>NC_081324.1:3995000-8995000 GCF_026419965.1 Kogia breviceps | reverse complement strand
TTCTGTAATATTTCCTGAAGAGCGTGCTCTAGCAGGTGTCATGCATGTGCTGTTTGCGTAGCTGCCCTTGTCTTTGTGACATTCATCTCCATTGTTGAAGAATATTTTTTTCTGGCTACAGAATTCTAAGCCCGTGGTAATTTTTTTCTTGCAATTTAAAGGTATCATTGCATTATTTCTTGACATCCATTGTTTCCCCTGGGATAGGTGCTCAAACATATTGTTGCTTTATTAAAGTTAATCTCTCTTCACCCTCCGCCTGCATTTATGATTTTCTTTTGGTTACTTTGTTTCTTTTAAGCGGTTTTCCTGACATATATTTAATTGAGGTTTTGTTTGTCTTTTTATCTCTCCTAGTTTGTACATTCTGTTTTAAATCTGTTTTCTTTCTCATAACTTTTGAAAATTCTAACCGTTTGCTCTTCACTCTTCAGATATTACACTGACTTGCTTCTGTCCTGGCTGGTCTGTTTCAAGTAATCTCTTAACCCTAAGGTTTAACATTTGGGCTCCTAATAAAAGCTGGGGTTGTTGGAGAATATTGAGAAGGTCAAGGTGGTCCTGATATCCAGTTACTCCTTTATGTCCCAGGTGTAAAATATCTCCTTCACTCCTCATCTTCTCTGCTTCCTTTTCTTCTATTTGAAAAGTGGATCCAAAGGCTAGCTTCTCCCTGAGTTTCCTTACTTTACAGGTCATGTACCATTTTAATATCATCATACTATTTTTTTTCCAGCATTTTAGTTGCTCTCATCAGTGATATTGTTCAGATTAACTAGTATCTCAGTGAGGGCATCATACACTCTCTTGGCTTTAAGTAGTCATTACTTACATTACCCATTCCAAACCAATCTTCTTATATTCATTTAAATTCAATAAACAAGGTATTTTTCACCAGGAATGTGTTTAATCTTCTCCTCCACAAGAGCATGATAAACTAGTCTATATGTAGTACTGTGTGATTGCAATACTTTATTCACAGTAGACTAAGGAAGTTATTAATCTCTTTGATATCTCAATGTAATACATAAAACTAGTGTGAGTATTTTCCCTTTAATTTTTTTAACTTTGTTATTTTATAAATTGTTCTATTTGCCTTAGAATTCTGAAATTTTGCAATAGTAAGCCCAGGAGTATGACATTTCTCATTAATCTTCTCCAAATCTGCAGATTCAGGTATTTCTTCAGCAAGGGAAACACTCTTCTACGATTTATTTAATTTATTTAATTATTAACAGTCTTCCATCTGTTCCCTTTTCTCCTTCTGGAATTCCCATTATTTGCATGTTAAGTCTTCTGGATAAATCCTTCAAATCCCTTTTCTTTTCCCTGATGGTGATCTTCTGACATATTTCTTCCATTTGTTTCTTCCAAGCCACTGATTCCAGTCTCATCTTTGCATGTATACTTCATTTATTGACTAAATTATTTATATAGGAAATCATGTTTCATTTAGGTTAGAAAATAATTTTGTGCTGATCTTGAATCTCTTTGTTTTGTTAAATTTCTATTCATTAATCTCCCTTGTGTTTATTTTGACTGATCAATGATTTTTCTCTTCTTTGGATGTCAACTGTTTAGATGTATTTTTATTTACTTAATTTTCTTTCATTGGGGCATAGGTGAAGACACACACACACACACACACACACACACACACCTTGCATCACACGTTTCCAGAATATTCCACCTTACTTTTTTTTCAGGTCTTTATGATGATAACTTCAAGATTATCTTTTATCTCTTGTTTCCAATAATCCTAATTACATAATATTCACAATTTACAGTACTGGTCACTCTAATCAAGTTATCCACTTATATATTAGTTGAAGCTTCCAATACCTAATGACAAGAAATATTGCACATCAGCATTACTTGTGAGTATGAGAAAATAGGTGGCATATTGCTGATCACTACTTCAGAAAAGCTGCAGGTTGGAAAGACCCTGATGCCAATTAATACTGCCAACATTGAATAATTTTTGTCAATTTTTCCTCTGAACTCAGACCTAAATCCAATTTGACTCAAAATTTACTTGGCAAACTGGATCCAATGTAGAGTTTCTCCAGAATTTTGTTGTGCGTTCAGTGAATTTTTCCGTAGTTCGTTGACTGTAGGAATTTTTAATTTGCCTTACAAGAATGGTAAGGATAAATATAGTTGGGTATTGCAAAAATAGAAAATAAATCATGGCAAACACATATAGAGCACACCCAATGTGCCAGGCACTGTTTTGAGTCTACACATATTAACACATGCTATAAATCATTACTCTATATGCTTTCATAATACTAAAGTGTTGGTAACCTATATGATGTCCCTAGATAAGAAGTTGTTTACTTATTCATAAATACAAGACCTTTTCTGTGTCTGTAAAATCATTAGCATTACTAACCATCAATTATGTGCACAAACTTGGCTATATAAATTTAACTATACAAAACAATCTATCTGGAGGAGCTTTGTTTCAGTTATGGAGATATTTTTAAAAACCCTGTTTATTAGAATACCGTATAATTCAGTAACTACAATGTTCTAGGTGATTGAAATGATATGACTGATAGTTCAGGCTTAAACGTCCATATCTCCTTTTAACTGCAGAGTCATCAAACCATTCAATGGTACTATCACTCTAAAATCATATGCGTAATTCAAAATAATCCAGTGTGGTTTAAAACTTTGAGTACTTAATATAGAAGAAGAACTTAATTGCCCTGAGTGAATAAATAGCTCATACATCATGTGCTTTATGATCTGGTTTTAGAGATAAAAATTAATCTATGGAGAAACAATTGAGAAAAAATATAATGAGAACCTGGGAATTTAGAGCAAAAAGAGATTGCTGGAGCTCAGTGAGAGTGACTTTAGGGAGGACAAACACAACTCATATAAAAGGAGAAAATGTGAAAAGACCACCTAGGAGAGCAGAGCATTCTGATAAATTTCAAAGGAAACACATGACGGGACATGTGGCAATCCATGAGGATGTGAGAGACGGGTATATTTTTAGCTAGCTACACATCACGTGAATAAAGAAGGAAAACAAGCATTTTAACATATGAAATATTTCTAAAAACACATATTTGTATTTTTTCTATTCTGATTTTTTATATTGCAATTGGTTTCTGCTACATTTGTTATATATTTCATTAAATAATTACAATAAATTCTCCATGTTAGATTTATAGCTGTTATAACCTTAAAACAGTAAAATTAACTTTTTTGTTACTTAGGCCCAGTGTGATCTACTAAAATTTAAAATCGAAAAAACATTTCAATTTCTTTTTTTCCATTTCATTTTTGTTAGAGAAATCAAAACCCCATAAATGACCATGAGTTTTATCCTCTAAGTAAGTGACTCTTTGTATGTGCTAAATGATAGCTGAAATCTCTAGGAGCTTTCTGGTTGTAGGGTTATAGTTGATGAGATACTTAAAAGCCTCCTTGAAACTTGCTCCCCTCCTCCCCTTTTACTAAAGTATAAGCGATACAACATCACAAACACAGTTATTTATAGCTGAGCTCATAAAAATAAGAGAAATTCCAAGGATCCAAAAATAAAGAAGGAACAAAACCTAAGGTGTTAAAACCTTTGCCGCATATATCAATGTGATTTATGATCTTGGTCATGTAGAAGCTGATGGTTTAATGCACATATGAGATATGTGGTTTGAAGTTAGCAGTAGGCTGATATGAAAATGTGACCCATTTCTTAAATCCAGATGCTTAAATAACTATATCATTAGTAAAATGACAAACTAAAAAAAAAAAAAAATGGATAAACAATATGTGGTTGTTATGGATCTAATTTTGTCCCCAGAATTCATATATTCAGGTCCTAATCTCCAGTATCTCCAGTGTGACTTTCTTTGGAGACATGGTTTTTCAGAGACAACAAAGTTAAAATTAGATCATTAGGGTGTAGCCCCTGATATGACTAGTGTTTTACAAGAAGAGGAAATTTGGACCCAGATTCATATACAGAGAGAATCTCATGGGAATATGAAGATGGCATCTACAAGCCAAGGAAAGAGGCCTAGAACAGATCTCTTCCTCAAAGCCCTCAGGAGTCAACTCTACCAACCTAGAATTTAGACTTTTACCCTCCAGAACCATGAGACAATACACTTCTCTTGTTTAAGCCACTCAGCTTGAGGTACTTTGTTTGTTAGCCCTAGCAAACTAAGGCATCCTCCAAGAGGGAAAAAAACATGTCCCTTGAAGATTTGTAATCATGAGCCTACATCGTATGCAAATTTGGCAATTCAAGTTTGTGGTTTTGGAATCCTTTATCTTGCATATTGACATAGAATGTGGCTACAGTACTGTGATGGTCCATAAAATGAAGGAAGGGATCATAAGGGTCTCACTAGACTTTTTGGTGTTCCATGGAGGAAGTCTTAACCCACAAGAATTCACAGTCCAAAATCATGAAACAAGCAAGGGACAGAAGAAAACATAAACAGTAGAATTAAATCCCCAGAGAATTATTGTTTTTATATAAAATTAAGTTTAAAATTATTAAAGGAATAAAAACATCATAAATATACACAGTATAAGAAGTCTCTTCTGAAAATAAAGCAATCTGGAAATAAAGAGAACAAAAAGAAAAAACTAAATTATGTTTGAAGCTCCAGATTACATGAATTTGAGGAGAGAAAAAGTTAACTTAAAGCAAATATATTGGAATTCACCCTGATGCACTGAAGTAAGATTAAAAGGTGACATTATGAAAGACAAATTAAAAGATTAGTAGACAAGTGAGAAATTCCAATATATCTCCACTGGAAATTCCAGAGAGGAAAGAAGAGAGAGAATGGGAAAGGTAATATTTAAAAAGGTAGAGAGATGGCTTAAAGATGGCAGAAGAGTAAGACGCGGAGATCTCCTTCCTCCTCACAGAGACATCAGAAATACATCTACACGTGGAACTTCTATAGAACACCCACCGAACGCTGGCAGAAAACCTCAGACCTCCCAAAAGGCAAGAAACTCCCCACATACCTGGGTAGGGCAAAAGAAAAAAGAATAAACAGAGATAAAGAATAGGCATGGGACCTACACCAGTGGGAGGGAGCCGTGAAGGAGGAAAGACTCCCCCACACTAGAAGCCCCTTGGCGGGCGGGGACTGCGGGTGGCGGACGGGGAAGCTCCGGAGCCGCGGAGGAGAGCTCGGCCACAGGGTGCGGAGGGCAAAGTGGAGAGATTCCCGCAGAGGATCGGTGCCGACCGGCACTCACCAGCCCGAGAGGCTTGTCTGCTCACCTGCCGTGGCGGGCGGGGCTGGGAGCTGAGGCTCAGGCTTCAGTCGGATCCCAGGGAAAGGTCTGGAGTTGGCAGAGTGAAACAGCCTGAAGGTGTAGTACGCCACGGCTGGCCAGGAGGGAGTCCGGTTGAAGTCTGGAGCTGCAGAAGAGGCAAGAGACCTTTTCTTCCCTCTTTGCTTCCTGGGCGCAAGGAGAGGGGATTAAGAGCACCGCGTAAAGGAGCTCCAGAGACGGGCGCGGAGCTACTGAAGAAAGAGACTTTTTCTTGCCTCTTTGCTTCCTGGGCGCAAGGAGAGGGGATTAAGCGCGCCGCTTAAAGGAGCCCCAGAAACGGGCGTGGAGCTGCTGAAGAGACAAGAGACTTTTTCTTGCCTCTTTGCTTCCTGGGGCGCGAGGAGAGGGGATTAAGAGCACTGCGTAAAGGAGCTCCAGAAACAGGTGCGAGCCGCGGCTGTCGGCACAGACAGTAGAGACGGGTGTGGGACGCTAAGGTTGCTGCTGCCACCACCAAGAGCCCTGTGTGTGAGCAACAGGTCACTCTCCACACTGGCCCTCCCGGGAGCCCGTGCAGCCCGCCACTGCCGGGGTCCCGGGATTCAGGGACAGCTTCCCCGGGAGAGCACGCGGTGCGCCTCAGGCTGGTGCAACGTCATGCTGGTCATTGCCGCTGCTGCAGGCTCGCCCCGCATCTGTACCCCTCCCTCCCCCTAGCCTGAGTGAGCCGGAGCCCCCGAATCAACTGCTCCTTTAACATCGTCCTGTCTGAGCGAAGGGCAGACGCCCTCGGACGACCTACACGCAGAGGCGGGAACAAGTCCAAAGCTGAACCCCAGGAGCTGTGCGAACAGAGAGGAGAGGGGGAGGTCTCTCCCAGCAGCCTCAGAAGCGGCGGATTAAAGCTCCACAATCAACTTTAAGTGCCCTGCATCTGTGGAAAACCTGAATAGACAACTAATCATCCCAAGTTGAGGAGGTGGACTTTGGGAGCAAGATATACTATTATTTTCCCCTTTTTTTCTTTTTGTGAGTATGTATGTGTGTGCTGCTGTGTGAGATTTTGTCTGTATAGCTTTGCTTTCACCATTTGTCCTAGGGTTAAACAGACCCGTTTTTCTGTTTTTTTTTTAATAGAAATTTTTCTTCTTAATAATTATTTTTTATTTTAATAACTATACTTTATTCTACTTTGTCTTCTCCCTTTCTTTCTTCCTGTCTTCCTTTCTTCCCTCCTTCCCTCCCTTTTTCCTTCCTTCCCCCCTTTTTTCCTCCCTTCCTTCCTCCCTTCCTCTCTTCCTTCCTCCCTTTCTTCCTCTCCACCTTCCTTCCTTCCTTTCTTGCTTTCTTCCTTCCTTCATTTCTTCCTTGCTTTCTTCCTTCCTTCCCTCCCTCCCTCCTTCCTTCCTTCCTTTTCTTTCCTTTCTATTTTTTCTCCGTTTTATTTTGAGCCATGTGGATTAAAGGCTCTTGGCGCCCCAGCCAGGCACCAGGGCTGTGTCTCTGAGGTGGGAGAACCAACCTCAAGACACTAGTCCACAAGAGACCTCCCAGCACCACGTAATATCAGACGGCAAAAATCTCCCAGAGATCTCCATCTCAACACCAAGACCCAGCTTCACTCAAGGACCAGCAACGAACAGTGCTGGACACCCTATCCCCAACAAAGAGCAAGACAGGTCTACAGCCCCATCCATTAGCAGAGAGGCTGCCTAAAATCATAATAAGGCTAGCAACATCCCCAAACACACCACCAGACGTGGACCTGCCCACCAGAAAGACAAGATCCAGCCTCATCCACCAGAACAGAGGCACTAGTACCCACAACCAGGGAACCTACTCAACCCACTGAACCAACCTTAGCCACTGGGGACAGCCACCAAAAACAATGGGAACTACGAACCTGCAGCGTGCAAAAAGGAGACCCCAAACACAGTAAGATAAGCAAAATGAGAAGACAGAAAAACACACAACAGATGAAGGAGCAAGATAAAAACACACCAGACCTAACAAATGAAGAGGAAATAGGCAGTCTACCTGAAAAAGAATTCAGAATAATGATAGTAAAGATGATTCAAAATCTTGGAAATAGAATAGACAAATTGCAAGAAACAGTTAACAAGGACCTAGAAGAAATAAACAGGAAGCAAGCAACGATGAGCAACACAATAAATAAAATGAAAAATACTCTAGATGGGATCAATAGCAGAATAACTGAGGCAGAAGGACGGATAAGTGACCTGGAAGATAAAATAGTGGAAATAACTAATGCAGAGCAAAAGAAAGAAAAAAGAATGAAAAGAACTGAGGACAGTCTCAGAGACCTCTGGGACAACATTAAACGCACCAACATTCAAATTATAGGGGTCCCAGAAGAAGAAGAGAAAAAGAAAGGGACTGAGAAAATATTTGAAGAGATAATAGTTGAAAACTTCCCTAATATAGGAAAGGAAATAGTCAATCAAGTCCAGGAAGCACAGAGAGCCCCATACAGGATAAATCCAAAGAGAAACACGCCAAGACACATAATAATCAAACTGTCAAAAATTAAATACAAAGAAAACATATTAAAAGCAGCAAGGGAAAAACAACAAATAACACACAACACACAAGGGAATCCCCATAAGGTTAACATCTGATCTTTCAGCAGAAACTCTACAAGCCAGAAGGGAGTGGCAGGACATATTTAAAGTGATGAAGGAAAAAAACGTACAACCAAGATTACTCTACCCAGCAAGGATCTCATTCAGATTTGATGGAGAAATTAAAACCTTTACAGACAAGCAAAAGCCGAGAGAGTTCAGCACCACCAAACCAGCTTTACAACAAATGCTAAAGGAACTTCTCTAGTCAAGAAACACAAGAGAAGGAAAAGACCTACAAGAACAACCCGAAACAATTAAGTAAATGGTAATAGGAACATACATATCGATAATTACCTTAAATGTAAATAGATTAAATGTTCCCACCAAAAGACACAGACTGGCTGAATGGATACAAAAACAAGACCCATATATATGCTGTCTACAAGAGACCCACTTCAAACCTAGGGACACATACAGACTGAAAGTAAGGGGATGGAAAAAGATATTCCATGCAAATGGAAATCAGAAGAAAGCTGGAGTAGCAATTCTCATATCAGACAAAATAGACTTTAGAATAAAGACTATGACAAGAGACAAAGAAGGACACTACATAATGATCAAGGTATCGATCCATGAAGAAAATATAACAATTGTAACTATTTATGCACCCAACATAGGAGCACCTCAATACATAAGGCAAATACTAACAGCCTTAAAAGGGGAAATCGACAGTAAAACAATTATAGTAGGGGACTTTAACACCCCACTTTCACCAATGGACAGATCATCCAAAATGAAAATAAATAAGGAAACACAAGCTTTAAATGACACATTACACAAGATGGACTTAATTGATACTTATAGGACATTCCATCCAAAAACAACAGAATACACATCTTTCTCAAGTGCTTATGGAACATTCTCCAGGATCGATCATATATTGGGTCACAAATCTAGCCTTGGCAAATTTAAGATAATTGAAATTGTATCAGGTATCTTTTCTGACCACAACGCTATGAGACTAGATATCAATTACAGGAAAAGATCTGTAAAAAATAAAAACACATGGAGGCTAAACAATACACTACTTAATAACGAAGTGATCACTGAAGAAATCAAAGAGGAAATCAAAAAATACTTAGAAACAAATGACAATGGAGACACGACGACCCAAAACCTATGGGATACAGCAAAAGCAGTTCTAAGAGGCAAGTTTATAGCAATACAATCATACCTTAAGAAACAGGAAACATCTCGAATAAACAACCTAACTTTGCACTTAAAGCAATTAGAGAAAGAAGAAAAAAAAACCCCAAATTTAGCAGAAGGAAAGAAATCATAAAGATCAGATCAGAAATAAATGAAAAAGAAGTGAAGGAAACAATAGCAAAGATCAATAAAACTAAAAGCTGGTTCTTTGAGAAGATAAATAAAATTGATAAACCATTAGCTAGACTCATCAAGAATAAAAGGGGGAAGACTCAATAGAATTAGAAATGAAAAAGGAGATGTAACAACTGACACTGCAGAAATATTACTACAAGCAACTGTATGGCAATAAAATGGAAAACCTGGAAGAAATAGACAAATTCTTAGAAATGCACAACCTGCCGAGACTGAACCAGGAAGAAATAGAAAATATGAACAGACCAATCACAAGCACTGAAATAGAAACTGTGATTAAAAATCTTCCAACAAACAAAAGCCCAGGACCAGATGGCTTCACAGGCGAATTCTATCAAACATTTAGAGAAGAGGTAACACCTATCCTTCTCAAACTCCTCCAAAAGATAGCAGAGGGAGGAACACTCCCAAACTCATTCTATGAGGCCAACATCACCCTGATACCAAAACCAGACAAAGACGTCACAAAGAAAGAACACTACAGGCCAATATCACTGATGAACATAGATGCAAAAATCCTCAACAAAATACTAGCAAACAGAATCCAACAGCACATTAAAAGGATCATACACTATGATCAAGTGGGGTTTATTCCAGGAATGCAAGGATTCTTCAATATATGCAAATCAATCAACGTGATACACCATATCAATAAACTGAAGGAGAAAAACCATATGATCATCTCAATAGATGCAGAGAAAGCTTTTGACAAAATTCAACACCCATTTATGATAAAAACCCTGCAGAAAGTAGGCATAGAGGGAACTTTCCTCAACATAATAAAGGCCATATATGACAAACCCACAGCTAGCATCGTTCTCAATGGTGAAAAACTGAAACCATTTCCACTAAGATCAGGAACAAGACAAGGTTGCCCTCTCTCACCACTCTTATTCAACACAGTTTTGGAAGTTCTAGCCACAGCAATCAGAGAAGAAAAAGAAATAAAAGGAATCCAAATAGGAAAAGAAGAAGTAAAGCTGTCACTGTTTGCAGATGACATGATACTATACATAGAGATTCCGAAGGATGCTACCAGAAAACTACTAGAACTAATCAATGAATTTGGTAAAGTAGCAGGATACAAAATTAATGCACAGAAATCTCTGGCATTCTTATACACTAATGATGAAAAATCTGAGAGTGAAATTAAGAAAACACTCCCATTTACCACTGCAACAAAAAGAATAAAATATCTAGGAATAAACCTACCTAAGGAGATAAAAGACTTGTATGTAGAAAACTATAAGACGCTGATGAAAGAAATTAAAGACAATACAAATAGATGGAGATATATACCATGTTCTTGGATTGGAAGAATCAACATTGTGAAAATGACTATACTACCCAAAGCAATCTACAGATTCAATGCTATCCCTATCAAATTACCACTGGCATTTTTTACAGAACTAGAACAAAAAATTTCACAATTTGTATGGAAACACAAAAGACCCCAAACGGCCAAAGCAATCTTGAGAATGAAAAATGGAGCTGGAGGAATTAGGCTCCCTGACTTCAGACTCTACTACAAGGCCACAGTAATCAAGACAGTATGGTACTGGCACAAAAACAGAAATATAGATCAATGGAACAGGATAGAAAGCCCAGAGATAAACCCACACACATATGGTCACCTTATCTTTGATAAAGGAGGGAAGGAAACACAGTGGAGAAAAGACAGGCTCTTCAATAAGTGGTGCTGGGAAAACTGGACAACTACATGTAAAAGTATGAAATTAGAACAATCCCTAACACCACACACAAAAATAAACTCAAAATGGGTTAAAGACCTAAATGTAAGGCCAGACACTATCAAACTCTTAGAGGAAAACATAGGCAGAACACTCTACGACATAAATCACAGCAAGATCCTTTTTGACCCATCTCCTAGAGAAATGGAAATCAAAACAAAAATAAACAAATGGGACCTAATGAAACTTAAAAGCTTTTGCACAGCAAAAGATACTATAAACAAGAACAAAAGACAACCCTCAGAATGGGAGAAAATATTTGCAAATGAAGCAACTGACAAAGGATTAATTTCCAAAATTTATAAGCAACTCATGCAGCTCAATAACAAAAAACCAAACAACCCAATCCAAAAATGGGCAGAAGAACTAAATAGACATTTCTCCAAAGAAGATATACAGATTGCTAACAAACATGAAAGAATGCTCAACATCATTAATCATTAGAGAAATGCAAATCAAACTACAATGAGATATCATCTCACACCGGTCAGATTGGCCATCATCAAAAACTCTAGAAACAATAAATGCTGGAGAGGGTGTGGAGAAAAGGGAACCCTCTTGCACTGCTGGTGGGAATGTAAAATGATACAGCCGCTATGGAGAACAGTATGGAGGTTCCTTAAAAAACTACAAATAGAACTACCATACGACCCAGCAATCCCACTACTGGGCATATACCCTGAGAAAACCATAATTCAAAAAGACTCATGTACCAAAATGTTCATTGCAGCTCTATTTACAATAGCCAGGACATGGAAGCAACCTAAGTGTCCATCAACAGATGAAAGGATAAAGAAGATGTGGCACATATATACAATGGAATATTACTCAGCCATAAAAAGAAATGAAACTGAGTTATTTATAATGAGGTGGATGGACCTGGAGTCTGTCATACAGAGTGAAGTAAGTCAGAAGGAGAAAAACAAATACCGTATGCTAACACATATATATGGACTCTAAGGGAAAAAAAATGTCATGAAGAGATTAGTGGTAGGACAGGAATAAAACACAGACTTACTAGAGCATGGACTTGAGGATATGGGGAGGGGGAAGGGTAAGCTGTGACGAAGTGAGAGAGTGGCGCGGACATATATACACTATCAAATGTAAATTAGATAGCTAGTAGGAAGCTGCCACATAGCACAGGGAGATCACCTCTGTGTTTTGTGACCACCTAGAGGGGTGGGAGGGAGGGTGATGCAAGAGGGAAGAGATATGGGAACATATGTATATGTATAACTGATTCACTTTGTTGTAAAGGAAAAACTAACACTATTGTAAAACAGTTATACTCCAATAAAGATGTTTAAAAAATAAAATAAAATAAAAAGGTTGCAC
Source organism: Kogia breviceps (assembly GCF_026419965.1). NCBI lineage: Eukaryota > Metazoa > Chordata > Mammalia > Artiodactyla > Physeteridae > Kogia > Kogia breviceps. The sequence goes on along the minus strand of NC_081324.1, from coordinate 8,982,660 downwards.
TGAAAATTTTCCAAAATTGATATGAATTTTCAGATTTAGGAAATATACAATCTTGAGTATGAAAGAAAAATTTTTAATACATAGAATAGGGACATTTCAGAACACCAAGGACAAAGCATAGGTTATAAAAACAACCTTAAAAATACAGATTATATAGAAATAAATAAAAATTTGACATTTTAACAGGGACAAAAGTAGATACAGGTAGAAAAATACCTTTAATGTGATATGAAAAAACAACTGTGAACTTTGAATTCTCTACGGAAATAAAGTTCTGAAATATCTGAGTTTGTTTTTTTGTTTGTTTGTTTGTTTTTGGCTGAACCACACAGCTTGAGGAATCTTAATTAGTTCCCTGACCAGGGATTGAACCCGGCGCTCCAGCAGTGGAAGCACCAAGTCCTAACCATTGGACCACCAGGGAATTACCCTGACAGTTTAAAAAATGACATTTTCAGATAGAAACCACTGCTGATTTACTACTATGGGAAGAACTACTGAATTATATATTCATAATGAGAGAAATCAAAAGCAACACAGTGAACTGAAAGGGAAATGGTAGCAATGAAATTGTGAAACATCTAAATAAATCTAAAATGTATTGATTGTAAAATGCCAGGGAATTAACTATATTGTCTAATTTGGAGGGATAGTAAATAAAGTGGAACTAAGATACTACGCAAAAATAGCCTACAAGTACAATGCAAGATGGAAAAGAATCAATTAGATTTAAAACATTTTCAGATATTTTTGTTGTTTCATTGTTTTTGTTTAGGAAGACATTGATTAATATTCAAGTGAAATCCAACCATGAATATTAATTTTTGCATTTTATTAACATTTAATAAAAGGATATATATCCTTTCAATAAGTGTACATCTATGTATTTTCTCAAATTGATCTCACCTGCGTAACCAGCCCCTATTTTAAGAAATAGAATATTATTGGTACCACAAAGGCTCTTTCATGCTTCCTTGTAGTCTTCCTTTCCCCCCAAAAAACCACCATTTAGATTTCTAATAGCTTAAGTTAGATTTTCCTATTTTTGTCCCATATTTGGATACAATACACTGTATACCTTTTTTGATTTACCTTGTTCAAAATTATATTTTGTGACATTCATGTTGTGAAGAATTTTAGATTATTTACATCATTGCTGTTCAATGTTATTTTGTGTCGTTGCATGACAGCTTATCCATTCTTCTGTTGATGGACATGTGTATAGTGTCTAGTTTGGGACCGTTACAAATCATGCTGCTATGAACAGTTTAGTATATTTTTTGTAAGCATATGGACATATTTCTTTCAGATTTGTATCTAGAAATAACATTGCTTGGTAACAGTGTAAGTGTATTTTTAACTTGATGCTGACAAGCAGTTTTTAAAAATATCAATTTATACTCCCACCAGCAATTTGTGAGTGTGGTTGCTGAACAACATCCTCCCTGATACTTGGTATTTTCTGATGCTTTTATTTCAGTAAATCTGATACATGTATATTGCATTGAGGTTTTCTTATTTATTTTATTTTATTTTATTTTATTTTTTCCTAAATGTCCATCGATAGATGAATGGATAAAGAAGATGTGGCACATATATACAATGGAATATTACTCAGCCATAAAAAGAAATGAAATTGAGTTATTTGTAGTGAGGTGGATAGACCTAGAGTCTGTCATATAGAGTGAAATAAGTCAGAAAAGAGAAAAAGACATACTGAATGTTAATACATCTAAAAAAAAAAATGGTACTGATGAACCTAGTGGGAAGACAGGAATAAAGATGCAGACATAGAGAATGGACTTGAGGACATGGGCCAGGTGGGGAATGGGAATGTATTTTTTTTTTTTTTTTTTTTTTTTTTTTTTTTTGCGGTATGCGGGCCTCTCACTGTTGTGGCCTCTCCCGTTGCGGAGCACAGGCTCCAGACGCACAGGCTCAGCGGCCATAGCTCACGGGCTCAGTCGCTCCGCGGCACGTGGGATCCTCCCGGACCAGGGCACGAACCCGCGTCTCCTGCATCGGCAGGCGGACTCTCAACCATTGCGCCATCAGGGAAGCCCGGGAATGTATTTTTAACTTGCATTTCCCTGATTGCCAATGAAGGTGAGGACTTTTTAATATAGTTATTAGACATTTGGGTATTTTTTGTGAAATGCTTGTTCAAATCTATGAACGTTTTACGGGGGGACTATATTTTTTATTTTTTTTAAAGAAGGCCCTTTATATAGTGGAGTCTGGGACAATTTGGTGGATACCAAATTGGTGGATACCAAATTTGGTGTATTGCAAATATCTTCTTCAGTGTTGATGACGTTGTCTCTTTTAGTGCCTAGCGAATGACACCAAAACTTACAGTTAAAAAAAAATCATCAGTTTAGCTAGGTGGTCCATCTGGTCTGCAGCGGGCTCCAGTGAACCTGGTTGGCCCCACGCCTGTGTCAGTGGTAGGCTCCGAGCTTACTGATTCTGGTCTGTGACCTTGGTTCTTCTTTACACGGCCTCTCATTTTCCAGATGACTAACTTCAGCCCCTTCACATGGCAGCCAAAAGGTTCCAAGTGCAGTAAGAAAGGGCAAGCCCTGATGCGCAAGAATGGCTCTTCAGTTCTCTCTTGCTTCATGTTTTCCAGCATCCCATTTGGCCAGATAAAGTCATGTGGCCAGCACACATTCAAGGGGAGGGAAAACAATTGATGAGAGAATCTGCAATGTCAGGATAAGGATGCAGAGCGAGAAAGAATATATCCCATTTTTACAAGCTACCACTGTCTCTGGTTGCAGATATTTACATTCTAGGCTCATGCAAAATATACTCGCTTTTATCCATGATCCCAAAGTTCTCATCAAATTCTGGCATAAAGCTCAATGTCTAGAATTTCACAAGCTGTATTAAATTTGACCGTATCTCCTCAGATATGGCTGCTGTTGATCTAAGGAATATGAACTATTAAACAAGCTATCTGACCCCATCACACCCACCATGCAATGGTAATAAAGCAACAAGATGACTGTAATAGACTCTTCCATTCCTAAACGGGAGGAACAAGAAGCACATAACAGTCTATAGCTCCATAGGAGTGCTGAAATTCCACAAGGTAAAAGGTGACAAGACCCCCATCTCTAGGGACAAGAAACATTACTGATTAGACCCTGCTTCTAAGTTCGGGAAGTAGGAGCAGGATATAATAGTAAAAAAAAGCAAAAGTGAAAAAAAGACAAACTAATTTCAACAGAGAAAATAAGCAGGCACATACTTGCAGATGACTGGTGTTTTCTGCTTGCTTTCAGCCTCCAGAAATTTGGGGGCTTGGAGGTCTTCTTGAAATTTGATAAATCTTGTTCCTTTTTGATCCAAATTGGTGGTCCAGTTGCTTTACAAGTCTTTTAAAATTATCTATCAAGACTTCAGCTTTTGTGAAGAAGGAGTAGATATAATTTTTGCTTTTTCTCTAAGTACAATTAAAAACCCTGGACATTATATATAAGACAAACATTGGACTCTGAAAAGTGGAGAAAAAGCAAACTGTCTATGGACATTGGGACTCCAAAATGGTGGGGCAGTGATTCCACTGGATTTCTTTTAGTCTTGTATAATTTGAACAAGGAGCTAAAGAAGGCAGCAATTTTGAAATATCAGAAGGGTCAGACTCAAAAATCTCCCCAAAGGCCTTCTCTTTCTCACCATAGAACCAGGAAATAGGCAGTCTAGCAAGATGGTGAACTTCTAAAAAATAAGCACTGTAGTTAAGCAATCCTCCAAAGACAAGACTGTGACCCTGTCCACTTGAGCAAAGGCCAAGGTAACACCAGACCTCTACCTTCCCCAGATAGGAACAAGCTGTGAGAAAACTCCTGCCAAGGTGGTGTCAGAAAAGGCCAAATAGGGAGGCAAAGCTTCTTTAGCTTATGGTCATTATTATTCAACCTAAATCTTAACAATATTCACCACTTAATAAGGAAACAGTCTTCATCAACATTTATCATGAATATTATTACGCTAGAGCTTTCTTGTGACCTTCTTATAAGTTTTATCAGTAGTATATTCTCTGTTTTTAAAATTTATCAAATGTATTTTTTCATTTTGTGGAATTGTTTTCATGTCGTTATTTATTTTTATCTTGAAGGTTGCATGTAACAGATTATTATTTTTTTGAGTTTCTGTATCAGTTTACTGAGAATAATTAAACTTTTCTCTCAATTTTAAGGATCACATGGAACTCTACTTATAAATACACATATGCGCACATACACGCAACTACAAACAAAAGTAGAGGGTGTATATGTGTTTGTGCATCTTTGTGTGTCTGTAGCATACATAAGAGTAGGAGCTGAGAGGAAGTCATAAGACTGGAAAATAGAAATTCAGATTGGTCATATTTGCTGATTATAAATATGGTTGATACGACTTGCCGTAAAATGTTTCTCTAATGGAGGAGAGGTATCAATTGTTAGTACCTTTAAACACCAGTAACAATATATCCTAATAAATATGCATAAGACATGCATGACTGATATCAGTAGTTCACAAATACAGAAGATTATCTATATGCAGATTTGGGAGATAATATGAAATTCGGATACATTTTACCTTCCAAAAAAAATTCTTGATAAACATCGGAAATTTGTAAAAGCATTTTTATGTTATTTTATTTTTAAAGAGTGCACATAACCTAATCCAGTCCTTTTTTTTTTCATGGTAATTATATTTAAACTTCTTAATTAGCAGGAGATTATAACTCTTGTAAATAACATTATGCTAGTATTTAAAATTAAGAAAATATGATTTTACAACATATAAATATTTATGCACTTTAAATAAATAATTTATATTAATATACTCAGAGAAAATAGTGCTTTAAATGGATTATGGAAAGTATATGCTTTATTGAACAGTAAAATTATGACCATGTAAACATAACTAAACCCCCCAAAAATGCAACCTTGAAGAAAATATAGCACAATAAGATTTCTTAAAGAATATAGGCAATAATAATCTGTTGGTTTCTTCTTGCTATTTCTAAATATTTTTAAAAGATCAATTTTTCAGGGTCTCCAAGAGATTTCATGGAATTTGATGTTTCACAGATTCGATAGCATTTTTTCTTATTGAGTATACCTGTGTGAAATCTAAATTGTCCTCAGGTATTTTGTCTTCGAATGAAGTTATTGCAAGTACTTTTCTCATTTTTGACATTTCTCTACCTGACAGAAAAATCTTCTCTACAGAAGTAATGGAGAAAAGCATTGCTTCAAGAAAAATAATTATAAGCCGTGGTTTAAATATTAAACACCAGGTTTCAGTTTAAAAAGAAACAAATTTGAAGTTTTATTTCTTTTAAATTAAGGTTTAAAGTCTTTTATTATAACTAAAACACACACAAAATAGTTATTTTCTCACTAATTTAAATAAAATTTCAACGTGCTGACACTTTTATTTAATAAAAGGAGATTATTTAATAAAGTCAGACTTTTTATTTACTCAAAGGACATAATAAAGGAGTTAGAGATCTTTAAAGGATATAAAAAGGTTCCTGAATATTTAGTTTTGGGATTTTTTGGTCAGATCTATAAAGGGAAAGTGAGAAGTAAACTTACAGAGAATAGCTCTGAAATCTACATTTATTCATAATATTCATCTCATAAAATAAAAACTTCTTTCTAGTTTATCCCAGTTCCTGTTGGAGTTGAAGAAGTTATATATTGGTTTTAGAGTGAAAATGTTAGTAATAGGCAAAGCAAAACTTTAATGATTGCATATAAATTTTGATAATTTGCATAACTAATATTGTCAATTAAACCAAAAATTGTTTAAAAAATCACTATAGCTATAGCTTTATACCATGTTCCTTCAGAGAATGCCAAAGCATGACTTCTCATCAAAGTCACATTTAGATTCATATAAGTTCTTGCATAGGAGTTTAGTCACTCTTTTGAAACTGATGGAAAAAAATGTAGCATTTTTTTGTTTTCTGGAGCATCTCTGCCCTTCATGCTGAGGAGTGCTACATGAAAACCAGCTCTCTCTTTTTACCAGATCGTTTGCCCAATTCTGTGCTTTACAGCACGAGTCCAGTTACTATATTACTTGAATGTGGTTTATCACCTGTCACATCGTCTTTACTTCCTCTTGAAATCAGAGCCGCAGAAACTGCAGGCTGAGCCCTGGGGAGAAAGGGACAGTGCAGGAGACAAAGAGCAACTTATTTAAAAAAATATGCCCTTTTGTCCTTCAAAAAGGTATGTTTTAAAGTGCTGTGGGAAATGTTAACAAGTATATTTTAACTTCTCTTCAACAGAGGACATAGGACAGTGATCAGTGTTTTCCTTCCCTTTGCTACTGTGTTTTCAAACACTAGCGGGGAGGGTTTTGGGGGGTCACTGCCCCCCATGCCCCAATGGACCCGTCCTCCAGCCTCATGCCTGACTGGACATGTCCCCTCTCAGAACTGGCCCATGCACGTGTGACCTCCGTTGCTGCCCTTACCTCTCCAAAGTGTCCTACAGAAGCCCCAGATTCTCCATATTAATCACAATGCTTCTTTCACAGAACAGCTTACGAAGCTTCCATTATCCTTTACAACAAAACCTACGTACCTCACTGTGTTTTGAGGGGGGAGATGAAGTTCATGACCCAGAGATTAAGAAATGAATATTTAACTAAATCTACAGCTCAGGGTGACTCACAACACTCTCCTGTGACATGTAGCTTCTAGGAACACATTTATTATACTCGCTGACATGGCATCCAGAAAAAATAGTCACAGGGAATGATTTTTTTTTTAATTCTCTACATTACACAACACTAATTTTTTTCTGAACCTTCTGCTTTTTCATTCTCCAACTTCTATTATGTGAACCATCGATGCCTTCTCTAATCACTGTGTCCTCTCTACACTCATCACTCGCCCCTTAATCCTTTGTTCTCTGTCACCCACCTCCAGCACTCTTGGATGTTCTGGCCACCAAGACACTAAAGGCTTTCCTGACTTGTCACTTCATTTTTGCAGGGAGCAGTTAACTGCAGTACAGTCAGCCTCCCTTGAAAAGCTGTTTCCTTGCCAATTTCTTCCATGGTTCTTCAGTTCCAGCCTCCTTCCTATCAGACTCTTCTAAGATTCTTTTGTTGGGTTGAATTACCGTTGCCAGTTCCTAATTATAAAATTACTTTAAAACTTTATACTTAGTTGTATATTTTTCCTCACTTTTATTCCCTCTTCCAAAGAACATCCAAACTATGATTTTTAAATTTTTAAATGTTGTCGAAAACATGTTAAAATCACCTGTGGAACTTTTGAAATCAAGTTTGAAACTAGTGAAAATGAGCTGCAGGCATTTTTGTGAGATTCAGCCTGAACCCATCACCTCAGGTTACCCCAAATACTCAAAGAAGTAAAAATGCCTTTATTAGAAGAACAGAGAGATTTCAGGGATCCCCGTAGCAAATCTCACTAAATGCATTAAAACATCACCTGCTAAAAGTACTATTTCTCTTTTGAGAACAGTCCTCAAAATGAAATTCTTCTATTATAGTTTCTCCTTTTATCTAAAAAAATGCACTTCCTATATACCTTCAGAGTATGATCCATGTTGCTAATCAAGAGTATGACCAAAAAAAAAAACAACAAAAAAAAAGAGTATGACCATTCTAAATGATTCACACATTTCCATGAACGTCTCATGTCATTGCCTATCTAACCAACCATTTATTTTTACTGAATGAAGATTTCCCATTACCACAGGCATTTGACTTCACTATCATTAAACTCAAGAATTTTCCTGCACATGTCAGAACCTTGGAAATCATGTCTACATATAAAATATTTTTTCATTTGTTTTCTTATGCCTTTTGCTTTTCATTAAGTATGATTATAATTAGATAACTCATAGAATATACCTCACAGGGAGGCTGTCTCCTTTACCTTTTTTATGTTTCAGTATGTTTTCATTCTTACTTTTATAATTCCATGCCTTTAAATCCCACAACATCAGGGTTCCAGAAAGCTTTGGACTGATTACTCTTACTTGAAAAAGTAAAATCATTTTCTACCTCCTTAGGTGAATATAAATCAAATGGTGCTCTGGTTTTAAAGCTTTCTTGACTTTTTTCTTTCTCCCTTTTTTATGGCTCCCTTGTTGGATGTCACCTCCTGAAATCAGATGTTTCATTTTTTGGAAATTCATTCTTTATTATTCAAATACTGACACATTTTCACTCTTTTAATCTTTCTATCTGAATTCTTTCTTATCAATTATTTTTCTGAGTAGCACTGTGATTCTTTACAGTAGCTTTCAAACCTGGATATACACCAGAATCACCTAGGAATCTTTAAAAATATAGATTTCTGGATAATACCCTAAGATTGGATTGAAACATAACAATCTGTGTGTTTAAAAAGCTGTGCTGGTGACAACAAAGGATATAGTATGTCACAGTTCCAGGAACTTGAATTTAGAAATTAAAGCTGAAGAAGAAACCTGGTTTTCAGAGTATTATTGACTTGGAAACAGACAAACATATAATAAATATCATGCAATATTCAATAATCTCCACAAATGAAAACTAGCATATTTAGAACAATGCCTTTGCTCAATTAATCAATGACAATGGAGGCAAGACTATACAGTGGAGGAAAGACAGCCTCTTCAATAAGTGGTGCTGGGAAAACTGGACAGCTACATGTAAAAGAATGAAATTAGAACACTCCCTAACACCACACACGAAAATAAACTCAAAATGGATTAAAGACCTAAATGTGAGACTGGACACTATAAAATTCTTAGAGGAAAATATAGGCAGAACACTCTCTGACATAAATCTGAGCAATATCTTTTTTGATCCATCTTCCAGAGTAATGGAAAATAAAAACAAAAATAAACAAATGGGACCTAACTAAACTCAAAAGCTTTTGCACAGCAAAGGAGACCATAAACAAGATGAAAAGACAACCCACAGAATGGAAGAAAATATTTGCAAATGATGTGACTGACAAGGGATTAATCTCCAAAATTTATAACCAGCTCATGCAGCTTAATATCATCAAAAAAAAAAACCAATCAGAAAATGGGCAGAAGACCTAAATAGACATTTCTCCAAAGAAGACATACAGATGGCCAAGAAGCACATGAAAAGCTGCTCAACATCACTAATTATTAGAGAAATGCAAATCAAACTACAATGAGGTATCACCTCACACCAGTCAAACCATGGCCATCATCAAAAAAATCCACAAACAATAAATGCTGAAGAGGGTGTGGAGAGAAGGGAATCCTTGTATGCTGTTGATGGGAATATAAATTGATACAGCCACTATGGGGAACAGTATGGAGGTTCCTTAAAAAACAAAAAATTGAGCTACCATATGATCCTTCAATCCCAAACCTGGGCATATATCTGGAGAAAAACATGGTCCGAAAAGAAATACGCACCCCAGTGCTCATTGCAGTGCTATTTACAATAGCCAGGACATGGAAGCAACCTAAATGTCCATCAACAGAGGAATGGATAGAGAAGATGTGGTACATATATACAATGGAATATTACTCAGTCATTAAAAAGAATGAAGTAATGCCATTTGCATCCAACATGGATGGACCTAGAGATTGTCATATGAAGTGAGGTAAGTCAGACAGAGAAAGAGAAATACCATATGATATCACTTATATGCAGAATCTTAAAAAATGATACAAATGAACTTATTTACAAAACAGAAACAGACTCACAGACTTAGAGGACGAAGTTACGGTTACCAGCGGGGAAGGGTGGCAGGGAGGGATAGTTAGGGAGTGTGGGGTTGACATGTACACACTGCTGTGTACATTTAAAATGGATAACCAACAAGGACCTACTGTACAGCACAGGGAACTCTGCTCAATATTGTATAACAACCTAAATGTGAAAAGAATTTGAAAAAGAATAGATACATGTATATGTATAACTGAATCACTTTGCTGTGCTGCGCACCTGAAACTAACACAAATTGTTAATCGACCATACTGCAATATAAAAGAACAAGTTAAAAAAAAACTTAATCACCACAGATGAAACTAGCGTATTTAGAATGATGCCTTTGCTCATTCCTCAGCCTTTGCTTTTGCAACAACATTGCCAGGCCCATGACTGACATCCCTGACACTCAGCTCTGCCCTCCGTTCGTGACCCATGCAGGTTCCAGGACGGTGATAACTTAGGGAGTTTCTTCACTCACTCTGCCCCTGACTTGGAGGGCTCTGCAGATACTTGGTAATCCTCTCTGTTGAACTGCAGTAAGATTCTGCATTCTAGTGCCAACACTGAGATTTTATGTTAGTTTCCCAATTTTCAATTCATTCTCCTGGAAACTTACATGCCAATAATAAAAACCTCACTGCCTGAATTGAATTTACAAAGGCTTATTTCAAACCCATGGGCTCCAGTTTGAAAATTTTTGGTTTCAACTTTGGTCTGCATTGTGCGTTTCTTGTCTAATATATAGCTTTGATTTAGTCCTGCCATTTTCCATCCTTAGTCCTTATTTCTAATAATAACTGTTACCAGTTACTACATTTTTGTCTGTAAATAGCCTGTCTACCTAGGCTTATAAAACTATTCCTTAACTTTAGTTCCCATCATCATTTGCAATGTTTATTTGAGACACTGAGTATTTTGGACTGGACTGCAATGCCTAAATTGCCCTTAGTTTAGGTGAACTCTTGGGCATTCTTCCTTGACTACTCGGGATAACTTCTTTTATTTATTTATTTTTTTGTGGTACGCGGGCCTCTCACTTCTGTGGCCTCTCCCCTTGCGGAGCACAAGCTCCAGACGCGCAGGCTCAGCGGCCATGGCTCACGGGCCCAGCCGCTCTGCGGCACGTGGGATCCTCCCGGACCGGGGCACGAACCCGTGTCCCCTGCATCGTCAGGTGGACTCTCAACCACTGCACCACCCGGGAAGCCCAGTCGGGATAACTTCTATTGTGAGTTAGTCTTAGTCAGGAAATCCTCCTGCCCTTGGCCAGAAGGTGAGGGTAATACTATCTCTCACTATCTTTCCATGAGAGTAAACTATGATGCATCACTGAAATCTGTGAATATATTAAGAAAAGTTTAAGGCCATATATATTATTTGCCCTTCATATTGTCATGACCTTATGAATATCACATCCCTATGTACTCCAAGTTAAGTAGTTCTTTGTATTTTGAAATCAATTAGGGGATGCAAATTGAGTCATTAGATCAGTGGCAGTACAGAGGAATCAGTTATATACAAAACACACATCCAGGAGACAGAAAGGTACAATCGAAAAATAGTTTAGTTACAGATGTAAATGGCAACAATTTGTTGCGTCATGAAATTACTAACGAAGGTTTTGCTTAGCTATCACATACACATCCTCATTTTTAATGAGCAAAGTCTGCAACAGTTACACACTGTGATAATGTAGGGTTTAAACTGTGAACAGCCTTTTAAGGGGTTGTGTGACTGCATAGCTAATGACTTCAGTATCTGATTGCTGTGTACTTCACATGCACATGTTCAATTTTTATCTGGAATTTAAAAGAACACTGAGTTGAAGCAATTACATCCCGCATAAAGGAATTTTAAATGCTTTTTTTTTTTTGGTAAAGTCGACAAGGCAAATTGGCTTGCTGCTCAGCAGCAAAGATTTAATACTTGAAATAACAGATGGCGGGCAATCATTTCAAAGGAGAAAGTCATGCCTCACAGCGTAAAGATACTTGATTGCATGGATCTGAGCCTTTGAAACTGTCATGGCGAGCACCGATCACCCTGGAATCTTCATAAAGTATATTTTCTGTTCAGGTTCTATGTTGTGTTATAAAGCTAATGGGAACTGAACAAGTAAAGAGAATTTATATGGGAGTAAAACACTTGTAAAACCATGGCTCAGAGATACAGTAAAATGGAGAGCAAGGATGTATGTAACATTAGCTGAGCAAGACTTTCTTATATAAATATAGGTCAGCCTTTGAGTGCTGGTGTCACTATTCCCAGGTGAGGATTTCCTGACCCCAGTATGGCAGGTGACAGCCCTTGCCATAAGATAGAGAAGAATAGGAGTGAAGGATGACATTTTTGTTCACCGTCTCCAAGACTCCATCCTACATGCTAAGGTGGCCTCCTGGGGAGCTGAAAAGAAGTGTGAGGATTGTGAGCCGCACTGTCATTTCTTGCTGTCTTGAATACAGTGCTACAGGGAGCTCTGTTTCTGTCCCAGCCAGCGCACCTGAACACGTATAAGACACGTGCGCAAGTATATAACTTCGCTAGAAAAAGTCTTTTCTGTATCCAAGTAACTGGACAAAGTATAGATCAGACAATCATGTATCCTGCTGAACTGCAGAAGCTAAATCTCATCCTAAAGGCAGTAAACTAATTATCAAAATGTTGGACTCTAGATGTTAGAATCAGATATTAAAATACAGAACACCAGTGGTTCAGGGGAAATCTGGGAATCCTACCCAACCTCCAAAGCAACAAATGTATTGTAATGAAAGGGCTGTAGTCTACTGAAGATAGAAGAGAAATGACTCTTAAATTACCATGGCTGATTTTATCAATTATCTTCTTGAAGTGGCGGAATGAAAAGTTGGTGCAGTTCTGATTTAAGAGCAAAGCTGGATATAATTTCTTGCATTAGTACGTGTCAAAAAAGTTCCTCAAAGTGAAACTGGCAGCCAGTTGTCTCAGTCTGAAGAGGCACATATTGCCAAGGAAGATCAAGACCAGGGACATATGAAACAAGGTATTTCAATCATTATGGCCTTCGTTGAGTCAGTATTTGGCCTAATACAAAGTAGGATGCTAAGAAGTTGAAGGACAAAATCTAAATACAGCCATTCAAGTCTCTGTCAAAGGCAAGTAATTAGAAACATTTTATTGAAAAAGGGCCTTTCAGGTTACTCAGCTCATGCAATCCCCTAGGACTTATTCTTCATGTTAGTATTTTCAGACACTAGTGACCTTCCTTTCAATCTTCCTCTTTTCTCCTCTATTGCTCTGTATCCACTATTATGTTCCAGAGTGGGTCTTCTGTTCCTTTCATCAAGCAGCTTGACGTTAAAAAATTTCTTATAAAGACTTAGGCTAAAAAGATCATTATTCCTTGAAAAATAAAAAAGTTTAAAATCGTATAGAAGACCCTTTCATTTCATTAGCAGTGACTAAAACAATGCCTACCAGGCATTGTTCAAACGATTTCCATTTTGTCAGTTCATAATCTCATCTTGTGTTTATTCATAGAGCTGTTTGCTCAGTTTCAATGATTACATTTTAATTGTTCCTTTATAAGTAACTGAAAAAGTAAATATTTATTTATTCTTTTTTTTTTAAATCAATGAATGAGCCTAAATATAGTGACACTAATCACAAAGAACGTTCAGACAAGTCTCCTTTCAGTGTGATGCTGTTCTGGGCATTTAAATTTTAATAGCTCTGGGTCAGTTTGGATCTTCTCAAGGTTCATTGCTTTTAGAATTCAATGAGTTCCTTTTCTAAATCTAATTCTGAGTGACAAATGGGTGAGTGTTCTGTGTATTCTTTCAGCATCTTGTTGGCTCTCTTTATGCAGGATACAATATTTAATGAGAGACCAGTATTTCCTGGGTACATTTCCTTTTACTTCTGTCATGTAGGAGGTGGTGGCTAGCAAGTAAATCATCATTACCACGATCTCCATCATCACTCAACCAACAATCTCCTGAGAACCCGTTTTAATGCTCAGCACTGTGAAAATTGCTTTCAAAAACACACAAATAAAACCTGAAAAATGCTGTTAAATTCTTGGGAGGAGAGTGATTGCCATAACAAAGAACATTAGAATGTAGAGTGATTGGTATTTGAGTCAGGGAATTTTTGAATTTTTGATATGCCTCTAATAAGCTGGCTACTCAAACTCTCCAATTATTAGCTTGTTGCTTAGCACTGAAGAATTAAATTATACAATGCATTTAGTATGTAAAGTGGTGCCTGATACATTTTATGTACATGCTATGGTCAGACAATAATCAATATTGATGCAAATATATAATGTAAAGATCATCGAATGGGGAGAGAAAAAGATGGTTCCTATGTCTGAACCTACCACTTAAAAGCTTTCTTATTGTGATCATGGGCCAGAGTCACCTGGCTTCTTGGATTCCCAAGTACGTCATCTCTAAAATCAGAAGGGTGAACAATTAGTTGATTACTGACGTTCCTTCCAGTTCTGTCAGTCCATGATTCTATGCATGTTCCATGCTGCTAAATAATATCTGTGGGCATGAAAAACTTTCAGGTGTGTGTGTGCCTGTGTGTGTGATAATCTCTTTTGAGTTTCTATTCTAAACTGTGGATTTATCTCCAGAATTATGCACAAATGAACACCTGCACAGGTTTTGCATTCAATTTCAGACAGTCCATCTCTCTAGAAAAGACTTTTTGGTCCATCTGCAACCATGGTTCCCCAGGGGGATCCCCTGTTCTCTGTGCTTTAATTGCCCAGAGGTGAGGGGCAACGCTGATGGCTGTTTGGAAACCTGCATATGTTTTTTCAAATTAAGTGCCAAGGCAGCTGCTCAGTCCAAGGGAAGTCCCGGCCCCCCTTGCTCTACTTCGAAGCTTTATTCAGAACAGGGACACAAAGTGCTCTATCTTTTTTCTCCTTAATAATGATCTGATGCGTTCCAACACATATCTGTCCGCCACTGCATCTCACAGCTGAAATAGGAGAAGTAATCCCTCCAGTTCACCCCTCCTGATGCCCTAGAAGACCTTATCTGTTTCTTTATTTTGATGCGATTAATAATAGTTGAGAAAGCAGGAGATGAAAATGACTACAGAGTGAAATTGTAAAGCCTGAGTTGCTAACTTCTGGAAGTTGACTTAAGTTGCTCCCAAGAAGAGGGTCACTGGAAGTCTTTGGATTCAGCGTGTTTCCACTGAGGATGGGGCTCAGTAAACCTTCAATATTCACTTCCTTCCCTGACTTTCTCTGAATTACACTAACCTTTTCTATCATTTACTTACAAAGTACTGAAAGGAAGGTCTTTGATTAGAAAGCTTTAGTGTGTGAAAGGGTGTTTTTCTTAAAAATTCATAATTACTTTTTTTGGCTATGGAAAAAATTGTTTTTTTATTATTCACTTTTCAAAATGTTTCTAGGATATATATTCTGGACTCATATAACATTAATATCCTTTTTATTACTTGTTTAATTAGTTGCTTATTTACTACTCCTAAAACCATTATTAATAATGAGCATTTATTAATGCATACAAAGCTCTAGGGTATTTTATTTGTGTTCTCATTTAATTTTCAAAACATCCCTGTAGGTCATGTACTATTATTATCTCACTTTGTTGTCTTGTAAAAGGAAATAGGGAAAGGTTAGACAATGCAAAAAGATCATAAAGTAGAAAGGGATGAATTGGAAACTGAATCCATCTCTGTCTCCCCAAATGCCCTGCTCTTAATTGCCACAGACAGTCACGTGCGACCAAGAGACTGGAGTAGAGAGGGTAATGGTTCCCATAAACCTGTATTCCATGTGCTCTTTTCTTTCTTTCTTTTATTTTTTTTGAGCTGTAAATTGACTTCATTCAGAAAATAAAAATTTTAAACTGACATTTTAACTGCCCCCCCCCCATTTTAGGGTTTTTATGAGTAATTTTTTCCTCTCTAAATAAAGTAAAAATCAAATACTTTGTGGGAAAAACAAAACATGGATCATCATGAAATGAGCATTAAAATAACAATGAAAATAGATGAGTATTACTCAAGGTATCCAGTCTTCATTTGTGTTTATTTTCACCATGCCCCCTTTGGTTTATGTTCAAGTTTAGATTTCTTTGTTTTCATGATCAAATTTGAATTAAACGTTTTGCTTAGACTGCCCAGTTATTGAGTATAGGGATGTTTACAGATCAAACAATTATTAGTAGGCTATAGGCTATGTGGGATGAAATAAAAAATGCTCTATAGGGCTTCCCTGGTGGCTCAGTGGTTGAGAGTCCGCCTTCCGATGCAGAGGACACGGGTTCGTGCCCCGGTCCAGGAAGATCCCACATACCGCAGAGCGGCTGGGCCCGTGAGCCATGGCCGCTGAGCCTGTGCGTCCGGAGCCTGTGCTCCGCAGCGGGAGAGCCCACAACAGTGAGAGGCCCGCGTACAGAAAAAACAAACAAACAAAATATGCTCTATAGAGAGTCATCTGATGTGATGTTTCTGGTGATCTTTTCCACCAGCTTATCTAAGAATCAGTGTGTCCTGTAAATAGAAACAACTTCTTATAGGCAAATATTTAAACTGAATCGATTCAAAAGAGAAAATATAATAAATCTACATGAAATAAATTGATCCAGCAGACTAATAAGCATATCATCAGGGATGCTTCTAAGAATCCTTAACATTCTTCTTTCCTTTAGAACGCCAGCTTTATTAGAAATTAATATGAAAACATGAGGCCAACACTGCTGCCAACAATAGTAAAGCTGGTATGGCTTTCAGTTAAACATCCATGATTTGCTTCATTGAACATATTTCGTTGTACTCTCAGGTTTTTAAATATGTCTCCAAGAACATCTCATAATTTTTAAAAGATATTATAAGCTAATTTGCTTCATAGAAAGCATAATTTCTACACATATTAAGAATGATGCTGCATTTTCAGTAACAGTGTATATCGATCAAGAGCTTCCTTAAGACGAGACTCTCCCTGTTCCCAATTCAGCTTCTGATATGCTATGAGGATGATAATTTGAAGTCAGCTTTTGAACATTCACTCTTTTATTTATTTATTTTTTTTGCGGTATGCAGCCTCTCACTGTTGTGGCCTCTACCGTTGTGGAGCACAGGCTCCGGACGTGCAGGCCCAGCGGCCATGGCTCACGGGCCCAGCTGCTCCGCGGCATGTGGGATCTTCCCGGACTGGGGCGCGAACCCGCGTCCCCTGAATCGGCAGGCAGACTCTCAACCACTGCGCCACCAGGGAAGCCCTGAACATTCACTTTAAATGAAAGCCTTTTAACTGCATAAATAGATTAGCAATCCTTGGGTATCTTATAAGAAGAGCTAATTATATGAAATGTGGTAATAAAATGTTAAATGTTTAAAAAGTCCTTTAAACGTTAAAAAGGAAAAATCACACATGTTCTAGGAAGATGGGAGAGAAAACATTCCAGATATCATACTGTAGGTTATATTTGGATACAATCACACCATTCAGATAAGACTTCCTGAGTGAATTTGCATATTTGTGGAAATTCTACCTAAAAATCAGAACATATATTTTTTAAAAATTTTATAACAACTTTATTTTTTTGTGTGCATGTATTTTTTTTAACTTTTTATTTTATATTGGAGTATAGCCAATTAACAATATTGTGATAGTTTCAGGCGCACAGCAAAGGGACTCAGACATATGTATGCATGTATCCATTCTCCCCCAAACTCCCCTCCCATCCAGGCTGTGACATAACATTGAGCAGAGGTCCCTGCGCTGTACAATACGTTATCCATTTTAAATATAGCAGTGTGTACATGTCGATCCCCAAATCCCTGACTATTGCTTCCCTCCAGCCTTCCCCCCTGGTAACCATAAGTTCATTCTCTAAGTCTGTGAGCCTGTGTCTGTTTTGTAAATAGGTTCATTTGTATCATTTCTTTTTAGATTGTGCATATAAGGGGTATCATACAATATTTCTCTTTCTCTGTCTGATTTCACTCAGTGTGACAATCTAGAATGGATAAAGAAAATGTGGTACATATACACAATGGAATATTACTCAGCCATTAAAAAGAATGAAATAATGCCATTTGCAGCAACATGGATGGGCCTAGAGATTGTCATACTGAGTGAAGTATGTCAGAACATATATTTTTAATTAGACATTATACTTTCTGATCCATTTTACCCACAGTCGTTAAAACCATATACATTTATAGGAGGCAGGAGCACAAATGTTAAAGCCCTGTTCAGGAGAGGTGTGTGAGCTGGTCAGAACTGTTACTAACTTATCCCTTCCTCCTTCCTGTGAGCTAGGCTTTGAGAACAATTGTGTTGTTTATCTTCTCTTCCTAAATCCACAGGAGGTTTGAGAAAACAAAGCAACTGAAGTCTCTAGAGTCACAAAGGTTTTGAAAATCAAATACAGTCAATTTAAATTGTGATTTAAGCAATTTCAAATGTATCCCCTTCTCCTGCACCTGGTATTGTTTGTTTACCCAATGAATATGATTATCATCTGTCTCATAGTCAGTAACACCAAATTCACTGAGGCCAGAGCCTCAGAGCCATAAGCGAGCAAGTGTGTGAAAAGTAATCAGAGGAAAGAATAAGATTATACGATTTTAGCTCCAGGACCATGGTAAGTAAACAGAATTAGATGCTTTCATTTGTCTAGCATCTATGTTTTACACCAAAATAACTCTCTGAGTTTTGTAATACAGTGTAAATAAATGAGACATTCTCACACCATTCCAAAGCAAAACAGACAGGCAAACAAAGAAACAAAAACCTAAGTCACTCTGAAATGTAGGAAGCATTTTTATGCCATTTTTAGGACATGATGGAGACTATTTTGTGAGTTTAGGCTACGGAATGAGAGCTGCTTAGAAAATTATTTCTCCATTTCAATAAGAATAATTTTTTATTCCTATTTTTAATTTAATTTTAATTTTTTTTTTTTTTTTTTTTTGCGGTACGCGGGCCTCTCACTGTCGTGGCCTTTCCCATCGCGGAGCACAGGCTCCGGACGCGCAGGCTCAGCGGCCATGGCTCACGGGCCCAGCCGCTCCGCGGCACGTGTGATCCTCCCGGACCGGGGCACGAACCCGTGTCCCCTGTATCGGCAGGCGGACTCTCAACCACTGCGCCACCAGGGAAGCCCTATTCCTATTTCTAAATCAATGATGTCTTTTCTCTTTTTTTTGCATTTAGACAAAGGCAATTGCTGTAAAACAAACTCTTTTTAAAAACAACACAACAGCATTATAATTATAATTAGTTATTTCTTTTCACTCAAAAAATTCAGTCAATTTAACTGTTTACAGAACAGTTTATATGTTTAATTTCAGTCATTTAAATATAATTTTTAAAGTGACGTAAGAAAGAACATTGAAATAGTTCTGCTTGGGAAGAAACGAATGGCAATTTTAGCTCTAGCAACAAATCCCCAAGAAATCAGTATTCACATGGTGTTATTTTTTGAGCTATATAATAGTTATTAGATTTTTGTTTTCCTATTGTTTACATGTACAGGTTTCCAAAGTAGTTTTCCACATTGCGAATATCTAGGTAATATAATTCATTATTTACCATGGGTTTTTAGAGAGCAATAGATTTTATTCCTAGATGTCCCTAAGGACTATTCTGATATGCTCTGAGCTCATTTGTTAAAAATATGGCAGGGAACTGGCAGGTAAAATCTTAAAATTGTTATGGCAATGCCTGTCCTCCATCTTTCAAGGTCCCTATTTCCCAAATGAAGCAAATACCAAGAGTGGCATGAACGTGGCTTTCCAATTGCTGGACTTACTAGTATTTGTGAAGAAGAGTGATTTACATTGTTTGAGCAGTCCTTTCTTATTTTCACCGTGATAAACTCTTGAAAAGTGGGGTAGGTATTTTGTAGCACCATCCAACCAAGTTTGAATGAATGGCTTCCTTCAGCATATTTACTGCAGGAAGCAGACACATCCACTTTGCAGAGTGCTTTCAGAACACCTCCTGCTCTGCTCTGTGTAAGGATTAGGAAGCCCAGGTTCTAGTTACGGTGCTGTGTGATTGTGGTCAGAACAGTCTCCATGTGCTTTAGCGTCTCATTAGTAAAAGCAGCGGAGAGGAAGATATCTCTTAAGTCACTAGTTCATTTTGAGACTTTTAACTGGAAGGGTTTGCAAATCAGAAACTTCTTTTTTATCTTATTCACAATTTTGTGCTGACTTGAATAGGATAAAGAAAACCATGAAGGATTGATGCCAAAGAGGTATACAGTAGGCTTCTCCTTTGCTTTGATGTTGCTGGTTGCTGATAAGGGAAGCAAAAGCATCTCAGGGTTTGTAACCACCAATGGATCGATCTCAGCTCCTTGATTCCTCTCTCACTGTCTCTGTGAGTTGCTGCCCAGATTAGAATCTGATGCAAAAATTAGTCATGATGCGATATTCAGAGGCAAATATAGATGTTAGAAGATATAAATACACTGAGCACTGATAGAGGAATATACGCATAACATTGTATTTCCTTTATACATTCAAATTAATTAATTGATAGTAGTTGAAATACATGAAAAAAGAAGGATTTAGGCCTGGGGTATAAATGTATATCATTTTACAATAAGCCCCTGAATTCAAGATGAACCCTTTATGTAATTATTTGCATATTTTAGCAATCAAACTGAACAAAAGTCTTGGTAATTTCCAAATTGCATTTTTCAAGTCTAAACTCTACCTACGACTATGATGTCTAAATTTTAAAGTTGAAGTATTGGGAGGGAGAAGATGCAGGACTATTTTACTTGCAGACAGAATTGAGGATAGAAAGTCCAAGGTGACTCTAAAGGCAGGAGTGAGAGGAAGATGAATGTGTTTGGACACATTCACTGTAAGAGACGGAAAAAAATGGGAAGGAGAAAAAAGGCAGGAGAGACAAGAGGGCGAGAAGTAATGCATCTTAGTAAATTATCAAAAGTGCTAAAGGCAAAGTAATCTTGAGCCGTGACCTACTCGCAAGAACCTATTATTTAAGTATTTCCTTCTACTCTGAAGTGAATTTTCCTGCAGGGTCAATTTATTATGTATTTTATCTTCTCAGTTTTTAATCTAGTCATCTAGTTATTCTAATTGTGATGATGCTTTATGTCTCTTCCTACCTCTCCAATAAATATTCAGAGATAATGGTATTACTTTCTTAACCAAATGTTGTTATTTCCTTGATTAATCTAAGTACAAATTTAGAACATATATTATGGTTGTCAGTTTTACATTATATAAAAATAAAATGTGCCAAACTCAGTAGGCACAGCAATAAATATTTGAGTGACTTGATGACTAAAAAACATCTGCCTGATGTCAGTAAATATAGCAAAATTAACAGTGAGAATCTTCAGATTAACTGTTCACATTTTACTGTGACTTTGTGTAAACATCTTACTAAGAAATGATGAAACACAATATCAGCACTTATCACCTGTCCCTAATTCATTAGTCTAACTCAGAGTTTGGCAAACAGCCTGTTGGCTAAATCTATCCTACTGTCTGTTTTTATAAAGTTTTATTGGAATACGGCCATGCTTATTTGTGGGTCCTTTCGCACTACTACAGCAGAATTCAGTGGCTGAGACTACTTTTATGGCCAGCAAAGCCTAAAAGATTTAGAGACGTACCTCTAAGATGTTATGGGTTTGGTTCCAGACCATGGCAATAAAGTGAATATTGCAATAAAGCGAGTCGCACAAATTTTTTGGTTTCAGAGAGCATATAAAAGTTATGTTTATACTATATTGTACTCTATAAAATGTGCAGTAGCATTATGTCTAAAAAGACCAATGTTCATACCTTATGTCTAAAAACTTTTTTTGCTAAAAAGTGTTAAGCATCACCAGAGCCTTCCGTGAATCACAGTAGTAACATCAAAGATCACTGACCACAGATCATCGTAACAAACATAACAATAAAAAAGTTTGACATATTGTAAGAATTACCAAAATGTGACACAGAGACATGAAGTGAGCAAATACTGTTGGAAAAATGGAACCAATAGACTTTCTTGATGCAGGGGTGCCACAAACCTACAATTTGAAAACATGGAAAATCTGGGAAGCACAATAAAATGAAGCACAATAAAACAAGGTACGCCTATACTATCTGATCCTTTACAGAAAAGGTTTGTTGACTTCTGACAGCTACTATGCACAGGAGGTCCCTCCTTGTCCTGACTGTGGCTCTAACTGATTCAGGCCAGAAAATATGCCAAGGGGTTTAGCAGTGGCATTTTTTACCACATAACAGCAACATTTATTGATAGCTTACTGTGAGCCGGAATGGTCTAAGCAGTGTACATAAATAATAACACTTAATCCTTGTAATAACGAGATAGACATTATCACTATGACCATTTTAGAGGTGAGGCAACCAGAGAGATTTTGTGACTCACCTCTGATTACTTCAGTGTGTTGAAGCCAGGAATAGACCCTGAGTAATTTGATGCTGAACTTTAAAAAAAAAAAATAACAGAGAGATTTGAGTAAAAAAGTTATTTGGGGGACTTCCCTGGTGGTGCAGTGGATAAGACTCCGCCCTCCCAATGCAGGAGGCCTGGGTTCGATCCCTGGTCAGGGAACTAGATCCCACGTGCATGCCGCAACTAAGAGTTCGTATGCCACAACTAAGGAGCCCGCCTGCTGCAATTAAGGAGCCTTCCTGCCACAACTAAGACCTATTGCAACCAAATAAATAAATACATATTTTTTAAAAAAGTTATTTTGTATCCTCATGTTTTTCTTATTTTTCTATCTTACAACACTTGCAGCTGGGACTAGACAACACAGAAAACACAGTCAGGAGTCCTTCTGAGAAAGGATTACGGAGGGCGAAGTCTAGGCTGCTGTGACAGAGAGGACCCAGAGAAAAGTGAAGTTCATTCCCTCACTTCTAACAGTCCCAAGGTGAGTCGTGTGGGTTGGTCGATGGCTTTTATCCATCCACACTGCCCTTCAGAGAATCAGAGTTACTCCCACCCATGGCTCTCCCATGTTCTAGGGGGCTGATGTGTCTGCATGGCAGAAGCTGAGTGACAGTGATGCCCCTTCTTCTGTCTGCAGACGTTGAAGAGTGCGTAGGAGCACACACCTGCTGCCCCAGAACCCATACCTAGCTGTGCTACACGCGACTTCAGCTCACAGACACTCAGGAGGATTCAGTCATCTGGTATCCTCCTGCCTGCAAAGGAGACTGGAATATTTAGGCTCCAGCTGAGCAGCCATGTGATGAGCCATGACCCTATTTCTGTGGGAGAGACATGGATTGGGGCTTGACAAATGGCAATTTTCTTAAGAGCAAAAGAGCAAAAATTTTATCTTTTTAAGGTTTTTTCAGTGGCATAACTGGTCCATCTGACTTTTGGTTCAGTTGTTCTTGAGCAGGAAAACTTTCATGATAGTTTATGAGGGGGAGAAAAAGCAAATGGACTATTGAGTTTTAATTGAAAGAGGATCAGGGTGTGGAGACCTTTGCTTGGGTCATCTCCAGAGAACATTCTTCGATTATCCATCCGCTGTTCTACTTTGATTTTCAAAGCTCTATTATTATTACCTTTTTCCATCTCTCTATGATCTCAATTTTTTTCAAAATACTTAATATTATTAGACTACAGTAATGTGAAGTATACAAATATGTATTTTTACCAAGTGTATTTCGATATATTTATAGTCTTCATATCTAACTTATTTACTAAAATTATATTAAGTGACATTTATAGTTTAATTTCTTATGTGTTAGGAAGTTTTAAGATACTGATGGTGACTTTTCTCCTTATTTTCAATCTAATTCTTATTGTTCTACTGTATTTTAATTCTTACTGTGCATTAGCAAAACAGATTATTAGAACTATTTGGGAGCTGGGAAAGTGAAAAAGCTTCATAGAGATCAAAACAGAAATGAGTTGAATCTTGAAGGGAAAATAAAACTAACAACTAAATATATTTGCATTATATACACACGCACACATTTTCTAAGGGAAATTAAAAAGCTCTATAGTAATGAATATTACAGAGTACAAGTGACTTTGTGTCTGAATTTCATTTTCCTCTGATTAAAGTGACATTTTCCTTTGCCTAAGTAAGCTTAAGCTGAAACTGTCTATATGAAATCATCTAACTATAGATCTCTCCTCCAAAATAGTCGAAGTTGCTTGATTATGTTGGTTTTCCAGGCATTGCATCTCTCCCATTTACCTCTGCAGGCTCTTGGAGAAGTCAGTGAAGATAAATGTGTGTGAGTTGATACTTTCTTTTCTTCCTTTGATGTATACAGTGAGATACTCACAATGTAGCAACCCGTATACTTTTAAAAGAGAGAATCCTGGTGGGAGAAAAACCCTGAGGTATGCATCCCTGTAAAGCAAACTTTGCTTTAGTTTGTTTCTTTGTTTTCTAACTGTTGAGAGGCATTTGAAAATATGTGGAGTGCTTTAGATTTCTATGTCTGGTAATTATTTCCCGGGTCAGGGTCAGATATGACAAAGTCCTGCAACAGAGAAAGAGGCTCGCAGGTGCACATCAAAAGAGTGCCTGGCCCAGGATGCCGGAAGCACTGGTGTGGAGGCTTGAGTAGAGTTAAGCTCGCCGGCCCAGGATGCCTCGTTGGTCAGGTGGGAAAGAGCCGGGTACGGAAGTCAAGGAACGACCTTAAGGAACGACCTTAAGGATTCAGTGAAATGATCCATGCAGCGTGCTTTGTGTTTGGCTCAGAATAAGCAGTGCATACATTCGTCATTATTTATAGCATTAGGTTGTTTCTTCCTGCTCCAGGTCTTAACCCTTGGAGTAAATTTCTAATATATTTTTGTAAAGCAGCAACGGTCATACTTACTTCATAGGTTCCTTCTAAGGCTTTAAAGATTATTATTGCTATAAAATATCTCACCCTTGGTAGGTTACAGATATTCTTATTCTCACCAGTCTCCACTGTTTTAATATTTTAGTTCTATATTTTTTTAAGTGCCTTTGATTTCTGAAAAAAATGTATACGTTTATGGTTTTGCATTTCTGACTTCTGGTTACTACTACTATCAGTGTATTCTTCTCATCACCTGCTGGAATTCCTTCAACCCATCCCAATCTTCTGTGTCGTTTTCCTCCTGCCACCCAGTAATGCTCAGTCCCTATATTCTAGGTTGGGAGCTGTGATACTACTTACTAAATTATCCTCTCTGTTCCCCAGTTATTCTCCTAAAAAATATCCTTTAGGGTTGCTTTTTTTGTTTTTTTGTTTTTTTCCTTTTAATCTGTCCTCTTACCTTCTCTCTTTAGATAACATGTCATATTATGTCTTGGGAAAGTTTCCTTTTACTGACTCAAAATCTGTGACTTTACCTATTAAAGATTTTTTATTTCACCCTCACTCAAAAATGCATTTTAACTCAGATTTCTAACTCCCCAATTCACAATTGCTTAATTTTCAAAGGCTTTCTTGTGACATCTTAATAGAAAGAAGATGGAAGAGGTAACATTCAAAATGTATTATTTGGATTCTCAAGATTAGACCCATTATTCTAGAGTTTCCTGAAATATGCATAAAAGTTCTTTGGAGAACCCATTCCTTTATGATTTTGTGAAACAGTTTTCATTGCTTTGTGGTTTTCTGTTGATTTAGAAATTACTCAAATATAGTGTGGACTTTTACATTTATGATAATATACAATTCAACTGAATGTTTGAATAAATACATCACACACAATTTATTCAGAATTTTAAAAATTTACCATGCCTTAATGGCAGTTAAAGCCAAGATCCTTCCTCAATTACAATTGACTGTGATATTGACTGTGATATTTTTCAAGAAAATAATTTTGCAGTTTTACATACAATGATGTATGGTATCTTTATGTAGTACTGGTTTTAAGTGTGATTATTTAAACTTTTTAATATCATTACTTTCTAAGTATTCCAAGTGTTTTACTACATATATCAAAATATTTGAATTATTTTTTGATATTTAAGTATTTTTCTGTCTCATTCTGCTTGATTAAATATTCTTACATTCCAACCAATGCCAAAACTTAGCCCAGTTTTTCTTCCCTTTATCTTAACTACTTTTCTGTAAATGGGAATAATAATAATATAAACCTCAAATGTTGAATTCAGTATTAAAACTAATGCATATAAATTGCATAGCATGGTGACTTGTATAAACCAGGCAATCTGTAACGATTTTGATGTAGAAAGTATAATCAATTCTGTCTTAGTTCGTTCGGGCTGCTGTGACAAAATACTACAGGCTGTGCAGCTTATAAACAGCAGAAATGTATTTCTCATAGTTACGGAGGCTGGGGAGTTCAAGGTCAAGGAAGAAGGCCCTCCTCCTAGTTCAGAGCAGGTGCCTCCTTGCTTTTTATCACATGGTGGAAGTGGCAGTGAGCTCTGTGGCATCTCTTTTATAAGAGTGTCAGTTTTATTCATGAGGGTTACAGAGTCATGAGCCAAGCACCTCCCAAAGGCCTCACTTCCTAAATACCACCATGTTAGGATTTCAACATATGAGTTTGGGGAGGATGCAGACACTCAGATGACAGCAAATTCCTTCCTCTGTTGTTAGAAATATAAAGTCTAAGTTGCACTCATCTACTGAAAAACACCTAAGTCGATGATTTTCTAAATTTTTACACTTTATAGGTTTTGAAATCTGCTTCCTTCACATTTGTAGTTTCATCATTTTTAAAGTGTACAGTTAGTATCTGAACTCCTTTTATTTTGCTTTGTATTTTTTTCATAGAAAATAGAAGAGAACCATCTGAATGAAACATAAAATTAATAATAAACTGCTCCTAAAATTCAAATGGAGAAAAATGTCAGCTGTGTAGGCCTCAAGAATAGTTTGAACTTTTATAAATATCTATTTATTCTTTTTGGCCAGGGGAAGTGGTAATGGTAACAGAGACTCTATATGCTTAATGATAAAACACATAAATAGAAACTAGAATCACCTTGTAGTATTCAAACCCCTGCTATACCCACCACTTATATTGTTTTTGGCTTTTGTTTCTTCAACCATAAAATAGTGGCTACAATATTATTTCCCTCATAAATTCTTGTGCAAATTAAATAAATTAATATAAACAAGGTGCTTAAAATAGCATCTAGCACATAATAAGCACTCAGCAATGTTACATATTATCCATGATATTGAAAATAAGATGTAATATAAAATTTGATAATGATATTTGGACATTTTTGGAAAAATGAAAATCAACCATGATCTGCCATCAATGTTTAAAGTGACAGAAATAAAATAATGATATTATTGGAATTATTTTGCTTTTCTAACACTTAACAGTGATTTTATGTCTCTCATTCTTTGCTTGGACAAGAAAATCAGTTAATTTTTCAGCTTAGCCGTTTCCTTCTCTCCTTAAATAAATATATTCGGTGAAATCAGGTTATGAAAAAGGAAGTAAAATTCCAACTGAGACTGGTATTGAACTTAATTCTCTAAACAAACAAACAAAAAAACACAAAGAAATACATAAGGGTAATAACTTTCTCTCTAAGTAAATATTGAAACTTTCTGCTCTGATTAAAATATAATTATATTCAGGAAGTAAAAATTGTACTGCCTTTCAATACACAGTATTTTTTTTAAACATCTTTATTGGAGTATAATTGCTTTAAAATGGTGTGTTAGTTTCTGCTATATAACGCAGTGAATCAGCCATACATACACGTATATCCCCATATCTCCTCCCTGTCGTGTCTCCCTTCCCCTTCTCCCTATCCCTCCCCTCTAGGTGGACACAAAGCACTGAGCTGATCTCACTGTGCTCTGCGGCTGCTTCCACTAGCTATCGATTTTACATTTCAATACACAGTATTTTGATAGTATTATTTTATCTCCGAAACACATAAGTGCACTGTCCAACTCTCCAGAACGAAAAAGAGAAATACATACTGAGAGCAGAAATATTGGTATAAAAGTTCAAACTGATAGACCATTTATTCAGTACTGAAAGCAAGTGAGTTGTAATAGCCTCCAGTCTTGGGAGTGTGAGCACTAAAGGAAAATGCAGCGGAACCAGAGGAAATGAGGTCATGCAAGAGGGCAAAGGACAAAGATTAACAGTCACCGTTACCGGGTAACAACAGGAGGGATTCTTAAAGACACTTACAATTCCGTCAGCTTGGTTTTGTTTTCTTTCATCATGTACTCGTTCTGGATAAACACAGTGCTCGTTCTGAGAAAACATGAAAAACAAAAGAATACAAGTGAATATATTGCGTCCATTATATACAACATTTTATAATTCACCATAGCAACAGTTGTTCCTTCTTTGTGAAAGTACTGAAAATGTACTAAACTATTAATAAAAACCATTTTTCTTTAGCTTAAGTTCTCAGTTTTTTATCTAGAATATACAGAATCAAGAGTGAAAGATTTAACATGATAAACCACATCATTTGAATGCAACTCCAGTTTATTACTGTACACTATGAAAAAAGAACAAAGCTTAATGCTAAAATATAGATATTCCAGTGAAATAAAAGAAAAATGCATATTATATGTACGAAAAACAATATTTACCTAATAAATCCTGGAATGGAATAGGTGCAAAACAGTAAAATAGGCCACTGAAGAGAATAAGTTTTGAATACAGAAAGTATACTGAATATAGAAATATTCAGCATATATATAGATTTTCTTGAAAGATTAGCTTATAAGCTGTATGCTTATATGTATGTGAACTGTATCACTGATTTACAGTTTTTGATAATGACTAGGGAAAAAAAATCACATTTCCCCACATTCCCTAAATTCTTCTCACTCCATCGTTTACTCGTTTTAGATAATACAAGCCACATGGCATTGTTTTAAATGAGAGAAGTAAAAAGGGAATAGTAAAAACTTAATCTCGGGCTTCCCCAGTGGCGCAGTGGTTGAGAGTCCGCCTGCCGATGCAGGGGACATGGGTTCGTGCCCCGGTCCGGGAAGATCCCACGTGCCGCGGAGCGGCTGGGCCCGTGAGCCATGGCCGCTGCGCCTGCGCGTCCAGAGCCTGTGCTCCGCAATGGGGAGAGGCCAGAGCAGTGAGAAGCCAGCGTACCCCACCAAAAAAAACACCTTAATCTCACTAAGTATCTCTGAGACACATTTTAGCAGTTTTCTGACAATGTGAAGAGTTTCTGCCTCACACGAAGCATGTATCACAATTACCTACTAATTTAATGCTAAACTCATTTAGTAGCTATGTTTTCAGATCAGAGCAACTTTGCACAGTATCATGTAGGTATGACATTTTCCTTCTAAGTTTAACTCAATGAGTTCTTTAAAATAAATAATGAAATATTATTTTAAACATAAACAATGGGTACAAATATCATTTGTAAAAACAAATAAGACAATTAAAAATAATGGTTTCTAACAGATTAAAGTATGAGTAGAGTGCAGCTGGTCACAAGGGAAGAGGGAAGAAGCTATTGGTGCTCGAAGGAAGGGAAATGTGAGCAAGAGTGAGCTAGTACAGGAAGGAGTGCAAGTAAAGTCTTGCCATGTGTCCTCGTCTGAGCACAGAGGGACGTGAACTTTGGTCTCTCCTGGGCACTAGAGGCTCGGAAAGTGGATGGCTGTGAATTTTCATCTGAAGCCAGACACGAAGCCACAGAACGATGACAGAAGAAAGTCAAAGTGACTATTGCCTCGAATTCATTGTGCTTGCAATTACACAACTCTTGAAAACGTGAGACTGCTTGATATTTTTTAAAACTGCATTTTACAATGCTTTTTTCCCCCAATTTTTATCATGGCTATTTTGAACACACAGAAAAATAGAATGATAAAATGAATGCCCCGTTAACTCTATCTGATAATTGTTAACATTTTACCATATCTGCTTCATCCTTTCTGGCTTGGTTGATTTCATCTAGAATCAGAACAGCCTTATTTGTCAGTTTTTCCTTCACTGTGTATTTAATAAATGGTAATTGCTCACTTATCACACAATTATTGACTAATATCTTTATCATGCAAGTTTTATGATTTAAGGAGCTGTAAGTATTACTTTAAAAGCTTCGGGATTTTTAGAGAGATTTTTCCAACAAAAATGTTAGTATAACATAACTGCAATCTCCATCTAAAGTAGTATTGGCCTCTCTTTGAATGTTTTATGAACTGGAGCTTTTTATTTTCTCTCTGAAATGTTCATTCATAGAAAAAGTTAAGCATGCCTTCCATGATTGGATCTTTCATGGATTGCTGTATCTCAACACACTATCATTTGCTCATTTATCTCAACTGTATGCCCTTAGCTAGGCCTGTTAGACTCCTTTAATTTTTTCACAAGCTTTTCCTCTTTCTTAGAAAGATATTATTCAAATAGTCACCTATCAATAGATATTTGTGTTGTTTTCATTATTTTTCTATTACAGATAGGGCTACAATTATTAATCTTGCTCATATGTAATTTTATTCTCATGAAGGTATATCCTTGGAATTGATTTCCAAAAATGCATTGACTGGGTCTGAAGCTAAATGTACTATAATTTATAAGATATTGACAAAATTCCCTCCTGCAGTTATACCGTTTGCCTGTTTCCTCAACCCTTGCCAACAGAAAGAGAAATGTTATCTAAAATTAATGCTAGTTTTAATTTGCATTTTTTATTTGCATTTACCTTTTCATGAGGGGAGGATGGCAAGAGCCTTGGTCCAAAGATGTCAATAATACCATGGTATTGGGAGGTGAAATGACTACTCACCACTTCTCTCCACAATAGACCAACACTAGAATGCTCTCCAAGAGCATCCTCTGGTATCAGGAGAGCTGTGTGTTTTCCTGTCATTATATTTAGAGTTTATACTTATTGTTTATTAAGTGATTTATGAATTTTGTTAGATGTTATTTAATATTATATAAATAAGATAGATTTTCAAGTCATTTAGCAACTTTTTCGTTAAGGTGGTTTTGAGTTGACAGCCATATAACAGCTACTCTTCAGTATTCCCTCATGGATCTTTTCATTTTTAGAGTGATTCACCAAATAAAGTTTTATATAACCTCACTTTCCATCTGAAAGCACTGTTAGCCCATCTTTGAATGCCTTATTGCCAAAGACTTCTTGTTTCGCATCCTAAAGTTTCTCATGCATGAAAACATCAAGCATGTTCTTTATGCTCAAGTCACTCATCTTTCACATATTTCAATTCACTATCATTTGCCCCAATTTTTATTTCTAATATAAGCACTTTTCTAGGCTGTGAGACTCACATTTTCTTCACAAGTTTTTTCTCTTTCATAGATGATATTTTCATTGCATATTGTGGGAAAATGATGGTGATTATACGTAATATTTTAAAGAATGCAATCCAATTCAGAGTATAGCCGATTATCTATTTGGATGATGAATTTTTAGGAAAACTGGTGTTGTCATAACAAATAATAACCATGTAAATTCAACTAGTAAAGGCTATCTTTATTATCTCAATAATATCGACTAAAAAATTTCATCATTTTAAATTAAGTTTTTAACACCTTATTTGATTTTAAAAGTGTCTAGAATATATTTGCTGCATGATAAATTACCCCATAATTTAGCAGCTTAAAAATTCATTTTATTTTATTCATGCTTTTGTGTACTAGGTATTTGAAGGTGCTAGCTGGGCACACTTCAGGTGTCTCATATAGCTGTAATCAGACGTCGTCTCGGACAGCAGAGATCTGAAGGTTTGGCTCAGCTAGATGTTCTAGAATGGGTCATTCAGTGCTGGCAATTGATGCTGGCTGTCTGCTGGAAGCTCAGCTGGGCTGTTGACCAGATCACCTGCACATGGCTTATTCACCATGGCAGTAGGGGGAGATACTGTTTTAACCATCTTTGGAAAGGACCATCTGCCACGTTAAGCTCCTATCGGTATGTATTTAATATTATCACATTAAACCAACACATTAGAAAGACACAAAGACATGTATATCTATACGTATCTTTACACCTTCCTTAGGGCTGAGGAACATGGGTACACTGCTTTGCTGCATCTCCTGCCTGCTGCAGTGATTAGTCAATTCACTTCTAACTTGATCATGATTTTTTCCCACGTAACTGATGACTTGAACTACTGTTGTATCTTTCTATCCCTTCCTGAAGTTTGAACCTAACAGGCAAATACATGTAACTGTCAACATAAATGCAAATGATTAGTTTTCCTATAAAATAATGGCATAGTTATCAATATTGCAAAGCATAGAAAGGATTTATGTTTAATTCAGATGAGTCATTGCATCTAGAGGAGTTTTGGGATAAGAGTGGATGGGGCAAAATGTTATCCAGTCTCTTCTGTAGTGTATATTGTTTTTGGAAATTCTGGGTTATGAGAACACATTTTAGTTTAGCTACTCTCTCTCCTTGTATGTACTTTCAAAAATTTTCAATATAACATGGAATATTTACAGTTATAATAGTAATAACTGTATAATATTTTTTTCTTTAACACATACAATTTCACTTTTTAAATACAAGGTAAAATTTAAATTATATCTTACCTTATTTTCATTTTACTTGCTTTTTAAATAAATATATTATGTATTTTGTTTTAAATTAATA
Source organism: Kogia breviceps (assembly GCF_026419965.1). Lineage (NCBI taxonomy): Eukaryota > Metazoa > Chordata > Mammalia > Artiodactyla > Physeteridae > Kogia > Kogia breviceps. The sequence goes on along the minus strand of NC_081324.1, from coordinate 8,950,375 downwards.
TTTCCATGTATTAGAAATATAATTACCAAATATTTCAATAAATAATTGGTATGATACTTTAAATTTAATCCTGTAAAAATATTATACATATATTTTGCAGACGATTTCTATCAAAATAACTGCCAGTAGAATGATATTATTTTTCCACTTTTATCATTTCAACCTTAGCAGTCATGGCTCCTTTAGTTTGAGTACATTTCTTCCCTCTAATCTACAAAACTTCCAGAATCAGAAGAGAGTCAGACTAATGACAATAATGAGACTCATATCTGGAAAGCACTGATAATGCTCCACGTTCATTAATGACATCTGTGTAACTGAACACTGAGACTTAAATGGATCTTGGAACCATAAAACTGTAGCAACAATTTCCCATTTTTCTGCCATGTGGAATGGTGCTTCTTAGCAGTGTTTACCTCCTATGAGCTTCTGAATTCAATATGCGTGGAAAAGCAGATCATATTTAATAGGGTCACTTTATTAGTTTAAGAGCTAAAATGTTATCCTAACTGAATACTGATTTGCTCTCAAATATATAAATATAAATAACTTCCTCTAGAGGGGTCATTTTGATCAATATTGCGTCTGACATGGGCTCTTTTCATAGAGGTAATGGAATAATGGTGAAAGGTGCTATAAGCCCAGAATTTTAACTGAGTTAATGGTAGCTAGTTCTCCAGAACCCAGAGGAAAACAGAAAATGACCTAGAAAGGCAGGGCAAAGTAAAGTTTAATTCCACAAATGGTAGTAATTTAGTAAATAGTTTGTAGCATTATTTAGGATGTGTCCAAATACATTTTAGCTTTTAAACATGAATGTCCAACGGATTTTTTACGTTCTTTGTATACCTTTCCAAATGAGTTATTTTGGTAATACCATCTCCTCATCTATAACCCACTGCTTATTTTAGACCAAGTATTAAGAGTAATTCTTAATTAGAGAATAGGGCTGGTGTTGACATTGCACTGTCCAGGTCCTCCTTCATCTAATAATAACAGTGGACATTTATAGAGTGCTTATTAGGTGCCATATTTGATCCCCAGTTCAACACATTTTATATACATTCTTATCCACCCAAATTTTAAAACAGATTAGCCAATTGTAATATTTGGCAAAGTACACAGCTGTCAATTTTTGCCATGCAAATTCAAACTGAAATCCAAGTCTGAACTATTGCTTCACACTATCCCTCTAGTTCCTTTATTAATTCCCAAGTCCCAGAATTATATTTCCCACAACTAGACAATTAACCGTCTGCCCTTCTCTTTCTACTTGAATTTCTGAAGAATCTACCCCTGCCATTATCTTCAAATTTCACCCAAAGCCTTTGGACCCCTAATCTTCAGTTCTAGTGCAGGTCTTTCACCCTTGGTCTGCTCTTATAGTCATGCATCCAAATCGTACCATCACTTGGCTAACTGGCCATTGTTTCAAAGTGAACACATTTCATATCAAATACATTTTCTAATTTCTGCAGTACTATTTTTTCTATTCATTAATATTTTTTAATCAACACCACACAGTTTCAAAAATCTCTGTATTATTTCTAAATAGCTTAAGGTGAAAAGAGACTTGGAGAATAATCCGGGGTTTAATGCATGACTCTAGCCATGATTGGTTTTATAATATCTACCAGGCAAAGTTCATGCTCTCATGGAGCTTAGTATACTATAATTGGAGAAATAGATTTTAAACATGTATATATACAGATATCTGTATAATTAAAACATAATACTTGCTATATATGAAAATTTCACAATTCTGTTATATAGCACAACAAGTGGACTTCAAAATGAAAATAGTGCAACAAGGGAAGATATTAAGAAGATTTAATATTTAGTATGGGGAGGTATCATATAACATATCTCAAGGCAGTAACATCTAAACTGCGACTTGAGTGATGACTACAAATTCGGTGAATTCAGTAGGTGGTCTGTGTGTGTGTGTGTGTGTGTGTGTGTGTGTGTGTGTGTGTGTGTGTGTGTGTGTGTGTGTCTTGGATAAGTTGGAAAGAGAGCTGAAGAATGACTCCCTGGTATTTTCCTTGCACAATTCATTTCATGAATGGTGGTGCCTTTCACTCAGCACTGGAGAGGATACAATTTTAGAGTAAAATTGTGATATGAGGGCAACAATAATTTTTTTTCCTAAAATGATATTTTTTTCACGTATATTCTACTGTTAAAATTCTTCTCCAGGCTATCATCTTGTGTCTAGATGACTTAACACAGCCAACTCACGTTTAATTTTTCCTCATCTGCCACTTCCATATCCCTAAACATACAATTTGATATGATTTGACCTACAGAACCTATATAGATTTGTTATTTTAGGGAAAGAATATATGTTTTCTTTCAATGTCCTTGAACAATTAATCTTGAATGAACTGCGTCCTCAGGATCTTAGATCTTCTCTAAGCCACATGGCTGAAATAACACTGAAATTTTTGCTTCTTAATATGTAATAAACTTATCCCATTGCACCAGGAACTGCCCCAGGCTTTTAATGCTGTGGGGCAGCTCTCTCCATTCAGCTCACGTGCCTCTTCTTTCCTTAGGGAGGACATATTCATCCCTCAGCTGTCACGTTATATATCTTTGAGGCATTTTGATTCATTCTGCCCAATCTCAATCATACTCCCTATTATAACTCAACTCCCTTGAGTTTTCTTTGATAGCAGTCATTATTATAATTTATAATTATGCATTTATTTGTATATTTGTGTTTAAAATCTATTTTCTCCAACTAGAGTATAACTGAGCACCATGAGAAAAGAATCTCTGTCTACCTGTTGTGTTACCAGTGTCCAGCACATACAGCGACTCAACCATAGTTGAAGAAGCTTGAGATAGGCATATTTTATGTTCCCTTCATGCATAACATGTGCTTCTTCATATTTCTGTGGGTTTGATTATATGAATCTTTTTGTCAGAAATATCCTCTCTTGTCCTTTTGCCCATTCTATCCATTCTTTAAAATTCAAACCAAGATTAGAGGCTTCATAATATCTAACATAGATGTCTCAAGCATAGTTTCTTTCTACCAATTTCTATGGCGCTTGCAGTCCATATCATATAATTAAATAATTATCCACATGTTGTTCTCTAATTGTTTCCTTGCCAAAACTATGAACACGTGGTTGATGTCCTATGTATTCTACATACTTTTGCACATCTCAATCCCTGCAGAACTACTTTGGATAAATGGTGCTTTATAATAATTTTTATTTTAATTTAAGAAAATAACTTGACTTGCCTTGATGTTTAAGTTACGAATAAAGAGAACTGAGCAAGCCCAATGATTGTATCAATTCCACACACTATGAGAAAATTTACATACTCAACAGAGTGAGGGAAGTGTAATGAGGGACAAATTACAAATGAAATCAACAAGGGTGATGAAATATACCCCATGACCAGCCTAAGGAGAAGAAACAGTTGCCAACATCTGGAGTGAGAGCTTTAGCTCTTGCTTCAGCAGTGGGAGAGGGCCCCCTGACGGGAGCTATCATCTCCAGGAGAGTAATGGAGCCATTGTCAACCCTTAGTCCAGCAAGCAATACACCAACAGAGTGAAGACACCATTCTCACTCCCCTTTCCCCCCAATTTCCAGATAGTCTTCTCATTGGCTGAACTCAAATTGAGTAAAGTGTCCATCATGGTCAACCACCCAGGGAATGGAGCAAAGTGGAGATGATCTGAAGGCACAGGGAAGATATCCAGGCATGGACAGCTAAGTTTGGTACCAGTCTACTTGCTATAGCACAGAGGCCCCAAGATACATTGTCTCAAGCAAGACAGAACTTTGTCTCTCTCCTGTATAACTCTCCGAAAGTAAATGGGCCAGCACTGGTAGTACCCCTCTACCTTTCTAATCACAAAGCTTCTACCTCTGGGTCCAAAGTGGTTGCTCCAGGTCCTGCCACCACTCTTTATCCCAAGCAGTGGGAATGAGAAAAGGGCAAGGAAGTACATTGCCTTGAAGAGCTCGGTGTGAAAGAGGCATCTATCACTTCTTACATTCCATTGTCCCATATAAAGTCATCTGCTGCAAGTACAGGCCAGCTAAGTCTTGGGGATTTTACTATTTACAGAAGAAGAAAAAACTAATGCTGGTGGGAAACTATCTGGGGTGATCCAGGCAGAAGAAATGTCGGGTACAAAGGCACTAAGACAGAAAGAAGCTTGTTGGAACACATTTATGTGTGAAGAGAATAATGATTCACAGCATCTGTAAATAGGCATACACATAATCCTTTACTGAAGTTTACACATCCTATCCTATATTGTGCACAATAATTTTCCTAAAGTCCCTTGTTTTGAACAGTCAATTTTGGTACATGGCTGATAAAATTCGTGTACTAAACATATATTGAGTTTATTGCTGCAATCAAATAAAACCCAGAGCAAATTTAATGGATATTTTTCTAATGACATGCATAATTGTCTTTGTGCTACATGCTAATAATGTAGATATAAGTGAAATGCCATTTCCAAATAATACTAATTACAGTCATTTAAGTGGAAAAACCAAATCACATATTAAATTCTCTGATGTCTCTAATAGCCATTTTCACTAAGAGTCTTTAATTCTCCATAACATCCTTGTGAGGCAAAGCAGACACTGACACCAACAGTGGGATTTTACTTTTGAGAGGTAGGTTTATTTAACATTTTACTGAGTTTCTGCATGTTCATTTCATATTAGTGTTCTCCAGAACCTGTCATATCTCTAAAGGATCATTATATCGTCCTGCCCTCTTATCAGAGTGAAGAGTAAATTTATAGTGGAGAAAGGGTGCAGATTTAGAAAGAGGCAATAAATGGGTAGAACTTCAGTCCTCAAATCCTGCTTTCTTATATTTCACCCTCCTTCATTCTTCATACTTACCGGATGTCTGCCTCAAGCACAGGATAATTGCAGGACCCTTTCTTAAAACTGTCTGCACTGCTTGTGCTTGGCTTGAAATGTCAAATGGTTGACTAAATCACTCCCTAATTAGAGATAAAATCCACACTATGCAAATTTCTCAAAAAGTTAATAAATTATAAAATAGCTTCATTTACTGTGTAATTGACAAAATCAGATGCCTCTTGCCAAGGGAAGAGCATTAGGAAGCAGTAAATCACTGTGCTTGAAGGGAGGGGGATTTTGCCTTTGAGGAATAAAGGGCACAAGAGGAGACCTAAATAAAAATCATCTATTTTATGAGTTCCTAAACTCATTATTTTTTAAAAAAGGTTCTGTTTGTCCTTATATGGATACAGGTACCTGGTTGTGCACACACAAAAGCATTTAAAAAATATTTCTTGGCCATATAAAATTTTAAATACTGTGTTTGAAATATTCTTTTCCAAATCTATGAAATTCTGATTATATTGTGTCAAGTTCATTTAATTAACAACAAGTGCCAGGCACTATGCATTTATGTGTTTTATCACGTATCTCTTGTATGTGGTCATTGATTTTGCTCATGACTGCAATTGCCATATTTCAGTTTTCTAGGTAAGCATAACTGGTTATTCTACGTTAGTATTTATGTAAACATGTTAGGAAAATATGGTTGACTGCTGAGCCACATTGTATACTGTCTTTGCATTTGCCATCTTGAACAACTTTTGTATTGTCCCTGGGAATAATAACTACTTCATTTTTCTTTTCATTTACTGTGTTCCTTGAGTTACAAGAATCTAATTTGAGAAAATCAAATTCTCCATCACTTCTGGTTTTGAAATCACCTTCTTCCTCGTGCTTTGCTCTAGACTTATTGCACCTTCTGTCATCCTGGAGTTTCCTCTCTCTATCAAAGAGGGATGCCCTTTGTAGGTGGTATCCCTTTTGTCCTGAATCTTGTTTCTCTTTTTCTGAGATAACAATCTTTTGAATAAAAACATCCTCTTCTGATAGGATGAGAAAGGCTACGTGTGAAGTAATTATTTTTAAATTTTATACTTGAAGCTGCCATTATTCTACCCTTCCTCCAACAAATGTAAACATACTTCATTTCATAAATGGGCTGGAGATTTTACAGTGCTAAGGATAATTTCCCGATATGCCCAACTGTTCTCAGGCTTCCACAAAACATGTCAATATGTTCTATGGGATGTAAACACCTGTATAACTTATTAAGACTAGAAGTTCCAAATACCTTATATATATTATGTGTAGTTAGGTTATATTAGAAATATAAGTTGATAAATCATAATAGAAAATCCTTTGGAATCTCAATTATATGTCCCAACTCTTTACTGTTGAAGAAAGGAAGCATCATAATGTAATAGAGTAAAAACAATATATATATAGATGGAGAACATAGTTCTAATAGCCAATATTTAATAGACAACTCTTAGGATGAGAACTTCTTTATGAGTTTAATAGGTAAGATATACATTTTGAGCCAACTTGGACTGCATTGCACTCAGCTTTTGAGGAATATTTACCATAGAAGTTGGACATTTTTTGAAAAATGAAAGTACCAAATTTATGTAGAATTTTAAACTTGCTGGAACTGACATCTCCAAATTCTACCAAGATCTTCAGATTTCCAAATCCAAAGGAAGTTAAATATATGCAATTGTATCTTATGAATGCAAATGAAAAATGCCATTTGCTAATAAATCACTATCCATTAATGTGATAGATATAGCATGTATTCATAGTTCAAATTTGAGAAAACAGCCTCAGGCAGCTTTCTTGCTCTTTTCCTGATAGAACCCAGTATTTTTACTCAGTATTTCTATCCTGATTTTACACTATCTCATACAATTTGTTTATGTATCTATACATATCCTATATATCCACATAAGATAGAGGAAATACGTTCTATTTCTGTATGAGGCACTGGTGTCTGGCACAATATCTAGACCAGAGTAGTTACTTAGGAAAATTCAGTTGAGAGATTATGTCCATGAGATTCTATGTTTCAGGAACACAAAGCAATAAAATCATCAGCTCACTGAAATTTCCTTTAATTAATCTGTAAGGGGATCTGTGTGATGTCTCCTGCTTAGATGTATATATCACCAGTATTTCTTTATGTTCTCCTAGACACTGTGTGATCCTCCCAGAATCAGATTTTTTAAAATTTCTGGTCACAATGGGGAACTCATGGAATACAGTCCCCTCACATGTAAATCTTCAACCTCTGAGGGGTATAAAGGACCACCTCTCAGATGAGACTGGAGTTTCCCTGAGACTAATATATTTCATGCGTACATTGAAGGTTCACAAACAGAGATGAATCAAGTTCTCTGTGAGTAAGAGAGGATATTGGAAGTCTTGCTTGGATATCTCTGACTGCCCTCCTGTTTGCCAGTGCTTTCATTCTTCTGCTGTGTTGAATGCTTCACCTTTATTAGAGCCTGTGTGAGTACACAGGAGTAATTGTTGCAACTAGTATAGTTGGCAGGGTTATTGAAACATCTCAAGATAAATGGCAAAGGCTTTCAGAGGAAGTAAAAAATGCAAAAGGAGGATGAATCATCTCTAATGCCAAGTTGGCCCTTGAATCATCCCTGATTTGAGGTTGCTCAAGCATTATGATCAATTAGGGAAACGGAATATAGAATTATACATTCAGTGTCGGGGGAAATAGCAAAATGTATAAAGAACAAGCTACAAACCAAGGGCAAATCACCAATTAATTTGGTTCCTTGGCTGCTTTTAGCTATTTTAGTGAAAGTCACAGTGGAGCCAGTTATCCAAAGTGCTAGATATGTCTAGCTGAAGCTAAATTATGACCCTGGTTAAGAATTGAAATATTATTGTGAAGCGTTTGCAAAAGTATTAGGGCGTGATAGATGTGACTGATTCCACCTCTCATTATACAAAATACTAGGAAATAAGAGATTCTGAACAGGTGACTCCTGAGACTAGGGGTTATTTTGTCAAGGAATTGACTCATTTTGTGGACAGATATAAACAGCTACCAGAAGACTCCTGTTAAAATGGATTTTACATATTATTAAGTAGGGCAAAGTTCACTAGCTCTGCTCACAACTGAAAAGAGGGGGACGTTTGAGTTAACACAGGATTCTCAGTAGGCAACTGTTCACCACTGTGTGTGTGATGGATGAATCCTCCAATCTCACCCCTAATTTATTAGTCGGTATTGAAGGAGTTAGAATAAAGTATAAGGAGAAGGAAAGCTGCTTTACTCTTCCTAAATAGATCAGTATGCTGAGAATATAAAGACTGATAAAAACATGTTTTGAGTTGTTAAAAAGAAATCTTCGTTAAAAAGAGTAAATGCATCACGAAGATTAAACCCAGGGGAAATATTTAGATGGCTGATTATAAATGGAATGAAAATGGGCCATCATTGACCTGACTTTTATTTAATGGGCTGGTGGTCCATTCTAAGAGACTAGGTGTCCAGACAGTAAGTCTCCTCTACCAGTTCTTCAGAGTCTGCAAGAAACTCAGTTGATCTGTTCTATATACAAGAGCCTCGATAAGGTTTAAAAATCTGAGAAAAATACAAATCAAAAATCTAGATTCTTTTAGATTTTCTAAGATACAAATCAAAAATCTAAATCAAAAATCTAGATTCCAGTGAAGATGGTATGGGGTGAGAAAGAGGGCTACCATTTTGAGTAATGGAGTGGCCAAGGTTCCTTCGTACATCACCAAGATATGGACCCAAGGCCATTCACATTAGCGTGAAAAAGTGGTAAAGATCCTTATTGGCATTACTGGACGTCAGAGCACAATGTACATTCCCTAAATTTGTAATGGAGTTTAAAGAGTAATGTGGTGAAATTCGAGGGTTATGATTATTTGACTGCAGAAGTCTTGAAAGGGAAAATATGCCACAGAGTCGAACTTGGTAAAAGAAAATTATGCATGATTTTGTGGATACCTTGCCCTGAACTCCTCATTGAAAGCATGTTATATCTGATTGGGAGTCTTTCCCCTTATACTAGGCATTGGGAAAAGCATTGTCCTGCAGATCTACTGCTCATATGCTTTTAGTTGAATGTTTCTGATGGGAAACTTTACAATTACCACGGAGCACTCAGTTAGGTAATTTGAAGCAATATAGTTACCTGGGGTGGGATGTGGAGGTCAAGGGGGATTTTGCTCTTACTTAAGATGTGTTAGAGCAGGTATACTTGATTCTTTTACAGAGCAGGTATACTTGATTCTTTTACTTACTAGTTCAATACAGCTTATAAAAACAGCTGACAGTTTTTGGAGAGTAACAGTGGACTGCAGATGACTGAACAAAAGTGATGCTTCCAAAGATGTCACCTATACCAGAAACGGTGTTAACAGGGCTTCGCTGGTGGCGCAGTGGTTAAGAATCCGCCTGCCAATGCAGGGGACATGGGTTCACATCCTGGTTCGGGAAGATCCCACATGCCACGAAGCAGCTAAGCCTGTGAGCCACAACTACTGAGCCTGTGCTCTACAGCCCATGAGCCACAACTACTGAAGCCCGCATGCCTAGAACGCATGCTCCCCAACAAGAGAAGACACCGCAATGAGAAGCCCGTGCACCACAACCAAGAGTAGCCCCTGCTCGCCACAACTAGAGAAAGCCCGCACGCAGCGACGAAGACCCAATGCAGCCAAAAATAAATAAAATAAATAAATGTATATATATAAAAAAGAAATGGTGTTAACAAATGCAAGCTTTGTCACAAACTGCAGAATATTGGTCTTCTGTGCAGATCCATTTGGCTAATGCTGTCTTTTGACTCCTACTTCTGAAGAAAGTCAAAGAAAGTTTGCATTCATGTGATATGGCCAAGAATACATTTTTTTACTGTGCTCCCACAGAGATATTTGTCTTCTCTTGATTATGGTCATGACTTGGTAAAAGGAAGGCACTAGAATTATTCTCATGGTATAATAATGATATCTCAACTTAAAATCAAGTTGAATTACAAATGTGGAATAATAGTATGACCACCTGGGGATGGTTGCGTCACCTTGCTAAAATACAAAGTGTGACACAGATGGTGGAATTTACAGGAAGAACGTGGGCATGAGCCTATTGGGAACATTCCTCAAACAAAAATAAATTGTTATTTCTGCCACCAAGAAAATATTAAAAAGAGGTACAGACATGATTGGGTTCTTTACTTTTTTTTTTTTTTTTAAACATTTTTATTGAAGTATAATTGCTTTACAGTGGTGTGTTAGTCTCTGCTCTATAACACAGTGAATCAGAGTCATGTACCACAATGTTCATTGCACCTCTGTTTACAATAGCCAGGACATGGAAGCAACCTAAGTGTCCATCGACAGATGAATGGATAAAGAAGATGTGGCACGTATATTCAATGGAATATTACTCAGCCATTAAAAAGAAACGACATAGTTATTTGCAGAGAGTCAGATGGACCTACAGTCTGTCATACAGAGTGAGGTTCCTTTATTTTTGAAGCATGATGTACCAAATTAGGGCTTCTACTAGCTCCACTCCAGCAATTACATAAAAGAATGTTGAATTTGAATGGGGGTAATGGGGCTCTGTTATGGGTTGAATTGTGCCCCCTCATTCCTCAAAAAAAGATCTCTTGTACTGACGTGCTCACCCCCAGTACCTCAGAGTGTGACCTTACTTGGAAATAGAGTCATTGCAGATGAAATCAGTTAAGATGTGGCCATACTGAAGTTAGACGGGCCCCGAATCCAATATGACTGGTGACCTTATAAAAAGATGTCATGTGAAGGCAGAGACATATAAAACAGCATGTGACGACAGAGGCAGAGACTGGAATTTTGCAACTGCAAGCCAAGGAAAGCCAACAATTGCTGGCAAACTGCTAGAAGCTAGGAAGAGGAAAGCAAGGTTGCAGAGAGAGGACGGTCCTGATGACACCTTGGTTTCAGAATTCTAGCCTCCAAAACTATGAGACCATATACGTTTATGTTGTTTTAAGCCATTAGTTTGTGGTATTTTGTTACGGAAGCTATGCAACTAGTACAAGCTCTGAACAACAGGGCATATTGGAGCTTCACTGCTCAGTTGACCTCTTTGGCTTCTCACAATGACAATGTATAGATGGTATTATTAGAAATGCTAGTGATCCTCACCTCACCTTTTCAATTAGAAAAAAGATAAATTCCTTCAATGGGCAGAATTATTAATAATGGTCTTATAGTATCTAAGGAAATAAATTACAGTAATAATAGAAATACTAAAGTATTGACCTATACCAATTATTTTTCAGTAGGCATTGGACTGGCCATATGGTATTGAAAATGGACTTTGAATGGTTAAAGGAGAAAAGGCACAGTTGTAGAAGATGCTATGGTGTGGAAACTGTTATGAACATAGAGGAAAAATTTAAGTGGGGCATATAAGGAGGGAATTCTCCTGAATATGGAAGTGTCTGGTAGCAACAAGTGGTGTCCTCATCTGCTCTTTGAAGGTAGCATTCTTGGTACAAAAAATGAGCACTCACGGAAAAATATAAGCAATGTACATGGACAGAAAAAGCTCATTTCCTCTGCGTCCCTCAAAAACTAGAAAATTGACTAAAATTGTTATGCTGCTTGATAGGAATATCAGACACTAAAATCCATCATGAGTCAGGCCATGAAAATCTGACTAGTCCATACATAGTGTGGGCAAGTGGATTGCATAGGTCTGTTACAGACAGCTCTCTGTGGATACCTATGGGTCTTAACTAGAATCGAGACTCATTCTGGGTTTGATCTGCATCCCCAGAGACAGAAGCAGATGTTTCTAACCCTACTATATGATTAACTCAGAAAATATTTTATTTTGGAATCCCTGCTTAAATATCATCAGCTAAAGAAACTGGTTTTACTGCAGGTGCAGGAAAACATTGGCTAAAAAACATTATGTACAAGGTATCACATACCTTATCATATACAAAGTAGCAGATTGTTTGAAGGTTGGAAAGAGTTACTAAGATATGTGCTTACCAAATTGAGGGACAAGAAGTGTCTAAAGGGATGACTTAATGACTGCATGGATGCATGCTGAAACTTAATAAGCATAGAAGTAAAAGATATCATCGTTGCATCTACTGTTGAAGTAATGTGGTGAAAATAGGAAAGAGAGGGTGGCGGTTATATGGAACTTGCATACGCTTCCTTACTACTTCTACAAATATTGTTTTTTCTCTGATTGATCCTATAGTAGGTCAGGGACCTGGTCACATTAATGAGTTCCAGAGCAGGGACTGATTTTTAATATGACACAATGACAATACCTTTAAACATGACTGCCCAAATTCTTCATACAAGTTTGAAATGATTGTTTTTACTCCTCAACTCTATATTGATATCACAGTTACAGCTTCTTTCCTACCCAGTGGAGGAGATCATGCTATAAACTTTTAATAATTTAAACCTACTCCATATGACTGGGAAGAGATAGAAGAGGGAAGCATTTGCAAGAATCATACTGATAACAATTAATACCGGTTGGGCCCCTTGGTTGAAACAGAGGCTTCAGGTAAAAATTAGTGATAGGTGGAAAAATGGGAAGTGAAAGGGTAAGACATAGTTGATGTAAAAAGACAAAATAAAAATTAGTTTGGTATCCCCCGAAAAGTTAAGAGCTATATTCTCAGGTGCCTAGGGGTTAAAATTGTGTATCCACTGAAATTTCCTATATTTGAAGCAGAAGGTTCAGGACATGGGTTCCAGTGAAATTAAGATTGTTCAATTTGGATTTATTTGTGGGATGCACTTTGATGAAGCTAATCTGTCTGTGGAAGAAAGCAGTATACAGAATCCCTTTGCAGAGGAAACATGAAGAAACTATTGCCTCCAGAATGACTAAAAGAGCACTTGATTCAACAATAGAACCACTAACAAGTGTGTACCAATTAATTCAATGGATAATTTGTAAGGAATATGTCAGGAGGATGAGAAACAGTAGCTTCTGATATAAAATATTGGCTCAAATTACTGAAATAAGTAATGACAAAGAACATGGTCCGGTTTTTCTTGCAAAGAACATGAACCGGTTGTTGTTGATGAACAGCAACATTACTTAAATTATACTGTATGCAATCTTCTCAACAATCTGGAAAAATATTTAACCCCATTTTAGAAGGAAGAGAATTGATATGTCCATAGGTTTAATAGCTCGTCAAAAATCACATAGCTAGCCAGTGAAGGAAACATAATAAAAACTCAGATTTACCAAAATGAAATGTGTGTACATGACCACATGTGTGTTTTATCTGTGTCATTCAAATGTTTAAATAGGTAAGATAACCCTGAAACAAAGCATAATATTTGTCTTTAATTTATTGATTACATTTACTATTTTCTCCTGTTTTTAACATTTATTTATCCAAATTAATATTGTTTCTTGACCTCCACATGTGCTGAATAGTCACTTTTTAGCAAAACATAAAATTAAACACTAAAGTTGATTTTCTTATTTTTTTCTTCCCCAATGGTTATAGTTTTACTATTCCTTCAGAATCTCCTGGAAACACAGAAACATCTGCTATGCTTTTGGATTAACTTCAGTGTCCTTGTAAAAAGCACTTAGTTAATAAGCGTTTATAGGCAAATATTGACACCAACCTGGTGGAACAAGGTAGAGAATGAATAGAAATTCTGTTGCTCAAAATAGTGGTAGTGTGGCTCGGAAAGCTATAGCTTTCATTCAAACTTGAAGAAAATACTTATCAGCACGTAGTAGGAGATGGGAAATATTTTAGGTTCTTGGGGTACAACAAAAGCAGACAACAAAGATCTTTGGCCATCACCAACTTTACATTCTCCCGAGTATGGCAGTCAATTTAAGTAGCATTTTGTGGATCTGACTGAGGATTGTAAGAATCCAGGGGAGAGGATTGAACCTTGTCCATCAACTGGTCCATCAGTGGTAGGTTGAATGGTTGTTAAAGGAGGTGTATCGTGATCTTAAGTTTAAAAATAGGATATACAAAAGTGTGAAGAAGAAAAGGAAAAGGAAAGGAACTTTGCATTTATTTTATATCCTTTGCCAAGCACTCTTGTTTCAGGAGAGTAGCCTCATCTGTTGCTTTCTGAACTCTGCATATTTCCTATTTTTCACAATTTCCTGGAGTTCTATGAGGTTAAATACATTTCCTAATATCCCACAACGTTTAAACTAATGTCTCATGGGAGAGAATGGGGAGAATGTGGATAGTGACCATTTGGATATTGTGAATGGAAAAATACATAGGTTCACACACACAGATGCAGTTTTTATAGTTTCAGAGGATTCATGAATTGCCTAAAAATAAATATTAATAATCAGATTAGGAATTTGTGTGTTATGTAGAAGGGCTAATAGATAAAACTTCTAAAGCATCCTACAGGGCAGTAGAGAACAGTTTTTCTCTGAGGAGGTGTATCTCTGATACCACATGTTTAATTAATTAAGATGAATTTGCACACCGGGTGTCTGGTAAGTAAGAATGGTTGCCTATCTGTGACTACTTTAACCACTAAGAATAATGTGACCTGTTGTTTGTATATGTGACTGTAGACAGCTTATATATAGTATACAGCTTAAGACAGTTTTATGAATGAGGCTTTATTTTCAAAATCTCAATCTTTAAAAAAATTAGCCCATAAAGTTTTAAACAGTTTCCTGTTATTCATATTCAATTCATAAAAGGTCACTTATTTAGATTATGAATCAACTCAAGCTCATCATTTAGCCTATGCTGAATGCAGGATATTGGGAAATGCATCTGGTCCTTGCCATGATTTTTTTGTAACTAAACAGCTACAGCTGTGTAGTGGCTCATGCTTCAGCAATTTCTTAGATTGATATGGTTGTCTGGGACCAAATCACTGTGCTATAAATAACTAGGCCAGAAGGCAATATACCACAGAGTTCTGAGTGCAAAAAGTGGATGTGATTTAGTCCATCGGTGGGAAAGGGAGCCCGTGTTCCACCTCTACTAAGAAATGCAGAAGAAATACTGAACAAGTGCCCCAAGAGGAACAAAATGCATCACAGATGCTGCTGGTTACCATACAACATCTGCTCTTTTCTGCATCGCTAGTAATAGGACTCCAGTCTTATTGGGGAGTCAATGAACCAGCTAAATACAGAATTACTGTATGACTCAGCAGTTCCACTCTTGGATATATACCCCTAAGAACTGAAAACATGTTCAGACAAATACTTGTACATGAGTGCTAATAGCTGCATTACTTGCAGTAGCCAAATGGTAGAAACGATCCATATACACATCACCAGATGAATGGATAAACAAAAGGTAGTATACACTTACAATTTAATATTATTCATCCATGAAAAACAGTGAAGTACGGAAACATAGGTGAACCTCCAAAACATTATGCTAAGTAAGAGAAGCCATAAATAAAAGGCCACATACTGTATGATTTTACTTAACATGAAATTGCCAGGAGAGGCAAATCTGTAAACACAGAAAGCAGATTAGTGGTTTATGGGTACCAGTTGGGGAAGGAAGGTCAGAAGGAAACTAGGTAATAGGTATGGTGATGAGTATGTGCTGGAACTACATAAAGATCCAGAGTTCCATCACCTCATTGAGAATGTACTAAATGCCACTGAATTGTACACTTTTAAATGTTTATCTTATGCTTTGTGAACTTAACCTCAATTAAAAAAAAAAAAACTCTCGAAAATAAAGTTTGTCCCAAGGGTCACGGTGAGAAAAAAGAGAATGATTCAACCAAAATATCACATTTTCAGTTTTCTTGCAACTGTGTGTGCAAGAATAAACACATGATTAAGTTTAGATATTAAAATGTCAGTAGAAATGTTATGAGGGATTTCCGAGAAACACTTGGTTACACAGGCATTTTTCAAGTATCATAGTATATAAAATTATATAACACTTTAGAAATACGTGGGTTTTTTTCTCTCATATCTTACATAAAAAATGTATTTAAACCTTTCAAAGGCATCTTTGAGATAAGAGTAGTTGTCATTGCTAGAGGCATTTTTTATGCCAGCTCAGTTTCTCAGAGTATAATATCCCTTATTTCTAAATTGTTTAAAATCGTGAATACTTTAAATCCATATGTGATGCTGCCATCAGATAATTTGTCAGCCTTCCAGCACCCACTAGTAAGATAACTTACCTTGTGGTGTATGTTTATGATCTCTCTACCACAGACTTTTATTACATTGTTGTGTGTGCAGGTGTGATCTACAAAAGATGGATACAATGATTTACCTGGGAATAGATTCTAAATATAAATTTGGTTAATGTCTTTTTCTCTTTATCTTTTCTACCATGTAACTTCCATAAGCATGCTAATTGTTGTTGTTTTTTTAATTTCTTCATTTTTCTGTGTTTTTGTGTTCTATTGTAAATTGTAACAATATACACAGAGCATAAAAATTAACATTTTTACCATTTTTAAGTGTACAGTTCTGTGGCTTTAAGTACATTCACATTCTTGTGCAATCATCACCACCATCTCCAGAACCTTTTCATCTTCCCCAGCTGAGACTGTACACCCATTAAATACTAACTCCCCATTCTCCCCTCCTTCCAGTCTTCGGTAAACACAATTTTCTTTTCTTCTCTATGACTTCAGCTGTTCTAAGAACCTCACAGAAGAAGACTCATACAATATTTATCCTTTTGTGACTGGCTTATTTCACTAGCAATGTCAGGGTTCATCCACGTTGTAGCATGTGTCACAATTTCCTTCCTTTTTAAGGCCGAGTAATATTCCATTGTGTGGATGTATCACATTTTGTGTATCTATTCATCTGTTGATGTATACAGTTGGGTTGCTTCCATCTTTTGGCTATTGTGAATAATGCTGCTGTAAATGTGGATTTACAAATATCTGTTTTAGTCCTTACTTTCAGTTATTTTGGGTATACACCGGGGAGTGAAATTGCTGGGTCATATGGTAATTCTATGTTTAGGTTTTTGAGAAATTGCATAGCATTTCAACCTGGTTTCGATTGAAGTCTAATGAATGACTTCATGTTATGCCCCAAATCTGCTTTATTATTAAAAATAATGCATATGAAAGAGTGATATGAAACTTGTAATGACTGATTGATAAAATAAGACTTATAGGTGGATATTTTTGTGAAAATGGAAAAATGTATTTCATATACAGTTCTACACAGTATTAAACCTTGTTTGAAGTTGGGGACACAAGAATCTGCACTTGGAATTGATTTATGTTTGGTATTTTTTTAAGTATATCATCCTGCGTTATATACTTTCCTCTTTTGTTATTCTTTGTAATACACAGCTTTTATTAGAGTAGGTTTTAAAAATGCTTTCAGGAACTGGCAAATAACTAGCCAGCAGAAGCATAATCACTGTTTGTGCCCTTGAATATGTGGATCTCATTAAATAAGTATGAAATATTTTTTATTTCAAAGACACTAAATTGCTTTGCTTATTGAGATATATCAACACAAATTGGCTTTGCCAGTTGATTGCTTTGAAAAAAGTACTTATTTAGCATCATATAACTTTGTAATATACACTGCTTGAGGTAGTGTGCAGTCTTCTATTTCATTATAAAGGACAAAATTGCTTCTTTATAGCAGCTTTTGGATTAACTTTACTTTTCTATGCAAAATTTTTGTTTTTATTGAAAGTTAAATTAGTTTTATTCTGAAAAGGTCGTAGGCTGAGCTACACAAGAAGTGTAAAAGGGAAAACAATCATTCTTTGATGACTTTCAGTTGCTTCTATGATTATTGAATTCACATTTCAAATTCTTCACATTTTGAATTCTCCATCCATGAATTTGTCAGTTTTGCCTTTCAACAAATTTCAGTTTTACTGAGATTTTCTAATTTATTCATTTAGAAAGTTTCAAGGTATCGTCTACTTAAGTCTCTACATTTGTTGGTATATCTACTTTTTCTTTTTTAAATTATTGATGTGTTTTTCTTCTTGCTTAAATATATTTGTTGTAGATCTGTTGAGTATTTTTCCTTTAACTCAATTTATTATAATTTTTCTTACTTTTCTCTCTTTTACAAAACAGTTTTGATTTTATGCTAATTATGTCCTTTATGCTTTCCATGAAGTTGCTTTTATTACTTTTTGTATAATACCTATCTTTCTTCCACTTAAATTATAAAAACAAAACACCCATGTGGCAGTTTTTATTACTCTTCACAATATCCATTTTTTTTTTTCCTACTGATTATATTTTTCTGCCACCTATAGTCAGTCTTGGCTGTGTGGTTCCGTTGGCCAAAGAAATGTGAGATGTGACACATGTCACTTCTAGACAGTAGATTTAAGAGACCTATCATGATTTCCCCTGCACTTGTTTTCCTCTGCTTTGGATACCAGAACTATGACTGCATCAGTGTAATCCCAGTGTGGAGACAAACGTTATGTAGGGGAAAAGACCTAGCCAACGAATGACACACATTGTACGCTGACAAGTGAATTGGTGCTGCTTAACTTACTAAGGTATGGTGTTGTTTGTTACTGCAAAATCAAATAGTGTCTCTTGACTGAAGAGTCTCTTACATCATTAATGGGCTAAGGAAAAAAGACATTCATGGTATTTTAAAAATACATCAATAAAGATAAGAATATTCCATTTCAAAATTCGTGGCTCTCAGTCTGTAACCCCAGGCTATCCCCCCAGTCCAATGATGAGAAAAACATCAGACAAATTCCAATACACGGGCATCTTACAATACAGTGAACTAGTACTGCTCAAAACTGCCAAAGCCATCAAAAACAAAAAAACGTCTGAGAAAATGTTACAGTCAACAGGAGCATAAGGAGACATAAAAACTAAATGTAGTATGATAACCTGTATGGGATCCTGGAAAAGATAAAAAAGCATTAAATAAAAACTAGGGGTTTAGGAACAAAGATGGCGGAGTGAAAGGACGTGCTCTCACTCACTCTTGCGAGAATACCAGAATCACAACTAGCTGCTGGACAATCATCAACAGGAAGACACTAGAACTCACCAAAAAAGATACCCCACATCCAAAGACAAAGGAGAAGCCACAATGAGATGGCAGGAGGGGCACAATCACATTAAAATCAACTCCCATAACTGGTGGGTGGGTGACTCACAGACTGGAGAACACTTATACTACAGAAGCCCAACCACTGGAGTGAAGGTTCTGAGCCCCATGTCAGGCTTCCAAACCTGGGGGTCCAGCAACGGGAGGAGGAATTCCTAGAGAATCAGACTTGGAAGGCTAGTGGGATTTGATGGCAGGACTTGGACAGGACTGGGGGAAACAGAGACTCCACTCTTAGAGGGCACACACAAAGTAGTGTGTGCATCAGGACCCAGAGGAAGGAGCAGTGATCCACAGGAGACTGAAACAGACATACCTGCTAGTGTTGGAGGGTTTCCTTGCAGAGGTGTGTGTGGGGGGGGGTGCGCTGTGGCTCACTGTGGGGAAAAGGACACTGGCAACAGAAGTTCTGGGAAGTACTTCTTGGCATGAGCCCATCCAGAGTCGGCCATTAGCCCCACAAAAGAGCCCAGGTAGGCTCCAGTGTTGGGTTGCCTCTGGCCAAAAAACCGACAGGGAGGGGATGCAGCCCTACCCATCAGCAGTGAAGCAGATTAAAGTTTTACTAAGCTCTAGCCACCAGAGCAACAGTGAGCTCTACCCACCACCAGTCCATCCCATCAGGAAACTTGCACAGGCCTCTTAGATAGCCTCATCCACAGAGGGCAGATGGCAGAAGCAAGAAGAACTACAATCCTGCAGCCTGTGGATCAAAAATCATATTCACAGAAAGACAGACAAGATGAAAAGGCAGAGGGCTATGTACCAGATGAAGGAACAATATAAAACCCCAGAAAAACAACTAAATCAAGTGGAGATAGGCAACTTTCCAGAAAAAGATTTCAGAATAATGATAGTGGAGATGATCCAGGACCTCGGAAAAAGAATGGAGGCAAAGATTGAGGAGATGCAAGAAATGTTTAACAAAGAACTAGAAGAATTAAAGAACAAACAGAGATGAACAATACAATAACTGAAATGAAAACTACACTAGAAGGAATCAATAACACAATAACTAAGGCAGAAAAACGGATAAGTGACCTGGAATACAGAATGGGGTAATTCACTGCTGTGGAACAGAATAAAGAAAAAATAATGAAAAGAAATGAAAACAGCCTAAGAGACCTCTGGGACAACATTAAACCCAACAACATTTGCATTATAGGGGTCCCAGAAGGAGACGAGAGAGAAAAAGGACCTGAGAAAATATATGAAGAGATTATAGTCGAAAACTTCCCTAACATGGGAAAGGAAATAGCCACCCAAGTCCAGTAAGCGCAAAGAGTCCCATACAGGATAAACCAAGGAGAAACACGCCAAGACACATAGTACTCAAATTGGCAAAAATTAAAGACAAAGAAAAATTATTGAGAGCAGCAAGGGAAAAATAACAAATAACATACAAGGGAACTCCCATAAGGTTAACAGCTGATTTCTCAGCAGCAACTCTACAAGCCAGAAGCGAGTGGCATGATATACTTAAAGTGATGAAAGGGAAGAACCTACAACCAGGATTACTCTAGCCGGCAAGGATCTCATTCAGATTCCATGGAGAAATCAAAAGATTTACAGACAAGCAAAAGCTAAGAGAATTCAGCACCACCAAACGAGCTCTACAACAAATGCTAAAGGAACTTCTCTAAGTGGGAAACACAAGAGAAGAAAAGGACCTACAATAACAAACCCAAAACAAGTAAGAAAATGGTAATAGGAACATACATATCGATAATTACCTTAAACGTGAATGGGTTAAATGCTCCAACCAAAACACACAGGCTTGCTGAATGGATACCAAAACAAGAGACCTGCTTTAGTTATAGGGACGCATACAGACTGAAAGTGAGAGGATGGAAAAAGATATTCCATGCAAATGGAAATCAAAAGAAAGTTGGAGTAGCAATATTTATATCAGATAAAATAGACTTTAAAATAAATAATGTTACAAGAGACAAGGAAGGACACTACATAATGATCAAGGGATCAATCCAAGAAGAAAATATAGCAATTATAAATATATATGTACCCAACATAGGAGCACCTCAATACATAAGGCAACTGCTAACAGCTATAAAAGAGGAAATGTACAGTAACACAATAATAGTGGGGGACTTTAACACCTCACTTACACCAATGGACAGATCATCCAAAATGAAAATAAATAAGGAAACAGAAGCTTTAAATGACATAATGACTGGATAGATTTAATTGATATTTATAGGACATTCTATCCAAAAACAGCAGATTATGCTTTCTTCTCAAGTGTGCACAGAACATTCTCTAGGACAGGTCACGTCTTGTGTCACAAAATAAGCCACAGTAAATTTAAGAAAATTGAAATCATATCAAGCATCTTTCTTACCACAATGTTATGAGATTAGAAATGAATTACAGGGAAAAAAAGTAAAAAACAAAAACACATGGAGGCTAAACAATAAGTACTAAATAACCAAGAAATAACTGAAGAAATCAAAGAGGAAATCAAAAAATACCTGGAGACAACTGACAATGAAAGCACAATGATCCAAAACTTACAGGATGCAGCAAAAGCAGTTCTAAGGGGGATGTTTATAGCTACACAAGGCTACCTCAAGAAACAAGAAAAATCTCAAATGAACAATCTTACCTTACCCCTAAAGGAGGTAAAGAAAGAAGAACAAACAAAACCCAAAGTTAGTAGAAGGAACAAAACCATAAAGGTCAGAGCAGAAATAAATGAAAGAGAAACAAGGAAAACAATAGGAAAGATCAATAAAACTAAAAGCTGGTTCTTTGAGAAGATAAAATTGATAAACCATTAGTCAGACTCATCAAGAAAAAGAGGGAGAGGACTCAAATCAATAAAATTAGAAATGAAAAAGAAGAAGTTACAACAGACACCGCACAAATACTAAGCATCCTCAGAGAGTACTACCAGCAACTCTATGCCAATAAAATGGAGAACCTGGAAGAAATGGACAAATTCTTAGAAAGGTATAAACTTCCAAGACTGAACCAGGAAGAAGTACAAAATATGAACAGACCAATCACAAGTAATGATATTGAAACTGTGATTAAAACTCTTCCCACAAACAAAAGTCCAGGACCACATGGCTTCACAGGTGAATTCTATCAAAAATTTAGAGAAAAGCTAACACCCATCTTTCTCAAACTCTTCCAAAAGGTTGCGGAGGAAGGAACACTCCCAAACTCATTCCATGAGGCCACCATCATGCTGATACCAAAACCAGACAAAGATACTACAAAAAAAAGAAAATTACAGACCAATATCATTGATGAATATAGATGCAAAAATCCTCAACAAAACAGTAGCAAACAGAATCTCACAACACATTAAAAGGATCATACACCATTATCAAGTGGAATTTATACCAGGGATGCAAGGATTCTTCAATATACATAAATCAATCAATGTGATAAACCGTATTAACAAATTGAAGAAGAAAAACCATATGTTCATCTCAATAGATGCAGAAAAAGCTTTTGACAAAATTCAACACACATTTATGATTAAAAATACTGTCCAGAAAGTGGGCATAGAGGGAACCTACTTCAATATAACAAAGGCCATATAAGACAAACCCCCAGCAAACATCATTCTCAATGGTGAAAAACTGAAAGCATTTCCTCTAAGATCAGGAACAAGACAAGGATGTCCACTCTCACCACTATTATTCAACATAGTTTTGGAAGTCCTAGCCATAGCAATCAGAGAAGAAAAAGAAATAAAAGGAATATAAATTGGAAAAGAAGAAGTAAAACTGTCACTGTTTGCAGATGGCATGATACTATACATAGAGAATCCTAAAGATGCCACCAGAAAACTACTAGAGCTAATCAATGAATTTGGTAAAGTTGCAAGATAGAAGATTAATGCACAGAAATCTCTTGCATTCCTATACACTAATGATGAAAAATCTGAAAGAGCAATTAAGGAAACACTCCCATTTACCACTGGAACAAAAAGAATAAAATAGCTAGGGATAAACCTACCTAGGGAGACAAAAGACCTGTAGGCAGAAAACGATAAGACAGTGATGAAAAAATTAAAGATGATACCAACAGATGGAGAGATATACCATGTTCTTGGATTGGAAGAATCAATATTATGAAAATGACTATGCTACCCAAAGCAATCTACAGATTCAGTGCAATCCCTATCAAATTACCAATGGCATTTTTTACGGAGCTAGAACAAAAAATCTTAAAAGTTGTATGGAGACACAAAAGACCCTGAATAGCCAACGCAGTCTTGAGGGAAAAAACGGAGCTGGAGGAATCAGACTCCCTGACTTCAGACTATACTACAAAGCTATAATAATGAAGACAATATGGTACTGGCACAAAAATGGAAACATAGATCAATGGAAGAAGATAGAAAGCCCAGAGATAAACCCACACACCTATGGCCAACTAATCTATGACAAGGGAGGCAAGGATATACAATGGAGAAAAGACAGTCTCTTCAACAAGTGGTGCTGGGAAAACTGGACAGCTACATGTAAAAGAATGAAATTAGAACACTCCCTAACACCATACACAAAAATAAATTCAAACTGGATTAGAGACCTAAATGTAAGACCGGACACTATAAAACTCTTAGAAGAAAACATAGGAAGAACACTCTTTGACATAAATCACAGCAAGATCTTTTTTGATCCACCTCCTAGAGTAATGGAAATAAAAACAAAAATAAACAAATGGGCCCTAATGAAACGTAAAAACTTTTGCATAGCAAAGGAAACCATAAACAAGACAAAAAGACAAACCTCAGAATGGGAGAAAATATTTGCAAATGAATCAACAGACAAAGGATTAATGTCCAAAATATATAAACAGCTCATGCAGCTCAATATTAAAAAAACAAATAACCCAATCCAAAAATGGGTAGAGACCTAAATAGACATTTCTCCAAAGAAGACATACAGATGGCCAAGAAGCACATGAAAAGCTGCTCAACATCATTAATTTATTAGAGAAATGCAAATCAAAACTACAATGAGGTATCACCTCACACCAGTTAGAATGGGCATCATCAGAAAATCACAAACAACAAATGCTGGAGAGGGTTTGGAGAAAAGGGAACCCTCTTACACTGTTGGTGGGAATGTAAATTGATACAGCCCCTATGGAGAACAGTATGAATGTTCCTTAAAAAACTAAAAATAAGAATTGCCACATGATCCAGCAATCCCACTACTGGGCATGTACCCACAGAAAACCATAATTCCAAAAGACACATGTACCCCAATGTTCTTTGCAGCACTATTTCCAATAGCCAGGTCATGGAAGCAACCTAAATGCCCATTGAAAGATGAATGGATAAAGAAGAAGTGGTACATATATACAATGGAATATTACTCAGCCACAAAAAGGAAGGAAATTGAGTCATTTGTTGAGACACGGATGGATCTAGAGACTGTCATACAGAGTGAAGTAAGTCAGAACAAGAAAAACAAATGTCATATATTAATGCATATATGTGGAACCTAGAAAAATGGTACAGATGAACTGGTTTGCAAGGCAGAAATATGGACACACATGTAGAGAACAAACGTATGGACACCAACAGGGGGAAAGCGGCGGGTGGTGGTGGTGGTGGTGTGATGAATTGGGAGATTGGGATTGACATGTATACACTTCTGTGTATAAAATTGATAACTAATAAGGATCTGCTGTACAAAATAAATAAAATTCTAACATTAAGAAAAAGAAAAGGAAGCTTTTGCTTACACACACGTTATCTTTTTCCTTAAAATTTGAATCTGTAAAACATTATCATGATGATTATTATATAACAACCCCAAATAGTTAAAAGCCTTCCTACGGTGGCTTATCATAATTCTTTCACTTATTTTAGTGAGGGAATTTATTTTAACAATATCTTAATAATAAAATCAAGTATGCAGTTGTTATAAATGAGATCAAGATAGGTTGATAAGTTACAAAATATATATTTTTTCTGTGTAATGCACTTGCATTTATAGATATGAATTAAAGTAGCCATTCCCTTATTAGAACTTAAGAGAGAAATACGAAATGAGGTTTATTTTCTTAACGTTCAGAATTTATTTTCTTATTATAACTATATGAGCATGATTGCAACATTATCCCAAATGAATTGTTCAGTACTTCCACTGATGCAGTAGCTATGTGCTTGAAATATTTTGCAAAAATTCTTCTTATCAACTCTCTTATTTTTTCTCCTTTTACTTATTTTCAGCCAATAAAGCCATGTGAACCAATAAAAAAAACAACTAAACAAAAAACCAACCAAACAAACAAAAAACTAAGGAACTATGAATAAATTATGAACAATAATTAATAACATTTTCTTTAAATACAAAAAATATCTGGAGTGAAATCAAAGAAATATTCAAATGCTGATCCAATAACTGCTTTATCTTTCTATCAACTGGGCACCTTCAATAATATTTCCTAAGAAATGAACTTTTACCCCCATGTCTTGAATAGCTCCTGGTACATAGTAAACACTTAATAGATGCATGTGAAATTAAGGAATGAAATAAACCAGACATTATAGAAAGGTGACCTAAAGCCCTCCTGAATTTGGACTTTTCCCTTTAAGAATAACAAGATTCAACAACAAAGTTAGAGTAAGAATGGGAATTATTACTGCAATTTATTTGTTCATGATCAAGTCAACTCAAGGCTTATTCCATAGTAATACTAGAGTTGTTTCTTTTATACTCCTACTTACTCTACACAATGATCATATTGCTTGTCCTTGACAAGAATTTCTGTATTTTCTATTTTATTTTCACTCCGTGTATTTTCAAAGCAACAACTATGCTTCATATCAATCTTAACAATCCACCCATTGAGGATAATGCTGGTAATGTTTACCTGGAATATAGTATATGATTCTAGAGTGATCTATTTTTGAAACATTTGTAAACAACTTGACTATTGAAATCTAGATGTATTTCTATGCTCTACTGTATTTAAAAATGAGGAAATGAAATATGCTATCTACACTAAATGGAATTCCTAAAATAATTGCCATTGAAAATGTTGTGTTATAAACATGAGCTAAACATGAGATAAAATGCAAAATAGCCTAATGTTTAATTCACTGTGATGCTAGTTTTCTGTAAACAGAAGCTCAAGTATAGAATGATCTTTATCTCTTTTATATTTGGGAGACACAATACTGGTACCATCCAGATTTCCATATGCATTTTAGCCATGTGGAAGCTATACCTTAGGAATCCATTATTGAATCTTTCAGGAAGTGGGTTTCATATTCCAATATGTTTTCACTGCAAATTTCTTATGCTGTATTTGGGAATAACAGAATTCGTAATTGTCACATATAGAAACTTTATTTTTCTCCTTATTCTTTTCCTTAATTTTGCGTGGCAGATGTTGGTAATCAAGTGGTATGTATTATACAAAACTACATTCAGTCAATTTTTAAAGAATATTTATTATTGTAAGTAACTGCCACTAAATACTTAAATATATACTGATCTGTATATTTGCAGCTCAACACAGCTACAATTGGAGCTACTGTTCGTTTCCGGCTTTCTACACAATTGTTAGTATCACATAAAGAAACCATGTAAACATCCAGAGCAGCAGAATATGCTATCCTCAAGTTCGTCTATTAAACGTTCCTTACAGGCAAGGATTGCTTTTCTTAGGATGGCATACAGCTAAAGAGTTTATTTTGGAGTCAGACAGGTCTGGTTCCAAATTCTCTCCCTGCTGTTTGGCCTTAGACTTGTTACTTAACCGCTATAGAGGAGGCCCATCCTTGTGCCTTCAAATAATGATGGTAAGACTTTGTTCCAAAATGTCTTTTTTTATGGAGTAGTGATAAACACAGTAACATAGGCAAAGCATTTAGCAGAGTGATTGCCTCTTTCTAAACCCTTGCAAGTCCTAGCTTCATAATCATTAGTATCAATGTCTTTGAATAAAAATACCCAAGTGATTCAAGAATTAGCATGTGAAAGTGCCCACAAGCACATGTTCGCTTGCAAAGGAGGCTCCTGAATTCATTTTGCAGACAGCTAGGTTGGCTGTGGGTGCATTCCAAGGCAGTGGGAAGGATTGGGCTGTGCAGACCTTGCTAGCAAATCTGGTCCAAACATTAGGGGGTCACCATGGGCTTACAGTTGTGCTGAGACAGGGGTCCTCAAAACCCTGCCAGCTTAGCCAAACTCCACAGTAGGATGCTTTCCAGCTGTGAGTAGCATCCATTATTCTCAATAGATAATCACTTTTTATGAGTGCTGAAGCCTAAAAAAGATGTATGCAGTACAAACACGCGTTCTTTTTTTTAAATTAAATTTTGCGTTGTGGATCAATAAAAACATCAAAAATAAAACCTGAGCTTCCCTGGTGGCGCAGTGGTTGAGAGTATGCCTGCCAATGCAGGGGACAGGTTCAGGCCCCGGTCCGGGAAGATCCCACATGCCACGGAGCAGCTAGGCCCGTGAGCCATGGCCTCTGAGCCTGTGCGTCCGGAGCCTGTGCTCCGCAACGGGAGAGGCCACAGCAGTGAGAGGCCCGCGTACCGCAAAAGAAAATAAATAAAATAAAATAAAATAAAATAAAATCTAACTTTTATTCACAAAACACAAAAGATTGACAAAAATATCAACAGTGTGTATATACCAAAATATATTTTTTAATATATTATCTTTTCTGTTTTTATACGAAGGGTGGAAAATGATCCAACTTCAAATTATTCCCTTGGTCAACTTCAGATTAAACATTAGCAAAATGAAAAAAAGATAAATAGAAAATTGGGATTTCTAAAACCAGTTGGAAAGTTGATCTGTTTGCAGCTGGACCAAAGTGTCTAATTATACGACATTCATTAAGCAATTTTTTCTTAGGCTCTTAAACTGCACTTGTTCTTTCGGCAGTTTTTTTTTTTTTTTTTTTCTTTTTTCAGATTCAAAGGGAAGAATTTTCTTTTTTTTAGTTTTTTGAAATAGACTATTTTTTAGAGAAATTTTAGATTTACAGAAAAATTAAGCACAAAGTGCAGTTTCTAAAAACACCCTCTCTCCCTTCACAGATTCTCCTATTATTAACAACTTGCACTAGTGTAGGGCATGTGTAACAATTGGTGAACCAACACCCATACATTATTTTTAATTAAACTCCATAGTTTACGTTACGGTTCACTCTTTGTGTAGTATAACCTATGGGTTGTGACAACTGTGTAATGACATATAATTACCCTTACAGTATCATATGGAATGGTTTCACTGCCTTAAAAATCCCTTGTACTACACTTATACATCTCTCCCCCCACCAAACACCTGACAATCACTGATCTTTTACTGTCTCTATAATTTTGCCTTTTCCAGAATTCCATATAGCTGGAATTATACAGTATATAGCCTTTTTACATTGGCCTCTTTCATTAGCAGTATACATTTAAGTTTCCTCCTTTTCTTTTTGTGGCTTAATGTATCATTTGCAAAGACTGTATTTGTAAATCCAATTGAAAAAATTTTAGCAAGACTAACAAAAAAAAAAAGAGAAGAGGCAAATAACTAAAATCAGAAATAAAAATGGAAACATTACTTCCAACCTTTCAGAAATCAAAAAGTATAAGAGAATATTATGAAGAATTGTATTCTAACAAATTAGATAAAGTAAGTGAAATGGAAAAACTCTTGGAAGTAGCCTAAATTGACTCAAGAAGATATTTTAAAACTCCAAATAGACTTAAACAAATTAAAGAGATTGAATCAGCAATACAAAAGCTTCCAAGGAAGAAAAGTCCCTAACCAAATGGCTTCACTGGTGAATTCTATTAAACTTTAAAAAATTAACACAATCCTTCTCAAAATCTTCCCCAAAAATATGAGGAGAGAATGCTTCCTGACTCTTTCTGTGAGGCCAGCATTATCCCGTAACCAAAGCCAGATAAAGATATCACAAGAAAATTACAGACCACTATCCTTTATGAAGATTAATGTAAAAATCCTCAACAAAATACTACCAAACTGAATCCAACAGCACATTAAAAGGATCATACACCATGATCAAGTGTGGTTTATCCCAAGAATGCAAGGATTCTTCAATATAAGCAAATCATTCAATGTGATAAACCATATTAACAAATTGAAGAAGAAAATCCACATGAGCATCTCAATATGCAGAAAAAGATTTCAAGAAAATTCAACACCAATTTATGATAAAAACCCTCCAGAAAGTAGGCATAGAGGGAACTAACCTCAACATAATAAAGGCTGTATATGACAAACCCACAGGCAACATCTTTCTCAATGGTGAAAAACTGAAAGCATATCCACTAAGATCAGGAAAAAGACAAGGTTGCCCCCTCTTATTCAACATTGTTTTGGAAGTTTTAGGCACAGCAATCAGAGAAGAAAGAGGAGTAAAAGGAACCTAAATCAGAAAAGAAGAAGTAAAATTATCACTGTTTGCAGGTGACATGATACTGTACATAGAGAATCCTAAAGACGCTACCAGAAAACTAGTAGAGCTAATCAATGAATGTGGTAAAGTACCAGGATACAAAATTAATGCACAGAAATCTCTTGCATTCCTATACACTAATGATGAAAAATCTGAAAGAGAAATTAAGGAAACACTTCCGTTTACCACTGCAACAAAAAGAATAAAATACCTAGGAAACCTACCTAAGGAGAAAAAAGACCTGTATGCAGAAAACTATAAGACACTAATGAAAGAAATTAAGGATGATACAAACAGATGGAGCGATATACCATGTTCTTGGATTGGAAGAATCAACATTGTGAAAATGACTATACTACCTAAAGCAATCTACAGATTCAGTGCAATCCCTATCAAACTACCAATAGCATTTTTCACAGAACTAGAACAAAGAATTTCACAATTTGTATGGAAACACAAGACTCTGAATAGCCAAAGCAATCTTGAGAAAGAAAAACGGAGCTGGAGGAATCAGGCTTCGTGACTTCAAACTATACTACAAACTTGCAGTAATCCAGACAGTATGGTATTGGCACAAAAACAGAAATATAGATCAATGGAACAGGATAGAAAGCCCAGAGATAAACCCACACACATATGGTCACATTATCTTTGATAAATGAGGCAAAAATATACAATGGAGAAAAGGCAGCCTCTTCAATAAGTGGTGCTGGGAAAATTGGACAGCGACATGTAAAAGAATGAAATTAGAACATTCCCTAACACCATACACAAAAATAAACTCAAAATGGATTAAAATCTAAATGTAAGTCCAGACACTGTAAAACTCTTAGGGGAAAACATAGGCAGAACACTATGACATAAATCACAGCAAGATCCTTTTTGACCCACCTCCTAGAGAAATGGAAATAAAAACAAAAATAAACAAATGGGACCTAATGAAACTTAAAAGCTTATGCTCAACAAAGGAAACCATAAACAAGATGAAAAGACAACCCTCAGAATGGGAGAAAATATTTGCAAATGAAGCAACTGACAAAGGATTAATCTCCAAAATATACAAGCAGCTCATGCAGCTCAATATCAGAAAACAAATGACCCAGTCCAAAAATGGGCAGAAGACCTAAATAGACATTTCTCTAACAAACATATACAGTTTGCCAACAAACACATGAAAGGATGCTCAACATCACTAATCAGTAGAGAAATGCAAATCAAAACTACAATGAGGAGGTATCACCTCACACCAGTCAGTATGGCCATCATCAAAAAATCTACAAACAATAAATTCTGTATAGGGTGTGGAGAAAAGGGAACCCTCCTACACTGTTGGTGGGAATGTATATTGATACAACCACTATGGAGAACAGTATGGTGGTTCCTTAAAAAACTAAAAATAGAACTACCACATGACCCTGCAATCCCACTCCTGGGCATATACCCTGAGAAAACCATAATTCAAACAGTCATGTGCCACAA
Organism: Kogia breviceps; assembly: GCF_026419965.1. Classification (NCBI taxonomy): domain Eukaryota; kingdom Metazoa; phylum Chordata; class Mammalia; order Artiodactyla; family Physeteridae; genus Kogia; species Kogia breviceps. The sequence goes on along the minus strand of NC_081324.1, from coordinate 8,919,508 downwards.
TGTTCATTGCAGCACTATTTACAATAGCCAGGACATGGAAGCAACCTAAGTGTCCACTGACAGATTAATGGATAAAGAAGATGTGGCACATATATAAAATGGAATATTACTTAGCCATAAAATGAAATGAAATTGTTATTTTTAGTGAGGTGGATGGACCTAGAATCCGTCATACAGAGTGAAATGAGTCAGAAAGAGAAAAACAAATATGGTATGCTAACACATATATATAGAATCTAAAAAAAAAAAAAAAAAGTGGTTCTGAAGAACCTAGGGGCAGGACAGGAATAAAGACACAGACCTAGAGAGTGGCCTTAAGGACATAGGGAGGGAGAAGTGTAAGCTGGGACGAAGTGAGAGAGTGGCCATATACATATATCCACTACCAAATGTGAAATAGCTAGCTAGTGGGAAGCAGCCGCATAGCACAGGGAGATCAGCTCGGTGCTTTTTGACCACCTAGAGGGTTGGGATAGGGAGGGTGGGAGGGAGATGCAAGAGGGAGGTGATATGAGGATATAAGTATACGTATAGCTGATTCACTTTGTTATACAGTAGAAACTAACACAACAATGTAAAGCAATTATACTTCAATAAAGATGTGAGAAAAAAATAGATCAATGACCTAATAAGTGCTAAAACCTTAACACTCTTAGAAGAAAATATAGGCATACATCTTCATTACCCTGGATTTGGCAATAGATTCTTAGTTGACACCAAAAGAAAAAAGTGATAAATATAAAAATTAAAAGCTTTTGTTCATAAAAGGACATTAGCAAGACTATGAAAGCACAGTCTATGGAATAGGATAAAATATTTTCAAATCACATATGCTAAGGGTTTAATATCAAGAATATATAAAGAATTCCTAAAACTCAACAAAATATAGAAAAAATTCAATTTAAAAATGGGCAAAGAAATTGAATAAATATTTCTCCAAGGAAGATATACAAATGACCAATAAGTGCATGAAAAGATGCTCAACTTCATTAATCATTAGGGTAATGCAGCTCATAAGCACAATTGTCTATGACTTTACATCTTCTAGTATAGCTATAATTTTAAAAAGCAGAAAATAGCAAGTATTGGTAATGATGTGGAGAAATCGGAATGCTCATACATTGCTAGTGAAAATGTAAAATGATGGAGCTCTCTGAAAAACTTAGACAGCTCCTCAATAAGCTAAACATAGAATTACCATATGGTCCATATGTTCTATTCCTAGGTATGTATACCCAAAGAATTGGAAATAGAGACAAAATAGATAACTTGTGTGCCAATATTCTCTGCAATATTATTAACAATAGCCCCAAAGTGGAAACAACCTAAGTGTCTATCAACAGATAGATGGATGGATAAAATAAAAATTGGTTGTTTTGGGTTTAATTTTGTCCCTCCAAAATTCCTAACCTCTAGTATCTCAAAATGTGATCTTATTTAAAAATAGCATTGTTGGGAAAGTAATTAGCTAAGATGAGATCATACTGGAGTAGGTTGAGCCCTTAATCCAGCATGAATGGTGTCGTTATACAAGTGGGAAATTTGGAGATAGACATGCAGAGAGGGAAGACAATATAAAGAGGCAAAAGGAGATAATGACCATCTATGAGCCAAGGAGAAAAGCCTGGATTACATGCTTCCTCACAGCTCTCAGAAGGAACCAACCCTGCTGGCTGCTTATTATGGACTCCCAGCCCCCAGAACTGTAAGACAATAAATTTCTGTTGTTTAAGCCACCCAGTTTGTGGCCTTTTGTTATAGCAGCCTAGAAAACTAATACAATGGTATGTACATACAGTGAAATATTATTCAACCATAAGAAAGTGATGAAGTTCTCATACAGGCTACAACATACATGAACCCCAAAAGCATTATGCTAAGTGAAATAAGCCAGACACAAAAGGACAAATATTGTATGATTTCATTTGCATAGAATATTTAGAATAGGGAAACTCTTAGAGAGAGAAAATAGAATAAACTTTACTGGGGCTAGGGTGAGGGGAAATGAGCAAAATGGCCTTAGAGTCTCTGGGGTGAAGAAACTGTTTGGAAATAATGATGATGCTTGCAACTAATTCCACTGAATTATACGCTTCATAACAGTTCAAATGCAAGTTTTATGTTATGTATACTTTACCACAAAAATTCAAATATATGAAAAAAAGAAATACAATGGGTTAGAAAGCTTCAGAGTCCATATTCCAAATGGGAGAGTTTCAAACAATCTTGGAGTCTTTGGATTTATGTACAAAAGGATTCTTTCTTGTTGACTAGAAGTGCTGCTTTGGATTGTTATGACTCAAGTACTGGGCACAGACTGGTGAAAGCAGAGGGTGGAGGTTAAGAGTTAGTGAGGAAGCCAGGTCAGCAAGGACCAATATTCAATTCTGAGTAGCCATAAACCTTTGCTAAAATATTTTTTTCTAATTAATTAATTAATTTTTGGCTGCGTTGGGTCTTCATTGCTGCATGCGGGCTTTCTCTAGTTGCAACCAGCGGGGACTACTCTTTGTTGCAGTGTGCGGGGCTTCTCATTATGATGGCTACTCTTGTTGCAGAGCACAGAATTCAATAGTTGTGGCGCACGGGCTCAGTAGTTGGGGCTCGTGGGCTCTAGAGCGCAGGCTCAGTACTTGCGGTGCACGGGCTTAGTTGCTCTGCAGCATGTGGGATCTTCCCAGACCAGGTCTTGAACCTGTGTCCCCTGCATTGGCAGGCAGATTATTAACCATTGCACCACCAGAGAGGCACTTGCTAAAATCTTAATGTAGCAGTTTATGTGAATGGAAAATTCACTCATATCTGTTTATAATCTCTTGAGTTTCCTTTTTCAGTTCCCTTCATTATCCCCATATTTCATGCCCCTGCTTTAAAAAAAAAACTAAATTAAAAAAAAAATAGGTAGTTGGGAAAGACTGAAATAATCATAATAAATTCTAATCAAAAGATAGACATCAGGCACTGTTCTTTTTTTTTAATGTGATGTCAACTCAGTTAAAGTTCATATTAGCAATTTAATTTTTCTATCAACCCTGAGAAGCAGGCATTGTTCTGTCAATTATGAGAGAGAAATTTGAGGCTGAGAGTATGTAAAGTATGCAGGCCGATATGAGGTAGAAATGGGATTAAGACCAAGTCTGTCGGACTCTGACATCCATGGTTATTTCACTGTATTTCTGCTGTGCCTTTCTGTTCAAGGAAATGCACAATAATGAGAGGGAAGGGATAGATCTGTATTTAGAGCTTGTGGTAGGTTGCAAGAATGGTTATCCTCCCTGCTCCCTGGGGAATTGCTTGATTACTAAAATTTTCTATTGCTGTCCAAAATTCACCTTATAATCATCAATTATCAGGAATATCGTAAGCCCCAAAGGGTGTAAATCAGTTCCTTTTGGGAAAGCAAAAACAACGCCCGTTTTTTAAAGACAGAGGCAAGTTACTTAATTAACATTAAAATAAAGTAAAATAAAGACAGTTATACTTAAATTTTAGCAACTTAAAATAATTTCAATCGATAGTGCCATGGAAAGACTGGAAAATCAGATATTTCCACATCAGAGAGTCAAGTGGGGTCACAAAAAGAAACAAGTTAAGGCAGTGAGAGAAAAGGTGAGAGAGGCATGGAGTTGTGTGTTCATTTAACAGTTTTGAGGGAAAGAATGTAAAAGTGTCTGACATATGATTGACTCGACGTTTGAGTGACTTCCCTTACTTCCTCCCTCCCCCCTCACCTTCCTTCCTTCTTTCTTTCCTTCCTTCCTTCCTTCCTTCCTTCCTTCCTTCCTTCCTTCCTTCCTTCCTTCCTCCCTCCCTCCCTCCCTCCTTCCCTTCCTTCGTTTTTCTCTCTCTAGTGCCATGAAAATACGAAACTAAATCAATCTTTCATAAATCACAAAATAAAACAAGTAACGTTCTGTAAGGAGCATCTGGTGTTCTGGTGTACAGTTGCCAAGTGTCTTTTGAATATTCACTCAGCAGGGTATCTGCAATTTAAATACCTTGTTATAGTTGATAAGGGTTGTCAAAGAAGCACATTAACTTGCCTTAGGGATTAATTTTGGGCTTTACAGATTTCATGTGTGTGAATAAGATAAGCCTGTAACATGAGTCGCACAATCTCAAAAGGCTATACTTACATCTTTCATGCAGTTAGAGTTTGAACAATCAAATATATCTCAGGTTGTATTTTAGTAAAAATAATTATTCAAATATATACTATTGAAGATGTTATTAAACAGTTAATTCTACACTTACATATTTGAATTAATAGTAATGTGAAATATAGCCATTATAGACATTTCTCTTTAAAGGTAAAAACTAGTTTAGTATACAGTTAACAATGAGTTACAATAAGTCACTAATAGGTTAATTTAGAAAAAAAGTAAGAATTGCTTGATTTAAGCAAGTTTTGCATCTCATTGCTACTTTAGAGAAAACCTTTACTTTAACTTTTATGTCTTACAAAACTCTGCCTATGCTAACAAAAAAAATGGTAATTTATACATATGAACATCTGAAATCAATCCCCCAAAGAGAGAAGAGTAGATAGAAGTAATATATACATTGGAGACTATATTTTTTCCTCAGCATTTTCATTAAGTCTGAAAATAAGACAAATTGCCTTTTATATTACCCTTTTTGATATTTCTTTTCCTACATTGTTGTCACTGAATGTGGGCTTTCTTCTATAGTTAAGAGATATATTTGTTTCAATGAGGTCACAACCATCCCTGGTTTACCAGATGACTAGTTCACCACATTCACCAACTGCCTGCAGGTATGCATACCCATATTCTTTGCCTTGAGGAAAAATCAACATATCTTGAAAATCAAAACTATTGATATTATTGTAAGTTTCTTTCAGCTTTTATTTTATTGCAGTGCTTTCTGTTTTGTATTCCATAGTTGTAATATTATTGCATATAAGATTTGCTTCCAAGAGGGCAAATAATTTTGATAAGTAAGCATAATTTTCACAGAATGCATCATTCTATTTGCATGAAAACTTAATAGCATTCCAGTATGAGTTTTTATACCTTTATATAGTTTATCATTGATTTTATATTATCAAAGTTGTACAAATAAAAAATATTGTCTCACTCTTCAACTAATAATTTCCCCTGTGGGTTCTTTATACTTGAGAATGAATTAGTATAAATGATGAGGTATTCTATTAAAGGTAGTTTTTAAACTGTGTGTTTAGGATAAATCTTAATTTAATCCAACTAATGGTTCTCATCAAGATGCCAGTCTATATTCTTTACAAAATGACACAGGATATACAGAATTATATGTAGCATTCTTAGCACACAATTTATCAATAAATGTTAGTTTATTGATCTGGTTTTAAATCTCTAATATATTATATTTTACACACATGCATTCCTATACGGGATTTAAAAAAATGCTAATAAAAGAGCATATCCATTTAATTTTGGTATTCACCTATATCTGCCTATGATGTCCATGGGCTGCTCACTTACACTCTAGTTTATGAACTTTGACTTAGAGGCAATCATGCATAGATTGTTGTTGACAGAAGTCAGGTGTTAGTCTGTGACCACTGGTCAAGTTGTCTTACTGAGCAGAGACAGCAGTCTGTGTGCATTACAAGTATAATGCACAAAAGGGAATATCATTGTTAAAATTGCTACTGTAGTTCACTGAATATTGATGTAGAGGTCCTTAAACACATATGGCCGTTGTACAGTGTTCTGGTGGTTTTGGAGGTAAAATGTCCTCTCTTACCTAAAGAACCAAAATGATATATATGATAGATGTCTTTGTCCTCTGCATATATATATATATATATATATATATATATATATATATATACACACACATAATTGTTTTTGAATATCATTTTATGTAATAATTGAAGGATATATCTACATAAGACTGAAGTACATCTGTTGCTTTGCATTTTGGACCTCTTATTCTGGTAACAAAAGTAGTTTATTTTCATTTGGTAATGACCCCTTCCCCTTTCTCAGTCTATGTAATTTGATTCCAACCCTACTCACCCATGTGTCGACAAATAATAATAATTGTGTGTATATAGTATGTATACATACATATTTTTTGACTGATACAAATTTTATTTTTCATGCTAAAATTTTTACAAATTTGATTTTGTCATGCACAATTACAAGAGGAACAGTTACAAGTGAATTTTAAAAATAGTATTTGTGGGCACTTCTATTTGTTTTACTCTCATAAGCATGTTTTGTTACAGGTATAGCAACAATAATTACAATTACAGAACTGCTCAACTTGGAAATTTAATAAGTATGTTATGATGGAGACTAAAATCTAATATAAACAAAGAGTAAGTGCCCAAACATAGTCTCACACTCTGTATTATTCTAACATATACACTTTGAAAGGACTCCCTCACATTGTTAGCATATCCATCCCCTCACTTTTCTTTTTTGGTTAAAACATTAAGTTCTTCTCTCAGCAAGTTTCAAATATACAGTACAGTATTATCAACTATAGTCACCGTGTTGTACATTAGATCCTCAGACCTTATTCATCTTATAATTGGAAATTTATACCAACCACACCCTATTTCCCCTAGCTCCCAGTTAGCCCTTGGCAACCACTTTTCTATTGTTTCTATGATTCTATGATGTTGATTTTTTTGTTTGTTTTTGTTTAGATTCCACATATTACTGACACCATGCAGTATTTGTCTTTCTGTGTCTGACTTATCTCATTTAGTGTAATACCCTGAAGTCCCCACCCATGTTGTCACAAATGGTAGGATTTCCTTCTTTCTCATGGCTGAAAAAAAACAAAAAACTATATATATATATATATATATATATATATATATATATATATATATATATATATATACACAGTTGACCCTTGAACAACATGGATTTGAACTGCAAAAGTCCACTTATATGCAGATTTTTTTCAATGAATATACCATTGGCTTCCCTTATCTGTGAGTTCCATATCTGGATCGTGTACTATGTTTGATGATATTCAATTGGTTGGCTCCACAGATAAGGAACTTGTGGATTCAGAGGGCCAATGATAGGATTTGAGCATCTATGGATTTTTGTATCCAAGGTGGGTCCTGAAACCAATCCCCCTTGGATTCTGAGGGACAACTGTATAGATATATACCACATCTTTTTTTTTTTTTTTTTTTTTTTTTTTTGCGGTACACGGGCCTCTCACTGTTGTGGCCTCTCCTGTTGCAGAGCACAGGCTGCGGACGTGCAGGCTCAGCAGCCCTGGCTCACGGGCCTAGCCGTTCCACGGCATGTGGGATCTCCCCGGACCAGGGCACGAACCCGTGTCCCCTGCATCGGCAGGTGGACTCTCAACCACTGTGCCACCAGGGAAGCCCCCACATCTCTTTTTTTAGTTAATTCATCACTTGATAGACACAAGTTGTTTACATATTTGCTGACTGTGAATAGTGCTGTAATGAACATGTGTATGCAGATATGTCTTTGATAACCTGTTTTCTTTTCCTTTGCCAATATACTGAAGAGTGGGATTGCTGGATCAAATGGAGTTCTTTTTTTTTTTTTTTTTCTTGAGGAAGAATATTTTATTTTTTCTATCACTTTTGGGGGAACCTCCATACTGTTTTCCATAGTGCTGTGCCAATTTACCAATAATATTTAAAACTAAAATGCCATGTGCTAGGCACATGCTAAGCCAGTTATTCCATTCCATTTCAATGCTTTAGATATTGTCACATCATCTATGCTAGTTCATTTAGAATCAATTCCAGAAAGTTCTCTTGAGTTATTCAGAAAAAGGCTTGCTTTGTAGTCTAGGATTCTTAACCATAAAATTATGTAAGACTACAGTTTGCTGGTAACAACTATGAGAGGAGAACTGTCAAAGAGCAAAGCCAATCCAGGAACATCAGAAGCAAATAATGAAAGAGACTGTCTTTCATTGAAGCTAAGGCTTCAAGTCCCTGACCTGATACCAACCAGTTACATGAACCAAAATTATTTTTTCTTAAAACTAAATTTGAATTAATTTTGTATCAACTAATATCTGAGAAAACTCTTGATTAAGATTGTTTTGTATTTTTCCAATTAATCTGATTTAAAAATTCAAAAGAAAATTTTGCATAATAGACCAAATCATCCACAGATTGACTGATGTTTAGTTTATACCAGTTGTCTTAGTTTTGTATGAAAACTGTGGAGAAAACACAGTATGTATTTGGAATTAACTCTGTGAAGAAATAATATTAATTCAACTCTTCCTCTTCTTGCCTTTTTGTTTGTTATTTTTTCAGAATCAAATAGTCATTATTTATTCCTACACAGTCACTTTAGGTAGTCTATCTAAATAGGTTTCAAGAAGTAAAGTACAATTTTATCTTAAAATAGAAAAAGCAAACATATTTTTAACAATTGCTATGAATTAAAATGAAAATTTTATTCACTTGAAAATAGCACATCATGGAATTAGCAATGACTATTGAAATGTAAGTATTTCATTTTGTTAAAATTTCCCATCCGAATCAGATTCAAAGAAAAAATTAAACCACAGAGTTTCATAAAATCAAACAATCTCCATTGGAATGAAGTTTCAAAATAATGGGAGAAAATGCAACCATTATATCCTGGAATAATATGATACGGTATTAATGTTAAAAAAAAAATCAGAATAGCCTTTCATTTCTATGAGCGGGAAGAAGAGGAAAACCGAAAGGAAGCATGATAAATATAAAAAATTAGGAGATGATGTGTTAGAATTTCTCTTGTGAGGGCATAACCTGAAATGCAATTTTCATTGTTCAGATTAATGTATTTAATTTACAATAGAATTAAGAAGAACCCATTCCCTTTCAATGGAAATAAGGTTGTAGGACCACAGAAATAGTGTTAGAATCCGACATTACGTATTTTAACTATGCAAAGCTAGACACTTATTCCTTACAGTATTTGAGGGAACTTTACAAAATAATCATATGCTTAAAATAGGAAATATCTGTCAGAGCGAAATGAAAGCACATTTTGCCCAAGAGCCTTCATTTCCAGCTCCACTATACTACAACAGGCCCCTGAGTGCAAATGGCATCTGCCATTGAGCTGTATCTCTGAACTTTGGTTATTTGGCCATTTGTGTACGTGTTTTTCTCTCTGATAGAGTTAATTCATATATATGAAGACCCATAAAATGGCCGCCCCAGTGGCCCAGCCCAAGTCGCAAATCTACACCTAAATCAGCCTGTCAAAGAAACAACATGCACCAATCACCATCCTCCAACTCAGCCTTACTAGCTCCCCTTACCCTGGAAAATAGAACCTGCTACCCTACAAGGAAATCCTGGACATCCTAGCCAATCACGCCGCGTTTTGCTTGTATCTTCTAATGCTCTGTAAAACTTGGTCTTGCCCCAAATCCCTCAGGAAGGGTTCTCCACCGCTTGCCAGGCACTGTACTCGCCCAGTCCATGGCTGTTTTCCTTTAATAAAGGACATCAAACTCATCACTAAATTGTTTTAATTTTGTCATTTGACATTTCATGCTATCTTATACGTCCCTTACGGTAAGCATCCAGTATTCCTGACTCACTGCACTGAACCTAGTTATTTAATTTTTTTAATGAATATATTCAAATAATTGAGTGTTTCTTTCACGATAAAACGCATCCTTGATTTAAATGTTAACTCTCTGTTAAATACCTTATAATTTTCCTGGTGTTATCTGGTAATGGATCATATCCCTAGACTCATGTCACTGCTAATTTGGTGAATTGGAGCTAAGTGGCTGAGGTTCTTCAGGACATGAAATATCTGCAGAAATGTCACTGGGCACCCGGAACAACAGAAATGACTCATCACTTTTTTTCAGGGGAGGTGGGTGATTTGCATACCCTTCTCTTCTATCAATTAAGTAACAGTTAACTGACATAACTTTGAGGTGCTCTATCCTAATATATTTTTTCTCTAACTGCTGTGGTTGGGAAGTTTTGCAAATCAGTCTATTTTGCTATTTTAATAGGAACCAATCAGAAGCAGCTTATATCTCACTACCTCGGATCAACAATGAATTCCTGTTACCAGAACTAACTTTCTAAAACACAGACATGAGAAAACTGAATAGAATGTACACATTTTAGTGTGGGATAAATGACACCTCACAATTCGGACTAAGTTTACTTTTTAGCACTCAACCCAAGCCTCACACCATTTCCAGCTTCAGTCTGAGATAGTCCTTGTCTAACGGTCAAGAGCACTGCATTATAGCCAAGAACTTAGACTTCCCTTGAGGCTACGCGCACTCATTATTTTCTTACTGCCATGCCTGATGTCTTTGTGCCTCTTTCCTAGGGTTTAACTGCAAAACTAAATACCATTACTCTTATTCCACTACTTTCCATTAACCTTTAAGACAACATAATTTGCTTCTTTAACACACTAAAGAGTATTTACAAACTTGGAGTTTCCCCCAAATGATTTGTAATGCGATATCGGATTCACGAAGCTTATGGGAAGAATTGTGCAGTTAGTACCTATTCAGTTTCTCCCATATCTCTCCCTAGAAAGCAGCATCACATATTTCAATCTGACTTTATTTATTCAATTCATTAATAGATATCCAAAGTTCCAACCAATTCCATATGGTTAATATAGTTAATTATAACTTTTTCATTTTGTAGGGGAAGTTTCTATGATGAATAAAAATGTATTTGAAGTCTTTCATTTCATGGGACTCCCCCAGAGGTCCAGTGGTTAAGTCTCTGAGCTTCCAATGCATGGGATGCAAGTTCAATCCCTGGTCATGGAACTAAGATCCCACATGCCATGCGGCCAAAAAGAAAACAAGAAACAACAACAACAACAACAACAAAACCCTTAAAAAATAAAGTCTTTCATTTCCATTCTATGGTTACTTCCACCTAATGACATAATACTTTTTCCATCCCCTTTCAATTTTGCTTTAATTGAAGAATTATGCAGAATATAAATACATATGTCATTGAATTTTCTCAACAGAAATGTATCTGAGTAACTGCCCACAAAGTCAAAGACTGAGACATTACTAACACGCCAAGCCTTTCTTGGGGTGTTTGTCCCATTCCCTCTCCTACTGCATCCTTCTAAATGAGACTATTATTCTGCCTTCTAACACATGGACTAGCTCTGCCTGTTTTGAATTTTACCTATATGAGTGCCTTGGCAGGCATTTTTAGTGTATGGCTTCTTTCAATTAGCGCCATGATTAGGGTGTTTAGCTATACCTTTTGCATGGAGTTGTAGGTTTTTCCTTGTATAGTGTTCCATTGTATGAATGAACTACACTTTTAAGTATGTATTTCACTATTGATAAAACTTGGGTTGGGATTAACTTTGACACTTTTGAATTCATGCTATATGCTATACATATTCTTATCTAAGTCTTTAGGTGAGCATATCATTCATTTATTTTGAGTATTTACAACAGTAGTAGAATTGTAGGCTCATAGGACTAAACTCCTTTTTGTTTTTCTTAAAACATTTTTACAAGCTTTTCTTGAGATTAGAGCACAGTTTGTGCACAGTTAAGATCCTCCCCCCATTTGTCTTGAGAATTTATGCAATTTTAATATTTATTTCCGTACTATATGAAGCTATGGCCAATATGGCCAATGATGGGTTTGACAAGTGTGGAAATAGAGGTACTTCCTTGGAGTCCACCATCTGGGGTAGAGAGTTTCATCTGTTACATTTTCATGCCAAGTAGGTGTTACTTCATCATAAAATGACAGCAGCCCGGAAGAGAGTAAAATGACTGGATTTTATCCTTCTTGCCCCAGCTGAAAATAAACCACAATCTCTCCATGTCTGCTGCTGTTTTTAAAAAAATAAATTTTAAATTTACAACAGTTTTAATTTATAGAAAGATAGCACAGAGATTTCCCATATGTTCCACACTCATTTTCCCCTATTATTAATATCTTTACATTATGCAGTCATTCTTTACAATTAATGAACTAACTTTGACACATTATTATCTGACAGAATATTACAGCATTTAATTAAATTGATTATGTGTGTGTGATGTCATCTCCATATAGCAGTGGGCAGTGCAGAAATGTAGACTCTCATTACAATAAGTAACTAGAGGGTTTGATTCAAAGAAGAGAAAAACTAAAGGTAAAGGTAAATGAAGGAAGATAGTGAATGAATACATAGACCATAGGAAAAATTAAAGAATCACAAAAATAAACAAACTGAACTAGAAATGGTACAACAGTATTCACAAGAATGTCCAAAATGTTTTTTTCATATGTTTTGAAGTTTTAGGTGCATGTTTGAATAGATTGTCTAGATCAGAGCCAGACATGCAGTAGAACACTCTGAGATGATTATCTGAACACTTGAAATGTGTCCAATGCAGCTGAGGAACTGAATTTCTAACTAATTTTAATTAATTTAATTTTAAATTTAAATAACTGCATGTGGCTAATCGCTACCGTACTGAATAACACAGGAAGAAATATTGCAAGTGATACTTTTACTTTTCTTTGCTGTATATCTTAAGAACACATTGATATTCATAAGTATGAGAAATAGACATAGGTATCACTATTGTTTTTCTTTTTTTAGAATATTTTTACTTGTTTTATTTTAGGCCACGCCGTGTGGCTTGCAAGATCTTAGTTCCCAGACCAGGGGTTGAACCTGTGCCCCTGCAGTGGAAGCGCAGAGTCTTAACCACTGGACCACCAGGGAAATCCCTGTATCACTGTTTTTATTGAAAATAATTTTTAATATCACTTTTGCCTCCTTTTGAATGTTAGCCATGCTTAGCATAATAATATTGATGTATTTTTACTTCACAGAAATTTTCAAATTGATTACTGATTATTCATCTACTTCTTGATGTCTGTGAAACACCTATTGTCTAGTAGATGTGTAGAATTCATATCATTCATTTAAAGATTTTATATTTACTCTCAAACTCATCTAAATTACCTAATTGATTTTGCTTTTTCTTATCTTTCATGTTGTGTTTTATTTTGTTTTGCTCTATTGTTTACATGACTGACTTACATCAAGGGCATGTATATTTTGTTTACCATTGGATCCTTAGTACAGGCATGGTACCTACCTATGCAATTTACATGGTAAATACTTATTGGTTGAAAGTATTAAATATTGAATAATAAAGCTGCTTAAAAATTTTCTTTAGAGTAGAATATAATTAAATCAATAAATATTGAATAAGTCTGAGGAAATATGTAAACACTTTGCAAATGTTGATATGCAACAATGGGTCATTTTTTAATTGAGCTTTATTTTTCCCTTATCTTTTAGTAGATGATTTAAAATATAAGTATGATTATCTAAAGATTTAAAAGGTGATCAAATTTATGTCTCTTACGTTTGCTCATTTTCTAAGGAGTAGTTTCTGTATGTGCTAATTGGATGGGTAGAATTTGAAACACCTGCTGTAAAATGAATCCATTTAGCAACATTCTCCATGTAATAGGACTAATCTTACTTGCAATTTCTCTTCTATTAAAGCGGTAATGAATGCAAGTGGTGTTCTAAACAGTTTATTTTCATATAGTTGGTGAAGTTTAGCTGGCTGCAGAGTATGAGGGGAGGGAATGATTAAGGCGTCATTATGGCCATGGGAAAGGTGTTGCCTCCTAACTAAGCAGAGATCAGGATCATAACAAAGTCGATTTCTGGAGGTGGCCTGTCTAAGAAACACTCCTGTAATGCCCTGTAAGATTTTGTGGACTATATCATGGAGAAACAAAACAAAACTCTGCTTGAGTGAAAAAAAGGTAAACTAAGCTAGCAATAAACAGCATATTAGGTTTTGTTTGAGTTTCCTATGTGGTAGCTCTGTGAGCTTGTAAAGTAATTTTATATCTTATTGTCTTAAAATATGCAGAAACTCAAAATGACTACACCTCAAATAATTTGAAAAAAGACCTAATTTGACTTTCAGATTGTTAGAGGGTTAAAGTTTCATGCTCCGTATATATATTCATATACACCATTTATCACTAGTTAATTTACTGAATGTAATATACCATTTTCTAAATGTTCTGTAAATTGTTCAGTTCTTGAATCAATCTCTCACTCTTTCTATATATATTATATAATATTATAATATATTAAAATGTATCAAAAGAAATGTATATATCTTCCATTTTAATACTTACCATAAAAAAATCCTGTAGTTAAATCTCTTGGTCTGCTTTGTACTGCATCTATTCTTGCACAGCTGAACATGGTTAAAAACAAACAAAATCTACAACCATGCTGACCTATCAGAGTTTGGGGGAGTGAGTTAATAAGGAGAGTACAGTGTCTTTGAGTAAGGAGCAGAGCCTTGTATATACATAATTCATGAAAACTTGTCCCAGTAAATTGGGTTTCCCTATCACCAGATAGATAAATTGGAATGCCCTAGTTAAGGAAACTAAAAAATAACAGCTTTCAGACTCTGTAAATGTCATGACATTCTGATTACTGAATGCTTCAGACTGAGCAAAAATAAACATACTGTTGCTAGTACATAATCAAAATCCATAGTGGGAAGTAATTGCTAAAAATCCATTTGGAGGTGCTCAGTGGTTCCCTATACCTCACCTTTATAAGGTTACCACGATTACATTGCTTAAAAAGAAGGTATGTGAGGGCAACGTCCACTGCTAGATCAGAAAAGTTTCTCCACCAATGTTTCCTCAATATTACAGCCAACTTGTCCTGGTGTAACGTGTTGTCACATGAAAGATTTTGGCAATTACCCATCTAAGGTTATCTGGTGCTACCAAGGAGACCATTTGGTTTTACTAGGTTTTATAAACCTCAACATTCTTAATATGTTTAAAACGAAAAACATAGCACTGTCTTATGATGATAAAGTATGTACATCTAATACATATATAACTTATCATATAAATAATGGGGGATGGATAATCCCCTATGTTTGTTAAGTTTTCTACATTTCCCATTAAGTGACACAACTGTAAGAGATTGCACAAAGTTAAGGATGTAAGTTTTTATCTGTAGAGCAACCACCATGGTATAATGCAAAGAGGTATAGCTAAACCTCTCAATAGATTAAATAGAAGAAGACACAAAAAGAGACACAGAAAACAGATGAAACAAAAGGAAAATAATGTAAAATTGTGAATATAAATCTAACTATATTGATAATTACCTTAAATATCAAACACTCCAATTAAATCATGTCATAATGAATAAAAAAAGTGAGATCAATTATGTGCTGGCCATGAGAGACATGCTTTAAAGATAAAGACACAATAAAGAAGTAAATAGCTGGCATGAAAGAGCAGCATTTTAGAGCTATGAAAGGGGATATTATAAACAACTTTATCCCATCAGTCATTAGATAAAATGGACATCTTGGATTGAATGGACACATTTTTTGAAAGAAATATCTTTATTTTTTTTTTTTTTTTTTTTTTTTAATTCTCATGTATATACACCCAGCAGTGGAATTGCTGGGTATTATGATAATCCTATGTTTAATTTATTGAGTAACTGTCAAGCTGTTTTCCACACAGACTGCATCATTTTACATTCCCACCACCAATATATGAAAATTACTATTTCTCTATATCTTCACCAATATTTTTTTCCATTAAAAAATAAGTTGGCCAATCTAGTGGATTTGTAGTGACATCTCATTGTGCATTTGATTTTTATTTCTCTACTAAAAAACCAGCGAGAAGTTGGACTCAGTGTCCTAAAAACCAGTGCCTGGAACAAGAAAAATAACATCCAGGAAGATGGCTTAACTATCCAGAGCTCCATCCAATATTAATAGGACTTTCTAATTCTAATGTCCATCTGCATCTTTTCATTCCTTGAATACCCATGTCTAATTATATATTTTTTCCAAAACTAGAAATCCTCACATTTCCAATTATGAAAACAATACACAGGCATAGAAAAAGGAATTACAGCACAAAGAAGAAAATGAAGTCAGCAATAATCACACTATAGTTGGTTGACAAATGTCCCCCCTCCCTGACTCATATCCACTAGGACCTTCCAAATGTGACCTTATTAAGAAATAGGGTCTTTGCAAATATAATTAAGTTAAGGCTCTCTAGTTTAAATCAATCTGGATTAGGATGGGACTTAAATCCCATGACTGGTGTCCTTGTAAGAAGAGAAGACACAAAGACATAGAGAGAAGGCCATGTGAAAACGAAGGCAGAGATTGGAGTTATGCTCCCATAAGCCTAGGGATGCCCGGACCACCACAAACCGAAAGAGGCAAGAAAAGATACTCCCCTAGAGCCTTGGGAGGGTGTGTGACCCAGCTTGACGCCTTTGAATATCTGGCCTCCAGAACTGGGAGAGAATACATTTATGTTGTTTTAAGCTACCCGGTTTGTGGAAATTTGTTGCAGCAGGTCTAGAAAACTAGCACACCTATTATCCCCAGATAGCTAGGTCAACTGTCTGAAGTACTTTTCAACATTTTTTGTATGAATATATTTATGCATATATTTATATATATGATATATATATTTATATATATGATAGAGAAAAAGAGAGGATAACATATATTTTATATATATTTATATATATGATAGAGAAAAAGAGAGGGTAACAGATAAAGAGATGGAGTCAGTAAAGGCACATCTAATTTTTTTTTTTTTGGTATGCGGGCCTCTCACTGTTGTGGCCTCTCCCGTTGCGGAGCACAGGCTCCAGACGCGCAGGCCCAGCGGCCATGGCTCACGGGCTCAGCCGCTCCGCGGCATGTGGGATCCTCCCGGACCAGGGCACGAACCCGTGTCTCCTGCATCGGCAGGTGGATTCTCAACCACT
The DNA here is from genome assembly GCF_026419965.1 of Kogia breviceps. NCBI lineage: Eukaryota > Metazoa > Chordata > Mammalia > Artiodactyla > Physeteridae > Kogia > Kogia breviceps. Next base: position 8,902,700 of record NC_081324.1, on the reverse strand, counting down.
GCGCCACCAGGGAAGCCCCACATCTAATTTTTAAAAATAACTTCTTCCTGGATGTGGTTTATAGATACAGTGGAATATTACTCAGCCATAAAAAATGAAATCTTGCCATTTGCAGCAACATGAATGGATCTAGAGGGTAATATGCTAAGTGAAATAAGTCAGACAGAGAAAGACAAATTACTTCATGATCTCACTTATATGTGGAATCTAAAAAACAAAACAAACAAACAAGCAAAATATAACAAAAACAGACTCACCAATACCGGGAACAAACGAGTAGTTGCTAGAAGGGAAGAAGATGGGGAGGTGGGCAAAATAGGTGAAGAGGATTAAAGGTACAGACCTGCAGTTACAAAATAAATAGGCCATGGGGATGTAATATACAGCATAAGAAATTTGGTCAATAATATTTTAATAATTTTGTATGGGGATAGATGTTACTAGACTTACTGTGGTGGTAATTTCATAATGTATGCAAATGTCAAATCACTAGGTAGTACACCTGAAACTAAAATAATATTGTATGTCAACTATATTTCAATTAAAAACTTTTAAAATAAATTTACAGTATTCACAATAATCTAATTAAGCTGACCTAGAAAAGGTCTGTGAAATTAAGGTGTAACCTTGGTGCAAACAAATGTTACATAGGTATTAGAGACTAGAAAGAAAAGAGCAGAGAGGAAATACATAATAGCACAAAGGGGTTCTAGCAAGAAAGAAAACAAAGCAATGGGCTTAAATCCTTCTCAGGGAGTGAAGTGGAAAGATTAAGTTCTGAAATGGATACCTAATACATTTTGTATAATGTTGACATGCTTGTAAATTGACCCTTGTTACTGCCAAAATGTTTAGACATTTTGAAAGCTATTGTGGAAAATTTCCCCTTTTTATTTGTATGTAATCTGTTATCTTTTTTTTTTTTTTTTGAATTCTTTTGGTTTATCTGATGCTTTTTTTTCAAAAGCATTCAGAGTGGAACTGTTGTTACCTTTGAAAATGAAGAAAACTGCTTTTGTCTAAGTCTGGAGTTGTGAGGCTGTGAATTATACCTTAGCACAAAATGTTTGCTCAAAATCCCGTGGGCATAGAATCATATCTACTGCTCAGGTATATGGGGGAGGGTGGGGAGAGAATTTGCATGTGTTAATATAAGGGAGAAATTAGAACAGGGGAGGGAACACCTAGCATTGATTTCATTTTATTACAATTTTGAGAGCATTTACTCTTTGAATTAAATTGTACTGCTGTAGAATTCACCTTGCACATTCCAACCTGCCTAAGAGTGAATATACCAGGAATAAATCTCTCTAAAATACATACTGTGAAACTCTGCCATTCATTTCTTCTAGAATGTGAAATGTCTTCCTTCTCTGCTTATATATGTATATATTAGTTTCTCAAATAGATATATGAGTATCTAAATAGCCCTGAAATGTTAGAAGCCACCTTGAAGATATAGCTCTTTTTGATTCCTATAGAAAGTTATAGGAATTTTTCAATTTGATAAGAAAATAAGTAAAGCTTATTTTGTTAAATGAAATAATTATAGCTTCAAAGCCTAATATTATTTAAGAAACATATTTTCAACTGTATTCACCTGAAATAATTTTTTTTTTTTTTTTTTGGTACGCCGGCCTCTCACCGCTGTGGCCTCTCCCGTTGCGGAGCGCAGGCTCCAGACGCGCAGGCGCAATGGCCATGGCTCACGGGCCCAGCCGCTCCGCGGCACGTGGGATCTTCCCGGACCAGGGCACGAACCCGTATCCCCTGCATCGGCAGGCGGACTCTCAACCACTGCGCCACCAGGGAAGCCCTCTTGAAATAATTTTTGATAAAGTTTTATTGGAAACACCAGTGATTAATATTTCATGATAAGTAGATGTGTTTCGTTTTATTTCTGCGATTAAAGAAGAGAAAAGAAGGAAAAAGTAAAGAGTAGAGCATCTGAGATATGATAAAATAACACCAAAGAGCTACAAGTCACCTAAAATCCCATAAGCCAGTGACTGGGAAGTGTGTGTATTACATGGCTGAATAGGAAAGAATTTGAACTCTGTCACATGGTATTAATCAGGGGTAGCAGCCATTGCTCAGTTTGATAACCGATTCTACCAGTGCTGATGACAACACAAAGAAACTCATGAGCCGCACAATCGCAGGAGTCACTTCCCTTGTCTGATAAGAATTACATGGGCTTTAAAAAAAAAAAAAAAAAAAAAAAAAAAGAATTACATGGGCTTGAGTTCTACAGCTCTAAGAGGTTACAAAGAAGTTCAATATCTGTGAACAAAAAGGAATCTCTTCCCAATCGACACAAGAAAAAGAGATATAAATTGTCATATACAATTTTGGGAAGCTATAAAGTTGGTTGTGTACTTTAAAAAATATAAACAAAAACTACATTCATGTAGTTTTAGATTATGCAATGTATAATTGTATATAATTAAAGTCTTATTAATATCCGAATAAGACATTTTTGTTTGCATTATATTCACGGTTTAGTGTCTTACTGTAACATAGCAGTGACATAAATCTTATACATATAAGACTACCAAATTATAAAATTAGTAAAGCATTTTGAGGTGTTCTTTTAAAAATGTACCATGGTTTTACACTAGTGTTAGATTAAGATTAAACTTCTTAGTGGGTAATTTTGATCTCTAAATGAGATCTGACAAGCACATCCTAAGATGGTGTCTTGGTCCACGTGGGCTGCTATAACAAAACATCACAGACTGTGGAGCTTACAAACAGCAGAAATGGAGTTCAATGCCTTGACCTGTCCTCACAAGGTGGAAAGAGCAAGCAGTCTTTTGAGAGTGTGTTTTATAAAAGCAGTAATCCCACCATGAGGGCTCTGCCCTTAGGACCTAATCTCCTCCCAAAGGCCCCACCTCCTAACACCGTCACCTGGAACAGTAGGTTCTCAACACATGAATTTGAGGGACACAAACATTCAGACCATAGCAGATGGTGTCTGTACCCAGCACTTCCTGCACATATTTTATTTGAGCTGAGGCGAAATCACAAGCAGCGATTTTGTGTTTTGCAGTGAAATTAAGCCTATGTGAACTTTGATAATTAGTTATTCAGTTATTAAGTTCATGGGCCAATTAAATAATGATGAACCTCATCCCATACTTATCCCCGCCAAGTGAAATGTTCTCTCTCTTTTAAAAATACTTTAGCATCTTCTGGAATATTTCATATTTAAAACATCCCTACAACAGTGACATATAATGTCTTTTTCTGTAAGAAAAGCAAATGTTCATTCAGCTTGTTCTCACTTGTCAATATTGCATATCATACCACAGATGTCTTAAGAACCATCTAAAGAGAGAATATTTGCTGTATATTGATTTCATTTATGTCTTTAAAGAGTTGTTTATGCTAATATATGAGGCGTGTAAATGTTTACAAATGCAAGTTTATAACATATCTCAATTTCAAAAGAAAATTTTTTAAAAAGATTTTCATCCAACTCACATTCAGAGTGATTTAAATTTTCTTTGGGGTGAAAACATTAGTTTTACCCTTAAAGCTGACATATTTTTCCTGGAACTCGAGAGAGAATCATGAATTATAAATAAGCAACAAGACTATTAACTATGAAAATAAGTTAAACTGCATAGGTTAAATATATTATTTTCAGTGAACATTGGCGCATATATTACAAGGAAAAAGCAAACAACTAAGTAAAAACTTTAATGAAGTTCCATAGCATACGTGAAGTACGTGTAGCACTTAAAAAATACATGTATAGCTGATTCACTTTATTATAAAGCAGAAACTAACACACCATTGTAAAGCAGTTATACTCCAATAAAGATGTTAAAAAATAAATAAATAAAATGAAATGGAAAAAAAAGTACATGTATATACTATGGTCTTACTGGTAAATAAAAAGCAAGCCAAAATATGAAATATATTTGAATCAGTAGCATGAAGATAATATATATATCGGTAAAATATGTGTAAAGAAATGAACACGGATGGATTCTATCATTATATACATTTTTGAGATTAATATTATTAATGGGATACTTTGTGTTGTTGTATTCAAATATTAGGTAGTAACGTCATGGCACGAGTTCACCAATAGTAAATGCATACTTATTCTGTTGAAATTTTTTTTATATTCCTTGACATTTGGTATGAAATTTGATATGATTATTTAAGAAAATTTGTTAATTTTTTCTTAAATAATACCCTAATATTTCTTTGTATAGGCATAATCTAAGAAATAAATTGGGGCTTGGATATTCATGATGTAGATGTAATGGATAGGGACAATTTTCCTTCTGGTCTTAAACAACTTCTATGTAACATGTTTAATCATTTTCCTTAAGGTTATGAGGTTTTGATTTTTTGTCTTTGTTTTTCAGTACTACTAAAAACAAAACTTTTTTTTTTTTTTTTTCAATTTAAGGAACACCAGACACCACAGAACTATCAGCAAAGTAACCTCACTTTCCCTGCTTGCTACAGATGGAATGAATGTAGCCCAGGGAAGGAAAATGTGGGGATACATTGAATTTTGTATAAATAAATGATCTTATCTATAGAAAACATTGGAACTGTGTGCACTGGTAGATTTGAAAGGAAAACTGGAATGATCAAGAAGGATACAATGGATATTTTAATACTAATAAAGTATAGACAGGTACAATATTGCAATTCAAATCCAATTAATTGTTGCCTCAAGTAGTTCCAGAAAATGAATATGGCAGATTTTCCCTCGACCTAATTCCCTTCCTTATTTGTGCACCCAGAAACTAATTAGTTATTTTCAGTAAATATGGTTAGATTTTAAATCCAAGTACCTCTGCCTTACTGACACTTGTTTCAGAAATACTTCTCCTAAGTAGAGTCATTTATTATAATTTATTTATTCTGATTCTTATAGTGTTGGCATAATTATAAGGGGGATTTACGCTACTCTTATTCAAAAATTGTCTTCTCTCAACAGCTGAGAATAATAAAAGAAACAGCATTACTAAGTAAATTAGCATGTCCAAGTATGAAAGAACAAAATATCAAAATATTGATGATTCAATGCAAACCACTTTATCTGCATCAAAATAAAACCCTAGCTTTATGAAGATCATACATTTTTCCTAAATGACAAAGTATTTTAAAATTTTATTCACATATTCCAGAAAGTTCCCTCTTGCACACCATGGGTAGCATTATAAAGAGAAAATGTTTTCAGATAGACCTGTGTGTAATATCATAAAAAAGTTGAGCCCACAAATAGCAAATATACCTTCAAAATAAATGAACATCATAAACAAATCTGATATTCACTTATTTGCATAGTAATAAGCTAGTTTGTTTCTTTGTAACTTCCACTCTCTTGAAAAAAAAAAAAAAAAAAAAAACCAAAACCCTCATTGTATCACAATTCCGTGCCTATTCTGCACCTGTACCTATAGTTGGCTGGAGAAAAATAAAACCCAGAAACCTGAAAATCAAGTTGGTCCTATTTGCCGAACTGGCGTTATACGTATTACAATTCCCAATTGCATTTGCTTTCCTATTTTCCTAGAGGGCTGCCTCCCATATTCTCTTCTCTCCTCAGTTTTCCCACATCTCTTCATCCTTTCACACACTCAGGCGATAAACTTGCTTCTTATTTCACTAAGAAAATTCCAGTTATCATATGAAAGCTTCCACAACCTTCCAAACCCACAGTTCCCCTGCATCATTGCTCATATAATGTCCTCCTGTTTGTTAGTGTGAGAAAGTACCTCCTTAAAAATATGTATATACCATATACAAGAATGAAGCATAACAAACTATCAATATTATTTCATGTAAAAGACTTCAGCTATTAAGAAAATCAAAACATGTTTATGAAGTCCACACAGTTAAGCAGTTCTTTTCAATTCATTTTTGTGTTCAGGACCTTCCTCTACAAGAAGGATGTGTGCCACTTATGCACTAAGTATTGTCCCACCTTGTCCTCTTAAAGGCTTCACTCCATCTATTTTATCCCTGCCACTTGCATCCTCACTTCTCTCTCGTCTGGATCACCCTCATCGTCATTTAAATATATGCCCTTGTCTCTTCCGTGTAAAAAGGAACTTTCTCTTGACCTCAACATTCACTCCAGGTCCATCTTCTTTCTAAGCTTCCCTTTATTCTATCTAATATGTGTCTCCCAGTCTCTATTAAAGCACACGTACAGCCTATGTACTATTCTTGTGAAGGCCCTTGATGACCAATGCATGACTAAATCTGAGAACAAGCTCCTTTTTCCTGTTACGTAACCCTCAGCATTATTGAGCAGTTAATCATTTCCTTCTCCTAACAGCGTCTTTCCCTGACCATGCTTTCTTGGCTACCCTCTTATTTCACCACTGCCCGTCCTCATTCTCCTTTGCTGTTTCCTCTACTTTCTCCTAATTTACTAATTTTGGAGATTTCCAGGCTTAGTCTTTGATACCTTCTCTTCTATACCTACATGTATACTCTTGAGGATCCCATCTGGAAGTATGTCTTCAAAGATATCCCAAGTTGGTATGTTGGCCTGTTAACTCCAATCTCCTATATCAGCTGATATGTGACCTCTCCGCCAGTCCATCCAATAAGCTTCCTAGTCTTACCATATCCAAAGCTGAATTCCTGGTCTTTTTGCTCTAACCTGATATAGTTGTATACTTTGCATTCCTCATAAGGAAAAGCAAAATGAAGTCATTCCATCCTTAGCTTTTCTCACTTGCAGCCAAAACCAAAATGAAGTCATGCTTAGCTTTTCTCTTCTGATCTGTAAATCCTCTTGGCTCAACTTTCAACATATTTAGAATCTGACCACTTTGAAACCACTGGACCAGCAGGTCCAAGCCTGCAGTATCTTCTTAGACCAGCTGTCAGCATGATCTTATTAACATGAAAGATAGATGACATCACTCCTTTCCTCTAACCCTTCAGTGGTTTCCTATCCCTCTCAGAGTAAGCGTTAAAGCACCTCTCCCACTTGTACTCCTATCATTCCTCCCCACTCTACTCTGCCTTGGGCACAACAGACATGCTCTTTCCCCCAGGCTTTACACATGCCAGACGGTCTATCTGGAAAAGTCTGTCCCCAGATCTCAAATGGTTTGCTCACTCACCTCACTCCAGTCCTTGTTCAAACACCGCCTGCCCACTGAACCAACTCCTGTTGCTCTCATTAAAATGTATTAACAACTCCACCATCCCAGGAGTCCCCATTACCTTTTTTCCTCCTTAAATCTTATCACTTTTTAGGATACTACAAGATTGCTTGTTATGTTTATTTTCTCTCTTTCTACAGCAGAATGCAAACTTCATGAGAGAAGGAGTTTTGACTGTTCTGGTTCCTTCTATAGTCCCAGAATTTAGAATAATTTTTGGCACAAGATAGGTGATCAACAAATCCCTCTTGACTTACAAATGATTTAATGAATTAAAGCAAATGACATTTAGCCTAATAAGATATTTTTTCCATTATACAAACAAAGTATTAAATTCTTTTTTGGGGTAAAAAATAGTCACCATAAGAATTTGGTGAGTGAATTAAAATTTTATAACTTCATCAAGGAAAATATAATTATTTTTAATTTTGGCAAAATATAACGAAAGTAAATATATGCTTAAAGAAGTTTAATCATGTTTACACAAATAATGCAATTCTACTAGCTGTAACTCTGAAGTTTTGATATTCATGAAACATACATTTATAACACTACGTATGAGGACTTTTCTGGTGGTGCAGTGGGTAAGACCCTCCACTCCCACTGCAGGGGGCCCGGGTTCAATCCCTGGTCAGTGACCTAGATCCCACATGCATGCCGCAACTAAGAGTTTCCATGCCGCAACTAAGGAGCCCACATGCTGCAACTAAGACCTGGTGCAACCAAATACATAAATTAATAAATATTAAAAAAATAACACTGTATGAAAATTATTAATCCCCTTTTCATTGATTTCTATGACATTTTCAAATTTTCGCATTGCATCCTATATATTTAGAGAAGTATTCAAAAATATTATATTTGGAAGTCAAGTGCTTATAATGGTTATTTTATTAGTGCGCATATTAAAAATAAGTGCATAAAGCTATCCCAAGAAATACGTTTATTTTTTGTTTTTTTCCGAAAAAGCATGTGCGTGCATTATTTTCTATTCTGTGTGATTGGGCAGAAGGGGGAGGGAAGGGGGAGAAGCGAAGGAGAAGCAGTAGAGCAGAGATGACGTGAAGAAACCTCAGTGGATAGATTTCTAAATAACACTTCCACCTATCTCATTGTTTTTTTGTTTGTTTGTTTGTTTTTGCGGTACGCGGGCCTCTCACTGTTGTGGCCTCTCCGGTTGCAGAGCACAGGCTCCGGACGCACGGGCTCAGCGGCCATGGCTCACGGGCCCAGCCACTCCGTGGCACGTGGAATCTTCCCAGACCGGGGCACGAACCCGTGTCCCCTGCATCGGCAGGCGGATTCTCAACCACTGCGCCACCAGGGAAGCCCTATCTCATTGTTTTTTCTTCGTTTATGACTTGGCCTTAAGACGTTCCATAATTTTAATTCTAATTTTCAGTAGCTTGAAATATTTACATTTATAGCTAAATTAATGTAATGTGGAAATAGGGGCAATGAGAGCTCCCAAAGGAATAATAATTAACTTTGCTATAGAGTAATGTTTTAGATTTATCTTTCTATTTGCATGAAATTTAAATCATATTGTCCCTTGTGAGTACAAAATAGCTTACCTGCAATTCTAGCTCACTTGAATCAATGATTACAACTGATAAAACTGTATTTCATGTTTCAGAGTAAATCTACTGATAAGTTTGTAAAATTAAAGCCGATGGCACAGCTGACTTTCCGAGAGATGTTATGTCTCTGTTAGGCCCTTTCTATAATCAATGGATTTAAAATTTCAGTTTATCTTAAGTTGAGCTACTAGTAAGAAACGGATTGTAATTATGCTAGTATACTAAGAAATCATTGGGTTGCATATGAGATAGAACATACTCTTTTCTTTACATGGCTTGGATATCATCTATAAAGACACAGTTAGACAACAGGTACCAAAACACATTCTATTCTCCAAAAAAAGTTAACAGCTATAGATGACTAATCTGCAAAGGACAAAACATAGGAATAAGAGAAAAATCATTGAATGTGTATTTCTGGTCATATTTTGGATGTAAAAATAATTTAAACATATTGTTTTATTGTCAATTTTTAAAGAAAATTATCATACCCAGAATGTAAAGCAGTAAAAAAGCAGAAGTTATAGGTCAAATAGAAAAATACGTGCTATTATATAAATAAATATAATGCTCTTTTAAGTTTTAATGTAAAATATTATGTTAAATTGTATGGTGTACATATTTTCTAGTTTGTTTTAGAAGGCAGAATTTCCATAATTAACACTGAAGTAAATCTTATATCTTCAATGAACTTTGCTAGAATATTTGATGGACTTTTGGGGTGGATAGAAGAGAGAAACGCAAGGTTTGCTTCCATATTTGCTAGAAATGGGTACATATTATCAAAGCAAGCTGCCAGCATGCTCTCCACATTCTTATGGAAATCAATGGTTTAAAGTAACTGTTTATATCTTTATGTGTGCAAGTGTGTTACTGTTTTCAAAAATATTCATGCTCACATTCTCTATTTTCCTAAGAAAAGGAAGCAACATATGAGCAGCAAGTTAGCACTGTTGTCTCTTTTAAATATAGTTGTTGCTTGAACAAAAGCTTAATTTATGTGTAACGATAAATATCTCACATCTCTATTTTAAAAATAAGGAAAAATTTAATTCAACATTGATAATGTTGGATATTGCCTAAGACTAAAACATACTGTGTCTTGCAAAATATTCTGATAATCAGAAGATAGAATACACACGACTTTGATGTGTCTATATCTGTAGATAATTCTCCCTCTCTCCTCCCCCTCCCTCCCCTTTCTCACTTTCTCTTTCTCATCCCTCTATCATGTATTTCCCTATCTATGTATCTATTCATCCGTCTATCTCCATTTGTCTATGCATCCTTTGGCAAGTCAAAGTAACTTTTCCTTGTTGGTAAATTAATGTTATTAAACAAACAAAAAAGGCTCCTGTACCATGACAGGTACTTACTGAAGAGAGGAAAACACTATTAAGCGTTCAACCCAAGTACACAGAAGGAATTTTGTCATTTTATACAAATCAGGGACATTTTCTCCACTTTTAAGAAATGAAAAAGTGTTGACCTGTGACAAACAGTGTAATATATATATTTACCAATTGCCAATACACAGAATAGATGAAATGAGTCCTTGAATGATACCTTAGATGTTTTCCTTCCTTTTGCAATCTTTCAGAAAAGAGTTATGGACAACTTTTCCTACTGGGATTCTTCAGGACCATTGTCTGGTAAGTATAGCTTTCAACAAGTTAGGATAATTTTTGCTTCACCTTTGACTTTGTTAGAGAATATAGTTTTATTTAGAAAATTGTGGTGGAAACTTTTTCCAGCAATAACATAAGTGGTTTTCAAAGTGATCACTAAGTCTAGACAAGCACAATTTTTAAAAAAATTATTATTTTATTTCCATTAAGAAAGGTTAAGAGTAAATGTTCTATAATCCGCTTTTAGATGGTTTTCACAAAAGTAAATGCACATTTGTTTACTTAATATTACATCAAACAGATATTGAAATGAATTGTGTCATGAGATACAAGGACTATAATGTGTAATCAGTCATTGATCTTATTCCTAATTCAGTGCCTAATAGATACTAGATGCTCATAAGTCACTTGAATGAACAGGTGAGTGAATGAATGATTGCAAATAGTAAGTAAGATAGAAAGTTACTCAAATAATGACCAATTTAAATCTGGATTTACTGAAACTATGAACTAGGCAATAGGTGTTCACTTTCAAAACTAATCATTGCACATTTCCATTAAATAGAGAACTGTTTGAGTGCATTTAAAATGCCATTTAAGTTCTCAAAATTTGGTGTACATTAAGCATTTGTCAGAAACACATTTATTATAAAAATTGTAAGATAGCCAAAGCTGAAAAATCATTATGACTTTAGCAATTAAAACAAAATACGTGGAAATCTAGACTATTACTGGATTCTGGTACTTCAAAACACTTTCTCCTCTATTTAGTCAGTGAGAGGTCCCCGAAACCATGATCAGCCTAACCTTTGGGGCGACCTCCCCCCGCAGTGCATTCCTCTATGTATTGCTTCATGATTCTGAATTTAGGAGAGGATTCAAATTGAAGTGTGGACTCTCAAAAGTTCTTGAATTAAAAGAACGCTAATGTAAGTCTACTACTTCCTTACCTTTTGGAATAATTCAAATTATACTTAAGACTAGGCTATAACCTGAGAGATTCATGTCATTACTGGCCTCCTATCTCCACTAGACATTGTGCTGTTATTTGGATTAAGCTTAATTCATAAAGACTGAGTAATGCTTTGTTATCAAGATTGAAAATGAATCACTCCAGGCTAATTCTTGACCTTGCACAGGAAACGTTGTTAAATGAGAATCAGTGCCACCTGGAGAACGAAAAATTTTTGTGATGAATTCCTGGAGTGAGAATATTTTCATTTCCTGACTTGTAAATAAATGCAAAAGAAGACCATGTATTTGGAAATCTGTGGGTGTTGAAAAAGTAAGGGGAAAAGAGGGGAAGAAATCTAATCACTTCTGACAAATAGAGACCAAAATATAATTCATAGTCGGCCTCCCTGTGGACCAGAGACAGGGAAAAGTGTTAGCTGTAGCATTTTGTTGCACCCTGCTACCAAGCTGTCAATCACAGCCCCCAGATACTAATTAGAGGAGGCCAGGTGAAAAGGACCCACCCGAGTCTCCTTGAAAACCCTAGGTGGGAAGCATTTCTAGTATAAATGGAGAGTACCATGAATGTGTTTTCAAGTAACTCATAAAAAGAAACCTAGTGTTCTTTCTACTTAGGTTTAGAACGTCACTTTACGTACTCCTTCTGGCTTTGCAGAGAATTAGAAACTGGAAATTATTTTCAAAGAAACATTCCACCTGCTGGCATAGAACGATTAAATTCATTGGGCCAATACATTTCAAATGAAAAGTTTATAGTATAAAAATAAAGTAAAATGATTTTTACAGTTCTTTTCAGGTATTGGAATTGCAATGTATAGGGAGACAAAAAGGAAATGGAAAACAGTAAACAAACTATACACTAATTTAAACTGAAATGAAAATGCACTTTCTCGTATCTACCTCCTGGCATTGAAATTATCATTAATGGACTTAGAAAAGGGAAGAGTGTGTATTAAAAACATAAAGGGAAATTTATTAATGCTTATATACAGTGAATAGAAGTAGATATCGTCCTTATTCATTGAAAGTAAAATTAACAGCCTTTTGTATAATAGTGAACTTACAATTAGTATGACAGTTAAGGGAATGTAATTCAGAGCCATGGCATGAAACTCCTCTTGTTAAAGGTTTTAAATGTAAAATTAGAGTTATTAGCAAATGTATCTTTCCCATCGTAGGGGTGATAACATTTGACTTCATAGCTGTGATAAATTTATATATAACAGCTTTGAGTGCCAATTATGTCTCTGTTTGATGTTTACTGGGGAAGTAAACTATTATTTCTTTGCCCTTCTTTGATTTATTTTGAAGACTAGGATCATGGCCAAGGAAATATTCATGAGCGCAGACCAGTTCCTCTAATGCAGCTAATTCTGAATTTTTGACACTGCACATTGTAACTTACTGTCATGTGAACTTGCCAGAGTTCTCATGCTTCAGGACCTCTCCTCAGACTTGCTTTGATAATTATCTTTAGCAACGTTTGCCAAGAGAAAGCGAGGACATCCTCCCTCTGGCTATGTTCCATGTAGCTAATTTTACAGAACCATAGATTGGCATATTTCTGTGTGCCACAGTTTTCTCTACAAATAGGCATCACACTGACACTGAAAATTAGAGCTATCCATACTCATGCAGTATCCTTTCAGTTTTATGCCTTAAACATTTTAATTTGTGAAGTAGATTGCTTATAAGCACAATATGGGGTCTCTTTTTTCTTATTAAGTTTCACTAATGAGATAAATACATGAATGCGATGACTCGGATTACACTTAGCTTTGTTAGAATAGCTACAAGTTTCATTTGTTTCTGTTTATTGATCACGGTTTGCATTAGCATTCCACCTAGGAAATAATGCCACTTTAGCCTGTTTACTGAATAAGAGCGGACATGGAAATATTGATAAGATTGATTATTGATCTTGTTGCTCATTTTCATGGATTCTAGTCTCTTTAATTGAAAAAAAAATGCACTTAAGGAGTCCTTTGAAATGTTTTGTCATAAATATCTAAGTTCTTGATGTGTTAAGAGGGCAAGAAAATATACCTGAAATATGAAGCTTATTCCCTATAACAGCACTAACAAGACTTCATAAATATCTGGTCCTGATATATATTATCTTTATGGTTTTTGAGACAAAAATAGCTGTTAATATTGAGGCTTTCAATCATACATAATTCTGATTAGGAGAATATAATAAAAATCAGAGGTGTTCCCAGAAGCATCTCTCTGGTCTGTTCTCCTTTAGTGAAAAGCGCTAATTATGAAAGGTTTTACAGTGAATAACTAGGTCAGCTCCAGGGAAATCTGAGGATATGTTAGATTTGCCACTTTCTTATTCTTTTTTAGCTTTATTTTGGTATAATTGATATACAAAAAATTGCACACATTTAAATATATACATCTTGATGAATTTGGACATATGCATACACCATCCATGATACCATCACCAAAACTAAGGTACTAAACATGTCTACATCTGTTACCTCTAAATATTTTCTTGCATCCTTTGTGTTTTTTTGTTTGTTTACTCAACATGAGATCTACCCTCTTAATATATCTTAAATTGCACAATACTTTTAAAAATAGCACAAATTGGGTTTTCCTGGTGGCGCAGTGGTTGAGAGTCCGCCTGCCGATGCAGGGGACACGGGTTCGTGCCCCGGTCCGGGAGGATCCCACATGCCGCGGAGTGGCCGGGCCCGTGAGCCGTGGCCGCTGCGCCTGCGCGTCCGGAGCCTGTGCTCCGCAACGGGAGAGGCCACAGCAGTGAGACACCCGCGTACCGCAGAAAAAAAAAAAAAAAACAAAAATAGCACAAATTTTAAGAGTATTGTTACCTATAGGTACTATGCTGTACAGTACACTTTTTGAAGTGATAGGCATGTTTTCTATTTTAATTCTATTGTTATATATACATAGATATTGCCAAACTTAAAATTGTATACTTAAAATAGGTTAATAAGTTGTATGTAAGTTAAAACAATAACTTTTAAAAAGTAAATGTGTATCATTTTTACACAAAGATCACACATTTTAAAACCTACATATGATTCTGAAATAAAATGTATATATTCATTAAGAAAGCATTTTTGTCAATTTCAAAGCCTGTCAAGATTCTTACCTACGTTGACATACGAAATAACTGTCGCAACAAATGACACATATATATGCTGCCCATAAGAGTAGGGGAATTTGACCTAATGAAGATTGCAGTCACATACAATTTACAGATTAGCAAAAATTAGGGAATATGTGTTTATCACTTTAGGGCTAGGTCCATAAATTAAGTGAAAATTAAGTTGGTTTGTTCATGTATCTATTTTGTGGCATCTCAAGATGAGTAGCTGAGACCGTGGGAAATTTTAAAAAGTGCAGTAAATAGGTCGACATTTCTGGCCTGACCAGCCTGAAACCCAAACTTCCACTAAGAGAATCATACAGGAGTCACCTAACACAGATATAAATTGTAATAGTAGTTTTCAAGTTATTCTTCTAATTTGAAAGTTTTTGAAAAAGCAAGTTCCTCCTCAAATTTCACCTACCAGTTAAATGCACGCTACTCTAGCTGAATTGCAGTGGAGGCTTGAACACCTGATGTTTTTGTCTTTTTCTCCATCCTTTAAGGAGTTGGCCCCTTGGACTCTGGTTCACAGTTTGAGTGCTGCTTACCTAAACCAGTCTCTGTAGGAAATCTTATTTCCACATTTGGCTTTATGAAGTCAACAAAAGGATTAGTTGAGGCTGATTTAACTCAAACTATAAAAGGCAAAATATATACAGTTTTTTCAATTAGGTAATTTTGCATGGGACAGTCCATGACTGGCATTCTATGGTATTTAGATAATTTCCAATTCTGATTTCATAGGAATTAAGAAGAAAAACGGCTCCAGTTAGCTGTGATTAAGGACACTGCCACTGGTCTGCCTTTTTCTGGACTCATCTTATTATTCTTTTATTATCCATGATTTGTGAAATTTTGAGGAGGGCTTGCTACCTTGTTTCCTTATGAACTGAATTCGTCACTATGATTTACCCCAGGACATTCTCAGTTCTTTTTAGCAGGGTCGTTATTTTTCCAAGGTTCTTAGCTAAATGCTTGCTGTCTGTCGCTGAAGATTAGGAAAGCTCTACTGCTTGGTTTGCCTAGTCCTGTGACTGTCTGACTTGAAGCCCAGCTGTCCCTGCATTCTGTTTGCACTGCAGGACTGAGAGTTTTCTGACTCCTTTTCTTAAGAAGAGAATTTTTCACATTGAGCCTGTCCTTCAGAAGGACATCCCTCACTCAGCAGAGTCCGGGGTATCATGACACTGTCTACACAGCAGTAAACGCCCCCTGCAATACTGTTTACTTCACACTTGTCATATTTTAAAGTTCTGTTATATGCCTATTTTTAGAATTAATTTTTATTGGAGTACAGTTGATTTATAATGGGTTAGTTTCTGCTGTACAGCAAAGTGAATCAGTTCTACACATACATAGATCCACTCTTTTTTAGATTCTTTTCCCATATAGGTCATCACAGAGTATTGAGTAGAGGTCCCTGTGCTATACAGTAGGTTCTTATTAGTTATCTCTTTTATATACAGTAGTGTGTATATGTCAATCCCAATCTCCCAGTTTATTCCCGTCCCTTTCCCCCTTGGTAACCGTAAGTTTGTTTTCTATGTCTGTTACTCTATTTCTGTTTTATAAATAAGTTCATTTATACCATTTTTTTAGATTCCATATATAAGTGATATCATATGATATTTGTCTTTCTCTGACTTACTTCATTCAGGATGACAGTCTCTATATGCCTATTTAAATTATGATGATATTAAGATTTTCTCCATTTACTTACCTTCAAATAAGTGTGTGCTTGTATATTATACTTCACATTTAATTTTGACTATATCGTCTTAAAACTTGTGCTCCGCATATCAAATGTCACTGGTTTTATAAATTTCACCATTCTTTACCCTTGTTTTATAACTGCATCACGTTGCATAAATTTTACAGCATTTCACAATATTAAGATGATCAAAGTTACTTTTACCTTTTTGAAATTTTTAATAAGTGTACTATACAATGGACAATAAATGTATTCTGTTCAACATACTTTATTAGTAATGAATAATTTCTTGCTCTTTCAACACAATGTATTATCTCAAAAATAATAGTTTAGAATTCCTTACTAAATATGTAGACATATATCTCTCAGAATCATTTATTTATGGTTTAATCTAAAGCCTTTTTATAGTGAGCTGTCTATCGGATCTAAACATGCAATCAAATATGTGCTTAACTAGTGAGGAGTATAGGGGAATATCAGATATAGTACAAGGTAAACTCTGGTAAATTAATGATAGTATAATATAGATAGATACAGAGACTTTCAAATTAATATAAGTAGTGATAACTTTAGGTAAACAAAATAGGCTCTTTTTTATTATCTCATTAATTCTGAAGATCTAGAATCATGGCCACTACTGGGAATATACCCTGAGAAAACCATAATTCAAAAAGAGTCATGTACCACAATGTTCACTACAGCTCTATTTACAATAGCCAGGACATGGAAGGAACCTAAGTGTCCATCGACAGATGAATGGATAAAGAAGATGTGCCACATATATACAATGGAATATTACTCAGTCATAAAAAACAAAACAAAACAAAATTGAGTTATTTGTAGTGAGGTGGATGGACCTAGAGTCTGTCATACAGAGTGAAGTAAGTCAGAAAGAGAAAAACAAATACCATATTTTAAAAGAATTTAAGCCATAAAACTGTGTCCCAACCTTCAGTTATTTTTTTATTAAGTTTTCTTCATATATTTAGAATCCTCAAAATATTTGTGAAGCCTCATTTATACTTCAGTGATCATAAAATGCAAGTATTTGGTTTATCACTCTCTACTCCTTAATTTTGAATAAAGCTACTGAATTATAGTTAGCTTTGAGCAAATAGTTATACCACTAAATATTAATGTAAACTCAGAGTTATCCACTAACATCAGGTACAAAGCAAGAATTCCCCTTGCAGTGGATATCCTTGCTAATGCAACAAGGCCAGAAAAGAAAATAAAAGGTATACAGGTTGTGAAGGAAGAAATAAAACTGTCTTTGTTTGCAGATGACAGGATTGTCTATATAGAATATCAACCAAAAAACTCCTGGAATTAATAAAAGATTATAGCAAAAGCCAATTGCTTTCCTATATACCAACAATAAGCAAATTAACTTGAAGTTAGAAACATAATACCATTTACATTGGCACCCCCAAAACAGAAATAGGTATAAATCTAAACTTTGGCTCATGCCCCTTTCCACCATCTTCCAAGCTTACAACAATGGGTCCAGTCCATCTCTAATCATTTTCCTCTGGACCATTTAATTGGCCCCCTCTACTGCTTGTAAGAGCTCTTATGATTAGATTGGGTCCACCTGGAAAATTCAGGATGCTATCCCTATCTCAAGGTCTGGAACCTTAATCACATCTTCAAAGTCTCTTTTGCCATGTAAGACAATACAGTCACAGGTTCTTCGGCTGAGGACAGGAACATCTTGGAGAGGGTTATTATTCTGCCTGCCAGAGCCTGTGTATCTAATGTGATAATAAAAATAAATAGGAAATAATAAAAATATGTGATTAATCTCAAAAAAGTATTTTGAAGGAGAAATAAAAGAAAAAATGGACAAATGGGGCAAACAGAAAACAATCTGAAGGAAGATCTGAATTCAATGAAAACAAAAAATGTGTTAAATATGAAATAATATATATTACATACATTGACGTAATGCTTTCTTGCTTGTTCTCTAAAGAACTCTAAGTCAAGATGATATCACTGATGAATTTTTCTAAATCTTAAAAGAAAAAATTCCAAATATGAATACAAATTTTTTAGAGAATAAAGAGAAAACACTTTTCCAATTATTTTATAAGGGTGGTATCATAATGTTGAAAGTGAAATCTGCCAAGGAAATTAGAGCAACGAAAACTATTAAGGACAGTATCTTTCTCTGAGTGCAGTTGGGCAGATTCAATTAAATAATACAGATTAATCCTTTAGCACAATAACTGGAAAAAAAGAAAACGAAAAGAAATCTATAGGTCAATATTTCTAAAAACTTAGAAGTGAAAATTCTAAGGGAAAAAAAATCACATCCAGTGAATATAAAATGGACCTATGATGGTCAATGAGGTTTGCTTCAGGGACACAGTGTTGCTTTTACATGGAAAATCATTCAATATAAACCACCAATTTATAGAATATAGGAAAAGATATATGATCATCTCAGTAAAAGCAGGCAAAGAATTTACTGATATTCAACACTTGTATGTAATAAAATTTTTTATCTAATACTGAATGGAAGTACACTTTATTAAACTGAGATAGGGTATCTACAAAAATATAACTAATGATTATAATCAATGCTAAAACATTGAATATTTTCCTTTTGTTTGAAAAAAACTATGATGATCACAATCACCTTTTTATTTGGCATGGTACTAGAGGTCAGAGCCAAATAAGAAGTCAAGGAAAATAAATTTTAAAAAGAATACACTTTGTATATAAGTCCCCTACGTACAAACAAGTTCCCTTCTGAGAGCGGTTCATAAGTCCAATTTGTTCATAAGTCCAAGAACGTTTAGCCCAGGTACCTAACTAACACAGTCGGCTATATAGTACTGTACTGTAATAGGTTTTAAATACTTTTCACACAAATAACAATCACAAAAATAAAAGATTTTTAATCTTACAGTACAGTGCCTTGAAAAGTACGGTAGTACAGTACAAAATGCAGATGATACCACAGGAATAAACCCAAGGTTTAATCTTTGTTTGGAAATCTGAAACTAAATTTCCTCATATATTCTTGAAGAGCTCACATAAAGGCAGGACTTCAACTTCTGTCTCAGTTTCTAGAAACAGAATAGTTTCAAAAATGTTCCTCTATGACTTATCTAGAAATAATTTTGTAATTACTAGTAATTTATTTTAAATCCTTTCGACCCCACTCAGGAGGCTCAATTTCATGTTTTAGGGCCCCAGCTTCTACTGTCCTGGGGAAGAGTGTGGGGTCACTGGTAAACTGGAATGAGGACGTCATTGCCCCCAAATAACTAAGGTTCCCAGACAAGCTTGAGACAAGAGATTAATAAAACAAACTAGAGCACACAATGAAAATACTCTTTCTGCTTGTTTTACTGTTCTTTTATGAAGCCGAATTGCATGCATACCATGTAAGATTAAAGTGTGTGTGTGCACGTGTGTGTTTGTGTGTTTCCTCATGGATGAAATTGATTACCTTGTGAAGGCAATGTAAGAGCATAGTAAAAAGGCCATGGCATCAGATTGGGTGACCTTTTAAAACCTGTGTTATCACTTATAAGTTATTTCAATTCTCTTAGGTAAAAGTTCCTTGACTGTAAATTGAGAGAATAAAATTCGCTAGCTCATATTGTTGTTTTGAAGGTCAACAAAGATAATGTCTTGTAAGTATTTACCTCGATGTTTTGAGTATGGCCATCTTCAGCAACTGAATTATTTTACTGGACAAACTTACTAAACAATAAGTAATTTGTAAAGGGGATTGGGAGTCTTTCAGAATATTCAGCCAATCTCCCTTTTAAAAAAAGCACAGAATCTAGAGCAGCATCAGTCGTTCCGTCTGTCGTTGCTGATTCCTTGTTCACAGTCTCGTTGACATTAAATGTTTGCATACAAATCCCGTGCTGTCTGCTGCCTTATTTGTATGGTCCCAAATAAGACAGTGTTGGGCAAAGTACACCTAAGTAAACCCCCAAAAAAGAGACTCTATTTCCTTTATTGCTAGTGTGGGTCGTGTCAGTGTCTGATAAATGACTGGCCAACACAAAACATGTTCTCACATCTTTAAGATCTGAGCTGATAGAACGGAGAGTTGACACGTCTGACACTGCCTTGTGCGCCTCTAAATGAAGATGAAGAGATACTATCAAAAAATGTTATTTTGCTGGAACCTAAGTCTTCAGATGTACAGAGCATTTTTAAACTAAAGTTGAATAGTATATCCTGAAGTACATAAAGTATTTTTATAACTGTATCTATGAATAATATTGGCAGAAAATACAAGTATTGACTATTTCCAATTCAAAAGTGTTTTGTTGTTGTTGTTGTTGTTGTTGTTTTGCGGTACGCAGGCCTCTCACTGTTGTGGCCTCTCCCGTTGCGGAGCACAGGCTCCGGACGCGCAGGCTCAGCCGCCATGGCTCACGGGCCCAGCCGCTCCGCGGCATGTGGGATCTTCCCGGACTGGGGCACGAACCCGTGTCCCCTGCATCGGCAGGCGGACTCTCAACCACTGCGCCACCAGGGAAGCCCCCAAAATACTTTTAATGTCTGCTTAGATTATTTTCTTATCTGTTCTCTATTGAAATATGCTTGCATATGAATTAAACACAAACTTGCTATTTTCTGCAAAAGAGGGGCAAATCTGCTCTCCACAGGTGAGCAGAAAAGAAAATGAATAAGTGAATCAAAATTCATAGATATTTTCTTCTGGAATATTTCACTGAGTTTTAGGATCTAATTTCACTTCCTTTCATTCTACAAATATTTGCATACCTATATTGAACTTGAATATTCAAAATATTAGACGAAATATATGAAAATGTGTAAAACGCCAATATCAAAGTTATTGCAATTAAAGTAATTATAATCTGAAATATAATATTCAATATACAAATTTTTATACTATGTTACATGAAAACAATATATAATACATGAACATATAACACTGTAAGTTATATGACAGCATATTACATAATTCTCTGCTAAAATACTTCAATAGGTTCAAATAATATTTAGTATGTAATTATGTTAATCAACTACTTTCTTGATTACTAAGTATAATACACCATTTTAAATCTGGTAGCAAGAGGAAATAAAATTTTAGTGATTATCATATTTCAATGTCAATTACACTTTTGGCTTTATATTCTCAAGGATATATTGTTTATCTTGAACATTAGAAAAAAGAGTAAAGGCTATAAAACGTGTTAGAAGGAACTACTAAACTTTATTTTTAATAAAAATAATATGTAATATTTCTGTTGGAAAAAGAATGAGTTACTAGTTCTGTTTTTAATCTCACAGATTTAGAATCTCAAAGAAGAAACATTCTAATGTGCAGTGAGGCACAAGAGTGAATCGTGATGAACATTCTCTCAGTCTCGGCACTGTAAATGCCACTGCTATCTGTAAGAGTAGCTTCTAGTCCTTTGAGACAGTTAGCAGAATCATATCTAGTAGAAGGTAAAAATGTTCCTTTTCTTTGCTCTAGGGAAACCTGTGTGTTTCTAAGAGCATATCCATGTGCACAGTTACGTGAATTAAAATTGACCGAATCAATAAACCTCAAACTTTTTTCTTTTCAGTGTAAACTTTTGAGTAAAAGAAAAAAAAGATTGAATAGCTTCTACTGTCCTGAGGAAGAGCAAGATTCACTGGTAAACTTGAATGAGGACGCTGGTACCCTAAAATAACTAAGGTTCCCAGACAAGCTTGGGACATGAGATTAATAAGACAAACTAGAGCACACAATGAAAATATTCTTGCTTCTTGTTTTACTGTTCTTTTATGAAGCCAAATTACATACATACCATATAAGATTGTGTGTGTGTGTGTGTGTGTGTGTGTGTGTGTGTGTGTGTGTGTGTGTGTGTCCTCGTGGATGAAGTTGGTTACCTTGGGAAGACAATGTAAAAGCGTAATAGAAAGGCCATGGCATCAGATTGAGTGAACTTTTAAAACCTGTGTCACCAAAAAAGAATGTACAAGTGAACCATTATGTAAGTAAAGTGCTTAAAGTAGGATTGAAAGGCTGGCTCTTCAGGAAATTGTCGATAGTGCCTTTTCCTTTCCATGTTGTGAGAGATGCACCCTCCACCAACCCAGGCTCCTGCATTCATAGGTCTTCTCTTTCTAGTCTTCCAGGTTTCCCATACCACATAGTCAATCTTGCTACATTATGCTAGGTTATTTTTAAAGGGATCCACATTTGTTCACCTACTATATCTGGAAAAAGTCTTCCTTCGCTTGACTTTTGCATTTACATTTGAAATGTGAAAGTTCTTTTTGCCCCAAGCTGGCACGTATGTTCTGGTTTGGAATAAATAACAATAATTCAGGGGAAAACCATATAAGATTTTGTATTCTTTGAAGAATCAGTAGGAGATAGTTGAAAATATGGACATAAAGGACCACTCTAGAAAGATATATTTGGGGGTCGTTATCTTAATTGAAATCATTAACATGATTAACATAACATGAAACCCTGCAGGGCATCATGAGAGAGAGGGCAAGAGAAGAAACAGGAGCCTGTGAAGAAAATACAAAGAAAGTACAGTGACAGGAAGATCAAGAGAGTAGCATTATCAGAATGGTAGAGAAGAGAATATTTAAGGGTAAGTAACATTATTGCCTCAGGAAAGTGAAGTAACATAACCATTGTTGCACCGCAGAAGAACTCCCTGGATTGTGTATTAGTTGGAGACACTAATAATGTCAACAGACATGCCTTCAGTAAATCGGCAGAGGATAGATTACAGTCAGTGAAAAGGCAAGAGTTCTAGACCAGTTCAGCTTAGATCTGAAGTGTTCTATTTTTGTTTGTTCAAAGGACAGCATTTGAAGGGGTACTTAGACAGTCAAGACCATATCCAGAGGAGAATCATCATGATTTGCATGATTCAAACTTCTTATATGAAAAAGAACATAGGAGAAGAAATTAAGGATATTTTGGTGAAGGAAAGAGGAACACTAGAGATGATGAATAGTTATGTAAAAATATCTGCAAGACTTTTATGGCTAAGAATTGTATATGTTTCCAATATCTCCACAAGAAACCAATAGAACCGTTATTTTGAAATTAAGACATATTTTATATTTCTTATAAAAATATTATAAGAAAAGTAAAGTAGAACATATCCATTAGTTTCTCATTTCAATGGGCAGGGCTGGTGTATTCCCCAAAGGAAGCATAAGAAAAATAGTACATTTAGTTACCATGAAAAGGTTAGTTAACACCTCTATCACCTCACATAATTACCATTTTTTTGTGTGTGCTGATAACAGGTAAGATCTACTTTCTTAGTGACTTTCAAGTAGAGAATACATATTGCTAACAACAGTCACCATGCTATATACTAGATCTTTTTGCAATATAACCATGTTTCAAATCATCACCTACGTGTGCTTTCTTTTAATTATATCTCAATAAAACTGGGGAAAAAAGAAAATAGTACATTTGGAAATTTACACAGGAAAACTCAAAAACAGTCAGAAGTCTTTTATATATCCTTCGCTCTCTTATGCATTTCCAGTAGTGAAAAAAGTTGCCATCATATACTGAGGAAATTATTTCTCGTGTTCAAGCATCTACGGTATAAAAACTGCATATTACCCCTGAAAATATTGCAATGAAATAGATGCAGCTTTGGTTTATAAAAGGCTGTCTGTTTACTGAATTCCTGAGAATAATTTAATATTACTGAGGGAATACTACATTGATATACCTTAGATATGTACAAATATATGTGCATGTCCACATGCATATTGATGAGACAATTTCTCTATTATTATATGTGGTATACCTCTATTACATTATTATATGTAACACTGTCTCTTCTCTTCAAGAAAGTTAGTTAGACAGGCTTATAATTAAAATAATGTATGCAGTGTGATAGGTGTTTTATTATCTGTATGGTTACAGAGCATTTATCTAAACAATGGAAGTTCAGTTAATTTTCCTAGAAAAAGAGGAATGGAAGCATTGATCTGGAAAGGATCAGAAAGCAAGTGGTATTTAAACTGCAATTTGAGAAGATGGAGGAAATTTTTAATCATCAGGAAGGAAATATGAGTATGAACAAAGACGATATTATAAAAAATATAGCATGCTTAAAGAACCAAAAGTGATTCGGAATGTCACAAGCAAAGGATGTGACAAGGAAAGTAAGTGTGATGAGGCTGAAAGTATGGGGTTGTCAGATTGTGAAACCACACAAGTGCTGTAGCCTGACCTTTACAGTGTAAATCTTAAAGAAATATGAATTTTAAGAATAAATGGTTAATTATAATAAAAGGTAATAAGATATAGATTCTTGATAAGAGATATTGGAAAGTAATGTCTATACATTAAAAATATACCTAAACAAAGATAAATTTCTTATTTGTCCCCAATTTATTATGAACTGTGCAATTAAAATTCAGCAAAGTAACCTGTGTCTTTTAAAATTTGTTTCAGTGGTTGGACTTACACTGCAATAGCTTTATAAGGTCTGGTTTCTTTCTTAAGAAAACATGGATGGGAAGAAAATGTAGGACAACATGGTCTGAAACTGACATTTGTCCTTAAGCTTAAACACAAATGACTCACCAAAATAAATATAATGCATAATTCATCAGTGGTACAATGATTATATTAATGAGCCATATCTGAAGTCAAAAGATTATAAGTGTATTACACAGGTATTAACTTGTAAATTGCTGCTAGATTTATGGATTTAGCAGATTGAATGCAATCTTATTAAATGTGTTAATGATGTTTAAGTGGATATGGAAAATAGAAAAATTCATTATGAAACACTAAGCTTTGCTAACACAGATTTCCTTCAGGATGAGGAAATAAGCTCATGCTATTTTCAGTAGAGAACAATATATTCTTCCAAAAGCAAAAGCAAAGAAAATATGTTTCCTGAATTACAATCTTCTAATATTGTTCTGACACTTAGATATAAAAAAAATTAGCCCAGTTCATGTGATGTACATATAAGACAAAATAATAACAAATATAATTTGAAAAATCCATGAACATTTTAATGTGTAGAATAATGTACACACATTCTATTTAACTATAGAAATGTGTGTATATTGCAAATGAAAGCAAATTTCAAATTTAAAACAAGTCATTCAATTATGTAGTTGGTAAAAAAAGGAAAGGCAATTACTTTCAGGTAATTTATATAGGAAAAACGGTCATATTTATTTTATTCAAATTATGATTTCTAAATAAGTAATTTTATACACTGTGAATGAATTATTTTATAAATAATCAAGGAGAGCTTACAGATATAAATATTCAAATAAGGAGAAGAGAGTGTATATAAAAAGAAGAAGGCGCATGAGAAATATTCAATATTAACACCCATGTACATCCACACATTGAGGGCCATATCGGGAATAAAAACTGCAGAGAGACTCTTCTAAGTACCTCTCTGACGCTTAGGAAGCTAATCTTGTTTGTTCCCTGCTTAAAAATACGTTCACTTCCAAGGTATATTCATTTCATTTCTGGATAATAGTCTAAATCCTCTTTCTCAAGGCACTGATTGAAATAGCTGGATTTTCCATAAATCTCCAATATAGAGATTTAAGGATAGAATATTTTTCCAAAAAATTCTATTCTTAAATCCCTATATTGCTGATGTCTGTATACATAGACTCTATGTCTATATACATAGTACAGATTCTTGAAGTAGTCTGCCTTACCCATTATAAAAATAAATGATTGATCCATGGGCTTAAGGGATAGGTCCAAGGAATTTTGTGAACTTTTAAGGAAGAGTAAAGATAATAAGACAGTTTTGTTAAACTTTGATGGCAATTTGTCAAATCTGCTTACTATTAGAAGCATACTTTTTAAACAGTTTTCACTCTATCTTTAAAAAAATTCTCTGAGAATTACTGTTCTACCTTTATTTCTTCTATATCTCAACTCTATGAAAGCAAATGAATCTACATTTGTGGAGTTTTATTTTTTCCAGCTGGAACAAATAAATGTGGTAATTCATTCATGACTAACATGGCATTATCTGTAATATTTTTATTTAATTACCAGAGACAGTTAAATACCATATTAAATTATAGCCTCAATTACTTTTGTCTATACTTCACTCATAACATTGATTTATCACGAAAGTAATTATCCACCTTCCAGAAGTTTGCATGACATAGAATCCTTTGTATGTATCCATATACATATTAAGTTGGTACCAAATTTTTTGCCTCTAGAATTTTGCATCCCAATCAGCATTTACCATAAACATAATGTTTATATGGCAAATAATATGTGATAAGCAATACAAATATAAATGACTAATATACTTTAAAATTTATTTATTTATTTATTTATTGGAGTATAGTTGGTTTACTATGTTGTGTTAGTTTCTGCTGTACAGCAAAATGAATCAGCCACACATATACATATATCCCCTCTTTCTTGGATTTCCTTCCCATTTAGATCACCACAGAGCACTGAGTAGAGTTCCCTGTGCTATACAGTCTGTTCTCATTAGTTATCTATTTTATACATAGTGGTGTATGTATGTCAATCCCAATCTCCCAATCCATCCCATCCCACCCCGCCCCCTTGGTATCCATACATTTGTTCTCTACATCTGTGTCTCTATTTCTGCTTTGCAAATAAGTTCATCTATACCATTTTCTAGATTCCACCTATATGCGTTAATATACGATATTTGTTTTTCTCTTTCTAACTTACTTCACTCTGTATGACAGTCTCTAGGTCTACATGTCTACATGTCTACATGTCTACAAATGACCCAATTTCATTCCTTTTTATGGCTGAATAATAGCCTATTGTATATATGTACCACATCTTCTTTATCCATTCCTTCATTGATGGACATTTAGGTTGCTTCCATGTCATGGCTATTGTAAACAGTGCTGCAATGAACGTTGGGGTGCATGTATCTCTTTGAATTATGGTTTTCTCCAGGTATATGGCCAGGAGTGGGATTGTTATGTCATCTGGTAGTTCTATTTTTAGATTTTTAAGGAACCTCCATACTGGTCTCCATAGTGGCTGTATCAATTTACATTCCCACCAACAGTGCAAGAGGGTTCCCTTTTCTCCACACCCTCTCCAGCACTTACAGTTTGTAGAGTTTTTGATGATGGCCATTCTGACCAGTGTGAGGTGATACCTCATTGTAGGTTTGATTTGCATTTTTCTATTAATTAGTGATGTTGAGCATCTTTTCATGTATTTGTTGGCCATCTGTATGTCTTCTTCAGAGAAATGTCTATTAAATTATTAAAGATGTTGAATCTATACATTCCCTACTATTTTTAACTGAATGTTGTACTATTTCCATATATGGCAATGACATGCTAACACATGCTTGGCACTCAAATTGTGTGTAGAATAAATGAATGCATAAAAAAGCAAATGCTTTTAACAAAGTTGGCCATGTATTTTTCTTGCAAAAATCCAGAGAAAAATCACACTCATTATTCAAGGCTGAGTTCCATAAAAAATATAAAATGGCAACTTTAAATCAGGAAGTAGGGACTTCTTTGGTGGCGCAGTGGTTAAGAATCTGCCTGCCAGTTCAGGGAACATGGGTTCGAGCCCTGATCCAGGAAGATCCCACAGGCCGCGGAGCAATTAAGCCCATGTGCCGCAACTACTGAGCCTGCGCTCTAGAGGTCACAAGCCACAACTACTGAGCCCACATGCCACAACTACTGAAGTCCGTGTGCCTAGAGCCTGTGCTCTGCAACAAGAGAAGCCACCGCAATGAGAATCCCATGCCCCACAATGAAGAGTAGCCCCCGCTCGCCACAACTAGAGAAAAGCCCACACGCAGCAACGAACGCCCAACGCAGCCAAAGATAAATAAATAATTAATGAGAAAAACAGGTAGTAAGAAATAATATTTCAAAACATCTGCATTTTTAATACGTTTCTTTAATTTTGTCATTAACATTCATTTTGTTTATCCTGACATATGAAAGCCCAGTGGGTGCCCATGCCTCATTTCTTTAACATATGCTGTTTCAGTTGCTGGAAAGAATATGAGGCAACAGACTTTGGGGGGAAATAGAGTTTCTGTCCAGCTGTAATAAAAGCATTAACGTGAAAGATCATGTCCAGATAAGGTGTTCTGGACCTCTGTTATCAGGATGAGAAGAGCTCATTTTTAAAATGATCTCAACTCTTGTTGACTGAATGTCTCTGTTATAGCAATTCTTTACAAATGCTTTTAGAAACTCTTAGATTTTATGGTAAAGAAAAACATGAAGCAGACTGCTGTAATGTAGTAAAGTTTTACTTTTCCCTGGCTAAATATTTTAATAATGCAGGCAAATAACCAGAAAAAAAAAAAAAAAAAAAAACCCTCTTACATAGCAAAGGTCAAAATTATTTATTTTAAAATAATACAGAAGAAACCTTGGGCTTTTCAAAATAATAATTTTATATTAGATTATTTTTCCAGACCTTAGAAAAGATAACTTTTTACTTCAGTCTGTGATGCAACCTTAAAATTAAACTCTGACAAAAGTATACTTATTTGAGAAGACCATACTGTCATTCAGATCAACTCTCCTGATTAAGAAAATGAAAACTAGACACGCTGAACAAATTATTATGGAGAAAAAAATTGTGAAGCGACACTGAGGTAGGCCATCAGTGATGATATGAGGGGTGAAGATTCAGAGTAGAAGGAAGGACCAGATATATGAGGGCAACGTTCGATGCTGCTTTTCCCACTGAAGGCTCTTGTTTATTGGAAACTGTAGAGGGAAGGCTGAAAAAAAGCTGAATAGAGTATTTGGCAATCTCCAGTGTCTGTATTGACAAAAGTGGGAATTCAGTCCCCACTAAAGAAGACAGAAACCTATGAAATATGCTAGAATTAAAGTCGGGATCCTTGAAGGACTGCACGTTCATAGTAGGGATGAACCAAAAATAGAGAAGCCTCACAAAGAACTTAGTTCAGAAGAAAAGTATATTCTACATGTGTATGCAGCTAATGGTATAGCCTTAAAATACAGTAAGCTGAAATTTGATAGAACTAAAAGGAGAAAACGGGCAAAACCATAATCACACGGGAACACTTTACACATATATCTCACAAACAATAAAAGAAGCAGCCAAAATATATTATTCATGGATACTAGAAATTTGTCATTCTCAACAAATTTCGATGAATCAAATTTGTACATGTTGCAGTATCAGATAACATCTTAAAATGTGTGGGATGTAGCTTTAGCCACGCTAGGAAAATATATAGCCTTCAATATGTATGGTAGAGAGGGAGAAAGTTTACAAGTCAATGACCAAACAATAGTCTTGAGAAGACAGAAAAGGAAGACCAAGTTAAACTCAATGATAAATTAGTGTTATAAAAAGCAATATCTGACAGAGGATCAACAAAGCCAAATTATGATACTTGGACGAGATTAATAAAATTAAGAGCACCATACTAAGACTGAGCAATAAATAAATGAAGAAAAGTAGAAATTACAAGCATCGTGAATGAAAAAATATCATTAGTAGTAATCCTAGAGACAGTAAAAAGGATAAAAAGAGGACAAACTGACAAATTGAGAAGTCTGATGAAGTGGAAAATTTTCTTGAAAACTATAATACCCAGTTTGACTCAAGAATATGAGTTATGACTTACCCTAAAGAAACTGAATCCATATTTAATAAACTTTCCCACAGTGAAAATCCAAGGTTCAAAGAATTTCTCAATGAATTTTCCCAAACACTGTAAGAAGAAACACTATGAGTATCTTACAAACACTTCCAGAGAATAAAAAATAAAGGTCCAGGGCTTCCCTGGTGGTGCAGTGGTTGAGAGCCCGCCTGCCGATGCGGAGGACACGGGTTCGTGCCCCGGTCCGGGAAGATCCCACGTGCCGCGGAGCCGCTGGGCCCGTGAGCCATGGCCGCTGGGCCTGCGCTCTGCGACGGGAGAGGCCGCGACGGTGAGAGGCCTGCGTACCGCAAAAAAAAAAAAAAAAGTCCAATGTCCAGCTAGATTTATCAGGTGAGTGTAACATTGATACCAAAACCATATAAAAGCATTACTAGAAGGGAAAATTGAAGTCAATATTTACTATAAATATATATTTAAAACTCATCAACAAAACACAAACATTCCAGTAATGCAAATTGGTTTAACATATGAAAATAAATCAAAGTTATTCACTACACTAGCTGAGTGAAAGTTGTAAGATCCTCTCGATAGATGCCCAAAGCATTTGATAAAGTTCAAAGTACATAAGCATAGAGAAAAGGCTTAGCAAACTATGAATGGAAGGGACTTGTATCATCTGGTAAAGCATAAATTAAAAGAAGCTACAGAAAACTTCATATTTATTTATAAAACTTTTCCCCCTGGGATTTAGAATGAGAAAACAATGTTTTTTCTCACCACTTCTATTAAAAATGGACGGTTCTGGCTAGCTCCATTAGAAAAAAAAAATAAGGATTGGAAAGTAAGAAATTAAAATATCACTTTTTAACAGAATATGTGACTATAAATTTAAAACTCAAATTAATTAGAATTTATAAGAGAGATTAGCCAAATTGGATACAAGGACAATAGGGAAAAACTGTGTTTTTTTCAAAACCCCATTCATACCCATTAATTCAATTATGAAATGTTATAAATTCTACTTACTAACTATCAGACCCAGTATTAATCATACCTCTCTATTTGACCTGTCAAGCCACCACTACAGTCTGGTACTTTTAATCTTCTGAACTCATTCTATTCTTTTAAGACTTTATATTTTTTAGAGCAGTTATAGTTTCACAGCAAAATGGAGAGGAATGTACAAAGGTTTTCCGTAGGTTTTCCATATTCCTCCTGCCTCCGCCATTCTCAGCATTCCCCACCAGAGTGATGGATTTGTTAAAATCGATGAACCTACACTGACACATCATAATCATCCAAAGCCCATAGCTTACCTTAAGGTTTCCTTCTGGCGTTGTTCAATCTGTGAGTTTAGGCAAATGTATAATGATATGTATCCAACACTACAGTGTCATACAGAGTAGTTTCATTGTCCTAAAAATCCTCTGTGCTCCACCAAGCCATCCCTCTGGCAACCACTGAACTTTTTTTTTACTGGGTCCATCGTTTAGCCTTTTCTATAATACATATTGCTAGAATTATACCATATGTAGCCTTTGCAGATTGGCTTCTTTCACTGGACTCCATATCTTTCTAAAAATCCTTCCTTCAATTTATTTTCTGTTGTATTCAGAGTAAACTTTCCTAAGAAAAAAATAATGTTTTATGGAATTAAACTCCCAGGTTGTTATGGTAGGTTGTGACAAAAAAATGTTCCACTAACAATAAATAGAAAAAGTCAACTTAGCAAAATCTGGTATTTAAAAGACATCAAATGGGTGTAAAAGCAATAAACGTCAGATGGACTAGAATTACAGAGCAACAGCCATCAAAACTAAGATAACCATCACCAGAATTGTTGTTGCTGTTTCTTTCCCTTCTTCTTCTTCTTTTTCATTTTCTAACTCTGGATAATACAGGAGAGGGGTTTGCCGGATGAAAGAGAAATAGCCCTTAGAAGTTTCAGACAACTGAAGTAAGTATCAAAAACTGGAAGGGACTCAAACACATAGACCATTTTCCTGATGAGACGTCTGCTGAAAGCTGACATTGTGACGAGGGTAAAGAGCTAGGACAAAGATAACCAAATCTACTAGCAAAAACTCGAGCTCACCATCCAGAGTTTAAAAGTATATAAGGGACAAGAGACCATGAACAAAAGTCAGCCATGGAGGGGTGGAGGGGTGGATGTGAATTAGATTCCCAGAAGCTTTAGAATATGGAATTTTTGCCAAGAGATTAAAAAATAGATAAATATGTTCCAAAAAGCTAAAGAAGAACCTAAAATGTTGATTTATAAAAGTAATTTAAAAAACAAAGGATAGGAAATGTAGGTAAACATGTGAGGTCTCTTCTTTTGGAAAGCCTCTCTAAGGGATTCTGTTGTATTAACCTGAAAGATTTTGTCTCCAAACTCATATATTTTTGCTAAATTATTAGCAAAAGAAGTTATTTCTTGGAAGGTGGTGAGGGGTGAGAGAAGAATATGTGAAGCACATGTGACAAGGAAAGTTTCACTTTTTTAAAGTGAGTTCTTACAATGTATATGATAATGATAAACGAGTTCCCCAAAACAAGGCAAAGTGTTAAGAGTAGGAAAAATGCAACAAATGCTTAGTATTGCTAATAAAAAACCTGAAACTTTCTTTACCCACGTTAATTAACAAATACTGGAATTTTTAAAAAGTGAAATGCAGTTGTTTAACCTATACACTGCGAAAGATTTAAGACAACTTTGTGTTTTTTAATAGATGTGCAGAAATAGGAATTCGCTTACAAATCTGGAAATTAATACTGTTGCACATTTCCTTGAGGGATATGTGGACATACACCACAGCATTCTTAAAACATAAATATAAATTGAAGCAAATTTTCTAATTCTAGTAATTTATTTGAAGACATCTATCAGCTAAGAATATTTAATTGCATGGGTGAGGCTCTTTTTTTCCCTCACATAACCAGCATACTGGGGGTTGTCAGCGGGTGGTGTTGATGTCCCAGATATGATATCAGGGTGGTATGTTTCTCATTCTCTTGGCATTTTCCATGTGTTTCAAGTTGGCTGACACAGTATTCCACATCAAGACAGGAAGGAGAGAAAGCATCCTTTTTTATTTATAATCATTTCTGTTACCCCGCTTTCTCCCTTTCTTCTTGCTTAAACCTCTCACTGTATGTGATCATATTAATAATCCTTTTATGTTTCTCCATGCTAATTTAAAAAGATATGTAAAAACATATGGATGATCATTTTCATTGTTTTACAAAAATAGATCACATTATTACAATCTATGACTCCATGATACTCATGGGAATCCCTACAAGATAACTTTGTAGATGAAATTTATTTTTAATAGTTTAATGTACATTTATGATAATTAAATCTCCTCAGTGCA
The DNA here is from genome assembly GCF_026419965.1 of Kogia breviceps. Classification (NCBI taxonomy): domain Eukaryota; kingdom Metazoa; phylum Chordata; class Mammalia; order Artiodactyla; family Physeteridae; genus Kogia; species Kogia breviceps. Next base: position 8,869,538 of record NC_081324.1, on the reverse strand, counting down.
TGGATATTAAATTTGTTTCAAACTTTTGCCCCTGCCAATAAACTCCAACATATTGGCATTTTTATTACATGGTGAAAAGTGAAATTACTGATTCAAATTGTAAGTGTATATTTAATATTAATATAACTTACAGATTGTTTTTGATAAAGACTATTTCACATTTTCACAAGAAATGAATAATTGAAATTTCCCTGAAACACTGCCAAACTTTATTGCACTTAGTTTTATCAATCTAATGGGCAAAAAGGGATGGTATTTATGGTTTTAAAATTTGCATTCATTGGATATTAATTATGATGATCATTTTCTACATATTTAGTTGTAATTTCTTTGACATTCTGGAATCTGTTAATAATAGTTTTAACACATTTTTATTGTGTTTTCTGGAGCTTTTTGTATATTAAAAATATTAACCATCAAATATTTTCTCCCAAGTTAGCTATTTTTCTATTGATTTTTTATGGCCACTTTTGCTATATGAAATAATTTAATGTAACTTTAGTTAAGGAGATCTTCCCAACCCCTAATTTTAGTTTCAGTCTTTAAATTAACATCTAAGACTTTTTTGTTTTCTATGGTATAGAATTGTTATTGAACACATTGGAATATAAATTTATATGGTATGAGATAAGTATGTGTATACAGTTGACCCTTGAACAACACAGGTTGTTTGAACTATGCAGGTCCACTTACACGTCGAGTCTTTTTCAATAAATACACACTACAGTACTACACCACCTGCAGTTGATGGAATCCGTGGATATGGATCTGTGGATATGGAAGGCCAACTGTAAGGTTGTGTATGTGGGTTTTCAACTGTAGGGGTTCAGTGCCCCTAACCTCTGTGTTGCTCAAGGGTCAGCTGTACATGTGTATTTTCTCCACCAGATGTGACCTACTTGAGGGCAGGAACAATTTCAAACTGAGGACTAAAGAGACAATTCTCAATGAATGACTGAGCACTTTATATCTGTCCAGGTCATGGAGCAAAATACGTATAATGCCACAGTGTATGATCAGACTGAAGAGTTGCTCTCTCCAATCAAAATGCCAGTGAATCCTGCATATTTTTGGTGTACCAGTAGCTTGGAAAGTACAATGTGCAGTTTTCACCTGAGGCTCTTTACCTTGACAACTCTCACAGCAAAAACATCCTATTTTTGCAGCTCAATTTTTATGAGTCTGTTCTTTACCACCATGCTTAGGTCTTGGGGCCAAAGCACTGGGCTTCTATATTTGGCATGGGGAACGTTGTAGAGGCCAAGAGAAAGTCTGTCTTCCCTCCCCATCACTGAGGACTTTTAGCTTGGACGGTTCGTTCATACAAAGGAGATCAAGACTAACAAACCAGTGAGATCTGAGGGGCAGTGATTAATAAAGCAGCAGAAAACAATGAACAAGAATTTGGTCTCTTAGCTCTGCTGGATTCAGTCAGTTAATTACCAAGAGCTGGAACATCCTATTGAGAAAAGAAGTCCGTGTTTCTGTCTGTGATCCAGCAGGCCCAGATGTACCGTGGTGAAGCTGAACCAGCGCTATTCAAACCTGTCAAGGCTGAGTCCTGGCAAATGTATAAAGTAATGATCTGGATCTATTTTCACTTCAGAATGTGAAAAGTATGGCATGGAATGTTCTTTTTGTTGTTAAAAGAAAACAAAAGCACTAACCTGAAAAAACTGTATGCATCCTCATGTTCATTGCAGCATTATTTATAATAGCCAAGATATGGAAACAATCTATGCATCCACTGACAGAAGAATGAATATAGATTTTATGATATATTATTTGTGGCATATTATTGAGCCCTAAAAAAGGAATGCGATTTTGTCATTTGCAACAACATAGGTGGACCTCGAGGGCATTATGCTAAGTGAAATAAGTCAAAGAAAGACGAATGCCATATGATCTCTTTCACATATGGACTCAAAAAGAGAAGTCAAGCTTATAGATACAGAGAACAGATTGCTAGTGGCAAAGGCAGTGGGTGGGAAGAAATGGGTGAACTGCTGCTGTTTTTGGGGTTTTTTTGTTTTAGTTTGAATGAATTTTTTAAAATTAAAGACATTTTCTTCCTTTAAAGTCTGTCAAAGTGTGGAATCTTTAGATCAAGTTTACACTTTAAAAATACATATTTTCTCCTGGAAGTGGTGTAAATATTGCACCAACGTTTTTAAAATGCATTAGCATCTCTTCATTTTCTACATCTTGTTCTCTCTAACATCTCATTTTGACCTTAGGTTATCCAACTTTGTGCAAATATGCAAAAGTTACATATTGATATTTTCCATCTTTTTGGGTATAAGAATCCATAGAAATGAACGGTATTTTCTTCCATGCACTACCACACTAACAGCTCTTTTCTGTAGTAAAAATTAAAAAACCATCTTGTTATGTATGTAACATGGTTGTATGGTCTTACATTCATCGATGGTGTTCTTTATGCTCAATCTTTTCTCATACAGTGAATTGAAATAATTTCTATTCTATTCATATTTCTAACCACAGTCTCTTTAAAGGTGAAAATGTCTTTAGTTTCTGGGAAGAATCTTTGTGTAACCTAATATCCTGCTAGATAACAATATATACGTGTGTGTGTGTGTGTGTGTGTGTGTGTGTGTCTGTTCCATCTTGGTGCTGAGTGCTGAGCCTTCACTATTTTGTTTTTATGGCATCACTAGGAATTAAATTTAAAACTTTATAAGATAATTGGGAAGTATGCTGTAAGTCTATCTTTGATTATTTTGGACTAAAACCTGCATAGGTGGCAAATGCGTTGCCATACTTCCCCATTTGAGCACATATCCTGCTACTGTATAAAAACAAACAAAGACAAACCAAAAATGGAGATCATGGAGTAAGGTGCTAAATGTTCCCAGAAGCCTCTTTGTTATGAATATATGCACATTTACTGTATAATATTGATGTACTTCTAATGAATTGAATCTCACCTAAACACTTTTATTGTATTGTACTTACTCTTCTAAACCATGGTTATGATATTTCCAGAGCTTCTATCAGATCAAGTTGGCCCAGTAAATGTAAATGCTGAATCATTTGGCAATGGCAAATATTGTGTTTATGGGAATAGTGCAGGCTATTGCTTTTTAAAAACAAAAATCTTAAGTTAATTCTTGGGGAACTAAGGCAGAAAAAGTATAGTCTTAATAATTTCTCTTGGCGATTTTATTCAGTTAGCATTCAACATTTTCCGCTTCCAAAATATGCCTAATACCTAGATAATTCAGGAAGTTAATATTTATACAAAAGTATTTCTATTAATAATGTTAGAGAGTGATAAGCATTCATTTTATAGCTGCCTACTAATGTACATATTATATCATTTTAAACTTCAGGACCTTATGGACAAATCAGAAAACCAAAATGAGAAAAGACTGAAAATTGCAAGAAATTAAAACGCAATCATTCTGTTACCTATAATGCAGATAGATTACTACTATTGAATGCCATATATAAATTATGATATCAATCGCTAGGGATGCCATAACAAAATATGGCTGAATAGGAGGCTTGAACAACAAAAAATTATTTCTCATGGTTGTAATGTCTGGAAGTTCATGATCAGGGTGCTGGCAGGGTTGGCTTCCTCTGAGGCTTCTGTCCTTGCCTTACAGATGTTTATCTTCTTGCTGTGTCCTCATGTGGCCTTTTCTCTGTGTGCTCACATCCCTGGTGTTTCTTCCTCTTCTTAAAAGGACACCAGTTCTACTGGATTAGGGCCCCACCCTTATGACCCCATTTAACTATAATTACCTCCTTAAAGGCCCATCTCATAATATAGTCAAATGGAGGGGAGGTGCTTAGGACTTCAACATATGAATTCTGGGGGGACACAATTCAGTCCATACAGTTACTAAAGCTAATTGAGACATTCTTCAAGTGTATAATAGGAAACAAAAAAGCAATTTTATTTGGTTTGTATCTGATTTACTCTATTTAGCAAAAAGAAATCTACTTTTTATTAACCGATTAATAAAGCCCACTACGATTCAGAGCATTGGTGTTTTAGTGATGTTTTGGCCTTGAAATTGTTTCATCCTCTACATTGACACATTTAGTTTGCAAAGATATGTCACTGTTCTCTAAGTAAAAGAGGCTATGTATTTTAAAAATCTGAAGTAAAAAGTAATAATTACTTTTTAGATGGTCTCTCACAATAGAATATAAGTAGGAAACTTACACTGTATGTATATAAATGAATGTTTTACTTTCTTCAAGGCTTTTTTCCCCTGATTCTTGAGGGCATAAAATATTAATTCACAGTAGCATGGGCTTATTGTTTTCACATAAACCTCAGGGGGAGAAAAACAAAGACAAAACAACAACAATTTAAAATAGAATAAGCAATTGGATCTTTTAAATGAAAGATCCAATTTAATATTCTGAGTTTCAGTGGAAAAACATTTTCTGGAGTGCAATAACTCTATAGAAACACTGCAAGTATTCCTATCAAATACAACATCAAATATCCTATTTCTCTCTTTGATTCCTAGCAGGACCAATCTTTTCCTAAGATCAGAGAGCTCTAGAGTTGGACTAGACATCTGAACACCTTTCATATAAAAAGTATCCAATTTTGGTGATGAGTTAATATAAAAATATAACTTGAGATCAAGAAACATATAGGCATATTCTGTATCCTATATACCTTTTGAATCTACTTTTTGAATATGCTGTTGCATCTTACTAACATAACTTTATCTTCCTATAATTTTATTATGTTTCTGCTGTAAAGGAAGGACATGGAGAGAAAACTAAATTTTGAGGCTCTGTTGGACCCCTTTAAATAATCAGGAGTATATTTGGTTATTGTTGTTTATATTCAGGATGGGTAAGGCTTTGCTTTTCTGGAGAGCTATCACAGTGATGGTGGGAAAATACCTGCTTGATTTTGAATTACTGAGTTAGGGAATCTCTCTCACAAGGACCCAAATCTTACTGGTACCATTTTTGAATAGCTCTCTAAAAATGGATTTTATATTTAGAAAGTCTACCAACCTTATCATCTATAAATGTTAAAAAAATGAGATGATCAAATAATAAAACAATAATTAAATGGAAAACATTCAGAAACCCTTAGCTTCCTTGTCCCAAACCACTGTCATTATATTCAATTATGTTAAGATCAATCCCATTTAAGATCCACAAATTATCATCTAATAAGTTATTAAGAGAATGCCCCATGCACTTGGAAATCTTACTCTTTGATTCCTAGGTTCTATTTTATTTGAGCTAATATGACTAAATACCACTAGATAAATACCACAATATAATTAAAAAATTCAAGTTGCATTTATTAGACGTACATAAATTGACACGGGGTGTTGGATTTCCAAAAATGACAGAGAGAAACTCTCCTTCACTGAATATCATTGAAAAAGACCTTATCAAATACAGAAAAACTCCAAAGAGTTGATTCGTAGAGTCATATATCTTAAATAAAAAGCAATATATATAACTTTCTCCTGACTGCTGAACATCCATTTCATCAAGAGATTTAAAGCTAAGAATTCTTAGAAATATTCCAGAATCTATGGCTTCAGATGTCATTAAAACACTGCCAGCAAAATTTTCCCCTTAGGGAAAGAGAACTGTATTAGGCTTTTCTTGCTGTAGTAAACAGTTTGTTCTATTCAAAGACACTCCAGGCTGCTTTGCAGGAACTGTTTATTTCCACTCAAACATTTTTTTCTCCATAAGGGACTTACATCAGTTGAGATAAATTATGCTTGCATTTCCAATGGATTTTGTGCCCCTTTGAGTCTCTACTTCACATGAAAACACAACTTGTTCTAAAGACCAACTGATCAGCTGGTCTTGAACATTCATAAAAGCCTTCAATTCCTCTGAGCTAGCCAAAGGGGAATTTGAGCTATAGCAATATTTCTTGTTTGAACCATATAAATACTGTAAGTCAAGTGGAACAGCTCATGAACAGGATAAACAAAACAAAACAAAACAAACCAGCAAAACCTTTTTCTCTTGAAAAGTCCAAGCTGAAATCTGGAGAATTTTCAGTGCATGAATTAGATAATCTAAGCTCCTAGCTTTGGGATCTATTGCAAAATGAATAAATATTTTTTTCTGGTAATCACTATGTTAGAATTGGCTGATTTATCTTCTCCACGATCTTAAATGGTCTTGCACAAACGTTGTCCTGTAGATGATCCAATAACTCATTTTGCAAAAAAAAAACCAAACAAACAAATAAAGGAGAAAGAAGGACTTGTTCTCATTCAACTGTAAGAAGCATTCTTTAGAAAATTTCCTGATCAGCAAAATCTTTAAAAATGTGATAATGGATTGATGCTCTCCAGCTTAACTTTGCCTGTTCTTGGCCTGAAAGGGTAACAGAGAATATGAAAGGAAGGCCTTTCATCCAGGAGCTGCCTCACACTTGGAACTAGACCTTGGCATTTGTTCTGCTGTTGAACATAAGCAATTTCATAGACTATTAGCATCAGACAAGGCAACTACAAGAACATGATGGAATAAAATAAAGACAAGACCACTTCTGTATCAATGTTTGAACATAGGCAATAACAAGAATTTTCCCAAATGGCAAAAATGACTAAACATCCCCAGTTCCTTGCTAATATGAGTAACAAAATTCTTTTCATTATCACAGTTTTCATCTTTTTTTCTTCCTCCAGTCCATTAAGATAAAATTATTAAGACATCCAATCATGGGATTAATGGCAATTCCTGACAGCACAACACCCACGCCCTTGAACATTTCCTAGGATCACCTATGAGACACCTATGGATACACCAAACGTTAGTATGTTTAGCTAACACTTTCTGGCCAAGGCACCCCACAGTTCCTCTAGAGAGGGGTCCCCTTCACTGAAAGGAGACAATAAATGCTAATGTGTTTGTCTGTTCCTGGTAGTCACTGGCTGCAGGATATCAACAGCAGTTTATATTTGAACACTTATATCGACGTTGCGCTTCAGAAAGTCCCTAAGAGTGAGTCCCTCAAGCTTTAAAATACTCTCAGAAAACAATAAAGGTGAGATCAGAGGATCATCCTGCCAACTGCGATGGTGAGGTCTCATCCAAACCTTTGCCAAAAGAGAAGTATTATGTAAAATATTATGTTTAAATATGTTTTGTGAACTATTCAAAAAAAATCATATTAACAATGTAAAATGCTTTCTGTATAAAATGATTTAAAAGCAATTCAGGAGAAAATCAGAGCAGCTCTGGCTGGTGTGAGGTCACACTTCAAGTAAGTAATAGAAAACCATTTGAATCAGATCTTCTGACTGCAGATCTGCTCATTTCACAATCTGTGCTGCCTGGCAGCATGTGAGAGGAAATTCATATCCTTTTTGGGTAAGACATCATAGTTTAAGGTCAAGGAACAATCTCCAACCGAACCCTGTTCACGTCTTTGCACCATGCTGACTTACTCCACAGAAAGTACTGAAAAAAGTGATCACGGTGGTAAGGTGATATAAAACAGTATAAGACGAATAAAGGTAAAGAAATTAAATATGTTACAATTGGAAAAATGCTTTTTCAGGTACTTAAAATACTCCTATTGGGAAAGAAATAAAAAATGTTTTACAATGTTCCACGTATAGAACAAGGGCACCGGATTCGAATGTTCATAGGGAAATATTTCAACGTAACATAATCACAGTCACTGTAACAACTCTTCAAGACAGAAGGTGCTGTCTCAGAAGATCATTTACTGTCCCTGCTTGAGATGAGCTGGGCAGCTTTTGGCAGGAAGGTGGGAGAAATAGGTTCACTAACTGAAAGGGTATTGAGAGTAATTCATGTTTTTCAAAACTATGTGTTTATAATTTTAGGGTTTGGATAAGAGGATGGAGGACACACATCACTAAGTTCTGTGCTATCACTATTAAAAATGGGATGTAGAGTGGTCCTAAAGTTTTTGAGATATAGAAACAAGGTAGAATAAAGGTGTAGTCTGAGGTAACCACAGTAGGTAGCTAGATTATATAGCTCTATTTTTAATATTTAAAGAGTTAAGGATTCAAATGTTGGAGACTCTAGCTGTGTAACCCTGGACAAGTATCATAAATACTAAAAGTTATTTGTGCAATAGACATAGAAAATCGTGCATACTTTTTTAGGTTTCATGTAAATATAAAAGGAAATAATATAAAGTACTATGTAGCATGGCTGACATTTAGCAATGCATTACTAAATATTTATTATTTTTTAATTAGTAAAATTTGGGTCTGTATGGCTGAGCTCACACTATAGACATTAATGTGTATAAATTTATTATTAATTATACATTTTTTTCTGGAAAGAGTAGACAGGCTTAGTCTTGTTTCAAACTTTCAATTCTCCTGAAATCATTAAAGACTGCTAACAAAGCACTTTGCCACTGTAGGCAAGAGAATGTCTTTCTTCTGAGCTAGTCTAATTGTAATTGCCACATGTACTTCTGGCCGTTTTCCTTCTTTCTTTTTCTTTTGTCTTTTTTTGGCCATGCTTGTGGGATCTTAGCTCCCCCACCAAGGATTGAACCCCGGGCCACCGCAGTGAAAGCACCAAGTCCTAACCAATGGACCACCAGGGAACTTCCCAGTTTGTCTTCTCATTACTGTTGCACTGTCTGTATCTTCTAATGTATTTAATAAGTGTTCATTTAAGCACCTAGTGTTTATCAATTTATTTTCATAGAAGTAAGCTTATTTTGTAAAATGCTGGATGTCTGCCATGTTTATTATCTAAACATGTAAAGATTTTTCTATATATCTATTAAAGAGAGAATATGATGGTTTGGCATTCTCATTTAGCTGGTGGGTTCGGCAAGCTTTGTGTGTGTGTGTGTGTGTGTGCGTGCTAGGCGGGCCTCTCACTGTTGTGGCCTCTCCCATTGCGGAGCACAGGCTCCGGACGCGCAGGCTCAGCGGCCACGGCTCACGAGCCCAGCCGCTCCGTGGCACGTGGGATCCTCCCGCACAGGGGCACGAACCAGTGTCCCCTGCATCGGCAGGCGGATTCTCAACCACTGCGCCACCAGGGAAGCCCTCTGCAAGCTTTTTTAAAAAATAACCTATGAACTCAGCGTGTTGCAGTGATGAGGAGACCTCTATTCTACTCCCATGATATTAACAGTCACTTTTGATGATGTCTAACCTGGGATCATCAATGTGCAAAGAGGAACCACATAGCTTTGATAATGCATTCTGAAACATTTTGACTGAGTACTGTTGTCGATGAAAGACCTTAACACTTGAGGGTTCCACATCTCTCATGTTGCAGGCTACGTCAAGCACCAACATTAGGTATTTCTCTCAACATTCACATTCATGCAGTCATTGTCTATGGAGGGATTTAAACCACACATTTCTACTTGATTGCTAATCAAGTAGACAAATGTGCTTGGTTTTCAGACATTAATATATTGTATCGTACTATATTCCTTTGTTCTATCAACTTTATCAGGAAGTAGTTAAAATTGGTAAGAAATAAATTGTCCCCCCTGAAAGAAATGTTGGGTGTAACCAAAAATCAAATCTTCAGTAAGTATATAAATAGATGAACAGATTATTTTGAGTAGAATGTCTTTCCACTTAATAAATATAGTGGATGGGAGAGAATTTCTTGTTCCAACAGCTGAGTTAGATTATGGTGAGGTTAAAACAAAATGCTTTTTGTGAAAGTGCTTTGCAAAATAAATGATTTATGAATGTTTTTGTTATGCCAACAGTAACACCACTATCTCAGCATCACCTTTGATTAATCTTTTAGATGTTACATAATATGTTTCAGATTTCAGGATATGATTTTCTCCATTCTTTAAATTCTTAAAATAATGCTGAGAGCTCACTAGCAGAATTTGCCAATTTGAACTATCTCTACAAACTATTCACCTGAATCTACTGATTTTAATACTGTAAGAATACTTAAGTGATAACCTAGAATTTTCTCATCTATTTTAGCCTGACCTTTCCAGCTTCAAGAGCAATCAAAACAATATTTTCATGGAGCTGTAGACAATTAAAAACCTGGCTTTTCATAATGACTTAGTGGACAGCAAAACATAGCCTTAAATTTGTCACCTAATTAGTTTACAGTTGCTAAAAAAAACTGATATTGGACTGACTATATAAATAATTGCTTTCCCACATACTTTAGCCTTTCTTCTGATAATAATATGTATTTCTATTATTTTTTTAACCATGTCATTATATATTTTGTTCATTTCTTCTCCCCACTACTCCTATTCAAGCTATACTGCACAACTTTCACTTACAAATGTATTGAGTATCCTTCAAAAAGTGCTTTGTGACCATCTTTAAAATCTTTACCATAGATGCAAGTCCACAAATTGACACTAGAAATTTTAGATTCCATGAGAAATGGATCCACACCTACTGAAATATATCATAGTCATCTAATTTACTTCCAATAAAAGTAGTTTTATTATGAATTTTTGTCACTTCTGCTTCCTCCTTTGTTAATTAAATACCAAATAAAAGTTTTTTCTAACATCATATCAAGGCATTACCTTTTACTTGTTCTTAGGATTGCTTACTCAGTTTGTTTCACTAAAACTTGAAAAGGGAATCAAACTGTAAATGTGTAACTGTACTGGTATGAAATCAAAGCATTAGACCTTCTCTGTAAAGTGCACAAGAATAATTTGGGGTCACTTCTCCAGAAAATGTTAATAACAATTTTCTTTATTGGCTGGAAAATAATGGCTTCCCTAGTTCATCATCATAACACTCTCTATAAAGATTGATGTGGACACCGGTATTTAATTGTAATAACAAAATTTCAATGATTGTCATGACTGGAAAGTTCTCCATCACTTTCTATGAATTTATCAAATTCACTGATTTGGGTGTCATGGGAACACTGTTAAGTACTGGATTTGGTCATGGGATAAAAGAAACACCATAGGCTTTGATCTTGTCTAAACTTGGCTGGTTATGTTAGATAGTCATCTACTCTTCTTGAACCTCAGATATCTTCACTACAAAAACATGATAATAATCCTATCTGCTCTATTTTGTGAGTATTATGAACAAGCAGTAAAGCACAGAGGGTCTTCAATATTAGACAGCAGTGAGAAGCTTGTATCTCTACACATACAAATATGGTTTGGAAGCAAACAAAGAAAATATTTTTTTATAATTTAACTGTTTGAAGAACTTTTAGATCATTTGTTTAAAAAGGCTATGAAGGAGATACTAAAATTATAAAATGAAATATCAATGTAAGGCGTTTTGGAAAATATAAACCTGCATAGGAATGTGAACTGTTATTGTCATTTGTATTTTATACCCATTTATTACATTTTACATATGCACAGTTCAGACACAGAATACAAGAAATTTGATTTTTTCTTTTCTCCAGTAAAAAAATAAGAGAATTTCAGTGTTATAGCAAAAACTACTACTCTTTAATGCTCAAGTAATATATCAGAGTAGTTGTGTTGCCATAATTCACTGCTTGTGTGTATTTCAAAGGAACCCTATTACAGTTCAACTCCTGGTAGTTTTACTGTGCTTTGTTAAAAAATTCAAGGGCTAAAGAATAAAGAGACAGAGTATAGATGAGTCATCTTGACCAAGCAGTGTAAGGAACCACACTGTTTATTTGGTTCAGTTGACACAGTCCATCATTGTTATAACCAGTAAATCCAATCATGTTTTAAAGTATTTTATGCTCCAGTATCAAGCAGCACTTACTACACACCATGCACTGTTTTCATCTATGACTGATGACAATAGCTAGGGAAAAAGCCTTTTTCAGGAGAATAAAAAATGGCTTTACATGAACCTGATGTATTATATTGGAAACAGATCTAATAGGCCAAGGAGACATGACAAATAACGCCCAGTGACCTAGCCGTTCCCATTCATTTTCAGTGAGTTCTTGATTCTCATGTGCATATTTTGGACTTCCTGAAATAATGACATTTTTAAAAGGAAAAAGAACAGAGTCATAATCAAATCTTACAATGTTCTTGGTGTCAGTAGAGCTCAGCTTGCTTACAGAGGGAGTTAGCTCAGCAATTTGGACTTCTGGTGGGATATGCGTATCTTTGTCAACCCTTGGCTGTGATTGGTTGTTGCTTGTTTGATTTGACCTCCTTAAGAGAAAATGAGAATGTGGTTGGAGCAGTGCCCGGCTCTGTTTAAACTCTTAATGAACTCTATAATACACCAGTCCATGTATGAAATTTGATGAAAATTACTTCTCCCACCATATCTTCACAATATTGACCTCACTGTCATCACCAGAAATAGAGCAATTATTCCAAAGACAGTGATTTTCTGATTAATATTGCACTGCTCAACTAAAGTGGGAATATAAAAGTGAAGACTGGATTTGAAATTCCGAAACATTTATAAGCCATGAACCTTGAATACAGTCAGAAATGTTTTTACTAGGCGAACTAAAATCAATCTCTCAATTTGATGCACAATAGGGATGAAAGTCAACACTGAACAACCCAGAGTTGAGGTTTTGAAATATATGCTTTTAAGAAACTAATTGGTTTCTTGCATGTCCCTTTCTAAGTATGCACTCACAGAAGCTTATGGATTGATTTGAGGACATTCCCACTGTGCTGGGACCCTACGGGTCCTCCCTGACCCTCAAAGCAGGTCTATGACTTGGAGTAACTGTGTTTGAGCCATACTTTCCCAAGTTCCTAATCTCTTGCTTTCATTACCATTGAGCACTTTAGAAGTGAGAGTCATCTCTCAAACAATAAGTAAATTTAAATAGTTGAGGCTGAAAATATGCTATTTAGTGCATCAAGTTTGTTCAGGCATTCATTTCCTTTACATGACTTTATAGAGATTCCTTATTCAATCCACCCCCACTAGACACCATTGAAGGAACATCTAACCTACCTTTTTTTCACAGTGGCATCACCTGTCCCTATATCACTGTGTGGCACAGGGTGAGAGCTAGATAAACTTTGTTGAATAAGAGAATAAATGAATAAACTCCATTCTCACTCATGCTTTATAACTTGTACTCCTCTGTCTTCTTTTATTTCCTCAAGATCTGACTTCAAAAATTTTTATAAACAAGTGTTTTCAATTTAGTGTAAAGATGTTTTAACGGTTAAGGTTGTGTCAACTTGATGTTAACATTGCATCAGCTCTCCCAAGGATATTTGCTCTTTCACATTTTTCTATCAGTGAAAGAACTTAAGAAATTGCCACCCACATGCAAGAGAATAATATTTGTTAGCTGGTAGGTGGGTGCCTTTTGTGTAGTTGTTGCATTTAACTACGTGCTTTAATGCTTACAGAATTCATTAGAAAGTGGATTATTAGAAATCAAAAATAATTAAGGAAAGAGGAAAATTAAAATTCTCCAAAGATATGATATACAAGAATATTTGCAAGTGTATCTTCTGAGCAATTTTACATATGATAAATGACTTCTTTAAATTATAATTACTATGGCAAAAAATTGACAAGCCATGAATTTTTTTTTTTTTTTTTTTTTTTTTTTGGTACGCGGGCCTCTCACTGTTGTGGCCTCTCCCGTTGCGGAGCACAGGCTCCGGACATGCAGGCTCAGCGGCCATGGCTCACGGGCCCAGCCGCCCCGCGGCACGTGGGATCTTCCCGGACCGGGACACGAATCCGCGTTCCCTGCATCGGCAGGCGGACTCTCAACCACTACGCCACCAAGGAAGCCCCATGAATTTTTATAAACCAAATTTTCAAATGGCTCTGAAAATACTTTTTAGAAAAAAAAAAAAAAATCACACTTAATGTCAATTTTGGAAGAAAATCTGATGCTTAATTAAGCAATATACTTATTACTCATAGTATATTTTTTATAATTTATTATTCCTGATGCTACTCCAGTGTGACAACAGATCTGTGAAGGATAATTTTACCTGTATTTTTATTAGAAATCAGAGCATTTAAGAATTTTAGTTTCTTTAGTTTAGTTTAGTTTCTTTATCAAGGAAGTGTTATCTAGTTTAGGTTACTTCCATTTAATAAAATTTAAAGACTATGATTTATTGCCTTTGTAAGACATCAGAACTGAATTTAAAGATGAAATTTAATAACACTGCCTAGTTCCTTCTTTTACAGAAAGTTGAATCTGACATTAGTCCTTTGAGTAAATTTGTTTTAAAACTCACATCCTCTTGACAGGTGATTTTTTTTTCTCATTGATCTTTTGGGAATATATAAAGGTCAAAGCAACACTGGTATATTTAAACATACAACCAGCCACAGAAAATATAAAATGAATCATCAATATAGAACATGAATATTTTTATTATGGATAAATGTTTACTTCAAGTTGGAATTCAGGAGACAAACCAATTGCTTTCAGGTAATGAACAGCCTTGCTCCTACCTCTTATCAGGGATAACTCCGTGCTTTATAGGTAACATGAGACTGCCTGTTTCCTAACGTTTAATCTCTCTTAGTCCATTGGATTAAATTACTGAGCTCTCATTTTCAGTTAAATCAGTGGCTATCAGAGGCAATAAATTATTGGGGAGACAGAAAAACAAAAAAGCAAGAAGAGAGACATTAAAAGATAACAGATAAAAGTATTTAGAAAACATCTTGATTGTCAGTCATTCTTGGGTATTTTAACATATGGCCTGGAGAGCCAGACACTTAGAGGTAGAAATTTGTTATTTTTGCCCTTTTTTATCCTCTGTAAAAATGTTAGTTTTTCATGGGCTTCCCTGGTGGCGCAGTGGTTGAGAGTCCGCCTGCCGATGCAGGGGACGCGGGTTCGTGTCCCGGTCCGGGAAGATACCACGTGCCGCGGAGCGGCTGGGCCCGTGAGCCATGGCCGCTGAGCCTGTGCGTCCGGAGCCTGTGCTCCACAACGGAGAGAGGCCCGCATACCGCAAAACAGAACAAAACAAACAAAATGTTACTATTTCAGATAACATCATCAACTTTTTTTCCTCTTTTCAACTTTTGTTCCAGGGTCTTATTTTATGTCATGTTTCTCGCTGCAAATACATCTACTCTTATGCTTCCTGACAGCCTGAATTGCAGCATGCAGCTTGCACGGTGACCTCTGCAGCTGGAATGGGAATTGATTGGCAGGTGGCCTGTGTGTCTAACCCAGAAGTGTCTTCATACACACACACACACACAACCTCCTGCCCTTGACGACGCACACGCACACACACACATCCACACACGCTGCGTGACTTCAGTTGGCACCAACTATGGGGAGTCTCGTGGAGGCTTTCACCACCATGATCTTGCAGCTGTCCAGCTGCTGAGTCACCTTGGAGCATCCATGAAGCAGGAGCTCACCAGCAGTTGTGTAGGCTGGTAGCCTAGGCAATGCACCTAGGAGGCCCTGGGGAGGTGTTGCGGGTAGCTGACACATGAGGATTACTTACTTAACTTTCTAGTGGACCCATGTAACCACAGCTCTTATCGGTTTTTCTGGTCATACTTTTGCTTTGAATTCATTTCTTCCTTTTTGTTGTTGATCGCAGCTCCTCTTTAAATATAAAGTTTCTAAATCACTTAATGTGACAGATCACTTCTGGTGTTATATCTCAAGGCCTTTTGAATTTGCAGTTAAAGTAGCAATCAAAAAAATCCATAAATAAAATAAAATAAAAAGCTAGTTAAAATTCCAAACCAGTGATGCATTCATTGCTCAGATTATGTTCCATAAGCTTTCAACCTCTTCTCATCACACAGACACATTTTAAGGCATTCAAGAGTAGTGTTTTCTTTCCTTTGTATTAGAATTTCTTCATCCCTGTTCATATACACCTGGTTTCTGCAAGGGAATTTGGATTTCCAGAGATAAGCAGATTCAAAGCACGTAGGCATTTGTGCTTATTTTCCTGAATCTCTGCTCTCATATTTAGAATTTTTGGAGATTATCCCTTTATGTTGGCCCCTACAAGTGGAATATTTTCCCTGTGAATAATGAACTGAAAAGTTCTACATATGCCCATATTGTCTTCAAGATTGGAACAATTTTCAATTGATTTAATAAATATGGATACCATCCCTTTATACTCTGAGTCATAATTATGTACATGAATGATAGATGCAAACTTCCATTTATATGTTATTCTTGAATGATTTAAAGGTGTATATCTACACTAATTTTCTTTTAAAAATGTACAGGCACAATACATTTACATAGTTAAGTAAAAATGGATAAATATAGTGAAGTTTTAAAATCCTGTGTTTAAAAATGTCATCACAATTTTATTGAGATGAGTTACTTTTTTTTTTTTTTTTTTTTTTTTTTTTGCGGTACGCGGGCCTCTCACTGTTGTGGCCCCTCCCGTTGCGGGACACAGGCTCCGGACGCGCAGGCTCAGCGGCCATGGCTCACGGGCCCAGCCGCTCCGCAGCATGTGGGATTCTCCCGGACCGGGGCGCGAACCCGCGTCCCCTGCATCGGCAAACGCATTCTCAACCGCTGTGCCACCAGGGAAGGGAAGCCCTGGTCTGCGTTACTTTGAGAGTGAACATCTCGAGGAGGGACAGGTGGGAAGAAACGGGACATTAGAGTTTGGGGCTTGAAGAATTCTTCTCTAACAACAACAACAAAAAGCTTTTAATTATTGATTTTGAGAGCCAAAAAAATGTGAATAAAAATGCAACTGAGCAGCTACAAACAGACAGATGGGGTCTGGGAAAAGGCAAAGCTGCCAACCAGTTGAGGAGAAAACGAATCTAGTGCATGTTTTTAGCACAAAGGTGAGAGACAAGCTCTGTGACATATGTTATGCAATGTCTCGTAGACACTAAAAGTGACATGGACGACACAGAAGATGAATTGAGATCTTTTTGTTTCCTCTACTGTCAGAATCACTGTAGAAATAAGAAAATGGTATATGGAGAAATAGCAAAAAAAAGAAAGATCTTGAAATGTTTAAGATATTTTCAAGATTACATTAGAAAGCTAAATAAGTTCTTGTTCATACTTAAGAAAGTAATTCAGAAAGTCATCTGCAGAGGACAGCTTTGAGCCTCCAGGTGAATCCTGAGTTGTGCACTTAATCTTTACTACCGTAAAATATGGCTTATCCATATCACTGTGTAAGTTAATGGGGAATGAATGTAATAGGAGAGCAATTTGTACAAACAAAGATAGAATGTCAAACTCCCTTGATTGAGAGGCTTATATCACTGTACAGTAGCTGTAAAAAACTTAGCCTGATCAAACAGTAATCAGATAAGATGTTGCCATGGTAATACCGTGCTAATGAAGTCATACTGTAAATGAAGACATATACAATGAATTCTTTAAAATCTTGAAAAATGAAAACACACTGAGAATGGTAAATATACTCATGTGTATACATGTACATATACAAATATGTGTACATATATACATGTATATATGTGTGTGCATATATACATATATGTATTGTAATATGTATATAATGCATATAATATATACATTAGTGAAAAAGTCAAACTAATTTGCTCCTTGGTTTCTAAAAAAAATTTATATTTGTAGGAGAAGGACTTAAGGAATTGTTCAGATGCTATAATGTGGGTCTCTGGCCCTAGAAGGGGAAACTGAAGAATATAAATCAGGCAATTATTGAGATTTGGAACAAAGAAATTTACATAAACGCCTAACAAACCAGCCAGCCCTCATAATGGAGAGGATGGAGAGAAGAGCTATCGAAGATGAGATTTCTTTCTGGTCCTCCTTAGCCCGGTCACAATGTATCACACGGTAATAGTGAGTTAAAAAACAGAACCTCTAGTCAGGGGAAAAAGTTATTTTCACATTATTATCCATGTTCGGGCAGGAAGACAGTACGGATGGGGTGCATGTTACCCACAGGAAAGAAATACTGAGAGGATTAAGCTAAAATGAGCTAAGAAATGCAAAGACAGAAGCAGTCAGGGGGTGCATGACATATTCGCTAAAGCAAAAGATATATCAGATTTGTTTATGAGATCAGATACGATGTTCCCTAAAAGCATGGGTAGGACTATTTCAGAGTCCTGTGAATGGTTTCCTAACTCTGAACACTGATATTAATTCTGCCTTCTGTATGACACATATATGATTTCAAAGTTTCCAATAACATTAGGTAGTGATTGACAATCATCCAATGTTTCAGGATACTAAATCGAAACTATGTATGCCACGTGGGTCCAATATCAGAAGGAGGTCATCATGGAAGCCCGATCAGTTGTCATTTTGGACTGAGAGGGGAAGAAAAAGAGTGAAGGGCTAAAATCTTTCCGCCACGTATCTGAATGGGACCAAAAATACCCAGAGAAGCCCGCTAGCTGGGCAATGCACTGTATCCCCGTGAGTTTCTTCTGTATCTGTGAGAAATGTACTACTGTTTGCAGTGCCATGAAGAAGCCTTCAACTGATATTAAAATATGCACATTGCTTTGCAGTTAGGTGAATTTTCAAAATAATTAATTACACTTAATCATTCCTCCCTATGCATTTTCCAAAATGTAAAGATTTATTATCAGTGCTATAAACATCATAAAATATATAATAATGGGAATGTGTTATATTTGATTTTCAGAAGTCCCTCTATTGTTTATTTTTAGGAAAACACTCTTTTATTTCTATTTTTAAGTCTCTTTAAAGATCATCCATTATAAATTCCCATAGAATATAGAAATATTCCCAAGCCAAAGCATGAGGGATACTCTCATATCAAAATCTGTGGATCCCTAGGCTTAATATTTCCAGCAAAAAACAAAACAAAAAACCTTACTTTTCAAAAACTACATATTTTTAGTCCCAAAAGTATTTATTAAAATGAATTTAATTGTGTCAAGATAAAATTTACCTCTCTGAGAAGTACAAGCCCTAATCAAAGTTCAGTTTTTTGCAGATATTCCAAATGAATCTGTTACTTGTTCCAAAATAGAGCTTTTTTATACTAGTTGGTTAATTCTAAGGCAATTCATACCCTGCAAAGTTTAGGAGGACTTTGATCATATACCATCACTTAGCTTTCCACCTCTCTCTCAGTCTTCTTAGTCTGAATTCATATTAAAGCCATGTCATTCCTTGCTTATTTCATTGTTACTCTTGGCGCTTCTCCTACCTTATTACCAAGTTTTGAGGTGCACAGCTGAACTTGCTTGATTTATTTGAGTGATATTGTCTTATTGAAAGTTAAATTATGTTAAGCTAACATATGTAAGATAAATACTGAAAGAGATTATCATTTGAGAAAAACAATTTTTAAGCAGGTGATTTTCTATTGACTTGAGACTATAGATTTCTAATTCAGAAAAAAATAAGTTGTGAAACAAATTTTAAGACTGAGAAAAAATAGCTGCCTCACTTTTCTGTGAGAAGATTCTTAGTATTATTAGGAGAAATTCAGTGCAATTTTTTCCAGTATAATCTGGAAATATGCTGAAGGTACCCAGAAATGCATTTTCTACTATGATTTATTGCTTTATTAGTGTTTGCTTTAAATTTTAAATTATGCTTTAGACTTCTGCAACTGTTATAAATTTCTCAATATAATACAAAAATGTTACTTTGGAGGAATTTTGCACAAAGATTGTGATAAACATCATCAGTGTTACTTGGCAAAGCCTGGAAATAAGTCCAAATGTCAGCAGGTATATGAGTCCCTATTCTCCCAAGGTTCTTTACTAAGGTGGGCTTGGGTTAGTGCTTAGATGGATAAAGCATAGGACTGTGTTTTAAGAGGGTAACTCCTGCCTCTATGCCAGTTACATTTTAAGCATCAGGGTGACATTTTAGCTCAGGAAAAATAGGCAGAATCTTGAACATGACTTTAGATAAGTAATGAAAACCCTACAGCCCAATAACTGGAGAACAGGAATCTATGTTGCCATGGGAATGAGTTCAGGCGTATTCCTCTCACTGGAGGGAAGAGAATGCCAAGCCCCTGAGAAGGCACACTTGGGAAAGATGGACATAGTGACCACAATTAGCTTGTCCTCTGGCTCAGAGAGAGCTCCCAGAATCCATCCTGGGGTGTTCCTCTTGGTCTCCACATAGAACTCACATTCCCACTAGAAATGGGCTGGTGACATTCTCAATACTCCCCACATCTCACGACACCATGCTAAGCAACAAGAAGAATGCTAACAACAACAACAAAAAAATCTACAACTTATATTTCAGCTAAACTAGAAGAGAGAAAACACTTCCAATTTGCATCTTTTAAATTGCTAAATCAACTGAGAGCAGCTCATGCAGCATCGCAGGGGATTGCAAAGTATGGAGAGGACCTAGCAGTCTAGGGGCCAGGAATCAGCAGCTAACTTTAATGGCAGAAGGAACCCTTCTCTGACTAGGAACTGCCATGAAAAGGACTGACTGAAACAGGACAAACTCCGCTACCAATGCAGAGAAAAAGCATACAAGTTTCCCGAGGGTTCCAGAGACAACAACTCTCAGAAGAAAGGGAAAGGAGGTGGAAGAAAATATCTTTCAAGTTGAGTTTTTCCTGGTGGCAACATTCACTGAAGGAACTAGGTTTGTGGTTTTCTTTTACTATGTTAAATATTTTCACTCCACGCTCTTCTTGCTTGTGTGGTTTGTGAAGAGAAGTCCTATGTAGTTCTTAACCTTGTTTCTTATGGACTAGGTGTTTTTGGTTTTGTTTGCCTTCTTTCAACAAGTTCTTTTTCTCTAAGGTTTTTGCAGTTTGAACATAATATGCCCAGGGGTAGACTGTTTAGTATTAAGCCTGCCTGGTATTCTCCAACATTCCTGGAAATGAAGCTTTATGTGTGTCATTATTTTGTAAACCACTAGCCATTATTACTGCAAATATTTCTTCTACTCCAATCTCTCTTACTTCTCCTTAGGATGCTCTAATTACATGTATAGTAAACCTTTTGAAATTCTTACAGGGTTCTTGGATATTATGTTCTGTTGTTGGTTTTTTTTAATGAGTTTTTTGTTTGCATTTTAGTTTAGGGAGTTTCTATTGAGATATATTCAAGCTTACTGGTTCATTTTATAAATTGTGGTAAAATGTACAAAACTTAATCTTTATCACCGTAACCATTTGCAAGTATATTTCGGCAGCAGGAAATATATTCACAAGGTTGTGTAAATTTTTCCATTACCCCCAATATAAACTCTGCACCTATTAAATAATAACTCTCCATTTCCCCTTCCCTCCAGCCCCTGTAAACCTCCAGTCTACTCTCTGTCCTTACCAATTTGCCCATTCTTTGTGTCTCATATAAATGGAATCATATGCTATTTGTTCTTCAGGGTCTGCCTTATTTCATTTAGCATGATGTTTTTAAGGCCTATCCGTGTTATAACATATATTGAAATTTTATTCTTTTTATGGCTGAATAATATTTCATTGCATGCATATACCATATTTTGCTTATACATTGATTTATTGATTCACACTTGGGTTGCTTCCATCTTTTGGCTACAGGGAATAATGCTGTTATCAACACTGGTGTACAAGCTCACTGATTCCTTTCTACACTGTGTCCAATCTACTGCTGAGCTCATGAGAGGCAATTTTTGTTTCTGTTACAGTGTATTTTACTTCTAGTATGTCATTTTGATTCTTAGAGTTTCCACCTCCTACTTACATTACACATCTGTTCTTGTACATTGTCTACATTTTTCATTAAAGACCTTAACATACTAATAATTTTATTTATTTATTTTGTTCCTGAAAACAAATTTTATTTAAATAAGTGTTTAAATACATTACATAACATTAAAATTGAAGGGGAAAAAACACAGAAAACCAGTTTGTTACTTCACATGCCATTGGGCAGCTGTTGCTAGTAAGTTGCGAGCTCTACAGTTACATGACTGATACATCGGTTTGAAATTTGTTCCCTTGTCAAAAGGTTAACTCTGATAGAAGGTTAGCTCTAATTTGGACATCGATCAGCTACGATTTGTCTGGTCAAAAAGACCTTGGTGGCAAGCCAGATGTCCTATCACCTCACTAGAAGGAAGGGGGCTGCTCTAAGCTCTGTCCACCTGGTCACGTTGGAGATACCAGGGGATCTTTCCCCTGATGACCAAAGACTCCCTCTAGCAGTACAGCTGCCATTGCTGCTTCACCCCATCCTCCACTCTCATGGCTCAGTGACTGAATAATTCTATTTTTAATCAATTATTTGTCAGTTCCTTAATTTAATTTTAATTTTATTTTACTTTAAATTCTTTGGTGATTCTACAATCTGTGTCTAGCTCTGATGCTTGCTTTGTCTCTTCACACCATGTTTTCTCTATCCTTTAATATGCCTTGTAATTTTTGGCTGAAATCTGGTTATGAGGTATCAGATAATATAAACCAAAGTGAAAGACTTTTCTTGTGGGTTTTATGTTTATATGACTAGGAGTTCAGCTGTATTTCATATTTATTGTAGCTATAGATCCCAGAGGATTCAAATTCCTCTGATGTTCTTGTTTTTAACTTCCCTGCTATCTCTGAGCTTAAGAGAACCTAAGAACTCCTGCCTAATTAGAATCTGGGCCCTGCAGCTTTCTAAAATGTAATCCACTTTTATAATTCCAGATTCATGTTAATGTGGTGGTAAAGCATCAGGGAAGGGATTCTACAATCTTATGATTAAATCTCAGTTTTCAGTGGGGCTGTGCCCTTGGACTGTGACCTTTAACCATGTTTTTTAGCTCCCTTTCACCTCTTGGGTGAGACAGGTAGGCTAGAGGGGAGGAAATTGGGTAAATGTCCTCTCCCCTCTCTGGGTAGGAAAAGACAGCTGGTATAATACCCTTTCTCCTGGAGAGTAGGCCTTTGTGATAGAGAATGTTCAGAGCATTTTTCAAAATGGTTACTTTCCCTTCCTCCTGCCAGGAAGCATGCATTTTTAAACCATTTCAAAATTATCAGCATCACTCCTCATTTTACAAAAGAATTTTACAAAGACATGAAATAGTAATAGAAGTTTAGTGTTTCTAAAATTGTTGTTGGCGATCCACAAACCATTCTTAGGCAATTGATCTTTTAGAACTGGCACTATAGAAAATGGAGCTGGTTGTAGTTTGAAGAGTTGTGTTTATTGACTATTTATTTGAATTTTTAATAGTGGATTTTTCAAAATAGTCATAAATCACAAAGATTAGAGTTAAATATTCTTTACTTAGTTCTGCATTTGAATTAAGCAGGTTAAAAAACCTGAAAGGAATCCTTTGCATTGTTTGCCATATTTTGGCCTCTCATAGTGTGTTTCTACAGCAAGAAGATAATGTAATTCATTATTTAATTTTTTTTTAGCGTAGATATTTCTCTGCTATGGCTGATTTTTAATGATGTTGAAAAGGTATCTAAATGAGGACAATCCTCTGTCCACAAAATGTCAATGTTTTAGTCATGAATTTGTCTATCGTTTTTTAATAGGCGTGCATCTTAAAGGAATCAGGATATTTTACATTGATTATGGTAAATATTTTTTCTGAAAATGTATTATAGAGAAAGAAATAACTTTTTTTTTTCCTATATCACAACTGAGTCTCATTAAAAATGCTACACTTTGTTGGATAGAAAGGTTTAAAATAAATCTGCTATTGTTTCATGTTAATCCCTGTGGCCCAATTGGTAAGAATCATGCATTTGAAAAGAAGCAGGACTCCCTGGGGCTACATGATAAAGAAAAAGTAAGTCTACAGACAATCAATATTATAGCACCATGTATCACAGCACTGAATCTTTGTTGTTTAGATATAGATTCAAGAACAGTAACCAGTGCAAAAATTATAGTATACTTATGAATTCTGGCAGGATAATATCAATGAAATATTCCATTAATTTGACCCACATCTAACAAATTACATGAAGAGTAAATCCTAGCATAAAATCCAAGTCACTTTTTTCCTTCAGTTTTAAGGTGCATGGTTTCTATGCTGCTTGTATAATTCAAACACAGGGACATTTATTTTATAAGACTTGTAAAACTGAAAATTTAACCTAGTTTCTATGTAGAACAAGACAAAAAAAAAATCTCACTTACTAATTAAATTTAACAAAAGCATCAACACTTTTTTCTACTGAATTAGCACATTTTTGGAGTCACATTTCTGCCCCTAAAAATGAGCTCACGTCTGTTGGAAGTAATGATATATTACTGTAATATGGAATCATATTGAGCCAAAAAAATCAAAGGTGGCAATGGAAGTGGGGTCAATGAAGTAGTTCCTGTGAAAAAAGACTTTAAACAAAAAAATATACCCAATATATTTAAAGATGTTGTTAATTTTGAACAAAATAATACAGTAGCTAGACAACGGATAACAAACAACATTTAACACAAATACCAGTATCTCACTGCACATATTCTATAAGCTGTGACAGTTGTTAAAAGATAAACTGAAGCACATTAAAAATCTTAAGAGTGTATTTGAGCAAAAATCAATTCCAACTGAGCAGTGCCAGACCAGAAATGGTTATGAGGGCTCTTCCCATAGGAGCCAGGGGAAAGTGTGGAAACAAATAAACAACATTACTGATATAATGACTCAATAGGTAGTAAGCATGTTGCATGGATTGAGGTTATTTGCCAAAGGTCCTTGAATCTTCTAAGTGAATTTTATTACAGGAGGCAAAGTGGAATAATTTGAGGAAGGGAGATAATATGGTTTAAGTAAGATACTAATATTTCTTATTAGTATTATTTCCAAAGATATCTTTGCCATATTTTAATGCAGTCCACATGAATCCTTATGTGTCTGGATGAAGAGTTGGGTGGTAAAAAGAGAAGAAGAGTTGGGTGGTAAAAAGAGAAGAAAAGTTGGATTCAGAGATAGAACACAAAACATTTTAGTACATAATTCCATGTAGTAGAGTGCAAGATGATTCATAGCTATGAGATGTAGCGGTTAACAAAATTAGAAAAAAAAATTACTGGAAAGAAGGGAGAAATGAGAGAGAGAGGCAAACATTTCGTCCCATTTATGATTAAGAAAGGTCCAGCAGGCTGTGTAACACATGGGGACAGAGCAGGAAAGGGGTCAGGTCTAGAAATATAAATCAAAGTCAACCTGGTAACACTGATATTTAAAGTCATATGAATGGATAACCAAGAAAAATAAGGGCACCACATTTCAACCCTCAGGAGCATTGTTTCTTATTGTTTAACAGGTATTGTACAGGTATAGAAAAACATACAAGTGGTTTCTTTTGAGAAAACAATGTACCATTTCCAGGCTCTCAGTATGACAGGGATCAGAGTGATAAAATGGCATGTTGAAAAGAAGATGAATGGAGCAAGAATTTCTTCAAAATGCCATTTACTCATACATGCTTAAAGGCAAAGGAGAATGTAGTGTTTGCAAGATAGCGTTTAATTATCTGAAAAAAGAAAGCAGAATCTGTGAGGCAAAGTGCCTTCAGTCACTATAACACTTTTTAATAACTGCTATCTTATCTTGAGTAAACCACTTTAATAGAATAAATCACTCATGGAAGATAAATCCTTTCAAAAGGCACTGTTTAGGAACATCTTCCTTTTTATATGTTTTAGTACCTTCTTTTATAACTTCAGCAAGTTTTAAACAGACATATTATACTTGCAATAATCTGTGAATATTCTTCAATATTCTTGGAGTGGGAACTTATAGGAATTCTAGGAATTTATTATTTTTTTTGTTTGGTTTGATACATAGAAATTTTAATGATTGTGATTATGCTGCATTTACCTTGGCTCCATGATTTGCTAAAGACAGAATGCAGAATCCCTTATTCTCCATTTAACATTTATCTTTCAGGTTTGAATTAGTTGGGTGTACTAAGAATCTGAGAATCTTTCCATGGCTGTTGGCAAGAATTTTCAGACTTGGAGTTTACACAAAGGCATGCTTTACTTTCTATGTAAAAGAAAGTCAATGAATCTGAGTGAAATCTGCTTATATTCTTCAATAAATCTTGCTCTTTCTCTCTAATCCACACTTGTATGACTAATATAGCTCATTAAAAAAAAGCTGGGTTCCCTGCACAATAAATGATATGGAATATTTATTACATATCTCAAAGGACACAGATGGATTTTCAGAGCCCTTGGTTAACTTGGCAGTGATGGCCATTAGAACTTTTTGTGTGTGATAGGTATACTCTGTCAACTTAATGTACATGTCAGAACAAATCCCCATACAATACATATAATACCTAACTCTGCAGGGCCTTCATATAAGCTTTATGTTCAATAAATCTGCTATTTAAACAGAAAAGAGAAGATAATGGATCACTGTCTCCATGAAATGAGAAAAAAAGAATATCCCACTCCATTTTTCTTATTTTCTAAATATACATACATACATAAATAGAGCTAAATTTACTTTTAAAAGTTTTGGTCTGATGTACTACGCAGCTGTTCTATGATTTAAACTAGAATAATCTCTTTTTTTACGACCTTATTTCCCCAGTGTTCTTGGTGGCAATATCTCAAGTCAATTCAGGTTAAATTAGCTGACAGGAATTTTAGGCTTTGAGATCTCCTGTATTTTCTAAATGCAGACATGAACATTTATGGGTATTTATACTGCATCAAATTGTGTTCTATATGTTTGGCATGGAATAAGTTTAATTGAATATTTTATATACATTATTTTGATGCTCTATTTTTTTTTCCCTTATCATATATAGCGCGATCATTGAAGTTATTTGAAACAATTTAGATTCTAAGCAAGTTGAGAATAGTCTTTTTTTTTTTTTGAGTTCCCGTACTATTTAACACTTTGCTTAGACAATTATTTATAATTGATTTAATTTTATAAATGAGTTGAGCCTTTTCATATTGGATGTAATATGAGTTGGGTAACTACTGGTTTAATTAAAGAGTGAATGAAAATCAAAATAACCATCTAATATTAAAACACTGTTGTAACATCTTGATGGAATTATTGAATTAACTGCTTCTTCACTGATTTTACAGTTTTCATCAATTTTTCTCTAAGGTTGTTGTCAAATACTTGGACTTTCTATCCTGTGTGGCCTTTCAATCCTGTGTGGCCCTTATCAAGAAGATAAAGGCCAAATGAAGTTTGCTTGCTTATATTTCCCAAGAACTTCACAAAGGACCTGGCACTTTGTATGTATTCAATATTTATCCAATTAAGGATTAATTTGGCCTAAATGACCTCACCTTAATTTGGCCTATAAGATTGCACAAGAGTTGGTCCCTCCCTAAATTTCTAATTTCATGTTGTGCTTCTCGTGACACTGATTTTGTACCCCCTCCGGCTGCTTTACTAATCCCAGCCGTATTGTTAGCATTTCCCTCTTAACAACCATTGCCTTTGCTCTTTTCTCTGCCTGGAATGCTCTTCACAAGATTTTCAAGTGCCTTATTATTTTTCATTAGTCAAACCTCAGTTTACTGTCTTTTATTTGATTCATGGTACATTTTCTCATCTGAAACCTCCTCACATATTTATTCTTTTATCTGCTATCACTTTAACATCCTGGATGACAACTTGGACCTTCTTCATTTTGTTCACTCTTGTCTTCTCAAAGTCAAGAACAATATCTGGTACACATTAGGTATTTAACAGAAAACTACTGTATAAAGACACACATTCTGGCATATGATAAATGATTTGCAAAGTATACTGCAGGACTTGTCTATGCTTCTGTAAGTTTTAAAGCACCACTATTTAATGGATGCTCCTGGGGACATTCCTGAGGGCCATTGAAACACACACTTCAACAGAACAAAGGAGCACAAGGGGAGCTTGAAACAGGGAAAGATAATCCCACATAAAGTGGTAAACCAAGAAAAGGCTCTGTGGACTCTTGATCTCTGGGTAAGGAAGTATTCAAGGCCCAGGGCTCACTCTTATCTGACAGAGCAGAGGTCAGAAAATTATGCAAGAGACTGCCTTTCCCAAAGGTGTGGAACATCTTCAATGGTTGCAGTCAGTCTCCTGAAATCCAAAGTAGGCTAGTTCATCCTTCATAAATCTGTGTGATTAGGTTATTTGGTGCTTTATGATTGAATTTTAAGATATCCTCATATATTTTGGATATCAGCCCTCATAAGATGTATGGTTTGCAAATATTGTCTCCCATTCAGGAGGCTGAGTTTTCACTTTTTTGATTGTTTCCTTTGCTCTGAAGAAACTTCTTTAGTTTGATGTGATTCTCTTTGCCTATTTTTGTTAGGGGAACCACTCACTAAAACGGCCCACCCTGGCCAGGCACCATAGTAACTACTTGCATGAGTTATCGTACAACAGGAGGTCCTGGTAAGGAAAGTGGAACTAACAAGCTACCACCAACTGGAAGAATTTGGGAAAGATCAAAAGGAGAGAGGAGACGCCAGTCCTTATGTCCTACCACCTCCCAGAATCCTTCTTGCTGGAATCCATCTTGGCTGAGCAATGCATGTGCCACCAGGAAGGACCCCGAGTCAGAGTGATTGGCCAGAGACTTGACCGGAAACTAACCCCTTTACCATAAAATCTGAGACTGCGAGCCACATGGCAGAGGAGTTCTCCTGGGTTCCCTTACCCTCCTGCTCTCCTCCCAGGAGCCCCTTCCCAATAAAGTCTTGCTTTGTCAGCATGTGTGGACAATTCATTTCTGAGTGTTAGACAAGAGCCTACTCTCGGGCTCTGGAAGGGGTCCTCCTTCCTGCAACATTTTTTGCTTTTTTTGTGTGTGCTTTTGATGTCATTTCCAAAAAATTATTGCCAAGGCCAATGTCAAGAAGCTTTTTCCAAAGTTTTCTTCTAAAAGTTTTATGTTTTCAGGTCTTATATTTAAATCTTTAATTCGTTTTGAGTTGGGTTTTGTGTGGGCTGTAAGACAAGGGTCCAATTTCATTCTTTTGCATGTGAATATCCAGTTTTCCCAATATCATTGATTGAAGGCTATCCTTTCCCCCACTCTATATTATTAGTACTCTTGTCAACAATCACTTGACCAAAAATGCATGGGTTTATCTCAGGGATAAAAAATGGGAAACGGACCTGAATAGACATTTCTCCGAGAAGATATTCAAATGGCCAACAGTATTTGACAAGGAGCTCATCATCACTAATCATCAGGAAAATGTAAATTAAAACCACAATGAGATATTACCTCATACTTGTTAGAATGGCTATTAAAAAATAAAACAAACAAGTGTTGCTAAGGATGCAGAGAAAAGAAAACCCTTTACACTGTTGGTGAGAATGTATTTTGGTTAATCTGCTATGGAAAACACTATGAAGATTCCTTAAAAAGTTAAAAATAGAACTACCACATAATCCAGCAATCCCACTTGTGGGAATAAATTGAAATGAAATCAGGATCTTGAAGAGATATCAGCATTCTTATATTCACTGAATCATTATTCACAATAAACAAAACATCAGAGCAGTCTAAATGTCTGTCAGCAGATGAAAGGAAAAAGAAAATGTAATATATATAATAAAATATTATTCAGCTTTAAAACAGAAGGAAATCCTGCCGTATATGACCACATGGAGGAACCTGGAGGACATTATGCTCAGTGAAATAAGCCAGTCACAGAAGGACAAATATTGCCTGACTCCACTTGTATGAGGAATCTAAAATAGTCAAATTCATAGACACAGAGAGTAGAACGGGGGGTTACCAGGAGCTGGGAGAGAGGGAAATGGGGAGGTGTTGGTCAAAGAGTACAAAGTTTCCATTTTGCAAGATGATAAATCCTAGAGATCTTAACTTTGTTAAGAGGATATATTTTATATCGTGTTCTTATCACAATAAAATAATAAAATAAAAAGGGTAGGAGGAGGAAAGTATTAGAGGTAGTGGATATGTTTATGGAATAGATTGTGGTGATGGTTCCACAGATGTATACCTATCTCCAAACTCATCAAGTTGTATACATTAAATACATAAGTTTTTTGTATGTAAACCATGTCTCAGTAAAGTGATTTTTAAAAAAATAAATGTGATATTTCTCATTATTTCTAATTTTCTAAATTCACAGAATATTAATCCCTGTTATTTATTTAATTAATTAATTTATTTATTTATTTTTTGTGGTACGCGGGCCTCTCACTGTTGTGGCCTCTCCCGTTGCGGAGCACAGGCTCCGGACGTGCAGGCTCAGCAGCCATGGCTCACGGGCCCAGCTGCTCTGCAGAATGTGGGATCTTCCCGGACTGGGGCACGAACCCACGTCCCCTGCATCGGCAGGCGGACTCTCAACCACTGCACCACCAGGGAAGCCCCCCTGTTATTATGTTTTATTCTTTGCACTGGTGATGAGGTATGTATGCTTACTAACTGTATTTTTTCTATAGTGTCTATGTGTGTACACACGGATGTGGTCATGTGCATTGCAGTGTGTAAAAAAATTATTGCTATATACTAATAAGACTTTATCTTTTGTCTCCGCAACGCTGAGAAAGTAGTGAACCTGTTGTAGTATGTGTTAACATGAGTATCATTAAGGGAATAGTTTTCCTTTTCTCTCTATTTTTTTTAAATTTATTTTTGGCTGCATTGGGTCTTTGTTGCCACACGTGGGCTTTCTCTAGTTGCAGCAAACGGGGGCTTCTCTTGTTGCGGAGCACGGGCTTTAGGCGCATGAGCTTCAGTAGTTATGGCTCGCGGGCTCTAGAGCGCAGGCTCAGTAGTTGTGGTGCACGGGCTTAGTTGCTCCGTGGCATGTGGGACCTTCCCAGACCAGGGCTTGAACCTGTGTGCTCTTCATTGGCAGGCGGATTCTTAACCACTGCACTGGGGAAGCCCTTTTCCTTCTCCTTTAAGAGTAGAATGTACAGTGTATTCTGGTCCATTCACAGCCAGCATCATTGTGAGTGGTGGCTATGTTGCAGCGGAGACCGCAGGCCTGATGGACTGAGGCTCTGATTTGTTTCGACAGGTCATCCACTGGTGTATTCCTGTGAGGGTGGCCCAACCGGGAGTGCTGAGCTACAGAAAAAGACCTCTGTGATTAGATGATATTTAATGTAAAAGGATAATCATTCAGGATATATGCGTCTCATGAGAAGAAAGAAATACAGCAACTGAGTTTTACAGGTGTATTATTGAATGCCTGACTGAATTAAACAGAGAATTAGATTCAAAGAAGCTTTTAAATATATCATGTGAAAATTAAGTTACAATTACAGGTCTGATAATAGCGACACTTTTTCAGGTAACCTACCCAGTCCCAGATACTATATTATTCACTTTAGATGCCTGATCTACAAACTCCATACATATTAATCCATCAATAGTTTAGTTTACTGTGTAATCATATACGGTGCTCATTCATGTCAAATGCTATAAAAAAGCTCAAGTATAGGCTGAAATGATCACCACTCTCATGTTGTTTATATATTATTTGAAAGAAGACAATAACATATTTTATAAAAATATTTAATTGAGAAGTACAGAATGCTCTGCTAGAACATAATCAAAAAAGAACAACAATCTAGAGGGTGAGAAAAGAATCCCGTCAGAATAAATCAAAATTACACTGATACAGAAAGGGTGGATTTTATTATGGGAAGTGGTGTGGGGAAATGACAAAAGATTTAGGGAGAGAAGGCAAAGAAAATCTTTTGCAGGCAGCCATGCAAGGTGGCATGCGTGGAGTGAAGGCTCCCAGGCAGGCAGTGCTGGGGAGTTTCTGGTGTGTTTGGAAACGTGAAGTGGGCAGGACTAGGAGGGAGAGGTGATGCTGGAGTGTCAGCAGTGACGTCACCACACACCTTATAAGACAGGGAAAGGAGGTTTTAGTTTTCTACTGAAACCGTGTACAAGCTCCTGTGTCCTTGTCTTTTGAAGTAAAAGGCTGACTTGAGAGTTAATGATAGGGAAATGTGAAGATGTAGAAACAAAGAACAGCTGTTGGACTGGGGATCTGGCAAAAATTTAGACTGTAAATCCGCCACATGGCAGAATCACCAAACTCCCAGTTCCCTGAAAGATATCGATAAAAGCCTGACACGCATTCCTAAGCTGTTTTTACAGGAAGCCGACCCACCAGATGAAAACTGCTGACTGCAAGAACATAGACCCTAGACTGCTTGGAACCAGCAAGTTGATGATGCTGACTACCAATTACCTCACCACCAACCAATCAGAAGAAAGCCCATGAGCTGACCACGCCCTCCTCCTTGAGCCATTACTATAAGACTCCTCACTACCCCCTCCAGGATGGGACACACAGTCTTGAGGGCATTGGCCCCCTGTGGCCCCTTTTGCCTGGCAAAGCAATAAAAGCTTTTCTTTTCTGCTTCACCCAAAACTCTGTCTCCAAGATTCAATTCAAGGCCGGTGTACAGAGGCTGGGTTTCGGCAACACTACCTGGGCAATGAGTAGCCACTGATAGACTCTGGGCAGTGGAGTGATAAGTGTGAAAAGATACGTGTTTTGGAACCATCCCTGAGAACATAGTAAGGAGAGTAGCAAGAGCGAAAGGAGGGAGAAGTCACAGGAGGCTGTAGGTTTCAGGTGAGAAATGGTGGCAGCATCAAGAGGGTGACAGTGAGTATTTAGCAGGCAGAGGGGATAGAGTTTTCTGATTCCATGGATGTGGCATGTGAAGAGCTCCACATCCATGGAAGAGACCCTATGCTTTTGACTTTGACACTGAGTAGTGATGACATTTGCACAGGTAAGGAACACCAGAGAGGTGAGGCTTTACAGAGATAAGTGATACATTTATTTTACACGTTGAGTTAAGGTGAGTTTGAAAAGGAACCAGTGAGGATAGATGATAAAGAATAGGGTATAATGATCCAGAGCTCAGTAAAAATGTCTGGGCCATTATCAGCACCCGTTATTATCGTCACATGATAATTGAATCATGGAGTAGATGGTCTCATTTGGAATGTAGTCTGACAATGCAAACTTAAGGAAAAACCAACATTCGATGAATAGAAAGTAAAAAAAAGGAATTTGTAAAGTTGTGGCAAGAGAGAGAGAAAGAGGGTACCTCTATTACAACTTCACTGGGTGGTGGGACTGTTATGTTACTGAGACGTCAGTAAGAGGACAGAAAGTGTAGGCATTCAAGCACTTGGACGGTGTTGATTAAATGACAATGAGACCAGTCAGTACCTAGAAGCAGATATGGCTTGTGTGTGTGTGTATGTGTGAGATTCATTTTTTAAGGTTTGAAAGACTTCAGCATGTTTATTCAGAGAAGCCAGTAGAAATTAACGGTAGATTCTATTGTATAATTTAAAGATGAGGAAATTAATTGGTTTAGGAGGACTAAAGGGATTTCAAATATCAAATTATGAATTAAATACACATATTTAGAAAGGAGATATACAGATGGTAAATGAGCACATGAAAAGATGTTAGACATCACTGTTCATAAAATAAATGCAAATTAAAACCACAATTATATACCACTACCCTCCTATTAGAATGGCTAATATATATATATAGAGAGAGTGAGACAGAGACAGAGACAGACATCACAAAGTAGTGGTTATGGAACAACTGGAACTCTCACACATTGCTTTTGGGACAGCAAAAGCCACTTTGGGGGCAATAGTGACAGTTTCTTATAACTTATACGTACACTTAAAATATGACCTGGCAATCTCACTTCCATGTGTTCACCCCAAAGAAATCAACACTTATGCCCACACCTGTATGTGAATGTCAGCAGCACATGGAAACATAATACTCCAACAATGGAAACAAGGGAAAGACCAGCAACTGATGAATAAATAAATAAATAAA
Organism: Kogia breviceps; assembly: GCF_026419965.1. Classification (NCBI taxonomy): domain Eukaryota; kingdom Metazoa; phylum Chordata; class Mammalia; order Artiodactyla; family Physeteridae; genus Kogia; species Kogia breviceps. The sequence continues at coordinate 8,835,918 of NC_081324.1, read as the reverse complement.
ATTTGGTAAATCCATAAAATGGAATTGTTCTCAGCAAACAAAAAGGAATACACTACTGATATATGGAACAACATAGAAAAACCTCAAAAATATTTTGCAAGTGAAAGAAGACAGCCACCCTCTTATTTCATTTATACAGACGTAAATCATACTTCGGACTGCCACAGTTGGGCTAGGGGTGGAGGACAGATTGCAAAGGACACAAGGGAACTTTTGGGGATGATGGAAATGTTCTATATTTGCTTGTAGTTATGATTCTATGATTGTATACATTTGTCAAAACTCAATGAACTGTACACCTAAACAGTATAAATTTTACTGAGTGTAAATTATAACCCAAAGAAAGTAACTGATTTTATTGGGTTAAATAGACATGAACATGCTTGTATATATTTAGATTCTTTTTAAACATTTTTTCGACTTGTTTTACTGAGATAAAATTGACATATAACATTGTATAAGTTGAAGGCGTACAGTATAATGATCTGACTTACATACATCATGAAATGATGACCACAGTAAGTGTAGCAAACAGCCATAATCTCATACAGATACAATATCAAAGAAGGAAAAAATCTGTTTTTTCCTTGTGATGAGAACTCTTAGGATTTACTCTTTTAACTTTTATATATATAATATAAAGCAGTGTTAATTATACCAGTTATGTTGTAGCTTACATCCTTAGTATTTATCTTATACCTTTAAGTCTGTGCCTTTTGACCACCTTCATCCAATTACCCCTCCCCTCACCCCCTGCCTCTGGTAAACACAAATTTGATCTCTTTTACTATGAGTTTGTTTGTTTGGGCTTGGAGTTGGGGGATACAATTGACCTACAGCACTGTTAGTTCCTGGTGCACAACATAGTGATTTGGTATTCCTGTACATTACAAAATGATGATAGATTTTATCAAAACTAAAACCAAGTCATATGTGAAGAAACTATTTGGGCACAGGAACAAGTTAATGGGTGCATTAAATTTTTATTCAACGTCTTCACCCAACTATCGTGGAAATCATCAAGCAACAAAAGAAATGATAAAAATTCATAATTATTAGTGTTATTAGTTTTTAATCCATTGTTACAAAAGACAGAAACTCAGACACACTCATATTTATAGACTCATTTCTGTGGATAACTGGCCTGGCTTTATTGAAACACAAGATCAATGAGCACAAACGTACGTCTTTGTTATAGTAATCTTTTGCAATATGAAATTTTTTGCTGTCAATCTTTCAGAAGATTCTTTTGGTCTGTTTATCTGCATGTTCAAATATGCAAACACTGATGCTCATAAAAACAAATGTTCACTGTCTACCTCTGTCACTTTATTTCTTAGATAGTTAAGTATCTTAAACAGTATTTATCTTTGTAGGGTGTTCAGTTTCATAGCTGGGGAGATAGTTTCTATACGTTAAGAAAGGGTGAGACAGTGAATGTAATTTCCAGAGAAAAAGGAACTAAGTATGCACACGTGAAATTCATGGCACAATTTTTATCATATGTATTTTCCTATTATCCATATTTACATCTTCACAGATAAGAGAGAGTAACTCATACATATAATAACAAGATGATTAATTTTATGTACTTTATTTTTCAAATGAGGTTTGTAATGCTCTCAGCCCGAGAGAATCTCCATAGTTATCTGAGATGGCAATCTAGTTCCATATAAATGCAAATTAACATTGTTTGTCTCAGAAAGCCCTTGCATCTCAGATCAGTCATACAAATTTAAATCACATTATGTACGTGTCAATTCTTCAATCTAAAAATCATTGGGAGATGGGTAGGAGAAATCCCTCTTTTCTTTTTTTATTTTGTTAATAGTGACCATTTATTTTGAAGTGACAGAAAACAGTGCAAATTGAAATCCTCAGGTTTAGAATCTTTAAGTTTATTTTTGAGAAGTAAAACATTTATTTGAGAGTAACCACCTTAATGCAAGGATTGGGGGGTGGAGGGAAAGAAAAACTCTACTTTATAGAAGGATACCCAAAATGCAATAGCTCAAGCAAAATATATTTTTTCCTCTCTCTCATAGAATAGTCTAGTTCTCTATCCAAACAGAGATGGACAAGTTGAGTGTGAAGTGTACAAGTGAATGAAAAGGATGGCATCAGCACAGCCATTATTCCTGGAAAGAATGGGACTACCAGTCAAGTAATGCATGGTCACCTTTAATACTTTACTCAGGCTTATACCCATGTTTCTATACTGTACTTTAAGATTGTCTTTTCTCAGTGGAAACACTTTTCTAAAAGTTGTTTAGCAAAACAAACAGAATAAGATTTCTAAAATACCAGTCATTTTTTAAATGGGGGGGAAAAATGGAGGTTAGAAAGTAAAAGCACTTCTCAGATGGGTAAGACTAAGAATCGGTATTAAAATTAAAACCTATACTGTTGTCAGGCTATTTATATTTGACTCTGTTAAATTTTCTTAACTACGATATGGAGGGATCGTGATGATGATGGTGGTGGTAGTGGTGGTGTTTTAATACTAAAAAGTTTAGAAAATAAATTCCATATCTGCCAATTAACTAAGATTGAAAAGTTAAACATGTAGCTATTTTTGAAACTGATGTTCAACTCCAAGCTTATGATTCTAAATTCTTTTTTCTATTTTTTTCTAAGTAGAAAGAAATTAGTTTATATTTAAGAAGCAATCTGAGTCTAACAGTGAAAAAAAATCTCAATACCCAGGGAGACTTCATAACACCGTGGGAAAATCTACTTTGGAATAAAATTTAAATAATTTAGCAGAACTTCCCAAACCACAGAAATGAGATTTTCAGTGGCTCATGATGGTTTTGGGCATTTAATATGATCTCATACTTCTCCAAAGTGTTTGATTAGAGTAGCCCAAAGACCACAGCATATGGGGAACAGATATGAAGCCTCTGGCACAACTACTATTTAATCCAATTTCCCTTCTGAAATACAAAGTACTAAAGCATATTGTGACATTTAAAAAGCACTAAATCAGGGGACCTTCAAGATGGCGGAGGAGTAAGATGTGGAGATCACCTTCCTCCCTACAAATACATCAGAAATACATCTACACGTGGAACTGCTCCTACAGAACACCTACTGAACGCTGGCAGAAGACCCCAGACCTCCCAAAAGGCAAGAAACTCCCCACGTACCTGGGTAGGGCAAAAGAAAAAATAAAAAACAGAGACAAAGAATAGGCACGGGACCTGAACCAGTGGGAGGGAGCCGTGAAGGAGGAAGGGTTCCCACACACTAGAAGCCCCTTCGCGGGCGGAGACTGCGGGTGGTGGAGGGGGGAAGCTTCGGAGCCGCCGAGGAGAGCGCAGCGATAGGAGTGCGGAGGGCAAAGCGGAGAGATTCACGCGCAGAGGATCGGTGCTGACCGGCACTCACCAGCCCGAGAGGCTCATCTGCTCACCCGCCGGGGCGGGCGGGGGCTGGGAGCTGAGCCTCGGGCTTCGGAGGTCAGATCCCAGGGAGAGGACTGGGGTTGGCGGCATGAACACAGCCTGAAGGGGTTAGCGCGCCACGGCTGGCCGGGAGGGAGTCTGGGAAAAAGTCTGGAGCTGCTGAAGAGGCAAGAGACTTTTTCTTCCCTCTGTGCTTCCTGGGGCGCGAGGAGAGGGGATTAAGCGCGCCGCTTAAAGGAGCTCCAGAGACGGGCGCGAGCCGCGGCTATCAGCGCGGACCCCACAGACTGGCATGAGACACTAAGGCCGCCGCTGCCGCCACCAAGAGGCCTGTGTGCGAGCACAGGTCACTCACACCTCCCCTCCCGGGAGCCTGTGCAGCCCGCCACTGCCGGGGTCCCGGGATCCAGGGACAACTTCCCCGGGAGAACGCGCGGCGCGCCTCAGGCTGGTGCAACGTCATGCCGGCCTCTGCTGCCGCGGACTCGCCCCACATCCGTGCCCCCCCTGACCACCCCCCGGCCTGAGTGAGCCAGAGCCCCCGAATCAGCGGCTCCTTTAATCCCATCCTGTCTGAGCAAAGAACAGATGCCCTCAGGTGACCTACACGCAGAGGCGGGGCCAAATCCAAAGCTGAGCCCCAGGATCGGGAGCTGTTCGAACAAAGAAGAGAAAAGGAAATCTCTCCCAACAGCCTCAGGAGCAGAGGATTAAATTCCCACAACCACTTTGATGTACCTGCATCTGTGGAACACCTGAATAGACAACTAATCATCCCAAACTGAGCGGGTGGACTTTGGGAACAAATGTAGACTTGGGGTTTGCTGTTTGCTACTGACATGTTTCTGATTTTATGTTTATCTTAGTATAGTTTTTAGCACTTTTTATCATTGATGGATTAGTTTATTGGTTTGGTTACTCTCTTTTTTAAACATTATTACTTTTGTTTTTTATTTTAATAATTAATTTTTTGTATTTTAATAATTAAAAATATATTTTTTAATCTATTTACTTCTTTTTCTTACTTTTTCTCCACCCTTTTCTTCTGAGCCACGTGGCTGACAGGGTCTTGGTGCTCTGGCCTGGTGTCAGACCTGAGCCTCTGAAGTGGGAGAGCCAAGTTCAGGACATTGGTCCACCAGAGACATCCCGGCACCATGTGATATCAGTTGGTGAGAGCTCTCCCACAGATCTCTGTCTCAACACTAAGACCCAGCTCCACTCAATGACCAGCAAGCTACAGTGCTGGACACCCTATGCCAAACAACTAGCAAGACAGGAACACAACCCCAGCCATTAGCAGAGAGGCTGCCTAAAATCATAATAAGGTTACAGACACCCCAAAACACACCACCAGACACAGTCCTGCCTGGCAGAAAAACAAGATCCAGCCTCATCCACTAGAACACAGGCACCAGTCCCCTCCCCTCCCCTCCACACAGACAACAAAAACAACAGGAACTACGAACCTGCAGCCTGCAAAAAGGAGACCCCCAAACACAGGAAGGTAAGCAAAATGAGAAGAAAGAGAAATATGCAGCAGATGAAGGAGCAAGGTAACCCACCAGACCAAACAAATGAAGAGAAAATAGGCAGTTTACCTGAAAAAGAATTCAGAGTAATGATAGCAAAGATGATCCAAAATCTTGGAAACAGAATGGAGAAAATACAAGAAATGTTTAACAAGGATGTAGAAGAACTAAAGAGCAAACAAACAATGATGAACAACACAATAAATAAAATTAAAAATTCTCTAGAAGGAATCAATAGCAGAATAACTGAGACAGAAAAACGGATAAGTGACCTGGAAGATAAAATAGTGGAAGTAACTACCACAGAGACGAATAAAGAAAAAAGAATAAAAAGAATTGAGGACAGTCTAAGAGACTGCTGGGACAACATTAAACACAGCAACATTCGAATTATAGGGGTCCCAGAAGAGGAAGAGAAAAATAAAGGGTCTGAGAAAATATCTGAAGAGATATAGTTGAAAACTTCCCTAACATGGGAAGGAAATAGTCAATTGACAAGTCCAGGAGGCACAGAAAGTCCCATACAGAATAAATCCAAGGAGAAACATGACAAGACACATATTAATCAAACTATCAGAAATTAAATACAAAGAAAAAATATTAAAAGCAGCAAGGGAAAAGCAACTAACATAAAAGGGAATCCCCATAAGGTTAACAGCTCATCTTTCAGCAGAAACTCTGCAAGCCAGAAGGGAGTGGCAGGACATATTTAAAGGGATGAAAGGAAAAAACCTACAACCAAGATTACTCTACGCAGGAAGGATCTCATTCAGATTTGACAGAGAAATTAAAACCTTTACAGACAGGCAAAAGCTAGGAGAATTCAGCACCACCAAACCAGCTTTTCAACAAATGCTAAAGGAACTTCTCTAGGCAGGAAACACAAGAGAGGGAAAAGACCTACAAAAACAAACCCAAAACAATTAAGAAAATGGTAACAGGAACATACATATCAATAATCACCTTAAATGTAAATAGATTAAATGCTCCAACCAAAAGACATAGACTGGCTGAATGGATACAAAACCAAGACCCGTATATATGCTGTCTACAAGAGACCCACTTCAGACCTAGGGACACATACAGACTGAAAGAGAGAGGATGGAAAAAGGTATTCCATGCAAATGGAAATCAAAAGAAAGCTGTAGTAGTAATTCTCATATCAGACAAAATAAACTTTAAAATAAACACTATTACAAGAGACAAAGAAGGACACTACATAATGATCAAGGGATCAATCCAAGAAGATATAACAACTGTAAATATTTATGCACCAAACATAGGAGCACCTCAATACATAAGGTAAATGCTAACAGCCATACAATGGGAAATTGACAGTTACACAATAATAGTAGGGGACATTAACACCCCATTTCCATCAATGGACAGATCAACCAAAATGAAAATAAATAAGGAAACATAAGCTTTAAATGACACATTAAGCAAGATGGATTTAATTGAAATTTATAGGACATTCCATCCCAAAACATGAGAATACATTTTCTTCTCAAGTGATCATGGAACATTCTCCCTGACAGATCATATCTTGGGTCACAAATCAAGCCTTGCTAAATTTAAGAGATAAACAACGTTCTTGCATTGGAAGAGTCAACGTTGTGAAAATGACTCTATTACCCAGAGCAATCTACATATTCAGTGCAATCGCTATCAAATTACCAATGGCATTTTTCACAGAAGTAGAACAAAAAGTTTCACAATTTGCATGGAAACACAAAAGACCCTGAATAGCCAAAGCAGTCTTGAGAAAGGAAAACAGAGCTGGAGGAATCAGGCACCCTGACTTCAGACTATACTACAAAGCTACAGTAATCATGACAGTATGGTACTGGTACAAAAACAGAAATATAGATCAATGGAACAGTATAGAAAGGCCAGAGATAAACCTATGAACATATTGTCACCTTATCTTCGATAAAGGAGGCAAGAATATACAATGGAGAAAAGACAGCCTCTTCAATAAGTGGTGCTGGGAAAACAGGATAGCTACATGTAAATAATGAAATTAGAACACTTCTTAACACCATACACAAAAATAAACTCAAAATGGATTAAAGACCTAAATGTAAGACCAGACACTATAAAACTCTTAGAGGAAAACACAGGAAGAACACTCTTTGACATAAATCACAGCAAGATCCTTTTTGACCCACCTCCTAGAGAAATGGAAATAAAAATAAAAATAAACAAATGGGACCTAATGAAACTTAAAAGCTTTTGCACAGAAAAAGAAACCATAAACAAGATGGAAAGACAACCCTCAGAATGGGAGAAAAGTTTTGCAAACGAAGCAGCGGACAAAGGATTAATCTCCAAAATATATAATCAGCTCATGCACCCCAATATCCAAAAAAATAAACAACCCAATCCAAAAATGCACAGAAGATCTAAATAAACACTTCTCCAAAGAAGATATACAGTTTGCCAACAAACATGTGAAAGGAAGCTCAACATCACTAATCATTAGAGAAATGCAAATCAAAACTACAATGAGGTATCAGCTCACACTAGTCAGAATGGCCATCATCAGAAAGTCTATAAACAATAAATGCTGGAGAGGTTATGGAGAAAAGGGAACCCTCTTACACTGTTGGTGGGAATGTAAATTGATACAGCTACTCTGGAGAACAGCATGGAGGTTCCTTAAAAAAACTAAAAATAGAACTACCATATAAGCCAGCAATCCCACTACTGGGCATATACCCTGAGAAAAGCATAATTCAAAAAGAGTCATGTACCACAATTTTCATGGCAGCTCTATTTACAATAGCCAGGTATGGAAACAACCTAAGTATCCATCAATAGATGAATGGAAAATGACAATGTGGCACATAAATACAATGGAATATTACTCAGCCATAAAAAGAAATGAATTATTTGTAGTGAGGTGGATGGACCTCGAGTTTGTCATACAGAGTGAAGTAAGTCAGAAAGAGAAAAACAAATACCATAAGCTAACACATACAAATGGAATTAAAAAAATGGTTCTCACAAACCTGGGTGCAGGACAGGAATAAAGACGCAGATGTAGAGAATTTACTTGAGGACACGGGGAGGGGGAAGGGTAAATTGGGATGAAGTGAGAGAGTGGCGTGGACATATATACACTACCAAATGTAGAATAGATAGCTAGTGGGAAGTAGCCGCATAGCACAGGGAGATCAGCTCGATGCTTTGTGACCACCTAGAGGGGTGGGATAGGGAGGGTGGGAGAGAGATGCAAGAGGGAGGAGATATGGGGATATATGTATATGTATAGCTGACTCAGTTTGTTATAAAACAGAAACTAACACATCATTGCAAAGAAATTATATCCCAATAAAGAGGTTAAAAAAAGAAAAAAACATAATGGAGGAGAACATGAAAAATAATGTATTTATAACTTAATCACTTTGCTTTACATTAGAAATTAACATAACATTGTAAATCAATTATAATTCAATAAAATAATTTTTTTTTAAAAAAAGAGAAAAAAGTAAAAATAAAATAAAAGTAAAAGCCACTAAATCTCTACCGTTCAAGTCCACGGACTCCCTCAATCTGGCCCGGTTGACTCCCTCTACTACTTTTCTGCTAGCAAAAGATTTAGTTCCATAAATTGAGGCAGTATGTATTGTAGGTTTGAAAAATCAACCCCAAAACATTGTCCTCATTCACTGTTCTCTGCAGAGAAATGGATGCAATCACAGAAGAATGAAGAAGATCCTTCAGTTTGTGCCCGCCACCCTCCCACATATACACACACCCACACACCCTGGGAAGAAAAAGAAGTCCAGCAGCCTTGTAAGTATATTGTCTACTTACAGAAGATAAATATGTGATAGTGCTCAAGCTATACAATTTTAGGAAAAATGAGAGACATTGAGGCCCATGAAATGTTTGCTACTATATTTGGTCTGCCCTACTCCCTCTTGCCATTTTATATGTATGGAAGTAGTTTTCAAGGTAAAGACCAAAAGCCAAGGGAATAATGTGGATATAGCTGTTGTTCGGCTCTGGTCAATTTAGCTACGTTTGTGATGGATCAAGCATCCTTTCGAGAGAGATTCTGGTTACAAAGACATATTTTTGTTTATAGTGACAACTTTCAGAGCACGAATGATTATACACTTGAAGTACAATGTCCTGGAAATTTTCTCTAGTAAGTGAAGTGTGTTTAATATAGCAAATACATCTTGATTTCCTCTATTAAAAAAAAATCAAGTGACTTAAAAAAAAGGTAAATCAAGGAGACTGTGTGAAAAATGAAGAGGCCAATCCTTCTTAACCTGCCGTCACCCCGATTCCCGAGTTGGAAGAGTAGACGATGTTGTTGTCTCCTTCACATTCATCAACTCTCATCATGGTTCTGTCTCTAAGCCTCAGAATCTTAAAGACCAGAGATGCCTCAAATTTATCTTTGCCTTTCCATTCTGACAAATGCAATTCTCCTTTTTTACCGTGACATCCTAACGGATCTTCTCTTTCTCTTTTCAAATTGGCCCTCTTCATACTTGGCATACTCATATCTAAAATGTTTATCGTACTCTGTCCCACTTCTCTCTTTTACAGAAACAAATAAGTAAATAAATACCTTTCAATGAAACCTCGCATGAGCAGGACAAAGCTGATACCGGACAGCACGCGGTCACAGCAATGGTCCACGTTCCCTATTTCCACCCCCCACCCCCAGCTCACTGAACATGGCAGCACTCCAGAACAACGGGTGGTCCACATGCCATGCTACCCCAAGGCTCCCAGTGCTTCTTACAGTTGATTGTTACTGACTTTCTGAGTTTGGAGGGGGCTGTGATAAGCCATACTTACATAACCAGGAGGAGGAGACTGTGCTGGTGAGATTGGGTTTGGGACCTAAAACTGTTGACATGAGAGTTTATTCTGTTCAAGATTTCTAGAACTACTTATACTTCTGTCAGAATAAATGACCTCTGCGCTCCCATTGTCTTGACTCCCTTTTCAAAATCTGCACCTAACAAGAAGGGAGGAGAATGTGTTTCACTTAGGTTCCAGAATCTCCTTTCCCAATTTTCTTTGGGTCCAGGCTTTGGGCTCAGACCTTGAGCAGTGAAAACACATACTCCCCACGTGGCTGGGTGGGTGGTTAGAATATAATGGTTCATTTTCCTACTGGGGGAAGTATTTGAAAGATCTCTTCTTCTTTCTTATGTAGGTATATTAGCATCAAGTTTCTCATATTGGTAAATAAATACATAAATACACGACAAGATAGTTTTCTATACCGCCCATATCATTTCTCTTCCCTTCAGAGTAAGCTTCCTTGTAGAGTAGACTTAACTGGTCTCTATCAAAATTCTCATTATTCTTTTATTTGAAATAATCACTGAATAATTATATGTACCTAAAATTATGGAGGAAAATTGGGTACATCTATGCATTCACTTGTGTTACCTTCGTGTAACACATTACAGGAACACAACAGTCAACCACTTACAAAGTAAATGATGATATAATAGACAAACAGAGAAAGGGTAACCCGACTAACTTTTCTTGTCAGTCCTGCCTTATTCATCAGTAAGCCAAAGGTAGAGAATGTCCATAGAATGTGCATATTTCAAGATGTCAGATAAAAATAGTGACGTTACTTTTGTGCAGGGTTTACACTGTTCTGGCAAGAGTGAAACATATATGCAAAGCCACAAGCCTCAAAATACAAACTGTACAATTTTGGTGAGTCTGTGTGCTAGTTAAATGTTCATTTTTGCACTTGACACTATTCTTGTTCAATATAAAGATGAACATAAAAAATTTAGATTGATCATTTAAGAATTTTAAGTGTAAATGAATAAAATAGCAAGTGAAAAGAAATGCCATGACTAACAAAGAGAAACAGTGCAGAAAAAAAGGGGGGAAAATCTTTATTTCTTAGAATCTTTGGTAGCACCTTTCCATGCTTTTTGAACAAAGGCACCACAGTTTAATTTTGCACTGGGACTCACAAATTACAGAGATGGCTTTGTCTCTAGTCTCTCCTTTGGGGACAATTTCAGATTTTTTTAAAGACAGAGAGAACTAACTCTAATTTCCAAGTTTATTGAAAATATGGAATATGGACTATAGCAATAGAGAACATTATCCTGAAGCTATAAATAAACAGAGTATTGGCTACCATGTGTTGAGTTCATTTCACTATTTGGATAATGTAAAATTGGTCTTGTCTGCCGAATTGAATTAGAAATTGTTGATTATCTAAATATAATGATGAGTTTAAATTGATTATTCAGATGATGCTAAGAATACATAACATAGTAAAAATCAATTCCAAATAATAAGTTATGGCAGAATTAAATAATTCAAACCAAATGATTCAAATCAAGCATGATTTTTGCCATTAGTATTATTTACAGATTAAATGATACTTCTTTTAACATATGATGAGAATGATTATCTTACAGTTATATATATATCATATATCATGCACAGACAAATGAATATGTATATTAAATGTTTGTGTTATAGTTTTTTAAAATTTTATATAATTTAGTATATGCAATAAAATATCAATGTAGTGACTTTTGCCCTGACTCTAGTTGTGAATTTTTGAGAAGAAAAATATCCAAGGAATCAATTAATTAAGTTCCACATTTTGTGCATGAGGAAATTAAAGGACAGAACTGTTGAATGACTTAGGATCATGGAGTTGCTAGGAACTGGGACTAGAAACCAATTATCAGCTCTGGAGAAAGAAGCACTATTTCATGCTGTTCTCCTTAGAAAAGCTTTTGGAAAGAATTGAAATTCAATATAGATTTTGAGTGTCTCCACTTTTGGTGTCTTAAAGGTTATGAGATTAGATGCTGGCTAAGAATAAGGATCAATAGAGCTTACAGCCTGTATAACAGGAAATAAATAATGGGGAACTAGTGAACACTGACTTCACTGAGAATGTATTTGCTCATATTTTATGCATCCTCAGTTGTGCTTACATAGAGATGAGCAAAAAGATAAACACTAAGAGTAAGAATATCAGACCAGACAGTACTATGCTAACTCTATGCTCTGCAAATAGGGTCTGAGAAGCTAGAGTCAGTGCCCTCGTGGAAGCACCTCCTTAAATCAACAGCACAACATGTAATCAAACTACCAACATTATGTTTACCTGAAAAATCTACTTATAAATTCAGAGGAAAGCGATACATTAGTGGAATTGACTTTTTAAAAAAATAGGGAATAACCAGAATGTTTGAATCTTGGAGTTTTCTATGTTACCAAATTTAACTGAGTTCATTGGAAATATTTTTGAAATATTTCTCTCATATTTGGGTACTCATAGAAGTAAAAGGCTCGTTTACAAGGCAGTTACTAGTTAGGTATATACCAAAATAAGTGCAAATATGTGTTATCCATCTCTCTATATATAATGTGTAAATGTTTAAGTGTATATATATGAATAAAATGGTGATAGTTGCTATGAAGAGAAGCAGTATAGTGGAAGCTGGGAACAGCACAAGAATACGGCTAGTTTAGGAGCTCAAAGGTGACTGTCCTGGGGAAGTTATATTTGAGATTTAAAGAAGAATGGTTGTTTCCTGCACAAGGAAGGAGAAAGGGTATTTGAGACAGGTGAGCAGTATGTGGTGGGAGCTTTCTATTTCAAAGAACTGAAAGAGTGCAAACGTGACCGTTGTGGAGAGAATAGAGTATGTTCCATACAAGATGAAGCTGGAAAAAAAGGCAATGACCAAAAGTACATACCCAAAGAGACATGTTGAGGATTTTGATTTTTACTCTAAAAGTATTGGAAAGCCATTGAACAGCTTTAAGAAAGAGAATGACATCATCGTATCTGTATTTAGAAGGTCCTACTCTGGCTGTATCATGGAGAAAGATTACACCAGAACAGGAAGGTAGGTGGAAAATTCAGCTAAGAGGAGACCTGTAACTTGACCTTGGGATGCTTCAGGTGGATTGGGAAAAAAGATTGACTCCAGAGATACTGAAGAGGAGAAATTAAGTCGTTGATAATGTATTTATTACTGGGAGGAAAAAAGTGTGGCATCAAGTATGGGTGGTAGGGATGTGGCTTTTATAGACTTCTGATTACGTTCAGAGATCTGGAACAATGGGAGAAGAAGAATTGTGGGGGAAGATAATGAGTTTAATATTTGAGATATCTGGGGATACATTTCAGGTATGTAACTGGGTATGTTAATTAGACAGTATATATAACAGTCCTGGGTTTAGTGAAGAATTTGGAATTCACGGTCATATATATTTTAACTGAGGTTGTGAATATGAATGAGATTGTTTAGGGAAAATAAGAAGAAAAATGTAGTCAGGACCAAGTCCAGAGAACTCCAAGATACAATACATACATGGAAGAAGATGAAATAAATTCGCCAAAAAAGGTGGAATAAACATGAGAGTATATTTAACCATAATAATAGTAATAATTATTACTATTTCTATTATAATTGTCATTATCTGTTGTTATGTAGCAACCAGAATAGTAGAGGGGAAAGATCAGGAGAGGTTGGTTTCAACAAGGATAAGAGAAGATTGTTTAAAAAATAGACTATCTTAAAATAATAGATGGTCTTCTCAAAAATAAAATCAAATATATCTTAGACCTAAATGTAAAACTCAAAACTATACAAATTTTAGAAGATAACATAGGAGAAAACCTGGATGGCCTTGGGTATAGCAATGCATTTTTAGATACACCAAAGGCACAATCCAGGAAAGAAAGAATATATAAGCTGGACTTGATTGAAATTTTTGAATCCTCTGCTCCACAAAAAGCAATATCAAGAGAATGGGAAGACAAGCCACAGACTTGGAGAAAATATTTGCAAAAGATACACCTGATAAAGGATTATTATCCAAAATACAAAAAGAATTCTTAAAACTCAGCAAGAAGAAAACAAACAACTCAAAAAATGGATCAAAGACCTTAACAGACACCTCACCAAAGAAGACAGATGATAAATAAGCATAGAAAAAGATTCTTCACATCAAAAGTCTTCAGGGAAATGCAAATTAAAACAGTGAGATACCTCTACACACTGATTACAATGGCCAAAATCCAGAACATTGACAAGGCCAAATGCTGCCAAGGATGTGAAGCAACAGGAACTCATTTATTGCTGGTGGGGATGCAAAATAGTACGGACACTTTGCAAGACAGCTGGCAGTTTCCTACAAAACAAAACATACTCGTACCATTAGATCTAGCAACCATGCTCCTTGGTCTTTGCCTAAATGGGTTGAAAACTTACATCCACATGAAAATCTGCATGTGAAGATTTATAGCAACTTTATTTTTAATTGCCAAAACTTGGAGGCAACCCAGATGCCTTTTGGTTAAATGAACAAACTGTGTTACATTCAGACAATGGAATATTATTCAGCGCTGAAAGGAAATGAGCTATATAGACATGAAAAAAAAAAAAAAAATAGAGAGGAACCCTAAAAGCATATTACTAAGTGAAAGAAGCCAATCTGAAAAGACTGCATACTGTAAGATTCCTACTATATGACACTCCGGGCTAGGAGACATTTAAAAAGATCAGTGGTTGTCAATGGTTAGGGTTTGGGAGAGAGATATAGAGGCAGAGAAAAGAGGAGTTTTAGAGCAGTGAAAATACTCTGTATGACATTATAGTAAGGCATACATGTCATTATACATTTGTACAACACCAAGAGTGAACCACAGTGTAAACTATGGACTTTGGGTGAATATGATGTGTCTGTGTAGGTTCATCAATTATAACAAATACACCACCCTGGTGGGGGACGTTTATAATCTGGAGGTGGTGCATGTGTGAAGTGTATCAGAAATCTCTGTACCCTCCTCTCAATTTTGCTCTAAAATTAAAACTGCTCTAAAAAGACGCTTAAATATTAGATGGCCAATATTTTTGAATGCTACCATGAAGACAAGCAAGATGGCAGACACAATCCTGATATGAACAAGGACCCAAGTAAGATTACAAGTAAGTCCCTCAAACCATTTGCCTAAACAGTTAAGTGTTGTAGAGAAAGCTAATGAACAATTACAGAACCTATGTATTATCTTCATAACTTGACAAATATACCTCTAAAAATAAATAACTAAATATACCTAAACGTGTGGTTTTTATATGACTGAAAGCTGCCAAAAGGGCAAAAATGATTGAAATTACTTATTATTGCACATGTTGGGGATTGCATTGATGTAACAATTTAGATGAGCAATAAATAAAATATATACTTTCAAAAGAAATTCTGTATTTTTATTAAAGTATTTTCCTGATTTCATTTTAGCAAAGGATATAATTACTCTGTTGTTAAGGTTTTCACATAATTCCTATTCTATTGATAGCAATGCCATATTAGACAATGTTTCTTGATTCACTGTTAGTCTCAGTTTTTGGGTTAATTTTAATTCCAGAGAAAATTTATTTATTAATTACTAAGTGTTTATGAAATTTTTAAAACAATTTGATATAGAAGTGAATCATCAATTTACATATTATATTCAGATATTGTAATGTATTGCACACAGAAAACTTGCATTATTAAGAAAATATTACAAAATAATTTCATGTCATAATACAAATCTATCATATAAATTTTGATTTTCACTCTCTTACAGCAATATCTAAATATACGTATTAAGTTAAATGCACATTTATATTTCACAGCAATATGAATTATTCAATAAAACAAAATATTGTTCAGCTATCTCCTGCAAATATTGTGAAAACCCATTAATTTGTGGGTACTTCCAGAACCATGAGTTGGAAATTGAAGAAAAGTAAAAGTTGCTCAGCAACACAAGAAATAGTACTTTGTATGCAATAAACTTTGAAGTTTATGCTGAGACGAAAAGACTTAGAAAAATCAAGTAATTTGTCATTTTTTTCACCTAAATGCTTCTACTGCTCAAGTGCTCTACACAACATAGCAAAGAACGTTTCTGATTTTGGCAACCACGCAGAACATTAACTCTCGCCTCCATTCTGACACAGTTGCTTTTCGTTTAGAAAAGACAGGGCTGACAAACACAGGGATAAGAATGGATATTTATGGGCTTCCCTGGTGGCGCAGTGGTTGAGAATCCGCCTGCCGATGCAGGGGTCACGGGTTCGTGCCCTGGTCCGGGAAGATCCCACATGCCGCGGAGCAACTAAGCCCGTGAGCCATGGCCGCTGGGCCTGCGCGTCCGGAGCCTGTGCTCCGCAACGGGAGAGGCCACAGCAGTGAGAGGCCCGCATACAGCAAAAAAAAAAAAAAAAAAAAAGAATGGATATTTAGGGTTATAGCATTTCCTGTTCCACTGTGTTGGTTTTTGAATGAGAAAGGCATTTGCATGTTTTTAAAAATGTTTTGTATTTATGTAATTATGATATGCAGGACTTTATAACATGGGGCCCCAAGCGTGGTTCTGCAATTTGAGGGCTGAGAATGTCCAGTAGATTTACCAACACTAGGATTTAAAATCTGTAGCAAAAATTCCTTCAGTAGAATGATGGAGATGAAACTCAGAGTTGAAGAGTGAGCAGAATATTGACTTTTAATGGAATATAACCTAAAAGTGGAGGGAGAGGGGCTTCCCTGGTGGCACAGTGGTTGAGAATCCGCCTGCCGATGCAGGAGACACGGGTTCATGCCCGGACGGGTTCGTGCCCGGACGGGTTCGTGCCCGGGTCCGGGAGGATACCGTGTACCGCGGAGCGGCTGGGCCCGTGAGCCATGGCCTCTGAGCCTGCGCATCGGGAGCCTGTGCTCCGCAACGGGAGAGGCCACAACAGTGAGAGGCCCGCGTACCGCAAAAAAAAAAAAAAAAAAAAAAAAAAAAAAGTGGAGGGAGAGTGCATTGAAGGAATATGTGTTAGAGAAAGGAGACTTTACATTTTCAAAATATAAAGTTTAAAGGACACTAAATTAGAGTGAATATGTGCTGGCTTCCACAATTATTTATTTGCTTGTTTGTTTCTAATATCTATCAAATATTTATATAGGTTCTTCTCATTCACATGAAGCTTCTCATAAAAGTAGAAGGCAGAGGAAAATGTATTAAGGGGCATAGTGTTACAATGTTCTATTCCATAAATTATTAATTTATGAGCTTATTTGGTGTAAGTTTGTGACTTTCAGGCAACTTGCCTGTCTCCAAACCAACGGAAATAATCCAGAATATAACCGTTAACAAAATATTTATAGTCAGTGTCGGAGGTACTGACTGATTTGTATCATCCATAGTAACTCAAGTGGGAATGTTGATTGATTCCTGTGTTTCATGCTTAGAGTAGAAAAGCATTCAATCATTTTCTATGCATTGACTACTCACACATGTAGTGCCAAACACGTAATTCAAAAGAGAAAGCTATTGCATATGCAGACAAACAATTTTATTAGTTTTACTAACTTAGAAGGATGTAACAGGTTTTAGACAAACATATTAATAAAGAAATAGAAAATAAAAACATATTGAGGCAAAATATGCTTACTTATAAATAGGAAGACTCTTAAAGTATAGTTGGCCCTGATTACAGGGCAAAATTTGAATCTGCTATGAGAATTTTCTCCATTTACAAATTTAACTGGAGAATTCTTAAATTATTTTTAGAAAGTTAAAATGTTTGGAAAAATATTTCCTTCTACATTTTGAATTTCCTAATTCAAATTATACAAATGTATGTTCTGACTTGATTTAACACATTTTCAAGTATTTTCAAAGGTACAGATGAATGAAGAAAAGGTTTTTTATTTAAAGAATACTGATTTTTTTAAATGGAAAATAAAATACGGTGGCAAGATTATACTTTCCTAGTAGTGAAGTAACCTGATATTATTTTGAAAAGTGAAAATACAATCACACACCACTATTAAAAAAAATCGGGATTCTACAATATTGATACACTAAATCCTGAAGAACCTAACTCAATATAAAGCTTGTACCAAAACAATTAATAATTCATCCAAAGTATATACAGTGGTGGAATTACATTTGCTTAAACATTTACATGTAAACAGGTGCTGCTATGGTTTAAAGAAGAGATCTATTAAAAATAGCACATCAAGCGTTCCGATTTCTCCCCATCCTCACTAACACTTGTTCTTTTCTGTTGTTGTGATGATTTGACAGCCATCCTACTATGTGTGAAGTGATATTTCATTGTGTTTAATTTACGTTTTCCTAATGATTAGTGATGTTGAGCAACTTTTCATGTGCTTGCCAGGCATTTCTATATCATCTTTGGATAAATGAGTATTCAAGTCCTTTGCTCAGTCTGTTTTTTGAGTAAACTGGCTAATTCTAAATTTTATTTCTTTTTTTTTAATTGAGGTAACATTGTGGACTATTGGTAAGGATGTAAAATGATGCAGCCATCATGTAAAACCATTTTGCAGTTCTGCTTCAGTTTTGCAAGAGAAAAAAGTTGTGAAAATTGGTCATAAAACAGTGTGAATGTACTTAACACTACTGAACTGTACACTTAGAAAGAGTTAAGATGGTGAATTTTATGTTATGCACTTTTTACCACAATAAAAAAATCATAAAATAAACACATTTGAAAAAAATGGCAAACATCATGATGTAACAGCCTACAAGTTCATCTCTAAATTTTAGAACATGACAATAAGAATCAAAGAAAACCATACAGGTTCTATAACATATTTGGTAATATAAAAATTGCATGTAGGGTTTTCTACGGAAAGAAAAGATGCATGTATTGGACACTCATGGCATTTTCCTGTCTATCTTGTTTAATCTGTACACTAACTCTGTGAGGTAGTCTTAAATTATTATCTTAATTGTATAAAAGAGAAGTAATGTCAGGAAGATTTGTCCAATTTCACAGCTAAGTGAAATTTAAAATAGAAAAAACCCAAAATGAAAGTCTTTGCTGTTGAAGTTACAGTTACTCACATTTCTCTGCAAAAGCAGAGTGTAAGGGTAGAGATTGGAAAGAGGACATTTTATGATTTTTTTCCCCAGACACTTAAAAATCTATTTCAATTTATTTAAAGGCAATCCGACTCTCTGCTTTTCTTTTCGTCCTTTGAGGAATCATAAGAATTTTAAGAGAAGTCTGGAAAGTGACCATATTATTGAGCTTATTTACATCATCATTTAAATTTCAAGAAATGGTCAATCAAAAGATAATTTTTTCAGTTGTTATATCAATAGTCTATATAAAGCGACTTCCATAACTTCTGTAAGCTACTTCAGCTATCAACTCTGTCAGTCTCATAAAATCTCACTTTCTTGACTAGTAAATTAATCTCTCTTCCTTCAGATGTATGTAATAATAGTTATTATATATAATAATTATATTAATTTGCATGTAATGAGTCCATATTAAATGCTTGCATGAATTATTAACTGTATTAATCTTGTTATATTACATTTCCCATTTTATTAGTTACAAAATAAAAGTTTAGTATTATTCTAGGTAATATCTTATACATTCAACACTAGAAACTATAAAAATTATCTACACTATTCAGTGTGAGAGAAAATGATTAAGAAAATCTATATACAGTAAGCAGTGCTCTGTGTGATTTTGGAAATACAAGTAGATCTGTCTCAATGCATATCTCTCTCAACTTGCTCAATATTTATATATGGTATAACAGACTGTGAAAACTAGATTCATATTTAAATATCCAAGGTATCACAATAAATAATTTTATTGCAGGTTTAGATAATGTGTTCTTGCAGGTAAGCTGATTTCCTAACTACCAGCTTTTATAGTCTTAAAGAATAAGGTTTACAATAAGTATTTTAACAATTTTTTTCCTAAAATCCATAGGAGTAAATCCTAATGAAAACTGTATTTTTCAAATTAACTTAAGGCAGCATTCGAACTCTTTGTTTTAGCACTGTAATGGGAACTTTAAGAAGTGTTGGCCTTACACTAATTGTCCCCAGAAAACTATAGTTCCTGATCTCTTCTGAATGTAATTTAACATCTAATAAATAATATTACAAATTTTCCTTCACTGTTGCTTTTCAACTTGTGGTGCTGTTAGCATTTATATTTCCGGGAGCCCTCTTTTAAAATGTGTTGCTTCTATTATAAATACCATTGTGTGGGAAGCATCCTAGGAGATATGATAGAACTGCACGTAGTAGATTAAATAGGCCTTATTTTTTATGCTTTATTTTTTCTAGGTTTATTGAGGTATACCTGACAAATAAATATTGTATATATTTAAGGTATACAATGTGATGATTCGATATACCTATATATTGTGAACTGATTACCAAAATCTAACTAATTAACATATCCATCATTTCATGTAATTACAATGTTGTATGCATGTGTGTGGTTAAGATCAACTCTTTTAGTAAATTTCATGTATAAATACAATATTATTAACTATAGACAGCAGGTTTTACATTAGATCTCCAGAAGTTACTGATCTCTCATAAGCAAAGCTCTGTACCCTTTGACCAACTTCTCTTCATTTCCCGCTGGCAACCACCATTCTAAATTACATGGATTTTTAATGTGTATCTGAACGTGTAAGAACATCTACCTGAAATAAAGTTATCATGTAATCTATTTTGTCTCCTTACATGTTTAGTTGAGTTTTGTTTTGTTTTAATTTCTTCTTTCTTGGCTATATGCTGAAGAGTTGAGAATATATTAATACAATAAATTACACTTGTATATCACAGTATTATTATACAGACAAGTAACAGAGGTCTAGAAAAGTTCAGTAACTAACCCAAGGATGTATAATAACTGGTGATCTAGAAAGAAGTCAGATCTACCTTGCAGTTTCCTCAGAGACGGGGGCTCCTAAGGAAGACATTGCTCTGCCTAGTGATCAAGCTGATGGTCCACTGTGAGTTTTCCACCACCCTGGAGAGGCCAACAGTCCCTGCAAACCTTCACAGAGCCTCAAATTCCCTTGAAACTGGTCTTTCCCAAGGAGATAGAGTCATCCAGTGGACACAGAATTCTAAGTTAATATTGTACACTATTTGTCATGCTGATTGTATACCAGCCTCTGAGGAAGTTCAGGACTAATTCTGTTATCTCTTTTTACCTCAAATATCACTAGTTCATTCCTCAGGTTACTGATTTTTTGCAGTATCCGTTGCCATCAGAACCATCATTCCCAATATTCACCCTCCCCTTCTCTCCCAAGCTCATGCCCTGTGCTTTCTTCAAGTTATTAAGAAATTGCTCCTATATTCTCTACTTCATGAGTTCACCTTTGTGCTCAAATGAAAGGCTGACTGGGTCCATGAAGACCTGTCTCTCCCAGAACCTCTATTTCCACATTTCTGTGGAAGATAGTCTAGCCCTCTTGACCCTTGAACTCCCACCACCATTTGTTTTATTTACGACACTTTACCCACATTTTCTCAAAAGTTTGCACTTGGGCTTGCCATCTCTAATAACTACCACTTTTAAAATCGCAACTTCAAGTATTCCTTTTTTCTAAACTTGTACCTGCTCTCCTTCCAGCTTATTTAGTATGGTCTGTCTACTCTAGCACTTATGCAACTTCATGACTACCAACTCATTGACATAAACTTGATTTCTCTAACTATCACTCCCTTATGGGTTCTCCCTTCCTTTATTATCTGGCCTAGGCTTTATGCTACATCAAAACATCATTCACTATAAAATGCACTTAACTCTTTGTATCTACCTCCCTCCTAATTTACCTGTTGAGTTATGCCCCAAAGCTGCTCAGATTCAAATATTTGCATATTTACTTAATGCTTTCCCAGCTGAACATCTTGAGTCAATTATCTAAGGAGTAAGGGGATATGGAGCATTCCTTATCACAGGTAAGCAATCATGGGCTTCTCCAGGGGAGGGAATGAGGATGGTTGAGTTTAGTGTTGAAGTGATAGGTAATGACTCACGAAAGAAAAGCAACAACATTTCAAAGGAGGTAAAGCAATGATCTGAGCAGTGACTAGTGTTTGTTGTCAATAGAAGAGTCTGCACAGCATGAGGAATCATTATGGTAAATACCACAGAACTAAATTAACTGAAACGTTCACATGTTTGCAATTGCTGCCCTATATCTTAGACAAGGTAGACACGTCTTGGCTACTGAGTGTAATAAAATAAGTAATAGTCCTCTGATGTGTAATTGAATCAATACTACTAGAGCCAATCCACATCTTTCATGAAAAAAAAAAAAATAGAAAAGATTTTGGAAATCTAGAACCATGGAGACAAATAGATTTACATAGGCTTTTCCAGCTTTTTTTTCTTAAATGGGAATATGCTTCTTCTAGTTTGAAAAGTATGAAAAAATTTAAATATATTTGCATTAACAAATGCCCTTATGTAGTTTTAAAATGGTGATATAAGGCAAAGTTTTCTCAAGACATGGATAGAAGGAGATCTTTTGAACTCCTCAGCCCCTGGATCAGTTTTGAGTACAGACTTATTTGTCCTATGCCCATCTTAATTAAATTTTTATCTTCTCCACAGTAAACACTGAAGACACTAAACATGTAAGCAGACCATAGGCTCAGGGGTCAGGATGTTAGAAACCAACTTCACTGAGGAATAATACAAATCTATTCAGAGAACAATCACAACAGCCAGTCCAAGGGACCCTACTACTAGGAGATCAGGCAAAACTAAATAAGGCAAAAAATGAAGAGGCTCAAATAAAGATCCAAACTCAATTCAGCAAGAGCTCACCAGCCAGCTGTGGGCGGCATGGCATGTTGAACTCATGTTGAAATAGAGACAAAGGGCAAGGCAGACCTGCTCAGTGTTACTAAATTGGGGATCCAACGTTACTAAATTGGGTCTATGGCAGTGAGGTCTTATCTCTATAGAAACTTCCCTTTGTTACCGTTCCATATGGTATTTTATACCTCTTTGCACCAAGCAAACCACACAACACACAAGGAGCATCTCAGTAAAAGTATGTTAGAAAAGACATTTTAAATAGGGGATTATGACACATGCTTCTGGGGAGGATTTCTGGAAGTAGGGCCTTACTCAGGATTAGATATTTTCAGGAAACTAGAGCAATTCTGCAATAGATGATCTTAATAACATTATTTAGAATAGGGGAAGAATAAAGTTAAAACTATATGTGCTGAAGAAGAAATAGTCACTCATATTAGTCAAGATAAGAGGATGACTTTTTTGTTGCTCACCACCATCACAGAATGGTCTTGGCTACGTTTGGTATTCAGTCAAATTATTACTGTTCGTTAGGAAAACATTGAGGATTCACTTTAAGTGCCAGGCCAGCTGCTAGAAAAACCAACACCTAGCTCTTAGACACAGGCTAGTGCTCATCTTTCCGAGCTTTCTTTTTCCCATTAATATCCCTTCGAAATCTCTTAAGTAAAATTTCAGTTCTTAAGATTTATCCATCATCTAGTAGTCACTTTTATGACTAACATTACCTTACTTGGAATTCACATTATACAGCTTGTCCTCTATGTAAAGGACACAGTCGTTGGCGAGAAGAACAAGCAGAAGTTAAAGAATGTTTCTTCCAAGTAACACATGTAAGCACATATGTTATGCTTTTACGTTTTCCGTTGTATATGATAAAAATATAACAATAAATTAAAGGTCTTTTATATTCATAATTAAGACATCAGTACTGCTTCCAAAGCAACTTAAGGCAACTCATAATAAGATGCATATACTGCAACACTCTTATGATAAAAATGTATATAAAACTCCTATAAAAAATATATGCACATAGAGCTTTCATTTATATCCAAAGGTAATCTCAGGAACATGGGAGAGAGAGAGAGTGAGACAGAGACAGAGACAGAGAGATAGTGGGAGAGAAAGGTAGAAATAATTTAATAAATCTCCTAACATAAAAACTATTATTGACCACTAAATTTATCATTGAATTTCTGGCAATAAACAAGAAAAAAGAGTTATATAATTTCATAAAGAAATTTTTTTTTGCCTTTTAACTAATTCTAAATGTAGTTTAAGAGCTACTTTTATCAAAGATAGGCAGGAATATTACAGACTACTTCATCAACAAACCAAATAAAGAAAATATACTTAATATATTCATGGAACTTTATGACTGAATTCTCAATTAAATTTCAAGATAGAGAATAATTAAAACTCAGGAGAGTAATTGATTTAAGTGGGAGGAAGAAAATAAAAGAAGAAATTAATAAGGGCCAAGTATGTAACTTCTTACAGATGGTCATATAAAAGACTTTAATTTAAAATATCTATAAAATAAATACATTGATTTTTTTAACTGCCTTTGTAATACCCTTGCCTCTTTTTCAAATGGCCTTAAGGAAATTATTAGCAGCCTCTTCAAAGATAAAACTCTCAGACAGGAAATTGAGAAGCCTATTATTCCATGTAATTAGTGAAAGACAGAATCCTACCTGAGGCTACCACATGTGAATTTGAAAGCAGGAATGCCTAAAAAATAAGTTTTATATATGCTTTAAGTAACAGTTTTATAGCAACCAAGAGTTCTAGTGTTCCTAACATCCCAACACATCATAAAAGATGGAAGACCTCAAAATTTCCTCCTCAAAATTCAGGAGGAAATGTGGTCCACAGGAACGATCATAGACTTGGTTATGCTTCCATGAACACCTGGACTTGAGCAGCAAGTATTTCCTGACTCTTTTCCATGATGAATTATCTTGAAAATATCTCCCTACATAATAGGACAAGTGGTCTGCAGGATGGAGTTTGGAGTACTGAAGTTCTGACTTTTCGAGAACTTCTGGAAAGGTATTTCTTGCAGCATATGGAAAAATCTTCATGAGACAGGTACTCGTCCATGTAAAATGGGAGTTTTAGCATAAGAAAAAACTATTCACATATTATTTGCTCTTTGCTACGGCTGGACAGCTCTTCGCACATTCGGTTGCCACATCAGGGTTTCTTGGGTTTGTTTTTTTAATAAGTTAAAGAAAAGAAGCCACATTTAAGACACAGATATTTTTTTTCTTTTAATCACTCTCGACTGAAATCTGCCAGAGTACATGATACCATAGTCTCAAAGTTGGATTGCAATATTGATTTTGTAGAAACATCAATACCCTGGGATCTATTTTGAGTGTAAACAACTTCACCTATAAGTTTCTGTGATGCTAAGGTTTGCTTGCAGATTGACCAGAATCAAGCAAGTAAGCCCACTGATTAAAACTACGGAAATAAGAGAATCTAGATTCTCATTAAGAAGACTGGATAGCTTGAAAGATCAGAAGGCAACACTGTTCCTGCTGTGCACCTGCTATACCCCTGAAGTTGGGTTTATGGCTGTGATTAACATAGGGGGGAGTAGAGTCTTCAGTCTTCAGCTCTGGGTCATTATTTAGAGTATAATATGCTACCTTTACTTTTGAATTTCAGAAAGAGCTGACAGAGTGGTGAGGTGCCCTGTGTGATAAACACATGCAGGACTCAGGAGGTTTGAACATAAATGGTGGTGAATAACAGCATCTCAGCTATTGCGGGAAGGGAAAATTTTAGGTTTAGTGAAGCCTCGGCAACTCCGATTTTCTCACTCTTCCTCATGTTTTCCAAGGGAATAGAGGAGCTAATAAAAAAACAAACTTAGATATAGCAGAGCAGCAAAAGCGACAATAATTCATGGTATGCTGGTAAACAGAGTCCCAGGGCACGGGGACCTCATTTGTAGTACTTGTCAATGCCCGTGGTGTGAACGCTACCATCATTACAGATTTTGAGCTATCACCATGACATCACTAAGTATATCATTTTGAGAGTTCTGAAGGAAGATATATGGAAAAAGTCAAAGAAAATCAAACAGGATTACAATGGTTGTGTTTCTTTGTT
This sequence comes from Kogia breviceps, assembly GCF_026419965.1. Classification (NCBI taxonomy): domain Eukaryota; kingdom Metazoa; phylum Chordata; class Mammalia; order Artiodactyla; family Physeteridae; genus Kogia; species Kogia breviceps. The sequence continues at coordinate 8,810,205 of NC_081324.1, read as the reverse complement.
AGGTTATAGGAGTCTTTTTTCTTCTCTTAATTTCCCTCTCTCTTTTCCTTTTTCTTTCTTTATTTCCTAAATTGTGTGTAATGCTTATATAACATATTTACTATAATATAATATTAGTATTTTTAATAGTGGGAGTTTCACAAGTTTTCTTTATTAGGAAAACATTAGTAAAAATAATTATAATAAAATAAATGTTGTTATATAACCAAGAACATAATCACAAAAGGAGTTTGAAGCTTAAACACCACACACAAGTTGTTGGAAGAAGCAAATGTCTAACAGATTCATTGATTTACTTAATAAAAATAAATAACAAGCATCTACTGTACTGCAGCTATGCTTTTGGTCAAAGGAGTTTCCCTTTCCTCTCCAGAACAGTGTTTTACAAATTGTGGTCCCTGGATCAGCAACATCAAGACCTGGGAATTGATAATGCAAATTCTAAGGCTCTGTTTTAGACCCACTACACATGGGTCCCAGCAATCCGTGTTTTTAACAAACCCTCCAGGAAATTCTGATGCATCCTTGAGTTTGAGAACCTCTACTCTCGGACACATGTTCTAAGTCACTGGAACACAAGGAATTCTTCAGAGTGAAGAAGTGTTTGCTGAGATGTTCCCAAAATCACTGGAAGAGAATCAAGCAAGTTTGCTACCTCTTATCCTTTTCTGCAAATATTTAATATTTTAGATTCTAGGCATTAACCACCTAAGTAATCAGCAAAAAGCCCAAAAATATAGTCAACATGGGGGCTAGCATTCAGCCTTAGTTCGTTCCATTTAAAATTGTAAACAATTAATTAACAGAAACCTCAGTTAAATAGAGCTGGGAGACCAGAAGCGGATGCTCTCATGTCCTGCAATGATAGAGCCCAACAGGAAGAAGAAAACTCCCTCTTCTTGCCTGGCAAGAGTTCAGCCAATGAGAGATGGTTACAGCTCAGCCAATGAAAAGCCATGGACTCCTTATTTACTGTAGGTCTCCCAACTTCCTCTTTGTCTCTATAAAAAGTGATCTTCTTTCCCTGCCCTACAGGGATTGCACAGGGCTTGTCATGGTTACAGACCCTGAATTGCAATTCTCTGTTGGTGCCATATAAACACGTCTTTCCTGAAGAAGTATCTGGCAGTCTCTTTTAGGTCAACAAAATACACTACTAATCACACTTTTCCCAAATAGGTTATGTTGAATTAAAGGTAAAGCTTCCCCCAAACATTTTAATATCTGTAGTTTGATCACTATCACAGTATCACATAATTATTAAAATAGATTCATTTCTATAGCTGCTTGAAAATAAGATTCTTCAGACTCAAAGACTATTTATTATACATCTATGAATATAGGACATGCCAGGGGCTAAGTTAACAGTTCACAATACTCAAAGTTTTATATTTCTCACTGTAGGTAACAGAAACCTCAGTAATTGGTATAACATATATTATGTAACTTTTGTGTATCTTACTCAAATCTAACAGCATTTTAAATAAAATGAAAGGCAAATTCAATTCAGTTTACAATGATTTTTAATTGGGTATTAATATAAACACACTGGAAAAGGGTTGTGTACTTGTCTGTTTATACTATAATTTTAGAAAGTAAAATAGATATTAATTAGTATGTCAGGAAGGGAAACTGTGACAAATGTCTTCTACATAATTGCAAAACCAGCACATTCTCAGTTTATATGCTTGTCACTGCAAGTTTAGAAGAAAATGTATTTCTTTTTAAGCTTCAAATCACATTTGCAGACACACACACGAAAAAGGTAAAAAGGCTAGCCCATTACTTGAGGGTAGAGTCAGATTGATTCATTGCAGCCTTATGGGACCTTCTGTTTCCAACAATCAAACGAAAGGGCAGAGGCACCATTCACAGTGAGGATGAGCTCAGCTCTAACTAATATAAAATCTATGGACATTTAAATTCCTGGCGGTCAAATGAAAGAAGCTTATAAACAAAGGAAACTGACCAAAAACCATAAACCTATCTGTTAAGTGGTAGATAGCAAAGCTTTTGATTTAGTCATTAAATTAGAACAGTATAATATTGGTTCACATGGCTTTATTGGCTGAAAATAAGTAAAAGGAGGAAAAATAAGAGAGTTGTTAACAAGAACTTCTGCAAAGTAGTTCAAGCACATAGCTACTACATCAGTGAACGTACTGAACAATTCACTTGTGATAATGTTGCAATCATGCTCATATAGTTATAATAAGAAAATAAATTCTGAACGTTAAGAAAAATAAACCTCATTTCATATTTCTCTCTTAAGTTCTAATAAGGGAATGGCTATTTTAATTCATATCTATAAATGCAAATGCATTACACAGAAAAAATATATTTGTTGTAACTTATCAACCTATCTTGATCTCATTTATAACAACTGCATACTTGATTTTATTATTAAGATATTTTAAAAATAAATTCCCTCACTCAAACATGTAAAAGAATTACGATAAGCCACTTTAGGACAGCTTTTAACTATTTGGAGTTGTTATCTAATAATCATCATCACAATGTTTTAGAGATTCAAATTCTAAGGAAAAACATAACTTGTGTGTGTAAGCAAAAGCTTCTTAAATCATTCCCTTTCATAAGTATTTGAAACTCTGTAGTCTTTATATTATACTTTAAAAATTAATAACTGGCCTAGTCAGCAGTGTTTGAAGTTTTACATAGCTAGCTCTTGAAAAGGCTTATGTTATTTTGTAACAACACAATACACTTATTAGATACTCTTCTCAGGAATTTAAGTGATAGGAATACAAGCTACATGATGTAATATGGCCCTTTTTTTTGTAAATGTCTCCTAATTTCTCTGGAAAACTCATCATTCCGTCCAGAAAAGGAGCAGTTTAAATGCTAAGTACTTTATATTATTAAAGCATGTAATGGCTTAAAAACACCTCTGAAAAAATTAATATATAAATATATATTCCTTACAAGAGTAATTAAAGATTTGGGAAATATTGAGATCATAATCTAATTGCTCCATACCATCATTTGTCAGGTATCAACTGGGTAAAAGTTTATGAAATCATGCTCAGGGGAGGATTTACGAAGCATGTAGTGTATCCTCCAGCTAAGGATTCATCAAAACTGTTCAAGACACATGAGAAAATATGTCCCTTCTAAATAATTCTGTAGGAGTTTTCCTTATAGCCTAGAAAAATCATATGCCTCTATCAGCTCTTTACTGTTAGGAAATAGACTGTTTTCTTTCCCGCTCAAACACTTGGTTGTGATCACATACATATGTGTCTGTGCTCATCCGACATGCTCTGTGATTTTCAATACACTTTTCTAAGCCCTTAACCAAGAGTAATTAGAAGATGAAGAGCTATTTGGCCTCAGTGCATCATGTTCTTGTGACAGGTGGCCAGAAACACACAAAGAAAAGGAAAAAAATTGTGGCTACTGATCAAGATAACTAAATTTATACATTCTGGTGATATCAGCAATTATTAATAACACTTATTACAGAAGAAAGGGGGAAAGAGGTGGGAAAATAGACTTCTCATGCAAATGAAACAGCATGACTGCTCCAAAGTTAAGAATATAATAATAATTTTAAAAAAGAATATAATAATAACAATAATAAATTTGAAAAGACTCTAAGTTACTCTTTTTCCTTAATAGTTTATGAGGACACATTGAATTTTAAATTAATAGTACTGTCTTCAATTTCCTTATAACAGGCATATTGTTAAAAGTCTTTTTAAAACAAAAAAATAAAGTGATGATACACACTATTCCAATCTAATGTATCATTTGAAAGTTCTCTTAAGATAAACTGTAGTAGAAACCTACACATAGGAACTTCCCTGGTGGTGCAGTGGTTAAGAATCCACCTGCCAATGCAAGGGACACGGGTTCGAACCCTGGTTTGGGAAGATCCCACGTGCCGCGGAGCAACTGGGCCCGTGCGCCACAACTACTGAGCCTGTGCTCTAGAGCCCGCGAGCCACAACTACTGAGCCCGTGTGCCGCAACTACTGAAGCCCGCGCCCCTAGAGCCCGTGCTCCTCAACAAGAGAAGCCACCACAATGAGAGGCTAGCGCACCGCAACAAAGAGTAGCCCCAGCTCGCCGCAACTAGAGAAAGCCAGCGCGCAGCAATGAAAACCCAACGCAGCCAAAAATAAAATAAATAAATTTTAAAAAGATACACGAAGCAAACCTACACCTAAGTAATTGTAGATAACATCGTCAAACTGTAACATACTATTTAAAACATTTGGAAGCTATATGTTTCCCCAGCTATACTGAGATATGACTGACAAATTAAAATTGGATATATTTCAGTTGTAACACATGACGTTTTTAAAGGTGTACAACATGATTTAATGTATATGTTCATTGTGAACTGATTACCATGATCATGTTAATCACCTCACGTGGATACCATGGTGGGGGAGGGGAGAAAACAAGATTTACTCTCTTAGCCAATTTTCAGTATACAATACAGTATTATTAGTTATAATCACCATGCTCTACATAATCCCCAGGCTTTATTCATTTTATATCTTGAATTAATTGAACAACCACTTTCTAACTGGTAGTGGGAAATGATTACTAAGTATTAAAGAAAAATAGAAACAAAGAGAAGATGGCATATGTGAGAAGATAATTTTTATTTAAGTACAGTGATGTCTAAAGAAATATTTGACATTTGGGGTTGCTCTCAGCCAGCAATGTGAAGAAATATGTAATACAGATATCTTCTATAGCCCCTCATTGCAACGGACTCTCTGTAAGTTATCATGAGCTGACACAATTAGAGAAACCCGATTCCTAAGGAACTCTGACAGGTGTCTGCATTCTGTAAACTCACATTCACCCCCGTGGCTTCGTCAGAAATACACTATCGGAGAGATGAGAGAAGAGGTAGCTCAGCAGTTGGAAGAGCTGAGCCAATGGCCCCGAATAATTTTACGGGATCTCCGAGAAGCTGGCAGCAGCTGCGGGGCCTCAGGGTGAACGTTTGCTGTGTGGGGTTCACTTCTAAGGTTTCATCACTTCAAGGGTTGAGCTTTTTTTCTAACAAGATTCACAGACTCAAGCTGAGAAAAAGTCAAAAGTTCAGCTCTAAATAACCTCAAGGACAGAGTATTTTGTATTCATTCCTTTCCTGTTCAATATGAGAAAAAATATCAGAGACATGGCAAAATGGCATGGACCTCAAAAAGGTTTCTGCTTTACAAGCTGTATTAAAAAGTAAGACGGAAAGAAAAAGTAATGCCTTGGCTATAGACATGACAAAACCCCACTGAAATGCCACCTTACCTCTTTGACCTTTAAATTAGTGATCACAAGTCCATTATTCTTTTAAGTATTTTGAACAACGATATGTGTACTTCTGCCCCAAAGAACTGCATTCCAGAAGATGATCACTGGATGTCTTTGCTTCACCAGTTTTATATTCTGCTTGAACAAAAGGGAAATTGCCAAGAACTGGTTTTACACATCTGGGGAGGGAGAGGAGCAACACCTCCACTGAGAAGGGTATTTAGTAGGATATGAAGCAAAGGACAAACACTTGTTTTGTTTTGTTTTAAAGCACTGGTGAAGAATTCTGGATAAGTAAATTGATTATTTCTCTTTTTTTTCTGTTAAATAATCCTGAAGTAGAACTAAAAATGAGATGCACAAATTCTTAACCACAGTTAAAACTGAAGAAGTGGTTATTAGAAATCCAGAAACCAAAATATGAGGCTTCTGAATAACAATTAAGATAAAGCAAAGATACAAGAGAGGGCTTCCCTGGTGGCGCAATGGTTAAGAATCCGCCTGCCAGTGCAGGGGACACGGGTTCAAGCCCTGGTCCGGGAAGATCCCACATGCCGCGGAGCAACCAAGCCCCTGCACGACGACTACTGAGCCTGCTCTCTAGAGCCCGCGAGCCACAACTGCTGAGCCCGTGTGCCACAACTACTGAAGCCCACGCGCCTAGAGCCCACGCTCCGCAACGAGAGAGGCTACCGCAATGAGAAGCCCGCGCACTGCAGCGAAGAGCAGCCCCCCTTCGCTGCAACTAGAGGAATCCCACATGCAGCAACGAAGACCCAACGCAGCCAAATATAAATAAATAAATCTATTTTTTTTTTTTAAAAAGAAAGATACAAGAGAATGTTAGGTGTAACATCCATGGCTGCAGATCTCAGACAAACCCCAAACTGGACCCTCATCCCCTAAATAAGTGGGTTGTTTTAATGTGAAAAATGCTACTTATTTGTTTCACATGAAAGAAACTCAGAGTTGAGGCATCTAGCTGGAGCAAGCCTGGGCCCCGGTTGGTTTCAAGGAGTCATCAAAAGAGTTGGGCTGAATGAGGAACCAGTCAACCACTTAGACCTGGAAGACAAGCCTTGACATCCACCCCTGCTGGGCAGGGCTGATCTGAGCTGGCTTCGCAGAGTCAGACGCTAAAGAAACTCAGAACACAACTTTGTATTACAAGAAAGAACACAAGGAACAATAAAGGCTAACTACAAAGAATCCATTAAAAAAAAAAAAAAAAAGTGTAGGAAAAACAAATGATTTCCGTAAAAACAAGCGATTTTAGTAAAGTTATCTTTGGACTAAAATGGACCAAAAACATGTCACTGAGTTAAAATGAAGTGTAAGCTATGGGGCAGAACTTCGAATTATGAGGGATCTTTTCCTGATTATGCCAAGTATTGATCTCAGTGAATGGACTTGTGTTGTGACCTAAGAAATGTGTGAAATTTGGAACAATAATGCTTGCTTATGAAGGACATTTGTATTTTCATTACGTTTGGCACTCAGCCAGACAGCATTTCAAGTGTCCAAAGTAATTCCAGCATCTGGCTTTGCACACCACAGCCCAGCTCGACCTGACGTCAGGCCCCGGTCGAAAGAAGAGAATCCTTTAGAATTCTAGGGAATCCCCTTTAATAATTAACAATCAATTTAATTTAATGGACAACTGTTTGAACATTTGGTAGCCCACTTGCCACCTCTCCCGGTTCCCTATTTTAAAATTGATTTTCAGTAACTTTACACACAAATGGTTAACTTGTTTAGAGCTATTCAGATCGAAGAGATACCTAAAGTTGTTTTGTGGTTAACTCAGCCCCCATAGGACCCCATCGTTCAGAGCGCTGAACTCAATAATCTTGCTAAAAAATCTAGGCACAAAATGCGAATTGACTATACTTTCGATTCCTCCTAACATTCAATTGAATCTTAATACTTACACATCTCATATAGCACACCCTTTAAACTGATGGGGTTCAGGGCAGGCTGCCTCAAGATATGCCACTTGGGCATGCGGATTATTTTGAGTTGAAAGCAATCAAGGCCCAAAAGATTCAGGAAGAAATTTTTATCTTCCCCTCAACTGCCTAAAAGAATTTAGATAGAGGACCTGCTCCAGGCAGGGAGCTTTCACCATAGATAAATAACTACAGTATAACAAGAACTAGGAGTGTGTAGACAGGGAGGAACCAACCAAAGTCTATTTTAAAAATTTCCTCTCTGTGTCTCATTGTTTCTGTGTGCCCAGCAAAAATTTATTTATCAAACATTTGTTCTTCTCAGCCAACTGTGAATTATCTTCCTCCCTTTTCAAGTCCCAGACGCCTACCCTCTTCTCTTCATCTCAGAACAGCATAAAAACCTAAATTGCCTGACTGTCGTTTGGCTCTTATGGAGTCCCGGTACATACATAATTAAATTTCTTTTTTCTTCTGTTACTGTCTCATGTCAATTTAATTATTAGGACAGTCAGAAAAACCGAGAAGCATAGAGGAAAATTTTTCCTCCCCAACAATACAAACATTCATCGTTAGAATTTTCCATAATTGCTTTTGTTTGTTTTTCTTTCGGTCCCCATGAACAGATGTCTTTATACTAATATCCTGTTCAGAGAGTGCCCCAATCATTTGATACACTGCATTCTCAGAAAGTTTACCTTTTTTTTAAGCCAGTACTACTTACACTTTAACAATGAACTATATTTAGTTCCCAAATCACGTAGATGTAATAAAATCATGACATTTTCACACATATGTATACAGCATTCTCAGTGAGAATATCAGAATGGCTCTGCAATAATCTTGTCATATTACATTTAAAAAGTGGAGTGACTCAGCTTCTGAGTTCTTTAATACATCAGATATGTTGCTTGTTTAATAGGAACAGATAGGCATTAAATTGTTTATACAAGCAGAAAAAAATCTGTCATATTTATAACTGTGACAAATAACTAATGAACTATTAGCCATATTCAGGAGGAGAGTGCGTGCACACACACACACACACACACACCTTTACTGTTATATTTGATACACTTGAAGATTTTTCAAGACAAAGAATTTGTAGAATTGTTACTTTCACTCTCAGAAAGTTTGATCTCCGTATTTGAGCAACCAAAGCAACATGAACCAAAATTTACAGGATCCTTCCCAAACAGTGTAATTGGTTTTTCTTTAACAGCATAATGCTATAAAAGTAAAAAAAAAAAAAAAAAAAATGTTAGCTATTATATATAACTAATATTAGTAATGTTAATAAGGGGAAAACTATTTTGAAAGGCTAATATGTTACATAAAATTATATGTACTGTACCAGGGTGATGTTTAAAATACCCAGCTGTGACAATTTTGTCAATATGTAAAGTAATTAACTACAACTGTAAATTGAAGCATCTAATTTAATAGTGCTAATGATATTTATAATTCTCCTCCAAAGTGTCATGCAAGGATTGTCAAGTATTCATAAAATTAATACTCTACTTCTCATCCCTGCTGCTGGCCAAGAATATCATACTGCATCCCTAAGAGACATTTGAAAGAAACTGTTGTGCTTGAATTTTCATGCTAAAGAGTAGAAAACAAGAAAGAGGCGCTTCCATATAAAAGATCAAAAATGCACCTGAGATCAGAGGTTTTCTAAGTAATAATATTGAGTTTGAAATAATTTACAGTGAATCACTATGAATTCTGTAAACTTGGAAAGCCAAAGTTTTAAACTTGGGCTTAATTCTCCGAATACTATAGCCAGGAGGGATTCAAACAAGGCCAGTCTACAGATCTGATTCTAATTCCAGGCTAGGTGCATGAATAACAGCTGAACCTAGGACCAAACCCTGCCTGCAAAGTGAGGAACTTAGGAAACTCTCATCCAATATCCATCCACCACAGAAAATTCATTCTGTTCCCAGGTAAATGCCACCCTTATAGTTTCATCCAGAAACCAGACGATGAACTAAACAAGAACTTTTCAAAAATTCTTGGAGTTGCTGGTACTAGGATAAATCTTTGTCTAGACGCTGGTTCTTCTGTAGCTTTATTCTCACTTTCCTCATCAGAGTTCCAGGCACCCACTTCTTTTGAAAACAGAAGGTAATGAATGTAGACCTTGGGGAAATGTAGGCGACGCTTGGTACAGTGGAGCCTAGTGGAATGTTGTTTGGATGAATAAAACTAATGTGTAAAATCTCCGTCTGCTGTCAACCGGTTGTATGGCTTTGGAGCCCTTACTGACTTCACTGAGCTTCCCTTTTCTTCTTTATATTATGTGCTATCAGACACATACGGTGCTCACAGAGTGGCTGGATAGATTAAATGAAATGTACAACGGGGATAAACAACTTGAATTATTTCAAAGTTATTCAATAAACACCACTCATATCTACAAATTATTTTCTTTCCCCTTCGTTTTCCCTGCTCACAGCCACCTACCTTCAGCACAATATAAGCAACAGAATAAAGTAACTAAGAATGTGTTTCCTTCAACATGGCACAGATGACTTTTTTCTTAATTTTTTTTTTTTGCGGTACGCAGGCCTCCCACTTCTGTGGCCTCTCCCGTTGCGGAGCACAGGCTCCGGACGCGCAGGCTCGGTGGCCACATGGCTCACGGGCCCAGCCGCTCCGCGGTACGTGGGATCCTCCCGGACCGGGGCACGAACCCGTGTCCCCTGCATCGGCAGGCGGACTCTCAACCGCTGCGCCACCAGGGAAGCCCAACACAGCTGCCTTTTAAGAGGTCCAAATGTTGATTTTTGAGTTTTCATAAAACATAGTTTGTATTCCAAGAGCAAAGAACCAGAAACACTTTGGAGGGAAGAGTCCAGAAGGAAAAAAAAAAAAAAAAAAAACAGCAAAAATGTGTTCTAAGTGCACTGTATACTGGATGTGTTAAGTGACTTAAGAAGTACAGAATGGTATTTAAACTGTGAGGAATGAGGGTCCCTGGCACCACGCATGGATGGTTGGCAGGTAGCTAGAGACACATGACACATAGCCATGACCATGAGGTTCTCAAGGTCTTCAAGGTCATACATTTGTAAAAGTCCTTAATAGGCGGTGTACAAATCTGTTATTTCAGCATCCACTCAGAGCTCCACCTAGCCAGATGACTTTCATTAAGGGAAAGCAAATACATAGCAGGGTTTTGCTGCTTGTAATGTCTATTAACAGTGGAAATCAAGTTTCATAAAACTGATTTTTGATAAAAATATATTTTTTCTTCTCTGTGAACAGAATATATATATACATATATATAAAAATGCCTTTCCTAAGGTTTGTTTCTGCCTCTAGTGAGATAGAAAAAAAACATCCAAACCTTGTCTGAATGAATAATCCTCTAGAGGAGGGCCTTAAGTGAGAAGGACATAGAGGCCCACATGATATGCAGCCTTAGAAAGAAAAGAATTGTTCCACATGTTTTTGCCAAAATTCCTGTTATAAAAAATTCTTCCTAATCTGTTCTTTACTAGGGCAGCAGCATTTTTGTTTGGTCAGATTTAACAGAATACTCTTCAAGCATACTCAATGTGACTTTGTACCTTGAGATATGGAACATAATTGTAAAATGAAGAGCACGGAGGAACCAGTGGTATTCACTTATTCTCATTTTTCTTAGTGTGTCTAAAATAGGGGAAAACAAGCAGTATTGCATTCTGTCTTTTACAAAAAGGAGATAAGCAAAATCCAGTAGTTGCCTAACCAAGATGATTTTCTGATTTAAAAGAGAGCTGAAATTGTGCAAGAAACTCTCCTGCACTCTCTGGCAAAGAACCCCACAGAATAAAGAGAGAATGCCGAATCAAGTAAGCTATTATTAAGAGCAGAGCTAGTCATATCTAACGAGGCCAAAATGGGGTGAAGGATGCAGAAGGAAATTAGGATAATTTGTCCCCAAACCTCCAAATCAATAGGGAAAAATTGAAAAATATAAAGAAAGGATGAACTGGAGGTTATGTGCTGCAGGGGATTCTTAAAGAGCACATACCTATTATTTTTCCCAATGATGCTTTTTGAGATCAGTGTACGTAAGAAAGCCTGTGCCTTTTCATCTGTTTCCTCTCATATTCTTTGGCGCTGTTGTCCAAGAAGAGCCTGGGAAGGGCTGGCTATTGTGGATGGTTACTATCCTTGTCCTCTTGTGAATCACCTCAGTGAATGAGAAATTCCAACGAACTGCTGCTTAAATTGTTCTTCCTTCTGCTTACTTTTGCCAGAGAGTTATGGATTTACCCAGAGGGGAGATGAAGAATCAGATGAGAGAATCCAGAAGGGCATCACTCATAACAGGATAACCTTCTCTCCACTGGGACATAACAAGCACTTATGCTCTGTATACAAGGTAAAGTCCTTCCTCCTTCTTTAAAAAGAAAAACAAGTATCATCCAAATGGGATGTTGCAAATGTATGTCACAGAGGTAACTGTGAAATACAAAGAAAGGCTGGTTAACCAAACTCTCAAATCACTCTGTTATACATGCTACCATTTTTTTGAAACCTAATTGGCATTTAATAAAGTATAAAATATACTAAAAGTGTACATTTTGATAAATTTTACATGTGTATACATCCGAAAAACCATCATCTTGCTCAAGACAGGGAAATTAATCAACGCCAAAGGTTTCCTGATGTCACTTTGTATTCCTGCCTGACACTCATAATTCAATCAGGGGAAACCACTGATTCACATTTTAACTAGATTTGTTCATAATTTATAGAATTTTCTATAAATGGAATAACAGACAATATGCTTTTTGCCTAGCTTTCTTCACTGAGTAAAATTATTTCGAGATTTATCCATTTTGTTGCTGTACCAAGAGTTCATTTTTAAAAATCTGAGTGGCATCCCATTAAATGGATATGTCATACATTTTTAATCCATTCATTAGTTGATAGAATTTCAGGGTAACTCCATCTTTGTCCTGTAACAAATAAAGTTGCTATGAACATTCGTTTGCATGTTTTTGTATGTACATATGTTTTTATTTATCTTTGGCATGTACCTAGGAGGGGAATTGCCAGATTATGTGGCAGATCATCCTTTTATTATTAAGAAACAAAATATGTTTTTCAAAATGGTATAACAATTTAAATTTCTGCAGCAGAATATAAGAGTTCCAGTTCTTCCACATCCTTGCTAACACTTGCTATGGTGAGGATTTGAATTTTAGCATTTCTGACAGGCGTATCATGATATATTGTGATTTTAACTTCCACATCCTTAATAAGTAATGATGGCCATTTGTCCATGTGCTTACTTGCTATTCATACATATCTTTTGGGGGGAGTGGTATCTGCTCAAATCTTATGCCCATGTTTAAATGGGTATCTATTTTCTTATTATTGAATTTTGAGAGTTCTTTATATATTCTAGGTACAAGTGCTCCAACAGATATAAAATTTGAAACATTATCTCCAGTATGTGGCATTTATTTTCATTACCTAAGTTTCTTTCAAAGAATAGAAGCTTTAAATTTATCAATGTGTTTTACAGATATCCTTTATTTGTAAATCTAAAAAATCTTGGCTTAATGCAAGGATGTATTTTCTTCTTAAAGATTTGTAAGATTTAGGGTTTACATTTACATCCATATTGACTCAATTTTGTGTATGATGCTAGGTATAAAGAGTGCAGCAGGTAGTATAGGGTCTAGTTTTGTCCCACTATTGAAGCAATGAAATTTTTAATACTCTACTTTATATACTTAAGTTTTAAGGTTTTATATTTTGGCTTGTGGTAACACGAACTAAACATGACCCTGAGTGATTTCCAGCACTGCTCTCTCTGCTCTGGGCTGGTTCTGCTGCGAGCCTAGGTTATTTTCCTTACATGCACGTCCTGATCATTACCCAGATGGAGGAATGAGAAAGACCCTTTGTAGACCTATGTAGCACTCTTTCTGGGCAACTCTCTCCTCTCCACTACCCTGCCTTGCACTGTCTAGCTGCCTTGGCATCTGCAGACCCCAACTTTGTATGTTCATTTCAAAGAGACCACCAGGTTATGCCTGGGTTCCCTTCTCTATACTTTGTTTTCAAAGTTCACTATAGGAAGTCAGCTGGTGCAACTGTAGGGTTCTCCTCATTTGTTTCTCCTCTACAAATACCTATGTCCTATAATATGTGATGTCTGATCTCGTAAGAGATTCTTTCACATACATTTTCATGTTTTTAAATTGTCCTAGGCATGGGATTAATACCAAATCTAGTATTTCTTCTTGTCAGAAAACCAATGTCCTTAATTTTATTTATAATATTTTTCATTTATTCAATAAAATAATTTTCAACTGATAATCTTGTTTGTGTAGCATCTTTCCTTTATTTCATGAATATAACATTTTACTTCTCTAAATAAAGTTTTCCTAAGGTTTTCTTCTGCTACTGCTAGTCTCAATCTAGAAAACTTGCATTGGTTGTATTGGAAGAGGGGATGCATTCCCATAAAGTAATATTGCATTTAAAAGTCTCACACAAATTAACTAAATAGCAGAAAAGCAGACAGAGTCACAGGTACACGTGGTCCACCTTGTGTTTTATCTGGATTGTAACTGAGGGAAATATTTATACTCCAAAGGATGAGAATAATGGAGGGAAGATTTTAAATTATGTATATGGATGTAGTTTGATAATTTATAACTAAGAGATAGTCTAGGTAATGTATACCACTACTGTTCAGCAAATTGACTTTGATCAAAATCAGATCCAATAATACACCATATAGTTGAATAACCTGTTTTTGCTTTTCTCCTTTTGGCCAGTCATATGGTTAATGAGAGAAGTTCACTAACCTATTAAACACTGCTTAAGTCAGAAAATCAAAAGTTCAGTTCTGGATCACTAAAAATTAAAAAATAAATATCAACTAATAATATATAGATATTGTTGATTAATAAATATTGGTATAATAAGCAATCAACCTCCAACTGCCTGTTAGATTTTGAACCCATTTTTATATCATTCTTGCTTAATCTGTGCAGCTAATACATATAATTGTTGCTTCCACTAACTTGGAATTTTTTTTAAAGCATGTAAGACTCTTCTGTATTAGAAAGAGGAACGTTGCTCTTAGATAGCCTCATCCAGCAGACGGCAGACAGCAGAAGCAAGAAGAACTACAACCCTGCAGGCTGTGGAACAAAAACCACATTCACAGAAAGATAGACAAGATGAAAAGGCAGAGGGCTATGTACCAGATGAAGGAACAAGATAAAACCCCAGAAAAACAACTAAATGAAGAGGAGACAGGCAATCTTCCAGAAAAAGAATTCAGAATAATGACAGTGAAGATGATTCAGGACCTCAGAAAAAGAATGGAGACAAAGATTGAGAAGATGGAAGAAATGTTTAACAAAGACCTAGAAGAATTAAAGAACAAAAAAACAGAGAGGAACAATACAATAACTGAAATGAAAACTACACTAGAAGGAATCAATAGCAGAATAACTGAGGCAGAAGAACAGATAAGTGACCTGGAACAGAATGGTGGAATTCACTGCTGCAGAGCAGAATAGTGAAAAAAGAATGAAAAGAAATGAAGACAGCCTAAGCGACTTCTGAGACAACATTAAACCCAACAACATTCGCATTATAGGGGTCTCAGAAGGAGAAGACAGAGAGAAAGGACCAGATAAAATATTTGAAGAGATTATAGTCGAAAACTTCCCTAACAGGGGAAAGAAAATAGCCACCCAAGTCCAGGAAGCGCAGTGAGTCCCATACAGGATAAACCCAAGGAGAAACACACCAAGACACAGAGTAATCAAATTGGCAAAAATTAAAGACAAAGAAAAATTATTGAAAGCAGCAAGGGAAAAATGACAAATAACATACAAGGGAACTCCGATAAGGTTAACAGCTGATTTCTCAGCAGAATCTCTACAAGCCAGAAGGGAGTGGCATGATATACTTAAAGTGATGAAAGGGAAGAACCTACAGCCAAGATTACTCTAGCTGGCAAGGATCTCATTCAGATTCAATGGAGAAATCAAAAGCTTTACAGACAAGCAAAGGCTAAGAGAATCCAGCACCACCAAACGAGCTCTACAACAAATGCTAAAGGAACTTCTCTAAGTGGGAAACACAAGAGAAGAAAAGGACCTACAAAAACAAACCAAAAACAACTAGGAAAATGGTCACAGGAACATACATATCGATAATTACCTTAAACATGAATGGAATAAATGCTCCAACCAAAAGACACAGGCTTGCTGAATGGATACAAAAACAAGACCCATATATATGCTGTCCACAAGAGACCCACTTCAGACCTAGGGACACATACAGATTGAAAGTGAGGGGATGGAAAAAGATATTCCATGCAAAAGGAAATCAAAGGAAAGCTGGAGTAGCAATACTTATAACAGGTAAAATAGACTTTAAAGAATGTTACAAGAGACAAGGAAAAACACTACATAATGATCAAGGGATCAATCCAAGAAGAAGATATAACAGTTATAAATATATATGCATCCAACATCGGAGCACCACAATACATAAGGCAACTGCTAACAGCTCTAAAAGAGGAAATCAACAGTAACACAATAATAGTGGGGGACTTAAACACCTCATGTACACCAGTGGACAGATCATCCAAAATGAAAATAAATAAGGAAACAGAAGCTTTAAGTGACAATAGACCAGATAGATTTAATTGGTATTTATAGGACATTCTATCCAAAAACAGCAGATTACACTTTCTTCTCAAGTGTGCACGGAACATTCTCCAGGATAGATCACCTCTTGGGTCACAAATCAAGCCTCAGTAAAATTAAGAAAATTGAAATCATATCAAGCATCTTCTCAGACCACAACATTATGAGATTAGAAATGAATTACAGGGGAAAAAATGCAAAAAACACAAACACATGGAGGCTAAACAATATGTTACTAAATAACCAAGAGATCACTGAAGAAATCAAAGAGGAAATCAAAAAATACCTAGATACAAATGACAATGAAAACATGATAATCCAAAACCTATGGGTTGCAGCAAAAGCAGTTCTAAGAGAGAAGTTTACAGCTATACAAAGCTACCTCAAGAAACAAGAAAAATTTTAAATAAACAATCTAATCTTATACCCAAAGGAACTAGAGAAAGAAGAAAAAACAAAACCCAAAGTTAGCAGAAGGAAAGAAATCAGAGCAGTAATAAATAAAACGGAAACAATGAAAGAACAATGAAACAAACAATGAAAGAAAACAATTGCAAAGATCAATAAAACTAGAAGCTGGTTTTTTGAGAAGATAAATAAAATTGATAAAACATTAGCAAGACTCATCAAGAAAAAGAGGGAGAGGACTCAAATCAATAAAATTAGAAATGAAACAGGAGAAGTTACAACAGACACTGCAGAAATACAAAGCGTCCTAAGAGAGTACTACCAGCAACTCTATGCCAATAAAATGGACAACCTGGAAGGAATGGACAATTCCTCAGAAAGGTATTACCTTCCAAGACTGAACCAGGAAGAAATACAAAATAGTAACAGACCAGTCACAAGTAATGAAATTGAAACTGTGATTAAAAATCTTCCAACAGGGCTTCCCTGGTGGTGCAGTGGTTGAGAATCTGCCTGTTAATGCAGGGTACATGGGTTTGAGCCCGGGTCTGGGAAGATCTCACATGCCATGGAGCAACTAGGCCCATGAGCCACAACTACTGAGCCTGCGCATCTGGAACCTGTGCTCCACAACAAGAGAGGCCATGATAGTGAGAAACCCGTGCACCACAATGAAGGGTGGTCCCCGCTTGCCACAACTAGAGAAAGCCGTCGCACAGAAACGAAGTCCCAACACAGCAAAAATAAATAAATAAAATTAATAAAAATCTTCCAGCAAACAAAAGGCCAGGACCAGATGGCTTCACAGGTGAATTCTATCAAAAAGTTAGAGAAGAGCTAACACCCATGCTTCTCAAACTCTTCCAAAAAATTGCAGAGGAAGGAACACTCCCAAACTCATCCTTTGAGGCCACCATCACCCTGATACCAAAACCAGACAAAGATATTACAAAAAAAGATAATTACAGACCAATATCACTGATGAATATAGATGCAAAAATCCTCAACAAAATACTAACAAACAGAATCCAACAAAACATTAAAAGGATCATACACCATGATCAAGTGGGATTTGTCCCACGGATGCAAGGATTCTTCAATATATGCAAATCAATCAATGTGATACACCATACTAACAAATTGAAGAATAAAAACCATATGATCATCTCAATAGAGGCAGAAAAAGCTTCTGAGAAAACTCAACACCCATTTATGATAAAAACTCTCCAGAAAGTGGGCATAGAGGGAACCTACCTCAACATTATAAAGGCTATATATGACAAACTCACAGCAAACATCATTCTCAATGGTGAAAAACTGAAAGCATTTCCTCTAAGATCAGGAAGAAACCAAGGATGTTCACTCTCACCACTATTATTCAACATAGTTTTGAAAGTCCTAGCCATGGCAATCAGAGAAGAAAAAGAAATAAAAGGAATACAAATTGGAAAAGAAGCAGTAAAGCTGTCTCAGTTTGCAGATGACATGATACTATACATACAGAATCTTAAAGATGCCACCAGAAAACTACTAGAGTTAATCAATTAATTTGGTAAAGTTGCAGGATACAAATTTAATGCACAGAAATCCCTTGCATTCCTATATAGTAATGATGAAAATCTGAAAGAGAAATTAAGGAAACACTCCCATTTACCATTGCAAGAAAAAGAATAAAATACCTAGGAATAAACCTACCTAGGGAGAAAAAAGACCTGTATGTAGAAAACTATAAGACACTGATGAAAGAAATTATAGATGATACCAACAGATGGAGAGATATACCATGTTCTTGGATTGGAATAATCAATATTGTGAAAATGACTATACTACCCAAAGCAATCTACAGATTCAATGAAATCCCTATCAAATTACCAGTGGCATTTTTTACGGAACCAGAACAAAAATCTTAAAATTTGTCTGGAGACACAAAAGACCCCGAATAGCCAAAGCAGTCTTGAGGGAAAAAAAAAGGAGCTGGAGGAATCAGACTCCCTAACTTCAGACTATACTACAAAGCTATAGTAATCAAGACAATATGGTACTGGCACAAAAGCAGAAACACAGATCAATGGAACAAGATAGAAAGCCCAGATGTAAACTCATGCACCTATGGTCAACTAATCTATGACAAAGGAGGTAAGGATATACAATGGAGAAAAGACAGTCTCTTCAGCAAGTGGTGCTGGGAAAACTGAACAGCTACATGTAACAGAATGAAATTTGAACACTCCCTAACACCATACACAAAAATAAACTCAAAATGGATTAGAGACCTAAATGTAAGACCGGACACTATAAAACTCTTAGAGGAAAACATAGGAAGAACACTCTTTGACATAAATCACAGCAAGATCTTTTTTGATCCACCTCCTAGAGTAACGGAAATAAAAACAAACAAATGGGACCTAATGAAACTTCAAAGCTTTTGCACAGCAAAGGAAACCATAAACAAGACAAAAAAAACAACCATCAGGATGGGAGAAAATATTTGCAAACGAATCAACAGAGAAAGGATTAATCTCCAAAATATATAGACAGCTCATGCAGCTCAGTATTAAAAAACAAACAAACCAATCCAAAGATGGGCAGAAGACCTACATAGACATTTCTCCAAAGAAGACATACAGATGGCCAAGAAGCACATGAAAAGCTGCACAACATTACTAATTATTAGAGAAATGCAAATCAAAACTGCAATGAGGTATCATGTGACACCAGTTAGAATGGGCTTCATTAGAAAATCTACAAACAACAAGTGCTGGAGAGGTTGTGGAGAAAAGGGAACCCTCTTGCACTGTTGGTGGGAATGTAAACTGATACAGCCACTATGGAGAACAGTATGGAGGTTCCTTAAAAAACTAAAAATAGAATTACCATATGATCCAGCAATGCCACTACTGGGCATATACCCAGAGAAAACCACAATTCAAAAAGACACATGCACCCCAATGTTCATTGCAGCACTCTGTATAATAGCCAGGTCATGGAAGCAACCTAAATGCCCATTGACAGACAAATGGATAAAGAAGAAGTGGTATATATATATACAATGGAATATTACTCAGCCATAAAAAGGAACGAAATTGAGTCATTTGTTGAGACGTGGATGGATCTAGAGACTGTCATACAGAGTGAAGTAAGCCAGAAAGAGAAAAACAAATATCGTATTTTAATGCATATATGTGGAACCTAGAAAAATGGTACAGATGAACTGGTTTGCAGGGCAGAAATTGAGACACAGATGTAGAGAACAAACGTATGGACCAAGTGGGGAAAAGCCACGGTGGGTGGGCGTGGTGGTGTGATGAATTGGGCGATTGGGATTTAAATGTATACACTGATGTGTATAAAATTGATGACTAATAAGAACCTGCTGTATAAAAAAATAAATTTAAAAAAAAAGAAAGAGGAAAGTTGAGAATGATGATGACAGCAGGAGTAAGAGAAATGGGCTTAAGGAGTTAAGTATTAGTAATGTATTTGGGAAATAAAGGAAAGTGTGTCTCACAAAACAGATGGTCAATTTTTAACAAACTCTGTGAAAGACAAGTAGGAAATCCATTTTGCACCAAAAACATGTCATGACTGTGACATATAGACATAATTATTGGGCTACCTTTGGTCTCTTCTCAGCTTTCACATTTTTTAAACTGACAGCATCCCAAGGATCCTAGAAAACACAGCCTAAAGCAAAGATAAATTGCTGATGCTGTATCTGGGAGATGAAAATCCAGGTCAATGAGAGTGAGGACAAAGAAAAATGAGGCAGGGAATGACGGAGGAAATGCAAGGTGATTTGTAACCAACATGCCCACTGCTTACAAGATGTGAACAAATGTTGCAGATGTGTCTACTTGCCCCAAAGGATGTCTCCAGACAGGCTCTACTGCTACACAACCTCTCAGAAGGGGCTCCTGGAAGGAGAAAGGAGATGGAATTTCTTTGCTGAGCTCCCTACCACCTTTTACTTCTCACTGGTAAAAACACAGTCCATGGAGAGTTAACTCCCATGTACTTCATGCTGCACTGTTTAGCCTCTCCTAGGTTTCACCCAAGTATGGAAATGGCATAAAGAGGCCACACATGCCAGAACAGCGGGTCCATCCATGTATCTCTGCAGAAAACAAATGGGTCATGGCAAATGCTGTACCGAACCTAGTACCTCTACTGGAGCAGAAAAATATATCCTTAGTATGTGGCAATGATTTGGTGAATGTTTTCTTTCTTCAGTCAAGAGGATTAATATAATTTTGCCACTTGATGGTAAGGACAGCAATAGCACTATCTTATCTCAAGGCAATGCTGACTCTTCTGCTCTCTATTATAGTATATTTCCATTTTACAAAACATCACACTTCTCCATCATATTGATGCCATGCTAATCTGACCTGGTGAACAGAAAATGGTAAGTATGCCAATCACCAGGAAAATGTATAAATGCAAAGATATAAACTCCTGAAGATTCTTGAGTCTGCAACATCAGTGACTTTTTTTAACACCCACATAAAAATACCTTGCGTCTTCCACAATTTATAAAGAAGCAGAGTTCTGTAGCTCACTTTAGGCTTTGTAGGCAACTGTGATAGGCCAACAGCAAACTTCCTGCCATAGTTTCTTCCCTTTATCTACGCCTTTAGGAGTCCACCACACACACACTGATTCTGCCATGTGCACTGGGTTGGTCATTGGGAACATAGTAAATGTGACACAAGCAGAGATGTGAAACGTGATGGTACACCCAGCTCTCTCTCTTGCTGTCAATGAACAACAGACTAGTACCCAATAAATATTTTGAGAGTAGATGTATTTGTTATTAGTTTTGAATGAAATGAGTGAAAGTTAGTTTAGTTCAATTTTGCTTATTTCTGAATTATGTTTTATATTACTGAACACTTTCTGTTATAAAAACAAAAATATGTACCTTATAGACAGGTTTATAATATGTTCTACATATTTTTTCTAACTAAACTCATTATAAATTTCACTGGACAAATTAACTCCAAAGTTACCATCCAGTTGAACATATTCCACACACTACCTAGGACTTACTTTTTTTTTTTTTTTTTGCAGTACATGGGCCTCCCACGGCTGTGGCCTCTCCCATTGTGGAGCACAGGCTCCAGACGCGCAGGCTCAGCGGCCATGGCTCATGGGCCCAGCTGCTCCGTGGCACGTGGGATCTTCCCGAACCGGGGCATGAACCCGTGTCCCCTGCATCGGCAGGCGGACTCTCAACCACTGCGCCACCAGGGAAGCTCCCTAGGACTTACTTTTGATGTTATTTCTCCATCCTCCAAATATAATCATCTGCATATGTTTTAAATTTATTTTTTAATGACAGATTTAACTTATTTTTTTAAAATAATATGGTTTTCTAAGGGAAATAATGAGACATCTTTAAAATC
Organism: Kogia breviceps; assembly: GCF_026419965.1. Taxonomy (NCBI): domain Eukaryota; kingdom Metazoa; phylum Chordata; class Mammalia; order Artiodactyla; family Physeteridae; genus Kogia; species Kogia breviceps. The sequence goes on along the minus strand of NC_081324.1, from coordinate 8,788,467 downwards.
AGCTTTTATCTCCACTTGAATAAAGATTAGATTAGATTAGATTTATTATATTCAATAGGTTTTGGAGTCTAAAAACTCAGATTTCGTTTCCATTTACAATATGCTCACATTTCCTGGAAGATCAATGCATTAAATCTCTAGGTTTTCTCATCTACAAAATATTTCAACTTAATATACCATATGAACTACCATTTTACTGTGTTGTACTGAAGATTATACCAACTTTACAAAGTGCCCAGCACAGAATTTTATCTGCAAGAGACACTGAATACAAATTATTTCCCTAATTTTGCATGATTTATTATCAAATGACCACATCTATTAAGACTACTTTTTATACATTATATGCGTTAAATAATGCTGTTTGAAGTTATGAGCATGCATTACAGTCCAAAATTGTGTCATTTTATAAGAATCAAATTATAAAAAACCTCAGTCATCTCAGTGCTTTGTGCACCTAGAGGGGTGGGATAGGGAGGATGGGAGGGAGACGCAAGAGGGAGGGGATATGGGGATATATGTATATGTATAGCTGATTCACTTTGTTATACAGCAGAAACTAACACACCATTGTAAAGCAATTATACTCCAATAAGGATGTTTTTAAAAAAACTGTATAAAAACATTTTTAAAATGTTGTTTATTCTAAAACTTAACTTTTGTAACTTATAAACAGAATAAGTGCATTGATTAGTCAAAGAAAAAAGAATGAAATTGTAAAGTAAAACCTTCAAAATGATTAATAATCTACTGTCAAAACCTAAGTGTTTCAATATTGGAAAGAAACAAGAGCTTTATCAATGTTAGAACTGATACAGATCAGGAATTGTTTTAGCCCAATTCCATAAATTTACAGATTTATAAAATGAGGTTCAGAAAAATTGGCTTTTATTTTGAGTTCTGTGCCCAATTCCAATGTGGGGAGGGGCATTCCCACACACACCACCAAGCAATGCTAGGGACATCAGCTGGGTGTCCTATGAGTCAGTTCAGTTCTCACTCTATCTACCCGGAGATAACACCAGATTCCACAGGTAAAGGGCTCAATCCCATAAGACCACCATCTACTTCACAGGTCAACTGCAAGCCCTGGTTGTTACAGGTACTGTTGGCCAACTGGCTATAAGTCAAGTTCCCATGCTCTCCTCTTTGGGTTTTCGATTACTCACTAGATGGTTTATTACAAAGGATATTAAAGGATACAAAGCAATAGCCAGATGAAGAGATACTTAGGACAAGATGTCAAAGAAAGGAGTTTCTGTCCTCTTAAAATTTGGGGCCCAGAATGAAGGGATATGGAAACATTCTTTTTCCCCAACCCGAAGACTCTCTGAAACCCATTATTTTGGGGTTTTATGGGGGCTTCACTTCATAGGCGTGATTCATGAAATCGTTTGCCATCAGTGATTGATTTACTCTCCAGACCCTCTCTCAGGGAGTGGTACTTAAAAGTTCCAACGCTCTATTCCTAGTTGGTTCCCCTGGCAATCAGCCCCAAATCTTAGGTTCTTTCTAAAAGTCACCTATTAATAAACTCAGTTGTGGTAGAAAGGGGTTTGATATGAATAACAAGACACCCATTTCAGCTTAATGGCTCTGAAGTGATTTCAGGAACTGAGGACAAGAGAGCAAATACTCTAACAAAAGATTCTCCCCTTGCTCTTGTCACTCAGGAAATCCAAAGAGTTTTGGGAGCTGTGAGCCAGGAACCATGGGCGAACATGAAATGTATATGGAAGTATATTTTGGTCATCTGAATGACCAAATATATGTTTCTTATAAATCACAGTATTGCAGCTGTATGTTTAATTTAGTTTATTATCTAAAGCTTACAAGACACATAGACTCTTAGAGGTGAGGAGATTCCTAGAAGTATATAACCTAAACTTTTCACTTTACAATGGAAAACCATGAATTTCACAGCAGTTAATTTTCCTTGGTCTTATATTAAGAGAAACTAGGATCCAGCTCTCTTGATTTCTGTTTTTATGTCTCTTGCTACTGTATTCTCATTGTTGTTACTGACTCTACAACAAAGACTGTCTTACTTTATTCTCTTGCTTACAAGGCCTTTAGACATTCCTATTTGCCTAAGTTCAGCCTGACCCTTCCGCCATGACATTGCTAGCTTGAGCAAAATCCTGATTTATAACCCCAGATTATTGAGATAATGTGGTTTCGAAAGAGCAGGCTCAGGTCGTCTTGAAGAAAACAGCACAGGGACCAACCAGGAACTGAAATTCTTAACTCATCACATAGGCTCCAAGTAAATAATAAAATGCCTCAGCCATTGTTTTTGTTCTCTCCTAGAAAGATCAAAAGACCATGACTTATCAGTTTGCTTTGCAGGAACATGTAGATCAATCACAATCATCAGTGACACACTGAGTCACAAGATGGTGCCAGGAAGTCTGCAACTGAGATCTTATCTGGAAGCTGAAGTCACAAAGACCGCCTCTCCTTTACCCTTTTTGCCTTAAAAGTCCTACATCCCAACTAGCCGGCAAGATGGATCTGAGATAAACCTGGGTCTCCCATCTTCTCAGTTGGCGTTCTCTCCATCAGTAAACCTTTCTCTGCTCCAAACTCTGACGTTTCAGTTTGGTTGGCCTCACAGTGCATTGGGTACGTGGACTTGGGTTCCACAACAATTTCACTGAATGTAGTATAATTTTACAAAAACTTTAGCAAAATATAATAAAGCACATATATTTGATTAACTAAGGTGGAAGCCATTTTAGTGAGAAAAGAAACTGGTGCTGTTATTTTGCTTTTGGATCATTGGGTACCAGTATGTACACTGCTCATTTTTTTTTTTTTTAATAACATGTGTCCAAGAGTGCCTGAATAGCTGGTTTAGAAAATATCCATGGTGAGTGGCTATTCGTTTTTATTATACTGTTAAATGTTATTTTCTCACACTTGAAAATTATGATCAAATTTAGTGTTATTACAACAACAATTCCACTGTAACGTTAACAAGACATTTTTACTATATATTCTGAGACTCAGTCACAATTTTTATACTTTATTCGGATCCACAGCCTTTGCATCCTAGAGAATCTCAAGGTTTGGAAATTCAGGTAGACCTTTGCCTGAAGCCCATTGAAATGTCTCAAACAAATGGTTCTCCAAACAATCCCAGTGAAAAGGAATAGAAAGCCTCCTAAAGCAATTCTTTCAATTTCTGAAAAGCTCTAATTTCTGGCAAATTCCTCTTTGTATTAGGACAAAACATGTCTTGTGAATATTTCTACCTAATTTTCATAACTTTGAACTTCCAACCAACTATAATAATTTAATGGTTCTTCTTTATTTCCAATTCAAATAAGCACTTAAAACAAGGTATAGTACATGTCTTCTGCCAAACCAGATTTCAAATATAAACAGAAATGCTTCTTTTTGTTGTTTATCATGTAATATTTCCAGATAGTTCACTTTTTTTCTGGCTTATATCAAGTTTTTAATATCTTACTTTAAATATGGCAAATGCAACCAAATACTTTTTATGAGTCTATTTTTTATCACTCAATTAATATTTATTTAGCATCCACTATGTTCCTGTCCATGTAAACAGATACACACATTTCTGCACTCCTGAATCATGTTTTTTGGTGTGTTGATTTGGATGGGGATGGGTGATAAAAATGATTCATATATAAATTTTATAATTTGTTAAAAGGTTATAGTGTTAGGAAAAAAATATCACCCAGAGAAGATGGATGGAAAGTTGTACTGGAATGGGGAAGGGAATATTTGCAATTTTACAGAAGATGGCCTTGTAACGACCTGAGAGTCATTTAGAAAAGCCTGAAGGAGATGAAGGGATCAAACCAAATTTGATGAACCTAGCAAATTTTTTCATAATTTTCAAAGAATAATTAGACTTGTACATGTTCTTTTATACTCTTATTGTGAAATTACTATTTTCTAAGCCACAGTACAGGAATTTATATCTATTCCCATTAATGTGTTTTCGTGTATTAAGACCATAATTCTAATTTGCTATATAATTATATAGACTCCATATATAATTGTCTATAACATAATTATATCAAGACACTGCATAATAGAAACCATATATATTCTAATAAAATCAATACTATTAATTCTGTAAAGTTGAGGGTAAACTATTACACTTTATAATTCTATAGGAGAGTTTCTTTTTCAGCTTATTATCTATGTTTAAATAAATCTAATGATTATCATCCTTTGTTTCAGCTATCCATTTCCACATACCAATTATATTTTCATTCAATAAACATATCCTTAATTTCTCACAAGAATGTCATCAGTGAGTTTTGCAAATGTTTAGATCAATTCACAATTTCAGCATTTACCCTTATCCAACAGTCCAGGGATTACATTCAGAAAACAAAGGAAAGTCAGGTGTCATAATCTATTAATTTTCACTGGTTTTAGTGGTCAGAATATACATAAGTATCCAAAAATAATAAATGTATTTCTTTACCAATGAGTTTTGTTTGCACATTGATATCAAGCTCAAATACATAAATTGAGATTCCTAAGCTCTCCTGCTTTCAAAGCAATCAATTTGCTCTTTCTACTCTGGCTTTGGAGGAGAATCTGCACCCCAACTCTTTGGTTGTTGGCAGTAGCTAGCTCCTTGTGATTCAGGGCTGAGCTCTCCATTCCCTTGGCAGCTGTTAGCCAGGAATTGCTCACAACTCCTAGAGGCCAATCTCCTTGTTCATGATACGTCCAGTTTGCAGGCAAGCAGTGCTGTACTGATTTTCCTTGTGTTTTGAAAATCTCAGACTTCTCCTACTATGGTCAGTTGGAGAAAACTCCACTTTTAAAGAATACATTCAATTAAATGGGCTAATCTACCTGGCTATCCCTAAATAGCCACATAGAGAATCCTTCTTTGTTATCCTTCTTTGTTATTTCAGTGTCAACTGACTAATAACCTTCATTACATCTGCAAAATCCCTTTAGCCATGTTACATAATCACAGGCACGTAGGAGCAAAGTCATGCGGACCATCTTAACATTCTGCCTAACACACATGCAAAGCACAGAAAGGAGAAAGATAAAAATACTAACATTGTAAGTCTATTTGGATAACCATGAATAATTTCTTTAGAGTTTCCTTCAGAGTTTGTTAGGCAGGGTTGACTGGGGTGTACAGAGATGAAAAAAAAAAAAAAAAATCTAAGCCTGAAAAGAAGTAGAAAGATAATTGTTGAAGGTTCTCCAAACTTCATTCAGAACTTCATATAAATCTGCAGATGGATTTCAACTGTAAGCACAAATGACTGAGACTATGAATCACCAACAAACTAAAAAACTCTACTTTTGAAGGTGAATAATGTCAAGCTTAAGGATATCAAAGAGCAGCACTCAACTTCTGTTTTTCTAATCCCTTCTAATAAAATTTTAAAAGATTGAATTCGTACAACAAACATTGGTTTTAAATAACTGAAGCAACCAGTTGCTTTAAAGAAATTGAACGATTGCAAGGCAAACAGTTTTCTCATATGGGTCAGGTACCACCAACAACCAGAAAAGCCTGGATGCAGATTCTTTTCCAAAGCTTCAAGAGAGGAGGCCAGTCTGGCTGACACTTGACAGTCTTGTCAAGGTCTTATGTGACCTTAAGCAAAGAATCCATCAGAGCCTGCCCTGACCTCTGTTCTTCAGAGCTGTGATATAACGCTAAGTGTTGTTTCAGCAGCTGTATTTGTGATAATTTGTTATGTAACAATAGAAAATAAATCCCCTGTGGAATGCCTTTCTGCCTGGTAAACTCCTATTTGTCCCCCAGGACTCAGTCCAATCACTTCATTTCTGGAAACTTTTGTTATTTCCCTGACTTAGTCTCTCTTTGGTCTGTGATCCTTTTTACATACCTTTCTGTGTGCTTCATGTTTTCTCTTATTCATGTAATAATAGTTTAGTTATTAATGCAATAATTACTAATTACATTACTAAATTAGTAATTTAGTAATAATGGTTTAGTTTAATTGTCATAATCATTTCATACCCAACTTTCTCAGGAGACTGTTACATCTTATAGACAAATCGTATATTATTAAAGTATCAGGATCTGTAGTCATGGGCATGCCTTGAAAACTGTGCACGCTCTGTTTGTGATTATTTAACGAATACATGCTAAATGACTCTACTGATACCAGGGAAAAATATCTCTGTATTTAAATTAAAAGCTGTTCGTTAGAAAACCCTATCCAAATTCTTTAACTAAATACACAAATTCAATTGATTTACTTTATACTTCACCTACATATAATATCAGTATGATGGAAAAGTTTCACTTTCAAATACTTTAACAAACTTCTGAATATATTTTTAAAATTTATTTTCTTAATATTCAGCATTGATGTATTCAACTGCCAGTACTCAATATCACATTTTATGTATTGCTAGTTGAGTAAGGTCTCATTTATAACACTGTTTAAAAATAAAAATCTAGGGCTTCCCTGGTGGCGCAGTGGTTGGGAGTCCGCCTGCCGATGCAGGGGACACGGGTTCGTGCCCCGGTCCGGGAGGATCCCACGTGCCGCAGAGCGGCTGGGCCCGTGAGCCGTGGCCGGTGAGCCTGTGCGTCCGGAACCTGTGCTCCGCAACAGGAGAGGCCACAACAGTGAGAGGCCCGCGTACCACACACACACACACACACACACACACACACACACACACACAAATCTAAAAAGCCCAAGAAAAAGTTCCTAACAATTGAGGACTATTTGTAGTAAGGTATATTTAATTTTGTTAATATCCAATTCTCTCATTCTTTAGTTGATCATAATTTTGGTGTCTATAAGTGACTGAGGCAAAAACAGAGAGAACTCTTGCAGTCTCTTGTAGAGAGAACTCTTTCTACATAATGCTACTATCAAACATGAATACTTTTCAGCTAGCGAGCTGGATAAAAATTAATATTGAGGGCTTTCCTGGTGGCGCAGTGGTTGAGAATCCACCTGCTGATGCAGGGGACACGGGTTTGTGCACCGGTCCGGGAGGATCCCACATGTTACGGAGCGGCTGGGCCCGTGAGCCATGGCCACTGAGCCTGCGCGTCCGGAGCCTGTGCTCCGCAACGGGAGGGGCCGCAACAGTGAGAGGCCCGCGTACCGCAAAAAAAATAAAAAAAAATAAAATAATATTTAACATAAAATATGGGAATTAGTGGAGGCTTCTACAATTCATCATTCGTTATTCTGTTTACCTTACTAGATTGGATTAGCATACACTTTATTTTAAGATGTTTCTACATAGTATTACATTATTTGAAAATAAATGAGATTATTCAAAATATTTAGAATAGGAATATGTCAGTGTGTGTAATGTTTAATTTAAAATAATTTTGTGAATTATATAAAATAAAGTCATACAAACAATGAAGTAAATAATTTAAAATAATAGAATATTCTATTTTAATCAAACTGTTGCTTTGTAACTCAAGTTATAGCACAGATTAAAGCTAGCTTTGAAAATAATCTACTTCATCTTTGAAACAAAAATCTGTCTTCTCCCCTTGTTTAAATGTACCTACCCATTGAGACTATGTCCTAGATCTAAACATACACTCTCTTATAACAAATAATTCTCAGTGGTATATAGTATAGACTTGAAGAACGCAATCCCTGTTATCCCCTTAAGCTTGACTGAATAACTAACCTGGATATATTAGTTTTTATTCATGCACCTAGTAAAGCCTTTAAGGTATTTAAACTAGGAGGAATTAAAAATGAATGGGAGGAGGGCATTCGTAATGAGTCAGAGAGAAGACAGGAATCTGTCTATACTATACTACCGTCTATACTATTTTTCCTTAATGATGATGAAATTTTCTCTTTTTTTCCTATTTCTTTGCTACATTTGCTCAGAAAAAATATCTCTGTCTGGCCATCATGTGACACTAAGCGGAAATTTCCTTCACAGTTCTATACATCTTTTTTTTTTTTTTTTTGCGGTATGCGGGCCTCTCACTGTTGTGGCCTCTCCCATTGCGGAGCACAGGCTGCGGACGCGCAGGCTCAGCGGCCATGGCTCACGGGCTTAGTTGCTCCGCGGCATGTGGGATCTTCCCGGACCAGGGCACGAACCCGTGTCTCCTGCGTCGGCAGGCGGATTCTCAACCACTGCGCCACCAGGGAAGCCTTTTTTTTTTTTTTTTTCCACAGTTCTATACATCTTTATGGTCTTCACTGCCAAAGAACTCTGTAGTATTCATTTAACTTTTTAATCCTCCTTGAAAGCAAATGATGCTAAAACACATGATATTTAACAATAAAAGTCTGCATTCGAGGAAGCAAATGAGATAGTAAACAGATATAATGAGAAAAAAAATAATAAAACCATGAACGCTTAATGAAACAGCTTTGTATATCTTAACAGAAATTCCATATGATTATTGATCTCAAAGAAGGAAACTGAAAATATGCTCTTGCCTCTCTGGCACTAATAATGGCTCAAATATTACATCCTAATGGAAGAGATTCTAGTTGTTAGTGAATGCTAAATGATGATTCCCCAAAGGAAAGTTGTGTGGAATAATCACGCTATTTTCTCTAAGTAGTAATTTATTTATATTTGAGAGCAAACAGTCCAGCAGGTGGTAGAGCTAAGACTTCATGCCTGAATGGAGGTGCTAAACTGTACTGTATCTGTATTTTGGTGAACGGCATGATCCCTGGGGGAGGGCAGAGGGCAGGAAATGAGGGCTTTTCTTCTCAAGCTCTGCCAGTATTAGATCAAGATAACATTTAGAAGTTTTATTCAAATTTCAAAGGTAAAGCTGAAAATAAAATAACCCAGCTGCAAAGACAGAGCTCTGCAATTACTAAATTGTCTCTTGATTGTATAAACCTAAATCATCACCAATGTCATAAATGAAAATATCAGCCAAATTGGATTGTAATGTGTACCCAGACCTAACTCTGATAATGTCTGAGTTATTGTTAACAATTAAAAATCCTCTGGCTTCATGTCCAGCTACAAATTATTTCTTTTAAATTATATTTTCCTAGGATTGCAACAGACATCCCCACCAGACCTACTGTAATCCTGCAGCTTCTGTATATGGGAAACACAACATTCCTCATTTGTGGTTGAAGCTGTCAGTGTCAGACATTATTCTCCTTCAGCTCTTCACACTAATGTTAATGGATTCTTTCAATCCTTTACAAAAATAGAGAAACATTTTAATAGTCTTTGTTTCTTAAAGAGAAGAGATATCTAACTCTCTTTTTCTCAACATAAGATTACTTTCTGATTTTCTATCAGTTAACAGAAAAAAAAGACTGATGCAAATCAATAAACAAATAATGACTAGAGTGTTTGATTTCCCAGAAAAATATGGTTCCCATAAATTGTAGTCTTGTATTTCAAAGGGAATACCATTTTAAAACCATTTATATGAGAAACTAATCCTTTGAACAGCATTAAATGAGATGAAAGTTGACTGTCTTTGAAAGTATAACAGTTGTTTTTCCAGTTTCTCAAATAGCTTTTCTATACGGCTTCTATATTGAAGAATAAAGTCTGAAGTCATTTAGTGTGGCAAAACCTGAGTGCTTAATTTCCTCTTGCAATAAAATAAAATGAAATTGTGGAAAATATATAAATATAAATAAATTAAAATAAAAATATAAATAAATAAAAATCTTTGCATTGACTTGAGAACTCAACATCACATGCAAGAACAAAGTTGGTAAAGCTTTGAACAATGTTTTTTGTTTCTTAGAGTAGATGAAACAATTTGTACTTTACCACAAAGCTACAGTTAAGCTGCATTTAAATAAGAATACCTAATGAAAAAAATCACACATCCTCTAAATCCTTGAATTTCCTTTTTATTATTCTATACATGCTTCAAGTTCAAAAAGATATTTCTAAGACATATTGTCAGGGACAGAAGAGAAATGAGAGGAGGTAGTGTTAAAGTGAGAGGGATTGTGGACTTTTTTCAAACAAAGTGATCAGGCCATTTGAATATATAAGAACCCAAAAGGTATCCTCAGGGAACTGTAGCTGAATTGCAAAGTTCCATATAGTTCAAAGAGAAAGGACATAAAAGGCTTCTAGACAAGACAGAGCTGGATATGAGTATTAAAGTCTGAGTTATTTACCTAAAAAAAGTTGGAAGAGATATTCAAGGAACAGGAAATAACAAGAGAAAGTTAAAAAGAGTAGAAATAATGCACCCAAAAAACTTACTGGCCTTAGTCATGAGTGAAATGAGAACAAACAGAGAGTAAGAAAGTAAAATAGGAAGGAGTTAAATGGTCAAATCATGGAAAGTTTCCCATGCCACACTTCACTTTGTCTTCAATGTATGATATAAAAAATACCCAAGAGTCTCTTTATATGATGGTCAACCTAGTTATACAAAACTTGATTATTTCAGTTCTTATGAATGAATATTTATGTAATCTCTCCCTTATTTAAAATACAAGCAAAGACTACTTTGTACTATCAGTGAGATGCTAGAACACAAAATTAGATATTCAAAATTAAAATGACTAAATCACCTAGGTTTACTGAGCACTGTTTCACTCAAAGAGAACTGGCTGCCACGCAAAGCCTAGCAATATCAAAAAGCTGTGTCAGAAACTATGTATGGAAACAAATACAAACAGAAAGAATGACAATAATTCTCACAAATTTAGGAAATGTTTGCTATTAGTACAGCATAACTCTACCACTAATAGGTAGACATAGGATCAGAAGTTCTTATAAAGTGCATTGAATTATTTCAAGGGGAAAAAAAAACTCCATGAAAACATAACCTCAGCAAGAACATATGTAGATAAAAGCAATACAATATTGAAGATTAAGTGGAGGTGGCACATTGGACATTCGTACCACTATACATATACAAAGAGTATACTCTGAAGTTAACAAAATTTTATTTTATTTTACTTTATTATTTATTTATTTATTTATTGTAGTATAATTGTTTCACAATGTTGTGTTAGTTTCTGCTGTACAGCAAAGTGGAGTTTCTTGTGCTATACAGCAGGCTCTTATTAGTTATCTATTTTATACATATTTGTATATATATGTCAATCCCAATCTTCCAATTTATCCCACCCACCCCACTTTCCCCCCTTGGTGTCCATACGTTTGTTCTCTACATCTGTGTCTCTATTTCTGCCTTGCAAACTGGTTCATCTGTACCATTTTTCTAGGACAAAATTTTATATACCAAATTTGTATATGAAATTGCATTTGTGCCAAAATATTACCTTCCTTAAAGGCATTTAAATAGTACTTCAGTCTGTATACCTGGAGATAGATTATGTTAATAATTTAAGTCCTCATTTTCACAGTGAATGGCAACCATACAAGTTTACACACCCATTTTTTTCATTAATAGGCTTTTCAGAGCAGTTCTATGTTTATAGGACAGTTGAGCAGGAATAGCGTAGTAAATTCTCATATGACTCCCTCACTCTCTCTACCACAGTTTTTCCTACTATTAACATCTTGCCGTAGTGTCATGCATTTATTACAAATGATTAATGAATATTAACACAGTATTATTGACAAAAGTTCATAATTTACATTAGAGTTAACTTTGTGTTCTAAAGTTCTATGGGTTTTGACAAACACATACTGTCATGTTTCCACCACTAGAGTATCATGAAGAATACTTTCTCTGCCTTAAAAATCCCCTGTACTCCCTTTCTTCATTTTCCCACCTCCTCCTGAACTTCTGTCACCCACTGACCTTTTTATATCTCTACTGTTCTGCTTTTTCCAGAGTGCAACACAGTCAGATTCAAAAAGTATGTAGTCTCTTAAAACTAGCTTACTTCACTTAGCAAGGTGCATGTAAGGAGCCCCTGTATTTTGTCATGGCTTTCATAAGCTTGATAGGTTTTTGATGACTGAATAATATTCCATTATAAGGCTCTGCCAGTATATTTATCCATTCACCTATTGAAGGACATCATATGTACTTCTTGTTCTTAGTGATTATTAATAAACATGCTATAAACATTCACGCTCAGGTTTATGCACAGACCTAAGTTTTCATCTCATTTCGATAAAAAAGCTAGGAATGTGAAAGATGGAAAGACAAAGGTGAGCTGGTTCATGAGCTCAGAACACTAACAGGCCGTCTTAAAAATCTTCCCTTCCCAAAAGAGGAAGGAGAGCCAGTCCGGGTATTTCATGAATCCCAGCTTAGCAAAAGAAGGCTTCCCAGGTAAGCTCATTTCTTTCGCAAGTCAAATGAGAATACTGCCAACACCACCAGGTTGGCCGTTGGAACAGGCAAGGGGAAACCAACGGGAAATACCACTGGCAACCAGCCGCCAGGGGGCGCAGGACTTCTCCACCAGGACTGAGACCTCTACCCCTTCACATCCTCATCAAGAGGTATCACAGAGCTTCCCTGGTGGCATAGTGGTTGAGAGTCCGCCTGCCAATGCAGGGGACACGGGTTCATTCCCCAGTCTGGGAATATCCCACATGCTGTGGAGCAGCTGGGCCCGTGAGCCATGGCCACTGAGCCTCCGTGTCCAGAGCCTGTGCTCCACAACGGGAGAGGCCACAACAGTGGGAGGCCCGTGTACAGGAAAAAAAAAAAAAAAAAAAAAAAAGAAGAGGTATCACAGAGTAGGGGATGCTGGGAAGGATGCCACCACAAAATCATCTAATCACCATGGGGTTTGAGAATTCTCTCCTCCACCCAGGGACTGTACTGCTGAGCACACTGGAAAGGGGGATCTTGCTACAATACACATTAAAGGCCAGAAGCCCCATTGTTGCTGTGGGCCCAAGATTTGCATCCCCAACACAGAGGTACAAAGCAGTGGATGGCGACGGCAGAGTGAGTCCCACCACAAGCAGAACCCAGCCCAGGAATCATGCTGCCTCTCCACCTGCCAGAGCTCTTCCCCACGTTTGCAGGCACCAGGTGGTCCAGCCTAGGGAAGCTTCTTGTGTTTGCCCCAGCATCACCAGGAGGAAACAGGGAGCCCAGGTGCCAAGAGAAAAATCAAAGAGACAAAAATACCACTGCAGGGCTTCCCTGGTGGCGCAGTGGTTGAGAATCCGCCTGCCGATGCAGGGGACACGGGTTCGTGCCCCGGTCCGGGAAGATCCCACATGCCGCGGAGCGGCTGGGCCCGTGAGCCATGGCCGCTGAGCCTGCGCGTCCGGAGCCTGTGCTCCGCAAAGGGAGAGGCCACAGCAGTGAGAGGCCCGCGTACCGCAAAAAAAAAAAAAAACCACTGCAAATACTGTAAAAAAGAAAAAAAATTAAATTGTCATTGGAACCATAGCCCCAAAGTACAGGTCAAGACCTGCACACCAAATCTACACAGTGTGACTCTGCAAAAATACAAGATTCAAATACCACATGGAGAACGAATGACATTACAAGAGAAAAGATAATCAACTGATACCAACACTGAGATGAATCAGATGTTGGAATCATCTGAAAAGGATCTTAAAGCAACCATCAAAATAATGTCTATTAAAAATGAAAGTACACGATTTTCAGCAAAGAAATCAAAGTTGTAAGAAAGAACTTTATGGAGGCAGAGACCGGAAGCAGCCACAGCGCAGGGTGCAGAACCCTCAAGTCGGTGCCTGGCAGATCAGAGCCTGAACGTTGGAGCTGGGGCCTGGAGTCATGTGGCTGAGAGGGTCCTTGTGCTCTGGCCGGTGTCAGGCCTGTGCCACTGAGGTGGGAGAGCCAAGTTCAGGACATTAGTCCACCAGAGACCTCCCGGCTCCATGTAATATCAAACAGCAAAAGCTCTCCCAGATATCTCCATCTCAACACTAAGACCCAGCTCCACTCAACGACCAGCAAGCTGCAGTGAGGGACACCCTAGGCCAAACAACTAGCAAGACAGGAACACAACTGGACCCATTAGCAGAGAGGCTGCCTAAAATCATAATAAGGTCACACACAACCCAAAACACATCACTATACATGGTCCTGCCTACCAGAAAGACAAGATCCAGTCTCATCCACCACTACACAGGCACCAGTCCCCTCCACCAAGAAGCGTACATAACCCACTGAAACAACTTTAGCCACTGGGGGCAGACATCAAAAACAACAGGAACTATGAACATACAGCCTGCGAAAAGGAGACCCCAAACACAGTAAGTTAGGCAAAATTAGAAGACAGAGAAACACATAGCAGATGAAGGAGCAAGGTAAAAACCCACCAGACCAAACAAATTAAGAGGAAATAAGCAGTCTGCCTGAAAAAGAATTCAGAGTAATAATAGTAAAGATTATCCAATATCTTGGAAATTGAAAGGAGGAAATACAAGAAATGTTTAACAAGGACATAGAAGAACTAAAGAGCAAACAAACAATGATGAACAACACAATAAATGAAATTAAAAATTCTCTAGAAGGAATCACTACCAGAATAACTGAGGCAGAAGAATGGATAAGTGATCTGAAAGATAAAATAGTGGAAATAACTAATGCAGAGCAGGATAAAGAAAAAAGAATGAAAAGAATTGAGGACAGTCTCAGAGACTTCTGGGACAACAGTAAACGTACCAACATTCGAATTAAAGGGGTCCCAGAAGAAGAAGAGAAAAACAAAGAGCCAAAGAAAATATTTGAAGGGATTATAGTTGAAAACTTCCCTAATATGGGAAAGGAAATAGTTAATCAAGTCCAGGGAGCACAGAGAGTCCCATACAGCATAAATCCAAGGAGAAACATGCCAAGACACATATTAATCAAACTAATAAAAATTACATACAAAGAAACAATATTAAAAGCAGCAAGGGGAAAACAATAAATAACATAAAAGGGAATCCCCATAAAGTTAATAGCTGATCTTTCAGCAGAAACACTGCAAGCCAGAAGGGAGTGGCAGGACATATTTAAAGGGATGAAAGGGAAAATTTACAACCAAGATTACTCTACCCAGCAAGGATCTCATTCAGATTCGACGGAGAAATTAAAACCTGTTCAGTAAAGCAAAAGCTAAGAAAATTCAGCACCACCAACCCAGTTTTACAACAAATGCTAAAGGAACTTCTCTAGGCAGGAAACACAAGAGAAGGAAAACACCTACAGAAACAAACACAAAACAATTAAGAAAATGGTAATAGGAATATACATAACAAAAATTACCTTAAATATAAATGGATTAAATGCTCCAACCAAAAGACACAGACTAGCTGAATGGATACAAAAACAAGACCCGTATATACGCTGTCTACAAGAGACCCACTTCAGACCTAGGGACACATACAGACTGAAAGTGAGGGGATGGAAAAAGGTATTCCATGCAAATGTAAGTCAAGAAAAGCTGAAGTAGCAAGTTCTCATATCAGACTCTTAAACAGACTTTAAAATAAACACTATTACAAGACACAAAGAAGGACACTACATAATGACCAAGGGATCAATCCAAGAAGAAGATATAACAACTGTAAATATTTATGCACTCAACATACAAGCACCTCAATGCATAAGGCAAATACTAAAAGCCATAGAAAGGGAACACGACAGTAACACAATTATAGTAGGGCACTTTAACACCCCACTTTCATCAATGGACAGATCATCCAAAATGAAAATAAAAAAGGAAACAAAAGCTTTAAATGACACAGTAAACAAGAAGGACTTAATTGATATTTATAGGATATCCCATCCAAAAACAACAGAATAAACTTTCTTCTCAAGTGCTCATGGAACATTCTCCAGGATAGATCATATCTTGGGTCACAAATCAAGCCTTGGTAAATTTAAGAAAATTGAAATCATATAAAGTATCTTTCCCAACCACAACGCTTTGAGACTAGATAGCAATTACAAGAAACAATCGGTAAAAAATACAAACACATGGAGGCTAAACAATACACTACTTAATAACCAAGAAATCACTGAAGAAATCAAAGAGGAAATCAAGAAATACCTAGAAACAAATTATAATGAAAACACAATGACACAAAACCTATGGGATGCAGCAAAATCAGTTCTAAGAGGGAAGTTTATAGAAATAAAATCCGACCTCAAGAAACAAGAAACATCTCAAATAAACAAGCTAACCTTACACCTAAAACATTTAGAGAAAGAAGAACCAAAAAACTCCAAATGTAGCAGAAGGAAAGAAATCATAAAGATCAGATCAGAAATAAATAGAAAAGAAATAAAAGAAACAATAGCAAAGATCAATAAAACTAAAAGCTGGATCTTTGAGAAGATAAACAAAATTGATAAACCATTAGCCAGACTCATCAAGAAAAAAAGGGAGAAGTCTCACATCAATAGAATTAGAAATGAAAAAGAAGTAACAACTGACACTGAAGAAATACAAAAGATCATGAGAGATTATTGTAAGCAACTCTATGCCAATAAAATGTACAACCTGGAAGAAATGGATAAATTCTCAGAAAAGCACAACCTTCTGAAACTGAACCAGGAAGAAATAGAAAATATAAACAGACCAATCACAAGCACTGGAATTGAGACTGTGATTAAAATCTTCCAACAAACAACAGCCCAGGACCAGATGGCTTCACAGGAGAATTCTATCAATCATTTGGAGAGGAGCTAGCACCTATCCTTCTCAAACTTTTCCAAAATACAGCAGAGGGAGGAACACTCCCAACCTAGTTCTGCAAGGCCACCATCACCCTGATACCAAAACCAGACAAAGATGTCACAAAAACAGAAAACTACAGGCCAATATTACAGATGAACATAGACTCAAAAATCCTCAACAAAATACTAGCAAACAGAATCCAACAGCACATTAAAAGGATCATAAAACATGACCAAGTGGGGTTTATCCCAGGAATGCAAGGATTATTCAATATATGCAAATCAATCGAAGTGATAAACCATATTAACAAATTGAAGGATAAAAACCATATGATCATCTTAATAGATGCAGAAAAAGCTTTCAACAAAATTCAACACCCATTTATGATAAAAAGTCTCCAGAGAGTAGGCATAGAGGGAACTTACCTCAACATAATAAAGGCCATATATGACAAACCCACACCCAACATCATTCTCAATGGTGAAAAACTAAAACCATTTCCACTAAGATCAGGAACAAGACTAAGGTGCCCACTCTCACCACTATTATTCAACACAGTTTTGGAAGTTTAAGCCACAGAATCAGAGAAGAAAAAAAATAAAAGGAATCCAAATTGGAAAAGAAGAAGTAAAGCTGTCTCAGTTTGCAGATGACATGATACTATACATACAGAATCTTAAAGATGCCACCAGAAAACTACGAGAGCTAATCAATTAATTTGGTAAAGTAGCAGGATACAAAATTAATGCACAGAAATCTCTTGCATTCCTATACACTAATGATGACAATCTGAAAGAGAAATTAAAGAAACACTCACATTTACCATTGCAACAGAAATAAAATACCCAGGAAGAAACCTACCTAAGGAGACAAAAGACCTGTATACAGAAAACTATAAGATGCTGAAGAAACCTACCCAAGGAGACAAAAGACCTGTATACAGAAAACTATAAGACGCTGATGAAAGAAATTAAAGACAATACAAATAGATGGAGATATACACCATGTTCTTGGATTGGAAGAATCAACATTGTGAAAGTGACTCTACTACCCAAAGCAATCTACAGATTTAATGCAATCCCTATCAAAATACCAATGGCATTTTTCACAGAACTAGAACAAAAAATTTCACAATTTGTATGGAAACACAAAAGACCCCGAATAGCAGAAGCAATCTTGAGAAAGAAAAACAGAGCTGGGGGAATCAGGCTGCCAGACTTCAGACTATACTACAAAGCTACAGTAAACAAGACAGCATGATACTGGCACAAAAACAGAAATATAGATCAATGGACCAGGATAGAAAGCCCAGAGATAAACCCATGCACATACGGTCACCTTTATTTTTGATAAAGGAGGGAAGACTATACAATGGAGAAAAGACAGCCTCTTCAATAAGTGGTGCTGGGAAAACTGGACAGCTACATGGAAAAGAATGAAATTAGAACACTCCGTAACACCACAATAAACACAAAAATAAACTCAAAATGGATTAAAGACGTAAATGTAAGGCCAGACACTATAAAACTTCTAGAGGAAAGCATAGGCAGAACACTCTATGACATACATCACATCACAATCCTTTTTGACCCACCTCCTTGAGAAATAGAAATAAAAACAAAAATAAACAAAAGGGACCTAATGAAACTTAAAAGCTCTTACACAGCAAAGGAAACCATAAACAAGATGAAAAGACAACCCTCAGAGTGGGAGAAAATATTTGCAAATGAAGCAACTGACAAAGGATTAATCTCCAAAATGTATAAGCAGCTCATGTAGCTTAATATCAAAAAAATAAACAACCCAATCCACAAATGGACAGAAGGCCTAAATAGACATTTCTCAAGATATACAGATTGCCAACAAACACATGAAAGAATGCTCAACATCACTAATCATTAGAGAAATTCAAATCAAAACTACAATGAGGTATCACCTCACACCAGTAAGAATGGCCATCATCAAAAAATTTACAAACAATAAATGCTGGAAAGGGTGTGGAGAAAAGGGAACCCTCTTGCACTGTTGGTGGGAATGTAAATTGATACAGTCACTGTGAAGAACAGTACAGATGTTCCTTATAAAACTAAGAACAGAACTACCATATGACCCAGCAATCCCATATGCCCAGTACATACTGGGCATATACCCTGAGAAAACCATAATTCAAAAAGAGTCATGTACCATAATGTTCATTTCAGCTTTTTTACAGTAGTCAGGACATGAAAACAACCTGTGTCCATCAACAGATGAATGGATAAAGAAGATGTGGCAGATATATACAATGGAATATTACTCAGCCATTAGAAGAAACAAAATTGAGTTATTTGTAGTTAGGTGGATGCACCTAGAGCCTGTCATACAGAGTGAAGTAAGTCAGAAAGTGAAAAACAAATACCATATGCTAACACATACATATAGAATTTTTTTTTTTTTTTTTTTTTTTTTGCGGTATGCGGGCCTCTCACTGTCGTGGCCTCTCCCGTTGCGGAGCACAGGCTCCGGACGCGCAGGCCCAGCGGCCATGGCTCACGGGCCCAGCCGCTCCGCGGCATGCGGGATCCTCCCGGACCGGGGCACGAATCCGTGACCCCTGCATCGGCAGGCGGACTCCCAACCACTGCGCCACCAGGGAAGCCCTAGAATTTTTTAAAAAAATTGTTCTGACAAACCTAGGGTCAGGACAGCAATAAAGACGCAGATGTAGAGAATGGACTTGAGGACACAGGGATGTGCAAGGGTAAGTTGGGATGAAGTAAGGAAGTGGCATTGACATATATACAATAACAAATGTAAAATAGATAGCTAGTGGGAAGCAGCCACATAGCACAGGGAGATCACCTCGGTGCTTTGTGACCACCTAGAGGGGTGGGATAGGGAGGGTTGGAGGGAGACATGAGAGGGAGGAGATATGGTGAAATATGTATATGTATAGCTGATTCACTTTGTTATAAAGCAGAAACTAACACACCATTGTAAAACAATTATACTCCAATAAAGATGTTAAAGAAAAGAAACAAAAGAAAAAGAACTTAATGGAGATGGTAGAACTCAAAACTACAGTAATAGGAATAAAAAACTCACTGGATAGGCTCAGAAGTAGAGCAGAAGTGATAGAGGTTAGAAGCAGTAAATTTGAAGATAGTTCAGTAGAATCTACCCAATCTGAACAGTAGAAAATAGAATTTTTTTAAAAAATGGACAAAACCTTAGAGATCTGTGAGAAATTACAAGAGATTATAACATTTATATTATCAGATTTCCAGAAGGAATCCTAGTTTCCCTGAGAAACTGGAAGACTCTAGAACAAGACACTGGCAATAATAAAACTTTTCCCAAAATCCTTCGGCTAGGAGTCTTAATAAAGCAAGAGAAGAGGGCAAAGAAAACTCCAGCCATTTTGTTGACCACGTTAACAACAACAAAATATCATATGTAGGCAGTATTTTTTTAAAAGCTTTTCATAATATAAGTTGTGTTTTTCTTCTCAATGTGAATTTTCAAATAAACATTCTTTCAATATAAAGTTTTGATTTCGAAATTGTGATTTCACAAATTCTAAATAAAATAACAGAGAGTACTCAATCAACTGCAATCAATGTGCAAAGTTTCTACTTGCCATTAATTTTTCTGGCACAGGAGACAAATTTGGCAGGTAGCTCTCAAAATAAGGAAGTGTCTAATGAGGACATCCATCTCTTGTCATGCTAATGAGGTAACTTTGGCTAGTGAAATAACTGTCTTCAGTAATTAACAGCTCAGGGACATTTTAGTGGCTGACAAATAGCTTTAAAATCCTGCAAATATCCTTAGTGATTATACATAGCTGTTTAATGAAAATTCCTAGTACTCAATACTTATTTATTTCTTCTCATATTTAGTTTCAGAAACTAAATGGGAAGTAGCACTGATAAACCATATTATTTATTTTGTGATTAAAATTTTATTTATTTTATTTTTGGCTGTGTTGAATCTTCGTTGCTGCGTGTGGGTTTTCTCTAGTTGCAGTGAGTGGAGGCTACTCTTCCTTGTGGTGCACGGGCTTCTCATTGTGGTGGCTTCTCGTGTGGCAGAGCACGGGCTCGAGGCGTGTGGCCTTCAGTAGTTGTGGCATGTGGGCTCAACAGTTGTGGCTTGTGGGCCCTAGAGCGCAGGCTCAGTAGTTGCGGCTCGCGGGCTTAGTTGCTCTGCGGAATGTGGGATCTCCCCAGACCAGGGCTCGAACTCGAGCCCGTGCATTGGCAGGCAGGTTCTTATCCACTGCACCACCAGGGAAGTCCAACAATCCAGATTTTCTTATTCATTGCATATGGTTATGAAATAGATATAAAATAATAGAAACAAACAACAGAAAGGTATATAACTGAGTCACTGTGCTATACTCCTGAAATGCATGTAAACCACTTCCAACAAGTCCTGGGAAATAGCAAGTGCTCAGCCACTACTATCATTACTTGACTGACCTCCTCCAATTCAACATGATCTATAAGCAATTAGACAATAATTTAGGCAAAGAAAAGAAATACAATCAGCTAAGCATAAAAGTAGGATATATAATGAAAATAGGATAAAATATGTATTGAAGACAATGGAAATTATCACACTGTTGTAACTGGTTTAACTTATACACAAAGTGATGTAATGTTGTTTGAAAACAGATGGTAATAAATATTTTGTCTAATTCCTATGTCTATGTATCTATACGTATTTATCTACCTATATTATTCATTCTCATTATTTACAGGCTCCATATTTCTGAATATGCCTACTTGCTAAAATTCATTTGTAACCCCAAATCAATACTCAGAGTGCTCTCCACAGATATTCCTGGATCTGCACAGAGCAGCGAAAAATTTGAGGTGCTCAATGTGTACCTTCCCAGAAAAGCTGAACAGGTAATGCTCTGCCTTCCTGTAGCTGATCTGGTACCTGTCATACAGAGATGACCAGAGGAGGGACATGGTAGGGTCTGACAGTGTAGTGCAAGAAACTTCAGCTCCGGGGTCATTTAGTTGGGGGTTTGAATCCCAACTCTGGCACCTATTACCTATTACCAGGGCCACTTCTGGCAAGATACTTAGTTCTGAACCCTGTTTTTTCATTTGTATAATGAAGAAAACAGTCCATATACTGGGTTTATGGATCAGATAAGTCATCATTTCTTCCAAAGTATCCAAGATTATAGTAATAATATAAACTTATGTGTTCAGCAACATTGTATTACAATAAACGACAGGTTATTTTGGACTATGGTAATGCTGCAAATCATTTTACTTAGCAAAAACATAAACTTTCTAAGTAAATTTTTGTATGTCATTTCTATGATAAAATTCTAATATCAACAAAAATTATGATGCTCTGTAATGTAAATAGCATTTATAAGACATTTTATGGACTATATTATATTATAATATAATTGGGTGAATGAATGGCAATTTTGGTCACCTAGATAATTTCTAAGTAGATTAAACCTAATAAATACAAACTATGCAAAAGCACCAGGTTATAATATATTGGTTGTTATTTGTACATTCTGTCTATGAAAAGTAGATTCACATTTAATAAAACAGCAATTAATATGGCAAATTCAATGTGATATAGGAAGTGCTTATAATATGCTAATAAGCTTATGTTCCAATGATGAAGAGTAAAGAACATTCCAGGCAACTACAGTATGATTGAAGATTCCCCTGAAGTTTTTTTGCACTGAATTTTATTTCATTTATTTATTTTTTAAACATCTTTATTGGAGTATAATTGCCTTACAATGCTGTGTTAGTTTCTGCTGTATAACAAAGTAAATCAGCTATACATATACATATATCCCCATATCTCCTCCTTGTGTCTCTCTCCACCATCCCTAGCTCACCCCTCACAAAGCACCGAGCTGATCTATGTGGCTGCTTCCATTTGCTATCTATTTTACATTTGGTAGTGTATATATGTCCATGCCACTCTGTCACTTCATCCCAGCTTACCCTTCCCCCTCCCCGGGTCCTCAAGTCCATTCTCTATGTCTGTGTCTTTATTCCTGTCCTGCCCCTAGGTTCTTCAGAACCACTATTTTTTTTTTTTTTTATTCCATATACATGTTAGCATATTGTATTTGTTTTTCTCTTTGACTTAACTTCACTCAGTATGACAGTCTCTAAGTCCATCCACCTCACTACAAATAACTGAATTTCATTTTGTTTTATGGCTGAGTAATCCTCCATTGTATATATGTGTCACATCTTCTTTATCCATTCATCTGTCGATGGACACTTAGGTTGCTTCCATGTCCTGGCTATTGTAAATAGAGCTGCAATGAACATTGTGGTACATGACTCTTTTTGAATTATGGTTTTCTCAGGGTATATGCCCAGTAGTGGGATTGCTGGCTTGTATGGTAGTTCTATTTTTAGTTTTTTTAAGGAACCTCCATGCCGTTCTCCATAGTGGCTGTATCAATTTACATTCCCACCCACAGTGCAAGAGTGTTCCCTTTTCTCCACACCCTCTCCAGAATTTATTGTTTGTAGATTTTTTGATGATGGCCATTCTGACCAGTGTGAGCTGATACCTCATTGTAGTTTTGATTTGCATTTCTCTAATGATTAGTGATGTTGATCAGCCTTTCATGTGTTTGTTGGCAATCTGTATATCTTCACGGGATAAACGTCTATTTAGGTCTTCTGTATCTATTAAGGCGATCATATGGTTTTTATCCTTCAATTTTTTAACATGGTTTATCACATTGATTGATTTGCATATATTGAAGAATCCTTGCATTGCTGGAATAAACCCCACTTGATCATGGTGTATGATCCTTTTAATGTGTTCTTGGATTCTGTTTGCTAGTATTTTGTTGAGGATTTTTGCATCTGTGTTCATCAGTGATATTGGCCTGTAGTTTTCTTTTTTTGTGACATGTTTGTCTGGTTTTGGTATCAGGCTGATGGTGGCCTCATAGAGTGAGTTTGGGAGTGTTCCTCACTCTGTTATATTTTGGAAGAGTTTGAGAAGGATAGGTTTTACCTCTTCTCTAAATGTTTGATAGATTTCACCTTCGAAGACATCTGACCCTGGTCTTCTGTGTGTTGGAAGATTTTTAATCACAGTTTCAATTTCAGTGCTTGTGATTGGTCTGTTTATATTTTCTATTTCTTCCTGGTTCAGTCTAGAAGGTTGTGCTTTTCTAATAAATTTTCCATTTCTTCCAGGTTGTCCATTTTATTGACATAGAGTTGCTTGTAGTAATCTCTCATGATCCTTTGTATTTCTGCAGTGTCAGTTGTTACTTCTCCTTTTTCATTTGTAGTTCTATTGATTTGAGTCTTCTCCCTCTTTTTTCTTGATGAGTCTGGATAATGGTTTAATAATTTTTGTTTACCTTCTCAAAGAAACAGCTTTTCGTTTTTATTTATCTTTGCTATTGTTTCCTTCATCTCTTTTTCATTTATTTCTGATCTGATCTTTATGATTTCTTTCCTTCTGGTAACTATGGATTTTTTGTTTTTCTTTCTCCAATTGCTTTAGGTGTGATGTTAGGTTGTTTATTTGAGATGTTACTTGTTTCTTGAGGTAGGATTGTGTTGCTATAAACTTTCCTGTTAGAACTGCTTTTGCTGCATCCCATAAGTTTTGTGTCATAGTGTTTTCAGTGTCATTTGTTTCTAGGTATTTTTGGATTTCCTCTTTGATTTCTTCAGTGATCTCTTGGTTATTTAGTAGTGTATTGTTTAGTCTCCATGTTTTTGTATTTTTTATGGTTTTTTCCTGTAATTTATATCTAGTGTCATAGCATTGTGGTTGGAAAGATACTTGATATGATTTTGATTTTCTTAAATTTACCAGTGCCTGATTTGTGACCCAAGATATGGCCTATCCTGGAGGATGTTTCATGAGCACTTGAAAGTGTATTCTGTTGTTTTTGGATGGAATGTCCTATAAATATCAATTAAGTCCATCTTGTTTAATGTTTTATTTAAAGCTTGTGTTTCCTTATTTATTTCCATTTTGGATGATCTGTCCATTGGTGAAAGTGGTGTGTTAAAATCCCCTACTATGATTGTGTAACTGTCACGTTCTCTTTATATGATTGTTAGCATCTGCCTTATGCATTGAGGTGCTTCTATGTTGAGTGCATAAATATTTACAGTTGTTATATCTTCTTCTTGGATTGATCCCTTGATCATTATGTAGTGTCCTTCTTTGTCTCTTGTAATCGTCTTTATTTTAAAGTCTATTTTTTCTGATATGAGAATTGCTACTCCAGCTTTCTTTTGATTTCTATTTGCATGGAATACCTTTTTCCATCCCCTCACTTTCAGTCTGTACATGTCCCTAGGTCTGAAGTGGACCCCTGTAGACAGCATATATATGGGTCTTGATTTTGTATCCGTTCAGCCAGTCTATGTCTTTTGGTTGGAGCATTTAATCCCTTTACATTTAAGGTAATTTTTAATATGTATGATCCTGTTACCATTTACTTAATTGTTTTGGGTTTGTTATTGTAGGTCTTTTCCTTCTCTTGTGTTTCCTGCCTAGAGAAGTTCAGGTAGCTTTTGTTGTAAAGCTGGTTTGGTGCTGCTAAATTCTCTTAGCTTTTGCTCATTTGTAAAGTTTTTAATTTCTCTGTTGAATCTGAATGAGATCCTTGCTGGGTAGAGTAATCTCTGTTGTTGCTTCTTCCCTTTTATCTCTTCAAATATGTCCTGCCATTCCCTCCTGGCTTGCAGAGCTTCTTCTGAGAAATCAGCTGTTAACCTTATGGGGATTCCCTTGTATGTTGTTTGTTGCTTTTCCTTTGCTGCTTTTAATATTTTTTCTTTGTATTTAATTTTTGATAGTTTGATTAATATGTGTGTTGGCGTGTTTCACCTTGAATTTATCCTGTATGGGACTCTCTGCTCTTCCTGGAGTTTATTATTTTGTTTCCCATATTAGGGATGTTTTCAACTATAATCTCTTCAAATATTTGTTTCAGACCCTTTCTTTTTTTCTTCTTCCACTGGGACCCCTATAATTTGGAAGTTGGTGCATTTAAATGTTGTCCCACAGGTCTCTGAGACCGTCCTCAATTCTTGTCATTCTTTTTTCTTTATTCTACTCTTCGGTTGTTATTTCCACTATTTTATCTTCCAGGTCACTTATCCATTCTTCTGCCTCTGTTATTATGCTATTGATTCCTTCTAGAGAATTTTTAATTTCATTTATTGTTTTGGTCATCATTATTTGTTTGCTCTTTAGTTCTTCTAGGTCCTTGTTAAACGTTTCTTGTATTTTCTCCATTCTATTGCCAAGATTTTGGATCTTCTTTACTATCATTACTCTGAATTGTTTTTCAGGTAGACTGCCTATTTCCTGTTCAGTTCTTTGGTCTGGTGGAGTTTTATGTTGCTCCTTCGTGTGCTGTGTATTTCTCTGTCTTTTCATCTTGCTTAACTTACTGCATTTGTGGTCTCCTTTTCACAGGCTGCAGGCTCGTAGTTCCCATTGTTTCTGGTGTCTGCCTCCAGTGGATAAGTTTGGTTCAATGGTTTGTGTAGGCTTCCTGGTGGAGGGGACTGGTGCCTGTGTTCTGGTGGATGAGACTGTATCTGTCTTTTTGGTGGGCAGGACCATGTCTGGTGGTTTGTTTTGGGGTGTCTGTGAACTTATTATGATTCTAGGCAGCCTCTCTGCTAATGAATGGGTGTGTTGTGTTCCTGTCCTGCTAGTTGTTTGGCAAAGGGTGTCCATCACTGCAGCTCGCTGGTCATTGAGTGGAGCTGGGTCTTAGTGCTGTGACAGAGATCTCTGGGAGAGCTCTCGCTGTTTGATATTACATGGGGCTGGGATGTCTCTGGTGGACCAATGTCCTGAACTTGGCTCTCCCACCTCCAAGGCTCAGGCCTGATACCCGGCCAGGGCACCAGGACCCTGTCAGCCATACAGCTGCTAGCGTTGGATGGTCTCCTGCAGAGGCAGCGGGTGGCTGTGGCTCACCTAGGGGACAAGGACACTGGCAGCACAATTTCTGGGATGTACTCCCTGGCGTGAGCCCTCCCAGAGTCCTTGAATTTTAAATAGAATCAATTAGTTCAGTTGTGAGTTTACCTCCTATCACAGGAAACCGCAGAATTGCCTATGTAAAGTATGTAGTTTAACCAATTATTGGTTTTGGTTTTTGTAGTTGTTTATTTGTTTGTTTTGTTGCCCTCCAAGCAACAAAATGTTGAAAAAAAGGAGGTAAAAATTTGGGTGATTGAGGAAAAAGAATCTACCTAAGAGGAAATGGGCAGTGAAAAGATGGCAGCATCTTTCCCAGTGGGGTTGAAAAATTTTGGAGTCAGTGTGCTAGAGAGAGTGAGCTGTTAAGACAGGAGGTAGTGAGAAGGTGTGCATGGTAGTTACAATCAGGGCCAGGACATTTACTGTAAAAGTAATTAGCTGGGTGGAGGAGAAAGACACAATCATTAGAGAAGAACTGAAGGGAAAAAAATGCAAGTTTTTGAAAAAACATTATGTAAGTGTTGAAGTTAAGACGCACTAAGAAGGAAGTAATATGGAGGAGAGTAACCATGAGCCAAAAGCCAAATTCTTTGAGAAATGAGGGGTCCGTGGATTATGACTTGAATGAGGAGGGGTGGCAACTGAGATAACCTGATAACATGAGGTTCAAATATTGATGATTTTAGAGAAGAGATGTAGAGGGGGTCTGTCAGAGATGGAGATGGTTTGGAAGGGGCATTAGAGAACAAGGAGAAAACCTATCTTATCTATAGTCCCCACAGTCAAGACATGATGAGAAAAAAAAAGTAACAGTCATTAATTCCTTAAAGAAAACAAAAAAACAAAACAGAACAAAATTTTAAAAACCCTCTGTCCGTAGTAATCACCTATTTCAACATTTACACAAAAAAAGTAAAAAAAAAAAAAAAAAAAATCCAAACAAAACTCAAAAAGCCACCTTCCCCTTATCCATAAATCATTTTCAAAATTATCATAGAAGTTATTAAGTTTTATGGCTTTTCATGTCTTCAGCTCGCAGAATATTTCCAGCCTTATCACTTAGTCTTTTACCCCTAAGTACCTAGAGTCTGAACTTGATCTTTCTGGAGGGTATCCTCCCCTCCCGTCTTCTGGGAAAGTACTGAGGTTCTGCAGATAAACTGAAGTTGAACTTAATGTTCAGCATCATTCCCGAGACATTTACTTGCAACACTTCCCATCAACTTGTTAATCATGATAAAAACAGAATTTGAATTTTTCCCTTCAGTTGAAAAAGTCTGGAGGATAAAGACAGGCTCTTCACGTTTTTTTTTTTGTTTGTTTTTTTTGTTTTTTGTTTTCCCCAGATATTTATATGTGAGTTTCCCGATTCAGATTTGACATTGGGGTATATTTGATCAATGCTTGGTAGCAAATCATCGCCAAGCTTCTAATGGCATTTCTCTGTAAAGTGTTCTAGCTATTTAACAGAATAATCTGTGGTTTTTGTTTATTTTTGTTGTATTGTAATTTAGTTAACTAGACAAGGCCCTTGGGTGCATAAGTTTTCAGGTAATCAATGATCTGAATTGACCTATATGGTGACTGAATATATTGTCCTCCAAGGTGGCTAAGGATGCATGAGAATCCTTATCATTAACTAGAAGAACAGTTCTTACTTCTTTGTCTCTGTTACCCCAGCTTCATCTTTAGAGATGAAGCTTCAAGCTTTTACCTGGGCTGCCAGCAACAGACCAGAGACGAGATCAGTTGCTCACTGCCCTGAGGCCCACACTCTGTTTCTATCCACATTACAAATTCTCAGGGTCAAACTCAATTTTCTTCAAATTCTTTTGTTAAGATTTGCCTGCTTTCACCACTTCACACCTAGGATGGGTAAGATACCATCCTGGCATCAGTTCCTCATCAACATTTTTCCATCTTTATTTCTTTGTCAAAAAGTGACAAAGTGACCCTTAATGAACAGGACTGTGATTTGAGAAACAATCAGTCATGCTCCTAGTGCCAATTTATGGTAACAGTAAATATTCAATTATCAAATAGGACTCCCACTAACAGGAAATTGCATTTAGTAACAAATTTCACTAATGATTTAAAGGGTACAAGCAATTGTATGGCGGAAACTAAGCGTTTTTTTTCTCTTGGAGTGATCTGAGATCATCAATGCAGCTCTCCACAATCTGCCTTCTCTCATGTGAGGATTAAATATGTGGGTTTATTTTTAGCGGGGCATGAGGATATATGACAAAGAACCAGTCATTTTACAGAACATCTCCATTTTATATGTCATTAATTACAGAGATTACTGAACTCTCTTCACCTAGCTATGCCTGCAAAAATCCATATATACCACTAAAGCATTTCACTGATAAAGAATCTCCATTACCGTTCTGGGAGCAAATAGCATGTGTGTGTTTACCAAAAGGCCTGGTTACAAGAATGTAAATAAGATAATTCGACTAGGTCACTCCTTCTTTCCCAAATGTCCTAGTGAAGTTTATAGTTGCACTGCCAATTCTGTTTTTTGCAGAAGAGAATAGGAATAGCTATTAAAGATCATACAACATGTCAAATAACGAGTATTCTATTCACTGAATGAAGAATTCCCTGAACCTTTTCATTTTTCTGTACTTCCAATTTGGTTATATTAGAAATAATATGATTTTGAAAGAATGTAAGCTCTAATGTATGCTTCCTGGGTGATAGATGTTTTGGAAATTTTTTCTCTGTGTGTGTTTTAACATTCAGTCACAGATTAGCGAAAATGTATGTCTATTGAGGATAACTCGTTTCAAAGAAAAAAAATTTTGATTTCTATGTACACAACCCACATTCCAACACTCAAACATACATAAGTCCAAACACACACACACATGCTCACACACACACATACAGTCTTACAAATGAATGTTTACCATTTTCTAAGCTTGATTCATATGGGCATTCACTTTTTTTTTTTTTTTTGTACCTCTAATCCCTCATCAGTGTGTGGGTTTGAACATTTCTTGCTATTTTTCATGGCTCTGAAGGCAAGCAATCATAATTCAACTACATGCCACTTCTTAGGCTGTGCTGGTCAATCAGCTGAGTCAGTCCCCAGCTGGAGTCTCTTGCATGCTTTGATTTCACAAAGTCATTAATCTCATTTCCAACTGAGTCAAAACACTACCAACGTTAGTGAAACCCAGTGACTTTCCATTTCCTAGTCAGACATGTATATGTTCTTTTCAGGACACCCAGGGTGAGAACCTTTAACATATACAGCTGGTTTTTGTCACTTATTTTTAAAACTTTTTCTTACTTATCTCTGGGTTTAATTATTCTGCAGCCTTCATCCTTGAGGGAAAATTTATCTATTGTCTTTCAACTTTTCTTTAGTTTACATGTTACTTAGATGTCCAAATATTAACTATGTTGATGTTAAGAGAAAAAAATTATAACTCTTAAAAATTTGTATGAAAATACATAAAATATACAAAAAAATGTGACCTATAATTATATGCTTGGCTATACACAAATACACACACATATTCACAGATCCCATACAAACACACACACGCACATACACATGCATACACACCTAAATATATAGCATTTTAGAAAACATATTTATGAAAAATTAAACTAATGTTACTTCTAGAGAGATATAGCCTTTATAGAATTATTTTCCTTTATATTTTTTTGGAATTTTCTGTTATCTACAATGTATTCATATTGCTTCTACAGTAGAAATGATGCATTCCTATGTAAAGAATATTATTATTCATATGTGATGAAAACAATACAATCATGGAATTTTATGATTTGGTTTCTGAATTCTGATATTTGAATATGAACCCAAAACTTGCATTCTGCATGAATATTTACAATTCCACTGTTGATCACAGTCATTTCTTTACAAATAACTGATTTGTAACATCCGAAATACTTTCTTTTGTCATTTTATTCTAGGTGGGAGAATAAATTTTAGTATTACTGAAATATGGAAAATATTTTAATATGAAAAATTACTACCTATGTTGATAATTTGAAAACATATTTGAAACAAATATAGTGATAATATATTCTATTAACCCATTATGTGGGTCTATGTATTATATTTATTGAATGACTAATACAAACAATGAATTTTACAGAATTATTTAATATTTACAACAATCCCCCAGCGTAGGCAAGTTACCTCCAATTTATAGGGTA
Source organism: Kogia breviceps (assembly GCF_026419965.1). Lineage (NCBI taxonomy): Eukaryota > Metazoa > Chordata > Mammalia > Artiodactyla > Physeteridae > Kogia > Kogia breviceps. Next base: position 8,757,766 of record NC_081324.1, on the reverse strand, counting down.
GTTCAAGCTTGGAGAATTGAAGTAATATGAAAGGAACTACAGAGCTAGGATTGAATCTAAATTTTTGAGTTTGCTTATGTATTTGTTTTAAATTCTAAAATCAATTTTCATTTGTCTCAAATTAATGCTTGCTTTTCTACATATTTTGATGTCATCACATAATATTTAATTTCACTTTTCTATGTAGAGACAGTATAAAAATATTTCATTATGTTCAGATATAAATTAGAACCAGAAAAAGAATAATGATACCATATAGCAGAAGTCGGCAAACTATGGCCATGAGGTCAAATTTGCCCTTTCTCCCAATGTAACAGCTTTGCATTTAGGATACTGAAGAAATAAGTTCATCCCTTTGTGTATTGTCTATGGCTGCTTTCTCACTACAACTGCAGAGTAGTTGTGACATAGACCATATGGCCGGAAAATCCTAAGAGATTTACTATCTGTTCCATTATATTAGACGTTTACCAACCCCTACATGTGTTCAAAGTCATTTGTTTTGGAATCAGTCAACTCAAGTTTAGATCAAAGATATGACACTTCATAGTTTCATAACCACAAACAAATCATAAGACTATTTAAGGCTTTTTCCCTAAAGTGGAAATTAGGCATGATTATAGTACCTTCTCCACTGAGATGTTGTGAATGAAACAATATTTTGAAGGCATTGCAAATGCCTGATAAGAGAATATGTATTATTATTATCATTCAGCAACATTTTCTAGGTAATTTCATTTTTATTTGCTTGAAAATAACATGCATTGGAATCTGCTTCTATAAGAAAAAATGTATTCCTTTCATACTTTCATTATGTACTTCAGCAGCTCCTAAAAGCAATCTCTTTTTGCCATAAATCATTTTCTATTCTTATATGGGTCTTTCTAGTGAATTCAGAATCTTGTTTTATTGAGTAGAAGTATTGATAGTATAAAATAAATCTACAAACAGTGTGTAAATATAATCCTATATCTTTTACTTTTCCAAGTAATCTCTCCATAACCACATTTTTTTTTTTTTTTTGTAGGAATCCCATCCCCACATTCTCCAGATCACTGCTGAAAATTGTTCATAAACTCTAGGGAGCTGTTAAAATAATTAGATCTATTTTGTCCCTACAACAGGTTTATCTGGTCAGCCTTGATTCTTGGTCCCTAACTATACCTTAAAACAGTTGCTAAATTCTCTCTTGGGTAAAGACTGGGAAACAATATCAACATATAAACCCAATATCATCTGTTGTGGCCCACTTGCAATAGGGCAGTACATCATTTCAACTTGTTTTTAATACATAAATCATAACAAACGTCAACTTCTAAGCCATCTGTAATCACTAACAACTATGTAGGAAATAGTAGAGTTGTGGTCGTGAAGTGCTTCTCAAACACATCTAATATTTTATCTTTGCTCTTGGGACATATCCTCACTTAATTAATTTGTTAGATCATAGATTTAGGCATAACTAGTCCTCTCATTCTGTGGGCTGCTTCTCTTCAAATAAAATCCTCATTTTATTACCCCTCAAACTGATAATTATGTGACTTCTCTACCATGTGAACAGGAATGTCAAGCTTCAAATCCCAAAAATGGAAATCTGTTTTACAAAAGTCCAGGGCAACTTTTCATTATTTCCATCAAATTTTTGTCCACAGGTCTATAACTTCAGCTTTATTTGGCCAGAATATGTAATCTACCCAAACATATCAGTTTGGAAAATAATTTGAAGACATATATTTAACATCTAAAATAATGTTAAACTGAAGCCATAGTTTTCATTTTTTCAAGCCACCTATTAGCTCTTGTTTGAGCAGTGATTTTTTTTTTTCAGTTGCTAAGAAGTAGCTTTGTTAGTTCAATATAATATTCACCAGACTATATGGTCTCTCTGTCTTTGTATTGATATTTTCCAGCCCTCAGGCACAGTTTCTGCCTCGTTCTTTCCATCTGGTTCTGCTGTTTATTAGTATTTTGAGAAACACAAATAATTTTGAGGAACATTGCTTAATTCTATGTGGATTAGCTAATGCAGTATTACTTTCAACATTCCTAACACTTACTAAAATAATCTGCTTTTAAAAAATAATTTCTCCTAGAACCTCATCATCTGATACTGGCATAAAATATGTACTTCTATTACTCTGTGCAACTTATTCCATGCAGAAGTTTAGAACATTCTTTAAAAGGCTTTCCTTCCGATTGTTTATGGATTAAAAATGAAATACGGAGGAAAGACTTGGAAACTTGTGTTGAGCCCAAAACCAAAGATTGTCAAGGTTTATTGAAACACTGCCTTCTCTGATCATTCAAAATGTACAACACTCTTGTTTCTTGCTATGTTGGGGCAATTCGTATATATTCACATATCAAAATAAGTGTATCTGGTTAAACTTAATGAAATGAATTCATGTACATATCTGGATATCTTTCTGTAGCCCTATGAAAACAATGATAAGAGAGGGAAAAGTGATAAAGAAAATGACACACATCTAGATTATTTTACTATATTATACTCAGTCATGAAACTCATACTCCTCATCACGAAATCAGACTGGAATAAAATTAATGCCTAAAGTAAACTATTAGGATGTAAACTCTGAATACTCAGAGCAATGGATTGAGACACTGTCTATGGAAAATGGAAGGATTAACCCAAACCATGTTTCCTGGCTGGTGGGACCGCCCACCTTTCTTCAGCATAATCACCAGAGGCCTAGTAGCCAATTTATAAACACCAATGTCGGATATTGGAGGGTTTTTCTTGGCAAATTTATGACTCAGAAGAAAGGACTAACTGATAATGACATTGTACAATCCTCTAAATAAGCATCTAGATCAATATCATATACCAGCCACTCCGTGACGATCACTAGATGACAAACGTGCATAAAGAGCATGTAGCCTACGTTGTAGTATTCTCCTTACCTATTAACAGAAAGACAAAAATTGTCTATCATTGAAAAAGATCACCAATGAAAGACAAAAGCCAATATAAACAGGAAAAAAAAAGAGGAATTGTAAGAAAATAAAGGGAAAAAAGGACAACTTCTAGCAGAAAAATAAACAAGCAACAATTTAGGTTTTTTTGAAAAATAAGACAAGACAGTGACTCCAAGAAATAAAAGCAAGATATTTCTGTAAAATCAGAAAAAAAGAAGTGCTATAAAGGAAAAGATGAAGATGTGGTTTTTAAGGTGAGTTGGAAACTAGAGAAAAAGTCAAAATGGAAAATAAGACCAAAGTTAAAAGATTAGCCCAGAATATTCCATATCTTGGTTGTAGGATTTCCAGAAAATAAAAACAGAGAAGAAAATCGTCATAAAAGTAATACAAGAAAAATGTCTAGATAAGAAGGATATGATTTCTAGATTTAAAAAAAAACGAGTGACTAACAAAATAAAAGAGGCAGGGAAATATGAGTGTTCATTGTACAAAATAGCCTGAAAAAAATAAATGGAGAAATGAAATGTTTTTCAAGGATGTCTGTTGTAATGTTATTTACAATAGAAATTTTTTTTCAAATTGAGGAAATAGCTTTAAATTTAAAAAGAATATACCATTTTGATTTAGGTATTATGCTAAATTTTAAAATATTTTAAATAAGTATTTTTGAATCTATATATAAAGAATGAAAATTTAAAAATACAGAAATCTCCCCAACTCTCTCTCTATATATAGATAATTTTTCAAAATAACACACTGAGAAACTTTTAAGACATTAGTTTTACACTAACATCACTTAAGTACAGTTATTGTATCATTCACTATGAAATATCCAGGGTAAATTATTAGCAGACATTAAATTATGGTGTAACTTTTACTTTTAGTAGAAAAGTATAAAAATTACCAAGGGAAAATGAGAAACAATACATTTATATTAAATTAAAAGTAATAAATTAGAGAACCAATTTAAATAATTAATTATTAAAGCATGAGTGAGAGTATATCACAATTATTAAAAGACAAAAATAAATTTTTATAAAAGTAGACCAGGGCTTCCCTGGTGGCGCAGTGGTTGAGAATCCGCCTGCCGATGCAGGAGACACGGGTTCGTGCCCTGGTCCGGGAAGATCCCACATGCCGCGGAGCGACTGAGCCCGTGAGCCACGGCCGCTGGGCCTGCGCGTCCGGAGCCTGTGCTCCGCAACGGGAGAGGCCACAACAGTGAGAGGCCCGCATACCGCAAAAAAAAAAAAAAAAAAAAAAAAAAAAAAAAAAAAAAAAAAAAAAAAAGTAGACCAAATCTGATGTAGCACAAATTGAAGAGTATAGATTATACTTTTCACTTTGAATTTATGAATATATATGCATATTATGAATATATATATACTCTGCTTAAAGAAAGTTAGTTTTATTATATATTAACTGTAAACATGTGTGAGCTATATAACACTGAATAAATCTATTTGTTTATGTTTTCTTTATCTCATATAACAAAACATCCAATTGCCTTACTGGGAAAGTATTCAGAGAGAAAAAATATAAATAATTGTTGCTATTTAAGTCTGGGTCCTAGACCTTAGATAGCACTCCTCTTTGTATTCATTAATTTTTAAAAAATGTTTACTGATTGTCTACTAAATGACAGGCATTTTTTTCATCACTGGGATAGAGGATGAAACAGATTTAAAAGAATCTTCATTCTTATATTACTCTCAGGTAAAACTCCAAGTAAGCTTTTCCCATAAATTGATTAATTTGTTTCTTCTCAGCTGAAATGGTTCTTTTACTTTGATATTTGCTTGTATAGGCAGAGCACAATTAATTATTAGAGTCAGATGAACGTATGTGACACTTTATTATGCTTTCATTTTTATTGTCTCCTATAGACAGTTAAAGATAATTGTGTATCATCTGTAGAATGCTTAAAACATAACAAGCATTGCCTAAAATAAAAAAGAGTCAAAAGCATGACAAATTCACAGCTTAGCCATAAATATCAAAGCCTCTATTTGCTATGGCAACTAAAATGGAAATCTTCCCTGAATGGGCATTAAGTGTCTTGACTGTCATAACTTGTTATTAAGGCCTTGTAAGCTACATTTATTGTAAGCAAGATTATTAGAGATGTCAAAATCTATGTTTCAAAAGTAATGTTTTTATCAGTGAGAATGGCATGATGTCACAGCTCATATTTTCTTGAGCATCTACAGCTGAGAAATGCACATATAAAAGCAAACAGTTGCAATAATAAGCAGGTTGTGTTGGAGAGTTAGCCAAGATGCCTTCAGCAGGGCAACTGTGATGCCAATATAGGTGGTTTGGTCTGGAAAAATTTGTCACCCAACTGATGGCAACATATTTTAGCTAGTGAAGCAGTTACATCTTCTCACTGCTGAAATTTTCTTAAATTGTTTCAATAAAATAAGAATGCATCTTTTATTTCAATAAGCTCTTCTTTTGTGATATGTCCATTTGTCTATATTTGCACTCAAAAAGCTTCTTGGGAGTTCTTTCCTCAAAGTACTATCAAAGAAAAATACTTCAGACAAATGTGTTAGTGCTTGTGTGAAGCTGTATAAGCATCTAAGCCCACTCACCAGCACAGAGGAAATATAAAACTTTGTGAAAAAAGTATAAAAAGTGGTTATTTGCATACTAAAACATTTGTTTAGAGATGCAGATTAAAAATATTTTTTATTTGATCACTGTCAGGGGGCAGTTCTCCATAGATGGGTCTCTTGTGTTTCTACCTGCCTTAAGAACAGGGACACTTACAGCTTTTGTTCTAGCCTATCTTTCCATAATGTTTAATTTTTTAAAAGATTTATGAAATTTGTTTATTATTGGATGATCTGCCTTCAGCAAGTGGTGTGAATAAGAATTGGCTCCCAATTTTTTTTTTTTTAATTTTTATTGGAGTATAGTTGATTCAAAATGTTGTGTTAGTTTCAGGGGTACAGCAAAGTGAATTAGTTATACATATACATATATCCACTCCTTTTAGATTCTTTTCCCATGTAGGTCATTACAGCGTATTGAGTAGAATCCCCTGTGCTATACAATGGGGCTTTATTAGTTATCTATTTTATATCTAGCAGTGTATATATGTCAATCTCAATCTCCCAATTCATCCCTCCCCATAATGTTTATATAGTAATCAGCCTGGAAGGAAATAGTGTCTCCTTCCAGGGCACAGGATGAGTCACTGTGCTTTTAAGCATAATAAAGACAATGTCTCCCATCTTGGTGAGGGTCTGGGTGAGTTTGTTGCAGCATAATAAAAATGATCCCCTAAGCGTGGGATTCTTTAGCTGTAATACAAACCCACTTTGTACACAGTATCCACCTGGGTAATCCACATTGGCTCATGGAGTTTGAGGGGCAAAGAGAGTCAGCACAAAAAACCTGCTGCGCCATGAAGTCCTTTGTCTCTGACCCAAGAATCTCAACGTTTTCTGTCATCATCTATGAAACTGTGGCAGACTAACTTTATAGTTTGTAAAGAGATCCATCAGAGTTTCTCACAACTGACAATTTTAGGATTTGGAGCAGTAAATCTTGTGTACATTGGGAAGGAATTTAAAAGGTCCTAGAAAATAACTTCCAAAGAACAAAAATAAAGACTGAGTGAAGTAAGCCTTTGTTAATTACAGCATTTTGTCCCTCAGTTACAGTAAATACCTATAGCAACCAAAAAAGGTTGGCAACTTTTTTTTTTCTTTAGAGGGCACATATTTTAAGCATTTTGGGCCATATTGTGTCTTCTGTAACTACTTAACTCTGTCACTGTAGTATGTAAGCAGTCATAAATCATCTATAAATGAATATAAGTGAATTAACATGTCTTCTAGGTCCCCTATTTTGTTGGAGCGTAAAAGTATCCTCTTATGATCCTTTGTATTTCTGGGTACCACTTGTAATGTTTCTTCTTTCATTTATAATTTTATTTTAGCCTTCTTTCTTTTTTTTCCTGGTCTAACTAAAGAATTGTTGATTTTTATTTATCTGTTCAAGACCTCTCAGATCTTACCACATGATTGTTGATTTTAAGTGGTCTTTTGGGGCTTCCCTGGTGGTGCAGTGGTTGAGAATCTGCCTGCCAATGCAGGGGACACTGGTTCGAGCCCTGGTCTGGGAAGATCCCACATGCTGCGGAGAAACTAGGCCCGTGAGCCACAACTACTGAGCCTGCGCATCTGGAGCCTGTGCTCCACAACAAGAGAGGCCGCGACAGTGAGAGACCCGCGCACCGCCATGAACAGTGGCCCCCACTAGCCACAACTAGAGAAAGCCCTCACGCAGAAACGAAGACCCGGCACAGCCTAAATAAAAAAATAAAAAAATAAATATTAAAAAAAAAAAAAGTGGTCTTTTGTCTCCAAAATCCCTTTCCCCATAGGACTTCCACATCGCTGCCATGGTTGACTTTCTAACACACAAATCATAGTGTTTACTTCTTGAGCTACCTCCAGTGTGCTCACAGGATGCCACTGTCAATGCAAAATCAGATACTTTATTTACTCCCTGCTCTTGTCACACTCTGTTCCACAGCTAAACCATGTACTTTTGAAACTTTTGGAAACTAACTCATGCTGTTCTTTTTAAGTGGAATATTATTCCAAATCCTCTTGTCTCTTTGATGACCTTCTATTTAATGGTCCCTCCATTCTGTAGCTCTGCACATCATTTTACCTATTCTGACCAAATGAATTGGTACATTATTTGTAAACATGTAGCAATTTTAAAGTCACCATTAAAGCAGAGGTGAGGTTGTATCATACTCTTGCATTTGTGTGTTTGTTTTCCCTAATATAAAGTAAGCCTTGATGGACCTTTCTTTCTCCTAGTCCAAAGTACTGAGCACAATGCCAGATATGTAACAGGTATTTGTTAAATGTTTGTTGAACTTAATAGAATTTCTTATCATGTGTCTAACACTGCTGAAATACTTGATCCATCCACTGGGTTTTCCAGAGTCCTTATAAACTTTTTAAAAAGTGTATTACTTTTTGTCCTAGCCCTAACTCCAAACATATACATCATATTAAACTAACTCCTAAAGCCTAAGGCCCATCCAAAAAAGAATTTCAAATGTTAGATACATTGAATAAATATTTATTTAGCAATGACTGCATGCCTAGTATTCTGCTAGGTCTTGAGAATAAAATAATAAACAGGTTAGAGAGCTCACTGCAGTCTGTATTTTTCCAGAAGACACCACTTTTTTGTGCAGAAGAATATAGTTAAGATTTCCTACCAGCTATTGAAATCTTGAGAAATCTATTGTATCTGCATAAGCCTTCTTGTTCTTTAAAGCCAGGATGATAACAACATTAATTTTCTTTGATTTTAATGATGATTCAATAGGTTAACATATATCAAGTACACTAATTGAGCAAATGCTAAATGAATATTAGCTTTTATGGCTATAATTTTTATAATATTAACGTTGATGATAATAAATAGTAAATAATTGAAGGAGAGAACAAAAAGCACTCACATTATAATAAAGTAAACATCATATTGTGTGGAAATTTTATGATAGCACATTTATAAGGGAAGTTTCAATATAAAGCATTTAGTTAGATATCTTCTAGCTAACTATTTGTTTTCTGGACCTCACAAATCACCTTGGTATAATTTTGGTTTTATGCCATTGTCTAGCTCGTCTTCTGAATACGTAGATAGGTAGGAATCAATATCAAATTATTTTTAAATTTAATTGATCAAATGAATTGATCAAATAATCAATATCAAACGGGAAGGTTTTATTTTTTTTTAACAGAAACTATCGTGACTTGGATAGGACTTCTGTCGGTACCCCTTTATAGGCAAAGTTTATTGCTGAGAAAGTATTGCAAAATTTTGCAAAGTATCTAGAAGCACTTTGATAGAAAAGGTGGGAGTAAGATGCATTGAAAAACTTAGTTTCCATCAGAAAAAGCTAGTGGTTAAATTGAGGTCTCCAGTTCTTTAACCTATATGACCTAAGGAGAGGAAAACATTATCTTTTATTCAATAAGGAAAAAATATAGTGGGACATCTGAGAACTAGAGAAATCCCTGGAGAAACAAGAAGTCTCTTATAATGTGAGTCATGGCTGAAATCTGTTTTATAGCGAAGAAATTTAAAAGTAGATCTGTTATACAATGTTCAGGTTGAAACTGAATCTATGGATCATTTTAACTGATAATTTTAGGCTCGATCCAGTTCATCAAATAGTTATTGAATATTTATTTCAATAATAGTTTTTCAACTTTACTATGTCTAAGGGACTATAATAGGCCCTGCAAAGATAGCTATGTATTAGATTGTTCTGGCCACACGGTATTCACAATGTATGTGGAAGCAAGACAATGCATCAGATACACACAGATATGATAATATATGGTGGGGCATGCAGTCAAGCTAAAAGGAGTCATGTTAACTTTCCTGGAGGTGTTAGTATGTGATTGAATTCTAAAGAATGACTAGAAGATTGGCAAAGTACAGGAGAAGGTATAGGAGTCAAGCATCCCCAGCCTCCTGGGTAACTAGCAAAGCCAGAGAACTGAGAACGAGGATTGAGCTATGTGAATTGCATTCAAGGAGTCAGGTGGTGCCAGAACACTTGTACTGCAGAGCTGTGTTTGGACAAGTGGACAAGGGCTACGCCAGAGCATGCACGCTCTGCAAAGGGGTTTGGTTTTTCTCATATAAATATGTAAGCAGGAGCACAGCATGGTCAGACTTACAATTTATTCAGAATACTTATGCACCCTGCCTAGAGGGTGGAATTAAAGGGTCTAAGACAGGGACTGGGAAGCCTTAAAGTAATTATTGTGGTATCCTGGGTGAGTGATCATAATGGCAAATTAAAGCAAGGGTAAAGACGAACTACTTTCAGAAATTCCCAGGAAGAACAGTTGGCGTAACTTACTGAGTGGATGAAGAAGATCGGTGACAGGCAGGTTTCAAAGTTGACTGCCAAGTTTCTAACCCGAATAAATTAGAGAATGATGCTTCCAACTACTGAGAGAGAAACTACTCAATGGAAAATAGATTTCACTCTTTGAGATGAGCAGATTGGTATCCACTTTCAAACTGTAAAAATCACCACATGCATCGTTCGTTTTGGGGAACTCATATCAGAGAACTTTCGGTGTTTTTTTAGCATGCTATAACCTCACGTTCAGACTTTGACATAAATACCACCCTGTTCTTCTTTCATAGATAGCACAATTTGAAAAATCTCTGTTAGTTTTTGTAAAATGAGAACCTTCCTTTGTTAAAAAAATTCCAGTACACCAGAAAAACATAATGATGAAATAAATTCTCCTAAAAATGCACCAAAAAAATAGCCACAAATAATATTTTGGTACACATACTTCTAGTATGACTTCATAGGTAAACATATATTAAAACATACAATTGTGCAAATGGAAATATATTATGCAACAATATGTTTAGGCATCATTCTATGCCATACATTTAAATGATATTTTTAAAGTTTAGAAATTACATGTCATTTTATTTGTGTTCTGTATTTCACATTCCTGGTCCACTAGCATAAGACCACCATGGTGAACATCTCCAAGTACCCCTCTGTTCACATTATTAATTTATCTTCTCAGAATGAATGCCAATAAGGGGAATTGCTTTTCCATATCACATAAATATGCATGTATTTGCTATATATATTGCCAAATTTATTTCCAAAATGGAAGTGTCATATTGCATTTCTAATAACATTTTTGATTCTTTGTCTTTGTGCATTTAATATTTCTCAGTTTTCTCTAATTATATAGACAGTGGTATATTTTCCGTGTTCTTCTGTTTAAAATGTGGTTTTTATTTCTACAATATTGTTACTATTACTTTCAATGTCTTTTCTAACCTTTGCTGGGTAAAATTCATGTAGAGCGAGATGTTTTATATTTTTACATTCTACTAAAATAGGGAATACTTCAGGAATTTATGCATAGTCAAATATCAAGTTTTTGAGACTTATTATGCTGTATTCATGTTTTATCTTCATTAAATAATGTATGTTTTATAATTATGAATGAGTGTCATCCTAAAATTGCTCTCTACCTCAAACGTTTATTGTTCAAATCAAGTAGTCTTGAGCATTTTATATGTATTCAGTTAGTCATATTAATATCATCAAATAAAATCTCAAAATTCAATTCTTTGATTTTTCAATTTAGAAATTATATGTGGATTTATAATATAAAGGAGATTTTACTTTTTTCTATACTCACTGTGTTATCACAATATATTTGCATTAAAATTTAAAACAATATTCTGAATGTATATTACCTTGACCCCTTATTCACAATACGGAGAGTGTGCTTTAATTATCTGTTTTCTTATAAAACCATGTGGTTCCCTTAATCTTAGTTGGCTCTTTAATTGCTTACCTTACCATGTAAGTATTAGTATCTCACTGTCAAACTCTCTAGCAGAACCATAAAATATTTCAAATTGATCACATTAATGGAATTAATTGACTTATTGATCATTAAGGAATCATAATTTCATTATTTTATTCTCTTGAATTGCTTATTATCTCATGCACTTAAGTCTTGCTGCAACTAACCTCAAGTAGAATTCTCTGGAGCCATAAACTGGTAAGAGGTGTGTGTATGTATATGTGTGTGTGTTTGTGTGTGTATGTGTATGTCCACACAAAGAGATTTTTTTTGTAATATTGTAAGGAATTGACTCGTAATTATGGAAGTGGGCAAGTCTAAAATCTTCAGGGTGGACTGGTAAGTTGGAGACTCAGGGAAGAACCAATGTTACAGTTCAAATGCAATGACCATCTGCTGACAGAATTCCCTCTTTCTTGGTGGATGTCAGTATTTTGTTCTATTCAGGTGTTCAACTGATTGAAGGCAACCAGCAACATAGAGACAGCAATTTGTTCTACTTCAAGTCCACTGATTTAAATGTTAATCTCATCCAAAAATACCCTCACAGATACATCTAGAGTAATGTTTTACTACATGTGTAGGTACCGTGGCCCAGCCAAGTAGATACCTAAAATTATCCATCACAAGAGGAAGAGTTAGAAAAGCAGAAAATCATGAGGGGAGGTACAACCAAGGACACTAGAGGAATTTGAAGTATCTGGCTCCAATACCTATAGCAAATATTAAACACAACTAAACAGCCACAATAACATAAATTATCATACTAAAGAGCATCCTATTTACATCAGTCACCATTACCCAGTACAACGTGCCAGGCTCTCCATAAAAAAATCACAGGGCATGGAGATAAAAACCAAACCAAATGAAACAAAAACCAGCAAAACCCCCTCTCACATATATACAATGGAATATTATTTAGCCCCCAAAAGGAAGGAAATCCTGCAATTTGTGGTGACATGGACAAATTTGGAGAACATAATGCTAGGTGAAATAAGCCAGACAAAGATAAACAAATACTGCATGGTATCACTTATAGGTAGAATCTAAAAAACAATGAATGCATGGAAACAGAGAATAAAGTGGTGGTTGTCAGGGGCTGAAGGTTGAGGAAAATAGGGAGAGGGTGATAGAAGGGTACAAAGATGAATCGAGTATGAAGCGCTAATTTAAAACCTGGTGGCTACAGTTGAAAACACTGTATTGTGAAATTGAAATTTGCTAGGAGAGTGGAATGTATGCGTTCTCACCAAATTTTTTTAAGTAAATATGTGATATGATGGTTGTGTTAAGTCCATAGTGGCAATCCTTTCACAGTATATATGTATATAAAATCATTGTACATTCTAAATATGTAACAAATTTTTTGTCAATTATTACCTCAAAAAAGCTGATAAAAGAAAAAAAAAACAAGCTAGGTTTTCAATAAAATTAAGAAAACTCAAGTAAATCACAGTACAAAAAAATGAGAGAAGACATAATTTACCAATATCAGAAAAAGAAGAAGGATCATCACTACTGATACCATGGACAGTAAAAATAAATGAATAGTATGAATAATTCTATACTCACAAATTTGATAAGTATGATGAAACTGACCACTTTCTTAAAAGACACAAACTACCAAAACTCACACAAGAAGAAATACATAACCTGAATTCTCTTATATCTATTAAAAGCTTGAATCAATAATTAATAACTTTCCAAAAAATCTCAGGTGAATTTGTTGGTGAATTCTTAAACACTTAATGAATAAATGAACCAATGATCCATACTCTCTTCTAGAAAACTTATTGGAGGGAACACTTTCTAACTTACTCAAGCATCATCCTAATAACTGAACCAGATAAAGATATTACAAGGAAGGAAAACTACAGACCAATATTTCTCATGGACACTCATCAAAAAATCCTCAATGAAATATTAGAACATTAAACCTAATGATGTATAAAAATAATTCTATACCATGGACAAGTGAGATTTATTCTAGTTCTGCAGGCCTGTTTTAACATTCAAAGAGCAATAATTGAAATCTGCTACATGAACAAGATAAAAACCAAAATCATATGATCCCGTAAAGTGATATGGAAAAAGATATCACAAAATGCAACACGTGTTCACAATAAAAAATCTCAGTGAGTACTACTCTAGGAAAAAAATAAGACTGTTGGTTGTCTCAGGGAACTGAAGGATTTCTTTAAAACTTGTAAAAATTGCTAATAATGAGGAAATTAAAAATAATGAGGAAATTAAAAATTGCTAATAATGAGGAAAATACTGATCAATTAGACATTTTTCAATTAAAGCTTTTCTTCACAAAACACCATGATGAAGAAAACCTACATCCCATGGTTCAAATCTGGCCATTACCTGATTTATTTATTTTTCCAAACTAAGAAGAGTTACACATTTTTAAATGAATGAAAAAATCAACAGAAGAATACTTTATGGTACATGAAAATTATATGGAATTCAAATTTTAGTTTTACAGGAAGACAACCATATGCATTTGTTCACATATTGCCTATGGTTGTTTTTGAGCCATATGAAAAATTGAGTAGTTGAATCAGGGACTATATGTCGTGCTTTCATGGCTTCACAGTCCTGCTTCATGCACTACAAAATCACTATGACACACTGATAACCCAATGGTGTTTAAAGTGTCTTGCATTGGTGTGCCACAGCATTTTATTTTATTTATTGTAATATCAGAGCGTACCCATCATGTCAAAAAAGAAAAAAAATAGTGAAAACTGGACTTCCACGGTCACACTTTTAAGTTACATTGGGTTCTGGAATATTTCGTTATTTTTAATATGGAAAAAAATCTATTTTAATTATTAAGCAATGGCACTAATGTAGTGCTAAAAGAATGCACTGTTCTTTTAAATGACCAGATTAAGCAGTCATCACAATATTCTTGACTCATAGAAAAGCAGTATTCAGAAAAATTAGAAAATTTAAAAAGGAATATTCATCAGAGCAGAATTTTTTTCACAAAATTCAAAGTGGAAATGGAGCTGCAGAGAAGTATGTTTGCAAGTGGCTCATTTGTTAACTAAGCAGGGGAAACCCATTTATTTATGGTGAGTTAATTAAATTATGTCTAATTACAGCAGCTGATAAAAGTATCCAAAGAAAATTAATTTGTTTATGTATATTAGTCTTTTGGAAAATAGTTGCTCAAAAAGCTAATGGCATTGAGAGCAGTATCAATAATCTTTTTTTTTTTTAAGACACATTATTTCTAGTAGTTGTCCTTGCCTTTTGACACATCAACAGATGTTACCAATACTGTTCACTTGTTTATTTGAGGAATCAATGCAGAGTAATTGATTGATTAAGAATTGGCTTCTGTGAATATCTGATTGGAACAACTACAAATGAGAATATTTTCAAAAAAGTTGAGAAAAATACAATTTCAGTTTAACCTGAAGTAGAATATTCTAAGATGTACAACAGTTGATAGTGGTATACGTGTGTGTGTGTAGAGCAGTAAAAATTTTCATTGGAAATATTTACAAACTTTATGAAAGTATAAAGGGTTTAAAGACTATAGTTACTCACTGCATTATTCAGCATGATGTGAATAACTTGTGGGAAATATTTTAAGCTATAATGTGTTATTGAACCAGTAGGGTCAATGGAATCTTCCTTTGCTCTCTCAAATTTGACCATGGGAAATTCTGTAAATTTTGTCAGAAACAGAAGTTAGAAGTCTGACTTGCCAACTACATATTGTTTATATAGTTGAGCATTAATAAAATTTTGTTGTGATTATTCAGGGTTAAGATTGAAATTTTCCTGAAAATGAACAACCCTTATCCACCATTACTGATTATTAAATGGTGTTGAAAATAAGATTTTTTCTGCATGTTTCTTAATTAATTCAATCTAAATTTACAAGGTAAAACAACATTATGTGAAAATTATATTGCAGTAAATTCATTTCACTAACATTTTTACATTCACAAGTTACGTCTACCCTTTTTTTTTCCATTTCTTATGCTGATAAAAGTTAAAACAAAATGAGATATTTCTTCCCACACAGCATTTCATGGTACATTTTCTGAGATAAAACTACAGTCCAGAAGCAATTTCCGTACCTCAATGTATGTGTAAATAAATTTTCTACATTTTAAAGTTCATTTATCTATAATTAAAGAGCTTTGACCTAATCTTCAGTTAGAAATGATTAATTAGCAATGTAATGGCATGCTTAAAGCAAATAACTAGAGTAGGAAATAACAGAATATTATAAATAACTTTCAATGAGTGAATATGATCAATAAAAATCCTGGACTGCTATCAGTGTTTGCCAGTACCTATGTGTGCGACAAGACATTTTCAAAGATGAGATGAAGAAATATGAAAAATCTCATTACAGATCAACATTAAAAGAATATTTACAATCAAATTTAATTACAGCAAACACTAACTACATACACTAATTAAGTGAAACGTTATTCCACAGAAAATAATTCCATTCTTCCCATTAGTAAACTATATTACAAAAATAATAGTACTCAAATATTATTATTTGTATCTAAATTTCATCAACAAAACTTTTAAAGAAACGTTTTTTCAATTTTTAGCATAGGTACCCAGCGTATTTATGAAATACACTGTATTTTCATAAAATGGAATTGTACAGCAATGGAAGAGAAAGACTAGTTACAGGCAACAGGATAAATTAATAACACGTCTACAAGTAGACACAAAATTTGGGGAGTCAAAAAATATCACTCCACTTTTCTAAAAGTTCGAAAATGGGCAAGAAGTTAGATATATTATTTACGGTAAAAATTATAAAGAAACAAATAATGATTAATGCTAAAGTGAGGAAAGCTACGAATTTTGCATTTATGTATTTGAGTTTTCATTTCATGTCTCAGAAAAAGGTTGTTGTTGAGATCTTATGTTTTCATTGGGGAAATCCCAATTGTTTGTCTCTTAGTACTTTCCTTTGGGGCTTGTGAGTTTCTCTAGATAGGAATCATCCATATTTCTGTCCGGAATGCCAATGTGGATTTTTAAAATCTAGATGGCAACATTCTGAGAGCAAGGAGAGGCAGAAGGTGAAGAAGCTCATCACTGAGTCTGCAAAGTTTTAATTAATATTCCTGTTTTTAGTAGGCACCTCATCTGACCCTCAGCTGATTTCCTAAATTCCAAGCTTTTGGCTCTACCTATCCAAAGAGTACATTTAACTTACTTTTCTGCTAAAAAGGAATGCATATTTTGTTGGCTGTGCAATAGAGGTGAAGTGATGTAGGTCAGACTGTTTGTTTTTAGCATTTTTCAAACCATTCTTTCATTTGTCTTAGCTTATCATATCCCCAAATTAGAGATGTCTGTTGCTAATACCTGAGATATTTGAGGGATCTGAAAAGGGAAGTGACTTCCTTTTTAAAACATCTTCCTATAGGCTTAGATATTTATCTTCCTCCCTTCTTTTAAATCAGATTACTACACATACTTCAGTAATCATATATGCATACTTCCTAGCTTGAAATTTTGTTCAGACTACTTGGCTTCCTTTGTTTTCTCTTCCATTCTCGTATTTTCTGGGTTCCTGACTCTTTATTTTATTTATTTTCTACCATTTTGCTAGGATTTATTGAAGAAAAAGAGACTAATATCCATTATTCACTTTGAATTGTTAAAATTTACTACACTTAATTTTTTCAAATCCAATCCGTTTTAATAATGCTCATTTTTTTTAGTATGCTGCATTCTCACATTTAGACACTGTGATTTTTTTTTTTCTTATAATTTAATCCTTATCTGCTTCAGATATTTTTCTAGATGGGCCCAATTTTTAACACTTCATCTAAACTTGTTCTTTTTATGACAAGTTCTATTGATTTTATGTTAATCATTTAAATGTTTGGTCCTCTCTTTTAATTCCACTAAAAATAAATGACTGAATACAGATAGACTCACGAATATTTATATCACCTAAACAGTTAATTGATGTCCTTTGCTGAAGTTTAGCACTGAAACTATGGCATTCAACTTTAGGGCGCTCTCCACAGACTGATCTCTTATTTGTTTGCTTTTACTTATTATTTACATCATTCTGTATTACCTTATATAATACAATATTGATAATAAATGTATAAACTGGTTTCTTTTTGGTATTTTAGTTTAAATCCAATAAATGATATAATCTTATGTTTAGCTAATATAGGTAGAGATTGGTTGCGCCAGTTAGAGGAAGTTTTCTTATGGATGAATATAAGCATTTCGTTACTCCTAGAAAACCTGGTCCCTTTCTATACATTATTCCATATTATTTATTTATTTTTGCGGTACGCTGGCCTCTCACTGCTGTGGCCTCTCCCGTTGCGGGGCACAGGCTCCGGACGCGCAGGCTCAGCGGCCACGGCTCACGGGCCCGGCCGCTCTGCGGCACGTGGGACCTTCCCGGCCCGGGGCACGAACCCGTATCCCCTGCATCGGCAGGCGGACTCTTAACCACTGCGCCACCAGGGAAGCCCACATTATTCCATGTTTTGAAGGCTTACTTCAGGTCCAGATATTTCAAGATGTAGATTGGCTTTAATTCAAGAGAAGGCATTTATTTTCAGAGAAATAATATGGAACTTGGATAGCTCCACTCTATGCTATATTATCTTTTAATTGCTAGCTATTACCACAAATTACTACCATTATTTTAATAAATACCTATAATTCTTTTAAATTTCCAAGCTCAACTGATTATTTGCATGAGTAGAACAGGGTAGTGATACCAAAATCCTTACCTGTGATGTGATGTGTAAAGAAAGCATGATTAAATAATTCAAGTGCAATAGTTTAAAATTAAGAATTTTTAGGGAAATTAGATAAAGGTATTAGATAAGTGAAATTTCGGGAAAAGACCATGAAGTGAATATTTTTTCCAAATATATATAAATTGGGAGGCCCCTCTTCAGCAGAAAAATGTCCCTCTATAAAACAAATTATATCAAAAAATTATTTAAACTTGTAAACATTATTAGATAGCTTTATCTTATTTTAGGCACAAATAGTCAAATTTCATGACTGTTTTCTTTATATTTTCTGGTTTAAAAAAAAGAATGTCATCAAATACTATAACCCTAAACATAACTGTCACAGAACTAGGCTTTATTGCTTTGGTGGGTAAGCTTAAGTGTGAGAGAGTGTAAACCACGGAAATATACATAATAATGAATCTGGCAACATTTGGATTAATTTGTGCTAATCATACAAGCATATGATTTACATATAATTTAATTATGTTACAGGTGTTAAAAATTATTTTTAACTTATTTTCTGAAAAGCAAACACTCATTTTTGTTTCTTCTTTCCTATTCAGACATTCATTGTTTATACATTCTTACAATATTGCAACTTAATAAAAATTTCAAGACATAAGTTTAGCAAAATGTTAAAAAACAATTATAGGGTTTATTAGCTAGTTACTTGTTTTTACTTACCACGAATTTTAAAACAAAATAAAAATCTCAAGAAGAAAAACCAAAACACAGGTTAGCCTTACTAAAGAGTGCCATAGCATTTGTAACAGAGGTGATGTCATTACAATTAATGAGTATGACAATCAAGTACATTTTTCTGACCCTAGTTTTTATTCTGTATGGATTCATATGTTTGAGAGTAGAAATAGAAAAGCAGAACTTCATAATTTACTTACTTCTGGGGAGTTTGGCATTTATCCAAATGCTCCTATTATTTCAGCTTTTTCCAAGTTGTTGTTATGGATATATATTTTTTTCTTTGTTTCTTTCCATATAAAAATCTCATAAAAATGCAAAGTCAGTTTTAAAAGGTTTCTATATGGCAGTTCCCACGTAAATGGTTAAAACTTCCTCAGTTGTGAGATAAAATTAATATAACAACAGTTACTGAATGAGTCTACCAGCTGAACAATTTAATTGATAATCAGAAAGGTCCTGATTTTTTTTAATGTCTTAATTTATTTAAAAAGTGGCTATATTAGTTCAATAAAGTATTAAAAACTAAAAGCTATAGTTTTTATTCATTTTCATTAGAATGTAATATACTGTTCCCAGTGATTATGGTAACAGTAACTCAGAAAGAACAAAGTAAATGACTCAGCTATAGGGGTTGTTATAATGGGCACCACTTGAAATGTAACCATAAGCTTTAAATTCTTATGATATTGTTTGAATCCATGTTTACTATTCTACATATGCATTGAGAAAAGAGTCTGCTTTATAAACATCCATCATTATGGTAGTCATAAACAAATATTTACTGAGTACCTAATATTTGCAAGGCACTGTAAACTTCATTATAAACAGGAGGAAAATATGTCAAAATTAATTACATGTAATTTGATGAAGGTCATTAAACTTATGTAAATAGAATAATGGGAAAACAGAGCTAGCAACAGAATATCTCTGGGGAAATGACAGGATTTTCAGTAAAGGTGATATTTGCATTAGATGTTTGAAGATAGGAGTTTCTGAGTGAGAGACATTCAGCCTTGAGGAAAGAGCACAAGCAAACACACACGATGGAAGAAAAACTACTCACCGGTTTTTATAACACATTAAAAATGAATTAAGAGAAAAGCAATCAAGTTTATTTAATCCAAAATAAAAAGGACTGGTTGATAGACTAGGAACCTTTAATAAGGAGAAGAAAGTACAAACATCTTCAAATATTTGAAAGAATTTAATGTGAAAGGGAAATTAGATTTTGGGAGGTATCAAAGTTCAGAACAGAAAAATGGGTACAAAGCGGAACTTGCTAGTGGTCAAATTTTACTAAAATAGGAAAAGCCTGGCTGGTGGAAGTTTGATTTTCATGACACTGGAAATGATCAAGTTTAGCTGGTGTTGCTTTAAATCTCAGCTATAATTATATATTCCCTAATTCACCTTTAAAACAAACATTGTTATGTGTCTAAATGGCATAGAAAATATTAATAGAAATTATATTAAACTCTAATGAAATAATTGTTTTTCTCATATATGTATCTTATTTTTCATTACAGAAAAATGATTTCAATATTGTAGAAAAATAGCTATAATGAAATACAAACTCTTACTATACAAAATCCTTCCCAGTTTCTTAGAATTTGGGGATGGCAGGTTATAGAAAGTAACCACTCCTTGAAAATATATACCTTCCCAGAATCCCAATAGGTAGCCACTGTGGCAGCTTAGAAAGCCCAAATGGAATTGCTCAGAAGTAGTGAGAATGTTGCACATTTTCTTGGAAAACTCTGAATTGTTTGGTGCTCCCCAACGTTAGGGCCCAGGGAAGACCAACTACCCCCAAATATGACTCAATGGCATATTGATGATTTTGAGTTAAAGTCACATAAGAAACAGTAAATGAAAGAGGGACACTGACACTCTGCTCTGTCTCACTGAAATCTGGAAAAGAATCTCTCCTGTAAAAGGGCTTATTGCCAGGGCTTCCCTGGTGGCGCAGTGGTTGAGAATCCGCCTGCCGATGCAGGGGACACGGGTTCGTGCCCCGGTCTGGGAAGATCCCACATGCCACGGAGCAGCTGGGCCCGTGAGCCATGGCCACTGAGCCTGTGCTTCCGGAGCCTGTGCTCCGCAGCGGGAGAGGCCACAACAGTGTGAGGCCCACATACCGGAAAAAAAAAAAAAAAAAGTCTTACTGCCAGAGACAGTGAACTTGGGGGCAGAGAAGCCTATATATAATAAACACACCTTATTACTCTTTTAATTTATTGCGCCAAGCCCCAAATATGTTTAGATTCCTCACTAATTAAACACCCAAAGCCTAAGTTTCTTTGACCTGTCAATTTCTCACAGATTTATTGTTTCTTTGTCTAAAATGCTTAAAAGCTGCCTGCTTTGGTCCTTCTTAGGTCCTATTTGTATGAGACCTCTGCAGACACCAATTAAAAGTTTTTTCTCCTGCTAATCTGTCTTGTGTCAATTGTATTACTAGTCCAGCCACAACAGTTCAAGGGGAGATGAGGGGCAAACTTCATCCTCTCCAACACAAACAAGTTTCTCCAACCCAGTTTAATATCTTTTAGCTACTCTCTTTGCCTCCCAAAGCTCCCAAACCATTCTTAGTCTTAAATCAGCAACACATAGCACACAATGTAAATAAAATGGATTTGGTACATTTATTTATCCCAAATTATTGCTAATTTTTCATTTGTTCATATAAGTTTTCTTAAGTTCAAAGAAAAATGTTATCATGGTGCTAACGAGAAATAAAAACTAATTTGGGAAATTTTCACCATCTCTCCATCCTTCTTGGCAAGTTACATTAATGTTTTACGTATTTCTGGGATGGTGTAATAGGCATCCTCAAAATAAATTCATTACCTAAATTCCAAGCTGAGAAAAACTTCAAAATGAATTTACAATATGAAATTGCAGGCAGATAATTTAACAGAAGACAATTTAAACCCCTACCAGAAAATATTCTTTATTACCACAAGACCAGAGTTCCTAGTATTATTGACAATCACATATAATAAAATAGTCATTCTATTCAAAAATAATAATAATAAATCAATTTATTATTTTGAAATAACAACCTATTGCAGAACTGTCTCCTAGAAAAATATTGGGTTCAAAATATAGCAAACATACAAAAATGTTTCTGAAGGAAGAGGCCAAGTGAATCACAATACTAACTTTTTCTTTTCTCTTTTTTTTTCTTACATTTACTAAAAGTAAGCATGGAAACTGAAATAGAAGCATTTTTCATGATTACCCTCTAACTTTTGATATTATCGTAGGTTCCTGATAATAAGACTGGGTGCTCTAAAGCTGGCTCATTGCTTAGAGAAAGAAAAGAAAGGAACTTAAAGCATTTTATTAGCAGAGAGAATGATGCAATTTCTTCTCTAGTGTCTCCTTTAATTTAAATTTCATTCCTTAAAAGACACACAAATACCCTGTAGTAAAATATAAATAGTAATAGAAAGTACAAAATGAAGGAAAGCTCTGTTTTGGAAGAGTTCAAGCATTGCTCTAAGGTGCCCAGTGGTGTTATGTAGATGACCAGCTCTGTGTGTCAGCAGAGGATTCACTTGCCAGTCAACACTTGCAGGGCTGCGAATTTCCTTTTCCATCTCAGTAAATCTCTTATTTCAGGCTACCACATATTATTTTTCAGACTATACCAAAAGTAATCGGTACTCTATTTCTAATTAATGGTCTTTGTGTTGTGCATGGACACACCTCGACATGCGTGCTCTAATAATTCATTAATGAGGATATACCCTGCTTAAACAAACAAACAAAAATCTTTTTTTACCCATACTTGATCACAGTGTTGTTTTATTTTTCGCTTTCTCCCTTCTTCTCTTTCTTCCTTTTTCCTTCCTCCCACCCTTCCTTTCTCTTGTCTTCTTTTTCTCTCTCTCCTCATTTTTCACCAACTCTATTGCAAAGAAATTTTCCCCACAAATATTGGACACGGGTATGAAAACAAGGTTACTTATATCTTGGGAGTAACAGGCACAAAGGATCTCACATTATACAACCTATACCAAAGTAAGGGAGCAAAATTTGCCATCCCAAGAGTGTCTCTTTGGCATGAGGACGAACTCAGGCTAGTTATTTTTAAGAAACAGAAGACTCGGGAAGTTTTTCTTGTTCTCTCTCCCTTAAAGGCCTAAAAGAATGTAGAGAGAGGGCCTATGCCTGGAGTAGAGCTAATAGCAGAGATATCTGTGAAGAACACTGGCTATGTGTGGTAGGGGAATCTCAGCAGGGCCTGGAGATCAGAGTCCACTCTGTGCCCCACTGTCTCTGCCAGACCCAGCAAGCATTTGTTTAACAAAAATTTGCTTTTCCATCTCCATGTGAATTGCCTTTCTCCCCTTTGAAGTCCCAAACCACTCCCTCCAACATCCCCGTCTGTCCTTAGTTGCAGATGGTATTTAAGATGAGGGTTTTTGACCCTTTTTGGGAGTTACTGAGTTTTCCTGTGTTTCTCCCATGTATATGTGTTATTAAACTTTTGTTTGATTTTCTCCTGTTAATCTGTCTCATGTTAATTTAATTCTTTGACCAGGCAGATGAAGTTAGAATGGTAGAAAAAAGTTTCTTTCTCCCTACACCAAGAATCTCTCATTTCTACCCCGAGATTTTTCTAATCTAGTCTGTGCAATAGAAACAACGGTGACGTTCCCTTGTTTAGAAATTAATTTCTTTGATTTGCATGGCTGTAACATAAGAGAAATCTGCTCTGAGGCCAAAGGCA
The DNA here is from genome assembly GCF_026419965.1 of Kogia breviceps. Classification (NCBI taxonomy): domain Eukaryota; kingdom Metazoa; phylum Chordata; class Mammalia; order Artiodactyla; family Physeteridae; genus Kogia; species Kogia breviceps. The sequence continues at coordinate 8,734,190 of NC_081324.1, read as the reverse complement.
GCCTTTTGGCAACAGACTGAACAATCTTAGTCCAAATTTGCCTTTAAGGGCAGTGCTGCACAGAAACAAGTTAAAGCAAATTCAGAATCATCCTTTAGTAAAAAGCAAACACACCCTAAAAATGTCTGTTAAATATTAACTCATGAATTTAATAGTCTAAAAGCAAGGAAGAATTCTTCTTATGGTAAATTAATTACACCTTCTGTAACAGGAGAATTGAAATAATTAGAAACAATTCCTGCCCTCCCCAAAACAGTAATGGATGAAAAAAAAAAACCACACAATATGCTCAAACCACATATCCAGTGTTTTTCCCAAGGAGGAAAAAGTCATTAATAAATCATAAGGGGGCAATATAACTTATTAACCCATGATCTATTTTACACAAAAAATCTGACACTCAGAGAGTACAAGTCACTTGCCATAGGCCAAAGAACTATAAAATTTTATACTTGGAACTAGAATATAGATTAAAAAAAAACCTGAAGTATATTTGATTTACAATATTGTGTCAGTTTCAGGTATACAGCAAAGTGATTCAATTATATATATTTTTCAACTTATTTTCCATTATAGGTTATTACAAAATATTGAATAGCGTTCCCTGTGCTATACAGTAAATCCTTGTTGCTTATCTATTTTATGCATAGTAATTTGGATCAGTTAATCCCATACTCCTAATTAATCACTCCCCTCTTCCTTTCCCCTTGGGTAATGAGTGTGTTTTCTATGTCTGTGAGTCTGTTTGGGTTTTGTATATAGATTCCTTAGCATTATTTTTTATATTTCACACATAAGTGATATCATGTTATATTTGTCTTTCTCTGTCTGACTTACTTCACCAAGTATAATATTCTCTAGATCCATCCAAGTTGCTGCAAATGGCAAAATTTCATAGAATTCAGATCTTTTGATTTCTATTCCAATATACATTCAGCAATGCCATATGATGCCATTTGTTTTGTCCATAATCAAAATATTCCCAGTGCCAAAGAAATAATTACACTGGACAAAATTAAACAGGAAAGAAAGACTTTATTTAAGGCTATTACAGTTGGCAGAGGCCGGAACTGAGTCTGAGCGGAACTCTGATGAAATAAGAGGAGGTAGGTTTTCAAGAATCAGGGTAAAGGGGAGATAGTGGGCTATTTCTGTTTGTTACTTGGCTTTACAACTTGAAGCAAGGTACCCATTGAGGCAAGCACCTACCCTTCTACAGGGACCAGGAAATGGGGTATTCTTTTCCTAGATTATATTTCAAAGAGATGATTCCCAGGTTTTTGAGAAAGACACCCCTAGGTTGTAAAACTATCAAGAGCCTCAAGGAAATTTATTTACTGATTTATCTGGCTTCTCGGCTTGCAGGATCTTAGTTCCCCCACCGGGGATCGAACCTGGACCATGGCAGTGAAAGCACCACGTCTAAACCACTGGACCACCAGGGAATTCCCCAAGAAAATTTACATTAGAAAGGTGCAGATAGAGGATTTACACTTATAAGTTTTCTAAAGTAAAGTATCTAAGAAAAGAAAGATCAGGGGCCTAGAGTCAGGAAGAAACCTGTATGAAGTTTAGTCCAGATAAAAGGACATTTAAGGGCATCTTTGACACCAGTCATAGTGGGAAACAAAAGTGTGGCTGTATTAAAAGTGGTAACTCAGATTTATTCACATATTTCACTCATCTGCACATTTCTGTGCAAGCTCCCCTCAAAACAAATTGCAAATGTGTGGATTTTTTTAAAAATAATTTTTCAATCTGTCCTAGTCTATTTGGCCGGCTATAACAAAATACCACAGACTGGGTAGCTTAAAAAGAGTAATTTATTTTTCCCAGTGCTGGAGGCTGTATTTCCAAGATCGGTGTGCTAATGTGGCCTGTTTCTGCCGAAGGCCTTCTTCTGGTCGCATATTAGCAACTTGTCACCGGGCCCTCACATGGTGGAAGGGGTGAAGCAGCTTCTCTGGGTCTCTTTTACAGGAGCACTAATTTCATTCATGAAGGCTCCACCTCATGACTTCAGCACCTCCCAAAGGCCCAGTCACATTGGGCATTAGAACATCAACATACAAAGGTGGGGAGGAAACAAGCGTTCAGGCCATAGCAGCATATACATGAGCATAGATATTTATTTATTTACTCAGTTATTTTAAATTTATGTCAGTATAAACAGACAAATATTTATTGTATACGTTGGGTTATAATAAACTACTGCTTTATTTATTTCGTTACTTAAACTGTTTCCGATTTGGCTATTGAGAGTTCTTTCATTTGGCTCCCACGGCCGTTGACAGCTCATCATCGTGAGCTTTTCTTTAAACCACTTCCTTATTCTCTGGCACTATAAGATACTTCAGACTCATCTTGGATACATCCTCCTGCCCCACTTTTCCAAGAGACTTAGGCATCTTTCCAAGAAGACTTAGTTCCTTTATTATAGCATATTAGAAACCAAGATGGGCTAGGAGTATTGGTGGTTCTTGAGGTGTCATTATTTCTGGACCCTCTCAGCTGCTAGAGCAAGGAAATATATGTACATATACCATCCCATGCATAACTGTAAACATGTACTTCTATAAGGACATATTCACAGTTATATTAAGTGAATCATACACTCAAACTGAAGTCTCTTAACTCTATTCCATCACCACATGGATTATTTCAGCCTCCTCCCCAGGCTTATCTGTAAACTCTCACTCCAACAGTGAGAAATGGGGCTCTCGCCATCTTCTCTCCATTTACACAACCCTTGAATTCCAATATGAATGAATAGTACTACCAATCAGAATTGTTAACCTGTACTCTCATAAAAACAATTTTATAAACTAGAGTACAGTGTTAATGTACAGTTTTAGGGTGTTTGTTTTGTTTTGCCTTTAGTCTTACTGACTCAACTTATTTCAAAGTTACTTAGGCTTCTGCTTATAGATTCTCTATATCTGTTTCTAATATTTAAATGTTTAATTCATTTTTGATGCTATTGTAAGTGGTATTTTTAATTTCAAATTCCAATTTGTCCTTGCTAATATATAGATAAATTTGAATATTAACCTTGTGTTATGGGTTGAATTTAGTGCCCACCCCCCCAAAATGTATATTGATGTCTTGTTCCCTGGTACCTCAGAATGTGACTTTATTTGGAAACGGGGTCTTTATAGAGGTAATTAAGTTAAAATGAGATCACTAGGGTGAGCCCTAATCCTATGTGATTGATGTCCTTATAAAAAGGAGAAATTCTGGTCAAGGAAGCAGTCACACATGTGAAGACGATGTGAACACACACAAGGAGAAGATAGTAATATAACTGAAATGAGGCAACTACAAGCCAGGGAAGACCAAGGATTGTCCACAAGAACCAGAAGCTAGAAGAGGCAAGGATGGATTCTCTCCTAGAGCTATCAAAAAGAGTCTGGTCCTACTGACACCTCCAGAATTATGAACCAATAAATTCCTCTTGTTTTAAGCCACCCAGCATTTGATATTTTGCTATGACAGCTAAAACACCTTGTATCCTACAACCTTTCCATTCATGCTCATTTGTTCTAATTTTAAAAAATTCTTTGTGATGTTCTACATAAGCAGTCTTATCATCTATGAACAAAGACAATTTTATTTCTTCCTTCCAAAAGTGTACACATTTTCTTTTCTTATTTACTTGAAATAACTAGGACTTCTTGTATGTTACTCAATCGTTGTAAAGAGAGAGGATATCCTTGTTTTATTCCCTATCTTAGAGGATACGTGCTTGGTTTCTCACCCTTCGAACTTTCTTGTGGCAGGTTATTAATTATTCATTCATTTTTAAAAAGAAATATAAGACTATTCAGGTTATGTACGTCTCCTTGTGTCAATTTCAGTATTTTGTGTCTTCGGGTAACCCAGGATAATCTTTCCATCTCAAGATCCTTAATTTAACCACACCCACAAAGTACCTTTTGCAGTGTAAGCTAACATATCCACAGGGTGCAGGCATCAGGTTATAGACCTCGTATAGGACTCATTATTCTGCTTACCACAGTGCGCCCTCTGGCCTCCAAAACTTCATGTCAGTTCCACATGCAGAATGCATTTATTTCCCAATATCCCCAAAGTCTCCACCCATTATGCTTGGTAAGTGTTCCATGTGAACTTGAAAAACAATGTGTATTTGGCTGGTGTTAGATGGAGTAATCTATAAATGCCAGTTAAATTAAGTTGATTGATATTGTCAACTATATCCTTACTGATTTTCTGCCTGTTTGATTTATAGCTGACACAGGGATATGAAACTCTCAAACTGTAATAGTGGATTTGTCTATTCCTCCTTTCAGTTATATATTTTTCCTCATTTATTTTGAATTATTTTGACGTTCATTTTTTTCTATTGATATTAATTATATTGGGTTCATGTTATCATCATGTAATGCCCCTTATTACCTCTGATAATTTTCACTGTTCTGAGGACTGCTTTATCTGAAATTAATATTGCTACTCAATCTTTCCTTTCTTTTGTGTAAACAAGACATTTCTTTCTCCGTCCCTTCACTTTGAGTCCATCTGGGTCTTCATATTTAAAAATTTTGTACACTGCATATAATTGGGTGTTGCCTTTTTCCTCCCACTTTGACAATCTGTCTTATATTTTGGTGCACTAGGATCATCCATATTTAAAGTGGTTAGCAATATAGTTTGATAAATATCTACCATATTTGTAATAGTCTTCTACTTCTTTCATTTCTTTTTCCCTCTTTTCTAGCCTCCTCTGGTTTTTATTGAACGTGATATAATTTCATTTTGTGTCTTCTCTTAGGTGTCAACGATACTTCTTTAAAAATATTAGTGGTTGCCCTAGAGTTTAGAGTATACTTTTAAATCAGTCTAAACCCACCTTTGAATATCAGCATACTGGTCCACATGTAGTGCAGGTCACTTGTAACAGAGAATTCCCAATTCCTCCTTCTTGTCTGTTGGGATATCCTTATCCTTTCATTTGTTTCATTTATCCATATGCTATAGTCACTCAAATACATTGTTACTATTATCACTTTAAATAGTTATTCGTCAAAAGAGCTGAGCATCCAGGAGTTAAGCTGGTCAATTAAAACAATGAGCCAAACTGAAAGTAACTATCAATCTTTTATTCACTAACTGCACTAGTATAAGAAATGGACTATGCAGGAAAGGGAATTTTGGCTCCTACAATGTTTTTGCAATGTTCCTCTCAGGAGAGGGAGGGTCAGGTGAAACAGCACAGGTAACATGGACTGTCTCACTGCCAACAGTCTCCAAGCAAAAGGCTCCTGCAGTTTATAGACCTGGGAGGGCCAGGGAAGGGAGGGGCGGAAGGGTTAGGAGAGGACTTATGCAAACACCGGTGAAACCATCACCACAATATCAATGTAACAGTCACATTTATCACCTTGAAAAATGTCCTTGTGTTTCTTTTTTGGTGCGTGTTGTGGTATTCCTTTTGTTAATGCTGGAAGAGAACAATCTGGGGTAGAGATGCAGCTCTGACCTTGACAAGAGGAAGAAACTAGAAAGTCATCACAGGTCTCAAAGTATTGAGGAAAGTATTATAGTTTATTTAAATCCCTGGGAAGTCTTCATAGGCCCCTATAAAGAAGAGCGATCATTGTCCTTCAATAGTTATGCAAATTATGAAATCAGGGATTCAACTGAGAATAGAGTTGTGGTGGAAATATAGTAGCTAAACTCAAAATACTTAGGAGATGAGTAAAAATGAGAAAGTAAACAAGCAGATTCAATTTCCTAAAACATGAGGGTTTTTTCATAGTTTGATCCCACAAATAAGATTCCATCTTCCCAGTTTTCATTTTTTTAAACAACTTATTAAGGTATAACAAACTAACAGAAATGTGCACAAATCTTCAGTGCACACCTCAGTGAAATATCATGAAATGAACATAGCCCACGTCAAGAATAGAATATTATCAGCAGCCCAGAGGTCCTCCATCTATACGCTTTGAAACGTAAATATTTTCCTAGACCACTCACTGAATATGCATTAAGAAAAATAATACCACTGTGTTTATTTTCACTTTTTTAACCACACTGAAATCTTAATGGCTATTTAGAAATGTTATTATACGTGTGCACACACACCTGCTTTGATGAGAAAATGCAGCGTGCTCTACTTTCTGTGACCAAAGCAATCTGCATTTTTCAGAATCTAAATTACTGAGTAAGCTAAAATACATTTTTTCTTAGGCAAGTATTAAAAACACACATTCAGAAATAGGTATCTTGGTTAAATACATGGAACAGACCATGTTAGGTAACCAGTGCAGAGCAGGGATTAAAATAGACATAGAATCTGACCTTGTGCATTGAAAATGATCTATAAAAATTCTGTCAAGGTGCAAATTCCTATATATATATATTCAAAATAGCATAATCAAGTTTTATGAAAATTTAAATTTGTAGGCAGTAAACATTTGGAATAGATTGTTTATAAAGTAATTAGGTGTTTATAGTTATTTTCTAAGCTCTAGGAGCACATGAGAAAGTACACATCACTGTTATTCCCATAATGCTGAAAATAGACTAAAAAAGGAATCCGATTTTTTAGTGAGACCAATCATACATTTTCTTTATTAGGGGTTTGCATAACTTAAGCCTTATGCTTTACGTCTGATTGTATTTGGTGCCTACTCTCTTGAAAAAAACATAATCATATAATAGAAATACCATAACACACGCTTCTCTCACTGGACTATTGTGAGCCATCTGTTGATGTTAATCTATCAAAGGAAAATAAGCATATTTGTCAAGAATCACATGCTTAAGAGGTTCAGTATTGACATTTGATATTTTCCTTGGACTTGTGTTAAAGAGACAGACAGTACCGCCAATTTGCCTTCAAATGGTCTAATTTGTGCGCCCCCTCATAAGTGATCTTCCATATCAAAGAGATACATTGAGAAACTGAGGCAGGTGTCTCTTTACTTCTAGATACGCAATAAACATTTAAAGAAACCAATTGTGTATACATAATACAAGCAGGATTGACCTACATTTTTCTTTTGCAAGGGTGAGCTTTGTAGTGACAGATATGACTGCAATCAATTGACTAGAATGATATATAATGCAAGACACTATGACTTCTCTTAAGATGACCGAGAATGATGTTTAACTGCAATCTTTCACGGTTTTGTGGGCTGACAAGAAGAAAAATTTGCTGTTTAAGGAGACCTGTTGACTTTTATAGCTCAGAATTAATTTAGGTCACAGCAGTTGCTCCATCTTTGTATCCTAAAAAGGGGTAGCTCTGTAGGACAAATTGAAACATGAAATTTCATGACTTTTATCTTTGAGATAACACTGTGATACCAACAGGAAATCTCAAGTGAGCGAGGCACATTCATTGTTAAAATATGGAATTCAAAAAGTTCTCTCATATGAAATGTATTTCATTGAATAACAATTTTTTCACCTATTCTTTGCACGCTAGTTGAGAAAATTCTTATATTATCAATTAGCATTATATCAGCAAATAAAGGCAAGTAATTTAATCATCTAAATATATCAGGGACACTTCCTTCTCTCAAAATGTAAATTATACGTTAAATCAATTATTCAAAAAAATTCTAGGGCTTCCCTGGTGGCGCAGTGGTTGAGAGTCCGCCTGCGGATGCAGGAGACACGGGTTCGTGCCCTGGTCCGGGAGGATCCCACATGCCGCGGAGCAGCTAAGCCCGTGAGCCATGGCCGCTAGGCCTGCGCGTCCGGAGCCTGTGCTCCGCGACGGGAGAGGCCACAGCAGTGAGAGGCCCGCATACCGCAAAAAAAAAAAAAAAAAAAAAAAAAAAAAATTCTATATTTACTATACATTATACTTAGAATCAGATGAAAAATTTTGAGGTTAGTGATTGCTATCATCAATCTTTTCCTGTCTCAATTAATAAAAAAATGATATAGAGCCACATACCCACATCAGGATGTTGATTGAAACTCTTGGGGGAAGAATAATAGTTAAGATTGCACAGCCATCAACAAGGTGGCCAGAATTCTGCCAAAGGCTTCAATGTGCGTGACCGCTGTTTCTCACTGAACACTAATCATGGATCAGGCACTGTTATTATCAGGCCAGCATCTCACCTCTATAATGTTTTATACATAATTAAACATTTACAAATCCACAGTGTGAAGAAGAGTCAGACCAAGTGTTCACTTTAAATAGACGTTCTAGACTATCACACTGCTTCTCCTAATTTTAATTATTTAAGCCTAACACAAACTGTGTATCAGAAAATTTAAAGGTGGCTTTGTTATTTTATTTTTTAAATTTTTTCAAGATTAAAACTTCAATTTTTTTTTATAACTGAACTATAGTTGACTTATAATACTATATTAGTATCAGGTGTACAACATAGTGATTAGACATTTATACACATTATGAAATGATCACGATTAGTCTAGCAACCACGTGTCACCGTACAAAGTTATTACAATATTGTTGACTACATTCCCTATGCTATATATTACATCTCCATGATGTATTTATTTTATGACTGGCAGTTTGTACCCCTTAATCCCATTCCCCCACACTCCGCTCCTCTGGTAACCACCAGTTTGTTCTCTGTATGTATGAGTCTGTTTCCGTTTTGGTTGATCATTTGATCATTTGTTTTGCTCTTTAGATTCCACATGTAAGTGATATCATACAGTATTTGTCTTTCTCTGACTGACTTACTTTACTTAACATAATATCCTCTAGGTCCATTCATGTTGTCGTAAATGGCAAAATTTCATGATTTTTTATGGCCAAGTAATATACCTAATATCCCATTATATATATATATATGATATATCACATCTTCTTTATCCATTCACCTAGTGATGAACCCATAGGTTGATTACATATCTTGGCTATTGTAAATAATGCTGCATATGCATATGCATATGCATATGCTGCATATCTGTCTTCAAATCAGTGTTTTTGTTTTCTCAGACAGATATCTAGAAGTGGAACTGCTACATCATATGGTAGTTCTATTTTTAATTTTTTGAGGACCCTCCATACTGTTTTCCATATTGGCTGCAAGTATATTTCACATTTCCATCAAGAGTGTACTAGGGTTCCTTTTCTCCATAACCTCTCCAACACTTGTTATTTGTACTCTTTTTGATAATAGCCATTCTGACAGGTGTGAGGTGATACCTCATTGTGGCTTTGATTTACATTTCCTTCATAATTAGTGAGATTGAGCATATTTTCACATTTGTTGTCCATCTGTATGTCTTCTTCAGAGAAATATATATTCAAGTTCTCTGCTCATTTTTAATCCGATGGTTTTTTTTGATGCTGAGATATATGAGTTCTTTGCATATTTTAGATATGCTGCATATCAAACTGCTGCATAGATTATGTCTATGCAGCCACGATGCCCATGATACCACGATGGGTACTTGGTGGCATTTTTCCTTGCCATCAGAGCAACAATTTGTTCCTGCGTATCTGTTATCTTATATGCATTAAAATTATAAACACAAAGGTATTTCACATGTTGATTAATAATTTACAGTTTTATTTGTTGATTTTCTAAAATAATGATACAATCATCTTTTTGCATTTTATTAAAGCAACATCCTAAGATATTTCTTTCCATGATCCTAGAATAAAAATACTGTTTTGCCCCAGACTTCTGATAAGAAAGTATAAGAAACTGAAGATAAATTTAGCATACAGAAAGCTCAACAAGGTGTTCACAAAGAGGTGTTAGATAGGAAATGAATTATATTTTTGCCATGTTGATTTTAAAATTATTAGCAAACAAAACAAAGTAATACTAAAGACCCATGCATGGAAATTACAGGGAGACCAGTATTCATTCAATGAAAAGATGACAAAACATCTTGTCAAAGCTGCCCAAGATAGAATAGGCAGTGAAAGGGAAACGGGGAGGGAGGACAGTGAATAAGGTTACGTAAGAATAAGCTGATCAGTTCATTAGCCATGATGTGATACACACTTTGACAGTGTTTGGTCTAATATAAATGCTTCATTTTTTTCCCAGTACTGAGATTGCTTGAGTCAGTGACTATAAAAACATCTCCTTTTTATAGATCTACATTTTTGGAATAATTATGTGTCACATCATTTTCTAAAAGTCAAAACTTATTGTGTTACTGATTTACATTTTATACTGGTGTTATATGGTACTGGTATAATTACCCCAAATACCATAAGTCAAGAAGTTTTAGTGAAGACAAATGATGGCAAAAACATCTTATGAAGTGCTGAACACCATTATAAATTAGCACTGTTATAAGTATTTAAAGCTGTATATCCTACATTAGTAATTTATTTTTTTCTATTTACATATTCAAATAGAGTTTCTATATCATCATTTGTATACGGATTCAAAGAATATTCTTCCATATCTGAAAATTTTCCTGAGTCTATGTCCACCTCTCTGAGAACTCTGCTTCTTTTTCTGACTGTTTAACTTATACATAATTATACATGACTAACTTATACATGGTGTGAATTTAAATCTATTTATTTCAAAATGCTCCAGAATTAAGTACAATTTGAAAGTTATTCTTTAAAAAGTATTAAATATACATTGAAATTAGAAGTGTATCAAGAAGTTGAATGTTTTGTACTTAAAAATAGTAGGTCTTAATAATAGACAAAGTTAAAATATCCATTCCTTTTTCAAAAAATGTTACATCTAGTTTGTATCCGGTGATGCTGTAGAAGATTCCATGATTTATTTACACACATGCATACCCACACATAATTTTGGAAGTATTTTTGCATGTATAATAATAGCACATTTAAGGCTAGCAAAATAAGTGGAAGACATTAAGATTTTACCATCTTGGAAATTACATGTTTCTGAATTATACAACATACATACATAAACACTAATGTGCATGTGTATATAATATTCAATCCTTGTGTCTTCCTTCCCACTTTCATAGCATTGCTATGACGCGTGGCATGGAAGACACAATTCTGCTACTATAGGCTGACCTGATCACACATATTTGTAAACCCTCCAAGAACATGCAGTGTTAATTTTCTAAGAAAGTAGAGAGCTTTATTATCTTTTATATATTTTAACAACATAATAATGCTTTCTTTTAAAGTTTCTGTGAGTTACAAATAACTCCTAGAAGTTAGAAAAGCAAAGTAAACATCAACTGCATGAAAAGAACACATTTTAAAGCAGAAAGGCTTTCTTGTGCACCCTGTGGAAAAATATCTTATTTTTCTGTGTCTCCATGGCTTTTTGATGTTACCTAGATTGTAGCATGCTTATATTCCTGTAAGCATATATTTGTCTTCTTTCACTATTACATTATAAGGTTTTCAAGATGAGAAACAAAATATTGTTTTAAAAGTCTGTACAGTGCCTGAAAGAATTTCTTGTGTATAATAGTAGCTCAATAAATATTAATTGAATTACATTTTATTGTTATTTTAATACATCCAACAATGTATAAAGTGTTTTTAAATTTTTTTCTTTGCATTTTGGATTGGCAAAACACATCAGGCAGACAAAAAATCTTAATAAAGTAATTTTTAGTATGCTTCTCTAACCCCAGAGAATCTTTTAATAAAGACATTAAAGTGTTGAATTTTTATTCCATGCACTCAAGGGGACAATGTGTGACCCAGGGGACTAAGTGAAAGAAGCGTTTTATCGCAGTACATTGGGCGCTGGACGCTAATTACACCAGTTAGAATATTCTCACAGCATTATCCATTCATGTGGAAGTCAAATACACAGGGGGAAGAATTTAAAATAACTTTTAAAATAAAAAAGAAAAGAGAACAAAATACTTAAGTGGAAACATATATTAGAAGTTAAGACTTTTCACTTAATAATTTTTATCCATTAGAGTTATAGCATTATCAAGTTCTCCCCAAATTTTACATCATTGTAAAAACACACAAATATGTACATTTTCATATATACTACATGTAGGTATCTGAAATCTTGAAAGCTGTAGTAATTTGTTTATACAGTTCCCATAAAAGGAAGCAGGTATTATTTTCCCACTCTGGATTATTTCTTTTCACTGTGAACAACTACAGTTGTGACTATTTTGCTTCCATATACTGCATGAATTCATGAAATTTGTCTCATTTTTAGGAGGTCATTTTATAGTGACCACGAAAATTAGAACAGTCTCAAGTTAATAGACCTGAACGAATAGAACATATCAGTTAAAAATCAGGATTCATTCTTAAAATAAAAGTCACATGTAATGTTGAAAAGGCAACTGTGCTGATAGTCCTATTCTTTGCCTTTTAAATCAGTTGTTGATAGAGGTAATAAGCCAGCTTAGAGAGAATAAGCTTTCTGGAATACAGGGATTTCTCTCACAGCTGACCAACACAGAGAAATTTAAAAATGGCCTGTGAGATCCCCATCACATATAGTTCTCTAGGTCATTTAGAACCTCCTCAGAGGTTAAATTATTTAATATTATACTAATTTAGTAATATTTCTTTCTTGGGGACATATTCATTGAATCAGAGAAAGACTTCATTATTTTGGTTTTCTTTAATTTTATTTTAAATGGTGGAAGAATGTAACAGAATAGAGAGAAAAAGAGCTATGTATTACTGATATTTGTTTTCTAAAAGTTACATGTTCTAAAGGGAATAGAGAACTATAAAATGAATATCCAATGCTCTGGGGAAGAGAGAAGAGATGTGGAAGACAGAGGTAGAGTGTAGAGAAATGGTCCAGGAGTTCTGTTCCCAGGTGCCTCTGACCTCTGATTTGAATCTACCTCTGTGTCAAAACCAGTGACAGTGTAGGTTCTGATGGTACCTTAGCAGGACACTAGGGACCAAGGCGTTACATAGTATGCCTAGAAACAATGAGTCAATACTAAGGATATGCTGACTGCTGATTAAATGCTTAGTAGATGGGATTTAGTTCCACTATCAGGCTTGGGACTGAATCAAATGAGTTATTTAATCCTTTTTGTTGGTTTATACATGACATCATTCCAGGTACACTTGAACTTAATAGATTTCCCACAAGAAATACTGCTAACTCAATTATAAGGAAAGCAGTACAAAGCCATCCAGGTACCTAAAATAAATTAAAAAATGGATGAATGGATAGAGAAGATATGGTACATATATACAAAGGAATACTACTCAGCCATAAAAAAGAATGAAATACTGCCATTTGCAACAACATGGATGCGAACAGAGATTATCATACTAATTGAAGTAAGTCAGAAAGAGAAAGACAAATACCATATGATATCACTTATATGTGGAATCTAAAATATGGCACAAATGAACCTATCTATAAAACAGAAACAGACTAACAGACATAGAGAACAGACTTGTGGTTGCCGAGGGGGAGGGGGAAGGGAGAGGGATGGAGTGGGCATTTGGGGTTGGTAGATGCAAACTATTACATTGAGAATTGATAAACAACAAGGTCCTACTGTATAGCACAGGGAACTATGTTCAATATCCTGTGATAAACCATAGTGGAAAAGAATACAAAAAAAGAATATATGTGGATAACTGAGTCACTTTGCTGTAGAGCAGAGATTGGCACAGCATTGTAAATCAACTGCATGTCAATAAAAAATAAATAAAATTTTAAAAATATATAAAAATATAAAAAATTAAAATTAATAACAACGATACAAATACAGATGATTTCATGCATCTAAGCTTAAGCATTTTTGTTGGCTTCTTTTTCTTGTTAATATATATTACTAATATATTTTTGAAACTCCAGACTTTATGGCACATAGGATATTTCATAAGAAATAGGCATGTAGCCCTGGGTCTAGCTTATATTAAGTCAATAATTATTTGTTAAGTCATTAACTGACAAAGAATTGTAATAATTACACTTGTATCTTGATTAGGCTCTTTCCTTTTATTTTGTAATCCACTCATTTTCAGATAGATAAGTGAAAAGCATTCTTTAAAACAAATTTAACTAATTAGTCCTTATTTAAACTGAGTACAGTGGCACAAGCTTCTCTCAACACCTAAAGAGTATTAATGATATCTGTTTACATCAACTTTGAGACCCAATGAACAGAGAGGAAATCTTCTCCAGAACTCCATGTGACCCTTCATGAGTCTTACTCCAGGCAAGAGATGATTACCTAGCAGGGTACACTTAGTAGCATGTGTAATGAAATCAGAGATTTCTAAGATTCAACCAATTTAGCTTCTTTATAGAACAGTTAACTTACTACTTTTTTTTTTTTTTTTTTCGGTCTACGGGCCTCTCTGCTGTGGCCTCTCCTGCTGCGGAGCACAGGCTCCGGACGCGCAGGCTCAGCGGCCATGGCTCACGGGCCCAGCCGCTCCGCGGCATGTGGGATCTTCCCGGACCGGGGCACGAACCCGTGTCCCCTGCATCGGCAGGCGGACTCTCAACCACTGCACCACCAGGGAAGCCCAACTTACTACTTTTTTAATGTACCATTTCTACATAGGAAAATTACCTTCCAATATTAACCAAGCCTCTGAAACTCTAACAATTCAAAAACAATAGGGTCCAAGAGGTGCCACGTAAGGGTGAGCCCTAATTCTTTAGCAAAGATGCCCTCTGATGGCCTCTTCCTTCCAGTGAAGGACAGAGAAAATGAGCTTCTATAAGATTTATTGTGAATGTCCATTTTAAAACTGCAAAGGTTATTCTTAGCTAATCCAGAATGAAAGCATAATTTGAATCACCTTAAATGATTTTTTTTTTTTTAGCTATGGAACTAAAATTTATTCATTTCCAATAAATTTATTATGACATTTAATCATCTGGTACTTTTTCTCTGAAGATTTAAACACTTAAAAATCTGTTATTATCAAACAGCTTGAAGATAACTGCTCTTTTTAAATCATCTCAAGCAAGGTTAAAATAAACAGAGTCAAAATAACTAGAACAAATCAATCTTTTACAAAAGCATCTTAATGCTAATATTTCTTATTTTAATTAGTTTTCCTCTCAAATTTTAGGCCATTACAAGTTCAATTATCTTTAATTGGCCTTTTTAATCTTTAAATTTCAATCATTTTGATCCATAATAATCCACTTGGATTTAAAATTATTGTCTCTGGTTTACTTAATTTGGCAAATGCTGCATATGTCACTTGCAATATTTTATTTACTAATTGTAATTTAACACATTTGTTGAGAATGACATATATATCACTCAAACTGAAATAACTATGTATTTTAATTTAATTTTGAAATTCCATATATATGTTCAATTAATTTTTTTAGAATAAAAGTGATAAAGGATGACTTTTATCTGTAGTTTTTCAACCAATTAACATCCATTTTTTGAAGAAATATTTGCTAATATAGAAATTTCTAATCTTAAATACCTATTTTTCTGATGAAATCAGATGCTTTCACTTTCCTTTACTACAAAATACAGCACATAGAAAGATACATGGGTGGAGGAAAAGATGAGAAAGTAAAAATTAAAAATAGGGAAATTCCACAGAAAGAAAAGATACATTAGTGATTGTCTATGGTGATGATGGAATATTGGGACATCTCTATGACAATTTATAATTCCTAAACCTTAGGCTGGAATTAGACATTCAGGTTTCTTCCAAGATGATGGAATTAGTAGTGACTGATGGTGCTTACTTCTTCCACATCATCAGTCTCAAGGACAAGGGAAGGAAAATATGAAGATAAAGAGAAAATTGTGTATAACTCTCAGGGAGACTAAGACATGTGAACTGGAATGTTGGTATGAATTCTGCTTTTCTCCAGCCTTTGTCAAAGCCATGTTGCTTAGAATATTAGGGTGGGTGCCCTTAGTAGTAAAATCAAAGAAGTAGTGGCAGACACCCTATAGGATAGGTTAAGGAAAACAAAGACCCCAGTCAGTCACTTTCCAACTGCTCCTGCAAATCCCAGGAATGGCAGATTATAATATGGGGACTCTAGATCATGTATATACAGTAGAATCATCTGGAGGAGCCCTTATAAATATCAATATCGAAGGCATATCCATAACCAATAAAATCAGAATTTCGTATTATTGGATTTTCTTGCCTTATTGCACTTGCTAGAATCTCCAATACAAAATTGAAAAAAAAAAAGAGATAAACATTTTTTTCTTGTCACTGATTTTAGAAGAAAGACTTTCGTCTTTAAAGATTATTTTTTGCTATGCATTAATTCTGTAGACATGCTAAATAAACAAATCTTTATCAAGAATAAACATTTAATTCTATCAAATACATTTTTTACATCTTTGTAATGCTCAAACTCTTCCTTCTATTCTGTCAATGTTGTCAATTTTATTAATTTTTAAATGGCATACTATTTTTGTAACACCAATTAACCATCAAGCTTTATCCATTTAATATATTTACTGACTAGATAAGCTAATGATTTCTTTAAGGTTTTTAAATGTTTTTATTAGTTTATTAGCTTATATATATTTTTAACATCTTTATTGGACTATAACTGCTTTACAATGGTGTGTTAGTTTTGCTGTATAACAGAGTCAATCAGCTATACATATACATATATCCCCATATCTCCTCCCTCTTGCATCTCCCTCCCACCCTCCCTATTCCAACCCTCTAGGTGGTCACAAAGGACCCAGCTAATTTTTTTTCTTTTTTGTCCAAGATTTTATTTTATTTATTTTTTTAATTTGTAAATTTATTTTTTTTATACAGCAGGTTCTTATTAGTCATTAGTTTTATACACCTCACTGTAAACATGTCAATCCCAATCGCCCAATTCATCACACCACCACACCCACCCCCCAATGGCTTTCCCCCTTTGGTGTCCTTATGTTTGTTCTCTATGACTGTGTCTCAATTTCTGCCCGACAAACAGGTTCATCTATACCATTTTTCTAGGTTCCACATATATGCGTTAATATATGATATTTGTTTTTCTCTTTCTGACTTACTTCACTCTGTATGACAGTCTCTACATCCATCTACGTCTCAACAAACGACCCGATTTTATGGCTGAGTAATATACCATTCTATATATGTAACACATCTTCTTTATCCATTCATCTGTCAATGGGCATTTAGGTTGCTTCCATGACCTGGCTATTGGACATAGTGCTGCAAAGAACATTGGGGTACATGTGTCTTTTGGAATTATGGTTTTCTCTGGGTACATGCCCAGTAGTGGGATTGCTGGATCATATGGTAATTCTATTTTTAGTTTTTTAAGGAACCTTCATACTGTTCTCCATAGTGGCTGTATCAATTTATATTCCCATCAACAGTGCAAGAGTGTTCCCTTTTCTCCACACCCTCTCCAGCATTTGTTGTTTGTAGATTTTCTGATGATGCCCATTCTAACTGCTGTGAGGTGATACCTCATTGTAGTTTTGTTTTGCATTTCTCTAATAATTAGTGAGGTTAAGCAGCTTTTCATGTGCTTCTTGGCCATCTCTATATCTTCTTTGGAGAAATGTCTATTTAGTTCTTCTGCCCATTTTTAGATTGGGTTGTTTGTTTTTTTCATATTGAGCTGCATGAGCTGCTTATATATTTTGGAGATTAATCCTTTGTTTGTTGATTCATTTGTAAATATTTTCTCCCATCTTGAGGGTTCTCTTTTCATCTTGTTTATGGTTTCCTTTGTTGTGCAAAAGCTTTGAAGTTTCATTAGGTCCCATTTGTTTATTTTTGTTTTAATTTCCATTACTCTAAGAGGTGGATCAAAAAATATCTTGCTGTGATTTATGTCAAAGAGTGTTCTTCCTATGTTTTCCTCTAAGAGTTTTATAGTGCCTGGTCTTACATTTAGGTCTCTAATCCATTTTGAGTTTATTTTTGTGTATGGTGTTAGAGAGTTTTCAAATTTCATTCTTTTACATGTAGCTGTCCAGTTTTCCCAGCACCACTTGTTAAAGAGACTGTCTTTTCTCCATTGTATACCCTTGCCTCCTTTGTCATAGATTAGTTGACCATAGGTGCAAGGGTTTATCTCTGGGCTTTCTATCTTGCTCCATTGCTGTATGTTTCTCTTTTTGTGCCAGTACCATATTGTCTTGATTACTGTAGCTTTGTAGTATAGTCTAAAGTCAAGGAGTCTGATTCCTCCAGCTCCATTTTTTTCCCTCAAGACTGCTTTGGTTATTCGGCATCTTTTGTGTCTCCATAAATATTTTCAGATTTTTTGTTCTAGTTCCGTAAAAAAATGCCATTGGTAATTTGATAGGGATTGCATTGAATCTGTAGATTGCTTTGGGTAGTATAGTCATTTCCACAATATTGATCCTTCCAATCCAAGAACATGGTATACCTCTCCATCTGTTGGTATCATCTTTAATTTCTTTCATCAGTGTATTATAGTTTTCTGCATACACGTCTTTTGTACCCCTAGGTAGGTTTATTCCTAGGTATTTTATTCTTTTTCTTGCAATGGTAAATGGGAGTGTTTCCTTAATTTCTCTTTCAGATTTTTCATCATTACTGTATAGGAATGCAAGAGATTTCTGTGCATTAAATGTGTATCCTGCAACTTTACCAAATTCACTGATTAGCTCTAGTAGTTTTCTGGTGGCATCTTTAGGATTCTCTATGTATAGTTATCATGTCATCTGCAAACAGTGACAGTTTTACTTCTTCTTTTCCAATTTGTATTCCTTTTATTTCTTTTTCTTCTCGGATTGTTGTGGCTAGGACCTCCAAAACTAAGTTGAATAATAGCGGTGAGAGTGGACATCCTTGTTTTGTTCCTGATCTTAGAGGAAATGCTTTCAGTTTTTCACCATTGAGAATGATGTTTGCTGTGGGTTTGCCATACATGGCCTTTATTATGTTGAGATCGGTTCCCTCTATGCCCACTTTCTGGAGAGTTTTTATCATAACTGGGTGTTGAATTTTGTCAAAAGTTTTTTTTTTGCATCTATTGAGAGGACCATATGGTTTTTCCCCTTCAATTTGTTAATATGGTGTATCACATTGATTTATTTGGGTATATTGAAGAATCCTTGCATCCCTGGGATAAATCCCACTTGATCATGGTGTATGATCCTTTTAATGTGTTGTGAGATTCTGTTTGCTACTATTTTGTTGAGGATTTTTGCATCTATAGTCATCAGTGATATTGGTCTGTAATTTTCTTTTTTTGTAGTATCTTTTTCTGGTTTTGGTATCAGGGTGATGGTGGCCTCATAGAATGAGTTTGGGAGTGTTCCTTCCTCTGCAATTTTTTGGAAGAGTTTGAGAAGGATGGGTGTTAGAGCCTCTCTAAATGTTTGATAGATTTCACCTGTGAAGCCATCTGGTCCTGGACTTTTGCTTATTGGACGATTTTAAATCACAGTTTTAATTTCATTACTTGTGATTGGTCTGTTCATATTTTCTTTTCCTTCCTGATTCAGTCTTAGAAGGTTATACCTTTCTAAGAATTTGTCCATTTCTTCCAGGTTGTCCATTTTATTGGCATAGAGTTGCCTGTAGTCGTCTCTTAAGATGCTTTGTATTTCTGTGGTGTCTGTTGTAACTTCTCCTTTTTCATTTCTAATTATATTGATTTAGTCCTCTCCCTCTTTTTCTTGATGAGTCTGGCTAATGGTTTATCAATTTTGTTTATCTTCTCAAAGAACCAAGTTTTAGTTTTATTGATCTTTGCTATTGCTTTCTTTGTTTCTATTTCATTTATTTCTGCTCTGATCTTTATGATTTCTTTACTTCTGCTAACTTTGGGTTTTGTTTGTTCTTCTGTCTCTAGATCCTTTAGGTGTAAGGTTAGATTGTTTACTGAGCTTTTTCCTGTTTCTTGAGGTAGGGTTGCATAGCTCTAAATTTCCCTCTTAGAACTGCTTTTCATGTATCACATAGGCTTGGATCGTTCTGTTTTCATTGTCATTTGTCTCTTGGTAATTTTTGTTTTCCTCTTTGATTTCTTCAGTGATCTCTGGTTTATTTAGTAACTTATTGTTTAGCCTCCATGTGTTTGGGTTTCTTACGTTTCTCTCCCTATAATTCATTTCTAATCTCATAGCATTGTGGTCAGAAAAGATGCTTGATATGATTTCAATTTTCTTAAATTTTCTGAGGCTTGATTTGTGATCCAGGATGTGATCTATCCTGGAGAATGTTCTGTGCGCACTTTAGAAGAAAATGTAATTTGCTGTTTTTGGATGGAATGTCCTATAAATACCATTTAAATCTATCTGGTCTATTGTGTCATTTAAAGCTTCTTTTTCCTTATTTATTTTCATTTTGGATGATCTGTCCATTGGTGTAAGTGAGGTGTTAACGTTCTCCACTATTATTGTGTTACTGTCAATTTCCTCTCGTATAGCTGTTAGCAGTTGCCTTATGTATTGAGGTGCTCCTATATTGGGTGCATATATATTTATAATTGTTATATCTACTTCTTGTATTGATCCCTTGATCATTATGTAGTGTTCTTCCTTGTCTCTTGTAACATTCTTTATTTTAAAGTCTACTTTATCTGATATGAGTATTGCTACTCCAGCTTTCTTTTGATTTCCATTTGCATGGGATATATTTTTCCATCCTCTCACTTTCAGTCTGTATGTGTCCCTAGGTCTGAAGTGGGTCTCTTGTAGACAGCCTATATATGAGTCTTGTTTTTGTATCCATTCAGGAAGCCTGTGTCTTTTGGTTGGAGCATTTAATCCATTCACGTTTAAGGTAATTATCGATATGTATGTTCCTCTGGCCATTTTCTTAATTGTTTTGGGATTGTTTTTGTAGGTCTTTTTCTTCTCTTGTGTTTCTCACTTAGAGAAGTTCCTTTAGCATTTGTTGTAGAGCTCATTTGGTGGTGCTGAATTCTCTTAGCCTTTGCTTGTCTGTAAAGCTTTTGATTTCTCCATCGAATCTGAATGAGATCCTTGCCAGCTAGAGTAATCTTGGTTGTAGGTTCTTCCCTTTCATCACTTTAAGTATATCATACCACTCCCTTCTGGCTTGTAGAGTTTCTGCTGAGAAATCAGCTGTTAACCTTATGGGAGTTCTCTTGTATGTTATTTGTCATTTTTCCCTTGCTGCTTTCAGTAATATTTCTTTGTCTTTAATTTTTGCCAATTTGATTACAAGTGTCTCGGCGTGTTTCTCCTTGGGTTTATCCTGTATGGGACTCTGTGCACTTCCTGGACTTGGGTGGCTATTTCCTTTCCCATTTTAGGGAAGTTTTGGACTATAATCTCTTCAAATATTTTCTCTGGTCCTTTCTCTCTGTCTTCTCCTTCTGAGACCCCTATGATGCGAATGTTGTTGGGTTTAATGTTGTCCCAGAGGTTTCTTAGGCTGTCTGCATTTCTTTTCATTCTTTTTTCTTTATTCTGTTCTGCAGCAGTGAATTCCACCATTCTCTTCTAGGTCACTTCTCCGTTCTTCTGTCTCTGTTATTCTGCTATTGATTCCTTCTAGTGTAGTTTTCATCTCAGTTATTGTATTGTTCATCTCTGTTTCTTTGTTCTTTACTTCTTCTAGGTCTTTGTTAAACATTTCTTGCATCTTCTCGATCTTTGCCTCCATTCTTTTTCCGAGGTCCTGGATCATCTTCACTATCATTATTCTGAATTCTTTTTCTGGAAGGCTGCTTATCTCCAGTTCAGTTAATTGCTTTTCTGGGTTTCTTTTCTTGTTCGTTCATCTGGTACATAGCACTCTGCCTTTTCATCTTGTCTGTCTTTCTGTGAATGTGGTTTTTGTTCCACAGGCTGCCAGATTGTAGTTCTTCTTGCTTGTACTGTCTGCCCTCTGGTGAATGAGGCTATCTAAGAGGCTTGTGCAAGTTTCCTGATGAAAGGGACTGGTGGTAGGTAAAAGAGAGGTGACTGTTGCTCAGTAAAACTTTAATCCGTTTTACTGCTGATGGGTGGGGCTGGGTTCCTACCCTGTTAGTTGTTCGGTCTGTGGCAACCCAACACTGGAGCCTACCTGAGCTCTTTGGTGGGGATAATGGCAGACTCTGGGAGGGCTCAGGCCAAGGAGTACTTCCCAGAACTTCTGCTGCCAATGTCCTTGTCCCCATGGTGAGCCACAGCCACACCCTGCCTCTGCAGGAGTCCCTCCAACACCAGCAGGTAGGTCTGGTTCAGTCTCCCCTGGGGTCACTGCTCCTTCCCTTGGGTCCTGATGTGCACACTACTTTGTGTGTGCCCTCCAAGAGTGCAGTCTCTGTTTCCCCCAGTCCTGTTGAAGTCCTGCAGTCAAATCCCAGTGCCCGTCAAAGTGTGATCCTGTAGGAATTCCTCCTCCCATTGCTGGACCCCCAGGTTGGGAAGCCTGACGTGGGGCTCAGAACCTTCACTCCAGTGGGTGGACTTCTGTGGTATGTGTTCTCCAGTCTGTGAGTCACCCACCCAGCAGTTATGGGATTTGACTTTACTGTGATTGCGCCCCTCCTACCATCTCATTGTGCCTTCTCCTTTGTCTTTTAATGTGGGGTATCTTTCTTGGTGAGTTCCAGTGTCTTCCTGTCGG
Organism: Kogia breviceps; assembly: GCF_026419965.1. Taxonomy (NCBI): domain Eukaryota; kingdom Metazoa; phylum Chordata; class Mammalia; order Artiodactyla; family Physeteridae; genus Kogia; species Kogia breviceps. The sequence continues at coordinate 8,711,773 of NC_081324.1, read as the reverse complement.
TGATTGTCCACCAGCGAGCTGTGATTCTGGTGGTTCATGAGAGGGAGTGAGAGCATGTCCTTCTACTCCGCCATCTTTGTTCAGGGTCACTCTGCAGGACCGAGCTTATTAGCTTATATTGTTAACGTAAAATATTGTCAGTTTTTCACAAAGAATATGATAGTCTCATAAACTGAATTAAGAATAATTAACATTTGCTCTTTTCTTTGGACAAATTTTATGTAACACAGATGTAAAATCTTACTTAAATATCTGGTAGAATTCAGCAACATTGACATGAAGATGACTTTCTGGGAATATTTTGAATTACAGATTCAATTTAATATTTTTCAATTTAATATTTTATATTTAATAATTTTATGATTACTCAGAGTTTCCTTTTGGGAGAGTGTGATAGTTGGTGTCTTTCTATGAATTTGGCTGTTTCTTCTAATTTTTAAATTTATTGACATAAAGTTATTTTATCTTTTTTATGAGTGTTCGAGGGCTAATCTGCTTTCTCTTTTCTTTCTCTTTTTTTCTAAGATTTATAGAGGTATATTTGATATACAGAAAATTGCACATGCACTCGTTTAATGCATACATTTAGATGAGTTTGAACATATGCATATACCCATGTTAACATCACTACAATCAAGATACTAAACATATCCATCACCTCTAAAAATTCCTTGTGTTTTTTCCTGTGTGTATTTTATGTGTGTGTGTCTATAGTAAGAACACTTAACATGAGAACTATCTTCAACGTATTTCAAAGAGTATAGTACTCTATTGATACCTAAATGTACTATGTTGTACAGCAGATCTTTAGAACTTATTCATCTTGCATAACTGAAACTTTATACACATTGAGCGATAATTCCCTATTTAAAAAAATTTGTCCATAGGATATGTGCTATAGACCTTTGTGTCCCTACAAAAATTCATATGTTGAAACCTATTCTCCAATGTGATAGTATTTGGAGGGGTGGTGGTCATGAGGGCAGGAGTAGTGATCTTATGAAAGAGACCACAGAGAGCCCCTCCTTCCATGAGAGAACACAGTGAGAAGATGGCCACCTATGAGCCAGGAAGCTGGCTCTCACCAGACATCACATCTGTTGGCACTTTGATCTTGGAGTTTCCAACATCCAAAACAGTGAGAAATAAATTTCTCTTGTTTATAAGCCATCTAGTCTATGATTTTTTTTATAGCAGCCTACACAGACTAAAACATTCCATACTGTCAACATTCTTGACATTTATTATTTGTGCACTTTGTCTTCTTTCTTGATCAATCTTTCCAATATAATAGCAATTTTATGAAATTATCTTTCATAATGAATGCCAATTAAAATTTTCAAGCAACAAACTTTTAGATTTATTGTTCTTCTCTTTGTTTTGGTTACTATATCATTGATTTCTGTTCTCATCTTCATTATTTCCTTACTGGTATTTTCTTTGGGTTTGTTTGCTTATGCATACTAATTTATGGGGATAGATCTAGCTAGTTGATGTTTAGCATTTCTTCTTTTGCAGTATATGCATTTAATGCTATTAACTTACCTCTAAGCATGACTTTAATGCTTTGCATGAGTTGTGCTATGTTACATTTTCAATGTTATTTAAAACAAAAGTTATTCTAATTTTCATCATGACTTCTCCCTTAATCAGTAGATTATTTTGAAATAAGTTAATGCTTAATTTATGCATTTTGTTTTTCTGTTTTTTTTTTTTTTTTTTCTGTCTCTTGGTGAGTTACTTGAATTTTTTTAGGATTCCAGTTTGCTTTCATTAGTGTTTTGAGTGTCTCTATTTGTATAACTTTTCTTTCACTGGTTTCTCTATTATATGTACACAACTTAGGACAGTCTACTGATGTCATATTTTAGCAGTTGAATGAAGCCTAGAAAACTTAAGTCTCTTTATTTCCCTTACTCTACCTCCATTTATAATATAGTTGTCATAAATATCTCCTCTATATACAATTAGAACCCTACCAAAAAATGTTATAATTTTGCTTCAACCATCAAAATAAAATTTAGAAATCTCATTATGAAAAGGAATGCCTTTTGCATTTATCCATATTTTTGGTTACCTAGTTCTTTCTCCCTTCTTACTATTCTAAGATTCCTTTTTAAAAATATATATGTAGTTTCCTTTCCGTTTAGAGAATTGCTTTGCCCATTCTTTTAGGTTAAAGCTTCTGGTTACATATTCTCTAGTTTTTCTTTATCTGAGAATATTTGATCTCCCCCTCATGAATGATATTTTTGCTGTATGTAAGATTTTAGGTTGATATTTCTTTTATTGCCTCACTAAAAAAAATATTGTGCTACTTCCTCCCTTCCTCCATGAAAAATCCTCTGTCATTCATATTTTTTATTTTTTAACACTCCAGTAGGCAAGGTGTCACTTTTCACTGGCTACTTTCAAGGTTTTTTATTGGTCTTTAGTTTTCAAAAATTTTAATATGATATGATTTGACATGAATTTGTTTGGATTTGTCTTGGGGTACACTCAGCCTCTTGAATCTGTAGTTCCATGCCTCTTACCAGAGTTGGGGGCTTTCTTTTCAGCCATTATTTCTTCAAGTAATTTTTCAGCCCTTCCCTATCTTTCTGGGACTTCAATGACATGAATACTAAAAGATCTCAATCATTTAACTCTACCCTTTCTATACCAATTTGGTTTAGTTGTGTCTCTTGTATACTTCCTCAAGTTGATTATGTTTTTTTCCACAATGTATATTTTTATATATTTAGTAAAGTTTTAAATTTATTAGCATTTATTGTATTAAGGTCACATAATGATTAAGAGGTAGAGACAGAATTTGAATATCTAAATGCAATTTTTAGGCCCTACAGTATTAGAAACAGAAATTTTGAGTATTATGCAATGCATAATTGTTCTGTAAACTTTATAATATATATCTAAGCAGTCTGGAGTACCTAAAAGTTGATTTTCCAACAATCAATTCCTTATTACTCGAATACTATTCATGATTAGAATTTACCACTGATCATCAGTATTTGGTATATGTTTCACTTAACAGGTTTGAGACTTATTTATACATGATATCAATTTGTTTTTAGCTTAAAAAAACCCCTTTAATATAATTTCACTTCAACATTTTCTGTGTACAATTAATTCAATGAAATTGCTTTCTTTCATATATCTTGATTTGGGTCCATAAATAATATGTATTGACTCTATGCCCTTAACAAATACAAAACGTGTGATGAGATGATTAGAAAAAGAATAAATGCTAATTTAGAGACTAGAAATAACATCCCATCTTTACCTTTCACCACGATCTGCCATGGAATATGTAGATCAGCATTAGATACCTACTTGGGAGTCATGTATGAAATGTTGAAATAAATAGAGGGTCAAAAATAAGTCTATCTGTTAAAAACTAAACCCATTAATGATTGAGTTATATATCACAAATTTTATCACAGTCAGGAATACAAGGCGCTTCTGTACAGTTGTAAACACTTAAAATTGGGAAGAAATTTTAAGCATTTTTCAACTAAGGAACCGTGTATTCAAGATTGGTTACATTTAGCCTCTTGCCTGAAAGACACTCACAGTATAATTGTTGTGTTCTCAAAGTGAGTGTCAGTGTTGTTTCATAAAGGGAGCAGGAGAGGGCACAAAGGTCTGTGCATGATAATAAGCAAAAACAAATCTTCCTATTCAATATTATGACAGTTTTTTTTTTTTTTTTTTTTTTTTTTTTTTTTTTTTTTTTGCATTTGAGAAGTGAATAACATTCTGAATTGCTTTTACACTTGGAGCTACTATTTTATAATGAAAAGTGATATTCGCTATAAAAATACTTTCTTCCCGACTAAATTATAAGCGTCATAAGGAAGGGTACATATCTATTTTGTTTAGTCACAGTATAGCACAGTGCCTTATGCATAACATATGCCCAATAACTGCTCGTGTAATTGAATACACAGACCAAAGATCAAAAGAGTCTTAAGTAGTTAAGCATGGATTAAAACCATTGAGAAATAGAGCCCAAAGTGGGTCTGCATCTGTTCTGGGTTCTTTTTCCTGCTTGATGGTGACAGGAGGCCTGAGTAAGGGGTTCTATTGCATTGCCAGTGAGAAAGAGAAGCTCTGACAAATGAACAGAAAGGTGTGAGAAGCCTGGAATCATGTCATTGGGCAGAGAGGGGTGGTTTGGAATCCAAACCCTTTAGGCTGACTGAAAAGCCTGGGGCATAGGCGATATTGGTCCTGCAGAGACATAGAACAGGTAGCCAGTGTCAAGCTTGGTGCTCTTCAGCAGAAGTAGTAAGGAGAACTGGGTGAAGCCTCTGCCCTGACATTTGCTATATTATAACCAAAGTAATATTAATAATAACATAGCTGTTAACCATTTGGAGTGATATTGTTTAGGGACTTTTCAAAATTAGAGGTTAAGTTATTTAACTTAACAACATGCAGTCCCTGATCTGAAAAGTATAAATATCACAGTGTCTTGATGGGTAATTATGAGGTTGAAGAGAGATCATAGATGAGAAGATTTAGGGGAATACTCACTGAGGCAGGTTTCAGTGAATTATTGCCAAGTAACCAGTGGCAAAGCCAAAGTAAAACCTTCATCTGTGGGCATTATTACAAATAGCTTCCCTGCTTTTAAAATATTACACCAATAATTTCAGAATCTTAACCCAAGAACTCTATGGAGACAATCAACTAGGTAATATAATTGCACTGGTAAGAAAATAATGGATGAAATATAGGGGTATATTTTATTTTCTGCAGGACTGCCAATCAGATTCTATTTGCATGACTGTATTAGCTAAGCTTGAAGAGTAGACCATTATTATCAGATAAATGCATTCCTTCTCATTCCATTTTTTCTGGATTAATAACTTATTCATATTATTTTGCCACACCAGCTGCCCCTCCTTGTAGAAGTTAAGTGTTTATTGCTCTTGTATCGTATTCTGGTTTGATGTCAGAGTGTCAACCTACAAGCAATGTATCTACATTGGACCTTTGCTTATTCTATTGTGAATCAGAAGGTTTCCAAACTGTCAATCAAGATTTTCTGATTTATCTGTTTTAGATGGCATCTATACCTGAACCATCTAGATATACAAGATTATGTTTTATCCAGGCATTTTCTATTTACCAAGAAATATAAAAATAATAAAAATAAGGTTATAATATGACTGAACTCCATTTTTCAATCCAGATAGTCTTAAAATATATAATCTTGTCAATCTATTTTAGATAACTGAAATATAGAAAACATTATAGGAATAGGTTATATGAGGTTAACACTACGTGAAAACTGGCGGTAAATAAATGATAAAATACTGAGGCTGATAAAAAATACTGAGAGTGAATACAATTACTCATGTTAAAGTTAAGCTGTCAAATTTAGCAAACTATTGTTTTCTAGTGAAAAGTGCGGCAGTTTCCTTAATAGCCAAAAGTAATCAAGATCTTGACATTTTTGTCTCATCAAAGTCTAGTTCCCCATTAACAGAACTCTATAAGGACAGGGAAAAGGTCAGTCTTTTGAACTGACACATCAGTAAAATGATAAATCCCTGGTGAGCTCCTATTTAGTTACTTAAAACACCCAAATAGAACTAGCCAGCATCATTAGTTATAGAAGCAATAAAATATATACCAAATCCTATTCACAGGAAACAACAGAGAGCTAAATATATAAATATTATTATAATGTAAACACAAGTAAATAAAAGATCAAAGAGGTTGATCAACAAAGATGTACACATAATCTCACCATCAAAATTCAAACTTTATTTTACATAACAAAACATCATCTAAGTGAGTTAATCAATGTCTATATTTTTCTATATCTATTTCTCAATTTTTGGAGAAAGAATTACCTTATTGTGTTAGGAATTATTCTATTCTTAAGGCTTTTAAAAATGATAAATGATATTTTTTAATGTTTTGTTTTTATTCTTTCTCCACAGAGATGAAATTCATTTTATTTCAAACAAAAGAATAAAATATTATTGCATAGTGTGTTCTTAGAATCTGACATTTAGAGGCATGAATGATTGATAACTCCACTTAACTTAGCAGGGAGATTAATCTTTATGTAGATTCAAGAGTAGGAAGAAAAGAGACATTCACATTTCTTGCTTTTATACCAAAACTGCTGTAAATTGGAAGTGTCAAAAAGTAATTTGGGGCTTCCCTGGTGGCGCAGTGGTTGAGAATCCGCCTGCCGATGCAGGGGACACGGGTTCGTGCCCCGGTCCGGGAGGATCCCACATGCCGCGGAGCGGCTGGGCCCGTGAGCCATGGCCGCTGAGCCTGTACATCCGGAGTCAGTTTACTTGCATGGAAATAACTCTATTTTTGTTTAAATGTGCTAACATTAATGTTTCCTATATAAGGTGACCACTGCATGTTTTAAATATCATAAATTTATAATTAATGTCTATGAAGTTATCTTCTATCCTTTTATTGGTGATTTGCTGAGTAATTTAGAATGCTATTCAGGAATCTCTGGACATTAGCTTCAAAAATGAGTTGTGGATAATGGAAATGCTATGCTTGCATCTACAAATTTTACACATGAAATTACTACACATTTATGGTGAATATTTATCATAAACTGAGTTTAACATATGGATGAAGAATGGTTTTTTTTAAGTTTTATTTTCATATTCAGAGCAATATGATTATCAAAAATAGTTTAATTTAACAAATCTTGTGTCAAAATTTGAACTTAACTGTACCTGCATAATACCTATCATATGCATATGTGTAAATATATACATAAATATATATTTCCAGAAATCTAATTTTATAATAAGTAATAAATTACCTCATTGAAATTAAATGAATACAGGATTAATTAACAACAAGCTAAATCTATATTTTAGTGAACATTAAACAGAAATGTAAAGGGCTTTAGTAAATGGGAAGGAACAAGGTAAAGAAGGAAAAAGAAATTCTAGATATACGAATAAGAATTTCTGCATTAGGAATTCCTGCATTAGGCCCAGATAGATTCCATCTGGAATGACCCCATTCAATATCATAGGACTGTCTGGTATAATCAGTAGCAAATAATATGGGAGGAAAAAAAGGAAAAACTTTTGAAAAGTGGAAGATCTTATAGTGAGGATTGATAAAAAGGGAGAAGCAAGAAAAGTAGAATCAACAGAATGTGGTATCATAGAAGGGTAGTAAAGAAAATATTCCAAGAAAGAGGGGTGATTAACTTCATCACTTATAGTTGACATGGTCAAGAGAAGTTTTTTTTTGTTTTTGTGTTAAATTATTGCCTATTTATTTGTGTGTTTGGTTGGTTCACTGATTTTTTTAATGGTTTTGTGTTTATTTTTATATGGGAGATATTAGAGCATGTTGAAAAGAATAATCCAACTTACAATATAATTTAAAGGAGCAGATATAGCCACATTTCAAACGAGAAATAATTTTCCAACTATTTTTCAATGCGCCTACCTTTGCTAGCCTTTAGAGAGTAAAAGGCATTCAGCATCAGGCAAGGTGCCATTTTAGAAAGTAGAGAGGAAAAGTACTGCCTCCAGCATACTTTGCCTGGTATGAAAACTTTACTTACTAGAATGGCGTAAGTTGCCTCTCCTGATCTTGGACCAGGAGTTAAAGTCGACGCAGCATATACTCTCTCTAAACTCCTACATGGTCCCGTATTGCTTCTGACCTGCCCTGCTCCTGAAGTGCAAATCAGAGCTGAAGAGTTTCTTGCCACGAAGGGTCTTGACTCTCCTAGAAAATAGTTGGTCTTTGCTTTCCTGACTAGAGTTCTCTGTACGGAAACATTCTCTCTTGCACCAAGCTTTGGTAAAAGTGCACTGCTCGAAAGAAAGGAGGTTTGGTTCGATGAATTTGGAGGTCAGACAAATTAATACCGAGCCTCGCTTCCAGTTATCCTTATCAACAATTTTGGTTCTTACTATCTACAGGAAGGACCTTCATGCAAATGTTTCATTTTCTACCAGACTCCGAGATTCTATAATCTTAGTGTTGCCACATGAGAGAAGAGCATGATGAGAAGATAATAAACAAATTGAATTTTGGAACAGTTCAGAGAGTAGAGAAACAGACCAATACATGAATAGAAAACTGATATACGAAACAGGGGACCGCTTAATATAGGATAGTGGAATAGCTACTTTCTCTATGAAAAATAATTTTCATTTTGTTCCCACTTTATACCATACCAAAAAAAATATTCTAGGTCAATAAATATGAAAGCAAAATTTTAGGACATTTAGAAATACATACAGGAGACTTAATGTTCTCAACTTTTAATAGGGAGAGATTTCTTAAGACAGAAAACCAAAACTATAACAGAAAAAATTAAAGAAAATATAGAATATATATGTGTAACTGAATCACTTTGCTGTAAACCTGAAGCTAACACAATATTGTAAATTAACTATACTTCAATAAAAATGGTTTAAATTAAATTAAAAATAAATTTAAATATATGAGCTTTTGTTCATCAAAGTTTACCATAAGATGATTAAAGGTAATCAGGTACTGAAATATGACATTTGCAGCACCTATAAGTAAGAATTAGTATCTAGAATACAGTAAAAAAATTCAAAAATTCATAAGAAAATAATACAAAATCTAATAGAAATATAGTCAAAAGACATAATCAAACATTATTGATAAACAGGGAAGCACGGCATAAAACTGTAACACATTTAATTTTTATATGGAGGGGAAAAATTATAATATCAGACAATGAAAAGATTAGAATCAACAAAATTTCTCCTGATGTGCTTATCTTCTCAAATACTTTTAGGAAAACTGACTACAATGTAGTATCACTTCATAGAGGCCATCCAGCTACTAGCCCATGTTTATTCTATATTTAACCTTAAATTAGAGTTACCTATTTCTTCTCCTAAATTTTATTTTAAAATAAGGTCATATCATAACTTGAAGGTCAAGAATTCTTGTTATCTCAAAAATATTCATAGGGCGAGACAGTCTTACAAATAATAAATGGTACCATAAATCACAATTAAATTATTCACAGAGGTGGTCACCGCTGCTGCCCTCCTAGATCCATTTTACCTGACGACTGCGTCATTTTCAACCTCTTGCCAGTGACGGCTGCTAATAGCTCTCAGCTTAAGCCTTAAGCATCGTTAAAATTAAATACAAAATGGAGACTGGACTTGAGAATTTCCTGAGCAGACAAAACCGTTTAAGCCACATAAGCAAAACTAAATCTCTTATTTCATAAACATAAGTGAAACTTCACTTAGGTTATTTCTTGTAAATGCTTCTGACAATCATAATAGGAGCTTAAGTCAACTTCCAAAAGTGGGATGAGATCATCCCTTTTAACCAATCCCCTGCCATCTGGAAGCCTCCACTGTAAGAAATTACTGTAAAGGGTTAATAACTTCCTCATTTTCATGTTATAAGCCATCCATTAACTTCATGCTCCAGAGCTTCATATCAGTCTGTGAATTGAAAGGCTCCCACTTTACGAATTGTTCTTTTATGCATGATAGTCTCTTTCTAAATATTATTTATTGATTTGGTGGTTTTAATTTTGCTATTTCTAGATTTTTGACAGCATCAGAGACATTGAAATTCTCACTATTCTTGAACATGACAAGCTTTTCGAAACCTCTTCACCCACATACTTGTCGGTGCTCCATAACCTTTCACCAGATAAATTCGAACTCATCTTTCAAGGGTCACTTCAAAAACACCTCATCTTTGCATTTCCATTACAGAATTAGTTGTGTTCTGTAATCCATCTGTTTACACGTCCCACTTCCATTTCACTCTCTTTTTACCTAGAAATTTGTTAATGCTTTGATTGCTTCTGCATTTCTGAGGATATAGAGTCATTTATATTTATAAAAAATATGTATCTGCTTTTTTAGTATAATATTATTAGAAGTGATAGCATTTGGTACTGTTTCTTGGCAGCACTGTTCTTCGTGCAGCCTGATGATCTCCTTCCCTGGGAAACTTAAAAAATCTATCCCTTTGTTGTTGGCTCTGATATAAAAGTATGAAATAGAAAGCGTGTAGGGTTTCTTATGTTTAAACTTTCAATGATGATTTCAATAAATAAAAAGTGTTTTTAAACTCAAGATAATGCTTTTATAATCACAAAAGCTAAAAGCATTCTCCCAAATAAAATTTTCAAGGATACTGATATGGGACGCAACTGTTTACTAAGGCAGAAGGACTGATTCAACTATTGTGTACTAAGAAGTATATCATGTATTTTTTTCACTTCTAATATTTAATATTAAGGCTCCAGCTACAACCCTTTCTTACAAAGAATGTTTTATGTACCTCATTATAATGACTAAACTAATTTACATTAAGAATGATACAGCACTGATCCCTAAAATGTATTTTCTGTAGTTTGAGGGGTTTTGTTTTGAATCCAAGAGTAAAGAGCGAAAAAAGATTGCCTGAAGAAAATTATTATATTTCCATCAACTAAAAATAGTTTGTTGCTAATGTTTTTCTATAAGAATAAATTTATAATAAAAATAATAGAACAGGCATATGCTATGACACACCACTACATTTTGTGCAAATTCTAGCTAATTGCCTAAGTAGGATTAAAATATAGTGAGTATCAGGAAAGGAATGTTTACTTCATAATCTTCCCAAGCCTCCCATCTGGCTAAAGAAGCAAAGGACTCTACTTGAAGGATGAAATCCTCTTGATTTGAGGGGGAAAAGGGTGGGTAAGAGTGAAGTCAAGGAAAGAGTGTTGCAAAGTCAAAGATCATGGGATTTGAACTCTAATAAACATATAAACTAATTTTACAAATTATTTTTCCTGGTTAAATAAAAAGCTACTTTTGCAGCCTAAATTAATGTTATAGTTAAAAGCAATATTCTATATTTTTCAGGAAATCCAGTTAAAAATAACAGTTATAACTGTAAAAATATAATAAAAGTGAACTTTTAAATTTTAAATGGTATTGCTTTGTAGTTATATTATTCTTATAACCTTACTACTAAGATTTTCATGAGTATTTAAGAGATATTCAATTAGGTACTAACTTAGCTATTTACCCCCAAATTTAATATGATATATGTAAGATGTAGGGTTTTATTCTATTAAATCAAAATATGTGCACTGTAATCATTTGCAGCAGAGACTGCTTCTAGGTACATAAGCCAACATGCTTAGCTACCAGAAGAAATGTATTCTCTTATGAAGGTAAAAATATGCTTTCACAGAGAACGGGCAAATAGGATCTTTGGATGGCAAAACATGTAAATGTTACCAATTGAGGTCTTTTCACGGTTTGAATTAATGTTAAGTTTTACAAACCTAGGGAGAAATAGAACTGACAGACTTATGTTTCAAACCCAGGAGTGTAGAACTTGGAATATTCCACAGAGATTAATTTACAAAGATTTGAAATCTATTCCTTCCAACACTGACCTCTATTATCAATGCCAACAGAGGATGTTCAACATATAAGAAAGGAGCTGTACATGATGGTATTATCACTGCAGGGCTCTCTCTCCCCCCCACCCCCCCCCAATAAAATGCTACTTGTTACACTTTTTTTTTTTTTTTTTCTGAGACATAAGGTGAGTGGGGGGATGATCGAAAAGCATTAAGTCTGACAGCAGGGCAGGCAGAGAGCGCCAGGAAGATCAGGAATATATACACATTATTTTCTGACCTTGAATTTGGCTTACCTCAATTACACAAGAGTACTGCAAGCACATCCTGAGGGCCATTACAATCTATTAATTGATAGTCCTAAAATACCTTTCACCATAATTTATGAACCCAAAGCGGGACTTAAAAGTTAAGATGGCAACTCCTTCTAGGTTCAGTGCTATACAATGTGAAATAATGCATTTCTCTTGACAAAAACACATTTTCATTATATTTTAGGTGCACGTTCTTATTGTTTGGCTCCATGACTTTACTTGCATTTAAGATCAATTTTAAAACATAATGAAACAAGTGCGGTTATAAAAAGCAAGAGAAATGTTTCTTGGTTTTATTGGTTGTTTTTGTTTGTTTGTTTATCAGCTAAAATATCATGGGACCTACAGACCTTCACACTCAGGCTACAGTGAAATTGGGTAGAGTAGTTTGACAGGTTCACATCTATTTAGTGTAAAAGGTTATGCATTTTAGTGGAACTAGCACTGACTTTGGATTCCAGTTCTGGTTCTGCCTTGACTTGCTATTTGTATTTGACTAAGTCAATTAACTTCTTAGAGCTTCTTTTTCCTTATCTATTAAATCTATCTGTCTATCTATTAAATGAAGACTAGACTTATTCTGGAGCATGATATTTAATTCTTCTAATCTCACTTTATTTATCTCTAACATATTGATAATAATAATTTATAATAATTACAAAGTTGTTTTGCAAGTTAAATGATTTAATATAATTTAGATAACTTATTAACTATAGTATATGACTTGCAATGCTTGTCTGCAGCATTTTAGGAAAACAAATAAAATTATGAAGTTTTGTATAAATAACAGGAATGAAAGTGTAGGATTTTTTAAATGAGCCAATAAACTAAACATCACTTATAGAAGAATAATGATTTGATTTTATTATAAATATGTGAGAAAATCTGGGAATCTTTTTGCTGTCTCCTCACACGGTGGAAGGGGTAAGGGAGTTCTCTGGGGTCACTTTCATAAGGACACCAATCCCATACATGAAGGCTCCACCCTCATGATTTAATCACCTCCCAAAGGCCTCACCTCTAAATACTATCACTTTGGAGATTAGGTTTCAACATATGAATTCCGGAGGGACACAAACATTCAGTCTATAGTAGCATCTTGAAAAGTATTACAACATAAGCTAAGTAAAGTGATTTCTCTCCAAATTCTCAGAGTCTATTTAGGAAGAGTAAACAAGAAGTTTGGGAAAGTCTATAAAACCATTTTGGAAGTAGCAACTTATGGATGGAAGGTTGTTAGAACTCATCCTTTGCCTCAAATAAGGATCCCCACATGAGATTGTTTTATAAAAGAGACTGATTTTTTGGTTATTTTTGGTTTTATATCCCATGGCTAAAAAAGCAGGAATACCTTAGATGATATAAAATGAACCAAATTAGAACATTATCTGAAGGCAAATATTGTAGGAACAAATGAAATGTAAAAATTATGGACACTGGGGAATAATGTCCATTATTTTAAAAGTCACTGGTTAAAATATAAATGTTGAGACTTACTGACGTTTGCATTTTATATTTATTAACCTAAGAAAGGAAACTTAATATGTAAGTGTAGGTGGAGTGTAATTTTTAGCATTTTGGTCAACAATTAAATCTAAATACTCTTCTACAAGACACACAAATGTGGGAGAAGATATAAAAACACATCTTTTAAATGAACAGGGGACACTGCAATAGACGTATGAGAAATTACTCAAGTCCAAAAACAATGAAAGTCAAAAACCATGTTATAGAGAATGTTTTCCCTCTATAGCTACTCCTTGGGAATTTCTTGATCTCCATAATTTATAATTTGAGGTTTTAATGTCTGCCAGAAGACAGGAGATAAGGCTTTAGGTCCCCACAGTACAATATAACCAATGCTCCAGGTAAGCCAGAAACCTTCGAGGGCTCTCTTTCCAGGGAAAGGATAGGCTAAGTATAATCAGCAAAAAGGAAATTACTCTGATGAGGTCTATGCTCTAATGTGAAGGAAAAAAAATAAAGTCTAGGTCTGCCCTCAAGCACATAGGTTTAAAAATAAAGACCACACACACACACACACACACACACACACACACACACACACACACACACTCATGGGAGGGTCTGGCCAAGAAACCCAAAGTTGAATATATATATTTATTCATATATACACTTATTTATTATCTATCTATTACATAGATTAACAGATAGATAGATAGATACTGTTTTGGAAGAATGCACCCTTAAAACAGGCCTCAGAATATTCCCACAAATAGTCAACTCAATTATTTTACAATCTAATAAAACCAGCATTCATGAAGTCAAAGTGAGATTCTGTGAGAATATATAACTGAAGCACCACCTAAGATTTATCTTTAGAAAAGAGGGCAAAAGAGAGCACTAGGAAGAAAATGGATACAGGTACAACTATAATGAAGATGAAAACAGCAATAATATTGTGATCAAATTTATGTCAGCAACTGTGTATCTTATGACGGCATGAACTATTTCATAGGAAAATCTTGCTCAATAAAAATGACTCAAGAAGAAATAAATTAAATCAGAAGTTTAAAAACCTAGCAAGATTAAAGCAAACATGTACACATATCAGGTCTGCATAATAAAAAAAGAAAATTGTACTAACCATCTGAAGAAGAGACAAATGTAAGCTATTACAGATGCTACAGTTGAATATAAAGAGGGAATACTTCCCAATTTACTCTCTCTGCCTCATATAATACTAATATGAAAACCATACAAGGAGACTATAATAAAAGAAAATTGCAGGCTAATTCCAATCAATAACTCAGGGGCAATAATTCTAAACACAATGGTAGTAAACTGAATCTTACAATTTGCATTTTAAAAATCTATAAAAATAAAAATGGAGAAAAACTACACAAAATAAAGATGGTCCATGAAAAAATACTCGACTTCACTGGTAATCAGGGTAATGGGAATTAAAATCACAGAGATACATTTAAAACTCCTTAGATGGGCAAAAATGAGGAAGCTTTAAAGTACCACTTTTCCCAAGAGTGTGGAGGAACAGGAAATCTACTACATTTTTGATGAAGGTGTAAATTGGACCATCACTTTGGAGAACAACTCAGCAATATCAAGTAAGTGAAGATCCCATTGCTAACTGTGTCCTAGAGAAACTCTTGGGAATGTGATTGAAATGAACAAGAATGCTAATAGCACTGTTGTAACTGGGAGCAACCTCGATGTTCGTTAAGATTTAGTTATGAAATTAGATAAGGCATCACACTAAAGGCATCACACAGAACACTAAGCTGTAGTGAGAACAAATGGACTACAACTCCCAACAATCAATATGTAGGAATCTTTGAAAATTTTGAGCAAAGAATAAAAGCAAATTGAAGTCTACATTGAAGAATCTAAAAGCATGCAAAGCAATATATGTAGTCTAGAGATTTAAAAAAAGGTCTTAAAATTTTAAGACTAGCATGGGAATCAAATGTACCAAATTCAGAGTAATGCTTACTTTTTTCAGGGTTCAAGAAAGGTTGTGATCGCAGAGGGGTACACACAGGCTTCTATTTATAGTTGTTTTTTTTTTTTTTCCTTAAGCTGGGAGTTAAACGTATGGGTATTTATTATGTTACGCATCATACCTTTTATGTCTGAAATATTTCATAGTAAGAAGAATAGTTTAAAATTCTTAACCACAGCTTTTAAAAATCCTGTGTGGTTTCATAAATATTTAAGTGCTATTTTTCAAAATAGATTTTAAAGTGCTTTATAACTCAAATATATCTATTTGGAAATAATCGTAGTACTTTGTCACTGCCTTAATAACAGGGCAAAAAATGTATACATACATGAACACACACACATGCCTACAAACCTACAGTCTCTGTTGCAGTAAGATACATATAATTATAAAGTTCCAGTACCTGTCATGTAAAAGGAAATTGGTAGCATAGACTTACCATGAAAGCATTCAATACACATTATTACCACTTTAATTATATTTAGATGAAAAATAAATTTTTTGAGCTTAAGTTGATTATAACACTTTCAAACCTTATATGAATGATGGCATTATCGTATCTGGCATGCATCCTCTATTTAGTTGTAAAAGAGCAAAACAATACTTAAATTTATTATAAAGGAAATGTTTATGATTTCAAGTTTGTTTAAAATTACTTTGTTTCTGAATCACTAAGTAATCCAAATGCACTGGTCATCTATCCATTCATTCAAGTATTTATTGAATTCTTACTGCATGATAAGCTCTCTTGTATGATTTTGGATGATTAGATTAGTCAGAAAAGGTCAATGACCATACTTATTCTCCAATTGAAATAGGTAGTCAATAAACATATAAATAAGATTATTTTTAGTTATGCTAAACTCTATGAAGAAAAAGAAAATGGGATCAAAGGAAAGAGAATTAAAGGTCATATGGGTGAAATTCATTTCTATGTGTTAGGGAAGGCATCATGAGAAGGTATCATTTGGTTTGTGACTTGAATAATGCAAATGAGCCATATATGAGCGTTGCGGGAAAAGAACTCCAAAGGGTGGGATCCGTCTTTGCAAGGCTCTGAGAATTGGAACGGCATGGCTTGTGTAAGGGAGAGAAAGAATCCCGTTAGAGAAGACAACAGAAAGGTGAGCACGACCCAACTCATCTATCATGATATAAATAATTGCAAGAGGAAGTCACTTGAAGATTTTAAGATGGTAATAGTGTGATCTGATAGATATCACAAAGGTGTTACCTTATATCTAGAGACAGTGAGAGCTGGTCAGATGGATGCTAGAATTCCCTGTGCAGGAGATGGGGTGGGGGTCTAGTACAGTGTGAGGAAAGGTAGAAGGATATGTACGGTTTTCAGGACTTGCCACTGGATTAAAAACTGTGATTACTGGTAAAACATGAAGGAATTTAAGGTTTTATTTTGGTTCTCCCAAGTTTAAGAATGTGTAATTGAAGTGATATGTTAAGTTGCCATGAACAAGTAGTGGCAGGCAGTTAAGAAGGTTGATAGTATAACATAAGGTGATACACAGGAAAAGACTTTGAATAGGGAGAGATACTTTCAAGTTAGAGTTAAAAAACTATTCAGAAGTAGGTATAATCTTTTAAAATTACTTCAGTGGCATTCCTAGTTAAGAGTCAGTTGTAGTGAGAATTGTTTATAGAATAAAATAGAAGGGAGTAAACCACCATAAGCTCTTGTATTACATTCTGTAAAAGTATGCAGTTAGAAACAACATTAGCTTAAGCTATATCATGGGTCGATAAAGGCTATGAACTTAGTTTCTTTTTGTACAACTGCAGACAAATTCTAAATGTTCTGCAGCTACTAAAAATGCCCAGAAACAATTAACTAACTCTTCTCACACATACAGATGAGGCAGAAGAAGATAAATGAATAATGAAGACCAATAACAAAAGAGAATATGGATATTATCAGGACAGAAATAATACTACAGCTACATATAGTCAACTATGTCATTACCTCCTTAGGGAGATGCTACTGGAGATATCAAGTGTGTCATCCTATACGTCATTTGTAGCTCACTGTTTTCCATTCATGCACAAATTAAATTCCCAAAACATTTTTATCCCATAAGGATATTCTCAAATCTGGGTTATCATTCTGAAGTTCAGAATTTAAAGAACAACAGCAGCAGCAGCAGCAAAGGTTTAGGTGATGGTATATAACTAATTTTGCCTGAATTATATGGATCCAAACTGATATTTGGAGGTCAAAAAATTGCACGCTGTGAATGGACAAATATAGTGCCAGCATCTCTTACAGAATGATGACTCACTGACTGTTATACTCCTCCCCAATGTTTGAAGACAATGCCAATAAGCTGTCCTTTCTTCAACAAATCCTACCACAGTTCTAGTCACCCTCAATATGGCTCCTGGTTGACCATTTACATCCAGGTCTTTTTGTCCCCCGTTTTCCTAAAATCTGTTGTCTTTCCCATCAACTAATTTCGGTGAACCTCCCTCTTGACCACGCATCACATTTGTTCTCTATGTGAAATAATCAGTTTAATATCAATCACCTTGTCTGAAAATTTTGCATACAATAAAAGGTAAGTAAATTTCAGCCACTTATTTTTTAACATTATTATAGCTACTGTGATCATTTTGTTATTCTTATTTTTCCCATTATTCTCTTCTTCCAGCTTGCTTGTTTGGCTACACTGTTCTTCAGTCTGATCAGGAAAGGCAATACACCGAGCCTTTAAATAAATTGTTTCTCCGTTAGTTCCTTCTAGTCTTTATACCTTTCCCAGTGCAGCCCGGACACATAAATCCTGTAAATCTAGATCACATTGTCCATGTATTCAACTGCTGTCTTGTCTAAAGTCTTAATTTCCTGGTCCCGTTTTCTTTCTCATTTACAGTGGGGATGAAAAATAAGATGTTTTCAAACTACTGCTTTCTCCATTCCTTTATCTCTGCTGCCCCTTAGGAAAAAAATAAAATCCTATCATAAGTTGATGATTACCAAACTTCTACTATAGGAAAATATGTACTTAAGAAGTTCATATTCCATTTTCCACCATTTCACTCTTCAAAATTCAACCTTCATCTCATACTGTCAGCAAATGGACTCACTGACTTCATAAGGTGAAAAAATATATATCATAAAGAAATCTTTGTCCCATAAATCTTCAAATCTACAAACACAGATTAATGCCATGAAAAGCAAAGGGTGCAGACTATTCTAGACGGAAGGAGATTTAAGAGACATAAAAGATGCACGGTTTACCTCTTTTTCAGATGCTGATTTGAACAAATCACATGTAAAAATACCCCTTTTAAGACAAACATGGACATTTCCATAAGGATGAAGTATTTGATAATATTAAAGAATTATAATTTTTAAGGTGCAATACTGTTCTTTTGGTTATGTCAGAAAATGTTCTAGTTTTAAAGAGCTAAAGCTAAGCTATATAGGAATAAGATAATCAGGGATTTGCTTTAAAATATTTCAGCAAGGGAAAAATACAGATAAAGCAAATATAGCCAAATATTAATAATGATTATACCCAAATAGTAGGTATATGGGACCTCTTTATATCATTGTCTCTGTTGTTATCTATGTTTAAACATTCTTCTTGGGCTTCCCTGGTGGCACAGTGGTTGAGGGTCCGCCTGCTGATGCAGAGGACACGGGTTCGTGCCCCGGTCCGGGAGGATGCCACGTGCCGCGGAGCGGCTGGGCCCATGAGC
Source organism: Kogia breviceps (assembly GCF_026419965.1). Classification (NCBI taxonomy): domain Eukaryota; kingdom Metazoa; phylum Chordata; class Mammalia; order Artiodactyla; family Physeteridae; genus Kogia; species Kogia breviceps. The sequence goes on along the minus strand of NC_081324.1, from coordinate 8,692,860 downwards.
CATGGCCGCTGACCCTGCACGTTCGGAGCCTGTGCTCTGCAACGGGAGAGGCCACAGCAGTGAGAGGCCCGTGTACCGCAAAAAACAAAAAAACATTCTTCCAAGAAAAAATGTTTTTAAAATAATTTCTTTCTTTGAATAATTACATAGTATCTATTTGTTATTGAATCTTAGAGTATCTAATCTCAATGAATATTCCTTAAATTGACCAAATAGTATATTAAGAATCTTGCGTATGAATTTAAATGGTAAAGTTATTGATCTTACTTATTATAGATTCTGAACTGTAAAGTTTTTGCTATCAAGTTTTACTGAACACACCAGTGGAAATTCAGTATGAGAAACAGAAAACATTTAAAATATTGAGAGCAAAAAAAGAATTTAATCAAATAAATAAAGCGCTTAGGAAAGTGGTAGGTAGGATGGAGGAGTAAAATGTCCAGGGTTTGCCACTGGATATTTATTTATTTAATTATTTAAATTTTAAAGTTTTGGCTGTGTTGGGTCTTCGTTGCTACACTCAGGCTTTCTCTAGTTGTGGCGAGTGGGGGCTACTCCTCTTTGCAGTGTGTGGGCTTATCATTGCAGTGGCTTCTCTTGTTGTAGAGCACAGGCTCTAGGCGCGTGGGCTTCAGCAGTTGTGGCACATGGGCTCAGTAGTTGTGGCACATAGGCTCTACAGCTCAGGCTCAGTAGCTGTGGCGCGTGGGCTTAGTTGCTCCATGGCCTGTGGGATCTTCCTGGACCGGGGCTCAAACCCATGTCCCCTGCATTGGCAGGCGGATTCTAAACCACTGCGCCAACAGGGAAGACCCTGCCATTGGATTTTTGACCCCCAAAACATCATAGCAGCTGAATCCAGATGTTGGAACTTCTGAAACCACCACTATCACTTCTCAGAGCTGCACACAATGAAACACTGGTGATTAGATGGTAGAATGTGGTGTCCATGGGCTTCTGTGGGCACCTGGCTCATTATTCTTTCAGTCTGCTAAATATCAGTGAGCACGCATCATTTCCAAAAGCTAAAGCATATACAGAATGTTAGCTTCAATGGAGTCTGCGAACATTTTGTATGGAATGAAAGCCCTGTGGTCCAGGAGGAATGTAGAAGGGGGGAGTGTGGGCTGAGGATAAATAGACAGTATCCATTTCCCTGTGAGTGGACTGGTAGACAAGCAAAAAGAGTTAGAATAAAGAACTTTGAAAAAAATTATAAGCCGAAGAGTAAGAACAAATGGGGGGGGAAAAAAAAAAAGTCCTATCGGAATTAAAACCAACTTTTGTTCTCCTTTCTACAAAATAAATTTCTTAATTTAGAAGATAAAATAAGATGTGTCTTTATGTTTTCTCTACATCCAAAATAACACCTAACATATTTGCTCAGTTTTTCTATTGTCAGAATACTGTTCACTGTATATTATAATTCTCATAAAAAATAAAAGCTTCCTCAAAACTCCAAAAGCACTTAAACTCATTTGAAAATGGCTATTTATTGGATAATCTGCTTTCCCTGTAAAAACGTCATGACTCGAATAAGAAACTTTGAGCACCAAAATGAAAGTTGATTTGAGTAGTATAGACTAAAACAATTTCCTGGGTTTGCTCTTAAAATCTTATTCCATACACATAATAGCATATTTTATATATTATATATTATAATAGCATAATATAAGTTTTATTGACAATCATAATAGTAAATCTAAAATAAACTCTTAACCCCTAGCCAAAATGTCTCTTTTAAAAATCAGTTTAAATACAAGACTTAGTAGAGAAGAACCATATGTGACTTGATACAATTTATGACCTAAACTAATAAAGATAGAAGATATATATCATGTTTTGCTGATGGAGAATATTAGTCTGTAAACTCTTTAATATATAGAGTAGAAAAAATGTGATTATTAAAGAATCAATTAAAGATGATGTATAAATTTCTCAAAACTATACCATGTAATCCAGATGCATAATGGGCTTAAATCTTTAGTTTCTCTGAAATAATATTTGATTAGAACATTTTCATATTTTAGAAAATATCATTGGAAAAACTCATCAACTCAAACTAGATTCTATTAAGTAAAACTTTCATAGTTTTATGCATAATTCATAAATAAAATTAACATACATATTAATTACAAGTATGCCTGTGTTCAGGTTAGGATAATACGTCTGATTTTTTAATGATTTTACCTCTTTTGTGAATATTCAGCAGATTTAGCACTTTCCCAGGTCTTTCTGAGATATATCCTATGTGTCTAATCAACATAAAACTTTTCTTTAACAGCTTTCTAACACCAAAGTACCCTCCCCAAGGATCCCTCCTCCTTATAATACTAATTCTAACTCAGAGCCTTCAGGAGGCTTTAGTACTGCCATATCCTAAATCTATTATAAAACTGATCTGCCTTGTATTTTATTTCTTCCATGCCCAGGGGCTCTGTAAATAATATGAAAAATGAAAATAATATTGCTGAAAATTCCCCCAGGTAACACATATCTAATTCGATTGAGACTTTACAAACTTCCTATTTATTTTTCCTAAATGATTAAAGAGTTAATGGAAACTCACGCATAAAAAGGTATCCAGGAAGGTTATCCTTAAGTAGCCTTGATTTTATGTCAATATGCAAACTTTAGATTTCCACTTAGAAGTCCACCGTGTAGACTAGTCCTACACAGAACATGGGAGTCTTATACAATTATGTGTGTCATCACTGATAAATAATCATGGTGCTCTGAAAATCACAGTCAGGAGAAATAGTCAGGTAGGTAATCCTCCAGCTAAAAATAATTTGATTTATTTATTATTTATTATTTATTTATTTATTATCCAATAAACCACTGAGTTGGGTTCATAGCTACTTAATCAAAAGGCATTAGGTGTATTAATAGGTTTTGGGAGACTTGCAAGTGTTTCAAGCACAGCTAGTATACATTTTATGATTCCCTTCAGGTTTCTATGCTATAGATATTAATCACATTTCTGAAAAAAGATAACAAAGTATGTTGCTGAAATGCATCCTCTTTGTCATCTTGTAAGTCCCAGCTTTACTTGTATAAATTTACCTATAATTTAAAAGTTGCTTAGCACAACATAAATATTTAGGTCTTATTTTTATAAATAAAATTAATTGTGTTTTAAGTAAAATTAATCAGTTTTCATTGCTGTTTATAATCACCTAATCTGTGAGTTTTGATGAACTGTTAGTGTAAAATGGAGGTGAAATTGAACAGATGATAAAAAAACACCTCCATATATCCTAGGGTTCCTCCATCATTAAACTGCCTCAAAGTTTCCATATGTCACCCTCCTTTATAGGAAGTCCTATGTGGTAATCAACTGTGGAGAAGTTGGTGAGGTCCTCGACAGGGCTGTGGAGGAAGGGCACCTTGAAAGCTTGGAGCAGTGACCAAATTGTCTGAAAATATATCAGCATTTTACCAATGTTGATACTGGTTTGATTGGCACAAACTTGAAATTCCTTATCAGTACTTGCCACTTTTCAACTCTGGTTGTTATTTAGTTTCGAGTCTTACCTTCCACATACTAGACTATTCTTACTGTGTGCATTTATTTTTATATAACTTGATTAAACTTGCAAATACGTTCAGAATCCAATGTAGTTTGAAACCAAATTTTGTGCTAAGCTCTGGTCACTGATGTGGTTATTGATCATTAATATTTAGCAATAAAAATGTAAATCAATCAATCAAATGTAATAAGATTTTGACAGGGATGGCAAGTGAATACGAATGATGTAATATTAAAACTATGCAGAAAAGTATGTTCGGAATGAACTGAATTTGTGTTAGTGGCCATGTCCTGTATGTATACTATATAACAGTATATTGGCATGGACACCTTCATATGAGTACCTCTACTTTCTTTCATAAAAGAAGCATTTCAAAACAACTTAATTAGCAGTTTTTGCACACTCAAATATGTAATTTGCTAAGGATTTATGTTTTTCACAACTTTATAATCTCGTTATTACCTGCACTACTGTAACTCACACCTACCATCATCCAGTTCAGAGGTCTTCAGAATAACATGTGCTTTCACTATTCAGATACTGAAGGAGCAGTGGGGTAGGGTTAAAGTTAAATTGAGACAAATGAGAAGGTTAGAGCACTTGTAAGATATATATGTGCCCATAAAAGATTTCTAGGTGTTATTCTTCTGGGGACTTTGTTTATAATACATTTTATATGATCCTGATGAGTGCTACTTTCTCAAGAGCTCCTCTCTATCCTTTTGAAAGAGGCTGCATAAGCAGGATGAGAAAAGCATTACCAATTGGGGTATCATATGAATTTAAGCCTTGTTAGTCTCTGCCTGATATTCCTACAACTGAGAAAAATCATTTGCACTTCAAAGAGAAAAATAAATTTAGTGATTAATCATCACTGGGAAAGTCATCTTAACCTATCGAATACTGATATAAGAATCCACGGAGAAAAATTTTTAGGAGGTGAAGAGAAGAGTGTATAGTGTGGTTGGGTTATGGAAAAGAGAACAATTTCAGAAAGAGCCTTACTGGTCCAATAGTGAAGAGTCAACTCAGAACCAGCAAGGAGGGTACTTATTGCATTGTTCTGATCAGGCATAACAATACACGTGAATTTCACTCCTCTGGCTAGAAATTGCAAAATGCAATTGCCTTCTTTGCATCTTAATTGTATTCTATGTTGTGCCTAGGTAAAAAAAAAAAAAAAAATTATTTAGCTTGCTAAAGGGTGTGTAGATCTTTGTAAATATGTAAATTGGTATATTTTGTGCATTTTAGTGAATTATTAGTTTTTATCTTTTCAAATAATACTTTTCTTCTTCCTCTCCTTTCTGTGTGAAAAATCCAATTACACATATGTTAGACCTTCTTAGTAGTAGCCCTCACCTGTTATCACCAAACCAAAATTTTCCTCTTGAGTAGGAGAACCACACAGCAACATACGCAAACAGACCTTTACTAAAAGAAATACTAAAAGGTTTTCTTCAGCATAAAGAAAATCACCTCAGGTGGAAGCTGGAAGGTAAGAAAGGAATGAATAGCAATGGGATGAGGGGAATTCTGTGGGTAAATGGAAATAAATATTGATGCCCATTGTCCTAGAAAAACCGTTGGTGGAGTTTCAGACTTGGAATAAAGGTGCCTTGATGCAGAGAGGATTTTGATTTGGTGCTTCCAGTTGCTGAAGGCCCTAACAATATTGCACCATTTTAAAATAAGCTTATGGGCTTCCCTGGTGGCGCAGTGGTTGAGAATCCGCCTGCCGAGGCAGGAGACACGGGTTCGTGCCCCGGTCTGGGAAGATCCCACATGCCGCGGAGTGGCTGGGCCCGTGAGCCACGGCCGCTGAGCCTGTGCTCCGCAACGGGAGAGGCCACAACAGTGAGAGGCCCGCGTATCGCAAAAATAAATAAATAAATAAAATAAGTTTATAACTTGAGATTGAGTCAATTTTCTATTGCTAATTTGTTAAAATTCTCAAGATATGAAATAGTCCTGTTTTGCTTCCATAGCTGTTCTTTTTCAAATTAACACAATATCCATGTTCAACAGTAAAATAGATTTTAACCCAGTTTTTCAAACTATTGACTTCCAGTAGTCACTGGTGTCTTCTTGCCTAGCTACCAGTTAACTCCAATATTATAAAATTAAGAAGATAAATAAAAATATTCTCAATATTTTAACAATATATGGCATTTTCTCACAAAGGGAATACTTAACAATATTTGTTATGATATAAAAGCCATTCTACCCTTCTTACTTGGATACAAGGTTTCATATTCTATAAAAGTTATTGTCAATCATAAATGAACACAGTTTTAAGAAAATCATGAAGTATAATTATAGAAAATCCTGTGCACAAGAGTAGGACAGTTGTGATTCTATGTAATATGTGTAATTTTCACAATTATTTAAAAGATAAAAATAAAATTTAAATCAATATAGATTGTGACTATACAATTAAAATCCATTGACTTGAGATTTTTAAATAAAATAAGAGCATCACTTATCACAAGGAGAAAAAAAATTACACAATATACAAAGCTTTCAACAGGTATAGAGATTTTAAAAGAGCTGCTCGCAGGGAAGAAATGAAGCTTAGGAAAATAACAAAAATGTATAAGTTTATAATTTAAGAGAAGCTCATCTTAAGGGTCTTTTATATTCTGTCAAATATTTCATTTTCCAAACATCTGTGTCATACTATGTACATGATATTGGCTGCTGTAAAATACCACGTGCTCTGTGCAGAATTAATCTGGTTTTCTCCCCTCCTCTTGACTGTAAGCACTGACCCCTTCCACTTGAAAGCTATAATTTACCATGTTGCTAAGCCATTCCTATTTAAGGCCATCAACATATATTATAGAATAGAAAGCTAAGCCCTTTTAGTTTGAGGGTTTCATGCTGGTACAGAGGATACCTAACTTGAATTATTTTCTACTTACTATTAAGTCTATATTTAAATCCTTGTCAAATCCACATAAGTCAATCTCAGCCTTTATTTTTAATAAATATTCCATTTGCTTGATTGGAGATACCTATACATATTGCTAAAACCTGCCCACTTCATTCTAAAGAACCACTCTCCCTGATGATTTGGTGCGGTGCCTTTTATCTTTGACTCTTTTTGTCACAATTAACAGACACCTTAGATACATTTAATGCTCCCCCATCGGATCCTGAGTATTATCATTTTTCAGAGATTTCTACAAAACCTCAACTACTGGATCTGAAGTTATTGGATCATGACACTGGTCTAGATAAAAGCTAGTGTCCATTCAGATACTCAGACTTAGACTGAGAGTTACCAATTTATCTGGGGAACCAAGCCTATAGCTGGACTGGTGACTTTAGTTCTGATTTATTTCCTCTACCCTCCACCAAGGTCCAAACCCATATGCATTACGGCATGTGATAAGTGATGGATGGCATCAACCATACACATGTTACAGGTTGTTTTGGCAATCAGTGAAATCATGTATTTGAGTGGGCTGTATAAGCTGGGGTAACACAATAAAAATGTCCACTATTTATACGATTACTCCAAAGGGGATTTATTTTTGTGTCAAAGGGATATAACTCTTATTTCTTTAAGTCTGTTGTTTTTATTGACATTTCTGAGTTGAAAATGTGTAAAACAAGAAAGAATACCACAGGAAAGCTGTCAAAAACACTAGTGAGTTCCAAGACATTGAAATTGCCAGAGTGGGGAGACTCAGCCCACACACCCACAATGAAACAGTAGACCACACCTCCCCAGCCACCATGCACAGGGCTCCTCTCCAAGTGGAGTGGGCAAGACCAGGTGGTGAGTCAACAGAACTGTAGTATTTCTTCCCCTGATTGGAATGCAATTTAATAGATCTTCTTTTATTATATAAAAGAGATCATTTACTTTGATTGACTCCCTTTTTTTTTTTTTTTTTGAAAAAGTTAACTGCTTACGGGTTTTTATGATTTTAAGCAGCTTACAAGGTGGTGTGAAAAGACTCAAAATATCCATGAATATGTATCACTTAGGCATTCACTCCGCTGAAAGAGCCTCGCGCCTCTAGGCAAGCATGTGCCATCTGGAGCCGTATAATTGCCAAAAACTCAGAATTGCAAGGGAAATATTCCAAAGAGTCAAGCCACCACCACAAAACAGTACTCAAAACCTTCCAATAAAGGTTCTGCAAGAGTTCCTAAGTCATTGTGAAACCTGAGGGTGACGAGGGAAAACATCAAAAAATTACTTTGCTATGGCTTTCTAACTGTTCTAATTAGAAATCCAGAGTGTGTGTGTCTCTCTTGAGGACCATCCAGCCTTGACTGTAGCTAAAGTTCCAGATGTGGGCTAGGAGAACATTGCTCCTTTCAGCACAGATACAGCTACATTTACAACTCTCCCACAGGACTTTTCAATTCTATATTCTGTTAACTTAAATATATCATGTATATTTTTACCTTAAGAAATTAGGCTCCTGAATTTAGTAAACATCGGCTATGATAAAAGTAGCTTTTTAAATAAATTATGATGTGAAAAATAGCCTGAAAGATGAATAAATCCTCGTTCAACTCTGACAACAACACTAGCTCTTTGACATTTGTGACATTGTGAACATCAGAGAATTCCGCTCAGAAGGAACGTGCCTCCGTTACAGTATCCTTCTTGCCTACCTCTTCACCCTTTTGTTTTCTCACCTCGGTGCTCACCAATTTTCACATCATTCCAAACATGATTAACATTTCTTTCCTTTCTGAGGGAGGAGATCTTATTACCCACCAGTGGTTCAGAAACTTGATTAGCAGGGGTTGCCATATGGCATTTTCGAAATTGTTTTTTATCTGCATAATGCCATTGGATCTTTTCATTAAACACCAAACTGCAAGAAAAATTAGAGATGGCTTGGCATGCCTGCTGAGTCTTATTGGATTTAAGCTGCGCTCACAGGAGTTAAGAAAATCAGAAATCAAATTCAAATCTTACGGACACACACACATTCAAATAATAAACTTGCAAGAAATGAGAGAAATTTTGATGAGTGTGAAATTACCTGTTCTTTAGAGACAAGAGTAAAACCATAACTGGAGAAATTTCTAGTATTGCTATAATAAAAACGGGCAGATCTATTTACTTTCTCAGAATTTTCACTCAGACACTAGTTAATGCGAAATTGGGGCGTAAAGTACAACTTACTATACTTGATCAATGGGAGTAGCTAAAATAATGTCCCCCCATCTGTTTTTCCCTTAATGGACCATATGTGTTGTTTCTGTCCTTGATGGGTTTATTTTTCATCTTTAGTAAAGGAAACTAAATAGATGATATCTGTATGGCAGCCCCTCCCAGCCTGCTACCCGTTCCCCCCACCCCCAATTTCCCAGGCTTAATCAACCGTGGCTGATACCACTGGTTCTCACAGCACCGTTTCCTGCTGAATGTATCATGAAGTCCTTCCCAGCACCGTCCTCCAGAACGATTAGCTACTTTCAGCAACATGAGCTGGCACAAGAGACATGACTTATTTTGTATCTTCATTAAATCACCCGGATTATCTCTCACCTCTAAGGTGCTACCCCTCGCCCACCATCTTTGTCCTTTTAGGAAATCAGATTCCAAATTCTTAATTTGTCCCTGTACATTTTACATAATTGAGTCATATTCTATTAAACTTGGAAGAAAATTAACTGTTCCTCTGATGCAATATTTATTTTATAGGAGGGGAAATGAAGGCCTAGAATTAACTAACTTGCACATTTTTTTCATGACAACTTAGCTGTGAGTTCCATGGTGACACACAGACATCTGAATGCTAAATCTGGGCATAATTCTACTGTAGTATACTGGAGTCCCACATCGTTTTAAAGAACAGATAAAAGTTTTCTATTTTTAGTGTTTAGAAAATCCTATCAGAGATAATCTATTATTTGCTCACTATTAATAAATTTTATTCAAAAGTTTTAATGAGAATAGGAATTCAACATTTGTTGAATACTTATTATAATCGAAGTACTTTGTTCATCACTTTATGTGTAACGAATATTTACAATGTTTGATGACAGCTGCCCATTCGTACCCAGGTCTGTCTAATTCAAGGTGACCTTCCCACTAAACACTGGCTCTCTTCTATTTTAGTTTTTCGGTTTTATTGTAATTGAGGTACAAGTCACATAACATAAAATCAGCCATTTGAAAATGTATGAGTCAGTGGCATCCAGTGCATTCACAATATTGTGCAGTCATCACATCTATGAAGGTCCAAAATATTTTCATCACCCCGAAAGGAAACACCATATCCTTTAAGCAGGCACTTGCCATTCCTCCCTCTTCCCAGGCCCCGGCAACCACTAATTTGATTTCTGTCTCTGTGGATTTACCTATTCTGGACACTTCATATAAAGAGGATCATAAAATAGGTGATCTTTGGTGTCTGGCGTTTTGCACTTAGCATAATGTTTCACGTCCATCCACGCTGAAGCATGTGTTAGTCCTTCATGTTAGATTCTCAGTCTATTCCATTGATCTATATGTTGATATAAGCCATGATCGATATGTTTTATACACTTTAAAGTGACTTTGGTTCAAACACACACACACACACACACACATACACATGCACACAACACACCCTTGCAATGAAGCACAGTAAAGTAAAGGAAGAAAGGAAGCTTCCTTTCACACGTATTATCTCAGACTTCACATCCACCACAGGGAAAGAATGTCTTCGTAGTCTCCCTAACTTCTGCATAATCAGGGGCATTTTCAGGATCTTGAAATTCTTCTAGTTAGTTGAGAATCCTGACACAGGCCTCAGCCCAGTACATTCTCTTTCATAGGAGAAGTGTGTTTCATGCCAGGTTGTATTATCACTGAGACGTGTGCTAAGTAAAAATTCCCTCCTTCGTTCCTCCTTTCCCAGTTCATACAGGGTTAGTTTCTCTACCTAACTTGGTAAAAACAGAGGAATGGGAGAAATCACACCTGAGTTCCTTCAGAGAATATTTTGTAGATCTCCCTCACAGGTACTTACAAGTATACTCCAAGAAGTACCTCTCAGGACCACAGGTTTTCCACTAAAATCATATAAATCTACTCAAAATGATTTTCCAGAACTACTACCCTGGCCCGGGTTAATTGCATTTATCCCTGGTTTAGGATTCACCCAGAAGATACTCCAAATTTATTTAATACACATTTATTGACTGCTTGCTGGCCAGGTCCTGTAATCAACATTTCTGTTGAGGAAATCATTAACAAACTTTTCCTGTCTAAAAGGATGTTGATCTCCAAAGAGGTAACGTGGTTAATTCTATGAAAAAAATCCAAAGTAAAAGTTTTAGTTCCAAGATAAAATGTTAAATTCTGGATATCCCGATTTCTTGAAAATAATTTATGGATCACTCCACTAATCCGGATAATTTGGGTGAATATAAGAGGACATAATACTCTCCACATTTGATGTAGGGTTAGGGCTGCTCTTGGGACCCTGTATCAATGGCATGGCTGTTAGGGATAGTAAAGTGTTGTGGAGTCTTTTTGTTAAATTCTGCAATGCAAATGAATCTCTTTATGAAGGAAGTAAGCTCTACGAAGCATGTAAACTAGCCAGAGTTACTAATAACCTCACACTTAGTTTAACATGGGGGAAATAGGGGGCTAAGGAAAGATTCTGAGTGGGATGGACACTTGGTAAAGAAGGATGCAACTCCCGAAGACCTGTGTCTCACAGATGCTAAAATGTTCAACCCATCGGGACCAATTTCATTGGCGAAGCTTAAATGGAAGGAGATTCGTGAATGAAGTGAGCTTGATGAATATATGCATATCTAAAAGGCAGAGTATTTGAAATTTCTCTCCGAAGTTCCTTCTTTAAATTGGCCAGAGTGGTCTGAAAGTGGTGAAATATGTACATTTTGACCAGCATCACTCCCTGAAACGAACGCTGTTTGCATCCCACCTTCTATCTGCTGAGTACCCACCTTTCATCTCACTGGAAGACTTTTACCCAAATATCTGCAAGTGTCTACACGAAGGCGTTCTCTGGCCATGACAGTGTGCTCCATCCAGTGTGGAAGGAAAGTAGGAAGTACTAGGTGAACAGCCCTGGTGGAACAGTGGAATTGGTAGGTAAGGCTCATGATTCTTACGCCCTTGGTCAGGACACCTCTAAGGCATACTCTACGTGGCAGTGCACAGGCCCCAGTGAGAGAGCTCCAGGAGACTGGTGTTAACCTGCTCATCGGGACATAGTGCGCTTTTCTAGCTTCCTTTCCAGTCTCTCTTTCCTGCTGCCATAGCTTTGCTTTCTGGGAGCCCCTCCGCTATGATCATGCCAGGAGGTAGGTGGACCCCCATCCAAAGTTTTGTTCAGGGGGTCAATGCAAATGATGCCTCACGGATATCAAGAGGACCTGAAAACATTAATATTTACATAATTGAGGTCCGTGGGGGAGAGCAGAGCAGGCGTCTCAAGCAAGGAAAGGAAAGCAGCCTGGGTTTGTATTGTGTTTAAGGGCGGGGCCAAGGTGAGAAATCCCACCCAACAGAGGCTTGCAAAGCTCACGAGGTTTGAACCTTCCTGCTGTGCCCTTTAAAAGGGGAGCACCTGGTCTTTCTCATCACCTCCCACACATATGAGGCTGAAAGAGAGAGGGAGGAGGCATAAGAGTTGTCAGCATTCAGAGCTCAAAAATGGGGTCAGACTCTTTATTACAATTCACACCGATGTTGGGCTGATGACTGAAATGTAACCATTTTTATTTAATTGCATTTGAGCTTCCTGGTGTGGTCATTGTGGCGCTCTGTGACTGAGGCCTGAGGCCAGGAAGGGAGGTGAACGCTCGCTTGCGTGAGTGCCTTGACACCCTATGGGTACTGAGATGGTCAGTAGCTGTTTCTTGTTGGTGTCAGGGATGAAGCAGCTTTCAACTGACCGAAACATTTTCAGGAATTTAACTGAATTGGCGGGAGGTGTGCTTGCACTATGTGTGGGGCAATTGTTTATCCCTTTTTGTAGGCTCTTCTGTGAGTATCTGTATGTCCTTAATTAGTGCGTCAAATGAATCTCCTCAGAGGACGACATCATCAATGTCATGTCATATCTGTGCTCCTGGAGATAGACTGAAGCAGTTAAAATCTTTCCCGCAGAGTTTGTGTATGGTGGCAAGGCTATGGAGGTACCCCAGTGGTAGCCTAGGAAATGTGTATTTTGTCCCTTTGGAGATGAAGGCGACTGCAGCTAAGAGGCTATTGAAATAGGCACTGAAGAGAATATGTTGGCCAGATATATAACGCAAAAATATTCACTGGTTGCTAATTGGGCGGAGTCGATAATTTCAATAATATTGGGTGTGGCAACCATAATGGAATCCATAGGCTTAAAGTTGCGATACTGCACCTCGAGGTACCATTTATTTTTTTCACGGTTTAAAAAACAGCCTAAGTTGGGCTGTAAAGAAGCAGTAGAGATTTTTACACCTTCACTAATTAGGTCTTATATAATAAGTTTCAAACCTTGAAGGCCCTGTTTAATTTATATTAGACTATATTAACTGTTTTAACTGGGAGGTAAGGTCCATGGCGTTACATTTTATCAAGCCAATTTGTAAGTGCCAGAGATGTAATTTAATTTTAATATATTATTCATTAGGTCAGAGCATCCATGCCCTCTATAAGATATTTTAGGGGAATGGATGCTAGGACTATGGGCAATTTAAGCAAGGCAATAGTTCTGAAGAGGCACGCCTGTGTGTCCTCTATTTTATACCCAGTAACTCCTCTAAGTTAATAGGGGGCACCATGTTTAAATTTAGTGGAATCTCCTCATCCAAATTTAAGTCCCAGTATTGAGGACAAGAAAGTTTTCAGTTGGTTTATTTTCTGTAGCTGTCAAAGTTAATTCAAAACCTGTATTATAGAGGTGCAGGAGCCATTCGACACTCTTTTATCTTTATACTGTATAATTTTTAAAATTTTGGATTTCCAACTAGATCAAATTTTGGACCTTCATTTCACTTTTGTTGTTGCTTTCATGTCTCCTTCCCCTGTATCCAGGTCTCTTTCTGTTTTTCACTCATTTCTATCTTTCAATGTTTTTTAAAATCACTAGATATATTCCAGGGTGAGCCTCCTTACCCTGTTTGCCTTTATAATTTTTTTCTTCCAAGAAGCCACAAATCAGTATGGTCAGGTTTAGGGGCCTCCCTCATGACAATGGGTGCAAAGCCCCATTTCAACAATGGTTGAAAGCCCCCAGGCCTAAGTAGGTTTGAATCGGCCTCTTTGCTATGCCACAGGTGTGCCAAGTATGTATTTCTGCATAACCCAGAGGGTGAGGATCTTTTTCATGACAGAATTACAGACAGCAACAGCAGCAGCAGCAGCAGCAGAAATATTTAAGAGTCCTGGTGAGCCATCCATGATTAAGAGTATGGGTCTCACCTCATGGCAGCTTATTTTTCTCTCTTCTCTCCTTTGTTTCTCCTTCTCTCTCTCTCTCTTTCTCCACCCTAAAAACTGCTCCTTGTGAATCATCACCCAAGGGGCCCACATCACCCACAGGGCATTTTTTCCTCTGAACAATCTACAGATCAGGGCCCAACACCTGATGGAATTGCATAACCCATCGGTCACAGGGTACAGTTTCCCCTTGAGCCTAGCATCAGCCACAGCTTTCTTCTAAAACACAGGAGGCAGGTTTTGGCTGATGCATATGACCCAGGGAGGGTCACTTTAAGGAAGTCTCCAATCCCATACTCCCATACCTAAATGCCAAGTAATTATCAGACTTAGTCTGGCTAAATCTATAACAGGCTTGGTAGGACTCAACAATGCAACACAAAGCGGACAGCAGTGCAAAGCGCATGCTTGCTGTCAAGCAGATTAGCAAAGCAGACAAGAGAAGAAAGACCCATGGTGATGGTGGTCATTGTCTTGACATCCTAATCACAAGGCCAATTTGTTATGGCCCATCTGCCTTTGCAGGTGAAAACACCTTCTCGAATAAATGACATAATGCTTGATGGATCCAACTTAAGAAAGAACACTTTTCTCCTGGTAACCAAACTGCCCATCTCATTTGAGCAACTATTCTTCACTTATTCCATGCCTGGTTGCTAAGCACGCTTCCCCCATTCTCTTTGGCCACAGCAATGGGTGCTCAGGCCATGGCTAACCAAGCTGAGTATCCTAGGTAACTGGCCAAAGTGATTGTTCAAGGATTGGTCTGTAACCCAAGCTAGGTCAATACCAAGACTTGCCCTGGAATTTTATTTGGGATCTATTCAGCGGAAGAAATAAACTCTCTTTACTGAGGCCTAAGACAACATAAACCTACAATCACAGTGTCGACAGCTGGGGAAGGTCTCTCTGCAGAAACAGAAGATAAAACCATTTTGCAGAAAGAAACAGGGACAGGTTCTGGTTTGGGGTTGGAGAGCCAAAGAGAGAGCCAGAGCACAAGAGAGAAAGAAAGAAAGAATGCAATGACCATTATAATAGGAGTTCATGGATCCCGCAAGGTCTTTATCAGTTATTTAAACATACACACACACAATTTGTTTCAGCTAGTTTGAGCTGAGTTTTCTGATGTGCCAAATAGCCCAGATATTATGTATTCCTATGAAAAGTGGGACAGATTTAGTGTGGAAGGAGAAGAGATTTTCTTTCTCCTAATAGCATATGAACAAGAATGAGTTTGTCTAGTTTATACAATGACCTATGGCCTTGAAAGAAGTCGTCTAGCAATCAGAGACATGATGGATAAGTTTAGAAAGGGGTTTGTTCTATTTCTGGTCCTTATCCCTTTGTAGCTTGTCCTTATCCCTTTATTATATTTATTTTTGCACGTTTTCTTCCTATGAGACATAAGCAAGGTAAACATAGAACCTACCACTGACATGCTCCTACTACCAATTCCATACTCAATAAATATGTATTGAGTGAATGGATATAAGGGTAGAGCTGAGATAACCTTTAAAATATAAAAAAGTAATGTGAACTTAGATTCTCTGAAATATCAGGTGTCTAACCCCACTTCTGAAAGCTCTCACAAGATGAACTATTTGATCCATTCAGAATATTTCAAAGAGTAACCATCTCACGTGGCATAAAAATAAAGATCTTAAGCTCCAAACCTAAAACTTCAAAGGAAAAGGAATGCCAGATATAAACCTTGTGTTTTTTAAAATTTCTCTATAAATCATTGACTTTGTCTTTCCTGTATTTCTTTTTAGATACTAGTCTTATGGAAAAAAATTAATGTAAAAGTTGAACCATCAATCTCAGATATAATGCAACCAGTGATGAAAGAAAAATAAATATAAATATATATATTCTGGACATCTGACTGCCTTAAGTAATTTTATTGTTCAGCCAAATAAATATTCTAAATTTACTGATTTACTGGTACCATTCTTCAATATCCCTCTTTATTTTTACCTAATTTATATTATTTCATTACAAATAGATTTGCATATATATGTGGTGTTTAGAATGATCAAAATATTGGAGATTCAATTTTTAAATTCTGATGAAAAGTTATGAAACATCTATTTAGATTCTCTAAATAACTTATACCTATATTTTCTATTTTATGTTTTCTAAAAGATTGAAGCTGACACATAATGATATTGCTACTGTTCCAGTCTACATTCCTTTATTGTCTATATTCTGCAATGCTTATTCACCACTTTGAATATGGCTTTAAAGTCATGCATAGAAATACATGGTATTAAAGGGGGTTTTGTTACAGTAAAAGCCATTTTAATCTGAGCTGAACATAAACAAAATCATTTAGCTCTAGCTCTTGACATATGTTTTTAAATGAATTCTTTGTTTTCTGAAAAGCAATTACAGATGCAAGTAGTACTTTCCTGCCTCTCACGTCTCACGGTATGGATCCACAGAATACAAGGAAGGAACTTAGCACCATAATGTACTGCATTGGGATCAAAGTTAAAGTACTTTCCTTAAATTGGCTCTTTGCAAAAAGCTTTCTGACATAGAGGTTGACGTTGGCAGTTAATTCCATAATTTTTATAAATACACAGCACAGTAATGTTGGCTTTTACAGGTCTTTTCTGTAATACAGTGAGGATGCTCGGAGTACTTGAGAAAAAAGAGACTTACTGAATTTCCAAGATTTCCCCTCCTGCTGTTTTATGAGTCATTTCTGTCTTCATTGCTAAATTCTAAACAGTTCAAAGCAAGAATTTCACCTTCTTCTTTATATTCCTGATGAAACCTTGTAAAATATTTTGCAAACAAGAGTCCCTAAAAACTCTGATGTGTTATGGACACAACTGAAAAAGCTCTGGAATCTGCCAATGATTCAGAAAGAAATTCCATGTATAGAACGATCACCTAAAGCAGCAAGCGAACAAGTTACAAAACAAATAATTTTCAATCTTTTTGGTTCAATTTTGTTCCTGTGTTTGATTTTTACATTTGTTTTTATACTCTTAGGAGACATCTATGATTTTTACCAAAAAAATAAAAAATTAATGCCTTGTTAAAAAGAAAAAAAAAAAGAAGTCATCACCTCAAGGCACTCATTAAAAAGTGAAACTCCTCCGCCGAATGTCCCAGGTTGGGATTCTCTGGTGCTCTGAACATCTCCATATGCCTCTTATAAATTTTAACTGCTCTGTATTCCGTGTTCGGTGATCCAAAGTGTACACTTCAACCAAAACTAGTTTTATCCAATCAAGTACAGGGAAAGAGGGAAAAAAGAGGGGAGGAAGGAAGGAGGGGGGGGAGAGAGGGAGGGAGGAAGGAAGGGCTTTTCCACCTGACTTCTGCCCAATTAAATAAGACATTTTACTACTTGATGAGGTTCATGTAGAATATTCTACCAAGGACTAAATTAAGCCTGAGAAACAAGCTATTTTTAGGAAAGATCTGTTCACCCATAGTGAAATAATTTGTGTATGTCCACCGCAAAATGAGGAGAGCATTGGTGATTTTCCAGTCAATTTTATCATCAAGCATAAGGAGTTTGGATGTTTTGCTCCATAATGATACTTTCTTTAGTAGCTTGCAATCTGAGTTGGGTTTTCTTCCTACATAAACCTTTCTATTCCTGTCTCCATACTCTGTACATTTTGAATCCCTCCCACATCTAGTTATTGTCATTTCATACTGTTTCCAATCTGTGCCCACTTCCAAAACTGTGTCTTTACAAATCTTTAAGAAATTAAGGCTCAAAGCATGTTTTCCTTTTTTTTTTTCTATTTTCCTAGAGGTGTTTGAGTCAGGCAAAATAAAAGTAAAATAAAGGTTATTATTGATCTTAGATCACTCTTTAAAATCTACCATATAGGGCTTCCCTGGTGGCGCAGTGGTTGAGAGTCCGCCTGCCGATGCAGGGGATACGGGTTCGTGCCCCGGTCCGGGAAGATCCCACGTGCCGCGGAGCGGCCGGGCCCGTGAGCCGTGGCCGCTGCGCCTGCGCGTCCGGAGCCTGTGCTCCGCAATGGGAGAGGCCGCAGCAGGGAGAGACCCGCATACCACAAAAAAAAAAAAAAAAAAAAAAAAAAAAAATCTACCATATATATCGAAATCTATATTGATATCGATATATATCTCCAAAAAAAAAAGAAGAAGAGCTGTGTAAATTTTGGACAAACCTGAATCAAATTTCAAGCAGATTCTTATATGATAATCCTAGGGAATTTACACTCTTTCACTCTGTCTCTGTCTCTGTCTCTGTCTATCTCCATCTCTCTTTTTTTCCCTTGCAGCGCTCCTGTTCCCAGCTGGAGAAAGTGGGTTCTTTTTAAGTTGATGCCTGTCTATGCTGGCTTCCACAATAGAATATTCTCTGCTTTGTATATATTCTTAAACCAGGCTTTGTTTAAAATACTGTTGTTAGCAAAATCTACTATGCAATTTCCAAATTACAAAGTTAATATGTACTTCCTGAGTGAGACCTCTCCTAGTATACTCTTGGTTTCTAAACAAATGATTAATGTGCACCTATCAGGCACATAATTATACATATCAACAAATATAAATCAATAAAAATGCATTTAGTTTTTGTTAATGTGGGGAAACATTTCACCACTTACAACTAATAATATTAATAGAAAACATCTCACTGGAAGTATTATTTTTAGAGTATATGCTGCTTATTCTATCCGATAGACATTCATTTAGAACTTAATGGGTCAGGCTCTGGGCTTCAGTCAGAAGATGGCTCCTCATTTGTTTTTAAAGGAAAAAAAAAAAAAAAAAACAACAGGTCAATATGTGTACGATTGTGTTTCACCATGATTAATTCCAGGAAAACTTTTGAGATTTGAAGCTAGGTGAGCATCAGCAGGAAACCTGTGTGACCCCAGAAAAAGAGTACAGACACACTTCAAATTATGCTAGTTCTTTTTGTTTGTTTGTTTGTTTGCGGTACGCGGGCCTCCCACTGCTGTGGCCTCTCCCGTTGCGGAGCACAGGCTCCGGACGCGCAGGCTCAGCGGCCACGGCTCACGGGCCCAGCTGCTCTGCCGTATGTGGGATCTTCCCGAACCGGGGCACGAACCCGTATCAGCAGGCGGACTCCCAACCACTGTGCCACCAGGGAAGCCCTATGCTAGTTTTAAAGTCTGAAATTTTCTTATGAAAACAGTCTTTCATTTATAAGCATAAGCACTACATATTCTTTTTCCTAGTCACCCCCCAACCTGGCCCAGACTTTGAAAGAGGAGCCAGTGACTCACAGAAGCAAGGCTTTAAGGACTTCACTTATATTACATGGAGAGCAGATGAGTTTAACAAAGAGAAGGAAGTGGGACCCGTGTGGGGTCATGATTTATAGGATACACCTGCCTGTGACGGAGTCAAGTAATGGATTTAGAGTTTCCAAAGGACTCCTACAATTTAACTCATAGCCTGCCAGTGACTAGAGAAGGGGCAGGGATTGCTCCAGCACCTGAGAAAAAGTTCTTTTGTAAATCATGTCGGTTTTGAAGACCTCAGTCAAAAAGGTTCAAGTCTACTTTATGGCTTCAGTCCTAACAAGAAATTGGCATGCACATGTATTTTAAAAGGTGTGGTTTGGCCTCATAAACCAGAAACAAATTAAGAAAGATTTGAAAATTTCAAGTGCCCTTTTATTGTCAGCAAACCTGAGAACTACAGAATTATGAAAAGTGCATACTTTATTTGTCAATAATATTTTGAGCTTCAGGTTTGATTTGAGCACCATGTTAGTGTTAGAGATTCAGAAATAAGTCTGCCTATTCCCTGATGGGCACTGCAGTATAATGTGTGATGTATATGCCCAGATGTATAAATGTATAAGATCTGATAGATAACATTCTAGAACTAATCACAGAGGAATGGTTCCTAACACACAATAGAGTATTATGAGTTTAAGAAGCTTATTTTACAAATGAGAAAACTGATTTCTGAGGACATTAGTTTGCTACGATAAAGCTCACAAAACCACTTAGAGATACTTAAACCTCAAATTTATACATTCTTTTTACAATATTCCCTTGACACTCCTACTAAACTTGCACTGTATATGAAGTACAGACAACATGCTATGTCTTAGCAATGGAAAACACTTTATTTTTAAGTCTATTACATCCAACAGGAGAGAAATTTACAAATAAGAATGTAAAAATATTGTACTTCATATTTGAATTACATAGCTGTACTCTGTATAATATTCTAAAATTACCAGAATAATTAGAAATAACGGATATAGCTAGGAAGAGTTAACAAAACGTATCTAGAAGTGAAGAGTCATTAACATAGCTATGAAAAAATAAAATGATAAGGCTGGTGGAAAAGGAAAAGGGGGACATTCCTAATGAAGAAGAAACAAAGTGTGAAAGAGTCTTATCATATTATGCATATTCATGTTCCGTCTAATGGCCTGGCTGCTCTTTACCTTCAGACATCAGAAGCTCTTCCTCACCACCACTCCACCAATATAGCACAGGCAAGGACACTTGGATCAGTTTTCACCTACTTAGCATATGGAGATGGGTAGCAGTAATTAAATTCTGCCAAGACACCTACTTTAAAACTGCTGCACCTTCACTATAATTACCTCATTGATCATCACCTCCCTGTATCTATACACCATGTCGGCAATGAATGGACAGTTGTTAAAGCCATTAGGCAAAATTTACTTGAAAAATTGGCCTTATTTCATGTTTTAAAGAACATTATGTACAAATTCTATTCAAGTGTACAAAGTGCCTAAGATAAATGTTCAAAATAAATTAAAACAACAAACGTCATGCCTTAAGCCTTGATGGGAATGTTGTTAAGTGTAACAGGAACTGTTGATCACTTCTCAGTGGACAACTGGTAAGTCCGCAAAGTATCATGGGTCTAACCACTGTTCGCTAGAAATCCTGTACCCATTTCAAGTCAAGGACAGATGCAGCCACTCCAAGTTTTAAAAGGCCAGAATAGACAAGATTATATCCAATATGGGCAAGATGGAGGGCTCTGCACTTACACCACCAAGATCCACAAAGATTTAGCCAAGCGTTCAGTAAGTTTCCGTTAGATACTAAGGCTATTAATATTTTATACAGAGAATCTCAAAACTTTCTGCATGATAGTAATAATACCTGAATATATGTACATATAGATATGCAGGACATGCTCACTCTATCTCAAAGCAATTATATTGGATTTTCAGCGAGTAGGATCTGCGTATGAGTAATTACTGAAGTTCCAGGCGATTTTACTGTGCACCAAGGACACAATACTTCTTTAGATTGATTAAAACTATTCTTAACAACCTTTGGCTAAAATCAGAGGCCCCAGTACATTTCTTAATAGAAGTCAGAATAAATACCCCATTGACATTACAACCATTTACTTTCTATTCATTGAGTATTTAATGTTACAGCATAGTAATACATTAGCAGGAATAACCCCGAATCTCTGTACTAGAGAGTGAGCTTTATTTCATTTTCCAGCCAGTTGAACAGGTTGAGGAATTAGGGGTTTCAATACAGGTGAAAGAAAATGAAGGGGCAGTAGATTTAGCATTGAAAATGCAACTCAGTAATATCCGGTCTCCTCTCCTCTGAATAGACTAAGTACACACTCATCAAAGTCCTAGGGAACCCTCTTGCACTGCTGGTGGGAATGTAAATTGATACAGCCACTATGGAGAACGGTATGAAGGTTCCTTAAAAAACTAAAAATAGAACTACCATATGACCCAGCAATCCCACTACTGGGCATATACCCTGAGAAAACCATAATTCAAAAAGAGTCATGTACCACAATGTTCATTGCAGCACTATTTACAATAGCCAGGACATGGAAGCAACCTAAGTGTCCATCGACAGATGAATAGATAAAGATGATGTGGCACATATATACAATGGAATATTACTCAACCATAAAAAGAAACAAAATTGAGTTATTTGTAGTGAGGTGGATGGACCTAGAGACTGTCATACAGAGTGAAGTAAGTCAGAAAGAGAAAAACAAATACTGTATGCTAACACATATATATGGAATCTAATAATAATTTTTCAAAAAAGGTTCTGAAGAACTTAGGGGCAGGACAGGAATAAAGATGCAGACCTACTAGAGAATGGACTTGAGGATATGGGGAGGGGGAAGGGTAAGCTGGGATGAAGTGAGAGAGTGGCATGGACATATATGCACTACCAAACGTAGGGTGGATAGCTAGTGGGAAGCAGCCGCATAGCACAGGGAGATCAGCTCGGTGCTTTGTGACCACCTAGAGGGGTGGGATAGGGAGGGTGGGAGGGAGACACAAAAGGGAGGGGATATGGGGATATATGTATATGTATAGCTGACTCACTTTGTTATAAAGCAGAAAGTAACACACCATTGTAAAGCAATTATACTCCAATAAAGATGTTAAAAAAAAAAAAATCCTATGAACAGCTGCCTCAACACAGCCAGCGTAGAATATTAGTTTCTGAAGGTGAATGTTCAGATTCTGCCAGATACGGGCAGAGTGACTGAATAGAGGAATGGGAACGGGATCATTTCCCTTTTAATTTAAGGGAGTCTCTGTCCTTCATTTTAATGAAGAGGAATTTACCCAAAGTTTAGTTAAAGTGACCGACCTTCATGGCTTTTCTGGCTGTCATTTACATTTCATTTCTGAAGAAGTCAATTAAAGTAATTTGATAAAATCAAAGTCACAATCTGTTCAGTGTTTAGCGTTTCAAAAAAATTCTCTTTTTGTTCGACATACTTTAACACTAAGCAATGTTTTCTAAAAAACCCTATGAACATTTTCCAATTTTCAGTAACATAATAATAAAACGTAAATTACAACAAAAGCACAATGTTAATTTCAAGCTCCATTAGAAACACAGGGTGGGGAAAAGCTACTGTTTTCCAATTGAAAATGATAAAATTAGTTGGGAACCAAATCCCATTGAAAGTCTTAAAAGGGGATTGCAAACAAAAAGCAGGAAAAAAATTATGCTATGAAAAACTATTCGACAGTATTATTTTAAGGCACATTATCTCACTTAATGCAAATAGATAGCACTTATTTAATTTCATCAGTTTCTGTAAAATGAGGTAATGTGCTGTAAAAGTTAAGCACCTATAAGGCGGAAAAAATGCAATTTAAAGTTTGATGCTAACTGCTAAAACCCTTTATAATATCTTTAGCTCATATTGCTGTATTCAATGCTGTGTTCCATGCTAAGCCTGCCTGAAATAATCAAGAGGTAAGGTTTTATTAAAATTAGTTTAATTGCTCTATTCAATGTACATCCAAAATATTTCTTTAGGTTCCTCAAACAATTGACTGGATATAGCGATGATAAAATTCAATATGAAATGAAAAATTAACATGAATACCTATATTGTAATGGAATATTAATTTGTTTTCAACTTACATTAACTTAATTAATGTCCATGAATATTTGGTGTAATTTCTATCATATACCTCAATGTGCATTTCAAAAATGCACATCCTCTGTGTTCAAAGGCTCTCTCAATATAGTGTTCTATTTTAAATAAAATAAAATTAATAATACTTCAGAGACTAACAATGTTAAACAGAATGGTGCTGGGAAATCTTATGCTTCCTGAACTGACTAGGGAACCATCTAAGTGACCTTTATAATCAGCATAATTGGCATAGTCTCTTTGACAGTGTAAATACATTACTGTATATCAATGTCTTTGTACTAGGAAAACTCCGCTTTCCCCTGCAGATTCCAAATATAACCTTTGTTCAAGACAGTATGCTAATTCAAAATGCTTACAACTAGAAATGTTTCAAAAAAAAAAGGTTACTGTGATGTTTCGTCCCAAATGAAATAAAAATATTCAGTTAAAAAAATCCCAGCTTGGAACATAAAGAATGTAGCATTGGCTATTAGGTAGCACTGGCTTTCTTTACACATTATTTTAGTAAAAGGAAGTAAGGTTGAAGTAAATTTTATACAACTTCCCTGCTACCCAAGCCTCATGAAAACAGAGGTTATTTCATACTTGTTGCCTATTCTTTTGATCGATGCAAGCTTCAAGCATTGGTAAGAAAAGCACTCTCAGTTTACCTCCATAGGAAAAAAAAATGCATAACAGTTAAGACTTAAGTTTCTTTCAAAGGTCAAAATATTTTCATAGTATTTTCAATTGTGTTAAGAACTCATAGATCCTTTATTTCCTGAGGATTTCAACTTCATCTTTTATCCTCTAGTGATCTGATTTCCTTGTTAATCTCAATATCACTAGAAAGTGAGGAAAGAAAAGGAAAAAATAATTCATTCCAACCAGTTGGTCTCAGTCACAGCCAATATTTTTAACAGTGTCTGAAGCGACCTCATTGTTGGAAACGCTTTCTCACTTTTTCAGGGTTCCCTGTGGCTGAGTGTCTGTCTTCAGGGTGGTGTTGCAGTACATGGTCTGACCTCACGGTGAAGGGAGAATGGATCCTCAGCTCACCTTTACCACCAGCTCTTCACTAGCCAGCTCCATGGCCTGGTGAACACAAGGTCTGGCTGGTTACAGCTGGCTTTGGGGGGCAAGGAAACACTATCTGATGACATTCTCTGCTACAGTCTGTGGTCTCATCTTTTGCTACTGATCTTGAAGAGTCCAAACAGTATAGAACCTTCCCTCCAACTCCATGACTCTACCAGAAGGCCAGCCCTCTCAGCATCAAATGCTTCCGTGCACAGACTTGTTACATTTTATACAAGTACTGGCTACAGGGAACCAGGAAATGCCACAAAGTTGATTCTATTCAGTTTCTGCCAACAACTCAGTAACATCATTTCCACAGATTTTTGAAAGGGGAGCATGGCACTCTACTACATTTTCTACAGTTCCTCCATACCTGATGTTTCTAAAGCCCCTCCTCCCACCTGCAGGCCAAGTGTTGGGGGTAGTTAGAGGTTATAGCAAGAATAGGGATTTTCTTGCCTGATTTTCTGCATTTGCCTCAGTGTGCTTAAGTTACCTTCAACTGGGAATGTAAAAAAGCAGGCCCTCTGAAAGAGTATGTAAGACGACTGCCATTCCTTTAATGACCAGTATAGCTCAAGGCCACAACTATAAAGTGCTTTCTAGTTACATGATTTTGAATCCATGGAGAAAAAGCCTGATTGGATTATAATTGCCTTCTATTGAATCTATTTTTCATTAGCTGAATTTTGCAAAATTGACATCCAAACAACATTGAACCTTCTGATATATGAGCATGGTAAATTTCTATCAGAGATATTTTGAAGTTTTCAGTCTATGGATACTGTCCAAGCTATTTTCCCAAGTAAAATTAAAATCTAGTTTAGTCATTTCTTATAAATTTAAACATAAACTTATACTATGATCCAACAATCCAATTATTAAGTATTAGTCAAAGGCTTATATGAAAATGTTTACAGCATCATTAGCCACAATAGAACACCCTCAAAAGACAGAATATAGTCTAAGTGCATTACATTATAAACTGATTTTTAGAAATGAATCTGCTGTTTCAATAAAATGATATTTATTTGTATTTCTGATATTGAAAGTAAGATCGAATTGAACTACATACAAAATAAGTTATTTTTTTAAATACAGCCTTCATTTGGCATTATAACATTAGATCCCTGAAATTTATAAATTTGTCAGCTAAATAATTTCCTAAATTCTCAAAGCATTTAAATTGGACTCCTCCATGCCTATCTATAATCATATTTAATCATTTATAAGATAATTTTTTCACATTGTATATTTCAAAATTTTTGATGCCTTTTACAGTTAATGGTATCTTAGAGCCAGTGAAATGCGAATTGCTTCTAAAGTGTTCATTTTAAGGCCAAGTATGGACTGAAAGGCTGAGCAAAGGACTGAGGTCTTGGCTGTTAAGAGTGAAACTAGAAGAGAGTAATTGGAGTTAACGATCAGTGTTCCATCTATTGTTAAACACTGTCCTGCTGTGCTCAGAGTAATTCTTTTCTTAAGTACATTGGACATATATCAAAATATTTTTCTCTCAATCATTTAAAGTTTACCCTAATGATGACTTCAATTTATTGCAAGAAGAATGAAAAGAATGGAAAGTGACAATTTTCAGATGAACTGCATTAGTTAGATATTTCTATTCAACAAATTATCCCCAAATTTAGCAGATTAAAAAGACAAACATTTATTATTTCACAGTTTTGAGGAGTTGGGAATCTCAGTTTGATTTATGTAAAATGGACAAATTCCTTAGAAGACATAAAATACAAAAGCTTATCAAGTAGAAACAAATAGCCTGTATAACATTATAGATAATATGAAAAATAAATTTGTAGTTAGAAGCATTTGTAAAAGAAAACAAAAAACCACCAAACAAACAAAAACCTAAGCCCAGATGGCTTCAGTGGTGTATTTTATAAAATATTTAAAGAAGAAATAATAATAATTCTACATAAACTCCAATCTTTTGATGGATACAACATGGATGAAAATCAAAATAGTTATGATGGACGGAAGAAGCCAGACAAAAGACAGTGCATACGTTACGATTTCATTTATATAAACTCTAGTAAATACAAGCCAATCTTCAGAGACACAAATCAGTTAGTGGTTGCCTGGGGATACAGATAGGGATGTAGGAGAGGAAGTGATTACAGAGGGATTAAAAACATGTTGGGCAGATGGGTACCCTCATCATCATTAATTTTTGCTGGTTTCATGGGTAATTACACATTTAACAATTGTAATTGTTAAATATGTACACTTTCTTGTATGTCAATTACACCACAAAAGCTGTTTAAAAATAGATATGCATCCAACTAACATAAAGTCAAGTCATGTTACATCTTGTAAATTACAAAATCCTTAGGCTTATTACCCATAGCTCTTGCCTTAGATGGGACATCTTAGGTACCATGCTCTGCAATGATATTTGTACACAAGAAGCTTATTGGAGAATCTCCAATCCAGTGTGACACAGACTTCTTCTGAATCCCTGGAAAGCACTAGATTTGATAGGGCCCTTTGGAAGTGCCCTGTATTGAGGCACAGACGTCAGGCTTTTGTACCCTCACAGCAACCAGTCATGAGATGTGAGTTACATTCAACTTAACACTTGGGCAAAGCATGTTCCTTTTGCTCAGGGCCATTCGCAGATAAGAAATTGGTTGTGAGCTATCAGGAGCCTATATTCCCAGCTGCTGGGGAAATAAGTGCTTGGTTCTTAGAAAACCAAGAAAATCTCAGTTGTGAGATTCTTTAAACTTTGAAATTCTTCATTATTATTGTTCTTGAGATATTTGATTATATATTAATCATCATTTATATCCCATTTAGCACTTAGGAGTGCTCAGATGTGCCTTGATGATACTTACCTTATATTTGTTGACTATATTATTTAAAACGTATTTTGGGAAATCATCATTAGTAATAGGATGTGTTAGAAAGCCAGGCTGCATAAATGTCAACAATTGTCCTGAATTATTGTTAAAAAAAAAAAAAACCTCACAGCTGAGCATATATAATAAGATTTAAAAAGAGGGTGTTTCAAGATTGAAGAAACTCTTAGGAGCTCTCAATCAGTTTCTGTAGGAGACTTGTCCTGTCAAGGGTCAGGAAGTGGAGGGAAGGAGCAAAATGTCAGTCAAGAAGAGTAAAATGTTGAGTATTCGTGGGGCAGAGATCTTGGGAGACAAAATTCTATGAGAAAATAAGGTCAAGAGGCAAGTTTTCCTAACAGGAAGCAGAAGGCTGGAGAAGTATCAGTAGCGCTCCAAGCACAGAGTGTAAGGAACATAAAGACATCAGTACTGTGATCAGGAAATGAGGAGTCACAGTGTTTCCCTCTGACTGGCTTCTTGGAAGTGCAATGTCCAAGTCAAAGCTGGAAAACACCCAGAAACCTGGAAAATCCTGCCAGGTTAAGGGACCAGTTTCTCCCACAGTTTATAAGGTTAATGTATAGAGAGAATGGGGGTGGGGGGGCGTCATTCATTGTAGTTTACACTTTTTGATAGAAAAACCTCAGTTTTGAACAGATGATGAGAAAAGATGTTGAGTGAATGTTTAAGTTGAAAAGCCATAGAGGTAACCCTGAGCTAGGAATTTGGTTTTCTAATTGTTAAAAGTTTCCATAGAAAAATAGGAAAGCTAAGTTTTGGTCACACTGCTTATTAAAAGCAGGAGATGAACAAGCTAAACCTAACACCTTCTATATGTCAATTAAGTTTTAATGTATCTTTTATATTTATAGATCTTGCCAAATTCTGCTGAGTTTACCTCAGCAGCATGTATCATTCTACCTGCGTATCTCAATTCCAGGTTCTTACAAAACTAATTTATTTTCCAAAATGTTGTCAGATTAATTTTCCAAAGAATAGTATTTTTTAAATCACTTTTTCCACTGAAATATATTTGGGGCTCTTCAGTGACTGATATTTAAGGTCCTCCATGACCTGTCCCTATCTAATTTATCACAGATTCCTCTTTTATTCCTTTTTTCAGACTCTATACTCAAGTCAATGCAAATTACTATGCTTTCTCTTATTAATTTTAGCTTTTTCAACTCATGCTAAAATCTCACTGTTATCACTGATCATTTTATTATGTCTAATTCCCACTTACCCTTCAAGTCCCATCTGAAAACCACATTCTCCATAAAATGTGCAATGATTTATGGAAGTAACATTTTTATGGCATTTACTAATTTGTGGTCAAGTTTTACCATCTTTAAGGAAATTGTATCATGTCTTCTTAAATCTGAGATATCTTTGAGAGTTTTATATTTTGCATCTGCCATAGAGCTCATCACAGAATCTTGCAAATACTATGTCAGTTTGTAAACTTATGGCAAAGAAATTTATAATAAATATTCAAATAATATGACTTTTAATTTGTATAACTCTCTGTCTATCTCCTGCTTGATATATTCATTCTGTTAATAATAAAGAGCTATATATTTCAAAACACCTTTTCTTGGATTATCAGGTAATGAATCTCATAAAACACTGAGTACTTTGAGATCAAAGGGTAAGATTTATAGAGGACGAATCCCCAGAAATCTGTCTCAGTCTATCCCATTATGGCCAACAATGTAAGCACTCAGTAAACGGTGTTGGATGACCACAGGAATAAGTCTACTGTCCACCATGTCTAACCAACAACAATACCACCTCATAGTATCTAACCCAAATTATAGTCAGAAGGCTCAGAGTATAACTCTAATACCTGGCTACAAATACCTGGCTACATAATTAAATATTTTAAAAGTTGATTTTCAAATTCTTCTCTTGTGGAACACTACTTCTATAACATTTATATAATGGTGTTCCATTTCTAACCTAGTCAATGGTAATCACTTTTACATTTTCAAAATATGATCTTAATTATCTTACACAACTTAACTTTTGGAAACTATTCACATGTGTCTGATAGTGCTAGCCTATGACAAAACAAATCAACATATAGTATATAATAAATAAATGGAAAAGTTAGAAAATAAAAATCAATTTAAGTTGGAAAATTACTTTCCCTACTCTCATTACTTAAAAATTGTTCATTCTGTTGATTTATTGCATAAAATAATAGTAATTTTTCAATCATAATCATGTTAGAAAATGTTCAAAATACTGGCATTTTTATGTTCTCTTTACCCCTCTTCTCGTTTTTAAAAATCCATCAAAACTCATAGAATTGTCCTAACTCTTAATATCACCAACTTAATACCTTTATCAGTTTATACATAATTTACTATAAAAATCATTTCTCATTTATTTTTCTTTGGTTTGTTCTTGGTAATTCTGTACCTCTAAAATTTTTGAAAGTACAAGTAAAATTCAAGAATATACAATAGGAACCTTTCCCTACCCATTAATTTTACTCCACATATATATGACATCATATCTGCCTTCAGGTTCATATGAGCAACTTTCTCTCACTCTCTTCCTTACCTTACTGGTAAGGCTAGCTGCAATTGATAGGAAATTCAAAATATCAGTTGTCTGAATAAAAGAGAAGTGCAATTATTTCTCATATGGAAGTCTAAACATGGAAAGCCAAAGCTAGTGTGGTACTCCATTGTATCATGGATCCAAGCATCCTATATTGTGTCTTTCTGTGTTATTTGCCTGTCTTCCTAAGAGAGACTCATTGTCCAAGATGTCCGGTTGAGTGGAGGTATTATGTCCACAGTTCAGCCAGCACGGAGATAAAAAATGGATTAAGAAATGCACCAATGATCTTTTTAAGAATATTTCCAAGAAGTTGCAAAATCTCTTTCTATTTATAGGACATTGGCAATGACTGAGTCACTTGGTCACAAAAGTGGAAAGAAAAGCTGGGGGGAAGGTCCACCTAAATATAAGATCAATTATTAAAGAAGAAGGGTCATTTTGATGTTGGGGTCAATTAGAAATCTCAGCAGTGTAAGGGAGGAAAAATTCATTTTTACTCTTTTAGAGTCTCTGGTTGGGCCTAAGAGTCAAAACTAACATAAAGCAGATTAAGGGGAGAAAAGCACACAATGTTTATTAAAATTTTTACATGCCTTCACAAGAGAATGAAGACATGGAGAAGTGACTAGAGAAGAAAGCTTTTATACTTTTTAGAAAAAGAAACAATAAATTTATGTAGGATTGATAACATAGAGGGGTTTGAGCTATGAGTAGTACATTGTGCAGAAGGGACTAAGAAGATAAGGGTTACTTTAACAAGGTTTGTACAGACTTTTCTCAGGCTCTGTTCCCCACCTCTCATGATAAAAATGTCTTCCTCTTCCTGGTACATGGAAGGCACTTTTTGCAAGGGGAGTTTTATCTCCTGCTTTTGAGAATAAAAAAAGAAGGTCAGAGTGTTCTTCTTGCACCTACTGTTTCTGAAATGCCTTTCACTAAAAATAATCAATATGCCCTAAAGGGTAACATGTTCTGAATTCCTTGAGCAACATACTTCTATTTCCTCATAAAACTGTAAGTTCCATAACTCCTTCATAGGTACAAATGAATACAGAAGTCAGCCATGGAATTGAGTTAAATAAATGCCAGAAATTTGTTAAAATGCTTTGGCCTGAATTACTTTATTATAAAAATGAGGTTATTTGGATGGACCTAGAGATGATCATACTAAGTGAAATAAGTCAGAGAAAGAGAAATATCATATGACATCACTTATATGTGGAATCTAAAAAAATGATACAAATGAACTTATTTACGAATCAGAAACAGACTCACAGATTTAGAAAACAAACTTCTGGTTACCAAAGGGGAAACAAAGGGAGGGACAAATTAGGAGTTTCGGATTAGTAGATACACACCGCTATATATAAAATAGATAACTAACAAGGTCCTACTGTATAGTACAAGGAACAACAAAAATAATGAGATCATTTGGCTAAATAATCCTAAAATAACCAGCTCTAAAGTACTATGATTCTTCAACAGTGTCACTTTTGATATTTCAACCCAGACTTAACTCTGTTTATTTCTGAGATTTCAAATACTTGTATCCTTACATATATAATTTACCTGGAAATTATATAATGTTTAAAGTTCCCACATTATTTAATATATAACCACCTGTTTTTATGAAAAGTAAATGTGCTAAATCAGGGAATTCTACTTTTTGTATCTTCTAAATTGTCTGTTAAACTAAATAATAGCATTTGTTCATTCACAAACACATATTGACCCTTCAATATGTTCTAGTCACTTTCTAAAAGTACAGAAGTAAACATAAACTAGTGCTAGTCTCCACAGAAATTATAGTTTACTTTTGGGAGGTGACACTAGATAGCTATGAGGGAGAGCAGGTGATACAGAGGTTCCATAACTGCTAAGGATAAAGATGCTGTGAGAAGGTATAGTTGCATATAGACTAAATTAACCAAGGAGATTACTGAAATCAACACTTGAAGGAAGATCCATCCATCTAAGCTGAGGGAACAGCAGATATAAAGGCTCTGAGGCAAGAGTGGGCCTTGTGAGATGGTGAGGGTCGTGAGCTTGTAAAGTCTTTTAGTTTTAATTAACTCTGACATGGATAAAGAGTTATTGCAAATTTTTGAGGAGAGGGGCAAAACATTTTGAAATAATCAGCCTATATCAGGGTTTCTCTACCTTGGCACTACTTACATTTTACACAGATAATTTGTGTTGTGGGCAGCTGTCCTGGGTCTTGTCAGATGTTCAGCAGCACCTCTGGCCTGTACCCACTAGAAGGCTGCGGCACTCTCTGCTCCCAGTGTAACAGCCAAAACTTGTCTCTAGACAAGGACAAATGTCCCCTGCCTTTCTTCCCCTACCCCCACACCTGGCTGAGAACCATTGGACTAGATCATGTGGAGGAAATAAACTGTGGAGATCAAATATAGAAATAGGGAAGCCAATTAGGAGACTGTATCATAATTCTAGGTGAGGAATGATGGTGTTTTAGATAAAGTAGCATGGTAGAAGTTGTGAGAAAGTGTAACCTTATGTATATTTTAAAGAAAGGCCAACAAGAGTTGTGAATCATTTGGCTGTGAAATGTTAGAAAATTAGAGAAGCCATATAATAGGAATGAGAGAAGGAAAACAATATTAAATTGGCAGCCAGGAGCAAGGAAAACATCATTCTCACCTGCAGTTATTTGAATCTGAGTTGTGGGAAAGAAAATAGTGTCACCAGAGATATTTACGGGGATACACTTGTCATTGAGGATAGGCAGATAGTAGATAGGAAAGGAACAGAAGAAAGCAAAGGAGTGTTTGAGTTTCCTGTGGACTCTCTGGACTGTTTGTGAATTTAAGGTTTGTTTGTGAAGGTGACTCATACTGGATGGGGCAGAGAGCTATATGGGGATGAATGTCTGTTGGGATTAGGGATTACTTGGGAGTCTAGGGTTTCTTGGATTCTAGGGAATATGAGGATAACTTACAAGGATCTTGTAGCCAAATTATGATGGTGAAGCTAAAACTGTGGGGTGGGGTGGTCTGGTGGAGAGAGGAAAGAATCTTACCAGTAATTCAAAAAGCTTGAAGAATCTTCCCTGGGGTCATACCAGTAGTTTTAAGATCCTGCTGTTGAGTCACTGGGAAATATGTAGGGCTCCTTGGGTGCCACTGGTAGTACCTATCATGAAATATTTTCTTCCCAGTTTACGTTAAACCAATTAGCTAACTGTGACTCATCAATAGCAAACATATTTTAATGCAATTATTTCTAGATTCTTAAGTAAAATAAAATTATATCAATAATTGAAGAGCAATAGCTCAAGAACCAAGATGGCGGGGTAGAAGGATGTGCTCTCACTCCCTCTTGTGAGAACACCAGAATCACAACTAGCTGCTGGACAATCATCGACAGGAAGACACTGGAACTCACCAAAAAAGATACCCCACATCCAAAGACAAAGGATAAGCCATAATGAGACAGTAGGTGGGGGCACAATCACAGTAAAATCAAATCCCAAACTGCTGGGTGGGTGACTCACACACTGCAGAACACTTATACCACAGAAGTCCACCCACTGGAGTGAAGGTTCTGAGCCCCACGTCAGGCTTCCAAACATGGGCATCCAGCAAAAGGAGGAGGAATTCTTAGAGAATTAGATTTTGAATGCTAGTGGGATTTGATTGCAGGACTTCAACAGGACTGGGGGAAACAGAGACTGCATTCCTGGAGGGCACACACAAAGTAGTATGCGCATCGGGACCCAGGGGAAGGAGCAGTGACCCCAGAGGAGATTGAACCAGACCTACCTGCTAGTGTTAGAGGGTCTCCTGCAGAGGCAAAGGGTGGCTGTGGCTGACGTGGGAACAAGGACAGTGGAAGCAGGAGTTCTGGGAGGTATGCCTTGGAGTGAGCCCTCCCAGAGTCCACCATTAGCCAAATCAAAGAGCCCAGTAGGCTCCAGAGTAGGGTGGCCTCAAGCGAAACAACCAACAAGGAGGAAACACAGCCCCAACCATCAGCAGTCAAACAGATTAAAATTTGACTGAGCTCTGCCCACCATAGCAACAGTCAGCTCTACCCACCACCAGTCCCTCCCATCAGGAAACTTGCACAAGCCTCTTAGATAGCCTCATCCACCAGAGGGCAGACAGTACAAGCAAGAACCACTACAATCCTGCAGCCTGTGGAACAAAAACCACATTCACAGAAAGACAGACAAGATGAAAAGGCAGAGGGCTATGTACCAGATGAAGGAACAAGATAAAACCCCAGAAAAACAACCAAACACAGTGGAGATAGGAAACCTTCCAGAAAAAGAATTCAGAATAATGATAGTGAAGATGATCCAGGACCTTGGAAAAAGAATGGAGGCAAAGATCAAGAAGATGCAAGAAATGTTTAACAAAGACCTAGAAGAAGTAAAGAACAAACAAACAGAGATGAACAATTCAATAACTGAAATTAAAACTACACTACAAGGAATCAATAGCAGAATAACTGAGGCAGAAGAACGAATAAGTGACCTGGAAGACAGACTGGTGGAATTCACTGCTGAGGAACAGAATAAAGAAAAAAGAATGAAAAGAAATGTAGACAGCCTAAGAGACCTCTGGGACAACATTAAATGCAATAACATTCACATTATAAGGGTCCCAGAAGGAGAAGAGAGAGAGAAAGGACCTGAGAAAATATTTGAAGAGATTACAGTCGAAAATTTCCCTAACAAGGGAAAGGAAATAGCCACCCAAGTCCAGGAAGTGCACAGAGTCCCATACAGGATAAACCAAGGAGAAACATGCCGAGACACATAGTACTCAAATTGGAAAAAACTAAAGGCAAAGAAAAATTATTGAAAGCACGAAGGGAAAAACCACAAATAACATACAAGGGAATTCCCATAAGCTTAACAGGTGATTTCTCAGCAGAAACTCTAAAAGCCAGAAGGGAGTGGAATGATATACTTAAAGTGATGAAAGAGAAAAAACTACAAACAACATTACTCTACCCCGCAAGGATCTCATTCAGATTCAATGGAGAAATCAAAAGCTTACCGACAAGCAAAAGCTAAGAGAATTCAGCACCACCAAACCAGCTCTACAACAAATGCTAAAGGAACTTCTCTATGTGGGAAACACAAGAGAAGAAAAGAACGTACAAAAACAAACCCAGAACAATTACCAAAATGGCCATAGGAACATACATATTGTAATTACCTTAAATGTGAATGGATTAAATGCTCCAACCAAAAGACACAGGCTTGCTGAATGGATACAAAAACAAGACCCATATACAGGCTGTCTACAGGAGACCCACTTCAGACATAGGGACACATACAGACTGAAAGTGAGGAGATGGCAAAAGATATTCCATGCAAATGGAATTCTAAAGAAAGCTAGAGTACCAATACTCACATCAGATTAAATAGATTTTAAAACAAAGAATGCTATAAGAGACAAGGAAGGACAATACATAATGATGAAGGGATCAATCCAAGAAGAAGATACAACAATTATAAATATATATGCACCCAACACAGGTGCACCTCAATACATAAGGCAACTGCTAACAGCTATACTAGAGGAAATTGACAGTAACACAAGAGGAAAATTGACAGTAACACAATAGTAGTGGGTGACTTTAACACCTCACTTACACCAATGGACAGATCATCCAAAATGAAAATATATAAGGAAACAGAAGCTTTAAATGACACAATAGTCCAGATAGATTTAATTGATATTTATAGGACATTCTATCCCAAAACAGCAGATTACGATTTCTTCTCAAGTGTGCACGGAACATTCTACAGGATAGATCACATCTTGGGTTACAAATCAAGTCTCAGAAAATTTAAGAAAATTGAAATCATATAAAGAATCATTTCTAACCACAATGCTATGAGATTAGAAATCAATTACAGGGGGAAAAATACGTAAAAAAACACAAACACATAGAGGCTAAACAATACGTTACTAAATAACCAAGAGATCACTGAAGAAATCAAAGAGGAAATCAAAAAATACCTAGAGGCAAATGACAATGAAAACACAATGATCCAAAACCTATGGGATACAGCAAAAGCAGTTCTAAGAGGGAAGTTTATAGCTATACAAGCTTACCTCGAGAAACAAGAAAAATCTCAAATTAACAATCTAAACTTACACTTAAGGGAACTAGAGAAAGAAGATCAAACAGAACTCAAAGTTATCAGAAGGAAAGAAATCATAAAGATCAGAGCAGAAATAAATGAAATAGACAAAGAAAACAATAGCAAAGATCAATAAAACTAAAATCTGGTTCTTTGAGAAGGTAAACAAAATTGATAAACAATTAGCCAGACTCATCAAGAAAAAGAGGGAGAGGACTCAAATCAATTAAATTAGAAATGAAAAAGGAGAAGTTACAACAGACACCGCAGAAATACAAAGCATCTTAAGAGACTACTACAAGCAACTGTATGCCAATAAAATGGACAACCTGGAAGAAACGGACAAATACTTAGAAAGGTATAACCTTCCAAGACTGAACCAGGAAGAAATAGAAAATATGAACAGACCAATCACAAGTAATGAAATTGGAACTGTGATTTAAAATCTTCCAAGAAACAAAAGT
The DNA here is from genome assembly GCF_026419965.1 of Kogia breviceps. Taxonomy (NCBI): domain Eukaryota; kingdom Metazoa; phylum Chordata; class Mammalia; order Artiodactyla; family Physeteridae; genus Kogia; species Kogia breviceps. The sequence goes on along the minus strand of NC_081324.1, from coordinate 8,656,402 downwards.
ACAGGACCACATGGCTTCACAGGTGAATTCTATCAAACATTTAGATATGAACTAACACCCATCCTTCTCAAACTCTTCTAAAACACTGCAGAGGACGAAACACTCCTAAACCCATTCTATGAGGCCACCAAAACCAGACAAAGATACTACAAAAAAAGAAAATTACAGATCAATATTACTGATGAATATAGATGCAAAAATCCTCAAAAAATACTAGCAAATAGAATCCAACAACACCTTAAAAGGATCACACACCATGATCAACTGGGATTTATCCCAGGGATGCAAGGATTATTCAATATATGCAAATCAATCAATGTGATACATATTAACAAATTGAAAAATAAAAACCATATGATCATCTCAATAGATTGAGAAATAGCTTTTGACAAAATTCAACACCCATTTATGATAAAAACTCTCCAGAAAGTGGGCATAGAGGGAAACTATCTCAACATAATAAAGGCCATATACAACAAACCCAAATCAAACATTATCCTCAATGGAGAAAAACTGAAAGCATTTCCTCTAAGATCAGGAACAAGAAAAGGATGTCCACTCTCACCACTATTATTCAACATAGTTGTGGAAGTCCTAGCCACAGCAATCAGAGAAGAAAAAGAAATAAAAGGAATACAAGTTAGAAAAGAAGAAGTAAAACTGTCACTCTTTGCAGATGATATGATACTATACATAGAGAATCCTCAAGGTGTCATTAGAAAATGACTAGAGCTAATCAATGAATTTGGTAAAGTTGCAGGATACACAATTAATGCACAGAAATCTCTTGCATTCTTATACACTAAGGATGAAAAATCTGAAAGAGAAATTAAGGAAATACTCCCAGTTACCAATGCAAGAAAAAGAATAAAATACCTAGGAATAAACCTACCTAGGGAGACAAAAGACCTGTATGCAGAAAATTATAAGACACTGATGAAAGGAATTAAAGATGATACCACAGATGGAAAGATATACCATGTTCTTGGATTGGAAGAATCAATATTGTGAAAATGACTATACTACTCAAAGCAATCTACAGATTCAATGCAATCCCTATGAAATTACCAATGGCATTTTTTATGGAACTAGAACAAAAAATCTTAAAATTTGTCTGGAGACACAAAAGACCCCAAATATCTAAAGCAGTTTTAAGGGAAAAAAACAGAGCTGGAAGAATCAGACTCCCTGACTTCAGACTATACTACAAAGCTACAGTAATCAAGACGATATGGTACTGGCACAAAAACAGAAACATAGATCAATGGAACAAGATAGAAAGCCCAGAGATAAACCCATGCACCTATGGTCAATTAATCTCTGACAAAAGAGGCAAGGATATACAATGGAGAAAAGACAGTCTCTTCAACAAATGGTGCTGGGGGGCTACCCTGGTGGCGCAGTGGTTGAGAGTCCGCCTGCCGATGCAGGGGACACGGGTTCGTGCCCTGCTCCGGGAGGATCCCACATGCCGCGGAGCAGCTGGGCCCGTGAGCCATGGCCACTGGGCTTGTGCATCCGGAGCCTGTGCTCCACAACAGGGGAGGCCACAACAGTGAGAGGCCCGCATACCACACACAAAAAAACAAAAAAACAAAAAACAAAAAAACAAATGGTGCTGGGAAAACTGGACAGCTACACGTAAAAGAATGAAATTAGAACACTCCCTAACACCATACATAAAAATAAACTCAAAATGGATTAGAGACCTAAGTGTAAGACCGGACACTATAAAACTGTTAGAGGAAAACACAGGAAGAACACTCTTTGACATAAATCACAGCAAGATCTTTTTTGATCCACCTCTTTGAGTAATGGAAATAAAAACAAAAATAAACAAATGGGACCTAATGAAACTTCAAACCTTTTGCACAGCAAAGGAAACCACAAACAAGATGAAAAGATAACCATCAAAATGGGAGAAAATATTTGCAAATGAATCAATGGGCAAAGGATTAATCTCCAAAATATATAAACAGCTCATGCAGCTCAATATTAAAAAAACAAACAACCCAATCCAAAAATGGGCAGAAGACCTAAATAGACATTTCTCCAAAGAAGACATACAGATGGCCAAGAAGCACATGAAAAGCTGCTCAACATCACTAATTATTAGAGAAATGCAAATCAAAACTACAATGAGGTATCACCTCACACCAGTTAGAATGGGCATCATCAGAAAATCGACAAACAGCAAATGCTGGAGAGGGTGTGGAGAAAAGGGAACACTCTTGCACTGTTGGTGGGAATGTGAACTGATACAGCCACTATGGAGAACAGTATGGAGGTTCCTTAAAAAACTAAAAATAGAACTACCATATGACCCAGCAATCCCACTACTGGGCATATACCCAGAGAAAACCACAATTCGAAAAGACACATGCATCCCAATGTTCACTGCAGCACTGTTTACAATAGCCAGGTCAGGGAAGCAACCTAAACGCCCATTGACAGATGAATGGATAAAGAAGATGTGGTACATATATACAATGGAATACTACTCAGCCATAAAAAGGAACAGAATTGGGTCATTTGTTGAGACATGGATGGATCTAGAGATAGTCATGCAGATTGAAGTAAGTCAGAAAGAGAAAAACAAATGTCGTATGTTAACGCATATATTTGGAACCTAGAAAAATGGTATAGATGAACCTGTTTGCGGGGCAGAAATTGAGACACAGATGTAGAGAACAAACGTACGGATACCGGGGGGGAAAGCCGTGGGGAGGTGGTGGTGGTGGTGGTGTGATGATTTGGGAGTCTGGGATTTAAATGTATACACTGATGTGTATAAAATCGATGACTAATAAGAACCTGCTGTATAAAAAAATTTAATAAAAGATTTGTTCATATGGTGGTATAAGTAATCCCTCTCTTGTATGTACATTGTAATTATCTTTTCTCAATTTGTCTTTTCTTTTTTGCCTGGTATTTTACTGTTTCTATAATCATATGTATGATTTGTTTAAAAAAAAGTAGCATAACTCAACTATAAGATATATGACACCACAAAGAAAAGGAAAAAACATTACTATAAACCAACTTGACTTATCAATGCATATGTAAAACCTAGCAATAAAACATTACCAGTTGAATCCCACAGTATATTAGAAAAATAACATACCATGAACAAATATGTTTTTTTCCAGGATAGCTCAACATTAGAATACTATTATTTTGATAGACGTATTTTATGAAGCTCAACAATTATTTCTGGTGTAAACTTATAGTAAACATGAAATAAAAATCTGTCTCCTTAATGTATAAAAGAGCATTAGCAGAAACCAATATCACATATCAAAATTAAAGGAAAAAACAAGTTTCTCATCAAAGTCAGTAACAAAATGAGGATGCCAACTCTCGCCACTATTCCTCAGCAAAACCATGGGGTCCTAGCCAATCCTAGAAATAGGTGTAAGTGTTGGTGAGGAATACTTATCAACCTAGAAAATTCTAAAGACTCAAACAAAAAACTATTATAACTAAGAAAGTTTAGAAAGATGGCCAGATAGAATATCTTTCTTATACATCCCAGTAATTAATAGTCAACTGGAAAATTTAGTGGGAGGAACATATCTTTAAAAGAAAAAAAAAAAAAACAATTAAACATGTGAAAATAAACTGAATGAGGCATGTGTGAGACCTAAGTTTAAAAAATGCTACAAAGATGATCTCAATAATTTAAGAGATATACAATGCTTCTGGAACTAAGGATCAATATTGTAAAGATGTCAATCCTTCCCAATTTATCTATAAATTCATTGTAATTTGAGTTAAAGCTGTGAGTAATAATGCAGGAACAAACAAATGGAATGATGGAACAGAACAATCCAAAAAGAGACTCGGGTACATAAGGAGATTTAGTATTTGATAATGGTGGAAAAATGATGATTTGTATTATTGAACGAATGCCATTCAAACAAATGACTATCCACTTTGTGGAAAAAAAGTTAGATATTTAACGCTCATCATAAAACAAAAATAAATTCCACATTGATAAAGATCTAAACAAATAAAAAGAGTTCTGTAAACCATAAAGAAAAAGATTGACATATTTAATAACATCAAATTTTTACAAACCTTTATGTGGCTAAAGATAACTTAAATTGAGAAAAATATTTACACTATATTAAAGAAAAAAGGTTAATATCCATTAAAAAAAGAACTCCTAGTCAATATATAAGAAACACAGGCCCAAAGGACATGAATAGAAGAAATAAAATTCACAAAAGAATAAAATTAAATACTAACCCTCACTAATTAAAGAAATGCAAATTTAAAAGCTCTGTTTTTACATTCTCTCTAACACAGTAATTCTATTTCTGGGGCTTTTTTCCTAAAGAAATAAGCCCATGGACATATAAAGATATAAGAATGTTCATTTCAACAGCGTCTCTAAAAGAAAAATATGCTGAAATTCATTAAATAAATTGAGGACAAGACATATAATAAAATCCTACATATACATAATATGGAATGCATAGAAAGAGAACCACAATTATTGTTATATTAAGTTAAAAATAAAAATGTGCTATAGATAGTGCTATCTATGATCCAATTTTTGTAAATATAAATAAATAAATAAGAGCAAAAAAAGTTTAAGATAAAGGGTATAGTATTTTAAAAAGCCTTCAATTAACCATGCAAATTTGATTAATTATAACCAATTATAAGTGCATTCAGCACTGTGAGCCACAATAGTTCACATTATTAATATTTAACATGACAACTACAAAATTAATATTTAACATGACAACTACAAAGTTATCAAATACAATGAGGGTTTTTTTTTTTTTTTTGGTCTTTGGTTCTATAAGCAAAGGAGGTCAAGGTTTAAATGAGCAGAATAAATTGATTTTAAGCTCCAACTCTTCCAATAAAAGTGCAACCTCATTAAGTATAACAGCTACAGCTTTAGACAAATGTAAAACATTTAGTAGAAATTTTGACAGAAAATGTGTTTACCACAAATCGGTTGTAGCCATGATGCGTGGAATTGGAAAGAAATTTAATGAGCTGTTCACAGACATTTTTAACCAAGGAAACATGAATTGAATTTGGCCACTTTTTCCATCTGTTACAATGACTTATATAAGAGCTGATAAAGCAGATGGAGTACCGTTGTCCAACAGGAAGTTAATATTAAATTATGTGTACCAATGAGAAAAGCTACTCATAAACTCCAGTGAACTGATTCAAAGATTATTTCTTTTCTTTTCGAATACAAAAAGGAAATGGTTTTCTAGAGCAAAAGTTAAAAAAAAAAATCATCTTAGACTGAGGCAGGCAATTGGCATCATAAACCGATTTGAAAAGCACAGAGTAGGAAAAGAAAGAGCAATGGACATGAAACATTTACACCTTCATGGTTTATCCTGCATTTAGTGTGTTTCCTCCCATCAAAAGCAAACCCGGTTAACCTAGGCTTTTTTTCGATTTAATTTAGGTAATGATCGTGCTCCAAGTGAACAGTAGGAGAAATCTTTCAAAACCAATTTCAAGTTTGATAGAGATTTCAGCTTAGTTTTTAGAAAAGAAATTTATTAATATCTACTTATAGAGCTGTGTAAGTTAATTTAACTTTTTATTTTGAAATGTGAGACTTATGCAGACCTGCAAAAATACTGCAGAGGTTTTCTATATACCACCCTTTCTCCTTCCTGTAAGGTTTGCCACTTTGTAAAACCATGGTATGATGATCAAAGTTCTAAAGAATAAACAGTACTGTACAGTGCTGTTAACTAAATGACAGACTTCAGTAGGATTTTTGCAGTTTTTCTACTTTGTTGCCTTTTCTGTTCTAGGATCCAAGCCAAGATCCCACATTGCATTTAGTTATCACTTCTGCTCAATCTCCTCCAGTCCACTCCAACCTTCATTCTTCCCACGTCTTTAATGACCTTGGCATCTCTGAAGAATGCTGGGCAGATGTTTTGTTTCTCTCTCTCAGCTTGCGTTTGTCTGCTATGTTCTCATGACTCGATTGAGGCAGGAATTTGGGAGAAGACTACCACAGAGTTACTATGCCCTGCTCAGCACGCCCTATCTGGTGGCACATGATGCCAGTCTGCCATGATTACTGACGATGCTCATCTTGATCATTTGCCTAGAGTGGTGTCTGCCTGCTATCTCCACGGTAAAGTAACTATTTTCCCTTAGTAATTAATAAATATTTCAAAGTTATGTAAATATCTTGTTCCTCAAACTTTTGAAGTGGGTCACAGAAGAAAAATTAGGTAACAATCTGTTACAGAATGGAATTCACTGGTATAAACTCACACATTAAGGATATATTTTGAACTATATAAATCCAAATTAATTCATCTAATGTTGACTCAATGCAAGTGAGAGTCAATCATCTACTTTAAAAGCAGTATTAGGTATTTTACTGCTTTTTATTTTCATTTAGAAGTTGTGAAAATTGAGGGAAAATCTCAGCCTTGAAAAATTTATTGCAAAAAGTGATAGAATTCATACAGTTCTTTCCTGTAATTCAGTTAGAAGAGTATTCCAAAATATTTTAATTTATTTTGTCTTTGTCATACTTGATTTATCTCAAGTCAAGAGTTGTAAACATTATAAATCTAAATAAAATATGTATTTATTAAATGTGAGACAAATTATACTTTTACAAATAATTCCATGTTTAACATAAAATTATCAAGACTTTTTCACTCTACAGAATGGTTTTTATTTTTTAATTAAGTGAATTAGCATTTGATATAGATATTTGTTAGATTTACAAACTATTTCTCATCAAAATCCAGATTTTGAGTTTAATTTGAAAAGACAGAGAAAATCTGATAATCCTGATCTTATCTCAATATTCCAGTAATTCGCCATTGTTGAGATCTGGCTATCATTCTACATTCTGCCACAACTCTTACCAATTTCTACTGCATTTATAAACTGACTCATGTATTTAAGATACCTTTTTGAAATCTCTGGACATTCACATTTCTGATCCTTGATGCAGAGTGTACAAGAGAAAGTAACTATTAAAACATCATTAAGGACACCATTAAATGCAGCCACTTGGCTTTTTTGTTTTTTGGTTGGTTATATTTTGCTTTGTTTTTTAATACTACCCTGTGAAAAAAGAAAGATAGAAGCTATTTTTAACTATCAAATATCACGGTCATGATAATTGGAACATTTCATTACACTAATTTCTGGTAAAATTCTGTTTAAAATAGTTGCTATTTATTTTTAAGCAATTTATAAAATTGAATTGTGACAGAAAAAAAAACCACCTGGGGATGAAATTAAAATGGAAACAGCAACTGAGTAAAAATTAAGAGAAATCCCTCTATTACCCAATACTAACGAGGCTCTGCCCCTTACAAAAGGCTGTTTTAAAGATCAAAGACACTTGATCGAGGACCTCTAATTAAAAAGAAGTATTGTGTTACAGAAGACAAATTTAACTTTTCAAAGTAATCTATTCAAAACTTAAGTTATAATTAATGGGCCAAATGCTCAACATCCCAAGGTTTATCACCTGATGGTTTTAAAGATGACACCATCCCAAAAGCTTTATAAAAGCACAGGAAGAGATTCTGAGAAACATATAAAAAATAAGCTCTTCGAAAAGTTTTTATGTAATAATAAACATTATATAAATAGCAAGAGAAGCAAATCAAGATACACTTTTAAACCAAAGAGCCCTTACAGAAAATCATTTTTATACTCAAATTTTATGCTATTGTACCTCAATGACACTTCACTCATTTTCTCATTGATGAAATGGAGGAAGAGTGTCTAGCTCAGAAGATTGTTTTGAGAATGGATAAGTTAATATTCTAAAGTATTTTAAGCAATATTAATATTAATATAAGGGCTAGACAAATACGTAACTGAATTCAACCAACATTACTGGAACATTTATCTAGGCACTGGAGTTACAGCAGTGAATAAAACGAAGTCAGAGAGACAGTAAATAAATAAACTATGATAGTAGATGCAAGGATATAGATATTAAATAAAAAGCAATGAAGTTATGGCCAAGGACAGAGGTACTGTGAGGTTGGGCACTGTTATTTTATCCAGGGCAGCCAGGGAACTCATAACCCATAGTGTAGGACTTGAAAAGTGACAGGAGTCACCTAGGAGTCATGCAAATATCTGATGTTAGATGAGCTTTCCAGGGAGAGGGCATAGCTCAAGCACAGACAGGGAAGCTGGAGCTTAGCTAAAGGCACCATGGGATAGCAAGGAAGCGAGTCTGGCTGGAAAATAGCAAGATGGGGTAGAGTGGAGAGAGATGAGACCAAAGATTGGCTACATCATGTGGGGACTTTTATAGAGACTATGGTTTGTCAACCGAGTGAGAAAGGAAGACCATCTTTCTGGCTGTAACAAAAGTATCATGCAAAAGTGAGAAGTATCAGCTATCTTCTCATGGAAATTTTGACATTTAATATTTAGTTTAAATGGAATAACCCACTGTAGGCAAGTTTCTGTTATCTAGGATCAAACATGATTATACTCTAGTAACTATTTAAAAATAAAGAATGGAGGAAACTGATCTTGAGCCTTTCCCTTTAGCCTCAGGGACACCTGAAGATTAGCCCTTGATTGTATTTTCCTACTTTGCAATAATGATAAGGACTCTTTACCACATACAACAACTGTTCAATTCATGAATTAGCTCAGATGAATCAACACAAAAATAATTTAGAGGAATTTCTCAACAAGAGCCAATAAGTAAGAAATGAATTGCTATACATAATAGACTCATAAATATTTATTACCAGATATTCAAAAAACTGCTCTTTCTCTGATCTTATTAGATCAAACCAATCTTTGATTAAAAGTTGAGCAATCAATATGCTTTGAATACACACTTGTTAATTATATAGCACCCTATCACAGGTGTGACGGAAGGAGTAACAACCAATTAAAGATGTCCACATCCAAATTCCTGGAATCTTTGCCAAACAGGTTACCTTCTATGGCAAAAGGGACTGTATAGATAAAAGTTCAGTATCTTGAGATGTGGAGAATATTGTGGATTATCCTGATGAGTCCAATCAAAGCACAAGAGTCATTATAAAGGGAGGCAGGAGGTTCAGAGTCAGAGAGAAGGATGGAAGATGCTATCCTTCTGTCTGTGAATATGACATTTGGGGCTATAAACTAAGGAAATATGGGCCATTTCTTGAAGCTTTAAGACAAGGAAATGGACTCTTCCCAATAGCCTGAAGAAGGAACACAGTCCTGCAGAAATCTTGACTTTAGGATTTCTGACTTTCAAAACTATAAGAAAACAATGCTGTTTAAAGCCACTGTGTTTTTGGTAATTTGGTGCAGCAGTAATAGAAAGCTAATATAGCAGGTAAAATAAAAATGCATGATTAGATTTTCTCTGTTTAAAGTTTTTTGGGTTTTTTTTCCCTACTTAAATCTAATGAGAGAAGTAAGACTGTATGCATGGAAAACTAAAAACAGAACAACAAAACCTTAATCCACTTTTGTTACCTGTAAATAATGAGGGTTGAATAGTTATTTCTACCAACTCTGGAATTATTATCACATTTCCCTTTTATTAATAATCCAAAGAAGTGTGACTAATCTGCCTCTTCTAATTTTGCACCAACTCTCCAAATTTACAATACAATAATAAGGATTTTAATAAATTATTTTACTTTGTTAAATAATTATTTTACTTTTAGTTATCCTGACATATCAACTTCTCACAAAATATAGGCATCTGGTAAGTACTTCTTGAATAGATCAACATATTAAAATGTACCAACCCATCAAAGCCAACATATCCAAAATTAAACCAATCTTTTGCTGAACTCATTTGTTTCAATCTGTCTTCCTTAGATTCTCTTAATGAAACTTTCAGTGTCCTAGTTTTCAAGAAATTATCTATTACCAAGCACTTATTTTCCATAGACAAATTATTTTTTCAAGTCAAACAATACAAGGCTATATTTAATTAGGATTACCATATATCTATACTTTAAAATCAGAAGCAAATTAACCTACCTAAGTGAAATGAAAAAAGTATAATTAATTAAATTCTCATAGAGTAATGTGATCTTCTCTTTAAGCTCTAGTTTCACAATAACCTAGGGAAAATGTCAGTAAGATACATACACTGTTTAATAATTATAACTTTTTTTTTGTGGTACGCGGGCCTCTCACCGTTGTGGCCTCTCCCGTTGCGGAGCACAGGCTCTAGACGCGCAGGCGCAGCGGCCATGGCTCACGGGCCCAGCCGCTCCGCGGGATGTGGGATCTTCCCGGACCGGGGCACGAACCCGCATACCCTGCATCGGCAGGTGGACTCTCAACCACTGCGCCACCAGGGAAGCGCCTGTATATTTATATTTTTGTAAATAGGAAACATTTGACCTGAAGAAGACTCTGAGAGAATAAAATATTGTTATCACCAAAATTACAGAACTGTTTGAGGAATGAGGATTTGGAATTGTCTTTATTTCTCCCCCAAATCAAGCTAGGTCATGAGCAAAAGTTTCCAGTAGCCTACCCAACTGGCTCCAGAAAATAATTATCCGTAGTGGAGGCTTCCTAAAAGTGTTTTGTTTCTTTGTTTTTTTAAATTTCTTTTTTCTTTTTTATTAGTTTATTTTCGGCTGGGTTGGGTCTTCGTTGCTGCACACGGGCTTTCTCTAGTTGCGGTGAGCAGGGGCTACTCTTCGTTGCAGTGCGTGGGCTTCTCATTGTTGTGGCTATTCATGTTGTGGAACACGGGCTCTAGGAGCGCCGGCTTCAGTAGTTGTGGTGCGCGGGTTTAGTTGCTCCGCGGCATGTGGAATCTTCTTTGACAGATTGGCAGACAGATTCTTAACCACTGCGCCACCGGGGAGGCCCCCAAAAGTGGTTTTATTTGAGCACAGACCACATGAGTTTGATTCAGATTACAAAGAGTGTTCTGCAATATAGTTACTCCTTTCTCCAAAAGACTACTGTGTTAAAATAAGTTTGAGGACATGCTTGATTATTCACAAAGTACTAGCAGAATTAAAACTCTAAAAAGTCACATATGAGAGAAACCTGTATATCTTTTCTAAATCCGTTGTATCCACTAGGAGTACTATATACTATCCACAGAAATTCTTGAAATTTTCCAGGACCTTCAGATATAGATGAATCTTGAAAAAAGAGTTACTACTGTCTTTATAATTTAATAAAAGCCTTTGAAAATAATACTAATAAATACTTTAAATGTCTAGAAGATATATTGGGTGCTGTTCAGGCACTGCTTATTATTCTGTTAAATATGTTTAAGCAAGAATAAAGTGAGTTTGTTTCTTAATGGAAAATTATCATTATCAACATAGAATAATTTTTTCATTATTTTATAGACAAATTTATGTATTGAATGAAGGATGCCAGATAATAATCACTTTCTGCAGTAGAGAGGAAAACCTTTCAAAGTAAGCAATCCTATGGCCTTCCAAGTTCTCAAGCTCCTAAAACTGTCTCTTCTTGATTAATCTGCATCATCTAGTGCCTCTAGGACCTTTTGATTATGGAAATTATTTTTCAAAGAATTCCTATTACCATCACTCAGAAAGCCCTGTTCTTCAGAATGAAGATGGGACTAAAGATAGTACTGTTTTCCCTGTATTTACACACTTTACTATACAGATGTACATATGTGTGGGGATGTCTCTGCTTTACCACAAGCAGGAGAATTACCTAGATTTTACTTAATCCCCAGCCCCTGACATAGAACCTAAGGCTTATTGGACACTCACAAACTTATTAAATGAGTTACAGGTGGGTTTTTAATTCAGATGACCTGGGGTTTAATCTCAGTTCAACCTAGTTTTATGACTATAATTAATTAAAATTAATTACTAGTATTAAAACAAAGTTATTTTTGTCATATAACAATTAAGATATGTATCAATCTGTTGTCAGTTCAATGATTTACAAATAATCCAACAAGATTATAGAATATAAGAAATGTAAGAGATAAATGAGAACTTGGCACATATTTATTGTAACACCTCCTTTTTAGGTATTTGAACTGCTGCCTTGAGATCATGTGGATTCTTTCCATTTCCTGAGGGGCTATCTTGGGATAAGTGGAATATGAAATTTATTATGAAACATAATTTAATAAACGGTCATACTGCATTTTATAGTGTATGCTATTACTATTGCTGATTAACCTGAGAAATGTGAATTTGTTTTTCAGAACTGAAAGTAAATCGAAAATTATATGTAGAAATACAAGAATTTGATGAATTAATGAATTACTAATTCATTCATTAATGAAGGTATGTTTTGCAGTATTTATACATTAAGGTAATCTCTAGAATATTACTAGAATTCATCAGTAATAAAGATATTATATTATAAAAATTAAATATTTTCACCTAGTTTTGCTTATTAAAAGTCATTGTAAATAAATGTTTTGTTTTGCTCATAAAAGAAAATAGAAATACAAATACTGGGGGATTAGTAGTAAAATCTGTGGCTCAATAAATTATTCTGGCTTTAGAATAAGAAAGAATATGAGATGTTTTAATATTGACTTTAGTTTCAGATTAGTGAAATTTATGAGGCTAATAGGAGTACATTTTAAAACAAATTCTCTTTATGTTTTCTGAAGTGACATAATGCATTACTGGTAGGATTAAATAGATTAAAGAAACAGAATCAGATAAATATGAGAGACAATAATGCTAAATTTTTTTTACTTTGATAAGACACATTGTGAATACAGTAGTGAAAAGATTCTTGAAAATTTACTAACATTTGTTTACAGATATACAACTTTGATGATGAAAAACTACTGGTAGGAATTATATTCTCCTATTATTTATTCAAATTAAGTATGCCCATAGCCATGATCCAGCAATTACACTCATATATATCTCAAAGAAAATTCTCACAGGTCCATAAAGCGATATGAATAACATTATTTATTGCAGCACAACCTTTTGTTGTGATTAGTGAGAGGCTAACTATTCATCTATCTGGAAGATTGGATAAGCTTTGTATGGAAAATTATTTAGCAAGAAATAATAATGGATATTGAATATACACATAGCAACAAGGTTGAATCTGATATAGTATAGTACTCAGTAAAAAAAAAAAAAGGAACAGATGATGAATGTCTATATACATACATACATGTATGTGTACATGTGTGAATGATTTACCTAAAAAATAATATTTCTGAAAGAATAATGCGAAGATTCATATTAAACTATATGTATTGATTAGATTGATTATAATGTTTAGAGGCAAGAGGAAAACAGGAGAGGGGCATGGGATAAAAAGCAAATAAATTATTAAATAAAAATAGAAAGAGACTTTCTGGAGGTTGATAAAAATGTACCACAAATTTGGGAATGTATTTAACTCAATCGCTTACTGCAGAGATTTTTATTAATTTTTTTTCATTTATACAGGTGACTGATTTTTAAAATCTATGTTTATTAAGTTTTCAGCAACTGTTGTATCTCATTTTAGATGCTAGCAATGCAGCAGTGAATGACAGACAAAAATACTTCCCCTGATAGAACTTACATACTGTTTTAATATAATAATATTTGAAAGTTATATTTTATATAGAAATTATTGGAACATTCAAATAGAAAATTTAAGATCTTTCCTTGTTTACAAAATTATTTAGAAAAATCAGATCACTGTTATTGGCCAGCAGAAAATATTAAGGTAGACCTAGAATATGAGCCCTTAGAGACAGCCAATCAAGAAATATTTTTTGAATGTTTGAATAATTTATCCACTCCACTTTCAATTATAAATGCAAAATACACATTTGGAAAGACCAAATTGGTAAATCTATGATAAACTTTAAAGATTTCAATTCACTAAATTGAATTGCTAAAACTCAGAGAGGCAAACTTAATTTTATGTGTAGAATACGAAAGTTTAACTCCATGAAAAAAAAAGTCAGTGCAAGATACTCAAAAGCTAAAGTCAATTCAAAGAGGATTATTTCCCATTAAGGGTTCTGAGCTATTGAACTGTAGCTTCAGAGAGAAGAAAGTGGGAATTTATGGTGGATAGTAAAAGCAATTACAATGTAGAATTAAGTATATCACTTGCAAATACTCTTTGCTTTTTAACTAGACTTTTAATCTTCAGAAATATTACACCAAATGAAATTTTTCTATGGGTTCTTTACAATATGAATAATATGAAAAGGTAAAGTTCAGAAGTAGCTTTCTGCTTTGCTATCAAGGTTTGCTGAGCTCAGAGTTAGGTATTGACTCAATCATGCTAAGGTTAATATTTACCCTCATTTCAGTGCATCTTGTAATTGACAAAAAGCACTGATCAATTCAATCATAATTAAAATGGGATGAGTTTGAATACCACGTATGACTGCATTCCAGTAAATCTCTTCAGGTAAACTAGAGCTTAATTGAACTGAATGATGACTATTGACTTGAGGCATAATTGGTTGGAGATTATGTAAGGAAAATATTATTTTCTAACAACTGAATTTTTTGTTGTGATTTTTATTTATGTGAAGGATGCAATTTTGTGTGTTTTAAATATGCATCACTATTATGTTTTATTTTATTAGTTTGGGTTCTGTCTCAGTTCAGGCTGCTATAAAAAAATATACTATAGACTGGGTGGCTTAAGCAACAAACATTTATTTCTCTCAGTTCTGGAGGCTAGAAAGGCCAAGATGAAGGTGCCAGTGGAGGGGGTGTCAGGCAAGCGCATGCTTCCTGGTTTGCAGATGACTGTCGTTTTGTATCCCCCACATGACGGAGAGCAGAGGGGCAGTAAGCGAGTTCTCAGGTGCCTTCTTATCAGAACACTAAGCCCATACACGGGGGCTCCACGTGCACGGCCTAATGACCCCCCGAAGACCCAAGCTCCTAATACCATAACACTGGGAGTTTCAACATGTGGATTTTGAAGGGACACAGTCTGTCGCCGTTTCTGCCCTATGAAAAGACACTAAAGCAAGGACGGTAATACGGGTAGTGTACTCGGAAGGTGGCCCTAAGAGGCCAGAGTGAAGAAGTGAGGGCGAGCAATCGGGGCGGCAGAGAGCCGATAAAGCGGGCGTGACCGAGCTGCCGCAGCGATGGTTGTGCCCGTGATTAAGCCACTGTCTCTCAGCTCCAAATCCACGCTTGTACACGTAACCCGGGCAATCCCCATTTCTGTTTTTTCCAGCTGGCTTGCTGTTAGGCTCTGCTAGTAAGACAGCCGACAGGGGCCTGGAGGGGAAAGGAGCCACTAGCTCCTTCCAGGTGGCATCTGATTGGCCTGTCATTCCTGTAGCCTCCGCCCTAACAGGCTCCGGTTACCCCAGGCAGCAGTTCTTCTGGTTAACAACTGTTAAACTAAAGTTTCTCTACGACTTTCAGAACCAAAACTCATTAAGTTCCCCTCAGAAGCCAGCACCAGAACGCGTCCTCCTGGGACATCCAGACTACTTGCCGCTTCCTGTTACAGCGGGGACAACTGGCTGAATTTCACGGTGCCCTTCAAAATTTCAAGACAACCAGGGTTCCTGTGGACTGTACTGTGACTAAGAGCAGAGCAGTTTAAGTAGCCTCAGTATCTTTCCCACGTAAAAGCTATTTATTAACTCTTTCCTCCATTTTCTAAAAGGCTTTGCAAAGAACACGTTTGCCACATTAACTTGCTGATCTGATTTAGAAAAGACATATCTGGCATCACAGCTGCAGTTGCAGCAACCTCTTGGTTAAGATCACAGCAGTCCCCACTCTTATGCAAACATCTATTTGGTAGTTGCAGGGGCTGCAGCATAGATATGGCAGGACAATGTCTTTGATAGTGTCGCTAACTACAATTCCACTGCTATGAGGAATCGCTACGCTTCATCATCATGGTTAGGGCTGGGAGGGCAGTTTCTGGGACCTCCAACTGGCCTTTTCTATTGTGGCAGCTCTTACTCTGCAGGAAAGGAAATTAATTTAAGGGCTCTGCCAGCTGCTAAGTAGATTCATCCCAATTATGTACTTGAGGACCAAGGCAATGATGAGGGAGGACCCACAGCGAGAGACTCCAGCCAGGACTCTCTTCACACATGAGCGCCATCTGCCTCCACTCTAACTGCCTGGCCGTGCTCGCATTTGGCGCCCCTTCTATCTTCAACTGCTCTCACCTAGCCTGGCATTCTTCTCCTCCAGTGTGCGATCCAGCTGACTAATGGGCACTGATAAATTTGGATAAGATTTGAAAGAGTATTGATTGTTTTCATTCGTAATGATATTTCAGGGTCATTTCTCAGAGGGAACCAGCCAATCCACAGCCAATGGGTCTCAGACCTGAGATCTGGCTCAGGTGAAAAACTGGGCAAGGCTTCACAATTTTCCCTTTCAGTAGATGATATAAGTCTTCTAATTGGTTGCACTTAATTGTTTTCTGGTTGTACAGGTAAGGAGTATCCTACTGGACTTCTCAACTACATGGTCTGTAGGAGCACCAAGCAAGGCCTGTTAGACCTCACCATACGTCCCTGCGGGCCACACCCACTGACACCCCAATACTGCTGGTCACGACAGTAATTACGTCAACCACTCCCCTGACAGGTAAGTGCCACCACATGGATTCTGCTGAGTTAGAATTCTTTCATTCTCATTGACTTTAGGGAGCCCTTGCACAGTGTTGGTGGAAAAGTAAATTGATGCAGCCTCTGTGGAAAACAGTAAGGAGACTCTGCAAAAAACTAAAAATAGAACCATATGATCCAGCAATTTCACCCCTGGGTATTTATACAAAGAAAATAAAAACGCTAATTCAAAAAGATACATGCACCCCAATGTTCATAACTGCTTAATTTACATATATATATAATGGAATATTGCTCAGCCGTAAAAAAAGAATGGAATTTTGCCATTTCCAACAACTTGGATGGACCTGGAGGGTATTATGTTTAATGGAGTAAGTCAGACAGAGAAAGACAAATACTGTATGATATCACTTATATGTGGAATCTAAAGAAATAAACTAGTGAATGTAACAGAAAAGAAACAGACTCACAGATATAGAGAACAAACTAGTGGTTACCAATGGGTTGAGGGAAGAGAGAAGAGCAAGATAGGGGTAGAGGATTAAGAGGTACAAACCACTGTGTACAAAATAAATAAGCTACAAGGCTATATTGTGCAGCACAGAGAAGAAAGCCAATATTTCATAATTATAAATGTAATATAAACTACAAATATTTTGAATCACTGTGTTGTACTCCTGAAACTAATAAATGTAAATCAAAAAATAAATAAATAAAAATAAAACATACTACACGGACAAAAAATAACTCCATCCTGAGGGACTGCTTTCTTAGGCCACTTTCATTATATCTACCTGATTTTTGTTTGCACCCAAAAGCAGAGCCTGAAACAAAAGTTTGGTTTTAAGCACATTACTTGGGAGGTAATTTGCGGAGCGAGGGGAGAGACTGAGGAGAGTGAGATGGGAAGAGAGGAAGGACGAGGAGGCACGTGTAATCGATCTGCACTGTTGTGGGAACATGGTGCTCATTCCTGGGGGGGATCCTCTGAGGATCCAGGAAGGATGCACCTCAGCTGTTTCCTCTGATACGGTAAGAACAAATGTATCCACCAACTCCCATCCTATTTGATTGACGGTTACCTCTGGGGGCCTTAATATTCCAAGATTTTAGGCAGCCTCTTTGTGCTGCTTGGATGACTTTCCTTGTCGTCAGGTCAAAATAAACAAAGAAACAAACAAAAATGCAGAATGGGGCTGCAGAAGCTTGCTTGTGGCAGGGCAGTGGCATTAGAACCACCACTGTTGCAGTGATATCAGATGAGCGGAGGGGAATATAAAATGGGCACAAAATTAACAGATTGTGAACACAGCTGTTGATAGATAAAAGGGGCTCAGAAGTAGACTCAAGTCCATGTAAAAATGTATGATGAAAACAATATTTCAATTTAATGGAAAAAATATGTAATTTTCACAATACACTTCTAGAATTAATGAATCATCAGTTCTTTGAATTATTTGACTATCCCATCGTCTTTGGAAAAAAATAATGAAATTAATTGCAGTGATCGTAATATATTAATGATAACTGAATTCATATAACCGTGTGATTTAATGTCACAACCTTACCCTATACCACAAGGTTAACAATCACTGTGTCATCTTCAGTTTTCCCAAAGAAAGGCACACATTAGCATTTATACAAAGAAACTCAGTGAATTATTAGTTACCATTGTGTATGAACAGAATTCAAAGATTTTTATTTTGGATATTATAATTTTTAAAAGAGAATGGAAGCATTTTTTTCAGAAAGCTAAGGTTTTTTAACAAGGCATAATATTCCTGAACAAAATATTGGTGCCTAATTTATTTTCCATAAAAATGTAACAGGTAAAGTTATATGTACATTTAAAGTAATGACCCTCCTAACTATACTACAGAAACAGGGAAAAGAAAAAGTAGAAAAAAGCATCAACTGGAGGATTAGGAGATTTGCCCAAGTTTAAGAGCCTTACGAATTGATCTAATATTTGAAACTATTTCTGACTCCCAAGAAAACTGACTGTGTGCCTATGAAAGAAAATTACCATCAGAAAGAGCACAGCAGGAAACAGATAAATCTTCTAGAAAAAGTACATAGGCAATATTTAGAGAGGTTTTGTCTTAAGTCTACAGGAGAAACAATGTGAGAGCTGAGGATTAAGAGTTCTTCATAGAGAAAGAAAGAAACAAATGAAACAAGATTGACAGCCTACTATTGATAGATTTCATACCCAAGAAAGGAGAAGGAGGAGGAAGAGGAGGAGGAGGAGGAGGAGAAAGGGGTAAAAAATGCGTCAATAAGGACAAAACAGAACTGCTATATACACTGTATTATACAACAAATGGGAAGTAAAACCAATATAGGCTTCTTCTAATGGGAAAAAAATATCGTAAGGAATTTATATTTTAATGATGGTTATAAATGTACCACATTTCAAGAAGTCTTTGGACAAAGCCACAAAAATAAATTAAATGCAGTTGCTCTGAGTTTTAAAGAAAGCATTTACTCAGTGACATGAGAAGAAATTTTATCTGATCAAAAGAACAGATCAAGAACTAACATATAACATAATAAACAGAGGCAGGGCCTATACACTAAAGAACCTAAATAAAAGACTTGAGTCAAGAGAGAGAGATGTTTCTTTAGCATGGAAGGTTCCAATGTTATAAAAATAGCAATTCTCTTTTAATTAATCCATAATTAAATCCACTCCCTGTATAAATTTTTATTTTGAATTTGAAAGGATGGTTCTAAAATTTACCCTAAAAATGTGTAAAAATGGCTAGAAAATGTTCTGAAAACAAATGAAAATAAAGTAAGATTTACTCTGTCATAAAAATAATAAATTATAAAAATAATTATGGTGCATGTAGACACTCAGATTAATGAGGAGCCCAAAAATAGGCTCAAATTCAGATAAAATCATATTATGTGATGAAGACAATTTATTAATGCAGTGGACAAAATGTTATCATACTCACAGTATGATGTTGAGTCAACACATTTTTTGGTACAGCAATTCATATTTCTTGTTTTAGTTATGATGTTTAGGACATGCTCATTGTTGATACTGGACCTACAAACAAATATGTTCTCTCTTTGTTTACCAGAATAGTCACTAAATTTCTTGAAGCCTATAAATCTCAGTTGTAAGTAAGGTGAGGCAACTTTTCCAAAGTAAAATAGCTTGACATTAGTTTGGAATGCTAGGTTGAATTTAAGAGTGTGATTGATTTTCATGACAAATTGAAATAATTGCCAGCTACTTTTATCCTTCAATTCCCAGTTTTTAAATGCTTGACTGCTGTTAATAACTTGATCTCTATATTCAACCCAATTTTAAAAATTCCTGTAGCTTTCTTTCTTAGTCATAATATAGTCATATATAGTACGTAGTGAAAAAGCTGTAACATTTAGTTTCCAGTTGGTTGGGGTCCCCTTGTTTGAAGTAAAAAGAGCCCACTCTTAGTGCTACAATTTGAACAAATTAGACTGTAAATGGGCTAAAATGTCTGGTATATTAGCTTAGACTCTGTGTGGCTAGCCTACCACAAACTACAACTTAGCAAAAGGCTAAAAGGGCTTCAGATCTCAGCTGGGAGATGTAAAGAGCTTGAAAGTTGTAAGTCCCACCCAGAAAACATGAAAAATCTGGACTAAATGAAAGTCAGTGACATTTCTTGGATCCACCAGACAACTGAGTTTCAGGACAGCCTTCTATCAGGCATCTGGAATCGTGGTCAAATTCAGAAAGAGCCAAGATATGCTTAACTGGAACAGAAGCCACTGGACTCTTTAACTGATAATAACATGTAAATGGTAATTTTGACAAACTTCTGGAGGCTGAGTGTGAACTAGGATGTGAGTGAGAGAAACTGTTGAGACCTACAGTCTTAGGGGGGACCCCACATATTCATGGGATAACTTACAGGAACCTAAATAGGTTTTCACAGTGAATATCCCCCAAAAGATGTCCTCCTGGCCATGGTAGGGAGAAGAGAAGAGAAGAATAATCCTTGTGAAAACACTCAGACTCTCCATAAAATATGCCTATTTTCAAGGAAGAAAGATGTTCCCGAGCCTTGTCCCAGAGCTGAGGGTGAGAGACATTCCTCTTACACCAGCTCCTTCTAACATTCCACATTTACAGGGAGGTAGAGGGAAGCTACCAAAGAAAAAACTCTGAAGTTCACAGACCAGTGGCAGAGGTCCACTGAAAGAATGAAATGTAATTTAATTCAACTGGTATCCTCCCTGACACCTCACCTCCACAGCAGCAGGGGTCCAGGATAACAACAGTAGGGACAGACAAAAGAGCTACAAGACACAGACTCTCTCTGAGGAGCGGTACTTAGGAAAGCCCAAATGGGGGAGGCAAAAACAAGAACATTAGAGAAATATGGCAACTCAGACACCATCACCAAACAAAATGCAACTCCTAGCCAGATTAACACAAATCTTCACACCAGAGGTTTATTTACCTCTACTTCTGTTACCCAGTACAACATATATGGCTTTCAACAACCATCACAAAAACTTACAAGACAAACCAAAGGCAAGAAAAGCAAGTCGGAAGAGACAAAACCAGACTTTGAGATGATGAGGTTGGAATTATCAGTGAATTTAAAACAACCATGAATAATATGGTAACGGCGCTAACGGAAAAATATAGACAAACTGCAAGAACAAATGGGTAAGGTGAGCTGAGAAATGGAAACTCAAACACAAATCAAAAGGAAATGCTAGTAATCAAAAGTACTGTAACAGAAATGAAGGGTGCCAGCTATGGGCTCATGAGTATATTCGACACACCGATGCAAGAATCAGTGAAGGTCATGATGATAGATCAATGGAAACTCCTTAAACTGATATGCAAGGGAAAAATGCTTTAAAAAAAAGAACAGAACATCCGAGAACTACGGGACAATTTTTGAAAAATATAGTGTATGAGTAATTTAAATCCCAGAAGGAAAAGAAAGAGCAAATGGTACAGAAGAAATATTTGAAGTAATAATGGCCAAGAATGTTCGAAAATTGATGACAGACAAGAAACACAGATCTGGGAAGCTCAGAGAATACAAAGCAGAAAAAAAAAAGTCCTGTAAAAATTGCACTGAAGCATACATTTTAAAAGTAAATAAATAAAACTTAAAACTGTGAAAAGGAAAGGCAAATAAAAAATCTTGAAAGAAGCCTGTGGGATTGAGAGACAGCTTACACATAGAAGGATAAGAATTACAGCAAACTTCTCAGCAGAAACAATTCAAGGAAGAAAATAGTGACGTTAAATTTTGTAAGTGTTCAAAGAAAAAACACCAACTTAGAGTTCCCTATCAAATGAAATTAACCTTCAAAACTGAAAGAAAACTAAAGGTCTTCTAGACAAACAAAGAGTGAGGGAATTAATCACCAGAAGACCTGTCCTGTAAGAAATGTTAAAAACACTTTTCACCAAGAAGGAAAATCACGTAGGTCAGAAACATGGACCTATGTAAAAAAAGGAAGAGCATCACTTAAAAATGTATACTATAAACAAAAGATAGTTTTTTTTAAGTGGTGTTGGAAAAATTGGATATCAGATGGAAAACAACCTCAAGATATTCTTCCCATATTATATGAAAGTGAACTCAAATGAATAATAGACAAATATAAAATATAAAAATATGAAATATTTAGAATAGAATCTTCATGTTGGTTTAAGCAGAGTTCTTAAATATGACACTGTAACATAGTCTATAAAAGAAATAAAACTATACATTTAACTTTAGCACAATTAAAATTTTTGTTCCATGTAACACACTGTCAGTAGAATGAAAAGTCAAACTACAGATGGAAGAATATATATGCAAATTGTATACATCTTACAAAGGATTTGTGTCCAGAATATATAAATCATTCTCTAATCACAAAAGTAATAAAAAAGCACAACTCGAAAAGACAAAAAGAATAGGTGAAGGTTTTATAAGAGACTTCACCAAAGAATATATGTGAATGGAAAACAAGCACATGAAAAGATGTTAAATACTACTGATCATTAGGGGAATTAATACTAAAATGAAATACCATTACACAAATATTTAAATGTCTAAAATATAAAATTCTGATGAAACTAAGTACTGGCAGCACCCTGGGATCTTCAGCTCATCTGAAATGTATTTTTATGAATGGTATAAATTAGGGGCCAAGGTACATTTGGAAAATCAATCCATCATCAATTATTGAAATTATCACAATTTCCCCACTGCACTGCAATGTCACCTTTGTCATAAATCATCTAATGCAATATGTGTGTTCTTAGACTCTCTCTTACCTTCTATTGATCAATTTGTCTTTGTGCCTAATTTGCAAAATAGATATTAATATGGATAGGACCTGGCACATAGATTTGGGGTTTTGTTTTGTTTTGTTTGTTTGTTTTTGGCCACACCGTAGAGCATGTGAGATCTTAGTTCCCCAACCAGGGGCTGAACCCACACCTCCTGCATTGGGAGTGTGGAGTCTTAACCACTGGATTGCCAGAGAAGTCCTCTAGGCGCATAGTTTAAATGTTCCAGTTTTCTTCTTCAAAATTGCCGTGGCTGCTCCTAGATGCAAGCTGTTCTACATTTTTTGAATTTGTGCCCCTTCCTTTCCCCAAAGAACTCTTAGGATTTTGATTGAGATCGTTTTGAGTCTATTGATTAATTTGTGGAGAATTTGCAACCTTAAAATGTATAGTTTTCCAGTCTGTGAATGTATTTTTTCTTCCATTCAGTTAGGTCTTCTTTAATTTCATCTACTAATGTTTTGTGATTTTTAAACACAGAGGTTCTGTACATCTTTTGTTAGATTTATGCCAAAGTGTTTGATATTGATTAATTCTAAGTGGGACAC
Organism: Kogia breviceps; assembly: GCF_026419965.1. NCBI lineage: Eukaryota > Metazoa > Chordata > Mammalia > Artiodactyla > Physeteridae > Kogia > Kogia breviceps. The sequence goes on along the minus strand of NC_081324.1, from coordinate 8,633,025 downwards.
TGTTAAATTTTGTTTTTGTTTGTTTACTGCCGGTATATAGAAATATAATTTAATTTTGTATGTTGGTCTGGTATTTAAAAACACTAATAAATTTATTTATTATTTCTACAAGTTTGTCCAGACTCACTTTTGAATTTTTCACACAGGCAAACATGACATGAGTGTGTAATGAGAATTTTGTTTTTCTTCCAATTTTTATTATTATCTCTTTCATTTCTTTTCACAAAGCCTTATTTTACTGGCCAGGGCCTCTGGTACAATGAAAATTAGAAATGGTAAAAGTGAGCATCATTGTTTCATTCTGTAACTATCAAATGAAACTAAAATAAAATGTTTACAAATGAAAGAATTTCATTTTGAAATATGCTGAAAATAGTCAGAATCTCTCAACAGAAGAAGCCAAAAAAGTGGTGCAACTTAAAGTTTTAAACATTCATAACTGATATTTTTAGCCTATTACCTCATTTACTTTACCTAAGACAATTATGTATGCCTATAAAAATAATTATAGCTGATATAAAAATGAGCTTCTTACCAAAATATTAGATTAATATATATCACTTTTCAGACAAAACAATAGCAATGCCAAGAAATCAAATATATTTGTCCCTTCTCAAATTTTCTCCTTCCAAATCTGTTGACTTTACCAGTTGCTTTCTAACTATTTGCAAGCACAATAATGTTTAGTTACAGCACAAATAACAGTGCGTCATTTATATACAATGGAACATAGATACTCTGAATTGTAAGTACCAGAGTTGTGCAGAAATGTAAAGAAAGCTTGATGCGTAATTCCACTCCATTTAACTGACTAAGGGAGAGTGATTTAACATCTACAAATGGGGGAAAAAATCAATCTCTCCATGTAACACAATTCTCCAAATTATTTCACTTGCAAAGAATAAGCTTAATTCTCAAAGCACACGATAGAGAAGGATAATTGCATTGTTTAGAAAGTATATTAGCTACTTTGACTTCCAGAAAAGTAAAACAAAGATGATTTGTTGAAATGCAATTTAAATGTAATTTCTAATTGGCTTCAGAGGCTTTTACATTTTATCTCCACATAGTACAATTTAGAACTTCACACCCCAAAATGTGCACATGCACACACACACACACACACACACACACAGAATTGGCTTAATCTTTATGAACATTTTATACATACTCTGAAACATTTTGTATATCATAGTACAGAAGCTTCAAAATGCTAGCACGAAGATATTCTACTAACTTATTCCACAATTATTCCAGAAAATGGAATCTGACCACTAGACATTAAGTTATCAATTATGTTATAAAGATTTCACTTGGGATAAAATAATAATGTTTGTTCTGTAAGTATTTCTGTACATTCCTTTTTCTCCACTGTAGTTGGCTTCTATTGCTGCCATTAAAAAGTACAACAAATGTAGTGGCTTATAACCACACAAGTCTATTATCTCACAGCATGTAAGTAAGAAGTCCAATACAGGTCTTACCAGGTAATGATCAAGGTGTGGGCAGATTTGTATCCTTTTCTGTAGGCTCTGGGGGAAAATCCACTTCTAGTCTCATTTAGATTGTAGAGATCGGTTATTTGTGGTTATAGGATTGAGGTCTACATCTCCTTATGGGCTTTCAGCTGAAGATTATTCCAAACTTCTAAAGGTCACTGCATTCCTTGTTTCATGGCGACCTTCCTCCATCTCTAAATCCAGGTCAACGATGGTGAGTTGAGTCCCTCTTACACTTAGATCTCTCTTGCCTCCTCTTCTATATCATCCCTCTGACCCACTCTTCTACCTTCCTCTTCCAATTTTAGGGACTCGTGATTACCCAGATGATCTAGGAAAATCTCCCCATCTCAAGGCCCTCAATCTTAACCACAGTTGCAAAGATCCTTTTGCTAGGTAACATATTTACAAGTTCTGGGGATTAGGGTGTGGGCATCTTTGGGGGCCATTATTCTGTGCAACCATCTAGACTTTCTGTGATTTTAACTTATTTTTAGAAGTAAGATGTTCATTTCCTTCTTCTTCCAGGAAGCTAATCTATAGCCTGGAATTTGTCTCTCAAGGCACTAAAAAATAATATACTGCTACAGTAATAAAGAGGTAACTTACAGATCACCTAAATCATCCCGTAAATGTTCAGACCCTGAGTTTCAAGGTAGTACAGCAGAGCAAGCATGAACCAAACCCTCAGGTAAATGGGAGAATTAGAGAATATAAGAGCTCTATACTACCATGACACATGATTGCCTGAATATGGCCTTGCACTACTGAAATAGAGTTGAATTTGGGCACGGGGAAGAAAGCAATAACGACAGGCTTCAGAGTATGGTTTTAAACCATCCACATATACATTATCTGGGTAATTTATCAAAAAAGCGAAATTATGGCTTTACTCAAGGCCTTACAGAGTCAGAATCTCTAAGAATGGTCAAGGGATTTTTATGTTAGGAAGTACCCCATGTGACGCAATGTATTAAGCCTTGCAACAGACTTTATACCTTATATGTAAAGGTTTGCTGGTGTAGTTGCCTAAATATCATAGGGAATATGGGAAGATCTGTCCTGATTTATTCATTGAATAAATAGTATTTTATTAAACATAAAGAGATAAATGACTACACATAAAATCCAGGCTTTGACTTGAAAAGCATGCTGATTACAAAAAACTTGACAAATATTAGTTCTTCTTTGTTCATGGAAATGCAATTATAAAGTAATGGGGGCTGCATTCCCTCCTAAGAGAAAACCGGATGAGGTAAAACGAAGACAATAACCAGAGAAGCACAGGCACTAAGTCCTGAGAAATGAGTGCTTTTAGCACATGCTTAGTTATGAATAAAGAGAAGATTAACACAAAATCTCAGGACCAGTAAGCAAGTAGGAGGCAAAAGCAGGTGAAGGAAATCTCAATTATTTAGACTACCAAGAAGATGTAAGAACAAAACAAAAACAGGCAAATTGACAAAACAAACAAACAACCTATATGTAGGTTTTGAAAGATGATGAATCTATGATACTCTTGAAGGAAAAAAAAAATTGTACTCAAACTATGTAACTGTTACAGCCAATTAAAAGTTTTAAGGCAAATACAGTTTCCTTTATTTTACGTATTCAACACAGAATCATGTTATGAATAACTGGTAAAAGATGCTTGCCCAAACCCTATTGCCCTGTGCTCTTTGAGTATAAAAGTAGAAGTCTTGTGTGTGCGGAAGATTTGGGAATCATGACAGCTCTACTTCAACACTTAGAATATAAGGGACAGAAAGGAGGAGAAGGTAAATAGGTCTAATGAAACCTGACTAGTTATTATTTGTCTCAGAATGATAACAAATGCAGCTCTGCAGAGCTGAAGCCTTTCTGATTAAAGAGGAAGCGGAAAGAAGCCTTTAGAGAAAACGTGTGTTTTGACAAATGCCTACAATGGCCTTTCCAGAGATAACCAAGGGTGCTTTCGTTGCCAAGGACCCCATAGGAAGTCCACGGAAAATTGGGTATGGCTGACACCTAGGCAGCAGCATTCCACCAGGTGTCTATGTGGGAGGGACAAGCCCACCCTGAGATATATAGAAGCTTTCTCCCCAAACAAACACATCCACCAAATCATCTCCAGTAGGAAGGACACATCACACTACTATGATGATGACTCAAGTTACCCAGTGTTCTGTAGAGGTCTCAAACTTCCAGTCCTCATTGTCAGAAGGTGGATGTTGGTTAGACTTTGTCTCTCCGTTCCACAATCCCTTGGACTGTGACACGAAGATTTATCACTAACTTTCACACACATTAATTCCTTTGTTGCAGAAACAGTAACACGTATAACTGGACTTTTCTTGGACACATTTTAACCGCTTCACCATGCTTGGACACCCAAGTGTAAGGAAATGTCTAAGTCAAGAAAACAGAGAAAAATTAACTCTGAGTAAAATGTTCACTGGTGTGAGAGAGAAGAGGAAGAGATAGGGTGACTGAGGCAGTGAGAGACCAAGACAGAGAACAGGTTAAAATAGAGTCAAAATAGTAGAAAAATGACCTGTGGAAGTTTAAACAGCAAGTTGAAGAAGACAATGAAATAATGCTGGAAAGGAAGACAATACTGAGAATAGCAAGAAATAGATCATAATCAAAAGAATGGTATTAATCACATGTACTTTATTTTTATATTAACTCATTGATACATGAATTTATCTTTAGACATGTATTTATTTAACTTTTCTTAGATTTTTATTTCTTTATCTTTTTGTGTTGGAGATATGACTCATTATAGCCATCCTTTCAAGACCTGGTGCTAAGTACAGTGACTAAAAGAGACATGAGACCTGTTCTTACAGAGTTTACAGTCCTGGAACATATTATCTAATACACAATTTGTACTATCCATAGAGCTATCCCCACAGTAATAACATTTAATAGATGGCTGACCCCAAATGACTGCAATATTCATCGAATTCCTCATGGAACACATAGCAAATGTGTCGATTTCATGATCAATTGTTGTTCTGAGTCTTTTATTTGACCACTCTTCCCACTTCCAAACCTGCTTGTAGGAGTAAGTAGTAGCATCTACCCACTGCTGAAGCTCAAAACTTGAACTCATTCTTTTCCCCCTTTTTCTTACTCCACAAATCCAATCTTCCAATTCATGACAATTTTATCTCCCCAAAATGTCTCTTAGTGTTATTTTACAGCCAATGGCAAAACTTTTTATGCAAGTCATCAAATTCTTTTCCCTGGACTACTAGAGGAGACGCTTAGCTTTTTAAAATTTTTCTACTTAAAATTCATTTCATGTACAACCACCATAGTTCTATATTTGAAATATAAATCAGGTCATGTCAATTCCATGTGTAAACTCTTCTCATTGCTAGGTAGTGCAATTAAAGAATAAATACCAAAATGTTAACCATGGTGCGTGGAGACCTTCATGATTTAGCCCTGCCAAACATTCTGAACTTGCCTCAAGCTCATTCTGCTAGAGCCCATGCCTTTTCTATTCTTTGGGATAATTTATGCATTGTTTTTCTCTGCTAGAAGATTTCTTATCAAGCTAACCCCTCCTTTTTCGCTTTTTTCTTATTTGCTCCTTTTTATCCTTCAGATTTCAGCACAAAATCTAATAGGCTTTTGTGACCTGGGGTCATGGAAAACCATCACAGAGTATGTTTACCTTGAAGAAGAAGAGACTAGACTGAGAAAGCATAATGAGAAGATAATTCGGTTGTGTTTGAGAAAGAGACCCTCATGAGCAAAAACCCCATTTAAAAGAGTAATCACAGCAAGGATATGGCCACAGTAAGTGTCCAGATATGACTCTCTTTTTTAAACCTGGCAAGGAGCCAGATGACTGTTGAATCCGCTTTCAGTTGTGTGAACAACTCAATATGTAGGGGATCAAAACAATCATTTCTTTAGCTTACAATTCTGGGAGCTGGAAATTTGGACTGAGCTTAGGTAGATGGTTCTGGTCTGTGCTAGGTTTGGCTGGCCTCAGCCGGGCTTGCACATGTGTCTAGGGTTGGGTTCCTGTCACCTAGGGCTGGTTGGCCTAGGATGGCCTCCTCTGGGACAGACTGCCTTTCCTCTGTATGATATCTCAGTTCCCAATAGGGTTGGCTGGGGCTTATTCACAGAGTGGCTCAGCAAACTTTCAAGAAAATAAGTAAAGTATCTAAGGCCTCTTGACGCCTAGGCTTGAAACTGGCATGCTATCCCTCTGATGAGTTCTCTCTGTCAAAGGAAGTCACAAGGCCAATCCAGAGTCAAGGAGTGGGAAAACAGACTTCACTTATTTATGGGAAAAACTGCAATGTCACGTTGCAAGAAGGCATGGGTATAAGGAAGGGAATACCTGTGACCATTTTTTTTTTTACCATCTGTAACTGGATTCAGAATTGGAAGAAAGAAAAGAAACAGAAATAGGAGGTTATTTATCAATCCCTCAAATACCCTAATATTCATGTGTCTTGGTTAGAACTTTTCTGGTTTTAATTAAGAAATCTGAATTGACTGATATAGGTTAAAATGATAGTTTACTTAAATAGTATTTCATAGACTCCAGTGACAAGATGTAACTATTTTTCTTCTGGTTGTTTGATGGATATCTATAGGAATAAATAGGGTTGTTTCAGTAAGTACTCTACTTTGTAATCTTTAGAGCATTTTCATAGGTATTACCTGCTGGTAATAGTATATTTAAAACATATATTCCCTACCATTAACTTAATGGATTTCAGGTCTCAGTTTTGTAAGCATAATTGCCACAATGATTTAAAGAAAAGATTGTTTTGAAAGAGCAACCAGCTCTTTCATGACTGCTTCACTCATAATTTTTATTTCAACTCAACTATTTCCTAAAGCATGGATTCAAGGGAAATTTTCAAGATATGAATACTATAATTCTTCAGTGCTTATGTGACATGGACAATATTCTGTTCCTTTTTACTTGGATGACATCCTGTTTAAGTAGAAAATTTTTTTTTGATGTGATTTTTTTTTTAATTGAAGTGAAGTTCCTTTACAATGTTGTGTTAGTTTCTGCTGTACAGCAAAATGAATCAGCTATATATATACATATACCCCCTCTTTTTTGGATTTCCTTCCCATTTAGGTCACCACAGAGCACTGAGTAGAGTTCCCTGTGCTATACAGCAGGTTCTCATTAGTTATCTATTTTATACATAGTAGTGTATATATGTCAATCCCAATCTCCCAATCCATCCCACCTCCCCTTTTCCCCCACTGGTACTGGTATCCATGTGTCTGTTCTCTACGTATGTGTCTCTATTTCTGCTTTGCAAATAGGTTCATCTATACCATTTTTCTAGATTCCACATATAAGCGATATTATACAATATTTATTTTCCTCTTTCTGACTTACTTCACTCTGTATGACGGTCTCTAGGTCCATCCACATCTCTACAAATGACCCAGTTTCATTCCTTTTTATGGCTGAGTAATATTCCATTGTATATATGTACCATATCTTCTTTATTATATATCCATTGTATATATTTACCACATCTTCAACATTTAGGTTGCTTCCATGTCCTGGCTATTGTAATTAGTGTTGCAATGAACATTGCAGTGAATATGCCTTTTTTTTTTTTTAACATCTTAATTGGAGTATAATTGCTTTACAATGGTGTGTTAGTTTCTGCTTTATAACAAAGTGAATCAGCTATACATATATACATATCCCCATATCTCTTCCCTCTTGGCGTCTCCCACCCTCTGTATCCCACCCCTCTAGGTGGTCACAAAGCACCAAGCTGATCTCCCTGTGCTATGCAGCTGCTTCCCACTAGCCATCTATTTTACATTTGGTAGTGTATATATATCCATGCCACTCTCTCACTTTGTCCCAGCTTACCCTTCCCCCTCCCCAGTGTCCTCAAGTCCATTCTCTAGGTGTGCGTCTTTAATCCCATCCTGCCCCTAGGTTCTTCATGACCATTTTCTTTTTTTTTCCCCTAGATTCCATATACATGTATTAGCATACAGTATTTGTTTTGCTCTTTCTAACTTACTTCACTCTGTATGACAGACTCTAAGTCCATCCACCTCACTACAAATAACTCAATTTCATTTCTTTTTATTGCTGAGTAATGTTACATTGTATATATGTGCCACATCTTCTTTATCTATTCATCTGTCGATGGACACTTAGGTTGCTTCCATGTCCTGGCTATTGTAAATAGAGCTGCAATGAACATTGTGGTACATGACTCTTTTTGAATTATGGTTTTCTCAGGGTATATGCCCAGTAGTGGGATTGCTGGGTCGTATGGTAGTTCTATTTTTAGTTTTTTAAAGAACCTCCATACTATTCTCCATAGTGGCTGTATCAATTTACGTTCCCACCAACAGTGCAAGAGGGTTCCCTTTTCTCCACACCCTCTAGAGCGAAAAGCTTTTGCACGGCAAAGGAAACCATGAACAAGATGAAAAGACAACCCTCAGAATGTGGAAAATATTTGCAAAGGAAGCAAGTGACAAGGGATTAATCTCCAAAATATACAAACAGCTCATGCAGATCAATATAAAAAAAAAACCACAAACAACCCAATCAAAAAACTGGTGGAAGACCTAAATAGACATTTCTCCAAAGAAGGCATACATATGGCCAAGAGGCACATGAAAAGATGCTCAATATCACTAATTATTAGAGAAATGCAAATCAAAACTACAATGAAATATCACCTCACTCCGTTCAGAATGGTCATCATCAAAAAAATCTAGATAGAAAATTTTAGAAATATCTATTTGCCCTTAAAATTCTGATAAGATTTTCCATTATCTTCCAGCATCTTGTGTTACAAGAACTCTGGGGCCAGGTTCATTTTTCCCCTAGCTTTAGGGACTTTTATTTATTCTGCCTAAATACCCATAAGATAAAGTCTTTTTTCCAGAAGTTCAGATTTTTTTTTATATTAGGAACTCAGTTTTATTGGAACAATGAACAGTATAGCTCTGTATTCATGACATTATTTTTTTTCTATATACAAAGTAATCATCCTTAATTCATAATGAATTTTCATTGTATTCTCCTCCATAGGAATAGTTGTTGTACACAATGTTATACACAACTATTGTTACACACAATAGTTGTTATACACAAGGTTAATGAATTAACCTACATTAATTCCTTTATCACTTGTATTTGATACTATTCCAGTGTGTTCCATACTTATTTATTTTTATGCTTTTTATGTATATTGATTCCTTTTTTTTCCAAAATTATTGACCTTACATATTAATTTTTGTAAAATGTTTTACATTCCTGAAATGATTTTACTCTTTTTCTGCTTTCATACCAGTGTCTAAAGACACTGAAGTAATATACTGGAGTGATGGAGATTGAGAAGACACCAAAGAAAATGTTCTTACACATGGCAGAAAACCCTATCCTACTATTATGCATCATCCTAGGTGTAGAATTGCAGAAGGATTCCTCTAGAACAGAGTTACTCAAAATGTGGTCCATACACCTGCAACATCATCATTAGTTGGGAGACTGTTAGGAACGCAAAGTCTCAAGCCCTGCCCCATCCTACTGAATTTTTCTTTCTTTCTTTCTTTCTTTCTTTGGCCGCACAATCCTATTGAATTTCTTTCTCTTTCTCTCTTCTTTCTTTCTTTCTTTTTCTTTCTCTCTCTCTCTCTTTCTCCCCCTCCCTCCCTCTCTCCCTCCCTCCCTCCCTCCCTCTCTATCACTCTCTTTCTTTCTCCATGCCACACGACTTGCAGGATCATAGTTCCCTGACCAGGGACCGAACCCACACCCTCAGGAATAAAAGCACAGAGTCCTACCCACAGGGAATTCCGCCCATCCTACTGAATTTAAATCTTTGGGACTGGGTCCCAGGAATCTATGTATCACTGACCTGAGGTGGTAGGATTGAAAGCTAAAGTTTGAAAAGAGGATGTGCCCTGTGCACCATGGAGTTGATATCAATGTAGTTGCAGGAAAATGCATATTGAACTTCTGCGAAATAGTTGCAGTAAGTGGATGGACCACCGTAAGGCATACTTGAGTTCTCCCGGTCTAGTCTCCTATAGACATACAGAACACAATTGTTCAACTGTAACATCTTGATGCCAACAGAGCAACTATGAAGATGACAGTCTCTATAGACCAATCCCTAAACCCATTCAACAGTTTCTTTACTTCATTTAAGAACTGGATGTTTTAATGTGTCTGTGAGTTGGAGCCTAGCCCCAGTACAAACCGATAATGAATGTCTTTCCATCTAAGAATGCAAGCGTGGGTGACTAGAGATAAAAAACAAACAAAAAAAACCCTTCTGATTAGGGAAAATTTTTAAATGTATTATTTGTTAATATCAAATATTTTAATAAAGGCTATACACACCACACAACTATATTGCACTTTTTTCTGTGAATGTGTTTTCCTTTGTTAAAGGCAGGCTTATACAGTCCTAGTATAAACTCAAAAAGATGACATGGCTTATCCTTTGCCAATTATCTATTTATAGATGAACACTGGTAGGTGTTACCTTTCAGACTTGACCAGGGTTTCATTTAGAAATGCACTGCCTGTGTGAGGTTGAGGTAAAGTGGCCAGAAAGAGAAGAGGTTGGCTAGAAAGCAAACTGCAAAAACACTCAGCTGCTGTCCAGGTCAGATGATCTACAAACACATTTCTTAAAATGTTCTTGGAGCATTCTGTTCATTAAGACTACCTATTTATCAAACCCCTTAGTTCAACTTTTAACAATAACCTAAAGCAATACACTTTTTTGTCTTTAATGTCTCTAGACAATCCATTCACATATCCCTCTTAGAATGGGGTCTGTTCTCTTCTAAGTCATAGGCTTCTAATCCAAATACCTAATTTAGTAGTTTTCAAACCATATTCCATCCTTCTCTAGGATTTGGTTAAAGTGCCCCTGGACTGCTGTTGGATAAAAGAAAATTGATGCAGTTCAGGGTTTCTTTCATTAATCAAATTGCTCTATCTCTATTTGCATCTGTTACGTAAAATTTTACTTTTTAATGGTCTGGTTGTTAAATTTTCTTTGGGTGTCGAATAAGGGTTGCTTATTTTAAAAAACTCAAAGTTTGAATAATACTTATGTATACTAATACTCAGGGAAATATGTTAGCAAATGATCTAAAGTTCATGGTAAACTCCAATAAAACACTTAACCTGTGCTAAGTGTTCTCTGGAGGTAATGTCTCAAACAACCTTATTCTAGCAAAGGAGAATTTAGGTAACCTTGGTAGACTGCTCTGAGATATTTATAAACCAATGATAACTGTATAAGCATACCCATTAGGAAAAAGCTTAGACTTCTGTCAGTAATATAAAAGGTCACAGAAGGACTAGATATGAGACAGGGATGAAGAAACATCCTTACTCTTTCATATATTATTTTTTACTTTCTATATTATCCAACTTATTTTCTCTAAGGCATTCAAAAATACACAGTAGTTTTCTTTCTCCTTGTAGCACAAAATTTAAATAATGTAGATATTCACATATTCTCCTACATATTAATTTTTGTAAATGTATTTACTTAAAAATAGAAATTACAATTTTAGATTCAATTGAATATTCTTTGAAAGTAATCGTTTCAACTCCTCTTATTTAATTTCTTTTTCTAATGTAAAATACCTTTTTTTTTTCATTTTTAAAGTGATTGGAGCAGAGCCAGAACGATTCTCTTTGTTCATAAAGAAAAAAAAAAATACTGCTGTGTACATACAAAATAAAGGCCCCCCAAAATCAACTTTCAATTTGTTTCATAGTGAAATGCTGGCAGTTAGGGAAGAAAAAGATATTAGTTTCAGAACTTACCAGTAGATTTAGAATTATATTTTATATTTATTTATTATGTTTCTATTTCTTGTAAGTGTTTGCTGGTATTTAGGAAATAGTATTCTGTCATAGATAAATGCTTAGCTATTTCTCAGAAATCGAAGTCATTCCCAAGAGTGTTAAATTGCCAAGGACTGCTCTGTTTCTGATTAGTACTTTAAAAGACAAGTCACACGCAATAGCATGTGGGTATTCTGTTTTACATTGTAGGTACAGCCCTGATGAAAGTGCTATTAGATACCACATTGTATAGGTCATAAAAAACAACAACATCTTGATGACTGCAGCAGTTACTTGGACTTGGCAATGGTGAGTGGGAGAAAGGTCTCTCTCCATGTAAATATTGTTCTCATCTAAACATAGCTGTAGGCTCTTAGACTTTGAATCACCTTACAACAAATTTTAAACATAATGAGGGCTAGTGGAAAAGAGAGTTATTGAACTTAGAATGATCAAGTCAGAAATGCCTCAGAGTAGGATTTTAACCATTATATTAAAGAATGGGAGACTGTGAACTTCCTTAAAATCATAAAATTTTCTAATCAATAAGGAACTGATTGAATACAGTAGACATTTTGCCACATTAGATGAAAATGTGTATAAAAGTTTTAGGGATCTGTGATGTGTTATATATATTATATATATGCAAACTCAGAGGCATATAATATATATTTATATATCATCAACCTCCTCTGCTTACAACATATTCTTGAATATTCATATTATGTATTTATAATGCATATCTTAAAAATCCAAAATTTTAGTTTCCTTGAATTATTAATGTTTTATTTTCTCCAAATAGGAATATGTTAGGAAATCATAATGTATAAGTGTGAGCAACTCTTGAGAAATCAAGCACAGTCTTTTATCGTGAGCAGTTTTTTCAGAATGCTCCCTACCTTCTGGCTCTAATTAAAACTTGAATCTCCCCTGAGGAGGCTGCTTTCCCAGCAGTTTTTATGTGCTCCGCCCCCACCCCCCTTATACACCTTGGCTTGACAATGAGCACGTGACTTCCTACTTCCCTGTTCTGTATTGCATCTTCTAGAGCATCATCTCCCTCTCTGCTTAAAATTCCTCGGCTTTGACTCTCAGCTACAATCCTGCTTGTTGTAGCTATCACTGACCCAGGTTCACTCCCTCTGTTTCTTTAAAATCATTATCTCCTTGCTCACTGGATATCTCTATAACACAACCTCTTTTTAATTCTTGATTTATTTCAATATACATTTGTGTGATCTTCTCAAATCCTGGCATGTAAGTTATTTGGCCTCAGTCGTCCTTAATCAGTCACCCCCAAAACTGTACCTTACACCTTGTTACTACCATTAACTTCAAAACTATAATCCCAGTTACTGAAATCTTCCTCAAATATTAATAGCCCTTACATGAAGAAAAAGAAGGATTAAAGAATATTTCATAAGCTTTCAATGTCAAAAATTACACCCAGTGTTGGTACCCATGTATATGCTTTTCTCTATTACTGTTAATAATAAATTGTGAGCACCCCGGTAAAAACTAACCTCACTGCTTATGTATCCTGATTTTTTTCTCACATTGTCAAGGATAACTCTTAGAAATTATTATCCCTCTTTCCATCATTAACATATCTTTCCCTCAAGCCAACACCCATCTTATGTCTCCCTAGAGAAAGAAAAAAACAAACCCTTTAAAGCAACCGCCATATTGCTCTCTTCTCCTTTACGGAAAAGCTTTTCAAACTCTTGTCCACTATGTCCAAATTATCTACTATCTCTACTAATCATCATGTCTTGAAATCCAATAGTCAACCCTCATCTCTCATTTCTCAGCAACATGTGATACAGTTGATCACCTTTTTCTTTTGACTTTTTCTTAATCTTGGTATCCAACAAACTACATTTTCTGGACAGTCTGCATCAGTTTCTTTTTCTGGTTTCTGGACACAAATGACTCTGAAATGGCTATATCCTTCCCGGACCTATCTCTGATCATCAGACTACAATATTTAATTTCTACTTGGACATCAAAATGACAACTCAAAAAAAAAAAAAAAAAGACATCTCAAACCTAACCTGGGGAATCTCTTGGGGAATCTCTACTGTCAGTATTTTTAGATCTTCTAGTCTTCTACCTGGACGGCAAACTCTTCTGGCCACTGGTAAGGTGGGAGCCTCAGGATTTAAAGATTATGGTTCCTTAATCTCACCATTTTTGGTTTGGCTCCCATGTGTTCAGTAATGACTGACACCCCCCAGTCCAGAGTCCTTCTCTTTTATCCTCTCCAGAGAATAAATCTCCAAATTTCTAGAAGAAGGATAGCAGGGCAGTTTGGTATAAGGAAAGTCATGTAGGGATCTAACTGCTCTCAAAAAACAAGGGTTTATCTTTATTTGAGCCATGCCTTGTTACCTCCCTTTTACAAAGCTAATCGTAACCACCAGTTCTTGTAATTTTTGAGTTTTCTGCCATGTAAATATATTGGTTCTTGGTTTTCCAGCTTTCTTCACTATATGCTTGGGATTCAGCTAAATGAATTACCAGTTACCCATCTTTTACCTTATTCCCAAAACTCTGCTGCTGTTTTTTTGGGGGGGTTTTGGGGTTTTGTTTTTGTTTTTTCTCTCTCTCTAACTTTCTTTGCCTTGGTAAATTCATCTCTCAAAACAGTAACAATGATAAAAAGAAAAAGAACTTTTACTGGGATTTCTGGAGAGAATAAAATTAGACATATGCATTCAATCCACACCTTAACCCAGAATTAGAGTGGACATTTCTACAGTCTGGAGGCTAATAAAATGATATAGGCACTTTTAAGACCTAAAAATCACTTTCTCTACAATGTATTTGCTACAGTTCTCATATTAATTCTTCCTTAATACAGTAAATAAATATTAATATATTGATTTAAGGGATTCACATAGTAACTTTGAATGGTAAAATGACTTACTTTATTCATTTAGGTTAATATAATTTCACAGTGTTATTCAATGTTTCTTTAACAACTAAATTAAAATATTGCTAAAACTAAAATTGGAAAGAACTATCTCATGACACAGGTAAATTTTAAGTGACAATGCATTGTATATCCTAAGAGCTAGAGGCAATTATTAGGCAAATTGGACATTTATTGCTTGGCATATAGGAAAACGGGATAAGCATTTTTTGCAAAATTAATTAAGGAATAACATTGAAATGTTCTTTTTGATGACCTGTTTTTGATGTTAGTTATTTAATTATATGCATAAATAAGTAATATTTATTAATTACATAACAAATGTTTCATGTAATTTTCCTAATATTCACAATTTTGCAAAGGTCATAACACTAACCACACTTTATATATGAGAAAACCAGGCTAAAAAAATTCACATAACTTGCCTAATACACTTAACTGAAAAAGCTGGAATTCAAACTCAAACTTATCTAATTCCAAAGCCTGTCCATACCACTGTGTCCTCTTTTGGCTTGAAAACATTATGATTCTAAATGAAGAATTTATTTTGTAGTTAACTAAGGATACAGATCTTCATTAAATGAGCCACTCCATAACACAATTATTGGACCTCTAATGGATGAATTGATTGGTTGATCTAACTTATTTCACAATGAAATCTTCTCCATTATAAATGCAGTTGGGATGTTTACATTTAATTACAATTGCATACCTAGTGGCAAAATAACTTTCAGTCAATCTATCAAGATATTTAACACCTACTATGTACCAAGTAAATACAAACACAGCATCTATTTTGTTAAATACTATACAGTACTGATCAAAACAGCCTGTCCTCACAGATCTTATAACCTAAACTTTCTTTCTTTCTTCCTAAACTGCTTACAAATATACCTTAAGAAACCTCGTGGATAATAATAAAAATGTTAAACAAATAGCTAATTGAATAATATCAGAGCACAAATGTTGTGAGAGGCATAGATGGTGAGTTACTAGAGACAGAATCCACTGTTATTGTAGGTTAGAGATGTTTCCCTGAAAAAGTGATATTAAGTTGAGTCCAGAAAAAGAAGTTGAAGATACATAAGGGGTAAGTAGAAGTGTGAGGAAGAGGGGAGAGCATATGTAGAAAGTATGACAGAAAGACGTAAGGAAGATGAACTAGATAACAATGAAGGAATACAGGTACACAGCCATTACAAAAATGTCCCCATTCCTCTGTTAATCCTTTGTGCCCTGCTTGGAGAGGTAGAGGGGTGTTCAGTTTAATCTGATCAAGGAGACTGGTCTCATCTTGATAAGATCTTCATTGAAGCCAAACCTCTGTAGGGGCAAGAAAATAGTTGACTTCCCAAATCGCTGGCATAATCAAGTTCTCTACTGAGTCCTCCTTCTATTTCCAGACAGCCTTCTTTGACTTGGGGGACCAGGTTACAATCAAAATGTACTGTTGATTTAATCCATAAAAATTCCTCCCCTCGCTTTGTAGGTTTCAATGGAGTATTTATGCTCAGGGGTAAAAGGTAAAATAATTTTAACAAAGGACTTCTCATAACAGGTTAAAAACCAAAAATCCAAGAAAAGTATTTAGGACCACCATGGTGGGAAGATATATCATTCCAGCAAAATAGAGATGTTGGAAATTTAAATTTCCTTATGAAAACACACTATGAGTCAATAAATCCTGGGTGCACCTATTTCATATGCTGAGACAAATGTCCACATTATACCTATCATAAATATAAAGTTGACCACTGACATCCTGACAATGAACTTTGGGGGTGGGGTTCCGCCACCTGTGCACTAACAAACCTTTTGGTGACTGTGACGCACAGTAAATGTTGGGATTCACAGTCTAAGTTGACAAGGTGGCTTGGCTTTATTTCAAGGCCACAATTTTCATTCCTCTCTTTCCTTCTTCCTAAACTGTTTACTAATATAACTTAAGAAAACTTGGGGATGACAATAAAAAGATTTCTTGCATTAAATGGTTTCTAAGAAGCAATTTGAATCAGCAAATACTCCACTTGCTGATGCTCCTATATTCCATTTGTAATTTACTTGCCTAAACTGAGAATGTGTTTTGGTGTGAGAGCAGCCTAGTAAAGAATGATATGCTTCCCAAACTAGATCGCCAGAATATTCTTCATCAGTATTAAATGATACATATTTTTAATGAAATATAGTAGAAAACATTACCACAATAAAAATGCAGATTATTTCATAATATTAGGAATTAAGTATGTTTTTAGTATTACAAGTTATAGCTCAAAGAAGATCTCTTTATTTAGATTATAAAGAGACAAATTAAAAAATAGGCTGATTTTGAAGTAGAGTTATCTTATCCATCAAGGACTTCACTAGTTGGTGGCAATAGTTGTTGGTTAAATCTATTTTCACTTCAAAATATATCCTTTTTTGGTCAATTCAGGTATATCTTGAACACATTTCTTTTTCATAATCTGGTAAATTTGGGCCCTTATATAGAATGGAGGGAGAAAGTGAAAAGGAGGTCGTTTTGTGAAGATAAGTTTGTGAAGAAGGATGGAATTTGAACATAAATTTTCAGTGAAAGTTTGGGAACATTTAAGATAAGGTTGGGAAGGAAAGAAAGGGAGGGATAATAGGTCATCTGAAAATAAAGAAGAGAAATGGTGAGTAAATATTAGTTCAGAAAACTGTCTGCAGTACCGATGAGGATCTGTTGAACTCTCTTGCTGATTTCCTTGCAGAGCAGAGCATGAGGTACAGGAAGAATGGTGAAAGGATCATCAACCAGGCTGCACAGAGGTTGAGCAAAGGAGAACCAAACAGGCTGATCGGTACGCATGGGCTATTTTCAATCTGGGAGTTCTTAACTTTCTCTGAACCTATATTTAGTAGGCTTATCAGAGGATAAGCATCTTTTTATGCTAAGAAGTTGTTTTCATTTCTTTAAGATGATTATCTTCAGTTCAGCTGTAGATAAACTACATTATACCTGCTCTTGGCAGTTGATAACCTGAAGAACTGGATGACTTCTAACACTGAGAAAACGTCACCTAAGTGTAAATTATGCACGAATGATCATCCTAATGTTCTTACTCTGCTTATAGGGACAAAAATGTCTCTAGAAAGCCAGTAGCAATTCTTTTCTCCTATCATCACATTGACATTGCCTGTTATAGTTTATATTTTTAAAATTCTGTAATGCTATACGACAATTCTCAAATTATCAAACCCAAAGTGACATACTTCAACCACATCCACCTACTTAGGGACACTCTGTATAATGACTGGGAAGCTTTCTCTCCACACAGCTCGTATCTGATATTCAGACTCAGTCAGATTCTAAGACAGTGCAATGCTCTTCCCCACTGAACATTTCTAGACCACGTTATCCCTTGGATGGGTTATTTCACATTGAAATTCCTCTCTATAGTAAAATGAATGAATTCATTCAATTTTTCAAATGTTTATTAAGTGCCTGTGTTCTAGGCTGGTAATCAATGACAAATGAAACAAAATTATAAATTCTAGCTTCTTGAATATTAAATTCTAAATAATTTCCAAAATATGCTATTATATAAACAAAGGTAATCCCTAGCTTTTAAAAGAATTACAATTTTTAAAGGATGAACTTAGATCAACAAAAATACAATGAAATTAGAAATATATTGAATTTAGAGAAATGAAGAATGATTTTAAGTTACACAATGGGGCAAGAATAATCTATCGGGTTTTTGCGAGGTAGAGGAGAAGTATCATATGCTGTAGAAATGAACTAGCAGTAGAGATTCCTAAAGAAGAATCACTCTCATTTGACATCTTAAACATTAAATAGAAGGCAGAGACCCATTAAGTGGTTTTAAGAAAATCTCGTTAATGGGAGCTTACTTTCTAAAGACTTTATCTAAAGTGGAGTTAATGGGGATATATGTATATGTATAGCTGATTCATTTTGTTATAAAACAGAAACTAGGGCTTCCCTGGTGGCGCAGTGGTTGAGAGGCCGCCTGCCAATGCAGGGGACGCGGGTTCGTGCCCCGGTCTGTCCCACATGCCTTGGAGCGGCTGGACCCTTGAGCCATGGCCGGTGAGCCTGCACGTCTGGAGCCTGTGCTCCACAGCGGGAGAGGCCACAGCAGTGAGAGGCCCACATATACTCCAATAAAGTTATTTTTAAATAAATAAATAAATAAAAATAAAGTGGAGTTAAGCAAGTGATCAAGCAGTCCAGCTCTTTTTATCCACAGCAGCAAACAGTTCCTCTGTGCTTAATAAGTAAGTATATGAGAGCTGTGGCAGCAGCTCATTACGGCTACATTGCTTCTAGGAACTTCAATTATTACTGTCACTGTACTTTATATTCAAAAGGACATTTTGATTCGTGTTGCTCTAAAAGTTTTTTTTTCCACTATAGAGATTGGTTTAGTGGATAGTTCTATTCTGTTTCCAATAAAAGGCATTAGCTTTGAAATGTACACATAAATACTATGAAATGTCAATATGATTAACTATCTGGGACACAAAAATTGCTTTTGTGAAATTATTTTTTCTAAGATTATATGTTTAATTCAATCCCCTTCCCCAAATTGTATTGAGTGGCCACTCTGTAGACGGAAAGTTTATTATTTGTAGGCACCGTGGAAGGATGGAAGCATGACAATATACTATCCCTGTCCTAAAAAAGTTTATATCCATAAAAGAAAGATAAAACATGTCCCCAAATATCTGTAATATGAAGTAGAAACTGAAATTAAGACATATTGGATATAATGTAAAAAGTTCATTGTGACCTCACAACCCAATCACTTCCCAAAGTGACACCAAAATCAGAATGTAAATGAGCAGAAAAAACAAGAACATGAACTTTAATATTACTGGCTAAACCTCAAGGACAAATACATTTCTAGTTGCTGACCCTGGTGAATACATTGGACCAGGGAAGACACCAAGGACACCTCTCTTAATAAATGCCCAAGAGTAGAGGAAAAGCTGATTCTAGAGTAGTAGTTCTACAACTTTAGTGTCCATTACAATCCCTTGGAGGGCTCATTAAAACAGAGATTGCTGGACATGAGAATTTGCATTTCTCATAATGTCCAAGAAGTTGCTGTTGGTCCAGGGCCTAGACTTAGAAAACCAGTTTTCTAAGGGCTAATTGTGAAATTATCCCTGTGACTCTTGCCACATCAAACTCAATTGAAAGCAGACAGAAAGAAGAATATCCTCCTGTAAACTTCAGGCTCAGATACAGTCACCAGACTACTTACCTTATATTACTTCCTTAGGCATTAAAAAATATCAAGCATACTGTTCTTACATGCTCTACTCATACCAGAATATTTGCCTTGAAATTAAAGATGGTTTGTGCATATGTGTCTGGGTTAGAGGTTTGACTTTGAGAGTAAAGAGCTTTGAGTAGCCCTGAGCTCTTCATAAAGCATAAAATATAGATCCACTGTCAAGGTAAAAGCAGGGTGGTAACCATGTGTGGAACCAAACAGAACAAAGTTTAAATCTGATCTATTCCACTTACTGGCTGAGTCACCTAGGCCATGTGAGGTTTTTTTTTTTTTTTTTTAATAGTATAACTATAAAAACACTATATATAGTTATAAAATATACTTTTAAGTTTATAGTATAATAGATTGAATATTGTGCCCCAAATTTCATGTCCCCTAGGAGCCTATGAATGTTACATTTGGAAAAGGGTCTTTGCAGATGTAATCAAGTTAAGATAAAATCATACTGGATTACTGTGGGGCATAAATCCAAAAAAAAAAACCAAGAAAAAAAGGATATTTTACCGGAAAAATTAATTGCAGACTCAGAAAGCTGTTTTAATGTGAATGACGTTTTCCATATGCTGACTTTTAAAGTACCCTCAAGGATGCAGTATTACATCATCCTAAAATGTGTAGGTTTCATTGGTTAAAGCCCTCAAAGTCTAAATAGAAAAGGTATCCTTGCTCCAGAGTCACAAGCATTTCAGGAAGGAGTCAATCCAGTGAATGCAAACATTAACAAAAGGGACTGAACTCCGGAAACATACAAAACACTGTGTCGGAGAAAACATGAGGATTATGGACAACCAAAATCAATCTTTTCAAGCAGAAAAAAAAAAAAAAAAAATCCTTCTAAAAGGACTTATATTCCATGTGACCATAATTGTAGGCCTGAATAGAATGTTCTTTCAATTTTGGGGCTGCAATCACTCACTGAAGCATGTATTGATTGAAAAAGCCTCCTGAGAATTCTGATTATCCTAACATTTTTCACTTGGAGTGAAAGGGGCAGCTTTTTTATTTCATTTTATGCAAAATTATAGTAATTGGTGTCTGACCTTTTTGATATGGACTGTTAAGCATTACACTGCTGGATCTTTTCACAGAATCAATTATTTTAATTATGGCTGTCTGACAAGAAGAATCTAGGACATAAACAAGAAAAGAATATTTAAATAAAATGGAAAACAGACTTTTTTGGTGCATAATACAAAAGTACTATTAATTATAAACTTGACTGTGGTAAGCTTTTAGCACTCAGGTTTTTAATCCAATTTTCATTTCCAAATAATTACACTTTCATAGACAAAGACAATTTATATAATGAATACACTGAATAAAAACATGCATTCTCTCAAAGAAAAGGTAAGGAATATGGAAAAGATAAATAATAATGGAAATCTAAATATGAGACTTAAAAACACCACAGAGATGTCAATATGTTTTAGAGTGGCATTTTATTGGAAGACTCAGAAAAAGATAATACAACATTTTAAGGAGTATGTCTTGTGCACCAATTTAAACCCATGTCCTTAAGATTAAAATCTATCTAAAAAAATAAAAGAAAGAAATGGTAATAAAAACTCTAAGGTTTTATATTAGATCAGTTTTCATTTTCAACTAATAGGAATGACTGGAAACTATTTCCATCACATGGCCAAATCCTTAATCCACAAGAAAAGCCTCTAGTATAGCATAACCAGCTGAATATTCTTAATCTACCTGTCCCAATATTTTTGTTTAAAACTGACATCTGTAAAACTCTGTACTTGGACACATATAGACAAAGAGATTTCATCTTTTCTAGGGGAACCAATTCTAGAAAAACACTGAAATAGTTTACCAAGAGAAGCATGCTTGTGTATATACAACCAAAAAATATGCAGAGATTTGGGGGAGAAAAATGATTTTACTTTTTTAAAGTGATATTGAAAATAATTTCACCTCTGAAAGGATTAAGAGAACTGTGTGAACATTTTGCTTTCATCTAACTAAGCATTTTCTTTTTTTTCTGAAAAGACTTAGGACCTCAAGGTCCTCAAGGACTGATTGTGCTGGCAAGTATGATAGAAAGTAGGTGCTAGTAACGAAAAAGCACGATTGGTAAAGGAGAGGAATGGGAGGTCCGACAAGTGGATTTCCTCTTTGCAGAAAAGAACAAAGCATTTTGCATTCTTTGGGAATGAACGATCCCTGTGAAGAGGCCTGGGGATGTCTGTAGAAGGAGGCTGTATAATTTAATAGAGGTGGAAGTTACATGGCCGTATACAAAGATTAAAATTCATCAAACAGCACTCCTAAAATAAGTGCATTTTGTAAATTGTACATGTAAGTTACACTCCAATAAAGCTACTACATAGGAAGCCTAAACATGTTCATTTTTTTAAAAATTGAAGAATTCTTCACTGAAGAATTTGTTTTAAAAAAAATGAACAAAATCTCATAGACCTGCAGGACAATATCAAGTGATTCAACAGCAGTGCTAATGGAGTCACAACAGCCGTGTGAATGGAGAGGAGAGGGAAAAAGGACAGAAGAAATATTTGAAGAAATAATTTCCAAATCCTTCCAGTTTGGGGAAGACAGAATTATTGATATGAGATGAACAATAAACCCCAAGGAAGATATAAAAATGATAACCACACCTAAACAAATCATACTCAAACCATTGAAAACCAAAGAGAGACCCTGCAGGTGGCAGCTGGGCCAAAGAGGGCCTAGGAGAGGCAAAGCAAATTTTGGTTAAGTTTTATAAAAATATCCCAGCTCCTTCTTGCACCTGATTTTTTGGTCAAAAGATCTAGCTGTGAGTTGGACAGTAATAGAACAGAAGTAAAGTTATTACTGCTGGAATGTGTCCCACTGATTTTGTGCCGGTAGAGGAAGAGCTAGAACCCCAATGTCTGTAGAGGTGTGTGCAACATCTTGGATTCTGGGAAATACAGAGGAGTGTAGGATATTAATTTTTCTCCTTCAGAGCCCCTCAATGCAGCATTCATGAGGCAGGGAAACACCCAGGTGCAGCTCTCCCAAATAATTGTAAACACCTTAAATTTAACTGACTATTGGATCTGCCATCCCCGGTCAAGGCTCTGATCATCACTCGATCACCTTTGTTTCTAGTTTTACCAAAATGTCTGTCTATCTGAAACAGCCAAGGATGGTTCCAGTTCTTCTATATCTCACGTGGAACATCTGTCCATACCTCCAGATGTCTCCCCACCCCCACTGCCATAGCCTTCATTCAGTCCTTCATTGGGCTGGATGAATGCCACCTGGCTGGTGTGTGGACAGACAGGACAAGATTGGATTAATTGTCCTCAGGAAATCCCTCTCAGAACAAGGAACCGACTTAATTACTGGAACTGACCTGGAAACCCAAGGCTTATTAGCTAGCCGAGAGGCCCCATTGAAGACACTGTCAGTCTGTGTACTTAGAGGAGCCTCCCTCCCTAGATTATGAACAATACTGTCCAGGGAATCAGACAATACTTTAGGTGTGGAAGTCAAGTATTAGCTTGCCTCTCTCCTTAAAATATAGTGAGTTGCATTTTATGTAAGGTCATAGGAGACCTTTAAGTGTTATGGAAATGCCTCCAATGGATCAGGTAGCCCTCAGATGACTGCAGTGACCTCCCCCAAATGAAACTCCTTTGGTTACTGTGGGGAGCTACCCAAAGGGATGATACACCGTGTGTGTAGTTATCCCAACAGTGGGAGTCACCAATTATAAAAGATGGTATGAATTATGTCCCTGATTTTATCTGTAGTGATCAATGACACCATCTCTGAAAGGGAAACAGCCCAGCCTCAACTCACTGGCCAGTGTCTTTATGGATGATAGATTGGCCCTACACTTCTTCCTTATAGGCCAAGGAGGAGCTCTGGAATTGTTAATACGTCTTGCTATACCTGGTTAATTCCACAGGTTAAATAGAAAGGTCGAATAAGAAATTCTGAGAAAGCCATCTGACTTTCTAAGATTGATCTGAGTGGTTAATGGGATCTGTTCAGCTGCCTGTGGCCAGGACCCTGGGGGTCATGGCTGAAATCAATACCACACGTTGGCCTAATCCTACTTCTTGGCACTGTGTTGATATTAGTTTTAATTAAGTTTTGTTTGAGACAAAACTTAATCTTTCAGATTAATCATAATGGCTGACACAGCAGTGTTATTATCAGAAAATTCACCAGAATCCAAAACCATGTACAAACTAGGGGTAGATATTTGGGGGAGACTGTGGTCCATGGCTTTCTCACATTTCTGCATGTCTTTTAAGCAAAGGCACTGATGGCTTCTGTTCCAAACTATCTTTTCTAGGATGTTGGTAAAGACACACAACAAAATGTAGGTTTGCTGAGAGCTACGGAATACACAGACAGTGCCAATCCCTGAAGCAAAGGATATGCTGACTGTCCTTCATAAAAGATGTGGGCCCCTTAAGCTCAAGATTTTTCTCCTGTAATGTCATCCACTGTGTGCGAAGACTCCCCCTTCTTGTCACTGTG
Organism: Kogia breviceps; assembly: GCF_026419965.1. Classification (NCBI taxonomy): domain Eukaryota; kingdom Metazoa; phylum Chordata; class Mammalia; order Artiodactyla; family Physeteridae; genus Kogia; species Kogia breviceps. The sequence continues at coordinate 8,608,971 of NC_081324.1, read as the reverse complement.
GTGACTGAAGATCAGGAAACCAGCCTGAGAAAATACTGTCACTCTGACTATGACTCCTGTGAGTAATAAAGTCTTTTGTCTCTGATCAAGAGTCTCATGTGTTCTGTCAGCATCCATGAAACTGTGGCAGGCTGACTTCTTAGTTTGCAATTAAGGTGAACTTTCATACTCACACTAGTTCTTGACATGTGCTCTTTCTGTAACCTGACCCAAACATAACTCATGATTTCTATTCAAATTTCTTTCCATGTTTATAAGGAAGGGGATATAAATCTTGTTTTTGTATGCACTGCCTTTTGAATACTATCTAAATCAATACATTTAGAGTTATCTAATACTTTATTTGTCTTTATTATCTATTTTTTCCTACAAAGAATTGTATGCTTCACAGAAATATACAGTTAAGTGACCTGAAACTGGAAGGTCTGCTATGAAAAATAGTTTTTAGAAACATAAAGAATGTAGCATAAATAACATAGAAAAAACAGTGTAAGAACCATACACAACTGTGAGTCTTCTTATTGCGACATATTAAGGTATTTTTCAGTATGCTAAACTACTTCAATTTATGCAAACAGAGGAAATCTGTCTTTGGGAAGAAAAATTGTATATTTTCATTCATCTATCACATACTTATCACTTAACTAAGCTATACAAAGACAAGGTCCTAAGGTAACTTCTGCTCAGTACACAAAATTATACACATTATATTATTCAAAAACAAATGGAACTAATGTATGATGCTAGAAGTGAGAACAGTAACTGTCTTTGGGTGGAGTTGTGACTGGAAGGGATGAAAGAGGCTTCCATGGTGGGATCATGTCCTATTTCTCATCAAAAGTGCTGGTTTTGTGGGCTAACATTACCAACCTATGCGTTTAGTAGTGCTTGCCTTTCTCTGCATGCATGTTATACTTCAACAAAACAAGTTACAGTAAAATGAGGTATTATGAGGGCACAGAAAAGGGACACCTGATCAACAAGGCTTGGTGGCTAACAAAGCTTCCTGGAGAAAGTAATGCCTAAAAGGAGTCTTAAAGAGTGGCGTTAATTGGATAAAGTTGGGATGTAAGGAAGTGCAGCTAAGTCCAGAGAACTGCAAGAAGATGGGGAAAGAACAGTAAGCAGTGACAGTGTTGAAAAAATATTGCAAGAAACAGCTTGAAGAGATGACATTGGAGAGGATACAGGGGCAGACTACAAATGACCACTTTATACTATCAATGAACTTAGGCTGCATAAGCCAATAAAGAATTGAGAACAGTCTTGACATCTTGCATTTCAGATACATTCCTGCAGAACCCTATGGAGGACCAATTGAAGTAGGGGGCAGGAAGAAGATGACAGAAAGACTCGGGGCTTTTCCAGTATCTTTGTTGAAAACTTGCAAAAGAAAAAATAAAATTTACCTCAGAAAAGATGCTAGTAAAATATGCCCAGTGGAGAACCTGGAAATAGCACTGTTATTACATAAAATTTCACAGCTTTCTCTTAAGGACCAGATGGAGAGGCTCTCTATTTCTATTTTAATTCAGTCATAAGAGTTCTGTCATATTATTTTCACAATTGGTATCAAAGGTTTCCATTAATTATACAATATAAATCAGTTTTATATTGTACATTTTCATTTTGCTAGAGTTATGATAACAAAACTATATCCTTGAAGGTTGAAAATATATTTCATTCAGCCCAGTTGATTTTTGCATACTAATGACTTTATATCCCGGTAGTTAATCATCAAGCTTAGTGTTATTTTGGCCTCCTTAATTTATACTTATCTCAGACTTCAGACAGAAAAAAATGTGAATGGGAAAAATATGAAAACTGACAATGATTTTAATTTCCAAGACTCCCTTTTCCATCCGTTACAGTTATTACAATTATGAATGTTCCTTTTAACATTGAGCTCTTCCATTTACATTATCTTTCTGTCTATGCTAAAATCAAAGGAAAATACTTTTTCACTAGAGAATTCACAACATGTATCATATGAAATATTAAATAATATATAACAATGCAACACAATCAGGAATTATAATATTATGATGTATATATACATATATATCCATCTATTTAGCTATATAAAGAGATAGGTAGATAGATCATAAATAGGTAGAAAGATAGATAGATAGAGATATTTTAAACACATACACAGAGAAGGAGAAAGAGGTCCTGACTCAAGTTTCACGAAGAGATTTTCATATATAGAAGTCCATTAAAAATTATACTATTGGACACATAATCATATTTTTTATGAGAAAATATAAACATACTTATCTTGCTACAGATTATACACCATGCATTCATCTCAATGGCCTGTGTCTTATAAAAACAAATAATAGTCACAGTTTAATTTTGAATGTAACATTTTTGAAATGGTCTTTAAATTTCAGTTTTCCTTTGCTCTCTCTGGTTATCTTTCATGTTCTTTTTCTCAAAAAATTAGCAAACATTTATTGAATTTATATTTTGCTGAGTATGACAGTTCTTTTCCTAAAACTTCAAGAGAGGTTAAAAAAAAAGATGAAATTCTGATATGTCAAAATGTTCCTAAAGGACAGAGTATTGTAAAATACATAAAATAAACACAGAAAATAGTCTTTGTATCTAAAGAAGGAACTATTACTACCTGGAAGAAATAAGAAGAAAGATTCCTGAATGTAGTGATCACTACATTCAGAGAATACAGAGAATTTTGAAAAAATGCAATTAAAACTCTTTGATCAATTGTTAGAAACTATCATTCTGAGAAACAGAAAAAAAAAACATAGTTATAGAGGCAGGAAAATAAGTGATAGACTGAAGAACAGTGCGTAATTTCATGTAACGTACAGTTGAGAAAATGTAGGGGAGAAGAGACAGGATTAGAAAGGTCTCTTACAACCTAATATAGTGGACCAACCACAATTCCCAGTCCTGGCTGCCTATTCTAATCAAAGATAAGTTCTAAAATCTTCAGATTCATGGACTTCATCAATTTCGATGCAATATGTCTGTGATAGCCAATTAGAAGTCACTGAAGGTGTTTGAATATTGAAATGAGTTAGTTTGTGATGGGTCTGAAAAGAAACTTGCTTTCATTTTTTATTGGAGTGAAAAAAAATATGCAGGGAGAGATACACAAGAGAAAACAATAGACTCATCAAATCCCACAGTTGGAAGACACATTAGTGATCATACAATGCCACCCTCTAGATCCAAAAACCCTTCTGAAGCATCCACAACCACCAAATCTGCAACCTATGTTTATTTTCAAAAACTGCTTGTGATAACAACCCAATTTTATCCATTATGATTCCACGGTCTCTTCTAGAAGAACATTTTTGCATTTTGTCAGGGTAGACATGAATAATTGCTTTTCTAATTTCTATCCTTTTCTCTTCCTTACAACTGATCCATAATTTTATTTGATGTGGCAGTATGCATAACTAAAACTAATTAACTTCACAGACACTATTTCATTCAGGAGTAGTCATGTGACAAATGTGTAGTCAATGCGACAGAAGCCAAAGTTGGCTAGCAATTTCCATATACAGTTTGCCCACTACATTATCTTCCTCTTTTCCTTCTCATCTTCCTCCAAAGAGGGCAAAGGTTTGATGCCTGAGATAGAGAGCCATTTTGTGGCCATCAGAGGGAAGATACCTGCTGAGATTTCCTTAGATATGAAAGACATGGGACGCTGGAACCTTAGAGGAATTCTTGAGAACTCTGAAAGGTCTGCTTTCTTGTCAAGTATTTTAATAATTAAAACAACCTCTACCTAGTTGAACCATATCACTTTCAGCCAAATGCAATCTCAACTGACACGTTTATCCAAACCAAAAGACTGGAATTCATGTAGAGAATCTATATACTCACTTGCAATTTTCTGACTAAATTTAAATACAGTGACCGCAGCTTTTGATCCATAGGGTATGTATTACTTTTTCCCCCAGAGAAGAGGTAAATAATTTAGAAATTCACTAGTTCTACATTTTCTCTTCTACATATTCATGTCCTACCACTCTGATGAAACAAAGCGTTGAATGGTCAAATGAGACTCACAGGAATCATAGACTTTACTTTGTATCAAATTTTTCATTCATTTTGCTAGTGAATCAAAGGAGGCAAGCAATCGTGAGACACAATGCATTATTCTCTTGGAGACACCCAAGACTGAAAAAATTGCTCAGTAAATGGTCCTTTATCTCTAGCTTCAGGATGCATCCCGGTTTAGATTCAACCTGGGACAACTGTTCTGAGCAAAGAATGCTCAGTGATTACTGAGATGTTAAGGAACATCATCATCTGTTATCACATTAATCATGGAGCTTCTCTGACTGTACCCTATCTCCCAGTCAGTCATGACCATATATCCATACATACTAGATTTACTTACAGTAAACAACCTAAGCAGATCTGATATATTCTGATAAAAGTATTTCATGTATAATAGCACTGTTATCTTTCTACTGGTAAATACTATTTATACTTTATTAGGAGGTCTGCTTACTACAATGATTATAACAAGATTGGACAAGTGCCACACCTTTTTTCCAGGTTTCTCAGGAAAAGAGAAAGAATGACTTCTGACTCTTTACTTGTAAATCACCCACCACCAAACTGACCTTGCTGTGACTTCACTTTTCTTCCTGCTCTAGGGAAAACTTAAAGTGATTCTCAACACTTCCAGTTTGAGGGGCATCAGGTCTGGATTGGCATTCGTTTGAGGGACAAATAAACTTATAATTTTAAGCATTTTAAGAGCTTGGTGGGCTTTTAAATTCAGCAGTTATGTATCCTTACTGAAACAGAGCCTTTATTCATAAATGTACATCACTGAACCCTTTCCAAAACCGAGATCAACAAGGCAAAATCTTAACACTAGATAATATATTTTTCAAATAGACCCAATTCTCGATCGCTTTTTGTCAAATTCCATTATCTTAGAATACAACCATAACAACCATATACAACCATAACAATGCCCGTGAAGGAATTTTATTTACCTCCCAGTATAAAAACCACATCACTATGTAAATAACACTCTGTTCTTTGGTGTATAAATTTCTTCTTTTTTTTTTTTAAACATCTTTATTGCAGTATAATTGCTTTACAATGGGGTGTTAGTTTCTGCTTTATAACAAAGTGAACCAGTTATATGTATACATATAACCCCATATCTCTTCCTCTTGCGTCTCCCTCCCTCCCTCCCTATCTCACTCCTCTAGGTGGTCACAAAGCACCAGCTGATCTCCCTGTGCTATGCGGCTGCTTCCCACTAGCCATCTAATTTACATTTGGTAGTGTATATATGTCCATGCCACTCTCTCACTTTTCTCACTTTGTCCCAGCTTACCCTTCCCCCTCCCCGTATCCTCAAGTCCATTCTCTAGTAGGTCTGCGTCTTTATTCCCGTCTTGCCCCTAGGTTCTTCATGACCTTTTTTTTTTTTTTAGATTCCATATATATGTGTTAGCATACGGTATTTGTTTATCTCTTTCTGACTTACTTCACTCTCTATGACAGACTCTAGGTCCATCCACCTCACTACAAACAACTCAATTTCATTTCTTTTTATGGTGAGTAATATTCCATTGTACATATGTGCCACATCTTCTTTATCTGTTGATGGACACTTAGGTTGCTTCCATGTCCTGGCTACTGTAAATAGAGCTGCAATGAACATTGTGGTACATGACTCTTTCTGAATTATGGTTTTCTCAGGGTATATGCCCAGGAGTGGGATTGCTGGGTCGTATGGTAGTTCTATTTTTAGTTTTTTAAGGAACCGCCATAGTGTTCTCCATAGTGGCTGTATCAATTCACATTCCCACCAAAAGTGCAAGAGGGTTCCTTTTTCTCCACACCTTCTCCAGCATTTATTGTTTGTAGATTGTTTGATTATGGCCATTCTGACTGGTATGATATGATATCTCATTGTAATTTTGATTTGCATTTCTCTAATGATTAATGATGTTCAGCATTCTTTCATGTGTTTGTTGGCAATCTGTATAACTTCATTGAAGAAATGTCTATTTAGGTCTTCTGCCCATTTTTGGATTGGGTTGTTCAGTTTTTTGATACTGAGCTGCATGAGCTGCTTGTAAATATTGGAGATTAATCCTTTGTCAGTTGCTTCATCTGCAAATATTTTCTCCCATTCTGAGGATTGTCTTTTCATCTTGTTTACAGTTTCCTTTGCTGTGAAAAAGCCTTTAAGTTTCATTAGGTCCCATTTCTCTAGGAATTGGGTTAAAAAGGATCTTGCTGTGATTTATGTCATAGAGTGTCCTGCCTATGATTTCCCCTAAGCGTTTTATAGTGTCTGGCCTTACATTTAGGATTCTAATCCATTTTGAGTTTATTTTTGTGTATGGTGTTAGGGAGTGTCCTCATTTCATTCTTTTACATGTAGCTGTCCAGTTTTCCCAGCACCACTTATTGAAGAGGCTCTCTTTTCTCCACTGTATATTCTTGCCTCCTTTATCAAAGATAAGGTGACCATATGTGTGTGGGTTTATCTCTGGGCTTTCTATTCTGTTCCATTGATCTATTTTTCTGTTTTTGTGCCAGTACCATACTATCTTGATTACTGTAGCTTTGTAGTATAGTCTGAAGTCAGGGAGCATGATTCCTCCAGCTCTGTTTTTATTTCTTCAGATTGCTTTGGCTCTTCAGGGTCCTTGTGTTTCCACCAAATTGTGAAATTTTTTGTTCTATTTCTCTGAAAAATACCATTGGTAGTTTGATAGGGATTGCATTGAATCTGTAGATTGCTTTGGGTAGTATAGTCATTTTCACAATGTTGATTCTTCTGATCCAAGAACATGCTACATCTCTCCATCTATTTGTATTATGTTTAATTTCTTACATCAGTGTCTTATAATTTTCTGCATATAGGTTTTTTGTCTCCTTAGGTAGGTTTATTCCTAGATATTTTTTTTCTTTTTGTTGCAGTGGTAAATGGCAGTGTTTTCTTAATTTCACTTTCAGAGTTTTCATCATTAGTGTATAGGAATGCAAGAGATTTCTGTGCATTAATTCTGTATCCTGCTACTTTAGCAAATTCATTGATTAGCTCTAGTAGTTTTCTGGTAGCATCTTTAGGATTCTCTGTGTATAGTATCATGTCATCTGCAGACAGTTACAGCTTTACTTCTTTTCCAATTTGGATTCCTTTTATTTCTTTTTCTTCTCTGATTGCTGTGGATAAAACTTCCAAAACTATATTGAATAACAGTGGTGAGAGTGGGCAACCTTGTCTTCTTCCAGACCTTAGTGGAAATGGTTTCAGTTTTTCACCACTGAGGACGATTTTTGCCGTGGGTTTGTCATATATGCTCTTTATTATGTTGAGGTAAGTTCCCTCTATGCCTACTTTCTGCAGGGTTTTTATTGGAAATGGGTGTGTTGAATTTTGTTGAAAGCTTTCTCTGCATCTATTCAGATGATCATATGTTTTTTTCTCCTTCAGTTTGTTAATATTGTGTATCACATTGATTGATTTGCGTATATTGAAGAATCCTTGCATTCCTGGGATAAACCCCACTTGATCATGGTATATAATCCTTTTAATGTGCTGTTGGATTATGTTTGCTAGTACTTTGTTGAGGACTTTTGCATCTATGTTCATCAGTGATATTGACCTGTAGTTTTCTTTCTTTGTGACATCTCTGTCTGGTTTTGGTATCAGGGTGATGGTGGCCTCGTATAATGAGTTTGGGAGTGTTCCTCTCTCTGCTATATTTTGGAAGAGTTTGAGAAGGATAGGTGTTAGCTCTTCACTAAATGTTTGATAGAATTCGCCTGTGAAGCCATCTGGTCCTGGGCTTTTGTTTGTTGGAAGATTTTTAATCACAGTTTCAATTTCAGTGCTTGTGAATGGTCTGTGCATATTTTCTATTTCTTCCTGGTTCATTCTCAGAAGATTGTGCATTTCTAAGAATTTGTCCATTTCTTCCAGGTTGTCCATTTTATTGGCATAGAGTTGCTTGTAGTAATCTCTCATGATCCTTTGTATTTCTGCAGTGTCAGGTGTTACTTCTCCTTTTTCATATCTAATTCTATTGATTTGAGTCTTCTCCCTTTTTTCTTGATGAGTCTGGCTAATGGTTTATCAATTTTGTTTATCTTCTCAAAGAACCAGCTTTTAGTTTTATTGATCTTTGCTTTCATTTCCTTCATTTCTTTTTCATTTATTTCTGATCAGATCTTTATGATTTCTTTCCTTCTGCTAACTTTGGGGTATTTTGTTCCTCTTTCTCTAACTGCTTTAGGTGTAATGTTAGGTTGTTTATTTGAGATGTTTCTTGTTTCTTAAGGTAGGATTGTATTGCTATAAATGGTGTATAAATTTCTAAAGGCATGAGGAATGTATAAAATGTATGACTCATTTCTCCTATGAATTACTTATTGCTACCTTTTTTGTTTTTCTTGTAAATTGTCTTTATTAACTACAATAATGTTTAACTTCCTAGAGAAAATGATTTTTCATTCTACTTTTACTGAAACTCTCTTCTATTCTTGTAACTGATTCTCTAGGCAGAACATATCCTTAGTCTCTGTCTTCCTAACTACATTTTTTGAGTACCCATAATAGTTTTTAAAAAATTATTTAAAACTATAAGCCAGAAAAATATTTAAAACTTATATATACCATCTATATTTGTTACATACAATAGATATACTTCTAGATTACATCTATATTATCTACCAAAATGCTAGCTGGTTTAACAAAACTCCAACTGAATAATGGCTGAAAAACACTTGGTATTTAATTTTCATTCATGTAAAACTGTCCAAAACAGTTCAAGGCAGTTCAAGCCTCCTCCCAGCATTAATTGATCTAAACTGACCCACGTTCTTAACATATATATATATATATATATATATATATATATATATATATATATATATATATATATATATAACATATATTTCCAAGATTGCTCTGGATGTCAACATCCAGCCAGCAACAGAGGGAGGAGCATGGAAAGGTGTTTGTGGGATGCTCTGAAGCCCGTGTGGAGATGGCAGGAGTCAATCCTGCTTCATTTTATTGGGGGCATCATGTTGCCAAGTAGAATAAGGGATGTTGTCTAGCCATAGTTTCTAGAAGAAATGGAAACTGGCTTTTATGATCATTATCAGTTCATTTTACTTCCTCCCTATTCATATTGGTTTGTTTCTATTCACCCTATTCAAAATATGTTATATCATTTTTGTACTATTTTTTCCATCTTGCACACAAAGTGTGTGTTTTTTTCTCTTAAGAGAGAACATAGAACACCTGTAGAGATGGTGCCCTTCAATCCAATCATGAAGATCTACCTGAATTTGTACACATATGGCTGTGTATTAGGAAGCCTTTCCAGAAGAGAAAGAATGGGAAAATACTGAAGGCTAGACGTAGGCAGCAGCAGTGGGAATAGGGATAAAAAGGAGTTAAATGAGCCATATTGCTGAGATGGAAACACAAAGAACAAAATAACACTGGTTGGTGGGAAGAAGGGTGGACAGGAGACAGCTAAAGGCAATTTTGAATTGCAACTTTGAGTTAACAGAACAACTGGAGAAATCAGAAGAAGAAATAAATATATACATTTAATTTTAGGTATATGAATCCATAGTGAGAGCGAGATCATAATCACACTGACATTTTAAAAGGTAATTTTCTTTAAGAACATATATTTTTTTTTAATCTCAAACACCTCCTTGAACACATGCTGTCATCATCAGATACTATTAGCAACTATTTGTTTATACTAAGGAAATAACTTTATTTCTCTGTAACTCCCCCAAAACACAGACACCATGTACATGCATAATACATGTATTCGGTCTTCAATGGAAGAATTTTCGTCATCAATGCCCGCTTATAAGCAGCACAGAACATCAGGATGTGGCAGCCAACTGAGAGGCCCTATGCTGCTTATTTCTAAGTGTCTATGCAACACTGAACATGCTACAAAGTTTCCGGGCTTCATTTTAGTTATCTAAAAATAAAAGTAACAACATATGATAATACCTGTTACAACTCTAAGATCTTACAAAATTTTCATTACCAGGTGAAGTATAAGTTAACCAGACAAGAGCCTTGAAATTCTCTGAATAAAGGATAGACCACAGCAAGAACTAAAAAGGATAATTTTTTATTCCATTCTCTCCCTGGTAAAATTCTATATCCTAAAATGAATAAAACGTATAATCAATTGCCTACCTTTAAAAAGTGTTATTGATGATATATTAACAAAGTCAATGTCCCAAAAGCAATTGGAAGAGATTCATTGTAGTGCAAATATGTTGTTTAGTATACTGTCTACACCATATAAACATAATAAATATTCAGGAAATATTATGTCAATACATGGTAACTGTGGCCAGAAAATAAAACAGAACACACTCTACTGAGTTGACTGTTATTATTATTTTAATTTTCTAAAGTTATATAGTCATGCATCTCTGATGTACAGGAAAGGTAATAAAAATCCAATGAAGAGAAAAAGGAAGAAAAAAGGGAAGAAAAACCTAGCTATTTATAGACATAATTGGTATCCCCTCTGACTCCATTTTAAAACTTTTAGAGGAAACATTTTCTTCCAATTGAAGAAAGAAAGGAAGGAGAGGGAGAGAGGGGAAAGGGACGGGAAGGGAAGGGACGGGAAATCTGTTGCCAAACCGTAACACCTTGTGAGTTGCCCATCAGCACAGGATGAAAATCATGCAGATCAGAATAAAGCTTCTTTGACTCATTTTATTGCCTCAACTGCCAAATACTCAGCAGCGCCATCACTATAATAATATTAAAATGTGTTGAATGAATGAAGAAAAAAAAACTCTGGAAAAAATGATAGTTTCTAAGCTGTATGACTAAGAGAATATGCATTGGATATACAGAGATAGAGCACAAATATAGTAAAAGAGATTGACAATACTTTCTTAGATTTAAGAAAGATGAATGAATGTACATCAGAAAATCAAGTATAGATGGGAGAATTCACAATGACTAGCTATGGTGTGTTTAATTTTAGTTTAAGATATTTGCAGACATTCAACAGCCTGGGCTAATTCAAGCAGGCTTGGGTTTTGAAGTTCAATTCAGCTGCAATAGAGAAAACAGTGTGCTGTGATAACTGGGGTGATCTAATGACATTTATTTATGCATCTCTCCTGGCTGGTGTCAGAATCTTGTTCTGAGTCTCCTAGCAACAGTGATGTGTGCATGTGAATATGTCCATGTAAATAGCAGATGCAATGAACAAAGTTTCTATTCACTCATAGAGATGACAGCTTGGATTTCCAGATCCTGATGCTACTAAAACAATGTTTCAAAAGTGCTTCAAAGGAGCCTTGGTCCGGTAGACAACACTATATAAAACTTCAAAAAGGAGTCACCGAGTTGCCCTAAGCTACTGTGACGTGAGCACAGGTATGGAAGTAGAATGTTATTACGTTCTATGTATTTTGCAGATGTAAGGGGTGCAGAATTTGGAAGGTTTGTGGAAGCAATCTATTTTTCCCAAAATATATAAGGAAAACATAGATCAACTAATATGATTATTTTTTCTTTTCATTTTGAAATAAACTACTCAAATTTTGTCCTAAAATTATTTTTTACCTTGGAGGTATTCATGGTCTACCCTGCACATTCACTCTATGAGTCATGCATCATTACACTTATTAAGACTACTGGGTCAGAGTATTGGCGTAGTATTGGCACCTAGACTCAATAATGCTCATTAACTACGAGAGTCAAGTATGATTTGTATGTGTGTGTCAATGTGGTGCTGATTAACCTTTAATTATGCAAAATTATCTATATCTTTATAGTGAAATACATATCTACTGGAATATATTAAGATGAAAAGGAGCAATATAAAGTGATACTGCATCCGTTACCAAAAAGTCATTTTGAATAATGAGCTATATGACAATGCTGCCGTGAGAAATAATTGTCAGGATGTGGTCTGGTGAGGAGTCCAAAACCACTGTGGCACTAATGAGACTTGGTACACAATCTAATAATTTAGTGCCACGGGGTAACTTTTTAACTTCTCTCTACATGTCTCTTTATGTGTAAAATAAGGTTAGTGGTAACTAGCTTCCAGGATTAAACAGAGTACAACATAGCATAGGGTAGGCATTCATTGCTGATTCTCATCCCCTCCTCTCACCCTTATCAAATTTTATGCAAAGTTATGCAAATTTCTATAATATATAAAGCTGTAATGGCGGTGGACTCATCTTCAGTGGTTAAATAACTGTGTTTTCAGTGTATCTGAGCACTATTAAAGAATAAATTTAATGTCTTTGTGGAATCAGGCTAATATATTTATGTGTATTCACTAGTTTGGAGGTCCCTTAAATTAAAATAGTTCAAATGCTGCTGTTATTAGGCAAATATAATATATCAAATTTGTTAACCACTCATATGACATTATTGATGTCACAAAAAAATAGCTGTTTCCAATATAAACTGTATGTGTGTCTCAAAAATAGCCACAGGAAATGTGCTGTCATTACTATATTTTAAGACTTGCCAGTGGAGTCAGTAGGAATAATACTTTAGCACTTTTATTTTTTTTTTCTTACAGACTTCATTAAAACTTTGTCCATTATTTCCTCCAATAAACATTTTTTGTGTGGTCATTTTCTACACGATAGGTACAACCCTTTGTTTAGGAGCATCTACAATGAAGCATCAATGTGGAGTAGTGCTGGGGCTCTGAGGTGAGAGAATCTGGCTAGGAAGCTGGACTCCATCACTTCCTGTAAGCAAGCAGTGTCCTCTAAGTGCCAGATGCTCCCCCACCTTGTACCCAGGGGAGCATCAGAGGTGTGATTTGCCTTATCAAGGGCAGTCTCAGCCCTAGAGGAAAAGCACAGCATGTGGTGGGTAAGAGAGAAAAGAACAACAAACTATTAAATTTAGTGTCATACATGCTTGCCCTAGAGAGGAATGAAAGGTGCTCCAGGATCACAAGGAGATTCATACTTATAACGTGTGTGGCCTAACGTTTTTCCTCAGTTTTTAGGGTTGGTGTGCTAAGAAGAGAATAAAGAGAAATAGTATACAAAACCAGAAATGGAACAAAATGCAAATAGATGAGGAAAACCAAGCTATACATGTTTGAATTTAAAGGTAAAATACTTTTAATATGAAAAATTGAATGCAATACACCATAATTGGGGTGGTTTTTTTTTGCATGTGAAATAAAAGTTGAACACCTTTGAGAAGTTGTAGTTAAAATAAGTGGAGAATCATTAAATATCTTGTTCTGAGTTTTAAACATACTCTGGCAACATATTTTCAAAGTTTACTTTAAGAATCACATGGTAAAAACTCAAAATGGATTAAAGATGTAAATGTATGACCTGAAATCATAAAACTCCTAGAAGAAAATATAGGTAGTATACCCTCTGACATCAGTCTTAGCAATAGTTTTTTTGGTTTGTCTCCTCATGCAAGGGAAACAAAAGCAAAATTTAACAAATGGGTCTATATCAAACTAAAAAGCTTTTGCACAGTGAAGGAAAAAGAGTTCATACAATTTAACACAAAAACCACAACTTGATTAAAAAATGGGCAGAGGACCTGAAGAGACATTTTTTCAAAGAAGACATACTGACGGCCAACAGATATATTAAAAGATGTTCTACATCACTAATCATCAGAGAAACGCAAATCAAAACCGCAATGAGCTACCACCTCACACTTGTCAGAATGGCTACCATCAAAAGACCACAAAGAACAAGAGTTGGTGAGGATGTGGAGAAAAAGGAGCCCTTATGCACTGCTGAGATTGTAAATTGGTGCAGCCACTATGGAAAATGGTATGAAGGTGCCTCAAAAAATTAAAAATAGAACTGCCAAATGATTCAGCAATTTCACTTCTTGATATTTAAGAAAGAATAACAAAAAAAAACAATAGTTCAAAGAAATACATGCATGCCAATGTTCATTGCAGCATTGCTCACAAAAGCCAAGATAAGGAAACAATCTGAGTGTCCATTAATAAACAAATGGATAAAGAAGATGTGGTATATACATATATATATACAATGGACTATTACTCAGCCACAGAAAAAAATAAAATCTTACCATTTGCAACAAAATGGATGGATCTGAAAGTTATTATGCTAAGTTAAATAAGTCAGACAGAGAAAGACAAACACTGCATGACTACATTTACATGTGGAATAAAAAAAAAAAAGAACAAAAAACCAAAAGGTAAACAGACTCACAGATACAAACTGGTGGTTGTGAGAGGGGAGGGTGAGGGTACTAGGCAAAAGAGGTGAAAGGGATTAAGAGGCAAAACCTCCAATTATATAATAAATAAGTCACAGGTCACAGGGATGTAATATTCAGCATAAGGGATATGGCCAAATATATTGTAATAATCCTGTATGGGGTCAGATAATTACTAAACTTAACCTGGTAATCATTTCACATGTATGTAAATGCAAAATCCTTATGTAGTACCCCTGAAACTAACATAATAGTGTATGTCAACTATATTTCAATAAAATAAATTAATTTTTTTAAAAAAAGAATCACATGGATAACATTTAAAAACAGATTCTGGGTCTCATGTGTTAACTTAGTAAATCAGATTTGCAAAGGGAAAGTCCTGAGAATTCATATTTTCAACGAAATATTTCTTTTGTTTGAGTAAGTCTGAGAAAGCTATTCTAACACAAAAGGCAACGCAGCTTTCGGAATTACTGTAATTAATGATCAAGTGTAGCTATAAGGGGGTCAGCCAATGCAGCTCCTCATTTAGTCAGCAGTCCCTTATCTGAAAATGCCTAAATCTGTTCCATCTGCAGGGAAGAAAATAGGTAATTTCAAAGCATTTGCTACTTCATCGAATTACGGCTGGAACTCTCTCTCCTCTCTGGAAGCAGCGCGTAATTTGCACGTAATTTCCACGGCTGGAAAGTAGCACCACAGACCTCGTTAAACTGTCCACTGCTGAACTGAGACAGCGAACCTCTTCAGATTCTAAATTGCCACATCATTTTTTCAAAAATAAATAAAACCCTTTCCAGGAACAAAAAAGACTTTGCAAAATTGTGTTCAACCACTAGAGCAAATGGCCTTGCCTTCACCAGGAGGATTTCTTTTTTTCCTCCTAGAATGAAATATTTTTCTTTTTTTCCCCTTCTCCACTTACTAATATGAAGCTCAGGGTAGGCACAAAAGAGGAAATCAAAGTCTAAAGACCTGGGCAAAATCATCACATTCTGTGGCTGTAAATATTTTGCTCATTGTCAAAGAAAAATTCTTAAATAATTTGTGGTCAGTTACATTTAACCAAAAGTACCAAGATACTAAAAAGAATAAATAGCATTCATAGCCAGGTAAAGCAAATCCCATCTTACTCAAATTCCACATTTCACACAATTTTAGAGGCAATATTTGAAGAAAACATCTAGTTTATTTCATCAGTGGAAGTATAATGTGTATTTTAATTTTTTAAAAAAATTTTCATAATTATTAAAGTATAACTGTCTACTGGAGAAAATATGAGAAAACTTACAAGAAAACAGAAGAAAAAAAATCTCATATTTTACCATTCAGTGACAATCAGTAACACATTGATTATTTGTGTTTATATTTTAAAAAAGATTATTTTCAATGTGTTTTTGACCTGCTTTTTAAATCTAAAACTATACCTTTAATGTTTTCCAGATTCTCTAAATATTATTCAAGACCATTATTTTTAACAACTGCATAGTGTTCTATAATGTTTTTATTATAATTAATTTAATTGTCTGTTGAACATCCTAGTTTTTCTGTTATACATGTTTTATAAATGGTATGGTTAATTTCCTTAATTATGTGAGTGTATACACATTATGTACTTGTATACATATATGTGTGTATGTGTAAATGATATATGTATATTAAACTTTTTCAACTTAAAAATAAAATTGCTGGGCTAAGACATAAATGTTTTATGGACTGATATTACATGGTCTTAAATTGCATTTCGGGAAGGTTGTACCAAAGTACTTTTCTAAGAGTAATACATGAGAATGCACATTCGACTAGAAGCTGGTCCATTCCAAATTTCCTAATAGGATGAGAACATAATGAAGATTCAGGCATGTGCTGTGTCTCAATGGGAGATGCATAAACTAGAGAACAGCAGGCATGTTTTGTTTGTGTGAGCATTTTTCAGGTAGAGAAAGCCGAAGAAAGCCATGGGGTCTACAGAGTTTTGTCTTTTGCTCTAAATTACTAATTAGCCTCTCCACTTTGGCCTCTGCCTATCATCCTTGTCTGTTGTTCAAGGTTAGGCAACCAACACTGACCATTTTGGACAGGAAACCCACTGGACCTCAGAAATACCTGGGACAAATATTTAAAGGTGATATAAAAATAATGACTTAATCTCCACTTTATTTTTGTTACTATGCTAACAAACTTCTTGAGCAAAACCCAGTGATGTTATCTTTTCAAAATTTCGATAAAAATGAATACAGTCATTTTCAAAGAGGCCGGAAAATTTGCACTAGAAACAAACTGGCAGTGGGTTGTACCGCATTTCTGCTAACATCATAAGAGGCTGTGCATAATTTATAAGAAACTAATTTAGTCTTTTTTTTTTTTTTTTTTTTTTTTTTTCAGTACGCGGGCCTCTCACTGTTGTGGCCTCTCCCATTGCGGAGCACAGGCTCCGGACGCTCAGGCTCAGCGGCCATGGCTCACGGGCCCAGCCGCTCCGCGGCATGTGGGATCTTCCCGGACCGGGGCACGAACCCGTGTCCCCTGCATCGGCAGGCGGATTCTCAACCACTGCGCCACCAGGGAAGCCCCTAATTTAGTCTTGAACATAAATTTTCTGGTGGTGGGGAAAAGCTCTTTATTATGCATGTTTCATGATTTACCTTTTTCTCCTTTCCCTGATGAAACGTACAATTGCTGTACTTCCATACATTAACTTCTCACCGAATAGATTATGGACCAGTAGGGACCACTTGTGAAGGTTTCCAGACATGTGCTTGTTACAGCACGTAACAACATTATAAGAATATAATGATAAGAACATTTTATTTATAACCCAATGAAAACTTGGGTTAACATTTTAAACTTCTCTCTTAGGCACCTCACTTGACAATCTAATAAAACCCTATTCATTTGATAGATACCATTTTGGGGACTGAGCCTGCAAGAAGCGTTTTTGTCTTTTAGATTAAAAATATATGTTTCCAAGAGCAAAACTATATATTTTGAACCATATATAAAATTCCGTTTTTCTGGCCTCACTGTGAGATATTTTCTTAGCTGCACAGACACTGAGATCTTTGTAAGAATTAGGTGGCAATGTCACTTTGCATGCCCCTGTTTCTGTCACCTTAAATCTCCCATGATCAAGTACTCAGCATATCCCAGGGATATCTGCATGGCGTCCAAGGATAGGCCTGATATAAAAGAAACGATCATCATACTAAGTGAAGTAAGTCAGACAGAGAAAGACAAATATCATATGATACCACTCATATGTGGAATCTAATTTTTAAAAGATTATATAAATGAACTTATTTACAAAACAGAAAAAGACTCACAGATTTTGAAAACAAACTTATGGCTACCAAAGGGGAAATGTGGGGCGGGGGGAAGGATAAATTAGGAGCTTGGGATTAATATACACATACACTACTGTACACAAAATAGATAACCGACAAGGACCTACTGTATAGCACAGGGAACTCTACTCAATATTCTGCAATAGCCTATATGGGAAAAGAATCTGAAAAAGAGTGAATATATATATGTATAACTGAACGACTTTGCTGTACACCTGAAACTAACACAACATCGTAAATCAACTATACTCCAATAAATTTTTTTTTTAATTCTTGCTTCTCAGGGAACGTTTCCAGTCTTCTGTCCCACTAATTGAAGCCCCATCATCCAGTATTCATAACTGGTCATAAAAGAGTGCTGATTTTGAATGTGCCAGGGTAGTTTTGGATCATGGAACAGTCCCAGAAATGAGGACAGCTAAATGGAGTTATGCCAGGAAAACAAGAAGACACTCAAAGTTGGGGGAAGCAGACAAGAAAGCAGCTGTGGCATGAAGCATAAATCTAGAGTATATTAGCTGTGGCTCTTAATAGCTGTTTGATCTTAGATGAAACACCAGTGTTTCCATGATCCCATCTGGAAGGCTGAAAATACCTAACTTGGGAGATTGCTGGGATCACTGTATCAAAAATACAGGCAAAAATCGGTTGTAAACTACAGATCAACATCCATAGATTAAAATATTATTTTTCCAAGTAGGGAGATGGAAATGCATAAGGTGATTTAAAGAGGAAGCCTGACGTGGTTTGTCTTTCTCACAATATTGCCCAGTTTTATTTATTTTACCAAAATAATAGCATTTGAAATATATGTCTTACCATCTTGGAGTCAACATATTTAGAGGTTAAAGACTCTTAAAAGTAGAAAGGAAAACAGGGGTTTCTGTCACATTAAATTTTTCTAAGTTCAGTTATGCCCCATGATTTATTATCTCTTTCAATTACACTTAATAATTGCTCAGTAAAGCAAAGAAAATCAAGACCCCACAGAAATGAAGTTTTTGGAATTATTGCAGTGACTTGGTACAGAAAGAGAATCGAAGACATTGTAAATAATACGAGCATTTGACTGCACAGCATATTGTGTGTGCTTAATAAATCGATGTGTGCTGGTTTGTAATTTAAGGTATTCGGGTAGTGAAAGATAAGTGCTTATTCTAAACAAATACGTAATTTATAATCGTGTACAATTTAAATAAATTTATCTTGACAAATAGGGGGTGGGATGGGACCAAGTCCATTTGGGGACTGTTCATTTTTCCATGTTGCTAACTGAGCCTGTCACAGCTTAGAACCATACAAAACACGCTGCAACTTGGTCCCAGGAAAGATTTAGGGAGCAGGAAACAGCTGCGGGTGTAATGTGTATTTACAGAGGTTTTTAGAAGTTTCCCCAAGCTGAGCTCTTCTTTTCAGTGGCCCATGGGAGGCGGAGGACACGCACAAGTGGAGCTGATGGTGCAGGACCTGCTGAGGATTCTTAGGGCATGTTTGTGAACAATCTGCGTGTTAGGTCAGCTGCAGCTGTCCACTGACTTGTCTTGCCAAGCGGCTCTAAGGACATGCTAGATGCACTGTCAACACCTGACTATTCCCCTTCAGTCAACAGGTGATGCTTCTGAAAAGCAACATGCCCGATAATTAGCATATTTCGTATATAACATGAAATGAATGAAAAAGGGAGCTCCCACTGTCTTCATTCTCATCCCTGATGCAGGAAGTGAGCTGTGTGAAAAGATGCTATTCATCAAAGTAGGAAAACAGACTGTCAAAGTTTCCCAAAGAGACAGAGAGAGAACGGGTTCTTAACTCATTCAAGAAGAGAAACAAATCTCTAGGCCAAAGGTATATCTGAAGTATAGAAACAAAACCCATTCGAACTTTGAGTGTTTCTATGACTTCGTGCTTCCTCTAAATTATTCCAAATTTGATTCATGTGTGTGTGTTTTCAGTAACCCTATTGCCCATAATGGATTTAATTAGGGTTTTATATATGTTAAGAAAAAAATGAGACAAACACATTTTTTTCTCTTTTGAAAAAATTAATTCTATGCCATTTATTTTAAATACAGGAATTTATTCCTAAATGTTCAGTGTAATTACTGGCTTCTCATCAAGACCATTTCACCATTAGTATATACTAGTTTCTTTGCACAGCAGTAAATTTGAGAAAAGACAAAAAACTAATATATGTCTATACCTCCACTCCCAAATACATGTTCCCAAATATTTTTAGCAGCATGTATTTTTTTCTGATAAATAAAAATATATATACAGAGAGAGAGTTGAAAGCCAGATCTTAAATTAGGCCTGTAGGCTTTATTCTCCTGAATAGGTATTTAAATTATTACTAACTATCCAAGATACATAATTTTTATTTTCCTTCTTTATTAGTTATCTAGTGTTTCATCACACATTTCCATAAGTTTAGTGGCTTAAAACAGTAAACATGTATTAACTCACAGGCCCTGTGGGTCCCGAGTCCAGTCTGGGCTTAGTAAGTTTCCTGCTTCAGGATCTCAGGAACACACAATCAAGAAATTGCCCAGTGCTGGGTCTAGGCTTCCAAGCTCACCTGGTATTGAAGACTGAGTTCCCTGCAGACATAATGCCACCCTCAAGTTTCTTGAAAGGGCAACTCCCACCATGGCATCCCCTTTCCTTAATCCAGCAAGGAGAGAGTCTTCAAGCAAGAGGAAGATACCATTCATACAAGGTAATCATGGAAGTGACCTTGTCATGCTCTGTTTGTTAGAAGGAAGTCACAAATCTCTCCCATACTCAAGGGGAGGGGATTACACAAGAGCTTAAATACTTGGACGTGAGCATCATAGGGCTATCCTAGAATAACACAATTTCCATGGTTTAAATTTTGAGAAAACTTAATGACAAGGATTGTGACATCATTTCTTAGAGTCTTGTCAGTACTTGAAGTGAATATTCAATCTCAATTGATTTTGGAAGAATTGTATGGGGATGTCACATAGTCATGAGGCTCATTGTTTATTTGTTTTTCTCATTGGTCCGTACCCATTTCCTACCAAATATTCTGGTTTAGAATTCATTTATGCCCACATATCTTGTTCTGACTTTTTTCCTTAATGTTTTAAGCACAAGTGTTTTCTGGTTCATTCTTCTTGCTTCGTTCATTACTATTATTTTGCCTAAATCCCATAGGACAAGTTTAAGTATAATCAAAGTTTAAGGAATAATTGCTTTTTCCCTTAAAGCAGCCCTTAATGAAGAAAGAATGTGGCTTCCTGAAATATTTACAGTTTGATTCACAAGACAAGAAAGACAATTGATTTAGTAGCCTCATTTCTGAAACAAATTTAATTTTCGGTATATACAATCTGCATAGGCATTCAAACTACTCAACGTGCATTATTCACTTAGATAATTGCACATATTTAGAAGAAAGATATCCAATTAAAGAGGAAGTTAAATATACATAATTATGCTAGAAAATGAAAAGGAAAGGTACAACCGCATGTTAGATAGAGAGCCAAGTAAAGTATTCTGAGGGACAGGAGCCCCAAGTTGGAACTGCAGCTCCATCTTTAGCATTCTGTGCGATCTTGGATAAGTCACTTAATTTCTCCCAACATGTCTCATCTCATCTAGGCCACGAGGGACTGAAGGCTAGAGATTTCCCTGGTCCCTCCTGGTACAGTCTCTGTGCCTGTCCTGGAGCCCCAGATTAGAGCTGTGACCACATCCCCTTCCAGGTACCTGCTCCAGGTGTATCTCATCAGCCACATCTCAATGCACTGCTGTGTGGACACGCCCACTCTGAAGAGATATTGCAGACTCCTTTTGTGAAGACTCTCCTACTCCTGTTGCACCTAAACTGGGGGTCTGTATTTATCCGTTGGTGTTGTTTAAGTGGCATCTAGTGGGACAACTTTGTTTTTTTATTGAAATACAGCTTATTTATAATAGTATATTAGTTTCAGGTGTACAGCATAGTAATTCAGTATTTTTGCAGATTATACTCCATTATAGGTTATTACAAGATAATGGCTATAATTTCCAGTGTTATACAATATATCTTTCTTGCTTCTCTATTTTATACATATTAACTTGTATTTGTTAATCTCATAGCCCTATTTTGCCCCATCACTCCCCTTTGGTAACCATAAGTTCTGTATCTATGAGTTTTTTCCTGTTTTGCATATATATTCATTTGTATTATTTTTTAGATTCCACATTTAGGTGATATCATACAGTATTTATCTTTCTCTGTTTGACTTATTTCACTATGCATAATATTCTCTAGGTCCATCCACATTGCTGCACTGCAAATAGCAAAATTTCATTCTTTTTTATGGCTAATATTCTGTACATATATATATAAATATATAAAATGTATATATACACATCTTCATAATCCAATCATCTATTGATGAGCACTTGGACTGCTTCTGCACCTTTTGACTTTCTTCTCACCCAGTCTGCAAAGATTGTCATTTGCTTGGCTCTGTTAGCTCTGTAAAATGTTCTCCATTCCTTACCAATCCACTTTATGATGAGAAGGTCCTGTTAATATTTCAAAATGGGATGAGCTATTTGCACTTCATTTATAAATACTGTTTTGTTTTGTTTTCCCGTTCCTGATGGTTGATTTTAGAAGAAACGTTTTGGTAAAAGGACCATGGGAACAGAAGGTTAAGACCAGAAGGCTGTTATCAAAGAAAATACAGGGATGTATTTTGGTACTCTATGCTAAGTTTGAGCTGTTTTGTGATTTTTTTTTCTTCAGTTCCAATCAAAAGAGAAAATTTTAACATCTAGTTCTATTTCTAGTCACAAGCATGTGGGCAATTACACTTTAAAACTGATGATGTTAATGCTATTCTTAAAATGCTCTTTCATAGGTAGATTAAGAACATTAGAACAGGCACAAACCTCTTACATAGCTTCATCCACCAGAGGGCAGACAGAAGAAGCAAGAAGAACTACAATTCTGCAGCCTGTGGAACGAAAACCACATTCACAGAAAGGTAGACAAATTGAAAGGGCAGAGGGGTATGTACCAGATGAAGGAATACGAAAAAAACCCAGAAAAAGAACTAATAAAGTGGAAATAGGCAACCTTCCAGAAAAAGACCTCAGAATAATGATAGTGAAGATGATCCAGGACCTTGGAAAAAGAATGGAGGCAAAGATAAAGAAGATGCAAAAAACGTTTAACAAAGACCTGGAAGAATTAAAGAACAAACAAACAGAGATGAACGATACAATAACTGAAAGGGACAGAACACTAGACGGAATCAAACAGAATAACTGAAGCAGAAAAACAGATAAGTGACCTGGAAGACAGAATGGTGGAATTCACTGCTGTGGAACAAAATAAAGAAAAAAGAATGAAAAGAAATGAAGACAGCCTAAGAGACCTCTGAGACAACACTGAATGCACCAACGTTCACATTATAGGGGTCCCAGAAGGAGAAGAGAGAGAGAAAGGAACCAAGAAAATATTTGAAGAGATTATAGTTGAAAACTTCCCTAACATGGGAAAGGAAATAGCCACCCAAGTCAAGAAAGCACAGAGGGTCCCAGGCAGGATAAACCCAAGGATAAACATGCCGAGACATGTAGTAATCAAATTGACAAAAATTAAAGACAAAGAAAAATGATTAAAAGCAACAAGGGAAAATGACAAATAACATACAAGGGAACTCCCATAAGGAGTTAACAGCTGACTTCTCAGCAGAAATTCTACAAGGCAGAAGGGAGTGGCACGATATATTTAAGTGATGAAATGGAAAAAACCTACAACCAAGATTACTCTACCCGGCAAGGATCTCATTCAGATTCAATGGAGAAATTAAAACCTTTACAGACAAGCAAAAGCTAAGAGAATTCAGCACCACCAAACCAGCTCTACAACAAATGCTAAAGGAAATTCTCTAAGTGAGAAACACAAGAGAAGAAAAGGACCTACAAAAACAAACCCAAAACAATTAAGAAAATGGTAATAGGAACACACATATCAATAATGTGAATGGATTAAATGCTCCAAGCAAAAGACACAGGCTTGCTGAATGGATACAAAAACAAGACCCATATATATTCTGTCTACAAGAGACCCACTTCAGACCTAGGGACACATACAGACTGAAAGTGAGGAGATGGAAAAAGATATTCCATGAAAATGGAAATCAAAAGAAAGCTGCAGCAGTAATTCTCGTATCAGACAAAATAGACTTTCAAATAAAGACTATTACAAGAAACAAAGAAGGGCACACATAATGATCAAAGGAGCAATCCATGAAGAAGATATAGCAATTGTAAATATTTATGAACCCAACATAGGAGCACCTCAATACATAAGGCAAGTGCTGACAGCCATAAAAAGGGAAATCGACAGTAACACAATCATAGTAGGAGACTTTAACACCCCACTTTCATCAATGGACAGATCATCCAAATGAAAATAAATAAGGAAACACAGCTTTAAATGATCCATTAAACAAGATGAACTTAATTGATATTTATAGGACATTCCATCCAAAAACAACAGAATACACTTTCTTCTCAAGTGCTCATGGAACATTCTCCAGGATAGATCATATCCTGGGTCACAAATCAAGCCTTGGTAAATTTAAGAAAATTGAAATCGTATCAAGTACCTTTTCTGACCACAATGCTATAAGACTAGATATCAATTAGAGGAAAAAATCTGCATAAAATACAAACACATGGAGGCTGAACAATACACTACTTAATAACCAAGGGATCACTGAAGAAATCAAAGAGGAAATCAAAAAATACCTAGAAACAAATGACAATGAAAACACGACGACCCAAACTCTATGGGATGTAGCAAAAGCAGTTCTAAGAGGGACATTTATAGCAATACAATCCTACCTCAAGAAACAAGAAACATCTCAAACAAACAACCTAAACTTACACCTAAAGCAATTAGAGAAAGAAGAACAAAAACCCCCAAAGTTAGCAGAAGGAAAGAAATCATAAAGATTAGATCAGAAATAAATGAAAAAGAAATGAAGGAAACAATAGCAAAGATCAATAAAACCAAAACCTGGTTCTTTGAGAAGATAAACAAAATTGATAAACCATTAGTCAGACTCATCAAGAAAAAAAGGGAAAAGGCTCAAATCAATAGAATTAGAAATGAAAAAGGAGAAGTAACAACTGACACTGCAGAAATACAAAGTATCATGAGAGATTACTACAAGCAACTCTATGCCAATAAAATGGACAACCTGGAAGAAATGGACAAATTCTTAGAAATGCACAATCTTCTGAGAATGAACCAGGAAGAAATAGAAAATATGCACAGACCAATCACAAGCACGGAAATTGAAACTGTGATTAAAAATCTTCCAACAAACAAAAGCCCAGGACCAGATGGCTTCACAGGTGAATTCTATCAAACATTTAGAGAAGAGTTAACACCTATCCTTCTCAAACTCTTCCCAAATATAGCAGAGGGAGGAACACTCCCAACTCATTCTATGAGGCCACCATCACTCTGATACTAAAACCTTTGCATAGCAAAGGAAACAAGATGAAAGACAACCCTCAGAATGGGAGAAAATATTTGCAAATGAATCAACAAACAAAGGATCAATCTCCAAAATATATAAACAGCTCACGCAGATCAATATTTAAAAAAACAAACAACCCAATCAAAAACTAGGCAGAAGACCTAAATAGACATTTCTCCAAAGAAGACATACAGATGGCCAAGAGGCACATGAAAAGATGCTCAACATCACCAATTATTAGAGAAATGCAAATCAAAACTACAGTGAGGTATCACCTCAAACTGGTTAGAATGGGCATCATCAAAAACTCTACAATCAACAAATGCGGGAGAGGGTGTGGAGAAAAGGGAACCCTCTTGCACTGTTGGTGGGAATGTAAATTGATAAAGCCACTATGGAGAACAGTATGGAGCTTCCTTAAAAAACTAAAAATAGAATTACCATATGACTAAGCAATCCCACTACTGGGCATATACCCAGAGAAAACCACAATTCGAAAAGACACATGCATCCCAATGTTCATTGCAGCACTGTTTACAATACCCAGGTCATGGAAGGAACCTAAATGCCCATCAACAGACGAATGGATAAGGAAGATGTGGTACATATATGCAATGGAATATTACTAAGCCATAAAAAGGAACAAAACTGGGTCATTTGTAGAGAGGTGGATAGATGTAGAGACTGTCATACAGAGTGAAGTAAGTCAGAAAGAGAAAAACAAATATCATATATTAATGCATATATGTGGAATCCATAAAAATCATACAGATGAACCAGTTTGCCAGGCAGAAACAGAGACACAGATGTAGAAAATGTATGGATACCAAGGGGGAAAAGTGGAGGGGCAGGTCGTGGTGATGGGATGAATTGGGAGATTGGTATTGACATGTATATACTAATATGTATAAAGTAGGTAATTAATAAGAACCTACTGTATATTAAAAAAGAACATTAGAATGCTTATTATTTATTCTCTATAGCTCCTCTCTTCTCAAAAATTTCATCTTCTGTAAAATAAAAATAGACTCAAACATTAATTAAAGTGATGAAAAATGTATGATATTTATACATAAATGATGATTTATGAATAAAGTAAAGAAGAATCTAGGATAAAGAAAAAACTGAAAAAAGACATTTAAAATTTAATATTTCTGGAAACAACTTAGCAGCAGAATTTCGCTTAGAAAGCTTCTCTTTTGATTATAAATAAGCACCTTTAATAATTTTATCTTCTCTTTTGGAGCTAGTGATCATTTATTTTATAATTTTTCTATTGACAATAGTGGGTTTATATAGTTACAAGCACACATATTCATGGATTATGACTGAAAGAAACTCCTCTAATTATTCAACACACCAGTAACCTAAGTCTTTTATAGATAGTGTGTCCATATGTAAGACACAATTTTCTTAATATTTCAAGATGCATTTTTCTTCCTACCCACCTGCTACTCCCCACCCACACATGCAAACACATATACCTCATAACATTTACCCCCAAGGATGAGAGGTATCACGTTGGTGGTCATGGCCCCCCAAATTGGCATTTTGATGGTAGTGACCTGTGTTTAACGTTAATGCCAAAAATATATATAAAATACTGGTCATGGGATATTTTCATGACTTTTTGTAAGAAGATGTTACTCATATCTTAAAGTTAGACATTTAGGACATTTACATTGTGAAGTACAGTATCACATCAGAATTCAGTAAGTGCAGAATCCTCTGCAGTGTTTTGTTGTTCTCATGACTATTATTTATGACTTGTTTCTCTGGAGGGCCCAGTTCACGGATGAGTACATGGCTATTCCTTCTGACAAAAATGTTGTGTTCTCTGTCAGCCTTCAGTATCATTACTAAGATTATTTATAGTGTTTATGTCTAAAAGTCAAAACCTCTGCATCTAACAGGAAGAAAGCCAAAGGCCAGTTTGAAGGACAGAACTTCTGCACCACAAATCAATGTGCACGTGTGGCATTTTATTTAGCTGGTGTTATGAATTGTATCAATTCATCAGTCTATTCTTAGAGTCTATCTATTCCTTAGATAGAGAATTTTGTGAGTGAATGAACAGAGATAGCAGAGCAAGAGATCAGGCAAAGACCTGAGACTGTCATTTGAAGGAACTCTGTTATATAAGCTTTAAGGTAGAAAGCTTGTAGTGAGATGTGAGATACGATTAAATTTTTTCTTCTTTTCTCTAACTTGATGTTACTGTACTTGCCACTGTTTCAAATTAGCAATTATTTTACAAGGAGTTGAAAAGAAAAAAATATATTATTTAATACAATGTTTCACATTCAGCAGATGAAGCAAGGTGAATACAATTTAAAAGTAAAAGCATAAGCTTCTTTTTCTTTGGCTTAAGATCAACATAAGCATGAGAATGGAGCCTACTAATTATGAACTTTTTCATAATGTAGTAATCATTTCTATGTTTTCAGTGTCACAGTGTTTCAGGAGATGGTGCCATGTGGTAGGTAAATGAAGGAACTGATGAAAGAAAGATTTGACTGTCAGGCCCCTGGATGAAAAATCAGTAAAGTGCTTATTAGTATAGTTGGTAAGAGTAAAAATGTTGAGCCAGAAGGCCTAAGTTAGATTTAGCCTAATAATGATGAAAAACATTTCACAAAGGGACTTAATTACTAAAAAATACATACACTATATAAGTTAGCAGTAATTCAAGGAAAAGAAAAAAACATGCTCTATTTCAACTGCATGTCTATACTGATAAAATGTGGTGAAATACTAAAATAGTTTCGTAGCATTTTTGTATATTATGTATGAAAATAATTTTAATGTGCATCTTTCTGTTCCTTTAATCTTGCTAATAATAAAGATCAATTTTAATTTACTGTTTATATTTACACCATATAGGGATTAGGGGATTTTTGAATAAACATTTTGCCTGGTACTTAATAAATTATCTCTTTTAATCAAACTACAATGCTGGGAGGTATGTGTTATTATCCCTATTTTACAGATAAGAAACTAATGTATGATAAAATAAGTTATCTTGTCCAAGACCTATATGCCTGGCGACAAGTTCTCAGAGCAATTTGCTTCAGAAAATGATGCTCTTTCCATCATAACTCAGTGTGTCACCCACCTCATTTTCCACTACTTGTGCAAGAAATGCTCGTTATACAGAATTATCCTTTAGATGTTAAAACTTAATTTTAGAGCATCCATAAAGACTTGCTTTACACCTTTGTCTTCACATTTTGCATTAATTTCTTTTAAAATTTTTATATAATATCCTATATTTTTGTCCATTATCATTTATAAAATTTATATATATTATTCATATGTGGTATATATATATATATGATCAGATTTTTTTGGAGTAAGAAAAACATTTGCTGTAATAAATGGAGGGCATTTTATTTTATGACAGTGAAAGAGCTCCACGTGTTGTTTTTTTGTTTGTTTGTTTTGTTTTGTTTGTTTTTCCTAGGAGCTCACATGCTCAGAGGTGAATACAAAGCCTTTTCTCCCCAACCACTGTTACTATAGTTTCCCTTTCTCCTCCTCTATGATAGATCATGATTTTTATTTGATTAGACTTTTTATATACATGAATTACTGTAATTTGCCTCTTCTGTTTCTGGGGAAAATGTAATACAATTATATTTTCTTAAAGAGCAGCTCTGAAGTTCATTTGCTGCATGATCTAAGTAGGGTTTCTCTACCTCTCCTCCTCAACAAGTAATCATCTTTTAATTGATGGCTATTCTAGTAGAAAAATAAATAATTATTCTGTAAGTTTTCACTCCTGAAACCTTAGGGCAGATCCCACCCGGGAAGACATTGTTGTCAATCATCTCTCACGTGTGTAAACCTGAGTTTATCCTCACGGAGAAGGCGGGACATTAGAATGGGCTCCTGGGTCCTCTCCCTAACGCAGCTTTGGAGTGTCATACAAAGTCTAGTAAATTCTCAGAGAACATCCTGGGAGAAAGAAGACACTAGTATCTGGTGTTTGAGAGATGGATACAAATCATATCCAAATGGAATGAGGCTGGGGTCCCTCTGAAGAGACAGGTTGCATTGTTGATTTTGACTTGTAAACTTTTTCTTCCTCACTTTACCCTGGCACGTCACTCCCTGCACTGTCAGGATTGCAAAGAAGCACAAGGGCAGCACTGGTCAGGCTCAGAAGGGTAAGATCTAGGTGTCATCAGATGTGCCTGGAATTGGTACAGCAGCCCAGCCTAAAGCAGGGGTTTTTTCCCCACTTCCCTGTCACAACCAAGGACTAGGGTGTTACAGTCCGGGGAGAATCAACTGCACAGGGCAGTGCAGGGCTGGGGGAAATGAAGGCTCCATCCTGGAAGTGTCACCTCGTGGAGGCCCAACACATCCCATGGTCTAGCCTAAGGTGTGGCAGTGGTGGTTTTCCATTATGAAGAAGATTTCGCCATTAACTTGAACTGACCAGACGCTGTACAAACCAGGGTTTGGAATCCTGGGGCTAATTCTCTCTCCCATCTCCCAACAATACACCAAGACCAGACATGGCAACAAGTAACCTCAAAGAAACAAGTAGGTGTCTAAGGATAAGCATTCCAAAAAAAAAGAAAGAAACCTCCAAATAAATCTAAATCTAACTATTTACAGTTTAATACAAACAAAGATAAATCAGAATTAATGGAACAGCAGAATAAGAATTTAAAAGAAGCATAGTAACTCTCTCCGAAGTAATAAAGAAGGATATTATATCATTTGTCAAAAAAGGATGTTTATAATAATATAATAACAAGTGAGGATATGAAAAATAAAATAAGGAATTTGATAAAAGTGAATAATAATAGAACATATTCCATTATTATTAAAAATTAATTATGTAGCAATTTTATTTATTAAATTTATATTTATTAATTACATTAATATATTTATATTGTACAGCTATTAATTATCAATAATAATGAAATCTTTTTATCTTAAATAGTAATCTGAAATAATATAACAATATTGTATTATATATAGAATATATTTATATATTATGTAAGATTTTAGTATTTTATGTTCTAATAATGTAGTAATATATGTAATATATTATAACATATATGTATTCTTTGGGATCCATTTATATATTTATACAATTAATTCATTGAACTAATTTTACCTGTTAAATATTTATGTAAGCAAACCAAAAATTATGTTCAGTAAGCCTTTCCTACACCAATTTAATAGTCCCAATGGCATAGACCAAGAATTTGGACGATAAGTATTATGCTTCTAAATATTACTGTACTGTGCATAACCTTGTAAATACACAAAAATAAAAATTCATGTTTAGGATCCCAAGATTAAGAATAAGTGTAGAATTAATTTACATTCAATGGTTTCAACTGCACATAATAGCCTCCTTTACATTTTGAAACCCAAGGTAAAAACTAACCAAGAGCTTAACATTCTTAAAAGCACCCATGATTGCAAACTTTCTTTCAGTCTTTTTAACTTGAGACCTATAGTTCAAATATAATTTAATTAAGGTGGAATTAAAGTATCTCAGGCTTATAATTATTTTATTTTATGAGTGGAACCAGCAGTGCATTAAAAATATGTAATTCATCATGAACTAGAAGGATTTCTCAAAAGATTGAAAGGACTGCTCAACAAGAAGAATCTGTAAATGTAATGGCCATATTAGCAAACTAGAGGAGAAAAACGATTATCACAGTAGATGCAAATGTTAAATTTATGTTGCCCATTCCTATTAAAACTCAGAAAATTAGAAATGGGGGTATGTCCTAAACTTGATAAATCTTGTTAATAATTTTTTAAACATTAGATACATTCTCTTTAATTTGGGTGTAAGTTAAAATACCTATTTTAATCACTGTAACTATTCAATATAGACCTGGAGATCTTTCCTAATATGGTAAGATCTGGGGAAATAATACTCAAAAGGAAAAACTTAAATAATCCCATTATTTGCAGAAAAATTACTCATCCCCATAAAAAACTCAAGAGAATCACCTAAAAAATTTTTAAGACTATAAGAAAGTTTATCAAAGTTAATACAACCAATATCAAATTTTAAAATAAATAGCATGTCTCCACTTCAGATTAATCAACAGGAAAATAAGTAATAAAATATTCAGATAATATGCAATTTAATCAAATAATCTGATGACATTTCATTACCAAATAAAAAATAAAATAGTCAAATAATATGCAAAACCACTACAAATGACGTATTCTAAATATAATACCCTTTTGACATCTTTATTCTTTACATTACCTCTGGTGACATACCTATATGTGTTTACTTCCTATTTTAAAAAAAATTATAAGAGTTTCTAAAAGTTCTCTGTTCAAGTAACTGGGTTGTGTTAACAAGTGCCCCTGCTCCCCTCACCGTTTCCTATCTGTTATTAATTGTGAGTAGTGAGTGGATCATCATGAAGTGTCTCCATATTTGGGTCAAACGGCATCCAGGAAAGGGAACTGTTTCCTAGCTTCCTCATGTAAGCCTAACTACTATCTTGCCACCTGTCCATAGAGAAAAAAACAGCAGCAATATTAACATAACACACATTTTATGTTTTTCTCTGTGTAGAGAATATTGGAGTATGGTAAGATTGAAATATTTGGGTTTAAGTTTAGAGGACATTTCAGTTATACACAGGGGTGTGGGTGTTCGTATGTGTGTGAGTGTGCGTGTGTGTGTGTGTGTGTGTTGAAAAGACAAGGCAAGAGATGATGGTGGCATCGGGTGTTGAGATGTACCACGTTAACAGTGTGCCTTCTGCTAGCTCAGGTACTTGAGCCTGGGAATTATTTTAGGATTTGAGCAATGAATTCCCTGTTCTGCAGAGTTATAATTTTTCTAGCACTAAACCTTCATATTACTGAATGTATATGTGATAAATGCATATATACTTAATCTTATTATGTGTTGCCTGTTAAATTTAGTTTGAGGTCTTCTTTTGCTTGTCATTGAAGCTGCAGCCACCTGGGAGAAGCTCTTCTCATGATGATGATAGAGGTGCAAAAGGACAAAGAGGGGAGGTGGGATTTAAACTGAGATATGAGAATGCACAAGCAAGGGGGAGAACATCTCACAAAACACATTCACATGTATGTGCAGTTATTACAAAAGTTCTATGAAGTCAGGGTATGCATGATTAATCTGATTTTACATACGTAGAAAAAAAATACTTAGAATGAATGACTTCCTAATATCACAAAATAAGTGAATAGTATATGTAGGAGTAATTTCAGGGTTTTTTTTCTGGAAGGTGAATGATGAAGTGGGACAAATCCTTTCCAAGTTTTTCATAGTACTTTATTATTTAACTTCAATCTCTTTTACACACACACACACACACACACACACACACACACACACACACACACACATCACTAAATAATGTGAAACTGAAATAATCTGCTTTTCTTTAGGCTTCCTAAATGTTTTCAATAAAAAGAAAATGTTTCACCTGGTATGACAGACCAAAAGTGTGTATGAGTTTTAAAGTTACTAGAATACATTAGAGAAGAAATTCAGAATTAAATGATTAACTCTCAAGGGTTACAGCACAATGCCTACTATAGCTCAAGCCATTGGTAGGTAGCCTATCTGAAAGTAAGAGCACATCCTTTAGCAAATGCATTTGCATAGAATTCTCATCTCCTCTTACCCTGAAGCATAAGTTGAATTTATTTCTAGAAAACAGATATTGAGATGATTTGCCATGTTTCAGGTGGATTGAGAAATAGATTAGATTTTATTTCCTTCATCCCAAATTACCTGAATCTTGATGATGAAAAAGTTTGTTACAGCATCTAAAGTACTACTATTATCTATCTAAAAACATTAAAGAACAAGAAAAATGAAGAAATCACCTTTTTATGAAGCTGTAAGTTCAAAAAAATTTTTGCATGTGTTCTGTGCTAGAGTTGAAACACTATTAAAATATTACCTTCAAGGGCAGGTTTTTATCGCTTCGTTATTAGTATTCCAATTTAAGATAATTATGGATGACTACATCCCAGTGTAGTCCATTTCTGAAGCTGTGCTCCATAATTGCCTTTACTCTCACCCTATTGTACCTGATGTTTGTTTTTTCCTACCTCAGCTTTGTGCTTTGGGTAATCAATCAAGTACAAGTGAGCGCTAAAATACTACAACTCCATTTATCAGCCTTAAAAAAAAAAGCATCCATGACTTCAAATTTTTGTTACTTTCAGTCTATCATTAATTGCCTTGCATTTAATGTTTTATGCATACCTCTCACCTTCATGCCAAACAATACAGGACAGGGAGACTAAAGAAGACTTCCTTCCCAGGTTGATTAAATGTTTCCTATCCACATGTTTTACACTGATATGTACATGTAAATTTTATGGGTGGTATACCACAAAAAGCATACATTTCTTGCAGTCTGAGCTTACAAATACGTATTTATGAAAACTTACACATCTCATGATTTTTCAGGAACTCACTCACTCTCTGTCAAAGCTCAGTGCATTTATGTCTAAAATGAGGATACTAATCCCTGAATACATCATCAGATGATTATGCGCAAATGGCTTGATATAAAACATATCAAAACCCTTAGTAACTTAAAAGCCTCTATCTATCTACCTATTAAAATAATCCCACCATATATGATTTGCTTGGGGACAGTGTCTTTCTTCCTCTTGTATTTTTCCCGTTGTTTTGTACAGTGCCTAACACAGAACAGCATGATGAACAAGCGCTGTCCTCAACTCCACCCTCTTTGCACAGACTTTTACGTTTGCGTGGGATGTTCTTTCTCCCCAAATCTCACTTGGCTATACGTACTCGGCTCAGAATTCACTCCTCTGGGCAGCCTCCCTGGATTCACAGACCAAATTAGGGCTCACTGACACCCAGTGTCATGGTACTCTAATTGCCCTCGTGATACTTATCAGAGTTAGAATCAATAAAATCCTTGTGCAATTATGTATTGACACCTTTTTGCACTCACATATACAGTTCATAAAGGACTTTACAACTGCCATCTCTCTCAACTTAACATGGTAGCCTCCTGATATCTCCATTTGAGAAGATGCATCTTGTAAAAGTAAGTGCACGACCACGTTACAAAGCACAGGCACGAGACTCAGAAGGAAGGAATGCAGTGACTTTTGTTAGATTTGAACAAGTTACACTCAGGAAGGGACAAAACATTCCCTTTCTTTTCTTTCTAAATCAATCATCTTTCAGAATAAGTGACTGGAGCTTTTTGAAACTTATCTGCATTGTCTGTGATAGATTTGTAGCAAACAGGAAGAGCAGTCACAAGTGATAGATTTAAAAGAAAAACTAAAATTTCTCATATTAGATGACTGTAAATGAATCCATGCAAAATGACTTCAGGGACTAACTATTCAGATCTGAATGGCTAGAAGATTCATACCACCAAACACAGACAAAAGGATAGAGACAAAACTCTTAATATTCTGGGACAAAATGACTAATTTCTCATAGGTCTTTTATCTTTAAACCATCATATTGCCTGAATGGATCTGAATGTGAGAATAGTGAAAAAAAAAAGTTACCATAGAAGAAAACACTTAATATCACATTTTGCCACAAAAACTATTTTCAATTTTGAAACTGTGTGTATTATTGTTTTAATAAACTAATAAAATATAATATCAATTTAAAAAGAGGAAAAGTACAATTACTGTAGTAATATAGCAAATAACTCAATATCTAAAAGGAAGTAAAACACGGATAATTGATCCTTAATCAAACCAAACTGCTTATAGAGTTTGGACAGCACTGTGTGTGGTTCTGAAAATATTAGACAAGAAAATAATCTGAATTTTAAGCCTTTCTATTCCTTATAAAATAGTGGATATGCAATGTCTTTCTTTATTAAAATGAAAATCCCCCAAACTAATTGTTAGTTAGGATTATGTCAGAAAAACAGAAGCCATTCTGGATATTCCCTGTAGAACGGAATTTTGTACCAGAACTGGAGCCTACTAGGACCACTGGAAGGCTTAAGAGCAAAGGTCAGATTGCGCTCTGATGGCTGTCTTAGCTGCCTAGAGCAACACAGACTCTGCTGACTCAAATCATGCCTTCTTCTATTTCTCCTAAATTCTGTGTAAATATATCTTAATGGCAGAATCTAATCTAAACCATACAGGAAAAGGATCTTCTGAGGTGCAAAGAAAAATATAGGATGAAGTGGCATCAGTTCTAGACTGGTAAGAGAAATTATGATAAAATAGTATTTGACTATATCACCACATATATGTTAACACAGAGAAAATATAAAATAATATTAATGTGGACTAGAAGGTATGTTATTTTTCATTCATTTACCATCTGTCATGTGTAAGTCTTGGGCTTGACACTGGAAATCAGTATTGAAAATACGTAAAGTCACTGTGCTGATACAGCTTCCTGTTCAGAGAGGAAACCAGTGATAATCACACAAATAAACACAAGCTCCTGACTGCGATAAGTGGGACTGTCCTGCCATGAGCATATTAAATGGGAGCCCAACTTTCTAAAGAGTCGGGAAAGACCATTATTCAACAATGGAGGTCGGCATTCAATTAGTAATGTTACAGCACTATAAGAAGTTTAAATAAGACCTGAGAAGCAAAAATTGGGGTGATAAAACTGTTGCCTAAAAATAGAGTAGAACGATTTTATGAATAAAGCACATTCATCATGAAACACGTGATATAATGATGCTCATTGGTAGAACCAGTAAAAATTTAAAATTCTACATTTCAACACTTTCCCGTCCCCCAGACTTTAAAGACTCTTTAACAAAACTGACAGTTCTAAGTTCTATACATGTACATCCTTGAAATGTCCACCTCACCCACCAGTGCAGAGGTCTTTGACTGAACATTTCAAGTTGTCTCAACGGAATCACTTTTAAGTGTCTTTGGTCTTTTTCTTTCTCCTCTTGACAAAAAAATGCCCTTAGTGTAGCAATAGAAATGATGATGGTTATTATTTACTGACTACTAGCAATGAGTCAGGAAATCTAAGTGCACAAATTCACAGAATCTTTGCAGCCACCTTTTGAGGTAGGAATAAATAGAAGAGAGATCTGAACTTCGCAGGCAGCTTTCCTCCGGAGTTCATCCATATCCATCACTGCCATGCTGCATTACTCAGCCAGGAGCAGTGGGAACATAAACCGTGTAGCTTCAAAAAAAAGTGAGGCTTCTGGCTCTCTATGATCCCAAAATTTAGATAGTTAAGTATGTCTAGGGTTTGTCGTATGAAATACAGTAGTTATCTCGATGCCTTGGCTCTTAGACTAGTTATTACCCACTGAAAAGGAAAATTTGGACAGAGATTTTACATGTCTCTCATTCAATCCTTAAAGCTTCACCAGGTTGAAGAGATATTCAGAAGACCTTTGATGAAACTGAAGGTCAATGATGTTGTTAGCCATCTAAGATCAATGGCAGATATGGAATTCAAAATCATGAGTACTTGGTCCAACTCTTTTTTAAGGATCGAGAAGACAGAAAGGTGTCTATATAAAAATACTCACCAAAAGAAATTAGTCAAGTTTAGCCCCAAGATACATAACCTTGTAGAATTTAGAATTTACTGTGAAACATTCAAAGAATACATTCTTCATGAAGCAGGCCCCGGGGCACAGGTGGAAGGTGAAAGGTCAGTGAGCTCTGCTTTCCCGTTGCCCAGTGTCTCACAAGAGACAAACCTGGGTGGGAGGCAGGGAGATTCAGCCTCTGAAGGATGAGGTTATGCAGGTTATGGGAGACCCAAGTGGGCTTTTGTAGTGCTTTCCTACTACTGCTGTGACAAGATAGCACACACACATCAGCTTAAAATAACACAAATTAATTTTACAGTTGTAGATCTTGGAAGTCCAAATGCAGTGTCACTAGGCTTAGGTAAAAGGTGGGTGCAGGGCTGGTTTCTTCAGGAAGCTCTAGGAGAGCCTCTGTTTCCTTGTTTTTCCACCTTCCAGAGGCCACCTGCATTCCATGGCTCATGGTCCCTCTCTGGCCTCAGTCCAACATCTTGCTTCCTTCACACTATCTCCTAATACCAACTCTGGTCTCCCGCCACCCTTCTAAAGACTCTTGTGATGACCTCAGACCTTCCAGGATAATCTAGCATAATCTCCCCATCTCAAGATTCTTAATATGCAGAGTCTCTTTAGCCATAGAAGGTAACATTCACATGGTCCCAGGAATTTGGATATGGGAATCTCCAGGGAAATAGTATTCAATCTACGACAGGGTACTGAGCCTTTCAAACCCCCAGTCTTGTCAATTAAACCAGACATAATTTCTTAGTAGGCTACTAAGGCTACATTTTCCTAAGGTTTCCTGGTGATGACTGAAGATCACACATTCATGGAACATTGACAGTGGGAATCTTCCTCAGAGCAAGTATGCAGAGGCAGGAATTGCAATGATTCTCCCTTTGCAAGAAGCAATCTCAGCAGCAGGAAGATCGGGAGTCTCTTTGGGGCAAATTGGCAAGAATCTGCCCTGGGGTAGAGGCAGAGATGTGTGGAGCAATCAGGCAATCTGCAGTGCCTGCAGAGACAGGGGTGCCCCAGGCGAGCTCCCCATGTGAACTCAAGCGCCATAGACTATGGGTTTTCCAGAGGGGCATAGGTTCCGGGGGGAAATTACCAAGAGACCCAGGCCAGTGTGAAAAGGTAAGGGCTTGCATCCGGCACAGTGAAGAGTAAAATGAATATGACCTAAATCTTACCTTAAATTGATCTCCCCCCCAGACATTAAGGATACATAATAATTTGCAAAGTCACAAATAGAGGATTATCAGCATTTCTGTCTATTTCATCAAGAGTCACTGCAGAAGAATTTTTTGACAAGGTGTATTTGTCCAAAAGCAAGGAAAAGTAAACAGTCAGAGAGTACGTTGGAGAGAAATAACTGCTACCAAAATGTTTAAAGGCCTCTGTAAGGTGAAATGTCTTACACCATGCATGCGTTAACACAGAAAATAAAATTCTTGGCATGAACCAGTTATTTATTCTTTCAGGTTCCAACAATCCATAAATTACCAGACCCTGGAATTGTCTTTGAAGCCATGGTTTCTCAATAGCAGCATTACTGACATTTTGGACCGGATAATTCTTTGTTGTGGGATGTGTCCTGTGTACTCTAGGACGTTTAGCAGCATCCCTGGTCACTACCCGCTAGATGCCACAGCATCCTTTTGTAGTGATAATCAAAAATGTCTCTGGACATTTACTTAATGTGCATTGCCCCCACCTCCTCACTGAGAACCACTGCATTTAGGCAACGAACATTTAGCTTAAGTTCAACCTCATGGGTTTATCTCAGAATCGAGTAATTAAGTAATGCAAGTAAAGACCTTATGTCTCCCAATATTATGTAACTACATAAAGTATATTATTTACCTTGAAAGATAAATCCAAGTTAATATTTAAATGCTAAAATCAACATTGATTTACTTCAATTGTTTTAAGATGAATGTTACAAATGATACTTAGAAAATTTTATTAAAAGCAGAAGGATCTTTAAAGTCTTCTGAGGCAAACACAAAAATGTGACTTTTACTCTATAAGGAAGGTTATTTTTTTTTAATCCCAGAAAGAAAATAAAAGAGTTAGACAGGAAAATCATATTCAGTGCTTTTCTTATTCTTGTATGTCGTGGTAGTAAACAGTGTTCCTGTCATTTGTGATTCTTTGTTCCAAAATGATGTAGATGATGTGAAAAAGCAATCTGATTAAAATAAAAAGAAGAATCTTTTTATTTTAAATGACATCTTTAGAAAAGAAAAGCAGTTTTTCTCTACTCACAGAATATGTACTTCAAATTACCCACAGGGAACTATACATAGAAACATTTCAAAACAGATGAAATTATAAAAATTTTGACATTATAAATGATAAACTGAGAAGCCTTTTTTCACTTGAATTATGAAAGAAATTTACCAGAGAACAGTACAAAAATTTAATGTAGAGACACATGATTTTATTTCTTCTGTGGGAAAAGAAGGCAGAAAAACGAACTAACCTCTACACTCATAAAGAAGAATTTTAAAACCAATAAAAACCTATGGGTACAATCTTCAAAATGGAAGGGAAACGTGGCTAGGGTGGTTTCATTCAACAGTAGCCAATATATCTATATATTCGGGTTTTTTATTTATTCACATAAGACATTTATCTATAACAGTAAACGTTAGAGAATAATCCATGAAAATGCTGCCTGAAAGAAACACGCATTAAAAGTTCAAAGCAGTGACTTCATACCATTGCTCAGATTAAGTTTTTTTTTTTTTTTTTTTTATCTCTGGTATTATTGCATGATAAAGCAAATCAAATACATTTCACTCATGAGGTTTTTCCCTAGAGTTCCTGATTGACAGTGAAAATGTCAGGAGAAGATAAGTGCACATTTCCTGCAGTTGCTTTGAGTCTCATAACTAACCCTTTAACTCCTACAGCAATGGGAACGAAGGTACAGGCTTGAGAAATAACAAGGACAACACCCTAGAAAGAGTTGAGTCTCAACTGGTCAGCCATGCAATATCCAGTGTAGAGCTTAATACAATTTAGTGGACTCAGATTGAGATATCATAAAATGGCAACAAATAAGATATATTTTAATTAATGCAGACGCAAAACTTAAAAGGGATATTTGGGTCCACACAAGATAGAGTACACACATTTTTCCATTTTCTTCCCACCAGGTACAGCCAAAAACCCTACATGTGACATAAAAAAACTCTAAAAGGTGGTGAGAAGCCAGACTTGCTAGGTACCTCCAGACCCAGGGAACAACAGGACAGTGAGTTCCTAGGTTATTTTTAGCCTCTTGTACATCCTGGGCTGGGTGTGGAAGAAGAAGGTAACTGGTAAACCAGCAGCCCAAGAAAAGACTATGTCCTTTTGCCAAAAGATTGGGAAAAGACAGTCTAGGAAAATAACTTGGTAGCAATAACTTCCTTACTCCAAACACGCAGTGGAAAAACACAGCGTATCACACTCTCCTCATCAAAGTTTTAGTGGGAACCTAAATGTCCACTCCGGCCGGCCACAGGGAGTCTGCAAATTCCAGTAGTATGATTCCCCTCCTAGCTCTCAGAAAGGACTTTCTGCATGCTAGATAAATAAATTAAATGCAATCCTATTTCATAGGTAATATTTTACACCTCTTCATCACTCTTCAGATTTTAAGTGTTTTAAGCCTTATAACTACCTATGAAGTAGACAAAGCCAGATTAGTATTCTCATTTCACTTCTTTTCTACCTCACTCTATGAATTAGGTCATTAAATGTGTCTCCTACTCACTCCTTACTCTACCTTGAAAACAGCTACTCATCTTTCAATTCTCAAATAAAGATGTCATTTCCAAAAAGCCAAGTTCCCTGAAACCCCTAGTGGTTACTGGATTTCTGTGAATTCCATGATATCTTGACCTATTTTAATTGCCAATTAATGCAATGCAGAAATGACCCTATGCTTTGTTACTGTACAGGAGCAGATTTAATAACAAAAAGAGTGAAAATATAGTGTGCCCCTTGGCATTCTGGAGTTTACTACTGCTGCAAGGAGTAGTGTGCAGGTCTTTTCATGTGTTTCTGTAACCTCATTCAAGGCAATCTCACCACAGCATTTGTTGGCAGGGGGTGGAGGTGGAGTGAAAGTGATGGTCCGTCATGAGAGATGCAACAGAGTCCTCCTAGTAGGGAGAAAAATTAGAACCAGTGGTCTCTGAGGTTAAACTGTGGAAAAGGAGTTAGTGGGAGGAGAGGGAGATAGGTTTCACAGTAGCAGAGACGGGAACCCCACTCCTATGCACAGTCGGTGGCCCACCCTGGCCTCATGTCAGAGCCTTGCTCATAGCAACGGAAGAGTGACTGGTCGGCAGAGAGGACCATCTCCTCTGTATCATTAGTACCAACAGGAGGTGAGGGATTCAGTCTCAGTATTTCTAACAGAGGGAGCAGTGGAATCAACATGGAATAAAGACCAGGAATCAAATCATAACTGTAATGAATGGCCTCAGAGTTCTTGTACAATCTAGTGAGAGAGACAGAGAAAGAATCTTAAATATTTGGGGACTGAATTTTTTACATTCTAAAATAAAGTGGCATATCTCACTCTTCTTGAATCCCAGAGTAATTTATGCTTGATATATTTGTCTACTCCTTTATGTATTCCACTAGTTTCCAAGCTCTGTGTGCGCAGGGGCACATCTGTTTGCTTCATAAATTTATCCTAAATGCCTGGCTATGACTCCCCTTTCTCACATCTAGGTTAAAGGAAAATATTTAAAATAACACTACAAAAACAAAATAAAATAGGAGGAAAAGTTACAACTTTAGCCCGTAGGTCATATATGACAAATAGGCCACATATCAAAAAACAGATTATATTTTATAAATAAGTTTTATTTTAGTCAAATAACTTATTTTCAATGACATCAAGAAATAAACCAGTTTGACTAAGATACTTTCCTTTCAACTTTGGTTTTCTCTTAGGTTAAAGTCATTTTTCTTTTTTATATATATATGAAGAGAATGGAGATCTGGTACTGTGTTATTTGCATATGAAGAGCCAAATTCTTAACTAGAATTAGGAGTGTCATCAAGATGATTGAAAGAACAACAGAATCTACTAATTTATTTCTTAACTTATGTATGCAAGTGTATCTAACATATATAAATGCATATTTACAACTTTGTACCAACTATTTTTAGCTAATTTTCTGAATCAAGAAGAGATCAAAACATCCTTCAAATGGCATCTGAGTCTAATTTTATATTGCAAAGGATCTTTCAGATAGCAACTCTAGTTTCTCAAAAGAATTCTCTGAGATCTACAAGTTCTAGTGACCATTATTATAAGCATTATTCTAGATCAAGAACTGTGTACCCAGGAAGAATAGATCAAGCAAACAGGACCACACAGGACATGGAGAACAGTGAGGCTAACCTGCTCTGAGTAATGGAGAAAGAGTATGTCACTTTAGGTGGTAAGTAGGGGGGAGATGCAGCTGAAAAGGCAGCTCTAGATCCATTTTGTATGACCTCAAATTCTGTGCCTTTTGGACAATATTGTCTTCTATAAAAAGTAAAATTTGTAAAATAAAAGATAAACTATGTAGACTTCCCAACAAGAGGTGATCTCCAAGTCAAGTTCTGAAAATGCCAGGTGAAGAGGGGTTTAAAATGCATCCTAAACAGAGAAGCCAGCATTTACAAAACTGTGTATTATTAAGAAAGGCACGGGATATTCAGAGACCAGAAAGTATTTTCTTCTAGAAGGTCATTATAGGGCAAAGCCACTGACCTGTGTAATACCCTATACTCCTAAGCGCTGCTCATAAGCTTTCTGCTCTATCCTGAGATACAGCAGAGGTCCACTAACTGTTCCTAAGCTTACAGTGAAAACCTGTGCTTCTCAGGAGGGCGTGGGCACGTTTCTGCCATATGGAAACCATATGCCTTCTTCATAAAGCCTGCGCTAGGGAACCTAGGGCACTTGGCCATAGCCCCCAGTTCTGTTACATTTCATGCCCAGATAGTACGGGACGCATATGCAAATGATGCCCCAGGACCAACCCTGATATGTATACACTCTCCAGGGTATATAAATTCTGCTGTGTTTGATAAAGCTTTAGACAAAATTCTTAATTGATTTTCACGAGGCAAAGTAATAATCTATTCTTTGCAGGCATGCTCACCCTTTCAGAAAACAAACACAATTCTTGATAGGCAATGGTTAGACAGAGAAAACCCATTACAGAGAGGCTTGCATTTTTAAGATAAAAATATAGCAGCTTTAGTAGCATTTGAGAGTTTGCAGGTAATTTAGAGGTTACTACTAACTTTATACATCTCAGTA
Source organism: Kogia breviceps (assembly GCF_026419965.1). Taxonomy (NCBI): domain Eukaryota; kingdom Metazoa; phylum Chordata; class Mammalia; order Artiodactyla; family Physeteridae; genus Kogia; species Kogia breviceps. The sequence continues at coordinate 8,566,012 of NC_081324.1, read as the reverse complement.
GGGACTAATGTTTCTGCATTCATGTGACAGAATATACACAGCCTTCAGGAACATTTTATCCAGAAAAAAAGTTATCTTTGAAAACTGCCTTTGTCCTTCTCTTTACAAACCATTCGTCTCAGTAAGGTATATTATAGTCACACATTTTACACATTTATTTTAAAAAGTAAATGAATAAAACGTCTTTATTGCTTTTATTCTTGTATTTAAAAGAAAAGGCATAATCTTTATAGATTAAATAAAACATAGATCTTTTAAAAAATATTCATACATTAGAAAAGAGAATGTCAAGCTGCCTGCCCCTGGTTGGAGCAGAATAAAGGAATAGAGAGGGTTACTACCACCCACCTAAGACCCCTAACCACATGAGTTTTTCCTCTTCTCCTCATTATCTCTATATTGCTGGGCTAAGAATGATGTGTAACAACTAGAGACCCAAAAGTCTGCTGCCCTTCCTTCACCTTGGCCTAAAAACAAGGGCAAAGGCCAAAACACTGTAAGAAAGTAGATGCTACATTACTCATTTACCACAGGAAAAATGACTTAGTTTTTCCCTCTCTTGCTCACACAAGCACATACTTATTTTCAATACAGTTAAAAGATGTTGCTAAAGAAAGTGGGAAAAAGTAGATAAAGAGACACAAATAAAGATTCTTTTTCAGTAACTACAAGTATTTCATTAGGACTCACATATCCTTTATGAAAGTATTTAGGGAACTAAAGTTGCTAAACTTTTGTATTATGTCCCCATTTTGATGTATCAATATCCTGCAAAAAGAGGGGGCATATTTGGGGGTAAATACAAGTCAGGTGGTTTTACATTTGCTCAAGTAAACTTTGCTATGCATTAACCTTCTTGAATAGGCAGTATAATTTTTAAAAAAAGTTGTGCATCCAGTTAGGAAATAAAAACAAAATTTATTTCTTCAATTATATATGCAAATGTAACCAACATATATAAATATATATATTTTACCTCGGTACCAGCCACTGTTAATTTCTAATTGTCTCCAGAGGAGACTTTACCTGCTTCTAGTAGTGTAGTAATAGTTTTTCTAGTAATATAAGTAATAAGAAAAGGAATAGGAGTAAGAGGAGTAGTAGCAGAGGAGTAGTAATAGTTGTACTAGTACTAGCAGTTGTATTAGCTGTAGTAATAGTAGCAGCATAAAAACCTTTCATTATCTGAGTATAAAACATTTACAGAAATGTGTTAGTAGATTTGGGGATAACAGAGGCCTATATTTCATTACTTCAAGTGGGAAAAATAATAACACATTCCCAGCTTACCTTAAATCCCAACAAAAATCCTCAAATAACATCGAAACACTTAAACTTCTATATCATATTCCATCAAAATGCTTTGCAAAATGTAAGTTATTTAAAATGCCAGTTATGGGACTTCCCTGGTGGCACAGTGGTTAAGAAACCGCCTGCCAATTCAGGGGACACGGGTTCGAGCCCTGGTAGGGGAAGATCTCACATGCTGCAGAGCAACTGAGCCCATACGCCACAACTACTGAGCCTGTGCTCTAGGGCCCATGAGCCACAACTACTGAGCCCGCGTGCCACTGCTACTGAAGCCCACACGCCTATAGTCTGTGCTCTGCAACAAGAGAAGCCACTGCAATGAGAAGCCCGCACACCGCAATGAAGAGTAGCCCCAGCTCACCGCAGCTAGAGAAAGCCAGCGCGCAGCAACGAAGACCAAAAGCAGCCAAAAATAAATAAATAAATACATTTCTTAAAATGCCAGTTAGTTATTCCACACTTAAAAATTTTGTTGGTGGCATACTCATTTGCAGTACTTAACAATATTGATACCAGTGGTAACAAAATACACTTTTCTTCTACAACGTAGCAAACATATAAGGCAAATAAGAAAGTGGCAAGTTAAAAGTATGTTAAAAATGTACATGACACTTAGTAACCTAAAATAAAGAAATTAAAAGGATGAGATGACTCAACAAATAGAGAGTGGCTCGTCTTAGTTCAGGCTGCTATAACAAATACTATGGACTGCTGGCTTAACCAACAAACATTTATCCCATTATGAGGGCTCCACCGTCAAGATCTAATTATCTCCCAAAGGCCCCACCTACAAATATCTTCATATTGGTGATTAGATTCCAACATGTGAATTTGGGGGGCATACAAGAGTTCATTCAATCCATAGCATTTGCCTGAGTGATTCTGATGGTGAGAAAAAGTGAATGGATCACTGTTTCACTGGTGATTTCCAAATTATGTAGACTTGCCTGGGGCTTTTATCTCATGGACGCCGCCAGTCCTAGACCTAATTTTTTCATTCAGATCTATACAACTCAGAGTTGACATGGATCTCAGCTTTATTACAGAATTATCTCCCACCTCTCTTAATTTTTTTCAGAGCTTTGAAGATGCCCAATACCTTCTGCTGTTCCAACATGATATCCAACACCATCCCAAACTGATGGTGTCTCTCTACCCCCATACATGGAACTTGTATAGTCTTTCAAAAATATTACACCATGTTGAGTAACATATGCAGTTTCCCCAAACCAACTGCACTTTCATACTGTTTCCTATTTTTATACTTATAAAAATAATTGTATGGATGACAGCTTGGGCACTCGTTCAAGGCTAAACTTATATCTGGTGTTGAATTTACCTCCTTAAATATTTCACCCTTTCTAACTTTTCCTTGAATATATGGGTTTCTCTACGCTTCTTATCCCAACCCCCTTACTTTCTTCACAAGCATCTCTACTTTCGAAGAAAATATTTGAACTTAATAATATGGGGGAGGGCTTCCCTGGTGGCGGCACAATGGTTGAGAATCGGCCTGCCAATGCAGGGGACACGGGTATGAGCCCTGGTCTGGGAAGATCCCACATGCCACGGAGCAACTGGGCCCGTGAGCCACAACTGCTGAACCTGCGCGTCTGGAGCCTGTGCTCCGCAACAGGAGAGGCCATGACAATGAGAGGCCCGTGCACCGCGATGAAGAGTGGCCCCCGCTTGCCACAACTAGAGAAAGCCCTCGCACAGAAACGAAGACCCAACACAGCCCAAAATAAATAAATAAATTTATATTTTTTAATAAAAAAAAATAATATGGGGGAGATGATGGCAATAATAATACAAGTACCATTTCATATTGTAGCCTGAAAGATTTTCAGTAGAGAAAAAAATTAATAAAATAAAATGTTTTATTTAAAAGTAAGACAAATATAACAGAGAGGAATTGTAAAAAAAAAAAAAAAAAGATACAATCATGTTTAGGGATAAATTATTTAGATAGATAGGTACATACATACATACATAGATTGACTATGGTATTAAATAGCATGTATAATACTAGATATTATGTGTATTAATAAATACTATCTAACTATAATATATATCACAGTCAATGTACAATATATAATAAAGCTACATGAATCCAACAAATAGAAAAGAGGTTAACTTTTCAACAACGTTAGAGGGAAAATTACCTAAAGGAAATACAAATCTAATTAGATCATATATCACAGTCCAAAAGAACTGAGATGGACTAAGAATTAAATGGAAAAATAAAATCAAAGGGAAAAAACACTATAAGCAAAAATAGTGACCATTTTTCTGATTTAGGGCATTGAAAGGCTCCTGACTCTCCTAATTCTTTAAATAGCACAATGATTCCCTGTGTAAGATAAGCTCAAAAAATTCAGTCATCTTTGATCATCTTTATCTCTCCTGTTACCATATTCATTACATTATCTTTATTTCTATAGCTCTAAATTCCATAAACGGCTTTGAGATTATTCTTTTTGAAGCAGGGCTCTGTTTATATCAGACCAGTTTTTAAAAGAACAATTTTTTTTCTCTTTCCACTGAGTTTTACTTTAGTGTGGTTTCTATCCCAGCATTAAAATGCACCTTTAATATGCTTTCAAATGTCTTTCCAAGTTTATGTTATACCAGAGATATGTCCTACTCTTTTCTACTCTGTGTCTTTGGGTGATTCCCTTCACCAGAAATGTTATATCCTTCCTCACCTGACCACTTAAAATCCTACCCATGTCTAAGAAGCGAATCTCAATACCATCTTGCCATGCTGGCTTTTCCTACTCCCTCCCTAACTGGAGGTTACCCGTTGTTCTTTGGAAGTCCATATAATGTTGTAGAACATACTATGCTCACTTCAAGCCATCTCCTGAACAGTAATTTGTCTGCAGTCTCACTGCATGAACCACGCATTAAGTATTCAAATATTGGTACCCGGGAAGTCAGCAAAACAGACACATACAGAGACAAACAAATAAAAACAAAAATGAAAAGCAGAGAAACAGGGAGATAGAGAGATAATTATTTAATTAGGTCAATTAGTGAGCCCAACTGGAATATGAGAGGGAGAGCAAGTATCTGCTTTTTACTGAATTATTTTATTTCTATAATGCATATCATAGTATAGAAGCTCGCCAACCTGGGCATGATTCAGCCAGAGAAATAGCTATGTCATCCAACACTGGACAATTGTCTGGAGATCGACAGTGGCATTTTTCTCAGGGATGTTCATGGGTGATTCTGCCTATATATGGTTTACGATTCATACGCTCTTTCTAAAACTTAACTCATTCGTCCGATGTTACGGCCATTTGTTTTTCAAACCCTCTTGTTATAGTTGTAAACAACTTGACAAGGATCACTCACCCTTGTAGTTCTTGGTACATACTTTGTATTAAATGATATGAAGTATGAAACTGTTTGAGATTTCAGGTTAACTGTTTTCACTAAATTTCTACCTGCACTCCTGAGTACTAACAATCCAATAGGCAAGTTCAAAACACAAACAGAAGAAAAAAACCCTCATTTTCTATTTTAGCAGTTGAAGCACAGTCATGGGAGAACAGGGTGATCAACATGGAACTCTAAAAAATATTCGTGTAATATTTTGAAAATTATTTCTTCCTGGTAAAATAATAATAGCGATATTTATAACTTAGAAGACTTACATTACAACAAAAGCTATGTCAAGTCTTTGAAAATAATGGTCATGTAACTCCTTTTCTGACATTTTTCAATCCAGATGGCATTAGGAGCACATATTCTTATTTCAGATGAAGAAGATACTATAAAAACTTTTAATAGAAATGAACTGTCTTCGGATTTGCTCATTTTGTAGTAATAGATTTCTGAACATATTATTATAGCAGGTATTGCCCATATACCCATGTAACAAGAGACTATGGCGCCTGTGTTATGAACTGACATAACATATTAAAAAAAAAACGGCCTTCACACACACACACGCACAAATACACAAATATACATTTCAACATTTTTTGCCACTATAACCTGATTCTGTGGAATAACCTCTTATTGCAGAATTTTTTAAAACTGTTACCTCACTGGAGAGACATTTCAAATTTAGAACTCATTTTTTAACCTTTCACAGACGTACCATCAGTATCATCAGTAATTGACTATTTATTGAAATAACAGTGCTATTAAATCACAACATGAGAAAAACAACTATCCAACACTTTAAAAAATAATGCATTTCTTTAAACACATGACCCTACTATAAATATCAACACAAATCTTAAATCGTCTCATTACTCAATACACTAAAGTCTGATTTTAAAAAGAGCAATAAAAGAGTTACTTATGCATTCATATGGAAAAAAAATTACATACAGATCACTAAATGCTTTAAGCACAGGAATGAACATCAATATCTAATTTTCATTCCATTTGAATACATATTTAATGGTGTAAATATAGCTCAGTTTCTTATTTATGGAAGGCAACCATGAAATAATAAACTCACTTTATTATGTTTCTGTTTTGTTTTTCAACGAGAGGAATTATAGTGTCCATAATTTTGACCTGAAGCCAAATAACTTAAAACATTTTGCCAATCAAGGTAAATCAACTTTACAAACTCTTCTTTACAACTATTTTTATCCATCATCTAACTTAGCAAAGTTGACTGATAGCTTTATACTGTTACTGAAACATAGTCTCCCATCCCCCCATCACTGGTTCAATTGTTATAAAGGAAAAACTTTCTTCTCTCCAGCTAACTCTCTCTAACGAGCTAAAAAGTCCATGATAATTAATAGTTACAAATCAGCTATGTGTTCATGTAGACATTTTAGTTTCTCCATCATTGCTACTCAAAAAAAATGCAATTCAAAACTTTTGATATTACAGTAGCCTCATCTGAACACATAAAAATACATTACAAATATCTACCTAAACCAAATAAGATAGCAAATTCTAAAGTTAGTTGTTGAACCTATTAGTTCAGAGGCATCCATCTGTCCTTGTCACGTGTATATATTTTTTTAAAATCTAAGATGTACTTTAAAATATATCTGAAGTATAAAAAATCTATCTGCGATATATATATATAAATATTTAAATCTTTACTCGCCTAGTTAGTTAACAACAACCAGTATGTCTCAGGTCTGATTAAAATTTTATAGGTATACTTAGAACATGAAGAAAAAAAAAACCAGTTGCTTTAACTGAAAAGTTCATTTAAATGAAAAGACAAGATTCATTTCCTATTTTTTTATTTTATCATTTACCAGGAGGGTTTACTCTGTGAACTTCGCTGGCCATGCTAGTTTAATATCATGAAGGAAGTTACCAATATCAATACATTTGTTCACATTTATGATCAATGACAGAAATAAGAACCAGTAGAATCCCTTACATGAAGAATAACAAGTAAAAATTTCAATTTAATCTCTGAGCACACTTCAGCAAGCAAAGTCCAAGTACAAATTTACCAGCAGTGATTTTGTCTTTTCATCTCTTTCCATCTACAGACTCTCTAAAGAAATAGCCTCAAACCTTCACTTTTTATCTGTTCCCGCAGAGTCAGATTGCAAGTTCTCAAGAGCCTTCAAATCAAGTGCAATTCTCAGTGCCACTCCTTCTACATTCAGTTCCCAGCTTTTCTCTCAGTCCAGCCTAGATTCCATCGAACCACTTTCTCTCTGAACAAATAAAAACCCCACAACACACCTGTGCTCCGCTTACTACTCACTCACAGAAGTGAATGGAGAACAAAATACAGCATTCAGGAATGTAAACTCGAGGCATCAGAGCTAGTTACAAACCAGATCACTTATGATTATATTTGCAAAGAAGGAACACTGAGACCTGCCAATCACCAAAACCAAACCCCACTTCCTATCACCTTCTATTACCCCATCCCAGTAAGACCTCAGCCTGGATAACGGCTACCCAGTGTATAAGAATTCTGTAGTGCAACTAGAAAAGGCATAAACATATTCAACTGTGAGTAAAAGCAAATCTTAAAACAAGAAGCCAGGCCACATCCACACACCACCCTTTCAACTGTGTAAACTTTCTAATGTGCTGACCCTTTGAGGTAGAATGGCTCCTTAGATTAGCTGTCCTGCATAATTCTGCTTGGTTTTGACATCAATTTAATCCCTGACCTTGGCGGAAAAATAAAGCAAAGCAATGCCAACTTTCGGATATTATCCCAAAGCAGGCTCCACGTCTTACCTGGAAGAAGATTCTTTGTTGGGCCAGTCAATCACTGCAGGCAGAAGTTGAGGCAAGTTTTGATGGAGAAGAATTTCCTGTAGAAAAAATAGGGTCAGTCCATCTTACCATTGTAGTACAAACATATGGGTGTGCACACATGGCTTAACATTTTAGCAAAATAATGAGCAATATTTTATTAAATACAGGTTGCTATAGCTTCTGGCATCTTTATATTTTTAACAAAACATAGACAAATTAATGGTACTAAGTAGCTTTTTAAAAAATACTTAATTAGATACTATTTTAACACAAAGGAATATGAAATAGATTTTAAAAAATAATCCTTGACATTAAAACATTTTATTTCACATATACCTACATTCACCTGTCAGATTCAAGTTTTTTTACCTGTAGATCTGACTGTAGGATTTATGACTGATGGCATTTAATATAATCACACTATAACCATGATGTCATGAAAGGGAACAAAAGTATTTAACTGCTGTGGAATCCCCCAAAATGTTATTAAATCATTTTCAAAATCATTCTTTTAGTTTTTAAATAATTCTCTAATAGAATAAATAATAATTGCATATGAAAATATATGGGCTAAACAAGCATGGAGGATATCTCGAAACAAGTTTTTGAAGACCATATTTAACTTTGGTAATATGGATACTCCAACACTATACTAAGCATTGTAGAGGGATATTAAAGATGTATATGGTATATTTCCAGCACTGAGAAGTTTTGAATGTTGTTGAAGAGGTAATTTAAACTACTTCTTATAAAACTATATATTTTACCCAGTGAACATGTAATTTCTGTATGATATATATCTGCTAGTAAGAATAGCAATATAACAACTGCCCAGTGCAACAATTTCATTTGAATTTCCAGAGTAATTTTTCAATATAACCTGTTTCAAATAGGCCATATCATTCATCTTCTTATAGTGTAGAATTAGAGAACATATATTTGCCATTTTCTGGTACAAGTTTTCATGTCTAAAGGTAATTTTCCACCCATTAGTTGTCTTAAATTGATGCTAAACTCAGATTCCTTTCTTTTTTCCTATAATTTGCCTCTTTCCCTCTCTTTTCACAAAACACTTATCAGATATTTATTTAAATGTCTGAATAAATATACTAAATTCACATATGAATAAACAAGTACCTATATAAAAACATAAACATTTATTTATATATAAGTTTATATGTGGATAGTGCAGGGCAATGCAACTGCTTAACAACAGCAACGAAGGCTGTCTCTGTCTCCCAAGAGTATATTATGTACGCGAAAGCCAGTACTCAGGAGACTCTCTATGAAGGGAGGCATTTCATATTTCACAGTGTACAGTGTCCCCACCTCGTGGTCACTGATCTTCTTTATGGTGACTGGACGTCATTGAGCTTTTCTCTTTTCACCCCCAGTTAATAGCAAGGGAGACTTCTGAGGTATATGTTTGTTTCTGCATCTATCTCAGTGTCTGGCATAGTATTTGAAGCTTCCTCCCCTCTCAAAAGTCCAGGGGCAATTATTTAGTGACACCAGAGCTAAAGAAAAATATGGCCTGGCTAAGAATTGTTAGAGACACAAAACCCAAGTCGCTTGCAAAGCCGAGCATGTTTGGTGAACCACAATGCCATCAGCCAGGGGAAGCGCGAATAGGCTGCCAGCCTAAAGTGAAACCACAGCAGACATGGCATCCAAGAGACAAGAGATGCGCTAGAAAGGTAACATCAGAGAGATGAACCCAAAGTCAGTTGACTAAGAGTGTAGCATATGTGGGACAATTGCGGGAACAGTTGGGAGCCTGTGGCTGGTTTTTATTCTCCAGCTTAAGGAAAGGGAGGGAGAGGACCAGTCACATTGAAGGGATCAGTGACAATCTAGGCACTAAATAAATACCTGATGGTTGAAGGAACAACAGGTACAGGGTCACAGAATTGCTAAAAATAGGAAGGGACATTAGAGAATCTAATGTCATTTTTTTTTTTTTTTCATGAATTGGGAAACAAGGAAAGAAAGTCATATAATCATTCAGTGGTTGAGTCAGGGCAAGGACCATGACTAGTTACTCCCAAGAAAGCACTCTGCCCACTTTCACATGGGATATTTTTAAAGTCAGTCCTAGCACAATGTCTTCAGGGAGCTTTAGGAAGTTTGCTGCTTGTAAATGAACTTCATGAAACTATAAAATGCAGGGCTGTCGGAAAACCTACCTCCCCTGAGTTAGTTTGACATCCATAGCACATACCATTACCCATTAAAAATGTATTTCCTCTCCTTTCCTCTAGACAAATAACCCAGATTTTCTTCTCACCCAAGTATTTTGAGGCCGAGTCCTTCACTAGCTTCAGGACTGCATCATGAATAGGCTCAGCCACTTGTTATATCACTGCACTCCCCGTGAAAATGACTGATTTACCAGGAGTCTGGTTCTACCACTGTTTGTTTAAAACAGTTGTAGAAAAAATGTGTCTCTGAAATTAAAAAGAGGTTATTGGTGTCAAAATTATTTAAGTCTGAGAATAAGAACACGCAACACAAACAATCTATGTAAAATAGCATTTGGTTCCTTAGGCTTCTGGCTCAATATGTCTTGTAAGGTAACTAAGAAAGTTTCAGAGAGAACTAACTTACAAAGTTCTAGGTAACTTCATATAATCTTTTGTTATTTGTTTTGTTCTTGTGCGGCTTGAGACTACAAAAGCACTTTTATGAAATATTAAGGGAAATTATTTGCTTTTGAGTATAAAGAATCTTTGGAACTGCACTTTTGAAATTGTTGCTGTCTCCTTGATCCTGGAATATTTTGACAAGCCTGTCATGATCTTTACTAAGTGAACTTTAGCATTTTTCTTTCCTTACATAACATTAAAAATGTCTATCTGTAAACTAGATATTTGTTTTTATGTTTGCCTTTTTTCCACCCACTGGACTCAGTATAACTTAAAAAGCAAAACATTAAAAATGTGTGCCTTGAGAAACCAAATATATAATTTACTATAAGCAAAAGTATGTCGAATGAAACCTTCACTTTTGATACTGAAACATAATGGATTAAATGCTCCAACCCAAAGACATAGACTAGCTAAATGGATACAAAAACAAGACCCATATATATGCTGTCTACAAGAGACCCACTTCAGACCTACGGACACATACAGATTGAAAGTGAGGGGATGGAAAAAGATATTCCACGTAAATGGAAATCAAAAGAAAGCTGGAGTAGCAATTCTCATATCAGACAATATAGACTTTAAAATAAAGACTATTGTAAAGAGACAAAGAAGGGCACTACATAAAGATCAAGAGATCGATACAAGAAGAAGATATAACAATTGCAAATATTTATGCACTCAACCTAGGAGCACCACAGTACACATGGCAAATGCTAACAGCAATAAAAGGGGAAATCGGGCTTCCCTGGTGGCGCAGTGGTTGAGAATCCGCCTGCCGATGCAGGGGACACGGGTTTGTGCCCCGGTCCGGGAAGATCCCACATGCCGCAGAGCAGCTAGGCCCGTGAGCCATGGCCACTGAGCCTGCGCGTCCGGAGCCTGTGCTCCGCAACGGGAGAGGCCACAATAGTGAGAGGCCGGCGTACCACCAAAAAAAAGAAAAAGAAAAAAAATAAAATAAAAGGGGAAATCGACAATAACACAATCATAGTAGGGGAGGTTAACACCACACTTTCACGAATGGACAGATAATCCAAAATGAAAATAAATAGGGAAACACAAGCTTTAAATGACACATTAAACAAAAGGGACTTAACTGATATTCATAGGACATTACATCCGAAAACAGCAGAATACACCTTCTTAAGTACTCATGGAACATTCTCCAGGGTAGAGCATATCTTGGGTCAAAAATCAAACCTTGGTAAATTTAAGAAAACTGTAACTATATCTGGTATCTTTTCTGACCACAATATTATGAGACTAGATATCAATCACAAGAAAAACATCTATAAAAAATACAAACACATGGAGGCTAAACAATACACTACTAAATAATCAAGAGATCACTGAAGAAATCAAAGAGGAAATAAAAAAAATACCTAGAAACAAATGACAATAAAATCATGACAACCCAAAACCTATGGGATGCAGCAAAAGCAGTTCTAAGAGAGAAGTTTATAGCAATACAATCCTACCTGAAGAAACAAGAAAAATCTCAACGAAACAACCTAATCTTAGGCCTAAAGCAATTAAAGAAAGAAGAACAAAAAACCCCTCAAAATTAGCAGAAGGAAAGAAATCATAAAGATCACATCAGAAATAAATGAAAAAGAAATGAAGGAAACAATAGCACAGATCAATAAAACTAAATGCTGGTTCTTTGAGAAGATACACAAAATTGATAAACGATTTAGCCAAACTCATCAAGAAAAAAAGGTAGAAGACTCAAGTCAACAGAACTAGAACTGAAAAAGGAGAAGTAGCAAATGACACTGCAGAAATACAAAGGATCATGAGAGATTACTACAAGCAACTCTATGCCAATAAAATGGACAACCTGGAAGAAATGGACAAATTCTTAGAAATGCACAGCCTCTGAGACTGAACCAGGAAGAAATAGAAAATATAATCAGACCAATCACAAGCACTGAAATTGAAGCTGTGAATAAAAATCTTCCAACAAACGAAAGCCCAGGACCAGATGGTTTCACAGGTGAACTCTATCAAACATTTAGAGAAGAGCTAACACCTATCCTTCTCAAACTCTTCCAAAATATAGCAGAGGGAGGAACACTCTCAAACTCATTCTACAGGCCCACCATCACCCTGATACCAAAACCAGACAAGATGTCACAAAAAAAGAGAACTATAAGCCAATATCACTAATGAATATAGATGCAAAAATCCTCAACAAAATACTAGCAAACAGAATCCAACAACACATTAAAAGGATCATACACCATGATCAAGTGGGGTTTATCCCAGGAATGCAAAGATTCTTCAATATATGTGAATCAATCAATGTGATAAATCATATTAACAAATTGAAGGAAAAAAACCATATGATCATCTCAATAGATGCAAAAAAGCTTTCAAAAAAATTCAACAGCCATGTATGATAAAAATACTCCATAAAGTAGGCATAGAGGGAACTTACCTCAATATAATAAAGGCCATATATGACAAACCCACAGCCAACATCATTCTCAATGGTGAAAAACTAAAACCATTTCCACTAAGATCAGGAAAAAGACAACATTGCCCACTCTCACCACTATTATTCAACATAGTTTTGGAAGTTTTATCCACAGTAATCAGAGAAGAAAAAAAAATAAAAGGAATCCAAATTGGAAAAGAAGAAGTAAAAGTGTCACTGTTTGCAGATGACATGATACTATACATAGAAAATCCTAAAGATGCCACCAGAAAACTACTAGAGCTAATCAATGAATGTGGTAAAGTAGCAGGATACAATATTAATGCACATAAATCTCTTGCACTCCTATACACTAATGATGAAAATCTGCAAGAGAAATCAAGGAAACACCTCCATTTACCACTGCAACAAAAAGAATAAAATACCTAGGAAGAAACCTACCTATGGAGACAAAAGACCTGTATACAGAAAAGTATAAGACACTGATGAAAGAAATTAACAACAATTCAAATAGAACGAAACACATACCATGTTCTTGGATTGGAAGAATCAACATTGTGAAAGTGACTATACTACCCAAAGCGATCTACAGATTCAATGCAATCCCTATCAAAGTACCAATGGCACTGTTCACAGAACTAGAACAACAACAAAAAATATATATATATATATATACGCATAGCCAATTCATTTTGTTATACAGCAGAAACTAACACAACAATTTAAAGAAATTCTACTCCAATAAAGATGTTAAAAATGAAAAAAAAAAGTTGAAGTTTTCCACATAGAACTGGCAAAATGCACTTTTCTACTTTGCCTAAACCCAAAAAACCCAGGTGGGGAAATGTCCTGGATAGTGATGAAGCTTTACTGCTCACACACATCCCACAAAATATAATAGTGAATCAATGTACTTGTAAAATCACCAGTTATCATGTTAATAAAAATTTGGGAGTCATGGGATCTTGTCAAGAGCAAAGTAAATCAGTGAAAAGTTGCAGTAGATGTGTTCTGTCTACAATGTACAGCTTACAGGGCTTTGTGAGATTTGAAAGGAGAGCATTTTGGCCTGAGTATTAAGTTACTTAAATTCTAAAGTGAAGCTATATGACTCTTTAAAAAATATTTTCTTTGTTAAGTTGGGTGGGGTTCCACCTGAAATCAAATACACATGCAATGGATGTGAATATTACCTGCATGAAGTGTGGACAGCTGTACATCAGCCAAAAATTGATGAATAAATCCCCCGTCCTTGCTTGCTCCAACTTGAATTTATATCAGCCTTGGTGAACTCTTGTAACTTTATTTGTAACATCTCTATAACACTTCTAACCCAATGTGTGTATTTGTCTTACTGCCACAAATACATAGGATATTCATGGAGGATAGAAAGCATATCTCATCTGCCTTCGGACTCTAGGAAGCTCCAACAAATATGTAAGCAAAGATAGCTGTCCTACAAATGAACACTCTCTATTGGGGGCCTTAAAAATATAAGAATGAGGTAGATTTATCTCTGTTTCAGCAGAGATAGAAAATATACAGGGAAAAGGACAGATAAGAACACTTTTTCCAATGTACAAAGTGACTGCTCACTCTAAAATTTGGAATTTGATACAGAAAGTAGAAACCAAAATGCAGAGTGTAAAGGTTCAGTTAGAAGTTTGTCATCCCTGGAAAAGAAGGGCGTGCTTTTCCATTTTTACCACTAGTGTACATGTTTTTAAAAAAATGACCTCGATGCTAATTTTGTGTTAGTAATGAAAACAAAATACCTGTAGAATGTTATAATTCCAACTAACAGTCCTTTTTTTTTTCACTTCCCAAACTAAGTTCTTAGAAAATAATAGGCCTTGACAATTTCAGGGGAAAGAAGAGTATCTTGGTGTCTCCTGTCCCCAAAGACACCTACTGAGCAATTTATCACAGTTCAAAGAGCATGGCTATACTATCTCATATGAAATGCAAGAGTCTTATCTAAAGTGTGACCCCTTGTGTGTTTAGTGAATTTGGTTTGAAAAACCACATATTTATTCAGATCTTTGTTTTAGTGTTAATCCCCTGTCTGACAGCATCTCAGATCTCTTGGTTAAACATTCCTCTGCAAATGCCGCCTCATACTAATTAAAGTGAAAGATTTTAGCCACTGTTTATTAATTCAACCAAGACTTCATGTAAATAAAAAAGGATACAAGAGGGAAAAAGCATATATTTGACTTGCAAATTACATCTGTAGAGTATCAACTTTGTTTCTCAAAATTAATGGTTTTTAACGCAGCTTGTTATTTGCTCTTAGCTTTCATTGTGTATTATGACCCAATTATAAGCAAATAGTAACTTTGATGCAATTACAAATATAATACAGATAACAAAATAGAAAATTCCATTTGGATTAAAGAAAAGCTTTTCATTCAGTTTGAGGATACTGAATGAAGCAAATTTATAATGAAGTGATTGCTTTCATTTGGATGAAATATACAGTTATCTCTATGAGAAAAATGGAGATAAAAAGATTACTGTGTCCCACTTAATATCTTTAAAATTTCCAGAGATCTTTTATTAAAATGAAGAGCAATGAGTTTGGGGTTCTTGACTATATCCCTACTCCCTGATACAGAATACCATTTGGACTAATATATCAAGTTTAGAAATATAAGTAATCAATATCTACTCCCCTTTTTATAAAATCATAATAACAGTTGTTATCTACTACAGCAAAATATATAGACTGTTTCATTTTAAGTATTATACTCAAGTTATATTACAGGGGCAAGGATGGAGAACATTAATGAAAAGAGTCAGCAACAAGTACTTCCAAAGCCAGAAGATTTAATACACTCTCTGTATCTTGTTTGGAAATTTCTAGTTTTAAAGTACCTCAGTTGACTCCACTACTGCTGAAGTTGGTCTTTAAAATTTACTGATCAGAACATTTTCTCTCACTACTAATGTGAGAAATTTTCCCTAACTGCTGATATCCTAAAATTGTGGTTGATTAGAATGTACCTATTTTTTTTTTTTTTTTTTACCTATTTCAACAGGATAATTGTGAAATTTTAATGAAGATGTTTTGCTAAGAGAAACCAAAGAGGTCAATTTTTTCCACCACTTGCTGCTATTATTTAATATTTAGAGACTAAAATCTTCAGTTCTACATATGGATTTACAGAGGTGAAATTCTCTTATTTCCCTTTCTATGCCTGCATAGTAAGAATGTGCCTTTAGGGAAAAGGGTCAGCCCTTCCTAGACTTGGCTTAGGTAGCAATTCATCAGTCCAGACATATTACAGAGAATACAGGAGAACAGAATAGATAGAATATGTGCATCCCCCTTCCTTCATGAGTTAATGCCCCTGTTTGAGGAATTGATGTCACGCTAATACACTCTAAATCAAGTATTAGGATGTTCTGAGAGTTTAAATGAGAAACGCTGGCAAGCCTGCTGCAGTACTCATTGTTAGTAACACACCATGATTTGGAAGAAAAGTACCCGACGAAGTGCATTAGAAGAACCGAATGACAGGTTCTGCAGATGAACTGCAACAAAACAAATTGAACTTCCATGCTAGATAAACCCCATATACAAAAAAGAATTGGGCTAACATTAGGGAAGAGGTAAGTATTGTTTAAACTTTCTGTGCTTTGTCTTCTAACGTCTTCTCTAAGGCCTAACAGCTCTCTAATACATCTATAAAATATTTATTTCAAATTTTTTCTGATACGACTAAACTCTTTGTTATGCTACATATTTTCTCTCTTGCACAGCCTCTCTAGGGGCATTAACTGAAAGGGAGTTTGTATTTGAGTAGTAAAAAGGGAGTTTTTACTACTTGACTAGTAATACTTTTATTTTACAAATATGTCCAGGGCACGTGCTACATGTCAGGCACTGGTCTAAGGGTTTTACAAATGTCAATCATTTAGTCTTCATAACGCCTTATGAAACCAGTACTATTATTATCCATAATTTTCCAAGTGAGGAAATTGAAGCCCAGGGACTTAATGTTATAATCAAACACTTGATAATGTTATTATTAAATACCATATTTACCAGCTAGTAGGTGGTAAATTTGGTATTTGAAGGCAGGCTTCAATACTATTTTCCTCTAGCTTAAGTAAAAAGTGACCATTATAGAAAAGTGTCCAAATGGAAAACAATACATGAAGAATCTTAGTCTGATTTATATTTAAATATTATTAATTAAAAGTAATGTAAATGGGTACAAATCTAAATTAGATAGGAATTTTTTAATCCTTCTTGCTCCTATTAAAACATAAATTTGAAAATTTATTTGCAAATGAACAGAACCTAAAAATTAATAACATTCAAATTAACAGCATTAATTTTATATGCTGGACTGAAGATAGATTTTACAGAAAAAATATATTATGTCAAGCCTTATATTACATTTAACATTTATAATCACTGAAATCAATAACATAAATATAGACAATTAATACTTTGTTATCAGAATGGAATTATTAATGTGAAAATTTGGTTTTTTAATTCAGAATAATTGGACTTCATATTTATTCAGAACAATACTAAGTGAGCAATTCTCAAAATTCATTTGTAATTAGACTTTGAGAACTATAAAGAGTCTTAGCCATATCTGGCGATGTTCCCACATTGGAAAGATGGAAAAACCTTAGAAATAGATGGAGAGACTAAGACCATCCTTACGATAATTACTTCAATACTTCTATTTATCTTTTTAAGCCTTCCCTGGACAACAAAGTGGCCACCCAAGTTTCTGGACATTAATCCAATTATAAAATTTTTCCTTTCCTTATTTTACTTAACCCAAAGGCTTAACATCTGAAGATGCAATGATTCCTATGTTCTTATAGTAGCTGCATTGATTGTAATTTACACCTGGCGAATGAGATGTGTCCTAGTTGCTTTATGATCCCTAAATAATAAAGGACATGTTCTGTTTTAATTTTGACTCCAAAATGTATTTTTAACTTATCTCATAATTGAATTTCTTGGAAAATTGAAGACACTTCTGTTTCTCTGTGCATATATTTATAAGATCGGGGCACCCTGCTGTGTTTGATTATTCTATTTTACAGCTCCTATAATTCAGAGAGAAAAGTTATTTTCATAAAGTGGTAAATTCTGGGAAATGAAAATTAAATGAGTCAAAGTTTACCTCATAACACTTGTGAACTGTGTTTGCTTCTGTCACTTTGTGTACCTTTTACACTCAAAAATATTTAACATTATAAAAAGCAAAATGTGGTTCAGGAAATATTTTGGTTTATACAAACCATATTAAGTTTGTTCTTAATTTCTACAATATTTGTGGTATGGTTCCCTTCCAATTGTTTGAATGTGAATCCATTTCATAGAAAGTAAACAGCAAAACACCTATGGTGAATTCATTTGGTGATGTTTAACATTTCAATTTCTTCTAATTGAGCTAACATCTGTTCTTCTGAAGAACCAGATGTGTAATAACTCACTTGATATCTACTTTTTCTGTTACTATAGCAGGACTTTTTAATAAGGTCAATAAATCTAAATGTCAAATTCCAGATGAAATTGCAAAATGTAATATTGCCTCACAATAGATACATTTTTATTCTGTAAGAGAACTACAGAAAAATTTATAATTCTTTATGGTACAACCCCAAGCACAGCGCAATTATAGAAGCGATATATTTACTAAATAAATTGATAGCATCAGATTTTTAACATTCTTTCATGACAAACAAGTTTCCTTGTTAAACTCATTAATTACAGTTGCCTGTGGAAAAATATATTTCTATAAAAAAAGACAAACAAGAGGTAAATGGGCATGATGTTATATCATTGAAAATGAACCAAACTGATTTTACATATACATCATTATTTTTATTATGTTTTATAAGCAATATGCTATTGATATGCTTATTCTTAAAATCAAATCCATGCCCCACCATGGTTATCTACTAACTAACTATACAGCTTCACCTTGTAGCACTCTCCTGTCATCCTCCACCCTCAGCCAAACTGCCTCACTCTGTGATACAAACACACAAAGGTTTTGCTGGCCTTAACACCTTTACTTGGGCACTTCCCTTTGAATGACTGACCCCTTATTTCATTCAAATCTCACTTTTAAATGTCATGTCTTTAAAAGACTCCCTTAACCTTCCAGAGATTCTACTGAGTCTTTGTAACACTTAGCACTGTCTGACATTTTTCTTTATTTCTTATTCTTAGTTTATTTCTAACTCTCCAATAGAATATACATACTGTAGTGACTAAACTTCTCTGTCTTACTTGCAGCTGTATTACTGTATCCTGAATAATATCTGACACTCTTACTGTGTGTATGTTTGACAGAGGCCAATTCATGAAAGAACCCATGGGTCACTGTAAGGAAATTAAAGTTTACAATAAGGAAACAATGAAGTTTACAACAGAAATATCAGACATGTCCTTTCCCAGGACATTTTTTTTAATGGCTGAATTGGTCACATTATTCACTTCTCAGTTCAAAAGAGTCCTTTCTTAACCATCACATTCAAATAGATACACTCTTATTATTCTTGATCATGGCACACAGTTTATTTCCTGCATGGCAACATATTATGGACTGATTGTATTCGTTTATTTACTTTACTTTCTTTCTTCTTTTCCTACTGTAAGGCACAGTCAATGAGAGCAGGAATCCTGTTTGTCTTGTTCACAGTCATATACTTTGGTACATAATCCAGTGCCCAGTACCTGGTGCTTGAAAATATTGGCAGAGTGAGTGAATAATGGATATAAGATGTATTTTCCAGGCTACGTCTACAGGCTACGTATAATCAGTTTGGTGTCAATTCTAATAGGTGTGAAGGAAAAAGAGATAGAGAGAGAAAACTAAAAGATGAATTCCATTTTCTGCCATGGGCAATTTGGGGTAATTAGCTTAGGAAAGGTACCACTTACTAAGAAAACTGAGTGGTGATGGGGGGAAGGTTGGACAGAGGTAGAAGATATACGTGAAGGGAATGAAGACATAGTATTTATTTTTAAGAGTTAGTCTATTTGGGAAAAACAATCATTTTTTAAAGTTGCTTAAATATCTAGCATAAAATCATGGTGTCTGGTAGCAAACAACCGTACTTAAAAATTACATCTGTCTGAGCCATGGATATAATAAAGGGTGAGTTCATAATTCAGTCTAATAGATTTCATACATGCTCATCTTTTAAGCGCCTTACATGAGGCTCCTTTTGTGCCCATTAAATAGAAACGCTATGGACATTTCCTCAGTGTTAATGTTGGAATGTCAACCCTAGTCATTCAGCTCCACTTTATTACTGTTTTCCAGTCAGGATGGCTGTCAGCCTAAGTGTCTGACCATGGCAGAACAAAACCAAAATGAAGCAAAACAAAACACAACCAAAAAAAAAACACCCCATAATCTTACTGCTTTTTTTTTTTTTTTACCATTCCCCAATGCTATGAAGACAGCAACATGTATTTACAATATCTCATTTGCAAAGGCATAAAAGATGAAAGATGATATTCAACTTCGTGAACTACTAGAAACAGGATGATGCATGAGAAAATAAATGAAACCCTTGGATTCGTATGGTATATGTTCTACAGATCTTTTTCAAGGAATTTTGCTCTAACGAGCATGTTGATATAAGCAATCTGTTTCCCAAGCTGTTCACATAGAGAATAAAGACCCCAGGCACAAAAAGATGGAGAAATGCTTTTCTCAACCAATGAAACTGAGAAACTAAGAGTATATACATAGAGACTTGTTTCCTAATTATCATATATTTTTATTAAAACAAACATATTTTAGACTAAGACTTCTCATTTTTGTGCACTATCTACTTTCCAGATTGATGGCAGATGTATAATAACAGTAATAATTCACATGGAAATTTAGGGTTTGCAGCATATTTCAAGTATGTCATCAATGTGTTACTTCATTCTGAAATCGATCAGTTCTGTCCAAGGAAATATTTCTCTAAAATTTCATTTTGAGTGTTTCAAATATATATATACTTTTGTCTTGGATAGTTAAATGTAATGAAACTATTAATTGGTTATCAAGATCTCATTCTAATTTCAAGTAAAAGCATCCCCTCCTATGAAAACAGTATTATTGATCATTCAGCAGATAACACTTCAGTGATCTAATACCCATATGAAATAATAAAACAAATACTTTGTAGATGAAAGTTGATAAGGTAATAAGAGGTTCAGATGCTTTATTATTTTAGCATTATTAAGACAGAGAGCTGAGATGTTCACAGAGATGGCAGGGAGATGGCGCCAAGGTGTGCAAGCCCAGAGTAGCTGTCCTGGCCTCGCTCAGTGCAATGGCAGACCCAGAGGACCCCAGGCTGAGGAGCCACCACCCACCACTCAGCAACTCCATAGACCCTGCTTTGTGGGCAAAGCACAAAAGGGACTTGCCTCTCACAAAAGCATATTGAAATTAATAAAATACCTTTATATGCATTGCATAATCTTCTGTGCCCCAGTGGGATTCATTGTCTAGGTCAAGGCTGTCCACTATATCTCTTTATAATACTGGAAGTATTCTGTATGTACACTCGTAAACCTCAGCTGCACATGGCTACTGAGTACTTGAGATGTGACTGAAAAACTAATTTTTTAAAATTTTATGTTATTTATGTAATTTAGATGACCACATGTACTTAGTGCCTACTGTATTGGACAGTGCAGTTCTAGGCATTTCTTTCAGTCATCCAACATAGATGGCCTATGCAAATTCTTATCATTATATGATAATAAGCAAAACAAGCTTAAATGTACATTTTTGCTTAAGTACACACTTTTGGTAATTCATTTGAATTACATTTATGTATCTTCATCGTCTTCATGAAAATGGATAAAATAGAATGGCCTGGGGTGAAAAAAATATTACAAGTATCTGCTTTTAAATTAATTCAAAATAACTTTTGGGTCACTGATGAAAGCTTTAATATACTCTAAAGAGGAAAAGGACTCAGTGAATGCCTTTTATCAATAAACATTTTTACAAGTTTATAAATCCAGTGTGCATTTATTAAAGCTTTAAATTATACATAGTAAGATTGGTGAACTCCTTGGAGAAAAAAATCAGCAGATAAAGGAAGGTAATTTGAGCAGCTAGTTTGTTAAATCATACTTTTCTAATTCATGGCAATACTTGACCACACTCCCACCCCCAATTCCTTCTTTCTAAAACTTTACTCCTGTTAATAACATATTACTGGGTATTTATATTAAAGAAATGACTGAATATCCGAGATAATAACTGAATCAAATGAATGACGTTAGAGACATGCTGTTGATTAACGTATTCACTTCAAAGAAGTATCAGGAATATGAACATTAGTTTATATGTTTCCTTTGAGTTTTCTGAAGGTGGACACATTTGCATATATTTGTATGATAAAGACTTTTTAAAGTTCCCTTGTGCATTAGCAGTATTAGATGCTTACATAACTTTTTCTCCTATTATTGTTTTGACTCTCATTTTATGTTCCTTCAGTGAGGTCATTCTTTGAGTTCTCAATCTGAGTAGAGAGAATCAGGTTTGATATATGTCTTGGTGCAGTGCATAACATACTGAAGTAAAACTGTCACAAGGTAGTGGATACATGTCTTTCATTCTGAAGGTTGTTAAATTGTTAGCACCATAATTGTCTGAATCTATGATAATAATTAAAATAGATGTGGTGAAAAGGTACCAGATGTATAGCATAATGGTTAAGAGCTCAGATGTGACTAAGTTCAGTGTTTCACTAATTATTTCCTTTAAAGACCTGTCATCTTCTAAGTGTGAACAAATAATATCTTCCTTAAAGCTTTTTGTGAGAATTGACAAGGCATTTTGAATCAATACTTAGCATATTGCCTGACACATAGCTAACTTTTGGAGACACTTATAAATTGTATTATTTTAATTTTTCACTCCAGATTTTTAAAGTAATATAGGTATATGTAAGAATTAACACTAAAATATTTTCATTTGTAGTACAGAAATACTCTTTGTTTATAGTCATCATAAAAAAATCTATTTTTGTTATCATTTATAGGTTTCAAAAATTGTAAGAAACCAGACCAATATCAAGCCCAACAGAGAAAACAGATTATAAAATGATGAGAATCTAAATGTAATGTGTGAAGTTTTCAGGATGGAATTTTTCCCATAGGCACAATATGTTACTTGTTTTTGTTCCATATAAAAGCAGTTTTCATTAATATTAAAATACACAACAGAACTCATGGTTACTTTAAGCTCTCCTGGTATTTTGATTTACCTCACTGAATCAATTTCCTGCAGAAGCCAACCCACAATGTTATACTTCAAAGTCATATCCCGCAAATCTATAAAATAATACTTAGTATCAAAGTAATTAGAATGGTTCATTGTTTCACTGTCAAGGAGAAAAATATTACAATTTAGTTCTTAACATACAATTTCTTCATTGTTATTTTTTTGTAAACATGTAGCCTCAAGTCAAGGTAAAATTGCTATCATTTTAACAGAAGGCAAAAACGTCAATCGAATACATTACAGTAAGGAAAACTATTTAAAGTAGAAAAACAGCTGATTAAAGAATAAACTCTTTTTTTTTTTTTCATTGAGAGAGAAGGAGAAAAAAAATCACATTATCTTAAAATTTTCCAAACCGTAAGTTTCAACCCACTTGGGAGGATTGAAATAAATTTAATGAATCTTAACTAAAATATTTTTCATGAAATAAAACAAAACAAAATGAAGTAAAATAAAATGGAGAGTATCAGGGAGCATCACAATACTGTTTCATGAGAGTTTTGTCTCAGTTGTGTGTGTGTGTGTGTGTGCGTGTGTGTGTGTGTGCGTGTGTGTGTACTGGATCATGAGGAAAAATGTGCTTCTTATTGGGAATCATTATCAAAAATTTGAAAAAAACCCTAAACTCTACAAAGCAATTTAAAATACTGGGCTACAGAGAGTAACAGAAAAATAAAAACATGAAAGTTGTGAATGACTCATGTATTAATGTCAAATTATATTATTTCTCAAGATAAGCTTTTGACACAGATTTGAGTCACTGAGTGTTCACTGTAGTTTCAATTATAAAATAGAGTATGGGACAGATTATTTTTTTTTACTCTCTTACGTTTCCTTTGTGAGTAAAACAAAATAGCTTCAAAATAGTCTCAGAGACTATCAGTAGAAAATCTAGTCATTCAGTGATTCAGATAATGTGTCTGGCTTGACCATCAATGGATAGTGATTATTAGGACAACCAATATCATATATTTTCAAAGTTTCTGTGAGTAGAAAAGTTTAAGTTACACATCACCTACACATACCTAATGAAAATCAAGGTGGTGGAGCTGTGCTCATCAAGTTAAATTGTTATACAGCAGGTGAATCCCAGCACATGAAAAACAAATACATTGTCTAGGCACAGATTAGATATAACATGATAGTAACTGCAAAAATTTTAAAGTGCAAAATGGTTGCATTCCCTCATGTATGATATGAACATGTATTTAGTCACATTAATAATGCAACATCAAAATATTTCTCGGATTTGAAAATCTCTTTTATTCTTTCCAAATTTACAACACTTTAGGAACACAGAAAACTTCAGCCACAGAAGATATATTTTTCTAATTTGCCTGTGGCTTTGATGATAATGCAGCCTATCTACCACTGAGCACTAACTCCAGCCTACTGCCCATGAGGAATTTCCCATTTACTTTCTTTCACTCCTGCCTGGAATAAATTTTCGACATCTCTATCAATGTTTTCCTTATTGTTGAGGTCGAATTTAAATTACTCATTCACTTCTTTCTCCCAGAGATCTTTATTTTTCTTCACAATAGACTTTTTTTTCTGTGTGGTTACATTTCTTTTCCAATTACAGATAATTAGTACCTTGAAGGCAAGATTATCATAATCGCCTTTACCTGGTATAATGCCTTGAACATACCTGGCAGTCTATGCGGGTGCCTGTGAGGATGACTAAATGGATGAATGAGGGAATGAGTGGATGAATGAACAAATGAATGAATGAATAGTGAATAACACATACAGATCTATTAAACTGACTTTTGAAAAGGACACTATCAACTGTGTCCTTTTCAATTAATGCTTGCATTTAGAACAAATAATTTGAGTCACCCCACATCTGATTCCCTCTTGAACAGTAAATCAGTGCAAAACGTCTGTCAATTCTTCATCAATAATCTAACCAATATCAGCATGCTGAGAATGGGGCGCTGGGCCACTTATTACTGTGGGATGTTGGTGTTAGTGGATTCCATGTGGTTTACTTATGATACCAACTTTGTCTTGACAGAGCAATATGCATTTCACCTTTTGTTGCCTTTCTGTAACCTTCTAATTATTGACATGAATAAACCACAAAGACTTCTGAAACTCAATTTGGAAATTATCTTAAAAACAAATGTCCAGTGTTGTCATAGTAACTAAATGATGCTGCAAAAGTCACTATGTCAAAATAAAGAACAGAAATGCTTAATATGTTTTCATTCATTTTTGGAAAACTGATTTATAATTGAAATTTTTAGATTGCATATGTGTAGTTGCTTAGTAGGAAAGGATTCAAGTAGCATTGTAATAACTGAGAAGTTTCCAGAATACTGTTTTTACAATTTTATCTCCATTTACATCTTTCAAATGCCCTGTATTTTAACAACAGATTAGACACACTCTTCTTCCTGGTCATATTAATCAACCCTCATCTATATATCTGTATTTTTAAATTAAATTTAAAGACAACAAGTATATTTTAGTTCTTGCAAATAAATTATTCCTATTTTGTTTTGTATGTATAGTGTCAGGATATATAGTTCTATGTAACCTTTCTCTCTATGGAGATAAGAAAGAACAGTCTCATTGCTTTGATAAGTTAGAAATGCCAATGCAAGTTAAAACAGAAGTAAGAAAAATCATCTACCATTAAAAAATATTCAACCTTTTGAAAAGTCCAAATACAAAGAAAAGATATTTAGGATATAGATAGTTGGGTTTATGTGATAAATCAGTATTATTATAGTTTGGAGTAGAAAAGAACTTTGAATGGTGTAGTGATTTTTTAAATTAAGTCTTTTAATTATTCTTAAAAGAATAGAAAGTGAAAAGTTATGTCTTCTTTCACATTACCTTGGAGTGAGATTTTTATCAGTTCTCCAAGCTAAGCAGAATTAAATCTGTTCATTAATTTCCTGGGAACTGACCAAAGAAAGGTTTCCTGTGTAGCTGGCAATGCAATTGATAGCAGGTACTTTTTATGCTGAGTCATCTTTCACATTTTAGTGAAGGATTCTGATACCACTGTCTCTAAAAGGAAACTGTATCTTAGCTTAAGAATACTATATTCCCGTGATACTTTCCACATGTCATGCAACGTGATAGAACATGATACAGGTAGATTGTAATAAGTCACAGGTATATTATAGTTTGTAATACCCAGACCAGGGACTGGGAAAACTCTACAAAGTGATTCACTAAAAAATGCTGTAAGCAAATCGAGATGACAGCAGTAAAAAAAAAAAAAAAAAAAAAAAAAAAAAAAAGTGCAAATGACTTACAGGAAGATGGGGGAAAAAAAAAAACAGAGAGAACAGAGAACAAATAATTTACCAGACTTAAGCCCTAACATATCACTAATTACTGTAAATGTAAATTGTCTAAATATTCCACAAAAGCCACAGATTAGAAGAGTAGATGAAGGGTCAGGACTAGACTATATGCTGTTTACATGAAACTCATGTCAACTTAGATGATATAAGTAGCCTGAAAGAAAAGATGGAAAAAAGATATAGCATGAAAACATTAATTTAAAAAATTCAGAAGTAATCATATTTATTTAAAGAAAGTAGACTTCAGAGCAAAGAAAACTATTTGAAACAGAAGATTAATCCCAGGAAGACATAATTATTGTAAACGTGTATGCATGAAACCACAGAGCCTCAAAATACTCGAAATGAAAACTGATAGAGATGAAAGGAAAAATAGACAAATTCACAATTAACACATGGGGAATCTAACATCTTCTCTAATAAATTGATATAACACCTACACAAGGATATAGAAGATCTGAACAAAAAAATCAACCAAAAAGACCTAATTAACATTTTTAGAACACTCCAGTAAACAATAGCAGAATATACAATTGTTTCAAGCACTTATGAAGTATTCACCAAAATAGATCATACTCTAGTCCATAAAATAATCTCAGCAAATATAAAAGAATCAACATTGTATGGATTATGTTGTCTGACTCTAGAAGGGAGCAAAATAAAAATCAATACCAGAAAAACTGCAGGAAATTTTCTAAACATGTATGTAGAAATTTAGCTACCCATTTCTAAAAAAACCCATAGGTCAACGAGGAAGTCTTAAAGGAAATCTCTAAAAATACATAGAATTGAATGAAAGTGAAAATACAACATATCAGAATGCATGTACTAAGAGTGAAATTTATAACAGTAAATGATTATATTAGAAAATAGAAAAGGTCTTAAATCAATAATCTAAGTTACTATCTCAAGAAACTAGAAACAAAAGAGCAACATATACCCAAAGAGAGAAAAATCAAGGAACTAATAAAGATAAGAGCAGAAATCAGTGTAATTAAAACAAGGCAACAATAGATAAAATCAATAAATCAAAATGCTGATCCTTTGAAATAATTTAAAAATCTTACAAGCCTCTAGCAAGACTGACAAGATGAAAAAGAGAGAAGACACAAGTGACCAATATCAGGAATTAAATAGGGTTTATCCCTACAGACTCTGCTGCCATTAAAAAGATAAGGGATTACTACAAATAACTTTGCACTCATAAAATTCAACAACCTAGAAAATACCACTCAGCAAAAGAAAAGAAAAAAATTGGATACAATAGATTCATGCAAAAATTTAGCTCAATTTCCAGTAGATTATATCAAGTGGAAAAAGAAAAGCCATTCCCAGATAGTTACCTACTGCATTTATCGTACACGCTTAAAGTCACAAATCTGTAAAACTGGAGAACAGATTAGTGTTTTCTAGGGTTTAGAGAAAAGGTTGGAGGATGCGGGAGGGAGGGAGGGAGGTGTGGCTGTAAAGGGCAACATGAGGGATCCTTGCAGTGGTGGAAATGTTCTGTATCTTGACTGTATCAATCTCAGTATCCTGGTGGTGATACTGTACTATCATTTTTTGCAAGATGTTACCGTTTGGAGAAACTGGATAAAGCATGCACCAATCTCTCTGTATCATTTCACTTATCTGCACGTGCTCTACAAATAGCTCATAATAAAAGTTTAACTTATGAATATGATTTGTTGATTACTGCATTAAAATTCATTTATATTTGGTATGCTCTGAGTCTGTCAATGTGTGAGTGTGTGACCATAAACACGTGGCTATGTGCAGCCCTACAAACGTACTACAGCAGTTCTGCCTCCACTGAGCATGTAGTCACTTCAGTAGGTTCAGGGAAGTAAAAACAAAAGCAAGAAGATTCGAAGAAATTAGCAATTAAACCAAGATTAGAAATGATCGATTAACAGCAGGGGCCACATGTAAGAAAAAGAAATCTAACAGCATTGTAAGATAATATATTAGCCAAAAGCCCTGAGAGAAAGTTGGTCAGCACAGAATCTACTCAGATTTTCATTGGTATAAAGCCTCTGGATGACGCAGATGACTTTAAGGAAATACTAGTTAAGGTGTAATGAGTAAGTAGTAGGCTCAGGTGGCAGACACTCTACAGGAACCTTGGTGCATTTGAGATGTGTGGACTGCAGGAATGGATTACAGAGTTCAGGGATGGGTTTGGTGAGTGGAGGAAGGAAGATCGGTGTGGCTGTAAAGGGACAACATGAGGGTTCCTTGTAAGAATGAAATTCTCTATACAGTCACTGTATACGATACAACAGAATTGATATCAGGTGAGGAATTAGAAATAGAGAAGAGGGGACAGAACAGGACCGAATGAGGTACAAGTCAATTGATTCTGGTACAGAAACAGATTTGTAGGATCTGTCTGGTGAGAATCAATAAAAGGTGTCCCTGCTATATTAACTTTGGTTTCTTATGAGGGAAGACACTTGTACTAATGATGACTGAGGAGAAAACAATCCTCAAGGTACAATCTGAATCAAGGCCCCGCTGGTGTATTTCACTTGCTTATAGATTATTTACTGGGCTCTAGGGCAGGAGTTTGCAAACAATGTCCCATGAGCCAAAGCTAGGCCACCGCCTGTTTGAGAAAATAAAGTTTTATTGGCACACAGACTCCCTCACTTGTGTACGTAGTGTATATGGCCACTCTTGTACTACAACAGCAGTGTTGAGTAGTTGAAACACAGATCATTGGGCCCACAAAGCTGAAAATATTTACTAGATGGCCCTTTACAGGAAAAGTTTGCTGACTCTAGCTCTAGAGGTACAAGTCTAAGGTGACGCAACACAGGAAAAAAGCTCTCGAAACTTACTGCATATCAATGAGGTCACTCGTCCTGTGGACTGAATGTTAAGCTTCTGTGGCCGGTATTAATCTATATCTATAATTACTGCACCTACAACTTTCAGTCCATCAGCTACAAAACAGGTAATTGGCAACGTGACGATAACTTCTACTTTCACTGTCCAGTACAGACGGATCGGCGTTTATGTATGGCACATTCAAACCTATTTCTACTGATAAATTTGAAGCGAAAAATTAGTCTGCAATTTCAAAGGATAGTCATTCAAGTGTTTTATATTCTAATTTAAGTAACTTGGTGTCAGAAAGAGCTGGTTTACTTTCCAAATGTGTCTAAGTTGCTCCTGGGCTGACCTTCCTCACGGAGATCATTGGGTTCCTTGTTAAGAATTTTTAAAAGGAGTTTTGCGAGAACCTAAGTAATGTGACAAGTGTTGAACTGAAAACAGATTTAATATGACCTTTCCTTTTGTAGAAAGGGAGAAAAATCTTAGTATATATCCAGGGAATAAATAAAAAAGAAAATGAAGCAAGGCAATTAAAAGTTATATCCAATTTTATGTTCATATTTTTATCTTTTTTTTTTTTTTTTTTTTTTTTGGCGGTACGCGGGCCTCTCACCGCCGCGGCCCCTCCCGTTGCGGAGCACAGGCTCCGGACGCGCAGGCGCAGCGGCCATGGCTCACGGGCCCAGACGCTCTGCGGCACGTGGGATCTTCCCGGACCGGGGCACGAACCCGTGTCCCCTGCATCTGCAGGCGGATTCTCAACCACTGCGCCACCAGGGAAGCCCTGTTCATATTTTTAAAGTTACCACACCAACAGGCTCACGGAGAGGAGAGAAACAAATCACTAAAAGAATTCTTGTTAGCATTCAAGAACTAAAAAAGTAGAAAAAAGGAGGAGGTCTTTTTAGGAAACTTTGAAAGAAAGAAGTGGCTTGTCAGTCAAGCCCATTTTAATTTCTATTTTGGTGAAAAGGCCGAACGCAACCATGAAGGCCGGAATCCTGAGTCACCTGAGAAGCCTGTCTTGTTTTAATTCCTCACATCTCATCTATTACTAAGTCCTGCCCTTTTAACCTCATATGTACTTCTGTACGGCATCCCTTCCTTTTCGGCTCCATCAAGACTACTGCACACACCCACACCTGCACCTTTGATTACTAATGGATTTTCCTGTGGCTGGCAGGGTTATATTTAATCCATCACTCTCACTACCTCTAGAATGGTTCCAAATCCAATCACACCAATCCCTCCCTCAAAACATTTTAGAACTTCCTGCTTTTACATGACCTAGCCCAATTCTATCCTGTGCCATGAACAATTCTTCAGGATATGGCTCTAGTCGAAGTCTGAAGATCCTCTCTCTCTCTCTCTTTTTTTTTTTTTATTTAACATCTTTATTGGAGTATAATTGCTTTACAAAGGTGTGTTAGTTTGTTTTATAACAAAGTGAGTCAGCTTTACATATACACGTGTTCCCATATCTCCTCCCTCTTGCGTCTCCCTCCCACCCCTCTAGGTGGTCACAAAGCACTGAGCTGATCTCCCTGTGCTATGCGGCTGCTTCCGACTAGCTAGCTATTTCACATTTAGTAGCATATATAAGTCCATGCCACTCTCTCACTTCGTCCCAGCTTACCCTTCCCCCTCCCCATGTCTTCAAGTCCATTCTCTATGTCTGTGTCTATTCCGGTCCTGCCCCTAGGTTCTTCAGAAACATTAAAAAAAATTTTTTTTTTAGATTCCACGTATATGTGTTACATATGGTATTTGTTTTTCTCTTTCTGACTTACTTCACTCTTTATGACAGACTCTAAGTCTATCCACCTCACTACAAATAACTCAATTTCATTTCTTTTTATGGCTGAGCAATATTCCATTGTATATATGTGCCACATCTTCTTTATCCATTCGTCTGTTGATGGACACTTAGGTTTCTTCCATGTCCTGGCTATTGTAAATAGTGCTACAATGAACGTTGCAGTACATGTATTTTTCTGAATTATGGTTTTCTCAGGGTATATACCCAGTAGTGGGGTTGTTGCGTCATATGGTAGTTCTATTTTTAGTTTTTTAAGGAACCTCCATACTGTTCCCCATAGTGGCTGTATCAATTTACATTCCCACCAACAGTTCAAGAGGGTTCCCTTTTCTCCACACCCTCTCCAGCATTTATTATTTGTAGATTTTTTTTTTTTTTTTTTTTTTTTTTTGCGGTACGCGGGCCTCTCACTGCTGTGGCCTCTCCTGTTGCGGAGCACAGGCTCCGGACGCACAGGCCCAGCGGCCATGGCTCACGGGCCCAGTCGCTCCGCGGCACGTGGGATCTTCCCGGACCGGGGCACGAACCCGCATCCCCTGCATTGGCAGGCGGACTCTCAACCACTGCACCACGAGGGAAGCCCCAGCTGTGTTTTTTTTGGCCTATTTTTCTTAGTTCCTGCTTCCTCCTGTCTTGGTCAGCTGTTAGTTTCTTGCAGCTGAATATTTTATCTGAAGGTTAAGTTTATGAATTTAGGACAAAAGGGAAAAAAATAGGAAGAGAACCACGGAAACTGAGTTCTGCTGCTGTTGATCAAATACCTGCTCTCTGTTCCTCTGATTCATCTGCTAAGCAGTCAGTCAACGCTTTATCATTAGGAAAAATACAGAAGCAACAATACTTACACTTGTGTCCTGCCCTGCACCCTCCCATGTGGTTTCTGTGTCAAGGCTTTGGCTAAACCTTAAAACTATGAGTGGGTTCATGCAGCATTTCATCACAGAGCTGGAAGTCAGCCTCCTGAACTGATATTCAATCCTATCACGGCAACAAGATGCTAAGAACGAAATCCTTTGTAAAACACAGCATGAAACAGACCCTGGTATTAGCTACTTTTAGCTTCTGATAGTATGTTTTGTATAATGTTTTAGTCAAATTCCTGTGCCAAAGCGGGTCCTCAGCCCTTGGTGATTTGTGGGATAATTTTTACCATGAGTCTATGAAATGATACCTGTAGCAAAGCCACGGTAAATCTCAGAGCTCCCACTGTGGCCAGTGACAGCTGATAAATGGAAATGGAGGAAAAGCAAGCAGTGCAAACACCAAGCAACTTGCATGGCTCGTGGTCCACCCGTAGGAAGCTAAAGGAGGCGCTTTACGGTTACTTGCCTTTTTGCAAACTGTAGATTTCTCCAGCGCTGCTCTGCTGAGTGATGTGGTGCCAGTATGCACTGCGGGGAAGAGATATTGATTTGGATAACGTCATTGGTTCAGTCAAGCTTGTCTGAAGCTAAAAGAAAAAGATAATGTGTGTTAGGCTTTATTTAAAATATTAGACTGAAATGTGTTCTTTTAAAAGTTCAGCGTTAAACGTGGGTGACACAGGATAGAATCTGTTACAGATTCCTGCATTACCTGCTGTTTCAAGATACCATTTTGTTTTTTTTGGACCGGGGGTTGGGGTGGGGGGTGGTGCGTGGTGTGCCGTGTGGCTTTCAGGATCTTAGCTCCCTGACCAGGGATTGGAACTGGCGCCACTGAAATGAAAGCGCTGAATCCTAACCACTGGACTGCCGGGGAACTGCCAAGTTATCATTTTAAAATGATATCATGACTTAAAAACTATGAAATGAACACCTGTAACCAACTAATCTCACTCATTAATGAAGAAGGGAACAAAAAGATGGTAGACTGATTCCAAGGAGAATTCAAAGGGCTTACAGCTGATCAGGAACGCTGGTAAATAGCCACAGCAATAATCAATTACATTCCATCAGACAAGTTTATTTGCATTTCTATAAGCAAGAGTTACCTGCATTATTGATACTATTGGCTTTCTACAATTTATTGAATTGTAGAATAACTCAAAAAATGGAGGTGCAAGCGCTGTCAGAGACAGATACCCCCAAATGGTGCCAAACACCAGATACTATTTCTTTTTCACCCATTTCATTGTCTGTTGGGCTGCACCCCACAAGCCTACAAGCCCTGTGCCTGCCCAGCTTCAAGGCCGAAGAAAGAGCCCGGAGCTGGCAAGAGAGACATCAGTGGTTTACCGGATGGGGGAGCTTACGTGTCAGAAGCCAGGTCCCGGAGTGACACCGCACCGTGTGCCGGCGCAAGGCAGGCCGGGCGCGGCAGGACATGGCGGCAGTCTTTGCTGGGGGAGGGGGATTGCCAGTTATATGGGGAGTGACGTCAGGTGGACTCATTAGTTACCAGGGAAACCGGCGGAGGGCATGCGCCTCGCCGTCCCTTTGATAAGAACAATCACCAGCTGGGACCTGGGGCAAGTACGCGGGAAGGTCAGTCGTAACGCACAGGGTGTAGGTGAAGCAGGCCCTGGTCGGGCGGGGGATAGACAGAGAGCAGGAGAGCCGCCATCCTGAGTGGCCTGAACGTACAGCGTCTTACAGTTTTTCCTGACACCCGCTCCCACCCTCAGCCAATGGCTCTTTCCTCAAATAGATCTTTTTCCTTGCTCCTGCACTAGCAGTTTGTACATATTAGGAAAAGTGTCTTCCCTGAGAAGTTCTGTGATAAAAGTGTGGTATATTTTCTTATTTGAAAGATAAACTGTAAGGTTCGCTGCAGAGATCCACACAACATCCCATCAGGTGATGCTCAGACACATGATTAGTTCAAATAGAATAATACTTTACGTTGCATTTTCAAGAAAGAAGTTCATTTTTACTGATTCACACTGTTTTTATTTTTATTTAATTTATTTATTTATTTTTATTTTTTTGCGGTACGCCGGCCTCTCACTGTTGTGGCCTCTCCCGTTGCGGAGCACAGGCTCCAGACGCACAGGCCCAGTGGCTGTGGATCGTGGGCCCAGCCGCTCCGCGGCACGTGGGATCCTCCCGGACCGGGGCACGAACCCGCGTCCCCTGCATCGGCAGGCGGACTCCCAACCACTGCACCACCAGGGAGGCCCAATTTGTGGATTTTTTGATGATGGCCATTCTGACTGGTGTGAGGTGATACCTCATTACAGTTTTGATTTGCATTTCTCTAATGATAGTGATGTTGAGCCTTCTTTCATGTGTTTGTTGGCAATTGCAGATCCTCTCTTAATCACCTCCCACCACCCCATTTCTAATGCTACTCCATGCAGAATAATTTATAGCTCCCTAAGGGTGCCTCAATCTTTATGCCTCTGTGCCTTCACACCTAATCATCCTACTGCACGGAATGCTCCTGCCTGGCCCATCTTCGAAGTAATTATTATATTTCTTTAAAATTTTTCTCAAAGATCATCAATTTGGGGGAAATACTTCTTGACCATCTTACCCAGTCTCCTTCCTCTACACCCAGAGTCTTAGCTACTGGCTTTCCTTTGAGAGTTCCTGCTGAACCTCCACAGACTGCTTTGCAAATCTCCACTTACCTCTGCTTATTTTCAATCACTGACATAGCTAAGAATCAGTATTGGAAATGTTGAGGTAGGCAGTAATTAGAAGAATATTTATTGAGCAATTTCTCTGAGTCAGGTACCAAGTATTTCAAAAATACTACATCATCAAATCCTCAGAGCAAGCTTATAAAATAAAGTGTAAATGATTTATTAACTAACCCTTAAGAAAATTCTACAAGGTAGGTAGTATTATCTACATCATATAGATGAGAAAGCTAAAGATTAGGGAGACCAGAATTCGAAGCCAGGTTTATCTAAAACCAGACAACAAATTCTGAAGCAGTGCCTGATAGTGAAGACTTGTCTTGTAGGAATATTTTTTCTCTTCTATCATGCATAATGTACACAGAATATATAATATACTATATATATATCCACATATACACAGCCCCCTCTTTAGTAACTATTAATTCACACATTCACTAATGAATAAACGTTTATTGAACACGTACTACAGTATGTGTCAGTTACCTGTCTTAGTGTTCCTGCTCTTTGTCATCTGGGTCCTATTCCCTATGGCCTTGCTCATGAATAAAATTGGAAATAAGAAAACATGTCCTACTCTAAAATGATAATTGGTAAGACATTGGCAAAAATGTAAAACCCCGCAGAAGTATTTGACATGAAGTGGGAATCCTGGAAACAAAAAATTAATATGATAAAACAGTCTAATCATGGAAATTTGAGGATCAAAGGCCCATAGGGACTTGGATGAGAACATATTTTTCTTTATACCTCACCTTAGCAGCAAGGCCATAGTCCTCTAACCTTATGCTTCACCACACAAAATAATACAAAATGTTACAACTTATCTTAAAGCTCCTAACTTCTAGTGAATAAAATTAGATAAAATGTCGTCAATTCTGCTATCATTTCTGACTTCTTACAACACCCTTCCCAAATGGCAGGTCATAATCTATCATGTTGAAATCTGAAGTTAGTTGATTTTCTCTAAAAAGAAATGGGGACTAAAGTTTTCTATATAATTGTTTTTCATTGTTCTTGAAAGTACTGGTGAAGTCATATCTTAGCTTTCTCTCTTCATCATAACTGATCACACTGTTCCTCTAGTTCTTAAAGAGAGGCAATTTATTCAGCTATTCAGTTCAGCCCGGACTTAAATCAGGTGGACGGGCACCGAATTTAAAATAGAGTTTTTATCTATTTGCTTTAATCAGTAATGTTCATGCACGGTTGTAAGGGGGAGGTGGATCAGAAACACCTACTTGGAATCCAACTAATTTTTAATCTTTTTTACAAATCTTGGTGGGTGAAACACACATGGAAAATGTAATCAATGACTAAAGGAAAAACTACCTGTTACTATGCAAATATAAAGTTACTGATGAGTTTTACTGAATAGTACAAAATAGTGACTCTACTAGCTAATAGGTATGGAATATCCAGGCTTTAGAAATTTTCCTTAGACTGCTTCGAAAGATGCATTATGACAGCTAAGCAAACTCCCTTATGAGAAGGGTTTTTGTTTACCTGTTCACAACAGAAACTAAATACACCTCTGTATGTCAGAAATTCAAATGCAGGTCTGATGTGACCAACAGATGATTAATGTGCCTACCTTCTATCATATTTAGATTTTTGACATATATAACTGAGAATTGAACTTAGATCAAAAGCTATAACCAAGTTACTTTTGAATATGAACTTCAATTTATTATGCAGTAAAATTTAACGGAGTCACTGTGGCTTAAGTGGGTAAAAGTGATCCTAAATACAGATGTGTATCCAGAATGACAGCACTTGCCTGCCTCAGTAGAAGTCTGCATTCTGTCTATACTAAGTGGTAAACCATTAATGGAGATGACATTGTTACAGAGGCAGGTGTATGTATGCACAGCTATGTTCCCGGGGTGGCCTCTACACCTCTGGGTCCAGTGCGAATTTTATACAGACATGATTTTATTCGGAGTTACACATCTACCACTGATGAGGACAGCATCACCAATAATTATCCCTGCAAGTACTACAGCACTGGAGTGAGCATCAATGTCTTGCTTTGGGTCAGAATCCTCTGCTTTGTGCACTATGTGCTCAGCCTTCTTGGCTTTTCACTGCTATGATTCTGAAACTGGTTCTGTCTTCTCCCTGTTGCTGAAATACTTGCTTCTAGATGATGGCAAAGAGGAAATGCTTTATGGAAGATGAGACCTTCGATTAAGTGGTAGGCTCTAGTTGAAAGGACAACATAAACACTTTACTCTCTCAGAGATGCTTTCTCCCTCTTTCAGAGACTTGTCACCCTTTCCCTGCAGGGGTGACATGACGTAGTATGTAACGGTTCATGGTCAGCTGTTTGATGAATCTGAAAGCAAAGATGGTGCCACTATTTACTAGCTGTGTGACGGCTCAAAACAAGCCTATCACAGGTTTCAATTTTCTTGTCTCTAGAATAGGGATAAGAATTATGACACACCTTTGTATTTTGGGAAAGATGCTGCCAAAGACCTTGCCAGTTAAAATGTGATATTTAGAATAATTTTGTATGTATTGAACTAGCTTTCTTAGACCTGATTAGACGTAAACTTTTATCACATGGGATTTTTATACATGAATAAAATGAAAAAGCATAAGATAGATAAATTGGTCCAAGTATCTGTGAACCTTGCTCACTTTCAGCATCTGACTTTTCTGAATCACTTTTCGATTCACAATTCATGTACATCTGTTTTCTCTCACACAATGTAGTTCTCTGGGTCATCCAAAAGATTGGCAATTCAGTATTTCTTAACATAATACATAAAAGAACTGACAGCCATTGGTGCTGGATTCCTGTGCTGGCTTAGATATTACAGACAGCCAATTTACTTTTGATTTCTGTTGCAGGAAAGTTGTTTAAAACGTATGAATCGCCATCTTTCCTTTCCAATATCCATCGCCACTTGGTTCCTGAGACTTAAAAGAGTGTTTCATTATTGTTTCTGAGGTTTTTCCCTAAACCTTCTCCCACTGAATCTGAAGTTTTATTCTGGCATTTTTGATGTTCATGAATGCACAGGTAATGGTACCCACATCAGAGTTGCCATCTAACTAACAAAAATCATGAGACATTATGATTGTGAAGTACATCCAGACAGCAAAGACATTTCACATTAAAATGTGAAAATAAAAGTGTGTCTTAGAATTGATGAACGGTAGTAATACTTATCTCATGGGTTGTATTAAAAAGATGAATGTATGGTCAATGTGTATGAAGGATGCAAGTGCTCCCGTCATTTACCTCACTTTACCAGTTATAATATTAATACAGGTCTCCAGATATTATTTTACATCTTTATAGGGGAGGGATTATGAGTCACAAATCTTGATATCCAACATATTTTAACTGAATTGTGTCTCTGATGGAAAAAACAGACAACGTAACTCCAAAGCAATTTCAAAGTAAATTGATTTTAGTTATTTATTGTTTTCCGTAACAAGAATGTACCTTCTTAAGTGGTTGAAACTATTTATGAAGTTCCAGTTCCTTCTCTCTTCTCAGATTGCAAGTTACCTGTGAAAAAAATCTCTTCTCTGGAGAGGCTTCCCTCCAATTACCATAGCTTGTCACACGGCTTAAGCAAGTGTGATGTGGTTGATTGGAAGATGGCAATTAAACAGAGGTAAAGAGGACAGTTCCTCTAATGTAAGTAGAAAGACCACAAACTTAGCTAAATGAAGATGGCCGTGCAAAGCACTTTCCCATCGGAGGGTGAAGTTCTCCACAGGCAGCCATCTGCTGATGGTACTGCAGGGCCCTGTGGAAAATCACAATGGGAATGAAGAAGCTTAAACTGGTTTCTTAAGGCAGGATTTCTATGACTTTGTGTCACAACATTCTGAGACCGAAGTCTTGCCTTAAAACGACGGAGTCAGAATACCAGGATGCCCTATCTTGTTAGTATTTACCTAATATTCTCATCATTGTGTAGTTAGTGTGGGGCAGCTCCAGTACCATCTGCACAAACGCAGCAGGCAGAGATGAATCACCAAGTCAGCTCAGACGTCCTGGGATATGACAATCCTAAACAGGACTGGGCTTCATAGTCTCCCTGCTCCTGGTAGGCGCAAGACTCCGCAACACCACAGCAGTCTTAGCCCAGCAAATCTATCTTTTATTCCTTTCCTTATCCATAGTCCACATTTCAAGCGGAAATCAGA
This sequence comes from Kogia breviceps, assembly GCF_026419965.1. Lineage (NCBI taxonomy): Eukaryota > Metazoa > Chordata > Mammalia > Artiodactyla > Physeteridae > Kogia > Kogia breviceps. The sequence goes on along the minus strand of NC_081324.1, from coordinate 8,527,378 downwards.
ATTACTATATGCCTACAATTGCTGCTTGAACTACTCAACAGGGGAAACACTGGCTAAACAAATCGATCCCATGGACTTGCAATATTCCTCCCTTTTTAGGAGGAATCGGCCACCTTCATTAGGGTCATGGCTTTGCACTAGCAAACACTACTTTAAACAACACCTCGGCATTTTCAGGCTCACTTGGCTCCAAAGAACTGTTATTAGTATTTTCTTTTTGATCCTTGAGTTGTCCCCATGTTGGTATAGATGGTCTCTCTTTGGGCAGACCTCTTAATTCTTTATCACCATCTTGGAGCACCTGTGAAAGCATACATTTTTCTTCCTATTCCAAGGGAGAAGTTTATTTTATTTTGTTTTGCTTTGTTCTCTGACCTAAGACATGAATCTGCTCATCTACCAAGGATTCAATTTCTTTAGGTTCAGAATACTGATAAAGAATAAATGTGTATAATTTCCAATGAGCACACGGGATAGTATAGGAAAACTCCATAGAAGAAGCTTAAAAAAAAAAAACAACCTGTAGTATCCAGAAGGGCTTACACAATTGCATATATCTGTAAAGATACCCTGAGCTATTCCCATAAGAGCTGTGCATTTTACTGTATATAAATTGTACTGAAACAAGAAAGAAATGCTGTGGTGGTGAAGCACAATCATTACATTTTGTTAAATGATTGTGAGTTGAGGTTGGTACATTCACTTTCAGTTTCTTTTATTTCTCTAGAAGATTTCATTAATTATTTTTTTCTTTCAACAACTTTAATGTATCCTGTTATATGTTTAGATGCCAAAAATGTTTTCAAATTTGAGTATGGTCCCTGAGTTTAGAAAACTGGACAGCTACATGTAAAAGAATGAAATTAGAACACTCCCTACACCACACAAAAAAATAAACTCAAAATGGATTAAAGACCCAAATATAAGGCCAGACACTATAAAACTCTTAGAGGAAAACAGAGGCAGAACACCCTATGACATAAATCACAGCAAGATCTTTTTTGGTCCACCTCCTAGAGTAATAAAAATAAAAACAAAAATAAACAAATGAGATCTAATTAAACTTAAAAGCTTTTGCACAGCAAAGGAAACCATAAACAAAACAAAAAGACAACCCTCAGAATAGGAGAAAATATTGGCAAATGAAGCAACCAACAAGGGATTATCTCCAAAATATACACACAGCTCATGCAGCTCAGTATCAAAACAACAAAGAACCCAATCAAAAATTGGGTGGAAGATCTAAATAGACATAAAGATGGCCAAAAAGCACGTGAAAAGATGCTCAATATCACTAATTGTTAGAGAAATGCAAATCAAAACTACAATGAGGTATCACGTCATACAGGTCAGAATGGCCATCATCACAAAATCTACAAACCATAAATGCTGGAGAGGGTGTGGAGAAAAGGGAACCCTCTTGTACTGTTGGTGGGAATGTAAATTGGTGCAGCCACTATGGAGAACGGTATGCAGGTTCCTTAAAAAACTAAAAATAGAATTACCATATGATCCAGCAATCTCACTCTTGAGCATATACTCGGAGGAAACCATAAGTCAAAAAGATACATGCGCCCCAATGTTTATTGCAGCACTATTTACAATAGCCAGAACACGGAAGCAACCTAAATGTCCGTCAACAGAGGAATGAATAAAGAAGATGTGGTACATATATACAATGGGATATTACTCAGCCATAAAAAAGAAACAAAATCATGCCATTTGCAAGTGACACGGATGGACCTAGAGACTGTGATACAGATTGAAGCAAGTTAGACATGGAAAGACAAATATATGATATCATTTATATGTGGAATCTAATAAAAAGGGTACAAATGAACTTATTTACAAAACAGAAGTAGAGTCACGGATGTAGAAGACAAACTTATGGTTACCAGGGGATTTGGGGAGAGGGATAAATTGCGATTGACATATACACACTACTATATATAAAATAGATAACTAATAAGAACCTGCTGTATAGCACAGGGAACTCTACTCAATATACTGTGATGACCTATATGGGAAAATAATCTAAAAAAAGAGTGGATATACATATATGTATAACTGGTTCATTTTGCCGTATACCTGAAACTAACACAACATAGTAAATCGACTATACTCCAATAAAAATTTTAAAAAAAGAAGTGTGTCTTTTCCCTTTTTTTGTTGACTTTCTGTTCATGTATCAGGGAAATTGTTTACAAATATGCAGGTCCAGAGTATCCCTGTTGCCATCATCACTTAGGCACAACTATTAAAAAAGAAATATCCAACTATCCTCTCAAAAATAAAAATAAACGTTTCTCCAAGGAGACATCAAAGAATCTCTAAGCATAAATGACCCTGGATCCAATGAAAACCCAATAAAAGTAAACAATTGCAATGAGAGAGAAAATATAGCCAAATACAGCCTTGAGTATTGTTTAGCACCATCTTTTAACTCTTCCTTCTCTTGGGCACCACTGCCATTATTTACCTTTGATCACAGCAGACTTGGTACTAAGTTCCAACCTTTAAAAGGGATTGAGTACATACGGTTATTTTCTAACTCAGTGCATATACTTGTTCAACTTTTTAGCTAAAGATACTTATGAAGTAAGTAAATTGATATGAAGAATCAAACATTTAAAAATATTTCACTGAAATTCAAAGTAGAACATGTTCTTAGGTTACAATACTGGCTGTGTCCCACAAAATATTCAAACAATTATTAGTGCATTTGGATTTCACGCATGTAATTGCAGTTTCAGGTTTGTGGTACATTTAGACGTCACACTATGACTTCATAAGTAAATTCTAAGTATAGTTGGTCCATTGCACTCCCACCACATAGAGAAAAAGTCACTTTCTTCAGGGATGAATGGGGTTGGATAACAACTCTAATTTGTTGCATGTTGAGTAATAACCTCTGCGTGAGATACAGTTTTGCCAAAATCTAAACATGCCTACCAGGCACTCATCTTTCTCCTAGGCTAGATTGAGGCCAGGGCAATAACTAATGCTTTTCTGTCAGGGGTCTGTTGTGGTTTAAGCCCAAAGAATGCAGTGGCCTCTGATTAATTATACTGATCATTATTAATTATCAGTCTCTGTAGACTGATAATGATGGAGAGCCTCATTTGCTTTGAATTTCCTGAAAGTTCTATGTGGAGCCACCTTGAAGCTTTGTTACTATCATTCTGAAGAGTTCCTCTGATTTCTCCCAGTGATTTCTCCTGCCTCATTCTATGTGAGTCGGGCCCCACATGCATCTCTTCCTTTTGGATTTTTTCATTTGTTTTATATGGGAGCCAGGAAACAGGTTTTATTTCATCAGATGGGGTCTGCTCCATTTTTCGAAAATGTTTATTTTGTTCAGGATTTTGCTGAGTGAACAACTCAGTAACATGGGTCTGTCCTCTGAACATCAGCTGTTATATAAGACAAGACCACCTGCTTCTTTTCCAACTTACCTTTACATGACAGAAAAACACAGAATATCCAGTTAAATTCAAATTTTAGATAAATAACAAGTTCTTACTATATGCATGTCCCAAATATTGAACGGAGCATATTTATACTAAAAATTCTTGGTAGCTTTTTCTGAAATTCAAATTTAACTGAGCAGTCTGTTTTCTTTTATTTATTTTATTTTATTTTATTTTACTAGCAACCCATCCACACGCAGTGAGCTAGCGCCCAGCATCTAGAAACATGTGGTTTGATAAGCAGGTTTTTTCTTCACAGATATTCTAAAGGTGAACTTCAACACATTACATATTCACTAGTATCAAGCACAGTAAGCACGTTTGTAGAGCTACCCCATGGTATACGTATTAGAATCTTGCAGTAGTTGTGACAAGTTACCGCAAGCTCGGTGGATTAGCAAAATAGAAATGTACCCTCTCACACTTGAGGACCTGTCCCTGAGCAGAGGAAAAACTGTCTGAAAGCCGTGCTCCCTCAGGGGATCTGGAGCCTGATCCGTTCCTGACTCTTTCAGCCTCTGGTGGCTCCTGGCACCCTTGGTTTGTGTCCTCATCACTCCAATCTCTGTCTCCATGATCACATTACCTTATCCTCTTCTGCCTGAAATTTCCCTCTTCCTCCCTTGTATAAGGACAAGTATGTGACTGCATTTAGGGCTTAGCCAGAAAACCCAGGATAAAATCCCCATTTTAAGACCTTTAACTTAATCCTAGGAGCAAAGTATTTGCCAAATAATCTAAAATTCACAGGTTCCAGTGATTAGGATGTAGACAGCTCTGGGGGTGGAGGGGAGGCATTATTCAATCAAGCGCAGTGCAATTGTACAGAATTTTCAAACTTCAGCTGGTTGTAAGCTAGAATTTACCATTTTGGAGAGACTTATACCACTTGTTAGTAGTTGATAAACTGTAGTTCTAAACATGGCAGTTTGTGAGTCAAAACCTTCTGGATCAAAATCTCCATGGATAGAGTTGCGGGAATTAACATTGAAACAAACTCTCCAGTGATATGTGGCTCTACTAAACTGGGGGACAAATGAATAAGAACAGGGATCATGAAATGAGCTGTTTCAGTTCCAGTCCGGACTCCACTTACTAGATGTTAAACTCATATTAATTCTGTTAGCTTTCATTTTCTCTTTTGTAATAAGATATTGGTGATTATACCTAAATTATACGTTTTGGGGTAAGATTATGGGAAACAATGTAAAGTACTTAGCACAAGGTCTAACTAATAGAAAACGCTCAGTAAATATTAGTTGCTTTATCGGAATTAATAGTATTACTGCTATTATTGTTATTACTCTGAACTAGTTGTAGATAAAGAGTACAAAAGAAAGCGTTCTAATAAAGGTTCATTTAAATAGTCTAAGTTCCTGACAGCTGAAAATGAATTTATAGCATAAGCACAAGCCTGCAAGTAATGCATTTAAATGTTTCAAAGGTATAAACTATGTGTACTCATGACTTGCTGTACAGCAGATAGAAAAAGATATTTTTAGAAGTATAATCCCTACAGAATATGCAGTAATTACACTGTTCCATCTTTTTTTTTGTGTGTGTGGTACGTGGGCCTCTCACTGTTGTGGTCTCTCCCATTGCGGGGCACAGGCTCCGGATGTGCAGGCTCAGTGGCCATGGCTCACAGGCTCAGCCTCTCCGCGGCATGTGGGATCTTCCCGGACCGGGACACGAACCCGTGTCCCCTGCATCGGCAGGCGGACTCTCAACCACTGCGCCACCAAGGAAGCCCACTGTTCCATCTTTGATACTGACTTAAAAAATGTTTGTAATGAGAAAAAAATTTTAAACATAATGCTGAAATCGAAAATGCTTCACATTCACTATGCTGTGGTGAAAATATCCTTTCTTTAATAGAACATATTCAATTTATTTAAAAAATGAAAATTTAAAACATATTTTCTCTATTCTAAAACTTTAAAATTAGTGGCAATATAAATTCATATATTTAACAATAGAATCCCTAAGCTAAGTATTTTCAAGTAAAAATGGAATTAATAAACATGTCAACATATTTGAGTTCTCTAAACCCGTTTAATGTATATATATCTTGCTAAGTCTGTAAAAGTGAGATTTTGAAAATAAAGCATTTCTGTAATTATTGAAAGGTACTTTGCATTAATTTCATGACCCCAGCCAACTCACACAATTACTGCAGATAAATTTTACTGCAATCCTTTGGGCAATTCAATTACACAATGCAAATGAGGTTACATATTTCAAGCTCAGTTACAGGTTTCCCTAGAAGAATATATAAAATAACACACCTATGGAAAGTATATATATATATAATATATATATTACATAAATTTAATTAATTCTAAATATATTTACCAAATAATTTATTAAGATTGCCATGTTTACTATATTAGTCAGCTGGGGCTGCTGTAACAAAATATCACAGACTATGTGGCTTAAACAACAGAAGTTTATTTTCTCATACTTCTGGAGGCTGGAAATCCAAGATCAAGGCAGCAGCAGGTTTGATATTTCCTAAGGCCTCTCTCTTTGGCTTACAGAGGGCCGCCTTCCCTCTGTCTCCTCACATGGCCTTTTCTCTGTGTGTGCCCACTCCTGGTGCCTCGTCCTCTTCTTATAAGGACATTAGTCCTACTGGATTAGGGCCTCACTTTTATGACTTCATTTAGCCTTAATTACCTCCTTAAAGGCCCCATCTCCAAATACAGTTTACATTGGGGGTTATGACTTCAACCTATGAATTTTTCAGGGGGGACGGAGGGGGAAATCACAAATCAGTCCAAACATTTATCAAATAATTATGTTAAAAAATTAAAATCATTTATGGATATTTAATTTTCCTTAGGAATTTACAATGGTGCATGAGTGTAAATAGGGATGATAGGACTTACGGTGTTCATCACCGCTGTTCACCAAACATTAGTGGCTCTCTGCCTTCTGGGCATGAAATAGCATTGACATCTTAGGGCCACCGTGGTTCAGAGAAACCATGTGACTAGTTTTGTTTAGTGAGTGGATAAGAGATATTAAAGATGTCACTTCTGAACCAAGAGTTTTATAACTGTTGGTATATGCCAAAATGCAATTCCTCTGCCATATAGAAGAGCAATATACTAGACAGTGGTAGTAAAGATCCATCTGTATCATGCTGCAAAACCTAACCTATCCCAGCTGATACAGGAATTGGTACAAGAAGTGGGTTCTGATGCAGTAAAAACGAAAAATTAATACATAATATATGTGGCATGGGCAATGAGATAGTTATTAGAGGTAGATAGAGCAATGGTCATCTATGTATATATAATGGAAAAACATTTGTCAAAGGTATGTCATGTATGTAATAACTTTGTGTCCCTGGGGAATATATATTATTAGCATGGGGTGAATATCATTGGCTATATTTGGCAAAGTGATATGAGAAAGATACTAACCTAGAAATGAATTGGCTGGTTTGTAAGCATGGACCTCAAGGGGACAATATAGGAAAACTTTGAACAACTATATATCGCAAAAGTGATAATTTAGATAAAAGGGAACAATTCCTTGAAAGGCAAAAATTACCAAACCTCACACAGTGAAAAATAGATAATCTAAATAGGATTTAGATTTGTTGACCAACCCCACCAACCATTCATGACTTAAAAAAAAAGACTCTCCACAAATTAGTAATAGAAGAGAACTTCCTCAATTCACTAAGGAATATCTACCAGCTCCTTCCTTGTAAACCTCTTTTTCTGTATCCTCCTCCTTTCTTTAATTCTCATATTAAATCTTTAGATTTTAACTGGAAATTGTCCCCTGCCATATTGTAAACTGAGTTAAAAGAACAATATCAAATTTGTAAAAAATATTTATAACCATGATTGCAATCCTATTGTATTAGGTAAGCATTGTTTAATTTCTCATTACGCTCAAGATTTCAGAGAGCGAATAATAGGCAGAAAATTTATTTATTATCTGTACCACAGAGTTTTAACGAGGACTTTTATGTCCATGGCCAAGATAAATCTATGGTTATCTAGCCCCAAAGAAGGGACCAAGATAGAAAGACATTTTGCTGAAGACCTGAAAAATAAGTAAATTGTGTCACTAGAATATTTAGATGCATGCTGAAGAAATTTTGTGATGGCTACCTCTCCTAAACAATCTCTCTTTGATACCATTTTGTATCCATGTGTTAAATGTATCCTTGAAAGCAAATAGAAACTTCTAACTTGATGTGTCTGGTTAACAGTCACAGGTCAATTATATAATGTCTGCTTCTCAGGTATATGACTTGTTATTTTTGAATGATTCATGCCGGAAACACTGGGAAGTTGGCTCTAATCGCTGAGCTCCTAAGTTTAACCCATACCAACTGATAAAATAAGATAATTTTCCAGCTGTAACAGATTTATAATCATGGTAAATAAACCAGTATCTGCCTTTAAAAACCTAATTATATTGGGCTGGCCAAAAAGTTCGTTCGGGTTTTTCTGTAACACCTTACAAAAAACCTGAATGAACGTTTTGGCCAACCCAATATAAACATTTTTTCATGTACTGCATATAAAATCCTTCTCCCTAATACTGCTTTGACCTGACACACTCTATTATCTCCTTGTGAGTTCCTTCATTAACAAGTTAATAAACTTTGACACGTGCTCAAGATCAATTCTTCTAAGAAATTTTGCTCTAACAATCCATAATCCACACACTCCGTCAACTGATGATATTGCCTCCGAATTCCAAGAGAATAAAATGAAGTTGTCAAGAGTAAAAATCATTTCATTACCCCCTACTCTTCACTCATCTACAAAGCTATAATTATCTGTCCTCAAAATTATATGCTTTCCTGCAGTGTCAAATGAAAAAATGTTCCTTGTATTCTAGGTGTATCCCTGTAGTACTTGTGTTCTTGATTCTTTCCAAAAACAATACTCCTAGAGACTCATTATCCTCCAAAACATTTATTCTTATTCCTACATGGTTTACCTGTACCTCTATATAGGCTTCTTCCTATGGCTTTTAAATATAATCAAACAAGGAGAGACCACGATCCCATCCGGTGGGCACTGATCCTAGGCTATAACTGAATCTACTATGTATTATGCCCCTTTTTCCTCATTCCTGCCCCTTTGGCCTGACATAAAAAAAAAAAAAAAAGTGAGAAGAAAGTCCCACTGCAGGTTTCCAAAGCCAATATTGGTCCAGGCAACAGGAGGACAAAAATCTTAAATTTCAAGTTGAATTAAGCATGGATCTGTAATTAGTCTGGACTATAGTTTTTATTAGTTTGAAGACTTTCATTATATGAGACTGAAAATCAAACTATGGAGTATTCCTGAGATCTTATCCAAGAGGTGAGAAAGAAAGAACCAGCAAAACAATTTTAAAGGTATAGCAGAAAAAAATAAGGTTGTTTCTTTTTGCAACTCTGAGTCCAACTTACTTACTAGTTCTTTTACATTAAATGTTGACAACTCACTCATTCAACCAATATTTACTTCATACTTACTGTGTGCTAGACATATGTTACGATGTGAGAGATAATAGACATGGAACTTTCATCTAGTAGGAGAAACAGAAATTTAACAGCATCACCCCAGTAACCATGCAATTACAACTGTGATTTATGTGGTGAAAGAAAATATATGGTTTTTTTCCAACATCTTTATTGGAGTATAATTGCTTTACAATGCTGTTAGTTTCTGCTGTATAACAAAGTGAATCAGCTATACGTATACATATATCCCCATATCCCCTTGGGAGGCATAAACTGGGGACTAATACACCCTAAAGAAATTAAAGAAAATTTAGACCTAAAGCATAATCAGATTAAAGAGAAGGAATGAAGCATATTCAAATGAAACTGCATGTATGACTGTCCTGGTGCTGAGAAGGGCATTTTGGGGAATGGAAACAAAGCCATTGTGACAAGCAGACGGATTTGGCAGGAGACGAGGACTGAGAATTAGGTTGATTAATATGGGACAGATCGTGGAAGACTTAAAATATTTTCAAGGTTGTCCTAATAGTGCTGAGGATCTTTAAAGGTTTCGACCAAGGTAAAGACATGAATGAATTTGCCTTGTAAAACAACTACTTGAGCTGCAGCATGGCTAATCAGTAGGAGGTGACAAGGATAAAAATGGATGAAAGAGAGTTTCATTTAGTCATTTGCAGTAGAGGTCATTGTAGCTCAGACAGGGAGAGTGCCAATGAAGATGGAGAGAAAGGAATGTATTCAAAAGACATCGCTGATATAAAATGGGCAGGATTTGATGAAAGATAAGCTATAAGGAAAGAAAGTTATGGGCGATTTTTGGTGTGGGTGCATCAAGGAGGTGTTTATGAAATGGAGAACCCTGAGAAAGGAGGCTTGGAGTTGAAGTGTGAGGGGAAAATGTGGAGTTTAGTTTTGCCGTATTAAACTTAAGATGCTTACAAGACACCCACGTGAAGGTGGACACACATGGCTAGACCTCAGTAACTTTCTGGGACAGAGACATAAGTTTGGTGGTAACTGGCATTACAGGGATCATTTTTAACTCCAAAAAGTGGATGAGATAACCAAGGGAACAAAGACAGGGAGAAAACAAAAATGTAGTCTAAGAACAAGGTCCAAGGATACCCCCGAATATATCAATAAAGTAGGGAAGGAAGAGCCTGAAGAGAATGACCTAGAAAGGAAGAAGAAAGGCAGTAAAGTGTGATATCATGAAGCCAAAAAGAAAGAAGTATTTCAAGGATGAAATATTCAACTGTGACGTCAAGAGATTGAAAAATGTATTCATTGGATATTTGCCTCATTAAGACACTGGATGAGCATCACAAAAAGTAATTTTTACAGAGTGAAGAGGGAAAGACCCAGATTAGAGTGGGCTCAACAGTGAATGGAAAATGATGAAATAAAGAGAGTATCTTCAACTTCTGCATAAGAAGGGTGATCACAGTCTTTCCTAGAGAGCTCTGAGTTATCTCTGTTGTTAAGGCAAAGTTACAACTAGCTTCCCCTTTTGAACTAAAAATGTTCTCATTGTATGGTCACCCTATAATGGTAGGAAGGGGTTGAGATATAAATGGTATGACTATTAGAGTGCAAGAAATGATCTATGATTATCCAAAAAATAATAATCAGCAAATTGAAAATCTTAAGAAATATGCCATTCTGGATAGTTGAAATTTTCCCTATGGATTTTTTATCATTACGATGTTTTCTTATGTCATAGGTTTAGCGGGAATCTTCCTGAAACATATTAAATAGTCTCTTACCTTCTAAAATAAAGAAGAATGAATGTGATGTAATCTTTCTGGATCCTTAGCTTATGATCATATGCTGATTTATACTATAATACCCTTGAAAGGATTTCCTTGAAGTTTGTAGGGATATTAGTCATTCTCCAAATTTTATGTGTATGTATTCATTTAGGATTGTGTGTGGATAATGGGATGGGAGTGTGTGGGTGATTGATGTGGAATATATATGAAACAGGGTGCACGAGAGTGGGAAGCGGGTGGGAAGAGTGGAGGAAATATGGAATAAAATGGTAATTTCAAGTTGGGTTGGGGAGAGAAGAGAGTAGGTGTGCTGATGCATGTGAATATTGATATGTGTGTGTATTAAAAGGTGTATGTGTTGGAGGTGTGAATAATATGTGTATGTTTATATTGGTTGTGGTCTGTGTAGTTATGTATAGTGGTTGGGTGTATTATCTACATGCATGTTGGGATTTAGAATAGTATATATATTAAGATGAGGTATTGCATGTATACTGGGATTGGGGTGTCTGTGTGTGTGTGTGTGTGTGTGTGTGTGTGTGTGTGTGTGTGTGTTTGAAAGAGTGTCTGTGCATTAAGTTGGATGTTTATAGGTGGGTGTTACATGTGCTGTGTGGGCACATGTGTGTCTGTTGAAATGTGTTAGTGTGTAGGGGGATGCATGAGTATTTGTCTTCATTTATTGTCTTTTCCTTTGTTTTTAACTTCTCATTGCAACCAATATAATTGATTGGTTACAGTAGATATAAATTTCTATATTTAATTTGCTGTAGGACATAAAATCAAATACTCATGCATGTTAAAATTATATGTAAAATAGGACAATACCCTTTGAATAATGACTTGGCATTCTTATTAGTGAGCAAAATTTGTAAGTTAAACCAGTGTGACAAAGAATTGGTGGTTCAGGATTTTCCTTTGTTCATTTAAAATTCTCAGCTTAGTTATGGAATGAATTTTTGCAAAGTGCTTCTACAGAAATCACATAAACAAAGTGGTCATTTTTGTAAATTCATGTCCTCATAGATAATACACCTTAGAAAATTTGTGAAAAAAGTCTCACAACACATTTAGATAGTGGCAAAACTATCATGGCAGAGGAAGAACTGGTCAATATATAGCATAAACAGCAGGGTCTTTGGGGGGCCAAAACAGAATATAAATTTTATCTTATTTCCAACTTTTACCAAAATATTTGTCTTTGAGATTTTTTTGACTAGCATTTCCCAACTGGCTACTAGCCAATCTCCCCTCTTCTTTTCAGCACAATTTACAGCTCCTCCTAGACCACTAGTATTGAGGAAATTAGAGGAATGCTTGGCTGTGATTTCTGGGATGTGTGATCTGCATATAACTAGCCATAGTGAGGTTTATAATAAAACCAGATGGAAAATATACATGCAAGGAAATGCAAGATTTAAGAGCACAAATAAAATCAAAGAGAGATGTCAGGGTCATTACAAAAATTCCCAACCACTGACAATGTTCTTCTCTCCTAAACAGATAAAAGAATAAAAATTAATCAGCTTGAGTGGAGGCTCAAAAGGCATGAAAGGGCCAACTGGAACAACTTAAGCTGAAGCTGCAAGTTCAGGCAGAGAAATTGTCTTATTCAGAGACCTTGGCACAATCCATTTTATCTGACAGTTCAAGAAAGATTTGTGATAACAAAATCACATTAGGGAATAGAGAATGAAGCACCAGTGGAGAACAAACAAGAAACTTAGCCTTCACACCAAGGGCAAAGCTAACCATAAGTTGTTTTAGTTTACTGGATTCAGAGGTGGAATGAAAGTATGTTTCCAGTAAGTACCACTGAGAGATTTGTGGGAGCATATTAATACCAATCTTCAAGTACTCTGCTGAGATGACTCAGCTTTAATGTGGTGTCTATTTCCAAATTTAAATTTTCGTAGGCATTCCAAAAGACACTGATGCTATAGCCTCCTGAGATACTGGGGGAGAAACTTGTATCACAAATGGCAAAATAATAAATCCTAAATTATTTAGATGTTGGCAGTCCTGTCACTGAACTGTTAGGGTTCTAATTATTCACTTTCTCTCCTACTGATCATTTGCTTCAGATCATTTCCTTCATCAAAAGACAGGTCAGGACCAGAAAATTAATTTGCTTATCACAATGAAAAGTTCGGATAGTAAAAATGGTTTAAATCAGAGGATGGCAAATGTTTATCTGCAAAGGGACAGCTAGTGAATATTTTTATAATTTGTGAGCAAAAGTTTCTGTTGCAAATATTCATCTCTGCCATTGTAACATGAAAGCAGCCATAAACAATATGTAAATAAATGAGCATGGCTGTGTTCCAATAAAACTTTATTTACAAAAACAAGGGGTGGTTGATAAAGAAGTCTACCATGCATTTAAAGAAGAATTGCCACCAATTTTAATCAAGTTTCCCATAAAATAAAAAAGGAGGGAATATTTCTCAATTTACTTTATGAGGCCAGTATTACCTCAATCTCAATACCAGAAAATAACAGTGCAATGGATGAAAACTACAGACCAAAATCTCTCATGAACTTAGATATTTAAAAGTTTATCAAAATATTTGAAAGTCAAATCAAGCAGTATAAAAATAATTATACAACATAACCATGTGGAATTTATCCAGGTTTGCAAGGCAGGTTCACCATTCAAAAATCTATCAGTGTAATTCACCATATCAATAAGTTAAAGAAGAAAATTTATATGACATTAATTGATGCATAAAAGTCATATAATAACATGAAGTTATTAAGAATCTACCATACAAATAACCGACTCCTAGATATATTACAATGGCCCAAAATACTGTGTAAAACATGGTCATTACCCAAACATCTAGACGCTTACAGTATTGTTGGAAAAGCAATGCATCAAAAAATATATATATATGCATGGGATGCAAGGAGAAGTTAATGCAGAATTCTGAGAAGAAAGAAACAATTGTGTGAATAGTTAATTAGTGATGGCTTTGTAGAGAGTGTATAATTACATTTTTTGAGAGAAATGTAATTATTTGCTTAGCATAATGGTAAATGTAATATATAAAATAAAAACAAGTAAGTAAATAGGAATGGATTATCAGATGAGATGTTAATATCCATATTAATATATTCCACTATAATATTCCAACATTAGCAATGCATAATATGAGATTAAAATAAATATTCTCGCTAAAGCAATCTTGAGAAAGAAGAACAAAGCTGATGACTCTCTGATGTCAAACTATACTACAAAGCTACAGTAATTCAAACAGTATAGTACTGATACAAAAACAGACACATAGATCAATGGCACAGGATAAAGGGCCTAGAATTAAACCCATTCACTTATGGTCAATTAATCTACAACAAAGGAAGCAATGATATACAATGGGAAAAAGACAGTCTGCTCAATAAATTGTGCTGAGAAAACTGGACAGCTACACATAAAGAATGAAATTAGAACATTTTCTCACACCATACACAAAAATAAACTCAAAATGGATTAAAGACCTAAATGTAAGACCAGACAGAAGGAAACTCCAAGAAGGAAACATAGGCTGATCAGTCTTTAACATAAATCATAGCAATAGTTTTTGGATCCGTCTCCTTAGGGAAAGGAAACAAAAGCAAAATAAACAATTGGGACCTGATTGAACTTAAAAGTTTTTGCACAGTGAAGCAAACAATCAACAAAATGAAAATACAGGGCTTCCCTGGTGGTGCAGTGCTTGAGAGTCTGCCTGCTGATGCAGGGGACACGGGTTTGTGCCCCGGTCCGGGAAGATCCCACATGGCACGGAGCGGCTGGGCTCGTGAGCCATGGCCGCTGAGCCTGCGTGTCCGGAGCCTGTGCTCCGCAGAGGGAGAGGCCACAACAGTGAGAGGCCTGCATACAGGAAAAAAAAAGAAAAGAAAAGACAACCTACTGAATGGGAGAAAATATTTGCAAATAATATAACCTATAAGGGGTTAATATCCAAAATATATGAACAGTTCATATAACTCAGTATCAAAAAAAAAAAAACTTATTGAAAAATAGGCAGAAAATCTGAATAGACATTTTCCCAAAGAAGACATATAGATGACCAATAGGCACATGAAAAGATGCTCAGTATTGCTAATCATCACAGAAATGCAAATCAAAACCACGATGACATATCACCTCACACCTGTCAGAAAGGCTATTATCAAAAAGACCATAAATAGCAAATGCTGACATGGATGTTGAGAAAAGGCAACCCTTGTACACTGTTGGTGGGAATGTAAATTGGTACAGCCACTATGGAAAACAGTGTGGAGGTTCCTCAAAAAACTAAAAATAGAACTACCATATGATCCAGCAATTCCACTCATGGGTATATATCTGAAGAAAACGAAAGTGCTAATTCAAATATGCATGCACCTCAATGTTCATAGCAGCATTATTTACAATAGCCAAGATATGGAAGCAACCTAGGTGCCCATCAACAGATGAATGGATAAAGAAGATGTGTTACACACACACACACACACACACACACACACACACACACACACTGGAATACTACTGGGCCATAAAAAAGAATGAAATTTTGCCATTTACAACAACATGAATGGACGTGGAGGGTATTATACTTAATGAAATAAGTCAGACAAAGACAAATGCTGTATGTTATCACTTATATGTGGAATCTAAAAAATCAAACAAAGGAATGAATATAAAAATGTATTCTCTATGTACATTAATCATTAATGTATTTGACTTTATATTTTAAAGTAAAAATGTAATTTAAACCTTTTGATACAAATCTGAAAGACTATATTTTTGTTTACATATACTTAGCTGCATTCAGGTACTGTTTACTAGAAAAGCATAAGTGATTGGTCTACTTTTCATTAGGTATAATATAAGCCTCAAATATGAATCGAAGCCCAGCAAGATAGTCTGCACTACGTAAATACTAGGTAAAGTATGAATCTTTTAAATCATTTTTAGAGAAATAATCAAATAGCACATATATATGTATATATTTGTCTCACCAGACATATGTCTATTAAACATATATATACACATATGTGCTATTTGAATATCTCTCTAGATATATGTCTAGATACATGTCTATGTATATTTAATAGACATATATCTGGACAGACATGTATATTGAATGCAAAATATAATAACAAACATATTTGGCCAAAGGAATAATATGTATAGTTAATAATAAAAGTTTACATCCAAACATGAAATATGATATCATGATTATGGTCATTGCTAATAATATTTAATCAAGAAAAATGAGGTAAGATAGAATCTTGGGTAAAACAAAACTGAAAGTTCACCAAGAGACAGTTAAAGCATTCAAGAAACCTGTATGTCTAACACTGGTGGTTGCAACACTTTTTAGGTAAGATAGACCCTTCTTCTCTTAAGAGTCAAGAATTACTCATTTTGACCAACAGCCATGAAAGGATCAACTGAAATTCCATTTGAGCTATTAAGAGAGTAAAGTAAAAGAACCAGTAAAAATTAATTAGGAAAATAGTGATCCAACACTAAAAGTTAAACCCCTTCACTGAACCCAAAGTTGGAACTGTAGCAGAAGCAATAAGAATGCTAATGGACCTTAAAAACAATTGTAAAAATTGTGCAAGCACTGTGGAGAGACAGAAAAATTGTTAAAGGAAAATAACTTTGGGTTCAAGATGGCGGAATAGAAGGACGTGCTCTCACTCCCTCTTGCAAGAGCACGAGAATCACAACTAGCTGCTGGACAGTCATCGACAGGAAGTCACTGAAACTCACCAAAACAGATACCCCACATCCAAAGACAAAGAAGCCATGGTGAGATGGTAGGAGGGGTGCAATCACAATAAAATCAAATCCCATAACTGCTGGGTGGGTGACTCACAGACTGGAGAACACTTATACCACAGAAGTCCACCCAATGGAATGAAGGTTCTGAGTCCCCAGTCAGGCTTCCCAACATGGGGGTCCAGCAATGGGAGGAGGAATTCCAAGAGAATCAGACTTTGGAGGCTAGCAGGATTTGATTGCAGGACTTTGACAGGAATGAGGGAAACAGAGACTCCACTCTTGGAGGGCACACACAAAGTAGTGTGCACATCGGGACACAGGGAAAGGAGCAGTGACACCATAAGAGACTAAACCAGACCTGCCTGCTAGTGTTGGAGGGTCTCCTACAGAGGCGGGGTGTGGCTGTGGCTCAACCTGAGGACAAGGACACTGGCAGCAGAAGTTCTGTGAAGTACCCATTGGCATGAGCCCTCCCAAAGTCCACCATTAGCCCCACCAAAGAGCCTGGATAGGCTGCACTGTTGCGTCACCTCAGGCCAAACAACCAACAGGGAGGGAACTCAGCCCCACCCATCATCAACAAGTGGATCAAAGTTTTACTGAGCTCTGCCCACCAGAGCAACAGCCAACTCTACACACCACCAGTCCCTCCCATCAAGAAACTTGCTCAAGCCTCTTAGATAACCTCATCCATCAGAGGTCAGACAACACAAGCAAGAAGAACTACAATTCTGAGCCTGCAAAACAAAAACCACATTCACAGAAAGATAGACAAGGTGAAAAGGCAGAGGGCTATATACCAGATGAAGGAAAAAGATAAAACCCCAGAAAAACAACCAAACAAAGTGGAGATAGGGAACCTTCCAGAAAAAGAATTCAGAATAATGATAGTGATGATCCAGGACCTCGGAAAAAGAATGGAGGCAAAGACCAAGAAGATGCAAGAAATGTTTAAAAAGGACCTAGAAGAATTAAAGAACAAACAAACAGAGATGAATTATACAATAAGTGAAATGAATAATACACTAGACGGAATCAGTAGCAGAATAACTGAGGCAGAAGAACAGATAAGTGACCTGGATGACAGAATGGTGGAATTCAAAGCTGTGGAACAGAATAAAGAAAAAAGAATGAAAAGAAATGAAGACAGCCTAAGAGACCTCTGGGACAACATAAAACCTAACAACATTTGCACTATAGGGGTCCCTGAAGGAGAAGAGAGAGAGAAAGGACCCAAGAAAATATTTGAGAGATTATAGTCAAAAACTTACCTAACATGGGAAAGGAAACACTCAAGCAAGCCCAGTAAGTGCACAGAATCCCATACAGGATAAACCCAAGGAGAAACACACTGAGACACATAGTAACCAAATTGGCAAAAGTTAAAGACATAGAAAAATTTATTGAAAGCAGAAAGGGAAAAACGACAAACAACATACAAGAGAACTCCCATAAGCTTAACAGCTGATTTCTCAGCAGAAGCTCTACAAGCCAGTAGGGAGTGGCATGACATATTTAAACTGATGAAAGGGAAGAAACTACAACCAAGATTACTCTACCAAGCAAGGATTTCAATCAGATCTGATGGAGAAATCAAAAGCTTTACAGACAAGCAAAGGCTAAGAGAATTTAGCACCACGAAACCAGCTCTACAACAAATGATAAAGGAACTTCTCTAAGTGGGAAACACAAGAGAAGAAAAGGACCTACAAAAACAAACCAAAAACAATTAACAAAATGCTAATAGGAACATACATATCGATAATTACCTTAAACATGAATAGATTAAATGCTCCAACCAAAAGACACAAGCTCACTGAATGGATACAAAAGCAAGACCCATATATATGCTGTCTACAAGAGACCCACTTCAGACCTAGGGACACATACAGACTGAAAGTGAGGGGATGGTAAAAGATATTCCAAGCAAATAGAAATCAAAAGAAAGCTGGAGTAGCAGTTCTCATATCAGACAAAATAGACTTTAAAATAAAGAATGTTACAAGAGACAAGGAAGGACACTAACTAATGATAAAGGGATCAATCCAAGAAGAAGATATAACAGTTATAAATATATATGCACCCAACATAGGAGCACCACAATACATAAGGCAAATGCTAACAGCTATAAAAGAGGAAATCGACAGTAACAAAATAATAGTGGGGGACTTTATGTTTTTATTTTTTATTTTTTTTGCAGTACGCAGGCCTCTCACTGTTGTGGCCTCTCCCTTTGCAGAGCACAGGCTCCAGACATGCAGGCTCAGCAGCCATGGCTCACACGACCAGCCGCTCCATGGCTTGTGGGATCTTCCCGGACCAGGGAACGAACCCGTGTCTCCGCATCGGCAGGGGGGCTCTCATCCATTGCACCACCAGGGAAGCCCAATAGTGGAGGACTTTAACACCTCACTTACACCAATGGACAGATCATCCAAACAGAAAATTAATAAGGAAACAGAAGCTTTAAATGACACAATAGACCAGATAGATTTAATTGATATTTATAGGACATTTCATCCAAAAACAGTAGATTACACTTTCTTCTCAAGTGCTCGTGGAACATGCTCCAGGATAGATCACATCTTGGGTCATAAATCAAGCCTCAGTAAATTAAAGAAAATTGAAATTATATCAAGCATCTTTTCGAACCACAACACTATGGGATTAGAAATCAATTACAGGGAAAAAATATAAAAAACACAAACACATGGAGGCTAAACAGTATGTTACTAAATTACCAAGAGATCACTGAAGAAATCAAAGAGGAAATCAAAGAATACCTAGAGACAAATGACAATGAAAACACGATGATCCAAACAAAACCTATGGGATGCAGCAAAAGCAGTTCTAAGAGGGAAGTTTATAGCTATACAAGCCTACCTCAAGAAACAAGAAATATCTCAAATAAACAATCTAACTTTACACCTAAAGGAACTAGAGAAAATAGAACAAACAAAACCCAAAGTTAGCAGAAGGAAAGAAATCATAAAGATCAGAGCAGAAATAAATGCAATAGAAACAAAGAAAACAATAGCAAAGATCAATAAAACTAAAAGCTGGTTCGCTGAGAAGATAAACAAAATTGATAAACCATTAGCCAGACTCATCAAGAAAAAGAGGGAGAGGACTAAATCAATAAAATTAGAAATGAAAAAGAAGTTACCACAGAATCACGGAAATACAAATCATCCTCAGAGACTACTACAAGCAACTCTACGCCAATAAAATGGACAACCTGGAAGAAATGGACAAATTCTTAGAAAGGTATAACCTTCCAAGACTGAACCAGGAAAAAATAGAAAATATAAACAGACCAATCACAAGTAATGAAATTGAAACTGTGATTTAAAATCTTCCAACAAACAAAAGTCCAGGACCAGATGGCTTCACAGGTGAATTCTATCAAACATTTAGAGAAGAGCTAACACCCATCCTTCTCAAACTCCTCCAAAAATTGCAGAGGAAGGAACACTCCCAAACTCATTCTATGAGGCCACCATCACCCTGATACCAAAACCAGACAAAGATACTACAAAAAAAGAAAATTACAGACCAATATCACTGAAAAATATAGATGCAAAAATCCTCAACAAAATACTAGCAAACAGAATCCAACAACACATTAAAAGGATCATACATCATGATCGAGTGGGATTTATCCTAGGATGCAAGGATTCTTTAATATGTGCAAATCAATCAATCTGATACACCATACTAAAAATCTGAAGAAGAAAAACCATATGATTATCTCAACAGATTCAGAAAAAGCTTTTGACAAAATTCAACACCCATTTATGATAAAAACTCTCCATAAAGTGGGCATAGAGGGGACCTACCTCAACATAATAAAGGCCATATACAACAAACCCACAGAAAACATTATTCTCAATGGTGAAAAACTGAAAGCATTTCTTCTAAGATCAGGAACAAGACAAGGATGTCCACTCTCACCACTATTATTCAACATAGTTTTCAAAGTCCTAGCCATGGCAATCAGAGAAGTAAAAGAAATAAAAGGAATACAAATTGGAAAAGAAGAAGTAAGATTGTCACTGTTTGCAGATGACATGATACTATACATAGAGAATCCTAAAGATGCTACCATTAAACTACTAAAGCTAATCAATGAAAACTGGACAGCTACATGTAAAAGAATGAAATTAGAACACTCCCTAACACCATACACAAAAATAAACTCAAAATGGATTAGAGTCCTAAATGTAAGACCGGACACTATAAAACTCTTAGAGGAAAACATGGGAAGAACACTCTCTGACAAAAGTCACAGCAAGATCTTTTTTGATCCACCTCCTAGAGTAATGGATATAAAAACAAAAATAAATGAATGGGACCTAATGAAACTTCAAAGCTTTTGCACAGCAAAGGAAACTACAAGCAAGACAAAAAGACAACCCTCAGAATGAGAGAAGACATTTGCAAATGAATCAACAGACAAAGGATTAATCTCCAAAATATATAAACAGCTCATGCAGCTCGATATCAAAAAATCAAACAATCCAATGCAAAAATGGGCAGAAGACCTATATGGATATTTCTCTAGAGAACACATACAGATGGCCAAGAAGCACATGAAAAGCTGCTCAACATCACTAATTATTAGAGAAATGCAAATCAAATCTACAATGAGGTATCACCTCATACCAGTTAGAATGGGTATCATCAGAAAATCTACAAACAAAAAATGCTGGGGAGGGTGTGGAGAAAAGGGAACCCTCTTGCACTGTCGGTGGGAATGTAAATTGATACAGCCACCATGGAGAACAGTATGGAAGTTCCTTAAAAAACTAAAAATAGAATTACCATATGACCCAGCAATGCCACTACTGGGCATATACCCAGAGAAAACCATTTCAGAAAGACACATGCACCTCAATCTTCATTGCAGCATTATTTACAATAGCCAGGTCATGGAAGCAACCTAAGTGTCCATCAACAGACAAATGGATGAAGAAGATGTGGTACATATATACAATGGAATATTACTCAGCCATAAAAAGAACAAAATTGGGTCATTTGTAGAGACGTTGATGCATCTAGAGACTGTCATACAGAGTGAAGTGAGTCAGAAAGAGAAAAACAGATATCATATATTAACGCATATATGTGGAACCTAGAAAAATGGTACGTATGAACTGGTTTGCAGGGCAGAAATTGAGCCACAGATTAGAGAACAAATATATGGTCACCAAGGGAGGAAAACAGTAGGGGGCAGTGGTAGCGCTGTGATGAATTGGGAGATTGGAGTTGACATTTATACAATAATATGTATAAAATGGATAACTAATAAGAACCTGCTGTATAAAAAAATAAAATAAAATTCAAAATAATAAAAAAGAAAGTAACTTTGAATATATAATTTGGTAGCCAAACAATTTTTATTTAAATGAAAGGGTTAAATGAAGATATTATTAATAATGAAACTCTCAAAAGTCTATAACAGAAAAACTGTCTTAGAAAGCTCTCCTGAAAGAATTAGTTTGGCTAAGAGAGAAATAGATTCATAAGGTCCATATGAGGTAACTGTGAAATAGAGGTGATAATTTTGTAAATGATAATGTTGCCTTTAAAATCAGGGGAAAGCACAGGGCATCCATGTAACTACCCAACAAAAACATCTCAGATCGGTGCTACCCAATAAAAATATAATGTAAGGGACTTCCCTGGCATTCCAGTGGTTAAGACTTCACCTTCCAATACAGGTGGTGTGGGTTCGATCCCTGGTTGAGAGAAGACCTCACATGCCTCGCAGCCAAAAAACCAAAACATAATAAAAAACAGAAGCAATATTGTAACAAATTCAATAAAGACTTTAAAAAATGGTCTACATCAAAATAAATAAATACATAAAATAAAATAATGTAAACCACAAATGTGAGCTAACCTAGGAATTTCAAGTTTTCTAGTAGCCATATTTAAAATAGTAAAAAGAAACAGGTATAACTAATTTTAATAATATAGCCAAAATATTATACATATCCACTGTTATATATATTCAAAAGGTTATCATTGTAAGATGTAATGAATATAAACAATTATTAATGAGATATTTTACATTTCTGTTTTTTACAAAGTTTTCCAAATCCAGGGTATATTTTACACTTATATCTCAATTTGGACTAACTGCTTTTCAAGTACTCAATACTTGTCGTGTGTATTTAGGGGCCACCCTACTGGTAGAGACCAGTTCTAGATGATACCAACATGGCAGATGGTCAGCCTGATAGTGTCCGATATTCCACAGCAAATTACTGTGTGCTGAGTAGGGATGGGCTTTGATGAATGTCTAACAGGTCTGGTAGAAAGAAATGCCAACTATACAGAAAGTTGCTCAATTTATACAAGAATATATTTTGAGTGGTTATTTCTGGCTATGATCACAATGCACTGATGTTTACTTTTGAGCTGCAATTTTTCTGGGTAAAAACGTATTTAATAAAAATGTTACATTAAAGTCAGCATAAAATTATGAAACAATTTAAGAAGATATTTTTATTATTTACAGCTGTGATTTTCTTGATCCATTAATCCTTATCCCTTAACTCATTTTGCACATGACGTGTTGAATGCATAATTAATAGACCAGATATGCATCTAGTAGAAAAATAATAGCTTTAATTTTAAGCTGTCATCACCCTAAAAGAGAAACTGCCTTCATGAATCCTGATGAGTCATCGTTCTCTGAAACTAAGCACCATATTTTTTTTTTTTTTTCAGAATGATTCTCATTCTCACATAACGCACTAAAATCCTCACACACATCTGCAAAAATTCAAAGAATAAACTGCTTTGGGACTCCAAACAGACACTTTACTCAGGCTACTAATGCTGTTTTTGCCTTTTTCGCGTCACTCATGCCTCACAGGCAGCTTTTAGCACCTGCCATTGAATGTCAGGAGTGAAAACCTAAGAAAAAAACGACTAAGTAACTATGATAGTGAATGACTGTATGAGTACACAGGGGAGTTGGTCTAATTAGCACAAAGGGATACAGGGTCTAAGATTGATCTGCTACCATTCTCAGAAACAAAGACATGTTAAAAGTGTGATACAAAAAGGAACAAAGGCAGTATATAAAGTGTACCTCTTTCTTCTTAATGACCTGGCCTCTATTTTTCCCAAAACTCTCCTGAACATGCCTTCCTCAGGTCCTTTACTGCAAAGGACCTGCAGTTCTCTGAACATCCTTCCCTGTTCTCAATGCTGCAGCTTCTACAATTCATCACATATCTCCTCTTTAGAATTCAGCTTAGCCATCTCCTCTGGCCCTAAAGTGACTGCAATTCTCTGCCCTAAGCATCCCTGCTTTGACACTTACCACACTGTAATCTAACTGTGGGTTTGCTAGTCTATCTCCTCTGACTCAGTTATTCTTATAGTCCAGCATCTTCAGAGTTTGCACTTTAAATATATTCATATAAGAAGCAATACTTCTTAAACATTCAAATCATCCCCATACCTTTCTTCTGCCCAAAAAAGCATATGAGTTTTGACTCCAAGGTGTATTATGATTCTTTATAAAAGGTAATTGCCTCTATTAAGTACTTCAGTTGACAAGGCTCTGTCACACAATTGCTGCATCTCAATTAAAAAAGTGAATTCTTTTCAAGATGAGGTACATAGACCTGCATATATTAACATTTAGTTCTACTTGCAACCTCCGTTTTTAATGACATTACTTACAGGAGAACTCACATTTAGTTACCTTTAGACTCTACATCTCGCATTAAAAGTTGTATGTGAAAAGGTTATCATTGATAATTGTGGCTCGAATCGTTGCATTTCTATGCATTCAGTCACTTTGTTGTTCCTGTTGTTGTTATCCTGGTTACTGACACAATTATCTAGGTCAGACCACCGATTTTTCTATGTGGAACTATGTGTGCTGGTTCTTGGCTTTTTATTTGATGCTGTTTGAATCCTGAAGAAGACAATAGCTTTCTCCTCACTGCATCCTTCCCTAAGGGATCTGTGTTGATTACCAGTAACTATAATCTCGTTCAAAAGAAAAAAAATACAAGGAATGGGCAAGAATTGGTGTGAATGGTTATTACGGCCTATCATTTAGTCTCAGCATGTGGGATTTAAGCATATTTTCCCTCCTTCAGGTGCCTTTAACAGTCCTCACATGTGCTGATAGATATGCTGGTATAGCCTCTTTGTGCAAACTGTATGTAATTATACTGAGGGACACCTAAGGGACTGGAGAGAACAAGGGGAAAATATATATATATAAAAGGGAGATAAATACTAATTCAGTTTAGGGAGTCTCAGAGCTGGTCATGGCAACCAGGCTAAGAACTAACTCTCCATCTAGTGGCTGACACCCTGACATCTATTCTTCTGTCCTCCATCTTTTCTCCTGACTAAGGCATGGTGCCTTTACTTTATTGAATTATAAGATGGCAAGAACATTTGGCTAATGTTGCCTCTTTTCATGAGTCAGGGGTTATTCTATATAACTGGAATATACACTAGGCTAGATCTCTTCAGCTTTCTTCAAGCTGCACTTACCAGCTATTTATGTGTTATGCTGGGACTTTTTCCCCCTATGTCTTAAAAAATAAGAATAATATTTCAAATAGAATGCTTATGGTGTGTGAATTACCTTAAATGTCTTAACACAGATTATCTTAGTAAATGGACAATGCAGTTTTGCATGTCTAAAAATGTTGCCAATACAGTCTCTTTTCCACATCATTGCCATTAATATCATGCTATTGACATATATTGATATCAACATAAAACACTTAGTGACAATGCTCTCAAATGCATCAGGAAACTGGAGTCTTCAAATGAAGACAAGATAGGATCAGAAAGATGAAAGCTTGAAAAAATGATTAACTTTAGCTTTCACCTGTGTTTTTCAGAAAGAATAGAATCTGTTAGTAATTAAATTGTTGAATTGCTACAATCAATCAAATAAAATTGACTTTCAACTGAGACATAAATAAAATTATTCTGAAATGAAAATTTAAAGTAGTTTAACTGCATATGAAATTCACTTTCTCAAGCACAGTACACTTTCTATAGATATTCTTGTTAAAGATGCAACAAAAGTATCAATGACTTATTTTGACATATTTTAAGTGTACATTAAGTGAAGTATTACTACATAAGTACAATCAAAGTACACAGAAGTAAAAACAATTTACCAAGATTTTCTGAATACTATCTTCTACATCTACTCTTCTGTAACTTACATTTTCACTTAAAACCATCGTTAAGGAATTTCACACACCCATTTTTTATTAATAATCCTTATCTATTACATATGAACCAAGGTACCTGTTTAAAACACCTCCTTGAACCAATGTAAAAGAGTATGCTGTATCTCTTTCATATCAACATATCTGTAACATGGATTTTTTTCAAACCTTACCCCCAACAAAATGATAAAGGCAACACAATATGCAAAGAGAATTTTCTTAAATGAACACTTACAGAATGTTTAAGTATATGCCAGTTGTTCTCAGCACAAACATATAACATCTCTGACTTAGCTATTACTATTATTATCTCTCATTTTATAAGTCATAAAACAAGGCACAGAGAGGCTAAATATTGTGCCCAAGGTCACACAGCAAGCAAGCAAGGAAGGAATGTTGATTTTCTAAGACACTGCTAGTACTTTATTTCTTGACGTGTATAGTAGTGACGTGGGTATTTGTTTTATTTCTATTATTTTTAAAGGGTATGTGTATATTTCATACACTCTTGTCTTTGTATTACAGTTTTCACAATACAAACTAAAATATTTTAAAATACACATAGAAATGTGCTTGGAAAATTGCTATTTCAAATTTTCACACTAAAAAAAAATGCTCATTCTCTGGGGCACAGAGCTTCAATTTCTAGGAATATATTGTCAGCATATTGTAGGAAAAGTTAGATTTTAAAAATAGAGACAATAACAATGTCCAAAAATTCAGATCCGAACCTAGCATCTTATGGACAAATGTTGGGCATTTGCACCTGAGAATTCAGTCAGGAGAGCAGCCATGAAGACAGGTGTGTGAGACCTGAGGCTGCTCAAAACACTCCAGATGGCAAAATATGAGAGCTGTCTTCTTCATTCAGGATCAGGGGCTTCTGCCTTATTTAACCCTGAGAAGAATGTGGGGAACTCCACCTAGCATAGACTTGGCTTGTTCAGCTAACACTGCAGGCAGTCTTTGTCTAATCCTGGCATTTTTCCATTTTCAGAGTTTTGAGTTATATATAATCTCTCTCTCTTTCTGTTTCCCCCTCCGCTATATTTTATAAAGAAAGCCTAATACTTTGGGTATAGTATTCCTAACATGGAGAGTTACGATATTAAAAGACAATGTGCTCAAAAAATTTTACTTATACTTTGAAACAAACAGAAAAATAACAATAGGTATTTTCACAAATTCCTCAGAAACTACAGGGAAGTCAGGTCCTCACCCCTATATATTTAGCAACATTTTCCTGATTGTCAAAGTAAGGTACTGTTCAGTGCAGGAGGCATAGCAGTTAGTATTCAGGATTCAAGATTTCCCATCTGATATCATAGCAGATTTCCAAATTATATGTATTGAATGACCAAATGGGTTGGAGGGTATATCAAAATAAATAAATAAATAGAAATACATATCAAATATCCAGAGAACTTGTCTGTTATATTTGCTTGGAAATGTCAATCTACTCTCAAATCATAGAAAGATCACAGATTGATATTATAAAATGGCAAAAATATTTTAAGATGCTCTGACATACCTAAGATACAACCCTATAGTTTGAAGGCATTGATGTCAAAGGGGGTATCTGGTAGGATTAAATGGAGTATTTGATAAATAAAAACTCTGCCAACAATAAGTAAAAACAAAGTACACTGTGACTAAGAAAGCCAATCTAATTGTAGCTCAGACTTTAGAGAATGCATGATTTTCCCAGTTTGCTTTCTCAGTGACCATTTTTCAGAACTCTCCTTAACATAATTAGAAGTAAACCAGGTCAAGGAAACTGCAAATGATCTCCTCATACCCAGACTCAGAAAACAGACCAGGTAGAGCTCTACGTGCGTGAACAGACCGGCTCTGAGCCTGGCAGCACAGGCTGGCAGCACAGCACCAGGCTGAGTGGGATCCGCTGAATCACCGCTCGCGTCTCTACTGCTCCCCGGGGTCGCACTCCAGGGACAACCCGAACGCAATAGCAGAAAGGAGTCACACATTGACATTGCATCGCAATCTCAGCGCCTGTCTAGCAGCCTGAACACCTACTAGGCAAACGTCATGTAAAACTGAACTACACTTTAAAAGTTCCAGGTAATCATAAAATTAAAAATTACTTAATATGAAAAATTTAAAACACGATTCTCTAGTACACCTATTTCATACATCAAGTCTTGGGTTGAAGGTTTCTTAAAGCATATGCAACAATAATCTTTCCTTGTCAAAACACTTGTTTCAAAAGCACCTTTGTATTTTAAAAACAAATTTTTTTGTTTTTCCAACATCACTGCACATGGAGTCAGTAGAAAACAGAGAATATTTATTCTGGGAAGTGTGAAAATGAATATGTGATCGTGATGAATACAACCCACATGGAGGAAAAAATGAGCACCTTTGTCATTAATTAATAAAATCTCAACATACTACAGTTTAAGGGACATTTAATGGAGTTACACAGGACTTTCCAAGGTGACCACAACTGTCAATCAAGGGCTGTTAGAAGCTCAAACTCCAATCTCACTCTTTCTGCCAAAAAGATGGGGCTATAAAACCCACTTCATGATGCAGAACATAGCATTTTACAGGAGGAGCTGAATTGAGGGCACAGACACATAACTCAAATTATTCAGATCAGAGAAAATAGACCACCACAAAAGGAGATAAAAATCATTTAAGGGTGATAAGTAGCTAGCAGTAGGAATCTTTCAGTGTGCGCCAAAGGGGGGGGGGTGGAACCACTTTTAAGTCAGACAATACCCTTGGTTATTTATTTACAATAAGTGTTTAAAAAAATCACTGATGTGATATAGACCAATTTCTCTACAATTAGAATGAAAAGGTCCAATAGATCTGAGTGTGTGAAGCAAAAAAAAAAAAAAAAAAAAAAAAAAATGTAGGTTAAGAAAACAGCATATAGACTGAATGAGAATATAGATAATTTTCTTTACCATACCTGGCTTTTCATCAATTTGTAATGGGGAGAAATTTGAAATTATCTCAACACCAATATATGACACATATATAGCATACATTATTATAAATTATATGTAATATGTATTAAGCCCTATTTATCTTAAGTAGATTGCACAGTTCATTATATAATAGTATGTTATGTAGAATGTTGTAAAAACATAACTCTATGGATATGATCAGAAAATAACTTTATTTTGCTTCTTTAGATTTGCACATTGGGGCTGTTTTTCTTTTGCTCCTGTGTGAAAACTTACTCAGGCTATGTAATTCTCTGGTCAGTCTTATAAAATAGAAAATCTCATAGTCACTGAAAATAATGAACACAATCTCAATGCAGTAATTAAATATGTTCAGTTCTAAGCAATTCCATCTTGGGTTATTAAAAGACCTTCCCCCATCACCAGGACTCTGTAACCTGCAGGGACCTTAATGCAGTAAATTGCATTCCAATTTTAGCTGGCCAATTAATACTTCATCAGCCCCTATAAATATGATGATACCTCATTTTCTCCAAGTTGAGTCAGTTTCACCTCTCCCTGGGAATTCACTGAAAAGAACTCAGTACAATTTCACAATTTTTGCCTGTGGTCTATACCTGGTCCATGTAAAACACATGCTTTTCATAAACAAATTCTAAACTGCAGGTCAATACCAGTGTAGTTACTGGGGGTCACATATTAAGCTCTCGGTGTTCCCACTAAACAAGTCTTACTAGGTTTGAGGTGAGGAAGGCATCCCAACATCCTATCCTCCTATTTTCTTAAGTATGATAAAGTGTGTCTTTAAATGTAGATAGAGAGAGAGAGAGAGAGATAGATGTCATGGATGGATGGATGGATGGATGGATGGATGGATGGATGGGGAGATAGATAAATAGACAGATGTAAAATGTAGACAGCCTTCTCCCTGGAGAACAGGGATGAGACAGAGCTGACTCACTATGGCATCTTCTGGATGTCCTCTCCAGCCCCAACCCTTCATCAATCATTCTGTGAGGCACACAAATGCCACCAGCCAGATGGCATCAGCAATCAGGATAAGTTGTACTTATTACCCTCAGATATCCCTCTAAAACCAAAGACTAGCCTCAATTATTCAAACTGAACGGAGATGTTAAAGCCTACCAGCTGACCAGTATACCATATTGGAGGCAGTCAACAGATATCAATCCCCAAGAGATATGAATATCCCTGAGGGGCACCAACAGTTGTAAACAGTGCTTTATTTCTGGAGATATTATGTGCAAACCTAAAACTAAATCTTGTATGGAAGCCAGTCGTTATCTTCACTTTTTCCTTAAAACATGGTGGCTTGCACTCTAGGGGTGATCATAGAAATATCACCAATAGGTCACATAGGCCTCAGATGGCTGTGGAGGTGTCTCAAAAATAAGGCTGATCTGGCCTACTGAGAGAAGATTCCCAAAGGTATAACTTACCTATATATCCTATAATTTATGTTTACCCTGCGGGCACTTATCCATACAATGAGAATCCTCCAGTTAGAAAGGACATTACTACATTTGTCCCTGATTTTATCTGACTTGATGAATTACATCACCTTGACTTTGAAAGGTCATCAGACCATCCTCAATTCACTGGTCAGGATGGTAATGGTGACAGAATTGCCTAGACTTCCTCCTAACTGATCAAGGTAGAGTCTGTGCAACACTCTAATACTTCCTATTGTGCCTGGATTAATATGTCAGAGGTCAGGCATGCTTACTAGCCATTATGAAAGACTTGAGTTCTCTAAGTTCAGATTCTTCTTCTTTAGTATGTGTACAAGCATTCATCTGGGCACATCAGCAATATCCCCATGGGACTTGTCAGGTAAGGAGAGCTGGTGCAATGATGCAAATGCTCATGCTTCCTTGCTGTGCTGTAAGTAATAAATGCCTTTATCTCTGACCCAGAGAGTTCATGTCTTTTTCCAGGATCCATGAAACTGCGGTAGACTAACTTGTTAGTTTACGGGTAAACTCTTCACAGTACTTCGCTGATGTTGAAGGCTATTTTTAGTATTACAAAGTAACATCTTGAGTATACTAAGATTTGTAAAATGTATATTAATTTTACTAAATTTTAGTTTCTTAAATAACTATAAACTCAGTTTTTCCATTATATAGAAAACTACAAAGACTATGAAAAATATTTTAGTCATTTTCCAAGTTTCCACCATTTTTAACTCAGAAATTCAAGTTGATTCAGAAAACCTGAATCTCTAAATATTAATATTTTAAAGAGCTAGAAAAACCCTTGAGTTAGGCTGCTTTGAGACTTTATTGGAGAAAGAAAGCCAGCTAGCCAAGGTCGTGAAGGCTGTCTGTGAATTTGCTAACATAGATAATGGGGTGAGATTAATCTAGCTGGGAGGACATCGTGAACAAAGTTATGGAAACAAAAATCTGTAAAGGGAAAAGTGAGACATTTATTCCCAGAAAAGATAAGAAACTTAGTTGGAGTTAGCAAGAGAAAATAAAACAGTGAGAATCAATTGTTTTGTGTGGCATAAACTTTAATATCCAGTGAAAATTATGAGCTCAAAATTTGGGGGCAATTTTCTTGGTTGTATTTATTGAATTCTCTTATTTCTCCAGGACTAAGAAGGTTACTCAGATTCACACACAAAATGCATTTCTTTTCCCACAGGTGTTTGTCAGCATAGATCCAGGGACATTTAGCTTCCAATGAATCAGAAAGCATTTCATTAATACAGAACACTTGCGCTAACAATCTGCATTCTGCCCAAGATTTTCACCTCACGGTGACAGCGCTATTTCTTCTGAGTAATTCCAAACACTAACCAGGGAGAACAAACAAAGGCTTTTGAATCTCTGGATGTTTTTACATAAAAGCTACACATTATTTCCATTCTGGTTCAGCAATCCCAACGATTTTTGAAAGAATCTAGAGGCTTTGTTTTGATGCTGATTTGTGGAAGCCATAGTGCTAAAGTGAACAGGTGGTGTATTCCCCTGGGCCAGAACAGGGCAGATGGATCACTTCTCACTGTTGTTGGTCATTAATGGTGAGCAGCTGTCTCCCCAGCAAAGTGAGACCGTGCATGAGTCATCAACCTCATTTTAATGTATTTCTGCAAACAGTGACTCAACCACTTCATTTTAATGGGCTTGGCTAAATATTTTCCTCCTTCCATTATACACCACAGCTTTAGTAATAAAAATGATTGATTCCTAAATACATACAAGTTTCACTTTTCTCCTTTAATATATAATTCTACTGTATAAATAGGAATCTGTACCCATTCCATGGTGGATTTGGAGGCAAACCAGCAATGCTGGCTTCCCCCAAATATTCTTCTTTATTAACACTAGAGTTCCTAAAACATCCACATTGTATGTTTATTCCATCAGTGTAAGACATCTGTCCTCAAGTCTCTTTCTCAAATGCAAATTCTCTTTATAGCAACACTGAACCACTGCAGTTATTAATGAGTTCTTTTGACAGATTTATTCTATCAGGAACAGGGCAAGTGAGTTTTGACATTGGTAGTAACGGCAAGTTTCCCAGTGTAAGAGAGTGGTTTATCATGTCTGGCTCTGCACCATGATTTCTTGGAAGCTTTTTAAAAATAAGAGTTTTCAGACTTCATTTCCAGAGATTCCCGTTTAGTAAATCGGGCGGGGGAGGGCGGCGCTCCAGAATGTATTTTTAAGAAGATTGGGTGATGCTGATGCGGATGGTCTAGTCAGTAGACCAATGTCTGAAAAACTGATAGGACCTCACCTACTAAAGATAACACAGATATCATCTGAGACACTGTGAATCCAGGTGTGTTTGTGTGCATACACGTGTGCATGTACGTGCCTGTGTGTGTGTACTGTGCTGGTGGTAGTGGTGGTGGGAGGATGGGGTAGCCCACTAAACTGTATCCTCCACATCAGCAGAAACCATGTGAGGGACACTACTGCCAGTGCCTAAGAGAAGGTCTGCTGCCTGATAAGTGTACAATACTTTTTAAAAAATTTTATTTGGGTATAATTGATTTATAATGTTGTGTTAGTTTCAGATGTATAGCAGAATCTGTTATACAAATACATATATCCACTCTTTTTTAGATTCTTTTCCCATATAGACCATTACAGAGTATTGAGTAGTGTTCCCTGTGCTATACAGCAGGTTCTTATTAGTTACCTATTTTATATATAGTAGTGTGTATGTGTCAGTCCCAATCTTCCAATTTACACCTCCCCACTCCACTTACCCCCCAGTAACTGTAAGTTTATTTTCTACATCTGTAACTCTATTTTGGTTTTGTAGATAAGTCCATTTGTAGCCTTTTTTTTAGATTCCACAATATCATAAGCAATATTGTATGGTATTTGTCTTTGTCTGACTTACTTCACTTAGTATGAGAATCTCTAGGTCCATCCATGTTGCTGCAAATGACATTGTCTTTTTCTTTTTTATAGCTGAGTAACATTCTATTGTATATATGTACCATATATTCTTTACCCATTACTTACTAATCATTAGAGAAATGTAAATCAAAACTACAATGAGGTATCCCCTCACATCGGTCAGAATGGCCATCATCAAAAAAATCTACAAACAATAAATGCTGCAGGGGGTGTGGAGAAGAAGGAACCCTCTGTTGGTGGGAATGAAAAGTGGTACGGCGACTATGGAGAACAGTATGGAGGTTCCTTAAAAAACTGAAAATAGAGCTACCATCTGATCCAGAAATCCCCCTCCTGGGCATATATCTGGAGAAAACCATAAGTTGAAAAGACACATGCAACCCCAGTGTTCATTGCAGCACTATTCACAATAGCCAGGACATGGAAGTAACCTAAATGTCCACAATACTTTTTGAATAGATGGATATATAATGACAAGGGTATGAGAGAGAAAATGAGAGAGGGAAGACAAGACAAAGGAAAAACAACCTAATATTACCTGTGGCCTGCTCATGTTTTTTTTTTTTTTCCTAATGGGCTGAAAAAAAATGCCATAACAACAGAGCTTAACAATGGTCCTAAATATATTAAGATTTCTCCTTTTCTTGTGGCAACAAGAAATGCGTACTGAACAAAATTGGCCCCGGTTGAATGAATGAGTGAATGAGAAAATGGGATGGAAAAGTAATGATACAAAATTCTGTAGCTTCAGAATCTGCCTAAGGTCTAAATTATCAAATTACTTTACTCCTCAAACCAGATATTTGCCATGTATGCCCCAAGAAGTTGATATATGAATTAGCCGTCAGAAAGAGAAAAGCTGTTGAAAGGAAAATAAAAAGGAATGGAGTTTCAGAGCAGTTCTGAGATTTTGGGTCAGATATTAAAAATCTTTGTGATTCTGTTTTTCAATCTGCCAATTCATTAATGCAGCGTGAAAAATAATGTGGCATTTTGCAATATGCATTACATGTGATAAAAAGGAAGAGCAGCATACTACAGATGAAAGTAATATTATCAGTTTGCTCCTCACAGCTAGGACATTATTTCTTTATGGGTAATTTTTTTGCACTCTGACAATTCTGGTCAATGAAAGTAGTTGGATTAGATTAATCTCTTCACTATTTAAATGGTTGAAGAAAGGTTGAGCTTGATTTCCATTTGGTAAGATTCCCATGGCCCCAGTGCCTTCAAGCAGCTACATTCTCTTCCGGTTGCTAACAGGGTAGATTTGGGAACACACAGTAGTATGTACAGATACAGATATGTATAGTATGTACAGTATATTATATACACATATACGTAGGTATATATGTGTATATGGAGAAAGAAAGAGAGAGAATTATTAGGATACAATAGATTTCAGAAAAAAATGAGTGAGGAGTCAGTAAAACTTTTAAATGATGTTCTTGAAAAGTAATGCAGCTTTTCCCAAAAGCTAAATATGTCCCTTGCATGGGTGATTACATATTTCAGAAGTGCTTCACTACGTACTGATGGGGTCCAAGATATAGTCTTGGAGATTAGTTGGCGATTACAAGTTGTCTATTCTGGAGTTGAGGGAGCCACTTGTAAGGCTAGCGTTAGGCGGATGTTCTGCACAGTCATTAAGGTTGGTATGTTAGGACCGTTGGTCTCCAATACGCTAAAAATGGTCATTTAGTCAGTGCTGTGCTCAGTCTCAACAGTCCTGCCCAGCAGGTATCATGGTGATCCTTTCAATTTGGCCTTAGACACACAGAGGTTCAAGAAAACTTACCCAAGTTCACATGAATAACAAATAATAAAATTTGACTCACGATGGCTTATAGAAACTAGGACCCCAAAGGGAAGATAAGATTAGCCAGGAGGAAAACAGAAATCCATCAATTAATAGGGGGGAGGGCGGTTACTGAGCAAGTTTGAGATGAAGGAAAACAACAGAGGTGGGTTGGATTTTGTTCCGTGGAAAATGATCATAGAAATAAGAGCTAAGAAAACTTGCCTCAAGCTTCTTTCCGAATCCAGGTCTCATCTAGTCCTCTGGCTTCCACAGGATGCTGAACTTTGCGGAGTCATTGAAACGTCCTCAGAATTGAGCACTACCCTGTCTGCTTCACAGGAGAAACCTCAGGTGTGATGAAGTTGGCAGAATGGACTGCTTGGCTTGAATTCTGAACCCCTGACGTTCTCACAGAACTTAGAAACGCCTGTGGAGATTCAAATCTGCTCAGAAACCATGGCCTGCTTTCAGATGTATGGGCTATGGTCTGAGGAGGGAGATTTTTTATCTTTACTTGAAAAGTCCGTATGGACGTTTCCTGTCGCGGGGGCAGAGCCAACAGCCTCACCTTGAGCACGTGTGGGAAAACCACAGAGAGTGAAGAGCTCCTGGAGCAATGGCTCACTTAGGGAAATCTTTGGTCCTGCATCGAGGGATGATCTGAATGACTTCCTTTTTTTTTTTTCAACTGGTTTCTTCCTAGCCCTTTACCTTGAACCTTGTATGCAAAAATTCTGGTTGACTCTCTTGTCTAGTCCCTGTATTTATCTTGAAAAGTTGACACTTTCCTCCCGGACTCTGCCTTACTACTCTAATTTCGATGAAAGAAAAGAATTGTGAGAACGAAAACTAACCGTTATGGAACATAATGTGATAGGAACTGTTCTATGGACTTTACATGTATTAACTTATTTACCCTTGACAAGTGTTTAAGAGAGACGTTGTCCACTTTGCGCATGCTAAAACCGAGACACCAAGAAAGTTAAATAACTTTCTCAAGGTCACAGTTCAAATAAGCGGCAGAGCCAAGATCCTAACAGCACAAAGAAATATATAATCCAGTGAACGAGTTCCTAGCATTCAGAGCTGGGAAATAAAATTCACATGTGAGTATAATCAGAAAAGCTTCTCTGAGAAATTTCAATTTCTGCTAGATCTTAAACTGGCAAAAAGGAATGAGGATGTCATGAAAAAGAAAGAACCTAAATAAAGGGATGAAAGGTATATTAAAACTAGCAGATAGGAGTCAGTAAGGATTGAGATGTAAATGTTTATTTGAATACTAGTTAGAAGCAGGGTAATAAAATAACAAAATAACAAAAGTTACTGATCATTATTAGCTCAAAATTTTAGGCAGGAATGGGTAAAAGCTACATAAATCCATTCAGGGGCTTTAGTGGAGTGACACGACAAAAACCCTAATTAATGAAGAATAATCTGACAGCTGTGGAAAGAAAAAGTTAGAAGAGAAAAAATCTTCATTCATGAGTGGATGACAGGACTTGAAAGAGTATAGCTACAAGAAAAATGCCAAGGATTAAACTCCTGAGACATTACTCTAAAAGAACAGATGGAATCCAGAAATGTTAAATAGTGAGTAAAGAGTAAAGTTAAGATGCTTCCACTATTTTAAATTTGGTAAGCAGGAAAAGTAAAGTACTGTTTGCAAGAGAAAAGCTTGAAAATCATGGTTAACATATAGGTTAGAAAATCATTAATTTGCTTTTGGTATCACGTACCTTTAAGTCCTGCATAATTGGTTTTATCTATGAACCATTTTTTATAGAATATAGGAACAAAGAAACATTAATTATAAGACTATGGCTGTAAAGTCAACTTGTCCACTAGTAATGTAATTGTTTATTTAACATCCAGTCATTGAACACTTACTGTATGTCGGATGCTAGATTACTTGCTGGGCATACACTATTGAACAAGATCCCAACTGACTCTGCCTTCAGGGGTAGGATGGATGTTGAGTGAACTAGGATGACAAAAGAGGAAGTATTTGGTATTATGGGGTCAATGGAGTTGAGCTGACACTGCCATGAGGAATTATATTTAAATGAGTGTTACAAGAAGAGAAAATTTGGAGACTGTCTGGATTGGGGAGTTGAGAAAAAGGGAGGAGTTGATGACATCTCTCCACTGTCGAGGTTAAGATGGATCCATTTGAATAGACACTCAGGAGAACCACATTTGAACAGGAAGCACAATGGTGAGTTATAAGAAAACAGTCTTTCTCAGTATTGTCTGTTCAAAGGATAAAAATAGAAAAATATTATATAAATATATAGATGTACTATATTGTACATTACTTTAAACTTTGGGTAAAATTACATATTGTGAAGAAATGTGTTAAAATTTTTTTCAAATTAATTCAAAATTTTAAAAGACTGAGATGGCAATATTGTACATACAAAAGAAGCTCGTGGACTCAGAGAGAGCCTGATTCAAATCTCACATCTGACAAAGTCATAATTCTCTGAGTCTCAGCTTCAACACTGAGGAAAATTAGAAGCTAATGGTTCTATTTTGCTAGGATTCTTAGGACATTTGGTGCAGCAGTAATACAAATACAACATAAAAGCAGTATTTTCTTTATCTCTATGTGCATGAAATAATTCAGCTGATCTCAATATTGAATAAAGTGAGAATTACATCAGTGAAAATCTGAACCTAATAGGAAACTGTGTTCTTATAATACAAGGATATGTTCAACTATTTTCTTTTTGTATCACACACAGACAAAAGAAAAACTCCATAGAGAGTATAATGATAGCATATACACAGTAGGCAATTAATAAATACGTATTGGTTGGATTTCTGTAATAGGTGAAATTTATAGACTACATTGTTAAAATAATTGAGAAGAGGGAAACCCTCTGTAGAGAGCAAGATGAGTTGTGAGACATCCAGTTTACGTTGACAGAGATATTTGGAGATAGAATTTTAGTTTGGGATATTAGCATAAGCAAAGGAAAACTAGAGCTTTAATTGGGATTGTAGGGCAAATGAAGGGGTAAAGACAGTGGAGAATGCTCCAGTTGGAGTGAAAGATATGAAAATATTATCCAATCAATCTCTAAAGGCCTTTTTAAAAAAATATATAATTTATATGAGATGATAGATGTTCACTAAACTTACTGTGGTAACCATTCCATGGTGTATATAAGTCAAATTATTATGCTGTACACCTTAACTTATACAGTATTTTATGTCAATTATATCTCAATAAAACTGGAACAAAACATAAAATAAAATAACTTTTAAAAATTAAAAACATAAAACATATAATTTAAAAATTGGGATACACCATATTTAAAAATTGACTTTAGTTCAAATTACATCAAGTCTGATAGCATTTTTCTCCAGAAAAGTTAATTCTGCTGAAATGGTCAGTGCTTCACTATACATATCTTATGAGAATATTTTTTCTGCCTTTATTCACCTTCACAGAAAAAATATTATCAAGATTTCATTATTAAAATTTAACAAGGAATTAAAAACCTGAGCACATAAGAATGTAATAGCATATATTTTCTTTCAAGTAGTTTTATTAATATTCTTTTTAGCTAATTAAAAAACTGACTGTTCAAAATGATATCAAACTGTTGAAATGTTTTTGGAAACTTTATTGGCCATATTCATTGCCCCTGTGATCTCAGAGTCTGTATCATATTAAAAGGATAGATGTCCAGAACTTTAATTAGATTCTTTGAGGAAAACTTACATTTCTAGCAATGATAAATGGTTGTACATACAGTTTTGAAGGTGTTCCACATGGGCAACTTTTCTACAAGGAGAATATCTAATTATGTAAGTATACAGCAAAACTTCAGAAAAGTTTTCCGTACTCCAGCTTAATTAGAACTAAAGATAACCAGTTTCATGAAACCTGTAGTTTGTAATATATTCTGCATACTGATGTCATTACATTGTATAGCTGCAATGAAACCAAGAAATGTGTATTAATCCCCATCACACACATTCTGGCTCAGTCTTTCTGCTAAGTTGTGACCTTTGAGACTACTCAAAATTCAGAATTTAAAAGACTTAGTTATTTGAAAGAAGTTATAGATTTGGCATTGTTCCCTAGGGTAGATGGATGACAGACAGTTGCATAAGTATTTTTAAAATGATTTATAAGGTAAGTTGAAGAATTTCTATTTTAACATCAGTTTAGAGGATTTTTTAAAATTATGTCACCTTATCCTCCTTTTCTATAACTCATCCTTACCCCATTCCAAAAAGTACCTATTTGTACCATCCATCGGACTGAAGGCATCAGGACAGATGCATTCCTTATGGCTCCTACTGTTGAGAACTCACAATTTGGAAGGGTGGTCCATAAACCATGCTCTCAGTTAATACTGCTGTTCTATAAAAATCAGTCAAGGTGTTTCATTACTAAAAATATATTATGATAGTCTTTTCATAGTTAGCAGAAAATTAAGTTGATTGGCCAAATTTAAATAGCTCTCTGACACACTTTTCTTAAACCTTCGGCATATGTTAATAGTTACCTGTTAGCAAGAGCTAGATGATAATTTAATGAATGAATAAACTGCAAAAACCTATTAATGTCACAATTCCTGGCCTGTGGTTTGTATTAATTCAATATGTGTTAAATGAACAAATGGGAAACGTTTAAAAGAATCATGTTTAGCTGCACTATTTTTTTTAAATTTTTCAGTGAGACCACATGCTTCTGGTACATTCTACAAATATTAATTCAATAAAGAAATCTGTTCAATAAATACATTCCTAGCCCAGTGTTCAGCACTGGGGATTTGGCAAACCATTGCTTCAGGAAGTTTATAGTCTAGTGCACCACTTCTCAACTTTCAATATGTGTGTGAATCACTGGGTCATCGTTAAACAGTGTATAGATTCTGTAGGTCTGAGATCAAACGAAATATTCTGCAGTTCTAACAAGATTCCACGTGATGACAGTGATGCTATATAGATGGACCACAAATTAAATAGAAGGGGTCTAGTAGATGATACTGACACTAATCATATAACTAAACAAAATGTAAAATTACGGTTATGACAACATGCTTCAAAGGAAACATGTAACAGGAAATTTGTCCTGACGGGGTTAAACAGAGAAGTCATTCCTAAGGAAGTGAAAAAATGAGTTGCCACCTGAAAGGTAGGAGAAATGATCTCAGAAAAAGGCAAAGGAAAGAGGATCCATGGAGAGAAGAGAGAAACAGAGAGAAGTCAGGCTTTCCTGGCAACAGTACAATCACAAATACACTCAAATGTATCCATACACACTCAAATATAGAGAATGGTCAAATTAGTCACTTTGTCACCTGATAACTTCTCAGGGCATAGTCTCGAGATTGACGGTTCAATGCGGAATTACATAATGCTTTACATATCTAGACTTCAATCCATTTGAAATGAATATTTTCCTTCTGAACTAAATATTGTGTCTGGATTCTCAATCCACTTATCAGCACAGACTCTGTGCTGTGAAGTTGTTAAGAAACAGAGTATTGAGTAATGGAATATGTGTGAATAGAGGAGATTTAAATCTAGGTTTTTCAAGTGCTGACGTGATCAAATTCTGAGCAAAAACAGAGCAGAATTTCCCACATATGGCAGAATAAGCTCTCTGTAACATTGTACTTCACACCCCCTGTCTGCATGAAACTGGATTTTCGAAAACCATCTTTACAAAAACAGAGTATAAAAATAAATTGCTATAAAATTTAAAATATATAATCAATACCAACTATCACGATGATAGAAAAATACATGTTATGCCTGTCAAATTTAACTTCATATTATGCTATTTGGTAATAAGGTTTACTAATCTAAAATACAGTTTCCTAAAGTTTCTTATATATTTGACTGCATATTTTATGTAGCAAAACTGTTTGAAATTCATAAGATGGAGTTAATAATATTAACACCACAGGTTTATTAAACAAGGGTTTTTACTTTTAGATCCATCAACCAGTTATAGGATATATCTCTTCTCTAAATCCAGTGTGTTTTGATTTCTCACCAGGAAGAAAACTTTGTCAGAGATGTAAAGTCAAGTAGATGCTCATCTAAACTC
This sequence comes from Kogia breviceps, assembly GCF_026419965.1. NCBI lineage: Eukaryota > Metazoa > Chordata > Mammalia > Artiodactyla > Physeteridae > Kogia > Kogia breviceps. The sequence goes on along the minus strand of NC_081324.1, from coordinate 8,486,411 downwards.
AAAATCTCACCCCTTCCCCCATGGAATCTCTTTAGTCTACTGAAATATGAAAGAAACATGTGACAGTAAAGGTGTATCAAAATCTGAAATTTTCACATTTAGCCCAACATGATTCCAACAGTAAAATACCTATTTTTGCTTACGGAAATGTTTCAGTGTTTCTTGTACTGTTGCCTCATCAATGACCTCACCAACAACTAGTAGAGACTGGGAGATTTGCTTGTCAAGAAAGGAGAGAACTGAGACAAAAATGTCAGAAATATGAGAGAGAAAGAATGAGGGAATTGGTGGAAAGAAGCAGCCAGGGAGCCAGAGTGGAGATACAAAGAGGAGAACAAATGTCAAAAGAGGAAAAAATTACAACTGGAGAAATTAAGCCCTCAAACCCATGGGCAGTTTAGGGGTAGACTTGCCCGTGGTAACATGTAGTCAGATGTCAGTGGCTGACTCATGAGAAGTTTAGTTCTCGATCAGTCTTGGGGAGATGAGATGGTTCATTGGTCCAGTCAGTACAAGGAGAAAAAGCTCTGTTGCACCCAATAACTCAGGTCACAAACCCCTTCTGTTGGGTGGCTCCAACAGGCTCTCAGTCTTTGTGGTCACCTGCATCCAGCCAATCAATGAAAAAGAGAGTGGAAGTCACCACTGGAGGTTTTCTTGGACGTGGCCTGGAAATGACACACATTATTTTGTTCATATGACATTGGTCAAAGCTAACTTCAAGGGAAGAGGGGAAATGTAGTCTAGCTGTGGGCTTGGGAAGAAGAAAGAGTCGATTTTAGTAAACAGCCAGTGGTTTACTCCAGGTTAAAATGAATTACAGAGGTCATAAGCATGGCATTAGTGAGTAGTTCCAGGTGACACCACATGACTATGCCGGATAGATAGATAGATATGATGTATAAGCTATTCCTTTCTAAAAATTGGGGACCCTATTTAGTGTGGCATAATCTATTCCATTTTATTGTATTAGCTTTAAAATAAAGCTATTTAAACATAGTGAAGGAGAGATAGTTTAGATCTCCCATATAAACAGCAAGTATCTACAGAGCTGAAATGACTTCCTTGACTGAACACTACCCTCCTGTTTTGTTTCTTTCTCACACTTTTGATTTTTTTTTCAAAGATTTGGTAATAAACAGTACTAGCTTCTTTAATTGCAAAAGGAGAGCCAGCTATAGATAATCTTCTTTGATGACCCAAAGATTTGGTTACAGCCTTTGAGCTATCAGCGCACTGAGCGATGGAGCCTATTTTCACCCATTTGCTTTGCAGGAATTGTGTTAACAGAGGATTTTGATGTACCTTTGCTGGATGTGAGGGAGTCACATTAAAGTTTCAACTGACATGCTCAGGCACCTAAATGTCAGGAAGCACAGATGCATCTGGAGCTTTTAAACCTGATCTGCACTGCCAATGTGCCAACAGTATATTCTGCCAATATTAAAAATGCCTCTGACTGAGTATCAAGGGACTCAGTTTGGTCTGTTGTTTTATTGATGAGACAAGGATAAATTGGGAGAAGATGCTACAATATGAAAAGTGGACCTAGAGAAATTCTGAGAAATTTACTCCTTTGAGTTAAGGGTAGACTATGTATCCTGCCCACATGAAGCTGGCTGACATCCAGAAGCCCATAACAGCTCCTGGTGAAAGACTTCTCAAAAGAATTGTTTGTGAGCATGTGTCAAAGTTTTAGTTCAAGCTTATAATTGAAGGAAATGTTCCTGAGAAAAGCCAATTTAAAGATTTCCTCTTGGCAGAGAAATATTAAAAAAAAAATGTTGGCTAGGTACTCATTTTCAGACTTGATAACACAAAAAGATTTCTGATTAGGATTATTAGCATAGTCACAAAGCTGGCTAAAGATTGATGTCTTTTAAAGTGAGCTGGGTGTGCGAATCTCACTTCCCAGAAAGCACTTGATTCCAATAATGTCAAATGTTGCTCAAGCGTTTTACCAGGAATGCTAGGCTTTCCAGGTAGGACTCTCAAGCTCATTAAAAGTTTTTGCCTAGACAGTTTCTCTCAGACTTGGGGGAATGTCCTCATTCCCTGTAAGTCAAGCTAATAGTGATCCCTCTTTACGTTCTCTCAGGTTGTCCACAGATACAAAATGGTCACACTGAGCCAAGTGACATATGATCCTGTTATTTCTGTTAGGATCCCAATAAGCGATCACAATGTGACGAGAAGGCTTAAATTAAAGTCAAAGTGCAGAACAATCAAACACTCTCCATGGAGAGTCATCCCTGAGCACATCTTAGTAGGCCTGTTAACTAGAATAGTGAAGAAGTCGGGGCTGTGTTAATACCCTGAGATTATCACCAAACTATAAACCCAGCTCATAACCAACACTGAATCGTAGATGGGGCTCAGTGGGAAACAAAACCTTTTTAAAAGCCAAATTATTTTAGGACACCACTTTAAGAAGACAAGGAAGTGTCAAATGCATTTTTCTTTTCACCAAGGTGGTTAAAGTACATGAGTGATATGCATTCACTAATTCAACAGATCTATATGGACCACAGGTGGCGAGACACAGGAATGAGTCGGGTCGGCAAGGCCTTTGCCCCCAGGAGTGGAATACAGAATTCCACTGTATTTCTCAGTGTGGAATATGGATGGTGAGAAGCAAAGACAATGCTACATGGGAAATGGTCCCTCATTGGGGGGGAGTTAGGGAGCTGTGATCCTTAACATCGGTAACCAGACTAGTTCACAGTAGAATTTCTCAACCTTAGCACTACCAGCGTTGTGGAAGGTCAGGGAGGACAACCTGTGCCCTGATGGATGCTCAGCAGCATCCCTGGCCTCTACCCATTAGATACCAGTAGCACCTCCCAGTTGTGACAACAAAAAACATCTACAGACATTACTAAATGTCCCCTGGGGGGCAAAATCGCTTCTACTTGAAAGCCACTGCTTTCAAGGCTTATTATGGAAGGCTTCTCGGGGCAGAAAGCATTTAAGTTAAAACCTGAGTGTTCTAGGCAGAGAGAACTACATGCAAACAGCCAGGGAAGGTAAGACAGAGTGAACCGGGTGATAAAGGTACATGCTTTCTCATGCCGGCGATTAAAGCATGAGAGGAGAAAGGGTGAAAGCTGGAGATAAAACACCTGCAAAAGCCAGGTCCAGAATGCCTGTGTGAGTCACATTAGGAATTTAAACTGTATGCTAACGGTGGCAATAAATTATGGAAAGGATTTTTAACAGTGATGCTAGTAGCACAAGCAGATTGTATTTTTAACCTCATTGTGCTGAATTCAGGGCTTTGAATGAATTGCAGGCAAATGAGACTATAGGTAGTGAAGCTTAATAAGGGAATTGAGGAGGTAAATAAATATGAAATAATGATGGCTGAGGACAGGGAAGGAGACAGATGGATACATTTGAGCAAAATTCTACAGTAGAATTGATAGGACTTGAATTTTATTAATATGGAATATGAGGAAAAGGAAGAGACAAGATGACAAAGTTTTGTCTGACCAATGGGCATATGATGAATGGTGCCATGTGTGGAGGCTAGAAACAGTAGGTGTGTGTGTGTGTGTGTGTGTGTGTGTGTGTGTGTGTGTGTGTGTGTGTGTTTATACATATATTCTTGTAAGAAGATGGGGATTTGTTGATAACATTTTTGCGCATGGTATAATATGAAGTGTCTCTGAGAAATCCATATGGATTGGGCAGTGATATATATAGGTCTGGAGTTTTGGAGAAAAATTCAGGCTGAAAAAAATTAGATTTATTCTTCGGTTTTTAAGTTAAAATCTTGGAATTCTAATGTGTTATTCCAGGTCTTTCAAAAGGCAGGTGCTGGGAAGAGATTAAACCCACAAGATTTTATTGGGGCAAATAAGCATGTGAGAGAAAACAAAAAGGCAGTTTACTTGAGGATGGGAGAGCCAACAGACTGCCAAGCAGGCCTGATCCCAAGGGAAGAGAGGGAGATAAAGTTGGATGAAAGGAACCCAAAATTCTGTGGAGTCTCAGAAAAATTCAGTAACATTATCAGAGAGAGCTAGAGCCCCAAACAGCCATCAGAGGAATCCCAGTCTCCCAGATATACGAGCTGCCTTGGTATTCGCGCCACACCTGATTACTGTCTGGGAGCAGAGCTGTCAATGGACTTCAGAGCACAGCAGTCGGGGCCTGCGTTAGTTTCGTAAGGCTGTTGTAATAAATTACCACAGTATTGGAGGCTTCAAATAACAAATTGTTTTATAGTTCTGTACACCAGAAGTCCAAAATCAGTATTAACTGTGCTAAAATCAAGGTGTCTCCTGCCCACGGCCCCTCTGGAAGCTCTAGGAGAGAATCTATTCCTTGCCTCTTCCAGGTGTTGACATCCTGATTTGTGGGTTCATCTCTCCAATCTCTGCCTCAGTGGTCAAGTTGCCTCTGCCTTCTTCTTATAAGGATTCATGTGATGGCGTTTAGGGCTATTATGAGTTGAACAGTGTCCCTCAAAGTTCACATGTTGAAGTGCTAACCCCTAGTACCTAGGGATGTATATTTGAAAATAGGGTCTTTGCAGAGGTAACTGATTTAAAATGAGATTATTAAGGGGATCCCTAATCCAAAATAACTAGTTTCCTTATAAAAAGGGTAAATTTGGACCCAGACACTAACAGAGGAAAGACAAAGAGAGAAGATGGCTATCTGTAAGCCAAAGAGGCCTGGGGCAGATCCTTCCCTCATAGCCCTCAGAAGAGATCACCATGCCAACATCTTGATCTCAGACTTCTAGTCTCCAAAACTGCAAGACAATACATTTTGGTTGCTTAAGCCACTTCATTAGAGCAGTCCTAGAAAAGTTATTTAAGGATTCATCCAGATAAATATCCAGTATAATACACTAAGAGCTGCTTCTCAAAAGATATTCTCTGCTGTTGATGGCATGGTCTTATTACAGAATCCCAGGAGCCTGCATTGTGATTCTCCCACTGGAACTTGCTGCATTTTTATCACCACTGACACCTCCAACACTCTAGAGGGTGCTGGATCTTATGGCTCAGATGGCAGGGCTGACTGCACCATGGCCTGGACCTGCTGCAGGAATCTTTCCTTCTCTGGGCCTCACTCAAAGCTGGTGTCCTTCCATGTCACCTGGAATATAGACTGGAGGAATATTACTTGGTGTGGAACATGTTGCTTCTAGAACCCAAAAAGCCATCTCATGAAAGAGTACGTAACAAGCTCACTCTAACAGAAGGGTTTGATGAGACTCTGGGTCAACTCAGACCCTGTGTCCAAAAGTCTTAGAACTGTCTGGTTATTCCTCTTTTTCCACAGTGTACAGGGACCCGATTAAATGGCCATATGTCCCTTTGGGGAAGAACTGGAAAATCACCAGAGTATGTATTATATTTTTCATCTGATGTTGTAAGGTCTTTCCCATCAAGGGTCTCATTCAATGGGCTCCAGTTATGAAAAATTGGCTCAGGTCTGGCAATTGCACAAGAAGTCAGGAGGCTTTGTTAGGGTCACGTCCTTCAGTCTCCAGCTCCTTCACTCTTGCATTTTCAGTTGTAGAGATTCAACACCCCTGTCATCTGCCTGTTTATTTTGTCCCTATTAACCATCTCTGCAACCCCTGGCAGGTTAAGTACCTTAGATTGCTGATCTTACCTTGACAATTTTCATTGTAATTGTGGCCTCTCGGTACCTGGAAATAAAGTGCCACCACCTGGCTTCTGTTGCTGGTGACCCAATATCCCCATGCAGCCCCAGTCTGTGACTCTCTTTTGCCAACATCACTGCTCACTATCAAACTTCTGGGTGCATTCCATGGCCTCAGTGAATGGTGCATCCTCTGGGATCTTCAGACCCTACCTAATACATCCATTTGAGCATGGCCACCTGCCTCAGCCTCTTTATTTCTTGTCTGTCAATGTACCTTAGGCATTTCCAGTAACACTGTCCTACCCCCTGTGGTCCTGGCCCATGTCTTAAATCTTCTGTCCCAAGATAGTGCTCCCAAGCCAATGAAGTCTTGTTCACCACACTCACCGCCTGGCCTCCTTAATCAAGCACTGGCAAAATTCTATCCCAAGGGCCCTCCTCAGGCTCCATCCAGTTCACACAGATGAGACTTTGCAAATCTTCAGGTGTGTAGACTCTTTCCTCCCTTACCAGGTCCAGCATACTCACAGCTGGGTTGGGCTAAGGTCTAACCCCACTTTTCAACCTGGCAGCTAGGAAAAGAGGTGTGTGTGAAGGAGGCTTCTGTTGACTCGAGGGGGAGCCTTCTGCAGCCTCTTTATGCACAGTGCAAGTGCCAACCCTCACTAGGGAAGGTGAAACTCCAGGCATTTGGGGCTGTAGAGGCAACATCCTCAGAGGCATCTATCCAGATGTTCTCATCCGAGTTTTCAGGATTTCAGTATTTTTGCCAGAGACCTGGCCTTCTTAATAACAGATTTATTTTACTTTCTTAATCCCAAGTCTCTGGTGCTATACAGTTCTCATAATTAGGCCTTTAACTTCCCATTTAACTCTGTGCCCCCGCTTCCACTATGGGTGATAAGGACCTGTTTATATGCCACCACCGAGGCTCTCTGGCTCTCATGCTTAGCCATTAAGCACTTATTAACAGGTCTAAGTCTCTCATCATTCTGCATGATATCAGTACAGCTTAGCAGTCACCAGCCAATTACACCGTCTTGTAAGCATCGTTCCCCCATCTTTTCCAAAATGTCCGCAGCACCGTACTTGCTGCAGACTTCCTCTACACCAGGACATCACCTCCAGTGATATTGTTAGCATGTGAGCTGCTAACTTGTGCCAGAAACCATGTGTGCCCCACCTAGCAACCAAGACAGTGTCCTATTTGCCTACCCGGTGGTGGGAGAGTCAATCCCAACCCCTATATGACATCACATTTTCCTAGACCACGCCTAGTCACACTCACAGTAGTCTGGGTCCACTGCGGAGTAGATATCACGACAGGGTTAAACATGCAATGATTTTACTAAGGAAAATGTCTTTGTATGATACAACAGGGAGGGCGCTGGGTAAGACTGGGAGAACTCTCAGGTCATGAGCCATGCCTAAACTTGAGAGAGGGAGAGAGCGAGAGAGAAGGTCAGGTGGAAGCACTCTAGGCTGCCATGGGATCTAAGGAAGCTTCACCAAAACTGTTAGGGAATCCTGGAGCCACTGGTGACAATCAGAGGACGCTGAGGTCCACCAGGGACAGGTCTGCCTTAAGTACACATGTAGCAGGCAGTCACTGCTGGGAGCATAGCCCTGTCACAAATGCGAGTGCCGATGTCGGAAGCACAGCATCTGGGGCCCTTGATCAATTATGCTCCCTACAGTGAGAGACTTGGGAGGCACGTTCTCATTCCTCCACAGCCAGGAACATAAACTAATCTGTTAAGTTATCTGGATAGTAAATCTTCACAAACCCTCTGAGGTCCAGAATTCAGTAATTTAATACTGGTCCTACTAACACATACGAAATGCTATCTAGCAAAGTCCATATAATGTATCTGATAAACAAATGAGTAAATGATCAGTTTAAAGAACAAATATACAAAAGGGGGATCCATTGTCTTTCTTTTCCTTTTTCACTGCTATAAACCAATAAGGCTCTTATTTCCTATCTCAGCTGGTGAGTGAAGCAAATATTGTCTCTCTATGTCCATTATCCCTGCAATCAAGTGTGCCCTGTGTAGGGCTGAAACTGCTGTCATCCTTAAAACTACTGTTAATACATCATCCCACTATTAGGAAATATTTGTGGTCATATTGTTTTCCAATAAATAGAGTCCAAACATCCTGACCTGGCCTTCATAGCCCTCTATCCTGTGCCTTCACAACCCTTTGAGTCTTATCAGCAATTTCCGACCTTTAGTGATCATTATATCCCTTGCTATATTCTTACCTTTAATTTTTAGTTTCTAGACTTTGGTTAATGCTGTTTAGTACCTGGAAATTTATTCTTTCCATCATTTTAAAAAATTGTATTTGATCTAAAATCTCCAACATGAACAATGGTCATGGGAATTCCTCTGATCTCCTCATGATGAAATGATCCTTGGTATTTCTAAACCCATGGACACTTTCAGTTTTCTCTTTATATTTGAAATGCAGCCTTGTATTAAAATTTCTTATTTATGAATTTTGTGACACCCTTCTGGATCGCAACCCTCAGTTCACAGCAATGGTCATAGACTTCAACACAATGACTTATGGACATAGGTGCTCAGTAAATATCGGTGACATTAATTACCTAAGAATGAATTTGGTTTCATTTCGGCTATCCAAAATATATCCTTTGTTGTTTTGTTGCTCTTGAACTTTTTTCACTGATCAACATTATACCAAAAAGGAAAGAAAAATGAAATTATATCCATTTAATATTCCAAATTGTATTTTTTCAAATCTGGCATTCAAGGAAGTAGAATCATTTTATACAAAAGGCATCTCTTTTCTTTCTAGTCAATAATACTTGTATTGGAAAGCAAGAGATACAAAGGCAAAATTCATGTTACTTTTGGCATAATTTTATTCAAGGATAGAATTTCCATTCTCTTACAACATTCTTTTCACTCTCTTCAAACTCTGAACAGTGCATAATAGAAGTATTTTTAAATGAAGCTCTTATGTTTTCCTTTTAAATTAAATCTATGCCATTTTTTAAAAAATTGTGCTACGCACAGTATTATGTCAACACTGAAAAGCTGTAAATACCCTCTGAACCCAGAAGAAAAGAATACACCACATATCTCTCCAGCACAGAGGTCTGTGTTGAACAAGAATAACAATTTTACTTCAAAACGGAGGGGTAAAGAGAATAATTTTTAAAATACAAACATGCCTAGCTTAAAGACAAAAATTCTTAAAAGGAATTAATCTAAAATGCAAGTTCCTTCATAATAAGCCTACTTGGCAAAGAGAGGCTTTATTCTTTTCATTTTATTCCATCGATAAAAAGCATGCAATTAAAAAAGTCTACAAGATTCCAGCTTTTGGTCTGATGCAGTAATTCTCATCCTAAACTACTTCCTAACTAACTCTTCTTTGTTTAAACTGAAAATAAAATTTTCTTGCAGCAGACTTTCTGATTTTCATAATTCTCAGCTTTGAGGACCACAGATAAGTCTCATCATAAGCTGGTTTGAAATGAGGGTTCACGTGTTAATGACTGTTATGGGTTGCATCTTGTCCCCCAGATCCATATGTTGAAGTCCTCATCCCCAGAACCTCACAATGTGACCTTGTTTTTAAGTAGGGTAGCTGTGGATGTAATTAGTTAGGCTAAGATGAGGTCATGCTGGAGTAGAGTGAGCCCCTAACCCAAAATGACTGATGTACTCACAAAAAGGGAAATTTGGACACAGACACACACAGGGAAGAAAACCACATGAAGACTGGCGTTACGATGCCATAAATCAAAGAATGTCATAGAATACTGGCCAACCAGCAGAAGCTAGGAGCGAGGCATGGAACAGGTCCTTCCCTAAGCCTTCAGAGTAGCATGGCCCTACCCACACTTTGATTTTAAACGTCCAGCCTCCAAATTGTGAGACAATAAATTTCTGTTGTTTAAGCCACTCAGTTTGGTGGCTTTGTTACAGCAGCCCTAGGAAACTAATAGTGACCTAATGTGAAGTTATTATTTAAAGTAGTTTTACGATATGAATATAGTCTCAGAAACATGTCAAATTATAAGCAAAGTTCCTTTAAAACAGTTAAAGGTCCTCAATATCAAAAAGGTCAAGTCAAGCTCTGAGCGAGTTAGCCAACCTATAGTCAGGGTCCAGAATAAGGGACTTTTGCTGTACTAGTAAAAACGTTAGGATAATCCAGGAAGAGTGCCATTGAAGTGCTAGTATTTTTCACCCTCTGTGAAGAAACTCTTACCACTAACTGTGAAGCAGCTCTGAGTACTGACATCAAGTCAACTGATCATTGAGTATTCTTTAGCCTAGGGCCAGCCCTATCATCCAGACTCACCCAATCAAAGTGCAGTTTATGTGCATGAACTGACTCATGATAACAGTTTTCTTGTGATCTGATACTGTTTAGTATAAAAAACAATTACTACCATATGCTCTCCATGTTTGTCAATTCCCAACTGCATACCTTGTGTATTCACTGTGAGGAGAGCTGGATCTCTAACAGGACTTCCCCTTTTTGTTTTCTATCAAGAAAAATATTTCTTCAGTTGTGTTCAAGTCTAATATCTCAACATTTCTGGTATATTGCCACATAAGACAGGAAGGGGAAAAAAAGGCAAACTACAAAACAACCTATTAAAACACCATAAAGCAAATAAATGTGGTGCAGGCAAACCCATACACATGCACCACGCACACACATTCATATGCTAATTCAAGAGTCTTGGAGTATTTGAAAGACAGAGGGTAAGGAAAATATACATTCATAATAACTCCTTATGTCTTTAGATCAAGACCATTTTAGTTACTATAAAGATTTTTGATAGCACAACAATGTACCCTGAAAGGTGCTCTTTTATCTGCAATTCTTAGAAAACCAGAAATGTAGTTTTGAACCACTTATTGTCCTTTATGCTTTTCTGCATTTTTATTACAACAATCATTATAACACAGTTTCAAAATGTCTAACACACATGCAATTAGTCTCAAAGAGAAAGAAGAGTAAATAAGGCAGAACAAAACTATTTGAAGAAATGCCGGAAATGTCTAAAATTTGTTGAAAGATATACATTCATAGATTTAAGAATCTCAGTAGCCTCCAAGAAGACTCTCTATTAGGAAAGCTGTGCCGAGACATATCATAGAAAAACTGATGAAAACCAAAGATGCAGAAAAATTCCTGAGAACAATCAACATATTACAAACAAGGGAACAACATTCTTAAAGTGCTGAAACAAAAGCAAGCAGACCCTTCCCTATACCGGCCGCAGTCACAGATTTCCTAATCTGAAAGTTTGAATTAATTTACACAGAAATATATTGACAGAAATGGACTGAGCATATGCCAAAGCCATAGGTTTTAAGGATACTCAGAGACTTATGTTCACCAGGAATAGTCTGCAAGCGTATTATCACAGTCGCCAAATGTTAATAACCGTTCTCTTTAGAAAGCTTGGAAAAGCATGTGTTTTGAATGTACAAGCATGAACTCTATTAGACAATATTATAGCATCTCATTTATCTGTTAGCTTTCACCATGTCCATTTGGATCAGAATATCATTAGACTAATACTTTCAGTGAAATGGAAGAGTTTATAAGATCCTAAGATAGGAGAATTATATTGGGGAATCCCGAAGTATCAGGGGAAGAATGTGAGGCCCAGATACCAGAGAATCCTAGTAAAGAAGACTTCAAAAGAAGTAGGTGGCAAAGATGAAATCTGCCTATTCACATTATAAGTAGGGCTCACTGCAGCAATATACTCTTTTGATATATGTTTGCAGCTGCAAAGGTAAGTGAAGTACTATTGAGAGAGAGAGAGAGAGAGAGTGAGAGTCCTCATCCCTTTCTAGGTTGGCTGGGGGTAAATGGATTCAAATCTGAACAGACTGGAAGTAGAAGGGAACACAAGAGTCTCACACTGAGACCCAAATTTGTGCTAAAAGAGAAAAGAGCTGCAGCATCTGCTCCCTCCAGTCAACGTTTGGCTGACTTGAAAATAGCAAAGGTTACAGCAATGTTAAATCCATGGTTTTAACAGAGCTATTACACATTGGGGAAAACTTCTATTAAGGCATAAATGATAATAAATATGATAATAAATCTTAAAAATAAGGTAACTGTATTATGTTTCACATGCTCTTTCAATGCAGTTTCCTTCCATCCTCATATAGTTTTATTTTCGTTTAGCTGTTCAAATGAAAAACGAAAACCAATTAACCTTTTTGGTCTGTTTGTTTAAAGGAGATAACTTTTTCAAAGTACAAACAGCTGCAGTGAATGTAAATAACAAACATTGGTCCCAAGTACGGCCAGTTTGAACCCCATACTTAAAGGCACAGGAGAAGACCCTTTTCCTTTCATGGGTGGCTTTTGCTGGATGAAACATAAGGAACATTTTATCATATAGTCACTAAAACATGCACATCTCCACAGTCGCATATGTTGCTGTAATTTTCACCATCTAGGCCACTTGTAAATGGAAGCATTTCCATACTGATTGTCCAAAGGTAAAATGTAAATTACCTAAATAAAATTGAGCATGGTAGAGAAAATACAGATATGTAGAGAGGCTGCTGGGAGAATACATTTTCAGGACAGAACAATTGCTACTCCATCTAGTTTCTCTAGGAGTAAAAAGTAAGAACGGGTTGTCACCTACAAAACATGGAATCATTATTATTCTTTTGTAGGTATTGTCTTCTCTCTCTGGGTGCTGTTGAGATTCTTTTTTCTCTGTGAAGTTCCACAGATTCACACTGTTTACCTAGGTCTATATTTATTTTCATTCTTCTTATTCAGGATTACTGAATTTGAGAATTTGTGTCTTTTATCAGTCTTTTATATTCTCAGGATTCTTCTTTCAATACCCTCATGCCCACATTCTATTTTCTCCATACTCTTCTTCTACAACTTCTATTAGATGTTCATTGGAAATCCTTATTTCATTGTTCAAGATTCTCGAACTCCCTTTGAAATGTTTTTTGTATATGTTTATCCATGTATGCTAAATTCTGAGTTCTCATCATAATTTATTCAGCTCATTAATTCTTTTCTCAGCTGTGTCTAATCTGATGATTGTCCATTCCAATATTTTGTTTGTCCCAGCTCCCCTATCTCTAGAGTACATACTCTTGAACTTATTTTAGGGATGATCTAGTTACAAGAAACAGAAACCCAATTGGCTTCTATTCAGACTAAGATTTATTTGTGAGGAACCAGAGGAAGTCATGAAAGCCATAGATAGGAAGTGCTCTCATGTTTCAGGTGAGACTGGATGCATACACTGGAAGGCCATCAATCTCTCACCTATGTGTGAATTTTACTTTTTCTATATAAGCTCCAATTTATCTACTTTGATATTAACAGAAGTCACTGTCCTTATAACACTAGCATCTGTAACAGATTCATTTATTTCTCACCTTAATACTCAGAGTCTTTGGGAAATATGAAGACCTCTAAAAATGAGCAGAATTATAAAAAGTACTTAACCACTCTTTAGGCATAGACAATTGCTAATCAGAAGAAGATTCCGGAGGTCCCTCTCTGTACCCGCAGTTGTGTTATGGGGGTCTGGCATGCCCTAGCAGCGGTAACTAGGTGGTGTTGGAGCATTAGCTGGCTCAGAAAATTGGCATCTTTTACTCTATTCAATGATTTATGCGTAACATAATGGTTCTCATAAATGTCCCTTGCCTGAATTTTAATCAATCACATTTAGTAGAGGTTTAATTATTAATGTCACCAATATGACAATTAGACTGTGCTAAAAGTACCGCCCTGAAGGAGACTAGCCTCACAGTCCCTCCTTCTTGGACAAGCACCCATGTGATCCACAACCCGGACTGAAATCAGTTAAGCCAATCATATTTTCTCTCCCAGGAATTGGGAATTGACAGTTAGAAACTCAAGTTAATAAGCTATTGATGCAGGACAATAGCTTATGAAGACATTTAACATTGATTCTTAGAAGTGAACCTGGTTCGAACTCAAGTACGTAAAGGGACACAGGTAGGGTGAGATGAAATAAACACACAGAGAAGCAGAGACAAGACAGGGAGAACTAGAGAGAGCAAACCTTACTGTCTCGTGGCTTCAGCAAATCCTGGTTCCAGTTGCTCTCCAAGCATGACTGTATTTCCTGTCTGTGAGTTCCTTAAGATCTCCTGATTCCTTATGACAGATATCCTTTCTTAAGATCGCTCAGTTAGATTTATTTTTATCATAATGAAATCATCCTTAAGAAAAAGCTCAGCAATATCTATTCTAGAGTTTGGGGAGGTGGAAGAAACAAAGTATTGGAATGGAATTTAAACAGTGATTTGGAAGTGCTTCATCTAGGTTGCTGGTTCTTGGCTTTCGGTTCATAGGTTTCATTAACAGCCTTATCAAAGCTATGAACAAAAATCTAGGTGAGGGCTTCCCTGGTGGCGCAGTGGTTAACAGTCCGCCTGCCGATGCAGGGGACACGGGTTGGTGCCCCGGTCTGGGAAGATCCCACATGCCGCGGAGCGGCTGGGCCCGTGAGCCATGGCCGCTGAGCCTGTGCTCCGCAACGGGAGAGGCCACGGCAGTGAAAGGCCCGCGTACCGCAAAAAAAAAAAAAAAAAAAAAAAAAAAAAAAAAAAAAAAAAAAAAAAAAAAAATCTAGGTGAGTTATGCTTATACCTACAATGAAATTCAATTATAGTTTTTTAAAAAACACATGTTTGCAAACATGAAAAGAAGCATTTCAAAAATACTTCCAAAGCATTAGCTGGCATTTGAATTGAAAACAGATCTTATCAACCAAATGAGAAATGGTATATTTACTAAAAGTTTTCTTTCATGAAGTTAAGACTACACTGTTCTGGGCCCCATTGAAAGTATTAGTTAACAGAAATTAAATTATGTGTCATGGATTATTCAATTTGTGTGAAGATTTCACACATTTTCTCTTCTAAGCTTAAGAACAAAAAATAAGGCAATCTATGTTAAAGCATACAAAATCCCACATGCATGCAGATCGTGAAGCTTAGATACAAAGTAAAATGCCACAATATAATGCTTTTTTCATTTAAATGAAGATTCTATAGAACTGGCAGGGGTATTTTTTTGTTGAAAAATCAAAAATCTTTTATGTACAGGTGTTCTTTCAAAGTGCCTTTCAAAAATGGGGTATACACAGAGTATAGTTGCAGGAATACCAAACAGCCAGCCTGCCCAAAAATATCTCTCCTGATGATCTCTGTCATTTCATCGTCTGGGGTTCATTCTTTGTGAGCGGTCCCTCTGCAGGCATCTACTTTTAAAATGTCATTACTGTCGGTCTAGAAGTGTAGAGAAATGGTAGTTTCGCATAATTGTCTTCCAAAGTTATGTTCTGTTAAAAAGGATTTTTTTTTTTTTGGTCCCATTAGAAGGCAAAATGTCAATAGCCATTGACTGACAGCCAGTGCACCCTCTCAGAGACAAAGAGGCAGAAAATTCCCCCAGGGTCATGCATGAAAATAGCCTGAACTACAGAAGCAAATGGAGCAGGGCTTTTCTGCAGGGTGTGTTAAAACTGCAGAGATAAAGCAAGTGAAGGCAGGACAGCAATGTCCAGAAGCAACAGGGAAGAAAACAGTTGTGGGATGAGAGAAAGGACAACTGTGGTAAAAACTTCTTGTTCGGTTTAATGAGAATCAACATGGGGCAGAACTGGCTGTGGCTCTGGGAAAAAATAAGGCCATTAGTTAGAGTTTTGAAGGAAATTAATTTTAAAAATTTGACACATATAAGGCTTCATGGTAATTTTGAGGTTGCATCATCAGAGCAGCCAGGACAAAAGATAAAAGCAGACATTAAAAAATCTCCACTGTGGGTGAAGTGCTGGATATAAAAAGAAAGGTAATATTAAGTGAGAACTCTTGACTGAGGACCTTGATAATAGGATTTTTTTTTTAAAGTTGAAATTAGTAGCCTGGGCTATAGAAATGCAATATGAACTTCAGAGAACAGGCTTGGGAGTGATATTGCCTGGGTTCGAATATTCCTCCTCCCATAGACTCACAATATGATCTTATGCTGTGGGCTGAATATTTTTTCATTATTTGTAAATTGGGGAAAGTTGCCCGTAACTCACAGGAGATGGTAGAATATGTGAGTTAATATGTGGAATGTACCTACAATATGTGTGCCCAGCACATCACACATGATCAATAAATACTAGCTATGACTTTAGTTTTAGAGTGGTGTTTCATCATCTACTGTAAATATTGCTTAGAAAATATGAGGTTTGTAAAGGTATTTTGTGCACTAAATAGTTTACTTTGATTAGCAAAAAAAAAAAAAAAAAAAGTCTGCCAGATTGGGTTGTGTGACTTTCTTATTTTAGTAATCAACACAGGAGGAAACATTTGTTCCTTCAATCAATGCTAAATTGACAACCCCATTGGCTGTTGACAAGCTGAATGACAGCCCCAAACCCCAAAGTCATTCTCAAATCTCTCAGGACTATGTTGATGGAAACACTTCATTTCCGTCATGACAAAGGTCAGAAGAAATAGCCCGGTAAGTAAAATGGGAGAGATTCAATTACATAATTTTAGATGGAAAAATGATAGAAATTATCTGATCAAAGGTCATAATAGTGCAGAGAAAAAAACTTGAGGAACAGGGCGGTTAAATGATATGAGTCAAGTCCCACAACTATTCAGCATTGCAGAGCCAAGACCCCATGCACCGTGTCTGAGGACTTAAAAGTGTTGGGTTCACACGGACGCACCAGGCAACCTCCGCTCCCTGACTGCATCAGATTACACACACTGCAACATCACTGAGATATTTTTCTTCCTTGGTAAAAGATTTCATAAACAAAAATAATATATAGATAAAGGAACCATTTTTAAACTTCACTCTTTTGCCTAGAGGTGAATTGAGATCTCTCTTGATGCAAAGGCAGGGGACTTGACATGACTGTCCTTAACTGCAATTTGATAGAATGCTGAGCTGTTGTCCTAAAGCAGTACCCCTCCCTTCTCTGTTCGCCTGTCATACTAGCTTCTCTTTAGTGTTCTTTTCTTAAGTTCACCAGGTTTCCTCATTAAGCCGTGTTTCCTCTTCCTCAACTGCATTAGGCATCTCCCTTTGAAACAGTAAAAGCCTGCACTTGTGAAAAGAAGAAAATAATAAAAGAGCAAAATCAAGTGTGGTGAGATTTTTTTTTTTAACGTTCTTTGTCTGAGCCAGATCTTCATTCAAACTCACAGAACTGGGTTTCAATTCAAAGTTAGTTTCTGTAGCTGCCTCCAGCTCACAAAGCATTTAAAAACTTCTGTTCCCACTGTATTTCCTGGCAGGGTACACTTTTTTCCTGCTCAGCGGGATCATATTGGAAGATGAGCATTTTACCTACTCTCCTCCGTGAGGTTAAGCTATTCTCTTTTAATTCCGGTCTTACTGTGTCGACCTCCTCGACCCCACCCTGACCCGCAGCTGAACTCCTTCTGCTGCTCCTCTTCGGGGCCAGCAAAGTAACCCACAGACTGGCCTACACTCCTCCCATTCTGGGGTATTTCCAGTAGCAACACGGTCTTCTCAGACCCTCACATGAATGCATGTGTCCAGGGGCTTTCGCTCTCCTCTCCAGCTAGTTCATATGCCCACCCACACACCCTCCATCCATTCACAGAGCTTAGAGCTCCAGAATTCCCTCCTATATGAATAAAATTGCAACACGACTGAGTTTTTCATATTTTCCCAAGGAAACTATGAGAAAAAGATCTCAGCACTGACACTGGTTTACAAACACTTGGTATTCAAGAATGAATTACTAAATATTCTCCCTTTAAAAGCTGTCATTTGGAGATAGCTATTTTCATTTATAACTTTAGCACAGGTGCACGTACTTTGGATCTTTAAAATGAAAATCTCAAATCCATATAAGCAACATTGATGTTGATTCTGAAAATCTAATTTTGATTGCAAAGAACTGGTAGATGAAACTTCTTAACTCTAGCGAATCAAATGATTCGTGACCAGATATGATGGTTCACTGCATACTGTTTTTGTTTTTTATTACATTCTCAATTTTCTAGTTTCTTGAATACGATTATTAAATTATTATTATTACAACATATGTTATAATATATTGGGTTAATTTAAGTACCAGTTATATGCTTATAATACTCATTTACCAATGAATAATATTGAATTTTTTAAGTAAAGCCCTTCTTATTAAGACATATTATTCTTTTTTATTTTTATTATTTTTACACAGGCCTCACTTACATTGGACAAACCTATCCATGCACATTCACAATAAAGAGTATCTTTAATTTTCAGAGTAGTATATGGGCCTTCTATGAGAAATAGGATATGATCTTGCAAAAGCAAATTTCACCAGAATATTCTGAAGATAATTATATCAAACCAATTAAAATTAGAGGAACATCCATGTATCCTCTTCTGTATAGAAACTAGTTTCTTTATCACAATCATTTACACACTTTAAAAATCAATATTTAAAAAATATGATTTCTTTTTTAAAACCACTGTAAAATACTCTTCCTGAAGCTCATTGTTGAAGTTGGTATACTTTGAAAACCGCACAGAGGAAAGGGGGAAATGACCAGAAACTCTTATTCTCAATTAAGTAAAGCTCTCTTCCCATAGTAGCTCTGGATTTTAAAACTATTGCTTTCTAAAAGCTGAATTTTATTAATATTTAAAACACCAGAGACCAACATATATTTATTGAAAAATAAATATATCACCGCACAAATTCCTGGTGGATTGTTATATGTGGTTTATTCACAGAACTAGATGCACTGATAAGAAGTAGCCAAACATTGGCCCAAGAATTCCACCTTAATTTTGTTAGTTTAGTAATATATGATGATGGGGTTTATACTAATTAGTCCTTAGAATGTGTTTATAGTCACTCAAAAGCATCTTTCATTAGAAATATAATTGTAGCAGAAAAAAATCTTGCTCAAGTCATTCAAATCAATGTTCTTGAACTTGGCCCATTTATGTGCTGTGTTAGTACATTGCCAGTGTTTTATATACATTTAACTCTGGATTTCTCACCACCAGAACAGAAACAAAACCTCTGAATCAGAATAAATTGTTGCCAAGTTCATCTTAGTAAATATAAGTGTCATTAATGTCTTGTTAGTAAGGATTAACATTCTATAATTTAAGTGGCACTCTTTAAACAAACAACAAAAAAAATCCACCAACTTGTACTCTAGAGTTCAAAATCTCTTGACAATTAACATGTAGCAGAAATCATATAAAGAATAAAATATTGTGAACATCTCAAATAAAAACAATGCAAAATCTTAGTAATTCACCAGATATTGCATATTGGTATGTTAGCATGATTTTTTTTCAGCTCAATTAAACTATCATTTATAATTTTCTTAGAACCCTATGTTTTCTCATTATGGGTACATATTTGTATTAGTCAGGGTTCTCCAGAGAAACAGAAACAGCAGAACCAATAATCAGCTCACTCAGTTAGGAAGGTTGAGAAGTCGCACCCTCTGCCCTCTGCAACGTGGAGAACTAGGAAAGTCTGAAGGCGTGAGAACCAGGAGCCCCGATGCCCAAGGACAGGAGGAGAGGGACGACCCAGCTCAAGCAGGGAGTGCATTCCCCTTCTTGTGCCTTTTTGCTCTATTTGAGCCCTCTAAGGACTGGATGAGAGGGGTCTCACATTGGTGAGAGGGGTCTTCATCACACAGTCTACTGATTCAAATACTAATCTCTTCCAGAACCACCCTCACAGACAAAACCAGAAACAATATTTTACTAGCTGTCTAGGCATCTTTTGCCCAATCAAGTTGACACATAAAAGTAACCATCATAACAATCATATACCATTTCTTCCATAGAGTCATTCTTCTCTGCCTTCCTATAGCCCATTTTATCTCATTTCCAAACAACAACAGGAAACCAATTAGAAGTTACAAGGATAACACAAAGTCTTTCGTATTTGGTTTTGGAATGAACTTTTAGCTTTTACTTAAACATGGATTTGACTGAAACACTAAGAATATATTTCCAGTTAAAAAAAAGTCAAAATACTTGGTGAAAGCCTAGTTCATGAGGATTGGAAAACTCTTCAAAATCCTTGTTTTGTTAAATTCATTCCATACCAACAGTCATCAGATCTTTTAGATGGATTTGCCAACACAGACAAGGCTTCTTTCTATTTCTGGGAAAGTGAATAAAGAGTTGGAATGTCAAAGAGAATCCATGGTGCATACAAGTGGTCCTTTTAGATATTGTGGCAAAAGGTAAGGGATGCAGTATTTACCATGAAGAGAAGAATTCATTCTCTCAGGAGTGAAACAAATATATTTAGAATTATTACCAAGTATAAGATGTCCCTTGTGTCTTTTTCCTCAAGTCTAATGATTTAGCTTAGATGAGGTATAGAAAACCAGAAAAACATTAACTAGACATGATCTAGTCAAGCGTGTTTTGCAAATTAAATTATAATTCTTCTCTTAAAGAGATGAGGTATAACATTATATAATACAAGTCTAATGTACTACTGTCTTGCTTTTTATAAACCCCAGAGCACTTGCTTCTAAACTATCATGTAAATAAAACAAATGAGTAGTAAAGGAATGCACAGACAACTTTCTAAATATAGATTTGACATTTATAACTCTGTGATATATCCAAGGCCCACCTAACCAACTGCAAAAGAGGGCAAATGCCACCTCATACTGAAATATTTAGGGATGAGGGAGGAAGAACCAAGATGGTGGAGTAGAAGGATGTGCTCTCACTCCCTCTTGTGAGAACACCAGAATCACAAATAGCTGCTGGACAATCATCGACAGGAAGACACTGGAACTCACCAAAAAAGATACCCCACATCCAAAGACAAAGGAGAAGCCACAATGACATGGTAGGAGGTGCGCAATCACAGTAAAATCAAATACCATAACTGCTGGGTCACCGAGACTCACACACTGGAGAACACATACCACAGAAGTCCACCCACTGGAATGAAGGTTCTGAGCCCCACGTCAGGCTTCCCAACCTGTGGGTCCAGCAACGGAAGGAGGAATATGTAGAGAATCAGACTTTGACGGGTACTGGGATTTGACTGCAGGACTTCAACAGGATTGGGGAAACAGAGACTGCACTCTTGGAGGGCACACACAAAGTAGTGTGTGCATAGGGACCCAGGGAAAGGAGCAGTGACCCCAGGGGAGACTGAACCAGACCTACCGGCTAGTGTTGGAGGGCCTCTGGCAGAGGCGGGGGGTGGCTGTGTGGCTGTGGCTCACCGTGGGGATAAGGACACTGGCAGCAGAAGTTCTGGGAAGTACTCCTTGGAGTGAGTCCTCCCAGAGTCTGTCATTAGCCTCACCAAAGATCCCAGGATCCAGTGTTGGTTTGCTTCAGGCCAAACAACCAACAGGGAGGAAACCCAGCCCCACCCATCAGCAGTCAAGCCAATTAAAGTTTTACTGAGCTCTGTGCACCAGAGCAACAGTCAGCTCTACACACCACTAGTCCTTCCCATCAGGAAACTTACACAAACCTCTTAGATAGCCTCATTCACCAGAGGGCAGACAGCAGAAGCAAGAAGAACTACAATCCTGCAGCCTGTGGAACAAAAAACACATTCACAGAAAGATAGACAAGATGAAAAGGCAGAGGGCTGAGTGCCAGATGAAGGAACAAGATAAAAACCCAGAAAAACAACAAAATGAAGTGGAGATAGGCAACCTTCCAGAAAAAGAATTCAGAATAATGATAGTGAAGATGATCCAGGACCTCGGAAAGAGAATGGAGGCAAAGATTGAGAAGATGCAAGAAATGTTTGACAAAGACCTAGAAGAATTAAAGAACAAACAAACAGAGATGAACAATACAATAACTGAAATGAAAACTACACTAGAAGGAATCAAAAGCACAATAACTGAGGCAGAAGAAAGGATAAGTGACCTGGAAGATAGAATGATAGAATTCACTGCTGCAAAACAGAATAAAGACAAAAGAATGAAAAGAAATGAAGACACCCTAATAGACCTCTGGGACCATACTTAACACAACAACATTCACATTATAGGGGTCCCAGAAGGAGAAGAGAGAGAGAAAGGACCAGAGAAGACCTTGGAAGAGATTATAGTTGAAAACTTCCCTAACATGGGAAAGGAAATAGCCACCCAAGTCCAGGAAACGCAGTGAGTCCAATATAAGATAAACCAATGAGAAACATGCTGAGACACATAGTACTCAAAATGGCAAAAACTAAAGGCAAAGAAAAATGTTCGAAAGCATGAAGGGAAAAACGACAAATAACATACAAGGGAACTCTCATAAGGTTAAAAACTAATTTCTTAGCAGAAGCTATACAAGCCAGAAGGTAGTGACATAATATACTTAAAGTGATGAAAGGGAAGAACCTAAAACCAAGATTACTCTACCCGGCAAGGATCTCATTCAGATTCGATGGAGAAATCAAAAGCTTTACAGACAAGCAAAAGCTAAGAGAATTCAGCACCAACAAACAAGCTCTAAAACAAATGCTAAAGGAATATCTCTAAGTGGGAAACACAAGAGAAGAAAAGGACCTACAAAAAAAAACCCAGAACAATTAAGAAAATGGTCACAGGAACATACACATCGATAATTACCTTAAACATGAATGGATTAAATGCTCCAACCAAAAGACACAGGCTTGCTGAATGTATATAAAAACAAGACCCACCTATATGCTGTCTACAAGAGACCCACTTCAGACCTAGGGACATGTACAGACTGAAAGCGAGGGGGTGGAAAAAGATATTCCATGCAAATGGAAATCAAAAAAAGCTGGAGTAGCAATATTCATATCAGATAACATAGACTTTCAAATAAAGAATGTTACAAGAGACAAGGAAGGACACTACATAATGATCAAGGGATCAATCCAAGAAGAAGATATAACAATTATAAATATATATGCACCCAACATAGGAGCACCACAATACATAAGGCAACTGCTAACAGCTCTAAAAGAGGAAATCAATAGTAACACAATAATACTGGGGGACATTAATACCTCACTTTCACCAATGGACAGATCATCCAAAATGAAAATAAATAAGGAAAAAGAAGCTTTAAATGACACAATAGACCAGATAGATTTAACTGATATTATAGGACATTCCACCAAAAATAGCAGATTACACTTTCTTCTCAAGTGTGCATGGAACATTCTCCAGGATAGATCACAACTTGGGTCACAAATCAAGCCTCAGTAAATTTAAGAAAATTGAAATGATATCAAGCATCTTTTCTGACCACAACGCTATGAGATTAGAAATGAATTACAGGGAAAAAAAAGTAAAAAACACAAACACATGGAGGCTAAACAATACGTTACTAAATAACCAAGAGATCACTGAAGAAATCAAAGAGGAGACAATGAAAACACGATGATCCAAACAAAACCTATGGGATGCAGCAAAAGCAGTTCTAAGAGGGAACTTTATAGCTATACAAGCCTACCTCAAGAAACAAGAAAAATCTCAAATAAACAATCTAAACTTATACTTAAGGTAACTAGAGAAAGAAGATCAAACAGAACTCAAAGTTAGCAGAAGGAAAGAAATCATAAGGATCAGAGCAGAAATAAATGCAATAGAAACAAAGAAAACAATAGCAAAGATCAATGAAACTAACAGGTGGTTCATTGAGAAGATAAACAAAATTGATAAACCATTAGCCAGACTCATCAAGAAAAAGAGAGACAGGACTCAAATCAATTAAATTAGAAATGAAAAAGGAGAAGTTACAACAGACACCGCACAAATACAAAGCATCCTCAGAGACTACTACAAGGAACTCTATGCCAATAAAGTGGACAACCTGGAAGAAATGGACAAATTCTTAGAAAGGTATAATCTTCCAGGACTGGACCAGGAAGAAACAGAAAATACGAACAGAACAATCACAAGTAATGAAATTGAAACTGTGATTTAAAATCTTCCAACAAACAAAAGTGCAGGACCAGATGGCTTCATATGTGAATTCTATCAAACATTTAGAGAAGAGCTAACACCCATCCTTCTCAAAGTCTTACAAAAAATTGCAGGGGAAGGAACACTCCCTAACTCATTCTATGAGGCCACCATCACCCTGATACCAAAACCAGACAAAGATACTACAAAAAAAAAAAAAGAAAATTATAGACCAATATCACTGATGAATATAGATGCAAAAATCCTCCACAAAATACTCAGAAACAGAATCCAACATCACATTAGAAGGATCATACACCAAGTGGGATTTATCCCAGGCATGCAAGGATTCTTCAATATACACAGATCAATCAATGTGATGCACCTTATTAACAAACTGAAGAATAAAAACCATATGATCATCTCAACAGATGCAGAAATAGCTTTTGACAAAATTCAATACCCATTTATGATAAAAACTCTCCAGAAAGTGGGCATAGAGGGAACCTACCTCAACATAATAAAGGCCATATATGACAAGCCACAGCAAACATCATTCTCAATGGTGAAAAACTGAAAGCATTTCCTATAAGATCAGGAACAAGACAAGGATGTCCACTCTCACTGCTATTATTCAATATAGTTTTGGAAGTCCTAGCCATGGCAATCAGAGAAGAAAAAGAAATAAAAGGAATACAAATTGGAAAAGAAGAAGCAAAACTGTCACTGTTTGCAGATGACATGATACTATAGAGAATATAGTATCCTAAAGATAGAGACTAGAGAACATAGAGAATCCTAAAGATGTCACCAGAAAACTACTAGAGCTAATCAATGAATTTGGTAAAGTTGCAAGATACAAGATTAATACACATAAGTCTCTGGCATTCCTATACACTAATGATGAAAAATCTGAAAGAGAAAGTAAGGAAACACTCCCATTTACCACTGCAACAAAAAGAATAAAATATCTAGGAATAAACCTACCTAGGGAGACAAAAGACCTGTATGCAGAGAACTATACGACACTGATAAAAGAAATGAAAGATGATACCAACACATGGAGAGATATACCATGTTCTTGGATTGGAAGTATCAGCATTGTGAAAATAACTATACTACCCAAAGCAATCTACAGATTTAATGCAATCCCTATCAAATTACCAATGGCAATTTTTACAGAACTAGAACAAAAACTCTTAAAATTGCTATGGAGACACAAAAGACCCCAAATAGCCAAAGCAGTTTTGAGGGAAAAAACGGAGCTGGAGGAATCAGACTCCCTGACTTCAGACTATACTACAGAGCTACAGTAATCAAGACAATATGGTACTGGCACAAAATCAGAAACATAGATCAATGGAACAAGATAGAAAGGCCAGAGATAAACCCACACACCTATGGTCAACTAATCTATGACAAAGGAGGCAAGGATATACAATGGAGAAAATACAGTCTTTTCAATAAGTGGTGCTGGGAAAACTGTACAGCTACATGTAAAAGAATGAAATTAGAACACTCCCTAACACCATACACAAAAATAAACTCAAATGGATTTGATACCTAAATGTAAGACCAGACACTATAAAACTCTCAGAGGAAAATATAGGAAGAACACTCTTTGACATAAATCACAGCAAGATCTTTTTTGATCCACTTCCTAGAGTAATGGAAAAAAAACTAAAATGGGACGTAATGACACTTAAAAGTTTTTGCACAGCAAAGGAAACCATAAATAAGACGAAAAGACAACTGTCAAGATGGGAGAAAATATTTGCAAATGAATCAACAAACAAAGGATTAATCTCCAAAATATATAAACAGCTCATGCAGCTCAGTAGTAAAGAAACAAACAACCCAATCCAAAAATGGGCAGAAGACCTAAATAGACATTTCTCTAAAGAAGACAAAGAGATGGCCAAGAAACACATGAAAAGCTGCTCAACATCACTAATTATTAGAGAAATGCAAATTAAAACTACAATGAGGTATCACCTCACACCTGTTAGAATCGGCATCACCAGAAAATCTACGAAGAACACATGTTGGAGAGGGTATGGGGAAAAGGGAACCCTCTTGCACTGTTGGTGGGAATGTAAATTGATACAGCCACTATGGAGAACAGTATGGAGGTTCCTCAAAAAACTAAAAATAGAATTACCATATGATCCAGTAATACCACTACTGGCCATATACCCAGAGAAAACCAAATTCAAAAAGACACCTGCACCCCAATGTTCATTGCAGCACTATTTACAATAGCCAGGTCACGGAAGCAACGTAAATGCCCATCGACAGACGAATTGATAAAGAAGATGTGGCACATATATACAATGGAATATTACTCAGCCATAAAAAGGAACAGAATTGGGTCATTTGTTGAGACATGGATGGATCTAGAGACTGTCATACTGAGTGAAGTAAGTCAGAGAGAGAAAAACAAATATAATATATCAATGCATGTATGTGGAACCTAGAAAAATTGTACAGATGAACCAATTTTCAGGGTAGAAGTTGAGACACAGATGTAGAGAACAAACGTATGGACACCAAAGGGGGAAAGCCACAGTGGGATGGGGATGGTGGTGTGATGAATTGGGCGATTGGGATTGACATGTATACACTGATGCGTGTAAAATTGATGACTAATAAGAACCTGCTGTATAAAAAAATAAATAAAATTAAATTTTAAAAAAGAAATATTTAGGGTTAACAATAACATAGATAAGTTTAGCAAATATTTAGGACTCATTAAAAGACAAATCTCAATATCTCCACTACAGACCTTTAAAGTAGGCAGAGTAGATGAAGGTATCCTCACTTTCAAGACATGGACACGCAAAGAATTAGCATGCAGTTCCCATGCTAGAAGGAAACTGTCCATGCCTCTACGACATACTGATGTACACTTAGAGCAGGCTAAATGGTTAGGACTCCTGAATATATCTGGATATTTTTGAGCCCACAAATTGTGTTGAGTGCTTCTCAAAATAAGTTGGTTTGGGCCCTCATCTTATTTATAATAAATTTATTTTTCAGTGGTGCTTACCATGGCTTTTCTACAATCACACTAGAAGCTTTAAAAATTAACACCAAAATCTAAGCCCTACTCAAAGAATCTGAATTAATGGGATCACAGTGGGCTTAGACAAAGGCATTTTTACAAGTGTCCCAAGTGATTACAATAGTAAATTTTAGTATAAGTACCACAGGATTAAGAAGTTCTATGTTTTTCTTAATTGTACAATTTAAATGTGTGTGGATAACAAGTATGAAAAGAGAGTTATGTTTTTTATAGCTAATTTGGATCCTTTGAAATTTCTTAATAAACAGGGATTGCTAAAAAAAAATGATTGTCTTAGATGTGATAGAAAAACTTAAAATTTTTAAAAATCAGAATTACTCTGCTTTCAAATTGTTCTATGAGCACTTTACACTTCAAACAACCTGAAACCATAAATGAGAGGAGATATAGTAAAAATTATGAAAGAAAGAGATTATGTAGTGATATCAAACAGCTTGGGATTTAAAACAAATTTTTTGACTTGGATTTCTACTTCTGGCCAAGATGAAGTAGCCCCATTTCTCCTAGGTCTTGCAAAGTAAATAAGAATAGATGTGAAAAAGAAGAGTCAATCAATCTTCTCTATGTTGTTCAGATGGAATGATTTATATCATTTTATCTTCTAACTCTGATTTTCTTCTGTTCATTCCACTCTGCTGATGAGCCCATCCACTGAAATTTTATTTTGGTTATTTTATGTTTAAAGTCTCTAAATTCCAGTTTATTCTTCTTTTTACATCGTTTCTTAAGTGGGAATCAAACTGTACCATAGAAAGACATATATGTTGTAGAGTTATGGAAAATAGGAGGAGAAACTGAAAGCAAAGATATCATATCAGTGGAGTGGGAAAGGTGAAATAACAAAGGTTAATGTCCTGGGACCATTTATACTTGGTAGATATTTTAGATAGGAGGCTTCAAAGGTGGGGAAGGGTCCATAAACCTCAGGGAATTATGTAAGATAACAGGAATATAAAGTCTGTTCAAATAAAACTTGATTTCTAAACTTATGCCAAAGATAGTCTTTCTCCCTCTGAGTTTTGTCTACAGCAGGAAAGTGAGCGGTGTCAAATAGCACACAACATCAGAGTATTTAAGAGGGGCAGTTGTTAAAAGTAGATTATGAAGAGTGAATTAGATGCTCTGAAGGACACCTAGATTCATGCTTTGGGACCTAGGATAAGAGACTCCAACATAGCTCAATGTGCATGATACTACAGTATAACCATGTATATAGCAAATTCAAAACAAATGGACTGGAGAATTGTTTACCAGTTATTTTTGAAACCACATTGCTGAATTTGCACAAATGCATATGGTTTCCCAGTATCTAGGAAACCTGTTGCATAATTGTTATAGAAATAAAAGCATAAGCAGTTCTCTTTAGAGAAATGAATTCTAAAATTCTTAGAAAGCTATGCTATTACTTAATATTTATTATACCTGCTTCTGAAAGATTTCTCCAATCTGCCTGTCTCCTTTTTCACAACTTCAACTCATTATCACAATTTAGTACTCTTGTTTTATATTCATATGTGCATTCTAAGCAAAAAAGTTAGTTAAACAAAAAGTAATGTTATATATATATGCAGAACGAAAAATAGAATTTAGGTCAAGAAAGATATTCCTGCTTTTTATAAAAAGTTTTAATTAGGTATGTCAGCCTAGATACTGCAGAGTGACATGCTGATTAACGCCTCATTCTTTTGTCCTATTTGTGTCATTTTTCTCTCAGAGTAGGAGCTTATAATCCATTAAGACTATGTACTTATTGAAGCAATTATTTCTTGATTAAAAAAGGAGGAGAAAAACAATTATTATTCAAGTATTACATGAACTGAAAGCTAAAAAAATTGTTTTCCTTTCTGAATTAAAGACTTAAGATGATTATTTTACTAATTGCAGTTAATTAGGCTTGCTCTATGCTATTACCCAATATCAAATTAATTATAGAGTAATTTATAACAATAAAGTTTATATTAATGGAAGTCATTGCCTTCAAATATTCTGGATTTTACCACTAGGATTTTCCAATGCATATGCATATATGATAAACCTGGAATAGTAGGCTTAAAAAGTGATACTCACATCACAACCATTTCCTTACTTACTAAGATGTTTCCACCATTTGGTGGGATAGGGAGATTCCTCACCACCTCGAAGAGGCAGTTATATACATGGATCTTTTTTCTCTTCTTAAATAATAATGATGTATAACAATTCATTGAAGAATTCTACCTGGTTCTAAAATTGCTATCACATTTACCCTAATAACATACATAAGAGTTAATGTTACAGGATATTTGGCATTTTAAGTAGGAAGAAAGTAAAGCAGAAAATACCTAGAGACCTGGCCCAGGAGCAAAATGTAAATTTCAAAACCAGCAATATCATTTTGTTGCATATCCTGCTCCAGGTTATACGACTTTCTCATTTAAAAAATGTTTTCCCCAGAATACCACAACAGGAATTCTCTAAGCACACTGTTAAGCACTAGTTGCCTCCACCATTAGGTCTGAAAGTACTCACCATGCCTACAATATCCTCATCCTGCCCTTGGCCTCTGTTTTGGCAAAGTTTCAGCAATGCACACATTCTCTGAGTTGTTTCAACCTCTTTTAAATGGAATGTGCTGTATTTCTCACTGAATGAACAACTTGTAAGATACGGACAACAGCTACCATTGGGTGAATTGTCAAGGTCTTTCAGGAAAGCTCAGCTTCCCTAAACTTGAGTCTACTTTTCCATCCCAGGTCACTGCCCTAAACTCCTACCCTCCACTCCTCTTCAGGTAGTTTCCTGGGACTGTCCTGTGGGTACATTTTCTAATCACCTGTCATTTCTTTTTTTCCTTCTCTGATTTCTAACTTCTCAAAAATAACTGAGGAACATGAAGCAAATTTCCTCACAAAGCGTGCTACTAATTATAAAAGATTCACATCTAGGTCTTTTTGTTTTAGTGGTTGAATCATTTAGTAATTCCTGGAAAATAACTTAGGAGTAACAAAATTTCTTTTTAAAATAGCTTCATAAAAACTCAACAAAATCACAAAAGCCACATAGGGTTTTAGTGGATTCTTTTTGCCCCTTCCCAAATTCAATACTTCTTTCCTTCCCTTTTATGTTTTTGTAAGATCATTTAAAAAATCATTTAAAAAATTGCACAAGCAATTCTTGCTCATTGTAAATTGCCAAAAATATAGGAATGTAAAAACATGAAGAAGATATTTCTTCTATCATATGAACCTCTACATTTACCTGCCATTAAACACTTTGAGGTTTAGCCTTCCAGACCTATTTTCCTACCTACCACAGATTTCGCTTCATGGTCCTGCCCACTGAGACACTAAGGAATCCCCAAACCAGGTATCCTTCAGTATGTTTACCTCCCTTTTATAGAATCATCTGGCTTTTCATTTATTCTTTCCCAAATCTATTATTTACAGTATAAATGTTACCTTTTTATACTCAATATATATCACTCTTACAACACAAAGCCTTGCCAAGGACATCAAAAGCCAACTTTGGTAGCCAAAGCTGAGTAATGATTCTTTCTCTATATATTTCTATCGTAACAACCCTAGACTAAGGTCAAAAGTGTGAACAAAAACTTCCCTGTTACTATAGCAAAAGGAATTAGAAAGGAAAATCATCTAGGCTTATGTTAAAATAGAACATACATATGTATGTGTGGGAACAGTACACAGTTGATAAGAGTGTCTTTCATATATAGTTTTTTTTAATTAAAAAAATGACATTGCAATTGCTAACAACACATTTTTCCTGATTTAGTATATTATGGACATATTTCCATAACAGTAGATATACAATTCTGCTTACTTTCCAATAGTTGTATGGTCTTCTATTGTTTGGATACATCAACTTTAAGAAACCATTCCCTTATTTGTGAAAAATGTTATAAGGATTTTATAATTCATAAAAAAATTCAGCAATTACAGATACTACCAAAAATTTTGTCTCTTTATAAAAAGAAAACATTATTTGGGGGAGTCTTCCTTTAAGAAAAGAATTATCTTTAATTAAAAGGTGATCATGAAACAAAAATATTTGGACATAAAGATATCACTTTTTCAAATGTTTTATGCTGAGTGTTTTATAATGTTGATAAACAAAATAATTTAAGGCCCTTTGAAATAAGCAAAGAACTTTGTTAACTGACTATTGAGATTGAGTCAAATGTTTCAAGAAAGATTTTATTTGACTCTGCTTCATGTTACGTCATGACTAGTATTTCTGCTATTTCCCAATTAAATATATCAAGATAAAGTTTATTTAACTGAAAACGAACAAACCAAAAAAGGGAAAAACATATAAAGAAATAAGCCAAATATTAAAGAGTAAAACATCAAGAAATAGATTTAGATTCCCAAGTACTTTACTTTTAAAAATATCAAATACAGAAAATAAAATAAAGTTAGGCATGCCATTATAAAAATATATTTCTTTTTAAAAAGTTGGGGGGGCATGAATAAAAGACTAACAACGACCAAGAAGTTTGGAGAAAGATAAAAATTACAAATGAGAAATAAAATAGCTTCAATTAAGAACTCAATGAATGGATAAATTAGTGGCAACTTAAATAAAGATCACTGATTTGGAAGAAACATCTGAAATATTTAGTTTGTTTTCAGGAGAGAGACGGAGATGATAGAGATGAAAGAAAGAAAAAGAGAGAGAGAAGGAGTATGAGAAAGAAAATATAAATGCAGTTAAAAGCCTAGGAGAACAAGAAAGTCAAATGTTTATCTAATTAGATTTCTGTAGAAGAAAAGAATTAGGATGGGGTCAAGTAGTATATGAATCTATAATAAAATAGAAATTTCCAAAATATCAAAAACATGAAGTCACAGAGACAAGGAGCACAATGTACCAGAATTTTTCCAATGAATAAATAAAAACTAGACACATCACAGTGAAACTCTATAACACCAAAGCTACAGAGCAGAACTTAATAGCAGCCAAAAAACAAAACCAAACCCAAAATCACCTAAAATAACACAGTTAGTCTGAAAGTAGACTTGATGACATAAAATATATAAAAACATATCATTTGAAATATTTCAGAAAAAGACTATCATCCTTAATTATGTATGTGCCTAGTGAAACTGACTTTCAGAAACTAAGGGAATATAATGATACTTTCAGATAAATGCAAAATTAAGAGTACTTACCATCCATGGACATCAACTATAAGAACATATAATGAATATTGTTCAAGAAGACAAATGATCCCAGAAGAAAGGCCTGAGATTCAAGAATAAATGAAGAATGCGGAAAATGTTAAACATATGGGTAAATCTAATAAATGTTTATAACATAGTAATAACAGTAATAATACAATAATGTCTTATTTGTGGGGTTTTAAAATGCAGAATTAAAATACTGAACTACTGGGCTTTCCTGGTAGCGCAGTGGTTGAGAGTCCGCCTGCTGATGCAGGGGACACAGGTTCATGCCCCGGTCAGGGAAGATCCCACATGCCGCGGAGCAGCTGGGCCCGTGCGCCATGGCCACTGAGCCTGCGCGTCCGGAGCCTGTGCTCCACAACGGGAGAGGCCACAACAGTGAAAGGCCCGCGTACCGCAAAAAAAAATAATAATAATAATACTGAACTACTTGAGAGAATGAGAAGACAAACCACAGACTAGGAGGAAATATTTGCAAAAGACATAGATGATAAAGGACTGTTATCAAAATATCTATAGGACTTTTCAAACTCAACAATAAGAAAACAAACAACCCAATTTAAAACAAAATTTAAAAAAGACCAAAAAGACAACTCAGCAAAGAAGATATACAGAAGGCAAATAAGTATGTGAAATGATGCTCCGCATCATATGTCATCAGGGAAATGTAAATTGAAAAACAACCCAATTTGGGGGCTTCTCTGATGGCACGGGGGTTAAGAATCCACCTGCCAATGCAGGGGACATGGGTTCAAGCCCTGGTCCGGGAAGATCCCACATGCCACGGAGCAACTAAGCCCGTGTGCCACAACTACGGAGCCTGTGCTCTAGAGCCGGCGAGCCACAACTACTGAAGCCTCCATGCCTAGAGCCCGTGCTCCGCAGCAAGAGAAGCCACTGCAGTGAGAAGCCCGTGCACCCCAACGAAGAGTAGCCCCTACTCACTGCAAGTCGAGAGAGTCCGCACACAGTGACAAAGACCCAACACAGCCAAACACAAAAAATCCCAATTTTAAAAATAGGCAAAAGGGGTTCCCTGGTGGCGCAGTGGTTAAGAGTTCGCCTGCTGATGCAGCAGACACGGGTTCGTGTCCCGGTTCGGGAAGATCTCACATGCCGCAGAGCGGCTGGGCCCGTGAGCCACGGCCGCTGAGCCTGCGCGTCTGGAGCCTGTGCTCTGCAACCGGAGAGGCCACAACAGTGAGAGGCCCACATACCACAAAAAAAAAAAAAAAAAAAAAAAAAAGGCAAAGGACCAGAAAAAAAAAAAAACAAAACAACCC
This sequence comes from Kogia breviceps, assembly GCF_026419965.1. Taxonomy (NCBI): domain Eukaryota; kingdom Metazoa; phylum Chordata; class Mammalia; order Artiodactyla; family Physeteridae; genus Kogia; species Kogia breviceps. The sequence continues at coordinate 8,453,284 of NC_081324.1, read as the reverse complement.
TCAACAAAGAAGATATCCAGATGGCAAATAAGTATGTGAAAAGATGCTCCACATCATACATCAGGGAACTATCACTACACACCTGTTAGAATGGCTACAATTCAAAACACTGACAACACCAAATGCTGGCAAGCATGTAAAACAATAGGAACTTTCATTCTTTGCCTGTGAAAATGCAAAATGGTACAGACATTTTGGAAAATAATTTGGTAGTTTTTTACAAAACTAAACATACTCTTACCATATGATCCAGCAACTACACTCCTTAATATTTACCAACATGAGGTGAAAACTCATGTTCACACAAAGACCTACACACTAATGCTTACAGAAGTTTTTATTTATAATTACCAAAACTTGGAACCAATCAAGATGTCCTTCAGTAAGTGAAGAGAATAACTGTGGTACATTCAATGAAATATTACTCAGTGCTGAAAAGAGATGATCAAGTCATGGAAAGACATAGAGGAAACTTAAGTGGATATTACTAAGTGAAAGAAGCGAATCTGAGAAGGCTACACACTGTATGATTCCAACCATGTGACATTCTGATGTCCCTTATCAGATTGCCAATCAATCAAATATCACTACTCTCCAATGCCACACAAAGTGTGGAGAAAGAAAGTCACATAAAGTGCTGAGGGAGGTCTAACTTGCAACCACCTTTTTAGTACCTTTTAAAAACAATAATGTTTATGTCTTTTGATGTAGATACATATCGGTAATGAATACCGTTATACTGTATTTTATATTTACCTGTGTAGTTATGCTTACTGGTCTTTATTTCAGCACACAGACTTGATTTGTTCCTTCGTGTCTTTTCATTTCAGCCTGAAGGACTCCCTTCAGTATTCTGCTAGTGACTAACTCTAATTTTTTTGTTTGTTTGTTTATCTGGTAACATCTTAATCTCACCTTCATTTTCGAAGGTTGGATTTGTTGGATATAAAATTCTTACCTAAAGTCTTCTTTACTTCAGCAATTTTAGTATGTCATCCCACTGTCTTTTGGCCTTATGAGAAATCTGCTATTAATCTATTGAGGATCCCTAGTACATAATTAGTTGGTCATTTCTTTCTGCTCTGAAGAGTCTCTCTTTGGCTTATGACAGCCTGATTATGATGTGTTTAGGTATCGATTCTTTTTTTCAGTTATTCTACTTAAAGTTTGTTAAGCTTCTCGGATCTGTATATTCAGGTTTTTCATTAAACTTGGTAATTTGTCAGACTGTATTTTTTTCAAATACTCTTTCTGCACTTTTCTCTCTCTTCTCTCATTCTGGGACTCCCATTATGTTTATGTTGCTATACTTGTTGTCACCCCACTGGTTCTGAGGCTCTGATCATCTTTCTTTATTATTTCTTCTCTCTGTTCCTCAAGTTGGATATTCTCAATTGACTTATTTCAGTTTCACTGATTCTTTCTTCTGCCTGCTGGAATATGCTTGTGAGGACTGCTAGTGATTTTTTTTTTTCTTTAATTTCAGTTCTTATACTTTACAACTCCAGAATCTCTATTTGATTACTTTTTATAATATCTATTGATACTCTCTATTTTATGGTACATCATTCTCATAACTTCGTTTAGTTCTTTAGACATGGTTTCCTTTGTTTCTTTGAGTACATTTAAAATAGCAGATTTAAAATTTTTGTCTAGTAAATCCAACGTCTGGACTTCCTCAGGGACAGCTTCTATTGATTGCTTTTTTTTCCATTACATGGGACATATTTTCCTGTTTTTGCAGTTACATTTTTGTTGTTTTAGTTGAAAACTGGACATTTTAAATAACAATATGACAAACCTGAGAAGATTCTCTCCTGTTTCCAGGGTTTGTTATCGTTGCTGGTGTTGTTGTCTTTGTGGTTTTGCTGTTTGTTTTGTTAGTGATTTTCTGCACTAATTCTGTAAAGTCTGTATTCTTTGTCATTTGTGGTCAGTGGAGTATCTGCTTGATTCACTTAGTGGTCAATTAATTATTAGACAGTGACTTCCTTAAGTGTCTGGAACCAGTAAGTATTCCAGTCTTTGCCCAGGGGCTCTTTGTGAGTGGTGGGGCATGCCTCTAACACAGACAGACAGCTGACAACTGCCTTTGCTTTCACTTCCTGCTTTTATGCAAAAACCCAAGGGCAGCCAGAGAGCTTATGTCCTTCTCAAGTTTCTCCTGAACATGTGTACAGTCCAGGGCAAGTGTATAGTCCTATACGTGTGTGTGACTTTCTAGATTTCCAGAAATCTGTCAGAGCTTTGCGAAGCTCCTGAGAACATCTTACCCCCAAGATTTACAACTTTTTGGTTAGCCTGTTGCTTGTTCCAACTCTTATCCACTGCTTTACGCAGCTCTGATATTGAACAACGGCTGCTGATGTTTTCTGACAAATGCCACCCTGGGGAAAAGGCAGTTCACACCGGTAGATCTCTGAGTTAGATCAAATAAAGAAGGAGCTTGCAAGTGTGGTGTTTCAGGGAACTACCAGACAGGCCAAATAATGGAAATTACCTGGGAATGAGGCTTTGAAGGACCTCCAAACCCATCCTGTCCCTTCCAGTGAATGTTAGGTTGCTGATTTTCACTATAATGGTGGGCTTTCGGTTTTCAAAGCTACCTTATAGCTGAGGAGAAGGGGATGGGTATAGAGCAAGTTAATGCATTACAAAACTCACCATCTTACAGAGATTCTTCATTAATTTTCCTAAATAAATGCTCCCCAGATTTCTACAAGCCTTTGGTTAATTTCTAAAGTTCTGAAAACCATGGATTCAGATATATGTGCCTGTATTCTCAGGGCTTCAATGGAGGAGGGATTTTTGAAGATCCTCATTCCTCCATTCCTGCTGATCTCACCACGCGTGACTTTTAAAGAAGAGAAACGCATTTAGGTTTTAAATGGTCATTTCAGTGCTATGTGATTATGGGTGATAGGGTGTAACAAACTCTCCCTGCCATCTGTTTTACTTGAATAAAGTTAAATAAATAAATGTTTATTTTTAAAAAAACACAGGATTTGCGCCTCTCTCAAAGAGTTTACAGATAAAGAATATTAAACAAAATGTTAACATTGAATTGCAGTAACTTTTTGCATAAGCAATATTCTTTCTTTTTAAGTTAATGTTAATAATCATGAAAAAATATAAACTACCTCTCTGTTAGTCTAGTAAAGTGGCACTTAACTCTGGCAATATATTAGAATCTGTCCCAGTCACCTCGCATTTTCTATTTCTTGCACCGCACTTAAGACTATCAATAATTATCTCAGTTAATGTCAATCTTCTCACACATACTCTAGAATATATATTTCTTGAGGGAGGTGACAATATCTATTTTTTGTTCACAATTCTATTCCCAGAATCAGCCAGAGTATCTGACAAGATAGTAGAACCTCAATAAATATCCACAAAATGAATCAATAAATAAATATATGATGAACGACAGGATAAATCGTCTATTTAAGTTAAAAATAAAAATTACTTATGTGGAGATAATGGTGGTTTCCTGATTTAAAGAGAAAAGGGGGGAATCCCCTGGCAGCCCAGTGGTTTGGACTCCACACTGTCACTGCTGAGGGCCTGGGTTCAATCCCTGGTTGGGGAACTAAGATCCCACAAGCTGTCCGGTACAGCCAAAAAAGTAAATAAGAGAAAAGGAACTGCATATATGCATTTAATATTAACATAAATTCCTTGATTTTCTATCCAGCAAATAAGTCAAAATTTGAAACATGATTATTAGACTGGTATAATTACTATCATTTAGCTATGAACATTAAATATCAGCTTTTAGACAACTGAAAACTCAGTATGAACTTACATTCTACTGTTAATTTCCTAAAAGCTGTTGCAGGAGGCTTAGGCTACATTGATAAAAGCAGAATGTTCAGATGAAGAGAGCTATTGGTTTGGGATATTCTCTTTGGTCAGACATCATCTGAAATGTTGTTTGCAGTTAACTCCTAGATTCATTCACTACACTGTGCCTGATTCACATTCTGTGAGGAAAATCAGTAACATTACTTATGAATTTGGGTCATAACATTAAAAAAAAATAAGCTTGTGTGTGCTGAGATGGGTAACCATGATGATAAAAGAGTTAGACAACTTGTTATATGAGGCAAGGTTTAATTAAGTGGAAATGTTTAGCTGAAGCAGAAATATATTATGGGAAGAATTACTCACAAATATTTGAAGGACTGTCATAAGAAAGAGGATGCAACACATCTTGTGAGGCTCCAGGGAATAGAACAAGGACCAATGTGTAGAAATACAGTGAAGCCAACTTTGACAGAGCAAAAATAAAACTTTCCAACACTTTAAACTTCCTGAAATTGGAATCAGCTGCTATATAAAGACTGTCTCTAAAACTAAGCCAGCAGAAATTGAATAGTGTAGAGAAAATTCTGCTTTGGATGGGGATCATTAGACTTGAAGATTTTAATATAATTTAGAATTTTAAAATTCTATAAATCTTGAAACTCATGTATCACTTTGCAAATAAAATTGGATATTGATTTTTTTCATATTGTATTTGTGAAATGAAACATGCTCCTCATTACAAAAAGTTGTAAAATTATACTCATGAGTTACTATGTAAACGTATACAAAAACAGGGTACTCTTAAATACATTTATTATAAATTGGATTTGTTTCCTTACAGAGTAGAGACAAATAGTATATCGATAACTTGGGAATTTTAAATTTTAAAATGTTTGCACAATATTTTGTCATGTAAAGAAGTACTTATTTTCTAGTACATGTTTAAACTTTTAATGATCTAATAATGTCAGTATAACATACCAGATTTTTAAAAATAACCTTCCCTTCATTGTAACAATCATAAAACCCACCAGTTGTTTGACCCCATCTGAGTAAGTGATGCTGTTACCAGGGAGATGGAGATGGAGCTACTGCAAATTGAAATCTTTATGGTCTCATATATGTGGTTCCTCCTGACTTGCAACTGATAGAGAAGCTAAAGAAATTCAAGCAGAAAGAAGTGTCTCTAACCTGAGGTGGTTACTCTTCAATATTCTTACAATAACCTGCATTTGACATTTGTGTAAATAATTTTTTCACAGGAAAATAATATATACCAGAATATTACAATTAGACCATGCATACAATATAGAATTATCCTTTGCAACATCATATAAGCAACGAAGAAAACTCTTAGGAGAGCTAAGTTATTACTCTGCATCCAGAGAAAGTAGCAGAAGGGTTGCTCCTTAGATTACCAGCCTATGGAGAAACCCTTGTGTGTACAAAACGTATGCACACAAACCAGCAACTTGACATAACATTTTAAACTCCATATGTGTCAGGCCTTGGGATCAGCGAAACAACATTCTTTCAGCCTATTTATTCCATCACTAACTGTAACAACCTACGGTGGTTTTAATCTGTAAATACCCAGCAAGTGCACCCTTAAAGGCAGGAGAGACTTGCTCAAATGTTCCGCACACCACAGAGTCTGAGAGCACGCTGGCCAAATGCAAAGTCTTCGAGTCAATTTTGCCCACAGAACAGCAACATCGTAAGCTGAGTCATGGCTGGAATGCACATCCAAGCAAACCTTCTCAGATACCTGAATTAAGACAAGAATCCATACCCATTATGGAGAAGAGGATTTGGGTGAAGGAAGGAGAGGTACAGTCTTGATGGGCTCTGCTCTTGTAGAGAAGGAAGGAATGGGCTAGATTATGGTTCTTTATTTAAAAACAGAAAAATGTGAAGAACAAGTTTAGACCTAAAATAATCACAGGTACCTGAGGATAACATGCACTTGTGTAGAAACAGAGTGGACCAGTATTCCAAACTGAAACAAAACAAAACAAGAAGGGAATTGCCTGACTCAGTAATTTATCCCCTTGAGCGAGTCAGTCAGCCGCCCCTCGCTTTGGTTCCATCATTTGCAAATGTGTATAATAAATCTGCTGATGTACCTCATCAGATCGCCAGTCATTAAGATATCCTGACTATCTGACACCAAAGTGTGGAGAGACAGAAAGTCTCACAAGGTGCTGGTGGAGGTATAACTTGCTACAATCTTTTTAGTATTTCTTAAAAGCAACAATGTTTATGTCTTTTGATGTAAAAATATAATGTAATGAATCTTACTTAGGGAAATGAAAAATTTGCACAGGTGGATGAAGCTACAAAAGTATATACATGTATATACATATATAATACATATATAATACATATAAAATGCATATATACTCACACACATATAGAACACATGCATAAAACCAAATGTTTGCTGTTCCACATATATGTGTATGCACACACATATAGATAAATATAAAAATATACCTACCTTTATGTAGACACAGATTTGGAAAGCTTTGAGATATATATATATATATATCTATATATACACACACGAATATATATATATATATATATATATATACACACATGCATGTTATATCTCATATATTTTACATACTATACTAATATATTTGTTAATATACCATCTGTACATATGCAGATCCTTGTTTATATTATATAGATAAGACATTATATAGGGAAAAAAGTGGCAAAGTAATGTCTCAAATATTATCCCATTTTCGTTGTTAATAAAATGTAATATATGTGAATAATGTGTGCATATGTGTGTTTCATATATATAAAAGCAGAGGGCTACACACTAAAGGGTTAACAGCAGGAGAGCAGGACTGAAAGAAAAGTCAGGTCTTCCAAAAGTCACTCCTACCTTGTTCCTCTGCCGCCCCCCACTGGAAAAGTCAGGTATTAACCTACCCAGTGGCCTTGCAGTTAGGGTTCTCCCCGTAATCAGGTGTGGCCAGTGAGGCAAAGGGAAGGTCAGCTAAGAGAATTCTGGAAAATCTTTTGCCTTCGGAATGAAAGGGACAGAGGCAGCTGGCACTGCCTTCCCCTCTCTCCTTTGTCGCCTGAAACTTGAAGGGGAACAGAACATGCCACCCCAAAACATGACTCATAAGGGTCACCTGGAGCTGATTATTTTGAGAAGCAGCATACATAGCAGAAACTCTGGAAGCAGAGTAGAAGTAAACCTTTTGTAGGGAAAATTTAAACTTATAAGGGAAATCTCCATTTGCAGGGGTGTCTCCTCCCTCTCTGTACCAGGAAGAGGATGAGTACATAGCCGGAAACTTGAGCTCATCAGTGAAAGAAGCAGAGACTTAAATCTGCACAACACACCCTACCCATGTTTAACCCTGCTTCTCCAGGTTATCTCCCCACACCTTTCTTCCTCTTATCAGTAGCTGAAGGTGGTATTTAAGCCAGTGGCTTAAGTTGTCTTGAGGAGTTATTCATTTTCCCTGGGTATGTCCCACATAAAAATGTTAATAAACTTCTATTTGTTTTTATCTTGTTTATCTGTCTTTTATTACAGGGGTCCCTGCTAAGAACTAAGAAGAGCAGAGGAAAAATTGTTTTTCCTCTGCTACACACTCAAATATGATTCTTGGAGCTTCAGCGATCATACTGCAACCATGAGAAACAGCCCCCCACAATTGCAGAGATATAATCAAGACCAGCCACTGCTTACATAAAAGCTTCTGTTTATATGAGAAAAATAAACTTCTATGCATCACTGTTAGTTCAGTTTTCTGTTACTTGCATTCTAAAGCATGTCTGACTGATAAAAGAGAGACTATTAACTTCTCTTCATTGCTTAAGTTGCTGTAATAAGCATGCATTATTATTGCAATTTTTCAAGTGATTTTTTAAAATAGAAAAGTTAAAGATAAAAGAAAATGAGGCAACTAAAGAAGAAACTTTTAGAAATATTTATTTATCCTGTGTCATTGCACTCTAAGCATTGTACTTATTTAAACTGAAATATGTTCTGTCACTAGTTTGTTTGTTACTTGTTAAGTAACCCTGAGAAGTATTTAAGATATACCTCCCTTATTCCATAATCAATCACTGAACCCTTTGCTAAATTACTGAAAGACATATCAAGGTTAGTGCTAGCAAAAACAGGTGCTTATTAAGTATCAAGTGTATTTAGAAGTGCTCTACAGCAATCATTATTCTTTCAACAACACTGAATATCTTTTAGAAATGTAAATATTAAAGTTATTCAAAAAATTTATTCACACAGATTTGGAGAACATTTTTCTCTGATCCCAAGGGTATAGGAGTCTACAGAAATTTTTCTTTCTCTGATTTGAATTTGAGGCCATTGTGAATCAAATACTTGCTTATTACATTATTTATTTTGAATGCATAGATAATTAAGTAGTAAGGATAACCTTTCAGGGTCTATATAAGAAAGGATAATATAGCACTTTACAAGGAAACGTAATATTATTATGGAGGTAGATGGGGTAGGAAGGTAGGGGAGGGAAGAGGGTAAGGAATACTACATGGAAAGATCACAAACAGAGAAAGCAGTTAGCACAACTAAGACTTGATGCTTATTGCAAGGATGCTCAAGGGATAAAGCAAAAGGCAAAATATATCATTTATACATCAAGTCTTTTTTCTTGTTGTTGGTATTACCAAGAAAACTCTCTTTCACAAGGACTTGGGAGGTTGTTCCCGAAATGTCATTATCCAAAAAGATCTCGCAGTCACTGTGGGAGGCAGGAGCCTAACAGCAAAGACACATGGCCTAAGCACATTGGCCAGCCTCTCTCTTCGCATCCTCCAGGGCTTTTCCAGCAAAACTCTCCTGCCTTTATTTCAGCAGAGTTCATCTCTCTCATATTGCAATAATCGTGACACCAACTGCAATAGCCTGCAATAAAGTCTGCCTGGTACAGCTTGGCACTGACAATAGTGTATGCTGGACTGATACTGCTGCCTTTTACTGAGGGATGCACCGGCCTGTTCTCCAGCTTCCCTGCTCTGAGTGGGCTCTCTCACCCGCTGTGGGCTCTCTCAACCTCTCTCTCTCTCTCTCTCTCTCTGTTTCTCATTAATTTTGGAAATCTTCTTCTAGACGTCTTTGTAAAAAGTAGTTCTTTAGCGACTCTACTCTCTTCAATGGTTGAAAGTATAGCTTGCTCACATATTTCACATATACTGTAGAGTCACTTTATTAACTTTTCTAAAAATTTAAATTTTATAATGGAAGTTGCTACCTGTCTGACATCAACCTAACTTTGTCATTGGCTCACAATCACAATCACAAAACCTGTCATTTTTGAGCTGCTACGCCCCTGCACCCCACTCAGGAGTTTCAGCTGCTCTAAAATTTCTCTCTGGAGGCCTAGCACATCTCTGCTTGTATTTCATATGGATTCTTCTCACAACTGCCTACAGACAACTATTAAAAGATGCTAAATGATGTATTTTAGCCATTTTTATCCATTCCTCAAGCCATGTACTAAAATCAACAGGCCTTAACATTGTTGGTAGAGATGCAAGGGAGCTTGTATTTAAGGTTGGAGTCAATTTTACTTTCAGAATGGCAATTGGCTAATATCCTTTATGTCAAAAAAAATTATTTGGAACAAAATAAATCATAAAATAATTCAATTGTCAAATTTCAGCCATAAATCAGTTTCCAGAATAAAGTCAAATATTTCTTTGCAATCGATATTTTAATTTATAAAAATCAACCAAACTTTGGCCCAAGTTTCTTAAGGTTTGATCACATGAATCTCTAGATTGAAATTATCTGGGTACTTCTGAAAAGTGCAGCTCTCAGGGCCCACCCCAGACTCTTTGAGTAGGAATCCCTGGCAACTCATTTGAGAATCTGTGCATTTTATGTGCACCCAAGATGATTTCTAAGCTCACTGATATTTGAGAAGCTCAGCCTTAGGCTACTCCATTCTGTGATAAAGGTCTGCCTCTCTGTGAGACGCAAGTACATAAGAACAGAGCATGATTAGCTGTGTTGAAACACCAGGTATGGTTCAAAAGAGTGTGTTTTTTTTTTCCTTTGGTTACACAACTAAAATATTGAAGCAGGGGTTCCTCTTTATTCTAGCACAGTAGAAAAATACAAATGAAAAAAAAATCAAAGCAACAGAATAGAAACAAAATCAGGAAAAAAAACCCACCCAAGTGTAAATGTATGTTGTTAATTTATAATAAATGTGTCATCTCAAATTTGTGAACAAAGAATGCATTTAGGGCTTCCCTAGTGGCGCAGTGGTTGAGATCGGCCTGCCGATGCCGGGGATACGGGTTCGTGGCCCCGCCCGGGAGGATCCCACGTGCCACGGAGCGGCTGGGCCCGTGAGCCATGGCCGCTGGGCCTGTGCATCCGGAGCCTGTGCTCTGCAACCGGAGAGGCCACAACAGTGAGAGGCCCGCGTACCGCAAAAAAAAAAAAAAAAAAATGGAGTCAGGCTGTGCATTAGTTTTCTAGGTATGCTTAACAATTGACCACGAACTGAAGGCTTAAAATGATACCACAGTATTGTCTCCAAGTTACGACGGCTGGAAATCCAATATCAAGATGTCTGAGAGGTTGCTTCCCTCTGGATGCTCTGGGGGAAAAATTTTCCAGACAAGGAAACACGAAGAGAAGATTATAAACTGTTGAGGAGCAGCACACAGGCTGCAGGGCTGAGATTCAGACTCCAGAGGGGCCCAGCTCTGGAGTCCACACCCCTCACCATCACAGAGCGAGACAGACAAACATCACTGATGATAAGCAACGTTGGCCAGGGTTTTAGGAAAGGGAGAACTGTCAAAATGCTCCTGGATGTGGTAGAATCTGGTGAAACTCTGGAAGGCTATCTTAGACCATTTGGGCTGCTATAACAAAAATATCCTACAATGGGTGGCTTAAACAACAAACATTTATTCCTTATAGTTCTGGAATCTGGAAAGTCGGAGATCAAGTTGTCAACAGATTCAGTGCCTGGTTGAGGGTTCACTCCTCGGATCATAGGCATCTATCTTCTCCTGTGTCTTCTTTTGGTGGAAGGGGTGAGAGAACTCTCTGGGGTCTCTCTACAAGGGCACTAGTTCCATTCCTGAGAGCTCTTCCCTCATGACCTAATCGCCTCCCAAAGGCCCCACCTCCAAATACCATCACCTTGGGGGGTGAAGATTTCAACATGTGAATTTGGGGAAAACACAAATATTCAGTCCATAACAAGGGCGACTTAGTCTTAAGTATCAAGACTATTAAAAAAAAAAATGCCCATTAAATCAGAAATTCTAATTCCTGAAAGCTATTCTCAGGAAACAAACACAGTTCTAAAGAAAGTTTGACATAAAAGTTTTTTATTAGTGTTGCTTGTAATAGAAAAAAATAAGAGAGTATGAATACCCACTCAAATGATGATTGGGTAAGTAAAGGATGAAACAGTATACAATTATTTAAACAAACTCTCAAGACTATTTAAGGAATTGGGAAAATGTTAATAATAAATTACAATGAGAAAAGTGCAAATTATATATGTGCAATATAACCTCTAATTTTTTGAAATGTTATACATATACCTATATGTGTAGTCTCATTTTTATATATTTTATATTATATAATAATATACTATATAATATTAAATATGTAAAATACAATTGAATCTGTAAACATATACATTTTTGTATATAGTCTCATATTTTAAGTATTATACAATTAAATAAGTATAAATATTATGAATATGTATATGTACACATATATATATGATTGATAAGATAATATATGTGAAAATATTGAGACATTTGATGGGGCAGTGGGATCACAGATTATTTTTATTAGCTTTCTGTATGTTCTAAATTTTCTATAACAAACATATGTTTCTTCTATAATAGAAAACTATGAAAAGGAGCTGGAAAGCAAGAAGACAAAAGTACGTGGGTCTCTCACGACCTCACAGCCTCCAACAGCATCACATCATCCACCTGGCCCTGAAGTCAGACAGGCAGAAAGGGGGTGTCTGTGGGAGCTGAGGTAGCCACAGGGTAACAAATAACAAGTGTGACAGATGGCAACCTGTGAGTAGCAGCAGCACTGCCTTGCTTCCTGCACCAGAATCAAAGCAAAACACGACTGATGCTTCCTCCCAAATCTGATGCAAAAGAGGAGGGAAACCCCTGTTCACCCACAGAAGGGAGTTCTGGAAAATGCAGTTCCAGTTTAGCTAAGCAGACACAGGACAACTCTAAATCAACCAAGCTTGTCTCCTTACTCCACTGATCGCCAGAGGGCTTGCTTTTCAAACAAAGGATCAGTGAGTGAGAAACTGGAAGCAATGCCTCAACTTATACAAATCCTTCCCTTGACATGTAAAATAACAGTCCCTGCTAACTCCTCAGAGTTCGGTTTTCTTATCCAACTCCATTCCCCTTACTCTCAAGAGTAATGAAAATTCTTCTGAACGTGTAAAATAAAACAGGCCCCCATAGAATTCCTGAGAGTTTAGTCAAGGAAACCAAACTCCATTTCCCTCCCTTACTCTCAAGAGTAAGAGGGGCTTTTAAAAATTTTACTTGGCAGAAGAGAGAATATTTATTAAATGTGAAGCTATTTCTTCCAACTTTTCACTCACAGATCTGTTTCAAAAAAAAAGAAAGGGAGGGAGGGAGGGAAGGAGGGAGGGAGGGAGAGAAGGAGGGATTTTCACTCACAGATCTGTTTCAAAAAAAGAAAGAAAGGGAGGGAGGGAGGGAAGGAGGGAGGGAGGGAGGGAAGGAGGGAGGGAGGGAGGGAGGGAGGGAGGGAGGGAGGGAGGGAGGAAGGAAGGAAGGAAGGAAGGTCACTCTTAACCAGAAAACAAATAAATTGCCACAGACCAATACCAAAATAGTTAAATTGCTTTATCTTCTCCAGTGAGAACCATTTGCCCCATCTAAAATGTTCACTCCAGTTGGTTCCAATAACTTACATTTGGGAGAAGTTCAAATGCCCTCCTGGAACGAAGGACCCACACTGCCTAGCCTTTTCTCGGTCCCAATCCAACCCAGCTACCTTCTGTGTACCCATTAAAGAGCCTGGAGCAGAACGTCTACAAGCCAAATGTGCTGCAGTCCAAACCCAAAGAGGCCTATCGTACTCCCTTCTTCTTGTTTTAGTTTTGAGTGGTGTCAGATGCGATAACCTGCCCTTACCTGGGAAGGAAAGGCCAGCACTGTGCTCTGTAGTGTAAGTATCAAGACCCCCAGCACGCTTGTCCCTTCTTGCCCACGCAGCGTGACTAGCCTAGCGTGACGGCACTGCTATGATGGGCCAATAACAAGCTCAGCAGACTACCCAGATGGTCCAAGTGCCTGTGCGCTACACTGTGAGAGAAGGAAGGGCAGTTAACACAGTCCTGGAGCAAGAGCGGCACACATACTGTTAAAGGCTCTTGCCTGCATTGCCCAGTTTCCCCATGTCAAGTTTCAAGGTCATGACCTTGGTATAGGAGCTTAGCTGGGGCTATGTCAACCATCTCTAAACTTCCGCTAACCCTCACAAGTAGACCATAAATCTCCCTCGCAATTAGACCTTGAGCTTTCCTCTGCTCCGTCTCCCCTCTGGCTGCAGCATATCAGGGTTTCACTAAATGCTATCAAGAAGGTTATCTGACTTTCACATTTTGCCTTGAACTACTGACTCATCCCTCGGAGCCTCTGTCATTCTCTTTCTCCACAAGGTGTCAGCGATGCTGAGCAGCAGTCGCCCAATTCCACAGTCTTTAGTTACCACTTCCCTCTTCTCTTACTTCTGCAGCACCGGAGACACTGCAGCAGCCAGTTCACCAGCCCCTGCCCTGCTACGGCAGCGGGGTGGGTACCAACACTGCATCTACCACCAGCCGTGCTACTCCTCCTGCCTGCTAACCGAAAGTGACCCATCTCCATTTTCCTGTTTCTGACGGGGTTACCTCTTCTGATACCACCTGTCTCAGACCGAGGTCCCTGGAAATAAACACTGAGATGGAAAATTCCATTTAGAAGGCTTCCCTGGGGGTGTTTTTGTGGAATACACCAGTCAGGGAATGAGTAAGGTGGTACTGGGAAAAGGGAAAAATCAACTTGTAGTGTGCTTACAGCTGAAGCTTAAGATGCTCCTAGAGGGAACCTGGGAGCTGAGATGACAAATGACTCCAAATTGAGGCAAAGAGCAAGGCCTTTTCTGCCATATGAAGCAGTCATTGCCCACAGTGCCCCTGGGAGGAGACCCACGTTGCAAGGCGGGGATTATCTACGACTGAGGGTAATTCCTAGTGAGGGGCTCAGCACTGAGTGGTCAGCAACAGATGGGGGTATCAGCCCCGAAGACGGGGTCTGGACAGAGGCCCCAGTGCCCACTACTCTGCAGGAAAGGTTTTGGGTAAAAAGAATAGCATGCAGGTCTCTGAGACAAGAGAAGAGGATTTGAGTTCTAATTAGAGAGGCTGCTGAAATGTGAGAGAGCTGACAGGCCTTGGAGGAGGCATGGATTCACGTGAACTTTTGCGGGTCTTGAAATTAAGAACTATATATGGTCACAACCAGCAGATCCCTTGGTCTCCAGATGAACGACTAGCAGGACTGGGACAGGTGTTTGTTTATGTGAGACACTGCCAAGATTGTGAAGTCAACTTTCTCATGATGTATCAACAGGAAGGAGAAAAGACCTCTTTGTGTGTGTTGAGATTTTGTACAGACTCTTTTGTGAGCTGTAAAACACAGCACAGTGTGATGGAATTCAGAAAAATCAAGTCCAGGGGAATGGAAGTTGCTACTGGATTGATTTAGAGGGAAAGTTGCCTTTGCAGGGGCAACTTTGGCTTCACAGGAGGCCAGAGGGACTTATGGACTTTCACTGTTAGGGAAACTAATTTGGGAGGATGAATAGAAGGAGGTCACACTGACGGCCTCGGGGAATAAAACCAAAGAGAAAGAGCTGGATCCGGAGGCTTCTGTTAAGACTTGGAAGCTGGCGTGGCAGCTGCGATTCAGCAGCTTCCTGAGAAGCAGGGATAAGCAGGTCCCCCTTCTCTTAAGAAAAAGTTTCCCAGTACTAGCTCTGGTAGGAAAGTTCTTCCATTAATTACCTGAGATTTGAGTGCCCCTATTATCTAAAGGATGGATGTTAAACTTCTGGATACTGGGACCCATGATTTATGTCAGAAATGCCTATTTCTGCTAAGAAAAAAAAAAAAACCAAAAAACACCAGACATAGAAACTCCAGAATGTAGGGCTAGGGAATGTGGAAGAGAATGGAACAATTAATAAGTCTTGGCTAGAGTGGATCATTAGTATGAATTCAAGAAAGTAAAAGCCTGGGAAGGACAACCCCACACTGTTTCAGAAAACCAAGTCCCCGAAAAGAAGGGGGAAAGGGGAGGAAGTCCAGCCAACGATACCCCTTCACTGTGGTTCTGTGGGCATTTGGAGACACAGGGGTGAATCCTAGGTCTAAGGATAAAGGGGTCAAGAACCCAGACCGGAAACGCTGCCTACTTTCCTAGTTTCTTTTGGTGTCAGTGCTCAAACTGACAATGTCAAATCATCCTGCACTTCTCCAAGACACACAGAAGCAGGACGAGGAGTTCTTGCCTAACAAAACTGAGGTAGGGAAGACGCAGCTGATGGGGAAAGTTCCCTCTGTCCGAGCCCGGGGACAGATCTGACATAAATCCTCGAATAGCCTAGGGCTACACACTGTTGGAGCCAAAAATGCTTGTTGGTCCTCATCTCACATAAAAGCACAAGAGTTTGTATTTTACAGTGGCATTTTGCAAGTCTATTTCTTTTCAACTTTCTTACATCTATTGTTTTTTTCCTTAAACTTTTGTTTGACTGATATAAGAGCTTCTCCATCTATCACCCCCCTGCCTTCGAGCCTCTTCACTATTTTGATCTTTTCCTCCATCTTCACCACATTTGGTATAAATTTCATTCTAATTCCTTCAGATTCACTACCTGTCTCTTTAACCCAACTCAATCAGAGGGCATCCTGCCTTTTGAAAGATTTATTTATATACAAAACTTTTTTCAGAATTTCCATTTGGTTCTCTTCATATCCATTTATCATTTCATCACATGTTCTTTATGTTATCTCTTCAAGGACACTAACCATTCTTAAAGCCAGGTTTAGATTACTTTCCTTAGTTTATCTTTTCAGAGCAAGTTGCATGGGGCCCTTACTTTCTTATGTTAGTTTCCCTTATTTTGTTTGCAGTTACTTCTTAAATGGGTGGCGTTTATTTTTTTATTAGTTTTTTCTCCCTCTCTGCCTGCTTTTACTCCACCGGTCTAACCTCCTCCCAAAATCTAAGACCCCAAAGCCAGAAACAGTGCTCAGATGGCAGCATGGAACGCTCATTCAGAAATGATCCTCGGATGTCACAGATCACTGCTGAGCAGGAGCGGCTTAACTGACTCACATCCTGGCTGAGGTACTTCTGCTTCTCCTCGCTGGGCGTCCCAGGTAATTAATTTTATATTAGCCATTGCCCTACAGAATAACAAATCTCAGATTTTTTCTTCACCTCCTTGACCTTAGTCCCAGACCTACATCAGATATTTTCAGATACTTTCAGTAAGCATTGTCCTATAGGAATGTAAACTTGCATGAACAAAGAAAGAAAAAACAAAGCAGTTATCAGAACTAAAGTCAGGACTACATCACAGCACCAAAGTGTCTGTTTTCTTTCATCTAATAAAAGTTATATTAATACCAAGAAAAGGTCAATGGAAAGACAGTCCATGGGGTAACCTGAGACAGAGCCTGATGTTGTTCTTTCCTGGAAATTTCTCTCACCACAAGCAATGTGCTTACCAAGTCACCTTATGTACCATGTGTGCAGGTAACCTGCTGTCTAAGAGAGTAACCACAACAGTCCAAAGGGGTGGATATTTATACTGAAGCCATTTTTCAGTCTAGAAGAGTGAGTGTAAATAAGGTTACAGTTTGAAAGATAAGGTCTTACAGTTAGAAAGACATAGACTGGAATTTAACCGGTGCAGCAATCCCCCATACAGCCAATGTAAAGTAATCATCAACAATTGAGTATTTGTGTTATCTATGTCTTTTCTTTCTTAACATCTTTATTGGAGTATAACTGCTTTACAATGGTGTGTTGGTTTCTGTGTTATAACAAAGTGAATCAGCTATATGTATACCTATATCCCCATATCCCCTCCCTCTTGCGTCTCCCTCACACCCTCCCTATCCCACCCCTCTAGGTGGTCACAGAGCACGGAGCTGATCTCCCCGTGCTATGTGGCTGCTTCCTACTAGCTATCTAGTTTACATTTAGTAGTGTATATATGTCCATGCCACTCTCTCACTTCGACCCAGCAAAGGTAGTTTAAAGGAGTTGTCATGTTACTTCAATACTAGCTCCAGTATGCATCCCTGAAAACCAGACACCTTCACACATTACCACAACGTCATTTTCACGTCTAACAAGATGAAGAATTCCTTAGTAACACCTAAAATTCTGCCTGTAATTAAATTTCCCTAATTGTTTTAAAATACATGTATAAACTTTTTTTTTCACATCATCCATCTCTCTCTCTCTCTCTCTCTCTCTCATTCCTGCCTTTTCTCTGTGTGTGTGTGTGTGTGTGTGCATGTGCGTGTGTATTCACCTTCTTCATCAACTATTAGTGACTTAAGTTGTTTGGGTCTTCCAGGCCCTAACGAAATTTTTGTCCATTGATCTATTGAGGTCTGTAACAAGTTTGTTAAATCCCATTTTTGATGTTGGTTTAGTCCCTTTCTCTCTCCTCACATCCCTTAAATTATGTTGTATGCATGTGACTGCTGTATTATTTCATGAGTACTTATTGATAATTGATTTATCTTCAACAGGAATTGTATGCTGTAGTACTATAAACTGTACTGCTCTGTCTTATAAAATGCTTATTTGACCCCAGTTCTATCTAGTCATCAAAACTGTGACCTATGCTGCTTTAATTTGCATTTATCTGATATATATTTACTGATATAATTAGTTTTTTTCTCATGTTCTTTACTTGAGTGTTTTAAAATGTATTTCTTCCCCACTCTGGCATAAAATCAATTGAGTCAATTCTAAAAATTATCAGATTTTCCTTCCCTTGGATATTTTGTCTGCTTATGTAAGGGATTCTTTTTTCCTTTATTTAAAGACCAATAGGTTCATTAGGACATATATCAATGTTGTTTATTCTGGTTTGATTTTCCCAGATGCATGTTATTCCCTGTCAATATGTAGATTGTAGATTTCAACATATCGATTTATTTCAGGAACTTTTTCATAAACTCACAGTTCTACTTTCTGGTGTCTATCATTATACACTGGAATGTTATCGTGTTTATTTTCTTCTCTTTCCTAATAAGCTGTTACGTGTGGATAAAAGGATCAAGGCAGATTAAACAATGTTTGTGTATACAGGGTATTGATCAGCTAGGGTAGAGTTTTTACTTGAAGGGAAGGGTGCCTCCTTACTGCCAGGTGAGGCGTGTGAGTCCACAGAGGGGCTTCCTTAAACCAGTTGGTGGTGGTGAGAGTCCCAGCTCCTTCCTCGGCCTTCTGACACACCCTGGAGGGCATGTTGGGACACCTCTCTACAGCTTCACACAGGTGTCAGGCTCCCTACTTGGCTGGCTTATCCTGGCATGAGCAGGGTAAGGTGACACTTTTTCTGTGTTCTGCAGCTGAAATAGAGTGGTTATTGTCTCACAGTTGTGTGTCTTGCTATTTTGTTCATTTTCTGGTTCTTTGACTAGAGCAAGCAAGCTTCCCTCCACCCACTACCACACATCCATTCACTTCTTCCAGGTTGCCCACTTCTTCAGTTTCAAGTCTAGGAATTATTTGGCAAAAAGAAACTCCAGACAACTCATGACCATGTCATTACCCAGGTTCTGGAGTTTTTATCTGTCCTGCCTTCTTCTCTCCACATTTCAGAGTCTTCTTATGTTTGTTTTATCTATCGTGTCCCTGTTTTTAGTTGTATTTAGGAGGAATAGGGAAAAGTACAACTATTCCATATCCCCAGATGAAGAATTCACACATGAATTTTTTTAATAAATAATTTTGCTGAGTGAAAATAATTTCATTAGTTTAATTAATTAATAAATGTCATAAACTTTCTTTTTTTTTTTTTTTTTTTTTTGCGGTATGCAGGCCTCTCACTGTTGTGGCCTCTCCCGTTGCGGAGCACAGGCTCCGGACGCGCAGGCCTGGCGGCCATGGCTCACGGGCTTAGTTGCTCCGCGGCAAGTGGGATCTTCCCGGACCAGGGCACGAACCCGTGTCTCCTGCATCGGCAGGCGGATTCTCAACCACTGCGCCACCAGGGAAGCCCATAAACTTTCATTTTGTAGTCACCTCAAGGTAGAATGAATAGGCAAAAGTGAAACTGAAGAATAAATAAGAATCAACAAAAAGTCAACTAAGAAATAAATGGGATAGGAATAAGTGATACTGGGAACAGTTTTTGAACATATTTCATATAGCCTGAATATTTTCCCAGGAATTTATTTTACATATGGCGCAGTATAATTTGCCTTAAAGGCAATACTGGACAGTAGCCAGGAATATCAAAGGTAGCTGGAACTGTGGGGCAAAACAATAGATACGGTTCTACTCAGGATCGGGGAGAATTTTGTGAGACAAGGTGAAAATGCTGGAATTCTCAGCCAAATGTTAGAAGACAAATCCTCACCACACCACTTTGCCAGCACTGGGCTATTTTGAAATGCCCTCTGTTCAGTCTCCAAGGGACTCCGTTCCTGTCTTAAAGTATACATGACTCCTGATTATTTAAAAAGCCAGAGAAAAAACATTGCTAAACTCTTTGTCTCTTCAGTTCTTAATATCCATTATCAAGATTGAATTTAGATTTTGATATTATTTTCTTCTTCCTCTATGTCTCTTCTTTTTATTAAAATTATTAATATTGCCTATAGTGGTTATATAGAGACTATCTCACTTGACCATATTAATTAACATTAATAAAATATATCATTGCTATATGTATTAATAATTATTAAATTATTATTTATCTATCTGTTGCTACCAAAATTGGCATTATCGTGTTTTCTTTGATTTTTTAAATTACTGAGAAGATTGGTGGCGTACTCAGGGTAGAACCATGTTTAGTTCAAGATAATTGTTCTTTTCTTTAATTTTTATTGGAGTATAGTTGCTTTACAATGTTGTGTTAGTTTCTGCTGTACAGCAAAGCAAATCAGTTATATATCTACACATATCCACTCTTTTTTAGATTTCCTACCCATTTAGGTCACCACAGAGCACTGAGTAGAGTTCCCTGTGCTATACAGTAGGAAAATAAATGTTCTTTTACTTATTTTTTGCATTAAAGTATTTGTTATTCTTCTTTACTCTGCTTTCTGCTTTCACCAAATACTTCTTTTGCCTGTTAAGCAAATAGACCGGTGTTTACTCAATACAATGTATACCTAGAAAATATTTAATACTTCCTTTTAAATAGTAATTAAATGATGGTTTTATTTCCCCAAAAGAATAAGAAATATTAACTGAAGCATAAAATGAGATATTTACTAATATAATCCATAGAAATTTTTAACCCAGGAAAATAATATATTATCAAGTACAGGAAAATAGAACTGTTCTCAAGAATATAATGGAATATTTTAAGCAATGGGTAAATTTCAAAGAAAAATATCTTAAAATTATATCTTGTAACCATGAAATACTTTCCTTGAGAAGTTCCTAAACATCTTATAAACATAAATTGTGTTGTTCTAAGAATTCAGTGAAAATTAGTGAAATTACTACTTCATATTGGAGGTGAGAAAACTAACACAGAACGAATTTCAAAGTCTTGGGTCAAAGCATTTTTAAGGCAGAAATGGAAAAGCAACTTATAAATCTGTTTATTCTAAATGGTAAATCCATAAAAACATGCTTTTGTGAGGATTTACCCAGAATCATGCAGAGGTCAGTACATGAGTTTCTCTCACCTATTTCTCTCTCTCTCTCTCTCTCTCTCACACACACACACACACACACACACACCTACAAACATACTAAACTGATAAGTTAAAATGACAGAATGCAATTTTAGAGTAGTCACAAAATCTTAATATTGTTCTAAGACATGAGATTCTAAATTAAAATGTAACACAAGAGAAAGAAGCCTTAGGCTTCTGTAATAAGAAAGGCATGGTTTGGAATTTTCAGAATTTTCAGACTTCTATAAAATCGACTGCTGATTCCTCAAGAGAAATTTTATCTAGTGAAATAGCAATTCTGTTTTTAGCTGATTTTATTGGCTTATTGTCTTTAATTATATCACCAAATTCAATGCTACAACCGCTACCGGTGGGCATAGAGAAGCTGGGTGAAAGCCATTGGGATTATAGCAGGTTCAGAGGTACATGGTGAGAATTGGATTCAAATCACTGAGATGAACATTTTTTGCTGAAATGTCAATGACCATTTTTTGGTTTTGTTTTTACTTATCTCCTTTATCATTCAGCAACAGTGCAACACACACACACACACACACACACACACACACACACTTTGATTTCAAAGTAAATCTATCACTAAGATTGAAAAATCAATTACTTGCAAAAACTCTCCATGAAGGAGATGAGATATTGTGTTTTTTAACTAATCCTTGTAGCTGCTTGCATATGTTCTATTGAAAAATTAGCAAAACATTTTACTGCCTTCACTGTCAGCAATACTGACATGTAAGTAAACCGTCACTTCTGTAAATTATCAATTTTGTAGAAGCTAATAGAAAATGGATAGTTTCAATTAATTTAAAATATCATTAACCTCATTATATATTGTTAACAATCCTAAGAGTAGAAATCTCCTAGGCTTGGTATTCCAAGAATGTAAGACATATAAACCATGTCATTTCTTTCATGTGGCAACTATAGGAATCCATCAGTCTTATAAGGAGAAATTGTTTTTTCTCAATAGAAGCCTATTTATTATGTAAAAATATCTTTGCATTTTTGCTACAGATATTTTAAATACTAACAAGATTTACATTATAAACGTGTGAATTTTTTCAGAGTTTCATGAGAATTATTCTAACCTTTATTTCATTTATTTACTTTTTAATCTTTTTTTAATTTTTTAAATTTATTTTATTTTTTAAATTTTTGTCTGCATCGGGTCTTCGTTGCTGAATGCGGCCTTTCTTTAGTTGCGGCTCGCAGGTTTCTCATTGTGGTGGCTTACCTTTGTGTAGAGCACAGGCTATAGGCTCATGGGCTTCAGTAGTTGCAGCACACGGGCTTCAGTAGTTGCGGCACGTGGGCCCTGGGGCAGGCAAGCTTCAGTAGTTGTGGCAGGCAGGCTTCAGTAGTTGTGGTGCACAGGCTCAGTAGTAGTGGCTCACAGGCTCAGTAGCTGGAGCTCATGGGTTTAGTTGTTCCTCGGCATATGGGATCTTCCCAGACCAGAGATCAAACCCATGTCCCCAGCACTGGCAGGCAGATTCTTAACCACTGCACCACCAGGTATTTTTAAATTTCCTTTCATCTTTTGGAGTTTTTACCTTTTTTCATAGTTATTTCTGTGCATGTCTTATCAAGATCATGAAAAAAAAGCATTCTGAGGACGATGCATATGATTCATGTTTGTATTTAATTAATAAATATGTAGCCAAGTAAATGTGTTGAATGAATTTAATTTGTTTAACTTTAACACACTGCTTCACTTTTACAGTGGTTTTACAGACACCATCTCACTTGACCACCACAAAAATGTGAAATCAACTCATATTGTATCTTCTCTTTGGATGAGGAGCATAAGAACCAGAGTTGTGTCTCTCAGCTTCCAAGAAGCCAAATCAGTAAAGCACTCGCTCCGATTCCCTAACGTCTAAATCCATGCTCTTCTCTTCCCTCCATTTAATACACCCATATCTAAAGGAATAGGATAAGCCACTTTCTCTCAGGGAACAGACAGTTAAGTCTGAAGCAAAATACTTGAATTGTCACACTTCACCTGCCAACCAGGAACTCATCCTCTGCAGATAAGTAGTGGTCAGAGTCTGCCATGGCAGACAGAGTGAACAGTTGTATTGTCAAACTAAGCAACCCATCACTTTTTTATTCAATTCAAGGGGGAGAATTTAACACAAATCCTGAATAACACCAGACAACAGTGAGTTTAAATTTCGGTTTCAACCAGTTACTAGATGTGTGACTTTGACTCAGTGGGTTAAATTATCTAAGCTTCAGTTTTCTCATCTGCAAAATGTGAATAATAATACTAATTTCTCAGGGTCACTGTAAAGGTGTCCTTCCCTATTTTTTAAACTCTCCCCAGACACTCGTGTTTGACTATTTTCTTTCGTGCAGATACTGATCTCCTAGATGTCAGGAATTCTACCTTTAGTTGGGCAGACGTGGAGACTATTTAATAATGACTCAGACTATTGACAAAATGGGAATACAGTTCAGAGTTGCGGATCGGCTGGGGCCTGAACACATGGCATTCTCCTAGATGATACCAAGACCAGATGGCAACTACTAATGTCAGCGATGAGAAGAAAAACTCAAAGGACCAGGAAACTTGAGAAGGAGGAATGAACTGCCCCTAAACACCTTTATCCACCTCCATCCCTTTCTACTTCCCACTGGAGAAAGGTCATGACCATCTTTCTTTATTTTCCATTCTAACTCTTATGTTATTAACTCCACATCTACAACCCTGTCAGACTTCCCTTTTGAGATTCAGAGTTCTAGATCCATGTACCACAAGATAAGGAAAAGCCAAACAAAACCCTTATCTGTTTTTGTTTTTCTTTTGCCCTCCTCTTCTAAAAACCCTAGTTCTTTTCCATTTACCAGGAAAGGTTCATTTTTCTAACTTTGTTAAGGTATTAGCTGAATATTTACTCTTTCCAGGGTGTTTGCCTCCTCTCAGGATCAGAAAATTGGGAGAAATTTTCAGATAAAAATTTAAGATCTTATGTCACATAATGTAAATTCAATACTTCTTAAAAAAAATGACTCATCAATTACAAAACCATTTTGAGCCCTGCTATGAGCTGAACACTATGCTAGATGTCAATAGTATAATGATGACTAGAAAGTGCTCCTACCTTTTAGTGATTTCCAGTCAAGTGGGAGAGGCAGCTATGCATACAAATATTTAACAAAGGGTGCTTAGTATTCAAATAGGGGTTTCAACGCAAGAACAGTCAAGAAAGTTAAGTATCTCATCTTTGAGAACAGTGGAAGAGATACTTGAACTGAGTCTTGAAAAGTGCGAAGAAGATTAATATTAACTGAGGTTAAGTGCATTTTAGGCAAAGGAGCTGGCTTGTCCCAAGTAACAGAGATGAAAAACAACATGGCAATGTTTACCAATGCTTGTTCACAGGAGAATGGCTGAAAACAATAACCAGACATGTTTGCAATACTATAATTTGGGCATCATCTGATAGATAGTAAGTTACTATTACAGTATATTAAGCAGAGGATGGTTACACTGTCTACATGAGGCTTTGTATACACATACACACACATACACACAAACACACACACACACACACACACACACACACAGAAATTCTTGCAAATGTGCACCAAAACTGAGGCACAAGAATATTCAGAGCAACAATACTTCAGAGTATAAAGAAAAATGAACTATAGGTACTCATAGCAAGATGACTTTTACTAATATAATGTCCTAAATTATTTAAAACACTTTGACACTCTTCATCAATAGATATCTAAGTCACTAAAACAAAGAGTACATTCTTTCAGGCATAACTACATATGCAAAGAAACTGTTACATATTGCAAGGGAATGATAAACATGAATGTACCCTTAACCCAAGGATCCCAAAAACAAAGTGGCTGCAGTATGAAATAACAAGGCCTTCATTGTAGCATTATTTCCAAAAGCAAACCTTTGGAAAAAACTAAAATGTCCATCAATAAGGAAATGGTTATGTAAAGTATGGAACATCAGTACAATTGAATACTATGTAGCCTCAAAAAGATGAAAATACCTGTGTGCTGATACAAAGTGATTTTTAGACTACATTTTTTTAATTTAAGAAAGTTTTACTATTTTTCTTTTTCTTTTGTGTAATTGTTATCTCAACCACTTTATTGGGTTATGATTGACATGCAAAAAGCGTACACATTTAATGTATACAACTCGAGGAATTTGGGGATAAGTATGCACCCATGTAATCTCACCACCATCAAGACCATAATATTGAGTGAGAAAAAAATCAGTCAAAAACAAAATCCAGAGCAGTGCTTATAATATTTGAAAATAAATGTTGGAAGGAGAAATGAAAAACGATAAAATGTTTCCCTAAAGGAGGAGAGAGGGAGTACAGAAGAGGACAAACGTAAAGAATTCTCTTAAATGTACCTTGTGGATATAGTTTTGTTTTTCAAAATACACAGAAGTTTTATGTTTTAAAGAAATAAAAAGAAATGAAAAAATAAATCACTAAAAATTGAAAAGAAACTAAAATGAATAAAACTCACTGCTATATGAAGCTGATAATTCAACCATCCAGGCAAAAACATGGTTTCAAGTGAATTTAGCAAACTTTTGACTGCAGATCCTTAGAGGAATATTGTCTAAGAACTAAAAGAACCTCAGAGAAATCTTAAACTGAATTCAGGAGCCTACTTGTTACTCATAATTTTTTGGATGACTATTCCAGAGATGCTCCTGGAGCAGGAAGCCAGTGATGACTGTCATTTTAGGTGCCCTAAGATTGCTCTTACGCCTCATGTTTTATCGTACACATTTTGTATTTTATTTCACAAAGTTCCCAGCTTGTTTGATATTTTAAAATGTATTTTAATAATTAAACTTTCTCTCTAAATTATTGAAAGAAATTGACCTTCAAAAAGGTGAAATACTTTCATTCTGTAATTTTAAATACCCAAGTTTATTACAGTAACTGCATTTCCATGAAGTAGGCTCAAGTAAAGCATGACACCCTCAGAAGTCCTTTGTCAAAATTTGCTGATTAATGATTCATCCTCCTTGTGAAACCGCCCATTATGTCAATGGACTAGACCATGAAAGTGAAGTCCAGCCTAGAAAAGAGAACATCCTTCCTAATCTTATTAGAAATGCTCCTTCAGCAAACACTTGTTGTGCCATTCTTAGTGAATTATAATATGTCAGAAATCCTATACATGAATATAAAAGAAGTACATTATATATATTTGTGAATACAAAAGAAATCCCATTACACTTTTAGAATATTAGATGAAGGAGAGACTTTACAGCTTATACAGCACCACCTTATATTAAAGACAAGGTTATTGTTATGATTGATAACTGTTCCTTGTGCCTGGGATATGTTGAGGGATGTAAATTATTTCATTTGATCCTCATTCTATTATTATGAATCTGATTTTGTTCTAATATCATAAATGAGGAAACTCAGGCAAAGATTTTCCATCGTCCCATAGCAGAGCTGAGGATAGAACTAAATGCCCTTGTTTTCAGGCCTTTGTGTTTCAGGTGTCACTATGAATGTTCTCACTTAAAAATGTTTATACAACAGTGCTACCCGTTTCACTCAGATTTTAGTTGACTTTTGCCAATATCTTGAATTATCCGCCTTATACCACTTTTTAATTAGAACCAATTTTTCATTTATATCATTAAAAGTATTGAATACTTCCATGTCTATCATAATCTAAATACCCTATTTAATGCAAAAATAACCCCAATGTCTTTTTAAAATTTTAAATATGGGCCCTTAAAGCTATTGAAATCGTGTTACTTTCACTGAAAACCTCAATAAATTCATTTAAATTTTATAAATAAAATATAATTTCTGTTTAAAAACAGCATCTCCGACTTCCTCACAGCACGCTCAATAATTTTCTGTGGAAGACATGAAATGCCGTATTTCAGAATGATGGTCCATTTGTAAAACATATCCAGTGCCTGAAGGAGAGAGAAAATTTCTCACAGCCACACTTGGTGTTCATATTCTGTGAGCAAGTTCTTGAGGAGGGAGGCTGGAGAATTTGGCTTAGAAATGCTTTAGAAACACATGTCCATATTTTGACAACTCGTTATACACTCAGTAAATAATTGAAGAGAAAAAGCTAACAGAAACCCCCAAAGAACACAGTGCTTAGAATGCAAAGATTGTTCTTAGTGAAAGTGTTGCTCTTTTAAAATTCTTGTGGCTTTGCTCATCTCTATCAGCCAGCCTATGACTGGGGGAAAAACCCACAACTCTCCACTGTTGTAGCCTCCTTACACATCTTTTGTAGAATCCATCAGTTATGCAGTGAAATGGATTCACGGGTATGACGAATTTTCTATCCTGGGACCACTGCAATCCTATTAAATGCAAACAGTTGTATGGCTCTCAAGACCTTTCACTAAACTCCACGCTACCATTTCATCAACATCATTTCTGCTGATTTCCCCAATGCTTCCTCTGAACAACTCAAGAAAATCTTGCCACGTACTCGTATTTTGTTTTTCTTCAGTGCTGTCAGCTTTAACTTCTCATTTGACTTACTTGAGTTGATCAGTTCAATTTAATTCAACTTGCCAAACATTACTGAGTAGCTGCTATGTACCAGGCATCCTGCGAGGTCTCAGTGATGTACCGATGACAAACTATCTGTATCCGAAGATTCAGACATATAAAAACAGACATGCTCCAATCCATCCCCATTTCACTTAATCCACTGCCTCCTCTTTCCTGCCACAAGCTTCTTCTTCTCGAGATGCGCAGAGCAGGCTTCTACTGCTACATTCACCGGCTCTTGTCCCCATGACCTACCTGCCAGATCGACTGCTAGTCCCTAGGTATGTTCCTTTATGACTCTCCTTAGATGTAGGTAGCTTACCATCCTCCTCCTAAGATTTGATTGCAAGAAATGCTTGGTACTGTGTTTAATCACAGAGGGAAATATAGAAGGAGATAGGGAAATCAGAAATGAACTAAAAATTCCTCACTGATTTCACTGGCGAGTGAAGACCTGTGAGTTTTAGTAGCTACAGGTTCTGTTGGACAGTCATACCTCAAATATCTCACACCTACAAGATGTTCAATGAACATGGAACTGATCTAATAACACAGGAACTGTTAGAGAGATGCCACCACCAAGATCAGTTGACGTCACAGAAGCTACGATGCTCGCCACAAGAGCCTCGGCTTTGTTTTCCTCCAGTTGAGAGCCCTCTGAATTCCTATGTGGTCTCCTCTGGGCAGGAATTTGGCTGGGAGCCAGATGGTCACTGTGTGGTCAGCCTACCTCCTCCACTCACTGCTCCCAAGCTCTGGATCTCTTCACAGAGCACAGGCTGACCCCAGCCCTGCCTCCCAGGAAGTCACTTTCTAAATAGCATAAACCACAGGCTACTTGGAAGATAAGATTTTTTAAAGCTCCCCAAATACTACCGCTGACTTGAATAAACCAATGATGAAAAACATTCTGTGGAATGAGCGAATATTTAATGCAGGCTGTTATATATTAGGAATTAATATTTACTTTTAGGTGTTAGGATGATCTTACTTTTTAGATTCCTATATGTTAGAAGTATACCCTCAAGTATTTATTGGTGAAATAGTATGATGCTAGGAATTTTCTTTAAAATATTCTGCTCAAGATAAATATAGGAGCTTTAGGGCTTCCCTGGTGGTGCAGTGGTTAAGAATTCACCTGCCAATGCAGGGGACATGTGTTCGAGCCCTGGTCCGGGAAGATCCCACATGCCGCGGAGCAACTAAGCCCGTGTGCCACAACTACTGAGCCTGTGCTCTAGGGCCCACGAGCCACAACTCCTGAGCCCACTGGCCACAACTATTGAAGCCCACGTGCCTAGAGCCTGTGCTCTGCAACAAGAGAGGCCACCACAACGAGAAGCCCGTGCACTGCAACGAAGAGCAGCCCCCGCTCGCCGCAACTAGAGAAAGCCTGCGGGCAGCAACGAAGACCCAATGCAGCCATAAATAAATAAATAAATTTATTTTAAAAGATAAATATAGGAGCTTTAAATGAAACTAGAATGGCAGAATTATGATGATAGTCGAAGCTGGGAAGCTACGTGATGGATACATTCAAAATCTATTCTCTAAATTTTTGTGATGTTTGGATTTAAAAAGTTAAAAAAATGTTCTGAAAACATTTTCAAATGCATTATTTTGGAACAAAACCTGCAGTAAAGGTATGTATCATGTGCTATTGAATCACAGGGTAACCCTCAACTTACAATAGTATTTGTTACTCAGTCATTAGGACTATTCATTTTCTCAATTTCTTGAAGGTTTTCAAAATATAATTTATCATGACTGATTAAATGACTATTAATTATAGCTCTTACTAGTGGTATCTTGTTTATTGTACATGTTCAAAAGCCTTGGAAACTGTTGTTAATTTCAATACACCTTTGCCAATACCATATTTTTGATAAAATGCTTTTATCATATCATGTACTCTAAATATAACTGTGACCTTAGACGATAAAATTAAAGTATAAGTTTAAGGAAAATGTTTGCTGTTAACCTAATTGAGAAAGCCCTCATCTGCCAGTGAACCAAATCTGACCTATTTTCTGTCAAAAAATACAATTTTTCAGTTTTTGTTGGTGAAAAACTTTTCAGAATTTTTTCTATTAATAAGTAACATCAGGAAATACTTGTTTTCTCTAATATATGGAATATTTACTATGTTTTGTTGAAAATAAATCTCCAAGGAACTATAATGAAAAATAAAATTGTTCTGTTTTTTGGGAAAAAGAAAAAAAAAAAAAAACTCCCCATGTGAGTCAAACGTAAGAAGTAAGAACACCTTCTCTACCTGTGAGCACCCAATACTGTGCTCAGGATGGTATAGTAAGAAGTAGGTATTGAGAGAAATAGAGTCACAGATGTAGAAAACAAACTTATGGTTTCCAAGGGGAAAGTTGTGGGGTGAGGGATAAACTGGGAGATTGGACTGACATAAACACACTACTATATATAAAATAGGCAACTAATAAGTACCTACTGTATAGCACAGGGAACTCTACTCAATACTCTGTAATGACATACATGGAAAAAGAATCTAAAAAAGAGTGGATATATGTATATGTTTAACTGACTCACTTTACTGTACACCTGAAGCTAATGAAACATTGTAAATCAACTGTGCTCCAAAAAAAATTTTTTTTTTAATGAAATAGCTACTGAGTTGGGTGAGTACCCCCCATGACTAGCACATCTACTTCAAATACATAAAACTCACAAACATTTGTATAACTGGGAGAAAATATTAAAATGTGTTTAAGATTAATTTTGTATATAATACGAGAAGAAAAAATTCTTTCAACAAATTATATGACTTTATGAAACACAAAATCATGTGAGAAAATACAGGATTTAACAATTATATTAACTGCAAGGTGTATATATATTTTAAAAAATAGCTCAACATGCCTCATGCCCCTCAAGAGCTTTACCTTACAGAAAATGTCACCAAAAAATCCAGTTTCATGTAGATTTTTCCCACCAACAGTGCAAGAGGGTTCCCCTTTCTCCACACCCTCTCCAGCATTTGTTGTTTGTAGATCTTCTGATGAGGTCCATCCTAACTGGTGTGAGGTGATACCTCATTGCAGTTTTGATTCACATTTCTCTAATAATTAGGGATGTTTAGCAGCTTTTCATGTGCTTCTTGGTCATCTGTATGCCTCCTTTGGAGAAATGTCTATTTAGGTCTTCTGTCCATTTTTGGATTGGGTTGTTGGTTTTTTTTAATATTGAGCTGCATGAGCTGTTTATGTATTTTGGAGATTAATCCTTTGTCTGTTGATTCGTTTGCAAATATTTTCTCCCATTCTGAGGGTTGTCTTTTCGACTTGTTTATGGTTTCATTTGCTGTGTAAAAGCTATGAAGTTTCATTAGGTGCCATTTATTTTTGTTTTTATTTCTATTACTCTAGGAGGTGGATCAAAAAGGATCTTACTGTGATTTATGTCAAAGAGTGTTCTTCCTATGTTTTCCTCTAAGAGTTTTATGGTGTCTGGTCTTAAATTTAGGACTCTAATCCATTTTGAGTTTATTTTTGTGTAGGGTGTTAAGGAGTGTTCTAATTTCATTCTTTTACATGTAGCTGGCCAGTTTTCCAAGCACCACTTATTGAAGAGACTGTATTTTCTCCATTGTGTATCCTTGCCTCCTTTGTCATAGATTAGTTGACCATAGGCGCATGGGTTTATCTCTGGACTTTCTATCTTGTTCCATTGATCTATGTTTCTGATTTTGTGCCAGTACCATATTGTCTTGATTACTGTAGCTCTGTAGTATAGTCTGAAGTCAGGGAGTCTGATTACTCCAGCTCCGTTTTTCTCCCTCAAGACTGCGTTGGATATTCGGGGTCTTTTGTGTCTCCATACAAATTTTAAGATTTTTTGGTCTAGTTCCATAAAAAAAAATGCCATTGTTAATTTGATAGGGATTGCATTGAATCTGTCAATCACTTGGGTAGTATAGTTATTTTCACAATATTGATTCTTCAAAACCAAGAACATGGTATATCTCGCCATCTGTTGGTACCATCTTTAATTTCTTTCATCAGTATCTTATAGTTTTCTACATACAGGTCTTTTCTCTCCTTAGTTAGGTTTATTCCTAGGTATTTTATTCTTTTTGTTGCAGTGGTATATGGGAGTGTTTCCTTAATTTCTCTTTCAGATTTTTCATCATTAGTGTATAGGAATGGAAGAGATTTCTGTGCATTAATGTTGTAACCTGCAACTTTACCAAATTCATTGATTAGCTCTAGTAGTTTTCTGGTTGCATCTTTAGGATTCTCTATGTATAGTATCATGTCATCTGCAAACAGTGACAGTTTTACTTCTTCTTTACCAATTTGTATTCCTTTTATTTCTTTTTCTTCTCTGATTGCCATAGCTAGGACTTCCAAAACTATGTTGAATAAGAGTGGTGAGAGTGGACACCTTTGCCTTGTTCCTGATTTAGAGGAAATGCTTTCAGTTTTTCACCATTGAGAATGATGTTTGCTGTGCGTTTGTTGTATATGGCCTTTATTATGTTGAGGTAGGTCCCCTCTATGCCCACTTTCTGGAGAGTTTTTATCATAACTGGGTGTTGAATTTTGTCAACAACTTTTCCTGCATCTATTGAGATGATCATACGGTTTTTCTTCTTCAATTTGTTAATATGGTGTATCACATTGATTGATTTGCGTATATTGAAGAATCCTTGCATGCCTGGGATAATTCTCACTTGATCATCTTCTATGATGCTTTTAATGTGATGTTGGATTCTGTTTGATAGTATTTTGTTGAGGATTTTTGCATCTATATTCATCAGTGATATTGGTCTGTAATTTTCTTTTTTTGTAGTATCTTTGTCTGGTTTTGGTATCAGGGTGATGGTAGCCTCATAGAATGAGTTAGGGAGTGTTCCTTCCTCTGCAATTTTTGGAGGAGTTTGAGAAGGATGGGTGTTAGCTCTTCTCTAAATGTTTGATAGAATTCACCTGTGAAGCCATCTGGTCCTGGACTTTTGTTTGTTGGAAGATTTTAAATCACAGTTTCAATTTCATTACTTGTGATTGGTCTGTTCCTATTCTCTGCTTCTTACTGGTTCAGTCTTGGAAGGTTATACCTTTCTAAGAATTTATCCATTTTTTCCACATTGTCCATTTTATTGGCATAGAGTTCCTTGTAGTAGTCTCTTAGGATGCTTTATATTTCTGCAGTGTCTTTGTAACTTCTCTTTTTTCATTTCTAATTTTATTGATTTAAGTCCTGTCCCTCTTTTTCTTGATGAGTCTGGCTAATGGTTTATCAATTCTGTTTATCTTCTCAAAGAACAAGCTTTTAGTTTTATTAATCTTTGCTATTGTTTTCTTTGTTTCTATTGCATTTATTTCTGCTCTGATCTTTATGATTTCTTTCCTTCTGCTAAATTTGGGTTTTGTTTGTTCTTCTTGCTCTAGTTCCTTTTGGTGTAAGGTTAGATTGTTTATTTGAGGTTTTTCTTGTTTCTTGAGGTAGGCTTGTATAGCTATAAACTTCCCTCTTAGAACTGCTTTTGCTGCATCCCATAGGTTTTGGTTCATCCTGTTTTCATTGTCATTTGTCTCTAGGTATGTTTTGATTTCCCCTTTGATTTCTTCAGTGATCTCTTCGTTATTTAGTAACGTATTGTTTAGCCTCCATGTGTTTGTGTTTTTAAAGTTTTTTTCCCTGTAATTGATTTCTAATCTCATAATGTTGTGGTCAGAAAAGATGCTTGATATGATTTCAATTTTCTTAAATTTACTGAGGATTGATTTGTGATGCAACATGTGATCTATCCTGGAGAATGCTCTGTGCACACTTGAGAAGAAAGTGTAATCTGCTGTTTTTGGATGGAATGTCCTATAAATATCAATAAATCTATCTGGTCTGTTGTGTCACTTAAAGCTTCTGTTTCCTTACATATTTCATTTTGGATGATCTGTCCATTGGTGTAAGTGAGGTGTTAAAGTCCCCCACTATTATTGTGTTACTGTCGATTTCCTCTTGTATAGCTGTCAGCATTTGCCTTATATATTCAGGTGCTCCTATGTTGGGTGCATATATACTTAAAATTGTTACATCTTCTTGGATTGATCGATCCCTTGATCATTATGTAGTGTCCTTCCTTGTCTGTTGTAACATTCTTTATATTAAAGTCTATTTTATGTGATATGAGTATTGCTACTCCAGCTTTCTTTTGATTTCCATTTGCATGGAATATCTTTTTCCATTCGCTCATGTTCAGTCTGTATGTGTCCCTAGGTCTGAACTGGGTCTCTGGTAGACAGACTGTATATGGGTCTTGTTTTTGTATCCATTCAGCAAGCCTGTGTCTTTTGGTTGGAGCATTTAATCCATTCACGTTTAAGGTAATTACCAATATGTATGTTCCTATGACCATTTCCTTAATTGTTCTGGGTTTGTTTTTGTAGGTCCTTTTCTTCTCTTGTGTTTCCCATTTAGAGAAGTTCCTTTAGCATTTGTTGTAGAGCTGGTTTGGTGGTGCTGAATTCTCTTAGCTTTTGCTTGTCTGTAAAGCTTTTGATTTCTCCATCGAATCTGAATGAGATCCTTGCCGGGTAGAGTAATCTTGGTTGTAGGTTCTTCCCTTTCATCACTTTAAGTATATCATACCACTCCCTTCTGGCTTGTAGAATTTCTGCTGAGAAATCAGTTGTTAACCTTACGGGAGTTCCCTTGTATGTTATTTGTCATTTTTCCCTTGCTGCTTTCAATAATTTTTCTTTGTCTTTAATTTTGCCAATGTGATTACTATGTGTCTCGGTGTGTTTCTCCTTGGTTTTATCCTATATGGGACTCGCTGTGCTTCCTGGACTTGGGTGGCTACTTCCTTCCTTAGGGAAGTTTTTGACTATAATCTCTTCAAATATTTTCTCTGGTCCTTTCTCTCTCTCTTTTCCTTCTGGTACTCCTATAATGCAAATGTTGTTGCATTTAATGTTGTCCCAGAGGTCTCTTAGGCTGTCTGCATTTCTTTTCATTCTTTTTTTTTTATTCTGTTCCACAGCAGTGAATTCCACCATTCTGTCTTCCAGGTCACTTATCCGTTCTTCTGCCTCAGTTATTCTGCCTTGATTCCTTCTAGTGTAGTTTTCATTTCAGTTATTGTATTTTCATCTCTCTGTTTGTTCTTTAATTCTTCTAGGTCTTTGTCAAACATTTCTTGCATCTTCTCAATCTTTGCCTCCATTCTCTTTCCGAGGTCCTGGATCATCTTCACTATCATTATTCTGAATTCTTTTTTCTGGAAGGTTGCCTATCTCCACTTCATTTTGTTGTTTTTCTGGGTTTTTATCTTGTTCCTTCATCTGGTACATAGCCTCTGCCTTTTTATCTTGTCTGTCTTTCTGTGAATGTGGTTTTTGTTCCACAGGCTGCAGGATTGTAGTTCTTCTTGCTTCTGCTGTCTGCTCTCTGGTGGATCAATGCTGGTGTTTTTAATTCCTGTATTTTCTATCATTTTATACATGTGTAAGGATAGTGACAGTGATATTTGCATTAAAAGTGCACTCATGCAGCTATGAAAGATGTAAATACATAGCAGAAATACTTCATAATTCAGGTAATTTTTTCAGTATCACATGCACAACTGAAGTAAGACATCTCGTGCTTTCCATTTCTCTACACCAATTCTGGATTACTTAGAGCCATATTCACATATTCCTCCATATCTGCTGTCTTTGGCTTATCCCAGGATAAGTGGCCAAGGAAATGGCTAAGTGCAATATAATCCAATGTGGTACCTCATCAAAGCAAGCATGTCCAGAAGCCAAATCAGTAAGCATGGCTGTTCCAGTGGCAGCATCTGATCTCTTGGCAGGCTCCACTGGCAGATGGCTTTATGTTTCCCACATGTACTGTATTTACTTTTGACACATTTTGTGTCTTACAGAAACAAGTGTCATCCACTTAGAACATTACTATAATTTGTTAGGGTTAAAATTTTCATATGATAATAAGATAGTGGCTTTATAATAAACAGAATTGGAAATTCTGTTCTCTTTCAAAGAAATATTAGTTTGTTTAATGACTTACCATTTACTCTACAAATATGAAGTTGAAATAAATGAGTAGTTAGGGCCTTGTTAGAGAAATAATGGTACAAGGAATTATCTGTCCATTATATAACAAACCAGAAGCAAATTTGAGACAAGTTGTCAGAACTTTTAGAAATTCCAGAAAAGAATAATTTGTAAAGTAAACATTTCCTTTACTTCATGAAAATACTGTATAAAACATCAATTGGTATTAATTATAATAATGTGACATAGACTGAGTTTTGGAAACCTGTTAGAGATTGGGTATGTTTACATAAACCTTTGTCTACAGATATTCAATTTTAGAGCAAAATCATTAAAAAGTAAAACCTTGCACTTATAGACAGTGGATTTTGTTGGTGATATGCAATAGGTTTATATTTTAGTTCTAATTTTTTCTAGGTGAAAATTCAATACATATTCATTGTATAAAAAAATTAATTATCAATAATAAAAAAAGAAACCCTCTTATAATTGGTAACTTTTCCCAAAAAGAGCTTCATTTACAGATCACAACTGGAAAGTCACACTGAATCCCACCTTTCTCTCCATGTCCCCCAGGTGCTTCAAGTTGCCCAGAATGCCCATCCTCCTGTAGGACTTGTGTACATGTCCTGAACTTGTGGCTGAGGGGCTGCCTGCGCAGAATTTCAGGACACAGATAAACCATCACTCCATACCAAACGAGTGATACTGATATGCGGTCACTATGGGTTAGTGATCCTCATCCAGGAGCAACCAAGACAGACAACTCATTACTCAACTTCACACACTCCTGGTGTGGAGAAGGGTGGTGCTTCATCTGCCAGAGGCTCACAGTTTCTGACCTTCAGCTTCCCCATGTTGCCCACCAATCATGTTGTCTAATCCGGTCTTTCAATGTAGTGTGCACCCCAATCCTCCCTCTTACACTTAGATCTACAACCTGCAAACTTGATAATTCAGAGTTTGTAGGTATTGTTTCTCTGATTTTGCAGTGAATGACTTATAACTGAGGAATTCCAACTGTAAGGACAAAGAGGACAAGTTGAGGAATTTCAGCACATCTTTTCATACTTAAAAATGTTACTTTTCCACAAATAACAAGAATGGTGGAATGCTTCAGAATTTGTGTGAACATTTCTTTATACATGTATGTAAAAATTTTTTAAATGAGAGTAAGAATTGGAGGCATAAAAGAATTACAGAATGTTCCTTTCATATTTGGCAAAATAATTTCCTGATTTCTGGCAAGAAATCAACCTCAGATTGGATTATATGTGTGGTTTTATGATGGGACTATAAATGCATGCATGCAATTTATAGAGACAGGAAGAAATGGAAACTGTTTTATTGACTAAACAACTTCAGGACAATCATTGGAATCCAGGAGGAACTTAAGAGTTAAACTTGACCAACCCTAGAGATCAATGCAAGAAATGAGAGATGTCACAGCCAGAATATCTTCTATAATACCTTCTAATATACAGATACTCTCACAAAGCAAATATATATATAGGAAATAAATGCATTTTATGAAACATGCTCATATTTATATGCATACATATTTTAAGACTGAATCAATCTAAATCTATCTTTTTTTATATTTCTATCTTTTAGTTTAGGTCTCACTAAAAGCAGAGGCCAATACAAGGATTGAGTGATGGTTGGGTGTAGGTTGTGTATTTGAGATGAGGGAGCATATATACAAATCACTGTATATAAATCACACATAAATCACCTTTATAAGCATCCCAAAATTTAAATAATATTTTAAAATAAATTATTTAATGCATTTATGTAGACTCCATTCTTCTATTTGAATATGAAAATGATCATCTGCAAATATGTGGTTTTTCAATAGGGGTTATACCTGATATGTAATCTTTAAAAGACGGCAATTAGGGAATAGAGTCCAGCAAGGTAAAAGAACGATTACTCATTTACAAATAAAAATAGTAATGGTAACATCAACATGAATGCACTTAAAGTTCCTGCATGTATTGACTGATTCTGTGGTATGATAGGGTATGATGCTTTAATGCAAAGGCTACTCTAGAGATTTCAAGTCTCTTAGGACCCAGGTTCTGCAATTCTCTACCTATGTGGCTTTGATTTTAATTCAAGTTTCTCTGAAATATTAGAGAAATTTATTTCTCTAAGTTTCTTTGTGGACCTATAGTTTTATGGCTTTAAAAGATGGGAAAACCAGATTGAGTACTTTGAGGAATGAGTGGATAAACAACATTGGTCATGTAAACTGGTTTTTCATAATCATGAAAAATTATTTTAGAAAGACTAGAAGAATGTCATCTGCCTCTAACAACCTGATAATCTCATTTTAAATGATATGTAAAGAAAAGGTTTATATTAATTTCATTTCATCAATATTTTCCCCAAATGTTTAGTGTCTTTTAAGTATCACCCTAAAACCCTTGGGGATCCTTTTCTCACTTCCCATGTATGAATACAGAGGTAAAAATCCTAAATATCAATATAATATTAACACATCAAATCCAGGAACATATTACAAGAAAAACACATCAGGATTGAAAGGTTAAGCAAAAATGCAAAGATGTTTTAAAGGCTTAAAAAATTTATTATTATAATTTACTATATTAATTTGCCAATTTTAGGGGAAAACACATGATATTCTCCCTAAATGAGAAGAGAGTATTTGGTAAAATTCAACCAATATTCCCAACTCAAATATATTTCCTTAATTTGATAAAGATTATATAGCAAAACCTAATTACAAACAATACAACTACTGGGGGAAATTAGAAGAATTTTATTAAAGTTAAGGAAAAAATTAAGGATGCCCATTATTACCATCATTATCTTGCATCTCCCTAGAATTCCAGCAAATGCAATAAGAATATAAAAATAAATAAAATTTTAATTATTGGATAAAATAATCCAAACTGGCATAACTGTTAAATATTTTAACTGTCCACCTAAAAATCCAAGACAATCAACTAAGGTAATCATAACAAAAAAGAGTATTCAGTAATGTAACTAGATACAAAATCAACACGCAAAAATCGAAAATTATCCAGTAAAATAGCAAAATTTAATTAAAAAACAATAAAAGGGACATCTCAATTTATAATAGTAAGTAAATTAAATTGCACATAAATGAATAAAGCCAGAAATGTCCAAGACTTTTATAAAGAAAAGTATAAAACTTCACTGGGAAATATAAGTGTTGAATATAAGAAAAGACATATTATGTTTGTGGATGAAAAGACTCAACCTAATGAACACTATCAGTCTTCTCTGAATTTTTTCTTTCAATGAAAATCTCCATAGAATTTTAAAAACAGAACTTGATAAGATGACCACAAATTTCACTTGAAAAAAAATAAATGGGAACTATCAATTTTATTTTGTAAGAACTATAATGAACAATTTGTCCTAACATTTGTTAAAATAGACTCAAAAGTTATTGAAAAAAGTGTGATATAGGTACAAGTTAGACAAATATATCAATGTAACAATCGAAAGTACAGAAACAGACCCAAGGATATATGGAATTTTATTGTAGATAAAGATGTTATTTCAAATAAGTGGACTTCAATAACAGAATTGGGACAGTTGGAGGTTATATACATATACATGTGCAATTTATATCATGCATTCACACTGTCTGCAAAAGTGAATTCTAGGCAGAATAATGAGCTAAATATTGTTAATGCTCTAAAAAAACTAGATGAAACCATCGAACAATGCTAGTTTAGTCTCTTATCTTACAAAAGATTAATGGCAAAAGCCATAAATGAAATATTGACAAATTTAAGTACATAATAATATGAAGCTTCCATGCTTCAAAAGACATTACAAAGTTAAAAGAGAAAAATGGGAAAAATATGTGCAACACGTTTAACAAAAAAAAATGATATCCATAGTAGATGAATAATCTTTAAAATCAACAAGAAAGAAGACAAAAGTTACAATAGGAGATTCATAACAGGAACAGCTCGGAAAAAGAAATAATTATCATGAGTAATTAGACAACTGCATGTTGAAGCCATAATGAGACACCATGTCTTATCCATATGATAGCAAAAAGTTTGAAGGCTGATAATAACTGGGGTCGGCAATAGGGTAGGGAAATGGGAATTTTCATCCATCATTGTTAAGACTTCTGAATGGACAACTTAACCAAATCTGTCAATAAAAAATATGCATGACTTTTGATGCACTATGTCCCCTTTTGGAAAGCTTTTCTACAAAAATGTTCACTTTACAAAATACAAAAAATTTTCAAAGTCACATCTATAAACAGCACAGTCTTTAATATGTTGTAAGCCATACCATAAAATTTAGAAAGAAAAAAAAAACAAAACTCATCGTCTATATGAAAAGATCCTTAAGATATAATGTTAACTGGCAAATGTACATTCTACCTAGAGAAAATATGGTTAGTTCTAGAACATGTTAAAATATAAGCCATTCACTCCATCACTGCCTATTGGATGCCATCTGCCCTGCTGTGATCTCTCAGACCTATAAAATGCAGGAAAAAAGTCATTAAAGAAGAGATGATTTGAGGGACATATAGTCTCTGAACGAATCTTAAGTGTACCTGCTTTGTATTAGGAGCTATAAGGCAAGGGAGGAGAGAGAAAATAAAATGAGTAAGATTCACTATTACAGTCCTGGTGAAATAAAAACTTGAATTTTAAGAAGGGGAATAAAAACAAGGCACAAATAACTATGAAATAAAGCTGTATGAATCGGTCTTGAGAGAGAAATCACATCAAGCTGGACTTCATGAAGGAGATGGCATTTTAGCCAGGCCTGAGAGACAGCTAGAAATCTGAAAGTTTGGGAGAGTGAGGGCAGATTTCAGACAAAGCGAACAGCATGACGTAAGCTGAGATGTGCGGAGTATATATTTAGAACAGGATGTTGCCTGGTACTGCCAGAGCACTGAGTCTATGAAATTGTGGAAGACAAAGCTAGAAAAGGGAGATTGATTGTCCTCTGATGTGGAGGGTCATCAACATTTCAAACATTCACAGCTTAACACAGCAGAATCATTCAAGAAGATAGCTGTTTTTGTTAGCTTAGCAGGGATTTAGCAATGGGTAGCACTCTAGCATTATCTGATAAAGCAGATGCAGCATGCCTCTCCTCTGTCCTATTTCCTTCCACACTTTGTATTCTCCATGTTTTTCCACTCATTTTATTTCTAAGCACTTAGACTTTAAAATGTCTTAAGCCTTGCTTTTTAAATTTCCTAAGAAGAATCTTATATTATTCTCACAGTGGTCTTTACCCACACAGTACACAGAATAATTTTAGACTCTATCTATAAGAAAATTTAAAGATCATTCAATGCAAGTAACCCAATTCTTTTATAGATAAGGAAACTGAGGCATGGTTTTTAATAAAATGATTAATAATGAAAATCAACAACCATATACTTTGCCTTAGGTATAGGTATAGTAGATAGGTCTCTAGTATTATGTGAGAAAAAAAATAGAGCTTTTTGTTTTAAAGGAATTCTCTCTGAACTAAAGACAAATAATACATGAGTGAGTGGATTTCTTGGGGTTACTATTATAAAATATAACTTTTCGACAGGAGACTCGTAGAATTGCATGGAAACTGAATATCTTGCCCCAAATGGGCTTATTTAGTACAAAATACATTACTCTTTTTGAAACTGGCTATTTAAAATTCTCACTTTAAATTCAATTGATTTTAGGCAATTGATTCTGTTAGAAGGAAGAAAAAAGATACATGGATTATTAATGGGTGAAAGATCAACTCGGATGGCGGGTTCAGTTCCCATTTGGGAATGCAAGGAAAAGAAAGTTAAAAATACTTCTTTCGTTGAAAACTAAGGTATTTCGTTCAAGAGAAACGGCATTGTATTAGATCAGTAAAGAAAGAGAGGATGAGACCTAATGGGTGGTAGTAAGTATGAATGAGAATAGAAATTTCTCACCTACAGTCACTGGGGAAGTTTTACTTCTCTCAAGGATCTTTGGAATCTTAAACTTGAAAGAATAACATAGGTTGAAGGTTTTCTTGTTTAAACTATTCATCTTTATTCCCGTACCATGCAAATAAAAATCCAGTAATTAAGCCCATAGAGGTAATACAACACAAAAATCAGAAATTATGCAGAAAATGATTTTGACAACTGAACATTCTATCAGACATAAAGTTTGCCCTCTTTATTCCCATTCCAAACTCAAGAGTTACACTGCCTTGTAAAGACACAAGAAGCAAGGTCTGTACCTTACCCACTTTTCTATATATAATTGAAACTACATTGCAATATATAAAAAAAAGAAATTGACAACCCTGGCTGCGTTTGCCACAGACCAATACATATTTTGACAATCCTGATATTTTTTTGGCATTGATTCCTCCCAAAATATAGAAGAATCTTGGAATTTTAGTCTTTAAAATAATACATTAATACTAATTGCCATTAGACTGATGGAAAATATGTATTCTTTTTTTTTTTTTTTGAAAATATGTATTATTATAAATTTCAATGTGTTTTATCACAGATGCTTATGAATCTATTAGAACTTATGGCACCTAATTTCAAATAGAATTTGAGGTAATCTATTTACAATAACCACCATATGCATACATATAGGATAACACTCTCACAGATATGAACGTTAACAAGTAATACAGTAAGACATAACTGAACTATGTACATTAAAATCAGCAGCTCAAGTAAGTGGAAGATTACTTGAGCATATAACCCTGGGATGAATAATTTCGTTTTCCAAAGACTTGGAGTTTCTCTCTATTCAAGAAGGGGTTATATTCTGAAGGAATTCTAAAGGATTCCAAAGGGATTTATGGCTAGATGACAATTTTCTCTTGGCAAGTTGTATAGCATCAAAATTACTGATCCAAGAAAACTTGCCCACATTTTAGAAAATGTCTCAGTATACCTCTTCTATTTTATCTAGTACTGTAGTTTTTCAGGAAGTTTTTACTGATTCAAACATTCATCATCAAAATATTTACTGAGTAACTGCTACGTGTTAACCAAGATTTTTAATAGATACTAAGCTAAATAAACCACTTTCTTTAACCTATAAGAGAAGCCCACGTGGTGGAAGGGAAAATAAAGGGATTCGGACATATGAACATTAATTAGCTCAGTTGTAAACACAACTATTAGTGTAGACAATTATATTATAATACTGTATGTATTATTCTTCTATCACTGATACCCAAGAGACTCAGTAGAATAATATGGAAGTTAGACTTAAATAAACATATATTTTTAAAAATATAAAATGAAGTAATTTGGAAAGAGTATTATATTTCAAAATTACTGTGAATGATGACTCTACCTTTCTTAAATCTTCATCTTATCCCTTATGTTTATTTTTAACTTTGGTTTGTTCTTTTTCTTTCTTTTAAAGTTGCAAAAGGAATTTTTCCTTGTCAGATTTCTCTACAACCTTTATTACCTCTGATATTTTACATTGCTTCATTTTTATTAAACCCCCTAGAATTAGTTTATACCTGTTACATTTCAAGATGCCTCAGGAGACTAATTAACTT
Source organism: Kogia breviceps (assembly GCF_026419965.1). Taxonomy (NCBI): domain Eukaryota; kingdom Metazoa; phylum Chordata; class Mammalia; order Artiodactyla; family Physeteridae; genus Kogia; species Kogia breviceps. The sequence goes on along the minus strand of NC_081324.1, from coordinate 8,410,345 downwards.
AAACGCGTCCTGTAAAAATACAACAAAAACTGTAACTTTTACACAGTAAAGAATAACATTTCTGCATATATATGCTCTGGAATATTATACAGAAAATAAAGAACTGAATGTATGCATTATACTTTCTGTACAGTACAAAAATATCTCAACAGGTGCCACACAATAATCACTGGCTTTGTAGTAATTTGATGTTAGAAGAGAATATCATGATACAAGAAGGCTCATTTTTGGTTTAACCTTAGGTTAATACAAAAACTTTATTCTCCCCCCCCAAAAAAAAAGACTGATTGTGTTAGGCACTTACATTCAAGTTTATCATTAAGTCACAGAAACAGTCTCTTTCACCGTTTTTACTTTCTGTTGATATAGTAACTAAAACCTGATGTTTTTCTAAATTAAAATTTTTTTTAATTAAAAATGAAACCTGGGGCTTCCCTGGTGGCGCAGTGGTTAAGAATCCGCCTGCCGATGCAGGGGACACGGGTTCGTGCCCCGGTCCGGGAAGATCCCACATGCCGCAGAGCGGCTGGGCCCGTGAGCCATGGCCGCTGAGCCTGCGCGTCCGGAGCCTGCGCTCCGCAATGGGAGAGGCCACAACAGTGAGAGGCCCACGTACCACAAAAAAAAAAAAAAAAAAAAAAAAATGAAACCTGATGTTTAATTCATGCAATACTGACATATCACTGTTCATTCCAGCTGTGATGTCTCTGAATAGATAGAAGCTACAGCCAATAAATAAGCTATATATTATTTAGCCAACACATACATTTTCCTATGAATGTTTTTATTAAATAATTATTAAAGCTGAAGCATGCATAGAGTACATGTTAACACAGAGCTAACAAGTCCTGTAAACCATTATGTTAGGAAATTATGTGTCTGGTCAGTCAATCACCTAGCAGAAACTAGAAATGAGAAGGATTTGGGCTCTAAACATTTATAATTTTTAAGGCAACTCAGGGAGAAGGTGAACTAAAGGAAATTGAATACACAAGGACTAACAGTGATAAATTATTTTTAGTAGTATTGGCATATATCTAATTAGCAAAGACTTAGTTATAAGTCAACATATGGTCCAAAGTTTCCAGATGGAAACTAATCTAAGTCTTATAAGTGGTAAAACCTGTATTTTTAAGGAAATCACCCCTCTTCATGAAATTTATAAAGAATGGGATACAGTGACAAACAACAATTATGCCATTTTCCAATACTGATTTTGAATAAAGTAGTGCTTCCTCAAGCCCAGTTCCTAAGGGCTGACTCATTGTATCTTTCATGTCTTTATACAGGTGACATCGGGACTGTCTGGAAGAGAAATCTAGTAAATTATTTATAGGTGAGATGCTTATTGGTGAAACTAGAATCCTTCAGTCAGAAAGATCTTTGCTAACACAACCACGAGACGTGATCCCCTGGGATACTAGCCAACTGTCATAACACTCATCTACGGCTATGTTTTGCTTGCATTCTAGTGGAATAGAACACACTAGGTATTCCCAGACATTCACAGATAAAAAAAAAAAAATCAAACAAAAATTTTAAAAAGAAAAACATCTCCATATGAGCACATCATCCACATTTATGATCTTTGACTTAGAGCTTTTGGAAAATACATCCAGAAGTCTAGTAGTAAACTTCCTGAGATTGTTTCAGTACAAAGCTGTAGAGTTGGTAAAGCAAAACGACATGGATCGGTAAGGCCCTCAGGGTAAGAGAGGACCCAGCTGAAATCTTATTTCTGTCGGCTTCTGGCTGTTAACCCTGGGCAGTGTTAATCAAATGCTGCGAGTCTCTGATTTCTCATCTGGAAATCGGGGGTAATTTAGTACTCACATCATTGGATTATGGTGAAAACTAAAGGTAAAGAGCCAATAAATTTAAGTTTTTATAGACATTACTATCCTTATTAATGTTATTCAAAATGGAAGATGTTCAGTGACATTTCTAAAATAGTTTATCTGGGTATTATTTTAATCCACACTTTTAATATTTTAACTAAGTTAGATTATAAGTGTTTATGAATCATAGATGAATAATGCTTTTGAGGAAGAACCTTACATAAGAGACAATGTCTCTTGAAAAAAATATTTATCTTATGTACAGAGAAATATGATTCTGAAAACTTACCTTACGCTTGATAAAACTATCTGTTTTGTCACCTAATGCTGATACACAGATGCCACTGAATGACTTCATCATATGATGACAACCTACAGTCTAAATAATTCCATTTGGTAAATTAAAATAAATTATTTTAAAATATATTATCTGGAATAATATTCATTACAGTATACCTATAATATTAAAACAATCTATCATAAGTGATCAAATAAATACTCAATATATATTGGCTTAATGTAATATATAGCTATGAACCATGATAACATTATGAAGACTAACAATTTGAAAAAAATATTCAATGATCTAATGTTAATGACATGCATAGCAATATAAAAACATGCATTTAGAATGACAAGAAATATGTAATATCTAACTACAATGATAAAATTATGAGTAAATCACTGTCTTAACATTTTAATTAATGCTACTAAAACAGTGTTCCTAACAATAAAAATACTGATAAATTAAAATGGTAGCACTATTGGAACTATATTCTGTAACTAGGAAGAATTTAAACAAGACAGAATGTCATACAACTAGGAAGTGGGTTTTCTGTATTTTCCAAAATTTTTTTAAAATGAGTTTGTCATAATTGAAACAATGTCATATAATTCTGTTTTTTAAACATGTTTATATTTTCAGATCAATTAATTATTGGCAGAAATATCTTTTTGTCAGTCTATAAGCCATTAAAGTTAAGGAGATAGAAAAGAATGATAGTTATTCCCTTGACTTCTGTTGATTTACCCCTTTTGAAGCAGACAGAATTTTCCTTTAGGTATTAAAAAAAAGACTCTAATACACAACAAACACTCATACTCTCTCTATATAAATTCCAATAAAAGCAATGAAACAAACCACATAAGCCACTGTGAATCAAAGAAGACTCATATCATTGCTGTTGGGATTTTGTCCTCTTTGTCCTTTTGTGAGGATATAGCTTTCTGGGTACAAAATTTAGTCTTTATTTTCAAGTGGTTTCCAGTTAATTGAGGGAATCATTCCACATCAAACCTCTTTTTCTGTATTACACTTACACAGGGAAGAATTTCAGTAGAATGTTGGAGCTGGCTTGTACTGGCTCACTAAAGCCAAATATTAAATTTTCGGGAATATTGCAAACTGGTTGTTAAAGCATTGGTGGTTGACAATGGCCATTGTGAAAGAATTTACACCACAGAAGTCATCAAACCTACCAATCAGAACCTTTTTTTTCCCCTTCTGGTGGTGCTTAAGCATTTACCAGCACTGCACTGGCCAGAAGATGCTTGCATGTAGGATTTTTACGAGTGTTATCACTTAACTCGATCACTCCTCCATGTGAAACAGTGCATCCAAGCACATCCCTGGAGTAAGAGTCAGCACATAGAGTGGTGTGCACTCCAGCTGACCAGGGCCACTGTGTAGCATAGCCACTTCCTTTCCTATGAAAATACTGACCCCTTGGAAGGAGCATTCTTCCCTGGAAATTTCGTTACACCATTTATGAGCTTTCTGCAGAGATGAAGAAATAATGAACTAAAAGAACCCAACAATTAACACAAGAGGTGAGTTGTGCCCAAATTAAAGGAGGGCTATCTGTCGGTCTAACAGCTGATAGTCTTATTAACCTTGCTGCCTCAGTAAAGATTCGATAAAAATTATTTTTCTTGATGATGCCAATGAGGTTCTGGATTATCATAAAATACCTTTAAATAACCAGAGAAAGAAGAACTCATGTTAAATGCCATTTTACTGTAGTCTACCTTTTATTTTACATTTTTACAAATCACTTATCCATAGACAGTATGATATATGTTGAACTTCTATTAATCACAGATAATTGGTCATGTTGGGTAAAGGAAAATTTATTCTTTCAAAACATACAATTATAATTCACTACCCAGAAAAATGAAGAGAATGGTAGTTTTCCTGTCTATCTTTTTTTATTTTTGTTACAAGATGATGTGAGAATAATAAATTATGCTTGAGCATTCTTGGGTGTAATACTACTTTTCAAAGGTGAGTAATGATTTCTGCTAGGTAAGTAGTAGAAGTGACTAAATTGATTTCAACACTTTCCTAGTTCCTGGAAAAAGTTATAAACTATACACACACACCTCTCAGGAGCTAGTAATATGTGCTACTTATTAGCAAGACTACTTTAGGGCTAGGTCACATAAAAAGTTAAGATTTATCTTTCTATTAGTTTGTGGTAGGAGTCACTTAACTTGATTGTAAAATAAAATAATGGGTGATAACTCTTGACAATCTCAAAGGCGATTGAATCCCCAAGTAGTAAATACTTATAAAGGCCTGGGGATCCCTTAGTACAAAAAAAGGATTAACGATTATTTATTTTGTCATGGCAAGGGGTACTCAAACTAGTACAGCTAAACAAGAAACCATGAGCATCTTATTGTTATTATTTATTCACCTAAAAATACATGAGATTACAAAGAATCATTTTCTTAGCACTGAAGTTATAATTCTGGTTATATAAATAGGATCAGTGTAACAAGAGTAGTCTCAGCTTGAATTCTGCTATAATTTTTGACTGAGATCGAAAAAAAAAGAGCAGTTCCTGATATTTCCAAACTTATCTGACTCTCACAGCTAAACTATGTTAAAAGGGATTTTAAATGAAATAGGTTTAAAATGTCTAAAGATATAAAAGGAATAATCAAACCATAAAACAAAAGTGGGAGATAATGAAATAAAAAAGAAAGAATGTGAAGAAGGACCAAGTAAAAATTCTAAAAATAAAAATACAGTCATTGAAACAAAAATGACAACAGATGGCTTATACAAAGACCACACATAGTTAAAGAGAGAATTAGGGTCCAAAACAGGCAGATAGAAAGAAATTACCAGAATTCCACACATAGATATAAGAAAATATATTAAAAATTTCAAAGGTTAGAGAAATATTAGATCAAAAAGCCTCAATATTTATCTAAAAGAAACTCCAAAAAAAAAAGAGAATAGAATAAAATAGAGTAAGTATTTGACTGAAAATTTTCCAGAATTGAACAAAAATATGACTCCTCAAGTTGGAAAAAAATGTGTATTATCTCATTTAACTCTTACAACCATTTGTATTAAAGATTATTTCTGGTGAAGAAAATAAGCACAGAGAGGATAAGTAAATTGGTTAAATCCACTCAGTGACCAAGGGGTGGACCAGTCACCTTGATTTCCAGGCTCTGTTCCTTCTCTGTGGACACCTACATCTGGGTCAATGCCTCATGGTGGTACGGACCTAATTCAAAGACCCTCCACATTCCTGACTATCTGTTTGCTATGATCACTTGGGTAGATCAAATAAACTCCAGATAAACCGTTTTTGAAAAGATCGGCAAGACTGAGCATCCATCTGGGCAAATAAAAAGCCAACAGCACAAAAAAAAAAAACATTTTCACAAGAGTAACTAAGTGCTTTTCACTAGAAAAGGGTCCATTTTCTAGCTAAATACTAGGCTGTTTGAATTCAACTTTGTACGCTGGACGTGAACTATTTCTTCACTGTGCCATAAGTCCCTGGAGCCAATGGCATGTCTTATTCACCTTGTTTTCACGACAGCATCAGTAAAGCACCACACCGAGGAGAGACCCTTCTTAGATATGGGATGAGTTTGAAAACTAGAACACCCACATTTAGGGAATGGAAACAGAAAAGGGAACCATATAAGAAGACAGATTTTTTGATGATGGCCATTCTGACCGTTGTGAGATGATATCTCATTGTAGTTTTGATTTGCATTTCTCTAATGATTAATGATGTTGAGCATTCTTTCATGTGTTTGTTGGCAATCTGTATATCTTCTTTGGAGAAATGTCTATTTAGGTCTTCTGCCCATTTTTGGACTGGGTTGTTTGGTTTTTTTTGTTATTGAGCTGCTTGTAAATTTTGGAGATTAATCCTTTGTCAATTGCTTCATTTGCAAATATTTTCTCCCATTCTGAGGGTTGTCTTTTGGTCTTGTTTATGGTTTCCTTTGCTGTGCAAAAGCTTTTAAGTTTCATTAGGTCCCTTTTGTTTATTTTTGTTTTTATTTCCATTTCTCTAGGAGGTGGGTCAAAAAGGATCTTGCTGTGATTTATGTCATAGAGTGTTCTGCCTATGTTTTGGAGAGGGTGTGGAGAAAAGGGAATACTTGTGCACTGTTGGTGGGAATGTAAATTGATACAGCCACTATGGAGAACAGTATGGAGGTTCCTTAAAAAACTACAAATAGGGCTTCCCTGGTGGCGCAGTGGTTAAGAATCCGCCTGCCAATGCAGGGGGCAGGGTTCGTGCCCCGGTCCAGGAAGATCCCACATGCCGTGCAGCGGCTAGGCCCGTGAGCCACAACTACTGAGCCTGCGCGTCTGGAGCTAGCTGTGCTCCGCAATGGGAGAGGCCACGACAGTGAGAAGCCTGCACACCGCGATGAAGAGTGGCCCCCGCTCGCCGCAACTGGAAAAAGCCGTTGCACAGAAACGAAGACCCAACACAGCCAAAAATAATATAAAATAAATAAATTAATTTTAAAAAAGAGATTTCCATAATACCCTTTAAAAAAAATAAAAAACTACAAATAGAACTACCATACGACCCAGCAATCCCACTACTGGGCATATACCCTGAGAAAAACCATAATTCAAAAAGAGTCATGTACCAAAATGTTCATTGCAGCTCTATTTACAATAGCCAGGACATGGAAGCAACCTAAGTGTCCATCAACAGATGAATGGATAAAGAAGATGTGGCACATATATACAATGGAATATTACTCAGCCATAAAAAGAAACAAAACTGAGTTATTTGTAGTGAGGTGGATGGACCTAGAGTCTGTCATACAGAGTGAAATAAGTCAGAAAGAGGAAAACAAATACTGTATGCTAACATATATATATATATATATATATATATATATATATGGAATCTAAGGGAAAAAAAAGGTCATGAAGAACCTAGAGGTGACACGGGAATAAAGACACAGACCTACTAGAGCATGGACTTGAGGATGTGGGGAAGGGGAAAGGGAAGCTGTGACAAAGTGAGAGAGTGGCATGGACATACATACACTACCAAACGTAAAATAGATAGCTAGTGGGAAGTAGCCGCATAGCACAGGGAGATGAGCCAGGTGGTTTGTGACCGCCTAGAGGGGTGGGATAGGGAGGGTGGGAGGCAGGGAGATGCAAGAGGGAAGAGATATGGGAACATATAAATATGTGTAACTGATTCACTTTGTTATAAAGCAGAAACTAACACACCATTGTAAAGCAATTATATTCCAATAAAGATGTTTAAAAAAAAAGACAGGGAAAAGTTCAAAGAGATAAAAGGATAATACAGCATTAAGGAAATTAAAAGAAAGTCTAAAAGAGAGGAAGTAGTAATTAATGCCCAATGTCTTTGAGAGGAAAAAATGATCAAAGATCTGTAAAGACCATAGGATGTGGTAACTGAGAGATGAGTAGTGAACTCTGTAGAGTATATTTTCTGTAAAAGAAGAGAAACCAGGTACGACATATAATCTCTGCCTCCTAGAAATTTACAGTCCAACTGGGAGCACAAGATGTAATCATATGTAATGAGAAGTAAGAGTTATGAGTCAAAACATTTTTAGAATTTTAACAATCTGTTGTTTATGCAAAATTATCTCTACTAACTTCTAAAAACAAACAGAAAAATAATCTAATTTGGAGAATATCTTGAGATAGGCAAAGATAATCGACACTAGAAAGATTGAATGTTGTAAGTTCATATTGTATGTTATAGTTAACTAAAACAGTAACCTTTTATTATTATATAATCTTCCTAGATTTGAAAACACATACCTTACAATCTATTTATTCCTTGAAAATAGAAATAGCACTCACAGTGCTCATTTTAGAAATAGTATTTTTCTCTCTTAAAACTTAATGAGGAATAAACTGAATATGGAGAGTGTTATTGCTTATTATCTTAGAAGTTTGGATTTTATAGCACATGTCCTTTAAAGAATAATTTTTTCTCTAAGACTTATGGGAAAGTTTTTTTTTTTTCTATTTCCTTCTTTGAAAGACACAGTCAGGCTTTGCTCATGATATTATCATTCTTATTTATTCCTTGCAAAATTAACACTGAATAGTTTTATATACAGTTGACCCTTGAACAACATGGATTTGAAGTGTATGGGACCACTTATGCATAAATTTTATTCAATAGTAAATACTACAGTACTATACAATCTGAGGTTGGTTGAACCATCAGATGTGGAACCACAGAAATTGAGAAACCATGGATGCAGTGGGCCGACTATAAATTATAGGCAGATTTTTGATTGTGGGAAGGGTTAACATCCCTAATCCCTGCATCGTTCAAGGGTCAAGTATATTTGTAAATATAAGATATACATAGTGTATGTATACCCACCTAGTCACAGCCCACATAGACTAGGAAGGACTTACCTCCTGGGGCCTGAGTAAGAAAACTGTAAGTAGTCTGCTAACCTTTTCAATCCAGGCCAAGATAGAAAAGTAAGCCAAGAAATATGTATAATTGATATTAAAGAGAAAGATTCTAATTAATTTCTTAGCAAAGCAAATGAGTTTCATCAGCAAAAGCTTCTTAAATAAGATCTGTTTATGCTCCCATGTGCTTTCTTCCTTTAAAATCAAAGCTCTCAAGAGAGCAACAGCTGACAGCTACATTCAGGTCCAACAGAACAACAGAAAATGAATCAGACAGTTTGCTTTTACAGAGAAAAATAACTGCAATCTAATGTTTACAAATATATGAAATGACCAACTGATTTTTTTTCTGAATTTTTCACTTCCCTCAATTAAGGCTTTTATTTTGATGTTCTTATTATTTTTATTTATTTATTTATTTTTTATACCAAAATTGTCATGGTAATTAGAGACTTGTAGGAATCAAAGACTTCAGATCTGTGTGGAACATGGTCTTAGCAGTAATATTAATCAAGGGTGCAGGACAGCGCCAAATGGGAAACACTTTCCAAATATGTATGCACATGTGGGCTTGTCAATCCCCCGTGCTATACTGTTACAAAGTTCTGGGTCAGAACCACTTGTGTAAATTATTTAGAAACTACCAGCATGGCCAGTAAATGTATCAATGAGTCAATCAATAACTTGCTTTAAGTTAACTGTTTGGATTCTCAAAAATTTACTTTTGCATGTAAACAATATGAATTAGATGTCAGGGTACATCTTCACCCTTTCTCTGGAACTACTTTCTTTTCATCTACATTTTAAGTTTCTTGTCATTTGCAAGTTAAAAACAAAAAGGGATCCTGAATCCTGCTGGTCCCTCCAGCCATCTGTCTCTTTCTCTCACTTGATCTTTTCAACAAGTCTTCAGAAAGTTGTCTGTTTGTTTTTACTTTCCATTCCTCAAGACATTTAAAAATAGGCTCTGACCTCACAACTTCAGCATTTACCAATATTTCTGCATTCCCATGGTGGATCTAAGGGTGCCATGGGAAAAGTCAAAGATAAAACACAGAAGGCCATGCAGTGAGCGCTAGCTACTGCATTTAGGGCAGTCACTCCTACACAGCAGGACCTAGGGTTTGAGAGGCTGGGTTGGTAATAAGGGAACAGGTGCATAGGAAGACCTGTTGGTATAAACCCCTATGATATTTCTAATTACTTTTGACAATTTTTTCTCCTCTAGGTCCCAGATATTGGTTACATGTTGTCTTAAGTTGATGGAGTTATTCCAACATTGACAGAGAATACTCGAACTAAAACACAGCCCCCATAGAATGACAGCTTTGTTTTTGTTTATTTACTGATATTTAATGCCTAGACAGACAAACCTTTGTTCCACCATTGATTTTTATTTCAGGGGAAGATAGCAAATTTAAGCTATGATGGAAGGAAATGTGGACAGAGTCAGAGGCTGACTAAACACCTGGCAAGGGCAGAAATAATAGTAAAGATAAACTCAATTTCAACACACAAAAAACTCCTTCATCTTGGATTGAAGACAATTTGCTAATGTGAACTATAAATCTATTTCACCTGTTGATGTTCTGTGAGTCCCAGCAAATTCTTTCTATACTTTGTGAGCCAGTTTCCACATGTAAAGATTAATAAGATTAACTCTGGCTTTCTAGGGATGTTGGAAAGATAAATGAGGTAATATTTCAGAAAGTGTGAAGAACTTCCTTAGGAGAAAATTATTATACTAACTTCAGGTATAAATGCAATTACAAGAATAACCTTCTTGTTATGAATTGACCTAAGAACTTTATCTGTCTTATGAAAGGATCTGGCATTGTTGATGTGGGGCTAGTGAAACCAAGGGAGATCAGAGCAATTGTCTTACAGCATTTTATTCATCAAATCACCTTACATATTTGTAGATATAGAAATACACATATATGTAGATGAACATGTAGATTTATATGTGCATAGATAGTAACTCTAGGTACATAGCACTGTGCTAGGTACTGTGGGATATTTAAAAAATATTGTTTCAAAGAGTTTAAAATAACGTTAGCAAAACTGCAGTTATATAGACTTGTGTATGTTTATTCATATTTTTCAGATAGTTTGACACAGATCAAATATAGTTTTAAACATTCTTCTCTAAAAATTATATAGTAGCAAATACTTGGTTCTTGATTTAAGAAATTCAAATATCATATATTAAGACTGCATGAAAATAGAAATCTTCAGAAGATTAAAAAGTACTTTTAAAGAAAGCCTATGTAGCAGCTTTCAGAATTAGACAAATAGATTCATGCAAACAGAAGCAATTATCATTGCAGAGATTTTATTTTGTGAAATTGGCAGTCTAAACATTTTATGAAATTTGTGTCTGTTCTAAAAACTTCTACCACAAGGATAGTTATCAAAATATAAACCATAGCACTGTTTAATTTCATGATGCTACTTTCATATAATATAACAAAAATCTACCTATATACAAAATTTTATATATAAACATATATTACATACATTTTTATACATGAAAGATGAGGAAAGAGGGAGAAAGATATAAAGCAAATATAGCAAAACATGAATAATTGTTACATTTAAGTTGAGAGTACATGGATTTTTATGATATCACTTTTCTAAATTTTTGAAAATGTGCATAATGATTCTGGATGAAAATTCATGATGCCATCCTGGAATGGTGTACTATCATTATATTTTATATATATATATATATATATATATATATATATATATATATTTCTAGTTTACAAGTAGATGACTACTTGAAAGCTTATAAGAAAGATGTGCAAATGATTATTTCCTGCCATGAAAACCATCGCATCAAACTAATGCCAACATCCTTCTTCTGTTTTTAGATTAAAACTTTACTTCATTCATTCCTCAAATAAGAGTCATCATTTGCGATTTCTCTCAACTTCTCACTGTCATACCAAGAAACCAAACTGCCTCTGCAAACATGCTGTTAAAATGGAAGTGACACCTTTATTTTCCTAATTTGGGGGATCCCAAATCCTCCCTCAATCTTTTTCTGAATCCCCAATCTAAATGATCTTCTTTCCCCAATATCATTCTTCTCTCACAGCAGAAAATTTCATTCATAGATTTAGTGTAATGTATAATTATACATTTATTTCTGTGTCCATGCATTTATTTTGTCTTCTCATTAAACAGGAAGCTGCATGAATGAGACCCTGTGTTCCTGACAGTATATCCACTACCTCAGACCTATTAAGTGTCAATATATCACCCTGACACTTAAAAATTACTTGTTAAGTGGATCAGTGATCTTCAAACTAACATATCCAAAGTGGAAGTTTCACCATTCCCTCATACTTACTTTCCAAAATGTACATATTTTTTCCAGAAAATAGCACTATATCCATCTGGTTGATAAACAATTAAACACCATCTCTTACTAATTCCTTTCTCCTATGTCCTCAATCCAATAATTATCACAAACTATCCATTCTACTTCTTTAGTATTTCTCATATTCAACTCTTTCTATTTCTATTACTACTATCATATTTTAGGGCATCTATCAATTTTACTTATATAATGAAATATTCTAATTGGTTCTTCACTCCCTCATTCTTGCACCCCTTCTTAACCAACCTCCTTCTCCGAACCCATTCCCTACAATCAGACAGAGATCCTTCTGAAACTCTAATGGGAACATGTGTTTTCTTCCTCACATGAAATGGATCAAGGATCCCCCATATGCCTTAGGCTATCTCCTGTCCCTTAAGTTTGCTCACAAGGTACTCTGTGGTCTCACCCTTGTTTACCTCCTCCACCCCTTTTCTCTCTCGTCTTCCTCCACCCACCCCTACGCAGCGCTCTACTGAGAAGCCACATGCTGCTCACATACACCCCACTCTATCGAGAAGCCACCAAATACTTTCTCTCCTTTGAATGAACTTCTGTGAATTTTTACTTGTTGTCCAGTCTTCCCTAATCACTCTGCAAGTTCCATCTTGGTGGTAAGTGGGGTACTGATAGACCTCTGCATACAGCAGTTGCACAGTGGTTAGTACGTCCACCAGTAGTAAACTGAGAGGGCAAACCTGTGTAAGAGGATATGCACAGAATGGACAAAGGATCGGGCATCTGGAAGTCTGAGGGGTGGGGAAGAGTAATTAAGAAGACAGTGGACTTGGGTGACTCGCTGAGAGTAACAGATGTTTTGGGAAAAGACAAGGGAAGCCAGAGGTTAGCCATTAAGGTTCAAGGTGAAAGTCAGAGGGCCTGATGGTAGCATTTGCGAACAGAAAAGGCTGAGTCCCAACACTTAATCAAAGGAGTAGCAGAACTGAAGAAACTTTTCGATGCTCAGCTCTGGGAGGTTTTATGTACCAAGGTCAGAACCCTGAAGGGGAACCGGCAGCACGGTTAAAAGCTGGGCATCTCTATTGATGCCCTCAAACAACATGAAATCTAGTCCTGCCAAACTGGCCACTGCCTGAAGACCAGGTGGACTCTGCCTCGAAGGTAAAAGTATGGTAATGTAAGGACAAATACAGGTGAAAAATAAGAAGCTTAATTCTGCCTGTTAAAATAAGGGACGTTTCCTCCACTCCACTTCTTAGAGCACTGACTTTAAGAAAATTTGTACGTTCTTTCTCTATCACTTTGAAATATATGTAAATCTTTTTAAAGGCTAAATAAGCCTCTTATCAGCTTTACAACCCAGTCATGCCTTTTTTAAGAACCCGGGAACCATCTCTTTGAAATGTAATCTTCAAGGAATATAGCTGCCTTATCTCCCAGTTTCTGTGGGAAAGAAGGAGCCTAACTTCAGAAGCCCCTCACTCCAAGTTGCAAAACTACCTCTAGTCTTAATGATATGAGAGGCTTATTTGTCCCTTTGGATAAAGTCAATTAGCAAACACAGATGATAACTCCAATTAGCAGGTGAATCTGAGATGAACAATGTGTGATAAATGGTCTGTCAAGTCCTCTGACTTGATCTAGTTATTGATTAGCGTGAGAACATGTGTGTAGGTGTTTGTATTTGTATTTGCTTGGCTCTATAAAAGGATGAGATTTCTGCCTTGGCAATCTCTTAATGGATTTCCTGTGATGCACGTCACATTCCATTATAAGGCTTATTCAATAATAAAATTGTTTCTCTTCTACTCTGTGGAGAGGTTTTCTGGGTTGGAAGAAAATTTTATTTTTAATTGTATTTCTCCAACAACTCCATGCTCAGTTTAGCCTCTTCCCTCTCTCTGACACTAGATCAATAACCAACAAGAGGCCTGCTGGGTCTGCTAAGGGAGACAGGGCCACACCAGAAGAGCTGCAGGACATGGTTGAGATAAACTATAGAAAATGTGTGAGCCTGAAATAAGTCTGAGAATGGTGGGTCAAAGGGAGAAGAATGTAGAGCTGGATAAAGGAATTTTTCAGTATGGGAGCGTTCTCAAGAGATGGAATTTAACCCCCTAGTAGAGGTCTTGGGAGACTTTTCTAATGTTACTGCTGGATGACATTTGGAGGCTTAGAAAAAGTGACGGCTCATATTAAATGTAGTTAAAATGGTAGAACTGCAGTGGCAAACGCTGCAGGATGGAATCAAAGGTTTGCTGAAGAGGGCTTGCTGAATTGGCTCTGCTATCTGAGATCCAAATACCTACCAAATGACCCTGCCTGTGGGAAGGATCTGCCTGATGCTCTCCCTATCCAAGCAGTAAGGACTGTTTATCTCAGTTTATCAGAGCAACAAGGAATATACTATATCTTACCAGCATCACTAAGAAGTGGTGCCTATCTTCTTAGGCTAGGGATGATGGTAGGAGAGACTCTTACAGAACTAAGCTCCCTGATAGCAATGGGAATAATAGGATTTCAAAGTAGGAGGACAGGTATTGTTCTATCTCCATGGGTGCAGTTATCCTAATGAACAGACAAAATGATGTGGCAGCCACCTGAGCTGCAGGAGTATTTGAACTGTTAACAGAAGATGACCTTTCCAGATATATGGGTATCAGAAAAGGATACTGTCAATTTATACAATTAAAAGGATTCAAGCATGGATGACTTGGAGGCTGCGAGCAAGTGACCACTCCCATGAGAAGTCACAATCCCTTGCCTAGTTGCTGGACATGAGCCAGTTCTCAAGTCTGGAACACATTTTCTAAAGGAGAGGTTGAGTTTCAAGCAGAATGGACCCTAAAACACCGTGGTAAGTGTATACGGTAACAATCCCTCCAGTTCATCCCCGAAAGATCTATGGCCACTTACTCAGATAACCATATATCCCTAAAAGGGAAATACTCATACATTTTGAGGTCTATTGGGCAGAGGACCTGAGTAGTCCTTGAGACTTAGGAACACAAAGCATCATCATGTCCTTCTCTGAGACAGTAGGAGGCGTATGTGGGCCAGGTAATAAATGAACACCGGGCCCAAGTTCAACTCATATTGGGTCCACTGGGGATGATGCACTCTACTAGTGGATTAGACATATTAGTAGTTAGCTTGGTTTGGTGAGTTAAGACGTCTCATAGTGGGAAAGACCAGGTGGAAGCTTTCTAAACCACTCCTACCCTCTGTTGCCCAGATAGTAAATCAAGCATTATATTGCATCCTGGGGTCTAGGTTAGAGATCAAAAACAACCTTTAGGACCTAAAAGTTACTGGGATGTCGCACTCCATTATATCTCCATTTAATTCACTGACGTACACAAGCAGTTGGCAAACTTTTTCTGTAAAGGGACAGATAGTAAATACTTCAGGCTTTGTGGAGCATACAGTCTCTGTCACAATCATTCAACTCTGCCTTTGTAGCATAGGCAGGCATAGGCAATACCTAAACAAATAGTGTGGCTATGTTCCAGTAAAACTTTATCTACAAAAATAGACAGAGGGGGCCCACAGGTTGTAGTTTACTGACCTGAAATGTAGACAATATTTTTTAAAAGTAACTCATTTATTGAGAATTTATCATATGCCAGGTATGATCAAATTCTTCGACTTATTGTATATTCCTTACTATAGCCATAAAATTACATTCATTATTGTCCCCAATTTTAAGATACAGCTTTTTTTGCTTTGGGTAAAGTACAAAAAAATATTTAGATCTTCAACAACTAAGCAAACCAGTGGGAAAATAGGCAAATGACATGCCTAGGACATTCACAAAAGGCAAAATTCCAGTAGCCACTAAACATATAAAAGACACCCAATGAGATACCGTTTCAAAGGTATGAGTGTCCTAAGAGTAACAGATTATATTCTGTTCAAAATACTCTCCCCTCCTCCTGGAAGAGGAGTATACCTATCTATCCCACTAACGTCAGGCTTGGTATGTGACTTGAAACGGTGTGTGCTTTAGCGAGTGTCTCCCTGACATCAGGCTTAGCCATGTGAGTGTGCCCTACCCTAAGGGAGAATGATGTATATGATCAGCCCCTTGACTTCAGGAGTTGTCATATGACTTGCTGTGGACGATGAGATGTAGACCGAAGTGACATGTGTCACTTCCAAGCAGGAGCTCTAGGAGCCAGCTTGCTGCTGTGATTTCCTCTTCCCTCTGCCGTGAGACAGACAGAGGATGTTCCTTCCGCCAGGCTGACTAAACAAGATGTGGAATAAGGCAGCCGATGACGAACGATGGACTTGCAACAGGAGGCACGTGGGGAAAGGGGGTTTCTTGTGCAATTGCACTGGTTGTAGGTAGGGCCACTTAGACGGGATTTGAACCTATTCGGCTCCTCGTTAGGGGTATCACCTTGGAAGAGCTGCCAAACCTCACTCTGCCTTCATTTCCTAATCTGTAGCTAATGACAGTATTTTTAGAGATAGGTGTGCTTTGAAGATGAAGTGAATTTATACCTGTAGCACACCCAGAATAGCGCTTAGCACTTGGCAGAGTCAATGTTATTTCCATGATTCACTTCACTTAGGGAAATCAGTACTAGTTATGCTAAAAAGCTGATTTGGAGGTGGCGGGGGTGGGGGGAGTACAGGGGGTAGGGTGATAGAATCAGCAGCTACTTATAAAATTCGTTGCCTTTCTTTAGTCTTGAAACCTCCCCTGCTGTTATTTTGTATCTGGATGTTTGTTTTGAGCAGGAGACCCTCAGGAACAAAGGGTCCAGCTTGGCAGATGGCCCTTCTGGAGAGCTCAGGAAGGGAAGATGTGATGAGCCACGAGACTGAAAAACGCTTTCTTACAAAGTAGAATGTGTATTCAAAAGAAAAAGAAAACAGTGTGTAGGAGGGGCAATGGGGGAGATAGTATTATGCGCAGGAAAGAATAAAAGACATCTGAAAGTCATAGTAATTTTGTCTAATCTTTGAATCTTCATATATATAAAAAAGTCATTCTTTCTGATGCCCAGTGAAGTTTGGTATTGTAATCACTGTGATATTTACATATGAGAAGCATCTAGGTAATTATATTCTGACTGTTCCACTTGTGTGAAAAAGATAATCAAAACAAAAAAGGATCAGAAAGAACATACAACATTCATAAGCAGTCCAAAGGAGCTCAACTTCCAGAGAAGTGGGAGATGCTATTGCTAAATTTGAAGTGTCTTGTAGGTCCTAATGTCACTGTTAGGACTTGAAGGAATCTTCCTGTTCCTGTCAGTGCCACCAGCATGTCTGGCATGTCTAATGAGGGCCCGGCTCCGCTAGTCTTTGGAAACAGAAAGGACAGTGAACATGAGCGCTGGCTGCCCAGAGGAACCCCAGCCTTCCTGGAGCACACAGGACTTGCAAACAGGTAAGGACATCTAATTATAAAAGCCAATAAGCAGTACAGAAATACACAAAGGGGGAAGTAAGTCTGCCTTCTTGAGTCAGAAAAAAAAGCTTCAGGAAAGAGTAAAATCCCATTATTATAAATTCCAAAAAAAGTGAATTATTAAAAGTTACTGAGGCGGCTAACATCAGCAATAGGATTTGAACTACAGACTTATTTTTTGTTATACAGAAGTCTGAAAATTTTTTTGGTTTTGCTCATCCTAGGGCCATCTCTTTCCAAAATGTAAATTTAAAATATTCCCAGTTTTGGACTTCCCTGGTGGCACAGTGGTTAAGAATCCGCCTGCCAATGCAGGGGACACGGGTTCGAGCCCTGGTCCAGGAAGATCCCACATGCGGTGGAGCAACTAAGCCCATGCACCACAACTACTGAGCCCGTGAGCCACAACTACTGAAGCCCAAGTGCCTAGAGCCCGTGCTCCGCAAGAAGAAGCCACTGCAATGAGCAGCCAGCGCACCGAAACGAAGAGTAGCCCCCGCTTGCCGCAACTAGAGAAAGCCCGCAGGCAGAAACAAAGACCCAACGCAGCCAAAAATAAATAAATAAATAAATTTATATTTAAAAATTCGCATTTTTAAAATAGCATCAAATCTGAATTTTCATTAGGACAGAGAATCATTCTGTCAATGCAAGGATTAAAATATTGTTTCAAATTCAAACCTGGGGAAAGTCAAACTAAATTAGCAGGATTAAATAGCTAATATGGAAAGCATATGGTAAAGAATATTTGGTAACTCATATGTATGGAAAAATGCCATTATTCTAAAACATTACCTCCTTCTGAAAAGAAATAGAAAAAAAGTAATATAAACATGTGAACTTCCTTTAGACACTTGGGACAAATTTAAATTGCTTTTGAATTTATGTAATTATTTGGTAACACTCACTACCTTGGAAGTGCTTGGGATTTGGCCTTTTAACATCTTTATTGGAGTATAAATACTTTACAATGGCGTGTTAGTTTCTGCTGTATAACAAAGTGAATCAGCTATATATAAACATATATCCCCATATCTCCTCCCTCTTGTGTCTCCCTCCCTCCCTCCCTATCCCACCCCTCTAGGCGGACACAAAGCACCAAGCTGATCTCCCTGTGCTATGTGGCTGCTTCCCACTAGCTATCGATCTTACATTTGGTAGTGTATATATGTCAGTACTACTCTCTCACTTCATCCCAGCTTATCCTTCCCCCTCACCGTGTCCTCAAGTCCATTCTCTATGTCTGCGTCTTTATTCCTGTCCTGCCCATAGGTTCTTCAGAACCATTTTTATTTGTTTTTTAGATTCCATATATATGTGTTAGCATACGGTATTTGTTTTTCTCTTTCTGACTTACTTCACTCTGTATAACAGTCTCTAGGTCCATCCACCTCACTACAAATAACTCAATTTCGTTTCTCTTTATGGCTGAGTAATATTCCATTGTATATATGTGCCACATCTTCTTTATACATTCATCTGTTGATGGACACTTAAGTTGCTTCCATATTCTGGCTATTGTAAATACAGCTGCAATGAACACTGTGGTACATGACTCTTTTTGAATTATGTTTTCTCAGGGTATATGCCCAGTACTTGGATTGCTGGGTCATATGGTCGTTCTATTTTTAGTTTTTTGAGGAACCTCCATACTGTTCTCCATAGTGGCTGTATCAATTTACATTCCCACCAACAGTGCAAGAGGGTTCCCTTTTCTCCACACCCTCTCCAGCATTTATTGTTTCTAGATTTTTTGACTTTTTGAATCTACACCAGTAGATTCTGACCGGTATGGGGTGATACCTCATTGTAGTTTTGATTTGCATTTCTCTAATGATTAGTGATGTTGAGCATCCTTTCATGTGTTTGTTGGCAATTTGTGTATCTTCTTTGGAGCAATGTCTATTTGGGTCTTCCGCCCATTTTTGGATTGGGTTGTTTGTTTTTTTGATATTGAGCTGCATTAGCTGCCTGTAGGATTTGGCCTTTTTGTCTACTGCTCTATTCCTGGCATCTAACAAAAAGCCTGTTATATTAGTCAGGGTTCTGCAGAGGAACAGAACCCATAGGATGTACATATTATATAAGGAAATTTATTAAAAGTAATTGGCACATGGAATTATAGAAGCTAAGAAGTCCTAAAATCTGCAGTCAGCAATCTGAAGACCCAGGGGTGCTGATGGTGTAGTTCTCAAAGGCCTGAGAACCAGGAAAGCCAAAGATTCAAGTTCCAGTGTGAAAGCCAGCAGCCTTCAGACCAAAGAGAAGCAAATGCTTCAGTCCAAAGGCTAGAAAAAAATAAAACCACAATGTCCCAGCTCCAGGCAGTCAGGCGGGAATTTTCTCTTCCTCAGCGGAGCACACCCAGACTGAGGAGGGTAACCTGCTTTACTAAGTCTACTGATTCCCTTGTTAAGCTCATCCAGACACAACTTCACAGACACACACGGAATAATGTTTGATCAAAAGTCTGGTCACCCTGTGGCCAAGGCAAGTTGACACAAAAAATAAACCATCACAGGTGGTAAACAATTAAAAGCCAATCAACACTGCTTGAATAAATGAAGAAAGCCATGAAAATAGACAAGAAAACGTGTAAAGAAAAAGTTGTATTTAAGTGCTGGATTGGAAAAATGTTATAATTTCTTCCTAATGAAAAGAAAGGATCTTTAATCAAAGGAAACTAATGAAAAATATTAATTGAACCTCAACAGCCTGAGCTTTCCTGATTCTTCCAAATGATGATCAAGTTGCTCAGGAGGACGCCTTTCCCTCTTGGAGCACATGAGGTCCACACTCCACCATCTGGTTTGCGGCTGGCGCTTCCCCTGCAAACACTGATAGCTGTGAGGTTTCAAACTTCCACTGAGGAAGTGAACGCAACCAGAATAGGATTCACCAGTCTCTTCACAGGCAGCTGGCTGCCTTCCTCAGCAAGTCAAGGGACATTGTAATTCAAGCTGTTTTCAATTTATTCCAACGTGAGAGCCTTGTCTCCCAAGGGATTCTACAATTGCCCTTGGAATGGTTGAACCTCCCACATGCAGTGAGAAATCTGCCTTATCTGCAAAACTCTTAGGTTGTCTTCTCACTGTGAGTGTGTTTTAACTAACTGCTTCCTTCCTATTGCTGGTTGCAGCTCCCTCACTTCACAGCATCATCTGACCTAATCTCTGTTTTGCAATATTTTCTACTGATACACGTGAACCTATTTCATTTTACCTAAAAGATAAAAAGAAATGTGTGTATAGGTCTATGTGACTTTCAGTTGTTTCAACTGTTGTAACTGTTAAATGAAATAATGAATCGTAAGGACTTATCTCCTTGGTATTATGCTGTTATCATTATTGTTATCTTCCATAAAAAATTACTTTCTAAATCAAAATAACATATTATAATCCCAGCAGTCATTTAAATAAAAAAAAAATCAAACAGTTGTATAGCACTCACTGTATGTCAGTCATGGTTATTAATGCTTTACGTATGTTTATTAAATTGTTATAACAGACCTGTGGGTCAGGCACTGTAACGACTCCCATTTTGTAGATAAGAAACCTGAAGCACAGAGAGAGTAAGTCTTTTGCTCAAAACCATGAAGCTAGTTTGAGGTGGGACCAGGATTTAGACTCAAGCAGACTCCTCCTAGGAACTGTAGCCTCAGCCATCGTGCTATACCACTTTGATCAGTTTTGCCATGAGTTCTTAGGGGAAAATAAGACTCTCATCTTTACTTGGAGACTCTTAGCTCCTGAGATGCTAGAAATAATGACTTCTTGGTTTATTTTCACATTCTCCAGGCCACCATCTAGTGCTGCATTGATTATCACTGTCAGCATCAGCAGACTAGAGGCACGGAAATTTCTGGCCCTCTCCCACGGCTCTTTGGGGGAAGGGAGTTGGGGATTCCTTTCCAAAACACATATTATTTCTATTTCCCCCAAAAGCATGTTTCTCCCAGAGAATATGAGACGTTAACTACGTCCAACCCAAATAACATTTTTTCAGTCACTGCCCAAATAGCCCTCTGACTTCTTTCTTTACTGAATTGTGTCTTTAACATTTACCTATAATTTTTCTCTTGATCTTAATCTTCCTATGACCTTTCACCGAAGCTGTGGACTCTAGAATTTGTTTTCGGTGACTGGCAAGATCTTCTTTCCTATAACTGAAATCTTACTGGCCACTGATGTCTCTACAGGCCTGTAAGCAGAGACAGTCTATTCTCTTACATCCCAAGTACTTCTGGATCAAAATAGTGGTGTTATATCCTCCATGTTTCCCTTATGCCATGTTGGAAGGGAAACTACTGTTCCTAAAAAAAAAAATCTACCTCTGAGGCGTATGCCACCTAACTATGCTGCCTTCTGTTGTGATAATCTGTCAGTGTGTCCCTTTCATTCATTGAAGACTTTGTTGTCTGGCTCAGGGTTTCCTATCCACCCATATTTGAACGTCTTGGCCTCCTAATTCCTTCATCTCTTCATTTCCAACCATCTCCTTGACTCCGCCTCAGCCCTCTTAACCCATTGATTTTATTTGTATCACCTGAAATGTATTCCTACCCGCTACCATTCATGCAAACATCCCACTCTCACACCACTTGTACCCTCCTATCTTTCCAACTTCATCACCTCAGTATAGTCACTGCAATCATGTTTCAAAGGCAACAAAACCTTCACTTCATTGACCCCTCTGCTTGTGTCCTAGTCACTAGTCCCCTTTTCTCTTCACTTCCCATTTTACTGAGTTTAGGTTCCATGGAGCATCAGTTAAGCATCGTATAAGAATTATTTTAAATACACTCTAAACTTCCTTTCCCCTTTGCCCTTTGATCACACTCACCTGAACAAAAAACACAACCCCCAAATCCTTGCCAATAAAGATGTGGCTAACAGACCAGCAGCACCGGCATCACCTGGAGTTTATAAGACCAGCAGAAGGTCAGGCCCACCCAGATCTAAAGAATCAGAATCTGCACATTAACAAGATCCCAGGGCAATGCATGTGTGGAAGAGTACTTATTAAAACAAATGCCTGGGCCCTTGCCGTGCAGGTGTTCCTCTGTGTTTCAAAAATTAATCTTTCCACATGTACCCTGAATCCCATTCTCTTTCCCTTTCTAAAAAGCTATGAACTATGATCTTCACATCAATCTCTCTTTCTCTTCTGAATCCTTCCCTTACTAATTTAAGCGTGATTTATTCCAGATTTCTCAATCCTGGCTGCATACCTCCATCATCCAGACCCTTTCAAAAACTACTGATATTCAGACCAACTCCAGAAAATTAAATCAGAATTTCTAAAGATAGAACACAGATATGATTATTTTTAAATATCTCTCCAAAGACAATAAAAGGATCAGTGGTCGCCAGGGGTTGGGGGGGCGAGTAGAGAGGAGGGAGAAGGACAGGGATGAACAGGCAGAGCACAGAGGATGTTTAGGGCAGTGAAAATACCCTGTATGATATTTTAATGAGGATTAAAGTAAGTAAAATGCATTAGAAGAGTGCCCGTTACATAGCTACAAAAATATGTCTGCAGTTATTTTTAAGTTTTAAAATTCTGCTTTTTCACATCTTCAAACTTTAACATAAGCAAAACCTACACTGATGTGTTTCTTCTTCCTATTACAAGCTGTAAAATGTTGACTGTTGTTTTAATTATTCACCCTAATCAGGTATATTTCTGTTTACCTGACCCTGCAGTATCCTTGAATATGAATATTCTATCTTTAATTCTCCAGGCCACAAACGACATTCCATGTGGGATACGATAATGGAGGGATCTTTTAAACTTCTTTCACTTAGAAAAACATATGGTTTCTCTCCTCTCTCTCTCTCTCTCTCTCTCACACACACACACTCACACAGACACACCAACATTAAACAAAAAGGTTCAAATTCAAGCTTACTTTAAGAGAGTAGAGAGAAGGAACTTTGAAAAGATATGAGACAGAAATTTCAAACTAGACTGGACTAAATTTTAATAACTAAAAATTACTAGAATATTCTAGAATCTTCCCCAAGATGATATTAAGTGATGAAAAAAAATGAATCCCTGGAACACAGATTTAAAAAAATATATTTGAAACAAAAAAATAATTATATGATTATACCTCCAATGAATTGTGACTTTTCAATAAACTTATAATTCATAAATATAAATTTTTTAAGTCTTAAGTTTTAATTAGCATATTATTTTCATCTCCATTACATGGCTAAATATAATGGGAACCTGAATATTATATGAACCATTCTTTTCCCAATGCAACTTTTGGATCAACTTAAACAGATTGAATTTTAGGGATGTGGATGAAGTATAATGCCACCTTATAGTACTTACTACATTATTTTAGTAATATAGACCCACAATGGAAAATAATACATTAATATGAAATATTACTTTCTATCTGTGCAATAGTTTATTTAAACTCTTCAAATGTATCTTTCTTTTTTTTTAATCAAGAACAATTTTTATTAAGGCCACTAGGTTTACAATCTTTTAAAAACATCCCAGGATCTATTATACTATGAAGAGCAAGTATCAGGGAATAAACACCAAAGCATAACCACATATAAGGCTCTGATGTGAAGCAACTTTCCTTTTGTCTCGTTAAATCCATCTTTTCTCCAATTTAGGCAAAGGTTATAGCAAAATATGAAATCTGTCATAAGAGGGGCTCATAAAATGGGAGTGGCTATGCTTCTGAATTTTGTTCACCTCACCTCCTAGGCGCATTACATTAATACCTAGATATCCTAGTTTTGCTCCCTCAGAGGTCCCAGCAGATAGTTCCAATTTTACAAAAGAAACATACATGGAAACCTTGTCCTTGTAAGTACTCCTGACATTAATAGAAGTGCGACTTATTCACAGGCTCAATGGGTTATGGAAAAACAGTGTATTATGTGTCAATCAAAATAGAGAAAAAATAAAGTCAGATCTTCCAAGACATAAATGCATATTTAAAATTTTACATTGTAAATTAACTATACTTCAGTAAAAGAAGGTTAAAATTGTTTACAGTAAACAAATATACTTCTAAAGGAAGATTTCCACATTTTTCCAGTTAAGATAGTGTGGACCATACGTTATAATGAATTTTACATTTGACCTTATTTTTTCAGTAAATACAGTTGTGAAAACAGAGTTACAAACTCTTCCTTTTAAAGAATTCTCCCCTCAACAGGAACCTCTTTCTAAGATTGGTTCAAGACACTTTGGCACACTGAGGTAGCAATGTCCCGGAAGATAACCTCCCCCATTTTTTCCTTTAGTCTGAAGTTTTAAAGTTGAAATAAGGGCTTAAAGCAATCCTTTCACAAAAATAAGGCAGCTTTATGCGTAAAAACATTCGTTCTTTGTCAAAGGTTATGTTCTGCTGTCACCACCTGTCAGCATCTTCTTTAAAGATCAGCTTTTTTTCTTCCTAACGACACCTATATGCAGCTGATGGCTGTCCAGGTAGGTTTACAGAAACAAGCTCCACTGTGGTCTCAGGTGCCCGAACATCTGAGCTGGTCCTAGTGTTCTCTGAACAGCTCAGCGGATCTTGGAGAGGCAATCCTGGAACTCTTCATCACAGCCGTGTTTGCTTTTGCCACAGGTCTCATAGCACCTGCAGTGCTGGTTGCAACACTTTGTGAACACCAAACAGTGGACAGGCACGTCCATTCAGCAGGGAGGGTTCATAACCCTAACATGGGAAAGGCTTCGATCACTGCACTTATACTGGCAGAGCCTGTCCCTGCCTCCCAGGAGGTCCAAGCCGGCATTCAGGTACGTGTCTATCTTGGGAATGCCCTTCCAGATGGTCTTCAGGGTTGCCCTCCAGACAGTGGTGTGGGCCTGCTCCTAGCACCTGAAAGCGGCAGTCAAGGGGAGGAGGAGGAGGGCAAGCCCAGGCCACGGGAGCAAGGCCATCCGTGCTGCCCAGGCTCGCACAGCTCCCCACGGCCCCCGGAGCCCCCATGGAGCTCGGTGCTCCCTAGGCAGCAGCACAGGTCTCTCCGTGCATCTTTCACATCAACTATTTTTCATCCTTAAAGGTAAGTATTTGGGGCTTCCCTGGTGGCGCAGTGGTTGAGAGTCCGCCTGCCGATGCAGGGGACGCGGGTTCGTGCCCCGGTCCGGGAGGATCCCACATACCGCGGAGCGGCTGGGCCCGTGAGCCGTGGCTGCTGCGCCTGCGCGTCCGGAGCCTGTGCTCCGCAACGGGAGAGGCCACAGCAGTGAGAGGGCCGCGCACCGCAATGAATAAATAAATAAATAAGTATTTGAGTTCTTTAACCCAGTTTTCCAGAGCACATCACCATGATTTCCATATAAGTTGTCAAGATAACCTTTTGAATAGAGGCATGGATGCTGTCACTTGAAGTTTTACCCAAAGCCAACATCTCCCCTATCCAACCCATAATCTCCACTTAACCATTCTCTACAGACATGTTCACAATCACATCGAAGATCCATTATCCTTAGAACAAGTTCCCAGTGATAATCACTAAATCTATGTTCAATTTCTTTGTCATGTTTTTCCCAATTATTTCAGGTGACCTTTATAAGCAACCAAAAATTACTACTAAGATTATATCAGGTAAATTTGCCTTCTCCAAATTGTACTTTGTTATTAACAATAAAGTTATGACATTTCATCCCTTTATATGAATGACTTTATAGGGACTCTCTCATATGAGTCGCCCTTCTCTTTCCCAAGGGAAATTTGGTGGAAAAGAAACCATACTTTATATCTAGGCATATATGAGGTATCTTACTTTATTCTCAACATTGTATTAGGAGTTAAGTCTCTTTAAAAATGCTGCTGATACAATCTGACCAGCAATTTTCTGTCACTTGCCCTCTAGTACTTAACCAACAAAACAAAACCACTTTAAAAAACAAAGAGAATGAAAAGGACATTGAGTAAACAGGATTCACAAAATACTTTTTTTTGGATGCATCACATATGTAACTAAAAGACTCTGTCAAGTATTTTGACATAGAATAAGCTCTTTAAAATATATTTTAAAAATCTTATATATATATATATATATATATAGTATTTGTTGTGTTATTCCTGCAATACCAATATTTTAACAATTTCAGAAACAATATGTCATTACAAATTTTAATGAAATGAAAATACTTTAGAGTGGCAACCTAATAAGTCAAGCTAATAACATCAATTCTAGAGAATAATCTGATGTTCAAAGTAAATATATTTGCATTTAATAACTTACCACACCTGTTGCTAAGTATATACTCTAGAGAAACTCTCAAAAGGTTCATAAGGAGATACTTTGCGTCTGTTAATAGCAGCTCTGTATGTAGTATCAGGAGGATTGAGGAGATTTATATACCCATCTCTGGGGGCAAAGGCTAAGTAAAAGAAATGAAGAAAAAAAAAAAAAAGAAATGGAAGAAGGGTTTGACATACCATGAAAGAGTTAGAAGCAATAGACTAGATGAACCCAGCAACATGACTGGATGTTTAAATGATTTTAATATAATGCTGATTAGAAAAAATAAGAAACAAAATGAGGCCTATACCACAGTAATATATTTTAATTACAAATACATGCCCATCAACATTTACATAAGGAAAACTCAAATACACACCTGAAAGATTCAAGGAACATGAACAAATACATATATATATATATATATATATATATATGTCAGACATATATATATATATGTCAGACACATATATACATATATATATCTTTACTTGGATGAGACAACACAAATTGCAAAGAAATATTGAACTTAGGCACTATTTGTGATATTGTGGTTGTAATTCTGAAATTATATTTGTATGTTATTGAGCAAATGAATAATATATTGTTGTTGGGTGTTCACAGGGGAAGAAGGGAGATATAAATGTAGAAGGGAAAGTGGTAAGAAAGAATTTAGTATTGAATTTTAATTAGAAGTATTAATATGGACTTATATTTTCTAAAATATGTGTATATTTTACTGCTGTCCACAGAAATAGCCCAGGAGCAATAAGATCTCACTAGCCATGAACAATCCCGATCTTGGTGCCTATGTCCATTTCTCACCAAAGTAAACCAAGCCTCCTTGGAGTAATTTCAGATCTGGGACAGAGAAAGTACAAGATGAATAAGTGAAAGTACAATAACTTTTTGAACGAGAAAGCACTTAAAGAGATAACAGGGTCATATCAAAAGCATCTAGAAGCCACCTGAAGGGATTCTACATTCCAAATTTAGGTCAATTTGAGCACTAAGAAGAAAAATGATAAGGGATTTTGACACAATGAATTTTTAAAAATGAACGCATTAAAAGAGGAGGAGGTATCTCATAAAGTGTGTGTATATATATATATATATATATATCTGAATCACTTTGCTGTACACCTGAAACTAACACAATATTTTAAATGAACTATACTGCAAAAAAAAAAAAAAAAAGAGGAGAGGGTAGAGAGAAGAAAAACTCTTCTTTACAGATGAATGCTAGGATAACAGTTAGAAAATAATTGTTTTGCAGCTCCCAAGGTAATAAGAGAGACTCGGAGAATGACAGACTGAAGATGCAACATGCTAAAAACTGTAAATTTAAGTTCTTCATTTTACTCCTCTTTCAACATTCCTGTAGCTTGGTAAATTTTACAAATAAACAAAACAAATTTTAAAAACAGACACACAGAATGTTACCACGTTTCTCAAGGACACATGCAAAACAAGGATACAGATCAAAAACTGTATAATAATTGTTTATGATGGGACAGGAGAAACGAGAATATTGAAACAGGAAAAAGATCATATTTCACTGTAATTTGAAATGATAGAAAACGCATGAAGATACCATTTTGCTAGTGGAGGACAAAAACAAAAATAAGTAAAGAAAAAAAATGGAATCACATTTCAAGATCAATTGAGCCCCTAAAATAATGTTTTATTTTATCTCTTTCTTCTTTAATCTTTTATCTAATCTAAGCCTTGTTTATTAATTTGGTACCCAAAATACCACAAAATAATATTTTCTTCTGTGGGGAACAACAGTATAATACATATTTACTCAGAAACATAATTGCATAGTGAATGTCCCTTGCATTTTTATTACATTTAACACAGAACTTCAACAGGGGAGTGTGAGCTGGAATGATCTGAGACAGAAACGGCCTTATCAATTGGTATCCTTATATTAAAAAATTCATTTACTCAGAGAGAAAGACAGAGATTTTGAAAACTTGCTATTATCTCCAACCTTGTGAATTTTTCACTTCTTTCCAGAATAAATATAATAGCTTGATGTAGTAATCACATGGATATTTGCATATGAAAAGCATCTACTTAATTATATTTTGACTGCCAAACCTGCCCCAAATAGGAGGAAGAAAACATCAAAATGAAATGATACCAGACCATCAAAGCAAGAAGCAGATCAGCAGGAAGTCCAGACATCAATAACAAGTCCCAGTGAGACATAATACATTAGCACTTCTTAAGTCTAGATCAACTGAATCACACTATTTGTTTTCCTTTTTATGCAAAACAGAAGACTAAAAACCTTTTAATAAAAAGTGTCTGCCTATGTAAGTTGGTTATAAGAAGAGATTGTTGTGGAATCTATACACTGTGGAACCATTACAACTGGGTTCCTTCAAGTTATAGGATTATAACATTTGGGAAAGACTTCAAGAGACAATGAAAAGCGGGGTGAGGGGTTGGGGAGGTGACCCCCCCCCAGTGAACTGCCCAAGCCAGCACTCTGTAGTCTCTCATCCTCACTCCATCGGTCTCCTTACTTGAAGTGCCCAGTGCCCAAAAGGGTCAGGCTTTGCACGTAAAGGAAACCCTAACTGAAATGGTGGTCTGCAGCGCTCAGCTTTGAAATACTAACTTCAATAAACTGAACCATCATCCAAGATGGTTTCACATTTGTAAATCATAGTATGCTTCAGGAATCCCATGATAAAGCTCCACGAAGATCAGAAAGCTTAAGCTTCAGAACCCGTTACACATGCTCTTTATGTATTCAAAACTATGTATCATTTTCCTTAAAGAGGACACCAAAATTGTATCAGCTTTTGGAACCACAAGGCTTGGATCTGTTAAATTAGTTAAGCAAGGAGGCCATTAGAGTCAGGTGGCTCTACTGCGGTGGAGGCCTCTGTAAACAAACCAAAATCAGCCTGTAAATGCCTCAAGGTTACAAAACGCTAAGGACAACCAGTCACAAACAGCCAACGAGGCTCTAAGCTACAACCAACCAATAATTCCCTTACTTGGCTTCCACACTTCCTCCATGGAAGCCTCTCCTCAGCACCTGTCGGCGGAGCGCGCCTAACCACTGCCAGTTTGCTGCTGCCTGATTGGCATGGATTTTTGTTCAAATAAACTCTTAAAAACATGAATATGCCTCGGTTTGTCTTTTAAAAGTTCTATGATCAGAAAAACCAACCAAACGGGCCCCAGCAGCCCCCAGGAACCCCGAGCAACCAGGCGGAGGTACCTGCTGAGCTCCCTGGAGCCGCTGCCTGCTCGCTGCCTCTGGAGGTGTGGGGACGTCCCCTCGGATCCCGGTCCTCGTTCAGCAACTTTGCGTCACGAGCTTTCAGACTCTGAGCATCTTTTTTTTCCCCCCAAACTGGGTCCCGAAACCAACTGGAGTTGGCCTAGTTCCGACTGAGAAACCGGAGGGGGTCCAGGGTCGGACCCGGTCCAACTTAGAAAGCGGTCCGGGTTCCAGTTCTGACGGAGTCCGGGTCAGACTGGTTCCGACTTAAGTCGAGCACCGGCCGGGTCTAGCCTCGGACTGGGTCTGACTGAAACTGGGCTGGGCCAGTGTGAGGCCGCGGCTGAATAAAATTTTATTTTAAGGCTGCCCAGCAGGTAACCTGACCAAGGATGATCTTGAGTTACGGTGGCCACAGGGGAGAACTTTTAACCGAGAAAACTCGTCCATTTAGGAGGGGCCCTCGAGGAAAAGGGCCTCAGCTGGGCACTCTCTATAAAGGGTAGAGGGAAAATTATTTTCCTCGCCTACAGTTTCCGGTGACCAAGTGAGACCCTCTGGCATGCCCCGCTCGCTCTGGAGCCTGCAGACAGTGTCCCGGGGAAACTGGCGAAGCCAACAAAGTCCGCTCTCCCAGCTGTCCGTCTGTGTGCCTGCTTGAGAGAAGGTAAAATTTCAGTGTCCCTTCCTTTCCAAATTCAGGTTGGCAGGACAAAAGCATTTCTAAGAATTAGATCTTTGAATTGTGATTCGTGAATTTGCTTTCAGGTACTCATTGGTTGTCTATTCTTCTCTCGGAGATAGCTCTTTCCTTCTTGTTGGTCTTGTTTTGTGCCCTGAGAGCTTTGCTTGGCAACTGTCAGATTGGAGGCCCGCGAGATATGACTGGACAGAAGTGTGGGTTGCACGCCATTTGCAGCTAGAATCCTACCAACTTTTGCCAGCTCTCGGGAATTGTCTTGAGTTTTTCTTTCTTGTGGTTATTTTTGAAAGTGGCTGTGGATCTTGGGAGGGTGGAATCTTTTGCACCCTCTTTGGGGACCCTTCTTGTATCCATGGTATTGTTTAATAATGCTAGGAATATTTTCTGTTTGTCCTGGCTGATACCTGACAATATGTTCAAAAGGGTTGTTTGTTTACTTTTAGCTGTAAGGTCAGAAGTTGACCAGATTGCAAGTTGATATTCAGAGCCTGATTGGAACTTTTTTTCTAGTCATTCTCCCCTGAGCTAAAATGAAACTAGGTACCCAGAGAGAAAGAACATTCCAAAGACAAACATATCTAAACCTAGAACATAGGAATTTTTCCATCTTAGATTTCCATCTTAGTTGAAGATTTTCTCCCTGATATAAAGAAGCAAACTGAAGATAAAGTAGTTGGATGGCTGAGTCAGCCTAGATAGCATTCATGTTGCAACCCAATTCCTTGAGAAATTAAAAAAAATAACTGCGCTTGTCATACCAGTCTTTACAAGAACAGAAATGCAGCTCTAGAAACAATTCAAAGCCCATGTATCCTTTTTACCAGTCCCCAACCCCCATTTCCCATCATCTCAGAAAGCTTGTAGATAATAAAAAATTCTGGATTTAGGGAACAAAGTTCCTTGGAGGAACTCGAATTCTTTCTCAGTGCTTTTGAGATGTAAATGTTTTGCTTAGTCTTCTTTAGGAACTGAGAGCCATGTCTTATCAGAAGGGAAAAAAAAAAAAAAAAAAAGGAAAAGGCTATTTGGAAACTAGGTGAATGAAAAATCTTAAAAATCTCCACAAATATTAGTAAAAAGTTTAAGACATCTAAGAAGGTAAATCTAAGTTCTGGCCATCTGCCAGAAACACAATCTGGGTTCCACTGTTCTTTGATAAACTAGTGAGTTTTGCATTATCATGCCCATCTCATGGCTAAAATTTTAAAACAAAAGCTGTCAGATCTCTGTTTGCATCTGTCTGTTTCTATATGTCTGTGAATCTATGTTATGGGTGTGTGATAGTATGTATGTCTTAAAAGTTCAAAGATTCACTGTGAAAAGTTTCAGCAAAGTAGATTTTTTTAAAGTCTTATATGGTCAATCGCTATTCTTGCTGCACTTAAACAAAGAATTAGGCCAAGTTTAATGAGATTCAATTTATTCTGCAAATAAATTAGTCTTACTGTGATCGTCTTTGATAGAAGTGAGGGTGATTCGATGGAGGAAAAAAACTATGTTTCAGTAGAAAATTATAAAACAACCTGTGGATATCAGATTCTAGTCCTGTTCATTGTCTTTGAGGTTTTGTTATGTATCCATAAACTGAACTGGATCCTGAATTCTTCTACTCTCCTCAAATATCTGGCTAAAACTCTTCAAACAAATGTTTCTAATTTCTCCTACACTTCTGATTTGGAATCACTAAGAAAAAAGACTGCCCTTGAATCTCCTTGGAAGGGGCCATGCCAGGTTCTCCTCACCACCCAGAGGGCAGCCAAACTTCAGGGACGTGAACCTTGGGTCCACTTCCCCCAATTAAAAAGGGCTCCTCCAGACTCTTGGAACTGCACACCAGCTGTTGATCTAAAGTTAAAACTGACTAGGGGGTTTCCCTGGTGGCACAGTGGTTGAGAGTCCGCCTGCCGATGCAGGGGACGTGGGTTCATGCCCCGGTCCGGGAAGATCCCACATGCCACGGAGTGGCTGGGCCTGTGAGCCATGGCCGCTGAGCCTGCGCGTCCGGAGCCTGTGCTCCGCAATGGGAGAGGCCGCAACAGTGAGAGGCCCACGTACCGCAAAAAAAAAAAAAAAAAAAAAAAACTGACTAAGGAGGTTTCTTCCCACAAGCAGATGGCATCTTGAGGCGGACAGCTCTCCCAAGACCATGGATCAACATTTTCACCTTCAGTATGAAACCTTTATCTCTTTGCCTTTTTGCTACTTGCCTTTTCTCTCTGTTAATGTGCGGGAAAAAATGCTCCGAACTCTGGCAACTACTGCTGAATCCACTCTTAAGGCCATAGCTGCACAACAAAGCCCCTAGACCTTCTTGCTAAAATGGTGTTAGATAATATAATTGATTTAGATGACTCATTGGCTGAACAAGGAGGGTATTTACCATAGTAAATATCTTCTGCAATAACTGGATCGACACCTCTGGTATTGTAGCAAATAGAAGAAATTAACAAAGAAGCCACTTGGCTAAAACAGGTTGATGCCTCTTTAGGTATATTTTTTGATTTATTTGATGCCAGCTGGTTTGGTTCATGGGGGCCCTGGCTGAGGAGTGTACTTCAGGCTCTTGGTATTGCCCTCCTAATAGTTACCTGTGAGGAGTAGATAGATGACTGTAGTAGTTACAGACTACTACCTAAGAGTAGTCTCCCTGGTGAGCTGTGTTCTCTCAAAGGTCACATGTTCACAGTCATTCGCAGTACGTCTCATGGTCTCACCACACTTAGAGAAACTGAAACAAGATAACAATGAGGTGAACAGTAAAATCTATTCTTCTAGGTATCTGACATCATAACCTACGAATTCCACAATGAGACAAGAACAACATAACTCTGATGGTGACTAAGGGTGGCACTAATATCAGTACACGGTCAGTCTCTCGTGTATGAGAGGATGTCCAAAAGCGGGGGGATTGTGAAATTAATCAGTCAAGGAGGCCATTAGACTGACGTGGCCCTCATGCACTTGTGGCCTATATAAGCAAACCAAAATCTAAGCCTGTAAATGCCTCAAGGTTACAAAAATCAAAACTAAGGACAACCCATCACAGCCAACGAGGCTTTAAGCTACAGTCAATAGCATCCTACTTTGCTTCTGTGCTTTCTCTTTAAAAGCCTCTCTCAAGGTCCATTGGGTAGAGTGCCCAATTCGAAGGGCTTTTTGCTCAAGTAAACTCTTAAAATTTTTAATATGCCTCAGTTTATCTTTTAACCGGTCCATCCATGTACCTTCTTTCTCAAAGCCAAGAGTCATCCAACAATAACACACGCCACCCTAGCCTCAATAAATTTCCTCCACCACATTGGCCAGCTGAGCGTCCTGCAAGTGTCAGGAGGCATAGACTGACATTTTGAACTCTGTAAGGTAGACGGTGTGCTGAATGTAGTGAGATAAAAACTTCACAAATCATATAAGTTCCCTTTAAAAAATGCACGCCATCAAGTTCCAGGGATGGGGATAGTGATAGCTATTTCATTTAAGTTGTGAGGAGGGTTAAATGAGTTAATATGTAAGAAGTATTTAAAAGAACATGTTACATAGAAAGCAATCCATACCTGTTCACCATTTTTAATCACTGTTTTTGTCATTGCTGTTTTCAGTCCCTTGGTATCTTTTACAGGCAGACAAATTAACTTTGATGAAGTAGTTTGAAGAAACATTAAAAAAAGAAAAGAAATATATTGAGATGTGGTAAAGTGATCCTGTGGGAATGCAGGCAGAGTGGTTTCTCATTCAGGAAAATGGAAGGCAAACACATCAGCCTTGAGAGGAAGCCAGGGGCTGAATGCTTCATTTGGAGAAGTACGAAGCAAAAATGAATCATAAGAAAGGTTTTAACATCAATATGGTAGCCATAAAAACAATAACAACAAAAACATTGCCCAACAAAACAATGCAAAAAGAGCTATTTTGTCAGTAAATATATAGGAAATGGTGAGGGATTCTAGAGTAGAGTTACATTGAAGTTTTGAGCCTAAGTACCAACAAAAAGGTCAATATATTAAAAAATAATAGTAGGGTACGTGGAGATGGCTTTTAGAGGGAAAATGAACTATAGGTGATGGTGGACTGATTGGAAAGTTGCCATAGGGATCTGGAATTCTGGAGAACTCAGGGCTGGAGATACAGGTGGGATTCATGTGATAGGTAAATATTGATGAAATTAATTTTGTGGTAACTCTAGAGTACAGGTTATTTTACCAATGGATGGAAGGTAACAAAGAAGAAAAATCCAAATGAAAATCCTAGACATTTTTGTGGGTTTGGAAGAACAAGTGACAGTGACAAAGGCATAGAGAGCAAGGAAGGAGAGAGAAGTTCCTAAAGTGAGTCTAGGACAAAGTAACTCACTGAGACTGAAGAGAAGCCAAAGATAAGGAAAAGTAAGAATAGAACTTTGGATTGGGGGACTAGGAACCCAACCATGAAATTTAAGAAAGAGATTTCGATGGAGAGGTGTAGGTAGAAGTTAAATTGCTTAAACAGTAAAGAAAGGCATGGGTCACATGGTCAGGAATTTTGGTAGTGAAAAGGAAATAAAACCATTATCCCAGCCATGATGTTATTTAATCCCAATAAAGTCTATTGCAAAACTTTTCCAAATCTGTCTCCTATACTCCAGACTCTCTTCATTGGAATCTGTTGTAAATACTTCATTTTAGGAATCTTTCCAATGTGAAGATAAAATAGTAACTTCCTTTTTCAAACATATTGATGACTTCATTGTGTAGTTTGTGTGAAATTCTTCAGACTAGCCTTCAAGGTCCTCCAACATATAACATAAATATGACTTCCCATTTGTTCTTTGGCTGACTTCCACACCCATGTTCTGCATTCTCATATACTTCCACCCCGTCCCAAGTGGTACTTCCTTCATCTGACCTTTCCTGATCGTTACAGACTGTGCCCCCTGTCGCATCCATATATGTTGAAGTCCTAATCTCCAGTGTATTTGGAGATCGGGTCTTTAGGAGGTAATTTAGGTTAAATGAGATCATAATGGCAAGGCCCCAATCCAAGCTTATCCATGCTGGCTTTATAAGATAGCCTTATGAGAAGAGGGAGAGAAGAGAGAGAGAAAGATTGATTTCTGCAAGCACACGAGAGGACTCAGAGGAAAGGTCATATGAGTTCAAGGAGGCAACCTGCAAACCAGAAAGAGAATTCTCATCAGAAAGCCAGTTCCACTGTAAACTTGATCTTGGATTTTCAGTCTCCAAAACTGTGAGAAAATACATTTCTGTTGTTTAAGCCGGCCAGTATACGGTATTTTGTTTTGGCAGACTGACTCGACTAATACATTGATCCAAAATGAGATATCACTTGCTTTTTTTCCTCCATCTATAGAATTCATTTTTGCTAAACTGTAGAGCATTATGTATAATTTTATAGCTGTCTTGTCACAGATATTAGGATAAAGTTTATGGATGGCAAGAAATATAAAATTTGGTTTTGTAAACCCCGTAAATACTATATCTGCATATTCACTATACGATTAATATCCTGAACTGAAATTTTAAAAATTCTGTAATTCTAACCAAGTCAAATTCTATTAATAGAATTACCTTGCGTGTATGAATTGATGAAGGAGTCTCCTCTCTGAGAAGTTAAGACTGAATATTCAAGCCAGTTTTCTAAAAATACTGTACTTTAAGTCTTAGCATTGCATTATCATACAGATAGACCTTAAAATCTATATGGATGTTAAAAACAAACAGCAAACTAATGTATATGTAACTGTGTGAAACTGGAGAAGTCACTTTCTTCTTGGACCACATTTTACAGACCTAAAAATGAAAGTAGGTAGACTATGACCTCCAGTGCTCTCAGTGATTATCACTTATGGGTCTATGGATTTGAGATGAATAAATACCCACCAATTTGTGATATTTTCATTGTAGCACTGTCTTAAAGCTATGACTTTATCAATAGAGTGGTGAGGGCACTTTAATTTGCTACTATATTGACTGTGGGAGGAGATTATTTGCAACACTGTGAGATTTAAAGGAACAAGAAATAAATAAAAGAATCTTCAAAATACACTAATCATGCTCCTAGTATTTGCTAAAGCATTGGATGCTTCAGGACACTGTTATATCTTTGCAACAATCCTGTCTCATTGGTACTAGGACCTCATCTGGAAGTGAGACAGCTAAAGTTCAGAGCACTGGAATTAAATTTCTCAAGATTTTATATATGTGTGTATATATATATATATT
Organism: Kogia breviceps; assembly: GCF_026419965.1. Taxonomy (NCBI): domain Eukaryota; kingdom Metazoa; phylum Chordata; class Mammalia; order Artiodactyla; family Physeteridae; genus Kogia; species Kogia breviceps. Next base: position 8,373,626 of record NC_081324.1, on the reverse strand, counting down.
ATATAATTATTATATATTATATAATGTACAATATATTATACTGTTAATATATTTATATATTATATATTACTATATCATGTAATATATAACATATAGTTATAATAATATGATATAATAATATGATATAATATATATAGTTAGAGATGGGATGAGTACAGTAAAGCCTGTGCTGTTTTCAACATTCTGTGTTGACTAACAGCTTTAAAACAGCATTTACTTTTTTACTGTAAAATTATAAAGAAATTAGAGAAAAGATGATTATTTGAAAGCATGAGTTATTATAAGCTATCACTTATGTTATGACAAAAAGTACAAAGAAAAATACAAAATAAGGTGTTTCTTGCTAGACTATTAAAAATTTCTTGCTAGACTTATATTAGGTTTACTCTTTTCATTTTGGTTTTTTGATACGTGTGGTATATTTCCACACAAGGAATAGACTGAATGCCACATATCTTTAATTTAATCTTGAAACCTGACATATAATGAAATTCATTTGCTTCTAAGTGTTGTGCAGTATGAGTTTCAGTCATCAAATTATGAAATTCAATATTTTTTTTCTTCCAGGTAATGGAAAATTCTTAAATAAATGACATTTTGGTCCACTATATTACATTTGGTGGTGGGTCATAGATAAGACAGGAAAAAAGCAAAAATCTAAAGCATTTACATTTTTAAAAAGTAAGACTGCTGCTGTTTTCAATCTGTGTAACCTCTGAGGGTTTTTGTTTAATAAAATTTAAAAAATATTCTTAAGCTTGTGCTGCACACAGTAAGTTGACTATTTTAAGATGATAAGTGTTTGATACATTAGACATTTAGCATAGCTAAAAACCAACACCTTAAAAAATGGACTGAGGTGTTTGCCTACCAATTAAAATTAATTGCAGGAAATTTAATGGCAAAAGTTGAGACATAATTAGCTTAGAGCATAATGCTGAGAGAAACCTGTCAATCCCCACCCCTCCTTCCTACTACCTGCTCACATTATATTGCGATCTCTCATTTTCAACTTCTTTGCAACTTCCCACGCTCTCCTACTTACCATGCAAGATCCTCATTTATTAAACTCCTCCATGTATCTTTCCAACCTCTCAATCCTTCATTTAATTAATAACTCCTTTCTGACCAACTCCTCTTCATGGGCCTCCAGCCACATGGATGATGGTAGTAAACCTCTTCCTACAGTTGGTGCCATATATGTCTTCATCCACAAAATTAGAGAAGGCTTGAAGATCACTTGGAGCTCTGACAATGCTAACATTTCAGTAATGTTAAATTTGTCAACCTAAATTTAATTCATCTAACTCTTTAAAACTTTGGAAGTACAGAGGTATGCCAAAGGATACTTTTCTAAGGACAGACAACAATTAGTTTCTGTCACTATCACACAAGTCTCACTTCTCAGGGGGCCCAGAGAAGCCCAGAGCCCAATTCTACTCTCGCAAGGCTACTCCAGGCCTTCCTTATCTCTTGCCCACAGTTCTGCAGTTTCCTTATCTCTCTATCTTCAAGTGCATCATTTTCCAATTCATCCTCAACACTATGGCCACAGAAGTCTTCCTAAAATACCTCTCTGTCCAGGCTAATCTTTGGGTCTAGAACTTCATGCTTTATTATTACCAATAAAATACAGTTCTGTCAAAATAAGATGTTCAAGCCTCTCCCATGATCAAGTAAATTATTTTCTGAACTATTTCTACTAGTGTCCTATAAGAAATCGCCATACTTCTGAACTGGTCTTTTAGCAAACATTGAAACAATGTTATATATTTTCCTAGGCCCTCAAGATTTTACTGCCAAAATCACCGTTCTCCTTGTCTACACCTACCTTTCCTTCCATCCAACTCCCACATTGTGATGAAGGTTATGACCACACCGTTTAGTGATGTTCCCCTTGTCAAACCCTTATTCACTTATTGTCTGCCTTGCTTATTTGGCTTTTACTAATGCTATCTCATAATACTGATTTTTATGTAAATGTATTGTCTTTTGGTGTATAAGCTTGTTGAGGGTAGAGCCGGTTCCCAGTAAACTTATGTCAATTGTGACAGAAAGATTAAGGTGATTCAGGCATATATGCAATCAAAGAATTTGGAGATCAGATTCAAAATAACCAAATAATCAACTGACTGATATTTATTTAGTGCAACTTCGTTTATGGAAGATGTTACATTTCAGGGATTTTTAAAAAATGGGTAGGAAATAGTCTGCTCTCTTCTCAAGAGAATAACAATGTAATGTTAATAACATACAGGAATATAAATAATTATATTTCAAAAAGTTCAACTTACCTTAAGATACTACACATAGAGAATTAATACTGTACCTTGTATTTCACTTTAACCTTTGGTATACATACCAAAGTCTCTATCATTGGTAGGTGTCCCCTTAAGATACAAGGAATCTGAAACAATATTTAAATAAAGGAGAGAGGAAATTAGAAATAATTCTGAGACATGTCTTCAATAAATTATCCATGCAAACTGTTCGGATACTGCCAAGTACTCAGAAATAAAATATTAAATCTTGTGTCCCAGGAGAGTAGACCCATGTCAATAAATTCAGCTGTTTTAGTCTTAGATTTCACCTTACTTAATACCTTTAGAATCTACTCTTATTAATATAGTCTCGAGACTCCTAATTGGCAAGATCCTGCAACTATTTCATTGCATAAGCTATCTCCTTTCTTACCAGATCCTATAGATCAGGACAATTCTGGTATCCATGGAAGTAATGTAGTGTGGAGGGGGAGGATTTAGCCCTGAAGCAATTTCTACCCCTCTGTGAAACTACTCTCCAAATGTAATCATTGAAAAGGTGAGCTCTTGTTTTTCAGACAGGAGTCGAGGGTGAAAGTGATGGAGGAAGGTGGTAGGTGGTTTTCTCTAACAAGGAAGATTTAAACTTTGGGGGAGTTTTGAGTTTTCAGTTTTACTTGTGTCCTTGTACATTCCCCGTCTCATATTTTAGCTTCCCACTTTTGACCCACCAAGGCGCCTAACACGCATATTATAGGCATAGCAATGTTATGCATGGATCCAAACTGAAGACTTGCAATGGTTCCAGGCAGGCTCTGAGCCTGAGGCTCTAAAACAACTTCCCTGCAGCCATATGAGTTAAGAGACGTTTCTGAAGCTGCCTTAAAGACTTTTGATTTTCCCCTTGTTACCTGTTTCCTCTTGTGTACTAGAAAATTTTAAATCTCAACTTGCCTTTTTCTCTGTGCTCTTTCTAGGCCATTAGAAACAGCAAAGCACCTGACACTGTGATAATATCATTACCATATCAAATAAATGCTACACCCAAATTATCTTTCTACTCGTTGCCCTCCATCTGTGCCCCATCCCATGCCATCAACAGTGACAGTCTGAGTAATTATTGACAGTACCACATGGCATATATTAGAGCTGTCTCATTTTTCCTGGTAAGTTATCTACATGCTAATGCTTATTAAATATCTGTGCAACCCAGTCCCAAAACCCCACCTTGAGAATCTCATTCCACCCACTATGGTCACTCTTAGTACCTGTCATTTTATCACTAAAATTTCCAACAGAAAGTATCTATCAACAAAAATTAGAGATTAACAACAGTTTAATGCAGTGACTGTAAATATAATGGTGTAAAAAGAGGTCAGAGAAACCAATAAAGTGAAGCATCCCGAGGCTAGCAACATGAGAACCTGTTACCTATGACTGAATGGGCAAATAGGGGGATAATTACTTGATTTCAGCAAGACCCAAGTGGGCCATCCTACAGGAGCCATGGGATTTCACTTGGCAACAAGGCAGCTGTAGAATTAAATACCCTGATCCCTCTTTCCCAATGCACTCCAACCTTCTGCCTGTGTGTCTCTGTGGCCAAATCCTATAGGAGGCTTGGGGTAAGGGAGCCTTGTTCATGTAGTGAGCAGGTCAGATTAGGTTGATGGTAATTGCTTAGGAAAATGAGGAAGGAACCTACATCAGAACTTCAAGTACACATGAAAAGGGAACTCTAATGTCTCCTTCCAATGTAGCTTTCAACAGTCATTTACCTATACAATCGTAGAATATATTTTGTCCTTTTAAGCATACACTCTAACTCTTTTACCCACTAAGTGGATAAAAGCATCACTTTTTGTAAAAGGGATTCTTGACCAAAGTAACTTCTTCGCTTGAAGAGAAACTCCTAGGATCAAGAATAGCTTTCTAAATAATTGAGAAGCAATGAAACAATAAAATTATATTTAAGCCTGGCTTCCATATTTAAGATTCATGCCATTTCTAAAACAAAATGATTTAGAATTATGTTTTTCTTTTTAATATAAACAACACCTTCACAAGTACATAAACCTTTGAAAGTGAATGACTATAAGGTACTCGAAGTTATGAGAGCCTGGATGCCAAGGATGTCAGATCTGGCCTCACTTAACATAGCAGCACTGCGGAGCCTGCAGGAACAGGCCTGTGGTTAAAGCTGGGAAGGGTGAACTGATGTGATCAGAAGAGTAAAAACCAGGGACAGCTCATTCACTAAGGACTGGATCATATCTGTCCTACTCATCTTAGGTGAAGAATGTTCACCCTAAATGCTAAGCCTTCTGGATGTTATATAATGTGATAGTTTCTCTTCGGTTGGGTATGACAATGTAAGCTGTAGATTAATTAGCATATATTTAGAGAATGAAGTGCAAAGAAAGGGGAAACAGGAAGATTCACAACACATCCTAGCTGAGGTACTAGGAAAAGGAAGGCATTGTTGTCACTACTATATAAAAAATGTAAAATTTCGGGCTTCCCTGGTGGCGCAGTGGTTGAGAATCTGCCTGCCGATGCAGGGAATGCGGGTTTGTACCCCAGTCCGGGAAGATCCCACATGCCGCGGAGCGGCTGGGCCCGTGAGCCCTGGCCGCTGAGCCTGTGCGTCCGGAGCCTGTGCGTCCGGAGCCTGTGGCCACAAGGGTGAGAGGCCCACGTACTGCAAAACACAAAGACACAAAAAAATGTAAAATTTCAAAACAAAAGCAAAAAAGAAGAATTTCTTACCTTCAATGTCTATAAATTAGTATGTGCTTTCTGACAAGTTTTAAAAATTTGTGTCTCACAGAAGCTTCTTTCCTGGGACCTGTAGAGCCAGACTACCTGGGTTTGGGTCTCAGCTCCATCATTGACTAATGGTGTGATATTGAACAATTTATTTCATATCTCTGTGCCTCAGTTTATTCATCTGGGAATTGAAGTAATAACAGCACCCACCTGAGAGAGTTGTTGTGCGCATGATATGGGTATGAATGCATTTAAGTTAGAAGAGGACCCAGGATATACTAAGTGCCATGTGTTAGCAACTCTTACTATTACATACAAACGCTCTTGTTTCAAGAGCAAACAAGTGTAGATCTCTGATTAAAACGTAGATGGGATAAAGGAGGTGAACAAATGGATGAAATGCAGCAATAATATTTACTAAAGCCTATACTTTATCAAAAAACAGTAAAAATGTATAAATAACACAACAAAAAACTATGTAGGAATGAAGTGAAACTATATTTTCAAAAATTAATAACTAATAGTAAGCCTAGTATCTACTTTGAATATTTAATACATACTCAAAATATATCTCTTAATGCTAACAGCTGACAGAACATACAATATTAAGAAAAAATTTAAAAGATGAATGCTTAATACCATAACCTATAATACCCAGAAAAAGCTAAATTTAAAATAAGTTGTATATCCCAAATATTTTAATTTGTTAACAATAAAGATGAAAAGTAAGGAATTATATTTTTATATTAAGAAATTTGAAGAACAATTTAAAAAAAACAAGGGAAACTAGGAATAGGAAATTTAAAAACATAAAGCTAGTGCCTACTGAAATATAAAACAAAGCTATTTGAAAAACTAAATAAATCTGAAATATGATACTTTGAAAAGATTAATAAAAGAGATTAACTTAATGTAGACTTACCAAGGCAAAAAGAAAGTGAGCTTAAATGACAAGATCAGTAATAAAATAAGCAGAAGACTAGATGTAGAAGAAACTAGGGGGATTAGAGACAAATATTGTGTACTATATTGCAGTCAGTTTGAAAATTTAGCAAAAAATATGATTTCTTAGCAAAATGCAAGTTACCAGAATCAAAACACTAGGAGAAGGTGAATAAGCCAGTTACCACTGACAGAATTAGAAGTGTTTAGAGCTTTGCCATTGAAAAGTGTACTAGGAACAAATGGATTCCCAAATGAGTTTCTTTCTGTGTCTTAAAGAGCAGATAATTCTAATATTGTTGACAATATTCCAAGCCATGGAAAAAACTAAAACTAAAAACTCCTAATTTATTTTATGAATATAATATACCCAAAACCTGACAAAAGTTATACCAAAAACTAATCTGACTTGAGTAGATATGCAGCTATAACAAACAAATATTAGTGAAACCATCCAAGAAGGTACAAAAATATGTATGCCGTGTTTATATCAGGTCTGTAAGATTTGTTCAGTCTTAAAAATTGTCTAGCACATTTTACCACAGCAACACATTAAAGAAGAAAAACCATATGATGATATGAATAGGTACTGAAAGTACAGGATAAAAATTCCATGGCTATTAATAAAAACTGTATTTAGAACAGTACAAATTTCCTGGGAAATTAATAGAATTCTCACAATATTTTGTTGCTACAGAGACTTGCATTTCATTAGATAAAATAAATATTGCTCCTGGAAATAAAGGCACTTGATTACAAAAGACCCCTGGAGCTTTTAACTTTATTTCAAAGTCACTTTCAAATGTTAAAGATGGAGCTTTAATTAAACATACAGAAGTAAGATTTAAATATTAACTTGCAGACAACCAAGAGTTGTACTTAAATGAGAATGAGAATCAACAGACTGGAATTGCTTGGGAGAGCTTAATTCACATTCTGCAATTTACTTCAAGACAGTATTTTCTTCAAATAAGTATGAGTTATGCACTGATTTCTGAAAACTATAGTGCAAGAGGCAAAATATGTTCAATGGGAATGTGTAGCTCTGACTTTTTTTTCACTTCCCCATTTAGTATTTTACATTAATAGACCTAGGGTGGGGCAAATGCAGTGGTGGCCATTTATTATCAGAGAATGCTTAGAGGCATTGCATTTTTAATATAAACCATGGAGTTTTAAAAAAATCGAGAAACTTTGTTCCAATTTGTTACTGTATGCTTTACTAATTAAGGTGAATGATGTATTACTTCATGTCTTTGTTTGTACCTTCAAATCTAGAAAAAAGGTGTTGGAGCTATTGGTAATTCCAGTTCAATACTTTTTTCCCAGCCCTATTTAAGCACTGTCATTTGAAGTCAGTTGAATTTAATGTTGCTTTGATATCACAAATTTTACTTACTTTTACTAACTCTAACCTCAGTTTAACCCTTAACTGAGGATACTACCATATCCATTTGCTGCAATATAAGTATGTTAGAACACTATTTACAATCACAGAATATTCATGGAATTAAAAAGCCAAAATGTTAACTCATCTACTCTTTCATGAAATTTAAAAAAATACTGATTAAACTGTTCAGATGATACTATATCCAAGACAGTCTAACAGATTGAAAGGGGAATATCACCCTTGCCCATTCAAAAAAATTCAATCTTCCTCAACATTTAATTTGTAAAGTGTAAACTTCCAAATTGTATATGATCAGCATTATTCACATCAGTATGAGATCACTGTCCCTGAAAATAATTGCCCAGTGGTACCAATCATATGTTCATAGGGTCAATGAATTAGATGTAAGATTATAAAAGCAGTCTTTTTCACAACATAATTTATAAGGGCAGAAATAGGGAATCTTTAGTTTCTGAAATCTTCATTTAACAATGATTATCATTTGAGGACTTGTGCTCAGCCCTAAAGATAAGGAGCAGAAATACTCTCCCTTCTGTTGAGAAATATATTGTCTAGATAGAATACAGACATAAGTCAAAATTATATTGGGATAGGCAGAGAAGAGTGATGTCAGCAAGATGACAGAGTAGACATTTTCAGCACTCATTTGTTAGAATTAGTAAATGATCTCAATAAAGTTTCAGGTTACAAAAGCAACATACAAAAATCAGTTGCACTTCTATGCACTAACAGCAAACTATCCAAAAAAGAAATTAAGAAAACAATCCCATTTACAGCAGCATCAAAAAGAATAAAATATTCAGGAATAAATTTAACCAAGGAGGTTGAATATCTGTATGCTGAAAGCTATTAAGTGTTGATAAAAGAAAGTAAAAAACATGCAAATAAATGGAAAGATATCCTATGTTCATGGATAGGAAGAATTAATATTGTTAAAATGCCCGTACCTGGTCCTGAATTGCCAAAGCAGTCTTGAGAAAATAAACAACAAAACTGGAGGCATCATACGCCCTGACTTCAGACTGTACTTCAAAGCTACAGTAATCAAAACAGCATTGTTCTGGCACAAAAACAGTTGCATAGATCAATGGAACAGAATACAGAACACAGAAATAAACCCATGCACTTATGGTCAATTAATCTATGACAAAGGAGACATGAATATACAATGGAGAAAACACAGTCTCTTCAGTAAGTGGTGCTGGGGACACTGGACAGCTACATGTAAAAGAATGAAATAAGAGCACTTCCTAACACCGTATAAAGAAAAAAAAAAACCCGAAAGGATTAAAGATGTATTTACATCTTTATGTAAGACTTGAAACCATAAAACTTCTAGGAGAGAACATAAGTAGAACACTCTTTGACATGAATTGTAGCAATATTTTTTTGGATCTGTCTCCTAAGGCAAAAGAAATAAAAGCAAAAATAAACAAATGGATCCTAATTAAACTTAAAAGATTTTGCACAGCAAGAGAAACCATCAACAAAATGAAAAAACAGCCTATTGAATGGGAGAAAATATTTGCAAATAATACAACTGATAAGGGGTTAATGTACAAAATACAAAAACAGCTCATACAACTCAATATCAAAAGAACACAAACAACCTGACTTTTTAAATCTGCAGTAAAGAAGGAAACCCTATCATTTACAATAACATGAATGAACCTGTGAACCTGAAGGACACTGGCAAGCAAAATAAGCCTGACATGAAAATTTAAATACTGAATGATCTCACTTATATCTATATGGAATCTAAAAGTCAAACTCATAAAAGCAGAGAGTAGAATGGTGGTGGCTATGGGCTGGAGGGTAGGGGAAATGGGGAGATGTTGGTCAAAGTATATCAAGTTTCAGTTAGGCAGAATGAATAAGCTCTGGAGATCTGATGTCCAGTATGGTGACTATAGTTAACAATACTGTATTGTATACTTGAAATTTGCTAAGAGAGTAGATCTTAAGTGTTTTCATCACCATCACAACAATAAAAATGGTAACAATGTGAGGTGATGGATATGTTAGTTAACATGATTGTAGTAATCATTTCAAAGTGTAGAAATATTTTAAAAATCACATGTTAAACTGTAAGTATACACACTTTGATTTATTCATTGTAACTAAACAAAGCCGAGAAAATTATACTGAGAAAAGAGCTGTGGTATAAATTTGTATGCTATAGCTAGAGTTAAAGGAGTTGTCCCCAGAGGGAACATTTGGGACAAGAATTTAAAAACAAACAAAAAAAGAGAATTAGCAAGGTAGAGAAATAGGCATTTCAGGCAGAAAGAAGAGTTCATTCAAAGACCCAGCTAATGAGAGGGTGACAATGCTGAAAACAGTCATAATACTACAGAAATAGTAGAAGAAAGAGAGAATGACAACCCAAGTTAAAGAGGTGACAATTGGTAAGGAGAAAAGGGGATAGAATCTAGAGCCTCTTCAGAGATAGGATTTGTTAAGACTTTGTACTGGTTGGATAGTGGAAAAAAGCTGGTAGAAGAATTACTCTGAAATAACCAACCTCAAGAATTTGTTAAAGAGTGGGATGTAAATTGGTACAGCCACTACAGAAAACAGTATATATCCTCAAAAAATTAAAAATAGAACTACCATATGATCGAGCAATTCCACTCTTGGGTATTTATCTGAAGAAAAGGAAAACACTAATTTGAGAAAATATATGCACCCCTATGTTCACTGCAGCACTATTTACAACAGCCAAGATTTGGAAGCAACCTAAGTGTCCATCAACAGATGAATGGATAAATAGGATTTGGCATCTATCTATTTATCTATCTATCTATCTATTTTATATATATAGGAAATATTACTCAGCCATGAAAAGAATGAAATCTTGCATTTATGACAACATGGATGGACCTAGAGGGTATTATGCTAAGTGAAATAGTAAGACAGAGAAAGACAAAATACTCTATGTTATCGCTTACATGTGGAATCTAAAAAACAAATGAACAAACTTAACAAAACAAAAACAGTCATAGATACAGAGAACAAGCAGGTGGTTACCAGAGGGGAGAGGGTGGGAGGAGGAGAGAAATAGGTGAGGGGGACTAAGAGGTACAAACTTTCAGTTGCAAGATCACTGAGTCACAGGTATGAAATGTACAGTGTGGAAATTTAGTCAATAATTATGTAATATCTTTGTATGTGACAGATGGTAACTAGAATTATCGTGGTGATCATTTTGGAATGTATAGGAATACTGAATCACTATGCTGTGTACCCGGAACTAACATAGTGTTATAGGTCACTTGTGCTTCAAAAACAAATAACAAACAAACTCATAGAAAAAGAGATCAGATTTGTGGCTACCAGAGGCAGAGGGTGGGTGGAGAGGGAACTGGATGAAGGTGGTCAAAAGGTACAAACTTCCAGTTATAAGATTAATAAGTACTAGGGATGTAATGCACAACATGATAAATATAAATAACACTGCTATATATGAAAGTTGTTAAAGAGACTAAATCCTAAGAGCTCTCATCACAAAGAAAAATGGTGGGGTTTTTTTGTATTTTTTAAAATCTTGTGTTTATATGAGATGATGGATGTTCACTAAACTTACTGTGGTAATCATTTCATGATGTAGGTAAGCCAAATCATTATGCTGTACATCTTAAACTTATCCAGTGCTGTATGTCAGTTATATCTCAATAAAACGGAAAGGAAAAAAATCCTAGAAGATAACATTAAAAAAAAGAAAAAGAGTAGTGCTATAGCAGTATAAGAATGTCCCACACCAAACTGGAATATACTTATTCTATAGGGTGACCTTGGGCAAATTATCCAACACCTATAAATCTATTTTATTATTTGCAAAATGGGAACATTGATACCAAACTTTATGATCCTCTAAGGCTTAAAGATAAAGTGTGGATAGCATATAACACCCTAGCCTGACATTTAGTGTTTATTTATAAATGATACATATTGCGTGTATTATTAGTAGTTAGGATATGGCTTTGGCTTCTGTAAGAGATACCCGAAAGGCAAGACCTGAAATTGAACATATCATCTCACATGCAGAATTTAGTCACGTGGCCACACCAACCTGCAAAGGAGCCTTGGAAAAGCAGACTCTATCCTGAGCAGTCATCTACCCAACCACAAATTGGGTCTAATAGAAAAAGTGGAGAAAGGATATTTGGGGACAACTGGCAGTCTCTGCTTTAAGGTGGTAGTTACCACTTCACCTGGAAAGGACAGGCAGACAACAGACTGGCATAGAGACTGGTAACTACTGAATGGCTTTTTTTTTTAAATTAAGTTTTCAAGAAGACCCAATTCATTCATTCATTTTTGAAACAAATCTTAATGAATCTTCTTGAATGTTCTTTATGGGCTTTGGAGGTTGAAGAGGATTATAATGAAGTAGAATATAATGTCTTGTTCCTTAAGGAGTTTATAATCTAGGTGGAAGACACAAAAGAAACAACTAGAAAATACTTTTTAACAATAAGTGGGCAAGTGTTGACACTATTTTAGAATTTTGAACCTGTCCACCCCCCACCAAAAGTAAGCAACAGCTATCTATAAATGTAAAAATGATTACTTACAGTGGGCATTGTTATAAGGCACAGGACACAATGTATCATTAGAGTGTGATCCTGTTTAAAGGACACATACCAGAGGCCCCACACAGGGTGGATTTTAAATGAGTTGATGACGACATTTCCCCAAGGCAGCTTGTCAAATCCCAGCCCAGCATACAGGTGCTTTAGTTGTATTAGAGCCCAAGGCAGCTTGTCAAATCCCAGCCCAGCATACAGGTGCTTTAGTTGTATTAGAGCAATCTCCTGAGACCTATTACCATTCCTGAGTAGAATGTGCTGTAGGATCCACCTATTTGATTAACACAGGAGCAGAAATTTCTCTAACAATTGTTCTTTTCCATTCTTAAGGAAAAATAAGAGCAATGATTAAAAAAAAAAAAAGACTGAATTTCCAAATATTTTTACCTCAAGCAAATGAAATTGAATGGTAATTGTACTGTATATTTCTCTTGTTAATTTTGCTTCTCAGACACTACATCAAACAGAGATATGGGAAAGGAAGATAATTTATTCAAAAATGTGTTAATTAGTACAGAGAGAAGAATAAGATCTATTTATTATTTATACTCCAGTGGCTCATATAACTTTGAATTAACCTCAAATATTTATGATCAGCTGAAATTAATGATGGCCTTTTAAAATGAAATATATAATTACACAAAGAAAAAAGTCTGTAAGTTTAATAAAGTCCTACAAGGTTAATAAAATTATATAAATTGAATATATATAAATATATATTTTTAATGAGTTGGGGATTGTGGTTTGATTCAGGATATACCCAAATCTAGATTAATTAGATTTTTAACAGTAGCGTTCTCCTAAAAGCATCAACCAGCAATTGAAACAGATAGTTTTCTATATTTCAGAGCAAGATCTATTTCTGTTGCAGAAACATAAAAGGCCTAATATTGCAGTTTAGAAAACCTTATTTCACTTATCAGGAAAAATATATATCTGGTTCAGGAAGTTTGAATCGTCAAATACTTAAAAATACAACACAAACTAAGGATAATGCCCTAAACAGATCCTTTCATTGCATCTCTTTCTTTTACCTGTGGAAAATCCTTGTGTACTGTGCTATTTCACAGATAGAAATGCCCTAGTTTTAAAATGTGTATGTTACTTTTATGAAAAAATGCAAGAAAAAAGTATGAAGGTATTATGCACAAAAGGAATACTTAATATTCCAAATTAACATTCCAAAGGTTAAAAATAATAATCTTAATTCTATTAACATAAACTGAATGCTGTTTTTCATATATAAATCTTTACATCTTTTTTATGAAATACCCAATTTTCGTGTACCCCTTTGTTATTTCAGACAAAAAACTTCTAAGTGCACAGTGATTTACATAAAGAAAATTCTTCAACCCTCATTGTTTCTACAGCTTTTCTGTAGTTACCCTCTGACATAGAACCATTTCAGTTAGTGTGTGATGTGTGGCAGTAGCTAATAACTCTGCAATGGTCTCAGAGAGGAGATGAAGAGCTCCCAGCAGTGTTGTAAGCTGGTGCAATAACATCAAGAGATGGGTACCTAGAATTGCTTTCTGATTCTGGTGATGACAGACCTACACATGAGGTTTCCCTATTATATAACCTTAGTCTACAAAACTCCTGTAAATTCCAACATTGGCATAACTGTAAAATGTCAATAAAGGGATTGTAATAATGATAATGAAAAACTTTTGCTTTAGATTAATAATGTATCCCTTATTTTTTTCTAAATGGATTTCCCTAATATTTTGGGGGATGTATTGTAAAGGCAAAATTGACCATTCAAGCATTTTAAACATCTACAATGTTTCATATATCTAATAACTTTTGAAGCTTCATTTAACAATCTTTAGAAGCCTAGTTTTACAATCCCTAAATTATATTTTAGTGTCTTTATGAAACTGTGTCACTTTACACAGAAAAATTAAAACTAAAAGCATGCCTGCTTTAAAATGAGAATTACAGGTAAAAATCAATACTAAAAGTATGTCCAACACCCTAACGTTAATAGTGATAATACATTGTTAAGCTAAAAACAATAGAGATAGTAATGCGCACACATATAATGGTATATTTATACAATAGAATGTTACACGGCATTAAAAAATTTTAGGAATATTAATGTCATGAAAAAATGTTGACTGTATATAGTGAAAAAATAAGCACTGCTCAAACCAAATGTAGTAATTATTTAATTAAAAATGGGAAAATGGTGGTTTCACAGTGGAGAAGCTGGGCAGAAATCACCTTAACCAAGTGCTCTACTATAATGAGACAAATCAAAATAATTGTCTCCTGATAGAATGTAACAGGGAGAACTCATTATCCCTTCTCTGACCTACCTGCAAATCATTCATAACCCAGATCTTGTCATGATGAAAGATCAGTCAAACCCAAACTGAGGAACACTCAATAACCTGACTAGCCGCTAATCTTAAAGAGTCAAGGTCAAGAAAAATCAAGAAAAAGTTGAGGAAGTGTTACAAATTGAAGGCAACTAAAGGAAATTGACAAATACAACACAAGATTCTGGACTTGTATCGTTTTGCTGTACAGAACATTATGGCAAAAAATGGCAAAACTTGAAGGGCATCTGAGGACTAGATAGCAGTAATTATGTTAACTTCCTGATTTTGATGACTAAATCACAGTCATGCAGGAAAATGCCCTTGTTTATAGGAAACAACATTAGTTTGGAGGGATGATGGAGCATCATGTTGTCATCTACACTGAAATGGCTCTGGGGGAAAGTAAGTTCTGTTTGCTGCTCTTGCAGTTTTTTTCTGTAAGCTTGAGGTTGTTACAATAATACATAAATTTTAAAAAATTAATAATAATATGCAACCTGGTTACTTAGATAACTGAGAAATAAAACCTGGTTAGGTTTTCAATCCTTCTGTTCAGAAGCTTGTTTTTCTATCAGGTACCCCTCATATATAAATATGTATATGAATATATATTCATATTTTATTTATATTTATATCTACATTTTAAAAGTTTAATAAATAGCTTACACTATCAGTGTAAGGAGCTACTACTTTGGGGGTCTGAAAAGAGCAAATCCAGGAAGAAGCCCTGCATAGGTTAAGGCAGGACAGAAGTTAGTTTCAGTTTCCAACACGAATCTACGAGCATCTGCCTGCATTAGAATCTTCATCCAACATCAAATTTGACTCCAGGAGGAAGAGTGGGGTCTTCCTTCCTTCAGTTTTAATTTCCGTTGCCTTTCCTGCCTGACTGAAAATAAAGCATTCTTGTTCCTTTGAGGAAAATCCAACACTGTAATCTAGCCTACATTTCCCAGGAAGGGTAATCACTTATATTTCTCCTCTAAAATTCACTACATTTCTTTAGTTTTCAACTATATGCATACAGTACATTTAAAATCATAAAAATGTGATTTAGTATATATTAACCATCCATTAAATCTGAACACGCTATTCAATAAATGGTGGCTAGTAGCTTTATAACTTATCCTGCAACAGTAATTGCATTTTAAAATGTGTAACTGCTACCAGGTACTTTAATTACATATTTTGTCCAGATGCCTTTGTTGAACCATTTCTGCTTTATTTACATCTTTTAAATACTAATTCAGAGTATCCTCTGAACAGGAAACTCAAAGCATTTGAGAAATTTCCATTGACTTCTAAAAATATGCCTTACCTAGAATTTTACTCTTATGCTATGTGTGACCTACAGACATGTGGAGTCTTTGTCCACGCATTTTATTTCTAATGGAGGCTATGATGTGATCCCATAGCTACGGGATGCAGATTGTGATGCTGAGACTCAGCGATAGACCATAACCTATCATGGTCAGCTGTCCAGACAGAGCTAAGAGTGAGCTAAGAATGGAACCGAGAATGAGTATCCATGCAGAAGCTTTCCCAAGTCCAGTCCACACTCCAGGAAAACTAGGCGTGTGTGACATGTTCCGGCCTGGAGGAGATGGTCCATGCTCTGGAACACTCTGAAAAGGGCCATCATGTCAGAATCTACTCCTATCAATCCAGAAACCCCAGTCATCCCTCGACCCCTTGATCTCACGAAGACAAACATCTGGGCCAGTGAGATATTTTGGGGGCAATTAGTTTACAGTTGTGTCTTACAGTGTTCCATGTTTAGTCGAAGTTCCATCGTTAAAGTAATCTCTGTAGCAATGTAGCAACACCTTGTGCACCCTTTTTTAAAAAAACATCTTAACCTTTTTTAAGTGTACAGAGTTCAGTAGTATTAAGTATATTTACATTATTGTGAAACAGAACTCCAGAACTTTTTCATCTCACAAATCTGAAACTCTATACCCATTAAACGACATCTTCACTTTTTCCCTCCCCCCAGTCCCTGGTAACCACCATTCCACTTTCTGTTTCTATGAGTTTAACTGCTTTGGATACCTCATATAAGTGGAATCTTAGAGTATTGGTCTTGTTTTGATTGGCCCATTTTAATTAGGATAATGTTCTCAGGGAGGTTCATCCATGTTGTAGGATATGACAGAATTTATTTTATTTTTTCAAGGCGAAAAATATTCCACTGTATGTATATACTGCATTTTCTTCATTAATTCAGCCAGCAGTAGACATTTAGGTTGTTTTGACATTTTAGCTACTGTGAACAGTGTTGCTATATACATGGATGCACAAATATTTCTTTGAGACGGCTTTTAATTCTTTTCTGTACAGTAAGTCCTCTACATAGGAACAAATTCTGTTCTGAGAGCACGTTCCTAAGTCCAATTTGTTCGTAAGTCCAACAAAGTTAGCCTAGGTACCCAACTAATACAATCAGCTATATAGTACTGAACTGTAATAGGTTTACAATACTTTTCACACAAATAATACATAAAAAACAAACACTTTTTAATCTTACAGTAGAGTACCTTGAAAAGTACAGTAGTACAGTACAACAGCTGACACACAGGGGCTGCATCAGATGAACAGGCAGGAAGAGTTACTGACTGGAGGAGGAGAGGAGGTGGGAGATGGTAGAGCTGAAGGATCGTCAGCAATAGGAGATGGAGGGCAAGCTGCAATTTCACTCACGCCTGATGTTGATGGCACAGGTTCTGGTTCCTTGCTGGATTCAATTCTATCTACGTTCTTGAAAGAACGATCCAGTGATGGCTGGGTAGTAGCTTTTTTTTTTTTTCTCATCATAATGACACGGTAGCACTGGATTACATGCTGAACGGCTGCTGCAACCTTCCTGTACTGTTCTGTGTTCGGGTCGTGTGCCTCAAAAACTAACAGTGCCTCCTCAAAGAAAATCCCCTTGCCATTTCCTGCATCATGAATCTCTTTGGTTCTTCGGTTACTTCTTGCTCTTTTCTCTCTTCATCCTTTTTGGGCCCCCGATTCCATCAGGTCTTCGTTCATAAGTGCCGTGGGTTGCACAGAAAGTCCCATCGTTATCCCTTGGCACTTCTTAGCAGTGCGAGCTACATCACTGCTGTTCTTACGCTTGCTTCCAGACATGCTGGGCTTGAAATAAAGATACTGTACTACTGTACTCTATACAGTACTGTACAGTAAAGTACACAAAAGCGCAACCACTTGTAAAGGATACACGCGTGTGACAATATACGCCAGATACATGAACTAACTTACATGACTGGACATGCAAATGCACGTTTGCATCTTTGAAAGTTCACAACTTGAAGGTTCGTATGTAGGGGCTTATTGTATACCCAAAAGTGGGGTGGTTGGATCCTATGGTAGTCTTGACTTTTTGAGGAATGTCCATAACCCTAGTGGTTGCACCATTTTACAATCCCAGTAACAAGGCACCAAGGTTCCAATTTCTCCACCTCCTCACCAAAACTTGCAATTTTTTGTTTGTTTTATAGTCACCATCCTAAATAGTGTGAGGTGATAACTCATTGTGGTTTGGATTTGCACTTCTCTGATGATAAGTGATATTGAGCATCTTTTCATGTGCTTGTTGGTCATTTGTATATTATCTTTGGAGAAATACCCATACAGATTCTTTGTCCATTTTTTAATCGGATTATTTGTCTTTTCATTATTGAGTTGAGTTCTTTATGTGTTTTGGATACTAATGCCTTACCAGAGATATTATTTGTAAATATTTTCTCCCATTCCATAGGTTGCTTTTCACTCTATTGATTATGTTCTTTGATGCACAAAAGTTTTTAAATTTGATGTAATCACATTTGTCTATTTTTCCAGTTGTCCCTTGTGCTTTTGTGTCATATCCAAGAAATTATTGACAAGTCCATTGCTGTGAAGCATTCCCCTATGTTTTTTTCTAGGAGTTTTACAGTTTTGTGTCTTACATTTACATATTCAATCCATTTTGAGTTAACTTTTGTATATGATGTAAGATAAGGGTCCAACTTCATTCTTTGGCATGTGGATATCCAGTTTTTCCAGCACCATTTGTTGAAGAGACTGTCTTTTCCCCCATTGAGTTATCTTGGCACCCTTGTTGTAGATCATTTGACCATATCAACACAAAAGTTGATTACTGTGTTCTCTATTCCACTGGTGTATTTGTCTGTCTTTATGCCAGTACCATACTATTTTGCTTAGTTTTGTAATATATTCTGAAATCAGGAAGTGTCAGACCTCCAGTTTTGTCCTTCTTTTCAAAATATTTTTGGCTATTTGAGGTCCTTTGAGATTCTATATGAATTTTAGGATAAATTTTTATTTCTGCAAAAAAATGCCATTGAAATTTTGATAGTTATTGCATTGAATCTGTTGATCACTTTGGGTAGTATGTAGTACATCTTAACAATATTAAGTTTTCCAATCCATGAACATTAGATATCTTCTCATCTTTTGTGTGTCTTTTTAAATTTCTTTAAGCAATGTTTTGTAGTTTTTAGTGTACAAGTCTTTCACCTCCTTGGTTTGTTCATTCCTAAGTATTTTATTGTTTTTGATGCTATTGTAAGTGGGATTGTTTTCTTAATTTCTCTTTTGATTTTTCATTGTCAGTGTATAGAAACACAACTTATTTTTCAATGCTGATTTATATCCTAAAGCTTTGCTGAATTTATTAATTAATTTTAACAGATTTGTGTGTGTGTGATCATTAGGGTTTTCTACTTATAAGACCATGTCATCTGCAAACAGAGATCATTTACATTTTCCTTTCCAATTTGGATGCTTTTTATTACTTTCTATTACCTAATTGCTCTGGATAAAATTTCCCCTATTATGTTGAATAAAAGTGTCAAGATTGGGCATTCTTTCTTTGTACCAGATCTTTGAGGAAAAGCTTTCAATCTTTAACTGTAGAGTATGATGTTAGCTATGAGCTTTTCATATAGCCTTCATAATGTTGAGATGGTTTTCTTCTGTTCCTTGTTTGTTGAGAGTTTTTATCATGAAAGTGTTGAATTTTGTTAAATGCTTTTTCTGCATCAATTTAGAGATGATGAAGTTTTATCCTTCGTTCTGTTAATGTGAAGTATTACATTGATTGATTTTTGTATGTTGAATTGTTCTTGCATCCCAGGAATGAATCCAACTTGGTTATGATGTATAATCTTTTTAATATGCTGTTGAAATTAGTTTGATAGTATTTTGTTGAGGACTTTCGCATCAGTATAATCACAGCTATTGGTCTGTAGGTTTTTCTTTTTTTTTTCTTGCAGTGTCTGTGTCTGACTTTCATATCAGGGTAATGCTGGTCTCATAGAAAGAGCTTGGAAGTATTCCCTCTTCTCCAATATTTTTTTGAAGAGTTTCAGGAGGATTGGTATTAATTCTTCTTTAAATGTCATAGACTTCTCTAGGAAGTCCAAACTTACCCTGGAGTTTTGTTTGTTGGGAAGATTTTGGATTACCAATTCAGTCTCTTTATTTTTTATTGGTACATTCCAGTTTTCTATTTCTTCCTGACTCAATCTAGACAGATTGTGTGTTTTTAGGAATTTATCCATTTCCTCTAAATTGTCCAATTCATTGGCATACAATTGTTCATAAAATATATACTTTTCTAATTTTAGTTACTTGAGTCTTCTCTCTTTTTTACTAGGTATTCTAGCTAAGAGTTTTTCAATTTTGTTGATCTTTCCAACAAATCAACTCTTACTTTCATTGTTTTGTTTTTTCTATTCTCTATTTATTTCTGCCATTATCTCATAATCTTTATTATTTCCTTCCTTCTGTTAGCTTTGACTTCAGTTTGTTCTTTTGTTTCGTTTTGTTTTGTTTCTTGTGTTGAAAGTTAGTTTGTTGATTTAAGATCTTTCTTCTTTTTTAATATACACATTTATAGCTATCAAATACCCTCTTAGCACTGCTTTGTGTACCCAATTTTTTGTCCCCAAACTTAATCAATATTTGGTACTTTATAAAGTGTGTTTATTTGACGTTTTCCACACTGGATCCTCATTCTTTTGTGTGATGGTATTAATTGAGAGTCTTCTCTGTGCTAACCACTGTGTTGTTGCTGGCGGGCATCAAAGACAAACAAAAGAGCAGTTATCACAGTACAATAAAGACTATAAGGAAAGTAGTGTATGGTGATAATAGAACATGTATTTTCTATTCTACCTCATTTTTAGAATATTCTGGTCACCACAAGCTAAATTTATTTTATGACTGACCAATAGAACACTCCCTGAGGGGTGAACTACAATAGCTTAGATCTATCAGGGTCCAACCCTAGAGTTAGGTACAGTTTCCCAAACTGCATGACATTGGAGGATGATAGCAAGAGTTCGGGAAGGAGAACATCATGATGGTGACCACAGGCTCCTCACACAAACCTGAAGGGTTATGGTGGGAGGTGGAGATATTTGAAGTAGAGTAACATGCAGTGAAATTGAAAGATGTTGAGTATGGCCAGAATGTAGAAAGTGAGATCAGAAGTGTGAGGATCGGCAAAGAAAGGAATTTTTAAAAGTTGAGACTTACCCTGAAGCAAAGGGAAGCTACTAAAGGTTTTAAAGCTGGGTGATAATAGGAAAAAGGAAGATAATTGTAGCTGTAGTGTAAAAAATGTCTTGGAAAGGTGTTCCACCTAGCTGAGCTCGTGATAATATATGGAGGGGATGCGTATGTGAATAAAGAGATTGAACAGGTTAAAGAAGATTCTCAAGATCTGTGTAGTACAGCTAGGAAAATTTTAGCCATGAGTTAGGAAATAGGAATATCAGCTGGATTAAAGAAAAAAAGTGAGCTAAAATTGGAAATACTGTGTGCCTTTGTCTGTCATACTTTAGGAGATAAATCAGAAGTCAAAGTATGGATTTGGAATTAGTAACATGCAGAAGAGAATGGGGTTACCTATGAGGAGTGAGAGAATCGTAGAGGAAACCCTAAGAAATACCAACATTTAAGGGGTGGACAGAAAAGAAGCACCTACAAAGACTGGAAAAGAATAACCAGGCATGTGGGACACCTAGATAATGTGGCAACAAAGAAGCTGAGGAAAAGGAATAAAACAGAAAATTCAGGAACTACTATAAGTGATTAACTAAGAGAGGTATGGAAATTATCTTTGGGATTCAGAGAAGAGAGAAAAAGAGATTGCTAGCAATCTTGAGAAGCAGCGCCACATGACTGCTGACTACTACATGTTGAAAGGGTGCGTTACTGAGTGATGAAAGACTCCATTTCCATGAACTTGACTGTGAAGGCAGGTGTGAATGAGGTCTAGAAGGGCAAAGACATACAGTTGAGGGAGGAACTTTATTTTCATTAGGATAGAAGACGCAAGCAAATAACTTAAGTCAATATAACAGCACATTATGTAATCACTAAATAGCTCAGAATATTCTAGCCACAAGGCACTAAACATGTTCTAAGAAACATACAATCAAACAGATCAAAATGAATTAGTGTTCAGGATTTTACACCCCCTTGTATTCCTCACAATCAACATGACCTATTGCATTTCACAAAGACAACACTTCTCCATCCTGATTTCCTGCTCAGAACAGGTGCTAGCCAAGGAGCATTGCTATGCTTCTGCAGAAGCAGTGCCACAGCATTCCTGAAAGCAAAGAGCCCTAACCTCTGTGAATGTGAAAAAAGCCCTGAGGCCCAGCACAGCCCCTGTTGGCAATGCCTTGCTTAACAAAATGTGAGCAGTTTGATCTCCCGGTCCTTCCTTCCTCAGAAAAACTGCATCATAAATAACTACAAGGAATCCTTCCCCTTGGGCAGAAAGATAACTCTTCAAGGGGTAAGGAAACCACTGTCTTTCCTGGTTTCTTTGAAGACATTTGCATCACTTCATGTCTCTGTATTTCAAGATGGTACTAGGCATCTGTATTAATAGAACAAATAGCCAGCATTCCTAGGTTATACTGACACAATACCAGAGTACAGTAGGTCAAAGAATGAAGCTTGCTCTAAAGGCTCTGAATGACCATTAAATTCCTGTATTCCATTTTTAGCTCCACCCTCCATCTCTACAGAGTAATGTCCACCCACTTTGTTTCATGTTTAAGAAATTTGGCTGCCGATTACCATCTGATGTTGTTTTCTCTAGCCACAGGCAGGAATCATTCAAGCCATCTGGTCTACCTTGCACATGCATTCATGGAAAGTCCTCTCCATTCTCCTTGTTCCATCCTCCCCAACCAACAGGTCCCACAACCTATTTCACGCTCTTCTCTTAACACTCCACCTGGCATTATTCTCCTCCCTATCTTCTCTTAATTCCTTATAGTACAAGTCGTTTATCAACTTCATAAAAAGTTGGGGATCATATATAGCTTCCTATTTTATTCCAGGTATTTATTAAACAAATATTTATTTAGGCGTTACTAGGGGCCATATAGTGTGCATAAAACATTCTTCCTTCTTGGAACTATGGCTCTAGTGGGAAATAGACAAACAATGACATAATTGCTATTCAAATCCATATCTTTTGATGTGACGACCCCCCCCCCCACTAAACGGAAACGATATGGAAAACAGTATGCTGTACTAAGTAGAGCATGAACCTTGGAGTTAGACACACCTAATTCAAGTCTCAACTCTCTGTGAAATAGTCTGAGCCAATTAACTTCTCCGTGGCTACTTTCTTCACTTCTGAAATGAAGTCATTACAATCTACTTCTTAGTTTTCTTGAGAGGATTAAATAATGTAACATATAAAAAGTTTACTTACACTAAGTGATTGCTCATTAAACATGTACTGAAGGAATGAATGAATCTTTAGGACTGTATGAAATGTTAAGGTGGCATATATATATGAAAATGAGACTTAAAACAGATAAGTTAATTGTTGCTTCCAAAAACTAAAGAAAACAAACAAAAAAATGAGTGGATAAAAAATTTTGCATTAAAAAATCTAGAAAGAGTAATGAATAGCTCTCATACTGTTTTTTATTGAGGGCTTACTATATGCCTGGCACTGGGATGAGGAATTTAATTATATCACCTCATGTACCTCTCAAAACCAATCTGTGAATAACCTTACTTTAACAGGTATCAAATTAAGGCTTAGAAAAACAAGTAACAGGGCTGAGAAGTGTCAGATCTGTTTGTGTGTGCTTTACTGCCCAGCCTACTGACCATAACATAGCAAGAGGTTTTTCAACATACATGCAAGAATTTTAATAAACATAGCAGAATAAACTGCACCAAGTTTGCAACTCTGAATTATTATTTTTGCATTCTCTATGCTTGACTGAAAGCTCAATAAGTGTATAATATAGAAAAGAGTAGGGCTTCCCTGGTAGCGCAGTGGTTGAGAATTCGCCTGCCAATGCAGGGGACATGGGTTCGTGCCCTGGCCCGGGAAGATACCACATGCTGCGGAGCGGCTGGGCCCATGACCCATGGCCGCTGAGCCTGTGCGTCTGGAGCCTGTGCTCCGCAATGGAGGAGGCCACAACAGTGAGAGGCCCGCGTACCACACACACACAAAAAAAAAAAGAGTAAAGTTTTGTATCTAAATAAGTGTAGGGAGTTTTGGAAAGTCCTTTGTGTATTTCAAGTATTCCAGTGCTATTTGTTTTTCAAACTCTCAGTGGACAGTTTCTTCACAATTTGTGTAATTTTTTTTTTGCATTTGTGAAATTGGGGCATTATCATCTTCTAAAAGTGTATATAATTTCTGAAGATGACCAAAACTTATTCGAGGCGAAAGCTGGAAATGAAATGTGCGAGAGCATGTTGAGTACAACTATTGTGGCATTACTGTGAAGTCACACAACAGATTCTCCTTCTAAGTGGAATTCAGATTTAAGAGTTACAGCAAATACTCCTTTGCTGTGGTGCATATGGCCTCTCACTGCACTCAGTTGTTTCACAGATTTGACTGATGCAAAAAAACATGACGTAGAAGGAGTACAAATTACCTCCATTTCTATCTTCTGTCCCTTTAGAGGAAATGCCTGATCAGCACCATGTAGAAACACTAGCAGATATATCTCAAGGTACCACTTTCATCTGACATTGTGAATTATAACACTTTGATAAAATGACTTACTGTTTTAACATATTCTGCAGTTACTTAACTTTACAGAGCCTCAAAGGTACAGTTGTTGGTATTTTCACTTCATTTTTTTCTCCTAAGCACTGCAAAGACGTTTCACTCCCAAACTGTTTTTACCACATCTTTCTAATCTTAGAAATAAGTAACTCTCTTTGTGGCTTTTGCACTTTTTTGTGCAAAACTCTACTCAGTTTTATTCCCTATTTATGTTGTTTTCAACATGATTTCAATCTTTAAATATTATAACATCATGTTTAGAAAAGCCTGTTTCTCCACATGGAAGTCAACACACATCACAGTACCACCATACCAGAAACAATTAGAGAAAATATAGACTAATATGGTTACATAATTCAAAAATAAAAAATTTTCACATAGCAATATACATCAGAGGCAAAGTTAAAAGATAGATGGCAAACTGGTAAAAATCATTCGGCAACTTTATATGACACTGTGGGTTACAATGCTTTGCACTCATACAATGATTCATGGTTTTAACACAACATAATTACATAATTGCTATTTAAATCCATATCTTTGACCCCCAACTATACAGGACTCTGGAAGACGGTATGTGTTACTAAGTAGAACACAGGCTTTGGAGTTAGACACACCTAATTCAAGTCTCAACTCTGTGTGCAATAGACTGAGCCAATTAACTTCTCTATGACCCAGTCTCTTCTTTTCTGAAATGAAGCCATTATTATCTACTTCTTAGGTTTTAATATCATATACATGGTATCACTTATATGTGGAACCTAAAAAAAAAAAAAAACTCAACTCACAGAAACAGAGAGTAGAAAACTGGTTGTGAGGGGCCGGGGGGGGTGGGGTGGTGAGGAAGAAGTTGGTAAATGGGTACAGACTTTTGGTTATAAGATGAATAAGTTCTGAGGATCTGATGTATAACATGGTGACTATAATTGATAACATGCTATGGTTTAATTGAAATTTGCTAATAGAGTAGGGCTTAAATGTTCTCACCAAAAATAAAAACAAAAGAAATAAATCTGTGAGATATGATGTATTAGTTAATTCAGTGGGAGGACCTCTGTCACAGTGTTTCTGTATCAAATCATCATGCTGTAGACTTTAAATACCTTACCATTTTATTTGTCAGTTATACCTCAATAAAGTTGGATAGATAGATAGATCAGCATCAGAAAGAATGAGGATGGCAGGGATTAAAATATCAAAGATGTTAAAGTACATGAATTATTATTACTAATTATAATAGTAAATAACCTAGTTGATCACTACTGGAGGTTGCCAGGATCCTGTATCATAACTCTGATGATTAATAAAGGCATCCCATTGCAATCTCCTTTAGCATTATTTGTGTGACAAGTGACAAAGTGTATTCATATTCTATTTCATTCCCTGAAGAAAAGAAAACCAAAAACCTGGGAACCCATGCTGAAATCCCATTAGGAGTTTATTTTGTGTTATTTGGAATATAAAGCAAAACACGTCTGTCATTAAAGACGTA
Organism: Kogia breviceps; assembly: GCF_026419965.1. Lineage (NCBI taxonomy): Eukaryota > Metazoa > Chordata > Mammalia > Artiodactyla > Physeteridae > Kogia > Kogia breviceps. The sequence continues at coordinate 8,347,748 of NC_081324.1, read as the reverse complement.
CAAACCAAAAACAGATCCAAGTTGATTCCTAAAAAAAAGGGGGGGGGGGATTTAAACAGGCAATTTGCAGATTTTATTCATTCTTAATGCCTATATGCAATTGTGATTTAAGAAAGACATTTAAAGACCATACCAAACATGCTTATGAGCAAGAGTTTTAGCCGACTAGTGCTCTGCTCCACCAAGAAAGAAAAATAATTCCATGGTGGCATCAAAAATTTCAGGCCCTATTCAGAGATCACCCCCCACCAACCATCCAGAACAATAGCTTACCAGGAAATTCATATGTTGAAACCCTAACCTAAGTTACCTTGGAATATGACAGTATTTGGACATAGGGTCTTTGTAGAGGTAATTAAATGAGGTCACTAGTATTTGCTTTAATCCAATGTGACTGCTGTCCTTATGAGAACAGGAAGATTTGGATACAGACGGAGGGAAGATGACGTGAAAACACAGAGAAAACTCAATCATCTGTAAGCCAAGGAGGAGGCCTGAAACAGATTTTTCCTTCATGTCCCTCAGAAGGAATAAACCCTACCAATATCTTGATCTTAGACTTCTAGCCTCTAGACTGTGAGAAAATAAATTTATTTTGTTAAAGCCACCCAGTCTGTGATACTTTCATATGTCAGCCCTAGATGACTAATGCAAGGACCGAGTCACATCTTAGTCCAAATGGCAATTTCTTAACAGCCATGATTAATGCCCAGAACCTTGTCATTAATGCCTGGAATATTGTGACAGCATCTACATAAAAGATAAAATCATATATTCATGTAGGGGCAATAAAGTATGGAAAATTATGTAATTATAAAAAGTAGATGTAGATGTGGAAACAGAGAGAACCCACTTAGTGATAAAACCACATGTTATGAATATTTTCTGTTCATGCAGATGTATTTTTTCTGCAAACTTCAGGAGGCTTATGCTGTCTTCATCTTAAAAAAAAAAACAAAGAGGAACTGAACAAACACACCAAGAAATGGCAATAAAAGGCCGACTCTTTCCATTGCATCACAGATGTGAAACAATCAAGATTATTTTCCATTACAGGCTATTACAAGATACTGAATACAGTTCCCTGTGCTTTATACCGAGAGGCTGACAGGGTCTTGGTACTCCGGCCGTGTGTCAGGCATGACCCGCTGAGGTGGGAGAGCCGGGTTCAGGACATTGGTCCACCGGAGACCTCCCAGCCCCAAGTAATGTCAAACGGCAAAAGCTCTCCCAGAGATCTCCATCTCAATGCTAACACCCAGCTCCACTCAACGACCAGCAAGCTACTGTGCTGGACACCCTATGCCAAACAACTAGCAAGACAGGAACACAATCCCACTCATTAGCAGAGAGGCTGCCTAAAATCATAATAAGCTCACAGACACCCCAAAACATACCACCAGACGTGGTCCTGCCCACCAGAAAGACAAGATCCAAAACCTCATCCACCAGAACACAGGCATTAGTCCCCTCCACCAGGAAGCCTACACAACCCACTGAACTAACCTTAACCACTGTGGGCAGATACCAAAAACAACGGGAACTACGAACCTGCAGCCTGCAAAAAAGAGACCCCAAACACAGTAAGTTAACCAAAATGAGAAGACAGAGAAATACACAGCAGATAAAGCAGCAAGGTAAAAACCCGCCAGACCAAAAAAAAGAAGAGGAAATAGGCAGTCTACCTGAAAAAGAATTCAGAGTAATGATAGTAAATATGATACAAAATCTTGGAAATAGAATGGAGAAAATACAAGAAACATTTAACAAGGACCTAGAAGAACTAAAGAGTAAACAAAGATGAACAGCACAATAAATGAAATTTAAAATTCTCTAGAAGGAATCAATAGCAGAATAACTGAGGCAGAAGAATGGATAAGTGACCTGGAAAATAAAATAGTGGAAATAACTACTGCAGAGCAGAATCAAGAAACAAGAATGAAAAGAATTGAGGACAGTCTCAGAAGGGTCTCAGAAGAAGAAGAGAAAAGGAAAGGGACTGAGAAAATATTTGCAGAGATTATAGTTGAAAAATTCCCTAATGTGGTAAAGGAAATAGTCAATAAGGTCCAGGAAGCGCAGAGAGTCCCATACAGAATAAATCCAAGGAGAAACATGCCAAGACACATATTAATCAAACTATCAAAAAATATATACAAAGAAAAAACATTAAAGGCAGCAAGGGAAGAGCAACAAATAACATACAAGGGAATCTCCATAAGGTTAACAGCTGATCTTTCAGCAGAAACTCTGCAAACCAGAAGGGAGTGGCAGGACGTATTTAAAGTAATGATAGGGAAAAACCTACAACCAAGATTGCTCTACACAGCAAGAATCTCATTCAGTTTCAACAGAGATATCAAAACCTCTACAGACAAGCAAAAGCTAAGAGAATTCAGCACCACCAAACCAGCTTTGCAACAAATGCTAAAGGAACTTCTCTAGGCAGGAAACACAAGAGAAGGTAAGGACTTACCATAACAAAGCCAAAAAAATTAAGAAAATGGTAATAGGAGCATACATATCAAAAACTACCTTAAATGTAAATGGAACAAATGCTCCAACCAAAAGACATAGACTAGATGAATGAACACAAAAACAAGACCCATATATATGTTGTCTACAAGAGACCCACTTCAGACCTATGGACACATACAGACTAAAAGTGAGGGGATGGAAAAAGATATTCCATGCAAATGAAAATCAAAAGAAAGCTGAAGTAGAAATTCTCATATCAGACAAAATAGACTTTAAAATAAAGACTATTACAAGAGACAAAGAAGGATACACATAATGATCAAGGGATCAATCCATGAAGAAGATATATCAATTGTAAATATTTATGCACCCAACATAGGAGCATCTCAATACATAAGGCAAATGCTAACAGCCATAAATGGGGAAATCAATAGTAACACAATCATAGTAGGGGACTTTAACACACCATTTTCACCAATGGACCAATCAACCAAAATGAAAATAACTAAGGAAACACAAGCTTTAAATGATACATTAAACAAGATGGGCTTAATTGATATTTATAAGACATTCCATCCAAAAAGAACAGAATTCACTTTTTTCTCAAGTGCTCATGGAACATTCTCCAGGATAGATCATATCTTGGGTCACAAATCAAGCCTTGGTAAATTTAAGAAAATTGAAATCTTATCAAGTATCTTTTCTGACCACAACGCTATGAGACTAGATATCAGTTACAAGAAAAAATCTGTAAAAAATGCAAACACATGGAGGTTGAACGATACACTACTAAATAACCAAGAGATCACTGAAGAAATCAAAGGGGAAATCAAAAAATACCTTGAAACAAATGACAATGAAAACATGATGACCCAAAACCTATGGGATGCATCAAAAGCAGTTCTAAGAGGGAAGTTTATAGCAATACAATCCTACCTCAAGAAACAAGAAACATCTCAAATAAACAACCTAACCTTACATGTAAAGCAATTAGAGAAAGAAGAACAAAAAAAACCCAAAGTTAGTAGAAGGAAAGAAATCAGAAAGATCAGATCAGAAATAAGTGAAGGGCTTCCCTGGTGGCGCAGCGGTTGAGAATCCGCCTGCCGATGCAGGAGACACGGGTTCGTGCCCTGGTCCGGGAAGATCCCACATGCCGCGGAGCAACTAAGCCCGTGAGCCATGGCCGCTGAGCCTGCGCGTCCGGAGCCTGTGCTCCGCAACGGGAGAGGCCACAACAGTGAGAGGCCCACATACCGCAAAAAAAAAAAAAAAAAAAAAAAAAAAAAAAAAAAAAAAAAGAAATAAGTGAAAAAGAAATGAAGGAAACAATAGCAAAGATCAATAAAACTAAAAGCTGGTTCTTTGAGAAGATAAACAGAACTGATAAACCATTAGCCTGACTCATCAAGAAAAAAAGGGAGAAGACTCAAGTCAATAGAATTAGAAATGAAAAAGAATTAACAACTGACCCTTCAGAAATAGAAAGCATCATGAGAGATTACTACAAGCAACTATATGCCAATAAAATGGAAAACCTGGAAGAAATGGACAAATTCTTAGAAAAGCACAACCTTCTGAGACTGAATCAGGAAGAAATAGAAAACGTAAACAGACCAGTTACAAGCACTGAACTTGAAACTATGATTTAAAAGCTTCCAACAAACAAAAGCCCAGGACCAGATGGCTTCACAGGTGAATTCTATCATACATTTAGAGAAGAGCTAACACCTATCCTTCTCAAACTCTTCCAAAATATCGCAGACAGAGGAACACTCCCAGACTCATTCTGTGAGGCCATTCACCCTGATACCAAAACCAGACAAAGATGTCACAAAAAAAGAAGACTATAGGCCAGTATCACTGATGCACATAGATGCAAAAATCCTCAACAAAATAGTAGAAAATGGAATCCAACAGCACATTAAAAGGATCAAGTGGGGTTTATCCCCAAAATGCAAGGATTCTTCAATATATGCAAATCAGTCAATGCAATACACCATAATAACAAACTGAAGGGTAAAAACCATATGATAATCTCAATAGATGCAGAAAAAGCTTTTGACAAAATTCAACACCCATTTATGATAAAAACCCTCCAAAAATTAGTCATAGAGGGAACCTACCTCAACATAATAAAGGCCATATATGACAAACCCCCAGCAAACATCGTTCTCAGTGGTGAAAAACTGAAACCATTTCCACTAAGATCAGGAACAAGACATGGTTGCCCACTCTCACCACTCTTATTCAACATAGTTTTGGAAGTTTTAGCCACAGCAATCAGAGAAGAAAAAGAAATAAAAGGAATCCAAATCATAAAATAACCAAAGCTGTCACTCCTTGCAGATGACATGATGCTATGCATAGAGAATCCTAAACACTCTACCAGAAAACTACTAGAGCTAATCAATGAATTTGGTAAAGTAGCAGGATACAAAATTAGTGCACAGAAATATCTTGCATTCCTATACACTAATGATGAAAATCTGAAAGAGAAATTAAGAAACACTCCCATTTACCATTGCAACAAAAAGAATAAAATACCTAGGAATAAACCTACCCAAGGGGACAGAAGACCTGTATGCAGAAAACTATTAGACACTGATGAAAGAAATTAAAGAAGATACAAACAGATGGAGAGATATACCATGTTCTTGGATTGGAAGAATCGACATTGTGAAAGTGACTATACTACCCAAAGCAATCTACAGCTTCAGTGCAATCCCTATGAAACTACCAATGGCATTTTTCACAGAACTAGAACAAAAAATTTCACAATTTGTATGGAAACACAATAGACCACGAATAGCCAAAGCAATCTTGAGAATGAAAAACGGAGCTGGAGGAATCAGGCTCCCTGACTTCAAACTATACTACAAAACTACAGTAATCAAGAGAGTATGGTACTAGCCCAGAAACAGAAATATAGATCAGTGGAACAGGATAGAAAGCCCAGAGGTAAACCCACGTACATATGGTCACCTTATTTTGGATAAAGGAGACAAGAATATTCAATGGAGAAAAGACAGATTCTTCAATAAGTGGTGCTGGGAAATCTGGACCACTACACGTAAAAGAATGAAATTAGAACACTCCCTAACACCATAAACAAAAATAAACTCAAAATGGATTAGTGACCTAAATGTAAGGCCAGACACTATAAAACTCTTAGAGGAAAACATAGGCACAACACTCTATGACATACATTACAGCAATCCCTTTTTGACCCACCTCCTAGAGAAATGGAAATAAAACCAAAAATAAACAAATGGGGGCTTCCCAGGTGGTGCAGTGGTTGAGAGCCTGCCTGCCAATGCAGGTGACACGGGTTTGTGAACTGGTCCGGGAAGATCACACATGCTGCGGAGTAGCTGGTCCTGTGAGTCATGGCCGCTGAGCCTGTGCGTCCAGAGCCTGTGCTCTGCAACCGGAGAGACCAGAACAGTGAGAGGCCCACATACCACAAAAAAATAATAAATAAATAAACAAATGAGACCTAATGAAACTTAAAAGCTTTTTCACAGCAAAGGAAACTATAAACATGACGAAAAGACACCCCTCAGAATGGGAGAAAATATTTGCAAGTGAAGCAACTGACAAAGGATTAATCTCCAAAATAAACAAGGCAGCTCATGCTGCTCAATATCATAAAAACAAACAACCCAATCCAAAAATGGACAGAATACCTAAATAGACATTTTTCCAAAGAAGACATACAGATTGCCAACAAACACTTGAAAAGATGCTGAACATCACTAATCATTAGAGGAATGCAAATCAAAACTACAATGAGGTATCACCTCACACCAGTCAGAATGGACATCATCAAAAAATCTAGAAACAGTAAATGCTGGAGAGGGTGTGGAGAAAAGGGAACACTCTTGCACTGTTGGTGAGAATGTAAATTGATACAGCCACTATGGAGAACAGTATGGAGGTTCCTTAAAAAACTAAAAATAGAATTACCATATGACCCAGCATTCCCACTACTGGGCATATACCCTGAGAAAACATAATTCAAAAAGAGTCATGTACCACAATGTTCATTGAAGCTCTATTTACAGTAGCCAGGAGATGGAAGCAACCTAAGGGTCCATCGACAGATGAATGGATAAAGAAGATGTGGCACATATATACAATTGAATATTACTCAACCATAAAAAGAAATGAAATTAAGTTATTTGTAGTGAGGTGGATGGACCTAGAGTTTGTCATACAGAGTGAAGTAAGTCAGAAAGAGAAAAACAAATACCCTATGCTAACACATATGTATGGAATCTAAAGAAAACGAAAAATGGTTCTGAAGAACCTATGGGCAGGACAGGAATAAAGACGCAGACGTAGAGAATGGACTTGAGGACATGGGGTGGGGTAAGGGTAAGCTGGGTCAAAGTGAGAGAGTGGCGTGGACATATATACACTACCAAATGTAAACTAGATAGCTAGTGGGAAGCAGCTGCATAGCACGGGGAGATCAGCTCGGTGCTCTGTGACCACCTAGAGGGGTGGAATAGGGAGGGTGGGAGGGAGACGCAAGAGGGAGGAGATATGAGGATATATGTATATGTATAGCTGATTCACTTTGTTATACATCAGAAACTACCACACTACTGTAAAGCAATTATACTCCAATAAAGATGTTAAAAAAAATTTTCAAAAACCAAATAGTTACTGCATGCATCAAAAGGACTATCATGCCATTTCTAAACAGAAAGCTCAACACATTGTAACTAAAATTAAATGTACAAATATATATTTACTTCTGTAATTGCCCTTAAGTGTATTATTCATTTTGAAACTTTAAGATGAGATCGGAGTGAGTCATCTGAAATATATAACAGAACACACTCGGCTTATGTGCCTTTCCCCAGTAGGAGAATATCTATTAGGAGAAGCAATTGCTTGGTGATGTGGGTGACACAAGCAGATCTATTTGTATTCTGCCTTTTGAAATAGTCCTTGATATACATATTTTCATGCCATACAACTCAAGGGCTGGTGATTATCTCTTAAAGGAACTGCTAACCATTTCAGGAAATTGTTGAATGTAATATCTGAAAATGATTTCAGAGTGTGAAAACATTTTATACACTTTGCAAATCAAATGTTTTCGGCTGGAAGGGACTAGCTTATGTTACTGGCTCTATCTTGCATGTTCTTAATACTTAAGAGTTAGATGGTTTAATCTTTGGTTTCTTAGATAGCATGCAGGTGAAATTACACTAATACACCTCAGTAAGTGTCCTCCCTTAACTTAATGTGAATTTTCAAGTTTGCCACATGACATGACATTTTCTGCTGATGGCAGAATAGTAAGAAAGTTAATAGGTATTTTCCCTTTAGGTATTTTCTGCTTCTAGTCACACATAGAGTTAATTAACATAAAAAGTTCACTTGGAATTTATCTAAAAAGAAAAAGGAAACAGTAAAATTGCTAGCAAAAATCTCTTACAAATTTTGGCTTGAAGCCAGTTTTGCAGTAATACCATAATTAGTTCATTTTACTGAAAAAGGAAAAATCCAAACAAGGGAAAAATAGACAGACATGCATAGCCATTAGTGTTGGGTCACTGATTCTATAGACAAGCACCCAAGTGACTTGGTGGGCCTCATCACATCCCTATGAGATATGACCTTGGGTCTGGACCCTCTTTGCCTATAAATTATACTGTTTAATAATACACAGTTTCGGGAGAAACTCCACATCCTCCTTTCATTTTATTATGAACCTAAAACTGCCCTAAAATGTGTCTTAAAATTGTGTTTTAAATGCACAGTTCTGCTATATAAAAGACATTGTTAGGAGAATGAAAATACAAGCCATAGACTGGGAGAAAATATTTGCAGAACACATATGTAATAAAGAACCAGTATCCAAACTATACAAAGAAATCTTAAAACTCAACAATAACAAAAAGAATAACTCAATTTAAAAATGAACAACAGATTTGAACAGACACCCCACCAAAGAAGATATACAGATGGCGAATAAGCATATGAAAAGATCCTCAATATTATATGTCATTAGCAAATTGCATATTAAAACAGCAAAGCAATACTACTGCACATCTATCAGAATGGGTAACATCCAAATCATTAACACCAAATTCTGGCAAGGGTGTGAAACAATAGAAACTCTTACTCATTGCTGCTTGGAAAGTTTGGAAGACAGTTTGATAGTTTCTTGCAGAACTAAATATATATACTCTTACCATATGATCGAGCAATTGTGCTTGCATTACCCAAATTGGTTGAAAATTTATGTCCACACAAAAACCTGTACTGAAATTTTACTGCAACTTTATTTATAATTGCCAAATTTTGAAAGCAACCAAGATGTCCTTCAACAGGACATGAATGGGTAAGGAAGCTATGGTATATCCAAACAGTGGGATATTCAACAGTAAAAGGAAAAGAGCCACCAAGCCATGAAAAATCAAACAAACATGGAGGAACCTTAAATGCACGTTGCTAAGTGAAAGAAGCCAATCTGAAAAGGCAACATACTGTATGATTTCTATTATTTTTTTTACATCTTTTTTTTCATTTGATAAACAGATGAAAACTGAAGATAGGCAAATAAAAAGGGAAAAAAAGATAAGAAGTGATCGCTAATTGGATGAGTAGAGCAGTATTTTTTTAACTTTAATTTTATTTATCTTTTTATACAGCAGGTTCCTATTAGTTACCTATTTTACGTCTGCGTCTCAATTTCTTTTTACATCTTTATTGGAGTATAATTGCTTTACAATGTTGTGTTAGTTTCTGCTGTACAACAGAGTGAATCAGCTATACGTATATAGATATCCCCTCCCTCTTGCATCTTCCTCGCACCCTCCCTACACCACCCCTCTAGATGGTCATAAACCAGGAGCTGATCTCCCTGTGCTATGCGGCTGCTTCCCACTAGCTATCTAATTTACACATGGTAGTGTATATATGTCCCTGCCGCTCTCTCAATTCATCCCAGCCTCCCCTTATGACATTCTAGAAAAGGCAAAGCTATAAAGACAGAAAAAAAAAAAAAAATCAGTGGTTGCCAGGGATTTGAGGAAATTTGGGAGGGTGGGGTGGAATGAATAGGTAGAGCACAGAGGATTGTTAAGGCAATGTAACTACTCTCTATGATGCTGTAATGAAATACATTTTAAGATTGAGATTGAAAACAAGTGTCATTTTCTTTGTGGGAAATTAAATAAAGTCACCTGGGTTTTGTGCCTAGATTCCTATCCATTTTTATTTAGGAGGCCTTAGCAATAATGGCACTCGGGAATGAAGGGGATGTATCTTGTTTTCTAGGCATTTTCACATGTTCCAGCTTCTTCATTTCATACTGTTAGAAAACAATGGCAAAATCTTCTAATAAAATATTTACATAAGGATACAGTGCTTTTAGTTGTGGTTAATCTTCATGAGCAGTGAGGGGAGAAGAAAATAATTTTACTTTAACTCCTGTATAATATTCACTTATTCATTTGGACACTTATGAAGTTTCAGGCACTTATATGCCACATCCTTAGGAAACATTGTTATGAACTCTTATCCTCTCCTTCTTTTCTATGACCTTTTCTTAATTACAGATTTTCCTTTTCTAATTTTTAACCTAATTAAACTCAGCAAGCACTACTTAAATACCCACTATATATAAGATCAAAAGCACATAGAAATGTATCTTTATCCTCAAGTGGAATACAATACTGCAGGAAGAAAAATACACACATATATCACCTAAAATATAATAAATAATGGTAAGTTCCCCCACTTACCATTTAGAGGTAAAACAAAGTGATATGAAAGCAAGCACATATGTGGATTGCATGATAAAGAGTGAGAAGGAATCACAGCAGGTGGCATAGAAATTGGACAAGGTATTTTTAAAAATAGTTACAAAGGGTAGGAAATTTCAGGAAGTAAGAAGGAAATGATTAATGGGTTAAACTTTATTTTGCCACTATGTAATTCTTTAAAGGCATTAGTGAATTTACATCTTTGTTTAGAATTGTGTGGATCGTATTTTTTTATTGTTAATTTTGTCCTCGGTTCAATTTGGGGATTAGGGATATGCCAGCATCACATACCAGACTGAGAAAATTTCTACCTTTTTCTCTCAACTGAAAGACTAAATAACACTGGAATTAACTTTACTTGAAAGTTTGATAGAACTTTCCCTTTAAGTTAACTAAGCCAACTTCCATAATTTTATTTATTTATTTATTTATTAAAATTTATTTAATTTATTTATTGTTTTTGGCTGCATTGGGTCTTCGTTGCTGCGCATGGGCTTTTCTCTGATTGTGGAGAGTGGGGGCTACTCTTCGTTGTGGTGCACTTGCATCTCATTGCAGTGGCTTCTCGTTGCGGAGCATGGGCTCTAGGCACGTGGGCTTCAGTAGTTGTGGCATGTAGGCTCAGTAGTTGTGGCTCACGGGCTCTAGAGCACAGGCTCAGTAGTTGTGGCACACGGGCTTAGTTGCTCCTCAGCATGTGGGATCTTCCTGCACCAGGGCTCGAACCCGTGTCCCCTGCATTGGCAGGCGTATTCTTAACCACTGCAGCACCAGGGAAGCCCCCAATTTCCATAATTTTAGATCAAACTAGAACACTTTAAAATATCTTCTGATTTTTGGCTCCTTAAGCTTGACATATTTTATTCTATTTTTGGTACTTTGCATTTTCTTAGAAATTATCCATTTGATCTAAAAATATAAAATTCCAAATATATTGGTATAATAGTCAAGATAAGATTCTCCAATCCTTTTTTTTTTTTTTTTAAAATAACCGTATATTTAACATCTTTCTCTTTCCAAGCATTGCATTTCCTCTCCTGACCCCAATTATTTTTAAGGTCTTTTTTTTTTTTTTTCTCTTTTTGGCTCTTGCTTTAATTAGTTCAGTTTGCTATTTGAATTTTATCATTGTCTATTTTCTATCTCATTCCTTTCTGCTTTTCTCCCTATTAATTTAGACATTCTACTTTCTTAGGATTTATTGTCATGCTTTTATTGCTTTGTTAAATTGAATTATTAGTTTACATACTTTCATTCTTTTTCTTTCCAAAAAAGATATTTAAAGTGGACGATTTCTTCTCAGTATCAGTTTGTCACACTCCACAATTCCTAACTTCTAGTTCTATCTCTGTTGTCTGTAATTAAATAGCTTGGAGTTTTGAATTTGATAAACTCTATAAAAGAGTATTTTTAGAAGTGTATTTTAAATATAGTGCATAGACTTTGTTTTTGATTATAACTTGATTTCATAACAGCGAATAGTGATTGCATAATTTGGGGGGTTTAATGAAGTAATCTTTATGGCTCAATGCAGGGTCAGTTTTCATCAGTTTTTGAAAATAATATGCAATCTCTTTTGGATGTTTGTTTTTATGGATGCTTAAACTTCTTAACTGCGTTATTTAAATCCACAGTATCCTTACTTAATTCTTCTCTACTCAGTCTATCCGTTGCCCAGAAACTTTTTTAAGTGTCCCAGACAGATCACTTTGTTTTTATATTCTTATATTTTCATCATTTTTCTGTTTCAGGTATTTCAAACTTGTAATGTACATAAACATTGATGACTTTTATACTCTCTTGTCAGAGTCTATATTCTATCAAGATGAAATATCTCTCTGGACTTTTAAATGCTTTTGATATCAAACCCTATGTTATGAAATAATATTGCCAAATCTGCCATTTTCAACTATTTTCCAGGGATTAGTTTTTCTTCTCTCTTTTTGTCTTTCTCATCCTTGCTCCCTCACTCTCTCACTCTGTCTTCTTTTTTCCTTTTCATAAAATAATAAAACCTGTGGCAAAAATTATGCTAAAGGGAAAATGAAAGATTAATTTAATTTAAAAAAATTAACCAAAATGTCTTTTCTATCTTAAATTTATTTAAAATATTCTTCTAGAAATCTAGATCAGGAATCTATATTTTATCCAAGCATTATGATTTCAGAAGAGTTGTAGCTATGATTCAAAGCCTTCTTCTAAAGTAAAGGTAATTTTACAGAAAATTACCTAATTACCTTATACTTGAATTTTTTCTATCCTGATCAAATTCCAAGATGCAAATTTGTCAGTTCTCTCACCTCTACTCTGAAGAAAACAGGCACACAATTTTTAATATTACAGAGTTAAAACATGTATGGAAAAGAAAAAAAAAAAAAGGTTGATCAGTTTTTAAAGATTCAAGCCTTATTTTAAAAAATAAGGGGAAAGGAACTGAAATGCCAAGGCAATTTAAAGAGGGTTTGCTGCCCCCTGTCGGTCTTTACAGAAATAGGATGAAAAAACAAAAATCACGCAAGCGCACATACAAAGCATTTAAAAGCAAAACTAGGGCTTGATTGTAAAATATTTCAAATATGTGATATATAAAATAACCTTTGTAGAGGGATTTGTGAGGTTCTAAAGCCGCCCCACTCTCTGGTCCCCATGGAGAAACAGGTGTGACGGATCCCACCGTGTGAATTGCCTCGCTTTCTTACCTGATTGCACCCATGGACCGGGCTCCCTAACACTGACAACCATCTATACAGTCTGCACCAATTAGACTGTGTGATCGAAATTGCATACAAAAATGCACAATAAAAGCACCTCATGGGGCTTCCCTGGTGGCGCAGTGGTTGAGAATCCGCCTGCCGATGCAGGAGACACGGGTTCGTGCCCTGGTCCGGGAAGATCCCACATGCCGCGGAGCAACTAAGCCCGTGAGCCATGGCCGCCAGGCCTGCGCGTCCGGAGACTGTGCTCCGCAACGGGAGAGGCCACAACAGTGAGAGGCCCGCATACCGCAAAAAAAAAAAAAAAAAAAAAAAAAAAAAGCACCTCATGTTGAAAGATGATTAAATAACTTTACCGGACATACAAAGAGCCGTATAAGAAACAAGAGAGGCAGCAGGTAAAAGAGAAGTTAATAAAGCCAAAGCGAGGATTGACACAAAAAGAGACAAGAAAACCAGAGAGAAAATACAATTAAAAAAAAAACAAGTTCCCTGCTCTGTTCGGAGTTCACGTGTTGAACAAGTAACAGACACCCAGCTAAGAGGGGGCATATGATGGTGCCACTAAGGCTATTGTTACATCCTGAAAGGAATTCCATATCAACATGAGGCCTGTTTACAAGATTGGATCACTGAGACAATTCCCTATACATTGAAACTCCCAATTTATCCTTATAATAAAATCGGATTAGCTAAGCTGCCTGAAATTATGTTTTTTCCTTCCATGTGAAATGAAAAGTACTATTTTACATAATCTAATTTAAATCTACAAAGGTATCATTGATTTGTGTGTGTGGCAACGCCCTAAATATGATCGTGAAAAAAGATCTGGCCCCATTTTCAACAGGCAATCTATTTTTTTTTCAAATTTTCTTTTTAAAATTTTTTCCTGCTTTATTGAAATTTAATTGCTAAAAACTGTATATATTTAAGGTGTACAAATGTGATGATTTAATATATGCATACATTGTGAAATGATTACCATAATCAATTTAATTAACACATCCATCATTTCATATAGTTATCTTTTTTTTGTGATATGAGAATACTTAAGAGCTAGTCTTAGCAAATTTCAAGTGTAAAATATAATATTGTCAACTATAGTCACCATGCTATGAATTAGATCCCCCAGAATTTATTCACCTTATAAATGAAAGTTTGCACCCTTTGACCAATAAGTCCTCATCTCACCCTACTCCTCGCCCCTGGCATCCACCTTTCTACTCTCTGGTACTATGAGTTTGACCTCTTCAGATTCCACATGCAGTATTTTTCTTTCTGTGTCTTTGCATACTGTTCTCCAGATTCATCCATGTTGTCACAAATGTCAGAATTTCCTTCTTTTGATGACAGAATAAGATTCCCATATACATACCGCATTTATAGTATATTATATATTATATATGTATGTATATATGGCATCTGCTTTTTCCATTCATATGTCAGTGGACACTTAGGTAGTTTTCATATCTTAGCTATTGTGAATAGCAGTGCAATGAACATGGGAGTATAGTTATCTCTTCAAGATACTGATGTTCTTTCCTTTAGATAAGTGCCCAGGAGTGGGACGGCTGGATCATATGGTAATTCTATTTTTAACTTTTTGAATACTGTTTTCCATAACGGCTGTACCAATTTACATTCTCACCAAGAATGTACAAGAGTCCTCTTTGATTCACACTCTTATTGATACTTATTATCTCTTGTCTTTTTGATAAGAGCCATCCTATCAGCTGTGAGGTGATATCTCATTGTGGTTTTTCTTGTTTTTGTTTTTTTTGTTTTTTCATTTTTTTTCCAGTACGAGGGCCTCTCACTGTTGTGGCCTCTCCTGTTGTGGAGCACAGACTCCAGACACGCAGGCTCAGGCTCAGTGGCCATGTCTCACGGGCCCAGCTGCTCCACGGCATGTGGGATCTTCCCAGACTGGGACATGAACCCTCGTCCCCTGCATCAGCAGGCAGATTCTCAACTGCTGCGCCACCAGGGAAGCCCCTCATTGTGGTTTTGATGTGTATTTCCCTGATGATTAGTGATGTTGAGCACTTTTTCATATACCTCTTGACCATTTGTATGTCTTTGGAAAAAGGTCCAAATCAACTAATAAACTTTAAATGTAGGTCATGTAAGGATCAAGATTTGGACATATTAAGGGACATTCTTATCTCAATTCTGTGCTCCTGAGATCCAAGAAAGAAAGAGAGAAAGAGAGAGAGAGAGAGAAAGAAAGAAAGAAAGAGAAAGTTATACTTATGGAAAAAAATGGTCCATATGTACACATAATTGTGGTCCCAGAGAATAAATTTGAAAATGGAAGAGAAAAATTATCTTCAGATATATAATAAAAAGTAAACTTTCTGGTTTTGTGCCAGTACCATCCTGTTTTATGACTGTAGCTTTGTACTATAGTCTGAAGGCCAGAAGCATGGTACCTCCAGCTTTGTTCTTTGAAAATTGCTTGGTTATTTGGGGTGGACAGTCTCTTCAATAAGTGGTACTGGGAAAACTGGACAGCAACCTGTAAAAGAATGAAATTAGAACATTTTCTCACAATATATACAAAAATAAATTCAAAATGGACTAAAGACCTAAATTTAAGACCAGAAGCCATAAAAGAAGAAAACATAGGCAGAAAACTTTGACATAAATTGTAGCAATAATTTTTTGGATCTCTCTCCTAGGGCAAAAGAAATAAAAGCAAAATTAAACAAATGGGACCTAATTAAACTTAAAAGCTTTTGCACAGCAAAGGAAACCATCAACAAATGAAAAGACAACCTATTGAATGGGAGAAGATATTTGCAAATGATATGACTTTAAGAGGTTAATAGCCAAAATATACAAACAGTTCATACAATTCAATATCAAAAAAACAACCCAATCAAAAAATGGGCAGAAGACCTGAATAGACATTTTTCCAAAGAAAACATACAGATGGTAACAGCACATGAAAAGATGTTCAACATTGCTAATCATCGGGGAAATGCAAATCAAAACCACAATGAGATATCACCTCACATCTCTCAAGATGGCTATCATCAAAAAGTCTACAAATAACAAATGTTGGAGAGGATGTACAGAAAAGGGACCCTTTTACATTGTTGCTGGGAATGTAAATTGGTGTGGCCACTATGGAAAATAGCATGGAAGTTCCTCAAAAAACTAAAAATAGAACTACCATATGATCCAGCAATCTCACTCCTGAGCATATACCCGAAGAAAATGAAAGCACTAATTCGAAAATATACGTGCACCAATGTTCATAGCAGCATTATTTATAGTTGCCAAAATATGAAAGCAAACTGAGTGTTCATCAACAGATTAATGGAAAAGAATATGTGGTATACATATACAATAGAATATTACTCAGCCATAGAAAAGAATCAAATTTTGCCATTTGCAACAACATGGATGGACTTGGAGGGCATCATGCTAAGTGAAATATGTCAGACAGAGAAAGACAAATACTGTGTGTTATCACTTATATGTGAAACATAAAAAAATACAACACATGAATGAACACAGCAAAATAGAAACAGACTCACAGATTCAGAAAACAAACTAGTGATTACCAGAAGGGAGAGGGAAGAGGGAAGGGGCACGATAGGGGTATGGGATTAAGAGATACAAACTACTGTGCATAAAATATATAAACTATGAGGATGTATTGTACAGCACAAGGAATATAGCCAATATTTTACAAAAAACTAAATGGAGTATAATCTATAAAAATATTGAATCACTGCTATACACCTGAAGCTAATATAATATTGTAAATCAACTATGCTTCAATTTTAAAAGTAAATACATAAACTTTCTGAAATAAAGTTTTGAATTTTCATATTAAAAGAAGAAAAAATGGTAAAGAATAACTAATTCCAGAACATATACTTACTGATATTGGTTAGAGGACAAAAACATTTTTATGAGAAGGAAAAATCAGGTATCTCAGAATGTTCCACTGAACTTCCAATTCAGCAAAGTTTTGAGCAAAAGAAAAGTGTGAAGAGAGAATTTTATACTTATTCATTTTTTTTCTAAATGCATTAAGGAAATAGATATTCATTTTCAAGCATATATAATTCAGGGAACATAGGACCCACAAGCTCTTCTTGAAAAGAAGAATCTATTTTAAGGTGAAATCCAGTCAGCCTGGAGCAGATATAAAACAAAGAACTCAGGAAAGGAATATATAGTACATGGATTCGGGGTGAGCATTACATTGATTTACGTATAAAACCATAACTAAACAACTCTGGGAACTATGATTACAGAACAGAATGTAAAAATTATAAACCGTATTAAAAATAAAAATGTAACAAGATCAATAGTTTAGGACAGTGAATGTGGAAGGAAGTGTAAGTAGATTGATTTCCTCATTTTTCATAATGAGACAGTAGAAATGTCTCTAGTCCTTTAACTGACTCTCACCTCCTCCAATTTCGTTCATAGTCTTTGTTGTTAACTTGAGCAGAATATCTCAGTAAATAATGTCTCTTATCATGAAAGCATTTTTTCCCTGAATTTCATCTATTCCTGCAGATCTATATGAAGATTCAGGAGAAATAATTTTGTATTTAAGTTCTTACCACAACTAAAAAAAAATTTTTAAAGAAGATAATACTCATCCTTAAATTTATTATTCATCCCAAAGAAAAGCACATAATGGTAAAGGAAGAATCTCAGGGCTTCTAGAAACCAACTCAGTTTTTTACAGTGTTCATTTTCATCAAAAGGCAATCATTGCTGAATCAAAAGATTACCTTTTAGGAAAGAAAAGCAATCCGTGTCATTAACCCCTATACAACGGTATGTTCCCCTGTTACTGACATCTGGGTCTGATATGATAAACATAAATCATTGTCTCTTGGCAATCCTTTTTATTATTGTCTCTTTGACATTTTGCTGTACAAGTAGTCCTAAGTGACACTAATATCAACAGTTTACAACAGTTTACTACCCAACTTACTACCCAAATTATCTTGTAGAACATGAAACTAATTGACACTTTTTTTTTCTAATCTATTACTGCTGGAGACTAGAAGTTTAATAAATATTTCTACGATGATATCAGTATAGTCTTATTTAACATAAGCATCTAGGAATTTTCTTAACCAAGGGAAGAACTCTATGCGTGACTATTCCTATGCCATTACTTTGGCTCTGGAGGACCACATTCCTGCCTGTAGACTTGAAAGAAAAATATAATTGCTGGTTCCTTGACTCAGCAGTTTGGCATGCAGACAGCTCCCTGAAAAGTGCAAACTATCCCTGAACGTATCAGCACCCATATTTCTCAGCCCTCTTTCCTGCTTCCTTTTTTATCTTTAGCTTTCACTAAAATTATGTATTTTACTTATTTGTCTTATTTACTGGCTTTTTCCCCCACCAGTATATACATGCAATGATGGGAGGGCTTTATTTTTGTTTACTACTATGCTCCCAGTTCCTAGAAATGTGACCATGACATATTTGGAGCTCACTAGTTATTGAATCAATAAGTTGAATGCATGAATCTATAAGTTATGACCATATGTTATCTGCCATAAAAATATATTTTAGAAGAAAGGATTATTTCCTAGAGTCATCTCTTTAGTTTAGCCACATTCCATTCAGAATGTGGCTTAAAAATTTAAGAATGTGCCTTAAATATTTTGCATGCAAGTACTTACAAAAAAATGTATCTGTGGCCTTAAATCAATTCTGATATTGAAATGACTACTAAGAACTAGGATTTGTGCCAAGATATATGCTCTGGCAACCAAAAAATATACTTTTCATTGGAAGTACACATTGGACAGATATAGTGACTTGACAGTGTTATTCTAGAGGAAGATCTTCGTAATTCTCATTATTCCACCTCAAAATATATAAAAGTATTAGTAGGTTTATATGAAATTCTTCAGTAAAAATTACATTTTAAAAACTTCTCCTACCATAGGTGTTCCTAAACCATATTAAGTAGTCACATGTTAAGTGCAGAAAGACTTGTGTTCAAGTCCCAGTAGCTCAATTTACTAAAATTGTTAACTTACTGGAAATGAAGCTTACACACTGGATATGCAGACTTTGAAAAATTACCTAGTCACTAAAACTCATTTCTAAACTGTAAAATAGTGTAGAGATGTCTAGTGTTTACCCACACCAATTCTTTTCTCATTTTGGTATGTAGTCAGATTATTTTTTTCTACCCCTAAAATGGATCAGGACTGTATAACTGGTCCTTACCAATTGATTATGAACATAAGTTGCTTTGGCAACCAAGGAGTCCTCCTGTTTAAGATGGTGTAGCACAAGACAGCAAAGTCTCCCACAGTCTGGGCCCCTGAGTAATTATGCGTAGCAGAGTTTTCCATCCGCTAACCCATCCGCTTATGAACTATAAACAAGAGATAAAACTCAGTGTATTAAGCCACTGGGAGTTGTATTTAATCTGTTATTGAGACATAATCAAAATCTCAAGTAATATAGGTTAATAACACTGATATTTACCTCATAAAATTATTGAGTGAATATCCAATACATTTAAAGCAATAGTCTCAGCCCCTGAATAGCCCTTTTAAATCTTTGTGATTTATCATTATTGTTATTATTAGCTCTTTATTCACTTAATCCTTTTAAGGTGGACTCAGGAAGATAAGGGAAGAGTGGAAAAATGAGATTAAATAAGGAAGTCAATTTAAAAAGGAAAAGAAAGGACATTAAACTGAGGTGAACATTTATAGTGATGAAGATGACATACAGAACTTAGCTTCTATATCCAAAGTATTAGCTTACATTTCATTACATTAAACAAGACTTCCAAAAAGAGTGAATTATGAGAAACAAGAGGCAGAATCAATGTATGAAATGATGTATGAAACTATGTTCCAAAGAATCATTCAACTTATCAGCTTTAGTTAAAACAGCTACAAGGAAGGGAAATCACCTATACCCTCCCCTCACCCACACATAGAATAGAGGTTAGAAATAAAAATCAGTTACTCAATTTTGTAGAAATAGACAAGCTTATTCTAAAATCTATATGGAAAAGCACAAACTCTAGAATAATTAAAATGATCTTGAAATGGAAGAATGAAATGGGAGGAATCACTCTTCCCAATGCCATGGTTTACAATTTAGCTACAGTAATCAAGACAGTGTAGTATTGGCAGATTCAAAGATCAGTGAAACAGAAACAGGATAGAGAATCGAGAAACAGATCCACACAAATGCACCCAAATGATTTTTGACAGAGATGCAAAAGCAATTCAACAGAGAAAGAATAATCTTTTTAATAAATGGTGCTGCTACAATCGGACATCCATAGGCCAAAAAAAAAAAGAATTACCTAGACCTACACCTCACATTTTATTTTAAACCTAATTTAAAATAAATCCTGGACAAATGCAAAATGTAAAAGTATAAGACTTTCAGAAAAAACATAGGAGAAAACCTCATGATTTAGGACTAGGCAAAAAAGATCTTAGACTTGACACGCAAAGCAAATTAACAAGGAAAAACTGTAAAGTTGAATCTAATCAAAATCTGAAATATTTGCTCTGTGAAAGCCCCTGTTGAGAGGATGAAAAGACCAGTTACAGACTGGTGAAAGTATCTGCAAACCACATATCTGACAAAAGACTAGTATCTAGACTATATAAAGTATTCTCAAAACTCAACAGTGAAAATAGCTACAAATGCAATTAGAAAATGGGCAAAAGACATGAACAGACATTTCACCAAAAAATCTGGAGAAGGCAAACATATGAAAAGATGTTCAATTTCATTAGCCATTAGAGAATGCAAATTAAAGTTACAAGATATCCTAGAAACCTTTAAAACTAGTGTCAACACCAAATGCTGATGAGGATGCAGAGAAACTGGATCCCCCACGTGTCACTGGTGTGAATGCAAAAAGGCACAACAACTCTGGAAAACAGGATGGCAGTTTCTTATAAAACTAACATGCAACTACCATAAGACTCACAGATTGTACTCTTTCACATGTATCCCAGAGAAATAAAAGCACAAAAAAAGCCTTGCCCCAACGTCCGTAGCAGCTTTATTCATGACAGCCAGAAGTTAGAAACAACTCAGATGACCTTCAGTTGGTAAATAGGTAAGTAAAGTGTGATACACTTTACTTACCTATTTATATAACTCAGTGCTAATATAACTCAGTGCTAAGTTGATACAGGTGTCAACCTGGAAGAATCTCTTGAGAGCTGTGCTGAGTAAAAACAGCCCATCCCCCGAGCTTATACAGTGTATTGTTCTTGGTGTAACATTCTTTTAATGACAAAATGAAGAAAGAACAGATTAGTGGTTGTTAGTGGGGAAGAATGCGGTAGAGGGTGTGGTGAGGATGTGTGGTATAAAAAAGCAATATGAGAGTTCCTTTTGGTGTTGGAACTATAATACTAGTTCATACCTTGACTGTGGTGGTTTATACAGAACACTACACATGTAATAAAATGGCATAGAACTCTATATACACATGCATACACGACAAATGAGAACAAGTAAAACAGGGTCTCTGAAGAAGATTAGTGGATTGTATACACATCAATATCTTGGTTGCGATAATTTATTACAGTTTTGCAATATGTAATCTTTAGCCGAAACAGTTAAAGTTCACGACGGCTCTGTTATTTATGACAATTGCATGCAACTCTACAGTGATCTTAAAATTAAAAGTTTAATGAAAAGATGTTACCCCAAAGCACAAGAATGATATTCCCATCGCTAGTATAGAAAGTTAAGAAAAAAGAAGCAATATTTTTAAGATTCTAAAGGAAAATAATCTTGAATCTAGAATTTTATGTTTGAATTCTCACTGAAATCTGATGACCTTCTCAGATATAAAAGACTAAGACAGATGATCATATTTTGACCTATTCTGGAAAACAAAAGACAACAATAATTTGAAGATCTAGTTTAGCAAAATCATGAAGGACTCCAAGAGAGGAAAGCATGAGATTAGACAAATAACTTAAGAAATATATCACAATAGCAATTATAACTGGAATCATTATTGCAAATGTTAGGAAAGTATTCCTTAAAAATAAAGGCATTAGATTAAAATCCCAGATGTATTTTTATTTGATAGATACGTATGTTTAAATCAGCCTTTTAGGGCTTCCCTGGTGGCGCAGTGGTTGAGAGCCCGCCTGCCGATGCAGGGGACGCGGGTTCGTGCCCCGGTCCGGGAAGATCCCACGTGCCGCGGAGCGGCTGGGCCCGTGAGCCATGGCCGCTGAGCCTGCGCGTCCAGAGCCTGTGCTCCGCAACAGGAGAGGCCACAACAGTGAGAGGCCTGTGTACCACAAAACAAAACAAAAATCAGCCTTTTAAAAATTTTAGATCATCTTCTAAAATAATTAAAATAAGATGAAGAGTATAAAGATCAGTAGGGGAATCAAAAAGAACAGAGGAAATTCTAACAATTGATCAAAGAGCTGGAATAAAAAGAAAAAGATTAAATAATAAAGTGTAACAAAGAATATCAAGTGTCACAAATAGAGAATAACAAATAGAGAAGTATCACTAATCTAATAAATGTAAAACTATCAAATCACCATATTAAATAATATAGATTATCAAACAGGGTTAAAATATTCAGTTACATTCCCTTTACAAGCAATGCATCAAATCAGAAAGACATAATAAGGCTGAATATAATGGAACTGAAACAGAAAAACAGAAACAAGACAATAGAAAAATGAACAGTTTACCAAAGAAGAAAACAGAATGAATGGCTAATGAGAATAATATAAATAATATTTACCCTCACCTGCAAAATCAAACAAGGTTTACTTTTCTCACATTAGATTACACTGTTTTAAAAAGTGTCTATTTTTTATAAAAGTGTGGGAACTTAGCTCTTTAATAAACTGTTATGAAATGAAATCAAGAGTATGTTTATATATTTTATGGATTTATAATTCACATTAGCATGTAATAGTCTTTATGAAATTTGCAGTTTAAAAAAAAAACCTTTTGTAATATATTTAACTTCTTTACCAAACATTTTTGACCACAGGCCCCTTTGTTAAGCAAGATATATTAACATCCTGTAAAACAAAACAATTAAATCCAGGCTGCCTTAGTCAGTGGATTAGTGAAAAAAAAAAAAAAAAAAAAAGTAGGTCCATAGGTCTTCCTACCCCAGAACAAGTGCCCACTAAAAAAGGAATAATAAACACAACCAAGTCATTTGAAAGAAAGTGAAAGCTTTTTAGATGAAGACTCACAGCTCCTAATACAGAATGAGCCTATCTTTCAGCTATCTCCCTTCCTCCACCATCCCCCCCAACTCCCATCCCAGTGTATCAAAACTCAGAACTTATCATTTTCAACAACATTTGAATTAAGAAATGCTATCACAGAGACTAAATAGATTAGAATTAATTCACATTCAATTTTCAGTTTCTCTTAAAACCATTGTTGCTTATTTTCCAAATATGAAAATGATTTACCTGGTTACCTTTTAAGATAAGCCTTGATAATTGCTATTTTTACAGAAAATTACTGGAAGTATTTTTCTGAGTATTTTAGTTAAGGCTAAGTTGTCTCTACCAACTGTCATGGAAAAATAGCCTATTCATGTGCTATCAACCATATTACATTGGAATATAAAAATGTCGTGATTTTTAACTAAGAATTTGTGCTTAATAGCAGAGACTGATTTTTAGGTGAAACAAGCAGAATTATTTACTAATTTGATCACAGAATAAATATGCTGTTACAAGGTATGTCAGCAGGAATTGAATTGGGAAAGGCCATTCCATGCCTAACAAAAATGTCATTTTGATCACACCTGCAGAAATATGGTAATCTGTCAATTTTACTATTCCAGAGAGCTGATCTCATCCAAATGCAGAAACCCAAGTGCAGAAAAGGGACTACACCTAGTCCCTTTCCCTAACCCTTATCAATGTGTCACCATTCCACAGACAGAGATGACTGACCCAGTGGGCTGGAGCTGTCCTTTACCTTCCTTTGGATGCTTGGTCTATGGTCTGAATGTTTGTGCCCCTCTCCCACCCCCAATTCAAATGTTGCAATCCTAAGGCTAGAGTTGATGGGTATTAGGAGGTGGGACCATTGGGAGGTGCCTTGGTCTTGAGAGTAGAGTCCTCATGAATGGGCTCCAGAGAGATCCATTGCCTCTTTTAAGGAGTTGTCTTTCTTAATTGTTTATGTTTCCTTTTGGTTCTCAGTAGAATGCCCTTGAGCTGGCTGGACAGCTGGGGAGGAATAGAAATGTAGTTGAACCCACCTCGGGTTTGCTCACTCATTATCAAATTCATAATCTTAAGTAGAGCTGGTCACCATAAGTCAGCACACTGGCTTGATATCATTCCACTGATTCTGCCTACTCTTTCAAGAGGATCTGTGAAGAGCTACCTTTTATTTAAGAACAATTGCTCAGCATGGCTTAGAGATAATAAACTTCACTGGGGAGGCAAGGCGGGTGATCTGTCCCTGGAAACCTGCTCTTTCAAAGTTTGACTGTGTTTTATTGGAAAGTCTCAGAGTTGGTACTTGCTCCTCCAGATATAATCTTTCTTTAAATAAACACCCAATAATGTGTGGTTAGAGATGAGTGACAGGATGTAATGAGAACGTTTGTTTGCTCAACCCCTGGACTTTTTCCTAAGGAGGAAATATAAACCTAAATAACTCATGTCACGCTACCGCCTCCCACACTGTTGATGATAATCGCCAATTTGCTGCCCCTCCAGCCATCCCAACAGGTTATTACGTACAGATTGTGGTATTATTTGCTGCCAGGATATCATTTTTTAAAACAAGTGTAAACAACAGGGGGAAATTTTTAGCACACCAGAGAGTTCCTTTCCCCTTAAAAAGAACATAAGCTGCATCTCTCGTTTTTAATTAATCATATGCCAAGAGTTGATCCTAAAATTTCAAGTAGGATCAAAATGAGTGGCAAATGATAAGACTGAAATAATTGCATAGAGTAAGGAATGGAAGTTCTTAGGATGAATTTTTTTGTGATTTAAGGCTAATGACAGAGTAATCAAATTTTGATCATTTTTACTGACAAAAGACTAAAATTAAATGATATATTTATTAATTATACTATAAGATAACAGTCTGTTTTGTTATAAGGTCAGGCTCCTGGATGTGGAGAGAAAAATATGAAATATGGCAAGCTATAAAAATTACTTATCATTTATTAACAACTAGGAGATTTTTAGTCAAATATTAAAGAATTACCTTGAAGTGTTTCCTTATCCTCTTCAGAAGGCTGAAAGAATTCTATTTATCTTATTTCAATAGCGAGGTTAATAATAAGCTATGTAACATGTCAGTGTACCAATCTGCATAAAAATTACTTATCATTTATTAACAACTAGGAGATTTTTAGTTAAATATTAAAGAATTACCTTGAAGTGTTTCCTTTTCCTCTTCAGAAGGCTGAAAGAATTCTATTCATCTTATTTCAATAGCCAGGTTAATAATAAGCTATGTAACATGTCAGTGTACCAATCTGCAGAAGGTGTAACTAGGAAAAAAACCACCATTACATCTTGGAGCAAAAAGTAGCCTCTGTGCTGAATACAAAAGGAGGACTAGGGGGTCCTTTCTGCTTCTTGAAAAATGCTTGGTTTTGATAAGTTGTCTCCTCTAAGTCACAGAAGCAACAGAATAGTAACAATTTATAATTCTAGATTTTCTCGGCGCTGGATCTATTTGTAAATGTAAGCGTCTCACAGTTTGTTCTAATATTTGTGACAAGTGTTTTCTTACCCCCAAAATTACCACTAAGGTACCGTTTCAACTAAAGACGGTTGAAAGAGCTCATGGCAGTGGTACCACAGCAACAGCAGCAAACCCCAAAGCACTTTTCAGCCCCCATTCATGCTCCTGAGGGGGGCACAGGTGCAGGTCAGGGTAGCCGTACTGATTTCTTAATCACACTTGATTACAATTTTCCCATGTATGTCTCTCCCCTCAAGACTGAGGGAGCCCCCTAATGTCCAGATCTTTTCTTTTTTTAATTCTAGTTGCCAAACACAGCATTTGATGTATAGTGGGTGATGAATAAAGTCTCCCTGAACTCCAGTCAATTCAAACCACTACCCACTTTACTCACGATACAGGCTTTTAAAATAAAATAACTGAAATGATTTGTTTTCTGTGCATTTTCATCGACACGGCCCAACACACACACAAACACACACCCCACCTCTGCTCTTTACAGCCCTCTGATATACTTTGAATTCAACTACTTATGCCCATTTGGTTCTCTCTTAAAGAATGAAATACATTCTGAATTGCTAAACAAATTACAATCACGCCCCCTGCCGGCAAGCTTTGCCCAATCATTTGGCATTCCTATAGCGTTTTGGATTTGCTGAGGGCTTTATAATAATTTTAATTCTCTTGGCTATCATACTTCTGAGGAGTAATCATATTTCAAATGTACTTATTACCTTCTAATTGATTCTATACATTGCTAAGGAGGAGAAATAAGGGATCACGTGGGATGTCCTTGAACAATATTAGTTTGAGAGTTTTTATTCAGAATATTAATATTTCAACCAAGTGGAAAACTTTGGAATAAATAGTATAATGTGAATTAAGTCATCATTACTTTCCTATAACTTAGATTTATTATTATTCATGTGAAACTGCTGGCTACCCAACTTTCTAAAGCCAATTTTCTGCCAAATCAGACTTGTCAGTAAATCACTGATCTGCTGATGATTTTTCAGGTTCTATGACATTTTTTTTTCTTTGTTTATATCACATCACTCTGGGTCCCTTGAGATAGTCACATTTTACCTTCAACTGAAGAGAGAATAAAAATCTGTATTTATAGAATGTACATTTAGATTTTGGGGGGCTTTCAATAATTACAGTGTTTCAGAAATACATGAGCTATGAATCATGCTGCGTTTAGCAATTTTCAGCATCATTTGCTTATATATACTCAGATTATATATCAGTATATCTCACGAATTCAAAAGCAGTGAATGATACAATATTACAAACTGAAACTGCAAATCAACAACCAGCATTGATTGCTATTTGTACAAGACGGTATTATTCACCATTACTCTCAGTCATAAACCCTTCAGACTGTAGACTAATTCACTTATTGCTAGCAACACATTGATTCAGGACCTGCCTTAACTTTATTCTATAATCTTGGATTTCTTTCCTTATTACCAAGGCTCATTTAAATCCCAACAATCTTTTCATATCCAATATTCACTTCCTCTAGAACCTGCCGCAACTATTGTAATCCATAGATTTCTTAGGAAGTGTGTAATAAAAACATAATGAGTTGCATTTGAGTCCCGGCTTAAGTAAGTGCTTGTTCCTGTAACACTGGACACATAGTTTATTTCACTTAGCCTCAGATTCCTCATTTGTAAAACTGGATGGTAATTATACCTATTTCTCAAGTATACAGTTGTTCTAAAATGAAATAATTCAAAACTGGTAATCATCAAAAGTTAAAACGCATAAATCGTTTTTAAATGTCCATATGTTACTATTACACTTGGAGTCTATGCATACGAC
Organism: Kogia breviceps; assembly: GCF_026419965.1. Taxonomy (NCBI): domain Eukaryota; kingdom Metazoa; phylum Chordata; class Mammalia; order Artiodactyla; family Physeteridae; genus Kogia; species Kogia breviceps. Next base: position 8,320,222 of record NC_081324.1, on the reverse strand, counting down.
CCAGCAGTTGAATAGCACAGTGTGTTCTGTTTGTCTCACCCTCCAGAATAGATTGCAACCTTAGCGAGGTTGCTAAAAAAATTGTACAGAAATTTTATGGTGTTCTGCAAAACATGTAGTAAGTACAGTACTAGATAAACACCTGATTTGGTAAAATTTGATTAGAGGTGGATGGGTTCTTATTCTTTCAACTAGATGACTAAATAGTTAGATTAACAAATGAGCTTAACTGGATGGATCTCATTTGACATTTCGTTACCTCTTTTCTTCAGAAGTGATTAAGGCATTTGAGTGATTTGTTTTAGAGAGTTTCTCTCTGGAACACAATATTGGAGGAGTAAATAAACAAAGCAGGCGTACCCTTTTGTGATGGAAACGAAACCTTGTTTTAGGATAAAGCAGTAATAAAAATCACTGAAGAGAAGTTTACATACACTGAGAAGACTAAAACTGAGTAGGAATTAGCCAAGGAAGGAAGGAAATAGAAGAATTTGAAAATGGTCTGCCCAAGACAGCTCCAAGTTCCTCCTACACGGAGAGCAATTGGGAAGCTGTGGGAAAACTGAGTTTCGGTGACCATCACATTCTAGCTTTGAGACCTTGCACAAATAGGTTAAATTCTGATTACTCAAGTTTTCTCATTTATAAGATGAGGCATAATAACACCTGGTTCATAACAGTAGGGAATATTGTTTAGCAACTGTTAATTTTATCAAAAAGCAAGTTCTCTGATTTGTTCCCTAACTTTGGAAATTTCCTCTAAAACATTAGTCTTAGGAGTGAACTAGAATGATCAAATCTGAGTAGATAATTAACTAACATAATTAAGCAGATACCATGACTTTTATCTCTTACTTATGTAGCATGTTTTCTAAAACACAGTTTCCTAATACCAAATGAACTATGCAGCGATCCGTAATGATTCATGTAATAAAATACAAAAATATGTATTAAAAATTCATTAGGTTACAGCATTCACAACAATTAACTCAAAATATATCACAGACATAAATGCAAAATTTTAAAATTCCTAAAAGATATCATAAGAGAAAATCTAGATGATCTTGTGAATGACAATGACTTTTTGGATACAAAACCAAGGCATAATTAATTTTAAAAATTGATAAGTTAGACTTCATTAAAATTAAAGACTTCTGCTTCATTAAAGATACTGTCAGTAGAATGAAAAGACAAGGTACAGACTGGGAGAAAATATTTGCAAAAGACATATCTGATAAAGGAGTGGATTCCAAAATATACAGAAAACTTTTAAAACTCAACAGTAGGAAAACAAACAACCCATTTTGAAAGCAGGCAAAAGATCTGAATAGACGCCTCACCAAAGAAGATATACAGATAGCAAATAAGCATTTAAACGTTACTCAACATGATGTATCATCAGGGAAGTGCAAATTAAAACAATTAAAACTTAAAACTACACACCTATTAGAATGTGGAATCCAAAACACTGACAACACCAAATGCTGGTAAGGATGTGGAGCAACAGGAATGCTCACTCATTGCTGTTGGGAATGTGATGGTGCAGCCACTTTGGAAGACAGTTTGGCAGTTTCTTAACAAAACATGCTCCTACCCTATGATCCGGCAGTTGTGTTCCTTGGTGTTTACCTAAAGGAGTTGAAAGCTTATGTCCATACAAAAACACGCACATGGATGTTTACAGCAGCTTTATTCATAATTGCCAAAACTTGGAGGCAACCAAGATGTCCTTCAGAAGGTGAATGGATAAATCAACTGTGACACATGCAGACCATGGAATAGTATTCAGGGCTAAAAAGAAATGAACCATCAAGACATGAAAAGACCTGGAGGAACCTTAAATGCATATTATCAAGTGAAAGGATCCAGTTTGAAAATGCTACCTACTACATGATTCCAACTATAAGACATTCCGGAAAAGGCAAAACTGTGGAGACAGTAAAAAAGTCAGTGGCTGCCAGGAGTAACGGGGGAGAGAGAAATGAATAGACACAGCACAGAGGATTTTGGCAGTGAAAATACTCTGCATGATACCGCCATGATGGAAACATGCCATTATAGTATATATTTGCCCAAACCCATAGAATGTACAGATGAAGAATTAACCCTAAGGTAATCTATGGACTTTGGGTGATTATGATGTGTCATCATGCATGTGTGTGGGCAGGGGGTATATGGGAAATCTCTGTACTTACCACTCAATTTTGCTATGAACCTAAAGCTGGTCTAAAAAGTAGTTTATTAAAAAAAAAAAACCACTCTATTAAGGCATCTGGAGAGGCACAAATAAGTATAAATGATTGATGACGTCAAGATAATTGCCAAGCTAGTTATGTTAAAAGTTAACATCTGAGCTTGAGTTGGAGGAAGGAGATAATACCAGGTGCAGGAGGTCATGAAAGTTCCACATGGCCCATCCAGTTTCACACTGTGAACATGGAACATTTACTTCTTTAACCCTCCTGTGTCCAACCTTCTTTATACCTGACCTTGTTCCTATTTGAAGGCTTATTAAAAAAAAATGCCTTATTTCCATACCCATCCTAACCTGATTTCAATTCATGTACCTCTTATTGCTCTGGTTTTGATTCCTGGCTGTATCTTGTCTCTATTTAACTCCAAAGAACACAGCAATAAAAATCCTGGCCCCTTTTCTTGGCATTAACCAGCATACGGCAAACATGTATTTAGATCGTGCTCACCTATTTTCTCAAAAACGGTAAATTTAAGCCTCTTCTATATACTTCCAGGCTAAATTTTGTTCTCAAAAATAACACTTTTGTGATGTATTAAAATAAAAAGACTTTTTAACCTGACAAAATAGGCTGCAGAACTGTTTGGAAATAGTTACTATATAATGTACATTACATATCTATACGTATCCAAAATAACAATGACCAACCAATAGAAACTACACCAGCAGCAATGAGAAACACACATGCTTCACACACACAGGCAATAGGGTTTTAGTTTCTGCCTTCCATTGAGATCAGGGCAAGAGCTGATTTGTTTAAAAGCTAACTTTGAAAAGATCTGCTGGAAAAAATTGTTAGAAGTTTAGTAAGTCTATTTGGCGTTGTTTTTTTTTTTTTTTTTTTTTTTCCTGAAAAATGACCTGTTTTATTCATATGCATATTAAGAGGATTGCTCAGCTTTGACTCAGTTGTCGGTAATTCTACGCTTGCTAGTTCATCCTGGAGGATCATAAAGCAGAAACATATCCGTGAAGATGTAGTTGGTATCTCTGTTGATCAATATGACAGTGATTGCTTATACCTTCATCCTGGGAAGCAATTCCTGTACTACTACTCATCCTTATCCCGCTACATTAGGAGTAAGAGTATAAAAATGTTATTTTCTTAAACATGACATGTTTCAAGGCTTTTTTTCCTCCTCTTTATTTAAATACTAGAAAATAGAGGTTAAATGAGAACAGATTTGGAAAATTTCAAAAACAAGTGTTTGGGTTTTATTTGCTCCTACATATTCTTCATAAACCTTTTGAAGATAGGGGAAGATTTAAGATGCGTACAGCTGACAGTAACAGAAAATCACATCCCAAGCCAGTTTAAACAATGAGAAAAGTGCATTATCTCACATAGCAAGAAGTCCTGAGGAGAGCAGTTCCAGGGCTCGGTGAAGGAATAGCTTAAGCCCAGGGTTCTCTTCATCCTTTCACGCTGCCTGCATGGCTCTCAGCATAATGTCTCACAGTCACAAGATGGATGCCAGAGTTCCAGTAGTCTCATGCTGACTCCACAACAGTTAGCAAAAATAGAATGAATATCTTCCCGTGTGTCTTCTGTTCTGAGGGTGAGTGTTCTGAGGGGAGAGTTGACAGAAAATATGCTCCAAACCCATTTTAAAATCCATCACTGGCAAGGAAAATTGGATTACCATGATGTAGAAATGAATCAATATCTTTTCCTAAGAATAAGTCCTGCAGCACCATCACTGGCTGTTCTGCAACTGAGAAGCAAAAAATTTCCCCAGCTTTACTGAGGTATAATTGACAAATAAACATTGTATGTATGTAAGGTATACAAGGTAATATTTTGATATATGTATACATTGTGAAATCACAATCAACTAGTTGACTCATCCATCACTTTGTATAGTTTCCTTTTCTGTGTGGTGAGAACACTTAAGATCTACTCTTTTGGCAAATTTCAAGTATGTAATTTGTATTACTAATTATAGTCACCATGCAGTACATTAGCTCCCCAGAACTTATTCGTCCTTCATAGCTGAAACTTTGTACCCTTTGACCACCGTCTCCCCATTTCCTCCACTCCCCAGCACCTGGAAACCACCATTCTACTCTCTGCTTCTGTCAGTTCCACTTTTTTAGATTCCACATATAAATGAGGTTACACAATGTTTGTCCTGGGTCCACTCTCTGGCATCTCCAAACAGCCAGAATCCTTTGGACAGTTCATGGTGTAATAGTGAACATTATGAACTCTGAGAAGCAAATTATAATAAACAATTGAGACATTGATGAATTATTCTTTACCATGTGCCATTCATGTTCTGTACTTTTTTAAACATCTTTATTGGAGTATAATTGCTTTACAATGGTGTGTTAGTTTCTGCTTTATAAAAAAGTGGATCGGGCTTCCCTGGTGGCGCAGTGGTTGAGAGTCCGCCTGCTGATGCAGGGGTCGCGGGTTCGTGCCCCGGTCCGGGAGGATCCCGCGTGCCGCGGAGCGGCTGGGCCCGTGGGCCGTGGCTGCTGGGCCTGCGCGTCCGGAGCCTGTGCTCCGCAACTGGAGAGGCCACGACGGTGAGAGGCCCGCGTACCACAAAAAAAAAAAAAAAAAAAAAAAAAAAAGTGGATCAGTTATACATATTATGTTCCCATATCTCTGTACTCTTTTTTTATGTTTGCTTTCACTTACTAAATTTCAAAATCCTTTATTTTGAAGATAATCAACTTACACCTTTATGTATTTTCAGTATACACAAAATAGATATGCAATGAACATTTTTTTTTTTTGGTAATTCATTATATTGTAACTCAACAAGTCATAAATAAAATACTGTCTCTAGGGTTTGGCATAAGAAACTTGCCTCCAGTCATGAATTTCAAAATAATAAAGAGTGTTTTATTTAGGTTAATGCAAGCTACTATAATTGTAATTAGTCCCCAAATGTGTAAAGCTAAAGAAACAAGTGACAATTTGTTTCTTGCCCTGCCTAAATGTACCTGTCAGCTAACAGCAGTAGTGCGGTTCACTTTCATGCAGTCATTTGTGGACCCAGGATAAGAAAGGTTCTGCTATCTTTAATTTCCAAGTTTTCCCACGGGATTATCTCTTTTCCAGCCTGCTGGAATGGGCACAGAGCATGGGGCAAACCATGTTCTTCTTATGAACCAGGCTTAGAAACGTTACAAGTCGTTTTTCACTCATGTCCCATTGGCTAGACCTCAGTCACAGTGTCACAGCCATGGGGTGTAGCTGGGAAGGGAGCCCAGTTCTGTTCCAGCAAGAGTACAACACAGATAGAGATGAACTGTTTGACACACGAGTAGCGTGTTATACACTGATGACCATGTTTAATTTTCATAATTACCCCGTGATAAAAATGTGATTAGTACTCCCATATTGCACATGAGAAAACAGACGCATCCAAATAGATTAATCCATTTTTCTTTCCAGTAAGTAGTGGCGCCTGGAGTTGTAATTTCCAAGTGTTATCCTTTTATGGTACATTTGGATCTCTGAGGGGAAATAAACTTCAGTTATTTGTACTCTTAAGGTTCCCTCAATCATTCAGAGAGGGGAATGATATACTTTGCTTTGGCCAGCTTTCGGCTGCCACTGTCTGCCTTCCGCAGGAAGTGTCTGTTCTCTTAACATATTGAAGCCTCAGTCACCCACTGTGCTTGATGCTTTAACATGCAGCCTTATTGCCTCCTCTGCCCTCCGTATCAGTCCCACCTTTATCCACTTGTGTTCCCAGAAATTCCCACAAAAGCTGCTTTCACTCAAACCCTGTTTCACAGTCTGCTTCTGAGAGAATCAAAAACTAGGATAATTAATCTCAGAAACAATTTTGAGTGAAAAAAAACTTGCAGAAGAATTCACCGGGTATCATATTACATAAAGTTTAGAGACGTGCAGAACTAAATAACATACTGTCTAGGGATATAGACTTATGTGATAAATCATTTTTTAAAAAGTGTGAAGGAATGAAACACACATAATTCAGGACAGTGCTGCTTTGTGGAAAAGCAGGTGAAGGCATCGTCTGGGAGGACAGGGGGCTTCAGCGTTACTGGGAGTGTCTTGGCTCTTTTGCAGGTAGAGAGTATATTGTGTTTGTTTATTATGATGATTTATAAGTTACAAGTGGATTAGTGCACATTTATTCAGGTGAATGTAATAATACATAATATTAAAATGAATACATCGAGTAAAGAACATTTTAAAAAAATCTCTATCGTCTAAAAGAGATAAAGTAGGTATCACCTTAAATCCATGAATTTCAGTGGAGGATTTAGGGACCGCTGGGCTGCAACTCAGTGTTTCTAAATGGATGCTGTCCAAGGAGAGAGATATCAAGAGCACACAGAGTGGCTCACCTGACAAGGTTTGCCAGGAAAAAACACAGAATGCCCAGTTACATTTCAATTTCAGGTAAGCAACACATAATATTTTAGTATAATTATGTTCCTAATATAACTATGTCCCTCTCACTTTAGCCTGGTGATGTCCATTTTATTTATGGCTTTTAGCCCAGTGGGTATATAGCTTTTTAAAAAAATGTTCTTTACTTAATGTATTCAAATATTGCATGGGATATGGTTATATTAAAACATTTGTGGATTATCTGAAATTCAAATTTAAGTGAGCATTCTATTTTGTTTTTTTTCCCAAATCTGAAAGTCCTACCAATGAGCCTGCAACGTCAGCATTCATGGCATCCTAACACACTTGTTATGAGTGAGAAGTCAGTTAGACATTTACTTCCTTTTATGTCTCCCATGTTTGAACAAGTGAGAGTCGATTAAGATATAGGCATTAATTGATAATATTATAATTTAAGTTACTTGGATTTTAGAGTAACTTGATCCTTGCCTCTGAGTGTCCTTTTCTCATATGCCTTTCAATTTACAGGGCATCTTTTAGCCTATCCAAATATAATAACTGTACTAAGCATCAGAGAAATGAACTTTAATTAAATTCAGTTTCTTCACACACATAAATACATAGCAGCTGTCATCTACTTCCTAGGGGTGGAGTACATGTGATCAAAGAAAATTCCCTAAGATGAAACTATCAAAATACTGGTTTTAGAAATGAAATCCGTCGAACTGAAAAGTATACACAATATTACTTACCATATTGCAATTTCATGTCATTTAGGAAAAGTAGAGTATTAAATTGTTAATTACTAGCTCCTCCTTGACAATGTGTAATGAAAATAAATACCAGAAGTTGACATGCAAAAAAAGTAGTTTTGATTCCAGTGTGTTGATTCTATTTTCAGGCACAACTTATTATAAAACAAGTCAAATAAAATGAGATAAGCTGGCTAAAGGATAGGAAGGAAGCTAAGCGTAACAGAAAAAAGAGTGAATTATACTTAAAACTCTTTAATCACATTAATTTTCACATTACCTATTGAAGACAGGCAATGCAAAAATATAGCAAGTTAAATTACCATTTTTATATCTTCCCCTTAATTCTCTAGGAGAACAGAAAGAATATGTTATTTGTTTAAGTTGCAACTGACTAGGTAGAGGGGATGGTAGTTGTGGTAAATTTGATGATAATGATACTAGCAGCTAAGATGTATTAAGTGTTTTAATTTGTGCAAAGTAAATGGTAAATGATACATTATATTATCATTTATTACTCAAGTCCATAATATTAATTGCTTCCATTTTCCAGATAAGTAACCCTCTCAAGGTAACAAAACTAGGGAGTAATTGAATAAGGATTCAGTCCCATGAAATATGACTTTCCAGTAGGAATCCATAGATGTAATTCTTGTGTTGGAGCTTTAAGTGCTAGAGCCTTTCTAAAATGTACTGTTTCAATCCCTGTAATAACTGGATCTTTCCCAATTTTTAACAGAGAAGCAATTTAATAATTATGTTAGAAAATTATAGATTTCCTCATTTGGTAGATATGTAATACATATAAGAATTGAATTGCTATATTGAATAGGACTATTATACTCCAAAACACACAAAGAAGGTATTAACCCCACATAGATATCATGAAAAATACATTTATAACACATGCACACACAGATTGGGGGTTTAATCCCAAAAAGGGTACCTAGAGGATTGAAGCTGTACTCACTGTACAAAAATCAAAACATGATCGTCAGCAAAGAAACATATAAAAAGATGCTCCCCCTCATATGTTATCAGAGAAATGCAAATTAAAACAATGAGATAGCATGATGCATCTATGAGAATGGCCAAAATCTACAACACTTGCAATGTCTAATACTGACGAGGAAGTAGAGCAACAAGAACTCTCCTGCATTACCGGTGGAAATGTAAATGGTGCAGCCACTTTGGAGGACAGTTTAATAGTTTCTTATAATACTAAACACACTCCTACCATATGAACCAGCAATCATGCTCCTTGGTGTTTACCCAAAGGAGCTGAAAGCTCATGTCCATACAAAAAACCTGCACGTGGATGTTTACAGCAGCTTCATTCACAGTTCCTGAAACTCGGAGGCAACCAAGATGTTCTTCGCTAGGTGAATGGATAAATCAACTGTGGTATATCCAGACAATGAGCTATTTATTATTCAAGGGCCAAAAAGAAATGAGCCATCGAGCCATGCAAAGACCTGGAGGAACCTTAAGTGCACATTACTGAGTGAAAGAAGCCAATCTGAGAAGGCTACACAGTATATGATTCCAACCATATGACATTCTGGAAAAGTCAAAACTAAGGAGACAGTAAAAGACCAGAGGGTGGATTAGGGGTTGGTGGGGGAGGGAAAATGACCAGATGGAGCACAAAGGATTTTTAGAGCAGTTAAAATACCCTGTGGGATACTAGAAGGTGGGATCCATGTCATTATACGTTTGTTCAAACCCATATTCCATATGTCATATAGTAGTAGACATATGTAACTTAGCAGTAGCTAAAACTATATATATTTACTGTCTAGTAATACTATATATTTACTACTCCCAGAGTGCCACTAAAGGTGCTACTTTAAAAATGTAATATAGTAGTACAAAATTAATGTAGAATAAAGGCACAAGACATGGGATGCTTGTGAGCAAAGAGATTAGCAAACATAAAGGTAAATCTAATCATCAAGTTAATAATAATGGATGATTTTGTAGCATCTAAAAGACTACATTATTAGACAACTAAAAAATATTCTGTGTAATAACAGTTCTATTTAAGGCTGTCTTCACATCTGATGATAATAATATGGAAGATAATAATGAAATGTTCAGAGTTACAGGTGTTCTGAGTGCTCTCTACGTTGGAAGATTGGAGTTTTTATATAAGTTGAACTTTACAAGTTGGCAAGTCAAAAATTTTCTTGTTTAATTTCACTACCCACATCATTAAACCTTCTAGAGCTTTACTACTCTCGTTTTAAAAATGTGAAAATAGCGCTTCCCTGGTGGCGCAGTGGTTGAGGGTCCACCTGCCAATGCAGGGGACATGGGCTCGTGACCCGGTCCGGGAAGATCCCACATGCCGCGGAGCGGCTGGGCCCGTGAGCCATGGCTGCTGGGCCTGTGCATCCGGAGCCTGTGCTGCGCAACGGGAGAGGCCCCGACAGTGAGAGGCCCGCGTACCGCCAAAAAAAAAAAAACCCAAAATATGAAAATAATTCTGCACCTTTCACTTTGCTAATATCAAATGAATTATGAATGATACAATGGTTTGAAAGTCTTAATGTACAATAGAACTGAAAGAAGTATAGGGAGTTGTTCAATGGGTATAAAGTTTCAATTAAGAAAGATGAATGACTTCTAGAGACCTGCTGTGTAACATCATGCCTATAATTAACGATACTGTATTGGGTACTTAAAAAGTTTGTTAAGAGAGTAGATAGATCTCATCTTAAGTGTTCTTAGTATAAAAATCAAAATAAAACAAAAGGGCATGAGGAAACTTTCAGAGATGACATCTGTGTCTATTATCTTGATTGTGGTGATGGTTTCATGGGTACAAGCACATGTCCAGATTTATCAAATTATAACATGAAATATGTGCAGTTTTTGTATCAATAAAACTGTCACAAAGAACAAGATTTATATAACCACATGAGATGGTTTTTTTATGCATCTACTTGGCTAGGCTGAAAAGCATTTACCAGAATTCCCTTTCCTGTATGCCTCTCATTAGGATGGGCCACAAGAGAATTTTTTTAATTGAAGGATAGTTGATTTACAATATTATATTAGTTTCAGGTGTACAGCATAGTAATTCAGTATTTTTATAGATTATACTTCATTAAAACTTTTTATGAGATAATGGCTATAACTCCCTGTGCTATACAATATATCCTTGTTGCTTATCTATTTTATGCATAGTAGTTTGTATCTCTTAACCCCCTACCCCTCACATGCTCCTCCCCCCATCCCTCTCCCAACTGGTAACCACTAGTTTGTTTTCTATATCTGTGAGTCCATTTCTATTTTGCATATATATTCACTGATTTTTTTTAAATTCCACATATAAGTGATATAATGCAGTATTTGTCTTTGTGTGACTTACTTCACTAAGCATAATAATCTCTAGGTCCATCCATCCATGTTGCTGCAAATGGCAGAATATCATTCCTTTTAATGATTGAGTAATATTCCATTATATATATAAAATATTTTCTTTCTCCATTCATCTGTTGATGGACACTTAAGTTGCTTTCACATCACAGCTATTGTAAATAGTGCTGTTATGAATGATGGTGTGCATGTATCTTTTTGAATTAGTGTTTTTGTTTTTTCTGGATATATACCCAGGAGTGGAATTGCTGGATCATATGGTAGTTCTATTTTAGTTTTTTTGAGGAACCTCCATACTGTTTTCTGTAGTGACTGCATCAATTTACATCCCCACCAACTGTGTACAACTGTTTTCACCACATCATCGCCAATATTTGTTATCTGTAGACTTTTTGATGACAGCCATTCTGACAGGTGTGAGGTGATATCTCATTGTGCTTTTGATGTGCATTTCTCTAATAATTAACAATGTAACAATGTTGAGCATCTTTTCATGTCCCTGTTTGCCATCTATATGTCTTCTTTGGAAAAATGTCTGTTCAGGTCTTCTGCCCATTTTTTGATTGGGTTGTTTGTTTTTTTGATATTGAGTTGTATGAGCTGCTTATATATTTTGGCTATGAACTCCCTGTTAGGCATATCATTTGCAAATATTTTCTCCCCACAAGAGAATTTTTTGAGTGAGATGTGGTGAGCAGAAAAAAGTAGTAGACATTTGTAACCCATGCTGTGTTGCTTGTTCTGCTGACTCTCACATTGGCATGGGGTGCTGTTGGGCCTGCCGATGCTGCCCTGTTCCCTGGTACTCCTGCTTCTATGAGTCTTAGGCCACGTCCTCAATGAAGGGTCCTGGCTTCTGCATGACATCCATACCACAAGGTCAATGCAACAGAAACTAACACAGGTTTCAACCCATCCTGTGTGCTCCAACTTGCTCTTGATCTCTACCAAGATGAATGTAATGCACTATTTACAATTACTTACATTCATCTTTCCTTCTGAACTGCCTACCCTGTGAACTTCAAGCTCCAGCATCAGATGTGAAGATGACAGACAGCCTTAGCGAGACTGCTTAACTGCTTAACCAGCTCTAAGAAATCCTTGTAACCAATTCATATGTGTGTGTATGTGTCTTTGTATATATATATATATATATATATATATATATATATATATATATATATGTGCATATATATCTTCTAGTGTGTTTGCTTCTCTGATTAAATACTACTGATACAGAATGGTACAGAGTGTGGTACTGAGAATGGTTCCAGAGGAGCAGCATCTTAAGATCTATGAGTTGGTCTGGGTTTTCTGGAATTTGTTCTCTGATCTAATTAGATGTAAAGGCATAAATGACATGATTTCCAGTGGTAATGGGGCATTAGCAATCCATGGCATGCAGTGGCAAAACCATTTGGATTTTTGTATTCAAGTGCCTATAAAAAAAAGGCTCTAGGTGACCATGTATTTGCTGTCTTAGTAGATTTTAGTGAAAATACAGAATATAATACATTGGTTCATTGTTTCTAACTGTGTTGAAGAAATTGGGGAAAGAAAATGATGAGCTCAAAGCCTTCAATTCCCAGCTCAATGTCTGCATAAAAGACCTAAAAGTGCTATGACGGTCTTGAAAGAAATTCTTGTCTCCTGTAGCTACAGAACTGAGATTCCTAAAAAGCAAACCAAAGTTCTGTCTTGCACGTGGCTAGATTGCTAAACAAACTGAATCCTCAACTTTGCAGAGTCTCTTTTGTTGAAGTTAGGTTAGTGATTGGAAATGAGTGAAACCCAGAAAATTGGCATAAGCACATGTCTTTTCAACTCTGAGGTTAATCTCCCTTTGCCTGAACAATCTGTAATGGCCCACCAGCCCTAAATCATAAGAAACTAATCATGACCCATGAGAAGGTGCAAAGCAAACTGAAAGAATCGCATGGTTTTGCCAATTTATACTGACTGAAACCAAGGGACTTGTATCAGAATATATAAATAACTCTTAAATCTCAATAATTACAAGACAAATAACCCAATTTTTAAAAAAATGGGCCAAAGATCTGAATAGACATTTATGCAAGGGGAATTCCCTGGCGGTCCAGTGGTTAGGACTCCACGCTTTCACTGCAGGGGGGCCCGGGTTCAATCCCTGGTCTGGCAACTAGGATCTCGCAAGCCACACAGCCAAAAAAAAAAAAAAAGGAGAAGAGAAATCCACTGACATTTATTCAAACAAAATATACAAGTAGTCAACAAGCACATGAAAAGATACTCAACATCATTAGTCATTAGGGAAATGCATGTCAAAACCACAATGAGATAGTATTTCATACCCTATTAGATGGCTAAAATAAAAGACAAGCAATCACAGGTGTTGACAAGGAATTGAAGAAATTGTAACCTGCACACTGAATGTAGATTGGTGGTTGTCTAGGACTGGCTGGGGAGTGGGTAGAAGGGGGAATGATGGCTAATGGGTGCAGGGTTCTTTTTGGTGTGATGAAAATGTCCTAAAATTAGACAGTGGTGATAGTTGCATACCTATGTGATTATATTTTAAAAACCACTGCCTTGTACAATTTAAAGGAGTGAATTTTATGATATATGAATTCTATCTCAATAAAGCTGTCCAATAAAGAGTTGTCAGTTCTTTGGGATGACAGAGTGGATTTATCACATAAGACCTGCTCTGGGAAGGTCTAGATGACATGTCTTTCACTACTGCTGGAGAAATAAATTCCTGAGAGGAGCCCCAGGGGTCTTGAACTATGTGGTCTCTCTCCACCATTAGTCCCAAGTTTAAGGGAACTGCTACACTGAGGTGGGCCCTCTCACAATGGGATAGTGGGATCCCAGGATAGTGGAGCCAAGTGGGGGACTTAGTCACCAAAGGCAAGGTGAGTGTGGTTACCGTCATGGCAAGTAGCTTGAGACTAACCAGTCAAACCAGAACTGAAACCACTGGGAGTCTAGTAAAGTCTTACTTGATCTGTGTAAGTGGAAAAGCTGCAGGACTGGCAAACTGAAGTCTGAATTGCATCCCCCAAAAAGAGAGTCATGGCCCTCAATGAATTCCCAGTTCATACATCCAGAGCCCCTCAAATGCAGGGAAAACCAGGTCCCATCGAGGAAAAGATGCTGCTACACAGCAAAGAAAAAAAGTTATACTGTAAATCATCCTCTTTGCCCTCCTCAAAAAGTTCTGTAACCATTTATCAGGACGAAAGCTTTGGGGAAGTAAAAGTAATGAGATATAGAGGATATATGGGCATTGGCTCAAAATTCACAGTACTTCCCACAGTCCACCAGTTGGAGCAGGGAGCTAACAGTCAGATAAGCCATGGGGTTTGGTCTCGAGTCCATCTCATTGTAGCCCCCCACCCAGGATTATTTTCCTGGTTCCGGAATGGATAATTAGAAATAATGTATAGCAGTTCACAGGATCTCCACATGTTATCTGACAATGGAGCGAGGGCTATGACAGGGAGAGTTAAATGGAAGCCATTCAAACTGGCTCTGCCTTTGTCTTCTGGTTTTGTTTTTACTTTTTTTTTTTTTACATTTTACTGAAGTATAGTTGATCTACAATGTGTGTTCATTTCTGCTGTACAACAAAGTGAACAGTTAGTTATACATATATATTCTTTTCCATTATGGTTTATCACAGGGTAGTGAATATAGTTCTCTGGGCTATACAATAGGACCTTGTTGTTTATCCATTCTATATACAATAGTTTGTATCTGCTAATCCCAAACTCCCACTCATTCCCTCTCCCCCTCCCCCTTTCAAAGGCTCTGCCTTTGAAAATAGTAAACCAAAGGCAATACCACATTCCTGGAGGGACTGCAGAACTTACTGCTATCATCAAGGACTTAAAAAATGCAGGGGTGGTGGTTCCATTCAAGTCGCCTGTTGTGCCTGTATAGAAAACAGATAGGTATTGAAGAATGAAAGTAGATTATTGAAAATTTAATCAGGTGGTGACTCCAACTGCAGCTGCTGTTCCAGATGGGATTTCTTTGCTGGAGCACAGAACACATCCCCTCGTATCCAGGAGGTAGCTATTGATCTGGTAAATACTCTCTACCAGGCAAGCTATGGTGTGCTGGCCAAATCCAGCCTGTAGCCTGTTTTTGAAGAGGCCTTGAGCTCAAAAATATTTTTACATTTTTTAGGAGTTTAAAAAAAGTAAAGAATATGTGTCAGAGTCCATATGTGGTCTTCAAAGCCTAAATTATTATCTGGCCGTCTACAGAAAAAAAAAAAAAGGTTTGCTGACCCCCTGTGGGCCTTTAAAGAAAATATTTTTATGTTTCTGTGTTTTGAGGACTTTCAGAGCAAATTTTACTCAAACTTGGGATCTGAGCTGAAAGCAAGTGTTGGAAAGTAATTTATGAGTGTTGGAAAAAAAAAATCTCGATGTATTGCCAAGATTATCACAAGGAAATAAGAATTTACTATAATGCCTACTCTATTTTTTTCCCCAACATTCATTTTGAAAAATTTTAAACCTACATAAAAGTTGCCAGAATAGTACAACTAGTGATTCTAGGTGAAGGGTACATAATACCCATATGTCCTTTACTTAGAATTATTAATTGTAAGCATTGAGCCACATTTGCTTTACTTATTTTTCTTTCTAATATACACAATAAGAAGTCTTTATAATGTGTTTTTTTTAAAAAAACTAGAACACCCAAAACTGACGAAAAGCAGAGTTATTGGGGCAAAGCCATGGTACCATCTCTTCTCTTTCTAACGGGCATCACTGCATGGGCACTGGAAATTTTAGTTCCTCGTTTTTTCTTATTATTCTACAGTCTGAAGTCAAATAATCCAATTTCCTAGTAAAGAAACTGTTCTTGAGCACAGGAGTCCCATTATCTAGAACTGAACTGCACTATGGGATGGTCCAGCAGAAATGCCCTCCTGCAGAGCTGTGCTTTGGCTTTTCTGGCTTTGGTCTTAACATTACTAAGTGGACATCTTGGCACACAATTTATATTTGGGAACAGTTACTGGTCACATAAAATCTTGTTTTACATTAAATTGTGTAGAAGCAAGAAGCACAACTGTGCATACACTTTTGCATTTTAAATTTCATTTTCCACACAAATGACTCATGAGGATGAAGTGGAAGTTTGAAACCTTGAGGGTCATATCTCCTTAGACCTCCCCTGTCTCACACGCCCCCTTACCGAAGGGGTTGATTTCAGTCCCCTGAGCCATTGCTTATCTTGAGGGGAAATGAGAAGTAAATCATCCCAGCTGCACATAACCTCCTTTCTTGTGTTCAAGAACAAAAATCTCTTTCCTGAAGCTGCTACTGTTATGCCAGTGAGTTGACTCGCAGTCAGCCAAGGCCGAGGGGTCACAATGGGGCTACTGAAGCATGTCATGCTCTTGCACCACCTTGACTTCTGAAGGCTTACAAGGAAATCACAAAAAATACAACTCCTCTCAAAGGCACTGACACTCTAACCCCTCCTACTAATCAGTTAAGCCATTGGTTCACCACGTGGAGTACACGTCGAAATCAACCGGGGAAGGTTTTTTTCTCTTTGTTCTGGCTTCAAGCAGAAGTTCATCCAAGACCAACCCAATGGATTTTCTAGGATTTATGTATATTTCATCTGAGGCAATTGATGCACTTGTAATTCTGATAAGCCCTGCTGGTTAACAATCCCTGATAAGCCCTACTGGTTAAGAATCCTTGACTTAAAATAGAGTAATTATTACAAAGTCTAACAATTTTAGATGGACATTTTCAAAAGAGATATTTATTTTTCCATGGTATTTGAGGGACGGAGAATGATTACCTAAAAGTTTCCACGTTCTTGCCTCTAATTTATTCTTATTTTCAGTGACCATATAGATTTTAAGATTTTAGATCCTAAGCTAAGTAATATAACAATCTTCCATATTAATACATATTTTACATGTTTTATAAATACAAAAATATTTCCAAAGCTTATGATTCTTTTATGTTAATTATCTTTTTTTATTGCTTAAGTCATTAAGCATTTAGATACTTTTGGAACGTGCATTTAATATCTTCAACTAAAAATGTGTGCCTTTGATTTTTTAAAAAATCAGAAACCTTCAACTCTAACACCCTAGCGATAAATACAACATTATATAAATACACTATATTCAGTTACTCACTCATTCATTCTACAAGTACTTACTGAATGCATACTTCATGCCAAGCATGTTTTAGCAACTGGGAATATAGCCTTGAGAAAAAATAAAGTCTGACCATTCAGAGCTTACATTTATTGTGTATTTGAGAGGGGAAGCAGGCAACAAACAACGGATAGTATTATAAAGAAGAGCTTATACAAAACAAAGCTGCAGAATAAAGGGGTTAGGGAAAGTGGGAGGCCAGGAGGTGTAATCCATACAGACTGGTTAATAAACGTGTTAATGGGTAGGTGACCTAAAATAAGGAGAGAGTGAGCTGTGAGGACATCCAGGAGAACATTATTGCAGGCAAAGGGAACAGCAAGGACAAAGAAGCATGCTTGGTGGGTTTGGGGAATAGCAAAGGGGCAGAAGGCTGTAAGGGAATGAACAGGAGGAGGGGGGAGGTAGGGAGGAGAGAAAAGTGGTAATGAGTGGGGATTGAGAAAAAGCATTATAGGCTGTATCAGTTTGCTAGGGCTGCCATAGCAGAGTACCACAAACTGGGCGACTTAAATAACAGAATTTTATTGCCTCACTGTTCTTCTGGAGGCCAGAAGTCAAAGATCAAGATGTTGTCAGGGTTAGTTCTTGAGGCTGCGAGAGAGAATCCATTCCATGTCTCTTGCCCAGCTTCTGGTGGTTTGTTGGCAATCTTTGGCGTTCCTTGGCTTGTAAAAGCATCACTCCAATCTGTGCCTTCATCTTTGTATGGCATTCTCCCTGCATGTGTGTCTGTCTCCAAATTTCCCTTTTTGTGAGGACACCGGTCATACTGAATTAGGATTCAGCCTACTTCAGTATGACTTAATGCTAACATTATATCTGTAACAAACCTATTTCCAAATAAGGTCACATTCTGAGACACTAGGGGTTAGAACTTCAATGTATGAATTTTGGGGGACATATTTCAACCAATAACGTAACCAAAAACATGGGTATTATGCTGAGTAAGATAAGAAACCACTGGAATGTTCTGAGCAGACAAATACCACGATCCTCCTTGTATTTTAAGAGGATCCCTTTAGCTGCTCTTTTGATGGTAGACTGCAGTCAGGCAGGGGTGGAACAGCAAAGCCTGGTAACGGATACAGCAGCCTGAATAGAGATGGGAACGTGGAAAATGGTGTGAAGCCTGACTTCTTTAAAGATACAGCTAAGGCTTCCCTGATGGCACAGTGGTTAAGAGTCCGCCTGCCAATGCAGGGGACACGGGTTCGAGCCCTGGTCCAGGAAAATCCCACGTGCCGCGGAGCAACTAAGCCCATGCACCACAACTCCTGAGCCTGTGCTCACAGCCCATGAGCCACAACTACTGAGTCCACGTGCCTAGAGCCCATGCTTCGCAACAAGAGAAGCCACTGCAATCAGAAGCCCATGCACCGCAACAAAGAGTAGCCCCCCCTCGCCGCAACTAGAGAAAGCCCACGCGCAGCAACGAAGACCCAACGCAGCCAAAAAATAAATAAAATAAATAAATTAAAAAAAATAAAGATACAGCTAACAATTTCTCACAGATTAGATATCAGGTGTTGAAGGAAAGAAGCGATGGATAGGTCCAGGGTTTCTGATCTGAATAATTAGAAAAACGAAGTTACCATTTACTGAGATGAGAAAGACTGAGTAAAAGCAGGCATTTGGTGGAAAATCAAAGTGTTTAGGACACGGTGTTTGAACTGCCTATTAAACACCCAAGTAGAGATGTCAAGTCAGATATACAAGCTGGATACAGATTTGTGAGATTTTTAAAATCAAGAGGCGGACTGAGGAATGACGTTGAGTACCTGCTAGTAGTCTCATTGACCACTTGGAAATTCTCTTTTGTAAAGTTCCTATTCCCATCCTTTGTGCATTGTTTACCTCGGATTGTCTTTTCCTTATTGACTTGCAAATGTTCTTTGTATATTCTGGATACAAGTCCTTCCGTAGATGTAAAAATTGTGAACATCTTTCTTTTCACTGTCTAATGGTGTCTTTTGATAAGCAGAAATTCTTCATTCTCATGAGATTCAATTGGTACTTTTTTTCATGTTAGTCGTCTTGTGTCCTCTTTAAGCAATTGTTCTACACCAAAGGTCAGGAAGATTTTCTCTAAGAAAATTTTTCATATTTGGGTCTATGATCCATTTTGAATTAATTTTTGTGTATGGCGTTAGGTGGGATCAATCAATGGCCACTCTTTTTCCCCATGAGATAGCCAACTGATTTAGCATCGTTTACTGAAATCCTTTTCCCCACAGAAAGTTAGATAAGAAGACAACGTACAGCACTTACTCCTTCCTAGAAATACCGTGTTTTTCCAGATGGAGAGCTGGGTGAGCATCATTTGGCAGTAGAGTGAGCTATGTGGTCAGGAGACTCTAAACTGTCGCTGCCTGTGGCCATACGTGAGTGATTCTTAAATTAATCCTGGAGCAAGGAATTTGGCTTCTGCAAGTAAAACAGGAAAATGGTTAGCTCAGTCACATTCTGTTGGCTTCAGGGAGAAGGCTCTCTGCAGAGCTGTACGCTCCCTTCCTGTTTTCCCATGCTGTCTCTTTCCTGTAAGGACCTTCCCGAAGATCACAGGCAGTGGCCAACACACCCTAACGTCTTGACACTTTTCTACCGAGTCCCATAAAATTTCAGCCTCTTTATAAAGCACATACATGATAACACCACCGAGTTTAAGGTTTCCAACTTCACTCCTGAGAAGGGAATGGGGGGGACAAGCCACTGCCCCCCGATCAGAGATAATGAGCAAGGGAGGTTAAGTGACTTGTTCAGATTTAAACAATTGAGTGATTCCACTCAGATATCAACCGCAGTTCACCTCCAGAAGCTCCTTAAACTATACTTCATACTATACATTTAAAAAGATGAATCATCAACAACTTTCCTCCATAATACCTGAGGAGTACCTCATAATTTAATAAATAACTGGATCTTTCTGGGAAAAAAATGTTCCCGGTGTATCTTCCTAGAGGTCCTTAGGCACCTGTGGAAATTACCGTTATGCTTCACAGTTAATATTTAAATCACTCTATGTATTTACAAGGACCACAGAGAAAAACTCATTATTTTGAAGGCCAGCAATTCACAATTTTGAGATCATACTGTCAACTGAGAGGAACTGATTGTAGTAAGGGTAGTAACTTGGGCATAAGAGGCTTATATGATAACCTTGAAAACTAAGCTACCTTGTTTTTATTAAAAATGTGAAAGTAACCTATGTCCAAAAATAGGGTGAATTTTGTAAATTCTTGTACTCCTTCCAAAATCACCTGTTGTACAAAAAGGGAGTAATCTTTTACTTTACAAAAATCTTTAATATTAAGTCCTTCTATCAATTATTTGGTTTAGAACAATAAAGTATTGTTTGGAAACGTCATATAGGCCAGGAGTCTCAATAATGCCAATTCAGAATCTTATAGTTTCCTTAACAGTCAGTTTAAGAATAAAAAGGAGACAAAGGAATTTAACACAGATTTATTAGTTACACAGATTATTTTTGAGTGTCCATCAAAATATTAAATGTCATTGTGTGAGTCATTAAAATCTGATCATTTACTGTAGTTTTGACTGGATTCTTACGGTTTGATATAGAATTTCTACTAACATCAAACATATGCTCCGAAACTGCAGAGTAGCAAACCACTTTGAAGGAAGAAAACCACTGTTCCATAAATCTTTAAGTGACCCTCGTGATGAAGACAGAGATGCCGGGCCCCATATGAAAACTCTGAGTGAGAGGAAAAATATCCTCAGTTCCTATTCATCAGTTTCACTTGACTGCTCCATCCACCCAACTAAAATTTACTATATAAAAGCCGGCCACCACTCTTTTTGGACTTTTTTGCTGGACAGGGAAGGGCCGGTTGTAAACATGGGCGTAGAGGGTGGCGTTAGTGCTTGCATTTATGACCTCACAGAATCTGCCTCAGAGAGAAATGTCGGCTTATGTTTACTTATTTTCCATGTGGGAATTCTGACCCCCCAGGAAGCCAACTGCGTCCCTGGAGATTCCTTTTGTCCAGTGCTCCCTCACGCTGAACTGCACCCCCCTCCCTGTCATCCACGCACAGGCAGTCACAAACACGCTGAGTAAACCCCGCCCCTTCCTGCTGATGCCATCTGTATCGTCCCGGTCTCTTACCCTCTGAGTCCCAAAGATCCCAAAGATCTAACAGCAACAACTAGATGCTGAACAAGAAATTATATGAGAAGGGAAACTAAGAAAAACAGAAAAGTAGAAAACCTACAAACGAGCGCTTTAAGTAAGCCTGACCGAGTACCAGTTATTGCAGCTGAAAACTCCATGAGGACTGAGGCCGTGACTGCCTTTTACTGCTGTATCCTCAGGAGTACATAGAAGACATTTAATAAACATTTGCTGAAAGAATAAACTGCAACAAAATAATAGCCCCCCCTTTTTTTTTACTAATTGTTTAAAACATCTTTTCTATTTATAGGAATGGACTTAGAAAAAAGTTGAGGGCTCTTATCAGAGGGCTCTTATCAGAAGAGGCCCGTTCTAACCAGTCAGTCTGCACTCAGCCTGTGGATGTGTGCAACCAATTTTGTGGCTGGATTCCTGTGCCAGAGTGATTCTCACTAAAAGATATGCTCATGGGATAAAATGGGAAAAACAAATTACAAAACACTAATCCGCACAAAGTTTTGTTTTTTCATAATATACTTTCCCCATTTGTTTGCTATTTTAAAAAAGAAAACCTTGAGGCTTTAGATTCCCATTTTAGTGACAGTGAAAGTGAGGGGTGGTTGTGTTGTATCCAAGATCACACTCTGGCAGTTGGATCAAGGACTCAAATCCAATTATTCTAGCTTTAAACTCTGTAATTAATATTTTAAATGATCAGGTTTTACAAATACAAAATATATCAAACCTATGAATCTCAGGTTCTTCATCTTCAATATGAAAGAATTAGATTACAATCTTACCTCTATCAAGTCTGTTTAAATTTTAAAACTATGTTTCTATAATTAAAAATAACTTACAATTAATAAAAGGAAAAAAAAACACTGTGGAAGATGAGTCTCAACTGTCCTTTTTGCTTTGCACAGAGAATTATTTACATCCCAGACAACCAAAAGGTAAATGGTAAAAATAACAAACGGTTACGTGTTTTCAATTAATTTATTTTAGAAAAATGAAGATTTACAATTGGTGCCTTATTAAGGCAGGATATCATGAATTCAACGAGTTAGTAACACAAACTTTCAAAAACCTTTATACATTAGTCCAAAGTAGAAAATTATTTTTTGCCCACTCTTGGACTCAAGACACATTCGGAAAAAATATATATTTATAAAAATAAAATGGCAAACCTAATCCCACCAATTAATTGATAGTCTTAACATCCTACACTTGTTTATTTGAACACTCTCTATATAAAAAGAATAGCTGAGTGATTTTTCCCTGTCCTACTTCCATGTCGTATGAAGCAATGATGAAAATAGTTAAATTACTTTTTGCAAAATCAAAACCCAAAAGCCCCTGAAACAAAACACAAGAAATATCAACAAGAACAAATATCCACTGAATAAAAACAATATAGCTAGTTGTTTTACTATTCATACAGACCCGTCCTTCAGCCTCCAGACATTTGGCTCTTCATGTTATTTCTAACTCAGATACCAGGGAGAGCACTATCTATAAAGAAGCAAGTGAAAATTCCAGGTCTAACCCACGTTAAGTGTCAGATTGCTAGAGAAATATTAACGTGTACAATGAAACAAAAAGGACTGCAAGCTATAATGGGGTGCGCTGCTCCATAAAGACACGCACTTTCTCTCTTTGAAATATCTCTAAAAACTGTCTGAGCACCAGATTCAGCAACAGCAAGCATCTAGGATCTTGACTATTAGAAGTGAGAAAGAGAACTTTATTGCAACTGAACGAGAAGGCAAAACTCCAACTTACTGAAGGGTATTCCCCCTATTGATATGCAATCACAGTGAGATTCACCCCTGAATTAGGATGATATCTATGTTCTTCTAAAAGATTCATTATGAAACCTACCTTTAATTTGAAGTGATTTTTCCTAAAACGAAAACGGCATCTCTAGTAAACTCTGATATCACACTGGGGAGAAAACCGTACTAGTGAGCAAAAATTTTCAACTTGTTTTGTGAGGATATCGTGACAATATCCTAAAGTAGAGACAAGTAAAAAGCAAAATTTTAATTAAAAAAAAATATTCACTTACAAACCATCTACACTTTTTGTTTCCCAAATAGACACATTTTTGAAAACACAAATAAGAATATGGGGCAACAGTATAGTGCTGTGAAAAAAGATAACAGAGAACTAAGGCATTAATTTACAGACGAGAAAATCTCGAAATACAAAGAACACTGGACGTTGTTGATACATATTAAGCTTTGCTCCTTTTCTTTTCTTTTCCCTGTTTTGGTCTTTAATTTATAGGTGTGCTTGACAAAAGACAAAACCATGCAGATAACAGACATCTGTCAGTGATAAACATGAAGAAAAAAGCCATGACATTTTTACAGCTTCCTCCCGGCACTGGTAGTGGCTAAGCTGTAACTTCCCTACCAGGCTGAGACTGACGCGAGCCATCTGTAGTTAGCTAAGCTCTTCACAGCTGCAAAATAAGCTTGACTGCTGCCAACATTAATGTCTATTTTCTAAAAGACTCTCTCATTTTCTTTAGAGAGAAATTTCCATGTTAAATTAACAGTATTTATCTCCAATTTCCATTTAAGAATAACATTTCATTCTAGTATTTTGTGAAATTTCCTGGGACTGCATACGTGCGTCCTTTATAGAAATGATAATAATGGGGCGCCAAACATTAAGAACAAGTAATGACTATATGCTAAAAGGTACAAGAGAGCAATTCCTAGTAACTCCTTAGGACAAAGGCACAAGAGCGTCAGGTTAGTACTGATAAGCATGGCATCAGAAATTAACAGCCCCAGGCTGCCCTGGGGACCACAGCCCTAAACAGCTGCACTGTCAGGACCATGAATTACATAGTTTTAAAGTGATGAAACATTTTTAAATGTTTCATAACTCAATGAGTAACCACCCAAATTATAGTCACTTAATAAAAATCCTAAACTTAGCTAAAATGAAGGTCTCAAACATAAACTAATCTACAATAAACATACCACACTGTTATTTTAAAAATACCAGTTTTTGTCCATAACTTGGGATAGAATTCCTATGTTACTCCGTTATGGAGAGAAGATGAGAGGTCATGAGCTGAAATGGAGAGCAACTGGGAGGATGGAGAAAGTAACTGCCAGATGTCTCTAATCACTGGACATGAAGTTTCTTAACAGGCTGATAATGTCACTCATTACTCATTATGAACGCAGACACGCCCATAATATTACATAACAGATGTCAATAAATTTTATATGTGTATATGTGTGTGTGTATATATAGATATATACACACACACACACACACACACACACGATTATAAATTACTATAAAGTTACCATACCATAAAATAAAAACATGATATATATTACTTTTTAAAAAACAGCAGGAGCTTTTTACCAAAGAAAAAATTTTAGATGAAATCCCAACATGTAAAACAGAGAAATAAAAGTAGGATGTTCTGGCTAAAGCAGTGTAGGAGTGACAGAGACGCCCCCTCCCTTCCTGCAGTGTTGGCTGAGACACCTTCTCGGTGTCCAGGGCATCATTTGAAATCACTGATCCAAGTAAATCCTGTTTCTCCTGCAAAGATTAAACATAAGACTATTTTTTTTCCCACGATATAGGCCCATATGAAAGTTTTATAATGCAACTGAGTATAAAGGTAAAAAGTAACATTTCCTCTCCTTTAAAAATAACAAAATAAAATAACTATTCTGTATAAAACCGAATTATTTTATCTCATAATCTTAATCTGATCCTTGGAAAAAGTTATTAGTTCTCCTTAAAGTGCCTAAACTTTAAAGACTTAATTTTGTCCATATAAATCTTATCCAAAACATGAAGAGAATGGATGGTAGGAGGCGGAGGTGTGAGTTTTCTCTATCACACATGTATCTTCTACCTGCCTGGCCAATTTAAATATTCTGCCCAAGAATCTTAACTTTGTCACAGAATATTCGGATAGAGAAACATGCAAATAGAACTGATCTGGCAGAACTACATCTATAAGGTAAACTTTGATGGAGTGGTTTGATTTTGTTTGTTTCAGACAAACGTTTCATCTCTTTGCTCCAAGCATCTCCCCATTTACGGAAGGACTATTTTATAACCCATGCAGTTGATGTCAGCAAAATACAAACACCATGTTCTCTTCTGTAGAGGTCATGATTAAATGTCTAAATTCAATAAATAGACTCTTTAATAATTTGAAATCCTATGAAATATTTTATCTTAGTGAAGTCTCAATCTTTCTTCTTTTCTAACACATCTTTGGGTTCTTGCACTGCAGGCACCGGAGAGTCCCCACTCCTGGGCTCCTGTTCTCCTTTGCTCTCTTCTACCGGTTCTGGGCTTTCCGTCTCACTCTTGGACACTTCATACCGTTCCTCTATGTGACCTCCATCCGCGTCAGCCGTGTAGATACCGTAGCACATGATGCTGATGACACCCAGCGGCAGGCCAAAGAGGAGGCAGCCCATAAGCGGAGAGCTCCTGAATACAGACTGTGGAGAGATCATGACATCCCCCATTTGTATTCTGATATAAAAAGCTCAAATGAATTTAAAACCACTACCGATTTCTTCCTCTTGCTGCCATCCAGCTTGCTTTTAGTTCCAGTGAATCAACGTCAGGATTTCCGTTGTGACTCTCATGTGAAAGACCCTTGAGAAATTTTATACCCACGTACGTGTGTACGTATAACCAGCTACCGGCAGCAGAAAAAGGCACCAAATTCTCCACTACCTTTTCAAAAGATGTTTATTTTTCTCACATTAATCACAAAGGTCTCTTTGAGATGGCTATTATGTGCCAAGAGCTGCACAGTTATCTCCTGGCTACAGGAATCTGCTATGGAGAAGGGTGGTTATTGACCATAAAGAAGGTAATATCCTCTTCACATAACATTTTTTTTTACTTGTCTGGTTAGTAGTAAAGCAACATTAACTTAATAATTTCCCTCAGTTCATATACTGTCTCCTCGGCTCCCAGAAAAGTCAAAGCAGTTTAACTGAACAGGTTTTTCAACTATAACATATTCTATGGATTGTGACTACAACTCTTGAGAACTAAACAGACAGGTTCAGAGGAGAGCAGGGTCACTTTGGATTGAGATAATGGAAAAAGGCATCACAGAATAAAGGTGTCTTGAGGCATAAATTAAAGTGTAAGAACAAGGCAGAACAGGGCACAGTGTGAGCTCAAAGACTGAGGAGGAGGATATGCGAGGCAGACAGAGAACTGTGAGGGGCATCGCTGGAAAAGGGAAGGAAAGGGACCAGAGCTGATCATCTTAGTCACACTAATTAGGTAGAGGACTGGAGGCAGGGCGAGAGGACGTGTGAAAACCAAGCGGAGGCTCGTGCAGCAGCCACACGTACGGGGAAAAGGGCCCAGTCCGTGGCAAGAAGGTCGCTGACAAACTGAAGGGTGCACGGAGTCACTAAGGAGTTATTAGCGTGACTGTGCTTCTCACCAACAGAAGAAGGTCAGCTCTGTTTTGCTTTTGGCCGTAATGAATGAAAATACCCGCGGAGGAGCTCAAGATAGACAACTAGAACTAAGTGTAAGGCTCCAACAAGTTTAGGGCTGCCCTGCAGTCAAGCTGACTGACAGTTGAAGCTGGGACAGTAAGAGAGATTTCTTAGAGTTCTCAGCAAGAAGGCTTCAGATCCAAGGACTGAACGGGGCAGGAGGAGGAAAGAAACTCTGAGAAACACTTTAAGTCGTGCTATCAGGTTAAGTGATTCTGAATTGCAGTTAACTCACCAATCATACAGAAACGAACAATTGGAGAAACTTAATATCCACCTGATTAGTATCTTTTCTTAACGTAAATATGTACTAGTTCTCTTATCTTGCAAGTTAAGAATGTGTATTTTTACCGAGTCCTTGAAAATTCCAGGTTTTACCTTAGTTAGACATAACCTATATGCCTATATATATTCTCAATTATTAGTGACACTAAACACACTGTCACAACTTACCACAATAGTAGATTTGGCATCAAATACTATTCTTTTCAATCTCTGCAAAATGCTATCCCCTCCTTGGGCCTTAAATTTAACAAGAAAAAAAAACAATTAAATTGTTATTTCAGTACATTACTTCATTTTTCCGTTAGATAATCTTACAATAGCAGGTCAAGAGGCTACAGAGGTGACACAGAGGATCCGAAAGAGCCACAGAGGAAATATTGACTGGTTTTTCTGTCCCACCCTCCTGCTCTCTTGTACGGACACCAGTCTGACTCTCCTCTGAAAACGCACCCTCCCTGGTCACAGTCCAAGCAGCTGGGCTGAGGCCGACCCACCCAAGTGCCGGCCTGCCCAGCTTTTCAGTTCAGCTGGGGGTGTTACAGCTGCTGCAGAGGCCTCACTGTCCCGCAGGGAGAGTCTCTCCGGTGACGAAACCCAAAAAGAAAAAAGTGCTGGAAGGCGGGCAGAGGAAGAAAAACTCCTGATGAAAATCCATCAAATCCCTGCATTCAGCCTTGCCTGAAGTCTGGCTCATTCCTTGAATTTCGCTAACTTACAAATAGAAGGGTTCTCACTCACACAGGCGAGCATCCTTTCAACAAGTGTTATTTTCACAAATACAAAATTCCTACTGTGTGACTAAGAGTGTTTCCAAAGAAGAAATGCTTGTTACTCTGTGAGGCAACTTTCAAATATAGTTTGTGTAACGCTGAAACAAGTCTCACAAAGTAATAAGTACACTTCACAAAAGCACTGAGGTCTCTTCTTTTCTTGTTTTATTCTAGTATACTGAATTAAGATGCATGTTGGCCACAACCTGCTGAAGTGATTTCATGACCCTCTAATACGGGCTACAACCCAGTTTGAAAAACTCTGAAATATGGTTTACAGGAAAAAACAGTTAAGATTATCCATTCATCATTTCTGAGAAATCTTTTATAGGATTATACTTGGAACACTCCACGGGGGCTGGTTTTAAATACATTTCCTCATCTTTTAAGAAACTGCGCTGCTATTCACAGGTTTTTTAGAAAATGAGTCCAAGTAACTTAATGCAATTGTATTCCTGAATCCAGAGAGGTACTAAGAGTCAGCAAGTTCACTCTCGGATAGCTCTGTACCCTGCAGGCCTCTTAGCATCCCTAGCCCCTGACTCTAAATGCCAGTAACACCTCCCCCCATCACTATGACAACCTATGTCCTCCAAATAACGTTCCACCCATTGGCAGCCTCTGCCACTTAGGTCCTGGGGAATGTGACTCTGCCTATCATGTGAGAGAAGCAAGGATGGAGGCCTGCCCCTCACCCCGGGTGATGGCCGACTCTTTCTTTCAGAATCAGAAGAAAATAACTCATTTCTCCTCCACCTCCCCCCATCACCCCATTGCAGTTAAAGCAAAAACTCACATCTACTGTGCCATCCAAAATGTTATTAATGAACTGGACCATGTCTTCTGCATTCTTAATCTGTCTATCTAGTAAAAAGTACTGTTGGTTTGAAGTATTCAGTACAACCACAGTTGGGACTTTTAATTCACTGAAAATAGAAAAACAAAAGAAATCAAAATACATGTTAAACACAGAGACAACAAATATTCTGATACTTATCTGAATTATATATAAATAACTAGAAGTACAAAAGGAGGGAGCTAGAATAGCTTTGCCTTCCTTTGTTTACATAAAGAAAACTTCAGATTGTGCATCAATTTAAAAAATAGCTAAATTAACATTTATGAAAACTATCAGTATACAACATCAGACAAATGAGTAGTCACGATCAAACCTAAGGATAAAAAATATTATGTATGAAGTATCCATTTCTGGACAATATAATTCCTGGCCACAAGTTTATCTTAAATACCATCACTTTCATCATACACAGCCCACCTCAGTTAGAGGGCGTTCAGGCAGCCAGGGAGGAAACAGCATGGTCTCCAGAAGTTATACTGCCTGTGTTCGGATCTGATGCTTTCCCACAACTTTGTTTAAGTCTAATATTTTTTCATTTATAAATGAATAAAGGTGTGGGGGGCAGGGTACCTATCTTGCTACAGAAGTTAAATGAGAAAATTCAAGTTAAATATCCAGCACATTCCTTGTATCAATACATAATACACATTCAATAAATACTACTCCAAATTCTCTGAACTCCCACTACCCTATGGTATAATCACCCCATCCTCATGGGTGCTTCAGTGATAAACTAGACGTCAATTCAGTTTGCAGACAAAAGCCATATTATTAATGTGTCATTTACATCAAATAATTTTTTTTCCCTTCAAGAATAGGGTTTTGCATAATCATAAAAAGGTGCTTAATTCTGTATGCCACCTACATATCAGTTTCTGTATGCCACCTACATATCATATGGTTATTCGTATGTCTATACGAATGCATTATGCAAAAGCACAAAACTCTACAGTAGAAACAATTTACAGCACTGTATTATCACCACATGAGTAACTGGGTCCAGGAGGTTGCTTTCTTGTTTGTAATTCTCTGTCCCTCCCCACACCACGTCCTTCTCTCATTGAGGCAAAACGTGCTGTTGGGCTCAGCGGTGTGGCGTGGCCAATGGGAAGGCACAGAAGTGACTGAAGCAGAGGCCTGAAATGTGCTTGCCTTCCTGTGTTTCTGCTATCGCCATGAGAAGAATATCCCCCAGGAAAATATCCCTCCAGGGTCAAGGACATGGAAGACACGTAGGGTAGACCTGGACCTAACTGGCAGCTTGGAGCCACGTCTGGCTGTGCCCAGCTAAGGTTAGCCAAGCCCAGACGAGTGAGAGAGAATAAAGGATTGCTGTTTTATGCCACTGGGTCTCAGGGTGTTTTGTTATCCAGTACTATTGTTAGGCAATAATTAACTGTAATTTTTAAAAAGAGTCTTAGCTTCATTCTTGTTTATAAGAACATGAGACAACTTTTTAACTTATAGTAGTTTAGCTATCATCATACTGCATCAGTAGCAAAATTCTGTTTTTATGGAATGAAGTAGAACCTGGTCCTCCTATAAAAATATACCTTATGAAAAAGTTAAATACACAGCTGAACTAGAAACAATTTGTTCTGAAATAATTCCATTTGAGTAACGATGAAAAATAGCACCTCAGCCTATTCCCTCGCAACTATACTCACAAAAATCAAATACAAAATAATTTAATAGACCGAAGTTCTGAGAGTACCCTATGTACTTTGAGGAAAAAGTAAAAAACACCGTCAATGCTACAGTGTTAACTGTCTTATATAATATCACGAATCTGCCCTAAGTTAAAAACTCTTAGGCATCAGTACTTATGAAATTCTACAAATTTATGTGTCAATGCTGATCTTACAGTAGTTAGGAGATTCTGCAGTAAGAGAGATCTGCATCTGAGGACCGGATCTCTTTGACTTACTTACTGAGCATCCTTTGGCTTATTATTTAACTTCCTTGAGTTTCTTCTAAGAAATTTCAATTTCCTCATCTATATAAAATGGAAATAACAGTACTTATACCTCACTGAGTTAGTGTAAAAGTCAGAAAACATACACTGACAACTCAGTCCAGTGTTGGTCACAGGGTAAGTGCTCATCAAGGACTTTCGATTATTATACAGCCATCGCTATAGGCCTTCTCTCTTCTCCCAAAAAACAGCAGCAAAGTATGAATTTTTAGAAAAACAAACAATAGGGGTTGGTGGTAGAGATTATTGTTCTCTGACCATAACTGTAGCAAAACTGCTATCTCACAACTCACATTAGAAGTAATACTCATGAAGGAATGTCCATCCATCTCTAGAAATTCTGACTAGTATCCTGAATCGAGGAGTTATTTATCGGGTGCAAATTGCTTTGGCCTCTTGCCCAAAATGTTTTACTGCATCACTTTATTGGCTTGCCTCCAAGGACATTATAAATGGTTGTATCGAAGTCCCTACTATATATACTGTAACGATCCTATTAAAAATACATTTCTATTATAATGTGCTCCCCTTTATCAGATTATATAGCACAGCAATTTCTCTTAGGTTTCTACAAGGTCAGCCATACTCCTATAAGCAACAGTTATTCTATAGGGGATGGGAAATGTATAAACAATGTTTTTCTACTTTGTCTTGAATATTAAAAATTCAAATTGTTTAAGTACCTTTAGTAATTGTATAGATCCTTTATTTTATTCCCCCTTTGTCTTGATTTCTTCATTATGTGTTACATCTGGTACTTTATGTCTTCGGTGAACCCTCTCAAATTCTTATTGGACTAAGGATAATGAATTGATTATAAATGAATAAAAGTACTTTACTTCGTAATCTTAGGTTCTTACCTGAAAATTATGAATGATATTCTGGGTTTATAAGTTGGTAAAGCTCTGGAGGGCTTCTGCCATCTTCACGTCCGGGCTATTTTAAGACCCATTTTCCAAACACTCTTGTGTTTGCTATTATACTCTGCCTGAAATAACCTCGCTGCATTCTTCATTCAGCTACTTCTCATTCTTTAGCATCTCCCTTAATTACCGGCTCTTGTGGCAAGCGTTTCCCGAGCCCCTGCGCCCTGCTGTGCATTTTGGTGTGGGTGGGTCTCCCTCTGTTCCCAGGGCTCTGTGCCACATGGCGCTGGAGTCACCCCAGTGGACTGGGGGCATCTGAAGACAGGGCCTCTGTCATTTACTCATTTTTTCTGCGTCAACAGTGCAATGCCAAACACAGCGTGTGACTTACAGCAAATACTCACTAAACGTCCACTGAATAGACTAGGCTTTCATTTGAAACTTATTAATTCAGTATAGGTCTGGTAAATGTTTTCTAATATCAACTTTCTGAAGTGACAAATCATATCTTTACATCATAAGCATAATCAATATTATATTAAAGCTGCAAAGTTTTCCTATAAACTTACTTTAGTCTGTTAAATTCTTCTAGGATAGCAATTAACTACTGAATGCTAAAAATTTTCTACTTAAGTTACATTTATTCATTAAAACTGAACTTAGGCTTCATATTAAACAGAAACTACAAAGTTTACAAGTTTTGGAATGATGTTTTTCTTTCCAAAATACTATAAATTGTCAACATTAAATCGGGAGTGTTTTTTTTTTTTTTAGTATAGAGAACTTGCTATTAGTCCTGCCTGTCTCTGAAAAACAGAAATTTAAAGATAGAGTCGGGACTTCCCTGGAGGTCCAGTGCTTAGGACTCCGTGCTTCCACTGCAGCGGGCACAGGTTTAATCCCTGGTCAGGGAACTAAAATCCTACAGCCACACAGTGTGGCAAAAAAAAAAAAAAAAAAAAAAAAAGAAATTGATAGAGTTGATAGCAAAATCATTTCGTCATTTAGCATTTTACTTACTCCATCAGCAAGGTATTTATATAGTCATTTCCATCCATATGGCCAAACTGAAAATCCCTAATCAACAACAACCAAAAAGAACAGAGAAAGAGAGGACAATATTCAATACAAAAAAAGATAAATACAAAGCACTGAATTTAGGGTTTGGTAAGCATGCAAACACTGTAAACATTTAACATATCAATCACATACAATAAATATAAAAAAGTATGAATCCTACTGGCTCTTGAGATACAAACACGTAACAAATTAAGCAAATTTTAAGACATTTCTATTTTGTTTCACACTGTGTAACACAAGAAATACATATACCATTGATATATCATTAGAAGACTTAGAATAAAAAGGGCATAATAATTAAGTAATGCAACAAACTTATACTGACTGTCTTTTATGACAGTAACAAACTGATTTAGCATACAGGAAAAAATATCACCTATTTTTTATGTTCCATTATTCTTTGAGTTCCTATTAAAATCGTCATCTGTCTGTATCTGACTTGTGATTGCTCATTTAATTTTATCTCAAATGTCTGAGTATGCAGGCAGCCTCCTTTTGTTGGGCTTTGCTTTACTGCAGTTCCCAGGTACTATGTTTTTTTACAAACTGAAGGTTTCTGGCAACCCTGCTTTGAGTGAGTCTATCTGTGCTACTTTTCCAACAGCATTTGCTCATTCCGTGTCGCTGTGTCACATTTTTGGTAATTCTCACAATGTTTCAAACATTTTTCATTATGATTATATCTGCTCTGGCGATCTGTGAGCCATGATTTTTGATGGAACCATTGTGATGTTCGGGGTGCCACAAACTGTGCCCATACAAGACTTCGGATTTAAGCAATAAATGTCTTGTGTGTTCTGACTGCTCCACCAACCAGCCGTTCCGCCACCTCTCTCCCTCCCCCTCTCCCTGGGCCTCCCTATTCCTTGAGACACAACAATACTGAAATTAGACCAGTTAATAACACTACAATGGCCTCTAAATGTTCAAGCGTAAGAGTCCCACGTCTTTCACTTTAAATCAAAAGCTATAAAAGATCAAGCTTAGTAAGGAAGGGAAGTTGAAAGCTCAGATAGGCTGAAAGCTAGGCCTCTTCCAGCAAACAATTAGCCAAGTTGTGAATGCAAAGGAAAACTTCTTGAAGGAAATTAAAAGTGCTACTCCAGTGAATACACGAATGGTAAGAAAGTAAAACAACCTTATTACTGATATGCAGAAAAGTTTTTGTGGTCTGGGTAGAAGATCAAACCAGCCACAACATTTCCTTAAGGCAAAGCCTAATCCAAAGCAAGGCCCTAACTCTCTTCAATTCTATGAAGGCTAAGAGAGGAGAGGAAGCTGTAGAAGAAAAGTCTGAACCTGAAGCTAGCAGAGGTGGGTTCATGAGGTTTAAGGAAAGAAGCCATCTTCGTAACATGAAAGTGCGAGGTGCATCAGCAAGTGCTGATATCGAAGCTGCAGCAAGTTATCCAGAAGGTCTAGCTAAGATAAGTCATGAAGGTGGCTCCACTAAACAACAGATTTTCAGTGTAGATGAAACAGCCTTACACTGGAAGAAGCCGCCACCTAGGACTTTTCTAGCTAGAGCGGAGAAGTCAACAATGCCTGGCTTCAAAACGTCAAAGGACAGGCTATCTTGTTAGGGGCAAACACAGTTGGTGACTTGAAGCTGAAGCCAAGGCTCATTTACCACTCTGAACATACTAGCGTCCTTAAGATTCATGCTAGACCTATCCCGCCTTCTGCCCTGCAAATGAACAACAAGGCCTGGATGCAGCGCGTCTATCAACAACATGGTTTACTGGATATTTGAAGCCCCACTGTTGAGACCTACTGCTCAGAGAAAGAAAGATTCCTTTCAAGATATGACTGCTCATTGACAATGCACTTGGGTCACCCAAGAGCTCTGATGGGGATGCACAATAGGATTTATGTTGTTTTCACTCCTGCTAATAACACAACACCCATTCTGCAGCTCGTGGATCAAGAGCCACTTTGACTTTCAAGTCTTCTTATTGAAGAAACGCATTTCCTAAGGCCACAGCTGCCACAGACAGTGATTCCTCTGATGAATCTGGGCACGGTAAACTGAAAACCTCTGGCAAGGATTCACCATTGTAGATGCCATCCAGAACATTCCTGACTCACAGGAAGAGGTCAAACATCAGCATTAACAGGAGTTTGGAAGAAGCTGATTCCCACCCTCATGGATGGCTTTGAGGGGTTCAAGATTTCAGGAGAGGAAGTAATTGCAGATGTGGTGAATACAGTAAGAAAACTAGACTCAGGAGTGGAGCCTGAAGATGTGACTGAACTGGTATAATCTTGTGATAAAACTTGAATGGTTGAGGAGCTGCTTCTTATGGATGAGGAAACCAAGTGGTTCCTTAAAAGTGGTTCCAGGAAATCTACCCCTGGTGAAGAGGCTGTGAAGACTATTTGGAATGACAACATCTAGAGGATTTAGAATACTACACAAACTTAGTTGACAAAGGGAGCAAGCTTTGAGAGGACTGCTTCAGATTTTGAAAGACGTTCTACTATGGGAAAAATGCTGCCAATGCTACGGAGAAGTCGCTCATGAAAGGGAGAGTCAATGGATGTGGCAAACGTCACCGCTGTCCCATTTTAAGAAAAAGCCACAGCCCCCCTGACCTGCAGCGACCCCCACCCTGGTCAGTCGGCAGCCATCAACATCGGGGCAAGACCCTCACCAGCAAAAATATTACAACTCACTGAAGCCTCAGATGATGGTCAGCATTTTTACAGTATGTACAGCTTTTAGACACAATGCTACTGCACACTTAATATACAAAAACATAAGTTTTATATGTACTAGGAAACCAAAAATTTCATGTGACTTGCTGTACTGCACTGGGCTGGAGCCAAGCCTGCAATACCTCTGAGGTATATGCCTGTATGTGCATATTTTCTTACCACCAATTTATCCCAAATCCTATGAAGACTCGGGTATGATACAATTTATAAGTTTTTTTAAAAACTTGTAAGACATGTATCAATAAACTTCAAGTCCAAACAATTCATACTGAAATGCTACATGCTGTAATTCACTTCAGCTCCTTGATTCATCTTTGAAAGTATGAAGTACTCCTACTTTTGCTTTACTGTATTACAAAACCTAATTAGACAAAGATAATGGAGCCTTCCAGAATGCAAACACCTACCTGTGAAACTGGTCTCTATAATCTCTAGCAACTTCCTGAATAATTGACTTTAATCTGCGAGAAAACAAAAAAATACATGAATATTCCATTTCATCAACTTGAAAAATATAATTACTCAATTATAATATATGCTGCCTTATCTAATATCTAACACTGCAGGAAAAGTAAGATACTATGTCAAGTTTATCTGAAGCCATGTAAAGTCTGAATTGGATGATATGTGAAGCTTAAAACTATGTCAAGGCACCATACCTGGTATGTTCAACTGATGTATTTTTCTCATCAATTACTGCAATAGCCACAAGCTTTCCTGAAATTAAGAATGACATATCTAAATTCAATAATCCTCATTAAACTTTTCAATTATTACTGTAGCAATGAACAGGAAAACAGTATATAGCTTCCAGAATTCAATTCCAATTATCTTAAACATGTTATGCTTAGCAGAGTGAAACAGTGAAACAGTGAACTGTTGACTCCAAGTGATAAACTCCCACCTACCTCCCATCCCTGAAGTGTAAATATCAATAATAGTAAGTATTTAACAATTCATATACTCAAATTGTTATTTTTTTCACACAACCCACACACTAAAGTAAGTATTTTGTTGAAAACTAAAACTATAAGGAACCAGTTGATAAAAGAAATATACTAAGAATTACTACAGCTCTGAAAAAACGGTATAGAACAAGAAAATGATTTTTAAAGTGTTATTCCCTTTGCTACCACGGGCCACTGTTTGCTAGTAATTAATGCACAAAATAAAACTGACTCAAATTTCTTTAACCCTCAAGAGAACACAGATCATATTCATCTCCGACATCCTCCAGGACGGCAGCGTGACGTAACAGCCAGAGCACTGGTATGGAAGTCGGAAGACCAGACCCTGCGATCCAGCAGCGTCTACTATGTTCCAGGCCTGGGAGAACAGCAGTGAAACACGGCATCCGTTAGCCATGCGCCTGAACCTCAGCGGACACCAACTTAGTTTAGAAACTATTATCTATTTCAAAGTCCCCTGGAGAGTTGAATGAGATTACATGTACAAATACTGGAATAGTTTCTGGCTCAGAGTAGGTATTAAATCAACAATCTTTCAATCTCATCCCCGTATCTTCTCTAATTTCATACTTAATTTCTATATGATCTTGATGCTTCTTTTCACCCTCAGCTAAAAACATTAGTTCATAATGTTTATCTCCCCTCTTGAAATAATACTGCATTTACTGTTCCGTGTTTCGTTTTTACTGTCATGTCTTTAGTTTAAAGTGCTTCATGAGTTTTTTCAAAATGCCTACAACGTGTCCAGCATCTTCCCGGAGGCCGACACAGGTGGTTTCTCGTGTATTAAGTTCACAGTCACTGGGCGCCGAGCAATGGACCCAGCACACAGCTAGTTGCCGAGGCCACAGTGAGGAGCACGCAGGCACAGCTCTGCACTTGGGGAAGGACAATCACACACACACACACACACACAGGTGTGTGGCTGACAGTCAGAAGGCTTTGGGAGGACAGGCACATGCGGTTTATAAAAGAACTTCTTATAAGAGTAAACTAATGTAGTTCCAGGGGGTTAGGGAAAGACTTTCCTAAGAAAGCAGCATTTGGTCTGAGTCTGGCAGATGAATATAAATTCACTACACTTTTCCAGGCAAAGAAAACAGCATGTTTAAAGGTGCTCTGGTGCAAGGTACACAGCTTTTTCAGGAAACTGAACAGTCAGCGTGGCCGGAGACGGGAGAGAAAGAGAGACAAAACGGGAAAGTAAGCAGGAGTCGGAAGATGCGGGGACCCGCAGTTGCCAGAAGGTCCTGAAAATACACTAGGTGTCTGAAGCCGAGGGCCAGGGGTCTGCGGCGGGGCTTATATGACAAGTGGCCGGGTGGGACCACAAGTGGGGCACAGCCAGAGCTGACACCCAACCGGGGCAATTACGCTGGGAACACAAAGACACGCGGCCACAGCCAACTTCTTTCCAAATCAATCCGGGAGAAGACACTGAGGAGCTTTGGCAAAGCTGCCTATTTTAACTGCCACCTCTACGATGCTGTACTGAGAACAGAACTACCGTATTCCTACACTCTCCCCCTTTTCCCTTCACACGGGCCTTCCTGAATCAGCAAGTAAACCCACAGTCTCTGACAGTGTCCGCGTCAACTTCCAACAATGAGCTAATACACACCTCCCTCTGTAAGGAAAGCATCACCAGACGCAGAACATTAAAAGCAGCCTCAAGAACCAGAACAAATACCATCCTGTGAAAGTTACAAAGTAACAGAAAAATGTGTCAGAGTGCTTCTAATTTGTATTCTTAACCAGATCCAAGAGCAGGAAATCACGAAGAGGAAACTCCATACCTATTATTTCTCAGATAAAAAAATTGAGCCTTGAGTAACATTTTCCCATTCTTTTAATCTAAAACTGTACTTACATCCAACTATCATAAAGTTGTGAATGGAAACAAATGTGGTAACAATAACCAGGACTTATTTCTTATTTGTAATTCATTATAAACTTATGAAACTCTTCCTCCTAAAATTTACATGGTTAGCTTCTTACAGTTCTTGTAGTTCACGTCTATTTGAGACCAGTCCTTAACAGCTGTAGTTCCTTACAGCTTTCTTTTTTGCATCTATATTTATATTTGCTTTGCTTATCATTTTCAATTACATAACCTCAAGAAACCATGCCAACCTGATGCCCATATTTTTTTCACAGGTAAAAGCAGGCTTTCAAAGGTTGTGATAATTTGTATTCCAACTCCTATTACAAAATCGGCGTCCTGCGGACAGCTTTCTGGCTGGCTGTTTGTTCTCATTCCCTTATTCTCCAGGCTGTTTTCCCTGTCACTATCACTTCTATTAGTAAACCCTTTCCAGCTAATCTTTATTCCACATGCAAAGGTATGTTCTTTGGTTAACGTTAATCTATAGTCTCATAAAGTTGAAGTGGCATTCAGGTCTGAAAGAAGGAATGATATTATGAAATAGAACTTAAGAAATTCATTTTCTACAGATTGAAGTAATCAGTTAAGGAAAAGTTTTGTAGTGTGATGGGGAGTTGTATATATGCTTGTTACCGGTATCTCCAAGTTCATACAAGAGGAAGCCATCCATTGTAAGATAATTCTGAAACCTCTCCCTGTTGATCCAAGATGATAGATCACCATCTTCGTACTCTTAAACAAAACAAAGTTGACAAATTATAGTGTAAATATGATGTTAAAATGTTTATAATGTTTAATCTAGCAGCATGTATAAAATGCCTGACATAGGATCATAATCTTAAATTCATAAATTTCATTTTTAGAAAGCTATTTGAACCAATCAAATGTAAGAAAAGGATTAATGCACAAAACAATTCATCATTATAGCACCACTGAAAATAGCAAAAGATAGATAAATAAAAGTAAAGGAAATAACTGAAACATCCTAAACAGGAAATAATTTAAATCATTATGGTACATGTTGAGAAAGACCATTTATATATTTTTAAAAATTATAATAATTAAGTGGTAAAGTAGGTAGCAGAACAATATTACAACATGACTGTAACTCTGTAAAAACTAAAGTATGAAAAAAACTGATAGAATGATAAAATGAAGGTACATATATACTCCTATTAAATAGTTTTCCTGAGTTGATGGTTATTCTTGGATGATGGCATTATGGGAAATTTTTATTACAATTTCTTTGTTCTTCTCTATTTTATGACATTTTGACCTCAGTTTACAACCCTCCTTCATATGTAAAACAAACTCGCATATAAAGTCACACATACTATTTCAGCCCTTTTCAACGTCAAATACTTCCTCTGATAAGCAGACAGGAAACATTTACAATATCCAAGAGAATTATGTCCTGACTAGAAATATAATTCTGAAGTAATTCTGAAAAATTATTACAACTGCATGAGAAAGAAGCTGATGTAAAAGCCTACCAATATGGGTGAAGACTGGATTTTACTGATTTCTTGAAAGATGTGCTTTTTGTGTCACTTGCATTGCTAAACAAAACATTTTCAAGTTATCAAACGTACAAAATAAGTAATATAATGCAAATCTGAAAGTATCTATGGATTTGGATTTATGAATCAGGAAAACAAACATAAAACTAGAAGTTGATTATTGGGCCATCATCTCCACTCCAGGTCAAAAGCAAATTTTCTAAAGATTATTCACAAAAGTGATCAATCTAAAACTCATAAGGAAATCAACTATCCTCCTAAGCCCCATCCCACTGTTCCTGAAATTATTAACGACAATGTAATAGTAGGATAAGCAGTCAAAGTAACCTTTTATCTGAAGACTTCAGGCCGGTTCTAAGTGCTGACTACTGCAGGTTAGAAAATGTTGGCCTTCAAAACAGCTGTAGATACTAAACACACTACCCCTCTCTTTCTTAAGCATTGGGGGCCACATCTGAAACATGGATGGGAAGGGCACTTTTTAGCCATTATTTAGACTTAAATGTATTCTTTAATAAAGAAAATCAGGTCTTTTTTTAAAAAAAAGCGAAGTAGCTCTCTGAGTTAAGAAACTCATAATGCAACTAGAACAAGAAATCTGAAGGCTGAATCTTGATTATACCATGTACTATTTTATTTTTTTTTTTTTTTGCGGTATGCGGGCCTCTCACTGTTGTGGCCTCTCCCGTTGCGGAGCACAGGCTCCGGACACGCAGGCCCAGCGGCCATGGCTCACGGGCTTAGTTGCTCCGCGGCATGTGGGATCTTCCCGGACCAGGGCACGAACCCGTGTCTCCTGCATCGGCAGGCGGATTCTCAACCACTGCGCCACCAGGGAAGCCCCTACCATGTACTATTTTAACTTGGAAAAAACAAGAACAATCTCTTTAATCCTGTTTGTTTATAAAACAGTAAGACTGCTGATCTCAAAAGACTGTTGTAATGATCAAATAAGACAATATATTGAATATACTAAGTGCTTACCATACAGGAAGTGTAGATGAAGAATAAGTGGATAGACTATGAATTTTCTTTAACACATTTTCACATATGCAAGTTCCTCTTAATTTCCTTTTTAAGCCCAACGTCTCATGCAGCCATTCAACAAATATCCAACGAATGAGCAAAGGAATGAACCTGCAATTTAACTACAAATCTCTCTCCTTTATCTAACATTCTTAGTTACCCTCTCTGTAATCTCAGGATATTTATCTATCTGCCTTACTACCAGACTAAGGTGAGAATAAAATGAAAATATCGAGTTCAGCAAACAGTACCTGCTGTACAAAACATAACAGGTAAATGGTGGTTATTATACTACATTAAGAAATAAAACACAGTCCTCACATTTATCTAAAGATAGTGAAGATATAAGATTTTAGAACTGCTTTGTCTTCATGTTACTGTCAAAACAATTAAAATGCTCCTTTGACTAAAACAAGACAATCAAAATATTCCTTTTATTAGATATTCTTCTATTCATTTGAGTCATTTAAGCAACTCAGAGCTTACAGCTCTCAAACACTTCTAGTTTCTTCTCCATCATAAAATAATATGACTGAGCAAGACCCCTAAGGCGCAATCCTGGGCGACCCTTCTCCCATAGTCTCTGCTTATGTAACCGTATCTGATGCACATTTCCTGAGTTGTTTTGATCCCCCAGGCCTGCTGGAGCCTGAGGATTGATGATGTTAACTGACACGGCCCTTGCCGTCACCTCGCCATCAACCAATCAGAGGACTGTGCACCAGCTGATCACATACCCTGCGGCTGCCCCCCTCACCTGGCCTTTGAGCACTAGCTGCCCTGGACTCCTTGCTTGGCACCCTGCACTGAACCTGCCCTTTCCTTCACCACAACCCGGCGTCAGCAGATCGGCTTTACTGCACACAGGAGAGGGGACCCAAGTTTGATTCAGTAAAAATAACTCTCTAGAATGTTTCTGATATGAATAAAATGGTCCCTATCTGTGCTCTCCAACAAAAGCCACACAAGGCCACTGAGTATATGAAAAGTAGCTAGTAAGAATGAGAAACTGAATTTTTCATTTCATTAATTGTATGGAATTTACAATGTTACTAACATCGCTAGTAGGTGAGATTTTGCATTCGCTTTTGCTTTTCAGTGGCTGTGCACTGTCCAACAGACGTCGAGT
Source organism: Kogia breviceps (assembly GCF_026419965.1). NCBI lineage: Eukaryota > Metazoa > Chordata > Mammalia > Artiodactyla > Physeteridae > Kogia > Kogia breviceps. Next base: position 8,278,559 of record NC_081324.1, on the reverse strand, counting down.
TTCGATGCTTCCTGAAATCCGAACTATCTCCCCATGCCCCTGTGAGTATGCTGCACTGCCGTAAGCTACCTCAAAGCCCAGTCTGCGAACTCTGGTAGTAAGTATTTAATAATACCAAGGAATTACTCTCAATTTTGTTAAGTGTTACAATAGCACGTGGTTATCTTAAAAAAAGAAACTCCAAAAAGCCCACATTTTTAAAGAAATGCATAATAAACATGTAGTCAGGGACGCATAATGAAGCACATAGTGACGAAATACCACTGGGATTTGCTAAAATGCTTCAACAAAGACAAAAAATTGTTGAAGCAAACACGGTACGATCTTAGTAACTGTCTCACCCGGGGGACAGATATGTATGTAGGGTCTTATTACTTTAGCATTCTCTTTACTATAATGTGTGTCTGATATAATAAAAATATTTTAAAAACAGACCAAGTATTTGCTTCAACAAAGAAATGCTGAATAGCAGGTGGGTTGTTACTTCTGTCAGGGAGGGAGAGTAAAGGCTACAGAAGAACACCCCAGGGCTTCACCACTATTGACGATGGTTTCTTTCTTTCACTTCTTTGTGTGTCTCAAATGTTAGACCTTTCTAAAATTAATTTTGAATATTTTAAAGTAATGTATAGAAATTGCCGGGCTTCCCTGGTGGCGCAGTGGTTGGGAGTCCACCTGCCGATGCAGGGGACGCGGGTTCGAGCCCTGGTCCGGGAGGATCCCACGTGCCGCGGAGCGGCTGGGCCCGTGAGCCATGGCCGCTGAGCCTGCGCGTCCGGAGCCTGTGCTCCGCGACGGGAGAGGCCACAGCAGTGAGAGGCCCGCATACCACAAAAAAAAAAAAAAAAAGAAAAAAAGAAATTGCCTAGGGCTCATTTCTAAAAAAGGAAAGTGATCTGACAAAAAGAGAAATTTACTATAGCCAAACTCAGAATGAAAGAACACTGAGTGGAAAAACTAAAGCTGAAGGGTAAGAAACACCTAGCGGTCATTCAACTAATGGGAAGCGTAAGCAGCAGCTGCATTTACTAAATCTTTCATCAACATTATAAGCCCTATAATAGATACAACATTGTAATTATAAAGTGTTTACGTGAGTTAAAACTTTGGAACTTACCATCATAAACAAAGTAAGTTTCATCTTTGAAAACAAGCACAGCCGGCATCTCTTTCAGGGTCACATACTGCGAAAATCAGAAAGAAAAATTTCAGTTGGTAGCAGTGAGTTCGAAAGCATTGAAAGTTACCAGGGGGGAAAAAAACCACAATGAGGACAACCACAAACACGTTACCAACAGTTACAAAGAACACAGTCAATCCCTAGCGCATCCAAGGACGGGGCCTGATCATCTCTTTATACACCCCCCGCTCGGTGCCCTGTGTGCTGTGGTGGAGCCATGAACTGTTCTTAGAGTTGTTAACAGACTCAAAGATATCACAGGAAGCGAGGGCCAGGCGGCGCTCTGAAGCGGCGGGAGAGCAGGGGCGACGGTAGCAGTCAGCACAGGTAGGTTCTGCCCAGCACTCCCAGGCCGTGAAACAAGGAGTCCGTCACTTCAGCCGGGGAGTCGGCTTCCTGTGAATCCAGGACTCAGAGCACCCGCCTCACTGAGGAGTTAGGAGAGTGAGATCTGACGACACACGTTGAGAGGCGACAGCAGGCTCCAGCGATAAACTGCTTTATGAATGGGAACTTACAATGGCAATTAATAATAAGGAATCCACTCAGTGGGTACCTGCTGCTTATACCTGTGTTGTACTTATTTCAAAATAATAAAATTACAGTAGAGAAATCAGTATCAGAGCAGAAAGGATACAATTTAGGTAAGCCACACAGAATGACTGCATGAGTGTGGTAATACTGAGCATATCAACAAATGCATCAGTAGACAACTAATAAACTAAAAAGAATAATAAAATAAAAGTAAGGACAGCTATCCTGGAAAGATTAAAAAGGGAGGAAGGAATGTCACAGGTGATCTAGAAGGATCTGGTTACATTACCGTACCATGACAATGACTATTGTAAGGGCGGTGGTAAAGCTCTCAGGTGAGGCGCTACCATCCAGCATGCCTCGATTCACCCACGGGTGGCAACTCATCCACAGAGGTACCCTGGGAGTATTTCACAGCATTCAGCATCTCTCCCTTCCAAGGGTACCCCTGAGTGAGCCAGTCTCTGAAATCACACCAGTGAGTCACTTGTCCCCATTAACTCCTCTGAAACTGTTTCTCTTAAAACCACCACCAACCTCTAGGGGACAAGCACCATGGTTCTCTCCTCTCCTCACCTTGGTTGCTTCACAGCATCTTGCACAACCGGCCACCCCTTTCTTAAACACTTTTTATCTTGGCTTCCCATTCACCTTGTTTTCCTACTTTACTGGCAATTTCTTCTCATTGTCTGTCCTTTGCTGTTAGGACCCGCACCCTCTTATCTCCCCCCAGATTTGCATCCCATGTCTAAGAAGTTTATTTCATTTATGCAGCCGTGACTTATCTCCAAACTCTTATCCGATGCTTGTACTTGGATGCCTAATACATCAACTTAAATTAAAATAAACCTTCAAAACTCCATCACTCCTCCCATACTCCAACTTGTTCCTTCCCCAGTATTCCCCAGCTCACAAATAACACCGCCATCTAACCAGCTGTTCAGGCCAAAAACCTAAAAGTCATCCTTGATGCACCTCTTTTCCTCTAGAACAAGCTCAAAAAATTCTATCTCCAAATACAATTCTTTCACTTCTTCCTAATTCTCTTCCTAACTTTCAAGCCTGAATCCTAGATTACTTCAAGAGTTCAACTGAGCTTCCTGATCCAATTGTTTCTGCACTTAGCACAGAGTAATGTCCTTAATATGAACTTGAGGCTAAGTCCTCACATGCGTGGCCGTGACCTGGAAGGCCTCCACTGGCCTCTGCCTACCTCCCACCTCCTTTCTCACTGCACTTCAGCCACACTGGCTACGGCTCTGTTATTCCACTATTGCCCGGCAGGTTCTCATCTTGGCCGTCGGTAACGTCTGTTCCTTGTCTCTGGTTTACGATGGCCACAGGTCTGTGCGTGGCTCCTTCCCATCCTGTAAGTCCCAGTTCAGGTGTATTTTCTCCTCCGACAGACATTTCTTGATCAAGCAATCAAGAGTAGCCACCCCACCTCTAAATGTCCTTACTATCACACTGCTCCTTTATTATTTTTTAGAGCAGTTATGATATCCTGTTTATAGCTTTGTTTACCGAGGACCACTATCTCGGTCTGAGGACCCAAGAGAAGGGTCTTACCTACAATACTAAAATTTGGTCCACTTCCCCCACCCATGGGAACATAAACTCCATCCTATCAGGGTCTTGATGGTTTTGCTTGCCATCAATAATCCGGGACTTAAAACTGTGCATGGCACACAATTAAAGGACAACACACAGTTGTTGAATATATATATAGTAATTAATACACTACTTAAAATCCAACTTTAAGTCTTACCTCAGGAACGACTTCTTCTGAGGCAGAAAAAAAGTATGTATATACAATTAATTCTGAAGCAGCATCGATGTATTTCTCCTGTGAAGATAGAAACAGAAAGAAGGTGACTTTTTAAATATTAATCAAGATCAAAATTCATTCCTCATTATAAACATTCAGAGCAAGTAGTATCACTGCTAAGTAGTATCATCACAATTAGCTACCTTAAGTCTTTTCATATGAAAAGATTAAATATAAGGAAATGAAATAAACTGTTTCTAAGGCAAAAGACCATTGTAACTAAGTTATTTGAAGGCAATAAAGTTCATTAAATATAACAAGCTCAATTCATATTTATTAATTTAATTTGATGATGATTATAGGAAGAGATGCGTGTGTCTGACATGCAAACACAAACATACATACACACAATAATCTTAAAACAATGAGCTTTTGCTTTTAAAAAGTTTACACTCAAACTGCATGTTGCAGTTTCAAAGACTCAAAATGCTAAAAAGCAATACAAAATCTAAATAACCAGGTCAATAGAAGAAATATATTAACACAGGCGACACCCACCCACTTTTTACTCAATTCCGTTTCATGAAGGCAAATACTATAGAGAGTATATGACAAAGTGTTTTTATCATAAAAATACTTAGATTGAACTAAAGTATTTCTAATAAGAGTGAAATAAGTCCTGAGTTTTTGGTGAAGCCCTCTTTATACAGAAAATTAAATTACAGTATATGTGTGCTTGTGGATTAAAGAATAAAATCATTTGATACCTTCAGAGGTGACTCTCCACCTATATAAACAAAAAATACACGATGCCTCTTCCGCACATGTTCAAACATTTGCTGACTTGGAAGTGGCCGAATTAGAGCCCTGTTTGAAAATAAAACAAAACAAAAAAACCTGCACTTGAACTAAGGATAGTAGATAATTTACTCCTATTTATATGTCATCCTATCATATCTAAAGTTACAAAGCTTTAATACTGTATGAATTGCATTTTAAGTATATCACTCAATCTACATAAATCTAATAAACTATGGCCCATGACCACTGTTATACCCATATAATAAAAATACAGTACCTACAATTTAATCTACCAGTTTAAAAAATAAGCTTTAAATACATCCCTTTAGAGAGCATCATCTTAACCAATGTTTTGATAGGCAAAGACAGAACTATAATCCATTTAGAATCCTCAGCTAAAAACAAAACAATCCACATGAGAATTATTTTCTTCTCCCTTTCGAAAGATCATTTACACAAACACACTGTGAAATACTACCCCGGGAGTTTATAATATTATGTTTAGAATATCTATGTCTTACTCTGACCACTTAAATGCTAGTTTTAAAACACACTATAAAGGTTAAAATCTAAAATGTTTCCTAAGTGTTATTCTTCTCAGGAAAAATAAAATGGAAAATGGTAGTCATAATAGCATATGAGAATCTCATGAAGAGAAAACAAAACTACAAAAAGTTTTATTAAACTGAGAAATGAATTATACCAAAGATTATTATAAAATATATCACTTATGAAATACTATTAAAAGCTAAGAGGCAGTCTTGTTTTAGTGTGGTCTATATTATTAGATTTTTTACTCCATCACATTTGCAAAAAAGAACAAAATGTATTCTGCAAAGGCAAACATTTTCGAAACACACAATTCTTTAAATGCATTGCATCACTATACTCTAGCCTCTATTTTAATACTTTAGTAATTAACTAGTAAGTGACGCAACTCCAGAACTGACTCTTGAAATTTCCTTTGCAGTAGAGTCACTGCCAGTTACATCAGAAGGCCATCTTAAGCTTAAACTAAAACTCATTAAAAATTGCCAAAACATAAAGACTAATTTAAACCATAGAGGAATAAAATAATCTACTGGCGACCCCCTCATGTAATATAAAGTTATCTCAAAATTTATTTATTCACGAAACAAATAAAGAAAATGAAATATGCAATCAATGAGAAAATACAGTGAAAATTATACTTTACTAAAGCTTTGCAAACTTTAATATACAAAGACCATTCCTAATTCTGTGCCTTTTCTCAAATAATTTAAGCTAGATAGTATCATACCACCCAACAACTCCATTCCAATATTTTAATTTATCTTAAAATTATTTAAAGCTATCAATATAATATATCCTGTCAAACTCATAAGCAACCATACTTTCAAAGTCAAAGTAGGTTAACCTATTTTGATAAATGTTCTCTTCCAGAAGTTACACATAATCACATTAAATAATTGTATGCACCAACTTTCTTTATACACCAGCAAGATGTAGAGTAAAGGGCTTCCCTGGTGGCACAGTGGTTAAGGGTCCGCCTGCCGATGCAGGGGACACGGGTTCGTGCCCCGGTCCGGGAAGATCCCACCTGCCGCGGAGCGGCTGGGCCCGTGAGCCATGGCCGCTGAGCCTGCGCGTCCGGAGCCTGTGCTCCGCAACGGGAGAGGCCACAACAGTGAGAGGCTTGCGTGCCAGGGAGAAAAAAAAAAGATGTAGAGTAAAAAAAAAAAAAAATCACCACATTCAAACCAAAAGGAAACACAGAAGAATTTCTGTTTCCTTAGCAGGAAAACTTCAGAGATCAGTAACTCAAAAAGATCTCTGGGTTCTAATTATATTACCTTCTAAGCGAAATGTGCAATAATACCTCACAGTTGGCATAAAGCAGCATGTGAAAGATGAGGCAAAGTATTTTAGCTGCATCTAAAAAGCATTTTCTGGCATTAAAGGCTAGGGATTAAAGCCCAAGTTTATTTAGAATATAATACTGTGGGGTTTCTCTTAAAACTGAAATTAGATAACAAGAAAAATAAATGAATGTAAACCAGGCAGTATAAAGGCAAAATTATAATTTAAAAAAAAAAGATTCACAAAGTTGTTAGAAGTAATCAAGTTTGGAAAATGTATTAAAAATCCATTGGGGAAAATATTCTTCTATACACAAAGTGAATTTAAATGTGAGGCTAACAAGTACATAAGATCACGGACCCTTTCATTCCTCTCAAGGAGCTCTTTGCATATGCTACGCAACCCTAGCTTTCCTTTATAAATAAATCGACAAATTTTATTTAGGCTAAACACCTAAAAATATGTATGTTCAATATGGTTTACTCAAATACATTTAACTTGCAAATACTAATATTATATAGTAAAGGCCCACCATTATACGAACTTACCCAGACACTCTGTGAGCAAACTCAATTATATCATCTTTAGTTCGTGGTCCTCTATAATTATACGCCAGGTCACCTTTTAATCTTCAAAAAAGAAAACAGGGTAAAAGTTTAGATTATTTCAACTGTTTTCACATTTAATGATAATCACTCTCTATTGTAACACAAATTACAGCATATAAAATAGTAAATGCAGTGGAATTTTAGTAGCATAATCATGTAAAAAACAGCCAATAACTGGCTTCAGAGAACCAACAACCAAAACGCAAAGAAAAAGGCTGTACTTTATTAAAATTACATGAAAATATTTTACTCTGTATATGATAATTGCATTGTGTCTATGCCTTCTGATAAATGAAAAATATATACATTCACAGTCAAGAACTCATCAAAGCTCAATTCTATCTTCTCTATTAAAAAGTAAGTGAAAGGACAGGGAATTAAAAGTATTTTGGTAAAAAAAGAAATCTTTTTCCAAGGAGGAGCTGGTTAGTAGTGATCTTGAAGAGACAGCTGGCAGTGGAAGGAAGTCTTACCAAGAGGAAGAAATCTTTCCCCAAAGAGGAACCAGATAGTGACCCTGAAAGGTCAGGAAACAAGAGGGTCCCCAAGAAAAATGGGAAATTCTCTTCCAAGGAGGAGCCTCTCAGCAGTGGACCTGAAGAGGCTGCTGCCAGCAAGAGCAGCACCTCCAAGAAAAAGAAAAAGCTCCGAAAGCTATCCCAGAAAAATTAGAATGGACATTTCCCTAGTAGGGCATAACTTACAGAGATATTTCCCAACCCATCCCCTATAGCCCAATAAAACAAACAAACAAACAAACAAACAAAAAGTATTGTGGTAAAGGTAAAACCAATTTTAAGAATACAACATCAGAGTAACATGACTGATGCTCCAAGATTAAAGAGTAAAACAGTACATGAAAATACCTCTTCTAGAAAATTAGATAATTTTCCAAAAGCCTGCCAATGAATTGTGTCCAACTAACTGAAATTTTTTAAAAAATTGTGAAAGCACAGTAGAACATCTATAATTAAACAGAAAGAATAGAAAAGATAATTTACTGAACACAAGAAAGTCAAAGAGGCTTACGAACTTTTTTTTTAAAGGTTCTGCCCTGGAAGTATTTTGTGTGTGCGCGTGTTTTTTTTTAACTTTATATTATATTATATTATTTTTTTTCTTGGCCATGCCGTGTGGCCTGTGGGATCTTAGTTCCCTGACCAGGGACTGAACCTGTGCCCTCAGCAGTGAAGGCAAAGAGTCCCAACCACTGAACTGCCAGGGAATTCCCTGAGCAAACATTTTTAAACAGTGGCGGAAGGAAGGGAGGCCAATACAAATCCAAGAAATAAAAAAAATTAAAATTAGTCAAATTTTAAAATCTGAGATTTAAAAATACTAAAATAACCTACTTTATAATAAAAATAAGTTTCAAAATAATTCCTCAACTCTCCACATTATTGAAATAAGGATGAGATCAGGATTAAACTCATGAGAAAACTCAATAACATCATGATTATAAAACACAAGTCTTTTAGAATTATCACAATATTTCTTCTACCGTATATGCTCTGTCTTAGACCTGATCAACATCTACAGATGAGAATTAACATCCATCAATTTGATTCTCTTTTCTTTCATCTCTAATGAAATAAGTCTATTTCAATCATAGAAAAGTAAAATTTGTTAGGAGACAGGATTCACAAGTTAAACAGAATATACCCTTGACCTCCTCAGGGGTAGAGCTTTCCTAATTTACAACTGTATACCTTGTCCTGCTCAATGCCTGTCACAGTAAACTCAAAACACGTCTGGTGAATTAGCCATAAACCACACATTAACTTAAGTGCAAAGAAAAGCACGGATGAAGTCCCTCTCCCTGGATCACACACTGCACCTAGAAAGAACTGCGGAACCCAAATCTTCAGTCCTCCAAGGAAGCTACTAGAAATTAATGTAATAAAATGTAAGTAGAGTGAACTAATAAAAATACACATATAAACATACAACACTCAACTTACAGCTTAATTGTTGGATAACCTCGAACTCCAAACTCTGAAGCAATGCCTTGGTAAGAAAAAGAATAAATAATTCTAAATTTTTTTAAAATGAGAAACTAGGTAATAAATGAGCCTTTTACTTAAAAAAAATATATTTATACAAACCCATACAGATATGCTGTTTTCAATTCTTATAAAAGAATATAAACACATACAAAAAAGAAAAAACATGACATTCTCATACAAAATAATTACTTAATAATCCAACTTATGACCTGCACAAAAATGCTGTAACAAAATTTTTTTAAAAAGCCAAAAGAGTAAATTTTTATCTCTAAAGTACTTACTTTAAAAGATATTCTTGTTTTAAAAAAATAATATATATATACACACACACATACATAAAGTCTCACTCCTCATCTGACTTCATTTCCAGGACAAATATTTCTTCAAAAAAAGCCCGTGTCTTCCTTTAGTGTTTTCTGAGTCTTAAAAGAACTGCTTTGTATTTTAATGTTAAAAACATAAATCATAATGGCAAAATTAATTTAATATATGATCTAAAAGCAACTTTATCTACTTGTTTTAAGAGTTTCTGCTTCTGTAATAACCTAGAGTAATTCCAGTCATTTCAAAGATGATTCTGAAATCGCACGTTAATTAAAATGAGACACAGTCACTACAGTGGCATCTTTTTGAGGGAAAGGAGAAATAGTAATGAAAACAGGCAAACAGAGAATTAGGACTTTAAGAGGTATAGTAATCACTATGGGAAATTAATACTATACTACTTTACAGATTCAAGGCAATTAGGACAGGAAAGAAGAAATAAAATATTCTCAGTTAGCAGACAAAATACAATATACTTACACTTATCCTAGTATATGCAAAGTATACTGTATTTACTCACATGATCTCTCCTTTTGTTAATTTTCTTTTATTTCCAGAATATATTCTTACGATAGCTGGGTATAAGAAAACTACCTCTATATGTGAGTTCTGATTTACTCAGCACTTTAGTAATCATTAATGTTGGTTTCTCATCACTCCCCATCAATACACAAGAATAAAGGCAAAGTGAATTTGTGGCAAATAATATCGAAAATCTCTCCTCCTTCCCTTGTCAACTCTAGAGCTTCTTCTTTAAACGCATGGAGAGGGGTGACCAGAAGGTTCCGGACAGTGATAAACAATGGTTTTTATTAGAGGCAACACGAACAACAGAGGTAACAAAAATAGGAACTTGGTGTGTATATATATATATATACACACACACACATATACACATATATACATATATGTAAATATATATATATACACATATATATATGAAGATACAGGTTCTGCCTCTGAATAGTCATGTGAACTTAGACCAGTTACATAACTTATTTATGCCAATCTCTAATTTAGGACTTATTCTGTCAAGTGTATATATATATATATACACACACACACACACACATACATACACACACACATATTTTATTGAAGTATAGTTGATTTACAATATTACATTAGTTTCAGGTGTACAGCATAGTGACAATATTTTTATAGATTATACTTCATCTACAGTTATTATGGCTGTATTTCCCTGTGCTGTATAATATATCCTTGGTGCTTATTTATTTATTTATTTATTTATTTTAAAGGACTTGAGGCCTTCCTTATTTTATTTATTTATTTATTAATTTTTGGCTGTGTTGGGTCTTCGTTTCTGTGCGAGGGCTTTTTCTCTAGTTGCGGCGAGCAGGGGCCACTCTTCATCGCGGTGCGCGGGCCTCTCACTGTTGCGGCCTCTCTTGTCACGGAGCACAGGCTCCAGACGCGCAGGCTCAGTATCTGTGGCTCACGGGCCTAGTTGCTCCGCAGTTTGTGGGATCTTCCCAGACCGGGGCACGAACCCGTGTCCCCTGCATCGGCAGGCGGACTCTCAATTATTGCACCACCAGGGAAGCCCCATATTTATTTTATATATACTAGTTGGTAGCTCTTAATCCCACATTCTTATCTTGCCCCTCCTTGCTTCCCTCTCCCTACTGGTATCCACTAGTTTGTTTTCTATTACCTGTGAGTCCGTTTCAGTGCTGTTATACACATTCGTTTTATTTTTCAGATTCCACAAATAAGTGATAACGTAAACTATTTATCTTTCTCTGTCTGACTTATTTCACTAAGCATCATACTTTTTAGGTCCATCCACGTTGTTACAAATGGCAGAGTTTCATTCTTTTTTTTTGGCTGAGTAACATTCCATTGTGTATATATACCACATCTTCTTAAGCCAATCATCTGTTGGCCCTTGGGTTGTTTCCATGTCTTGGGTATTATAAATGGTGCTGCTGTGAACACTGGAGTGCATGTATTTTTTCAAATTAAGAGTCTTCATTTTTTCCGGATATGTACCCAGGAGTGGGATTGCTGGATCATATGGTAGCTCTACTTTTAGTTTTTTAAGGAACCTCCATACTGTTTTCCATAGTGGCGGCATCAATTTAATTCCCACCAACAGTGCACAACTGTTTTCTCCACATCCTCGCCAACATCTGTTATTTGTAGACTTTTTGATGATGGCCATTCTGAGAAGTAAGAGGTGATATCCCATTGTAGTTTTGATTTGCATTTCTCTGATAATTAGCGACGTTAAGCATCTTTTCATGTGCCTGTTGGCCATGTGTATGTCTCTTTTGGAGAAATGTCTATTTAGGTCTTCTGCCCATTTTTTAATCAGGTTTTTTTTTTTTTATTGAGTTGTATAAGCTGTTTATATATTTTGGTATTAAACCCTTATTGGTTACATCATTTGCAAGTATTTTCAGGTCAAGCATATTCTAATTGAATACTGCTGTTATTGAGATTGCCCTCTTCCAAGGAAAAACACAGATTATGTGTGTAATGTATGTTCTTAATGCTCCCCATCCCAAGTTAAGAAGGCAGGTAAATATAAGCCATTATTACTTTCAACTAAACCTCATTAAAAACTGCCAAAATATAAAGACTAATAAAACTGACTGGAGGGGGTGGTGTAGCCCAGTAGCAACTGCTTACATAATTTAGTGTAAAATTTATTTGTACACAAATCAAATTTAAAAAATGAAATATGCAATCAATGAGAAAATACAGTGGTGGGATTTTATAGCTGACGTTATGGTTCTCATGATAGGCTTCAGAGAGAAAAACCCCAGCTCCACACATGACCCCATCACTTAATTTCCTTGACCTCAGTTTTCTTACCTATAAGATGGAGATGATACCACCCACCCTTTAGCCCTTTGGTTCTCTGAACATTACTTTCATCTCTGACAGAATTTCAACTGAGAATGACTGCTAAAACTTCAAAGGTCGGTTTTCCTAAATGTAAGCGATTGTATAATTAAAGAGGCACACAGCAAGGCATCAGTTACAGGCACATAATGGCCCACGTTAGGGTTCCAGCGTCTCCAGTTATTGTCCATGCGGCTGGCTCAGTGTAAGCTCCTTCACTTTGGATTCTGTTTCCGCTTCTGGGGATACCACTCACCTTGTAGGGCTATGGGTGGTATTTAAAACAAGGAAGGGTGGAAAAGAATCTAACAGAGAGTTCGGCACATACAGCTGCTCAAATGCTGAGTCCATTTTCTTCTATTCTTGGTCCTGACCTCACTGCTAAGTAATTACCTGTTGACACACTAATGTGCAGAAAATATTAATAAGAACTAGCATGTGTAGATATCTTATAACTGGCATTAATATGCCTTCAACTACCCCTCAAAACAATTTTGTGAGGTGGGGTGACGGATGCTAATGTTACCTTTCAGATAAGCTAATACTTGGGAAGACTTGTTAGAAAGCAAGCATTGGTTAGGCAGCAGGGCCGATACTGACACTCAGGTCTGAGTTTAAGTCTTCTGTTCTTTATTTTTTCCTATCAAAGAACAACGGTTTATACGGAAACCTGAGATCAATTCCATTAAACTGAAGAATCCATCTGCAATGTGAATACCTTCCCCTGAAATTTTGTAACTTTAAATGTTCAGAAAGTAAGGGTAAGCATAAAGCTCCCTATTTCATTTGTGTCCTCCTTGAAATGGTAACAACTTGATGGTTAAGAGAGGCCTGATTTTGAACCATGGTGATCTTGGATTCTGGGCCTAATTCTGCTGCTAACTTTCATGTCTGAAATTAGTAAAGTCGGTTCACTGCTCGTTACCTTCTGTCACTCCATCGACGCAATGAAAGGAGGGAAAAAGTGAGGAGTTGAACTCAACCTGAAATCCTTTTCAGCTCAAAAATACGATTTTTCTTAGTGTTTACTGAGTGTCACTATGTGTCTAACCTGGGAAGGGAATAAAATAATGCAGAGGTTCTCAGCTGGGGGTGATTTTGCCCTCAACGTCCGGAGACATTTCTGGTTGCCACAACTTAGGGGGCGGGGAGAAAAGGGAGCTACTGGCACCTAGTGGGTAGAGGCCAAGAATGCTGCTAAATATCCTACAATGCATAGGAAGAGTCTTCTCCCCCCCAAAGCAAAGAATTATCTGGCCCAAAATGTCAGCAGCACCAAGTTCCAGCAACCCTGAAATTTAGTCACTGACTAAAAGGGCTTATAATCTAGAAAGGTAAGACTGATCTGCAAATATATCTGCGATCTAAGAATCAGGATAAGAATGTCATTGGCCAAATGCCCTTGAAAGTTTACACACGAAAGGGGGGTAAACTATGATCTTTACTATAAAATGATGTCACCCTTAGGCTGAGGAATAAGTGGAATTTCAGTGGTTTCATAATAGAAATCAATACACGACTACAGGCAACACCGTAACATTTTAACTTTTGAATGAGAAACGATTTTTGTGCTCATTTTTGAAGGAATATGTAGAAAAGGGCTAAAATAATATGTGAATTGACACTGGACATTATACAACTTTTTAATGTTATTTGATATATTATTAATTAAAACCATGCATCAAGAAATTTTTGATACACACAGGGCAGGGTAAATCATGAAAGTTCAAATCTCTCCTGTTCAAAATTTCTACACGCAGAGATTTGTTAGACTGAGTGTGATGGCATTTATTTCAATCACTGCAATTACATGATTGAGAAATAAGCTACCATCAAACAGTCCAAGAGATTTTCTACACTTGATCACTGAATAATCCTATCCCACCCTAAACTGAGATCCTATAAATAACTATCCATCAAAATAATACTTTACTCTGTGATTCTCTAACTCGAGTGTGCAGCAGAATCACCTGAAGTCCATGTTAAAAACACAGATTCAGGGCTTCCCTGGTGGCGCAGTGGTTGAGAATCCGCCTGCCGATGCAGGAGTCACGGGTCCGGGAAGATCCCACATGCCGCGGAGCAACTAAGCCCGTGAGCCATGGCCGCTAGGCCTGCGCGTCCGGAGCCTGTGCTCCGCAATGGGAGAGGCCACAGTAGTGAGAGGCCCGCATACCGCAAAAAAAAAAAAAAAAACACAGATTCTTATGACTCAATCTGCTTTTCATTTGGTAGGGTTGGTGTGGGCCTTTGAAATCTGAATTTATACCGAGCACCCCAGGTAATCCTAATGCAGGCAGCCTGCAGAGTAAACGCTGGGCAACGCCGATGCTATAACTGTCTGAAAAGCAACCTATGTGGATGGAAGAAACATGTACAACACAACCAATCCTTTAGTGCTCTATAGTTAGATGCAGAATACTGCCAACAGCTAGCCTGAAAAAAGAAATTCAATTTCTTCACCTGTTTGATTCCAAGTTCTACTAAAATGCCTGTATTTGAGCTGCCTTGAAATATTTAAGAAAATTTTAAGAATTATATGCCAAAAATCTATTTGTAATCTCTGGACGGTAGTTTTTGAATACTTAACTACTTTTTTTAGGAAGATGATATTTCTTTTCTCCAAAACATCTTCTTGATTCTATAACAGAATGAAAAATTCATCCATCACTGACATCAAACACTAAACACCAGACAATTTATTTATGTTTATTGGTTATCCTTTGACTAACTGAAATAAATGAATGACTGTATGGACAAATGTATGTGTATGCATGTCTCATCAACATATATGCCTAGACACAAGAATTTACTTTCACAACAGTTAAAAGGAATAATTTCTTAAACACTGTAAAAGCTTATTTCAAGAAATACCAACTCAAGAATATTATCTTATCTCTCTCTCTCTCTAAGATAACTTCCTGCCATTGATCTCATCCCCTCTCAAAGTCGCAGCAACTCACTTGTGTGACTCAGTAATTCCAGTTCTAACATCTCACCTGCACTCTAGTTCCCCATATTCCCAAACATCAATAAAGCAAAATACCACAAATTCAAAACAGCTGCTAACATGAAAACACACACAAAATTAAATGTATTATTCTTTTCCATTTAACCAGTGGTAATGTAGTTCAATGTGAATTGTGCTAGAAATCTTACACTATTATTTTCAATTGTTTTTCTTTATACCAGAGCCAATCTAGCACATCTGTGATTTAACCCTTGCAAATGTCTATAAGAATTACTGTTTCCTCTCTACTGCCCTGCCAACCACCCAAGTCTGCCCTCCCAGCACCCTATACCAAGATGTATACAAAAGTCCACTTAGATGATCTGTTTGTCTCTAACAAAAGTTCTTCTTTTCAAAAACATTTTTATCAAATCATATGCCTTCTCAAAAATGTGTATTACCTCTCAATTGACAACTGATAAAATCCAAAACACTTTGTCCCACCTGAGAGGCTCTTAAAATCTGGTATTATCCCTTAGCACCTTGTAAGTACTAGCCATTGTGCTAGGGGTTTTGAATAAGAAATATTAATACAGTCCTCACAACCTTGAGAATTATCACTCTCTCATTTACAGACAAGGAAACTAAAATTAAGAGAGGTTAAGCACTTCCCGAAAGCCACAAAAGTAAGAGATGATAGACTTGGGCTTAAAACACACGTCTGTGTTGTTCCAAACTTATACCCAGAATACAATGCTGATTTCCTAAAATGAAATATGCATTTTGCATTTCATACTTCCACTTTCTTTATTAATTAAAGGAAAAGGGAACCTACATTTATTGCATACTATGAGGGACTGTACCTGTGCTACCTCACTCTAATCTCAAAACAACCAATAAAAAATTCATTATAATGAAATATTTACCTGTGTGGAAATCAAAGTTTAGAGACGTTAAGAAACTTTCCCCGTGCTACAGGGCAAAAGTAGTAGACAGAGCCATATTTGATCTACTTGCTGAAGCCATGCTCTTTCCAAAGCTGTGTGATACCTCATACTTCTCTAAATTTAATTTTGCCTTTCCCCAAATCCTTTAAGACAAGTGTTGGTACACTTTATCTGTACAGGGTCTGATAATAAATATTTTAGGCTTCGTGGGGGCTACAGTCTCTGCTGTGACTACTTGAATCCGCCTCTGGGACATGAGAACAGCCATAAATGAGGGTAAACAAAGGACTTGTTCCAGCCGAGCTGTATGTACAAAGCAGGCAGGGCCAGACTGTCCAGCGCTGTGGTCTGCCAGTTTCTCCTCGAAGACATGCTAGTCTCTGGTACAGACTCACTAACCTCTTTTCCAGCTCTATGATTTTGCTTTAATGTCCTCTCTAATGTGAACACTCTCCCGATCCTCACCTGTATTTATCCTAACTCAGCGTGTCCTCCGAGCTCCCGTTACTCCTCTGCCATGCCACTCAGGCTACTCAGACAGCAAACTCTCACTCTTAAGCCATGCGGCAGTATCAGGAGTCCAACACTCAAACTTCTGTGGCTGTCTCAGGCAACTGATTACCTCAAGTGGGCTCAAAATAGGAACAATGGCTCATACATCTATATTGGGTGTGAGATTAACATAGACTGCATATTACACATTCAATGGTTAAGTCACCTAACTCATAAAATATACAGTCTGAAATCTCTAAGATAATTTTAATTTTACATGAGCAAAAATATATATATATATATATTTCTTTCTCTTACCTTGAATACTGCTTCATGTAATTAAAACACTTTCATTACAACAACAGTAGAATAATAAACTGAGTAGATGCTTACTGGAATAGGAAGTAGCGTCCATCTTTCCAACTTTAACTGGAGAACCAATGCTTTTCATCTCGAGACCAACTTCATTCCAAATTGGTTCCAGTTTTTTACAGTGGCCACACCACGGTGCATAAAACTTGTTTGGGGAAAAAAAAAAAAGAGAGAAAACCACTAAGATACTGTGCTACTTTGGGTATCAATCTTAATTTTAAAAGAATCTTTTACTAAATGATTGGATAATAACCTATTTTAGACAAAAAGTCTAAATATCATTTTTAAACTGGTTTCAAAATAAAAGAACACACATATACACAAACTATACAGGCCATCTCCTAGGATATACCTCAACAATGATACTACTTTAAGTTTAAGTGACTACTGATATCTATTTAAGGTAGATGATTTACAATAAAGCATCTTTGCTCCCAACTATGTCCATGTTATATATAAAATTAAACCACCACGCAGTGGTTGAGAATCCGCCTGCCGATGCAGGGGACACAGGTTCAAGCCCCGGTCCGGGAAGATCCCACGTGCCGCGGAGCGACTGGGCCCATGAGCCATGGCCGCTGAGCCTGCGTGTCCGGAGCCTGTGCATTGCAACGGGAGAGGCCACAGCAGTGAGGCCCACATACCACCCCCAAAAAAAAAAAAAAAAATTAAACCACCAAATACACTTCATGTATCATATGAACACCCCTTAAGTGTTCATGATAAAATTGATTTCCATTACAAAAGCTCCAACACAGTGAGCAGGTGCCTCTGCTGTTCTAAGCGTCACCACTGGTAAGACGCGGGGAATCATCAGGATGACTGGTGTGGTACAGTGACAAGTCGGGCTGATGACACTAAAACCCTAGTTCGTTCCCCTTCAGAATCACCAGATGGCTGGGGTGGCACTTAGGTCCCTCCAGTGAAATCGTGTAACAAACTGCCTGTTGTACTTTTATGAAACAAGAGGTGACTCCCTTTTAATATTACACTATGGAAAGGTTCGCACATGTACAAAAGCAAACAGACATAATTAAACAAGGGACCTTTATGCCTCACTGCCTGGCTTCAATGACTGTCAGCTCTGCCATTCTCACTCCATCTCTTTGCTGCCACTCTACTGTTTCACTGAGGCATGTCAAAACGAATCCCAAACACCATAGGGTTTAAATACATTCAAAACGTCAAAGTGAGGAAAGGAAGATGAAAATCTGATTTTTGCTGACTACTAAGATGAAAATATGATTTTGACTGCCAAGTGATATTAATGTAGTCAATCTCTTGGATAATAGGAAAAACTAAGAGTGAATTCTGTAATAAAATCATATCGTGATCTCCCTCAGACATAATCCACAAGTGGACCTCATTGAATTTCATCATTCCCCCGCCAGGAATCCTAAGGCTTTGAGGTTCACTTTTTTTTTTTTTTTTTTTTTTTTTTTTTTGCGGTATGCGGGCCTCTCACTGTCGTGGCCTCTCCCGTTGCGGAGCACAGGCTCCGGACGCGCAGGCTCGGCGGCCATGGCTCACGGGCTTAGTTGCTCCGCGGCATGTGGGATCTTCCCGGACCAGGGCACGAACCCGTGTCTCCTGCATCGGCAGGCGGATTCTCAACCACTGCGCCACCAGGGAAGCCCTGAGGTTCACTTTAACATAAAAACCCAGATGGTACTACCTGAGCAAACAAAGTGGGTAATATACATTAGCACTGTCTATTACATATTGGAGTGAAGAGAATGCAAGATAACACTTCAAATGGTAGGGGCAGTTAATTAATACAAAAAGTTTACATACTCACATCTACAAGCCAAATGTCATCCTTTCGATTTTCTTTAAATCTAAAAAACAAAAACAAGAAAACAAATCTTTGATTGTAGGTTTCCGCTTTACAACTGAATAGTACAGGTAAAGATAATACATTGATAAATACAGGAGCGTAGAACAAATTCTTTTAATAAATTTTTATTTTTACTGAGAGACCTCTAGATCTTATCCATTAAACATCTTAATAAAAGTAGAGAAATGATAATTAGGAGTAAAGAGTCAAAAAAAAAAAAAATTAAAGTGGGACTTCGTAGAAACACTGACAGACAAATGCTTTAGCTTGTAGCCCCTCTACTCCACTTATACCTGTGCGTTACAGAGCAGCCCTGAGGGGTTAGCCTTAGAAAGGCCTGCTTGCAGGACTGGTCCCTGGGTGGCATCTGGGAACTCGAATTTCAGGAGGGTTCCCACCACTTCCTGTTAAGGGTGGTTCACTGGTCTCCCACTGTACAAACGAGGTGGTTTTGTGATGCACAGCTACTTTCCTTCAGGGAGTCTGGAATTTTGGTAATGGCTGGGCAGAGGGGTGCCTGCATGGCCAATCCCCAATAACAATTCCTGGGCAGGGTCTCTAATGAGGTTCCTTAGTAGGCAGCATTTCACACTTGTGGTTGCACCTCCTGATGAAGAAATTAAGCACGTCCTGTGTGACTCTACTGAGGGGGCTCTTGGAAGCTTGCCCCTGGTTTCCCCTGGAATCCGCCCCACGTGCCCTTTCCCTTTGTTGATTTTGCTTTGTGTTCTCTCACTGTGACAAACCATGGCTCTGACTTCCACGACAGGCTCAATCCTCTGAGTGTTCCTAGTCAATCAGTGAAGGTGGGGGTGCTCTGGGGAGCCCTGACACAATACTCCACAAAGAATTGTCCTAAAACACAGTTCTGATCATGTTACTCTTATCTGACATTTTCTAGGTCCCTTCCCACCACCTACAAAAAAAGGTACAAATTGGTACACTACTCTGGCTCCAACTTATCTTCCCACACTCACATATAAGCACCCAATCAAATATATGATTATATATTTGAGCATATAATCATATTCAGATGTGAGTATGATTTCCAATCAGACTATGGTACTTACCACAGCCAAACTCACAATGTTTGACTTTCTACATTCTTTCATGTTCAAATCCTATCCAGCCAAAAACACTGCTTACTCTGTAATGCCTTCCTAAATTCCTCAAAGCTAGAAACCATCTCTCCGTATCACCTTTACCCTCTTTATGATTCTCATCAATTTCCACATGTCGTAGCTACTTACATATTCTCCGACCACAGATACACTAAGCGAGAAGGAGTGTATTTGTTTCATCTCCTAGTGCCTTGCACAGTGGTCTACATTCAATTTGTACTGGATGAATGACAAAAGTTCTCTGTGGGGATATTTTAATAAGATTCTTAACCCTATAGGTAAGAGAAAGAGAACAAATCCCCATACCATAGCTGTTAGGTCCAAAGGTGTTCACATCTACACAACTGCAACAAAGTCTGCTGTGTACCACGGACAAGGACAGCGCCCTTAATCAACCCCCCAGGTATTTTGGCTTGGCTCCCCTGTGGTTTATAGTAAAAAATTCTATTTTATATTCATCTCGTGGGGCTACTCAGGAAAGTGTCACGGCCACCTTAAGCAAGTTGTTGAACCAGAGCCCTCTAACTGATGGTCATTATTCTTGAGGTCTTTAGACAAAACCCCATGCTCTGCACCCAGCGACCAATGTTGGAGGCTGCCGTTCCCCCCCCCCTCCTTGATGTTTAATAGCCATCCTGCTCTCCCACCAATCTGAGTCTTTGGGAAGGAGTCGAAGGGCCCCACATGGAGTGCAAAGTGTCATAACTGTAGAAGGGCATACAATTAAAGGAAGGGGCAGACAACGTGTTCGCACGTGCAGGGTATTTAATGAGAAGTACCGGACTGGGGAACTGCTGCCTTCAGCCCCCAGGCCGCTTGCCTGAGATGTGTAATCCAGGCCATGGTAATCTTATCCCCTCCCACCTGTCCTTTAACTGTTCACTAAAATGCTCAACACCCCTGTGGATTAGGGGTGATACGGAGAGTCCACTGTATGCCTCATGACTGAGCTCACTGATGTGTAGCTTGGACTGCAAATCCAGGGCTGTCACCAGATACAGCGCTCTCAGGGATCCTGAACAGGAAACAAATGTCGTCCTACAGGGTCCGACGGTGTGGCCCGAGTCGGCGGAACGCGTGGGGGTGGCTAGACAAAGTGTGAAGTGCAGTCAGGATCCGGGGGATGCTACGGTGGGATGAGGTGCCCAGTGCGTCCTGTCTGCTGAGAACGCCCTGGCCCAACGTGAAGTGATGTGCTCCTGGGTAGTTATGTTCAGCCTTGACCAGGGTCTGACAAGCGGGACAGCTTTTTCACGCTGGTTCAGTCTTCCCACAGCAGTGGCAATCTGTGCGTGCCAGCTCAACCTACGACGGTGTCTGAATTTCCAAGGGCCATCCTCTTGTGGATGAATTGGAGAACAATTCACAATTCAGCTCCCGTGTTCAGCTGACAAGCACGGGATGCTCACTGGTCGTTTCCCTTTGTCAGCACAGGGGCCTTCCCGGTGAGCAACCACGGAGGGAACAAAATGCTTAGCAGGGGCAGAACCGATCTTCATCCCAATGTCCCATCCTCACAGGGGGCCTGCTTTCTACGCCACACAACCAGTGGCCAAGCCCTTTGCCAGCACCCAGCGAGTCAGTGAACACACAGCAGGGCCTATGTGCGAGGGCTGGAGCAAGGCGCAGGTGGGGGAACGGCAGGGCAGATCTCAGTCTTCCACACTCGGCAAGAAGCTGCCCACTGTGCAAAGGTCCTTTACCACGCTTGGGAAGGACAGGTCTCTTTCAGGTTGGAAGTGGGCTGCACCCAGTTCCATCCCAGGAGGAGCCATCAGTGAACCAGGCCCATAGGTGGTATGGGAGGTCTCTATGTCTGGGTCCCCCATGGGCCAGAAGAGGCAGTGGCTCCTTGGCTGTTACTCCTGGGAGGTGGAGGGACACTCGGGAGACCTTTTCACTGAATTGTGAGACTCCAGCTGAGCTCCTGGAGGTGCCACTCCTAGTTCATGAGATTCCAAAGCTATCGTTCTTCAGCAACATGATTAGAATATCTGCCCGTGAGTCTCCTACCACACTCGTCCACCAACGGCCAACAGGCCAGTAACTGCCTCTCAAAAGCTATGTATCTTCCAGCCAACTGGGGGGGCTTACCAGGTCTGTGCTGGTTTGTGATGTCGTCCTTCTGCCACAGGCTCCCATCAGTGAACTGAGAGGTTGGTGAGATGTGTAACTCAAATGGCAGACGTGGACCAGCAAGACCCAGGAGAAGGGAAGCCTGGTGGGCTGCCTAAGGGCCTCTAGAGTATCCTGTTGGTTGGTGCCCAACTCAAAGGCAGTGGCCTTTCTAGTACCTGACAGATGGGTGCCAGATCCCTGCACGAGTTATGTGACAATATCAGTAGCCCAATAAGCCCATCAATCCCTGAGCCTTTTTTATTTGGGGGGGTCAGAAAGGGCCAAGAGTTTGGTAATGATCTCCTCTAGGATGAGATGTTGTACTGCTTCCCAGATCACCCCCCAGGAGCCTCAGTTGTTACACTTTGTCGGTATTAACAGCCCAGCCATGTTGCCACCTGAGTCACCATGGTGTCGGGTCCTTGCTGGACAGTGACCATGTCTGGGCAATCTAGGAGCTGGTATCAATATAGTGGAAGGTCTGTGCTCCCTCTAGGAGTTTTTCCAGGTCACGGCCTACCTACTGAGAGCAGACAGGCGGGGAATTTAGATAAGCATGGGCTGTTAAAGGTGTGTTGAATCCATTCCAAATGAAGGAAACTGATCCTTATCAGCCCAGTGAGGACACATGCTGGCACCTGATATCACTAAGGCCACAGACCAAGCTCCCTCTAGTAGCATCTTCCTGATGTCAGGTACCACCATGGTACTGAGCCACCTGTCATCCATGTTGAGTCTCCAGGTACCCAAGGCCTTGTGCGCAGGCCAGAAGGGGGTCGGGGGGTGGGGTGGGGCTCCTGAATAGAAAAAGGCTCACAGAGCGCTCTGGCTTCCTTCAGCTCCGTTATTTCTTTTACTCACCAGGCAGCCAACACCGTTTTGGGGAGACAATGGCACTAAGAGCTGAAGGTCGGGTAGGTTCAGTCTTCCAACGCTCCAAGAAGATGGCCTTCAGTGCAGCAATCCGCACTGGGGCTTGGGGACCAAGGCAGGCAGCAGCGCACACAGCTGATACATCCGTACCAGTTAACATGGTGAAGAGGAGGGGCCCCAAAGTACTCAGCCAGAACCGGGCCTGGGCAAGCGGGCTAGGATTGGTCACCAGAGACTCAAAACCTGAGGGCATTATATGTACCCTCCTCCTCCTGGTAGCAGGGCTCGTCGGGGTCACACTCACCTGTATACTGATATCCAAAAGGCCCAAGACGTGCAATTCTCCGCCACCTCCCCAATGAACTCTGACCTTGGCAGCCCCCGCCCGGGGGGGGGGGAGAGAGAGGGCTCAACCGAACGCCCTGTCAAGGTCTGGGTAAAGGGTCGGGGACCCTCTGACTTGTCTCCGGACTCACTAGGCAGGACGGTGGGTGTAATTCTAACAGCCGCAGGGCTGTCATGATGCCGACCTTTGAAAACGCCCACCAGACCCCTCACAGGTGGGGGCCCGGCCGCGAGGTCCTTGGTAAGGAGCCCGTCACCCTCCTCCCCCGAGAGCCCTGCTGCGCAGCCTCACTCGGGGCTTCCGGAAAGGCCCTTGCGTGGGTCGGCCCGGAGAGGGCACCCCGTTCCCGCTACTGTCACCTGCGCTGGTCAACCTTTGCGCTCCTCATGGTGGCTGCTTCTGCCATGGCCAGAAATGTGTCACTTAAGGCTTGGACTGTGTCACAGACTGCCCGACCTGACTTCGCGAGGAGGCCTAACTGGGTCCAGTAACGAACAGGGACAGAAGGGACAAACCTGGATAGAACTCTGAGTCTGGTTAACAGTCTCATCACTCACTCTTCCTAACCGCCCAGCACAGGCCCAGGAGGCCCCCAGGAGGCCCCGTGAGGGTGGGCCGGATGTGTTCTTCGGTTACCGGAGACTCACGACAGGCGGGCCCGGGCCGTCAGTTCACGTAGCACCCGGCCGAGGAAGGTGAGGGTCTCGGGCATCTGCGCCCGCCTATCCCTGCTTCTTCCTCCTCCTTAAGCAAAGTCACGCCGCTAGGGCGTGTTCTTAAGGATCGGGTCTAGAGCGACACACCCTTCCAGGCACCATGAAGTTTAACAAGATCACCTCTGGGCTAACAGTGGTTTCCCCGGAGAGACAAAGGGCCTCGAGAGTACCCTGCTGGTTGGTGCCCAACTCAAAGGCAGTGGCATAAACAATGCGCCAGGGCGCCCCAACACCCATTAGCGAGGCTGCCGAGTGCCCCGTGGGATCTCTGGGCTCTCCGCTCCTCCAGAGCAGGGCTGCGCCCAACTGGCCACCCTGCTGCCGCACCGATTCTGTTGTGCACACGCGGTTCATTAGGACAACAAGCCAGACTGAAAGCCACCAGCAAGACTCCACTCACGCACCACGGCAGCGCAAAAGCCAAGAGGCGGCAAAAACAGGTGCCAGCTCGTCAGTGTCCACTCTTCTGAGCGGAGCTGGAAGAGGCGAGGGGCCAGGCGAATGCAGCACAGTCAGAGAAATTCAGCTCTCTGCTGAGCAGCCCTGACCCAAAGGCTTCTGGCTCTCTCAGGACCCACGGGCAGAGGGAGGGAGAAGGGAAGGACAGGAGTGGAAGGGTACTGAGTCCAAGTGAAGAAAAGAGCCTCGGCCACACCGCTCAGTAAGGAGTGTCCCAGAGGAGGCTTTCCTAAGAAATGCCTCACATGAGGCCTCTAACAAGGAGGCCTTCCAGAGAGGCAACTGAGCTAAGAATTTAGAAGACACGCACATGAGCCCGGCTGCCCTGGGGGCCTGAGTCTATGACTACAACTCCCTCCACAGACTGCAGTGCATTGGCTGTGCCCCAAGTCTGGTGTGGGAAGGGCAGCTTCCCGCGGGAGGCCTGCCAGGAAAAGCCTTGTAACTGCCTATGGCCAGGCCTGAAAGATCAATCACGCTCAGGATTTTGGTCTGAAGCGGCACCCCTCACCAACTATAAGCAAGACCTTGTGATTAATGCTGTGTGACTGCGTGGTGACCAAATTCCAGCCCCCACTCAGTAGTGACTAAGGCCAAAAGACTTAACAAATGTACAGGTAAAATGGTAAGATAGAAGAGTTTGCCAATGTTTTTATTTTTATAACTGTTCATAAAACTCTTGAGCACAATCCCATTTCAAACATATATAGCACTTAGGGCAACTCCTGGAACAAAACTGGTGCTACGTTAGCATTGGTCATTACCGTCTCTGTTATTCAAAGATTACATTCACACTTCGTAGAACATTCGAAACTAATATAATATTGTAAATCAAGTATACTTAAAAAAAAAAAATCTACCTCCATACAGAATTAGCAAATTATGTAGTTTAGATTAAATGCTCAATAAAACAAGTATTTTAAAAAATATTAGATTCATACAAATACTCAGATAACATCACAGTTGGAAGAAGTGAAGATACTATTTTAAAAAATATAGCTAGTGGGAAGCTGCTGCATAGGACAGGGAGTTCACCTCTGTGCTTTGTGACCACCTAGAGGGGTGGGATAGGGAGGGTGGGAGAGAGGGTGATGCAAGAGGGAAGAGATATGGGAACATATGTATATGTATAACTGATTCACTTTGTTGTAAAGGAAAAACTAACACACTATTGTAGAACAGTTATACTCCAATAAAGATGTTTAAAAAAAATAAAAAAATAAAAAATATATACTCACGATTCATCTAAATCTTCTACATATCCTTTACAGAAAGCCATATCAAGTAAAAAAACTGAAAGAAAAGACAAAATGTATACACTATAATAAATGCTGATTTATCTTTTGGCTTACATGCTCATTTACCTATAAAATGTTTTTGGTTTCTTACAGTCTACCCAAAAACTCATCATTCATCCATCCCAGAGCACAAATGATGCAAAAGCATAAGTACTGTAGTTCACCTGTTTAATAAATATTTACAACCGTATGGTGACAGCAAGTTCTATGTAGGCTAGTAAATCTGAGACACCGAATTTCTCTTTAAATGTATGTTTATTTTCATCCTATTTTTCCTTTTTACCATTCCATCTTTTTGGAGTAGAGATGAAAATTGCTCTTCTTTATTTCTTTTTCTCTAGTAACAATTATCTTCTCAGTATAAACTTCAAACGCCATTCAAAATACCGTTCCCCCCGCCCCCAAATTGATAGACAGAAACAAAATTGAGCTACGCTCCTAATACTGATTACAGAACAGTGCCTGGCACGTAGAGGGAACTAAACGGCTGCTGTGCAAGTGGACACACTGAGGTGAGAACCAGGGTACCCGATGCCGGCCGGAGGATGAGAAAGGCCAACACGCCCGCAGGTTACTTCTCACAACGCACAGCCCACGGAGGCCCGACCAGGACCCGTCCTTGAACCTCCCTCTCTTGGCCCCCGCGTGGGTAAAGATTCTTCAGATGTGACAAGACTCAGAACCTAAAGGCAAAGCAGGTTTGGCCGCCAGCTGGGGAGGCAGCATCCTTGACACCCATCGACGGAATCAGCGCTCCTGAAACTTCCTGCCGCACCAAGAACGGAAGCAAACGCAACGCGCGGATGCCCAGCGAAGCTGCGCCGGGGAAGGACTCTAACGCGTCCGTTCAGTCTCGGGACCCAGGACCCGGAGGGCATCTCGGCGGCCCCCAGGCCTCTCCCCACTCCGGGCCAAGACCCTGCCAGGCCCCCGTACCCAGTCCCATCAGGGGAGGGTCCCCGCGCCCGCCTGCATCGCCCCGCGCGGCCTTTACCTGTAGCGCAGAGCCGCAGGGCGGCCCCGCGTCTCCGAGCTGCCATGCTCGCCGCAGAGGAGCTGCAACAGCCGACTCTGCAGAGCGGAGAGAAAGAGACACCGGCGGCCGCCGCCTGCGCTCCCGGAAAAGGAAGCCGGCCGGCCCGGGCGCGGAAGGGAAGCTCGGCGGGGGCGGGGCAGGCCGGCCTCCACTACCCTCCCAGGACCCCTCCGACCTCCGCCTCTGAGCATGCGCGGAACTACGGCGCCTGCGCGGAACTGGGACGCCTGCGCGGTCGAGTCCTCAAAGCCTCTGCTCCGGGGACCGCCTCGGGGAGCGTGGGAACTGAGTGTAGGGGCGCTTTCCTGTGGGGGCGGAGTGTTGCGTGGGTGTGCGGGGGGGGGGGGGTCGGGGGCGTTTCCGGGAAGTTAAACACCTGCTAGACTTTGAGCGGAAGCTGAGGGAGACTGGCAACGCTTGAGGCTGAATCCTGCCGTCTCTTTCACCTGCTGCTCGTGAGCAGTTAGCAATCAAATTCGTGAAAAGAGGTGGGTGTTAGCAGTGGGTAGAAAGATGGAAGGCTCTGGGTGCTGCGTGACCTTACATATATCTCCAGAATGAATTTGGAATTTTCTTTGGCCCAGTTTGCAAAATGCGAGGTCTGTCTCATTTTGCTCCATGAATGCGTTTTTGCCAAGAGTCCCCTTTAAAAAAAGTGTTTCTCTTGAAGCCTGAAAACATGAAGCTGATCATGGAATATTATTATTTTTTGATGATTTGTTCCAGTTTCCTGATTTTTTTTTTTTTTTCTTTTGTGGTACGCGGGCCTCTCACTGCTGTGGCCTCTCCCGTTGCGGAGCACAGGCTCCGGACGCGCAGGCCCAGCGGCCATGGCTCACGGGCCCAGCCACTCCGCGACATGTGGGACCTTCCCGGACCGGGGCACGAACCCGTGTCCCCTGCATCGGCAGGCGGACTCTCAACCACTGCGCCACCAGGGAAGCCCGAGTTTCCTGATTTTTGAAATAAGTAAAATACCATAAAATATTTATATTGCTATCTGTTTTTCTGCATAACAAAAGTAATTTATAAAAGCGATCTAGTTTTATATGGTAGTGACTGCTGCGGGAACTACATCTGACTTAACATGAAACTTTTATAGGAGGAGAAATAGCAGAGGATTTAGATTAAGTCAGTTATTGAACGTGTGTTATGAGAACAGAAATGGATTATGATGTCAGCCCATTCACCGTAGGTTCAAAATTCCATCAGGCAGAAAGCTCATAAAACACTGCTATTCCTAATGACTAGAAGATTAAGTTATAATCTGATTGAGGGCAAACCCTAGGTTTCATCCCTTTTATGCATACAGCATAGTAGCCAGTGCAGGCATTCAGCAGATTCAAATACATATATTTTTAAACTGAGCATCTAGTTTATTCTAAAAGTTTAACATATGTAAATGTTTAATCCGCACGAAAGTTCTCAAAGAAATAGTGTAAATGAGGACCAAGGGGCTCAGAAGCTAATTTGGTTAATAATTTAAAAATGATGGAGTTGCCATTTTAAACAAAGTCCCAGACTCCAGAGCTGGAATTTTTTCTGTAACAGGACATTACCTCTCAGGATTTCTTTCTGCCCTGGAATTTTCTCCCTCTCTCTTAATGGTCTCCTTTTTCAGTCATCCTATTTTGGCTAATGGTACAAATGTTTGACCAATTTCCCAGGAAGTTATGCTTTTTTATTTTTCAATGAGACTACTAGAAAATTTAAAACTACATATATGGCTTGCATTATATTTCCATTGCACACTGCTGACCCAGACAACCTGAAAATAATCAGAATAGAGCATTGATCTGAAAACGGTCAAAACAAAACAAATTTTTTAAAGGTTTTTGTATAGAAAACAGGCTAAATTTACAAATGCTAAAACTTGTGTTTAGTAAGTTCATAGTACAATATGGAATACATTTTTAGTTAAAAATGTGTGTTTTTCTGTCTCCAGTGGCGATGAATTTCCTTGACATTTAGAAGGTTCTGTATTAAATATGACATGTTTTTAGGAACCCTTTCAAATGAACTACATATTATACATATATATGCCTTGTGTGTTATACATACACATCCTAACCAAAAGGCATGTACAAGGATGTCTATAGCAGGTCTGTTTGTAATTGTAAAAAACTGAACAACTCAAATGTCTAATAGCAGAATGGATACTATAGCAATGTGCTATGTAGCAATAGAGAATGAATTAACTTTTGTGGAGGGAACTCCATCTATGCATCTCATGAACAAAATGTTGAGCAAAGGTGAGAAATCAGGCCTTCCCTGGTGACGCCGTGGTTGGGAGTCCGCCTGCCGATGCAGGGGACACGGGTTCGTGCCCCGGTCCGGGAAGATCCCACATGTCGCGGAGTGGCTGGGCCCGTGAGCCATGGCCGCTGAGCCTGCGCGTCCGGAGCCTGTGCTCCGCGACGGGAGAGGCCGCGACAGTGAGAGGAAATGAGAAACCAAAGAAAGGTACTCACTACATGATACGATTTGAGCTTAAATCTCAAAAAACAGCAAATTAATCAAGAGTGTTAAAAGCCAGGGGTACAGCTAATGTTTTGTTTCTTGGTCTGAGTGCTGTTACACAGATGTGTTTACTTTGTGAAAATGCATTGAGCTCTGCCCTTATGGTTCATGTACTTTTCTGTCTATAGACTCTAACAATAAAAGTTTAAAAATAAGAATAAAACTATATATCTTTTAAATGGAAAGATCATTGTACAGCATTAAAGCGATGCTTCTCATATGTAGTAAGCATCAGTTACCTGGAGAGCCTGAATAAACACAGTTTCCAACCACTCCTTACAGAATCCGAGTCAGTAGTCCTGAATTTGTATTTCTCAAGTTCCTGGGTGATGCTGTTGCTTCTGGTCTGCAGATCTCATTTAGTGGTGTTGAGGGAAAATAAATTCAGAAAATACTCTTAATTTTTAGATTGATTTGTGTAACATATATGAGGAAAAAAACTAGAAAAAAATTACATCTTATAGTTGTTGTTTCTTGATGTTTAATGGTTTTATGGTTAATTTTAAATGACAATTTTAAAAGTTTTATTTTTAAATGTCTCAGTTTTAACTTCTAATATGGGAAATATTGTTAGATACAACCCACATTTTTTTTTAAAAAGGTCTTTGGAGTCCTCGGTATATTTTTAAGAATATACAGAGGTCCTGAGACCAGAAGTCTGAAAACAAAGTAGAAATTTATAGAACTCTACATTCAACAGGCAGGGAATGTATACACATGGAAAAAGTAAGAGAAAATCATATACCTAGTGTATCATAAAGTAAGTTTCAACAGATTGAAAAAAATAAGTTATTACTAATATATTCTTTGACCACAACACAATTAGTTTATAAATCTATAACAAAAGAAAATATTACCCGAATCTAGAAATTTAAAAACACGAATAACATGTTTGAAAATGATAGGAACTAAATTATACTTAGAACTAAACAAGAAAGGAAAATATGCTTATTAAAATTGTAGGATGCAGGAAAATCTGTACATTTAGAGACATTTATAGACATAAATGTTCTTTTAGAATGAAAATTAGTGAAATAAATATTCTCTTTAAGATGTGAGAGAAACAACAGAAAAAGAAGGCTCAAACGATAAAAAGAGACATTCATTTTATTTTATTGTGCTAGGAACTGTTCTATGGGCTGAGAACATAGCATTGAACAAAGTGGACTCTAGTGAAGTTTATTTCCTAGTGGGTTATAAGAGCTATCACTTATGGCACATATATAGTCAGGCTGTGTTCTAAATGCTTTAAACCTTAACTCATTTAGAGAGATAGGGAAAAAAGATACAGTAGAGACACTCAAAGAAGTCCTAAAGTGTGTTTTTTGAAGCAATCTATAAAATGGGTACATTTCTTGTTATAGCGAATCCAGAAATAGAGAAGACATGAAAGAGGATGAAGAAATGAAAATACATCTAAAGCATTCAGAAATCACCAGGATACAGGCTGAATCATACTTCAGGCCCAGGGAAGTGGAAGTCATGTCAATCTTGGACCAGTCAAAGTAAGACAGCTCCTTCATTCATCCCATTCTTATTCCCTACATACCGAGTCTTAAAGAGTCAAGGCCCAGTTAGCTAGCTGGGAAAGGCAAAAAGAAGGTAAATCAAGACCCTCTTTCCCACTGCAAGTTTCCAGCCTACAACAGTATCTTGGAGGGGAAGGAGAAAATGTTGCCATTATTGATTATTCAATAAACTAATTACTAATTAATAATATTAGGACCAAAAGAGGGGCATAAATATAGGTAGCCGAGATTTAAAAGATCAACTTTATCACAATATCTATGAAAAAATAAAATCAGAAAGTTATAAAAATTCAACATAGATTCTAAA
This sequence comes from Kogia breviceps, assembly GCF_026419965.1. NCBI lineage: Eukaryota > Metazoa > Chordata > Mammalia > Artiodactyla > Physeteridae > Kogia > Kogia breviceps. Next base: position 8,247,707 of record NC_081324.1, on the reverse strand, counting down.
ACTAAAAAGACGGTAATTGGATAGCCATTAAAGAAATCGAATCAGAAGTTTGAAATTAAAAAGAAAATATGCTATACAACTTTTATGGAAAAAAAAATCGGTTACAAACTCTTCCAGAGAATAGAAAAATAGGTAACACTCCCCAGTTGGTTCAATAAAGCTTATATAAACTTGGTAACAAAACCAGAGGAGGCATGGAATGAGAAAGGAATTATACAGGTCAATTCATTCATGAACAAAAATGGAAAAAATTTCCAAATAAAATATGATCAAACCAGATCTAGCAAAGCACCAGAAAAACAAACGGGGGTTAACATTAGGGGGAAAAAAATCAGTGTAAATTTTGCATAGTAACAGATAAAAGATGAAAAACATGTAGTCATTTAAATGATTAAATGCAGTGAAAGAATTTGATACCTATCAACTCCCCAATCATAATAGAAAATTAGGAATAGGACCATTCTTCAGCATGATGTGCTGTGCGGGTTAATTTCTGGCAGACCTGGAATCTGTCTGAACTGTATTGCTAAAGTTCCTGCATGACACTAACCTCTGGTTCCAACATGTGCAACATGCTGATTAGTAATGTCGCTTTTGTAACCATGGTTTGGAGGAGTTTTAGGGTGGTTTTTATGAGCCTGTCAGCATTGTTTATTGGCAAGAATGAGATTGATGATTTGTATCTCCCTCCCAAAAAGACGATGAGATAGTCTTTGGCAGTGATCTGAACCTTTATTTCAACACTATAGTTATATTGTATCCTTTTCCTATAGTAGAGTATAAATTTATAAGCATTGTTATTTCGGGGTCCTTAGCCGTCAAACACTCTTTTGGTACAGTTGGCGTTAGACGTGGGATTGCTTAGTAGACTTCTGACTTACTTTTTGCTGAAAGTGTGGCTTAGGCATTATTTAGAAAGAAAAAGGATGATTCTGAGAAAGGGGATGAAAATGAACTATTGGTGCAGAGGTGGTTTCCACACTTGGTTTGAAGTTGCACAGGCTTTGAAATCAGTTACTGATTATAAGACTTTCCATTGCAATCTAGAAATGATAGAACCTAAATGCCAAGAGCGAGCAAAATTAGAAGACAAGAGCAAGCTGATGGCAGGTTGGCTAAATCCATTACAGTTGAAGCTTTTAACGTCAGCAAAAGTAAAGGTTCAGAATATCCTTGGGTTAAGTTTCATCCTCTTTGGCTAGCAAGTGGAGCTCCAACCACAGGAACCTGGGCAGTATAACTTCTGATGGGTCGGTTTAGCCTGGGAGACCCGCTACAGCCAAGAAGGTAGTCCAGTCAGGGCCAGTAAATCATGGAGGGCAGGAAGCCAGTGGAGTAAGGGATTAGTTAGTAACAAAGTGGAGGTGTTTTGTAAATTGTTACAAGCACTGTCCTGATGACCCTTGTTAAAATGGCTCCTGAGAACTTTAGATCAAGTTTCAGTGTCTCTGGCTTGGAACACTGTTGAGTAGAGGGGGATGTTTGCATTCATCCCTGATCCTCTTGGCTGCTATCTTTGTGGGGATAGTTCTAGGAAAAATCATTGCTGAAGAGAGTGGATTAGGACAGGACCTATTCATTCCTAGAATGAATAGAAGAGAAGAGTAATTGCTCTGTCCTTCCCTTGTCATTGAAATGTCAGTATCTACTGAAGCTGCAGAAATGCTGCTGATGCAGGCAGTGCTGGACTGGCTCTGTGACAGTGAAACAAACTCACTATTTGATGCCCGTCACCCAGGTTATGATACAAGGCATCCCACCATCATCGACACCATATGTGATTGTGCTCCTGAGACCTCAGAGGATGTAAAAGAGGCAGTTTTGGATCTTTAATCCCAGCTTCCTCCCATAAGACTTCAAGATAATACAAATGTTAGGGTTTTACCCAAAAAAAGTAATCAAAACAAGTAAAGGGCAAGAATTCATTACCTAGTGGTGTGGAAGTCTTTAGATGGTTAATTTAAAATGGCATTAAAAAGGAGGAAATTGGATAGAATTTTAGATGAAGCCAAGGAAACACAACTGTCTCTCCTTGAACTTCCCAAGATATAAAAATATCAAAGCAGAAATGCCTGTCTTGTCCAAAATTCGGGGAAATTCAGATAGAGAAAGGTTCTCATTAGCCTACAGCATCGAGTTTCCAAAATGTACACATGTACTACTAAGGCAAGGTATGGGTTTTCTATTACTACTTCTTGAAACAATAGACTTTACTATCTCATGGTTCTATAGACGGGAAGCCTAGTAAGCTCAGCTAGTTTCCTTGCTCCAGGTCCCACAAAGCCAAAGTCAAAGTGTCAGAAGGCTCTGGAAAAGAACTTACATGCTCATTTCAGTTGCTGGTAGAATCCACTTCTATGTGGGTGTGGAACTGCAGCCCGCTTCCTTGCTGGCTGGTGGCTGGGCGTTCTTCTCGGCTTCTAAAGACCACCTACATTCCCTGATTGTGGTCCCCTTCAAAGCCAGCAGCAGTCGATCCAGCCCTCATGCTTCAGATCTCTCTAACTTTCCCTTCTACTGCAACTCTCTGGATTCTGCCTTCCTCTTCAGTTTTCAAGGGCTCATGTGGCTACACTGGGTCCACCTGGATAATCCAGGATGCTCTTGCCATTGTAAATTGACCTGATTAGTAACCTTAATTCCATCTTTAAAGTCCCTTCAGGGAAGTGCCTAGATTCGTTTTCAACTGAATCAACAGGGTATGTGAATCTTGACGGGACATCTTTAGAATACTGCCAACCACAGGCAGGAGTAGAGGAAGAGCATGACATGAAGGATGGGCTCTCCTGACCAATTCCTGTGCGAGAACCAAGGTCTTTTACAAACGTGTGGGTGAGATGGCCTGCCGATGGAGAAGAAACTCTTTTAGGTCATCTGGATACAGGAGCACTGCCTTGGCCAGCTCCTGAGCCCCTTGCAGAGGTAATAGAATTAATTTAGGGGAATAGAGAGATGCTACTATAAGAAGAATAAAAATTAAAGTCATTAAAAGTTGGAATAAGTGATTTTCAAAATTCCACTGTGGGGGTAACTTCCTCACCTGAATGTATCATTGCTATCTATGTAGTCATTGACTAAAAATCCTTCCCTGTACTGAGTAGAACAAGGAAGATAAACAACTTGTAGATCTGCCCTAAATCAGTAACTGGATTTGAATAATGGGGGCCCTTAGAGTTTTGAAGTGGTTAATTTGAACCACTGTCATGTGCCTAGAGCCACAAAAAATTACCGTCCTAATGAAGGACAGGTGTGTTGATCCCACACCCTCACTCCACAGTAACCTGATGTTGCCCGTGAGGAAGATGATGGATCGTGGAGGCTGACCCAGGGCTACGGGAGACTTCAGTAAACAGCAGCCCTCATAGCCGCTGCAGTCCCCAGTATGGTCCAGAATACTCAACTGCTACACATTACTCAACAAGCTAAAGATGACCAGCTTTCCATCGTTGACTTTGCTAATGCCTTTTTTCAGGATCGGTTGCTAGGAAGTGTCATCAACAGTGTGCATTCTTGCGGAATTGTTTCCAATGTACATTTGCCTCAGGGATATTTGAACTCCCTTAAGTACTGTCACAAGCATAGTGAGGCAGATCTAGTGTAATACAGCTAGATTACAGTGTTCTAGTGCTCCATAGAGATGACATTATGATTATTTCTGAAACAGAGAATCAACCTGAAAGCAACTTTACTATGATCATATGACTGATGGAAGATGGTTTATGAACCCCGAAAAAAATCCAGAACCTTGTATAGACTGTAAACTTTGGGAGGACTATATGGGCTGGAGTGCCCTGTGATACACTGCAGACCACTAGGAGTACAATGTTCTTGTTCCCCAACCTCCGTTATTAGACTAGACAGGAGGCCTAATGCCTAATAGGCCTACGTGCTTTTGCAGAAATCATATCCCCCACTTAAAGACACTATTGGGCCTAATTAATTTACATCACTTGGGAAAAGGTCATTTTTGGTTAGGAGCTTGAACAACACAAGCCTTCTTGAAACTGCAGAGTCTGTAACTCAAACTAACCTGTGTGGACCGCAATGGACTGAATTGTGTTGGAGCTTTAAATTCATATGTTGGAGCGCCAATGCCCAAGCTGATGGTATTTTGAGGTGGGTGTTTGTGAGGCAGTTAGGTTTAAATGAGATCACAGCGGGCGCATGATGGAGTTAGTGTCCTTATAAGATCAGGAAGAGACCAGAACTCGTGCTCTCTCTCTCTCCACCACGGGAGGATTCAAAGAGAAGACAGCCACCTGCAAGCCAGGAGGAGGGCCAATACCAAAGCTCAACCACGCTGCTCTCCAATGTTGGGTTTCCAGCCTCCAGAATTGTAAACCTCTGTTGTTTAAGCCACCCAGTTGGTGGTATTTTGTTACAGCAGCCGGAAGTGACTGAGGCAGCTGGTTTCACGGGTTCTCATCTGGAGAGGAATTTACCTCAAGATGAATCATACCTCACAACTCACCATGTCTAATTTAGATGAGACTTCGGACTTATTTAGAGTTGATGCTGGAAGGAGTTAGGATTTGGGGGGCTGTTGGGATGGGTGAATGTATTTTGCATGCAAGAAGGACATGAATTTGGGGGATCCAGAGGCATAATGTTAAATAGACTGAATGTTTGTGCCCCCCCTGCCAATTCATATGTTGAAGCCCTAATTCCTAACGTGATGGTATTTGGACATGGGGTCTTTGGGAGATAATTAGGCTTAGATGAGGTCATGGGGTGGGTGGGGCCCCCATGTTGGGATTAGTGTTCTTATAGGAAGAGGAAGAGACAGCATAGCTCTCCTTCCCCCATATGAGGAAGCCGCTAGCCTGCCAGGAAGAGAGCTTTCATCAGAAACTGACCATGCTGGCACGGTCATCTCAGACTTCCCAGCCTCAAGACCTGTGAAATAAATGTCTGTTGTTTAACACACCCAGTCTATGATTTTTTGTTAAAAGCAGCCTGTGCTGACTAATACAGACACCAATGCAGAAATGATATTCAAAGTGTCAACCACCCTGCCTTCATGCAGACTCAAGTCTTCTTGGCAAAAGCCCATAATCGTGGTCAGCTAGAAAATTATCTTATACTGCTCAGATACACTGTGGTGTATTTCTTTTAAAGATAGTTACTAGCTAGTTATTGGGCGTTTGCTATGACAGCCCCATTAACTGAAGAACATAAAATTACATCAACTGCTGAATTACCTCCATGTCATGAGTAGTATCAAAAAAGCATCCCAACAAGAAGGGAAATGTTGAATTCCTTCATAAAATGGAAGCGGTGTTACAGCCGTGATACATAGTGGGACTCAGCCTACCCATAACTTATTCACGAGCAAGTAGCCTGTTTTCCACTAGGAGCTCCGAAAAGGCCATCTGAAGACTTGTCTGCTGCTCTTACTTATGGGCCTCATCATTCCAGCAATTTCCCAAGGATATGAGGGACTTGGCCCGATTCACAGGTGGCAGTTCCAGAATGGAGAGCCGTGGCTCCGTGAGGAAAATAGCTGTCCTGTGTCCAGTAAATCACAAACCCTTCACAGAAGAAGGCAAAAGCAAGTCAGCAGCCCGGTGGGCTGAGCTACAGGCCCTATTCCTGGCAGTAAGAGAACTGGACACAAGTAAAATCCCCGCAATTACATGCTTATTGAATCTGGAATGGTTGCTTATGGACTTGCAGCTTGGTCTGGTAAGTGGACGTAGATAACTGAACGATAAAGGGACCCCTGTGTCACGTACCATTCTTCAGAAATCACTATGGCAATCCTGAGTGCAGATCAAAGTAGAACTCTTGCTCACCAAAAATTCTTTCTAGTTTCTGAAGGTGACTGGAATCAAGCTGATGCTCTAGTTCTATGACTTGAAGTGGCAAAGGGGGGCCCAGGAAAGGAGTGAACATAGTGGAACTCACGCCACGCAGTGATGGGCTGAATGGCAACATATACCGCTGGGCTCTGCTGAAGTTCAAATAGTTCATAAAATTATGATGCTTTCCAATAGGAAAAGCAACATTTGCAGCCATTTCTGAGAAATATTCCTAGGGGAGAAGGTTCAGCACGTAGCAAATTACACTGACTTTTCTCCTATGCTTCCAAGAGGACTCAAATGGAATACGCAGGTGTGATATTTATTCTTTTTTTTTTTTTTTTTTTTTTTTTTTGCGGTATGCGGGCCTCTCACTGCTGTGGCCTCTCCCGTTGTGGAGCACAGGCTCCGGACGCACAGGCCCAGCGGCCATGGCTCACGGGCCCAGCTGCTCCGCGGCATGTGGGATCCTCCCGGACCAGGGCACGAACCCGTGTCTCCTGCATCGGCAGGCGGACCCCCAACCACTGCGCCACCAGGGAAGCCCGATATTTATTCTTGATTTGCCTTTGTATACCCAGCAACTGACACCACTGCTGCTGATAGTACCCAAGGACTGAACAAAAGAAATAAAAATACTGGGCCAGTTCGGTCCTCCTAGTTATTGAGTTAGCCAAAAAGTGCCTTGAGTTTTTAAGTAAAAATAAAAGACACGTTTTTCATTTTCACCAAGAACTACTGAACAACGCGTTCACCCTATTCTTCCACTACCTTCTGCCATTTTTCAGGCAACTTCATAATTCCATCTCCCCAAAACTTTTTATCTTTTTGAGCAAAGAACTGTTCAAGGTGCCTTTTACAGTTTTCCAGGGAATAGAAATTTTTTTCATTAAGAGAATTTTGTAAAGACCTAAGTAAGTGGAAATCCGAAGGTGCAATGTCTGGTGAATATGGCAGATGAATCAGAACTTTCCGGCCAAGATTTGGTAGTTTTTACCTGGTCATTGAAGAAACATGCGGTCTTGCGTTATCCTGATGGAAGATTATGCGTTTTCTGTTGACTAATTCTGGATGTTTTTTGTCAAGTGCTGCTTTCAGTTGGCCTAATTGGGAGCAGTACTTGTTGGAATTAATCGTTTGGTTTTCCAGAAGGAGCTCATAATAGAGGACTCCCTTCCAATCCTACCAAATACATAACATCACCTTCTTTGGATGAAGACTGGCCTTTGGAGTGGTTGGTGGTGTTTCATTTCGCTTGCCCCACGATCTCTTCCATTTCATATTATTGAACAGTATCCACCTTTCATTGCCCACCACAAGTTGTTTTAAAAACGGAACGTTTTCATTACGTTTCAGTAGAGAATCACATGAGGAAATACGGACAAGGATGTTGTCTTCACTTATGTAGAACCCAAATATCAAAGTGATTCACGTAACCAAGCTGGTGCAGTGATTTCCAACGCTTGATTTGACTATTTTGAGTATGTTGGCTATCTCCCACGTGGGATAATGTTGATTGTTCTCAATTAATGTCTATATTTGATCGCTATCAACTTCATCTGGTCTATCCGACCATGGAGCATGATCCAGGGAGAAATCTCCAGTATAAAACTTCACAAACCACTTATGACTGTTCAATCAGTCACAGAACCTTCTCCATACACTGCACAAATCTTTTTTTGCATGTCAGTTGTGTTTTTACCTTTCTTGATATAATAAAGCACAATAGGCGTGAAAACGTTGCTTTTTTCCTTCCATCTTCAGTATTAAAATGGCTACACAAAAACTCACCAATTTTGATGTCTGTTTTTAAAGGCACGCTGATATGACAGCTGTCACATACAATCTAACAAAATTGTTTTGAATGAAATTAAAGACAACTAAGTGTTACTAGAGCCATCTTACGGAACAAAACGAACGAACCTTTTGGCCAACCCAATACATTCCTCCGATCAAGATAAAGCTGTAACCTGCAAACCAAGAATATGTTGCAGCTGTGCTACCATGTTATCTCCTCAGCCTTAGGCGCAGCTGGTGTGGCCTGAGTCGGCAGAGCAACCTGGCCTGTTGTCTCCTGCCTTGAGAAGCCTCCTCCATTTCCATCATTGCATGCTAAAAACTGTATTTTCTGCGGGTGTTAATCAGGCTCAAAAGGTTGGGAAGTACCAGATACATAACAAGGGTCAATAACTTACACTCAGCATTAAAAGGGTAAAAAAAAATAGAAGAATTTCCTTTAATATCAGGAACCAGATTAAAAGTTTATTATTATCACACCTATTGGATATTGCACTGAAAGTCCTGGATAAATAAAGTCCTAGTAAAATAAAGAAGAAAAGGAGATAGCAAAAGGATGGGAAGAAAAGGAAACAGTTATTAATCCTAGATAAAACTATGTGTATTGAAAATTTTTTAAAAATTTCATGCAAATTATTAGCACTAGTCAAGGTTCAGCAAAATGTCTAGGTTAAGATCATTATGCAAAAATTAATTGTATTTTTAAAAATAGCAATAAAGAGAAAACATACATTTAAAAAATATATCACTTATAATAGTAACAAAAAATGTTGCCTTTTTTGTTAAATAAGACTAAGAGGTATGATAGCCATATGGATAAAATTATAAACATTATTTAAATAATCTAAACAGGACACCAATAAATGGAAAGATAAAACACTTTGGTGGATAGAAAATGCAACATCACACAGGTATCTGTTATCCCCAGATTACCTGTCATTCAATGACACTTCATTGAAAATCTTAAGTGTTTTATAAGGATCTTGACATGCTGATTAAAAAATTTGTATAGAAGAGCAAACATTCAAGTGTATCCAAGATGTTCATACAGGAAAAGAATAAGGTGAGAGAATTTATTCTGCTGGATATCAAGACTTAAAGCTATATGAGGATGATATGATATCAGCACAGGGACAATTGATCAATGGAATAGAATAGACAGCCCAGAAACAGACTACATAAATGCAAAGGACATGTGACAGAACATTGAAGAAAACTATGATAGAACATATTGTGCTGAGACGATTTCTTATGCATAAAGACAAAACAATTCATTTGAATCGACATCTTATACCATTAACAAAAATTCATTCCAGCCTGAAAGAAGGCAAATGGACAAGCAATATATTAAAACCTTTAGAAGAATATATAAGAACATATTTGACTCAAAGGATTTCTTAAAATTGCTAGTCAAAAGGAAAGTGTTGATACAGTTGTTGAAAGACACTATAGAAAAAGTGAAAAGACAAGCAACAGAGTTGGAAATGTTACGTCAACATAGATAACTAAAAAAGGATTAGTTAAAAAAATCAATAAGAAAAAATACAAAGCACATAATAATGAGCAAAACACACGACCAGGCATTTTACAAAAAGGAAACACAAATGTCAAACAATTTGCAAAATGCTCTACTTCATAAAAAGGCATCAACTTCACTGGCATACCATTTGGCTTTCATTTTGTATGTGGTTGTGGAACATTGGGAATTCTCACACCTTGTGAGTAAAATTTATTTCTGAAGACAGTTGACCTAAGGTTCTCTTAGATGTTTTAATCCTGAATATAAAATGTAAGGTTTCATCTAAATAAACTCCTTGATTACATATCTCAAATTAGACTCCAAGCTATCATAATAGGTCAGATTCTCTTAGAAATGCAAAAATATCAATGCTCTATTTTAACTTTCACAAAAATACCCATATTTACTAAATCTCCCTAAGGTTGAAAGGGGCTAACCCAAGTATGGAAGTCAGTTAATAGTCTAGTTAATTAGATTATTGACTTCTAGAGAATTTGCCCAGAGGAATAAACTTAGATTCTTGTCGATCTGAAGAAACACTTTAAACCTTTTTAGTTATTATAATTCCTTCATAATTTCAACAGAGGATTGACTCACGTAATTCTGTCTGCTCATAGAAGTCTGCAGCTCCACCCAGGATAAGTAGCTGATTAGAACACTTAGATCTGTAAATATCTTTTCCTCTGAATTTTTAAGGACTTTTAAACATTAATGCAATGTTCGACTCATTCATATTCTTAAAAGCATACAAATCTGACTGATTTTTAAAATGATAGATCATAGTTGTCGTATGTCTTCAATCTGACTGCATGCCTCACTTATAAGGCCATTTCCTTGAGTCAAAAAATGTCTTTTAGGTGATATATATTTAATGCTTACTAGATTGTGTATCATTCATCAATATGATCAATGTGTCAACAATAACTAATAAGATCCAGTAGGAATATATTCTGATCTCTTAACCTTCTTCAAGAAGGTGTATTTAATTAATATTTATCTTTTTGTGTATCATGGACTCAGGACTTTAATAGATTTAATGTATTTCAGTTAACGGCAGTCATTATTCTGTTTTTGATGCTCATCTTGTCACAAATAAACCTCTATAATTTGGTTCCTGTTCTCTTTTGATCTGATTTCACTAACCCTTGAATGAAACCTTGGCTTCTGATAAAGAAGTTCTACATTATTTTATACCTTCCTTCCCCAGATGTGGAATCAATTATATTTCCAAAAATCCTGCTTCCTTTTCATGGAAAATTAATTTTAGAAACTATAATCTGGGCTTTAATTTACATGTTAGGCTGGTCCCTTCTGAGATGGCCATTTCACTGGACAGAGGGAGAAACCATTAATTTTATTAATAATTATATATATGTAAATATATATCTGTTATATAATATGCTACATAATAATGTTAATTCAGGTATATATCAATTGTCAAATTCATTTAGAGGAAAGCTCTTCAAACAGACAATTGTTCCACTTTGAACGTCTGAACACCATTTCCACTTCAATTAAAATTCAGAAAATTATTTGAATTGGTGTAGTCCAAGCTCTTTTTGGAGGAAATATATATTTCCTGATGTTTTTCTTTCAAATAAAAATAATTTCTCAATCCTCTGACTTTAGTATTCTAAAATCACTCAGAGGAACTGTCTCCATTTTGATACATGTTCAGTTACTCAAGTGTTAAAATTCAGAGAGTGGAAGAGTTAATTTCAATAAAATATAGTGCTTTGGGGAAGTGATCCTGAATCTTCTTTATGTGGGCCAGGCAGAGTTTGCTGGAGTTCAGGGCTTTTATGTGAGTACCCTGTGTATTTTAAGTGTTTCTGGTATTTCTAAGATGGACCCCACAAAGGGCTCAGAAAACAGTAATCATACCTTGAGGTCTTCTTCCTCTAAATGGGTGTTTGGCATTTCTTGAGGGCTTTTGTAGGAAGGTCTCCTGGTTATCTTTCTTTTGTAACTCTAACCTGCCCACAGATAATATGATTTCATCTATTCAGGGTTGAAGTTTTCCAGTTCTCTCTTATATGTTTCAGAGTATTGTGGCTCTCAGAATCATGGATAGAAAACCATAATTTCGAGTCATCTCTGCCATGCCAGTTGCACATTTACAGACCTGGCTCTATAAAGGTTTAACATCACTGGAACCCAGTCAGGGCCTGATATGACCTGATCTTTGGACTGGGAATGTCCCCTAGAGTGATCTAGGCTAGGGACAAGAGGAAGACGTCCATTTTATAAGGAGAACTATATAGAGATGTAAGAGCTGGGGAAAAGGTTATGCAGAGGCTAAACAAACTCAATTTATGATCCTTATGTGAATTCACAAGTCTTTCTGCACTAAAGCAACTCAGAAATGAAGCCAAAGGCCAACCAGGTCAGCCTCAAGCAGTGAAGGGGAGATATGAGATGGGCCCGAAAGTAAGATACCAATTACTCATACCTCTGGCATACTTAATCTTTGTTGTGGAAAATAAGACCACATATTCAGACTTAAAAATAAGTATTGTTCACTAAGAAACACATGAAGAAGTAAATGAAGGAAAGGAGAGCAATACACATCACATATTACTTTCTTAATGTATCAAAATTACAAATCTGGTTGTTTAAGTCCCTTTGAGAATTACCTTCTGGTTACCAGGAACAGACAGGGAAGAGAAGATACTGTGATGGTAACCAAGGGAGAGGAAGGCTGAACTTCGAGACATAAATTCGGAAATTTCAAAAAGTTCTTTGAGAGAGGCACTGAATATGTAGATTTCATTGGGATCATAAAACTTTTTCTAATAAAATATTAAGGAACTATCACTTTGTTGAGACTGTATTGCTCACACTGCTGACTACTTAGGGATTGAGTTCTTGATAATTTGGCTTTGCCATGCAAATCCTGTTTTTTGAAGCACAGCAAAATTATTTGTCAAAGGCATACAGCATGCCATGCATGCCCGGCTCATGGCATGTGTTACTATTTAACACTCGTAGCAACTTCAGGTGTTATGAATTGGTAACTCTTCTTTATAGACAAGTAAACTAAGACTTTGGAAATAAACTACCAATAACTTTTCTAAAATGAGAACTTACCTAAAAGGTCTTCCAACCAACCATCTCTATAATTTCAATTATTAAAAAAGAAAATTTATACTTGATCGCCTGTGTTTACTTCTATTTTGTGATATTTTCTTCATAAGAGCTAAGGTGGTTTCTATCCACCTGGAAGGACCCTTAGGTTCAACTTTTGTTTAATAAAGAGAATGGCGACATCTGCTGGAACCATGGGTTTCAACATCAAAGAGCAACTGACTATACTGTTATTAGCCCAAGTTGTGCCTGCATTTCCCAGGAGAGGTTACAGATACACATACAAATAAATGGAGAACAACACAGTCCATGCTTTATTTATAATAAAGATTTACTATGGAAAAAGCCTGGATTTTTAAGGCAAGAGTTTTAAAGAGCTGAAACCTTCTACAGTATCGTTGCAAAGAGACACACAATAATAAGAAGCTTAAAAAGCCAGAGAAAAAGCATTTAGCAGTGGTTGCTATAGTTGCAAAAATAAACCTGTCCTCTGGGAAGAACTGAAAAGAATAGTTTGCTGCCCCTGAGGAAGTTGGTTTCAGGGCTCATTAAGAGGCCCAGGGTGACAAGAGATACCTAGCTTGGAAAACACAAACAGCTAGAGAAGTGTCCTCTGTAAGTGTGTTTATTACACAAGGCTGCAGCATCAGAAGTCGAGATTAGCCAAAACAGCAGGGGACCAATATGTGCATTATTTTAAATCCAACCTGCATTTTAGAGTCAGCCTGATGCAGTATGTTTTGAATGCCACAAGAGGACAATAGCAAGCGATTACTGTCATCACCTTGCTTAGGGAGAAATTTTATGTATCACGTATATTTAAACCACAAATAGGAATCCACAAATGCCAAGGGTTTTTTATGTGTAGTGACTCAAATGTCACAATTTTCAGTCTATTTCAGATTTAAAGCAATGCTTCCTAAACTCTTCTCAAAATGAGTTTCTCCCATTTATTTCCATGCAGACTTTCATAAATGTTAACCTTTTCAGATATTTCTTCAGGCCAAAGATCACAATCGTATAAGTGCATTTCTTGAAAGAAACACTTGATCATTTTATGTACTATTCTCTAGTCATGTTTCATCTTATTTCCCACAACCTGGCAGCACAAAGAGAGAGTGAAAGGTATGAGTAGTTACATTGTCTTCTTCCTCCTCTACCTGCCGATATTGTCTAGAATTTAGAACAGAGCTTTTATGGATATTCTTTCTTTTGAATTTCTTTGGCATTTGGTTTTTTACACTACACAATACTTTATGATGTCATGTGATCATCATTTCCATATCTCTTGAAGCAACTCATTTTACTATTTCTTCATGAGTGTTTATAAAGGACTTCTTAATTTAGACAATTATCTGAAGCCTTATATTGTTGAAGTATATATTTTTATTATAACAACATATTTAAAAGGACATTTGCTTGGGTATATAATTTCTTTTTTTAATTATTTTCCATATCTCTATTTGACTTCCTTTTTAAAATTTTATTTAATTCTGGCTGTATTTGGTCTTCGTTGCTGCGCGCGGGCTTTCTCTAGTTGCAGCGAGCAGGGGCGACTCTTCGTTGCAGTGCGCAGGCTTCTCATTGTGGTGGCTTCTCTTGTTGCGCAGCACGGGCTCTAGGCGCACGGGCTTCAGTAGTTGTGGCACGTGGGCTCAGTAGTTGTGGCTCGTGGTCTCTAGAGCGCAGGCTCAGTACTTGTGGTGCACGGGCTTAGTTGCTCCGCGGCGTGTGGGATCTACCCAGACCAGGGCTGGAACCTGTGTCCCCTGCATTGGCAGGTGGATTCTTAACCACTGGCGCCACCGGGGAAGTCCTGGGTATATCATTTTATATCCAAAATTATTTTCCTTAAATATTAAAAAGTCATTCTACTTCTTGTTTTCTTGTGTCCGTTTTTTCTGTGTGTGTGATTCCTAGTCTCTTTCTGATCCTTGTTGCTTTGCAGGTGATCTGCTCTAACACACTGTAAGCTTTATAAATTTATCTATGTCTTTGATGTACTTAAATTATACTGTAGCATTTCCTGGTATAGTGTTTTTGTTCTTTGTTTGTTTTTGTTTTTTATATAACCTGTTAGGCATGAAGGGAGATCTGGTAAGGAAACTCAAGTGCACACACCCCCATAACTTTCCTGGACACTTCTTACCGGGTGCACTCACCAAGCTGCAGGTTTCCATATGTCCAGGACTCTCTAACAAGAAGTCCTTTTTTTGATAAGTGACATGTGAGATACAGTATAAACTCACCCATTAGGAACGCCTAATGTTGTAACATCTGTGTTGCTCACAATAGTTCTAACTGAACATTTTTATTTGCAAAGTATGTCTTTTGCATTTTCTTCTAGAGATTTTATTCCGTCCTTTGAACCTTACGTTAGAGCGACATCATGTGGTGGGACGAGATTATGCAGGCAGCCTTGGTGGTAACATCACCTGTTTAATCTAGTGACCGGATACACTTTTTCTAACAGTTCTTTTTTACCAAATACCATACCTTTTTGTACATAAACAATATTTTATCGCTGCATAATAGAGTTAAACTGGACAAGAATTTTCAGAATTTTTTAGAAATATTGTTTTGAAATAAGTATTTGGAGTAGCAAAAGGCTGTCCTATGACAAACACCAATCAAAAGTGCAAAACTCCCCAGTGGATGTCATTTTTGAGAAAGTCTGAAATTCAAAATTATTTGAAATTTGAATCCTAGTCCCATCTTATTCTGTGGCTTCCCACCTTTTTAAAGAAGTGTGGATTTTTTTTGTTCACCAAAGCAATGATGATAATCTTAAATATTGAGCCCCGGAATGACGTATGTAAAACACGAAGATCTCTCCCCAGCTTGAGAGTAAATTCATGTTAACTGAGTGTGAGCCAACCTAAGACCTGTCTGACTTAAGTAGTGTTTTTGCAGTACTCTGATCAAGACCATTATTCATGTTGCTGCGGTACATCACTTGGCATTGTGTCCTAATGCTACCGGTTAAACACATCACGCTTGGGACCTCTTCTTTATGCCGTAGTGCTAGTTGTTATATTTGCACAAGGTTTTCTTCATACATTTTTATCTTGATGATTTATATCATATCCATGTCTTAAACCAGATATTGTCATTTCAGCATATATCAATATTAAACCTATTGTTTCATACTAAATCTTTGAAATCCCATGTGTAAACAGCATATCTCATTTCAGGTGCTCGATAGCCACGTGTGTCTGGCGGCCGCCATATTCAACAGCACAGCTCTAAGCGTGAACTGCACGGGATTGGCCCTGTCTTGAGACAAAGGAGTCAACCTTTGTAACCTCCTCTATTTCAGTTGGTTATTGGCTATAATTTACCCTCAGAGAGTTGGGTGGAGTGGCCTGGAAGGGGCAGTGGCTTCTGTTTGGCTGAGGGCATTTCTCTGGGGAAAGTGTCATCTGTGAGTTTTGCCAGGTGATGGGTGGGTGTACCTGCCATGAAGGGGACCTGGGTATTCAACTAGGTATTCACTGCACTTCATGTACACTTGTTCTCACATTACACTCTTTCAACGCAGGCTCTGATTCTCTAGGGTTCCAGTTGTTTACATTTTCTGGGAAAACTGTAAGAGGAGGGCTGATAGGACCAAGGGTAGCCCCTGCTGCAGAGCTGGTTCCAGCCTTGTGACTTATACCCAGGGGGTCGAACCAGCTCCAGCAAACAGTCATGAGCTGAACCAAAGAGATGCACCTGTCCTGAGTAGACAGGATTGAGCCAGGGATTGAATTCTTCCTCACAAGAGAACCTGATGCCTCTGTCAGTAAACAGAACCACTTCCAGTGCAATCCTGGGGTAGCAGAGAAACGGGATCCAAAAGGAAGCAGGGATGAAGAGGTTTGGAATATGGTCAGTGGGGTAGGAATTATTGTGCTACAAGTAAGACTCAGGGATAGGATCGCCAACGTGGCAGACGTCTCAACTTTGCAGCAGGCAGGTATGTTCCGTATGTGGCCTCCCTGAAAGATCCCTGGATTTTAACACTATCCAAACTTTGGTCCAGATGTCAAGAGTGTTGACACCATAAACATGCAAGCAAAGTATAAATGTTTACTATTCACATAACGAGGCTTTCTAATGAGAGGTGCAGAATGGCTTGAGGGGGCAGGGAAAGGAGGCTGGGGCTTTTGCTGTGATTAGTGGGTGGGACCAGGGTGAGGATTACAGCAGGTGATAAGGCGGGGTGGGGCGCTGGGCATCCGTATCTGCTTTCCCAGATGTGGGGCAGGAGGAAAAGAGGGAGAGGTGAGGCTTAATACCTGCCAGCAGTCAAACGTCAAAAAATGGAGTCAGGGGCTTCCCTGGTGGTGCAGTGGTTGAGAGTACACCTGCCGATGCAGGGGACACGGGTTCGTGCCTCAGTCCGGGAAGATCCCACATGCCGCGGAGCAGCTGGGCCCTTGAGCCACGGCCGCTGAGCCTGCGCTCCGCAACGGGAGAGGCCACAACAGTGAGAGGCCCGCGTACCGCAAAAAAAAAAAAAAAAAAAAAAAAAAAAAATGGAGTCAGGCTGTGCATTAGTTTTCTAGGTATGCTTAACAATTGACCACGAACTGAAGGCTTAAAATGATACCACAGTATTGTCTCCAAGTTACGATGGCTGGAAATCCAATATTAAGATGTCTGCGGGGTTGCTTCCCTCTGGATGCTCTGGGGGAAACATTTGTTTCATGCCTCTTTCCCAGTTTCTGGCGATGGCAGGCAATCCTCGGCATCCGTGGCTTATAGATGCGTCACTCAGATCTCTGCCTTTCTCTTCACACGGCGTTCTCCGTGTCTGTCTCTTCTCCTCTTCTTGTAAGGACGCCAGTCATGTTGGATTAAAGGCCCACCCTCCTCCAGGATAATTTCATCTTAACTAGCACCTTAAGACCTTCCACAAAGCTCTATTTCTGAAGTTCACATTCACAGATACCGGGGGTTAAGACTTCAGTGTACCTTTTTGGAGACACAATTCAAGTCACAAAAGACCATAAAATTCCATATGTCACTCTGATAGAAGTGATTTATGCCTGGGTATAAGATAAACACCATGACAGAATTCACTTCTTGATGGCTAATTTATCCGTTCTGTAGGTTTAAATTAATCGCTCGTGGACCATAGCGCAGATTGGTGGGTGTGGGTGTTCTGGTAGAGATGAGAGCAGTCATTTTTTTCATCTACCCTCCTTCCCTCAATGCGAGTGAGTTTTTACTGTGTTCTTTGGCATCGCTAAGTATTGGGTAGTATGAATCAAATTTTGCTTACTTAACTGCTTTTCGAGGGTGCAGATTGCTTTGTTTTCTAAATTTGCTGGGTATAGGGACAGTGTAGTGATAATCCTTAAAAGAGAGACTGTAGGATAAGGAAATGTACAGTTGGTCTGTAATGGTTCTATCTTTATTTCTGGGGATGCCTAGACGTCTGGCTTTGACTCTAGGCCAAGATAAGGGTAATAGAATTTATAATATGCCATTTAATTCTGACCCAGAGGGCCGCTTTGTTTACTTATGATTTTCAACTGGCATAATGGTTAGACTGTCTGACCTGACTATGTGATCAGAGGTACATTAAAAAATCTCTCTTGGAACTTCTGCCGTGAGCTCTCGGGAAGCCTAGATTCATTGCACACATCTTGGTGGTTCAATCCAGAGAGCAGGTCAGTTTGCGAGTGAAGTCAGCACCTGGATGTCTCTCAAAGCCTCAGCTCTGCCTGCTCTCCATTCTCTGTCTCTTAATGGATCATATACTTTGACTTTATATAAGAGCCAAGTAAGAGTAAGTTCTGTGGACTCATGTCCTTCCAGGTATCTGAACTTCTCAAATCTTTCTTGAGGCTGATGGAAAACTTGGGATTGAATTTACACAACTTTTGAAGCCTGAAGGCACTTTAGTCATTTCAGGGAGTGATTCCCTAGCCTGCTGCTATGGAAAGAACCTCCAATTTATCCAGTTATTAAGAATCTTTTTTAGCTGAGACTGAGCAGAAAAAGAAATTGAAGAGGAATTAATTTCTTTGAACTTTAACTTAAAAGTGCAAGAAATTTTTTATTGGATTTTAATTCCTTCAGATTTTGAACTCTTTGAAATTGAAAACTTTTACTATTTACATTTAATTTCTTCCTGGGAATTTTATTAATGAGAAACTATATTCAACATATGGAACATATGTATATGTCCAACATATACTGTTGGAATTTTATTATTGGAATATCTTTTTGCAACTTATTATTGGATTACCTTACTGGTGTCATTTAATCTCATTCAAAGTCTTCCGATATGCTTTGTTTAATTACTTAACTGGACACAGGTTAGATAGGAAATAGAACAGAGAGGTGGTTTTCAGTTTTGGTGGCAAACTTATCTTGGAGATAATATATTCTTCTGAATAATTTCAGATCTTTTGAGACAAAATCAACACTAACAGCTCTTGGACTGTGGCGGTTTTACAGCATGTCTGGAAATCTTTTGCTCTTCCTCTCGTGAGAGTTGAGGGTTGATGATGTTCTGTCCTCTGGAATCTGGACCTTTTAGTGACCAGCTTGTAAAGAATCAAGTGCAGCAGAAGAAGTGCCTAAGCTCTGGGACCAGGTCAGGGAAAGCCATGCAGTTTCCATCTAGCTCTCCTGGGACACTTGTCTGGAAGCCTTGAGTTGCTATGTAAGAAGTCCACCGCGTTGAGGTGTCCAGGTTGAGAAGAAGCTCAGACGCACGGAGTGGCCGTGTGCAGCTCTCCTGCCGACAGCTGCAGCTGAGGTCCATCCAACAGCTTCAACCCAGACATGCATGTGCAGATGCCTCCGGATGGTTCCCACCTATCCAGTTACCCCCAGCTCTTGAGTCACCCTGGTCAAGGCCCCAGAGCAGGGGAAGCAGAG
This sequence comes from Kogia breviceps, assembly GCF_026419965.1. Lineage (NCBI taxonomy): Eukaryota > Metazoa > Chordata > Mammalia > Artiodactyla > Physeteridae > Kogia > Kogia breviceps. The sequence continues at coordinate 8,228,624 of NC_081324.1, read as the reverse complement.
ACAAGACATCCACACTGTGTCATTATGTGAGCATTAAGATATTGTTACCGTATACCACTATGTCTTCAGCAATATACTCATGCAGCAGGTGTAACCAGGGCCGGGGCTCAGGAGTCTATCCAAGGGAGCAGTAGTTGGTATTGCGGATTCAGTCCCATTAAGGCTGATTGACATTTGGTTTCCTTCCCCTAAAAGAATAGCCATGACCTGATCGAACGTGGGGTTGGCTCAGTGAGCTAAGAGAATGAAGAACGGAGCCATGTGGGGGCTGACCTGTCCTTCCCTACTTTTGGAGTCAGGGCAAGAGCCTTTCCTTCAACACTCCTGGTCTCTCTACCTTCTCAGTCATTCCCTCAGGTGGGAGGGAGGGAGGTACCTGGTGGAAATTTGAGAAGAAAGAATGTGCTAGGCTTAGTTAAGCTCAGATCTGCTGTCCACTTTGGAAGCCAGCCTGACCACAGGCAACCCACATTCTGTGCTGCTTTGACCATGTCCTGTGCTCAGGGGCCCAGCTCTTGTGAGGAAAGCATGTGGCCTTCCAGCTTCTTCTGTGACTAGGACTAAGCCTTCAGGTCTGATAGCTTATTTCACCCCCTGCTACATGCATGTGTTCTCATGAAGAATAAAGATGATGTTTCCAAAGGCCTTATTCCTAGCCTAATTTTTATTATGTTCAGAACTCAGGTGGGGATGAAGGGTGCTATTTATTGGGCTTTCTTAAGATGCCGAGACAATTTCTCTGTATTTATCTCTTACACTCAGTCATATTATTTGCACTGTCATGTGTCATGTGAATTACCTAACACAGGACAGAGCAGACCTTTAATGTGTGTACTAACTTATAGCAAATTTAAGAAGTATATACAGTGTACAATGTCTTGTCTTAATCCTTAGAAATGGACTCCAGATGTGTGCTTGAACACCAGTCTCTCAATATATTACTACCAGATTAAGAGTTTCTTTCAAAAGAAACAACCTTTGCATAATTTCTGGGCCCTTGGACTTACCCTTACTTTCACTATTTCTGAATACAATTCATCACCTGAAGAGGTGATAAAACATTTGGAGATTACTAAAAAGACACTTTAAGTGTTTTCAGCTGGGAATCCTGTTCTATCAAAAAGAAATTTCAAAGGGCTGTTGGAAGATTTATTAACTTTTTCTCAGAAAGGAATCTTAAACAGTTTCTTACTCAATGTGATATGCTTCTTTTCTAATCCAAACCATACTGAGATTGCGCAAAGAATAACAAGGTCCCTGGCCACAGCATTTCTGAGGAGCAGTGATGGTCTGGCTTCAGAACTAGCAATTAAGCCCAACATCGTCTTTGGCCTTAAGATAAATGCAGTCATGAAACTTTTACATCTATAGGCAAAAATTTACTTCTGAAATTCTCCTTCAGAGTGTTTGGCTTTATACTCTAGCCCTTAAATTACCTGCTAATTTTTTTCTCTTTAGCCCCACAGAATCTATACCATTATAAGGTTTTCATCTTTTATTTAAAAAAACAATTACTATTATATTTGGTTCTGCCTTAAAGGTAAACCTTAAATAATTTATATAATTTTAACAGCTTTCCTAAGGAATAATTGATATACAAAGAACTGAACATACTTAATGTGTACAATTTGATTAATTTGGACATACGAAAACACCATACCATTACCACCATCAACGTAACAGGCATTTCCCACATCTTTCTGAGTTTCTTATGTCTCCACCTCCCTTTTGTTTTTTGGTGGTAAGATGCTTAAGCAATAAACACTTACTCAAGCAATAAACACTTACAACATAGCATGCAGTAGAAGTTATTGCAGAGGCATAGTTTTAACTGAGGTAAAGAGAAATAAGGTAACATGTAAAGATGGACTTTATAGATAAGTATGTTTTTTATAAGCACAGAAGAGGATGAAAACCATCACAGAGTAAGGAGAGAATAACCAAAGACAAAGGGTGTACAAGGTTTGATGTGTATTAATCCTGAAGTGGAGGATAACATACGTGAGACAAACTCTAAGTTACAAATGAAGATGAGTCAAGGGTATGTTCACTGAGAAAAGAATGTATTGGGGAAATTAGGTAATTAAGTGTCCACAGAGCGTAAGAAATAGGAAGAGTACGGTGGGAGCTGTTACTTTAATCAACTTTACGTTAAATACCAAGGAACTCAGACTTGATTTGATAAGTAATAGGGAATCAATGCAGGTTTTTAAATATGAGAACAACCTGGTAAGTCTTACAACTAGATTATAACAAGTATAACTAGTATAACTTCTGGGTAGATTGCATACATGCATGCATATAAAAAGCCAAACTAAAACACTTTTAGATCTAGATAGATAACATATCAGTATGGCAGGGTAGGATTTCTTAAACAAGACATGAAAATCTCCAACAAGAAAGAGAATATTTATAAGTGTATTAGTATTAAAAACATACCAAATTTTCAATAATTAAAAATTATCAGTCAACTTAGGCTACCATAACAAAATAGTATAGACTGGATGACTTAAGCAACAAGAATTTATTTTTTCACAGTTCTGGGGGCTGGAAAGTCCAAAATGAAGGTGGCTGGCTGGTTCAATTCCCCAGTGAGTGCCCTCTTCCTGGCTTACAGGTGGCCCTTTTCCGGCTGTGTCCTCACCATGGTGGAGAGAGAAAGGAAGCAAGTTCCTTGGTCTCTCTCCTGATAAGGTTACTAATCCCATCATAAGGGCCCCCATCTTCATGACCTCATCAGAATCTAATCACCTCCCAAAGACTCCATCTCCAGATACCATCATGCTGGTGGTTGGGGCTTCAACACATGAATTTTGAAAGGGACACAACTGGTTCATAGCACACCCTATTTTCCATTTTCCACTTCTCACTCTCTCTACTCCTACTCTTGCTGCTGGAATCCTGCCCAGATAAACTAACTGCATTCAAACTTTTGTCTCAGGTTCTGTTTTCAACGGGAATCCTGACTAAGGAGTTGGCGCCGGAATTGATGAACTCGCTGGCCAACTGGCAAGAAGACTGCGGCTAGTGGTAAGTGAAGGCTGTGAGTCAAAAAGAGGCAAGTTCCGTTCAAGGAACCGACAGTAATTGTCCTGGCTGGACTGCACAGAGCGCGGCTGAGCTCAAGAACCAAGGCCGGAGAGGTAGAATGGGGCCAGATTACGCTGATCCTTGTAGGACGTGTTTCGGTTTGGTCTTTCTGCTAAAGCAAACAGGAAAGCATAGAAGGACCTTAAGCTGTGGAACAACACGGTCAGATCTGCACTGAACATATTAGTACGAGGAACAGACTAGAAAGGGGTGGGTGGTGACAAGAGAGGACCCTGGGAGGTGGGTTTAGAGGCTATTGCATTAGTCCAGGGGAGAAAGGGTGGTAGCTTGGACCAGGAGATCAGTGGGAAGCAGAGGCCATAGGGACCTTGCCTGGAATTTTAATAAAGAACAAGCATTTCTGCATTTAATGGCAGATTTGACCAGCTGACTGTAATGGCTCCTCTGAATACCCTTTGAGAGTGTCTGATTATTTTACTAAAAAGCAAGAAACCGCTTAATAAAAATCCCGATTTCCTCAGTCTTCTTTTGCTTTTAAATCGCTACTAGTTGATACAACCCAAGGAAAACAGCATCCATATTTCTCCATTCCAAGCAGTATCGTTCAGCCAGCTTAACCAACACCCCAGCATCTCCATAGCGTACAACAGTGAGTGTTCATTGCTTGAGCATCTGTGTGTCAGCTGATCTAGGAGAGGCTCCGCTGTGGTTTCTCCTTCAAGGTGTGTGTCTGGCTGGGCTTGGAACTTGCTGGGGGTTGGGCTCAGGTGTGAGCCATGAATAAGCAGCACCCTGAGGCCCGGGCGGCAGTCCCAGCGGCCACGGAAGCAAAAGGAGTAACTCATGCTTCCGAGGCTTACAAGTGGCAGGGTGCTTCTTCTTCCATTTTCCACTGGACACAGCAAGTCACAAGGTGAAGACCAGTATCAGTGAGTTGGGGACATGTACTCTGCCTCTAAGAGGCCAAGGCAAGACTGTGGATGCAGATTACCATTATCAGGAGGGGAGGATTGTGGCTGATACTCAGCCTATCACAGAAAATAACACCAGGGCCTCCTCTGCCCCACAAAACCTGAAAGAATTTTGACAGTTCCTTTTACCTCAATTCTTTCCTAACTAGCCCAAAGTGGTTCTTTTCTGTGTACATTTTTCTTAAAGGGATGGTTGATAAGTTCTTTCACAGAGAAGTCTATGTAATCTTGTAAGGTGTTTCTCAAATTCGAAGTTGCAATGACATTTGTAAAGACAAATATATTTATTCATAAGAGCCAGGCTTTGTAGAAGTCAGAAAGGACTTTCTGTGATTTTCAAAAGCTAAGTTTTAAAAACTGAGAGCTAAGTCCAGAGTACCGAGCATAGGCTTTTACACAAAATACGAGTTGCTCTACCTTGAAAGAAAGAGCAGTTGTCAGTGGGTTAGAAGAGACGGTTCCGAGGGTACCTAGACTGGTCTCAATGCTTGTAGATTAAGAAGGCCTCTGAGTGAGACGGTGTCTGATTTGGGGGACTCATAGATGAGGGGTTTTGCGCCTGGCCTTCCAGACTTCAAGGGCCAAAATATAAAATCTGTTTAAATTATCAGCAGCTGAGGGATGCTGTTGAGGCAGATGGACCTGGAGATAGTCTTGTAGAATGTGGCATAGCCCGGGGTGGTGTGGCTGACATAGCCAGGGAGTTCCCGAGCCCCATAAAGGGGAGAAGAATTCCGTAGAAGAGACCTTGCCTCCAAATGAGAAAACGTAGAGTTTATGACACGTCAAGAGGAGAAGCCTTAAGGGAGGAGTGACACCCCCGGTACAACTTCTAAATACCTAAAATCATCAGGGATGTAGTATGTCAGGGCACCAGATAGCAATAACTAAAGTTCTCTCCATTCAGGAGAAAGGCAAATCACACATCCTTTACTTGAGTGCCTCTCCTTACCTCTTGCTCTCTGTGATTTCTCTAACTCCTAGAAAAAAAAGGAGAGGAGAAGGAAATTTGGAGAAACCTTGAATACATTGTTTTTAATGCTCGTGTTACATGGGGCCAGCTTGTAAAACAGGGGGCGATGGGACCACTTGCTCTGCAGAATGAGGACGGGTGGTGTCAGGGGACCGCGAGCCTTGGGGTTATGCAGACATGTGGCCGTGACTACATTTGGACATCTAGCAGCAGAATCTAAAGTTTCAACCTGGAAGTTACTGAGTTCCCTTGAACTGGGAAAAATAAGAGCTTTCTGCCGTCAGTGGAATTAGAGGTCAAAATTGAGGTCACCTGGAAATTGAGTTTATTCATCAGAGGGAAAGTTAGATTTCTGCACATATGAGTTGTTACTATGAAATATAAACACACACACATATCATTTGGAAATAAGAATTCCCAGGATGCTTAGTTCTTAAATGTCTGGTCAGAGTCTCTGAAGGTAAATAAGTCTCTCCTGTTTTGTAATACTTTAGGATTATTGTTTGACCATGCAGTTGTTTTGATTTTTATTGTTTCAGCTATACGCATTTCCAAGGTTAGAGATTAATGTAACAAAGTACATAGTCCATTGTGATAAGGGGCAGGATCAAATTCTTCTCCCCTGAGATCAGCCAAAGATCCAAGAGTTTGCAACCCCAAAGCTGAACACGCTGGCTCAGCTCTCAAAGTAACAGCCGTGTACACAATCTAGTACCACATTCAACAGAATGAAGATTTGTTCACTCACATGGATTTATTTCACTAAAATCTTCTGTTGTTGTTGTTGCCAGCACAAGGTGACATGGAAAGTTGGAGATAAGCCTGAAAAGCCGGTCAGCATAAGTAGCCAAACCAGATAGTGAGCACAGAGCCACACTCAGCACCGTATTCTTAGAACCTGTAGAGTACAAATTATCTGCAGCTGTGAATAACTTCTAATAGTCAAGCATTGGGTAAACATTTTGCTTTTGACCCAAACTGTATAGCTTGGCTCTCTCCACAAGCATCATGGTCAACTTTCTATTTTGTTTTGTACTTTCTGGACTTGGGCAAAATCTGGACTGCTAAGAAACTGGATAATTTTGTTCTTAATTTTGTAAAATAAAGCTGAACTATTTAACAAGTCATTTATTATTCATTGAGATATACTGTCTCTTGATAAATGATTGAAATAATCCAAACATTAATTTTATGTTTATTTAGAAATTGAGATTTGGAAATCATTTGTCTAGTCCAAGGAAAGAAGGAATGTTAACACTGGAGCCAGATTTGTCTTGATGACTCTAAACAGACCAATTAAAAGAATAGTCTTAATATTTTCTTTGGGAGAGCTAGCTAGTATGCATTGCCAGAGCACTCAATAGTTTAACAGAAAAAAATTCTGGAAGAAAGAATATAAAAGAGATGAAAATATATTTAAAAGAGAGAGAGAGAAAAAAAAAACTGGCATGAGTCTGGAAAAGGGGGTTAAAACTCTCTGGTAAGTGGAAAAAGGGCAAATGAATGTTTCAGAATTTTGACTCCTGGGACGTAGACCATGAAAGGTGGACCTTAAAAGAGAATTACCAAGTGAAGAAAAGGAATTAATCAATATCAACATTCACTCAAAGATGTATCGTTAGCTATAAGAGCTTCTTCCAGAGTAATATAGTATGTTTTCTTTCTTGGAAATAATCTCTTCATAACTAGAAAAAAAATGCCAAGACAATGGAATTGGATTGAGTATCTCCCTTAAATTAAACCTGGTCATTGTTTTCAGTGTAAGAGATATCTACAGGATGTAAATAATTTGTAGGAAAGGGCTAAGAACAAGGCAGCAGGGAGGGGAGCCAGAGAGAAGAGGAAGGTTAATTAGATAGGTCCTGCAGCATCCAGGAAATTAGTTTACTTCATATGCAGTAAAAGCAGATCCAAATCTACCCAAAATAAATATCTTTAAAGTTAATTTCTATATCTTAATTTTTTTCCATGAAGTTTTAATTTAAATGGACCTACTGGAATTTGTAAAAACTTAAATGACTAAAACCCTTTGTTGCATAGCATCCTAATGTAAATTTATCTTAATAATAAATTACTACTAAATTGTGATTGTTTTTAAGCAGCTTTCCTTAGAATAATTTTATTTCTTAAACTTGAATACAATTTCTCTAATAAAAATGTACTTTTCAAGTATGTAAAAATATAAAACATATTCTTTACTGGCTATCATTAAGGGTGAAGATTTTTGTTGGTGGTGGTGTTTTTTTTTTTTTTTTTTTTGCGATACGCTGGCCTCTCACTGTCGTGGCGTCTCCCGCTGCGGAGCACAGGCTCCGGACGCGCAGGCTCAGCGGCCATGGCTCACGGGCCCAGTCGCTCCGCGGCATGTGGGATCTTCCCGGACCGGGTCACGAGCCCATGTCCCCTGCATTGGCAGGCAGACTCTCAACCACTGCGCCACCAGGGAAGCCCTGAAGATTTTGAGAGGTGTAAAAACACTCTTTCATTTTAAAGATAGTTGTCTGAAATATAAGCAGGTTTGATGTGACTGGTATTAAAATATTTGAGTGAAAAAACACTAAGATGTCATAACTGATTTTCACATTAGCATATACTTAGTTTTGACTAAATATTCTCTTCTTCAAACATCCATTCCTTTCTTTGAACAATAAAAACAATAATAATACCACAGTCAATGTAGCCAAATATTAAATTAATTCAGTACGAATTTTGCCCGTGATTGAAATTTTGTTTGCGCTTAAGAAAGAAAACATGTTTGCAAAAATGTACACCTTTTCTTTAAATGGTACTTATTATTTGTTAAAGGGTAAAGTGACCATAATACTATTAGTTTAAAAATCTGATAAAAAAGGAAACATTAGAACACAACAAAATTTAAAGTCAGGCAGGTGGTTCACTAGCATTCTTCAATAGGCAACACTGAAGTTGTTATTTTTATTGATGCTTAAATTGTTCTGGTTCCCTTGGATGGGAAAATGTATTTGGAGACCAGTTTTTGCTGTTGGGGTAATCTTTGCTACCAGGGTTGCCATTATTTCTAGGCCTTTTTATTTAACAAAGCTACGATAAAGCTATACAGTTCTATATGTATTTTTGTATGTGTAGATAATAATTATATGTATTTATATAAAATACGGAATGAATTCTCACAGATACATCCATTAATAATCAGGACTAGGATTTACACTAACCTCTTTCATCTTCCATCTGTATCTCTCTTCTCCCATGTTACAAATCCTGCCATGATAACAAGCATATCACAGATCACATAATTTTTCATTGACTTTCGGCACAATATACACATAACAGTTTCTGAATAACAATACCAACATTACCACCAAGAATTTGACCACTGAAAACAGTTTAAAATGTTTGCAGTTTTTTGAGGGTCAAATTATCATGATTTAAATAACTTGGAATCATTAATCACTGTGTGGCTATGACACTAACTGGATATATATAGTAATTCATTTGTTTCATTTTAGTTTGGAGTTTTAGAGGTTGATTACTTTTTCATTTACTTTTACGTGGTCCCAAGGTTGAATCTACTAACTAAGGAATACGCAAACAAGTTTAACGTCTGTTCTTGTTATCCAAGAACTCCAATAATTGTCATTTAAAAATATTATAGTTTACCATTTATTTTAAAATAATCGTATATAAAATATATGTTAAAATTATATGTATATATACATATCTTGTCTTTCCTAATTTATAGCATACAATATTTTCTTTTCTAGTTTTTGTTTTGTTTTTTAGCACTATATTCTAGATATCACTTTATAGTCATGTGTGGAAATATCTCTCATTCCTTTTTATAACTGGATAATTCGTTGTGTTAATATGCTACTACTTATTCATCCATTCTAATATTGACACATATTTGTGCTATTTCCTATCTATGTTTTTTAAATTATTCTTGCAATTAACGGTATTGTGCATGTCTTTTTGTATTTTAACCAGTTTATCTTTGGTATATATTTGTAAAAGGGGCATTGCTACTGCATGAAAAGATAAAAGGTATATTTAATTTATAGTGCCAAGTTCCTTTTATTATATGTGATCTCATTTTTATGATGTTTCTCTAGAATTAGATCTAGATAAGATCGATATATTACATTGAGTTGATATATATGTTTTCTCTTTTAATCTGTATACCTCTTTCTTTCTTTTTCCCTTGAAATTTATTTATTGATGTAACCATGTGTAGAACTGCATTTTCTTCTCTTTCCTGTGTTTCTTATATACTCAGTGGTTGATTTGAAGGTTTGATTTGATTTAGGTTATTTTTTTTGGCATGAAGTGCCAAAAACTTCTATACAAGAGGTGTTGGGTATTTCCACAAGGAGACGTGTAGCAACTGGATGGCTCTCTTTGTGTGATGCTGTGATATTGATAGTCATTGATAAAAATCTCCTGGATTCATTGTTAATTAGTGATTCACAGAATGATACTCTAATTCTATTGTAATGTATCTTTGATTATTTATATCCCATGTTCTCTTTGTGTTCTCCTTCTGGAATTATGATTAGATGTGTGTCCTATATCTCCTCATCATCCTACATGTTTCATAACCTCTATTTCATATTTTCCATATCTTTTATTTCTTGGGTACATCCTAGATTTTTCTTTTGATTCTATTTTCAAGTTCACTAATTGTCACCTCAGCTGAGTCTAATCTGCTGGTTAATCCTTCCAATGAATTTTTAAATATTCAATCATTTAGTTTTTACATGTAGAATGTCTTTATTTTAAAACTACTTGGACAACTTTCATAGCTCTTGATTTTGCTTATATTTTTAAGACATTGATACACTTTGGGCACACTTGTTTTGTGTCTGTCTCAATAATTCTACTACAGAAGTCTTTATAGTTTTTGTTACACTTCATTGTTTCTTCCTGGTTTTACTCATCATGTCACATACACTCATGCGCTGTGCGCTCTATATGCATGTGTGTGTGTGTGTGTGTGTGTGTGTGTGTGTGTGTGTGTGTGCAGATCATTTTCCTTGGAACTTTGTGAGAGTTGTTTGAGGTCTTGGGAATATTTTCAAGTCAGAATCATTTTAAAATAAATTGGCTGAGAATTTTTGGAGTAAGCAGGTCCACAGGAAGTCGAGCAGCACACTCATACAGGTCCAGTTCTGCTTCCAGATGTTCAGGGGATATTTCCACCTCTAATAGTCAACACAAGTTCAAGACAGGCAGATGTTAATTGAACATTTACATCCTGCATAGCAGGCTAATTGATCATTTGCTTTTGTGCTGAAATGGTAGCTGTTTGGAGTTCCAGTTCAATGTGAGGGTCTCTGCTATTAGATCCCCACCTTGACAGGTTCTAGGCTCAAGTTTACCGATTTGGGGAAAATAACCTCACAATGAAAACTGACTTTAGCATTCTATTCCTTGAATTCTAACTTTCACTTCACATCTGGCCTAATATTTCTTAGTGTCTTTACAGTTTAGCAAAACATTGTTTCTTTTTATACCACCTATTTAAAATCGTATCAGTAGTAGAATCTTAAGGAGATATTTAGATCTCTGTGCTGCCAGAGAGAACTATTTCATGGTATACAGAATTTTACAGTTGGTATATATGATAAGCTATTAAAACAAAGGACTCAGCATCACATGCCTCAAATGAAGCAGATTAAAAAGTAACTCTAAGAGTTTCCTGCCTGGAAGTAAAAAACAAACAGAAATTAAGAAGAGTTTCCTAAATACATCAAACACGGTTATTATGATTGTTGGATACCCTAGGGACAGAAACAAGATTCAGGGTTGGCAAGCATATTGCAATGAATTCAATGGAAATTTTTCTTTACCGTTTTAAAGGAAAATTCTTACTACTAAGTTATCATTTGCTAGCCTGTTAAAGGGACTAGACTAGAAACGAGTTTAGAAACGATAGGGCTTGTGTGAGGGTCTTAATTAAACCACTGATCCACAAGTTTAACAAGGGTGGCAGCACTTTCTGGCAAGAAAGTGAGAGATATAACTCGAGATATTTGCACCTATAGTAGGAAACAACTTCATGACGGTTTGCTGTACTTGGGAATCTTGAGATAATCAACATGTTTCCTTCCCATATGTGTGACTGTCCTTTAATTAATGACAAAAGTTACTGGTTCCAAAATCTTTATTTGCCAGCAAAGTAATTTTCTTGATTAACATTCCAAATATAGTATCATTTAGTTTTATCTAAGTTTTCTCATTTCCTTTTCATCAACTGATTTACTCTTTTTGAGTTCATATTGATTATCTAACATTTTTGTATGAATCAGAGGTCCAAGAATGCCTTCTTTTACCTCTGACAATCTTGTATTTGTAATTGAGTAGTTGCCACCATTTTGGGTGAGATGTACTCAGTTTTAGTTTGCTACCTCACCAAATGTCAGAGATGAACAGGATTTGGGCTATCATCAGGCCAAATCCTTTTTAAGAAAGTAAGTACAAAAAAACAAACAAAAAAGACAAAGTCACAGTGATTTGAGGAACTTTTCCCAAAGTCATTTAATTAATTAAATATCTATATATTTAAAAAACTATCCAAATCCCTGATGCATAACTGATTGAGTAACTCATATGCTTATTCAAAGTGTGTTTCTTGAAAACCTAGTACTTATCAAGCCAGTGTACTGGAAATTGGGGATAAAAGGTGAACAAGGCATGGGCACTGCTCTGAAGCAACTCACAGATCGGAGGAGTATAACTATAAAGAAATAATTTTGACTCCCGGTCAAAATAATGTCTAGTTACAGCCTTCAAAGCCTCCTTTCCAAATTTATCATTACAAGGAAGAAAAAGGAGAAAACTCAAGGAAACACCAGAACAAAACAAAAACTGAGAAAACCTAGTGCTGGAATTTTGAAGAATGGAACATAATTATAAGGTAGATAAGGTGCGTATGTGAAAAACTAGACCTCAACATCTGACCCATCCTAAATTTTGATAGAGATTATTCTGAATAAAAATACAAAGATGCTTTTGGTGTTCCTGTTTAATGATGTATACCACCCCGAGAAATTGGCAGCCAGCCAATCTCAAGTGCTTTTTAATGAGGGTGACAGATGTTCTTTCCAAATACTTTGTTCTCACCCCCAAGTACCTTGGTAAATAAAGAATGCAAATGCCAACAGTTTACTCTGGTAGGAAATCTTTGTGCACACACGTGTGTTTGTGTCTTTATAGAGGTGTGTGAGCTGGCAGTGTAGCAAGACATTGTGAAAAGTATAGTCTTCATCACAGAATAATTATAAGGGGGTATGACAGCAGGAAACCTACCAGCAGTGCATCCTGGAAATTGTATCTTTTCCACTTACTATGTGGGTGGATTGCTTAAGGCAACTGGAAAGTGGAAAGAGAGTAATAGACCATTATTTACATTTCAAAATTTTATTTTTCTTAAATTTGTATTTTCATAGTAGTCTAATACATCACATATTGGCACAGTGGTATAAATACTGTATTTTATACATGAATTCATGTACTTGTATTGTGGGTTCACATTGAATATGACTTGCTGGTGACTGCATAATCAAAAGGCTTGCAGATAACTAATGTAGACAAGCAGAAAATCATGCATTGAGGGAAGGAAAAAAGCAGTAAAAAATATAGCTGACTATAGAGATGAGTTATACTAGTAATTCTACAGGGCCTTGCTATTGATTATACGGAGCTCTGATAACTTAGGCAGACTTGCTGCCTTACACATGGGTTGATTTTTTTTAATAAAACAGCTTTGTTGAGATATAATTCTATGCCATACATTTCACTCATTTAAAATGTATAATTCAGGGCTTCCCTGGTGGCGCAATGGTTGAGAGTCCGCCTGCCGATGCAGGAGACACGGGTTCGTGCCCCGGTCCGGGAAGATCCCACGTGCCGCGGAGCGGCTGGGCCCGTGAGCCATGGCCACTGAGCCTGCACGTCTGGAGCCTGTATTCCGCAACAGGAGAGGCCACAACAGCAAGAGGCCCGCGTACCACAAAAAAAAAAAAAAAAAAAAAAAGTATAATTCAATGGCTTTAGTAGATTCACAGAGTTGTGCAACCACTATCACAATCAGTTTTAGAACATTTTTATCACCCAAGATGAAAGAAACACAGCAAAGAAATCTGTGACCTTTAGCAGTTTTCCTCCATTTCCCACCAACCACAACTATATGCAAACAATAGTCTACTTTCTTTCTATATATTTTCCAGTTCTGGACGTTTCGTATAAAGGAAATCACACAACATGTTGTCTTTTTCCAACTTCTTTTACTTGGCATAATATTTTCAGTTTTCCTCAACGTTATAGCATGTACCAGGACTTCATTCTTTTTCATTGTTAAGTAATATTCAATTGAATGGGCATACAACATTTTGTTTATATATTAATTAGTCATTGAGCATGTTTTTTCTATTTTTTGGCTATTATAAACAATGCTGCTATAAACATTTGAGTACAAGTTTTTGTGTGGATGTAGGATTTTATTTCAATTGCATATATGCCTAATAATAGAATCACTGGGTCATATGGAAATACTATGTTCAACATTCTGAGGAACTGCAAGAATATTTTCCAAAGCAACTTGACCATTTTACATTTCTACCAGCGACAGATGAGGATCCCATTTCTTCCACATCCTTACCTATACTCGTTATACATCTTTTTGATTATAGTTATCCCAGTGGATATAATATAGTGTCTCATTGTGGCTTTGATTTCCATTTCCTAATGACAATTATGCTGAGCATCTTTTCATGTGCTTTTTATCTGTCTGTGTATCTTTTTTGAAGATATATCTATTCAAGTTCTTTGAACACTTATTAATTGGGTTGTTTATCTCTGTTGTTGAGTTGTAAGAGTTATTTATATATCCTGGATGCTAGGCCATTGTCACATATGTGATTTGCAAATATTTTCTCTCATAAACTGGGTTGTTTTTCTTTTTCTACATAGTATTCTTTCATGAACACAAAATTTTAAATTCTGATTAAGTTCAATTTATCTATTTTTTGTTGTTGCTTATGCTTGGTGTCACATTAAAGAAACCACTGACAAAATCCATGGTAATGAAGATTTGACCTTATGTTTATTTCTAAGAGTTTTATACTTTTAACTCTTAAATTTAGGTCTTTGATACATTAAATTTTTTTTTTATGCAGCATGTTCTTATTAGTTATCTAGCTTATACATATTAGTGTATATATGTCAATCCTAATCTCCCAATTCATCACACCACCACCACCACCCCCTGCCCTCACTTTCCACACGTTGTGTCCATACATTTGTTCTCTACATCTGTGTCTCTATTTCTGCCTTGCAAACTGGTTAATCTGTACCATTTTTCTAGATTACACATATATGCATTAATATATGATATTTGTTTTTCTCTTTCTGACTTACTTCACTCTGTATGACAGTCTCTAGATCCATCCATGTCTCAATAAATGACCCAATTTCATTCCTTTTTATGGCTGAGTAATATTCCATTGTATATATGTAACACATCTTCTTTATCCATTTGTGTGTCGATGGGCATTTAGGTTGCTTCAGTGACCCGGCTATTCTAAATAATGCTGCAGTGAACATTGGGGTCCATGTGTCTTTCCAAATTATGGTTTTCTCTGGGTATAAGCCCAGTAGTGGGATTGCTGGATCATATGGTAGTTCTATTTTTAGTTTTTTAAGGAACCTCCATACTGTTCTCCATAGTGGCTGTATCAATTTACATTCCCACCAACAGTGCAAGAGGGTTCCCTTTTCTCCACACCCTCTCTAGCATTTGTTGTTTGTAGATTTTTCTGATGATGCCCATTCTAACTGGTGTGAGGTGATACCTCATTGTAGTTTTGATTTGCATTTCTCTAATAATTAGTGGTATTGAGCAGATTTTCCTGTGCTTCTTGGCCATCTGTATGTCTTCTTTGGAGAAATGTCTATTTAGGTCTTCTGCCCATTTTTGGATCAGGTTGTTTTTTTTTTTTAATATTGAGCTGCATGAACTGTTTATACATTTTGGAGATTAATCCTTTGTCCGTTGATTCATTTGCAAATATTTTCTCCCATTCTGAGGGTTGTCTTTTCGTCTTGTTTATGGTTTCCTTTGCTGTGCAAAAGCTTTGAAGTTTCATTAGGTCTCATTTGTTTATTTTTATTTTTATTTCCATTACTCTAGGAGGTGGATCAAAAAAAATCTTTCTGTGATTTATGTCAGAGTGTTCTTCCTATGTTTTCCTCTAAGAGTTTTATAGTGTCCAGTCTCACATTTAGGTCTTTAATCCATTTTGAGTTTATTTTTGTGTATGGTGTTAGGGAGTGTTCTAATTTCATTCGTTTCCATGTAGCTGTCCAGTTTTCTGAGTGCCACTTATTGAAGAGACTGTCTTTTCTCCATTGTATATCCTTGCCTCCTTTGTAATAGATTAGTTGACCATAAGTGTGTGGGTTTATCTCTGGGCTCTCTATCTTGTTCCATTGATTTATCTTTCTGTTTTTGTGCTAGTCCCATATTGTCTTGATTACTGTAACTTTGTAGTATAGTCTAAAGTCAGGGAGTCAGATTCCTCCAGCTCCGTTGTTTTCCCTCAAGACTGCTTTGGCTCGGGCTTCCCTGGTGGCGCAGTGGTTGAGAGTCCGCCTGCCGATGCAGGGGATACGGGTTCGTGCCCCGGTCCGGGAGGATCCCACGTGCCGCGGAGAGGCTGGGCCCGTGAGCCATGGCTGCTGAGCCTGCGCGTCCGGAGCCTGTGCCCCGCAACGGGAGAGGCCACAACAGTGAGAGGCCCGCGTACCACAAAAAAAAAAAAAAAAAAAAAAAAAAGACTGCTTTGGCTCTTTGGGGTCTTTTGTGTCTCCAGACAAATTTTAATATTTCTTGTTCTAGTTCCGTAAAAAATGCCTTTGGTAATCTGATAGGGATTGCATTGAATCTGTAGATTGCTGTGGGTAGTATAGTCATTTCACAATATTGATTCTTCCAATCCAAGAACATGGTATGTCTCTCCATCTGTTGGTATCATCTTTAATTTCTTTCATCAGTGTCTTATGGTTTTCTGCATACAGGTCTTTTGTCTCCCTACTTAGGTTTATTCCTAGGTATTTTATTCTTTTTTTGCAGTCGTAAATGGGAGTGTTTCCTTAATTTCTCTTTCAGATTTTTCATCATTAGTGCATAGGAACGCAAGAGATTTCTGTGCATTAATTTTGTATCCTGCAACTTTACCAAATTCATTGATTAGCTCTAGTAGTTTCCTCATGGCATCTTTAGGATTCCCTATGTATAGTGTCATGTTATCTGCAAACAGTGACAGTTTTACTTCTTCTTTTCCAATTTGTATTTCTTTTATTTCTTTTTCTTTTCTGATTGCTGTGGCTAGGACTTCCAAAACTATGTTGAATAATAGTGGTGAGAGTGGACATCCTTGTCTTTTTCCTGATCTTAGAGGAAATGCTTTCAGTTTTTCACCATTGAGAATAATGTTTGCTGTGGGTGGCCTATATTATGTTGAGGTAGTTTCCCTCTATGCCCACTTTCTGGAGAGTTTTTTTTTTTTTTATCATAAATGTGTGTTGAATTTTGTCAAAAGCTTTTTCTGCATCTACTGAGATGATCATATGGTTTTTATTCTTCAATTTATTAATATGGTGTATCATATTGATTGATTTGCATATATTGAAGAATCCTTTCATCCCTGGGATAAATCCCACTTGATCATGGTGTATGATCTTTTTCATGTGTTGTTGGATTCTGTTTGTTAGTATTTTGTTGAGGATTTTGCATCTGTATTCATCAATTATATTGGTCTGTAATTTTCTTTTTTTGTAGTATCTTTGTCTGGTTTTGATATCAGGGTGATGGTGGACTCTTAGAGTTTTGGAGTGTTCCTTCCTCCGTAATATTTTGAAACCGTTTGAGAATGATGGGTATTAGCTCTTCTCTAAATGTTTGATAGAATTCACCTGTGAAGCCATCTGGTCCTGGACTTTTGTTTGTTAGAAGATTTTTAATCACAGTTTCAATGTCATTACTTGTGATTGGTCTGTTCATATTTTCTATTTCTTCCTGTTCAGTCTTGGAAGGTTATACCTTCCTAAGAATTTGTCCATTTCTTCCAGGTTGTTCATTTTATTGGCATAGAGTTGCTTGTAGTAGTCTCTTAGGATGCTTTGTATTTCTGTGGTGTCTGTTGTAACTTCTCCTTTCTCGTTTCTAAGTTTATTGATTTGAGTTCTCTCCCTCTTTTTCTTGATGAGTGTGGCTAATGGTTTATCAATTTTGTTTATTTTCTCAAAGAACCAGCTTTTAGTTTTATTGATCTTTGCTATTGTTTTCTTTGTTTCTATTTCATTTACTTCTGCTCTGATTTTTATGATTTCTTTCCTTCTGCTAACTTTTGGTTTTGTTTGTTCTTCTTGCTCTAGTTCCTTTAGGTGTAATGTTAGATTGTTTATTTGAGATTTTTCTTGTTTCTTGAGGTAGGCTTGTATAGCTATAAACTTCCCTCTTAGAACTGCTTTTGCTGCATCCCATAGGTTTTGGATCATCATGTTTTCATTGTCATTTGTCTCTAGGTGTTTTTTGATTTCCTCTTTGATTTCTTCAGTGTTCTCTTGGTTATTTAGTAACGTAGTGTTTAGCCTCCATGTGTTGTGTGTTTTTTATGTATTTTTTCCCTGTAATTGATTTCTAATCTCATAGCATAGTTGTCAGAAATGATGCTTGATATGGTTTTAGTCTTCTTAAATTTACCAAGGCTTGATTTGTGATGCAACATGTGATCTATCCTGGAGAATGTTCCGTGTGCACTTGAGAAGAAATTGTAATCTGCTATTTTCAGATGGAATGTCCTATAAATATCAATTAAGTCTATCTGGTCTTTTGTGTCATTTAAAGCTTGTGTTTTCTTATTAGTTTTCTGTCTGGATGATCTGTCCATTGGTGTAAGTGAGGTGTTAAAGTCCCCCACTATTACTGTGTTACTGTCGATTTCCTCTTTTATAGCTGTTAGCATTTGCCTTATGTATTGAGGTGCTCCTATGTTGGATGCATATATATTTATAATTATTATATCTTCTTCTTGGATGGATCCCTTTATCATTAGTTAGCGTCCTTCCTTGTCTCTTGTAACATTCTTTATTTTAAAGTCTATTTTGTCTGATATGAGAACTGCTTCTCCAGCTTTCTTTTGATTTACATTTGCATGGAATATCTTTTTCCATCCCCTCACTTTCAGTCTGTATGTGTCCCTAGGTTTGAAGTGGGTCTCTTGAAGACAACATATATATGGCTCTTGTTTCTGTATCCATTCAGCAAACCTGTGTCTTTTGGTTGGAGCATTTAATCCATTCACATTTAAGGCAGCTATCGATATGTATGTTCCTATTACCATTTTCTTAATTGTTTGGGGTTTGTTTTTGTAGGTCCTTTCCTTCTTTTGTGTTTCCCACTTAGAGAAGTTCCTTTTGCATTTGTTGTAGAGCTGGTTTGGTGGTGCTAAATTCTCTTAGCTTTTGCTTGTCTGTAAAGCTTTTGATTTCTCCATTGAATCTGAATGAGATCCTTGCTGGGTAGATTAATCTTGGTTGTAGGTTCTTCCCTTTCATCACTTTAAATATATTGTGCCACTCCCTTCTGGCTTGTAGAGTTCCTGCTGAGAAATCAACTATTAACCTTATGGGAGTTCCCTTGTATGTTATTTGTCATTTTTCCCTCATTGCTTTTAATAATTTTTCTTTGTCTTTAATTCTTTTCAGTTTGATTACTATGTGTCTTCGTGTGTTTCTCCTTGCTTTTATCCTGCCTGGTATTCTCTGCACTTCCTGGACTTTGATGGCTATTTTCTTTCCCTGTTAAGGAAGTTTTTGACTGTAATCTTTTCAGATATTTTCTTCAGTCCTTTCTCTCTCTCTTCTCCTGGGACCCCTATAATGCAAATGTTGTTGTGTTTAATGTTGTCCCACAGGTCTGTTAGGCTGTCTTCATTTCTTTTCATTCTTCTTTCTTTATTCTGTTCCTCTGCAGTGAATTCCACCATTCTGTCTTCCAGCTCACTTATCCGTTCTTCTGCCTCACTTATTCTGCTATTGATTCCTTATAGTGTATTTTTCATTTCAGTTATTGTATTGTTCATCTCTGCTTGTTTGTTCTTTAATTCTTTTAGGTATTTTTTCTTTAATTCTTCTAGGTCTTTGTTAAACATTTCTTTCATCTTTTTGATCTTTGCCTCCATTCTTTTTCCAAGGTCCTGGATCATCTTCACTATCATTATTCTGAATTCTTTTTCTGTAAGGTTGCCTATCTCCACTTCATTTAATTGTTTTTCTGGGGTTTTATCTTGTTCCTTCATCTGGTACATAGCCCTCTGCCTTTTCATTTTGTCTATCTTTCTGTGAATATGGTTTTCATTCTACAGGCTGCAGGATTGTAGTTCTTTTTGCTTCTCCTGTCTGCCCCTTGGTGGATTATGCTGTCTAAGAGGCTTGTGCAAGCTTCCTGTAGGTAGGGCCTGGTGGTGGGTAGAGCTGGGTGTTGCTCTGGTAGGCAGAGCTCAGTAAAACTTTAATCCACTTGTCTGCTGATGGGTGGGGCTGAGTTCCCTTCCTGTTGGTTGTTTGGCCTAAGGTGACCCAGCAGTGGAGGATGCAGGACCTTTGGTGGGGCTAATGGCAGACTCTGGGATGGCTCACGCCAAGGAGTAATTCCCAGAACTTCTGCTGCCAGTGTCCTTGTCCCCGCGGTGAGCCACACCCACCCCCCACCTCTGCAGGGGACCCTCCAACACTAGCAGGTTGGTCTGGTACAGTCTCCTATGGGGTCACTGCTCCTTCCCCTGGGTCCCGATGCACACAGTACTTTGTGTGTGCCCTCCAAGGGTGGAGTCTCTGTTTCCCCCAGTCCTGTCGAAGTTCTGCAATCAAATCGCGCTAGACTTAAAAGTCTGATTCTCTGGGAATTCCTCCTCCCATTGCCAGACCCCAAGGTTGGGAAGCCTGATATGGGGCTCAGAACCTTCACTCCAGTGGGTGGACTTCTGTGGTATAATTGTTCTCCAGTTTGTGAGTCACCCACCCAGCTCTTATGGGATTTGATTTTATTGTGATTGCACCCCTCCTACCATCTCATTGCAGCTTCTTCTTTGTCTTTGTATGGGGGGTGTGTTTTTTGGTGAGTTCCAGTGTCTTCCTATTGATGATTGTTCAGTGGTTAGTTGGGATTCTGGTGCTCTCACAAGAGGGAGAGAGTGCACGTCCTTCTACTCCTCCATCTTGAACCTATCTCTTTTGATACATTTTGGATTTTTTTTATATGATTGGTATGAGATAAAGGTACAGATTCATTTCTTTGCATGTGGATACCCAGTCATCCCAGTCCTATTGGTTGAACAGATTACCCTTTTTCCATGAAATGATCTTACCACTCTTGATGAAAATCATTGGCCATAGATGTATAGCTTTATTTCTGGACTCTCAGTTCTATTTCATTGATCTATATGTTTATATTTATGACAGCACCACACCGTTTTGATAAGGATAGCTTTGCAGTGAATTTTAAAATTAAGAAGTGTAAGTCTTCCAACTTTGTTTTTCTTTTTAAGATTATTTGGCTGCTATCCATCATGGCGGCAGTGGGGGTCGGTGACTGTCCCTGAACAGTGCTGGAGCCGGAGCCAGTTCCCGAGTCCTGCGGCTGAGGAGCCCTTCCATTTTCCACGGCCCCTACCTGCGGGGGGAGGTCGGGTCCTGTGACGGAGCCCAGGGGATGTGACTGCCTGGTGGCGGCAGCCGTAGCAACATCCGGGGCTGGGGGATGGTGTGTTTCGGGCAGACACCCCCAGGCTCGGAACAGCTGAGGTGGCCAGGCCTTCTACCCCCTCTGCCCACCACCTGCCTTCAGGGCTGCGAGAGTCTTTCGTCCCTTACAGACCTGCCCCAGCTCTGGGACCCTCGGGGTGGTCTCTTTCCCCAGACCTGGGACACCCCATTTCCTGAGGCGTGGAGGAGCGTTGCCCCCGGAGTAAACCACCCATGCCTCGGCCCGGCAGTCTCCCTCTTGCCCCCGAGCCCCTCCTTGCTCCGACTCCTGGCCCCATGTTTGACCTCAGAGCCCCCCATTCAAATCCCATTCCTGCTGTCAAGGGGCCTCCCCTTCCCCCCAGGTTGCTCCCATGAGCCTCTAATGCCCTGACTTTTTCCAGTGTCACCTACGGCCCCCTGAGTCTCAGCCCAGCCAAAAACTTTAATGCAAAGGAAAAGCTTGGACTGGTTTCACAGGCCTTTTAAAAAGCGGACTTAAAAGTTGCTGGCAATGCATTCCTTCTCGTCTGAGTGGAGAGCCAGCTCTCGCTGAAGTCGGGGTGACCCGTGTCCTTTTCCGGAAAGCAGGGTAGAGGAGCAGGAGCGGCAGCTAATGCAGCAGGAAATTTGTCAGAAGATGAAGACACCAAGACAGGGGTGGGGTGACTTCCCCAGGAAAAGTTCTGGAGGAGCATCCAAACACGATCAACGTTTCCTTGATGTGTGGAAATCGACATGACTTTAGCCTTACTGACCCTTGTACAGCATACCCTGTGAATATGTCTGTTTAGGTTTTTCTCCTTGAAAAGGAAGAAACTTATTCAGCCAGTAAAAGACACTTAAAATCAAGAAACTTTGGGATCACATCGCAATTACATTACTTCGAATTGATAAACTGCGAATATAATCTGAACTCCTCTGTTTACATATGTCAACCTAAAATCTTCGCTTCCTTTCATTATGGAAGATGTCTTGTGATTGACCTCAATTACTGACTTGTGGAGATGCGGTGAATGTGAAATCCCACATATAGATCGTTTTCCTTCTAAGCTCACTGATCATTCTGAAAGATCTTGAACCCTCTTCTGGAAAGGAGTGCCTATTGTTACTTTATCGGGCAGCAGCCTGGAAAAGCTCTTGGGGACCAGAGAAAGCCAAGTTTGCCTGCCCTGCACTTTATCAAAGGAGCAGGGAAGAAAGAATCATCGAGGCATGGGGGTCCGCACTGCAATGTTTCTGTGGAACATGAAGCCCTTCAGAGGCCAGTAGCATCTGACTTCGAGCCCCAAGGTCTGAGCGAAGCAGCTCATTGGAACTCTAAGGAAAACCTTCTCACTGGTCCCAGCGAAAATGACCCCAACCTTTTCATTGCCCTGTATGATTTTGTGGCCAGTGGGGATAACACTTTAAGCATAACTAAAGGTGAAAAGCTCCGGGTCTTAGGCTACAATCACAATGGGGAATGGTGTGAAACCCAAACTAGAAATGGCCAAGGGTGGGTCCCAAGCAACTACATCATGCCAGTCAACAGTCTGGAGAAACATTCTTGGTACCACGGGCCCGTGTCCCGCAATGCCGCCGAGTACCTGCTGAGCAGCGGGATCAATGGCAGCTTCTCAGTCCGGGAGAGCGAGAGCAGCCCTGGGCAGAGGTCCATCTCGCTGAGATACGAAGGGAGGATGTACCACTACAGGATCAACACTGCTTCGGACGGCAAGCTCTACGTCTCCTCAGAGAGCCACTTCAACACTTTGGCCGAGCTGGTTCATCACCACTCAATGGTGGCCGGTGGGCTCATGACCACTCTCCACTCTCCGGCCCCCAAACGCAACAAGCCCACCATCTACAGCGTGTCCCCTAACTATGACAAGTGGGAGATGGAGTGCACGGACATCACCATGAAGCACAAGCTGGGTGGAGGCCAGTACGGGGAGGTGTATGAAGGCGTGTGGAAGAAGTACAGCCTTGACGGTGGCCGTGAAGACCTTGAAGGGGGATACCATGGAGGTGGAAGAGTTCTTGAAAGAGGCCACAGTAATGAAAGAGATCAAGGACCCCAATTTAGTACAGTTACTTGGGGTGTGCACCCGGGAGCCCCCGTTCTATATAATCACTGAGTTCATGACCTATGGGAACCTGCTGGATTACCTGAGGGAGTGTAACCAGCAGGAGGTGAACGCCGTGGTGCTGCTGTACGTGGCCACTCAGATCTCATTGGCCATGGAGTACCTGGAGAAGAAGAACTTCATCCACAGAGATCTTGCTCCCGAAACTGCCTGGTAGGGGAAAACCACTTGGTGAAGGTGGCTGATTTTGGCCCGAGCAGGTTAATGACAGGGGACACCTACACAGCCCACGCCGGGGCCAAGTTCCGCATCACGTGGAGGGCACCTGAAAGCCTGGCCTACAACAAGTTCTCCATCCAGTCGGATGTCTGGGCATTTGGAGTGTTGCTTTGGGAAGTTGCTACCTACGGCATGTCACCTTACCCAGGAATTGGCCTGTCCCAGGTGTATGAACTTCTAGAGAAAGACGACCGCATGGAGTGCCTGGAAGGCTGCCCAGAGAAGGTCTACGGACTCATGCGAGCATGTTGGCAGTGGAATCCCTCCAACCGGCCCTCATTCGCTGAAATCCACCGAGCCTTTGAAACAATGTTCCAGGAATCCAGCATATCAGATGGAGTGGGAAAGGAATTGGGGAAGAAAGGCATGCGAGGGGTTGCAGGTACTCTCCTGCAGGCCCCAGAGCTGCCCACCAAGACGAGAACCTCCAGGAGAGCTGCCGAACACAAAGATGCCCCCGAAGTGCCTGAGACGCCCCACTCCAAGGGCCCAGGAGAGACCGCATTTGTGGTTGCTCTTGTGGCAGATACAGCAATAATAAAATATTGAACCAAACGAAGAGCAGCTCGTTGTGAAATCACTGATATGAAAAACTCACTGGCACTGATGGAGCCAGGAGACACCTGTGGAGAGCTGGAGAGCTGGTGTCCCCTCGTGGTCTCTGAGAAGAGACTGTTTCTGGTGCTGTTCCCTAGACTAGCGAGGGCGGTGGGAGTGGTGAAAAAGGGCTCTCAAGATGTTATCAGGAGTAACATTAGCAAACACTGATCCAGTGCTTCATATGTGCTGGGCTTGACTCTAAGCGAGACTGTTCTTATTTAACAGTTCCTCCAACAAAAAAAAAAAAAAAAAAGAAAGAAAGAAAGAAAGAAAGAGAAAGAAAAATTACAGAAGCCTCAGTTCTACAGCAGACCAACTGAATGGAGGTGTCTGAGGTGGGGCCCGGCATCTGGGTGATGCTGTGATGGACCACACACTGGGTGAATGGGAAGGGACAGGACAAAGCCAGAATCTGTAGACCCCGTGATTCCCAATTTTTTTTCATCATATACCCATATTAATTTTAAAAAATTGAGGGTGGGAGGGAGGGAGACACAAGAGGGAAGAGAGATGGGGACATATGTTTATGTATAACTGATTCACTTTGTTGTAAAGTGCAAACTAACACACCATTGTAAAGCAATTATACTCCAATAAAGATGTTAAAAAAAGATTATTTGGCTGTTTGGATACCTTGTAATTACATATGAATTTTAGGATTGTATTTTCCACTTCTGCAGAAAAGGCTGTTTTGATTTTGATAGTAACTGCTTTAAATC
The DNA here is from genome assembly GCF_026419965.1 of Kogia breviceps. NCBI lineage: Eukaryota > Metazoa > Chordata > Mammalia > Artiodactyla > Physeteridae > Kogia > Kogia breviceps. The sequence goes on along the minus strand of NC_081324.1, from coordinate 8,204,182 downwards.
TGTAGATCACTTTGAGAAGTATTGCCACGTAACAATTTTAAGTCTTCTTATTTTTGAGCATGAGATATCTTTCCATTTACTTATGTATTTGTTAATATCTGTCATCAGTGTTTCACAGTTTTTAGTTTACAATACTTGCACCTTCTTGTTTAAATTTTTTATTAGATATTTTATTGTTTTGGATGCTATTGTAAGTGGAATTGTTTTCTTAATATCCTTTCAGATTGTTTGTTGCTACTGTGTAGAAAAACAAGTGATCTTTGTGTTGATCTTGTAACCTGAAACTTTGCAGAATTTGTTTATATGCTCTAACAGTTTTAATATGGGTTCTTTAGGATTTTCTGCATATGAGGTCATTTCAACTGTGAATAGAGATAGTTTATATACAATTTTGATACTTTTGAATTTATTTTTCTTGCCTAATTACTCTGGCTAAGACTTCCAGTACAATATTGAATAGAAGTGGTTAAAGTGGGCATCATTTCTCATTATATTAGAGAGATAGTAGAGATAAAACTTTCAGTGTTTTTTAATTGAGTTTTATGTTAGGTATGTGTTTTTCATATATGCTTTCTTATCATGTTGAGGACAGTCCTTTCTAGTCCTATTTTACAGAGTGTTTCCATCATAAAAGGCTGTTGCATTTAGCAAATTGCTTTTCTGGCATCTATTAACATGATCATATGTGTTTTTTCCCTTCTTTCTATTATAGTGATGTATTACATTGATTGATTTCTGTATGTTGAAATACCCTTTTATTCCTGGGATATATCCTACTGGCTCATGGTGTACAATGCTTTTAATATGCATTAAATTCTATTTTTTAGCATTTTGTTGATGAATTTTTTGCTCACGTTTATAAGGGACATTGTTCTGTATTTTACTGTGCTGTCATTGTTTGGCTTTGTTATTAGGGTAATGCTGGCTTCCTTTAATCAGTTAGGAAGTGTTACCTCTTCTATTTTTGGAAGAGTTTGAGAAGGGTTGGTATTAATTCTTCTTTCAATGTTTTTTTAGAATTCACCAATGAAGCCATCGTCTGGTCCTGGGCTTTACTTTGTTGGGATGTTTTTGATTATTCATTTTTCTTTACTTATTAAAGGTCTGTGAGACTTGCTGTTGCTTCCTGAGTCAGTTTTGGCAGTTTGTGAATTTATAGGAATCTGTCCATTTCATTTAGGTTATCTAATTTATTGATGTATAATTTTTCATAGTGTTTTCTTACAGTCCTTTTTTAAAATTTGTGTAAGGTTGGTAGAAATGTCCCCACTTTTATTTCTGTTCCATTAATATGATTCTTCTCTCTCTCTCTCATTAATCTAACTAAAGGTTTGTCAGTTATGTAGACCTTTTAGAGAACAAGCTTTGGTTTTGTTCATGCTCTGTATGGATTTCTATTCTCTATACTGTTTATCTCTGATCTAATCTTTCTTATTTTCTTTCTGCTAGCTTTGGGTTTAGTTTTCTTTTCTTTATATATGTCCTTAAGGAGTAAAGTTAGTTTACTGATTGGAGCCCCAAAGATCTCCTACTCTGTTTCAGTGAACTTTCTCCTGGTTAATTATTTGTTTGGTTACTGTAAACCTTTACCTATCTTCCAGAGTTTCAATAGGTGGATTCTGACAGTTGTAACAAGTTTTCAGTGTTTTTGAACTCCAGAGTTGCCTACTCTGCCATTTTTTCTGATGTTATTTAGGTCAGAAAAATTTTGAATTCACTTGGAATGGACATCCTTGTCACAGATCTATGTTAACTCTTCTAATCTCTGTCATAATATGTTCTGAAGTGACCTGGACCAGTGTCAGAAAAATGACTTTATGCTAATCACACCAGATGAGGGATAAGTAGGTAGTTCGTTGATGGTCTTGTTAAGACACCTGCCCTACCAAGAGTGGAGGAAGAAACCCTACCACATCAGTAAGAGTTTTAGGTATACAGGACAACACATTCAGATTAGTATATCTTGTACCTCCCACCATGTTAAAGGAAGCACAAATTATCCGTTGGTCATCTGTAGTAATTAACTAACAATATCATGAATGGTACGTGACAAGATGTCTTCATTACTTATCTGATCATGGAAGTCATGGGTAATAGTCTTATTCGGGCTTATTACTATTTTCTGATCTCTGTAAAAAGAAATATCCCTTAATTATGTAAAAAATATTTTCGACTAAAACATATTTAAGTTCTCAAGAAATTAAGAGAAGAATGAGTGGGCAGACAAAAAATTTGGAGTATAATTTTTCTTTGCTGAAGTCAAGATTCTTTATCTGTAAAATAATGACTTTATTATATTAGTTGTTTTCCAAAGTGCTCCATAGAGTCTGGGGAGTCTATGGATGACCTCCAAAGACCATTGTCAGAGGAAATTAGATATGAGGAGAGTTTCCAAGTGGGCCGATATCCAAGCCTTTCTCCAAGCATTAATGGGAGAAATTCCACTTTTGACATATAAGACTTCTGTGTAATATATACTGTATTTTTTATTCTTAAAAGAAAGGGCACCACTATGTTAAAAACTTCTTGAAAGCCAATGTGAAAAATAATTTCTTATGTTAATTCTGATGATAAACTGTCAAAATATTAAAATATAATTGTTATTGTTTTTAATTGCCTACAATGTCATCTGAGTTTGGCCTGTATAATGATTTGTGGAATAAATAGAAGACAAAAGTATTGGGTATGGGCATTTTAAAAGTTTTTATAACAACACTTATTGCTGAGCCTTGTAAATTATTTCAGGTAAAGTGATAATATACATTAATTTTAATTTTTAACATCTAAGACATATTATAAATAGAATAGTCCTTGAGGTATTTTTGAGGGTTTCTAAAAATCAACAGATAAAAGAGACTGTAAATACACAAACTTCCTTTATTATAGTTCTCTTTTGTTAATTTTCTATTGTTTAACCAGAACGGTAAATTTTCATCAGTCTGAACCACTAACAATGCATTTCCTGCCTGAAGAAACAATTACAGTCCTGTTCTTATACTATCCTACCAAATACGTTATCATCATTGAATTCTCTTGGAAAGATGTTTAATAATGTTTATAGGCCCAATTTTAGCATATTTTTCATTTTGAACTTCCAGGATTTGGATGAAACTATACATTTTCATTTGGCTCATCACCAAATTGTTTCTGTTTTTATTGATTTGGGACATTTTAACATTCATGAAAAAATGAACATATACATCTCTATGTCATTATTGTATAGGAATATACTAAAATAAAATCGCCTTTCAAAAATATTTAAAAAATATGAACCTTGATTCCTTGTTCCTTTTCTCCCATAGTTTTTCAAAGTTAGTAGAAGTTATGCCTGGATAATGGAGATATGTATTGAAAATATTTGTGCCTTTATTTAATTATCTAATGGTACTATATAGTTCATTTTTATTTTAGTTAAAACAATGTTTTTGTTTATCTTTTGCTTTTGTGTTAGAGTTTGATATTCTCAGTCATGCTCGATCTTTATCAGAGGTGTATTGCCCTCTCACAGTTCAGAGATGCCACTGTAACGCTCCAACTTACAATAGCTGGCAATAAAAATTTGAATTATTTAATATTGATTCACCAGAATTAAATAAAATCCTGAGGGATATTTATTCCTTTTAAGTGCTTAGAATAAAAAGAATATTATTCACTTTTTTCATGTTTGCTGTATAATTGAATCTATATTATGATAATGATGATGTCACTATTATTTTTATACCTACCATTTAATTGAGTGCATGCTATATGCCAGACTCTGGATTCTGTTCTGCAGGTTCAAAAGAATCCTTACAACAATGTGTTGCAGGTGAAGTGTCTGGTGCCAGTGGAGGTTGGTGTAGTGGGTACATTTGTTTACGCAGCTGATCTGGCCCCTGAAAGGACCCCCTGATGAGGGCTTTGTGAGCCTGTTTCCAGGAGGATTTTCCACTGTGGTGTGTGGGTGGAGAGCAGGAAAGCAAGCTCTAGATACCACAGTCATTTTTTTTTAAGTCTTTTATTTTTGAGTGGATTGCTTCAGTGTATTTCACTACCAGTGTGTTCTCTTTTCTTTATTTTTAAGGGTTTTGGATTTACCTGAAGCTTTGTTGCACTTTGTTACACTTCCTTGCTGAATGTTGAGTTGTGCTCTTTCAAGAAAAAAATGATAATTGGCATTATCAATTTAGATGTATCAATGAGAAGCTTTTTAGTTTTTGAATATGTGGTCATTCTGGAGTTGAAGTTACCAAGAAAGATTAATCATGACACTGTAAGACTGAATTAGAAGTGGCTTCCCTGCATTAGAAATGGGTTCTGTAATATTTTTGTTTATATTTCTTATGCATTTTATACCCTGACGTACACAGACTGCATGAGCAAGTTTGAAAGGTGTGAGTAGAGTGGTAGTGTGTGTGTGTGTGTATGTATGTACGTGTGTGTCTGTGTGTGTGCATGTGTGTCTGTGTGTGTGCATCTGTGTGTGTGTGTGTGTGTGTGAGGGGTACATATGTGTTGTGTCTGTGTGGAGGGTGTGCGTGTGTCTCTGTGTGTGTGTGTGCATCTGCGTCTGTGTGTGGAGGGTGTGTGTGTGTATCTGTGTGTGTGCGTCTGTGACTGTGTATCTGTGTATGGTGGGTGTGCATACGTTTGTGTGTGCGTCTGAGTGTGTGTGAGAGAGAGGGAGAGGGAGAAGAAGAGAGGCTAAGGTGCTTAATGTTTTGGTAAAATAAGCTTTTGAGAGTATCTAGTCTGATTTCCTGGGTGTATAGGTGGGGAAGATAAGGCGTGGAATGATAGAGTCACTTTATGCACCGCTGACAGCAGGTTATTAGCAAAGACAAGCCATGTCTTAGTCTCACCTTCCCACCACTCCATCACTCTAAACAATAAATCTCCACTGACAGAAATTTTGCGCCTCAGAGGACATTTGGCAATGTCTGGAAACATTTTTGGTTGTCACAGCTTGGGTGTTCTGCTGATAATTAGTGGGTAGAAGCCAGGGATGTTGCTGAACTCCCTACAATGCACAAAACAGCCCCACATAGAGTTATTTGGTCCAAATGTCAACAGTGCCGAGTCTGAGAAATCCTTTCAAAATGTGAAGTACATCACATCGTGATTAACAAAGGAAAAAAGGCTTAACCATTAACCTCGGCTATGAATTTGATCAAAATCCAATGACTAAATATTTAATTCTAATTATGTAAAATATATCTGATTACTTAAAAAGAAAGTATTTGCCTCTGGGCCATTGTCTCATTAGTAGGTATTCCTAAGGACTGTTCAAAGTCTCACAAAGATAAACTTATTATAATTTCACAGAGTCTCACTAAGACAAGTTCATCATATGCTTATTGCAAGCCTGAGTAATATATCTAATTGTTTTCAGCAGGCCTAAGAGTTGGGTGCCAGAGCAAGCTTACAACCATGAAGCTAACGCAGAGACACAGCAAAATAAGTCCATCAAACTGGGCTGTGATTACATCTGCTTCATGTTAATATTTAGAATATAAAAATTTGCTTAAAATATTTTGTAGACCTTGTAGTTAAGTCAACATACTACTTTTTCAAATAATTAACACTAATGATAGCTTCAATTTATTTAATGTTGGGTCTGTTTTAAGCACTTTATATCCATTATCTCTTAGCCCTCGGCATGTCTCTGTTGGTCATGACATTTGTTTTATAAAAGAAGGGACTGACGGACTCTGAGATGTGACTCTGAGGTCTGTCTGAGATCAGGGCCTCTTCTTTTTAAAATACGTTCTATTGTGAATCAGATTTATTTTTCTTACAGGTTTTTTTCTTAACTTTTCCCTCAACTGACAAAATATAAATCAAGTTGGCTTTGTAGTACAACTTAGACATTTTCACAGAAAATATGCATTGTTTCTGTAAAGAAATCCTGGACATTGTGAAACAATAATTCCTATTTCTAAAATGGTGAGAGAAAAAATGATATTTTCTCTAACACTGGAGTAAGACAATGTCAAGACATTGACATTCAGTTTTATGTGGCTGGTGTATGTGGGTAGGCAGAAGTCAGTTTAATAAAAGATCTGGCTTCCCAGCTGGTCTCTTGATTGATGAAAGATGTATTTGAAAAATCAGTGTACTCCGTGATTTTGTACATACATGTTTCTAATCTGTGACTTCAAATCACCTAGTGCATCTCAATCAAAACAAAAATTGGCTTCCTTGCAAAAATTTTTCAGTTACTGAGACAATTATATGTTGCTTTAGAATAACCTACAAATATTGTTAATGCCATTGAAATTGTAGCAATTACAAGTTAACAGCTGAATTCAAATAGTTACTGAGGTCCACAGAAAAATCTTTTCCATTTATCTTACTTTGTCTATATTTCTATTTTTCTTACTTTGTCAGTGAGAGGCATATACGTGTAATGTTTAGCACTATTCTCTCAACTTATAAAAGTAGGCAAAAAAACCAATATTAGAGGAAATTTTAAAATCACCAAACACTTATTCAATGTTTTAAAGTATATCTTTATAATTTATTTTCTCTACAAGTCACCCAATCTTGAAATACTCTCATTCTTTTTGTTTTCTTCATTGCTTTCATAGAACATCCATATATTTATTCATTTATCCATTTATACCTTCATTCATCTATTCATTAATTTATTTGCCTATTTGCAGAAGATTTGGAGACAAATACAACATTATCTCCTTAAGAAATTTACAGTTCTCTGACATGTAAATAAGTCATGAATATCGCCTTCGGCTATAGCATTAACTCTTTCTGTGGACACCAGGAGAGGTGATTTCTCACAGAGATGGTGAGAAAAAGCTTTAAAATTGGGTAAAGGTTGCTGCGGCAGGAGTTTTCAATTTCATGGTTTCTTCAGGGCTCCTCAATTAAGTGATAAGACTCCAGAGTAAAATCAGTTCTGATTAGTATTTATTCCCAATGGTTTCTGCAGTTAGATACTGTTACAGCTTTTTATTGGCCTGTAGCTCCCACTGTAATAAATAAGGCCACGGGAGAAACCTGATGACAGTGGTTTAACCAGATAAGTTCTCTTTTCCTCCCGTCACCAAAGTCTGCATGAGCCAGTCATGGTCCCAACTCTTTCTGTTCTTCTTAGTGTGGCTTCCGTCTGAGTCTTGACCTCATGGCCTCACAATTAGTTAAAGAATGCTTCTCCATCTCAAGCCTCCTATCCTTGTTCAAGGAAGGAAGAAGAGGAAAGAAGTAAAATGGAGAGTCACCCACATCAGGAAGATGAGACTTTCCAAAACTGTTCTCAGGCTTTCACTTATGTTTCACCGGCCAAACTGTACCATGTGGCTAAGTGTACTTATACTGGGAGTCTTGGTAACATAAGGTGGGTTTTGTTTTGTTTTGGTTTGGTTTGTTTTTTAAACTGACCACTTTGTTGCCCCAAACAAAAATAAAAATTCTTTTTGTAGGGAGGAAGTAGAGAAATAATACTGGTGAGCAAATATCAGAATTCACAGGGAGGTCCTAACATATAAAGTGAAATTGGAATAAACACACAAAAATTAACTTTCATTGATGTGTGCTGAGTACCTTAAGGTATTGTGAACTGGCCAACAAATTATGAAAACGCCAAGGCTGAATTTTCTCCTCTTTTTTTCGTATGTGCCTCTTTCTTTTTATGGGATATGGAGTGTTAACGTAATGGTGTATGTAAGTCATGGTGGCAGTGCACCCTTTGAACTAAGGTGGAGATGAGGGATAGCTCTGTTTCCACGATGCTAGTAGGTACCACACTATCAATCAACAAAGCATTCGTGAGCCAGGTTTGGCAATAAGGACAAAGCAGGACACCTACTCCGCTTTCTGACCCCAAGGGAAGTGAAGTTGTGTGGAACAAAGGAGCCTTCACTTGACAAACTTCCAAGAGAGACGGTGCCCTCCATATATAGCCAGGTTTTACTGATCAGTAATTTATAAACTTGCCAGTAAAAAACTGACGTGTTAAAACAAAATTCTGATTGGTATGCGTTCAAAAGAGCCAGGGGAGATGGAAGTGGAGACAGACAAATAGTCAATTCTTTCAGATTTTACTCTAAAAGTGAGTTCTTTGAAGGGTGAAGAGAAGTGAGGACTCAGGAACAGTAAACATTTTCTAGCTCAAGAGACTGCACGATGGTTTCTCTATTTAAGACCGATAATACAGTGTACAGTAGAGGTTTTGGAAGAAATATAACAGATTTGGTGTCTGGAGATTATCGAGGGATTTAAATGGTTCCTCGTGCCTATTTTCATTAGACTGTTAGAAGTGCAGATCTGAAGCTGATAAACTGTTTTGGGCTGGCTATATATATTTGATAATTATTTGTATATTAGTATACCTGCTAGGGCTGTTTAAGAAGTCACCACAAACTTGGTGGCTTAAAGCAATAGATATTTATTTTCTCACAGTTCCGAAGGCTAGAAGTCCAAAATCAAGATGTCAGCAAGGCCATACTTTCTCTCCAAAGGCTTTAGGGGAGGATCCTTTCTTGCCTCTTCCTAGATTCTTGTGGGTACCAAAAGTCCTTGGCTTGTAGATGTATCACTCCAATCTCTGCATCTGTCTTCTCATGGTGTTCTCCTCTGTGTTTCTGTATCTAAATTTCCTTCTTCTTTTTTTTTTTTTTTAAATTAATTAATTTATTTATTTAGGCTGTGTTGGGTCTTTGTTTCTGTGCGAGGGCTTTCTCCAGTTGTGGTCAGCAGGGGCCACTCTTCATCGCGGTGCGCGGGCCTCTCACTATCGCGGCCTCTCTTGTTGCAGAGCGCAGGCTCCAGACGCGCAGGCTCAGTAGCCGTGGCTCACGAGCTTAGTTGCTCCGCGGCATGTGGGATCTTCCCAGACCAGGGCTCGAACCCGTGTTCCCTGCTTTGGCAGGCAGATTCTTAACCATTGCGCCACCAGGGAAGCCCTCCTTCTTCTTAAAAGGACACTAGTCATTGGATTAGGACCCACCCTAATATAGTATAACCCCATCTTAACTTGATTACATCTGCAAAGACCCTATTTACAAATAAGGGCACATTCACAGGTACCCAGGGTTAAGTATTTAACATATCTTTTTGGAGGACATCATTCAGCCCACTGTAATATATATGGTGAAAGAATCCACAAAAATGGATATGATTACTCTGACAGAGGATGTGGGGTGAGAATAGGACCAGTGACAGTCCCTTGGATGGATTCCTCCTTGAAAGAGAACAAAGTAATAAAGGGGAGGAAAAGGACATGACATGGCTTACAAGACATAAAAAATAATCCAGAAAAGGTGCATGCTGGCAAATGCATTTTGAAGAAGAGATGTGATAAGAGGGTTAAAAATCTTCAGAGCCTTCAAGAAGCATGAGTACAGGCAATAGGCCATTGTAACTCTTACTAAAGATTGCCTACTAAGCAATTGTTACCAAACAAGCTTGGAGGCAGATAGATCATTTAGGAAGATACTGCAGTGACCGAGCCAGATTATAACAGTTGCCTGAACCGGGATTGTTGCAGTGGGAAGAGAGAGGACTGGGGCAGCTTACTGAAGTAAAATCAAAAGGAGGTGATGCTGCATTGAATATAGAAAAGAATTCAAGGATGACTTCCAGGATTTTTTTTTTGGCGAAGTGTAAGACTGGTTGGCATTACTGAGGTAATTAACACAGCAAGTCCATGGAGGAATGATGATTGCAGTTTTAAATATCTTGATGACATATTGTCGTATTTTCTAGTAGCAGAGTACAGTGTGCTGATGTATATAAGTGTTGGAGACTCAGAAAAGGATTGGATCTAAATATAAGTATTTGGTAAAGAAAGGTGATAATTGAAACTGTTAGAATGGGTGAAATTAGCCCGCCCAGGTAATAGATTTACATGAGGACATAGCTGCAGTATATGTAGGGATGGGAGGGAAAAGAGGCACCTCCAGAGGGCAGGGAGAGGATGGTGAGTGCTCATGAGGAAGACCAGGAGGATGTAGTGTTGAGATCCGAGAAATCTTCATGTAGGTGGGGCTGTGAACAGTATCAAAGACTGCATAGAGGACAAGTGGCATATGGGCTGAGAGGAGTCTACAAACTTAAAAAAACACAAAATGTGCATGTGTGTGAATGCATACGCATGTGTGTGGGGGAAAGTGTGTGTTTTCAGAGAGTCACTTTGGTGTACTAAAGGGAGTAGATGATAGATTAAATCGAGTTCCTGGCTGGAAAGAGCTCTTTCAATCATCTGACCATGAAGCAGAAGAGAATAGTACCTACAAGTGAAAATAACCAAACTGAAAGCGAGATTCATTGGCATAACTGAAACTGACTGAAGAACTGGTGGTGTTTAAAACGTCATGAGGAAAATCCAGATGAAAGGGAGAGTTCAGGGAGAGAGAAGAGAGTATGGTCATTGAGCACATTTTCTGAAAAGATAGAACGAAAGGAAACCTCAGAGGGTTAGTTCACTTTTTTATGGGAGAAAAGTCACCCCCTCCATTGCATCAGGAAGTAAGGAGGAAAGGATGCTGTTCACTAGAAATAGAAGACAAATAGGTTATTCGGCTGAGAATATTCTTCCAAATTAAGAGGGGAGGAAGAATGAAATAATTTGGAGACGTTAGCTCCCTAACTTTCAAATGCTGTTTTCATGCTATTTATAAGGATATAGTGATTGTGTTTCTTCTACCCTCTCCTCTGAAAAGAAACTCTGGGCATTCTATGCTGTTAGTTCAACCAGAGAAGCTCTCTTTCATGTGGTCTGCCATCACCCGTTTGTCAGAACACTTCCTGACAGCTGCATCTTGCCACCAGAAAGTCACTCCTTTTTTTTTCCCCCCAGGGAAAGGGGCTGGAGAGCTCTCACTGGGGGCCCTGGAGATGGCAATTCACAATTCCTGCCAACATGACTGAAATCAAAGGTTTTGACATACAGTTTTGTATCTTGATTTCTATACCCAAATAGTTTTCTTTTCTGGTACAATCTAATAAAGATCACTTTGGACCAATGATGTTTCCTATTGTTCCTGTAATCTGCACTATAATCTTTCTTTAAATCTTTTGCAGATAGATACGGTATCAGTTCTTGCTTTGCCATTTTATGTTTTCTATTACTATTGCAAGTTATATAAATTGTTATTAAACATTAAACACACTGGTGGATGAAGGGGTGGATGTTTCTTCCTTTTTCACTTACAGTACCGTTCAAATAGGTTGTGTAGAAAGTACTGGATAGCCATACTGAGTTAGGGAACATTAAAATGACTTCATTTTGGATAGCTCACTTGTGATCCACAGAGAGTGTTGTGGTATTGGTTTTGATAAAACTTCACAACCAATGGGAATCTTTTTCGAGTTAGTGTGGAGTGGCCTTAATGCTGGAAATAATCCTGTTGGCCAAGACCCCAGAGCTATACAGATGAGAAAAGGATGCCGGAAATTCTGTTGTTTACATATGTGTCTGTAACACTGAGCCGCTAGAGCAGCCCAGCAAGCCCAGAGGGTAAGATGCTTAATAACTTTGTGGTTTTCTATTTAATTTTTATATTTTCCTTCTGGGGCAGAGCATGTGTTGTTCTCAGAGCAAAGAAAAGACAGTTGCTTATAAGATGCAGAACTACTGTACGTCTGGAAAACAGAGGGATTCGGTGTTTCTTCTTAAAGTGGACTTGATTTCTTCCCTCCTTCTTCCATTTTCCATGTTGGTATTATTTATCCTGACAGCTTGTCATATATTTTCTGTTTTGTAAAAAATAACTGTGTACTAACAAAACTCAGGTAAGATTTTCAACTCTAAATTTAGACATTAATATATTATGTTGATAATAAAACCTTGTTTTGTAGTTCTAAATGAATGTGAGTTAGTCGAAGTGTTTGAAGTAATCTATATTCTTAGAGTAAAAGTAAAGTAGAATTATTATGCAAATCCTCATATTTATGCCTCATGCATTTAGAGTTATTTTCATTTTGCTGGTCCTCATGCTAAATTCCTGTCACTGTTAGCAGAAAAGTATACTTCAAATTTAGCATTAATATTGATTTCTTTATATAAGCTACCTGGGTAGTGTAGAGGAGAAGAGAAATAGAATATAATAATAAAATCCTGACATAATAAAAGGAAATGGGTGTTTAGAGAAAGAAATTACAGAACTAAGGAAAAAAGATATCTGAAAACCATTGGGAAGTATTTGCTTATGTTTCCTGCAAAGATAAATTATAAAATAAATGTTGAATGGGTAAATCTGTTAAATAGAAATATAATGGAGATATTCTTTTTAAAATACAATTATAAACATGTAAGTAACATGGCACTGAAATACACAATGATATTTCTTGATATTCTCGTTTAAATAAACACTAGTTTTCCTTTTTTCTAAAATCATCTGAATACACTTTTGCTAATATTTTTGTGGGGTAGGGTATTGTTACAACTTTTGATTAAATGTTTTGTTAATCATTTTATTGTCAAATATCCTATTGTCATATCCTTTAAGATATCCTTTAAATATTGTTAAATATCCTTTAAATATTGTCAAATATTTAAAGACATATAAATTAGTCTTTAATTCTGACTTTTCTCCATATTTTTACATAAACATTAGATTAGAAAGGAATCTTGACAAGCTAGTGATACAATATTTGTATAAGTTTTGTGTGATTTTGCAATATTGATTAAAAATATCAATGTCTATTTGAATATTTAGAAAAATGTTTAATATGAATTGTATTTTTTCCTAAAACTTTAAAAAATAGTTTTCTTGTGAAATAACATCATTTAGTGGTCTCTCTTGCACTGTTCATATGTTTTCATTGGATTCAGTATTTGCTTGATCATTGGGACCTAGCTTCTTGGGGCCTCACTATGGGTGTAGACTTGAAATTTATGAGCGTTTCATCTAATTATTAGAGCCACACATATAATGGCAGTAATTCTTTACAACAGAAAATGATCTCAGGCCACTTCTATTTGAAGAAGCATCATATCTCCTGTACTTGTATTACAAGGTCAGTTGAATTCTGCCATAATGCCAAAACCTTCAAAATTCCCTTTTTAACAAGATTTTAGAGAAGGCTTGAAAGAAAAGTCTGGCTGCCTGAGCTCACTTAAAAAATCAGTGGAACTTGGACAGTTGCTGAAAAGCAAAAAGACTCTTCTACTGTTTAGAAGTAGTTGGAGCAAAGGGTTTTGAGGCATAAATTAATATACAGCCAGGTAGGCTAGGGATGAGTGACTCCCCCCACTGGAGCAGAAAAAAATACACCTTGTGAGTAGTAGACATTGTGCACAATAGCCAGAGCAGGATGGAGTTGTGGAGCATCTTAAAATTCACATAGTTTAATTTTGCCCTTATATATTAACAGTGGGGACAATTGCAAATTTCTGAAGACATGGAGTATTTCATCTCATCCTCTGCTTCCTCATTTTTCTTCATCATCTTATTCTTCTTAATCATCATCTTCTTCGTTTTCATCATTGGCATACTTTCAACACATGATTGTGCTTTTGTGTTCAAGGTAACTTACATACATATCTACAATTTTGATAGCTGTGTGATCAAATGAACTTTATTTTACATATTATCTTTATTTTACATGTGAAAAAATCTGATGTTCAAAAATGCTAAATGATTTCTTTAAAGCCACAAATATAGTAAGTGGAGCCAGGATTCCAGACAATGTCTTTCTGGCTCCAGAGCTATTCCACTGTGCTGCACTGGTATTTTAGGGTTGTGACTCTGGCTGGAGTTAGCTGGATGGTTTGGAATGGGCATTGGGGTAACAGAGCTCAGGGGTGGTGAGAGGGGTGGTGAGACAACAAGCAGATCAATTCCAGCATGTGTAAACCCAGCCAATCACAGTCCTATCAGGTGGTCCACTCTTGGCATTGGGAATAGAAAGAAGAAATTGATCCTGAAAATAAGCAGGTATTACGTTTAAATTGGCTGTTCTCATATTCACTTCTTATGCTTTCCTCTCTCTTTTATTTTCTTGAATGCTTTAGTCCTATTCAGAGAAGATATATTTTGATTTCTCAAAGGAAATTTCATCTCTGAATTTCATCTAATATTACTGATTCACAAATGAAATATGTGAAATGACTGGAAATGATATTGGGATTACACTGACATTCCTTTGTTTCTTTTGATGCATGATATGAATGAATGCCTAGTAACCACACCTTCTTAAAATTATGAAGAGATGCAATTATTACCAAAAAAAATTATCCTATAAGTCTTATTTCCATGGGTGAAGAGTGAATATAAAATGTATGCTGCTAATAGATAATTTTAAGAACAGTGTATGTATAGTAAAAAGAATAGAACCTATTTATCAACATTTTCCCCTTCAAATATCCAAACCTTAAATGTATTATTTTGCTTTTCCTCTAAATAGAATAGGACTAATCTCTGCAATAGCATTCATTTTCTTCTCTTCTATTTTTCAATGTTTTTAACGAAACAAAATTAGAAAACCACCTTATGTTATAATAATGAGTTTTGAATAATATGTATAATTTCTATATTTTATTTATTTATTTATTTATTTTTAACATCTTTATTGGAGTATAATTGCTTTACAATGGTGTGTTACTTTCTGCTTTATAACAAAGTGAATCAGTTATACATATACATATGTTCCCATATCTCTTCCCTCTTACGTCTCCCTCCCTCCCACCCTCCCTATCCCACCCCTCTAGGTGGTCACAAACCACTGAGCTGATCTCCCTGTGCTATGTGGCTACTTCCCACTAGATATGTATTTTACGTTTGGTAGTGTATATATGTCCATGCCACTCTCTCACATTGTCACAGCTTACCCTTCCCCCTCCCCATATCCTCAAGTCCATTCTCTAGTAGGTCTGCGTCTTTATTCCCATCTTATCCCTAGGTTCTTCATGACCTTTTTTTTTTTCTTAGATTCCATATATATGTGTTAGCATATGGTATTTGTTTTTCTCTTTCTGACTTACTTCACTCCGTAAGACAGACTCTAGGTCCATCCACCTCACTAAAAATATCTCAATTTTGTTTCCTTTTATGGCTGAGTAATATTCCATTGTATATATGTGCCACATCTTCTTTATCCATTCATCCAATGATGGACACTTAGGTTGCTTCCATGTCCTGACTATTGTAAATAGAGCTGCAATGAACATTTTAGTACATGACTTTTTTTGAATTATGGTCTTCTCAGGGTATATGCCCAGTAGTGAGATTGCTGGGTCGTAAGGTAGTTCTATTTTTAGTTTTTTAAGGAACCTCTGTACTGTTCTCCATAGTGGCTGTATCAATTTACATTCCCACCAACAGTGCAAGAGTGTTCCCTTTTCTCCGTGCCCTCTCCAGCATTTATTGTTTCTAGATTTTTTGATGTTGGCCATTCTGACCACTAAGAGATGATATCTCATTGTACTTTTGATTTGCATTTCTCTAATGATTAATGATGTTGAGCATTCTTTCACGTGTTTGTTGGCAATCTGTATATCTTCTTTGGAAAAATGTCTATTTAGGTCTTCTGCCCATTTTTGGATTGGGTTGTTTGTTTTTTTGTTATTGAGCTGCGTGAGCTGCTTGAAAATTTTGGAGATTAATCCTTTGTCAGTTGCTTCATTTGCAAATATTTTCTCCAATTCTGAGGGTTGTCTTTGGTCTTGTTTATGGTTTCCTTTGCTGTGCAAAAACTTTGAAGTTTCATTAGGTCCCGTTTGTTTATTTTTGTTTTTATTTCCATTTCTCTAGGAGGTGGGTCAAAAAGGATCTTGCTGTGATTTATGTCATAGAGTGTTTTGCCTATGTTTTCCTCTCAGAGTTTGACAGTGTCTGGCTTTACATTTAAGTCATTAATCCATTTTGAGTTTATTTTTGTGTACGGTGTTAGGGAGTGTTCTAATTTCATACTTTTACATGTAGCTGTCCAGTTTTCCCAGCACCACTTATTGAAGAGGCTGTCTTTTCTCCACTGTATATTTTTGCCTCCTTTATCAAAGATAAGGTGAACATAGGTGCGTGGGTTTATCTCTGGGCTTTCTCTCCTGTTCCATTGATCTATATTTCTGTTTTTGTGCCAGTACCATACTGTCTTGATTACTGTAGCCTTGTAGTAGAGTCTGAAATCAGGGAGCCTGATTCCTCCAGCTCCATTTGTCGTTCTCAAGATTGCTTTGGCTATTCAGGGTCTTTTGTGTTTCCATACAAATTGTGAATTTTTTTGTTCTAATTCTGTGAAAAATGCCAGTGGTAGTTTGATAGGGATTGCATTGAATCTGTAGATTGCTTTGGGTAGTATAGTCATTTTCACAATGTTGCTTCTTCCAATCCAAGAACATGGTATATCTCTCCATCTATTTGTATCATCTTTAATTTCTTTCATATGTGCCTTATAATTTTCTGCATACAGGTCTTTTGTCTCCTTAGGTAGGTTTATTCCTAGATATTTTATTCTTTTTGTTGCAGTGGTAAATGAGAGTGTTTTCTTAATTTCACTTTCAGATTATTCATTATTAGTGTATAAGAATGCTAGAGATTTCTGTGCATTAATTTTGTATCCTGCTACTTTACCAAATTCATTGATTAGCTCTAGTAGTTTTCTGGTAGCATCTTTAGGATTTTCCATGTATAGTATATTATATCATTTTAGAAATGTACTTTGTACTATTTTAGAAGCTTGCTGTCTCTTAAGTAGGCTTTATTGGAGTAATACCTTTTGCCAAGCATCCGAACAGATGATAGTTGAAATGTAAAGATTAATCCTTTTAAAGTTATCATTACTAAAAGAATAAGTACATTTGTTGTTTCAAATGCTTTGGTCACTGACTTTATGACATTTTTTTTTAATTAAATAGGTCTAGGCTGAATTCCAAGATGGTTTTCCAAAGAGAGAATTTTGTATACCTGAGTCCTCAGTGCCGTCACCAATTATAGATGTTCAACTGTGATCAAGTATGAATTGAGACTTTGGTTATAAAAAGGAAAACTGGGTAGATATTTTATTGGAGAACATCAGCCCATCAAAGAGAAGATGAGTTGGGCTCAGGGCCATTTCATTGAAATCATATCAATAGCTTTGCAGAGGGATATTAATCTTATTATATGTTTAAATATTATCTTGGTGATTTATAGTCAATGGTATTTGCCAAGAATTGCTGTTACATGTAACAAAGATATAAAGATATTTGATGTTAAAATTCTGATACAAGCATCTTTTTTGGTAGCTGAAGACAGACATATCCTTAGTATTGGGTAGGAAACATGCTCACTGCAGAACTTAAAAATCGTATTTTATCCCAATGCTTGCTTTTAATTTGTGGAAATTAAGATTCCGAAAAATAGAAGTGAGTCTTTCAGTCACTGACTCATGAACATATATTCCTTAGTTAAAGGAACTGTTTAGAAATGTAACACGATGTAAAGTGACAATATTTAAATGAAGAAGAGCCTGAAGCAACTTTAGGCTAGTTTTTATGGAAAGAGTTCTGAGGGTTTTTCATAGAGTCTTTCATTTCCTCCCTTAGTGAATTTAGGATTATGAAGGCATTATGTCAAAAGTTGAATTTATGATGGCTGCCGGAGATCAGATGGCTTTATTATTCAGCATATATTCATAGATTCCTTTCTTCTGTTTACTCATCATCTGAATGAGGTGAAAACATAACTCACGGGAATAAAGTGCTCAGTGGAATGGTAACACTTTGTAGCAAAGGAGGGGGTGGTGGTGGAAGTGCCAGGCAATCCCTGGAATTTAATGTAGTTCTGGAAAGTTCTACTTGTAAGCCTTTCCTAGGTAGGAGCTTGAGTAATTGCAGGGGTTGTGTGAGGACTCAGGTGTGCCTCATTCCATTTTTAGTTCAGAATCTCCTGTAGCATTACCTATGGCAGGACTGAGTTGGACCAAAGCCAGACAACTTAGAGCTGCTCTCATCCCATTCTCTGATGCTGCCCAGGTTTGTCTGTTCTTCTTATCACGACAGAGCTTAAGTTATAAAACTTATGACTGTGTGGATTGAAATCATTGATTGTAACAATTATGATAATAAATGGACTCTTAAAATGTTGATGCTGTATGAATCTACATGCTGGTTTCTGAACTTTGGATGTGGGACTGCAATAAATTTGACCTACTAGTGCAGATTGATGGGAAAGATTCTAGTACTCACCGAGCCATAAGCAGGTCCACTGTCTTAGAAGTGGGCTTCTCACAGAAGGCAGGGCCTAAGCCTAGCTGACACCAAAGCTTGACTCCTAGGTCTTATATTAATATATTCACTTGTCTATATCTACTCTGTGGCTGTAAGTGGTTATTATTTTGTCTATAAATTAATGAAAATGACACATTCTAGTTATCTAGATGTTTATCAGAAACAATATCAGAAGTGTAAATAATGCAAGAGGCAAACTCCCCCTCCCCACTTCTCAGTCCTGTGAAACCCCTTGATTCTCTTATTTTTTGGAAAGTGTACACAAGCCTTTTTCTCTCAAGTCCCTCATCCACTTTCCACACTATTTCAAAAATATTTGTGGCTGACTATGTATAAATATTTGTCTTTTGTAGATAAAGATATTCACAGTAATATATATATATCAGGTAATTCAAAGAATTAAGTTCTTGGTCATGATTAAAATGGAAGTTAACCTCACTGAAAACTTTTTCTATATTAATTATAAAAGTCTATCAGCATCCAGTTTTCCAAGGTCACCTTCTTTAGGGGAGTCCGATTTATTTAGTAAAACTTGTAATACTTGTCTTTTGGGGAAAAAAAAAGAATAGTTTTAAGTCACTCTGTTTTCTTGCCGGTTTATTCACTTAGTGGTGAATATCTACTGTGTCTCCGACCTTGTTCTAGCAATAGAAATAGAAATGCAAACTAAACTAAAAATCCCCTGCTTTCATCAAGTGTAAATTTTAGCTAGTGAAGCAATAGAATCCACAAATTCTGTAATTATATATTAATTAATGATAAGTTCTTGACGAAAGAAAAGGCAGGCTAAAAGGGAATGGACAATGTGTGTCCTTTTGACATAATCTGAGAACTGCCCTCTGTCAGGGTGAATGAAAGAAGTCTACCATGAGGAATCTTAGGAGGAAAAGTTATAGGCAGATTAAAAAACACTAAAGTCTCTAGTCAGGAGAGTATTGTTTTTTGAAGGAATGGCCAGAAGGCCAGCAGCTGCAGAAAGTAAGCAAAGCAGAGACAGGTGTACCGTGAAACTAATCCAGCTAAGTTTCAAGATAATCTTTTACATTAAAAAAAAAAGGCCTCCTCACCCCATAACGGTATGAATCTCAGGTCCAGAAATCTCAGATCCTGGAGAATAGTTTGGAGAAGTAGCCTGTACCCAGATCATGAGACCCTCACAGGCCGCAGAGATAACTTCTTTTTTTATTGTGAGCCTGATGGCAAGTGATTTAAGTGTTTTGATCCTAAGTTGAATTTTAAAAGGATCACTCCAGTTGTTGTGGAGAATACACTGGAGTAGGGAAAAGTTAGAGAGACTGGGTAAAATACAACAGTCCAGGCAAGAGATAAGGCAGTTTGAAATAGCTACTAGAAACAAAGTTGATGAGATTATGGAAATACAGAATTTTCCAACAACGCTGATGTGCAGTGTGAAAAAAGAGGAATCAAAGATGATCTCTTAAAAAAAATGATGATCTCTTGGCTTGATCTGAGAAACTGGAATAATAAAATGTCTGTTTTTTGACAGAAGGAGGCCAGTGGGAGGAGTAGTTTAGATTGGGAGCTGGTGTTTAAGAATTTGGTTTTGGACATGTGACATTTGAGATACCAGTTAAATATTGAAGTGGTGATGTCAGCTGGATTCATGAGTCGAGAACTAAAAGAAGATCTCAGAATGGAGAAATAATTTTGGTAAACATCAGGAAATAGGTGGTTTTGAAGGCAAAGGACTGGATGCATTCAGCTAGACCACTGGGGAAGAGAAAAGGTGCAAAGACTCAGCCCTGGAGCACTTCCACCTCAGAAGTGTGCAGTAAGACAGACCCACTGAAGCAGAATAAGAAGCAGCCACCAGCAAGGTAGAGAAGAACCATGAGAGAGGGGTCATCTAGAAACCAAGTAAATGAGTGATCTGGAAAGATGGAATGGCCAGTTATATAAATGCTACTAATTGGTCAAGTAAGACAGGAATTTCAAGCCTGGAATTAAACATTAATTAGATTTAGCAATGTAGAAGTCATTGATTGTTTTTGTAGAGATCTAGGCTTGAATATTAATACAATGGGTTCAAGAGAGAATTGGATGAGTGAAAATGTCTTTTCAAGATTTTTGTTTCAAAAAATTCCAGAGAAATAGGATGGCCCCTGGATGGGGTTCAAGATGATTTTTTTTAAGGTTGACGGTATTACAGCCTGCCCATTTCCTGATGGGAATGATCTAGAGGAGAAGTATAAACTGATTTAGTAGGAGAGAGGGGGCTGTTTTGGGGGGACCCACATCCTTGAGTGTGTTAGAGGTGATTAGATGGAGCATACAAATGGGAATTTTGGCCTTAAGGGCCTGAATGGTCCCTCCATAGAAACCAGCAGAGTAAATGGTATTAATGAGACTGATAGCTGTGGTAGAACCAGAGTATAGTGGTTGTCTTTGATAACTTTTCTTCTCTTAGTGAAATAGAAAAAACAATTTCATCAAG
The DNA here is from genome assembly GCF_026419965.1 of Kogia breviceps. Taxonomy (NCBI): domain Eukaryota; kingdom Metazoa; phylum Chordata; class Mammalia; order Artiodactyla; family Physeteridae; genus Kogia; species Kogia breviceps. The sequence continues at coordinate 8,183,579 of NC_081324.1, read as the reverse complement.
AGAGATGGAAGAGTTGAGAAAGACATAGGAAGTTTGAAGACAGAAAATGTGTGGCGTTGTTCAAGAGAATGGGAGAGCGAATTGATCGAGTTGGCTTGGTAGCACTAAAGGCTGGCCTGATATTCAAGTCAAGAAGTTGAAGTGTGACCAGATGACAAGGGATGTGTTTTCTCCAAGTATGATCAGGTGCTGAGGTGCATCTATGGACCAGGCAGGTAGTTGGAATTAACCAGAATTAGAGTTTTCTAGGCAAGTAAGGTGGAGAGAATGCCATTCTAGCCAAAGGTAATTTGCTAATAATGGAGCACAGAATAGGGAGGGCAACGTTGATGTGAAGTAGATGAGAAACAGAAGGCAATAGAATCAATTTATAGGACGTCCAAGTTGGGTCAAAGAAAAGAGTTATGGGGCCAATAGAAGAAGGTAATCAGAAAGGTGCTTGACATTGAAATGGGAAAGAAATGCTAACTTGGTAATGGCATCTAGGTTATATAACCAGCCAGTGGGTGGGTGAGGTAAAATTATTGGAATTAATATGAACTGCGAGATGAGAATATTGTAAGGATAATGTATGTGAAAATACTTCGGATATAAATGAAGTTTTTGTCCCTGAAAATATATTTCATCCCTCTACTACCTAATCAATTAACACAATTGGTTTTACTAGATAAGCTTTATTTTTTATTAATAAATATTTTAAAATTTACTTAAATGTGGAATAATTGCCTCATAAAAATACATGGAAAAGCATAATGTTATATATATATATATGTATGTATGTGTGTGTATATATATATATATTTATATATAGATAGTTAGATTTTATTATGGTAGAAACATAAATATCCACAGGTAGACACTAATTTTAATACCCATCCCATACTGAGACTCTAATTTTTTGTCTGTGATTTTATCCATTTACCTTCTTGCTATTTTTTATGATGTTTTTATTGGTCTTACAGACTGTATTAGAGAACAATCTTCAGGCAGGGATAAGATCTAGACAGAATTTTCCACATCTAACAAATTGTAAGCCCATAATCCTTCTAGAGGTATATTATTTTGCCAATGATTTCGATAAAAATAAAAATAATGTTTATTAATAATGTTATTTAGTATTCTTGGGCTTAAGTTTATAACACAACCAATATTTTTACAATTAGATGTATTTTAAAATATAAGAAACATTTTTGTATTGTTATGAAGAAATGCTGTTACATTAAAAAATTAAATGTTTTACTGATCAATTAAAAACAAAGAATCATTTTTGTCTAAAAACCCAAGCTGTCTAAACAGCTTCAAATGTATTTTAATGGGGTTTCTTAAAGGCTAGATGAGAATGTTGACCAGACATATATCCCTTGTTTTGAATGATGTCAGTTCTACTCTGGTGCAACTAGTGCAGCATCACCTCTTCTGCATTATGGGACCATGTGGCAGAGAATGAAAATGTCCTGTTTATTTGCATTTAAATAACAGGCATTACTTCTTTTGTCTGTTATTTCCACTATCAATAGAATGCAGTTTCCAAACATATATTTGTAAATACTGTTATTAGTAATCATGTTCACTTGAAGTATAGATTGAAAGCCTCTGTAAGATAAAGAAAAAATATTGCCAAAATGCACTGAACATATTTTTTAAAAATCAAAACATAATTTTCTATTTTTATACAATCCTCTATGAAAAAGAAACCCCCTTAGTTTTGTTTAGATATTCTAGAGTAGAGATGTCCAATAGGAATAGGAATTGTTTAAGCAACATACACAATTTAAAGTTACATTAAAAAGTTAAAAAATTGCATAGCACAGGGAGAACAGCTTGGAGCTTTGTGACCACCTAGAGAGGTGGGATAGGGAGGATGGGAGGGAGACGCAAGAGGGAGGAGATTTGAGGATATATGTATACATATAGCTGATTCACTTTGTTATAAAGCAGAAACTAACACACCACTGTAAAGCAATTATACTCCAATAAAGATGTTTTTAAAAAAGTTAAAAAATAAACATGAAATTAATTTTAGTAGTATATTTTACTTAACTCAATTTATTAAAAATATCATTCTAAAATATAATCAATATAAAATTATGAATGAGATATTTTACATTTTTGTTTTCTATACTGTGCCTAATTTACATATACAGTACATCTCAGATCAGACTACCATCATTTCAAGAGCACACCAGCTCCATCTGGCTAATGACTGCCATGTAGGACAGACCCCACAATATAAACAATTACAAAGTATTCTCACAGCAACCATAGATCATGGTTAGGAATTATATTTATCTCTGTGTTGTAAATGAAGGTACGTGTTTGAGTGACCTTCTCAAGAAACAGATTTTTCCCGGGTTTTCTGATTCTGAACCCAGTATTCTCTGGGTTTCACTATACCATTCTGATGCTGTTATATTGATATATTTTTGTTATACTGATACTGAGAAGTATGTGACATATGATCACCTGTGGAAATAACTGGTGTCAGTATGTTCTTTCCTTGCTATAATTTAAGAAAACCTAATTGGTGTGAAAAGCAGACAATGGTGAAAACAATGAAACCCAGTTTCTAGGAATCCACACATTTCTTAGTTTTTTTTTTTTTCTTCTTCTTTTTATGAATTAAATGAAAGATACAAATCTGGGAGAGCAGAGAGAGAAAACAAGTAAAAATAGAATTTTTGAGGAAGATTTACAATTGTGGCATTATTGGGATTACTTGGGAAAGAGTTGAAAAAATATTTATATGATTGAGAGGGTGAATATAAACAAAGCAAGTTTAAAAAAATAACTGAGTTTAATCTGGTTTCAGCTCTTTCCTTGCACATGTCTTACATTTTCTATGTTAGAGACTGGAAAGCCAGATCTGTTGAGAAATATAAACACTGGCTATTAACTTCCTGTTATTTTGACATTTTTAATGCAATTCCTTACTTGTCTTTAGTAAAGAAATAAAAAAAAAACTATGCCTACAGTAAAAATAAATGCATAAAAACTGATTCCAGATCAATTAACAATTGTGTTAAGAACTCTGTTTTATAGTTAAATTGCTTTTTTCTTTAATGTAGTCTATTTTTATGCCAAAGGACAAAAACCAGAACATCAGCTCTTAGAAAGATGATTGGAGAAGTTGAGAGACTCTATGTCTAAACAAATTACTAATACATTTTGGCTAAAAGGGAGAAAGTATAGCCAGGGAAGAAGTTTTGCTAGCACATAAAGTAACTGATCTTCAAATCAAAATTTAACATTTACATCTTTAAATATTTCATGTCTTTTCTTTCAAATGAAATTTTCCCAGGGAAATCAAGATTTTGGATATATTATTATAAGACGTAGCTTAAGTATTGCACAATCACCATATTTGTTTTTCTAGGGTAAGGTATTTTCCTCCCAATGATATATCTGCAAACTGATTACTTGTTTTATATTAATTAAAATGTAAAGAATTAGAACAAAACATTTGATTGATATTATTTTTATCTCAAAAGAGTACATAAATCGATAGGCTATAAATCTAGTGCCAGTGACTCAGATAAGAAGTCCAAGTTTCATCTAAACATCAACATCTTATTAGCTGCTGTTCTGATAATTTGTGATAAAATATATGTATATATTAATATTTCTCCTTTTGTTACATAATATAAGAATGTCCAGTTTTGAACAATTTCATTGTTCTCCTTTGCTTTTTCTATATTATTTTATTTCAGTTTTTCTGAGAGTTAAAATGCTCCTTAGCGAGAAAAAACAATTCGTTTAACATCCTTGCAATACTATAAATAAATATAGTACTATAAATGCATAGTTTTAATTATACACAAAATCAATTTCACATGTTCCTTTTATATTTTTTCCATTCATTCATAAGAGGTACAATATACTCTCTGAAACTTATGCTATTTCTATTCAGAGGTAGGTAGCCTTGTGATTTCAAAATAGATTAATCACGTGTTTTAAGGAAAAACATAATTGTGAAACTTGGGTAGGTCCATATTCACTAATAATTTTATTTTCTCAGTGTCCTCTGTAACCATATCCACACCGGCATATAATTCAAGAACTAAATCTGACTTGTAGTAATTTGGAGTCGCCAAGGTCTTCACTGAACTCCTGTAGTTCTGCACCTTGAACATATTGCCGTGGGTGTGTATTGCAGCTGGTTTCCTGTTTAAAATATTTCGAGAACTTTTGAAAGTTCAGTTCGTTCTCTGCCCAGAGTTTCTTCATTTTCCATAAAGAAAGAAGAACTGAACATCTGTAAATATTTATATTTGGGAGATTAATCAGAATATGTGATTAAACTCCAAAAATTGGGTTACTCTGTGTTGAAGTTTATGCAATTCTATTATTTACAGTTCTTTCAACATGTTCAAAGTAATTTGCTTTGTTTGGTTCATAACCTCATTTTTGTTATATTTTAAAATGTGAACACATCTAGATCAGATGCTGCGAGTGAATCTTTGGAGAAAAAAATATCCTTGAATTTGAGTTGAATATCTGTGAGTCGTATTTCACAAGTAATCAGAATGTAAGCTCCATCAGAATTGACATTTAAATCTATTTATTTACTGATGCACCTTCAAGCCCTGGAACAATGTGCCTGGCAGTTGGCAAAAATTAAATAATATTAGTTGAATGAATGCAGGAATATTCAAGGCTCAAAAGCTAAAAAATGTTTATCCTTATTCTACACTAGCAACATGAAGAAATAAGTAGACATTATTGTATAGGCATGTGTATGTTTTTAGTAAAACGATCATCAAAATGTATTGTTTTACATGCATTTACTTGTTGTGTCTCATTTTGCCTTTGCTTCACATGAGTTGCAGACATCATTTAAAAACCCTAAACTGAATGAAGATAAAAGTAAAGACAAATGGAAATAAGTATAGGTACTTTAAAAATCTTAAAAGTACTATTGTTAAGTTAATTAAACAGGGAGCCTGTTAGACAGGGGTTCTAATGTCATGGTAGCCTGTGGAAGCAAAACAAAATCTAAGTCCATTAACACCTCAAGGTTACTAAATTGAAACCTAAGGACAGCTCATCTCAAACAGCCAACTGGGGAGTAAGTTATAGCTAATCAATAATTTCCTTCCTTTGCTTCCACCTTTTCTTGATAAAAGTCTCTCCTCAGCCTCTGTCAGTGGAGTCTTCTAGTTTAGCACTATCTGATTGGAGTCGATTTTTGCTGAAATAACCTTTTTAATATGCCTCAATTTATCTTTTAACAGTATATACTTACCACTACTTGTTTTTAATTATGTGTATGTTAGCTTTTGTGTACAAGTTTTCCAGTCTAATTTAGAGCCATAGGGAAAGTTGTTCATCTTGGAACAGGGCACATCATGTACAAGAGACGTTGGCTTGAAAAAAGGCAAACAAAACCCTAATAGGACCAAAAATTTGGAAAGAGGTAGTGATCAGTGTTTTTCAGATGATTTACATTCTTATCTATCTGCCTTCTGCCTACCTATTTTTTTTCAAACCAAGGAACTTATTTGTAAACTTCAGTGAAGAACTTCCATAAATGAACAGTCATTTGCATCAACGTACTCAGCAGGAGGTGTAGTCCTGTCCAGACGTGGTTATGCATCACACGTATGGCTTCTATCTAACTAAAATGAAAATGTGACAGTAAAAAAGCCCAAAGTCTTTTGTTTGTTTTTGCAATTGTACAATGTCATTAGGAAGAAAATTAAGGAGGAATTGCCCCCAATCTGCTTTAATTTAGAAAATAAAATCTCTAGTGTTAGCGTGTTTTAGTCTGTATTAATTTTGGGTGCGTTCTGAGTGCAGGTTACTCTCTGGGTGTTTATAAATTTAGTGATTTTTAGAGAGACTTTTTTGAAGAATTTTCCTAATTAGGAAGACTAAGTATAAAACCATATAGTGCCCTATGGAAACAGTCGAGAAAACAGTTTTCTTTTCATGTTGATACAGTGCAAACTTTAAGAAAGGGGGAATTTTTCAAAAGATAGCCTAGGTGATTAAGTGATTGAAAGGTAGAAGGCTTTTGGGAGATATGACAGGTGATGATCTTGGGATTTCATGAAGCGTGAAGGACAGCAATCTGACTTTCACAGGTAGGGAGAGAAGCTGAATTAGATAATGAATATCTGAATCTGGAAGAGACAAATATTAGACTGAGTTTGGCTTTAATGAACTGAGCATGTTCACGTAAATAGGTAAATGATTTAGTCACCAAATATAGGTACCCTTTAAGTTTTCCACTTTGGAAATAAATATGATTCTCCTACTGACACTGAATGGAGTGAAATGCTCATGAGGGATAGGCAAAAATATAGTGTTAGATTTTCATCTTCACATGATGAGTGCTTAATCTTTTATTGTTAAACACTCTAGTGTTGAAAATAAAGGAGATTGCAAAAGCTTAAGTTGTGGTAGGGGTTTACGGAAAGGAAAATAAGCTTTTCATATTTCCATTAGGAATTTTCAGTATTTTAATGGGACAATATATTTGAATAATTTCATTTAAAATAGATTCAAAATCCACATTACATTAACGTGTCAAATAGTCTTTGTACTACTTTATGAAAAGGATTATATTTTTAAATGTATGCTGTGACAAAAATTTAAATGTTAACCAAAGCATTTATTTCAGAAAAATTTTCCTTTTAAGTTCCCTGAGCTTTATAATCATTTAGAAATTATGGCTATATGTGATCACTGAACTATAGAAGTTATAAAGCATTAGAAAACAACTTTCATGTGGTGGTTAAGATAATAGAAGAGTTTTTTAAAGAACATAATAAGGAATTGAAATAGTCTCTCTATAGGTTAGCAATACATATCTGTAGAACCTAAATTATGTCTTTCAGATGTTGAGTATCAATTGAATAGATGATGTTTTGAATAAATCAGAAGGAGTAAAATACAAAAAGGAATAAAAAATTAAGACTAATGAAAATTCAAGCATTTTCTATTTTTTTTGTTTGTTGCAGAATATTTGGGAAATGCATAAAGCAAAAATTGCATAATCCATGCATAATTTTCTATTTTTCTATTTTAAAAATATGAAACATGCATATTTTAGTTCAAACTAGAACTTCTGCATTTCTCATAGAAAAAAATATTCTTCCTGAAGAATTAACATATAGGAATAGAGTACTGACACCAGAGGAAGTTATTTTGATAATCCAAGACTAAAAGCTTGGCTAGAATGAGAAGTGAAATATCTAGGTATCCAAGCAGAGGAAACTTGGAAATGCTGAAAAGGCAAGGAATAGAAAGGAGGCCAGTGGTTAAGACTGGTGCAGCTGTAATAAGGATTTTGAACTTAATCTTAAAAAAAATGGGAAAGCAGTAACACAACATTGCAAATCAACTATACTTCAATTAAAAAAAAATAATGGGAAAGCAATTGAAAGAATTTCAGCAAAGATGAAATAATCAAATGAAAAATAGAAAAATCTCTCTCCAGTTATTGAGTGGTGAAGACTGGTGAGAGGGAGAACAGATGGAAATCAGTTTCAGTAAAGTAAGAGTGAGACAACTGTACTTGGACGAAGTACATATTCTCTGGGATGGAGAAAAGTGAACACAGATTACAAACTTCTTAGGAAGTAAAATGAGCAGGACTTGGTAATTGATTGGATACAGAGGGTGATGAAGAATGATTAATAAGGAAAGTCTAAATTTGGGATTTACACAACTTAAAGGATATTAGTGACTTTTATTAATAGGAAAAATAATGGAGGAAAGCCAGAGTTAATCTTCTATAGAATAAGGAAAGTAAAGAGTTTTCCCTAACCTCCTTGAAACAGCAAAATTCACACTTTCCATTTCCACATAAATACACACACACACACACACACCAAATACACTTCTCATTTCCAACAAGCCTGAGGACTCCAGATTAATGAAATAAGATTAATTTGTTATGGCACAATGGACACACATAAACAGTATTGCATGCATATGCATTTGGGCAGTTGTAAACTCTTTTCTAATTGAATGGTAGTTTTAGTCCCCTCTGGATTAATTAACTGAGTGTGTTCTGTGTTCTAGTCGCTGCAGGACAAGAATAAATAAGATGCAAGCTCATAGACGATAGTAGAAACAGATATATTGAAATTATTCTGTGTTATCATAAATCTAGAATAAAGTAATTAACCAGAACATGGGGCCACGGAAAAAGGAGGAACTGACTGACAACGAAACATAGTGTAGACCCGTCATTCTCATTATTAGCCAGCCTTCACCACAATTACACACACAGAACAAATTGAACTCTGTCTTCGTTTTCTAATAGTTTCTGCTCCGACATCTTTTTCTAGGCACAAGACCTGTCTTTTTATCTAGACTGCGTACCTCATATAGTATAAGTATAAGCTAAGAGCTGATGACACGGCTGGGGTAGCCTCTCCTCTGTTTCTCCGGTCTCTGTGAAATGTGCATCCTATTTGGGCAGGAACCAAGGAAAAATCAGTTTGAGTTATTTACTTCAATTTTCATTTCATTGTTCGCATAGCTTTAGATAAGTTGGAAGTGGGATTGTTTACATGCCTATATCTTGTTCCTTGTTTCATCTTTAAGTGCTTTGCTTTCTAAATTTTAATAATCTCATTTCCCTTGATTTCATTTTAGCAGATATTTTATTGCCCAAAGGACAGATAGAAAAGAGAGAGTTGAAAGAGCTGATTCTCAGGATAATATCCCCTAGCTTCACTGAAGTTTTGGTACTAGTGATTAGAAATGTGTGAACATCGGTTTTACATCATGTATTTTAATTTCAGCCACAAATTCATGATGTACAGAAAGGAAATTTTATGTAGTAAAAAAGAATCATAAAACAATAGCTACCACTTATTGAACGTCTACACTGTGCCTAGATTTTTATATATATGATAGCATTGCATTCTCACAGCAAACTGATAAGGTATTATCACTCCAGGTTTACTGTTAATACTGAATCTGAGAAAAATTAACTTCTCCAAAATTTTAATACCTGGTTGGAAGTTAAATCAAGTCCCTTTTCACTATACCTTTCTGTCTATTTTCTTCTCACTTTTTAGAGTAACAAAAGAAATTGCAGAAATTTTCTTTGAGAGACAATAGTTATTTTAGAATCAGGAATAATGGCTAAAAGCAGTAGGAAATAGGAAAAAGAGGAGTTTGTCTGACTTTAACGTATAACAAAATGAGAAGAAAATGTTTTTGTATTCACGTTAACTTCTGTTATGATTAAAAGATGTACCTGACTCCTCTGTTGTTTTACATCGTGGAAGAAAAAAAGCTGAGTTGTATTCAAGCCAGAACAGTTCCCAGGGTAAATCAGAACACTTGCTGCTTTGCTGTTTACAAAAAAAAAAAAAAAAAAAAATCTGTTATCTTCAATTTATTTTACTAGTAGGGACAATCTGCTGTTATAAAATGTTACGTGTGTTTTTCTATTTTCTGTTTCAATTTATTATTACTTTCTGAAATGCTTAATTGACTTATATTTGTCTGCAAATTCTTTTGACTTGTAATAGGACAGATCATCTTAAAGTTTAAAGAAATTTGAATATGGGTTTGTCTTCTAGATTTTATGCAACAGAGCTCTGGGAGACATGGGACTCTGAGGTCAGATTTTTTTATGCTGCCAAAGATTATTAGAAATTTAAAAGTAGATCTGGCTGTCATAAACAAGATGAATAAGTGGAACTTGACGTTTGAATTTAGTTTTCTTCCAAAATATCACTTACTTTCTTTTTCACATTTTCCATTTTGATTTTAGCATTTGAATAGCAAAATAAATCTTGATTCTGTTTTTATGTGTCCCAAATGTTTGAAAATGGAAATATGTTCAAAGAAGTTGGAGGAAGTGGTTGAGTTTGTTTTTTTCTTTTTCCCTCAAGTCCAATTATCTTTGTGTTGTTAATTCTCATTATTTTGAAGCAGGCCCAGAGAATTTTGTTGTTTTTTCAATTTAAATTAAACATTTTTAAAATGCAAGAAAGATAACTGGGGAGATGTTATAAAGCAAATGGTCATAGGGTCTCGTGTGTGCGTGTGTGTGCGTGTATGTGCGTGTGTGTGTGTGTGTGTAGGGGCAAACAGGCCAATTGACTACTCTGTCATGAGACTTGTTAAGGGCTTTCCAAACCATGTGCTTCTGAGAATCATGGCTTTATTTCCATTAAGAGAAGTATATTTGTTAACGAAATTCTGATAATCTGAACATGATTGTTTTAATGAGACTTAGTTTCATAAGACAAGGAAACATCTGGAGAACTTAATCTGAGTAGTTAGATAACTAAACCATGAATCAACTAGTGCATTATGGTCTGTTCCCTTGTATTAAAGAGACATGATTAGAGTAACAAAACAAGCTTTCATCTTAATTATATTCTGTAGGTACAAATTTCATCAAGCATTTTATTGGAATTAAACACAGTGACTTTACTGGACATTTTTATGCCCATTTGAATCTCCATACTAAACCACTCTATTTCACTACAGCTAATTGGGAACCACTGAGCTCAAGCAAGATGTTGTGTTGTCTTTTCATGGAACACAATCTTCTTTCAAACAGAGCTGATTGAGCTATAGTTTGCCGAGGACTATGAACCACATGGACTGGTCCATGTTATCAGGTGTCCCCCTGTGTGACTGAACATTTCTTACTCACACTGTAATACTTTTTCCTCAGCCACCAAGCAGAGTGACATTTCCCCTCTCCTGTGCTGTCCCTGTGCACGGTACTCCCTTTAGGGCTCACGCTACTATGTTGTGATGTTAATATTCTCTTTATCATGTTTCTTCTGCTGCCTAGTCTGAAAGCTGCTTCTTGACAGCTAGAACTCTGGGTAGATGTAGTAAAGACAGCACCTGGCTACTGACTTCTTTCTGATTATCTAGATGGTGGGGTTCAACCTTGATGGCTTCATGGGAAGTGAACAAACTGTAAACATAAGCCCCTCAATGAATGTTGAAAAAGGACACCCCTGTGTAGCCACCATCCAGCTCGAATAAATAATGAACCTTGTATGCATTCTAGAAGCCTCCCTCATGCCTGCTCCCTGTCATTGCCACTCTATCCAAAAGTAAACACTATTCTGACCTCTGTCATGGTAGTAGCTTTGCCTCTTTTTGAATTTACTATAAATGGTATCATGCAGAATGTATCATTTTGTACCAGCTTCTTTCAGTTATCATTTGTGATATGCCTCTCTTTCTAGCACCGGTGCATCCATTTTTATTGCTATATAGCATTCTATCGCATGACTATAGCAAAATTTCTGTATGCATTTTTAGTTTACAGACTATAGACAAGTTCACTTTTGAGCTATTAGGAACAATGTATGATAATTTTTATGGATAGTGGTTTTACATTGTGGCTTTAATTTGCATTTCCTTGATAACTAATGATGTAAGAACATTCCACGTGTTTACTAACTATGTGAATATCATCTTTCTTGAAATACATTTTAAAATTTCTAGCATGTTTTTAAAAAAAATCATGTTGAGTTCCCTGGTGGCCTAGTGGTTAGGATTCCAGGCTTTCACTGCTGTGGCCCAGGTTCAGTCCCTGGTCAGGGAACTGAGATCCTGCAAGCTGCATGGTGTGGCTAAAAAATAAATTAATTAAATTTAAATTAAATTAAAATTAAAATTTAAAAAATCATGTAACTTTTTCTTGGAATTTGTAAAATTCTTTATATAGTCTAGATATAAATCCTCAAGGGAGAATACATATGGCTAATACCTTCTCCAAAGCAATTATTTGCATTTTCATTCTGTTGACAATATCTTTGTTTGAATAGAAATTCTTAGTTTTAATAAAGTTCTATTTATAAATATTTACTTTACGGTCAATGTTTGCTGTCCTGATTGGAAATCTTTGCTTACCGTAAGGTAGTGAGAGATTTTCCTTAGGTAACTTCTAGACCTTTATTGTTTTCTCTTAAACTTACAGGTCAGTGCTGTATTGGAAGTGGTCTTTTATTTGGTATGATGTAGCAATTAGTTCCATGTGGCTATATGGTTGAGTTGGCACCTTTTTTTTTGAAAAAAAGGAAAAAAAGTTTCCATACTGAACTGTTATAAATCAGGCACCACAGGGATATGGGTCTGTTTTTGGAGTCTCTTCCATTAGTCTGTCTTTCCTCCTGCCAATACCTCGTTGTCTTAATCACTGTAGCTTTATATTATTTTAAAATCCAGTCATATAATTCCTCTAAGTTTGTTCTCCTTTAACATTTTCTTGGCTATTTTTGACTCTTGGTATTTCCAAATGAATGTTAGAATCAACTTTTCAATTTCCACAGAATAAACCTTCTGAGGTTTTTGACTGGAATTACACGGAATCTACAGGTCAATTTGTATAAATGTGCCATCTTTACCATTTTGAGCCTTCCAATTCACAAACATGATATATTCCTCCATTTATTTAGTCTTTAGTTTCTCCCAGTTACATATTATAGTTTATAGAACACAAGTTTTCCCATCTTGTGTTGTATCCCTAACTATTTTGATGTATTTCATGCCATTACAAAATAGTATCGGTTTTTTTTTGGTTTTGGTTTTTTTTTTGGCGGTACGCGGGCCTCTCCTTGTTGTGGCCTCTCCCGTTGCGGAGCACAGGCTCCGGACGCGCAGGCGCAGCGGCCATGGCTCACGGGCCCAGCCGCTCCGCGGCATGTGGGATCTTCCCGGACCGGGGCACGAACCCACGTTCCCTGCAACGGCAGGCGGACTCTCAACCACTGTGCCACCAGGGAAGCCCAATAGTATCGGTTTTTAACATTTGTTATTTAATATGTAAGTATTAGTTTCTAGAACAGAGAAATACACATGATTGTGTATGTTGACTTTACATCCAGTAACCTTACTAACTTCACCTATTAGTTCTAATAGTTTGTGGATTGATTTGAATTTTCTACTTATACAATCATACCGTAGGGAAATGACAGTTTCATTTCTTCCTTTCTATTCCTATTTAATTTCCTTTTCACTTGTTAAGACCTCTCCTCTTGTATAATACTGACCAGTATTAGTTTTAGAAGGTACCCCTTTCTTATTTATGATTTGTGGGAGAAAGCTTTCAATAATTCACCACTAAGGATTATTTCTTTAGGTTTTCTTCAGATAGGTGTTATCATATCACATGTTTTTCCTTTTATTTTTAGTTTGCCAATTTTTAAAAAATAGTAAACTCCTGCTCAATTTTTTCAAATTCACCTTATTTATCTATTGAGATTTTTCTTGTTTATTTTGTTAATATGGTTTATTATGTAAATTGCAATGATTGATAATCAAATGCTAAATCAATTTTATATTCCTGGAATATATTCAACTCCTTTGTTTTATATTAATCTTTTTAACCACCAGATTTTTCTTGCTAACGTTTCTGTTCACGTTTTTAGTGGGAGATATTTGTCATAAAGTTCTTATCAGGTGTTAGTATCAAGGCTGTTTTGACCTCATAAAATGAATTGGGATGTGTTCACTTATTTTCTTTTATCTGGAAAAGTTTGTGAAAAATTAGTACCATTTCCTGGTGTGAAAATATTTTCTTTATAAATTCTTCATAAATAATCTTTGCTGGATTTTAGAGACTCTTTTCTGTTAAATATCTCTCATTCATTCATTCATACAGTACATACTTACTTATCTATTCTAACTCAGGCATTATGCTAGCCCCTGGGGATAGAAAGGTGAGCAAAAACAAACATGATCCTTACCCACACTGAACTCACAGCTTAGTCAGTGGGGGAGATAGAGAGTGGTCAAATAATTTTAAAATATGGACCACAGCTCTGTTTCACATTTATGAAGAGTATCAGTGTTCAGACATCATGGCAGGGGGACCTGATCTAAGTCATGATTACGGAAGCTTCCTGAGGAAGCCAATAGTCAGAAATAGATCAATTAATTTCATTTGTCTTATTTGAACTGACAACTAATTCATATGGCTAGAATTCTGTAAATGAGAATAACTGACTATCCAATGTGGCTCATTTTCTGTGTTCTGTAGAGTTTCCCAACCTAAAGGAGTTTCCACAATCACATTCATGGCTTTCACGCTAAATGAGAATCTGGCACAAAAACTACATGTTTAAGTCATAAAAGAAAGACTACAGGAAATAAACAAGCCTCATTGGGCCTTTAATAGCAACGATTAAAATAAATACTTGCTGCTTGTCTTAAATTCAGTATAGTAATTTTTCTTATTTTTACTTGTTCACAAATATATTTAAGTCTGCATTTTCCAGGATGTTGTATTTTATAAAATTTTTTATTAATTAGTTTTATAAATATAATATTCATGTTTTATGTTAACTGTTGTTAGAATACACTATTATAATCGCTTTCCTAACTCTCCTACTGAACTCAAATACAGCACTTGAATACCTTAGAGAGAAAACAAACCTTGCTTCTTCAGAATTCTTCTCAATAATGAAAAATGCTAATTGTTCTGTGTGGGAAATGTAATATGAAACTATGCCAAATACAGGCAGCAGGATAATATACACAATATGTTTCAAAGTCCTTTTGTATTTTCTAGGGAAAAAATCAGTAGTATTTAGTTAAAAAATCTAAAAAGCTATTTTAAATTTTAAAACATATACCATTTTGAGTAAGAATATAGACACTAATGTAGTTGCAGGTAAAAATAAAAGAAGGTATCCAAAAATAATTTCAAAATTCCCTTAGGAAACAACTGTTGCAGTTTTAAATTTAAGTTCTTCTTTTGGGACATAGTGAGTGTAGGGGTTTTACTAAATATGTTACGTCAAATATCACTTTAACTGAGAAACTTGTAAAACTATGAAATTGGAGGCCATTCTAAATATCGCAAAAACTGCTGTCAAGTTTTCCAACAATGGAATTTTTTTATTGTTTAAAACAGATTTTACAGATGCAAATGGATAAATGTTTAACATGTCAAATTGGTATTTTAGTTTGAAATAGCGAATTTTCAGCAAATGATTTTTGATCACATTCCTAAAGTTGATATTATTGGAAAAAATATACTCAGAGAAATGAAAATATTGAAATGTGTACAAGTCATCATTTGAATAATACAGAATAGCCAGACTAAGGTAGAATTATAAATATTTTAAAATCTTTTCTGTTAGGCCAGAGGCTCTGTGAAATTACAACTTGTAAAGACAATTTACAATAATAAAATTGTGGGATATACTTTTGCTGAATTGAAGAATCTATTTGTCTATCGTACATACATATACTTTCACACACTCACACATAGACTCAGAACAAATAGAAAATAGAGAGGCATAGAGACAGAGATACAATCAGATATGCCTCTTGGTTATGGTGAGAAGTAAAAAGGTTAATATATGTGAAATGCTTAGGAAGTTGCTTGACAGTTTCTCTTGCTCTTTCTCTCTTTTTCTCTGTCTCCAAATTTCAATTTAAGATGGCATACAGTTCAGTTTATCTATCATTTTTGATTTGAAGAAATTATTCTTATCTAAAGATAAATGTTATAAAATATGTTAGTTGATAAGCATTTAAAAAACGAATTATCCTCAAATCAAACTTGATTGATGAAATTGCAAAACTTCATGATTTTAATGCCACCTTATGTGTTCAAAATTATCACTACTGAACTTTAAAAAAATGCTGTTTCAATAGAAAGCTTTTCTCTTATGGTTGTATTTCACATTCAAAAATGGGAAAGAAAAATTCTAAACAACTAGTAGGCAGTCTTCATTTTTCCAAAAGCAAATCAGTATCTTACTGTCAATTGTAAAAAGTACTTTTCAATAAATTAATTTGTCAGAATATTAAAATGTAAAAATGAGCATGCCCATTTTCACTTATCTCTAGAGAGGAAAATCATATGCATTTAATTAAATGTGCTAGAGCAACTTCAAGTCTTCTGTAATTGTAGACTGTCATGTGCTCTTGAGAAACATTTTAGGAAAGTGAAGTGTACACTGTCCTCATTTTCTAATTTTAAGTTGTTAAAGGCATTGTTGAATGTAAGTTTATATTTCCTGTTATTATTACCTCTTTAAAGAGCCAAAATATACTAATTAAAATCCAAAATATTTCTCCCTTATGGTTTCTGATTTCCCAAATATCAACAGAGACTAAAAATGGATTTTTTTGACAATTCAATTTTTGCATGTGTGGCGACTGCAGTCTTTTAGCTGTTTCACAGTAATCTGTAAATAAACTTTTCTGTGCTATCAAACTAACATCAAAACTTTAGAACAGTGACTAATAAACTGAAGCTGTTCAAATACTCTAAAGTATTTGAATTGTAATATAAGTACAATAGTCAAAACAATAAGAGGTAATTTTGTTGATTTATTGTGGTCACTCTGATGACATATGTCATTTGCTTGGTTTGTGATAGTTTTCTTCATTTTTTGAATTGGTTTCATGATGTTTTTCCTGTAAATTAATGACGTGGGTAGCTGTCTCTTATTGTGATGGCTCTCAAAAAGACCAGCCAGTTTTGCCTAATGTCAAGATATCTAATTTAAATAAGGTAATATTTAGTACATTTATTCCCTTGAATACAATATATCTGTAGTGCCATGAACCCTTTACATTTTAACATTATCTGAAGAAACACCATAAAATTTATTTTCTCTTAATCCTGTGATTGGCATTTGGATTGATTTTTACTGCTCCCTTTTCCCTCATTTTATATCATTTAACTTTTGTATTGATATTGACTTTAATTGGTAAATGTTAAAATTTTATTTCTTAAGTCCTTTCACTTTTGTGTGAGGTTAGAATAAATTGTGATGGATGGCCATGATAAATGATAATTTGAGGAAGGGATTTAATGGTCATGGATTGTCTTTCTGTATTGCTGTATAACAAATTATACCACAATCTAGTGACACAACACAGCATTTATTGTCTCATAGTTTCTGTGGGTTAGGAATCAGGTATGGCTCAGCTGCCTCTGAGTCCCTCAAAGGGCTTTAGTTAAAGTGTCTGCCACGGCTACAGTGGTCTTTAGGTCCATCTTGGGGTGGATCTGCTTCCAAGCTCCCTCAAATTGTTGTAGGCAGGATTTAATTTCTCATAAGCTGTTGACCATGGTCGGCCCTCAGTTCCTTGCCATGTGAACCTCTCCACAGGAAAGCTTATGACATGGCTCTTGGCTTCATCAGAATGACCAAGAGAGGGGGTGATAGACAGAATGCTCGCAAGACAGAGGTGGTGTCCTTTCATAACCTAATTTAAGAAGTGACATCTCATCACTTTTGCAATATTATGTTAATTAGAATCATGTCATTAGAGCTAACCCCCAGTGAGTGGGAGGGAATTACACAAGGTTACAACTATCAAACAGTGGGAATAACTGGGGGGACATTTTAGAAATGTGCTTACTACACTTTCTTTTTATAATGATAATAATAAAGATATTATTAATGTGCATTGAAAGAAAACATTTTGAACTGACTGTTTAAAAATCATTTTATCCAATTATCCTTAGGTTAAGGAAACATTTGAAGCCATAGAACAAAACACAGTTATGTGGCTTGAAGTCATAGCCATAGTCTTGCTTTTTATTGGCATTTATTAACACCTGATTAATCAAATTAATTGTTATATAACTACTATCTATATTTGATATTTTAAATGAGTTAAAATGAAAGATTTTTATATTCCATAATGTTTATATTGATAAATAACCAGTGCTGAATTCTTAATACAAAATGTCAACACTTGGAACACCAATTTGACTGTATTTTTTACCTGAAGTCATGGAAGCTACAAGGAAGCTACAAGTCATGGTAGCTACAAGCTTGTAGTCATGGAAGCTACAAGTTGAAAGAAAATCAGTATCAAGCACAAATTTTACCTAGTGAAATTTCCTTTAGGAATGAAGGGGAAATAAATCAGATGAGAGAAAACTAAAAGATGTTGTCATTAGCAGACTTACCCTTAAAGATTGGCTAAAGGAAGTTCTTCAAGCAAAAAGGAAATGATAAAAGAAGGAAACTTGGAGCAATGGAAAACAAGAAAAAAATCAAACAGCAAAAATATGATTACATATAAAAGGATGTCTTTCTCCTCATAGGTTTTGTAAATCACGTTTGATGATTGAAATGATAATTACAACACCATCTTATACTCAAGGAAGTGATGTTTAAGAACAGAGGAGGTAGAAGGACCTAAACAGAAGTTTTCCTCACTTCACTTAAAGTGGTGAAACATTAATTCCAGTAGACTATGATATCACATCTGTCTATTTTTATTCCCAGAGCAGCCAGTATGAAAACTGTATGAAGTGAGTGTATGAACACTCAAAATTTCTACAGATATATCAAGCAGATGGAATCCTAAGAAATGTTCAAATGGCCTATAGGAAAACAAAAAAGAGAAAGGAATGAAACAGAGGAAACAAACAGAAAACATAATAAAATTGCTTAGACTTAAGGTCCAACATATCAATAATTACCTCAAATGTAAATGGCTTAAATACACCAATTATACAGAGATTGGCTGGGTGGATAAGACAAGCAAACAAAACAAAACAAAAAACCATGAGCACACTATATACTATAGTGTTTAACAAGAAATTTAACTAATTTAACAAGAAATTTAACAAAAAATTCATTTCAAATTCAGTGACATAAAAAACTTGGAAAATGAATGGAAAAAATACACCATCCAAACATTTTTTTTTTTTAAAGCTAGGGTGGTACATTAATGTCAGAGAAGGTATTTCATAGCAGAAAAAAAACAAAACAAACAAACAAAAAACCACCATAGACCTAGGCAAAGAGGGAAATTTATCAATCCATTAGGAATACATCACAAGCCTAAATGAATATACATCAAAACAACACAGTCTCCAAATATGTGAAGCAAAGCCTGATAGAGCTGAAAGGAGAAAGAGATACATCAAAAATTGGGAACTTCTACAACCCCTCTAAGCAACTGATGAGTTAACTGATGGGTCTAGCAAATTACTAGATGGAGAATCAACAAAGATATAGAAGATCTAGATGATCAACCAAAACGATCTAATTATCATATATAGAACATTCCACCCCCCAAATGCAGAATATACATATTTTCAAGTGCCGTGGGATGTTAACCAAGATAGACCAAATCCTAAGCCCCCCCCAAAAAACAAAATTCTTCAACAAATTCAAAAAATTGAAATCATACAGGTATGTTCTCTTACCATAGCGAAATCATCTAAAAATCAACAATAGAAATATTTCTAAAGAAGTAGAAATTAAATAGTACATGTCTAAATAATCCATGGGTCAATGAGGATTTCTCAAAGGAAATAAAAATTATATAGAAGTGAATTAAATGAAGATATAACATCAAATATTTGTGATGCAACTAAAGCAGTTCAGAGAAGGAAATTTGTAGAACTAAATTCTTACATTAGAAACAAGGAAGGGTCTCAAAACAATAATGTAAGTTTCTACCTCAAGAAACTAGAAAAAGAAGAGCAAAATATACCCAAAAAAGAAGAAAGAAGGAAATAATAAAGGTATAAGCAGAAATCAATGAAATTAAAAACAGGAAAACAATAGAGAAAATCAATGAACTCAAAGCTGGTTCTTCAAAAAAATCAAGAGCATTTGATAAACATTTACCAGTACTGACACAAAGGAAAAGAGAGTAGACATAAATCTCGAACATCAAGATTAAAATAGGGGACATCACTACACATCCTGCAGTCGTTATGAGGAAAATAAGGGAATATTATTAAGCACCTTTATGTTCATAAATTGACAACCTAGAAGGTGTGGATCAATTCCTTAAAACCATAAAATATCAAAAGTCAAACAAGATGAAAGACAATAGTTGAATAGTCTAACAAACATTAAAGAAATTTGAATTTATCACTAAAATTTTTCCAAAAATGAAATTGCCAGGTCTATATAGCTTCACCAGAGAATTCTGTCTTTGTTCAGGCTACCATAACAAAATACCACAGAATGGGTAGCTTATAAACAACACAGACATTTATTTCTTACTGTTCTAGACTCTGGGAAGTCCAAGATCAAGGTGCCATAATGGTTACATTTTGGTGAGGTCCTTTTCTGATTCATAGCTGGTGCTTTTTCACTGTGTCCTCACTTGTGGAAGGGGTAAGCAAGCTCTTGGGGTCTTTTTTATAAAGGCACTAATCCCATTCAGGAGGGCTCCTGACCTAAGTACCTTGCAAAGGCCCCTCTTCCTAATACCATCACATGGAACACTAGGATTTTAACATATAATTTTGGGGAGGACACAAACATGTGGACCATAGCACTACCAAATATTTAAAGTATCAATTCCAATTTTACACATGTTCTTCCTAAATATAAAAGAGGGAATATTTTCCAACCTAATTTTTTAAAGCCATTATTACCCTGATCCTGAAACCAGACAAAGGCAGTACAAAAAAAAGAAAACTGTAGTCTGATATCTTGCATGAATTTATGTAAAAATCTTCAACATCATACCATGACAAATTCAAAAATGTTACACATAATTATACACAATGACCAAAAGTAATTTATTCCATATATACAAGACTTCCAACATCTGAAAATCAATCAGTGTAATTTCCTATACCAACAGGCTAAAGAATAAACATCATATACTTATATCAACTGATACAGAAAAGCATTTGATACAATTTGACACTCATTTATGATAAAAAAAAATTCTCAGCAATCTAAGAATGGAGAGGAATGCCTCAACTTGATAAAAAGCACCTGGAAACAAACTTTACAACTATCATCACACTTAATGCTGAAAGACTGAATGCTTTTCCCCTACGATTGGGAACATGGAAAGAATATCTGCTCTTTTACTTAACATAGCACTGGAAGTTCTAGCCACAGCAACAATGCAAGAAAAAGAAATAAAGGGCATTTAGATCAAAAAGGAAGTTATAAAACTGTTCCCATTTACAGATGGCATGACTGTCTATATAGAAAAATGCCAAGAAATTTGCAAAACCCAAAGCAAAACTGTTAGAATTAGTGAGTTCAGCAAGTTTGCAGTATACAAGAACACCACACCAAAAATCAATTGCATTTCTATATACTAATACAAATTCATGAAAAAATAAACTAAAAACACAGTATCATTTATAATCACTCCAAAGAAAATTCAACCTAAAACATATATAGGCCCTGTATATTGATAATTGCAAAATTCTGCTGAAAGAATCCAAAGATCTAAATAAATAGAGAGGCATGCTGTGTCCATAGGTTTGAAGACTTAGTGTAATAAAGATTTTGCTTCTCCCCAAACTGATGTATTGGTTTAATGAAATTTTCATCAAAACCCAGTAAGGTTGTTTTGTACACATAGATGAGATTGTTTTAAAGTTTATAAAGAAATACACAAGCTCTAGGATAGTTAAAACAGTCTTGACAAAGAAGAATAAAGTGGGAGGAATCACTCCACCAGGTATTGTCCCACTACATACTACAATAATCAACATAGTGTTGTACTTATAGATGGGGAGCAATAGACAAATAGATTAACAGAAAAGAATAGACAACCCAGAAATGGACCCAAACAAATATGCTCTCGTGATTTTTGACAAAGATGTAAAAGAAATTCAATGAAGGGTGGATAACCTGACAATAAATGGTGTTGGAACAATTGGACCTCTACAGGTGAACGCTGATACTTGTCCTAAACCTCACACGTGATACAAACATTAACTCAAAATGGACTTAACTGTAAAACATTCCACTTTGCACGTTTATAAAAATATGTAGGAGAAAATCTTTGGGATCTAGAGCTAGGTGAAGAATTCTTAGATTGGACACCAAAAAAATGGTAAATTGAACACCATCTAAATTTAAAACTGTTGCTCTGTGAAAGGCCATGTTTAGGGAATGAAAAGAGAAAATACATATTGGGAGAAAATATTTCAAACCTTGTATCTGACAAAAGACTGTATCTCTGAAAACCTAATAGTTAAAACCAAAAATACAATTCAGAATGGCTAAGACACATGAAAGGACATTTCACCCAAAATGATATAAATTATAGTATGTAAACACATAAAAATACATTTTTAGCTATCAGGGAAATGCAAATTAAAACCACAGTGAGATATGCCTATCAGAGTGGCTAAAATGAAAAAAAAAATAGTGACAACGCTTATGCTGGAGAGGATGAAAATGTAAAATGGTATAGTCACTCTGGAAAACAGTTTGCCAGTTTCTTATAACACTAAACATGCAATTACTTTATTTCCCAACAGTTGAACTCATGGACATTTATACTAGAGAAATGAAAATTTATGTTCATGCAAAACCATTATATCAATGTTTTTAGCTGTTTTATTTCTAATAGCCCAAAACTGAAAACAGATCAGCCGCCTTTCAATAGGTTAGCAGGTTAAACAAACTAGCACATACCTACCATGGGATACTCCTCAGCAATGAACACAAAAACCCCAAAGCAGAATATGTATACTTGCAGCAACTTGGATGATTTCCAGAGTACTATGCAGAGTGAATGAGTGAAACAGCCAATCTGTAAAGATTGCATGATGCATTATTAAACGTCCATAATATTTTTGCGATGAGAAAATTTTAGAAATGAGAAAATTTAGAAATGGAGATAATTTAGTGGTTTCCAACGATTAGTGACAGGGTGAGGGAATGTGAAGACTGTGGGTTCTGTCTTCACTGGAGTGGTGGATACGCAAACCCATACATATGATAAAATCGTATAGAAAAAATACATAGACAAACCAAATGGATACAAGTTAAACTGAGAAAATCTGAATAAGTTCAGTGAACTGTATTGATCTCAATATACTGGCTGGGACATTGTACATAGTTTTGGAAGATGTCATCACTGGTAGAAACTGGCTAACAAGTTCATGGATTTCTTGGCATTATTCCTACAACTGCATGTGAATGTACAGTTATCTCAATAAAAATTCAATTATAAACAAAGTATGTACCTTTCTTATTTTGCATTTTCTCTTGATCTCTTAGTTTTTCTACAAATAATAAATAAAAACCTCTCAACTAATATATATATTCATTAATATTTATTACAAGGTTACATAATGATTGACATTTTAATTGTAGAGTACAGATATTTCAAAATAGTAGGAGAGAAGGTTCAGTTTACCCAATATTAGAGTAGAAATCTCTTCTGTCTTTGGAGTAGTTAAATTCCCTAACTTTTCAAATGTTTTGTGTTATGGAAACCTCAAATATGTTTTTTTTTTTAATTCTTTACCCTTAAGGTTTAGACTCGAGTAGTTTAAAGGAAATTCCATCCATATGTTTATAATTTAATATGTTAGGCTGCTTTTTTCTTTTCTTTTTTATATTTGATGTCTGAGAACTCTCTTGAACTACTTCTTTCAGGGATCTTTTGGCAAGATGAGACTACGTCACAAACCAAAAATTTCAGTTTGGATTTCAGCATACAACAATAATGTGTAGAGTCTGTACAATGCCAAGAAGTTTACTCATTTTGAATCTAAATGCCATAAATACAGAGTTGAAGATTAATCAGTGGCATTGAAAGGCATTGAAAATAATTCTGGTTAATGTTAACTCAGAGTCAATAAATTATTTTATTCTTTTTTTTTTTTTTTTTTTTTTTTTTTTTTTTTTTTGCGGTATGCGGGCCTCTCACTGTTGTGGCCTCTCCCGTTGCGGAGCACAGGCTCCGGACGCGCAGGCCTAGCGGCCATGGCTCACGGGCTTAGTTGCTCCGCGGCATGTGGGATCTTCCCGGACCAGGGCACGAACCCGTGTCTCCTGCATCGGCAGGCGGATTCTCAACCGCTGCGCCACCAGGGAAGCCCCTATTTTATTCTTAAGGTGTACTTGATTTTGGAAATTTGTTAGTTTTCTTAGTAATTCTTACAAATATTTTTTATCTTACCACTTACTATCTAACAGAAATGAATGTTCAGTGAACTATTTCAACTGCACATCTGCCTCTACTTGACCAGACCTATCAAATAATTTATAAAAGTCTAGTCTTTTAAAATAGGCCCTGCTCTTTTCTATCATAGCATAAACAATGCTTAGTAAGCATGTATGATTTGGATGTAAAAATATAATCTTAGTGTATGTTAGTGATTATTAATTCATGGTCTACAATGAAATAAACATTTACTGAGAATGTGATAGTCTATGCAGATGATTTATATTTTTTGAATCTGAAAGACTTTATAAGTATGTTGCATGAACCTTGGAAACAATAATGAAACAGAAATTTATATCCAAAATACATTGAAAGTAACTATAATTTTCCCTTAAGTCTTTGCTGCTGTGTAATTGTAGCAAAAACAGAAGAGTATTTTGCCATGAAGGAATTATTTTCTCCAAGTACTGCTGACATTCCTAAATACACACAAAAGTGTAGTTCAATCTGCTAAATAATACTATTAAAATCATACACAACCCAGTTAAAATGTGTATTTTCTATTTGTATAGATATGTATATGTATATTGTGTATATACCCACGTACACATGTATATATATACACACTCATGTATGTGGTATACATTTTTTGAGGTGGCTTGGGAAAGCACCTTCAGGGTACTGAGACCTAAATTCCTTAATTTCCTTCTTTTGAACAAGCAATTTAATGCTACATTGATGCGGGAAAGCTGGGCTCCAAAAGAAAATCTTGTTCTGAGACTAAGGTTGTGAGAACAGGGCATGAAGTGTTCATGCCACAACCTTCTTCTTCACCCAGTCTTCCTTGCATTTAGATCTTTCTGTTATAAGAAACACAAGAAGGTAGTATTGGCTGATAAATTCTGTAGCCTTCCTGATGCTTTGATGGCTTGAAACTAAATTCTTGCCCCAAGCCCTTGCTTTCTTTAAATTAAGAGACAATGAGACAACACACTTTGCTGTGGTGTTTGGGTCAGGATGCTGGTATTTATCCTGAACATTTGTGAAAGAAACAATTCGGTAATAGTGGCAATAGCGCTAAACTTTGGGATGAAAGATCTAAATTAAGTCCTGTCTCTGCTACTTATCAGGTTTCTTGACATTGGTCCAGGCACCCATACCTGCCAAACAGAACTTCCATAAGCATCATGTAAAATGTACATTAAAAGTGTTTTAAAAATTGTTTTATTATACACATTTTATTATACATCTGGAGGTTGATGCTTGAAATTCTACTGTTAACATTTTACCCTCTTAGTTTGAAACTTCATTGCCTTTTAAATTTTAAATACTCAGAGCAGAACATATTGAAATCCAAGGATTGAGGGAAGAGCATTCCACTCAAAGGTCCAAAGGCAGGAATGAGCACGGCCTCCTCAAAGAAAGTCAGCTTGACTGGAGCAAGGAGGGAAGGTAGAGAAGGGCTGGCATGGTAGGAATTGAGGTCTGGAGGGAGACTGATTCTAGATCATTCGAAACTGAGACTGTGGTTAAAAGTTTTCACTTTATTCTAATTGTTATAGGGAGGCATTGGTAAGTTTTAATTAGAGAGTTATATATTTTTATTTAATTTTTTTAAAGGATTCTTTGGCTGATGCATACCAAATAGATAGAGAAAAGTGTTAATAGACATTTCAGTAGCAGTAATGTTGAGACAGGTGATGATTGTTTCCACAAGACAGAGACAATGAAGGTGGATGGAAGTACATGGATCTAGCAAGTAACTTAAAGAAATGAGACAATAGAACTTGCTGACTAAATGTGAGTCAGAGAGAAACTAGGTTTTTGACTTGAGCTGTTGGATGGATGGTGTTGCCATTTACTGTGATGTTAACAATGGGAAAAAACAAATTTGCAGAGGGCTGAGGATCAAGATTTCAATTTGGTCAATGTTAAGGATGAGGTAGAGATTCCTATTAGACACCAAGTGGAGATATAGAGAAAATACTACATTAATCTAGAACTCAGGAGAAATTGAGGGACTGGAGATATGAATTTGGCAGTCAATGGCAAAGACATTCTCATTAGTGTCATCAAGCTTTGGACTCTCTAATATTTAGGGAGGAACAGTAGGGAGAAACAAAGGAGACCAAGAAGGAGGAGGTGATGGAATAATCAGAAGGGTGTGGTGATAAGGAAAACAAAAGACACATGTGTTTAAAATCAAGGAATTTTCAACAGTTTTGAATATTACTGAAGTAAAGTTAGGTAAGGGAAAAAGATGAATATCCGATTTGGCAATATTGAGGTCATTTGTGACCTTGACAAGTGGAATTTCTGTGGAATGGAGTGTGTAGATTTCTAGTTGAAATGGGTTGATGAGAAAATGGGATGTGAGAGAATGAAAGCAGAGGAAATAACACATTAGTTACATTGTCTCTTTCGTTATGGGTGTAGTGAAATGGGACATTTACTTGGTGAGGAAGGTGGTAATGATGCAATTGGTGTGCTAAAGAGAATGATCCAGTATCGAGGGAAAATTCATGTGACACTCTTGGAACAACTTATTACAAAAGTATTAATATCCCCATTTGATAGACGAAGAAGCTTTATCACAAAGGTTAATTAAGTTGCTAAGGTCACAAGGTGGTAAATGACAAAGCAAGAATTTGAACTCATATCTTTGTAGTTTCAAAGTCCAATCTCTTTTCACTATGTCACCTGTTGTTGGCTGACTAGTGCCCCCATCCCAGGTGCCCACATCCTAACCCTTCATCTCCAGAGAACCTGCAGTAAGTTACCTTATACAGTATGGTAAAAGAGACTTTGCAGGTGTGATTAACTTAAGCATTTTGAGATGGAGAGATTATTGTGGATTATCCAAGCAGGGCCAATATAATCACATGGGTCCTTATAAAAGGAGAGAGGATCATTGTTAGTAACAGATGTGATGATGGGGACAAAGGATTGGGGTGATGTGAGGAAGGGACCACGAGCCAAGGGGTGCAGTTGCCTTTAGATATGGATTCTCCCTTCAGATCCTCTAGAAGAAACCAGCCCTACCAACACCTTGATTTTAGTCCAGAGAGATTTATTTGGGGTTTCTGAACTTCAGAAATGTAACATAGTAAGTCTGTGTTGTTTTAAGCCATTAAGTTTGTGGTAATTTGCTACAGGGGAAATAGGAAATGAATATACCACCTTTACTGTGTTGATTATTTGCAGAATTGTCTACTGCCTCTGAGCTCAACTTAAATGTGTTTTATTATGGCACTGTCTAATGATTATACTGAATAAATAAATACTAACTTCTGTATTTAAAATGTTGCTTTACTTGACCATCAAGGCAAAGATGACAGTCTTACACAACTCTTGTTGGGGAGTAGTAATTTTGAAACTTCTGAAGATTACTGTGGCAAATATTTTGGGTATGAGGCCCTCATTAGCTCTTACAAAGAGTAGCTGCAAACCCAAGGGCTGCCAAGTTACCTCTTGAACTCTGGGGGGTGTGGATTCCTTAAATCTGGTCTTTCTCGTGTCTGGAATAAAACCTGTCTTGCCCCATATTTTCTGTATGCTCTCTATAGCGTATGATGAACTAATAGTCTTGTGATTTGGGGTAGCTGGGCTTTTAAAAGACTTTTTCTTTGATCTGATCATTCAAAAGGGTGAATTTTTATCTCTGCCACCAATTTTAAGCCCTTTACACTGATAATTAAATTCCAGATCATGTGTAAGAAGTAAAGCTTCGCAAACAATATCATACATGCCTTTATGTGAATATTGCTTTGCTTTAGTAAGAAGTAGGGTGAATGAAACAAAGTATTTGGAAATATTATTCATAGGTATAGCTCACAAATATCTAAATACATTAGAACATTTCTGCTTCTGATACCAATTTTTTTCTCTTAGCTTTTTGATGTGGAATACATTTCAGTCAATTTGTATTATTAATGTAAAGAATGTACTGTCAGGAGAATTGAACAGACTTTAAGAATAAATATTTTTATTAAAATCTTTTATAACTGCACTTCAAAAGTAAATATGACAGTCATTTGCGTTATATTCTCCAAATGTCATTATTAAGCCTGTGAAAACTTGCCAGTCAGCTGACGTAGAATAGTTTGGCAGCTACACACACATTCCATCAAATGGGTGTGAGAAAACATTACTGAAACATACTGACATGAAAAGAACTTTCTCTCGTTCAGGACAAAGTGTAACCAGATCCGTGAAGAATTTCTGACTTAGCTGCACACATTCTTTGAGAGCACGTGTGAATGGGGTGAATGGCTTAGGAATTTTGCTTAGGAAATGCATAGAAAAATTGGGATGGTTTGTGATTTTGTTCACTGCATGGATATAAATATTGGAAAATGTTGATGAATTCAATACTAAAGAAAATTTATAATGTTAACAAATGAATACCTTTTCAATAAAGAACAAACAGAAAAAAGAATGGAAAGCATAGGTCCTCTCAGCACCATGCGGTTTTTCATGAAACTGTGATAGGAGTTATTTCATAGGGTCATTCGTCTCACATTATGACTTAATAATTATAATTTTGAGTTGTTGCCTGTGTGCTCTTCTGGATTTTAATTTTCTAATATTTATGGACATAGTTTTATTGTCCTCTACATTATTTAATCTCTGTGAAATGACACAAAATGGTGTAAACACTGCAACGTAAATTCCAGCTTCAGGGCCACCTGCCCAGCTTTGGAAAGTGGTAGGATCTTTGACATGACAATGTTTTTGCTGTTCTTTCTAATAAAATGTGCACCCTGACTGTTAGCCACCTGGAAATTGTAGCAGGATTATTCTTACATGAAAATTAGATTTGACTGGTCTTTATAGTTCTACCACAGCTAATACTAATTTCAACTTTTGGCTTAAGGTCTCAATGGATATTTTGGCTTATTTATTTGGCACGATTAAGTTGGATTCGATTGCATGAGAAAATTGGGATAGTTTGTGGTTTTCTTCACTGAAACCTTGAAATTAACATAAATATTTTAAAATGCTAAGAAATTCAACAAGTGTCCGGCTCCCACACAAATAAGTAGTAAGTAGCACAGATTTTATATGTACTGCCAGAACAAATATACTTAAGCTGTAAACACAAATCTTAGATGAAATATCTTCCTGTCTTAAGATTTGTTCACTGGTGAAACATTTCAGGAATATTTCAAAGCAGAACTTTCTTGAACCTGATTGACACCCCAAGTACCACACAAGAATAGTTAGATTATGTTATATACTCCAAGAAATTCTAAATTATCTGAACCTAAGTTTGTGCTTGGCAGGCAAAGCATTCTAAAAGCTTCAAGGTGATCAGCCTGCCAAAAACCAGAAATTTTATTTTTCCAAGACTCATTACAAATGATACATTGGTACTTTATAACATGGATTGCGGATTTTGGATCTTTCTTTAATCCTTCGTTCATATTCTTGAAGAAGTAAGACTAATTACTTTTACCTATGACCTAAAAGGTTATTATTTTAATGTAGCAATTCGTTTTTAGCCTCTAAAAGCATAGAAGACATTGTTATTGTCTGGAAATGCAGCAATAACATCAAGATGCTATGTGGAGAGATTATTCTGAAATAGTTTAGTTTGTAAGAAATGAGGTTAATTTTTTTATTATTAAGTATTATCTAAGGAACGTTTTTTTCTAAAATAATTTTTCCTGGAAACCTAGACTAAAGAAAAGACATCGCATTAATTTCAAACAGTGATACATGGCTTCAATACTTATAGGTAATAGTAAGAAGGTAAAAAGGTAGGAAGCAATGAAGAGTCGGCTAAAAAAAGGCAGGGCTTATCACATGAATTCCAGTTCTTTAAAATAAAGATAATTTCTTTCTGATCAGATAATGCAATTTAAATTCAATAATGACTCTTGGAAAACATAAATATACATGTTTTATTGACAAAATGTTTGCATTTGTGCTTATTTTATACTATACTATTAGAAAATAAAGTATCTAGGCTTTAAATAAATGGCAACTTGCACAAATTTTATATTATTTAGTTGCCTTTTTTGGGCAAGTATTTCATGCCTCTACATGATTCCAGAATCTCACATTCCCATAAGCAAATGTAGACTATAACTGTCTGTAAAATTTGCCACCATGTATAGGTTTTTAAAATATAATATTTTTAAAATACTGTGGGCAAAGCTTGACCTATATCGTTGTGATGTCATATGGCCATTCATTGTAATTATTTCACTTACCTCACTATCACAGCTGCAGTCTTCACGTTTAATATTTAGTGTTCTCTTGCAAAACATTCCTAAAATATATTGTATTTTTCTGCATTGACCCATACAAAATGCATATGTTTTTATACTAATCACTTGTGCATGTTTGACAGGCCACATTTTAAAATACAATACGATGTTTTACTTTCCTGAATATTAAAAACTGATCCTTCTTTTTCTCTTTCTATCACAGTGTATGGTGTCATATCTATAGTAACTATTCCTTAGCATTATGTTTTATATCTGTATGAATCTATTTTCTCCTTGCTATGGCTTTTATTAACATTATTGCATATGCATTAGAGGTCCTGTGTGTCTTAGAAAAAAAACTAAGAAGGGTTTCATATAAAATTCATTTCCTATAGGTTAATGGAAAGCAATACATATAAACAATAAAACAAAAATCCCTTTGGACCCTATTTTGTTCTGCCCTGATAATGTAACTTATGCCAAAAATGCTTTTATTTCTGGTCCACCTCATTCTTCTGATAACACTTAAGACATCACTTCAGAGAGACTTCTCTGAGTATACATGTATGTGTTAAATCACAAGACACTGCTTATTTCTTTCAAAGACAGTTAAAATTTCTGTTAGCTTGATTTATTGCTATTGGTAGTTAGCAAGGTCCCAGGATCGCAGAAGCCATGTCTATTTTGTTCACTATCACAGAGGAGGCCAGAGGGAGGGCCTCAGATGTAGGGCCTCCAGGGGATGGAGGAGAGTCAAGCATAGGTCCCAGCAGCTGCTACCTGAAGGATGGGAAGCCAGGAGGAGCTAGGTGTGTGGAGAGAGGGGAGAGTGCACCCGCATAGCAATCAGATTGCACAAAGGAGATCACTGAGGTGAGGTTTGTGCAAGGTACAGACACACCAGGGTGGTGAAAGCATGGAGGAATGGACAAGCCTAGACCTTGCAGGTCCTTTAAGCAATGAGGAGGAGATTGAATTGACTCAAAACACAATGTCAGGATCAGCTGACTACTTGTAGTTTGATTTAATGGGAGCTATCTGAACGTCAAAATATCCAGAATGAGACTCTGTCAAATGTATTTATGAAATAATCTAAAAGGTGATCTCACTATAGTGGAAAAAGATATTTTGAAGCTGGAGATTTTTGATATGGAGAGGCATTGACCTTGGGTTCAAATTTCCTCAATTCCCAAACTGGATTGACCCCTTCTTTTTTCTTTATCCTTTCTTTTATTTTTTAAAATTTTTTCTTAATATAGTTAATATACAATATTGAGTTAGTTTTAGGTATACAGAAAAGTATTCAGTTATATATATATTTTTTCAGATTATAAGTTATCATAAGATATTTTATACAGTAAATCCTTGTTGTTTATCTGTGCTATGTATAGTAGTTTGTATCTGTTAAGCCCATACTCCTAATTTATCTCTCCCCCACCTCCCTTTCCCCTTTGGTAACCATAAGTTTGTTTTCTGTGGGTTGACTCCTTTTCAGTGTCTGACTTGAGCTGGCTACATTAGAACCCTAAGCCCTGGTTTCTTCATATCTGGGATGGAGATAATAATAGTACTGAATAATATTAATATGATATAAAAATTGAGATTGTACCCTTATTACATGAAATTCAGAGCTTTCTTTTTTAGAAATCACATTTATCTGTTGCTATCCCGATATTTTAAGCACAGCATTTCTCTTTCAAAAGAGAGGAAAGAAACTGAAAAAAATTAAATAGTACAATAGTCCAAGTGACATACTAGTGACTTGTATAGCACCGAGAAGAATTGTCACCTTGCCTAAGAGACAGCCTGGGCTAGCCAATCTGTAGGCATTTTCCCACTTAATGGTCACAGGAACTCAGTGAGGTACATGATGATTCTGTTCTCCTTCACAAATAAGGATATGAGTCAAAGGCAATTTATGTGGTTTGTCTACTTTCAGCTACCTAGAAAGTGGCAGAGTCAGAACTTGGACCAATAAACTCTGGAGCCCAATGTCTCACACATTAAGCTCCTCTTTGGCAAGAAATAATACATTTAGTAATATAGTCTATATATTGTAGACCCATCAAATTTTATTAATACGGCTATATACTACATTCAAAACTACTTGCAGTAATTGTGGTAACCTGGTTGTATGAACTTTTTAAAAACAGCTTTATTGAGGTGTAATTAGTATAAAATACTGCATATATTTAATATATACAATTTTATGGGCTTGGACATATGTGTGCACCCATGAAACCATCACCATGCTCAAGATAATAAACATGTCCATCACCTCCAAGAGTTTCCTTGTGCTCCCCACTCCTTTTTGTGTGTGTGGTAAAAACAATCCAAAAATTAATATAAGAAACCAGAGTCAGTAGCATTAAAATATTTTCCTATATATCAAAGGCTTTGTGCTACAACCACTGAAAAATGCTTTCATAGTCATCTGAAACAAAACGTGAAGATTAGGTACATATGTATAGAGAAAATGAATGCTTTAATAAATACACATGAGGATTAAGTATCCCCATTACACTTGCTTGAGAAACACTTTAGAACAGGAAATACTATTGAAATTTAAGGACTAAATAATTAAACCCAACTCAATTTTGTTTAGTCAGATGTGAAAAAAACACATAGTTAATTGGTAGGCAAAATCTCAATGTACCAGAGTCTAATTATAGAGTCCTCAAAACACTAGTGAAATAAAAGTTAGACATTTTAAAAGACATTACAGTTTTATGATACTGATTTATTTTGAAAAATGGCAAGGTTAAATTTAAGTTTAATATGCTGAAATAAATTTTCTGTCTTCATTTTGGAATTTCTACCAAAATAAATATTTCATTAAATAGTGAAATATATATATAAATATAAAAATTTATACATATAATTCTTGGTATGCTTCTAATTAAGATTTCCTTTTGTTCTTTTCTTTTTAATATTGGTCTTAGTTTACTAATGGTCCAAGAAATTTGGTCAGTTATATTAACATTGCCCTCTGAGTTACAGTAAATGAAAGGAACAGTTGCTCCAAGTCAGCACTAATTCAAATATGATTGGGCATATACTAATGCTAACAAAAATAATTACAACCACAAATCTATATTATTATAATAAGTATTCTAATAAGGAGTGAATTGGTTTGGCATCTCTACAGAACACTTATTAAAATGTGTTTTTTTCTACAACTGCAAGTGATATGCATTTAATATTATATAGTCTCGTTTTCAGTGAATAGAAGTTTATTTTGTAACTTAATTGGTATCCTGAAACCCCTTCAGTTGATTAAATAGATGGTTCATAAAAAGACAGTTTATGATCTGTAACTGTATAAGAGGAAATGAAAAAAATGGAGTAGTTAATGTCATGAATACAAAATGTTATCTAAGCTTATTTACACCAGAAAGTCTTCTTTGGTAATAAAAATGGGTAATCTTATACAACCACAGAACTTTATTAATTTTAGATTAACCTGCATGATTTAAGCATTTATTATAAAGAAAACGTTCCACTTGCTAAATCCTCACTGTGGCTGTGTTGCTATATTGAATCAAGTAATGGGTGTACATACTGATAAGAAAAGTTTGCATTTACTAATTAATTTGTCTTTGCTATTTACATGGAAAGCTGTTTTTAATTCCTTTTTAAAGCTTTGAAATTACTGAGACTTTGTTCAGTGTTGTCTGTGAAGCCTCTTAATTTCTAGAAAACAGCTCATCACTTCTTTAACAGTTCTCCCTAGACTACCATGTACATACCCTAGGAAGCTAACATTGATTTGACACATAATACAATGCTAAAAGAATTTGATTAAGTAAATGTATTTTTATAGGCATATTATGTATTTTAAATTTTATGTGCTTGTCTCATCTACTGGACTATAAAATCTTTAAGGACAAAGACCATGTCTTATTCATATTTTATTTTTTGAACTTATCATAATATTAACCATAGTAGGAAATTAATTCATGTATCAGTTAGATGTCATTTTGACTCCAAGTAACAGAAAACTCAACAATCATAGCTTAAATAAATATAGCTAATCATTCTCACATAGCAAGGAAACCAGAGGTATGGATTCTTTGTTTCATGCTGCGGCTCCATTGTTACATCAAGCTCTTTTCACCCATCTGTTGCACCATTTTTAACGTTACAGGGTGGCTGTTACACTTACCTTCTTCGAGAATCATGTCTTTGTTCAAGCAGGAAGAAAGCAGAGGAAAAAGGGTTTCTCATTTTGATGTTTTCATATTTTTCTAGATGGGAAACTTTTCTAGCAGACTTCCCCTCACATCTCATCAGCCAGAACCAGGTCATATGCTGCTTTAAGACCAGTGAATGGTGAATTAAATGGGGGTTGTCATGGAAGATTTAGACCACTCAGGATTTAGCCCCTGGGATTGGAATAGGGGCTTATCCTTCCAGAGATCAACAGCTTCTGCCTTCCACCTGAGCAAATGGCGCTTTAGTTAGCAGGGGAAAAGGGGACCATTGAGCTGTTAATGGACAATATGTGTTACAATAAATATTACGTGAAAAGACTGGATTTGTTAAAATCACGGCCTGGGCTATCCCCAGTTGCATCTTTATATATTTATTTGTATTCGTCTGGCAAAATTAAATGTGAGTGATTTCCGTTTCTTTGAGGATCATTACAAATGCATAAATTCCTCTCTATTTTTACAGTGGGAAGAAAAATATGCAATGTTGAGAAGATGCATTGTTTTTATCACTTTCTGTTTTAAATGTCGGTCTTGCTCTTATAATCGCAGAGGAAATTCAAATGCAGTCATGTTCTCTGTCTTTTCTTAGGCCTGCAAAGATAAATATGAATTTAGATTCCATTCATCGGTTAATTGAAGAGACACAAATCTTCCCGACGCAGCAATCATCAGTTAAACCACCGTGTGACCTGGGGGCACCTGCCTCGTCCCCCAGGGACACCTGTGGCTCCTGTTTGCCCCTTCATGCGCTGCGATCTCACGCCGCTCACAACTCGCATGCTCATTCCTGCGACGTCAGCGACTGGGGCGTTTGTGAAGAACTTCGCCTGCGGGAACTGGAGGAGGCCAAGGCCAGAGCCGCTCAGATGGAGAAGACCATGCGATGGTGGTCAGAATGCACGGCCAACTGGAGAGAAAAGTGGAGTAAAGTTCGAGCTGAAAGGAACAGCGCCAGGGAGGAAGGAAGACAACTCAGAATAAAATTAGAGATGACCACGAAGGAGCTGAGTGCCTTGAAAAAGAAGCAAAGTTTGTCGCATCAAAAAGAGGCCTTGGAAGCTAGAGTCACCCGGGACCGGAAGCTTCCTAGTTTCATAGAAGCGTCCTATGCACAGAGACACCCCTTTCAAATTGGTTCCAAAACGTGTGAGTCCATCAGAGAGTGCTTGGGAAAGAGAGAATATCCTACCAAGGAGAACATAAATAGTCAGGTCAGAAAAAACTCCAGAGGAATCTAGAGGTTATGTGCATATTTGAATGCTGTATATAGTAATGGGGAGGGAAGAGAAAATAGCAAAACCAGTGGTGACTGTATTTGTTTGTTTCGGCTGCCAGAACTAAGTACCCCAGGCTGAGTGGCTTTAGCGACAGAAATTTATTTTCTCACCGTTCTAGAGGCTAGAAGTCTGAGATCCAGGTGTCAGCGGGGCTGGTTTCTGCTGAGGCCTTCCTCCTTGGCTTATAGATGGAGGTCTTCTCCCTGTGTCTTCACATCACCTTTTCTCTGTGTGTGTCTGTGTCCAAATTTCCTCCTCTTCTTTTTTTTTTTTTTTTTAAATTTATTTTATTGAGGTATAGTTGATTTACAATGTTGTGTTAATTTCTACTGTATGGCAAAGTGATTCAGTTATATGTATAAATATATTGTTTTTCATATTATTTTCTATTACAGGATATTGAATAGAGTTCCCTGTGCTGTACAGTAGGACTTTGTTGTTTATCCATCCTATATATATGAGTTGCATCTCCTCTTCTTATAAGGATACCATCACTAGGCCCACCCTGATGACCCTCATTTTAACTTAATTACCTTTTAAAGACTCTGTCTCCAAATACAGTCACATTCTGAGGTACTGGGAGTTGGGGGGTGCAGATTTCAACATATGGGTTTTAGGGGAGACACGATTCAGTCCATATTACTGATATTACTAGTATTTTTAGCCAAAGAAAAACCCCAGTATTTTTTTATGTTAAAAGAAGATATTTAGAGAGATTTCTCTCCATTTATCCTACTAAGCCACTATTAAATTATCCATGCAGTAATTTAAAACATTTCCCAAGGTTTGGGACTCTGCCCTCACAATTAATTCCTGTAAAATGGGTACCATAGGGAAATACCTTTAGGGAATACTTCACACTACCCACTTTTGGAATTTCTTGGTATATTTGGAATCTTGAAATTTCTGAGAATTCTGCACATAACAAAACTTTGTAAACTTTAATCTAGCAGTTCATACACTTATCGATTGATGAACGATCCCCCATATATTTTTTTTAATCTGGTAAATATTGTTAACAACTCATGGAACATACTTTGGGAAACTTTAGGAATTCATGTTATCTCTTTAAATAGTTTGTATCATTTACCCTTTATATTATTACCCCTTTCTATTTAATTCCATCTCTGAAAACATAAAATCAATTAATATCTTGCTTTTCTATAATTCCATCTAAAATGTTAAGCTTTTCATGATGTATGAAGTGTATGTTAGATATAACATATTCCACTGTAAATGGAAAATTTTAAAAGACTGTGGGGAAACTTATTTTATTAGAATATGGTAGAACATTGAAAGGAAAAAAAGCCTAAAAACATATAAGTTAAAGTTTGTCCATATAACACTATTAGAGAATGATAAATAAATGAAAATATGAATTTGATGCTGAATCATAACATTTGATTTCCTTTCAAAAATGTTTTCTTCTTGATTTTTCTACATTGGATTTTAAAATTCAACAATAATCATTGTTTTGTATTTTTTTTTTTCTTTCAGGAAGAAGGTTTGATTATTGACCCATTAAAATTAAATGAAGAGGTGAAACTCAATCTAGATTGTCCTGATTTATTCAAGAGTGGTGGTTCTGAAAACCATACAGTGAGACCTGGATTAAGACCGCAGGCAATAAATCTGCCTCTGGAGAATGGAGTTCCTGAAATTTCAGCTTTGCAGGTGCATTTGGATGAGTTCCAAAAAATGTTATGGAAAGAAAGAGAGTAAGTACTAATCATTGTCTTCCTTAACCAAGTCTGTTTCTCAAACTTCTTAAAATTGTTAAGTCTCTTAAACTAGCCATCTGCTAATGTAGTCATAAGTACTAATATTTTAAAAATGAGTTTGAATTTTATATTCATTTTTTGAATTTTGAAAAGTAAGTTATAACAGGTTCATTTTTATCATTTTTTTTATCATAACTTTGTTCTCATCTTCTCTGGTAGATTCGCCTTTATTATATTTGAATTATTAATGTTTATGATTAAAATAACCTGTGTATTATCTAACTTTTACAGCATTCATAGATTTCAGAGAGTCAGTAAAAATGACTAGATATGTTAATACTCATAAGGGAAAACTCACAATTTTGTGAGGTACTGATTGCAGAAAAAGATGCTTTATTCATTGACCATTTATAGTATAGAGGAAGGAGCACTAGACTTGATTAAATCACCTGGACATTCATCTTAGTTCTGACATACTCTAGCTATATGATATTGGGTTAGTAAAGGGTGTGCTATTGTCAACTTTGTAAAAATATGGATAGTGATACCTGTGTTCCAATGATCTATTGTTTCATAACAACTTGGCAAATGATGATTATTATTAAGACAACAATCACCATGTATTCTGTTCATGAGTCTTGAACATGGATTTATATGGACAGCTCATCTCTTGCTACATGTGACCTCAGCTGGGATGGCTCAAAGGCCGAGGGTGACTTTAGGTGCGGGGGGCGGTGTAGAATTATCTGAAGTCTCACTTAATCCCATATCTGGCAGCTGATCTTTTTTCTCATCTGGGATCTCAGTTGGAACATCTGTATATAGCCTATCTGTGTGGCCAGTTGGCTAACTCATGGTATAATGGCTTGGTTGAAAGTGAACATCTGACAAGCACAGAGAGAAATAAATGGTATTTTAATGACCTGGCTTTAAAAATCACATAGCATCACTTCTGCCCTCTTCACTGGATTCTTATGAAGATCAAACACAATGTCTGGGAAAGTGGCCACTAATATGAATTACTCAATATGGGTTTTTTTGTTGTTGTTCCCTCATGATCACCCTAGAAACTAATAAGTGGAATATTTGATGTACTTAAAAATGTGTTCCCCAAATCTGAAAATAATTATTTTTCCATCTCTTTAGTTATAAGACTCTGAATGGGCAGAATAAAAAAATAACCGGGAGTGATGTATATTTTCACTAAGTATGAATATAATTATATATTATATATAATGGTTTTAATTTCCCTGGTTTACATGGATTGAAACGGTGGTAAGTATGCACACAAACCTTTCACCAGTACTACAAGCTCTTTATCTGCCAATCCTCTTCTGTCAGCCACAAGTCCGTCTGAAATTTATTCCTACCGCTAATTCCCTTTTTCAGATTCTTTGCCTATCCCTCACCCCATGCACAGATTGTGGTAATACAAGTATCTGTGTAGAGAATAAATATTTATTATTCTACCATCAAATGTAAATTCCTAACAGAGGCAATCAACACTAGTAGAAAAGAGAATAAAATTGAATGCCTGCATCCATATTAACAATTAATTTACTCTGGAACTACAGGTCTCAGTCAAGTTCTAACCTCTGGGCTTCATTTCTTGAAGGATTTAACTTTTTAGTGGCTATAGACGTCTCTCCAACCCACTCACAATGCTACTTCACCTACATAACATAATAGGAGCAATGTGAAAATGCTGTTTCCTGCATGTAAACTCCCAGAGGTACCAGTTTTAATGATACACATGTGTGTCTTTACACTCTCACTTGTCCACATGTACATGTACATATATATCTGACTTCCTTGGAATAAATGAACAACCCCCATAGTATTAAGTAAATCCCCCAGTTCTCAGCAAATTCAGCATATAAACAAAAGACAGGCTGAAGAATAAGGGGGAAACGGGGCCTTTGATTCCATTTTGCTTTCTCACTCTCCTCTTTAAGAAGCAGTCCCATGGGTATATGTCCATGAATTAACATTAGCTTGCAATCCACATGAGGCCATGGCAAAGCCTGTTTTTCTATCGCAAGAGAATGTTTCCCAAGGATACAGTATATACTTTTGCTCTAAATCTGTCTAATCTTTTAAATTCTTCCTCCTGGAATCTCAGTGAGTGGGTGGCTGGAGTTGAAAAGATGTGAATGTAATTTTTTCTATGTTCCCAGCTAGTGGGAAACTTCTCTTGACTAGAGCAGAGGAATCAACCTAGAGAACTCAGGGAATCATTTCCACCATTGACTGACTAGAACCCCCTCATCTAAAACGCTAAAGTTTATCTATTATTTGTATTCTTTGTACTGTTCAGTTTGATGAATAATTACCCAGTATCTGCAAGCTGCTCATGTACTGAGAATTTGTATATTTCTGATCTCTTAAAAAAAACGACCTTCCCAGGTAGAAAATTTGAGATGAGGGCAGGAAAACTGACCCTCGTATAGAGCTAGGTGTACCTAAACATTTAGGAAGAGGAACTTTGGCAATATCACGTCTTAGGTAAGAGAGATGATGAGGTAAAATATTTTGATGTGCTGTTTTAGCCTTTAGAATTAGTTCTAAAGTTAAACTGCAGATGGCACCTGCATCCCTTACAAAATGTTAGCTTTCTGTCAATTAATGTGAGCTTTAATCTCCCTTTCAATTTTATTTTCTTAATTTGTTTTCTATATAAGAAGAGCAGTATGCTTCAATTATTTTTCTTTGCTTCATTAAATGTTATCTTTTTTTCTCAATAAAATGAGATTTTATTTATTTATTTTTAATTAATAGACTTTTTTAGAGCAGTTTTAAGTTTACAGAAAATTGAGCAGATATTATAGAGTGTTCCCATATACTCCCTCTCTCTCTCACTAAAATGAGATTTTAAATCTTGGTGAGATAGTACAGCCAACTGAAAATGCTCCAATGATTAGCATGAGAAAGAAATCTATATATATGGTTGTGAATATTCCTCAAGACAATGAAAAAATTGCATGCAAGTCTGGTTAATATTATTGAATGTAATATTGTTAAAGAATAGAAAGTCAGATCTACTTTACTTATTTATTCACTGTTACTAATGGGATATACAGTAAGCTTATAACTGACAAATAAAATTTGTATATATTTAAGGTATACAATATGATGTTTTGATGCATATACATACTTGGAAATGATTACCATAATCAAGCTAATTAACACACCCATCACTTCACATAGTTATTGTTTTTGTGTGTGGTAAGAACACTTATGAGCTACTCTTTTAGCAAATTTCAAGTATACAGTACCATGTTGTTCACTATAATCATAATGCTGTACATTCATCTTTATTTTTTTTTTTTTGCTGTTGAGTTGTATGAGTTCCTTTTATATATTTTGGATATTAACCCCAGTGTGGTGTGCAAATAATTCCTCCATTCCATAGTTTATCTTTTCATTTTGTTAATTGTTTCTTTTGCTGTGCAGAAGCTTTTTAGTTTGCTAAAGTCCCATTTATTTATTTTTGCTTTTTTGGTACCTGTGCTTTTGATGTAGAATCAAAATAATCTTTGCCAATACTAATATTCAGGAGCTTTCCCCTTATGTTTTCTTCCAGGTGTTTTACATTTCAGGTCTTAAATTAAGGTCTTTAATCCAATTCAAGTTAATTTTTGTGTATTTTTACAATTTCTTTTTTACTCTAAAGTCTGTTTGTGTTTGGGCAGTCCCGTACCTAATGAGAGAGTCTATCTCTCTGTGTAGACAATAAAAGCACTAGTAATTCTCTACCTCAGTCTCCTTTGCAGTTAGGGTGCAGACGGTTGACATAGGAACAGCTATTCAAATGTAGCCACCTAGTTGTTTTAGCATAAATTAATCCTCCAAGAAGGTGAGAGCACCAGCATGCATCCTGGTGAGGGGAGAAGGCAGTGGCAGTAGCTACATCTTGTTTTCAGAGGCAGCAGCAGCCTCAAGTCTCTGGTGACATCATCCCATGACTCGAGTTGAGGGGATGTTGAGGTCATGCTGTGATATCTGTACCTAAATGGTGGCCCCAAGAAAGTGCTGATGGGAAGATTTCCATGGCTTTATCTTTGGTATTTCTGACTGCAGGTTCCCAATTTGCTTCACTGGCTCTCCCAGAGATTCTTTGTGCTATTAATGTCTCTTTCTATTTAAATTAGCTATTTTGAGTTTGTTTGTTGGATACATAATTGATATCAGGAGAGTGTACAGGCAACAGGCAGCGGTGTCTTCATTGGGTCGGTTCTGCGACATGAGACGGGTCTTGTTCCTGGCTGCATAGCCTTGTCCAAGCCTTAGTCTCTGGTCCTCCTGGGTGTCTCTGAGCTTAACAGTATTCTTTAAAGTCATCTCTTTTCTAATTAAATTAACTATATATGGCTTTGGCTATTTGCTGAAAATGCTGAAAGGTGATGAAAATGAAAGATATTGAAAGATGTTACTGCTGAAATATGTAGTTATAAATAGTGAAATCATGAAATGATAAATAGGTTGCTTATTAAAAGTATACTTGTAAAAAGTTTTATTATTCATCATTTAATACTAACTCTAAATTTTAGACTAATGAAAAAATGGATATCTAGATGTTATTACAAATTAATTATTTTTGTCTGGCAAAAAAATTTGACATTAATAGACCTCTAAGAAAATACTGACTAGATATTTTACAATGAAATTTCACACACTTCAAACATGATTAATATTTATGACCAGACAGTAATGTTTAGGAATTTTTATCTCTGAAAAAATTTTGATTAATTTTCCTATCTAGATGTTTAAAATTCATGCCCATTTATTATGGGATCATTATGGGATGATTAACAAAGTATCAAAAGATTACATAGAAATATAATCATATCTTTTCATCAAAATCATTTTGGTTCATACACTACTTTTTAGATCCTGCAAAAATTATACATTTTAGCAATCTGATTTTTAAAAGTTTATATCATCATATTAAAATACTATGTTTCTTCTGAGCTTTGTCTTAGTAATTTTTTTTTAAAGAATCTGTACATAAAATATGCAATATCCGGGCTTCCCTGGTGGCGCAGTGGTTGAGAATCCGCCTGCCGATGCAGGGGACACGGGTTCGTGCCCCGGTCTGGGAAGATCCCACATGCAGCGGAGCAACTAAGCCCGTGAGCCATGGCTGCTAGGCCTGCGTGTCCGGAGCCTGTGCTCCGCAACGGGAGAGGCCACAACAGTGAGAGGCCCGCATACCGCAAAAAAAAAAAAAAATATGCAATATCCTTTAGAGTAAATTAGGTTTTTTATTTTTGCCTTCTTGTAGTTCAAACAATATGATGATCGTTTAAATTTCAATTATAAATGTAAGTATAATTAATCAATTTTGAAAATCTCTCTAAAATGTAGAATAAATTGATTAGGCCAGAAAATTGAGGATTTAAAGAGTGCCCTCTGCTGCATACATTTAAGTGTGCACAGTCCTTATGTCTTAATGCTTGAAACAGATAGTCACAATATTTTTTATAAAGCTATGCTGATAAACAGCCAAGCATCACATTGCTATTAAATTTTTATGAATTGCCTGTTCTCTCACTTCTCTAAATTGTACCCTTTTACAGAATAAAATACATAATTTTCTTTCACTAAACTAATAAATATCAGTTATTTTATTTAAGATGCATACTTAGAGAAATAATGCTATACTTTAAATGTGACTAATCTGCCTTAAATAAAGAATACAAATGGTTAACTATTCGTTTTAATATGCTTTTCAAAATTATTTTCATTTCATGAACTGGCCTTGAATACTTGGTCTAGATGTAATCTACATATAATTATATCTTTAGACTATATCTATACTTATATGTAACTAAAAGTTTAATATAATTTGCAATGTTCTTCTTGAATTTCTTATAAAA
Source organism: Kogia breviceps (assembly GCF_026419965.1). NCBI lineage: Eukaryota > Metazoa > Chordata > Mammalia > Artiodactyla > Physeteridae > Kogia > Kogia breviceps. The sequence goes on along the minus strand of NC_081324.1, from coordinate 8,140,453 downwards.
CCCCTGAGGGCATAGTTGCCACAGTCATTCTGAGGACAATTTCGAGGATCAACATTTATTCTACAGTAATTATAAATCATTTTTATGTTAATATGAGCTTTTTAGCTAACATTATCATTTGATTTATTAGAGTGTAATGTTAAAGGCTGACACAGATTTCTTAACATGTATAATTTTGAATTTGTAAATTTAAAAATGTAGACTTTTCTCAAATTTTCAAGTATAATTTTTATATTAATCTATTTATAAATAATTCTCAAAATTAATTTTGAGAAAATTTTCTCAGTGTATACTTCATTACACAAATGTATTTGATCAATATCCTTTAATAAAATTATTTTATTAATTTAAGATATTCCTTTCAATTATGAAAACATTGTCATGTTCTACTCATGTAATTCTAATAAAAAATTATAAATATGGTGATTCTTAAGTATTTCAATGAAGTCACAAACAATACAATTTTATTATATTTTTCAACTTAAATTTACAGGTTAAAGTCAATACTCAATTTCTTTTAAATATTCAAAAATACCTTACTAAACAAAACTTTAAAACCTGATTGCCAAATACATAACATATTTTAATATACAGTGGCTTTTATGTATTTTTTCTATATTTAACACAAAATGTTACTATTTGGCAATTTGTTCCCAATTTCTATATTTAATCCTATTCTTAAAATCTCAAACACAGTCACTAAGAGCAAAAATCGTATCATGGTAAGCAACTGGGGTGTCATCAGCTGGCTAAATTTACTTATCTATCAGAATTTTTGGCTGCGGTTGTTAATCTGGACCTGTGGACATCCGTAGGAGTGTTCTGAAGAACCTACTGAGCCTTTTTCTTTGTTCATTGTAATATATGTACTGTGCTAATCAGGGATTCCAAATTATAGTCCTATAAATAGTGCTGGTGTGTTTTGCAACTTAAGTCTTTTGAGTTGAAGTTAAGCTGTAACAAATTCTTTTATTATCCTCTTTCAATTTTATGGCTTGATTCATGCAAATATTTTTATGTAACTCCTTAATGGGCTGCTTATCCATTGATTGGATTAAACTAATATATTTATGGCCTAATTCTATTTTGAATTATTTTCATACTATTGCTACCTAGAAGATTCATATTTCTTATAAATATGGAAATGGCATTCAATTTTGATTCCGGATGCATCTTCTAGCTCTGGGAATATGTTCCAAGATCTTTCTAGCAGTATTATCACTGAAATAGATCCGTGTGTGTATTAGCTAATTATAAATACAGTAAGACTGTAGCTAACAACTACAGAATCTTAGAGGCATGTAACAATCAGAATGTATTTAGTTGGAGTCTGTGAGCTACTGGAAGTTGGTTAATCTGGACAGGGCTCTGCAGGGAAAACTCAGTTGCGATTCATGGCTCTTATCTTCCCCTGGGAGCAGTGGGCCTGCACAGGTATGTATTTATCATAATAATGGCCAAAATATAAGTGAGTAAGCCCAGTTACGCAAACACTTTTTAAGTCTTTGGCCACATCGTGCCCAAGAGCATCCCACTGGTAATGTCAGGCACATTTTCTATTTCCAAGGCACAGCAAGTGACAATTTCATCTTGTGTTTCACCACTAAATAACAGGTACCACTATTTTTCTAGCTTGTTATGTTTTCTTTCCAGCCCCTGTCCACCATCTGGCCCCTAAATTAGGTCTACATATTTTTCATTTTTGTTGTTGCAGCATCCCCTTTTAAGTACCATTCCCTGATCAGCTATCTTTTGCTGCATAAAATAATAATAATAATTCAGTAGCTTAAGACAACAAAGTATTTTGCCTGGGTGGATGCAAGGTCAGCTGACCTCCACTGGACCAGCTGGGATTGGCTCCTTGGTAAGGTTGAGCTCAGGTCTGCTTCATATGTTTATTTCGGGACAGCAGTTCCCAACTCTTTTCACAGTGACGGCTGAGGGATAAAAGAAGCCTAACCACACAAATTCTTTTCAAATTTCTGTAATCTGTCACATCGGATAATATCCCATTGTCAAAGCCTAGAATCCAGGGATGGGGAAAGCAACTCTGTCCATGGAAGGAGAGGAAAGAGAATGAGTAATTTTAACAATAATCTACCACACAGATGAGAACTGACCATTTGCAAAGGTCAATATATGCTAATTACCGCCAGAAATAAACAATTATTTTTCAGTGACTCACTCTAATAGACGTGTGGGCATGGGAAAAAAATCAGTGATGCGATATTAAAGGATTAAAGATTTTCATCCAAGTTCTGTCACTTATTCTACAAACAGAGAAATTAATTGCAATTATTTTAAATAATTTAAATAAAGATCCCAGTGAAACTGCTTTATTAAAACCGAATTGCAGATATTTAAAAAGTATTTTTATATCTCCAATACATGACTGATTTCTTAAATGGTTATGTGGGCTCCTTGGTATTCTCTGTCGTAACAAAGAATTCTTCATTCATATACAGTCACGATATGAAGTTGGATAAAAACCATGTTAACATTAGAAACATATATATATCCTCCCATGTAAGGAAACAATATGAATAAGAAGCATTGAAAGAAATGAATGAATAATGCAGGAGACAGCAGGCAGAAAGTCAATTATTTTAATACTGGCAAAGCCGAATTAAATGTGTTTCAACTACTGTAAACCAACTTTTATTCAATATTTTTTATTTTTAATAAGCTGAAAAAAGTTTTCTGTCATGACAGTGATCATATACAAATATAAAAAATTAGGAAAATAGAAAATCTAAAATTGAATGCATTCCTAAAATTATTTTAAAATTGTAAGTCTATTTTGCTTTTAATTCTCTATTTAGAATACGCTTATCTTTGGAAAAAGAAATAGAACGGCTGGAGTCAGCTTTGTCTGTATGGAAATGGAAGTACGAAGAACTGAAAGAATCAAAGACAAAAAGTCTGCAAGAGGTAGGGAGACGTATGATGGAAAGGAAGCAACCGACTGTTTTCTTTGTTCCAATGTGTAACCTGGTGGGCAGAAGACTGAGTAGACAAGAGGAAAGGAGGTTAAAAGGTTGAATTCCCTCTATAAAAGGAGTATTTGAACTCACATATGAATAGTGGACTCAGTCAAACATCTTGGTCTAAATCACACATTTTTAATGGTCAACCACATGACACAATTAACTATCCATTCCAGGCACATGTGAGGGGACAGACAGCCTAAGATGCCATCAGATCATAACATCTATAATAAACAACTTTATCTTACTCTTTTATAAAGCATTCTGAAAATATTCATTTATCTTAAGTGTATTTAGGTTCTTTTCACATTGGCATTATAGTTACTCAGAATCAGCCATTAGCCTTTATACATTTCCTTTGCATTTTCATCAATAAAATGCTGTCATGAACACTTTCCATGATTTATTAATATTCATTATTTAAATAATATTAATTGTGTGTAGTTTGTGTACTAAAGCACTATGCTAGGTAAGTACGTGGGATAGAATAATGAGCAAAGCAAATCAAAGAAAAATACTGAGCAAAAATAATGACAAGCTAAATGCTCTCCAATGAGTTAGCATGTAGTTCATCTGTGTGCTATATACATATATATATACACACACATACAAACTGTACATGTGTTGACAGCTGTCGAAAGAAGCTGCATATCGAAATCAGTTATGTAATCAGGCCTTAATCTAAAGCACTCTTCCATCGGTTGCTTAAAAAGTGGGAAGCAGTATTCCTCTTTGTTTATGAAATTCCATATGAATGTTGTTTCAGCTTTGTTTCCAGCAAGTGATAAAGTGTAGAGTCATTGACTCAAGTTTGCTGAAATCCCATGAGGGACTGTTCAAGAGCCTTAGTTGCCAGCACTTGCCTTATTTATGGGTCACACGCAGGCATCCTGATGTTCATGGAGCATAGTAATCATCATGCAGAGGTTCAGAACTAGTCGACTATGTCAGCCCTGCGGACCACTGAGATTTGAAAAGAGGGAGGGACTTCCCTGGCGGTCCAGTGGTTAAGACTCCACGCATACACTGCAGGGACACGAGTTTGATCCCTGGTCCGGGAACTGAGATCCTGCGTGGCCCACAGCACAGGCCCCCCCCAAAAAAGAAGCTGTTCCTCAGCTTTTTTTTTTTCCCTCTGCGGAGCACAGGCTCCGGACGCGCAGGCTCAGCGGCCACGGCTCACGGGACCAGCCGCTCCGCGGCATGCGGGATCCTCCCGGACCGGGGCACGAACCCGTGTCCCCTGCATCGGCAGGCGGACTCTCAACCACTGCGCCACCAGGGAAGCCCTGTTCCTCAGCTTTAGAGAAACTGTTGAGTATTGCTCAAAGGGAGCTGCTTCCCCTCTCCTTTTGCCTTATATCCTCTCCATCCCATAGCTAGAATTGAAAAATTACCTCTACATTGAAAACATACGAGAAACAAAGTCGGTAAATGAAAAGAGGGAGAGAGTTTCCTAATACCCTTAAACAAATATCTCCTGCCTCAAAATCATTTATTAACAAAAGGTAGTTTCAGTGAGAACCACAGAAGGTTAGTTTCGGAACATTTCTCGATGAGGGGTAATTTAAACAAAGCTAACAAGCTAGATAAAGTTTATTTCTGCTTTATAGATTCATGTTATATTGTCAGAGTGTTTTTGTTTCCCACTTAAACTGTGGGCATGTATGTAGTGTATGCATGTACCCACACATGCATTTGTGGTGGATTCATCGTATTTATATCCACAGGTACCTAACTGAACGTGGTCTCTGGGTGTGAGCACTGACAGTAAATTAATGTTCTACAGGAACAGTATCTCATAACACAAAAACCGTGTTATGCTTACAGTGTAGGTGTGTTTGTTTGTCTTATAATATAATGAGTTTTAAATCTTTTTTTTTTTTTTTTTTTTTTTTTTTTTTGCTGTACGTGGGCCTCTCTCTGTTGTGGCCTCTCCTGTTGCGGAGCGCAGGCTCCGGACGCGCAGGCGCAGTGGCCATGGCTCAAGGGCCCAGCCACTCCACTGCATGTGGGATCTTCCCGGACCGGGGCACGAACCCATGTCCCCTGCATCGGCAGGTGTACTCTCAACCACTGCGCCACCAGGGAAGCCCCCTCGAGTTTTAAATTTGATTGAGAAAACTAATATTTAAGATAGAACTGGTCTTCAATTTAATTAAAATCATGCATTTACAATCTCTTGCCACTAATGGGCAGTGCAGACTTGATAACATCAATTTAACATTTCCAAAGCAGCTGTTTTTGAAAAAAATCATGGTTTTCAGTTGGTTTACAAAATGATATGTATATTTTTAAATGTTTAATGTTTTCTATTCAAAGATGATATTTTGGGGTATCAAATTGGAAAACGTCTACTTTAAATTGCTTAAGAAAGCTTTATAGATGAGAAAAAATGAAATCAACATAGCATTTTACAGTGTAAGTTGGATCTATATTTTGACGCCCATACAGAAGTATATATTAATACATATGTGACCTTCTACTAGATAAAATGATAGGACTTTTGGAACAAAGGAAACTTCAAAATTGTTACAGAAAATTTGTTTAAATATTTAAACTTTTGAATGCATGTTTCAGTTAGATGAACTACAACTTTGAACAATGAAGAAAAGTGACAGTGAATGTAAGAAAGAGTTTTTATTGTAGATTATGGAAAGTTAATTTAACAGAGATTTTTAAAATATTGTTTGAATTTTTTTTTTTTTTTTTTTTTTTTTTGCGGTACTCGGGCCTCTCACTGTTGTGGCTTCTCCTGTTGCGGAGCACAGGCTCTGGACGCGCAGGCTCAGCGGCCGTGGCTCACGGGCCCAGCCGCTCCATGGCATGTGGGATCTTCCCGGACCGGGGCACCAACCCACGTCCCCTGAATCGGCAGGCAGACTCTCAACCACTGCGCCACCAGGGAAGCCCTGCTTGAATTATTTATATGGGATAATTTTTAAAAAATATTTCTTTCCACTTCCTAAAGGGGGTATATGATATTCATAGAGCCTTTGGAAGTCATACACATATATTTAAGTAATTTTTATAAAACATTATGGAATATTTAAAAAAATTTTAGACAATAAATAAAAATACTTAGTCATGTAATTTTTTATATATTCTTTGCTTAATTGTTTTATAATAGATTATAAGAGAACAATAATCTTACAGTACATTTAGAAAGGTCATTGTACAGTAGTTAAAGTGTAAAATATTTTAAATTCCCATAAGTTTATTGACAATCAGAAAAAGTTATTATGATACATCCTCTGGACCTTCATATGAATTCTCCTTTCTTATTCCACTTCTCAACAATTCTGATAAATGACCTTTTCTTTCACTGTAGCCCTTCATCTATGAAACATTTTGAATACCATGTAATTCTTTTTGAGATGCATGAAACTTACAAACAAATACATGCCTGGCTAAAAACTGGCTGCTGGAAAATTTAGCCACTTTTAGAGCTGGAAACAGATGTGCTTAATAGACCAGAGTTTTTAAAAATGTATTTAGAAGTCTGGTGTGCTTTAGAGGGAGATCTTTCTTAAATTACTGACATTTAGAGAAGAGTAAATGTGAGAATTTAATTGTAAAATCGAATAGGTATTTAAAATGCAACCAAGACGATGAGCAGCAGAGATGGTTATATTCAAAATGCTGTTCCCATGCTGAATCTAATACTTAGTCAGCTTTTCCTCTGCACGTCTGTAAATATCGATTTGGAATTACATGATGAATTCCAAGAGTGCTGTAATGACAATTTTTATGAAATCTCATGATCTAGAGAATCAAATATTCAGATAAGTAACATTGATTACAAATAAGTACGGTACCTTGCTTTAACAATAAATGACTGATTCTTTTCATAATGGAAGATTTTTTTTTTTTTTTACCATATGTGGAGAAAACTGCTAGCATTTTAAAATTGGTCTCAAGCTAAAAAAATGAAATTGTAACTTTTTAATCTTTCTTTGAAAATTTTGTGTTTTTACCTGGTATCTTTTTAAGGATTTTATTTAGAAATCTTTTATCTTTTTGTGATAATAGCAACATTTCTAGTAGTTTATAATTTACAGTGTTCCTTTACAAATATTTTATAAATATCTGTATTAAGTACTTAGGGAGACACAGGCTTCATGGGGCCTCTTTATGGTACTAATAGCTGACATTGAAGCCTTCTCTGAAACACCTCAAAACACCTTTCTAATTTGAGGGAAATAGAAGGTTAGAATTATGAGTTATCTGTAGCTAAAATTCTATACTGATACCTTCACTTTAAAAAAGGTTGTGTCATGTGGGAGCTACTCTACCCACATAAAGAGAGGGTCCTGGAAGATACTTAATTGAAATAGGTATATAGTAGAATATGAGTACAGTTGTTAGCTCGAAGCTAATTTCAAAGCTGTCTCATATTGCTATTTTTGTGGCTTAAAGGAAATACTCCCTAGCAATGACCCAGAACATGAATGTATCTTGTCAATTCTAACTCCACATTGTAGCTCCTACCCTTCCCCCACCCAGGCGGAGCCATCCTGTCTCCTACTCTGCCCCCTCCTCTAGGTCCCTTGCCCAGCACTGTTGACCTATTCACTTGTCCACCCAGCAAGCAGGGTGATAGTTCTCAAGACGTAAACTGGATCATTAAAACACATCAGTGACTTCCCGCAATCCAGGTCCAGCTGGCTAAGCCACCTGACGTTGACAGTTTAGTGGGTGCCCGATAATAATAGCCCTCTTTCCACCCCAACTGCTGTAAAAGGCAATGCCCCAAATTCCAGCAGACAGTACCCAGCAGTGAACTATTTTTGACGCATATACATTCCCTACCTGTGTTGGGAGTCCAGCCTTCTCCTTCTGTCAATGACTCCGCTGTGCCCTGAGCTCTCAGAGGTCATGTAGCTGGACACGCTGCATGAGACCAGAGATCAGACACAGGAGAGAATGGGGGTAGGGGTCACATGAGGACAGTTTGTATGGACCCGGCCAGGAGTGCTGTACATTGTTTCACTTACTCACAGGCGAGTACTCATTGCCATATATATGTGTGTGTGTGTTTGTGTTTATGTTTATATTTTCTGTTTCAGGCTGGTTTTTTTTTTTCATCGAAACAGTCACACAACAACCCTTTCACCTCCCATCCACCAGTCACATCTTGCCATTAACTTCAGTTGACATGTCATCTTATAAAAAGGAATGGTTTTATTCCCGAAAAAACTTCCTTAACTATTTTCCCTCAGAGAAATGTACAAGATTTTTAAAAGACCTTATCAACTGCAATTATTTTTTTGTTTACTTTCTGTTTGCCTTTCCCACTGAACTCTGAATTTCATGATAATATATGTCACGTCTGCTTTATTAATTTCCCTCTATGCAGTGCAGATCAAACGTGGTTATGATTTGTGATGACCAAAGCTTTTGTACCTAGCTCTGTATGCTTGTATTCCTGAATGGTGGCTATGGCTATAGTGTAAGGAGATTGGTTGAGATCCTAGCTTTGTCTTTTTGTTTGTTTGTTTTGCTAGTTATTTCTTTTTAATTTTTTTCATGGATAGGCATTTTATTTTAAATAAAGCAGTGTGTACATGTCAAGTCTTTTATTACCTGATGAGGCTACTGCTCTACATCCCTGAAGATATTAGATTTTCTAGGGCACTGGAGTGAAACTTCGCCCCTAACATCCTATCCGTCATGAAAATCTGTTTAGCTTTTTCTTTGCCAGATGTAAATTAGCTTATCAGGACAAAGAGTGAGGCTGATAAAATACCATATTAGAAGTCTATAAATGTATAAGAACAATGAAGCTTATGGGACACCACTTTGCTCATACAAGTGCCTTCAAGACCTTTTGAAACAAACGTAATTAAGAATAATGTAAGCACTAAATTACATAAGTCAGAATTAATTGAACTACTAGTGGATAATTCATAGATATCACCAAGGTAACCCTCAGAACACCGAGATGACTTCCTTAACTCTAAGGCTATTGTAAGTATTATGAAAGAAAATTAGGCTCTTCAGAATCTACTTTTCTTGTAGAAACATAAAATGAGAAAGGAAAAGATAGGTTGAAATCAGATGTTTTAGCATCTGTTTAAATTAACCAACACTATTTTATAATTTAAAATACAGTACAAAGGAGTCAGCTGATATTTAATTAATCTATACAAATTAATAGTTTGAGAATGATGTTAAAAGTAGGTTGAAAAGAAGTAAAAGATAAGGTCCCTAAAGGAATGACACAGTGACGATGGCCTCACGTAGAGAGGAACATTCAGTCTGCAAAACATCTTTATTTTCTATTCCAGCTGACAGGACACTTCCCAGTGATGCATGCCTCATAAATCCAAAGATTCTGGTTTTATCTTTTCCTATAAGAAATCCCTATGCAGGGATATTCAGTTAAGACCATTCTAAAGATAAGGATCTTCCTTTTAGTAAATTGCATGAGGATTTTTACCTGCAGGAGCAGTTTTCATGTTGAAAAGGAGACTGACTCAAGGCACTCTGCTCATCTTAGCCCTGTCATGTACTGACACCACAGGTGTTGATTGTATACACCTGAGTGAAAGAATAAGCCATAAAACAGGAATGTATAGCATGCCATTTAAAACTTCTCTATGATATAAAAGACCTGGAACAATAAATTAAAAATTGTTCATTCTTTTCATATACATTATGTAAATTTTGTAACTCTATACTCGTCCCTTTTTATTTTTTCAAATATATAGTTTAAAGACAAGGACACTGGAGTTAGGATTACATGATTGCAGGGGGTTTAGAGGGTGACATTTTTTTTTTTTTTTTTTGGTGGTGGTGGGGCATTCCAAGTGTTTCTAATGATTTTGTTTAACTTTACTGAGGTATAAATGATTTACAAAAAATTGAGCACAGGGCTTCCCTGGTGGCGCAGTGGTTGCGAATCCGCCTGCCGATGCGGGGGACGCGGGTTCGTGCCCCGGTCCGGGAAGATCCCACGTGCCGCGGAGCGGCTGGGCCCGTGAGCCGTGGCCGCTGCGCCTGCGCGTCCGGAGCCTGTGCTCCGCAACGGGAGAGGCCACAACGGTGAGAGGCCCGCGCACTGCAAAAAAACAAACAAACAAACAAAATTGTCCAGCTGTCTCTTGAAAGATTTTGATTTAATTGGTTAGGAGTACCGATTACATATCTTTGTTTTTAGAAGCGCGTTATCCTGGTGTGCACCTTAAATTGATATCTGCTGCTCTAAAACATCACCTGGGGAGGGGAATGGGGACTGTGGAAATCCCCAAAACCAGTTGTGACCATTTTATGTTAAAGATCAACTTGACTTGGCCACCACCAAGTGCCCAGATATCTGGTAAAACATTATTCTGGGTGTGTCTGTGAGGGTGTTTTGGCATGAGATTAGCATTTGAATGAGTAGACTGAATAAAGCACATTGCCCTTCCTAATGTGGGTGGGCCTCATCTAATCAACTGAAGGCCTGAATAAACAAAAAGTCCAACTCTCGTGCAGTAAGAGGGAATTCGTTCTGCCCTTTCTCTGACCTGGGACATCAGTTTTTCCCTGGTTTTGGACTTGAACTGAAACAACAGCTTTTGCTGGATCTGGAGCCTGTTGACTCAGGTGGGAGTTCTACCATGAGCCCTTCTGGTTCTCAGGTCTTTTAACTTGGACTGGATCTTTCACCACTGGCTCTCCTTGGTCTCCAGTTTGCCAACTGTAGATCTTGGGAATATGTGTGTTTGTATATATAAATATATATATATGTGTGTGTGTGTGTGTCTTAGTCTGTTTCTCTAAAGAACCTTAATACACCAACTTTACTGAAAAAGTCGTAACTTGACCATATCGGCTCTCTGCAAGTCCTGGTTTATTTCCACTCAATGATTTTTCTCTCTTTTGCCAGTTGTACAATTGGCATTGGAAGCACTACATGTACTCCTAGTTAGTAACATCAATTATAAAGTGCAATATATACTTTATATATTTTATGATTTCTTTGACCTATTTTCCATTGTTCTGACTTTTTTTTCACTGTTTAGATGGATTTAGCTGATTCTAGACATTTCATTGTTTACACAAAAAAGCATGAAATCCCAAAGAAGAAAAGTGATTTTATCAACTATTTGGTTGTGGGAAAGATTTGTACAGGTCAGGCTCCAGTCTCCAATGATTTCAAAATGCCATATGTTAGGGGAGAGTAAGAATGTATTAACAAATTTCACATCACCAAATTAGTGAAAAATCATGTAAAATGGAATGTTTCCAAGAGTAACTTAATTACATTACCAACAGCATCGTATGCATAAGTTCAAGTGCCATTTTAATATTGACAGAGTTTAAGTGTGAAATGTTCAAATTCATTTTGAATTACATTCTCAGTGTTTAATTATGAAAAATACAAAGAGAAGTGGGTGACAAGGCTTTTTGATTCTTCATAAAATAGGGGTGCCAATGAGACAAATTAAGAGGTGAAAACTCGTATTGTGTTTCAGATAGTTTGATTAAGTATGCTTCTAACAGAAGCTCTTTGTGGTTTTAAAATTAAATTAGAAGGCGTAATTGCTATAAATCTTTTGACTAAAATAATCTTTGCTTTTTACATATTTTAATAGATTTATTGAGATATAATTCACATACCATACAACTCTTTGTAAAGCATATAATTTGGTGTTTTTTTAATATACTCACAGAGTTGTACAACTGTCACCATAATCAACTTTAGAACATTTCATCAGTCCAGAAAGAAACCCTAGATCCATTAGCAGTGACTTCTTATTTCCCTCCAATCCCCACTGCTTTACTTAATTATTAATCTAATGTAATACTGTAGATTTACCTATGGTGGACATTTCATATAAATGGAAATTTACGACTGGCTTCTTTCAACTTACATAGGTTTTTTGTTTGTTTGTTTTGCGTTACGCGGGCTTCTCACTGTTGTGGTCTCTCCCGTTGCGGAGCGCAGGCTCCGGACACGCAGGCTCAGCGGCCCTGGCTCACAGGCCCAGCCACTCCGCGGCATGGGGGATCCTCCCAGACCGGGGCACGAACCCGTGTCCCCTGCATCGGCAGGCGGGCTCCCAACCACTGCGCCACCAGGGAAGCCCTACATAGGTTTTTGAATAGAGTTTCTATAATCTGCCTTTCTATCAATTCTTCCTGTTACAACTCAAGAACATAAGCATGTTGAATTTTTTTATGGCAACCTCATTTAGAAAAAACTATTAGGAGGCATAAGTTTCTGTTTCCCATAAGAAAATATATTAACATTTAGCTGTTTTATTCATGTCTGAAGCAAGATGTAAACATTTTAAAATTATATTACTTTTCTTAAATGAAAATTTTGATTTTTGACAGAAGTACAGGTCGTCAAGAGACTAAGACTAAGTAGGAAAACAAAGAAAACAAAGAAAAGCATTTCAATTTCTAAAACTTTGTAGAAATGTAAGATATTTTTTCATTATTACCAAAGTTGGCACTCTTTTTTTCACTTGGTAAAGTTAAATCACATACATTAGCTCTAAAAAAATATATTCAAACATGAATATTTGATTTTCCAAGTTTTATACTATGGTAATTATGTGCAGCTTCAGGCAATATTTAATTAAGAAGTAAACTCATGCTAATCCTTTAAAAACCCTATTTTTCTAAAAGTAAAAATCTGAAACATGTTTTTCCTCCCCAAGAAGTATGATATTCTATCATTTCATGTTCTTTGTGAGCTAAAGGACTTGGAGCTCTGTGTGTGTGTGTGTGTGTGTGTGCGCGCACGCGCATGTGTGTGTGAGTGTGTGTGTGTACTTGGAGAACAATACTCTGTGGAGTTTAAAAGGCTTAACAGCAACAATTAAAATGTTATCACATTCAAAAATATATCTTGAAGATGCTTCTATTCATGGATAGGAAGACTCAATTCTGTCAAGATGCTAGTTCTTCCCAACGCAATCTATGGATTCAATGCAGTCCCAATCAAAATCCTAGCAAGTTGTTTTACAGAGTTTGAAAAACTGGTTCTAAAGATAATAGGGAGAGGTAAAAGACCCAGAAGAGCTGCTGCAATATTGAAGGACAAGAACAAGTTGGAGGATTGATGCTGCCTGACTTTAAGACTTACTATAAAGCTACAGTAATCAACACAGTGTGGCATTGGCAAAAGAATAGACAAATAGACCAATGGAACAGAATAGAGAACCCAGAAATAGACCCACATAAATATAGTTAAAAAATCTTTGACAAAGGAGCAAAAGCAATACAATGGAACAAAGATAGTCTTTTCAACAAATTGTGCTGAAACAACTGGACATCCACATGCCAAAAAAAAAGAATCTAAACACAGGCCTTACACTTTTCACAAAATTAGCTTAAAATGGATCATATATCTAAATGTAAAACACAAAATTATCAAATTTCTAGAAGGTAACATAGGAGAAAACTGGATGACCTTGGGTATAGTGATGACATTTTGGATAGAGCAAAAGTGTGATCCATGAGTGAAATAATTGATAAACCAGACTTCACTAAAATCAAAAACTTTTGCTCAGCTAAAGACAATGTCAAGAGAATGAAAGGACAAGCCAAGGACTGGGAGAAAACATTTGACACATCTGATAAAGGACCATTATCCAAAGTATACAAAAAACTCTTAAAGCTCAACAATAAGAAGATAAGCAATTGGATTAAAAAATGGGCCAAAGACTTGAACAGACACTTCACTAAAGATGTGCAGATGGAGAATAAACATATCAAAAGATGCTCATACATCCTATGTCATCAGGAAAATGCAAATTAAAACAACAGTGAAATACCACTGCATACCTATGAGAGTGTCCAAAATCCAGAACACTCGACACCAAATGCTGGCTAGGATGTGGAGCAACAGGAATTCTCATTCATTGCTGGTGAGAATGCAAAATGATACAGCCACTTTGGAAGACAGTGTGATGACTGTAGTTAATAATGTTGTATTGAGTTACTACATAGTAACTCAAAAGTTACTATGAGAGTAGAGCTTTAATGTTTTGCCATAACAACAACAAAATGGTAAGTATGTGAAGTGAAGGATGTGTTAACTCACCTTATTATTGTAAACATTTCACAATATGTAGGTGTATCAAATCATCACATTGTACACCTTCAACTTACACAATGTTACATGTAAATTATGTCTCAGTAAACTGGAAAATATACAAAAAATATTTAAAGCACATTTGGTAGTTATAAATGATGGAAAAAAAGAAGACTTTCTTCATTGCTGGCTTTGAGCAATTTGATTTTAATGTGTGTTGCTGTGATCTCTGTATATAACTTTGTTCTTGGGGGTGTGTTGAATTTCTTGGATCTGTGTGTTCATACTTTTTATTAAATTTGGAAAATTTCTCACCATTATGTTTTTTAAATATTTGTCTTCATCCCTTTGTCAGGGATGCCAATTATAAGTATGTTAAGACTCTTGAAGTTGTCACACTGTTTGCTAATTGGCACCCAGTGTAGTCCTACTGGGGTGAGTGAATGGTGAGTACTGGGAGGCTTGGAAGGGGAAGTTTGGTCAGTGTGGCACATACCAATCACCTTGGTTGTTCCTGAGTTTTCAAATGTTCTTCGCTATGATTAGGTTATCACTGTTTGCTAACTGCCTTCCCATAGAGACCAGGCAATAGAGGTGCTATCTCCTTCAATGTTTACATTTCAAAGAGATATTTCCCAGGTCCTAGAGAAGGACCTCCCTGGGTTATAAAGCTGGCACAAGGCTGGCAGATTTATGCCTCAAAGGGGCAGGGAAAGAATTTACAATTACAAGTAGTTGTTGTTGTTTTCAAAATAAACACTCTAAGACAATGAAAGCCAAGAACCCCTCTAATTTTAGTCAGGCTGAGGGGAAAGTTGAGTCCTCTTGGTCACTTCTAATTCTATCATCTTTGTTCTTTCTGGGCCAGTTTCAATTGATGAATTTTTCTCCTCATTATGGGTCATGCATTCCTATTTGTTTGCATGACATGCAATTTTTGACTGGACTTCTGTCATTTGCAATTTTATCTTGTTGGGTGGCACTGAATATTTTCATTTTTTAAAAGTATTTTTGAGCTTTATTCAGAGATGTAGTTTTATTACTTGGAGATAATTTAATCTTTTTTGTCTTAAAGACTTTAAACCTTGTTAGATAAGACCAGAGCAGCATTTAGTCTAAGGCTATATTTCCTACTGACTATGGAGGCAAAAGCATTCTGAGTCCTTTTCATAATGGAAATGTGAATTATGAGGTCTTCCATTTTGGCAGCTGGGAATAGGAATTATTACTGGCCTTATGTGAGTCCTAGGCGGCGTTTCTTTTAATTCTCTTGGGGGTTAGTTTTCTTACAAGTATGCTCAGATCACCATCCTGGTGAGTACTCTGCAGACCTCCAGGGTTCCCCTCTGCTTCGCTCTCTCCGCTCTGGTACCTTTGCCTCAGCTACCCCTCATCCCATTGCTCCCAGCTCCACCCAAACTCGGGGGTACCACCAGCTTCTTCCTTGCATCCCCTCCCTACCCTGTGAACTGAAACTCCTTCCAGGTAATAAACTGGCTATTTTTAGAGCTCTTTTTGTTTTCTCAGGGATTGCCTGATAATCAATGTCTTTACAACAATTGTTTCTTCCATTTTTTTTCTTGCTTTTTAGTGGTTTCAGGCTGGCAAATTTAGCTTCTGTGACTCCATCTTGTTTAGCAGTCAGTATCATTTTGATTATGTATTAGAAGTATGTTTGTTTTTTTATCTTGTTTCCCTTTAAATATTATTTTTTGAAAAAGCAGTTAATCTTTATACAGAATATGGGTTTATATATGTTTTGTGAATGTTTTGATAAGTCATGATAACCTGTTTTAAAACAACACATATTTTTATTCAATATATTTTATTTTTTACTGAATTAAAAGAACAAAGGTCATTACCCATTTTTGTGTCAAATTTTATTTTTTACATGGTTTCTAATCTGTTAATCACCCTTCCTTTTACTAATTTATCAAGAGATAAATAATTCACATGAAGCTCAGATATTTTAATTGGATATATCTTTTTAAGTGTGTTTTAAAATGTAGGTTTTTCTTTATATTTATTTTTCCTTTTTTCCTTCTTATAATTTATTTTAAAAACCAAGTCATTTGTCCTGTGAAGTTTTATTTTGGATTTCAGAGATTGCACCCTAAGGTACAATTTGCTACTTTTCTCTGTTCTCTATATTTCTTATAAAATGGTAGCTGGATCAATAGGTTTGATGTAATTCTCTTTCAGGATGTTCTCCTAGGTGGGGTATTCTTCCCTTAAGAAGCACATGGGGGCTTCCCTGGTGGCGCAGTGGTTGAGAGTCCGCCTGCTGATGCAGGGGTCACGGGTTCGTGCCCCGGTCCGGGAAGATCCCACATGCCGCGGAGCGGCTGGGCCCGTGAGCCATGGCTGCTGAGGCTGTGCGTCCGGAGCCTGTGCTCCGCAACGGGAGAGGCCACGACAGTGAGAGGCCCGCGTACCACAAAAAAAAAAAAAAAAGAAGCACATGGTATTTGGGTGTCCCTGAGGTGCTAGCAGACCGATGCTCATTGCCTAGAACCATCGATTAATTTGGGGCTGCAAAATTGTGATATTCTCTTATTTCTCCTTAAGTTATTAGTTGGAATATTTAAATGAAGAGAACTTCTCACATAATACTTTATGCATTTAGATATAGTCAGGATACATGAGAGATTATTTTCCCTTTCTTTACCAATTTACAAATAATAAATTAGTTCACTAGCATTCCCCAGTGTTAATCAAACTAGTTTTTTTAGTATCATTATGAATTCATGAATTTAAACTTATTGAGTGTGCTTTAACATATTGCAATTATTATCCCTAATGATATTCAAAAATTCCCATATTTAGAGAGCAGAAATTTCTTAATATTGGCTACTGAGAACATTTGATGCAATCCTAGCAAACTTTTATAGTTTTCTTATTCTGTGGTATGACAAAATATACTAGGTATACCAAAACATCTTTGTTTTAGATCTGGAATAAGCCGTTTTTTCAGAGTCCTGTATTATCAGTGAGGAATAGCTCAAGACCACAATCTGTGTGTAGAAATGTGCTGAGATGGTCATTATTTCCAGGCCATTTCAGTGGAAAGAACTGGTAAATTTATAACTAGGTTGAATCTTCTTTATCATTCTCCTCTGTTCATCACAGTTTGTTCATTACTTTTGGTTATTTAGCATCTTATTTCTTTTTACCTTGTCTCTTACGGTGGCATCTGTTGACCTTTTTTGCTCTTGTGTTCCTTTTAGCTTATTCGGAAGTGATTTTTATTTCTAATTCTTTCCTGAATATTATTACATTTCTGAATATTTAAAATTCTTGGTCGCATTGCTCTTTCATGTTATTTATAATTTTATTGATGTTGTTTTGGTCACAATGAAAAATTTGATTCTTCTTTTTCTCTAGTGGGCATGTATGTCTAGAATGTTCTCACTATTTATACCACATTCTCATTGTATTTAAGATTATTCTGTTCCTCATTCTTTTGTCCTTATATAACACTACATATGATTCAGCTATGACCTTCTTTTGTTGCTCATTCTTAAATGGATTTAGGTTTTTTTGGTACATAGAAGGGAAAGTGGGTGAATAAAGAAATGTTTGCTAGTTTCACTGCTTTAGAGCTCATTACTCTTAATATTTGTGCAGTGTGTTCCAAATTATGGCCTTGTCCTCTCCAAAAGCTCTTGGCCCTGTTCTCCAGCGGACTTCTACATGGATCCCTTCTCTGCCTTCATTGCCACTGTTCCTCTCAATGTGGATCCTGTTGTCAGCATTACCCTCTGAGGGGAGGGGGTATTTTTAAAAGAAGTCTTGTCTGCTTTTTTAAAGAGTATATAGGGTAGAGACTGCTCCAGTTCTTCAGACTTTACAATGACCTCCTCGCATAAACTCCCCAGTTAGAAGTTGTGAAACTCCCCTAGTTTCATCTACTGTTTTCATGTTGATCTGACACGCTTCCCAGGTATTGTATATTGTCAGTTTGGCGTTCTCCTGTTCTCAGATCATGAAGATTCCCTTTAGTTTTCTCAAGCAGCTGCTGATCTCCTGCAATTCTTGAAGCTGTGAGTGGGTTGTCTTAACCCACTTGTATCTTGGGGTTCATAGGGACAACTTGTCACCTAAGTTTGCTGTAGGCATCCATAGGTTTTTTAGTTTGTTATTCTCATTGCTCTGTTCTCATGGAGAGATCTGAAGTCATTAAAATAATTACCACCACTGCCTTCTTCTCACAGTTCCCCACAGGGATAGTAATTTGGTTTTCAACCCCAGGTTTCCAACTTCCACATGGGGCCTTCAAAAACTGATCTGCCTAAGGAAGTACTTTGCAAGCAAGTTCTCTTAGCCCACATTACCCTCCACCCACCTCTCAAATGAGAGGCATATTTATCTTTCTGATCCCCAGTATTATTTTAGAACATTTTGCCAGACTGAGAAAAACTAAAGAGTGCCAGACACAGAGATATTTCAAAATATTGGTATTAATAAGCCAACTAACGAATGAGTCACAAAACCTTTGGCATGTCAGGTGGTTCCTACTTTTCCTTTTCATAAAAATACCGGAATAGGACCTAATGGATTGGTCAGTTTATAGATAATAAAAAATAAATTTTGATATAAAATCAAAATGTAGCTTTGCCATATATTTAGTAAGATATTAAAAAATAACACAAACAATGACTGGTATAACAAGATATCTTCCATTTCTGTCAACATGTGTGATCAACATTTTCAGTGCTCCTATTTTAAAAAGAATAAATGAAACTGATGATAATTCTTATTTTATTCTATCAATAAGTAATTTCATCCATGGATACACAAACTAATTGAAAAAATGTGTCTATCTGTTTCATAAAGAGATGCATTTCCAATAAATGATTAGTTTATATTTAGTAATTATTTATCACAATATGTGCTATCCCATCTTTTTTTTTTTTTTTTTTTTTTTTTGCGGTACGCGGGCCTCTCACTGTTGTGGCCCCTCCCGCTGCGGAGCACAGGCTCTGGACGCACGGGCCCAGCCGCTCCGCGGCATGTGGGATCCTCCCGGACAGGGGCACGAACCCACGTCCCCTGCATCGGCAGGCGGACTCTCAACCACTGCGCCACCAGGGAAGCCCTTTCCCATCTTATTTTTAAGCAACCATGTACCTGTAATTATCATTAAGGTTATTCAATCCAAAAGAAACTTTTTAACATTTGGAACCTTACAGTTGTAATATATATAATACACACATATTTTATATACATATTTTTATTGCATGTTGTAGAGTAAGAACATTTTCAAGTATAAACATATGTTACAGTAAGATGTTGTGGAGGAGGTGGAATAGAAATAAAAAGTTTAGAAACAAAATTAACAATATAATTTTTTTCAACAGATGACAGTGAATATCACATTTCTATGGATTTTAGATATTGCATGAAGTGTGATGCAATCATTGTATTTAAGGTGTCAATATTTAAAATTCACCAGAAATTTTACTTTTTGAATCTAAATAAATATAATATTTTAAGACAAACTTTAAAAATGTAGAGGATACATTAGCATGAGAGAAAAAGAGTTTAAAGACAACTAAAATCGGTTATTTAGTGTTTTTATTTTGACTTGAAGGATACAGTAAAATTTGCATTAATGACAGTTAAACATTCCTTAGTGTCTTTACTACCATTCTTTAAGGTTGAGAGAGGGATTTAGGTAAAGTTTACTTAAAAGAATTTTTGGCTAAGTTTTGGAGCTATGATATAAGTGATGACATTTTGGAGGCTTCTCTGTACACTTACAGTTGATTCAAGTTACTTGAATGAACTGAACCTCGTTGTTAGCTGTCCCTAGGTCCACTGCATTTGGGTAGCCTTCTATTGGGGCACATTTCCTTCTTACATTCCTCACCTTTCATAAGAATATGGTATCCCTACCAGAACCTGCCTAACTGTTAAACATTTGGTCTTATATTCTGAACTAGTTGGTAGTCAATACTTATCCCAAAAGCCAAATTATGAATGTATGTATCAACATGAAGGCAATGGGAAGAGCTGTTAAAGTGTGTTGACCAGGGTCAATCTGATTACAATAAAACAAATCAAACTTCAGTGTGAAGAAGAGATTTGGGGGTCATGGGTGATGATGAAACTATTGTGAGTCTAACATGGTAATCCAGAAAGAAATAATCAGATGCCCTAAGCTTGGTGGGGGATGTGGAGAGATGTGGAGAGTTGAGAAATATACAAGTGAAAGAAATCATGATGCTTGGTGATTAATTGAATGTTGAATGCATTTTCCTTCTCCTATATTATATGATTAAATAAGAAAATATTTTTATTTATGTTACACAATATTTTTATTTTCTAGCCATTTTCTCCTGAGAGATTTTTCCACTCTATGCTGAATCTAAATGTATTAGAGTAAATATTTATGCATAATGTTGCTAATTTTCCAGAAGCAAATTATGGCAGATATTTCTGAAGTCAGAGATATGATAAGTTGCCTGGTTTAACCTTTCACAAATACTGCAGTATGAAAGGAGGAATTTTAATGAGGAATTTTGGAATTATACTGTAATGCAATTTCAAAACAAAAATTTTGCAAGAGACTATACTTAACTGAATTTTAAATAAAGGCACATGAACTTGGAAAATGCTTTCTAATTCTGACTCATTCACTTCATCAGATACCTTCTATTTCTGTCATTTTCAATTTAACGAATGTGATATATCATTTGTGGATGACATTCATAATTCTGCTAAATTAATAATCCTTACCATCTCTCCATGCGTGGCTTTCAACTTTTCATTTGCTAAATAGATTTTTAGTTACAACTCCATTAATCTAAACCTAAAGTTGAAGAGGTAAGTGACAAAATTAAGGTGATTTTGAGTTCAAAAAATAATTTTAAATGATCAAAATAACTCCGTTTTTTAATAGGAGGGAGTATAGTTGTTTCATTAATTTGTTAATCAATTTTTTTTCTGTTATATTGTTTTAATTGCTTTAGCTGTTCAATATTTCATTTACTGTTTTTATTTTCTTTTTTTCTCTTGCCTGTCTGGAGTGTATAGGAACTGTGAGGTTAGAGGGGCTGGCTTAGAATAAGGGATAAGAATAGGAGACCAGGACTGAGGGTTATAGGACCAAGCAGCTGATAAGGACTTTGACTTATACTCTAAATGGATTGGGAAGCCTCTGGAAAGATCTGATCAGTGGAGTTACATGATTTGATTTACTTTTTAAAAAGCTTTTTTATTTTATAAATTTATTTATTTATATTTGGCTGCGTTGGGTCATCGTTGCTGCACGTGGGCTTTCTCTAGTTGCAGCGAGTGGGGGCTACTCTTTGTTGCGGTGCACGGGCTTCTCATGGCGGTGGCTTCTATTATTGTGGAACACGGGCTCTCGGCACGCGGGCTTCAGTAGTTGTGGCACGTAGGCTTCAGTAGTTGTGGCTCGCGGGTTCTAGAGCGCAGGCTCAGTAGTTGTGGTGCGCAGGCTTAGTTGCTCCACGGCATGTGGGATCTTCCCGGACCAGGGCTCGAACCCATGTCCCTTGCATTGGCAGGTGGATGCTTAACCACTGTGCCACCAGGGGAGTCCCTGAAAAGCTTTTTTTTGATGGCTGTTTTGAGAAAGGGAATATAGATCCATGAGGAGAAGCAGAAAGTGTGGTAGTTCTTAAAATAACTGAGGTTTTGGTGGTCGATCAGGGCAGTAGTGGTGAAGGTAGAATGTGGATGGATTTATTAGATAATTTGAAGGCCTAAGTTCAGTTGATTTGTTTTTAGTCTGAATGTGGCATATCAAAGAAAGAAAAAAGTTAATCTTAAGTCCAATATTTGGGGCCTGATCAAAGGGAAGGATGGAGGTGATATTTGTTGAGAAGGCAAAGACTAGCAGAGCAACATTTGAAGGAGAAGTACTTAGTCTTTTCAAAGTGTTAAGCTTTGGAAGCCTCTAGAAGTGATAAGTAGGTAGCTGGGTGTGTGGGTCAGAAGTTGAGGGGAGACCTTCAGGATGGAATGAGGCATTTGAAGGTTGTCAGCATTTTGACTGGTATGCAGTACCATGGGTGCACATGAGCTGTCCAAAGGAGCAAATGCATCAAGAGAACGGGTACACTCCGACATTCAACTCTGTCTTCTAACTTTTCTAGTAACTTTTTTCTGAAGGAAGGATGGCTAGACACATTTTTTTTTGACATCTTTATTTGAGTATAACTGTTTTACAATAGTGTGTTAGTTTCTCCTTTACAACAAAGTGAATCAGTTATACATATACATATGTTCCCATATCTCTTCCCTCTTGTGTCACCCTCCCTCCCACCCTCCTTATCCCACCCCCTTTAGGTGGTCACAAAGCACAGAGGTGAACTCCCTGTGCTATGCAGCAGCTTCCCACTAGCTATCTATTTTACATTTGGTAGTGTATATATGTCCATGCCACTCTCTCACTTCATCCCAGCTTACCCTTCCCCCTCCCCATATCTGCAAGTCCATGCTCTAGTAGGTCTGTGTTTTATTCCCATCCTACCACTAATCTCTTCATGACATTTTTTTTTCTTAGATTCCATATATATGTGTTAGCATATGGTATTTGTTTTTCTCCTTCTGACTTAGTTCACTCTGTATGGCAGACTCCAGGTCTATCCACCTCATTACAAATAATTCAGTTTCATTTCTTTTTATGGCTGAGTAATATTCCATTGTATATATGTGCCACATCTTCTTTATCCATTCATCTGTTGATGGACACTTTAGACACATTTAAAAAATATCCTATTATTGTTCTTTAAATTTTTGAAATTGCTTTGTACTTAATTTATGAATGCAATATATATTCATTTTTTCCTGAAGATCGTGATTAGATTTTTGTTTAAAATCATTCTCTTTCATATCTTAAATTGTACCATTTTTCTGTTTTGTTTGTTTTCTGTCAGACATTCTGTTTCTTAATCTTGGTCATATTTTTTCATAGCCTTGGGGTTCTTCCTATGTCCAGAGATCCTTGATTTTCTGCTCACAGTGATGAATGAAAATGGAATTATTTTAGGTAATTGATGTGGATTCGCTCTACTGTTGCGTATGAAAGTGTATTTTCCTGCTTCTTCTCTCCTTTGAGTGGTTTATTGAAAGTTCTGTTGACAATGGGAGGGTTTATGATTGATCTAGTTCCCTGAGAAGTAATGACCAAGATTTCAGATGTTAAGCTAGGGGCACTCAATTACCACAATACGTTACATTTTTTTTTTGGTGGACACAACCCAAAACCTGTTGCTTGCAATTTGTTATTCTTTTTTTAGCAAAGTGACTTTTCTTTTGGCCAGAGATTAATGCCACACTCTCTATTTAACTGACATGAAAGTGGAGTGAAACATGCATAGACAACCTTCCAATGGACTTTGTGGCATAATGTCCTGTTTCACTCTTGACTTTTGTGGTGTGTTTTCCACATTACCAATGCTGAACATGAAGCCTCTGTGCAGTTGGCAGATCAGCCACTGCCTCCACCATGGTCCATTTGTAGTATGTTGGCATGATAGTATCTTCTGTTATGCTCCCTCTGTTATTTATTTCTGTACACTTATTGCCTTCCAGAAAATTATTATGACATTTAGCTTTACAACTGTAAATGCAGTATTGGTTTATGCATTGGTTTAAGAACTCAGGTAATGAATTTGGCAAGAATGTTCTCAAATTTGCTTCCCCCAGTTATTAGCTTTGTGAATTTGGCAATGCTACTTAAGCCTAGTAAAAATATGTTTTATTTTTCTTTAAGGTAGGGGGTAATAATAATAATACCTAATGCAGAGGATTACTGTTAGCATTAAGTAAGGAAATATACATCAAATCCAGTTCCTAGAGACTAGTACATGCTTAATATTACTATTAACAATAATAACATGCATACGATTATTTTAAAATTTTAAATAAATGGTTAATGATAGCATTTATATTCTAATTTATTGTCAGATTACATACAAATTATGTAATTTTAATTCTGGAAACCTACATAGTGTAGGAAAAACATGTTAATAAAACAAAATAGCCTATGTGTATATATCTACATATTATATATATGTCAAATTTCATGATTCTGCTGAAAACTTCTAATTATAAGGACAGCTATGGGGAAAAATCATTGTTTGCATTTCTAAGATTTTTCTCATTCCTATGTTTCTTTTTATAGACTTAGGTTTTAGGTGCACTGCAAAATTGAGTGGAAGGTACATGGATCTCCCATATCCAAGCCCCCTACTCATAGGTAGCTTCCCCCATTACCAAGGTCCTTCACCACAGTGGTACGTTTACTACAATTGATAAACCTACACAATACATTATAATCACCCAAAGTCCATAGTTTACCTAAGGTTCACTCTTGGTGTTGTACATTACTGGTTTAGACAAATGTATAAGGACATACATCTATCATTAGAGTATCAAACAGAATAATTTCACTGCCCTAAAAGCCTCTGTGCTCCACCAAGTCATCCCTTCTTCCGCCAAGCCCTGGAAACCACTGATCTTTTTATTGATGACATAGTTTTGCCTGTTCTAGAATGTCAGATAGTAGGAATCATACAGTATGGAGCTTTTTCAGATTGGCTTCTTTCACTTAAAAATATGACTTTTAGAATTATACAATGATAATATTTTCTTTTATAATAAAATCCAAAGTAAACATTTAAAATGTAGAAGCGATATTTTTCATCTATATGAAGTACAAGTATCTACCAAGTCTATAATGTGAATAATCCTGCTTTTCAAATCTGTTTCATAATATTAGAAGAAAACTATTTTGGGAGATATTATTGAAGTTGAAAGATCAATAAAAGTCTACTGAATCAAAAAAACAAAAACAAACAAACAAACAAAATATAACTTGATGTTTCCTCCATGTCTTTTCAAGGTTTAATAGCGCTTTTTTGTTTTTATTTTTGTTTTTTTAATGCTGAACCATGTTCCATTGTCTGGATGTGCCAGAGTTTATTTATACTGTTTTCCTGCAGTAGTTTTCTATAGAAATTGATTGGCATCTTTTATAGATGTTCTACATACGTTTTACCAGCTTGAGCATTATACAGATGTATTTTTTCCATTACCCAAATTTGTCTCTGTTACAATCTATACACTATTTATACTTCATAGAAAATATACATAAATAGGATTACAAAGAGTACTATGGGACTAATATTCAAGACTGAAAGATCAGAATTAATTGGATTAGTTTAGAATCCAATTAGTCAATTATTAAGAATCTGTGGAGGTAACTAAGCTTTGTCCAATTTTCAACTTGTGAATTTAGATTAATGGAGTTGCTGATTTGTTTTCCAACAACATAGGAGTTTTCAACTACAAGTGTAAGGAAATACATGGTTCAAATACAATATTTATAATAGCAACAACAAAACCTACCAGGTTATACATAGAAAAAAACCAAAAACTGAAAGCAAAATGAAAGACTAATGTGAAATATCCTGGAACCAGCCTTTGTAATATCATGTGAGTATGACTTTAACTTTCTTTTTTCAGTTTGATATTCTTCATGGTCAACATAAAAATAAAATGGAAGAAATATCAGGAGATATAAAGGAAGGATCAAACTCTAAAAAGAGCGGTGACAGAGTGATCTATGAGTTAAGAGCAGAGGTAAGATATTGGGTCAAGAGTAATATACTAAAACATATCTGAACGTTATTAAATGATATAATGTCCTAAGAAGTATAACTGAGGAGTCTTTGGTTATTTTATGAAAAAGAATTCTGCTGAACATCAAAAATAAAGTATCGGTGTACATGTGATCTAAAATGCTGTGAAATGATATTGGCCCAACACTATATCTGAATTGTCTGAATGTTATAAAGACAAATTGACTAAAAACCATCTGGACACACCACTACCCTCACCCCATATAAGGAACAAGTTCACCCCCCACTCAGGAAATGAGCAAGAAAGAGAACCTGTTTGTTCTTGTTCCCTCCTGCTGCAGTAGGGGCCCCAGTAAAGCCTTGCCTGAAAAAAAAAAAAAACAACCCACTTTATAGCTGATACATCTTACTGTAAATAAATACTTATTAAAAGTTTGATCAGCTGCTGGATCTCATGTGTTAAGATATTATCAGGAACAATGGCTTTCAAAATTTGTTACATGTAGTTCCTGGTTGAATTCACATGGCTGTTGGCAATTAGCAGTAGGCAGAATTACCTCACTTTGGTTATAGTTAATTTATTTCTTAAGTGTGCCGTGTAAAATGGTGGAAACATCTAGTTTCCGCTCCCACCACCACCACCAACGACAAATTAATTTTCACAGATTGTACACTCTGTTTTCTTTGTCTTGTTGGTAAAGGAGGAATTATCATCCTTAGAGATAGGAGGGGAGATTGAATTATTTGTACTTTATAGAACATTGTGTTAGTGCATTAAAAGTGGGAAATCATAAATTATTTATTATGTAACAGGTAATTCTGGAAGATGTCTTAGATACAAATGGGTAAGAATAATTCGGGAAATGGAATTAATTTAGTGAAAAATATAGGTTGGGAGGAAAGTAATTTGTACTAGAAGGTT
Organism: Kogia breviceps; assembly: GCF_026419965.1. Lineage (NCBI taxonomy): Eukaryota > Metazoa > Chordata > Mammalia > Artiodactyla > Physeteridae > Kogia > Kogia breviceps. The sequence continues at coordinate 8,113,891 of NC_081324.1, read as the reverse complement.
TCTTCCTTATAAAATTCTGTAAAGACTGAATTCACACCTCAGTATGTTTTATATCAGATGAACATAGTGCAATGGAAAATGCATAGATTTCAGAACAAAAGTGGCTCCATCACTTACTGATTACTTTATTCTGGTCAACTCCTTAAGCCTCTCTGAATCTCAGTTTACCAATTGTCATAAGGGAAGTAAGAGTAATACTAGTTATCACACAGGATTTTTGAAAAGATTACGTCTTGCAGGGGAAAAATTGTCAGAGGCAGAGTGCTTTACTTTTGGGAATTAGCTAAGATATTCAGGAGAATTTGCCCTTCCTGAGATTAGCTCTTCCCTTGTCACCTCTTCTATGAGTCATGTAAGGGGTGTTGGGGTGAGGGAGGATATATAGAGACATCCGTGATGAGAAGGACTGAACTGTTGAAAACATTGCTTCCTAACAGTGAAGTCAAAGGGGAAAAAATGATGGCTCATATATCTTTTGTTTTCTAAGAGGAACCAAACCAGCAGGATAGGTACCAATTTTCCTTGGCCCTGAGATCTGAGAAGCATCTTTGATTAAGCATCACACACTATGTCATGTACAAGCTTATTTAGGAGTTAGAGACAAATGCAGAGGAAGACACATATGGTTGTTAATACTCTCCTCAAAAGTTGATGGCATTGTCTTAGATCATCATTTTGGGGATACATTGGGAGCCATAGCAATATAGGATCTCTGATATACAACTTTTTTAGTTTGGTGTAATAGAAAGTTCTGAGACTCATTTGAGTAAGCCATTTCACATCTATAGAGCTCAATTATGTATCTTAAATTAGGATACAAACATTTTGCCCACCTAAAGGCACTTTTCCATAAGATATTCAAGCACTATGATATATAAGTTTTGCTATTTTGAAATTCTTAGTGAAGCACTTAATGCTGAAAGAAAATGTAGACATGAATTGCCTATTTCTTTTACTCTGTACACTTGAATGTTATATTCGATTGAATTAAATTTCAGAAAGAAGGCTTTGTTCAAAAGAAAACAAATATTGGGACAAATTCTTATAGAGACAGTGAGCTTGTGTGTGCGTGTGTGTGTGTTGTATACATGAGTTTATGTGTTCATTTAAATTTTAAATTAGGATAGAAGCTACCTCCTTTCTTTGGAAAAGAAGACATAACCACTCTGTTGTCATTGTTTTGTTTTTTATACTGGCTATGTTTAGGTCTTAAAATCATATCATAACTTTTTATGTTTGCATAAAAGTCATTGGGTGATTATACCATAATTTAATTAAAATATAATCTATTTTTTAAAATCTGTTTAGTTTTGTTATATATGTAATCAATATTCTAGTAAACATGCATGTCCACGTGCATCTTTAAACATTTAAAAATGGCTGGGCTTCCCTGGTGGCGCAGTGGTTGAGAGTCCGCCTGCCGATGCAGGGGACGCGGGTTCGTGCCCCGGTCCGGGAGTATCCCACATGTCGCGGAGCGGCTGGGTCCGTGAGCCATGGCCGCTGAGCCTGCGCGTCCAGAGCCTGTGCTCCGCAACGGGAGAGGCCACAACAGTGAGAGGTCCGCGTACCGAAAAAAAAAAAAAAAAAAAAGGCTTAGGGTAAATTCCTAGAAATGGTATGGCTTTTTCAAGAGAATGTTTATTTTTTCAGTATTTTATACACACTGCCAGATTGTCCATTAGAAAAATTATATCAATTTACATTCTCACTCACCTGCAATGTATAAACATGCTCATTCTATAGCCAACAGTATATATTATTGTTTTTAAAATTTTCCTAGCTGATAGGCCGAAAAGATCATTTTAATTTGTATTTTATTGATCTAAACATACACTTCTGGTTGTTTGCTCATTTTCATTGGTATAAGGTTTATTATAATAGCTACCATTTATTGAGAACTTACTGTGTACATCACACATATATTGCTGAGCCATTGAAATATAAAATCTTACTTATTATTTTAACACTCTTATGATCTGTGTATTCTTAGCTACTTTTAATGGAAAGAATCTTAGAGGACTTACCTTGATCAAGGGTACAACAAACGTTGTGCTCAAGGGTACATCAAATGTTATATAGGTAATCTTTTACCTATGTTCTTATTTAGTTCCAATTTCTCAGAGGCCACACTCAGGTCAGATTGTTCAGCAGGTTAGGATCTTATCAAAGGCCACCAGCCCATGAATTAAATTCTGAAGCCACAGGTTACCAGCAGTCAGTATCTGACATTGCCACCCCGGTCTGTCCTTATTCTGTGGGTTTACTGAAGCAACAACTCTGGAAATACAATAGATTTTAATTGTTGGAATTAAAAAATAGTATCTTCATATCAAACATCATGATTTTCTAACAATTGATGCTCCCCATATGTCATGGGCACCTTGTTAAAACTGTTACTAACACCCACCAATTTGATAATAGTATTGTTTGCACTTGAAGAGTGTGTTTTACTTATCTCTTAATCTGCCCAGTCTCTTTCAGAAATAGTTTGATGATGATCTTCCCATTTTGGAAATCTGATTGGTCAAAGAAATTCAAAATGCAGTCTTGATAAAAAGGCCCCAGAGTATTTAAATAATTGACTCTTCTGGATGATGTGTAATGAGGTGAATTCTCTGAGCAGGAAGTCACTTGGTAAATGAATATATCTTAACATATGCATATAGGCATATGCGTAACGGATGCATTTGATCTTTTCTCCACATTTAAGATCAAGACCCCTTGAACTAGAAATGAGAGTTTATTTAGAATGGAAATGAACTTGCATTCTGAGTGAAGAAATTGTTACCTTTTTCTACAACCTGGCTGCTGCTTGAAAGCAAACTCATAATCAGGAAACACTCACATTACATTTTTTAGGCCAAACTTTTTGGGATAAACATTTTCCAAGGGAAAATAATTAGTTTATCTTGTATTATTCCAAAAATATATCACTTACATTTAAGTTTCAAATTTGGGGGAATTTTGATTTCGTATTTCTTTTCTGTGGTTTGTTCTTTTCTCACCTATTCACACATTTATATCCTATTCCTATTCCACTTTGGAAAGATTAAGTAGACATACTTTTCCCTACTTAATTCAATAAATCAAATAAAAACTCTGAACCTTATATGTAAATCAAACATAAAAGACTCAAAGTTGAAGAGAAAAGTTATTCAGCTGGGTATCTTGGGACCTAAGAAATTACATGGAGGAGTTTCTTGGATTTTCTTTTCTCTGCATATATGCCAGAATTGGAGCTGAAGAAGCTAGCAGCCTGGAAATAACAACAGGCACAGATAAAAACAAAACCAAAAACAAAATGCAACCGAAGTCTGCTTGCTCTAGTTAAAGGACTAGGGAATGGTCAGCTTAGCATGACAGGAAACCACAAGACAATAATTGTTCTAATCCACCAAATATTACAGAAAACAGTGGTGCCCCACTCAGCTCCTGTTAGTAAAGCTGAATGGGGAGCCTACACTTCCACCCTCACAAGAGAGTAGAAAGTTGCCCAATCCTTCCTTCTGGAGTGTTGGCATAGAAGGCTGAGCTGGAACCAGGGTTTCATCCCAGCTGGGCAGCAGTGAGACCCCCAGAGCTTGTGGTGTCAGTGAAAACCACGTAGGGGGCCTGTACTTTCACCTCCACCTCTCCCAGCTACAGAGGTCTAGTGGATAGCTTGAGTACCCATCCCCATCCAGCGGTAAGTAGGAGCATCCCCAGTTGGGTACCAATGGAGGTTTGGTGGGGCCTGGACTTCTACCTTCACCTGGAAGTAATGAATCTATGCTGCTGCTTTACCTTCCAGAATGGTGCATCAGAGGAACCCGTCTAACACAGAATGTTTAGATGAGAACCAGAGTCTCATAAGATAATACCCAAAATATCCAGGACATGATTGAATATTACTCATCATATCAAGAACCAAAATATCTCAGAATGAATGAAAGAAGACAATCAACAAATGCCAACACTGCAAAGACAGAGATGTTTCCATTTCTTGGCGAGCATTTTAAAGTGGCCATCATAAAAATGCTTTAATCAGCAATCATGACCATGCTTGAAACAAATGAAAAAAATAGAAATCCTCAGTAAAGAAACAGAAAGTCTCAGCAGAGAAATAGAAAATACAAAGAAGAAACGAATGGAAAAGTTAGAAGGGAAAAACACAATAACCAAGATTTTTAAAAATTATGAATGGAAGGGACAGAAGAAAGAATCAGTGAACTTGAAGACAGAGCAATAGAAATTACCCAGTCTGAATGACAAAAAGAAAATAGTCTGAAAGAAAACAAAGCCTTTGCTAACAGGGATTGAGGTAGGGACCTGTGGGATGCTAACAAAGATCAAACACTTATGTCACTGGAGGCCAGTTTGAGAGGAGAAGTTATGAGGGACCAAATATTACTCAAAGAAATAGAGTGAAAAATTTCCAAATTTAGGAAAAGGGTCAAATCTATAGTCAAGGTGCTTAGTAAACTCCAATCAGCATAACCTCAAATATATCCACATCCAGATACTTAGTCAAACTTATGGAGAACTAAGAAATAATGATCTTGACAGCACCAAGAAGGAAATTACACCTGACCTACAGGGAAAAAATGATCCAAATGACAGTGAAAATTTCATCAGAAACCGTGGAGACCAGAAAGAAGTGGCACACTTTTGTCCAAGTTCTAAAAGAATTGTCAACTCAAAATGCTATATATCCAGTGAAAATACCTTTTAGGACATTCTCAGATGAAAGAAAACCAAGATAATTTGTCTCCAGTAAATAAGCACATGAAAAGGTGTCAACACATTAGTCATCAAGGAAGTGCAAATTAAAACCACAGTGAGATAAAACTACACATTTATCAGAATGGCTAAAATAAAAATTAGTGAAAACAGCAATGCTGGTGAGAATGCAGAGCTCCTGGATCACCTGACTCGCTACAGGAGATGTAAATGATATCAATCACATTGGGAAACAGTTTGGTGTGTTCCCAAATAACAACTATCACATGACCAGGAAATTGTACTCCTGCGCATTTCTCTCAAAGAAATGAAAACTTATATCCACACAAAACTTATACATGAATCTTTAAAGTAGTTTTGTTTATAAATGCCAAAACTTGGATACAACAATGATACCTTCAATGGGTAAATAATTAAAAGCCATTACAGCTATACCTTGGGATAAGCTCCTCAGCAATAAAATGGAATGAATTCTTGATCTATGCAGCAATCTGGGTGCATCTGTGGAGAAGAATGTTGAATGAAAAATATCAATCTCAAAAGACAATATAGCCCATGATTCCATTTATATTACAGTATTGACATGACAAAACTTTAGAAATGGGGAGAAGATTAGTGGTTGCCAGGGAAGAAGGCATGATGGGAGGGGAGTGTGTGTGGCTATTAAATGGCAACATAATGCATCCTTGTGATGGAAATGGTCTGTATTTTGACTATGTTATTGTTGACATCTAGTTATTATACTGTACTATAGAGTTACAAGATGTTATCATTAGGGAAAACCAGATAAAGTACGCATGGGATTTATTTTGATCATTTCTTACAACTGCTTAAGAATGTACAATTATCTCAAAATAAAAATTCAATTAGAAAATCCCAATCTTCTCTCAATGTGTATGACAAGTTCCACCCTTTCTACATACTCCTCTGAAAATATGTATCCATCATTTTATTTCCATTTTTGGGATCCGAGAGACCTGGGTCCAAGTTCTTAACCTGGCACTGACTTGCTGTCTGACTTCCTACTAACTACATGGATTTTCTAAGTCTGTTTGATTATCTGCAAAATAATATTTAAGTAACAACTCATCTAAAGGATTAATTCATCCATATATGTAAAGTACTAAAAATTGTACATTATGTGTATGTAGTAGGTATGCAAGAAATACATGTTTTCTCCCTTGTCATTCAAATTTCATTTAGAAAATCCTATATTGGAATGACAATCCAGATTTTTAGATATTAGTAACATTGTAGATAATTCTGTGATATCCCATAGAAAACTTCAGAATACTTCTATATGTGTGTGTTCTTCCTCTCCTCGACTGTAAGCTTTTTGGAGTTTAAGGGTACTATCTTACAGCAACTGCACTGAGCACAGTTTCTGGTGCCAAATAAGTTTCCAATAAATGTTTGACAGGGAGAAATGCATCTTTTAATGTGAATAATCTAGCTCCAAAATTAGTCTGTAAATCTTCCAAAGGAGTAGAATACATTTTCCTATTCCTGAATCACCAAGTGTCTTGCATATATCTCTTCACACATTGACAGTTAAGGCAAGTCTTTAATGATTATATGGACAAAGACCATGAAAATCTTGAGCAGGAAAGAACCTAAAAGGTACAGTCTAGTCCTTCATTTCACAGATTCCCTTTCTCACTTTAGCGAATTACCCACAATGGGCTCTTCCGGCTCTAGATGTGTCCCCATCCCTATGCCAATGACACACATTGTCTTTGCTACTTCATTAGGATTAAAAATCTTTCCACATAATATGAGAGAATGCTCTTTAAATGATTTCTTTTTCTTCCTAATCCTGACTGCAATATGATATAAATCGAAGGAACAAAGTATATTCATTTTTTTCTCTCTTTCAGAATGTCTCTATTTATCTACTTTTAAAATGCTGCTTCCCAATTAAGGAAAAAAAGACCGAGATGGGTAACATGTTAAATTTAACCTGTGATTATATAAGTAGTCCTCTTTATTTTGCTTATGCAAGATAAAACATAAATATTTTGTAACAAAATTTTTTCACACCCAGAAATTGTATCATTGTTGAGGTTTAAGGGAACTTTCCTCCACATGTGTACCAACTGGATTCTCTCTGCATAGGCAAAATGATAGTGAAGTGAAAAACAAAGCAAGGCAACAAAATAAGTAATTTGTATGCTCATTCATTCATTGTCAATCATTTATTCAACAAACAATTATCAACCATGTACCGTGTCCTTGATACTGGAATTAAGCACTGAGGAGTTGATAGAGTGATAGCCACAGTGGAAAACAAACAGACAAACCCAGCAGTTAAACACAGTGTGTTACGTACTTTGATGGATAATGTATAGTGATCTATGTGAGTTCATAGAAAAGATGTCGAGGATGAGACGTGAATGATGAACAGCATCTAACCCACGTAAATGGGAAAGGTAGAGGTAAGGACTGTAAATGATAAAGGGAGTAGCAGGTGAGAAAACTAGAGACCGCAGTATTGCCAGGAAATAAATGTAATAAAAAGAATGTTCTGACCTGTAAAAGATTTAGAGCATTTCTGTTGAGTAGGAGAATATATTGAGAAGTCTTTTTTTAAATACTGGGGTATTGACAGTAAAGCAAAAAATTCCTCCTTTCACTCTTACGCAACTATAGAATTATGCTCATTTGGGGGGAATATTCTGATCACTAGAAGAGTTAACACAGGCTAGTGGAGAGCAATTCATTACCAGGTTTTTTTATTTCAGGTAAGGTGGGGGAAAATACAGAGGGCAGAAAAATGTTTTGTTCTCCATTTAAAAAGAGAAAATGTTTTCAACGTGTTTTCTTAAATTACAAATTCAATGTTTAGTCCTGCAAATATTTTATAGTACCTACTGTGCTAGGATCTAGTAATTCAGTGGTGTCCAAAGTAAAAATGGGTCTGTCCTCAGAGAACCGCCTTCAATGAGAGACACAGGATTCATCAAAAATCATACAGTTAATTGCATGTTTTCAGCTCTACGGGAGCTACATAACAGATGTGCATGATGGCAGGGGAGCTGACCTAGTTAGGAACTTTAGATTTAAAATTTTAAATACCTGAGATTTATTTACTAACATAGTTAAATAGAACCTTCTTTATGAGAAGGCTGTTGTATAACTAGAAATCTGGTGCCGTAATAATTTAATTTTCTGAGATTGCCACAATAGGTGTTGATTTGAATTGATTTAAATCTCTTATATCTCATACCTCTTATCAACTTTACATGTTCCAGCAAAGAGAATTAGGTTACTGATAATACTATGAATGTATCCGAAATGGTTATATAATTTTGAAAGAGGATATTGATGTTTGCAAGCAGGTTAATTTAGAAGTCTGTTAGTGGTATGGATTTAATCATTCTGGCACATTCTGAGTTCATATTGACAAAACTCAGGAAACAGAATCTATAAAAAGATATTTGATATGAGTAAACCATTAGAGAAAAATAATATTCTGGTAAAAGTGAAAATCAAACTGTCACACATGGATATGCATTCTGGTCATTTAGACAAATATAAGTCTAAATGGTCTAATTATCCAAGACGAAAGCTGTCACTTGTCCTGGAGTTACAGAAAACTGATAAACACAAGATCAAATAATGGATGAAAGCTTGTGATCACTTTTCCAGGAAGTATTAAGTGCCTTGAGTAACAGGTTTTATTTTTTCAAAAAGGGTTTTAAATTATGTGGAGTAGAATAAAGTATTTAAACATCTTTGCTCGGGTATCTCAACAGCAGTAGCTTTGCCCTGGTAACTAGGTCTTTGGAAAAGTTTTCTAGCTAAGTTAGATTGATGATTTAATTACAATCTGAGATTTAGTTTCTTTAACTGTAAATTTCTTACTAACTTCTGTTGGATAGAAAACAGTCTACCAAAGATTGGGATGTGGGTGGTAATAGAAGAAACTGTGTTAATCAAAACTCTTAAATGTTGGTTTGTCTCAGAATCAACCCACATCTTCAGAAATCCCTGCATGTTTTGGTGCCAACCTAAAACTAACCAACCTCAAGGCACCTAGTGTTTCCTCAGTGTCCTCAGGTGACCTAAGGTCTCCACTGTGATGCCCTCTATGTCTCGTCCTCTTTGGGTCACACACATGCTTTGGGGACTTTTCCTGGTCCTTTGGCCCATAAGCCCTGTACAATTCTTTCAAGATCCTGTTTACTGCTTTCCATGGTGGCAACAAGTGAACTTAGCAAATTCATATTAATATGCTATTTACATTTTCATGGCATCATATCAACTATTCCTCTCAATGCTTCAAATTCAAAACTGCTTTGCTAAAAGTGTTACAGTATAATTGCACTGAATCAGGATTCAAATATCCAGTAAAGAGAAATATTCTTTTATGCTAGAGGCGTTCGATTTAGAACTTTCCTATTGCCATCCTTAAAAATGCTTCCCTTAGAAAACATGTTTCCATATGAACAGAGACCTTCTGGGAACATGTGCTTTAAACTAAATGAGCAGGGGCTTCCCTGGTGGCGCAGTGGTTGAGAGTCCGCCTGCCAATGCAGGGGACGTGGGTTCGTGCCCTGGTCCGGGAAGATCCCACATGCCGCGGAGCGGCTGGGCCCGTGATTCATGGCCGCTGAGCCTGCGCGTCCGGAGCTTGTGCTCCGCAACGGGAGAGGCCACGGCAGTGAGAGCCCCACGTACCACAATAAATAAAAATAAAAATAAAAAATAACAATCAACTAAATGAGCAGTCACACTCTCTTCTTGCACCAAAATCCTAGGTTAATATGAACATGGCATAAAAGGTGAAGCAGAGGCCTGTCAGTTTAGATGGTGGAGCTCTTAGCCTCATCCTGAAGTAGGGCTTGGTTCACGTAGCTGCCCTCAACATGGCTGTTGGTTGAATGGGTGAGGAGAAGGTAAGGTACATATCAAAAAGATGAGAGCCTTCTGTTTCAACCGTCTGTGAGGTTGAAAGAAAAAAAATCAAAACGGTAGGCAGGTATAACTGAGCATAACATACTCATTTGGAGGATGATTTGATGTGTTTTATATCTGACTACATTTGATGTGTTCAAAATACACTGGTTTCCTATGTGCCTATTAATACAGCTTGGTGGATATGACATTTTTTTTTTCAGATTTAGTTATTATTTATTTATTTTTGGCTGTGTCCAGTCTCAGTTGCAGCACGCGGGATCTTTCCTTGTGGCACTCGGGCTCTTCATTGTGGTGCGTGGGCTTCTCTTTAGTTGTGACGTGTGGGTTTTCTCCTCTCTAGTTGTGGGGTGCTGGCTCCAGAGCGTGTGGGCTCTGTAGTTTGTGGCACATGGGCTCTAGTTGTGGCACACGGGCTTTAATTGCCCCACAGCATGTGGGATCTTAGTTCCCTGACTAGGGATCAAACCTGCGTCCTCTGCATTGCAAGGTGGATTCTTTACCACTGGACCACCAGGGAAGTCCCGAGTATATCGTTTTTAAGGGCCAAAAATAATCAGAAACTAGTGGCTAGTTCTGTTCCTCCAGGTTTCAAATCCGTTGTTAGTACTTCCCTCTGTAGGTTACGTGACTCCACTTACAGGGAGTCCACCCTGATTGGCGTTCTCTCTTCTGCACAATTCCCATCTGACTCTGTGCCCACATGGTCTCTGGAGAATGCTCTGCTGCTCTTGGATATTTATTGTCCCTCTTGCATGTGAATCAAAGTTTCTATTACACTGTCTCTAAATTATATTTATGGAATAGATGATTTTATTTCTTTCCATTTTTGAGTTTTGGAGGCTGTGCTGAGAAAGAGAGATTTAATCTGTGGTCGTGTTCTAAACTGTGATCCCCAAAGGATACTATTTTTTGACCACAGGTGGGCATTTATTATAGCATTGATTACAGAAGATAACTTTAAGAAACTCATTTATTTGGATATTGGAAAACAGACACCTAAGTAATATAGGTTAAAGAAAGAAATTTCAGACTGAAGCACAAAAATGCTGAAATCTTGAGGGATGCTGCAAAACGCAGGGATACTTATAATGTCAATGACTGTATTAGGAAACAGGTATGTCTGCCGTGGGACAGTGCTTCTCAGATCTCAATTACAGGGAGTGTAATTAACCCAGAACCCCAGCTTCTGTACTCTGAAATCCAGGCAATGACACTGCACTTGCCATAGACTACTCCCAGCCAAAGACAGGCTTCCTTGTTTTGGGAGATGCAACCCTTCTCACTAGCGACTTTGACTCAAAAGCTCCTCTGTGGTCTCACCTACCTTTCCCTGGAAGGCACTGATGTCTGAGATGACTGGACCTAACCTTCCTTCTTTCCCTGTCTCTCCGTTACTCAGAGTCAATCCTGACCACAATCTGACTGTTCTCTGCCTTACCTGACTCCCCTGCCCTGAATTATCTCTCATAAGCATTCCCCATAATAAATTCATTGCATTTAAAATGCCAATTGAGTGCTCGCTTCGGCAGCACATATACTAAAATGCCAATTGTAAGAGTTGCTTCTTGAAGTACCCAGAATAATCCAATAACAAAGACAAAAAGCTAACAAGCTAAATTCTAGCAGAAAAAAAAGAAACAATGGATGTAGAAAGAGGGAAAGTCAATATTAGGAATCAATAAAATACATATATATATATATATAATAGAGTTAGCAAAGATAGAAGTTGGTTCTTTGAAGAAAAAAATGAAATTCAGGCAGAATTAATTAAGAGCTATAATTAGAAAACACTAGTGATAAACAAGGGACACAGCTTTAGATAGAGCAGAGGATGCTAATAAAAATAAAATCTTACATGAGATGAATTATTGGCCAGAAAATATAACTTACCCAGTATGACTCTTGTAAAAATAGAATGTCTGAATTGATTTATAACATTAAATAAAGTAAATTAAATATTAATGAATTAAAACTCTTTTTGTAATAAAACTCCAGCACCAGAATGCTTTATGGTTAAGTTCTACCATTCAAAGTAGATAATTCCAGTTTTATAGAACATCTTCTAGAAAAGAGAAAAAAGAAGAAAAACTTCCCAATTCTTCCCACTGTGTTAGTTTAATCCTTAAACTGCATCTAGGCAAGAGTCATATAAGTAAGGAAGGTTATAATCAATTTCTTTCACACATAAGTGTAATGGCAAAAATACTAACCAAATACGAGTAGTCTTAATCTTATGGTGAATAAAAAATTTGATGTGTCACAAGAATGCAAGATATACTATACCATTAGATCACTTATTATACAAGTCAGCACATTAAACAGAGTACAAGAAAAAGTCAATTACGTGGTTATCTACAAGTTCGCTTTCAGTTGCTACAACTCAATTCATGACTATAGGGAAAAACATTTTAGCGCACTAAGAATCAAAGTGAATTTAAAAATCTGATAGAGTAACAAAATTTTAGAGCAAATATTTTATTTAATGATGAACTATTAGAAGCATGGTATCACTTTTTATTAAACATTCTATGTCAGATTCTAGGCAGTTCAACAAAAGAAGAAAAAGTTACAAGTATTGGAAAGATACAAAACTGTAATGATCACAGATGGTGCAATTATCTATTTAGAAAACACCAAATAATCTAAAAATTATAATTCATAAGAGTTTAGAGATACCACTGGATATAAGACCAATTAATATGTATATACCAACAAAAATTATATCTATAAATATATATGTATTATAGATAGAGTAGCATTTGTGTCATGATTGGTAAACCAAAGAAACAACAGAATAAGAGCCCAGACACAGAGCTACCCACATATGGACAGTTGATCTATCAAGAGTTGTCTTTGCGGGCTTCCCTGGTGGCGCAGTGGTTGAGAGCCCGCCTGCCGGTGCAGGGGACACGGGTTCGTGCCCCGGTCCGGGAAGATCCCACGTGCCGCGGAGCGGCTGGGCCCGTGAGCCATGGCCACTGGGCCTGCGCGTCCGGAGCCTGTGCTCCGCAATGGGAGAGGCCACAGCAGTGAGAGGCCCGCGTACCACAAAAAAAAAAAAAAAAAAAAAAAAAAAAAGAGTTGTCTTTGGAAGCCAGTGGTAAATAGAGTAGCCAGTAAAAAGCACTGACTTTAGATCAAAGATTAATGGAAGGAATTAACTTGCATTATAATTTTCATCTTCTTAATGAACAATCTCAGTTTAATGCTTTAAAAGACTGTGTGATTCTGGCTTAATCAACAAGACAAACTAATTTTTTATTCTTCACTATGCTTTTGAAAGAATTCATCAATATATCTCTTTTGTCAGATTTCCCCCAAAACATACTAAAAAAAACAACATTAAAACATAAAATTGTTACACTAAGTCATTTTTGATGTAAAGTGATTTAGGGGGTTCTCATTAATACTTTTGTCACTATTTCATTTTTATCATAATCCTCTAGATTTAATTCACTCTACCATCTCCTTTTCTACTATTTCCCCCCTGTAAATCATGTACTGTGTACTTTTTTCTTCTTTACAGCTCGGTGTTAATAATGAAACTTAACTTTCTATTGTATCTGAACCATCAGAGTACAATTACTCAATATAACTTCTAATTTAAATGGTTGTTAATTCTTTAGAAAAAATAAATACATGGATTAACATGAAATATAATCTCAGTCGAGTGGGAAACCTTGCTTTAGGTGGTATCAGCAGTTTCATGTTATTTAGACACTGAGAGTTGTCAGAATCTCTGAGAAGACCATCCCTGGGGCCAAGATAGTTTGTCTACTTTTAAAATTACTTTTAGGAGAGATTCTCGATATAAAGAGTGTCTACCCTTTGTGGTTTGCTTAATTTCCTGATGCAGATCTTATTAAGCATTTTACATTTACATAGTTTTTCCTAGTAGTAGAGCACACTTAAGGTTGTAGTTAGTGAGTGGCAAAATTAATTCCTATTATATATATCATATATAAACCTCTGGTTCCTATTATCTCTGCAACAAGATCCACATTTTAAAACCTCTGTTGTGCCTCACTTCTCACATTCTGTAAGTACTGCTTTTGTAAAGGTTCACGCCTTACTAAGTTTACAGGAAATCCACTGTAGCACATAAAAGCTCAGCAGGAGAGTTGCAGGAAAGCATATTTCACTGTTCTTTTTTTTTTTTTTTTTTTTTTTTTTTGCGGTACACGGGCCTCTCACTGTTGTGGCCTCTCCCGTTGCGGAGCACAGGCTCCGGACGCACAGGCTCAGCGGCCATAGCTCACGGGCTTAGTTGCTCCGCGGCATGTGGGATCTTCCCGGACCAGGGCACGAACCCGTGTCTCCTGCATCGGCAGGCGGATTCTCAACCACTGCGCCACCAGGGAAGCCCTCACTGTTCTATTTTTATGTTAAAGCTTTTCTCTGACTGATTTGGACACACTCATAAAACAGTTAAAATCATTTGGGATAATAGCAATGTGTTCATTCATATTTTTTATCTTAATAGTTACTAGGCTATATATAGACAATTATTAAATTCCACATGGAAATGAGGAAAATACTTGCTTACGAAATTTTGTAACACCACTAAGAATTTTTGAGACTGCCTGGCTGTTGCAAAATCAAGGGTCCAAAATAACCATTTAGAGGTTTACTTGTGAAATTTATAAGCGTTCTCTACCAGGGCATCAGTAAAGCTCTCACAACAGTGAGAGGCCCGCATACCGCAAAAAAAAAAAAAAAATTAATTTTTAATACATGTTTATTGGAGTATAATTGCTTCACAATACTATGTTAGTTGCTGTTGCACAACAAAGCGAATCAGCCATATGCATACACATGTCCCCATATCCCCTCCCTCTTGAGCGTCCCTCAGTCCTCCCTATCCCAGCCCTCTATGTCACTGCAAAGCACCAAGCCGATCTTCCTGTGCTATGCGGCTGCTTCCCACCAGCCAACTATTTTCCATTTGGTAGTGGATATATGTCGATGCTACTCTCACTTCGTCCCAGCTTTTCCCTCCCACCCATGTCCTCAAGTCCATTCTCTATGTCTACCTCTTTATTCCTGCCCTGCAACTAGATTCATCAGTACCTGTTTTTTTAGATTACATATATACGCATTAGCATACAGTATTTGTTTTTCTCTTTCTGACTTACTTCACTCTGCGTGACAGACTCTAGGTCCATCCATCTTACTACAAATAACTCAATTTTGTTTCTTTTTATGGTTGAGTAATATTCCATTGTATATAGGTGCCGCATCTTCCTTATCCATTCATCTGTCGATGAACATTTAGGTTGGTTCCATGTCCTGTCTATTGTAAATAGTGCTGCAATGAACACTGTGGTATGTGTCTCTTTTTCAATTATGCTTTTCTCAGGGTACATGCCCTGTAGTGGGAATGCTGGGTCATATGGTAGTTCTATTTTTATTTTTTTAAGGAATCTCCATACTGTTTTCCATAGTAGTTGTATCAATTTACATTACTACCAACAGTGCAGAAGGGTTCCCTTTTCACCACACCCTTTCCAGCATTTATTGTTTCTAGAATTTTTGATAATGGCCATTCTGACTGGCATGAGGTGATACCTCATTGTAGTTTTGATTTCCATTTCTCTAATAATTAGTGATGTTGAACATCTTTTCATGTTCCTCTTGGCCACCTGTATTTCTTCCATGGTGAAATGTCTATTTAGGCCTTCTGCCCATTTTTTAGCTGCATTGTTTGTTTTTTTGATATTGAGCTCCATGAGCTGTTTGTATATTTTGGAGATTAATCCTTTGTCTGTTGTTTCATTTGCAAATATTTTCTCCCATTCTGAGTGTTGTCTTTTTGTCTTGTTTCTGGTTTCCTTTGCTGTGCAAAAGCTTTTAAGTTTAATTAAGTCCCATTAAGTTTATTTTTGTTTTTGTTTTTGTTACTCTAGGAGGTAGGTCAAAAATAATCTTGCTGTGGTTTATGTCAAAGAGTGTTTTTCCTATGTTTTCCTCTAGAGTTTTATAGTGTCTGGTCTTACATTTAAGTTTTTAATCCATTTGGAGTTTATTTTTATGTATGGTGTTAGGTAGTGTTCTAATTTCATTCTTTTACATGTAGCTGTCCTGTTTTCCCAGCACCACTACTGAAGAGACTGTCTTTTCTCCACTTTCTATCCTTGCCTCCTTTGTCATAAATTAGGTGCCCATATGTGCATGGGTTTATCTCTGGGCATTCTATTCTGTACCATTAATCTATATTTCTGTTTTTGTGCCAGTATCATACTGTCTTGATTACTGTAGCTTTATAGTATAGTCTGAAGTCAGGGAGCCTAGTTCTTCCAACTCCATTTTTCTTTCTCAAGATTGCTTTGGCTATTCAGGGTCTTTTGTGTTTCCATATGAATTATGAAGTTTTTTGTTCTAATTCAGTGAAGAATGCCATTTGTAGTTTTATAGGGATTGCATTAAATCTGTAGATTGCTTTGGGTAGTCTAGTCATTTTCACAATATTGATGCTTCCAATACAAGAACATGGTATATTTCTCCAGCTGTTTATGTCATCTTTGATTTCTTTCATCAGTGTTTTATAGTTTTCTAAATACAAGTCTTTCACCTCCTTAGGCAAGTTTATTCCTAGGTATTCTTTTTGTTGTAGTGGTAAATGGGAGTGTTTCCTTAATTTCTCTTCCTGATTTTTCATTGCTGGTGTATAAGAATGCCAGAGATTTCTGTGCATTAATTTTGTATCCTGCAACCTTCCTAAATTCATTGATTAGTTCTAGTAGTTTTCTGGTGGCATCTTTAGGATTTTCCATATAGTATGGAAAATACTATAGTATAGTATAGTATAGTATAGTATAGTATAGTATAGTATAGTATAGTATCAAGTCATCTGCAAACAGTGACAGTTTTACTTCTTCTTTTCCAATTTGTATTCCTTTTATTTCTTTTTCTTCTCTGATTGCTGTGACTAGGACTTCCAAAACTATGTTGAATAAGAGTGGTGAGAGTGGACATCCTTGTCTTGTCCCTGATCTTAGTGGAAATGCTTTCAGTTTTTCACCATTGACTATGATGCTTGCTGTGGGTCTGTCATATATGGCCTTTATTATGTTGAAGTAAGTTCCCTCTTTGCCCACTTTCTGGAGAGTTTTTTATCATAAATGGGTGCTGAATTTTGTCAAAAGCTTTTTCTGTGTCTATTGAGATGATCATATGGTTTTTATTCCTTAATTTGTTAATGTGGTGTATCCCATTGATTGATTTGCATGTTGAAGAATCCTTGCATCCCTAGGATAAATCCCACTTGATCATGGTGTATTGTCCTTTTAATGTGCTGTTGGATTGTTTGCTAGTATTTTGTTCAGGATTTTTTGCATCTATATTCATCAGTGATATAGGTCTGTAATTTTCTATTCTTGTGATATCTTTTTCTCGTTTTGGTATCAGGGTGATTGTGGCTTCATAGAATGAATTTGGGAGTGTTTCTCCCTCTGCAATTTTTTGGAAGAGTTTGAAAAGGATAGTTGTTAGCTCTTCTCTAAATGTTTGATAGAATTCACCTGTGAAGCCATCTGGTCCTGGACTTTGGTTTGTTGGAAGATTTTAAATTATGGTTTCAATTTCATTACTTGTGATGGGTCTGTTTATATTTTCTAATTCTTCCTGGTTCAGTCTTGGAAAATTGTACCTTTCCAAAAATTTGTCCATTTCTTCGTGCTTGTCCATTTTATTGGCATATAGTTGTTTTTAGTAGTCTCTTATAATCCTTTGTATTTCTGCAGTGTCAATTTTGATTTCTCCTTTTCCATTTCTAATTCTGTTGATTTGAGTTTTCTCCCTTTTTTTCTTTATGAGTCTGGCTAAGGGTTTATCAATTTTGTTTAATTTCTCAAAGAACCAGCTTTTAGTTTTATTGATCTTTGCTATTGCTTTCTTCATTTCTATTTCATTTATTTCTGCTCTGATCTTTATGATTTCTTCCCTTCTACTGACTTCAGGTTTTCTTTGTTCTTCTTTCTCTAGTTTTGTAAATGTAGGTTGAGATTGTTTATTTGAGATTTTTTTGTTTTTTGAGGTGAGATTGAATTGCTATAAAGTTCTCTCTTAGAACTGCTTTTGCTTCATCCCATACATTTTGGGTCATCATGTTTTCATTGTCATTTGTTTTTATGTATTTTTACATTTCTTCTTTGATTTCTTCAGTGATCTCTTGGTTATTTAGTAGTACACTGTTTAACCTCCATATATTTGTGGTTTTTAGTTTTTTTTCTGTAACTGGTTTCCAATCTCATAGCATTGTGGTCAGAAAAGATTCTTGATATGATTTCAATTTTCTTAAATTTTCCGAGGCTTGATTTGTGACCCAGGATGTGATTTATACTGGAGAATGTTCTGTGTGCACTTGAGAAGAAAGTGTATTTTGTCACTTTGGGGTGGAATGTTCTATAAATATCAGTTAGATCTATCTGGTCTATTGTGTCATTTAAAACTTGTGTTTCCTTATTTATTTTCTGTTTGTATGATATGTCCATTGGTGTAAGTGGGGTGTTAAAGTCCCCTACTATTAATGTGTTACTGTCGATTTCTCCTTTCATGGTTGTTAGCATTTGCCTTATGTACTGAGGTGTCTCCATGTTGGGTGCATAAACATTTATAATTGTTATGTCTTCTTCTTGGATTGATCCTTTGATCATTATGGAGTGTCCCTCCTTATCTCTTGTAACTGTCTTTATTTTATTGTAGCAGTCTTTATTTTAAAGTCTATTTTATCTGATATGAGTATTGCTACTCCAGCTTTCCTTTTATTTCCATTTGCTTGGAATATCTTTTTCCATACCTTCACTTTCAGTCTGTATGTATCCCTAGGTCTGAATTGGGTCTCTTGTAGATTGCATATATATGGGTCTTGTTTTTGTATCCATTCAGCCAGTCTGTGTGTTTTGGTTGGGGCATTTAATCCATTTACATTCAAGGTTATTATCAGTATGTATGTTCCTACTACCATTTTCTTAATTGTTCTGGGTTTGTTTTTGTGGGTCTTTTTCTTCTCTTGTGTTTCCCACTTAGATAAGTTTCTTTGGCATTTGTTTTAAAGCTGGTTTGGTGGTGCTGAATTCTCTTAGCTTTTGCTTGTCTGAAAAGCTTTTGACTTCTCCATCGAATCTGAATGAGATCCTTGCTGGGTAGAGTAATCTTGGTTGTAGGTTTTTCTCTTTCATCACTTTAAGTATATCCTGCCACTCCCTTCTGGCTCCTAGAGTTTCTGCTGAAAAATCAGCTGATAACCTTATGGGGATTACTATGTATGTTATTTTTTGTTTTTCCCTTGCCTCTTTTAATATTCTTTCTTTGACTAATTTTTCTTAGTTGGATTAATATGTGTCTTGGTGTGTTTTTCCTAGGGTTTATCCTGTATGGGACTCTCTGTGCTTCCTGGACTTGGGTAACTATTTCCTTTCCCATGTTAGGGAAGTTTGCAACTATAATCTCTTCAAATATTTTCTCAGACCCTTTCTTTTTCTCTTCTTCTTCTGGGACCTCTGTAATTTGAACGTTGGTGTGTTTAGTGTTGTCCCAGAGGTCTCTGAGATTGTCTTCAATTCTTTTCATTCTTTTTTCTTTATTCTGCTCCTCGGCAGTTATTTCCACCATTTTGTCTTTCAGCTCAGTAATTTGTTCTTCTGCCTCAGTTATTCTGTTATTGATTCCTTCTTGTGTATTTTTCATTTCAGTTATTGTGCTGCTCATCTTTGTTTGTTCTTTAGTTCCTCTAGATCTTTGTTAAACAATTCTTGTATTTTCTCAGTCGGTGCCTCCATTCTATTTCTGAGAGTCTGGATCATCTTTGCTATCATTATCCTGCATTCTTTTTCAGGCAGATTGCCTATTTCCTCTTCATTTATTTGGTCTTGTAGGTTTTACCTTGCTCCTTCATCTGTGACATTTTTTATTTTTGCCATCTCATTTTTTTTTCTTTATTTTATGAGTGGGATTGTGTTCCTGTCTTACTGGTTGTTTGGCTTGAGACTTCCAACACTGAAGTTTGTAAGCTATTGGGTAGAGCTATGTCTTGGTGCTGAGATGAGGAACTCCCTGAGACCTCACTCCAACAAATATTCCCTGGGGTATGAGGTTCTCTGCTAGTCTAGTGGTTCAGTCTCAGAGCTCCCACCACAGGAGCTTTGGCCCGACCCTGGGCTTGTGAACCACAATACCACAAGCCATGTGGGCAGCAAAAAAAAAAAAAAAGAACAATAATAAAATAAAAAATAAAATTAGACTAGGAAACTAACAGATATGTTAGAAAGAATATAAACATAAAAATATAGATGAATCAACAACCAGAAGGTACATAAGTACCACAATAGTAAAAAAGAGGAGGAGGGAAAAGCACACACACAAAAAAAAAAGTTGGGGAGAAGACCTTGGCTGTGGAGGTTGGGGCCTAAGCAAGGAGGAGGTTTGGGCGGTGGGCAGAGCCAATGCTTAGGGCCCCCAGGGCTGGAAAAGGCCCTGGGAGCTGGGTGGCAGGTGGAGCTTAGGCTCAAGGAACAGAAGGGACCCAGGCGTGTCCCCCACCCCTGGTCTCAGAGGGCAGCAGACCTCAGCTGGCAGCCCAGTAGGCTTCCTGGGCTCGAATGGGTGGGTCATATGCCCTCCTCTCCTCTCCTGCTCCTCCAGTCTGGGAGGGCCCCTCCTGCCTGCCTCTCCTGATCTCCCTGGCCTCCCTCCTATGCCCCCAGGACCAGTGAGGCCAGGGGGTATGGGAGGGACTTAGAGGGCAGGGGACTCGCCTGGGAGCTCAGCAGGCTCCCATGCCCAAGTGGGCAGGGCAGTTGCCCTCCCTTCCTCTCCCATTCTTCCCAAAGGGCCCCTCCCACCTGCCTCTCATAATCTCTCTGGCATCAGGGGCACCAATCCTGTCTGGCCTCCCTTTCTCCCCCTAAGTCCCCCTACATCCTACCAGTTCACTTTGGGGTCCCTCCCATCTCCTTGGGCATCAGAGTCACCCACCAGCAGCCAGCAGGCACCCTAGTTGTGGAAAGATGCTAACTCCACATCTTCCCACACTGCCATCTTGACTCCACCTTTCTCGTTGTTTTACTTTGCATTTTCCTGATGACATATGATGTGGAACATCTTTTCATATGCTGATTTGATATCTGTATACCTTCTTTGGTGAGATGTCTGTTATCCATAAGTCTTGGGCCCATTTTTAGTTGGGTTGTTTGTTTTCTTATTGTTGAATTTACATAGTTATTGGTGTATTGTGGATAACAGTTCTTTATTAGATATATTTTGCAAAAATTTTTTCTTTGTCTGTGGCTTGTTTTCTCTTTCTCTTGGCATTGTCTTTCTAGAGCAGTTTTTAATTTTAATGAAGTCTATCTTATCAATTATTTCATTCATGGATCATGCCTTTGGTGATGTATCTAAAGAGTCATCACCAAACCGAAGGTCATCTAGATTTTCTCCTTGGCTATCTATCTTCTATGAGTTTTATAGTTTTGTACTTTACATTCTGGTCTGTGATCCATTTTGGGTTAATTTCTGTTCAGGTTTAGTGTCTGTACCTAGAGTAATTGTTTCTGCATGTGGATCCCTATCCCTGTATTTAAGTTTAGCATACATTTAGTTTCAAATTAGTTCCAGGACTCCTTACTTTTAGAAATTCTCCAAGGATTTTAAATGAAATTAAAGCAACTAAAATACACATGACATTACCTATTACTAAAATTAGTCATTGCTCTGTTGACTTTTGGTAAAAGGGAGTGAGCTATCACTGAGCTATAGTTAACTGTGGACAGGAGGGAAGTAGATTGATTTAGGAGGAGGTGTCCCCACTTCTTATTTGTGATTCCATGACACGGTTAGAGGAAGAGTGTTAAAAGATCCAGGGGAGGGGGAGGGGTGGCATCAGCAATATGCACACTGCATTTAAGTTTCAGTTTCCAGACTTTTGAATATGAGTCTACAGAATCACTTCTCCTGAGTTAATTTGCAACGAAGCAAGGATCAAAATCCCCAAAATATATCAAAACAAAAGAAAAACATCAACAAAATCTTTGCTGCAGTGTAGTACAATGGATTCAGAGTGTGTTGGTTGCTATGGCAAGGGGATATGCATACATCAGTGGCTATCTGTTAGCATGGTGTGGGTGGAGTGAACTCACAACTGGAATCAGAGAGACACCTTAGGTGAACCATGGCTTGGACTCTTTGCTCACTTTGAGAATTACTTCTAATCTTAGAACTCCAAGTTCCTCCTGTGTAGCACATACAAACTTACAGGATTACTGTAAGGATAAGAAATAACCTATATAGCTCTTTACCAGGAATATATTAGGTCCTCAGTAAAAGGGTAATCATCTCCTACTGCTAGGAAATAACAAGCTTCCTGCTTTTTATCTCTTACTTCCAAAATCACAGTGCTTGTAATGAGGTTTTATAGCTGAGTTGTCTGAAATGAAAATTCTGAATATTGCAATCAACTACTGGAACAGGCACATTGTTTTTAAGTGGCACTTCACTGGCCTGCAGAACTCCATATTGTGCATTCTGTTGGGGTTTTTCTCCGTTGAAAAGGTCCATTTACAAGATACCGTTTTGATAAAACATGATGAAAAATTATACACTATTTCACCTGTCATTACTTGAATTGGCTGTTGGTATGTTTTATTCTTTAGAAAACATATTTATGACAGGAAATATTTGTGTTGAGTTTGAAAGTTTAATAACTATTTTCCCTAAATAATTCCTGCCTCATAACACTAAGCTGTAGGAAATATTTTCCATATTTTATAAATGAAAAATAGGGGCTCTCAGGATAAATAGAATTGGTACTCAATTCTAGGTCATTTTACTGAAAATCCTCTGTTTACCTCGCTGTATTTACCTATCACAAAATGCAACGCAGCCATGACAGCATTAATAAGAGTTAAGAGTAAATGTACTGAGAAATTCTATTGGCATTAAGTAATGGTGAGTAAATAACTGGCTCTTCTAGGATGCTATCTTAATTTCACTTTGTGCCCAATTGTTGTAATTGAAATACAGAGTAGCTTTTTCCTGGAGACTACCAGTATGTACTTTCTCCTTCCTTCAACAGGTCCTTATGAAGCACTGACACAGCACGTGTCAGGTACCAGGCTGATGAGCAAAATGACATGGTTCTGGTTTCATAAAACTTACGTTCTAGTTATCGAGTTCACTGCAGTCTATTATTGATGTCCTTTCAGCAGTATCAAGCAATGACAATTCATGAAGGTCGAGCTTATAGATGAATATGTTTCGAAATGATTGCATCGTTACACTACACACCTTAAATGTGTACAGTGCTGTATGTCAATCATATCTTAGTAAAACTGGAAGGAAGGAAGGAAGCAAATACATAAATACATATATATACATATATACCTATGTAAATAAAATAATTGACCCAATATTTCATCCTTGGGAATAATCACAATATTACATTTTTTCACAAGAAACTCAAACGATTCTTAAATTCACCCTTGCTTTTAAGCATCAGTGACTACTTATTTTCATACTTATTCTCCTGAACTCCTAATACTTCATGATTGGACTCTTGGATATTCTAATGTTCAAACCTATTTCCTACTTCCCTTTATTGAGATACTCTTAGCTTAATTCTGCCTTTCTGCCTTCTTAAACTTCAGGTTTCAGCTTAAGTATTGTTTCTTCAAATAACCTCCTCTGATTACCTAATTTACTGCAGGTCTTTCCCATAGCATCCAGGGGTTTTTCTCCTTTACAAGATGCTTCCCAATTTATACTTATATATATACTTGTATTTTGACAATAGTATATCCAGTGCCTGAAAGATACTCAATAAATATTTGTTAAACAGCTGAATAGTTGGATATTTATATATTTTCTCAATGTTTAATATTCATAAAATTGGAGGTCATTAAATCAACAAATATTTTAGTGTTTACTCTGGCTAGAATATACTTCTACATTAAAAGATTTTAGAAAATATTTTTCAATAATTCCTGTATTACCTGAAATTCATTTAAGAGTAGTATCCACTATTAGTTAAAATTCATAGCATATTAGAGTTAGAATTAAAATGTTCTAGAATGTTTCTCTTGATCATTGGAAGCAAATCAATGGAACTCCATTTCAGTTTGATCAGTTATTAGAATTGCTCACAAAATCCCTGAAAGTTTAAAATATTACCTGATCTTTCTTTCATCATTTTAACTTGCATTTAATTGAATGGCTTTTAAGGTGGTAGATTTTCATATGATTCTTAGAAAAGAATAATCTTACAAGAAAGAATTTTGAAAAATGAAATCAAAAATAAAACTAATAATATTTATGATCCAATTTTCACAAAACCTTCACTTTTTTTGATATGTGTTGTATACATAAATTTATCAAATAAGTGGTATGTCACTAAAAATCTTCAAATAGTAAATAATCACACATCATTATTTAAGCTTTGTTGTTATTACTGTTAATATAATTCCTTTCTTCAATTATTTTTTTTAAATTTAGAGTTTACTCATTCAAACCATCTATTACTTATTTAAAATCCTATTTGTCCCTCTTATCTGTTATTAGGTATAAAACTGGCTTCAGCAATTTCTTTTAAATGCCTACAATTTTACAAAGACTTGACATAGCATCGTATTTGTCCTTGACCAAGAGTACATTTATTCTCCTAAAATTAACTTTTCATCACTAAGTTGATGACTTTTATTACAACTTTATTATTTTCATTCTGATAAGTGATGTGATGTTTGTCAAAAAGTTTAAGCATTAATCTTAATAATTAAAGACATGTCATGTTCTAAATTGCATTTTGAAATACTGTTTTCACCTCATATCCCAAACAGGCATTCCCAAATGTCAAATCACGTCATCTAAAATTTGATCCCTTAGTTTATTATTTTTAGTTGATAAACAAGTTCTAGTGCCAAGAATCTAATTTTAATTTCTTGTTTTTTAGAAGCTAGAGCCTCACTTAGATTTGGGAACAGAACATTTTTGACAATAATGGCACAATTATATGTGTATGAAAAAGCAGTTTTTAGACTTTTTAAATCAGAATTAATTTCCAAAGATATTATTGAAGTCTAACAGTTTCTTAATGTTGACTTCTCTTTTAGAATTTAAAATGTCATGAGAACTACTTTAAAATAGTATAATACTGTTCAATACTTTGCCATCAAGCCATTTAAAACTAAGTGTAAAAATAAGTAATTTTTGATCTTTATCCATAACAAATAGTTTAAAAATACCTCATATTTTAATCATGTTGCCAAACTCTATTCCCTGAAAATCAAATTGGCCATTCGCTCAGGTGAGTTTGACTATATTGTATAGTACTTTAATCATGGTATTTATATTTTATTACATTCACTTATCTTTATTTGCAGTGCCTACAAGTTGAAAGCTATAGTAAATAACTGAATGAAAGAGTGAATGAATACATGAACTATATCCATCCAACCAGAATTGCCCAAGAAATGATTTTTTGCCTTCTAAACTGATAAATGTTCATCAATTGAGTGGAGATTATTAACAAAATATTTTCAGTTTTTCACTTAATGTTACTCACTTATTTGACAATATGGTCTGTTTGCTTATAGAAATAGTGCCATAACCAAGAAGGCAGGTGTATTTATCTAGGGCATGATCTGGTCTTAGGACTTTTGTGTTGTCCTCAACTTTTCAGGCAAATAGAGTTTTCTGTTTAAAAATTGTATAAATGGACATATCCACGAACCTTTCTTAGTGGAGGCCTGTTTGCTGGGTGCCTGGCCTTTCGGCAATTACAAATGCTACATGTTGCTTTTCTGTGTTTTCTGTGTTTAGCTAGAGAGATTGCAGGCTGAAAATACATCCGAATGGGACAAGAGGGAGATACTTGAAACAGAAAAACTAGGACTGGAGAGAGAAAATAGAAGGCTAAAGTTTCAGGTGAAAGACACGGAAGAGCTCCTGGATAGGAAAAATAGATTAATTGCAAACTCTCAAGGTCCTGATTTCAAGAAATCGCAAACTGAACTACAGGAAAAAAACAAGGTATGGAAGCAGATGTTCTCACTTTCTGTATATTCCTGCCCCGAGGTCTAGTAGATGCTGCTTTAACTTTCACATACCTCAATTCTGAATATTTTCTTTTGTACTATCTCATATCTGATAGTTTGATCTTTTCCCGTTGTAATATAAAACATATATAAAGTGTTCATGATAGGAAAAGAGAGTGTGACAAATTTTGTATGAAGATGTTAGAATATGACAAATTGAGAGTTTCAAGCTTTTCCAAAAGGAAGAAAAACATGAAGCAAGGGATGAACCTTTGTGTGTTTGGTTTCCTGTTATAACTTTGTCTCAGTTTTCCACACAACTGATCTTATTTTCAATAAGTATATTTCTCCATTAATTTGGGCAACTATGTAATAAGCATTTGTCAGTAGCTATGGTAAGTATCTGCGTAAACATTTAAATGTAGCTGGTTCACTCCTATTTGGTTTCTTTTTAGTTAGTCTCAGAAAAATTATTTTTGAGTCAGTTAAACACATCGTGTTACAAATAGCCTTTATAGGCTAGGACATAAATGTTAAAACCAGAATTAAATTCAAATTTTGACTTTGGGAAATTTAGGTTGTTTTGGAATTGTTTTGTCCTAAAGCCAACAGACATATTTATTGCTATGGATGGGATTTTTTTGATAAATGGTTTTTAGATTTTTTAAATATTCTCTTAGTGGCAGTTGTAATTTATGTGTTTTAGTGTCAATATGCTACAAAACATATACAGCTTGGTTCTATTTCTTCCATGAAAGTATCTATAGTACCTTAATGCACAGTTCTATTTTTTTCACTCAATTCCTTTAACAGTGAGTTAAAAGTGAGTTTGAAAAGTTCATATTTTTGAGTTATGTAAGTAGTTCATACTCATATGAGCTCTAATAGCTAAACGGGCAGAAAAATTGAATTCCATATTACTTTTCCTTATTCTTTGTGATTTTAGGGATCTATTGCAAATGCAAGATTAAGTTGGATTAGTGTTTCATGACTTGGCAATGAAAATATCTAAAGTTAACTGTTATAGTCAGTGATCATAATTTTCTATTATACGGATTCATAAACCATCTGTAATGGTGTATGGTTCTGACATGTACACAACATATAAATCTGTAGAGAAACTTTTGCAGATTGCCAATTGTGAAAGCACAATTGTTTCAATTATGGAACAACTTTTGGTCATCAAAATATCTGTTTCCCTTTGGTTCACTTGAACAGAACAAGCATTTATTTATATTATACTCTGTGTCAGTCACTGCTCTAGATGCTGGTGATGTGAAGATTGATAAATCTTTTTTTTTTTTTTTTTTTCATTTATTTTTGGCCGCGTTGGGTCTTCATTGCTGCGTGCAGGCTTTCTCTAGTTGTGGTGAGCGGGGGCTACTCTTCGTTGCGGTGCGCTGCGGTGGCTTCTCTTGTTGCACAGCATGGGCTCTAGGCTCGTGGGCTGCAGTAGTTGTGGCATGCAGGCTCAGTAGTTGTGGCTCATGGGCTCTAGAAAGCAGGCTCAGTAGTTGTGATTCACAGGCTTAGTTGCTCCGCAGCATGTGGGATCTTCCCGGACTAGGGTTCAAACCCGTGTCCGCTGCATTGGCAGGCAGATTCTTAACCACTGCACCACCAGGGAAGTCCCAAGATGAATGAATCTTTATCCCTGCCTAGCATGGGCTTAGAGTCTGTCTGGGGAGATATACACAATATATCTATGTGTAACAATATACACATAAATTGTTATCAGTATTACATTGTGATGATTGCTAAGAGTAAAGTGGAACGGGAACTCAGATAAAGAAGTAATTCACTCTATTCCACTTTGATGCCTTTCTAGTTATATCAAACTGTTATAGCATAAAGAGTGTCATTTAGGAAATATGAGGGCTGATTGGGGTCTGTTTGGAGCTAGTATATATGCCAATTGCTTGTCCTGTTAACAGGCCACCCTAAGTTTAGACCTGGGCTCTTTGGGGCCAATTAGTTCTT
Source organism: Kogia breviceps (assembly GCF_026419965.1). NCBI lineage: Eukaryota > Metazoa > Chordata > Mammalia > Artiodactyla > Physeteridae > Kogia > Kogia breviceps. Next base: position 8,086,247 of record NC_081324.1, on the reverse strand, counting down.
TGGCCTAGAACTGAACAGAACTGGGAAGATTCTGGAAGGTCTGAACCACTCAGTGGGTGTGCTCATCAATCAGAAGACTATTCCCTAAGTGTTAATCATTTTGATGGCTGGGAGGAGGAGGTGTTAGCAATTTTTTACAATCTTCATTAAGAATTCAGACTCACCACTTAAACCAAAATAATTACTTGTCATGGAGCAGCTGTGGGTCAAAATCCTTGGTGCCACAGAGATACCCATAGCTCAAAATACCAAGATTCAGATGTCCCCAAATGTCAAATGAATCAAAGCTGCATATGGAACATGTCAAAGGCCAGGGAATAGTATAGATGTCATTATAACACAAAGCTAAATTGTGGTTTTAACATTTCAATAAAAACGAATCTATATGTATAAAATTATGTACATAAGTACCATAAAGGAGAAACATGTATATGTATGTATATAAGTACCCTATAGAATTACCAGATATCTAAATGCATGAAAGCACTATATATGAGTGAGATGGGCAAATAGGTGCTGGCCTATGAGACACAACTGTAAACATCATCGGCCTCTAAAAGAGATGCAAGATATCTTACACTTTATATTTACATCTAATCACATTTAACAAATATTTGTGGCAGATACAATTCTACTTGCTGCTCATAGAAATCTCCATATCAATAAATTTTGTTAATTTCTTGAGTTTTAACAATCTCATTATTCCATGAAATTTTTATAAATCCTATTTATTTGGAAGGAGAGGACTTTTACATAGTGTTTTTGGCTTTAGTATTATAGGGAATGCATTTTTAAAGAAAATGGCTTGCAATTTTAAATTGTACTATTAATTTAAAGATAGAGATTCTTCCTCACATGAGTGATTTCATCACATAAATCTCCATCTGGTAGTTGCTTTTATAGCTTATGTTTAAGGCTATGTGTGTATCAATTTTTTACAATTAATAAAAAGCAGTATACCTGAATTTTTAATGGCTAGATTGGAAAATTATTACTCTAGTAGTAGCAAATTATTTTTAAAGCATAAACCACTGCCACAGACTTTTCTAGAACAACTTCAGCACATGGATCTTTTGGTTTGTCATTGCTTTGGGTAATAGTTGCACTGTTACATGGCTTTAATATAATCGACAGAGCAACTGATATCTGATAACGGACCTTCTGCAGCAGTATTGAGGATACTCTTATCAGAATGAAGCTGCATTTTAAATGATGGCAAAGATGCTTGAGAATAGCTTTGGAAAACATAAAGGAATCAAAGTGTGTGGTTTAAAAGGAGAACCATGGAGCTACATTTGAAACTCTGACTCCACGGCCAATAGGTAAGTGTACTGGCAATGCCTGATCATTAGTCTGTGTATCTCCATACAACATTTTTTTTAAATCCACTTATGAATATGCAGAAACACATATGTTGGGATCATTAATATTTCATATTTTTAAAAACATATTCCAGGCAGTCAGTTACCTGAAATATTTGTTAAAAAATGTTCTTCATTTTCTTTCACAAGATCAGTGTCACTAAAAATTTGAAGTGTATTAAAAATTATGGTGATATCTAAAGTAGGGTGTTCATGTCACACTGTAATGTGGAAAGAAATTACTAATACTTTCTTTAGCTCCTACTTTTTGGGTTTCCATGTTATGAAGAATAATAAAATAAAAGATTTTAAATTAGTAAAATAGCATCTCCATATAACATAATCAGATTAACATATTATTCAATTAATAATCATTAAATATAATCATTTAAAAATGTTAAACTCATAAATCTCATACAGGCATAAAATGAACACATGTGAAAGGTTTTATTTAATCCATTCATTCCTGAAGAAACCAGTAAGATGTTATAGCCAGTTGAGAGAAGTATCTAAGTATCAGACAAGGGACAACGAGGAATGCTGAAATGCATTTGGTTAATAGATGCCAAACCGATTTTTTTTGCAAGGGGTAAGGACATAAATTGCACTGCCACCAGGCAAAATTAATCTGCAGCTTTATGGAAGAGAATAATATGCATTGCTGTGGGTTATCTAGAAATTACAGAGTTGTGTGTAAAATACCTTCAAGACACTACTGAAAGTTGCTGGTCCCTTTAGAGTGAGAAAACCCTACCTGGAGGACTGTGTTAGAAAGAACCATCTTCTCCAGGGCTTGGTGAAAAGAAAAAAATAAAAATAAACAGCTGTATGTACTTGACTAATTCTAATCCCTTTCTGAGCTCTTACTTGTCCCGTTTCTCCCTTTGTTCACTTCTCTGAACTTCAGGACAGAGGATAAGATAAGAAAAGATGAATGAGAGAAAAGGAAATGAAAAGTGGGGTTTGTGACCACCATAAAGTGATAAAACATAACAAAACAACCAAAGAGGAAACAGACACATATAACCTAATATTTATCAAAATGTGTCATCATTTTGCTGTAATGGAGAAAAGTAGAACTGCAATTCCCAACGATTTTTTTAAAAAATTATGATACGTATCCTATAAAGGCTGATTTGCTTTCTTCAATGTATGGCACAGATTCTTGTGCTTGTGAAGCCTTAATTCTGTTGATGTGTGGTATATGTATTTCCCATTGCAAACAATACTTTTTCGAGTGAAATGTTGTTGGAAAAAGTGGTCAGTATTCGACTGAGCAAAGCCCCATGAACTAGTCGACATACCTCTCATCAAGCGCTTTGGAAGCTTGTTTTCTTAAATCATTCTGGCAACTGATTCCCTTCATTCAGGTCACATAATGGGTCATTCTCAGAAAGTTAATGTGACAGAGTGGTAATTGATGTGTCTCAGGGAAATGACGAATTAATCTGAAAGCGGGAAGGCCATCAAAGTCAATTCCTAATGAATTTACTGACAGCGTCCATTCCTTCAACAGGAATGACATTATATTTATTTTGCTTGGCAACTTTGTCTTCAGAAATATTTTGTTTCCATTCAGTGGTGTAGCAGTCAAACCTATGGATCTGTTCATTTTTCCTCATTCATTATTGTTCTTCCAAAGCCTGCTTCTACTCATAGAATTATTGAACAATTTAAGAATAAACAATAATTTTATCTATCCTTTTACTGTTGTGAAAGAGTAATCATTTAAATATAGAACATTATAATTTGATATTATTCGATATTATCATTTTATGTCTTCCTTTAGCTGTTCTTAGCCAGCTTTGTTCCCTGAGATACATTAGAAATTTCAACTTTTAATATAGTTTTTAATAGAAACTTTTATTACTATAGAGACTTTTAGATATATGGAAAATTTTAACCCTTTTGTATGTGAAGTATGTTATATTTTGTTTATAAAAATGAAAATAATTTATTTTGAGGAATGACGTGTATATCAAAACACTAGGCTACACACGAGACATTCTTCAGAATAAATTATTTCATGAAACTTAGAAACACACCCATGATTTCGTATTCTTTTTCACAAAGGTGAATGGGATTGTGGGGATTGGGCAGAATGATGTCCTTTTTCCCAAGAATTTCTGAAGTTAGCAGAGAGAAAAATGCTTAAGTACCATTCGCTAATGTCATAAGGAAGGTATCTACTGAAAGTGCCTCACTGAACTGAAATAAATCAATATACTGCAAAACAGGGTGGCATTTACTTTAATATGATTGCTTTCACCCCTTCTCAAATACATACGCACGTGCGGGCACATACACATACGTGCACACACACACTCAATGAATTGATTTCTACAAGATTAATTCTAAAATAGGAGTATTAGTTTTCTTCCTGTTTTGTGATTCTCTACTGGAGCAAAGGTACACACATAAGATTTTGTATGTATGAAGCATTATTTCTAGGAATAAATTATTGCTGGGTGGAGTTTCACTTTCTCTTACTAAAACACCAAATGTTGTCATGTCTTGTTAAATTAAAATTATGAATATTAAATCTCAGTCCACAGAGGTTGGCACGTTCTCATAAATGTGTGGCAGATTAATAAATATATGCGATTATACTTTGATTTTCATTATTTAAATTTTATTGTGTATTTTGATTTATCTCTAATTCTTGTAGTCTCCCTTTTATTCTATTACAGGGCAAATGTCAGAGGACAACAAAGTCTGTAGGGTTAATGGAAGCTTTTATCATCTTTTAAAACCTCCTTCTTGTGTATCAAATAAATTACATTTTGTCCCATAACCAGTTAAAACGAAGATGCAAATTTTGACACTTCAGGTCACTTATATTTTACAGAATTAGAACTTCATGAAATTTTATAAGTTGTGATATTCAGGTATGAAATTATATCTCATTTTGTACTTGATATGACCAGCATACTGCTAATAATCCACTATTTTATTATAAAATGACTGGCAGTTCCCATAGCTGCTATCATTTGATTTATAATAGCTTGATTTAAAGCAGAGATAAAAAAATAATATTTAGCTTCTTATTTAAAATGACAAAACACTATGGTTATAATGTTTCTTTGAAATTAAAGCTAAAATTCAAATTTAAAATAAAACTATAAGGTTAATGGAAACTCAGATAACTTTAGTAGGTCTGAAACATTCACTATTTTTTCTAAATTTTTCTTTATCTTAAACTGAAATCACATTACATGAAAGTAACCATTTTAAAGTGAATAACTTAGTGGCATTTAATATACTGACAGTGTACAATCACCTCTAACTGATTCCAAAACATTTTCATCATCCCCAAAGGAAATCCTCTAAGCATTAGACAGTAGCTCTCCCAAGTCCCCAGCAACCACAAATCTGCTTTCCATCTCCATGGATTTACCTATTCTGGCTATTGCATATGAATGGAGTCATACATGTAACCTTTTGTGTCTGGCTTCTTTAACATAACAGAAGGTTTTCGAGGTTCATGCTCTTTGCAGCAAGCATCAGTACTTTATTCCTTTGTTGGCTGTATAGTATTTGATTGTATGGATATACCACCATTTGTTCATCCATTCATGGGCTAATGGACACTTGGGTTGTTTCCATCTTTTGGTTCTTTTGAACAAAGGTATTATGAACATGCATGTACATGTATTTATTTGGATACTAGTTTTCAATTCTTTTCAGTATATATCTAGGAGTAGCATTTCTAGGTCATATGGTAATTCTATATACAACTTTTGGAAAGAATAACAAATTTTTTTTTTCTTTTTTTTATGACACAATGTATGAGAATTCCTATTACTCCACATCCTCAGCAACACTTGCTCTTTTTTGGTGTTGGTTTTGTCTTTTTAAAATTATACCCACACTAGTGGGTGTGAAGTGGTATATCATGTTGTGGTTTTGATTTGCATTTCCCTTGTGACTAACAGTGTTGAGAATCTTTCTATGTGCTTCTTGGCTACTGTGTACCTTCTGCAGAGAAATGTCTGTTCAAGCCCTTAGCCCATTTTTAAATAGGGTTGTTTGCCTTTTTGTTGAGTTGTGAGAGTTCTTTGTATATTCTGAATACTAAACCATTCTCAGTTATATGAGTTGCAAACATTTTCTACCACTCTTTAGGCTATCTTTTCATTTGCTTGATGTCTTCTGATGCATGCAGTTTTGTTGTGGTTTTTTTTTTTTTGCATGCAGCTTTTAATTTTAATGAATTCCAATTTATTTTTTTTCTCTTGTTGCTCATGCTTTTAAAGTGTCATTTCTAAGAATCCATTCCTAAATCCAAGGTTATGATGATTTACTCCTATGTTTTCTCCTAAGACTTTTATAATTTTACCTGTTATGTTTAGATCATTGATCCAGTTTGAGTTAAATGTTGTAGATGGTTGCAAGATAGGGGTCCAACTTCATTATTTTACATATGGATATCCAGTTGCCCCAGCACCACTTGTTGAAGAGACTACTTTTTTCCCTATTGAATGGTCTTGGCACCTTTTTTGAAAATCAGTTGTAAATAGATGTATGGGTTTATTTTCTGGATTCTCAGTTCTATTCCATTGGTCTACATGTTTACTATTATGCCAGAGAATTCACCTACCTTTGTAGTAAGTTTCAAAATCAGAAAATGGGAGTCCTCCAACTTTGTTCTTCTTTTTTAATATCATTTTGGATATTCAGGGCCAATTGAAATTCCTTATCAATATGAGGATGAGCTTTTTCATTTCTGCAAAAAATGCCATAAGGATTTTGACATGGACTCCTTTGAATCTGTAGATGAATTCTGGGAATATTGAGATCTGCTGAATATTTGTGTTTCTCCAAAATTCACAGGTTAAAACCTAATCTCTAATGTGATGGTATTTGGAGGTGGGGCCCTTGGGAAGTGATTAGGTCTAAGGGCAAAGCCCTCATGAATGGAATTAGTGCCTTCATAAAAGAGGCTCCAGAGAGCATGCCACATTATTATTCAATGAAAGTGGTAACCGCTAAATGTGTGATTCAACTCATATATAACAGGAAAATAGGACCAGAGGTTAAAGAATGAAAGAATAAAACTCTTATCCTGGGTCCATGCTCAATATTTGAGTAATTTTGGCAAAGTAACACTCTTTGTGCTTTAGTTTTTTAATTTGTAAAAGAAGAGTTTGGAATAAATACCTGAGACTCTTCCATCACCCAAATTCATGATCCTATTATGTTTTCCAAAATTTAGCTACAGATTTAAATAAAGATACTCATTCAGGTTCATGAGGACGATGTAATATTTCTTTGGAATTTCAGTTTATTTTCACTAAAATAGCTGTTGGCTCCTGGTACAGCTTAGTGTACTCTTTCTACTTGCTGGATCGATTTCTTTTTAATTCACACAGTTAAATTTAATATGGTTGTTGACATAATTGAGAGATTTTTCATTTCATATTTCTCTGCTACTGGCCATCACTTTCTGTTTCCCTGTCATTTTACTATGCTTAATTTAATAGTATTTAAATCTCCACAGCATTTGGCAGCCTTTCTAATTCTCTCTAAATTCTAGGAAAATCAAGGAGAGGAAGCATCAGTAACTAACAAGCATCATCTCTTTGCTTTTTAACCAATTTCTATTTAATTTTCTATTACATAGTTTCTTTTTTTTTTCTTTTGTGAGTGTGGTTCTGTTTTAGTGCAAAATGAATAGGAAATCAATCAAAAATAATAATTACATATAACATTCATATTTCACATTCTATTTTCTGTTACTCTGAAAGCACGTTACTTCATGTACATTTGGTAGAATTTACATGGTGAAGAGAAGGAATTTAAAAAGAGATTAGATGTTCTGATCTCCTAGAGTAGTGTTTCTGAACATCAGATCCTGATCCTATCTGTCCCAGATAGGGTGCTGTCTGAAAATAAAAATTCTGAATTAGTAGGCATGTGACTTGGGAACTAGAAAAGTATATATTTTAAAACAAATAGCTAGGTGACTTCTTTGTGCTCTAAAATTTGGAAAACCACCGGTTAACATCAACGTTCTCAAAATATTTTATAATGCCCTTTGTGATAACTGTAAATGACTTCAGGTTGGTTCTGATTTGGCATTACTGAAGTTTGTGTGTGTGTGTGTGTATGTGTGTGTAACTTTAGGGAGGATGATGATTGGGGTAAATATCTTCTGTTAATGGTAATTTTTAATTATTTATTTTCAAGGATGTTTTATATACTTTATAGTTAATTTAAATAAATATCACAAATGAAATTTATTTTCCAATCTACTACACCAGGGCTTGAAAATCTGGTTCTCTTTGCACCGGAGGCATGTTGGTGGCTGTTTTAGTGGCATGTCCTTGACAGTGTGGAGGACAAGCAGTGAAATGTGAGAGGTCTGCCATGCCAGGGTGAGGCAGGTTTAGGGGAGCAGTAATGTATGGAGAAATAAATAGCTGGCTGAGTCTGTATTACAAGAATAATTTTACCTTTAACCAGTTGAAATTAATTATCCTACCTTAAGCCAGATAGAATTAATTCCGTTTCTTCCAAAGAAACTGTGTATTTGGCATGATTGGGGGGTGGGGTGTAGCTGGAGCGTTTTTTACTCATATTAAACGAGCATCTTGTAATTAGTACTATGTCCTTTGGCTCTATGTACAATACAGGAGAAAAGAAAAAAAATTCAGATCTACAAATTTTAAAAACCCAAATGTGTCCTTCTCTCCAGATAATTATCTTAGTTTTAATGTCTTCTAGTCTATATTTGAATGAGTCACTTCTTATTAGCCTAACCTGTACCGTATGAGAAATGTCCCTTTTATTCTTTCTTCTTGTTAGATTTGTCTTATCTACTTTTTGCTTATTAGCAGGTAATCCATTTTAAGAAAAAAAAATCAATTTCAGTCTGCTTTCAGTTTTAATAGCTGTATAAGAAGTATAAATGAAGAATTATTTTTCAAAATGAGTTAAAAGGATTTTCAGTTTTTTTCCTGTGACGTAGGGAGCACAAGCTTTCAAATCTTGTAATCCATCTCACTACTTATTTCACGTGTTTGTAAAATATAACTTACAAAGAGTAAAAAAATAACATTAAGACATGATTTTATAAAAGGTTCAGATTATCTCGTCCTATCTAGTGTAGGTATAAGAAATTTCATTTAAAGCCAGGTAGCACCTACTTTCATTCGTCTATTGATTTAATCAACAAACATTTACTGAATTCTGTATCACTCAGAGCTCAGTTGTAGGGATCAGAAAATAGATAAATAACAAAAGTATACAATGCAAGGAATCAGATGATTTCAAAGGATTGGTGGAGCAGACTCTGCTTTGGATGTACAGTCAAGACTCCTGGTAGACCACCATGGAATGAGTCTAAGTAGAGAATGGGTTCCCCCGGGAAGGTATCAGGAGGATATGGGGCTTGGATGTCCCTGTTTCATCCATACCTCCATGATCACTCCACCTTAGCTACAAGCTGGGAGTAAGGAAGTCACCCATAGCATTGGGCCTGCTAGTTCTGTAACTTCTTGTTGCCTCTCTTTCCACTGAAATCAGCTCCAAATCCAAGCCTCACTTGAGAGCATCTCTTTTCCAGCATCTAAATCTTAATCTGAAACTCTAGCTATAAGAGACTCAGGAAAACACAAATGTTCAGCATTACAAAAGGGAGAACTAGAAGGGGCCTGGAAAAATGTTGATACAGTCAATCTATTGTATGTTTCAGACAGACACAGTATAGATAGGGGATATAAGGGTGGCAAGACACACTATTACAGATGTCCTCCTGAAAACTACAGTCAAATCAAATCATCAGCATAGAGATCTACAATGGTGACTCTGTTAAATGCTGCAAATTAGTAGATTCCTGTCATTGCTTCTTCCTGGGAAATGATGATTCAGATTGAGATCAGAAAGATGGAAGGAAATAGTTACCTGGAAGAGTGATATAAGAGCATTCCACACCAAGTGAAAAGGGCAAGAGCTCATTTGCTACTGGTGAAGTTTGTATCTTTTGGGGGAGATTAAGTTCCTTGAAAACCACTAATTTTCTTTTTCTTTTCTTTTCTTTTCTTTTCTTTTCTTTTCTTTTCTTTTCTTTTCTTTTCTTTTCTTTTCTTTTCTGAGATCATTTTAAGTGTCTCATGGCTTTGGGGAGAGATACTTGGAAGAAAGCTGAGGTTCTGAGACTCCGCCGCCTGTGTCTACTGTCTCCCAAGACCCTGGGCTGGCGATAGAATTTCAAGGAATGTTGGTGAGTCGAGGGAGGAGACTTGCTCAGCCAGAGTTCGTGTGCCATGGAAGTGGTAGGGCAAGCACAAAGAAAGGGTCAAGGGATCTCCTAAATTAACCTCCTAACTACCACCCTGGAAGGATCTGGCAGTTATACTTACTTAGTTGGTGCAGCTGAAGGAATTGTTACGTTATATTTTCAAGTTGCTTTATCCTTAGATCTTGTTGTTCTCTGTCCAAATGTATCAGCACTGAAAATAAAGTACCTTTGTATATTGTTTTAAGGACTTCCTCCATGAATTCAGATTATTCTTGGTGTATGCTAATGACATAGTTTAGTTTCTTTAATTATCAAGCCTGTGTCAAATGGTTATTTTGGATGTTTTCTGTTACCATCCTTTGAAAAATACTTGTTGATTACTTATTTACCTAAGAATGGCAATGTTTTGCTCTGAATCTTTATCTCTTTTTATTCCAAAAGCCTAAAGTACAATCAGTGTTTGCCTCACCATAGAAATACGGAGTTATTTTTATTGGTATACAACCTGAAAATAAATCTCAAGTAGAAAATGGACAGGGTGACACTGTCACTCCTGACATAAGAATATGCCCATTCCTTTTGTTTGCCATATGCATACTATAGAAACACATATTACATTTTCCCCCTCTTTATACACACAGACATGCAGAGCTACATATACACAAGACATTGTCACATATACATATGACAATGTGATAGGCCAAATAGTGATACATCCAATATGATAAAGACAAGGAATTTTCTTGTTCATTTAAGAAAATTTGAAATGAGTTCCCAATAAAATCCAATAAATCAAAATTTATTTTCTAATAAATTAAAACCATTGCAGTATTAAAAGCAAATATATTCTTTATAATAAGCAGTTTTTAAAGGAAAATAGAGTTTAGGTAGGTTAAAAAAAGTCTTCTATTTCAAGGGAAAACAGGGAATTAGTATATGCAAGTGGTATTTGGCTTCTAGCTCTCAAGTATGTGTTATATATAAAAAGAAAAGGGAAAGACATGATCACAATCCCATACACAAGTGTGCTTAATAATACATGTGAAATATGGGTAGATTTTTTTCATATGTGTGTTGGAGAAAAGTACTCCCTAACGTATTTTATATTTTTATATCTATTTTGAGCGGTATATTCCATGATGTAGATTATATTTTTGTTACTTATAAATGGCATAACATTAAATAATTTCCCCAACTACTAGTTACCAACACAATATATTTAAAGTGACAATGAAACTAGGTTATTCAGTATCTATGTAAATATCTGGACAGTAGTAGAGGGGTCGAAAAACTTATATTGACCACATTCTTATTAGCAGAAATCTAGGCTTCTCTATGGCGAAACCTGAGAGAGATAAGTAGAAATTTCTTACCTATGTTGAGCTGAAAAACATTGGCTTCCTCATAAACTCTACCAGGCATATTTCAGCAATTACATTTTTTAAATTTGGACATTCAGAAGCAGCATTTCAGTGTCTGGAAAAACTACTCATCTTGTTAAGGTAGTGATCATACTGGAATATGAGGAGATTTAACGTACAGAACTGTGTTTCCCTGAAAGAATTTTTATTCTTCTAGAAGTACACAATACGAAGTTGAACTCTGCTGCAAATTTAGTGCCAAGCAAAAATTTTCTCTTCCTATTTAAGTCCTGAATTCGTTATGAAAATCCTCTTAGTATTTGTAGATGTGAGGGTGAGGTAGTTATACAGTTTCTCCAGTCAAAATTGTGTTGAGGTATTAGAGTTTATTCAGACGTGTGGTTCCAAGATTTGTGAGAAAATAACTTCAGTATTCTTTTTGTGGTGAATTTTGCATGTGTTCTTGCATTCTTGTTTTATAACAAGGACTTAATTACCAAGATGCTATGCTATTTCAAAAATGTAGTTGAATTTTGGCAAGAATCTGAATGATGCTGTATCCTGAGGGACCATATTATTAATCATAAAAAAAAAGCCACCAGGTCCTCTTGTAGGTACTGTGGGAAGAGAAGCAAACAGATAATAATGATAAAAATCCCTGCCCCCGTGAATGCTGCATTATAGCACCTAATACAGATAAGAGAATACAATACATAATTCAGTGCATATTCTTTATGAGGAAGAACCCCAACTTCATGAAGGGTAGCCAGAAGTAACAGGATTCCAAAGGAGATGACTGTATTCATTTTCTAGGGTTGTAATAACAAATCATCACAAACCTGGTTGCTTAAACATCAGAAATTTATTCTCTCATAATTCTGGAGGCTAGAAGTTCAAAGTGGAAGTTTTAGCCAAGTAAGACCCACGTCAGACTTCTGACCTCTAGAATTCTAAGATAATATATTTGTGTTGTTTAAACCTCTAAGTGCATTATAATTTGTTACTGCAACAGTAGGGAACTACACGGTGCTACTACTCTGCACTTGGATTTGATGTTCTGACAGGGGCTGGGATACATACTTACATCTCTGTATGAAATACTTCTGCAAACCATACAAAGTGTACATGATGCTAACATAATATACAGAAAACAGCTTCCATGAATTGAGCACATAGTATGTACCATGCCTTGAGCTAGGTGTGCTGCAAACATGGCATCGTATAAAATTTGCTGATAGTTATATATTTTTTTTATCATTCCCCTTCTATAACTGAGGAACCTGACATCTTGTGAGGTTAAGTAACACAGCCAATAAATAGAGGAACCTGTATTCGAATGCAGGTTTCCCCTGAATGATGAAAAAAAAAATTATTTGAATCATGTTGCCTCCCTGTGAACTAGAAATTAAAGACCTAGAAGCAACCTTGGTAACAGAATCGCATTGAGCTTGCTGTCTGTATATCACCTGGAAAAGAAGATCACACATGAGTAGCCACCAACACAGAGTACATGGTATCCTGGGACATGATTCGGCAGCATTTGCTGTGTGTGGATTCATACTGATGAATATATGGATCCCGGGGGAGTGCTTTTAATTTACTATAAGGGCTCATCGGCAAAACTTGCTGTTTGTACAGAGCTACTTCCATGAAGTGCTTGTTTTGTCCCATGTTTACTGCTGTAGGTGGCGTCAGAACCAACCTAGGAACTCTCCTGCGAGTGAAATGGTTGAACTTCCTAGTCTACTAAAATCAGTCGTATAACTTCTGATACAGTCTCTGTCCCTCTCTCCCTCCTTTCCTCCGACACTTAGCAGATCTCTCTGTTTCTACTGACACATTCCTCACCTTTTCCTTAATACGGCAGATTTGGTTGGAAATACCAACAATAGTACAACGTCAAAACATGCTGGATCCACAGCATTTCAAATTGGAAAGAATCTTTCCATGCGAAAGGAAGCAAGTAGATTCGCTGACTCATATGCCAGGGCCCTCACTTCGGTCTCTGATATTTTATTTGAGGGGGGGAATATAGTTGCTTTGCAATGTTTTGTTAGTTTCTACTGTACAGCAAAGTGAATCAGCTCTACGTACACATATATCCCCTCTTTTTTGGATTTCCTTCCCATTTAGGTCACCGCAGAGTCCCACTGACATTACCTGTTAGCTCAAGCTGGGCTTCATTGACCTGTGAACTCTGGTCAAGCCCTGAAGAAATGAATTCTTCTCTTGACCTGCCCCCCCCCCCAACCCCGCTTAACCTAGCTGAGTTGTATCAACCTCTTACTTTATGCCAGTAATTCTCAAGTTTTAGCGAGTTTCCAGAAACACCCAGACGGCTTGTTAAACTAGTCCCCATCCCCAGGTTTGCTGATTGGGAAGGTCCGGGGTAGGGCTTGAGTATTTGCATTTTTAACAAGCTCCCAGGTGATGCTTATGCCGCTGGTCTGAAGACTGCACGTTCGGAACCACTGCTACAGCTGAAGCACTCAGAGAGGAAGCGTGGAAAAAGCAGCAAGAACAAACGACAGTTCTCTGATCCTGCTACGGATAAGCACTCTGTTCAATGCTCCCATCCTCCATGCACCCACAGCCTCTCTGAGAGAGAACGGTCCTGCAACCCGTCGGTTCTCAGCCCTAGCTTTGTATTAAACTCACGTGGGGGAAGTTATTAAGAAGTACTCAGATACCACTCCCCAGATAGTCATGAAGTCAATCCGACCTGTTGAGGTGACATCATTATTTTTTAAAGCACCCCACCTCCACCAAGTGATTTTATGTGCAGCCAGGTTGTAGACCCCAAAAGGGAGGCCTGAGTTTACAGGCAGGCGTCCAGCAACCAGCCCTCCCATACCTTTATCCTGGATGCATTTTCATGGTCTCCTCCCATCACAGTGGCCCAAAGATTCAAGGTTTCCCCAAGCTGAGGTTCTTTTCACTTATTTCTTTATTCTCTACCTAGAGATGCTTCTTTCCTAAAGGATGACACGATGAATGACTTCAAAAGGAGACCCTGCCCCTCTGCTCGGTGCAAAGTTCATCTGAGAAGGTGTAAGCACATATGAGGTCAAAAGTTTAGCCACAGCAGAAGAACATCAATCCATCACCAAGGTAGTAATTAGTAAAAGCTTACTGTGCGTGCGCCAAAGAGACAGTTCACCAACCAGGAGCCCTCGAACCAAATATGGAAGGAGGCTCAGGGGTGTATTGAGATAAAGCAGCTTAAATAGTGAGGAGGCAGTGACTGTTTATCCTTCACAGAAGTTGGTTATAATATTTGAGTTTTCCTAAATGATAGGGATGAGTTAGTGGTTACCTCGTATCAATTTGGGGAAACAGTTTAAGCTTTGGCTTATGGTTTCCAGATACCTAAGCAAGAAAGGACCCAGGTCATGCTAATCTGGCAAAATAAGCTGCATTAAACTTGTTTGCCTGACTGAATTGGTTTTGCCTGCTCAGGGAATTTTCGAGGCTGGTCTCCATTTGTTTTGGGTTTTCACAATCACCATACCACGCCCAGCGGACCACCCACCAAGCCACCTTGAAAGGGAGGTGAGGGAGGGAGTGGAGGAGAATCCAGGACGCCCGTCTCCGTTTTCGACCTCCCTGCAGCCCTTTTCTGAGGTGAGCTCCTCCAGACGCTATTTCTCCTCGGGGTTACTTTTCTCTCCTAGTCGCATCCTCCAACCGAGGGATGGGGTGTCATCAAATCACACAATGAAATGGAGCCCAAGTAGTACACTGCCTCATTTCAGCTTCTCTTCATGATGTTCTTGACTACCAAGCCTCCTCCCTTACGTATGTGTGAGTAACGTCTCTCTGTTCTTGTTTCATGCATATCTACAATGTGTCAGTGCTTTCCCAGGCTGTAACGTCCATTATTTCATCTTGTATTTATATTTAGATTTGGTTACTAATGTTACGAAAATGCGGCCTCTGTACACCAGTGCTGGATTAAATCTCGACAGAGTTTTGGGTGAAGTAGAAAGAAAGAGCTTTATTGCTTTGCCAGGCAAAGGGGGCCACAGCGGGCTCATGTCCTCAAGACTGTGTGTCCTGCCCTGGAGGGGGTAGTGAGGCATCTTAGAGTGTTCAAGGAGCAGGGCGTGGTCAGCTCATGGACCTTGTTCTGATTGGTTGGTGGTGAGGTAATCGGGTGTCAGCATCATCAACCTTCTGGTTCCAACCGGTCTGGAGTCTCTGTGCTTGTGGGCAGCGTGCAGTTAA
Source organism: Kogia breviceps (assembly GCF_026419965.1). Classification (NCBI taxonomy): domain Eukaryota; kingdom Metazoa; phylum Chordata; class Mammalia; order Artiodactyla; family Physeteridae; genus Kogia; species Kogia breviceps. Next base: position 8,071,056 of record NC_081324.1, on the reverse strand, counting down.
CACCTTCCACCTGGTGAGGGTTTCAGTATCTGCAAAACAGCTCAAAGGATGTGGTTCAGATTATTATCTATAGTCTTGAGGAAGAACTAAAAGGTCCTTGACTTTGTTTAATGGCTAAAGTATCACTTTGTCTTGCTTGATGGTTTCCCTTTCTTTCTGCATTTTCTTACTTCTCTAAGTTTATTCTTTGACTGAAATTTTTCTACAGACCAAAGGAAGGTGCAGGACATGGGTGAGAGGTCAGTTCTGGGAAGGCCTCATAGGGTCCTGCTTGGTTACACCAATTCAGATGAGCAGCACTGATCTTTAAAAAGTGGAAGGAAGATGTCACTCTGAGCCAGTGTTTATTCGGAAGATCTCACACCGGTCTATAAATATACCTACCGATGATCATCCGGCTACCACAAAGCCCACCGCCAAACGGTTAAATTGGGGCGCACCGTGACAGTGGACACGTGTTTGTTCTAATAGTTCAGTTTTGGTAGCGCACTAGCTACACAAAAGCTATGAGACATATTTTAAAGACTGAATTAATAAAACACCAATGTCTTAACACATTGCTTTTTATAAACAAACTACTTAAAACAGAAATATTCTGATTGAAATTACATTTATAAATTAAGAGTTTCTCTGATAGGAATAATAAATTAGCCAATTATTGTTAAAATTGGATGAAAAGTGAGGATGAAAAGAAAGAAAGCCAACGTGGACATATGGCTTTTGCTAACATTTCGTGAGAAATGTAGTGCAGAAATATTTTATTAGATTTTCTTAAATACTATAACAATAGTGGTAGTAATACAGATTATTTTTTAAATATGTAAGGGCTAGAAAAGTTTCAAACTCTAACCTAGAAAGGTAAGTAGGAGAAAATGTAAAAATTTTTTTTTTCTGTTTAATCAGTGTGGTCCCCAGATTTACAACTTTATCTTAATCAGTGCTTCTGCCTATTAAAATGTCTATTATTTCTTTGCACCAGCAAGAATGAATCAGATTATGAGATCAAATACGTATACTTATCTATAAAACATGCATTAGGGAAAAATAGATTTTAAACTCTTTATCTTTGACTTGCTCTTGGTATCTGTCAATATAAATTAAAAAACAGTATAATTTCAAGGAGACAGGAGCTAACGAGAATATAATTCTCCTTTAGAACAACTACAATAGACATAATTGTTCAATTGATTTAAAGTTAGTAAATGTCTGTTATTTTCACACACATTAAAAGTCATATATACCTGATCTACTGTGAAAATATTTCCATAATGGCAATGATTGCACTCATTTCCGTGAGTGACTTTTGTTATTATTAAACCTCCTTATGTAATGAATATCTTCATGGCACTGCCTTCTTTCCACATCTACTTCAAGCTGCGTTTCACTTTTGAAATGCTTTTTCCTTCCAAGGTTTATTCAAGTTTGATTTGTGTTCATCGTTCTTTATGGAGTATATTTATTATTAAAGTGCAGTATGGATAGTTGTTTCTAAATTAAAAATTTCAAATTATTACCTGAAGCAAAATTTGGAAGATCAAGAATAAATGAATCAGGAAAACAGTAAATTTTAAGTCATTCTTTAAGATTTTTACAGGTCAAACAATATTCTCCTGCCAACGGCTTATACAAAGTTCATACAATAAACAAGCCAAAGATTAGAGTTTGTTTGAAATTTCATGTGTTTCTACTACCTGGAAATATTTGAGTCTAAAATAAATGGAGTCAGCACATGGAATGGGAAAGCAGTGCGGTGCACGAGAAAGTGTGGACATCAGAATCAGACATGCATTTGTTCCGGAATCTATCATTGGATAGCTTTTTAAACCTCATCAAGTCTTAGATTCCTGATTAAAAATCCTCATAAAAATATTGTGAACATTAAATAAGATCATGTCTTACACCCTGTTAATGCTTAACACACGAACGTTGTTTCATTCAGTTACGTAAGCATGTATTCATTTATTCAATAGTGTGAACACCTATAGGCAGGCATGAAAGGCCCTGTGTTAATAAGAAACTTAGTTTCTGCTAATAGCATTTAGATGTTAATGCTCAATGGTTTTTTACCTCCCCTATTTCCTCTCATGTAAGTGGTCTGTTTTATCTAGTACATAATATATTGAATAGAAATTTTCCTAACTGAGAAGTGGCCTAATAGCTGTCAGAAATGACAAGAGATTTGTAGTTCTAAATTTCTATAATTACACATGATATAACATCAATAGTAAATAGTCCATCGGTTAGAGTTTTGTTTTTATTTTTGAAAGTCAAATAATTCTAAATATTTCCTTCCTTCCTCTGGGGATACAATAGTGACCAAGATAGAAAATGCCCTAATGGTTGGTAAAGCCTGCTAGACAGGCAGGATCTTATATAATTGCAAATAATTTAAGGATTAGAAGTATGTCAGCAAGAACAGGACATGCAATGGATTTTCCTTAGGGAATGGGAGAGGGGAACCAAGGCGGTCACCAGATCTCAGGTGTGTTTAGTTTGGAGCACAGCAAACAACTCATTTGCAGACAGTAAGTGGGCAGTTAGGTAATGTTAACAAACTCAAACTTGAGACGCTGTTGAATTCTGATGTCTCCACCTGCTAACTGTGTGACCTGAGCACCTCTTTGATCTGAGACTGTTTTCTCACTTATAAAGTGGTGATAATAATAAACATTTACCTTAAAGAGCATTTGTGAGGATTAAATGAGATACTTCAGAGAGCTTATCCTCACGGTCAGAGCAGAGTAAGGCCTCAAAACATTTCGGTTATGAAGTTACCATTCTATTATACGGGCTTAGACGTCAGAGGCGTTGTCTGGATTATAAGTATGAATTTCAGAATTTTGGGCTCACGGGTGATGCTTGATTCTGTTGGGAGGGTGAAAAGGTTAATAACTGTCAGCAGAGGAAGCAAAGCTAAGACACTGATATTGATCCCATAGAAATCATATATGATAAGTATTAGAGAAGGTGGAGTTGGCCAAGTAGGCTGCGAAGGAGCCTCAGAAGAAAAGAGAAGATTTGAAGGTGGTGTTGCTTGAAAAACACTGATTCCAGGAAAGGGAAGCGGTCACCTCTGTCAAGTGCCACTGAGAGCACACGGGGAATAAATGACATCTTTTGCATTTAGGACATGGGAGTCCACGGTGATCTTGGTGAGAGCTTTTTGGAGATGTAATGGGGCAGAAGCCATTGGAATGGAATAGGAATAGATTGGAGTGAAAGGGGAAGAAATGGAAGAAGCTACTATAGACCACTATTTTAATTTGCCTGATTGTGAAATTTTTGAAAAAGAGAAATAGAATAATTATATTAGGTAGTGGAGTAATTTTTCTTTTATTAGAGACATGAGCCTTTTTATTGCTGTGAGTAGAGAGGTAGGGTTTGAAATTATGAGGCAGAAAGGAGATAACCAGTAATTTAAGTTTTCTGAGCATAGATGGATGCATTGGCTGGAATGGGATTCTGTCACCTCTTCTATTTCGGTAAATCGGGAGGAAGACCAGATGTATGCTGATGTAGGGACCTTTTTCTGTCAAGAGCATGACTGATGCCTTTTTGGGCATGTGGAATAGAGGGGAACAACAGTTATTGTAGGGCAAGAAAGTAGTTGAAATGATGGCTCTTGGCACCTAAGCTTAATAATGTAAGTGGTGGAGAAATTACAGGGTGATGGGCTGGAGGTCGTGATGAAATGGCACAATAGGTGTGTGCTCAGGTGGTGGTGATGAGAGCAATAAAGCAGATCAGCTAGAAGATTCGGAATTGGCGCTCAATGAGTTGTTTAGGATTTTCATCAAACGTATTGTAAATCATCACAACTAAAGATTAGTATGTATAAAGTTATGTATTTTTCAAACCTATAAAGGACATTGAAAAAGACATTGAAAACTCAATGTCAGTTTTATTGGATTGGAGCAGAAGTCTTAATTTGAGCAGAAAACATGGCCTACCAGAGGGCTTTTCTCTCTCAGAAATTCCACACAGCAGGGGTGTTAAAGCTAGTAAAGCCTTGATTTCACCCTTCAGTGTCTCATAAGACTAAAAACTTCAATTTTGACCAAATGGATGGAAAGGCTGTGTAAAGAGTTTTCTACCTGAAATGGAACCATTTAACCTTCTGCTAAGTTTTCCACTTTATAAAAGCATTGGTTTTCCATCAGACGGCCTTTGCATTGGCTTCACTGAGGCAGGAATGTGGCTTTTATGGGAGCCCCTGCTGGTGGACTCTACGAAGCTTCAGTTCCTGCCTGAGCGAGGCAGAAACACCGGGAGACCTGAGTATTTTAAGCATTAAAAACAGTGCAAACTTTAAGTTGGTATTTCAACTTAAATTCTTCTTTCTGCCTTGTTTGAAAATGGGAGTTAATGGGTCAATTACATCGACTTAATTTGATTTTAAATTTCCAACCATGAACCATCTCAATAGCTTCTAAATATTTCAGAATATGAGTTTCTGATAATTCGATAAAATTTTCTTGGGTCCTACCTTTCTTAGACCAAGTAGGGATGGAGAGTATGGAGCAAAAAGTGAAGAAATTTTGTGTGTAACTAGAATCACCAAATCTACCTGGTCTTTAATATCTTGTGACAGAATTTATTACTATAGTTGCACACAATTCTGAAAATCAAAAGAGTAATTGTGTTGCCTGCAATGCCAGCATCAGTTCTTTACGTGTTTGGTTTACGGTTTTCATGTTGCTCCTCTTTAATTTCTCTAACATCAGAAGTTTCCTAGGACTGAATTGTGATAACCACACCGACCTTGCTGGAAAGATCTACAAGTAAACATAGGGCAGTGCAAGCCATAAAGGACCCAGATATTTTGATTCACATTTACATGACATTTAAGTATGCAAGATGTAGATTCAGATTTTTACAGGCTATCTTTATTACAGGTGTTCTCAGGACACTGGTAAAGGCAAATCTCACTGACTGACTGACTGCCCTAATAGTGACTGTTGCCGATTTATCACGTACTAAACTATCCCGAGGAAAATAATTCAGTGAGTGCCACTGTTGTAGAAGGGTGATGATGGGTGACATGCAGTCGGGTCTGCTGTGTGTCGCTGTGCTGACTGGGTCCTGTGGAAGTTCACCTGGAACAGAGAGTGAAGGGGCTGAAACTAAGGATGTGCCACGGTCCTCAAGTCACGGGCTCTGGGCTTTTGCTCTGTGTCTGCTGGGGAATAACTTGTTTTAATCTATTGGAAAGCAGCATGTCATCTACCCGCCCACAGCTGTCATTGTATAAATATAAGGGTCAAAATATTTTAGTAGTGACTGAGGGATTTCCTTCGAAAATTGTCAGAAATCGGCATTTTGACGGTTAACTTACTTTTCTATATCCCCAAAATGGCTCTTAGGTTACATTTAGGGATATTGTATTAGTAAAGCCTAGTTTAAAAGTGAATATTGATTAGGTACAATGTTAAGAAATCTATAGAAAACACACATCACTATAGCAATTGTATACACGCATACACACAGACTTTTTTCTCAGACATATGATGTATTTGAAAAGCCTATTTTATTTCACCTGCTAGAGCAGCCTCCAGTTATTCTGATTTTGCTTTACATCAGGTGTCTCACTTATAAGCATGATCAATCACTTTCGTTTTTTACATTCCAGTAGTTCAGACATCTTACAATTTAAGGTAGGTTTTACAATTTGTTTTTGAGATTATCAGTTTTCTTAGTCATAATGCAAATTCTTGGTAGAGATTTTTCTTATACTTATTCTATTCTGACACCACTTTTGTATACTTGGGAAATCAAAGCGTCACTTTTTTTTTTTTTTTTTTTTTTTTTCGCTACGCGGGCCTCTCCCTGCTGTGGCCTCTCCCGTTGCGAAGCACAGGCTCCTGACGCGCAGGCTCAGCGGCCATGGCTCACGGGCCCAGCCGCTCCGCGGCACGTGGGATCCTCCCGGACCGGGGCACGAACCCGCGTCCCCTGCATCGGCAGGCGGACTCTCAACTACTGCGCCACCAGGGAAGCCCAAAAGGTCACCTTTCAACAAATTTAGTCCCTTAAGTGACACATGCTATTAAGCTGAATATTTTTTTTCACACTTATGAAGCCATAATAGATGAATTGGGAAATCTGCCACCCCTCTCTTCCAATTAAAAAAAAATGACATAAATTGTCATTAGTTGATGGAATTTCAGCTGAACCTTCAGTTGCCTATATATTTAAAAAATCAAAATGATTGGAGGAAAATGATAACAGAAATTTAACTGTCAATATTAGTAAGAATTAGATGGGCTTCCCTGATGGCGCAGTGGTTGAGAGTCTGCCTGCCGATGCAGGGGACACGGGTTCGTGCCCCGATCCGGGAAGACCCCACATGCCGCGAAGCGGCTGGGCCCGTGAGCCGTGGCCGCTGAGCCTGCGCGTCCGGAGCCTGTGCTCCGCAACGGGAGAGGCCACAACAGTGAGAGGCCCATGTACTGCAAAAAAAAAAAAAAAAAGTAATAAGAATTAGAATATTTCATTACCTAATTAAATATATCAGACGACAATTTGTATTCACGAAGCATTCACTGTGCTTATATCATACAATTTAATTTAAATTTTTAAAATAATTTATCTTGCATTTATGTACACAAATGTTGCATTTATTTTGTATTCCAGAACTAATGTAAATGTGAACTTAAAGGATTCTAAGTTTATTTCATTTTGATAAGCTTCTATATTTTTGTGGAAACACAGAAGTGAACTATTTGGACTGCAGAATGTTTTTTACTACTAGGTTTACTATGTGTTTAAAGTGAGAAATATTGGTTTGGGGGATATTCTAAGAAACGATGATTAGTTTTCTATAGAGGCAGCTAGGAGGGCAGTGCGATTAAGGTTACTGGGTTGTAATTAGGCCCTTCATTGCCCCACCCTCCACCCAACCCACCTTCCCCTTATGTTTGTTTTGAAGGGAGATCTGTGTTTGAAGGGATAAACTAGTAGCCTGATCACATTGTGGTCAGACTTTATCTTTTAAAGGGAAGTATGATCTGTAACTCTCTACTGTCTAGAGAAGTTGTTTTGTGTATAGAGGCTTTACAGTGTGTTGTTTTTGGCCAACTGTTGGATTGTATAGCTAAACAGGCAAGGAATATTATTGCATTTTATATAAATACTTTTTTTTTTTTTTTGCGGTACGCGGGCCTCTCACTGTTGTGGCCTCTCCCGTTGCGGAGCACAGGCTCCGGACGCGCAGGCGCAGCGGCCACGGCTCACGGGCTCAGTTGCTCCGCGGCATGTGGGATCTTCCCGGACCAGGGCACGAACCCGTGTCTCCTGCATCGGCAGGCGGATTCTCAACCACTGCGCCACCAGGGAAGCCCTATAAATACATTTTAAAGACACTTGCGCTAGCCTACTTAGGACAGTCTAAACTGCTATAACATATGGGCCTTGAGCATGAAGTACATTCCAGTATATATAATGCCTCGACATACTGGAATGTACTTCCTGCCCATATAGCCATCTAACTTGGACCTTGACACCTTCCATTTTGTGGTTTCATGATCCCCTAAGGTATGCATTCTCAACATGGGGAAAATTGGTTTTTGGGGGGTGAGGGTGAAATATTTTAGATATTACAATAGTTTGTGGCCTTCTAAAGGGCCACAGTATGTGAACAGATATACAATATGTCCATAGTATTAAAATTTCATGAGGAGGGAGGATTAAGGAAAAAAAGATATCTAAAGAGCCTGCTTGGAGAAAGTAATAATGGGAAGGGGTGTTTGACAAACAGTCTCTTAGGACTTTGCTCTTGTTTGCTTGGGTTTTGTTTTGTTTTGTTTTTTTCCCACCTAATAGAAGATAGTAGAGAGCAGAAGAGTATGTGTAGAAGAGCTTTATGACCACGCATGCAGGTGGCCTGGAACACTCCCATCTGTAACCACTGGCTAAAATGGAGTGACTGTAGCTAACTGCAAGGGAAGCTAGGAAACATAGTCTAGCTGTGTGTCCAGGACAAGACAAAAACAGATTTTGGTGATTAGCTAGTGGTCATTAAATTCCAACTCATAGACATACCTATCACAGGGTGGATGTTCAGTGAATGTTTCCTGAACTGTTTGCTGAGCTGACGTACACATCTCTGTGTCAGCTTCTCTCAGATACCCGAGAGAAGCTCTGTAGATCTTGTCAATGGGTTTTTGACCAACTACGGATAATCGAGTCCATTTTACCTTTAGGGGGTTCTTTCTTACTCAGTGTTGACACTACATAATCTATTAGTATTTCTGTGAGCTTAGTCCAGGTTTTTGCTGTGTCTCTTATTTTTGAATGATATTATTTTGATATTTAAATATGAATTTATCTTATATAAACTGTCTCTTATTACTAATCTGTAAACATCTTATTCTTTTTTAAAAATACTTTTTGAACAATTTTTTGTGTAGATATAGGATAAACCATTTTGAATGGAGAAGCACTCCTTTTCTTTACGATAACCAGATGATAAAAATGTCTATACCACGTTGTATTGTAGATTGCTTATATTGGAGAGTATTGTAGATAGACACTTAGATGCCTTAAACTGCAAACTGGAGCTTACAATTACTTCCAGCGTATTCCTTGGATTAATATTTCTTTCTCCTTTATTCCATTTTATGTAACAATCTTCTGAAAAAAAATTGAGACAACTTCTATCCATTTCAAAAAAAATGTTTAGTTCAGGATTAGATTTGAGGTAATGGGGTTTGGGGAGAAAAATAAATAACACTGTTATGAGAAGCAAGAAACCTTGCTTCTAGACCTGCCTTCACCATGAAACATACAGATGACTGAATCACTCTGTGTCTTAATTTCCTCAAGTAAATGGAGGGCCTTCCTCAGGTGAACTTTATAATCTCCTGCTTTACGGACAAGTGATACAGAAAGGCCCCTCTCTTTCTGAATCTCCTTTCTTCTCTTGGATGATAACACAAAGTTAATGCCCACTAGGCATCTTGAGAGCACACACTTAGTCTTATTTTGTTCAGCTATGTATTCATTTCAGTAGTTGCAGCCGAAAATGTAGTGCACATTCTTTTTTATTTTGTACTTCTGCCAGTGTATATGTTGAGTGACTACAATTTCCTCAGCTCTATGTTAAGAACTTAAAAAATATTTTATTTACTCCTCACAAAATCTTATGAAGAGGTTGTTCTCTGAGCATCATAATTTTACAAAGGAGAAAAGTGAGGAGGTGGCAGGAAGGCCCAAAGCTTGTGAGGGGAGAGTGAGGTTTGGATCCAGAGCTGTCCGACTGCAAAGGCCACTCCACACAGAACTCTGAAGTGTTCCTCCATAACCTTTCCATGATAATTCAAAGGCAACTCTCATGTTTCTTTTTACTATTTTTTTTCCCAATTTAAAGTTGAATTTTAAGGAGATAAATTCATTTTTACCCAGGGTTTTTGGAAACCAAATATTCTTAATTTTAAACATAATAATGTATACTGTATACTTTTTGTTTTCTTAAGAAATTTCTATTTATATTTTAACTGGTAACATTTGACTTTCTTGGGAAAGTAGATAATTTTGAATGGGGTATGTAGCCAAATCCACAGGGCCTTAAGATTGGGGCAGGCATTCATGAATCTCAAATGTCTCCTCATCCTTTTTTTTTTTTTTTTTTTTACATTTCCTTTTCAACAGATTAAAACTGTAATGAAATGAACCCAGGGAACTCAACATGCAGACTCTTAATATCCTATGATTAAGTGGCAATGTTGGATAACTCATTCCATTAGTGTACGTAAACCCATGAGTAATAATGAATCGTTTGAACATGCAGGCATGCCAATTCTGATGTCTATTTTTGCCTCCCACAAAATGTATCTATTCAGTGATTATATTGATAACATTATCTGTGACATAATCTGATAAGTTTGGTTTCTGTTTTCTTCCAAGTCAAACACCATTTTTTCAATATTCTATCTTTTAGATATTATGATCTTTCTGGAGAATAGAGAAATAAAGATTAGATGATACTAAGTAAGGGGATTTAGAAATATTGAAAAAAGTGAAATAAGAATTCTACAAAGAGGAATAATGTTTTCTTAAATACCTTTAATCGTGATGTATTAAATATCTCCTTGGCATATAAAATATGTAGTTTTAGATATTAAGCCTTTATTATCATAAATATTTTCCCTTGAAATATGTTTGTCAAATGCTTGAATTTTCAAATGTATTGCAAGTAAAGCAGAGAACAATACTTGTTTCTTTTCTCTCTTTTCTGTCATTTTTTTTTTTTAAACAGCCGAAAGTATCCAACAGATGATTCTATCTTTCTGCACAGGCTGTTTCTTTGCATTAATGAATCACACTGCACACAGGGAAAGTCATCTTATGGGAGCTAACATTGCAGTATTTCATGGTCCATTACAGGAAATGCTTACTAACTCTTTGTTTATATATAAATTTGCTCTGGAAAATCTCAAAAGAATCTTGTGATATACAAGTTAATGAATTCTCATTAGGAGCTGATCATTCCTCACTACATAAGAATTTTCTTTGCCTTTATAAACTTGGAGGAAAGCTTATTCTTTCATTTACGCATTTGAAAAGGATATGCACACACTGTTATAATGACAAAAATATATATGAGGGACTTAAAAATAGAAGGCTGGAATCAGAGTACACAATTTAATTTTATTACACTTATTATAAATTGGGAAATTTCTTTGGCACATAGTAGCTAATGAAGTATTAATACCTCTACAGAAAATAGAAAGCACACATGACTGAATCAACAGGAGTAAACTAGAGGTGAGTATATTTCCCCAGGATGAACATTATTTTTAAGGGATTAATGATTCATCCAGGTTGAATCAACTACTAAAAGTAAAAAAGACACATTTTTCTTTTCTTTTTTTAAATATCTTTATTGGATATAATTGCTTAACAATGGTGTGTTAGCTTCTGCTTTATAACAGACTGAATCAGCTATACATATACATATATCCCCATATCTCTTACCTCTTGTGTCTCCCTCACTCCCACCCTCCGTATCCCACCCCTCTAGGTGGTCACAGAGCACCGAGCTGATCTCCCTGTGCTATGCGGCTGCTTCCCACTAGATATCTATTTGACATTTGGTAGTGTATATATTTCCATGCCACTCTCTCACTTTGTCCTAGCTTACCCTTCCCCCTCCCCGTATCCTCAAGTCCATTCTCTAGTAGGTCTGCGTCTTTATTCCCGTCTTGCCCCTAGGTTCTTAATGACCATTTTTTGTTGTTGTTTAGATTCCATATATATGTCTTAGCATATGGTATTTGTTTTTCTGTTTCTGACTTACTTCACCTAGAGTGTGTATGACACACTCTAGGTCCATCCACCTCACTAAAGTAACTCAATTTCGTTTTTTTTTTTTTTATAGCTGAGTAATATTCCATTGTATATATGTGCCACATCTTCTTTATCCATCCATCTGTCGATGGACACTTAGGTGGCTTCCATGTCCTAGATATTATAAATAGAGCTGCAGTGAACATTCTGGTACATGCCTCTTTTTCAATTATGGTTTTCTCAGGTTATATGCCCAGTAGTGGGATTCCTGTGTCATATGGTAGTTCTATTTTTAGTTTTATAAGGAAACTCCATAATGTTCTCCATAATGGCTGTATCAATTTACATTCCCACCAACAGTGCAAGAGGGTTCCCTTTTCTCCACATCCTCTCCAGCATTTATTGTTTGTATATTTTTTGATGATGGCCATTCTGACCAGTGTGAGATGATATCTCATTGTAGTTTTGATTTGCATTTCTCTAATGATTAGTGACGTTGAGCATTCTTTCATGTGTTTGTTGGCAATCTGTTTATCTACTTTGGAGAAATGTCTATTTAGGTCTGCTGCCCATTTTTGGATTGGGTTGTTTGTATTTTTGAAACTAAGCTGCATGAGTTGCTTGTGTGTTTTGGAGATTAACCCTTTGTCAGTTGCTTCATTGGTAAATATTTTCTCCCATTCTGAGGGTTGTCTTTTCATCTTGGTTTCCTTGGCTGTGCAAAAGCTTTTAAGTTTAATTAGGTCCCATTTGTTTATTTTTGTTTTTATTTCCATTTCTCTCGGAGGTGGGTCAAAAAGGATATTGCTGTGATTTATGTCATAGAGGGTTCTGCCTGTTTTCCTCTAAGAGTTTGATAGTGTCTGGACTTACATTTAGGTCTTTAACCCATTTTGAGTTTATTTTTGTGTATGGGGTTAGGGAGTGTTCTAATTTCATTTTTTTACATGTAGCTCTCCAGTGTTCCCAGCACCACTTATTGAAGAGGCTGTCTTTTCTCCATTGTATATTCTTGCCTCCTTTATCAAAGGTAAGGTAAGCATGTGTGCATGGGTTTATCTCTGGACTTTCTATCCTTTTCCACTGATCTATATTTCTGTTTTTGTGCCAGTACCGTACTGTCTTGATTACTGTAGCTTTGTAGTATAGTATGAAGTCAGGGAGCCTGATTCCTCCAGCTCCATTTTTCTTTCTCAAGATTGCTTTGGCTATTCGGGGTCTTTTGTGTTTCCACACAAATTGTGAAATTTTTTGTTCTAGTTCTGTGAAAAATGCTCATGGCAATTTGATAGGGATTGCATTAAATCTGTAGATTGCTTTGGGTAGTATAGTCATTTTCACAATGTTGATTATTCCAATGCAAGAACATGGTATATCTCTCCATCTATTTGTATCATCTTTAATTTCTTTCCTTTATTCTTTTTATTACAATGGTAAATTGGAGTGTTTCCTTAGTTTCACTTTCAGATTTTTAATCATTACTGTATAGGAATGCAAGAGATGTCTGTGCATTAATTTTGTATCCTGCTACTTTACCAAATTCATTGATTAGCTCTACTAGTTTTCTGGTAGTGTCTTTAGGATTCTCTATGTATAGTATCATGTCATCTTCAAACAGTGACAGCTTTACTACTTCTTTTCCAATTTGCATCCCTTTTATTTCTTTTTCTTCTCTGATTGCTGTGACTAAAACTTTCAAAGCTATGTTGAATAATAGTGGTGAGAGTGAGCAACCTTATCTTGTTCCTGATCTTAGTGGAAATGGTTTCTGTTTTTCACTATTGAGGATGATGTTGGCTGTGAGTTTGTCATATGTGGCCTTTATTATGTTGAGGTAATTTCCTGCTGTGCCTACTTTCTGGATGGTTTTTATTATAAATGGGTGTTGAATTTTGTCAAAAGGTTTCTCGGCATCTATTGAAATGATCATATGATTTTTCTCCTTCAGTTTGTTAATATGGTGGATCACATTGACTAATTTGCGTATATTGAAGAATCCTTGCATTCCTGGGATAAACCCCACTTGATCATGGTGTATGATCCTTTTAATGTGCTGTTGGATTCTGTTTGCTAGTATTTTGTTGTGGATGTTTGCATCTATGTTCATCAGTGATATTGGCCTGTAGTTTTCTTTCTTTGTGACATCTTTATCTGCTTTTGGTATCAGGGTGGTAGTGGCCTCGTAGAATGAGTTTGGGAGTGTTCCTCCCTCTGCTATATTTTGGAAGAGTTTAAGAAGTATAGGTGTTAACTCTTTTCTAAATGTTTGATAGAATTCTCTTGTGAAGCCATCTGGTCCCGGGGTTTTGTTTGTTGGAATATTTTAAATCACAGTTTCAATTTCATTACTGTGATTGGTCTGTTCATATTTTCTATTCTTCCTGGTTCAGTCTGTGAAGGTTATACCTTTCTAAGAATTTATCCATTTTTCCAGGTTGTCCATTTTATTGGCATACAGTTGCTTGCAGTAATCTCTTATGATCCTTTGTATTTCTGCAGTGTCAGTTGTTACTTCTCCTTTTTCATTTCTAATTCTATTGATTTGAGTCTTCTCCCTTTTTTTCCTGATGAGTCTGGCTAAGGGTTTATCAATTTTGTTTATCTTCTCAAAGAACCAGCTTTTCATTTTATTGATCTTTGCTATAGTTTCCTTCATTTCTTTTTCATTTATTTCTGATCTGATCTTTATGATTTCTTTCCTTCTGCTAACTTTGTAGGGTTTTTTTGTTCTTCTTTCTCTAATTGTTTTAAGTGTAAGGTTAGGTTGTTTATTTGAGATGTTTCTTGTTTCTTAATTTAGGATTCTATTGCTATAAACTTCCCTCTTAGAACTGCTTTTACTGCTTTTACTGCATCCCAGGTTTTGGATTGTCATGTTTTCATTGTCATTTGTTTCTAGGAATTTTTTGATTTCCTCTTTGATTTCTTCAGTGATCTCTTGGTTATTGAGTAATGTATTGCTTATCCCTCATGTGTTTGTATTTTTTACAGATTTGTTCTTGTAATTGATATCTAGTCTCATAGTGTTGTGATCAGAAAAGATACTTGATACAATTTCAATTTTCTTAAACTTACCAAGGCTTGATTTGTGACCCAAGATATGATCTATCCTGGAGAATGTTCCATGAGCACTTGAGAAGAATGTGTATTCTGTTGTTTTTGGATGGAATGTCCTATAAATATCAATTAAGTCCATCTGGTTTAATGTATGATTTAAAGCTTGTGTTTCCTTATTTATTTTCATTTTGCATGATCTGTCCATTGGTGAAGTGGGGTGTTAAAGTCCCGTGTTATGATTGTGTTGCTTTCGTTTTCCCCTTTTACGGCTGTTATTATTTGCCTTATGTATTGAGGTGCTCCTATGTTGGGTGCCTAAATATTTACAATTGTTATATCTTCTTCTGGACTGGTCCCTTGATTATTATGTAGTGTCCTTCTTTGTCTCTTGTAATAGTCTTTGTTTTAAAGTCTACTTTGTCTGATATGAGAATTTGTACTCCAGCTTTCTTTTGATTTCCATTTGCATGGAATCTTTTTTTCCATCCCCTCACTTTCAGTCTGTATTTGTTTCCCAGGTCTGAAGTGGGTCTCTTGTAGAGAGCATATATATGTATCTTGTTTTTGTATCCATTCAGCCAGTGTATGTCTTTTGGTTGGAGCATTTAAACCATTTACATTTAAGGTAATTATTGATATGTATGTTCCTATTTCCATTTTCTTAATGGTTTTGGGCATGTTACTGTAGGTCTTTTCCTTCTCTTGTGTTTCCTGCCTAGAAAAATTCCTTTAGCATTTGTTGTAAAGCTGGTTTGGTGGTGCTGAATTCTCTTAGCTTTTGCTTGTCTGTAAAGGTTTTTAATTTCTCCATCAAATCTGAATGAGTCCTTGCTGGGTAGAGTAATTTTGGTTGTAGGTTTTTTTCCTTCATCACTTTAAATATGTCCTGCCACTCCCTTCTGGCTTGCAGAGTTTCAGGTGAAAGATCAGCTGTTAACCTTATGGGGATTCCCTTTCATGTTATTTGTTGTTTTTCCCTTGCTGCTTTTAATATTTTTTGTTGTATTTAATTTTTGATAGTTTGATTATATGTGTCTTGGCATGTTTCTCCTTGGATTTATCCTGTATGGGACTCTCTGTGCTTCCTGGACTTGATTAACTATTTCTTTTCCCATATTAGGGAAGTTTTCAACTATAATCTCTTCAAATATTTTCTCAGCCCTTTTTCTCTTCTTCTTCTGGGACCCCTATAATTCGAATGTTGCTGTGTTTAATATTGTTCCAGAGGTGTCTGAAACTGTCCTCAATTCTTTTCATTCTTTTTTCTTTATTATGCTCTTCAGTTGTTATTTCCACTATGTTATTTTCCAGGTCACTTATCCGTTCTTCTGCCTCTGTTATTATGCTATTGATCTCTTCTAGAGAATTTTAATTTCATTTATTGTGTTGTTCATCATTGTTTGTTTGTTCTTTAGTTCTTCTTGGTCCTTGCTAAACGTTTCTTGTATTTTCTCCATTCTATTTCCAAGATTTTAGATCATCGTTACTATCAGTATCCTGAATTCTTTTTCAGGTAGACTGCCTATTTCCTCTTCATTTGTTAGGTCTGGTGGGTTTTTACATTGCTCCTTCATCTGCTGTGTGTTTCTCTGTCTTCTCATTTTGCTTAACTTACTGTGTTTGGGGTCACTTTTACGCAGGCTGCAGGTTCATAGTTCCCATTGATTTTTCCTCCTTCACAGCTCCTTCACCTTTCCTTCTCCACAGCTCCCTCCCAGAGGTGCAGGTCCCATCCCTATTCTTTTGTCTCTGTTTTTTCTTTTGCACTACCCAAGTATGTGGGGGAGTTTCTTGCCTTTTGGGAGGTCTGAGGTCTTCTGCCAGTGTTCAGTAGGTGTTCTGTAGGAGTTGTTCCACATGCAGATGTATTTCTGATGTATTTGTGGGGAGGAAGGTGATCTCCACGTCTTACTCTTCTGCCATCTTGAAGCTCCCCCCAACAGTTTTCATTTTCACCAAGAACTTTATTGAACAACATATTCACCCTTTGCTTCCACTACCTTCTGCCATTCTTCAGGCAACTTCATAATTCCATCTTCCCAAAACTTTTAATCTTTCTGAGCAAAGAACTGTTCTTGGTGCCTTTTACAGTCTTCCAAGGAATTGAAATTTTTTCCATTAAGAGAATTTTGTAAAGACCGAAATAAATGGAAATCCGAGGGTGCAATGTCTGGTGAATATGGTGGATGAATCAGAATTTCCCAGCCAAGTTGTAGCAGTTTTTGCCTGGTCCTTGAAGAAATATGCACTCTTGTGTTATCTTGATGGAAGATTATGCATTTTCTGTTGACTAATTCTGATGCTTTTCATCAAGTGCTGCTTTCAGTTGGTCTAACTGGGAGTGACATTTGTTGCAATTAATTGTTTGGTTTTCCAGAAGGAGCTTATAATAGAGGACTCCCTTCCAATCCCATCATATACACCTTCTTTGGATGAAGACTGGCCTTTGGTGTGGTTGTTGGTGGTTCATTTCTCTTGCCCCACAATCTCTTCCATTCCACATTATTTTACAGTATCTGCTTTTAATTGCCTATCACAATTTGTTTTAAAAACGGAACATTTCCCTTATGTTTAAGTTGAGAATTGCATGTGGAAATAGGGTCAAAAAGGTTTTATTAGCTTAACTTATGTGGAACCCAAACATCAATGGGATTAAAATAACTAAGCCTCTACAAATGATTTTCAGCACTTGATATGGATATTTTAAGTATGTCAGCTGTCTCCCACGTGGTATATCATTGATCTCAATTAATGTCTTGATTTTATTGCTATCAACTTCAACTGGTCTACCTGACTGTGGAGTATCGTCCAGAGAGAAATCTCCAGCATGAAACTTCACAGTTCACTTTTGACACACCCGATCAGTCACAGCACCTTCTCCATACACTGCACAAATCTTTCTGTGCATTTCAGTTGTGTTTTTACCTTTCTTAAAATATATAAATCATAATATGTTGAAAATGTTGCTTTTTTCTTCCATCTTCAATATTAAAATGACTACACAAAAATTCACAATTTTGATTGTTTTTAAAGGCACACTGATATGACAGCTGTCACATACAATCTAACAAAATTGTTTTGAATGAATTAAAAACAACTAAAGTGCTACTAGAGCTGTCTTACGGTAAAAAAGTGAATGAAACATTTGGCCCACTCTATTTCTGAGGAATCATAGATTCGATACAGAAAACATCAAAATGCAATGTAATGTTATTATAAGTGTGAAATACAGAGGAACTGCCCCATTTTCTCAGAATGCAGTATAACAGTAGTTTATCCTCAAGAGGATGATTCACGAAAGGAAAAAAGTCACATTTCCTTTATGGAACATGTCTTGATTTTACCTATATTAGACATTAAGCAGTTTGTATATTTTCTTCCTTCCCACTGGTGTATGGGCTACTTAAGGCAAGGATAATGTCTTATTAATTGTTCTGCCTTTTACCATAAAAGAAAACCCCTAACCTTGTCAGCTTATACTGGAAAAAGTGACTTAAAAAGTCACATACAAATACCATATGCTAACTCATATATATGGAATCTAAGAAAAAAAAATGTCATGAAGAGATTAGTGGTAGGACGGGAATAAAACACAGACCTACTAGAGCATGGACTTGAGGATATGGGGAGGGGGAAGGGTAAGCTGTGACTAATTGAGAGAGTGGCATGGACATATATACACTACCAAAAGTAAAATAGATAGCTAGTGGGAAGCTGCTGCATAGCACAGGGAGATCACCTCTGTGCTTTGTGACCACCTAGAGGGGTGGGAGGGAGGGTGACGCAAGAGGGAAGAGATATGGGAACATATGTATATGTATAACTGATTCACTTTGTTGTAAAGGAGAAACTAACACACTATTGTAAAACAGTTATACTCAAAGATGTTAAAAAAAAGTCACTTACTATATAAAATAACTTTTATACAGTCATAGTGGAGTGAACTATGTAGGCATGAAATGGTTTTGTAGACATAAAATTTAAAAGCCAGAAAACAATTTGTTTCCAGTGGAGATATCTTGATTTTGCAGAGACGTATTTTTTAAACCAAATAATATGACTAACTAGTATTTCAACTTTGAGTCCATGTACTTCTTAATGACTTATAAAGTTTCTGATAGAATCAAAATACATATATTATTAAGTTGATTTTCGAACGTCCTATTATATTGCTGGGTAGATATTACCCATATATTTGTGCAAACCTGTTGTCACTTCTCAAACATTTATTGAATGCTTATTATGGCACTTTACTAGGCTCTAGGCTATTTCTACAGTGTCAGGGCACGTTTTCCTGCTTACTTTATAGCTATTCATAAATAATTAAAATTTGAGGGGGTAAATGTCTCTTTTATAAAGTGACATGGATTTATTTAAAAATTTGAACAAAACAGACATTTTGAGTCATGTACAAAAATGAAAGCTGCCATACATCTAACTGTTTACTGAGCACAGCCATTGAATTAGTGCATTATATAGATCCAGTCATCTAAAATTAATCATTAATAACAGTGAGATCAGTATTAGCATCACGTTTCACAGATGTGAAATTGAGTTACCATGGGAAAAGTGTGATAAAAATCACTTTCTTTTTGATAAAAATTACTCTGAGTAGTCTGCATTGTAAGCTTTAGTTTAAGTTAAATCTAATAAGCAATATAAATAATAAAACACAAATTACAAAATTAATCCTTTCAAGTTCATGTATATGGTTTGCTTATCATGAGCAAATCAAAAATTTTAAAGCCATGTTCATTTAACCACCCACATCTATGGATGTAGAACAAATAATTTCTTCTGACAATTTTAAATCCACAATTAAAAAGTACTCATATAAAAGTTAACCACCTAGTTTATTTGACCTGACTTTGTTTTGCTGCTTGGCAGAGTATTTTATAGTTTGTTGACTCTTAGTAGATAATGGATTGAAACTGTCTTTAATAGTGTTGGTTACTGAAGCATGCAGTTACAATGTAACCTCAAGGTATCCCTCATAAATGTTGTGGAACATCTCTTGTAGAATAGCAGTAAAGCAATTTGTCCTTGTTTATTCCTCAGAGAACACATCCATACACTTTGTTCCTATGATAGGATTCTTTCCGAATTGTCCGTTTTAATGTTGATATTGAAATTGGGGCCTGTTATTGCTGATACCACTACCTTTTCTAATCTAATTTATAGATATTAAAACGATTGACCTTGCGTACTACTGCCTTGGACAAAAGGCATTTTTAAATAGAAGCTTCCCTAAAATGATCACTTTATTTTTTGCTTCTCTTACACATATTCTGTGGACTCATTTTCCTATTTTGTTTTTTTTTCCAGTACTTTTTATTGAATTTTTGGTTTAGTGGCTTAGTTTTTAAATATCTTTTGTCGCTAAGCACCTTGTAGCTTTTCTGTGGCTTTATTACTTTTCGTATTCCAAAGTTATAGCAAAGGAAAAAATCAGAATATATTGAAGCAAAACTGAAGCTCATCCACAATTCTACCATCTAGACCAAACCACCATTAAACTTGTTATATATGCCATTAGGACTTTTTCTGTGTTTATGCGTACAAATTATCTTTCATGTACATCATATGCACATACTCAAAAAGAACTGTAGAGTTAAGCCTCTGATTTCCACTTAGCAACATATATTCCTGTAACCATGATTCATGTACTTGCTTTATACACACATATATAGATATACACATATAAGCATAAATTGATCTTCCATCTTAATACTGTTTAAAATAACTTTTTATCATTTCAATTTATAAATTACAGGTAGTTTAAGCACTTTAGAAGAATTTCTGAAATTTTCATATAATTGATCAAGACCAAATATTACTGATTATTTGAAGCATGGCAGGGTTGGTTACATTTTGGGTATCCCAGTGGTAAGGTGTTCCCATCTGGTAAATTGTTATTTAGCCAAATGTTAAGAGCTCTGGAGGTGAAATAGTTGTTGAATTGTATTTCAATATGGCTTCTTAAAGCTAAAAATTTAACTACTAAGATAAAGATTTTCATTCCAAATTGGACCACCCAGTCATACATGATTTACTTGTAAATTGCATTATTCTGCGACTGGAGTCATGCTTCAGTAATTTTGTGTCATATATGTAATTATTACAGTAATAATCCCCAATGGATACAGCATAGGCCAATGAAGTTCTTATACAGGATGTAATATTTTTAGGGGAAATGAAGAATTGGATACATAATGTGTGTTGCAGGACAAAAAAAAAATCACAGTATTATGTAACAATGTATGAACAATGCCTTAGCATGGACGTTCAAAACAATCTGAGAAAAGGAGTGAGTATGGGTGTGACATTTTTATGTGGAGTAAAGCCTTTATTTCTCTTTGACCTTAGGGTAATCTGGTTTTGCATCCTCCTAGAGAAAGAGGGTCATCAGTGACCTACGATTCCTGAAACGGCCATCTCATCTAGTGTTACCTATCATTTACATACAGTCATTGTTATAGGTGATCAAGTCATAGAATAATTGGAGTAAGTAAAGAGATTTAAGGTTAGAGACTTTGAATGGAATTTGAAGCTTGTGTTAACAATAATGCCCAGTGTTTACTTATAGGGCCCAAAATATAATGGCTGCACATGTGTTATAGGTACCTTAGGGAGCTGAAAAGTAAGGAAAAGGTGAGAGATGGTCATGCCTCTTTAGTTTATGGTGGATCCAGAAGTTTCTTTGCTCTGTTTATTCCACAGTTACCTATTGTTCATATGAAGTTCAGGTAATTAAGTGTGATATATTTGCTTAAGTGGTTTCTTCTTGATAACCATTTTTCAGCCTTTCCTCTGAAAGCTCCCCCTCCCACCACCCATAACTCCAAACATATTTATTTTTCTCATTCTGCAAGAAGAGGAGCTTGACATATTTTAACTGATTTTTGATTAATTAGAACATGTGTGTGTGTGTTTAATTAGAAATTTATGGCTTCTGAACTGTCACATGACAATATGAATGAAGTTAGCACAGTTGTTTTCATGGTAACAATACTGAAAATAAATTGGAATTACAATAAAATCTCACTGTTGATGTACAGGGTAATTGTTTTGCACCTGTTTACTTTTTTTTCTCCTCCTTAAACCTGGAATACCAATCTCCTTCCTCTATCATAACTAAAATGCATAACTTCCTTTAAAACACTACTTAAATTCTACCCACTCTAAGCTTTATTGTTCAGTGATAATACCTTTTTCTTTTTTTTTCTATCTAACATATGCTATCCAGTATTATCATTTTTATGTTATTTTCTTCAATTTCTGGCCTTATCCATGCTGAGACAAATAATTGAGGTATATCTGGAGAAATTAATGAAACATGGAAGATGGTACTACCATCAGTGCATGATCACTGCATCACCAGGAGCCTCAAATGGGTCCTCAGATTGCCTGGAAAACTGCCCTTGGATCTCTTGCTTTTACACTCCCTGCACACCTTTCCATTTCAAACCTTTTCAACTCCTCTGAAACTTCTGATCGGTCTACTATCTCTTCCCTCCTCTCTGTATCCTTTCTACCACTAGCAGAATATTTATCGAGCAGCTGCTGGCCGAGCACTGGTGGTTCTGGGTGCTGAGTATACCTGTGACCCAAAGGTAGGGAGTTCATTTTCTCCTACAGATTATGGTCCGTAAGTAAAGAAGTATTCATTCATATGCTAGATGGTGATCAGTCAGGGGACATGAAGACAAGTCGTGGGAGATAGAAAATGACGATCATGCATTTTGGATAGGAGGATTAGAGAAAGCACCTGTCACTTGAACAATTCATGCCGATACGCAGGTCTGGATGGTTTCATATGGAAGAAGCAGCAAATACTGATACTATGAGGTGGGAGCATGCTTGGTTTATCCGAGCAACAAGCAGAATATGTTGTTTTATATTTCTGTATTTCATAGAGAAAACAGAATCCCTTAGGTGAGTATTTTAAAATCTCTTCATCTCCCAAGTTCATGGTGGATGCCATCCAGTCTCTCCTCTTTACCTCCTGCTATGATGACAGAAGAACCCTTCTATCAGAAGCCAACCCCTCCATCAGGAATACTATCTCTTTTTTACTAAGAAGTCTCACCCACAAGCAATTAATTCTCTCTGTCTTATATGTTCTATCCTCTTCCTCTACTTTATATTTCTTATTAACATGCTCCTGTCCTAAAAATAAAATAAAACAAAGTGTTAAAAAGCTTATACCCCCGTCTCACTATTGCACTTCTGAGAAAGCATCCATTATGAATTTTTGTCTAATAAATAAATCATTTGACTAACCATAAATGTTTCACATTCAGCACTAACTCCAAGTGCCAGTTGAAGTAGAGGAAAGATTTCTAGCGTCAAAATCTAAGAGAAATGCCCTTAACCTGGATACTGGTTTTGTCATTGCTAAAATATTTTGATTTTTCTATCCATTTGTAATGACATGAATATACCTAAGAAGCTGACAACCTACAGATAGTTATATTAATTAAAGTACTTGATTTCTATGCAAGAGATATGATATAAAGTCCTACAGTGCTTCCTTTCAGGGGTTGAATGTAACTAGAACTTGCTGAATGCTCTTGGCAGTGATTTTATTCTAAAATATTTTTATCTAATGTAGATATAAGGAAGTTTTACAAACTCTAGAAGTACTTCAGAATGTACACATCTAAATGTGCAGAGGTGTTAATATGTGAGAAGTAGTAAATTTCTTTTTTTCTGGTCCTTGGCCTTTTTCATTATTTATTTATTTATTTATTTATTAGTATTATTAGTATTATTTTTTTACAGTAGGGCTTTGGTTGTCTATTTTAAATGTAGCAGTGTGTACATGTCAATCCCAAACTCCCTAACTATTCCTCCCCCCACCCTTCCCCCTAGTAACAATAAATTCATTCTCTAAGTCTGTGAGTCTGTTTCTGTTTTGTAAATATGTTCATTTGTATATATTTTTGTAGATTCTGTATATAAGGTATATCATGATAAATGTCTTTCTTGTCTGACTTATTTCACTTAGTTTGATAATCTCCAGGTCCATCCATGTTGCTGCAAGTGGCATTATTTCATTCTTTTTAATGGCTGAGTAATATTCCACTGTTATATACGTATCATTCCTTCTTTATCCATTCATCTGTTGATGGACATTTAGGTTGCTTCTGTGTCTTGGCTCTTGTAAACATTGCTGCAATGAACATCGGGGTGCTTGTATCCCTTCAAACCATGTTTTCTCTGGATATATGCCCAGGAGTGGGATTGCTGGATCATATGGTAGCTCTATTTTTAGTCTTTTAAGCCACCTCCATACTGTTCTCCATAGTGGCTGTACCAATTTACATTCCCACCAACAGTGCAAGAGGGTTCCCTTTTCTGCACACCCTCTCCAGCATTTATTATTTGCAGATTTTTTGATGATGACCATTCTGACTGGTGTGAGGTGATATCTCATTGTAGTTTTGATTTGCATTTCTCTAATAATTAGAAATATTGAGCATCTTTTCATGTGCTTCTTGGCCATCTGTATATCTTCTTTGGAGAAATGTCCATTTCGGTCTCCTGCCCATTTTTTGATTGGGCAGTTTGTTTTTTGGATATTGAGCCACATGAGCTGTTTGTAAATTTTGGAGATTGATCCCTTGACAGTCTCATCAGTTGTGAATATTTTCTCCCATTCTGAGGGTTGTCTTCTCATTTTATTTGTGGTTTCCTTTGCTGTGCAAAAGCTTTTGAGTTTAATTAGGTCCCATTTGTTTATTTATTTTTTTTAATGTCCATTACTCTGGGAGACAGATCGAAAAAGATACTGCTGTGATTTGTGTCAGAGTATTCTGCTTATGTTTTCCTCTAAGAGTTTTATAGTATCCAGTCCACAGGCTTTTATACATGGGCTTCTGTATGTTTTCACAGCATTTGAACTTCTTTCTACATTATACTTGAGGAACTTTTAGTGATATAACTTATATAAGTATTAAAAATAAAAGTAAGCTGAAGAAAGTATAATATCATGTATACTATTAGGTAGATGCCAGATTTTTTTTTAATGTATTTGAGCTATATAATTTCTTAAAATGTTTGCTTTTTAACTTTCTTTTCTGGAATTTCTGTTATATTTCTATATAATGGCATTTTTACTGTTTATTCTAAATCACTTTCCTATTTGACTCATTAGATTATGAGGACATTCATGATAATTTTAAAACTTTTTAATTGAAGTATAGTTGATTTACAATATTGTGTTTGTTTAAGGTATACAGCAAAGTGATTCCATTATTTATATATATATATATAATTTTTAGATTATCTTCCATTATAGGTTAGATAGTTTTTGAATATATATATATTCTTTAAAAGATATATATGGGGCTTCCCTGGTGGCGCAGTGGTTGAGAGTCCGCCTGCCAATGCAGGGGACGCAGGTTCGTGCCCCGGTCCGGGAAGTTCCCACGTGCCACGGAGCGGCTGGGCCCGTGAGCCATGACCGCTGGGCCTGCTCGTCCGGAGCCTGTGGTCCGCAACGGGAGAGGCCACAGCAGTGAGAGGCCCGCGTACCACACACACACACACACACACACACACACACACACACACACACACACACACACACAAAGATATATATGTGTGGGAGAAGTAAAAGAATATCCCCCTTGCAGCCTGTTCACTTATAAAAATTATGCATAAACCTCACCTCATATGTTTATAAAGATAGCAACAGGTTTTAGTTTGATTTATTATAGAAGTAATGTGTTAATCACCCAAAAGAACAAAGTCATTTTTTAACTAGTATGTTTTTGTGTGACAATTAAACATGCTCATGATAAATTATGGACATAAGGCGTAAGCTAATTCAAGTTATTTATGTACTTTCACGTAATATAGAAAAACATCATCATCAACTACGGAAAGATACTCTTAGTATTGGAAATGTAGATATATGTGTGGCAGGGTTGAAAATTTCCAAGAATGATTAGTCAGGTGGCGAGAGATTGATAGTGCTGAGCTCAGACATGGTGGGAGGAATGGGCTCACAGAGTTAGCTGCAAGATTTTGTTGAGGAGACCATTTTAGCTTTGCCTGCGGGATGGATAGAACTTAAATAAACACAGATGATGGGAAGAGGGTCCCAGAAGAAAAATGATAAGAAGCAGAAATGAGAAATTCAGATAAGGTGTTTGGGAAGCAGTTGACTGAGGATTTGGTCCTAGTTGAGAATTCGGAGTCCACCTTGGGAAATGAAATATGAGTGGTAAACAGACCTTGGATTTTAATTTATCCACTTAATGAATACAGCACTTGAAAACACTCAGAATGTTTCACTTGTAAAATATTTCAAAACAAGGATGACTTTAAGTGTCCTGACACCCTATTTTGAAAAGATTAAATGGTTCTAAAATGAAATATCTAATGTTTTTTCCCTAACTGGAAATTAATCAAGTTTAATAAGATAAAGAGGACATCACTGTTTTCTGACTTAACAGCAATTTGTTTCATCCGAATTCATCTTTGAACTACGTTCATCAACATACAAACAAAACACTGATTATCAATCTTTTTCATAACTTGACTCCATTATTAAGAAATGGCAAACCACCATATAGATTAAAACAAATTTTTTTCAGAGTAACTTCTTAGTGGTTTTCATGTGTGTGTGTGTGTGTGTGTGTGTGTGTGTGTGTTTTCACAACTCTTTGGTGGAGTTTAAGATTTTATATAAACTTAAAATCTTTAAGTTTATATAAAATCTTATGTAAACTTATAAGATTTATTTATATAAAGTACTTAAAGCACTTTATCTAATATATTAGTTACCAGTTAAAACATCGGCAAGAACAAGCAGAAATATAGGAGTAGACATCTGTCTGGGATAGATGAATCAGGGAGGAAGAAAAAAAGTTCTTAGAATGAGTTGTTGTTGGGGGTGGAATTCACGTATTATCTGCCAACTTCGTGATTCAGCGCTTGGTCAAATTTGGCGACAAGCCAAAGTTTAGGGGCCTGTGGTGAGGAGAGAAGCTAGACTGAAGTTTGCTCAAGCTGAAGTTCAGTGGGTAAAAAATGGGCCATTGTAATTCCCTAGTCAACCCCAGAGATACACAGTATTATTGCTACTTGGCCAAAATTATAAAGCTTGATAATGCCAAGTGTCATCAAGTATTTATATTAACAAAAACTTTTATACATTGTTCTTGGGAAGCTAAAATGGTACAACCACTTTGGAAGAAATTTTGCATTATCTTGTTAGAGTTTGCATTACTCATGAATCACCAATTTTAGCATTAGACATCAAGCCATACCAGTATCCTTGCACATGGAGACCAAAGATGTGGAAGTACTACATAAAGTAGCAAAACACAGAGCCCAAATGCTTATCGAAAATACAGTGGAAAAATAGTGATACAGACATACGATAGGATATTTTAGAAGAATGAGAACAAGAAAGCTACAGCTGCATGCAGCAACATGGATGAATCTTAGAAACATAATATTGAATGAGAAAACAAGTCTCGGGATACTACATCCAGGATAAATATAGTTTTATAAATATCAAAGACAAAAATCAGAACAGTATGTATTGTTAGTAACATATAATAGACACATGAGATAAATTGTTTAAAAACCTTAAGGATGAGAAACATAAAATTGAATATCGTGTTTACTTTGGGGAGAAGGCAGACAGATAAGATATGGGACAGACACATAGGTAGAAACAATAGTATTGGTAATGTTCCAGTTCTTAAGTCTATGGTTGGGTTCATGGGTATTCATTTCATTATATGCTTCATGTTTCATATATTTTGAAAGAATCGAATATCACCTTAAAAAGTTTAGATGAAAAATAACATGAATTTCATGACTACAATAAATGTCATGAGAAGAGACTGTTTTATTTATGTATCATAATATATGGGAGAAAGAGAATTTCATTTACCGGGATTATCTTTACTAAAGGGGAGTCATGTTTAAATTTAGGAATTGATTTTTGGTTAAATGACCAATTTTCCTGTCCTAGGAAAGAAATAGAATGAAATAAGTAATTAAAAACCTTGTTCTGGGATCTATTACATGCTTCGCTTAGACCAATTGGATTCATTATTTTTGTCTACAAAAATCTTGTTTTGTATTCTTTTACTTGCTGTTGTGGAATTAGTTACGTGAACATAAAAATGCTTCCTCAGGAGAACCAATTATGATATGAGAAGGGGAAGAATACCAGGTGACACCTGAAGAAATCTTACTTTCCTGTAAATATCTCCCATCATTAACACTGGCGATTTCAAGAAGCTCTAAAGAGCAAACTGACTTTTAGGATAATTTCATACCTTCTGGAGCATTATTTGAATCTATTTACACGGCACTAAAATGCTTGAGTGATTTTCATTGAATTGCCTCTTCTTTAATGTCTAACTTATGACTGCATCACCTCATCACTGGCATTCTTTACTCGAATATTTGCAGGGATACTTATGTACTTTTTCAGTATGAAAACATCCTAACCCTGGAGTACACTTCCATCAGGGACACAGGGTTGACATGAAGTGCTGCTTTACAGCAATGGCACAGCATCCGCGCGAAATGCTGATCTAGGGAAATATCCTGCCAGCTCTTCTAACAAAGCATAGAATTACTCTCATAGCTTTATTTCGCTTTTTTTTTCATTTGTCTGTAAAACTATCTAATGAAAAAGTACTGGAAAATATCTACAGCACTAAACATTAGATGTGATGACTTTCAAATGTATGTATTTATATTTAGCTTAAAAATTATTAAAATATTAACCTTAATTTTTTCCTTTGGTAGACATGAGGACTATAGCAAAGTTAAATTTACCTTTTGATAATCCAAAATAGTATTTACATGGAAGAAGGGGGAAAAATTAAAAGACATTTTCAGACATCCATTATCTTCCATATTTTGTGCTAGGCATTTTGCATATATTATATGATTTAATATTTATGAATCTACAATAACCTTGTAGAACTATTAACAGTCTGATTTACAAAAGGAAAACTTGAGATTTAGAGACACTAATGACCTATGCCAACAGCACTCACACAGTGGAAAAAGAATACTCGGAATGAAACCTTTCCTGCTAGAGCCAATTAGGATTCTACTCACCACACCACTGAGGGAGAGATCCTCCCAGCACAGGTAACAATCTGGGCCATTTCCATGAGCATGATATGTAAGTTGCATGTGTAATTCCATAATTTTGTAAGTTGCATATGTAAGTTGCATACGTAAGTTACATGATATGCAACTTCTGATTAAGGAATTCAGAAACTTAAATTTCCTCAACTTTTTTTTTAATGCTTTAGTTACCATCTGCCCTACGATGGTAACTGTTTAATAAAAGTTCAGCATTTCAAAATGCTGATAAAAGAAAGACTTTATCATTTATATATGAAGATTTTAATATTGGTGACCAAAATTTGTATATCTTCTTTTTGAACATTGTAAGGATATCTTTGCTACATAGAATAATTTTCAAGAATCTCTACTTGAGATTAGTTTATATTTACATAAGACAAGATGACTCCTGCAAAGACAAACTTAAATGCCTCAAATAGCTTTCTCCTCGTGTTCATCAGAAAAGCAATGCCAATAGCATAAGGCTTTGAATTGAGAATTGGAAAAGTCACCTGTTTGTAAAGCAAATATTGATCTATAAACATTCTTAAAGTGCATGTTGCTTCTGTATTAATTGTTTAAAATCAGCATTATTTTTAAATTATTTTACTTACTAGATATACTCCAGCTAGATGGTCACACAGAGATACCTGTCAATTTAGGAAAACATATTACTTAAGGGCTTCCCTGGTGGCGCAGTGGTTGAGACTCCGCCTGCCGATGCAGGGGACGTGGGTTCGTGCCCCGGTCCGGGAGGATCCCACGTGCCGCGGAGCGGCTGGGCCCGTGAGCCGTGGCCGCTGCGCCTGCGCGTCCGGAGCCTGCGCTCCGCAACGGGAGAGGCCACAACAGTGAGAGGCCTGAAAAACACAAACATTACTTAAAAATACATTCAGAAGTTTGCATACGTTGGCAGAGAAGTGATTATTTTCCATTTTAAAGCACATGTAGGAAAGTGGATGGAGCGTGTTTTAGTAAACTGGAGAACTTAAAATGCATTCATTCTTTTCCTAGTGGTGAAGTGTGTTTCCTTTTTTTTTTTTTTTTTTTGCCCTCCTCATCTCTATTAGTTGTTTTCTCCATTTACTGCTCCACTCTACCCCGTCTATGCTGGGAGCAGCAGTAGAAATCTTGTTTTTCTTATGTTTTATGTGACTACAAGTTTGAGGCGTGACCCCTCCGAGACTTCGTGCTGAAGGTAAACCATTAGCTTCGATGCAGAGGGAGGGAATCTCTTAATACATCTGTAACCCTGAGTCGCAGAAATCTGCTCCCTCTGAACATGTTGCCTTTAACCACCTCTACCTTCCTTCCATTGATTGGCAGGTTGGAATTATTGTCTCTTATTTGAAAACAAGAACTTTATTTCTTTGGAAAAACAATCCTCAGTAAATTTGAGCTATTATATAATGGAGTTAAATGCATGTAACATTTTCCATACTGTCATAGATTCCAGAAGAGTGTGATTTCTGTATCTGTAATGCTTTCATGACTACTTGAGAAGCTGTCAAGAGCAGTGGAGAGAAATGTGTCTAAACTCAATGTGTGAAATATGAAATATTCTTAAGGTTTGGACTCAGTCACTTTTTTATATTACTAAAATAAAAAAAACTTGGGGCACTTTGTGCATTTGTATTACATATTATCAGCTACCAATTTATTTTATACAATAGGTTGTACATATAAGTTTGGTGCAGAGAACATATGGATTCCAGTTGGCTACCTATGCAGGAAATTAATTCTTTCTTTCATGTCTCTACCCATAACATTCTATGTTTGAATATAATAAATAATAGAAATTTAATCATTTAGGAGTTTTGGGGGGTAATTTTTCCATTTTTATTTAAGTGGAAAATGTTCTTGTGAATTTCACTGAACACTTGAAACATCTTTGGAGTGAAATGTTAGTTAAGTTGCTTGGTCCTTTAGTGATGAATATTGTGACTGCCCTGAATCTTGGTAGAAATGCCTGACTGGATTTTCTTGTCAATACTGACCCTCACCTGCCTCTCATTACAGAAGCACAAGACCACATTTTCCATTAGTGGAGGAAAACATGATGACACACCATTTTCCTTTTTTGAACTTCACCACACTGAACTAAGCCCCAAAACAAATATTCCATTGCCTTTTAAGATGTGAAAGTTTTAATCTAAGTTTGAAATATTAGAAAACAAACAAATGAATTACTACCTTATTGATGTTATAAAAGAAATGGATTTTAATGTTAACTCAAAAGGGATGTGTTAAATGCATTGCCATACATAGACATAAATGCAAATTTGGATTCTCTCAGAAGAGCTTTTAAAGTATGAGAGGATTATCTTTCGTACCGAATTGTTTTGTGTAGCAAATAATTCACAGTAACGTGGAAACAATGGTGAGCTTATATTTTCAAACAAAATTAGATATGGGATCATGAGAAAATTTTCATAGATATTAAACGTTCATACTTTGGTAATAAGACAAACATTACATTTTTTAAAAGGAATTTACAATAATTCTTTCACATAGTACTTTCTTAGTATATGATTAAATTTATAGGAATTTTTAGGGTAGGATTTATTGTAAAAAGTTAGAAAGTACCTATAAAATAATCAAGCTATTCTGCCAAGAAAATTGAAATGAGTTCTTGAAATGAAAAAGGAGTCTTTGAAATTCATCTTATACACTCTCATTCTACAAATTGTATTGTAGCTTTTTTTTCATGTTGAATGTTTTACGCCTATGGTGTTACGTATATGCACATATAAAAATTGCATTTTTGAAGAAATACTATGGTGATTTAAGTTCTCCAAAAGGGTATAATTTGACACCAGCTAACATACCTCTTTATAGATTTTAGTAGAATTCTGCTTGCTTTTATATATCTATCCTCTGTGGGACTCTATAAATTTATTTTTAAGTTTCATAAGATATATGATATATATAAGATATATAAATGTTTTACTGCAAACATTTTGTATATTGAGTACATGTCTTATAAACATTTCTTTCACTAGATGTTTTTGCTAATGTATCCTGGGGAATTGGTTCTTGCTTTTCCAAAGAGCAGCCAAATTGTTATTTAGAAATATCATCCTAAGAATTGTCATATTTTCTAATGTATTCCAGAATATATCCCATCCTTAGATTTGTTTTAATTTAGTTTCTTTTAATTGTTTTGAGGTAATGTTTCCTTAGTTTTGTGATGTAGTTCTGAAAAGCACATAAAGTTTTGTTCCATTTACTCTGTGGAGTCTCGTTAGATTTAGCTCATGGGCATCTTGTAAATCCATGTCTTTGGTCTGGTTCTCCCATGCTCAATTCAACCCTTTACCTCCAGTTATCCAAGAAGTGAATGTCTTGGGCGACTCACTAACACCTCAGTACATCTACTCTTTATTTCTAGTTACAGACAAAACATGCCTTTCAATGACAGTAATACTTTATTCCGTACTCAAAATGTTTTATTTGTTATTATACCATAATTTTATATCATTGCCTATCTACAGAAATTGATTGAATTCTTATTATTATTTTGTCCATCTTCCAGTCAATCTATCCATTCTTCCAATCAGTGTTCAATAATTATATAGACTGACCACTTATGTTTAGGTCCTGGGCTAGGCCTGGTATATACAATAAAGTCAAATCCAACAAAGTCATTGCCTTCATGGAGCTTGAAGTCAAACGGAAATGCAGTTCAAATCCTGTTGATGTTTTCCTTATGAATGTGTCAGGTATCCTCACCTAAATTTTCACGATTTTCCCATCAGTAATTGAAGTCCATCTATGGTGGCAAGCTCTAGACTTGCTTTCAGTGATTCCTACACACTGGCCAAAGCAGTTGTTGTATTGTTTTTCCTCTAATCAAAGACATTTTATGACTCTCTATTTCCTACCATGCCAAAGGATCTAAACTGTCTTTCCTATTTTTAAAGGCATTGTTTAATTGATCCACTCCTTTATTCATGTGTCCTTATATTGATTTGTTACATTTTTTTTTTTTTTTTAGCACGTATACATGTATCAGGTAGTACACTTTAGCAACATGGAGACTGGCAGCATCTTCTCAGGGAGTTTGCAGTTTAACAGGGGAAAAGACTTTTAAACCCATAGTCCCATTCTAGTGAGACATTGGCTGTGTTTGTAAAATCCGAAGAGAGTGCTATGACTTAAACAAGTCAGGAGGTTTTAGAGAGCTTCCAGGAGGCAAGCTGTTGTAAATATAGAGAAAATAGGTGTTAGTCTTACATACTAGAGTGGTTTAGAGGGAGAATGAGTTGGGGCATGGGAGGGGGTGATAGAGACTCCGACTTAATCTCATGTTACATGTAATCAAGCAAGTCAAATATCAACACTTTAAGAAATTCAAAGAATACAAACTAAAGTTACCCTTGATAATACCCTTCATTCTATTCTCATTTTCAGAAGGCTTTGACCACTATTTTCAGTTCGTTCTGCATCTTTTCAGACCTTTTCTCTATGTGCATAAAAGTCGCATCTCATTGTTTTACCTGGGTTTTTCTGACGACTAGTAAATTTGAGTTTTCTTCTCTGATTGCTAGTAAATTTGGGTTTCTGCAGGTATGCGTTAGCCCTTGTTGTTTGTCACTTCCTTGAGAATTACCTTTTGTCCTCTCATATACTGTGGTACTGGCACATGACTGGAGAAAAAGACCAATGGAGAGAGAGACAGATCATGTGTATGTGGAAACTTAATACATTATAAAAATGATAATTCATGTGAGTCAGGAAAGGATTCTTTAGTAGATGGCTTGGAGAAAAATAAGTCATACAATATGTAAAGACAAATATCCAGGTTTATTGTGGACCTGATTATGAATAGCAGAACCATAATGTTATAAAAATCTAGGTGAATATGTTCATGACATTGTCATGAGGAGGAAATTCTTAAAACTCCAAAGCAAAATTCAAAAGTAAAACATGGTCTATTTGTATGAATAAAAATGAAAGATTTCTGTTGGATGAAGCACACTTCAGTGAGAGTTAAAACACAATCAATAGAATGGGACAAGGTATTTACAATTTTAAAGTCAGTAAGAAAAATGTCTATCTACAGATCATATAGAGAATTCCTATAAAGTAACTAGATAAAAAGCTAGGAATAGAATAGATTTTTAAAAAATAGGCAAAAATATATCCTATATCTATTATATAAATAATAAATATTAAATATTAAAAGGTATATTTTTATTACCCCAAGTTAATTATTATGTATATTCCCTGCCCACCAAGACAACTTTCACATCTGCCCATTTCCTCTCTCCATCTGTTCTGTGCTGCTTTCCATAATCAGTCATCTGGGATTCCACTTAGAGAATTTTTTTTATAATAAAAAAATAGCAGATGTTGCATTAACATCTAACAACTATATTTGGAGATACACACAGACTCACACACACACACTTAGTTTGGTAAATCTTCTACTGCTTTTTCTAGATAAACTTCATAGATGGTATCATCCCAGGTGGTACAATGTAGGTATCTACAAAGCTCTTCCTTTTTCATCCTGAGAACTGAATGACAGCTCCAAGAACTTTCAGGTATTGCTGATGACTCTCAGGCACTGAAGACTAGATATGTTGTGGTGGATATGTCGCATCAGGAACGTGGAAGGCCGAACAAGAGATGATGTCTGTCTTAAGTTACAGAAAGTTTCCATGTCTATTGCTTCACATTATATAACCACAGATGTTTCTTCTTTTGGAAATTCAATTAGATAGATATTTAAAGTTCTTGATATGCCCTCTGTTTCTTTTCAATTTTATCTCATGCTTTCTACAAGTTGTCATTTGCAGTACTTTCTAGGGTAGTTCCTTGACTTGATTTTTGAGCTAACAAATGTGCTCTTCAGCTGCACCTTTTTGTTATTCAGCTCACGTACTATATCATTTTAATCTCCATGACCAAATCCTAATTTCCAAAATCTCAGGTTAACTTTTTATTGATACAAAATTTTCTTGCATCTCTCTGAGGTTATTAATAATATCTACATTTTTCTGCTTTTAACTCTGTTTCTTTGAAGGGAATACTTTGTGTTTAAACTGGTGCTTCTGTTATGATTTGGCTTTTCTTAATTGATTATTGAATCTTCGTTGTGAATTTAGTTTTTGTTACATGATTGTCTTAACCAGCTCAGGCTGCCATAACAAAATACCACAGACTTGGTGGCTCAAAGAGTAGAAATTTGTTTCTCATAGTCCTGGAGGCTGGAAGTCTGAGAAAAGGGTGCCAACATGATTGGGTTCTGGTGGGGACTCTTTTTCTGGCTTGCAGATGGCTGCCTTCCTTGTCCTCATGCGGCCTTTCCTCTATGCTTGGGGTAGGGGTAGATGGGGAGCTCTTCCTCTTCTTATAAGGCCACTGATCACATCATGAGGCCTCACTCTGATGACCTAATTTAAGC
Source organism: Kogia breviceps (assembly GCF_026419965.1). NCBI lineage: Eukaryota > Metazoa > Chordata > Mammalia > Artiodactyla > Physeteridae > Kogia > Kogia breviceps. The sequence goes on along the minus strand of NC_081324.1, from coordinate 8,036,186 downwards.
CTAATTATCTCCCAAAGGCCTTATCTCCAACTACTCACATTAAGGATTAATGTGTCAACATACGAATTTGGGAAGGTGGGGCACAGAAATATTCAGTTCATAACTATCTTATTTGGTTGAAATTAATATAGCTAACCCCAGTTTTATTTTGCTCATGTTTTTCATGGCATTCTTTCTCCATCCTCTTTTTTCTTTTTTATAACCTATCTGTGTTTTTATATTTAAATTGAATTTCTTGTAGACAGCATATACTTGGGACATGCTTTTGTAACCAATTTAACAGTATTTCCCTTTTAACTGATAAGCTTAGACCATTTACCATGACTGTTCTTTTCTTAGTGATAACACCAGTTCTGGGTTCCTTCATTTTCTTAAAGATCATTAATCGTATGTTGTGCTATAATTTGCACAGGATTAAAATAATCCATTAACCAACAGGATCATGGAACCTTAAAGAAGCATTAGTTTCGTCAGGAAATATGTGATGCTGCTGTGAATGCCAGTGTGAGGTACAGGGGCCTGGTGTTCAGGAATACAAGAACTTTATGCAAATTCTTAATGATCCCAAACTTATTTTTCAGATCCTAGAGCTACCAATGCATTCATAGCACCCAGGCAATAAATATGCTTCCACCATATATTAGAAAGTGGGATGATTCAACAGGCATCCGCATGAGGAGAAACTATAACCAATCAACACATGAAAAGATGCCTAAATTTATGGTCATCTGGGATGTGCATCTTAAAATGATTAAGCAATATATTTTCACACTTATTAGGCTAGCAAAATTTAAAAGTCTAACAGTAAAAGTATGATGAGAATGTAAAGAAATGGGAACTATTATACCTCATGTAGAAAACAATTTGGTGCTATCAAATAGTAAAACCACACGTATACAGAACATAGTCTACTGGTGTTGCCACTAAACCAATCCAGTAGGTATAGAAACCCACCTTTACATCCCTGTGCTGTCATCTATTTATAACAGAACTATCTAAATATTTTCTCTATGACCCTAGAGAACCTCATTGGACAGTGTTATAATTTGTGCTTAAACTATCAAACATAATTTAGAAAACTCAGGAGAAGGAAAGTCTATGACTTTCCCCCCTTTCTTTGCTTCCTTCTTTCATCATGTTCTAAGATTTATTTTTTTTAATTATTTTCTTTCTTTTTAGAGAATTTTTGTTAGCCTTCTTTTAGCATAGGTCTACTGCTGATAAAATCTTAGTTTTCTTTTATCTCAGAATGTCTTCATTTTCACATCATTCTTGAAGGATAATTTTGCTTGAAATAGAATTCTAGACAAATCTTTTTTTTTTCCCTGCACTTGAAATATGTTGAGCCATGTACTATCAGTTTAATGGTTTCTTCTGAGAAATTTGTTTTTTTCCCCCATAGGTAAAGGGTTATTTACTGCGACTGCTTCTAAGATTTTCTCTGTCTTCTTTTTTCAGAAGTTTCACTATGACGTATCTTAGCATGAATTGCTTTGAGTTTATCTTGTTTGGTGTTTGCTTACCTCCTTGAATCTGTAAGTTCATAACTGTTGCCATTATTCATTCTAGTGCCTTTTCAGCCTTCATCTCTTTCTCCTCTTATCTAGGACTCCAGTGACACACATGTTGGACCTTCCGTGCTCATCTCACAAGTCCCAGAGGCTCTTTCATTTCTTTCCACCTATTTTCTTTCTGTTGTTCATTGGGTAATTTCTATTGTTCTATCTTCAAGTGCAATGATTTTTCCCCCTCTGTCCCCTATATTCTGCCATCAAGCCCATACATTGATTTTTTAAAAATTTTATTGTTCTTTTCACTTCTACAATTCTGTTACATTATTTTGCATATATTTTCTTTCTTTATTGAGATTTTCTGTTTCTTGTTGAGAATTGCTATTTTTTCCATTTGTTTCAAGTGTTTGTAATTGCTTGTTGAAATATTTTTATGGTGGTATCTTTAAAATCCTTGTCAGATAATTCCAACATGTTTGTCATCTCAGTACTAATGTCTGTTAATGATTTTTTCTCATTCAAGTTGAGATTTTCCAGGTTCTTGGTATGATGGATGATTTTCTTAATGAAATTTGAACATCTGAGGCATTATAAGACTCTGGATCTCATTTAAAACTTTTGTTTTATCTGGCTATATCTGACACCACCTCAGGAGATGGAGGCGTATAACACCTTGGTACTTCCAAGTTCTGATGAAAGTTTCTAGTTTCCCCTCTCATCATCTGTTATCACCCACAGGTGAGAGGTTCCTCATTACTGCTGGGTAGGGGTGAAAATTCAGGCTCCCCACGAGGCCTCTTCTGTTACCATCCCACTGACGGGTGGAGGGCTTCATTGTTACTACATACCCCATGGTTTCCATTGACACTTTGGTGTGGTTTTACACTGTTTGATACTTTCCTGCAGTTCTTGGATACTGTTTTTCCACTTTTCTTTAATCTTACTGTTTCAGTTCAATTAGTTTCTAATGACCTGTCTCCAATTTCATGATTCTTTCCATAGCGGTGCAGTCTACTAGTGATCCCTGTCTGATAGTCACAACAACTATGTCATACATAGCTGTCTCTTTCTGATGATTACTCTATCTCTCCAGACTGTGTTTTCTTGCCATTTAAGCCATTCTATATAAGTAATAATCTTTCACTGAATGCTGGACAAGTTGAATAGCACAATAAATACATACTTTTTTGTTTATGTCTGGAGATGAGCAAGACTTTGCTTTGGTTAGCTCTACAGAGTGTGAGTTATGTTAATCCAATCTGATTTTGGGTGTTTTGGATGCTGGTTAATATGTCAGAGGGTTCATCTCAATAACTGATCAACTCTTTACTTTGGTTTATCCCTCTACACTGCTTTCCAGAGAGCATCTCTGTCTTTCAGCTCTCCCTGCTATGTTTGACTGTTATTTTGTTATGTGTGGTATTGAGGGGATGGGAGAGTGAAATATCTCCTGAGGTTCTGACTGAACCTCAGTCTCAGGCAGGCACTGTGAACTCAGTATCAGGGAAGTGGACTTTTCAAGTGTTCTTGCCCTTTCTCCAGATACAATGCTGAACGTAGCGTGTATTCCTGCCTCTCCCATAGGAGTAGAGTTTTTCTTTTGTGTTGTTTTGCCTGATGCCCTATCAGCAACCATAAGCTCTATAAGGTCAATTCCTATATTTTGTTCATAACCACACAGGGCCTAGTACACAGTAGCTACCTAAATATTTGTTAACCCAGTAAATAAACAGTATATGTTAATTACCATAATATACACAGTGATAAAATATGTGCCACAAAATTCACTTTTTTTGATTTATTTTTCAGGGTCTTATTTTTTTTCCAACATATAGATTGACAAAAAACTTTTCTTAGTACTTTAAACTATAATTTTTCTTTTGTATAACAAGATTTTTTTGATGAATGATCTTTTTCGTCTATCAATGTGAGAAGTATATAATCATCAAAAATATTAGCACCCTCATATCAATGGGGGTATAAAAATTATTTAATTCAACAAGAGTAAAGATATTTTGTAACTTACATATACATATTCATTCTGGTAAGAGCAAATTATATAGCCTTGAAATACGATTTCATTACTTTTTAGCAAATCTTTTATCATGTAAATCTATCAGCCCTGGCTATTTCCCTTATTGAATTTGAGAATGAGAAATTTAGGTTCCTTTTAAGCTGTCAGAATGAGAGACTTTCATAAAATATATTAGCAAATGAGAAATATTTAGCATATTTATTGCTATGGTAATCATAGACTGTATTTCAACAGCAAACAGATACAGTATTAGTAGTAAATCTTTAAAGAGCACTTATTTCTTTATCTTTCAAGTTTTTTGGATATCACATTTCTTAAGAGAAGAATATAGCTAGGAGTTTATTTTTAGATTAAATAAATCAAAACATAAAGAACAAGAACTTCTACTATAAATTAGAAGTAACATAAATATTCATGATTTTTTTATCTAACATAATTTTTCTTTTAAAAATGTTTTTTTATACCTTGTAAGAAAAACAACTGATACTTCTGTTTGACACCAAACTTGGGGAAATGATGTACTGAGATTCTTATATGTTATTCTTTAAAAATATGCACATTTAGACTTTATCATTTAAATTGTATTATTTACTGTTTTATTTTTTCTGCTATTTTCTAATCCCATCTTTCCGTATACTTGCAGTGTGCCCTTGGGAATGTTTAACTTGTTTTTATCTCAGTTTCTTGTTTTTGTAAATGGCCTTTATTATGTTGAGATATATTCTCTCTATACCTACTTTGGTGAGAGTTTTTATTATGAATGGATGTTGAATTTGTCAAATGCTTTTTCTGCATCTATTGAAATGATCATGGTTTTTGTCTTTTGTTGATGTGGTTCATCACATTGATCTGCATCAGTTGAGCCATCCTTGCAACCCTGGAATGAATCCAACTTGATCATGATATATGATTCTTTTTATGTATTGTTGAATTCAGTTTGCTAATATTTTGTCGAGTATTTTTGCATACATATTCATCAAAGACACTGGCCTGTAATTTTCTTTTTTTGTAGTATCTTTGTCTGGTTTTGATATCGGGGAGATGGTGGCCTCGTAGAGTGAATTTGGGAGTGTTCCCTCCTTTTCAGTTTTCTGGAATAGTCTGAGAAGGATAGGGATAAGTTCTTTATATGTTTGGTAGTATTCCCCAGTGAAGCCGTCCAGTTCTGGACTTTTGTTTGCAGGAATTTTAATCCGTGTTTTCCTAGTTGTTTTTGTAGTTCTTTGTTCATTTCTTTTTGTTTTTTTTGTTTTTCCTCTTGTGGTTTGATGATTTTCTTTTCTAGTATGTTTGAGTTCCTTTCTTTTTGGTTTGTGTGAATCTGTTGTATGTTTTTGATTTGTGGTTACCATGGGGTTAAGTATGTTGACCTGTAACTAAATCTACTTGCTTAAAACTGATAGTCATTCAGGTTCAAATACATTCTAGAAGATTTACATTTTTATACTCTCCTTACCCACTTTGTGATTTTGATGTCCTATTTTATATCTTCATACTTATCCTTTTACTGTTTATTGTATTTTTTTAAATGTTTGTGTATTTATTTATTTTCTTATTAGTCATCCATTTTATACACATCAGTGTATACAATGTCAATCCCAATCTCGCAATTCATCACACTACCACCACACACACACTCACACACACCGCCACTTTCCCCCCTTGGTGTCCATATGTTCTTTTTTTGTTTGTTTTTTTGTGTATCTTTTGTCAATAGATGTGAGATTTACCCTTAGGAAAGGAGTATTACTACCTTTGTGGTTTTACTTGAGAAGCTTATACACTACCCTAAAAAGTTGTTAAGATGCATGAAAATTTTTATTATTCTTTCCTTTTGAATATCAAACTTTAAATTTCCCTAATAAAAGGTTGAATTGATAGCCCTTCAATATGTAGATGTGGAGGAAAAGGGAAAAGGAAGAGCCTAAAATAATTTTCAGGTTTTTTTGGTTTTGCAGACTAGTACTAGGTCATCCCATTCACCAAGTTAGCTAGTGCAAGTTCACTAGGTTTTCAGGTAAACATGTGAATTTGCAGTGCCTGGGGGATATCTAGGTAGAGAAACACCCCACAAAATGGAGTTCAGAAGCCCGTCTGTGCTGGAAATAAAGATTTGAGAGTTGTCATACTGGCAATTATTGAAGAGTTACATGAGAGTAAGAAGAGGAGAGGCTCAAAGTCAGGGAGTCCTGAAGAATGTTATCTTTTAAGAGGAGGATAGAGGAAAAAGAGTCAGGAGTTTGAATGGGAGGAGAGCCAGGAGTGAGTGGTTGCCTCAGAAAGTAGAGGGATGTCAAATTCAACATAGCTTTGAAGAAAAGCATTATGCAGTGTGTATTGGATTCCACAGTTAAGAGATTATTGGTGGCTTTAGAAAAGTAGTTCTAAAAAGAATGGGAAAGAAAAATGTTAAAAATACAAGTCCCCATTTTGTTTTTAAATTGAATTCAACAGACTTAAAATCACTGACAAACTATTAAAATTTTTAAATGTTTACTCTTCGCTTTTGTACTTATCTGGCCAAGGACCTTTCAAACTTATTCTTAACTAAATCTAAGGAATATCAGCATTTTCTCTCTCTCTCTTTTTTTTTTTTTTTTTACATTTCAGTATTATATATTTTATTTTATTTTTCATTTAATTATTTATTTTTTACATCTTAATTGGAGTATAATTGCTCTACAATGGTGTGTTAGTTTCTGCTTTATAACAAAGTGAATCAGTTATACATATACCCCCATATCTCTTCACCCTTGCATCTTCCACCCTCCCTATCCCACCCCTCTAGGTGGTCACAAAGAAATGAGCTCATCTCCCTGTGCTATGCAGCTGCTTCCAACTACCTATTAGTTTTACATTTGGTACTATATATATGTCCATGCCACTCTCTCACTTTGTCCCAGCTTCCCCTTCCCCCTCCCTGTGTCCTCAAGTCCATTCTCTAGTAGGTCTGTGTCTTTATTCCCATCTTGCCCCTAGGTTCTTCATGACCTTTTATTTTTTCTTATAGATTCCATGTATATGAGTTAGCATACGGTATTTGTTTTTCTTTTTCTGACTTACTTCACTCTGTATGACAGACTCTAGGTCCATCCACCTCACTAAAATAACTCAATTTTGTTTCTTTTTATGGCTGAGTAATATTCCATTGTATATATGTGCCACATCTTCTTTATCCATCCATCTGTTGATGGACAACTAGTTTGCTTCCATGTCCTGGCTATTGTAAATACAGCTGCAATGAACATTGTGGTATATGACACTTTTTGAATTATGGTTTTCTCAGGGAATATGCTCAGTAGTGGGATTGCTGGGTCATATGGTAGTTCAATTTTTAGTTTTTTAAGGAACCTCCATACTGTTCTCCATAGTGGCTGTATCAATTTACATTCCCACCAACAGTGCAAGAGGGTTCCCTTTTCTCCACACCCTCTCCAGCATTTATTGTTTGTAGAATTTTTGATGATGACCATTCTGAAAGTGTGAGATGATATCTCACTGTAGTTTTGATTTAAAGTTCTCTAATAATTAATAATGTTGAGCATTCTTTCATGTGTTTGTTGGCAATCTGTATATCTTCTTTGGAGAAACGTCTGTTTAGGTCTCCTGCCTATTTTTGGATTGGGTTGTTTGTTTTTTTGAAATTGAGCTGCATGAGTTGCTTGTGTGTTTTGGAGACTAATCCTTTGTCAGTTGCTTCATTGGCAAATATTTTCTCCCATTCTGAGGGTTGTCTTTTCATCTTGGTTTCCTTGGCTGTGCAAAAGCTTTTAAGTTTAATTAGGTCCCATTTGTTTATTTTTGTTTTTATTTCCATTTCTCTAGGAGGTGGGTCAAAAAGGATATTGCTGTGATTTATGTCATAGAGGGTTCTGCCTATGTTTTCCTTGAAGAGTTTGATAGTGTCTGTCCTTACATTTAGGTCTTTAATTTTGAGTTTATTCTTGTGTATAGTGTTACAGAGTGTTCTAATTTCATTCTTTTACATGCAGCTGTCCAGTTTTCCCTGCACCACTTATTGAAGAGGCTGTCTTTTCTCCACTGTATATTCTTGCCTCCTTTTTCAAAGATAAGGTGACCATATGTGTGTGGGTTTACCTCTGGGCTTTCTATCCTGTTCCACTGATCTATATTTCTGTATTTGTGCCAGTACTGTACTGTCTTGAATACTGTAGCTTTGTATTATAGTCTGAAGTCAGGGAGCCTGATTCCCCCAGCTCCGTTTTTCTTTCTCAAGGTTGCTTTGGCTATTTGGGGTGTTCTGTGCTTCCATACAAATTGTGAAATTTTTGTTCTAGTTCTGTGAAAAATGTCACTGGTAATTTGATAGGGATTGCACTGAATCTGCAGATTGTTTTGGGTAGTATAGTCATTTTCACAATGTTGATTCTTCCAATCCAAGAACATGCTATATCCCTCCATCTGTCAGTATCATTTTTAATTTCTTTCATTAGTGTCTTATAATTTTCAGCATACAGATCTTTTGTCTTCTTAGGTAGGTTTATTCCTAGGTATTTTATTCCTTTTGTTGCAATGGTAAATGGGAGTGTTTTCTTAATTTCACTTTCAGATTTTCATCATTAGTGTATAGGAATGCAAGAGATTTCTGTGCATTAATTTTGTATCCTGCTATTTTGCCAAATTCATCGATTAGTTCTAGTAGTTTTCTGGTAGCATCTTTAGGATACTCTATGTATAGTATCATGTCATCTGCAAACAGTGACAGCTTTACTTCTTCTTTCCTGATTTAGATTCCTTTTATTTCTTTTTTGTCTCTGATTGCTGTGGCTAAGACTTCCAAAACTGTTGAATAATAGTGGTGAGAGAGGGGAACCTTGTCCTGTTCCTGATCTTAGTGGATGGTTTCAGTTTTTCACCATTGAGGATGATGTTGGCTGTGAGTTTGTCATATGTGACCTTCATCATGTTGAGGTAAGTTTGCTGTATGCCTACTTTCCTGATGGTTTTTATCATAAATGGGTGTTGAATTTTGTTGAAAGCTTTCTCTGTATCTATTGAAATGATCGTATGGTTTTTCTCCTTCAGTTTGTTAATATGGTGTATCACATTGACTGATTTGCATATATTGAAGAATCCTTGCATTCCTGGGATAAACCCCACTTGATCATTGTATATGATCCTTTTAATGTGTTGTTGGATTCTGTTTGCTAATACTTTGAGGTTTTTTGCATCTATGTTCATCAGTGATATTGGCCTGTAGATTTCTTTCTTTGTGACATCTTTGTCTGGTTTTGGTATCAGGGTGATGGTGGCCTTGTGGAATGAGTTTGGGAGTGTTCCTCCCTCTGCTATATTTTGGAAGAGTTTGAGAAGTATAGGTGTTAGCTCTTCTCTAAATGTTTGATAGAATTCTCCCGTGAAGCCATCTGGTCCTGGCCTTTTGTTTGTTGGAAGATTTTTCATCACAGTTTCAATTTCAGTGCTTGTGATTGGTCTGTTCATATTTTCTATTTCTTCCTGATTCAGTCTTGGCAGGTTGTGCATTTCTAAGAATTTGTCCATTTCTTCCAGGTTGTCCATTTTATTGGCATAGAGTTACTTGTAGTAATCTCTCATGATATTTTGTATTTCTGCAGTGTCAGTTGTTACTTCTTTTTCATTTCTAATTCTATTGATTTGAGTCTTCTTCCTTTTTTTCTTGATGAGTCTAGATAATTTATCAATTTTATTTATCTTCTCAAAGAAGCAGCTTTTAGTTTTATTGATCTTTGCTATGGTTTCCTTCAATACTTTTTCATTTACTTCTGATCTAATGTTTATGATTTCTTTCCTTCTGCTAACTTTGGGGGTTTTTTGTTCTTCTTTCTCTAATTGCTTTAGGTGCAAGGTTAGGTTGTTCATTCAAGATGTTTCCTGTTCCTTAAGGTAGGATTGTATTGCTATAAACTTCCCTCTTAGAACTGCTTTTGCTGCATTCCATAGGTTTGGGGTTGTCATGTTTTCATTGTCATTTGTTCCTAGGTATTTTTTGATTTCCTCTTTAATTTCTTCAGTGATCTCTTGGTTATTAAGTAGTGTATTGTTTATCCCTCATGTGTTTGTATTTTTTACAGATTTGTTCCTGTAATTGATATATAGTCTCCTAGCATTGTGGTCAGAAAAGATACTTGATACAATTTCAATTTTCTTAAATTTACTAAGGCTTGATTTGTGACCCAAGATATGATCTATCCTGGAGATGTTCCATGAGCACTTCAGAAGAATGTGTATTCTGTTGTTTTTGGATGGAATGTCCTGTAAATATTGATTAAGTCCATGTTGTTTAATGTATCACTTAAAGCTTCTGTTTCCTGGGCTTCCCTGGTGGCGCAGTGGTTGGGAGTCCGCCTGCCGATGCAGGGGACACGGGTTCGTGCCCTGGTCCGGTAGGATCCAGCATGCCGCGGAGCAGCTGGGTCCATGGGCCATGGCCGCCAGGCCTGCGCGTCCGGAGCCTGTGCTCCGCAACGGGAGAGACCACAACAGTGAGAGGCCCGCATACCGCAAAAAAAAGCTTCTGTTTCCTTATTTATTTTCATTTTTGATGATCTGTCCATTGGTGAAAGTGGGGGGTTAACGTCACATACTATGATTGTGTTACTGGGCTGTCGATTTCCCCTTTTTGGCTGTTAGTATTTGCCTTATGTATTGAGGTGCTCCTATGTTGTGTGCCTAAATATTTACAGTTATTATATCTTCTTCTTGGATTGATCCCTTGATCATTATGTAGTGTCCTTCTTTGTCTCATGTAATAGTCTTTGTTTTAAAGTCTATTTTGTCTGATATGAGAATTCCTACTCCACCTTTCTTTTGATTTCCATGTGCATGGAATATCGTTTTCCATCCCCTCACTTTCAGTCTGTATGTGTCCCTAGGTCTGAAGTGTGTCTCTTGTAGACAGCATATATATGGGTCTTGTTTTTGTATCTATTCAGCCAGTCTGTGTCTTTTGGTTGGACCATTTAATCCATTACATTTAAGGTAGTTATTGGTATGTATGTTCCTCTTACCATTTCCTAAATTGTTTGGGGTTTGTTATTGTAGATCTTTTCCTTCTCTTGTGTTTTCTGCCTAGAAAAATTCCTTTAGCATTTGTTGTAAAGCTGGTTTTGTGGTGCTGAATTCTCTTAGCTTTTGCTTGTCTGTAAAGGTTTTAATTTCTCCATCAAATCTGAATGAGATCCTTGCTGGGTAGAGTAATCTTGCTTGTAGGTTTTTCCCTTTCATCACTTTAAATATGTCCTGCCACTCCCTTCTGGCTTACAGAGTTTCTGCTGAAAGATCAGCTGTTAACTTTATGGGGATTCCCGTTTATGTTATTTGTTGTTTTTCCCTTGCTGCTTTTAATATGTTTTCTTTGTATTCAATTTTTGATAGTTTAATTTATTTGTGTCTTGGTGTGTTTCTCCTTGGATTTATCCTGTATGGGACTCTCTGTTCTTCCTGGACTTGATTAACTATTTCCTTTCCCATATTAGGGAAGTTTTCAACTATAATCTCTTCAAATATTTTCTCAGTCCCTTTTGCTTTCTCTTCTTCTTCTGGGACCCCTATAATTTGAATTTTGGTGTGTTTAATATTGTCCCAGAGGTCGCTTAGCTTGTCCTCTATTCTTTTCATTGGTTTTTCTTTTTGCTCTTAGGTTGTTATTTCCAGTATTTTATCTTCCAGGTCACTTATCCATTCTTCTTCCTCAGTTACTCTGCTATTGAGTCCTTCTAGAGAATTTTTCATTTCATTTATTGTGTTGTTCCTCATTCTTTGTTTGCTCTTTAGTTCTTCTTGGTCTTTGTTCAATGTTTCTTGTATTTTCTCCATTCTATTTCCAAGATTTTGGATCATCGTTACTGTCACTTTTCTGAATTCTTTTTCAGGTAGACTGCCTATTTCCTCTTCATTTGTTAGGTCTGGTGGGTTTTTACATTGTTCCTTCATCTGCTGTGTGTTTCTCTGTCTTCTCATTTTGCTTAACTTACTGTGTTTGGGGTCTCCTTTTCACAGGTGGCAGGTTCGTAGTTTGCATTGTTTTTTGTGTCTGCTCCCAGTGGCTAAGTTTGGTTCAGTGGGTTGTGTAGGGTTCCTGGTGGAGGGGACTAGTGCCTCTGTTCTAATGGATGGGGCTGGATCTTGTCTTTCTGGTGGGAAGGTCCACATCTGGTGGTGTGTTTTGGGGTGTCTCTGACCTTATTATGATTTTAGGCAGCCTCTCTGCTAATGGGTGGGGTTGTGTTCCTGTCTTGCTAATTACTTGGCATAGGGTGTCCAGCACTGTAGCTTGCTGTTCATTGCGTGGGGCTGGGTCTTGGCGTTGAGATGGAGATCTCTGGGAGATTTTCACCGTTTGATAATCTGTGGAGCTGGGAGGTCTCTGGTGGACCAATGTCCTGAACTTGGCCCTCCCACCTGAGAAGCACAGCCCTGATGCCTGGCTGGAACACTAAGAACCTGTAATCCACACAGCTCAGAATAAAATGGAGAAAAAATGAAAGAAAGAAAATAAAATAAGATAAAATAAAATGTTATTAAAATAAAAAATAATTATTAACAAAATCAAAAACTAAATAAAAAACAAAAAGATCCACTGATCCTGAGGCTGCTGGGAGAGATTTCCCTTTCTCTTTGTTCGAACAGCTCCTGGTGTTCAGCTTTGGATTTGGCCCCGCCTCTGCGTGTATGTCGCCTGAAGGTGTCTGTTCTGGCTCAGAGAGGACAGGGTTAAAGGGGCAGCTGCCTCGGGGGCTCTGGCTCACTCAGGTAGGGGAGAGGGAGGGGTTCGGATGTGGGGCGAGCCTGCAGCAGCAGAGCCTGGCGTGATGTTGCACCAGGCTGAGGCGCACCATGCATTCTCCCAGGGAAGTTGTCCCTGGATCTCGGGACCCTGGCAGTGGCAGGCTTCACAGGCTCCCGGGAGGGGAGGTGTGGAGAGATTGACCTGTGCTTGCACACGGGCTTCTTGGTGGTGGCAGCAGGAGCCTTAGCATCCTATGCCCATCTCTGGGGTCTGTGCTGATAGATACGGCTCATGCCTGTCTCTGGAGCTCCTTTAAGCGGCGCTCTGAATCCCCTCTCCTCGTGCACCAGGAAACAAAGGGGAAAGAAAAAGTCTCTTGCTTCTTCGGCAGCTCCAGACTCTTTCCCGGACCCCCTCCCAGCTAGCCGTGGCGCACTAACCCCTTCAGGCTGTGTTCAAGTCGCCAACCCCAGTCCTCTCCCTGTGATCCAACTGAAGCCCGAGCCTCAACTCCCAGCCCCCGCCCACCCTGGCGGGTGAGCAGACAATCCTCTCAGGCTGGTGAGTGCTGGTCAGCACCGATCCTCTGTGTGGGGATCTCTCTGCTTTGCCTTCCACCTCCCTGTTGCTGCGCTCTCCTCCGTGGATCCAAAGCTTCCCCCCTCCTCCACCCACAGTCTCTACCTGCAAAGGGGCTTCTAGTGTGTGGAAACATTTCCTCCTTCATGTCTCCCTCCCAGAAGTGCAGGTCCAGTCTCTTTCTTTTGTCTCTGTTTTTTCTTTTGCCCTACCCAGGTACGTGGGGGAATTTCTTACCTTTTGGGAGGTCTGAGGTCTTCTGCCAGCATTCAGTACGTGTTCTATAGGAGTTGTTCCACATGTAGATGTATTTCTGATGTATTTGTGGAGAGGAAGGTGATCTCCTTGTCTTACTTTTCTGCCATCATCCATACTTTTTTTCCCTCTATTTCTGTGTCTCAATTCCTACCCTGCAAACTTGTTCATCTGTACAACTTTCTAGGTTCACCATATATGCATTAATATACAATATTTGTTTTTCTCTTTCTGACTTACTTCACTCTGTATGACAGACTCTAGATGCACCCACATGTGTACAAATGACCCAGTTTCGTTCCTTTATATGGCTGAGTATTATTCCATTGTATATATGTACCACAATATCATTATCCATTTGTCTGTCGATGGGCATTTAGGTTGCTTCCATGACCTGGCTATTGTAAATAGTGCTGCAATGAAAATTGGGATGCATGTGTCTTTTTGAATTATGGTTTTCTCTGGGTATATTCCCAGTAGTGGGAATGCTGGATCATATGGTAATTCTATTTTTAGCTTTTTATGGAACCTCCATACTTTTCTTCATAGTGGCTGTATCAATTTACATTCTCACCAACAGTGAAAGTGGATTCCCTTTCCTCCACACCCTCTCCAACATTTGTTGTTTGTAGATTTTTTGATGATGCCCATTCTAAATGGTGTGAGGTGATACCTCATTGTAGTTTTGATTTGCATTTCTCTAATAATTAGTGATGTTGAGCAGCTTTTCATGTGCTTCTTGGCCATCTGTATGTCTTTTTTGTAGAAATGTCTATTTAGGTCTTCTGCCCATTTTCGTATTGGGTGGTTTGTTTTTTTAATATTGATCTGCATGAGCTGTTTATATAATTTGGAAATTAATCCTTTGTCCAATGATTCATTTGCAACTATTTTCTCCCATTCTGAGGGTTGTCTTTTCGTCTTGTTTATGGTTTCCTTTGCTGTGCAAAAGCTTTGAAGTTTCATTAGGTCCCATTTGTTTATGTTTGTTTTTATTTCCATTACTCTAGGAGGTGGATCAAAAAATATCTTGCTGTGATTTACATCAAAGAGTGTTCTTCCTATGTTCTCCTCTAAGAGTTTTCTAGTGTCCGGTCTTACATTTAGGTCTCTAATCCATTTTGTGTTTATTTTTGTGTATGATGTTAGGGAGTGTTCTATTTTCATTCTTTCACATGTGCCGGTCCAATTTTCCCAGCACCACTTATTGAAGACACTGTCTTTTCTCCATTGTATATCCTTGCATCCTTTGTCATAGAGTAGTTGACGATAGGTGCGTGGGTTTATCTCTGGGCTTTCTATCCCATTGCATTGATCCATATTTCTGGTTTCGTGCCAATACCATATTGTCTTGATTACTGTAGCTTTGTAGTATAGTCTGAAGTCAGGGAGTCTGATTCCTCCAGCTCTGTTTTTTTCCCTCAAGACTGCTTTGGCTATTCGGGGTCTTTTGTGTCTCCATATAAATTTTAAAATTTTTGTTCTAGTTCTATAAAAAAGGCCATTGGTAATTTGATAGGGATTGCATTGAATCTGTAGATTGCTTTAAGTAGCATAGTCATTTTCACAGTGTTGATTCTTCCAATCCAAGTCATGGTATATCTCTCCATCTGTTGGTATCATCTTTAATTTCTTTCATCAGTGTTTTATTGTTTTCTGCATACAGTTCTTTTGTCTCCCTAGGTAGGTTTATTCCTAGATATTTTATTCTTTTTGTTGCAGTGGTAAATGGGAGTGTTTCCTTAATTTCTCTTTCAGATTTTTCATCATTAATATATAGGAATGCAAGAGATTTCTGTGCATTAATTTTGTATCCTGCGACTTTACCAAATTCATTGATTAGCTCTAGTAGTTTTTTGGTGGCATCTTTAGGATTCTCGTATAGTATCATGTCATCTGCAAACAGTGACAGTTTTACTTCTTCTTTTCCAATTTGTATTCCTTTTATATCTTTTTCTTCTCTGATTAACATAGCTAGGACTTCGAAAACTATGTTGAATAATAGTGGTGAGATTGGACATCCTTGTCTTGTTCCTGATCTTAGAGGAGACGCTTTCAGTTTTTCACCATTGAGAATGATGTTTGCTGTGGGTTTGTCATATATGGCCTTTATTATATTGAAGTAGGTTCTCTCTATGCCCACTTTCTGGAGAGTTTTTATCATAAATGGGTGTTGAATTTTGTCAAAAGCTTTTTCTGCTTCTATTGAAATGATCATATGGTTTTTATTCTTCAGTTTGTTAATATGGTGTATCACATTGATTGATGTGAGTATATTGAAGAATCCTTGCATCCCTGAGATAAATCCCACTTGATCATGGTGTATGATACTTTAAATGTGTTGTTGGATTCTGTTTGCTAGTATTTTGTTGAGGATTTTTGCATCTATATTCATCAGTTTATATATCAGTTTTATATATATCAGTTTATATTTCAGTTTCTGCATCTGTAAAATTTTGATATAATAGTACCATGAGTTTTTTGAGTATTTCTTTTAAGAAAAATGTTGCAGTTGTTGACCTGAAATAAACAGACTGTCAGATATTTTTCCAGAAATCATTATTAAAAGAAAAATTTACCAGAAATAATTTTAAACATGTAGATAGGCTTTTTTAAATAGACAAATATATAATCTGTCAAAGTTATCTCCTTCAACCTCACACTATGTTGAAAAACACTGTGCTAAAAGCTGTGAGAAATTTAAAGATTCCTAAGACATCGCAATCCCTCAAGGGACATACAAATTAGTTGAGGATTTAAAACATGTCACATGGAAAGATTACAAGAAGCAATGCCCAAAGTCAAATGGGAAGTATAGGCATCTACCCAAGGCACCAATGCCAACTCTATCTATACTTTTATACTGTGAGATTAATTTTTCATGATGAATTATTCTGGGAATTTTGCCTGCCCCTGTCTTCTTATGGCTAAAATTTCTAATCACTGTTTTCTCATGAGCATCCCATAAGTTAAGGGAAAGCAGAAGTTTGCTTATTAAATATTTCACTTATTATTTTTGTCTTAAGAAAACAGTAAGGAGATTATAGAGCAATTCATTGTGTAGCAGGACTCTTACCAAATACTGGAGGAGGGAAGCTGATAGCTACTGTGCAGTCTACGATAATGTTTAAAAATTCTCTGTGAATTAATTTTTCTAATTTAACCTCTAAGAGTTGTTATCATAGATATTGTCAAACTGATTCTTAGTCTTTTGAAGTGTATCATTTGAATATTTTGGATATTTTTGTCTCATTGAGAGGATACTAACATGATAAATTAAGGCTGTGAACTACACGTCTGTTTCCAAGTTGATGTACGTGGTTTGAGAATTTTTCTGAGGTTAATGGGCTTTCTGTGTACCATCATTGTTACCTAATAATATGACATCATAAGCAATTGCCTAGAAATTTTGCACTCTTGGGCCATTCTACAAGTGATTTTTCATTCAGTAATTCACAAACCCCGTCCCTGTTATGTGCAGAGGAAAAGCACATCCCATCTCCTACAGTGGCTCATTTAAAAAAAAAAAATTCCCTCCGTGAATCTGTGTAGATCAACCCCATGGGACCTCAGTTCTTCAGACTTTCTCATAATCAATATTTTTGGCTTTTCTTCCCTGGGATATTTAACAATAATTGAAGTTTTATGCCCATAGGATTCAATAGAAATACAGATACATTTCAGAGAAGTTTGCTCTGAGAAGAAACTGCCCACAGAAAATTCCCTAATCTCAGTTAAATGACATTTTCTCTTTATTGCTAAAATTATACCAAATTTTATAAAGTGTAAAATATTTTCTCTTAGGTTTGGTTTAGGTTTCAAGTAATTGATACTTAGATTCCTATTTATTTGTACATAATCCATACAAAAACAGCCAACTATTTGATTAATGAAACTCAAAGTTGCACTAAAAATCTAACACATTTTCACAAATCTTAAAACTGTCGATGTTAAAAAAAAATTAGTTAAGTATGCTTAGAACAGTAATTATTTTAAAACAACTCTTAAATTGTCTTATTTTGATAACAAAAATGATGTGAATTCATGTAGAAATTTTGGAAAATACAGAAAATATCACAAACATTAAAAGGAATGTTTTATAAAATCATTACCTTTTCTTCTGAAAATGAATATAATGGATGCATTATAATACATCCAGACTAATGCATTTAACTAAAGCCCAATAAGTGATATTTAGGTTATCTTTAGCACATACCTGATTATTACTTTTGCAATCACTGAGTCAAAAGTTGGGCCCATTTTTGTTATTAGCATTGCTAAGTTGTCTCTAAAAAAGTATTATCAATTTACTTTCATTAGCGATGGACAACTAACATAAATCCTAAGAGTATTTAGACATAATTCTGGGTTTCTCCATTCTTTAAACTCATCTGTTTGTCTATTTATATCATAACACCACCTGGCTTTAATATTGTGACTTTACTGTATTTTAACTCATAGAGTGAGGATTGCAGTGTATCTCTTTTTCAGGTCTTCTTGGTTCTTTTATCACACTCATATCGGCAGCCAACTTTTCATATTATTGATCTGTGTTTCTAAAGAAAATCCCATTATGATCCCCTTGATGTGGGTGACATTAAATTTGTGAATTAATTTAGGGATTGGCTGTATACATCATTGATAACTGTTTACACTATTCAGGTCTTTTTTCCGCTTTAAAGAAGTTTCTTTGTTTTCTTCATAAACTTCCTATGGATTTCCTATTCAGTCTATTCTTAGACATTTTATATCTTTTTTTAGCTTGTATTCATTGGACCTTCTTTTAGCAATTATAGTTCCTCCAAGGTCAATTCTAGACTATAAGAGATGCTATGGTTTGTATATATTTATTTTCTAACATATAATCAGATTGGCCCTAATGTGTTTTCATGTTATTCAGTTTATAATCTTGTGGTTCATTTGTTTATAATCTTATGCAAAGAATAGTGATTTTTGTCCCCATATTTTTAATATTTGTAAGTTTTAAGTATGTTAAAATATTTACTTAGCCAAATTTTAAATGGCTTAACTAAAAACTAGGGTAGAAAATGGGCATCCTAGGTTTTTCCCTGATCTTATAGGCAAAGTGTAATGTTTTAGCAAACATGGTAATGATGATGATGGTGATCTGATGATTAATTATGGAGACTTTGAATATCCTGCTCTTTCTAATTTACTGAATTTTTATTTGGGGGGATACATTTAAAAAATTTAATCAAATGCTGTTGGGCTTATATTAAGACAATTTAGGATTTTTTCCTCACATTTTATATTTGGCAGAATAAATTAAATAAATAACCTTATAGTAATAACATTTCTGCCATTCTAGAGTAAGCACTTCTTTGTCATGTTTTATTATTCATTTTAATTTACTGATGAAGTCAACTTGCTACTATTCTAGTTTGGATTTATCAATTTATACTTAGTTTGCTTCCATATACAGTTGAAAAAGCTCATTTTTATTTGAAGATTTGTTGAATAGCTTAGAAAATGTACTTTATCATCACGTTAACAGTCAGATTTACACCCAATGTGACAGTACATAAGATGCTATTTATAGCAACCCTTTAATGTACTTGATTACTTTTTTAAAAAATTAATTAATTTATTCATTTTTGGCTGCTTTGGGTCTTTGTTGCTGCGCACGGACTTTCTCTGGTTGCCGCGAGCAGTTGCTACTCTTCGTTGCGGTGTGCTGGCTTCTCATTGTCATGGCTTCTCTTGTTGCAGAGCACGGGCTCTAGGATCACGGGCTTCAGTAGTTGTGGCACGTGGAGTCAGTGGTTGTGGCTCACAGGCTCTAGAGCGCAGGCTCAGTAGTTGTGGCACATGGGCTTGGTTGCTCCGCGGCATGTGGGATCTTCCCGGACCAGGGCTCAAACCCGTGTCCCCTGCATTGGCAGGTGGATTCCTAACCACTCTGCCACCAGGGAAGCCCCCTTGATTACTTTTTGAAAAGGAGAGTTATGATTTGATTTTATATAAATTAACAAATTAATGTACATGATTTTCTTTAGCCAGGCCTATGGAACTTATAATTGCTTTGGATGAAAATACAGGTGCAGTTAAAGTCTTTAAAATAATGTAAAATTCAACAAGGACATTGAGGGAGGGAGGGGAAGGGAAGAGATGAAAGGAATGAACAAAGTTTATAATAACAGTAAAGTGCAGTTACCACAAAACTTATCCATTTTTATGGTAATGCTAGCCTCTGTGCTGGTAAATAATAATAACCACAACCACGTTAGACTCTCAGAGAGAAACCAAAACAAAAGATGATTTCCTGTTCACTCCACGCTCAGTGTGGAGGTCACCTGTTTCTCCTAGTCACTCAGGGACCCTCTGAGAGAGGTCCCCATCCCATTCTGAGAAGGAGCCATCTCAATATATTCTTCAGTGCTCCCTGCAGCAGACACCTGCCCCTGAACCATGCTAACAGAACATTAGACCAGGACAGTCAGGTGCCCAGACTAACTGCAAGGTAAGGTGGGAAATTTAGTGAGCATTGCAACTCTTATCTTAGGTAGAGAAAGAATAAAGAGAAAATGAGGAAGAGACATGGAGAACAGAGGAAAAACAAGGCTGCCCCGGAAGTCAAAGGGAAAAGATCCTTTAAGAAGGACCAAGGCCATCATCAAGTTCTGCTACATGGATTAGAACACAGATAGATAACTACCCAGGGTCTTGGCTAGCTGTAACATTTTAGTGATCTGAATGAGACTTGTTTTGATGGGGACAGTAAACCCTGATTAATGTTGATTGAGAATAGAATTAGAGGTAAGACAATGGTAGCAGTGAATATATATTTTCTAGGAGTTTTGTTGTAATATGGATGGGAAAACCAGGATGATGCTTGGAAGGGCATTTTGATACTTTAAAATATTTAATGATATAAAGATCTTAGTATAATTAAATATATCAAATATATTTATGTATCCTTGAATATTTAAAGGTGTTAAAGATATTATATATGTCAAGGGGATTTGTCTACTGAGATATGAAAAAAATGATGTTGCAGGTGAGAAGAGGGTTGTGGTGAGAAGTGAAGTGCTTGGAAGGACCCTAAGGAGTAGGTGGAGAGGTTGGTCTTAAATAGCAAAGTACATGTTTCTTCCTTTGTCACAGGAGAGAAGACAGAAGGTGAAGATGTAGGTAGAAGTTGGACATTGGATTTGGACCCAGAAAGATGAGATACCTCTTGTCTGTTTTTGTTCTTCTGTGATGTTTCCAGTTATGTGATTAGTGAGATGGAGGCTGAAGGAAAGTGGAGATTTCACGAGAAAATGTCTTAGAAATTGGGGAAGTGAATTTACCAGTAATGTGCAGTGAGCAGCGTTCATTACAGTTGATTTGACATTTGGCCCTACAAATGGTGAGAAAGACTCAGGAGAAAAATTTTGTTTGCAAGGGAGAAGTTTTATTGAACTGATTTGCACTTTTGCTGGTTGAGAAGAAATATGAAGGCAGCAGGGAAGTAAAGGAGAAAGTATAGATTATTGACAAATGGTTTGGAGGTCTTGATACAGCCAGAGAAGTGCTGACACGGAAATACTGGAATAATTGAACTCAACAGTTAGGACCTGTTGACCAGAAAGATTTGAAATCAAGATTTATTAGACTAAGCCATTAACTCATTAAGAAAACAAGCATCTTTTAGTGCCTATAATAACTATTTCTGTGTTATGTGAAAGGACTTGGCAGCAAAAGAACTAGACAGTGAAAGAACACACAAGAACCTTGGCCTCATGAAACTTGCTGTTTCATTAGAGTATTAAGCAACAAATACAGAGATTTCTGAGATTATATCATAACCTATTCCTCCTTCCCAGGAGATGAGAAAGTGACATTTAAGCTGGAGCTCTAGAAGAAGTAGGATCTAGAATCATTTAGAAAAAATAGTGGGGATATCAGAACTTTTCAAACAGAAAGGAGATTCTTTTGAGGATGAAAAACAAAGTCAGTGAGCCAGAGGTAATGTGGTGTGAGATATCACCATTATCTGTTGATAAGATTATAGCGTATTCTAGAGAAAACGTCTTACAAAATTTTCTCTGGTTGAAACATATGATGCTTAATTGCTATAGTCCAATATCTCAAAAATGTTATCCTCATTCATCGCCAACAGTGTAAGAAAACATTAAGTCCAATATATGGTATTTTAATTTATGATGTATCAGAATTAGTACATACATATATGTGTGTGTGTATGTATGTATATGGTGACTTGAAGAATTACACACACAATACACGTGTACGTATCTAAATGCATTATTCGTGATGTTTTCTTCCTACTATAAACAGACACATTCCCTTGGACTGTGTATCCCTCTTAAAAGACAACAGATGTATCTTCTCTATCTGCATCTCAATGCAAGTTTTATTTTCTAGTACACTTAAACATTTTTACTCTTAGTAAAAGCTAGGTAGTTATTTTTTAATTTTATATGGATAGGACTGGCAAATAGGTTCCTTTTTTTTTTTTTTTTTGTTACAAGGCCAATTTGCTTTCCTTGTATTTTAGTCATTAGAATATGTTATCTTTCCTTCTAGATTACAATTTCTTTCCATAAGGAATAGACAGTGTCTTGAGAATAGTACCAATGAATAACATTTTTTAAATGACTAAGAAACTAGTGAAAAATCACAGTAATGTGTCTTATATATGTCTATTTTCTTTCAAAATTGTACATAACTATTCTATAGAAAGTTTAGAATGTATTCATGTCTTTTCTAGTTAGCATCACAAACCACAAAGATTTGCACCATAAATAAGATATAGTTTTTAAAATAAGTGCTTTTATCATCTGTTTGTGTCTAGATTATTCAATTTCCATTTTTAGTATATTTTCCTTATAACTGGAAGTATTCATTAATTTGAGAAGAACTCTGAAGGGTGATTGTTATTTTTGAGTGTAATTTATGTAATTAGGGTGAATATATAAATTCTTTCAGACATTTAGTAAATCATTCTCTCACTCCCATAGTCTTTATCTACATGCCAAAGTGAAGTGGACATTTGGCAAGTGACCAGTTAATTTGATCAATGCAGATGCCAAACAATATTATGCAGGGGAAAATGTCACTTGGCAGCTAAAGTCAAGTCTTAATGGACTAAATGGTTTGATGCAACTGCAGGGATAGTTTATCCCTAACTTTAGATGAACTGACCGTATAAAATTCACAGAAAATGGGGGTAGCTGGACATTTGAACACAAGCAAGTGTTTTCAACTTTTCTTATTTTACAAGCCTGTGACCAGATGGATTGGATCCATCTCAACTACATATGCAACAATATGCATATTTTTTCTCAACTACGCATGAAACTCATAATAACCAAGTCCTCTTCTTTTATGATTTGAAGTGGAAAAGCCTGAAAAAAAATTTTTCTTATGATGTATCACCTTACATACTCAATTACCAGATGTTTACTAGAAGCTAACATTTATTATTGATAAGAGGAAACTTGTTCACTGGGTTTTTTTTAGGCTTAAAATGAGCATTATTTCATATTTACAAGTTGAACTGAATTTAACAAAATGCTAGATAATTAGTCGTCTGATTTTCGGATGATATAAAACCAATCTTGTACAATTATTAACTGGGGAATAATTACAGCTGTATTTTTGAAGGAGGGAAAATTATTCTGAATAATAACACAAAGTCATAACCAAATCAAAATGAATGCCAATGATACCGATTTTATAGCATTTCAAGAAAATTTTCCACATAAAGGATTTAGAAGAAAATGCCTTCTTATATAACAGAATTGCATTTATCATTGTCTTACTTCTGCATCTGTAAGTGCATTTGTGCCTTTGGAAGAAATGTACCATTTTCATGGTGGAAGGAACTCTTTCTTGCAATTGTGTTAGACTGTGTTAGTATCTGTGTGTGTAACACTTGGGCTTATACAGACTGAAATAACCACTAATATATTTCACTTATTTAAAAATTATGATATAGGACCTTTTAACCCTGTTCAATTTTGTATGTAAAGGGTTATATTTAAAATTTGTTACAGACACTTTACATGAGTGATTTTTATTGAATAGCTATAGCATGTAAATATAAAAAAAGTATAAAAACAATGTCTGTGGCCTAATTTTCAATTAAGAACGTGGGAGGATACTTAAAGTTGCAAACAAAAAAAATCAAAAACCTATTTGTAGAATCACTTTTTCCCTCCTGAGACTTAGGCCTGTTCATAAGATGACAAGAACATGTACAAATAAAGGACATTTATCAGGTAGTGATGGCAGATGTTAAAGTCTCTTAAATTCCTGTTTTTAGCACCAAAATTTAAAAAGAGCAAATGAGATGATAGCAGCTACCAGTGACACAAGTAACTTTAACATGAATAACAGGAGTTGGAATAAGTTGTCTGTGTAGGAAAGTTATTCGGATTTTCTCCAACTGTGTTTATAGCAACCATTCCCAGCCCTGACACAGCACTCATCGTATTCTATTTTCATGTATTTTAACTCATCTCATTTTTCTAGTAGAATGTGAGCTCCCTTAGGCCAGGAATGTGTTACACATGTAACACAGGGCTCACTACATTTTCCAAAGTTATCAATTGGCTCTCTGTGAGCCACCCAAATGTTCCAGGTTCTGGGCAAATGGCACTTACTACTATCTGTGTCGACAGCCAGCACCCAGGTTCCAATTGCCAGACACCGCTAAGTAGCGTAGCAGGAGGAAGGGCCGTCCCTTGACTGGAGGACACATCCAGGGTTTCTAGCTCTGGCAGTTTTCCTTGATGTGTGGGACCCATGCCTTTTCTTCTGTTGTGAATCCAACCTTTCCAACTTGCTGTTTCCCCGAGAAACTCCATTCCTTAACCCACGCAATAGCACACTGTTGAACTCATGACTCATGACGGCAACCACAAAGGGACCCACTTTGTACAAGAGGCAACTCTTGGAAATCAGGTATGGGGAGACTTCCTTTTAGTTTTAGGTGAACTAACTTATTTGTTTTCCTAATTTGATTTTAATGTTTTACCTAACTTTGGCTTCTAATGCTTCTCTTTTTGAAGCACCAACACGACGAGAGGAGAGAAGCAGTTCAGTTACTCCACACTGAAGGATTTATTTGTGTGCCTGAATTTATCACTCATTAAACTGGTTTATATTTCCAGACTCCCTATGAGATCACCTTAAAGAGCCGATTAACATTAACCTATAGGGTAGTTTTGATAATTTCATACAGGGAACAGGTAATGGTTTCCAGATATAGAGGTGACCTGGAGGGTTAAATGTTAATAAATGCTGTGAATAGGTGTTTAATTCCTGAGTTCTGAGACAATCTGAGGCTGTGAATAAAATATGCTCGATCTTTCTCAGATCAAATTGGAAAACTGAGTTAGCTTTGGGGTTCTAGATCTAAGTTTGGTTATTTCAACAGAAAGTAAAAGGCACACTCAATCTGTACACCTGTGATCTCTCATCTTGTTCCCACAGCAAATACTCTGTCAAAAATGATGGTCCACTTGTATTCCAGGGAAGAGTAACATTTTAGAGGTTAATATTTATTTAATAACAAGTTATACAATATTTTTAGGAATGCAATGGCAGAAAAACCCTTTTCAATCTTTTCTACGTCAACAGTTCATCTTTCAACTTGATAGACTCCTTTTGAAACATCATCCACGAGGAATCGGTCTGTCCCCCGAACACCAGGTGACACTTTTAAGAGTTTTCTCTGGAAAAATTGATTTATCTTCATGTGGGGCAGGTAACTCCATTCCATTTCCCAGGACAGAGGAGAGAAACTGCCCCAGGGCTCAGATAACAGGCCTTCCCAGGGTCTCCCTGTCCACCTATGATCCACCCATTACACACCCTCCAGGTAGGCAGGGCCTAGTGGGTACAGGACAGGGTTTCTACCACACTTTTATCTTTCTTTCTGGTCATTTGTTTCAGAAGGAGAGGAGCTTAAGAATCCTTTGTTCTCAGTGTTGAGGTCTTATGTAAAACTGGACAAAAGTAACAACCCTATTTCATGTATGTCTTGTTACTGTGTGTTTGTGTGGTGTATACATACATACATACATACATAACTGGAGTCATTATGTACATAAAATTGTGCCTTGTGCTTTGTTATTCTACATTATATAGCCTCATGATTGTTGCATCATCAAAATTCTTCGCACATAATTTAAGGGCTCATGATATTACTGTGTAAGGATTAATTATAATGTATTCAATAAGGGTCCAATCCTATAGATTACTTTTTAACATTATTGTCGTTAGATGTAATGCAGAGTGACTATTTTTGAACATAAAACTTTCATTCACATATATATTCATATATATATATACACATATATGTATATATATATATATATATATAGTATTTTCCTGGAATAATTTTCTTGTTATAAAATCTAGGACAGAGTTAAGAACTGTTGATATATTTTCATAAATTATCTTAATGTCATGAAAATTTACATTTTCCTTCAGCGGTATAGGAGAGTGTCTTTCTTACCATTTCTATATCGATATCCTTATTAATATTTTTTCATTTCTTGGATTATTGTTTTTCCTCTTCTGAGAATTTTCTCTGTCTTTTTTTTTTTTTTTTTTTTTTTTTTTTTTTTTTCGGTACGCGGGCCTCTCACTGTTGTGGCCTCTCCCATTGCGGAGCACAGGCTCCGGACGCGCAGGCTCAGCGGCCACGGCTCACGGGCCCAGCCGCTCCGCGACATGTGGGATCTTCCCGGACCGGGGCACGAACCCGCGTCCCCCGCATCGGTAGACGGACTCGCAACCACGGCGCCACCACGGAAGCCCTCGGATTCATTTTTATGAACACTTATGTGGTTTTATTTCTACTGGCCTTTCTGATCCCTTCCTTTTTCTCGCCTTTATTGACCCTTCTGCTCTTTCTTTTCCACAAATGGAAGTAGGAATTGTTTGGCTGTTGGGTCTGTCAAACTCAATACACAAGTCTATGTATTTTATTTAAATTATTTATTTCCCTAGAATTATGAGCAAAAGCAGTACCCTTATCTATCAGGAGAGTTTGCTGTATATGCAGAACCACTTTCATGTAAAAGGGCTGCACGGAGGACCTGGAGAATCCCTGATTTATCAAATGAAATATTTTCCACAGAAGAGTATTTTCTCTGAACATTTGTAGCTTTGTACAATTACAGGGCTCTTCTCAGTGTGGGTAGAGAGAAGGTTGGAAAGTTTGGTTATACAGCATTACTTAGCTACGTGTGCGTGGCTTTAAGAAAAAACTGTGTGGGAGTGATGCATTCCCACTGAGTGCGAGTCATTGATCTCTCTCTCTCTGTTCCCCCATGGGGGCCTGGAAAATAGAAAAAGAACTTCTGATTCCATCTACAATCTTGGTGACTAACAATTCAGGGTTTAACTTAATGTTTGTATGTTCTCTGGAGACAAAGGATGCTGTATGAGTACTACATTGTACCTGCAACTTAGGGTTTAGCCAGAGGGTTAATAGCCATATTTGCAATTCTTTAGAAATCTATAAATATCACACAGAGTCAGGATATGTATTACAATAAATATTTTCATGTATCGCCAACTATTACAAAACTTTATTATGTGTAGATTGAATTGGTGATTCATGCTTGCTATGAAAAGAAAATGAGTGTAAAGAGACTTTTCCTTTTCCCGTTCACAGTACAATCCAGCCTGCATACAATCTAGAATCATAAACACATTTTGTTGTTTGCTTCACCAATCAGTACGACATTTTGTAAGTACATTCATTTATTCATACATTCATTTATCATTTGTTGAGCACTGTCAGTGTTCCAGGCACTATTTAACACACTACAGATAAAGAAGACCCAAAAAAGCTCTGTCCCTATAACCCTGATGGTGTATCTGAGAGACAGATATCTTTTTTTTTTTTTTTTTTTTTTTTTTTTGCAGTATGCGGGCCTCTCACTGTTGTGGCCTCTCCCGTTGCGGAGCACAGGCTCCGGACGCACAGGCTCAGCGGCCACGGCTCACGGGCCCAGCCGCTCCGCGGCATGTGGGATCCTCCCGGACCGGGGCACGAACCCGCGTCCCCTGCATCGGCAGGCGGACTCCCAACCACTGCGCCACCAGGGAAGCCCCAGATATCTTTTTGTAAAATGAGTCAATTTAAAAATGACTAAAAGCCAAGTAACCTTTGATATGCACTGAAACTGCCAGTGAATTAGTCAATCAAAATGTTTTTTAAGCATGTCAATTGGTGTAACCTAATATTATTGTGCTAGGCTATTAGTGAGGATAGAGCGCTACAACGCATTCCAGATCTCTGCAGCTGATACAAGTTTATTTTTTGCTCATTTCTTAATCCATTGAAGCCAGGAGGCTCTCCTTGGTGTTTCTTCTCCATGTGGTGACTCAAGGATCTGTAACTGTCAGCTTTTAGCTTGTCATTTTGTAGCCCTTCAGTTCCAGGTACTTAGGTAAGGAAGTGGGACAGCATGGAAGTTCTTATTAGCTCATTGGATTATCTCTTAGTATTTGTCACAATGGGAAAATTTGCTTGTTTGATTGTCTTTAATCTATTACCTCTACTAGGTTCTAATGTCTGTGAGGTTAAAAATTGTGTCTGCCTTGTTTGCTTTTATATATAGAATGTAGAAGCCAGTCTACATGGCACGTGGTAGACACTCAGTAAATGCTCCTTGAATCACTGATAATGTGTCAAGTCTACAACGAGCACTAAAATCACTATACTTAACATATATTAAATGAACCCTCGGAAGATGCCACTTGAGACCACAAAAATGTTCTCATTTTAAAGCTATTATCTGACACCAAGTATCATAAATGTTTATGAATAACACTGAATTCTGTAGAAATATACGTTCCTTTGATTTCTGTATTTCTTGAGGTCAGAATTGAAGATATAGAGACTGACATCCTAATTAGTAGGTGGTACAAGATATTTTTCTAATGCACTTAATTTGGATGAGCTTGTGATTCTTTATTCAAGTAGATGGATTTGATTGTAATAACCACCCAATGTGCCTGAGTCAACTTTTGAGAAGAGAAAATCTGCCCTTGTTGATAGCGTTATTACTCACAGCTGGAGTCTAACAAGGCTATCAACAGACCATGAGCTAGCTATTTCCAATTTTATGTGTTTCCCTTTATTAAATATAGTTGAATCATATACTGAGAATTTCAGGTTCTCTACATAACAGTACAGTATTGTTATGCATGTTTGAAATTACAGATGCCGAAATTTCTAATTTTCTATGGATTTTTAAAAAAATTGAACAAACAGGGCTCCCCTGGTGGCGCCGTGGTTGGGAGTCCGCCTGCCGATGCAGGGGAAACGGGTTCGTGCCCCGGTCCGGGAGGATCCCACGTGCCGCGGAGCGGCTGGGCCCGTGAGCCATGACCGCTGAGCCTGCGCGTCCGGAGCCTGTGCTCCGCGACGGGAGAGGCCACAGCAGTGAGAGGCCCGCGTACCGCAAAAAAAAAAAAAAAAAAAAAAAAAAAAATTGAACAAATAACATATATAATAATACTTTAAAATTTTCTGTATGTCATTTTGTTTTTCCTTCAAATTGATGCATATAAACTTATTTGATTCATTTTTAACCAGCGTTTCATTATGTCGTTTAAAATGATAAGAAAATGTATTTTAGTTCTGGCAACTTGGCTTAATCAGTTAAGCTTCAGTACTTCATGTATCGGCTACAATATTAATTCTATGGAGAAAGCAATATCCTTACTTACAAGAGCACAAACTAATGCATGATTTCATAAGCCATATACAGAATTTAAAACCTGCTATCAAATTCTTCACATCACTAGAAACAGTCAATCTATTTGAGGAACTAATGTTATTCTATCAGAAATATCTGTATACAAACACATTGTATATGCTTATTTTCTATATCGATCCAACATTATTATTCATATCAACTTATAAAAGGATTGTGAATTATATTTACTGTTCAGTTTTATAGCTTTGGATTTATCAAGGATTACATACTGACAAATACTCTCTAGTACTGTATATTTTTATATGTTTAATTTCTATTCAGATTTTTCTCTGCCAAAATAAAATATATGACATCATGGTTTTATGTATTTCTACCATCAAAAATATATTAGAATAAGCTTGCTCTAAAAATCCATATGGATTTTTATTATTGACTTATTCTCTTTTTATATGCAAATTATTAACTCTTTAAATGAACATCTATTTGGATGCCTTCCAACTGGAGGTCTGTAAGCAAGCTACAGAGGAAATTGAGATTTCAGATAAAAGCATCAAACAAAACATATTCAGGGGATTATGGTTTGTGTGCCTTTAACATGCACTCAAGGAAAGAACTGGGGGTGGGGGGAATCTCATCTCAAGAATAACCAAAAAAAAATGAGTCTAAAGGTCATAGCTTTGAGAATTGAGGAAGAAATCATCTCTCTCCTGAAAGTAAAATGGGGGTGTTGATGAACTAATGCATTAAAATGTCAAAGAACCTGTGAAGTCTTAGAAGATAAGGCCTGATAACAAAGTTATAGCCAGCTGGGGTATTGTTTTGAAACAATGAGAAAAGGAGGAGTAATTTACAGCTAGTTTGGCCATAAGCAATGTGTATAGCCTCTCCACTGAATGGGGAAAATAGAAAAGACAAGAGAGAGAAGGTATGTGAAGAGTTCAGTGATAGTAGGTACTAGGCTAATTCTAATCTCTTTCACCCTAAACTGATTTTTTAAAAATATCCTTACTAATGAAATAATTTTTTTCTCCTATGTTGAAATCTAGTTTTCATCTTTTTAGAATAGGAAGTAAAAGGTATCCTATGAACATAATTAAAATACATTTGGTTATAGATACAGTTTGATATATTTTCTCATAACGAAATGTGCCCAAGGCCAGGCCAGGTCAGCGGACCTCAGTTGTAAGCATGATTCTCCTATTGGCCCAGACTGTTGTATCAGTACCTCCAGGCATACATCTTCCCTGTGTAGTTTTAAGTGCTTAAAAATCCTAGATCACCTCCTCCCACCCAAGGAGACGTCTCATATTTCATTGCTCAGTTAGGTTCCATATACCTTCCTAAAACATTTACTGGCAAGAGTAAAGTTTATTACAAGGTGGCATATACTAGTGGTCCTCAAACTTTATGTTGAATTATAAACATCTGGAGGGCTTGTTAAACCCAAGGTTGCTAGGCCTCAACTCCTGAGCTGCTGATTCAGTAGATCTTGGATGGAGTTCTCAGGATATGCTGATGCTGCAGGCTTGGGGACCACTCACAGAGAATAGACGCTGTGACACATGGATAGACACATATCCACCTCCTGGGCCTGAGAATAAGGTGACCTTCCCCAAGCACATGGCCATGCAGTAGAGCATGAATGCTAGAGGTCTGCCTACAAGGATGACACATGCTTGGGGTGGAATTGGTACTGACAAACAGCAATGTTTTTCCTCCCTTCTTCCCTCCTTCCCTCCCTTCCTATATGCACATCTCAAAGGTTCTTCTTGTTTACTGAGCTCCATTTAAACCAGTCTAAGTGAATTGTACAAGTCTAAAGTCAAAGCATTGACTATCTGAGAAATAATTTTACTAAATCACAAAGGTTTTTTAGGTAGGTGCAATTGGGTGCATAATTCCTGAGGAAAAGCCATCATTTTACAGATTTGCTAGAACTCTTCCATTAAGCTCTGCATTACTTTTGTGGCAAATTCTTTGTTTGCCAGATCAAGAAAATCTTTCATTAAATGCTCCATTGTCATTCCAAATAATAGAATTGTGTTCCCTACTGCATATCTTTCTGTGAAAGCATAAGGTATATAATTTGGCATTGGAAAAATTGTACTCTGAAGAGAAGAAAGGAGAAATCTGTTTGCATTTTAAATGTGGTTTGTGATGTAATTTGATAAAACACTGTCATGAAGCCGTAAACTGCACTGTTACTGTGAGGCAAGGGAAGGGGCCGTGAGCCTGTCCCATCAACAGGGGTCGAGCTGCCTGTCCAAGTGTGCCTGTTCCCAGCTGCCCTTCGGGCATTGCTCAGGTTTAAATACCAATGGTTGTGATTCTGACTCTTGGCTGGACCGGGGTCTTCAGAACAGCAGCAAGATTCCAGGAATTTCTCAGTTATTTGACAGATTGCCATGGAGGCGCGGTGGGTGGCTGGTGGGTGTGGGAGCCCTCCTCTGCCTTTTCCTCCTCCGCCTTTTCCGCTCCTGGCTTCCTGACAGTGGTGGTCAGCAATTCTCTCCAGGTCCTGAGCTCTAGTCCACACCCTCTTCTCACATCTGCAGGACATCTACCTGTTTGGTTGGAATTCTGTGTTTCATAGACACCAAGAGGCTGCCAGTAATCAGTGGTGTCATATCAAAATTCACTTTACATCAGCTTTTTTTTTTGCCTGTAATAACATATGCATCACACTGTTTTGCATTTTGCTTTACTTAATAGAATATTGAGAGAGATCATATCAATATACAGAAGGCTGGCCTATTATATTTTAAGCATTAAAAAGCTTAATGGCTTTTTATTTAATCAGCTCCATATGATGATATTATGATGATGATCCTCATTTCCGATCATTCACTATTAACATAAAAATAACACTGCGCTACATGTTCACATGCATACAGCATTTCACACAACTGTGTGTGTATCTGTAGAACACATTCCTGGAAGTAGAATGGCTGGGTTGGAGTTTTAATGCACTTTTCATGTTAAATAGTTTTGCCAACATTTTTCTATGAATGAATCTCAGTTTCTTCACATTTTACCAACAGATGATTTTATCACACATAATCTTGCCAGTCTGAAGACATGAGGAATAGCACCTTGATGTGTTTCTTTTCATTATACTTTTATTTTTGATAATTGTAGATTTATATGCAGCTGTAAGAAATAACACAGAGAGATCTATGTACCTTTTCCCCAATTTCCGCCAGTGGTATCATCTTTCAAAACTATGGTAGGGTATCACAACCAGGATATTGACATCAATACAGTCAAAACACAGAACTTTTCATCAAGACAAGGATCCCTGATCTGCCCTTAGCCACACCCACTTCTCTCCCCTCCTTCCTACCCTTGATCCCAGCTATTCTGTAATTTTGTCATGTCAATATGTTACAGAAATTGGAAAGGTTTTTCCTGAGTTTTGGGTGAAGATGAATAGCTTTCAATGTTTAACAGATACTCTATATGCTTTTCTTTGAACTCTCTCCTTCCATATTTTATATCAAGTCAATTTGCACAGACTTGATATAACTTCATATAGTAAGAGACTTGTCCCTTGTTACAACATTTTCTGTGTAGGACAAACTATTTGCTATACACAAATTGTATACTTACTGTGATTAAAATTATTAGTCTATGATCTCATAATCATACTTTGTAAACCTTTCCCTATTTGGTAATTTAAAAAAATTTACATTTTTTCCAGTGTTTTTCAATGCTTTATGGCTTTTTTCTTCTTTTTTTTTTACTAGCAAATCTGATTCTTTTTTTATTGTTCTTATTAGTAATAGTAGTAGTATAAGATGTGAGTAAAGATTCCATCTCCAATTGTCTACCTGGTTGTCCTAAAAAAATTTAACTATGTGTTTTTAACTAGTAAGAATTATGACAGTATTTTTCAGGAAATTACAAAAACATCCTAGGACTTTCTTAAAGTATTATAGCATCATGAGGAATTAGCGGTTATTTTTTTTCTTCATAGTTTTAACAAAGATAATTTCAACAATGACAGTATTGTTAATTTTGCACAGCAAATTTTAGCGAAAATTAGAAACTACATTAATTATAATCTGAGGCCAATTAATGTAACCTGTCAATTCATGTCTTGTAGAATGTTGATTATAAAAAGACTTATGGAGATCCAGTCACTTCACGGTGGATTCACGCTGGATTTTCCCCAGGCTCAGCCCCTTCAGGTCTCTGAGCCAGATTCATGTGGTTTCAGGACGGTGCTATTCACGGCATGAGTACAGCAGAACCAAACCTTTTTTTTTTTTAAGAAAAAAAATTAAAAGCAGATAGTCTGCTAACTTTTAATACTTTGGCTGATTTAGCAGATGAACAGTTCTTCTTGCACTTATTTGTATTATATTTTATTCTTCATTTATGGATATGAGATTCCTCTTTTGGAAAGCATACATAAAAACTAAATTTGCGGGCTTCCCTGGTGGCACAGTGGTTGAGAATCTGCCTGCTAATGCAGGGGACAAGGGTTCGAGCCCCGGTCCGGGAAGATCCCACATGCCGCGGAGCAACTAAGCCCGTGAGCCACAATTACTGAGCCTGCGCATCTGGAGCTTGTGCTCCGTAACAAGAGAGGCCGCGATAGTGAGAGGCCCGCGCACCGCGATGAAGAGTGGCCCCCGCATGCCACAACTAGAGAAAGCCCTTGCAAAGAAACGAAGACCCAACACAGCAAAAATAAATAAATAAATAATTTTTAAAAAACAAAAAAAAAACCCTAAATTTGCATGGCATGAAAAATGGGTCATTCCCTCAAGCACGTAAAGAGTTGCACTGTATTTTAGCCACACAGAAATACACCTTCCACCTATAGGTATATGCTAATCCTAATATTTAATTGCATAAATGTAGAGTCCCAGATGAAAAGCTACCTAATCTGAATTCTTCCTAAAGTGCTTTTCTATTTTTTTTTCCAAGCAAGTTGCCATTCTTCTGACTTTATCAGAGTAAACTATAAATAATGGAATCCCTGTTTTCTTTTCAAAGGAGCTGTTGGACCTTCCACATGCCTACCATAAACTAAGCAGGCAGCACCCGGCAAAGACGGCAGAAATGACCCACGTCAACAACCTCATGGATCAAAATGAGGCCGAAGTGAAGAAACTGAGATTTCAAGTAGAAGAACTAAAATGGCGACTCAACCAAAAAGAAACTAAGGTATCTTATAAGTGGAATATATGTCACGTAGATTCAAAATTGCATTTGATAGCATAGAAAAAGCATTTTCTTTTTTATTGGCATACAGCATTACTTGAGGTAAAAACTTCACATTTTTAAAAATTAAAATCGACAAAAAAGTGTAAGTGTAAGGAGAGGAAACTATTATGTCAACAATATGCTCATTTTTGTAGTGTTAGGAGTGCATTGTTTATGTGTGCCCTATAGCTTCAGATATGTTTTAGCTTGGTCGTGTGGGGAGGCATGGTACCCTAGGTATCATTAAAACTTGCTGTTTTACGTTTTAAGCTTTAATTCTGTATATTACAGAAACATGATGTATGTTGTGATTACATGTTGTGATATATATATTCTCCCCAGCACTCTCTGATGTTTAAAGAATGTAGGCATCTTGTTTTGTCGTGAAAGGTCAACTTGCTAATGGTTTATGGCATGTTTAAGAACGGGATACCTTGAGAGTACACCTGCAACAGGGAGGTGTGATTTCAGCAGCAATTACAAACAACAAAGAGATTTTTCTTGAAAGAAGCTGTCTCCACTGGCAGTGTGATAGCGTCTGCCACCCCAGGGCTGCAATTACTTCAGATGGGGTTCCAGGCACGGCATCTGCTTCTAGCGGACAACTTTTGAGGCAAAAATAATTACTTCCCTGGTTAGAGAGACTGTTTGCAGATAATGCCAAACAGTTGGAAATTTAAAAAAGAAAACGGAATTGGTTTTTTGGGGTTTTTTTTTTATATTTGTTTTTTATTTTATTTTATTTTTTTAACATCCTTATTGGAGTATAATTGCTTTACAATGGTGTGTTAGTTTCTGCTTTACAACAAAGCGAATCAGCTATACATATACATATGTTCCCATATCTCTTCCCTCTTTCATCTCCCTCCCTCCCACCCTCCCTATCCCACCCCTCTAGGTGGTCACGAAGCACCGAGATGATCTCCCTGTGCTATGCGGCTGCTTCCCGCTAGCTAGCTATTCTACATGTGGTAGTGTATATATGTCCATGCCACTCTCTCACTTCGTCACAGCTTACCCTTCCCCCTCCCCGTCCTCAAGTCCATTCTCTAGTAGGTCTGTGTTTTATTCCTGTCTTGCCCCTAGGTTCTTCATGACATTTTTTTTCTTAGATTCCATATATATGTGTTAGCATACGGTATTTGTTTTTCTCCTTCTGACTTAACTTCACTCTGTATGACAGACTCCAGGTCTATCCACCTCACTACAAATAACTCAGTTTCATTTCTTTTTATGGCTGAGTAATATTCCATTGTATATATGTGCCACATCTTCTTTATCCATTCATCTGTCGATGGACACTTAGGTTGCTTCCAGGTCCTGGCTATTGTAAATAGTGCTGTAAAGAACATTGTGATACATGACTCCTGGAATTGTTTTTCCAAGGGGTAATTCAGTAACAGAACACAGCCCACATTTTAAGATTTAATTTTTCATCAAAACTATTCCAGTCAAGCAAACCAGATTTTCTAATCTAATACCATCACATGAAAATAGAATTACTTGACCAGTGAGGCTCATACATCGTCCCTGATCTTACTAGCGCTGACTTGTCTGTGGGCATTTCATCCTTGATGTCTCTTTTTATGAAGACATATATGTACTTTTTAATGGTGTGCATGGGTAGTGAGGCTGGACTGTGGAAGAGTAAGTCAGGAGAGGAATGTAGTAGGAAGGCTCAAGAGAGTGGTTTGGGGTTTTTATTTTCATCATAGCCATTATTCTTGTGAATAGTTTTGATATAAAAGCATTTGTTGCAGATGGTGGTAAATAAACTTTGTGTTTGCCAATATAGGCTTTAAGAAATTGCTTGGGACTGAATCATCAGCAAGGAAATTGTGATAATACACAGTTTGCCAGGGCTAACAAAGTACTAGTTCCCAAAAATCTGATTCAGCCATCTAATCATGTCATTTTAAAAACGGCTGTGGTCGGGCTTCCCTGGTGGCGCCGTGGTTGGGAGTCCGCCTGCCGATGCAGGGGACACGGGTTCGCGCCCCGGTCCGGGAGGATCCCACGTGCCGCGGAGCGGCTGGGCCCGTGAGCCGTGGCCGCTGCGCCTGCGCGTCCGGAGCCTGTGCTCCGCGACGGGAGAGGCCACAGCAGTGAGAGGCCCGTGTACCGCAGAAAAACAAAACAAAACGGCTGTGGTCTTAAGAAGGATTCTGTTAGTTGCCCCTCCCTGTAGGAGAATCATTCTTCTCACATCATCAACATCAGCCTTGGCACATGTGACGCTTGCTTTGCCTGACGATCAGAAGCTCCGTGTGCGACTTACCATCAGGGGCTTTATGAGCCCAAACAGGGCTCTGCCATGCCTCTTTTCCCATGTGTCTTTTCTGCCTTGTCTCATGTCATGAGGCCAGCAGCCGCAAAGCAGACATCATCCTCTCAGCGCGAATGTGAAGTGGGAAGGATATATGGAAGCAGAGCCTTTGCTGACCCAAATGGATCCACATGGGTAAAAAAAAATCAATATTTGTTGTGATAAGCCACTGACATTTTGCATTTGTTTGTTGCTATAGGAAAACTTAGCTAAAGCTGAATGGTATGGTCATTCAAACAAAAACAGCAGCATTTTTAAATTATATTACATTGGCTCCAGTGCCAGAAGTAGGTGGTGAGAAAACTTATTGGAGGTTAGAATGATGGCAGTGCATTTTATGGAGTCTTGAAAGGTTTGGTACATTATATCCTGTAATACCTTGGAAAGCTGATGATGGATAGAAGGAGCTTGTGGTTTTTAGATGAACAGGTATGTAGCTAGTATTTCTTGTTTGCTATTGGTGTGTTTGACAAGTGCCTAAGAGAGAGATGAACTCAGAAAAGACTTGTCGAATGTTCAAAAAGATAGGTTAAGATAATACAGAAAGTTAAGTCGTTCTGTGACTGCCAGGGTCTGATTTTCATTTGCAAATGGTAATACATAAAGCTGAGGATGGCTTTGAACAACAAAACATCAATTAAGGTTAAGCTTAGGCAAGAACCCATTCAACAGTGTGGCCTTCAAGCCTGTTGTTAAAAGCTCTTAATTAATGTCATTTTGTGTAAATCCTTGAAGCTGAACAAAATGGCACAGGGAGAAGAGAATGAGATTGTGCTTCTCTCAGAACATCCCACAGATTCAAGGCAGTTGTAGGTCGCTCGGAGACAACAGAATGTCTCCCAGAGAACTGCAGATGGCCCACCTGACCTGTGGTATTTGCTAGAATCAAAAGAAAAATGGACTTGTTTTTGTGAAAGATACGCTGGCAAATGAGCTTCCAGCCTGGGATAGAATAGACTGATTTCTCAGGATTTTTTTTTTTTTTTTTTTTTTGTGGTACGCGGGCCTCTCACTGTTGTGGCCTCTCCCATTGCGGAGCGCAGGCTCCGGACGCACAGGCTCAGCGGCCATGGCTCACGGGCCCAGCCGCTCTGCGGCATGTGGGATCCTCCCGGACCGGGGCACGAACCCGTGTCCCCTGCATCGGCAGGCGGACTCCCAACCACTGCGCCACCAGGGAAGCCCATTTCTCAGGATTTGAAAGAACACTTCATTCCTCCAAACTTCTCGGACAAGGTGCTGGCTGGGCATGCTGTCAACACCTGAGAAGGAGTAACATCCAGAGCCATGTTCAAATAAGGACATGGTGAAAAACGCAAAAGGACCACCTAGAGAACAAAGACCATGCAGAACTACAGACTAGGCAACTATTATCAGGGAGGAGAACCCAGGCCAGCATTCCCCATGAGCGGAACAGGAGCTCCTTGAATCATCTGCAAAGTTAGATTTCCTAAGTATTTTCTATTTTCTTTTCTACATGGAAGTTTTCATTGCAGTTTTCCTGTCCTAGTTTCACTATAGCATATTGGGTGTGTGAGGGAGGAGCGTATAAATTACTTGCCTTTTGAGTATGTAGATTCTGGAGCAAGAGAAGGTGTATTGAGATCTGACATAGATATGAGATCTTTGAGATCAAGGCTGTGATTGGAAGGTTGCTTGGGTAATTTCTCTTGGAGAAAGGGTGAAAATTTTTGAATGCTGAAGGAAGGAAAACAAACATTTGTGACCAGGAAGATGGGCTGTGTTGTGTTGTATGTGAGAGCAGGAATGAGTGAAAGGGTGTGTGTGTGTGTATGTTAATATTTGTTGCCCCATCTGTGGGAGGAATATAGTTCCCAAGCATAAATGGTGGGCATGGCCCTGTGAGGTCTTTGGCAAATGGAATTTGTGCAGCTTTGAAATAGAATCTTTTGGAACTATAATTCCATATGGATAAGTATTTGGACATATTTCATATCTGAAGCTTAAAAATAGATGCATTGAAATATATGTTCAAAACACAAAATAGTTCAGTGTTCTGCACCTCTACATCCAATCAGTTGATCACCGGAGAGGACTGATCCAAAGCACTATCAACTCATATGGGTATTGTAATCTGGATGATTTAATTGCAGTTGTCAGTCTTCAGTTTTTCTTTGATTAAAGGTCATACGCTTTCTGGTGGCTGGGAATGAAAATATTTCTCATGGAAATAAGATTTTGCATTAGATAGCAGTCAACATTTCCATAATTTGACTTATCATAGAGAAGCAAGGGAAATTCTGTCAGTTTCACTGCTGAGCTTTTTAATTTCATAGTAACAAATTCTTCAAATTACAATTAGTTTAAATTAATGTTTAATTGGAGCTATCAAATACAAAGTTCCCAACTCCCACAAGTCAACAAATTTTAAATAAATGAAAATGAGATATTAATCCTCTATACTGAAAAGAGAAATAGACACTTGGGGGCCCATAAGAGAAAACCCAGGGTCTGATTAAAGAAATTTGCAAAATAAAAAATTGTTTTTGGATGAGTTGCTTTTCTTTAAACAAACTTACCAAAAAAAAAATTTCTAATTTGATGTGTATTTGTTAGAAGTCAAACATTCTTTTCTCATCATTTCATTGAAGCCATTATGTGATGGCAAAATTTAATTGAGACTTCATTATTGTATTGCAGAACTAATTATATATATATCCACATTAAAATACCAAAATAACTTACCACTTTAATAAATATGGTGGGAAAAACAGTCTAATGAATAATATAATGATGCAATAACCAAAGTTGGTAGAGACGGAACAGATAGTACCTAAGAAGCAAGGAGTATAATATAAACAATTACTAAGACACGTGGGTGTTCCACACTGTACAACTAGTATCAAGAAGACTGAAGGACTGAATGAGATAAGGCTTGCCTAGGAATATTTTAAATTTTGTAAAACAATATCATATCATATATAAAGAGGGAAAAAAATTTAAAAAATCAACTATCATAACACCATCGTATCATATTACTTCAGTGTATATTAAATAATGCCTAGGCAATTTTATGCAGAATTGCAGTCATCATTTGAAATATACTCTGCTTTACCAGTTACCATAATCAGTTTTCCTGCTGCTATGTAGTTTTCATACTTGGTATTTCAAGGGATGGGACAATATTTATTTCCTTGGATATAAATTTATTTAATCAACCAAGCCTCCTTTACTGAATGTTGTTTGGATATTTTTTCTCAACATAACTCTACCATGACTACTTTCATGTACAGGTGACCCTTGAACAACATGGGTTTGAACTCTGTGGGTCCACTTAATATGAAGATTTTTTGATAGTAAATACTACTTTCTACCCAGTCCATGGTTGGTTGAATCCACACACATGTAGGGCCAACTCTAAGTTATAGGATGATTAACTTCTAAGCTGTTCTAAGATTCAACTGTATAGACCTATTTTCCCCATTGGAAAAAAAGTTTTCTAAGTGGAATTATTGGGCTTAAAGGATATGAATATAATATGACTCTTGATATATTCAGAATTACTAATTGTCTTTGATTCTCAGTGGTAGGTCAAATTGTGGAAACATTGGCTGTTATACAAAATCTTAACTGCATCTTAACTGATGCAAAAGTAAGTTAAATCTCAAATGATTTGTTTATAAAGCTAAGAGTTTAATCACTCAGTTTGCTGAGTTGTTAATTTGATTTACTCTCGATTTCAGTTTCTTCTTTGTGTTAAATTCTTTTCCCTTAGTGTAGCTCAATACTTACTCTTATTTTCTCTATTTATATTTTAGTAATAGATTCTATTAGTAAGAGGACTTTAAAAATACTTAGTGACTATTTTGTGTTAAAAGAGATGTAAATCAGGGCTCAAGTAGTTCTTAGCCCCTAGATGCCTACAATTCACAAACCAAGCAGCAGAGGGTGAGAGTTAGCCTACAGTAATTGACAAATAAAAGTCCTATGGTGAGGGAAAAAGAATCACCTAACTTTTAGATGACATTCCTGCTTGCAGAAATTCATGGATTTTTTTCATAAAACTGAAATTTGATATATGTGCTCAGCACAATTTTAAGTCAAATATAGCTATAGATAAAATACATTCCCAGTGTAAAGGTCAAAGTCTAATATGATTTTCTAACCTGTCTGTACAATAAATACCCTTTGGAGTATTATTTTTTGAGATATTAAAAAAAAATTATTTTATATTGGAGTATAGTTGAATAACAATGTTGTGTTAGTTTCCAGTGTACAGCAAAGTGATTCAGTTATACATATACATGTATCTATTCTTTTTCAAATTCTTTTCCCATTTACATTATTACAGAATATTAAGTAGGGTTCCCTATGCTAAACAGTAGGTCCTTGATGGTTATCTATTTTAAATACAGTGATGTGTATATGTCAATCCCAACCCCCCAATTTATCCCTCCCCTCCACCTTTCCCCTTTGGTAACCATAAGTTTGTTTTCTGAGGCTGTGAATCTGTTTCTGTTTTGTAAATAAGTTCATTTGCATCTTTTTTTTAGATTCTGCATATATTTGTCAGTCTGACTTACTTCACTTAGTATGATCATTTCTAGGTCCATACATGTTGCTACAAATGGCATTATTTCATTCTTTTTAATGGCTGAGTAATATTCCAGTGTATAAATATACCACATCTTCTTTATCCATTCATCTTTCAATGGACATTTAGGTCTTCCATGTCTTGGCTATTGTAAATAGCACTGCAGTAAACATTGGGGTGCATGTATCCTTTTGAACAATGGTTTTTCTCTGGATATATGCCCAGGAGTGGGATTGCTGGATGATATGGTAGCTCTATTCTTAGTTTTTTAAGGAACATCCATACTGTTCTCCATAGTGGTTGTACCAATTTACATTCCCACCAGCTGTGTAGGAGAGTTCCCTCTTCTCCACACCCTCTCCAGCACTTATTGTTTATAGACTTTGATGATGGCCATTCTGACTGGTGTGAGGTGATATCTCATTGTAGTTTTGATTAGCATTTCTCTAATAATTAGTGATGTTGAGCATCTTTTCATGTGCCTTTTGGCCATCTCTGTGTCTTTGGAGAAATGTCTATGTAGGTCTTCTGAGCATCTTTTGATTGAGTTGTAAAAATACTAATACTCAAGCCTCATCTCCAGTAGCCGAGTCAATTTTTATGGGTGGAGCCTGTGCATGAGTATTTTTTAAAAGCTTCTCAGATGATTCTAATGTCTAGTGAAACATCAGAACCACTGGTCTAATGAGAAAAGGCTGCCACCATTGAGACAAATTCAGAACTTTGGTCCCCACTGAACACACGTGTTTACTGTAACAGATTTTACTAGTAGAGCATGAATGAAATGGCTTGCTACAGAAATGAGGCTCTTAGTCCATTGTAGTCTGCCTGTAGCATTGTAATGTGCAAAACAAATTGATATGTCTTCTAGTTTTGAGAGAAATTCAAAAGATAAAAAATCACTTAAACAGATGGTAAGAATAGGTACTATTGAGCACCGTAAGTTCACTCTCTCGTGTTTTGCTAAATGCATTGTCTGTGTGGCTTCACACTTAGCAATTATCACCTTATTACTGCTTAGCTAACTCTGGCCTCACATTTTAATGCTTCTGGTGTCAAAAAGGTGAATCTTTTCAAAAGTCTGATATCATCAGCAATGATGTATGTGAGAGACACTTTGTTTAAACCTACAGAACATGAATTATCTAAATTAACAGCTGATTTTTAAGCAAGCCTTTATTTGGAAGGACACAGGAATTCTTTCCCAGCCTGAAATATATCTTGGTGAAATCTCATTAATTTACACCCTGCTAATTTTAAGACTGTGAGAATAGCGATAGACTGAAATTCACATTTATCTATGGTAAAGATCTGGTAAGTGTTTCAGGTTAAGATTAAAAAAAAAATAATGAGGCCAGCTTCAGGTTCACATGGGGACACAAGCGGTAACCACAGACCCAGGATCTGAACTGAACTGTAAAAACCAGTCCAGTTCATTTGATATTAACTACTTCCTAACCTCTGTGTTAGATGTTGGAATATACTTGAGTGAGTCTTCCCAAGAAGAGGTTTACAGTGTGGCTGGGGGTAGTCCAACATAAATGTCTGAAGTTAAATATAGCAAAATAAATGTCAAGATGGTGGTTTTTACAGGATGCAGCGGAAACAGGTGGCCATGTTTCTTTTCCTTCCAGTGCTTAAAGGCTATTTGTAATTATGCGTTTAATTATTTGTTGTCTGACACCCCAACTGGA
Source organism: Kogia breviceps (assembly GCF_026419965.1). Lineage (NCBI taxonomy): Eukaryota > Metazoa > Chordata > Mammalia > Artiodactyla > Physeteridae > Kogia > Kogia breviceps. The sequence continues at coordinate 7,993,573 of NC_081324.1, read as the reverse complement.
ATATATGGGCAAGGACCAGCACAGTCTGTGCCTCTAACTGGGCCAGCATCAGTAGAGCAGTCTCAGGTGCCCCTAAAATCAAGACATCATAGCACTACAACATGAACAGAGGTCTTGCATCCTTGTCCCTGTATACAGCTAATTTAAATCCTTCTAATAATTTTGCTCCACTTTCTGTGGATAATTTGAAGGGTACCATTTCCTGCAATCATTCTTCATGATCTTGCTCTTCCTTCACTTTACCAACCACCTAAATTGTCTCTGATGGAGTTCAGAACAGACCACCCTAGAATGTGCCACTCTGGCATGTGGATTATTTTGAGCTGAAAACAATCAAGGCCCATAAGACTCAGGAAGAACCTTTGAACTCCACTTACTGTCTAAAAGAATTTGCTGTCTGAAAGAATTTAAGATAGCTTCTTTCTGGGCCAGGCCTCCCAGCACCATAGATAACTATCGTAGAGTGTGGGGTGTGGTCGATGGGGAGGAACCTAGCCAAGTCCCTTTGAACAAGGTCCTCTCTGTGTCCCATTGTCTTTGTATGGCCCAGCAAACATTTGTTTACCAAATAGTAACTCTTTTTCTTCCTGTCAATTGCCTTACTTCCCCCTGAAGCCTTAGACCCCCCTACCTCCTTCTCCTTAGTCCACAATAATATATGCCTCACCTTGTCTTGCTGTCTTTGGAATTCTTCATACTTAGTGGATTCTCACTGTGCATGTAATAAATTGCTTTTTCTCCGGTTAACTACTTTATATTATTTTAATTGCCAACCAAAAGAACTAGAAGGGAAAAGAGGGGAAATTCTGCTCCCTTTCAGAACTTGATAAACCAAACCCTTCATGTGTGCTATATTCTAAGCTAAAACGTTTACGAATTGTGTGTGGGTAGAAAGTGTAGCCTGAGATAGGAACTCAGTGAAATCAAGATGTTTTAAGCACAGGTTATATGGTAGGGTTTAGAGCATGGTCATTTGTTTTTTTCCTCTCCTTTTAACTCTAGGCAACATTTTTTGGACCACAATCCCTAACCTTTATATATATATATATATTTTTTTTTCTTCTTTTGAACAATATCTGATAGTTTATTCCCTTTCCTCATCCAGTTCTATCGTTTCCACTCATATTTATGCTCTGAAAAATGGAAGTGAAATAAACCTCATTAGAAAAAAAATGCCAATGAACAACACAGCAAAGAATAATCTCTTTTTCTCTAGGTGCTGAGTGCTGAGTTAATCGCACTTCTCAGCACCATTCATTCTTCAGGCAAATCTATTCTCTTTATTGATTTATTCCCTTTTAAACTGACATCCCACTCCCATCCCCCTCTCTCTCCATGGGCAACCATTTGAATGAGATATTTGTGTATCCCTTTGGTCGACTGTGCTTTTGCATATTAATGTCCTTTGTGCTGTATGTACGTGTTTTAATTTGTTAACCCTGTTTCTTGGTCCATCTCCCAGCGAGATTCACACAGATCCACAAGGGGATAGGTGCAGGTTATTGGTTGCAGGATTGTTCCTGGGGGCTGAGAGATGGAGCATCTGGGCCTCTGGTCATGGGGTGAGTGGACGGATCATATCTGTGGATGGGCACCATGGGATACCTGCTCTACAGCAGATTACACAAACCCGTCACAATGTGAGAGAGCTTAAAAGTCGTGCTAAGTGAAAGGAGAGATGCAGGTGATTTTATAAAAAGTAATATCTTTCTGATGTGTGACTATGATTGAGCAGTGTTAGAAAAGGCAAGAGAAAAGTATAAATTCAATCTAGTTTCTGAGTATTTGACAGAATGTATAGTATAGTGGGCAACATAAAGGATTGGAGTCAGAACTGGAAATAAACTCTGATGTATGCATTTATGAGTGCTGTGATCCTGGGCTAATCAATTAGCCTCTCTGGAATACCCTTTCCTCATCTGTAAAATGAACAATAATGTGTGGGATTACGTAAATTCGACCACTGAAGTGCGTGTAGTTGATTTAATGAAACCTTTGAGGAGAGTAAAGAAACACCTTATCTTAAAGTGTGAAAAATTATGAATAATTAATCTACCTAGGTCTCAGATCAAATATTCAGGGTTTCATTTAATCTTATGTAACAGTGTTTAATTGAATGTTCCAGTATTTAACATATTACATTATAATATTTAGTCTTTATTATAAACTTCTAAACATCAGTTATTGTAGTAATTTATTAACTTAAATATTCTCATATAAGTCTTCCTATAACCCTGAAATTAGATACTGTAATTACAGCAATTATAGGAACTTGAGGTTTGAGTCAGTAAATGACATGACCATGGTCACACATGGGAGAGGAAGAGATAAGATACCAACTCAAGCACAGACATATATGTTAAAAATATATCTTCTGGTTTTATACACTCTCGTCTTCATTGCATAGTGATGACGCTACTTCCATGGATCCAACTGTTCTCTGCAAATGAACATTTAAAGAAAACGTTTTATTTAGGATCTTGGCTTCCATATTGGATTACAAAACATTTTGATAAAAGATTAGTGTTTTAAGTTTCTAGTGGATCATTTCAAAGAGAACGTTCAGGGACAATTTTTTTTTCTGCTCTAATCAGAATATTCTTTTCATGAAAAAAATCATAATTGAGCTTAATGGTAAAGCATTTCAAATAATGTTCCAGTAAGATAAAAATAAAACAAGGGACATTTTATTGTGTCAAAGGAAATAAAAATCTTTCTCAAAATTTTCTTATATGGAATATATAATGAGAAAGAGTGAGTGACATCTTTAGGGTATTAATATTGTGTTGTAAAAAAAAAAGTCGAGTGGAATTATACTTTTACATTTACATGCTTTTGAAGTTTCTAAAATAATCATGATATTTGAACTTCTGCCTTTTTTGAAGATTTGTCAGGTAGGTCATTTATTACAAGACATTTCAGTTATCTAACTAATATGAAAAAATAATTTTTTTAGGGTTGCTCAACTGGAATTATTAAAAAAGGTATGACTACTTGTATTTAAACACTCAGAACTCTAAGGCTATGAAATTCTTATGAGTCATTTTCCCTTCATGCTGTAATAAATTAAGAACTTTTGAAGTTTACAAAGATATATATGCAAGATCTCTAGCTATTCATTTGTGTGGTTCTGCTGTAGTTGGAAAATCAGATGATAAAATATAAACTGCACACAATTAGACATATTTAAATTTGTAATTTGATGCATTTCACACTCAATGAGTATAAAGGCAAGACTAAAATTTATGTTGGCACAAATTATGAAGAAATATTCAACAAAGCGTTCTGTTTTTCCTTTCATGGAGTTAAAGTAGTGTTTTTTTGATTGGAGATGAATAAATATAGTCATCTCCTAAAGATATAAGATTTATGTTCTTACTATATCTTCACATATTATTGCTTTAATTAGCAGAAAATATTTTATTTTTGGTTAAAGTTATAGATTAAAAAACCCACCAGATTCTGGTGGGCTTTTTTGTGTTGTTGTTGTTGTTGTTGTTTGTTTCAAGTATTTACTTGAATAGTTTAAGAAAGCGAAAAGTTTAGTTCTGTCACTTCTTGGTAATTGCACATTTGATTGGAATCAATCACTTTTTGAGAGTTAAATTAGTGCATTGAATGACTGAATTGTATGTTCCAGAGGTGATAATCATATTTCAGAATACAACGGCGCAGGACTCTATTAACAGTAGAAGTGTAGAGCAGAGTAAGAGTTGAGATCCAGAACTTGATCTAGAGGCTGGGATGGAGGGAAGCCAGAGCCAGGATGTCAACTCTAGATTGAAACCCTTTTGGTAGAGAGTCTACATCAGAGAAATCCAAAATGGGTGTTCTAGGCATGATTCTGAAGAATCCAGGGGTAGTCTTTGCAGGTGGTGTATTGTACAATCATCAGCATCCATCATAAAATGCACTCGGATGGAACTCAGATGGAGTTCTAAGGAAGAACTCTTGTTCTGAAGGAGAAGACTGTAGCGATTCAATCATGGTCTCAGGCGACAGGATCTTGGTGCTGCCCCGGCCTGGGGGAGGGGCAGTGCAGTCAGTGTGTAGCTGTTCCTCTCACCTTCCCCCTCAGTCTATCTTGGTCTCTGGGGTGCAGGCGACTGCCTCAGCCTCCTTCCTGTGTTCTAGGATTCTCCCAGTGATGCCTTGTCCATGAGTAGTTGCTAGTTGTTCTTTCTGTGATGGGGAGTGAAGTCAAAAACAACCTCTGTCACCATCTTGGCAATGTCACTCCTCTATTCTTTTGGACTCTATTACTGAGTACTGTATCCCAAATGAAAACTTTCAGTACTTTGCACTCTCAGTTCCTCAAATCCTTCTTTTCCAATTATCTTGTCCTTCTCGACTCTACCAACCTACTCCCAAGGTCACACGGCAGATATTATCTTCACTAATTACTAGACTTTCTTCAGGGTCTCAAACTCTCCAAACATACTCTTATCTTTCCAGTTTACTTTCTTCAGTACCAAGTACTACAAAACTTCAACCCCCCGGGGCATATAATCTATTGATGATACTGCTTTTTCACTGTCACTTATCCACTTCCATTTCTCATTTCACTCCTTGCCCATAAATGTGATGTCTCTACATTATAATCCCTTCACTGCATATACCTTAATTTCCTTGCCCCCATATCCTTTGTAGACATTCACTTGTAAAACTCAAGCTCGGCTTCATCATTAAATGCAACCTTCTGCTTCATCAGCTGTGCATGTGGCGCTAAAGAACCTAGCGCTATGGTAACAGGTCTTGGTTTACATTCATGGTCACTAGTCTCAAGTAGCATCTTAGCATTCCAGCATTAACTTTTCTAAATGACTGTTTCACTTCCTATCTCTATTCTAATCCCTCCTCACTTCTCCATACTCTCAGATGATAATCTTTCTTTTGAATTTACTGAGAAACAAAAACAAACAGGAATGTGGAATACAGAATATTTACACACTCTCACCATCACATCTACCAAATTAGCTATATCAGTTGGAACCATTATATTCTGCTTACATATCTGATACTATGGATGAAATTTCTCAGTTCCTATCTGTGGTCAGCCTATATATATATAAAACATACACAAGTATATATATATATTCATGTGTATATACACATACCTGTATATTTAAAGATTTTTTATATATAAAGTATTGTAAATGAACTGACTTCCTTTAAGTACACATTCCATTTTTGCTATTATTAAACTCCCTTTACAGTAAAAAAAAAAAAAAAATCCCTGAAAGAAATATATTAACTTCTTATCTTTGCAAAACAATCATTTTTAACCCCTCTCTTTCTCACTTATTCCATATTAAATCGATCCTCACATTCTTTAAGTCCTATATTCCTAATATATCACAAAATGACCACTTATCACCACCCTCAAGACTGCCAGCCTTGCTCAAGATGACATTATCTTTTGTCTGTTGGACACTAATGCAAGATGTTAATAATAGGGGAAAGTGGGGTGGGGATGTGTGTGGGGCAGGCATAGGGACTACATGAGGACTCTCTACTTTCCTCTCAATTTTTACGTAAATCTAAAACTGCCCTAGAAAATAGTCTATTAAAATCCCTAAAAATCTTACATGCTAAAAGTCTATTAAGTCTGTAGACAGTTAAACGTTTCTAGTGGTATAACATTTAACTTCAGTATCTATACTACTGAACAAATTGCATTTCCTTTTAATTACTAAGCAAACAAAATTAAATACTTCATAGCGTATTGTCTGTTAGCAGAATATGGTCTTCTTTGGAAAAAAACTCAGTTCAAATACAGTGTCTTCAAAAGGAGAAATATAATTGCCTTCCTAAATTTAGGAGAAGTAGGGCTGTCTTTTATGCAAGTACAGTGACTATAGTGGTATCCTTTAGTGATGGCAATTTTTCACAAAATTCCCTGAATAACAAAAAGTAACCAAATAGCCCAGGACATTCTGAATTGTAGTCTTTAGCTAATACAACATTTCTTTGATGTTTACAGTTTATTTTTAAAACTAGAAGTCTCTATTACATAAAATATCTATTGTCATTTTAATATAGAATATTTAAGGTATTAATAGTTAAGTCAGTTTATGTTTATCTAAACTGAGGAAAAAATTGGAACTCCAAGGAGTTGCATGAGCTTTATTTCATGAAGTAGCTGTAGAAAGTCTTACATTGGCCTATCTACATGGGATGTATTCACTTGATGACCTAGGTATGACGGGCAAAATGGATGTGTTGAGGGGGAAAAAAAAAAAAGGCAGTAAATACCTTGTTGGATGACCAATAGCACTCAGGAATTTTTCCAGTACATTTCCCACTTCATTAATTTATATGCATTCAGGGCATGTCGGTTTGCTTTCATTTATTTGCTTACCTAATAGTTCTTTATCAGGAGGCTAAATGTGCTAGAACTGGCACACTATTAGTGGAAGAAATCTCCATTATTTACAGATATTCTTAGATGAATTGGACAGCAGCATTCTAAGCTGGTAACTTTTAAAGCATGTATTGCTGTGTGATATTCTAAATATGAGAAGCCGCCATTCTCCACCAGGTTGGATAATGTGTTTCCTCATTTATATATATAACCTATACACACGGAGGTTTGAGTCAGATATTTGAGAATATTTTTCATACTGTTTCTAGAAACTTCTAACCAAATGCAAAGCAAACCAATCATGTTAGAACTCATCCAACTTAGAAAGTACTTCATTGGGAAAACATTCTTTAAACCAGCAGTTCTCAACTCTGAAGGTCCTAGACAATTTTTCTGGAGGTCTGTGAGGTCAAAACTGCTTTCATAATAACTTAAAGATGTGTTTCACCCTTTTTACTATATTGACTTTGTTTTGACAGTACAAAATAAATGGCAGGTAAATCTGTTTACAGTTGGTTCTAGTGACTCAGATGGTAGGCAGTGATTATGTTCAAAGAAAGGTGTAAGGAAATACTTTGAAATTTTGGAATCTGAACGTTACTCTAGTGAAAGAATGCTTACTACCATCTCATTGGTTTTCCTATGTACAGAATTACAATTCTGTTTTAAGAAATGTGCTCTACATATCTGTTTTCCATCTTTATTCCATCGGCACTAAGTCTCCTTTGACTTTCATAATATTACTAAGGCTACAATGGCAGTGATACATTGCAATTAAAGTGTGCCAGCTTTATTCTACTTACTATTTAGGGGAAGAAGTATTTTCTTCATATTTGAATACTGTATAAATTTTGTAAATCATGACTACATTTCCATTTACTTATCCCTTGCTATTATTTAAAATAGATTTTTCCCTATCACTGTTAAGCTAAGTTGATCATAAACATTTTCTACTAGGAAATATGTAAAACAAAATACTTAAATATTTTTCTGTATTTTAAACTACTTATCCTACTGTCATTAACTTTTTTTCTTATATTAAGCAGTCCAGCTACTGCTATAACCGTAGATTATTTTAGATAACAGTCATCAAAATTATTCAGAGGAAATTAATCAAAGTTTCTTGGTGAAGAGATTTCTGGGATGATATGGCTGTTGGTTCAGTTACAAAATAACCAAGATTATCATAGACAGTTGCAGAAGTTTGGAACTCAGAAGCTTCAATATAATTCAACAAATAACGAGGTGTCCATTTCTGTTTCAGAAACATTTTTAGAAACATTGCACTTTTGGAATCTCTTCTAGTTCTTTGAAACTTCCGTAAGAAGTGGCCGATGACCATGTTTATAGGTTATGTGTGCAGAAGTTCATTCCCAAGTCAGTTTGCATCTTCTCTTTAAAGGAAGAGTATAATATTTTAATTGTAAAGTTTTCTATTTGAATCTTATTCAGTTAAAGAAGGACTTTGTTCCGTCTTAACTTTCCACCCCAGGAAAGCAACCCATATAAATGCAGTTAGGTGCCTGTAAGTGAAAACAGTTTAATTCACGGAGAAGTTGCAGGGTAAGTAACTTCCATTCCAGGTGTTTTTGTCATTTTGGAAAATTGTAATCTGGAAAGATATTTGATAGAGGAAAACATTTCTTCCTTTTATCATTATAATTATCCCTCTTATCATTACAGTCCTTTTCAAACCCTTAAAGGTTCTCTTCTGAATAAAAACTATTAGATTATGGTGTCCTCCCTATCCTCTGTGGGAAACTAAGCACTAGTCCTTTGATTTAGCAATCAAAAAATATCACTTGTTTCCCCTTCTCCTAACATACATATTTTTCCATGTTTTTGTAGTCTATTTATGAAACATATTTTTGAAGATTTTTTTCTTTTCTACTTATTCTTTTCATGAATTTTATTTTGAAAGAACGCTGTATCTCTTTCTCATTTTGGATGTCTAATTCTTGTTTTAATAAGAGCTTGAGCCTTAGTTGTAATCAATTAACTAAGAGTAATTACTGGTTTTTAAATATTCTGTTAGTTTCTAACTTGTTTTTCTTTGTGGTTTTTTAGATACAAGTCCTGTGACTTTTAATAAGATTTCCACTTTCTATGTTTTATAAAGGTTTCACCACATATTTGTAGAAACAGATTTTTCTGACTCACTAGCACGTTGTCACCTGTGTAGATGGCCTATAGGGTGGCAGGCACTGTCTTAATACCTAGACTGAATTGCTAGAGTACAGAGCCGTGAGGAAGAGTTTCCAAATCCTGTTATAATAAGTAAAATTGAGTAGTTTTGTACTGAATATTCTTGTTCTTAATGTTTACATTCCTTTAAGAGTTTTACAATTCTAATCATATTTCATCTTTGCATTTCTGTAACTCATGTTTCTGCAATTTCCTTTTCTTCTGGTTAAAATAACGAGGAATAACAGTATTTTTATACCCATGTTCAACATTAGTTGGAGATGAAGCCTGGTGATTCAAGACCTGTGATAAAAGATTAAAACTTGCGACAAAAATGGCAATGTCATTTCTTTCATTAAGTTTCATGATGCTGGAATTCACTCCAATATCCAAAGGCAAAGAGGCACATAGCCCAGTGCTCTTAAAGAGCTTCCTTCTGAAAGCAGACATCTGTTGTGTGTTAATTGAGTAAAATAAAACAGGGAAGGAAGGATTGTTTGTTCCCTGGGTACTTTATTCGTGTTCTCTACTATTCAGATTCTCAAAGAGGAAAGTGGGAAATATATACATCATGGTGCTGATGAAATACAAGTGCTGTTGTCATGAAAATTAATATTATTTGACAATGTTTTGTCTTCCTTTGATGTTAGACAAGATATTATTATTCTCTGCGCAAACACTTTAGCATATTGCTCAGGTTAATGCAACTTGAAGTCAGTTTTAATAAAGATCAATATCAAAACCTTTGTGAGATACCAGTTACAAATTAAATACACTTAGTATTTTCTCACACATCTTGATTTCTACTCTATGGAAATAGCTGGCCTATAGTTGTCTGTAATTTGGATAAAATTAACACCAATTAAGTGTCCCTTATCTAGAAACCATAAACACTTGTAATATTGCTGCCCCAGGGGATACAATGGAATCCTGAAGTGTTCTCTCAACTACAGATTTGTCACATAATATCATAGCTTTGCTTCTACAGTTTCTATGGTAACCTGAACAAATACTCAGTATTAGTCTCTCAGGACATAGATTAAGAATCATCAGTATTGTAGGATGTCAGGTGCTTAGCTCCTACTGACCATGACGCTGGTTTAATTTATTGGAAAGAAAAATAACTCTGAGCTGAAATAAACTGTTTAATAGAATGCTTTGTATATAAATAAATAGTCACGTAAGATTATCTAGGTCAATACATGTTAAAGCAATGCCAATAATTGTTAGACGTATTAAGGCATCAAGTTCATCCAATTCTTGAATATTTCAAAAGTTCATTATATAAAGATAAAGCAATGAAATATTCTAGATTCAAGTGATACTGTTATTTAAGATAACATTCTTAAGAGCTCTGGAATCCTTGGATATATTCAATTGACTTAATTCTATTGTAGATACCCTAGAATTAATTTTGATTTGGCTTAATATATAAATATTATAGCAAACTGAAATGTATGCCATATTTACTCTTATTGTGTTTATTTTAATGTCCTTATTGAGATCTAATTCATATACACTTTTAAAAAAATGTTTTGCGGTAGGCGGGCCTCAACGCTGTGGCCTCTCCCGTTGCGGAGCACAGGCTCCGGACGCGCAGGCTCAGCGGCCATGGCTCACGGGCCCAGCCGCTCCGCGGCACGTGGGATCCTCCCGGACCGGGGCACGAACCCGTGTCCCCTGCATCGTCAGGCGGACTCTCAACCACTGCCCCACCAGGGAAGCCCAGAAATAATTTTAATCAAGTCCAATCTGTTTTTTTTTGTTGTTGCTTGTGCTCTGCTGTTTTGTGTAAAAAACATTGACTATTTCAATGTCATGAAGATTTACTCCCACGTTTTCTTAAGAGTTTCATAGTTTTAGATATATTTAGGTCTGATTCATTTTGAGTTAATTTTTATAAATGAGGTGAGCATAATTCAAAATTATGCTTGTGGATATCTAATTGTCCTGGAACTCTTTGTTGAAAAGATAATTCTTTGCCTCACTGAAGTATTTTGACACCCATATCAAAATCCAGCTGACCCTGGACTCTTGATAGACATTTAGATCAATGGAATAAAAGTGTATCCTCTGCCAGTAAAGCATTGTCTTGATTACTACAGTTTAAGTTGAGTATTGAAGTCAGGAAGTGTCAGTTCTCCAGATTTATTCTTCTCTTGTAATTCTTCTGTTCCTGTTTTCATACTTTTAAGCACAGCTACTTGGAAAATTATTCTGGGTTGGTTTTGTTTTGGTTTGGTTTGGTTTTGGTCAATAAGATGACAATAAAACCTTTGGGGAAATAATTGATTCACATCATTGGGAATGTAATTTTTATCATTCATTCACTGTAAGGTCCACTTAGAGAAAACTGTCTTCAGGTTTCCCAAAATATAGTTTCCTTAAAATGGGAATCTCTCAAATCTGAACCATGTGTCATTCTTTATCGAATTACTCAGTTGAACCATTCGCTTAAAAGCAAACTTATTCCTTTTGCTCTGAAGAATTTAATTCTGTCATTCAGCTGAGATATAGTAGTTTCATTAACCCTATATCTATAATAATTGCACTGTTACCTTAGCTCATTAGAAAATTTATAGTTTAGTAAATTATTTCAGCAATTACATTTATGCCCTGCTTATTCCTTGTTTAACATTTCTTAAACATTTTAACAATTGTCTGGTAGGCAATAAATCTACTCACTTTACGTGGAAAGTACTTGGAAGAAATTTAGTAGCCAGTTTCATGAAAGGCCAGTGAAATTCAGTGACATATGTATTTAAAAAGAAGGCCAGTGAGGAAACTAGTAATTCTGGCAAATCACACCTATTATCATGGATTACAAGACCACAGAACATTTAGTATTCTGTTAAAATGAGATCACATTTTAATTTTGAATACCTTAGTAAGAATTAGCTGGAGTCACTAAATATAAGTCATCCAGTAATTTCCATATAGGTAGCAATAAGATGTATTTAATACCTTGAAGTTAATTCTAACATTGAAATATATGTATAATCATGTAACACATGCTATATACTTAGCAAACTTCTCAAAAGGCAAGCACTTTCCATCAGAGATCACCAGGAAGTTTTAGTAAAATGTTCCTGTTTATTTTAATGATTTTTTTTTTTTTTTAGGTGAAGAGCATATTGTGGTATAATCCTTAATGAAATGGTTCAGAATATTTCAGTTCCAATTAAAAATATCTGGGGCTTCCCTGGTGGCGCAGTGGTTGAGAATCCGCCTGCCGATGCAGGAGACACGGGTTCGTGCCCCGGTCCGGGAAGATCCCACATGCCGCGGAGCAACTAAGCCCGTGAGCCATGGCCGCTGAGCCTGCGCGTCCGGAGCCTGTGCTCCGCAACGGGAGAGGCCACAACAGTGAGAGGCCCGCGTACCGCAAAAAAAAAAAAAAAAAAATCTGGAAAATTAGTCTGTACTAATTAAAGTCAGCAAGCTGTCATGCCCACTTATTCCTTACAAAGGCTCTACATTACATGAGTTGGGTTTAGGGAATTTGTGAACAGGACACTTATCTGAATTTGTGCCATCTTTCCTCGTTACCTTAATCAAACTCCAAACTGCAGAGATTATAAAGACACCCCACTGTGGATGCCCTAGAGCAGAGTTGTAGCAGGTTGGCCAGAAAGAGTTGCCAGAATACCCAATGCTAAACATGTCACTTCAATTTCTGTGACATGGGTCCCGCTCAGTTGCTAATGGAAAGATGTATCAAAACTGATTATCAATGGTTTCCGGCTAGATTTAGGTAAGGATGTATGTAATAAAAATAAAAATGGGTTTACGTGCTATTGTCTGCATCACCTAACAGGCTTTCCTTTGTCATTTTATTTTCCTTTCTTTTCAATGATGGAGATTAACATTTTCCAGGAATTGCAAGTCCTTTTTAGCTGAAGTCATTGTCTCCGTACTACCAAGTCTTAGACGATAGCTGCACCTTACTTTACTGCCAGTTTGATCAGATTATAATAGATGGTGTAAACATTTTTCTTGAATCATAAATGTTTGTGAATCTACCCTGATTTCAGCCAGACTGGCCAGGGCCTTACCAGAGTAGCAATAGGAACAAAGCAATTATTCTGTGCTCAACAGTAAGTATTGAACTGAATTTATCTGGCATATGAAAGTTTTAGGATACTATGGATATAGAATTTGCAAATTACGGTCTTCTCTCTTGGCATAGATATTTAACAAAAGTGGAAGGGCATCTGTTGCTTTAGCCTACCCAACATTAATTTATTCCTTTTCTTAAACATGCAAAGACTATTCTAAGCACTTGAAATCTATACATGAATAAAATGAATATCCCTTCTGCATGGAATTTGCATTCCAGTGGAGAGAAACGGAGACAATTTATATATAAATCATATGACTGCTGGAAAAAAAAAAAAAAACTGTTGTTCTTGCTTTGGGTGCAGGTTGCAATGTTAAATATGGTGTCTGGCCTCAGATTTGAATACATACATGGAAGATGTTAATGAAAGTTAATCATTCAGATAACTGTTGAAAGAAGGTTCCAGGCAGAAGGAACTAGTCAGTACAAAGCCCCTGATGGGAAGGATCAAGTAGAGAAAGAAACAGGAAGATATATGAGAGAGCACCGTGTATGTTTTAAATTTATTTACTTTTGGCTGTGTTGGGTCTTTGTTGCTGCGCGTGGGCTTTAATTGCAGTGAGCGGGGGCTGCTCTTCGTTGCGGTGCGTGGGCTGCTCATTGCAGTGGCTTCTCGTTGCAGAGCATGTGCTCTAGGCGTGCGGGCTTCTGTAGTTGTGGCGCAGGGGCTTCCGTAGTTGTGGCGCACGGGCTTAGTAGTTCCACGGCACGCGGGATCTTCCTGGACCAGGGCTCGAACCCGTGTCCCCTGCATTGGCAGGTGGATTCTAACCACTGTGCCGCCAGGGAAGTCCCAGCACCGTGTACTGATGAAACTGTGTGTGTCCTTGAGTGGGTGAACGAGCATGGGATCTAGTGCACAAGTGGGAACAGGGAAAGGGCGTGTGTGTGTATCTGCAGCACTTTCAAGAACCTCACAGCCTGAGAGAGAGGATGGCTATTATAGTTTAGTTTGATAAGTTTAAGATCAAGGGTAAAGGTAAACAAGTGAGATAGCAGAGTATTTGTTTGTAATGTGAAGAGGCTTTTATTTGCTTTTCACAACCTAAACGCCTGAGAATACATGAAATGTCACAAGACCTTCAGCAACGGTTCATTCCTTACTTAATATCAGAATTTATCACTGTGAATGAGGAAAATAAAAAAATAAAAGTGAAGAAAAGTTTTTATTTGGTAAAGATTTTGGTTTCTAAAATTGCTTTTGCTTTTTAAAAAAGTTTATGTCGGAGTATATTTGACTTAAATGTTGTGTTTCTGGTGTACAGCAAAGTGATTCAGTTACACATATATTCTTTTTCAGATTCTTTTTTCCCATATAGGTTCTTACTGAGTACCAAGTTCCCTGTGCTCTACAGTAGGTCCTTGTCGGTTATCTATTTTATATATACTAGTGTGTATATGTCAATCCCAACCTCCTTATTTATCCCTCCTTCTGCTGTTAGACCCCCAGACTGGAGAGCCTGACACGGGGCTCCGAACTGTCACTCCTGTGGGAGAATCTGTGTGATATAATTATTCTCCAGTTTGTGGGTCACCCACCCGGCGGGTATGGGATTTGTTTGTATCGTGAATGCACGCCTCCTGCCATCGCGTTGTGGCTTCTTCTCTGCCTTTAGAAGTAGAGTATCGTTTCTGGCAGGTTCTAGTCCTTTGTTGTCAATGGTTATTCAGCAGTTAGTTGTGAATTTGGTGTTTTTGTGAGAGGAGGCAAGCTCGGGTCCTTCTACTCCACCGTTTTGTCTGGGGATTGGAAAATAAAAACTTACTTTGTTCCAGATCGACCTTGACAAGTGCATGGGGCCTTGGGTCCCGCTTAGGGAAGGATGGACCTTTGCCTTTACTCGAGTCCTATTTGTTCTTAAAGGTTATATGGAAAGAGAGGCACTTTTGAAGGCCCTGGATCAACACCAATCCGAACAGCACGGACCTCTAAAAGAGAATCCAGATTCTCTTGGTCCCTTTCCTATTTGTCCAAATTAATGCTAGAGCTGGTGGAGTATCTTCCCCCCAGCAGTAAAGGGTCACTCTCCCTACGCGCTTCTTCTCCACAGGCCTCGCTGCAGTTAGGGCCTGCAGATTCCTCTCCTTCAGCCTCCTCAGAATCTGTTCTATCTTCCCCTGCACCTGCCAGGACCTTCCAACTCCATGCCATGACTCTGAGGCTGCATCCACTGCAGCCCGGCCTAAGCTCGAGAGCAGAGACTTTAAGAAAAGCTACAGCATTGGGGCCAGGGTAATTGTACTGACCTCTACTCAGTGTGTTCCAAGGGGCAACAGCATCAGTATCACCTGGCAACTTGCGAAATGGAAAAATCGTGAACCCTGCTTGACACTCCCTGAATCATTATTGGCATTTTAACAAGATCCTAAGGTGATTCATAGAAATGGTAAAGTTTAGGAAGCCTGTTTTAAAGGATTTTAGGAGCAGAGTCGTGGTCCATTCCATAGAGAAGAGAGAATGTGAGCAAAGGCATGGGGAAAGAAAGAAAACAAGCACCATGTCTGCCACCAAACCCACCCTGTTGTGGGCTAAAAAATACAAGAAGTTCAGGGCTGCTGGAGAACAAAATAAAACCTGGGATTCCCCGGGTAGGTAATATGAGAGAGAAACGGAGAGGAGGGGTTTGTCAAGTGGGGAGATAAGATCAGAACCGGATGTTAGCCAAATCTCCCAGGTGAGGTCTGAATTACACCTTGGGCATTTTCCATTGCATTTTCCACTTCCTTAACACAAATTTAGAAAATATAACACTTCCACCAGTATTTTGTATCATTTTGGTTTTTTTCTTTGTATGTTATTTTACATAAGAAATGTCATGCATTACTCACAATATTGTGAGCTTTTCCAAAGTTAAATATCATAAAATAGCATTATGAATTCTAATTAAACATTTTAATATCTGCAGATATTTCAATACATGAATTTTAAAAAATATGAATCTTAAAACTTTTGGTATACATTTCCAAAATGCATTACAAGATTTATTTACTCCAGTTATTCCAATTTCAAATATAATAACTTAAGTATCATATTCTTATAGTTGTACCAAAATGTTCCTTAAATATCTACTAATACCTGTGTGTAATTAAACTTTCCAAGTAGTTATCATATATCCCATATTGGTATTCCTATATTAAAATCCCAAGTGATAGAAAAGCTGAAAATTTATAAATTGAAGAAAAAGTACAAAAAGATAATATTTCTGGGCTTCCCTGGTGGCGCAGTGGTTGAGAGTCCGCCTGCCGATGCAGGAGACACGGGTTCGTGCCCTGGTCCGGGAAGATCCCACATGCCGCGGAGCAAGTAAGCCCGTGAGCCATGGCCGCTGAGCCTGTGCGTCCGGAGCCTGTGCTCCGCAGCGGGAGAGGCCACAACAGTGAGAGGCCCGCATACCACAAAAAAAAAAAAAAAAAAAAAAAAAAAAGATAACATTTCTCATTCGTTAAGTAAATGATTTGGGAACTTCCCTTGGTAATGCCAAATAGTTGGGTTTTTTCCAAGTAGATATTTGAAGGAAAATGAAAATGTGAAATAATTCCATAATAATTAGTCAATCATTATTTGCCTATTACCTTATTCTTCTAATTTTTATCCTGATAGAAAATTAATCTTTAATGAGGCATGAACATTGAGCATCCTGATTCCTCCCTAAATAATGAAATTGGATGCAAGACTGTATCTGAAGAAGTAAAATTAGTCTGGATGCCTGGCCTACTAGAATTTTATAAGAACTTTTAAGTAATATATATACAGACATGTTTGTACTTTAATATTTCTGTAACATTTATCTAGCAAAATAGACAACACTTGATTTGAATAACTTGATGTAAAATATAATAATTAAATCCAACATAAGCCTAATATATTAACAAATACATGCTACATTAACTGCAGAAAAATTAGAACTAGAGACATGTAGAATGTCTGTAAAGAAATTTCTAGTTCGACATTTATCTGTATAAAGGAGAAACTAGGAAAAATGAGGTCCACAAAAACCTGCACAGGTTAGATAAGGGAGAACTTTGACGGTAAGAAAGTAAACTCAGATTATGTATATAAAAGTAATGGTTAGGTATATATATAAACTTAAGAATTGTGGATGTCAAAAAAAAGTGTGTATTACAAAAAATGTCTGAATGTTTGACATCCAGAAATAAAAATATTTGAGAGTTAATTTTGATACACCTTGACAATGTCTACTTCACGGGCACAAACAATTGATGAAAAGGGTTTATAGAATGGTGAGGGTATGAAGAGAAATAGCTTTTCGCTCCTGGAAAATAATAATGCCAACTCAACCCTATATAATTCTTTCTAATGTTTAAAATGATTTAACTTGAATAACACTGGCCAAGGGATCAGAGAATTGGGATTCATTTTCATATTTAGCAGTAATTTGACTTTGCACAAGGTGAGGAAGATTTGACTATCCTTACAATTTTATTAAATACTGAAATTATTAACCTTATTCTATGATAGTGCCATAGCTCAGCACTCTGCTTGGAGAGGCAACATTTTTGTCTTGAAGCTGCATATGCATGGTAATTTCCACAAGATTTTGAAATATTCAATTGGAGGAATATGGTTGCTAGATATTGTTGTGAGGAAGAGAAGACACTAAAACTATCTAAACCTTACCCCGTGGAACCTCCACTCAGGCTAGACAACTTGACAACTTAATTCAACACCTCTTGAAATGTGTTTATATAGAGAAAAAATAAAATTGGAGATCTACCTCACATGTAGAAAAATTAACTCCATCTTGATCTAGGACTTAAATGACAAATGCAAAACTTTAACAAATTTTAGTTGAAAATACAGATTAATAGTTCTCTAAGCTTTGCATAGGGAAATACTTTTTAGCATTATTAAATACATCCTAACTGTAAAAACAATTGATAAATTTTGCTTAATAAAATGACTTATTCATTCAAAGAGCTCTTAAATAAAATGGAAAAAATAAGTTATAAACTTGAACACTTGGTGAAGATACTTGGAACACTTATAACTGACAAAGGGTTAGTATCGAGATTATAACAAACATGTACAGATAAAAAAGAAAAGAAAGAGCTCCAAATAGAGTAATGAGCAGAAGATCTGAATAGGAACAAAAGAAGAAAATCATTGAGCCAATAAAAATATAAAGAGGTATCAACCATAATGTATTGATCAAGGATTGGCAAAAGTTTTAATATCTCACACCACCAAGTGTTGGCGAAGATATGCTCAAACAGGATCCCATCTAACTGCCTTTGGGAGGTAAGTTAGTAAATCATTTTGGGGAGACATTTTAGCATTATTTTGAAAAATTAAACATTAAAAAATATAACTTGGCAGTTCTCCTATGTATGTCTCCAGAGACTACTTTGCACATATGCATCAGGAGATCTACACAAGAGTGTTCAGAGCAGCTCAAGCCTGCAAACAGTCTAATACTTATGGACAGGAGGGTGGTGTACTGTCATGGCGCCATCATGCAGTACGATATGGTAAACCAGAACAAAGAGGCTACAGTGAGTCACCAACACGGATGAGTCTTAGCAGTTGAATTAAAAAAGAAAGTATTAGAAGATTACATAGAGCATAATACCCATTTTTTTAATGTTTAAGTTAAAAACAACTAAAAGAATACATTTTAAATATTTCTATTTGTACCATTATGTGTGTGTGTCTGTATAAGTGTACATATATACACTTAGCATATGTCTATGCACACATATATGCTATACTTAAATATACACATGCAAATACGTAAAACTATTTTCAAAATCTTCAGAATAATAAGGTAGGGGAGCCCAGGTTAGAAACGGGGGAGGAGTGCCTAGATAGAAAAGATTTTGTCAAATTCTAGACTCCATGTAGATGTTTATTTTATTGACTATATGAACTAATTCTATAATTAAAAATAAATATTCCTATACATTCATGTATATATACAAAAAAGAATGTCATGCAAAAAAGAGCTTGCTTTTAAAAGGATTTTCTTATTTCAATCATCTTACCTGAGGCATTTTCTATTTTGTTTTCAGCTTGATGATTTCCTGAATCAGATCCATAAGCTCCAGAGATCTTTGGATGAACAGAAAGAAACAAATGAAAACTTGGAACTTAAACTCGGGCACTTACAAAACTGGTAATTATTTCACAAAATATGTCAAATTCAAGATCGAGATCTTAGATAGGAAAATCTTGATGTCCTTTTTTCCTATTTTCTTAACAAAAATAATATTATGGATATTTAACTAGAAATATTAAACTTACAGGCACTCAGTACTTAAATTTATGGGCTTCTTGGCTCTTATTGTTTTTCCCCCCAATAAATGTTACATGTTATGATAAAGACAATTTAAATATCATTTAAAAGCAACTCTAGTTCTAAAGGTGTAAGATTTCTGAAAGGTAAAAGGAGCTTTCAGAATACATTTCACAAACTGAAAGAGTTATAATACCTGCAAGAAAAGAGAAGTTGTAAACCATACAATTTGCTGGGTGGTTGATAAGAGAATCACTGTACTTAAGAAAAAGTAATGGTTTAAGTAATTGACAGACATTAAACACATATTCACAGTCTATGTGGTAAGGGTGGCATGTTGTGTGAAAAAGGTTTTCACCCCAGAGAGGTAACAATAAATTTGGTATAATTCTTCATACAAGGCAAAAGTGGACAGAGGTGTCAAACACTATGATTTGCTTTATAAAGAGACTGAAGGAGCAAGCTAAGATTTGCACTCCAATTGATACAAATACTCTCAAAATAATACATCACCTGTAACTGAAGTTAAGGAAAAGCAACAAGCACCTCAGGAACTAAGGGGCTTTTGACTTTTATCTGGATAGACGTTTAGAAAAGCCCTCCAGCGCTGGCAAGTACAATAGTATCTAGATATAAGTCAGGTGGAAATAAAGCTATGACTTCCTTTGATTTGGATGAAACGAAAGCAAAGTATAAAATTGTACGTAGAGGAATATTTGAGACCTTTTTATATAGTATAGTTTACGGCTTCATATTTACGTTTAGTTTTTTGAGATAAAGAAACTTACCTTAAGAAGAGACCCTGTATAATCCTACTTGTAAAATTTAACTCAGTCAATAATATACCTGGTCTTCTTCCTTCCCGATTAGTGGGAATGAACATTTACTAATTGATTTGTAAGTAAAGCTTCCTCTCATATGATCATCCAGTTTGTGTCTTTGTAAAAGGCTTCATCATTCACCCAGCCTTCCCTTCTGTGCCTGTGTCTTTCTCTAACGTGGGGGAAGGTCTGACTGGTGGGAATTCTAAGGCCTGGGGACAAAGAGGCCCACCAGTGGCCTTCCATAGACCATTGCATATGCACTGGTGAAGGGTGTGGGCCCCAGGATGGGCTTTCATTTCAGCCACACCCTTCAAACTTCTAGTAAGCCCTGTCTTAAGTCTTGCTCAGTTCTTCAAAGCAAATTGGCCATAACACTTTTTGTTATCTTTACCTGGAGACAGTTTCTTACTTTGAGTCTGCCTTCTCTATTTCCTCTAAAATCTGCTTGAAAAATGAATAATTTCTTTCACTTATTTTTCTCTTAAGACCACTTAAAAGAAGACATTTCTCACTTTCACATTCTGCCTGGGAATCTTGGTTTTTTGACCCACAGGTTTATCACATGCTTGTTATAGGTTCCATGTTCTCAGAGGTGCCACTAATGCTCATTGTTGCACCAACGCATAAATGTCTCCCCTTCTCCAGCCTCCAGTGACCGTCACTTCACTGCTTTTACAGCAGCACTAACAGCTTCCTCACCATCTTTCCATTCTCTACTTGTTGATGTCCCTAAACCGATGCCACCTATTTTGTTATGGCAGCCCCTCACTTCCAGATACCAGTGTCTGAGATCGCCATTGCTGCAAAATGAATGACCCACCTACTTAAAACATTTATTGTTTATCACAGTTCTGTGGGTTTTCTGGGTTCAGCTGGGGGGTTCTTTTTCACATAGAGGTGGCAGGGTTACTCTTGCTTCTGCTTTCCACAGAGAGCTTTCTGGGGCTAGAATGTCCAAAATGACCTCACTCGTATATCTGATACTTCAGCTGGAGTGAGAAATGGCTGTTTCTTGTTGGGCTTCTCCCTTGCCCTGAGGAATCTCCCTGGGGAGTCACAGAGTGCCCCTTCCTTCAGATTCTATTGGTCAGAGTCTATGGCAGGTCACTAGGCCATCCCAGGTTCAAGAGTTGAGGAAAGTGACCGCATGGCTTTATGGGAAGAACCATATGTGCACATAGGGACATCCTAGACATTGTTGCCATCACCTTTGCAGACAAGGCAGATACCACGAATGCAGCAACTTTTGATTAGACTTCACTCCTACCTATATTCCTCAGGCTAAATCAGAAGATAAGCTTTGCTATTTATTATGTCTGTGACCTCGAGCGTGTGACTTATAGAACTATATAACACCCCCTTAAAGACGGAATAAAATAATGTCGTGTGCTATGTCAGATGTTTCTTATACATTAATAAATATGCAACAAATATTAGTTTATTCATCTCACTCTACTTTTTAAGAGGCAATTTCCTTCAGAGAGAATATTTAGAAAAATTTTTGTGCAAAAAAGAAAATATATTTTAAAGAAATCTTGGAAATGCCTCCCAGAAAAATTTAATAAAGTAATACTACTTGCCCTTGACTTCAACTACATAAACCTATAACCTCCTATTAGGTATGTTTTCTTACCTGTTTTGAAATCTCTTTGTAAGATTATTCACATTTTTACTAAACAGAACTTTATAATAATCCTGACATTACACACCTTAAACTCCTGTATGTTAGACTAAAATATGTCAGGAACACAATATTGTGATATAGGCACTAACCAGTAAAATAAACATCAGAAATTTTTCTTTTTAAACATTGTTATCTGTCATTTTAAGGAAAATATTAGAAAACTCTAATAAAAAAAATTGAAATCTAAATATTTTCCTAAATTAGAATACTCATAACCACATTAATGAAGAAACCCCAATGCTGTTTTAAAAATACCCCTTTGCACGAATTGTAATATCAACCAGTTTCAAATATAAACATTTTAAAATAGAACTATAGTAACTTAAGCATAGTTTATATTGAACACCCTAAAGAAATGATATCACAATGGGGAATGTTTAGTATTATACTGCAAAGTGCCACCTATTTATGCCAAATATGAAATGATATATACAGAAAATATAATTCCTGACATTGCTCTTACAGAGGTTTATAAAAAAATGCATGGAAGAAATTGCATGGAAGAAATGAGATGTTAGCTGATGTTAAATCAAGCTAATGAAGATATGGATTGTCTACATACCCCAAGAGGAGACTAAGATTAGTGTCGAGCTAAGATATGCATTGTGCACGTTTCCCTCCAAAATGCAAAGACCTTCTGTGTGCCCCCTGGCCTGGCCCTCACTTACTCCTACGAATAAAACTGTAGTCTGTGATTGGTGTGGGGAATTAAATGACCTCCAAAACATTCTCACTTTGGTAGGCATACTGCTGTCTTCACTGTGGCTGAACTTTGGGTACATCATACCCAATGCAGTGGAAATCATGAGAATGGTTATTTTTAATCTTAATATATTTTCATCTTGTTGGCATGATCCTTTCTAAAGAAGTACACATAATATTTTTCTCCCTTTTATATATTGTTGTGAAGACAGTAATATTTTCTGAAATCACCTCTAAGTATCTGGTTTCTTCAGATGAAGGTTAAAATTCATATTCTTCTGGGAACATAACTAATGAAAGAACATTTGAAAATTTCTACTCTCAATGAGGATGATTCTGCTGGCTGGAAAAGAGTAATTTTTAGAGATGTGTTCATACATCTATATGCACTGTATCCACCAAAGAAACTAAAACACACTAAAACAGACCAATATAATTTTTTCTGCAATAACAGCTTTGGCAAGTTTAACTAGGAAGACAGTTTGTGTACTGAATGTAATACTGTTCTTATTTGAACATCTCATCTTTGAATGTATTCTATTGGGAAAAAATACTCCTGAGTCCATCTTCAACGATAATTATTAGAGTGAGGTATCAATCTTTGGCAACAAGTAATGTGAAAGAGATTTGTCCTATTCAGTAGCCACACTGATGCCTCAGATAAAGAAACAAACAGCAAATATGAAATTCTACATTATTTTCTGTTAGAAGTAGAAATAAACACTTGTTCTAAAGAGAAGGTAATCAGAAAAAATTTTAAAGAATAAGTCACATAATAAAACAGTGATATAAGAAAGGGCTGCTGGGAAGGGCCAGCATCAAAAAAATCTACCAACAATAAATGCTGGAGAGGGTGTGGAGAAAAGGGAACCCTCTTGCATTCCTTCTTGGTGGGAATGGAAATTGATACAGCCACTATGGAGAACAGTATGGAGGTTCCTTAAACAACTAAATATAGAATTACCATATGACCCAGCAATCCCACTACTGAACATATACCCAGAGAAAATCATAATTCAAAAGAGTCATGTACCACAATGTTCATTGCAGCTCTATTTACAATAGCCAGGACATGGAAGCAACCTAAGTGTCCATCAACAGATGAATGGATAAAGAAGATGTGGCACATGTATACAATGGACTATTACTCAGCCATAAAAAGAACGAAACTGAGTTATTTCAGTGAGGTGGATGGACCTAGAGTCTGTCATACAGAGAGAAGTAACTCAGAAAAACAAATACCATATGCTAACAGGTACATATGGAAAAAACAAATGTATTAAACTTATTCCTTTTGCTCTTCAGAGCAAAAGGAATGTTTGCTTTTAAGTGAATGATTCAACTGAGTAATTCGATAAAGAATGACAAACTTACAAATGTAACTTTGACCTAATCAAATGTACAAGCTTTTGCACAACAAAGGAAACCATAAACAAAATGAAAATACAACCCACAGAATGGGAGAAAGTATTTTCAAATGATGTGACCAACAGAGGCTTAATTTCCAAAATATAAAACATCTCATACAACTCAGCAACAACAAAAAAACCCTATCCAAAAATGGGCAGAAGACCTAAATAGACATTTCTCCAAAGGAGACATACAGATGGTCAATAGGCACATGAAAAGATGCTCAACATCACTAATTATTAGAGAAGTGAAAATCAAAATGACAATGAGGTATCATCTCACACCAGTCAGGATGGCTATCATCAAAAAGTCTACATCAGCTAGGTGGTTTGTATGTATAACTGATTCACTTTGTTGTAAAGCAGAAACTAACACACCATTGTAAAGCAATTATACTCCAATAAAGATGTTAAAAAAAAAAGTCTACAAATAATAAATGCTGGAGAGGGTGTGGAGAAAAGTTGGTGCAGCCACTGTGGAAAAACAGTATGGAGGTTCCTTAGAAAACTAAAAATAGAATTACCATATGATCCTGCAATCCCATTCCTGGGCATATATCCAGACAAAACTCTAATCCAAAAAGATACATGCACCCCCTATGTTCATAGCAGCACTATTCACAATAGCCAAGATATGGAAGCAACCTGAATGTCCATCGACAGATGAATGGATAAAGATGTGGTACATATATACAATGAAATACTACTCAGCCATAAAAAAGAATGGAATAATGCCATTTGCAGCAACATGGATGCAACTGGAGATTATCATACTAAGTGAAGTAAGTCAGAAAAAGAAAGACAAATACCATATGATATCACTCATGGATTCTAAAATATGACACAAATGAACCTACCTATGAAACAGAAACAGAATCACGGACATAGAGAACAGACTGGTGGTTGCCAAGGGGGAGGGGGTTGGGGGAGGGATGGAGTAGGAGATTGGGATTAGCAGATGTAAGCTTTTATATGCAGATTGGATAAACAAGGTCCTACTGTATAGCACAGGCAACTATATTCAGTATCCTATAATAAACCATAATGGAAAGAATGTTAAAAAGTATGTGAATCACTTTGCTGTATAGCAGTAATTAATACAACATTGTAAATCAGTTATACCTCAATTAAAAAACTGTGAAAAAATACATTAAAAAAGTCACGTCGGGCTTCCCTGGTGGCGCAGTGGTTGAGGGTCCACCTGCCGATGCAGGGGACACGGGTTCGTGCCCCGGTCCGGGAGGATCCCACGTGCCGTGCAGTGGCTGGGCCCGTGAGCCATGGCCGCTGAGCCTGCACGTCCGGAGCCTGTGCTCCGCAACGGGAGAGGCCACAACAGTGAGAGGCCCGCGTACCGCAAAAAAAAAAAAAAAAAAAAAAAAAAAAAGTCATGTGAAATTGCAATAAATACCCCCCCAAAAAAAACCCAACAATGCCTATTTAATTATGAGTTTGCAACCATAATTTAGTGTATGCTAACTGTGCCATTTCAAAGAAGGCCAGGATGTTTAATGATTATTTTATGAGGCTTAAAGATACATTAAGATGAGAACTACACCAATAAAATGTTTCTCATTGGCCAGGATTTCACTAATAATTTTTTACTTTATTCATTTAATACATTTTTCTTTAATATTTAAATCTGACCATACTTTTCCGTTCTAGTCCCCACAAATAAATATAAGAGGATCTTGGGAAGAATGGCAAGGGTGGTTTCAGAATATTTCCCAGAAAGGGATAGTAGAAGGAATTAAGTTTCTGTTACTTTTAACAGTTGCTCCAATTTGACTGTTAGCATCAAACAAATCAAATTTTTTTCAGAGAAGGATGCTGAGCCATCCTCTGTAGCAAGAGATGAAATGTGAACTTTAAAAAGAGATTTTAACATTAAGCTATAATTTAGGATAAAGAAATTATAGTATTCAGATCTGTAAATTAGAATTTTGTGAATGAACATTTTACTGAACCCTTAGAGGTATGATTAATTCAGTTATGTAAAATCACATTATGTAAGTTCTCTTTAGCTTGCTTTTAGGTCTATTTATTCTCTGTGAATGATTAGGTAATAACTCAGAATATTATGGTTGAGTGGAAATACTGCTTTTATACAAAATCGTTAACTTAATTTCTCTAAGTATGAAATATATTTTGGAGCTAAATTCTCTGATATTAAATGTGATATCTAAGAAGTGACTCAGTTTAACTGTTGAATAGAATTTAGTACTTTTATATCTTATTTTAGTAGAGATTCCTGCAGTGGTATGATGGGATTAAGTTTTTTAGAATCTGACCCATTATTTAGAAAAGGAAAAAAATAATACTTATTTGGAAGCTAAAACATACAGGCATTCACACGTCACAATCCCCCTACTTTGAACCTACACATGGTACAGACGTTAGTCAGAAAAAATGAGGTAATTTTTGAAAATGTAAGAATGACAATACAATTGACCCTTGAACAACTCTGGGGTTAATCCATGTAATTTATAGTCAGCCCTCTGTATCTGGAGTTGAGCAGCAGCAGTAGCTTCAACCAACCACTGACCCTGTCGTTCTATAGTATTTACTACTGAAAAATATCTTTGTACAAGTGGACCCACAGAGTTCAAACCTGAGTTGTTCAAGGATCAGTTGTACTTATTCCACATCAAAAGTAGGAATGAGGGGCTACCCTGGTGGCGCAGTGGTTGAGAGTCCGCCTGCCGATGCAGGGGACACGGGTTCGTGCCCCCGTCCGGGAGGATCCCACGTGCCGTGGAGCGGCTAGGCCCGTGACCCAAGACCGCTGAGCCTGAGCGTCCGGAGCCTTGGTGTTTTTTCATTCCAGAAATTCATCAGAACCTTAAAATAAGTATGATGTAATACTTAACAGCAGGAATTTCAGAACTGAAAAGCATGAATGCTTTCATAACAGCCGTCTGCATTCCCTGTTGCCAAAACTCACCAACAACGATAGCATTGCTCTTAGTACACCTGTGCTGAGATTATCAATGTCTGTGACCTGATGGCTTGGCAATGCTGTCAGTGCCCCAATCTCAGAGACTGGAGGAGATCTAGAGGGAAAGTATGAATAACACGGCTTTCAGTAGATTATATTATTCTACTGACACTTGACCAATGTGAGAAACTTTTACAGTAATCCACTGAAAACTATAGTTAGCCTCTGACAAAGGATTACTAATTCCTCTTGTATGAAATTCCCTTTATGTTTTAAAAATTCAAAGTCTATAATAACTACTAAAAGTAGAAAAGTAATATGCCTTAATTTGACTAAATTCTATTAGGGGATGACAGTGGCATTTGTGATACGTAAGACACCTATAAAATAATGTTGAAAACATTACAAAATAAATTTTATATTTTTTCCTCATTACAACAGAATGGAGTTATGATTTTGAACAGACACAATGAGTCCATTAGCCCTCTACCTAAGTTTATTTAAATTAGCAACATTAAAAATAAATCTGAAAGTAGATACAGAGTTAGATAAAAGTTTTTTTAAAAAGCGTCAATAACAAACCATATAAAATTAAGCTCACAAGTAGATTTTAAAGAGAGAACAAAAGTAAAAACATGTTATAAGAAAATGAGAGATTGTTAACATTTGGGGATGGCCTTTTTAAGCAAACGCATATCTCGGAAGTTATAAATTATGACATATTTGATTTCATGAAATTTAAAAATTTATTTTAATCAAAGGCTCATTCCCCAGACCAACTACTTTTAAGTATCTTAGGTGCTTTTCCTGTTACTTATCCTCATGTGTATTATGTTTTTCCTACTATTCGTTTTATATTATCTGAGAACTCATTATTGGATCAAGACTAAACTCTTACATAACCACAACTTCAACCACTCTTTACCTATCTCATCAGGCCAATACAGTTTATGCCAAATTTTGCGTCAAATGGAGATACATTTTTCAGGAGAATGTTAAGATGGTTTACTGCAGAGCCCGGCGGTGTACTATAATGAAGTGTTCTGTGTGAACCTGTTCCTTTCTCTTAACTATTTAATCACTGCCTAGTTTTATTTACTTGTGTAATTTTCAGCGTACCCATCTTTAATTTTTTTCCTGCAGACTACCTTTGTTATTACTCAATAAGTTACTTTCAAGTGAACAGTGATATCTGATAAACTAATAGGGAGTGATTCCTATTTAAGCACAGCTCTGTCGTCTTGGAATTTCCATTTCCCAGCATTCTTAAATTCCCCGTCTTTATCTTTTGTGCTTCAACACACATTTATTATAGTATATTACTTATAATTTAATTTAAAAAGGCATTATCAAGGTAAAATAGTTAATCCTTTAATTTAAGCTTTTTCTTATGCTCTTTTTTGAAATATCATCTTTGTTTTATGGATGCATTGTCCTTTTGGACCTTTCTGAAGATACTAGGTAAAAATCTACTTTTATTTTATTCTTTTTTTTTTTTTCTCCTAATTACAATTTTCTTGCTTGTTGGTTTCAACCTTTGCTGTTCTGAAGTTTCTATCTTCACCCAGGACTGGTAGGTGCCCCCGGGTGAATCTCTGCCTTCTCTGAGGCTCTCATCTCCTGCTTGCTGTATTTCCAGGCCCTTTTCTGTAGTGGGATGTGAGAGACTTTTTTCCAGAAGCTTTTGGCTTAATTTGTTAGCCTCCCAAACAGCCTCAGAATTCACAAGTGTCTAGAGAAAGCTGGCCTTCGAGTCTTCGATTCGTCATTCCATCCCCTTGTGGCCCCTAAAAGCATTGTTTGCTTCCTCCGCCAACAGAGTCCCCCCAGCAGCCGTTCTCTGCCTGAGCTAAGCCATCAGAACTGGCATGCTCTCCTGGGAAATAAAATAATAAACAACTACCGGGGGTCATCAGCTCACATCCAAATAGTTCTCGCCTCTCTAAAGTCTTTAGTCCATCTAGTTCTGTTGTCTACACATTTCAGATGACTTAAAAATTATGATTTTTGAAATCTGGCCATTTTCTTTTTAATTGTTGGCAGTAGGATTGGCCTGGGGTGATCTGTCATCTCTTAGTTTGAAGCAGAGGTCCCATCAATTAAATTAAAACTTATAATATTATGTGACTTTTTTTTAGTGACAAAATGTAATTTTTATAGTCTGATTTCATCCCCGTGGGATTATTCTGTCTACTGGTCAAAGTTCTATGCTGGATCATCATTCGGGATTTGAGTTTTTTTGTCCCTCAGTAGCTATACATTTGAGGATGTTAGAGTCCCTCAGCCGGAGCGCATCCCACGGACGTGGAACGCCCCACATTCTGCGCTCTTACTGTGACACGGAGATACTGCACGACTCACGCTGGTGAGTGGCAGGAGAAAGCTCTTCTGCTTTCAGGCCCCTAATGACCACATGTGTCTCACTCCCAACCCAGAGACTTTGAGACCACTCTCCCATGCCATCCTCCAAAAATTCACCAGACCCTCTGCATCAGATTAGAAGGGCCCTTTAGGAATAAGCCACAGTAAGGCACACAGTTTCCACTAAGGCACTCCTAGGGGCTGAGCTAGGACCTTCTTCAGGGACTGAAATCCCCTTAGGAAGGCAAAACTGCATTTTTTTTTCCAACTGCATCTACGCAGTTCCATCCACCATGTGATCCCACACAGCTGTGCACTCCCATGATTCTAGTAGAAATCAAAACATAAGAAGCATCCTCTAGGGGCTGCACATCTGGGTCCACAAGTGAGGGAGGGTCTGGAGGAGAAGAAAAGCAGGTGCAGGTCAGGGACAAGGACCAGCACTGGGTCTGTGCTCAGATTGCCATCTTTCATTTTCCCAGATTCACTCTTGAACCTCTTTTATACAGAATATAAGTGGGTGTTACTTTAAGTCAATGTTTCATCATTTGTAAAAGTGTTTAAAATATTAACAAAAATGTCATAAATTTAAAATTAGCATGTTTTCTTTATTGCTCTTGCATGCTTGAAATTGTCTATGCATTCTGTATTTTCCTACAGGGATTATGCTGTGCAGTACTACTTTTATGTTTTATTCTCTGTACTTGGTTTGGGAGTTATATATCGATTTCGTTTCTATGAAAAGTCATTTAAGTTATTTTTAAAATCTTGAACCTCTTGATTGCATCTCTGTAATTAAAGTGAATAATGAAATGACATTTTAAATATTCCCTATATGAGGAACTGTTTATCTTAATATTTGCCTTTGTTCCTCCTGTCCTTCTAGAAATTACATGAGTAAAAAATACATAAACTGGAGCCATACATTTATAGTTTTATTAAATAAGTTTTATTTACCCAGATTTTCAGTTTGTAACTTATGCTTTACATTTAAATCCATGACTCATCATTTTTTATGTTTGTAGTCAACCTACACCACACTTTCCATATTGCTGAATCCCTAAATCTATGTCACTTTTCAGGTGATTGAGGTCTGTTTGTGTGTGGGGGACAGTTTCTTGAGTACTTTATCTTTTCCATCCAGCCAAAGTCATAATTTCATATGTTGAAACATTTAAACTTACAATAAATATCATGCTCCCAATTCATATTTATTAACTTATTTAGCATGGATTAGACTCAGATTCATATTTTCTTTGTTGACCATACTTTTAAGAATTTTTGGTCTTTGCATTTTTTAAATGAAACCATATTTAAGTATTTTTATTTGTACTCTTGATTAGTTATAAAGTTTGACATTTTGATCTAGTTCTTGCTATTACTGACCTATTTATTTTGGTTCCTCACTCAGTAATCTGGGATATACATTTCAGTAATTTTGTCCCAGAACAATAAGCAGCTCCTGTTGCTTTCACACATGAAGAACAACTTGGATTGCATATAATTCTAGATTCACAAAATATTGCCATCAATAGACACTGTTTTACTATGTTGGTGTTATAGAAGAGATATCTGTCATCAATTTAATGCTTGCCTCTTGAAACTATACTTGTTTTTCCTACAAAAGCACTAAAATTAGTCTTATTCTTTCACTTTGAATGTGAACAGACACTATTCCAAAATCAATACATAGTTAATAATTAGATGTAATTGTTTTTATTGAAGTATAGTCGATTTAAGTTAGATGTAAGTGTGAAGAGTACATTTAATCTATATGCTCAAGTCTTTAAATTTCAGTTAAGAGTTTCGATGCAATATTATTTCTTATGTGTTATTTTTCTGTGTTTTCTTTCTACCTCAGGATCATCAATTATTCCTTCAGCAATGTCAACAGATGTTTGCTTTGCCTTTTTTTTTTTTTTTTTTTTTTTTTTTTTTTTTTTACTGTATCAATTACATTCTCTGTGCATTTTAAACTCTTAGGTATTTTCTCCCTCTGAATTCTGAGAGGGATTCTCAAATTTGTTAAATTTTCATTGCTGCTAGTACTCTGCATTCAAGACAATTTTAAGATCTGTTTTATGGCTTTCCTTTTGTCTTTCTCTTATGTTATACAGCTCTTTTTTCATGGTAGTCATTAACTAAGCATTAGCTTCTCCTTATGTCTCATGCTTCCATCATAAAGGCCATTTCTCATTACATCTTGTAGGAGATGCCCAACGGAATTAAACACACACACAATTTCAAATTTAAGGTTTCTTTGAATGTTTCCTTTATTTTGACTTCTAACAATACTATTTCCTTTCCTTTTTTAATATAATATTTTTTCTTGGATAAAATGTCCTGGCTGTTCACTTTTTTTCTGCTAAGTGTTTTGTATACTTAATTTTTCTTATATGAGGAGATACTTATTCAGGTCAAAGCACCTACATTATTATCAATTCATTTTCTAAAAGCTTTGTAGCATTCATAATATGTGATCCTAACAGGATAGAGAAAACATCACTAGCTCAAACTTATCACAGAATGACAGTTACCTTGGCAATTTAGACAGTGAGTCATAGGGACTAAGGGTAAGAATAAAATTTGTTCCAGCTGTTGGTTTTTAAGCTATAAGATCTATAGCAATTTGGTAGTACCGTGTTAGTCATAGTTGAAATGCTCTGACACCTTGCTTTTAAAATACCTATTAAACATTGCAAAATCTTAAACATTTCAGCAGCACTGGAAAAGAGTCTACTGTAACTTTTTGGTATGGAGAGAAAATAGGGTTTATGTCAAGAAGTGGCAGGACCCGAGTGCCCAACCCAAGCACCATCTGGATCTTTGGTTTCCTTCTCTCTTGTTCTGTCTCACACACGTCCCTGCTTACCCTGACTGCTTTCTGTCCTAATTTTAATTTTTCTTCACCCTTTGTAACAGAAGAGCGTGCCTCATTTAGTTTGGCAGCTCTTCTGTCACCACATGAATGCCTTCCACTCCTCACCCTTACTCTCTATCCTTTTCTGCCAGAATAATTCTCTCCTCCTGTTTTGACAGGAACTCTTGGCAAGAAAGAAAAAGACTATGAATGACTTCAGGATATATGGCATAATTAGTTGATTCAGACCCTATGTGTTTAAGGTTTTCTACTTGGCTCTCATTGTGGTATGCTTTATACCACAACAGCTATACTATCGTATCATAATCCCAGTTGGTACTTGAAGTCTCTTTCAGTCATAAATGTCTAATGTTATTCAAAAGAGTCATCTGCTGACGTGTTTTTTTTCAGTGGTTTATGGTCTAGTATTGCACTGTGATTGCTGTCGGTCAATTAAATGTTACTTGGGATTTAATGCAGTGCATTATCAATACCAAATAATTCACAATAAAACTGTAATAAATTACCTTAATAACAATACAGCAAATTGTTTAATGTACAGCATAAGCTCATACTTCTAGGACTTTCCCTGTGGCATCCACAGTGGATTAGATAA
Organism: Kogia breviceps; assembly: GCF_026419965.1. NCBI lineage: Eukaryota > Metazoa > Chordata > Mammalia > Artiodactyla > Physeteridae > Kogia > Kogia breviceps. Next base: position 7,961,257 of record NC_081324.1, on the reverse strand, counting down.
GCAGATTAGCATTCCTAAAGAATATTAAGAGTTTTCTGAAAAGAAGCTGACCAGAAAAATACCTATTTTCTCTTCTTCTCATTTTCAGTATTAAAAATTAATGTTTCAAATGGCACTGTGCAACAGAAATACAATGTGAGCCAGATACGAGCCACATTTAAAAAAGGAAAAAGGAGTTTCTGAAATTAACTATAATACTATGTTTTACTTAGAGCCTAACATATCCAGCATATTGCCATTATCAATGTACGAAAAAATATAAAAATGAGATAAATGATATTCCATAAACATGGATTAGAAGAATAGTGAAAATATCCATACTACTCAAAGAAATCTACAGTCAATGCAATCTCTATCAAAATTCCAGTGACATTTTCCACAGAAATACACTGAAAAACTAAAATTTGTATGGAACCACAAAAGACCTTGAATAGCCAAAATAATCTTGAGAAAGAAGAACCAAGCTGGAGGCATCACACTCCCTGATTTCAATTTGTATTATAAAGTTATAGTAAGCAAATCATTATGGTTTTGACATAAAAACAGACACACAGGTCAATGGAACTGAATACAGAGCCTAGAAATAGACCTACACATATATGGTCAATTAATTTACAACAAAAAAAGCCAAGAATATATGTTGGGAAAAGAACAGTCCCTTCAGTAGGTGGTGTTGGGAAAACTGGAAAATCACACACAAAGGAATGAAACTGGACCACTATCTTACGCCATACACAAAAAATTAACTCAAAATGGATGAAAGACTTGAATGTAAGATCTGAAACCATAAAACTCTTAGAAGAAGACATAGGCAGTAAGTTCCTTGACATTGCTCTTGGCGATGATTTTTTGGATCTGACACCAGAAGCAAAGGTAACACAAGCAAAAATAAACAACTGAGATTACATCAAACTAAAAACTTCTGCACAGCAAAGGAAACCATCAACAAAATATCAATAAAAAGGCAACCTCCGAATTCGAGAAGATATTAGCAAATCATTAATCCGTTAAGGGGTAGTAACCAAAACATATAACTAACTCATAAAACTCTATAGCAAAAAACCGAACAATCCAATTAAAAAATGGGCAGAAGATCTGAATAGACATTTTTTCCAAAGAAGACATACAGATGGCCAACAGGTACATGAAAAAATATTCCACAGAGCTAATCATCAGGGAAATGTAAATCAAAACCACAGTGAGGTATCACCTCAAACCTGTTAGAGCAGCTATGATCAAAAACACAAACATCAAATGCCAAGAAGGATGTGGAGAAAAGGGAACCCTGTGCACTGTTGGTAGGATGTAAATTGGTGCAGCCGCTGTGGAGAACAGTATGAGGTTTCTCAAAAAATTAAACACAGAACTACCATATGATCCAGCAATCCCACTACTAGTTATTTATCTGAAGAAAATGAAGAGAGTAACAAGAAAATATCTGCACCCTCTTGGCTATTGAAAATAATGTCACAATAAACATGACATGGATACAGCCTAAGTGTCCATCAATGGATGAATGAATAAAGAAAATGTGGTATATATATATACACCAGAATATTATTTAGCCATAAAAAAAGATCTTGCCACTTTGGACCCTGCCATATTGGACCTTGCGGTCAAGGTCCAATACAGATGGACCTTAACGGCATTATGCCACATAAGTCAGAGAATGACAAAAACCATGTAATCTTACTTAAATGTGGATCTAAACAAACAAATGAAGCTCACAGATACTGAGGACAGATTGGTGGTTGCCAGATGCAAAGGGTGAGAGCAGGGGGTCAAATGGGTTAAGGGGGTCAAAAGGTACAAACTTCCAGTTATAAAATAAGTCATGGGGATGTAGTGTGCAGCATGTTGACTATAGTTAATAACACTATTGAATTTTTTTAATTTTTTTGACCATGCCACACAGCATGCAGGATCTCAGTTCCCAACCAGGGATCAAACCTGTGCCCCCTGTAGTGGAAGCATGGAGTCCGAACTCCTGGACTGCCAGGGAAGTCCTGTACTGAATATTTAAAGTTGCTAAGAGAGTTTTCATCAAAAGGAAAAAAATGATAACTGTATGTGGTAATGGATGTTAACTAAACTTACTGTGGTGATCACTTTATAATATACAAAAATATTGAATCATTATGCTGTACACATGAAACTAATATGTCAATTATACCTTAATAAAAAAGGGTATTTGCAAGTTTTTAATATTTATTTTATACTTAGAGCAACACATCTCTATTTGTACTACCACATTACTTTTGCTTGATAGCCAAATGGGGTTAGTGGCTACCACTTTGGAAAGTGCAGAAACAAGCTGTGAGGCAGAGTATTTGAATTCTTTGTTTCTAGAAGTCATAATAAACATTTGAGAAAAATCAAAATTTATTTTTGTACTAACTATATATTCCAAATAAGGTTATTTAAACATTACAATTTAAAAGAGAGAAAAGCAAAAAACAGTGTCTATCCTAGATAAACTAAATTAACTAAATGATTTTCTGAATTACTATAGTACTTCTAAGCATTGGTAATAGGAAAACACACACACATTTTAAAATCTCATATAGATGCAATTAATTCTAATTATAATTGAGGAAGTAATAGCTACCACTTACTGGCCGCTCTGTATTGAGCCAGTGAACCAATGTCTTTACATGAATAATAATCTTTACATGTTAATAATCTTTGGAACATCTTAAAAATAATTCTTTGTTTAATGAATGCATTTATGAAAATATTGTCTATGCTTCCTTCTTTTATATTTTAATTATGTGGAATAGAAGTCTCTGGGTCAATAATTATTGAACATAATTGAAATATGTCTTTGGATATCATATTATAGGTTTTTCCCTTATTTTCTGTTGATAATGTATTTTCACCAATACTAAATGGATATCATCAAGACAAAGTGAAAATATATTTTCTTTGTTCAACTGTTGTGATTTAACTGAACTTTGCCTCATTTAAGGACTGAAAGAGTGAGAGATGAAGACCCACAATCTGATTTTCTGATCCTTCATGGCTGGGACTACCTTTTTAAATTTTATGTTCCTTAATTATTATTAGTTTTGGCTTCCATCTGGACAACTTACAATGGTCGTTTTCTACCCCGAAGCCACAAGTTACAAACATCTGCCATTGTTTTGCCAAAGTTTGTCTGTAGTGCCTTTCCTCCAAAATGTGGGCATGTAAATAAATTCTGTAAAGATTACTTATATTTCTATTGAAAATATCAGTCATAACACTGTTCTAATTGTTTGATTGTGACCAGTGAATTTCTGGACTGTTTTCTGAAAAACAGAAATACATTGTGTGGAAAAGGAAGTTATGCATGGCAATAGCATTTTACCGTACACTGCTTGCAAATACTTATTTAAATGCAGATTTATCATTTAAATTATGAGTTACTAAAATTTAAGTGTATTTTCCATTTCATCATTTTATTGCATACCTTCCAATACTGTATGAACATTGTATACTGTTCATACAGTATAAGCTATCTCAGTAAGTTTGTTGTTTGTAAGCTACCAGTCCATGGTATTTTGTTATGGCAGCCTCAACAGACTAAGACACCGTTGGTGCTCGCTGTTAATTCATTTTAGCACGGGTGTATTTTAACTTATAACCATATTAGAGTAGAGCTCTTACTACTAAGGCATGTAGGGAATAGTGTTTCTGGTGTCTCAACTGCAAGGCTTATGTGTATATCAAGTTTTCTCCATTACAATTGGGAAGGAACCTCAACATTCCCCCAGTATTGTGAGACCTCTAAAGCTCCTAGCTTCTCAGTATCTATTCTCTGCTGGACCTTCTGGAATCGTGTCTTGCACATGGTCAGCTTACGACTTGTCAAAGAACCTAGGGCATATTCTATGCAGATGTTTGGAATGCTTCTCTCTCCTTTTCTCCTGATTTATTACCAACTAAATCCCATCCACTTCCAGAGCCCAGGCTCTGATCTGTTTCCTCCATTCACTGAGACCAGTGTTCTCAGTCTGCCTCTATTTTTCTGTGCAACATTTTAAAAAATGTCCCCAGTGAGAAATGCAGGTTTAATGTGGGTCCCACTTCATATGCTTCCTCCTTCTATTAACGTTCACAGCATAGTCTATTGCTTTCAAACATGTTTTTATGCATTTTGCACCATTTTTATAATTGCTTACAGCAGTTGAATTAGTTTGATACCAGCTATTTTGTCTTGCTCAGAAACTAATTAGTTCTTCATATCTACTTCAGCCACTCCCTAAAAATCAGAAAATTTGATTAAATTTTTTTAACATCTTTCTTGGAGTATAATTGTTTTACAATGGTGTGTTAGTTTCTACTGCAAAACAGTGAATCAGCTATACGTATACATATATCCCCATATCTCTTCCCTCTTGCGTCTCCCCCCTCCCACCCTCCATAACCCACCCATTAAGGTGGTCACAAAGCACCGAGCTGATCTCCCTGTGCTATGTGGCTGCTTCCCACTAGCTAGCTGTTTTACACCTGGTAGTGTATATATGTCCATGCCACTCTCTCGCTTCAACCCAGCTTACCCTTCCCCCTCCCCGTGTCCTCAAGTCCATTCTCTACATCTTTATTCCTGTCCTGCCCCTAGGTTCTTCACAACCATTTTTTTCCTTTTAGATTCCATATATATGTGTTAGTACAGTATTTGTTTTCCTCTTTCTGACTTACTTCACTCTGTATGACAGACTCTAGGTCCTCTACCTCACTACAAATAACTCAATTTCGTTTCTTTTTATGGCTGAGTAATATTCCACTGTATATATGTGTCACATCTTCTTTACCCATTCAACTGTCAATGGACACTTAGGTTGCTTCCATGTCCTGGTTACTGTAAATAAAGCTGCAATGAACACTGTGATGCATGACTTGTTTTGAATTATGGTTTTCTCAGGGTATGTGCCCAGTAGTGGGATTGCTAGGTCATATGGTAATTTTATTTTTAGTTTTTTAAGGATCGTCCATACTGTTCTCCATAGCAGCTGTATCAATTAACATTCCCATCAACAGTGCAAGAAGGTTTCCTTTTCTCCACACCCTCTCCAGCATATATTGTTTCTAGATTTTTTGATGATGGCCATTCTGACAGGTGTGATTGTGTTACTGTCGATTTCCCCTTTTATACTTGTTAGCATTTGCCTTATGTATTGAGGTGCTCCTGTTGTGTGCCTAAATATTTACAATTTTTATATCTTCTTCTTGGATTGATCCCTTGATCATTTTGTAGTGTCCTTCTTTGTCTCTTGTAATAGTCTTTATTTAAAAGTATTTTTTTCTGAAATGAGAATTGCTACTCCAGCTTTCTTTTGATTTCCATCTTCATGGAATATCTTTTTCCATCCCCTTTCAGTCTGTATGTGTTCCTAGGTCTGAAGTGGGTCTCTTGTAGACAGTGTATGTACGGGTCTTGTTTTTGTATCCATTCAGCCAGTCTATATCTTTTGGTTGGAGCATTTAATCCATTTACATTTAAAGTAATTATCGATATGTATGTTCCTATTACTATTTTCTTAATGGTTTTGGGTTTGTTATTGTAGGCCTTTTCCTTCTCTTGTGTTTCCCACTTAGAAAAGTTCCTTTAGCATTTGTTGTAAAGCTGGTTTGGTGGTGCTGAATTCTCTTAGCTTTTGCTTATCTGTAAAGGTTTTAATTTCTCCATCAAATCTGAATGAGACCCTTGCTGGGTAGAATAATCTTGCTTGTAGGTTCTTCCCTTTCATCGCTTTAAATATATCCTGCCACTCCCTTCTGGCTTTCAGAGTTTCTGCTGAAAGATCAGCTTTTAACATTATGGGGATTTCCCTTGTCTGTTATTTGTTGCTTTTCCCTTGCTTCTTTTAGTATTTTTTCTTTCTATTTAATTTTTGATAGTTTGATTAGTATGTGTCTTTGTGTATTTCTCCTTGGATTTATCCTGTATGGGGTCTCTGAGCTTCCTGGTCTTGACTGACTATTTCCCTTCCCATATTAGGGAACTTTTCAACTGTAATCTCTTCAGATTTTCTCAGTACCTTTTTTGTCTTCTTCTGGGACCCCTATAATTTGAATGTTGGTGCATTGAATGTTTTCCCAGAGGTCTCTGAGACTGTTTTCAATTCTTTACATTCTTTTTTCTTTAGTCTGCTCTGCAGTAGTTATTTCCACTGTTTTATCTTCCAGGTCACTTTTCCGCTCTTCTGCCTCAGTTATTCTGCTATTGAGTCCTTCTAGAGAATTTTTTCATTTCATTTATTGTGTTGTTCATCATAGTTTGTTTGCTCTTTAGTTCTTCTAGGTCCTGTTAAACGTCTCTTGTATTTTCTCCATTCTATTTCCAAGATTTTGGACCATCTTTACTATCATTACTCTGAATTCTTTTTCAGGTAGGCTGCCTATTTCCTCTTCATTTGTTTTGTTGTGCTTCATCTGCTGTCTATTTCTCTATCTTCCTATTTTGCATAAATTACTGTGTTTGGGGGGGTCTGTTTCACAGGCTGCAGGTTCGTAGTTCCCGTTGTTTTTGTTGTCTGCCCCCAGTGAGTAAGGTTGGTTCAGTGAGTTGTGTAGGCTTCCTGGTGGAGGGGACTGCTGCCTGTGTTCTAGTGGATGAGGCTGGATCTTGTCTTTCTGGTGGGCAGGGCCTCATCTGGTGGTGGCTTTTGTGCATCTTTGAACTTATTATGATTCTAGGCAGCCTCTCTGTTAATGGATAGGGTTATGTTACTGTCTTGCTAGTTGTTTGGCATAGGGTGTCCAGCACTGTAGCTTGCTGGTCATTGAGTGGAGCTGGGTCTTAGCATTTAGAGAGAGATCTCTGGGAGAGCTTTTGCCATTTGATATTATGTGGGGCCAGGAGGTTTCTGGTGGACTAATGTCCTGAACTTGGCTCTCCCACTCAAAGGCTCAGGTCTGACACCCGGCTGAAGCACCACAACCCTGTCAGCCACACGACTTAGTTCTGTGATCTTGGACCAGGCGGTTAACTTCTCTGTGCCTCAGATTTCCTCATGTGCCACACCTCCTCACCCCAGAGGCCCAGTCAGGTGGGAGAGAAGGGCTGTTCCTCACAGGCTGTGCAGGGAGGAAGCCCACAAGGCTGGTGTAGGACCAAATTCTCAATTAAATCTGTTATCTTCATGTTTTCTGTCTACCTTTCTGCTACTACTCTGGTCTAGATTATCATAATCTCTTCCCTGGATTCCTACACTAGCTTTCAACTCACGTCTCCAGTTCCAGCATGTACTCTACATTATAGAGTGGAATTCTAGAAAGAAAACTTACATTATGTCACTATCTGGGTGAAATTTCTCAATAGCTTCTTATTAAACTTACAGTTAATATTTGAACTCCTTACAGTGAGTTCAAATATTAACTACTCAAAGATGTAATGAAAAATGAAATTTATGAAAATTATTCTTACATTTCATTGAATGTTAAAAAATGACATTTCATTTTAGATGCTTTATCATTATTGGCACTCTAAGCTATATATTAGATCTATTTCTTTATCACTATACACAGTTAATGACTCATATTTGTGTGTACTACAAGGAATTTTGAAAGTCAAAATTAAATATAGATTTTTTTAAATGAATTTATGGAAAGAAAGAAGTCTTTTAGCTAACATTAACAAGGATAAGTCAAAAATTTTAAATATAGTGTTCATATCTGCCCTTAATTATCTTATTGTCAAAAAAGAAATGAAAATGTTTTTGTGTATGTATGCATTACAGTAAATAGAGTTACTGTTTTGAATGAGAAGACTCATATGTAACATAGAAAATCTACTTACCCACTCAGTATGTGTGTGTGTGTGTGTGTGTGTGTGTGGTTTAGAAACATATCTATACTCCATCTCACAGAATTGTAATATGGTCAAATGAGAAAATACATTTGAAAGCACTTTCAAAGTTTTTAAATGAAATGTTTTAACACTGCCCACTGTAATCATAGATAATTTTAAAGAACTAGTATACATTTTTAAAAATAAGTAAAATGAAACACTAGTCACAGACACAGTTTGCTTTTATATGCATGAAGTAATTTGCAAAATTGAATTATTTTGTTATTTTGGCCCCTGTTTCTGAATCATTTTTATCACCACTATTCTTTGGGATGTAGAGGTTTGCTTACAGAGTGACCCACTTTCTCCTAGCTCGTCTTTGGGACTATATATATTAGACCCTTCTAACATTGGAAGGGTCACTCAGATACCACTATACAAGTTATTATTTCAGCACAATAAATTACATTTTCCAAATTGCTCCCAATCGATCATCATTAATCTGGGAAAATGGGAAGTGTTTAGTGGTCTAATTACATATCTGATCCTTTAAGATTCTGGGTGAATAAAAATATAAACTCTATGTGATATATGGGTGTTTTAGGTATCAAACTAAAATCTAATAGCACAAATCATGTATACATTCATATGTAAAATCCTGACATGAGAATATGTAAGCAATCCTTTTTAAGATGATGTGATAGGATTATGCATTGATTGTACTTTCTACTCTAAACATAGCAGTAAGAAGTAAGACCTGTTTTTAAAAAGTCATTAAGAAACCTAGGCTTGTTTAGTGGTACAAATAAAACATTCCATAGGCCAGAAACAACAAAGAAACCCAAAACAGCAGTGTAGCTGCAGGCAAGAGTTTGCTTGTATCTGGATCCAAACGTGGGACATGATGACTGGGAGTATGACTCAGAGGGGGCAAGAACCAAACTCACCCCTTATAAAACAGAGTGGAGGGAGAGAGAAAGGAAAAACATTCATGACAAACGAAGCATCCCCCAAATTTCTCATCATATCAAAAGCCTGTTACCAAAATTAAGAAAAAGGAGGGGGCTTCCCTGGTGGCACAGTGGTTGAGAGTCCGCCTGCCGATGCAGGGGACACGGGTTCGTGCCCCGGTCTGGGAAGATCCCACATGCCGCGGAGCGGCTGGGCCCATGAGCCATGGCCGCTGCGCCTGCGCGTCCGGAGCCTGTGCTCCTCAACGGGAGAGGCCATAGCGGTGAGAGGCCCACCTACTGCAAAAAAAAAAAAAGAAAAAAGAAAAAGGAGGAAACATCCAACTAACTTAAAGATTGAAAAACAGAATATAACTACAGTTATAGTTGACATTTATAAAATACAACTAAAGATTCTGAAAAACCTTAATACATTAAAATTATAAATTGAGATATTTCAAATTTTCTGGAAAATAATTTCCAGTACTCCATAAAAAGTAAAAAAGAAACCTGATAGAGTAATTATTATTATTAAATACTTTGCTCATGCATCAATTTTCTTATTCCTCCTTGAAACAGATAAACCAAGTTTTATAGCTGATTTTTGTAGGTGAGTTTTATCAAAACTGTAAGAAACAGATAAAAAATGTTTTAGAGAAATTCAAGAGTGCATTTCCTAACATATGTTATCAGACAGAAAATTATTGAAACAAACTTGATGAAAATAGTATAAGAGAAGAGAATTATAGATTTATCTATGATTATGCGTGAAAAATTCTAGGTGATAATCTTGGCAAATGGAATATAAAAGGGTTATAAAATATTCATCATGACCATATGGTATTTATTCTTAGAATTCACAAAAGGTTCTCTATCAAAACTGTATTAACATATTCCACCACTCCAATTGAGAAAAATGGGATGATTATTCCATAAAATAAAATCATTAAAAAATATTAACCGGGCTTCCCTGGTGGCGCAGTGGTTGAGAGTCCGCCTGCTGATGCAGGGGATATAGGTTCGTGCCCCGGTCCGGGAAGATCCCACATGCCGCGGAGTGGCTGGGCCCATGAGCCATGGCTGCTGAGCCTGCGTGTTCGGAGCCTGTGCTTCGCAACGGGAGAGGCCACAACAGTGAAAGGCCTGCGTACCACAAAAAAAAAAAAAAAAAAAAAAAAAAAAAAATATATATATATATATATATATATATATAAACCCATATTCATGGTTAAAACTAAGAATATAAAAGAAGTTCCACTATCCACTTAGGATTTCTACTTTAAATTACCAAACATTGTTCTTCACAGGGAATCGTTTAACCTCTCGAGTTCAAAAACAAACAAACAAAAAACCAAAACTAACCAGTAAATCTGCTATTCAATGTTGTACCACAGTAGGTCATAAATAAGAAAAAAAATGGTGCAAATACTGGAAAAAAGTCAATTTTTCTATTATATACAGATGAAATACACGTCCAAGGTACAGACCAGTTATATAAAGTTAAATAACTTTTCTTGATGAAAGTTCAACAAACTAAAAACATAAGAAAAAAATTCCAATAATAATCCAAAATTTATGAAACAATAATTTAAAAGATGTCTTTGAATAAATCAAAACAACTTCTCCTTTTGAGAAGTTTACAAAATTTCTTTAGGTGCTGAACGGGGCCCTGAATAAATAAGGAGCTCTATTACATTCATAGATAATGTTATAATAATGATGCCATTTCTCTCCAGACTAATCTTTAAGTTTACACATTTCCAATCAGAATATCAACAGAAAAATGCATGGAACTTGTCAAATTGTACTGATGTTCACATTGAAGAGAGTAAAGTTTCAAGAATAGCTATTTCTGACAGCAAATTAAAAAAGAGGTGCCTTCAATCATCATCAGATATTAATAATCACTTAAAGCTATGATAAGGTAATGGATGTTCGTTTCATAGATATTATGACATGTTTACTGACCTTGTGAAAAATTTTATAGCAAGTAGAATGTGTTCAACTTATTCATAGATAAACATTGTCTGAATAGTATTTCCTATTAAAGTCAACTATATCATAAGAATGTCCATAACATTTTCCTAGGAACATTTCTTTTAGCTATCTTAGAAATCACAAATTTAAAAACAAGATCAGGTAGTGAATGTTATGTCTCTGATAATTTATATTACTTTAAAAATGAACTAACACACTGAACATAACCAAATTCCAAGTCTTTTTATTGTGGATGCAATGTTTTCACTGTTTTGATAAAATAGTTATACATACATATATGTTATAGATAAATGGGGATGGATGGATGGATGGATGGATACAGATACATAGATAGAAAGAAAGGTAGCTCTATGATTTCAAGGATATTGCTTGTCTCGCTCATTACTTTATAACAAACAGAACAATGGAACACATGACATGTATAAGAAATACTTTCTTTGATAAAAAATCCTAGTTTCCCATTAAAGAAATAAATTATATACTGTTCCTAACTGTATCCCCTTTATTTAAAAACACTACCATGGCAGCTGGATTAGATAATTTTGTGTTAAAAATACATAAAAAGGGGTCATTTTGTGTATTTCCAATTTGCAAAAGGTAATTTTTTTTGGTGGGGAAACTGAATAAGACATTTTATGGAGTAGAAACAAGGAAATGTGATCCTAATGTCAGTTTGCCAATTTTTCTAGACTTGCAAGTTAATGAATCTTTGAAACATGTACTATTCCGGTTGAAAATGTAATAGTATCTACAAGGCCGATAGAAATAGAAGCACAATTTCTGTTCTTTTGTTTCTGAGTCCAGAATCCAAATGCTGTTAGTAAAGCCTTATATTTAAGTTTTGGAGGTAAGGTAAATATTGTAATAGGAAAGCTTTGACATTTTAAAAGATGGAATTTCAAGACAGCAAACATACATTCTAATTTTTCTTGGGGGCTGGCGTATGTACGCACATGCTTGCATTACTTACAAAAAAATGAGCTGGTAATCACCTTACATATTTATTTGCATTTAATATTGATTTATATTTTTTCTCAATAGATTTTCTTCATCTTCCTCTTAATTTGGTTTAGAGAAGAAAAATTTCAATGTGATGAACAAGTCTGCTCTTTTCTATGTAGTTTATGTATTTCTAAATCTTTTCTTATTTTCATGAATGAGAAGATTATAAAATATGACACCATCCTGTGATTGTGTATTTCTTCATTGTACAGTGGGAAAAGGATATTATAACGAAATTTCACCAACCTCATGAATGAAAAACACATTTTACATTAAATCTTATCTAACTGCTATTTTATAGTATAGCTAAGTAACTCACAATCACAGTTACAGTTGAGCTACACTTTTAAGAACATTCTTAATGCAGCTACCTGGAACACTTTTAAATGTTCTGTTTTCAGACCTATAGAAATATACACACACATGTGGTCATTCTATTCTTTTAACATATAAAAGTTAAGTAGAATTTGGTGAAAAGAACTGAGGGAGAGAAAGCAAGTAAAAAATATAGACTTAACTAAAGATCTTTATGTATGCAGTTTATATATAACTTAAGATAGATTAATTTATCATTCATATTTTTGTTTTACATGGTATTCTGATTTACTTATATCCTCTAAATACTACTCTATGTATTATCCTCATTTTAAAAATAATATCTTAGTTCACTGCTAGATCTTTACATAGAAATATGCTTCAGAATGCGAAAGCAGGGCATTTTATCTGTTTAAGGGAATATCTCCCCATTTTTGTACCCACAGTGGTTTCTAAAGACAAGAGAAATGGCCTTGATTTCAAGGGTAAGTGTCTAACTCTTCACAGTGAAATATTGGCTATATTCCCTGTGCTGTATATTACATCATTTTAACTTATTTTATACCTAGTACTTTGTACCTCTTAATCCCCTTCACCTATCTTGCCCACCCCTTGCACTCATTCTCATCTTTGGTAACCACCAGTTTGTTCTCTGTATCGTGAGTCTGTTTCATTATATTCATTTGTATTATTTTTTAGATTCCACATATAAGTGAAAATATACAGCATTTGTCTTTCTCTGTCTGACTTATTTCACTAAGCAACCTACCCTCTAGATCCATCCATGTTGTCATAAATGGCAAAATGTCATTCTTTTTATATGGTTGAGTAATACTCCAGTGTGTGTGTGTGTGTGTGTGTGTGTGTGTGTGTGTGTGTGTGTGTGTGTATCACATCTTTATCCATTTATCTGTTGACGGACACTTAGGTTGCTTCCATATCTTGGCCATTGCAAATAATGCTGCTATGAACATTGGGGCACATATATCTTTTTTAATTACTGTTTTCATTTTCTTTGGATAGATACCCAGGAATAGAATTGCTGGATTATCAAGGAAACACAAATCAGAACTACAATGAGATATCAACTCTTATGTGTCAGAATGCCTACTGTCAAAAAGACAAGAAATAATGTGTTGGCAAGGATGTGGAGAAAAAGAAACCTAGTACACTGTTGCTGGGATTGTAAATTGTTGAAGCCCCCATGGAAAACAGTATGGAGTTTCCTCAAAAAATTAAAAATGGATTTTTTTTTTTTTTTTTTTTTTTTTTTTGCTTTTTGAAACACAAACTTTTACATACCGACATCCAGCCCTACATTCCTTATTCCAGGATCATGTAAAAGTTTTTCCTCTTTAAAACAAATTTATCTCATTTGCTCTGATTTTCCCCTAGCTTATCTGGAGTCTAAATTTGGCCATGAAGCTTATTTTCTCTCTTCATAGATTTTCTAAGTTTCTTTTTGTACTGGCTTCTTCAATGCTGCCTAGAAAATATATACTTAAGTCTTAGAATGATAAAACCCAAACTTTGCTAGACAGTTATTGCCTTCTTCTACAATTTCATTTTTTTTAAATCTTCCTTTCTTGCAAATCTCTTGGGCTAAATATTCTCTAGTTACTAGTTACTATGTCCAATTCCTCCATTACCGTTTATATTAATTTAATAAATGTTTCTGTAAGTCATCCTATGTGCTGAGCACTGCTTTAAGCATTATTGTATTTTTAATACAGTATTGTACTTTAAGCATATTATATGTGTGTGTAATTCAATCCATCTGTTCAATACCATGCAAAAGTTTACCTCTGATTATAAAAGTATGATTTGCTCATTCCAGAAAAACTTGGAAAATAGAAAAAAACATGTAAACACAAAAGTTATCCACAATCTCAAACGTCAGAAATACTGATAATATTTTGCTTGATTTTGCATAGTTTTGCAATTGTCTGTGTGTATGCATAGGTTCATTTTGTGTACTTATAATGTGTGTATATATTTAGATGATCATAAGAGCTAAGAATTACATACTCTCTGTTATGCATTGTTCTAAGTAGAATACACCCATCTAATCTCAACATCAACCATATATTTATTTTCACCATTTCACAAAGGAGGAAATTGAGGAAAAGAGAGGTTAAGTAATTTGCTTATTAAGTGGCAAAAACTGGGATTCATATTCAGGCAGCATGACTCTGGAGTCCAAACTCATGTATATAATGTCTATTCTACACAGCCTCTGGGGATACACATACACACACACACACACACACACACACACACACTCACTCTCTCTCTCTCTCTCTCTCTCAGTCTCATACATATGCTAAATATATACCTATATGTTAATTACTGATTATGTATAAGTATAACCACAATTATGATATCTATGTGGATTTAACCCTGCTTTTTATTCAAAATTATGTTTTAAGTATTTTGCTATTTAAAATTATTAAAATACCATTTTAATGGATTCATAATATTCTAAGGTATGATATTATTTGAAGTTATTTTCTATTGTTAAACATTCTTCTCCTTTCAAATCTTTAAATATTGTACATATTATTGCAATAAACATCTATGCATATAAATTTCTGCTCTAATTTTTCATTATTAAGAATACTCTAGGGACAGAGGAGACAGATACAGTCACTGATGATTGGGTGTGTGAGTCAATATGTGTGTGTGGGGGTGGAAAGGCATCCAAAAATAGATGCAAATGTGAATAAGATTCCATACTATTTTGACAGGAAGTGTCAGGATACTGTATAGACATAGTGAGAGAGTAGAAGCTACTTTATGGTTTCTATTATTTGTAATAATATAAAAATATCATGGCTAAGAACTATAGTTTGGCCTGGAAATCTAAAGGGCTTCTAAAAATTCCTTCCAGGGATCTTTGTTTGGAAAGGAAAAACGACCATCTATACGAATTATTTGATAGATGTGGATTATTCATTCAAATAATCCTAGCCTCACTGCTAATTCTGTTTTCTTCCACAAATCACTTGGCTTCACTGAAGGCCGAGGCCAAATTAGCTGCATATTATTCAACCTCTCTTGCTTTTAATGTAGTGAATTTCTTCCCTTTCATTTTCTTACTCTGTGCTTGGGTTTTTGGTAAACTGTTCTACTGCTTTTCACTTTAAATCGTTTCAACACCATGGATAGTTTATGCACTTTGGTCTGACTCCAAATTGTCACTGAAGTAAGATTGCTGGGGACGAGTAGACCTTGAAGCTAACCTGATTTTTGTGGCTCACTGCATCCTTATTTCTTCCCAGGCATTGCCTCAAGGCCAACTGGATTTGTAAGGATATACTTACATAATTCTGATTTAATTTTTCTTATGGGAAATTATGCAAGTTCAGGAGCTCTACACCCTTTTACTGAAATAATTATTTTCAAATTCCATCAATGTTTTCACAATTCAAGGGAAGTAAAACATTCATTGCAAGACTAATGTCCACCACTAAAAACTTTTTTGAAAAGGGATTTTTTTTTCTTCATATGCTTCTCTTTTTGTAAAGGGAAACGGTGTTTATGTTCATAATCATGAAGCAAGAAACTATTCCCCATTCTTACGTACTAAGCTTGAAAAGGAAATGATGCTTTATCTATTTCCTTAAGTATATTACTGCAGTTAGACCTTCTGATAGCTTTTTATTATGGGTGAGAATCATCTGCTCAACGGGTTTTAATGTCTTCAGAAGAGAAGCTCCCATCTGTAAGGAAATTACATTGTGTCATGACTGAGCATACAGAAATTATTTTTCAGAGACAAATAGAACTACAGAACTACAAAAAGAATTCATGTATTCTGGATCAAACCAAAGGAAGGAGTAACTAGTGGATGTCCCATTAGAACAGAGGATCTCATTGTTAATCTTTATAAACCCACTTGCTCAGCCTTCCAGAATCAGACTAATTACTACTCATGCCTTTCCTAGTTTTATTTTCTTTGTCCAAAATATATAGCCTTAACATCAGAAATACTTAAATATTTCTTGTATCAAAAGATACTATTTACTTAGTGTTAAAACAAATTCTAGCAATGAGTTTTCTTCAATCTAAAGTGAAAATTAGTAAAGAATCAAAGTAAAATTGAAATTGATAAAACATTAGTATCATTAAAAAATACATCATTTTTCCCCTTTCTTGTTTGTTTCTGCCCTGGGGGGCTGGGAAGACCAGTTAGCATGAATTATATCCCATCCCATTTTCCTTCTGCTTTCATTCCTGAAAAGACGTTCAACAGTCCCACCTCCATAACTGTTTTAATCTGTTCAGGCTGCTATAACAAATTACCACAGACTGGGTGGTTTATAAACCCCAAAAAATATATATATATTGTCACAGTTCTGGAGGCTGGAAGTCAAAGATGAAGGTGCCCACATGGTCAGGGGAAGGCTGTCTTTCAATGACAGACTTCCTTTTATATCCTCACGGGGTGGATGGGGCTGGGAGCAATGTGGAGTCTCTTTTACAAGGGCACTAATCCCACTCATGAGGGCTCCACCCTCCTGCCCTAATCACCTCCCAAAGGCCCTATCTTCTAATACATCACAATGGGCCTTAGAATTCCAGCATGTGAGTTTTGGCAGCCACAAACATTCAGACCATAGCAATATCCTCCCTAAATCCAACATTCCTTGTTCTACTCCTGTCTTACCTCTCAGCACAAGCATTAAACAGAGTGGTATCAAAGAGGCTGCAAAATGCCAATTAAGATTTGAGCTCAATATAACCATCATCTGAGGTCCAAAAGAGAGATGCCAAAAGTGTAGGTGAACAAACTCCTACCATGTTCTGACACCACTGTCTCTGCATTTATGCATTTCTTCTCTCAATGCAGCTAGAACTCACAGCAACTCTGCTGCAGGGTCCCAGGTGCATCTTCTGACTAATAGCTTTACTCCTGCCCATATGACGTATTCAGAAGTTCAAGTAGTCTGTTGTATGTACACATAAGATTATGTTTTGTTCTGATAACATGATTTTAGAAGGATCTAAAATCCAAAGATAAATATATTTATCTACAAAATAGATAATTATAAGCTAATCTAAGCAGCAGTGTCCTGTAGGTAATTTGTGCCAGATTTCCTGTGGGAGAATGTTTTCTAGATGGGATATTAGTTGCTCCTGTGAGTGCAAACATGCTAAAGCTATAGCAAAATTTAGTTCTACCTTGACTCTTGAAGGCAATAAAGGAAAGAAATTATATTTCTCTCTACTTTGTTATTATTATTTTGGCTTCTTATGTCCATTAACAATCATTTTTCTTTTATTTTAGGTGATGCCTTTGGCTATAAGACTGTCATCTTGCAAAGTTTAAAAGTGGAATAGAAAAGCTTAAATACTGTCCATTTTGTGATTGTTACCCTGGTTCTGTTATTGTCTCTGCCCTATGGAATTGCTACCTTTCCAACTTCACTATTTGTAGATCATGAGTGTCAAATAATGTTCCCCTATGCAAAGATTTTTCTCTTTTAAGATAACCTAAGAATTCAGGTGAAGTTATGTTCAATTGTCAAGAGTTTTTCTGTGTGTTTAATGATTTATATTAGTATCTCAATTAACTTTATTGTTATTATCTCATTTTCTATCCTGTTTTATGAAGGGTACCATGGCTCTATCCTATTGAATTATTTTAATCATCTTATTCTGTTTGGAAAAGCAGATATTATGTCCTATATCATGTGGCATATCACATTTTTATATTTAAATGACTTTATGGCTGTTCATATATTGCTTTGAAAGTAGAGTACAGTTGACTTGGTATTTGATTATATATGTGTATATTGTTTACCCAATGGTTAATCATAGCTTCCATTTCTCTGCCTTCCCACTAGATCACTTAATGAGTTGAGGTGACCCAAAGGTGTTTCTGGAAGTTGTCTCCAGCTACACATGCCAAATACAAGCATAAAGCTCACTGTATATTTATAAGTATTCTACTAGAAAGACTCACAAAAATTTTATTTATATGGCAAGGCTTGGGAACAAGGTTTCATACTAAGAATTCGCCTGGTAACCTAGTTAGTCCTCTGTATGCTTTTCACACCTGCCATAGGCATGAAATGCCTATGCAGCAAGGTGACTTCATTATATAACAATACCGCGTTGCAACAGACTTTAAAAATAGGCATCCTTATTTAGCTCCTTCTGTGTGCTGTCCACTGCACTTGGTGAGTTTCCTGGGGTATGGTATTATCTATGTTATGTAGACAAACAAATCAAGGTTCACACATGTACTGGAACTTGTCCAGTTACAGATAGGTAGAACATCATGGGCCTGACTTTCAAGCACATGTCTACCAGACCCTGTGGCTCATTTTCTACTCATTTTGTTGCACTACAACCCTGAGACCTAGTATAAAGACTCTGCCACGTGAGGAAGAACAGTGGGAAATCCAATGCTCAGTTTTATTTTTATGAGAGGTATCCCTGTGACACTGAATTAAGGAAATCTACTTCTGATTCAGAATATCTTCTCATAGTTGCAAACAACCTGTCCCTCAATTAAAATTAGACTTAGCTTCTCACCTATGATTTTGTTTACCTTGCTTGTAAACCTACAAAATACATTTAATATTAAAAAATACAAAAATGTATACAGTCTTTGGGGCTTCCCTGGCAGTGCAGTTGTTGAGAATCTGCCTGCCAATGCAAGGGACACAGGTTCGAGCCTTGGCCCGGGAAGATCCCACGTGCCGTGGAGCAACTAAGCCCGTGAGCCACAACTACTGAGCCTGAGCTTTAGAGCCCACAAGCTACAACTACTGAGCTCATGTGCCACAACTACTGAAGCCTGTGCGCCTAGAGCCCGTGCTCCGCAACAAGAGAAGCCACAACAATGAGAAGCCCGCGCACCGCAATGAAGAGCTCCCCACTCACCGCAACTAGAGAAAGCCTGCGCACAGCGACAAAGACCCAACACAGCTAAAAATAAATAAATAATGATTTATTTTTTAAAAAATGTATAGTCTTTCAACATTAAGGTTGCATAATGATATTCTTCCTTGAAATTTTAACTGTTAAAATATAAACAGTTTATATTTTAAAACTGTTAAAATATAAACAGGCTTATGATTAGTAATTTTAAGAGATGGTATTTTATCCTTTACATTGTTAATCCTTGGTGGTTTGCATTAATTTATGCATTTAATTTTTATTTTTGAAATTTCACGTATTATTTTTATATGTGATCTACTTAAAAGCATAAAGTTTTATCAAGGAAGTTACACTACAGATTTTTTTAAATAAAACAGCAAAATAATTAAATTATATTCAGTTTATATGCAGTTTAAGTTTTTCTTACAAAAGGAATTTTGGAAATCAATGGATTTTGGCCAGAGAAGTTTTGAATTATTATTTATAAAAATTATGAATAACTTTATTAGTTATGGTATTATTGAGCACTTTTTAAGGACCATAAACCAAAGATTGGCTTGCTTATTCAAAATTTGACCAGCTGACATTTTTCCTTCAGTAGTATAATACCAAAATATATATCAACATTCTTTTCCATTGGCCAAATATAAATCCTCCCTTCCTTGTGGCAAAGAGTGACCTGCTATTTTCAATGCCAACGTGAAGTCCCCCTCAATGTTATCAACACATTCACACACATTTTAAAATAAACAAACAAAAACTAACCTTGAAAGGTTTAATTTTATAAGCCACCATTCCCTACTCACTTCTGTTTGCAAATGTTAAGAACTCTTAACAATTAAGTCATTTGTATTGTTGAGACTGTGATTTCATCAGTCTTGCTCTGTAACATACATATTGTCATTTTCAGCACTATTGGTGGTATTGCTAACCAAGAGTTTTTAAGCGCATTCGTACTTCCTCCAGCAAAGAAACAATGGGGCTTTGAGGGATGGTGTTTATCTTATGTGACCATTTTAAGGGTCATATTTCCAAAACAAGAATCTCAGAGTCACAGTCTTTATGCTCATGAAACAAATAAAAATTTTTCTAATAGTCTCACAACTGTATCACATTTTCTCTAATAAACTGAGGACATAAAACAAGCATAGATTTGGGAGTCCAACACACCTGATTTATTATTTAGAAGATGTATGATTTTGAGAAGTTATTCTTAGCTCCTGCTTCTGTATCTGTAATATGAATATTATATCTATTATATTGAATTATTT
Source organism: Kogia breviceps (assembly GCF_026419965.1). Lineage (NCBI taxonomy): Eukaryota > Metazoa > Chordata > Mammalia > Artiodactyla > Physeteridae > Kogia > Kogia breviceps. The sequence goes on along the minus strand of NC_081324.1, from coordinate 7,941,056 downwards.
TGACAGTGAAATGTGTAAAAATATATAAAATTTAGCATAATTGTTAGGACATTGAAGGAATCCAGTACATTTTAGTTTGCTGTTGATTACTTTGAGGACGAGAATCACTCATATCTCAGCCAAGAGCTGGTGAAAATATTTGAAATATTCTCTACAGTTATGATAGATAATATTCTTTAGGGTTTTGACTTTTAGAATATGCCTGTATAGACAGGAATAAAGACACAGACGTAGAGAATGGACTTGAGGACACGGGGAGGGGGAAGGGTAAGCTGGGACGAAGTGAGAGAGTGGCACTGACATATATATACTACCAAATGTAAAACAGACAGCTAGTGGGAAGCAGCTGCATAGCACATGGAGATCAGCTCGGTGCCTCGTGACCACCTAGAGGGGTGGGATAGGGAGGGTGGGAGGGAGATGCAAGAGGGAGGGGATATGGGGATATATGTATGCATATAGCTGATTCACTTTGTTAATATAGCAGAAACTAACACAACATTGTAAAGCAATTATACTCCAATAAAGACGTTTAAAAAAAGGAAAAAAAAAGAATATGCCTGTATAAATGTATTTTAAAGCATGGTCTCTTATTGAATTTATTCCTATATTTATAAACAGTGTTTCTATATTTAAAATCAGCTACTGATAATGATCTGGCCAAACCATTGATTCATATGTGCAGGCTTAATTTTTAATTCTACAAAAGGGAGGAACGTATACAGGGAGATAATTAAAATAAAATAGGAGTCTTGCTTACATAACTCATATAGCCAAGAGATACTTAAGTCTTCTATATCGACAAAAGAATCAACATAGTTGATATAAGACAGTTAAGAATCAAAATCAAATTAGCATGATTGTTCTCTCTCTAGCTACTATGTGACCTATTATAGTTTTTCACAGCAGAAAATCTAAAGTATGAAACAAAATTATTTGAGTTCACCAGGTGCATTCTTGCTGAATCAGCCTCCTTGGTAAGATGCCAATTTCTACTGTTTCTCATGAAGGAAAAATATGCCTAAATAAAATATTAGTAATGTTTAAAAGGAAAAAACAGCCCTCATCTAAACTCCAAAGTTATGACTAAAAAAAATTTTGCCACAAAAATAAATAAAAATAAGAAAAAAGAAATGTTAACTTTAAGTATACAACTTGAAATTACAGGATCATTTTTAACCCAAAGAGCTTATCATGGAATTGCTGTATGCTGACAATACAAAAATAAATAAAACACATTCTTTGTAGAGAAAGTGTTCAGGAAAAACTACATAATGAAAGTGACAACTGGCTAGTCTTTGGGGATAAAGAGGCAATCACCAGGTAAGCAGGGTTGGGAAAGGCCTTTGACGTACAGGAAGTACATCAATTTGTTGGAAAAAGTAAATAGAATCATGGAAAGATCTTAGACTGAGAAGTCAGAGTAGGTGTATGCTTTGGCGATTAGATCATTTAGTTTCCTCATCTACAAAACTGGGTTAATAATAGTTGTCCATGCAGCCACTAGTAAGTAATAGCCAATAGTGCAAAAATCATCTTGGATTTTAGATAGATCTAGTGGATTGAAGCGTTAGCAGGAGATTTGGTGCCCTGTGTCCTATCAACACATGTATTCCCTATTAGATAACTATTTTTAAGGAGAAGCAAATATTTTGGAGAAAGTCTGACCTGAGTTTGAAACCTGCCCCTGCCTCCTCCTTGGCTTGTATGACCTCAATTCCTCACCCTAAAGGTGGGAAATAGTCTGGCCTATTGTCCCTTTTCAATAAATGTTAGTTCTTGTTGTTAGTATTTAAAGAATTATATTATCCTAGTGTATAATTGACAGAAATACATCAATTCTGTTCCTAGTTGACTCTGAGGGCTTGTGCCCCATTCTCACATGTGGGACATAAATAGTGAAGGTGGCTTATTCAAAAAACTTGGAAACTCGCTGTCTGGAATCACAAATTCAAAATTATCATCGATAGTGTCACGGTGCCGTAGAACTACATTCAAGACACTCACTCACGTGAAGCACTCAAGGGGCTCCTTTGCTGGTAGAAAAGGAGTTACACAGGTGTATAAATTTCATTCACATTCCAGCAACTCTGCCACAGGCAGAATGAGAAGAGGTATCACAGAGAAATAGGTTATTGTGTGGCAAATATATGGAATAAGTGTTATGGGAATTCAGAGACAGGATGATCTAGGTGGAATGGATAGTTTTGGAAAGGATCTGTGGAGAAGGTGAGATGGGGCTGGGCACATAAGTGTCAAAAAGTTTTGGGTAAATGAAAAGATGGGAACTTCAGCAAAGACAAGAGGAGAGAATGCAGAAGCATGACAAGGGGACAAGAGATAGTTTCAATGTGATGTTGGAGGAATAGCATACGGTTGGATGGATAGAAAATTAAAGGCATATGGTGGAGGTCATAGATCATTCTGCTTCTATGTTTGGGCTAGGCATCTCTCCAGAGGCTTCTGGGAAGAGAGGAAGGGATGCTTCCTCCCCAAATAGGCAGGCTGGAATGGTTTGCAGTTCTAAGCTACCCTAATGGTAATATGTTAGAATGTTCATCAGTTCTGGAAGTTGCCACCAACTGCTTTCAGATTTGGGAGCTGTTCTGGACAAGACTCTGAGGTGTTCTTCTAGGTATCTCCAGAAGATACTTTCCTGTTTGTTCAAGTCTAAAGCTGCTCAGCCACAAAAATACAGACCCTATTATCTCTCTTAGAGAAAATGAAAGTATTGTATCAATCCAAAGTTAGATTTGAAGAGGAAAACATAATATAAAATGATTTTAGAATAAAATGTATCTCAAACTAATGCTTAGAAATGTTGCCCATTTAATTTCTATGGCTTGAGAAAACTACCAATTTCAAGTGTAAAATATTTATTAAGGTATTCCTTCAGTTTTGTTAATTTCACCCAAGATAAGGATTCTCAGATTTGTTTTTCATGGTCTGGCCCATGGAGAGTAAAAAGAGCACAGGATGCAGTGGCCTTCACCTTTTGTTACTGAGTGGAATGGAGAGAAGAAAGATCAATGCCAGGTCTGTCCCAGAGAAACAGTTCAGGGGTCAGTTAACCAATCTGATTGTAAGAGAGAGAGCGAGAGACCGAGACCCCAAGACCATGAGAACACAGACCACACATCTTGCTTATCACAGTTCACCCAGTGATAAGCAGGATGCCTGGTCATAAAAAAGCAACAATAAAGAGAGGGCGTGGCCCAAATGTAAGAGTAATCATAATCTCAACTGATCTCTGAAAGTATAGTGTGTCTACTGAATATGGAGGTTGCCAACAGGCTGGTCAGATTAAGTTCCCCGTTGCATGGGAAAAAAAACTAGTGCAAAGAGGAAGAAGCACGTTGAGTACGACTGAGAATGTCTCCCCTAACGTATATATTACACACGTTTACAAAAGAAGAAACTCATACTTAGAAAGATCACCTAAATTCACGATATAATATTTATTATGTGTTTAGAAAAGTGCCTGTCACAGAGGAATTCCTCAAAACTTTTAAAAAGTCACTCCGTAGAGCTGATGGTCTGGGCTTAGCTTTTTACCAGAGTCAGTGTCCTTCCATCAATGTCTGCTGCCTCCCTCTCAGGAATCGAAATATAAATGATGTCTCTGAACACAAAATGTTCTGGATTCTAGACTTCAAAATTAGATATCTGACTTCTAAAGCCAAAGACACTTTCAATGTTTTAATTAGTATGTTTCATTACTAGGAATGCTTAGAACACACACACACACACTTTATTCTATTGGCATCATCTGAATTGTTTGAGCAGATTCACCAGGATAAGGGGTAAATGATTTTGTGGATATATATTCTAAACAGCATTTGAGGCTCTGGCATGTTTAGCTACCTCATGCCTTTTGGCACTTGGGGACACACACACAAAAAGATATTAAGTTCTTTCGTTTTTAAACAATACTAAAGTAGGACTTTGGTATTCTAAAAATGATATGTACTATTTTATGCAAGTGTCACCTTTTTGCTAAAAGTGTCCGTGCATAATCTTCCCACTTGCTTTAAATGTGGTGTCCTAATTGATAGCTTTTTGATGTTAAATAAGTGTCAAATAGAGAATCTGTTATCACCAGGCAATTACGTTTGGTTAATAACCTGGCTGTATTTTTTGTTCACATAGGACATCTTTGTAAAAGCCCAAGCATTAATGGATTTTATTCAAAGTGACAAAGGAAATATTAAAATTGCAATACAATTTCCTTTATCTTCTCTTATCTCAATGGGGAAGGTATCCACATCATGGCATTAACTCACCCAGAAAAGAGAAAGTTAAGGTACTATTATTTCTGCAGAATGACTTTTCCACTGCAGTATCTGCTTGGCTCAGAAGCATAATTTGACTACAGACATGTTGTTTAAACTATATGGAGCTGGAAATCAGCAGGAAACCCAGCTTTTGAACATACACAATGAACTTGCACAGTCTCCCTCTACTCATTATTTTTATCTTCCAATAGTGAAATCAAAATGTTGCCAGTGCTTTTTATATATCTTTTCCTAATTTCCCAAATATATATTATCTATTCTCCCAGATAATTATTTTTTAAAAGTTGGTAAAGCTGACACTAAATATATGTATAAATTCTTTCAACACCTAAAATCTAGTTCTTAAAAAGCATTTGTAAAATGTCAATTTTAATAGTTACTCATTCCAATTTAGAGGTTAAAACAGATGAATTGATGGCACTAAGAAAATAAGTAATAGATATCTAATTCAACAGCATCTCTTATAATAAAAAAACACATTATATGCGCAGAATTTTCCTGAGAAATACAAATTAACAAGTAAGTAAACAAACTCAATTAAATCTATGCTTTAATATTCTGCTCAATACATATTTGGTAATCAACCTGGGATTCTGCAGTTTGGATAAAAGAGACAGAATCAGCTCAGAAAACATCCATTAGACACTTACTAATAGATGTGGGAAGCATCTGGTTTAAGAGTAATACATAATATGTTCCATTCATTCATTCATTCATCCTTCTATAACTGTTGTGAGACTGCAACAAGCCAAGATTTTTTCTAGACACTAGGGAAGGAACAAACAGTGAACAAACAGTGACAAATTTTGATGCTTCTGGAACTCATATTCTAGAGGAAGAAGAAGATATATAATCTTACACTTTCAGTAAAATGTGATAGAAATCTGCACAGAACACTGGGTCTGAACTTGTGTGTTTGGGGTTATAATCAGGACGTTTTTAAATACAGTTGACCCTTGAACAATGCAGAGTTTAGGGAAACCAACTATCCACTGAGTTCAATCATGTATAACTTATAATTGGCCCTCCACATCAGCAGATTCAGCCAACTACCGATCATGCAGTACTGTAGCACTTACTACTGAAAACAAAATCTGTATAAGTGGAGCCATGTAGTTCAAACCCATGTCATTCAAGGGTCAACTGTGTAACACCATACCTTTTCTATTACTAAACACTCTCTTCCAAACCCAAGTCTGTAAACTGCTTAGCTGCAAAGAACATTCTTCCCAGAGATTTAATTAAACAAAATCATTATCATTTTGTAAGAATCACCATATACTTGGACGTAAGTTGAATCAACAAATGAAGTATAATGTTAAAGAGGTTTATCTTTTGTATTTCAATATCTTCTATCTTACATAAATATATTTAAAATAAATCAAATTAAGGAATAGAAGCCAATAAAAGAAGTTTACAAAATACACACCTATAGGTGCACATGACAGAAGATAGAATTAATGATTTGGGGGTTATCTTCCTCAGGTTATATCTTTCTTTAATAATAAGTACAAATTAATAATAATCATAATATTAATCATTCTTCTCTTTTTAAGACGTTTCCTTCCTTTTCTTGTAATAGATATTGGATTCTTTAAACTTCATTGCTGTTTCAACATGTCTGATAATATATGAATTAATGTGAAATTAAATCATGTTGCTCAAATTTTAATTATAGCTTAAACAACGTTATTTTAGCATTTAAGATATCTGCTATTTGGCAAAAAAATGTTGAATTTAACGGAACCTGATTTTTATATCTAGAGATAAACTTTATGAATTCACCTTACATTCTTTTGGGAATAAAACTATATACATGAAGAACTGGAAGAATACCATAAATATTTCAATTATTTGCACTTATTACCATGTTTCTATATATCTTCATGTAGGAGAATATATTTTCCCTCAGTTCTCCAGTTTCCAGATTAAATAAGTGACCAACACCAAAATCCAAACATATATTGCAATGCCCACTAAGCACACATATGTGCCTTTGATTCTGAAAATACATAATGCTCCTAAATCAACATTTTCTGACTTGACTCTGTTACATCCTTAATAATAACAAAGTATCTCCATATATGGAGATTTGATTGATTTGGTTATAAAGCACATAAATCACATTGATGTGATTTGGTTATAAAAAGCTATCCAGAAAAAGAAGGAGGAGCTTCAAGATGGCAGAGGAGTAAGATGCGGAGATCACCTTCCTCCCCACAAATATATCAGAAATACATCTACACGTGGAACTTCTCCTACAGAACACCCACTGAACGCTGGCAGAAAACCTCAGACCTCCCGAAAGGCAAGAAACTCCCCACGTACCTGGGTAGGAAAAAGAAAAAAGAAAAAACAGACAAAAGAATAGGGACGGGACCTGCACCAGTGGGAGGGAGCCGTGAAGGAGGAAAGGTTCCCACACACTAGAAGCCCCTTCGCGGGCGGAGACGCGGGTGGCGGAGGGGGGAAGCTCCGGAGCCGCCGAGGAGAGCGCAGCCACAGGGTGCGGAGGGCAAAGCGGAGAGATTCCCGCACGGAGGATCGGTGCTGACCGGCACTCACCAGCCCGAGAGGCTTGTCTGCTCAGCCGCCGGGGCGGGCGGGGCTGGGAGCTGAGGCTCGGGCTTCGGTTGTCAGAAGCCGGGAGAGGACTGGGGTTGGCGGCGTGAACACAGCCTGAAGGGGTTAGTGCGCCACGGCTGGCCGGGAGGGAGTCCGGGAGAAGTCTGGAGCTGCCGAAGAGGTAAGAGACTTTTTCTTCCCTCTTTGCTTCCTGGGCGCGAGGAAAGGGGATTAAGCGCGCCACTTAAAGGAGCTCCAGAGACGGGCGCGAGCCGCGGCTATCAGGGCGGACCCCAGAGACGGGCATGAGACGCTAAGGCCGCCGCTGCCGCCACCAAGAGGCCTGTGTGCGAGCACAGGTCACTCTCCACACCGCCCCTCCCAGGAGCCTGTGCAGCCCGCCACTGCCCGGGTCCCGGGATCCAGGGACAACTTCCCCGGGAGAACGCACAGCGAGCCTCAGGCTGCTGCAACGTCACGGTGGCCTCTGCCGCCGCCGCCGCAGGCTCGCCCCGCATCCGTACCCCTCCCTCCCCCCGGCCTGAGGGAGCCAGAGCCCCCGAATCAGCGGCTCCTTTAACCTGGTCCAATCTGAGCGAAGAACAGACGCCCTCAGGCGACCTACACGCAGAGGCGGGGCCAAATCCAAAGCTGAGCCCTGGGAGCTGTGCGAACAAAGAAGAGAAATGGAAATCTCTCCCAACAGCCTCAGGAGCAGAGGATTAAATCTCCACAATCACCTTGATGTACCTGCATCTGTGGAATACCTGAATAGGCAAGGAATCATCCCAAATTGAGGCAGCGGACTGTGGGAGCAAGATATATGTATATTCTTTCCTTTTTCTCATTTTGTGCATGTGTATGTGTATGCTTCTTTGTGTGATTTTGTCTGTATAACTTTGCTTTTACCATTTGTTCCAGGGTTCTGTCTATTTTTCGTGGGTTTTTTTTTTCCAGTATAGTTTTTAGCACTTGTTATCATTGATGGATTTGTTTTTTGGTTTGGTTGCTCTCTTCTTTCTTTTATTTTTAATTTTTAAAATTCTTTTTAATAAGTATTTTTATTTTAATAACTTTGTTATTTATTTTTCTTTCTTTCTTTCTTTCTTTCTTTCTCACTTTTATTCTGAGCCGCCTGGATAACAGGGTCTTGGTGCTCCTGCTGGGAGAGCCAAGTTCAAAACACTGGTCCACCAGAGACGTCTCAGCTCCACGTAATATCAAACAGCAAAAATCTTCCAGAGACTCCATCTCAACGCCAAGACCAGCTCCACTCAAAGACCAGCAAGCTACAGTGCTGGACACCCTATGTCAAACAACTAGCAAGACAGGAACACAACCCCATCCATTAGCAGAGAGGCTGCCTAAAATCATAATAAGGTCACAGATACCCCAAAACACACCACCAGACATGGACCTGCCCACCAGAAAGACAAGACCCAGCCTCATCCACCAGAACACAGGCACTACTTCCCTCCACCAGGAAGCCTACACAACCCACTGAACCAAACTTAGCCACTGAGGGCAGACACCAAAAGCAACAGGAAGTACGACCCTGCAGCCTGCGAAAAGGAGACCCCAAACACAGCAAATTAAGCAAAATGAGAAGATAGAGAAACACACAGCAGATGAAGGAGCAAGGTAAAAACCCACCAGACCTGACAAATGAAGAGGAAATAGGCAGTCTACCTGAAAAAGAATTCAGAATAATGATAGTAAAGATGATCCAAAATCTTGGAAATAGAACGGAGAAAATACAAGAGACGTTTAACAAGGACCTAGAAGAACTAAAGAGCAAACAAACAATGATGAACAACACAATAAATGAAATTTAAAATTCTCTAGAAGGAATCAATAGCAGAATAACTAAGGCAGAAGAACGGATAAGTGACCTGGAAGATAAAAGAGTGGAAATAACTATTACAGAGCAGAATAAAGAAAAAAACGGAAAGAACTGAGGACAGGCTCAGAGACCTCTGGGACAACATTAAATGCACCAACAATCAAATTATAGGGGTCCCAGAAGAAGAAGAGAAAAAGAAAGGGACTGAGAAAATATTTGAAGAGATTATAGTTGAAAACTTCCTAAATGGGAAAGGAAATAGTTAATCAAGTCCAGGAAGCACAGAGAGTCTCATACAGGATAAACTCAGGAGAAACATGTCAAGATACATAGTAATCAAATTATCAAAAATTAAATACAAAGAAAAAATATTAAAAGCAGCAAGGGAAAAACAACAAATAACATACAAGGCAATCCCCATAAGGTTAACAGCTGATCTTCCAGCAAAACTCTGAAAGCCAGAATGGAGTGGAAGGACATATTTAAAGGGATCAAAGGGAAAAACCTACAACCAAGAGTACTCTACCTAGCAAGGATCTCATTCAGATTTGATGGAGAAATTAAAACCTTTACAGACAAGCAAAAGCTAAGAGAATTCAGCACCACCAAACCAGCTTTACAACAAATGCTAAAGGAACTTTTCTAGGCAGGAAACACGAGAGAAGGAAAAGACCTATAATAACAAACCCAAAACCATTAAGAAAATGGTAATAGGAACATACATATCGATAACTACCTTAAATGTAAATGGACTAACTGCTCCAACCAAAAGACATAAACTGGCTGAATGGATACAAAAACAAGACCCGTACATACGCTGTCTACAAGAGACGCACTTCAGACCTAGGAACACATACAGACTGAAAGTGAGGGGATGGAAAACGATATTCCATGCACATGGAAATCAAAAGAAAGGTGGAGTAGGAATTCTCATATCAGAAAAAATAGGCTTTAAAACAAAGACTATTACATGAGACAAAGAAGGACACTACATAATGATCAAGGGATCAATCCAAGAAGAAGACATAACAATTGTAAATATTTAGGCACACATCATAGGAGCACCTCAACACATAAGGCAAATACTAACAGCCATAAAAGGGAAAATTGACAGTAACACAATCATAGTAACAGACTTGTAACACCCCACTTTGACCAATGGACAGATCATCCAAAATGAAAATAAATAAGGAAACACAAGCTTTAAATGATACATTAAACAAGATGGACTTAATTGATATTTACAGGACATTCCATCCAAAAACAACAGAACACACTTCTTCTCAAGTGCTCATGGAACATTCTCCAGGATAGATCAAACCTTGGGTCACAAATCAAGCCATGGTAAATTTTAAATAATTGAAACCATATCAAGTATCTTTTCCAACCACAATGCTATGAGACTAGATATCAATTACAGCAAAAAAATCTGTAAAAAATACAAACACATGGAGGCTAAACAATATACTACTAAATAACCAAGAGATCACTGAAGAATTCAAAGAGGAAATCAAAAAATACCTAGAAACAAATGACAATGAAAACACAATGACCCAAAACCTATGGGATGCAGCAAAAGCAGTTCTAAGAGGGAAGTTTATAGCAATACAATCCTACCTTAAGAAACAAGAAACAACGTAACATTCACCTAAAGCAATTAGAGAAGAACAAAAACACCCCAAAGTTAGCAGAAGGAAAGAAATCGTAAAGTTCAGATCAGAAATCAATGAAAAAGAAATGAAGGAAACAATAGCAAAGATCAATAAAACTAAAAGCTGGTTCTTTGAGAAGATAAACAAAATTGATAAACCATTAGCCAGATGCAACAAGAAAAAAAGGGAGAGCCTCAGATAAATAGAAACAGAAATGAAAAGAAGTAACAACTGAACTTTGCAGAAATACAAAGTATCATGAGAGATTACTACAAGCAACTCTATGCCAATAAAATGGACAACCTGGAAGAAATGGACAAATTCTTAGAAAAGCACAACCTTCCAAGACTGAACCAGGAAGAAATAGAAAATATAAACAGAACAAACACAAACACTGAAATTGAAACTCTGGTTGAAAATCTTCCAACACACAGAAGACCAAGGTCAGACGGCTTCACAGACGAATTCTATCAAACAGTTAGAGAAGAGCTAACACCTATCCTCTCAAAGTCTTCCAAAATATAGCAGAGGGAGGAACACTCCCAAACTCTTTTTACAAGGCCACCATCACCCTGATACCAAAACCAGACAAAGATGTCACAAAGAAAGAAAACTTCAGGCCAATATCACTGATGAACATAGATGCAAAAATCCTCAACACAGTACTAGCAAACAGAATCCAACAGCACATGAAAAGGATCATACACCATGATCAAGTGGGGTTTATCCCAGAAATGCAAGGATTCTTCAATATACACAAATCAATCAATGTGATCAACCATATTAACAAATTGAAGAATAAAAACCATATGATCATCTCAATAGATGCAGGAAAAGCTTTTGATAGAATTCAACACCCATTTATGATAAAAACCCTCCAGAAAGTAGGCATATATGTAACTTACCTCAACATAGTAAAGGCCATATGTGACAAACCCACAGCCAACATCATCCTCAATGGTGAGAAACTGAAACCAGTTCCACTAAGATCAGGAACAAGACAAGGTTGCCCACTCTCACCACTATTATTCAACATTGTTTTGGAAGTTATAGCCACAGCAATCAGAGAAGAAATAAAAGGAATCCAAATCGGAAAAGAAGAAGTAAAGCTATCACTGTTTGCAGATGACATGGACAGAGAATGAGACATATCTATGACAGGATACATAGAGAACCCTAAAGATGCTACCAGAAAACTACCAAAGCTAATCAATAAATTTGGCAAAGTAGCAGGACACAAAATTAATGCACAGAAATCTCTTGCATTCCTATACACTAATGATGAAAAATCTGAAAGAGAAATTAAGGAAACACTTCCATTTACCATTGCACAAAAAGAATAAAATACCTAGGAATAAACCTACCTAAGGAGACAAAAGACCTGTATGCAGAAAATTATAAGACACTGATGAAGGAAATTAAAGATGATACAAATAGATGGAGAGACATACCATGTCTTTGGATTGGAAGAATCAACATTGTGAAAATGACTATACTGCCCAAAGCAATCTACAGATTCAATGCAATCCCTATCGAACTACTACTGGCATTTTTCAGAGAAATAGAACAGAAAATTTCATAATTTGTATGGAGACACAAAAGATGCCAAATAGCCAAAGCAATCTTGAGAAAGAAAAATGGAGCTGGAGGAATCAGGCTCCCAGTCTTCAGACTCTACCACAAAGCTACAGTAATCAAGACAGTATGGTACTGGCACAAAAACAGAAATTTAGATCAATGGAACAGGATAGAAATGCCAGAGATAAATCCATGCATATATGGTCACCTTATTTTTTATAAAGGAAGCAAGAATATACAATGGAGAAAAGACAGTCTCTTCAGTAAGTGTTGCTGGGAAAACTGGCAGCTACATGTAAAAGAATGAAATTAGAACACTTCCTAACACCATACACCAGAATAAACTCAAAATGGATTAAAGACCTAAATGTAAGGCCAGACACTATCCAACTCTTAGAGGAAAACATAGGCAGAACCCTCTATGACATAAATCACAGCAAGATCTTTTTTGACCACATCCTAGAGAAATGGAAATAAAAACAAAAGCAAATTAATGGAACCTAATGAAACTTCAAAGCTTTTGCACAGCAAAGGAAACCATAAACAAGATGAAAAGACAACCCACAGAATGGGAGAAAATATTTGCCAATGAAGCAACTGACAAAGGATTAATCTCCAAAATTTACAAGCAGCTCATGCAGCTCAATATCAAAAAAGCAAACAACCCAATCCAAAAATGGGCAGAAGACCTAAACAGACATTTCTCCAAAGATGATATACAGATCGCAAAGAAACACATGAAAGAATGCTCATCATTAATTCACTCATTTCACAATTGCACTAAGAATGTGTGTGATTATATATGTATGTATTACCTACACAAATATTTGGATATGGATAGATATAGATATAAATAAAATAATTTTTATGTGGAGAATAGACAAATGTACAACTTTATATTAGAAATGTCCATTTGTGCTGTCTATGAATTTTGCCAGCATGCAGCTGGAAACATAAGACCCAAGAGCAGAGGGGAGATTTGGGGATGAGATACAGTCTACTTTATGAAATATATACCTTCCTCAGGCATGCCACAGACATCTTCCCAGAATGGAGGAGAGGTATCAAGTTGTTTTTAATGTTTTTGTTTCTTATAAGACCACACTATGCAGTGATGGACTTTCTCACTATAAACAGTACAGGGACTGAAGCTGCATAGCTTAAACTGGAGCTCACTGCTGTTTTCTGGTCCTCAAGTATTTCTTTAATGAAAAAGAGACCAGAGGTTGATAGAGTCTTTTCCAAGTTTCCAAACCCGTAACAGCAGGCTTCAGATGTGCCAGGTAATTCAGTTACTGCCATGGCTACAGTTAAAGCACACTGCATTCTGACACTGGAAGTTTGCTTGGTAAATGGGCAGCCATGCTATGACGGGTGCCAGTAAATATTTTAGGTTTGCTTTGGTGGTTGCTTGAGATGCCCCATATCTTACATCAATAAATTTGCCTTGTGTCTTTTTTTTTTTTAATAATAAGAATAACACACTTTCATCTTCTTGTTTATATAGCACCTAATACGTATCAAAAAAACACTTCAAAATATTCCTCTAAATTCTGTTGTGTTTAGAAAATATAATAGATTTTTATATAAAGGAATGCTTTGAGGGAATCTCTATGCTATGAGAATGTTCTGGGAATGATTTAAATGCTCAGAATTTAATACTTAATACAGAAGCACTTTGCCTTGATTACACAGAGATAATTACCTCTATTTATTGTCTTTTTCTACGGCTATTCTTCAAGTGCATGTAATAAAATGATAACTTGCCATACACTACAGGTTCTCTTGCTTTGTACTGCGCTTACAATGGCTGTAGCAGTGGCTACATATAATCACTATGGGTAAAAACAAAATTATCCACTTGTCTATGATGAGTATAGTATCTCCCATCACACAATGTCACTCAATGTCAGTATGGAAATCTAAGAGTCTATTGGTTCTGAGTTTGAGCTTAGCTGGGAATAGTCTGTCCAAGGCTTTGCCCTTTGATGGTTACTATATATGAACTACATGGGACACAGGTTCTTGGGGGACAATGTGACATATAACATTATTCCTAGCCTTAAAAGCCTGTTGATCTATTCTGGTAAGTAGGGTACAAACTTTTCAGGAAATTATAAAAATTTTTAAGAAGTGTGAGGGGATGGAAAATTGTCAAGGACTGATGTACAAGGATTGATAGGGTATAATTTAACTGGGGCTTGAACAAAGAGTGAGTCTTGGGCAAATGGACTGGAGCAAGGAAGTTATCCCATGTGTTCCTATTTTTATTATGAAACTGGACACCACTCTTTTGTGTAGTTTAGATGAGACCACGAAAATGTGTTACATATTTGTATATTACTTCAGTGACTGATTTGAAAAGAAAACCTAGTGATCCAAGTCTATACATCTTAGTTAAGGAATAGGTATTACATATACATGGTGATAATTAATGATTGAATAATTAAAATGATTTCTTTCTGCTCCATTTGATATGCATAAGTTTTACTTGGTAATTTCTAATCTAAGAGGATCAATTAAATATAATGGATATTTCTGTCAAAAAGTCCTGTCATAGAAAACTCATTTTGTATGGCTTGATGATGGTTTACAATAAATATGTAGAAGGCTGTCTGTTTATTTATGAATAAATTATCTGCTCCAGTACAAAATCTGAGGTAGTTAAAAAGTATAAGGACTGAGTTACAATGTCATGGATTGTTTTTGAATAGATTGTCAGTTCAGATAATGAATGCCTTGATGGATCTAGAATAATCAGCCTGGTCTTTTGTCATTGACTTTATGTATTATGATTTTCCCACTAAAGCAAACTGCAGATGGAGAATAATTGCAAGGTTGGGAGATACTACATATTAAACGTGAATCTCAGTGTATGGCATGTAGAAGATCTCAAAAAATCGTCAATCACATAGCTACTAAATTTTACTTGGGAGGTAGTACTGAAAATGGTGTCACTCTTGTTTTCTGAGAAATTGAATATTTATTCTACAGTGATGCTTACCTTTGGAGTTAAAAGTATCAGAAACACCAACAACTTTATGGTCAATTTTTTCTTATAAAATTAAGTGTATTAGATATCATAATTATTTTCTTTGTAGTTGCCTGAAAAGCAGTTATTCTTATTTCTATACTGCATGAAAGTTTAGAATTTCTAAATTCCTTGTACAGATACTGGTGGTGTTTTTGTTTCTTGACTGGATTCTAACTGATATACATATTCAATGAATGTTACCTCTAACCACTCATCTTGTTTGTTTACAGCACATAACGGGGCTT
Source organism: Kogia breviceps (assembly GCF_026419965.1). Taxonomy (NCBI): domain Eukaryota; kingdom Metazoa; phylum Chordata; class Mammalia; order Artiodactyla; family Physeteridae; genus Kogia; species Kogia breviceps. Next base: position 7,925,844 of record NC_081324.1, on the reverse strand, counting down.
TTGAAATTAATCCTTACAGTGACAAAGGCTACAATATCTAAAGTATTAATGGGCTATCTAAAAATAAAGACTATATTTTAGGGAACATTATATTTCAGTATTATTACTGTCATAACAAAGCAAAATGAATTCTAGAGGTACTACTAAGATAACTGCTTAAAAGTTGTCTGCAGCAAGATAGAGATTTCTAAGATGTAAATCAACACACTAATTTCCTCATTAATAAAGTCTTACTATAAATATTTTTTAAGTGAAGTAAACACCATGCTTAGTTCCTTTACCCGCAGTTGCTTCATACTCTGGCACAAATTCCTCATCTTATTGAAGGACCAGCATCAATCTGCAAACCATGATTTGAATAGCACAGTTTCAGTGAATCTGAGAATTGCATCTATATTTATTGAAGACTCTAAACTTCTTTTTGTGATTCTCTTGAAGTCTCTCTTCCCAGTGTTCTCCTAAAGCCTTCGGATGACCTCATTTAATACTGATGGAATTCTAGCTATAATTAGTGTTATTTTTTAATCTTCATTTTTTTTCTGTAATGAATATAGTTTTTTCTTAGAAAGAATTTCCCACCTGTAGACTGCTGCTCAATACCTTTCATCGAGTTATAAAAGGTATGGCTCTCTCTCTCCCATTCTCCTGTATATACAGTACATTTGGCTACTTCTGTCAGATGGAGTCCATTTTTCGGTGGTTGCTATCTTACAGAATCAGATTTTTTTTTTTTTTTTTGTCACTGCTCTTTTCTATTCCAGTTTTAATTAGCACCGTTTGCTTCAATTAATGTCTGCAGCTGTTACTGAAAATGAAGATGCTGTCCCACTGCACTTCCTCCCATTATAACGGGCAGGCATTTCGGTAATTAGATTACTGTTTACTTCAGAACCTGAAACTGAGCAGTCATTGTCAACCTTTGAAAGCATCAGTATGAATTCACCTGCCATCTGTTCCTTTCATGGGGTCATAACAGATCATTTCTGAAATTTAACTGCTTTTCCATCATTTCACTGAATGGTGTATAAAAACATCCAGTAATAGTCATCAAGCAATACACCTACATTTTCTTTTTTTATATACCTGTCTAATCAAATGCTAAAATGCATGAAGCCTGTAAACAGTGTCGGCTTCATAAACAATCAGGTAGAAATGATTTCCCTATGTTAGGAAACAGGAGGGCTGTTTCCATGCAGACCTCTCTCTGCACTGTTCTCTCTACACTCTCTTCGGATTTTCAAAGAGAAAACCGAAACTTAAGGAATACAATCTCCTTCTCAGTCCTCCTTATATGCTTATCCAGTTCACATTTTAATAAAGGGGTGTCTAAACAACCAATGTTATGCATTGACAGATTTATAAATTCAAATTTCGAAGGCGTAGTATTTATCTCTCATGCAGTTATTTAGAGCATAAGAAACCATTTTCGTGGTGGACAAACTGTGCTGTGAACCATAAATGCACACATTTTACTCATAGAAACTTGCTTGGTTAGGTTCAGCTGGTAAAGGTAGTCTCTTGGAAATTTTTTCTCTGCTTTGATTTTCAATCAAGTTATTCCACCTTTCCATTCTTAGAAATATATAGTCCTTCAAGGGTGCTCTCCACCATGTGTTCAGACAATCAGGCCAGCCCCTATGCTGTTTCATTTATCGAGTCTTTCCTGTGCCCTGACATCTTTTTTCCAGGTTATCCAATTTAGGTCAACTAGCCCGCAGTTTTCTCAAGGTACCAGTCTTGCTTCTCAGGATTTTCTCTGTGACTCAACCTATATATACCAGAGCAATTTATTTTGTGTTTCCTATTATTACCTACACTTTTAATTCTTTTTGAGATTCTCCTACCCAGTCGAGCCAAGATTGCACATATTTTCCAGTTCTATTTACAAATCACATTCCAATGAACACAAATGTATTCATGTTTAAGAATTAACATCTATAGGAAAAACGTCCACATGCAATTAAGAAACTGCTCATAACATCCTATTTAAATTCCTATATGTTTCTTCAGCTCATGTTTTATGCAAGATGTTAAAATAGAGGTATCTAAATAATATATGACACACTTGACAGTCTCAATTCAAAGTCAGAAGATGAAATGTTAATTTATTTTTATCTACTTTGTTATAAAGAGAATAAATGACAAGCAGAAAAGCTGGGCAAGTGTGGAGGTGTCAGTATTCTGTGAATCAGCTTGTTTTAATAACTAGTGTTTGGAGGCAGTTACTTGTCAATTTATAGTCTTGAAGATTCACACTAATTAAATGTTGCTTAGAATTTCACCAGGTGCACGAATCCCTCTCAAGTAGAATCAATTAAAAGGGCACGAGCGCCATTTAATTTATCGACATCCACAGGGTCTCACTGAAACCAGAAAAGTAACTGCTCAGTAAAACACTTGTTCACCCCTATTTTATGTGATAATTTAAAAGCACTCTCATCATTGAATTACCATTGTTCACTATTTTGAGGTTTTCAGTTTGACATTTTTATGTAAGATTAAATTTACCTTTATGAAATGGGAATATATTAAATACACAGATCAGTGTTTTCCTATTTTTGTCTAGGCAAGTTCTTTATGGTTTATGAGCTATGTGTAGTTTCTTTTAAATTTTTATCATTATGATCTTGGCGTTTATTCTGCTTGGTATTCACTGATCTTCCTGAATCTGCGGCGTGATACCTGACACTTTGGGGAAATTCTCAGGCATTATTGTTCCATATACTTCTTCTATTCCTTTCTGTCTTCTCCTTCTGTATTCCCATGACTAGTATGGTAAACCTTTTGCAATCGTCCCACAGTCCTTAGATAGCCTGTTCTGGCTTTTATAGTTTTTGTTCTTTTTGCTTTCTGGTTTGAGGATTCCGTTGATATAGTCTCCAGATCAGAGATTCCTTGTTGTGTCCAACCCATCAAACACATTCATCATTTCTGTTATTTTTTAAATCTCTAACATTTTTTTGGTTCTTTCTTAGAATTCTGACCTCTTACACTGCCCACCTGTTTTTGTGTGCTGTCTACTTTATCCATGAGAGCCCTCACTATATTAATCTTAGTTGTTTGAAATTTCTGGTCTGATAACTCCTAGCATCCCTGCCCTGTTTCTGATGCTTGCTCTGTCATTTCAAATTGTGTTTTTTGCTTTTGGTATGCCTTGTATTTTTTTTTTTTTTTTTATCGATAGCCGGACATGATGCACTGGTAAAGGAACTACTGTAAATAAGCCTTTAGTCATATGTGTGTTGCCCTACCCCGCGGTAGTGAGGCTCAGATAATACCCAGCAGGTTGGGATCTAGTTAACTAGTTTCTCCTTAGGGCAGGACTGCTTAGGAAGAACAGAGTGCCCAGGTGTAGTTCGAACGTTTCTTTTTCCCTCTCCCTGCAGGACCCCTCCTGTGACCGGGTCTCCCAGAGTTGAAAACTGAGTTGTCAGCACGGAGCCTCCAGCAATTCATCAACTACAATCCCCCCAAACCTGGCTCCCAGAAAGTTTCTGCTTGTGAGTTTCTGTTCTGAGAAGCCTTGAATCACTGCAGTCACCTGTCTCTGCCATCTTGCGGGCAGTGATTTGACCTCTGTCTTCCTTTTCTTACAGATCCAAAAAGAGTTGCTGATTTCCCAGTTCAGCTTATTGTTAGGATAGAGAGGCACCTTCCAAGCTTGTTACATGCGGAACTGGAAAGCGGAAGTCTACCGTTTGATTTTATTTTTTAGATTTTAACCTTTAAATGAGACTTGGTCATTTTATAATGAAAACTTTAAGTTGGCATCATTAACTGAAGTAAAACTTCTGATTAGTTAAATATGTTGATTTATCAAGGGAGAAGTATTTCCCATCTCTTCAGGACTACACTTTGCTTTTGCATGGATTTCTGCCACCTGGTTCTTTCACCAGGTTATTACTTGTATCTCTGTGTTGGTAAATAAAACCAGATTGTGAAAATGGTTGCATGACTCAATAAATTTACGAAATATCATTGAATCTGAATTGTTATTCCTCAAATGGGAGAATTTATGGCGTGTAAATACTTCAATAAAGTTGTTTTTAAAAGTCAGGAACCGAAAAATTTAGTTGGATACACAGTGTATTTATTTGTTATTCTCTTTAAATATTGTTCTCACTAGCTTGAAAAATCAGTGTTTAATTTTACATAAAACCTATTTTTTTCCTAAACATAATATGCATTAGGAATCACTGGAACGACCAGAAATAAATCTTCGAGTGGTAAGGAATTTAGATTTTTATTTGACAAAAATGTAAAAGTTAACTATTTTTAAGGCTATAGAACAAATTTCATGCCTATTAATCCACGACAGTTTTTTCGGAAATCTCACTTTAGGACAACTAGTAAACATAATTGTTCAGTAAAGATAAGGAGATCGAATGTGTGCTTTTAAGTAGTTTTACATTCTTAGAATTAGTATTAGGGAGGGATTAAAAAACAATCTAATTTTAGAATGGAAATTACAATAAAACTAACACATAACATGAAAAGTATTCAGCTATCTTTTATTAAGACATAACAACTTTAAAGTTAATGTCAGGAGAAAAAGCTAACATTTTGCTGATCGCCATGATTTTCCATTTAATAATTAACTTTTAAGGAAGTCACATTTTATTAAAATGACTAATTACTTTCCTAATAGCACAGGAACCATGGTAACTGAAAGGAGGTAAGAGTTTTTAGCAACAGGACTACTTGAGTAGTGATAGTGTCTTTGAATTCCACAGTGTCAATTTAAATGTAAGTATGCATCACAATATTGATCTTCTTTGTTGAACCAGAAAGGATGGAAATGTTTTGCTCTACATATGAAAAACAACCTTAATGATAATGGTGAATATACTATAAGAAGATTTAAGATTGAATTCAAATATCAAGCAAAATATATCTCTAATAGGGGCAGGAAAATTGCATATGAGAAAACCTCATCTTAGCACTCTGCTAATCCCATTAATATGGAAGCTAATTTCTTTTACATTATATCTTATGTCTCATGATTATATTGAATTTGTACCCATAAATATCCTAGGGTCTTGACACAAGATTCAGCGTTTGTTTCTTTAATCCCAGTTACATAAATAAATAGTATTTTGTTCTATATGATGACTTAATTCATCTGTATCCACAAGGAAATGGAAATTCCTTCCACTTATAGGGATTTGCAACTACACTGACAATTAAAGGGTATTATCAACAGCATAGAGACTGGGTATTTTTAGTACATTCAAGAAAAAGAAGTCCTAGTCGTGATCATTGAGGTTTATCTGCTAGAATGAATCCACTTGATACTACAAAGAGGAAACCATTCAGATTCGACTTGAGTTCCCCTTCTGAGGGGTGTTTTTTCCAGGGAAACAGTCTGTAAAATTTTATTGCATTTTCATAAATTCATGTAATCACTAATTGCCCATGGTGACTGAATATGGAATTTAAAGGTATCAGGTATATCCTAACTCTAAAATTCTGAAGCTCCATAAAAATATCAATTCTTATATTGTCATTGTTATATGAAATCGTTAGAGAATTATCAATACTATCTTCTGAATAAGTGCTGTTGTATCTTTTGAGATATCAACAGTAACACCTAACTAGGATAGGCGAGCCTTCAAGGGGGGAAAAGCCCTCAAATAAGCAAACAAGAAAGAACATTCTCCACTAAAAATGAGTCTCTGGCAAAATGGCAGTCCAGACCTGGCAAAGTAGTTTCATCTTGTTGCCAGGAACTCAGGCTTCCAAGTTTCTGCATCTTTATATTCTTTGATGGCTGCTAGACACTGAGCTGTCTGTCGTGTGTTTGTTTCACAGAGAAGGGACATGCAAAAAGAAGGCGGCCTGTTCTAAGGTAACTTCCCAGAAGCGCCCCTGACAACGGTGCGGACTTCTCACGGACCAGGTTTTAGTCACAGGGCCACATGGAACAGCAAGGCAGTCTGGAAATTCTGCCTTCATTATAGTAGCACAATGCACAGGAATAACAGCTGGGGCATGATTACTAAAGAAAGAGAAAATGGATACTGAGAGGCAACAGCAGTCTCTGACAAAACCAAAGTGTATCTCCTTTCATTATATAGTAGCGTTAACCTTAATCAGACCTCCAAAGGAATTATTTCTTCCATTTTGGCATGTTTAAAATCAATATAAAAATACAAACTAACATTTGAGATCGTTCCAAATTTTCCATATCAGTTATAAACCCCTGACATTTTGTTAAAGAATTTCACTACCTCCACTTAAATAATAACTTCCCCACCTGCCAGCTCAGCAAGGAAATGCCATCTCTCACAATCTCTATGAACACCTTTCTCTACCAGCCCGAATATGCCCTCTCTGCTTTTCTAGGTCGCTTTCTCTCTTTAGATGTTTTAACAAGAGAGCTTTTTCTATTGGGGGGAAATATCAAAGCCACAGCTTTCAAGGCTGCGATTTTCTTGCCCTTTCTTCTGAAAATTAATGTATTCTGAACAATCATGCCCATTTGTTTGCATAGCAGGGAATGGGTTTCTTGATTCCTTCAAGTCTGTTTGGTTATATTTGTCTTTATAACTTAGTCATAGAACAGATAGTATTTTGCATTCCTGTGCTCGGTTTTTATAGAATAAAATGGAAAAAATGAACAGGGTCTGAACTTTTTTCATTATCCTTCCTCAGCACTAAAGTCCAGTAAATCCAACATGTGGCTTTTCTTGTGTGCTTAAGACAGTACCTCAGGGTCTGTGAATGTCCAAGCAGGCAAAGTAAACCCAAGTAATCCAAGTAAATCCTAAGAGCTGGTTAGCTCTGCAGTGCTGCTACAAGGTAAGTCAACAGAAAATAGATACTGTAAATATCTGTGTGAATTAAATTTAAGAATATATACCTTGATATAGAGAGTCACTTGGCTTAATTAGCATTTTTATTACTCTTCTTGATAGCCAGTTCATTACTGTGAATGCATTTGTGTGTATATGTGTATACCCATATGTATAGACACATCATATATAATGCATATTTAATATGTATTAATCTGAAGAGTACATTATGTCAGCCTATATTTGCAGGTGGCTTAAATGTTACCCTCAAGGATACTTCTTGATAAAATTTAACATATAAGTAAATGCATCTTTTAGAAAATAAGTTGGTGAGTACTCAGAAGTAAATACATAAGTATGTAAATATATTTAGTAAATTTAATATATTCATAAGAATATACATATTATATTTGATAGATAGGTAAGTATAGATAGAGGTAGGAAGAAATATATGGAATAGATGCCCAAGGAGAGTGTCTCACGTATACGAGTATTTGTGTGTATGCTGGGGGGTGGGAGATGAGAAGCACATTAGCAAGGTCTCTGGACAGGTTTGGGTTCTTGCCCACATTCTAGGAACAAGCCACATAAAACTGTTACAAAGTTGTATCTTAGGTCCTCATTTTCAGTTTGCAAGATGAGGGGAATTGGCTTAGTCTGGATGATTTCTAGATGTTTTGTAATATCTGCGACCTTTAAGAAATAACATAATCACACAAAAGCAAAAACAGGGAAATATGCCACTTCTGAATCAGTTTTGGATCTAACGATGTCTTAACTAAGATAGCCAGCTAGGATTTAAATTGAGAACCTGCTATTTCTTATAAGTCTTCATTATACATATTGAACTCAGACTAAGTCAATTTACATTTGCAACAGTGTAATTAGATGGAATCAAAAACCATGTCTTCAGCACCTACCTCCTCTAAGGATGTGTCAACTCTTAAACGCTTCATCATTTTAATTAAACAAAAAAGTAATTATGATTTTCTTATTCCTGCAAATACATTTGGATTGATATATAAAATTTAACTAAATTGTACTTTCTTTTTGGAGGATCATTTTTATACTTCTTTCAATCTTGCACATAATAGGTCCTTGAAGAAGATGAACCAATAATAAGAATACTTTTCAACCAGTGACACTGACAAAATATGGAATGTGGATTGTCTGAAAATTATGTATTCAAGTATGAAGATTTATGTAAGAAAATAGCCCTATCCAGACATGTGAATATTGCTATTCTAATTCAGAGATTAGATTGATAGAATTCTATCAGCTCCATGCCCTCACGTCCCATAATAACAAGCAGTCTTTCGAAAGAAATAGAAAGAAGGCCTGGATATTTTCAGGCAGCATCACTGAGGTGCTGACTCTGATAAGATCACAAGGAAGTTAAGAGCAGCCAAAGAATTCAGGGAACTTTCCCCGCAGACCAGAAGCTGAGGTTTAAGGAAGACACATCTCAGCTGACATCAACGGCATAGTCATTATCAGTGCAGTCAGGGACTTGGGGTATCCGCGCTGAACGGCATCTGAGAGACCATTTGTTCCTCAACATTTAAGGTTTATCAATAAGAAAACAAAGGCCCAGAGAAACTAAATGATCCACGCAAATTTCAAGTGTCTTGTGGGTTTGGCCACTTCACTTAAACTGGACTCTTAGTCCTCTTTCACTCTTTCTCCAATTATCCACCTTAGAAACCATCTACCTTCTCATTGCATTAGAGAGCACAGTGAAGTTTTTAAACTTTTCAATGTTTCTCATGTGTGTTTGTGTTTTGTTGCTCTAGTTCAGTCATTTGAATTCCTGGAATGAGGATTTTTGAAGAGGGTTAGTCAAAAATAAAAAGTCAAAATTAAGCTGTGTGTGTGTGTGTGTACTTGTATGCATCAGTCCTTGAACTGACCCTGTGAAATTTAACTTCTTGAAGAAAATTGTGTTCTTTCCAGTTTCAGTCTGCACGTTCTTGCACATGGGTGTGAGCAGATGTGTATGTGTGAGCGTGTGTTGAGAGGCAAATAAATGGAAATAGTGTCTACTTTTCACTCATAAACTGACATTTTTTTCTTACTCCTTGATACATACCTTTATAACACACAACAGGTAAACAACCTTAAAGTCGCATGACATTATCTATTAAGGTTTTCTAACTTACTTTGATTTTTCCATTTTAGTGCTTCATTTTTCTCTCCATGTAATGGTGCTAACCTGGATGAACACACAACTACCAGTCCCCAAACGCCTTACAAGACAAAGGAGGAGCTGCTTCCATGTCCTGGCTATTGTAAATAGTGCTGCAATGAACATTAGGTGCATGTATCTTTTTGAATTATGGTTTTCTCTGGGTATACGCCCAGCAGTGGGATTGCTGGGTCCTATGGTAGTTCTATTTTTAGTTTTTTAAGGAACCTCCATACTCTTCTCTATAGTGGTGGTATCGTGGAATATTACTCAGCCATAAAAAGGAATGAAATTGGGTCATTTGTAGAGATGTGGATGGACCTAGAGACTGTCATACAGAGTGAAGTAAGTCAGAAAGAGGAAAAACAAATATTGTATATTAATGCATATATGTGGAATCTGAAACAATTGATATACACGATCTTATTTTCAAAGCAGAAATAGAGACACAGATGTAGAGAATAAATATATGGATACCAAGGGGGAAAGGGGGGTGGGATGGATTGGGAGATTGGGATTGACATATATACACTACTATGTATAAAACAGACAACTAATGAGAACCTACTGTATAGCACAGGGAACTCTACTCAGTGCTCTGTGGTGGCCTAAATGGGGAGGAAATCCAAAAAATGGGATATATGTATAGCTAATTCACTTTGCTGTACAGTAGAAACTAACACATTGTAAAGCAACTATACTCCAATAAAATTTTTTTTAAAAAGACAAAGGAGAATCATAGTAGCGGCTACATTAGTTCTAGTAGACACTGATTTCATTCTTGTATTCTGTCAATAAGTCATTGAAAATGCAACGTTTTCTTGGGAAAGTTCTTAGAACCAGGTCACCATTCATGGCCTTAAACTAACTTTCAACATTCTGCAAATGGGAAAAATGCTTACTATGAATCAAAAGTGAATTAATGTGCATAATGAACTTTTCTGTTCATCCATGGACAAGGTTAAGGGAATTCTCTGAAAGTTGTTAAATTATGTTCCTGCTTTGTTTCAGTGCACCTGAAAAGTACAAAGTAATAAATCTCATTTGGCGAAAAGGATACTAGGGATTCAACCTTGTTTAAGATCCTTACATCTTTGGATAAAATTATTCTGTCAAACCTAGCTACATTACTGCCAAAATTGACATAAGCAAAAGCAAGGGTAGAGACAAAATTTGTCTCTTACTCAGAGAGAAATGAGAAGCTACTGGGTCAGGGTTTTGAGCAGAGCAGTGACACGACGTAACCTGTCTTAGAAGGACCAGTCTCTCTGAGAACAGAGCGTGCAAGATGAATGCAGATGTAGAGGTACCAGTTGGGAGGCCTCTGTGACAAGGCAGGAGAGTGCCTGGTAGCAGCGCAGAGACAAGAAATGACATATTGCTAATTTATATATATTGTACATACAATCGGATTATAACTATGCAGAAATTATGGATTATAGGCAACATCCTTATTTTTTTAGACATTCATAGGTTTTTTTTGTCAAATCAGCCTGAATATATTACATTTATATATGTTGGCCTTCCAATAACATTAATTACAGAACTCCAAGAACATGCCTTATTCTGAAATACCTTATAGCTTTAAATTAAGAAAAAAAATAGTCATTGCTATAAGGTGAACCAATCTTTAATCACCTATTAGAGCTGATATTTTTCTTAATGTAATTATAGCCTGTCATGTACCTATGAAACTGTTTTATTTCAACACTTTGGTCTGTCCAGGAGAACAATATTTTATGACATTCTTCTGCCCACTGCAAAATCCAACACACACAAAAGTAATATGCAATAAGGAATAAAGTTACCATTAGGCTATTTCAAAAATACTAAAGAGTTGCTCTAAAAAAGATGTCCCAATCTATGTTAAATATTGGTGAGTGAAATAAGTCAGGCAAATTAGAGTACATACCATATTATTCCATTTCTCTAAAATTCTAGAAGAAACAAACTATGAAGGAATAAAGCAGATGGGTGGTTGTCTGGGGGTAGAAGGGTGAGGGCCTTTGGGATGAAGGAGCATGATGATATTTGGGGGGATGACAGATAAGTTCATCAAGTAGATTGCTGTGATGTCTTATAAGTGTACACATATGACAAAACTTGGGTTTTTACAGTCTAAATATGAGCAGTTATTATAGGTCAATTATCTCTCAAAGATGTTAAAAATATGTTTAGTTAGATTTGCAAGATATCTACTGACCAAAGGTATCGAGCCATGTTTATTTCATTGAAAGCCAAGCACAGTGAAAGTTCCACAGATTTCTAAAACTATCATCATTATCCTGTTTGGTATGTGCCGTGCTTGTCTATGAATTTTGTGTTAATTTTATGAAAACTTTTAGAGAATAGTACCATGAAAATTAGTACACAATAATGGGTAACAAACTTTTGTTTTTTTTCTTGCGGTACGCGGGCCTCTCACTGTTGTGGCCTCTCCCGTTGCGGAGCACAGGCTCCGGACGCGCAGGCGCAGCGGCCGTGGCTCACGGGCCCAGCCGCTCCGCGGCACGTGGGATCTTCCCGGACCGGGGCACGAACCCGTGTCCCCTGCATCGGCAGGCGGACTCTCAACCACTGCGCCACCAGGGAAGCCCAATAACAAACTTTTTAAATGAAAGTTTTAAGATTAATAAAATTATACAATTTTAGAGTAATATGTGTTTCTTATAACAGTTCTCAGCAGCATTATAATCACAGTATTTTAAAATGCTGAGCCACACCCAATACAAATTAAAACCCCAATTCTGTCATCAAGAAATAATCTTTATAAATATCAGGTGAAAACTATTCCAGATTGTGTGTGTGTGTGTGTGTGTGTGTGTGTGTGTACGCGCATATGGATGAAGAAGAAGAAAGCACTTGAATAGATTTGTGTGTGTTGAACGTTGGGAAGTCCTTTTAATCTATCAGCACTTCCAATCTTTCTTTTCGGTTATGTTCTCCCTTAATAGCTGCCTGTTTATCCTGCCGTGCCTTCACACCCATGACATAAGAGCACTTATTATTTTGAGTGAAATGTATTCTACAACATGTGCATTTTCCTTGACAGATATTTGTCAAGTTATCTCTATAATCAAGGAATTTATTGCTTTCCTTCCCTTTAAAGGAATTTTTGTCAAGAGATAACAGGGGTGAACATTCCCCTGTGAGAAAGTTAAAAACGATACTATGTCAAATCCAGCCATGTAATTTAGGAAAGCTGTCAAAAGGAACCATAAGATGCTCTTTAATATTTGACCCTTCATACTATAAATATGATGAGTTTGAGATATTTTCCCAACTACGAGGGTCTAAACAGATCACACAAAAGCTTGATCTTCATACATTATTCCCTATCTAGAAGCCTCTGGTCATCTAGCACCCTGCTTCATCACCCGGTAAAGAAAAGAGATTAAGAAATGCCTGTATCTAAAGTCAACAGTTCCACAGTGGAGTAATGATAAGTAAAGGTGTTATTTGCTTTTGAATTACCACTAAAAGAACCAAAATTAACAAAAATGTGAAATGAATGCCTGTGTCTAAAATGTTTTGTCAATGCTTAGACCACAAATGAAGCTGCCTAAACATTTTATTATCAAGAAACATCCCTGGTCTTTGTCACATGCGAACATCTCTGCCCAAATCTGAAGAAGCAGTTTTGAGTTATCTCTGCATTAAGCAAATGGGAGACAACATATGAGAGACAGTTTTCTCTAACCTATTTTGTCCACTTTTTTTGTAAAATATATTTCAAGAAACAAAACTTGAGACAACATACATATTGTTATCATAAATATCATTTCTGTTTTACCTATAGTCAGGCAATTTATTCAATTGTTTAAACGTTTCGTTTTTTAAAAAAATTCTAATTCTAGAAACAGTCCTTTGGGCTCCCCTTGTGTGAATTAAGTGACCTGCATGGTAACAGGGCCACTCGGTGCACAGTGGCCTTCAGCCCACACTGTGCTATGGGCTTTGCTGTTTGTTTTTATTAAAGACATATTTAAGAATAGTTGATTCCACTAGAAAAATGATCGAGATGAACTTATTTGCAAAGGAGAAATAGAGACAGATGTAGAGAATGGACATCTGGATACCAGGGCAGGAAGTAGGGGATGGGAGGAATTGGGAGATTGGGATCGACATACATACACTACTATGCATAAAATAGATAACTAAGGGCTTCCCTGGTGGCGCAGTGGTTGAGAGTCCGCCTGCCGATGCAGGGGACACGGGTTCGCGCCCCGGTCCGGGAAGATCCCACGTGCCGCGGAGCGGCTGGGCCCGTGAACCATGGCCGCTGAGCCTGCGCGTCCGGAGCCTGTGCTCCGCAGCAGGAGAGGCCGCGACAGTGAGAGGCCCGAGTACCGCAAAAAAAAAAAAAAAAGAACTACTGAGAACCTACTGTGTAACACAGGGAACTCAGTGCTCTGTGGTGACCTAAATGGGAAGGAAATCCACAAAAGAGTGGATATATGTATACATATAGCTCATTCACTTTGCTGTGCAGCAGAAACAACATTGTAAAGCAACTATACTCCAATAAAAATTAAAAAATAATTGATTCCATATTATGTAAAGGCAAAAAATGGATAGGTTTAAGGAACATAATTTTTAGGTAAATTTTATTGATAGCTCAACTTCTGATCTTTTGAAAAAAAATCACTGTTTTAATTACAAGCCTCATTAACGACTACCGGAGGCTACCCCCCTTGACACAGACACGCCTTCTCTGCTCCAAATGCAGATCTAGAATTTGTCAGCTCAAGTTCTCATTAAACAATTTACTTTGTATAGCCTCTAAAAACGTACAACCTTCCAAGACTGAATCAGGAAAAAATAAGACAACACGAACAGGCCAATCACTAGCAGTGAAACTGAATTTGTAATTTTAAAAACTCCAAACAGAAGTCCAGGATCAGACAGCTTCACAGGGGAATTCTACCAAACATATAAAGAAGAGCTAATACCTATCCTTCCCAAAGTATTCCAAAAAAAATCGAAGAGGAGGGGACACTCCCGAATTCATTCTATGAGCCCACATTTACCCTGATATCAAAACCAGACAAAGACATTGCAATAAAAGAAAATTACAGGGCAATATCTCTGATGAATATATTCACACATTATTTTAAATAAATCAAGCTCTGTTCAGAAAGCTAGTAATAATTTGCAATATACTAAATTTTAAATTTGTGTAGTCATTGTAAGTATTTATTAGCAATAATTCTACCTCAAAAGGGGGTTTTAATGTTGTCAATTTAATTTTTTCCAGGAAAACTGGAAGTGCTCCATTAACCTGAAGAATAGGGGTCACTGCACTGAAGATAATACAGGGAGAGACGGGTGCATAAGAGTGAGAGCAGTTACTCAGCACCAGGTAGTCTAATATTAAAGAGGTTATACTTTCTAAGGCTACTTTCATCTCTCTCAACTCACTGAAGGAGGGAAGTATATGTAAAACTACAGCACGCGGGTCCTCAGTGAACATTCAGTTTACATTTGTGTAAAAGTAAGGCACAAGGGTTGTGTCAGTTCACTTTCAATTATCCTGAAAATTCTCTTTAAATGTTGAGTTTTCCAGTCATTTCCATCATTAAGGGATATTACTATCTAATATTTTGATCATTGTAAATAGACTTTGTATCCTTATATAAAATTAAAGTACTCCAATTCTTTTAAATTTTTGATTCCAATTTTATTTTTGTTTCCTGTATACTTAACACTTCGTGGGGGGAAAACGCCATAATCTTTGGTCTGTGTTTCCACAATTTACTGTCAGATGTACTAATGTACTCTCTTCTTATAGGGGTATTATTTTTAAACATGACTTCTTGTAAAATTACTTTAAACTATTATATTGGTTAACTTTCATTTAACTAAAAGTTGATAGATAAGAAAAATACAGTACTGTTTATAAATCTAAAACTCAGTTCAAAAAACATAGTTTAAAATAAGTTGACATATATATGCATATTTGGCCACTGTTTGTATATACAGATATTCTTTTAGCAAAACTAAATGACCCAAATTACCTAAGTTTGTGATAGTTTAGTACGTCAAAGGCCATATGACACATTAGAAATACAACTGATATGGGAATTTTTAATAATTGCATTTATGTAATAACTCTGACACTTTGATAATTTGTATTAAAATTCTTTAAGCATCCCTTTTTTAAAATTGTAGTATTTGTGTAATAGGATTTCACTTTGAGGGTATAATATTCTCTTCTTAATAAATTGCTTAAAGAAATGATTTATCTAACTTACCTTTTATTCTACTATCAGGGCATATAATTGAACTTGTTATCACTTTTCAAATTGTGTAAATGTCTATGTATCTATATTTAACTGTTTTGTTTGGATTGTTTTTGGTTTTTTTGTTTTTTTACATGCAAAGCTCTTACAACTCCAAGTTTTAAGCTTCCACGCTCTTGTAGCCCTTCCCAATACTACTGCTTATTTTGAGATACAAATTAACCGAATAATATTAGTATATGCACTTAGAAGTGACCAGGATGTAGATCTACATTTTCCTATTTTGAAAGGCACATGTAGTTATGATCATTTACTACATAGCACAGAAGGCAGAGGTGAAGTCTGGGACATTTAAACCTGACTCACAGGAATGTCCAACTATGGGGACAAATTCTTGATACTTAATATTTGTCAAACTCCCTTATGTTCTATGGGAATTTACCACCAAATATCAGGAGAAACTCCAGTCTAGTTTGCAAGTTACAAATTAATTGATGGGTGTATTTTAAAGGCAATGAATAAAAAAAGTCCAAGTCAGGAGTTACATTTGTCAGGAGGTTTTTTTGAATAAATTCCCTTTATTTTTTGTTCGGGGTAACAGAAAATAAGGATCAGTTATTACTTCTGATTTCTTAAGTCTCTGCTTTCCTTACTTTTTTTTTTTTTTGGATTTCTAGCTGAACTTGGAGATTCCCATCCCCCCACCCAAGTCATATTAGGAAGGAGCAACAGAAATGCATCCGGCTCCCTGAGCATGATCTAATCCCAGCTTTCGGCTCTCAAAATAACTTGCCTCTCGCTTTTATCTAAGAAGATTGTCAGTAATGTCATACAATTACTTTTTCTCTTTCAGTGGAGTGGAAAAGAGCTCATGTTACAAACACTGGAAGCCATCTCATGTTTTTGTTCCTATTTTTTATTATTATTTTGTGAACACGGGAGGGCTAGCCTTAATGCCAGGTTAGAAAAGGTGATACATGTTCCTCCTGACTTACCCTCTCTTTGGGGTTATGACTTTAGAGCCCTGAATCACTATGTAAGAAATCTGGCGACCTTGAAGCCGTCTTGTTGGAGAGATACAGAGACTACCACCGGTACAGACAGATGTCCCAGCAGCCCAGCTTTCAGCTGTCTGAGTCTTAGAGCACCAGACACATGAGCGAGTCTTTATAAGATTCCACACTTCAGCCTTCTCACCTTATGATGAGGCTTCAGGCATCACAAAGCAGAGACAATCCCCCCTCCTGTGTCCTCCTTGAATTCCTAACCAGTGGAATCTGAGTAAAATAAACAGTTCTTTAATGGCACTAATTTGGGAGTAATTTGTTTTATAGCCACTAAAACACAATGGACTAGCTCCAGCCGTAATACCGTGTTTTAGGGGCAGTGAAACTCACTGGGATGTGTTAATGAACTTTCTTGTGGTAATCATTTTGAGATGTATAAATGTATCAAGTCACCACGTTGTACACCTTAAAATTACACAATGTTTTGTGTCAGTTATGTATCAGTAACGGTTGAAAAATGAAATAAAAATAAATAAATAAATTAGTCCACTGTTTCTAGATGGAGGAGGATTGTTACATGACAAGAGTTACCATCTACTGTACACCCAGTGTCGCAGGATTCCCAGGCACTTCTAGCATTACCAGTGAGGTATCTGTATCCTTTACGGATGTGTTATGTAATATATCACTTTTTGATATGTTACCAAAAAAAGTAACATATCACTTTTTGAACTTTTGTGCCCCAAATTTGTTCACTTCCTCATTAGAAATATTTTAATATTAATTGCAAGTTTTCATTGCTAAGACTAGTGCTTCCTTGCAGAAGGACAAAATAATCAAGATTTCTGAAAATCATTTATGACAGTTCTTTTTTGCTACTGAGAAGTATAAAAATGATATGGCAGTATAAAATAAAATGTTCGCAACTTGTACTCATTTTTCAAGAAATACGAACTTTGTTAATACTCTGAGTAAAAATATCTTGACTGTAAACAACAGATGCTTAAACTCCTGTGTGAAGACTCAAACCACAGGTAGGAACACTCATTTGAGTTGAATTCTTAGCACCACTGATGACAAATGTGAAATATATTTTGCATATTTTTATAATATTCTTTGGTAAATTGATTTAAAGGCATTTTCTCTTCCACTCATTTCAAATTGATAGCCACAAAATATCTGAAAATTCATTTAAATTGTCAATCATCTTCATTCTTAGGTATCTATTACTGCCTTTAATTAAATATCAAAATGAATGAATTTGAGTTCTCTCTCTTTTTTCTGTGTATTGGCTTTTAGAACTTGCTCTCCAGTTTCTGCACCCCCTCCTACACACAGCAGGTATGGGGAACAGCAAAAAGTGGCCAACTGGAGGAAACCTCGGAGTTAAAAAGGTCCTGGGATACAGACAAAGCAGACCATTAGCCTCCCAGTAATTAAGGACTACTCCTAACACAAAATTTATTACACGTAAGAAACTTAAAGTAACCTTCGCATAGGAATAATTTTGTCTGCTTGGTAATATTTTCCTGATTAAGAATTTTATCTTAATTAGAAGGTAGAAGAAGTGTATTTGTTTCAAATTATTTGTCTCTATAATTGCACTGAAACACCAAGATTACCATTCTTCTATGATTGTTATTCTTTACTTCAACACTGTACAGCTAGTAAATATAATTATTGCAGCTTCTTCCAAAATTGCCTTTAAAACTTACTGCTTCTCAAATACTCCCAATCATTTTTCAAATTTGTACATGTTATTAGCACCATGCTCTAACCGACTGAGCTAACTGCTACCTTTACATGTTCGATCTTGTGGAAGAAATGGAGTCACAGCATTTGTAGATGATAAAAACACTATAAACGAATGCTAGCCATTTATGGAAATTGAGTTTAATTTTTTGTTCCGACACTTTTGCCAAGTACTTTTCCATATTATTCTTTTTGCATCATGTATACAGCCCCCTGGTAAAAGTTTCCCTCAACACTTTTAAACTAGTGCACCTCTAAATGTTAGAGAGGAAACTAGTAGAAACAGGGCAGCGTTGGTCTGAGTCTAGGACTGCACGCTGATAACAAGGCATCCCCAAGGCCCTCGCTTCATAGCCCCTATGTCATCAATACATCTTATCTCAGGCTATGGCACAGAAGCGCCTCTCTGAGGACAGCTCCCTGGACTCTCACCACGTTGGCTGACAGCTGGGTACCCAGGGAACTCTGACAAGCCTCCTGATGACTTCTCCTTAAGTACCTATTCTAGAACCTTCTAATTAGACAAAATATATCTGTAATATGTGCGTATTCGGGGATGAGTGTCTTTTGGGGATTTACAGACTGCGAATTCCCTCTGCATGGACCCAATTACCACACTACCACCCTGGTAAAAATACCTGTCAAATATTAGTCAATTGTCACATTGGGAAAGCCAGAAAAGCTTAATATAAACCAACAAATAAGCAAATACACAGCAAGCGAACAAATGATTGAATGAATGAATGCTACATTTAAAGAATCACTAGCACTTGTTATGTGAAACAGTTAGTCAGAAAATCAAGTTCTAATTCTAAATTCTTGGTATGCTGTTTGGACAAGTAACTGAATCTTGCCGACTCTGGACTTTTCATAAGAAAAAGAACCATATCCATATGCCTGTTAGAAATATTAAATGGGAACATCCACAGTCAAAGACACCACACTGCATCTCTAGCATAAATAGATGTCTTGGTTCCCCATGAGACTGTACTAATAAGTCTCTAAGATCTTGAGCTACCAGGGGTCCCAGACTTAGGTTCACTCCAAAAATTAGGAGGCCACCTCTCTATCTTTAGCCTGCTAGGGCTTAAACCAAGAGATCATTTTTAGGTTTTCTAATGAAGTGCCACGAACACCTGGATTTGAGTCGTGCCAAAACTGAGCATCTGCCATACAAATCTGCAGAGGTTATACTTGACTGTAATAAGCCCAAAGACTGCATTCTTTCAAATATCATGAAGATGGAAGATACTGCTTAAGCCTGACGTCTCAAGTATCCCCAGTTCTTTAGGGTTATGGCCAGGTTGGTATTTATCTCAGTGGGTTTTTAATCTATGCACCACTGAGTCCTACCAGATAAGTGAAAACCACCTATGGGGCATTTGCTAGACATGCTAAACCCAACCATTTCTTCCTGAAAATTCAGCAAATTCAGCTCATGTGGGTACACAAACTTCCTTCTTTAAGCCATATTACCTAGATTGAACTTCCATGTTTCATACTCTGCCATGTGTGCCAATTTATTACATTGTTTATAGTTTATAACAAAACGAGGAACAATCACTATACCTTTGCATTGACTTTTGTCGTCATATTGCATCTATAAAACCGTAACTGTGGACACTCTTGATTGATTATCCACTAACCTAAGAAGTGCCGAGTGTGACAGGCTTATCCACGGCCCACTCAACAGGACTTCCTTGCTCCATCTTGTATAAAATGTGGCCCTAGAATCAGCAGCAACTGTAGTACCTGAGAGCTTCTTAGAACTGCAATCCCACCGCAGACGTACTGAATCAAAATCTACACGCTAATAAAGTCACTGGGTGATCTATATGTTTAAGAAGCATGGCTCTAGAACTTGCTACAGCTTCATACCAGGTCTTCCTGGTTTCTGTGATTATAGAGACGCCAGTGTTCCTTCAAACTTACCATTAGATAAATAGGCACTAGTGAATCATCAAGAAATGCGTTCAAGTTGTTTCAACTACTGATGATCATCACTGTGTGTGTGCATGAGTTTCAGCGTGTTTGTATTTACCCAGCCATTAAAAATATTGAATTACAAGAATTCTGAAAGTCAAAGTGAATATTCCAAAGAATGAAAGTGGAAGAAAATAAATGATCTTCTAAAGATGTGTAATTATTGATAGTGTGTTCATTATCTCTAGTCTTGGGCTTTGTTAAGCTAACTTCTTCTGTTAGCCCTATAAATAAATGTTTTTGAAGCAATCAGAAGAGTCCTGAATTATTTACATATAGACTGATAGAGATACGTGTGTGTACAATTAAACACTATTCTAGAAGATTCATAGAGGTTAATGTTGGATGGTGCTTTTCAGGATGATTTTTACCTATATCATTTGCAGTTCTGAAGTTACATTTTGTAATCAGGAAAAACATTGTAGCTAAGTAAACAAATAATAAAAATACTTTATCTTTTGAAACATACTTTTGATCCTTGATATACATTAATATCCATAGAGTAAAATACCTCAAATCTGAGAAAGCTCAAATAGTATTTTACTTGGAAAATGGTTACAATATAAAACTCATAAAAAGATAAACTGATTTTATTACCTATAATTGAATAAGGGCATCTTCAAAATTTTTTAAAATGTTTAAAATGAACAATAAGTTACATGTAACATTTTTATAAGTAATTTAGTTATTGAAATCCTTAAGGTTTCTGCAAAAAATATTGGAATATGGTTTGATTCTATTACCAATTCAATGGACAAAAGTGAAAAGGATAATAAGCAAAAATAAAATCATTAATGTATGTTATAAAATATCCCCAACTGCAACTTATGAAATTGAATAGCTGATTAATGTCTTAAAATTTAATGATAAAATTTTTTAAGTATTGGGAATATTCTGAACATAATCCATCCCATATATTTTGATACAATAAGAAAATAACCAAAGATCAAAGACTTCAGTTTGCCATTCATACACATCAACAATCTAAACTACAATCTGTACAATCCAAGCTCAGAAGTAAAGATTTTGAAACAAATCCTTCTTTGATAGCTAATAAATATTTAGCATGTGCTAAGAAATGACTTCCATTATGCCATAAATATGAACTGTTAAATTTATCCTAACAGTGTATTCCTAGTTGACTGCCTCCTTCAAGTCCTCTGGGTTTTATGCTCTTTCACATGCTCCAAGGTAGGTTGGTAATTGCAGTTTACCAGTGAGATAGACATGGGCCCTCACACATCCTAAGGATCCAATCCCATGCATTGCTCTTGAGGGCTTCCTACCATTACGAGGACAGGGAACAAATCTCCAAATGGTTGAAGAAGAGAAGACACAGATTATTCAAAACTTCCAGCTACTAAGAAGACAGGCTGTTCTATTGTGAGTTCTGTGAAGGATCTGAACACCAGATGGAGTGTCAAAATGCATAACCTAAGAATGAAGTAGAAAACCATAGGAAAGCAAGGCAGGACAGACTATCAGAGCAAGTGACATTAAACCACAGATTCATCCGGCGGGGGGATCACAAGTCAGTGCTAAAATAAGCCTCCAGGGAGATGCTTGTAACAAAGACTATTTATTACATAAACGCAGACACATCCATCCATCTACAACCACCGCCCCCAGTTTCTCTTCTTAATTTGAAGATCTTTTGTAAGAGGTTAATGTAGTAAGAGAACATATCATGAATCTCAAACAGAAAACATGAAAAAAAAAAAAAAACCATGAAGGAACACCATCTGGTAGCTAAGAGAGATGCACATTCACCCTTTATGTTTCTGTGTCTAAACATGCCATGTGTTGGAGAAGCAGCTGCTTGTACCGAGGGCAACGTGAAGTCGACGTCATGTGGCTTTGATTTGCCTTGCCCTTCCATAGCCACGTATTTTAAGAGTATTGTGATTTTTTAGACGATTTTTTTTTATTCTTTATAGATTCTAACAAATATGCAAAAGAAAGGGCAAATACTACTTTGCATTTCTTTTTCCAATTAGGACCCATAATTACCAATCAATTTGAATGAGTATTTATGGCAAGCTTGCCAGGAAAAACCATCATATTCACCAAGATATTCAAAGGCTTGTCTTAATCTTGACTCCATGATGTTCACAGGCTAAGAGTAGTTTCTTGTAACTAGAAAGGTCCTTTGAGAATTTATTTTATGACAAACTTTTCCATGCTATCCCTTCAGACTTTATCATATCACTTGTTAAGACTGAATGGATTTCTTTTAAGATCTGCTTTACAAAACAGATAGGGGTGTGAGTGTGTGTGCACGCATGCATTTGTAATGATTGAGTTACATCTCTTGATATGTGACTGTAAACATTTCAGTCCTTTATATTGCAAGTATTCTGAGAAAAAGAGAAGATTTAGGGTATAGGGAATGTGCTCTTTCAAATATTTTAAGAGCTCTAATGTTAATGGATGGTAAATTTATGCTCTGTATCTCAAAAACTCAGAACAAGAACAAATCGGTGCAAATATCAGAAAATCCACCTAACACAAAACATATTCTCATAGCATTGCTCAAACCATGGTGAGCTTAGAATCAGAAGCACTCAAGATGGGGCTGAAGGAGCAACAATGATTTCCTCTCCAGAATTATGGCCAATCAAGAGACTGAAGGGATACATCCATCCATCACAATTCTGTTAAGTGTTTTTTACTCCCAGGAAAGATACTCTCATATATGTTGTATTAGCTTCCTGTGGCAACTGTGTCAGTTTCATATGACACAGAATGAGGAGGAAAAAGTCAAAGCATCAAAACCTGGATGGTTTAAAACAAAGCTGTATTACCGTACAATTCTGGAAGCTCTAAGTCCAAAATAAAGAGCATCAGCAGGGTTGATTCCTTCTCTGAAAGACCCAGGGCTGGAACTTTCCTTGCTTTGCCCTAGCTTCTCACAGCTACTGGCCATCCTTGTGGTTCACCATCTTGGCTTGTAGATGCATCCCTCTAATCTATCTCTATCTTCACGTGACCATCTTCCCTGTGTCTGTCTCTTCTTACAAGGTTACCAAGTCATATAGGGTTAAGAGTATCAGTCAAAGGCTTGAGGAAATTACTGAAGAACTCAATACAAAATAAGATTAAGATGTACACCATATCAATTCTACTATATTAAAACTCTTCTTTGGTACAAGGTATTTGAAGCTATTATCTTATTAGCATCATTGTCATGATTGAAAGAATAGGCAAGCATTTTAAAAAATAAACAACTCCATGTTTGGGGGCTATTTTATTTTGTTGTCCATTTGTTGTTTCAGTTACTCACTGCTTACTCACTTTAGACTGAGGTAAGCATCGCTCTTACCAGCAATTCTACTGCCCCTGGGACAGTAGATAATGAGGTAGCTGTATCCTCTAAGTGTGATGTCTCAGATAGGGAGATATCTTCATCTCTGCTGATATGTTTCAGAAGTGACTCAAGGCAATTTTTTTCCTAATAAAATTAGCTTTTAGCATTTTTTGTTGCATTAGTCAGTCTCAAAGATACACTGAAATTTATCCCTTTTTTTTCTCAATTTGTGTACTAAAGACAGACCTGGGGATTCATTTTTCAAGTGAAAGTACAAATGCTATTTTTATTTTTGGAAAAATCATCATTAAATACAGGGAAAACATTTTCATTTATTCCTGATATTTTGTTATGTTTGTAGATGAAACTGGAAAGTACAGGGTCCCATGTGAACCTTTCTCAAAATGTGTGCAGAGTTCGTTTTTACTTTTACAGTTGTCACAATAGTTAAATGGACTTAACTGGCCTCTATTTAGTCATTAATGTGTTTTTGATATCCATACAAATTATATAATTAAATACCTTTAAAACGAATATTTTGAATTTGGATTCTTCATTTCACTTAATATTCTTGCTCAGAAATCCTACCTAAATGAATACGGAGTAAAATATACAGCCTGGAGGAATAACCCAAAATGCTGAAGTATGAACACTAAGTTTACCTCACTGTCTTTTACAAATCCTATACGAGTTAACTGGGGCTTTCTATCAAGGAGCAATTACATGAATCAGTGTCAGCCAAGGAAAATGTGTCCTACTCCTTAAACATAAGATAATCATTAACTTTCAAAATATTTAATGTCTAAATTGTCACAAATCACTGAGTCTACATTTTCCTTTTAAAATACTGTGTTATTTGATATCAATCATGTTATAACATAAAAAATATCAATCGAAACAACTAATTCAGATGCACCAAGAACTTCCACTCTAAATTCTATCTGTAAAGTATATGTACATTTGGAAATATTTGCTACAGTGTTTATTAATCATGTGATCTCTAGTATTCTGTTAAGAGGTACAGTTATGAAAAAACATTTGAAAATATAAAAAAGCTTGAGGAATTCCAGTTTAGTTCCTAGAGACCTGATGTTTAATCAACTTATTTAATCAACTTTAATAAGTATTGATCAATATTTGTCTAAATTTAAGCTTATTTTGACTTGGGGTTCAAACTATATTAAGAGATACTCATCTGGTAAAAATCATTTATATTGTTGCCCATAATTCCAGTTTAGACATATAATCTCACATGTATTGCTGAGGTTGACAATAATAATTGTTTTCTTATCAATACTTTATCTACAATTCTGACTTTTCAAATCCATTTTAGGGGCTCGCCAGGACTGGAGAAATAAAGAGCATTACTTTTCCTGCTCTTTAAAATTAAATAAAGCTGGAAATTTTATTCTATTTTATATTTATTTTTAACCAATAAGATACATAAAATTTCAATCAAATTAATCTTTCTTTTGCTTCTGAATGCATTAGAATTTTTCTAAGATAATCTTTTGTTACTATTAAAATTTTAATTGGGAGAAAACAGAAGAAATCATAAAATAAAAAAGTACAGCTTAATTAGTACACAGAGAACACCATTATCACACCACTTAAGTCAAGAAGTATCAACAGATATAGCTTTCATTCCAGAACATTATAGCCTGCCCCTACTGAATACAACCACTAAATTAATGTTACTCCCCTAACCTTTCTAGAGATCCTTTCCTTGCTTTTATCACTTATATATCCTGACCCACTTTAATCTGTGTGGAACTTTATATAAACAGGAATAAAAATGTGTATAGACTCACTTATTTGGATCTCTTAAATAATAACTTACAGGTGAAAATACAAAATGGTGTAAATAGGAAAACAAGAAAATTATCTTCAAGTATAATGATGCTAAAAAGAGGGCAGGCTTGGGCTTCCCTGGTGGCGCAGTGGTTGAGAGTCCGCCTGCCGATGCAGGGGACGCGGGTTCGTGCCCCGGTCCGGGAGGATCCCACGTGCCGCGGAGCGGCTGGGCCCGTGAGCCATGGCCGCCGAGCCCGCGCGACCAGAGCCTGTGCTCCGCAACGGGAGAGGCCACGGCAGTGAGAGGCCCGATTGCAGGAAAAAAAAAAAAAAAAGAGGACAGCCTTCTTCCCCCAGTTTTCTGGAAGCCCAGATCCATGCTCCTCACCTATAACTGTGACTATATCCCTTGAACCTGCCACTGCCTGGTGAGACAGCTGAAATGTATGTGACTACACTGAACCTTATTAGGCCAATCAAGAACATCACTGATTTCTACAATTAAGCAGCTAGAAAGAGCCTGCCCAATCCGCTAGGACTAGCTCTAAGAGGAGTTCAAACAAAAGCTGATGGTAAAGCACAAGTGTATCTCTAAAGAGAACAAATGCCGTAGTTTATGAACTGAGAGACGTGACAGTGATTTTTTGTTTTAGAGTCTTAAAGGAAATCACTTATTTTGTTTCAAATTGGCATCTAAAGATCAACTGTAGAGCAAAGAGCAGGGTGAGCCCCCAAAGTAACGTTCCTTGTCCAGCCTGAGGAGAATTTCACTCAGAGGGATTTTGATGCACAATTTTATAGCTTAAGGAGCTTTTTTGGGTAATGAAGTGACTTTGGCTCCTGCAGTTCTGTCAGATGCTATGTTTTTTGCAGTTCTGACAACTCCATTTTTAGGGCTGAGAATAAAGGGCCCCAATATTCAAGAATTGCAGAAATAATACTGAAGTCTAGACACAGATGAAAATGAGCTTTGGTGAAACACTTGGTGAAAGACCTGATAAGATAATATACCCTGTAAGAACTGAAGTGACGAAGCCTCTCTTTTTTCATTTTTGAAACAGATTTCTTTTTCTGCAACCATTGACCTATCACAGAAAGTTTTGACTAGTTTCCTATGTAAAAGGAGCTGTTGTCTTTATTCTAAGTATCTCTATTTCAGTTGTTTCACTGACCTTTACCATTAAGTGGAAATTTCTAGAGTTTGTATAGATGAGCTAAAAGAGACACCTGAAGATAATTACACCTTACTCTGAAAATGCCGAATGCAGGCAAGGTATTTTCACGTGGTGTATTTCTCTTCCTAAGATGAAATACTTGTAGGATGAGCCTTAGGATGAGTTTGTAAAAACGTTAGTTACAGGAACATACACTGGGAGCCAGAAACTCCTTATCATAATGACAGTTCTCTAGTTAGAAGTATGACATCAGATTAAAAGGGTATTGTTATCGTGACTGACAACACGTGTGCACATTCAACTGTAAACGTAGCAGTCAGTTACTAGGAAATAAACATGTCCTTTTCCATATATCTTAGGTAAAAATTTCATCTGCACCTTTCATCAGACCTAGCCATTTTTAATGAGAAACTGATGTAACACAGTATTTTACACACCTTTAATTAGGTTTGGTGTATATGTTTGTGCACCTCCTGGGCATTATTCCTGGAAGACGAGCTTTGCGCACGTTCTAATCCTAAAATCGAACTGACAGAATTGACAGCAGCTTCTCTAATCCCTCGTCAGGGAGCTACAACGAGATGAAGAATCTTAACGCCTCTGACGATGCCCTCCCCTAATTCGGAAAGAAAACAAAATAGAGTAAGAGCAGAGACTCAGTCTTGCTGGAAAGATGTAGGATCTCTCTCCAAACGAGCTCTCACTCACCAGAGCCGAAGATTAATTGTGAACACTCAGAAGCCTCAAGAATGGCCGGGACACTTTCACTGATTTTTTTTTTTTTTTTTTTTTTCGGTACGCGGGCCTCTCACCGCTATGGCCTCTCCCGTTGCGGAGCACAGGCTCCGGACGCGCAGGCTCAGCGGCCATGGCTCACGGGCCCAGCCGCTCTGCGGCACGTGGGATCCTCCCGGACCGGGGCACGAACCCGCGTCCCCTGCATCGGCAAGCGGACTCTCAACCGCTGCGGCACCAGGGAAGCCCTCACTGCATCTTTGAGGGAGAAAAAGTGAGAAAGAGTAGGGGAGAAAAACCACCCAGAACTAATGGCATCATGAACAAATGATGGCGGAAAGGAGAGGAAAGCATTGTATAAGAAACAAATGATTTTACCTCTAAAATACAGAGAAAATCAAAAAACAAGCCAGAAAGCAACTCATCTCATTACAAGAAATAATCTATACTAGGTATATACCTACAGAACTTGACGTGTAGAGATAAAATGCCACGCATGTGAACTTGCCTTCCAGTTACGATTCTAGAAAGTGGTGCTGGCAGCCTCAGGTGGGAGGCAAGGGAGATGCAAAGGAACCCACGCATCTTCTTTATTAGTTATTTAGCAACCTGTATGCAGTACTCACTCTGTGCTAAGAATTACTTTAAGTGCGTTGCAGATATGAACTCATTTAATCCACTTTGCAAACCTATGAGCTTGCTACTACAACCTGGCACGTTTTACAGTTTAGGAAGCTGAGCCACACAGGTGTAAAGGCTCCTCAAGATCACACAGCTAGTAAGCGGCAGAGACAGGACTTGAAACCAGACAGGATGGCTCCACCATCCGTGCTCTTACCTTCTGCCATGCTCCTTCTACCGAGTCACTTGGTAAGAAGTATCAGGTTTAGCTTTCTTTACTTGCTCTTTTAAGAACAAACAAATAAACAAGAAAATCTCACCGGGAGCGATTTTAACTAATTTTTCTTGCTTTGTTATCAGAAAGCACCCACTCACACACAGATGGTACGTGAATTGCAGAAGGTGGCATAGCTAGAAAATAACAAAGCTACCATTTGTATCTAGTGCGTTAGAATGTTTACCATATAGGCTTAACTGTTTAACTTCAGTGCCTTAAAAACAAAACTATTCCACGTGGGAAAATAAATATTTTCTTAAAATATAGAAGAAAACGTTTCTGGAGTTAAAAAAATTAAATATGCATTAAAATAAACCTGAACAAAAGCAACACCACACATAAACACAGAAATTATTAACAAATGTCACTTCAAAATAATGGATGCAAGTGTACTAAATATTAGCAAATTGAATTTAGCTGTACACTGAAATAATATGACAGACACAGAAGGCTTATTCAAAGAACACATGGATAGTTCAATTTTAAAATGTTAGATTCCATTGAGATTTGAGGGGGAAAAACATTGTAATCAACACAACAAATGCTCCTGTCACCACAAAATTGATAAAGTTCAAGATTTGGAAAGGGAGGGCATTTAACAACCTAGGAATAGGGCAGAACTCTGATAGCCAGATAAAAATGCATAAATATCAAGATTTTCAATAAAATGCAAATATTTTCTACCAAATCAAAAATAGAAAAATAAACCTATACAATTTCAAGCAGAAAACTGAAAATAATTTTTACAGATGAAAAAACAGAAATGGCCTACATAAAAGTTAAAACAAACGTTCAATCTCATAAGCAACCAAGGGAGATACAAAGTAAAACCCCATGTAAATGCTATTTCTCATCTACCAGCTTGACAAACATTTTTAAATCGGATAATATAAAACTTTGCTGAAGATACAGAATACCAGAAACACTCACCCACTGCCGCTGGAGTTGAAGAATGGAATATGACTGATTTGAAAAGCATTTTTGGCATCACCTTGTAAAAAACACCCTTAGCCTTGTGGCTCCCAAAGTGGTGCAGGAGGGAATCATCCTGGGATCTTTATAAGCTTCTGGTTCCTGGCTCCACCTCTAGCCAGTCTGATTTAATTGATAAGACGTGGGCTTTGGGAGCTTTGGAAGCTCCCCAGGTGATTCTAAGGTGCAATGTTGTTTGGGAAGCTCAGCCATTCTCTACAATGCAGGACCTACACTATCGAGGTTGTAATTTAGAAAATCTCTCGCACATGTGTACCAGGCCATTTACAAGCATTAAGAGTAACAACGGTCATGATAGCAAAATACTGAAAACAATCAGAATGTATATCAATCTAGAATGGATAAATCATAGTGGAATATTCAATAAAACAGAAAAAAAGTGAAATCAAACCTCATGTATTAATAGCATTGATTCCCAGAAGCATAATTCGGAGTGAAGGAAGTCTGTCTTAGAAGATAAACACAACATGATTCCCAGTTATATGGTGTCTAAAGTATACAATACTTGATAGAGTTTTAATCATGGATGCATAATTAGATAATGAAGGAGATAGAAAATGTGGGAGGAATGGGTATAGGTTTCAAGATGGTGGTTGATTTGAGGAGGAGGGAAAAAAGGAAGTGGCCAGGGAGTGGATGCTGGAAGCTGCACTTAACGTTCTATGCCATGACTTGTTATAGGTACACAGCTGTTTATTTTATTGTTGCTCTTTACCTCTATTTCAGGTTTTATACACTTTAATATGCTAGCTGTATTTCACAATAATTTAAAAATAAATTAATGTAGAGATTTTAAACAGGAGAGTGAGTTACAGATTATTCATGTAATAACCATCACTCAGGCTACTGAGAGAAAACTATGGGGGTGATGTGTCAAGTGTGAATACAAATAATGAATAGAGTCCTGTTGCAGACGCTGATAAGGGATTGTGTCCTTAAGACGAGGACAATTACAGCGAGGTCTAAGAGTCATAGGTGGATTAGGAGGCACTCAGGATTTAGTGGAGCAGAAGGCGAAGGCAGGGAGGGAGAATGGAAAGTCAAGGTGTCTCTCAGGTTTCTAAGTTGAATCACAAGGACACTGATGTTCTTTGTTAAGGTGGGAAACCACGCAGGTGGAGTAAAGATCTTCACCACTAAGTGCAAAGGTCATGCTCTTGTGGGCATTCAGTTAGACCCAACTGACTCTCACCTACGTGCAGATGTGAAGAGAGAGATATAAAGGCTTGTTCTCAGGAGAAAGGGCTGAGTCAGGTGCATTTTTGAGGGTCATCAGTGTATAGATACTAAATGTATTTGTGGCTAAAAGAGAGATTTCATAGGATAATGTAAAGTGAGAAGACAAATTCTGAGGAAGAAGTACGTAGAAGTCTGGGCAACGAACACTGAGAAGACATGCTAGAGAACTAAAAAGAAATAACCCCAATGAAGTGTTTGGATAATAAGGAGACAATAAATACTGCCATGTATCATCAGAAATCACTTTTACCTATTACATATCAAGCTGGTTTAAAAAAATTAAAACCTATGTTATCCTAGGGCTGATACAAGCTAGTGGTTAAAAAACGAGAAGCATTTGTCATGCTTTATTTTTTTTAAATAAAGAACTCTGTCACTGACAATATGAAAATCTACAAACATACTTTATCAATGTATAAAACTAAGCATCAGCTATTCTTTACTAGTCAAGAATTTTAAGGAAATAAGAAAACATAGTGATTGTATATAGCCCTTTTATGAATCCTTTTAAGTATTTCCATGGCACGATTTTTTAAATTATCGAGTTTTATTAAAAGCACTAAAATTTCAACATACCTAGTCTTGGCTGACATTGTGGAATAAAAGCAGGACAGCTGCAGTTGTTTTCCTTTCAAATAAGAATTCCCTAGATATTTGAAAGTGGAATGAAGGTAATCTGGAGAATCAGAGAAAGCAGTAATTACAAAACTGAACCATCAACTAATGTGATAATATTATTTTGTGCCAGACAGCCCTTCTTTAAAAATGCAAACATTTTTGTAACATAGGCATATTCCCATATTACAAATAGTACTGATGAGTCTTATGTGGTTTAAATAATTGTTTGAAAGTCATAGACCTATATATGGCTATTGAGAACTGAATCCATGGTGGTCTAACTCTATAGGTTCATGACATTAGAATGAGAAAATGTTTCTGGAAGCAGGACTGGTCTAAATGTTCTTAAAATGTAAAATTCTACCGTTTTCATGATTTTACTCTAGTGCCTTAAACTCAGTTCTCCTTTTTGTATATAGACTGATTTCTTAGTGAAGTAATTTGTGCAGCATATTCAAAAGCTGTCTACTATTTTATTCATAGAATGAATATGAATTCCTTTGTGTCATATCTCCCATTACTCATTCATGATATTAGAGGTCATTTCTGTACAAACAATGAATCATGGATTTCAATTTTGAAACAATATTAATCATTAACAGGATCTAAATCTGTCTACTTTATGGGCATGCACAGATTTCTACAAGACAGAAATGTCACATGGAGCAAAAAATAAGCAAAATAAATGTAACATTTCAGGAACATAAAATGTGTTCTTTATTCCCTAGAAATTATATCAGGTTCCAATTATTATGATTATTTTTATAATCGGTGTTATTTACAACTACATCAAAGTTCACACATTTATTTATTTCCTAAATAATAGAGCCCTATCTCCTTACTGACATTCAAGCCCCTTTGCCAATCTAGCCCAAATCTTCTTTCATAATCTTTTCTTTCATTACTTCCCATGTTTATTTTATGCTCAAGATACCTTGGACCATCAGTAGTCCTTGAGTAACAACATATTTTGTGGGTTATCACTACTCTGAACCACCTGACATCTAAGTTCCTCCTCTCTCCAGCTCAATATCATTTTTGTCTCCCAAACTGTCATATGTGCCCTTCCTCAGTCAACTCATACATGCAGCCTTCCTTGAAGCACCTCTCTCAAATTTCTATGACCCACCGTCCTGCTTGAATTAAATACTCTTTGCTCAGTTCTCCTAAATAAGCATATGAAAAGATATTCAAACTCAGCTATCAGGTGAGTTAATAACAAAACACCACTTTGCAACCAAAACACAGAATGTATGTGTCAACTAGGGCTTGGGGTAACTGGAAATCTCATTCACTGTGGTTGAAATGTACATTGTTATTTCCACTTTAGGAAGCCATTGGCAATATATACTAAATCTGAGCTAACATGTACCCAGTGACTCAGCAATTGTACTCCTGGTTATTTATGCACAGAAATATGTATTATAGGTACCAACAGACATATATGAGTGAGAGGATTATGAAGCAAGAGCTAAGACCAGAACTCACCACCAATGCCTATCAAAATAGAAGGGGTGAATACATTTTGGTATATTCATAAAATGAAATAACAATAAAAATGAAATTAGAAACTCCTTTTACAAGCAACTACATAATGTCTCAAGTAGTATCCACTTAAGATGACAGATATGAAAGAAGACACATGTATGATATACACCAAATTCAAAAATCAGCAAAATTATTCTCTGGTGTTTGAAATCAGATAGTGGGTACCTTTCTGGAGAGGAAAAAGAATAAAGTGAAGGTATGGGAGATGGTCAATAATGCTAAAAATATTCCACCCCTTGATCCAGATGGTGTTTTGTGGTTAAAATTCTTTGAGCTATACAACCATGATGTCTACTTGTGTCTATATGTAACCTACTTCCTAAAAAAGATTATTAAAATATGAAGCTATGAAGTGCTTGGCATTCTGAATCTCAGAGGAATATAGAATTGGTGTCCAGGACTTATATATAAAAGTGCTTTCAAAATTCTTTTTAATTCAATTAACTGTAAAAGACAATCAATTCAATTAACTGTAAAAGACAATCAAACTAATGGCATAATTAAGCCAAATAGTACAGAGGGAAAATGTCAGAGGTGCTGTATGGAAACCTCTGTGGGTTTAAAAATATTATTTATTCCGAAGTTGTGAATGTTGGTTTGAAACATTAAACTGTACAGTTGTTAGAGTGGGAAAAACATGTAGGTAATACTCTTTTGGTTTATTTCAGTAAATTTATATGGATTTATTCTGAGTTATAATGAAGTGAGGCTGTGTTAAATGGAATTTGATCTCTCAAATGCTATAGTTTATATTAAGGAGAGTGTTGACCTGTCAATATCTCATTTATCTGTTAACCTTTCTTTGACAAGGAAAAGTCCACAACTTCAGCATGTGTATTTTTCCTGTGTATTTTCTCTGAGTTTGAGAAATGAGTGTATTACTAGGAATTTATAAAACTACATTAAAACAGCATGGGAATTAATGGACTCAAGTGTTAGTAACACCACATGTAGGATTATGTTTAAGTTGAACCCATTCACAACATTTTACATTATCAGGGACTGACAGGAAGGAATAATTGTCTACATTTTATCTTCTTTGAACAGCGAAGTGATCAATTTATGACATAAGTTTAGTATGGGGAAGTACTGGAAACAAATTATCATTAAGCTTCCTACCAGCTCTGGGATTTGTTAAATGCATTATGCACTAATATTTCTTTGTTTAGCTTTTAGAGAATTACTTCTAACCCAAATGGCCTGTCTTCTATAGTGTGTAACCTGAAATGCAGCATGCACCCTGAGGTGGAGATTTCTTTTTTTTTTTTTTTTTTTTTTTTTAAGAAGAAAAATTTTATTTCAAACAGATTCAGTGGTATGTGTGCTACAGCAAAGGCTGGTTGTAGCAGTTTCCTTTCAAACCTGCACTAATGTATAAATTAGACATTATTTGGGAATGACTAATTTCTGGTAAAATGTAGATGCAATATCCAACATTGTCAATTTTTACATTTATTGTAGCCCCTATTTTAGTACCAGAGGTTAAATTTTCATCACCAAAAAATGAGAATAACCTTACAGCTACTCCTAAGGTAATGAGCTGTGAAATTAATTCCTCACTATTGCTTTGAAAATATACCCCTAGGTTGTTAAGATAAATTCCGACTTCATCCAAATCTGTTATTTAATTCTTCAGTCATCATCTACTGTTGGCTTGATTGTCACTCCTCTTCTTATTTGACCCCAACCAATTAAACGCCAGTGCTTCTCAACTCTTCGGCTAAGTGCAATTTTTTCTCCTACTTCTGTGCACACAGGATTAGTCAAAACGATTTTGCCCAAATCAGCCTTGACTGCACTAACTCTTCCTCCTGTCGACAGGGATCCTATGTTCACCATAAGCACTTCATTCTTAGACAGCTTTTGCACTTTTGCTGCTTTCTTGTCTCCTTCAGTGCGTACACCTAGAAGCCGTCTAAGCAGGAAATAGGAAATTTCCAGTTCTGTGAAGATCTCAGGTAAAGCTCCGACTGCACCAAGTACCTGCCCCACCATTCTGTCAGCCCGGCACAAAGTGGGGTCAATTTTTGTTCCAACTCCAATAAGACCTCCTGGAGCAGCATACTGGAGATCATTATGCTCTGCAAAAAGTGATACAATTTTGGAAAAGATGGGTTTACACATGAGCTTTCCTTCACTATCTTTGGAAACAATACCAGGTCTGACTTCTATCTCCTGGCCCACCTTTAATACTCCTTTTAGAATACTACCACCAGCTACACCCCCCTTAAGGTCATCAACTTCACAGCCAGGTTTGTTGACATCAAAGGATCTAATAACAATAAGTCGGGGTTCTGAAGTAAAGTCTCTTGGGGGTACTGGAATTTTCTTTACTATGTACTCGCAGACAACTTCAATGTTGTATTTCAGCTGAGCAGAAATTGGAATAATAGGAGCTCCTTCTGCTACTGTACCTTGTACAAATGCAAGGATCTGTTCATACTGTTCTTTAGCCTGGCTTTCCTTTACCAAATCAATTTTATTTTGTAGAATCAAAATATGCTTCAGTTTCATAATTTCTATAGCAGCCAGGTGCTCAGAAGTCTGGGGCTGAGGACAAGACTCATTACCAGCTATCAACAGAAGAGCTGCATCCATCACTGCGGCACCGTTCAGCATAGTAGCCATCAAAATATCGTGGCCAGGACAGTCAACAAAGGAAACATGTCTGACTAATTTGAAGTTCCCTTTGGTCCCTGGAATATCTGTAGGAAACTCATCGGGTGTACTACTTCCACGGGATCTATAACATTCTGGCCGAGGACAACTTGGGTCGTCAAGTTTATAAATCTTAGCATTAGCATAGCCAAGTTTGATTGTAATATTTCTTTCTAGTTCATTTTTGAACCTGACAGTGTGAACTCCAGAAATAGCTTTTACAACTGTAGACTTCCCATGAGCTACATGACCAATTGTACCTATATTAATCGTGGCCTGTCTGCTGATAACTTCATGTGAAAGTGGCGTCAACTTGGTAACATCCAAAGTGTTGAGATCTTGCCGAGAAAGGTGCGGCTGCCCTAAAGTCACACCAGCCTCGCCCCCCGCCATCTTGCCCGTAGAGCTGAGGTGGAGATTTCGACTCAATTTTATTTTATTTTTTAATTAATTTATTTAGTTTTACTAAAGTATAGTTGATTTACAATGTTTTGTAGGTTTTGGGTGTATAGCAAAGTGATTCAGTTATACATACATATATATATATATATTTTTTCAGATTCTTTCCCCTCAATTTTACATGCTTGAAAATCTTACATAAGGGACGATATAAGTTTTATAGGATTAGATAACTAGAACATTGAAAATCTAGCTTCAATTACAGATAAGTCTTTTGTCTGCATGTTTTGTTTTCAAGTAAAACCAATAGCACACTCTGCATAATAACAATTCTCTTCTCTTGGTGTTAACATTTACATTAATCCTTAGGAATTTTGAATTTTTAATAAGCAACCTCAAAAATGTGTATTTCTGAAAATCTTTCTAATGATGTGTAATTCTCAAAACTGATAGTGTCACAATAATAATATCCAGTATGAGAGTGTTATTATTTTACCCTTGCAAATTTGTTTTAGGCTACTACGAGAACCAGATCGCTTTGGCTGTTTATACCTCAATTTCATTTATGTTATTAAGTCTTCACTCTTCCTGAGTCTCACCTGGTCCATCTGTAAAACAATGACTTGCTATATGTGTACTCACAGGGGAACAATTGTGTTATTCTCTGTTGCTTCCATAACAAATTACCACAGTAAAAAAAAACTACCACAAACTTTAAAAAGTTTACCTCACCGTTCTGAAGGTCAGAAATTCAATGGGTCTCACTGGGCTTAAATGAAGGTATTTGGCAAGGCTGTGTTCTTTCCTGGATGCTCTAGGGAGAATCCTTTTCCTTGCCTTTTCCAGCTTGTAGAGGCTGGTCATATTCCTTGGCTTGTGGCTTCCTGTCTTCACCTTCAAAGCCAATAATGTGTCATCTGTCTGATCTCATTTCTGTCATTAAATCTCCCTCTGACTACAGCTGGGAAAGGATCTCTGCTTTTCGAGGATTCATCTGATTAGATTTGACCCACCCAGGTAATCCAGGGTACACCCCATATCAAGTCCTTAACGTCGATCCCATCAGCAAAGTCCTTTTTGCAAGTAAAGGTAAAATAATCACTGGTGCTGGAAGTTTCCTTGGGAGTAGGGGTGTGGCATTATTCTGCCTACGAAGGCAGAAAGCCTTTTAATGTGTTATTTTAGGATCAGAGTTTTTTGAAGATGAATAAACATATTTATTCTGCAAATCGTTTCAAATATTCATTGGATGGCGGGACCTAGGCAATCATACTATAAGGTGTCACAGATGATGACCAGTCCTCTCTTCATCTGGTGTACAGTGAACGGGACAACACATAATTGGTGTTATTACTTGGTGGACAGGTTAAGGCCCTGAGGATTTCCATTGGTTAGTATGTGTTCACTGGTTGTGATTTATTTTGTTTGCCTCCCATAATGTAAACTCCTTTCTTATACGTAGGTATTTGACATCAGGCAGACTTCCGCTCGAAGGGTTTTCCACCTTCTGTTATGGACTTTAACTCCCTCTCTCTATGTTCTGGTGGCCAGGCTGTGTCCATACAATCTAAACTCTGCGAGTCAGATGTGTCCACGGGTAGCGCCACTGCCCCCGGCCGTCCGCGTGTCAGCATTAGTGCCCTCAGGTGCTTCCTGGAACATGAGTTGAATGTGGTTTCTGGAGCCCAGGGTCCCTTGGTGTTTCTCTTGTCCCCGCCCCCCCGCCCCCGCCATTTTCTGAGACTCGTTTGTCAGCTGTATGTTGATTCTGTGAGCATCCTGACAGCATTCATAAATTTCATCTCTGCTCACAACAGCCAAAACCGAGATCTGGTATTTACAACCAGCAATGCATAGCCAAGTCTGTTCATTCTTAACCCCAAATCTAAGGAAGTACATAATTTCACAGGAAAAAAAGACTAGTATCTACTAATATATTATAGCCAGTCTTGAGTACATATTCCATTATGGAAGTAACCACAAATCTGGTAAGGAAATGTTCTATCATACACAATGAGAATTGAAAAATAGCTGGGATTTGGAGGTCATGTAGGCATGATTGTTTTAAAAGGCTAAATTATAAGTCCAGCTATTAAAACACTTTGTATCATCGTGCATTTAATGAGAGGAAAGGATGTGTGCTGATTTCACTTTCCTATCTCTTGATGAAAGTAACTCCATTTGAGAGTCAGATTGCCATATTTTAGGCAGCCAAGAGAATGGAGTCCCTGGTCATATTGATTTTCTTAGCACAGTATAGCGTTAAAAACTCTCTTGGTGAGGGATTAAATTTATACAATAGAGTTTTCAAATATTGTTCCAGAAAGGCATTGTAGACGGCTGCTCTGTTTGTTCCCCCACCCCTCCCCAGCCTGCACACAGCTGACTGTCTGAGCCTACCTCACCTCCACCCCACCCTGGTGTATCCCCTATCACACGAGGTCTCTTGCTCTACAAAAGGCTTTTAAAGCAAAATGATGGAGGAGAGAGTGGGGGGGAGGAAGTGGTAGAACACCGTGTTTGGGACTATAAGATATGACCAGTTAGGAGAAAGAAAACTTCCTCTGTATGTCTACTCTGTGAGTGCAAATGGGAAACACATCTATAGTTAGAACCATCCGCACTGGTCATTCAAAGCAGCTGTAAACCTCTTCTCTAGACTTTTAGATGTGCCGTCAAATGGTTGGATCCAAATGACAGAATTACAGCCTGTGCGTCCAAATGTGGTCCTTCTCCTTAGGTGTGCCAACAGATGAAGATGCTAGAAGGAAACAGATGTGCAAAGGTGAAGAGGAACCAAATTAGAAAGACTTACGCACAGGGAATGATGTGTTTAACATAGCAGTGGACAGGACCCAGCAAGGTGTGCCCTACGTGAGAGTGAAGAGCACAGGGGGGTTGGTTTTAAAATATAGAGGAGTTACTATTTCACACAGAGATGGGGCGGACAAGCCTCTGGGAAGCACACACTTTAGAATTATGTGTTAAAAGAAACATTCTATTTTAAAAGGTGGGAAGGAGGCAATTGACCATTGTGCGGTCAATAGTACTGATAGACATCGGCTTGTTTTCAGTGAGTTTTCCCGTGAATGGTTGATCATTAACCCATTTAAAAGTGGGTCATTTTCTGCATCACAGTACAATGACTCTCAAGCTGTCACCAGCCACTTAATGAAAAGCAACTTTCATTAGACCAGCCTTTCAACCAGACAGTTGAGATAGACTGAATTGAAATACAGCATGAGGAGGGTGACCTGGCTTTAAACAATAGACTTGCTTATATTATTTTATCAGCTTAATAGCACAGGAGTACCTCTCAGAAACATAATCTCTGTGAAGTCTCAGAACGCTCGAAGTTTCTTCTTAGAGAACCAACAAAAACAGACCAATTTTGTGCCTAGTTTCCATGCCTAATGGATACAACTATTTACGTTTTTCTCTTAGTAGAAACAAGATTTCAGTATGCTTGCATCCATTAAGCATTTCAAACAGTTACGGATGGCCAGCGTTTTAGCAGGGCTATCCTTAGTTGCCTTTCTTCTAAGATATATTACACAGTTGCTCTTTAGGACTGAAAGCTTCCATCAAGGACAGTTCTCTAGGTTCTCATGACTGTGGAGATAATGTCTTAGAGCTGCTCTTCTCTGTACATTAGGTAAGACACTGATGGAAATCTGATTGGATCTAATACCTTCCTCTCCTAATGGATTGCATTGTACCTTATAGATTTGTGCTGCTTAAAACTAGTTCTGAAAATTGTGTCCAGGCTTCCTCTCCCCTTCTGTCTGCCCAACAACTCATGAGGTAGCAGCTGATATTATAGCCACCTCTTCTCAAAATAGATCAAGACGATGCATTTTCTATTGGAGTTGAGTTTAAAAGCGGGGTAAAAGTGGACTTGGCAAAGGTAGTGCTTTGTGTTTAAGCTTGTGAATTTCCAATTCGGTTTTAGGATCACTTTGTTGAGGGTTCATTTTAGTGGAACGGTGCATACTCTGACTTTCAAAAAACACGTAACCCGGGCTTCCCTGGTGGCGCAGTGGTTGAGGGTCCGCCTGCCGATGCAGGGGACACGGGTTCGTGCCCCGGTCCGGGAAGATCCCACGTGCCGCGGAGCGGCTGGGCCCGTGAGCCGTGGCCGCTGAGCCTGCGCGTCCGGAGCCTGTGCTCCGCAACGGGAGAGGCCACAGCAGTGAGAGGCCTGCGTACCGCAAAAAAAAAAAAAAAAAGTTACCCAATATTGAAATACCTAATGACTAAGAACTCAACAAAAAGAACCTATGATCTGCATGAAAATAAATATGTCACTTACCATCCTACATCTTCATGTTGTTATGCAAGTGCCTTTAAAGAAAAAAAAAAAGTTCCTTTAATCCCAACCAAGCCATTCAGCTACATTATTTAGTTATTTAGTTTTGGGGTTATACAAGGTCCTTATATTATTCTTCCTTGATTAAACCAGAATTCAGATGTTTTATTATGTCACCATTCCTTGAATGTTTTTACGAAATACTGATGAGTTTAAATGTGCTTGTACATTTTACCTCATCAGTATTTTTATGTTTATT
Organism: Kogia breviceps; assembly: GCF_026419965.1. NCBI lineage: Eukaryota > Metazoa > Chordata > Mammalia > Artiodactyla > Physeteridae > Kogia > Kogia breviceps. The sequence goes on along the minus strand of NC_081324.1, from coordinate 7,885,949 downwards.
TTTAACCATTGGTCTTTATTTCTCTCTTAATCCTGTATGGTGTAAATTAAAGGACTCAAGAAAACTAATGTTATAGGTTGTTGCTGTTTTTCTATCCTAACATCTAAGTCATTCCAAGTTTATGCAATTTCCATTTAGGTAAACTAAGATGAATATAAAGATCCTTCCTTTGGTTCGATTTTATCATCAGGAAAAAAAGCCCCTCAATTTTTAATATATACACATAGGAATATATCATTAAATAAGATACCTGAAATAATGAGATGATATTTGCCGGATAGGCATGTAGTTTTCTTGTCAGAAAGCCCTTATTTTAGTAAGAGATCCAAGATTTTATTTATAATAAAATAACATGCAGATGCCCACACTAGGAGAGAGAAAGAGGCAACCTCACAGCAAGGAAAGCTGTCGGCACATTTGAATTCTAATTAAGAAAGGAAGCATGTGAGCTGGAAAAATAGCTAAGCCAGGTGGGAGGGAGAGTGGCATGTAGCCCACAGAGCACATTTCTATGCAAAGAATATGGCAACCGTTGTCTGTCCTGTTCTAATTACCATATATCAAATAAAGGGCTTGACTCTATGAGGAGATGCGGAAGAACGTAAAGAAGGCCCTGCTTACCTTTTTCAAATGCAATTACATTTATCAGAACATGAACCTGACCTGCAAGTCAGTGGTTTCTTCAAAAAAAAAAAAAAGATTCACCAAGTTGGTACATCTCAGAAGTGCCACGCCCAATGGCAATTCCTTGGTGATTCCAAGGCTACAATCACAAGCAGGGCAGGCTCTGCCAATGAGACAGATGCTCTCCTTGGAAGTCCTTTCTCGTTTTGTGGGGTAGCATCTGAGCCTTCTTCATTACCAAATGATGACAAATAAAAGATGATAGTATTTGTAGTTCCCATGAACATTTAAATTGAGTCCTGCGCAAGAAAATTATGCATGGCAACACATACCTGTACTGAAGACCTGCATGTATATAATAAAAATACAAACACATTGGTTGTCTCTTATTTCTCAAAAGCATGCTCATTTCATTGACTGTGCAGATAAAGCAGCAGCATTACATCATCTTTACCTCCTGCCCTTAGAGATAATGCTTCTTGGAATCTTACTGGGTGACATGTGGTGAGAGAGTTTGATATTTGTTCATTTAAATCAAATCCAGGACTGTGTATTCAAAACACATTACAAGTCTAATGTCTATAGAGCTGTGTTCTATAAATGGTAATGCCTTCTGTAATGTCGATTTGAATTTTCCTCTAGTGATAGATTGAGAAGCATTTACTTCTCATTGTCCCCTTATAAAAAAGTTAATGGGAGAAAAGAGAAAATAGTTCCTCCCAATATTTCTACATGTATATGTATCCATGTACATACTGATGTAAGAAAAAACGTACAAGAATTCTGCTTGTCCACACGCATAAATTCAGAGAACCAAATGCAAAGCAAATAGAATGATGTATGTGTGTGTGCATGCACTTGTATGCATATTTTTTCATAATACTGAAAATTAAAGATTAAATTAAAATATCAATATAAGCAAATTATTGGGTAAAATGCAAGTAAATACCAAATGAAAAAGGTAAGCAATTAAAATAGTTGTTTCTGGAAAGTGAGACTTGGAAGGGGATAGCTTTTCAATATAAAAACATGAATTAAATTTTAAAATTTAGTTAGGAATAAAAATAAGTGGCCACCAAATGGAAATATTAACTAAATGAATATACATCCATAAAATGCAGAACCATTAAAAATGAATGAAGTAGATCTAGGTTGTTCTGAATTTTAAAGATGTTCCCAATGTTTTTAACTCAAAAAGTGTTAACGCATGCCACGCATATTCTAGGTGTTGAGGCGACAGCAGTGAACAAAAGAGAAACAGTTTTAATTCTCCAAGGCTTACATATTAGCGAGGGATGACATAAAATATGCACACAGAAATGTAATATTTTAAATGGACATCAGTCCTATAGAGAACAACAAAACAAATTAAGGGCTATAAGGTGTGTACATGATTGGGGTGGGGGGGCTGTGTGTGTTTTCTCTCCTGAGCCTTCTCTGAAATATTATATACAGGCAGAGATTAGAAGGAAGGGAGGACCAAGTCAGGCAGATATATGGCTTCATGGAAATGTGTTTATCAGCAGAGTTAGGAAACTTGGAATAAAACTCAGAGACAGGTAGGGAATATAACTTATTTGACAACTATTTTTCTGCCAGAATTCATTCTATTAGTGGACGATGATATAAAAATAAGAATGATACTATTACTACCATTAATTCTACTACCAATACTAATACTGTTAATAACAACAATGGCTAACATCACTTGAACTACTTACTATGTGTCCCTAATTGTGCCTTGAAAATCTTAGTCAGCTCAGGCTGCCATAGTAAAATACCATAGACTGGGTGGCTTAAACAACAGCAATTTATTGCCTCACAATTTTGAAGCCTGGAAGTCCAAGATCGGAGTCCCAGCATCGTTGGCTTCTGGTGAGGACTCTTTTCCTAGCTTGCAGAAGGCCACCTTCTCAATTATTTCCTCATGCGCCTGAGGCAGGGGTTGGGAGAGGGAGACACACAGAGAGAGAAAGAGAACTTTTGCTCTTGTTTCTCTTCTAATAAGGGCATTAATCCCATCAAGCGAGCCCCACCCTCATTACCTCAACTAAACCTAATTATCTCCCAAAGGCCCCATCTCCAAAAACCATCACAGTGGGAGTTAGGGCTTCAAAATAAGAATTTTAAGGAAATACTGCATCAGAAAGAAAAAAAAAAAAAAAAAGAAAGAATTTTAAGGAAATGCAATTTAGTCCATAGCACAGAACTTTACATGGATTAACTTATTTACTAGTTTATATCATCAATAAGTTAACCAACTAAGTTACATCATCAGTAAGTCAGTTAGTCATACTCACTAGTCAAAACTAAATACAGAACAAGAGTTTTCCAAATTCCTTCTTATGTCTTCTAAGATATAAAAATATAACTGGTGTTTTGGCAAATCAATGGATGCTGTATTTTTAACATAATTGAAAGACTGTCTGAATTAAAGAAATTCAGTTCTATTATTTTCAAATACGTATGCTAATGTAAACCATGCTAAGAAGAATTGCCTAGACTTTGGGGATAATCTGACATATATATAAATGTCTATATAAAATATAAAATAAAGGTATATATACAGAATTTATTCAAATTTATTTTATATATACAAATGTGTTTTAAATAAATATATACATAGAATGTATTTAAATTTATTTTATATCTATATAGTTTTTTCACGTACTCATAAAGAGAATGCATTCTTTACATTAGTAACCTAAAAGGTAATTCTCTCTAGTGGCCTGGGCTTTCTCATTCATACATTCATTCATTTATTCAATTATGAATTTATTTATGCTGAGGTGTGTCTTAAATTCTATGCAGAGTATATTATTGAACATTGCTGTGTGAGAATGCCTCAAAATTGAACATTTTAAATAAATCAGACATTGATTATTTCACTCAGTTTATGAGGCTGAGGATTCTGGATGGCAATTATCAGAGTGGCTGTGACTCAGGCTCTCCCATGAGGTTGGATCAAACTGTAGGTCTGAGCTGTTGTCTCCACACTCAGAGTTCTGCTAATGAAGCTGTGCTTCCAAGCCCAGTTGTGTGGCTGTAAGCCAGATGCTCCCATTTCTTGCCTCAGGGATCTCTCCTGCAGATTATAGGGGCTCCTCCTGAGTTGTGATCCCAGAGAGAAACTGAGAGAGAGAGTGTACTCAAGACGGAAGCCACCATCTACTTATAATCTAACCTCAGAAGTGGCATGCTGTCATTTCTGATATTTCTACTTAAACATAGTAAGTCACTAAGTATAGTCTGTGCTTCAGGATGGAGAAATTAAACTCCATCTCTTAAAGGGAAAAGTATCAAAGAACTTGTTGATATCTAAAAATCCATCTATAAGAATACTTTATCTTCTTATTTTGACTACCAGAAATAGTGCAAAATTGGTGCACGGTGTGTTTTGTTTTCATAGATGTTACAACTTATAAAAATATCTGTAATATTTAAATTGAGGCTGGTATAGTAGGAAGTGCACAGCCTTTATAAGTAAGAATATCTGGAACTGAATCTCAGTTCTTCCACTTATTAAATGTAACCATGGGCATATTACTTACTTTGGTTTTTTTACTTCTGTAAATCTAGGAGAATAATTACACTTGTGAAAATTAAGTAAGTTTATAAATTTAAAGAAATTAAAATAGTGACTAAGAAAATTTTAATAAATATTAGCTAACATGATTATTTTTCAAGATTTTTAATTTATAACAATCTCCTCCTACTCATATCCCTTAAAGTAATTTATGATGACAATCAGTATAAGTAATAAAGGAGTCATTACAATATTGAGAGTTTACTCATAGAATATAATCCATATTTGCACATTCACATGTGCAGTTAAAATGTATTGGTGGTTTTAGCTGACAAGAGCACTGAAATGCACAGTTAGGCAGGAAACGTGCCATATTTACACCTGGACGCTCTATGGTTGCACCTTAATCACTTTCCTAATGTCCTCATAGTACCTGATTATTAGAAGACATATGGTATTTTGCCTCCTTAGTGGTGCTTTTCCATCTTATTCTTGGTCGACAGTTATTTACTATTAATCTTCTGCCAGCTGTAAATATGAAGTTATAATTATAAAACCTTCTCTAAGAAGGACTCACTCAGGGGCATTTTATTTGCTTTTCCTTGATTGGCATCAGCTTGGGTTGGAAATTCTGTTACCTTTGCTTTGTATCCCCTTGTAAGCAATTATTCAACATATAATCTTTTGGTATGAATGTAATTTTTAAAATAGAAAAATAAAGCTATTTAATTCCTTAATTGCTATCCATGCTACATCATAACGGAAAGCCCTTTTGCCAATCTTTGGATTCCAAGATGTAAAAATGCTAAAAGATGTTCTTAAGTAGAACTAATCTGAACAAATATCCTTTTAAAAATTTTCCAGAATGCATGAATTAATGGGAGTCAGAAATTACCATCCTGTTATTTGAAAAAGAGTCCTGAGCAGGTTTTAAAGGTCAGAATATGCCTGAACCCTGATCTTCACCTCATTAAATAGCAGACTGGGAGGAGGTATTTGGAAAAGTAGATAAACCGTGTTTTGTTTTGTGGTCATGGGATTAAAAAATGATGCACTGCCTCTTTCTTAATCTACTGCTTGGAAAAACTCTGCCATTTCCAATGTCTACTTTGGGAGTCTGATTCCAGTGGGGTTGAGAGTTGAGGCTAAAAACAAACAAACAAACAAAAAATTGGTTCTAACTAAGAATTACTTCTGGGAGTAAGGCCACTACCACTAAGAGTCCTTTTTCATACCAGTGGCAAATGTGAACAAGGAAGATTTGGAGAAATTTGGAGGAGGGCCCACAGGGTGGAGAGTTAGACGCCTGAATCTCCCGAGTGAGGAGACAGTGTGACTGCTGTAGGAGCACACCACCCATTGCTGGAGGTCGAAGCAGAGGATGGGGACTGCCCTTGGGGCAGCCCAGGGCCACCGGCATGGCTAAGAGACCCGTACCACGCGCACAACAGCCTTTCTGCCACCACAGAAGAAAGCAAAAACCAAAACAGGGCGGGAAGCGGAAAAGAAAGCCTTTCCTTTCTCCTCCAGCTCTGCAGTCTCCCCAGGGGGCTGGGGTATACAGGCTGACGCTGATAAGTAGCGAGCAGGCAAAGGGAAAACATAGTTTGCGGGATTCAGGTCCTGCATCGCAAAGTAGGACAAAGAAGGGGGGATGTGGAGGCAAAGAATGAACAAATAACTGATTAATCAAGTCTGAACAGAAACGAACTGCTCTACTTGACAAACCGTGTGGTACTGCTGTTGCATCTCATCTTTGGTAGCCGTGACTGTGACAGTATTTCATTGTTCCATATTTTTGTTTTGTCGGTGTAGCACCTGATAATCCCTTAAACCTGTACTACCCATTTCTTTATATATTAAATTTTATTGAAGAGCAAAAATACGGTCTACGATCCCACGATCTAAAACAGAGCACATGAAACCCAATGTCCATAATTGTCAATGATGCAGAACCGCCCCATTTGTTAATAACTGTGGTGACATAACATTTGTGCCATACTGAGGGATGCAAATATGTTTTTCCTGCCCTAACTGGTCCAAAATAGCTAGAATTATATAACTCTGCTTATTTATCTGTAAGCCACTCTTCTACTATATTATTTTGAAATAAAATCAATCATTATTAAATACTTACTTCAGCTAGTAGGAAATACAAACCAGAAGAGCTATGATGTCACAGACTAAATACTTAGGGATCAATTTTGAAGACTCCCTATCAACCTGATATAGAGGAGTCACACAATAAATACCATGTTGAAATCATTTCATTACCATTAACTTTTCTGTGAAAACTAAAATAAAATGGTCTCTTAGGAAACTAGAACATCAACAGACAAAGCAAGAGCATATTTAAGTAACAACTTAAAAAAATAATAAAAGTTTTCATGAGATGGGATAATATCAATTGTGAAATATTAGATAAACATACTGTATTTCAGGCTGTGACTGAGCAAACACTTGGTGGGTTGGATACAAACAAAAGGTGAGAATTGCTGCAAATGTTTTCCAGGCTGTTACAGTGTCCGTGAAAATTCAGGTGGGGAAGTGTAAATTATTTTCAAGAACAATTAGCTACTTTGAGGAGAGATTTTGGAACGTAGGAAGTTGGCCATCATATTTATAGAGCGTTACCTAGATGCCTGATTCTGTCCCAGATGCTGGAAGGCAGGGGGGTGAAAATGATAAACCAAGTCTATGCCCTTAAAAGCTTCATTCTAGTGAATAAAATAATTTCTGATGGTGTTAAGAGCTGTGAAGAAGTTAAAAGAGTTAACAGGTTAGAAAGGAGAGTAGTCAAAGGACAGGTAAATTAATGAGATTTTGAAAGTTCTTAAACACCAGGATAGCAAAGTTCAGATTTTAGTCTGCACATAAAAGAAAGAAGTTAAAAAATGTAAAACAGGTATATTAAGACAAATATTTTTAGAAAGGCTAATTATGTGTATCTACAGAGTGGATTAGAGTGATGGCACGAGGAAAAGTGCCTGGCACCCAGAAGCATTATTTTTTTGTAGTTTCAGCAAAAAAGATAAACCGTGGCTTATTCCCTCTCACATTCTCACACACCAAATTGTGAACTCCAGGAAAACAGAGAGCATGGCTGTCTTTGCCGAGTAACCATAATCATCATCGGCTGAGAACACTCAGTAAATATTTTTTTGAATGACTAAAGAAGTAGGTGAATCACGTATAAACAGTGTGTGTGTATGTGTGTTGACAGCTCTCTGGTAGAGTTGTGGATGTTTTTATGAAGAGTATTTTTTAAGATAATGGCCCTGTTTCTTCTTGTTAAAAAGGACAGAACTCCTGACTCCTGCATGTTCAATGCATTATGCTATTAACTCCCTCCTCAAAGAGAAAAAAGTGGATTGCTCTCAGAACTCTTTTCCAAAAAAAAAAAAAGAACTCTTTTCCAATGTAACTCCTAATGCTTATTTCTTTGTTTTCATATATCCGAATCTAAAAATTCAGTTACCTACAACTGCTACACATTTAAAGACTTAAGAAAAATTGTTCTCAAAATGTAATATATGTCATTTTCACAAATTTAGGATTTCCATATATGCCAGTTTTGTGTCCGTATTATTCAGAAACAGTAGATATATTTTTATCTTCACTCCTCCCTCTCTCCCACCCCCCAGTGAAGGTCCTTTATCTATAACTGAGACTTTAAAACAGAAAGACTTAACTGTGAAAAATGACTAGCAGTTACCATTAAATGAGAATTGTTGTTACCAAAAAAAAAAGAGAGAGAGACAGAAAGAAAAATAACAATTGCTTTGAAATACATGGATTGTAAGTACCCAAGATAATCATTGGCCAGGAATTGAGGTGTATCATTTTTATGCAGTTTCCAGTTGGCGTTTTTCTTTTAATTCCTTAATTTTCTGCATTTCTTCAGACATAGAGGAAGGGGACGATTAGTGCTGTGTATTTGGGGTTTTGTTTTCTTGGAGGCTGAGCTCTGATGCCTTGAAATAAATTTGCATACTAGCACCTGTAATTGATTTGTACCAGTCAAAATATTAATGGAAATGCAAACTAAAATGTTCATAAAGTTCTCTAGGACACTATTTGATGATTTTGCTAAAGGTTTTAATTAAACCCTATTAGGTATGATTTGAATTGATTTAAAGAAAACATTAAGTCCAGTCTTTTGTGTAATATTAATCTGAAAATCAACTCTACTCATTTTTCTTTAATTTTTGAATTTTATTTGTTTTTTTTACACAGCAGGTTCTTATCAGTCGTCAATTTTACACACATCAGTGTGTACATGTCAACCTCAATCGCCCAGTTTATCCCACCACCACCATGCTCCCCCACCACTTTCCTCACTTGGTGTCCATACGTTTGTTCTCTACATCAGTGTCTCAATTTCTGCTCTGTAAACTGGTCCATCCGTACCATTTTTCTAGGTTCCACATATATGCATTAATATATGATATTTGTTTTGCTCTTTCTGACTTACTTCACTCTGTATGACAGTCTCTAGATCCATCCACGTCTTAACAAATGACCCAATTTCGTTCATTTTTATGGCTCAGTAATATTCCATTGTATATATGTGCCAAATCTTCTTTATCCATTCATCTGTCAACGGGCATTTAGGTTGCTTCCATGAGCTGGCTATTGGAAATAGTGCTGCAATGAACATTAGGGTGCATATGTCTCTTTGAATTATGGTTTTCTCTGGGTATATGCCCAGTAGTGGGATTGCTGGATCATATGGTAATTCTATTTATAGTTTTTTAAGGAACCCCCATACTGTTCTCCATAGTGGCTGTATCAATTTACATTCCCACCAACAGTGCAAGAGGGTTCCCTTTTCTCCACACTGTCTCCAGCATTTGTTGTTTGTAGATTTGCCGATGATGCCCATTCTAACTGGTGTGAGATGATACCTCATTGTAGTTTTGATTTGCATTTCTCTAATAATTAGTGATAGTGAGCAGCTTTTCATGTGCTACTTGGCCATCTGTATGTCTTCTTTGGAGAAATGTCTATGTAGGTCTTCTGTCCACTTTTGGATTGGGTTGTTTGTTTTTTAAATATTGAGCTGCATGAGCTATTTATATATTTTGGAGATTAATCCTTTGTCCATTCATTAGTTTGCAAATATTCTCTCCCATTCTGAGGCGTGTTTTTTCATCTTGTTTATGGTTTCCTTTGCTGTGCAAAAGCTTTGAAGTTTCAATAGGTCCCATTTGTTTATTTATGTTTTTATTTCCATTAATCTAGGAGGTGGATCAAAAAAGATCTTGCTGTGATTTATGTCAAAGACAGTTCTTCCTATGTTTTCCTCTAAGAGTTTTATAGTGTCCGGTCTTAGATTTAGGTCTCTAATCCATTTTGAATTTATTTTTATGTACGGCATAAGGGAGTGTGCTAATTTCTTTCTTTTACATGTAGCTGTCCAGTCTCCCTGCACCACTTAGTGAAGACACAGTCTTTTCTCCATTGTATATCCTTGCCTCATTTGTCATAGATTAGTTGACCATAGGTGCATAGGTTTATCTCTCGGCTTTCTATCTTGCTCCATTGATCTATATTTCTGTTTTTGTGCCAGTACCATATTGTCTTGATTACTGTAGCTTTGTAAGATAGTCTGAAGTGAGGGAGTCTGATTCCTCCAGGTCCGTTTTTTTCCCTCAAGACTGCTTTGGCTATTCAGGGTCTTTTGTGTCTCCATACAAATTTTAAGAGTTTTTGTTCTACTTCCATAAAATATGCCACTGGTAATTTGATAGGGATTGCACTGAATCTGTAGACTGCTTTGGGTAATATAGTCATTTTCATAATATTGATTCTTCCAGTCCAAGAACATGGTATATCTCTCCATCTGTTGGTATCATATTTAACTTCTTTCATCAGTGTCTTATAGTTTTCTGCATACAGGTCTTTTGTCTCCCTAGGTAGGTTTATCCCTAGCTATTTTATTCTTTTTGTTGCAGTGGTAAACAGGAGTGTTTCCTTAATTTCTCTTTCAGATTTTTCATTGGCATATAGGAATGCAGAGATTTCTGTGCATTAATTTTATACACTGCAAGTTTACCAAATTCATTGATTAGCTCTAGTAGTTTTGTGGTGGCATTTTTAGGATTCTCTATGTATAGTAACGTGTCATCTGCAAACAGTGACAGTTTTACTTCTTTTCCAATTTGTATTCTTTTTATTTCTTTTTCTTCTCTGATTGCCGTGGCTAGGACTTCCAAAAGTATTTTGAATAATAGTGGTGAGAGTGGACATCCTTGTCTTGCTACTGATCTTAGAGGAAATGCTTTCAGTTTTCACCATTGAGAATGATGTTTGCTGTGGGTTTGTCGTATGTGGCCTTTATTATGTTGAGGTAGGTTCCCTCTACACACACTTTGTGGAGAATTTTTATCATAAATGGGTGTTGAACTTTGTCAAAATCTTTTTCTGCTTCTAATGAGATGATCATATGGTTTTTATTCTTCAATTTGTTAATATGGTGTATCACATTGATTGATTTGCATATACTGAAGAATCCTTGCATCCCTAAGATAAATCCCACTTGATCATGGTGTATGATCCTTTTAATGTGTTGTTGGATTCTGTTTGCTAGTATGTTGTTGAGGATTTTTGCATCTATATTCATCAGTGATATTGGGCTGTATCTTTCTTTTTTGTATTATCTTTGTCTGGTTTTGGTATCAGGGTGATGGTGGCCCCATAGAATGAGTTTGGGAGTGTTCCTTCCTTTGCAATTTTTTGGAAGACTTTGAGAAGGATGGGTGTTAGCTCTTCTCTAAATGTTTGATAGAATCCACCTGTGAAGCCATCTGGTCCTGGACTTTTGTTTGTTGGAAGATTTTTAATCAGTTTCAATTTCATTACTTGTGATTGGTCTGTTCCTATTCTCTGCTTCTTACTGGTTCAGCCTTGGAAGGTTATACCTTTCTAAAAAAATGTCCATTTCTTCCAGGTTGTCCATTTTATTGGCATAGAGCTCTCCTTGTAGTAGTCTCTTAGGATGCTTTGTATTTCTGCGATGTCTGTTGTAATTTCTCCTTTTTCATTTCTAACTTTACTGATTCGGGTCCTCTCCCTCTTTTTTTTGATGAGTCTGGCTAATGGTTTATCAATTTTGTTTATCTTCTCAAAGAACCATCTTTTAGTTTTTTTATCTTTGCTACTGGTTTTTTTTTTTTTGTTTCTATTTCATTTATTTCTGCTCTGATCTTTATGATTTCTTTCCTTCTGCTAACTTTGGGTTTTGTTTGTTTTTTCTTTACTACCTTTAGGTGTAAGGTTAGATTGTCTATTTGAGATTTTTCTTGTTTCTTGAGGTAGGCTTGTATAGCTATAAACTTTCTTCTTAGAACTGCTTTTGCTGCATCCCATAGGTTTTGGATCATCGTGTTTTCATTGTCATTTGTCTCTAGGTATTTTTTGATTTGCTCTTTGATTTCTTCAGTGATCTCTTGCTTATTTAATAACATATTGTTTAGCCTCCATGTGTTTGTGTTTTTTAAGGTTTTTTCCCATAATTCATTTCTAATTTCATAGTGTTGTGGTCAGAAAAGATGTTTGATACGATTTCAATTTTCTTAAATTTACTGAAGCTTGATTTGTCACCCAAGATGTGATCTATCCTGGAGAATGTTCCATGCAGACTTGAGAAGAAAGTGTAATCTGCTGTTTTGTGATGGAATGTCCTATAAATATCAATTAAATCTATCTGTCTACTCTGTCATTTAAAGCTTCTGTTTCCTTATTTATATTCATTTTGGATGATCTGTCCATTGGTGTATGTGAGGTGTTAAAGTCCCCCACTATTACTGTTACGGTTGATTTCCTGTTTTATAGCTGTTAGCAGTTGCCTTATGTATTGAGGTGTTCCTACGTTGGATGCATATATATTTATAATTGTTATATCTTCTTTTTGGATTGATCCCTTGATCATTATGTAGTGTCCTTCCTTGTCTCTTATAACATTCTTTATTTTAAAGTCTATTTTTTCTGATATGAGAATTGCTACTCCAGCTTTCTTTTGATTTCCATTTACATGGAATATCTTTTTCCATTCCCTCACTTTCAGTCTGTATGTGTCCCTAGGTCTGAATTGGGTCTCTTGTAGACAGCTTATATATGCGTCTTTTTTTATATCCATTTAGCAAGCCTGTGTCTTTTGGTTTGAGCATTTAATCCATTCACGTTTAAGGTAATTATCAATGTGTATTTTCCTATGACCATTTTCTTAATTGTTTTGGGTTTGTTTTTGTAGGTACTTTTCTTCTCTTGTGTTTCCCACTTAGAGAAGTTCCTTTAGCATTTGTTGTAGAGCTGGTTTGGTGGTGCTGAATTCTCTTCACTTTTGCTTGTCTATAAAGCTTTTGATTTCTCCATCGAATCTGAATGAGATCCTTGCCGGGTAATCTTGCTTGTAGTTTCTTCCCTTTCATCACTTTAAGTATATCATGCAACTCCCTTCTGGCTTGTAGAGTTTCTGCTGAGAAATCAGCTGTTAACCTTATGGGAGTTCCCTTGTATGTTATTTGTCATTTTTCCCTTGCTGCTTTCAATAATTTTTCTTTGTCTTTAATTTTTGCCAATTTGATTACTATGTGTCTCAGTGTGTTTCTTCTTGGGTTTATCCTGTATGGGACTCTCTGCACTTACTGGACTTGGGTGGCTATTTCCTTTCCATGTTAGGGAAGTTTTCAACTCTAATCTCTTCAAATATTTTCTCTGGTCCTTTCTCTCTCTCTTCTTCTGGGACCCCTATGATGTGAATGTTGTTGTGTTTACTGTTGTCCCAGAGGTCTCTTAGGCTGCCTGCATTTCTTTTCATTCTTTTTTCTTTATTCTGTTCCATGGCAATGAATTCCACCATTCTGTCTTCCAGGTCACTTATCCGTTCTTATGCCTCAGTTATTCTGCTATTGATTCCTTCTAGTGAACTTTTCATTTCAATTATTGTATTGTTCATCTCTGTTTGTTTGTTCTTTAATTATTCTAGGTCTTTGTTAAACATTTCTTGCATCTTCTCCATCTTTGCCTCCATTCTTTTTCCGAGGTCCTGGATCATCTTCACTATCATTATTCTGAATTCTTTTTTTGGAAGGTTGCCTATCTCCACTTCAGTTAGTTTTTTTTCTGGGATTTTATCTTATTCCTTCATCTGGTACATAGCCCTCTGCCTTTTCATCTTGTCTATCTTTCTGTGAAAGTGGTTTTTCAACTCTACTCATTTTTAAAAATGTGTTAGTATAAAACACATATAAATTCCAGTAGATCTAATTGATTTTTTAAATTTAATATTTTAGGGTAACATTGTATCTATTTTCAAAATTAAAATAGGTTTATACATTTAAATTATTAACAAAATGAAGTTATTCATTTTTTACCTAGACTTTTTCTGGGTAACTTTTACATGTTACTCACTGACTAAGTACTGGGCCTAAAAAGTACATGTTCTGGAATAGCTGACAACCTAGAAGGAAAGGTAAATTTACAACGTAGATACATGTCATTTGCCTACACACACCACACACACACACAATGACAATGCAGAAGAGGAAGTGAAGGGTAGTGAAAGACAGCTTTAGAGACTATGTAGTTTGTGGTTGTAAAATGTTCAACATATCTGCTCTGGCATGACAGAATAAACAAAGCTTTATTCTAGTATTTATTTGCATATATGAGAACGGCCTTTAGTACCTAATAGAGTACCTGGCCTGTAGCACATTCTGAACATGCATTTGTTTAATGAATGAAAGAAACAAACAACTGCAACAAAAACCAGGTTGAACTCTGAGGTCCATGTGCTTGACTCATCTTGCATTTCATGGACCATCCTGGGAGCTGAGTGGGTTGTCCTGTAATAAGGGGACATGTGCACAGACAATGTCACAACATTTACCACGGTATTTTTCATGGCAACCTTAGAAACTGAACTCAAAAATCTGAGAGTTGTGTGGGGGAAACATTCCTTGAAAAGCATCTTAAATTCAAACCACTTGAAAAAATGGGGAGTTGTGGAGAATTTAAATATTTTATAGCACAAGACTCTCTTATGAGTTCAATATGATTATCTTTTGTGACCTGCCACTTGCAGGAAATGACATTGTCAAGGAAAATGTGCAAGTGTGTGGAGATAAAATAACTGCCTATATTAATTGAAGCCACAGACTATTTTTTGACTGTACTGACGGTGATTGAAACCTCCTCCTTGTGAGCAGGAGGAAATCTTCCAAGAGTCAGATAATCCAATAATGTACATGGTTGGAAACACTCGTCTGAAACATGATTATCATTCAAATAGTATTTACTTCTTTAAGCATGTGTTCTTAGCTATTTGGATTACTTTACAGCTTTTTGTTTTGTTCTAGATTTGAGTATTTTGTCTGTTAGTCACGTTTTCCCTCTTTCTTTTACATTAGAAAAGCAATAAAGATCTCTGTTTGAAACTAAGTACCAAAAGCACCTGTGAAGATTCCACAGAAGTGAGTAATGAATAGGAAGACTCATACAAAACCAGTCCATAGAACACCTGTGGAAGTCTGCGTGTGTGTGTGTGTGTGTGTGTGTGTGTGTGTGTGTGTGTGTGTGTGTGTGTGTTTATGGTTATTAATGAAGAGAAACAGATATTAATTCTTGGGAAATTCACAAGGAATTTTCATGCTCAGTTGTATATGGAAATTTGAGTTTGATCTCCTAAGTGTGAAATACAGTTCAAGTGAATGTTATTTTCTTAAAACAAATCTTAATTTCAACCTAGAGCCCCTCCTTTATTTTCTAAAAAATGTTTTATAAATGTATTATTTAAGAGGTAAATAACTAAACTTAAACATTTATGCCTAAGGTAAAAGCAACACTTCAGTTTGCTTTTAACCTTCCTCGAAGTGTTCATGTGATACAAAAATTGTCTCTAAGCATCTACCATACCTATACACATTCTAACAGTGAATAACAGCTATGGGTGAAGAGGAATACCCTTCAATTTTTCAACCATGAAAATAAAATGAACCTTTATATTGCCCTAAAAATAAATGTAAGCAATGCCAAGTCTGGTTGAAAGGGCTCTTTGGGGGGCTTCCCTGGTGGCACAGTGGTTGAGAGTCCGCCTGCCGATGCAGGGGACACGGGTTCGTGCCCTGGTCCGGGAAGATCCCACATGCCATGGAGCGGCTGGGCCCGTGAGCCATGGCCGCTGAGCCTGCACGTCCGGAGCCTGTGCTCCGCAACGGGAGAGGCCACAACAGTGAGAGGCCAGCATACCACAAAAAAAAAAAAAAAGGGCTCTTTGGGGATAGTGAGGCACAAAAGATTTTGTGATAGTTCAGAAGATAGATAGACCCTATAATTGGCTTATGCTGAAATTGGCATCATTTTATTTTCTCCTCTCTCATTCTACATAAAGGCTTTACTAGTTGCCTACACCTATGATTATAATCATTTAAAATCTCTGGATGAGCTGTCTTTTTTCCTGTGAATCTGTGTGGTCTATTATTTTACTAACTATTATGCTGGCTCCATAATATTGAAGAGATAAATATTCACAAAGCTCATTCCATGGCAAATGATTTATTAAATCGACAACTTTTGCAAGCACATGATTTTTTTTTAAAGTATAGCTGTACTTATGTGACTTTAAGGCTAATTCAATTTTCCTCTCAGTTATTGAGTTCGATTAAGTGTTATCTCCATTCATTCAGCAAAAATCTAGTGAATACCTATTCTTCACTAGGTGCTGGGGCTCCCAGCAGGCCAGCAAATAGCATTCTTCTTCCTCTGTTGTGAACAAATTAAGAAATAAAAAAGAGCAGCATATGATGGCAGAAACATCAGCTCTATAACTTGCAAAGGATCTGTTGGAGATGGTGGTTTAGTTGGACTGCCAAAGGACTACCAACTGAACCCTCCCACGAGGTGCTCACCCACTAATAAGGGCAGAGAAGGATCTGCCACCAGAGTACTCCTTGCTCCCTGGAGGAAAAACAGAAGGCAGGCACTGCATGGAGTATGTATGTGTGATCTCTCTCTTCCAATGGCCACTGAATAAAGGAGTAAGATGAGGGCAGATTTTATAATGGAGCTTCCACCAGGGGTGGGGGCAAAACAGCCCCCCTACTACCAGCTTTCATGTCAGCAAAGATGAGGAAGGATCTTATTCTTCATTCCAGAAGCTCAGAGACTACACGGAATGTAGTCTAAAAGAAAAGAAGCCACTCCTTCCTGAGAGAGTAGGCTGGCATTGCCAGGGCAAGTGATGTTGTGTCTGGAGTGCTTCTATGTTTAGTCAGAAAGGATAGGGAATCTGGCTAGGGAGAGAATATTTTAGGAAAAAAAAAAAAATCTCAAGTAATCACAATACATGTTAAATCACAACACAGAAGATACTATCTTTTACAATCAATGTGCTTCCATTCCTTCTGTCTGAAGGGGGCATCAGGCACTATAGGTATAAGATTAATAGTTGACATCTATTGATTGTTATGTGCTAAGCATTTTACTTAGGTAATATACATGTTCTCATTTGGTCTTCCCAGCAAACTTTTATGATTACACTGAGGTTTATATAGGTTAATTAGCTTGCATAAGATTATAAAGATATTAAATGTTAGACATCAGAAAAAAACCCATGTCGCCCAGAGAATGAACATAAAAATATTTCAAAGAGCCTTGGAGGCCAAGCATGATTGGATCTCTGCCTACATTTCTAGCCTTGCCTCTCTGTGATCCCATATCATTGGCTCTATTTCAGTTATCCAAACGTTTGTAATCTTTCCTATGAATGCCTCAAAGATGTACGTTGAAAGGAAAATATCTGTAGTTACTTCTAAGATTTACTTAAAAGTTACTCTTTAAGTTTTTGATAGATTTAAATTCATACCTTCAAATTAAAAATCGAGCCCAATATTTTTAATTTAAACATCACGTGTATTTATGAACTGCACAATTGTTTTCTGAAATGAAGTCAGTTTTATCATATTTTTTTTAAAAAAATTAAACTATGACCAATTTCATATTGATTAATTTGGCACACTGCATAAATTTAGCTTCCAGGGGTTTTTTTTCTTTTTTTTTTTTAGTTGCCGCAGGCATGCGGGATTTCGTTCCCCAACCACGGATTGAACCCGGGCCCCCTGAATTGGGAGTGCAGTCTTGCCCACTGAACCACCAGGGAAGTCCCAGTCTCCAGGTTTGAACTAGATAATCTCTAGCTCTAATGCTATAAGCCATTGTATGTATCAGTCATATATTTAGTATTGAGACCCAATTGTTAAGAAATATTCTTATTTTTACTCAAGAAAAATCTTCACATAAACAGATTCAGAATTAAAGTGAGCCTTTGCCTAACAATTGGGTCAAACCTATTTACTTATTCTTTCTTATCTTATACCCTTTGTTTTACACAAGTACTTCTAAGTAATGATTATGTCTGATTCACCACATTACATTCTGGAATTACAAAATAGTAAATGAAGGAAAAAAAAACATAAAAGCATTTGGACAGTAAGTGACAGAAATTCAGAGAAAGGGCTAAGGACTAAGGACATTAGAAAAAGGTAAGTGAAAAAGATAGATATAAACTGGTTTTTGGATAAACAGCAGAGAAATAAGGACAGAGGGAAAAGGAAAGTCATTCTGGGCAAGTCAAACTTCAGAGGTAGGAGGCTGAAGAATCCAGTTTTAAGAGAGGAGACAGGAAGATGAAAACCTTCCCTTAAGGCTGCTTGAGACATCGGTGTTTGGGAAGACAAGATAGTGACATTTCCAAACACTCCTGGAATCAGTATAACATTTCTGAGCCCCAGAGCTGATAGACACAGCAGCTCTGTTTGTCTCTTCTTCAACATTTAGTGTCTTCACCACTTAGGAACATTCCCACTTCTTTCCTACACCTTAGAGAGTAATTACAAAGGCTTCTCCTTCAATAACAAGGAGGTTTTCTTGGGAGGAGGATGGGGGGGAGTACAGGGGGACAGAAAGGGCCTGAATGTCCTCAGTTCCAGACACTGTCAGGCTTCTTGCACCATGGAACTATTTTGAGAAAACATTCTCAGTCTGAGTCCGTGCTTCCAATATCCTCCTCGCCACCCCCCCCTCCCTGCTTCCACATCAGGGTCATCCTCCTCAGTACCACCAGGGTCAGCTTTCTAAATCTCAAACCTGAGCAAGTAATTGCCCAGTTCAGGATCCTTCAGCCCCTCTCCCCATATCACAAGGTAAATTCCAATCTTTACCATGGCAGGAAACACTTAGAAGGTGAGAGAGGGGCCTTGCTCCCTTGTTCCTGCTGTGTACCCAGTGCTGGGAGCAGGGCTGGCATGAAGTGTGGTCCCCACAGACCCACTTAACCAGGTGATGGTGTCTTATCTTCCATGGCTCTTTGCCAACCCCGTGCTACATTCCTGAACCACTGCTGGTGGAATTCGCCAATTCCACAGTCTCTCACGCCCCTCTCACTTGTTTTCTCCTCTCTTTTTCCAGAACGTTCTTTGGTTTTCCATCTTTACTTTCTTCCTTAACCTCCACATTAGCATTTTTACACTTTGCTAATCCTCCCCACTTTTCAAGACTACTAAAAGGTTACTCAGTGAAGTTTTCCTTGATCTCCACATGTAATTAAATATCTCCATCGAGATTTCTACAAATTTTAATTATAGCACTTTCCTCATTGCCCTTAACATATTTTTCTATATCACACAAGAGCTTTTGACAGTCTTAAAGGCAGGGAATGCATTATACATCTTTGTATGCACAACGACCAGTGCAATCGTTGGCATAAAACTATTTTTCACATAAAAGCTTTTATAAATTGTTATTAAACACAACTAAAGAACAATCTTTTCAAGACTCTCTTCTGTTATTGTTTCTGACTGACAAAGTCTTTTTTTATCTCCTAAAATAATTTGACATGAGAACATTTATTCCCTAGTTATATAACAATTACCCTCATTAATAATAGAGTAATTATTTGGTTTTTAGTGCAGTTTTAAAGTTGGTTTATTCCATTGACTTATTTCTCTTTTATGTTTCTTAAGAAGAAAATTGTCCAGGTGTTTCTGAATGAACACAAACATGGGATATTTCTGTTCTTGGTTCCATTTCCAAAGAGCTGTGACCATGGACTTATTTGGACCTCAATTTCCTTATCTGTAAATCAAAGACATGGACAGATGATGACTAAGATTCCATCTAACTGTAATATTCTACTGTGAAAATTAAATAGAGTACATTGTAAATACTTTATAGAAGCTATGTGTCATTATAAACCCATGCATAATTTCCTGGTGGTTTTTTACTAAATATTCTAGGACTGCAAAAATATTCTGGAGAAATATGCCAAAGCAGCTGGGAAAAATCCAGTTGGTTTATTGTCCATTTTTTCTCTCCATTTTTACATTCTATTATTTTAATCTAGTGAATCAGTTCATTTACACTGAAAAAACAAATAATTTGTGATTATGAAGTTAATTTCTATTAGTAGAATAGCCACATTAATAGTTTTTAAGTAATTTCTCTCATCTACAAAGAAAATGACATTTTTCCAGTGATTGCACTGTTTGATGATAACTTGAGTTTTGCCTACTTTACATGCTAGTGATAAAAAATATACATAAAGCCAGCTTTGTGTATATGAGAACAATTTCACTAAGCATGAGTGTCTTCTGAAAATGGCACTTTTTTATTATGGGGAGAATTTTGCCTCACCATGTGACCTTATTTGAGATTACATTATGAAATGTGGCATGAGAGATGAAATACGTGGAACTTGTATGATTTCTAATTGCCTTTCCAATAAAACCAGCAGGGAGCTATTAAATAATCTCATTTCAAAGTACATGTTTGCAGGAGAAATAAGGCTTCAATCCTCATTCTCTATAGGCAACTCTATATAGGCAAGCTGAGAGATTTCATTAGTTTCATCCATGTAGGTTTTTTCCTTCCAGTTTATAGAATTTCACGCTCTTATTGGTATGCACAGGGCTCCAGAAAGTTCTGCTTCATTGGAAATATTTTCTTTGGACCTGGTTTATGAAGATTATACCATTTTTAAATATATTTATGGTTATTTGAGTTTCAAGTAAGGGTATATGTTAGGTTAAATATTAACATGTACCTGAATGTATTATTGAATCATAGATGCACATTGATCACTAATTTTTCATCATTACTCAGTGTAATATATTCAGTTTGTCTCATAAAGTATACTGGTTAGACTTTTAAATTTTCAAAGAATCTTTGTAACATTCATACCTCTCCATTTTAAATAGCTTAAGGGTTTTGATGGTAACAAAATACATATTTTTCTGGGAAGAAGGCAGAGTTGATTTAAAATAAAACAGAATTGCCTGCTGTTGAGTTCCTTTGTGAAAGGTCCAACTGGATGCAAATGACTCTAATCAGTAGCTATGACCCTCCTTCCCAAAAGAGCCTTCTGCCAACTCTGCTTATTTTAAATTAACATTTTTTAAATTATGATTTTCTGCAAAGATAAATATGTATGGACATTAATATAGCAGAGATCCATAAAATCATTACCCACATTTAACTTCTGTAATGTGTATTCTCATATATTTTCCATCTATTAAAAAAAGCTTTATAGATATATTACTACAGACATTCTATCCTGTCCCCATCATACCTCCTTCCATCTTTTTCCAGAGATGCTGAGAGAATGTATTTCTTTTCCTTCAAGATTATGTGTATGTGTGTGTATATATATATATGTATACACACGTTTATAAAAAACATATTGTCAATAATATTTACATAAGTTATTATATAACATGGTCTGATCGTTTTGCAATGTTTTTTATTTACTTAAAATTATGTACTTGAAGTTTACTGATTTTGGTGGATATACCCTTTATTTCAGTTGATTCCATTGTTTGACCATGCTAAATTTATCCATTCTTTAATGGAAGAATATTTATTCCTTCCAGATTTTTACTACTGAAAGCATTGCTCATTGAAGATCTTTATGAAGTTCTCCTAAAACCATGAACACAGTTTTCTCAAGGGTGTATTTTCTCTAGTTGTCAAATTCCTGGGTCACAGGGTCATTGCTTTCTGCTTCTAAGCTTCTAAATGTGTGCAATAAACAAAAAAAGGGGGGTGCACATTTAATCTTCATAATCTCTTCTGTGTCTTTGCCAAATAAATAAATGAATAATTACTTTCAGGTAACTTACTAGTGAGGAGATTTTAACTTTCTGAGGCTAAGTGTAAAGCATTCCTCTCTGTGGTGACAAGTAAAGTTTATTTCTCCTTTAAAAATGTCCTCTACTCTTGCTTCATAAAAGAATAAAAAACAGTGAGGTTTTTGAAGTGTAACGGACCCAAACTGCTATCCTGCTAATGAGAAGTTCGTCACTGCTTTTTAGAACTGCAAAGTTCCTAATGCCTCTTCTTAGCACATGACTCTTAAAAGCAGTTGCTTGACTCTACTCACCCTACATGCGTAAAGGATTTAAAAAAAAAAAGAAAAAAAGCAAAGAGAAGAAAGAGGAAATAGCTTTTTCTAGGATTAGAATTCTTAATGAAAACCTGTTAAGTTATAATATCTGTTATAAAAACATATGGGAGTTAGAGCTAAGATATGTTTAGCATCTCCAATAATTGGTGTTTTAAACTGTAAAATTCAAAAGCGTAAAATGCAAATAACTGATTTGAAAATTGATGTATTTGAAGACTAAAATCTTAAAAATATACTGAATACATCATCATTTAAAAATATCACTTTTATCCAATTTCATTTTTTGTGTATCTTTTCTCTATCAATACACACCATGCTGATAAAGAGTACCAGAATAGTGCCCATAATAGGCAATTATTTATTTACCCATTCCATTGATGCATACTGCTTATATGTATACTTAAAAAAATTAAAAGACAACCATTTGTGATGATTAATTTTGTGTGTCAACTTGGCTGTACCCAGTCGATTCAGCAAACACTCTTGATATTGCTTTGAAGGTATTTTTTAGATGTGATTAAGTTTAAATCAGGAGATTTTGAGCAAAACAAACTACCCTCCAAAAGGTGGGTGGGCCCCATGCAGTCAGTTATAGGACTTAAGAGCAAAGATTGAGGTTTCCGGAGCAAGAAGCAATTCAGCCACAAGATTGCAACATAGAAACCCCGCCTGAGTTTCCACCTTGGAGATTTCAGACTCAAGATGGCAGCATCAGCTCCTCCCTGACCTGCCAGTGTCTGCCTGCTTGTTCTAGAGATTCTGGACTTGCTAGCCCCACAGCACATGAGACAACTCCTTCAATCCTTTCTCTTTATACTTTTCCTTTCATCTGAGTTTTCCTATATTTTCATTTTCTTTGTGCATATTTTTCTTTACAGTCATCAGTTATAATGTCTGTTATAAAAACCTGTGTCTGGTAATTGCAACAGCCTGGTCATCTTGTGGGTAGCCTCCACTGATTGCTTGGTTTCTCCAGTATGAATCATCTATTTCTAGCGCTCATATGAGTAGTGATTTTGGATAGTGTGATGGTTAATTTCATGGGTCTTCATGACTGGGCTAAGGGATGCCCAGATGGCCAGGAAACCATTATCTCTGGGTGTTTCTGTGAGGGTGTTTACAAGAAAGATTAGCATTTGAGTCAGTAAACTAAGTAAAGAAGATCTGCCCTCACTGATATGGGTAGGCATCATCCACTCAATTGAGAGCCCAAACAGAACAAAAAGGTAAATCGAGTGAATTCTTTCCCTCTTTTCTTGAGCTGGGACATCCATCTTCGCCTGGTCTTAGACATTGGAATGCCCAAGTCTCTGGATGTTGGACTCAGACTGACTTATACCACTGGCTAGAACTTTCCTAGTTCTCCAACTTGCAGCTGGCATGTCACAGAACTTCTCAGCTTCTTCTCTGAGCCAATTCCCATAATTAATCGCCTCTCATATATTTCTCTGTCTAGCCTATTGGTCTGTTTCTCTGGAAAATTCTGACTAATACAGATTGTATGATTGACATTGTGAATGATACATCATAAAGACTCTAGATACTGTTTGTTTTCCTTCTGAAGGAAATAGTTTTCTAGGTAATTTTAAAACATTAGCCCACAGTTAGCTTTTTAAATTGTCATTAACTTTATTAAAATTTTTATTAGCTTCAATTTTTAAATTTGACATTTTGATTGTAGATTTCTAAATTTTGACTTTTATTTTTCTAAATTTTGTGCTGAAATAGTATTTGTCTTGCTTACTGGAGTCATCAATAGCCCCTTAGATTCTGCACCCCACACGAGTACTGCATCTGTCTCTCCATGAGTCTCACCCATTCTCAGAGAAGAGGAGGTGTCTGATTCTGGCCTGGTTGTTATTACCGTGTGCCAGTGTGGTGAAACATTAATGCGCTGCCCAACTGGTCCTTGTTGATGCTAAATGATTTCAATACCATGACCCCAGAGGATGAATGTTCCAAATGTAGGCTGAATATCTGTTCAGCTTACTATTTCCGCAGCTACGATTCCCTCTGCTTCTATTCTTGGCACTGACACACATAAAAATGAAGTCATAAAGATCCTATCACTTTCCCCTACAGACTGAGAAACAGCTAGCTCATACATGGTATCAGAATTATTTAAGTTCTCTCCTTGTCCGTGAACATCCTTTCTACCCCTCTTAACCTTGTAGAAAACAACTCATTACTCCACTCTGATTTCTTCCTCCAAAATAACAATGTTTAAAAAATTGAAAATGGTATTCTTAATTGACATCATGAAAAAATTCTACTCCAAACTGATAAGCATGTTTCCTATATTCTCAGCAAATAAACCTATGAACCCTAAAGTTATTTACAGTCATCACTTTTTTAAAAGATATTTTTAATGTGGACCATTTTTAAAGTCTTTTTTGAATTATTACAATATTGCTTTTGTTTCATGTTTTTGTTTTTTGGCCACGAGGCACGTGGGATCTTCACTCCCTGACCGGGGTCTAACCCACACTCCCTGCATTGGAAGGCAAAGTCCTAACTGCCGGACTGACAGGGAAGTCCCCTATAGTCATCATTTTAAAGTTAAATCTTGAAAACAATGCCCAAATGTTCACTTTTCTAATATTAGTTGCAATACTATGGCATTAGCTTTTACTCCTTCTATTTCACCATTTCCCTACTTTTCCCCACCATTATAATTTCCACTATTTAAAATGTAACATATAGAGAAAAGTAGCAGTCAAATTGCTTATGAAAAAGTATGCTTGTCTACATATACATTAATATACATATTATCTTGCTCATTTACTCACTGTTCAATCTATTATTTGTGTACTCATATACCAGTCTTTGCATCTATTTCCTTTTTAAATTTTTTTTTCTTCTACTAAGACAGTGCAAATTTGGCAGCTAGTAGACTACTGAAAAGAATCATTTCCCAACTATTATATTCTTTGTAACAGGAAAAATGACATCTCTGTACCTCTAATTCCTTGGATTAAACTTGGAAGTAACAGAGTCATCTTAAACATTTCTGTAGAAAATTAAATAAGATAATGATGTGTTAATACAAGACACATAGTAAGTGGTCAATAAAAGTTTATTTTCGTCTACTGTATAACATGTAACTCTACTCTGTTTGGAATTTTGCCATTGTTGCTTATGACCTTCTGTGATTCTGCCTCTGTCATTGCTTGTATTATCCAGAGAGTATTTAAACTGATAAATTTATCCTTTGCAACCTGTACATAAGGTATTGTATGCCATAGACTAATTTTTGACCTTCATAATGTAGCCAGGTTAATTACTAGTTAATGAAAAACATTTATTTTGCCTACAATAAGGTGCTCAGCAGGAATGTTCCACCTAATAAATTGTGACATGTTATATGAACCTCATCTGGCATTTTGTACCCAATTCAAAGCAATTTCAGAGATGAATAATCCACATTATACTTGAATATGTCTTTGCCAGTCATGATAACAATTCATGGTAAAGAACATTTTATAAACAAACAGTGCATGGCGATTACTCAGTGATTTCAGTTTCCACATAAATAGTAAAAATAGGTTGAAGAATACTTCTTTGTCTCAAGAATAGATATGAAAGTCCTTGTTTAAAAATTAAACCATGTTCTAACCCTCAATGGTACTCCTGTCAACATTTTAATTATTAATATTTAATCACTGATTTAATTATTTTCCAGATGAATATATAAAACATGCATTAAACGGAAGTAAAACTGTCTAGTCCACTTTCACAAAATTAGATAGTCTTTAAGATATGTCTGGTTATGACTGTTGAAGGAGTTTATATGCAAGGTAATTTAAACTCTATTTAATGGATAAATACTTGGATACTTTTTTAAATGGTGAGTTAAGGAGAAATCCTTTAAATGGAGCTGTGTGTGTCACGGAAGTCAGATAAAATATGTTATCTTCAGAAACATTTCAACCTTTAATCACAGGAAAACACATCTTTGTAACTTCACTTTTTTAATAAATTTCACCAATCAGAGTATCATTAGGGTTAATATGTAAACTATTTTAAACACTCTGAAAACCCTGACAATCAGTCATCTTTACTGAGATTGTCTTTTTCTACTAATTTCTGCCTTAATAATCTCAGATCAGCTAATTTTTGATATGGATACAAGGCAAAATGTTGTGACTCAGGGACACTAATAAAATGCACCGTATTTCTGAAATAACAGAAATATCAAGAAGTGTTATGCACTCTCTTATAAATTATTAAAATGTCTTGAAAGTGTCAATGTTTAATCCTCCAAATTACATCTCCCAGATGTATTATCAACTTGGACTTGGGAAAACCAGATGACTTCAATTATTAGGCATATCATTACGAAGAGAATAAGACCTGCTGTGAGGGGGCAAGAGTGATTGACCTGAGATCAATTTTGCAAGGATTGAGAAAATCAAATTTGATCTCCTTCAATATTTTACTTAAACCTGACTGTGGTTTTGTCTGCATTGAATGCATTGCAACGATGTCATATTTTACCTTGTCTATAGGTCAGAGAAACAAAAATATCATCATCTACCTACCTCACTGGCTTGTATTTTCACACACGTAAGATTGCATGAGATGAATTTGTACAGAAAACATTGATAAAACCAGAAATTCTTAACAAAGGATAAAATGGAGATGGAGAAAAGAAGTAAATGCAAGTTATGATTTTATTATTGAAACCTGAACATTTCTCTTCACCCCTATCTGGACCTTCTCACTACTTCAGGATAAAATTAAGTGATGTAGGGATTATTCATACTATAGCTAAAAATAACACATCAATGTAAAATTTATTCTCAGTGTACAGTGTACCCTAACTCTACTCTCTCCACAATTGTGGTGTAAGGCCTAAAGTTGAGGTTCAATATTATATGGGTTGTTATTTGTCAAACAACCCTCTTTATAAAATGTACCAGGTACAGTTCCTGCTTATCTTGGAAAGTGGGTATGTTTCTTGCCAGTCCGTGGAATTATTCAACAATCCGATTACACTTTTCCATGGGAACCAAGGGGCACCCTACCCTCTTGATACTACAGAAGTACCTCCCATGGTCCCTACTTGTTCACCCTGTTCCCAAGTGCAATGCCCTTTT
Organism: Kogia breviceps; assembly: GCF_026419965.1. Taxonomy (NCBI): domain Eukaryota; kingdom Metazoa; phylum Chordata; class Mammalia; order Artiodactyla; family Physeteridae; genus Kogia; species Kogia breviceps. The sequence continues at coordinate 7,859,242 of NC_081324.1, read as the reverse complement.
GGCCCTGCAAGGTTTAGGTCCTCCTCCCCCAAGCTATGTTTGGCTATCCCCATAACCCCAGGGCAGGATTTACATCCTTAACAACAGGTTGAATAGAAAGCAATTGAAACTATATTAAAATGATATTCTTTTTGCTTTAACCTGCAATATGGCAAACTTCATTAGTTAAGTTTAATGAAATCCTTGTTGAAGCCCAACTGGGTCATGATGTATTATCTTTCATACGTTCTTTACAATCTAATATTTTGCCTAAGATTTTTGTATGAATGTTCTTGAAATTTATCAGCTTTGGGATTTTCCTTTATTTTGTTGTCCTTATTGTTTGTTTCAAGATGCTGATTAGCCTCATAAAATATTTAGAGGAAATTTCACTATTTTTTCCCTAAATCTGAGAAAATTTGTATATGATTTGGATTATTTGTTGTGCAGACATCTGATAGAATTCATCAGTGAACCCAACTGTCTGGAGTTCTTTATGTGGAAAGATTGTTGATTATTAATTGAATCTGGCTTTAGTTATAACTCAGATTTCCTTTTTTCTCCTTCCATAAGTTTACTATTTTACCAGTGATTTTTATCTAAATTTTCTTACCTATTGCCATAAAATGGCTCAAAATATAACATTTTATCTGATTCCTCTTGCTCCATGGTCTCTTTGGGGCTCGTTCATGCTGCCCCATCTCCTTGTATGCATAATTTTTTGAATTGAATTGCAGATATTCTGAAGATAAAACTAAGAAGAATAATTGTTAGCACCTAAATGTTGCTGCATTCTACATTAGAGGTCAGATATGCTGGCAACCCTGAATTATCTTAATCTACACAACTACTAAGAAGATTCTGATCCATGTAATCTTTAGACAAAACATTCCTTGTCAAAATTCTAGGCATGTTGGTAGTGGGATGAACTGGGAGATTGGGATTGACATATATACACTTATATGTATAAAACAGATAACTAATAAGAATGTGCTGTATAAAAAAATTAAATTAAATTAAAAAAAGATTCTAGGCATGTTAACAAGATTTTCCACTCAAGAATTTGTTCATATGTCATGAACTTCAGTTTTTGTTCCTCTTATCTGATGGATGTTCTGACGAAGTCTCTTTTATCTGGCTTTTCTTTACCTCTAATAATAATTTTTTGTTTATAGTCTATTTTGTCTGATATTAGGATAGACGCTTTTGTTTTCTATGGTTTGATTGTATATTTTTCTCATCATTTTACTTTCAATCTGTTCATATCTTCAAATCTGTAGTGTGTCTCCTGCGGCAGCATATAATCAGAAATTGATTATTTTAACCATATTGACAAATTCTGCCTTTTGACTGGATTATTTAATCCATTCACATTTAATGTTATTATGTATATAATTGGATTTATGGCTTGTAGTTTAGTTTGTATTTTGTATATATCCTGTTCTTTATGTTCCTCTGTCAATAACTGCTTTCTTTTGCATTAAGTGAATATTTTCCAGTATAACATTTTAATTTCTTTAATAAATAAAAAGTAAATAAATAAAGGAGGAGGAGAAAGAAGGGGAGGGAAACTCCACACTCTTGAAATGTAGAGATGTTATATTTTTTTCAACTAATCTTACTCCTTGTTCTAACTCTGATTATCCTATTTGTCTGTTTCTTTCTAAAGGATTCAACATTAATATATATTATCTTTAAAATGGTTCAAGTGAATCATACACCCAAAGTAAATGACCTCGAGTCAATTAATTTGAAAACCCTGGAGTTGTTGGAAGACACATAGTTTTGTTGCCTTTAAAATGTTTTAAGGAACAAACCTAGGTAGGCTTATAGAGGAGGAATTTTCTCTGAATGTGCTTCAACTTGCATAAGGAGAGGTCTCAGTGCAACTGACCAAGAAAGCAGCAAAACCAAATAGTTCATGTGATGTGTCCAACAGTCTGTAAGGATCCTCAGTCCTGATGGGGTGCTGATTGGCATTTGGTTGTCAAGAAGCCTGTTTTGGTTTCCCAGAGAGAGGTAATGGATCTGAGGTTACCACTCCATTGGCTCAGAAGCACAGCTAGTAATACTTTACTCTGAAGATCATCTTGGGAGAAGTAAACTCTTATCCATGACATATTTAAGCAAATATTGACTCTCTTGCATTTTTTCTTAGATGTTTAATGTTATTTTTTATTTCAACTAACTTTCAAATGCAAATATTTTCAAAATTTTATAACTCACATTTAAGCTACAGCTTGTTTCAAATCCCTTATAAAATCTATCACAGCTTTGAATTAAAAGTCAAAGATTATATTTAGAGAATATATATTAAAAGAAATGTAGAAAAAATTTTAGACATATACAGTAGTTAGGTTTTGTATTTCTCATATTCTTTAAAGCAAAGGTTATCAGGTATATTGCAGTCATGATATGAATAGTATACCAAGGATTGGAAAATGAAAATATTGTCAAATAAACTGATTCTTGCTTGTTTTAACATTATTACATGCATTAGAATCTTAAAAATCAATCTGATAATGAATCAGCCACAGGGTTGGTCTTAATTCAGTCTCCTATGAGAAAACATAAATGAAATATAATTCATTTAATCTTTATTTACCCTCTTTACCCTTTAAAACAATGAGAGGAAACTTCTATTTTAACTCTTCTGGCTTAGTATTTTAATTCAATAACACAGTGAAAATATATGTAAATTAGTTAAATACCCTTATGGATTTTTAAATAAACATTGGCTCTAACCTGAGTATTTCCTCATTGACATTAGTACAGTTTACCCTGTTAAAAGCTACAGTAAATTCTATGTCTTCACTGCATTTATCAGTTTTACTCCTTTCCAGGTCACTAGCCTCTCCTGAAATTTTTATTACTAAATTACCTTGATGAAGTGATGCTTAAATGTCCCTATGGTACTTTCTGAAGTTATGAGAGTAAATTTCATTCAGACTCACATCATCATCTATCAGACTATCTCTTGAGAATCTATTCTAGCAAATACACACACTTACATACACAAAGTGCCTCAGGCTTTGAGATATTTCACATAAATATCCTTAGAGGAAAAGAAATATTGCTGGCATTAAGAAAAATGGAGGGGACATTTCCCACTACAATAACTATAAAGACATTTTAAAAATAAGTAACAACAGAGCTCTGAAAATATAGTTCATATGCAGTGAAAACAAATACCAGCATACAATTCTGATATATGTAAGAAATATACACTGAAAAGAAGACACATGATTTATACAACCTTACCCAGAATTTATATAATAGCATATTTAAGATTTGTTTCATAAGATTCAGAATGTTTACAGCACAATATTAAAATACTTTGTACCTTCCTGATTCTTGACTTGGACACCTAGGGTCTCTAACCACGAAAATATTGAATCATCATCAGTCTACCCTGCAGGAGCTTATTTATGAAGCAGCCCAAAACATCAAACTCCTTTCACACTCTACTTATCTCAGTTGTTCCTACTATTAATTATAATCAGCAACTCCCCCAAAAACAACTAGGCTAAAAGCAAAGGGTAAGGTGAAGTAAAGTGGTACATTTGTTATTTTAGAATGTTTCTCCCAACTGTTACCATGCTCTAAAAGATTGAGAATGTGGAGCAGATTCAAGGGGGAAGAACCCCACTATCATGACAAATATCATAGTATGTGGTGATGCTTATGATTAGAGAAATCTTGTGAATGAGGTTAAAGAAGGATTTCATAAAGAAGACACAAACATTACTAACCATAATGGAGAAAATGATAAATGGAATGGAATAAAATTAATAACTTCTCATCAAAATACATAATTAAGAAATTGAAAGGACAAGTCACAGACTAAGAGATGATATTTTCACATGTGCCTAATAGAAGACTCAGAAAGAACTTCCAGAAATCATAAGTAAAAGCCAGGCAAACTAATAAAATAATGGGAAAATGTCTTAAACATATATTTATAAAAGAAGAGATCCAAATTGCCAATAGCATGAGAAAAGTTGCTGAAACTCATTAGTCATTACTAAATCTAAATATACCCATTCCTATGACTCTGTAAATTGACGCCTAGGTATACAGCCAAAAGAAAATCACACATATGTATCTAAAGTTATATATGATTCAGACGTCTATCAACAGACAAATGCATAAAAAAATAAATCATTGTACTATCTTAGTCAGCCTGGGCAGCTATAACAAAAGTAACTTTGACTGAGTGGCTTAATCAACAGAATTTTATTTCTCACAGTTATGGCGGCTGGAAGCCTAAGGGTGCTAGCATGACTAGCATGACTGGGTTCAGGTGAGAACCCTCTTCCTACTTCACAGCCATCTTCTAACTGATCCTTACATGTCTGGGAGATAGAGAACTCTGATCCCTTCACCCCCTTATAAGGGCACTGATCTCATCATGGGACTCCACCCTCATGCCTTTGTCCAAACCCAATTACTTCCCAAGAGCCTCACCTCCAAATACTATCCCATTATGAATTAGGGCCTCAACATATAAATTTTGAGGGACATAAACATTCAATCCATAACAGATATATTTATACAAGGGAAAACCTCACTTAATGAAAATAAATGAAGTACACTTACATGTAACATCTTGCAGCTATAATTTTGAGAATAAGAAGTCAGATATAAGAATATATATTATAATATTCCATTTATATAATGTACAAAATAGGAAAAAGTTATCTGTGGCATTATAAGTCAGGTATTTTCCACTGGGGGTTAGTGACCAGAAAGGGCACAAAGGCAGACTTCTAGGACTTCCTAATGTTCTTATTTGTATTCCCTAGTTACGTTTATGGGTGTCTTTACCCTGAAAATTCTTTAAAAACTTTATACCTATAATCTGTACAAATTTTAAGGCTTTGTTACAGGACAGTGAAAGATGACTTTTAAAACATTTAGGGAATGAGGACAAAAAAGATACAACCACTGTCAAAGAGAAGTGTCCTTGGTTAAGCTTACAAATAACTTGATGTTAGACTGTAAACTGAGCTTTTAAAAAGTTCAAAAACCTTCCCTTCAACAGTATAATTGAAAGAGGGTTATTGTGTGTTGACTGACAGTAGCCTTAACATATCTCAATATTTCAAGAATTGGAAATGAAGAAAACTATTAACATTGGCCTGTTGGGGGAAAAACACTGCATAATTATTGAAAATAAGTGATTAAAGGAAAGTTTCCCTAAAATAATATTCTGAAAAATTAAGAAGAAAACCGCAGGAAGTTCTTTGGAATCCTTAAAAACGTATACAAGGATGTGTTCACTTTATAATTAATGGAGAAATCCAAGTAGCACAGATTGAGATGAGAAGGCACGGTTTGAAATAAAAGGCAATAGGGGGAGATAAGAAAATATTGTAAGGAAACTAGAAGTTCAAAAAGCAGAATTAAGTTCAACTGAGAGTTGGAAGATTATTAAAATATGAAAAATGTACTCAACACTTGGAGGATGAAATTTACTACAGAGGAAGAAGAGCAAACAGATGCAACTGATGAGAAAGTAAAAGATATTAAAGTGGGAGAGGAAAATGCCAACATATATATAATTTATATTCCCAGTGGAATGACTAGATCAAATAAAGCAAAATAAGCTCACACACGTCCGAGGAAAAGTTCTATGCTAAAGAAAGCCATCTCTTAGGAAAATGAAAGGATGGCACTTCATTGATGAAAATTAGATATAAAGAGTGCATTTTAGATATCATTAATAATTATGAATTGTATATACAAGCTGGAAAGAACACTATAAACATTCTGTTAGATGTATTACTTATTAAAATTGGGGAGTAAGCTTGGGTGTACCAGTGTCAAAGTTCTCCATGCAAAACTGTCATAAGACAATGGATCAATGCGTTCAGCATTTGAAGAGAAATAATATTACAAATGAAGAATATAAAATTTAAGCAAAGTTTCATGTATGTTGGTGAGAAAGAGACACTCTCAGATACAGACAATCAAAAAGTAGAACACACATACCATCCTCACAGGGGAAATGAATTATTAAAACTTACAATCAGCAGTAAGGATAAAAGGCAATACTAATCATCAAAATAGAAAAATCACTGTATTAAAAACTAACTTTGAACACAGAAAACACTTAAGATATTAAAATCTGATTAAAATCAAGTCTTGACAATAACTGCAAATGTTACAACAAATTTTGAATGAAAATATACATGAGAAATAATATGTGAAATTATAAAGTAAATTAAAAACATAAGTTTGGTTGTATTGAGAAAATAAAGGTAAGTCCCATGGAGGGTAATTGGCATAAGTGAGCTAAATTACCATATGTTCTAGCAGGAATTCTTTACATGAAGTATAAAATTAATGATGGAGGAAATGGCAGCAGGAAGACATTCATTAGAAATAGATGATTAGACATAATCACATATACATAATTAACATACATACAATTTATATTATCATTGATGTGATCATGTCAAATATAGCAAAATGAACAATTTAAGATATATCTGAGGAAAAGTTCTTATACTAAAGAAAGTCATTTCTAAGCAAAAGGGAAAGATGACCTTTCTTTGATCAAAATTACATATAAAAGTTGCATCTAAAGGCTCAAAGATTTACGTATTTTTTAAAAATACATAAGGGACATGACTTATAGCAGATGTTATGAATAGGATTCTCTGGCTTCCTGAATAGTCCTAAAGGCAGTTCTAAGAGGCCACCTTTAAGGATAACAATTACAGTGCCTACTGAAGCATCTCTTCTTGAATTCTGTCATTACAATTATTCAGAGTACTATGCATATACATATAATATGTTTTTAAATTACATATAAATACATAGGTAAACTGTATATATATTTAAAACTACACTATGTTTACATATTTAAACTATATATATACTTTTAAACTATAAATATGATTTGAAATATGTATGTATAGTTTTCAAACATTGTTTCTCTAATTTTGACATAATCTAATTTGGCATTTATCCTGAATTTCAAGTGCCTTTCAGTCTAATCAGTTCAACAATTTGTCATCATATGTGACTTCACATGTCTAAATTTTTGCCATTCCCATAAATAACAATGCTATTCTTCCAGTAAATTCAGGTAAGAAATCTCAGTTACCTTTAACTTACTTCTCTTCCAGAATTCCCATAATAAATCAATTATGAGCAATACTTTCTAATTTGTTTTTATTTGGGAAGGATTTCAAATGAATTATCTATTTTAAAAGAACTTATTGATTTGTAATTCAGTTTGAGAAAAACTGTTTTAAACACAAGACATTCAAAAAATATTGGGACAGCTATCCAAATTCCATTAGCTGGGATTAACTTTTATCACACTGCTTCTAGAAATTTTAGAAAAAGTTAATCACTGCATAATAAGCCAATCTCCCCTTGAAATAGCACTCATGTTACTGAATGCAAGTTCGTGTGCCTGACACAATGAGGCCAGACAAGCCGAAATGTCAGAGTTTGGATCAGAGAAAGGTTTATTGCAGGGCAATGCAAGGAGACAGGTGGCTTGTGTCCCCCAAAAGCCCAGACCTGGAAAGGTTTCAGTAAAGCACTTTTAAAGGCAAGGTGAGGGAGGGACATGGTTAGTTGTTGCAAACTTGTTGGTGTTGGTAGGTCTGGTCACGATGTTCCTGTAAACCTCCAACAAAACAAATGTTATTCTCTGTTCTGCAACTTTTAAATCTCTATATGAATGGACTCTTAAAGATGAGAGCCCTGAGAATAGGCTATCCTGTGTATTTCATGTGATAGGCAACTTGCTTTTACAAAAGGTGCAGAGCCAGCTTGACTAAGCACAGGCAACAGAACAGATCTAATATGGAGTCAGATTTGTTCTTTCCTATTACACTCATAGTCCCTTCCCTCTTCTCCACTCTCTAGTGAGTCTAAATTATTACACCCTACTTATTCTATTACTCACAATTTTTAGTACATGTCTTTAAAATTTTACATAAATGCTACTATTCTACAAGATGTTTTTGAAACTTAAAATGTTCATTCAAACTGTTTTTGAGATATCCCTCATTATCTATTTATATAATTAGAACTTATTAGCTAGTATATTTTTGTGTATGTATGTATTTCATTTTAACCTGCATATAACTAAATCTGTATCTATTCTCCAATTGATAGTTCTCTGTGGTGTCTCCATTTTTTTTCCACTATTAGAATAAAACACTTGATGAGCAATCTTGGAATTTTCTTATACACATGTGGAAGTTTTCCTGGTTAATATATCTAGGAGGGTTGATACACTATTAATGATGTAAAATATTTAATATTGAATGATTTAGTATTGACTATGACAGACAGGTATCAATGAAACTAGATTATTATGCATAATCCTTTCATCCAAAGCATTGATAGTCTTTAATTATATAGATATTATCTTCCTGGTAACTAATAATAACAATCAGCATAAGCTAGGTACAAACAACTATATAGCTGGACACATGGCTGGCCATCTGAAGACTATATTTTCAACTACCCTAGGAACTAGGCATGCCCCTGTGATTAAGTTCAGGCCAATGGAATGGGATGTGAGCAAGGTACAGTACCTTGGTCCCTTTCCCTTTTCCCCAGGGTTATGGTAAGAGCTGACCTCCACAATGGGCTAAGAAATAGAAGCCACAGTTGGAGAAGGTAGAATTGCCCCACAGAGCCCATTCTGCTAACATCAGACCTCTATGTGAAAGAAAACAAAAACTTCCCTTTGGTTTAATCCACTGTTTTGGGTGATCTCTTTGTTACAGCACATTAACCTGTAACCACACCTGATATAGACATTCCAATATGAACTTCAAAGGTTTAAATTTCAGTAAGAAAACCAGTTTCAATAAGAAATCGTTCTCAAAAGGATTCTGGTACTATGTTACATTTCCTTCATTTACTAAAGAAAGAAAAGGTGCTTGAGTCTCCTCGTGGTCCATTTTCTAAACTTAAAGTGTCCTGTACACTTACTTTTTCACTCTTACTGTCTGGTTCTGCCACAATGGTCACTGAACTTGTACTCTCCTGGCTGAGATATGAGTAACCAAGAATCAGAAAAAAAAAAAATCTTGTTTTATGTATATTTCTTGTCATTTCTCTGTACGTGGCAGTGTCTATTACATAATTTCAGCTCCACCTTGTTCTCTTGGGATGCCAAAGCATATTCTCATGTTCGTATTCAATTTAAAAATATGCAATTTATGATACTTAGTTTCTTATTCTAAAGCAGTTCATTCAGCACAAGTGGGCCTGGGTGTGTAACATCATCTGTATATAAATAAATGCGAGAAATGTTCCTAGTTTATTCCTAAGAAATGTTGATCCAAAGTGCTTAGAGGGTCTGGGTTACCTCAAGCATGCAGATGTTTTGATCTTTAAACTGCTGACACCTGGCACTGCTAAGCTTATCCATATGCCACAGTGAGATTTAAAGCATCTAATCCACTTGCTCATTTTAATAAAAACATGATTGTTAGATACAGATAATTATTTTTTAAAATGATACACTTGCAATCATTTTGAATGATTTCATATTTCTATTCAAATGTCAGCTCACAAATGATGACTTTCCTGACTACCCCACCTACAAGAGCATTCTCTAGAGAACACTCTCCTCCTAATTGGCTTTACTTTTATTCATTATACTTGCATTATTAATATTATTTTAAATATGTCTGTGTCTTAAAAAACTAGAAATAAGCTCCCACTCGTGTAATTTAAGCTCTATGAAGTATATGGTTATACAGCAATAGTCACATTAACTGAAATAGTAGTTGGGATATAAAACCTAACAAATAAATTTGTTTCCAATTGATTAATGAACTGTCTGAGTTAATTTTTAAGACTTTTTACAGAGCAGCTTGAGGTTCACAGCAAAACTGAGTTGAAGGTTCAGCACTTTCCCACACACCTTCTGCCCCAACACATGCATAGCCTCTCCCATTTTCAACTTTACTCACCAGAGTGGGACATTTGTTACAACTGATGAATTCATGTTGACATATCATAATCACCCAAAGTCCACAGCTTACCTTAGGGTGCAGGCTGGGTGTTGTACTTTCCATGGGTTGGGTTATTTTTATATCATTTTTTTCTTTTAGATTAAAACAAGAACAGATCTTAATAGGGACAAAGTAATGACTATTAATCAACTATAACTTGATACACTTTAATTTGCTAGATATTAAATTTTGCTAAAATGCAGTATTTTTGAATGACAAAAAGATTTATTGCTGGAAATTCACCTGTTTGTAATGATATCTCTGTCTTACATTGGTAGCTCCTAAACTTGACCACAACATTAGAATCACCTGGGGATATTTTAAGCAAGCACCACTTCTTCTCAATTCCGACCAGTTAAATCAGCACCTCTCTAGGTGTGTTTGAGGTATTGATAGATCTTAAAAACTCCCCAGGTGATTTTAATGTATATCAACAACTGAGAAAACCTGGCTTAAAATAATCTCTTTATCCCCTTTACTGCTCAGTCTATGTTAAATTAGAATTTACCATATTCATCCTGAGTCAGATGCAAAATCATCCAGATGTCATTTCTCCCCAACCGATTATATAAACTTAAAGCAATCCTCATTGAGTTCCTAACAAGGTATTGTTGTTTAACTTTTATTTTCATATTAATTTGTAAATGTATATGGAATATCAAAAAACCATATAGACTACTGTTCATGGGAAAATTGTTTTAATTCTAAAAATTAGGGATAACAGAAAATCAAGCAAGAAAATGGATAAATAAATATTGTTATATTCACTGTTACAGTTATCTACTGGCACATTAAATATTAGCCCCAAACTTTGCAGACTAAAGCAACAAACCCTCATGATCTCACATGTTTTGTGGGTCAGGAGTTGGGAAGCAGATTAGTTGAATCGTTCTGTTTCAGGGGCTCTCATGAAGTTAGAGTCATGCTCTTGGCCAGTAAACTCCCCACATTACTAGTATAACATAAAATATTTTTAAGCTCTTGAATAATTTAGTTAAACAAGGAACATCAAAAGAGGAAACATGAGAGCACAATATAAATACAAATAATATTCAATAAAATTTTAAAATGTAAGTTATAAAATGTGACTGAGTTGAAATTTTATTAAAGTATAGACATTTAAGGATAAAATTTTATATGTGTATGTGTGTGTACATATATATATATATGTACACACACATCATCACATCCTTTATATAAGAACTTTAAACAAGAAGCACACCTAAAAATAATTTCTAATTAAAGTCAAATGTAAGGAATGAGCAAGAATATATAAAACAAGTGCCCAGATAAAAGGATACTGGCAATATTAATATCAGATATTATAAAATTTAAAGTCAAAAATATTAAAGTTAAATTACTGTGTAATATATTATAATGATAAAAGGATAAATCCTTTTGTGATCTTAAAGATTAAAGGAAAATTCTTTTGTATTTTATACAGAGGCAAATCTTAATGTGAAAAGATAGAAAATTAATGAACGTTCCTTATATACAAAGCACAGGTGGTATAAAAGTAAAACCTTTTATAAATAAAGGAAACATGATTAATCCAATGATACTGATAGAATTTATGACACCTTCCTCAGATGTCCACAGAGAAAATTAGTAATAACTAAGGATTTAGGAAGATTTTAATAACAAAAACCACCATAAGCTGTCATCAATTTACAAAGAATATGCATTGTTTTCAAACACTCAGAGAACATTTCCAAAAATAGACTGTATATCAGGCTACAAAGAAAAGACACATAATTACACAAAAAAAGGAATCATATAGGCCACTCTTATGCTCCAAAATGCAACAAAAATAGCAACTAAAAACACGTTGTCTCTCCCACCTTGCCTCACCCCCACTAAAGAAATCTCCATCTTCATTTGAAATCATATATATTCTAGCTTTCTTTCAGCATCTTTGTTACACAAGGAAATCAAAACTAAAATTGCATTTATTTAGCAATGAACAAAGTGAAGGTATAATTAAAACCTCTGGAATATGAAAAAAATAAAGGAAACTTTCTTGCAACTAATGTCTTTATTGGAACATAATAAATATTTAAAACAAATGAAAGAAAAATACAACCCAAGAATCAAGAAAATAATTAAACAATATCCTAAAATTTTACAGAAGAAAGGAGAAATCAGTGAGACACAAAACATGCGGAAAACTGAAAACTGGTTCCTAGAAAAGACTAGTAAAGTCTTTGGAAAGTTTTATCACAAGAAAAGGAGAGAAGACCGACATAAAAACCATTAAGGGTGAAACCAGGGATGTTAAAAAATAGGGAGCAGAATCTAAAAATTAAAAGGTAATAATGCATAAAATTATATGGAATTGTTTTAGTAAAAATGTTCACTACCAAAATTATTTCAGAAAGAAGTAGTAAAGCAATGTAAACCAATAACCACAAGAAAAATGGAAAAGTCAGTTAAAGCATAGTGTCATTCCTCCCTCAAATAAAAAGTGTTTCAGCCTCAAATTTAAGAAACAGTTAAAGAATGGTTAATTCCAATGTTAAGATTTTTTGTTTTTGTTTTTGTTTTGCAGTACGCGGGCCTCTCACTGTTGTGGCCTCTCCCGTTGCAGAGCACAGGCTCCGGACGCGCAGGCTCAGCGGCCATGGCTCACGGGCCCAGCCGCTCTGCGGCATGTGGGATCTTCCCGGACCGGGGCACGAACCCGCGTCCCCTGCATCGGCAGGCGGACTCTCAACCACTGCGCCACCAGGGAAGCCCAAGATTTTTTAAAACTATATAAAAAAGAGGAAAAAAGCATGAAACTATTCCATCCTAACAGGTGAAAAAGCTGAACAAACTAAAAAAAAATTGACATAGCTTCTTAGATTTGTAAGAGAAGTGGGGTCAACAGGCAAACTGCTGTCCCTAAAATTGAAGAGTCAGGCAGATAGAGAGAATCACAACTTATTAGAGCTGAAACTTCCTTGGGAAGCAATGTCAGGATAGGAAAATCTGAACTATAATTGATGAATTGATGTAATTAATGAAGCTCAATGTGGACAAGTCTGAGGGTTAAACATTCCGGGGGAACCCAGTCAATAGGAGGTCCCCACAGTTTTGTGAGCGTTATCTCCTGGAGGTCTTCTACCAGGTTCTCACAATGTAGAGAGGAGAAAATTCCCCTTGTGCAAGGGCAGGGCAAAATGAACTATTTTGAAATATGCCAGAGTATTCTGTTCTTAACAAGGGCTGTCCTCAGGAGAAACTACTTAACCAGAACCTAACCTGCTGGAGGTCCATCAGAGCCTAACTGACCTAGGGGCTAGGGGAAGGGAAATTCTCAATTCCAGACCCTTCCAGCCATTTTATCCACCTGAGTTATGTATGGGGGAGTGGGTGTCGAGAAGCAAGTGTGTAGTTCACAGTCCAAAGGCACAAGCTCACTGAAAGACTGAGAGCCAATCGCAGGACTATAAACACTTCCTCTCCCCCACAACTCACCACCACATTACTAAATGCCTGTTTACAGCAGTTCCTTTCACATAGTACATCACATCCATCTATTAAGAAGAATCACAAGGCATACTAAGAGGCAAAACACAAACCACAGTTTGAAGAGACAGAGTAAGCATCAGAACTAGGCTCAGATATAAGCAGAGATGTTGGAATCATCAAATCAGGAATTTAAAACAACTATGATTAATATTATTGGTAAGGGCTTTAATGGATAAAGTAGACAGCATACAAGAACAGATGGGCTACATAAGGAGAGAGAAGAAAATCCCGAGAAAGAATTAAAAAGAAATGCTAGACATCAAAATCACTATCACAGAAATGAAGAATGCCTTTGATGATTTTACCCAGACTGGATGTTGTCAAGGTAAGAATCTCTGAGCTTGAGAATATCTCAATAGAAACCTCTAAAGCTGAAAAGCAAAGAGAAAAAAGACTGAAGAAAAAATTTAAAAAGACAATAGCACATCCAAAAGCTAGGGGACAACTACAAAAGATGTAACATGTGAGCACTGGGAATAACAGAAGCAGAAGAAAAAGAGAAAGAAACAGAAATATATTTGAAACAATAGTAACCAAGGATTTCCCCCAAATCACAGATCCAGGAAGCTCAGAGAACACCAAGCAGAATAAATGCCCCCAAAACTACACTTAAGCATCTCATTTCAAATTGCAGAAAATCAAAGATAAAGAAAAAATCCTGATAGAAGCCAGAGAATTTAAATACCCAATAACCAACCTGTAGAAGAGCAGAGATAGGAATTACATCCAATGTCTTAAAAACCTTACAAGCAAAAAGAGAGAGGAAGGAAATACTTAAAGTGTTTAGAGAGAAAAACCACCAAGAATTATGTGTCCTGTGAAATTATCTTTCAAAAGTAAAGGAGAAATTAAGACTTTCTCAGATTTAGAAAAAAAATTGAGGAAATTTATTGCCAGTAGACCTGAAGTTCTTTAGTGAGAAGGAAAATAATATAAGATCATGATGTTGGATCTACATAAAGTAAGGAAGAGCATCAGAGAAGATATAAATGAAGGTAAAAATCAAAATTTGTTATATAAAAAAAGGAAAGATTCATGACTCAGCTTCTGAGATGAACAAGACCTTAACAGAGAAATCAGCCAAAGATTACCCACACTCAAAATAAAAATGATAGATTGTATTAATTTTTAAACATATAAGTAGATGTCTTAAATAAATTTTAGCAACTGTTCAGCAATATATTAATATAATGAAACATGTTACTCAAGTTTGTTTTATCTGAGGACTATAAGGAAGTTTCAAGGTTTTGTAATTTGTAATGTAAGTAACGTTTCAGTACTTTAACAGGTTGGGGGGGGGGAGAAGCAAATAAAATGTAAAAAATCTAACCACCTGGAACAATGCTTTAAAAGATATCTAAAAATTGTAATACTCTCATTAAGAACAAGACAACTAAATATATATAAATAAACAGCTCTCAATATTGAAGCAACTAAAATATATTTTCCTATTTTGATAAAGAGTAACCACCTCAAATGTTATTCTTAAACACAATAGAGAGAATACACTCTTAATTGTTGAGAGGAATTGGAACAAAAAGATAAACCACAATTTCTACTTTAATGCAATAAGAAAAAAGTATAAGTCTTGGTAAGACTGATAAAATTCATTGTTTTGAGATAATATGATTGTCTGTTTAGAGAGGCTCAAATAATTAACAAACTATGAGAATTAATAAGATTAAAGTAATATGTCAAGACAAGAGGAGCAAATCAACATTTCCTTTTATACCAGCGGCAAACAATTAGAAGCTTTAAATATGAAGTTCACATTCAGAAAAAAAAATTTTTTTGAACTCCAAAATAAATATCTAAAAAACATTAAAATGAGCCATAAAATTTGACTGAAACTCACACAAGAGTTCACAAGCCAGAAAATTAGGATTCATCTCCATTGCTTCATCTGCCTCACTTCTGCAACCTAACCCATTGCCACGCTTCCTCAATATTACCTCCCAAACAACCCCCAAGTCTTCCCATTTCTCTCCATTTCTAGCACCACACCCGTAGTCCAAGGAATGCTTCTTCATCACCATCATCTGATCGACTGCAAGAGTTAATCAGGATAAACTGGGAGCTTCCCTCTCCTCTTCCCTCTCCTCCCTACAGTTGGGTAGTCCTGGGTGCCTCAAATAAAAAGTAGTGTGCCTACATTTTTTTCCCAGTCGCTTAAGATTTTGTTTTCCATATCACCTTCTTAAATCATTTGCTTACGTTTTTAATGTATAGTATAAGATAGGGTTCTAAATTTATCATTTTATTTGCATATCCAATTGCCCTCAGTTAGTGACTAGTCCGTCTTTCCCTAATGATCTGAAATGCTTTCTCATTCTGGAATCTGTTTTCTGTTGCATAATGTTCTATTTTTTCCATTCTTATACAGGCATTGCATTTTTTTTTTTTTTTTGGCCTACATTATAATTATAGTATGCTCAGATAACAAGTAGGGAAATTGCTTCTCATGGAAAGAGTGAGCCAAGAGGTTGTTTGGAAAACAAATGACTTCCTTTGGGTTTTAGAGATTTAAAACAAGAACTCAGTGGGCTTAAGAAAGCTGTTAGAATGATACAATTTCAGCTCATACAGACAGATTAATTAAAGTGCCTTGAAACTATAATTTAAAAGATTTATTTAGAAGCCATTAAATTCCTAAGACAGCTAAATTTAATTTTATCCTTAGGTGATTGTGTAAGCAAGAGTATCATTTACTAGTCCAAAGTACTTTCAGCAATGATTCCAAACAAACCAGCAAATGTATATACCTATACATACTTATACTTGGCTTGGAGCTGTTTTATGGCATCATTATCTGCAATTTCTTCCTATTTCTACTGGTGAACTAATTAACATTCTCACATAGGTATTCATTAAACCTTGATTTGGGGCAGGAGATAAGCATAAAAACAACAGAAGACAAATATTTGCATGTAAAACATCTGCTTTGTCAGCACTACGATTCTAGCTGTATTAATTTAGCAATAATAATATAGCCTAGAGAGGATTTATCAGGATAGTTTGTATATTGAGGTTAATGCCCTTGCAAATGAGTTTATATTTACGTAGTCTACATTGCGGGAGTCTTCAAAACATTCTTTAAAATATATTAGGTATAGATAGCTAATATGATTCCACAACATCTGCATTAAAATTACATGAAACCTTATACCAATCATTATGCTAAATTTGTATTTCATCACAGTAGAATAATGAGTTAAAGACTGGATAATAAAAGTGTAACAAATAATACACCTAGCCAGAATTTATTTTTATTTAGATGGAATTCTGTTAAGGGTAATGCTTGCCAATTCTTATTCGTGCTAGACACAGGAAACTTGGCCAAAATGTTCAAATTAATTCTATCTCTACCTTGCCTTCATGCCCATGTTCAAAATTACAGATGTAGGATTTATTTAACCTGTGACTGTATCATTACAATAAAATGATTTTCCAATAATTGAAGCCAAATTTTGGAAAGAGATCTATGTACAATTTAATTCATACTACATTAAGCCTAAATATAAATAAATATAATTGATATTATAACAGAAGAATTCTGATAAGCATTTGCAATTAATCAGTCCTACAGACCTGGTGTTACTATATTTACTGTGATCAAGACAATTATTTTATGGTCCTAGCAAGACTATTCAATTATTCCTGGTGTGCTAACCCCAGATATATTTTGCACTGAAATATTTATTCTTACTTCAAGTCCTTTATTATTAGTCACATAATATTTTTATTGTTTGGTAATAAACTTATTCAAAGTATAATCATCAATACGTATCTTTTGTTTTCCATTAACAGCTTTCCTTCTTTCCAAAGTACTCTGCCTAATATCCACTATTGTTCTTTTTTAATAAGTTTTTTTTTTTAACAGAAATGTGCCTGTGTTTTCTGTTGTGTCTTTCTCTGTTGCTTAGTGTTGCTTTCTCTTGAGCATAATGGGGAGAGTTTATGGAATTTGCTTTCTGTTCAGAAAGAGTTACTTCCTCACCGAATTGACACTGAACTAAAACCAGGTATGATGTATAGCACAGGCCCACATTCCCGCCTCCCTGTGGCAATGCCTTCATTTAGGCCAGGTGCCCACTGGAAGCCACACCCTCCTGAGGACACAGTAAAAAGGAAACAGTAAAACCCCTGCCCCAAGGAGCACATGTGCAGTCTGGAAGCAATGAAACCTACCTTTGGCAGCAGAATTTTTGGAGCACTATTGTTAGGGGAACCATTGACCCGAAACCACCGGCCCTGGCCAAGCCCCACAGTAACCATTTGCATGAGTTATCTTACAACGGGAGGTCCAGGTAAGGAACGTGGAACTAACAAGCTACCACCAACTGGAATAATTTGGGAAAGGTCAAAAGGAGAGAGGAGACGCCAGTCCACACGTCCTACCGACCTCCCAGGATCCTTCTCGCTGGCATCCATCTTGGCTGAGCGATGCGCGAGACACTAGGAAGGACCCTGGGTCAGAGTGATTGGCCAGAGACAACCCGGAAGCTAACTCCATAACCATAAAACCTGAGACTGCGAGCCACGTGGTAGAGCCGTTCTCCTGGGCTCTCTGACCCTGCTGCTCTCCGCCCGGGCGCCCCTTCCCGATAAGGCCTCTTGCTTTGTCAGCGCGTGTGTCTCCTCGGACAATTCATTTCCGAGTGTTAGACAAGAGCCCACTCTCGGGCCCTGGAAGAGGTCCCCCTTCCTGCAACACTATTATCTAAGCATCATATAACAGAGGTTTTAAAAAAAAAAAGGTCTTAATTGTGGGTAAAACAAAATTTTAAGTTATGGGATTTAGATTGTATATTCCAAGTTCATTACTGAATCATGAACATGAGCATTATATCAATGGAATCATAGGAAAATCAAATTCCTCACTTATATCATTGACAAATATAAGAATTTCCAAAAAAAGACAATATAAAATTCACATTTTAATCAAAATTTATAAAGGATTTCACTCTAATGCCTTCCAAACAGTCCATGTATTCATTCTTCCTCTATTAATTGTTCACTTACATTCATCTTCTCTTGTATTCTTTTTCTTGTGCTTATATGGACTGCTAGGGAGGAGAGCTCCTGTATTCAATTCTTTGATTATGTATTTGCCTGAGGAACTTCAGAAAGAGTTTCATGTTTGTCTTCTCTGAATATATCAAAGAATTAGGTCACAATGGATATCTCCAGTGTCTAAGTTAAGTTTGGTCCTTGTAGAAAAGATAATCTAGAAAAGAAAATAGTTTTCTTTACTCTAATTCTTGGAATTTTGTTGCTCTTTGCCCCATACGAATATTTCCATTTGTTGACCCATGCAACTTGAACTTTTTCCTCATATTTGTAATTACAGATACTCTAATGTTACATTTGCAAATGTCAGCTGACACTTAATTTAAGAGGCACACGTGTCATGTTAATTCTTAATCTATTTTCTCCAGAAGCTCTGTGCGAGGCTAAATCTGATGGTGTTAATGTTTGGCATGTGAAAAAGGTTAAAAAGTGTCCTCCAAAGTAAACTTCTGTTCTTAAAATAAGACTATCTTATTTCCATATACCATCCCTTTATAAAAAGAGGCTACAAAGATTTTATTTTGACCATAATAAAGAAGTGGACTTCATTGAAATAGCTTGAACAACTTAGAGAAATTGTTCTATGGCAATTTCATATATTTTATTGATTTTGTGCAAACAGCAATTTGGGTGACTTCTATATTCAATAACGTGTTAGAGATGATACAGTGTTTATTTTGTATCTTCAATTTTATATTAATATCCACTGATGAGAGTAGACAGCTTTAACTAAGAGATAACATAACTATATGAAAGTGAGCATTAATGCTGAAACTCTCATATGCAAACATGTTGATAAAAAAGCAAATATCCAATACATAATAGAAAGGAAAAAAATCAAGATAATTTAGAATCACAAATGCAAAAAGAATTAGGAAGGTTATAGGCATTCTCTAGAAAATTTAGCATCAAATATGCTTTACTGGATGAAAATTGAGAGAATATACTTGGATTTATATCAAACTATAATCTTCCTGTGAATTAGAAAATAAATGAATATTTCTCTTATTTGTAGATATCAGCAGTAATGGAATAGTTATTTATGATTCTCAAATGCTACCAAAACATGCAAGTCCACCACCTTAAGATATGTTTTCTTTTGCTTCTTGGGGCTTTGTTGCCTAGAAGATACGACAGGTCAGATAAGATAACTGATAAGGAGAAAAATATTGAATAATTTATCAAAAAATATTGAGTGGTGTGCATCGACAGATGAATGGATAAAGAAGGTGTGGCACATATATACAATGGAATATTACTCAGCTATAAAAAGAAACGAAGTTGAGTTATTTGTAGTGAGGTGGATGGACCTAGAGTCTGTCATACAGAGTGAAGTAAGTCAGAAAGAGAAAAACAAATACCGTATGCTAACACATACATAAGGAATCTAAAAAAAAAAAATGGTTCTGAAGAACCTAGGGGCAGGATAGGAATAAAGACACAGACGTACAGAATGGACTTGAGGACATAGGGAGGGGGAAGGGTAAGCTGGGACAAAGTGAGAGAGTGGCATGGACATATATACACTACCAACCGTAAAATAGATAGCTAGTGGGAAGCAGCCGCATAGCACAGGGAGATCAGCTTGGTGCTTTGTGACCACCTAGAGGGGGGGGATAGGGAGGGTGGGAGGGAGACGCAAGAGGGAGGAGATATGGGGATATATATATATGTATAGCTGATTCACTTTGTTATAAAGCAGAAACTAACACACCATTGTAAAGCAATTATACTCCAATAAAGATATATTTTAAATATATTGAGTGATAAATATTTCCAATGGGATGAGAAACAGTATTTTCAAGAAACTTCTGATCCATTAAAAACAAGCTACAAGTACTGTTGGACATATAACTATAAACAAATAGGTTAAGCAGTGGATATGAAATGCCATGATAGGGGAAAACAGGCCATGAGATGAGCTGGAAATTAGAGAGGGATAGCAGAGGAAGTCCATTGTAAAATGACGTGGAATGAGGAAATAATTTGTATACAGAAACAGGAGAGGCCTATGGAACTATGTGAGATGGACCCCAAGTGGTAAGAACAGTACAGTATAGCAAAGAGCGCAATTTGGCTAACGTAAATGATTCTTAAAGAGGTATTACACGTCATAAAGTTGAGGTGGAGAACTTGTCTATGTAGAGACTTTCCTTTAAAAGTACAGCTACATACTTTATATTAAACGTAACAGAAAAGTAAAAGGAAATGTATGGTATCAGCCATAGTCTTTGAATGTAAAGAAGAGTATTATAAAAATAAATGTCACATATTTATAAATAGCCAACTTCAAACCTGTATTTTTTCAAGCACAAAGCTAATAAGCAAAAGAACTGTGTGTGGTCTGAATGGATTCGTGCTTTCTATAATTACCTTATTCCAATTAAGATATTGGGAAACCGGAACTATCTTCAGTATTTTAAGACTAAAAAAGTGTGTTTAACTATAACATTTTATGACTCTTCAATTTAAGAGAATATGTGTAATATAAACTGAATATAAAACTACAGTGAATATAAAACCACCATTAATAAATATTTTAAATTTTATTTTCATCAATTTGCCTATTTATTAACTTTGAAAGGAGAAAGCTTTGACAGAAATTAGCATATGCATGTTTCTGAAAATCTAGTAATTTGTGAAGGTTGAGGAAGGAAATCAGTAAAAAATGAGAGTCTCCAGCAGTACGAAATTTTTTAACTTGGAAACTGGACCATGTTTGTTTTAACATATCTTCCAAAATTATAGATGGCAAGTTCTAATTTCAGAATTTTATTTAATTATTCTTAACCATTCAGAAAGCTTAAGACAAATATTATCTATTAATTAGATGAATGACAAAAGTATACAAGAGGACATTTTTGTCATATTTGTCACATATACAGAAATAACTGACTGGCATAGATCAGATAAATATTATTTTAATAATTATTTTTGGTCAGTGGAAAATTGCTTCAAAAGTTTGAAACTATTGGGAACTTGTAAGTATACTTACAAGTAAGTAGGTTGAAATCAGCTGACATAGTCAAAAGACCATATGCCTTTGTCTTCACACAGTATTTAAAACTTTACAGAGCCAGCTGGCTTTATTTCATAATCTAATTACATATAAAAATGTTCAGCTAAATATTGCAAATGCTTGCCAAAAATTACTTTAAATATCTTCATCCTCCATGTCATTGAATTTGGATGTTTTATAACTCCTATCCTTATAATTACTGCTTTTTCATTATTCAACTTTTAATAAAATATCATTTACTTCACCTAATATATTTTGCTCTGCCTAATAAATTAGTATGGATGCTATGTGAATTATAAAGGAAAATAGTCTTTTGAGGGGTATACACATATACATGTGTGTATGTCTATATATCTATATATATCAATACCAAGCATATATATATATATATGCTTCATATGTATATGAAGCAAGGAAAAAGAGGGCATTCCACATTCAACATATGCCATTACAATGTAAAGGTGCAATACTCATTCAACAAAAACAACAACAACAAGCTCTTATTTGACAGTAAGGGAGATATATATTACATGAATGCATACAACAGAATTTTTATCCTAATAATGCATACCCTCTTCATAGTACTTATACAACATAGCTGAATTTTGGATGAAAGGAGCTGCTTTTTGATAGATGTACCTCTGTTATCTAATCCTTTCTTTTTAGTTACAAATTTTTAGTAAGATGTTACACCCCCCTTTTTAAATTTATAAAAATCAACATTTTCTGCTCATATGTTACTTTAAAAATTGCCTTTGGCCATGGAAGACAAATGCATTGGTTAATAGCAAAATAAATGGTTTTCTTTGTTTTATTTTCTTAAATATTTGAAAACATCTTATTATTTTTGTTTTTTTACAAAATTATATTTTAAAAGTACTCTGAATCCTTAATATCTTCACATCATAGGAAGAAAAAGTTCTTATACACTAAAGTCATTCATGATTCATTTATGCTAGAAAAAAATGATCATGAACAGCATTTACAAAATAAATGGGAAATGTTTTCTATAAAGTTAACATTTTCATGGGCTCATAACAAAGTTATAATTTTATGTTTTCATGACTTTAGGATTGCTTACTCTAAATGAATCAATTATGGAGACTTGAATAGGATTCTCCTTTTGGATCTACTGTCTATATTTTTTAAATCTGAAATTGCATGTTTTAATTTATGGGGACAATTTCACAATTTAGAGAAAAATAACAGTCTGCCTTTCTAGAACATTTTCTAACGTTCTCACTATACTTCTATTGCCTGGATACTTGAAACCAAATATTGCTCTGTTACCTATTTCATGGTCAGCCAGTTAAGATAGATTCATGGCGTAAAACTGGCTCTTAAACCATCTCTCCACTATTCAATTTTCTCAGTCCTCAGTCATGGCCCAACTGGGCTATTCACCATTTTTATCATATTCCTGAACTTTTCCATCTACTTTTTTTTTCAGACCCAAAAGTCACTCTCTTCTTCCAAAAGCTGTGCATTCCTTTAAACCTACTTCAAATCATTTCTCTTTGATAAAGCATATTCCATGCTATCTCCCCTCCAATAATCTCTCTCTTCTTTGAATCCAGTTCTTTTTGTCTCTACTGCTCATTTGGGAATTTGTTTTTTCTTTATTTGGTATTGTTTGAACTAGCTGTTATTTACCTGACTGTATGTCCTAGAACAGAGGAGCCATGTCTAAAACTGTTTTCTATCTGCCACTCTGATATAATACTTACACTGTACAATTTTGTTACTTAACTGCTGGATCTAAATTTGGGTGAATAGCTTTATTGTTCCAATTATACATTTCCAACTAGGTATATCCCTACCTAGATTTCAGGGTCATTTCATAAAGAAAGAATGGCTTGTTTTTCCCATGTTACCTGCAAATGCAGTGGTCATGAGATTATCTCTTAGGAAACTGAGCATCCCTGTTAGATTCCAGTGAACTGTTAAAGGAAACTTTTGGCCTTATTCTACATAACGAATTGCAAAAAAAGATAATTAAATCTCTAAAGTTGTTATCTGTTAAATCAAGACATTATTAACATGTATATAATACATATATATGTATCTTCAGATAGAAAAATATATATATAGAGAGAGAGAGAGACAGAGAGACAGACAGATAGAAAAAATATATATATAGAGAGAGAGAGACAGACAGAGACAGAGAGACAGAGAGGATAATGTGTATAAATAAATATTCACTCTAGGTGGGAAGTGGGCTTGGATAGGAAAATCAAACTAATTTGGTGAAATTTCAGAACCTGCAGGAAAATGTTTCATTCTTTTCTGAATCAATTTAAGCAACATTGCCCCTTGAAATAAACAAAACAAAAGCCCCAATAAACTTAACTACAATTAAACCATTTTAAACTGTGAAGCATTACAAAATATTGGCTATTATTATTTTCTATTAATCTTTTGTCTAAGGTTTAAGTTAGAGAGAATAACATTCCTACTATCTAAGGTAGAAACAAAATGTCTTCTGTAACAGAAGGACTCAAAATATTCACAATACCTATTTTCTTTCTACAAATCACTTTATCCTATCATGATTTATTGATAATTATGACTGAGAGGTTTAGGGAGATAATCTTAGGATCAGAGAAAATGAGAGATGGTTTCAAATTCCAATGTTGCTACTTATGTTTAATAAAGCATCTGCCTCTCAGTCTCTTCATCTAGAAAATGTAAGTAAGACCATCTGGCACAGTTGTTTTGTGACCAAAGATAAGGTATAAAAACACCTGGCACTGTGTGTGTTTCATAAGAGATATTTAACAAGTGGAAATAATTAATACTGTTTGCATCATCTTTTGAGAATTAATACATTAATTTGTACCTCTATGTTTTATTATACCAACTATAATCTACTATACAATTTTCCCTTCTCTTATCCAGTACCCATGACTAAACCTAATTCATCAACATGTCAATTTGCTCTCTGGAAGTCTTTAACATCGTGGTTATTTCAAACTTTATATTCTGTAAATTACATCCTTCTAAATCAAATGAACTTTATGCTGTTTTAGCATATTGAAATTTTATGTAGAAGTGATGAAGCAAAATAGTCTGTTCAGGGGTGGTAGGATAATGACTGATTTTATGATTTCATTCGGCTTCCAAATGCCTATATTCATTGTATGTCAGGCACTCTGGTAGGCAATGGGGTTATAGGCATGAAAATGACTAAACTCTTGCTTTTGGGCATATCTCAGTCTTACCGAGAAGGAAGAAAAGCACTATCCATAGTGAAACTTATAAATACCATATTAAAAGTCTAGACAATATATCATGAGGACCCAAAGAATGGAAGAGGCACATAGCACTACATGCTATGGCTTCCATGGAGGGGACAGTAAAGGAGTCGATGCCTAAGGACCATAGATTGTCAAATGGACAAGGACAAGAAGAAAGATTCCCAGCACAGTTCTACACCAGCACTAGTAGCATGGGAGGCCTTTCAACCAGATTCTGTAGAAAAGAAATTTAAATGACCATGTAAAAGACAATCTAAAAGTAATAAGGCAATCTGAAAACAGAGAGAAATTTCTCTTCTATCATCTCCTCCAGGGTAATCGTGACATAGATTTAGAAAAAGTTTAAATACACTTACTGCAATGATACAAAATACTGTCTTTAATTTCCCCAACCTGATGTAAGAAAAAAATTATAAATCTATATTATCCCCTTTTACAACTAATGTGACATTAGTACTCATTTACGTAGATTCAGCCTTGATAAGTAGTCTAAGAAATAAAGTCTTATAGCATAGTGTGGGAATATAGAAATGTATTTTTATATAGTAAAGTAAAAATATATTAAAATATATTTATATATATTATAGTAATATATATATTAAAGTAAAATATATAAAAATATACAAAGTAACTAAAGCCATGCTGAAAGCAAATTCTATCTGCAAATTCATCTTGACAGAAGGAAAAGTGCTCCCACACACAACATAATCAATTTGTTTCTTCAAATTGTCTTTCTTCTTATCTGAATGTGTGCATACCATGTATTCTCCTTTTCCTATTCTTTAACATAGCTAACCACTTGCACTGTTTTGCATCCATTTATCAGATATTTATGTTCATTAAACACCTTCTAATTCATATGTAAGACACTGAGTTAGATGTTGAGAGAGGAGAGGTGCAGTCAGATGACATAACATGAAGTCTTTAAAGATGTTGCCTAAACGTTAAGTAGCAAATGAGAAAGTTATAAGTAGAATAAAGGGAGCTAAGATGGGTTTAGAGAATGACACTACCACTTGGAGTGAAGAGGCATTTTTTTGCCTCACGTTTTATTTTGACTGCTCAGATTTTATCTATATAAATGAAAAACATGAAGATGAAATAATTTTAAATTGAAAAGTTTTTCTCTCTTCATAATTCTGCAAAATATGCTTAAGTAAGGAATGAACTGTTAGTTGCTACCTCTTCTTAGTCACATTAGAGGTTTGAATGACAGTCCCAGGTTCGATTCCATCCTGTCAGGGATGTGGAGATCAGACAGTGCACAGAATTCTCTTTTCTTTTAAACTAGCAACTGCTATTATGAAAGTGAGAGGTGCCCTTCCAATATGCTCAACCAGAAATCTTTCTCAGCTAAGCAGATGGCAAAGCTCTTCTACTATGCTGACAATTTGCAGATAAATGGAAGTCTTACTTGGCCAATCTCTGTACTGCTGTAAATCAGGAAAAGAGCAAAACTACAGAAAAATCTGTGTCCCAAAAGAATGAGGACAGTCATATTTAGAAATAGTGTAAGACCTTGTGTATCACGCTGGCAAAGCCTAACTCCAGAAGCCATACAACAAAAGCAGTGTTACTGGTAACCACACTGATAGGCTTTTCCCATACAGTGAAATTTTGTTTAAAAAACTGAAATAGATTCAGCTAAATAGGAGAGTTTAGAAATGCAAATCAAATGGAGGAAAATAATTGACTTTAGACTGAAAATAGATTTTTCTTAGGTATGTATTTTTTTTTTCATTTTTCACAGGAAAATTTGGGGGTCCTACTTATTTTCAGCTTATAATATATTGAAGTTTGCATTATTAGCATTATTTTAAAAGTCATAATATTGCTTTAGTGATTTTACAATGTGGATAATATTTCAAATTCATGCAGGTTATACAATTAAATTTTTTACTTTCTTTAGTATTTTGAGTTTTGAATAAACAATGGTTTTCTGTTGCCATAAGCTAATACCTTTCATTTTCTTCTTTCTCATTGTTTAATAATTTTAAAGCTGTAACCAATGTTGTTATTCTCATAATCTCATCTTTTCAAACAAACACATTCCCTAAAAGCACGAAAGAGCAACTAAAATGTTATAGATTTCTACATTCAGTAGAATGTAGACTCCATGAGAGCAGGGCTGCTGCCTTGTTTATTTCCCCTTTACTAGCTCCAGCAGTGTCTTGCAGGAGTAGATATTTTCTTCCTCTCTCTCCTTGAAATGAAGTATTACTATCAAGTTGTATCTATAGTGTTTCAATGAATTCTGATGTTCTCATTAAAACAAAATCTATAATTCCAAATTCTATCTCCATATATTTATCTGTAAAGTGCCCACGTGAGACCCTTGTATTTCATTTGTCTTAAAATCTTTTAGGCAGGAAAGGTTTAATGAACCTAACACCTCTCTCGCACAGGGGTGAAATGCACTGTTATAAAATCTTAGTGGGAGCCTCTCTGAGTTATGGCAGAAAGGAAAATCTACTCCATTAAAGGCACAAGCCTTCAGAGTGTTCTGTCCAAAACCGTTTAACCTCTTGGTTATCCCTGACATGCAGACCTGGGAGGAGAAGCAGGACCAGCGAGCAGACATTATTCTGAGATAACTGAGAGGTGTGCTGACTGGCTTCTCCTCCCCTGGCCTTGTTACAAATAGGATGAGACAGCCACCGTCAACCTGGCGCGAGGCGATGGGAGTCAAAAGGCCCTCCTGACCAAAAATAACTACAAAATCCTGCTTTGCTTTCACCACTTTCAACATCATTAGCCCTTTTAGTGACCTTATGTACTCTTTATTTTATTATTATTTTCTTTAATTTTGTTTATTTTTGGCTGCACTGGGTCTTCATTGCTGCCCGTGGACTTTCTCTAGTTGTGGTGAGGGGGGGGGCTACTCTTTGTTGCCTAGCACGGGCTTCTCATTGCGGTGGCTTCTCTTGTGCAGCACGGGTGCTAGAGCGCCCGGGCTTCAGTAGCTGCGGTGCGTGGGCTCAGTAGTTGTTGCTCCAGGCTCTAGAGCACAGGCTTAGTAGTTGTGCATGGGCTTAGTTGCACTGTGGCATGTGAGATCTTCCCAGACCAGGGATCGAACCCGTGTCCCCTACACTGGCAGGAGGATTCTTAACCACTGTGCCACCAGGGAAGCCCCCTCATGTGCTCTTTAGCTAGCTTAAGACATTATTTAAGTTTAAGAGGATAATTAATTTTCTACCAAATTAACTGAGATCGGTTTATCCAATTATTCATTGCTAACGATCTGAAGAACCTTGGAGAAATAAGGAAAATAAAAAGATAGTTTAGATGATAGAATAAGAGAAAAAGTTTCCAAGAGTGCTGAACTTTATTAGGCAGGGTAAATGTTCTAATTTCTAAACAGGGGAAAGTTTAAGTGAGAAAGTAAGATTAGAGGTATTTGTGATCTATGGATACATTTGAAGGAGAGCGCTAGATGTGTTAGTCATTTAGTGACAGCTTAGAGTTTTGTACCCTTTTTAAAAGAGGTGTGCAAATACCACTGTCACCATCACAACCTATACTTGTCCTTGGAGGAAGAAAGAAGACGTTTTTCATATGCTTAAAGTGAGAAAACCTTAAATCTTTTCTGCACTCCCCGCCTCCAAGGCACCCACATTATTTTACAAATATCGTCTGTATATGGCAAAGGGGAGCTGTATTCCCCACGGCACCTGGACTTTGCTAACCTGGCTGTTACACGGATGGAAGGAGTGAAGCAGTGGAGCTGAACAGCAAGAAGAGTAGACAGTTGAACAATAAGAATCACCTCTGAAGAGCATAAAGGCCAACACCCCTTAAACACATAGAACTTTTTCCTTTTTTCTAACCCGTAACATCTGAGAGGAAATTACCTTCTAGAAGAATTACATCCTGCTCTTTACACTGCGTGCAGTGATTGTTTATTTAGTGTTAAATCATGTAAGATAGAGCAATAGTACATTTACTATTGTGAAAACTGGAAAGAATTATTTGTTAAAGCAAGGGAATGATTTCTGGGGGGAAAAATCATAGCGGTTTTCTTAAATTAGATTTTCTACTTGCTGAGCAGAACTTTAATTATGTATTGTGTAGTCAATAGGCAGCATTCTTGTATCCAGATTTTTAAGCAGAGTTTAAAGATAACAGCATACTTATCTCATGGTAGTGGTATTTTGAGAAGCTTACTTTGTGCACGTGGATTTTAGGCTAGATTTAAATGTAAGGCAGTTTTTAGGAGAAAACATAAAAAGCATCTGTAGTTTATCTTGATTCAAAAACGGTTTGGTCATGCATGGAATTGTTACATTGACCTGGAGAGCTTGTGTTAAGCTCCCCTCCCTGAGTGAAGTGTTCAGTGATTAACGCGCAAAGTGATATACCTGCTTCATTATTATTAATATATTTTAAATTTCAACTAACATTCATTCAGCTAGGCATTGTACTAGGGGTTGGAGGGATAAAAAAAATAAAAGGGCTCTACTCTTTAAAAAAAAAAAATCTTTATTGGAATATAATTGCCTTACGATGGTGTGTTAGTTTCTGCTTTATAACAAAGTGAATCAGTTATACATACACGTGTCCCCATATTTCTTCACTCTTGCGTCACCCTACCCCCAACCCTCCCTATCCTACCCCTCTAGGTGGACACAGAGTACCTACCTGATCTCCCTGTGCTATGCAGCTGCTTCCCACTAGCTATCTATTTTACATTTGGTAGTGTATATATGTCCATGCCACTCACTCACTTTGTCCCAGCTTACCCGTCCCCCTCCCCATATCCTCAAGTCCATTCTCTAGTATGTCTGTCTTTTTTTTTTTTTTTTGTGGTACATGGGCCTCTCACTGTTGTGGCCTCTCCCATTGCAGAGCATAGGCTCCAGACACGCAGGCTCAGCAGCCATGGCTCACGGGCCTAGCCACAGCACAGCATGTGGGATCCTCCCGACCGGTGCACGAACCCGTGGCCCCTGCATTGGCAGGCGGACTCTCAACCACTGTACCACCAGTGAAGCCCCTAGGTCTCTGTCTTTATTCCCATCTTGCCCCTAGGTTCTTCATGACTTTTTTTTTTTTTTTTTAGATTCCATATATACGAGTTAGCATATGGTATTTGTTTTTCTCTTTTTGACTTACTTCAGTCTGTATGACAGACTCTAAGTCCAACCACCTCACTACAAATAATTCAATTTCATTTGTTTTCATGGCTGAGTAATATTCCATTGTATATATGTACCACAATTTTTTATCCATTCATCTGTTGATGGACTCTTAGGTTGCTTCCATGTCCTGGCTATTATAAATAGAGCTGCAGTGAACATTGTGGTACATGACTCTTTGAATTGTGGTTTTCTCAGGGTATATGACCAGTAGTGGGATTGCCGGGCTGTATGGTAGTTCTATTTTTAGTTTTTTAAGGAACCTCCATACTGTTCTCCATAACGGCTGTATCAAATAACATTCCGACAAACAGTGCAAGAGGGTTCCCATTTCTCCACACCCTCTCCAGCATTTATTATTTGTAGATTTTTTGATGATGGCCATTCTAACCAGTGTGAGATGATGTCTCATTATACTTTTGATTTGCATTTCTCTAATGAGTAATGATGTTGAGCATTCTTTCATGTGTTTCTTGGCAATCTGTATATCTTTTTTGGAGAAATGTCTGTTTAGGTATTCTGCCCATTTTTGGATTGGGTTGTTTGCTTTTTTGATATTGAGCTACATGAACTGCTTGTAAATTTTGGAGATTAATCCTCTGTCAGTTGCTTCATTGGCAAATATTTTCTCCCATTCTGAGGGTTGTCTTTTTGTCTTGTTTATGGTTTCCTTTCCTGTGCAAAAGCTTTTAAGATTCATTAGGTCCCATTTGTTTATTTTTGTTTTTATTTCCATTTCTCTAGGAGGTGGGTCAAAAAGGATCTTGCTGTGACTTATGTCATAGAGTGTTCTGCCTATGTTTTCCTCTAAGAGTTTGATAGTGTCTAGCCTTACATTTAGGTCTTTAATCCATTCAGACTTTATTTTTCTTTATGGTGTTAGGAAGTGTTCTAACTTCATTCTTTTACATGTAGCTGTCCAGTTTTCCCAGCACCACTTACTGAAGAGGCTGTCCTTTCTCCACTGTATATTCTTGCCTCCATTATCAAAGATAAGGTGACCACATGTGCATGGGTTTATCTCTGGGCTTTCTATCCTGTTCCATTTATCTATACTTCTATTTTTGTGCCAGTACCATACTGTCTTGATTACTGTAGCCTTGCAGTATACTCTGAAGTCAGGGAGCCTGATTCCTCAGGCTCCGTTTCTCTTTCTCAAGACTGCTTTTGCTATTCGGGGTCTTTTGTGTTTCCATACAAATTGTGAAATTTTTTGTTCTAGTTCTGTAAAAAATGCCAGTGGTAGTTTGATAGGGATTGCATTGAATCTGTAGATTGCTTTGGGCAGTATAGTCATTTTCACAATGTTGATTCTTCCAGTCGAAGAGCATGGTATATCTCCATCTATTTGTATCATCTTTAATTTCTTTCATCAGTGTCTTATAATTTTCTGCATACAGGTCTTTTGTCTCCTTACGTAGGTTTATTCCTAGATATTTTATTCTTTTTGCTGCAATGGTAAATGGGAGTGTTTTCTTAATTTCACTCTCAGATTTTTCATCATTATTGTATAGGAATGCAAGAAATTTCTGTGCATTAATTTTGTATCCTGCTACTTTATCAAATTCATTGATTAGCTCTAGTAGTTTTCTGGTAGCATCTTTAGGATTCTCTATGTATAGTATCATGTTATTTGCAAACAGTGACAGATTTACTTCTTTTCCGATTTGGATTCCTTTTATTTCTTTTTCTTCTCTGATTGCTGTGGCTAAAACTTCCAAAACTATGTTGAATAAGAGTGGTGAGAGTGGGCAACCTTGTCTTGTTCCTGATCTTAGTGGAAATGGTTTCAATTTTTCACCATTGAGGATGATGTTGGCTGTGGGTTTGTCATATATGGCCTTTATTATGTTGAGGAAAGTTCCCTCTATGACTGCTTTGTGGAGGGTTCTTATCATAAATGCCTGTTGAATTTTGACAAAAGCTTTCTCTGCATCTATTGAGATGATCAAATGGTTTTCTCCTTCAGTTTGTTAATATGCCGTATCACGTTGATTGATTTGCATATATTGAAGAATCCTTGCATTCTGGGATAAACCCTACTTGATCATGGTATATGATCCTTTTAATGTGCTGTTGAATTCTGTTTGCTAGTATTTTGTTCAGGATTTTTGCATCTATGCTCATCAGTGATATTGGCCTGTAGTTTTCTTTCTTTGTGACATCTTTGTCTGATTTTGGTATCAGGGTGATGGTGGCCTCGTAGAATGAGTTTGGGAGTGTTCCTGCCTCTGCTCTATTTTGGAAGAGTTTGAGAAAGATAGGTGTTAGCTCTTCTCTAAATATTTGACAGAATTCGCCTGTGAAGCCATCTGGTCCTGGGCTTTTGTTTGTTGGAAGATTTTTAACCACAGTTACAATTTCAGTGCTTGTGATTGGACTGTTTATATTTTCTATTTCTTCCTAGTTCAGTCTCGGAAGGTTGTGCTTTTCAAAGAATGTGTCCGTTTCTTCCAGGTTGTGCATTTTGTTGGCATAGAGTTGCTTGTAGTAAGCTCTAATGATCCTTTGTATTTCTCCAGTGTCAGTTGTTACTTCTCCTTTTTCATTTCTAATTCTATTGATTTGAGTCTTCTCCCTTTTTTTCTTGATAAGTCTGGCTAATGGTTTCTCAATTTTGTTTATCTTCTCAAAGAACAAGCTTTTAGTTTTATTGATCTTTGCTATCATTTATTTCTCATTTATTTCTGATCTGATCTTTATGATTTCTTTCCTTCTGTTAACTTTGGGGTTTTGCTGTTTTTCGTTCTCTAATTGCTTTAGGTGTAAGGTTAGGTTGTTTATTTGAGATGTTTCTTGTTTCTTGTGGTAGGATTGTATTGCTATAAACTTCCATCTTAGAAGTGCCTTTGCTGCATCCCATAGGTTTTGGGTTATTCTGTTTTCATTGTCATTTGTTTCTAGGTGTTTTTTGATTTCCTCTTTGATTTCTTCAGTGATCTCTTGGTTATTAACTGGTGTATTGTTTAGCCTCCCTGTGTTTGTATTTTTTACAGATTTTTTTGCTGTAATTGATATCTAATCTCATAACATTGTGGTCAGAAAAGATACTTGATACGATTTCAATTTTCTTAAATTTACCAAGGCTTGATTTGTGACTCAAGATATGATCTATCCTGGAAAATGTTCCATGAGCACTTGAGAAAAATGTGTATTCTGTATTTTTGGATGGAATGTCCTATAAATATCAATTAACTACATCTTGTTTAATGTATCATTTAAAGCTTGTGTTTCCTTATTTATTTTCATTTTGGATGATCTGTCCTGTGGTGAAAGTGGGGTGTTAAAGTCCCCTACTATGATTGTGTTACTGTCAATTTCCCCTTTAATGGCTGTTAGTATTTGCCTTAGGTATTGAGGTGCTCCTATATTGGGTTCATAAATATTTACAATGACTATATCTTCTGCTTGGATTGATCCCGTGATCATTATGTAGTGTCCTTCTTTGTCTCTTGTAATAGTCTTTGTTTTAAAGTCTATTTTGCCTGATATAAGAATTCCTACTCCACCTTTCTTTTGATTTCCATTTGCATGGAATACCTTTTTCCATCCCCTTACTTTCAGTTTGTATGTGTCCCAGGGTCTGAAGTGGTGTCTTGTAGACAGCATACATATGGGGCTTGTTTTTGTATCCATTCAGCCAGTCTGTGTGTTTTGGTTGGACCATTTATCCATTACATTTAAAGTAGTTATTGATATGTATGTTCCTCTTACCATTTCCTAAATTGTTTTGGGTTTGTTATTGTAGGTCTTTTCCTTCTCTTGTGTTTCTCACTTAGAGAAGTTCCTTTAGTATTTGTTGTAAAGCTGATTTGGTGGTGCTAAATTCTCTTAGCTTTTGCTTGTCTGTAAAGGTTTTAATTTCTACATCAAATCTGAATAAGATCCTTGCTGGGTAGAATAATCTTGGTTGTAGGTTTTCCTCCTTCATCACTTTAAATATGTCCTGCCACTCCCTTCTGGCTTGCAGAGTTTCTGCTGAAAGATCAACTGTTAACCTTGTGGGGATTCCCTTGTGTGTTATTTGTTGTTTTTCCCTTGCTGCTTTTAATATTTTTTCTTTCTTTTTAATTTTTGATAGTTTGATTAATATGTGTCTTGGCATGTTTCTCCTTGGATTTATCCTGTATGGGACTCTCTGTGCTTCCTGGACTTGATTAACTATTTCCTTTCCCATATTAGGGAAGTTTTCAACTATAATCTCTTCAAATATTTTCTCAGTCCCTTTCTTTTTCTCTTCTTCTTCTGGGACTCTTATAATTCGAGTGTTGGGGCATTTAATGTTTTCCCAGAGGTCTCTGAGACTGTCCTCAATTCTTTTCATTCTTTTTTCTTTATCCTGCTCTGCAGTATTTATTTCCACTA
The DNA here is from genome assembly GCF_026419965.1 of Kogia breviceps. NCBI lineage: Eukaryota > Metazoa > Chordata > Mammalia > Artiodactyla > Physeteridae > Kogia > Kogia breviceps. The sequence continues at coordinate 7,824,900 of NC_081324.1, read as the reverse complement.
TTTTATCTTTCAGGTCACTTATCCGTTCTTCTGCCTCAGTTATTCTGCTATTGATCCCTTCTAGAGAATTTTTAATTTCATTTATTTTGTTGTTCATCAGTGTTTGCTTGCTCTTTAGTTCTTCTAGATCCTTGTTAAATGTTTCTTGTATTTTCTCCATTCTATTTCCAAGATTTTGGATCATCTTTAGTATCATTATTCTGAATTCTTTTTCATGTAGACTGCCTATTTCCTCTTCATTTGTTAGGTTTGGTGGGTTTTTACATTGCTCTTTCATCTGCTGTGTTTTTCTCTGTCTTCTCATTTTGCTTAACTTATTGTGTTTGGGGTCTCCTTTTAGCAGGCTGCAGGTTCGTAGTTCCCGTTGTTTTTGGTGTCTGCCCCCCGTGGCTAAGTTTGGTTCAGTGGGTTGTGTAGGCTTCCTGGTGGAGGGGACTAGTGCCTGTGTTCTGGTGGATGAGGCTGTATCTTGTCTTTCTGGTAGGCAGGTCCGCGTCTGGTGGTGTGTTTTGGGGTGTCTGTGACCTTATTATGATTTTAGGCAGCCTCTCTGCTAATGGATGGGGTTGTGTTCTTGTCTTGCTAGTTGTTTGGCATAGGGTGTCCAGCACTGTAGCTTGCTGGTCATTGAGTGGAGCTGGTCTTGGCATTAAGATGGAGATCTCTGGGAGATTTTTGCCATTTGATAGTATGTGGAACTGGGATTTCTCTTGTGGACCAGTGATCTGAACTTGGTTGTCCCAACTCAGAGGCACAGCCCTGACGCCTGGCTGGAGCACCAAGAACCTGTCATCCACACGGCTCAGAATAAAATTTAGAAAAAAAGAAAGAAGATAAAATAAAATAAAGTGAAATGAAATAAAATTTAAAATAATTATTAAAATTGTTTTTAAAGTAAAAAAAAATAAAGGAAAGAAAGAAGAGAGCAACCAAGCCAAAAATCAAATCCACCAATGATAACAAGTGCTAAAAACTATACTAAAAAAACAACAACAAAAAACGTACAGACAGAATCCTAGGACAAATGGTAAAAGCAAAGCTATACAAAATCACACACAGAAGCATACACACACACACACTCACAAAGAGATAAAGAGTTAAAAAATATATATCATTGCTCCCAAAGTCCCCCTCCTCAATTTGGGATGATTCGCTGTCTGTTCAGTTATTCCACAGATGCAGGTACATCAAGTTGATTGTGGAGATTTAATCCGCTGCTCCTGAGGCTGCTGAGAGATTCTCTTTCTCTTCTTTGTTCGCACAGCTCCCGGGGCTCAGCTTTGGATTTGGCCCCGCCTCTGTGTGTAGGTCGCCTGAGGGCGTCTGTTCTTCGCTCAGACAGGACGGGGTTAAAGGAGCAGCTGATTTGGGGGCTCTGGCTCACTCAGGCTGAGGGAGGGAGAGGTACGGAGGCGGGGTGAGCCTGCGACATCAGAGGCCGGCGTGCCGTTGCAGCAGCCTGAGGTGCGCCTTGGGTTCTCCCGGGGAAGTTGTCCCTGGATCCCGGGACCCCGGCAGTGGCGGGCTGCACAGGCTCCCGGGAGGGGAGGTGTGGAGAGTGACCTGCGCTCGCACACAGGCCTCTTGGTGGCGGCAGCAGCGGCCTTAGCGTCTCATGCCCGTCTCTGGGGTCCGCGCTGATAGCCGCATCTCACACCCGTCTCTGGAGCTTGTTTAGGTGGTGCTCTGAATCCCCTCTCCTCGCGCACCAGGAAACAATGGTCTCCTACCTCTTCGGCAGCTCCAGACCTTTTCCCGGACTCCCTCCCAGCCAGCCGTGGCGCACTAGCCCCTTCAGGCTGTGTTCACGTCGCCAACCCCAGTCCTCTCCCTGCGATCCGACCGAAGCCCGAGCCTCAGTTCCCAGCCCCGCCCGCCCCGGCGGGTGAGCAGACGAGCCTCTCGGGCTGGTGAGTGCCGGTCGTCGCCGATCCTCCGTGCGGGAATCTCTCCGCTTTGCCCTCCGCACCCTGTTGCTGCGCTCTCCTCCGCGGCTCCGAAGCTTCCCCCCTCTGCCACCCGCAGTCTCCGCCCGCGAAGGGGCTTCTGGCGTGTGGGAACCTTTCCTCCTTCACGGCTCCCTCCCACTGGTGCAGGTCCCGTGCCTATTCTTTTGTCTCTTGTTTATTCTTTTTTTTTTCCCCTACCCAGGTCCGTGGTGAGTTTCTTGCCTTTTGGGAGGTCTGAGGTCTCTGCCAGCGTTCAGTAGGTGTTCTGTAGGATTTGTTCCCCATGTAGATGTATTTCTGATGTATTTGGGGGGAGGAAGGTGATCTCCGCCTCTCACTCTTCCACCATCTTGAAGCTAATTCCAAGGGCTCTACCCTTGAATAGCCTCACATACTAGAAAAAAATAATGGACATGAGAATATGTAATTTTCGACCAATAATGTAAGTGAATTCTCTGCAAAGTGGTCTAATTGGTATGAAAACTAAAAGGTTAATTCTGCCTAAGAGAACACAAATGGTCTGCAGTGTCAATTCTCTGGGCCTATTTGAGAGAAGGTTCTTAGACATGGTGGGAATAGCAACAGAGACAAAATTTATTCAACAAAAGGGCCTATGACTAAATGGGAAAAAAAGAGCTGTTTGGTGAAATGAAAACTGTAGGAACAGTGTGACAGAATCTCCACAGCAGTTATCTGCCTAACACAGGAGGAGAGACAGACATAATAGCAGATGTACCATGAAATGTAGAGAAAGCAAATTTAACATGTTTGGAGAAAAACAAATTCCAGAAAAAGTCCTCGGCCTTCTCTTGTTGGAGGGATAGGGGCCAACCCGTGAAATGAGTGAAGGCCACCCCAGAACACATGGGGGTCAGGATGGGAGGTGGGGGAGAGCTAGGTGTGGGCTGAGGCTATCGGCATTTCAGGAATACAGAGTGTCAAGTGAGGCCTGGAAAGTCAGGAAAGCAGGCTGAAATGCGGGGTGGGGGGCACCTGGTTGGGAAGCCCTGAGGTAACTTCACTCTGCACCCTGGGACTTTTGCCCCCCTTTACAGGCACAGGAGGTAAACAGGCTGCACCAAGATAGAGCTGCGTCTAAGGTTAATCACTCCACAGACAGCATGCTTCCAAATGGGGTATAATGCAAAGAAGCATTCTGAGAGGAAAGAATGTTGCTTACATTTGACTTTAGAAACACTGTTAAGAGCTCTGGTCAAGGTAAAGCTTTATCTCAAGGAAAGTTCACCTTCCCAGGGTTGCCTCTGCACTTGTGTTTGTTTGTATTATTGGTGCCATTTCAGTCATTGAAATCATAGGATGTCTTAGACGTCAGCATAAACTGAAACGTGCTTATGAAACATTCTTCAGTCATTGCATAGTCCTGCCTTGGTGTGTGCTCTAAGGGAAATGTGTCTAAAGATGACAGACTCATCAAAAGTATCGGATTATACCATATTTAGAGGAGGATTTAATCATGGTAATCAAAAAAGAACAGAAATATCCAGGTAGGAGCATTTCCCATGGAGGAACGGGAAGTCAGTGAAGGAGAGGCAAGAGTTTCTACTTATTCCCTGGTTTTTAACTAGAATGAATAGTTAGATAACAATGGTATTAATATGTCAGTTTGCATTAATACTAATGTTATTATCATCATTAAGATAAATTATACAGATAGCTTCATTATTGAACACTTATTATGGACAAGGCACCATGCTACCCTATTCACAGAATGCTCGTTTCAAACTTCTAGTAATTCCGTGGATTATTTCATCCTTCGCATCTCAATAATTCAGATGGGTGCTTTATTTATACCCATCTTGCAAGTAAGCTTTTAAAGCCAAGAGAAGTTAAATAGCCCATTGATAGCCAGTTAAATAGAAGTGGTTGACCATCAGTCTGACTTTCCAGCCTGTGCTTTCAGCATGATGGTGGTGCCATAAATTAAGATGAAAATACAGAGCGACCTCAGGCATGGGGATGCCTTCTGTTGATGGGGAATGTAGGGACTGCAGTGCTACAGGACCGCTTCATGGTCACACGGAGAAGAATGTTGACTTAAGAGATTGAAGCCCAGGGGCACAGAGAATTTCTCTGACTCTAAGTTCCAGCAATGCTGAAGCGCTTATCCTTATGGAAAGGCGTAGTGTTATCTTCTGTGCCTTCACTCACTTTGAACCCTCTGCACTTCTCATTCCTTGTAATTCATTCTGCCTCCTCAGTAGCTCAGGAGTGGCCTAGCTTCTTCACTTCTTCATGAAGCTTTCCATGATTACTCAGGCTGGGTGATGTCATATTCCGTGGAGTCATTATACTCTGCCCCTTCAGTTACCACTGTCTTTCCACTGTGTAATTTAGTTTGTTATGTGTCTGTCTGCCTCTCTTAGGGGACCGTGAACCCCTTGAGGGCAGAGATGGCCTTAGGTACTTGTGATGCTCTTGGATTAGCCTGTTTTCAGCATCTGAGTTCAAATAAACTTTTTCTTGAAAGAAAGAAGCTGGTTAAATCTGTTGTAGAGATGACTTGTGACAGAGGCTAGACTAAGATCTCTATTGCATGATTTTAAATTACTGAAAAGTAAACTTCAATTCAGCTACAGAAAAATATTCTGATATTGAGGATATATACAGTCATCTCTCAGTATCCCTGGGAGATTGGTTTCAGGACCCCCATGGATACCAAAATCTAAGGATGCTCAAGTCTCTTATTTGGAATAGCATAGTATTTGCATGTAACCTATATACATCCTCCCTAGACTTTAAATCATACTCAGATTACTTATAATAACTAACACAATGTAAATGCTACATAAATAGTTGCCAGTGTACAGCAAATTCAAGTTTTCCTTTTTGGAACCCTCTGGAATTTTTTTCCCCATCCTCAGTTGGTTGAATTCACAGATGCAGAACCTGCAGATATGGACGGCCGACAGGGTGTGTGTATGTATATCTATAGTTATAAACATATTCACCATAGTAAAGTGGAATACTTATTATTGGACATAATTAAAAAGCAGTGTAATGACAGATTGTCACCGATATTGAGGAAGAGATTACTTCATTACTTCAATGGATATAAAATAGCTAGATTACATTACCTCTAATTTATTCTTCTCTCTCAAATATATCCTGTAATTCTACGTTGCTTTGAATGAGTAATGAGTTGACAGCAGGTCCTTCAAGACATACATTTCTAAGACTATCCTTAGCTAACGGCTTCCCAGAGACATGGCCTCTGTGCCACATCAATAAAACCATGGAGTCTGGTATAACACAAGGACATGTGTCAGTCATATGGTGGCCTGGCTCTGAGGGACATGATGATAGTCAAAGGCAGAGCAGAAGTGGAAAGAGAGAGGACACGTTTATCTTGATGAAGGCACACTCTCCACTCCTGAATATGGCAAACACAGTCAAGAATAATCTACAACACGTCAACAAGACAGGACAGAACCAAACTGTAACGACAAGCTTCTCCTGAAAGAGAATTCTCCAAAAGTACTTCCTTGGAAGAATTGATCACTGACATAATGGAAAGGTTAGTGCCCAAGAAATGCTACAAGTACCAGGCAATTTTGTTGCTTGGATATCAACAATGACGTGGGTCACCTAAAGGGGTTGAAGACAAAAACCAAGAGATAACTTTGGAAAAACCCCAGGAATCCAGCTTCTGGACATGTGGAAAGGGATTGTGCTAGCACAGGCGCACCTCTATTCGCTGTGCTTTGCAGATGCTGTGTTTTTACAAATTGAGGGTTTGTGGCAACGCTGTGTCAAGCAAGTCTATGGTGCCATTCTTCCAACAGCATTTGCTCGCTTCATGTCTCTGTGTCACATTTTAATAATCTTGCAATATTTCAAACGTTTTCATTATTATATGTGTTATGGTGATCGGTGATCAGTGATCTTTGCTGTTACTACTATAACTACAACTAACTCAGATGACGGTTAGCATGTTTTAGCAATAAAGTATTTTTTAATTAAGGTATGCACATTGTTTTTTTAGACATTATGCTATTGTGCACTTAATAGACTACAGTATAGTATAAACATAACTCATATATGCTCCGAGAAACCAGAAACAACAGGTGACTTGCTTTATCGAAGTAGTCTGGACGGAACCTGCAATATCTCTGAAGTCTGCCAGGCAGACTCCTGGGACTTGCTTCCATGTCACATCTTGGCCAAAATCTTGGGCACCAGCAGGATAGCACCTGAGGCTCTTTACATGGTCCATAAAGCAGTGGTAATGCTGTCAATCACAACAGCGATGACCTAATCTGTGCTCATCACTGTCTGTGCTGTGGCATTCACTCCTTCCGGCAATCTGGAGTTACTGCATAACATGATCCCCTTTTTGTGAGTGAAGAAAGTGAGAATTCAAGAGGCTGAGGATATACAACTGCAATTAACATAGCTAACTAAAAACAGAAAATCTAACCCCAAATCTCACTCTTAGTCGCAACACTCTAGGATCTGAATTGAGAAGGACGTATTTAAATTGCTGTTACAGCAGACATAGCAGGGATTGTATTGAAAAATATTTAACAAAGGTAACGATGACCTTTGGCTCAGCAAGACCCCACTGCCCCTGCCAAGGGCCTTGTCTGCCCCTGTGAAGTCCCTTCAGGACTAGAAGGTGCCGGGGTGGGGGTAGGGACAGTGATGAGTGCTGCTCTAAAGGAGCTCTGGTAGCATCTGGGTGAATTTAACGGTGGTCTCTGTCAGTGCCTATTGGAGGCTTCCAGGCTGGGTGCGGGAGAGAACTGGGGTCTAGACAGGTGTCCCTGTAAAGCCCCAAGAGTCCTGAGAAGGGGTATTTTCCTGGGTCTGACTGACAGACAATGGCCAACCAGAGGAGCAGCTGGGAGTTGGTCCTAGTTGGGGCAGATGGGAAGGGTCGGAGTTGCAAAGTGAGTAGTGACATAAGGGACTCTTCATTGCCGAACTGAACCGTGGCACTGAGTAGCTCAAGACAGCAGCTATTTACCAACCAGTAGGGATTTTCAACTACCAGCACAGATGCCCTGGTGGGAATCGGCCCCTGTCAAGCATGTAGGATGCAGAGTGGAGATCTCAGGGGAAGCTCTAGTTCTTCCTCCTGAAGGAACAAGCTGAATCCTTCGCTGATCTCTCTTTTGACAGAGTCAAGATCCACTTGGTTCTAGGTTTGGCTGATCTTCCACTGTCACCCATCAGACAGGCTGACCCCCGAAGTGCCTGGCACGCTTATTCTCGAGTTCTGCTCTCGTCCTGCCCCACAGCCATCTGGATCTAGCACAGCTAAGCTTTCCTGTAAGTAACGTGTCCTAACCACTGGCTTCCTTCTATGCTTAAGCCTGAGAAATGACTCCTCTCTCTGAGTTGGACCTGTAGTTTTCTATTTATACATCCTTAGCTGGCGCTCTTCTTGGCTGCAGATGTCAGGAGATGTAAAATCTGCTTCCTCGGCGGGCTGGCGTGGAATTAGGTTGGGGGAAGAGGAGCTTCTTATTTACAGTACAATCCCAAAACAGGTTTCCTCATTACCCAGAAACGTGGCCAGCTGGACACTTCCTCTATCGCAGCCTTAACACACAGCCTGCCCTCACATCTGCGGCAGCTCAGGGGTTTTCAAATTAATCATTACACTCCCTCTCTGCCGTGTGCCACAGAGCAGGTGTTTTATGGGACTGAACTACACTTTCTCTCAGCAGTCAGAGAATATCTGAGTCTGTGATCCTTCCAAGCCACCCGCCAAATTCCACAGTCTGTCTCTGCATTGAACTATTGCTGAACCTCCTTGGATTGATAGAATTTCATTTTCTTGTGCTAACAATAAATGCTCTTTTTGGCCTATGATATAAATAGCCAGCTTGTTGGGTTTTGTCTGTTTCTTGCCCGCTTCTGCCCTCACTTTCATCTTATGTTCTTCTACTCTCAGCGGTTTCTAACTGTAAGTCTCTCCTCTCACTTTCTTCACCTTGGATCTACTCCTTGGGATTCTCTATCCCAACCCCCTTCTTTCCCTTTTATTGATTTATTTTTTGTTTGTTTTGTTTTTCATACCTCTCGTTCAGGATCTGGGACTGCTGACATTTCATTGCTATCCTCACACCCAGCAATTCACAGCACTGATTTTTACTAACTCTCTCTTACTTAAGAATATATTTAAGGTTCTCCATTGATATTTAACTAAGTTGGCACATCTAGCCTTCCAATCTGGGGTTGGGCCACCTGAGTCATCAACTTGCTTTGGAGAGGATGTGTTTTTATCAAGAATGGATTGAACACAGATTTGGCCCAAGGCCCCCTGCAGGGGGAAACGTGGACAGGAGGTATTTCTTACTGTGTCCACCTCCGTACAGTACCCAGATTCAGCCCACTTCAGAAGGATGTCTGTACTCTGTGTCACAGGCAAAGCTTTAGGAGGCTTTTAGGAACTACTTATAGATTTGGGGCTCCCTGTCTTTTGGCCCCCAGAGGTAGTTTATTCCCAATAACTACTGGCCAATGAGAGTACGGTTGGAAGGCAGCCGTGGGGGAACAGTACTTCCTACGTCACCTTTAACAACCCTCCTACAGAGCTCCCTGCATGGCCATGTCTCGAGGTCAAAGGGTAAGTCCAAACGCTTTTCTGTCAGTGACTCTACGGTTTAACCATTAACATGGCCACTCTCCAAAAAAAGTAGACCTTTATACATGAATACTTTAAAAAAAAGTTTTAGAGGCATTTAGGTTTTCTAAAAGAGTCACAGAGTCAGCAAGTTACAGAATACTTAGCATGACATCTGGCCTTCAGTATGAGCAGAGAGGAAAAAAAAAAAGACAGGGCGCTCTCAAAGAGACAGCTCTTTGGCCAGCAGGATGCAAATCTTCTTCTCTCTCCCGTTTTGCTGACTATAATAAATGTCATATTAGGCCACAGCCTCCCAAATGGCTGAATTGACAGATGAGAAACTAGGCAGCAGGAAAGATAAAAAAGGCTCCTCGTATACCTGCCACTGCCCTCATGCCTCAGACAGAACACTCCCTATGGCCCAGGGGAGATGAGTCAGGATACAGGCCTCTGGAGGTGGAGCTAAATGAGGACAACTGACACACAGTCAACTCGCAGAGTTTGAATCGGAGCCTGTTTCTCCCTGATCCACTGGGGTTCAAACCCAGTGCCACCACTGAGCTTAATGAAGTCCTTCTCACCTGCAGACTATGTGTGACCCAAGGCCGCTCAGCTCCCAGCAGTAAAACCCAGGAGATGGCTGTATTGACGGTTCAGTGTTCAAAATACCTCTGGAACTTCGGACAGAATAGAACCCCCATTAGCTATTGACACAAAACTCCCAGAATTGAACACGTCTCTGGAACATGTTCTCCAGAATCTGCCTAGACCACCTTGGATGTCTGGTTGACAGCTCTCCAGGAATGACTCAGAAAATCAAACAGCATTTAGGGTGTATGAGTTATTCTACGTGATCTGATGTAACTACCTTGAGAAAATTTAACAAGTAATAAATAATATTAAACAGCCATAAAGAGAAATGAAATAATGCCATCTGCAGCAACATGGATGGACTTAGAGATGATCATACTAAGTGAAGTAAGTCAGACAGAGAAAGACAAATATCATATGATATCACTTATATGTGGAATCTAAAATATGACACAAATGAACTTATTTACAAAACAGAGACAGACCCATAGCCATAGAAAACAAACTTATGGTTATCAAAAGGGAAAGGGGGAAGGGATAAATTAGGAGTTTGGGATTAACAGATACATACTACTATATATAAAATAGATACACAACAAGGACCTACTGTATAGCACGGGGAACTATATTAAATATCTCTAACATATGATGGAAAATAATCTGAAAAACTATATATATATAACTGAATAACTTTGCTGTACACCTGAAAGTAACACAACATTGTAAATCAACTATACTTCAATTATAAAAAAAGAAAATTAAAAAAAAACTAAGCAAATCTTGAATCTAATAAATCTAATTCCCCAGTGACTCTGTAGCCAGAACCCCAACATTCTGTGGAGGGCAATTTAGTCTGACTTCAAAATAGGATGTATAATAGGAAGTAACAAAAATGTAAAAATTTCTTAATTTGTAGCTCTTCTTTAGTTGTTTTCACTTAATGAAGATTGGGACCTTCTAATTATTGAAAGCTTTTCTGAAAACTGAGCATAAAATACACCAGTTTTAATAAACAAAAGCCAGACAAAATTTTTTTTAATTAAATGTAATTGTAACCATATGCTTTTAAAACATACAGTTACCTATCAGTCATGATTATAAAAAGTAACAATTGTACAGATTTTAGAGAATTCTTATGATGTGGTGGGGCAAAAGTAATTGATCTAGAAAAGTCAGATCTTTGAGAAATCATTAAATTCAACACAAGAATTTAAGTCAGATTAGCAATTGATAACCTAGACAAATGCATTTTTGAGTGAGCATGCATGATTTTTTGCCTCTGAGTTATTCTGCTTCTTTGAAAATATTCACACAGTAAATCTCATCCCTGCTTTTATATTTAACCCAAACCTTTGTGGTCACTTGAAGCTTGGTGATGGTCTTTTAATTGATTACTTAAAGTGTATTTAAAGTGTGCCTTCACTAAATTGTTCCTTTTTTTCTGCCTTTTGATACATGTTCCAAGCTATTGTAAGATCTGTACTTTCTTCAAGATAAAGTATTCCTGTCAGCTAATTACATTGTTAAACACATCTTTGAATGTTCTTATTAACTTTATCTAATGTTTAACACAAACTATTAAAATGTTCAGATGTTAACTTTTGAGTATATTTTTTCTCATCAGTTTCAATCTAACGACTACGATTAGCATAAATAATTACTTGGACAAGAAGACTGAACATTTTATGATGTGGTTGTGAGAGAATTATTTTACATCAAAATTAACATTGAAGAAAAGGTGTATAATTTTCTTTAAGTACAGAAAGCAGCATTCCTGAAAACATCTAAGTTCTTTGCAGAATAATTTATAAAAGAGGGCTGAATATTCCATAAACAACTTTAGGGAAGCTTTCTACCATCCCTCATTTTAGGTGGAATGTAATGTTATACTAAGAAATAAAAACAAAGTTATTTTGTGCTCCATTCTTTTGCAAGGCCTCTTCATTGATTTCTTTAGAAAGAATTCTCTATGGTAACAAATATGCCTTTGTACTGCAGACCTAAATCTTGCAAGTTCTCTTAATATTCTTTGTAATTTTTGTGATCATAACATAGGTCAAGTTCAGTTCGGCAATGAAGAGTCCCTTATGTCACTACAAAAGGTGTTGAGGTTACAAAAGAGAAAATGAAACCACCCTTCCCTGGAGATTCTCTCAGTGTGCTTACAACTTGCCAAACAGATCGTTTCAGTATAATGTTGAAAGTGTCATGATAAAATTCATCCCGGAAAGTATGGGAGGAGAACAGAGTACTTTGCCAAGCCTGAAAGGTATCAGGGAATGCTTTTTGGAGGTGAGGATGCCTGATATATGTTCTTCAGAAATGAGGAGGATTGTGTCCGTTGAGGAAAGTAACTGAGTGCCTTATTTATAACAACAGGAAGGGGAAAAATTAATAGATAAGCATGCCCCTTGGCAAGGAATGCTAAATGAAACAAATAAATGGCATTTCAACCAAGAAACTAAATTATTTCAGTATGTAAAGTACCTCCCTATGTATCATCTACCATTACAAGATTTTTATCATTTTCAAGAGTGTTCATTAATGAGAATGCACAGTAATATTCTAGTTACTTAGAGAAGAACATAAATCAGAGCCAACATTTAAAATTGAGTACCACTATATTTAACAGTGCTTTACAAATATTACCTCATTAAATCTCGTATTAACCCCATAGGGTAGATAGGTAGATACTATTAGGCTTAATTTATAGCTAAAGTAACTAAAGAATAGAGGGTCTAATAATTTGGAAATAAAGTTACATATCTAATATGTGTTCGTGGCTGGATTCAAACCCAAATAACCTGTCTCCAGACTCTCTTTTCAATCCATGCCATCTTCACTCAAGATCATGACTGTTTCCAGCTGGTAAGTGGCCAACTCATAACAAAGTAGGTAGATGAAGTAGGGAGTAGAAAAAGAGGAACCCTGTGGTTCTCAAAAAGAATTCCCAAGATTGGGTATGACTCTCACAGGCTAGAAGGAAGTGGGCACGATGAAAACAGCTAGTCCAATTTTCCAGAGAAAATTGATCTTAATTTCAACTGTAGCCAAGCATATTGGTCTAGTATTAGCAGAGAATAAAATTTAGTAAGTAGTGCCAAGGTATGATCATAAATGACCAAGATGGCCTCCATCTTTTATGTAGCCTCTTCAAAGCAAAGAATCAATAGATGTTCCAGAATTTCCCTCACTACCCCACAACATCCATTTCTAAAGATGTGTTGATTATATTTTCTATATCCCTTATCTTTGCATAAGTTAGTTATTATAAGTCCCTTTGCAATCTTGGATACTTATTTCATGTTGTACACATTTTCTCTCCAAAGAGTAAAGACTACATCTTATATTTCTTCATTTTTCCTCTCAGATTGTTAAAACAGTGCCATCTATGTTGTTTAGACAGTGAAATAACATATGTGTGTTCAACCTAAGTAAATGTAGTATAATTGCAAGAGAAAAGAGAGTGGGAATTTAAATGGTGAAGATTTTGCCCACTTTCTAGTCCATGAGCACCTACCCTCGTATGAACATAAGAGGGCATATGAATCAGTGTTTACTTCAACCATGTTCAGTTTCCTCAGACTATTCATAGCATGAGCATTTCAAGATTTGAATATGAATCCACGGATTCAAAGGTATGTAGTTTTGTTACAGCATATCTCCTGGATACAAGGTAACTAATTCATTAGGCACTTAACTGAAAAGAACAGTGATGGCTTCATACTGGAGAGAAAACTGACTGCTCAATTTAGTGAGAAATCATATGTTAGGCTTCGATGTGGAGATTTCCTACAAAACTTTCAAGGAAAATGCTTAATTTAAACAATCTTCACTCTATAAACCACCTATGGAATCTAAGGAATGTCATTTGCGACTACTATACCCAGTAAACAGCTTTTAAATGAACTAATAGAATGGGCATGTGTTCACAGTTATGGTGGACCTACTGCTAGAAGGTATTTGGGGAACCCAGGAAGGTCTGAATCTGATTTTAATTCAGTACCTCTTCAACCCTCCAGTACAAGGTTTATAATGAAGAAAATGGGGCTACCCAGACCTCTTTCTTTTAGGTTACCCTGACTTATGATGCTCACCATCGAGACTTCTTGTCTAGTTGCATTAAAGCACACAATTCAGTCTATAGTCTATTAAGTCCTTCACTTCATCATGACCCAAACCCAACACCAACAGGCTGCATGGGATGGAGATCTAAATAAGGATGAAAATAATTAAGCTCGTGTGTGGAGGGAAAAAAAAGGAGTCCAAGATGACTGACCCAACAAGGCCTTAACCCTGCTTCCTGATCACCCTTGATGGAGGCCACAGAGAATAGAAAACAGAGAAAAAATTCAGATTCAGTACTTTTTAATAAACAGTAATCTGTCTGCAAGCAAAAGGCCCCATCATCTTTCTAGGTAATCTGAAACTATGAGATTTCTAGGTATGGATCTAGGAAGGTGATACAATAGAGATCTTTTTTCCCACTCCACAATATCTATCTTGATTTACTATCTGTGTTATAGCAGATTTGGCAAAATATTGAGAATAGGCTACTCTTAGTTATTTTTTTAAAATTTGGAAATCCATTTACTTCCCTCTATTTCTTACATGGTATATCTTAAGACAACTTTATTAACTACTAGAGGATATTTGATGCCAATACTGGTTTGAAATCCCATGATTATGAAGCAAAATAGAAAATTTGAAAAGGTTCTGAAAAAGTCAACAATAGAATGCAAGTATTGGAGGATGAAACCATCTAGTAAAATTGAAAGGTATCAGTTACATTTGATGAAATCATGAGCTTAGGTGATTTGTCTCCCTGCTTTTATGATGTTATTTCCATTTGTATTTGAACTATACAGCTCTTTTCAGTTTTAGAGTATAGAGATTAATTCAATTACCTTAGCATAGGGAGAAAAGGGGAGTCTGGGCAAGGAATCAAGGGAAGAAGTGAGTCAGAGAGAAGGAAATTCAGGAGCAGAGTCCTGTAATGCCAGACTTCACCTATCTAAAATTTGAATGGAAAATCTGGCAAGAACTCTACACTCTTGAAGGCTGAAAAACCTATCTTTTTCATGATGGTGCAGTTTCTTTCTACATGTTGACTCTGTTCTTTTTTCATAACAACCACTTCCTTATTATCTAAGTTTGCACATGGTTATGAGTTCAATTTACCACTACCAAATAGTCTATTTCTCAGTTTCCCAAATTCTAATTCCCACTGGCCTAAGCTATCCTTTGTGTAGAGGCCAGAAGTCATTGGTTACTGCCTTTGAATCAGGGCTGCACCATGTTGGGTATATCACTGGCAGCATAGGTGGAAGGGCCTGTGGATGAATAGACACAGCAGACAAGGGAAGTCACTGCAAAATAGATCCAGTGGACTGCACTTTATCATTTACATATTTGTTAGCTTAACCCTGTTAAACTCTGCGAGGTTGTTGTGTTTATGAAGGGGTCTTAGTGGTTGATATCATCTATATATCAGCTTAATTTTTATCATCATATTCTCTAGCTACAGCACTTTTAAAGGTTCTGCAGCTTTGCTGGATCTGTGTATATGCTGTGTGACTTTGTCTACTGCTTTGAGTATATGCTTTGCTGATTGGTAAATGGTATCATGAAGTGCCCAGTTGCAGATATAACATTTTCTAATGAATTAGCAATTTCCAGTTGCTAGTTGTGGGCCCCAAGGTTATTTTGTACAATGTTATGTCACTCAGGGGACTGCAACCAAGTTCGAAGCTCTATGCCTTTCTCATCATTCTGCCCACAGTTGATGGTATATCCTTTGACGGCCCTTTGAAGTTCTGATAATGCTGCTTTTCTTCTCTCAGTATGCAGGAAACCAGGAGTCTAACACAAAATAAATAAGTAGGATAAAATTCTGCTACATTACAAGAGCTAAAATTCTTTTCTTTCTCTCTTTCATCTCAAGTTTAATTCCCAAAGTGAAAGTGTTGCATTAATCCTTTTTAAGAAAGTTGATAGAATAATTAAATCCTAAAGCTTGCATATCAGAGAGCTAATATTTCTGTCTTGTGAACCAACCAAATCCAGTGCTGTGCTGCCAAAAATTGCTATCCTAATAAGTGAAATACCATTTTGCTGATAAGATAGATTTTCAGTTTTACCCTAGTTCACAGTTACTACTCTATAAAAAAACCAATTTGGGTCACTACTTAGATCACAAACTTACTTTCTAAGGGGCATTTCTGGTCATCCTTGAGCAGTAATAAACACAGAATCTTTCCTACAAATTGAATTGTAATGTATTTGAATTTATGGAACTGCTTCCTCATTTTTAAAATGAAGGGTTTGGACTAGCTTATTTTTAAGGTTCTTTTCAGAATTAAAAGCCATGATAATATAATTCTGTAATTCAATTAAACATCCCCCTTTCAATCAAAAGGATCAGAACTCAAGTAAAATTTGAACTTGGTAAGAAAGGTAACTTTTATCCTCAGTTACCTATCAAATTTTCCTCTTTGCTTTTATGGACCCTATCTTGGTCTCACAGAGCTGTTGGCGATCTTTCTCTAACTGCTTTAAATCATTGCTTCCTTCAGACCTAAGCATTTGTAAGAGGAACTTGAAAGAGGAAAACCTTCAAAATACCAACAGATGAATTACCAAAGGTGAAATGTCAGGAAATTATGGGCGGCTGGCCACTCAAGTGACATAATGAACCTTATCTACTCACTCCTCCTGGGCAAAGCTTGAAACTCTGGAGAATTAAACTAGCTCTGAAAAGTAGGTTTTCTCTGTTGTTCTAACTGATAATCAGTTAGTAGTAGAAGTGAAACAATTATTTTATTTATTGGTCAGTATATCACTGTTTCATATTCAATCTTCTCTCAAGTTGGTATAGAAAAAGTCTTTTCCTCCAGTTTATGAGTGTAAGGCAGAAGCAAGTCTCCAAGACTTATGTTAGTCAAAAGATGAAGCTCCAGAATAGTGACTAGGCAATTACACTGAATAACTGAGGAAAGGGAAAACCATGAATTCCATGTTCCAATACTGGTTCTAAAGGATATCTCTATGGCTTCACCATATGCCAAGTTTTGTATGCATGGGGGCGTTTGGCCACAGTAAAAAATAATTGATTAAAACTGGTTAAAACAATAAGAGTATTTCTTATCTCGACTAACATGACTGTGGTTACCTTTTGCTGATAATTTTCAAAAGTGAAATGATGTGGGTTCATTAAGAAAATAATGCAGCAGGGAAATTTGGTTATTTCTGAAGTGTGCAAAACAAAGTCAATCCAAGAAATGTTTACCCTCCTATTTCCTAAGAAAACTGGATATTACGTATAATTATAAAAATGGGTGAATATAATTTTTACAGAGAAAAAAATCTTCAATTAAAAAATATAATATCTTGAGATTATATGCCATTAATACACCAAGCTCATAGCTAGAATATATCATTAATATGTCAAAATAATCAAAAGATTCTGTAAGTCTGCAGTAGGTCTTAAATATCTATATATTAATAAAACTCCATAGGTAAGTGATGCATACCCCCAACTGAAAACCTTTGGCCTTGAAGATGCTAGATTCAAACTAAAGAAGAAAAGTTGCCACAAAAATTAACATTTTAAAAAATAACTGAACTTATATCTGCTGGCACAGTGCTATTATCTAATTTCAAGCATCAGGATTCTGAGAAATAAAAACATGTTATGTTAACAAGGGCTTTGACAATTCTTTAGATTTTCCATACAACTTACAATTTCTGAAATATTTATATTAATAATATTTTACCTATACCAATTTAACCTAAAAAATGTTAGCATCTCATTTGATGTGACATTTCCCATGCAAGTCATTAATTGTACCAAGTCAAAAAACTTAGTTTTTTCTAACACCTTTCTTTTTACAAGGTGAAAGAACAAATCTTCTTTGATTTTCCAGTGACCCCTCAAGGTCACTTTAGTTTACCTGCAAAGGATATTTTCTGGAGGATTAGATCTTTGGGCAGGTAAAATATCAAAGATGTAAGGATATTTGAACAATTGTTTAAGATAGGATCCTGGGTTACTGAGAAACAAATGGGCCACATATTTAACCAAATCAACAATGAAAGACTTTAAAAGTATATAAAGGGGGCTTCCAGTTTCTGGTTCTGCATAAAGAGCTCAGAAGGCCCCACTCTATCCTAAATCAAGTAAAAAGCTAAAGAGAATGAAAAATCAACAACTGTTCTAGGATCTGTCAGAGAGGTGAGGAAACAAGCCAAACTGCTGCCCCCAAGTTTGAAGAGACCAACAGGCAAATACAGAATATAATAACTTACCCAAGCAGAGACTAACAAGCAGAAACCTCCACAGGGACCAGCACCATCATAGGAAAACCAGAATGTAATTTGATGTATTGCTGGACGCTCGATGTGGACAACTCTATAACAAACTCCAGGTGGACTCAGTCAGAGAGGGACCCCCAAGATCCTGTATATGTACTTCCAGGGTCTAGACCAGGTTCAAACAGTAAATATCTGAGAAAACGTTCTCTCCTGCTAACTGCAGTGGGGAGGGAATGCAGCCAGAGCACTCTGGAAATACCCCAGAACACTCTAGTCTTCTTAAAAAGACTTGCCCACAGGGGAAACTAGTTAACCATAGCCCAACCTTCTGGGTGTTAACAGAGTCTGACTCACCTGGGGGAAGGTAAATACCCAACTCCAGCTGGCTCTTGACTTCCATGTGGGAGGAGGGAAATAATGAACTCCTGCCTGCTCTAGTCATTCTCTCCCACCTAAGGAGGAGAAAAAATATTAAAAACACTTGTGAAGTTCACCGTTCAGAGGCACAGCCTCCCTAAAAGACTGACGCCTAATTATAGTATGATGGAAGACTTCTCTTCCCCCACACCTGGCCACCACAGGACTAAAGGCCTATTTTTAGCAGTTCCTTTTACCCAGTACATCATGTCTGGCTATCAACAAAAAATTACAAGGTGTTTCAAAAGACATAAAACACAATAAGAAGAGACAGAGCAAGAATCAGAACCAGACATAGCAGAGGTGTTAGAATTATGAGACTGGGAACTTAAAACAACTAAGATTAATATGCTAAGGGCCCTAATGGATAAAGTACACACCATGCAAGAACAGATGGACAAGGTAAGCAAGTGGGAATACTAAGAAAAGACAAAAAGATGCTAGAGATAAAACCACTGTAACAGAATGAAGAGCACCTTTGAAAGGCTATTAGTAGACTGGACACAGCTGATGAAAGAATCTCTGAGCTAGAGGATACAGCAGTAGAATCCTTGAAAACTGACAAGCCAAGAGAACAAAGACTGAAAAAACGGAACAGAGCATCCAAGGACTGTGGGATAACTACTAAAGTATAACACATGAGAAATGGAAATATCAGAAGGAGAAGAAAGAGAGAAAAGAACAGAAGAAATACATGAAATAATCATTGAAAATTTCCCCAAATTAATGTCAGACACCAAGCCACTGATCCACAGAGTTTAAAAACAACAAAGGATAAAAATCTCTTAATTAAAAAAAATTTTTAATTAAAAAAATCTACGCCTAGGCATATCATTTCAAAATGCAGAAGGCCAAAGATAAAGAAAATTATCCTGTGAAATTATCCTTTAAAAGGGAAGGAGAAATAAAAACATTTTCAGACAAACCAAAATTGAGGCACTTTATTGCTACTAGAACATCCTTGCAAGAAACGTTAAAAGAAGCTCTTCAGAGAGACAAAAAATGATATAGGCGAGAAACTTGGATCTACAAAAAAAAAAGTAAGAACATAGAAAAAAAAAAAAGTAAAAGTAAAATAAAATTTTTTAGTTTTTCTTATTCTTAATTCATCTAACAGATAACAGTTTGTTCAATGTCAAAGTAGTAAAAAGAAAAAAGTATAACTGATATGCAAAGAAAGGAGAGAAATTAAATAATATACAATGCTCAATTAAACCACAAAAGGCAAAAAGAGTGGAAGACAAAAATAGGAACAAAAATCAAGTGTAACAAATAGAAAAGAGTAACAAATATGGTAGATGTTAATCCAACTATATTCAATAATCACTTTGAATATAAATGGTCTAAATTCACCACTTGAAGACAGAGATGGTCAGAGTAGATGAATAAACACAACTCAACTATATGTCATCTACAAAAAACCCACTTTAAATATAAAGACACATATAGATTAAAATTAAATGGATAGAGGAAAATATATCATGCTGACACTAATCAAAAGAAATCAAGACTATGTTAATTTTGGATAGAGCAGTCATCAATACAATGAAAGTTATTAGGAATAAAGGAGGGCATTATACAATGATAAAGGAGTCAATTCTCCAAGAACAATCCTTAAAGTGTATCCACCTAGCAGCAGAGCCTCAGACTACAAGAGGTGAAAACTGAAAGAAAAACAAGGAGAAACAGATGCATCCACTGTCACAATTGGAGACTTCAACATCCCTCTATTAGACATAGACAATTCCAGCAGGCAGAAAATCAGTAAGAATATAGATGAACTCAACAACGCCATCAATCAACTAGATAAAATTAACACCTGTAGACTACTTCATTCATCAACAGCAGATAATACATTCTTCTCAAGAACACAACACATGGAACATTCACCAAGATAGACAACATTCTGAACCATAAAACACACCTTAACAAATTTAAAAGACTAGAAATCACACAATGTCTGCTCTCAGACCACAATGGAATTAAACTAGAAATCAATAACAGATTGATAACTGGAAATTCCCAAAATAAGTGGAGACTAAACAAAATATTTCTAACTAAAATGTGGGTCAAAAAGAAATAGTAAGAGAAATTTAAAACATTTTGAACCAAATGAAAATGTAAACACAATTTAAATAATACATGGGAAAAAGTAAAAGCAGTGCTTAGAAGGAAATTTACAACATGAATTCATATATTACAAAAGAATAAGGAACTGAAGTCACTATCTAACCTTCCACCTTAGGATAATAGAAGAACAAATTAAAACAAAAGTAAGTGGAAGAAAAGAAATAGTAAGAACTAGATCAGAAATCAGATGAAATTGTAAATAGGAAATTAATAGAGAAATGTAATGAAGCCAAACGGTGGTTCTTTGTAAAGACCAATATAATCAATAAGCCTCTGGCCAGGTTAAGTAAGAAAAAGAGAGAGGACACAAATTACTAATGTCAGAAATGGAAGTGGGGACATCACTACAGATCCTGTGGACATTAAAAGGATAATAAAAGAATACTATGAAAAACACTATGCTCACAAATTTGATAACCAACATAAAGTGAATTCCTTGAAAGACAACTGGCCAAAACTCACACAAGAAGAAGTAATCTGAATAGGCTTATAACTATTAAATAAATTGAATCTATAATTAATAACCTTCCAAAACAGAAAGTACTAGGCCCAGATGGGTTTAATGGTGAATTCTATCAACATGTAAGGAAGAAATTATAGTAATTTTCTAAGACAATCTCTTTCAGAAAATAAAAGCAGAAGGAATACTTCCTAGGTCATTGTATGAGGCCAGCCTTACACTATATATGGCCTAATCAGAGAAAGTTTGAGAGAGAATACCTAATCTGGTACTTGAAGAATAAATAAGAATTATCAGGTTATAATGCTAGGAAAGAATTTCAAACAGAGAGTACATCAGAAATAAAGACCTGTAGATATTACATAACTACTGTGATTGAAGCATTTTACATAAACCAGCATTTACTTAAAACATAAAATTCAAAGTTGTGAGTGCTAAGAAATGAATCAGATGAGGAGGGTAGACTTCAGTACAGAGAACGAATTTCAGAAGGATAAGATGGATGTTGGTAAGTAGGAGACAGTAATAATAATCCCTGCTACCTCTGCCCAAATCCCACATATTTACTCGATGGCCTCATAAAAAATATCTGCAGTTCCCTGGGCTTCTCTGATAACCTGTGGGTGGAGCCCAGTCCTCGGGTCAAGAAGGGAATCTAATTCTACTCAAATCAGATTAGACTTTTATGGTACATAGTCTATAAAGTCCAGAATTAGAATGCCAGAAATGACCAGAAATTTTAGTTGTCCATGATGTATTTTAGAGTAGAATATGCTAAAATACTTAGGAGAGATAGTATAGCATCATAGCTTCTGTACCCAAGAGTGCCTTAGTTCAAACCATGAACAAGTTACTTTGTGTTTCAACTTATTGACTGAAAATGAAGACTGCCAGTTATTTCTCTAGCAAAAATGGATTTATGCAGGATCAACAGAGAATTGCTATTTGGGGTCTGCAACCGTGGTAAGTCAACTGCAAGTCCCCTGCATAAATGGACAGAACTCTTTTATGCGGGGGAAAGGCAGTTGGGAGGGCTACAGTAAACAAAGAGGCCATGGCTTATCTTTGGCTGATTTGTAATCATCTCTCACTGACTGAGCCCCTTCTTCCTGTTGGGCTCTGCTCTGGTGGTAGAGTGTGAGAGTGTCCCCTTCTGGTCTATTGACTCTATTTAATTGAGGTTCGTGTTTACTAATTTTTTACAAACTCTAAAAAGGGGATGAAAATAATAGCATCTGCTTTGCAGACTTGTGACGAGGCTTGAATATATTAGAAATTGTGTTAAAATATGACCTTCTCTGACAAATGGTAAGTGTTAGCTCCACTACTATTGTCCCATGGTGGCATTGGAAAGTGGGTCCTACAAAAGATATTTTTAAATCCTTGATTTTATCCCACAGATACCCAAGAATGATCACACAACGGCACACAACATCAAGTGGTAAGCGGGGAAAGAGGGAGGATTCAGGGAGATGCTTTCTTTGCTAAAAAAAATAATAACAATAATAACCTACAAAAGCAAAAGACCAAACCTTTACAATTTAGAAGTGCAGGCCCCCAGCCCTCTACTGCCAAAAACAGGAAATTAACACTAAAATAAGTAATAATATTAATAATTTTTAAAAATTAGAAGAGAAAATGTAAAGCTCATGAAACACCAAATGTTGCTTCTAGACACGAAACAAGACTGACGGTGTACTTTCTTTTATTTTTTTAAATAAATTTATTTATTTATTTTTGGCTGCGTTGGGTCTTTGTTGCTGCACGCGGGGCTTTCTCTAGTCGCAGTGAGCGGGGGCTACTCTTCGTTGCGGTGAGCGGGCTTCTCATTGTGGTGGCTTCTCTTGTTGTGGAGCAGGGGCTCTAGGCTGCCAGGCTTCAGTAGTTGTGGTGCAAGGGCTTAGTTGCTCCGCGGCATGTGGGATTTTCCCGGACCACGGCTCGAACCCGTGTCCCTTGCATTGGCAGGTGGATTCTTAACCACTGCGCCACCAGGGAAGTCTCAACAGTGTACTTTCTTCCCCTCAACAGTGGAAAGACCCAATGATCTTTTTGATCACTGACTTCTAACTCCTAATCTGGCCCAAGATTACCTAATAAATTCACTCAGTTTCCAATCTCCTGAATGTCAGGGATTCTTCTATCATATTATCTAAATATAAGATTAAGCTGTGGAGGTATTATAATGAAAGTTCTCAGATCATCAGGAGATATGTCAAAGGAGGGGGGGGAATACTTAAATTCTTTGAAGCTCACCAACTAAAATACATTCTGTAAGCCAAAGGACACCCCACCCTTATTAAACAAACTGGAGAATCCTCCTAAGAAGAAGACTATTTTATTTAACTCCTTAAGATTTTGAATCTTAAATTTGAGAACTTGGAAGTAGCAAAAATGGAGAAATTTTCCTTTAAAAGAAGCCTATATCAATTAGGATGCAAGGGTAAAAGTATTGTTTGTATTTGAAATAATATATCCTGATCAAGAATCATTAATTAAAGATGTATAACTACAAGCAACTATGTTTTAATATCTGAAATGCTCTTTTATTTTACATCCTAAGGATTTATTGCCACTAAAAAGAACTTAGAAGTATTGTAATTCATACAAACATAAGTTATTGAATTTTTAAAAAATTTATTCAGAGGGGCTTCCCTGGTGGCGCAGTGGTTGAGAATCCGCCTGCCAATGCAGGGGACACGGGTTCGTGCCCCGGTCAGGGAAGATCCCACATGCCGCGGAACGGCTGGGCCCATGAGCCATGGCCACTGAGCCTGTGCGTCCGGAGCCTGTGCTCCGCAACGGGAGAGGCCACAGCAGTGAGAGGCCCGCGTACTGAAAAATACAAATAAAAATTATTCAGAGAACTCAGGTTTCAAGAAGGAATCTTTGGAAAGACTCCTGGAACAGTCAGAGACCTAACAGATAGTGGTGGTACAATTGAATTAGTATACTTCAGAGAGAGTTGAATAAAGGTGACATTTACAAATTATGATCAGAGTGTAGAGGAATCACAGGAACAAGGCAGTAACCAGCTAGCAGTGCGGGTGCTGCTGGAGAGCAGTTGCTAGAACCAGGAAGGATGTATCTTGGAGGGATGGTCTTGAGGGATGCTTCTAGCCTAAGGTGACTTTGAAAGGATTGCTGGAAATGAAAGCCCTCATCTCACTCCCCTCCCTTTCTCTGACCTTCTTCTGGGGTTTCCACTGGCCAACAGGAAGTGAGAGGATCGCTGGTGATGGGGCTCATATAAGTCAGTGTTCTGAGGTGAGACAAGGCGCAGAAGTGCAGAATCAATGTGGCGTGCCAACGTGAAGATACCAGTGCAGCTGCCTCCAAAAACACGGTTTCTAAAAGACTGAAAACAAGACATTCTGTTGGTAAAAATATGACGACTGATGTTTACGTTCTTTGTTTAAATGCGTTTCCAGCTAAAAAGACAGAATGGCTGTGAATCATTTTTCTGAAGTTAAAAACGATAGGAATTGAACTTGTTAAACTAAAAATGCTCTCTCTTTTAAAAAACACAATCTTATATTTAGAAAGAAATTTAACTAATGGAGTGATAAGAGCAGGCTGTAAGCCAAGAAAGTGATAAAAGGATTAACTACTCCAAGGCTAAAAGGTCTTTATTTTTTCAAGAGTCAGTTTTAAATCTTCTAATAGCAAAAGCCCAGACTTTAGAAAGGGAACAGCATCTCCTCCAGCCCCATCCATTGGTTAAAGAATTATTTATGAGTCCCTTTGTTTTTCAAGAACACATTTTTTTAATTTTTGAAGGTAAATATTAAATTCTATTTAAATTTGAAAAAGTGATTTAAAATTAGGTATAGTATAGTAAAACTGAAAAGTTTAATGTTTTGTCTTATTTGTTTTAGAAGAATGTTTTGTTTTTCTTCATGGAAATGAGCACATTACTAGTATAAAAAATTGGGAATTTGAGACATAGCATACACTAGTTTCCTGCAAGAATTTGTATTTCTTCACTAAATCAAAGTACATAAATTCCTGTGTAAATGGAAAAGGGATTTAGGATTGTCAGTGAAATGTTTTAGATCCAAGTGACTTCGAATTTTACAAAATGATAACTCTAAAATTCAAATCTATAAACAAAATCTATACAATCAATAAAATAAACATTAATTTTATATAGTGTTTATATAAGCTTTATCTTTCCCACCATTGTTAATTTGTTAGTGGAAGTTAAGAGTTTATCATGGAAATGGATATGTATGCTTTTCCAGTGGCATCTGAAATGTTAGATTTCATGATAGGGATTTTTGTAGTTAAAATAAGAATGCTTAGGGCTTCCCTGGTGGCACAGTGGTTGAGAGTCCACCTGCCGATGCAGGGGATACGGGTTCGTGACCCGGTCCGGGAAGATCCCACATGCCGCGGAGCGGCTGGGCCCGTGAGCCACGGCCACTGAGCCTGCACGTCCGGCGCCTGTGCTCCGCAACGGGAGGGGCCACAACGGTGAGAGGTCCGCGTACCGTAAAGGAACAAAGATGTATGAAGTAAAATTTAATTTTGTCACGTTATTCGAAAGGAGATTTTTAACTGAACCGCCACAGTATGTATTTTCATGTACAGTTCTCTGCGAGGAGTCATCTCCTTAATTTCTCAACAGGAAATTTAAAGATTTTGACTACTGTATGGTCCAAATAATACCACCTCAGAGAATCCTTTGCAGTGATACATAGCAAGCATTGGAACAATATACATAGTATAATAACAAATAACATAATACATTATATGTGATGTTACAGGACTATTTTATATGATTATATAAAAAAAAGCTTGTGGCTCTGACATGAAATATCAACTTTAATATAAAGACAGAATTTAGAGCAAATCCTAAGTTATATGCAGACATTCTGCCATTTTATATAAGGAACTTGAGGCTTGTAGATTTTGGTATCTGTGGGGGGAGTCCTGCAACCCATTCCCCCCAGACAGCAAGGGATGGCTGTATTTTGAAACTTTTTAGGAATTAATGTTTTAATTATAGAAAAACAAAGTTCACTTACAGAATTAAGCATTTTAAGAGGAACACTATAATAGCAGAACTGAATTGAAAATTCTAATGTGAATTCATGTCTTTAAAAGAGCATGCAATTTTCATGAGTCTTCCTTGAAGATACAGATAATTCCATCGTTCCAAGGTGAGCCTGAAACATGCTCTGGTGCCAGAAAGCTGAATATGTTTCCAAGGTTAATGGAACAATATCAAAAGTGCACATAAAGTGACTCCTATTGAACAAAGTGTTGACAAATTGAGCATCCAAAGATTATTACAACTTCAGTTAATTAAAAAATAATTAAATCTATAAAGACATGAGTTCATAATGTTAACACAAAAAAAGAAAAGGTAATATATTCTAAGCTATAGAATGTATTGTTGAGTCTTTTACTTAATCATCTTCATATTACAAACCCATTTCATATGTTTCTTAAGAAAACGGGTCCCTGTTTATATTGGAAGTTGTTTCATATCTATTTAGGGTCACTTCCTGCATTGATACCAGCATATACATTTTGAAATATACTAGTGAGAGGTCTTGACCTCGATCTGTATATTCCTATAGTAACAAACAATGATTTGGACTTTATTTCTAACTTTTTTTTAATCTGCCTTGTTTATTTTAGGTAAAGATAAGCCACTAAATCTTCTTCCAAATTTGAGTCTATCTTTCAGACTAATATTTTTTGTATTTCATTTGTTCCAAGTCTCTAATTTCTTTCTTTCTTTTTTCATTATAAACCAAATCCAGACTCCACCATTTGAGGCCTCCCATGCCCAGTGGTCCCTCACTCAACTTCCTTCTTAATTGTACACAATCCCAAGTCTAATTTCTAATTGGCTTAAACTGTTTTTTAATGGCATTACACACACTTTCAGTCTTTGGCTTGTACGGTCCCTTTCCTCCATCCATTTTTTTCAAGTCTAACTTCTTCAAATTCTTCAAGTATAAGAGACCCTCCTGTTGCCATTTCTCCAGGTATCCAATAAATCCTTCCCTAAAACTCCATACAATACTAGACTCTTTCTTTCTGAGTATCTCCATTTTGGTCTGTACCACACACTAGACACTTAGTATCATGTTTTATACTATTTTATTGCAATTTTGTATGTTTATCATCTCCCCTTATCTAGAATAACATTCCCTCAGTATCTAAAACATTATTGATCGCTCGGTAGACAATCAATACTTGCTAGATTTTCATGCATTCATTCATTGTTATTGTTTATATACATGACAATACAAGCATTGTTTTTGTCATCTGCATTTTCTCTCCTACTTCATACTTGGCCTCTAATTCATTTAATGCATACCTGTAGATTCAACCTCATTCTACAGTCTTTTATTATTATTTTCATTATTATTATTAGCCACATGCATAACCAGAATTATAGATCAACAGTTTTCTCATTTAATGAGCATATTTTGCTTTGCCATAGATTCACTTTTCCCAACAAGCAGTCATTAGACATTTGGATTATTCCTCCTTCCTCATCTGAAGTGTTGCCGACTTGATTCCTCAAGCTTTTGAGGGGTAAACAGTACTTCTCTTCTCATGTCCACATTTCATGTGATGGAGTTCTCTCTCCTGATGAAGCACACTTCATGAGAAAATGAACCGTATTTCTTTTGATCAATTTGCTTCTTCTAGTCACCTAGCAAAATACTACTAGTCCACTAAGTGAGTTAAAGCTTTCCTAATACTTTCATTGGGGTCTCTCTACTGTATTTTGAATTTCACTAATCACATCATCATTATCTGCTTGAACAGCCTGGAATTTTGATTTGATTTTGTTTAGGAATTTATTTATAAATTGTTATAATATTATGAATAAAAAGTAGTTGCCTTCACTTTTTTTTCACAAAAACGTATTGTAATTGACTTTTTTTCAGTATCCATAGCTTCACTTTTCAATAAATACTTAGTTCATCCTATTGCCAACTGAGCCCAATACAGATACCAGCCTCAGAGCAAATGAATATGATTCTAGCATGGAGTCCAAATGAAACTAGAACTAATTTAGCACCTTTACCATCTAAATATTATACTCCAAACTCCTTCTTAACTGCATTAACCTTTGAGCAAAATTTAGTTCATGTGTGAATTTCTATAGCATTGTATTACAGCAAAAATGTTTCTATCATAGATCTATTCATAATAAAGTTTGTTTGAGAATAACAGGAAATTTCTGTTCTCAAATTTATTTCAACTCTACCTGATCAAGAATGAATTCAGAATTTCAGGTATATTCTCAGATCTTTAAGTTACCTCATATATTCACTATTGTCTTTATTTAATCCTAGCATGATTATGTACCTAAGTATAAAATTTTGTGAAAATGTCAGTTTCCCTTTTTCATTTCTTCCTTTTAAGATGAAGGTGGCATTTGTCCAAATATGCTTAATTCTAAGAAGATCTTCTTGTTTGAGTTTCCTTATTCACAATGGGAACAATCATATTTTCCTAAAATGTTTTCAAAGGTAAAGAATACATTCGAGCAATGGCATTTTCTCTTTTCCTTCTTGAATCCTCTAAGCCTAAGGCATGCATGATAGTAGATTCGGGATTTTTAAATGCTCTTATTTGGGGAGAAATGTTAAATCAATTTACGTGATTTTTATGCTTCATTTTATCTTTGGCTACAAAGATATTTCTAAAATGGTTTATGTTCTAAGAAATACATTCCATGCCATTATGACAGGCTTTGCATTATAAATGATATGGAGAGAAAGAAAGCAGAACAAGCAAAAACAAATAAAAACAAGGGATACTAAGTGTAAAGGGAAGAAAAGTAAATGTAATCTCAGTATTTCTTTTTAGAAGAAATGTAACTTATTGTTGTCTTTGAATTAGAAACAATGATTCCAAAAATGACTTAAAATTGTATTACATTGTCTTATCCTCGAGCTTTTTTGCTTCCTTTTTGGCATAAAAGACAAGATTAAATAAATATTTAAATCATTCATTTAACATTAAACACCCAAGGGTCTAACACTATCATTTTTGGTTATTAACACAGTTTTTAAAATGATTCTTCTACATATATTGTTATAACTTTAAAAAACTGTCAGAAAACAGGCATTAATGTGTTCCTTACTTTTTAAATAAAAAGGCAAGGCGTTTCATAGAAAAATTTCCATTCTTAATATTTAATAAAACAACTCTTACATTTGCATGTGTTCATATAAACTGAGATTTCTTTAAGGTAAAACTTTATGAATATCACATCAATTTTCTCAGCCTACTGGTATACAGACTTTTAAAGCATTGTCAAATGTTTTAATTCATGTGGAGTTTACTGTGCCATGAGAAGAAATATAACATTTAATTTCCCTCTCCAGTTCAGAAATTTTAAAAAAAATGATGAAAACATACAAAGTCTGTCATTCTCCCACTCACTGACTGAATTATAATTCTCTGAAGATTCTGCCTTATTTAGAATTTGGCACACGATGGCACTTTCAAATAATAATTTATCATTTCTTTCATTTAATTTCACCTTAAGAAAAAGGACTTAAAGAATGTCTTTTCCACTGGTAAAAATAGTCATTGAAAATACATTTGGACTCAGTGATTAGTGTTTTTTACTCATTTAGTCAATTTATTAATAGAATAATAGAACCCATTCTGCAATTGAAAGAGTCTTAATTATTTGGAGGTTGCAAGTCAAATGTTCATGTGTGTGTAAACCCACTTGTTTTGTATTTTGTTCTTTACCAAACTGAAAAGTGTGGAGTATCATTAAGGTTTTTATTTGTTTGTCTTTTTACACTTGATTAATATGTAATTCATATGCCATGAATTTCACCCTTTTAAAGTGTGCAATTCAATGGTTTTTAGTATATTCACAGACTTGTGCAACCATCATCATAATCTCAATTTAGAACAATTTTCTCATCCCTAAAAAAACCCATGTACCCATTCGCCATAACTCTCCAACCCCACCTCAGACCCAAGCAACTGCTAATCTACAGAACATTTATTTTTGCTGCCTACCTCCAAGCTTCAGACAAAATATATTTTATTCAAGTTCAAAATTGGTTTTATCAGAAATATATTTTGTAGGTCAGGATATTAGTTTTTTTTAAATTGCTGCTTTAACAAATTTCCACAATTTTAGAGGCTCAAAAAGCAACAAAAACAATGATCTCACAGATCTGTAGGTCATAAATGTGGAGGGGGCTTCCCTGGTGGCACAGTGGTTGAGAGTCCACCTGCCAATGAAGGGGACACGGGTTCGTGCCCCAGTCCGGGAAGATCCCACATGCCGCGGAGCGGCTGGGCCTGTGAGCCATGGCCGCTGAGCCTGCGTATCCGGAGCCTGCGCTCTGCAACGGGAGGGGCCACAACAGTGAGAGGCCCGCGTATCGCAAAAAGAAACCAAAAAGAACGAAAAACCAACATAAATCTGGAGGGCGTTGCTGGTGTCTCCACCCCAGGCCTCGCTAGGCCAAAATCAAGGTGTCAACCAGCCGGAACTCTGGGCTACAGTCTCTGTGGAGAATCTGCTCCCAGGCTCATGCAGGTAGATGGCAATTGCACACAGCTGAGGGCTGAGGTCCCTACTTCCTCCCTGGCTGCTGGCAAGGTTATTCTCACCTTCTAGAGGCTGCCCCCCTTCCCTGGCTTGAAGATGGCCTTCTCCATCTTCAGAGCCAGAGACCTCTCCTTCTGTCTTACCTCTTCTACGGGTTCTTCTGACTCCAGCCTGGGGAAGTTCTCTGCTTTTTAAGGGCTGGGGTGATTAGATGGGCCTACCCTGATAATCCAGTGGAATCTCCTCAAGTCCTTAATTTAATTAGACTTGAAAAGTCCCTTTTGCCAGACAACAGACTTGTGGATTTTGGTGGTTAGAGTGTGGACATATCTTGGGGGCCACTCTGCTTTCCACAGTCAGAACTTTGTCATAGTTAGCACTTTTAGGAAGATGACATAGACCATTGACCAAAGGAAGTCAAAATAAACTGAATGAGACACACATGCGTAGGTTTTTAGTAGTCATAAAACTGGTTTCAGAAAATGCAATGTCTGTATTTTTGTAACTCATGTTATTTTAAAGTCTGAAGTCTCTGCCTCATTGCAATTAACTTCATAGAAATACCTCCCAGTAAATTTAGTCCAATTCTTGGTTATTTTTGGTCGAGCTCAAAATGATCAATTTGATAAATTCTCAACTTCTTTCTCCATGCCCATGCTTATACACTACTCCAATCCCGCAACTGACCCTATTGCCAGAGGAAAATTAACAAGCTCATTTGGAAGTAGGGGTAGGGGCCCCAGATTTGCTGTCCACTTTCTAAATGTTCATTTTCCCTTATTAGTCCCCTGGCCTCAGCTTACTCCTGTCTTCAGAGTCGTTTGCTTCCGGGCGTATTTGATTCTAATTTAAATACATGGTGAGTGCGAGCCAATGATCTCTGATCTCTCAGGCCTGGCAGGAGCTCCACGAGGTGCTCACTTGGACTCTCAGCTCAATTTCCCAACGACTTCTATTCTCTTCTTGGGACCCATATAAAATTCACAGGATCCATTCTCTGTCATTACAGGCTAGCAGGAAAACCAGGGGGGCTCTGAGCTCCAGACAAGAGCTCAATTGTCTCCAATCCCGAAAAGAACCCAAACTTTGTGGGTCCTCCTGTTTTGTTTCTTACCATCATTTTCTCAGGACTCGCCCTTCAGGGGACAGAAGAACCTCAACAATTTTTCAATCTCCTGTGTCTGGGTCCGCACCCTACACTGCCCCAGCACTCTTTATGTGGTGGAAGAGACACACAATTCAAGTTCTTACTCCTTTCACAGCCAACCAAATCCATCAAGGCTCACAACAGAAGCACTGCCCTTTGAATTGAGTTCAGAAGTGGCCCATCATCTACATAGCAGGTGATTATGGGCAGAGGTCAATACAGTGAGTGCAGTAGTATCTTTAGCCCTATCATGCAGGTGGGAGTTGACTCATCCACTCATAGTTTGAAATTTTATAACCTCACCCACATACAAAGTACTTAAATTTAGAAGTTTGTTTTCACTTCTTCCCTTGGAATAATAAATCTTTTCAAAGATATGAGTTATTTATAAATGCCAATGAAATTGGCATTTGAAATTGCCTTTGAAATTAGTAAATCAATACTTATATACACAGTGATAATTACTGCATTTAACTTGAACTTGTATATTTTAATGACAATTTCTAAAGTGTCATTTAAAAGTATTGCTTAATTGAAAATAAATGCATGCATCCCTTTAGTTTCTTAAACTTCTGTTTTCCAAAAATCTACTGTCCACAATTAAAACTTTAAGAAAATTTACTTTATCCTAGCCAAGTAGGACCTGGACTTACTCAGAATGGTTGCGTTAGATTATCTATTTTCTCAATTTCTTTTACCAGTTAAAATTCCCATTATTGTTTTCTCCAAATACTTCCAAAGTTAATCTGAATAACTGATTTAGGAACTTCTGCAGTTATTTAGTGTTGTATAACCAATAACCCTAAAACTCACTGGCATAAAAAACAGTCTTTTTATTATACTCGTGATTCTGTGGGTCAGAAATTTGGGCAGGGCACAGCAGGAACTGATTGTTTTCACTACATCATACCTGGTGTGGGGTTGCACAAAAAAGCAGAAAGGCTGGAATGGCTGCACGGCAGCAATACGCCTGGGCACTGGTTCTTCTCCACCAGCACCCACTCGGGCAGTGCCTTCCTGCAGTGTATTGCCTTAGCTGCAATAATCAATATTGCTCTCTTTCCATAATGCCTTCCCACATAGCTAGCTTGGGTTTCCTCAGAATTCCCAGATTTCTTTCATAGCATCTGGCTTTCCTGAGAGAGGATGTTCCAGAAACTCAAGGTGGAAGCTGTAAGGCTTCTTCCGTCCTAGCCATAGAATTAAACAGCATCACTTCTACCATATTTCATTGGTTACAGATAGCTGCCCCAAGCCAAGGTCGGTGAGACTAGGCAAGAACATGAATACCAGGAAGAGTATGTAATTCACTGGAGCCTGGCTACCCTAGGGTTTATGACATGGTGCTAATTTCTCCTTAATAACCTTTCAATTTTATCCTGGATGTCATATGTTCTAATCACACTCATTTTTTTTGTTGTTTGCTTTGTGACTAAAAACATAGGAAAAGGAAGTATAATCATTCTATTTCTTAGTGGAAGTCTTCAAAACAAGAGGTAAACAATATTCTATTAATGTTATATAGTACTGGTGTTAAATTATATGCATAGTCTACAATCCAAATGTAGAATGTACTTTAAAATCATCCCATGGTAGAGTTGCAAAAAATAAAATTAAAATAAAAAATAAAAACTGAATAAATCACTTGAGCTAACACAGTCAGATTTGATTGTATTGCTGCTGTTCATAAAAGGTTGCAGAATGGACATATATACACTACCAAATGTAAAACAGATCGCTAGTGGGAAGCAGCCACACAGCACAGGGAGATCAGCTCGGTACTTTGTGACCACCTAGAGGGGTGGGATAGGGAGGGTGGGAGGGAGATGCAAGAGGGAGGAGATATGGGGATATATGTATACGTATAGCTGATTCACTTTGTTATACAGCAGAAACTGACACACCATTGTAAAGCAATTATACTCCAATAAAGATGTTAAAAATAATAAAAATAAATAAATAAAAGGTTGTAGAGAAGAGGAAGGTTAGAAGCAATACTCATACACTTGGACAAATTCACTCATTTTGTAGTTTCTTAAAGAGCATGGCTAACACTTTAGATTTTATGGTGAAACAGGGTGGTGGTCATGATAAATTCAAATTAAGATTGAGGCTATCTATGTGATACAGTCTTTTTCATTCTTCTTTAAAAGTCATAATCCCAAGTGACATGGGTAGGTCAAGATTGCAGAGGGTATTGCATGTGCAGAAGGAGACTGTCTACTCCATTTGTAGGTATACTCTTTACCCTACTCACAACCTAGTCCCTCTTAGATTAGAAGCTTAGACACTCACAGACATTCTCCACTTGACATTTTACCCATCCTTTCTAGTTGGTCTAGACATGGCCCACTGAGAACCTAGCTTCTTCTCCTTACACATTTATGGTATACTTAAACATTTGTGATATTCCACTATAGAAAATATATATATTTAACCATCCACAGTATAAATTGGGTTGAGGGATATTAATCATCTCTGGAATTCTTTTCTAGTCTCCAAGTCTTCTTCAAAACCATCAGGTGTTATGTTTGGAAAATTCTGGATCCCTGGATTAGGAGTCCTTATACAAAGAGTCGCCTTAACCTCGTGCCTGCCTTTCAATCACACAACTAAGTTCTATGAAGGAACCAGAGACGTGTTAAGGCAATATCATAACTAAGAAAATGTTATCAGGACCATATTCTTCAAATGTGCAGCAATGAAGTAATAAACTTTTCATGGATCATGTTACCAACTTGGATAATTCTCCATGCATTGTTAAAAAATGGTTACTCATCATTGCAAACACAATAACATCCTAATTCTTTACAGTTTCCAAACTATGTCTGCAAACCTTTTATACAATTGTTCATCTTATCAATATGTTCTGTATACCGCAGTCTTACCCAATTACATTTCATTCTGAATGCACCATGTACTTTCCATTTTCTATTACTTGGCTTAACAAATTCCTTTATTCTTAAATGCTTGGAATACATTTTACCTTATCTTCAATTATCCAAAGCTTACAGCACTCAAATGAAATTTGATATAGTCTATTTATCATAGATGCCTACAACACTATTTATTAAATATCTTGATGCCAACTACAGGCCTAGTCCCCGGTACCCTAGCACTGATATCTTGAACATACTAGATGCTTAATTAATATTAATATGTGAATAAATGAATGACGAAACCTAATAATTAAATGGAATGTTATATTCCCCACGTTTGAGGAAGGTGAAACATTCAAGACCTTAAAAGAGGGATACCATAGAGCAGCATGAAATTAGATCACTGGACAGACACTTCAGAAGATCCATCAAATAGCCATATTTAGAGTGATAATGTTTTATGCCTTTTCATATAGAATCTGAAAGCACATGAAAGATAATGTAGAGTGTTCTAATGTTTGCTAATTATTGCCCTATAATTGTAATTAAATACACCTAAGTATTTCCTTTGAGCTTAA
Organism: Kogia breviceps; assembly: GCF_026419965.1. Taxonomy (NCBI): domain Eukaryota; kingdom Metazoa; phylum Chordata; class Mammalia; order Artiodactyla; family Physeteridae; genus Kogia; species Kogia breviceps. The sequence continues at coordinate 7,790,279 of NC_081324.1, read as the reverse complement.
ATACAAAATAAACTTGAAATATGAATTTGGTAATTATTTTTCCTTCATTGTCATTTCACTTGGTTTTTTTTTTTTTTCAAGTAACCATGGACTGGGATCAGAAGAAATGAAAAAAAAGAAAAATTCAATGTCAAAATGATTTATTGTAGGACATATTTTCAATGGGAAAAACATAAAGAATAAGGAGTTGCAAGATCCCCACATTCTATGGAAATATTTAAAATTAAAATGCTTTTTAAGAGGAAAAAGGTACTAGGTGAGGATTTTGTGAGTTTTTAAAAACTGCTTTCCACTCAAACTTAGGATGAGTAAAATAAGCATAACTCTCCCATTTCTATAGTTCAATATGATATCACCTGAACTCATTAAAAAGTTGCTATTCATCAGAAAGACTGCCTTTCTATAGTCGCTGAAATATGTATATATATATATATAATTCACACAATAGCACCTTTTAAATTTTATTTGCCTTTAACTATTTTAAATTGTATTTATTTTATCTGCTATTAGAATGTATTTCATATAAAATATATGAAAAAGTTTTACATATAAACTTCTATATAACTATATAGAAGAATGTGTATATTCTAATATCAAACATTTTCCAAACACATATTTATAAATTCTAAATTTTTACCTTTTATCCAGCCATAATCTGGACATTTTTAGGCATTTCATTATCAAACGGAAAAATGAAAATCTCAAAATAATTCCCCTACAAAAATTGCAATCTGATTTTATGCAGATATAGACTTCCTATTATTGTTTTCTTTCCTTTTAAAAATCATAACTTAATAACTTCCTCTTTTCTTCCTTCCTCCCTTCCTTCCTTCTTTCCTTCTTTTTTTTCTTCCTGATACCAGAAAATAAGACTTGGCCAAAATGGGAAAAGCAGATCTTAGAAGTTATCAGACTTTTTAAAGTCATGCATGTGATTTATGTTGTTCTAAAGGCGAAAAACCTCTAGTTCTGACTGATCCTTTAGAATAATATTCAACTGTCTTCTTCTTAACATTCCACATGGTTATAAAACTCATATGCCACATCATGTCTAGAACAACACTCTTGATTTATCATCCCTCTCTCCTGTTGCTTCCTTCTTCTTTTCTCAATGGCATCCATGTGATGATTCAAGCTGAACACCTGGACATTACCACTGAACGCTTCTATGGAGGACACTCCACTGGCAACCCCTGACACTGACCAATCCCCTTTTCTTCACTTACTCTTCATTCTAGAATCTAGAAAACAAGAAACCCATGTTTCCCATTTGTGCCTACAGCCAGAGGTTGCCATGTGACCAGGTTCTGGGCAATGAAAAAAAGAGCTAAGAATGTTGAGGCTTTTAAGCTGGCTTTTATGGTCCTGATGAAAAGAATAGATGTAACTCATGACATTAAATCTCTTTACTTTTCCCTTCTTTCATTAGGTGGACATGATGCCTAAAGTTGTGATTGTTTTCAAGTGACAAAGAGGCAAGAAATAGATGAGTAAAATTTCCTCCAGTGAAGGATTCAGGAGCCGGAATATAGCTTGGAATTTTGATGGCACTTGTAAAGAACTGAACCACTGCCAGCCGAAGCTTGCTACCAGCCTTCCTGTAACTATCTTATGTTGAACCACTACAGTCAGGCACTCTGTTACTTGCAGCTCAAAGCATTCCTAACTGCTATATCTCTCCTTCTATCATTCCCTCCTTCCCATCTCCCAAATCATTCCTCAACTAAATTTTGTCAAGTCTACCTTCAGAATATATCTGAAGTACCACAACCCTATTTCAAAACTCCATTATTGGGGCTTCCCTGGTGGCGCAGTGGTTGAGAGTCCGCCTGCAGATGCAGGGGACACGGGTTCGTGCCCCGGTCCGGGAGGATCCCACATGCCGCAGAGCAGCTGGGCCCGTGAGCCATGGCCGCTGAGCCTGTGCGTCCAGAGCCTGTGCTCCGCAACGGGAGAGGCCACAACAGTGAGAGGCCCGTGTACCACCAAACAAACAAACAATAAAAACTCCATTATCTCTTTCTGAGATTACTGTATTAGCTTCTTAACTGATCTGTATTTCCACTTTTAAATTCTGCCTATCTATTCTCCGTATAACTTAAAGAAATGGTATTTCTCAGGGTTATTGTACATTGTGATTTTTGTTCCTCCTACCTAAAATGCTCTTCTGTGGAGCCTTCAAATAGTTGGAGCCTTTTCATTCCTCTACTGTTACAAATATCTATGCTGAAAGGAGCCTTACTTGACTATTTAATCTAAAGTGGCCCCTTCACAATCATTCTTGAATACCGTTATCCTGTTTCCTTCCTTCATATCACTTAAGTTCGTCCACAATTATCTTTTTTCTTCGATTATTTGTTGTCATCTTCTTCCAACTATTCTATGAACCGTTACATTATCTTATACGCCACTATATATCGAGTATTTAGAATAATTTTGATTAATAGTAGCCATTCAATAAATATTTGTTGGACAAATACATTCATGCATGGAAACTCAGAAATGCCTTCAACACTCAAATGTGTTAGTATCTGAAGTCTCCCTAAATATATTAATTCATTAATGTTAAGTTGCTGCCTTTTGGAGAGTGTATGTTGAAATAATTTATACATTAGTGAGAATTAATTGTTAACTTCCTTCTGACAGATTCCTGAAGATAAGATTTTATATATACATATTATATATATATATATATGTATATAAAATTAACATTATATATCCACACAAACACACATATATAGTGGCAAGGGGGAATATCATGGATTGATTCTTTGCTAAGTCTTGTCAGACCTAAATTAACACTTTGCAGTAAAACTGGAAACCTACTATGAAAAGGAAACTACTTGGCACAGCGGAAGATACACAGTGTTAAAGATTACAAGGCATATATACATTAGTTTCCCAAGGTTGAAATTATAGGATATGACATTCCAAAAAAAGATACTCTTCATTGTGTTATTTCTAATTCCCAACAAGTTAAACTCTGTTGAGGGGTGGTTTTAAAATGGATCATGACTGCAAGAATACATTTTAGTTCTTACATTCTTCAAGTATCTGCCTAAGATTCCCTACTTCTCTTAGGCCTGATCCTGTCTGAGTGCTATGATCTAACTGTTCATTTAGTTTTAAATAACTTATAAACATTAATTCTTTTTTTATCTTGTTTTTAAGTAGTAAAAATGAAACATGGTTGCTGAGAGGAATAACTGTGATGATTTTCTCTTGTACAGTTTGGAAGTCCAACTAAAATATAAGAGTTGGTTCAACTGGCTAACAAGGAATTACTTAACTTTTGGGCTTTTTTCCATTTAGTTGAACAGCATCTCCATGGATTCTAAATTTAAAATGGGAACACTTTTAATAAGAGGTATAAGATGACATCAGTTTCATGTCTGATGAAAAGCCTGACCCCTCCCAGAATCTGCTTTAAATTCTTACTTGATGGCATTCTTTTTCATTAAATGCTGCATTGCATGTCTACTTTGCCATTGACCTAAATGCTCCAGACTTTCCCCAAAGCACTGGGCTCCAGAGCTCTCAGTTATGAAAGGCCAAAACCATTTGACATTCTCTAGTCTTTAACAACCAAGTATTCAACATCCATTAGAGACCTCCCTTCATCTGGAATAATGCACTGAAAACACCACACTGACGTTTCTATTCTCTACTGCTTCCTCACGATAGAGTAGATTTCTCTCTCATAACTGTCTACCATTGTTGATATACACTGTGGGACATACAGAACTATTTCTGTTGCTCTTAGATACTTCAACACTTCAAGGTTTATATTATTGTGTCTCTTCATTTTAAGATTCAACTCAGGGGGTTAGGTACAGGGTAAAACTTAACACAAACATCTCCTGTGTCAACATAAAATCCCTCTCCCTCTATTTTCCAAGCTCTTGTCTAAAAATGGAAAAAACAAACCTGACATCTTCCTTAAAATCTTTATTATTCATTTAGTTGCTAAGAATGTGTTACCATAAACATTAATATGTCTGAAAACCCCGGAATAAATGACAGCCCCTCCTTTTGCAGATGTAACACCTTTGTTTTCAGGGTCTAAGAAAGTGACACGTTAATATTTCAAAAGTTATTATTCTATTTCATTTGTACAAGTTAGATTATTTTGTGTTGAAATGAAAAGACACACTCATATTATCTTAACTGGTACAGAATTATTTGTTTATTATAAGGATACTCTAAAAAGTATGAAATCATAAGGCACCACCTCATGACCTATAAAATTTACAGGCCAACCAAGAAGTGCTCACTAGAATGACCACAAACTGTCACTGGAAAACTAACTTTCCCTAAGAATTTGGGGGAAAAAAATTCCTTTCATAATCAACTGATTGTTTATAAATCTCCCAGGACTAGATTATATATTAGGTCATCAATAACCAAGAGACAGTAATAGTGTCATTGCCTTGGAGGCTGGCATCTACCGTATGTCAAGCACTCTACCTCTATCTATGCTTTCCAACTCTCTTCAGCCATCTTTGTGGACCTTTCCAGTGATAGGTATAGTTCCTGACTGCACACTAACTCACCTTCCAGGCAGAATGGATGACAAACTTTCTGCTCAAATTGATGTCCAGGATGTCTTTTCTGAGGTCACTCCTCTGAATGTTCAGTATACTAAATTCTTTCCTTGTAAAGACACCTATGAACAAAAGAATTGGGTTTTTATGTTATATCTTATGATCATAAGAGATCTCCTTTGAAACTCCAGAATATGTCTATCTTTAGGACTCAGATTTTTAGAACCACAGATATATGTGTGTGTGTGTGTGTGTGTGTGTGTGTGCGCGTGTGTGTTTGAGGAATCTGCTAATTTAAGAAACTTGTGTTTTCAGCGACCCTGGGCATCAAATGTCTTCATACTGCTTCCATTTAATAAGGAAATATTTTGAGGGTGTATATCACTCTGTTGGGGTAAATCAAGTTTGCTTCAAGATGCAATTTAACTGCCAGCTTAATGTGTAGCTTGGGTTGAAAAGTTATTTAGTAACCTGTGATCACGTATTTAGACTCTAGTAGATTCTAAAGCAAGCCAAATTCTCTTTTCCAAAATGAGAATTATTTATACGTATAAAGAAAACTATGGCTTTGCTCCAAATCCCCAAGATCTTTCTTGCAATTCTACTATTAATCTTGTCACAGGGCTCAAGGTGCATCCCCTCTTTTTTAGATACTTCAAGCATTATTGAACCTGTAAAGATTTTCCTTTATTGCAGTAAACAGCTTTTGGGGTCATAAGATACATTAGTTGGAGAAGGTCACTCACTTGGTTGTTATAGTCACTTAAAATCTAAAAAGTTACACTGATCCTCCTACACCTTCTTCCTGGTATGATGTTCAAGATGCAGCTCCTTGCTCTTCACATATCTACCCCTATGGCCCTAAGTCACTGGACGCGCAGAAACTTCAGAAATGTAACATTTTCATAAGACTTAGCTGTCTTCCTCTTCCAGGCATAAAAGACTTGTCACTTCATATTTGATGTTATAAATTTAACGGGCAAGGATTTTGTCCTAGGAGAGAGTAAATCCATTAACTTGCCAGTGGACAATTTTAGAATACAAGCTAGGAAGTTTACATGACCTTGAGGCAGAATCCTAGAAGTTCGTTGCTGTTATTTTGGGTTAAAAATAAAATATATTTGGACACTCAAGTGAAAAATAACAGAAAAGAAATGGCTTTATTATTTCAATAGCCCTGTACCAAGTACCAGGATTGGTGGGGGAGGGGGAGTGGATATGTTCCAATAACAAGGTAACATTCAGAGTAGATATAAGTGGAGCTGCTCTTGGCTAGAATTTGTGTCGTGTGAAGACAAACTTTCAAAGACCAATCTGAGAAACTGAATGAGGAATTCAGATAAATTACTATATTACTATATTTTGCATGTCTTTAATCATGTTGTTTACTGAGGTGAATTTAAGACAGAGATTGAAAGATTGCTCAGTAAGAGTTGAGTGTCAGATGATTTTTTTTTGAATTTTTGAATTTTATTTATTTTACACAGCAGGTTCTTATTAGTCATCAATTTTATACACATCAGTGTATACATGTCAATCCCAATTAACCAATTCATCACACTACTATCCAGTGTCAGAGGATTTTTCAGTTACTCTGAAATTTTCCTCCCTTAAAAATCATGGAGCCAGAGATTTCTGGAAAGGTGAATTTTCAGCGATATTTAAAATCAAAAGAAAATGATCACCACCACCACCACGCCCAAAATGGATCTCCTAGAATGGCTGTTGAGGTGGAATTGAGAGATGATTAGAAGGGTAACTGTAATATTGAGCAAGAGTTCCCCCCATGCAATCACTGGGAGATTGCCTTTTCTCAAGTTAATATGGCATACTCTATGAAGCTTAGAAAGCAATGGCAAAAAGCAGAGAAACCAAAAGTGAAAAATTGTACAGATAGAATTGCTTATCCTTCTGGAAAAACATAATCAAGTTAGTCTAACTTCACTTAATGAAACAAAATAAATTCCAGGTGAACTAAAAAACTAAATCTTATAATTAAACATGAAAACCTCTGCCACTCGTTTTTTATGTTCTAAACTGATCAGTGGCATTAACATTTTAAAATACAATATTTCCTTTCCTATTTAGATTATACAGTTCTTTTTCTTTCTTTTCCATTGTAGTTTATTACAAGGTATTGAATATAGTTTTCTGTGCTATACAGTAAAACCTTGTTGTTTATCTATTTTATATACAGTAGTTTGTATCTGCTAATCCCAAATCCCTAATTTATCCCCCCATCTTTTCCCCTTTGGTAACTATAAGTTTGTTTTCTATGTCTGTGAGTCTGTTTCTGTTTTGTAAATGAGTTCATTTGTATCATTTTTTTTTTTTAGATTTCACATATAAGTGATGTCATATTATATTTGTCTTTCTCTGACTTACCTAGTATGATAATCTCTAGGTCCATTCATGTCGCTGCAAACGGCATTATTTCGTTTTTTTTCTGGCTGAATAACAGTCCATTGTATATATATACCACATCTTCTTTATCCATTCATCTGTCGATGGACATTTAGGTTGCTTCCATGCCTTGGCTATCATAAACAGTGCTGCAATGAACATTGGGATGCATGTGTCTTTTTGAGTTAGAGTCTTCATCTTTTCCAGATATATGCCCAGGAGTGGGATTGTTGGATCATATGGTAACTCTATTTTTAGTTTTTAAAGGAACATCCATACTGTTTTCCACAGTGGTTGAACCAAATTACACTCCCATCAAGAGTGTAGGAGGGTTCCCTTTTCTCCACACCCTCTCTGGTATTTATTATTTGCAGACTTTTTGATGATGGCCATTCTGACTGGTGTGAGGTGATACCTCATTTTCGTTTTGATTTGCATTTCTCTGATAATTAGCAATGTTGAGCATCTTTTCATGTGCCTGGTGGCTATCTGCATGTTTTAATATTATTTATTTTTATTTTGATAAGAACACTTAACATGAGATCTACCCTGTTAACAATGTTAAGTGCACAATACAGTATTAACTACAGTCACAATGTGGTACAGCAGATCTCTAGAACTTATCCATCCTGCATAACTGAAATTTTATACCCATTGAACAATTCCTTAGTTCACCCTCCCCCCAGTCTCTGCCACTTACCATTCTATTCCCTGTTTCTATGGGTTTTGACTATTCTAGACGCCAAAGATAAGTGGAATCATGAAGCATTTGTCCTTTTGTTACTAGCTTGTTTCACTTACAATAATGTGTTTCAGGCTCATCCAAGTTGTAGCATATGTCAGGATTTCCTTCATTTTTAAGGCTGGGAGTTAAAAATTTAAATGTAAGACCTTAAACTATAAAATGCCTAGAAGAAAAAAAAATAAGGGAGAAACTGCATGACATTGGTCTAAGCAATGATTTATTCCAAAAGATAGCAACAAAAACTAAAATATACACGTGGCACCACATCAAACTAAAAAGCTTCCACACAGCAAAGGAAAAATTCAACACAGTGAAAAGCAAACCAGGGAATGGGGAAAAAAAAATTGTGAATCATATATCTGACAAGGGGTCAATATCCAAAATATATAAGAAACTTCTACAAATCAATAGCAATAAATAAATAAATAAATAAAAAATAGGCAAAGGACTGGAATGGAAATTTCTCCAAAGAAAACATGCAGATAGCCAACAGGTATATGAAAAGACGCTCAACATCACTAATCATTAGGGAAATGCCCATCAAAATCACAATGAGATATCACTTCACACCATTAGGATGGCTATTATCAAAAAAAAAAAAACCAAAAAAGAAAAAATATAAGTATTGGTGAGGGTGTGAAGAAACTGGAACTCTATACAGTGTTAGTGGGAAAACAAAATGGTATAAACATTATAAAGACAGTATGGAATTTTCTCAGAAAATTAAAAATGGAATGATCACATGATCTAGGAATCCCACTCCTGGGTATATATATATATGAAAGAATTGAAATCAGGATCTCAAAGAAATATCTGTACTCCCATGTACATTGGAACATTATTCATAATAGCTAAGATATGGAAGCAACCTAAATGTCCACGAACAGATGAATGGAAAAAGAAAATGTGCTATGTACATACAAAAACCCTTATCTGTAAAAGGCCAATTAACTTGGTTATTTAATTTCCAAAGAATTACATTCCAAAATTTTATATGTAACCCCTAAATTAAGCAATTCTTGATTCTCATTCTCAAAAAGTTCCCCAAAGAAGAGAGACAAGTCATACATAGTAACATAAGTCACAGGTGAGTATCCGAAAGTTTGTAGATGAAGAAAATGGGCTGTTCATGTTCTCTCCTAGCCTAGACACGCTTCTCTTCCTTTTGGGAGATGGAGCCTGGAACGTTTGGTTGACCAAGATTTCTCCCTCAGTTTCACTATGAGAAGAGCAAATATTTACTTTTAAATCTATATGGCTTTTTTTTCTTCTGGACATTAAAAGTGTATATTTTGGTTTCCAATTTCAACTTTTAGTTGATAATACCATCGATGATTTATTCTTTTGGGGAATGGAGATATAGAGAGGAATATGTGGGAAATAAAAAAGATATTATTTTGGAAATAATATGTAAAATTCATGTATTTGTTTTCAACAAATATTTTAGTCTGTGTGCCTATTCTAGGCCTGGTACTCTTGTAGGTGCAGGAGAAAAGGAAATTTCCCACTTTCGTAACACACTACAGTGAGATTTAGCAAATAGCTCTCTATAATTGCATATGATAGGTACCTCTTCAATTTATTACATATAATCTGATATTTAGATTGTTTTCCTAAATTCAGATAAAATTACTCATGAAAGTAAATGGTGATCTCTTAATAATTCTTCTGGGCATTAAAATTAATGGAGGGCTGTCACCTTGAACACAGTTGTGATGAAGCATTCTATATGAAAGAATGCCCTCAAATATCAAAACTGAAATACATTGCTAAATTACTCTCTAGCTTTATCATGTTTTTTTAAATTTCTATTGGTACTCCTATAGCTGATTTACAAGCTTTATCACATTTGGACAAACTTTCCCAACAAGACTTACATAAAAATGACACACAGAAAAAAATCTAAGGCTATTCTTTCCCGGTAAAAACTTCAAATCATTTCTGAGAGTAAAGAAAGCATCATAGGGCTTCCCTGGTGGCGCAGTGATTGAGAATCCGCCTGCCGATGCAGGGGACACGGGTTCGTGCTCCGGTCCGGGAAGATCCCACATGCCGCGGAGCGGCTGGGCCAGTGAGCCATGGCCGCTGAGCCTGCGCGTCCGGAGCCTGTGCTCCGCAACGGGAGAGGCCACAACAGTGAGAGGCCCGCGTACCGGAAAAAAAAAAAAAAAAAAAAAAAAAAAAAAAAGCATCATACCTCTTTTGAACTTCTTGTCACTAGGTTAGGAGTCCATTTTTCTACCTATTTCACATCCATACCTATTCAGTGGCACCTCACCTTATCAATTAAACTCTCTGACGTGGAACACAGTTAAATTCATGTTAGAAAAATCGAAGTATGGCTTCATCACTTGAATTTCTCTTACTGGTCATGACAGTAATATCTTAAAAAGCTTCCATCAGGCTGGTTAAGTTTGACTCCTATGCAGACTGAAGTTTCTGAGATTAGCTCTATAAAAATGTCCTTTAAGTTGTTTTTACACTCTCCTCTTTACTGTTTCATTGCTGACTGACAGATCTCATCTCTCTGTACCATGCCAAATGTCTTTTGCACTCTATAATTCTCTACCCATATAATTCCAAACAACCTAAGTCTTCCAAAGCAGTTGGTCTAGAATCTAAGCCATCGATTTTGTGTGTTTCTTGTCTCTAGCACTTCTTCAGGGCCTGGCTGCATGACTGGATTTCTCAATAATGATCTTCATTGAGAAAATTAGAGAAAGCATCCAAGCCAGTTCAGATCGTTATAATAAAAATACTCTAGACTTGGTGCCTTACACAACAAACTTTTATTTCTCACAGTTCTAGAAGTCCAAGGGTCCCAGCATGGGTGGGCCCTTGGTGAGTGCCGTCTTCCTGGTCTACTGATGACCATCTTCTCATTGTAACTTCATTCAGTGGAGAGTAGAGAGAGAAAGCAAGCTCTCTCTGTCTCTTCTTCTAAGGATACTAATCCTATAATGAGGGCTCCACCCTCATGACCTGATAACCTCTCAAAGCCTCCACTCCCAAATGACATCAAATTGGAGGTTATGATTTCAACATATGAATTTTGGGGAGGACACAAAAATGCAGTTCATAGCAGAAAGATACATTATTTGAAAACAAAGGACACTGTATAGGAACCAAGTATCCATTATACAAGAAAGATTTACAAGCCAAGGTAAAAGATTGATCCATGCACCTGTTGTCTCTCTTAGTTACCTTCTAATAATTGGTGATCACTACTGTCAGTCAACTTTATTTTAAATATTCAGTACACTTTTCAATCATGGTCCTTGTTCAGTATCTACATGGCAGGTTAACCAGACAGCCTAACACATCATTTTCCCTCTTTGCAAAACCCAGATCAATCTTGTTTGGATGATCAACTTCAATAAAAAATCTTGTACTGCAGTCTTTTCATATTGACAATGTAGACCTTGTGTGTGAGACAATGTGAGCCTGAGAGGGAAAGAGCATTTAAGTTAAAATACATATAAATAAAAATGGAAACCAAGTAGAATTTGGCAGGATCCCATAAAAGGAATACAAACATTACCAAGTAAATCTAACTCTATTACAAATTTACAACATAAACATGCTGAAAGTGGTAGGCAAGAAAAGAACCTAGGAAATTTTTTAAATGGTACCTTGACTAGACACTGTAAGTCTGAAAACAAAAGCTGTACATAAATGCTGTAATCTAGTTAGTAACCTATTTTATGTGCATATGAGGATTGAAAATATAATTTCTCTGTGAGAGAAAGAAGTTACAAATAAGCAAAGAGGGAAGACCAAAAAGAACTCTGTGGTGCTGCACTGAAATCAGAGGTATCAGTACGAACTCATGATACATACATACATACACAGATACATAGATAGATAGACACATACATAAACACATACTTACATATGTACTTACATATAGACCTGTATATTCATGGGTTAGTATACACGCATATATTTCCTAACTCTGTGTATTGAAGTGCCGAGAAGCAATGACACTTGGATAATGAATTGATGTCTAGGGAATAGACTTCCCTGGAGCCCCAGCACTGCCTTTGACGATATGAATGGAGGCAGCGTGTGGGGTAAGCATCACTGATGTTCATATTCGGCATAAGGGGAGGATATTTCTCCCCAGTTAATTTGCTCACACAATTTAGTGTCAAATTTCATCTATGACTTGAAATACTTTATATGTCCCATAATAAAGAAACCTTAAAAGTATAAATGATGTCCCACAGCCCCTTATGTCACATATATATATATACATATATATATGTGTATATATATATATATACACATATATATATATATATATATATATTAGAAGTGCTTCTTTTTCTGCAATATGTTTCTACTGCATATAGTTTGGTTTGTTTTTATTCTGGTTGTGTTTATACCTGATATTTTATGCTTTCTATATTTTAGGAATTATTCACAATTTCTGACTTTCTAACTTTTACTTTATTATTTATATTGAGAATACATTCTATATATTTTGATATTGTGTAGCTTTTCTGTTATTTCATGGAATTAGTGGACTAAAGTGCTCGTTTTCTTAATCCCTATTGTAAACAATTTAGCCTTTATTTCTCATACAATTATACCTGCATTATCTTGCCTTATAATTCCCCAATCCAAAGCATAAATGTTAATATTCCTTAATTTAAAAGTATTAACAAATTTGAAGTGTGTGGTAGAAATCCATATGGAAACTAAAATATATTTACATATCTTGATGTTTACGGAATTATGATTGCTATTGTTGAAATAATGATCAAAATAGCCATGCCTAATGTGTATGCTGTTGTGATGATTAAAAGTAAAAGGTTTGAAAATACAGTACTTCATTGCGATATTGCAAAAACACTATGTATTTTTTAAAAGTGAATAAGAAACGTTTTGTGTAAACATACATACTTATCTTTGATGATGTTGCATTAGATTGCTAAAATAATTAGTTTTAGTAAGCCAATAATGAGTTAGTGAAAACCATATTTTAAAAACCCTTACAAGGAGAAAGCAACTGGAAAATCATTCTGCTTTAAGATAATCTCAATGATAGGCATTTTATATACATACATATTAGAGTGTTCAGTCATTTGAAAATATGCAATATTGATTTAATAACATTAAAATGTATTCCATAAAGAAAATGAAAGTAAACTGACAATGCCAGTGGAAAATGTTTACAGCATATGACAGACTTCCCAGAATTATCTGGATAATACATCTATAATTTTTATTTATTTCATATATATTCTATTTATTTGCATGTAGATGACACCTTTAATTTAGCTAGAAATTAATGAATCTATGAGGATACACTTTGTATATATAGTAATATAAAGTAAATATAAACAAATAATATAAAATTTAAATGATTTTATTTGAATTAAATGATTGATTCAAATGATTTTTAGTGTAATAATAATTTTGAAAATGGTATTTCTCACAGAATTTAGTGTCACTTAAATTTCATCTATGGCTTTAAATGGTTTATATGTCTCATAATAAGGAAACATTGAAAGCATAAATGACAGTGCCATGACAAATATATAAATAAAACTGAGGCTGAATATATGAAAAGCCATTAAGTTATAGAAATTTTGATTATCCCATTTCCTCAAAAGACATAATTCGATACTATATAGACCCAAATAATTTTTTTTTAATTAGTAGGAAACGTTTTGCAGCTTCAAGGAACGTCCAATAGAAAGACATGTAAAGTAATATTTTCAGAAAAATGGGCTATAATTGAAAGGTTAATATAAGGAGCTAGGAGAGTACAGCAGTAGAGGAAAGTGCATGCAGAGAAAGCGCTTATTATTTGGTTTTGTTTGTTTTATTTGCTCATTCATTCATTCATGCAATTTGTTTCACTTATCCATTCATTTTTACCCCTGAATGTGCTCTGTAGCTTTAAAAAGAGGGCCTCATAGGAGCGAATTTAAAAGTCACTGTATTTTACCTCCCCTCTGCAGGGTCCATAGCAATCCATTATAGAGGCTAGCCCTTTCCTGCTCTTTAATAGAATAGTTGCCCATGATTCCTCTGGCTATTTTCAGATGCTAAAAGGAGCTTCAGTTATTCCTAGTCACAAAAAGTGTCAGATAAATAATATCCCTGATTCCAGTTATGAGTAAATCTTCGAACTGCATTCAAAGGGAACCCCATCCCAGCTCTGGCCTGCTGGAAGCCAGTCATGAAAAGGGGCTGAGGTGGTCACCTTCCCTCCTTCTCCGCCTAGGTTTGCACTCTGCCTTGCTGACTCTGATTTCTGGACCCTTCAGATTTCAGGTTGTAAGGAGAATGAGAGAGGCACACTTGCGTGTTCTGGGCTTGTAAAGAGCTGCCACTTTCCCTGCTGAGCCAATGTGTTGGGGTTACAAGCACACTGATCATCACTGCTCTACTTGGAGGCTCTGAGAACCCGGCAGGATGTTTTTGCACCGCCTCTCCTTCACCTTCTCCTCTTCTTCCTTCTCTTTTGCCTTCTTACCGTAGCTCCCACTGGTCTCCAGGACGCCATCCTAGACGGGATCTATGGCAGCTCCACGCTGATTTTCTCTCTTCCGTGGGAAGCGCTCACGTGACCTTTGACCTCACAGTCAGAAAGGGACTAACTGTAACATCCCTCCTTTTCCTGCCATCACAAGTTAGAGAGCCAGCTTCCCGCATGTTTGCTTCTCGGGCAAGAATTAAACACTCTCTTACTGTGGAAAATAAATGTGAAAGAGCTAGCCCATCCCACTGAAGCCCCTTTTCTGGGTTTTGGGCTCGAGAAGGAACTGCCGGAAGAGCAACAACTTCTTCATTTAGTCTTTCTTAATCTGCAACGCTTTTCTTAGCTCTTCTGTCCTCTTTGGTTGACTGATGATATTTGCAGAAACCACCTTTGCAAGAATTACAAAGAGGTCTGGAATCCCCCTTTGAAGTGTACAATTTATATTTCTGGGTTTCAGCACAACTGGTGAGATGCTATTTAGGTAAGAATGTATTTATTTAAGGTACATACTGAGGAGTTTTTTCTTCTGGCTATGTGATCATTGAGCACTTGTGCACCCTGAAACTAAGGAATTAAAAGAGAGATCCTAGGTGCTGAACTGATAATTGGAACTTGTTATGGCAACTAATTGGACAAAAATTGACTCTATCATCAAAACTCAGTAGGAAAATATGGTAGCTAATAAAGTCAAGCAGGGTAAAATTTTCTATTTGTCTGTGTGTCCTAAAATGATGATGGAGTGTTTGATTACATTCACCAACAGTAATTAGTGAAAACTTTGGACATAAGTAGCTTTAAACAACTCAGTTTTCTTCTCTTTTTCCAGTCTCAAGACTGTAAATGACTAATTTAGCTTTTGGAATCAATTTTAGCAAGTTTACTATAAATAGCCTATAGATTGGTTTTCATGTACTGGAAGATGTAATTAATAATAAATAGGTATAACTTCTAATTTAACAGTTAAATTTAGAAATGACCCAAAATATGGAGTTTGTATTAGTGAGTCTAGGCAATTGAAAATTACCAAGGAAATTCTTAAGTAATATGAAGATTTTGCTTATGATATAATATATTCCAGCACTTTTCCTAGTTAGTGAATTATTGCTGCCAAAAAGCAGTACAGAAGATTTGAAAAATGACAAAACATTATAGGAGAGAATCATGAGTTTAAGTGAACCGGCAAATCTAGAGTGAAATCACTTCAATCTAAACGATAGACACAAATCTGAGAAAGTGTGAACATTAATTCTGAACAAGTACTGTTCATCAAATATAGTTTTTATGACCTGCATTGTAAAACTGCTTGCATTCATGAATTAATTTCATATATCTGCATTATTCCAGCGCATAAAACATTCAGGAACTCCCACCCCATGCACATATTTCGTTCCTTCAAATATCAAAAGGTAGATTTTTCTAGTGTGTAATATGATAGAAGATGGCAGGTAACAGAAAACCTTTTCCATTGGTTAACTGTCATCCTTAAATGATCTCCACATGCTTTAAAAATATACTGATTAAATCTCACAGTAACACTGATATTGAAGTACTATAAGAAGAAATCTCATTATAAACTTCATTTTTTGCAGAGATATGATACATAGGAACTTTGTTTATTTTCCCAGGATCAAGGACATTTCAAACTCTGAAACTGATATGCTGAGTAACAGGAGCAGCAGAGCTGGTCTCAGAAGGGTGCAGATTATGCTGCTGCCTAGGTGATGAGATTTTAGAAAATTAGATCCCTGGTTCCAAAATCTGCCTTCCTAATTTGCTCAATGATGGCTGAAATTCTTTCCAACATAGCCAAATTCTTTCAGCCCAGAGTTAATTGAAAACCTGAAACTGCAAGTAACCTGGTAGGCTTAAAAGAGTGATATTTTTCTTTGGTCAGGAAGTCAGTGAGAACAGGAGAATTCTAGACACCTTGATGAAAGATAAAGTTTTCATGGTAAAGGAAAGGAATTAAGATAGAGATGCTGGGGATACTCATATAAGGTCCCTCATCTTGAACATTTTGCATATTTGCTTTGGAATTTTGCCTTTTGTTGCCATAACCCTGACTGAAGGATGCTTGACAAAAACTTGGCTAAAATACGGTACAGAAATGGAGCATTAGACCATATAGTTTGTAAGTGGAGACTGTGGATATGGATCATTCAAGCACACACATATTTTCTTATTGTAGAAGTTAGATAAATCATATCATTCTGGGGCTTCCCTGGTGGCGCGGTGGTTGAGAATCCGCCTGCCGATGCAGGGGTCACGGGTTCGTGCCCTGGTCCGGGAGGATCCCACATGCCGCGGAGCAACTAAGCCCGTGAGCCATGGCCGCTGGGCCTGCGCGTCCGGAGCCTGTGCTCCGCAACGGGAGAGGCCACAGCAGTGAGAGGCCCGCATACCACAAAAAAAAAAAAAAAAAAAAAAAAAAAAAAAAAATCATATCATTCTATCATTATATCATTGTCACCATCTAGCACTTACCCATCTTTTAGAAGGTACTGTGAATGTTATTGTAGGCCCTTAAAGCAAGAAGGAACCACATGCTTAGAATAAACTCAGAGAAGGGAAGGAAAGAAGTAGCATTTAAGATAATAAAACATTTATTCTCTCCTTAATTCATTACACTTTCTTTGCTTAAACTCAAATTTACTATATTTAATTAAGCTAACAATTATATACCTATTTTTGAACAATAAATAGAAAATCTATATGATACATGCTGCTGAAGAGAAGATGAATGAAGTAGAACTCTACTATTAAGTATTTACCGGACTTTGGAAAAGGGCAGTGACAAGCAGACACCTAACAGCCATATAAATTATAAAACTTTATATCTGCCTAATGCCTTCAGGTTAATATTCAATTTGACTCTAATATTCAAATTAATAACCATGAAGAACACAATTTTAATGTTTATAAATGAGGAAACTGAAAATCAGAGAAGCTAAGAGTCTCTTCCGTCTCTAAGTTTAAGGTATTTGTCTTACGTGTTATAAGAACATTTTTCACTTGATCAGCAATTATTTACTTAGCACCAAAATGCCACCTAAGTATGATATTGCTTCCTGGGCTGATAGGATTTACAATCCTCTGGGAAAACATGAATGAACAAATAAGGGCACTATAGCATGGAGGAATGCTATACTAAAGGTTTGCCCAGCGTAACATATACTGGGGGCACTGTACTGGTTTTCTATGGCCACCATAACAAATTACTACAAACTTAGTGTCTTAAATCAACACAAATTTATTATTCATCAGTTCTGTAGTTTAGAAATCCAAAATTATTTGCACTGGGTTAAAATCAAGATATCAGTACGGTACCTTTTCTGTAGGTTCAAGGTGAGAGTCCATTCCTTTCACTTACCAGCTTCCAGAGGTTTGCTGCCTTCCTTGCCTTATGACCCTGCTCCCTCTCTGCAAAGCCAGTGAAGTTGCATCCCTCCGACTTTGCTCCCTCAGTCACATCTCCCTTTGACACTCCTCCTTGCCCCCTCTTCCACATTTAAGGACCTTTGTGATTACGTTCGGTGTGATTGGATAATATAGGATATTATAATAAAGGATATTATAGGATAATATCCTTACCTTGAGGTTGGATTTAGCAACTTAACTCCACCTGCAAACTTAATTTTCTTTTTCCATGTAACCTAACGTATTCCTAGCTTTTGGAGATTAGGACATGGACGACTTTGGTGAACACCATTTTTCTGCCTACCACAGGTGCAAAGAAGGAAGTGGAAAAGGTTGAGTGTTTAGGAAAACTTCACAATGATTACTTCTGAAATATGATTGGGAAACAAAGTGCTGTAAGAATCCTGAAGAGGGAATAATGCTGATGCAGTGAAACAATAGCATATTGCAACTGACAAACCCTCCCTGAAAGTAAATCTATACACACTCCTTCAACTCTCAAAGGCTGTAAAAGCTGAAAATATTCATGACAAACCTGCGAGAACGCTCAAAAATACCTTGAAGATAAATGACTCTGCCTTTAACAAATACTTAAATTGAGCAAGAAGCACCTGACACAAAAATTTGAGAATCTGAGGGATGTTTCTTAGCAACTTGTCAGATAAAATTAACTCTTCATTTATGCATTTAGTGTTTTAATCCCCTTGAAATCAAGAAGTTCACAATTGTTGTCAACTGAAGAAGAAAAAAAACATGTCACTAAAAGTTTTGGTTAGAGAATTATTAATTACTTTTTTTCTGTAGAAATCTTATTGGTCATAATACTACATTGTGATTTCAAATGAATTTTTAAAATTATATATATAAAGTACATATATATGTATATATATGTACTTTATATATGTTTTAAAATATTATTTTAAATTGTCTTTACTTTTTAGAACAGTTTTAGATTTACAGAAAAACTGAGTAGATAGTACATACATCCTGCACCCAGTTTCCCTATTATTAACGTCTTCCATTATTGTGGGATGTTTGTTACAATTAATGAACCAACATTGACACACTACTACTATCCAAAGTCCATTATTCAGATTTCCTTAATTTTTACCTTATGTCCTTTCCCTGTGGCAGGATCTTATCCAGGATCCCATATTGCATTTAGTCATCATGTCTTCTTTGGCTCTCTTGGCTGTGACAGTCTGTCTGACTTCTCTTATTTTTGAAGATTTTGACAGTTAGGATTACAGGTCAGGTATTTTGTAGTAAGTCTTTTTATTGGAAATTCTCTGTTGTTTTCTCATGATTGGACCAGGATTATCTGTTTGGGGAAGAAGACCACATAGGTAACATGCCATTTTTATCATGTCATATCAAGGATACGTACTATCCACATGACTTGACCTTGATTACCTGGCTGAAGAAGGATTGGTCAGATTCTCCTGTGGAGTTACTCTCTCCTGGTCCTGCCATACTGTCTCCTTGGAAGGAAGTTGCTATGTGCAGCCATCATTTAAGAAGTAGGGAGTTATTCTTCCCCTCCTCAAGGGCAGGGTATTAATATGTTATTTATATAGATATAAATTATTTGCAATTCTTCTGCATGAGAGATTCGTACCCTCCCCCCATTTATTTATTTATATCAATATGGACTCGTGGATAAATATTTTTATACTTTGGGTTATAATCATATAGTACTTTATTTTGTTGTTCTAATTGTTTAAATAAATTTTTATTAGAAGATGACGCTACTTAAAGTGTTTTAATTATCAGTAATAATGCAACACAAAGGCTACATCTGTTACAATCAAATGTTATATAAATTGATATTCTGGGTGTGTAACTCCTTCCTTAGCCAAAACTATAGTGTTTATGATTACAAATGTATGATTTTAAAATCACAGAGAAAAAGCATTTCCCAAACAATAGTGTAGATAGAATATTTTTTTTTTTTTTTTTTTTTTTGGTGTTACGCGGGCCTCTCACTGTTGTGGCCTCTCCCGTTGCAGGGCACAGGCTCCGGACGCGCAGGCTCAGCGGCCATGGCTCACGGGCCCAGCCGCTCCGCGGCATGTGGGATCTTCCCGTACCGGGGCACGAACCCGTATCCCCTGCATCGGCAGGCGGACTCCCAACCACTGCGCCACCAGGGAAGCCCTAGATAGAATATTTTATTCAGGACCACCCGTTTGAATAATGACAAGCCTATTTCTTTCCATGTCCTTTATTATTTGACAGTTGAATTGACTAAATGGACTTAACTAGAGAAGCATTCTTTATATTTGAACTAAAATACGAGATACTGAAAACAAATAATAACAGGATAATTGCTTTTAGAACTCAAACTTCCCCGCAGGCATATTTCGCAGGATTCAAATGATATAAAATAAAATTACTCTTACCAAAGTAACATCCAGGGTCCACATACCAGTTCAGGAATACTTTGAATATATTAAATATGTAGATTATTGTGAGCAGAAATGCATTTCTCTCTTTGCCTGATCTCTTTGATCAAACACCTGATTTAACATTCTGGGTAGCTATGTAAAGAAGGATTGAATTCTCAGTGCTTAATTACTTTAGCCTGCTTCCATCTGTTAAGTTCATTTCAGACCTTTTCTCCAACTTTAGACTACAAAGAAATCCTGCAAGTAGGTCTATTTCATGATGGATACTTCATGCTGACAATTCAATAAAGTTCACCTTCAAATTCATGGAACCAGCACACTGGCCTTATGTCGCCTCCAAGCGCTCCTCATATCCTTTTCACAATGGCGTGCTTAGCAGTTTTTTTAAAAGTATCATGTTAAATTGCTTTTTTTCTTTTTTTTCTGAGTCACATCCTTGTTCACATAAAATGGAATTTTTAAGAATGGTTTATTAAAAACACAAATTGAGGTCTGACAAAATCCACCTTTTAAATATCTGGCAACAATTTGATGAAACGGCACATCTGTACTTGCTGTCAGTTCCTCAGCAAGTGATCAGCCAACATAATGGCAATGAAGTTGAACAGAGAAATCACCGATAATACAACAATGTGCATCCATCTGCCAAAATCTTGACGCTCTTAAGAGCCTGAGTCAAGGTCAAAATCCAATAGCTGAGAAGACTGATTAAAAGGAATTATTTATTTCCATGAAATTTAAGGCTGATTTGCAATTATACAACTTTACATTAAATAAGTTAAAGAGTAAATTAAAGAGGACATTTAGTCCATTCCCTTGCTTTCAAATAGGAATGCCCATGACCCCACTTAATTTTGACAAAAGACTCAGAGATAATTAAAAGGTCTGCTTCAAAGAGATTACCCAGGGTTTCTTTCTCAGTGATCTATTCCAGTGTTTAACAATTCTTAGGCAAGTAAAAATTTTATTGGTTTTGGACCAAAGCCACTGTATGACTTCCAAACTAGAGTAGATACAATATGATCTCTGAAAAAGATTATAAAGATAAAAAGAAAAAGAACAGAGAGACTATCTTTCTTAGTATAGAAATAAGACAAATTTCTCCAGGCTAAGCATTTTCCAATGCATAAAATGTCACTCAAGTTGCAGCCCTGGCAGACGGCACCCTCCTCCAGCTGCCACCTTCCCACCCCCACTGACACATGTCCCCATTCACCAAATAATCATGGGATGCCCATGGGTGGTCACAAGCCCATTCACGGCTGGTGGGCACTGTCACAGAACCAGCAAGTCTCACACTTGTTTTCACGCATCTCTACCGCTGGTCCGGTAGGCATGTCACCTCTCAACACAGTCCCTCACAGGGGGCTGCCAGTTACCTACGGGTACTGACACCTTACTGCTATCTGCTCCCGGACACTACAGCATCACATCAGGTCCCTAATATGGCCCCAAAGTGACTCAAGCTTCTGTTCTTTCACCGGAGGCTCCTTAGCCCCAGTTTTATTATACACGTGGAAAGCAACATACATATATGCAAGATTTTACTCTAAATTTCATAAAGAAATGAGATCGATATGTCTCTGTCCTTTGGAAAGACTAATGAGAATAGAACAATACTGAAACAATCTAAAGTATTTATGAATTTAATTCTGTAGCTGGGTATAGTGATGAGGGTGTATGATTTCATAAGAAACGTCTACTTACTTTAATGTTTGTTTTGTTATTATTTTCAGATGGGTGTGAGTTTTAATTAAGGAAAGCATTACCATGCTTTAGTTTTATCTACCAGGGTTCTACCTGGCAAAGGTGTGTGTGTGTGTGTGTGTGTGTGTGTGTGTGTGTGTGTGTGTGTGTTTGCATACATGCATATAGATACAAATGTCCATCCAAACAATGTCTTCCTTTTCTTCATTTCTAACTGCATTTAACTAAGGCTTTTATTCTTTATTAACAGAGTTATTACATACTGCGTATATGTCTCTTCGCCTCTAGTCTCCTTCCACTTTGTGTCAGAGTGCTTTTATAAGACTCAGGCTACTTGCCTCCTTTAGTGACAAACCATTGGTTCACGACAAAATACAAACTTCTTACCATGACATGAAGACCCTTCTAGGAATAGCACTCACCCCTTATACTGTTCTAGGACAATTTGCTGCTTCCAGAATGTGACAAGCTTTTCTACATCTTGGCCTCTATCCCTACCTCTCCTCCCAATTTCCGCTTGCCCTTGTCTGACTTTGTCACAATCGTCCCTCCATAACCGAGGATGTGGATCCCGCAGATAGGAAGGCGCATTGTATGTCACCCTAAGTTTATTTAAGCGATCACCTTTTCTGTGCACTGTTTCCTGACCCTCTCTTAATATCCATTGTAATTTTCCCGGCCATAGCATCCAGTGTCATTACCAGTATTGCAGCATGTGTTATTATAGAATATACACTTACCTATTTTTCTGTATTTGGGGATCATAAATTCTCTGATGGAAGTTTTGAAAGTTTTAAGTTCCAAAATCTAACATAGTAGCTGGCATGTGAAATTGATGAGAAATGTTATGTGATTGATAAAATAAGTTGAAATTTGTAATCTGTGTTGTTTCCTTCCCAACTCCAGACTTCAGCTACATGGCGAAAGTGGATCAATTAGTATTTGAGGGCTGAAAATTTCGAGTACACCCTACTTCAGGAAAATTTCTGTATAAATTCTATTATTTCATTTTCTTTTGCCTTTATCATACTATATGCCACAATTATTAGAAATTTTTGCCTCAAATCTCATGAGCTTGTTTCTTTGGGCTTTGATCTCATAAGGAATTAAAGCTCACCAATATTTTGAATAGAAACCCTTTCCTATTATTCAAGTTGTCTTGCATTTTTATTCTCTATGTTAAATTAAACCTTATTTTTCCTCTTTACTCATTGAGAATCATTATTTTCCCATTTAAAATTATAAAATTCTCTAAAACCATGAGGAAAATTTGACAATATTGTTTTATATTCCCTATAAATACGAGCAAAGGAAATTAATAATTAGCAGAATTCTGGTCTAAAAATTTCTCAGTCAGCAATTAGTTAATTTTAAATATTTTCCATGGTATTCAAAACATGAGGTTTTGTTCACATCTTTATTGAAGTATAAATGCTTTACAATGGTGTGTTAGTTTCTGCTGTACAACAAAGTGAATCAGCTATATGTATACATATATCCCCATATCCTTTCCCTCTTGCATCTCCCTCCCACCCTCCCTATCCCACCCCTCTAGGTGGACACAAAGCACCAACCTGATCTCCCTGTGCTATGCAGCTGCTTCCCACTAGCTATTTATTTTACATTTGGTAGTGTATACATGTCGATGCTACTCTCTCACATAGTCTCAGCTTACCCTTCCTCTTTCCCATGTCCTCAAGTCCATTCTCTATGTCTGTGGTCTGTGTCTTTATTCCTGTCCTGCCCCTGGGCTCATCAGAACCATCTTTTTTTAGATTCCATATATATGCGTTTTATAGTGGCTGGCCTTACATTTAGGTCTTTAATCCATTTTGCTCTTATTTTTGTGTATGGTGTTAGGGAGTGTTCTAATTTCATTCTTTTACATGTAGCTGTCCAGTTTTCCCAGCACCACTTATTGAACAGGCTGTCTTTTCTCCATTGTATATACTTGCCTCCTTTATCAAAGATTAGGTGACAATATGTGTGTGGGTTTATCTCTGGGCTTTGTCTCCTGTTCCATTGATCTATATTTCTGTTTTTGTGCCAGTAGCATACTGTCTTGATTACTGTAGCTTTGTAGTACAGTCTGAAGTCAGGGAGCCTGATTCCTCCCGTTCAGTTTTTCTTTCTTAAGATTGTTTTGGCTATTTGGAGTCTTGTGTGTTTACATACAAACTGTAAAATTTCTTGTTCTAGTTCAGTGAAAAATGCCATTGGTAATTTGATAGGGATTGCACTGAACCTGTGGATTGCTTTGGGTAGTATAGTAATTTTCACAATATTGATTCTTCCAATCCAGGGGCATGGTATATCTCTCCATCTGTTGATGTTATCTTTGACTTCTTTCATCAGTGTTTTACAGTTTTCTGAGTACAGGTCTTTTGCCTCCTTAGGTAGGCTTATTCCTAAGTTTTTATTCTTTTTGTTGCAGTGGTAAATGGGAGTGTTTCCTTAATTTCTATTTCTGTTCTTTTGTTGTTAGTGTATAGGAATGCAGGAGATTTCTGTGCATTAATTTTGTATCCTGCAACCTTACCAAATTCATTGATTAGCTCTAGGAGTTTTCTTGTGGCATCTTTAGGATTCTCTATGTATAGTACCATGTCATTGGCAAACAGTGACAGTTTTACTTCTTCTTTTCCAATTTGTATTCCTTTTATTTCTTTTTCCTCTCTGATTGCTGTGGCTAGGACTTCCAATACTATGTTGAATAACAGTGGTGAGAGTGGACATCCTTGTCTTGGTCCTGATCTTAGAGGAAATGCTTTCAATTCTTCACCATTGAGAATGATGTTTGCTGTGAGTTTGTAATATAGGCCTTTTATTATGTTGAGGTGAGTTCCCTCTATGTCCACTTTCTGGAGAGTTTTTATCATAAATGGGTATTGAATTTTGTCAAAAGCTTTTTCTACATCGATTGAGATGATCATATGTTTTTTTTCCCTTAATTTGTTAATGTGGTTTATCACACTGATTGATTTGCATATGTTGAGGAATCCTTGCATCCCTGGGATAAATCCCACTCGATCATGGTATATGATCCTTTAAAGGTGCTGTTGGATTCTGTTTGCTAGTATTTTGTTCAGGATTTTTGCATCTATGTTCATCTGTGATATTGGTCTATAATTTTCTTATTTTCTGATATCTTTGTCTGGTTTTGGTATCAGGGGATGGTAGCCTTGTAGAATGAGTTTGGGAGTGGTCTTCCCTCTGCAATTTTTTGGAAGAGTCTGAGAAGGATAGGTGTTAACTCTTCTCTAAATGTTCAATAGAATTCGCCTGTGAAGCCATCTGGTCCTGGGCTTTTGTTTGTTGGAAGTTTTTAAATTACAGTTTCACTTTCATTACCTGTGATTGGTCTGTTCATATTTTCTAATTCTTCCTGCTTCAATCCTGGAAAATTGTAGCTTTCAAAGAATTTTTCCATTTTTTCCAGGTTGTCCATTTTATTGGCATATAGTTGCTTATAGTAGGGTCTTATGATCCTTTGTAT
The DNA here is from genome assembly GCF_026419965.1 of Kogia breviceps. Lineage (NCBI taxonomy): Eukaryota > Metazoa > Chordata > Mammalia > Artiodactyla > Physeteridae > Kogia > Kogia breviceps. The sequence goes on along the minus strand of NC_081324.1, from coordinate 7,765,063 downwards.
TTCTGCAGTGTCTATTGTAATCTCTCCTTTTTTATTTCTAATTTTATTGAGTTGAGTCCTCTCCCTTTTTTTTCTTGAGGAGTCTGGCTAAAGGTTTATCAATTTTGTTTATCTTCTCAAAGAACCAGCTTTTAGTTTTATTAATCCTTGCTATTGTTTTCTTCATTTCTATTTCATTTATTTCTTCTCTAATCTTTATGATTTCTTTCCTTTTACTAACTTTGGGTTTTCTTTGTTCTTCTTTTTCTAGTTGCTTTAGGTGTAAGGTTAGATTGTTTATTTGAGATTTTTCTTGTTTCTTACGCTGAGCTTCAATTGCTATGAACTTCCCTCTTAGAACTGATTTTGCTTCATCCCATAGGCTTTGGATTGTCATATTTTTGTTGTCATTTGTTTCTAGGTATTTTTAAATTTCTTCTTTGATTTCTTCAGTGATCTCTTGGTTGTTTAGCAGTGCACTGTTTAGCCTCCATGTATCTGTGTTTTTTACAGTATTTTTCCTCTAATTGATTTCTAATATCATAGCATTGTGGTTGGAAAAGATGCTTGATAAGATTTCAATTTTCTTAAATTTTCCAAGGCTTGATTTGTGACCCAAAGATGTGATCTTGGGTCTTGTGACCCAAGATGTGATCTATTCTGGAGAACATTCAATGTGCACTTGAGAAGAAAGTGTATTCTTCTTGTGTTACTTCAGTTTCTCCTTGTATGGCTGTTAGCATTTTCCTTATGTATTGAGGTGCTCCTATGTTGGGTGCATAAATACTTACAATTGTTATATCTTTTTCTTGGATTGATCCCTTGATCATTATGTAGTGTCCTTCTTTGTCTCTTGTAATAGTTTTTATTTTAAAGTCTATTTTGTCTGATATGAGAATTGCTACTCCAGCTTTCTTTTGATTTCGATTTGCATGGAATATCTTTTTCCATCCTCTCACTTTCAGTCTGTATGTGTCCCTAGGTCTGAAGTGGGTTTCTTGTAGGCAGTATATATACAGGTCTTGTTTTTGTATCCATTCAGCCAGTCTATGTCTTTTGGTTGGAGCATTTAATCCATTTACATTCAAGGTGATTATTGATATGTATGTTCCTATTACAATTTTCTTAATTGACTTGGTGTTGCTTTTGTGGGTCTTCTTCTTCTTTTGTGTTTCCTACTTAGAGAAGTTCCTTTAGCATTTGTTGTAAAGCTGGTTTGGTGGTGCTGAATTCTCATAGCTTTTTCTTGCCTGTAAAGCTTTTGATTTCTCTGTCGAATCTGAATGAGATCCTTGCTGGGTAGAGTATTCTTGGTTGTAGGTTTTTCCCTTTCATCACTTTAAATATGTCCTGCCACTCCCTTCTGGCTTGCAGAGTTTCTGCTGAAAGATCAGCTTTTAACATTATGGGGATTCCCTTGTATGTTATTTGCTGTTTCTCCCTTGCTGCTTTTAATATTTTTTCTTTGTATTTAAATTTTGATAGTTTGATTAATATGCGTCTCAATGTGTTTCTCTTTGTGTTTATCCTGTATGGGACTCTGCACTTCCTGGACTTGACTATTTCCTTCCATGTTTGGGAAGTTTTCGACTATAATCTCTTTAAATATTTTCTCAGACCCTTTCTTTTTCTCTTGTTCTTCTGGGATCCCTATAATTCAAATGTTGGTGCACTGAATGTTGTCCCAGAGGTCTCTGAGACTGTCCTCAATTCTTTTCATTCTTTTTTCTTTATTCTGCTCCCCTACAATTATTTCTACCATTTTATCTTCCAGCTCATTTACCCGTTCTTCTCTGTGTTATTCTGCTATTGAATCCTTCTAGAGTATTTTTAATTTGTTATTGTGTTATTCATCAGTTTGTTTGCTTTTTAGTTCTTCTAGATCCTTGTTAAACATCTCTTATATTTTCTCCATTCTGTTTCCTAGATTTTGGATCTTTACTCTCATTATTCTGAATTGTTTTTCAGGTAGGTTGCCTATTTGGTCTTCATTTATTTGGTCTTGCAGGTTTTTACCTTGCTCCTTCATCTGTAACATATTTTTTTGTCATTTCTTTTTTTGTTTTTTGATGGGTGGGGCTGTATTCCTGTCTTACTCTTTGTTTGGCCTGAGGTGTCCAGCACTGGTGTTTGCAGGCAGTTGGGTAGAGCCAGGTCTTGGTGCCGAGATGAGGACCTCTGAGAGGCCTCCCTCAATTAATATTCCCTGGGGTCTGAGGTTCTCTGTTAGTCCAGTAGTTTCAATTCAGCACTCACACTACAGGAGCTTAGGCCCGAACTCTAGCCTGGGAACCAAGATCCTACAAGCCGTGTGGCATGCCAAAAAATAAAAAAAGGAGCAGTACAATAACAGAGAATAAAAAATGAAATAAAATTAGAAAGATAAAAAATACATTAGGAAAAATAAAAATATAATTGAAACAACTGCAACAAGATAAAACAAAACCACAACAGAAAAATGAAAAAATTTAAAAAATGGGAACAAGCCAAAAGGAGCAGAACAATAACAAAGTATAAAGAATAAAATAAAATTAGAAAAATAAAATATTAGAAAAAATAAAAATGCAAATGAATCAACAAGAAGGTAAAACAGAACCCCAACCTAAAAGAAGAAAAAAAAATGAAAAAAAGGGCCTTAGCTATGGGGGGGGCGGAGTTTAGACAGGGGTGGAACTTAGGCACGGACGGGATTTAGAGTAGGGCGGGGCCTAGGTGGGGGCGGTGGGGGCAGGCAGGAGGACATTCAAGCATGGGGCGGGGCCTAGGCAGATTGACGTTCGTGTGGGGCGGGGCCTCTGCTTTAGGACCTGCGTGGAAGGGGAGAGGCAGCACATCCAAAGGAGGGCCTACAGAGTGTGGAGTTCCAGAGTTTGGAGATAGGGCCCTGAGTGAGGGTGTGTGGGTGGGGTTTAGGCACAGCATGGAGGGGGTCTCTGAGTGTAGAGGTCAGGCCCTGAGTGGCTTGGGTTCTGCATGGCAGGAGGGAGGCTCATAGAGCAGAGGATTAGGCCTGGGAGGTCAACAGACTCCCCGGTGCCTAAGTGGACAGGGAAAGCACTGGCCCCATTCCCTTCCATTACTCCACACCCCCCCAGGGTCTACCCCATCACCGCTGTACCCCTAACCCTGGGTGGGTCCCACTGGGTGTAGGAACCCCACTCCCCCAGACATCCCTCAGGGTGCCGTCCCAGAGGTCCAGCCTTTACTTTTGCTCCCCCTTCCCTCCCTCCCACTCCCTCAGGACCCCTGCGGCTGGAGGGGGCCTTGTTGGGCAGAGGATCAGGCCTGGATCTCAGCAGCTCCTGGGAGCCCAAGTGGGCAGGGGAAACCTGGCCACACTCCCTTTTGATCCTCTGCCCTCTCAATGGTCCCCCCCCTTTCCCCCTCCGGGTGTGGGATCCCTTCCCCTCCCCCAGCCACCCCTCACGAGCGCCAGTCCCATCCCACCTCCACTTCTCCTCCCCCCTCACTTCCCCGCATGCCTCACATCCTACCCGGTCACTGGGGGTTCCTCTGTCCCCCTAGGTATCCATGGTCCCCCACTGGTGCCTGGTATGTGCCCTAGTTGTGCAGAGATGCGAATTCCACATCCTCTTAGTCCACCATCTTGACTCCATCCCATAAAGGGTTCTTTATTTATAATTCCTGGAGGACACATGGTAATTCCTTTATTTATATATTTGAATTTATAGATTTTTGAACTCTATAATGGAGAAATTATTATGACATAAATGTCTGCATATCGTACAAAACATGACAAACATGCTCAGTAAATGAATTTTCCAACACAGCATAAAAGAATTAATCATTTAAATAAAATGAAATTCACTTTAGCACCCAAGTATTTGGGGGTTCCTGTCACTTAAAACTTTTTTTAAGGCTTCTGTTACAAGGCTTATTCTTTGTTCAAAAACCAATAAAAGGAGGGGGAGTTGAAAATCTTATATAATACCCCGGTTCAAAATGTAGCAGCAGTATTAAGGAGAATACAAATCATTTGGTCTCATGAAATCCTCATTATTTTGAAGAGATGTGAAATAAAATATTTGCCTTACTTCAAGGGGCTTTTACGTGCATGAGTTTTCATACTTATCAGAGATTACTTCAGAGTAATGAAATTCAGCTCCTAAAACTCATTTAGACAAAAATAATTTTAAGTTAATAAGACTCTATTTTGAGTCTGATATTACAATTGAAGAGAGTATATTATGGTATGGTATTATTTGTCTGTGTTCTTACATCAACAGGACATGGGTCCGTCAGACATAGTGCATTGGGAATCTCAGAACCATCTCCAACAGTTTTCCCTTTCAATTTTAAAGCACTTGACATGTACTCCATTTAGCTTATGCTTTGTCTACAATAGTCATTTACTATATCTTAACTTTTGTTTGCATGTACTCTCCCACTCACGTAACACTGAAAGTATTTCTTAAATACATGTGTAGAATTTTTCTTCCTGATTTTCACCTTTTAATACACAGATATCATAGACTACAATCATTTCAATTTAAAAATTCTTATTGTACAACTGGCATGGATGGGCCATGACTGTGCTAGATGTTATGGAAATGAAGACAAGTAATAGGCAATTTTGTCTCTGAAGGATTTTATAATCTTGTTATTTCATGAGGTTCACATATGTGGAAGCTACTATGAAAGGTAATGTGTCTCTAATAGATAAAGAGGAGCATGGAGCATTTAACTCAGTAGGACTTTACTAAGAAGAAAGCACTTGAGCTGAGTGACATGTTTGGAATAAATCTTAAGGAAATCATATGAATTCGACAGGTAGACAAGAAAAAAGATGTCGTTGAGGGTAAAAACCATACATAAAAGCATGTCATGATCTGGTGGCATAGAAAAGGAGTGTCAGATGGCTTTGGGAAGACATGAAGTGTTATTTGGGGCTGGTTATTTAGACTCTTTTTTTTTTTTTTTTTTTTTGTGGTACGCGGGCCTCTCACTGTTGCGGCCTCTCCCGCTGCGGAGCACAGGCTCCGGACGCGCAGGCCCAGCGGCCATGGCTCACGGGCCCAGCCGCTCCGCGGCATGCGGGATCCTCCCGGACCGGGGCACGAACCCGTGTCCCCTGAATCGGCAGGCGGACTCTCAACCACTGCGCCACCAGGGAAGCCCTATTTAGACTCTTTGAAACTCAGTTTTTAATCAATTGTAAAATGGAGAAGGGAATTGATAGTTATTGGTAATTGATCATTGAAATCATTACAGATAAAGACAAATGTAGAGAAAATTAGTGCCGCGTCTTGCAATAATAGGATCTCAACCCATTTATTGTGCTTATAACAGGCCATACCTGTCCATGGTGTTAATAGCTATTTGGATGGTGGTATTAGAAGTTCAACATGTTTGAAGTATAGGATACTTGTTAAGGATATTGAAGCAGCATTTCAGGGCATTGGTCTCTGTCTACCAGATTTGTGTTTGAGGATGATCTCTCTAAATGATAGAGTGCAGATAGCTATTCATAAATGAACATTTCAGCAATTATGTCATGTCCTCATTTCCCTTATTAAATTATTAATTTGGCTTTAATCCTGAGAAATTAATTGAATTTCTTCTCTGCTAGCGATCCCTAAAATGAAAAACCCTTAAAATATCTTTGAGGCTCAAGAAGAGAAGTCCTATACTCTGAAATAAGTTCTTCATCCTCTCACTTCCCCAAATATGCTTTGCAAGTTAATATAATAATTATAACAAATCTTTATTATGTTTATAGAACTGAGTTATCAGCAACAGCTAATGTTAAGATATTTAAATATCTTATAACAGATATACATTAAAAGTCATAGGATTTATTTCTTGCATGGAAAGAAAATGAAAATAAAATTAATATCAGTTTTCATGACCAATTATGTTAGCCTTTTCAAATTTGAAATGTAGTAAGTTAAAAATCTCTGAGCTGAAACACTGAGGAAATGAAGTGAATTAATAAATATTTGTCTCATATTTAATTGAAAATTTGAAAGCTGTATTAAAGCCAAATTCAATGGGAAACATATGTGAATAGCACTCTTATAACACAAGTCCATTAATATTGTGAATATTTACTTTGGCATATATAGCCCAAAGAGAAAATAAAAATAGGACTTCATTGCATTTATAAATTCAGAAAGAATTCATCTGGACCCAGGACTAGTACTACTATTGACTGTGTGTGTGTGTTTCTTTCTTTTTTTTTTTTTTTTTTTGTGGTATGCGGGCCTCTCACTGCCGTGGCCTCTCCCGTTGCGGGGCACAGGCTCCGGACGCACAGGCTCAGCGGCCACGGCTCATGGACCCAGCCACTCCGCGGCACGTGGGATCCTCCCGGACCGGGGCACGAACCCGTATCCCCTGCATCGGCAGGCAGACTCTCAACCACTGCGCCACCAGAGAAGCCCCTGTTTCTTTCTTAATTAGTAAAACTCTAGTTTTCTTTCAATCAAAATCATGAGATCAGAAATACAGTTCCATCTGTCCACCATAGTCTTGCAAATCACACATCATTGCTACTGCTATAAAAAGGTAAGTAAGAAAAATGTGCTGAAAGTTATTTCAAATAAATTACTATAGACAATATCTATAGTATCTGTAAGTTAATATTCTCAGATTTACAAAACAAATGAAGAAACTACTTGGATATTTGCAAGAATAGACAAACAAGTAACTGTGTAGTTTTAGCTGGACTTCATTAAAATTAAAAACTCTGCTCTCTGAAAGAATTATGAAGAGATTTAGAAAACTAACCACAGACTGGGAGAATCATTTTGCCAAAGACATATCTGATAAAGGACTTATCCAAAATATATAAAGAACTCTTAAAACTCAACAGTAAGAAAATTGACCACCTGATTAAAAAATAGACAAACGATCTGAACAAACACATCACCAAATAAGATGGCAGATCATCATATGAAAATAAGCTCGATGACATATGTCATTAGAGAATGAGACAGCAATAAACATCATTAGAATGGCCAAAATACAGAACACTGACAACACCAAATGCTGGCAAAGATGTGGAGAGACAGCTACACTCATTCATTGCTGGTAGGAATGTGAAATGATATAATCACTTTGGAAGATAGTTCAATGGCTTCTAATAGAACTAATCATATTCTTACATAATTTGGCAATTATTTCTTTGGTAACTACTCAAATGAGGTGAAAACTTACATTCATAAAAAAACAGAAATGAATGTTTATAGCAGCTTTATTCATAATTGCCAAAACTTGGAGGTAAACAAGATTTTCTTTAATATGTGAATAGATAATCTACACTATATCCATACAATGGTAAACTATTCACAACTAAAAAGAAATGAACTATCAAGCCATAAAAAGATATCAAGGAAACTTAAATATATATTTGTTAGCAAAAGAATCCATTCTGAAAGAGGTACATACTCATGATTCCAAGTTTATGACATTTTTGAGAAAGCAACTCTATGGAGATATTAAAAAAAACTAGTGGTTGTCATGGATTGGGAGGAGGAAGTTATGAATAGGTGGAGCTCAGAGGATTTTTAGAGCAATGAAACCATTACATATGATACTATAATTAGATGGATATATGACATTATACATTTGTCAAAAATTCATCGAATGAGTGAATCATAGTGTAAACTATGGATTTGGGGTTATAATGACATGACACTGTATGTTTATCAATTGTAACAAACACAGCTGTCTCTCAGTGTCCACAGGGGATTGGTTCCAGGGCCCCACGGATATAAAAACCTGCAGATGCTCAAGTCCCTTATACAAAAAGGCATCGTGTTTGCATAAAACCTATACAAATACAGAAAACAGAGTATGTAACTATTTTGGTGCAAATTATAGTGGGGATATTGAGGAAATTTTCCAGTTCTTTCTGAGGAAGAGCTATCTCCCTTGCAATAAAAAACAGTTTTAACTGTAAGCATTAGTAGCATCCATCTACCATGAGAAATGACTGCAATTTACCACTCTGGAAGTTTACCATAACAGGTGCTGCCAGGGAAATCTTCTTAGGTACATTTAATACACTGGAATCTTAGTCTGCTGTGTTAATGTGATACTTGTATCCAGTAATACTTTTGTGCCTTTAATTAATCACAAATTTTTAAAAATATTCTCTCTGCTTCCAAAGAGTATGAAAGTAGAAAAAAAAAAAAAAGCGTGGTACAGTGGCAATACCTGACAAACACTCCCTCAGCCAGGTGGTCAAGGTCAATCAACATCAACTGTGATAAATACCATTGACGGTGTGAGCTCTTGGTACGCTGTGATGAGAATGGCACTTGACCTATTGTGGTCTTCCTCCTCAAACACGTAATCCGCATCTGATCATAAGAAAAACATCAGACAAAACCAAATTGAGGGACGTTCTACAAAATATCTAAGAGTACTCCTCAAAATTGCCAAGACCATCAAAAATAAGAAAAATCCAAGAAACTCTTACAGATCAGAGAAGCTTAAGGTGACATAAAAACTAAATGAAATGCAGTGTCCTAGATGGGACCCTGGAACAGAAAATGGACTTTTGGTGCAAACTAAGGAAATCCAAATGTAGAATGGAGTATACTTAATAGTAACGTACAAGAATTGTGATTTCTTCATTGTGAAAAATGTATCATAGTATTATAATTCATTAACAGTAAGGGACACTGGATGAGGGGTATACGGTGACTCTCTGTAATATCTTTGCAACTTTTCTAGAACTCTAAAGTGATTCTGAAATTTAAAGTTTGCTTATTTTTAAAATCACTTAACCCTTTAAATGGGAGCAGCAATATTCCCTCTAGAGACAAATGTGTTATTAAGAGATGTTTTATTCTTTGACATTTATGGAGGAAATACACTCTGAAATCTCTTCTTTACTAACATTTTTTTTCAACTTGACGGAAATTGCTTGGATTTCATAATTTTTAAAGACTGGGTGACAGTAACCTTAGCTATTATTTCTTCATTTTCCTACAGCTTTTTTCAATAGGTGTATTCTCAGAATCACATGTGCTCTTATCATGGAAAATGCATTGTTCATTGGCTTCCTCTCTGAAAAACTGACAACGTTTGAGTAATTGCCTCATGTTTTCCAGAAAGCTGTGAGACCAACACTGAGTAAGGATATATATCAAAAATAAAAGATAGCAAATGTACTTTAGTGGGGTAACCTGAAATAATGGAGAGAAGTCAGGAGAAATAAACAGTGATGCCTTTATCGGTGATATTTTAGCAAAGGTTATCTTAATATCCTACCCAGCAACATCTGTGACTGACACTAGTGCCATGTTTGTAAATGTAAAAAGTATACTAGTAAAGAATGCACAACAAGAACACAGAGGATTTCTTGAATTCAGGCCTTGATTTCTTTAAGCACATTAAAAATCTTGCTTACCTTTACAAATGGTATCTTCAGTACCTGAATTTTGCTAAATATAGAAGGAAGAAAAGTCATATACATTCATGAACTAATTCAATATACAATATTCAGCGGTCCTTATAAATTTTTTAAAATATATATTTAAATAGTACCAAATGTGAACAAAAGAGATATGTAATATAATCAACCAACAGTTACAAGACCTGGGCCCTGGATCTGTTTCCTTCACTTATTAATTGTTTGGCATATGACTGTAACAGTGAGCTCTCACTCTTTCTCTTTTCGTCTAAAACTGGATGGTCATACCCCACCTGAATATATCTCAATGCCTCTATAAAGATCAAATGTTATATAGCAACTTTAGGAGAAAAGATAAGACCCTGGATATCTACTTGGGAGTCATCAACATCAAAACTATAGTTAAAGCTGTGATATTGGATGAAATAATTCAGAAAATATGTGTAAATAGAGAAGAGAAAAGTTACAATGATTGGTCGTTGCTTCAGTTCATCTTTTAAAAGTCAGGAAGAAGAGAAGGAGTGAGGGAAACAGATGAAGGAGGAGCAGTTAGTGAAGTAGGAACATCAGAAGAATGACAAAGATTGCAACTGGACTAAATGCCGCTGAGAAGTCAAGAACCATGAGTACTAACAAAGGTTGTGGTTTTGAGGACATCTACAAGTACTGTTTCCGTGAAAAAATGAGAAAGTGTAGTTTGAGGGAAAAAATGTGAGATACGGGATTAATGTATCCATAACTATTTTGAGTTTTGTTATAAAGAAGAAAAGAGAGAAGAGGTGGTAGTTAGGCGGGGTAGGGGGTAGAGCAACGAGATCAACACAGTTTTGATTTTGATTTTCTCTTTTATATATAGATTTACATTACAGTATGATGTATAGCATGGTATATGTATACCTAGCTTTCTACATGTATACGTATGTGTGTGTATAGATGTATATACACATATGTCTATTTATACCTGCACCTATGCCTGTATCTTTCTGTATGTAGATAGATAGATACAGATGAATAGATAGATAAATAGAGAACTTGATAATATAGGAGAAAATAAAGGAAATCTTAAGTTTTAAGCAATTAAGCAAGAAAGGAGAGGATATAGTAAGCATGTGACCTCAGTTAGGAATAGGTAAATTTTATTATATTAATTTTCTATAATGGCTGTAACAAATTGGCTTAAAACAGTACAAATATCTTACGTTTCTGTTGATGAACAGTCTGAAACCATTTTCAATGGGATAAAATCAAGGTATTGGCAGTGCTGCTTTCCTTTCTGGAGGCCCTAGGGGAGACTGTTTCCTTGCCTTTATAGCTTTTAGACATCATCCCCATTCCTTGGCTTGTGGGTCCCTTTCTCTTTCTTCAAAGCCAGAAATACACCACTTCAATCTGACCATTCTTTCACAGTCACATCTCAGAGCTCTGACTCTCTTCCTCTGCCTCCCTCATCCATTTTTAAAGAAACCTGTGATTAGATTGAGCCGACTGAGATAATCTAGGTTAATCTCCCCATCTCAAAGTCTGTGATTTAGTCACATCAGCAAAATCCATTTTGCCATGTAAAGGAGCACATTCACAGGTTTGGGGATTAGGATGTGGACATCTTTAGGGACCATTATTCTGCCGTCAGCATTCACCTATTATAATAGGAAGAAAGGCAGTACAAACATAGTAGGGAAATGAAGTAGTTCTTATCTTGCTGCTGATAATGTATCATTGAATTATGACTCAGCTAGCTGAAAGTGATCAGAGACGAAAGAATGTTGGAAATTTGAAGAAGGTATTAACAATACTTTGTCAAATGGGAGAGTGATTTGACTAGGTTAGTGTCAGCAGTATTTTCTTAAATGTCACTTGATGTTTGGGATAATAAATTTAAGGGGAGACTATTCAATATTGTTGTATATTTTCCACATTGGATTTCAGATGTTTGTTTCAAGTAGGTGGATAGTTGGGTTAACCAAGTGAGCAAGATGAAAAACAAGGCACTTGATGATGTATACAAGAGAATGTTTGTCATCAGGGACAATTAAACTTCAGCTGGGAAAAAAAAGAGAATATATGGGTAATAATGGTCTCTAACATGGTGGAAAAGAGATTCTAATGCAGTTGAACAATTTTTGAATTGGTCATGTATTATTAGGGTATCCAGAGAGACACAACCAACAGAATATGTATATTAAAAACAGAAGTAATAGGGGATATAGATAGATGATAGATAGATAGATAGATAGATAGATAGACAGATAGATAGATAGACAGACTTTATGAGAAATTGGCTCACATGATTGATTATGGAGTCTGAGAAGTCCAGTGGTCTGCCATCTGCAAGCTAGAAACCCAGGAAAACTGGTGGTGAATTCAGTCCAAGTCCAAAGGTCCAACTAATGGTGTAAATCACAGTCCAAGGACAAGAAAAGATGAGATGAGATGTCCCAGCTCAAATTGTGAGGCAGGAGAAAAAGGGTGAATTCCTCTTTCCCCCACTTTTTGTTCAGTTCAGGCCTTCAACTGATTGGATGATGCCCACCCACTTTGGGGAGGATGATCTACGTTACTGAGTCCCCTATTCAAATGCTAAATTCATTCAGAAACACCCTCACAAACACATCTGGGAACCCCATGGCCCACTCAAGTTGACACATAAGATTAACCATCATGGGTCAGCTCCAGGAGAAGAGATCAGAAAAGTAAAGAAAGCGTGAGATAATTGAAATTTTAAAATAGAAATGGCTTAATTATTATGTAAAGGCCGAGGTATGAACTTGGGAGTAGGTGGTAAAACTTGGTAGAGAAAATATGGTCAGAAGTGTGGAAGTAAAGAAATCAAGAAGCTACGTTTTTGTTGCTGTTTCTATGTGTTTATGTGTTTTTGTACAAATGCGTGCATGTGCATTTTTTTCTTTCCTTTCTCTCTCTCTCTCTCTCTCTCTCTCTCTCTCCCCCTCCCTCCCTCCCTTCCTTTCATTGGTTTTATAGTTTCCTGGGAAAAAAGAAGATTTAACACAAAGTCTGAAGTATCTCAAAACTGAGTTGTTAACATCTATATGCTTGAAAAGTGATCTTTAGAATTTAGTTTCCTGAAATTTTTTGAGTTACTCTTCATGGAGGTATTTTGCACTAAGAATAGTTCTACAAGTTATAAAATGGAAAATCTGTGGTGAATATATTAATATCAAAAGTATACTAGTTCATTGAGTCACTATGTTGATGTGAGGACTTTAGTCTTATTTTACTAATTTGTGGAAGACAGAAGTTTTTGCTATAATCAAATCATATATGAGGACTTTATTAGAAAATGAGGCACTAAACAAGTATAAAATTATCTAATTGGGTTGCTCACGTCTGCTGATGGCAGTTGCAGGGCACAAGTAAAGATGTTTAACCTTGATTATCAGTTCAGCATCTGCCGGACTGCCTGAGGCCATACATAGAACTGGATAAAATAACAGGGCTCCTCTGAGGAGGGAAGGACAGTCCGGGGACAATGAGTCCCCACATAAGACATGACTCATTTCTTCAGCCCCATATCCTTTAATGCCATTCTAATTAACATTGACACAATCATATATCATGACACAACACGCATCTAGGGACCAGAGCGCCATTTTAAAAAGAGATGATTTCTTAGTTCATATTGAGGTATTAAATTCTTTATATTACTCCTTTTTCTTAAATAAAGACATTACTGATATCATACAGAATGATACTTTAAAGCTTTACTCTACTATGAGACTAAGCTTTAACCCTCAGGGATAAATTCCATGATTCTCTAAAATTAATTTATTCTCAAAACCATAATTAACAGTTCACTAAAATCTCCAGCAACATCATAGCAATAGAACAGCTCCTAAAGTTCCAACTACATGCTCATAAAATTTTGATTACTTCTTGTAATCATGCCATCTGGTAACTTGATTATAGCTATGTCTTAAAACTTAGTGGGGTCTGCCTGATTTTTAAAGTTTTTTCTTAGTATGCTGAAAATTCAATACCTTAGGAATATAAATATAGTTTTTATCTTTAAAAATTAAAGTATAAATCAATCATTTATATATAAAATGATAATTAAGCTGTTTTTTCTATATATACTGCATTTAACATTTTTTAAATCACTATTGAATTTAAATTTAGAAGAAAATTACTCATGAGGTGCCAGTAAGGGCATTTGGAATATTATAATTTGTCTTCAGTCAAATAAAGTAATTGTAAATAAACTGGAACCTAAGTGTCTTATTTTTAATATTAGACAAGCTTAAAATTTTTATACAATCTTGTGTATTTTAAAATAATAGTAGAGGAAAGACTACTTTTAAGAGAATCTGGGATCCATCTACAATGCTCAGGTCAGGCTCTTAGTGGAGCCACTAGGCAAACAGGGTTAGATGAATACAACTCTGGCTACCTCTGCAAGGGCAGGTGCAGATCTTTAGACTGAATAAAGATCTTAAAGAAGCATCTGATGAAAGAAATGAAATGAGACATTGGGTGATATCGGCCCCCAGAGACCCATAATAAATGCCTTGACCACCACCATTCCTAGAAGAATCTGACGTTGCCTGTTCTTCCTGGCCTCTGTCTATGGATGTGGCGTCAAATACTGCCTCTCAGGTGTTCCTGATCCACAGAGAGACATCCTGTGGAGGCATCCACCTGCTATCTGCAGAACTGCCAGCACACAGGGGCGACCATAGCATAGCCCCACTCATGGGCCTGACTCTCCATGTGGTTTCCTGACAGGTAGACCTCAGTCCCAAGGAGGAAACAAAGGAAAATAATCCATCTATGTGCCCATCAAAAGAAAATACAAGAACACTTAAGTCACATCCCTCACAAGACAGAGACAAAGGGAGAACGAAGCAGCACCTGGAACAAAGTAATGCTCCTTTTGGAATTAAAAGAAAAATTACACAATTTAAAAATTTCATTAGGTATTATGGAATAAAGGAGGGTAACTGTAAAACCCCAGGGTTAAGCTTAAAATATTGAGTGAAAAAATGTGTCAAGCCATAGAAAATATGTAAAGATAAAATAGAAGAAAAAATAAAATAAATAAAGTATCTATTTGGGAATAGGTTGACATGGTCTGATTACCATTATTAAATATTATCTAGAATATTGTAACAGAAGTAATGTGATAATCATAAATATTAAGTAGACAAATTATTTTTCTAATGTTTTGATTTTATACTTAAAAATTCACAAGATAATATTAGAATTTATTAAACTTAAGTATTTTATTAAAGTGACTGGATATAAAATAAAGATGAGAAAAATAGTCCATCACACTAAGAGCATAAATTATGATGTAGTTAGAAATACATTTACAGAGTCCTGGACATTTATAAAAGTAAAAACTACTATTAAAAAAAAGATGTCAACAAATGAAAAAACATTCCATGAATGTGGAAACTTAAAATCATATAATGTAAATTATTCCAAAACTCAGTAGCTAAATTCAACACAATTTCAATTAAATTCTGACAGTGCTTTTCTGATTCTGCTTTAACTACCGTGACCTCCTTGCTGTTCTTAAAACACACAGTTTTTTTTGTTCTGTTTTGTTTTGACCTCAGGTATTGGCACTAACTGCTTATAATTCTTTTCCTCCATGTATTTACAGAGCTGTATTTACATACTTCACTCATGTCTTGATTTAGGTGTCACTCCCTCAGAGAGATGGTTCCAGAGCACCAGGTATGGAATAAAATCTAATACTTTTTAGCACCTTTTCTTCCTCATATCATTTACCCCTATCTGACCTTACATTTTGTAGTTTTAAAATGAATTTCTCCTCTCACAGACAATAAACACCATGAGGGTGTACACTTTGTTTCCTCTGCAGGCTTAAGGACAAGAGTAATGCCAGGTGTGGCATGTCGATTCAACAAATACAGTGGAACAAATGAACAATTCTTTTTCCTATTCAGAGAAGCACTGTTGGAATTCTAATTGAAATTGTATTGAATTTAACTATTGAGTTTTGGAATAATTTACATTATATGAATAATAATACATAAATATTATTTTATATATCATTATATATATGTGTATATATAATCATTATATTATTACAAACATATATGTATAGATGGATATAATGATATATAGTGCAACATTAAACACTGTGGTGGCAAAAATCTGGAAATGGGCAGTTATTGTCTTAATTTGGTATAACAACAGAGTGGAATATTATGCAGCCAGTAAAAAAGGAGTGAAATGTAGTTTCATTAGTGGACTTGAAAGGGATTCTGTGGGGGTATATCTAATGAATAAAACAGATATAAAGCAGTATGTATAATATAATTCTTTTTTAAAGCAAAAGATAAGAAAATCCCATAAATGCATATTTATATACATTTGCATACATAATTATAAAAACACAAATATTTCCATATTTTGGCATTACCATACAGTTTATTAAAAACCTGTACTCTGTACTCAATATGTAACATTTGGAGAATTTAAATTGTACTGTCTTACTTTAGATTGTATTGGGTTTTGTTTGGGCAGGTAGTTAGTTTATTGGTGTGGCAAGTTAATCCTCTCAAGTCTTGTTTTTAAGCTTTTTAAGGGCAGGCCTAGAGCAGTCATTATTCTAACTGTTGTCTTTCTGAGTTGTGAAACACTGTGAACTAGCTTGTTGGAACTCCTATATTTTTTAGCATTCTGTGACCTCCAACATCTCTGTGCAGCTCATAGCTCCCTAAAAGCTGTTCTTACAAGGTCTTGTGAAGCCTAGACCTGAACATGAATAGATTAGTATTCAGTCAATGACATATGGGGACTCTATGAAGATTTGTAAAGATTCTTCTATGGCTATGTCCTTTCTCTCTATTATTCTTCCCTGTAAATTCTAGCTGCCTTATCAGCTGTTAATTTAAACTCCTAATATCAGTGACACTTCGATGCTCTAATTGAACTCTACTTTTCTATGTCCTTGAGTATCCATTACTTCATCACGTCTGGAAGATAAAGTCACCAAGACATTTCTGACTATGCCACTCTTCCTTCCTCCTCAAGTCTAACTCCATAAAGAGGTTAGTTTTGTAAAAAGAAACAATATATCCAGGATGTTAAGCTAATGCTCAATTACTCTTTTAGTATGCCATTTTTTAAGGAAGTTAGGCACTTTAACATTCATGTCAGTAAATAGTGCATCAATATCCCAAGAAGATGTGAAATACTTCCCAATAAAAAGAACTAAAATTCAGAAAAGGTGTAGGTTCTGGAGGGAAAGCAACTCAAACTGTTTTCAAGTTTAAGTTTTTTCTTTTCTCCTATCAAGTACATCCAGAGAGAATATTGGTTATAGTTAATGTAAGTTTAAAAATCCTTCTAAAATGTTAAATCATTAGATAATTCACTATTAGAATAGAGAATATTTATTCTAATTGTAAAAGACATTTTAGACAAAATAGGAAAGACCACAACAATAATTTTAAATTAAAAATTTCTATATGTATACTGAAAATTAATCATAAACCCTTTCATTTTTTACTGAAATCTCAAGGTAAGTAAGAATATTAAAAAGAAAGCAATTGAATGATTCAATGAACAATTCTATTCAAGGCGGGCACTGTAGTTTTTTCATAGCCTAAAACATACACTTAATTTTAAAATGATGATTTTCTCATTTGAAAATGATAAAAATGTACACTTTGTCCAAAAGGTATAAATTTTATAAGGTTGACTATATTAGTGGAAAGACGTGATAAATCATGGTGATAAAAGACTATCATTATAGAGCACCCTAATCCATCATTTAAAATAGACTCTACATTAATCATCTACTTAAAACTGAATGCTCAAGTAATCATAATTTATTATGATAATTCAGACTAAAAATAAACATCAACAATGTGAGCTGCATTTGCAGGACAACACAAATTAGGTGTAGAAGCTACTTTTCACCCCAAAATTGTAAGTCTAGTCTATCAAAAGTAACCACATTCAATGCAAAGTATATGTAGTCAAAGGATAAGTCATACTGCTCCAACAATTGAGCTACCTTTGTTAAAACAGATTGATCAATGTCAATCAAATATAAAGATTCATTCAAATCCCCATAGTAACATGGACAGAACCTAGATCATGCAACAGGTATGTATGTGTTTCAATTTAATATTAAATAATTAAATTTCACAACTTAACTCAGTATATTCTACAGAAAGAATATATAAACAATGCATGCTACCAAGATTTTACAACTTGGCTAAATATGCTAGAACAAATTTACTCTATTACAATTTTCCGGCTGTGTTTTCTAGAGTTCGGTTACCAGTGCCATTAACAATGTCTTGAGGGTGGTAAGAACAGAAATAGCCTTCCTTCCCTCCTCAATAAAAGCAGTTCTATTTTAAAATTTCTTTTACGTAACTAGGTTTCAAGTGAGATGGTATTTGACAAATAGAGTTTTGCTGTAAATAAAACAATGTAAATTCTTAAAATAGTCCCATTGTAAATAAATATAAGCAAATTTAAGTATCTGGATGCATAAAGTCACCGCCTCCAGGCAGACTGCCAAGGCAACAATAAGGCGATCCTATTTTATTTCCCATTTCTCAGTGATTAAAATCCTGAACAACTTGTTATTCAATATCTGAAAAAAAAAAAAAAAGAAAGAAAGCTGTTTAATCTATTTTGTTCAGTTTTTCAGTTGCTTGTTGTGGAATACTTAATCATGTCTCTGATTCCATCATGGCCAGAAGTGGAACTAAAATCCATTTTTGCCAAAAATTTCATTGTAGGATATTGAGGGATAAGCCTCACAAACTTTAGAAAACTTCAATCAAATATTACCAACATTGAATAAGTGACTTATAAATATATTTCCTATTTAAGAAAAGTATGAACAACACTAAGTTATATTGCAATATTTGCTCTTGAATAAGAAAATAAGTTCTATATCTGGCTCTGTGATCAATATTCAGTGAGACATTTGTGAAAGCCTTCTATTTCTCTCTGTTTTGTAATATCATTAAAATATGAATAATTTACTCATTCTCATAGAAAATATTTGTACTATGAAATTGTTAAGAATGACATAAATATTCTATAGACATCAATAGCTGGAGGGTATTTTTACATAAAGGTATTCTGCAAAGTCCTAACTCATATTTTAAAATATTTACTATACACTAGGGAATATATGTTTAATAACATATTGGTTAATATAATACCTAATGAGGTACTGTATTATTTTTCTCACTGTTAAGAAAATGTCTCACTTTGATTCTCTTTGGGACTGAGTCCATACTCAAATTTCACTAGATCTTAGTTCAGAATTGCACAATAAGACAGTATAAAAATTTTAAATTTCCTCATGTTTCTCAGGTAATTTGTAGTATGAGAATGTGCTATATAGTATTTCCTAGAAGATCAGATATGGCTTTTCCCTCACCATAACACTTTATATACCAAATGTCACTCCCACCCAGCCTCCTAATTTTGGGACATACACCACAAAAACATGAGATGTGTGATAACCTTCTTTCTCAGCCAAAGAATGAGATTTCAAAAGTTGAAGTATAGTTTAAAATAGTTAGGCATATACCCAGTGAAGACTTTGGTGAACCTAATTTCTAATCTATGCAGTTCAGTGTAACTTTGCCCAGGAAAAAACAAAAATGAAACAAAACAAAACAACAACAAAAATACACCTCTTTTGATTTACAGGTTGGCAAATGGCACTATTCACGGAGAAATTTGACTCTTGGATCCTATGGGCATGATTTACAATGAGGAAGAAATACTGCTGTTTTTTTAAAAGAAACTTTTAAAATGGTGCAAATAACAAAAGAGGAATAGTTTAGGCTGAGGCTTTTATGAGATAATGGGGAAATAACTGTCAGATATTTATTTAACTTGCCATGTATCCATTTCTTGAAAGTTAAAACAACTTTTTTCTTTTCCAAGATTGTCACTACTTCATGTAACAGTCTAACTGAGAATGGTGTTGGGGTAAATGATCCTGCACTTGATAAAATCTGACTCATTATGAAAAGAAAGATAATGAACTCAGGGGCATGCACTCACGGATCAGCTGGACCCTTTGAATATATGACTCTTGTATATGGTGGCCAGGACAGTGGCAAACATGTGCCTTTATGTCTATGAGGGATTTGCTCCTACCAGAGGGTGAGCTGATCTGTTTTGTGCTTACTGCAGTCTTATTTGCCTGCTGTGTTAGTTAATGTTCAGGTAAAGCACATTATAACGACTGAGCCTACATATGATAAATATGTGGAACGTTGGGGTTCATTTATCATCTTGACAGCAAGAATAGTCTTCTGCCCGGCTGGAACTAGACAAAGGACCCTAGTTTACTGGAATGGATTTAAAATGTGTCTGCTATGATTATGGAGTTGACATTCTCATATTTTTCCTCTCCTTCCAATGGGTTCTTAAAGAACTGGTTGCTGTACAGTGTTAAGACAACCCTCAGAATGGGAGAAAATAGTTGCAAATGAAGCAACTGACAAAGGATTAATCTCCAAAATTTACAAGCAGCTCATGCAGCTCAATATCAAAAAAACAAACAACCCAATACAAAATTGGGCAGAAGACCTAAACAGACATCTCTCCAAAGAAGATCTTCATATTGACAACAAACACATGAAAGAATGCTCAACATCACTAATCATTAGAGAATGCAAATCAAAACTACAATGATATCATCTCACACAGGTCGGAATGGCCATAATCAAAAACTCTAGAAACAATAAATGCTGGAGAGGGTGTGGAGAAAAGGGAACACTCTTACACCACTGGTGGGAATGTAAATTGATACAGCTACAATGGAGAACAATGGAGTTTCCTTAAAAAACTACAAATAGAACTACCATACGACCCAGCAATCCTACTACTGGGCATATACCCTGAGAAAACCATAATTCAAAAGGAGTCATGTACCAAAATGTTCATTGCAGCTCTATTTACAATAGCCAGGACATGGAAGCAACCTAAGTGTCCATCAAGAGATGAATGGATAAAGAAGATGTGGCGCATATATACAATGGAATATTACTCAGCCATAAAAAGAAATGAATCTGAGTTATTTGTAGTGAGGTGGATGGACCTGGAGTCTGTCATACAGAGTGAAGTAAGTCAGAGGAGAAAAACAAATACTGTATGCTAACACATATATTCGGAATCTAAGAAAAAAAAAATGTCATGAAGAGCCTAGGGGTAGGAAGGGAATAAGACACAGACCTGCTAGAGCATGGCCTTGAGGATATGGGGAGGGGGAAGGGTAAGCTGTGACGAAGTGAGAGAGTGGCATGGACATATATACACTACCAAATGTAAAATGGATAACTAGTGGGAAGCAGCTGCATAGCACAGGGAGGTCAGCTCGGTGCTTTGTGACCACCTAGAGGGGTGGGATAGTGAGGGTGGGAGGGAGACGCAAGTGGGAAGAGATATGGGAACATATGTATATGTATAACTGATTCACTTTGTTGTAAAGCAGAAACTAACACACCACTGTAAAGCAATTATACTCCAATAAAGATGTTAAAAACAAACAAACAAACAAAAAAGAACTGGTTGCTCTCAATGTAGAGTTCTACTCTGTTCAAAGGCCAGGGTGATATGGGTGGGGGGGAAATCTTCTGGAGCTTCTTTGATTTCTAGCATATGACTTACTCTCCTGTCAGAGCAATAAAGCAGCTCTACACCTCTGGATTTCATTTGTTTTCTTTAATCAATTAAGTAATTAAGAAAAAAAATCCAGTTTAATTATGAACTACCCACCATGTTCGAATGGAGCTGGAACCAATTAAGATAAAATTTATTAGAATATAAGTGATAAAGTAAAGGCAACATGGATGTATGTGACGTTAGTCTACCCTATCGTCATCATTTAAACAGTACCCTATAAAATGGTTTCGATTCAGTTTTCTAAAGCATAGTTTTGATTATAGCACTTCCCAGCTCAAAAGCCAGATGATCTTTTATCCCTTCCTGAATCAAGTCCAAGCCCCCAGAAAACCTAGAAGAACAAGTTCTTCCACAATCTGGTTCCTACCTAAATTTTCAGTTATATTCTTTATTTCCTTTAATATATTCTTTATTTCCTTTTTTTTTTTTTTTAGGGGGAGAGGGTCAAAGTCCTCTATTGTCTAGTACCTATACATACCTTGATTTCTTTTCTATTTTCCCCATTTTTACTTTGGTCTGGGATTTGGTTTTTACATCTTAGCATGCTTCTTCCTTACCATTTTGAAGAAATGCAAACATCTCTCCAAAGCTTTCTTATTTACTCACCATCAAACTTCAATTATTTTTCCCATTTTCCATAGTACTTTATTAATATCCCTTGCATAAAACTTATTACTTTACACCTTGCACCAGAATACAATCAAAAACAGAATCCACGTCTGGTTTTCTGTATTTGTTCTCCAGCAGCTAGTGTTATAAACAGAATAAGCTAAATAAAAAAATGTTGGAAAATTTTGCTGTCCTTTTTAGTCATCAATCTTCAAGGCAAGCACACTGGAAATTATTATTTTTTATTTCATATGCTGTAGCTAGGTACACATTCTCTATTGTGGTTATATGATTTGGCTTTTCCTAGGTGTGATTAAACTAAATATCTGAAATGCTTTTATTAAGAACTATCATTAATATGTTCAACTATTGTATCTCTTACTAAGTTTGCATTAAAAGCCCTTGAATGTAACTTTCAATACTCTTTGGTTTGTTCCCCATTCCCTCTAGAATCTTTTTAAAGATAAATATTTCTGGACACCAAAAATATTCAATAAGAAGATATAATGAAAAATGTCAATTTAATGACTACAGGAGAAATAATAATTTATTTCCTCTCTTAAGATATAAATGACAAAGCCATAATTCTTATAGAAATTTTAGCTTACAAAAAATTTATGAAAGTGTGTCTTCTGACTATGACTCTCAATTCATGATTTGGGTATCTTCCAATTAAAATTAGTCTTTACCTCTATACTAGATAAATAAGAATTTTGTTTAAAAAGGAAATGTCATATAAATTTTTCCTTCAGAAGATTCTGTGAAAGAAAGAATAACACATTTTTCTCTTTTATGCTTCTAGTACTAATGAAACATGGAAACTCTTTCAGTAATGCTTAATTCTAAATAAAGTTAACAAACCAAAGTATAACATAATAAACTACAAGAAAAATGCATTTCACAGAGGAAGCATTCATAAACGATGTAAATCAAAGACAATTTGATAATTTACAGTCAGAGCCCTTGACTAACAAAAACATATTTGACATGTAGAGGTAAACAACTGAAGAATGAGTCATTATCACGATGAAAGATTTATGAATGAGGGATGGCATTCACTAAAATAATCATGAAGGAGAAAAGATAACTGATTCTGCTTGGAGGGTCATTGAAAGATTGTTTTAGTGGTAGAAAGATTATTTCATGCATATAAAAAGCATCATACTCCACACTAAGTATACATCTGGCTTGATGTATGGAAATTAGTTTTCTCTTCAGGAAATAAGAGGAATTATATTTTTCTAGTCAGTGACAGAGTAATAAAATTTTGATTAAAATCTAAGATAACATTTATTTAGAATCCACTATAGCTGAGAATAAAACAAACAAAAGGCAGAGCTGACATCACTTCCTGTGGGACATCGTCATCCTTTCTGTCAAAAACACTTTCTTCATTACATAGATAAAATAGTTTTCACTAAATTCCTCCAGCTGCATATTGAGAGGTGCTTGAATAACAAGTGTCAACAACCCCACAATCAGATATTCCTTCCATGATTTGATTTATTTTGCATTTGAATTTCACCTCTCATGTTGTCACTTTCTTTTCTTTGCTGCACTTTCATCTTTATTGGCCAATTCCCTCTTTTGAGTATCCACTGTTGTAAAATACCATCTAAGTCTATCACTGGGAGGCACTGGGAGCACAAATACACACTCTTTTTTGCTGTCTATGTGTGACCAAAATAACAGATGCACAGTGATCAATCACTAGCAGAATTTGAAAGAAGTGACATCATTGGACACAAATCATGTGTGTCTATTATTTACATGGTGATTTGTGGATTAAAAAACTGGAAGCAGTATTTCTTCCTCATGAAATTACTCTCAGTTAATATAATGTGGTAACTGAAATTTTAACTGTATGGCTGAGAGACTGGTGTTATCTAACTAAACTATGGTAAATGAAATTCATGCATATAAGCAACATCTTTATGCTACTATAGTAAAGCTGAAGTTGTCAACTTAGAATTCCTAACCTGGAGGAAATATATTTCAGAAACAGGGGAAATAGCTTTTTACACACACACACACACACACACACACACACACACACACACACACACACACACACACAGCTGTCAACCCAGAATTCTATACTCTGAGAAAATATTTTTCAAAAATTAATGGAAAAATAATGATTATTTTTCAGAAAAAAAATAGCTGAGAGAATTTATCATAGGCATATCATTATTTTAAGTAATGATAAAGAAATTTCTTTAGTCAGACAGAAAATTATATCATATGGAAAACTGTATCTAAGAAAGAAATCAAGGGCAACAGAAAAGAACAATATACGAATAGATACATATGATGGATTTTTTCTTTACAAAATCACTTCAAAGACCACTGATTATTTGTGCAAAAATGGTATCAATGTATTATGGGATTTATAACATATAAAGAAAGAAAATGAATAAAAATCACAAAGGACAAGAAATGGAAGTACAAGATTATATTATTTGGAGGTTAACTGTGATAACATAAAGGTAAAATAGAGTATAAAACAGCTTATCCTTAAAATTAAGAATCAAATGGAGGCCTTGCAAGTCCGTGTGTTGTGAAAGATCAGAAACAGATCCCTCCTCAGATCTTTTACTACCTTCCTCTTTGCTTCATTCTAGAAATATGAGTTCAGTAACAAGTATACAAAAATCACTTACATTTTTATATGCTACCAGCAAAAGATTGAAAAATGATTTTTTGTGTGTGAATTTTATTTATTTTTTACACAGCAGGTCTTTTTTAGTCATCAATTTTATACACATCAGTGTATACATGTCAATCCCAATGTGTGAATTCATCACACCCCCCTGTGGCTCTCCCCCCCTTGGTGTCCATACATTTGCTCTCTACATCTGTATCTCAATTTCTGCCCTGCAAACTGGTTCATCTGTACCATTTTTCTAGATTACACATATATGCATAAATAAATGATATGTTTTTTCTCTTTCTGGCTTACTTCACTCTGTATGACAGTCTCTAGATCTATCCACATCTCAACAAATGACCCAATTTCGTTCCTTTTTATAGCTGAGTAATATTCCATTGTATATATGTACCACAACTTCTTTATCCATTCTTCTATCGATGGGCATTTAGGTTGCTTCCATGACCTCGCTATTGGAAACAGTGCTGCAATGAACGTTGGGGTGCATGTGTCTTTCTGAAGTATGGTTTTCCCTGGGTACACGCCCATTAGTGGGATTGCTGGATCATATGGTAATTTTATTTTTAGTTTTTAAGGAACCTCCATACTGTTCTCCATAGTGGTTATATCAATTTACTTTCCCACCAACAGTACAAGAGGGTTCCATTTTCTCCACACCCTCTCCAGCATTTGTTGTTTGTAGATTTTCTGATGATGTCCATTCTAACGGGTGTGAGGTGGTAACTCACTGTAGTTTTGATCTGCATTTCTCTAATAATTAGTGATGCTGAGGAGCTTTTCATGTGCTTCTTGGCCATCTGTATGTCTTCTTTGAAGAAATGTCTATTACACCTTCTGCCCATTTTTGGATTGGGCTGTTTGTTTTTTTAATATTGAGCTGCATGAGCTGTTTATATATTTTGGAGATTAATCCTTTGTCTGTTGATTCGTTTGCAAATATTTTCTCTCATTCTGAGGGTTGTCTTTTCATCTTGTTTAAGGTTTCCTTTGCTGTGCAAAAGCTTTGAAGTTTCATTAGGTCCCATTTGTTTATTTCTGTTTTTACTTCCATAATTCTAGGAGGTGGATCAAAAAAGATCTTGCTGTGATTTATGTCAAAGAGTGCTCCTCCTATGTTTTCCTCTAAGAGTTTTCTAGTGTCCGGTCTTACATTAAGGTCTCTAATCTATTTTGAGTTTATTTTTGTGTATGGTGTTAGGGAGTGTTGTAATTTCATTCTTTTACATGTAGCTGTCCAGTTTTCCCAGCACCACTTTTTGAAGAGGCTGTCTTTTCTCCACTGTATATCCTTGACTCCTTTGTCATAGATTAGTTGATCACAGGTGCATAGGTTTATCTCTGGGCTTTCTATCTTGTTCCATTGATCTATACTTCTGTTTTTGTGCCAGTACCATATTGTCTTGATTACTGTAGTTTTATAGTATAGTCTGAAGTCAGGGAGTCTGATTCCTCCAGCTCTGTTTTTTTTTCCCTCAAGACTGCTTTGGCTATTCGGGGATTTTTGTGCCTCAATACAAATTTTAAGATTTTTTGTTCTAGTTCCATAAAAAATGCCATTGGTAATTTGATAGGGATTGCATTGAATCTGGAGATTGCTTTGGGCAGTATAGTCATTTTCACAATGTTGATTCTTCCAATCCAAGAACATGGTATATCTCTCCATCTATTGGTATCATCTTTAATTTCTTTCATCAGTGTCTTATAGTTTTCTGCATACAGGTCTCCTGTCTCCCTAGGTAGGTTTATTCCTAGGTAGTTTATTCTTTTTGTTGCAGTGGTAAATGGGAGTGTTTCCTTAATTTCTCCTTCAGATTTTTCATCATTAGTGTATAGGAATGCAAGAGATTTCTGTGCATTAATTTTGTATCCTGCAACTTTACCAAATTCATTGATTAGCTCTAGGAGTTTTCTTGTGGCATCTTTAGGATTCTCTATGTATAGTATCATGTCATCTGTAAACAGTGACAGTTTTACTTCTTCTTTTCCAATTTGTATTCCTTTTATTTCTTTTTCCTCTCTGATTGCTGTGCCTACGACTTCCAAAACTATGTCGAATAATAGTGGTGAGAGTGGACATCCTTGTCTTGCTCCTGATCTTAGAGGAAATGGTTTCAGTTTTTCACCATTGAGAATGATGTTTGCTGTGGGTTTGTCATATATACCTTTATTATGTTGAGGTAGGTTCCCTCTATGCCCACTTTCTGGACAATTTTTATCATAAATGGGTGTTGAATTTTGTCAAAAGCTTTTTCTGCATCTACTGAGATGATCATATGCTTTTTCTTCTTCAATTTGTTAATATGGTGTATCACTGATTGATTTGCATATATTGAAGAATCCTTGCATCCCTGAGATAAATCCCACTTGATCATATTGTATGATCCTTTTAATGTGTTGTTGGATTCTGTTTGCTAGTATTTTGTTGAGGATTTTTGCATCTACGTTCATCAGTGATATTGTTCTGTAATTTTCTTTTTTTGTAGTATCTTTGTCTGGTTTTGATATCAGGGTGATGGTGGCCTCATAGAATGAGTTTGGGAGTGTTCCTTCCCCTGCAAATTTTTGGAAGTTTGAGAAGGAAGGGTGTTAGCTCTTCTCTAAATGTTCGATAGAATTCACCTGTGAAGCCATCTGGGCCTGGACTTTTGTTTGTTGGAATATTTTTAATCATGGTTTCAATTTAATTACTTGTGATTGGTCTGTTCATATTTTCTATTTCTTCCTGGTACAGTCTTGGAAGGTTATACCTTTCTAAAAATTTGTGCATTTCTTCCAGGTTGTCCATTTTAATGGCATAGAGTTGCTTGTATTCTGCCTTGTCTGTTTTAACTTCTCCTTTTTCATTTCTAATTTCATTGATTTGAGTCCTCTCTCTTTTTCTTGATGAGTCTGGCTAATGGTTTATCAATTTTGTTTATCCTCTCACAGAACAAGCTTTCAGTCTTATTGATCTTTGCTATTGTTTTCTTTGTTTTTATTTCATTTATTTCTGCTCTGATATTTTTTATTTCTTTCCTTCTGCTAACTTTGGGTTTTGTTTGTTCTTCTTTCTCTAGTTCCTTCGGGTGTCAGGTTAGATTGTTTATTTGAGATTTTTCTTGTTTCTTGAGGTAGGCTTGTATAGCTATAAACTTCCCTCTTAGAACTGCTTTTGCTGCATCCCATAGGTTTTGGATTGCCATGTTTTCATTGCCATTTGTCTCTAGGTATTTTTTTATTTCCTCCTTGATTTCTTCAATGATCTCTTGGTTATTTAGTAACATATTGTTTAGTCTCCATGTGTTTGTGTTTACATTGTTTTCTCCTGTAATTCATTTCTAATCTCATAGTGTTGTGGTCAGAAAAGATGCTTGATATGATTTCAATTTTCTTAAATTTATTGAGGCTTGATTTGTGACCCACGATGTGATCTACCCTGGAGAATGTTCCGTGTGCACTTGAGAAGAAAGTGTAATCTGCTGTTTTTGGATGAAATGTCCTATAAATATCTTTTAAATCTCTCTGGTCTATTGTGTCATTTCAAGCTTCTGTTTCCCTATTTATTTTCTGTTTGGATGATCTGTCCATTGGTGTAAGTGATGTGTTAAAGTCCCCCACTATTACTGTGTTACTGTCGATTTCCTCTTTTATAGCTGTTAGCAGTTGCCTTATGTATTGAGGTGCTTGTATGTTGGCTGCATATATATTTATAACTGTTACATATTCTTGGATTGATGCCTTGATCATTAAGTAATGTCCTTCCTTGTCTCTTGTAACATTCTTTATTTTAAAATCTATTTTATCTGAAATGAATATAGCTACAGCAGCTTTCTTTTGATTTCCATTTGCATGGAATATCTTTTTCCATCCCCTCATTTTCAGTCTGTATGTGTCCCTAGGTCTGAAGTGGGTCTCTTGTAGACAGCATATAGATGGGTCTTGTTTTTGTATCCATTCAGTGAGCCTGTGTCTTTTGGTTGGAGCATTTAATGCATTCACGTTTAAGGTTAATTATCAATATGTATGCTCCTGTGACCATTTTCTTAATTGTTTTGGGTTTGTTTTTGTAGGTCCTTTTCTTCTCTTGTGTTTCCCACTTAGAGAAGTTCCGTTAGCATTTGTTATAGAGCTGGTTTGGTGGTGCTGAATTCTCTTAGCTTTTGCTTGTCTGTAAAGCTTTTGATTTCTCCATCGAATCTGAATGAGACACTTGTCAGGTAATCTTGGTTGTAGGTTCTTCCCTTTCATCACTCTAAGTATATCATACCACTCCCTTTTGGCTTGTAGAGTTTCTGCTGAGAAATAAGCTGTTAACCTTATGGGAGTTCCCTTTTATGTTATTTGTCATTTTTCCCTTGCTGCTTTCAATAATTTTTCTTTGTCTTTAATTTTTGCCAATTTGATTACTATGTGTCTCAGTGTGTTTCTCCTTGGGTTTGTCCTGTATGATACTCTGTGCACTTCCTGAACTTGGGTGGTTATTTCCTTTCCCAGGCTAGGGAAGTTTTCTACTCTAATCTCTTCAAATATTTTCTCTGGTCCTTTCTCTCTCTCTTCTCCTTCTGGGATCCCTATAATGCGAATGTTGTTGCATTTAATGTTGTCCCAGAGGTCTCTTAGGCTGTCCGCGTTTCTTTTCATTCTTTTTTCTTTATTCTGTTATGCAGCAGTGAATTCCACCATTCTGTCTTCCAGGTCACTTATCCATTCTTCTCCCTCAGTTATTCTGCTATTTATTCCTTCTAGTGTACCTTTCATTTCAGTTATTGTATTGTTCATCTCTGTTTGTTCTTTAATTCTTCTAGGTCTTTGTTCAACATTTGTTGCATCTTCTCAATCTTTGCCTCCATTCTTTTACCGAGGTCCTGGATCATCTTCACTATCATTATTCTGAATTCTTTTTTTTGGAAGGTTGCCTATCTCCACTTCATTTAGTTGTTTTTCTTGGGTTTTATCTTGTTCGTTCATCTGGTACATAGCCCTCTGCCTTTTCATCTTGTCTATCTTTCTGTGAATGTGGTTTTTGTTCCACAGGCTGCAGGACTGTAGTTCTTCTTGCTTCTGCTGTCTGCCCACTGATGGATGTGGCTATCTAAATGAAAAATGATTTTAAAAATCCATGTTGCAGCGACTTCCCTGGTGGTCCAGTGGTTAAGACTCCATGCTTCCACTGCAGGGGACATGGGTTCAATCCCCGGTGGGGGAACTAAGATTCCACATGTCACATGGCACGGCAAAAAAAAAAAAAAAAATCCCATGCTATTTACAACAGAATCAAAACACATACAACACTGGTAGACAAATCTAAGAAAAGTGTATAAGGCTGAAAAGTTATACAGAGAACTACACTGCATTGAAAATTAAGTTACTGATGAGTGAAATTAAGGAAAATCTAAATAGGTGGAGATACATACCATGTTAAAGACATTATTTTTAAGATGTCAGTTTTCCCTCAAATTATTTATAACTTCACCTAAATTCTAATAAATAACTGAATAAGCTTTTTTTTGATAGGCCTCTATAAGCCAATTGTAACAAAAGACCTAAATTAACTAAATAACTAGAGCAATCTCTAAAAATTAGAACAAAGTTAAAGGACTCACTGTGTGATCTGTAGGCCTTACATATAGCTTTGTTAAAGAAGGTATATTGTGTTTTCATACAGATACACTGCTCAATGTGTCACAATAAAAAGTTCAAAAATAGACCCTCACATATATAGTCAATTGATTTTTGATCATGCAATAAACAAAACGTGAGAAAGACAACCTTTCCACAAATGGGGCTGGAACAACTGGATAAAAAATGAATATAGATCTATTCCTCATGCCATATAACAAAGTAACTAAAGATACAACATAAACCTAAACAAAGAAGGAAATCTATAAAGCTTCTAGAAGACAGCATAGAACTAATATCTTCATCAAACTGGGGAAGGAAGAAGGTTATCTTAGAGGACACAAATCAACTGACTACAAAAAAATAATAAAATAACTATTTAGACTTCTTGGAATTTAATACTTGTGCTCATCAAAGGACACTTAAAGAAATGAAAACACAATCCAGGGACTGGAAAGAAATATCTAAAATAAATGTATATGAGATAAGATGTATATCTAAAAATACGTGTTTCTTTTTTTCAAGCAAATAAAAATGACAAAACAATAAAGGGGGAAATATCTGAGTAGATAATTCAAAAAACAAGATATACAAATGGCCAGTAAGCACTTAAAATATTACTCGATGTCATTAGAATTTAGGGAAATGCAAATGAAAATTGAAATAAAATTAAAATAAGATACTACTTCACAATCACTAGAATGAGAACAATTAAAAAGCCTGATAACACCAATATTGGTTATGATGTGAAGAAACAGGAAGCTTTATTCATTCCTTATAGTAGTATAAAAAGATCAACCAATTACAAATTTAAACATATACTCCCATGACCTCACAGAAAGCCCTTGTATGCAATATCCCAAATCTGTAAATGACCAAAATGTCCATTAACATGAGAATAAATAAATTCTGGTATATTCATACAATGATATAAATAAAAAGAACTAACTACTGGTACACACAATATTGGTAAATCTCAAAACATTATCTTGAATCGAAGAACAAAGACTTAAAAGGTCTAATATCTATGATTACTTTTTTCTTTTTCTTTTTTTTTAGTTCAAAAACAGTTAAAACTATTGTGAAAGAAGTCAAAACAATGAATACTTATGGAAAGATGGGAACTTACTTCAAGGGGACACAAAGGAACCTTTAGCACAGATGAAGATATTCTATATCTTGAATGTTAGTTGTTACACAAATGCATATGTTTGTAAAATCTCTTTTAATTTTATGTTTATGATCTGTTTATTGTACCATAGGTAAAATTAACCCAAGAAGAAATATAATGGTAAGAAAATATCTATTTTTTCTATGATATTAATTGTAGACCTACTAACTGAAGACCAGGATTAAAAAGATTATTCATATTCTAATAAATTTAATGGAATTTTAGGGCAAGAAAGAATAATAAAAATGTTGTTACTATATGTCACTAGAATTTTAAGGAATTTAAAAGCCTTTATTAAAAAACTGACTCAGTTATCCATAATACACATTTATAACATACTCTCTCCTTATGTAATATGGATTTAAAAATCTTGAAATTGGAAATAAAACTCTACAAATAGTAAAATATACAACAATCTAACGTGAAACTGTTGAATATGCATATAAATTTAAAGTCATCTTGAAATCACTTTTTAATTCTTCATTTACAGATTAAGTTAAAATGAGTTATTGTTAAAGGATTATTTCAATAGACTTAGAAATATTCAGCCATCATATTTAGTACCATTTTATTAGAATCCAAATGTGACAGTGTGAGTTGACATATCACTGATGAAAACATTTTAAATTACATTAGCATTGAAATTTAACCAATTTGTAAGTTTCAACATTAGTGACTATTAATCTCAATCAAAATAAATTTGTTTGATAGTGCCACTAAAGCAGGTCAACGATAGTGCTCTTTTATTAATAGTGCAGGATACATTTTAGTTGTGATAAAATATCACAGTTAAGAGCTTTATTAAGCCTCATTATTTTCAAACAATATAAATTATTTTTCAAGCTTTTATTAGGCTCAACAAACTATGAAAAATAGGGTGTGTAATCATTAATATGACCAAGATTTGGTGATAAACAATTCCAAATAAATGCTTCATTTCAATACCTATTACTTAGTCATTAAGTTCAGCTTCTAAATTTAGTACCATTAACAAGACATAAGCTAGGAAATATGCATTTATCAAAACAATGAAAAAATATCTGGAGCCTCAGTAAATTAGAAAGGTAGTACTCTTTACCGTGCAAAAAAATAAACTATAACAATTAGGTTACAAATGTTATATATGAAGTTAAGTTCAGCAGATATTTTTAAGGTACCCTCAATACACTATAAATAACTTCTAATTAGTCCAGTTGGCACTGTTGTTTAAATAAATAATCAGGAGTGTAGATGACATGATAAGAAGTCCATCTAACCATCTTGAGATGGAACGTGGGACAGAAGTGGATGATTTTCTTTCCCTATCCTCAGTAATGTCCAGGGAAGTGGCAACAATAGTATAGTAGTGTATCACTGCTACTAATGCATTCCATTCTAAGTCTTAAGGCTGAGCTGCATTCACGGGGAGGGGTTGGGGAGGGAAAGAAGGGACAAGAACCTTGTCCTTGGCTTCCATTTTGTTAAGTCATATACTGGTCTGTTCAATTATATCAGTGTTACTTCATGTATTTTTATTCTGTGTTCCTAGGTGCATATATGATTATAAATTTTATGTGTTCCTATGGACTGACCCTTTTATCATTATAAAATGTCCTTCTCCAGTAAAAATTTTCTCTAGTAAAAATTTTGGTCTTACCGTCTCTTGTTTGCATTAGTATAGCCATCCTAGCTTTCATTTGGGTACTGTATGCATGGCATATCTTTTTCCATCCTTTCCATCTCAAACTATTTGTCTTTGAATCTAAATGTGTCTCTTCGTATAGTTGGATCACATATTTATCAGTTCTGCCAATCTTTGCCTTCTGTTTGGATTTCTTAGTCCATTTATATTTTAATTTTGTTATTTTTGGTCATATTTTAATTAATCTGATGCCATTTGACTACCCTAGCAGCCTTTACAGACTATGTATATCTTAGCCTACCGGCTCAAGTTTCCATGTGCCATGGGCTTTTTTGCATTTTATCAAAACTGCCAATAAGTTAAAGTATTCTATGATTTTTGAATTCTGTAATAATACTTTCTTCTGAATTTTCAGCTTATGTCTTACTTTTGTCCTGCATTTATTACAGATTATAAATTGTATATACAGCTTTCCCTGATTGACCAATACATTCTACATTAAAAGCCAATGTAGCGTGTTTTTTTTTTTTTTTTGCGGTACGCGGGCCTCTCACTGCTGTGGCCTCTCCCGTTACGGAGCGCAGGCTCCGGACGCGCAGGCTCAGCGGCCATGGCTCACGGGCCCAGCCGCTCCGCGGCATGTGGGATCTTCCTGGACCGGGGCACGAATCCGTGTCCCCTGCATCGGCAGGCGGACTCTCAACCACTGCGCCACCAGGGAAGCCCCCAATGTAGCTTTTTGCTTAACATTAAAGTCACCCTCTCTTATCAAGTTTTTGCAAATCACTCTTTAGGTCTAACCTCCTCAAATTTCATCTAAGGTGAAGTCCATCTGTGCTGAACTAGTGTGAGATTTCTTTTGTTTCAATTGCAGAGTTCCTAACATTACTAGGAAAACAGAGGTGCCCTGCAGATCTTCTTTATTTGTGATGCCAGCCTAATACTTCCTTTTGTATATCCCTGTATTTGGTATATAAATTTCATGCAAGAGTAGGTCTACACCTGATTTTCTGATCTGTGTTGGCCATGAGTCCTCAGAAAGTATGGTCAGATCCTAATATCACGTACATGCATTCCTAGTTATTTTTAATTCACTGTTTCAAAGGGGAAAGCCTAGGTATAACACACATATGTTGCTTGTCCCAATCCCACCAAGACTGGAGTTAGTTGGATTGCATTGTATGTATATATCAACATTTCTTTATCCATTCATCCATTGATAGATGTTTGGGCCGCTTTCATCTTTTGGATATTGTGAGTTGTCCTGTTATAAAGATGTATGTACATATACTAGTTTGAGTACCTGTTTTCAGTTCTTTGAGGTATACATCTAAGAGTGCAAAAAAGGCCATTTAGGAATTGCCAAACTGTTTTCCACAGTGGCTGAACAATTTTGCATTCCTACCAGCAATGAAGAGTGTTCTAATTTTTCCACATCCTTTCCAACAGTGATGTTTTCTGAGTATTGTTATTATTACCATCATAGGGGTGATACTTCTATAAGGTTTTTCTTTATACTAGCATTATCCTAACGACTAATGATGAGCACTTTAAGAATGTATTGATCATTTGTATGTCTTCTTTGTAGAAGCGTCTCTTCAAGTACTTTGACAATGATTTAATTGGGTTGTTTGTCCTTTTTTGTACTTGTTGAGTTGTAGGTGTTCTACATATATTTTGAATACTAGACACCTATCAAATATAAGAATTGCAAATATTTTCTCTCATCCAATATGTTGTCTTGTCAATTTCTTGACAATGTTCTTCGGTGCACAAGTTTTTCATTTTGAGAAAGTCTGATTTTATGTATTATTTTCTTTTTGTTGCTTGTGCTTTTGAGGTTATATCTAAGAATCCTATCAAAGAGCCCTTCAATTTTGTATCACTATTTGTCTTGCAGGATCCTAAATTTTCCATTAAAATTTTTTTCTTTTACCACCCAATTGCCAAAGGTATTTCTCCCTTTCTTTTTGTCTTTTTAAATTCCCTAGAAGCTATATATTTCAAAGATTCCTTATTTAATTATGCCCGTCCCTTTAAATCACGTACGTTTTAAAATAGTGCTTGCTCTTTAAATGGCATCTAGGCCTTTAAATTTAGCATACTTAGAATTATTTTCCTTTGTTCTATGCCCAGATCCTCATGGACATTTTCTCAGTATTTCTTATTTAGGATAGATTTAATCTTTTTGGTGTTTTTTTCCCCCCCAAACCACACTGATATCTTCTCATTAGCTTCCCTCTTCCATTTTCCCCAACAGTCAGTTTTTCTTAGTCTATGTTGACCCAAAAGCCTTAAAACTGGATGGAGGTAGCTTTGCATGAGAGAAAGCATGATGGAATTTGGTGATTTTTTTTCTTTTTACTTATTTTGTAGTTTCAGCATTCTTCATCTTCAAGCTATGCTGAGAGTGTAGTTTTGTGTAGAATTTACTTTTCTCCTGGTTTTTTGTTTTGTTTTGTTTTTGGTACACGGGCCTCCCACTATTGTGGCCTCTCCCGTTGCAGAGCACAGGGTCCAGATGCGCAGGCTCAGCGGCCATGGTTCACGGGCCCAGCCGCTCCGCTGCATGTGGGATCTTCCCAGACCGGGGCACGAACCCATGTCCCCTGCATCGGCAGGGGGACTCTCAACCACTGCGCCACCAGGGAAGCCCCCTCTTGGTTTTATTTATGGGTTGGGAAGTATACTTTGGAGATACGCAGGTATGTTGACACCACTGTCCTCAGCTACCAGAAGTCCTTCAAACGCATTTTTATGATATTTTTGCAAGTTAGGTAGAGAAAATATTAGTTGGATGATATTGCCGTTACCCAAATTCATAACTGTGTAGTCCAAATTGAATTGTTTAATTATTGATACTTTAACCCAGAAGTATAGGATTGAAAAGTCTGAATGAAATAAAGGTTTTGTTCACTCTACCAGTAATTTCCTGTATTAAGGTAAAGGAAATGAAACGTGAAAGTAGAGTAGATAAAAGAAGTTCAAAATACCCACTACTGTCTCATCAGGAGTGACAGGAATGAGGACTGCAGCAGCTCTGCATATTTTCCTCTGACTGTCATGTATGTGTGCATCAACTTTTTCCTTCTCTCTCCTCCTTCCTGTTATTATCTTTTATACTGTTGTTGTAGTTGGAGGTTTACAGAACAATTTAGATTTTAGATAACAATATTAAATTGGAACTTTCACTGAATTTTCAGAGTAATTAACATAACCCCAAAAGATAATGCAACTCTCCCCCAAAGATAGATAAAATGACCATAGGTAATTTGCATCTCTCAGCTCAAGGAGAGACCATCTCAATTTGTACCAAAGATAGTTTCATACTGTTAGATACAAACATATAGATATTTTTTGTTGTTTTATAGAAGTTCAGATATGTGTAGATGGGTACATGATACTACACATATAAAAGAATATACACTGCCAATTATGAAGTTATTGTCTCTGAGCTTCAAACCCACAATTCTATGCCCATTTAATAAAATTGGGGCCCAGGGGTGACTGAATCAGGGTGAGGAGAGGAAAAAGAATACAAGTGAGGTCAGTGGGATACTATGGGCCCAGATTCTGCAGGGCATTGTGGGCCACAATAAGTAGTCTGACTTTTATTCACAGTGAAATCGGAACTTCAAGAAAGTCATGACTAGAAGAATGGCCTGATGTTAACTCTAATCATGCTTTTCATTGTCCATTTACATGCAGAAACCTCTCTCCCTAAACCTCCCAAATCCCCACCACCATCTGTATCTTCCAGGACCATTCCTTTTTGTTTGCTCTTTGCTTATTAGCTTTTCCATCACTTTGTCAATGACGGAAGGTTTCTCCATGAACTTGGCTCAAATAACTTATTCTTTATATGTTCATGAATAATTAATACTCTGAGAAAGTACATTTTCTGATATACCAGCTGTCTCCCTTGATGCTATAGTTTATTTCCCAGGTCGTAATAGTAAATGCCTGGGCAATAGTCCACTCTAAAATTGCCAAAGTCCCCCCCCAGGATTTGGTGAATACACTGGGGAGAATCCACATGTCTCAGAACAGATACAGAACTAATAGCCCAGCAAAGAAAGCTATGCTAGAATTCTGGCTTCTGGCTGCAATAGAAAGGAAGGGTTCTTATTACACTCCAACCTAGATTTGACCATGTCTGAAGTGTCCACTACTTTTTCACAAGGCTTACATAACATAGCCTCCTGTTTCTCTTTATTTCATTTACACATTATTACATATAGTGAAAATCACAAACGAATAGATACATTTTATATGCATTGTACAATTTTAGTCAACCTCAATTTAGGCAATATATGGCATGCTTTTAGTAACAGATTAATATAAAAGTTGAGAATTTCAGCAATAAAAAATACTTTTTCCATTTTTATTCTCCCACCACTCCTGATGTTCCCCTTTGTACCATGGGAATTAAGTAATTCATCATTTACAGTTTTCAATTAGTTCTTCTGAACTAATGAAACAAAGCATATGATAAGCCTTCTAGGTAAAAGAGTTCATAAATTTAACTGAAGCAAGCAGAAAATTTCTATTATAGTTTTTTCCCCTGTACCATTCGAAAATGCTTTTACTGTTTCTTTATGTGAATTATTATGAAGAGTAAAATTCTGATTTTTTTGGTTGGCATCTTTTCTAGTTTCTTAATGGTCATTGGATGAAATAGCATATAAATGTACAGATATTCAAAAACATTAAAAAATTTTGTGAATTTTTCACGTGCATAAGTTTTGAATTTGGAAACATCTAAGTAGTGGTATAGGTAAATCCTAGTATAGTAACATTTTAAAAATCACATTAAATCAATTGATAAAATCCATAATAAACCTTATTCAATGATTTGCAGAAACTTCCTTCAGTACTTCTTGTTATCACTGGAGCAGTTTATATATAAGTTGATTGCAAATTATAAACTACTATACAAATGTTAATTATTATTTTGTTTTGGGAATGCTGGAAAAGAAAATTTTGCAAATCTGCTGTGAAATATCTATATTTTATTAAATATATTTTAAATGTTTGCTGGTAGCAAATTTTGTATTATATTTAAGTAGAATGTCTAGAATCTTTTTACTGGAAACAAGAATTTCTGTTGTAATGAATGTCGTAAAATACAGACTAAACCTTTATGAAGATACAAAACAGAGTTTGAATTCTTTTCAGAATCTTAGTAGAACAGTGGTCTTTGATAGTTTTACTGTGCCACTGTGAAATGATTAATAAGACTAAAAACATAAAAAAAGGTCATAAGAGTTAGAGAACCATCTGTGCTGCTCTGCTGCATGTAAGAATGTGGAATGTAATTCCACCATTTACCAGCTAAGCCAGCATAAGAGATGAAATTGTCCAATAAGACACACACATATCAGAAATTTTACCCAGTATCAAACTTTTCTAATAAATTCAAGAATACAAATAATCAAGAGACATGGATGAAACAAGGAGGGGTCTGGGAAATCAAGGATACTTTCCCTGGTCCTTTCTTACATGGGACAAACTCTTTAGCCCAGAGGAAGAGATAAGATCTTTAACAGAGCTGTTAGCTCTTGGACCAGGACATATTTAGGTTATCAAGCATCTTTATTTTACGCCCAGTTACATGCTTAACTTATGTGGCATTTTCCAGAGAGCTATGTCTCATAAATCTATACATTATTACTTTGTTTACCATAAACAATCTTAAATGTGGGATATCTTGATAGAAGCATTACAGCGGTAGGGGCTCTGTTCCCAATGGATGTCCTTTGTCTATGTTAAAAGGAGGTCTATCAGTGGATTCATAAGAACATTAGGTAGTAGAGTCACCTACTTTCCCTCTTTCCCCAGTCATCAGGAGAGAAAGGGATCCCAAGCCAACTGCTTTAACTCTTTTTTTCTCACTACCTTATAAATTTGGGCAATTTATTTAGCCTAGATATATATCTGTTTTCTCATCTCTCATACAGAAATAAAGGAACTCCATACATAGTGCTGCATTATTAAATGAGATGCAACATGTAACTTGCTGAACACAATGACAGCAAAACTGCCATTAGTACTGTGTTTTACATTTTTGTGCATGTAAGGAGATGTTCTTCCTTTTTCAGGAAAAGGTAATTTAAGAGAAGAACAAACAGTAAGATGGTGAGTATTAAATACTGTTAAACACATGAGGCTCTTTATATGCATTTGCATTACGAGGAAAAATATAACAAAATGTCGCACTCAGCTGCTCAGCTCACCCAAAGAACTTCCATTTCAGGAAGAGAAGAGTGAAGATTCATGTACTTACGGAACGTTGCTGAATATTTTTAAGTTCACTGCTGAGAAAATACAGAAATTTAGCTCAGCACCTGGTAACACGAAGCCCCACTGAAATAACAATAAATTTGCTAATAAGTAGATCTCACCTTCCATTGAATCTCCTATCTTAAGAAACAGTGAATGAAATGAGGACTCACATATATGAGGCTTTTAATTAAGCAGTAATTTTTTCTTCCATCTTGTACTAACATTCTACCTTCCTCCTGGGAGAATTTAAGGTCATTATGTTGGTAAGAGAGGTGATTAGGTACATTTATCCTTTATTTCAAGCAACCCTAATAGTTACTGTTCAGAGGAAGATCTAATTATTACCTAAAAAACTTATAGAAAGTTGAACTGACATGTTAACCGTGCTTTAGTAAGATCAGCTAATTTTTCTATGACTGGGTCATTAATTCTCAGAAGAATACCTATTGAATGCCTACCATACCAGAGACAACAGTTGAAGGAGGCCAACAAGAGGATGTAACCACAGGTTCACCCTCCAGCTGGACCCGGGCAACTGGAGGCTCCTCACTCACTGCCATTGTAATGTACAATAACTTTCACCCATTGCTCCCAAAGGCAGAGCAGTTGGCTTGGGATCCCTTTCTCTCCTGATTACTGGGATCCCTTTCTCTTCTGATTACTGGGGGTTGGAGTGCCCCTGGAGAAAGAGGGAAGGTAGACTTGTTATGTAAGTTCCCTTGCTTGTGAAACCTGCCACCTACCAATCTGGAGTGGTATGTCTCTTTCTACCTCTCCTTGCCCTCTCTGTGTGCCCTCTCCTTGATCCTCTGTACAAGGATCAGTTTCGATTTTCACCTGGGAAATTCTTAAGGTTTTGAACCAAGAGTGAATCGAAGTGCTAGGTATCCAAGGACCATGAGTCAGGCAAAATCCCAGGCTACCTGGAGCTTCTATTTTTGTTGAGTAGGAGGGAAAAACCAGAAGTGAGGGTGTGGTCTGTTTGCGGGAGTGATGTATACAGAGTACAAGGGTGAACAAGTGGCCCGAAGCAAGAGGAGTAAATAATTCTTAACAATGTAGACAGGAGCTGATATACCCACTGAGGCAGGATTTTCTTTTTTAAAAATTATTTTTGGGTTTGTGTTCAGTGTAGGAGAGTGGGTTTTGCTTTTTACTGCTGTTGATATACGGAATATCTTCCACATTACACAAGACAGTGCATTAGAGTGCATCACATATAGCATGTGTATAGTCAATATTTGTTGAATAAATTACTAGAGCACTGAAAATGGGAATGAAGCAGGAGATGGTAGTTAAAATTGTAAATTTTTTAAAAAGTACACAAAATACTGCACGGCTGATGGAGG
This sequence comes from Kogia breviceps, assembly GCF_026419965.1. Classification (NCBI taxonomy): domain Eukaryota; kingdom Metazoa; phylum Chordata; class Mammalia; order Artiodactyla; family Physeteridae; genus Kogia; species Kogia breviceps. The sequence goes on along the minus strand of NC_081324.1, from coordinate 7,724,731 downwards.
ATTTAAGTGTAGGAGATGGCAGTCAAAAAAGTAAGGAGTTGTTTTTAAAAAATCACTACATTTTTAAAAGTTCTCTCAGGAATTTTTCTTATTCCTTGAATGAGAAAAGTATCTCAACAAACAACATCATTTTTTTTATATTTGTCTTCATATCACCATACACTTATATCAAGTAAGTTTTCAATTTATAATATGAAATAAATTTTTCTTTTAACTGAATTGATTTTTGTAAACAGTTGATTTTAAGGAAAAAATTAATAAGCATAAATTCAAGACATACTTCTTTTGGGAAAAATAATAAAGAAAGTGCACAAATAACTGAGGTTGCAGGAACCCTGCTTAGGAAGAACAAATAGGAATTCCAGACACTTGAGGACTAGGATTATTCATTTTCAAATGATAACATGTCCTTCTGATTTGTTTTTTCTCCAGAAGTACAAGATTCAGCTTCAAAGAGAGATGTTGTTTAAGGGTACATACCTGTGACTTAATAAATAAGTCCTGGAGATCTAATACACAGTACAGTGATTATAGACAATAAAATTATATTATAAACATTAAACTTTCTAGAAGACTCCATCTTGTTTCTATGGCTAAAATGATAATTCTGTGATGCAACAGAGATGTTAAAATGGCAATCATATTGCAATATAAATGTATCAAATCAATATCTTGTACACCTTAAACTATGTTATATGTTAATTATATCTGGGGGAAAAAAAGAAAAAAAAGTAGATATTTAGGTTAACAGTGTTGGTTGACAATGTGCCAGCCAAGTACACAGAAGGCATGAGAGCTGCAGTTTTCCAGAATGGAGTGCCAATAATCAAGAACCAGGCACTCTAAGACTGGAGGAAAGAGATGGGATCCAGCAAACATGGGTAGGAATAACCCATCCAATTCTTATCAAGCTTAGTAGCTTCATGGAATTCGTTAGGAAGCTTTCTATTTTTTTTTTTTTTTTTTTCCGGTATGCGGGCCTCTCACTGTCGTGGCCTCTCCCATTGCGGAGCACAGGCTCCGGACGCGCAGGCCTAGCGGCCATGGCTCACGGGCCCAGTCGCTCCGCAGCATGTGGGATCTTCCCGGACCAGGGCACGAACCCGTGTCCCCTGCATCGGCAGGCGGACTCTCAACCACTGCGCCACCAGGGAAGCCCGGAAGCTTTCTATTTTGTCTAGGCTCTGCAACTATTTAAATTAGCTACAACGTGCATGACCATGTTTTGGAATTCAGCCTGTTAAAATTATGGATCTGAGGCCCTTCTGGAGAATAGAACTCCTTATTTTTTCAAAAAGTTTTTTTATTTTTTATTTCTATTGTTCCAGTAAGTTTTCTGCCTTCTCTTTAATTTCTTTGCCAATCTTTACTTTTCTTACTTAATCATCTTCATCTATAATTTTAATTGAATTGATATGAATGTATTCATAGTGATTTCTTAGAATTGTTTTTGGTCTTATTTTTATTTGTAATATTATTTGCTATTTTTTATTCCTCAGGTTTGCTTATGTTTTTCTCTTTTATTTCCCCTGAATTAAACCTGCTAAAATTAGTTCTTCCAAAGAACAATTTTGTGGTTGTATGCTAAAGTATACTTTTTAAAATTTCCATTTTATATTAAATCCTCCCTATTATCTATTTTTAAATTTTCTCTTTCAACAAAATATTATTTTATTATTAATTAAATTCCTCAATTTAAAGGTGTTTTTACTTATCTTCAGTCTATCCTGTTCTCTAATTATGATATTTAGTTTTGTTTTTTTTTTTTGCTATGGCCTCTCACGTTGCAGAGCACAGGCTCCGGACGCGCAGGCTCAGCAGCCATGGCTCAAGGGCCCAGCCGCTCCACAGCATGCAGGATGTTCCCGGACCGGGGCACGTACCCATATCCCCTGCATCGGCAGGCGGACTCTCAACCACTGTGCCACCAGGGAAGCCCAGATATTTAGATTTTTAATTGGCCTCTAGTTTTATGCTTCATAGTTTTGATATTTAATGCTTTCATTTACATTTATTTATAATAGAACTTAACTTTATTTTTAAAAATTTAACTCAAAATATTTAGATGTTTTTATTTTAACTCTCAAATTTAACTGTTGGAGGGTAGGTTGCACTATTCAATTTTTTGAATTTGATTAAAAAATGTGATAAATTTTCTTTTGTATTCAGAGAATAGATCTGTATGATTTCACCTCTTTAGACTTTATTGCACTTTTTTCTTTCCATGTCTAGTAAATGGTCAATTGTTTTAAATGTTTCATGAATATTAGGAAAAATGTGTATTCTCTGTTAAGCAATACCTTTCTCAATAGATTATATATAGATAAATTGATAGATGTCCCATACAAAGCTACAGTAATCAAGACAGTATGGTACTGGCACAAAAACAGAAATATAGATCAACGAACAGGATAGAAAACCCAGAGGTAAACCCACGCACATATGGTCACCTTATTTTTGACAAAGGAGGCAAGAATATACAATGGAGAAAAGACAGCCACTTCAATAAGTGGTGCTGGGAAAACTGAACAGCTACATGTAAAAGAATGAAATTAGAACACTCCCTAACACCATACACAAGAATAAACTCAAAATGGATTAAAGACCTAAATGTAAGGCCAGACACTATCAAACTCTTTGAGGAAAACATAGGCAGAACACTCTATGACATAAATCACAGCAAGATCCTCCTAGCGAAATGGAAATAAAAACAAAAATAAACAAATGGGACCTAATGAAACTTAAAAGCTTTTGCACAACAAAGGAAACCATAAACAAGATGAAAAGACAACCCTCAGAGTGGGAGAAAATATTTGCAAATGAAGCAACTGACAAAGGATTAATCTCCAAAATTTACAAGCAGCTCATGTAGCTCAATATCAAAAAAAAAAAAAAAAATCCAAAAATGGGAAGACGACTTAAACAGATATTTCTCCCAAGAAGATATACAGATCGCCATACCTATTTTAAAAATGTAGAGTTACTTATTTTTTGTTTTTTTGCACTTTTGAACAAAGCTGATATCTCTGTCCTCCCACCAAAAAAAAAAAAAGTTTGCACAGTTGTAATTCTTAATTTTCATTGTAAGATAATTACTTTTCCAGGTTCTTGTTTAAAACGTCTATTTCTTATTTGTATTAAATTAAAAAGTTGTCTTTTTATAATAATTCAGATTTAATGATGTGGTTTTCCAATTTTTTATATATCACATAGCTTCTTCTTTCTTGAATTTATTTTTCATGTTAATGAAATACATCCTCTGTCAGTTATTTTCCAGAAATTATGCATGATGGTGTATTTCTTGGCCTTGCATATATGAATAAGTCCTTTTCCCTCACAGGCAGATGCTTATTTGAATAGTCACATAATGTTAGATTCTACATCATTTGCTCTCAGAACATAAATATTTTCTTCTAATATTCTGTATTACTAATAAAAACAGGAAATGCATGTGTTGAATGATCAGGAAAGGTTTGTGAATTGAATTAACGTGCAATTCTGCTGCAGCCTATCTCAATCTGTACTTCTATTCTTATATATACACATTCCCAGCAACCCATATTTCATCCAACATCTTAGGGGATTCCAGCATGGAGTAACTTTGAAAACTAAAACCCCAACAAGGATAATATATCATGTACATCTTAGCTGCTAACAGCATGGGCAGTTGCCAGCTGAAGCCTAGATGCTCTCCCCTAAATGACATAATGCTACATAAGGCACCTGGGACCTAAATGCCACCCCAGGGAAAATGCTGAATTGACAAACTACTATGGTTTGAAAATAACACTCCTGTCACATCTGCAATAATTTTTACATATTTATTTGTGGTGTTCAATATTAGTGTCCCCTAACAGACTCTTAAATGTCATAAGACGGTTATTATGATTATGACTATTTCCTATTATTTCCCTGGAACACAGGGCATACTCAGAAAATATTTATGGGCTTTAACTGAATGAACTGAATTGAACATTTGGTGAGTAGTTTATTCAAAGGAAACATAATGACATTCAAAAAGCAGGATTTTATGCATCGGGCAAAAAGGAAAAAAATCTTCCTAAGCCAATGGCTGAACACAAAGTAAATGTTAGAGATGTATTTTCATTGGAAAAATCACTGACTTGCTTTTTTAGCATAGTAAGTGTTATAAATAGGTTCTTACTGAAAAAAAAAATAAAGGTGATCAATTTTATTGTTAGCTAAAATGTTTTAGCTAAACAGAGGCTAGAACAGTAAACTACTGTTTTAATTACTATAGCCTTGTGATATATTTTGAAATCAAGGAGTGTGATGCCTCCAGCTTTGTTCTTTCTCAAAGTTGTTTTTGGTACTCAGGGTATATTGAAGTTTCATGTGAATTTTAGGATTTTTTAAAAAAATTTCTGTAATAAATGCCATTGAGATTTTGGTAAGAATTGTATTGAATCTGTAGATCAATGGACACTTCACCAATATTAATTATTCCAATCTATCAACATGGGATATCTTTCCATTTATTTTTATCTTTTAAACATTTCTTGCATCAGTGTTTTATAGTTTTCAGTGCAGAAGTCTTTCACTCCTTGTTTAATTTTATTAATTTCTAAAATATTTTCTTTCCAGGTGATTTGTTAATGTACAGAAATGCAACTGATTTTTGTATGTTGATTTTGTACCCTGCAACATTACTGAGTTTATTAGTTATAAGTTTTCATTTTTGTTTTGTGGAGTCTTTAAGATTTTCTACATATAAGATCATCTGCAACCGGAGATTTGTTTTCATCATATTAATGCAATAGTTTCCCAAGTATTTCTTTTTCAAAAAACATAAATCCTAAATCAAATTTTTGCCTCAAAAAAGCTAGCTCCAGAATGGAAGTTAGCACTTGCCATAACTGGATACACAATCATTTTTAAGTTATTTTATTATGTGCATTCAATATTAAAATTATATTAATGCATTTAACAACATTCCCAATTAAAAAGAAGCTTGTCATCCCTCATCTTGAAATTCTAAAAAAACAGCCACAAATAAGTGGTTATTTCTTAACAACTACACTGAAAACTCACTTGTGGAATATAGAGATACATCTGTAAGCACAGATGAGGCTTATTTTTGAAAAGTGTAGAAAGAACTGAACTTTCCCAGCTTAAAAATCAGCTGAAGCCTTAGAAAATTGTCAGCACAAATATTGTCAGAAGCCTCTAGTAGTCTCCAAAGCTGACAGAGAACTCCCTTGCAGAAATCTGTGTATCTGAGTTACTATTTTGACTCAATTTTCTAAACACTACATTGAACCCACAAAAAAAATAGGGCTCTTCCATACCTCTGCCTTTTATTTATCTACAGAATTGCTATGATAATCTTCTAAACTTTAATTTTAATCTTAGTATGTAGCCTGTCATTATTCATTATCAAATTTGATGATGTACAGCCCTCAGCCAGAATCACTGGCTGCCCAAATAAAACTTCATATGTCATGTCAATCCCAATCTCCCAATTCATCCCACCCCCACCCCTTTCCCCCCTTGGTGTCCATATGTTTGTTGCTTACGTCTGTGCCTCTATTTCTGCTTTGCAAATAAGTTCATCTATACCACTTTTCTAGATTCCACATACATGCATTAATATACAGTATTTGTTTTTCTCTTTCTGACTTACTTCACTCTGTATGACACTTTAAAGCATGCATCTCTTACTTTAACATTCTTTCTCTAACAGGTTATTTCTTATCATTTCTCTCTTCCTTTTCTCATCTTTCTCTCATGACTTCTCTTTCCAAGCTCAAGCTGGAATGAATATTTCCTTCTCCACTAGCTCACACTCAGCTTGGCTAGCAGGGAGACTCAGGAAATGGAGGTAAACCATGCGTCTAGTTGATATGGATCCACCAGAGACATTTTCTAATCTCCAGTGTGACAACTCTGCTCTATCATACAGCATTGGATCTTTGTCCTGACAAGTTCATTCTCAGATACCTGTAAAAATGCATTCTAAAATCAATGCCAAATATGTTTTTAATAGTTGGCAACAACGGTTTCCTTAAAATAACTTTCCAGAGTCTTTCACAAATTGATGAACATTAAGACTGTTTTCAGGGTTTGTTAACTGATTTTTACTGTAACAAAAAACTTTTGCATTAAACATCCATATACATAGATTTTATTACCAGTACCATAATTTCTACATTTCCATAAACGAAAAATAGTGGGTCAAAATAATTATGCAATTTTAATTTTAATATATGCAGCTAGATTGCTTTGTCCAACACTTTTTCCAAGTGTTAGTTAATCACATTTCTTAGAGCAGCATATGAGAAGAAATGGGGAGGTATGATTGGAGAGAGATGGACAGAAATCATACAAGAGATTCCGTAGCCCAGAAGAAGGGATTTGGGTTGATTCTGAGTTCAAAATAAAGCGTTGAAGGGCTTTAAGCAGAGGAGTGATGTGATTTTTTAAATATTACAAAAACCACTTTGATTTGACTTGGTTTGGAGAAGGCAAAGGTAGAAGCAGAGAGAAAAGTATAATGAAAAATAGTGTAAGACTTTTTTTCAATTATTTGGATTATGAAAATATTTTGAAATGAGTTCCTAATATTACAGGACTCCTCTGAAATTTTTATGCAAAGCAGTTACACTGAAACTTCTGTTTAGCCTGTTTAGAATATACCTCATATGCTTGTTCTAATAAATGGATTCCAAAATGCATGTCCATAAAATATAAGAATGTGAAGTTAAAACAAATAAATAAAGTGCACTAAACAGCACTCTCTTGGATCAGTCTGCTCTGATTACCCAGTCTGAAATAGATCTTCCTCTCTGTTACGTTCGTTGATGTCAAGTATCCTCTTTTTTTTATCATAAAACTTTTCTGATTTAGTAATTGTAAATCAGATGTGTCTTTATCACTTTAAAATCCATCTTTCTATCAGGCCCTGCCTCCCTGTCTGTCTTTCCTAATATATTCTCAGGATGCAGCACAGTGTGGGTGCAGAACAAACAATACACAAAAGTAAGTATTTGTTAAATTAACCAATCAAAACCTATTTCTCTTCACTGCCATAGCTCATACAAGAAGACATTAGTAGACACTTTTAGGATCTAAATAAAAGAAATTACAGAATCTCTCAATTTAAGGATACATTTAATGCAGATTAGTATATTATTCTTCTATTTCATACAGCTGAATATCAGCCTTGGGAAATGACTAATGCAGATGTATTTTCAACTAACCCCACATTTATGATATAGAGTCACTGCTTGATTATAATTTGAATAGAGTTTGTAAAAAAAATAATTTATTTTCTAAATGATTTCTGCCTCCAGTCAGCATTCTTCTAAAGAGCTTGACCACATGGTTATAGGGAGATAGGAAAGTATTATGGAATAAGTAATTAGAAATTAAAATGTTACACATGGTACATGACGGAATATGAGGGTGATGGAAGAGTTGAAATGAATTTGATAGAGTTAAATTGAGAATTTGGGAGTATAAACTTTGCCTAGTAAGTCTGTAGCTAACAGGGTGGAAAAAATTCACAATATTGATACACCTTGGCTGCTTCTTGATGCTTTTAACAAGATATCAGGAGATATGCTGAGGTGCGAGTTGGCTAAATACTGAGAAAAATAAAAGAGAATATAATTTCACTAAAGGAAGCTCTCTCTGCTATGGACTGCCACTTAAAATGGCTGAGAGCCCAATAATTTGCAGCTTTACAGGATTGGAAAAGCCGACTGTATGTGTAACCCAAGAAATAAGAGAGATGCTTTTCTAATACAAGCCAGCCCAATGGTACCAACCTAATTAAGGGTATCTCCTTCTTCCCCAAGTCTGTTATTTCACACGGCCTCAAGGTAATTGCCATTAAATTGACGGGGAGAGAGATGCGTAAACAAGAGCTCCAGTATATGAAAAAGGAGATTCATCAAGTTTCAAAACAACATGTCTGATTAACTTCATGTACAGTTTATTGAAAGCAAATAGACATGAAGGCTGCCAAAGCTTGAGGAAGTTGTATTGCCACAGAAATTACAGACCTTTACAAAGACTGTGATTATTTAATTTTTAGTTACCCTCTGTCGCATGCCTGTAGCAGCCCCCATGAGGTATCTTTCTATCATCGACTTCATATTAGACCACTGAGGATCACAGATAAGGAAGAACCTTCCAGAGTCTAAGAAAGACAATGCATGGGCAAGTTATTCACAGATAGCAGAAGGAGAAGAAATCAGCAGATTAACCCAGGAAGCAGTGTTTGGTAACCACCATGGACTCTTTCACATTCTTCCTACTTCTAATAACCTGATCTCTTCCTCTAGGACCCCTGAAGTCTTACATTCGTTTCCATTTCTTAGTCCTCTTCAATCTGGGTCACAAGAATTTCATTCAACACATATGCCTATTGTATGAAAATACCTTTTTTATGCAATTACAGAACACAAAGATGAGTAAAAATAAGGTTTTTAGGAATAATGTTTGCTATCCAGTATGGTCACACACATGATTTAAAGGCTATTATGAGAAATTTCCTACACCACAATATTTTTCCCATAATGAATACCTTGACTTTGTTACAGCAACTTTGAGGAAGAGATGGGGCTTTTGTCCTAGTGGGTTCCTCATGTAGGCTATAGATAGATTGGGAGAGCATAGACTCAGTGACAGCTGACCATATGATTTCAAATGGCACATAATTTGAATACTGTTGTGAGTAAAAACACCTACTTCACAATTTTTCCTGATCTGAAAGAGTCTCCCTTTAGTTCAGGACCTCTCCTGAACTCTCAGTTCAATAACCCCACGTTTCTGCCCCCTCGCCCCCCTCACACACATTCCAAAGTTCCTTATTTTAACATGACTCTTCCATTTCCTGTACAGCAAGAATGGCATGCAAAAGTATACTGCAGAAACAATTTTTTGAAAAGCAATGTGGCATCTAGAATTTATTTTCCACATTGACTCTAGCCAAAGGACAAATCCTAATCCTCATCATAAACCAAAAGATGGAATGCCTTACTCCTTTTTATCATATTTTCATTTTGAAGAGCAACAAGGCTAAATGTATTCACAATTTACTGCTCTCTTAAAGAAAGCAGTAATAGGGTTTCAGAATCAAGCTTTGGAGAGCACTTAAATATTTAGCAACATTAAAGCACTCTTTTTTCTACTACAATTTAATGCCTCCAGTATAAGAATTATTCACATAAAATGTTTAAGTGTTGAACACCTCTGTATAGGACATTGAATAAAGGTTGAACTAAATAAATGTTTAGGGAATTCCTATTACATGACAGAATATTCCAGCATCAATTTTGATATGCTAATTTAAATGCACAGAATTTATAAATAATAAACATTTTTTTAAGTCAGTGAAGGGGGAGACCTTCAAGAAGGTGGAGGAGTAAGATGTGAAGATCACCTTCCTCCCAACAAATACATCAGAAATATATCTACATGTGGAACAACTCCTACAGAACACCGACTGAACCCTGGCAGAAGACCTCAGACTTCCCAAAAGGCAAGAAACCCCCGACATACCTGGGTAGGGCAAAAGAAAAAAGAAAAAACAGAGACAAGCGAATAGGGACAGGACCTGCCCCTTTGGGAGGGAGCTGTGAAGGAGGAAAAGTTTCCACACACTAGGAAGTCACTTCACTGGTGCAGACAGGGGTTAGTGGGGCATGGGGGGAAGCTTCAGAGCCACGAAGGAGAGCGCAGTAATAGGGGTACAAACTGCAAAGTGGAGAGATTCCCGCCCACAGGATCGGTGCCGACCAGCACTCACCAGCCTGAGAAGCTTGTCTGCTCACCCGCTGGGGTGGGGCCTGGGAGCTGAGGCTCAGGCTTCAGAGGTAGGATCCCAGGGAAAGGACTGGGGCTGGCTGCATGAACACAGCCTGAAGGGAGCTAGTGCACCACAGCTAGTTGGGAGGGAGTCCAGGAAAAGGTCTGGACTTGCTGAAGAGGCAAGAGACCATTGTTTCATGGTGCACGAGGAGAGGGGATTCAGAACACTGCCTAAACGAACTCCAGAAATGTGCGCCAGCAGCGGCAACCAGCGTAGACACCAGAGACAGGCATGAGACGCTAAGGCTGCTGCTGCAGCCACAAAGAAGCCTGTTTGCAAGCACATGTCACTATCCACACCTCCCCTCCTGGGAGGTTATGCAGCCCACCACTGCAGCAATGGAAAAACAGCAAATAACATTCAAGGGAATGCCCATAAGGTTAACAGCTGATCTTTCAGCAGAAACTCTGCAAGACAGAGGAAGTGGCAAGACATATTTAAAGTGATGAAAGGGAAAAACCTACAACCAAGGATCTCATTCAGATTCAAGGGAAAAATTAAATTCTTTACAGACAAGCAAAAGCTAAGAGAATTCAGCACCACCAAACCAGCTTTACAACAAATGCTAAAGGAACTTCTCTATGCAGGAAAAACAGAAGGAAAAGACCTACAAAAACAAACCCCAAACAATTAAGAAAATGGTAATAGGAACATACATAACGATAATTACCTTAAATGAAAATGGATTAAATGCTACAACTAAAAGACATAGACTGGCTGAATGGAAACAAAAACACAACCCATATATATGGTGTCTACAAGAGACCCAGTTCAGACCTAGAGACACATACAGACTGAAAGTGAGAGGACGGAAAAGATAATCCAGGCAAAAGAAACCAAAAGAAAGCTGGAGTAGCAATTCTCATTTCAGACAAAATAGACTTTAAAATAAAGATTATTACAAGAGACCAAGAAAGACACTACATAATGATCAAAGGATCAATCCAAGAAGATATAACAGTTGTAAATATTTATGCACCCAACATAGGACCACCTCAACACATAAGGCAAATGCTAATGGCCATAAAAGGGGAAACTGACAGTAACACAATCATAGTAGGGGGATTTAACACCCCACTTTCACCAATGCACAGATCATCTGAAATGTAAATAAATAAAGAAACACAAGCTTTAAATGATACATTAAACAAGGTGGACTTAACTGATACTTATAAGACATTCCATCCAGAAACAACAGAAGACACTTTCTTCTCAAGTGTCCATGGAACATTATCCAGTCTAGATCATATCTTGGGCCACAAATCAAGCCATGGTAAATTTGAGAAAATTGAACTACAACTCTATGAGACTAGATATCAATTACAGGAAAAAAATCTGTAAAAAAATACAAACACATGGAGGCTAGAGAATACATAACTAAATAACCAAGGGATCACTGAAGAAATCAAAGAGGAAATCAAAAAATACCTAGAAAGAAATGACAATGAAAACACGATGACCCAAAACCTATGGGATGCAGCAAAAGCGGTTCTAAGAGGGAAATTTATAGCAATACAATCCTACCTCAAGAAACAAGAGATATCTCAAATAAACAACCTAACATTAAACCTAAAGCAATTAGAGAAAGAAGAACAAAACAACCCCAAAGTTAGTAGAATGAAAGAAATCATAAAGATCAGACCAGAAATAAATGAAAAAGAAATGAAGGAAACAATAGCAAAGATCAATAAATCTAAAAGCTGGTTCTCTGCAAACATAAACAAAATTGATAAACCATTAGCCAGACGCAACAAGAAAAAAAGGGAAAAGACTCAAATCAATAGAATTAGAGATGAAAATGGAGAAGTAAAAACTGACACTGCAGAAACACAAAGCATAATGAGAGATTACTACAAGCAACTATATGCCAAAAGAATGGAAAAACTGGAAGAAATGGACAAATTCTTATTAAAGCACCACCTTCCAAGACTGAACCAGGAAGAAATAGAAAATATAAACAGAATAATCACAAGCACTGAAACTGAAACTGTAATTAATTATCTTCCAACCAACAAAAGCCCAGGACCAGATGGCCTCTCAGGCAAATTCTATCAAACATTTAGAGAAGAGCTCACACCTACCCTTCTCAAACTCTTCCAAAATATAGTAGAGGGAGGAACACTCCTAAAATCATTCTACAAGGCCACCATCACCCTGATACCAAAACCATACAAAGATGACACCAAGAAAGAAAACTGCAGGCCAATATAACTGATGAACATAGGTGCAAAAATCCTCAACAAAATACTAGCAAAGAAAATCCAACAGCACATTAAAATGATCAAACACCATGATCAAGTGGGGTTTATTCCAGGAGTGCAAAGATTCTTCAATATACACAATCAATCAATGTGATACACCACATAACAAATTGAAGGAGAAAAACCATATGATCACCTCAATAAATGCAGGAAAAGCTTTTGACAAAAATTCAACACTGATTTATGATAAAAACCCTCCAGAAAGTAGAGATAGAGGGAACTTACCTCAACATAATAAAGGCCATATATGACAAACCCACAGCCAACATCATTCTCATTGGTGAAAAACTGAAACCATTTCCTCTAAGATCAGGAACAAGACAAGGTTTTCCACTCTCACCACTATTATTCGACATAGTTTTGGAAGTTTTAGCCACAGCAATCAGAGAAGAAAAAGAAATAAAGGAATCCAAATCAAAAAAGAAGAAGTAAAACTGTCACTGCTTGCAGATGACATGATACTATACATAGAGAATCCTAAAGATGCTACCAGAAAACTACTAGAGCTAATCAATGAATTTGGTAAAGTAGTAGAATACAAAATCAATGCACAGAAACCTCTTGCATTCCTAAACACTAATGATGAAAAATCTGAAAGAGAAATTAAGGAAACACTCGCATTTACCATTGAAACAAAAAGAATAAAAGACCTAGGAATAAACCTACCTAAGGAGACTAAAGATCTGTATGCAGAAAACTATAAGACACTGATGAAAGAAAGTAAGATGATACAAACAGATGGGGGAATATACCAATTTCTTGGATTGGAAGAATCAACATTGTGAAAATGACTATACTACCCAAAACAATCTACAGATTCAATGCAATCCCTATCAAACTACCAATGGCATTTTCCAGAGAATTATAACAAAAAATTTCGCAATTTGTATGGAAACACAAAAGACCCCAAAGAGTCAAAGCAATCTTGAGAAAGAAAAACAGAACTGAAGGAATCATGCTACCAGACTGCAGACAAAACTACAAATCTACAGTAATCAGAACAGTATGGTACTGACACAAAAACAGAAATACAGATCAATGGGACAGGACTGAAATTCCAGAGATAAAACCACGAACCTACAGTCACCTTTTTTTTCTCCTTTTTTGTTAAAGGAGAAAAGAATATACAATGGAGAAAAGACAGCCTCTTCAAAAAGTGGTGCTGGGAAAACTGGACAGCTACATGTATAGAATGAAATTAGAACACTCCCTAACACCATACACAAAAATAAACTCAAAATGGATGAAAGACCTAAATGTAAGGCCAGACACTATAAAATTCTTAGAGGAAAACATAGGCAGAACACTCTATGCCATAAATCACAGCAAGATCCTTTTTGACCCACATCCTAGAGAAATGGAAATAAAAACAGAATAAAAAAATGGGACCTAATGAAAGTTAAAATCTTTTGCACAACAAAGGAAACCATAAACAAGGTGAAAAGACAGCCCTCAGAATGGGAGAAAACATTTGCAAATGAAGCAACTGACAAGGATTAATCTCCAAAATTTACAAGCAGCTCATGCACCTTAATATCAAAAAAAAAAAAAAAAAAAAAAACCAAACCAAAAATGGGCAGAAGACCTAAATAGACATTTCTCCAAAGAAGATATACAGATTGACAACAAACACATGAAAGGATGCTGAACATCACTAATCATTAGAGAAATGCAAATGAAAACTACAGTGAGGTATCAACTCACACCAGTCAGAATGTCCATCATCAAAAAATCTACAAACAAGAAATGCTAGAGAGGGTATGGAGAAAATAGAAGCCTCTTGCACTGTTGGTGGGAACGTAAGGTGATACAGCCACTACGGAGAACAGTATGGAGGTTCCTCAAAAATCTAAAAATAGAACTACCATACGACCTAGCAATCCCACTACTGGACATATACCCTGAGAAAACCATAATTCAAAATGAGTCATGTATCACAATGTTCATTGCAGCTCTATTTACAATAGCCAGGACATGGAAGCCACCTAAGTATTCATCGACAAATGAATGCATAGAGAAGATGTGCCACATATATACAATGGAATACTACTCAGCCATAAAAAGAAAGGAAATTGAGTTCTTTGCAGTGAGGTGGATGGACCTAGAGTCTGTCATACAGAGTGAAGTAAGTCAGAAAGAGAAAAACAAATACCATATGCTAACACATAAATATGGAGTCTCAGAAAAAACATGGTTCTGAAGAACCCAGGGGCAGGACAGGAATAAAGACACAGATGTAGAGAATGGACTTGAGGACATGGGGAGGGGGAAGGGTAAGCTGGGACGAAGTGAGAGAGTGGCTTGGAGACATATACACTACCAAATGTCAAATAGATAGCTAGTGGGTAGCAGCCGCATAGCACAGGGAGATCAGCTCAGTGCTTTGTGACCACCTAGAGTGGTGGGATAGGGAGGGTGTGAGCAAGACACAACACGGAGGAGATATGGGGATATATGTATATGTACAGCTGATTCACTCTGTTATAAAGCAGAAACTAAGACAGCATTGTAAAGCAATTATACCCCAATAAAGGTGTTTAAAATTATTAATTAATTAAAGTCAGTGAAAAATAGAAGGTATGTCAGCTCCCCTCATCACCAAATTGTTCATTTCTTTTTACTGTCCTAGCTAATTTCTGCTCTACTTTGACATGCTGAATTCTCTAATCTTATATCTGAGAACCTGGAAATACGATTTTTCGAATATCTGCTCTGATAACACAACCCTGGCCCCATGCATTGGTGCCTGTGTCCCAGTTAATATCACATCCACTTCTCTGAAATTTTCCCAAATGTGCAAAGTGCTAATGCATTTTTTTTCTTTTGTTTAGTTCCAAAAATCCATGCTACACTTACATGGCTTTTTTAAATTAAAAAATTACATTTGTTTGAAATAATGAAGTGTTCCTGGGAGGTCGTATTCAACAAAAATTATGAAGAGCGCAATGAGCTTCATGATTTCTCACACAAAAATAAAAGGTCTAGATAACCTTAACAATGGATTTTAATGTCTCTCTCCCCTGGAGGAGGTAGACAGAAGTATCATTCACATAAGCAACAGAAGTCTGGGTGATTCAGTTGTCTTTGTGTTTCCTCTGAGGAATCCGAGACCAAAACGACAACGAATGGCAGCTCTTCTCTGTGCCTCCCCTCACAACGTCTCTGAAGACCCCTGGACTGCATTATTGCGTGCAGCCGGGGTTTGCATGAACCTCCTTTCCCCCAGAGTGAGCTCGCTTAGAAGGGCAGTGTGATAGGAAGGAAATCAGGTAGTGTGTAGTAAGGTAAACAACTTGAGACCTTGAAAAGGTTCTATTACCCAGATTTAGCTCTCCTATCAATTAGTTTGGAGTAATAACACTTTTCTTATAAGATTTCAGGGATAATTGAATGCAAAGGCATACGTGAAGGATCTGGGAAAATTAGGCACTCAATGACTGATAGTTTCTTTCCCTTTCTCATTTTCCTTAGGGAAGTAATGTTCAGTCCATCCCTTGCTTTATGGGAATGGACTGAGTTGGCAGCAAAAGTCATGAAAGGAAGAAGAGGAAGAAAAACCTAAGACCAGGAGGTAAGAATTAGCAGCGTCAGTGATTCTCAGAGCTGTGGCAAAGACTGGCGCATGGTCAGTGATGTGAGAAGCTCACATCACTAGGGATGTAAAATGAGTAACAGTGAAGGGAGAACAGAGTGGAAACATACAGAGGTGGGCAGTAATATATATTACTACATAATACATAATACTACAACAGTAATACATATTATTTGTGGTGAGCTTTTCCCAAAAGACCAGGTGTGATAGTATAGTGGTTCCCAGAACTGCTGGGATTGACAAAAGAGTTTTCAATCTTTACCCTGCCTAATGAGGCTTACAACGAGATCCAAGGTCATTAGTAGTTATTTAAAAACCATTTTTCTGACACTTTGTCTTACTCAAAGTCAGGTTTTAACTGGGGAAAGAGTAAAAGGTACTTTTTCTGTTTCTGAAGTGGATATTTGTCAGTTTTTCCTGCTCACCATACATTCTCCTTTCATAATAGCAAGTCAGTTTCTTACATGTGGCCTTTTAAAAACTCTCTCCTATTAAATGCAAATCCAAGTTCTTCTCTTCCTTTATAGGAGCTGAAGGGGTCAGATCTTCCTTTAAAATGGGAAAGGGAAGGAGTCAGGCTGTGTGCTAGCTCCAAGTCTGGAAAAACATCGGACCTTGAAATAGTGTTGCTAAAACCAAAGGAAAGGTATTAATCTGAGAAGCAGGGACTGAAGAGCCTGTTCTCACTACAGCAGTACTGTACCTTATACTCCCCAGTCACCTTGGTTCCTAACCATTACTAGGACCCCCAGAATTCCCAGAGCCCTCAGGATCTTTCTAATAAATCATACTATACTTGAGTTAGTAAGAAAGCGTTCATATTGCTTGCCTTCAGAATACACAGTGGGGAGAACACTTATCAAAAGCAGATAATTTAGGGAAGGGAGATTGTGTACAGTACCAGAAACACCAGGGGTGGGAAAATTATTTCCTTATGATGCAACCAATTCTATGTCTGAATTTATCTAATTAAAAAAAAATTCTCTTCCCGATATTATACTGAATCTTCTTCCCTGTCACATCTTAATCAGTGAAAGATTATACAACTGAAATTAGTAAGTCAACTTTGACCTATAAAAAGTTCATTGAACTTCTGAAACAGAAACCAAACTGCAAAGAGTCGGAGTAAGTGCGTGGTGTGGATTTGGGAGCAAGAGAAGCTAGCGGTGAAGTAGAAGAGAAATGGCGCGCTGGTTTGAGGCAGTGGAAGTCGGTGTACTTTGGGGTGAATTAGAAGAAGTTAATAGGGGTAAGCTGAGGAACAGCAGGGAGGTTGAAGAGGATAAATGAGGAATACAGATGGAGAAAAATCTCTGATAAGCTGAAGGGACATTTTGATCGGGGGGAAACATGATGGAAACAATGAATAAAGATACAAGGTAATCACAGAGATTGGAGAAACACACACGAAATATCTCTGATTTTAGCAAGGTGTTTCAAAAATTCATGGGCTGTAAGTGATCTTAGAGGCACCTGAAACAACCTCCTGATAAATGTATGCATTTCTTCTTCAGAATTCAAGAGAAAGAGTCAAACAGTTTCTCAAAACTTCTCGTGGTGGGAAAATACTATCTCATGAAATACGATGCACTGTTTCTGAATAGCTCAAACTGTAAATGACTGTAGTAAATGAAGAAAAAAAATACTTTCTTATATGTTCCATTATTTATCCCAGTTTTATCCTCGAAGACCACAAAAATTCCAATCTCTTTTTCAAACACTCACTCCAAATACTTACTTGAAGATAATTATAATTCTTACTTTAGTAGAGGAACTCATCCAAACACATCTTTTAAAATATAGCCTTCCATATCACAGACTGTTATTGGAGACATAAACATCCTCTGTTTAGATCATCTATTCTTTTCCATCTGACGGGAATAACTTTAGTCCCTCTCTGCCTCTCTCTCTCTCTCTCCTGCTTTTCCCCACCTTCCTCTTTCCTTCCCTCTCCTCAGTACCCACTCTCCTTTTCTCTTTCTCATCGTTTGTTCTTCTCTCTTTTATTCTCTTTCTCCTGCAATCTCTCTTCTTTCTTCCCTGTCTCTGTGTCTATGTCTCTCTTTCCGACTCCTTCTCATTTCTTTGTCTCTTCATTTCTCTCTTCCTCACTCACATGTACTCTGCCATGCTTATATTCTTAGGCATATGAAGGTGTACATAGTTACATGCCTTTCTATCCATGGCAATCAATAACTGGCACATTTTCGGTTAGACATGTTCTTCTTCTAAAATGCACATTTCTACACGCCCCTATTCTAACTCTCAGAACTTTGTGATACCTTGGTGATTGTGTTTTTCTACTTAGATTTAAATTTCAAGTTCATGTTCTCTCTGACCCATATGTTGTGCCATCAAAAGTCATGAACATGATTTCTGACACACTTTACAATAATTTCTCCCAAGAACTGCTGAGGCTTCCTTCTATTGATTTTCTTTATCACTTGACAGACAAGATTTCCTTCATATTACCAATATTACAGATAATATCAGATCAGTTTTTTCTCCCCCTCCTTTTAAGCTTAAATTCCTTGTCATGAAATCAATAAAACTCAAGGAAAATATATCTTTTAAAAAATCTTCACAAGAGTCATCTGCCCCTGGAGCAGAATCAATGTATTCAACACTAAACTATGTACCAGAAAGCCAAGTTGTGTCATTCGCTTTATTTTAAAACTTTGTCAATTTTCAGCTTCACATAAAAACAAGAAATTAAAGTCCACCATTTATCTTCAAAACTTTCTGGTTCTTATAAGGATTCCAGTCACATTTGATATTTTTTTCTTTTTTTTTTTTTGAGGTACGTGGGCCTCTCACCGTTGTGGCCTCTCCCGTTGCGGAGCACAGCCTCTGGACACGCAGGCTCAGCGGCCATGGCTCACGGGCCCAGCCGCTTCGCGGCATGTGGGATCCTCCCGGACCGGGGCACGAACCCACGTCCCCTGCATCGGCAGGCGGACTCCCAACCACTTCGCCACCAGGGAATCCCGATATTTCTTTTTTACTGCTTATTTTCCTGATTATAAAATTTATTACTACATTGATTCATCCTATAAATTTTTTATTGAGCATTTACCATATTTACATTAATATGCTAAACTATATATATGAAAAGGCATATTAGAAATTGTCTTTATTGTAATGGAGTGCTCAGTTTATTATATTGGACATGTAAGTCAATGATTACATTACAATATATTAAATCTATGCATTTTTCAAGAATATTCATTACTTTTATTATAAAGGAAAAAGAAATTATTGATTTTTGTCTGAAAACATGGAGATGTCAGAAACAGCCTCAAGAAGATAAATCATTTTAGTTGAGATCCCAGGAAAGGGTAGTAGTTGGATTTTTTTATAACATAGATCTGCCATCGAGGAAAAAAGCAAATCTTAAATTGGACAAATCATGTTGATATACAGCTACTTTCCTTCCTTCTCTTCAGTAATGATTCTCCAAACATCACCTATATTAGTTCATTATCCTATAGACATAAGCAAAATGTCCTCACAATTCTTAAGATCTGTTGTTCTTCCTTGCCCTTTAAGAACACGTTCCCACCCTCTTGCACTGTTGGTGGGACTGTAAACTGATACAGCCACTATGGAGAACAGTATGGAGATTCCTCAAAAAACTAAAAATAGAACTACCATATGACCCAGCAATCCCACTACTGGGCATATACCCTGAGAAAACCATAATTCAAAAGGGGACAGGTACCACAATGTTCACTGCAGCACTATTTACAATAGCCAGGACATGGAAGCAACCTAAGAGTCCATCGACAGATGAATGGATAAAGAAGATGTGGCACATATATACAATGGAATATTACTCAGCCGTAAAAAGAAAGGAAATTGAGTTATTTGTAGTGAGGTGGATGGACCTAGAGTCTGTCATACAGAGTGAAGTAAGTCAGAAAGAGAAAAGCAAATACCGTATGCTAACACGTATATATGGAATCTAAAAAAAAAAAAAAAAAATGGTTCTGAAGAACCCAGGGGCAGGACAGGAATAAAGACACAGACGTAAAGAATAGACTTGAGGACATGAGGAGGGGGAAGGGTAAGCTGGGACAAAGTGAGAGAGTTGCATGGACATATATACACTACCAACCGTAATATAGATAGCTAGTGGGAAGCAGCTGCATAGCACAGGGAGATCAGCTCATTGGTTGGTGACCACCTAGAGGGGTGGGATAGGGAAGGTGGGAGGGAGATGCCAGAGGGAGGAGATATGGGGATATATGTATATGTATAGCTGATTCACTTTGTTATACAGCAGAAACTAACACAACCTTGTAAAGCAATTATAGTCCAATACAGATGTTAAAAAAAAAAAAAAGAACCTGTTCCCATAGACAGTTCAAATTTACCCTTTGTGAGGAAATGCTGAGTTTGGTATAATGCAAATATGATATACCCTTGGCTCAGCTCTTGGATGCCTGATGCTGAATGCCACACAAGTCAGGTGTCCTGTAGCTACTGTCTAATCCCTGTGAGACTAATTTCTCATCTGTAGCATAAATACAGTACCGACTTTGTGTCTCCAGCAACAACCATCTAGCAACCCCTATAAAGATATTGGAAGAAATGTGTCGAATGGTTTGCCTCCTTCTGCTTAGAGTTAAACTTAGGGTTTTCACAATCTAAAATGCTACATACATTAATTATTTTGTTTTCCATTTTTTTTCACTAAAATACCAGTTTCATGAGGGCAAAAATTCTTGTCTATCTTGTTCACCACTGTTTCCCCAAGTGTCTAGAATAGGCTGTCCCATTAAAAGTGCTCCACAAATATCTGTTGAATGAATCAGTGAATGACTGAAGGAAAAAAAACTGCACCTGGGAGATGGGCTGTGCCAGCAAGACTAAGGGAGTACATAAAAAAAGGTTAGTAGGGACACTATGGGAAATGAGATATCAATTCAGTGATTCATTCTATCAATTGGATGGCTATCATGCAGTATTTGGAATGCAGCTGAAGTTAAAAGAGCAGTCCTGAGTGCAACAAGCCCACCCTACAATCAGCAGCTCTGGGCTCGGTTGGATTTAGGATCCTGGGGGGGTCTTGCATGATTGATATTTTTGTGACCTAAGTGCGTTTAATGCATATCTAAGCTGACAGCACCACACATATTTTCCAACTGCTTTAAAAGGTTTATGTAAATTAATCTTCTGATAATTTCCTGTTTGTTTTCCGGATTTTCTACAATAAGTACAATTGCTTTTATTATGAAAAAAAAAAAAAACTGGTTAAAATTGAAAAGAATTTACTAAACAAGAAAAGACTTTCTTTGCTGTGAAAAGGAATGAACCCTCCAGTTAGAAAGGGATTTTATTAAATGTATGGATATTGAATTTTACCAAATAGATTTTCATAGTCTAATGAAATATCTATGCATGTATTCCATGTTCACTGAGAAGAATTTCCTAATAACCCATTCTTAAATTTTTTACATTAAAAATGTGTTTAATATCTTAATTTTGTAACTTCATTTTATTTTAATTGTTAGAATTTTAATTAGAAATTTTATGTTCATATTTTGCTAGTTGGTATTATTATGTGCAAGTAACAAAAGCCAACTCTAGATAACTTAAGCTACGGGGACCTTGTCAGGTGGATATTGGGGACACACAGAATGGTCAGAAGGCTGAAATAAAACCTTAGGACAGAAACCAAAGGAGCTCTGACGGTGAGACAACAAGTCACAGCCAGTGGCCCAAAAGAAGAGTGAGCTTGTTCTGAGGCCAAAGTGCCTTCCCATTCGGGACACTTCCTCAAGACGCAAAGTCCCCAGAGGGAATGTCTTTTGGCCCAAATGTAGTATGTGCTTGTCCCTTTGATGATCCAGGACCCTGGCAGATGGGTCTGGGAACCTTGACTTTCCTTGAGAGGTCAGTGGGAGGTATCCCCTGGGAACACCAATTTTATTAAAGCTCTCCACGATGAGGAATTTCCCCAGTGGGCTTACACTGTCACCAGTAAAGCCCATTAACAATTCCCAGGAAATAAAAATAGAATCTGGATGATAAAGTCTAACCTTTTTCTCCTTTGTGCTCAGTCTGGCTTCGCTTGCTCAGAGGGTGGCGCGTGCAGAGGCCTCACACCCATCCTTTCAGACCAGATTTCCTGGTGCAAAATGGCTGCGGACGTCTCAGCTCCCGGGCTGTGTGCAGAAACGCTGCGCGCAACACCTCAGTTCACGATGACTGCAACGACTCGCAGCGTGTAGAGACACTGTGCCGGGTACTTTGAGGCGAAGCGCACAGCCTCGCGAGAACTCTGCCTCCGTCATGAGATCCCTGCAAAGCAGCCCCACCCACCGCCTGTGTGGAGAGCATGTGTTTTACAGATTGAGCTCGCGCCGCTCCCATTCGTTAACCTAAGAATAACGCTTTCCTTTGCTTCTGAACCAAACTTGGTCTCCTTTTGGCACAAGCCACACCAGCCAGAAGGACCCGTGTTGGAAGGTCAGTAAAAACACTAGAGCTAATAGGGGCAGGTTGGAGACAGGATATCCAGTCTCACCGTGAGTTTCCATTTAATTATTTTTCTTACTATTTTTTCCAGATTGGATAAATGTTATGGTGGCTATATAAAATTAATGTTTTTATATTTATTTTCTCTAGCACAGTATGTAATATGTGAATAATCCTTTCTTTAATGTACCAAGAAATTATCAGGTCAAGTATTTATTGGTCTCATCAAAAACTTACTGGAATGTAACTTCTAATTTTTCAATTTCATCTGTGATGGTTGGTTTATTCCTTGATACTAAATTGGGTTGGCCAAAAAGTTCGTTTGGGTCTTTTCATAACATCTTACGGAAAAAACAAGGGGCTTGAACCATGTTTGTCTTTTTAAAATTTAATTTTATATTTAACTTATTTAAACCAAAACCGAAACAAAAAAATTTCTCCCAACCTCCACCCCTCCACCCCTGGCAACCAGCAACCTGTTCTCTGTGTCAATGAGTTTAGTGCTTGTTTTTCTTCTTAAGAGTCCACATGTAAGTGAAATCATACTGGATTTGTCTTTATCTGTCTGACTTATTTCACTTGGCATAGTACCCGGGAGGTCCATCTGCGTTACCGCAAATGGCTAGATTTCACTCTTTTTAATGGCTGAATAATATTTTTATGTATATATATCTCACAATTTCTTTACGCGTTCATCTATTAATGGACATTTAGGTTGTTTCCGTATCTTGGCTATTGTAAATAATGCTGCATGAACATGGGGCTGCCTATATCTTTAACAGTTAGTGTTTTCATTTTCTTCAGCTAAATACCCAGAAGCGGAATTGCTGGATTGTATAGTAGTTCTATGTTTAAGTTTTTGAGGAACCTTCACATTGTTTTCCATGGTGGCTGCACCAATTTACATTCCTATCAACAGTGCACAAGGGATCCCTTTTCTCCACATTTTTGCCAACACTTGTTATTTCTTGTCTTTTTGATAGCAGCCATTCTAAAAGGCATGAGGTGATGATATCACTGCGGTCATGTCTGTCTTATTCATAGCTATAGTCTTGGTGCTTAGGACAGTCACTAGGGTATAATTGTTGTGTTAATTAACAGCTTAATTAATTTGTTGAACTGTGAAGGAATAACCTTAAAAACAGTTTTGATCATGTATCGTTAAGGACATGTTTCCATTCATTAAATTGTTTAGCATAACTTTCTGTGTCATACTATTTTCTTTTCATGTAAAAATCATTATGTATTTTGTTCTTTCATTTCCAGTTTTATTTATAATTTATCTTCTTTTGATGATTAGATCAGTGTTTTTGGAAAATAAACTCCCAGGCTCATCAATTTTACTATCTAGTTATTTTTTTTGTTTACAAGTTCTTATATTTGGTATAGTAATTCCACTATTTTCTTAATTTAAAATGTTTTTTAGTTAAACAATTAGTTTCTTTATTTCTATTCTTGAGAAAGAAAATTACAGCCATAAACATTTCAAGCTCCTAATCCAGACAGCTAAAATACATAGAAACTGTATTTGGAGCAGGTTACTTAACCCCTCTGAACTTGAGTTTTTACATCAGTAGGATGGTGATAATACCTTGCAGGGCATCTGTAAGGATTAAATGAAGGACTGCTTAGCAGAGTGCCTAACTTACAAAGAACATTCAATATTTCCATTCACTCTATTACCTTTTTTTTTAACAATGATATAATTTACAACCATGGGTTTATATCTTCGTAAAACTTTGAATATATGGTCCATAATATTTTCATATAGTATCCCTTCATTACATATTTTAAATAATCTATTGAACTTTAATTACTTCTTTGACCAAAATACTCTTCAGATAGAATAGTTGTCAAAAAAAATTGTACTTTGGATTTTAGTGCTTTACAATTACTATATAGTTTTGTTACTACTTATTGTAAAATGTTATTTATTTTTGTCTGTTTTTTGCAGGTTCATTGAAATTTGATAGTTTCACGTCCTATAATGTTATTATACATTTTTGCTTTTTTGAAATTGAGACATTTAACGTTACCTAGAATATAATCACATTTGAATCATAAATGTCTCATAGATATATTGTAGGTTTATAACATATAAACTGTATGTCATGTTTATATGATATATAGTTAGTGAAGCATTCCAAATGTTCACTTTCCAAGCCATCATTTTCTGCATTAATTCTTTTATCTTTTAAAAACAATTCCCTTTCTTGTGATTCCTTGCCTTTTATCTTCTGTCTTTGCTGTATAGACTATTTTTAACCTCCTATCATTTTCAGAGAACTGATGATAAAGACCTAAAATTAATCTTAAGATCTAATATTCAAATAGCACTGAAGTGAACTCAAGAAAGCAGAAAGCTTTGAATTTGTTCTTTCCCTAATTATCTGACATGGATCTGCTATTATGGCATAAATGCAGAATATTTTTAAATGGTCAGATAGTTACACAGATACTTTCCAATTATCCTGTTTTCCTTGCTGTTGCCTAAATTAAATGACATATTATACACCTGATATTTACCTGTGTTCTGAAACTTGCTCCAATGGATATTTAAAATTCAGGGAATAGGAGTGAGATAAGCTCTGACACCTTTTCTGACTCTCTTGAGCCGTGTGAATTGCCATGGTAATGAGAAGGGACTGAAGAAGGAAGACATTGATGAATCATTGGGGTTTGTGAACCTTGGTGAGAAATTTCCTCTGAGTCATGACTGACCCAGAGCCTTGTCTGGTCCCTGTGGTCTCTAAAATCTCCTATGACTCACTAAGCCAGAGAAGCTGTTATTCAAGCCTTAGTATATATGTTGGGATATCCTCAGAGGAACAAAAAAATCCTCCCATTGTCTTTTTCCTATTCACTTTTTAAATGCTCCTCAAGAATAAACTTCTTGTCACTGATGGGAGTTTCTTTTTTGATGATTCTGACTTTTGTTCTTTCAGAGGAAGGTTGTAAGCTTCCATCTTTTATTTACATTCTTTTCTTAATTTATCCAGCTCTATTTTTATACAATAGGTCGTTTATTTAGCATCAATATTCTCTTTATTTTTAAAATGTGTTGTAGAGTCACTTTTGCATACTTTAATTCAGTAACTACTTCTATTTATTTAAATGGCTATCTGTATTCCATATTGGATATGTTGAATTTTTTCTCCACCATGAACAGGAAAATATCTGTGATATTTATCTAAGTCTGCTTGAGAGAGTTAAATGCAGTCTTTGGTGAAGTAAGTGTTCTTTTCCCTCTAACCTCTAAATATTTTTCAAATGATTTGTAGTAACTGGAGTTATGGGTAATGCAATTTATATATATATATATATATTTTTTTTTTTTTTTTTTTTTTTTTTTGCGGTACGCGGGCCTCTCTCTGTTGTGGCCTCTCCCGCTGCGGAGCACAGGCTGCGGACGCGCAGGCTCAGCGGCCATGGCTCACGGGCCCAGCCGCTCCGCGGCACGCGGGATCTTCCCGGACCGGGGCACGAACCCGCATCCCCTGCATCGGCAGGCGGACTCTCAACCACTGCGCCACCGGGGAAGCCCGCAATTTATATTTATAATGTGCTTTAAGGTTATATTGCTTTCATTCATCTGTCATTTGATCAGCATACCAATTATTTGGAATATTTTGTTTGTATTGGATACTCACTTTAATTTTACCAAAGAAACTTAAGGTCAGTAAAGGTGAATGATTCTCCAAACTTTCCCAGTTCACAAAGTTTATAGGTTGCAGAAATAAGACCCTCGATAGCATGTGACTTCAAATCCTATGGTCTGTATTCAGTTACAAATTGCCTCTCTTTTGGATTTATTGTCATTTTAAGCATAACATAGCTCTACAATGAACTATGGTATTAAATGTTTTATTTATTATATTAATGTTGGTAAATAATGCATATACAACATAAAAATACCTGAGTATACAATATCTGTGAATCAACTAGAAAAACAATTTTGACTCTAATTAGTAAGTTATACACCTTGCCCATTCAATCATGTATGTTTATATATTTGGACTGGTCATGAGATTGAACTAAATAAGCTACTTTTAAAAAGTTCATCTGTTGAAAAATAATTAGGATAGCTGTGATACATGCAGATGACGTTGATTATCTGTGATTCAAAATATAATGTTCCTAGACATATGGAGGGGCTAAACCCTTAAAACCCTTATACCAAAACAATTACCCAAGACAAAAGAAGACAGTTGATATTGATTTCATATAAACTGTGTGGTGGGCACTGAGTCAGGGATGTCATATTACCTGATGTTATTAGACATCTCTAAATCATTGATATTCACCTTGGTTAATTGGGAAAAAACTGAGGCTCATGGAAGTTATAATTTGTCTTGCTCTGATGCTCTTGCTATTTCTTCAACAAACAAGGTTTCAGAGATGAAATGTGAGTGGCAAAGGTTAATGATGTTTTTGAAAAACAGAGAAGCTGAACATCATACGTAAGAGTTTGCGTCAAAGATTTTTTTAAGAAGCTCTTAGAGGCAGAACAGGAGTGTTAAACGTTTATCATGGACAAGACAGATTTGCAAGTATCTCCCAAGTCCTAATGGGCAGTCAGCCTCAGGGGTTGTGGAACTCCAACACGGGAGCTTCCCCACCTATTATTCCTGTTCATGTTTTCTCTTCTAAGGGATCGTGTTGATGAAATAAAATTCATATTTTAAGGCAAGACAAGGAAAAATTAAACATAAAATTTTTCTCTGCCCATTTGGGCCTCCTCCCTCCCCTCCCGTGTGCATTGTGCATCTGTGTTATGCATTAACTGGACCTCCTCAATGGCAGAAAACCTGTTCAACCATAAAGATCAAGTTTTCTTCTTTTGACGCCAGCCATGTAACTCCTTGGAAGATACCATTCCTTTCTCAATCCTGTACAGGGTAACGATAATCCACCACTCGCCTTGTATGTGTAGGCATATTTGGTGAGCTTTATGTACAATGCCAATATATCATTTCCCTTAAATGGTGCAGAAATGATTGGTCAGATGACCTGGGGAGATACTGGTCCACACCTAATAGAAGTTCTTAACTTAAATACTTATGACCTTATTAATGTTACTACCTATATTACTTATATTCTGCATATTTTACAAGGTTATTGTGTCTTGCATTACCAAATGTGTGACTGAAACTCCTATAAAAATAATGATAATAAGGCAACTTGAAACAATTGATCGAATATATAGTTCTATAAGATCAATAATTGTCATAGTGTAACTGTAGATATGGGAAGAAGCAACCTGAGAGAACCATTTCCTGGATCATAACAGACTAGTAAGACAGGTGGTCCAGAGACTTTGGTTACTGTTAACAGAGCCTAATACAGTAATAGTACATTGAGTGGCCTATCAGCAAGAGCCTCACCTGAACTGGGAATAAGCATTCCTAGTGCCTGAGACAAACTGGTCACAAATGCCTCTCAAACTTTGGTTGAAATTAAGACCAAAGAGAAGGGATTGTAGCGTAACGAATGTTTTGCCCACCATCCGGTTCTACAAGAATCAAGTCATTAGCTACTGTAGTTACTCACTGACAGTATGCCATGAAACGAATTCAGGGTGAAGATCAGGATGAAGCCGTTTGTGCTCTAGGAAAACTGGCAGAACTGGCCCTCAGATAGTTACATATTTTTAGGAGAAAATTTTAGGAATCCAGTTTCTTGCATCTTCTACTTAGAAAAGCACTAAAACATTAACTATCTGTTCCTCACGAATAGCAGTAAGCTTCTCCCAGGATGTGTGCTTGATTGCACAGCACCCCTTCGTCAAAAATATACTGGCCTCCCTCCTTACCTCTTTGGAACAGCTCTCAGATCTCTGAGAGACTGTCTCTCAGGTTATAATCCTCAGTTTGGATCAAATAAAATTTTCCATTTCTTCCTTAGATTGACTATTGATTAATTTTGTCAACAGTGTGCATTCTACTTCCTAACTGAAAACTAACTTTTCCAGATTTTGGTTCCTTTTTATCTGCTCTACTTTAATATATCATTCCATTAAGGAAGAATCTTTCGATTAACATAAAAGTTCCTAGAGTGTTGAAAACAAGCTACTGGTTTTATGAAATTGAACATCTGTAGCTAAAAACTAAGAAGATAGCTCTGCAACTCCAGCTGACTCAATAATTTTATTTTTCTTGAATTACATGTCTTGTAAGTGTATGCATCAGCATTATATATTAATAAGTATGCCAATTAATTAACAGAGATTTTTAATTTCCAAATTAAGCTTAATAGTCATCGTTTAATACCTTGAACCTATTTACTTGTTTGTTTGTTTTGCGGTACGCGGGTCTCTCACCATTGTGGCCTCTCCCGTTGCGGAGCACAGGCTCCAGACGCGCAGGCTCAGCGGCCATGGCTCACGGGCCCAGCCGCTCCGCGGCTTGTGGGATCTTCCCGGACCGGGGCACGAACCCGTGTCCCCTGCATCGGCAGGCGGATTCTCAACCACTGCACCACCAGGGAAGCCCTATTTACTTGTTTTAACGGGAACTAGAAATGAGATTTACAAGTATTTTCTTATATGATTTGAAAAGAATGAAATTATTTATATTTAAATAATAAATCAGATCGTAAATTTGATGAAATATTAAATATATCATTGAAAAAGAAGAAATATGTTGCAAATAACCAATTAATCCCAATTTACGTTTTAAGCCCAGTTTAGGTGGAAAGGGTAGAAACTGGAAAAAGTAAAAGTTAGATAAACTGTATCTGAAGTAGAAGAAAATCAAAAGGTAGTGTTTATCTCCGTTAGTTATTATAATATATACCAACATGTTTTTGAAATATTTTTCAGTTTTAGCCCAACTCTACCTATCTAGCCCACACGGAACAGAACACTTTGCTTTCTTTCGTAGCAGGAGTCTTTCCAGTTATCAATCTCCAACATCTAGATGGGAGTCATTCAAAAGAGTGGAAGGGTCCAGAAGTCAATGAGATAAGGCAAAGCAATCAAAACAAAGCACATGAAGCACAATTGTAGGAGAAGAGAGATGGATACAGAAAAAATAATGCAAAGAACACATGAGAACATCCAAATGACAACTTTCTGAACTCATGCAAAATAATTTCAAGAGATATAAACATGTTTCCCAATAAAAGATCTAGAAAGTGACTTAGGGAAAAAATTACTGATGATAACGAGTTTACGGTCTGAAAGGTCAAGTGCAAGGAATGTCTCAGAGGAGAGAGCCAAAAAATGAAGAAATGGAAAAATGAAGTTATGCAGTGTGATTTAAAGGGTAAAGCCAAAAACTTCTAAAAACTAGTGTGCAGCTCCCTCAAAATGTCATTGTTGCCCGATCTTTGAAAACACATGGGCAAGTGTTTAAATCAATAGAGAAAGTGAAAGCCATTCCTTCCCTAGGGGCATTTGGCATTAGTCCACTTAGAAACTAAGATTTTTTCTTTGCTTCCAGCAATGGGCCAGGGTTGTGGAATTGAGAACCAAGAGGAACTGTTGTAACTACATGGGGCCTGTGTTACCCACTGGAGATTTGCAAGTGTTTCAAACACTGTCTCTTCCTAAAAACATTTGATATTTGATAAAGTTCAACATCTCTACATGATAAAGTCCAACAGAAAACCAGCAATGGAAGGGTCTCCTTAACAAAGACTGTTTATGACATTAACATCATAGTTAATATTGTAATATTAAAAGTTTTCCCTGAAGTTAACAACCAGTCAAGGATGTTCAGTATTATCAATCCTGTTAAACATTATTATTGAACAGGCCTTAACCAGAGAAAGAATAAGAATTGGAGGAGGAGGAGGAGGGGAAGGAGGAAGGGCACAAGAATAGAAAGGAAGAAGTAAAACTATTTTTATTTAGAGATGGCATGATGTACATGTAGAAGCTCAAAATAATTTCCTAATATACCACTATGTCTAAAAAGTAAATCTAGCAAGGTCAATATTTTTAAAAAGCAATTATATTTTTATATCCTAAAAACAAAATAAATTGTAAGTTAAATTTAAAAAAATACCACTTATACTGGTTTTAAAAAGTCAAATATCAAAAAATAAATTTAAAGAAATATGTAAAGACCACTACAATAAAAATTATAAACACTTAAAGTAACAGTGTATTAGTGTGCTAAGGATGCAACAACAAAGTACCACAGACTGGGTGGTTTAGACAACAGAAGTTTATTTTCACACAATTCTGGATGCTAGAGATCCGAGATTAAGGTGTTGGCAGGCTTGGTTCCTTCTGAGACCTCTCTCCATGGCTTGTAAATTGCTGTCCTCTCCTCGTATGTCTGCATCACACTTGCGTCACCCTCCCTCTACTCATCTCTGTCCAAATTGCCTCTTCTTACAAGGACACCAGCTATAATGGATTAGGACCCACCCAAATGACATCATTTTAACTTAAGTATTTCTTTTAAGATTTTATCTCCAAATACAATCACAGTCTGAGGCATTGGTGGGTTAGGACTTCAATATATGAATTTGGCCGGTGCAGGGGTTGGGGAGGGGTGACAGTTCAGCCCATAACATGTAATGAGGCAATAGTGAAATAAAAAAAGTGAAAGAAGTATTCACATTTGGAGAGGTGTTAGGCATGTGGTGCAACTGAGCTAGATACTCATTTGTCCTTGAAAAAAATCGACACCAGATAAATTCTAAATTTGAGAAATGAAGAAACAGAAGTATAAGCTTATCACTTAATTTGGAGTAACCCTCAAATAACTAAACATATGACTTTGAAAATATGGTTGGCTCTAGGAATAGGGACTGGGACTACATAAAGATATAAGCTAGAAACCAGTATTTGAATTTATAAAATCTTTTGGCCTACTTTTTCAGCTATATGCTAAAGATATGCAAAAAAATGCAACTTACTACTAAAATAACAGGTAATTAATCAGAAAAAAAAAAGACCTACATCTAGTAAACAATCTAAAGAAAGGAACTCAAACTATTAGAAACAAGAAAGGGACTCGAAACACAAATATCAAAGAGATTTTTTTAACTGTACACATAACACAAAATATTAATTTAAAATCATGAATATATTTGTGATGTATTATATAAATCACTAAAATTGTCATATAAAGATTTAGCGTATCTGGAGAGACCATTAAAATCAGAAACCATTTAAAGTGGTAAAATAATAACTTTTCAAATATGTGAGACCGAAGATGCTGTCAAACTTCCATAGAGCAGATAATTTTTATATTTAAAATGTTTCTGAGCACACAAAGAGGAATAAAACTTTCTATATCTTTTTCTTTTTTTTAAGACACACAGGATACCTACACAAAAGTACAGACTAATCACACTAATCAATGGTAAGTTACTACCCCATCAAATTGAGAACTTTATTAAATAAATGATTAAATATGATCAAATAAGCTGTATTTTAGAAATTCAAACTTGGGTCAATACTCATAAATATATTAATATACTTAGCTTATCATACTTGAGATACAAGTTATATTTTATTATCTTGATAGATATGAAGACATATTTAATAAAATTTAATAAATTATTTTAGTAAGGAACACTTCATAACATAAGAATTGAGAAGTACTACTTTTATCTCAATCAACAGTCACCATCTGAATTATAATCTCTCCCCAAATTCTCATTTCCATCAAAAATATTTTTGTGACTGCTTTAGCTTCTTTCTTTTAACATTGTTCCAGAAGTTATATCCATTGCAACAAAATTAGAAAAATATTATAGTAAAAATATTGAGCAGGACATGAAATTATTTTTATTTGAATAAGAAATGCAAGAGAATAAATTTAAATGGATTGTAAATAATAAGAGCTTTCAGTGATATGTCTGTAAGAGGATTTCTAATAATCTAATATAATGATCAGTTATACAGTTTAATAAAGGAAATAATATTTATGACAGCCAAAATTTAAAAAAAGCACCAAAGTATGAACTTGAAATGCATAGATATAATACTTATAAAAGAAAACTGCAAAATTTTATCAAGGCGCATGACTTGTGGAAGGAAAAAGCAAAGTCATGTTTCTAGGTGGGAAAATTCAATATTTTAAATATATATATTTCAGTCCCTCGAATTTCACTGAAAAAATTTACAAAATTCCAAGCAAGTCCAGTGAGAAATTTGGTGGCAAAATTTGTAGGAGAATAACCCTTCAGTATCAAAAAAACCTTTTATCAAATTTTGATAAAGAAAAAAAAAAACTCATTGGGGTGAAGAGTGGACTTGCACTGCCAGATGTTAATACACATTATAAGGACGCAATGAATAAAATTTCATGGTTGTAAAATAATATATAGACTATTCTGTTCTGTTGAATAGGAGGTACAAAAACAGAAGGGGATGTATATTCCTTTATAGTATATAATATTGGGGCAATTCAAATTCAAGAAGGACAATTAAATATTAGAAGAAATAGAGTCATATCAGCACTCCCTCCAATAAACCTAAATAGATTAAAATTTGTATATAAAAATCTTCAATTATAAATGATTTATAAAGGTAGAGGTAGATGTCTGTACCATGGTATTGGTGTGGGCAAGGAACATAATTTGAATATATCAATCCTCTCACATAAAGAAAGATGGCCACTTGGATAGAAAGGGAAAAAAAATCTATACACAGTTTCCTTAACTAGGTGACAAAATGGACAACAGAATCTACAATGAGAGGGTACATCCTGTCACCAACAGGAACAAGAGTCTCAACACAAGAGTGGTTGTGTAAGAGAAACAAGAGGAAAAGAAGGATCTTGGATCTAAGAATAAAAAAACCCAAAATACACCCAAACAGCACACTTTCAAGGGTCCCCACTCAGAGTAGAGTGTGAGGCAGACCAATCTGAGAACAACTGAAGAAACAATAGATAAAACGTTGGAGGTTCAGATGTTCCAAAGTTCATGGAGTATATGAGGATGTAGGTAACGGTATAAGTGAAGTAAGTGACTTGGGCCTTGGTACTCTTTGAAAGACAAAGCCTAAAAAAAAAAAAAAAAAAAAAAAAAACTATTGGGAATAAAATAAAAGTGAACCAGGAGAGGAATTCTAACAGTATGGAAAGAAAGAAGTTTCAAATATTAGGAAAGGAGAAGACCTCAGTAGGAGTGATATTGTTGACTTAGAACAAGAAATGTATATTTGGTCTTCTACCTGGTTCTAGTGCAGAGATTCTAAAACCCTTGGAATTTCCTAAGTAGCAAGAAAGGTCATAGTTTCTTTTGTCATGTTAATCAGGTGACTTTGAAATGCCCCTAGGTCATCTAAGGGTGGGGGCTGGCTGCCAGGAGAACCAACCCTGTGACTGGAGGTTTGGAATTTTCAGACCCACCACTTGACCTCCCAGGGGGACGAAAGGGGTTGGAGGTTAAGTCAATTGCCAATGGTCAATGATTTAATCAATCATGCCTATGTAGTGAAGCCTCCATAAAAACCCCAAATGATGGGATTTGGAGAGCTTCTAGGTTGGTGAACATGTGGAGGTGCTGGGAGAGCAGTGTGATTTTGCAGAGATGTCCCCATGTCCTGTCCTATGCATCTCTTTTGTCTGGCTGTTCCTGAGTTACATCCTTTTATAATAAACCAGTAATCTAGTAAGTAAAATGCTTCTCTGAGTTCTGTGAGCCACTCTAGCAAATGAATCCAGTCAAACTGGAGGAGGGGGCCTTGGAAAACTCTGATGCTTAAACCAGTTGGTCAGAAGTACAGGTAACCACCCATCTCACTCCTGAAGATGGTTGGGGGGCAGTCTTGTAGGAATCAGATTCCTTAACCTGTGGAATATTGAGGTATCTCTGGGTAGATAGTGTCAGGACTGAGTTGAATTGTAGGACACCCAGCTGGTATCCTGAGTATTGCGAGCTGGTGTGAGGACCTCCCCTCCCCCAACCCGACTTCACATCGAATTGGTGCCAGAACCAATTTAGTAGGTAAATCACAGAATGTCTTAAGGTGGATATGTTGAGAAGCTACATCTTTTGACTGCCTTATGGCACAAGTGAAGAAAAAGGCCAGGGATATCCTAACTCAGCCTCTCCTCTGATAAACAAAACTTATCCTTAAAATAAGGGAAAACCTGATTCATTAAAAGTTAGCAAAAGAAAAAGACTGCCGTGTATTTTATATTTGCAGTATTTTGAGCTTTTACATGGATTGGATAATACTTTTAGATGGCACCATTGAGGAAGGGGTATGTTCATTTTGCCTATGAAAGAGCGAGGAGAGACCCCTGAGAGAACAAGAGGAGACATCCATGTTGTTTTGATAACCTAATCCGGAAGGTGACATCTCATCACTTCTGCCATACCGTGTGCGCTAGAATTCATCCAACAAATCCAGCCTACGCTCAAGGAGAGAATATTACGAGGAGGTGGGGATCTTTGTGACCCATTTTCGAAGCTGACTGCTACAATCTGCCCTTTGGATTCCAATGATTCATGTCCCTCTCATACAAGATATGCTTACCCCTCCCAAGAACCCTCAGATTCTCCTCCCATTACACCATGAGCTCAACGCACCAAATCTTGTCCTATAGAACAGGTGCTGGTGTCTGTGTGGGGCTTCAAGTGGAGTCCCTTAGGCACCATTTTTAAAATGTGGATCTTGGTCTCAAACTGTAAACTTTTGAATCTAAAAAGACAAATCTGCTTCCCACAATTCCAACATGTAATGGTGGGACAAGCACAGTACAACCACTGCACACATTGCTTCTCAAAAGCAGGCAGAAGAAAGCACACAGTCATGGCTCATAACAATTCTGAAATCCAAATGGGAAGATGATGGCAGTTCCTAGGTTAGTTCTCAAGGTCAAGGAATACTTCTCCATGATTCTTGACTCTTCCTTCTAGGCTCTTAATTCCTACCTCTGAGTCATCAGTCATATTTACTTTTTCATGAAAGGTAGTTTTTTGTTTGTTTGATTGTTCTTCTGCTGAGCTTTTCTCTCAAACTGCTTCCTGCTAGCAGAATATTGGGAGTCCAAGTGTCTCTCATTCTGGGTGATCTTTGTCTCTTAATGTTCCTGCATATATAACTCTTTTAAGAGCTTTGTGGGTTTCTTGTGAATCTCTTTATTCTATTAGAGCACATCCAGAGCACAGCCATAAAAATTTGGTCTAAAGATACAGCCAAGGATGTGACTGTAAAATCATTCATTTTCTGAAATCTTAAAAAAAAAAAACATATTTTACAGTCACACCCTTGGCTGTATCTTTAGACCAAATTTTCAGAGCAGTGCCCAAGGTTAGGTCTTTGTTCAGAAGCCATTTCTTAATTTTGGCGCTGTTGTGGCTTGGAAAGGCTGAGAATATTAAAAAACATCAGTTCTTGACTTCTTTTTTTTAAATGGTCCTTTCCTCAATTTCTCTCTCTCCTTTCTCATTTTACTAAATAGCAAGAAGAAAGAGGCTGCCCCACCAACACTTTGCCTGGAAATATTCTTATCTTGATGACACAGTGTATTAGGTACATTTTCTAGTTTCTATATATTTGCAAGAAGCTGTATTGCTTAGTTTCCTTCTGCTACATACATAACCAGAATGCTCCTTCCTCCAATTTCCAATAATATTTTTCTCAGTTTTCATAAGATCTCACTCACAGTGTCCTCAGTCTTCAAAATTTGGCAGTGTGTGCAAGTTACTTTACGCTTTCACCAGTATTCTTCTCAAGACCACCGATGGATTCCAAAGCTATTCCCAAATTTTACAATTTTTGTTTGAGGCAGTACCCTACTTCCACATACTAAAATCTGCTTTATGGGCTTCCCTGGTGGCGCAGTGGTTGAGAATCCGCCTGCCGACGCAGGGGACACGGGTTCGTGCCCCGGTCCGGGAGGATCCCACATGCCGCGGAGCGGCTGGGCCCGTGAGCCATGGCCGCTGAGCCTGCGCGTCCGGAGCCTGTGCTCCGCAACGGGAGAGGCCACGACAGTGAGAGGCCCACGTACCCCAAAATAAAATAAAATAATAATAAAAAAAATAAAATCTGCTTTAGCTCTCCATTTATGCATAACAATAACAAATCATCCCCCAAATTAGCAGATGAAAACAAGCGTGTCTTCTGTTATTTAGAAACAACTAGTAGCAGTTTAGGTGGCTGGTTCAGACTCTGGGTCTCTCTCTCAAAGTGTCAGCCAGGGTGGAGTATTTAAAGGCTTCACTGAGGAGAATTCCATGTGTGAGGGTATTCACAGCTGTTGGAAAGCCTCAGAAGATCTACCTCCAGGCTGATATACATGGGCCTCTCCACAGGACTGCTTCATATTGTGGCAGCTGGCTGCCCCCCGATGGAGCAATCCAACAAAGATCACCCAAGAGAGAAGCCAGGGTCTTTTATAACATAATCTAGGAAGGACACTCCATCACGTCTGCCATTCTATTCACTAGAAGTTAGTCAAAATACCCAAGCCAGACCCAGAACAGGAATTACATGGGCCATCATACCAAGAGTTGGGGATCTTTGGGTCCCAGTTTAGAGACTGTGTACTATAGTGATAAAAAAGTGTGAATAGTATGCAATTTTTTTTGGTAAGTAAAATAGAAATAGGAGCACATATGTGTCTTCTATAGTCAAAAAGCAGCAATGGA
The DNA here is from genome assembly GCF_026419965.1 of Kogia breviceps. Lineage (NCBI taxonomy): Eukaryota > Metazoa > Chordata > Mammalia > Artiodactyla > Physeteridae > Kogia > Kogia breviceps. Next base: position 7,687,986 of record NC_081324.1, on the reverse strand, counting down.
AACATAAACCCAAAACGAATAAAAAATGGTTTCCTAAAAAGAGAAGTAGAAAGCAGAAGGAAGGGACAGAAATCAACACTGTATCTCTCAATGCAACTTGTTTGGTAGGTTTGACTCTGGAAATTTGTGAGTATTTCACATAATGAAAGCTCAAAAGAAAAGAAGCAATCCTTAAATATGGAATCTTAATTTGAATTGGAAATATTTGTAAAAACTGAGAATTTTTTTCTCTTTTAAAATATATTTCTAAAAGAAAAGTGTTTCATTTCTTGACAACTGAAAAGCTTAGAATCAGTAGCAAAAATAACACCCTAGTAACCAGATTAATGGGAAATGAATTTCCCATTAAAAGGAACAAAGGATCCTAGAAGAAATAATGGATTCCAGGTCCTGAGTTGGAAATGTACAAGATGAGCCCAGGATATCTTGTGAGTGATCACAGCAAAGCTATTAAGGTTCATGGGTTTTTTGTGATAGAAACACAAAAAATGTCCATTGAAGCAGTTCCTTTTGGTCAAGGATGGAGCAAGTCAAACAGCAAAAAGAATAAGGACTGTGATGGTTTGAAATACATCACATATACAAAACTCTATCTTTGAAGATATTTTAAAGGGAGCAGAGTTTCCTTTTTGTGTTTGCTAGAACCCATTCAATATTTCTGAAAAATGGTTGATAAATGTTAAGAATCAAGCATATTCCCTGCCTTTCTTACAAGGAATCTATTTCAGGGCAATCCTGTAGTTTGCAAAGGAAAGTTTTGTAAGAAAATAGCTTATAAATGCAGGAATAAAAGCAAATTAGAAAATCAAAATGTTGCCATCCATAATAAAACAATGTATCTAAACAATGATCATCAGAGGCTGCAAAAACGATTAGGTGGAAGATTGGAGGAGAATTTTGTAACCTATGAATCAGGCTGACAACACTTGATTCCTCTAATCAGTGGGATAATCAGACATTTTGTTCGCTTTGATGTGATTCAGTAGGATATATACAGCACCTCATAAATTATTCTTGAAAACAAAAAGAAGAATGTACTCAAATGTCTAAGTCACATTACTAGTTTGGGGCTTAGGTGACTAAAATAAATTATGCCATGAGAGTTCAAGCAACCAACCCAGACCTCGAAGAATTTACATGACAAATTTATATTACATAACCTAGTGTTTTCAAGAGGCAAACAAACAATATAAAAAGAGGGGGAGGGTATTTTGTCATAGATACACACACATACAGAAATTGCTATACCAACAATATAAGAATCAAACATAAATATAGGGTAATATTTACATCATATTAGGGTATTATAAAGACCTACATACGCATATGAACAAAGGCATAATCATTCCATAATCTTTAAAAGCCAGAGTTACCAACCTTACCTTATCCTTGGGTGTGCCTTAAGGTTGTTGCTGAGACAAAATTAATCCCTGACTTCAAACAGCTTACAATCAATTTGTGAAAACCGATTATTATATAAAGGATGGTGGAAGTTAGTGGTCAGGGAAATTATTGTGGACACAAAACCTATCTTGAAATTGGGCCTCTGAAACTGAACATCTCTGAGCCTCAGTTTCCTCATCTATTAAATAGCAAGTATCCTTGGGTTTGCAAAGAGGACTGAATGGAATAGTGTATTTAAAGTATCTGCAAATCTAAAACAGTCTTCACATGAAGAAAAATAACAGCCATGTAGTATACGAAATAGTAACAAGTGTGTGGGCTACACCACATGCTCCACGTATTTGGAGAAGGGGAATCACACCAAGTTAATCGGGAGTTTATGCGAGTTTGCTGCAGGTATCAGCATTTGAACTCATTCTGAGTGGCAGCCTAAGGAATCTTGCCGCGTGTGATTGGATATATCTGCCCCGGCACCTGGCCCTCTGCATGGCGGATATCCAAACAAACGCTTGCTGCAGAAAGGAGTGGATAGGAATAGTGTGCTGTTTAGCCAGGTCGGAGTCGCCGTTGGGTTATGTGGGCTCTGGATGGAGACGCTTGCTAATGATGGGACCAAAATCACCTTTGGGGCGCCCATTTGGTAGGGTGAGGGGCATGCTACTTTATCCTTCAGGTTTTGATATTTTTCTCCCCTCCATCAAGTAGTTTCCTTTCTCTCTCACTATTGTTATGTTCCCAATAGGGCTAAGAAATTTAAACTGAGAACATGGAAAAATACTGCTCACCAAAATAAGCAGAAATAAACACGATCTTTTGAACTCTTATTAAACATAGACTCTTTATAAAGAAGTCACTTAGAACATTTTCAATCCTTATACGTTATTTTTCTTAATTAGAAACATCCTTAGTATGTATTAAATATCCTTCCCTTTAGCAAGCATCCATATATTGTCCCAACCAACATTTAATACTCCCTCCTTTTTCCTTCAATCTTATCAAACGGTTATCATTTTTAGATTAAAATTTCTTTACAACAGAGAATAGCCTACTTCTAAATGTCACGCGTTCCTACATAAAGGGGTCAAAGTTCTTCATTGTTTTGTTTTTACGAGTGGAACATCTCCATAAATCATTTGCATCCACCGGTAACGGCTGTGGTCTGCATTTCCCCTAGAAGATGAAAAGCCACGAGCCACTTTCAGTCATAGTTAACGAACACGCGGGCAGAAATCACTCCACTCCAGCGCTCGCTGCTCCTTCGGGCGAGGACGTCGGAGACCGGGGCCTCGCCCGATTGCTCCCGTCTTTCCAGCAGCAGAGGGATTAGACACATGCGCACGATTGGCCTCTTTGTGTGCACCGGGAAGGGCTTGGCGTCGGTTTGCACGTCCTAACCTAACGGGGCAAAGACCTGGAGCGCGAGTGTGCGCTTAGGAATAAAAATGCACCGTAAAACACGGCCGCTGAAATAAACAATCGCCTCGCTCCCGCTGGCCTTCTTCCCTGGGAGCGTCCCCACCGCCCCTTCCCCGGTGTCCAGCTTGGGAGTGGAGATGGGGAGCCCGGGAATGAGGAGCCGTGGCCTCAGGAATCCCGCACCCGGGAGAGCGTGGCAGGCACAGGGCGCCGGGTGGGAGCGGGACCCCGGGCGCGGGTGGCGGGAGGAGCTCCCCGCCCGAGTCGCGAGCGATGGGGCGCGTCTTGCGAGTATCTGCTAGCCCAGCCGCCCCGCGGGCCAGGGGGAGGGAGCCGGGCGGGCGAATCGGCCCGCCCCCCCCCGTTCCGCCCCTCCCCCCCGCGCCGGGGAGCCGCGATGGTGCACTCCGGCCAGCTGTGCGCCGCCGAGTGAGGCGCCAGCCCGTGGGTGCTGCCGGGGGCGGCGGCGGCGGCGCGGAGGGGGCGCCCGCAGCAGGCGGCGGCGCGGGGCGAAGGTGAGGACCGGAACGCGCAGGGCGGGCGCTGCTCGCGGCGCCGGGCCGCGCTCGCCGTCCGCGGTCACCCTGCCACCCAGCCTGCGTCCCCGGCGGCGGGAGCTCGGGGGCACCGGGCGGCGGCCGGCTGGATGCGAGACCTGCGCGGACCCCGAGGCGGACGGCGGCTCTCGACTCGGGGAAGCCGAACGCGCTGGCCATGGCCTCCAACTTTAACGACATAGTCAAGCAGGGCTACGTGAAAATCCGCAGCAGGAAGCTGGGGGTGAGTCGCTCGCTCGGCTTTCTCCTTCCCCTGCGCCCGTTTGGCGCAGCTGGCGATGGGGGGCGGGGCGGGGCGAGGTGACCCACTCGGGGGCAGAGGCAAAGAAGGACCCGGCCCTCCCGCGGACAGCCCGCTCGCTGCTCGGCCGGGCTGGGGGCCCGCACCTGCCTCGGGGGGCTCCGCAGACCCGGCTGAGGGCTCCGGGAGCGCCTGGGTCCCCGTGCTCACGTGCGCGGCGCTGGTTTAGACCCAGACTGAGAAGTCTTGTAGGAGAAAGGGATTGTCAGTTCCGAGATGAACGCGCCCCGGAGGGGTTTATACTCAGAGCAATCCACAGGGCTCTGTTCTCAGGAGAGTACGCCTTCGGGTACAACTGCTCTGTGTGCAGGACGTGGACACACGCTCTGAGGTGTGTGTGCGTTTAGAGTCACCATTTTCCCCGCTTTCCCCAGCCCGCTCCGAAATTCTCTTTAGATGCCTTGCCTGCGCCCCGCGTCCCTGCCGGCGACTGCCGGCGAGTTTCGTGCTCCCTGAGCAGTTGCCCACGGGCAAGGCTCCCCGGCCGTGAGTGCGCCCGGACAGGTGGACCTGCGTCCGCGTGCACGCAGGTGTGTGCTCGCGGCCGCTGACACGGGAGCGTTCGCGACGGAAAAGTTTAAGGAGACCTTCTCTTGGTTTTTTGTATTATGCTCTGCCCGACTTGGGAGAGAAACAGTGTAGACCCCCGAGGGTTTAAAACTTCTCCAGTGACCGGATGAGGAGGTAAGAGGAGCGCGTAGACGGCCCTACAGGACCTGGGAGGTGGATCGCAGGGAGCAGGAGAGGAGGGGCGGGCACCTGGGTCGAGAGCCGCCCAGAGCGGGCAGGCGTGGGGGGACGGTCGGAGCGACGGGCAGAGGTCCCCGGGGGAGTGGGCACCCGGGGCCGGCCTGGGTGGGCCTGTCCAGAGGGCGAGGGAAACTCGATCTGGGGGCCAAAGTGCCCGCTTTCCGGATTCCCTGGATGTCTCTCCACCTCACTCTTCTCAAAGTTCCAGTTCTACGGAGCTCCGGAATCTTGGGGCAAAGCGGCCTTGAAGGAGAACATTCCCTGCCTTCCCTGCCGAATGGATGAATTACTCTAACTTGGAGAGGGAAAGAGAAGGAGGGAGAACTTCGTTATAATCATTTTTTTAAAAAAAGAAAGAAAGAAAATAAATGCTAAACGTATCGTTAGAAAACTAAGGTAGGGTAGAGTCCATAAAAGAGGAAGGATCACCTCGCACCCAGAAGCCGCTTTGCACGAGTTGGTGGACGCAGGTGTTAGGGGAGGAGGGAGGGGACAGGCCGACTTGCCTTTTTGTGCTGCCTCCGTTGGGTTTCACGTTCGAGATGCAGACTGTACCCCAAGGACACGGGGGACCCATTCTCGAACTTCAGCAGGTCTGCGGAAGTGGGGAGTACAAACCCGGGCGAGGACAAAGCTCCCCTCCCCCCAGCCTGGCGCCTCGGTGCGCTGCTGCGCGCCCCGCCGGGCGAGAGAGGGCAGGCGCGGCGTGCGGACCCTCGGCCAGGTTTCAAGGGCTGCTCCTGGGTAGAAGAATGCGCCTCATTCTCTCCCAGGGAGGGAAGGAAGAACCGTCCCCTCGTGAAAAGCTGCAGTTGTCCGGCAGGCTGATGGCTTCTCGCGGCCCGGACGTATTGCTCAAATCTGTCACCCTGACAGCCATCGGCCAAGACAGGAGGTGCGGAGCTAGAGCTTGGGGGCGCGGAGAGGGGGGCTAAGAACTGTTTCAGGAACTTGACCTTTGAAGCCCTTTGCTCTCCCACGGGGTGCTTGCTCATCATTCTCGCTCTTGCGTCTTCTTGAAATCTCAATTGTGTCTGACACCTCACACGCTATAAGCTAATGGATGATTTAAGTCCCGCGGGGAGGTGTGCATCTGCTTCCACAGTCACCGCGTGCGTGAAAATCAGACTAAGGAACAGAACGCTGAGAACCCCGCCCCGCGCACTTGGCCTTCGAGTCTATAGGGTTCCTCCCCCATCAGAGCTTTCCAGCATTTCATACAATTAAAACTGAATTTGCATCTTAATTATAAGATAGGATCCAGGGAAAGAGCACTGAATGTTTCTTGGGTAACTATGGCATTTACAGCCTTTGAAATGCCCTTTTAGAACACCATACACCGTTTCCCCCCTAAAGATGTGTGCAGATGTTTATTTCTCATTTCCAAAGCGTCTCTTTCCATACCCACTGTCTAGAGCTATGCATGTGTAAAGGACAGCCTTCACAGAAAACAATAAGAGCACGTTTACTTCAGAGTTTGGTGTTGAAACAGTTTTGCGTTGTTTTAATAACCAAATATTAAACTAAATTAGTCTTGACTATTTTGGAGAGTATTATTTATTTTTAAAAACTTTAGCAGCTTTTCTATTCAAAATATGCTAGTATTCAGAAGGGTGAATTCCAATGACAGAATTTCACACAGATGATTCTGTGAAGCTTCATAAGTTAAATGGGTCCCGTAAGATAATAAAACACTAAGTGAATATTGTGTGCCTTAAAAACGAAAATGTATAATCATACCCCAAATCATAGTTATGGGAATTATCTAAGCATTAGATAATAGGAATCAGTTATAGGAATTATCTAAGCATTAGTTTTCCTAGTTAATAATACATATTCATAATTTTATGGGCTCAGAACTATGAACTTTTCTAAATAAAAGAATACTTTTAACTCAGAGGATACATAATGGTTCTTTTATGGGTTATGTTCAAAATTAAATTTCACAATAAAAATAATTCTAATTAAATATGCACAGATATTTGATTTAGTATGGGTAGAATGCATGCTTTCAAGAACCAAATTTTATAGTATTCTAAGGGAGAAAAAGGCCTGGATATGAGGCCAGTTGTATCAGAGATGAAAATGATGACATGAAAATATATTTTGAGATAAAACGTTGAATGTGCCCTTCTCACAAGTTAGCACTTATTATTATGCTGAATGAGGGCAGAAAAGCATTTCGTGCCCTCTAGGCAGTGGGGCAGCCCTTCCAGAGGTGCTTCCAGGTCAGAGTGTTTGAAAGGGCCCCTGCCCTGTGTCCTTTTGTGTCTTTTTACAGAACCTAGTGCTAACTGTTGAGGATAATTCCTTAGCCAAATAGTTGGGTGAAGTAGTAAGTGTTAAACATTTTTATGTTGTTTGCTTTCAAATTTGTCTTGGATCATTAATCAGTTTTTCTTCCATTTAGGAAAATAATTTTGAGAAAAAGTAGAATCATCTTCCTGAATTTTACTCTTGTCCTGTAAAAAATGTTTGTTAAGTCGTTATTTATTTATTTATTTTTGGCTGCGTTGGGTCTTCGTTGCAGCACGCGGGCTTTTCTCTACTTGTGGTGAGCGGAGGCTGCTCTTCGTTGCGGTGCATGGGCTTCTCATTGCGGTGGCTTCTCTTGTTGCGGAGCACGGGCTCGAGGAGCACGGGCTTCAGTAGTTGTGGCTCTCGGGCTCTAGAGTGCAGGCTCAGTAGTTGTGGTGCAGGGCTTAGTTGCTCCGCGGCATGTGGGATCTTCCCGGACCAGGGATGGAACCCGTGTCCCCAGCATTGACAGGCAGATTCTTTTCATTTTATTATTTTATTATTTTTTTATTTTTTAACATCTTTATTGGAGTATAATTGCTTTACAATGGTGTGTTAGTTTCTGCTTTATAACAAAGTGAATCAGTTATACATATACATATGTTCCCATATCTCTTCCCTCTTGCATCTCCCTCCGTCCCAACCTCCCTATCCCACCCCTCTAGGTGGTCACAAAGCACCGAGCTGATCTCCCTGTGCTATGTGGCTGCTTCCCACTAGCTATCCACCCTACGTTTGGTAGTGTATATATGTCCATGCCACTCTCTCATTTCGTCACAGCTTACCCTCCGCCCTCCCCATATTCTCAAGGCCATGCTCTAGTAGGTCTGTGTTTTATTCCCATCGTACACCGATATACAGACTGCCAACAAACACATGAAAGAATGCTCAACATCATTAATCATTAGAGAAATGCAAATCAAAACTACAATGAGATATCATCTCACTCCGGTCAGAATGGCCATCATCAAAAAATCTAGAAACAGTAAATCCTGGAGAGGGTGTGGAGAAAAGGGAACACTCTTGCACTGCTGGTGGGAATGTAAATTGATACAGCCACTATGGAGAACAGTATGGAGGTTCCTTAAAAAACTACAAATAGAACTACCATATGACCCAGCAATCCCACTACTGGGCATATACCCTGAGAAAACCATAATTCAAAAAGGGACAGGTACCACAATGTTCATTGCAGCTCTATTTACAATAGCCAGGACATGGAAACAACCTAAGTGTCTGTCGACAGATGAATGGATAAAGAAGATGTGGCACATATATACAATGGAATATTACTCAGCAATAAAAAGAAATGAAATTGAGTTACTTGTAGTGAGCTGGATGGACCTGGTGTCTGTCATACAGAGTGAAGTTAAGTCAGAAGGAGAAAAACAAATACTGTATGCTAACACATATATATGGAATCTAAGACAGGCGGGTTCTTAACCACTGCATCATGAGGGAAGTCCCAGTCATTACATTTTTGAAGGTATTAAATCATTAAAAGTACAATGATGACTCTCATAAAGAATCATTTTTAAAAATTCTCTGTTAATTTTTCATTATGTTGCATTACCATTTCTATGAATATATTGTTTTCCTTTTGCAAGGTTTAAAAGCCCTTACTGTAGTTTAGCTCTCACCATCTTATCTGTTGCATGATTAATATTATAATTCACAAGATACCATGGTGGCCAGTATTTTTTTTTTTTTAAGAAAGGAACTAATAAAAATAAAACAAAGCAAATACTTTTTGGTCAATATTGTTTATCTCTTAGCCTTGATTATCTGTTTTTCTTCTCACCTCTAATAGATTAAATTTAGTCAGCAAGCATATATTGCAAAATATCCAACCTGTTCTTGGTTTGCAAATAAACTAAGAACACAATTGCTGAAACAATTACTAACTTTATATGGGGCTTATTGACTCTATAAATGTAGCAAAAGTAAATGCAGCATTATGCAGTGACATCACCATATCATCACCATCATTGCCATCAGTGTACAAATTCCAGACTGCAGATAGTCTACAGTAATTCTGCAGTTTGACTGCTTCTAGACTCTCACATCATTGTTTTCAAGGAATTCTAGTCAAATACATCATTGTGAATATTCACAGGCACGTTGCGCATAGATAAGTAGTATTTTATGTAGCTTTTTTTTCAAGTTCTTACTCAACGTTAGGTAAGAGATTGGATTAGTATGTGTGGGTACTGAAGGAGTGTCTCAGGATAGGGTGGTATTACATATTCAACAAACGGTCAAATCATGGAGCATCTACTGTTTATCAGGTGGCGTACACTGGTTGTGTGTGTGTGTGTGAATATTCCAGAGTCATGTCGTATTACGTCAAGGTTGTTAACAGTGGATACCTTCTATATCACCACCGCTCATGGTACACTAGGTCAGTAATAATCACTTTGTCCCCACCTGGCTGTAAGGGAAGCAGGGAAATATAGAGCACAATTTTGGAGTATTTGATGAGCACCAACTTTATGAGCTAATCATCTATTCAGGATTTTCTTTTTTGCATAGTCTCCATTTGTTTTAACAACTTATTGTGGATTCATCTATCTCACGCCCTCTCTCCCTCCTTGATTAAAACCTTGAGACACCCCCATACCTGGTTTGATGGTTATTTATCTGCTTCTCATAAACTCTTCTGAATTTTCCTGTCCTTTTACAAACAGCTTTTATCTGATGATGGAAGAGAGTAGTTTCATGAGAGATGTTTTTGAAAATGTATCCCTTTATAGAATCTCCCTCATTAATATAAATGGGAATTTTTGTGGGTGCATTTGCATCGTTTTTGGTCCATAGAGCATTTAAAAATTTCTCTGGTCTCCCAAATCTCTAGAAACTATTTTGTGAAGAGAGATTATATCATGTATGAAATGCATTACCGATTGGCCAAGAATTAGATACAATAAATGTATTTAAGATAAGATATATAAATAACAATAATTCTGACCATTCAAAAGTTCAAAAGAACTTTCAGGATCATTACCTCAGATATGAGTTCTCAATTTAAGTATTTAAGATGTAGAAGTTGTATTGGGTGCCTTTAAATCTTTACCCATTTTGTGAATATTGTATATCCTGGGCATTTTGCTTTCTGAAATGGATCCATTATATCCATGGTGATTTATCATTTGCCTCTTTCTCATTAAATACAGATTTAGAATGTATAAAAATTTTAATTATTTGAGCTCTCTTTCTCTTTCAGATTTTTATTTATGGTGACTATTATGTATACGTTTAACGTGTGTACATACTACTTATTTCTGTATATATATATATATGTCTACAAAAATCACTTGTTCTTAGAATTTTAGAGTAGAAAATGGTCTTGTATACCTTCTATTCAATCTCTCTATACTAATTTATTTGCAACTGTATGTTCATGTATATGACATTTTAGCTATTCTAAGAAATTCTATTATCTGAATTAGTGAGACTTTTTCCTTTTTAAAACATCCCTATGTATGCATATGGTCATGCCTGAGTTTCTTTGAATTTTTCAAAACTTAAAGCCAAAAGCACAGACAATAAAAGCTAGCCTAACTGTAAAAACCAAAGCCAGACATTTTTCTGGCTTTGATATTAAATGATTATGCCCATTGCAATGCCTGGGGGAAGCCATTAAATCAGGGGTGAGATATAAGAGTTCACATCTCAGTTTTTGACTTGTTAGGTTTACAGATGACTGCTGTCAAGGTGAACTTTAAAAGATGGCATTCCCTCAGATAACAAAGATTTTACTCAGTACTCAGGGAAATCTTTTAAATGACAAAAATAGCGTAATCAAACAGTGGTCAACTATCTTTCTAAGTTTTACATTCCCAATTTCCTTAAAAGTGTTTCAGAAGTGCTCGATAATGGTTGACATTGGGAATGAGTATAAAATAGCATGAATATAAAATAACATGAGTATAAAATAACATGTATTTGAAATAGGTGTCACTGTTTTGAAGTATTTTTATTCTAATGTGTTTTTCTATTTGGGTCATAGTAAGCCATGTGAGTACCACTGAGTAAGACTATTAAGTGTTCCTATCGTTGGTCTGTTTCTGTTTCCATCCACTTCATTTTAGACACTGTAGAATTTAAAAAGCAAGCAATACAAATAAAAGAAAAGCAATCTGTATTCCCACCATCTACAGATCATCTCTAGATTTTGTAAATTTTGAAGTGCTAGTTTAAAGGAAAAAGTAATTTCTACCAATTGAGACAAATTAATTAAAATAGAATATAATATAGTTTCTTTGCCTTCAGTTTATAGCTTTTGCTTCATTTTACTCGCGGTATTTTCTTTATTCTTCAAGCTCTGGATAACTTGTCCAGAGAGGCCAAGAATTCTAGGTAGAGAACATTTTCGTTAACTTTCTGCATAAATCTCCATTAGTTTTTTTTTTGTTGTTGTTAACATCTTTATTGGAGTATAATTGCTTTACAATGGTGTCCATTAGTTTTTATTTTAAGACACAGAGCAGGATTATCTTCTGAGTAATTCATTTTTACATTATAACACTATTTCCCACTGAGAATATTGCACCTGTCAGTCAAATTGGATGGAATAAGGAATGGATATTTTGTTATTAGCAGAGAACAGCAATTCATTTAATAAAGAAAACTATTTTCATGATATTTGAAATGAATGGTAGTTGTAATCTTTGAACATGTGCAAAGTGTTTTGCCTGCTATTTTACTGAATCCATTGCATAAAGCTTGGCTTAACAGTAAAATGACTTGGAGGACAAATACAGTGAAGTTTAATTTGAGACTTTAAAAAAAAATTGATTAATTAATTTATTTTTGGCTGCATTGCATCTTTGTTGCCGTGCTCAGGCTTCTCTTTGTGGTGGCTTCTCTTGTTGCAGAGCACAGGCTCTAGGCATGTAGGCTTCAGTAGTTGTGGCATGCGGGCTCAGTAGTTGTGGCTCACGGGCTCTAGAGCACAGGCTCAGTAGCTCTGGTGCATGAGCTTAGTTGCTCCGTGGCATGTGGGATCTTCCCAGACCAGGGCTCGAACCCGTGTCCCCTGCATTGGCAGGCGGATTCTTAACCACTGTGTCACCAGGGAAGCCCTAATTTGACACTGTATAATAGTAACATAATCATGTTGCGTTGGGTGTACCGTGCATTTTACAGCTTATAAAGAATTTTCACGTATATTTTACAATTCTCCCAGCATACTTTTGAAAGTATATTTAGTTTTTAACCCCATTTTATACATGAGCTAAAATTTAAAAGAAGTAAAATGAATCAGCCAGGGCTACAGAGATACAGATTGGGTTTGTATGTGTGAGTGCATATACTCAAATCTAGGTTTTATAACTTCAAGTTCAGTGTTATATCTACTATGAACAGTTTCCACTTTGCAAAATATGTGGACAGGTAGTAACAGCTATGTGTACTATTCGAAGTAAATGTGTTTTCTTTCATTGGTAACATACTGTAAAGCAAATATTATTATTCACTTAGTCTTAAGCTATCTATATTGCATATAAAAGTGTGTTGGCAGGTGGGAGGTGATGGAAATGGGTGAAGGAGGTCAAAAGTACAAACTTCCAGTTATTAGATAAATAAGTTCTGAGGATGTAATATATACAATGGTGACTATAGTTAGCAATACTGTATTGTATATTTGAAAGTTGCTAAAAGAGTAGATCTTAAAAGTTCTTATCACAAGAAAAAAATTGCAACTGTGTGAGGTTATGGATGTTAACTAAACTTATTGTGTTGATCAGTTCACAATATATACATATCAGATCATTATGTTGTATACCTTAAACTTATACAAAGTACATGTCAATTATATCTCAATAAAGCTGGAAAAAAAGAGCTATGTAATGAAAGAATATATGCCACAGTAAGGAGGTTCTATACAGATATTTCTCCAGGCCACTTGAATGGACTTGATTTCATTTTCATTGTACCATCTAAAACTCAGCTAATCTCTTCTTTTACAAAAGGAAAACAGGCTTCAAAAACTGACAGTGTCCCGGTAGAATTTAAAATGTTTTAAAAATATTTAAATCTATTTATTTTACCATTATCTTTATTTATGAAAAACCATCTTTTATTTAAGGTTGTCATATAAAAGCTTATGTTTGAATGAACTTAATGAAAAGTGAGTTTATTTAAAGAAAAACACAAGTAAAAAATAACACATTTACTGGGATCTGGCAAATCAAAAGGTGACATAGTTATGCAGCAAAAAGTGTAATCGTGTTACCCTGTTGCCTCAATATCAGGCAGCACTGAAGTATACCGTGAACTCTTAGAGGCTGGGGTGGGTTGTGTGTTTATTTGTGTGGCTTGCTACTTTTAAGTGGCAGGAATTGAAATAGATATACTGAAATGATGTTCCTTTTTTTTTCCCCTTAGTTTCCTTGTTTTTTTAAATTGGCTATATGCCTTTGTCATCTACATTTGTAAACTTTTATATAAGATGTATTGCATGTGTAAACATGTGTAGTTATTTTTCTCCCCATGATTTCTTCTTTGTAAATATGAAATTACTTTTTCTGACCATTCACTATCCTTTGCATATGCATGTATGTGCGTATGTGTGTGTGTATACGTGTGTACATATGTACACATACATAGATACATGCATATATATAATGTGATATATATGTGATATATTAAACAGAATATGTATATATCTCCAAATGGTCTGTTAGTCCTCATTCACGCTGAATTGTTTTCCTTCCTGACTATGTAAAAGCACCTAACCCAACTCCAGGAGAAGAAAATGTTCACAAAATGTCTTAGCATACTTTTTAAAATATAAATTGTTACATGTTCACATTATACTTTATTTGGAAAAAATATTTGATATTAGTCTAAGATTAAAGTTTAGTGTTCTTTCAAAAACTATAACTTTTAAAGGGTGGCAACCAGTAAGAGAAAATTCTGTATTTATCTCTGTCTACATAACTCTAGTGAAACTTCTCACATACTATTCAAGAAAAAGAACAAAAACATACTTTTGACATACTCAAACTTGCTTAGAAAACTATGCCTTTTCATTTAACTTACTAGGGAAAAGGAATACATCTCTCTGAGTGCTTTAAGGACCCTTGGGGCTGTGCTGTAGAAAGGACCGATGTCATTTTACTGATGCTTTTATAGACTTCATTACACTTTGGAATCTTTAAGTATTAGCTACGTAATTCCTCTAAATAAAAGTACATCCAGTGCCAAATCATGATGTTTAGCTATAAGGTACCAAATTTAATTATAAGTATGAAATGTACTCTTCTATACATTTAAAACGTAACAACTATTTAAAGCTCCAAAGGCTATTTAACACTCATACTGTTGCATCCTGATATTTTGCATAATTCTCTACATTACTTAGCCCTCTATTAAAGAATGAGTCTCAATATTTGTGAGGGACTGCACGTTGGAGTCCCTGGGATGGGTGTGAAACAAAGGGCCAGAATAAAGGAGCTTGCTTTGTCCTGAGAATCCAGGAAGTCACTGATGTGTTTACAGGAAAGGTTAAATGTTCATTCTCAAATCAGCAACATCCTTGAATCTTGGGTGTGTAGAAAGGATTGTAGTTAAGTAGGACTTTTGGCAAGGAGACCAAATAGGAGTGGGTTTTAGTATCCAGAAAAGGCACTGGTAATTCTAGTGGCTAGCTCTGATTGAGAATCACTGATGTAGAAGTATTTTTTTCCAGCACTGAGAAGAAACAATTCTTCAACCTATTATTGTTTGCATTGAGAAGTCAGCTGTTCAATCATATTGCTACCTTTTGAAAAAGATTCGTCTTTTTTTCCTCAGGCTGCTTGTAACTTTGTCTTTTCCTGGTTTTCAGGAGTTTTGCTATCATATGTGGAGGTGTAGTTTTTATTCTGTTCATTATTTGGGGGTCTGTAGTGCTTCTTTTTTTTTTTTTTTTTTTTTTTTTTTTTTTGCGGTATGCGGGCCTCTCACTGTTGTGGCCTCTCTCCTGTTGCGGAGCACAGGCTCCGGACGCGCAGGCCCAGCGGCCATGGCTCACGGGCTCAGCTGCTCCACGGCATGTGGGATCTTCCCGGACCAGGGCACGAACCCGTGTCTCCTGCATCGGCAGGCAGATTCTCAACCACTGCGCCACCAGGGAAGCCCTGTAGTGCTTCTTAATTCCATAGCTTGATATCTTCCTGCAGTTCTGAAAAATTATCCACCATTACTCTTTCACATATCAGTTCTGTCCATTTTTTCTCTTCCTTACTCATATGTTAGATCATTTGTACCATACATCTGTGTCTTTATACCTTTTCTTTTCCCTATTTTTGTGTCTTGAAGATTCAGGATGGATGGTTTCTACTGAAATTTCTTCCAGTTCACTGATTTTCTATTCAGCTGTGAATAATCTACTGTTAAACCTATTCATTATTATCAATTTAAGTAATTTTTTCAGGTCTAGGATTTTCATTTCATTCTAATTTTTAGAATTTCCTTTTAAAAATTCTAGGTTTTTATCCTTGGTAGTCTTCAGTGCCTTCAGATAGATGATTTTTGTATTTGTCCAGCATTTCTAATCAACAGCAGAAAGCCGGCCTAAATTACCTGGTCCACCGTTAACAGGTACGCGGGCCTCTCACCGCCGTGGCCTCTCCCGTTGCGGAGCACAGGCTCCGGACGCGCAGGCTCAGCGGCCACGGCTCACGGGCCCAGGCGCCCCGTGGCACGTGGGATCCTCCCGGACCGGGGCACGAACCCGCGTCCCCTGCATGGGCAGGCGGACTCCCAACCACTACGCCACCAGGGAAGCCCCTGGTTGAGTTTTATAGTGATTTGTTTGTGAGAGCTAGAGGCCATGCGGTCCTCTGGAACTCCACTGAGAGCCAAGAGGGTTGGCTGTAGCTCTTCCCTAGTCGTGAGACCCTTTCCCTGTGGTAATTTTGTCTTGAAATATTTTCAACAGGTTATTTACCTCCACATTAGAACTAGGGTTTGTGATAGTGAAGGTGAAGAAAAATGAAGATATTTAAGTGATAGACTAACTACAGGACTACTAACTACTAAGGACTAACTACAACTTTGCAAGTAGGGTACGTGGGTCTAACCTGCCCCTGTGTAAAAATGGAGGGAAAACAAGGCAAGGATTCTAAGCCTGCTCTAGGGTTTGACTTAACGAACAAGGCCAAATAGTTCTGCCTCTTAAAGCAATGGTTCTTAGCCCTGGATACACATTGCAATCACAGGAGAGGGGTTTTGAGTTTGTTTGTTTTAGTATTTACTAAATGCAGTGACAAGATCCGCTCTCAGAGAGGCTTATTTAGTTGATCGCTGGGCAGTAGAATTGCTTTTGTTTGTTTGTATTTGTTTGGTTTGGTTTTAATCTACCCAAGTGACTCTAGCATAAGTGAAGTACTTTTCACCAGAAAATAATTTCAAAGCAATCACTATATGTTACCACAGAACCCTACTGAACCAGGATAAATAGTTTATAATATACCTCCAGAAGTAGCTAAACCAATTAACAATACAGTTCAGACATTCATCATTTATTTTTTTCACCCAGCATTTGAATGTTCTTCCAAGTATTTGGAGAATTACCCCACATTATGGATGTTGGAGATAGCAAATAATGGCTCACATTGTAGAAGATAAAATACCAAAAATATTATTTCCTCATCTTCCTTGCTACTAGGGTATGAGAAATGAGCTAGCATTGCCAATTACATGTCTAGACATTGAGTTACTGATGAAAGAGGCAACCCAGTGGAGAAGTCTTCACAGGGCACGCAGAATAGTCCTTTCTCCTGGATTAATTTATTGATGCAAAAGTAGAAGCAATGCAAACTGTCCAAAAGCAATAGCTTCATCAAGAAACTTTAATAATATAATGGGTCACTTATGGTTTCTTAGTCTTGAACCTGGTTCTCCAGCCTCTATTCCTGATTTGAGGTAATGAAAAATTGAATAAACGTTTTTCCGTCTAAGTTAGCCATTGTCAGCTTTGATTACAACTAATAGCAACTAATACATCCGATGGATAAAATGGCATTATTGGAAGTGATGCAATTAAATTTTAAAATATACTAAAATCCTATGTATACTAAATATATACTAAAATAACTAATTTTTAGAGTAATGGTTATTAAACAATTGTCCTTAACAATATGTAGACACTAGAATTCAGTTTCTGTTGTAGTCACTCCTAATGTGGACATATAGAGCATAATTAGTGAATTACTCTGTTCACCCATGGAGAAGTTTATGAGCTTTCATGTAAGCATACATTCAGACCCTATATAATTATGAAAAAGTTTGTTCTAGAAGGGGAACCCACACAAATGTACACAACACATTTTTGACAAAGGTGCAGGAACAATTCAGTGAAGAAAGGATATCTTTCAAATAAATGTTCTGGGAGCAATTGGACATCCATAGGCAAAATGAATGTATCTCAACATAAACCTCACACCTTATAGCTCAAAATAGATTAGCGATTTAAATGTTAAATGTAAAACTATAAAATTTCTGACAAAAGGTAAAAGAAAATCTTTGGGAACTAGGACTAGGCAAAGAGTTATTAGACTTGACTATCAAAAGTATGATCCTTAAAAGGAAAACTTGATAAATTAACTTCATAAAAATGAAAAACGTTTGCTTTTTGAAAGAGCCTGTGAAGAGGATTTAAAGAAAGCTATGGGGGGGGGGCGGAGATTATTTACAAACGACATGTCTCTAACAGAGAACTAGAATAAAAAACTCTTAAAACGCTGCAGTTAAATTTAAAAAACAATAATCCAGTTAGAAAATGGGCAAAAACCATGAAATGATCCTTCACAAAAGTTGATATGCAGATGGAAAATAAGCACGTGAACAGATGTCAACATTATTAGCCGCTAGTGAGATGCAAATTAAAACCACCATGAGGGCTTCCCTGGTGGCGCAGTGGTTGAGAGTCCGCCTGCCGATGCAGGGGACACGGGTTCGTGTCCCGGTCCGGGAAGATCCCACGTGCCGTGGAGCGGCTGGGCCCATGAGCCATGGCCGCTGAGCCTGTGCGTCCGGAGCCTGCGCTCCGCAATGGGAGAGGCCGCAACAGTGAGAGGCCCGCGTACCACAAAAAAAACCCAAAAAAAACAAAACAGAAAAAACCACCATGAGTTATCAGTAAACACCTATTGGAAAGGCTGAAATGAAAACCTGTGACAACAGCAGATACTGGCAAGAGGCCAGTATGGCCTCTTGGATCACCCCGACGTTGCTGTTGGGCATGTGACATGGTTCAGACACTCATGAAAGCAATGTGGCAGTTTCTTAATTAAACTGATTATGCAATGGCCATAGGATCATCGGCAGTACCACCCACTGGACATCCATCCCAGAGAAATGAAAACTTTTGTTCACAGGCAAACCGTACACAAATGTTTGTAGCAGATTTATTTGAAATAGCCCCCAGCTGAAAACAAGCCAGATGTCCATCACTGGCTGAGTGGTTAAACTGTAGGACATCCACATCATGTAATACTACTCAGCAATAAAAAGGATTAAACCACTGATACCCCCCAAAGATGAATCTTGAGAGAATTATGTTGAGTGGGTGAAAAAAAAAATCCCCAAAGGTTATGAACTGTGTGATTTCATTTATAGAACACTCTTGAGATACAAAATTATAGAAGTGAAGAATAGATTTGTAGTAGCCAGAGGTTATAGACAGGGCAGAGAAAGTGGAGTTTGTGTGTGGATAGGGCGATAAAAGGGCAATGTAAGGGATCTTTGTGGTGATGGGGATGTTTTGTATCTTGACCGTATTAATTGACATCCTGGTTGTAAGAGTGGACTATATAACATGTTCCCATAGGGAAAATGGAGTAAAGAGAATGCAGGGTCACTGTATTCTTATTATTTTTGCGGTACGCGGGCATCTCACTGTTGTGGCCTCTCCTGTTGCAGAGCACAGGCTCCCGACGCGCAGGCTCAGCGGCCACGGCTCACGGGCCCAGCCGCTCCGCGGCACGTGGGATCCTCCCGGACCGGGGCACGAACCCGTGTCCCCTGCATTGGCAGGCGGACTCTCAACCACTGAGCCACCAGGGAAGCACTGTATTATTTTTCATAACTGCATGTGGAACTACGATTATCTCAAAAATGTTTAATTAAAAAATGTGAGCGGGGCATCAAAATGTAGCCCCATTTTACAAATGTGATACCTCTGAGCCTCACTTTTCTTATTTGTAAAATGAGGATAAGAATACCAACCTCACTGTACTTTGTTAACATTAAATAACTGTATTTTACAAGATCTGAAGCAGACCTTGGTCTATGATGCGCAGAGTCCTTGACAGAGCTATTGAAAGTGTATCCCTTTGAAAAGGAATATGCATCTTTGCAGCCCTTTTGAACTGGGTTCCCATAAGCAAAGAAAGCCTTATGTGAGTAATGCTTCAGTGACCATAGGAGTGTAGATAACTCTACTAGAATACTGATTTTAATGTCTTTGAATATGTACTCAGAAGTGAAACTGCTGGATCCTATACAGTCCTGTGTTTAATTTCTTGAGGAACCTCCATACTGTTTTCCGTAGTGGCTGCACTGACTTCCCTGCCCACCCTTTTTCCACATCTTGGCCAACACTTGTTATCTCTTGCCTTTCTGATGTTAGCCATTCGAACAGGTGTGAGCTGATGTCTCACTGGGGCTTTGATTTGCACTTCCCTGATGATTAGTGATGCGGAGCAGCTTTTCCTGTACCTCTTGGCCATCTGTATGTCTTCTTTGGAAAATATCTATTTAAGTCCTCTGACCATTTCTAAGAGTGTTGTTGGTTTTTTTGCTGTTGAGGTGTATAAATTGTTTAAATATTTTGGTTATTAACTCCCTATCGGATACATGATTGGCAAATATCTTCTCCCATTTCGTAGGTTGCCTTTTATTTTGTGGATGGTTTCTTTTGCTCTGCAGAAGTTTTTTTTAGTTTGAAAATATAAACCTCGATTATTTTGCAGTTGCACATTAGTGTTCTCTGTGAAACGAGGTTTATTTAATATCAGCTACATTTGCCCACAGGACACCTTAATTACTAGGAGCCAAGTGGCTTGAACACTCCCTTGACTCTGGAAACAAACAGCAGTGCAAACTTCTCGACCTTTGCTTTTGAGCTCAAAGTGAGCTACCTTGTCCAAATTTTAGAAAATGTCATTACTGAGAAGAAGATAAAGTTCAGCAGCATTTCAATGAAATTTCATTTTGTATCTCCGGTAAGAGATCACTTGGCTACATTCTCATCCAAAAAGTGCCATTATCTGTTTTGATTCTTAAGGTGATACCTCGTTGCAGCTCCTTTTTAAATGATAATAAAACGGCCCAGAATACAAAATAAATGAAGTCCCAAATACAGCGTCTAGGAAGAGGTTTCAGTTATTATGCTCTCTGATGACAGGTTAATTTCAGTACCTGGATAGAAAGTGAAGGGGGAACCAAAAAATTGCTTTTAAAAAATAGCTTAACACCTGAGGCATTTGGGTATCTGACTCATTTAGGATTCAGAATCAGTGGTGAAGGAAATAATCATTTTGCTACGCAGTTAGAATCTGCAACATATTTGGTACATTTTTCAATTAAAAATATCAAGACTATTTTAATATATATTAACATTAAGGGTATATTAATATGAAATATTAATATTAATTAAGGGTATATTAATATGAAATATATCAAGATGAAGCAGTAAAAGGAAGGAAAAGAAAAATTAGCATCAATACCTGAAAGTCTAGCATGTACTATGCACAGGGGGTACAGAGATGGGTAAGAACCAATGTCAGACTAGCTTAGCCTGGCGCAAAAGCGGGCAGTCAATAAAACTTTGCTAAATTGTTAAAGAAGTTTATATTCAGAACTGCACTATCAGGGTTTTGATTGACACATAGAGGAGTATTGGCACTGCTGTCCTGGAGGCACTTTGTAATTTCCCGCTTCGTAATTAGCTTTAGCATTATCGATTGAATTGCAATACAAAGGCTGTAATAGGCGATATATCAGCTAGAAAATGTCTTAACATCTTACCTAAAGATGTTATTCAATTTATAATATTTTTTAACTTCACCTATAGACACTTTCTGAAAATTCTTTGAGAAAGCTCGGAAATTTAGCTTCCCTAAGGACACACCATGCAACAACAAAAACCCCCAAAGTGCATTTGTTTTGCATAAGTTTTGTTTAAAGACTACCTAAATTTTTTTTTATTAATTTTTATTGGAGAATGGTTGCTTTATAATGTTGTGGTATACACCAGTGCACAACAAAATGAATCAGCCGTACACATACAGATATTCCCTTCCTCTTGGACTTCCCTCCCATTTAGGTTACCACAGTGCATTAGGTAGAGTTCTCTGTGCTATATGGTATGTTCCCAACAGTTGTCTATTTTATACATAGTATCAATAATGTATATGTGTCAATCCTAGTCTCCCAATTCCTGCCACCCCACTTCTTTCCCCCTTGGTATCCAAACATTTCTTCTCCACGTCTGTGTCTCTACTTCTGTAAAGGCTACTTAAATTTTAAAAAAATTAAGTTATATAACATTAGATGTATTTCTTATATTGTGTTGTATTTGTTCCAGTTGCTATTTTGACTGTTCTTTATGTGTATATTTATTTTTAATATTGGTTTTGAAATTTCAAATAGTATATGAATTAGAACCTTATGATAACTGTTTTTGAGCAAGAGGAATTTTCCATTAAGAGTCATACCAACAACTTGGATTTTTATAGTATTTTACAATTTAAAACATGCTTTTACATATAGTCCCCCTTTAAAATAGCACATTCTTCAGTGGGTAGGTCAGATATCATCTTTATTTTACAGAGGAAGACTGTGATTTTAAGGGAGGTAAGATACCACTGAGTCTGAAGGCTTCATTCTTTTACACTCATTTCTAGTTTCTTCTCAGAATACCTCTGCTAACTACTGCACACATTTTGATGACAGTGCACTTCACTCTTACCCCAGCAGAGGCTGCCCTCTGATATGGCATCCTTGACTAGGACATGGTATACTTTTTCTTAATAACCTATTTTATGTAGATTTCCTCCCAATATAGTTTGGAGCCATTTAATATCTCTGTTGTAGTGCTTTGTCTCTGCTGTGTCTCAATTCTCAATCTCAAAGATAATGTCACCAGTGGTTCGGGTCCTCAGAGCTCTTTAACACTTTCCCTTTGCTTCGTGTAATCTGCTAGCCTTGAAACCTAGGTCCATGCATCTCTTTAAATGTGTTTGAGAATTATGAAATTTTCTCACTTGTCTTTATTTTTAAACACGAAAACCATTATAAAAATAGTCCTATATGCAAAAGTATAATTCTGAAATAGGTCTTCTTCCATCTCATTGATGTTGACTTTTATGATATGTGATTTTTTTTTTTTTTTTTTTTTGCGGTACGCTGGCCTCTCACTGTCGCGGCCTCTCCGGTTGCGGAGCACAGGCTCCGGACGCGCAGGCTCAGCGGCCACGGCTCACAGGCCGAGCTGCTCCGCGGCACGTGGGATCTTCCCAGACCGGGGCACGAACCTGCGTCCCCTGCATCGGCAGGCGGACCCCCAACCACTGCGCCACCAGGGAAGCCCTATGATATGCGATTTTATGACTTCAATGGAGCTGATTGCTATCCCTCTTCTAGCAATGACTACATTCTTTTTGTCTCTGAAACGACTCTCCACAAACCTCTGCTTCAGGAAAACTCAGTATTTCCGATTATTCACACGATTTAAGTTAAGCCTCAACTCAAGAGTTCCAAGCTTCAAGCATTAGCACAGTATCGTGGGGAGGAAAAGCTCTGGAAATAAAGACCTTCAGTTGAGTCCATTGACTTTCCAACTCTGTACCTCATCTGTAAATTGAGTGTCACACGCCAAAAGGCTGTTCCATAGGGTTACTGTAAGCTGTAAATAAGATAAGATATTCAAAGTGCAGGAACACGGTAGACCGCACGACTTTTACCTATCGATAGTGGTATTTCTAAACAACGAACACTGACTTGACTTGCCACAGTGAAGCAGTATCGTCATTTTGGAGTATTTTATGTATTTCACCCCTTTGGGACAGTACCTCTTTCTTTGCTTTAGGCAACACGCTTCACTGGGTTTTATGTTTGACGCAAAGTGGGAACGTGGCAGGATTTTAATCCAGAGCAATTACTGGATTAAAGGTGTTTTAGACATTTTAGTCTGGCAAAATGATGTGCATGGACTGATGTAAGTGAAGGCATGGTAGCCAGAGTGAAGGGCGCTAGGGTGATCGCGCCTTGGCCACACCTGCATTGGGGCTGCCATGCTTCCTCATCTGGAGTGCTGGGCCTCCCGGGCTGTGCTTGACTAGCTCTTCTCTGTCATTTGATTTTTTTTTTTTTTTTCGACTGTCACTTCGTTTCTGCTAATAGAAGCACATAGTATCACCTAGGAAGCCCTCCACTTCTGGGCCTTCCATTTTATACACCTTACCAATTTCCAGCCCTAAATGCATGTGCTCCGTTTCTAATACCTGGTGTCACGTCTGTATGGAAGGCGAGGAATCCCTGCATCTGCGCCTCCTTCTACCTTTTCAGCTGCATCTTTCACTGGCTTCCCCTCCTCCTCCTGCCCCCCTGGTGCCCCCCACTGCAAGACTTCTCTCGACGGTCTGTTTCTTAAACTCTTACCTCTTTTTCTTAGAATCCTTATTCAGTCCTGAGCCCTACAGCTTTATTCCTACTTCTCAAAAGACTTATCTAAAGTAGATATTTTAAACTGTAATCTCACTTCCAATCTCCAGATTGGCATGCCCAAATTTTTATGAAAACTTTCCATCTTAATACCCATGGTGCACCCCAATGCAATGAGTCTAAATAGAGCATACTATTTTTTCTTCCCCAACCAGCCACTTCATCACATACAAACATATATAAGTCGATATTTCTATTAACACTACCAGTCATTTCAGAATGACTCACTATCACATCTTAGAGACGATACCGGCTCTTCCCTCTCTCTGATTCACTACAGACAACCGAATGCTGTATCTTATTGGTGCTGCCTGCAAATGTCTTTGTCCTCTGTGGTCTCTTTCCGGTTGAAATTCTGCTTCTAGAACTTCAGGCTCAAATGTTGGTGAGATTTTCCAACAGTTCTTTTTACTGCCAGCTCGATTACCCTTGTACTTCTGCCAGATTAATTTTCCGACATTTCAGTTTGAAACATATAATTCCCCCTCTTAAATTTTCCCATGGTTTCTCATTACCTAGAGTAATAATTAAAACTAAAACTTGTAATTTCAAAGCTATCGACAATATCTACCATTGTTTCATTTAGGTGTTTTTAAATGACATAATATTTCAAACGTACTGGAAATTATGTAGAGTTGTATTACAAACTGCCACATACAGACTACCCATATTTTAACCAATCTTATCACAGTAACACACTGAACAGTTGTACTCAATATTTATCTACGTTACTATATAGATCCAGTTTGTTCATTTCAATGGTTGTATTGTCCTGTGTTACATAAATAACTGTACTTCTTCTGTTAATGGACATCAGTGAGGTTTTTCTATTTTTGTTATTATAAATATACTTCAACAAATACACTTATATAATTCCTTTGATCCTATGTATCCAAGTTTCTCCAGGGTATGTGGTTAGAAGTAGAATTGTAGTTTTTACAATATGTGCATTTTCACTTTACTGGATGTTTTCAGATTGCTCACAAGTAATTGTTGCAGTTGTTCCAATGAAATGGGAGAACTTGTATCACATCCTTAGAAGGATGTGATAACATTAGAGGGAATATAATTAATTGGACATAAATGGGTTTTTTAATTTATTTTTTATTGAAGTATAGTTGATTTTCAATGTGGTGTTAGTTTCTGGTGTACAGCAAAGTGATTCAGTTTTATATATATATGTAATATATGTATATTATATATATTGATATATTCTTTTTCATATTCTTTTCCATTATGGTTTATTACAGGATATTAAATACAGTTCCCTGTACTATACAGTAGGACCTTGTTGTTTATCTATTTTATATATAGTGGTTTGCATCTGCTAATCCCAAACTCCTAATTTAACATTTTTTTGCTATATTTACTTCATTTTGCTATATCTACTTCACTTTTTAGAAACAGAAATAAAATGGGTAAAGTTGAAGCCCCAACACAGTCACTTAAGAAGTAAACTTACGTTTATAATTCTATGCATAGTTTTTCTATATTTATTACATTTTTAATTTATTTTAGCAATATGTGCTGTTGCTTTGCATCGTTTCAGCTTTATATAACTGGAATCATACACTTTGTAACTTCCTGAACATACTTGACTTTGCTCAACATTATGTTTTTTGAGATTTAATCATTTTGATGGAGTTCCTGTTTATTCATTTTATTCTGTACACTATTCCTTGGTATAAGTACTTCACAGTTTGTATTTCCTAGTGCAATGTGCAGGAGTTTTTTGTTTGTTTTTAGGTTATATGCTTAGAGGTGGATCTTCTGGGCATATGTTGGCACAAGCTAGATATTGCCAAATTGTTTCCCAGGTGGTCTAGCCAAGTGCACTCTCCCCTGAATTTAAGTCCCTTTTACTCTGCTTCTTCACCAACATCTTATATTTTCAGATGAGACTTTTTCCTCCCTTGGGTAAATGGGTGTGTGAAAGTTACATTTCTCTACAGTTTGAACATGTTTTCATATGTTTGTTGATCAATGGATTTTCCTGGTTTATAAATTCTCTCTTCAGCTCCACTGCCTATTTTTCTATGTGATATTTTTTCTTAATGGTTCATAGGGGTTCTCTCTGTACTTTGAACACTATTCCTATGCAGTTAATAAACTATACAATTATCTTCTTTCACGTTATGGCTTGCATTTAAATTTGCTTATGGTCTCCTGTGTCTTACTGATACTTTAAATTTTAATGAACTCAAATTTATTTTCTTTTTCTTTTTTTTTTTTTTTCTGCGGGCCTCTCACTGTTGTGGCCCCTCCCACTGCCAAGCACAGGCTCCGGACGCGCAGGCTCAGCGGCCGTGGCTCACGGGCCCAGCCGCTCCGCGGCACGTGGGATCCTCCCGGACCGGGGCACGAACCCGCGTCCCCTGCATCGGCAGGCGGACTCCCAACCACTGCGCCACCAGGGAAGCCCTCAAATTTATTTTCTTTATGGCTTATACCTTTTGTGTCTTATTTAAGAAGTTACTCCACACGGTAATTTAAAACTGCTATTTTTCTGTTTTAGTCGGTTGCTTTCATGCATTTATTTATACACTTACATCTTTAATCAACCTGTAATTAATCCTCATTTTAGGATTTACATTTGTAATCTTACTTGTTTCCATATGGAGAGCCAATTTTTTCACCTTCATTTATTAAGTATTCTTATCCGTGAGCTTGTGAAACAGATCCAATTTTTCATGTTTTCATATATTTACAACATTTTGTTGTATTTACTCTTAATGTACTTTAAAGTTTTTATTGTCATTTTGAATGAAATCGTTTAAAATTAGATTTTCTAATTGGTTGATACTGATTTATAGGAAAGCTATTGTTTTTGCATAACTTGGTATCCAACTGAATATTGAATATATTGAGGTCTTGCTCTGTGCAGACATTGTATAGGTGCTCAGGACACATCAAAGCAAAGAGCATGAACCTTGCCTTCAAGGAGCACATCTCATAAGGGGGTCAAAAAATTAAACACACAGTTGCCATGCAGAGTTATACGTGCCTTTTGCAAGGGAAGATGGTGAGAAAAGTAGGAAAGGACTTTGCCATTGAGAACCAAGAAGGCACCAGAATGGAGGTGTCTGAGTTTGTTCTGTTGGAGGAGGCAGGCTCATTAAGTGGGTGTGGAGGAAGGATTGGGTGATGGGGTAACCTGGGCAGGGCAAAGGTCATGGAATATCTGCGTTTGTGAACCATAAGTACCCCAGAACTGCTTGTGTGTAAAGTGTGCCAGAGTTGAGTCCGATTTTAGAAGACATTCAAAGTTATAGGAAGTTACAACCCTGATGTGTATTCATTGGGTTTTTGAAGAGGAGTTTTAAGCAGGGGAGTAATACAGTAATATTTGTGCATTTGAGGTGTGGGTTTTCGTGATCAAGATTGGAAGTGGGGGGCTTCCCTGGTGGCGCAGTGGTTGAGAATCTGCCTGCTGATGCAGGGGACGCGGGTTCGTGCCCCGGTCCGGGAAGATCCCACATGCCGTGGAGCGGCTGGGCCCGTGAGCCGTGGCCGCTGAGCCTGCGCGTCCGGAGCCTGTGCTCCGCCACGGGAGAGGCCACAACAGTGAGAGGCCCGCGTACCGAAAAAAAAAAAAAAAAGATTGGAAGTGGGGATGATGCTATAGAGAAATTAAGCCAAAAAATGCAAGAAAGAGCCAGTATAGGCAGCAAAAATAGAGAAGGACATTGCTGTCATAGTGCCTTTTGTGTATTGTAAAATGGGTGAATTTTCCCACTTCTGGCCTCTTGATTGTATGTACTTACTGTACATAATGTGATATATAGTTTTTGTTCTGCTCTCACTATCATGGCTTGTCACAGTGCTACCTGTCTTTAAGACCATTTACAAAGTCACCTCATTTACAAAGCTTTTCCCATAATTTCTAAGCAATACGTGGTTTTCCCCCCTCCCATTTTCACTTATTTAAAGTGCTTTGCTTGTACCTTTTATGTACCTTTTTCCTGCTTTTCACTTTATTTGTTCATGAAATTAATTTTTCAATTATCTCACAATCACATTTATTTTGTAAGGTCTTTAAAATGTAAGAAAATTTGAATTTATTTTACAATATTTTATTTTATTCATTGAATCATCATGAATGCAATTTCTTATTTTTAAACAAGAATTTTAAAAACATGCGCTTCTTCAAGCAATCTCTAATCAGATACAAAGTGATTCTGATTTAAAAAGTTGAAAAACTGTTTCTGTATTAAAATGAAAGAAATCACATAAACTATTAAAGTCAAGGGGGATAGACAATCAGAAGATTAAGTTAAACTGTGAAACATATACTTAATTTTCCGATTGTGCCCCTCTTGAGTTTATCTCTCTGTATACTAAGGCATTGGGCAACACTATCTTTAAGATCATTTTAGCTTTAGCATACCATAGCTAGATACATATATTTATTTTTTTTTATTTTTGGAGAAATTCTTCCCTGACCTACTATCATAAAGATATTCTTATACATTTTATTCTAACTGTTCCAAATTTTAATTTTCCTATGTAGGTTTTTCAGTTCACCTGAAATAATTCTTGGTTACTGTGAGATAATGATCAGATTTATGTTTCTAAAAGTTTAGCCAATTTTCTCATCACTATTCGTTAAATAGTCTGTCCTTTTCCATTCAGGTTCAATGCTACTTTTTTCATAGACCAAGTTTCTATATATGTGTGGGTTGTATCTGGGCTCTCTATTCTGTCCCATTGTGTATTTGTGCGTAATGAGCCTAGAAAGCCCTCTTCACCTCCAACTACTTTACACTTCCTTTCCAAAGTTTTCTAGGATCTTTTAATCCTGTATTTTGTCATTTGCATTTTGGGATATGTTATTAAGTTGCATCAAAAACTTCACTGAGAATATAATTCATATTTCATTGACTTTTAATATTGGAAATGCAATTATAAATGACTTTCAGACATTGTGTTTCAATGCCTTAATGTTACAAACATGGAAATGGGAACCCAAAGGAGTACATTCAGATTACCTGTAAAAACCATTTTGAGTCCAAATTTCTATGAGAAAATGTAAATGACTCAAATTTGGACCATTTACTAAACACTATAGATCATGTCTATACCATTCAAAAGTAATAAAGTGGAGGGAACTGATCCCTGTAAGCCTCAGGAGGACAGGAACCTTGCTGCCTCTCTTACTCATCCCCCCCCTCCCCAGGGCTCAGCCCAATGGCTGACTCTGAGAAGGAGACACGAAAATGTTATCTGCTGAATGGCTGAATGGATTTGATTTCCTGCTTCTGCACGTACTTGATTTTGACCTTAGTGTGATGCTAATGAGAGATGCTGCAGAAGGAACTCTAACCTGGCAGCCTAGCTCACTGGGAATGGCCTGGCTTTGAGCATCAGGAGACCTGGGGACCACCAGAGTGGAAAGAAAAGAGTGAAAGAAGCCTCAGCAGGCATAAGGGGAGAGCTGATACCAAGCCAGGAACCGCCTGTCCCTGACAATCTCAAAGAAAAGCAACCTCGCCATATGAGCCTGGATTATAGCGGGAGGGCCCAGCCCCAATGGACCCCTGGGTAGACTCACACGGATGAGAAAAGTCCACAAAGGCACAGGAGAAGCCAAGGCTCTCCTTCTTCTGGCACTTCGTTTGCCCGGTTGTCATAGTTCCCTGATGAGTGTACATATATATCAGCCCCATTGCAGGTACACACCCGTGGGTTTAAACTTAGGGGGCTGCAGGAGACACCTGTTAAAAGACAGGGAGGAGGGTGGCTCTGCAAGGAGGCCACTCTCGCATCAGCAGTTCAGGTTGGAATGGAGAGGCTGGAGAGTCCACCACTAGTTCCCCTTGACTGGACTTTAACAAATAATAAGAATAATAAACGAAAAACAGAAAATCTATGAAAAGTAAATATGAAGTGAATACAATGAATTGTTTTTAAAAAGCATCAAAGATTATCATTTTAATTAACATTCATACCAATTTATTCACTTTATGGATTATGAGATATTTCACATTCTATTTATTGTCCTTTTCTGAATCTAGTCATTCCTGATCCCTTCCAGCCTAATGTATTGACCCTACTTTTAAACCTGTTTTTACTTTGCTTAGAATTCTTTCTGGAACCTTAGGTTATTCTGCTTTGTATTGTACAAATGATTAGATTATAAAATATAGAGCAGAACTTCTACTACAGCCCAGTGAACAGAAGGACCAAAGTTTGCACTCCAAGATAATTTTTACTTTCTCATAATAAATAATGGGGGCCTACAATTTTCAATGGGTATGATTTGTGAATATTATTTAATTCATTTAACAAATTTGCTACTGTTGGACTCCCCTCGCCTCTTGGATAATGTCTTAGAAGTGGAATTGTTGGCTCAAAGTTATATAATTTTTAACTTTTTAATTTGAGATAATTTTATATCAAAGTAACAAAAATAGAATTCTGTATACCCTTCATCCAGGTTTCTCTTAGGTTAACATCTTACATAGCATAGAATAATTCTCTATCTTATTTTTCAATTTTACTTTATTATAAACAGGTAGCATCCTGCATTTAAACATTATGTTTCTTTAAACCACAGACATTAAATTATAGGAAACTATGTAAATTATAATAACCAAAGAAAAGGAAATAAAAAAGTGAAAATATATTATAATTAAACACTGAAATATTCCATAATGTATTTTATGATTAGTGAAAATTTTCTCTGAAAATTAGCCTAAACAATTTTAATATTGCAATTCTTCTGAAATGTGTAAAAAAAATACCAAACACATAGATAAACTGAGTGAGAAGAGTAAACCTTTAAGCTGATTGTTCATAATGTAATACTATTTTGAGAAAAGAGGGGACAGATATGCATGTTTCTGTATTTCAACAAGACTTCAAAATGTAAAATGAATCTTATACACAGTTTGGCTAGTTAAATACTGACTGCTGGCAACAGTGCTACATTTGCTTGTTCTGTGCTTTTGGGCGTAGAGACAAAGGTATTTCCATTAGTTTGTAGACAAGTGAGAAAGGATTCCTTGAAGAGGTGGATCTTGAATTGGGGTTTTGTTTCAATAAGTCTGGATTGATGGTGAAATGGTAAGAAGTTCAAGATACAGAATAGCATTAAATATTATCTTTGCACTTTAATGAATGTATTTGACAATATTTTTTTTTTTTTTTTTTTTTTTTTTTTTTTTTTTTTTTTTTTTTGCGGTACGCGGGCCTCTCACTGTTGTGGCCCCTCCCGCTGCGGAGCACAGGCTCCGGACGCGCAGGCTCAGCGGCCATGGCTCACGGGCCCAGCCGCTCCGCGGCATGTGGGATCCTCCCGGACCAGGGCACGAACCCGTGTCCCCTGCATCGGCAGGCGGACTCTCAACCACTGCGCCACCAGGGAAGCCCCCTGACAATACTTATATATGCTTATTTTTGCCTAAATTATTTGCAACTTATTATTTTATTTTCAAAGAATATATATTATTGGCATTCAAGGAAAACTGTATATATATATCTTTAAATGAGTATTTTTTTCCTCCCTCTTTCAGTTTAAAATGAGTAATTTTTTCCTCTCTCTGAGGTATAGCTTCTCTTTGTTCATATGTGCTTTTCTTTAGATTTATAGAGATAATATTTAAGATAATTTAAGATAATATCTCTTTATTCTATGAAAATCGATAATGTTAGCACACTTAGAGTTCTCTTCTTCCTGATTTTTGCATACTATTCTAACTTGTTAGGGTTTTCCATGTTTACATCCTGTTTTATAATTATTATTCTTATACATTTTCACACCTTAGCTCTGTATTTAAATGTGTGATATGCACCATCACAGCCTCCCTGTTCTTGAGTCCTTTATTTTGATATATCTGGATTAGCTGGATTGTATCATTAAATAGTTGTTTTTGAGAACTTGTTAAGAGTAGTCATGAGTACAGGCGTACCTTGGGGCCATCCCACGTTCCCTTCCAGACCACCGCCAGAAAGAGAATATTGCATTCGAGTGAGTCCCGCGAATTCCTTGTTTCCCAGTGTGCATAAAAGTTATGTTCACGCTACACTGTGGCCTGTGAGCAGTGACATTATGTATTAAAAAATGCACATGCGTTAATCAAAAAATAGGTTATTGCTAAACAGTGCTACCCATCATCTACTCCTTCAGCAAGGGGTAATCGTTTTGCTGGTGGAGGATCTGAAATATCGCGAGAATTTACAACGCGACAGAGATGTGAAGTGAACAGGTGCTGCTGGAGAAATGGCGCCTCGTAGACCTGCTCCAGGCAGGGTTGCCACGAACCTTCTGTTTCTAAACCGCGCAGTGTTTGCCACGCGCAACAAAATGAGGTATGCCTGTATGTTCTCTGACTTATTGCATCCCTGGGAATGTCTGCCTGGTAATTTTTTGCTTGAAAGATAACTTGAGCTACATTTAAATAAATATAGTGAAAATGTAGCCAAATCTATTACTCAGGTTAGTCTTTTTCACTGAGACGCCTGTAGACATTGTTTCACTGTCTTCCAACATTTACTGTTTCTAATGGGACAGAATTTGGTTTCTCAGTTATCTCACTTCCTATACAAATTGCTTTTTCTTCTCGGATTTACATTCTTATTAAAAGCATATATTTTGTTTGCCTTGACTATGAAAAACGTTGAACATGAAACAAAAAATGATGGACTTGTGTAAAATTGGGATCTTTGAATAGAAAAACAAATGCACATTGTATAGTTGAAGGTACTGAGTGTGTGGGTAGTGAAATTCAGTAGCTTCTTGAGGTATTTCAAATCCCTCTGATTCTCAATGGGTTAACTTTTTAAAAATCGACTTCATTAAGCTTTTGAAATTACAATAGAAAAACATGGAAATTAAACTTTAAAAATCATTTCTCTGTACATCCTCTTTCTGGTAAATTCTGTGTTTAAAAAAAAATTAGGTTAAATCAGAACTAATAGCCAACCAAAAAAAGAACAATCTTATGTCAGTACCAAATGAAGTTGAAGTACTATTTCATTGCAGTTATTATAATACTGTGATACTGTCAAAAATAGTATAAAAGTATGCCAATTATTGTATTATAGCTGTGATTAATTTTTGAAATTGAAAATTATGTTCTGTTCATCCTACTATTTTGTGGTAGGTATTTCAGGACCTCAATTCTTTTTTGCCTTTTTTTTTTTTTTTTGTGGTACGCGGGCCTCTCACTGTTGTGGCCTCTCCCGTTGCGGAGCGCAGGCTCCGGACGCGCAGGCTCAGCGGCCATGGCTCACGGGCCCAGCCGCTCCGCGGCACGTGGGATCTTCCCGGACCGGGGCACGAACCCGTGTCCCCTGCATCAGCAGGCGTACTGTCAACCACTGCGCCACCAGGGAAGCCCTGTTTTTTGCTTTTTGAAACATTTTTGCAATGGATGACATTAGAAGACAAGAGAAAATAAATTCAACAGGACATCTTTGTACATAACATCTGTTGTACAACTTAATATGAATTACTTGTCGTGAACTATTTTTCTTTTAAAAATTTTCAAAGCTGTACCAAACCTAGTCCCCAATGACTCATTCAAATATGGCTAAGATAACTTAAATTTACAAGTTATTTCTGAATCAGAGAATTATATTGTTTGGTCCACCAGAATATACATTGGACTATGTAGCAATACATGTATGTAGCTACAAATCTGTTATTCTTTTTTATAATAGAAATATCAACAACCAGGGTATGACAGAATAATTGTTCTCAATAGCTGTTGCCTGTGAAAAGCACCACAGGTGTTCTGTGATATAAAAAGATGGTTCAGGTAGAGGTAAAACCCTGATATGCATAATGCAACACCGAATGTTTTGAGCGTCTTAAGAAAGACACAATATTTTGGATATTGAGAGAAAAGAACAAATTGTGCCGGCTGGAAGGAGGGCAGAGTTCAGAATGATATTTTAGAAAGGAGATAACGTTTAAGCCTGGGATATACAGAGATAGGGTAAGAGAACAAAATAAAGGATCAGAGCGTTTGGATAATCCTGAATTGTGTACAATCTTTGCATAATTAATCAGTCTTTCTTTACCTTGTGTTTTATTTTTTAAAATTTCACCGTTAATGTCATTTTTGATTTATGTTCTTTCCTTAAGATAGGATAAATTTGCTCATCTTATGAATATTCACAAAATTATTGGGAATTATCTTTTATGTGCTTTTTATTTTTAAGTATCCTTCCGGATTCCTAATATATTTGCAAATTATTTTTCAGCAGTAGAAATTTAAGTTCTGTTTGATACCTTTTTTACATACTGATCATTATCTTTAAGCCACTTGCATTTTCCCAGCATAATAGATATCATAATCTTTATATAGCTGTATGAATACTGTTTTAGTGTTTCTCCCACTTACTGTGAGTTCCCTGAGGTTAAAGACCACTTCTGTTATATCTCACTGCATTCTCATAGCACAAGGCTGACCCATAACCAGTGCTTAAAAATACTGAATTAATAAACAAATGGGGTGGGGAAATCAATGTTATTTCACATTTATTTTATCTAAAAATAATGAAGATGACTCAAAATTTTTCATTTGGTGTAAAGAGGTATTCTACCTCATAATGAATGCATCGGTATGTTCAGGGCCTGAATAATTTCTTTTGAAGTAAAAAATTATATTTATATAGAATCTAGAGTTAAGAACATGATTTTCACATGTTGAATGAAAACCATCTTTTAATTTAAAGAATGATTTTAGTGTCTGAACGTGAAACTTGACTACCTGCTGAATGCATAGCTCCTTGCTGAGCAAGCAACTGGGGTCAGAGCCTTCAAGAGACCTTGTGAGAATGTACATATTGGTTCAGTGTATGGATTCTAGAGCAAGACTATCTCAGCTTGAAACCCAGCTCCAGCACGTGCTAGCAATGTGACCTGGGGATATTTATCTCCTCTTTGTTCTCCAGTTTTCTCCTCTGCAAAGTAGTGTTGGAGTGATGAGTGAGTGAGTTAAATCATGTAAGTCGTTTAGAAAAGTGATACAAGTAAAGTGCTATAAAAGTGTGTGTAATTATTATATTATTATAAATACCAGGAGACCCAATTCTCCACAGCTCTTGTTAGGACAGGGGTTACTCTTTCTAAGCCGGAGAACCCTGAATCCTTATCTGTTTCGTGTAGCCTGCAAAGCAAGCCGGGAAGGAGATTAAGCAGGGAATTAAAAATTTGAGTTTTAAGATAGCTTTAGATGATTTCAGGGAAATGGCTGCACTAATCTAGGATCAAGTTCAGTAGGCAATTTGCAATTTTTAATAACCTTTGATGTTTTGGAGTGTATGGCATGCATCTCTGCAGCCTGGGCCGATTCACTTGCAATGTATGATCATAGCAGATATAGCAAGATGGCTGGATATTTGAAGAGTCAAAGAACAGTTGTGAATATCTGATCCAGGAACTCATTGCCTTCACAACTATGCCAAAAGGGCACTGGATGGCGTTGATTCAATTTGTGGTCATTTTCCAAGAATGCATTTCCCAACTATCAAGCCCTACATATGAGCTATGCCTATTTTGTAATTGTTTCTTTGAGGTTTTACTTGGTTAAAAACCTCACGGGAGAATTTGTGTCATCCTTGTTGCTGTCTCCTCAGCACCGATTGCCATACTCATTCTTTTTTTCTAAGAAAAATATCTATTATTGAGGCATAAGTCATCTTAGTATAAAGTAAACCATTTTAAAGTGTAACATTCACAGCCTTGTGCACCCGTCTTGTCTATCTAGTTCCAAAACATTTCCATCACCCCAAAGGAAAACTCTATTCCATACTCAGTCACTACCCATTTCATACTCCCCTAGTCCCTGGTAATCACCAATCTGCTTCTGTCTCTATGCATTTAACTATTCTGGATATATAAATGAAATCATATACTGTGTGAACTTTTATGTCTGGCCCCTTCATCCAGCATAATGTTCTTGAGGTTCATCTATGTGTTAGCATGTGTCATTTATGTATGTTTCATTTATGTCTGAATAGTATTTCATGGTATGAATATACCATATTTTGTTTGCCCAATCATCAGCTGATGGGTATTTGGGTTTTTTTTCCACCTTTTGGTGATTGTAAATAATATTTCTATGGACATTTGTGTACAAGTTTTTGGTGATACCTTTTAAAATTATTTTGAATATATATGTGTGAGTGGAATTGCTGTCTTATATGGTAATTCCTTGTTTCACTTCTTGAAGAAACTGCAAAATGTTTTGTACAATGACTGCTCCATTTTACATTCTATCAGCAATGTATAAAGATTCCAATTTATCCATATCCTTGCCAACACTTGATATTTTCTTTGTTGTTATGGTTATGATTATGATGATGGCTATCCTAGTGGGTATAAAGTGGTATCTCACTGTGGTTTTGATTTTCATTTCTCTAGTGACTGTTGTTGAATGTGTATGTTAAACATCATTTCATGGGCTGGTTGGACATTTGTGTATCTTTGGAGAAATGCCTCCTAAAGTCCTTTGCCTGTTTGTGGGGAGGTGGTTGTTTGTTTTTTGTTGTTGAATTGTAAAGTTTCTTTATATATTCTGGAAACTAGACTCTTATCAGATATATGACTTGCAATTTTTTCTCCTATTCTGTAGGCTCTCTTTTCATTTTCTTGATAATATGCTTTGATGCAGAAAAAAATTTAATTTTGATGAAGTCCAGTTTTACCTGTTTTTTCTTTTGTTGCTTGTGCTTTTGACTTCATATCCAAGATTCCATTGCCAAATCCAATGTTATGTAGACTTGCGCCTATGTTTTCTTCTAATAGTCTTATAGCTTTAACTCTACATTTAGGTCTTTGATTCATTTTAAGTTACTTTTTTTTATGGTATGAGTTAGAGGTTCAACTTCATTCTTTTCTGTGTGGATTTCCATTTGTAATAGCACCATTTATTGAAGAAACTATTCTTTCCCTATTAAATGGTCTTGGCATCCTTGTTGAAAATCAACTGGCCACAGATGTATGGGTTTATTTCTAGACTCTCTGTTCTAGTCCATTGACCCACATGTCTATCCTAATGATAGCAGAACACTGTTATTATTGTAGCTTTGTAGTAGGTTTTAAAGTTGGGAAGTGAGTCCTCCAACTCTGTTCTCTATCATGATTATTTTGGCTATTTGAGGTTACTTAAAATTCCATGTGTATTTTGAATCATATGAATTTTTGCAAAAGGCTAATGAGATTTTGATAGGAATTGTAGTGATTATGAGGATCACTTGTAGGGGTTGAGGTATTGCCATTTTAACACTATTAAGTCTTCTGATTGATGAACATGGGATGTCTTTCCATTTATTGAGGTAATTAAAAGAGGTTTTGGTTTTGGCAATGTTTTATAGTTTCAGTGTACAAGTCTTGTGCCTCTTTGGTTAAATTTATTCCTGAGTATTATATTTTTGATGTTATTGTACATAGAATTGTTTTCTTAATTTCATTTTCAGATTATTCATTGCCAGTGTATAGAAGAAATACAGCTGATTTTCTTGTGTGTTGGTCTTTTATTCTGCCATTTTGCCGATTTTGTTTATTAGCTCTAATGATTTTTTGTGTGTGGATTTTCTAGAATTTTCTATATGGAAGCTTAGTTTTTCTGCAGGTAGAGATACTTTCACTTTTTTTCCCCATTTGGACGCCTTTGTTTTGTTTTTAATTGCCTAAGAGTTCTGGTTAGACCTCCTAATACAATGTTGAATACTAGTGACCAAACTGGTTATCCTTGTCTTGTTCCTGATCTTAGAGGGAAAACTTTCAGTCTCTTATCATTGAGTAAAATACCAGCTATGGGTTTTTCATAGATGCCCTTTATTAGGTTGAGGAAATTCCTTTCTATTCCTAGTTTATGCAGTGTTTTTATCATGAAAGGGTTTTGGCTTTTGTCACATGCTTTTTTTGCACAAACTGAGATTATCATATGACATGAATTTTACCTCAGTCTGTTGTGGTGTATTACTTTGATTGGTTTTCGTATGTTGAACCACACTTTCATTCCTAAATAAATCCCACTTGGTCATGGTGTGTAAGTTTTTAACATGCTGCTGGATTCAATTTTCTAGTATTTTGTTGAAGAGTTCTGCCTTTATTTTCATAAGGAAAATTGGTCTATAGTTTTCTTTTCTTATGATGTCTTTATTTGGCTTTGGTGTCAAGATTATTCTCTCCAAAGAGAATGAGATAGGAGTGTTTCCTCCTCCTTTTCTATTATTTGGAGGAGGTGGAAATGGATTGGCGTTAATTCTTGTTTGAAAAATTTGCATAATTCACTAGTGAAGCTATCTGATTCTGGGCTTTCCTTTAGAGGTAGAGGTTGGTTACTCATTCAATCTCTTAACTGTTATAAATCTGTTTATATTTTCTATTTCTTATTCAGTCAGTTTTGGTAGTTTGTGTTTCTGGGAGTTTGTCCATTTCATCTAGATTTTCTAATTTTTTGAGCATACAGTTGTTCATAGTATCTCTTATAATCCTTCGTATTTCTATAGGGTCTGTAGTAATGTCCCCGCTTTCATTTTGATTTTAGTAATTTGAATCTTTCTTTCTTTTCTTTCTTGGTCAGTCTAGCTGAAAGTTTGTCAGTTTTACTCATCTTTTTTAAAAGAATAAACCTTAGGTTTTGTTGATTTTTCTCTGTTGTTTTTCTGTTCTCTAGTTCATTGATCTCTGCTCTAATCTTTATAATTTCCTTTCTTTTGCACTCCTTCAATACTTACCCACGCCATTTACAGCTTTACTTTAGCCTTCACTTTATGCTGGCATGGACCCTGAAAGTGAGAGAGAGGTGAATGCCTAGGTTTTCCTCAGCTCTTTTCACAGTAGGTGTACAGCTCTGGGCATGTGCCTGGTCTTCTCCATTGCCCATTATACACTCATCTTTTAGAAGCTTTTATTTTCCCCCGTATTTCCTTTCTCAACCTCTTCTTCCTTGGCTTTTTGGTCTATTGCTTCTCCTGACTGTTATCCCTTGCCTCAGCCTTCTGTGCCAATACTTTTGCCTTTAAATGCTTCTGGCAAATGCTACCCCAGCCTGGGAATGCATTGATTCAAATGAATTAACTGTAAGCCCTCACGGTGGTTGTTCAGGGAGCTGTCAGACAGGTCAAAAAACACAACCACAATTCTTTGAGAATATCATCCACGTTGTTGCTTCTGACACTAGCAGCGTTGCACCAGGAGTGTGGTCTTTTGTTTCGCTAGCCACTACTAATCTGGAGAATGCAAAACGGTATACAGGCAATTAAAAATGTCACAGCTGTCTCTTATGGCAATGCGGCAGCATCCTTCTCAGTAAGTTTAACCTGGTTGTTGTGAGTTTTTGGCTTGATTTCAGAACTCTGCAAAAGTTAACTCTGATAGTTTTCCTGGTGTTTTAGTTGCTTTTGTGCAAAGATGGAGCCCTGGAGTTCCCTATACTGCCATTTTGGTGATGTTACTCCTTATTGGCTGTTAATAGTTGATTACACCATGCTTGGCTCTTAATGGGAGATAATTAAATATATTTTTGAGTACTGAATGAAACGGAAATGTGTTACCTTTTAAAGTCAAATATTAGGGATAATGAAAAGTGACATTTAATATGCATTCAGCAAATACCAATTAAGTGCCTTCTATATCAATAACCACATTTTTAAAAAGTAGAATATACAAAATACAAACTGTATATAGGGTAAGCAAATAATTCACCATCAAAATCTGGACACTTTGAAAGTAAAAAGAAGAGCTAACCAGTCAGGAACTTAGGATTAAGGTGTAACCTGGACTGTATTTGACAATCTAGTATATATGATCAGGCTAGTTCTTTCTTTCTCTCTAGTGATTGATACATTTGACTTATGGTCTAGTCCCTGTAGTCTTTAGTTATTAATTTTTGTTATTCTTATGCAGCTATGCAAAGGGATTGTTGCTAAAGAGTTGGGTGCAGGGCCAGTCTGCTTTTCATGTAATACATCTATGAACAGTATTTTTCATTCTCACTTGGGAATAATCAACTTTATGGCAGACATTACATTATAAACTTTTGTATCATTATTGTAAAAATGTAATTTAATACACAGTAATGAGGAATTGATTGATTTTTTTTATTAGTCTTTAATCCATTTTCAGTTAATCTTTGTGTATGGTCTAAAATAAGGGTCCACCTTCATTCTTTTAATATGACTATCCATACATCCCATGTTCATGGATTGCTAAAATGTTCATGCTACCCCCATTAATGTACAAGTTCAATGCAATCCCTATGGAAATTCCAAAGATATTTTTTCACAGAAGCAGGAAAAAAAGACCTACAATTCATATGAAATCACAAAGGACCACAAATAGCCAAATCAATCCTGAGAAAGAAGAACAAAGTTGGAGGCATAACACTTCCTAATTTCAAAATATATTGTGCAGTTACAGTAATCAAAACAGTACGGTGCTGGCAAAAGACCAATGGAATAGAATAGAGAGCCCAGAAATAACTTCACAATTACATGACCAATTCATCTTCAACAAGGATGCCAGGAATACACAATGGAGAAGGGGATAGCCTCTTCAACAAATGGTGTTGTAGAAACTAGTAGATATGCTTCTTTTTAAAAAAATTAAGTTAATTAATTAATTTTTATTTTTGGCTGTGTTGGGTCTTCGTTGCTGTGCATGGGCTTTCTCTAGTTGCAATGAGTGAGGGCTACTCTTCGTTGCGGTGTGCGGGCTTCTCGTTGTGGTGGCTTCTCTTGTTGCGGAGCACGGACTCTAAGTGTGCGGGTTTCAGTAGTTGTGATACTCAGGCTCAGTAGTTGTGGCGCATGGGCTTAGTTGCTCCATGGCATGTGGGATCTTCCTGGACCAGGGCTCGAACCTGTGTCCCCTGCACTGGCAAAAGGTTTCTTAAAGGTTTCAAAAGGTTTCTCCACCAGGGAAGTCCCTAATAGGTGTGCATCTAACAAGAACTGTAAGCCCTCACAGGGTTTTAGCAGATCCCTGAACTCCATTTTGACTCTTGCTGTCAAAAAAGTCATTTGATCTACATTATCTCTGAAGTCAACAGGAAACTTTTGCTGCATTGAGTGTTTGTGAATTAATTGGGTGTGTGTGTGTGTGTGTGTGTGTGTGTGTAGCGTGTATTCTAATATATAAAGTGATTGTAGCTTGAACTGTTTTAAATAGAAATATATGTTTATATATTATGTATATTATATATTCATATATGTTATATATTTTAATATATTGTTCACATATATGAATAATTCATACTGCAAAATATCTCAATGAGTTCCTTTCCAAGTGCTTTCTCTCCTTTTTGTATATGTGGCATATTCATTAGACTTGTGCAGAGTCACAATTGTATTTTGAGAGATAATTCGATCAATATGGCTGTTTGTTTTTACATAGGAATGGGGAGTAAGATTCATAGAGACTCAGGATTTTAATTGACAGCAGATGAGAAGCACAGAACATTTTGGGGGTAAATGCCACAGCATAAAATGTAAAATATTGGCAGTCCTTCTCTTTCAGTAAAATTACCTGCAGCTGTATTGGCAAATGACTTATCATTTATATTCAAAAAGCTAAATTATGGGCAATTTGAACTCATTTATCTTTTTAAAATCCATGCAAATAATGACAACATTAATCTTTTTTCTCCTAAAGAATGAACAACTAGTTTGAAATGCCAATTCTTTAAAGAGATTTACATGACTATAGTGTATCCAGATTAAAAATGAGAATTTAAAGAAGGGATTAAAGAAATAGAGGAGGCACAAGATTTCAAATTTGTTTCTGCCATATGCAAACAAACATTTTTCATTCAAGCATTATAATGAAGCACCATATCTACTGCATCAAAATGTGCTTTTTAAAAAAGAAATTGATACCAAAACATTGTTTTTCTTCAGGAACACATTTCAAAATAAATTATTTCATTAAAGTACCCTTTAATTTATTATATTCCATAACAACTACAATTTGCCTTTTATACTTTCTAGGCCTTGCCAGTTTTTCTAAATGGTTTGCACTTTTTCTTATTTTGAAATCTACTCTCCACAATTCTTCTTACCCTCTTTGTTGGTCTTTAGGTTATTAAGTTGATAACACCAGTAATAATTAATGACTAACCTTTACTGAATACTTGAAATGTGTCAATCTTTTTGGCATTTTACTTTTTTTTTTTTTTTTTTTTTTGCGGTACGCGGGCCTCTCACTGTTGTGGCCTCTCCCGTTGCGGAGCGCAGGCTCCGGACGCGCAGGCTCAGCGGCCACGGCTCACGGGCCCAGCCGCTCCGCGGCACGTGGGATCCTCCCGGACCGGGGCACGAACCCGCGTCCCCTGCATCGGCAGGCAGACTCTCGACCACTGCGCCACCAGGGAAACCCACATTTTACTTTTTAAATAACATAATACTCACTTCTTTTTTTTTTTTTTTTTTTTTTTCCTGGTATGCGGGCCTCTCACTGCTGTGGCCTCTCCCATTGCGGAGCGCAGGCTCCGGACGCGCACGCTCAGCGGCCATGGCCCACGGGCCCAGCCGCTCTGCGGCACGTGGGATCCTCCCAGACCGGGGCACGAACCCACGCCCCCTGCATCGGCAGGCGGACTCCCAACCACTGCACCACCAGGGAAGCCCCTCACTTCTTTTTATATTTGAGGAAAGTCAGGTGTCTGGCAAGTAAGGAGCAAATTCTAAAACAAGATTAAAGCCTAGTCAGCCTTGTCTCCAGAACCTGTGCTCAGAACAATTCTACTTACTGCTTTTGATGGTGATTATTGCAGAAAATACTGTCTTCTGTTTCTATATTTATGTTCTTCATGACGAAGCTTCTGCCACTGTAGTTGGAACTTTCCCGTCACTGAGCACAGTGAATACTATTTGATAATTCACATTCGGGAAGAAATCTCAATATAAATGCGAAAGCAATATAATCATTACATCTGATGCTTGGCTTAAACATATATACTTGATATAAAGATATATATTTCAAATAATTTTATTAAAGAATGTAACTACTTTGATGTATCTATGGATAAAGTTCATTAAATATAGGAGTTACGTTCCTATTGGTATGTTATTTGTGTTTAAAAATGACTTTCTCTTATTTCTATAGTATCATTTATGGACTCTTAAAAAAATCAATTTGTGGTCAATTCCTGTCATTATTTACTTTGATACTTAGATTGACCCCAATGTGGCCCATGAGAGCCTCTTCCAGCTTTTTTCTGTGTGTCTTCTTGCCATTTCCCCATAAGCTGTGAAGCACGTCCCTACTTTCTGGCCCAGTATATAAGGGGTGCTGGGGAGAGGAGGAAACTCTTCTTTACCAAAAAATGAGCAATAAAATTTCAAAATGAGTGATAGAAATAGAAAAAATATTCTTTTACAATCACTAAAGTAGTAATTGAATCCCTTTGGCATCATCAACCACTGGAAAAACATAGTTAACAGAGAGAATATTCACAACTTAAATGATAAAACTTAACATCACCAGGAATGGGTCCAGTGATTATTACTATCCTGATATAATGCAATAACAAGAAGATGCATATGTGAAAATAATATAACATATCAATGAGGTAATAATATGTTATTAACATAAATATATTGATATAGTATATTTATATTACATATAAAATTCCAATTAGAAAGATACCAGTAAGTTTTTATGCAAGTAAAACTAAATATACAATTATGCTTTATATTATAAAACTACTAGATGGGCTTGGTCAGTATATTTGTACATAATTTATTAATGTTTCTATGTGCATGTTACATATTAAGAAAGAGTAAGCGTGAAGTCACTCATACCTTTTCATGGGCAGTATGAGAAATTTACATTACCTGACATTTTTGTGAATTTATGATTTTCTAATTAAGCTACTGAATCTATTATTTTTTAACTTGTAAGCAACTGACATCTATGCTAAAAAATGTATTTTCTTCTTACCATATTTTTATTGTTTTAAAAGCCCACTTCTGTCTTTCTTGAAGTCTCATTTCCAGCCAGCCCATTCTCACTTTGGAATTCCTAGAGTAGCAACACTCTCTGCTTCACATCTGGTTCTGATAACCTCTCCTGGCGCACGTATGTGTGTGTGCGCGTGCCCAGGCATGCAAAAAGGGGAGAATTATGCTTGAGGAAAGCACAAAAAGGCCTAAACTGACTTACATTTCCCATAAGTGCCTTCCTGATAGCTTTGCTCATAGGAAGTACTGAATATTTGAGGATAGCATTGTTACCATCATTATTATTACTATTACTAGTAATAGCAGTGTGGTATTGTAATGCCAGCACTTTCTTTCTTGGCTCTGATGAATAAACGCACTTCAGAGTCTCTCTCTCTCTGTCTCACACAGACATACAGATACACACACACACACACACACACACACACACATTTAATATGTGTTACTGAAAAAATTTTCAAACTCCTC
The DNA here is from genome assembly GCF_026419965.1 of Kogia breviceps. Classification (NCBI taxonomy): domain Eukaryota; kingdom Metazoa; phylum Chordata; class Mammalia; order Artiodactyla; family Physeteridae; genus Kogia; species Kogia breviceps. Next base: position 7,644,156 of record NC_081324.1, on the reverse strand, counting down.
TCACTCAGAAATGCCTCCTAGAATTATTTTTGTATTTTACTAGTTTGTTTGCTCTTATTTTAAATCTTCTATTTCCTTTGACTTCTCACCTATCATCTTCCTCATCACTCAGGGCAAGTAACCTTACTGACCATCCACCTTGAGAATACCTAACAGTGGCTTCTCAGTTTCCTGGTAAATAAATGTCTGACAGTCTGACTGGTATCTAAATAGCCTTGATTCATCCCATTGGGTTATAGTGGAGCATATACCCCCTGACTCTGGTCTAAATTCTTTCCAGCTTTTCTCAGAATAACATCCACACTTGGGCACACTATTTAATCCATTGTTAGGTCTTCACAAAATTGTTTTCCTGCAATCTTTAAATAGTCTCTCTCCCCGCTTTCATTCCCACTGGAATAAACATCTTTTTAAAACTCTCTTTAAAAAACAAAATTTGAAACATTTTCGATCTCATATTCTCCTACAGTTGTAGACCCATCTTTTCCCTATAAGCGACTTTTTCAAAAGATTTCACTGACACACATACACATATGTTAGTTTAATTAGAAATGGCCAAGCAATTCATCATCTCCTTTAGTCCTCTCCAACCATCTTGCCAAGGAAGTCTTCTTATAAAGTGTGGGTTTGCCTTCTATCTTCAGCCCTTTAAGAACAACCTCAAATCCTTAGCGCTCACTGTGGTCTGTAAGGTCTTTTCTGATGACGTAGCTCTTTGCTGCCCACAGTGAACAGACTCTGGTTCACCTTCTCTTCCTCATCTCAAGACTCCTGCACATGCTTTTCCTTCTGCCTTGAACACTTCTCCCTGCACCCTTTCCTTCTCTTGTCCGGTTAGCCTGCTAATCATGTTTTTCCTGCGAAACATTTTCATACCTCTTTTTCTAGGATATCTTCCTTGACGTTCCAAAGTGTGCTGTGTCCACCCTGGCTGCTCCCATATCACTGATCGTAATATATTATAACTGTCTATTTGCTGGTATTTCCCACTAACCATAAGGTTTATGAAAGCAAGCATCACGTGTGTTTTTTAACCACATGTTCTCAAGATCTAGCACAGGTCTTGGCAGATAGAGGTTATTCACTAACCATTTAAAAAATGAAATGTTAGTTATTAGTCTTCTTGCATAGACTGTTGTGTGTATTTGTGTGTGTGTGTGTGTGTGTGTGTGTGTGTCCTGAAACCTCCCCTTGCGCTATGATGGTAAAGAGTATTTAGAAAACGTACCTTCAAACATCAATTTTCCATGAATATTTTGATTACATTATTGCTTCTTTCCATTTCAGTGTTAAAAATTCTAAATTTCATGGGTATTTAAGGTATATTTATTCAACATGTTCTTGTAAATGAGAGAAAAATCCTATCCTATTTGTGCTTGATTTTTGGTCTTTATTTTTATTAAAAGCTTCGGTGAATTGCTTCAGCTTTAAAAAAATGTTTTCCTAGAGCATTCATGTAGTGTATTAACTGATTAATCCTCCTGCTAGAAGATTACAGAAACCCTCAAATCTGTGCAGAATTCAACACATCCAGAGTAATAGCATTTAAACATTGGAAAGGGGGTTTCTCTTGGGGGCTTGAGCAATTATTTTAGCTCTGTGCCCAAGTAACTCGAGTCGTTAGGAACCGTCCTTGCCTTTTAAATTCTGTGAGCCTGAAGGGCTGACTGGCAGCTCCGCCTGTGTTTCATTACCTTCAGCAGTGATTTCTTTTCAGCCTGTTGCTTGGAAGTTCGTCTTTGGCTTGGCATTGTGGAATCCGTGTCGCCATGTCCACTCTCCCTCCTGGTCCCTTGTCCTCTGGAGACGTGGCCAACATCCAGCAGGTAGAGATGGACAGCGGTGTTGGTAGCATTGCTACGTACCGTTGGCCTCGCCCGCTCCCTCTCCTTCTTAAGAATGCATTCGGTTAGGTGAAACACTGAAGTTTTCTCATTAAACTAACTGAAACGTTTAGCTAACTTACGCCTGAATAAGACGCTTGATAAAAGACATTCACAGAGCCTGTCCCAGTTTTATGTGCAACAAGTAATTTGCCTTTCCCTGTCATCTCTTGTCCCGTGCGTGTGTGCATGCGTGCGTGTGTATCTTATGATCTTCATTGTGTCCTCTCTTGAGATTTCTTGCTACTGCATCTGTATCACCAGGATAGTGCATAGCATCCTGTTGACACCAAATAAAGCTTAAACTGTAATCATTGTCGTTATTGCTACTTTGTTTGAAAGTAATATCTACTGTAGACTTTGGTCAATATTTTGTGACTTAAATTGCTTCCTCCTGTGTTTCTGGGATTCTGAGCTCTGTACCTAAAGCATAAAGATCTGGGCCCTCTGAAGATTTGGCAATTCTTCAAGTGCACCGTGAGCCCTGGGCTTCAAATGTAATTGTAAATGGTAGCGCACTTAATGAGTATAATAACCTAACAGCAGGGGTGTTGTTTTCATACATGTTTGCATAATGATAGACTCACATCTGAGAAGAAATCATCTAATCAATGTGAATTCCCGTAGCTTGTCATGAATCCTGATGTGGGATTGGCATTTGGTAAAAACCTTTTTAGTTGAAAGCTAGACTCAGCAGACTGTCCGGGTGTGTGTCACGGTGGAGGGGCCATGTTTATTTTGCTGTTTAAACGTCAGTTATTAAGCCCCACTTTCCTGTTCTTTAAGGGAAAACCTATTCCCACAGTTGTCTACATCTTGATAGTTCGGTGACAACAGTTTGATTTTTTTTTAATGGGACTTTCTAGTAGATTACGAGAGCCTGAAGCGAATGCATATTGATACTTTTCTTTCATCAGCTCCAGGGTAAGACAAAGTGAAGAATTTTACTCTGACAAATCAATGAAGGAAACTGATCTATAAGATACTGTAGGGCTTCCCTGGTGGCGCAGTGGTTGAGAATCCGCCTGCCGATGCAGGAGACACGGGTTCGTGCCCTGGTCCGGGAGGATCCCACATGCCGCGGAGCAACTAAGCCCGTGAGCCATGGCCGCTGAGCCTGCGCATCCGGAGCCTGTGCTCCGCAACGGGAGAGGCCACAACAGTGAGAGGCCCGCATACCGGAAAAAAAAAAAAAAAAAAAAAAAAGATACTGTAGAAGCATAATCCGTACAATTCAGTAGCTGAAACACTGTAGATGTCTTATATTTGTCATAAAACCTTTGCGATTTGGGCTGATTTTGAGCAGAGCCAGTCTGAATTAATAAACAATGCAAACAATGCAAACTGATGTATAATATTATTATGTAAAACTAATCAGGGCCTGAGGGATCTGCTTTTAAGAACAACAACAAAACCCAAAATCACTGTTTTTAAATTTCAGATCATACTTTTTAGAGTAAATGCTCTTCACATGTACTTCAAATGTCAAATCATTTATATTTCCTTGCCGTATTTTAATATAACTTAATTGGCTATTAAATGCATGTGCACAGACACATACATGCACGTGGAACTGGAAACCAGTTCACGCATTTTGTTGTGCGGCATGTTTGATTTCTATCCTGGATCGGAGGACGTTTAGTTTTCTAATAATACTAAAATCATGGAAAGCCGATATTGAGAAATATATATCTTCATTTAGGACAGAAGGAACTGAATTTACTTTTTGGATTTTTGTGATTGACTGTAAAAGAATAAGCAAAATTCCTCATAGAATTTTTCTTTTGGCCTTTAAAATAAAATTGTCCATATTTTCCTGCCTTTGAAAGGTTTTCAGAAACAGAGAGCAGGATGAAGAAGGGAGAATCCTCTATTTGTTCAATGATTAGCTAACCACATACATAATGTAATACTATGTGGACAAAAATCCCAAAGATCCGAGAGAGAGGAAGGAGGAAGAGGAGGAGGAAGGGAGGAAGGGAGAGGGAGAGAAGGAAGAAGACAGAGAGAGAGAGAGAGAGAGAGAGAGAGAGAGAGAGAGAGATAAGGAAGGCAGGGCCTTCTGTCCATAATGAAATATCCTTTTCTGATGAGTAAGGTGTTGATCCAAGTTACTTTTATATTGATACCAAGGAAAATGAGGATTCCCTTCCCTTCCCTGACCCTTTTTTCTTAAGTAGGAAGGATGAAGGGGCCATGAAGGCACTCAGTGCTGAGGATAGGTAACAACATCCAAGAAGCCATAACTCATTTTAACCTTACTGCTTATTGTTATTGAATATTTTGTTTTGGCAAGGACAATTCTGTCTGCATATTTTAATACAGGGAAAGTGTTAGACCATTATCTTATTTAATAATGTTATAAAGTAAAGAGGATGATAAGATTAATAAATATTTGAAAGAAATGATTAAAATATACTATATTATAGCTGCTAAAAGATGAGGTACTATGGCAATAGCAAATTACAAATTAATTTCTAAAGATGTTGGTATTTCCACATAAGATCAGAAGACCATTTTTAAAAGATGAATGCGAATGTAAGAAACAAACATTTAACATGAATGAAAATTGGTAATGAATCAAGTAAGAATTTGTTTTGACTCAGGAATGTGAAGTGGTCCTATTCTAGCAGAAGTAAGATAGATTAAAACACGAGTGGTTTCAAACACTAATTCATAGTTTTTCAAGGAAATGCAGAGTTTTCTTTCCTAGTCTGTATTCAACGAATCTGTATTTGACTCATAATATTGCATAAGTTAATAATTTAGCATGGGTTTTCTAGAAGCTCTCTGGATATTATCAAATCAGTTAATTTCTCATATCTCTTACATACTGAAAAAATTGGGCCTTTTAAAAAAACATATCCTTCTATGTTCCACCAGATAATAAAACACTATACCAGAATTAACCAAAAGTCTAAGTATACAGTTTCCTCTGTCATTTGTGTTACTTAGTTTTATGAGGTACACATTAACTGCTAGTCTTGGTGTTTACAATTATTATTATTGTTGTGATATCTGTATTAGAAGTGATGGGTGACATATTTATCAAAATGATTTAGAGAGTATGGTGACTCCTTAATTTACTGCAAGTAATAGCATGGAAAAACAGCTTGCATTTCTGAACAGCCGTATGCCATGTGATAGGCAGTGATTTAATTTTGAAGTTATTTTATGACATTTTCAAATGAAAAATCCACCCTGTTTCTTACTATGTGCCTCATTATTAATTCACACTTTATCCTCCTTAGGTGATTATCATGATTCATGTATCACTGCCTGACTTGTATTATATACACAGTTGCCATTGTATAATGGTGGGAATTTGATATTTCTCATTTCAGTGGAATTACTTACCTTGTATACAGTAAAGGAGCCTTCTGTATTTCAGGAAGCAAATTATGAATACTTGTTTAACAAATAGGAACGTGTCCACTGAGCAGATTTTCCCGTTAAATTCTGCTGTGCTTATAATTTGAAACTCAGTTAAACCCAGCACATCAATAACACATGTAATAAATTTGATGGTTTGCTATGCACCATGTCTTAGGAGAGGTCACAGGCAGTATCTGTACCCTTGAGGAATGAGTGGCTTAATAGATGGGGTTTCTACTGCATTTTGTGTCATACAGAATGCAGTAGAAACTGTATAGCGTACATATTATATATAATTATTTTGACTATATTATACATGTATGTATTATATATACTGCTTATATATTTTTTGTATATATTATAATGATAGTTGTAACTGAGAAGCAGAGATGAGGTTGGAAGGAGACATAGAAGCTGAAAGACATTACATGTCTCATGTTTAATCTAATATACAATAAGATCTGGGGCCATTTTAGGTTTCAAACTTAGATAATGGTATGATCTAGCCACAGGTTTGAACCATTTAACTACTACTGCATATAAGATGGACTGGAGTGTCCTTTCAAGCCATTCATGGGTGATGGACTGGAAAGAATTTGGAGTATGGAGACCAGCTGGGATACCAAGAGACAAACACAACTCTGGATAAAAATTGGGATTTTTTTTTTTTTTTTGAAACAAAAACAAAGGAAGAAACTCTTGCATACTTCAGAGCTAGCTAATCTGGATTTTATGACTACTTGGATGTTTGGGACAAAGGAGGGTGGTTGAGGAGTTGCTTTTGAAGGTGATATCTTTTCTATCCCATATCTGAGGATAGTGCTGCTGCTGCTGAAGGAAAGGCAGGGTTTGTGTAGGAATTTAGGGTTGCCTCTTCTTTATAATAACTTCAACTGAAAAAAGAAAAGCAGTATGGAAGGCACCCAGAAATTGGGGGCATCAAGAGCCCAGTGCATCAGAACTAGAAAGACATTTGCAAGTCTCCAGTGTCTGTTTAATACTGATAATTTCGTAAAGCAAGTAGATTTTACTGAATTTGCTTTCTCATTATTTGTTTATTTAATTCTTAGTTTTATACAGGGTTTTTTTTTAAATTGGAGAATAATTGCTTTACAATGTTATGTTAGTTTCTGCTGTACAAGGAAGTAAATCAGCTATACAGGTTTAAATAAGGAAGCATTTTATCCTTTAATTTAAATAATATAGTATTTTCAATTCCAAATCATTTAATTTTGTGTGTTGGCTTTGAAGGATGGGGAAGATAATTAAGCAGTTAGTAGAGATGGTAATCTAATTTGGGGAGGGTGTTGTTTTGAAAATACATATAATTTATGAACTACTCCAGAAAGTTGCATGGAAAAGATGTTAGTAAAGGAGTAGAAAACAAAGTGTAAGACATTTTCATTCATTCAACTAATAGTTGTTTTGACTTGGGTGCTAGGGCTAGAACATTTGAGTTCTGTTCTCATGGAGTTTTTGCTTTAGAGGATAGAGATGAGGAATGTATATTTAACACATAAGCAAAGAAACAGATGAAGATAAGTTCTACCTAAGGATGTTTTTAAAGTGTGATACAAATGGGGACGCAAGAAGGATATTCTGAACCTAGGGAACAGGCCTGGTGTATTTAAGAAACAAAATGAAGCCAAAAATGAAGGTGAGTAATGGAGATTAACCAAGGTGGTGGCAGGAGGTTAGCCGAGCAGGGTTTGTAAACCATGGCATGCTCTTTGGATTTTATCTGAAGTTCTCTGAAAAGTTACTGGATAGCTTTAAGTAGGAATTTGTCCTTACCTGGTTTATGTATTTTAAAGATCACTCCGGCTGCTATGTTAAAAGTGGATGAGGGTTAGAGGGGACAGGAGAGAAAGAAATCAGGGAGACCATTTAAGATGCTGTTACAATATTATCATCTGAAAGAAAATTCTAATCAGTAAATATTGAATGAATGAATGAATGGTCTTTTGCTTCTGATATCTCAAACAGAATAGTTTTTGGTTGAGCAGGAAATAAACTTTCAAAGCACCTAATGAAATCTGTCTATGCTCTTACTGAGAATTCTGTTCTAGCCCATTTTTCACTGCACATGTCTTGTTCTCAGGTTGCCTCCATTTCACCACAATACTTACCTTACAGTGTTATTAGAAAATAATAAGAATAATCAAGTTCTTATTGTACTAGTTTGCATTTATTTATTAAGCAGGGACTGTGGTCGTTCTTTTACATGTATTATCTCATATCATTTTACCAAACAGCCTTATTAATTGGGTGATATAAATGTCCCCCTTTTACATATAAGGAAACTGAAGCAAAACCTCACCTAAGAAATGGTTCCTCCAATTCCTGTTTAGGAAAAGCCAGAAATCAATATCAGAAAACCTACATTGGGAGCTAAGGATACAGGCAGACACAGGTGGAGCATCCCTAATGGTCTCGGCCAAATTCTGAGCTTGACACCGAACTCAGGGAAGCAGCCCTGCTCACTGGATGCAGCGTCCTCATTTCCTCCTGCGATGCTACCCTCTGTCCCCACGCTGAGAACCCCCGCCCCCCCCACCAGGGACTCACAGCCCTTCGAAGAAAAGGATGCAGATATCATTCCTGCCTTTGGGGCTAAGGTTTCTGTGAAGTTCTTGCCTGGGCTCCCTTAGTTCCATTGCCTTGGGATTTGCCTGGTTCTTCTCCCCCTTTTCCCAGGTTTCTGGGGCTGCTCCTCCTGGTACTTACTTGGGCCCAGGAGGAAAAAGGTTCGTCAGTTATTTCTGGAACCTTGTTTTCTTGTCTTCTTTCCCATTTCCTCATCAAGAGAAATCCTGGGGAGAACCCCACACATGTCTGACCCCACTGTTTCTTCAAAGAAACATTCTTTTCCTTTCCATTTGTCTCAGTCAGAATGTCTGACCTAAAGGCAAACAAATTATCCAATTCTAGGACTCCTTCTTAAGAAACAAAGAATTTCAAGCATAGGTTACTCATATCTTCGCTGTTCTGATCTGTGTTGGAGAATCTCATAGTATTTGAAACCTCTTCAGAGATCATTGCTGGCATTTACTTCTTTTGTTTTACAGCAGTGTTAAAGCTGTAAGTCTGAGGGAAAGCACATTTTATATTTACCTTCTATAGTACAATAAAAATTTAACTAGTACAGACTTGGGTGGGAAAGAGTAATATTCCATATTTTATGTAGCTAATCATGCTTCCCAAGTTTGAGAAAAAGTTCCAACTTGCCACTTAATTACAAGTAGGCCTGTCAGATAGAAAACTGGATACACAATTAAATTTGACTTTCAGATAAAAAAGTGATTTTTTTTTTTTAGCATGAGTAAGTCCCATGCAGTCTTTGTGTTTTTATTTGCTGAATCTGGCAACCCTAATTATAACTTTAATTATAAAACTATTTTTAGTTAAAAGTTTAAAGGCCAAATAATGGAAGAGGTGTTAAAATGTCTCAAATTAGTTTACGTAATCCCAATAATGAAGTGATGGTCCCTGATGTAATTCCGGTAGGTAGGATAATTCCTGCCATGGCCACATCCTTTGGTCCCTGTTAACACAAACTCACCCAAGTTCTTGCCACCACTAAAGATACTCCCGTATCACTCTGTTTTGCATGTGGCCTCAGTGAGTCTCTGCTCTGGGATTACCTAGACCCTCACTGAGGTCTGTGTGACAGAACCTCCCATGCCTTTGCTGGGTAATATGCAAGTATTTGAGGTCCTTGCGTATTACAAACTTGCTGAGGGAAAGAGACCCAAGACCACTGTTTCTGTCCTTTCTTAACCTTAACAGTGGCTGGCAATATTTTTAATTGCTTTGGCCACATAGCTTGCTGTGGAGTCCTCTGCAGGGCTACGGATCTTAGAATTACAAATGGAAGCAGAATATGCACCTGTTCCTTTTGCTTTTAGCTCCTATTCATGATTTTTTGGGTTTTTCTGTCACCACCTGTCTTGAAGTTCACACCTAGTGGAGGTTCGGGGCAAACAAGGTTGCGGACTTAGGGAATCCTGCCCTTATTTTTCTCTCTCTGTTTTCTTTGTTCCTCCCAATGCAGAGGGCACCTTCCTCTCAGTAGTAATAGCCTTTATATATTTAGCCTCCCTGTCCTCCAGCAATGGCTTAATGCTTTGCTTTTGAGTGTAAAACGGGCTTTTAAAAATGAGGAATAGTTTTTCTTTCTCAACATACCTAGGCTTTTGAGACTCAGTAAAGGTTCAAGAAAACCATCTTTCAGACTCAATGACCCCTTTATTTCAGGTAGTATTATCCTTCCTGTTGAGGAAAACCATAGAAAAAGCTTCACTACAATAGGATTTTTCAGGAATTGAAAATGTATTGCAAAATTATTTTTTAAATCCTCCTTATATAGCCTTTATTATGTGAGTCCGTGTGGGGGGGTGGGGGGGGCTTCCTCCTTCCTCTTTCTCTCTCTGTCATGCAGGCACACGTGCACTCTCTTCTCTCTTTTCTTTCTTTTTTTGGCGACTGTGTAATTGTGTGCACATAAGCACAGAAGCAGTATGGCCCCTCTGTATTGGAGAAGCAGAAAATCACTTGAAAGGTTAAATAACCTGATGCTGAATTTTGAGATATAAAGCAAATTCAGGCCGCTTTATTCTAATACAAACGAGAAACATTCATTTTATTTAGGCTCATTCACAAAATATGTGCTTAGATCTTTAAAATAAAATTTTAAACTACAAGGAATTTGATTTAACTCTTCATATGGTTTCTATAAGGTTTAATATATTTCAAAAGCCAATTTATTAGAAATGTGTCAAAACTCTTTTTAATGCCATTTTTCATTTTTAAACCAACGTATATTATAACTCCCTTTGAAACTGCCTAGGCCTTCTTTGGCAAGAAAGTCTTTGGTCACAGCATAACTAAAATAGTTCCAAAGGTTTCCCAATGCAATATTTTCCAATCAGTGTATCCAGAGCTAGGGTAACTTTTGTCAAAAACAAAAATAAATGTGGTCTTGTAATTCTAGTTCAATAACAAAACTATAACAATCTTTTCAGAAATACTACAGCCAATAATATTAATTAACTGTAAGTAAAAACTCGAACCAAATGAAAATGTATGGCAGAATGTAATGGTTTATTAAACACCAATGTATCTATTCTACATATTTGAAAACATGTTATCTTGGATAAAATTTAAATATCATCAAAGTCCCCAGATAAATCCTGAACTAGATAGGTGTTTCACTTTTGAGTTCTAGGTGGGCACATTTTTATTGATTTTTACATATTAAGGAAAAATCAACAAATCACTGCATTAGAAATAATGTAGTTAATGAATAGCAATTGTATACCTCAGTATTTTAATCTACTTTAGCGCAACATAAGACGGTAATTGTATAACGTATACGACCATTTTAGAAAAAAGAAAGAGACTGTGGTTAAGGAGAGGATAATATTGGAATCTTATTTTCACTGGGAAGGTTGGAAAAACAGAAGTATTGATCTTACGAAGAGTAAGTAGTTTACAAGGCATAAAGTAAAACTAAGAATTAAGGTTAGACCCTGTGGAAATGCACTCGTATTGATTACAAATACCTACTTAGTATTTTGTGATTTGCCCATAGTGAGATAATAAAAAATAAAGTACTTTGAAATTGGAAGTATAAACAAAGAAAAAAACAGGAAACATTTATCACAGAATTGGCAAATAATTTAACATTTTGAAGAGAGAAGTTCAGCGTTTGCTGTGCTTCTGAATTAAATTGTCCCAGCTTTACCTGAAATTATGTTCTTGAAAGTAAGGAAGCTTGGGTCTTAGTGGTATCATACTGAGCTGTATATCTGCTTGAAAATTAATTGTTTTCCTTTAGACGTATTAGCTCTCCTAGTAAATATGTAACAGCTATTCTTGTCTTGCTGCCCACCTCAAAAACTTTGTCTCCATTCTGCTTTATAAATGCTGACCTTCCAGTTCTACTCAACAAGCATTAACAATATGAGCGTCTTAGCCTGGTACCTGACATTTTAAATGTAGTTCTCCACAGGTAGTTTTTTGTGACTCTAGTATAATTGATTTGATCCATTTATAGACTGTTAAAGAGACTTTTCATCTTTTGAACCATTTTTCTTTAATACATAGGGGTAGTTTTTTCCCTAGATAGATGCACGCTGTGAATTTTTTAAATATGGAAAATATATATAAGAGCAAGACATTTTTTTTCTAGATGTTCTTAAACTCTTTGTGTCATAAGGGATATAAGTATCTGAGAACTCATGAATATTTTTTTTATTTTCTCAAGAATGAGACAGCAATCAGAGGGTTTCTTGGAAGACACACATAGTCGTTTCTTTGTTAGTTGGGGCTCCTGGAGGAAACAGATGGCCCTCTCAGCAGGAATGATTAGAGAAATCTTAACTGTGGACAAGATGGGTAGCGGACAGGTTAAGGGAAAGCAACAAAAGAGAGGAGAGAGCAAGAGTCAGCCTCTGCCGTCCCCAGGCCTCAAGGACAAGAGAAGGGATTGATGACCATATTGGAGCCGAAGGTGGCAGAGGGGCCGCCCAAGGGAGTGGGCCTGGGCAGGGGGAGGCGGCGCCCTCTGAGGCCTCAGGGGGGAGTGAAGGGACACCCACTGCAGCGCCATCCCCTCCCTCTCACTTCCCGCTGGAACTTTCCTCTGTCAGAACCCGACTGGAGCCAGCTGGGAGCACGGGGGCTTGTAGTCCGTACAGATCAGCGTCTGGGATGCAGAGCTGGCCAGAGCACAGTGACAGTGGGGCACTCTGGAGGGGCCAGTGGAATGTATAATTCCCATTTTTATGAGCACAGTAAGAGGTTACTTGAATTAGTCAGCGGAGGTCGTGAGGACATGAGTCCTGTTAATGACCCTATCACTGAACCTGTTTGCATTGCAGCCTTCAAAACAGGCTGCTTGGGCTTCCCTGGTGGCGCAGTGGTTGAGAGTCCGCCTGCCGATGCAGGGGACGCGGGTTCGTGCCCCGGTCCGGGAGGATCCCACGTGCCGCGGAGCGGCTGGGCCCGTGAGCCGTGGCCGCTGAGCCTGCGCGTCCGGAGCCTGTGCTCCGCAACGGGAGAGGTCACAACAGTGAGAGGCCCGCGTACCGCAAAAAAAAAAAAAAAAAAAAAACAAAAAAAAACAGGCTGCTTGTAACACGGGAACATTTAAAGATGGGTATGGCGTAGGGTTGACTGTGCGGCTGTGTGTTTCATAGAGTGCGTGATGACCACGCAGTCTATGAAATGGTGACAGAGCTGTTTGAAATATAAATTTAAAGTTTGAAATAAAATTTAGAAGAGCTTTCATCTTCGGGGGAGTCCTATCAACTCTCAAGTGTAGAAACAGGTTTCACAGTACCATTTCCGATGAAAGCGTCAGTCTCAAGGATTGTTGAGATAAGATCGTCCTATTGGAGTCTCTGGTGTCAGTAGGCCATGCTGGCAGGTAGAGAAGGTAGAGGTGATGACTTAAAAATGCGGCGAGCATCGTGGTCGCTAAGTTTGCTCTAGATTTAAAATTGTGTGGTTTATCTTGTTTTTGATCAAATGAGACTATGCTTCATATTATCTTTGTTGTTTTTCATAGCTTTGGGTATCTTACAGCAAGAGAGTGTAATTGTATCATTCAATTTATTCCACAGATAGTTATTGAGTTCCTCCACACTCCAAAAAAAAGTTAAATCCTGAAGTTGCAATGAATGGCATCTGTATCTATATTCTAGAACATTATTACTTGTTTTATATTTGAAGCAGGCTAATCTATTATGTGTTTTATAATTCAAAGCTGACCTAATTCCTGCTTTTCACCAGGTTTAATATATGACTTTATAGGAATTTCAAAGAACAATTTTGAACATTGATAACTTTGGTGGTGGCTTTGGCATCTCCTGAATGATCAATGTCCATCAATCAGCTCAACAGCTAAGATGATAACTGTACAAATTAGCATAAATTTGACCTTCAAACTATGTTTTCAAACCTGCTATGTTCCTTCCACATTTGGTTTCTTTATAAACATAACTATGAAAAAGATCACTACTTTAGTATTTGAGGATTTAGCCTTAATTTCATTTAGCCTAAAACTATCACAGAATGTATCAATAGTGAATTCATGTAAAAAGTATTATCATTAGCAAACAGTAAAGAAAACTTACATCTTTTTCCTTTAAAATATAGAAAATTACATTCATATTACTTCAAACTGAGTTTTCAAGTAAGCATGCCAATCACTTGGATAAAGTGATCTGTAATTCACAAAGGACCCCCCAAAGGATATACGTGTTTTTACTTTATACTTTCATTTGCTCTGCACTGAGAGAGAGAACCAGCTTTTCAAATCAGGGCTGTTTCTGATACTAGATTTAGCATAATTTTCACTTCGGTATTAGTACACGACATTTGCTTGGAAAATCATATTAGCCTTCTTATATTGCAAAGTATTTTTGGACCTTGAACATAAATCCCTGTTTTAGGACTTTAGCTATCTTCTTTTTTTTTTTTTTTTTTTTTTTTTTTTTGTGCGGTACGCGGGCCTCTCACTGTTGTGGCCTCTCCCGTTGCGGAGGACAGGCTCCGGACGCGCAGGTTCAGCGGCCACGGCTCACGGGCCCAGCCGCTCCGCGGCACGTGGGATCTTCCCAGACCGGGGCGCGAACCCGTGTCCCCTGCATCGGCAGGCGGACTCTCAACCACTGCGCCACCAGGGAAGCCCTAGCTATCTTCTTGTCCCCCATTTAAGTGCTGCTCCCCTCCCTCCTCCTCCTCCTGATCCTCCTTTCCTTTCTCCTCCTGCTTTTTCTTTAGATCATTATTGGAAAACAATCACTTTGAAAATTATCTTTTATTTCCTAATGTAAAAAGTTTTGACAATAATAACTAATATCCTAGTTTCCTGATTACAACCTAGTCAATTTCATGATTTTCTTTGAGGAATAATTTCCTTGTATGTCTTTTGTAAGATTAGTGTTTTTATTTTCTAATTTTACTGATAACATATTTATTCATACAACCATCACTTTATTTCCAGTATATCAATTATGTACCAACTTCGGGACATAAGACTAATATTGTTTGTGAGAGAGCTTGTTATAATTATTTTCACAGTGATTTTATATTGCAGTATTTTTTTTAATTTACAGAAAAGTCACAAAGATAACCTCTCATCCAGTTTCCCCTTACCATCTGAATAAACCATAGTATATTTGTTAAAACCAAGAACCAATATTGGTACACTACTATTAACTAAACTTGACTCTTCATTTGGATTTTATGGACTTTCCCACCAATGTCCAGGATCCCATTAGGAATACTACATTACATTCAGTAATGCTTATATTGAATACTGCTTTTCCTTTTGTTGAGGAAAATATTTTATTTTTGACTCATTTGATTTAACATTTATAAAGCTATTGAAATTTTCTATCTTTTTGTGAAATAATTTTGGTAAGTTATTTTGGTCTTTTCCCTCCCTTTATTTTATTTATTTTTAAATAAAAAATTGTGTATATTTCAGTTGTAGAACATGATGATTTGATATACATACAGATAGTAAAAGGGTTACTGTAGTCGAGCTAATTAATGTATTTCCCACAGTTACTAGTTTTGTGTTTGTGTGGACGGAGGGCCTGGAATCTACTTTCTTAGCAAATCGGTAGTGTTCCATATGGTTTTATTAACTGTAGTTACCCTGCTGTACATTATAGCTCTAGATTTATTCATCCTACATAACTAAAACTTTGTACCCTTTGACCAACATCTCCCCATTTTCCCCACCTCCCCAACTCTGGTAACCACCATCCTACTCTGCTTCTATGTAGTTGACCTTAAATTTTTAGATTCCGCATATAAGTGAGATAATGCAGCATTTGTCTTTTTGTGTCTGGCTTATTTCACTTAGCATAATATCCTCCAGTTTCATCCATGTCGTTGCAAATGACAGACACTCCTTTATTTAAGGCTGAATAGTATTCCATTGTGTGTATGTACACAGACACACATCTGTGTGATATATATGTCACAATTTCTTTATCCATTCATTCATAGACAGACACTTGAGTTGTTTCCATATCTTGGCTATTGTGAATTCTGCTGCTGTGAACAGGCTGTGCACATATCTTTTCAAGGTACTGATTTCATTCCTTTGGCCATATACCCAAAAGAGGGATTGCTGGATTGTATGGTGATTGTATTTTTAAATTTCTGAGGAACCACCATGCTGTTTGCCATGGTGGCTGCACCAGCTTACATTCCCACCAGGAGTGCTCAGCGTTTCCACTTTCTCCACATCCTCGCCAGCACTTTTTATCTTCTATCCTTTTTGATGGGAGCCATCCTGACAGGTGTGAGGTGGTACCTCACTGCGGTTTGGATTTGCATTTCCCTGATGATCAGTGATGTGGAACATCTTTTCATGTACCTGGCCATCTGTATGTCTTCTTTTGAAAAATGTCTATTTGGGTCCTTTGCCCATTTTGTAAATAAGATTAAAATTGGATTGTTTGTTTGCTTTTTTTTCAGTTTTATATGTTCTTATATATTTTGGACGATTAACCCCTTATCAGAGATACAGTTTGCAAATATTTTCTCCCATTTAGTAGGTTGTCTTTTCATTTTGTTGATTGTTCTTTGCTGTGCAGCAGTTTTTGGTTTCATATCATTTCACATGTTTATTTTTCTTCAGTTGCCTGAGCCTTTTTCAATTACGGGAAAAGATGACCAGATTATGGTATAGAATTCAGCTAAGCTATATTTCTGGTATATATTCAATTTAGGCGTTTTGTTAGTTTTGTTTTTGCTCACCTATTTCCTGAGTGTTCAGTCTGCTCAATGGTGCTTATGTTGGGAGGTAGGGAAAAGTATAACTGAAAGACAAATGCACGACATCTATTCTAGTGACCTGTGGTTCTATAAACAAAAATAGAATAAACAAAGAACAGGGGATTAGTTAGCAGGAGGGGTGGAGTGGGGCTACTGATTTCATAGTGGACAGTTTTGTTTAGAAGGGTTCCAGTCAAAAGTTTATAAAAACGTGAGAATGGAATTCAATAAAGGGTTCTGGAGTAACCCAGAGAGGCTGGGATAACATAAGTTGGTGTACAATGTAGCAACATGTGTAGTACATTTAACAGGATGAGCTGGAGGAATTATAGAATAGGACTCCCACACCTTGCCCTCAATATATAATGGATATTAAGCCAGTTGATGGATGACAGTAAATATGGAAGCAGGTTTTGCAGGGTTCTGGGGATTAGAGGAGAACAATGTTTTACTCCACTTGTATTTCATTGCAGATATGTTTTCTGTACTGTGGCCACCATAATACATTTTTAGAGATTTAATTGTGAACTCTTTGGAAGAACAATGGCCTTTTAATAAAAGTTAATATATATAAGTTAAAACATTGTTCTCCAGGTAAGTTATTCATTAACGTTGGCACATTTTCATAAAAAAATGAAATACCCTTTGTTATCTATGGTATTAGTTAGAATGGAATTATAATTTCTTCCCTTGAGGAAAAACAAGTGTTTAACACTCTTAAGTAGAGTTATAAAAAGAATTTAAGGGAATGCTTAAAATTCACAAAGTATTTTGAATGAAGGTTGACACCAGCATGATTAAACATTTCATTTGCATCTGTTCAGTCTCTTGTGAGTATGTGGTAATGACCTGCTTTTAATTATCAAAGCCCCTAATAAATTTAGACATAAATCAAGAGGGAACAGGTCAACTTTGGGAATTATTAATAAATTGGCACACTTAAAACATTTAATTTTTTAGCATCTAAACTAATGTGATGTTAGAGTCTACTTGTTGACATATTAATATAGCTGAATACATTGTTATTAATCACATAATTGAAATAGTAAAATATATTTTAATAGTAGTGATAACTTACCTCAAAATAATTTTGACTAATTTAAAAATAAATTATAAAGTTTAGCTTTTCACAGGTAGCTTATGCACTATGCTCTTATTTTAAATATGCCTATTGATGTGTAATCTATAAGATTAAAACTTGTAAATGATTCACATGGGAAACTCTGGTTTTTTTTGGCCTCAATTTTATCTAACTTTTGAGATGGTAAAATGAGTCTCAAAGATATGAATATTAATAGACTACAATAGTGACAAGAATCTAACACATTTTTCATTTGTTAGCGATACATCCTTGACTAAATTATTTTATGGAAATGAGGTAGCTCATTTAAAATATTTCTGTAGCCTCTCATATAATATGTAAATCTCTGAATTTATATCATCAAACTATTTAAGGCTAGTAATGTATCTAACCTGTTTGAGTTAATTAAGATATATTTATCAGTTTTATTTACAAATGTGTGACTTAGGGACAGATATCATGGTAAATAGATATGAACTTTAACTTAAAAGCCTTTAAAATCTGGGATGTAAATCAGTGATGCTTGTAAACAGGCAAACAACATTAAGGTAAGTGAAGAGCTCAGTAAGAAATTTCACAGGTAAACAGATGCTTGTATTTATTTTACTTTTTTGGACATCTGTCCCAAACATGCTGTTATTGGACTGGACCTTTGTGCCTTTGTACTGTTTAGAAGCACCTTGTGGTAAGAAGTGTCTTAGCCGTGGATTTACCTGTGGGTAAGGTAAATTACATAACTTCGATGTAACTGAGGTCATGGTACAAGTTTTTAATTTTCAGGCAGTTGCATCGGGTAGAGGTGGTCCCATGTCAGGGAGCTGTGAGAGTGAAGAACTCACACACAGTCCTGAGATATCTGCGTGGCCGGTCAGCCTCAGCTGCAGAAGCACTTCTTCCAGAGTGGCAAGTGAGGAGGCGAGAAATTTCCCCTTATTCCGCCATTTTCCCTCCTAGTATTGACTGGGAGGACCCAGCCCATAGCAGAGCACAGCTTCCCCCGCATGGTACTTGCGACAGAAGAGTGGGGACGGACACACCCCCTTCATTCTCACCCCTCTAGGCTCCTTGAGAGCGAATGGGAGGTGCGTGAGGATTTTTTTTTTTTTTTTTTTTTTTTTTTGCGGTACGCGGGCCTCTCACTGTCGTGGCCTCTCTCGTTGCGGAGCACAGGCTCCGGACGCGCAGGCTCGGCGGCCATGGCTCACGGGCCCAGCCGCTCCACAGAAGAGTGGGGACGGACACACCCCCTTCATTCTCACCCCTCTAGGCTCCTTGAGAGCGAATGGGAGGTGCGTGAGGATTTTTTTTTTTTTTTTTTTTTTTTTTGCGGTACGCGGGCCTCTCACTGTCGTGGCCTCTCTCGTTGCGGAGCACAGGCTCCGGACGCGCAGGCTCAGCGGCCACGGCTCACGGGCCCAGCCGCTCCGCGGCACGTGGGATCCTCCCGGACCGGGGCGCGAACCCGTGTCCCCTGCGTCGGCAGGAGGACGCTCAACCGCTGCGCCATCAGGGAAGCCCGCGACGAGGATTTTTAAACTGTGCCGAACTCAGCTCTTCACAACTAAAACTGATCCAAAATCAGG
Organism: Kogia breviceps; assembly: GCF_026419965.1. Classification (NCBI taxonomy): domain Eukaryota; kingdom Metazoa; phylum Chordata; class Mammalia; order Artiodactyla; family Physeteridae; genus Kogia; species Kogia breviceps. The sequence goes on along the minus strand of NC_081324.1, from coordinate 7,625,431 downwards.
TGGTCCACTCAAGTGTTATGAATGGAATGGGGCATGAAAAATGTAATATTGCACATTGGGGGAAAGAATTTGGAGAAAAGTTCAATTAATTGATGTTTGTGTGCCACACGTTTAGAACATTCCACATGACTATTACATATATGACGGAGGGAATGATTCTGTTCTGGGGCTGAACCTGTTGGAGTGCGTGCATCATTGTCAGAAAGAGATATTCCATAAAGGCAGAAGTGAAAAAACATATGTATTTCACATCAGTGTGAAAAGAATTCATTTAAAACGTTTTGGTTTCCTTAGCATATGCATGTCTCTGCTAGCAATATTTTTCTGTTTTGAAAATTGTTCTAGAAGTTAAGGAACCTTATGAAAGGGATGAAATCAAAGAGTTGTATAAGAAATATGAATAATGTAAAGGACCCTCTAAATAAGTATTTACTAATTGCTGTCTTTTAATGATGTAACGTAGTCACTTTGTCCGGAGGTTCCCCTCAGTCTTAGGAGACTTGTTCTGTTTACAAAGTGGAATTCTGGAGGCCCCTCGTGGAAGATGTCTCAGACTGCTTGGCTGGAATGGGCCTCCATCCTTCTGTAGAATTTTAACAGTCTGTGGAGTCATCACTTCCGTGCTGATTTCTTCTTTTTTGCTTCTATTAGCTACTCCTGTCCCTGAACTTTTGTAACATAAGAGTCTTTGCAACTCCTTTCTCCTCCGTAACTGCAGGTGACATTCAAACCTGCAGAGACTCTTCCCTCCAGGTTGCTATAACAAACTGTGCAGAGTAGACTTGCTTGAAGAAAATAGTGCCTTAGAGGATTGCAGGCTTTTACCCATACTTGACTTAATAAAATTTAAAGAAAGGCATTAGAAAGACATTGGCCTTTGTGTTTTATTCATACTAGTTATGGACCTCCTTTTAAAAGTTAACTGTTTTCTTTAATGATTAAAATAATGTTTCTGTCCAGTAATCAGCATGCCAAATTGGGTTTATTTGATTATTTACATGTTTTTATATTTTTCAAATAAACAAGGATATTTAACTACTTAAGAATTAATCCATATGTTTTCTTTATCTACAATATCAGCCAACAGGTTGATATTGCTGACGTCCTGTGACCTTAGCATACACTGAATTTCTGTTTGCTTAATTTATAAACCCTAAGGCCCGAGTCTTACCTCAAAAGGTAAATTAAATACTCAATTGGTTTTTATAAACCAAGACTGGCTGAAATATTCTTGTAAGACACTTTGACAAACTGATTTATATGTAATATGTGTATGCTTTGTAAAAAAAAATTCACAGTCTCTCTTCTGTAAGCAACTGAAATATTTATTTTATAGAAGGAATCCAAATAAATGTCTCAGCTTCATAAGTATGCATGGAGATACTCAGTTGATTTATTTTTGGTGACGGGAACAAAGTCTAAATTTAGAAGCTATCTTTCTTTGACAGTACGGTCCTAAAATACTTCTAGACGTTTTCAGTTTTTGTATTTCTTTAGTGAATTAAATAATTAATATAACTAAGTCTAGAGGATGTTAAGCTTGGTCCATCCTCAGTTAATATGTTTTAAAATATTGTTATTTCTTAGTGACCCATGAACAACTAAACATATAAGTGTCTTTTTAACTACATTTTTAAACAGCTTCCAGCGTGACTTGAATAAAAATGACTCTCCCACACTCATTTGAGGAAAGAGTTGTATATGCGGTTAATTCTTGTTATTCATGGTAGTTACGTCCTATAAAGTAAACAAGAACATTGAATTAGCTAATACTGAACCATTGTTCTTCAGAGAAATACAGACTTGGGCCCTGCCAGCCTCTGGCCACAACATTTTCATCAAGCAATCAATACATACATTTGTTTTAAGTGTTTCTGTTTAAAGGCACTCTATTTAACACATATTGTTGAGTCGTTGACATTAGACTCACATCAGTAGCATTGTAGCTCATGGCTGAGCTAAGCCTCCCTGGCACGTGTATTTTCTCCCTAAGGTACATCCCAACCCTCTCTGCTTGGGGATATTAGATGGCACTTCAGCCCTGTGCTTGGGGCCATTTTAAACAGTGACACCACCAGCAAAAAGCACAAAAATGTGAAAAACATGGCAAATAAAGAAAACATGAAAAAAGACACTAGTGTATAGTTAAGAGACTTGAAGCAAAGAATATGGAGCGTTGTCTTGTGAGACCTCAGCTGGGAATGTGTGGGCAATCGTTGATCCAAGTTGATCTTGGGATTACAAAAAATATTAATGAGTAGAAGAATTCTCAAATAATAGACTTTACGGATAATGAGGGTCAACTGTACTGCACAACGTATCTGGTACACATCCTCTAAGGTTCGATTTGGGCCTCTTTAAATCAGCTCTTCAGCACAGGATGTGCCAGCGGGGCTGGTCACATTCCCAGTCCAGGTGAGTTAGGGCCAAAAGTGAGAACCAGGCTTGAAGATGTTGTAGTAGTTTGACATAGTGCTTTCAGATCTGTTGAATTTAATTACATTTTTATTTGATTACATTTTTAAATGGGTCTCTGTATTGTAAATATGTTTATTTTTAAGATATTCATGTTTAATGTAATTCATAAAGTTTCTTAATGGGTAAGAGATTTAAAAGAAAAAAAAATGGATCCTTCCCCCCAGACAGTTGGAGAAGCATGGCTGCAGGTGGTTGTTTAACTGTCCCACTGGCCCAGAACAGAGAGCAAATAGGGCAGCAGGTGTCCTGTAATCTAATCCTCATTGTCCATCCACCACTAGGGATCCCTCCCCCCAAGTCTGTGTCTGAGACGTGAGGGCAACCCTTTTGGCATCATTTAGTACTAAGATCCTTCAGAAGGCCTCATTGACCACGGCTCATCTGGTTCATCCTTCTTAGGAAGATAGAACTGGTAATGCTCTAGAAATAAAAACATTTTTCTTCTCTGGTTTAAGTGATCAGACCAAATATTCTCTGATTCTACTGAAAATTGTAAACCCAAACATACTGCTTATCGTTTCCTAAACATAGGATGACAGCCATTATATTTTTCTCTTCCTCCGCCTCTTATAGCACAAAAGAAAAATAATTTTCATAATATAATTTTAGAAATATTCCCATGAAGCCTCACATTTTTTCTATACCTCTAGAGTGAAATATTTGCAAAAGATATTATATATATGCACATATGTTTATATAATATATGCATGTGTTCACATAATATATACATATATATGCACAATGTATATTTATATATTCACAAGCCCCAATTCATTTCACAAATACTTTTACTCATTACTTTACAACAGATATTGAATGACAACCTTCCACGTTTCAGGATTTGTTCAATACGTATTTGTTGAATGATTTCATTAGTCATTGATTCTTCAAAGTAGCTTTTTAAATTAAAAAAATCAATTTCTATCAAGACCTATAGTCAGTAACATATCTAAATATTGAGACATAGAGAATTTGTGCAGTAGTTTGAGGAGGAGCTAGATGACTCCAATAAATGATTATGTCAGACACACTCTTGAAAAGCTCTACTAGATAGATAGCTGATTATCAATCCATGTGTCCCACTGTCAAAAGTAGTGAGAGAATAGGAGGATGTAATTAGGAGAGAAGATCACTTCTCTATTTGAAGAGTCGAAGCAAATGTGTAGCGTAAACATGTTGGATTGGTCAGGGCCCTGTTCCATATGCTCACCGGGAAGCCACCTGATCAAAGTGCCACCGTGCTGTGAATGTTCCATTTGAAACAGGTCTTCTCCTTGGTCGCCATCACAGAAGATTAGGGGGCTTTGGAATCTTGCATGGGCTTTTTCCTACCTGAGCTGAAGGTGACATACATTGCCGTTACAGATGAGTCACGATGTGACTCCTTTAAGGGCAAAGGGCCAGGAAGTAGGGAGAGCAGCCAGAATGCTTGGTAAATGGTCTCTCCCGTGTCAGAGAATGGACACTGTTTATAAGCTGACAATGTTTTTCCACTAGTACTCAACTCACGGTGTGCCCTGTGTTTTGCTTAAAGGCAGTGAGCAAGTATGGATGACTTTTCTGATTGACCCTTTCGTTTAAACTCCCTCACTGTTCACTCTAAAAGATACATTGATTTTCATCAGTGATGCTGATTCAGTTCACTGGTTTTCAAATGGTATGCTTCCAACCCTAAACATCGACAGCAGTGTTTCAGGAGTGATCTCAACAGGAGAAGAAGATCAAGTGGGCAGGAATGTGGCTGATCCTCAGCCTCAGCCCCTTAGAAAAGAGATAACCTCATCTGGTTCATTGTAATTCTGAAGGTTTTTTTTTTTTTAAATCATTATTGGAGTATAATTGCTTTACAAGGTTGTGTTAGTTTCTGCTGTACAACAAAGTGAATCAGCTATACGTATACATATATCCCCATATCCCCTCCCTCTTGCATCTCCCTCCCACCCTCCCTATCCCACCCCTCTAGGTGGTCACAGAGCACTGAGCTGATCTCCCTGTGCTGTGCGGCGGCTTCCCACTAGCTATCTGTTTTCCATTTGGTAGTGTCTATACGTCAATCCCACTCTCTCACTTCGTCCCAGCTTACCCGTTCCCGGAGGGTTTTACTACCGTTCCTCCTGCCTCCTACCCCCCCAAAGCAAACAAACAAAAAAACTTTGCTACTGAAGAATCATTTGAAAACCAATCATATTTTACAGAAACCCACTTCATATTTATCATTGAATCAAGTCTAAAATATATGGTATCAAAAGATGGAATTTGAGGTTCTTGTCAATGAGTCTCTTTGAAATTTCAACAAAATATAAGAACATATATATTTGAAGGACTAGCAAGTGAATCCACTTGTGATAAATATCTTCTCATTTACTTGATGTTTGAGTATTTTTTTTTTTTTTTTTGTGATACGCGGGCCTCTCACTGTTGCGGCCTCTCCCGCTGCGGAGCACAGGCTCCGGACGCGCAGGCCCAGCGGCCATGGCTCACGGGCTTAGTTGCTCCGCGGCATGTGGGATCTTCCCGGACCAGGGCACGAACCCTTGTCTCCTGCATCGGCAGGCGGACTCTCAACCACTGCGCCACCAGGGAAGCCCGATGTTTGAGTATTTTAATCATCTAATTCTAGTCTTAAGTTTGCTCATTTATAATGTCATATAATTATATATGAGAGAGTCGGGGTTTTTATGAAAAACTCAGTGATGGCAAATAAAGGTCTTAATCACTGAAAGGGCATAAATTATGGTACAGGTTCCCCACACTCTCTGAAAGTAGAGCGTTCCTATGAAACCCTTCAGAAGCCAAAATGGTGTAAAGAGAAGAAGCAGTAACATTAGGACACATCTTGCTAACGGAGGCACAAAATAAATCGAGATAAAGCACAGAGGCTCACAGATGCAGTTCAAAGCGATGGCAGCTTGATGCTGAGATGCTGAGTGACTTCCAGGGAAGGAGCTTTGGCAGGGCTAGTCCTGCTCCGGGTGGGCGCTGCCTCAGTAATAGCCCCCTGCAAGACAAACGCTGAATGCTGTTTTCACTTTTCACCTTTAGTGAAAGCAGAAATCCACTTGGGCTTTCTTTCGGTTATCGAAAACAGGTACAAATGTAGATTGTTTTTAAAGTGAAGTGACATAATGTGAACTTTTGAAAAGCAGGGGATACTCGTGGTTTAATAATTTTATAGTAATGAATATTTTCATAGTGAATACAGAAGGTATAAAATTATATATATATATAACATTATAGTTAAAAAAGGAACTGTAAAAATGTAGAAATGTCTTACAGTAGCATGGATCAAAAGAGTTGAAATAATGAAATCTTATTAAAGAATTCATAGTAGATTTTGAACAAGCTCTTAAAGAGAATTATCCTTTGGAAAAATGCCACTTCATTCGTACTAAGTGCATAGTTTTTACTTTCATTTAAACTATGTTAGGTAAATATTTGACAGTGAAGTTTAAATCATTGACAGAAATTACTATAGTGTTGTTTGAGCCGCTGACATTTATTTCCCCGTGAAACAGGTTTGCTTCCATTGTTTAATATTTAAGATACATTGCAGATTGAAAGTCTAAAGATGGATGAAAATCAATTGATAAATAAATTAATCTTCCTCTTACCTTTGAGGAAAATAGTTTTATATTCAACATCCATTAGAATTCTGTTATTTTTCTCAAGTATGCATTTAATACGTTGAATCACAAAAATGTTTAGAAATAAACTCAAAATATACTATTATAGATAGAAATTATATCTAAGAAGGTAGGATGAATGATTTTGGCAACCAGATAAAGGTTCAGATTTTTAAACTTCTTTTTTGCTTTTTTCTTTTGCACATTGACTAATAAACAGTTGCTGATGCTTTTTTGTACACTACCAAGCTCCAAGTTCTTTTACACCTGGGACAAACTATTTGGCAACAGGAAAGAGATACAGAGCTGCTGGGCCATATGCCTTGAAAAGTTAATCCACGTGGAACTGTTTGTAATCTTATAAGTTCATACCTGGACAAATTAAGATAGCCTCCAATAACACAAACTTGTTAGAAAGAAAGCAACGTTTGGCTCATCTGTTGCTGCCACATAAATTACCCCACAATTTGAAGGTGGAAACAATGGTTTTATTTTCTTCAAATTTTACCAAGATTGGGAAGGGCTTGCTGAGTAGCTTGTCCCTGATGAATGGGGTGTCCGTGGAAGTCACCGAGGCTGGGGATCTGTTTCCCAGACTTGTGGTTTCTTGGTTCACAAGTCTGGCTCCTCCTTGCTTCCTCTCCCTCTCCTCAGGCAGCCGCAACTCCAAAGCCTGTTCCTGGGACCCGGGCTTCTCAAGCTTGGTTTTCCTGGTGCAGTCACACCTTCACACGCCAGCTGGCTTTCAACCAGCAGGGGCAGAAGTTCTCAGACCATTAATTGCTGTGCCTGGGACTGGAACCGCGTCATTCTGTCATATTGATCAAGGCAGTCAGAGGGTCCACCTGGATTCCAGGAGGAAATTCCAGAAATGGGCCTTAAATTAAGATTAGAGAACAGAGGATAAATCATTCAAATACATGTCTCAGTTTGAGGAGAGATGATTCTTCTGTCTAATGGACTCAAAGAATGTTGGTAGGAAACTGAGAACAGATTTTTCTAGGAAGAATGTCAGCATAGACATACCTTTGGGCACAGAGAGCTCTGTCTAACAAGAAGAGAATTCAGTCAAACCATTTTGGATATAGTTATTTGTCTCATTGCAGATTTCAGACATTTTAAGTTCACATAAATATACCAATATTACCTAAACCTATTTGTTTTCCTTATTAATGTACGTTCTCTTTATTAAAATATGCCTAGTCTGTAAATATTATTTCCTCATCCTCTGTTGTCTTTATATGTCACATCTTGGATGAAAAACAAATGTGAAACAGAGAAAATAGGATAACTCATAGGTGTAAAGGAGATTTGAGTTCCAGTAACAAGCAGGGTCTTTGTTTGCAGAGTATGAGATATTTCTCGTTCTTGGCTTGTTGCGCTGATTTTAGAGATTTACCTCTTCTGCTGAATGAATTGCTGAATGTCAATAGATGTTTGTAGGAGTTCCACGAGAAAACTTCGGGGTGGAGTAAAGTCATAGAAGAGGGTGATAGGATATCTCATCGGCTGGAATGTCCCTATACTTCCAGATCTTCACCAATTCGAGAATTGTGAGATCTTGGCTTCTCCCCACTTCGATGGTCTCTGCCAATTTATAGAGTTTCAGGAAGCATCTCACTGTGTTTATAAATCAGTCCAGTTTGTTTCTTGAGTCACTGGCCAAGGTGTTGCCTTAACTCACCTCAGGGCCCCCACTGTTGCCTGTGGGTTGCTTTGGGTTCTCTCTAATCTGGCACCCTGGAGCCTAATTGCTCTTCCCGAGGGCTGACTCCGCGCCTGACTCCCCAGCCTCCTGCCTGCTGCTTCCCGCTCCTTCAGGCTACTCCCCAAATTCTTCCACCCAAACTCCTTGTGGTGGAGGCACACCCTGTGCTCCCTTGGGGCCTGAAACAGACTCTTAATCCACTCATATGGAGCCCATGTGTCTTAGTCAGCTTGGGCTACCATAACAAAAATGCCATGGACTGGCTGGACTAAACAACAGAAATGTATTTCTCATTTCTGGAGGCTGGAAGTCCAGGATCAGGGTGCCAGCAAGGAGGTGTCATTATGAGGGCTTTTACACTGGCTTGTAGGTGGCCGCCATCTTCCTTTGTGTTCATGTGACTTCTTTGTGTGCACATGGGAGGGAGAGGGAACAAGTTCCCTGGTGTCTGACTCTTGTTATGAGGGCGCCAATGCCATCACGAGGGCCCCACCCTCATGCTCTCATCTGGACCTAATTACCTCCCAAAGGTCCCATCTTCAAATAGCATCACATTGGGGGTTAAGGCTTCAACATATAAATTTTGTGGGGGTCACAACCATTCCGTCCATATCACCATGTGTCCCTCTCTACTGAGGCCACTGACCTCACTACCAATGGCCTCAGCTCATCTGGGTCTCACTGTTGCTGGCTCATCCATCTGGTTGTGAGTCAGTTGTGCTGTTCATCTTGTGTGACACCTCCCTTAATGCCAGTGCCACTGTTGCCTGTTCTACCACAATCAGACTGCTCATCAATCTATAGCAAAGGTAATGGAGAAACGAGCCTAGCTCTTTGATCAGCTCTTATTGATGTGGTCCACAGGGTCCAAAGTGTTACAGCTTTTTAAGTTTTACACACATAGAACTTTTCTACTGAATAGAAACAGAGGCTAAGTTGAGTGCACTGCAAGTGGTTCAATGAAAAACCAGCACTGAACTCAAGAACTCAAGTTTATTCGGTGAGATTGTCTCTGAAATCCTAACAATGCTTTTGTTATTTGCATGTTACTGCCCTACCCACCCTGTCCAGTTTAAATATTTATGTAGTTCTGAATCCCAGTGTTTCAAAATCTTTTTCCAGAAAACTTCTCAGACTCAGTGTAAATCAGTTAAGACAAATACTCAAGGAACATCTGCTCCATCCCCATCTTGCTCACGTAAAGGGTAGGTGGTCCACCTCCGATGACATGCTCCTAAGCTGGGTATGGGCGGGGGAGGGAGGATAAGCCCACTAGTCCCATGTGCTGAGTACCTTCAGTCACTTCACATAAATAAGCTGGAATCAGCCATAGTGGTGGAAGTATTTATACCATAGAAAATGGCAAATGCTGCAATCTACAATCTGGGCTTTAAACAAATTTTTTTTTTTTTTTTTTTGTCAGCAAGCCAAAATACCTGTACTCTTTACAGGACTGATTTCAAGCTATCAGTGTTTTAACAACAGCTCACAGAATTCCTAAAAATGTAACAGTAAGCTCTCACGATCCCGTATCATTGGGCTGCAGCATAACCACCTCTGTTCTTTCAAATGATGACTAGGAAAAACACAATTTATGACACAGTTTTCTTGGATATTATTATTTATATAATAGGCTGCTGTTTTGGATATACCTGAAGCTGGGAAATTTATGTTTAGGCTAGCAGCACAAACAATAAAAATTAATGTACCTGGAAATGTAGTCAGCACATTTCATATTATTCTTTAGTTTATAATTAATTGGATATTTGTGTTGGTGATTAAATATAAATGTATACCTCAGTCTATCTGTGATAAAACTGACTAAAATTTCCTTCTGTAAAATACAAAAGTTAAATTTAATGCACTAATGGTCACTAACAAGAGTCAGGCAGAAGTGATTATTTGTGTATAGTGCCTGATTTTGAAGGATTCTGAGGAGTGTGAAGACTGTGGAAGTTGGAAATCATGAGGTCATTGTACACATTGGACGGTAAAATGGTCAGGATGATGGGAATTGAGAAGGGCACCTGAGAGATAGGAGCAAGTGGAAACAGCTAGGGTAGATGAATTTTTTCCAGACATTTAGCAACACTAGAAATGAGATGGAATGGAAATCTAAAGGTGAAAGAGAGTCAGAGGATAGTTTGAGGAGGAATGAGAAGCCTTGTTACGTTCAAATTGGAAACTGCTAGTCAAGAGAAAATGATGGCTGAGGTTTCTAGAAAGTTAGAAAAAGATCTAGAGTGAACAACGTCCTTGACAAGCAGACTAGATATTCTCCTTCAAGACAGAAGTTGGAGTCAGGGTGGGGAGTTGAGGGCAAAGAGAGTGATTCAGAGACTTTAGAAACTAACATGGATTTGAGGCAACAGGCAGCTCCCTCCTTCAGGGCAGAGCCAGTGGTTCCTATGCCTTCCAGCCTTGAGTCAGCTCTTTTTTATTTTTCTATTTAATATCTTTATTGGAGTATAATTGCTTTACAATGGTGTGTTAGTTTCTGCTTTACAACAGAGTGAATCAGCTATAGGTATACATATATCTCCATATCTCCTCCCTCTTGCGTCTCCCTCCCACCCTCCCTATCCCACCCCTTTAGGTGGTCACAAAGCACCAAGCTGATCTCTCTGTGCTATGCGGCGGCTTCCCACTAGCTAGCTGTTTTACATTTGGTAGTGTATATATGTCAATGCTACTCTCACTTCGTCCCAGCTTACCCTTCCCCCTCCCCGTGTCCTCAAGTCCATTCTCTACGTCTGCGTCTTTATTACTATCCTGCCCCTAGGTTCTTCAGAACCAGTTTTTTTTTTTTTTTAGATTCCATATATATGTGTTAGCATACGGTATTTGGTTTTCTCTTTCTGACTTACTTCACTCTGTATGACAGACTCTAGGTCCATCCACCTCACTACAAGTAACTCAATTTCGTTTCTGTTTATGGCTGAGTAATATTCCATTGTATATATGTGTTACATCTTCTTTATCCATTCATCTGTCGATGGACACTTAGGTGGCTTCCATGTCCTGGCTATTGTAAAGAGTACTGCAATGAACAATGTGGTATATGACTCTTTTTGAATGATGCTTTTCTCAGGGTATATGCCCAGTAGTGGGATTGCTGGGTCGTATGGTAGTTCTATTTTTAATTTTTTAAGGAACCTCCATACTCTTCTCCATAGTGGCTCTATCAATTTACATTCCAACCAACAGTGCAAGAGGGTTCCCTTTTCTCCACACCCTCTCCAGCATTTACTGTTTGTAGATTTTATGATTATGGCCATTCTGACTGGTGTGAGGTAGTACCTCACTGTTGTTTTTGTTTTGTGTTTCTTTGCTGATTAGTGATGTTGAGCATCCTTTCATGTTTTTGTTGGCAATCTGTATATCTTCTTTGGAGAAATGTCTATTTAGGTCTTCTGCCCATTTTTGGATTGGTTGTCTTTGTTTTTTTTGATATTGAGCTGCATGAGCTGCTTGTATGTTTTGGAGATTAATCCTTTGTCAGTTGCTTCATTTGCAAATATTTTCTCCCATTCTGAGGGTTGTCTTGATATCTTGTTAATTGTTTCCTTTGCTGTGCAAAAGCTTTGAAGTTTCATTAGGTCCCATTTGTTTATTTTTATTTTTATTTCCATTTCTCTAGGAGGTTGATCAAAAAGGATCTTGCTGTGATTTATGTCACAGACTATTCTTCCTATGTTTTCCTCTAAGAGTTTTACAGTTTCTGGACTTACATTTAGGTCTTTCATCCATCTTGAGTTTATTTTTGTGTATGGTGTTAGGAAGTGTTCTAATTTCATTCTTTTACATGTAGCTGTCCAGTTTTCCCAGCACCACTTATTGAAGAGGCTGCCTTTTCTCCATTGTATATTTTTGCCTCCTTTATCAAAGATAAGGTGACCATATGTGCATGGGTTTATCACTGGGCTTTCTGTCCTGTTCCATTGATCTATATTTCTGTTTTTGTGCCAGTAGCATACTGTCTTGATTACTGTGGCTTTGTAGTATAGTCTGAGTCAAGGAGCCTGATTCCTCCAGCTCCGTTTTTCTTACTCAAGATTGCTTTGGCTATTGGGGGTCTTTTGTGTTTCCATACAAATAGTGAAATTTTTTGCTCTAGTTCTGTGAAAAATGCTAGTGGTAGTTTGATAGGGATTGCATTGAATCTGTAGATTGCTTTGGGTAGTATAATCAGGTTCACAATGTTGATTCTTCCAACCCAAGACATGGTATATCTCTGCATCTGTTTGTGTCATTTTTAATTTCTTTCATCAGTTTCTTATAGTTTTCTGCATACGTTTCTTTTCTCTCCTTAGGTAGGTTTATTCCTAGGTATTTTTTTCTTTTTGTTCCAATGGTAAATAGGAGTGTTTCCTTAATTTCTCTTTCAGATTTTTCATCAGTAGTGTATAGGAAGGCAAGAGATTTCTGTGCATTAATTTTGTATCCTGCTACTTCACCAAATTCATTGATTAGTTCTAGTAGTTTTCTGGTAGTATCTTTAGGATTCTCTATGTATATTATCATGTCATCTGCAAACAGTGACAGCTTTACTTCTTCTTTTCTGATTTGGAATCCTTTTATTTCTTTTTCTTCTCTGATTGCTGTGGCTAAAACTTCCAAAACTATGTTGAATATTAGTGGTGAGAGTGGGCAACCTTGTGTTGTTCCTGATCTTAGTGGAAATGGTTTCAGTTTTCACCATTGAGAATGATGTTCGCTGTGGGTTTGTCATATATGGCCTTTATTATGTTGAGGTGAGTTCCCTCTATGCCTACTTTCTGGAGGGTTTTTATCATAAATGGATGTGGAATTTTGTCATAGCTTTTTCTGCATCTATTGAGATTATTGTATGGTTTTTATCCTTCAATTTGTTAATATGGTGTATCACATTGATTGATTTGCGTATATTGAAGACTCCTTGCATTCCTGGGATAAACCCCACTTGCTTATGGTGTATGATCCTTTTAATGTGCTTTTGTATTCTGTTTGCTAGTATTTTGTTGAGGATTTTCACGTCTATGTTCATCAGTGATACTGGCCTGTAGTTTTCTTTTTTTGTGACATCTTTGTCTGGTTTTGGTATCAGGGTGATGGTGGCCTCGTAGAATGAGTTTGGGAGTGTTTCTCCCTCTGCTCTATTTTGGAAGAGTTTGAGAAGGGTAGGTGTTAACTCTTCTCTAAATATTTGATAGAGTTCGCCTGAGAAGCCATCTGTTCCTAAGCTTTTGTTTGCTGGAAGATTTTTAATCACAGTCTCAATATCAGTGCTTTTGATTGGTCTGTTTATATTTTCTATTTCTTCCTGGTTCAGTCTCGGCAGGTTGTGCATTTCTAAGAATTTGTCCATTCCACGTTGTCCAAATTATTGACATATAGTTGCTTTTAGTAATCTCTCGTGATCCTTTGTATTTCTGGAGTGTCAGTTTTTACTTCTCCTTTTTCATTTCTAAGTCTATTGATTTGAGACTTCTTCCTTTTTTTCTTGATGAGTCTGGCTGGCTAATGGTTTATCAATTTTGTTTATCTCCTCAAAGAACCAGCTTTTAGTTTTATTGATTTAGGTGTAAGGTTAGGTTGTTTATTTGAGATATTTCTTGTTTGTTGAGGTAGGATTGTATTACTATAAACTTCCCTCTTAGAACTTCTTTTGCTGCATCCCATAGGTTTTGGGTCATCTTTGAGGGCTTAATATTCTTAATTTATTGTCAGAATTTCTGATATGAGTGAAAGGGATAGAAACATTGAGAGTTTTGAAGGAAACAGGGAACGATTTGCTGGAAAAACTCAACAGGGAAGTGAGAGAAATAAAGGAATAAAGCCCGCAAGAAAAATTTCTCCCTGTTGTAAGTCTCAGGTGTTAAGTTAAGGCCAATCATTTGTGACATACATTTTTATTGTTTTCTACTCTTAGACAAGCCCTACGTCATTAGCATGAGGTGTACACACAGTGTATATCTACTTTTATTATGCCACACCATCTTATTGTCATTTTTATCTCTGTTCCTCCCAGTTCCTAAGATGGAACTTTTGCATGCCTTCTTGCCTTTTGCTTACATTTCATGCTCATTTCTTTTGGGAATTTACAGATCTTCCTTCACTTACCATGGGGTTACATCCGTTCCAATAAATCTCTTCTGGGAATTCCCTGCAGGTCTAGTGTTTAGGACTCGGTGCTTTCACTGTGGGGCCCGGGTTCAAATCCTGGACTGGAAATATTGTAAGTGAAAATGTATTTAATAACCTAACCTACTAATTATCACAGCTTAGCCTAGCCCACCATAAACATTCTTGGAACACTCACATTAGCTTGCAGTTGGGGAAAACAATCTGACACAAAGCCTATTTTATACTAAAGTATTGAATATCATGTAATTTATTGAATACTATAGTGAAAGTGAAAAACATAATGATTGTCTGGGTACAGAATGGTTTAAGTTTGTCAGTTCTTCACCCGCATGATTGTGTGGTTGCCCGGGAGCATCAGGAGAGAGGATCGTACTGTGTATCACTAGTCTGGGAAAAGATCAAAATTCAAAATTGGAAGAATGGTTTCTATTGAATGCCTATCGATTCCACAGCATCTTAAAGTCGAAAAATTGTGGAGTTGAACCATTGTAAGTCAAGGACTGTCTGTACATAAATTCTCTCCTTTAGCCATTGTCTCCGCTGGGAGTGTTCTAATGCTTTCTCACTCAGTACACAGCTGTTTCTGACTGCTTCCCCAACAATCTGTTTTCTGAATCTTTCTTCACTTTACCCTCACACTTGATTTATTTATGAGTTTAAATGTTTATGGGAAATTTAGGTTCAGGTGAGTGAAAACTTTGAAAGTCTCCGAAGACCAGTGAAGAGATTACCATTTAATGAGAGAGAACACATACAGAAAGAAATTATTTTATTTTATTTTATTTTATTTTTTATTTTTTATTTTTTTATTATTTTATTTTTTTTGCGATACGCGGGCCTCTCACTGTTGTGGCCTCTCCCGTTGTGGAGCACAGGCTCCGGACGCGCAGGCTCAGCGGCCATGGCTCACGGGCCCAGCCGCTCCGCGGCATGTGGGATCTTCCCGGACCGGGGCACGAACCCGTGTCCCCTGCATCGGCAGGCGGACTCTCAACCACTGCGCCACCAGGGAAGCCCAAGAAATTATTTTAAAATGGTATTTTAGTATTTATGGAACAAATTAGTAAGTTATACACACTTAAACACTCATAAATTATTTCCTCTAGTGTAATAGCAATGCCCTTTCTTGATCTCTGAGTGAAAGGTGGTTATGGAAGTGTGACCAGCAATAAGGATGAAAAACAAATGCCTTAAGATGTGGAAGAAGTTTACAGATATCACCCTACTACTTATTTAATAAAATGTATCCTTTTTAAGAAATAAAGTATATTTTTCATAATTATAATACTTTGTTATTCCAAAATGCTACCTCTATGTAATATAAAATCTCTTGGAAAAATATTTTTTAAGCCACATCAATTTGGAAGTTATGGTATTTTCTTTACAGAAATGAATCTTAACATAAAATTCTGGCAAAATGGCAAAAAACTTGATATTCCACAGAGTTTGTTTTCAGGCAAGTATCATATTAATAACTATGTAAACTATATCAGTAAAGTAAGTTATAAATGTACCTCTAATCATTCATTAACATGATTTACATTGAACCTACTCTAGATATAGTTTTCTGTAGCTTTGACATCATGTATATTATACCTCTTTTAAAAAATATATTTCACGTTTTCACTCATATGTAGAAAGTAGCAGCCTTTTATATAAAACAGGTTATATATACATTTTTAACGTATATGATTAAATGGTAATCACAAACTAAGAACCATAGGAAATCTAAATTGTAGATCAGATTCCCCGATCAGTCCATAAAGACCTCTTTGTTTGTTTTACTAAACAGAAGTACAGGCATCTTCTTCAGAGAGATTCTTCTCATGCCCCATGTTTCAGTACCAATCCCATCCCTCTTCAGGTAATCATTTGTTTGCTGAGCATGTACATCTCCATGGAATGACGTAGGTGGCATGTGCTATTGGATTAGATGTGTGCTCTGGGGCCAATGGACTCATTGGCCTCAGCAAGTGACTGTCACTTTGCTTCAGATTCCTCACGTGTGACATGGGATACCAAGAGTCTTATTGCTTGGAGTTACTGTGAGGCTCACATATAAGTTAAATTAATTATGTATAGTCCCCAGCACACCGTATTATTGTCATTATTATTCACTCTGAAGGTAGCCCTGGCAGAAATCGCTTTTCTCCTGACTTGTCACCGTTACCTCTCCCCAAACCACACACCCACAGTGATACCTCTCACTACTAAGATGCAGGAATGATAATAGAGGCATTACAGCTACAAAGATTTCAGGAAACTGGCAGCAAGAAAGGCAGAGGATTTTTTTCAGAGATTGAGAGCTGAGGCCAGGACCTTCTTTAAAAAATATTGATCACATATCAACTCCTTGGTCGTCCCATTTATTTTCTTCCCATGGCCCCAGAGATCAGCCCAGCTTCCCCTTTCCCATTGCCATCATCATTGTATTCCGGCCAGGGTTTCTTTTCTCCTATATCTTAGAGAATAAAGCAAACATTTTTGAGTTTTTCCTTATCCTTCTGCCCCTAATGCATACAGAAAGTCCTGTTCAGATTTCCATGTGTTCCATAAGTCTGTTTGTGTATGTTTTGGCATATCTCAAGTAGATATTTTACTAATTCTTGGTTTACAAAGTCTGAGTTGTTTTACCATACAAATTAATACACCTTTAGAAGTGGAAGGTGAAAAGAGCGGTATTTAATTTATTTTTTTGTCATATATTTTGCCAAAAAAATGTTCGGAGGGACAATTTTGAGGTCATGCATATATTTTGAAAAATAATTCTGGAAAGCCTGTCTCTACATAAATGGATTTCTAAACAAATTTCTGGTATATATAATGCATTATTGCAGGCTGCTCTTTCATAGTTCTAAATATTCACAGAACATGCTAATTAGTCCAGAAGCTCAGATTGCTGGAGAACTAAATTTTGAAAATGAATTGTATCATGTGATCATATATTTTCTATTTTTAAGGAGCTTGAAATTTCAAAAACAACAAAGACTTTTTTTGCCCCAATGGGCGATCTCTGTGTTTGCATGCGTTGTGACTTCCTATAAGTGATGAAACACTAGTTCTCACAGTGGTATCATTAGACAGCAGCTACGTCTCACAGCACAAATGGGAGGCTATTCTGTTCCATGCTGTTTTCATCAGCAAACTTGATACCCCACATGCAAAGAGTAATTTCATTATAATTGAAATGTTATGTAAATAAGTGAGTTTGACAGAATATGCAAAATTCAGAAAGAAAGAAGAAAAACCTCCACAATGGATTGTGGAAATACAAAGAAAATATGAAAAATGTTTCCAGTTAAGAAGTAGTTTTTATGAGTTCTTTTGATTCTTATATATTTTAGAGAAATTTAATTTATTAATATATGCCTGCTAGCATATACTTAAATTAGAAAATACCACTCGTATCATTTAATACAGATTTTTTACTTAAAGAATCTTGAGACCAAAGACTAAAACTGTGACCACCTATATACTAATTTAATGCTTTCTTAAGTGTCTTGTGCAATTAGAACAAGCAAAAAAAAAAAAAAAGACAATTGGCTCTATTTACATTTAATTTTTTTGCTTAAAGTAAAAAATATGACTTTGAGATAAATATAAGGTGATAAAATCATGAAACATTTATGATTATTTAGAAGTCTTATGTTAGGTCTTATATTTAACTTTAGCAAATTGCATCCCCTGGTTTCCAAGTGGGTTGATTTTTGCATACTGCTAATACGTGCAAGTATGTATCGTTGTGATGAATTGAGTGACACTTGGCTCCTGTGAATAGTATGGGGACGCGGGGTGACTCTTGCTCCCACTGTGAGTGGTGAGGGAGCAGTTGAATAGATTGCTGTCAACACGTTCTGCTCCTAGGAGAGCCTATGAGTCTTCCTCATACCTGGCCTCAATACCTTATATTTTTCTTGGAGGAGACAAAAAGTGTCATATAAAATAAAGCTACTCTTTTTACATTTCTTAATTTAGAATATGATGCCTTCACATATTGAATTGATGGGACAGTAGCCTGACCAAGAAATCAGGAGTCCTGGAAAGCATGTTTGGATAGGGAGCTCAGTGGTATTTGTCAGAAAGCAGAAATGTTTAGAGGTTCTACAAGTAAGGAGATGTTTTTCACAAACCACAGAAATATGCAATGCTGGAGGGGCCTGTTCATTGCTTTTATTCATTTTGAGTTCCAAGAAATATTTTATTTGAAAGAAATAAATGATTGCGGAAAAGATTGATCACTGGAGTAGATGTTTACTTAGTCATCTCCAGCTCATTGGTTCCAACGAATAAGCTTTACATGCCTAAGTGTTTTCTGACTATAAATTAAATATATATTTATTGTAAAAAAAATTGGGAAACACAACAAGTATATACTAAAGAAAGTTAAAATCAATGTATTTCTCTACTTCTTGAAATAAAAAGTTCGTTGAAATGTAAAATCACCACACATGGCATGGCATGTACTAAACAGTAAATATCAGCTGTTAATATTAACCACAATGAAATGGAAATTGTTTAAATTAACTGAACAATGTTATCAGTATAGAACATCTACTGAGTTTATTTAGATCATTAGTGAATACTTTTCTTGACTAATTTCTAGAGGAAATGCATAATTTTTGCACTTTCCTCTCTTGATTGGCTCAAATGCCCTTCACGACAGAAAGATAACTAGAGAAGAATTATATTGCCTGTCATTTTCTGACACAATAAATACATTTTGTATACATAATATGGTTTTTTTATGTGTTGTTGAATGTGTCTTCCGAAAATAGCTGATGGTGTACAAAGAGTGTTTTCTAAAAATTCAGTAAAACTGCATGGGACTAAATTTGAGATTCTGAAATATCATCTCACTGATCCCATTATTGTACTGTATGTCCTTTGTGTGATGTAATTATGATCATAAACTAGCAAAATGTTTAGCCTGTTATCTGTACATTTCCTAAGGAAGAACTAAGAATCTGAGCTGAATATTAATTCCAGCCATGACTGAGCATTTTCTAAATTGCCATAATCATTTATCAGTCTGTTATTTTGCATACAGCTTTGGCCTTAGAGGTTGTTTATTGTATCTGTTGAAATTGAATTTGTGTGCAATAGGTTGCCTAGGCATGTTTCAGAAATGTACCATGCTATCTAAATATATAAATCATTGGGGTTTTTTGTTTTCTTTTCTTTTTTGCCAACTGGCTCAACATTACCAATCAGTAAATGGCAATCAATGTGCAGAAGAAAACCAAAGGAATATTAAGAACAGACATCTCCAAATTGAGAGCTCAGATAGGTTTATTATGAATGACTACATTTGTAAGAAAGTATTCATTCCCAAATCTATCTCTTTTTGTGCAGAGATAATCATATGCCAGCAGCAGATAGAAAACTGAAGAGATAAGTGGTGTGCATCTATAATTTTGATTATCTCATGTAGACGGAAATATGGCCTGTAGGAAGAATAATATTTTCTTTTTTGAAATTGTACAATAAGAGATATAAAAATCGCAGTATTGTTTACATGAGAGTATGGTGACATACAGTTATTGATTTTATACTTATGGCTATCATACACAATGGAAAATAGTGTTAGACATGTCACTTCCTTAAATACCAAAGAGCAATTATGATGGTGGTCCTGGAACAGCAGCATTAGCATCACATGGGAACTTGTTAGAACTCAAATTTCTAGCCACATCCAGACCTATTAATCATAAACTCTGGGGGTGAAGCACCAAAAACTTTTGTAATAATCAGTCTGGTCGATTTTAATGCATGCTAAAATTTAAGAGCTATTGCACTAGACAAAGCAACTAAACAGATGAGCAGCAGTCAGTTAATAATGGTTAGTTTTGCCCAATGCACAGATATATACCCATTCTACTGGCTCTCAGCTTCCTAACCCTGCCTTAATAGCCAGAGTCACTACGTGATGAGAACCTCCCCTAGAATATAAACTAGATGCACGTAAGGAATCCAGCTCCTGTGTTCACTGCCTGTTACCCCAGCACCTATAGAGGGTACTTTAATAACATATTTATTGAATGAGCAAATTGCTGAGAGTTCAATAATTTAAACATTATGTTAATGGATAATGTTAATAACAATTTTTAAGATAGATATAGATGAATAGATCCATGTGTTCACCTTTATTTAAACAAGAGTAACCCCCCTTATCCATGGGGGATAACATTTCAAGATGCCCCAGTGGATGCCTGAAACCTTGGATAGTACTGGACCCTATATATATTAAATATTATGTTTCTTCCTATACATAAATACCTGCCATAAAGTTTAATTTATAAATTAGACATAGTAAGAGATTGATACCAATAACTAATAATAAAATAGAGCAATTATAAAAATATACTGTAGTAAAAGTTATGTCAATGTGATCTCTCACTCTCAAAATATCTTATTGTACAAATTTAATCATGCACACACTGTGGCCCCAATTTTTCCAGTTTGAGGTGGGACAGCAAAATTAGCATAATTATTTTTTTCCTTTTCACAATTTCGTAGATAGGATATTTGTTCTTACCATAGATTTTAGCAACTTCAGCATGAGATTTATTTCCTTTTCTGATGAGTTGAGAACTTTACCTTTTCACTTAAAGGAAACACTTTACGGCTGCTGTTTGACGTATCCAAATTGCCAGCATCACTACTCTTGCATTTGAGGGCCATTATTAAGTAAAATAAGCATCATTTGAACACAAACACTGTGATACTGTGATGTCAGTAGATCTGATAACTGAGATGGATACTAAGCGGCTAACAGGCAGGATGCTCTGGACATAGCGGTGATTCACATCCTGGGTGCGGTGGAGCAGGATTTCATCATGATACTCAAAACATCAGGAGATTTAAAACTTCTGTGTTGTTTATGCAGTTTTCCATTTACTACTTTTGGACCTTGGTTGACCACGGGTAACTTAAACCTCGGAAAGCAAAACCGTGGATAAGGGGAGACTCCTGTAATATGTCAATCTTGTATCACTCTGGCATGTAAGCTAATTTTAGTCAATATAGTTTGACAAGTATGAAAAATATTTAATATTTAAAATTTATGTAGCGTGAAACCACCATGCTCATAACTCTAGCAGTCACCTTCAATAAATTATTTTAATGCATGTACTTGGAATTGGTAAAATTTGAAATGCTAGCAACTTTTGGTGTTGGGTTGTGTGTGTAAGTTTGTTAGAATGGTGCATTTCCTGTACTTTTATGAAAAGAATCCTCCAGAGTGAAAAACAGCCCTAAAAAATGGTGTATTCAATCAAAATATGAGATGAGAAAAATAAATTGAAATAATTGTGGTCAATAGCATTCCCATGTAATATCCAGAATGTCATATTCACTAGCAACAGAACTAAACAGTACTTTAGACTTGTGCCACTTTGCTTTTTAGAACTAATTTCACAGTAGAGTGAATTCTCAACAATTGTGAATTCTCAAATTTATCACTATGAAATGGTCTTGAAAAATATTCGTTTCATACTAACTTTACTGATTTAACTGGTTAGTGACCTAATCTGTGTGCACTGCTCAGTAGGTAATTAGAAGAAAAAAGTGCAATTTTCAAAATTTATATTATGGTTGAAACATACTACATATCAGAACCTAATATCCTCAAATAATTTACTTTCCATCTAAAGGTGTAATTTCAGTGTGAGTTGTCTAATGCAGCACTGCCACGAACACCAAGTCAATATCTGTTCCTCTCGAGGAAGAGTCACTATGTAGTCATCACTCTCAAAATATAATCTTGGGTTTCAGTGAACTTGTGTGTTAGATGAATGATATTTTAGTGTTCTCGATGCTTTTAAATTTGCATAATTAATATATAATGATTGCTAAAAAATGCCTGATGACAGTTAGGACGCATGGTACCTCTTTAGCTTTTCTGACAAGTTTGTAACCATGCATATCATAATCAGATGAAAAGGAAACACATCAGTCAATGTAATGACTAATTTAAAATATTTCCCACTAAAACACAGAATGCTTTATACTTGTATTAGATTCTTAAAATATATTTTATAAATGCTAGAATATTAAATCTTCAATTAAGATTTTAATAAATACAAAAGATATGAAACACCAAGTTCATTGTTATCAGAATCAAATCCCCATTGTATTTATTTTAGGGGGAAGAGAAACAGGAGATTTGGAACAATTCTCTATAACAATGGAATAACACTTCTCCCTTGATATCTTCAGAAGAACTAAGAGAGCTGTTATTTCAGAAGCAATTGCTTCCGTTTACTATTACAGTTGTTGGTCTTACTAAAATTTAAAAAATGCCATTAGGTTGACTTTTATAGTGGTAAGTTGTGCTTTAGATGGGTTGGTACTAAGTAAACAGCTGCATAATTTGCTAACTTCCTTGAAGTTATAGCATTGTTATTTATCATAGCTGTTTCCGTGGGAGATGATTATTAGGAAGGATGTTGAATTTGAATGTCTTATATATCCAGCAGATGAAATTTCAGGACTCTGAAAACAAAAATTCTATGAAAGGGGAGGAGATAATTGAAGGAAAGATTGTTGAGAGAAAAACTGTATGCTGAGGGCAGAATGAGGGGAGTCACTAATATTTTAAAAGTTGAAAAAGGAGAAATAATTCAGGAAGACAGAGATGAAATTGCAAAACAAAAACAAAAACAGAAATTCTCAGGTTAGAATCTAGGATCCCAAGGAGACAGCGCTTCAAGAAGCAAATGGTCCTCAGTGTCAGATTCAAAGGAAAGGTCGTTACAGTATCTTTAATTTGCTAGAAAATACTAAAGCACTGACAATGTGATACTCTGCAGTGGTTACTTTAACCCTAGGGTTGGATCAGTTGTCCTATCACAGCCTCCAACTCCATGCATTTTCTGTGGAATGAGGAATCCCACACTCTGAAAGAACCTACACATGGTTGTCCTGGCAATTTATCAATCAAAACACAGACTTTATAAAGTACTATAATAATGAAAAAAATTAGTTTTGTTAGTGAAGCTAGTGATTGTCAAGAGATGATAGACTTGCTAAAATATTTTAAAGATACTCTTTCCTTCTAAAGTATAAGTATATAGAAGGTTCTGCCATATGCAGTCTGTGGATTGATCTCCAGATTGCCTGTGTCTGGCTGAGGATTCCAAGGATTAGGCTTAACTGAATCATGGTCACAGAGTATTGTCACATTTTTCTTAAGTGAACCTTAATGTAAACTAAAGTTTCTGGAGAGGTGGAATTTCTTTGAATCTGCAAAATAGATTGTATGATTCTTTTTGTGTCTCCCTGCTAAAACTATTTGTCTAATGAGTAGCTACCTGTGGGGGAGATTTCAATCTGAGATGTTCTTTTATTTAACCTGAAAAGATAATTATAGAAACCTCGAATGCTGAAGAAGCTAGGAGTTGAGCATAACCAAAATGTGTCCCGGTTTTAAGTAGAGACCCAGTGAACTGAGGACAGAATTGACCATTGGAATTTTCACTGTGATTGATCTGTGCCAGAGGAGGTTCAGTTTTTTTGTGGAAGCCTAAATCTACTGGCGATTGGCTGAGGAGAAGATGGGATGCCAGAGAGTGCTGGAAACTCCCAAGTTTGACAGTCTCCATTCTCATTGCCTAATATAGTTTCCTATTTTGATAAATAGTAAGTATGGTTAATTTTCCCTCATGTAAGAGTGAACAAGGCAAAAGTACTTAAAAGCATAGACTTTAAAACAGTAAATTTGTTAACTATGTCTTAAAATAACACAAATATTTGTTTTTCACTTCAATATATGTGGCACTTTTAAAAATGAATTAATTTCCTTTTGGTTAATGTATCTGTGTCTAATAAAATTGGACAGATGTCATTTTGTATTGAATAACATTTTTTAAACCAATATTTGTATTCAAAGACAGAAAAAAGAATGAGTAGAGTCACTATTCTTCCTGAACAATAGGAGAAATGTTATAAACTTATGTATAAAACATTGTTTCAAGAGAAAGACTTTTTGAGAAGTAAAGAATTCCTGAGGGCTCTCAGTGACTCAGATGATGTTTTATAAAGTATCTTTAGTTGTATCCTCCACATGGAGTCACAGTGGAAACTTATAATAGGTTTCCATGGCAAATATTAAACTACCAATCTAGGTGATAGTCACCTGTCTACTCTGAGAGTTAGTGAGGTACCTGTAATGCTAAAGCAAAGGACAGTCATTTAATCTTGGTAGCCAGATGAGTAGTTACTCTCCAAAAAAGTCTTTTAGAAATATGTGTGGTCAAAAAGATCTATTAAGTTTAAATTTCTCTTGTCTTGATTGGAACTGCCCAAAATATCTCATTTCATTTAACAAACTACGGGCAAGGGGATGACATCACAATTGCTTAAAATAGACACACCAACTCTTTCTTCAGGAACATAATTTTTCATGAAATTAACATAAAGAGGGAATAGAAAGTATATAAAAAGTTTAATATTGAAATACATGCCTGATATTATCTGACCCTAGTCTCTGGTTAGTGCTTATTTTAATGTTTGCTATTTTATTTTTATACCTTGAGCAATGGACTTATTATACACAGTAGTGAACATTTTTCACTCAATGAATGTTATAAGAGGAAAGAGGATATAATGAATAATATTCAAATATAAAATGTATTTATGAGGAGACCTTCAAGATGGTGGACGAGTAAGATGTGGAGATCACCTTCCTCCCCACAAATACATCATATATACATCTACATGTAGAACAACTCCTACAAAACACCTACTGAACGCTGCCGGAAGACATCAGACTTCCCCAAACCCGTGTGGCTGACACGGTCTTAGTGCTCCGGCCGGCTGTCAAACCTGTGCCTCTGAGGTGGGAGAGCCGAGTTCAGGACATTGGTCCACCAGAGACCTCCCGCTACATGTAATGTGAAACAGTGAAAGCTCTCCCAGAGATCTCTCTCTCAATGCTGAGACCCAGCTCCCCTCAACCACCAGCAAGATACAGTGCTGAACACCCCCTGCCAAACAACTAGCAAGAGAGGAACATAACCCCACCCATTAGCAGAGAGGTTGCCTAAAATCATAATAAGGTCAGACACCCCATAACAAACCACCGGATGCAGTCCTGCCCACCACAAAGACAAGATCCAGCCTCATCCAACAGAACATAGGCACCAGTCCTCTCCACCAGGAAGCCTACACAACCCACTGAAGCAACCGTAGCCACTGGGGGCAGACACCAAAAACAATGGGAACTATGAATCTACAACCTGCAGAAAGGAGACGCCAAACACAGTAAGATAACCAAAATAAGAAGACAGAGAAACAGCAGATGAAGGAGCAAGGTGAAAACCCACCAGACCAAACAAATGAAGATGAAATAGGCAGTCTACCTGAAAAAGAATTCAGAGTAATGATAGTAAAGATGATCCAAAATCTTGGAAATAGAATGGAGAAAATAAAAGAAACGTTTAACAAGGACATAGAAGAACTAAAGAGCAAAAAAAATGATAAACAACACAATAAACGAAACTAAAAATTCTCTGGAAGGACTCAATAGCAGAATAACTGAGACAGAAGAACGGATAAGTGACCTGGAAGATAAAGTAGTGGAAATAACTACCGCAGAGCAATATAAAGAAAAAAGAATGAAAAGAATTGAGGACAGTCTCAGAGACCTCTGGGAAAACAAGAAACTCACCAACATTCAAATTATAGGGGTCCCAAAAGAAGAAGAGAAAAAGAAAGGGACTGAGAAACTATTTGAAGAGATTATAGTTGAAAACTTACCCTAATATGGGAAAGGAAATAGTCATTCAAATCCAGGAAGTGCAAAGAGTCCCATACAGGATAAATCCAAGGAGAAACACGCCAAGACACATATTAATCAAACTATCAAAATTAAATACAAAGAAAAAATACTGAAAGCAACAAGGGAAAAGCAACAAATAACATACAAGCAAATCCCCATAATGTTTAAAGCTGATCTTTCAGCAGAAATTCTGCAAGCCAGAAGGGAATGGCAGGACATATTTAAAGTGATGAAAGCGAAAAACCTACAACCAAAATTACCCAGCAAGAATCTCATTCAGATTCAATGGAGAAATTAAAATCTTTGCAGACACACAAAAGCTAAGAGAATTCAGCACCACCAACCCAGCTTTACTGCAAATGCTAAAGGAATTTCTCTAGGCAGGAAATACAAGAGAAGGAAAAAGACCTACAATTAGTTAAGAAACAGTTAAGAAAATGGTAATAGGAACATATATATTGATAATTACCTTAAATGTAAATGGATTAAATGCTCCAACCAAAAGACATAGACTGCCTAAATGGATACAAAAACACGACCCGTATATATGCTGTCCACAAGAGACCCTCTTCAGACCTAGGGACACATACAGACTGAAAGTGAGGGGATGGAAAAAGACATTCCATGCAAATGAAAATCAAATGAAAGCTGGAGTAGCAACTCTCATATCAGACAAAGTAGACATTAAAATAAAGGCTATTACAAGAGACAAAGAAGGAAACTACATAATGATCAAGAGATCAATCCAAGAAGAAGATATAACAGTTGTAAATATTTATGCACCCAACATAGGAGCACCTCAATACATAAGGCAAATGCTAACAGCCATGAAAGGAGAAATCGACAGTAACACTATCACAGTAGGGGACTTTAGCACCGCGGTTTCACCAATGGACAGACCATCCTAAATGAAAATAAGTAAGGAAACACAAGCTTTAAATGATACATTAAACAAGGTGGACTTAATTGATATTTATAACACATGCCATCCTAAAACAAGAGAATACACTTTCTTCTCAAGTGCTCATGGAACATTCCCCTGGATAGGTCATATCTTGGGTCACAAGTCAAGCCTTGGTAAACTTAAGAAAATTGATTTCATACCAAGTATCTTTTCTGGCCACAACACTATGAGACTAGATATCAATTACAGGAAAAAATCTGTAGAAAATACAAACACATGGAGGCTAAACAATACACTACTTAATAACCGAGAGGTCACTGAAAATATCGAAGAGGAAATCAAAAAACACCTAGAGACAAATGACAATGAAAACATGACGACCCAACACCTATGGGATGCAGCAAAAGCAGTTCTAAGAGGGAAGTTTATAACAATACAATCCTACCTCAAGAAGCAAGAAACATCTCAAATAAAGAACATAACCTTAAACCTAAAGCAGTTAAAGAAGAACAAAAAAAAAATCCCCCAAAGTGAGCAGAAGGAAAGAAATCATAAAGTTCAGATCAGAACTAAATGAAAAAGAAATGAAGGAAACAATAGCAGAGGTCAATAAAACTAAAAGCTGGTTCTTTGAGAAGATAAACAAAATTGATAAACCATTAGCCAGACTCATCAAGAAAAAAAAGGGAGAAGACTCAAATCAATAGACTTAGAAATGAAAAAGGAGAAGTAACAACTGACCTTTGCAGAAATACAAAGGATCATGAGAGATTACTACAAGCAACTCTATGCCAATAAAATAGACAACCTGGAAGAAATGGACAAGTTCTTAGAAAAGCACAACCTTCCAAGACTGAACCACAAAGAACTAGAAAATATAAACAGACCAATCAAAAGCACTGAAATTGAGACTGTGATTAAAAATCTTGCAACAAACAAAAGCCCAGGACCAGTGGCTACACAGGCAAATTCTGTCAAACATTTAGAGAAGAGCTAACACCTATCCTTCTCAAACTCTTCCAAAATATAGCAGACAGAGGAACTCTCCCAATCTCATTCTATGAGGCCACCATCACCCTGATACCAAAACCAGACAAAGATGTCACAAAGAAAACTACAGGCCAATATCACTGATGAACATAGATGCAAAAATCCTCAACAAAATACTAGCAAAAGGAATCCAACAGCACATTAAAAGAATCATGTACCATGATCAACTGGGATTTATTCCAGGAATGCAAGGATTCTTCAGTATACTCAAATCAATCAATGTGATAAACCATATTAACAAATTGAAGGAGAAAAAATCTATATGATCATCTCAATAGATGCAGAAAAAGCTTTTGACAAAACTCAACACCCATTTATGATAAAAACCCTCCAGAAAGTAGGCATAGAGGGAGCTTACGTCAATATAATAAAGGCCATATATGACAGGCCCACAGCCAACATTGTTCTCAATGGTAACTGAAACCATTTCCTCTAAGATTAGGAACAAGATAAGGTTGCTCACTCTCACCACGGTTATTGAACATAGTCTTGGAAGTTTTAGCCACAGCAGTCGAGAAGAAAAAGAAAGAAAAGGAATCCAAATTGGAAAAGAAGAGGTAAAGCTGTCACTGTTTGTAGATGACATGATACTATACATAGAGAATCCTAAAGATGCTACCAGAAAACTACTAGAGCTAATCAATGAATTTGGCAAAGTAGCAGGATACAAAATTAATGCACAGAAATCTCTTGCATTCCTATACTAATGACAATAAATCTGAAAGAGAAATTAAGGAAACACTCCCATTTACCATGGCAATAAAAAGAATAAAATACCTAGGAATAAACCTACCAAAGGGGACAAAATACCTGTGTGCAGTAAACTATAAGACACTGATGAAAGAAATTAAAGATGATACAAACAGATGGAGAGATATACCATGTCCTTGGACTGGAAGAATCAACATTGTGAAAATGACTATACTACCCAAAGCAATCTACAGATTCAGTGCAATCCATATCAAACTACCAATGACATTTTTCACAAAACTTGAACAAAAAATTTCACAATTTGTATGGAAACACAAAAGACCCCAAATAGCCAAATCAATCTTAAGAAACAAAAACAGAGCTGGAGGAATCAGGCTCCCTGACTTCAGACTATACTACAAAGCTACAGTAATCAAGACAGTACAGCTACTGGCACAAAAACAGAACTATAGATCAATGTAACAGGACAGCAAGCCCAGAGTTATACCCATGCACATATGGTCACCTTATTTTTGACAAAGGAGGCAAGAATATACAATGGAGAAAAGACAGCCTCTTCAATAAGTGGTGCTGGAAAACTGGACAGCTACATGTAAAAGAATGAAATTAGAACCCTCCCTAACACCATACACAAAAATAAACTCCAAATGGATTAAAGACCTAAATGTAAGACTAGACATTATAAAACTCTTAGAGGAAAACATAGGCAGAACATTCTGACAGAAATCATAGCAAGATCCTTTTGACCCACCTCCTAGAGAAATGGAAATAAAGAGAAAATGAAACAAATGGGACCTAATGAAACTTCAAAGCTTTTGCACAGCAAAAGAGACCATAAACAAGACAAAAAGACAAGCCTCAGAATGGTAAAAATATTTGCAAATGAAGCAAGTGACAAAGGATTAATCTCCAAAATTTACAAGCAGCTCATGCAGCTCAATATTAATAAAACAAACAACCCAATCCAAAAATGGGCAGAACACCTAAATAGACATTTCTCCAAAGAAGATATACAAATTGCTAACAAACACATGAAAGGATGCTCAGCATTACTAATAATTAGCAAAATGCAAATCAAAACTAGGTATCGCCTCACATCAGTCAGAATGGCCATCATCAAAAAGTCTACAGACAATAAATGCTGGAGAGCATGTGGAGAAAAGGGAACCCTCTTACACTGTTGGTGAGAATTCAAATTGATAGACCCACTATGGAGAAGAGTATGGGGTTCCTTAAAAAACTAAAAATAGAACTACCATATGATGCAGCAATCCCACTACTGGGCATATACCCTGAGAAAACCATAATTCAAAAAGAGACATGTACCACAATGTTCATTGCAGCTCTATTTACAATAACCAGGACATGGAAGCCACCTAAGTGTCCATTGACAGATGAATGGTTAAAGAATATGTGGCACATATATACAATGGAATATTACTCAGCCATAAAAAGAAAGGAAATTGAGTTATTTGTAGTGAGGTGGATGGACCTGGAGACCATCACACAGTGTGAAGTAAGTCCAAAAGAGAAAAAGAAATAACATGTGCTAACACATATATATGGAATCTAAAGAAAAAAGAAATGGTTCTGACAGGCCTAGGGGCAGGACGGGAATAAAGATGCAGACGTAGAGAATGGATTTGTGGACTGGGGAGGGAGAAGGGTAAGCTGAAACGAAGTGAGAGAGTGGCAATTTTATGTATATGCTACCAAATGTAAAATAGCTAGCTAGTGGGAGGCAGCCTCATAGCACAGGGAGATCAGCTCAGTGCTTTGTGATCACCTAGAAGGGTGGGATAAGGAAGGTGGGAGAGAGACACAAGAGAGAGGAGAT
Organism: Kogia breviceps; assembly: GCF_026419965.1. Taxonomy (NCBI): domain Eukaryota; kingdom Metazoa; phylum Chordata; class Mammalia; order Artiodactyla; family Physeteridae; genus Kogia; species Kogia breviceps. Next base: position 7,595,215 of record NC_081324.1, on the reverse strand, counting down.
ACAGGGATATATGTATATGTATAGCTGATTCACTTTGTTATAAAGCAGAAACTATCACACCATTGTAAAGCAATTATACTCCAATAAAGTTGTTTAGAAAAATTAAATGTACAAACAATAAATGCTGGAGAGGGTGTGGAGAAAAGGGAACCCTCTGGCACTGTTGGTGGGAATGTAAATTGATACAGCCACTATGGAGAACAGTATGGAGGTTCCTTAAAAAACTACAAATAGAACTACCATATGACCCAGCAATCCCACTACTGGGCATATACCCTGAGAAAACCATAATTCAAAAAGAGTCATGTAGCACAGTGTTCATTGCAGCTCTATTTACAATAGCTGGGACATGGAAGCAACCTAAATGTCCATCGACAGATGATTAGATACAGAAGAAGTGGCACATATATACAATGGAATATTACTCAGCAATAAAAAGAAACGAAATTGAGTTATTTGTAGCGAGGTGGATGGACCTAGAGTCTGTCATACAGAGTGATGTCTGAAAGAGAAATACAAGCTCCGTATGCTAACACATATATATGGAACCTAAAAAAAAATAGTTCTGAAGAACCTAGGGGCAGGACGGGAGTAACGACACAGATGTAGAGAATGGACTTGAGGACACGGGGAGGGGGAAGGGCAAGCTGGGATGAAGTGAGAGAGTGGCATGGACATATATACACTACCAAATGTAAATAGATAGCTAGTGGGAAGCAGCCTCATAGCACAGGGAGATCAGCTTGGTGTTTTGTGACCACCTAGAGGGGTGGGATAGGACGGGTGGGAAGGAGACGCGTGAGAGAGGAGATTTGGGTATATATGTATATGTATAGCTGTTTCACTTTGTTATAAAGCAGAAACTAGGGCTTCCCTGGTGGCGCAGTGATTGAGAGTCCGCCTGCCGATGCAGGGGATACGGGTTTGTGCCCCAGTCTGGGAAGATCCCACATGCCGCGGAGCGGCTAGGCCTGTGAGCCATGGCCACTGAGCCTGCATGTCCAAAGCCTGTGCTCCGCAACGGGGAGACGCCCGTGTACTGCAAAAAAAAAAAAAGAAAAGAAAAGAAAAAAAGAAAGAAACTAGCACACCATTGTAAAGCAATTATACTCCAATAAAGATGTTTATAAAAAATATATTTATATAAATACATATTCTTTAGTAATCGATTTAAGAAGTAATATTTTTCTTTTTAAAATAAAAGTAACATCATTTTTTACATATGATTAATATAAGAAATATCACTTTATGATAGTTTAACACTATATGTTTTCACGACACAAGAGTAATTAAGATAAATTTAAAAAAATTTTAAAGATTATTTGTAAATCTTGTGATCTAGGGCTTGTGATATTTCATGTGAGAAACGTTTAAATATTTTTCTGAATTTTCCACCACTGTCTCAATTTTATTACAATGAAAAGTTGAAGGACTTTGAATATGAAATTACATAACAGACTGAAGCTAAATGTTTTTATATTTTTACATACAAATGTTTGATTAAAGCATATTTTAATTCTCCTTCACTCCAATAAAATATTCCCAAATTGTTCACTTAATATATAAGCTCATATTCAGTTAAAATATGACTGCTCTTATTTAAATAAAGCAGTCCCCATAGGATTTTATTCTTGGGCAAACACAACTAAATTGCAATTATGCTGTTGATGTTCTCAGGGTTCTGTGCGTTTATGCATCAGTAAATGGGAGTGATATGCTGTCGTTATTTTCAGTCTTCAAAAGAGAAACAGCAGCAATGGCAACAGTTTTTTGCTACCAGTGTTCAACTTAATTGAACTGCTCTGTCTGGATGGTAGTTTTATTAAATCAGTGTTGCGACACAGAAGTGTAATGGAAGAATGGTGATTCCGTGTAAATTTTACCCTGTGATTACTGTCCTAGGAGATTAATACTCTTTATTTGTGCTTCGTGAGCTTATTATTTTAGAATCATTTTGGCTAAAATTTGAAAATTCTTTGAAACAAATGAATCCCAGAATTCTTGTTAAGCACACAGAAAGCAATAAAATGTAAATGTATTACACCGAATTGGAGCTGCTGGGTATTGTCTTTTTAATTCTTTATTACTAGTATATTTCTTTTTGGTGCTGTTGGAATTGTATAATATTGCTTTTAGGTAATATCCACCGTTAAATAATGAAAACGTTTTTAATCACTTGACAGGATACTGTGCCTCTCACTGATCATACCATCAGTTTTGCTGTTGTGAATACAGACTACTGTTTTTATCTTAAACTTCTTCACTAATTGCTTTTAAAACATTTATGCCAAATATATTTTTTAATGAATGACATGAGTTAGAGTTTTGTTGTTTAGCTTATTACATTTAAATATGAAACACTGAGGCAATTATTTTAAAAATATTTTATGGTTTTCTGAATGGAAATTACCAGTGTGAATGTAACAAATTTGTATTCTCTATCCAAAGTGATCTATATATCTGTAGTTTGGCAACAATACAAGGTATTATCATTTTTCAAGTTACCTTTACTGCAACATACAAAAAGTGTTATTATTCTAAATCGGTATAAATGAGAAAGGAAATCAGATTTGATTTAGTCAATTTGGTTTGTCATTTTATAAAAACATATTTAACTAATTTTAACTCAAAGTATTACATTATTTTAGTAATTTTTAAAATTATTTTAATTTAGTTTGTTGAGTTTTGTTTTCTCCTTCTCCTCTTCTTCACCTTTTTTCTTAACCCTTCTCTCTTTCTCTTTGTCGAAATTATTTTGTATTTGGTCAAAATTATAAATGTTACTAAATCATAAATGAAGTTAAGTGGGTGAGTTGAGCAATAATACAAATAAGTCTGGCAACACTATCTTATTTAGTAAAAAAAAAGAGTAAAATTAAAACAAAACTTGTTAGCAGAGGAAATGAGTTTTAAAGAGGGAGATGATTTAAGTAAATAGATGAAAGATCCTTGTTACTTTCTTTATATTAAAAATTCCTTCATATCTTTCACACCCTATTATTTTAACATTATATAACTCTGCATGACCTTGAACCATCTTTCTCCCATAACACCTACTGTTTGTATCTTGGCACGTTCCTGTGACACATTATGATATGCCTTTTTTTTTTTTTTGTAATGCATTGCATCAAATGAGAAACAGGGTACAGATCTGTAATATTGTGATTGTGCAAGTGTTTCTTTTCAACTCTCTTTATCTCAACCTTAATTTCATTTGGGAGTTAAGCTCTAATAACTACTTACCTAGGAATTAAGGACAAATACTTGAAGGACTCAGGTAATACAAGAAGTAAGAGATATTCAACATCCATAGAACCTTGCTCCAATTTTATCGTTCTTATGCAGATACTCATTAAGGGAGATGGAGTTTTAAACACATAGGCACATTGTCATTTTTCCAATTTATTATTGTTATTTTATAACACAGTAAATAGTAGCAATATTTGGGTAAGGCACATGTTGATATGATTGACATATTAAAGGTTTTTAATTTGTTGATCCATTAATGGTCATGACAGACATACCTCATCCATATTTAACTTTAAAATTAGGGAATTTCCTACAAAATATTAAACAATTTGCCTTGTTAATTATAAAATATAACTATCTTAATATCATTTTTCACTAAATCTTTTCGAGAATGTGGCTCATTTAATTTTTATTCCAAATTAAGTGTCCAGTAGACTAAAATTATTGCACCTATCATAACACATAGCAGAATGTTAGATAATCCTGAGAAATATGCTGGGTTGGTACAGTTTGGATGTAGAATGGAAGAGAGATTTGTTTGGTAGTACCCATTGTGTTATGCTTGGGCTGATATTTGAGTTGATCCTGACAATCAAAGTAATGCTGCTTATAGTGGATATTAGTTGATTATTCTGTTCACTCTCTCCATCGCCCTCCCCTCCCACTGTCGTTTGGTTTAAAAAGGATTCTCTCTCTTTTTAAAATTTTATTAGACTATACTTGATTTACAATGTTGTGTTAGTTTCAGATGTACAGCAAAGTGATTCAGTTATACATATACATATATCCATTCTTTTTCAGTTTTTTTCCCATATAGGTTATTACAGAATATTGAGTAGAGTTCCCTGTGCTCTACAGTAGGTCCTTGTTGGTCTTCTATTTTATATATAGTAGTGTGTATATGTTAATCCCAAATGTCTAATTTATCCTCCCTCCGCCCCACATTTCCCCTTTGGTAACCATAAGTTTGTTTTTTAAACCTGTGGGTCTGTTTCTGTTTTGTAAATAAGTTCATTTGTATCATTTTTAAAAATTAGATTCCACATATGAGTGATATCATGGTATTTGTCTTTCTCTGTCTGATTTACTTAATAGGATAATCTCTAGGTCCATCCATGTTGCTGCAAATGGTATTATTTCATTCTTTTTTTAATAGCTGAGTAATGTTCCATTGTATATAGGTACCACATCTTCTTTATCCATTCCTCTATGATATTCCATATTTTCTGATCGGTCTGTCTTGCCTCAGTGCTCCCCAATCCTCACCCCTTGCAAACAAAGACGTGAACCTGACACTTAAACCTTGCCAATCAAGATATCCCCTTTCTTGGGCACATAGTATTTTATGCAAGAGTGGGCATTTAGTCCAAGCCAAGCCTATTAGAATCTCCCCTTGAACTTTGCTTCTTAAACTACCATGGAAGTGTTTATTTTGAGAGTGGGGTTGGGGAGAGAAAATATAATGTAATGAGTATTAAACTGAATCCTTCCTGTACTATCGATAAGGGTTATCATCTTTGAAAAGTCAACCAATCTCTCGTGACTCGACCCCCATCTAAAAAATTGAGGATTTGGTCCAAGTCAATGGTTTCTATGATTATTATCCCTTAAAAATGGTTATATCATTTTTAAAAAACCCTGATATATGCACCCAATGGTCCGAATTTCCTTTCGCTGTCAAATCATTTTAGATGTCTTATAGCTCATGTATTATTTTCTAGTGTAAATATGTATCACTGGAGGTAAATGCCACGTAGATTTTTACCCTTATTTTCATTAAACATTGCAAGTATCTGATTTTGTTAAATATATAAGATAAAATTCTGATACCTATTTTTTCATTTTCTACAACTATAATTAAAATACAGCAATAAAATCTTCACTAAATTTGATGCATATTTTAGTTTGATATTTTATATTTGAACAATACTTGTACTGATCTCTGTTCACTTGTTTGCATTGAAAAAAATCATGGCAGAAAATATTTTTGGTGTTGTCTAAAAGCAAGATGAAGAATAAGCTCTTAAGATTTTATGATTGTTGCCTTATTTTAGGGAGCAACTTTATTTCTGCCCCCCTGTCAAACGCTTAAATTAAGTTCTAGCCTGACTGCATGTATGTAACTCTGTCAGACATACACACTTGCAAACATTTGTGTGCATGTTCACACACACATACACACACCTTTGGGTACATTCTACCCCAGCACATTGGGTCCATACTGTGCTTATGGGAAGTTCCAGTCACTTGGGGATTGTGCTAATGAGGATTTCCAGCAATAAGTAATCTCCAGAGAATAAGTGTTTCTTTTCTAACCAATCTGACATTGGTGAAAAATAGTATTTTCTTTTTGGGTTCAACGCTGCATTTCACTCTCTGATAAAATGCATAGAGACCTTTTCATCATTTGAAAATCTTGCGTAACGGAGAGATTTTTTGCAATTTGTGCATCATGGTGAAATTCTAGGGCAGCAAAGCAATGTGAAGGCAGTGTAGAGTCTTTCAATTGTGAGATCTTAGTTGGGCTAAATTGCTTAGCAATGAAAAATGCAACGAATAAATAGTTCTTACGTGCCAAGAGATCAACATATTTCTTAGTATTATAGGATAGCAATATTACAATTTTATCTAAAAAGCTAATAAACCAGTGAAAATATAAAATATTTTATCTTTAGAAGATAATTGCATCATCTTCTAGAAACTAAGCTCTCTGTAATCAAATATAGTTCTCATTTCACAGTAACATTTGACAGATTAAAATGTAATAAATGCTAAGTCCATTTTAAGGTTAAAATGCATATTCTCTCTGGTTAGATTTTAACTTTTTGTCAATGCATATAACTTATTGAATGTGTATTTAAAGATATTAAGTAACAGTCATTCAAGAGTCAATACATGCAAAAAGGATGAAGTGTAAGATCATTTTCCATTTAGAATTTTTCCTCTTGAAATCTTGCAGTTATTTGATTACCTCCCCTATGTAAATACTTGAAGTATATATGTATGTATTATTCCACTATTGATTTGTCCATGTACTTTTTTACTGATCACTTTCAGATCAAAATATTGATTCAAATATATGATAATACAAATGAGTAGAGAAAAAAAAACACGAAGGAAACAAGAAAATAAGAGAGAAAAACGGGGGAGGGAGAGAGGGTGGCAGAAGGGAGGGAGGGAGGGAAGAAGGAAAAAAGGGAATATTGTAAAAGTTTCTTCCTTTGCTATCATTCTGAAGAATTACCTGTGTTCTGTATCTATTTTCAAATATCTATGTGCTAAATTTCTGAGGTGGGGAAAAGTGACATTCCTAAAAAAAGTTAATAGGATATTGTGTTGTAAAATTGTTTACTAGCCACATAGTTGACTGAATCCTGAAATGGAATGAATAAATCAAGTAATACATTTTAAACTCTGTTTAAAATGAAAACAGAGTCCATATAACTCATAATAGATACCCTTGTTGATAATAAACAAGTAGGGGCTTAGTTCATTACCTTACATTGTGAACAGAATCATGAGTGATGTCATTTGCGCAACAAGTGTATTAGTTTTTCACACATCTTCTCAAAAAAATTATGGTAGTTTTTTTAGAATCCATTTTTATTTCAAAATTAGATCGTAATTCTCACCAGCAGGGTGGACAAAGCTCTCCCATGTAATTATGCAGTGTGCTCCCTATCCTGCAAGACCACTCATGGCTAGAGTTCCCCATTTTGGGGGAGACACAGGCCATCGGTGTGTGCCTTTGAGGTTTGTAGGTAGAGCCAGTCAACCCAACACTCACCTGTGTCTTCTGTCCGTAATCTCAGACTAATTAGAAGTTCTGCTCAATTAATAGGATGACATGGTGGGAAACTGTCAGAATGATTGATGGCAAATTTTTAATCACCGGTTTGGCTATTCGTATGTGGGATGCTCTTGTTAAGGTCAGGATAACATAATTCGTCTGTTTTATTTTTTTAAAACATGCTTTTCCTATTTTCACTATAATATTTAAAACACATGAGATGAAACAAATATTTTTCCACCAAAATTATTTTATCCAGCATGTTTAATTGTGTACAATTTATCATGTCTGCCATTTCTTCGGAGACTTCTTTTAGACCACCAAGGCAAGAGTGCACTGGAAGCGTTGTGTAAACATGTATAACTAAAGAGAGATTTCCCATATGTTTGTGGTCAGATAACCTTTCTAATGCATATAAAAGGAAAGATAAACTTTTTTTTCTGATTCTGGGGTGAACCTGATAATAAATACAGCAGCCTGTCAGCTTTAATGTTTTCTGATAGTCACCAGATAACCTCCCTTTTTTGTTACTGCTTGGTCTATCATTTGTCTTGTTTCCCTTTGTTTTTGAGCCCTCTCAGGGCATCATTACCACAAAGCCAGTGACATACTGATTAAATGAGGGATGCAGGCATGAGTTAAAGAACACAGAAGCTATATTTAATACTCTTTGTTTCTGCTACAGCTCAGATGAAACAAAAATAGAATGGATTTGAAAAAATAAACCCATATCTATGAGGCAAAGGAGGGACAAAAAAATCAGGGAAGTCCATAGAGAAATAACGTGGATGTGAGAAATATATGGTACTAATGTTTTCACTTTCACTTTCCCTGATTAACTTTACATCAACATTTTTTGGGGGGGGCAAAAAATAAAATCTTTTGTGTAAGACTAGGCTCATAGAGTAATAATAGGCTCTATCTCTCTCTTTCTCAATCTATGATCAAGTAAGTTTGGGGAAGTCTTATAATTGAGGGAATGTCTCATCATTGTAGAGCTGTCAAGGCATGCTAATATGTTTTATAAAGTTCTCAGATTATGGTTATGCATTTCCAAATTCTTCAGACCACAATTAATTTTCACCAATACTCACTTTAGCATATATTGTTTTGGTTTCATTGTTTACGAAACACTGATCAATTCTTACTTTTCTGAAGCTTTGTAATTCCCAACATGATTTCAATTTCTATTTCAGAGAAGTTTACAAGAAATCTGCAAATGTACTGAGAGTAGGGGCTATGTCTTGTACGTCTTGGTGTGTCCATAATGTTTTACAAAGTACAGTGCACCCAAGAAAGTTTTAAATTCTAGTCATTATACAATATGCTGGGGATTAAGAAATTACCTTTCCTATGAATTTAAAATAAAACCTAGTCTAGCAAGAATGGCAGAAATACAAACACATAACTGCTATATAAATAATTAGTGGCACAGCACAGGGACAAATAAAGTGCTATTTGCTGAAATGAGAGAACAACCAAATGTGCCTGGAGGAACTGGGAAGGCTTTGTCCAGATGACAATTAAACTGAGTCATAAAGATAATTGTTATTTCACCATGTGAAGACGAGAAGGAAATATTCTAGATTGAGGAACCGTGTAAGCGAAGACATAGAATCACAAAACAATTAATTTGCAAGAAACAATGAGAAACTCATTAATATTTACTAGGCAATAATTTCTCTGAAGGCAAAGATTTTTTTATATTGACTTTTTATTCTGGAATTTAATACACTATCTTGTTAATCTTCTTTAATATTATATTGGCCAACCTAGGTCATTTGCATTTTCACATAAAAAAGTACACCTATATCCTCTTTATCTATCTACAAAGATTTTGAGATTACACCATTTTAAATAGCAAACTTTGAAAATTGAGACTGTAATTTTTGAATCTTTATGTTCTCAGTTCTGTTTATGGTTATGAACACATAGGAGACTCTTTGTAAATAAATAAAAACTTAAAATACTATCTCAAGGCCACTAGATGAGAATAGAATCAAAGCAGAGATTAACAATTGAAGTTTTTAAGCATTGGTAGATTATTACCTTCATATTTACTATATGGATATGATGCCTAGATGGATTAGACGTCCCTGTCATCATGTGAGACCACCTAACTTCTGCATAAAGAAAAAGCTGCTGTGTTATGTATTTTCTAGATTCTATTCATACTATTAGCTTTTCAATTTGCATCATTTTTGGCTCCTGAGGAATATCCTTGACTATGTTCATTAAACTTGAGACGTTCCAGGGTCTCTCTGAATAGTTGAACAGACTACATAGAACCCTGGGACTCTCTCTTGCAAACCATGTCTCCGCAAGACCCCTTTTTATGTAGGTACAGTAGTCCCCCCTTATCCGAGGTTTCAGTTACCCGTGGACAACCACGGTTTGAAAATATTAAAGGTAAAATTCCAGAAATAAACAATTGATAGTTTTCAATTTTGTGCTGTTCAGAGTAGGAGCATGATGAAATCTCTCCCTGTTTCAATCCCCCAGGATCTCCAACCGTTGACATCTGTTCCTGACCTACGTCAGGTTTCATATAGTTGAATAACCGTTGACATCATCATGGCTCGATGATCCAGGATCATCCTTCTTCTGATGTATTGTCAGAAGGTCAAAAGTAGCCTCATGTTCCATTCCAGCATCTACCTCATTCACCCCAGTTCATCTCATCACGTAGGCATTTTATTATCTCACATCATCACAAGAAGGGTGAGTACAGTAGAATAACCTGTTTTGAGAGAGAGAGAGAGGGAGAGGGAGAGAGAGAGCACATTCACATAACTTTTATTACTGTATATTGTTTTAATTATTGTTATTCATTTTGGTGTTATACTGTGCCTAATTTATAAGTTAAACTTTATCGTATCAATAGGTATGTGTGTACAGGAAAAAAGAGTATATACTGGGTTTAGTACCGTCTAGGGCTTCAGACATCCACTGGGGGTCTTGGAACATATTCCTCCTGGGTAAGAGGGGACTACTGTATGTACTGATTGATCGTGACTAGAAGTCAGGTTGTTTTGCATTTATGTATTTTTTAAATGTATTACTTTCCGTTTCAACTGAGTGTTTAATGACCCTGTCCCTAATTCTTAGGATACTTCACTTTAGATGCCTCAATTGAGTTCAGCCAGATTCGAGAGTTGTGTTATATAGCTTGAATCTTTTTTTTTTTAATCTCCCGTCTCTAAGCCTTTTCTTAGAGATGTTGAATCGTGAGCAGTAAATAACAAGAATGTGCAAATATCACCCATGGAATTGTGTTGATCATAAGGCCTGGGCTGTCCTCTGTCCTATCAGCTGGCAGAGCGTGGCCTTTCACTCACCCTTGGTGACTCTGCCTGCTAGCCGCTGGCAGCTTAGTTTCCATTTGTGCATCCCAATGACTCGTTTATTAACTCACAGTATGATTATTACCTGCCATAAGTATGAGAAGAATTACTTAGAAAGAAAGGATTTTTATCAGCACGCCTTCATTTTGGGAAAGCATTGCTGGTCTTATAAACTGAGAACTTGTTTTGAAAACATTAAAATTTTGGAGGATTCTACTGGTAAAAATATGCACAGCTGAACACAAAATGCCTGCAAAGAGAATGATGTGTGTTACTTCCAGCCCTCCTCCTCCTCTTCTTCCCTTTTTCTTTTATTATTATTATTTTTTTGATGTGTCCTGCCTCCAGTGTCGGTTCTCCTCCCTGTCTGTCTACTTATCAGTGTTCCTTCTTAGGCATCTTCCTTTTTATGCTCTTTTATGAGACAGCACTTGACTTACTCATAAAATACTGCATTGTGTTTTAAACATGTTAATATGTAAATTCAGTAGCAACATTGGTCATTTTGCCTGAAATCATTATTACTGTAAATCAGGTGTTTGACTGAATTTGAAAATTTTATATGAAAATTAAATGAGGGGGCAGCAGCAGAAAATTCATAGATACTTGGCAAGGTACTATGTGGATAATCTTTCCAGAGCATCATCTTTTTGGCTAAAGAGAACAGAAAATGTCTTAAAAAATAAAAGGTAGGACTAAAAATTAAAACCATGCTATACAGAAAGGATAATTTGATAGAATGAACACAGTGGAAGACATTGACTCAGTATAACTCTGAAAATTATGTATTTAACTTTCATTAGATATAACGACATACATGCTGGAAGGTCAATTTACCATTGATTTTTTAATGACAGTAGTTTTAAAAATTGTCAGATGCATAAAGTTATTTTCTCCTAGTCACATTTGTAATGGCCACCATGTATTCGACAATGGAAATTCCTTCTGCTGTCTGTGTTACATATAAACTAAAAAAGAAAATGCAGAAATTTAGCAACAGCATATTGTAGTTGGCTTTCAGAAATTTTCTTGACAAAACACAAAAAAATAGGGTTAAAAAATTTAAGAGTTAGGAGTATTTACTCATTTTTAGGCTCAACCTCACAGATTTTGTATTGGACACCAAAAGCAAATATTGTGCAAATATTTATATTATGATAAATTGTGTTGAACATAATTACAAATTGTGAAGACAAATGTATATTGGTGCAGACTTTGGGGGGATATTTTAATATTTCCTATTGAATTTTTTAAAAAACCTTCAACTGCCAAATTACATTTATATTCACTTACTAGTTAAACTAAGGCATTCAGAATAAAGAAGCAGAAGAAAATAATTCAGATACAACAATGCTTTATTTTCATTATTCATACATACAAAAAAATTAACTGAAATGCCACAGATGTAAGCAAAATTTAAATAAATTAAATCCATATATTGGATTTGTACAGAGTCATTAAACATTGAGATTTTGGAGACTACTTAGGTATTTAGGAAGATGTTGATTAGAATGGTATGCGTAAAAGGCCCATTAAAAAGTAGCTCCACAATTTTGGAAAAATGTAAACATAGATAATCTGGAAAAATATACTAATATTAAAAGAGGCTACTTTGGAAGTAGTTATTAAAGTACATGATTTTGTAAATTTTACTTTTCTAAATTTTTGATAATGGCATTATATTACTTTTACAATTTAAAAAGTTTTCTTGGGCTTCCCTGGTGGCGCAGTGGTTGAGAGTCCGTCTGCCGATGCAGGGGACACGGGTTCATGCCCCGGTCCGGGAAGATCCCACATGCTGCGGAGCGGCTGGGCCCGTGAGCCGTGGCCGCTGAGCCTGCGCGTCCGGAGGCTGTGCTCCGCAACGGGAGAGGCCACAACAGTGAGAGGCCCACATACAGCAAAAAAAAAAAAAAAAAAGAAAAAAAGTTTTCTTGAAAGTATTTGAAATAATGTAATAAATCTTGTGCATAACATGGCATAAAACATGATTATAAAAGAAGTGATGTTAATATTTATAATTGTAAGCTATCATATTGGCATTGTCAGTAGATCCTTCAGCAGAAAGATTAGACAATTTAATGTGTAGGTTTTTTTTTTTTAGCTTCCTAGTTTGAAAGGAAATTGTATTGCTTATTATTATTTAATTGCACAAAATAACACTGCCTAAAAGTGTCTATGACACTGTTAGTCTGAACAGCTTAATTTAAAATAATAGCATTAAAATAAATAAAACTCTTTTCTTCTCTGCAGGTGAAATAACTTTGAATACCCTGGATTCTAATCTCAATTCATTGTATATAAAAACAGTGTTTATTATATTAAGGATAATTTATGCATTTTATAGTTACTTGCAATTTCAGTTACCCTCAATCATGTTTCTGAAGACTCTTTAAAAATGAATTTTTTTAAAGAAAGTATATTTACTTATTTACAACAATTACTAATTTCCCTAGTTAAAAATAGTTACTACACTATTGGATTTGGGTAAGGTGTTATTAGTGTAAGCCAAAGTGATTAAATCATATCATCTTCTTTGTGTAATTTTAAATATACTTGAATATTATATATGTCAGTAGATTAGGTTTTTAAATCTTAATTTCTTTCTTTCTTTGAATCACTGATTGTTCAGATCTTTTCTGCTTTTGTTTTACAAAACTATGTATAGGGTGGGGTCAGCTTGAACATTTTCTTTCGGTTCAATTCAGTTCAGTTCAATTCACCACTATGAAATATGCGAAGTCCTACCTAAAGTGCGTGGGTATCATGATTAAAAAAACAAGCCCCCTTTACTCCATTGTTCATGTTTTGACAAGTGGGATGCAAAAGCAATTAATGAAATGTGGAATGTGGGATGGTAGTAACAATAAATATACTGGTTAAGAGATATTAGTCCAAAAAGCTTAGTCTTTAATGGATTGTTCTGGTAAGATACCTCTTGGATGCATGAGATATCACTGTAGTTGTAACCTGATTTTCCAGATTTAAAATTTTTACTTAAATATTTATACATATTATAGAATTTCACTTAAACACCTAGAATCTACAGAAATAAATGAGTCTGAGATTTTATTTTAGTGTTGCATGTTTTAAATAATATATACTTATCTCTCACACTATGTTTGGCAGTATCTGTCATTTACATTCTCTATCTTAAAATTCAGGTATCTGTATCTTAAAATTCAGGTGAGACAAAGAACCAATCAAATCATATGTCACTATTTTGGCAGTGTTTTGAGTTCTTTTAGAAGGTTTGCTGTATCTAATATCTTGAAATTTACAGTCATCTTTTAAACTTGTGAATTAATGTTTATTTCCATCTTTGCAAAAACCTTTAAGAAAGGACATTTTAAGTCAAACCTAGTGTTTTAAGTACATTTTTAATGGACAATGAGAAGAAAACACTGAGGCTCAAAATTTTCTGTGAAAGAAGAATTTACAACCTAATTCTTCTAGGAGAAAATAAGTAGTTACTTGCAAAACTAAATTATTCTTTCTAAGAGAAATAGAATTGACTATTTGCATTCTGGATTTATTAGTTAAAATAATTTGTTGTAATATAAAAATTTTTATGTCTGTAACTGACTTGGTTTGGGCAAAAGTAATAGTTCTCATGTAAAATTTATAGATATTATTCTATCTAGCTTTTATGATACCTTCTTCTGTGATATGGGGTATTGTTCCATGTTATTGAATTATCTTCTAACCTTTGAAAACTTACTGAATTACAGTTCAAAAATGTGACAGGAAAATAAAGCTATTCTTTTCAATTCCCGTTTCTGCTTCTGAAGGAAAGTAAATCATGGCAACAGGAGCTTGTCTTGTTTTCTGAGCATGGTTATGGATATGATGGGTAGCAGTGGAGGCAATGAGACGGGTTAATTGCTCTGAAAGGGAAGGAGAGAGGAAAGAAGGAAGCTGGGACAGAGGGTCTAGGAAGTCAGGCAGCAAAACACAATGTAGAGGCCTCACAAGGCAATGGTCAAGAGAGAGCAAAAGTGGGACTTTGGAGTGATTGGAAACGTGTAACATAAATTTGTTAATGAGTTGTTTATTTTGTGGTTTGTGATGTAAAGCCTCTCAGTTTCCCACGGATTTTTCACTGAAGCCCATATTTTTTTTTAACACCTTTATTGGAGTATAATTGCTTTACAATTATATGTATACATATATCTCCATACTTCTAAGTATTGATTCAATAAAGTTCATCTTCCACAATTGACACAGGCAAACAGTAGAAGCAGAACACAGAGAGAGCCACCAACTTGATCTAAAATTAGTGTTTTATGAAATGTGGATAAGGAATGAGGCAATTTGATTGAAAATTTTCAATGAACATATTTTAATGTTTATGTTCCATGAGTAGTTCCCAATTATTTTTTAGAAAATTAAACAATATGCATAATATAAGCCTCATTTGAAAAATAACATATTGCCTCATTTATCCTCCAAAGAAATCTAAATTTAAACTCTCTAAGATTGGTGTAGTGTAATGCATACTGTAGAAATGATTTATTGGGTTTATCCAAACGTTTCCATTTTGATTTCCAAACAGATGCTTTACTTGATGATTGAAAATATTTTCACTTTAAATGTTTTTTTCAGACACTGTAGATATTGCTCTGCTACCAGAGAAAAACATTTTTTTTTTCTCTACATGAAGTTTTTTCCTCATCTCTTTGGTTTTATTTGTTTTGTTTATGTGTTTTTGTAACTGGGCCAAGGAAGAACTGCTTTGTCTGCACCAATGATGTTTGTGCTGTTGGTAACTCCGTGCAACTTCGGTTCCTTCCATTAATGGTTATGGTCATCTGACCTAAGAAAATGTCTGCTCAAAATTTGCAAATGCATTAGGTCCACATGATCTAAAAGTTAAATATTGACTTGAAAATTTATCTGAAGTTATCCCTGGTTCTTAAATTTATAGTCCCAAATGTTTTTCCAACTTCCATCTCAGTTTTTCAGCAGCTGGGAGAGTGAAGAGGTGTGATGTCTTCAAGTGCACAGGTGCAGAAGTCTAATGCTGTTAACAGAAATTTTATCCACACCAGTTTGTGCCTTATGCAGTGACTTCTGTATCCTGGAATGTATGAGATGTTTTGTGTTTATTTTGTGTTTGAGGAACACATTTATTATTTTAGTCAAATTGGACAGTTCTGCATAAGAATTGAGGTTATGGAGTGAATTAATTATTAAAAATTAAAAACTTGAAAGTTCTGTAGATTAAGCAACATAAACATAAGAAATGAACCAAGCAATACTTTCCAAATGTTTTGGGTGTCACAATCTCTTAGCAGAAGGTGTGTTTTATTCAACCTTCTTCTACTTTTATGTGATATTTTACAGGCATACTTTGTTTTATTGTGTTCTGCTTTACTGCACTTCGCAGATCTTGCGTTTTTTTCCAAGTTGAAGGTTTGTGGCAATCTTGCATTAAGCAAGTCTATCGGCATCACTTTTCCAGTGGTATTTGCTCACATCATGTCTGTGTCACATTATGATACTTTTTGCAATATTTTAAACTTTTTATTATTATTGTATTTGTTATGGTGACCAGTGATGTAACTATTGAAAAAAGATTATGACTCGCTGAAGGCATAGATGATGGTTAGCATTTTTTAGCAATAGACTATTTTTTAATTAAGGTATATATGTTGTTTTTTTAGACATAATGCTACTGCACACGTAACAGACTACGGTGTAGTGTAAATGTAATTCGTGTATGCACTGGGAAACCAAAAATTCATGTGACTCGCTTTATTGCGATATTCGCTTTATTTTGGTGGTCTGCAATCGAGCCTACAACTGGCCCAATGAAGAATCATTCATTTTGAAGCAGCAGACATGATGGTTTTATCTGGTTATGAAGAATTTCCACTTTTTAAAAAAAATCAAGCAAGTACTCATGCATTAGCCTGAAACTATTAAGCAAAGTTTTGAAAATGAAAATTAATTAATTTGATTAGTTTGTTTTAAAAAATAAATGGGAAGTTTTTTATTATATCAATTTGTATTACTTAATTGTTTTTTTCTTCTCTTCTCAGTCATGTATTTTTGCAATTATTAGACCAGCTTTAATGCTATGCTCACAGGTGTACTGGAGCAAGGAGAATACTGTTCTGAATAAATTAATTATTAAACAAGGCTTTTTAGTGGAAAAGAAACCTTCATTTTCATGGTATATATTACATATGTACTGGTATATAAAATTATTATCTGAATTAAACTAAGTCAAATGCTGTATTTTACAATTTTTAGGTGGATAAGTAGAAATGACTAAATTTTGAAACTTCTTTAAAATGATATAAGAAATGGGAAACTATTTTTGCAAATAATATTTGTTTCTATTTTTGAAGGAGAAATTCATAATACTCTAGAATTTTTCTTCATTATGTATAATAAAATTTGATTTATCTAATGTTTAGCATTACCCTCAAAGGCCAAATCATTCTGTTCCAAAAATTTAGATTTTTAAATTGCAGTTTAACTTGTATTTTTCTTTATATTTAAAAATTTTAACCTTAAAATCTATGTAAAATGTTTTTTGAAGTATATCATGAATGATTTTGCATGTTTCTGGATGGTTTCTATTTTGTATTGAAAGTTTAGGTAATCACTAAAGAAATCTAAGGAGATAATTGCTATAGAAAGAAAGATGATTCTGCTTGTGGTGAGGAGTACAGAGCGAAGAAAGATCAATGAGTAATGAAATCTATCGTTCTATTTAATTTGACTCCAATATGTCCTTTTAATCTTCACTGCATTTGCATTAGTTCAGGCACACACTACCACACTTGGCTGTATATTTCCTTGCTCTGGGCTCCTCGCCATGACTGGGAAATGTAACAAATTGTTTTTTCTGCAAAAAGCCAGATAGTAAATATTTTAGGCTCCTTTGTAGGCCATAAAGTCACAAGTACTTAACTGACCCACTGTAGTACAAAAGCCACCATAGATAATGCATAAATGAATGAACATGGCTAGGTTCCAATGAAACTTTATTTAATGGACATTGAAATATGAATTTTATATAATTTTCACCTGTCATAAAATATTCTTCATTTACCTTTTCAATCATTTAACAATGTAAAAATTATTCTTGGTTCTTGAGTTATGTATAAATCTGGCCTGTTGTCTGTTTTTTTGTATGGGCCACATGAAGTTTGAGAATCTACACAAATTGAAATTTATTCATTAAGTCACATTTATAAAAATATATCATTTTATAATCAATTTATACATACTCCTCCTTTCCTCACTTTTTTTTTTTTTTTTTTTTTTTTTGCGGTACGCGGGCCTCTCACTGTTGTGACCCCTCCCGTTGCGAAGCACAGGCTCCGGACGCGCAGGCTCAGCGGCCATGGGTCACAGGCCCAGCCGCTCCGCGACATGTGGGATCCTCCCGGACCGGGGCACGAACCCGTGTCCCCTGCATCGGCAGGCGGACTCTCAACCATTGTGCCACCAGGGAAGCCCCCTTACTATATTTTTTATACCAGCTTTGTTGAGATATGAATCACATATCTTATCATTTCACTCCTTTAATGGCACATTTCAGTGGGTGTTAGTATACTCCCAGAATTGTTCATGCATCACCACAATCAAATTTAGAACATTTTCATCACCATAAAAAGAAATCCCATAACCATTAACCGTCACTACCCATTTTCTCCTAATTCCCCTGCAACCCTAGACAACTACCGGTTAGTGATTTCTATTGATTTGCCTATTCTGTACATTTCATACAAATAGAATCATACAATATGTGGTCTTTTGTGACTAACTGCTTTTGCTTAGTATTATGTTTTCAAGGTTCATCAGTGTTGAAGCATGTGTCTGTACTTCATTTCTTTATATTGCTGAATAATATTCCACTGTATGGCTATCTCACATTTTAATTATCCATTCATCATGAGATGATCATTTGGGTTGTTTCTACTTTTTTGGCTATGGTTAATAATACTGCTGTCAACATTCATGTACAGATTTTTGTGTGGACATATGTTTTCATTTCTCCTGGGTATAGCCCTAGCAATGGAATTGCTGAGTCATATAGAAATTTGCCAAATTTC
The DNA here is from genome assembly GCF_026419965.1 of Kogia breviceps. Taxonomy (NCBI): domain Eukaryota; kingdom Metazoa; phylum Chordata; class Mammalia; order Artiodactyla; family Physeteridae; genus Kogia; species Kogia breviceps. The sequence continues at coordinate 7,576,760 of NC_081324.1, read as the reverse complement.
TTTCGTTAGTGATTTCTAATTTCATTCCATTGTAGCCTTAGAACATACTTTGTATGATTTCAATCCTTTTGAACTTATTTAGGTTTGTTTATGGCTCAGCATATGGTCTGTCCTGGACAGTGTTCCATGTGGAGTTGAGAAGAATGTATATTTTGTACATAAAGTTGCTGAGAGAGCAAGGAAATATATTGGTGTCTCCTAACCCATGTATGTATGCAGATGTATAAATATTTATAACTATAAACCTACATCTATATGAAGTGAAACTTGAGTTCCTAGTGATGTCTCCATGTCTCATCCATCATCACATGGATCATTCTAGCCTCCTCCCCTTGCTTTTCTGTGACCTCCCACTCCAACAGTGGGAAACCTGTTTCCTACCATCCACCATCTTTGCCTAATTGTTTAACTCCAGGTTACAAGTGTAGTAGTTTCAGAACTGTTAACCTGTACTTCTGTGGGAAACAGCTTTGTCCATAAGATTCTGTGCATCTGTGTAATTGTTTTTGCTGTTAATTTCACAATTTCCCCTCATTTCCAAAGTTACTTAATTCAGCACCTATTCCCTTACCCACTTCAGTGAGGCTGTTTCAGACATTTATAATATAGTTATATTATTTAGTCACATTCTACATTCCATCGAGCCTACTTTTAAAGGACAAATGCCAAGCCTTTGTTGATTTGATTTCATACATAAAAAGTTGTGATTCTGTTTTCTATACCTAAATAACAGTCACCATTAATGAACCTTAAACTTAGTTGTAAGCATAATCGTAAAGCTGTGTTCCAGTACAAGCGCTTCAACTTACAGATGCATAAACCAGGACTTAGATACATAAATTATTTATATCACAGTAAATTAATGGTGGAGCCAGATTAGCATTTAGGCCACTCTAAGAAGAATGTTCTGTTCTTATATTCTCTCAGATACAATATTATCTAATATTCTCTAATCATTTTCCTTTCAGAATTTAAAATTTTCTAAGATAATTAGGGTTAGTATAAGGAGGAAAATAACTTTGAAATAAACAAATACTTAACTCCTCAAGAGGTTCTAATAGCATATTAAACTTCTGAATCAAGGAGAATTAGTACAAGATCTTTGTGTTTGGCATTAATCCAGGAGATTCCCTGAATTGTAGCCTAACTCACTGCTGATAAGAATACTTCTCCCAAGGAAGGCTGTAATCTTCCCAGTTTTTACAGTGCTAAATAGTCCTCCGCTCCAGTATTTTATTTGTTTAGACTTTCTATTTAAATGTAAGGTTTAATAAAACTGGATCTCCATAATCTAAGTATCCATCATTCATGCTGTAGTTCTGCCTGGGCTGCATTAATTAATCTTTAGCACAATCATGACATATGTAACATCACTCAACATCTCTCTTGGTTGGAAACTATTAAAACAAGCACTGCTTTAGAGCAACTGGCAATGCTTACATTTTGGTACTCACTATCACCTCTTACCAGGAAAGAAGAAAACAAAAGTGAATTTCCATTGCCCTGACAGGTCCAAAGAGCAAAAGACAATGGATCTAGCAGTATAAAAGGGATCAAGGACTGCGTAAATCACCAGACAAAAATCACCTGCATTTCTGGATTTTTGTGTCTTTTGTGGTCAGATCTTGCAATGAGTGTTATGTACTGGTTTAGTACTCTCATTTTCCCTCTTACTCTCTTTTTTTCTTTCTCTCCCTCTTTCTCCACATATCTATGCATATCCTTCTCACGATCTGCAATGAAAGAAAATTATATAATAAATCAGATTACCTACCACCTAAACTGAATCATAGTAATACACCAGGCATTATCGAGAACTCCATAAATTCCATTCCAGTCTTCGTTTAATAATTGGAACCCCCCTTTGATTTCTTTCTCCTTTACTCCCCTATCCAACTAACCAATAATTCTTTTCATTGCTTTATGACTTTTTGCATAATCAGCACTATTTTATACCTTCATCTAGACCTTGGTTTCATTTCTCAGTGAACTCCAAACTGTGTTCTCCAGAGAAGTTTCCCTGTCTGCAGCCTCTGCAATCTTCATTTATTTATGCACCTAACTCATTTAAGGAATTGTGACATTGAGTTGGAAAGGAGTACAAATATTTGCTGAGTCCCAGCTTCTGCTACATAAGGCAATAATTGCATGATATCACCGTGAGTACGCCACAACATAAGTACCCTCTCTGCCCCAAAGACTCTTTGTATTTTCTTCCTTTAAATCTTTGCTCAAGTTATTACAAAACAAAATACATTCTTTTTCTTAAACTTTTAATTTTATATTGGAATATAGTTGATTAACAATGTTGTGTTAGTTTCAGTTGTACAGCAAAGTGATTCAGTTTTACATATACATGTATCTATTCTTTTTCAAATTCTTTTCCCATTTAGGTTGTTACATAATATTGAACAGAGTTCCTTGTGCTATACAGTAGGTCCTTGTTGGTTCTCCATTTTAAATATAGCAGTGTGTACATGTCTATCCCAAACTCCCTAACTATCCCTCCCTGCCACCCTTCCCTCCCTGGTAACCATAAGTTCCTTTTCTCGGTCTGTAAGTCTGTTGCTGTTTTGTAAATAAGTTCATTTGTACCATTTTTTAAAGATTCTGCATATAAGCAATATCAAACAATATTTCTTTCTCTGTCTGACTTACTTTACTCAGTATGACAATGTCTAGTTCCATCCATGTTGCTGCAAATGGCGTTATTTCATTCTTTTTTAATGGCTGAGTAATATTCCATTGTATATATGGGCCACATCTTCTTTATCTGTTCCTCTGTCGATGGACATTTAGGTTGCTTCCATGTCTTGGCTATTGTAAACAGTGCTTCAATGAACATTAGGGTGCATGTATCCTTTTGGACCATGTTTTTCTCCAGATATATGCCCAGGAAGGGGATTTCAGGATCATATGGTAGCTCTATTTTTAGTTTTTTAAGGAACCTCCATACTGTTCTCCACGATGGCTGTATCAATTTATATTCACACCAACAGTGCAAGAAGGTACACTTCTCTCCACACCCTCTCCAGCATTTATTGTTTGTGGATTTTTTGATGATCGCCATTCTGACTGGTGTGAGGTGATAGCTCATTGTAGATTTGATTTGCATTTCTCTAATAATTAGTGATATTGAACATCTTTTCATGTGCCTCTTGGCCATGTCTTCTTTAGAGAAATGTCAATTTAGGTCTTCTGCCCATTTTTTTTTTAACATCTTTATTGGAGTATAATTGCTTCACAATGGTGTGTTAGTTTCCATTTTTTGATTGGGTGTTTTGTTTTGATGATATTAAGCTTCATGAGCTGTTTGTAAATTTTGGAGACTAATCCCTTGTTGATCACATCATTTGCAAATATTTTCTCCCATTCTGAGGGTTGTCTTTTCGTTTTGTTTATGGTTTCCTTTGCTGTGCAGAAGCATTTGAGTTTAATTAGGTCCCATTTGTTTATTTTTGGTTTCATTTCCATTACTCTGCGAGACAGATTGAAAAAGATCTTGCTGTGATTTATGTCAGAGAGTATTCTGCGTATGTTTTCCTCTAAGAGTTGTACAGTGGCTGGTCTCACATTTAGGTCTTTAATCCATTTTGAGTTTATTTTTGTGTATGGTGTTAAAGAATGTTCTAATGTTCTATTTAAAATACATTCTTAAATAGTGAATTCCATGTGCATCAGAATCACTTGGAAGGCTTGTTGAAACCTCACCCCCAGGGATTTTGATGCATAATTTGTTCCCAAGTTATGCTGAAACTGCTTGTCTGGGCACCACACTTAGAGAACCACTGCCCTAGAAGGTAGTGTGTTGATAGCTAGTTCACTAGTTTACCTTCATTGTGAGGGATCCCAGAGAGATTCAATCTAGACCCCTAGATTTTACTTACACTAGTTATTCAGAGTTAAAGAGAAAATTGTCCAGGTATGTGTAGAATGTTTTCTGTGGAAGATAATGACAGGAAGTAATAAAAACATAACTTTTTGATGCATTCTGATAAATAATTATAAATTGATGAAAACAATTTATGCATGTATGCTAGCATGTTAATAACATTTTCATCTTTTTTTTGACTAAGCAGAAAATCAATATTGTACCCTATAGTGAAATTTTTGAAAAATACAATAGCTTTTCCTTTTTAATTTTTGCTTAAGAAATTTTTATTGGCTAGTCTTCACAGATTAAAAGTAAGTCTGTTACTAACAAGTATTTTACAAATAAATGGGTAAATCCATTGGTTAATTTTCCTATTTCAGAATTTCTTTTAAGAGGACATTACCAGTCATGAAGAATTATTAGTAAGTGTAACCTTTTATTTCTTAAGGATTTCTGAATTTTATAAATGTATTTTTCATTAATGAGCCAAGTTTCATCAGGCAGTACTTTTATAGGCTAATGGCACTCATCAGGAATAATCTGCTGATTTCATAGTTTAATATCAATTTAAGCTGAGCCCTTGGAAATGTGTGCCAAATCTAGTTTCTTAATGGACCATTAATAAAATCAAAACTTTCATACCTATCATAACTTGGTAAGGAAACAAAATAATTTTTTGTTTGATATATAAACACATAAAAATTTGTTAATTTTCTGTGTGATTTTAATGTATGCCCTACTATTTGTCCCCAACTTAAATAGGTTAAACTGTAGTATCATTTAATATGTAGATTTAGATAATAGAAACTACATGGAAATTTATCTTAGAAGATTTGAGATGAATCCATATAATTGTTTCCAATTCAGAGTTTTGGTTTATGATAAAATAGAAATGGAGAGTATTGTAGAATTTTATTTTGTCTGTGCTTATTTTAAGCATTTTCCTCATTGGTAGAAAAGGAGATAATTTCTCATTAAGATAGTGAGTTCAGTAATTCTCTCACTCCTTATTTTGCTTCTTCTATCACATATGTTTTTTTTTTTGTTTTTTGTTTTTTCCCCAGTATGTGGGCCTCACACTGTTGTGGCCTCTCCCATTGCGGAGCGCAGGCTCCGGAAGCACAGGCTCAGTGGCCGTGGCTCACGGGCCCAGCCGCTCCGCGGCATGTGGGATCCTCCCGGACCGGGGCACGAACCCGTGTCCCCCGCATCGGCAGGCGGACTCTCAACCACTGCGCCACCAGGGAAGCCCCCCACATATGTTTTCAATACCAAATCCATTACATGAAGTCAAGCACATGTATTCCAGATCATCTTAATTCTCAGTCTGTACGCCCTCTTGGAAAGAGGTGATTCTCATTCCTTTTGTTCTCATGAAATTTCTACGCCATTTCATAATTTAAGCCCCTGAACATCACCCATCTGTATCTGTTTTTCTCTCTTCTTCACTCAGAGCATAGTATTTTCATTCTCATTAAAATATTGTCATTACGTTTTCTCCAGAGAAGACATACTGATGGCCAATAAGCACATGAAAAGATACTAAACATTACTAATTATTAGAGAAGTGCAAATCAAAACTGCAATGAGGTATCAACTCACACTGGTCAGAATGGCCATCATTAAAAAGTCTACAAATAATAAATGCTGGAGAGGGTGTGGAGAACAGGGAACCCTCCTACACTGTTGGTGGGAATGTAAATTGGTGCAGCCACTGGAGAACAGTATGGAGGTTCCTTAAAAACTGAAAATAGAGTTGCCGTATGATCCTGCAATCCCACTCCCAGGCATATATCTGGAAAAAACTCTTAATTTGAAAGATACATGCACCACAATATTCATAGCAGCACCGTTTACAGTAGCCAAGACATGGAAGCAACCTAAATGTCTGTCGACAGATGAAAGGATAAAGAAGATGTGGGGTGTGTGTGTGTGTGTGTGTGTATATATATATGTATACACACACACACACATACATATATATATATGTACACACACACATAAATACATACACAATGGATTATTACTCAGCTGTAAAAAAGAACAAAATAGTGCCATTTGCAGCAACATAGATGGACCTAGAGATTGTAATACTAAGTGAAGTAAGAGAGAGAGAGACAAATATCATATAATATCACATGTGAAATCTAACATGTGGTACAAATGAACTTAATTATAAAACAAAGAGACCCACAGACATAGAAAACAAACTTGTGGTTACCAAAGGGGAAAGTGGTGGCAGAGGAGGGATAAATTAGAGGAGTTTGGGGTTGGCAGATGCAAGCTGCCATGTATAAAATAAACAACAAGGTCCTCCTGCATAGCACAGGGAACTATATTCAATATCTTGTAATAAACTATAATGGAAAGAAATATGAAAAAGAATATCACTTTGCTGTACACCAGAAACTAACAGATATTGCAAAGTAACTATACTTCAATAATAAATAAAATATTGTCATTGCAAGCATACCTTGGGGATATTGTGTTCCAGATCACGTCAGTAAAGCAAATAAAGCAATAAAGTAAGTCACACGAAATTCTTTGCTTTCCCAATGAGTATAAAAGTTATGTTTATACTGTACTGTAGTCTGTTAAGTGTGCAATAATAGCATTATGTCTAAAAAACAATGTGCACACCTTCATTAAAAAGTTGGGGCTTCCCTGGTGGCGCAGTGGTTGAGAGTCCGCCTGCCGATGCAGGGGACACGGGTTCGTGCCCCGGTCCGGGAGGATCCCACGTGCCGCGGAGCGGCTGGGCCCGTGAGCCATGGCCGCTGAGCCTGCGCGTCCGGAGCCTGTGCTCCGCAACGGGAGGGGCCACAGCAGTGAGGCCCGCGTACCGCAAAACAAACAAACAAAAAAAGTAACGCTGTTGGAAAAATCCTGCCGATAGACGTGTTTGACACTCGGTTGCCACAAACCTTCAATTTGGAAAAGAACGCAGTGTCTGCTAAACGCAATAAAGAGAAGCCCAATAAAACAAGGTTATGCCTGTATGTTGAAAACACTTAGGTGTTACTTTTGAAATGACATCTCATAGACTTCTATCAAAATTCGGTGATACTTGAGAGCCCTCTTTTTTATTCAAACAAAGAGCTCTTGTCGCTTTTCAGTTTTACAGTTAATACCCTGGCGAAGAAGAGCTTTATTCAAGACATTGGTAGAGTTCTCAATATCATTTTCAGTCTACACAGCACTACTTTTATGACTCTGCATGAAACAATATCCCAAGAAGGGGCATTTCCTCATTTGATAAAAAAGTGAAAATAAAGGTTTTTCCTGTCGGTTCTGGTCTGAACGTATTTAAGCGTTCAAAACTGTAATTGACTAAGTCAGGTAATAGTTTTATTAACACATTAGGTGATAACTTTAAATGCGTATTCACTGTCAATAGCTTTAAGATATTTATGGAACTAAAATTGTTTTAAAAATAAAACTTCAGTGGTGGTTAAATATTCATGAAAGTAAGTGTTATTTTCTCAGTAAACAGCCTTATGAGAAACCATCAGTTTCAAAGTTTGTTCCTTTGGGACCAAATGCATGCAAACATTTTGAAAGGTTACGTTTGTGATATCCTAAAAGAAATAAGGAGAAATAACATTGCAAGTAGGTTCTTTTAAAAAAAAGATATCCCATGTTTAGTTATGTTAACCCAATATTGTATCCTCCCTCAGAAAAAATAAATGACTGAAACACTCAGCCCTCTACATTAATGTGGAAACGGCTTCAATTTTATTTTACATTGTTAACTGCCTGTTTAAATGAACATATGTATGATATTGCTTATTACTAATGTAATTTTGATATTAACTCAAAATTAGTTCTGACAACTTTCCTTTTTTTTCAGCCATTTCTATTGTGTCTTCATTATCCTCTAAAAATTTATTTTTAGTGTGTCTTGTCATGTCTTCTATAATACAGAATAAGGCATGTCTAACATGCCAACAGATTTTTCTGTTCAATCAAATTGAATAAAAATAAGGTACTAGGAATTATGCACAGAAAAAAGTAAAAAATAGAATAGATTCATATTATGCAAATAAATACAAACATTAACCTGACAACTGCAGGAAAGGAGCTTCAGTAATTGTTTTATTTAAATGAAAAGTGCATATTAGAATACATTCCATATGGACAAATTCAATATTTTATTTTCAGTGCTCAATAAAAAAATAAAGTTCTTAAATTAATTATGTAATAAATTTTAAATTTTATGAGTTTAGATTCTTATAAAGCAAACTGCTTTACTTTTCTCTTTTAATTATTTCTCCCTTGGTTTGAAAATTAAGGAAATTATCTTTCTTTTTATAATTCCTAAATCACTGGTTTTTATACTTCGATAGAAATGTTTGATTACCAGCAGATGTTTGGAGACTGGAGGATGGGGGGAAATCACACCATAAATCTCTTTGTGTGTGTATTTGTGTGTATGTGTGTTTTCAAATAACAAGAAGATTGAATAGAACTACTCATCCAATCAAATCAGCCTTGTATGGATCTATTCTTTTAAGTTTTCTAAGGAAGTCAGCTTTTGCCCGTAAATATGACCTGTGGATATACTGAATGTGATAGATTATTCTAAGGAGACGTATAACTGAAGACCTTTGTTCTCCAGTAACTTAGAAGGTCTTAAAATAATTGGACAGAAAAGCAGTTGAACAAAATGCCGCATTATTTGTGATTTTCTATCTTTCTGTGTATACCTAGATTACAGCAGCTGTATTATTTCATTAGTTACTTTAGCCGATTTGCATAGAACCAAGCCTTGTGTACCCCTTGTTTGAAGATCCAGCGTCTTGAATTTAGTTGGTTTTGAATGAATGCTTGTATATTTAATATAAAACAATCAAATTTATTTATTTAAGAATACATATGCCTAGTCCCTTCAAGAGAAAAACTGGGGTAGGATGGAATACAGTTTTTTTTTTTTTTTTTTTTTTTTTTTGGTGCTAGGCGGGCCTCTCACTGTTCGGGCCTCTCCCGTTGCGGAGCACAGGCTCCGGACGAGCAGGCTCAGCGGCCATGGCTCACGGGCCCAGCCGCTCCACGGCATGTGGGATCTTCCCAGACCGGGGCACGAACCCGTGTCCCCTGCATCGGCAGGCGGATTCTCAACCACTGCGCCACCAGGGAAGCCCTGGAATACAGTTTTTTAAACAAATTTATATGTGCTCATTCATCCTTTTATATACTGAAAGACACATGTACTCACATAGAATGGTCTTACTGCATTCTGCGTAGGTTGTAATACCTAGGTATAACTAAGGCACTTAGGAAGGTGGTTTTAAATAGAATAAAATAAATTACAGTTCATATTGTAACTAGAATATTTATAAAGCCAAGACCAAATCTAGGATACAAATAGTATGTACGTGCCTTAACCATTAGGCTTTAACTAAATATAGAATTCTGGATCTCCCCAGCAGCACACAACCAAGTTAGCAGTTCCTGTCATATTTGCTTTTAAATAAATTGGGAATCTGCACCTCTTTTATTCATCTCTGCTTGAGTTCTGCCTTCTCTCTCAGTCTGTCTACTGCAGTAATCTCTGTATGCACACACAAGCAGAATTGCTGGTCACTGGGAATGCTTAACTTTAAAAAGGACTTCCTATTTTCAAAATTGGTTGTACCATTTTACACTGTTTCCAGCAATATATTAGAATTCTATCTCTCTTTAAAGATCGTTTTAGCTGTTCTGGGTCATTTGCACTTACATATAAATTTTATAATCACCTTGACAGTGTCTACTATAAAAGTCTGCTAATATTTTGATTATGATTGTATTGAATCTCTAGGAATTTGGAACGAACAGGGTATATCTCTCCATTTGTATGAGTGTTCTTTAAGTTCTCACAGAGGTGTTTTATAGTTTTCAGTATAGAGGTCTTTCCTGGATCTTGGTATATTTTTTCTAAGTATTTTATACTCTTTTACTTTTTAAACTTTATTTTCCAATTGTTAGTTGCTAGTATATGGAAATGCAGTCATCCTTGTATTTTAAACCTTCAGTATAGTTTATATATTCAAAATAGTTCATTTGTTAGCTCTCGTTGTTCTTTAGACAGCTCTTAGAATTTTAAAATACGAAATTATGTAATCTGAAAATACAGTTTTCTTCTTCCTTTCCAATTTTTATGACTTCTATTTATTTCTTGGCCTCATTGTCCAGGCCAGAGAATTTGTCCTGGGATGAGATGACTCATCCTTGTCTTGTGCCTGAATTTAGCAGAACAGAAGAGATAGTAAGAGTAAGTCACTAACCTACAAGTTCTGCTGCTATTAGTAGCATTTTTAACCCAGGTCTCGGGCTATGCTATATCTCTCTCTGTTCTCCAAATTTACGTTTCTCTGTAACAACAACAACAAAAAAGATGTTTAATCCTATACATGAATTCAGAGATATCAGATTGTAATTACACAGAAGGGCTCATTGGATCTTTGATGCTGACAGTTTCAAGTGCTGATACCACTCCGCTTGGCTGGTTTATAGTGACCACAACTAAATCTGCAAGCAGCACGATGATGCCACACTCACCTGACCCTGGTCTGGTCCCACAGCTGTGGGAGAGGCTTAGCTGGAGTAATCAGCTTTTCCTTTTGTTCCTCTGTAAAATCATTCTGCATTCCAGAGTATGTTAAAGATGCCAACAGTTGTTTATAATTGGAAAATTCCTAATTTTTCACTAATAATGACCACAAATTTTATCTAACACACTTAAAACTTTTAATCTAAAGATCTTGAAGTTTTTATATTTCTTCATTTCTGCTCTTACCATTGAGAAATTCCGTTGTGCAGAAGGCTACCCAGGTGTGTTGTGAATCAGTAGATTGGAGTTTTATAAATAAAGGAACCAAAGCAGATCCAAAATGGATGTGATATTTTATTATACTTTAGAGACAGTATTGAAGAAGTGAGCTTGTTATGAAATATAATTTTTTCCTCTAGGCTAAAGACTCCTTTATCTTTCCTTAGTTCTAACAGTAGGCTTGACATCAAATAGATTTGACATAGTGGATAATTGTCTTCTGAACTATGCAAGAAAAATTGCATTATTCTGTTTATTTGGTCCAATATGTTAATGTGAATACATTGATAATACAATTTTTAATCTTCAGGTTGAATTATATACAGTTTTGTTGTATTGGTGTACAACCTATGTAACTTCTATATATCACTGTATATATTTTAGGTATAAAAATTTTTCTTCATGATTGCTATTAAATGTTCATCATTTAAGTGTGACATTTTACTTATAATAAAAATTAAATTAGCCAATCAAAATTGTACCTTGTATGAAGAACTATAAAACTGTCTCACTTTTTAATGGGAAGACATAGAATAATGGGGAAAATACTAGCTCAGGATTAGCAGAATTAAGTTCTAATTCTAAATAGTTAATTGAAAAGTGATGGTGATTTTAGGGAAATTATTTTGTCTCCATTTTCTCATGTATGAAATTAAAACTAGGACCATTTAGATGATCTGATTAGATGGATGGTGTTTACAGACAAATATCTGATACATTTTCATCCTAATAAATAAGAACCAAACAAAATTATTTTTAAGTTTTGATGCAATTAATATAAAATGTATTCAAAATGAACCTTCTATTAATATATACTTCCTAAAGAGTGAGAGTTTGAGTATGTGAATGTGACGTTATCTGGTTAGTCTGTAACATGGGAAAGCCATGCTCTAAATTATCATCTACCTAATGCAATTGCTCTGAGTACCGCGACATGTGGAGAATAAGATAAATGTGATGTAAAACTACCAATATGTAAATGCAAGATGATATTCCCACCAGGCGCTCAAAGTTTTGAGTACTGACGTCTCTAGTGCCAGTCTGTGTTAATGTTTCTGCATTCTGTCCTTGAAACATCTGTTATATTTGACCTCTGCTCTCTCCCATTTTGATTTAGTAACTGCATTCTTCTCTCATTTTTCCCAACCGCAGTCCTTATTTGTATATGCTTCAACCCAGGCTCTAATTCAACCTAACAGTGATTCTTTGCTGTACCTTGGCTACATGCTGTAAAATTTGAATTGACTCCCTTGAATTTTAACTCCACTAATCAACTAATCTCTGGTGCATTAATACTATCCCATTAGAACAATAAATTCTAACAAAATCATGGCTCTTCCTGATTCTTATTAGAGAAAGGGAAACTCCCATATACTTATAAGCAATAATATTTTGTTTTCCCAAGTTTGGGAGATAGCAGGAATTAGAATGTTGAAATGTTCTAATGTGAACTGAATAAATTTAAAATTTTCCTCTCAAAGTCTTTATTATGTAATGTTTAAACTAGTCATACATTTAAGGAATAAAAAAATAATCAATACTTATGTATTTGCCAACAAGTCTAAGAAGAATTTTTTATCTGCAACTAAATACCCTTTGTGTATTTCTTCCCATGTCCTGATTTACTACTAGATTTCACTCAGAATATCCAGGTTTGCATGAAAAGTCATGTACATATTGTCATCTCTTATCTGTTTCGCACATCATCTCTGGGAATTTAAAACATGTTAATGATATATTTTGACAAATAGCATTTTACATTTCAATATAGTTATGTTTCTCAATCTTTACCTTTATGTCCTGTGCATTTGACATACAGTCTAAAAAAAATCTTTCTCAAACATGTAACAAAAATGTTACCCTGTATTTGGTTCTAAAATTTTTTAAGCATTGCTTTTTATATTGATTAATACTATATTCATCCACAGGAACTGATTCTGTTTATGGTGAGACATTGGAATAAAACATGTTCATTGTTTTTTCCATATGAATAACCAGTTTTCCCAGTACCATTTATTGATTTATTGAGAAGTCTTTTACTCCATTGTTCTAAATCCCAGCTCTGTCATGCATCAGTGTTCCACACTTTTGTCTGTCAGTCGATGAGACCCTTAATAGTTTCCATTTGTCCCTTTATCTGTCTCTGTGTCAATACCACTTAGTCTTAATTATTATACCTCCATTATAAGTCTTCTTTAGCGTCTGCCATGATTTTAGGTTTGCAAAGCTGCATAAAATACCATGCAGGGGTTTTGGTTGAAATTACATTAATAGGTTAGTGTGAAGAGAATCAGTGTGAATCGTTATATTGCTCCTATATCTCTTCATTTCCTTAGTACTTTAATGTCTTCCAAAAAAGTTAGATATTTTCTCCATATTACTCTTAATAACTTTTATTTCTTAGATTTATTCTTGTTTTATATTTTCAGTACCACTGTAAAACTTATATTTTCGTTTTACGTTTTCTACATCTTTGTTGGTGAATGGGAAAGCAATTGATTACTGTATATTGTTCTTGTGGTTGGCTGACCTACTGAAATTATAATTTTAAGAATTTGATATGGATTCACTTGTGTTTTTAATGTAGGCAATCTAATTTCTATAAATAATGATAGTTTCTGTTTCTTTGACATTTTCCAAACCCTTATATACTTTTTCTTTTTTCTTGACAATGAACTTGCTAGGGATTATATATAATATACATATGATAACGGCCATTCTCATCATGTTCCTGACTTTAAAGGTATTACCTCTGTCTTTTGTTATTAAATATAGTGTTTCTATTTTTTCTTAGACTATATTAAACAATAGAGTTCTTCCGATTTCCGTACAGAAAAGAAAATGACTTACAATGGGATTATACAGATGAGTCTAAAATTTTCTTATGAAACTTTGGATTCCAGAAAATAGTATATGAATACCTACAAAGTTCTGGGTGCTTGGAAATGTTATCCAAAAAAACATCGTACTTGGCCAAATTATTATCCAAATGTCCGTGCAATAGACTTACTTTCTTAAAAATGATATATTTTAGGAACCATAACACCTAGAAAGAATTCTTGAAAAATAATAAAGAAGTATAAAATCCTGCCAAAAAATAATTGGAGATGACAGGAAAGGACCAGTGCCAGACTCAGCATCTACGTAATTAGCACAATGTTTGTAAGGTCTCAGAGGAGCAAGCATTTACCAAGGAATTTAATCCAGCCAGATAGTCAATGAATATAAAGAAGACATGTGACAATATTCAAGGAAGTAAGAATTCAAGGAATATACCTACAGACCTTTCTTAGAACAAATAACTTGGCCGTAAAGTTAGGTCCACTGAAAAATGCATAGGAATAATTACCTCAGGAATAGAGAATCTATGGTAAAAGAATCTAATAAGCATTGCATACATTTATCTTTAGATAATTTAGTCAGTTCTTAGCAGAGTACAAATTATATGCCATAGAATTTGATATATAAAAATATGACTAATGAAATACAACATATATTGTTAAATATATAGTTAAAACAGAAAGGTAATATGAATGTTTTGCTCTTATTAAATTAAATATAGTTTTGTTAAACATCTCATTTTTATAAAATTATCTCTTACTATCCATCCATTTATGCTAGTTTATTTAAGAGAGAATCTATATAAAATGTTACTTTGTTAATTATAGTTATTTATGATTGATAGAAGACTTTCTTTTTTGCATTTTTATGGTATTTGAAACTTTTATAATTACTATATATCATGATTTTTATTAAAATTATCACATCATTCTTTTTTTTTTCACACACACACTGTATTTTTTGTTTGTTTGTTTGTTGGTTTGTTTTTTTTTTTGCGGTACGCGGGCCTCTCACTGTTGTGGCCTCTCCCATTGTGCAGCACTGGCTCCGGACGTGCAGGCTCAGTGGCCATGGCTCACGGGCCCAGCCACTCCGCGGCATGTGGAATCTTCCCGGACCGGGGCACAAACCCGTGTCTCCTGCATCGGCAGGTGGACTCTCAACCACTGCGCCACCAGGGAAGCCCCACACACTGTATTTTATTTTTACAAGAGATAAATAGACTGACACCAAGCATTTTAAATGGATGACCACAACAAAAGCAACAATGATTGCAATTACCAAACATGAAACCCACTCATACTGTGTCATAATATTGACATTCTGTCCAGTAATCCTCCACTGTAACAGCTCCTTTACTTTGCAGTGAAAATTGATTTGTATATTTTTTGCCTCTGAGTCCTTGTGGGATTTTTTTTTTTATTATTCAAAGAGAAAGTCACAAAAATTATAATCATCCTCATCAGTTCACTCAATCCCATGTAATTAATTTTTTTTCATCTTGATCTTTTGTTAGCACTTTTATGAGTTCATCAGTTTTCCATTAGAGTTCTGAAAATGCATATTCATTCAGTTCAGCAGTGCAGTCAGTTACCAGAAACCTGTATTTGTCAGAGTCTTTTCCATGAATTCCTTGAAGATGAAACCCTTTTATAAGAACATATTTGCAAAAGCATCAGAGTACACCCAGAACTGTTTGTAAATGACAAAAGACTTAAAAATGACCACGGTTAAAGATTTGATGAACGTTCATAATGCAATTGACAAGGAAATTTAGTTATTTCTGAGATATACATTTTAAAGTAATAACTAGAATTATGACTTACAACATTATACCAGAACATATAAGAAATTTCATGTAATGTCTGAAACAATTATATTAACATATTTCAATACAAATACCCAAAGAAAGTTTAGTATTAGTTGTTTTGTTTGTTTGTTTGTCTGTTTTATACAGCAGGTTCTTATTAGTCATCCATTTTATACACATCAGTGTATACATGTCAATCCCAATCACCCAGTTCATCACACCACCACCACTCCCCCGTGGCTTTCCCCCCTTGGTGTCCATAGGCTTGTTCTCTACATCTGTCTCAACTTCTGCCCTGCAAACCGGTTCATCTGTACCATTTTTCTAGATTCCACATACCTGCGTTAATATATGATATTTGGTTTCCTCTTTCTGGCTTACTTCACTCTGTATGACAGTCTGTAGATCCGTCCACGTCTCAACAAATGACTCAATTTCGTTCCTTTTTATGGCTGAGTAATATTCCATTGTATATACGTACCACCTCTTCTTTATCCATTTGTCTGTCAGTGAGCATTTAGGTTGCTTCCATGACCTGGCTATTGTAAATAGTGCTGCAATGAACATTGGGGTGCATGTGTCTTTTTGAAGTATGGTTTTCTCTGGGTATATGCCCCGTAGTGGGATTGCGGGGTCATATGGTAGTTCTATTTTTAGTTTTTTAAGGAACTGCCATACTGTCCTCCATAGTGGCTGTATCAATTTACATTCCCACCAACAGTGCAAGAGAGTTCCCTTTTCTCCACACCCTCCCCAGCATTTGTTGTTTGTAGATTTTCTGATGATGCCCATTCTAACTGGTGTGAGGTTGATACCTCATTGTAGTTTTGATTTTCATTTCTCTAGTAATTAGTGGTGTTGAGCAGGTTTTCATGTGCTTCTTGGCCATCTGTATGTCTTTGGAGAAATGTTTATTTAGGTTTTTGCCCATTTTTGGATTGGGTTGTTTGTTTCTTTAATATTGAGCTGCGTGAGCTTTTTATATATTTTGGAGATTAGTCCTTCACATCGTTATTCTTAATCATTCTTAAGCTTGAATAATGAATGGTAGAGATATAGCCTATGTATTCACATGTATTAATATACCCACAATAAATCACAATATTTTTTGTTTTAAAAAGACTCTGAATAGTGATTTAGTTCAACTACTTCATCTTACAGGAAAGAATAAGTGAGCTCAAGTGGTTCGGAAAGCTGTCCAGTATCACTTAGCTTGTTAGCCATTGAATGAATGAGGGAGCAATTTCATATATCTTAAATTAATTCATCAAAATTGTCATACAGACAAAGAATAATACACATTAACATACAAGAAAGAAGTATTTAAATCCTATTCAAGTAATCACAGATAAAATGATTCCTAAGATGATTTCATTTTGATTTTATAAAAAACTTGCTTCCTGCTGCTGATATTGCCTGGTTAACTCAGTCTCACTTTAATCAGCTTTCCTTCATTCAGCTTTCCTTCATTCAGCTTTCCTTCTCAGGCTGTGTCAGATGCTCCTCTTTGTCTAGGGGTACTGAGAGTACCACTATTGAGGTGATTTGAAATTAGTTTTTGCATGCTGGTCTGCCCCACCAGCCTGCAAGTTCCTTCAAGCCCGGGTCCATCCATTATCGTATTGCCAGGTGCCTAGCACAGTGGCGTATATTAAGTGGTCTGTGAATATTTGTTGAGCTGATCAAATTGCATTTGGAGATCTGTACACTCAGCTAATTATTGAGCACTTGCTATGACTAAGACATACTGTTAAGAGTTGGCGTGTTCCTTTCTGTCTAGAAGAGTGTGGTAATTTTACACAAATATGCGAACTTCTACTCCTCTTCTGATTTTATGCTTTTGAATAAGGAACAATTTATGACCTCTGTCTGGCAAATACATTTCAAAGACATCATCAGTAGTTACCTGGCCAAGATGCCAATAAAATCGCTTTTGCAGAGGGAATTCTTTCTTCTTTTATATGATTTTTATAACAATATGTCTTAAAAGTGCATTGACAGTATAGTCCAGAGTGTCCAAGATGTATCAGAGATAGAGCTTCTAGTAAAAATAAACTCCTTAGAAAGCTTTTTGTATTGTTATTTTTCTAGAGGAATGAGTGAAGGATTTTTTATAAGGACTTGTATCCAAGCAGAAATTTTAAAATAAAACTGCTATGTTCAATTTGATGTTTTTACTATTGTAACATATGACAAATACTGTGAAGTTACAGGGCTATTGTTATTTTTATTGAAAAACTAGGTAAATAGGCTCTTTTCCCATGTATCTTGATGGTTGGAAAAATGCATTTGGAGGATAGAAAGGTTATTTTGATGTATGAGAACCTACATGGAAGATAAATATGAAAAGAGTGAGGAGAAAGATAAGCAAGTCCTATAGCATTTACGTTCCAGCAGAGACTGCTGTGGACCTGGTGTCCCATTTTTAGTGTCATTTCTTTCAAGCAGGCTACACATTGCATTTTATTTTCCCCAATAAGAATAGTTAAAATAGGCAGCTTAGATGATTTGTCTTTTACTATACCGTCCTTTATATTCTTACTCTCTTAATTACTTGGTATTAACTCTTCAGTTATTCCTGTTACCTTTCTGATTGTCTTCCTGGGAATCCCTTTCCTCTATTTCTCTTTAAATGTCCATCTTCTCTTGCTTCCTTCTTCCCCTACCCTCTTTCTTCCCTCCCCCATGCAAAATGCTGTCCTTGGTCCTCCAAGGCTAGTAGACAGTTTTTCTGAGCCTCAGTTGCTTCATCTGTAAAATGGAAATAATAGGAATAGTTACCACACAGTTTTGGTGTGAGGATTGAGTGTGAGAGAGTGCGTGGCATAACAAAATTGTTTACTGAATGTCAGCTATTGTAGAAGTAAAGCCAGTTAAGGGATCTCTATGACTCAGGCTTTTTCCATGTAAATTTTCTTTTAAAAGCCAAAATATCTCTGTGAAACTTTAAACACTTGTTGATCATATTTTAATATTCCTTACCAGGTAGATAAGGAATATAACTGGTGCATAATTCATGAATTGAGAAATTTCTCTCCTGCCCTCATCTTGGTAAACCCTACCCCTCACTTCTGTGGTGGAAACCAATTTTTAAAGTTCTTTTTTATGGTTCTAGTGTTTCTTTATGGAGATCCAAGAAATTATGGCTATATATTTTTAAATTTATTTCTTTCTTGTACAAAAGGCATATGTGTGTGAAAAAAAACAAGGTTTTTTTCCCTACACATAAACATAAGCTGGAGATATTTCGATCCATACATAGAAAGCTTTCTTATTCCGTTGTGTAGATGTGCCGTAGTTTAGTTGACAAGTTCCTTATCAGCAGGTATTAGGGTTATTTTGCTATTATCAACAATTCTGCAGTATATAATTTATCCACATAACATTGTTATGAATGCAGATGAACTGCTGGTGTAAAATTTAAAATGAGGGACTGCTGGGTCAAAGTCATGTATGCAAATTTTATACTTTTTTTTTCAAATTTAAAATGTTTGTTATCCTTTCTGCATTGATTTGAGATGCCACCTTTATTGTCACATGGTCTTTGCAGAATTTCTATTCTTTTCTATTGGTCTGATTGCTCAGGTGCCATTACCACACTGTTTTAATTATTGGGGTGTTATAGTACGTTTTAATACAAGTTAGGTCTCCCCAACTATTGTTCTTATTTTTCTGAGGGTTTTTTTTTTTTTGCTATTTTCTATTTTACCATAAGTTAAATAGTGTGTCTAGTTATGAAAGAGTAATTTAAGGTTTATTATATTAAACATATGAACTAATAGAGGTGAATTTATTTTCTATGACAATCACAGGGCATCTTTGCATTAAATCATATTTGATGTACTCCAGAAATGGTTTCTAATGTTCCTTTTTGAGGTCTTAACATTTCTTTTGAGTGTATTTCTAGATTTTTTTAACATTTATATGACCACCATAAATGGAGTTTTCCATCATACTTCCTAAATGATTATTGTTTGTTATATTTAAGATTTTTGACTTCTGATGATTTTATAAACATTTACCATGGTGAAATGAATTCCCTTATGCTCTGTAATAGATCTCAGTGGATTCTACTGAGTTTCCCAATATATAGTTATTTCATCTACAAGTTGTTTTAGCTGTTACTTTCTAATATTCCTATCTCTAATTTCTTTCTTTTTTGTAATTGCACTGGATAATATTTCTGCTACCTTGTAAATCTTAGTGTTGCTAAAGGGTATCTTTGTTGTAATCCTGATTGGCAGAAATGATCTAATGATGTGTTTTTCCTTTAAGTATAATGCTGGTTCCTGGGCTCATTTGAGTGATGGGAGGAAAGGGGAGAGAAGAGTGTATATTTTATCCTTTAGTGCACATATATCATTGCCCTTTTCTTAACTCACCTGACATTATGTTTATTTGTGATTCTGTTTCCCCAAACTGGTTATCCCTTTAAGACAAGTATGAGTTTTACTCTTTCCTATAGTAAGCATAATGTTTTATACATTGTCAACATTCATTCACTGTGCAATTTGAATTATAATGAAGCCTCTAAAATTGTATCTTCTGTAATTTGCTGTCATGCTCTGGAATAATTCCTAAGTAGATATATTTACTTCCATGTGATGTAGGAATTGATGCCCTTCATAATGACTGAATATATAAGACTTGTGTCAAGGAGGTGGCAATGAGTGAGACCTGTGAGTAAATAATATATCAATATATTATCCACAGGACTGAAAACATTAAGTTACATTCAAAAACTAAATAACAACGATTTCCAATCATTTATGAAACTATTAAAGTGTTATTGAAGCTTATGGTTACACTTACTTAAGTTTGTAATGATTATACTGGTTCTTTATAAATCTAAGGCGAGCTTATGCTTTCTACCAACATATACTGAGCCCTTATAAGAATATATTATGCAAGAAGCTGTTTAATATACAAAGTTGTACTTTCAACAAGCATGGACTCTAAGGAGAGAAATGAAATTTATACTGAGTCACAAAACAAAGAAGGCTATAATAACTCTCCCATTTGTGGAGACCATAGGAAAGTGGAGACTGGAGGTATTATTGTGAGCAGGCAAGCTCAATCTGCCCAAAGTTTCCTTCCTTGAAACCTAAGTATCACATTGATAGGAAAAGTTAATCAGGTTGACCAGATGTCAGGACATCTGGAAGCACAAAAAAAGTATTGGATGTATTGCATGGTGATTATAATTAACAATACTGTATTGTACTCTTGAAATTTGCTATATGAGATAACAGATATATTAATTAGCTGGATTGTAGTGATCATTTCACAGTGGTCCATAAGAAAACATTAGCATGATTATTTTGATGGTGGTGTACAGAATAGTTTAGAGAGAAAGCAGAGGTAGGAGGCCAACCTAGCAAACCATAGCAATAATTTAGAATTGTGCCAAACTTTGAGTAAGTTACTTAACTTTTATGCCTGAGTGTCCCATATTGTAAACAACGATAATTATATTGCCCACCTTATTGGATTTTGGTGTGGTTTAAACTATGTTAATATTTATAAATTCCTCATTACAGTGGGGAGCATAATAAGAACTTAAGATGCTAGTTATTAGTATTGAAAGTCAAGATTGCTGTTGTTACCTGATTGAAGCAATGCCCAAAATGTTGACTGAAGAGGAAAAAGTCAGGTTAAACCACAAAATTAAAATAATACTAAAACAAATATAGAGCATCCAAATCTAATTATGTAGCTCTAAACAGAAAGCCAGTACACTTTTGAAACAGCAGCCAAAATTAAATTAGGGAAAATGAGAGAAATAAAAATGTAAAGTAGATAAGAAACACTGTGTACTTTTCGCTAAGAAATTAATTTTCTGAGTAAAACCTCTCACTTAAGGTGTTTCATTTCAAAATGAGCTTTTTTTTTTTTAAACGTCTTTATTGGAGTATAATTGCTTTACAATGGTGTGTTAGTTTCTGCTTTATAAAAAAGCAAATCAGCTATACATATACATATATCCCCATATCTCCTCCCTCTTGTATCTCCCTATACATTTGAAATCAGTCACCCTTTAAACTACTTCTTCTCTGGGCTTTTGAACTCCTGAAGCTTTCATGTCTTTTTTATGCTCTGAGGAGAGAAGCTTCTTTTCAAGCTACTGAGCGTGGGTTAGCGCCCGAGCCTTCAAGGAGCCCATACTCTCAAATACCATTTACTATAGATCTTGACATTTCCTTTTATTCTTGATTTTTTTAAAAAATCACTTATTACTGCACAAGATTTGTGTCCTTAAAATGAAAGGATACAAAGCGTGTCCAAAGGATATTTTCAAAAGAGTCTGTTTGGGGGGCAAACATTTATTTATAACTAAGCACTTGAATTGAGTTCTTCATTGGTTTAATCACAGACAAGCCTCATGCTGCCCATAGGTTCCCTAGGTTTTAGAGGAAGGAAAGTAAATTTCATATCCTTCTTCTTTTCATTCTTCTTTTCAGTTATCTTTTTTTGGTCTTTCTCATCACTTGAGTTTTTAGACATGAAATGTTGCAAATGTGCTGAAATTTTCAGTGTATCAGAATAAACGGGTAATTCTCCTTCACTGGCTGGTTTCCATCCCTTGAGAGCAAGGACTGTCTTCTAGATATTTAGGATACATTTCTCTGTGATTTAGGTGAATAGAGAACAAATGGTAAGGGATGGGTTTGAGGAAAGAAAGAGACAGAGGTATTTCCCACACATGATTGACTTCAAAAAATAGAAATAGAAAAAAGACAAAAATTGACAAAGTAGACCAAAAAAAAAAAAAAAAAAAACTAGACAAAATTTCTTTGTTTTTAGCATCCTTCTTTTCCTAGGCCCAGGCTTTCATCCTTGGAGCAAGCCAAACTTTCTTCTTATCTTGATGTAAGTTTTCCCAGTTTTAAAATCAACACATTAATATCTTGCTCATTTAAGACTGAGAGGACATAATGCATGAGGAGGTAATGTAATAATAACAAATACAAGCTCTGAAGTTAGATTATCAGGGCTTGATTCCTATATCTCAGTGACTATCTTTAAAAAAAACTTTTTTGTGTGCCTCAATTTTGTCCTATGTAACATACAGTAATAATGAAGCCTAATAGTGTTGTTTTGTGAATGAAATGTGTTAATACAGTTCAGATATTTAGATCTACATGTGACCAAGAGTATGTGCCCATCTTGGAAATTATAAAAGATTATATACCTATAAGGTATTGATTGATTCATCCAACAGTTTTTAAGTATTCACTTTGCTATGAGTGAATTTAGGGATGGAGAAGGAAAACAACAACATGTAAGGCATGGCTGCTTCTCTGAAGGAGACTATAATCTAATAAGGGAGATTAACTGTCAAAAGACAGCAAAGAACAAATGATAAAGGAAAATGGTAAAGAGATGCTTGTTTTGACTGGTTTGATCTAGGAAGACTCCATGAGAGAAGTTAAGACTTAAGTCTGGGTTCAAAGGGTAGCTAGGATTCTAAAGAATGTGAATTGAAAAATAGGGGAATTTCAGGTAAAGAATATGATGCAAAAAAGAAATGAAAGCAGTGCAAGTCAAGGAGAAAATTTAATGAGAGAAGTGACAAATGTTTCACAAGACTTTGGGATTAGTTCATGAGGGTTCTTTTTTTTTTTTTTTTTTCTCCAGTACGCGGGCCTCTCACTGTTGTGGCCCCTCCCGTTGCGGAGCACAGGCTCCGGACGCGCAGGCTCAGCGGCCATGGCTCACGGGCCCAGCCGCTCCGCGGCATGTGGGATCTTCCCGGACCGGGGCACTAACCCGTGTCCCCTGCATCGGCAGGCGGACTCTCAACCACTGCGCCACCAGGGAAGCCCCATGAGGGTTCTTGAATAGCAAGCTTCAGAATTTGAAATTTCTTTTATAAGCAGTGGGTGATAGTGATGCATTGGAAAGTTTTTTGTTGTTCTTTTTTTATTTGTTTTTTGGTCTGAAGATATATGTGGCCAGAGCTGTGATTTAGGACATTTAATATGGTAATAGTTAATAAGTTGGGTTGGAGTAAAACAAATGTGAAAGCAGGAGATCAGCTGGGAGGTTACCAGAACAGTGTTTCTTAAAGTGGGATTTTGCTAGATGTTAGTAATGAAAGGGAGGGATGTTATATATGGGTGATTAAATGTATTTGTCAACTAAATGAATACTTTCATGGAGTGGAATGAAAAAAGTTTTCAAAGGCTACTGAGCAAAAAAAAAAAAAAAAAAAAAGTGAGACAGTCTAAGAAATTTTATAAATCCATCACAAAGTAGGAAAACAGTAAAATATGTTCATTAAAAAGAATAAAAGAAATATGAGGTGGTAAAAAGTTCAAATATATCAGTAACACATAAATGTAAATAGATTATGCATTTCTCTTAATGAACAGAAGTCATAAATATATAAGCAAAACTGACAAATTTACTATCTTAAAGTGAAAAACTTCTGCATGAAAAGTTAAATTATAAAAAAGTGAAAGTCAAACTACAAAATAGGGGAAGGTATTTCCAATACATTTACCTGATAAGGGATTTAAAAGTAAAATATATTTAAATTTTTCTGCAAATCAACAGCAAAAACGACAAAAAACAAATATAGTCTATCAACATGGATAAAGCTCTATCATATAATTGGAAGTGAAAATTAGGTTTTATAATGTTTCATATATGAAGTTTTATACTATTTATGCAAAATTTGAAATATAAAAACAGTAATAAATATTGCTTATAAAGGTATAAAGATATAGTAGATATATTAAAGTCTTTGATTGGAAGGATGTACATTAACTTTAAGATAATATGTCATATGCAGTACATATACGAAAAAGAATTTAATGATTAGTAACTACTGACCCTACAAGTTCTGGAATTTCTCAAAGATCATTATAAAACCATGTATAATTGACATTTTCATAATTCTTTAAGTTCATTACCAAATCTGGCAGCTGTTTATGACTAATTGAAATGAAACCAGTAACATCAGTTATAATCACATTTATTACCAGAAAACTCATGTCTGTTGTCAGTTGAAACCTTAGTATAAGTCCCTCATTTGAAACCAACATCTGAATATTATCATTACTTTTAAAGAACAGTGGATTACAAGAGGCATGGAATAATTCTATTTTAGGTTTCAACATTTTATTCAGGACAACTCAACACATATGTAGACTTAGGTCAAGTTGATATACTAATTTGAAACAGAAGTTGGAAATGTGTTTTCTGATTCAATATTTTAAATATACTGTACTTATCAGTTTCAAAGAGGCACTAGGTATTCAAAAAAGCACTAGGTGTTGAGTCAACATTGGATGAGTCTGAAAATTTATATCCGGAAACTGAAGTAAAATAATGGTTTCCAAAGAGGACATAGTTTAATGGTAAGAAGTTATTCTGAGGTAGTCTGGAAAGCAACATTTTACAGAAAGACTGCAGTTTATAAATTTGTTAAGAGCAGTTTTGGTAATGCAATTGTTTAAATATATTAAACTCAGTATATATATCTCAACTAAACTCATTTAGTTTAGTTTATATATCTATATCTAACTAAACTCATTTCTTAGGTTTTCTGACAGTTGAATAAATGCCATCATTCCCTTGTTATCTAGGTATAAAAACTTAGATATATCTTTAATTCTTCACTTGTATTGTTTATTGTGAAGTTCAAATTTTTCCTGTAATGTTTTTCATCTTGGGTTCATCTTCTCTCTCTCTGCTGCCCTCAACATTGGCTGAGTTGTAATCTCCTTCTCTTGGATGAATGTACTAATCACCTAATGAAATTTTTCTATTATCATAGTTATAGTAACCCTACTACTGATCTAATATTTAAAAAATATTATTCCCATAATGTCACTCCCATAATAAAACTGATCATTGACTCCATTTTCTGCTACATCAAATGAAAGCTGTCTTTGATTTTTAAGGCTTTCTACCATTTGTGTTTTTATTCTTTATTTCTTTCCTAGGTGTGTGTGTGTGTGTGTGTGTGTGTGTGTGTGTATTCCCCAGTTCTCCCCATTCTTTTTTTTTTAAACATCTTTATTGGAGTATAATTGCTTTACAATGGGATGTTAGTTTCTGCTGTGTAACAAAGTGAATCAGCTATACATATAAATATATCCCCATATCTCCTCTTCTTGCGTTTCCCTCTTACCCTTCCTCTCCCACCCCTCTAGGTGGTCACAAAGCACCGAGCTGATCTTCCTGTGCTATGTGGCTGCTCTCCATTCTTATATATCACAGGAGCATCTCACTTTTGGATTTTGCTCACAGATTTTTGGATGGTTCGGGTAAAGGCAAAAATTAATGAAGACACCAAGATTTGAAGCTTATGTGACTAAAAAGAGGAAATAAAAATCCTGGAAGGAGAAGTAAACCGAAGAGGAAATATTTTGATTTGGACATTTGACTTTCACTTACTGAACCCTATAGTAACTGGGTCCATAAAATAGAAACATGCTGGTTGTACCTGGGAATACAGTTTTCAGTGATTATTGAGTTATGCCTCTACAACTGACTGATGCAAATAAAATATTGTCAATTTCAAAAGCATAAGTTGATATAGAGCCAAAGATTACTCCGATTTTAGAGAAAGTAAAACCCAGAAGACATGGTTCTTTCCTGGAGATTTTGAGCAAAGAGAAAGGATATTTTGTTTTGTGTCATGTCAGTGTTGGGCTCTTTGAAAGTAGGGAGCAGGAAGAGAGTAATTCTAAGAATCCCTCCAGTGCTGTGGATGTTTCTAAAAATTGCCACCTGCTTGGGTTACTGCTCTGCAGGTCTGCTCTACAACTGGTTTTCATTCTCATGATAATGATGACAATTTCACACTCTCAACCTAAAACTTGTTGCTGCTGTGAAGTGTTTCATTTCTGGTTGTGACTCTAAACCATGTCTGTATTCTTTCCCAGTATTTCATTGATGGCCTGGTAGACAAATGCAGTAGAGAGAACTATATATATTCAGGTGAAAAACAAAAAACACTTGGCCTCCTCAAAAATTGGCAATGGTGAGATTTGGGGAATCATTGTTTGCCTTTTGTGAATTTCCAATTGTTTTTCTGGGTTATTAAGACAAAGAGAAAGCAAGATAATAGAAACGGAAAAGATTAACACATTTATTTTGGTCTTTCCAACCATGAAACGAGAAAAAATGAGATATACATATTGTGCTTTAAGCATTTTTTCAATGTTAATGGATAGCAATATTTATATTTTGCATTAAATAGTGGTGAATGATGCAAAGCTCTTGAGTTAACAAAATTGGTTAGAACTTTCTCTTTTAAAATTGAACTTTAATTAAATTGTGGTCTGAGGAGAAGGGAAAGAAGTTTTTAATTTTTTGGTTCTGTGGTTTATATTTAAATAGGTCAGTGTTTATACGGAGATAGATGCATATTTATGTATATTATTTATATATGTATATAAACTGAAATTTAAAAGTCAAATAGATATAAGGACAAATGCATTTATATATAAATATAAATCGATAGCCATATACACATAAAATGATAGCCTGCCTCTACTGTGTTTCATCCTTAATGACCTCTGCTTTTTCAGTCACAGATTATATAACCTAAAACAGAAATGGCCAGTAGAAGTATTTTTTAAACACTGAAGTAAAAACAGTCCTTGAATTAGTGATAAGATTTCTTATATTTTTTGAGATACTAGTTAGTTTTTTGCTAAATTAAGTTACAGATAAAAATAAATGTATTTAGACTTGTGGATATTTAAGAAAATGTATTTACATCCTCCATCCCCAGAAATATACTCTCTGCCTGTTTACAATGGGGGCTGCTTGGTGCCCCTTATAACATCTTTAAAGTTGCCTCTGACTCATCTCTTTTCATTGCTCTTGTATTCTTAAGTATTTCTAATCAATTCACAGGTGGAGAAAAACTCTTTGGGTTTTACATTTATCAGAGAGCCACTGGATTTATGTCAGGGAACTCAGCAGGCTGTGAACTATATCCAGAGTTGCAGGTGTGTACAAAGGAGGACCCGTAGTGGATATATTTGATCATAATAGTCTACTCTCTGGGCATACAGAAGCCACAGGACTGTAGACATTGCAACTGACAGCTGTAAGTCTTACAGTTTAGAGATGACATGTGCCTTGAAAAATCTAAGCATTTAAAAGAAATCAACCTGAAATACCCAATATTCCTGACCCTATACTACTATTTTTAAAATTTCATTTCATTTGAGACTTTTGTTTAATCTGTAATCCTAAATTTTCTTAGACTTCAGTTTACTTAAGGACATCTACCATAACTTAGAGAAGGAGTTGATGAATCTGATTGACATCTTAAAGCCAAGATTCTTCCTGACCTGGCTCTCCCATATCTTTCTTCTCTTATCTCTTTACCACCCCTACTGTGGTTCACTGCCCTCCACACTGGCCTCCTTGCAGTTCTTGGAATAATAGTTCAGGCAGGCTCCCTCAACAGGGCATTTGCTCTTGCAATTTTGTCTTACTGAAGCACTCTCCCTAGATGTCTGCACCACTCATTCTAACACTTCCTCTAATACTGAAATGTAGGCTTCTGGGTGAGCCTTCCCTCACCATCCCTCCATAGCACTTAACACCATTGAAAAACAATGCTATTTACAAATATACTTATTTATTTGCCATCATCTGTCTACCCAATTGAAATGGATGTTCCAAGAGACAGGAACTTTGTTTCCACAAGGACAGAAAGTTTGTTTGTTTTTTGTTGTTGTTATTATTATTTTTTTTTATCTGCTTTTTTTTACTACTGTATCCACAGAACAAAGAGCTCTCAAATATTTTTTGAACAAATGGAATAGATAAGAGTGATTCTGGTATCGGTATATATTTGACAGCAATTAAATATAAGCCAGCATTGAAAGTTCATATCTATATTGAAAAAGTTAGCTAAAGCTAAATTCATCAGTGCATTAAGCTTAATCCTGTGTATTAATCACCTTTTACAGAAACACAGAGTGTCTTTCAATAGTACCATACACAATTTATGAGAGAAGAAAGACTCAAGACTAAGTAATTGAATTTACTCATAGCATAAGCCTGCAATAACCATTCCTGAATGGTCTTTGCTTATGTGTTTATTTATTTGTTGTCTTGATATGTTCATCTTATATACAGTTAAAAATAATTGAATCCTGTACCCCAAGTTATCATTTATACAGTATCTTGCTTTCAGAAGGGAACACAGGGACTTCCCTGGTGGTCCAGTGGTTACGACTTCACCTTCCAATGCAGCGGGTGTGGATTTGATCCTTGGTCAGGGAGCTAAGATCCCACATGCCTCATGGTCAAAAACCCAAAACATAAAACAGAAGCAATATTGTAACAAATTCAATAAAGACTTTAAAAATGGTCCACATAAAAAAAATCTTAACAAAAAAAAGGGAACACAAACATAAGATGCTCCAGATATGCCACTGTCTTCTATATTCTTTAAAATCTCTAGAAACAAAGTTTCTGTGACTCCTTTTAGTGCAATGGATCCTCAGGTTTGACAACTCCTGTAATTAAAAATTCTTCCAAGTTTTTAACCAAAATCCTACATGAACAAAGTTCATTAGGTCAACATCTTATGATGGAACAGGCCCATTAAATCCGACTTTTGGTTAAGTTAAATCTTGGGAATGGATGCTGGATAAATAACGTCATTATGGCTATGAACTAAAGCAAAGAAATCAAACCATCTACATCACAGTGAGTCTTAACTGGAAAAAGTATGCCCTTTGTGTAAAATCTCCTTGAAAAGGAGAAAACACTGAAGAAAAGGGAGTGCTATGAGGTAAAAGGTTTTCATCAGATGGAAGGGAATCAAGAGGGTATTTAACTATGGCAATCGGTCTGGCTGGCTAATGCAGTGTAAAACTGAGGTGTGGAGCATCTGTGCATCCTGGGGATTTCTGTAGTCCTGACAACAACGTGGAATTTTCTCGAAGGAAAATCTGAAGGGTACCCAGGAGCCTGTTTGGTGAGACAACTGGCATGTTTAGGAGATAACTTTGAATGAGAAGGTGAAATCAGTTACTTCCTCAGGAGAGAGTGAAACAGCATCTTGAACAGTGATGGGACAGGCAGGCATGTCATCCGAGAAGGGACAGGACTTGGGAGAAGGTGAATCTTCCTGCAACCTATAAGTTCCGTTGCTAACCAGCCAAATGGTCCCTGCATCTTCAGATGCCCTTGAAGAGCCAAGCAGTGTCTGAAGAGACTGCACCCTCTCCTCCCACACACTGCTAAAGAAGGGCACTGATTTATGTCCTGTCTCTTGGAACAAAAGTAAAAATACCTAATTTAAATTAAATTAGTAAAAATACCTAATTAAAAATACTTGATTTAATTGGTGTGGCTCTCTTTTAGGCACTCAAAAAATTTGTATCTTTCAGTTATAAGCAAAATAAAACCTATTCCTTTATTTTTTCTACTCAAAAGAGTGATTTCCTGGTCTCAAGTGGTCATTTTTGCTGCTCATCTCCAGAATTCTCCAACATACTCATATAAGGCATCAGTTCCAGGGCCTAAAGCAGACTAACACTATTAAAATCCCACTTGATAAAGAGTAAAAGGGAGGTGATTTCCTCGTGCTCCTATTAACTGTATGTTTCTGGTACGAAGGTTGCTTTCAGACTGCTGACTCATGCTGAATTTGACTTTACATTGACAGAGAAAGGCACTTCCAAATTCTCTGCACCAGGTCTCTTTTTACTACCATCACAAAGCAAACTATTTTGGAAAAAAAAAAAAAAAAAGCAAGGCGGAAAACAAAACCCTCTGCATTTTTCAGCATTTATTAAATAATTAAGTTAAAAAATTCAACTAGACATCAAAATATAACTAGTCCACAGTCATGATAATTCATACTATTTTTCTCAATAAATGATTTTGTTTTAATAACTGTATTATGAGATTTTATTAGACTTTTGAAATATCAAAAATAATTTAATTGAAACAGAAATTGAGGAACTTTGTGCAAAATACCTGGCCAGTAGTCTGCAAAACTGTCGAGGTCATGAAAAGCAAAAAAGACTGAGAAACTGTCAAAGATCAGAGGACATAAGGAGACAGGACCACTGAATGCAGCAGTGGTGACCTGGATTGGATCCCAAAACAGAAGAGGACATCGGTGGGAAAAACTGGTGATTTCTGAATAGAATCTGTAGTTTAGATGATAGTATTTTACTAATGTTGTCTTAGTTTTGAAAAATGTATCATGTTTATTTAGGATGTTAATATTAGGAGAAGCTGGGTAAAATCTTTTTGGGAAATCTCTGCACCATTTTTGCCAGTGTTTTATAAATCTAAAATTATCCCAGAACAAGAAAATAGTAACGTAAGGGCCTTGGCTTGGTAAACAGCCTGTTACATCAAATCTTTAACAATCCGTTTTATCTATATGTGGTTGCCTCTGTTAATGTAATAGCAAAGAGATAAGATGCTATCAGAAATACCAAGTCTATTTTTCCTTATTATCCGTTATCAGGTTTATTCTATAGCAATATCAAGTGCCTAAATGGAAACACTTTTGCTTTCTGACTCATGTTTATCTCACTATTTAGTAAAAAATAATGTTGTCACACAAGCTGAGACAGTGCAGTCAGGGAGTATGTTTGTGTATTTCCATGAATATTACATGGCTTCATTGAATATCACCATGGTTCCTGAGCAATAAAGTGCACAGGGTACAGGGAAAAGCATTCTTCTGTAGGAAAGAACAGAAACTATATTACCAGGATTTGGGGACTCAAATCCATTCAAAGAGGGTCTTCCTACCTCAAATAGAATTCTGAATCCACTAATAAATAATCAGGAGATAAATATTAATAATCTGTATACTTTGCAAATGATATGTTTATGTATCTGCTTTGGATCTCTCACATTTCTACTCAGATTCATGTAACTATTTTTCACTTCCACAGTATTACTGTTAATACTACTACTCTGCTAATAAAAACAAAATCTAAAAAAGTATCTCTCTTAGCATGGGCTGCCATAACACAATGCCATAGGCTGAGTGGCTTGGAAAACAGACATTTATTTTCTCACAGTTCTGGGGGTTACAACTCTAAGATCAAGGGCCAGCATGGTCAGGTTCTGGCGAGAGCCCTCTTCCCAGCTTGCAGACGACCAGCATCTCACTGCATGTCCACATGACCTCTTTTTCTGTGAGAGCATGGAGAGAGGTCAGGCTCTCTGGTGTCTTTTCTTATAAGGACACTAATTCCATCCTGAGGGCCCCACCCTCATGACTTCATCTAACCCTAATTACCTCCCAAAGCCCCATCTCCAAATACCATCACATTGGGGGTGAGGAATCCAACTAACAATATGCTGATATCATATTATTATCAATATTTATGCTACCTTTTTTAGGTTGTTTTACCTTGAGGGTAGAGATCAGTAAGGGGTCAAAAAATAAACAGTGTGTGGAACACAAATGTGTGGAGAGAACACCAGGAGATATGAAGGAGTAGTCTTAACTCCATATGTCCAGGGCTGTGGTTAGAAATCTTGTGACAGAGGAGATGGGTCTCCACCTGGGTAGAGAAAGAGAGGTATATCCATGTGTGCTGAAAGCTCAGGGCTGTCCTTCATGTGCTTTTCAAAGCTACTAGTATGGAGCTAGGAAACATAGCAAGAGTAATATGAAATTGTGTGTTTGTACTGTTATTCTGTTTATTCTGCTTTTATGATGAGAGGTCTCCCTGTGATTGTTCTGAGTGCCTTTGAACAGGAGAAATGCTGTCTTCTAGTGAATAATAGACAATGCACACTCCAGAGGAATTATAGTATCTGGCCTATATTAGTTAAAAAAAAGTATAAATAAACTTTGCAGTATAAATAAAGAAATAGAACAGAAAAGAGACCTTCAAGATAGCAGAGAAGTAAGACATGGAAATCACCTTCCTCCCCACAAATACATCAGAAATACATCTACATGTGGAACAACTCCTACAGAACACCTACTGAACACTTGCAGACAACCTCAGACTTCCCAAAAGAGTGAAGAACAGATGCCCTCAGCAACCTACATGCAGAGGTGGGGCTAAATCCAAAGCTGAACCCCAGGAGCTGTGCGAAGAAAGAAGAGAAAGGGACATCTCTCCCAGCATCCTCAGAAGCAGTGGATTAAATCTCCACAATCAACTTGATGTACCCTACATCTGTGGAATACTTGAATAGACAACGAATCATCCGAAAATTGAGGCAGTGGACTTTGTGTGATTTTGTCTGTATAGCTTTGCTTTTACCATTTCTCCTGGGGTTCTGTCTGTCCTTTTTTTGTTTTTTAGGGTAGTTTTTAGTGCTTATTGTCATTGGTGGATTTTTTTTTTTTTTGGTTGGTTGCTCTCTTCTTGGTTTCTCTTTTTTATTACTTTATAATTTTTTTTATTTTCAATTTTCTTTTTACTTTTTATATTAATAAATATTTTATTTTACTTCTTTCTTTCTTTCTTTCTCCCTTTACTTCTGAGCCTTGTGGCTGACAGGGCCTTGGTGCTCCAGCCAGGTGTTAGGCCAGTGCCTCTGAGGTGGGAGAGCCAAGTTCAGGACATTGGTCCACCGGAGACCTCCCGGCTCCATGTAATATCAAATGGTGGAAGCTCTCCAAGAGATCTCCATCTCAACTCTAAGAGCCACCTCCACTCAGTGACCAGCAAGCTTCAGGGCTGAACACCCCCTGCCAAACAACTAGCAAGATAGGAACATAACCCCACCCAGTAGCAGAGAGGCTGCCTAAAATCATAATAAGGTCACAGACACCCCAAAACATACCACCGGATGCGGCTCTGCCCACCACAAAGACAAGATCCAGCCTCATCCACCAGAACACAGGCACCACTACCCTCCACCAGGAAGCTTACACAACACAATGAACCAACCTTAGGCACTGAGGGCAGACACGAAAAACAATGGGAACTACAAACCTGCAGCCTGAGAAAAGGAGACCCCAAACACAGTAAGTTAAACAAAATGAGAAGACAGAGAAACACAAAGCAGATGAAGGAGCAAGGTAAAAACCCACCAGACCAAACAAATGAAGAGGAAATAGGCAGTCTACCTGAAAAACAATTCAGAGTAATGATAGTAAAAGTGATCCAAAATCTTGGAAATAGAATGGAGAAAATACAAGAAACGTTTAACAAGGACCTAGAAGAACTAAAGAGCAAACAAACAATGAACAACACAATAAATGAAATTAAAAATACTCTAGAAGGAATCAATAGCAGAATAACTTAGGCAGAAGAACGGATAAGTGACCTGGAAGATAAAATAGTGGAAATAACTACTGCAGAGCAGAATATAGAAAAAAGAATGAAAAGAATTGAGGACAGTCTCAGAGACCTCTGGGACAACATTAAATGCACCAACATTCGAAATATAAGGGTCCCAGAAGAGGAAGAGAAAAAGAAAGGGACTGAGAAAATATTTGAAGAGATTAGATTTGAAAACTTCCCTAATATGGGAAAGGAAATAGTCAATCAAGTCCAGGAAGCACAGAGAGTCCCATACAAGATAAATCCAAGGAGAAACACTCCAAGACACATATTAATCAAACTATCAAAAATTAAATACAAAGAAAAAATAAAATATTGAAAGCGACAAGGGAGAAACAACAAATAACACACAAGGGACTCCCCATAAGGTAAGCAGCTGATCTTTCAGCAGAAACTCTGCAAGTCAGAAGGGAGTGGCAGGACATATTTAAAGTCATGAAAGGGAAAAACCTACAATCAAGATTACTCTACCCAGCAAGGATCTCATTCAGACTTGACGGAGAAATTAAAACCTTTACAGACAAGCAAAAGCTGAGAGAATTCAGCACCAACAAACCAGCTCTACAGCAAATGCTAAAGGAACTTCTCTAGGCGGGAAACACAAGAGAAGGAAAAGACCTACAAAAACAAACCCAAAACAATTAAGAAAATGGTAATAGGAACATACATATCAATAATTACCTTAAATGTAAGTGGATTAAATGCTCCAACATAGACTGGCTGAATGGATACAAAAACAAGACCCATATGTATGCTGTCTACAAGAGACCCACTTCAGACCTAAGGACACATACAGGCTGAAAGTGAGAGGATGGAAAACAATATTCCATGCAAATGGAAATCAAAAGGAAGCTGGAGTAGCAATTCTCATATCAGACAAAATAGACTTTAAAATGAAGATTATTACAAGAGACAAAGAAGGACACTACCTAATGATCAAGGGATCAATCCAAGAAGATATTACAATTGTAAATATTTATGATCCCAACATAGGAGCACCTCAATACATAAGCCAAATGCTAACAACCATAAAGGGGGAAATTGACAGTAACACAATCATAGTAGAGGACTTTATCACCCTACTTTCACCAATGGACAGTTCATCCAAAATGAAAATAAAGAAACACAAGCTTTAAATGATTAAACAAGATGGACTTAATTGATATTTATAGGAGATTACATCCAAAAACAACAGAATACACATTCTTTTCAAGTACTCTTGGAACATTCTCCAGGATAGATCATATCTTGGATCACAAATCAAGCCTTGGTAAATTTAAGAAGACTGAAATAATATCAAGTATCTTTTTCAACCACAATGCTATGAGACTAGATATCAATTACAGGAAAAAATCTGTAAAAATTACAAACACATGGGGGCTAAACAATACAGTACTAAATAACCAAGAGATCACTGAAGAAATCAAAGAGAAAATCAAAAAATACCTAGAAACAAATGACAATGTAAACACTACAACCCAAAACCCAGAGATGAACCCACGCACCTATGGTCAACTAATCTGTGACAAAGGAGGCAAGAATATACAATGGAGAAAAGACAGCCTTTTCAATAAGTGGTGCTGGGAAAATTAGACATGTAAAAGAATGAAATTAGAACACTCCATAACACCATACACAAAAATAAACTCAAAGTGGATTAAAGACCTAAATGTAAGACCAGACTATAAAACTCTTAGAGGAAGAAGAAGGCAGAACACTCCATGACTTAAATCACAGCAAGATCCTTTTTGAGCCACCACTTAGAGAAATGGAAATTAAAAATAAACAAATGGGACCTAATGAAACTTAAAACCTTTTGCACAGCAAAGGAAACCATAAACAAGACGAAAAGACAACCCGCAGAATGGAAGAACATATTTGCAAATGAAGCAACTGCCAAGGGATTAATCTCCAAAATTTACAAGCAGCTCATGCAGCTCAATATCAAAAAAACAAACAACCCAATCCAAAAATGGGGAGAAGACCTAAATAGACATTTCTCCAAAGGAGATATACAGATTGCCAACAAAGACATGAAAGGATGCTCAAAATCACTAATCATTAGAGAAATGCAAATGAAAACCACAATGAGGTATCACCTCACACCAGTCAGAATGTCCATCATCAAAAAATCTACAAACAATGAATGCTAGAGAGGGGGTGGAGAAAAGGGAACCCCCTTGCACTGTTGGTGGGAATGTAAATTGATACAGCCACTATGGAGAAGAGTATGAAAGTTCCTTTAAAAACTAAAAATAGAACTACCGTATTACCTAGGAATCCCACTACTGGGCATATACACTGAGAAAACCATAATTCAAAAAGAGTCATGTACTGCAATGTTCATTGCAGCTGTATTTACAGTAGGTAGTTCATGGAAGCAACCTAAGTGTCCATTGACAGATGAATGGATAAAGAAGATGTGGCACATATATACAATGGAATATTACCCAGCCATATAAAGAAATGAAATTGAGTTATTTGTAGTGAGGTGGATGGACCTAGAGTCTGTCATACAGAGTGAAGTAAGTCAGAAAGAGAAAAACAAATACCGTATGCTAACACATATATATGGAATCTAAAGAAAAAAAAAATGAAGGACCTAGGAGCAGGACAGGAATAAAGATGCAGATGTAGGGAATGGATTTGACACGGGGAGGGGGAAGGGTAAGCTAGAACAAAGTGAGAGAGTGGCATGGACTTATATACACTACCAAATATAAAATAGCTAGCTAGTGGGAAGCAGCCGCATAGCACAGGGAGATCAGCTCCGTGCTTTGTGACCACCTGGAGGGGTGGGATAGGGAGGGTGGGAGGGTTACCCATGAGGGAGGAGATATGGGGATGTGTGTATATGTATAGCTGATTAACTTTTTTATAAAGCAGAAACTAACACACATTGTGAAGCAATTATACTCCAATAAAGATGTTTAAAAATAAATTTTAAAAAGAAAAAAAGAAAAAGAAAAAAAGAAATAGAACAGAAATACAGTGATCTTTGTTTCTGGCTATAGAGAATGTAAACCCCAGCAAAAATATGCATTTCTATAAAAGTTTGAAATATTAAATTTGCATCTCTAGACCTCT
The DNA here is from genome assembly GCF_026419965.1 of Kogia breviceps. Classification (NCBI taxonomy): domain Eukaryota; kingdom Metazoa; phylum Chordata; class Mammalia; order Artiodactyla; family Physeteridae; genus Kogia; species Kogia breviceps. The sequence goes on along the minus strand of NC_081324.1, from coordinate 7,540,068 downwards.
TTAGTTATTGACAAAAAGTCTCATTTTATTGATTTGACTTAAACATACCTGTGGATGGAGGGTGATAAGGTGGGCATCAGGTGACAGTGTAAGAGCCAACATGAATTAGTCCTGTAAAATCAGGCAGAGTCCAGAAAGAGGGCCTGTGTTTGTGTAATATATAGCCCTGCTTTTTTTAAAAAACAAAGCTGAAGAGATGTGTGTTCAGACAGATGTGTGTTCAAATGCTGACACTCTTACTGTCTTACTATCTTTATCATAAAATGAAGACAACCTGACTCATACAGTAGGTATGAGGATTAAATGTGTCTATAAATTCTAAAATGTATTGCACATAATAAGCGTTTAGTAAATAGTTGCTATAAAAGCATACAAGGGCATGACAGATGTGTCCATTATAAAAACATATCTGTTTCATTTTCTAAGTAGTATGTGAGCATTTTTTATAATTAACACTGTAAGTTAATTTTTAAATGTGATGGTTTTCCAAAGATAGAATATTGAACATTATGAAAGTGCTTCATCTTAGTAAATTGCTACTTCATTATCATGGAAAACAGAATTGTTTGTCACCAGGATGGTGAGAATAAATATTTTATATGGTGTTGATACCCAGATGATTTAGTTAGTTTAAAGAGGATTGAAGCCAGTGCACTGAAAATGTCATAGCATAAAATCTTTTCATATAAAATTTAAGTTTATATTTAATACTGTTTTTAAAATTTGCTATAATTTTTAAGAAAAACATGCCTCTGACTTCCCACATTTTTTTCTCTATGTAAGATAAGTGCATGTGAAACAATTTATTCCCCCTGGATTAGTTGAATAGATAAACCCCTGATGCTACTAAACTCATGTACCAAAGACATAATGGGATTCCTTTATTTACTTTCAGATTTTCAGGCGTTGCTGGTTGGTTTTTAAGAAGGCGTCTAGTAAAGGACCCAGAAGGCTAGAAAAATTTCCAGATGAAAAGGCAGCATATTTCAGAAACTTTCATAAGGTAAGTCACGGTCTTTGGAATCTCGGGCATAACTGTACCCTTGGCAACAACTGTGGAGACATTTCTTCTGATAGATGAAATCTGCAGAGGCAAAAATGCATGGCCAGGATAAAATGTCCCTGCACTGATAAAATGCAAAAGTTGTTTTTCTCCTTTATTTTAATCATCTGCTATAAATGCCAGTGGTGCCTCTGCAAAATGAAAGACTCATTTTTATTGCTACTTTGCAAAATGAGATGACTCATAACCAGATCATTTCCCAAGGTGCTGAGTAGGCACTTTCCCACTTTTCAGGTTAATTGTGCATTTGTACTTTGATTTAAACCGTGGGCAATGTTTAGGAGATAAAACTTTTGAGGCTGGTGTTAGCAGTGTTAATGACACCGTTAATGTACAAAGCATTTGCTCTTTACAGCTTAACAAGAACGATCATCGTGTATGCTGATGTGTAGAGATGTGACATAAATCCTATGACTGAAATATCAATTTCCTAAGAATTAAAAGTATGTAAGAAATTGCCCTAGAATGATGCTAAATGTGCTGCTGAAAGTTATCTCTGGTGATAATGTCAAAAAAGAGTTAAGTATTTGATAGTAATGTGGAGGATTCATGATCAGAATGCAGAATTGTGAAACACCATTGCTTTTTAGATAGAATGCCCACATAAGCTCAGGAAAGACTCTAATTCTTCACTGGTGGTAACATAGAGTAAGTTACCCTGAATAATGTAATGAGTCTGTGGAATTTATGTGATGTATAGTGCTAATTTCTTCTTTTATTAAAAATAGAGTGCTTGCCAGGGATGAGGGGGTGGGAGGGATAAACAGGCGTAGGACCGAAGATTTTTAGGACAGTAGAACTACCCTTTATGATACTATAATGGTGGATGTATGTCATTATAAATCTGTCCAACGCCATAGAATGTAAAACACCAAGAGTGAACCTTACTGTAAAATATGGACTTCGGGTGATTATGTTGTATCAAAGTAGATTCATGAGTTATAACAAACGTACCATCTGGTGGGGATTTTGATAATGGGAGAGGCTATGTATTTGTGAGGGCAGGTTGCATAAGGGAAAGCTCTGTACTTTCTGCTCAATATTGCTGTGAACATAAAACTGCTCTAAAAGGTAAAGTCTATTAAAAATAGATTATTCAGCAGTAATGTGCTAACCAATCCTATTACACAAATAACTAGCAATCTTTTGTATTAGATTTGAACCTATATCATAAGGTTTAAAATGTGAATTTCTTTAACTTTCTGTGAGGTATTCTATATTTTAATATAGATTTACTAATAGAGAATCCAAGTTCAAGTTCCTGCTGAGCCACTTACAAGCTCATAGGAGTTTGGTTTTCTCATGAGGACATGGATTTTAAAATTGCAATATTACATGTCTCTTTTGAAGACTATTTAAGATAGAGTATCAAATAACAGCCAACACAGAGATGCAGGTTCTAACTATATGAAAAATTATTTGCAGCCTGAAGTCATATTGATATTTTGTATGATGATGGTGACCATGGCAATAATTTTAAGCCTGACTTAATGACAAACTGCCAGGTTGTGAAATGTAAGTCTGTAACGTTTAGTTTTTGAGTAAAATTTTGGAAGACTGAGCATAGTATATATTCTGTGGATTCCTGGTCAGAACGCCTGCCTGCTGGTCAGTGCTGTACCCTGGCCGGACGCGCTCTAGCCAGCACACCTAGAGTCCGTGTACTCATGATTCAGCCATCTTTTACTTGCAAAATGGCAACATTATAAGCAGTATTATAACCACCTATAAGGGTTAATAATTTAGACAAAGATAAGTGTAAGCTGTCTGCTTTACACGATGCACTGGGCTCCTCAGTGGGGGCACGAGGAGATGCACAAGGCACAGTCCTTGCCCTGAAAGGGCTTGTATTCCAGAGGAAAAGACACACATATGCAGGTAATTTTGATTCAATATGAACAAGTCTTAGTAAATTGCAAAGGGTTGAGGTCATAAAGAGTGTGTTCTCTGACCATAAATTATTTAAATTAGAAATCAATGTTATCTAGTAAATGCTGAATTTGGGGTAATTAACATATTCTAAGGGGTAATAATTCCAAGGCAATGTAGTAGTCACAGAGGCTATTAGCAGATATTCTAAACTCAAAGATAATAAAAACACAAATATCAGCATGCGTGGAATATAGCCATACCAGGGAGTGTAGGGAAATGTATAGCTATGAGTCCTTACATTAGAAAGAAACAATAAATGTAGGAGAAAATATCAATGAAACAGAAACCAAAATAACAATCAGGAAATTTTGTAAAGTCAATAGCTGTTTCTTTTAGAAAAAAATCACTCACTTGATAAACTCTTAACCGAATTTATCAGGAAAAAAAAGAATAAAAAAACTCAAAGACTGGGAAGAGTAAAGGGGTTATCACTACAAATTCTACTTGACAACTTAAATGAAATAGACAAACTCCTTGAAAGATACAAACTACCCAGTCTTGTTCAATAGCTCAAGACCTAATAAAATCTTTGAACTTTTAGTTCAAAACTTTCCCACCAAGAAAACTTCAGGTCCATATCATTTCACTTGTTAATACTACAACGTATTTAAAGGGAAAAAATTAATCCACATAAATACTTAAGGAAAATATAAAAAGGAGGAAACCCTTTCCAACTCACTTTATCAGACTGATATTATCTGAAAACCAAAAGTAGACAAAGACACTAGGGGAAAGTAACTGATCAGTATCCCTACAAATCAGAACATTTAAACAAAATATTAGCAAATCTAATTCAACAGTATGTTAAAATGATAACATATGATCAAGTAGGATTTATGATAGAAATGCAAGGTTGTTTTAACATTTGAAAATCGACCAATGTAATAATGTAGAATTAATGAGAAAATATATCATGGGATCCTTTAAATGTATACAGAAAGACATTTCTGTATGCTTATAAAGACAAAATTAAACATCCATTTATGATTTAAAACTCTCAGAACATCAAGGACAGAATGAACTTCCTTAATCAGAAAAAAAGCATCTAACAAATACCTACAGAAAAAAAAAGAAAACTCTGTTTCTATGCTCAGTGACATAATCGTTTGTTGAAAATGCATGATCATCTTCAAAACAAATACCAGAACTAATGAATGAATTTAGTGAATGACATTTTATGATCATTTGCATTTTTAAATAGTTGCAGTTAACACTTGATAAATTAATTTTTTAAAAAAGAACTCAATTTACAGTAGTGCCAACAATTATAAAGTACATGTGCAATCTCTACACTGAAAACTATGGAACATAGCTGAGAGAATTAAAGAGGACCCAAATAAGTGGCAAGAAATAAAATATTCTTAGATTGATACCAGTTCAATATTGTTAGGATATCAATTCTTCCTAAATCGGTATGTAGCATAATTCTTATCAAAATTCCAGGAATATTTTCTTGTAGGTATTGACAAGCTAATTCTATATGGATATTTGCATAACCTATATTAGTCAATGCAATTTTAATGAAGAAGAACAAATTTGGAAATTTATGAGATTTCAAGACTTACTATAAAGTGACGGAAATCATGATATTATGATTTTAGCAAAAGGATATTTATATAGATCAATGGAAGGGAATAGAGAGGTCAGAAATGAATGCATACATATATGGTCAGTTGCATTTTGACAAAGGTATGAAGACAAGTCAATAGGAAAAGAAACTTTTTCCAACTAATGGTGCTAGAACAACTAGATATCTCTATGTAAATAAATGAACATTGATCTTACGTCACATTATACACATAATAAACTCAGAGCAGATCGTTGGTCTAAATTTAAACGCCAAAACTATAAAACTCCCCGTAGTAAGTATAGAAGAAAACCTTTTCCACTTTGTAATAAGCGAATATTTCTCAGCACACAAAAAGTATAAACCATAAGAAAAAATTGGTAAATTGAGCTATATTGAAATGTAAAACTTTTTTTCTTTTCAAGTGATCTAGCTAACAAAATAAGAAGGCAGGTAAGTCTGGGAAAACACATGCAAACATTTCTCTGACCAGAAACACATATCCAGTATACTTAAAGAATTCTTAGAACTCAATAATAGGAATAAAACCCAGTATTTTAGATTGAACAAAAGATGTGAACAGATATTTTCCAAAATAAGATATATGAATAGCAAACAAGAACATGAAAAGATGCTCAACATCAGCAGTGATCTGCAAGATTTAAATTCAAAGTAACACTATCCATCCATTAGAATGGCTAAAATTATAAAGAATGAAACTAACCAGAGTTGTAGAACTCATATATTGCTGATGGACATGTAAAATTTTATAAGCACTTTGTAAAACAGTTGGCAGTTTCTTTAAAAGAGCAAACATACATCTGTCCAGCCATTCCACTTCTAGAAATGTACCCCCCTTCCCCACAAATGAACAGCCATGTCCAAATAAATATATGTATGAAAAAGTTCATAGTAGCTTTATTCAAAATAGCCTAAAAGTGGAAACAACCCAAACAGGAGAATGAATAAACTAATTGTGGTACATCCGTCAATGGAAAACCACTGAATGATTGAAAGGAACGACCTACTGATACACATAATAACAGATGAATCTCAGAATCATTATGCTGACTGAAAGACAGAAGACCCAAAATAATACATATTGTATGATTTCACCCTTGTATTTGTAGGAACAAAGTTCTTATTTATAGAAAAAAAATCATATCCTTGGTTACCTATTTTGAGGGAGGAATAGATGGAAGGTTGGACTGCAAAAGGACCTAAGGCGTTTAGGGGAGTCATGGAAGCCCTCTTTATTCGTATTGTGGTGGTGGTGTAAAAGGTACATGCAATGGTCAAAATTCATTCAGTTGTTCACTTTAAATGGTGGTAACTTACCGTGTATAAATCATTCTTCAATAAAGTTAACAAGGAAAAAGATCATCCTGGAAAACAGACTGTTGAGAAAGATCAAGAATCTTATCCCCTTTTGAGTCTGTGTGGTAACAACATTTACAGTCTACTCTCTTAGCAACTTTCAAGTATATAATACAGCACTGTTAACTGTACTCACCGTGCTGTACATTAGCTCCTCAGAACTTATTCATCTTACCCTTTGACCAATGAGGATGGAGATATTAACTAACCTTACTGTGGTAATCATTTCACAATATATGTGTGTCCAAACATTATGTTGTACACCTTAAATTTACACAATGTTATGGGTCAATGACATGGCAGTAATAAAGCTGGAATAAAAAAGAATCTTAACCACATTACACAGTGGGTAAGATTGTAGGCTCTGGAATCCAGCTTCCATATTTAACAGCTGTGTGAAAGTGCATAAATTAGTTAACCTCTATGTACCTAATTTTTCGCCTCTGACAGAATAAGATTTTAATAGTGCCTACCACAGAGAGCTGTTGTAAGGAATGAATGGTACTGTAGACATACAACGAGATTAAATATAATTAGTTGTTATTAACAAAGGAAAATTTATAGCTAAGCATATAACTACTTACTTGGGGTATGGTTAGTTTAGAAAATATTAGGCGTTAGTCGTGTAGCCTAGATGTGGAGGTAACTCCAATAAATGTGTTAGTATTGAAGTTGGAAGTCAAAGGACACATTTTGGATATAGTTTGTGAAGATGGACAGGATGTACCTATGGATTAAATGTTGAGTGTAAGTGAAAGGTAGGACTCATGGATTTGAGCAACAGCGATAAGGATGGCGCAGTTCATGAAGATGGGAAAGAGGGAAGAGCAGGCTTTGAGTAAAAATCACAAGGTTTCACTTAGCATATGTTAAATTTGAAATGTCTATTAGGCATTCAAACTAAATGTCAAGTAGTCAATTAGATAAACAAATGTGGGCTGGGGTGGTGGAAATGTCGCTGATAAAGTTATTTATCTGACTGTCATTGGCATATTGATAGCACTTTATTCTGTAGCACTGGATAAAATGTCCTTGGGAAAGAACGAAGAAAAGGAGATAACACTCCAGCACTTAGAGGATTAGCAGAGCTGGAGGAGCCAGAACAGAAATCTGAAAATAGCAGGCAGTAAGATGAGAAAAATAACATTAAGGGTAAACCATTGGAAACTAAGAGAAAACTGTGCTAAAAAATGTGAACAAATGGTCATCTGTGTCTAGTTTGAGAGATTGAGAAAGGTGACAGAAAAGGGACCATTGGATTGAGAACATGGAGGTCTTTGGTGGCTTTGCCAAGAGCTATTTCAGTGAAACACGGGGACTTATTTCACCTGAAGTAGCTTACATGAGACTGAGGTGTAAGGAATGGATAGCTACTCAGGCAATTTTTGTCAAGATGTTCACTGTAAAATTGAGCCAGTATATAGAGCAGATATGTTTTTTAAATACGACATGTATTGTAACACACCTATATGCCAAAGGGCACAATCTAGTAGACAGAAACTGTGATGATTAAAAGGTTCTTGTGTATAATGATAGGGTGTGGTCTTTAACAGAACCAGAGAGCATTCATTTTAACAAAAAAGAAGGAAAAGAATGACTGCAGATATAAGTAGGTTAAATAAAAATTAATGTTAGAAAACTATGACTAACACTTTCAGAACATACACACTTTATGTGTGTAAGCTCTCTGTCCAGTATTTGAATAGTAAGTCATGAAAGATCCGGTGCAGTGCAGTGAGAAGAAGAATAGTTCATCTTTTAATAAATAACTAAACAGATATCACTGACTGTAACTTGAAACTTCCTAAAGCACTTTAATAACTAGATTCGGTGTGTGTGACAGCAAAAATTTACTTTTCTCATGGCAATGTTTTGGAGATTAAAGGTTTTTATCTTTGCAACTTATTATTCCCAGCAGTTGGGAGGCTAATTCTGTTTCCTAGTGATTTAAATTTCCTTTCAGGAATTTTATCTTATTTTTTTCCTCAGTGATCGTGAATTAAAACCATGAAGTTAGACCAATGCTGATATGGAAGAATAATTTGGTCATGATTCATCAGTAATAAGAAATCTTTACGGTTGTTTTGTAAATGGTTTCTTCTCTTATTTTGATACTATTTTAGCAAGTTTTGCCTAATGCTTCACTGGCTGTCTTATTATAGGCTTTGGGTAAAAAAAAAAAAAAAAAATCACACGCTTTTACTTTGTATATGTTAAATTTGAAATGTCTCTTTGGCATTCAGACCAAAATGTGTGTCAACCGCACTACTTTTCTTCTTAACTAGCTTTACGACACTGATTTTTGCTTCTTTATTTTCTTAGAATGCACAGCTAGCATTATTCAAATTCTCTTTTATCATCTCTTCTATTATTCAATACTGCCACTTTATCACTCACACGTGATAAAGTTCTACTTAGCCATCCAAATTATATTACCATTGGGCAACTCTGATGTTGCTCAAATTAAAGCAAAAACTTTCCATGTGGGCTTCCCTGGTGGTGCAGTGGTTGAGAGTCCGCCTGCCGATGCAGGGGACACGGGTTCGTGCCCCGGTCCGGGAGGATCCCACGTGCCGCGGAGCGGCTGGGCCCGCGAGCCATGGCCGCTGAGCCTGCACGTCCGGAGCCTGTGCTCCGCAATGGGAGAGGCCACAACAGTGAGAGGCCCGCGTACTGAAAAAAAAAAACTTTCCATGTAAATATTCGCTTTCACTGGGTGACATAAGTAACATACAGGTGCATCTTGACTCTCAGAGTAATTTCTACTCCGCTGCAAAGGAAAGGAGCCCTGCCCTGAATATTGGGAAATGACTGTCAAACCCAATTCAAGAAAACACAGAAAATACTATTTTAATATAATAATATAATATAATATAATATATAGTTTTTTGAAACTGTGATATCTAGTGACTAGATAGACACTGAGGCTCAGAAGATGAAGAGATGAGATACTCTTCTTATTTTTCCGATACTGACAGTAATTGCCCTACTCCTCCAAGACTGTTATGAGGTGTAAATAAGATACTACATGTGAACTTTTTAAAGACTGTTTAGAGCAGTCAAAAAATGTTGAGTTATTATCATTATTGTTTTAAGATTTTACAATACAAGAAAGCTAGGTTATAAGTAGCTAACTACAATGAAATATGATGAAGTGCAGTAATAAAAGTAAAAGGGAACACTTGTCTACCTTTGGAAATCAGGACTTCCCAAAGGGCTTCTTAAGATTACTCTGTTTTGACAAAACAAAATAATAGAAAGGGATGCGTTCTATGAGGAAGAAGAAGGGTGATTACAAGTACTGAAGTTACACTGCATGGTGCGTTGAAGAAACTTTGAGGAATCTAGTGTTGGCAAACTCTGAAAGGAAGGCTGTAGTGGTGGAAAATAAGCACAGAGGAAGTGGGTGAGGCAAGTGAAGGGTCATAAATACCTTCCTCATGAGTTTAACCTCTATCCTGTAAGCAATAGAGCAGTTGTGAAGGGTTTTACATGGTTTTTCATATCTTCAAATATGTATTCAGAAAAAAATAATTTGCATGACATCACATCAAATGGATGGGATAATAGACTATATACAGAAAAACAATATAATTAAATATTATAGTATAATTATTTCCACTTCCGCATAGTAGACAACAGAGTCCTAAATGGAGAAGGGTAAAGTGAATGGAGAGGAGATAGATTTGGGTGATATTTTCTAGGTACAGTCAAGTAGAATTAAGAAGACTTAGTAACTGATTGGATATCGGGGAAATGGAAGAGAGAGGAATAAGACTTGATATCTTTTCAGGACTGGGTGAGGGATGAATGGTCGCGCTGTTCATCGAGACTGGGTGAAAAAAAGGTGATTCTTGGCATGTTAGAGTTTGAAGTATTTATATATGGTATATTCACGTATATATTTCATTAAACAATAAGAAATACAGCCAGTTTGGAGTGAAACTGCCCAGGAAATCTGCTGAACAGAATTAATGTGAAGGTGGATGTATGTCAACACTGCTCTGTCAAAGCCTGAACAGTGTAAAATAAAACCGTCTTCTATAAAAGACACTGACCTTAGTTCCAGCCTTATGGTGAAATCCAAGATATTTCACAGGTATTTCAATTATAAATTTATCGAGAGTTACAAATCAAAAAGTTGATACTTGACTGAGAAAAACACCAGCTAATTCAAGGAATGGTAGAAAATTATGAAAAGTCCCATTTAAATGAGGAAATGCTAGTAGAATAAACATGAAAATCCTAACCAGTAAATTTTATAAAATGTATAGTAATTATCAAGACTCTTTAAATATATTCCTAGCTGAAAAATGTAATAATTCTAAAGAGATAATTGTTAATTTTACCATAAAGTTATTAAAAATACTGACATTTGCAAAGAGTTTGAAGAAGAGAGAAGACAGAACTTTGGAGACTGTGTGAGTCCTGCTCTTCTCTGGGGCTTCCCTTCCCTATGACAGGGTGGGTGGGTGTAAGTAGTGTCCAGAAGGCCACCCCAGGGATCAGATGGGGTTAATTTGTCCAAGGCCTGGACAACCAGCCATCAAGGCAATAAAAACAATCACAGATGTTCGTGACATTTTTATCCTGAAGTATACTTTCGCTTCTTCAAAATCAAAGACTGAACTATCACTTCCCATGGCTTTTTCCATTCATCGAATTATGAATCCTTTTTTTCAGATGTGAACATGGCAAAGCTCTAAATTTCTCATAGTTCCCTCTAATGACCAGGTCAATAAAGAAAGATCTCTTTATGAAAAAGGCTGGCATATTTAAAATTTTTGTTTTCCCTTGAAGAATTAATGCTCAGTCCAAATATTGGATCTCCAGAATTGGAAAAAAAAAAAATACTTCATTTTCAAGATGGCTTAAAGAGGTAGACCATTATGGATTTCCCAAATTGTCCTATTTGTTAATGTTTAAACACTTTAAACTTCTGATTGGTCGGTTATTTTGATATGCCCTAAAATCTGCTGTAGTGCTCAACAGCAATAAATTAAAATAATCAATCAAATGAACACAATGTTTCCAACCTAAGTGAGGGACTTCTGCAAAATAATCTAAGGATACAATTATTTTTTTTACCAACTTTAACTTAATGCTATACTCTATCTGAAATGTACATATTATAAAGCTTATGAGTATTCCTGATCTCATTTAGACATTTGATATGTTTACTGTGAGAGAGATCTTGCTGCATAAATCAGTTTTTTACATGAAACTGCTATAAAATGGTATATACATTTTTTTTTACTTCTCGGTAGAAAGAAATTTGAAATTCAAATCACTAGCTGCTGAAGGAAGTTATTAAAAATGCATTAGGGGGCTTCCCTGGTGGCGCGGTGGTTGAGAGTCCGCCTGCCGATGCAGGGGACATGGGTTCGTGCCCCGGCGCGGGAAGATCCCACATGCCGCGGCGCGGCTGGGCCCGTGAGCCATGGCCGCTGAGCCTGCGTGTCCGGAGCCTGTGCTCCTAAACGGGAGAGGCCACAACAGTGAGAGGCCCACATACCGCCAAAAAAATGCATTAGGGTTGAAAGTGTAGCTGTATATAATTGTCATAACAGGTATTCAAAACAAATTTATCCTCAATGAAAACTGAACTAAAGCAATTTACATAGAATCAACTAATAAATTTTCCTTAATTTTCTAAGCAGATGAAAAAGAAAGAGTTTATAGAAGTTTTAATAAAGTAAATATGAGTGCTGTCTGTAGCGAGGAAGATATAAATAAAGTCCCTTAGAAGGATGAATGAAGATAGTGCTCTGCGAAGTTCCCATTCTACTCGATGCCGGAAAAGCGATGCCCGTATTGAGACCAATCTTATTTCTAAATTCCCTATAACCTGACATTAAAAACAATGTTTTGTTCTGTTTTACTCCTATTTGGAGTTGTCGTATTTATCTATATGTAAAGTAAACATCTGAGAGAATTTGGGAAAAGATGAAGGCGTCCTTATGAAAATCAGCCACCTGTAAATATAGCATGTCCTTAAAGCTAGAAGCAAAAGCATCGGTAAGTGTAGAAACAGCACATGTGTACAGTGTGGTGTCTTGAACATGTTCATTTTGATTCCATGAAGAAATGGCTAAGTGCTTGGATGAGCACACACTTGGTGCGACGTGAAGAGTGATCATAGGCTTGGTTTCTCCTGAAATACCCACCAGAAATTCCCAGAGGGATAGTCATTTATTTGGGTTAAGGCATCTTATCCATTTGTGTATTTATTCATTCATTCATCTAGCTGTAATCTCTTAGTCTGAAGACGTTTCAGTTTCTTGAACAGAAGCTCCTATGGACACACACGTTGGTTCCTGCGACAGTCACAGTTAATCCGTGATCATGTGTGAATTGTCTCATAATATCTGAGCACTAGTGCTAGTCACTCAGGGAAGACTCTAGTGCGTACTATTTAAATTTTTCTTTATCTTCATTTGGGAAGGGATGTTTTGGGCCTGGCAAAAGTGAGAGTATCCCCTTTCCCTCGTAGCCTGTAGGAGGTATCCACAAGATAGGTATTGTATTTGAAGCAAAACATGATGCAGCTCTGACAGTTCAGGCATGGGGTTTAATTGAATTAATTGCTAACTCAACACCCACGCATTTGTAACTCACTTCTTCCATTCCCATCTTCAATACAGAGATTGAAAGAGCTAGATGATCACTGTTTACACTTCCTGCAGTTATGGAGGTACATTTCTGGCCAATGACATAAAAATGTTAAGCCTACTAAAAGGTTAGAAAGGAATTTATATTTTCGGATATGGCCAGTAATGTCCCTTATTCCCTTTTTCTACACTGAAAACATGATAGCTGGAAATGCAGCAGACATTTTGTGCCCTGAGGAGATGAGCTTGAGAGAAATGCTGGCGGAAACAGGTGCTGATGTAGGTCTTTAATAAAAGGGAAGTGGTCTAAAGAGAACTTTTGAAAAGTGGCGAATACCTGTATTTGGGCCTGAGATGTTGCCTCTAATATTATCCAACTGCTAAACGAACACCAATAACTGCCTACCTCTAAGTTATTATGTGAGAAAAAAAAATCTTGCTTAAATCAGTGGCCAGCAAACTTTTATCTGTAAAGGGCCAGATAGTAAAAATTTTAGGCTTTGCAGATCCTAAGGTCTCTGTTGCAACTCTTCAACTCTGCCCTTGTAGTACATTAAACAGCCACAGACAATACGTAAACAAATGGCTGTGTTCCAATAAAACTTTACTTACAAAAACTTTATTTACAAAATTTATTTAAATTTGGCCCACAGGCCATAGTTTGCCTACCACAGATTTCAGTCACTGATATTTGAGTTTTCTATTACTTAAAGCTATGCATTTTTAAATCTAAATAAAAAAGTATAAATAATCTTGGCTATCCTGTCTAGATGCCCTAAGTATATATAGGTAAACAAGCTAAACGTGATTCACAGTTAAGTCATGGATCTCACCTAGAGTTGGTCTCATAAGCATAAGGAAGTAACCAGAGTCTCTTATAGCTTTCTTATATATATACTCTTTGGAATTGATGTGCATTAATGATCATACCAACACTCTTTCCACTCTGTGTCCTTTACTAGCAAAACATAATTGTGCCCATTAGTTACTATGTTAGAAGTTACCACACACTAAGCCATAGAGAGCTGAGCTGAGGACTACTTCCGAGCACTGAAACGTTGTAATAGCCATATAATTGCTAATAGCAGTTGACCTGCTAGAAATTCACATATCACTCAGTTGACTTTTCTTTAGGAAGTGGATTTTCCTCCCTCCCTCCTTTCCTTCCTTCCTTCCTCCGTCCCTCCCTCCCTCTCTTCCTTCCTTCTTTCCTCTTTCTTTTTCTGGTGTGATAGAAGGCAGCTGCAAAGGTTGATTTAATCATTATTGCTAAGTTAATGGATGCTATCATCATTCACCTCTATAATATTTGATTAATCTATTTTATTCCCATTTCTTAATCCCATTCATCTCTCCACTTCCATAATCATTATAATGATTTTGATGGGAAACTTTATGGGAATCTTATAAATGTATACTGTTGGTTTATTGAACATGTCTCGCTTTGTTAATTCACTTAAGTAATATTGTATTATAACTTAGTATGTTTATTTTTAATTCATGCTGCATTATGACTTTTATACCTATTTGCATTTCTGTGTCTCCATTTTGCCAGTTGCTTCTAACTGTTACATGATACCCCATAGTATCCATTATATTTTATATCCATTATATTTTACTTTTCCATTTTCCTAGTGATAGAAACTGAATTGCCAGCAACTGCTCAGTACCTCAAACAATGAAGTAATTAAGATTTTTGTTCTGTGTCTTTATGCCCCAATGTGAGAAATTTTCTGGCATATATAAAAAGAATAAGATGGTTCTGTGAAGGATATGTGAGTACTTAAGTATGTACTACCAGATGACTTTTCAGAAAGCAGCTCTACTCTACACATCCGCAGGGCACCTGAGGGTTCTGTATGCTCACATTCTTATTGATACTTTCCATTAGGCATTAATTTTCCAAATCTGATGGGTGTAAAGTGATATTCATTTGCGTTTTAACATACAGTTTTCTATTCCCAGTGAATTTGAGAAATTCTTCCTATACCCAATTGCTTTCTGAGTTTATTCTTCCACGAATTCTTTGATCATATCATTAGTCCATATCATACTGGGGTCCGTTTATTTTTCTGGCTGTTTTATAAGGTTTTCTTGTCTATTCTAAACACTAGTCTTACTTCAATTTTAGATGTAAATAATTTCTCATCTCTGTCCATTCACTTTGTGGAGTCCTGCATTAAACAGAAATCTATTTTTTCAATACTTAGGGACTCAGTTATCACTAGTCCATTTGTTAAATGAGCTATCCTCTCAGTTATTGTGGTGGCATAGATCTTACACTCACACACATATGTTTTTCTCTGATTACTCTGTACTGTCTGCTTGTTCGTTCTTGCTTGTTTGTTCTTGTACCACTAACATGCCACTTGTCTTAAATAACCACCGATCACACGATGTTGTGGCATTTGTTAGGAACATTGTTCCCCAAACACGCTCAGTAATATTTGCTAGTGTAGAGAAATTCTGCTGACTTTTTGTGTTGACGTATTTGACAGTATTGTTGAATACTTTTGTGGTTTTAATAATTTATTTTTCTATTAATGCTGCTAGCGTTTACATGTCAGTGATCATATTGTCTACAAATATTGATAGTTCTATCTTCTCCTTTCTTAGCCTTTTTCTTAACTTCTTGTCTAGGACCTGTGTTACACTGAGGCACTGACAGAGAGTATCCTTGCCAAGTTTCCAGTAATAAAGGGACTGTGTCTAATACTTGTGCATGAAGTAAAATAAATTTTGATAATAAACTTTAAAGAAAATTCCTTTCTCTACTTGATATATTGAGGGTTTTTTCTCATAAAAGGTATTGAACTTTATCAATTATATTATTTTTTTAACCTGCTGAGGTAACCATGTGATTTTTCTCATGCCGTCTATCAATTCTGAGAACTATGTTTAGACACTTTCTGATGTTAACCATACTTTAGGTGACTCAAAATAAATACAGATATATTCTTTGCTTTTTAAGAAACCAATATCTTACTAGAGAAATGGGGCTATATACAAATTTTTCATCATTTTCTTTCTGTCATTTTACCTTCATTCAAGACTACTGACTTTTTTTTTTTTTTTTTTTTTTTCAAAATTAGAAGCATCCTTTATTTTCTCAATTTCCTTTGTTTAATGTCCAGTCTTTTGTCATCCAAGAGGAAAAAATGGTAGGTTACATTATGTCTTTAAATAATTGAATTAGACTTAAGTGCCTGTTATTTACATATTTTCCACATTCTAATACAATTTATTTTCTTTTTTTTTTTTTTTAACATCTTTATTTGAGTATAACTGTTTTACAATAGTGTGTTAGTTTCTCTTTTACAACAAAGTGAATCAGTTATACATATACATATGTTCCCATAACTCTTCCCTCTTTTGTCACCCTCCCTCCCACCCTCCCTATCCCACCCCTCTAGGTGGTCACTAAATACAGAGGTGAACTCCCTGTGCTATGCTGTAGCTTCCCACAAGACTACTGACTTTAAAACACAAATTGGGCTGTTCATCTTCAGATAGTACTGTATAATCGTATTAGTTACCCAGGCTGGCCTAATGAGCTACCACAAATTTGGCTTAAAATCGCAAAAGTTTATTCTCTCCCAGTTCTGGGGGCAAGAGGTCAGGAATCAAGGTGTCGGCTGGTCTGCATCCCTGCAGAGCCTCTAGGGGAGCATCCTCCCTTGCCTTTTCCAGCCTCTGGTAGCTCCAGGAGCCCCTTCCCTTGCGGCAGCATCGCTTCCGCCTCTGCCCTCACACTCACGTGACCGTGTCCACTGTGTCCTGCCTCAAAGCCCCCTCTTCTATTCTAAGGACACTTGTCATTGGCTGTGTGGCCCACAGTCAATCCAGGGTGATCTCCTCTCAAGGTCCTTCACTTAATTACAGCTGCAAAGACCCTTTTCCCAAATAAGGTCCCGTTCACAGGTTCTGGGGTTTAGGACTTGGACATGTCTTTTGGTGGGCTGCTATTCAACCATTACTGTAATTAAAAGATTTAAAACTGTGCATCTAGTAAGTAAAGTCCTAGAGGCTGTAGAGTCTCTGTTAGTATCTGTGTAGCAAAGCTGTGCCTCTCAGAGTGAGAATGATGCCAGGGCTGACTGAGCTGTTTCATGCCTTTTTGTTCTTAAGTTAGTGAAACGTATTATTAGACACTAAATTTACACATGTTGAGAGAGAGGGAGGGAGAGAAGAGGAGAGAAAGACGTATATACATTTCCGATTTTAGTCCTTATTTTTCCTTTGTATTAATGTTCTGCATTTCTTAGCCCTGAAAATAAATTATCTTTCTGGTTTTTATAATCGACAACCTCAAAATATTTTGGAGTAATAAGGTAATGAGTTTTTCTGGGATTCCTTTCATCATCCCTACAATTTGGGTCTCTTTGGTAGTTGGATTCTCCTTCCTGTAATAACTTATCGATTAGCCATTATTAAATAGCATGAATTTCAGAGCAATAGCTATTGCATAAGTTGGTGGAAAGATCACTAGTGTGAGAAGCAGGAGGCATGGCCCTGATTCTGGCCATCACTTTAACTGTGGGATGGCCACCCAGATAGGGACAGCAATTTCCCATTGTTCAATGAGGAAAGCTTAGCTCTCTGTTTTATAAGTTAGAATGTTTTTGGCTGAAAATAACAGAAACCCCAATTCAAACAACTTAAAGAAGAGCATTTTCACATATTACAGCATGTCCAGAAAAAGAAAATGGCTTCAGGGTTTGGTTCATTCTTGATTCTGCTTAAGAATGAAAATTAAGGACCTGGGTTCTTTTTTTTCTTTCCTATCTCTACGCTGCCATCCTTAGAGTTGCCTTCATCTTCAATCTAGTAGAATGATAACTGTAGCATCTCTGAATTATGACATCCAGACAGGACAACATCCACTGGAGAAGGGGGATAGTTTTATCTGGAGGTTACCTCCAGATAAGAAAACATTTGTCAGAAGCCACCAGAAGACTTCTTTTGACAAGTCATTGGTTATATTTAGGTCATGTTCTCTTTCTTAAACTAATCACAAGCAAGGAGACTGTAACCCTAGGAGTAACAAGTTCTACCATGATATGGGGGGTGAGAGATGCCTACCAGGGCACTTGGGCTGCATGATGTAAGGGTGCATAACTGAAAATAATCAGATTCTGTTATGAATGAAGGAACTGGAACTGGATGCTGAGTAGACTGCCAATGGTGACTACTATAGTTAATTTTAATTCGAATGTAATTTTATCCATAGTTATTTTTTCTAGAAGATGCATTTAATAATGTAGTTTAATATTGGAGAGACCTTAAGTCTTTCAAAGATTTAAAAGACTGAACTTGTAATTATTGATTATGAGCGTGTTGGGATTGTCAAATAGTAAGCATGGGAGGTCTGAATCAGAGTACATGATATCTGTCACAAGGAGCTTAAAAAATGAGTTATATTGAATTTTTCAATGGTACACATTCATATTATTCAGTGACAGGAGACAAATGTAAGGAAGCAGATATTGGAAAATTGATATAAATTATATTGAAAGAAAGCAATTATAAAATTTCTGTGCAAATATTATGACCAGAATATTGAAGTATACAATGTATAGGATAACACCAATATTTAAATTAGCATTATGAAAACTTAGGACTCAAGCTTTCAAAAGAGATTGATATGTATTAATTGTAATAATTTAAAACTTCAGTAAAACTTCCACCTTTTTTTCATATTGGAAAATCAATATTCTCTATCCTAATAAAGTGAATTGTATTAAACTAGCTCCTAAAAATGTCTATTCTCAAAAATCAAAACTCTGACTTAATTAGAACAACCATAGAAGATTAGTAAAATGTCAGGATTGAGAATAATTATTAGTAAGATTAATAAGAATGGGGAGTGCAATTTATTTTCAAATTCATTTAAATATACTTGAAAAATATCTGAAAGTTAATGTCATTTACTTTTCAAAATAAGATTAAGTTTAAAGAAAGAAACTGAGTGCCTAAATAGGCAGTATCTGATCTCAATTGTCATGACAATAAACTGATAAGATGCTTTAAAACAAAAAATAATTTCAGTAAATATGCTTTTTTCAACTTTTTATCTGTGTACTAAATAGTGAAAATTAATTTTATACTTGTGAGTAAGATCTGCATTGAATGCTAATACTTGGTTTAATTTGCACAGTTATGCTAAGGGGAAAGGTGTATAACATAAAAAGTATGATGATTTTTAAATTGTGCAATAAACCTTAATTTGTTTATTCTAACTATTGCTAGTATGCAAATAAAATCCCTCTGAAAAACTTGGGCTTAATTGGAAAAATATCACTATGTCCTTCAGCCCATATCAGATTCTTCCTGAAAGTTCTACCAAACTAAGTAATGGTAGAACAAGTAAAATCTAGTTAACCATTTTGATGTACAAGTGAAGCAGCTTCTCTGATATTTGTTCTTTTTTTATATTAGTTTTTATTGGAGTATAGCTTCTATACAATGTTGTGTTAGCTTCTACTGTACAGCAAGGAGAATCAGCTATATGTATACACATATCCACTCTTTTTTTGGATTTCCGTCCCATTTAGGTCACCACAGAGCACTGAGAAGTGTTCCCTGTGCTATACAGTAGGTTCTCGTTAGTTATCTATTTTATACATAGTAGTGTATATATGTCAATCCCAATCTCCCAGTTCATCCCTCTCCCCCTTCCCCCTTGGTAGCCATATGTTTGTTCTCTACGTCTGTGTCTCTATTTCTGCTTTGCAAATAAGAACATCTATACCATTTTTCTAGATTACACATATATGCATTAATATACAATATTTGTTTTTCTCTTTCTGACTTATTTCATAAGTTATACATAGAAGTATGCCCTCCCTTTCAGAACATATAGCCCAACGCAGCTGTATGCTATCCTCTTCTTTATCTTTAGTCTTTTCTTCTCTCATCAAATATGAAAGGAATAATCACTTAACAGATGCCTACTGGTCTTCACTGTGAAAAGCATATAGTCAAAATGCAAATTTAAAAATCCTATGTTGAAGTCTAGTTATGTAAAGAATTAATAAATAAATGACATGAATTAGTAAGAGAACAACTCAATAATTTACTTACTGAGCCCAGTGTAAGAACACAACCAGGTTTCATAATGAGTCCAGAAGCCATCCAAATTCAGATCAAGCTGTCAAGGTCTTGAGAAACATCCCACCCCTCCATCACCAACAGGGATAAGTTATTAACCGTGCATGAGTCATTCAGGAGAGACTAAGGGAGGCTTGCCACTGGTCTTGATGAATGATTGTGAGCTGACAGGAAGCTGAAGGAACCAGGAACCCCAAGAAGATTATTCTGTGAAAGACTACATAACCTTTCAATAGCATGTTTCTATTCAGGAAAATTGAAAGATTTTGTCTATGGCTGGAACCTAACTTGTGTTCAAAGTTGGTGTAGAGAAAGATGAGATTAGATGTACAGGTAGGGACTGAGTCATTAAAGTTGTCAAGTCCTTGCTAAGCAGTGAGAACTTAATTTTGAGGTGTTATTAAATGGTTTTAAGGCCGTGAGGGGCAGCATCAAATGTCTGGAGTAACAATATTAGTCTATGATCAGTGTGAACAAGATAATGGAAGATGAAGAGTATGACAGCTGATGGAAAAATAATGGAAATATTTAAGATGAGAAGGAGTGAGAGTCTGGATGAGTAGTGAAGTTGTGGAAGGGAAGGAGTAAGAGTGCTCATGAAGTAGACTTTGACAGAGTTTTATGACAGAGCAGGTGTTGTGGGCCTGGGACAAAGCTATCTTTGGAGCAGTGGATCTCAGAGTGGCCCATGAAGACAACACTCTTTCCATCATGGTACTAATATATTACTTGTCATTTTCACTTTGTTTTGGTGCAAAGACAATAATAGGTAAAACTGCAGCACAAATCAAGGCAATGTCTCCAAACAATAGTAGTAGTTATTGTATTCTTTTTTAAAAGATAAAATTTGTATATATTTAAGGTGTACAACATGCTGCTTTGGTATACATATACATAGTAAAATGATGACGAGTCAAGCTAATTCACATATCCATCTCCTCACACAGTTAATATTGTGTGTGTGTGTGTGTGTGTGTGTGTGTGTGTGGTGAGAGCACCTGAAATCTGGTCACAATACAATACATAATACAATATAGTATTATTAGCTATAGTCCATGCTGTACATTAGATCTCTAGACTTAACACCCTACATACCTGCAACTAGGTATCCTTTCACCAATATTTCCCCACTTTCCACACCATTAACTACTATTCTGCTCTGCTTCCATGTATTCAACTTTTTTAGATTCCACAAGTGAGATCATAGTGTTTTACTTTCTCTGTCTGGCTTATTTCACTTAGCATAGTGTCCTCCAGGTTCATGTGTGATTTCACAAATGGCCAGATCTCTTCCTTTTAATGCTGAATAATATTCATATTTTATATGTTATTATGTATATCACAATTTATTCATTGACAGACACTTGCATTGTTTCCATATCTTGGCTATTGTGGATAATGTGGCAATGAACATGGGATCGCAGACATCTCTTTGATGTACTGATTTCATTTCCTTTGGGTATATGCCCAGAAGAGGGATTGATGGATCATGCGGTAGTTCTATTTTTAATTTTTGAGGAGCATCCATACTGTTTTCCATAGTGGCTGTACCAGTTTAGATTTCCACTACCAGTGTACCATGGCTCCCTTTGCTCTACATCCTCTCCAACACTTATCTTTTAACTTTTTGATAACAGCCCTCCTAACAGGTATGAGGTGATATCTCCTTATGGTTTTGATTTGCATTTCCATAATGATTAGTGATGTTGGACATCTTTTTTGTGTTGGTTGGCCATTTGTGTGTCTTCTTTGGAAAAAGATTTATTAGGTCCTTTGCCCGTGTTTTAATTAGGTTATTTGGTTTTGTTTTTAGCTATTGAGTATTGTACATGTATTCCTTATATGTTTGGGATATTAATCTTTTATCAAATATATGGTTTATGAATATTTTCTCCCAATCTGTAGGTTGCCTTTTCATTTCATTGATTGCTTCCTTTGCTGTGCAGAAACTTTTTGAAAAACAGAAGTAGATGAATTACTTCCAAACGCTGGCCTTTTATAAGGCCAGCATCACCTTGATACCAAAGGCAAGCAAAGACAATGAAACCACAAGAAAAGAAAGGTCAATATCTCTGATGAACATAGATGCAAAAATCCACAGTAAAATAGTAGCAAACTGAATTCAACAGCATATCAAAAAGATTATACATAATGACAAAGTGGGATTTATCCCTGGGATGCAAAGTTGGTTTAACATATGCACATCAATCAATGCAATACTTGACATAAAAAAATGAAAGGTAAAAAACACGTGATCATCTCAATGGCTGCAGAAAAAGTATTTGACAAAGTCAAAAATCCATTCATAATTTTTAAAAAAACCTCTCAACAAAATAGGTACAGAAGGAAATTTCCTCAACAAAATAAAGCCCATTTATGAAAGACCCACAGCTAACATCGTAATCAATGGAGGAAAACTGAAAGCTTTTACTCTAAGATCTGGTAAAGACAAGGATGCCAAATCTCACCACTTCTATTCAAAATAGTACTGGAAGTAATAGAAAGAGCAGTAAGATAAGAAAGAGAAATAAAAGGCATCAAAATCAGAAAGGAAGAAGTAAAATTATTGCTTTTTGCAGATGACATGATCCTATATGTGGAAAACCTAAAGACTCCATAAAAAATGTTAGAACTAATAAATGAATTCAGTAAAGCTGTAGGATAAAAAGTCAACATACAAAAATCAGTTGCATTTTTTTATACCAGTGATGATATCTCCAAAAAGGAAATCAAGAAAACTATCCCATTTACAATAGTATCAAAAAAATGAAATACTTAAGAATAAATTTAACTAAGGAAGTAAAAGACCTGTACACTGAAAACTATTACACACTGATGAAAAAAATTGAAGCAGGTATAAATAGAAATATCCTGTGTTCATAGACTGAAAGAATTAATATTGTTAAAATATCAATACTTCCCAAAGCAATATACAATATTCAGTCCATTGCTATCAAAATTCCAAAGGCATTTTTCACAGAATTAGAAAAAACAATTCTAAAATTTGTATCAAACCACAAAAGTCCCTGAACAGCCAAAGCAATCTTGAGAAAGCTTTTGGCATCACACTTCCTCATTTAAAATTATATTACAAAGCTATAGTAATAAAAACAGTATGACAATGGCATAGAAGTAGACAAAGATAACAGTGGAACAGAATAGAGAGCGCAGAAATAATATATATATATATATTTCATCAACTAATTTTCAATAAGAGTGCCAAGGAGAGAAAATGGGAAAGGGGTAGTGTCATCAATAATTGTTGCTGGGAAAACTGGATATGTACATGAAAAAGAATGAAATTGGAACCTTCTCTTACACCGTACACAAAAATCAAGTCAAAATGGATTAAAGACTTAAATGTAAGACCTGAAACAATAAAATTCCTAGGAAAACACATAGGGGAAAATCTCCTTGACATTGGTTTTGACAATTATTTTTTTGGATATGACACCAAAGGCTTAAGCAAAGCAGTAAAAATAAATGGAACTAAAGTCATTGTATTCTTTACCATCGTATATTCACCCAAATAAGCAAATGAACAAACAAAGCATATGTCAATTGTATTTTCATTTTACTTAGGAATCATCTTTTTTTTTTTTTTTTTTTTTTTTTTTGCGGTACACGGGCCTCTCACTGTTGTGGCCTCTCCCGCTGCGGAGCACAGGCTCTGGACGCGCAGGCCCAGCGGCCATGGCCCACGGGCCCAGCCGCTCTGCGGCATGTGGGATCCTCCCGGACCGGGGCACGAACCCGCGTCCCCCGCATCGGCAGGCGGACTCCCAACCACTGCGCCACCAGGGAAGCCCCAGGAATCATCTTGATGAAACACTAAAACTAACTTTATTAAATCTAGACCTTTAAGTACATATTTTTAATACTGTATGTGAAAAAATGGTAAGAACCCATAAAACACATCTGCTACATACTGACATGAAATGATTATGTCCAGGGCGAGCACTTGTGTGATTGTTAAAATTGCAAGCAAACTGGCAAAAAAATTTTCTCACAGAACACCTATTTTAATGAAAGTGTGATTGACAGAAAAATTATGGTTATTCAGACTTGGGTATTTCTCAGGCATTTTCTCAAAAATGAACTAAATGAGCCTGTCTTCAAAGTAAACAATTGACAGTATTTTTTTTTTTTTTTTTTTTTTTTTTGCGGTATGCGGGCCTCTCACTGTTGTGGCCTCTCCCGTTGCGGAGCACAGGCTCCGGACGCGCAGGCCCAGCGGCCATGGCTCACGGGCTTAGCCGCTCCGCGGCATGTGGGATCCTCCCGGACCAGGGCACGAACCCGTGTCTCCTGCATTGGCAGGCGGATTCTCAACCACTGCGCCACCAGGGAAGCCCCGACAGTATTTATTAATAAAGCTAAATTTTAAGTTTTCAGATGAAAATTAAAATTTGGACATCTACTGTGTCTGCATTCTTGAGCTTAACAACTCAAAACTTACAGACTTTTTTTGTGGAAACCAAGGGTGATATTAATGAAGTTTTTATATTGATAATGAAATATGTTGACATTTATAAGATCTTCATAACTCAGTGAACCAGTGTTTTACCCATAATCAGTCAAAGGTGAAAAGAGATCTATGGATTTTAATGCAACAGAGTGTAAGACATGTATGACACTATGTCAGACCCCCCATGGTAATAACCTTTAAAAGAAATATGTCAACTTTGGAGATAGAATTGAAGAATATCTACAGTTGGCTGAAAATGCTCTTAAACTATTCTTCCCTTTTACAACTTCATGTCTGTGTGAGGACTTGTTTTCTGTATATACTTAATCAAAACCATGTATGTATCTGAATTCAGAAGTAGAAATGAGTATCAAGCTGTCTTCTCTTAAGCCAGACATTGAGTTTTGCAAAAATTTAAAAACATTAACACTCTTTGCCTATTTAAGAAATGTTTAAAAAATTTAAAATAGTATTTGTGTTATCATAAAATGGTTTATTATTAGTTTTAAACACATTAATAAATAAATTTTGAATACTTTATAAGTATTAATATTTCTTATTGTGATCATTAATAGATATAACCCACATGAACAAAATAGGGCAGGAGAGTAAAGTTTGGAAGCTGTGTATATACTTTTTTAACTTATGCTTTAAAATCCAGGTTTCTTGTAACATTGATTGGTACAGGTGACCAATCCACAAATTGGTTGAAGAAATACAGACTTTCTTCTTCTGTGTTTGTTTGGCTATCACAGAGTTTATCACTGTTATTTGTAATCTTATCGCCCCAACTATGTTATGAAGTCCTACAGAAAAAGATTATGTGTTTTTTCGTTGAACTCTCTACCTCTGACTCTTATCACTATGAATTCCTTGGGGATTGCTCCTTGAAATAAAAATTAAATAACACCAGGTAGCAAAGTCATCATTTAGGTATGTTTATATTTAGGCTTTACTTCTATCACTTATTAGACCTCAATATTTTAAATTATTGACCGTGACATTTTATTGACTTAGACTTGAACAACCAGAATTATTTTCAAGTAATTTTTCCTTTAATTAAATTCTGTTGATTTCATATTTAAAGTAATTACTTTAATGCTTTATTATTAAACTTTAAAATTTTGTCCTTTTATAGTAATATGAAAAATCAATATTTCAGATATATGGATTTAATTGTTAAATGATATAATACCTTATTGATATATTTTATTGAAATGCTCTAGGATTTCACAATCTTAGTAAAAGTTCATAATTACTCTATGTCACATTGTTAGGTTTTAGACTAATAAAAACATTTTTATTTTAAAACATTTAAAGACATTCTTTTAAAAATTGTCTTCATGTAAGAAAATACAAATAGTTTTGTACTGGATGGTAAAATCATATAGTACTGAGAGTGAAAAGTGAGAACAGGAGATTCAAATATATCTTGACCTAAATTGTTATGATTGTAAATATTTTAAAAATATATTTTAAATTAAAGATACATCAAATTCCAAAGGTATACCAACTCCTTAGAAAATCTTCTATGTATGATTTTGATATCTTCTGGTATGATTTTGTAACATTTTATAATCTAGTATAACACTTGAATTTCCTAACCAAGACAATCTGAGAAGTGGAATTTTATGCTCCTCATGAGTATTTGGCTTTCTGGCATCTCTTCAGTGTGTTAGGACACACACTGAAGTGGGTGGCATCGCACTATTGATCAACAACAAAAAGCCTTGCACTATTGTGGAAACCAGTGTAACAATGTCTGCTTGAAGAGGTTCTCTACACTTCTAAATGTAAATTTTACAGAAGAGCAAACACTTTGAACTACATCATCTGTCAGATTGCCTAAGGCACTGAAGTTAGAAATTCATTAGTGCTTGCTGCATTTTGCTAGGGTATTTATTAATTTGTTCTGTTGATTTTTTGCTATGAGGTGACAAAAAGAAGATGTAATCCACAATATCTGTTCCAATATTCTTTTATATTTGTAAATAAACATATTTGGAAAGACCTTTGAGCAGAATAGTAAATGTTTTTATGATATTGTTTGGTACAACTAGATATTATATATAATGTACATAGCAGCATATCACTTTATGCTCACCTGACATAAATTGCATCAGTTCTTAAGCAACACATAATCTTCATTGCTTTTAGTCTCTATTTAATTTTGATAAGATCATTTGTTTATTTAAAATTAATAACACTTAAAATATTTATTTTTAAAATATCTTTAACTTACTATTTTAGAAAAACATTTGGCTTAAATATTACTTGAGTCAGTTATGAAATCATTTAAAAATTCAAGAGTTTATCATTGAGAACATGCTTTAATGTACTTTAAATATAATATTCAAATCATTGTTCCAAAAAAAATTCTCATCTTTCTCCCCAGAGTATTAGACCTCAGACACTGTAAGATATTAGTGTCTAATTATTCTTTCCTGGAAGAGAAAATGAGTATTTCCAAATAGGTAGGTAAATAGATAGATAGATAGATAGATAGATAGATAGATAGATAGATAGATATAGTATATGTATAATTCACAAATAAATACATATAGGTGTTTATATATATATATGAAGCAAATCATTTTTAGTTTATTTAACTTAAAATCACTTATCTTACCCATTTTAATTTTGCATGTTAATCTTAAATGAGATAATGACAAGGAGAGAGAAAAAAACAAATATGAAGAAAAGCTATATTAAAATGAATTTTCCTGCAATGTAGAATGTAGACAGTAGACTATAAATTCATTGTGACAAAGAACAAAAGGGCCCCTATGGACAGCTACACGGCAACACTGAGTGATAAGCATGTTATTTTATGAGGCTAGAAGTCTATATCACTAATGATTTTAAAAGGAAATATGACAAAAAAACATAAAGCTCTTTAACAAGTAACCACATAGTTTTATTTTACAGATATTATGTGTCATCAGTACAATTTTTAGGCATGAATTGGTCATTTAAACTATTTTTATATTAGTATATCCTAATCAACATCAGAAGTATCATCTTCACAAATGGAGGATGAAAATTTTTTAAATATATATCTGTTTATCCTTTTTCACTTAGAACACTAGTTAGTGATTGATAGTGCTTCTAGGATGGCATTGTTTATCATAAATGGAATTAAATCATTTCCCTTTACCAAAATCCTTCATTTTCAGTTAAAATGTGTGATAAAGTGAAAGCATTGAACATTGATCAAGTCAAAACTGGTACCCTTGTTAAAGACAAGGTAAATACCCAGTTTCTGCCCACTCTAGCCATCCTCTCCCACCTATGGTTAGGGAGGACTGAGAAACACTTGGTAAGCTCACAATCCAAAGGCACAGCCTCACTAAAGACTGATACCTAATGACAGGACTGGGGAACACATCCCTTCGCCCACACCTGACCACCACATGACTAAAGGCCTATTTATAGCAGTTCCTTTTACCCAGTACATCATACCTGGCTACCAAGTAAAACTAGCCATTGGAAAGTGGCTTAAGACAGTAATAACTGACGATTTTGTGTAAGCACTGATATATATAGCATGTACTGTACACTAAGTTAAAAATATTTTTCTTTCAAGGTAACTGAACTGCACAACATCAAAAATATAACCAGGCTGCCTCGAGAGACAAAGAAGCATGCAGTGGCAATTATCTTTCATGATGAAACGTCAAAGACATTTGCCTGTGAGTCAGGTAAGCAATTATAGCCTTGTCTCCAGCTTGAAGACATGGAGTTGCTTCTGAGACAATAGCCCAAATGGATTAAGATCTACCACTGAATAGGATGGCTTATTGTGATGAGAATGTGCTGTGGAAGGCTTTAGTAAGAAGCTCAGTGTATCTATTTCTACAGATGTTTTGGGTGCTTGTTTATTATGTGTCAGGCTTTTGCTCCCAGGTGGTCTGAGGACTCTTGAGGTTTCCTTTCAAGCTCGGAGAATTAAATAAACAATGCCGGTGAGAAGCTGTTAGGGCAAGCGCATGCTTTGTGTTCTGGTCCTTGCTGAGTGTGCAGCTGGAGGCAGTTGGTAGCACGATAGCAGTGCTGCTGTGCAAGAGTGTGGCACGGCACAGCCGCGGTCCCCAAACATTTCAAAACAGAACTTTGAGTGACTGGTTGCCTTCATGGATTCTCAGTATTACAGTGAAATACCTTTCAGATTGAATTTTAGCATCCCAGTTCATAAAACACTCTGACATTATTGAGACACAAGGCAGGTTATTGTTGGAACTTGCAGTGTTTTTGATTTTGGAATCCCTGTGCTGTGTAATATATTAGTTGGCTTATTATAGTTTTTTTAAGATTTTGCTCAGGGAAATGGTGTATTCATTTTATAATGGATGGAAGCAAAAAGCACTAAGGGTTTGAAAGATGTGAATTTCAAATAATAGATGAGTCTTTAGGAGAAGCTTTGTTGAGTAATTTTTAAAAGGGAGTAAAGTTTCTGTATTTATGGTTAAAGTTTATAGGTATATTTATTACTGGGTTATGTTATTCAAAAACATAAAGTCACTTTGCCTAAATCAATTTCTCATACCTCCTCACCTACACTTATCTTAGCTTTGCTAAATTGAATTAGAATGTATCAAAGTGTTCCTCTTTCCTTGAATGACTATTCCTTTTATGTACCTTTCTTCACTAGTCATCTGACCTCATTTCATCATTAAAAATTGTCTTTTTGGTGGTTGCATAGATGTCTGTTAACTGGTAATATAAATCCCCATGTGGTAATAGAATCCACCCCAAACTTGCTGGTATCATATATTAATATCCAAAAGTATCTGTGCCTTATTGTTCATTGTCTTACAACTGCACAACCTCACTTTTCTCTGAGCTCTTAAATAATGTTGCATATTAAAACTAACAACAACCAGAGGAGGACCTTCAAGATGGCAGAAGAGTAAGATGTGGAGATCACCTTCCTGCCCACAAATACATCAGAAATACATCTACATGTGGAACAACTCCTACAGAAGACCTACTGAACACTGACAGAAAATCTTAGACTTCCCAAAAGCCGTGTGGCTGACAGGGTCTTGGTGCTCTGGCCGGGGGTCAGGCCTGAGCCTCTGAGGTGCGAGAGCCAAGTTCAGGACATTGGCCCCACATAATATCAAATGGTGAGAGCTCTCCCAGAGATCTCTATCGCAATGCTAAGACCCAGCTCCACTCAATGACCAGCAAGCTAAATATGTCACACACACACAAAAGAAAACTACAGGCCAATATCACTGATGATCATAGATGCAAAAATCCTGAACAAAATATTAGCAGACAGAATCCAACAGCACATTAAAAGGATCATACACCATGATCAAGTGGGGTTTGTCCCAAATATGCCAGGAGTCTTCAATATATGCAAATTAGTGTGATACACCACATTAGCAAATTGAAGGATAAAAAATATCTGATAATCTCAATAGATGCAGACAAAGCTTTTGACAAAATTCAACACTGATTTATGAAAAGAACCCTCCAGAAAGTAGGCATAGAGGGAACTTATCTCAACATAATAAGGGCCATATTTGACAAACCCACAGCCAACATCGTTCTCAGTAGTGAAAAACTGAAACCATTTCGACTAATATCAGGAACAAGACAAGGTTTTCCACTCTCACCGCTATTATTCAATATAGTTCTGGAAGTTTTAGCCACAGCAATCAAAGAAGAAAAAGAAATAAAAGGAATCCAAATTGGTAAAGAGGTAAATCTGTCACTGTTTGCAGATGACATGATACTATACATAGAGAATCCTAAAGATGCTACCAGAAAACTACTAGAGCTAATCAATGAATTTGGTAAAGTAGCAGGATACAAGTAAATGAACAGAAATCTCTTGCATTCCTATACACTAATGATGAAAAATCTGAAAGAGAAATTAAGGAAACACTCCCATTCACCATTGCAACAAAAAGAATAAAAGGAGAGAAAAGACCTGTATGCAGAAAAGTATAAGACACTGATGAAAGAAATTAAAGATGATGCAGACAGATGGAGAGATATACCATGTTCTTAGATTCGAAGAATCAACATTGTGAAAATGACTATACTACTCAAAGCAATCTACACATTCAACGCAATCCCTATCAAATTACCAATGGCATTTTTCACAGAATGAGAACTAAAAATGTCACAATTTGTATGGAAACAGAAAAGACCCTGAATAGCCAAAGCAATCTTGAGAAAGAAAAACGGAGCTGGAGGAATCAGGCTCCAAGACTTCAGACTATATTACAAAGCTACAGTAATCAAGATAGTATTCTACTGGCACAAAAACAGGACTATAGATCAATGGAACAGGATAGAAAGCCCAGAGATAAATCCATGCACCTATGGTCATCTTATTTTTGATAAGGGAGGCAAGAATATACAATGGAGAAAAGACAGCCTCTTCAATAAGTGGTGCTGGGAAAACTGGACAGCTACATATAAAAGAATGAAATTAGAACACTTCCTCACACCATACCCCAAAATAAACTCAAAATGGATGAAAGACCTTAATGTAAGGCCAGACAGTATAAAACTCTTAGAGGAAAACATAGGAAGAACTGTCTATTACATAAATCACAGCAAGATCCTTTTTGATCCACCTCCTAGAGAAATGGAAATAAAAACAAAAATAAACTAATGGGACCTAATGAAACATAAAAGCTTTTGCACAACAAAGTAAACCATAAACAAGATGAAAAGACAACCTTCAGAGTGGGAGAAAATATTTGTAAATGAAGCCACTGACCAGGATTAATCTCCAAACTATACAAGCAGCTCATGCAGCTCAATATCAGAAAAACAAATAACCCAATCCAAAAATGGAAGAAGATCTAAATAGACATTTCTCCAAAGTGGATATACAGATTGGCAACCAACACATTAAGAGATGCTCAACATCACTAATCATTAGAGAAATGCAAATCAAACCTACAATTAAGTAGCACCTCACACCAGTAGGAATGGCCATCATCAAAAAATCTACATATAATAAATGCTGGAGAGGGTGTGGAGAAAAAGGAACCCTCTTGCAATTTTGGTGGGAATGTGAATTGATACAGTCACTGTGGAGAACAGTAAGAAGGTTCCTTAAAAACTAAACGTAGAACTACCATACAACCCAACAATCCCACTACTGGGCATATACCCTGAGAAAACCATAATTGAAAAAGAGCCATGTACCAGAATGTTCACTGCAGCTCTATTTATAATACCCAGGACACGGAAGCAACCTAAGTGTCCATCAACAGATGAATGGATAAAGAAGATGTGGCACATATATACAATGGAATATTACTCAGCCATAAAAAGAAATGAAATTGAGTTATTTGTAGTGAGGTGGATGGACCTATAGTCTGTTATAGAGAGTGAAGTAAGTCAGAAAGAGAAAAACAAATACCATATGCTAACACATATATATGGAATGTAAAAAAAAAATAATGGTTCTGAAGAACCTAGTGGCAGACAGGAATAAAAACACAGACGTAGTGAATGAACTTGAGGACATGGGGAGGGGGAAGTGTAAGCTGAGACGAAGTCAGAGAGTGACATTGACTTATATACACTACCAAATGTAAAATAGATGGTGGGAAGCACCCACATAGCACAGGAGATCAGCTCGGTTCTTTGTGACCACCTAGTGGGGTGGAATAGGGAGGGTGGGAGAGAGATGCGAGAGGGAGGGGATATGGAGATATTTGTATACATATAGCTGATTTACTTTGTTATACAGCAGAAACTAACACAACATTTTTAAGCAATTATACTGCAATAAAGATGTTTAAAAAAACAAAAAGACAAAACTAACAACAACCAGAAAATTGGCTTTCCAAAACAGATAAAAGAGCATTTTCTTTATTGTTTGTATGTTTCAATTTTCAGTGTTGTTTTACAATTTTTATTTGTACTGACTTGTGTTGTGGGTACATAGGCAATACCAGAGTGTCTTATTTCGGATAAGAATGATATTGAATTATGTTTCTACATAATTCTGAAATTTAGACTCACAGTTGTAACCCACAGGTCTGAAATTGGAAGCTTTTATTTTCTTTTTTGGCAGTGGTGGTAGTTTCATGGGTTCATGTAAGATTTTTGAGAAATGAAAGTCTCTTCTTTAAAAGAAAATGGCCTTAAATTTCAATGGAAGAATATCCTGACAGCGAGACTGAGGCAAAATCTAAGTGTAAAAATGAAGAACGCTTTTTTCTGCATTTCTTGCAGAGTTTTCAACTAGTTTAAATTATGATTAATTTGAAAGTATTATTTATATTTAAACCATTTTTTAATGTGTAGATGTAACAGTCTGCTTTTAGATGGTAGTGAAAGTGTTTAAGAAGCCATGGCACAATTTTTTTTTAATTGTCTTAACATCGTGGCATGCCAATGGGAAAAAAGGAAGTACTTAAAAACAAGGAATTTGAGTATTTTTTCTTGCAAATTATGTTTTTCAGGTAGATATTAAGATGGAATAGTCTATATCTTTTAATAAAATGACAAAATTACATGGAAAACAGACTCAACTGAAAAGCAGTCAGATGTGAAAACTAAAATAACAAGATTAAAAGGAGCTCTCACATTTACTTCTAATGAAAATGAAGATTAAAATGTACTCTCATAATGGCTAGTGAGAATGAGAATTGTTTCAATTATTTCTTTCAAGAAAACTGACAACTGCCATTATAAACATGCATACCCTTGACTCAGTGAACCTTCTTGGGAACATATCCCGTGTATTATACATTATGTGTAATGACAACAAAATTAGAAACAAGTGAATGCCTATCAGGAAAATCATTGAATAAATTATGGTATATCCTTATCATGAAATATTATGCAATCAATAGGAAGAATTCTAATTAACCCAGTTAACTTGAAGACATTTCTAAGAAGTGTAATTCTTCAAGCAAAACAACAAGCAGAGAAGTATGTAGTGAATAATCCCATTTTGTAAAAGAAAAAATTGAAAGAGTGTGTGTTTTAACAGGCATTACCTGGGGCGAGGAGGAGGTGATAACAAGGTAGATAGAAAGGAAGATGGGTAAAAAAAAGGCAAGCAAAAAGGAAAAGTAAGAAAATAAAATGAACAGAAGAAAATACCCAGTATATATAAAATATCCCATTTATATGAAATTATGCATATGTGAACATTCCCATGAATGTATCCAAGTTTGTAAAAAGTTAATCATCAGGGAAATGCAAATTAAACCATAATGAGGTATCACTGTGCACCTATATGAATGGCTGAAATTTAAAAATATAATAGTGATACCACTAAATGTTTGAGAGGTTGCAGGGAAACTGGCTCACTCATATGTTGCTGGTGGGAATGTAAAGTGGTCCAGCCACTGTGGAAAGTGGGTGGCAGCTTCTTATAAAACTAAATATGTAATTATTACACAATCCAGCAATTGCACTCTTGGATATTTATCTCAGGGAAAAAAAAAGAAAACTTATGTTCACACACACATATACACCTGTACAAAAATATTCATAATAGTCAAAAACTGGAAAGAGCCCAGAGGTCCTTCAACAAACTGTGGTATACTCATACCATGAACTACTCCTCAGCAGTAAAAAGGAACAAATGTTTGATATATGCAGCAGCCTGGGTGAATCTCAAGTGAATTAGGCCCAGTGAAAAAAAGCCAATCCCAAAAGATTATATACTTTGTGATTTCATTTATACAACATCTGTGAAATGACACATTTTACAAATGGAGGACAGTTTAGTTGCCAGAGGTTAGGGTAGGGGTTTGGGGGTGTGGAGACAGGGAGTGTATAGTCATAAAAGGGTAACACGAACTTGTATTGGACCTGAGCAGTTATCTTGATTGTGGTGGTGCACACACAAATCCACAAGGTGATAAACTGTGTAGAATTTAACACACACACATACACACACACACAAATAAGTACGAGTAAAACTGAGGAAATCTGAATAAAATCAGTGGATTTCCAATGTCAGTATCCTGGTTGTGATGTTGTACTATAATTTTTCAAAATATTAACATTGGGGTCAGAGAGAAGAAAGTGGTCAAAATATACACAGGATCTCTCTGTAGTATTTCTTATTATTACAAGTGAATCTACAATTATCTCAGTAAAACTTGCAATAAAATATTAGCTCTATATCAGTTATCTGTAAGGTCAACTATGATGTATTTTTAAGTTAAAAGACAGAAAGAATTGCAGAAATAAAAAGTGGTATAGTCTAACATGCTAAAAAGAAACTGACAGCAATAACAACAAACAATAAAAATAATCCTAAATGTGTACCTGTGTACCTTGTGTATGATTCATGAGTACAGAGACACATATGCACACGTACATATGTGTGTGTCTTGCTCCTTCCTAACGTGTAGACCTTGTATGAGCTCCCCCTGCCTAGTATGCCCCCCGCAAACTTCAACCAACCATCTCTACATTTCCTTCCATCCTCAGTGTAGGATCTCATGCTTCCTGCCCCTCATCTTAGTACCTCTGCTCCATTCCCCTATAGCACTGGAACTTGGACTTCATGTACCTTCTTCAAAACCTCTCTGCTCTGTAGGATTTTAAGCTCAATGAAGACATAACCCTGGTGTCTTTCTCCTCCTGGAATTACCAACACCACAGTGCTAATAAAAATTTGTTGAATTAATGAATGAGTAAAGTTTATACTGAAGTTTTGTTATAATCATATGTTTATCATCTTCCTTTTTCAAAGAGATCATTGTTTTTCAAAACAAGTTTGGGAGACTAATTTGACTGCCCAATAGGAAAAATTATTTAAATTGCCAAATAGCAGGTTGCTCTGTGTTGTGATGGGGAGTGGGGGGTGGTGATCAGTGTGCTGTGTCTGTGTGTGCAAATCACCATGGCCCACCAGGTCTGCTTTAACAACTATGAATAAAACATTCTTGAATACAAATGAACATTTCTGCACTCTGCCATTTCTTGAAAAGAGAGCCCATGTTGATTTTTTTTTTTTTTTTGAGTATGTTCAGTGCCTAGTGAATAAAGGAACAGATGGCTTAGATGTTGGAAACCCAGAGGATGGGTAATAGATTCTGTTACCTTCATTAATGAAAAAAGAAAAGGAAAGGAAGAGCTCAGCTATGTCTGTCTTTGTCAGTATATGAAATCTGAAAAGTTATCTCCAAATAATTCAGGGCAAGTAATATTTAAAGTCTGAACGACCTGGTTAATTTCCTAAATAATTATTTGAAGCATTGAATTTATTCTGTAATATAATGTACTTATTTCTATAGTTTTTCCCATTTGAAATTTGTAATGGAATATTCATGAATAAATTGCCCCACATTAAAAATGAAAACTATTTGGGCAAAACCCAAATCGCAGTATATCCATAAACTTATTAAATTTTTAAAAAGTTTTGCATAAGTGTTACTTTGTACCTGAAATACCTGGATATTAGTTAATCACGTTTCAGTTTATTCACATTGTATTTCCCAAATCCTATATCTTTGGATTTGTTTTTTGTTTTTTTAGAAATTTAATGTAATGTCTGAAACATTTATATTAACATATTTGCATACAAATACCCAAAGGAAATTTAGTATTAGTTGTTTTGTTTGTTTGTTTGTTTACACTGCATGTTCTTATTAGTCATCAATTTTATACACATCAGTGTACACGTGTCAATCCCAATTGCCCAATTCAGCACACCACCACCCCCACTCCATGGTTTTCCCCCCTTGGTGCCCATACATTTGTTCTCTACATCTTTGTCTCAACTTCTGCCCTGCAAACCTGTTCATCTGTACCATTTTTCTAGGTTCCACATACCTGCGTTAATATACGATATTTGGTTTTCTCTTTCTGACTTACTTCACTCTGTATGACAGTCTCTAGATCCATCCATGTCTCAACAAATGACTCAGTTTCATTCCGTTTTATGGCTAAGTAATATTCCATTATATATATGTACCACAACTTCTTTACCCATTCATCTGTCGATGGGCATTTAGGTTGCTTCCATGACCTGGCTATTGTAAACAGTTCTTCAGTGAACATTGGGGTGCATTGAATTATGGTTTTCTCTGGGTATGTGCCCAGTAGTGGGATTGCTGGATCATATGGTAATTCTATTTTTAGTTTTTTAAGGAACCTCCATACTGTTCTCCATAGTGGCTGTATCAATTTACATTCCCACCAACAGTGAAAGAGGGTTCCCTTTTCTCCACACCCTCTCCAGCAATTGTTGTTTGTAGATTTTTCTGATGATGCCCATTCTAACTGGTATGAGGTGATATCTCACTGTAGTTTTGATTTGCATTTCTCTAATAATTAGTGATGTCGAGCACTTTTTCATGTGCTTCCTGGCCATCTGTATGTCTTCTTTAGAGAAATGGCTACTTAGGTCTTCTGCCCATTTTTGGATTGGGTTGTTTGTTTTTTTAATATTGAGCTGCATGAGCTGTTTATATATTTTGGAGATTAAATCTTTATCAGTTGATTCACTTGCAAATATTTTCTCCCATTCTGAGAGTTGTCTTTTCATCTTGTTTATGGTTTCCTTTGCTGTGCAAAAGCTTTGAAGTTTCATTAGGTCCCATTTGTTTATTTTTGTTTTTATTTCCATAACTCTAGGAGATGGATCAAATACATATCTTGCTGTGATTTATGTCAAAGAGTGGTCTTCCTAAGTTTTCCTCTAAGAGTTTTATAGTGTCCAATCTTACATTTAGGTCTCGAATCCATGTTGAGTTTATTTTTGTGTATAGTGTTAGGAAGTGTTCTAATTTCATTCTTTTAGATGTAGCTGTCCAGTTTTCCCAGCACCACTTATAGAATAGACTGTCTTTTTTCCATTGTATATCCTTGCCTCCTTTGTCATAGATTAGTTAACCATAGGTGGGTAGGTTTATCTCTGGACTTTCTCTCTTATTCCATTGATCTATAGTTCTGTTTTTGTGCCAGTACCATATTGTCTTGATTACTGTAGCTTTGTAATATAGTCTGAAATCAGGAAGTCTGATTCCTCCAGCTCCGTTTTTTTCCCTCAAGACTGCTTTGGCTATTTGGGGTCTTTTGTGTTTCCATACAAATTTTGAGATGATTTGTTATAGTTCTGTAAAAAATGCCATTGGTTATTTGATAGGGATTGCCTTGAATCTGTAGATTGCTTTGGGTAATATAGTCATTTTCATAATATTGATTCTTCCAATCCAAGAACATGGTATATCTCTCCATCTGTTGGCATCTTCTTTAGTTTCTTTCATCA
The DNA here is from genome assembly GCF_026419965.1 of Kogia breviceps. Classification (NCBI taxonomy): domain Eukaryota; kingdom Metazoa; phylum Chordata; class Mammalia; order Artiodactyla; family Physeteridae; genus Kogia; species Kogia breviceps. The sequence continues at coordinate 7,502,718 of NC_081324.1, read as the reverse complement.
GTGCCTTATAGTTTTCTGCATACAGGTCTTTTGTATCCCTATGTAGGTTTATTCCTAGGTATTTTACTCTTTTTGTTGCAGTAGTAAATGGGAGTGTTTCCATAATTTCTCTTTCAGATTTTTCATCATTAGTGTATAGAAATGCAAGAGATTTCTGTGCATTAATTGTGTATCCTGCAACTTTACCAAATTCATTTATTAGCTCTAGTAGTTTTCTGGTGGCATCTTTAGGATTCTCTATGTATAGTATCATGTCATCTGCAAACAGTGACAGTTTTACTTCTTCTTTTCCAATTTGTATTCCTTTTACTTCTTTTTTTTTCTCTGATTTCCATGGCTAGGACTTCCAAAACTATGGTGAATAATAGTGGTAAGAGTGGATATCCTTGTCTTGCTCCTGATCTTAGAGGAAATGCTTTCAGTTTTACACCATTGAGAATGTTTGCTGTGGGTTTGTCATATATGGCCTCTATTATGTTGAGGTAGTTTCCCTTTATGCCCACTTTCTAGAGAGTTTTTATCGTAAATTGGTGTTGACTTTTGTCAAAAGCTTTTTCTGCATCTATTGAGATGATCATATGGTTTTTATTCTTCAATTTGTTAATATGGTGTATCAGATTGATTGATTTGCATATATTGAAGAATTCTTGAATCTCTGGGATAAATCTCACTTCATCATGGTGTATGATCCCTTTATTGTGTTGTTTGATTCTGTTTGCTAGTATTTTGTTGAGGATTTTTGCATCTATATTCATCAGTGATATTGGTCTGTAATTTTCTTTTTTTGTAGTATCTTTGGTTTTGGTATCAGGGTGATAGTGGCCTCATAGAGTGAGTTTGGGAGTGTTCCTTCCTCTGCAATTTTTTTGGAAGACTTTGAGAAGGATGGGTTTTAGCTCTTCTCTAAATGTTTGATAGAATTCACCTGTGAAGCCATCTGGTCCTGGACTTTTGTTTGTTGGAAGATTTTTAATCACAGTTTCAACTTCACTACTTGTGATTGGTCTGTTCATATTTTCTGTTTCTTCCCGGTTCCGTCTTGGAAGGTTATACCTTTCTAAGAATTTGTCCATTTCTTCCAGGTTGTCCATTTTATTGGCATAGAGTTTTGTGTAGTAGTCTCTTAGGATGCTTTGTATTTCTGCGGTGTCTGTTGTAACTTCTCCTTTTTCATTTTTAATTTTATTGATTTGAGTCCTCTCCCTCTTTTTCCTGATGAGCCTAGCTAACAGTTTATCAATTTTATCTTCTCAAAGAACCAGCTTTTAGTTTTATTGATCTTTGCTATTGTTTTCTTTGTTTCTATTTCATTTATTTCTGATCTCATCTTTATGATTTCTTTCCTTCTTCTAACTTTGGGTTTTGTTTGTACTTCTTTCTCTAGTTCCTTTAGGTGTAAGGCTAGATTGTTTACTTGAGATTTTTTCTTGTTTCTTGAGGTAGGCTTGTATAGCTATAAACTTTCCTCTTAGAACTGCTTTTGCTGCATCCCATAGGTTTTGGATCATCATGTTTTCATTGTCATTTGCCTCTAGGTATTTTGTGATTTCCTCTTTGATTTCCTCAGTGATATCTTGGTTATTTAGTAACGTATTGTTTAGCCTCCATGTGTTTGTGGTTTTTACATTTTTTTCCCTGTAATTCATTTCTAATCTCATAACGTTGTGGTCAGAAAAGGTGCTTGATATGATTTCAATTTTTTTAAATTTACTGAAGCTTGATTTGTGACCCAAGATGTGATCTATCCTGGAGAATGCTCCGTGTGCACTTGAGAAGAAAGTGTAATCTGCTGTTTTTGAATGGAATGTCCTATAAGCATCAATTAAATCTATTGGTCTATTGTGTCATTTAAAACTTGTGTTTCCTTATTAATTTTCTGTTTGGATGATCTGTCCATTGGTGTAAGTGTGGTGTTCAAGTCCCCCACTATTATTGTGTTACTGTTGATTTCCTCTTTTATAGCTGTTAGCAGTTGCCTTATGTATTGATGTGCTCCTATGTTGGGTGCATATATATTTATAATTTTTATATCTTCTTCTTGGATTGATCCCTTGATCATTACATAGTATCCTTCCTTGTCTCTTGTAACATTCTTTATTTTAAAGTCTATTTTATCTGATATGAGCATAGCTACTTCAGCTTTCTTTTGATCTCCATTTGCATGGAATATCTTTTTCCATCCCCTCACTTTCAGTCTGTATGTGTCCCTAGGTCTGAAGTGGGTCTCTTGTAGACAGCATATCTATGGGTCTTGTTTTTGTATCCATTCAGCAAGCCTGTGTCTTTTAGTTGTATCATTTAATCCATTCACATTTAAAGTAATTATCGATATGTATGTTCCTATGACCATTTTCTTAATTGTTTTGGATTTGTTTCTGTAGATCTTTTTCTTTCTTCTGTTTCCCACTTAGAGATGTTCCTTTAGCATTTGTTGTAGAGCTAGTTTGGTGGTGCTGAATTCTCTTAGCCTTTGCTGGTTTGTAACTCTTTTGATATTTCCATGGAATATGAAAGAGATCCTTGCTGGGTAGAGTAATCTTGGTTGTAGGTTCTTCTCTTTCATCACTTTAACTATATCATGCCACTCCCTTCCTGCTTGTAGAATTTCTGCTGAGAAATCAGCTGTTAACCTTGTGGGAGTTCCCTTGTATGTTATTTATTCGTTTTTCCCTTGCTGCTTTCAATAATTTTTCTTTGTCTTTAATTTTTGTCAGTTTGATTACTGTGTGTCTCGGTGTGTTTCTCCTTGGGTTTATCCTGTATGGAACTTGCTGTGCTTCCTGGACTTTGGTGGCTATTTCCTTTCCTATGTTAGGGAAGTTTTCGACTATAATCTCTTCAAATATTTTCTCTGGTCCTTTATCTCTCTCTTCTCCTTCTAGGACCCCTATAATGCGAATATTGTTGTGTTTAATGTTGTCTCAGAGGTCTCTTAGGCTGTCTTCATTTCTTTTCATTCTTTTTTCTTTTTTCTGTTCCGGAGCAGTGAATTCCACCATTCTGTCTTCCAAGTCAATTATCCGTTCTTCTGCCTCAGTTATTCTGCTCTTGATTCCTTCTAGTGTAGTTTTCATTTCAGTTATTGTATTTTTCATGTTTGTTTGTTCTTTAATTCTTCTTGGTCTTTGTTAAACATTTCTTGCATCTTCTTGATCTTTGCCTCCATTGTTTTTCCCAGGTCCTGGATCATCTTCACTATCATTATTCTGAATTCTTTTTCTGTAAGGTTGCCTATCTCCACTTCATTTAGTTGTTTTTCTGGTGTTTTATCTTGTTCCTTCATCTGGTACATAGCCCTCTGCCTTTTCATCTTGTCTATCTTTCTGTGAATGTGGTTTTTGTTCCACAGGCTGCAGGATTGTAGTTCTTGCTTCTGCTGTCTGCCCTCTGGTGAATGAGGCTATCTGAGAGGCTTGATGGGAGGGACTGGTCATGGGTAGAGCTGAAGGTTGCTCTGATGGGCAGAGCTCAATAAAACTTTAATCCACTTGACTATTGATGGGTGGTGCTGGGTTCCCTCCCTGTTGTTTATTTGGCCTGAGGCAACCTAACACTGGAACCTACCTGGTCTTTTCGGTGGGGCTAATGAAAGACTCTGGGAGGGCTCACACCAATGATTACTTCCCAGAACTCTGCTGCCAGTGTCCTTGTCCCCGCGGTGAGCCACAGCCACCCCCTGCCTCTGCAGGAGACCCTCCAACACTAGCAGGTAGGTCTGGTTCAGTCTCCCCTGGGGTCACTGCTCCTTCCTCTGGGTCCCGATGCACACACTACTTTGTGTGTGCCCTCCAAGAGTGGAGTCTCTGTTTCCCCCAGTCCAGTCGAAGTACTGCAATCAATTCCCACTAGCCTTCACAGTCTGATTCTCTAGGAATTCCTCCTCCCGTTGCCGGACCCCCAGGTTGGGAAGCCTTATGTGGGGCTCAGAACCTTCATTCCAGTGGGTGGACTTCTGTGGTATGATTGTTCTCCAGTGTGTGAGTCACCCACCCAGCAGTTTTGGCATTTGATTTTACTGTGATTGTGCCCCTCTTACTGTCTCATTGTGGCTTCTCCTTTGTCTTTGGATGTGGGGTATCTTTTTTGGTGAGTTCCACTGTCTTCCTGTCGATCATTGTCCAGCAGCTATTTGTGAATCTGGTGTTCTCACAAGAGGGAGTGAGAGCATGTCCTTCTACTCCGTCATCTTTGTTCCTAATCTTTTTTCTTAATATAGTTTCTCAAATATGCCATGCCATTTACTGTTTCATTCCTTTGCATGTTGTGTTTCCTCTGCCTGGAATTGAGCTAAGATGAGACTCCCTCAATTTCCTCCTCCCTCCCATTCTTTGGAGGATTTCTATATCTTCGTTTGTAAGAGAATATTGTTTTTTAATATAACCTCTTTTCCTGGTAATTGTTTATATTAGTAAGATATATTTTTAATCTTAAATTTTATTACTGATTGTTTTATGAAAGTATTTTTTTTCCAGAAGATTTTCTATGTTTTCTGTTTCTCAGGTTTCCTATAATCTTTTCCTACCACAAATACGTCCAAAAAAGATGCAATGAGAAATCATTCTTGAATTTAGATTGAAAGGTAATAGGCATACATTTAAGCCTTTTTAGATTAGCATTTTTATTATATATACAATTGTAAAACCTGTGTTGGCTCCCACCCATGGCCTAGAACCTTTAAATATTAGAAATGAACTGGTTAAGCATCTGTGTTAAATCGTTAAGACATGCTGGACTAGGAACCTGTTCTTGGACTTAGGTGAATAGAACCTACTGTAAAGTATCATTACTATTCATTAATTTTATAATAAAATACATGTAATTTCACCAAAAGTGATTTTTATTTGATTTTTAAAAATCCTCTTTCCTGATTAAGAAATCCTTTGAACCATGTGGATTATTTAATTTTGGAAGGGCTGAACTTCTGCTTAAGAATGAAGGAAAGTCCACTCATAAAGATTCTATACTCCAAGTATGCCGTGCAGATTATAGAACTTTTCAAGTTTGTAGTATTAAAGTTAATTCGATAAAACTAAGCTAGTGAAACAACTAACAACTTCTAATGATTTTTCAGTTCATAATCAAATGTGACTTTAAAATGTTAAAATATAGTTTGTATAACTCAAAATAACAGCTGGCATATATCCCGTATGAAGGAGGAAATCAATTTTATTACATTTAAGAAGTCAAATTAAAGTGTGACATTAGAAAAAATATTCACTGCAGCTGCTCAGATACACGGTCTGTGGATAAACATACTCCTTCAGTTTCAAGTGATGTCAGCCCAGCACTTTTATGAGCAGTCCATTTACTTTCGGGATAATGGGAGACTTTTCTGTTTATTGATTGTTCAATACAAAAGAAAACTTGAATGAGGTTGTAACAACTTATATTTCTAGCTGACTCAGTCACTGTGGGATAGAATTGCCAGTTTATAACCATCTGGTTCTTAGCTATCCTGCTATGAGATTTGGAAGAAATCATTAAGAAACAGGAGCTAGTGGGCTTATGTGATCTGAAATGTGTTGGAATTTTGAAGTTATTTCTTTAGAGAAAGTGAAATGCTGTGTAGCAGTGACAGTGTAATGAGACTTTGAATTTTTAATGCTCCTCTCAGACTCACATTGAATAAAAATACCCAACCTGCATTTGCACCCTCTCATGGCAAGACTAATTAGTTTGGTAAAATTTGGGCATGGTTTTATTAGGTGGGTATGATAATAAATCAGAGCCAGAACTGATCTGAGCAAAATTTTATGACTTATTACTTTACAGTCTCCAGGTTCTGATGTGTACTGGCGGTAAGTGGAGTTGTCTGGTAGGTTTAGTCCAGAGCAGTCCCTACCTAGGCACCAAAATCGTGGCCGAGGTGAGTTGATGCCATTTAGGATGAATGGGGCTAATGCACCATCACCTGAAAGAGGTTCTTTGATTTGGGACATTGGAAACAAAGACGAATTAGTTCACTATGAGAGGAAAATGCATAAGCTGATTAACAATTAAATTAAGCTTATAGCATTAAGTGTAACATGTATAAAACTGATATATCCTGGTTTAAACACTCACTAAAGACTGATAAACTCTAGAAATTGTTGACTGGAGAATAAAATCTACTACATATCCCTGGAGTCTTCTGTTTAAGTTCCAATTCTAGTGGCTTGCTTTTTCACTTTCACCCTGGTCCTGCTTTAGATCCCCGCCTTTGAACTCTGTGAACAGTAAAATGAGCTATAGCTAATTGGCCATCTGCTGTGTCAGCACCCTGTATCATCCCGTCACTCCATCCTCACGTCCAATAACGTCACCCTTCCTGCCAGGCTGCCTCTGCATGTTTTCTGCCCATCGTTTCACACAATGAAGCTAACTTTTGTGCTCTTTCTTGGAGCCAACCAAGTAGATTTCCCCAAAAGTCAATCAAGCTGCAGAAAGTTAGAACTAACTGCTCTCCGGGCAAGACTGCACAAAATATTTTTCAAGCTTTAAGAACAATTACCATAGAGTGTCAGCCGGAAAATGGTCAGATGGGGAAGCATTGTTGTTATTCCTTGTTCCTGCACATTAAGAAAATGTACTTTTGCTTTATTTTCAGGATTTACATAAAGAATATTATCCTTGATGTGTCACTCTAAAATTGTACCATATGTTATTCTGCTATACAGAACTGTTCTTTTCTAAGATATCAAGCCATCTATAATTGGGTGCCAGACTTTTGAAATCTTTGAAGCAGAAAAGTGGTTTGAATATTTTTATTCAGAAAAAAACACTTTAATGTGAAGTGTTGAATGAAGACTAAAAATTGAGTATGTTTCTTAAAGAGGCAACTCATCTCAGTAAACTATCTTAAAAATATATAAGACTTTGTAATTTAAGCTTTCTAGAAAATCTTTTAAGCAATTAATATTCAACAGTGCAATAGACTTTAAGACTGAATTTATTTTTTGCCAACTTGTCCCTTACGTATCCATATATTTGTAGAAGATTGAATATAAACAGGTTAGAAAGAAGCCTTTATACAAAATGCTCTAGTAGCAAAACAGAGTGATATGATAAAAAAGGCTCGTAGTGGGTTGCATTGTGTCCCCTCAAAATATATGTTCAAGTCCCAACCCTTGTCGCTTTATTTGGAAATGGGGTTTGCAGATACAATCAAATCAAGATGTGGTCATAGTATAGTTGATTAGGGTCACCCCTAAATCCAATGACTGGTGTGTTTAGAAGAGAAGGGAGAGGAAGATTTGGATACAGAGGCATAGAGGAAACATGGAGAGAGAAGAAAGCTATGTGAAGATGAAGGCAGAGATTGGAAAGATGCAGCTACAATGAAGGGATGCCAAGTATTGCCAACAACCATCAGATGCCAGGAGAGAAGCACAGAACAGATCCTTCCTCAGAGCCTCCAGATGAAACCAGCTCTGCTGACACCTTGATTTTGGTCTTCCAGCCTAGAGAACTGTGACAGAGTAAACTTCTGTTGTTTTAAACCACCCAGTCTATGAAAATTAATTATGACAGTCCTAAAACTAATACAGAGCTCTTCCAGGTAAGATTTTTTTCAAAATATGTCATTTATGGAGGACTTTGAATGGCTTTCAACAGGTGGGTGGAGAGGAAAAACAATTCCATGTAGAAATGCGAACAAGAACTGAAGAAGTTCCTTCATGTTTTCAAAGTAGTTTTGGGAGCAGAGAAAGAAGAGTGGAAATAGCTGAGAGGGGCTCCAGAGTTTGGATGTTGTTTTGAACACAAATGGAGCAAATTAAAGTTATATATATTTTTAACTTTTTCTTTCTGATTATCAAAGGGATACAGGCTTTCTGTTTCCAAAAATAAGGCTGCTTTATGTACTGAAAATACTTAGAAGTAAGTACTAAGTAAAATATAACAAACATTTAAGTGCATAGTTCAGCTTACAAGAGAGAAAAGAAGTACCACCAAAAAGATGACATGAGGAGAAGGCTTTCCAGAGGAGTGAATTGGACCCGGGAGCCTTGGTTCATGTGTGTAATGAACACAGGACATGCATTCATCTTCACAGCTGTGCCTGCAGGGCAACAGACAGTGCCTGGGCTCCTGCCAGTTGGGGAAACAGAAGTCAAAGCTTCCAGTAAAACGTGATTAAGAAAAAGAAAATGCAAATGCCAGCAAAGAAAAATGTTTAGGAGACTTCCTCTCCTAGGCTAGACTTCTCTGAAAACTTCAATCCCATATCTGCCCTTGCTGGCATTTTTGTGCCATTATACCACCTTTATGATCCTGGACATCACAAGCCCAGGAATTTGTCTAAAATGACTCAGAATTGGTAATTCTCCTTCAGCAACACATACCTCTCAGGATTCCCACGGGCAACCTCTAAAATAGGGATTTGCTAGCAAAGGTGACCAAATCATAAGCAAACAATCACCATGACAAAAGTTAGAAAATGTACAAGGAAGATCACTACGGTGCTTTCTCTAAAACAGAAAAATTAATGAAATAATTGTCCACTAGTTTGTCATTGATTTAAAAAATAAAGTAATTTGCGCCAATTAAAACCGATGATGTAAATTTGCATTTATTAATTTGAAAAGATGCAGATCATTTATTAAGTGAAAAATGCAGTTCATAAATGTATTATAAGATAGAGTATTTTGAACATGTGTGTAAACACACACACACACAAGCATACAGGCATATATATACACACAAATATCTGTGTGTCATAAAGCATAGAGTACTGAAAATTCATATCAATGACTTTGCTTTGGTAAAGGAATAGCAGTGATGTTCTTTTTATAACTTTATACTCTAGAAGTTGTTTAATTTTTATGTTTTTATTTTATTTTATTATGGATTATTAAAATATCATACATAGATAATAATATAAATAATAGTATTAAAAACACCTGTGATCCCATCTACCACCTTAAGAAATAAATAAATCAAATACAGAATAAATATGTGATATGTGTTTTTGTTATAATTATGTAATCTCTAAAATGTTATTATAATTGCATAATTTATTAAACATTTATGAATTATAGTTTTATTATAATTTATATTTATTTCTAGAATCGTGGCTTATTTTACATATTTTTGAAATTTGAATAAATATATAATCATACTCTATTCTTTGGAAAGTTGCTATTTTCCTCATTGTCATGTTTATGAATTTCTTTGGTAAATATGGCCCTAGTTCCTTCATTTTATATCATTAAAGGGTTATACTATGCTGTATTTCTGATAGATAAGTCATATTCTTAAAATATGTTGATTCACTCAAAGTCAGCAGTATAATTACAAGGTTCTTTTCCCTCAAACAATTAATAGGATAAGCTATGTCAATATATTTCCTACAAAGTCATGGCCTGGATCATACTCTAGAGCCACACTGCCTGAGTTCAGATCCTCCCTGCACCCTGATTCCTCCTCTGTAAAAGGGACCAATAACAATTTCACCTCATGGGTTTGTAGTAAAGATTTAAAGTCAAAAGAACAATGCCTGGCACGTATTAAGCATTTGACAAATGTTTCAAGAGTCAATCCCAGTCGGGCATATTGAAGCATTATTCTTGATAGACTTAAGTTCAGTTGTAACACAGGATTTCTACAACTATATTCACAGTTGAGACAGGTCTGTGAATTTCTTGTACTTTCCTAGACAGGGTTTGACATGGGATATTGTCAATGTTCATAAAAAGAATGTCCAAATGTTCCTTTTTTTAAACTATCCAGTGGTTTATATAACAAATGAAATAGTATTTCCATGTTGCTTCTGAAACCATATTGCTTTGTTTATAGACTTCACAGCCAAGCAGGCTTTCTGAATCCATCTGCATGCATTCTGGTAATTTTATTTTCCTGGAGCACTGTCCACTTTATCCTGGTTTTCAGATTTCTTTGTATCTGACCAGGCAAGACCACAGCCTCCATCGACTGCCTGGCTTCAGATGCTCTCTCCCTACTTTCTAGTGGTGTTTTGGGGAGAAGGTGACTTCCCTTCCATAAACCTTGGCCTTGTCACCTTTAAAAGGACAATTACAGAAGGTACTAAAATTGTTAATCACTTAGGGTGACTGGGGCTTAGTAAGTGCTTGTCAGTGTTAGCTCTCATTACTATGTAACTTCTGATTCTAATTTCCTTTCATTTGTATAGTTCTCTTCTCATTACTAAGACTATGTACTTGTGTGTCCTTCTCTTTCTAAACTATTCAGAGTGCTTCGGAATGTATATATTTTTTTGTCTTGTTTTGGTAAGTGAATAGGAAGAAGCAAGGGGCAGAGTCAAGGAAGTTGATTTTGGGGGCCTGGGGGTGATTATAATGGTTGACAGTAGAGTTTAAGCTGGATAAGAGTGAGAGTGGGGACATCAAGGGGTGATTGAGTTTGAAAATAAGGTAGGGTCAGCAGTGGATTGGTGGTCTTGATGGAGTTCAAGGAGTGTCAGAACTGAGATACTCAATGGAGTAAACCGAAAAAATAAGAGGTGCTGGTCTGAGGTTGGAATGTGTGAAGATAGTTTTAATGGAAGATGTGCAGTTTAGTTATTTGGAAATTTTCCTATGGGAAATAGTTAATTTCTCAATAATAAAAGATGATGCTTTACACCTAGTAGTTTCACACAAAATGTAAGTTGTTACCGATCATGTGTTTTGAAAGAGAGAAAATGATCTTAAAATATGTTTAAAATAATATAATTAAAAGTTCATTCTATTATACTTCGTGTGTTGCTTTCTTGGGAGGATTTGATTTTTACAAGGAAATATCTTAATTTTATGATTTGCAAATACTCTTAAGTACAGTAACAGATATTGTGTTAACTTCCCTTTTGAATTTTTCACTTTTCAACAGATTTAGATGTTGGAAACATGTAACATCCACTGAGCCTGGTACCATGCTAAGAAATATCTCATAGGAAATCCCACTGAATTTTTTAAACAACCCTTTCTGTTTATTGTGTTTTCCAGGAACACACCTTCTTTTAAGCTTATAAACCCATTGCCTTATTTTTATGATGTTCTCCAGCTCTGTAAGGAGAATAAATGGAGACGTGAGAATTATATTTCAGGGCACAGTGTGATAACCTTTGTCTCCTGTGAATTCAAGCTTTGTATTATGGAAGCACGTCACATTGACATATGCAGGATTTATTTGTTTTGATAACTATAATTTGTTGGGCAGAATATATCACAAAGCTGCCTTTTAATGTCTGCAGCCAACAGCATTTTTCTTTCGTGTGTCACTAAAAATGCTATGAAATAAGCAATCGGATTTGGGGTTTAAGTACCCTGTTGCCATTTGCTTCAAGCTGTGTTTTTCTCTTTAAGTGTACTGTACTACTTCTAACAACGTAGCTGTGGTTCACTACATCATACTGAATTTGTTTATAAATAGTGAGGCAGAAGTAAGCAGCAAGTTAGATTTAATGCAGGGCACCACGGCATCTTTAGATAAAGAGCTTGCAGGCATTGAATGGAAATTGCAAAATGACACAAAGAAAATTGAGATTCAGAGATTCGAACAACTGGTAGGTACAACAACTATTATTATTGTTTAAGGGACACAAGTGTAAAAACTAAAAAAAAAAAAAAAAAATCAGTGACCTTGAGACCAGTTCTCACTTGGGAATTTCAGGAAGATAAGAATTTATAGGTTTGTACCCAACTGGGAAGAGAAAAAAATCATTACTCATGTTCATCACTACCGCTCCTGAATCATTATGAAAGTGAAATAAACCCATTTGCATTGGAATTGCCATCTCCCTATTTCCACAACACTTTGTTTATGTACTGTGATAATTATTGTGCACACTCCATGTTTTATATTGGGGAAGTCTTCCAGTGTATGGAAAAGGAGATAAAATCTACTTAAAGCATAACTAGGAGAGTAAAATTCAACTTAGGTCTAAATTATTTATTGAACATCTGCCTTGTCCAGTTAATATTGGCTCATAATGTGCCTCATCATATTTCCAAGAAAAGTTCTCCATCTTCTAAGAAAGTAAAGCAGTGGAAACAGATGAATCCTGTTCAGCCAATTCTTTGCTCTGTGGCTCTAGGCAAAATATGAAATCCCTCTAATGACGGTTCCTAATGTTTATCAAATACTAATGTGTTTCCAGCACTGTGTTCTACACTATGACTTCATTTTAATCTCATAATAATTCTCACAAAACTCGTAGTAGGTAGTTGTTTCCACTTCAGAGGTGATGAAATGAAGGCACAGAGAAGCTGTGATGATGCCCATAATTAGTAAGTGCTAGAGCCGGGGTGTGAATTTGGAAACGCCACACCTAGTTGCTGCATTACATATATTTTAAATTTCGTGTTTTCGTCTGCAAAAAGGAATAATTTATAGTGCTATTAACAAATAGACATCACAGATATAAAGCACCTAGCACAGAGTAAGCTCATTGTGAATGGTAACTAGCCATCACTTTTTGGCTCAGATAGTTACCTCTTCTATCAATTTTTTTTCTTCTACCAATTTTTGATGTAGCTTAAGGGACCAGTGCCATTTCATTATTTGGCGACTTATAATGTTTAATAAATCTAAAAACAGTTTAGAAATGAATTTGTTTTATTTGTTGGCCCCTGAAATTCTCTACCCCTTTTCTGAATCTATCCTTAAAGAGGTTAGTTGAAAGTTATTTCATTATCACTGTCACCAATCATCCTCATCCTCTCGTGGTGCCAGAAGACCTAGAAAATCATTATAACTTTGACTTCTATCGCCTATCAGTTGAGAAAGACAATGGCCTAAGTTTAAAATATAGCAAGCTTTTGTAGCCACTTTTAAAACAAACGCCAGCAGCAGGGTTCTATTTCAAGTTCTATCCGCTGGTAATCTAAAACCAGATAGGAAACCAGGGCAATACGAAGTTTCTCTCTTTAATCTTTGGTCATCCCATTAGATCCCTAAACCATGTACAATTAACCAAACAAAAGTTTAGCCAGGGGTAAATTTCACGAGAGAATTACTTTCTGATTATTTTTAGGGGCATATTTTAAAATTAATTAACCGATTACTAAGTATTTTTTCTTTCATGCCATTTTTATTCACTCTTCAATTTATAATGAATCCTGGCTTTTGAATCACTTTAGCCTATGTACTAGAAGCTGGTGTCTTCCCAACTTGCACATATAAAATAGTGTTCTTGTGCATTCTTTTACTTTATGGTACAGAGGTTATACCTAATCTTACTAGTGTGGTCCTTTTTTCTCCTATCTGCTTTTCCAAACTTTTTTGGAGGTCAGTGCTGTTTTAAAGCTTCTCTACATCCCACTCTACTGGATATTACCTATAAATTTTTATTTTTTAAGTACTGCTCTCAAAGTCATTAAAATATACTGAAGGCTGAAATGCATTCTAGAACAACTCAACAAGGCAACTCTAGAGAAGATCTGAAAATTAGTTTTCTTCCATTTTTTTCTAGCATTTTCCATGTCCTTATCACATAGGTAAATGCTCCAAATGCCACTTAAAAGGCTATAAAGCAATGTGAGTAGGTGACCTAAGAATGCAGTAAACTATTGGTGTCAAGACCAAATTAGAATTCACGTTAAGGTCACAAGTTAGAGTTGTTTTATTACATTTTCATGAGTCAAAATCCTAAGAGGAGCATGTTTTATGGCCAGAGAGTAAGTTTGTTTTATAATTTGTCAGGGAAATAAATTCTATGGCTTGATCCATTTCTCAGGTAGTGTTTGTCAGAAGGGTGGCTCACCTTCAATTGCCTGGGTTGCGACTCTGCTTTTAAGAATAAATTTTACAGTAGGTAGTACACATAACGAGGGCCCACCTATACCTAGCCAGCCCTACACCAGACTCATTGTGTCTGTTATTGATAATAAATAATTATCTTTGTTTCATAGGTTTAAGGTCAGATGGACATGCTTATATGTGTAAGTTCAAATCCTGAGATAGGACAAAGTAGTCAAAGCTTAAGAAGTATTTTTTTCAAGCAGGTATCTTAATTAGCTTCAGAAAAGATGCAAATCATTCATCTCTTTTCCATGTCAGCAGTAGCAGCACTATTACCATTTTTATATGCTTTCTTTGGGCCAGGCCCCATCAAATACTGAAACTCTATGAGAAAATGTTCACAGACTCAGCTCAGTTATTTTTTTTTTTTTTTTGCGGTACGCAGGCCTCTCACTGTTGTGGCCTCTCCCATTGCGGAGCACAGGCTCCGGATGCTCAGGCCTAGCGGCCATGGCTCACGGGCTTAGTTGCTCCGCGGCATGTGGGATCTTCCCGGACCAGGGCACGAACCCATGTCTCCTGCATTGGCAGGCGGATTCTCAACCACTGCGCCACCAGGGAAGCCCAGCTCAGTTATTTTGAAGCGTTTAATTTTACTTTCAAAATTTTAATTCATAAATATTATCTCTATGAAAACAGAGTCACAAAAAGGTTTAGTGTTTTCAGGGATAGAACTAAGTGAATTCTGAGATGTGGAGTAGGAAAATGTGACCCCCTACCTATATTCCTAGACAGAGTGAACATCAACCCCATGTTAGGATTCATATCAAAGATGCCTCTAACACACTTGACTTCAGATAACACCTAATTCCACTGTTCACCCCTGATTGAAAAGACAAGTTAATGTAACCTGTGCCCTTTACCTTCTCCCCTTATCACTTTAAATCCTCACTCAATCCATCCACATTGGCTTTTATTGATGACTGCCCGAGAAAAGAATAGATATATACCTTTCTGCATTTCTTCCTTTCTTTATTCATTAATTCCAAAAGATATTTATTAAATGTCAACCATGTAAAGGCTTGGTTCCAGACATTAAGGATACAGCTGTGAACAAGCAGGGAAAAATTCATGTCTGCAAAGAGCCTATAATCTAGTTGGAGGAGACTAAAAAATAAGCACAATAAATAAGTAAAACGTTTAATAAGTTGGTGGTGAGTGCTATAAAGAAAATCAGCAGGAAGTAGGAAGAACTGGCCTTACCCATAGGAAAAGTAAACTTGCTCATATCTGGGAGGGAGCTGTACAACTTGGAGCAAGGCATCCAGGGAAGTGAGGCTCCTTGCCTCCCACAGACACTGGGAGATGAGCTGCTGTCTTCCTTGCTGGTTCCATTTCGGAGGGATGGCTGCCAGGACATTCTTGGGAGGCAAAACTGGCAACGGGGCTCTTAAAAGGACCTACTCCTAAGAAACGGCAAAGTAAATGCTCTAAGAAAAGGGAGAGAGGGACCTCTGTGGGTAGGCCTTCTGAATTCTGTAATCAGGGCAGTGGTGAGTGAGAAGTCAGAGGCCTAGAGTCCAGCTGAGGGGAACATTAAGACTCTTGATTGCCTTGTAGATGTGGTAAAGACCATAGTTGGTGAGACGGGTAGGCATTGGAGGGTGTGAACCAACCATGTCTTGGTCAGATTCACATTTCAACAGTTGAGAAAAACAGGACATGGGAGCAAAAAGGGAGACAGTGAAGAAGGGGTGAGGACAACTGAAATAGGGGAGAGCTGAGTGGTGTTGGCAGACAAGGAGAAAAGCTCAGCTGACAACACATCGACAACTACAGATGGATCCAGCCTCCATGACAGCTGTAAGGAGCAGACACAGACACTGAAAAATGTCAGCAGACACATTTAAACGAGAAGTTGGAGCAATATACATAGTGCGTTAGAGAGTGTTTTCTACTGCCCAGTGAGATGCCTGTGTGATATTTTGTGAATAATTAAGATTCCTAAACTCTTCAATGGTCTTCAAGCACAAATATCCTGGGTGTCAAGTCAATCAAGTGTGAGGATGAAGGAGACTTAGCAAAAGTAGGGATCCTTGTAACTTGATGGAGTTTATCCTTGGGAGAACACTCTTTCTTCAGTATAATTAATCACGCACAACTTACATTTGTATGTAAAATATAGAGCTGTCACTTCCTAAGACTGCATAAAATAGAAAAATTCAAGATATGTATTTTGCCCCTTTCAATGAACTTTATACACAATGTACAAAAAAAAAGTTGTCTCCTAAAAGTGCTCCTATGGAATCAATACTTAATTTTCATTCTTTTGTAAATAATACTTGAAGAAATTAATTTTACATGAGAGTAGTGTTTTTCCCAAATCGTAGACCATTGATTTTTTGAAGGTTAATAGTTTAATGAAGAGAGGTTAGTTGAGTGACCAAAAGTTTGAGGAATACTGGATTAAACAGAGTTGAACAATTTTGCTTGCTATAGAACACAGAGCATTTAATACGTTATGGTAAGTTGTGCCTCTCTGAGAAACAGATATGAAATGAAATTTTTCTAAATGTATTTTTGACCATGGACTTCCTTTTTTTTTTTAACTTCTGACTGTATCTCTGAACTGAAGTTCTGTGGAGATATATAGAAAAAATTATTACATTTATTGGTTTGAGAATGTCTTAGACGTTGACCTAAGTATGAGAGTAATTCACACCTTCATGTAGAAGAGGTTCTTGGATGGATCAGAGCAGGACTTCAGTGGGCTACTACCAAATGTAAAATAGCTAGCTAGTGGGAAGCAGCCGCATAGCACAGGGAGATCAGCTCGGTGCTTTGTGACCACCTAGAGGGGTGGGATAGGGAGGGTGGGAGGAAGAAACAAGAGGGAGGAGATATGGGAATACATGTATATGTGTAGCTGATTCACTTTGTTATAAAGCAGAAACTAACACACCATTGTAAAGCAATTATACTTCAATAAATACGTTTAAATAAATAAAAGATCACTAAAAAGAAAAAAAAAAGTTCACTGAAGGCTGAGGTCAGCTGGAGCTGGTTGTGAAGCCATGTGCAAGCCACAGACATCAAGGTTAAGTGCTTATTCATGGTACCAGAGGGCACCTAGCCCCTGGCTAGAGGGATGATCCTATATTAGGAAAAAAACTGCTGATTTATTCACAAAGTCTGCAATATTTTAAGGTCTCCTAGCCAACCAGAGGGAATGTCAAGAGTCTGCCAGTTTGAGAATTCTGGTTCCTGCCAAATTAACCTGGCAGCTGTTCTGAGAGTGCTCAGGCAGCTCCAGATCTATCCAGTAGCTTCATTCCATGGTCTTTATAGCCTGGTTCCCCTGGAGCAATACAGAAGAAGAGTGCTGTAGTTTTTAGAGACACAGCAAGTGGCGGTGTTTCTGTAATTTGCTCAGTGTGCAAGAGCTCAGATGGAGGCTTGCTGAGCTTCAGACTAAGGTATCAAAAATGATTGTTGCTTATTTTTTTCTATCATACTAGATGGTCATGTATTAGACTTGCTCCTGATATTTCACATCCCACATTCTGTACCCAATTAAAAGAGTGACAGTCTGACAAGCCCTTTCCCTTTGTCTTTCTCCCTTCCAGCATCTGTCATTCTTTTTGAAAGAGAAATTTGCAATATGTTTATTTTACTGTTAATTTATTTACAAGTGGGATAGAAGCCATTGTGAGAACTTGGCATTTAGGAGCTAGTTAATATTTTTCTGTTATAACTGCCAACTGCAATAGACTCATTGTCCTCTGCGAGTTTCTGTTTGGATGGCTCAATGGAGACGACACTGTTCCCATCACCTAGAGACTTAAATTGAGAGTTCTTATGGAACTAGGTAAATCGTGTCAACACGACAGTAAGAAGAGAAAGTGAGACGTTTAAAAGGAGGTTGTTGAATCCTGTCCCCGTAGAGTTAATGACTGGAGTCTGTCATTTCCATCTTGGAGGACTGATCCTGGGGTGATGTGCTGCATCCCAACTCAAACCTTCCTTCAGCGCTGGGTCTTCAGTACCTTCAGCTCTTCAGCACAATTCCAGGAGAAACTGTAATATACAGTTGACTCTGCATTTGCTAGTAATTTTAAACAATTTCTTAGTTCCTAGTGAAAACCTGTTAGGTAAGGCAAGTTTGCCCTGCACACATATCCACCTGGCCTATCTCAACATGCAAACAGCAAGGATTCAAGAAAGACCTGAAAGATCTAGCCAAACCCTGAGCATTTTAATGGAGATGTTTACAAAACCAAGTAGAAAATGGATTCTGAGTTTCTTGACTCTGTTGCTGTTTTTATTATGCCATGCATCTTTTGAATGAGAGGGGGAAAAAAAAGAATGGCTCACCCTGTCCCAATTTTATTCCTTTGCATTTAAAAAAAATGTTTAGCAGCATTTATGTTAAAATGTGTTTTATTTTAAAACTTTTTGCATGAGTGAGGAAAGCTATATATTTCTTCACATTCAGTCATTTATTATTCATGAAATCAGAGCACAAATAGCCTGTCAGAATATAGCTAAAGGGCTGAATTTAGACTAAGAGGCTCGCTGTTACCATGTAAAGTGCCATAAAAAAATGAAATCATAATAACAGGGAGTAGATATATTGTTCTTCCTGAGGATATGTCCCCCAAGTCTCACAAAGCATTAATCATTATATCCATTTCTCTTTTCAAAGCTCCAGGCATTATTTTGGATTTCTTTGTTCTCTGTTGAATGGTCAAATTATACTCTGACTGCATGCATTGCATTGTACATTACACCTCTTTGTCAAATTCCCATAAAGTGCTTCTGTAAAATGTTTTGGGTATCGCTGAACACTTTTTTGTGTTATTCAGAAAAATTTAAATTTATGGGCCTTTTCTTAAGGTAGTTTCTTAAAGCTATAAAAGGTAGACGCCCCCAAGAAACTTTCAACGTTTAGGAATGCAAGTGACTGAGCTCTGCAATCTGAAGGAGTCAGCTCAAATTGTTAAAGAGTCCACATCCAGGATGTTGTGTTCATTGTTTAATTAGGATGCATTTCTCTGCCAGGAAATTATTCCTGTTCTAATAAGGTACCTCTAGCTAAATCTGCTTTGAAAAAGCAGCTCTTGTCTTTGCATTTAAAGATGCATTTCACAGCATTCCTCCTTGATCAAGCACCAACCAAGGAAATATACACCAGAGACGATCTGGGAAAGCATGTTTGCTAATTGTCCCTTTGGATGAAAAAATCTGATGACTAGGAGTTTGGAGAAGATATAATTGTTAATGCATAAACACAGTGTCTTCTGAGGCTTCTGGATACCCCAAAGAATTGCTGACCAACGAAGTCCTGACAGGAATTTGTAAGTTGAATTTGAGACATTGACAGATAATGTGGGACTGGAGACCTTCAGTGAAGAGGGTGATAATTTACTGTAAGCAAATTGAACACCCAGCTCTCGTCATCTTCTGTCACTGCTGAGCCTCCGTTTGGCCACTTGGGTTGTTGTGCACCCCAGCATCTCACACACGGACCACCCGCTCCAGCCACCTCGTGCCTCACCCACTCCTCCCACTCCCAGACTCAGTCTTCACCGAGTGAAGGACTCACCCAACCAACACACGGGCCAGTGTGGCCACCTGTCAGTGTAGCTAGACTATCTAGGATTATTTAGATGCACTTCTCCACAGTATTAGATACAATCATCTGACTTGAAAACAACTGCTAGAGTAAATGTGCACATCTGAATAGACATATTGTCCAAAACGCAAAGCACTACCTTCTTGATTTCACATGCCTCTTTCCTGAAAACACTCTTGTATATATAAGCCTGTTTATTTTTACCTCTAATCCTTTTTATCACACCTCACTAATATTTACTCAGTTTGAAAATTATTATGTTGGTTGCATGACTAAACTTTGATTCATTCTGTGTCTTCAGTATTCAAATATTAACCCATCTTCTTGACCACATGACTATTGAATAAATGCCATTGTCCACACCCCTAAATTTTTATCATTGGAAGTTAAGACATCTTTACCATTATTTAATAATTTAATAAAATGCATTTGCATTTCCCTTGATGACCTTGCAGCAAAGTATAAAAAGTATATACAATTTATCACTGAAAAACAAATTGGTTTGTCTTAGGAGTACATATTATCCTAGCTAATAAATAGTAGAACTTTTGAATGCAGTGTATATAATGTAATCAAACTTAGGTGTCTTGGTATGTGGAGCTCAGGAATACTTTTGTGCATTTTCTAGTCTTTTAATATATACCTGTCTCTCCTTATGTTCTGAATTTCCATTTGAGTAATAAAAGTGATTATTTTAAAATTTCCAAAAGTCCTGCATTCAACTTTTTTCTCTAAAATATTATCAAAATAATCTTCTAAGTTCTAGGACTATTTTAGTCTGTTGTCTTACTGAAAGACCATTGTGTCAGAATGCTGTATATAGGATAGAACCTGGAGACACATCTTCTCATAGATATAAATTTTAAATATTAAAGTCACCTTGTGGCCTCTGAAAACTAAAATGATTTTGCCAGTAGAAGGAATCATCCTCTTATTTGGAAGCAGGATATTCAAAAGTAAGGTCTCCCTAGATATGTTTAGAAATACACAGAAATATTTAGAAATAAACAGTTTTGGTGAGCCACTTTTTACTATTTTCTTTAAAAACAGCATTTATTGATAAATTTATAACTACAAATATGTACAGAGTTTCATATAATAAATATACAAAGACACATCATTTGGAGCAAAACAAAACATGTATTGGAATCCAGCTACTTTAAGAAGCAATGGTAGGGGGCTTCCCTGGTGGCGCAGTGGTTGGGAGTCCGCCTGCCGGTGCGGGAGACACGGGTTCGTGCCCTGGTACGGGAAGGTCCCACGTGCCGCGGAGCAGCTGGGCCCGTGAGCCATGGCCGCTGAGCCTGTGCGTCCGGAGCCTGTGCTCCGCAGCGGGAGAGGCCACGGCAGTGAGAGGCCCGCATACCGAAAAAAAAAAAAAAAAAAAAAAAAAAAAGAAGCAATGGTAATCTAATGTTTTCTTTCCCCTAGTATTTTTTTTTTGACTCTATGTATAAGACATAATTAACCATAGAAACTGTTTTTGGTCAGATGCCATCCTCTGTGGCCACCACCAAGTGCCCAGTTTGAATGTTCTGGAAGCATTGTGATTTACATTAATTTCAGCCATGTTTATCCTTCATTCACCAGCAGTTACTAAGTTTATAGCTTTAGGTCAGAGATTCTCCATATACAGTTCATGTATGGATGTTAGAGAATCCATGAATCCCCTGACATTTTCTTCTAGTTTGTGTTTCTATGTCTTTCATCGATTTGTTAAGAACTATTGTTTTACATTCTCTGACATAAATCCTAGCAATGTTTTCTAAAGTCAGTCTCCTAAGGCAATAGAAATACAAGCAAAAATAAACAAATGGTACCTAATCAAACCTACAAGCTTTTGCACAGCTAAGGAAACCATAAACAAAATGAAAAGACAACCTACAGACTGGGAGAAAATATTTGCAAACTATGCGACTGACAAGGGATTAACTTCTAAAATATATAAACAGCTCATACAACTCAATAACATTTATCACTCTTGAATTCTGGCAAAAGTGGAGACATGTCACAATGAGTAGTTTATATTGGAAGGATGATTTTGAGACCATTTAACAAATATTTTAACTCAAAACAACAAAAATTTCTATACTGAATGTTGAATATGGGAAAATTTTTAAATGGCCATCATTGGCTCACCAGTTTTAGGCTTTAGGAGAAAAAGAAAAGAATAAATAAGAGAAAGTAATATTGAAAGACTTGCATGAGAAGACAGAAAAAACAGACTATTAATTTAGCAGTGACTTGGATCTATCATAACTAGAGGAATATCAGAAAGTTATCTCCCAGCCAAAAAAGTACAATATGGTACCATATCTTCTGCTCTTGAAAAATAAGTCCAAGCATAAAATATCTGAAAATGGAGTTAGATGACCTGAGTTCAGTACTACGTCCTGCAAAAAATAGTAGTGCAGCCTTGGGTGAGCCAGTTAGACATTTAGGCTTGTCTCTAAATGAGGAAATAAGAATGCCTCTTTCACCTATATATCATGGTGATCATAAAGTGAAATTTTCTCTTTTGACAACTCTTGGGCACTCTAAATTTTAGTGTACTTTTGTAAACTGTTTTAAAATTATACCCCCTACCCCTGCCACAGAAAAGTCAAAGAACTGGTGATGTTTTTGCCATGTACAGGGAATCTGGCAGAGTGGTTGCCAAGATAACTTCAATTTTAGTCCCAGTTATTTCACAATCTAAGCTGTAACTTTAGTGTGTCATAAGTTTTCCAGTTTAATTTCCTCTTCTATAAGTGAATTAGACAAGGTGATCTCTGATAGGTACAGTCAGCCCTTTATATCCACAGTTTCTGGGCTTCCCTGGTGGCGCAGTGGTTGAGAATCTGCCTGCCAATTCAGGGGACACAGGTTTGAGTCCTGGTCTGGGAAGATCCCACATGCCGCGGAGAGACTGGGCCCGTGAGCCACAATTACTGAGCTTGCGTGTCTGGAGCCTGTGCTCCGCAACGAGAGAGGCCGCGATAGTGAGAGGCCCATGCACCGCAATGAAGAGTGGACCCCGCTTGCCACAATTAGAGAAAGTCCTCGCACAGAAACGAAGACCCAACACAGCCATAAATAAATATTTTTTTTTAAAAAAAGCCTCTGTATATCCACAGTTTCTGCATCCATATTTCCACCATCGAGGATGGAAAATATTTTTAAAAAACCAATTTTCAGAAATTTCTGAAAACCACAACTTGAATTCTATGCACCAGCAACTATTTACGTAGTGTTCAAATTGTATTTATTACTGTTTACATAGCATTTACATTGTATTTGGTATATAAGCAGTCTAGAGATGATTTAAAGTACACAGGAGGATGTGTGTATGTTATGTGCTAAGACTTCACCATTTTATATCAGGGACTTGAGCATCCTCAGATTTCAGTATCTGTGGGAGGCGCTGCAACCAATCTCCCATAGATACTGAAGGACAACTGTATTCATTGTCTATAAATTAAATATAATGTAACACAGGGGAGAAAATATTATTCACCAGAACTAAATTTTTTGGTATTTAATAATTCAATAAATAATTATAGGCTGCCTACTCTTTGCTTGGGGTTAGACAAGTGATCGAGGCAGATAAAATTCAGACCCAGAGGGAACATTCTAGATGGAGAGACAGACAACAAACAAGGAAACAAGTGAATGTGTAATTTCAGATAGTAATAAGTGTAATGAACAAAAACAAGGCAAGGTAAGAGATTGGGAAGTGGCTGAGGGTACAGAGACAATTTTCAGTGAGGTATTCTGGAAAGGTCTCGCTAAAATGGTGACAATTGAGCAGAGACCTGAATTAAGCAAGGGAATAAGCTATGGGAAGAGCTAGAGATTCTAGGCCGAGGAAACCACACATGCATAGGCACCAAGGTGGCCGGTGTGGCTGGAGAGGGGTGAATGGGGGGAAGAGTAGTTGGAGGTGTGGACACAGGGCTTTTGCTTGTAGGTCCATCATCCATTCAAGTAAACTTTTGTGTACAGAGTGAGAAAGAAGTCGAGGTTCATTCTTCTATATAGATATGCAGTTGTTCCAGTACCATGTTTTAAATAGACTATCCTACTCTCTGAAATACATTAGTGCTTTAAAAAATAATCCATCAGTCATCCATGTGTGCGTCTCTTTATGGATTGATTCTCTATTCTGCCTCTTTGATCTTATATGTCTGTATTTCTGCCAAAACCACTCTGTCTTAATTACTTAGAGTTTTATTTATGGTTAGTCTTGAAATCAGGTAGTCTAAGCCTTCCAACATTCTTTTTATAAACACTGCTTTGGTTTTCTTGGTCATATCTGACCACCGTGGTTCAAGATGGAAGCTCTCTCGGCTCCTTCATCGCATTGGTTTTCTGTATGCTCTGCATGCTGTACCAGCAATAAAATCTAACTTTCCCAGAGCGACAGCTTTATCTATTCTCTGCTGAGGGCATAATGCTGAGAAGAGTCAAAGAATCACACTAAAGTGACTCTAACTTCAGCCAGATCCTTACTGCTGATTCATTTCGTAATGATCTCCTAACACGCCACCCACGTCCGGTGTTCCAAAGCTGAAATACTCTTAATGCTCTAACTATCCAATTCTTAGCAGGTTACTTTGCCCAATACATTACTGATAAAATTAAACATCTTTCATCTCATGTACATTACTTTTCAATATTTTGTAATTTTTTCTTTCTGAATGTTTCTTCCCTTTAAAAAAAAAGAAATCCCCTCAACCTATGTGTTTAATTTCATCCTTCGATTATCCCCTCTTTCTTTTCTCCGTGTTCACTGGCTTCTTCCTGCCTCTGACGGCTCAGGCACACCTGTCTCTTGCTGTAGTTACTCTCGTGGCTACTAGCGCCAGGTGGGCTCCAGCTGACACCCACCGGGTGCAAACTTACAATGCACATGCTGTGTGCTTCTCACTTGTCTCCATGGCTGTCCTGTTGACCCCAAGGCTTCAAATACCATGGGATCCTGGTTGGCACTAACCCTTGGGCAACTAGAAGGTGTATGGGAAATTCAAAGCCCTGGTGTAAACCCTTCCCCAGTCGGAGGTGGGCTCTGGGGATTAAATGTGAACACATGCATTGTTCTTCTTCTCCCCAGGTGGATGGGCTGGAGACACGTTTTGGTGGCATTTCACAACACAACGCTGCCAGACTGAGAACCCATTGGCACGTAGAGGTGGCCAGCTTGGTAGCACGTCTTTAGATTGGCTTTCCCTTCTCTCCCTCGCCCCTCACTGCTCCCTCAGTGACTGTCCTTTCTAGTGAAATAGGACCACATATGGCTTTGCTTCGAGCCTTGCTTTTTTCACACTATTCTTGCTGCCACGGAACCAGGAATGGCTTTAGACAGCACACCCTCAGATAGGTTTTGCGAGCTGGATTGCCCCCCTGAAGCAGGATCAGATTTTGATGAGAACCAGAGTGATTTCTCTTGGCCTGCAGCAGCATCTCAGTTCCTCAGACTTGCACTTGCCGGGAGCTGGGAGGAGGCACAGGTGGAAGGGGAGAACGAGAATTGCTAGTGACTGCATGTCTGGACTCCCCACCCAGATGGGGGACGCCATGCTACCCTCGGCAGCATCTCCAACTGCTAAGAAAGAGGGTCGGCATTGGGGGAGGGCTTCTTTCAATTTGGAAACAACATTTATCATATTTCAGAATGTTTTCCAAGCCATTTCTTGATTTACTTGGAAGATTGCCAACTGTCAGTGGCCTTGTGAGCAAGTGAGGACTCTTCAGCGTATCCTGGCTGTGTTGAAGGCGTTCCTGTCCCCAGAACCGTGTGACCCAGTAGCCCTGTGGCGCTGCTGACGCCTGTGGTGTGTGAGAGTGTGACTGGGGTCCCTGGCGAGCCCCCCAGGAAGCCTGTGTGCAGAGACCCAGGGATCTCAGAGAGAGTTCGTCTTCTCTATTGAGCACTGCTCTCCATTTAAAACTCGCCCCTTGCGTGGTCCTGGCCTTAGTAGGGAATAATTACTGGACCGTGGGGCACTGAGTGCCGATGTGATAGGAACCACCCTTTGTGAGCTGGACAATAGTAAAATCTTCCAAGTCTCAAGGTCAGGTGGACACAGCAGTGACGCACTGTACAATGGAAATACTCAGGATCATGTCCTAACAGGTACAGAAGACACAAGATATCACAAGAACGGGTAGCATAGACCCCCATGTCCTGTATCTTTCCTGCCTTGGCATCTTTCTTTCACCCCATCGCTGTGGCCTCGTGAAGGATTCTCTGCAACCAACAAAAGAAGATGGAAACAATTCAGGCATGCTTCACGGATTAGCTAGCGGGATCTGGCTGTGCTAGCCAAGGGGGGCTGTGCCACATGACAATCCACTCACACACTCTCTGCAAGACAAGAGGAACGAAAGTCTTCTCAGTGACCTCAGTTGTTTGTCTCAGGCTCTGCTTCCCTGGGTAACACAAGCTAAGACACTTCCTCGTTACCTTTTGCAACACCTAAGTCACTTTATCAGTCTTTGAAACTGTCAGTATTTTCCTGAACCTGTGATCAGGGCTGCCAGGGATACTATGCTTATAAGTCATATTTTGTGTTCCAGTTCTGCAGAACACATACGCCTATGCAAACAAAGTCCAGTTCAGAGAAGTTCAAAATCATTTTAAAAGCCAAAAGTTGTTGGAAAGGCAAAAACGCAGCCTGGGAAGTGAGGGTGTAGTAGATGAAGTAACTTCAGTTTAGGAGACAGTATGCTTCTAGGATGATTGGGTGTCTGTGTGGACCTTGAAGCACTGTTTCTTTTTTAGCCCTTAATGGCAGAGCCCCACTCCTCACGCCAGTGACGCACCCACTGCCTGGCACCAGAGTCATTACCTGGAGCCTTCAGGAGAAAGCACCCCCACCTGCCCCCCATGTGTCCTCCTGATCTTACAGCCAAATTACTCTTGCCGTTCAGCTTTATTCTGTCATAAGTCTACTTAACGGCCCACTGATCATCATTATTTAAAGCAGTGTTTTCTGTAGAAAAGAGGTCACAAGAGATGTTCAGAAAAATGAGTCTTCATGGCTCTATGAGTTTGGGAAATACAATATAATATGTCTCCCCTTTTGAAAATCCATCAGGCACATTTACATATTAAAGGCTTTAAAAAGAGAGTAAAAAAGCAATAAAATGACACTTTTATCCTTATTCAGTTCAGCAATTTCCAAACTTACATGCCTACATAACTCCATTTTATCTTTGTTTTAACCACTCATCCCCCCTCCCCCGCAAATGCTTCTGGCCCTATCATCATTCAGGGAGAAAAAAATAAATAAAGAGAAGTGATCATAATAACTTTGAAGTATCCATGCGGTACATTTGTGTTCACAGAATTTTAGAGTTCAAAGGGACATTGGAGAATATCTGATTTAGTGGTTCTCAAACATTTTATCACAAAAAAACAGTTTACTTTAACTTCTTCCCATATCCACAAGTTTTGAAAGAAGTAGTCTACCAATCACTTGATAAATGATAATGATTTCTCCTTTTTTATTCAGCAAAGGGTTATATAGTCACCTTTCAGAGCCTTTGATTAAGTGAGTTACATATTTCTTTTGGTGGTTTAGTAATACTTTCAGCAAAATATCAAAGGATCATGATATTTTAGTTGGTGAACTTTTAAGTTCTCAGAAAAAAATGACTTCTTTCCATCATCTCCTAAGGAAAGATCTACCTTTTACCCACAGATCACATGCTTTGGTTTCTAAAAGATTGAATGTCCTACCCGAGGCCCATTTTTTGTAGAATGGGGACTGTAAACTATAAACTCAGAGCTCCTAATTCCCTAATCAATAATCTTCCTTCTGATGTTTAATAATCTTGCCTTTGATGTTTCTCTAGAGTAGGGGTTGGCAAACTATTTTTATAAAGAGCCAGATAATAAATATTTTAGGCTTTGTGGGTCATACAGTCTCTGTTGAAACTATTCAACTTTGCTATTGTGTGAAAGCAGCAATTGACAATACAAATGGGTGTGACTTTGTTCCAATAAAACTTTATTTACAAAAGCATGGAGCAGGCTTGACTTGGTGCCCAAGCTATAGTGGGCCACCTGCTGCTGTAATGCACTCTGTCATACACCTGCCCAGTTATAAGAATCACCTGGCCTTTAGGGTGAACTACAAATTCCATTGTCTCTTTTCTGATTCTAATTTAGGATGAGGCCCAGGAATCTTCATTTTTTTTCCCAAGGGACAAGTTGGGGAAACACTGATCTAGGGTATAGTTATTCTTGCTTTGTAATATTAGAAAACCACAAATGTTTATTTCCAGTCTTAACTGATTAATAATAACTTTTCTAAAACATATCAGGTCAAGGTTGAGTCAAAAGGACTTTAATATTTGGCTTCAATTTGATTTAGTAGATTAATTTGACTTATATTATTGATTTGTGGTTCAGTTTATGTTACTGGTTGCTATGTGAACTCTTAAATGATTTATTCCTTGTTCTTTAGTGGTTCTTCAAGTAGAATAGCTCAGAGAAGGATGCAAGATCATCCTCTACAGGACCAGTTGCCTACTTAAGAAAATGTAAAAAATATATACAGATATGTATATATATATATACACACACATATAGATGATATATATGTGATATCACAAGAAAGGTGATGGCTAGTTAGAAATAAGGTTTTATAAAGCAATTTAAAAGTAATAAGCATTAATGTGCTACTGCACCATTGACAAGACACATTGCTGTCAGCTGATATTTACAATCCTGGGAGGTAGGTCTTTTGTCCTCATTCTGTAACTGAAGAAACTGAGACTCAAATCACACAGCTGGTAAATGGAATGGGGACTTTTAAAATTTCAAATTCTGTGCCCCTTCTCCTACAGTCGAGGAGGTAGGAGTAAAAGAAGGATAATAACAGAAGCTAAAAACATTCATGAACCAAGAAAAAACTTTTTTTAAAAAATAAATTTATTTATTTTTGGCTGCGTTGGGTCTTCGCTTCTGCGCTTGGGCTTTTCTCTAGTTGCAGCGAGTGGGGGCTACTCTTCGTTGTGTTGCACGGGCTTCTTATTGGGGTAGTTTCTCTTGTTGTGGAGCACGGGCTCTACGCGTGTGGGCTTCAACAGTTGCAGCACACGGGCTCAGTAGTTGCGGCACACGGGCTTAGTTGCTCCGCGGCATGTGGGATCCTCCCGGACCAGGGCTTGAACCCCTGTCCCCCGCATCGGCAGGCGGACTCCCAACGACTGCCCCACCAGGGAAGTCCCAAGAAAAAACTTTTAATCACAGCGTCCATTTCTCCAGTACTGTGTGAATAGAAGGAAATCCAAGACTCTTGGGAGCCTCTTCTCGGGAAATCAAGAAACAAATTTGCAAAAAAAGTCTCTCTAAGTGTCCTCCAATCCTATGACTGTCTTAGTGCGAACACTTTACAGCCCTGGAGGACCCTTTCTGTAACTTGAGAAAACAAGGTCAAGAGCCCATGCTTGATGGGGATGTGGGAGGGGGTTGGGAAAGAGGAGAACTTGGGCAATTAGGGAAAAAGGGATTCCTGTGAAGTTGGCAAAACTGGCTGCTCCCAGCTGTTCTCTGCACAGCTTCTGACAACAGCTTTGCATCCCTGTGTGCCTTGGTCCTCGTAACACCTTTCTTATTCTACTCTCATATAAGACACTACAGGATCCTCATGAGATGCCTTTTTTACTGCTTTATTCCCAACCAGTTAGGGACTGACCAAACCACAGCATCTGATGCATATAAGTGACTGAATGAATACGAGAAATAAGGAAGAACGGGGGTTGGGGGTGGAGAGGGGAAGGAGAGACAGAAAGAGAGAGAAAAGAAGGAAAAAAAGGTGAATATCAACAGAGCACATGAGATGTATCATCATTATTAATCAGGAAATATCTGAGTATCTCTACCCATTAGATTCCTGTTTCTTTCCTGTCCCTAAACTAGAGTAGAATCCTCTCCTCCAGAGTCCCTTGTCCTCTTCTGATTTTTGTAGCTAAATCATGGCCCTGTTAACTGATGATGAGGGTCCATTGCTGGTTCCCAGGTGACCATAAGTACGCTGGGCAAATGTTTCTGCTCTTACTGATGATTCCACCTAGTTCTCCTGACCCCAGCATCTCGGCTCAATCTGTTGCAAATGAAAATGCCAGGTTAACGTATAGCATAGTTCTAATAATAAAAAAAAATAACCAAAAGCCTTTGATGTTTCCATATCGCCTAATAAAAGGCCCTCAAGCCCTTTGCCTGCCAAGCTAGACTCACTCTCTGGCCTTACCCAGTGCTACTGTCTTATTACCAACAGCCTGAGAAATCGCTGTTCACAGACGTGCCCACCCTGATATTCCCATTCTTTCCCTTGTGAATTCTCTACCTATTCTTTGAAATGGGTTCTTAAATGCTATCTCAAAGAGAATCTCACTGCCTTTAAGCTTCCTTATCAGTTTGTGTTTTCCTGGTAAGCGATTTTTGTCTCATTTTCATCTCATAGAGGCACAGTTATATAGGCAGAGCACTGTGGAATCAGAAAGATGTGGACTGTGCTATATTCCACTCAATGCAACTGGACAAGTCGCCCAGCCATTTGGAGTCTCTGTTTCCAAACTGGCAGAATGTTTTCTAGAGCAGTGTGATAGTTCATTTTCCAATGGCTAGAAGCAACTGGAAAACCCCCCTGCTCAGAGCAGAAGCTTCACCACCTGTTAGCTGAGTGACAGAAGCAATAACAACCAACTTTGGGAGCAAAGAGAGGGAGAGACTGAGCAGTGGGATAGAAGGGGCAGTTGGATTGTAGAGGGGCTTCCACATTTGTGGAATCAGGACTCTTAAACTTCACTAAAGAAAGTGGCAGAGAGAGTTTATTTGATTAGTGGCTAACAAGACATGAAAAAATATAGTCTTCTTCCAAGAACATAAAAATAAACAACCACTTAGAAATCAGACTTCTCTTTAAGAATGCTGTGTATTAATCTTTCATTTTCTTTTTTGTATTTTTAACATCTTTGTTGGAGTATAATTGCTTTACAATGTTGTTACTTTCTGCTGTATAACAAAGTGAATCAGCTATACGTATACATATGTCCCCATATCTCTTCCCTCTTGCGTCTCCCTCCCTTACACCCTCCCTATCCCACCCCTCCATGTGGTCACAAAGCACCGAGCTGATCTTCCTGTGCCATGTGGCTCCTTCCAACTAGCTATCTATTTTAACAGTGCAAGAGGGTTCCTTTTTCTCCACACCCTCTCCAGTATTTATTGTTTGTAGATTTTTTGATGACGGCCATTCTGACAGGTGTGAGGTGAACCTCATTATAGTTTTGATTTGCATTTCTCTAATGATTAATGATGTTGAGCATCCTTTCAAGTGTTAGTTGGCAATCTGTATATCTTCTTTGGAGAAATGTCTATTTAAGTCTTCTGCCGATTTTTGGATTGGGTTGTTTGTTTTTTTGATATTGAGCTGCATGAGCTGCTTGTATATGTTGGAGATTAATCCTTTGTCAGTTACTTCGTTTGCAAATATATTCTCCCATTCTGAGGGTTGTCTTTTCATCTTGTTTATGGTATCCTTTGTTGTGCAAAAGCTTTTAAGTTTCATTAGGTCCCATTTGTTTATTTTTGTTTTTATTTCCATTTCGCTAGGAGGATCTTGCTGTGATTTATGTCATAGAGTGTTCTGCCTATGTTTTCCTCAAAGAGTTTGATAGTGTCTGGCCTTACATTTAGGTCTTTAATCCATTTTGAGTTTATTCTTGTGTATGGTGTTAGGGAGTGTTCTAATTTCATTCTTTTACATGTAGCCATCCAGTTTTCCCAGCACCACTTATTGAAGACACTGTCTTTTCTCCATTTTGTATTCTTGCATCCTTTATCAAAGAAAGGGTGACCGTATGTGCGTGGGTTTATCTCTGGGCTTTCTATCCTATTCCATTGATCTATATCTCTCTTTTTGTGCCAGTACCATACTCTCTTGATTACTGTAGCTTTGTAGTATAGTCTGAACTCCAGGAACCTGATTCCTCCAGCTCCGTTTTTCTTTCTCAAGATTGCTTTGGCTATTCACGGTCTTTTGTGTTTCCATACAAATTGTGAAATTTTTTGTTCTACTTCTGTGGAAAATGCCATTGGTAGTTTGATAGGGATTGCATTGAATCTGTAGATTGCTTTGGGTAGTATAGTCATTTTCACAATATTGATTCTTCCAGTCCAAGGACATGGTATATCTCTCCATCTGTTTGTATCATCTTTAACTTCCTTCATCAGTGTCTTATAGTTTTCTGCATACAGGTCTTTTGTCCCGTTTGGTAGGTTTATTCCTAGCTATTTTATTCTTTTTGTTGCAGTGAAAATGGGAGTGTTTCCTTACTTTCTCTTTCAGATTTGTCATCATTAGTGTATAGGAATGCAAGAGTTTTCTGTGTGTTGATTTTGTATCCTGCAACTTTACCAAATTCATTGATTAGCTCTAGTAGTTTTCTCGTGGCATCTTTAGGATTCTCTATGTATAGTATCATGTCATCTGCAAACAGTGACAGTTTTACTTCTCTTCTGATTTGGATTCCTTTTTTTTCTTTTTCTTTTCTGATTACTGTGGCTAAAACTTCCAAAACTATGTTGAATTATAGTGATGAGGATAGGCATCCTTGTCTTGTTCCAATTTCAGAGGAAATGGTTTCGGCTTTTCATCATTGAGAATGATGTTGGCTGTGGGTTTGTCATATATGCCGTTTATTATGTTGAGGTAAGTTCCCTCTATGCCTACTTTCTGGATAGTGTTTTTTATAAATGGGTGTTGAATTTTGTCAAAAGCTTTTTCTGCATCTATTGAGATGATCGTATGGTCTTTTTCCTTTACTTTGTTAATATGGTGTATCAGATTGATTGACTTACATACATTGAAGAATCCTTGCATTCCTGGGATAAATCTCACTTGGTCTTGGTGTATGATCCTTTTAATGTGCTGTTGGATTCTGTTTGCTAGTATTTTGATGAGGATTTTACATCTATGTTCATCAGTGATATTGGTATGTAGTTTTCTTTCTTTGTGACATCTTTGTCTGGTTTTGGTATCAGGGGGATGGTGGCCTCATAGAATGAGTTTGGGAGAGTTCCTCCCTCTGCTGTATTTTGGAAGAGATTGAGAAGGATAGGTATTACCTCTTCTTTAAATGTTTGATAGAATTCACCTGTGAAGCCATCTGGTCCTGGGCTTTTGTTTGTTGGAAGATTTTTAATCACAGTCTCAATTTCAGTGCTTATGATTGGTGTGTTTATATTTTGTATTTTTTCCTGGTTCATTCTCGGAAGGTTGTGCTTTTCTAAGAATTTGTCCATATCTTCTAGGTTGTCCATTTTATTGGCATAGAGTTGCTTTTACTAATCTCTCAGGATCCTTTGTATTTCTGCAAAGCTCAGTTGTTACTTCTCCTTTTTCACTTCTAATTCTGTTGATTTGAGTCTTCTCTGTTTTCTTCTTGATGAGTCTGGCTAATGGTTTATCAATTTTGTTTGTCTTCTCAAAGAACCAGCTTTTAGTTTTATTGATCTTTGCTATTGTTTCCTTCATTTCTTTTTCATTTATTTCTGATCTGATCATTATGATTTCTTTCCTTCTGCTAACTTTGGGGTTTTTTGGTTCTTCTTTCTCTATTTGCTTTAGGTGTAAGGTTAGGTTGTTTATTTGAGATGTTTCTTGTTTCTTGAGGTAGGATTGTATTGCTATAAATTTCCCTCTTACGAGTGCTTTTGCTGCATCCCATACATTTTGGGCCATTGTGTTTACATTGTCATTTGTTTCTAGGTATTTTTTGCTTTCGTCTTTGATTTCTTCAGTGTTCTCTTGGTTATTAAGTAGTGTATTGTTTAGCCTTCATGTGTTTGTATTTTTTACAGATATTTTCCTGTAATTGATATCCAGTCTCATAGCATTGTGGTTGGAACAGATACTTGATATGAAATCAATTTTCTGACATTTACCAAGGCTTGACTTGTCACCCAAGATATGATCTATCCTGTAGAATGTTCCATGAGCACTTGAGAAGAAAGTGTATTCTGTTGTTTTTGGATGGAATGTCCTATAAATATCAATTAAGTCCATCTTGTTTAATGTATCACTTAAAGCTTCTGTTTCCATCATTTTGTATGATCTGTCCATTGGTGAAAGTGGGGTGTTAAAGTCCTCCCTATGATTGTGTTACTGTTGATTTCCCCTTTTATGGCTGTTAGCATTTGCCTTATGTATTGAGGTGCTCCTATGTTGGGTGCATAAATATTTACAATTGTTTTATTTTCTTCTTGGATTGATCCCTTGGTCATTATGTAGTGTCCTTCTTTGTCTCTTGTAGTAGTCTTTATTTTAAAGTCTATTTTCTCTGATATGTGAATTGCTACTCCAGCTTTCGTTTGATTCCCATTTGCATGGAATATCTTTTCCCATCCCCTCAGTTTCTCTCTGTATGTGTCCCTAGGTCTGAAGTAGTTCTCTTGCAGGCAGCATATAGATTTGTCTTGTTCAACTTACTGTGTTTGGGGTCTCCTTTTCGCTGGCTGCAGGTTCGTAGTTTCCATTGTTTTTGGTGTCTGCCTCCAGTGGCTAAGGTTGGTTCAGTGGGTTGTGTAGGCTTTCTGGTGGAGGGGACTGGTGCCTGTGTTCTGGTGGATGAGGCTGGATCTTGCCTTTCTGCAGGGCAGGACCACATCTGGTGGTGTGTTTTGGGTTGTCTGTGACTTTATTATGATTTTAGACAGCCTCTCTGTTAATGGGTCGGGTTGTGTTCCTGTCTTGCTAGTTGTTTGGCATGGGGTGTCCAGCGCTGTAGCTTGTTGGTCGTTCAGTGGAGTTGGGTCTTAGTGTTGAGATGGAGATCTCTGGGAGAGCTTTTGCCATTTGATATTATGTGTAGCCAGGAGGTCTCTGGTGGACCAATGTCCTGAACTTGGTTCTCCCACCTCAGAGGCTCAGGCCTGACACCTGGCTGGAGCACAAAGACCTTGTCAGCCACACGGCTCAGAAGAAAAGGGAGAAAGAAAGAAAACAGAAAAATAAAATAAAGTTATTAAAATAAAAAAATTAAAAAGAAAAATAATTTAAAAGTAATAAAAGAAACCGGAGAGACAGAACCCTAGGACAAACGGTAAAAGCAAAGCTATGCAGACAACATCACACAAAGAAGCATACACATCCACACTCACAGAAAGAGAAAAAGGAAAAAAAATATACATATCTTTTGGGAAGTCTGAGGTCTTCTGCCAGCATTCAGTTAGGTGTTCTGTAGGAGTTGTTCCACATGTAGATGTATTTGTGGAGAGGAAGGTGATTGCCACATCTTACTCCTCTGCCATCTTGAAGGTCTCTCCCAGTGTTTTGTAATGCATTCTTCATCTCACTGAGTTCTTTAGCTCCAGAATTTCTTTAGTTCTTTTTTATTTTTATTTTTTAAATAAATTTATTTATGTATATATTTATTTTTGGCTACATTGGGTCTTCGTTGCTGTGTGTGGGCTTTCTGTAGTTGGGGCAAGCAAGGGCTACTCTTTGTTGTGGCGCACGGGCTTCTCATTATGGTGGCTTCTCATGTTTCAGAGCACAGGCTCTAGGCATATGGGCTTCAGTGGTTGTGGCATGTGGGCTCAGTAGTTGTGGCTCACGGGCTCTAGAGTGCAGGCTCAGTACTTGTGGGGCGTGGGCTTAGTTGCTCCGCGGCATGTGGGATCTTCCCAGAACAGGGTTTGAACCTGTGTCCCCTGCATTGGCAGGTGATTCTCAACCACTGTGCCACCAGAGGAGTCCTCTTTGGTTCTTTTTTAGTGTTTCAGTCTCTTTGGTGAAGTATTTCTTGTGTTCATTCATTTTATTCCTGAGCTCATTGAACTATCTTTCTGAGTTTTCTTGTAGCTCATCACTTGTTCACGACTGCTGTTTTGAATTCTCTATCAGTTAGATCACTATATTCTGTGACATTAAGTTTGGTTTCTAGAGAACTGTCATTTTCTTTTCATGATGCCATGTTACCGCGGTTCTAAATGGTGCTAGATGAGTTGTTCCTCTTGCTGGTGCATTTGAAGTAGCAAACACCTTTCTTCTTTAGGTAAAAGTTTTTTGTTTGTTTGTTTAACATGATTATAATGTTTCAAGAGGTTAGTGATTAGGGGCCTTTCTTTTCTTTTCCAGTAGGTGGCGCTACACACAAGTTTTTGGTGTCTCACCTGGGCTGCCTCTGGTTGTATTTGAGGATCTTGTCACTGTTTGTGCCTTTGGGTAGCTGGTGCCTTTCTGCTGCAGGTGTCCCTGGTGTTGCTACCTGGGGCACAGGCATAACAGGTGCCTCCACGACATTTGGGGTCTCCTGGATCACAAGCTCTGCTGCTGCAGAGAAGAAAGAGAGTGGGGGTGGGAGAGCCGGGTCACAGGTGTCCCTGCTGTGACAGGTTGTCGGGTTCATAGGAGCTGCCACTATGGGGGAGGGGGCAGAGTTTCTAGTGCCTTTGCAGCTGGACGGATGAGGTCCTACACTCCACTGCCACTGCTGTGCAGTTCCCTGTGGCTGTGGTGCCACCGCAGCCAGAAGGCTGGTGTCAGCTGCGCCACCTCGCTTGCTGCTGCCAAGTTCTCTGGTGCTGTGGACTCAGCCTCCATCACCAGGTCTGGATTGTAGGCACCACACTCACTGTTCCCACGGTTCTGCCTCCTCTGTGTGTTCCAGTCCACCCACCTTCACATGCACAGATGTGTGCAATTTTCCAGAATCCTGGTGTGTTGGACAGAGGCACCTTTGTCACAGAGTTATGGATGTTTTACTGGTTGTAGATTGAAGGGAAGAGACAAAGGGAGCATCTCACACTGCTGTGATGCTCTAATATCTTTAGCATAAGGACTGAGAATTAGAAGATGTGAGGGTGTGGGAATGTGTGCACTGAATGTCCAGTATTAACTGGTAGGTGGCACCTCAGTGCCTGGGATTCAGCAGTCTTGAGCATGCAAGTTTTCTTTGGCTAAATGCCAGTACACATTCTGCTTGTGCCTAGACAGGGCTTGTAGAAAATAATCAGAACAGCCCCCTGTTCCCATCAGCACTAAAATAGCTGTTCATGCAATTGGGAACAGTAGTAAATTCTTTTTTATTTCTTGGTTTTTATGCAGAAGGTCAAATCCCTGGCCAATTTCAGATGTACAATATTTTTTTAAATGTATAAATTGAGACAGAACATGAGCAGAATCTTACCAAAAAAAAACAAAGAAAGAAAGACAAGGTTTGTACTACTAAGCACACAATCCCACTGGATATGACATTATCAGAGCATAGCATCCAGATGGCATATTCTTGAGTCCTAATCATTTCCTGGTACCGAAGTTTCCCTAACTTCTCTCATTATCCACAGGAGTTCCTGTTTGAGGGTCTGTGACTATGCCTCCCTGTAGGAATACATGCAAACCTCAGGCGTGTGAGGAAGACTAGTATTTTTTTCAACACCTGTTACTCATAATATTTCAAATGCTCATCTAATTATAGAAAAGAAAGATATTAACTTATATTAATTTTTAAAATAGTCACAACAGAGCTCTCAGAGAAAGAATTTGTGACCAAATAAAGCAAGTCTCCTGGGCAGAGATCTAAAAACTGACGCCCTTCATTGAATGGCCTGAATTTGCACAAGTCCATAGTACTAATGAGAAAAGGGGTCTTAGTTTAGGGTACATCCTGTGGTTACATCCCTTTCACTGCCAGGGTTTGCCCACTTCTCTTAGTATGAAGAAACTTAAGTTATCAGCCTCAGTAGATACTCTCAGAGCTTGGCAATTAATTTATATTGCTGTGAGGAATTTTTTTTGCATAACTGTTTCTTTTAACAGTTGAGTCACAGAAAATTCTGATTGTATAACTAGAAAATGAAAAATAACATCAATCGAAAATGGATTTGAATTAATGAGTTTAGTAAAGTGGCTTGATAAAAGATCAAGATACAGAAATTAAGGACTTACGAAGAAGCAGTACATATTTATAAAAGGTAATGGAAACAAATGACTTTATTTCCAATGGCAGAAATCCCCATAATAGTAAACAATCTGAGAAATGTGCAAGACCTAAATAAAAAATATGTAAATCTTTATAGAATATAAATTATATCTAATCTTCCTATATTCATCTATTCGTGCAATGGAACCGTAATAATTAAAATTTTTAAAAAATGATTTGTGCAATGGAACCGTAATAATTAACAATTTTTTAAAAATGACCAGTAATTCTAACATAGATCTCTCAAGAGATACCCCTTTAAAGTCCCCTACATGAAGCTTAGATGCTCCAAAACCACCATGTAATGGATTTCCTTTCTGAGAAAAGGTACATAGGACTAACAGTCTATTCCCACTGTCTCTTGTTCTTGGGTAAGGTAGGTCAACGTGATAGGCACATGTTGGACAAGAATTTCTGAAAATTCCATATGATGTTCCATTCTTGTTTAAAAAAAAAAAAAAGATAAAACAGCAGTGGTTGATTTTATGTATCGGTAAAGAAAATGCAAGGACTACTTCTTCTGGGTAGGTCTTGGACCATAATATACTAATAAATGAGAGTTTCAGTCTCTGAGCTAGGAGAAGTGACAAGAGGATCAGGATACCTCCTGCCCTGAGCAAGGGCTCCAGGCGCTGTTAAGGGAGGATCTGCTACAGAGAATGGACAACAACCCACTCATCTCTCCCAATCCTGGGTGAGCCATGCCAGCCCTAAATAGGAAAGAACAGTGCAGAAAATACCTGGATATTGCTTGATGTGTATCTAATATGGAATAATAGAAAACTGAAAAGCCTTTCACAAGTTTCAGTGTCTTGGCTTCTCAAATTTTCAGTGATATTTTGGTAAAACTGGATCAAAAATGACCATATCCAGTGAAGGGAAGAGCTCCTTGCTGTTCAATGGACATAAACTTTCGGTTATGTAAGATAATAACTTGTGGAGATCTTCTGTACAGCACTGTGCCTGAAGTTCACAAAACCATGTTGTACACTTAAAAAATTAAGAGGGCAGCTCTCATGTTAAGTGTTCTTACCGAAATTAAAAAAGAAAACATTCAAGAATAAACAATAAAATTTTGAAAAAAAATGAGGGGGAAGAAGAGACTTGTCCCATTAGATATTAAAATGTATTAAGAAGTCATGGTTATTAAAACTTGTTTGGGGTGTAAAGGAGTAAACAAATGGACCAGTGACAGAGAGTGCAGAAGTTCACAAAAGACGCATGACTGTTTGGGAACTTGATTGAGGATATATATTAGGAAAAGCTGTTGGTTTTCCTATAATATTAATCCATAATTCATTTAGGCATAGACTTCGAGATGGATAATAATTTATCTTATAATTCTGAAGACATTTTTATATTGCATTCTTCCTTCCAATGCTGCAGCTGAGACATCCAAGGCCATGTTTGATAGGTGATCCCTGTATGTGGGGATCTTTTTCTCTCACTGAAAGATCTCTGAATCATCACTTTATTTTTGGTATTCTAAAAGGGCGCTTGATTCCTGCCCTTCATTATTGGAAGTTTTTTTAAAAAATATTATTTGTTTGATAATTTCTTCTATTATTTTTCTCATTCCACTGATTTTAGAAGTTCTACTAATAGTGTATTGGACTGCCTTGATAGAGAGTAATTATTTTTGCAGCCTCTAATTTTACCTTCTGGTCTGTTTGTTTTACTATCTATAAAATATTGACATTCTGTTTCATCTTCCAACCCTTTCATTATTTTTTTACTACTGCTGTTTTTGGCTCCTCTGTTATAGCAGGAGGCTTAATAGAAAAGATGAATGCAGATTTTGTACATTTTGTAACGGGAAGCATTCTGTAATGATGACTTCTATTTTCTCTGTGAAGTAGGAGAGAGATTCCTTTGTTGGTTAACAAAGGATTGAGAAGGCAGTGAGGGCTGACATCTGTCTCAGAGGTGGGGTTGGAGATGAGTCACCCAAATAAAGGGTCACTCACATATGAATATAATGTATTAATATAAGCTACTTGCATAAGGAAAGAATCCCAAGCTGAGATTAATCTCAGAATTTATACAGAATTGCTCACTGCAGTAGGGTTTTGAAGGAGGCAAAGTTGAAACAGTTTTGTTCAGAGACTTTAACATAGCAGGCTTATGATATTTCCAGAGGAGAGAAAACCTTTCTGAAGATGAACTTACAATAAAACAGTACAAACCACATGAAAAAGTCACAAGAGAAAGTCAGCTGATACAAAAAGGCAAATTAGCACTCCAAGAACCAGAAATAATAGGAAAAGTTTAAAAATAATGTTAAATACTTGCATTTAAAATAAATAAAGGGGGGAGGGGTAAATTAGGAGTTTGGGATTAATATATACACACTACTATATATAAAATAGATAACCAACAAGGATCTACTCTATAACACAGGAACTATACTCTATATCTTGTAATAAGCTATAAGGGAAAAAATCTGAAAAAGAACATATATATATACATGTGTGAGTGTGTGTGTGTGTGTGTGTGTGTATACACACACACACACATACAAAACTGAATCATTTTGTTGTACAAGTGAAACTAACACAACACTGTAAATCAATTATACTTCAATAAAAAAATAAAATTGGGCTTCCCTGGTGGCGCAGTGGTTGAGAGTCCGCCTGCGGATGCAGGAGACGCGGGTTCGTGCCCTGGTCCGGGAAGATCCCACATGCCGCGGAGCGGCTAAGCCCGTGAGCCATGGCCGCGGAGCCTGTGCGTCCGGAGCCTGTGCTCCGCAACGGGAGAGGCCACAACAGTGAGAGGCCCGCGTACCGGAAAAAAAATTAAAAAATTAAAAAAAATAAAATAAAATTAAAAAAATAAACATGATAAGAAAGAAATAGACATCACATTAGAAGGTCATAATAATATGAAAACAGAATACAGGCAAAATAAACCAGTAGAACCTCTAGATTTTTTTAAGTCATTGAAATGGAAGGGACTGAATAAACTAGACTATCTGAAGAGATTACTAGTTAATTAGAAGATGAATCTGAAGAAATCAAGAAGGCAGCACAAAATATGCAGAGATAAAAATATTAATTTATGATACTAAGATAAGAAAGAATGAGAATATCCAGCGTATGTTCAACATATATCTGACAGGATTTCCAAGGTAAGAAACAAGAGTGAATAGGAGAGAGCCAAAACTCAAAATGATAATAGCTGAAAAAAAATCTCAGAACTGAAGAAAGCTATGACTCTTCAAGAGTTACATCAAACCAACAAGTAGACACAGTATGGTGAATGTGCAAAATTAAATATAAAGCAAAAAGTCTTAAGAGCAACTTCCCCCCTAAAAATCAAACTACTTTTAGAAGATGAATAGATGACTTAATATTAGCAACAAGAGGCAGAAGACACTAGAAAACTATTTTCAAAATGCTGGAGAAAAATAACTCAAGATATCATTCAAGAGTGAAGGTAGACATTTCAGAAATACAAAAACTAGGGAAATGTATTAACCTAAGCCTTCACAGAAAGAAGTACTAAAAATATGTTCTTTAGCAAAAAGGAAACTAAAAACAGAAAGAAAGAAGGAGGCAAATTGCAGTGATGAGGGTGGTTAAGGATGTGGGTGCCAGAATCAGCTGTGCTGTGTAACTAAGAGAAAATCACTTACCTCTCTGTGCCTCAGTTTCCACATATAAAATGAAAATGAAAATAATATTAGCAATTATATCATGTTTCTTATGAGAGGTAAACAAGTCAATACTTGCAAAGCACTGGCACATAGTACAAGTTCAATAAATGTTGACTAAAAATATAACTGAACAATTGCTAAATTTGAAGTAACATCAATATAAAATGCTAAAAATAATAACTATTTTAGGACTTCAGAGATAAGAGACATAAAATAAGTTACAAATAAAATGTTGGAAAATTATATGGTACAAAAATGAAAGGAATATTATTGGAGTGTTTTAAGGTCATTGTATTTTCTTCTTCTACATGGGGAAGGTGGAAAAGAAAGAAAATGCAGCTAATGCTATAGAACACTGTGGTCTCCAGACCAGCAGCACCAGCATATCTGAGAACTTGTTAGAAATGCAAATTCTCTGGCCCCACCCCAGACCTGCTGAATCAGGATCTCTGTGTGTGGGGGTCCAAGAACCCAATGAACAAGCTCTCCAGGTGACTCGAAGGCAAGCGAAGTCTGAGAACTTCTGGTAGAGACGAGAACAAGGAAAGGTGTGGGGGGGTCGGGGGTGGAGTCACAAGTGGAAAACTTGAAATGTTAGATAAAAATCCAAATGAATGTAAATATCTGCTGTTTTTTAAAGAGATCTCTAATTGTTTTTAAAAATCTAGTTATATGCTTCTTACAAGATAAACACAAAAGTTAGAACCCAGAGTGACAGAAAGAAAAAGAATGAGAAAAGATAAATCCCATGTAGATGATTGTTCTCCATCATTACCTCTCTCTGTTATAATATTGAGTCTTCTTTTTCATTAACTTGCTTTCATCAGCGAAATATGGGAGCAGTGACACACGCCACATCTGAGCTTTAAGAGCATTGCACGGCTCTGTCTTTGCTTTTATCTCCTTTATCTTGAGCCTGGGATAAAGACTGCCAGCCTGGTCCCAGAAGTAGAAAACCTGGAGCAAAGCTGAAGCCTGACCTACATCCAGCAAGGTCAGGAGAAGAAAGAAGCATTTTTGTTACAGAAATCCCATGAGATTGCAGGGCTGTTTCTTACCACAGCATAACCTAAGCAAAAGGTGGTTGATACAGGAAAAAAAATGCAACAACACAAACCGAAAGAAGCTGGTGTAATGGAATGAGATTTTTAAGTTAAATTATTTATTAGCAATCAATCAAGTGTAATAGTCCTGCTCTTATACACCTAATAAAATAGTCTCAAAATAAAGGCTGTATGCTGATATCATGACGGGAGGAAAATTGACCAAAACCATGAGGGAAATGATAAATCCACCAACATGATGGAAGACTTTCACCTACAGTTCATAATTCTGGAATT
Organism: Kogia breviceps; assembly: GCF_026419965.1. NCBI lineage: Eukaryota > Metazoa > Chordata > Mammalia > Artiodactyla > Physeteridae > Kogia > Kogia breviceps. The sequence continues at coordinate 7,460,432 of NC_081324.1, read as the reverse complement.
GGGTTGGAATTCTATCAGACATAAAATAAAAATTTACTGGACTCTTCTATTATGCAAAAGAGAATAGACTCTGGGGCTGGATGCTGGGTGTGACCCCAGGACTTCACATGCTGGAGGTGTGGGCGGGCAGTTTCTTTACATGCTTGGGTCTCAGTTACGTCATCAGTAAAGCTGGGATACTAACAGTGACTATCTCATAGCATTAATGGGATGAGTATGTGACTTAATACTGTAATGTAAATTTCTTAGCATAATATATGACACACAGTAAATATATTAAAAATAACAAACATTGTTTTAAAGTTTAGAACAATAACAACTACTGTTACTATTGCTATTATTATTACAGTACAAGTGCATTCATTTCAGAACATGGAAAAGACAATGCAGTCAAGAATTGCCTTTTATTTACCAAATTTCTTGATCAGAACAAAGGGGTTCAAGAAGAACTACAACCCTGCAACGTGTGGAACAAAAACCACATTCACAGAAAGATAGACAAGATGAAAAGGCAGAGGGCTATGTACCAGATGAAGGAACAAGATAAAACACCAGAAAAACAAGTAAATGAAGTGGAGATACGCAACCTTCCAGAAAAAGAATTCAGAATAATGATAGTGCAGATGATCCAAGACCTCAGAAAAACAATGGAGGCAAAGATCGAGAAGATGCAAGAAATGTTTAACAAAGACCTAGAAGAATTAATGAACAAACAAACAGACATGAACAATACAATGACTGAAATGAAAACTACACTAGAAGGAATCAAGAGCAAAATAACTGAGGCAGAAGAACGGATAACTGACCTGGAAGACAGAATGGTGGAATTCACTGCTCCGGAACAGAAAAAAGAAAAAAGTATGAAAAGAAATGAAGACAGCCTAAGAGACCTCTGGAACAACATTAAATGCAACAACATTCGCATTATAGGGGTGCCAGAAGGAGAAGAGAGAAAAAGGACCCAAGAAAATATTTGAAGAGATTATAATAGAAAACTTCCCTAACATGGGAAAGGAAATAGCCACCCAAGTCCGGGAAGCACAGCGAATCCCATACAGGAGAAACCCAAGGAGAAACACACTGAGACACATAGTAATCAAATTGGCAAAAATTAAAGACAAAGAAAAATTATTGAAAGCATCAAGGGAAAAATGACAAACAACATACAAGGGAACTCCCATAAGGTTAACAGCTGATTTCTCAGCAGAAACTCTACAAGCCAGAAGGGAGTGCCATGATATACTTAAAGTGATGAAAGGGAAGAACCTACAACCAAGATTACTCTACCCGGCAAGGATCTCATTCAGATTCCATGGAGAAAACAAAAGCTTTACAGACAAGCAAAAGCTAAGAGAATTCAGCACCACCAAACCAGCTCTACAACAAATGCTAAAGGAACTTCGCTAAGTGGGAAACACCAGAGAAGAAACGGACCTACAAAAACAAATCCAAAATAATTAAGAAAATGGTCATAGGAACATACATATCAATAATTACCTTAAAAGTGAATAGAGGGCTTCCCTGGTGGCGCAGTGGTTGAGAATCCGCCTGCCGATGCAGGGGTCACGGGTTCGTGCCCCGGTCCGGGAAGATCCCACATGCCGCGGAGCAACTAAGCCCGTGAGCCATGGCCGCTAGGCCTGCGCGTCCGGAGCCTGTGCTCCGCAACGGGAGAGGCCACAACAGTGAGAGGCCCGCATACCGAAAAAAAAAAAAAAAGAAAAAAAAAAAAAGTGAATAGATTAAATGCTCCAACCAAAAGACACAGGCTCGCTGAATGGATACAAAAACAAGATCCATCTATATGCTGTCTACAAGAGACCCACTTCAGACCTAGGGACACATACAGACTGAAAGTGAGGGGATGGAAAAAGATATTCCATACAAATGGAAATCAAAAGAAAGCTGGAGTAGCAATACTCACAGCAGATAAAATTGACTTCAAAATAAAGAATGTGACAAGAGACAAGGAAGGACAACTACATAATGATCAAGGGATCAATCCAAGAAGAAGATATAACAATTATAAATATATATGCACCCAACATAGGAACACCTCAATATATAAGGCAACTGCTAACAGCAATAAAAGAGGAAATTTACAGTAACACAGTAGTAGTGGGGGACTTTAACACCTCACTTACACCAATGGACAGATCATCCAAACAGAAAATTAGTAAGGAAACACAAGCTTTAAATGACACAATAGGCCAGATAGATTTAAATAATATTTATAGGACATTCCATCCAAAACCAGCAGATAACACTTTCTTCTCAAGTGTGCACGGAGCATTCTCCAATCTTGGGTCACAAATCAAGCCTCAGTAAATTTAAGAAAATTGTAATCATATCAAGCATCTTTTCTGACCACAATGCTATGAGATTAGAAATCAATTACAGGGTAAAAAACGTAAAAAACACCATCACATGGAGGCTAAACAATACGTTACTAAGTAACATTACTAAGTAACCAAGAAATCAAAGAGGAAATCAAAAAATACCTAGAGGCAAATGACAATGAAAACACGATGATCCCAAACCTATGGGATGCAGCAAAAGCAGTTCTAAGAGGGAAGTTTATAGATTTACAAGCCTACCTCAAGAAACAAGAAAAATCTCAAATAAATGATCTAACCTTACACCTAAAGGAGCTAGAGAGAGCAGAACAAACAAAACCTAGAAAAATGGTACAGATGAACCAGTTTGCAAGGCAGAAATTGAGACACATATGTAGAGCACAAACGTATGGACACCAAGGGGGGAAAGCGGCAGGGGGTGGTGGTGGTGGTGTGATGAATTGGGAGATTGGGATTGACATGTATACACTGATGTGTATAAAATGGATGACTAATAAGAAGTTTTTTTTTAAGTAAAGAAAAAAAAGAATCAAGGGGTTCTTGTGCTTCCTTGCCTCCACTACTTTGATTTACCAGTATCTCCTCTGTATTCCTCCATTTCTTTCACAAATGGAAACATCGTTTTTTCTAGTGTCTTTTTTCATTATTCCAGAATAGAGCACAAGCGAATAACCTCAAGATGCTTATTGTTCGCATGTATAACTTTCTTTTTCCAATAAGGGAAAAAATTAATTGGCAACTGGGTTTGCAATAACTCATTTCTCATTATTCCTGATAGACTCTTATAGGAGCTGTAACCGTAATCCTGCATATACTAATAAAACACTATTCCTTAATAGACTTCAGCTGGCAAAGGCCAGCCCTTAAGAATTACAACATGGTTCTGTCTGGTTCCCTTAAAGAGATATTTTTTCCTACTCTGAACATTTGAAAACATATTAAAAGTCAATATACACAGTTTGAAAACTTCCTTCACACCCTGCAATTCCGCACGTTAATACTCTCTAAACATTTAATTGCTGTATCTGGTTTTGCTGCCCCCGAATCCCAGACATAAAGGGGGCTCCTGGCAGCCTGCGCTGCCACAGCTCCAACTCCAACCTTCTGTGTCCATCTGTGCTTTCTCTCCTCTATGATTTGTTCAGAAGAAACTAGCAACATCTGGTCTTTCCTATTACATAAGGTGATTATTTACAAAGGAGGCACAGCAAAACATAAAAAATAGTGTCCATAAGAAAGAGATGGGGCTTCCCTGGTGGCGCAGTGGTTGAGAGTCTGCCTGCCGATGCAGGGGATACGAGTTCGTGCCCCGGTCTGGGAAGATCCCACGTGCCGCGGAGCGGCTGGGCCCGTGAGCCGTGCCCGCTGAGCCTGCGCGTCCGGAGCCTGTGCTCCGCAACGGGAGAGGCCACAACAGTGAGAGGCCCGTGTACCACAAAAAAAAAAAAAAAAAAAAAAAAAAAGATGAAGTGACCAGGAACACGCGAGAAAGAAGGCTACGTGCTGTCATGTTGCAGAAGAAGATAGTCACGTAATATAATGTGTTTCTGCATATGATATATTTCTTTGTGTTTTTATTTAGGAACCAATTCCCTGAGAAACTGCACACTGCTTACCTTTACCAGCAGAATTTTGTCAGTTAAGCAGCCTGAGATAAAGTCAAGGGCACTGCGGACAGGGGGAAGCAGGTCGTTAAATGCAGTGACTGGAGTGAGAGGATCAGGACAGCAGTAACATGCACTGCCTAGCGTTTTACAGCCACGGTGTGTCTTGGCGTGTCTCGGGAATGGCTAAAGAAGACCTTCATCTGGGTGGACCTGTGATTATTTGCTAGGACACTAGCTTTCTGGACATTGAATAAATGCTAGGTTTTAAACATTGTTGGATGAACAGTCAGAAATCCTGTGTTGCACTCTAAGCAGCGAATGGTAAAGCTAAGTCTGTTGATGCAAAGGATCAGGGTGTGTCCCAGCTGTGCAAGGAGAGGAGGAACCTCTGCTGTGGCATGTTTCATTTTCAGCACATCCCCAGGTCCATTTGGAAGAGGCTGTACTGCATGTCAGAAACACATACGCATGCCTCAGGCTGACAGGGCCCCAACTTCCTTCCTGAAGGCCCCTTTTAAATCTTTTCTATATGATTTCTGTGCTTCTGAAACAGACACTGTGCATGACAGCCTGCAAGGTGCATCAGTTGTTCATATTTGGGGACATAGACTTGACTCAGTTGCTAAATGTGTTACTTTTTATATGGAGAGTTAGTAGGATGCATGTGTCTCTGTCTATTTATTTGAGTAAAAATTAATGAATGTAAAATTTCCACCAACTTGTAAATGATGACTCCAATATACAAATCTCAAAGAGGCTGGCCACTTTCTCTCAATGTTTATTTTAGGATGGGGTGTGCTAATGCAGGATAGTGACATTTGCAGGGAGATAGGTCCTAATGTAATCACTAAAATCATTTCGTGTTTCTTTCTCAAGTGATACATTCATCAGAACTAAAATTTTATGAAGGACTCCTCTATAATGAGGAAGGAATAGTCTCTTTAATAAATGGTGCTGGGAGGCCTGGACAGTTACATGCAAAAGAATTAAACCGGACCACTAACTCACACCATACACAAAAATTAACTCAAAGTGGATTAAAGATTTGAACATAAGACCTGAAACCATAAAACTCCAAGAAGAAAATTTTAGGCAGTAAGCTCCTTGATGTAGGTCTTGGTGATGAGTTTTTGAATCTGACACCAAAAGCAAAAGCAACAAAAGCAAAAATAAATAAGTGGGACCACATCAAACTAAAAAGCTTCTGCACAGCAAAGAAAACCATAAACAACAAAAAAGGCAACCTATGGAATGGGAGAAAATATTTGCAAATGATATGTCTAATAATGGTTATACATAAGGAACTCAAACAAATCAGCACAAAAACAATCCAGTTAAAAAATGTGCAGAGACTTCCTTGGTGGCACAGTGGTTAAGAACCCGCCTGCCAGTGCAGGGGGTGTGGGTTCGAACCCTGGTCCGGGAAGATCCCACATGCTGCGGAGCAACTAAGCCCGTGCTCCACAACTACTGAAGCCTGAGCATCTAGAGCCCGCGCACCACAATGAAGAGTAGCCCCTGCTTGCCGTGACTAGAGGAAGCCTGTGCTCAGCAACGAAGACCCAACGCAGCCATAAATAAATAAATAAATAAATAATTTTTTTTTTTTTAATGGCAGAATTTTTCCAAAGAAGACATGCAAATGGCCAACAGACATATGAAAAGATACTTGAGATCACTAATCATCAGAGAAATGCAAATCAAAACCACAATAAGATACCACCTCACAGTTGTCAGACAGAACAGCTATGGTCAAAAAGACAAGAAATAACAAGTGTTGGCGAGGGTGTGGAGAAAAGGGAGACCTTGTGCACTGTTGGTGGGAATGTCACTTGGTGTAGCTACTATGGAGAACAGTGTGGATATTCCTTAAAAAAATTAAAAATAGAACCATCATAAGATCCAGCATTTCCACTTCTGGGTATTTATTTGAAGAAAATGAAAACTCTTAACTCAAAGAGATATACATACCCCCATGTTTATTCTAACGTTATTTACAATAGCCAAGACATAAAAACAACCTAAGTGTCCGTTGATGGTTGACTGGATAAGTATGTATATATACATATATACATATGTATATAAATGTATGCATATATATGTGTGTATATATACATATATTGTGCATGTGTGTATGTATATATACATATATGTGTGTGTATATACATGTATGTGTGTATACATATATATATGAATATTATTCAGCCATAAAAATAATGAAATCTTGCCATTTGTAACAGCATGAATGGACCTCAAGGGCATTGTGCTAAGTGAAATAAGTTAGACAGAGAAAGACAAATACCTTATCATCTCTTATATGTAAAATCTAAAAAAAAACAGAAAACAAACAAAAAAAAAACCAAGCTTATAGAGAGAACAGATTCGTGGTGCTAGAGGTCCACGTTAGGGGAGGGGGTCAAAGGAGCAGAGGTTGGCAAAAGGGTACAGGCTTTCAGTTATAAGATGAATAAGGTCTGAGGATCTAATGTACAACATCGTGATCACAGTTGATAATATTGTATAGTAAAATCAAAATTTGCTAAAGGGGTAGAACTTAAGTGTTCTCACCAAAGCAAACAAACAAATAAACAAAACAAAAACCAGCCTAAATATGTAAGATGATGGATGTGTTAATTAACTTTATTGCGGGAATTCTTTCACATATGTGTGTGTGTGTGTGTGTATATATATATATATATACACATATATATAAAATCATCATGTTGTACACCTTATATATGTTACAATTTTATTCATCAATTATACTTCAGTAAAACTGAAAAAAAATATAAAATGAAACAGTCATGCTCCCCTCCTTGAAACACTATTTGTCCTTGGCTTCCAGCATAATATACCCTTTTCGGTTTCTTCTTCCTTGAATGTCTGTTACTTCTAAACCTCCTTCCCACCGCCCAGATCTCTAATTGTGGGAGAGTCCCAGGTCTCAATCTTTAAATGTCTTCTTTTTTCCCTGTCATCTCAAACTGGTTGGTGGTCTCACGTGGATACATACCTTTAAATGATAGCTATACACTGTTGACTCCACATTTATAAGTCCGGTCTAAACCTCTGTTCTGAACACCAGGCTGATATATCCAACTGCCTACTAATCTTTCCACTTCTATATCTAATAAGCATCTAAAACTTATTTCTGAAACTGAGTTCTTATTTTCTTCCAAATCTGCTTCTCCCACAGTCTTCACACTTCCACTAAAAGTCAATTCCATGACTTTTAGTGAAAAGTTGCACAAGCAAAAAACTCTGTGTTCATCTTTTTAAAAAATTAATTAATGTATTTATTTATTTATTGGCTGTGTTGGATCTTTGTTGCTGCACTCAGTCTTTCTCTAGTTGTGGCGAGCTGGGAGGGCTACTCTTCATTGCGGTGCGCAGGCTTCTTATTGTGGTGGCTTCTCTTGTGTGGAGCAGGGGCTCTAGGCATGAGGGCTTCAGTAGTTGTGGCACATGGGCTCAGCAGTTGTAGCTCGTGGGCTCTAGAGCGCAGGCTCAGTAGTTGTGGCGCACGGGCCCAGTTGCTCCGCGGCTTGTGGGATCTTCCCAGACCAGGGCTTGAACCCGTGTCCCCTGCATTGGCAGGAGGATTCTTAACCACTGCACCACCAGGGAAGTCCCTCTGTGTTCATCTTTAATCTCTCTCTTTCCCTCATAGTACAAATATTGCAAATATTGCAAACTTGCAAATATCATAGGTTTTCATGAATATATTCTAAATTTAATGGTTCTTATCACCACTATGCCCACTCTACTGGTCCATCGATTCAAGCCACCATTATTCTATTGCCTGGTACCCATTGCCACTACCTCTCTCCTTTTTACTTCTTTTTTCTTTTTTCTTTTTTTTAACATCTTTATTGGAGTGTAACTGTTTTACAATAGTGTGTTAGTTCCTCCTTTACAACAAAGTGAATCAGTTATACATATACATGTATCCCCATATCTCCTCCCTCTTGTGTCTCCCTATCCCACCCTTCTAGGTGGTCACAGAGCACCTAGCTGATCTCCCTGTGCGATGCGGCTGCTTCCCACTAACTATCTAATTTACATGTGGTAGTGTGTATACGTCCATGCCACTCTCTCACTTCGTCACATCTTACCCTTCCCCCTCCCCATATCCTCAGGTCCATGCTCTAGTAGGTCTGTGTTTTATTCCCGTCCTATCACTAATCTCTTCATGACATTTTTTTTTCTTAGACAGTTTTATTTTCTCACTTTGGTCAATGCCTCTCAGTAGGTTTTCATTTGAGACTGTTTTTTCTTAAGCATCTTATAATTTATCATTTCAGAGTTAATTTTCTCTTTTTCTTTCACTTCTTTTCTAGATTCATTCCAGTCTTCATTTCACCTATTTTTGTTGTTGTTCATTTCCATTCTTAGTTTTTGAATTTCTAATTCAAAGTGAATTTGTATATCCACAAATGCTTGTTTGAATGTATTCAACTATCTTTGGAGTGCACACTTACAGTGTTCTTCTGCTTCGTGTTACCATTTTGGGGGAATGGGGTGCGGTGAGAGGCAGTTTTCCTCAACTGATCTGAATTTGTGTGAATTTTCGTGTCTTGAATTTCTGCCATAGTTCTCCATGGACTTTTATTGCCTTCATTGATTCTTATGACATTGGGGTGTTTTTAAGAGTCCTAGTTTAATTCTGCCCTTTTCTGTCCGTTTAACAAGGTCCAGATAGCATAGCAAGGGTTTTTTTTATTTGCTTTGGTGATGAGGGAGAGAGTGAATTCTCTGAAATGCGGCATCCTTTTGTCTCACAGGATCCTAAATTTTCTACTTTTTCTTCTTTTCCCCTCCCCCACCCAGTTGCTGAAGGGTTCTTCTTCTTTTTAGCCTTTTTTTCTCACTTAAAGGCTGTGTAACTGGAAGACTCCACAAAAACCACTCTTGCCCCTCAAAACCCAGTGTGTCCCTTTAAATCTCATTTGCCTTTTATATGACATCCGGTCCTTTAGATCATTCATCCTTTTACATCCCTTTCCTATAGATTATGTCCCCTTCTACCCAGTCCTTTCTTAGTATCTTAAGATTCAAGCTGCATCTCATCTTTCTGGTGATTGCTCCAACTCTCCTCAGTCATCCCTCCTCCAAACCCCCTGCTGTGTTTCTTGGTTATCTCTTGGGGGTTCCTGCATTCTCTGTTTTGAGACTCCCCGACCCCAGCGTTAACCAGGAAGTCTTTCCTAATTATTTTACTTCTTAAGCTTCAAGCAGATTTAATCACATCATGTCCCATCTATATCTGTATACCTTCCTAATTTTTCATGGATCACATCCCATTAAATTAATTTGCTTGCTTGGAGGCTTTCTTGGTAGAGAGGAAGAGACTAATTGGCCTTTGTGTTTGTTTTGGTGTCTGTTTCTGACATAAAAAAGTGCCCTACACACAGCAGCTTAAACCAACACAAGTGTATCATCTTACACTTCTAAAGGACGGAAGTCCAGCACGAGTCTAACCAGGCAAAAGCTAAAGTGTCGGCAAGTGTGTTCCTTTCTGGAAGCTTTGAGGATAATACACTCCCAGGCTCCTTGGGGTTGTTGGCCAAATTCAATTCCATACTCTGAGCAATTGTCAAAGGCTTTTGTAATAAATTTGGCTCTGTATAGAGGAAACAGTTTCAGAGCTCTGTGTGGTTTCAGGCACAGTCTTTGATATCTAACCACGGCACTGGCCACACTGGCCATATTCCGACACAGAGCTCTCCTCTTTCGTGTGTTCCTTTCTACTCCCAAGTACCTCATGATTGCTGCGCAGAAAGGAATTGCTTTTGGGCCTTATGAGAACAGGATTAAGAGCTCTTGATGGTGCCTCTTTCTCAAAAAGTTCCCTGCTTCACAGAAGTTCCTATGAGAAGCTTAGGCATGTACATCAAGTGTTCAGTTGGTGTCTATTGAGAATTCCACAGATTGGAAAGTGTTCCTCCTGGGGCTGGTTTTCTATCACGAATGCACTCACTCTGGAGCTGACCTTCAGCGTTAGTGCAAAGGACCCCCTTTCTACCTTGATTTCTTATAATGTTTTGACATCATTTTCCCATCATTCTCAGGCTATTTACAAGTGTTGATTTGTGTTCTTTCTTATTTTCTCTGATTTGCTTTAAGCTCTGTGTCATTGACCTCCATATGAAAGCATTTTGCAGCAAATTCTTGTCAGGCTAAAGAGCAGCACATTCAATGGTTCTATCATTTTTTCCTGTTTGTCACTTGTTACTTTGGAAGACAGACGGGAGCGATTTTCTCTTTGGCCACATCTGAAAGCCTCGCCTCACTCCTCTAATTCACAAAAGGAGAGAATGGCAGGATAAGACATGCTATATTGAATCCAAAAATGTGATGTATCAACCTGCTGTTAAATTAAGGAAAATAAGTTATGATTATGTGCATAAAAGATCAAATAAACTTAGGTTAACTCATTTCCTTGGCTCAACGTTGACCTTTTCTAAGACTCCATTGCCATATCGCTATAGAAAATAAAAAGCTTGTCAAGTGTTTATCATATATAGGATCAAAAGGAATTTATACAAGTCTTCCATTTTGGCATAAATACCGCTAATGAGGCTAAAGGAAAAAGACAGCTTATTAAAATAAGAAACCCTTCGAATGTGAGATATTTTAGAATTACTGAAGTTTGATAGAGAATCATATTTGACATTTCTCTTCCCCTTCCTAATCAAAGGTCTGTTTTATCTAGACGAGCCAGCTGTGAGGAATAGAAGTTATAATCTCCACTTAAAATGGGGATGAATAAAGACTTCAAAACATCCAGCAAGTGACTACTTCCCAAATTATTTTCATTTGGTTCTAGAATGTGTATTAATTTCCAGGAATCAACTGCAAATCACATCTACTTACTTGTTCCACATTTATGTATTAGTTTCCATATCCAGGTGCGGCACTGGCTCTAGATTGACTAAATCAATGTCTCCCTGACTCTCGTATCAGAATATATTGGTTGGGAATAGCAGACAAGTAACTCAGGGATATAAGGACTATGATCAAAGTATAGACAGAGTGAAATGGAAATGGAGAGGAGAGATGTCAAACCCAAACTTGGGCCTGAAGGAACTAAACAAAGAAAGGTGTGTTTGAAACAAGTTTTAAAGGATTATTAGGTGTGAGGGAATGTGGAAAGGAGCTAATTAAGGCACCTCAGGGACAGGAAATAAATGCGCCTCTTACTTAGAAAAGAAAACTAAACGATCCACATCTCAGAACTGATCAATCCGACCCATCTGACTTCAACAGACAGGGCTCTTTCCTGTGAGCTAAACATTCTTCCCATCTTTGCTGATGCATGCAGTTAGGGTTTAACTAGTCTGTTGTCTTCCTACTACAGAAAAAGTAAGAGAAAAAGAAAAGTCCGTAACATATCAACAAGGCCAGTTAAATAAGAAGTAGGTGCCAATTTTCAAGAATGAAAAATGTCGTCAAAATACAGTATATTTTAATATGCTCTATAAATTTCAAATGACACTAAGAAATCTTTGTAGCAGTAGTCTACATCGGGAGACATTTGTCTTTGCTTTCTAGCAAATACTGAAGTATTTAAGACTTTAGTAAATATAAAAACAACATTTGTCACCAAATTATAGCAAATCTGCCCAGCAAGTAAGAATTACATACGCTTAAGAATTCCTGGTGTTGCTGATGACAAAACAGTATTATCTTACCTACATTTTCCTAAGATTATTAATAAAAGCCAAATCCAATGAGGACTAAATACGAAAATTTATTATTTCCACACAAAACTAGTCTTGCCTGCATCTTAGAGCAAATTACCATGAAACTGATTCAGTGCCATTTTTAATTCTGCTATATGATTTTAGCTGATAGCCTATTTTCTGTAGATGTGATGACCCTTTTTTCACTGTTTTCAAATATAGCTCCTTTTGGATCATTTAACTTTCAAGTCATTATCCTAAGGCCTAAATTTAGTGAAAGTAATAAAGCTTAAATTTAATCATTTATTCAATAGGCATTCTTAAGAGTCTGCTATGTAAAGATCTCTTCTTATTCAAAGGAATCTAGCCATAATTCTGCAAATTCTCCCTAGAATTCTGCAAAGAAATGATGGAAAGAAACTCAGGAGCAGCCGTCCATCTTTGACTGTATCTCTACTTTGCAGGGTCCCTGATCAACATTTTCCCTACAATCTCATAATTTAGTTTAGTCTCTCTTCTCTATTTGTCTTGTTATTCTCAAACATCTTTCAGGTTTTTTTCTTTCGGAAGTTACCAAATTTGTTCATTTAACTAATCCTATACATAATGAAAACATTATTTGGGTTTCTGTTCTAGAGAAAAGTTATTGACCTGAATTAAGAATTTGAGCATAGCTACAAGCTTTCCAAAAAAGACATCTAAATGAGAAAGCACTTCCACCATAAAGAGAAAAACGTAGAAAAGGTTGCAGAACATTTTATGCCTTTATTCCTCCATAAAGAAATTTAATTATTTACACATTATGTGTAGACCAAGGTAGACGCTTGAAAAATAAAACAAAAGACAAAAGGCACTGAAATTATGGGGAAATAAATATTTTAAAATACAGTGGGTTTATTAGATTACTGCATTCATATTTAATCTCCTCAGTTCTGTGAACACAGAAAATGCAAAGGTGAAAGATATAAGGTAGTTCAGAGAAAAACACTAGTTAAATAATGATGGGACAAAGTAAATTAACATGCAATAAAAGATATTAAAGGACTTCAATACATGGAGTTTGCCTAAGAAAAGAGCAAATAAAAAGCACAGCTATAATTATTTGAAAGGTGACTGTCAAAAACAGATTTTAAGCACCAAAGCCTTGTATAATAAACAAATTCAACTTGTCTGCAGCAAAACTGTTAGATCAGGTATGCAGACTACAGAGTTTAGTACTTTTTTTTTTTTTTTTTTTTTTTTTGGCGGTACGCGGACCTCTCACTGCTGTGGCCTCTCCCGTCGCGGAGCACAGGCTCCGGACGCGCAGGCGCAGCGGCCATGGCTCATGGGCCCAGCCGCTCCGCGGCACGTGGGATCCTCCCAGACCTGGGCACGAACCCGCGTCCCCCTCATCGGCAGGCGGACTCCCAACCACTGCGCCACCAGGGAAGCCCGAGTTTAGTACTTTTGAGGTGAAGGTTTGGGGTTGATCTAACTGAACGAAATACTACAAAACCGGGAAGAGGACGGACAGAGTGCCGACCGCTTCTCAGACTTGACTCCTTGAACTCAGGGCTGTCGCTCGCTGGTCACAAGGTGTCACTGTCGCTGCCCTGGATGTGCCTCTCCATCGCAGCCCCGACCACCCTCCTCAGTGCAGCCTGGTTCCTCCAGCACATTCACACAGAGACACGAATACCTCACACACTCACGTACTCACACACACACCCGTGTACTCACACACACACACTCACAAATACTGTCACACACTGATGCACTCTAACGTACTCATATGTACACTGTCCCACGCTCACATACACTGATACACACGCACAAGCTGGTACACAGACACACACCGATACACACACTCACACACACACTCCCTCCCCTTCCTGCTCGCCCTGCAGGTCCCTGATCAGATTCCCTCTGAGCTGCTCAGCCTTTGTCCTGGTGCCCCAGCTCCTATCGGCTAAGCACAGCCCTCCAGAGAACCACACACCAGACTCTCCTGCCCACCCACCTGACTCTGAGATTACTGAGAACAGAAACTGTGTTCTTCCGTATCCTCTTAGCACAGTGCCTGGCTTATAGTGAGAAAATGTTTGTGAATAAAGAAATGAACCCTTGATGATTCTGATCTGATCTGATTCTTCTGAGCTGAATTGCAGGGATGTCTCTCTCTTTCTCTTTCTCCTTCTCTCTCTTTCCCTCTCCTCTCGCTGTTTCTTTCTGAAATAGTTTATAATTCAGTCTTTAATGTGACTATATCTAGTCTAATTGTATTACTGTAGCTATTTCTCTTCATACATGCTGCTGTACTATTAAAATGCAGAAGCGTTGCAGTTCTCAAGCTTGGCTGCAAAAGGCATCTCTACCTGCTGGTGGAAGCCCAGGAGCCCCTCCCATTGCTGTGGAGGCAGCCCGCTGGCTCTGGTCCTTACAGAAACGCCAAGTTGAGTTCTACTCAAAATAGTCAGCTCAAGCTTCCTAGAAGCCCTTTACTGTGTGGTTGTTTTCTTTGTCTCATTCAATCCTAGGACAAAAGAGTTACTAGAAGGAGTGGGGGACATATTTCTTTAACCTCTGGGCGTGCACTGACTTAGTATTTAAAGGGAACGTTGTGACATAGGTGCTTTGTCATGTTTCACACTTTTAATTTTACCCCACATAGCATAGCAGATATTGTTCTTTCCATCTATGGGGTCCCAGAAATACTCGCAGGTAGAGTCATGCAGATGAGATGTTAATTGCATGTGATTTCACTGATGAGTGAAGGTCGTGGAGTTCTGAGAAATAGTCAAAACACTAAAATGTAAAAAGAGAAAATATAGCCATATTTTTTCCCTTAGCAAAAACGTCAAGGATTTCTAGAGACACAGCATGGAAATTGACTTAAGCTTTTGATCTGTTGTTAGAAAAGCTTTCAAAACTTTCATAAATTTTAGAAGTCAAAATTCATATATCTAATGAAAATTATTTTCAATATATGCTGTTGTTGCTTGTGTACAATTTTTCTGTGAAGGCTGGCATTCCCTCACCAGAAGAAAAAACGTGTTTGTTTTTTTTTAGAAAGCTGTGAGCCTCAGCAATACCTTTTTATTGTATTAGAGGCCCTGTGGTCAGAAGGGATTCTTTTCTAGGTTCATGAGGAAAAGACCCCCAGCCAGGCAAGGAGCCAGGCCTGGCCCACATGAGAATCTGCTTTCTCCTTGGGCACATGCTGTGTCTGACACCGCAGAGGACAATCCCTGAAGGATGCAAACCATAGCTTTTGCAAGGAAAACTCACTTTTGTGATTTGAACATCGGAAGTGTTATTTTCGTCAGAATAGTACTCCGTGGGAGACTGCATGTTCTTTTTCTTTATTTTCTAACAACATTCTATGGTCTTGATAAAACTAAGAAAAAGTGACAAGTATGGCTTGACATCTCGTTGATCCAACCCATTTTTGATGCTAAGGCGGTGTGACTGAGCACGGGGAGAGAGCATTACCCAGGTTTCTTGACGTTGGCTGTGGAGCAGAGCAGTTGATACTCGTATCCTTGGAGTCAAGAAAACGTGTCACAGATAACGTTTTGATGGGGAGTTTAAAATGCCAGGGCAAAGGCTGCAATGTCATCCACGGAGAGGAGCAAGAGATTTGAAGGAAATCTGTATTAAACTGCTCTAGTACAGACTTATGCTATGTGAAAAAGTCAAAGATTTCTCTGGGTGAGTGTCAGTGGAAAGCTCTTATCCAATTTCTGTGCAGTGATTTGGGGGCTTGGCCCCAAATTTCTAACCTTTCGATCTCTGCATATAAAAATAGTTAGAAGGCTTGGGTTCCAATTCTGTCTTGGTGCTGACCCATGATAGGATATGAGACACAGTTGTGACACTAATCCTCAGTCATCTCATGCACAGAGGGCTTATATTAGGATCAAATTCATCCACGTTTGTGAAAGCATTCGATACTACAAGATTTTGTGTAGGTGTAAGGTATTCTAAGGTTTCAAGCAAAGAAAAACCGTGAATATAGAGAAGTCGGGAAGTAATGGGAATAAAAAGAGAGTGATCTAATCAATATCTTAGATAATTGGAGTTTTCTAAAGGGGAAAATTATTTTTAATATCCTCTCCCTAAATTTTTTTAAGTGAGGATAGCCTACTTTTGAGATTTGTTAAAGGAAATCTGGCACATTCTTTTGCTGATGTATGATCCACTGCAGTATAGAATGACGGGGATCAGACCTTCAGTCCACACAAACCCAAGCTACGTTCAGGAGGACACTCATGTGTTTAACCTAGGTCGACATTTTTCAGCTATTCACTTATATATTTTTAGTTTGTATTTAATTAATTTTTCCAAGTAAATTCTTTCCTCAAATTAAATCAATCTAAAATATACTGGATAGTAAACAAATCTCAGTCTATTTTTTTGTAAATAAGATAAAGTACATTGGAATAGCTTAAAATAACTTTAAAATACAATGTTATAATGTCAAGGGAAACAATTGTGGAGATTGTTTTATTTCACTGCTTAAATATAGCTTTTTAGTTTTCTTAAGGTAGATTTTTTAATGCTCACCACTTACCTGGGAAACTGGTTCGGGAAACATTCCTTCTCCATCATTCCTATGTAGCCTTGCCTCACTTCCATGGCATGTGCTCATTTTCAGAGTTGGAGGCTGAAGAGTGGTGCAAGCATCTCTGCATGGAGTGTCTGGGGACCAGGCTGAATGACATCAGCCTCGGGGAGCCTGATCTCTTGGCAGCAGGAGTGCAGCGGGAACAGAATGGTAAGTGTGCATCTCCATCCTTCCTTTCTTGTAAAGTGCACTGGGAGTTATAGAACTTTGAAAGTGGAAAGGACCTCAGAAATGTTTCAGACCAATCCTTTTTAAGGGAAAGTAAACTGATCAACCTCAGCTGTTAAGGGACTTTCTCAAGACTGCATACCAACTAGAAAAATACTAAGGTACAATCCAGGTCTCCTGCCTTCTTGCTCTGTGACATTGTCATTTATCTCAATAAATAAGTTATCTCAACAATAAGTTTATTCATTATATATAAGTTTTTGAATGGACAACATTCCTACATTATCTTCTTTGATAGTTGTTATAAATTTGGAGTCTAAATAAACAAGTTTGGCTTATTGTGTTATTTTTCAATAGATTTTAGGGAATGTGGCTACTAGTATGTCTTTACTCAGGCTGCCATAACAAAATACCATAGACTGGGTGGCTTGAACAACAGGAATGAACTTCTCACAGTTCTGGAGGCCAAATTCTTGCTGTGGCCCCACATGGCAGAGGGAGAGAGAGCATAAGGTCTCTCCTGTCTTTTCCTATAAGGGCACTAATTCGTTATGAGGGCCCCACCCTCATGACCTCATCTAAGCTTCATTACTCCCAAAGACTCCATCTCTAAATCCTATCACCTTGGGGGTTAGGGCTTAAACCTATGAATTTTAGAGGGACACAATTCATTCCATAGCATACTACACGTAAGGAAGTACAATACATGAAATCTCAGGGTTTAACAAAATTGAGGTTTATGTGCCATGTTATTTACTTACTGCACTGCTCTCTAATTAAACATTTCTGATGTCTCTGAAGAAGTTATGCTGCCTCTTCTTGACTAACACCTCTAAATAATGAAATCAGAGTAATGTCATGAGCTTTTTTTCCCTCCATTTTAAAAAATAATTATCATTATCACCAGAAGATCTAGTAGTATGAAAATAGAAACTTTCCAATGTTCTTAATTTCTATGGCTAGTGTTTTTGAAAAGATTGAGGGATGTTGGTGAAGGTTGACACTACTTATTAAAAAGAAATTCTGGAATTATCTGTGATTTATACAGTAGACAGCACCACTAAAATGCATCAGGATAATACTTAGCAATAATGATTTTGTTATAAGTAATACTATTCTAACAACCATCGCTGTCTCATAGACCATTAAAGACATTGTTTTTTGGTTTTTGCTACACTGAAAAAATGTTTTCCCACTACCTGATCATAAACATACATGGGCAGCAACTTTGCCCATGTTGGTAGTTTCAGAAAGTCAGGCTCTTTTTCTAGCTTCCTTTTGATATTCCAGTTTCTCTCCCACACTTTCTTGGATTTCGTCTCTCCAATTTAGTTTCTGAGAACTGTGCTAAGTACAGAACACCCATAATTGTGCTGCTTAAAATATGCTGTTCATTCTCAGTTTAAGAAAAGAATAAAAAAAAAAGTCTTTACTGATAAACATTTGTCAAGTACTACATAAAGAAAATATGAAGAAAGTGAATAAATTAGGCCTGTGGGTAGAAGCATTACTGTGTGCAACTTACTTGGTATGAATTGTATGCTTTTACTTTAAAGGTCTGGGGTTATATATGGTTTCCATCCAAATGGATAATGTACTCCTTTGGTTTATTATAATTTTAATTTCTAATTTGATAATAATGTCAAAGTAATTTACCTACAATATAAAGGGAAGACTTTAATATAATTTTTTTAGGACAGGACAAACACGGAATTAAATGCCAGAGCTATATAAGAAGCACAAGCAGATATAGCCTACCAAGTAAACTTTTCAGGATACAACTTGAATGTAGGCTACACCCCTTAATTAGGACAAGTTCCTAAGGCTCTTCTAATTTCAGTTTGCTAATGTGTGAAAATGAACTAATACCAATTTATGGTGTTGTCATGATGGTTACATGAGATAATATAAAATAAAGACTAACTCTCATGCCTAGCTCAGTTTTTTAAAAAGGCACAAGTTTGTTTGTTTGTTTAAAGCTCAAGTAAAAATAAAGAAATCAAAAACTAATTCCCGCATATACTTTAGAGAAGACCTGAAATTATAATAACATCCAATGCCATCCAATACTTTTTTAGGTTTATTTTGTTTAATAATCCTAAATTGATAAAAAGGGTTCTATGTGCTTTTAATATATAGTAATTATTTAGTTAAAGAAGGTAGTATTTGATCCATTTAAATGACCACCTAAAAGTACATGGTACCATAAAGGAAATTGGCAGTCTTACACACACATACACACACACACACACACACACACACACACACACACAATCATGATCACTAAGACCCTTCAATGTTTAGCGCTAAAAGGAAAAACTTAGCTGGAAGGATTTCTTTTCCCCAGGAAGTACCTTCCATGTGGGTGAATTTCTCTCTTTGAGTCCAAGGCCATGGACATAGCCATAGCCATTGCTCCAAGCTCTTCGAGTCTACATACACTTTCTTTAAAATGCTTCCTCAAGTCCAAATAATAACATCTTTCCTTTGTTTCTTTTGGCCCATTGAGAACTAGCTAAAACTTTTTAAAAGAGTAATTTATACCAAAGGACAACAAGAAAGGCATAAATCTCGACAGAATGTCTAAATTACAGACTCTACTATTGCCAGATCAAAAATCCCAGTAAATATGTGTTTACATGCTGCGGGAGAGAAGCACACACACATAAATTGGCACAATTTGTTACTTGCATTCCCCGATTTTGTCACTTCCTAATCAATAGATTTTTCCCGTAAACATGATAATTCCATTTTAAGTCCGCCCTGAAATAACTACCAGTAGTCTATAAAATCCTATGCTAAAGACTAAGAATGCTCTTTAGCTAACTTGAACCCTCTCCCTTGAGCCCCAGGATTGCTTTAGGGACACACCTGTTCATTTTACTACATGTAGGGAAAATATTTGTTGTTTTAGCGAACTAAAGTATTTTTAAAAATAATATTATCTTTTAAAGCTGTCCTTCCATAGTTTTCAGTCAGAACACCTCTTAATATAAACAAATTCTTTAACTTCCTAATACATGTTTTAAGTCATTAATATGTTCAGATTGGAATCAATCCTTTATGAAAGATTTGTCATCACAGATTTAGGTTTTTTCCTTAAGGCATTTTACTGTTAAATTCTATAATTTCTTATTCATCAGAAACATTATTTTAATGTTTTATCAGTGATATGCTGGGATTTAGTTTGAACTTTCTGCTAAGAGATGAGATACACATGCATGCGTGCAGAATCGATGTAATAAATTACATTACGGTGGCTTGTGGTGATCTTGTGGTATCCCATCATCAAGGGAAGACTCACTGCTCAGTCCTGACCACAGCATTTTTTTTCTGACATTCAAAATTGCTACTTCTCCTCTAGTGTTTTTCTGACTCTTCAAACAGCTTGGTCTTATTTACTCTGACACTAGCAAAGAGTAAACATTTGTGCAATTAATTTTTAAAAGTGTAATGTATGTTGCTAAGATAAAAGTGGTTATTGATTAAATTCTTTGCTATAATCATTTTTCATCTAGTGCTGTCAGCTGCTTTCCTGTTGATTCAGAATCCCACATAGTATAGGTGAAAATAAGGGAACACAAGTACACACACACACACACACACACACACACACACACTTATTCTTAGACTTCAGATAACACTGCCACAAAAGAGTGCATACGAAGTAGACATTTTGAACTTTAAATTCTTACAATTTGCAGAATCTTCACATCTTTCAGTTGTATTTAAGATAGCCTATGCTGACCTTAGAAAATATTAATGTAAGGTGTTATAATCATAGTTATTTAGAAAGGAGTCACAATACATAATAGCAATTCTAGAAAACAAATGTTACATGTTAATCATTAACAGCAGAAGTAAGCATCACAACCAAGAAGCGAGTCACTTGTGTGAAGTTCCTCCTGTTACAGTTGGAAGTAGACTCGAGGATATGTCCATTTTGCTATTGATACAAGAGATCATTATCCAAAACAAAATGGAAAAATAACCTCAGACTTTGCCATCTGGCTAATGCAGAGTCAGATTTGAGGGTTTAGTTTTTTCCAGGACCAAGAGTCCCTGCTTATGAATGGTCTAGAGTTGGCATGAATTCCTACTTTTAGCCTAAGAATGTGTGTATAACCTTTCTGCAGAAGCAAAGCAGTATTCCAGTGTTGTTTCTAAATTATTTACTT
The DNA here is from genome assembly GCF_026419965.1 of Kogia breviceps. NCBI lineage: Eukaryota > Metazoa > Chordata > Mammalia > Artiodactyla > Physeteridae > Kogia > Kogia breviceps. The sequence continues at coordinate 7,439,828 of NC_081324.1, read as the reverse complement.
GGGTTGCCATAGTAACCATGCTCCCTACATTCCACTCAGACTCCCTTGTATGTCACTCACTCATTCATTCTTCACCCATCAAACATTTTTGAGGCTATGCTATGCAAGAACTAAGCTGAGGAAATGTAGAATTATATAAAATAGGGCCATTACTTTTTAAAAGCTCACAGAATAGTGAGGGAGACAAACCTACAAACAAGGTGTATTGATCAATGTTTTTAAAATAATGCTGTGTTCTTGGTCACACAAAATCTCAATAGCACAGACCTGGAAGTGTGTCTTAATCATTCATGCATAGGTGGGTTGGCTAGGGTTCATTGGATTTGGGCTGGGTAATGCTGAGATTGGCTCCAAGCTGCACATGATGTCTACATCTCTTCCTTGTATATCTCATCCTCCTGATGCTAACGGCTACCTAAGGCATGTTCCCAAAACAAAAACATTAGGGCAAGAGATCAAGCCCAAACTTGCAACATAATTTAAGTCTCTGTATTTGTCATGTCCACTGACATTCATTGACCAAAGCAAATCCTATGGCCAAGCCCAAAGTCAAGGGGTACAAAAGTACACCCCACCTGTGAGGCCACGACATGAGTCAGAAAGTCTGCTCTAATGTAGAGAGGAAGTGAAGAATTGAGATAAATGATACAATCTACATGCTAAAATAAAAATAGAAGTGCTATGGTATAGGTATGATCAATTCTAATCAGAGCAGCCTACCTTTTTAAAAAATAAAACTTATTTCTTATTCCTCTAAATAAGCCTTCTCAATCAGGTAGGAAGTCTGAAATTCTTAATGTCCATCAGTAATTAAAGCCAGTATTAGCAGGTCTTTATTCGTTTGGAAAATGGCCAGTTAATGACAAAACAATAACACCCGTAACAGTAAAACTTTCTCTATTTTAAGGATGTTTTCCCCAGTTTTTCAAACATGAAGCCATATTCACACTTATACACATACTTTATGACTAGTCATGAAAGAGTGTTCCAGGTTAATTTTTTCTGTCCCTGGGATAACACTCAGCAAAACCAACTTTTGCATGGGGAGAAGAAATTTCACATACCTATGTTTGAGCTTCCAAATGCCATCCACACACCCCTGTATTTCCCAAAGTGAGTTCCAGGAAATACTGCTACTACTACTACTATATGCCTTCTGCAGTGAGGGAATCGGCAGAGTGAATGTAATATTATATAACACTATTGTGGGTTAGATTGTGTTCCCCTCCAAAAGAAGAGATGTCAAAGTCCTAACCCTCAGAATGTGACCTTATTGGGAATAGGACCTTTACAGAGAACCAAGTTTAAACAAAGTCATTAGAAAGAGCCCTAATCCGATATGACATGCAATACGTCCTTATAAAGAGGGGAAGTTTAGACACAGAGATGGATGATGTGAAGATGCATGGAGAGGAGACGGCCGTGTAACTTGCGCGATGTATCTACCAGCCAAGGAAGGCCCAGGATTGCCGGCAAACCCCAGAAGTTAGAAGACATGAGGGAGGATTCTCCCTCTAAAGCCTTCAGAGAGAAGCTAGCCCGGCCAACACCTTGATTTCAGACTTCTAGCCTCCAGAACTATGAGACAATAAATTTCTGTTGCTTTGAGCCACCCAGTTTTTTGGTACTTTGTGACAGCAGCCCCAGGAAATTAAGACCAACCCTATATGATGGTCACCATATGCATGAGGAGAATAAAGCTGTTGAGAAGTACTAGAATAAAGATCTTTTTTAACTTTGTATAATGCAGCATTTCCCATACTCATTTTACCTGTCTGCCTTTTTCTACACATAACCCCTGTTCATAACGTGTGGATATTCATATCTGTTCCATGAAACAGGTTGGAAACCACCAGTATAACCAGTGGAGGTGCTTATCTACAGGGAAAGTTGAAAGATGCTGGTGATGGGAGCAGCCATCCTGGCAAGAATAAGATGATGCTCAGGATATAACACAAAGTCCTGAATGGGCCCTAAATATTTGCCTCCTCACCTTATCTTGTGCTGCTCATTCCATTCTTTGATTGCTGTTGACATTGCATATAAAAAAAAAGTGGTCAAAAACACCACTTTTCCCGTCTGGTCCTCAGTATGCACTACAATGGAATCAAGGCCAATGCCATATATATTTCTCCCTCTCTTTGAAATAGATGCTTCAAGGAAAGCAAGGGTGTTTTGTAGTGCTTCCCTCCCTACACCGCCAAATCGAAGTGATCCATTGTCTAACTCTGGCCATATCGTTACAAAGTGAGATGCATACTGGGAGAAATATCTTGAAACACCAAAGGGCCTGTCCTGTTTCCTTTGCCCTGGAAACATGCCCTATACAAACACAATGCTAACAAAGATGCAAATTTCAGAAGCATTTGTAATTATGTGAAAGGAGAAGCTTCTGGGGAGAATGCTGAGTCCAGAATTACTGGTATCTCCCAACTACAGGCAAAAAGAGGGACTTTGAAAATAAGGTAATGCCTTGCCCTTACCCTTTCCCTGGGAGTTTGAGTGGACACAGACACATGCTTCTCTCTCCTCATGTAAATTGGAGGCTACTACAAGAACAAAGACTAGAATTTGATTCCCTGCATGGAGTTTGATGACAAGCATAGGAAAAGATGGAGAGATGTGGTGGAGAGATGTCAGCAGAGCCTAGCAAGCTGTAACAAGATAAAGCTACACCTCAACTGTCTCAAAACTGATATGGCATAGATGGGGTACCCAGGCTTCCTGTCGGCCCCCACTGGACCCCAGATACTCTCTGAAAGCAGGACTTGCTGTGTCACAGGAAAGCAAGTGAAGTAACTCCGTAGGGAGATGGGTACGTACGAACCAGATAAGAGGACCATGTTTCCTCTGCTGACACCTGGGACTATATCAGTTCCGGGGGTTTTCAAATCAGCTTGGATGAAACGAGGAGGAAACTCAAAGATTGAACTTTGATCAGAAACTGGGTTAAATGAGTCCTCATTTGACAGAAAACAAACACAAATATGCACACACAAAAAGAGGAAAGAAAAGAAAACCTCAGTATACACTAACGAGATTTCTTTTTTTTTCTTTTGTAACGCTATGAATTTTATTTTATACACTTAAAAGCATAATTCTGAGAAGAGTCCATGGCATCACCAGACTGCTAATGTGGTTTGTGGCTCAAAAACAGTTAAGAACGCTGACCTCAAATTTGTCTCACTCTTCTGTGCTCTGTTAGTTCAAAGCATTAATGTGGTCCATTATACTTTCCTACCAAAGCTTGTTTAGATTCGGGTAGTACAAATTAGCTTCTCTAGGGCTTCTCTTCATGGACCTCCCGGATATTGCGAGTTCCCTTTGAGTAGGTAGGAATGTTTCCTACCATTCTTGTACTTGGCTTCTGCATTTCTTCTTTCACTCCAATTGTCTAATCCAGTGTTTCTACATTAGACCCTCCATCCTTTTCACCAGCAGAATAAAACCTTATATTTCTCCCCCTGGATATTTCAGTAAGTACTGAGTTTTTCAGACCCCAAACTCTGATTTCTTGAATGAGTTTTGCAACTTTCTGGCTCAGTCCAGGGAACTCCATTTCCTCTCCCTTCCACCAATATAAGCATTCAGGGGCCGAGATATCATTTTTGATGTACCCAACTTTTGGTGATCCATTTTGTTCCTGCTACAGTAAAACTATGGTGTCAAGCTTGAAAGTCAAACTTGTAGCCTGACGGACATATGTTGCCAAACAAACTTAGTACATCATCAAGTTCTGTTCCACTTCTCATAAGCTCTGGGGCCATGGTCAAGAGCCTGAAATGCTCTAAATCTCAGATTCCTGCTCTTTGGGATGATACTGATAGTACACGTCTCATAGGATTGTTGTAAGGATTAAATAAAATACAGCATGCAAAGCAAGCAGCACAGTGCCTAACAGGAAACTCCATATTTCTCTGGAATATTCTGCATGTCTCTGTCACATTCACATCAAGTGTGTGTTAAACAAGAAAATTCTGGGCCCCCAGCCACACTCTAAAGCAAACATCTCTGGGATGTGGGACCAGATGTCTGTATTTTAATAACCCCAGGAACCTAACATGCACTAAAGTTTGAAAACTCAGGGTAATAAACTGTTGATTATAATCAGCTTCAAAACATCTACCAGTGATTTTAGGAATCTCTTGCAAAGTTTTCTTGCAAAGTTTCTTGCATTTCTTACAAAGTTTCAAAATTACTGACATAAATTTAATCACAATATCCTTGTAGTATCTTCTTAATACCTGTCTACACTGTAGTGATAGCTCCTTTTTTACTTCATGTAGGTTAGTTTTGGCTTTTTTTCCTGTAGTCAGCATCATCAGAGATTTACCTATTTATTAAACCTTTTTTTCAGTATGTTTTAAAATATATTAATTTCTGCTCTCACTCACTATGACTAATCACTCAGTTGCTCCACAGTTTTGGATTTAATTGCAGGTTCTTTTTCAAATCTTTTGAGGTGGATGTTTAGAGCATCAAATTTTAGCCTTTCACTTTAAAAATATATTTTGCAAAGCTCTACATTTTTCTTTGAGCATAGTTTGATATCCTAACTGTAGTAATAACAGTCCCAGAGCTCAGATTATGATATAATAAATGTTAAAATTGGAGGGAAAAGTGTCGAGGGAAAAGTGTTGGGGGAAATGTTTTTTAATTTCCATTTGCCATAAACGAAAAAATCAAAATATTATCTCTGATTATAGGCTTTGTAAATAAAATAAAATTTTATATTACTTAACAGAGATTCAAATTACCCAAAGTAACTTAAGAAAAAATAGAAAACCTAACGAGCCCTATGTCCATTCAAGAAATTTAAATTATACAACTTCCCATACATGAAATCCAGTCCCATAGAGTTGCACTCTTGAATTCTATTTAAAGAAGAAATGATGTCAATCCTATGCAAAGTTTTTTGGAAAACAGAAGAGGAGGGATGATTTCACAATTCATTTTATGAAGCCACTATAAGCCAGATACTGAAACCAGAAAAAGTCAATGCAAGAAAATAAAATTCCATACAGATGTCTTTCATGCATATAAGTACAAAATCCTTTTAAAAATTAGAAAATGGAATATTAAAGTATTACTTAACAAGATAATACACTCTGATCAATATTGGTATGCATGCCAGAAATGAAAAAAAAAAATCCCAGAAATCAACCATTATGTGTCACTACATTAATAGGTCAAGGGAGAAGATCATATGATCATTACAATTGATCCATAAAAAGCATTTGATAAAATACAATATGCATTTATGAAAACAACTCTCAAAAACCTCGGAATAGAGGGACTTTCTCAAACTGATGAAGGACATCAATGTAAAACCTTCAGAAAATAGAATTCTTGAAGGTAAAATATTGAATGCTTTCCTCATGAGATTGGGAATAAGAGAAAGATATCCTCTCTCACCACTTCTATTCAATATTCTACTTACTCTACTTAAGGTCCTAATTTGTGTGATATGACAAGAAAAGAAACTAAAATTATAAAAATTAGTAAGAAAATAAGAGGTTAAGATAGTGTACCTTGAAAACGCTAAGGAATCCTTGAGAAAGCAAGTACAACTACCTGAATTCAGTGATATTGCAGGATAAAAAGTTAATATGTATGTATTTATATGTATATATGTGTGTATAAATATTATATAGATATAACTTATCTATATAAATATATATAACATTTACACACACATATATATTATCAGTGAACAGTCACAAATATAATAGTATCATTTATAATACCATTTTAAAAAATCACATACTCAGAGATAAAATCAGCAAAGACCTCTACCGTGAAAACTAAATACTGCTGAGAGAAATGAAAAGACATCTAATTAAATGTAGTGATAAGCCATTCATGATTGGAATAGTCAATATTGTTGTCAGTTCTCCTTAGAGTAACCTATTGATTTAACACAATTCCAATAAAAATCCTGAAAGCCAGCCATTTTTTCTAGAACTTGACAAGTTAATTTTAAAGTGTATTTGGAAGGCAAAGGACCAACACTAGCCAAATTATCTCAAAAAGGAAGAGCCAAGTTGGAATGTGTACCCTTTCTAATTTCTGGACTTATTATAAGTGACAGTAATCAGGACAGGATAGACAAATAGGTCAGTGGAACAGAACAGAAAGAAAATATTCCACATATATGAATCAGTAATTTTTGACAAGGGCACCAAAGCCCTTTTTTATAAGCTTATTGGTCATTTTGATGAGAAAAGGGATATTTCTTTAATAAATAGTTTTAGACTGACTGGATATCTGTATAGGAAACAATGAACCTTAACCCCTACCTCACATTATACTCAAACATCAATTTAAGGTGGATGCAAATTTAGGATAGGCAAAGACTTCTTATATAAAACCCTGAAAAAAAACTGTAAATAGAAATAATTTGGGCTGCATCAAAATTCAAACCTATGCTCCTCAAAAAACACCATCCAAAAAAGTTAAAAGGAAATAAATAAAAAATAAAAATGGAATGCCACAAACGGGAAATAAATTAGTGACGTGCAGAGCTTCTGGCTCACAGGAAGCTACTAAAATAGGCAAAAATAACCTGCAGTGTTAGAAATCAGATCAGTGGTTGCTTCTGGGGGCCATAGGCAGCTGGAAAATAGCATAAGGGAACTTTCTGGGATGACAGAAAAGTTGTATCTTGTGCATTTGTCAAAACTGAATAAACATTATAAATAAATATGAACATTTCATTGTGCTTCAATATATCAGTTACTGTAAAAAATAAAATGCTAAAACTGCTATGAGCGGGTAATATAATATTTAACCTTTAAGTAACAAAGGACTTATTAGAAAAATTAAAACTATTTTCCATTTTCTGGCCATAAATACCATAAACAAAATTAAGGAAACCTGAGATGAAGTCTTTGTCATAAACATGGTAGAAAAATTTGTAGTATATAGAATTCTTCAAATCAACAGAGAAATAGTAAACCTAGTTTAAAAATCTGGCAGAGGATATTTATGTTAAATGAATATATAAAATATAAAATATGTATTTTAATTGTAATATGGATTGGTAAGGAATTTCTGGAAAGCAATTTGGCAATGTGTGGTTCTTAAAAGAGTTTATGGCATTTAATCCAATAATTCAGATCTTAGTACCCAATGTAAGTTAATAATCAAGGGTATTAAAATGATCGAAAATGTATATATAAGAATAAAGTAAACCCTATGACTCAATATAAAATGAGTGAATTATTTAGCAAATTCAGCTGAAAGTTGGTTATTTTCTTTTTTGTGTGTGTGGTACACGGGCCTCTCACTGTTGTGGCTTCTCCCGTTGCAGAGCACAGGCTCCAGACGTGCAGGCTCAGCGGCCATGGCTCACGGGCCCAGCCGCTGCACGGCATGTGGGATCTTCCCGAACTGGGCCACGAACCCGTGTCCCCTGCATCAGCAGGCAGATTCTCAACCACTGCGCCACCTGGGAAGCCCTGGTTATTTTCTTGTAGCTTAATTTATATCAGACAGAAGTTGACTTAACTTTAATATTCATCAAATAGATAATTATTAAATGAAATATGGCATAGCTATACAGTGGAATATTATGCAGTCATTAAAATTATATTCCCAAGGAATACTTAATAGCACCTGAAAATTTTATACTGTAGTAAAGGCAGTATAAAGGGTTCAGTACTTTATATTCTGTATGATAATAAGCACAATATATGTGAATATGTTTGTATGTTAAAATACAGATTACTTTAACAGATTATCTCTATACGGTATAATAGCAGTTGAATTTTTAATGATTTTCTGTATTTACTACCATGAACATGATTTACTTGGAAATGCAGATAAAATGCTGTCAACAGTAATGTTTTTGTAAAAAAAAAGAGAAGGAAAGAAAGAAGGAAGGAAGGAAAAATATAAATTAGTTCCTGGGGGATTAAAAGATATTACTGGGGGGGGGCTTCCCTGGTGGCGCAGTGGTTGAGAATCCGCCTGCCGATGCAGGAGACACGGGTTCGTGCCCTGGTCCGGGAAGATCCCACATGCCGCGGAGCGACTAAGCCCGTGAGCCATGGCCGCTGGGCCTGCGCGTCCGGAGCCTGTGCTCCACAACGGGAGAGGCCACAACAGTGAGAGGCCCGCATACCGAAAAAAAAAAAAAAAAGATATTACTGGGGTTTTTTTTAAGTGCTGCCATTTGATACAAGAATTGCAAGGATTCCAATTCACGGTGTCCATGGAGCAGGTGGCACCTGGCAACTGCATTTATTGCTATTGCCACGTTATAATAAAATAAATTTTGACAAATTTCAGTACTCTGGTGGAAATGGAGTCACAATTTCTGAAGAGTTCCACAAATGTTGACAAGCATAAATCATGCTTTATTTCATTGCTGGTTTAATTGCATTATACAGATCTCAGGATGTGTCTAAAATGCAAATATCTGCTTTCTCAGTGTGGCTCCATTTCTAAGGCTGCTGAAATTGAAGGCTGACCACTGCAGTATCCCAATATTACAGCCATTTGGAGACAAGAATATAAAGTTCAGAATGATCTTGAAATATCTCATTATTTTCTGAGTAATATCTAGTTCTGCTGAATTTTGTGGCACTTCATATGACCATTAAAAACAAAGCATATTGTATCAAACAATGGAGTGAACCTAGATTCGAAATTGAGATGAATACTCATTAATAAATTCCAACACTCGCAAGCATGCATTTACTTTTTCAAACACCAGATTCTTGTGGACTTACTAATTAGTGGTTAAAGTAGACCAATAACTCTGGTCCTTTGACTAAATAACATTTAGTAGACTGTTTACTAATTTAGTATTAATATTAAAATTTCATGTTTGGAATTGGTATGTAACAATTGTTAAATATAGAGCCTAGAGTGGGACTTTCTTGCTGTCTCTGAAATGTACCGCAGCCCCAGCGTGGCGGATAATGGGTGAAAAGCACCATGAAATTCTAAAGAGCGGGCTGGAAGATTAATTGAGGAGGATTCTCTCATAGGAGAAGAGCAGAAAGGAGGGGGTCTGTCCCCCTCCAAGCACGATGAAGGGTAAAAGCAAGAGAACCACTCATAGAATTTGGCTTGTTCACCAGATGGGGAGGTTGATCTCTCACCCAGGCTGGCAGAGCTGTAGAATCATCTAGTCCTGACCAGGCTGGTACCAGAGCAGCGTGCAAGAGAGTACGGGGGACAACCTGAGTCTTCAGGTGTAATGGTTGTTCTCACCGTGATGAATCCGCGCGCAGGATACAGGATGTGGCCACAGCTGTTCATGGTGGCTAAATAAGGAGATAAAGGTCACCAGCTGGACAACGCTTATTTCCACATTTGATGGGACAAATAAGTTTGAGTCTTTTAGTGAATTAGCTGCAGTAATAAATTTAACTGAAAAGATGTCTTCCGTAACTATCAATATTCTGATCACATGAAATTTTGAGAAAAAAATTGAATTCTCTTGCTATAAAATAATTTGTTAAATCTTTAAAATTATTTTGACCAGTAAGTTGTATGTAGAGTGAGTTTTACTTTATGGAAAAACTGGTTGATAGAAACAACTAAGTGAAATTCAAAATTATACATTGTCCAATCATTTAGAGCTATTATTAATCATTACATAATCATACACATATGTGTATAAATACTAACTTTAAGTTATTTAATTTAATAATACCTAAATATTTTAATTAATGAACTTTAACCAATATTTAAGTCTCTACTATATGGCAGACCCTGGAATTGAAATTCAGAAAATTAGGGATGTCACCAAATTGCTGAAGAACAGTTTTCTTATTGTGGGGCTTCTCCTTTTGAGCCATACTTGGATTTTAGGAAGAGAAGGTAAAAGTATGACTTTACACTCACCCACTTAGCTGAAGTTATTGTAAAGTTTAACCTCTCCCCATGGAAAACCTGGTGGTTTTAATATTTATGAATCTCTTATTTTTCAGATATTTAGGTGTAATACTTAGTTCCATGTTCCATCCTGTCTTTTGACCCAACCTTCAAACCCACAACTTCTGAAGTATCAGGAGAAGTGGGAAAGACAGAGGGGGGGATAGACTGCTCAGCAGTCAGCTAACAGCTAAAACTTCCAGGACCTTCTTTGAAAAAAGAATGGACTGGCATCCAACAGACATTTCCCAAGTTTATTTTAATTAATCAGCTAATATACACAAGCTGTATTTTATATTCATGCAGTCACAGACACTGAGTGTTTACTATGAGGTAGAGTCACAAAATTATTCAATACATAAATTCCAGAAGTCTGTTTCTTTTAATATTTCAATTTACTATCAAGGAAACTTAGCTGAGCAGATAATGTGTGTTTTTCAGCATGGTTCTTTAAAAACAGTGTTTCATCTCTTTCATCTCTTCTGTTACAAGATGGAAATTACCAAGAAACTGGTTGAAGAGCTCATCATCCTTTTGTTTTCTGTTCACTTATTTCTAGTCACTGCAGGGTATTTTGCTTCATGTCAGAAACCTCATCAGTGATCCTCTGCTTCCTGCTGCAGCTGCAAGCTCCACTTACCTCCACTTACCTCCACTTGCCACGCTCCAACTAGTATTATATTGGGTTAGTTCCTGCCCTAAACAAGATCTATGTAAAACCTCACTGGCTGAGAAGGGACGGTTTCCGTCCTTCTCAGGGTCTCCCACATATCACCTGGGGTCTCACTATCCTTTCTCCAGGACCATTTCTCCTGAGTGTAGCTACCCTTTCTCACCACATCTTGTCCAATTCAATTTGACCAAACCTTACTTTGTAGCCCCCTCGAGACTGTTCTTGTGGTTGTAACCTTAACCCTGTGTCAAGGCCATTTGGGGCACGGTCTCTTCCTTTAGACCTCTTAATCCAGCCCTAGAGTAAAACTGCCCTGGTAAGTGCAACTGCAGATTCAACAACAGTAAGCATCTTCGTTGGACAGAACAATTCATCTTATAAATATTTCACCTTGTTATTGTTTTGGCCATTTAAAATAAAATTATGTTTTCTCATATATCTATCAGCCATTATACAAACCTAAGTTTTACCAAAATACAGTTTTATGGGCAATGTGTTTGGGATTGTTCACTCTAGAATTCTATAGTTTATATGTGTGAACGCATTTAAAACTAATATTTTTTGCATAACCTTTCAAAAATGTATTTCTTCACACATTCCCCAGTCTTCACAGGACTTTACATTTTATTCATATTTCAGGATATTATTATCATTATTTAGACAGCTAGTTTCTTTTCTAATTATTTTGGCTACTTGGAACTCTGCTGTTTAGTGCTTCTTTATAGTGTTTTTATTGTTATTGTTGAAAAGGAAATGCTTGGAATATACATATCTTGCTGAATTGTAAACTATCTTTCATACACCCCCTTCTTTCTATGCCTCTCTCCCTTCTTTGTTCCAACTGGCATAAGAACTCTTTCTTGACAAGTCAGTCATGAGTCAGCTAAGATAGGATTAATTTATTTGAGCAGAGATTAGAAAACAATTTTGAATAAAATGTGCCGATTTGTTCTACTGGAGCATAGCATCACTTTTCAAAAGCATTCCTCATGGTTTCTCTGATGCTGCTACTTCCTTGGCAATATTTTTAAATGAGTTTCGCAAATCGACACTTCTCAAAGTGTGGTCCCCAGAGCAGCAGCCTTAACATCTCCTGGGAACAAGTAGAAATGTAAATTATCCAGCCCTGAGGTACACCTACTGTATCAGAAACAATAACGGTGGAGGCAAGCCAGCCATCTGTATTGAAGCAGGCCCTCCAGGTAATTCTGATGCACACTGAAACCTGAAAACCAGTACTGTAGGCAGTAAAACCCAAACACAGTTTCTTAAATAAAAAGGTGACATGATCAGAGGTTGGTTTAAAAAACCTGCCTGATAGAATTATTTCACAGACGTAAATATTATTAAAAGTCATTGTAATGGAACCAGTTTTAACTATTTCATATTGAAATGGTCCAATGGAAAACATAACAAGTTTTGGTAAAACAATGTGTTTTATGTTACTAAGGGCATAAAATAATTTCTTCAGGGCTTCCCTGGTGGCGCAGTGGTTGAGAATCCGCCTGCCGATGCAGGAGACACGGGTTCTTGCCCCGGTCCGGGAGGATCCCACATGCCGCGGAGCGGCTGGGCCCGTGAGCCATGGCCGCTGAGCCTGCGCGTCCGGAGCCTGTGCTCCGCAACGGGAGAGGCCACAACAGTGAGAGGCCCGCGTACCACAAAACAAAACAAAAAAAAGTGTTGTTATTTCTTGGCATTTTGGCAGTGAGTCTTCTGATGGTCTCTTCAGACTACGGGATTGATGGAAAGGAAAGAATTTAGAGGACTGTTTCACATTCCACTTTTATAATGACAATATTTTCCCTATGCACAACAGATGCCACTGACACATGGTTAGTTCCAAATGTAGAAGCTGAACTTCATCAAAAGTGTCTTGAGCAAAGAAAAGAATATTGCTGTTCAGGCATTAACTATAGCCCTGAGTCACTCTGTTGGGTCCAAGTTTCCTTTATATTCTCATATTAGATCATACCCCTTTGATTTACTTGTAATCCCACTGGAGAGGGAACTGTGCTGGGAAAGTGAGGGATGTATTTAATGCTGCATGTAGATACCTGCACACAAGAATTTTAAGGTTTATGGAATATGTATGTGTCTATGTAGATATAGATACAGCCTTTTATTGCACATAATTAATGGGACAATGTTCTTCATTTTTCAGCTGTAGAATTTATCTCATTTTGCCTTTTCTTTGGGAAATAATTGTGAAATCTATATACATATTACTTTCATGGGTCAACCACCTAAGTAGAATATTGAATCATTAGATTATTTTTGGTCCCAGAATATCTAGACACTTGAACATAAATATTGTCCATATTGTTACTAAGTTTCAAGCTATCGTGCCTAAGTTAAATATAACCAATTTTGCGTCAGAAAATCCTTGCTTTACAAACTACCTGCCACTGAAAAGATTCTTTCTATTATACAGACAATTCCAGCTCAGTACCAGCAAACATACAGTGTTTAAGATTGTAGCATCATGATGGATGATAACACATTTCTAAACATCTCAATCCTTTACAAACTGCAGCTGCACCGTTATGCCTCTCAAAATAATTCATGCAACAGCACTGCCTTTAAAGCACTATTCACAATTCAATTCAAACTCACAAAGAGGTATCTGCCAGTAATTCTTAAACTTTTTGTTATCACGTTTCATTATTTTTTTGTAATTCCTCAATTCTTGCAGCCCATATTCATCGTGGGATATATTTATTTCATTCATACAATTAACTAGTATTTATTGATCATTTACTATAAACCAAGAATATGGTGCTAGGAACTAGGGATACTTTATAGGACACTTTGTAGGTCATACCAAGTTCTTTACTTCCTGGAACCTACCAACTAACCTTATTCTTCAAAATAAAGTACATCTAACGCATTTAAATGTGGATCAAGGGCTGCAGGATTTTGTGGTAACCTTTGAGATACACGAAAAGTTATAAAGCAAGGTTTGGAATCATTGCCTAATAATCAGATATTCAATTTCAAAATATCCAGGAATGAAACAGTTATGTACTTTTATTTTGCATACCAAAACAATGTCTGAAGTTCTGCCGAAGGCAGTAATGAATATCTGCAATTATCATAAACTGAATTTGACCATGAATACTGTGTGCTTTGAGAGTCAGTCTGAGTGGGCATTAAATACTTCATGCCTCAAAGGTAGAACTGAGTAAGTTTTTGTGTAAGTTAAAGAAGACATTCCTCGCAGAAATTATTTCTATGACATCCACTTAAGATTAGGTGAAGAAGCGGACAGTTACGCCATTTGGGCAGACTCCAATTCGTTTTTTGCTCTTATGTTCCCACTGTACAATTTAACCATTTAATCCCCACCGTAGAGAATGCATGCAACAAAAAGTTGAAGAATGAGGGAATGGATTAATGATTAAGAATACTTTTAACTCCTTTTCCCATACAATAGAAAAAGGTATTGTTTCGCAGTGTATATCGATGTCACCAAGGGACACGGTAACGCTTTCTGAAGGCTGTAGGTAGGTATACAAATTCATACAGTACTGCCATAAAAAGTCACACCTCTTTTGGCTTCCTTTTCTCCATTCCTTGTTTCTTTGCAGAGCGATTCAATGTGTATCTTATGCCTACACCAAATCTGGACATTTATGGCGAATGCACAATGCAGATCACTCATGAGAATATCTATCTCTGGGATATCCACAATGCCAAGGTCAAGCTGGTGATGTGGCCTCTCAGCTCGCTGAGGAGATACGGGCGGGACTCCACATGGTTCACGTTTGAGTCCGGAAGGTAAGCTTTGAGCGCAGAAGCCGCAGGCAGGAGGTCGTGGCCCTCCTGGGGCAAAGGTTCTGTCCCGTAGTGCCCAGGCTGGCCGTTTCATTTCCATGAAGGGTAGAGATCACCAAACGTATATCAATAATTCTTCACATTCTTACGAATCATCTGAATGAGATTGTGTTAATTCTTTGGCAGGTTAAGTACCCCATTCAAAATAATTCCAGGGCTTCCCTGGTGGCGCAGTGGTTGAGAGTCTGCCGGCCGATGCAGGGCACGCGGGTTCGTGCCCCGGTCCGGGAAGATCCCACATGCCGCGGAGCGGCTGGGCCCGTGAGCCATGGCCGCTGAGCCTGCGTGTCCGGAGCCTGTGCTCCGCAACGGGAGAGGCCACAACAGTGAGAGGACCCGCGTACCGCAAAAAAAAAAAAAAAAAAAAAAATATATATATATATATATATATATATATATATATATATATATATATATATAATTCCCGTCTCTTACTCTGGCATCAAATCAGTTTCATAATTATCTTTATCATACAAGATCTTTGTGAAATTATTACAATATTATATTTGGGGTGCATCCTCCTATATTTTTGGTGCAACAGGATCTCCATAAAATTCAACACGTCCTTGCCAGCATTATAATTGTGGGGTTTTTCTTCAGGAAAATAGTTTGAAAGGAGTTTTATATAAAATTGCTTAAATACTACCTTTTAGGTTTGAGATAAGTTAATGCAATATTCATTTACCCAGATGTTTATGTTAATAACATTAATTAAGTATTATTAATTCAGAATGACTGAAAAAAAAAGTTGGCAAATCCATAGTTCATGAAACGTGTAATTCAGATTTTATACGCACGTAGTATGTCAAGACAAATACATTGGTTCCTTGATCACAGCATATGGTTGGAATCCATCAATGTCTAAAATGAACGCCTGCTTCACAGTCATTAGTTACAGGTATGGGTTTAGACGTGAGCTCAACTGCCTGAATCCACGTCATTATGCTCCGACCTCTTTGTGATATTGTTGTCACACATCCAAGACAAGACTTAGGGTTAGGGATCCTATGTAAGAGGTGTTTAATGTATTCACACTTGGGGACATTTCTAGAAATGAATCTGTGGCCTTATAAGGTAATTAAAGTGAAGTCACTAAGTGCCTAGATAGTTAAATTATAATAGTTATACACAGACTATTACCTACCCATGACACACAACTTGGATGAATGTCAGGAGCATTGGTGTAAAAGCATGATGTGTAATATTCCACTGATAGCAAATTCTACAACAGATACAACTAATTTACCGTGACAGAAAGCAAACGAATGGGTGCCTAGGATTGGGGATAGGGAGAGAATGGACTCCAGGAAACACAAAGGAACTTTGGGGGTGGTGAAAATGCCCTGTATCCTGACTTTGGTCAAGAGCCATGGCACTGTTTATAAATATTGGTGTGCATTGTTATATGCAAATTATCCCCCAGTGTTTTTAACGTGAAAAGAAAAAGTGGGGAAAGAAAGTTGGAGGGGATTTACTATTCTTATTTTATATGCTTTCCCACTGTTTGAGGTTTGACAATGAGTATTTGTTACTTTTACAACAAAACACTTCCTCTGGAAGGAATGGGGCCAAGGAAGGGGAGAGACCCTCAAGAATTTTCTGGAGAGGGTGTCTTGAAGCTGTGAGATACAGCCAGGCATTTATGCCTAGTCAGGCACAGTAAATTCAGAAGTATGTTTTCATCACCTGAGCAGGCTTTGCACTTTTTACATTTTTCTTGTAAGTCTCCGTTTTTTAATACTTTATATCATCTGATTAAAAAGTTACACCCAAACTTTTGAGGGAGTAGGTGGAAAGAAAAGCTTACAATCACTCATAATTTCTCCATCTTGAGAAAATGGCTGTTAATATTTTGGTTTATTTCTTTCCAATATATTTTAAAATCAGCATATTTTCACTTAACATTATACTGAGAAGTAATCTCTGAGTCCTTTAAAATCAAGATTTTTGTGGTCATATGGTATCTGAACATATGGCTGTACTATCATTAATTTAATATTAGGGTGTTTCCAGAATGAACTAATATAAATAAAGCCACACTGACTGACCATCTGTGAAAAGATGTGCAAATATCTGATCATTTTCTTAGCAGAGCCTTTTTCAAGAAGAATTACTGGGTCAAAACCTGTGAACATTTTCAAAGTTCTTCACAATATAGCAAATTGCTTTCAAGGGAAGTAATATCAATTCACACACCCTCTAAGGGTGCAAAGAGAGGCTCTTCTTGACCCCATAACCACAGCATTAAAATGATGATTTAAGATGTTTCTATTTTGATAGAGGACTTGGATATCTTGGTTTTTTTTTTTTCTTTTCTCCTTTGTTTCTTTATGTTTGGAGGTGTGTCCTTGTGTTCATTTCTAAGTTTTTCCTTCTTTGAATTTTGGGTATCCTTTGCCCTTTAATAATTGGGCTATTGACCATTATTCTGTGTGTCTAGTTTGTAAATTCCAGAAGATCTCACTCTTATTAAAGGTAGCCAAGGGCTTCCCTGGTGGCGCAGTGGTTGAGAGTCCGCCTGCCGATGCAGGGGACGCGGGTTCGTGCCCCAATCCGGGAAGATCCCACATGCCGCAGAGCGGCTGGGCCCGTGAGCCATGGCCGCTGAGCCTGTGCGTCCGGAGCCTGTGCTCCGCAGGGGGAGAGGCCACAATAGTGAGAGGCCCGCGTACCACAAAAAAAAAAAAAAAAAAGGTAGCCAAGGGCAGAAGGTTTTGTCCATGTGTGATCCAGAGAAATGAAAGCAGGACGCTGTGTTCCCTAGGTCAGGACTGGGAGAAGTGGGGAGGGGAATGGTATGGGTGATGACAGGTGACAATTTAAAGGAAAAATTGGCAGGTATGGCCTTGCCTGTCATCCTAGTGAACCTTGAGCTGAAGAATGACATTTTCTGCGTTTTACTTTACTAGCGCTTTGCACAAGACACATCATTTGGAAGCAGTTTCTAGCCATTTATTTATACTACTGCATATACTGGAATGTAATAAAATTGGATGTCAAAAGAGTCTTTTTTTCTACTGACAGACTTTTTCCAAAATGCACTTTAAATTCTACTGTACCAGTAAAAGATAAGAATAAACAGTAAAAGTGGAGCAAGGTCATTCTTTCTGGAGGAGCATACCTCATACATCCTCACATTCATATACCCCATACATGTGAGGACAGAAGGAGAGTGACGAGCAGGAAGCGTTCACTGGGAGCTGTCCTCAGAGGGGCGCAGCCTGGGGAGATGAAGTCCTAGTCTCCTGCCTGCTTAGAGGAATTGCTCTTTTTTTAAAAAAATTAATTTTTTTGTTTATTTATGTATTTATGGCTACGTTGGGTCTTTGTTGCTGCGCATGGGCTTTCTCTAGTTGCGGTGAGTGGGGGCTACTCTTCTTTGCGGTGCGCGGGCTTCTCATTGCTGTGGCTTCTCTTGTTGCGGAGCAGGGACTCTAGGCGCATAGGCTTCAGTAATTGTGGCACGTGGGCTCAGTAGTTGTGGCTCGCAGCCTCCAGAGCGCAGGCTCAGTAGTAGTGGCGCACAGGCTTAGTTGCTCCACGGCATGTGGGATCTTCCTGGACCAGGGATCAAACTCATGTCCTCTGCATTGGCAGGTGGATTCTTAACCACTGCAACACCAGAGAAGTCCCAGGAATTGCTCTTTTACCATCAAGATTTTAAGTTTGTATTTTAAGAGTGAAAACAACCAATTTGTCATGCAAGATTATTTAATCAAAAAAGATATCCAAACCTGCAGAGGAAGTCATAGGATTCATGATTATGTGCAGTTTTATCCTGTGAAAGACAAAACCACTTTTTTAACTGCTGATGTGGCTTTTTCACTTCACATAACCTCATAAATATTGTAAGCAAAACCAAGGATGAGCTCAAATGCCTGCATAACAAAATTGAAGTGAGCCCCAAATCCTTTTTATATAAAATGATTGTTCAAAACATAACCTCCCTATTCAGCACAATGCTTAATATAACACAATCGGTGCTTAAAGTATATGTCTTACTAACTTTGATAATATTATCCCTATTGAGAAGCCTGGGGAAAATCTGGTTACAGATTTTTAACAATTGGAAATATAAAACAATACGGTTCCCATAGGAAGATGGTTAATGGAAGCAAATGCTCTATGTGCTATAATCAAGGATTTCGTTATGTCATAGTGAGGCTTATTCTATCCTTAAACCTTTTTTGATCAGTAATGCAGAGAGAAATCCTTCCTTCTCTAGTGTATGACCAGTTAGTTAAAATAAAAGGTAAGGCAGAGAGTTTTTAAATGTGATACCAAAGCATGATTACTCCACCCAAAAAAGATAATTTGACTGTCAAAATTAAGAACTTGCCTCTGCAAAAACACTTTTAAGGGAATGAAAGGCAAGACACTGATCTAGAGAAAATATATGGAAGTCACATATTTGACAGTGCACTTGTATCCAAAACATATAAAGAACTTTCAACTCAAAAATAAGAAAAAATACAACCAATTTTAAAAATAGGGAAAAGATTCAAGCAGAAACCTCACCAAAGAAGACATATGATTGATCAATTATCACAGTAAAAAATTCCAAACCTAATTTTTCATTAGGGAAATGCAAATTAAAACCACAATGAGATACAATTATATATCTATTCTAATGGATATAATTAAAAAGGAAAATCTGACAATATCAAATGCTGACAAGGATGCACAGCAGATGGAACTCTCCTATAATGCTGGTGGGAATGCAAAATGGTACAGTGATTTGGAAAGGCACTTTGACATTTTTAAAGAAACCTCAACATATGCTTAAGATATGATCCAGCAATCCTGCTTCTTGGTATTTCCTCATGAAAAATAAAAATATATATAGGTTCATACCAAAACCTATACATGAATGTTGCTAGTCATTTTATTCATCGTTTCCAAAAACTGGACAAGCGAAATACCCTTCACTGAATGAATAAACAAATGGTGATAAATCCATAGGGTGCTACTTAGCAACATAAAGGAGCAAATGACTGATACACACATGACAAATATATCACAGATTCGTTGTTCTAAGTGAAAGAAACCAGATCCAACAAACAACATACTCTGTGATCCCATGTTTATGGGGGAAAAAAGCTATAAGGTTAGAAAAGAGACCAGTGATTGCCAGAGGGTGGGGTGTAGAAAGGAATTGACTAACAAAGCAAAAACATATGGGAAATTTGGGAGATGGTGGAACTGTTCTTTATCCTGATTGAGGTGGTGGATATGTAATTCTGTACATTTGTCAAAACCCAGAGAACTGTTTGGCACAAAGAATGAATGTCACTATATGGAAATTTTTAAATTTTAAAATAAAGTTTTAAAAAGGAAAGAGTTTCACATATATAACCAAATGATTTTTGGCAAGCCTGCCAGGACCTTTCAATGGTGAAAGGACAGTCTTCAACAAATAGTGCTGAAAAAATTGTATGTCCACGTGCAAAGGAATGAAGTTGGTCCCTTACTTACCACCATATTTCACAAAAATTAACTCAAAGTGAATCAAAGACCTAAATGTAACACCTAAAACTATAAAACTCCTAGAAGAAAACATAGATCAAAACTTTATGACTTCGGATTTGGCAATGATTTCTTGGATATGACACCAAAAGCAACAAAAGAAAAAGTAGACAAGTTGGACTTATTGAAAATTTGAAGAATTTGTGCATCAAAAGACAATATCATCAGAGTAATAAGGCAACTCACACAATGGGAGAAAATATTTACAAGTCATATATTTGATAAGGGATTAATGTCTAGAGTATAGAGAAAACTTATAAAAATCAATAACAACAAAAAACAATCTAATTAAAAAATAAGCAAAGGACGTAAATAGACATTTTTCCAGAGAAGATATACAAATAGTCAATAGCATATGAAACGATGATCAGTGTCACTGATTTTTAGGAAAATGCAAATCAAAACTGTGATGAGATGCCACTCACATCCATTAGGAGGGCTACTATCAAAATAATAATAATAATGTGTTGATGAGGGTGTGGAGGAATTGCAACCATTGTGCACTGTTGGTGGGTATGTAAAACTATAGAGCCCCTGTGGAAAACAGTATGGCAGTTCCTCAAAAAATTAAAAGTTAAAAATAGGGTTACCATATATGATCCAACAATTCCACTTATGGGTATACACCCAAAAGAATTGAAAGTAGGGTCTCAAAAAGATATTTGTACACTAATGTTCATAGAAGCGTTATTCACAAAGAGCTAAAACATGAAAGCAACTCAAGTGTCCATCAATGGATAAATGGATTTTTAAAATGTGATATATACATACAATGAAGATTATTACGCAGCCGTAAAAAGGAAGGAAATTCTGACACATGCTGTAACATCGGTGAACCTTGAGGACACTATACAAAGTGAAATAAGCCAGCCACAAAGAGTCAAATACAGTATGATTCAACTTACATGAGGTACTTAAAGTGGTCAAAATCATAGAGACAGAAAGTAGAATGGTGATTGCCAGGAGCTAGGAGGAGAGGGGATGGACAATTATTGTTGAATGAGTATAGAGTTTCAATTTTACAAGATGAAAAGAGTTATGGGGATGGACAGTGATGATGGTTTCACAATATTATAAATGTATTTAATATCACTAATCTTAAAAACGGTTAAGATAGACCACAGAATATTGAAGGAAAAGAACTAAGTGAAAAGACCGATACTACTGGACTTCAAGACATAACTATAAATCTACTGTCATGAAGGAGTGTAGTATTAGTGAAGAACATACAAATAGGCCAGTGGATCAGAATAGAGAGCCCAGAAATAGGCCCCGATAAGTAAAGTCCACTGATCTATGACAAAGGAGCAAAGGTAATACAATGGAGAAAAGCTAGCTTCTTCAACAAATAGTGCTGGAAAAACTGGACATTCACATGCTAAAAATAATTCTAGACACAAACCTTACACCCTCGACAAAAATTAACTCAATGGATCACAGGGACTTCCCTGGTGGCGCAGTGTTGAGAATCTGCCTGCTAATGCAGGGGACACGAGTTCGAGCCCTGGTCTGGGAAGATTCCCACATGCCGCGGAGCAACTAGGCCACAACTACTAAGCCTGCACGTCTGGAGCCTGTGCTCCGCAGCAAGAGAGGCCATGATAGTGAGAGGCCCACGCACCACAATGAAGAGTGGCCCCCACATGCTAGAACTAGAGAAAGCCCTCACACAGAAACGAAGACCCAACACAGCCAAAAATAAATAAATAAACAAATGTGGGGTTTAAAAAAAAGAAAAAAGAATATTAAAAATAAAAAAGGATCACAGACCTAAATGTAAAATGCAAGACCATAAAACTCCTAGAATATAACATAGGAGAAAACCTACAGGACCCTGCGTATAGTGATGACATTTTAGATGCAACTCCAAAGTCATGATCCATTAAGGAATTAACTGATAATAATAGAATACTATTCAGCCCTATAAAGAAATGAACTGTGAAGTCATGAAAAGATGTGGAGGAACCTTAAATTGCATACTGCTAAGTGAAAGAAGCTAATCTGAAAAAGCTACACACCTTATGATTCTATCTATATGACATTCTGAAAAAGCAAAACTGGAGACAGTAAAAAGATCAGTAGTTGCCAAGGGGTTCGGGGATGGTAGAATGGATAAATAGAGCACAGAAAATTTTTAGGCCAGTGAAAATACTCTGGATGATACCATAATGATGGATACACATCTTTATACATTTGTCCAAACGCATAGGATGTACAACACCAAGAGTGAACCATAATGTAAACTCTGGACTTAAGGTGATTATGATGCCAGTGTAGGTTTATCAAGTAAAACAAATGTACCACTCTGGTGGGAGATGTTGGTAATGGAGAAGGCTATTCATGTGTGGGGGAAGGTAGTTGTCAAATCCTTGTACTTTCCCCTTAATTTTGCTGTGAAACTAAAAACTACACTAGAAGATAGTCTTATTAAAAAAACGTTATGTTGAATACCTTAAATGTATACAACTTCTATTGTTCTTATACCTCAGTAAAACTGGAAAAATAAATCTTGTATGTGGAAGTGTTGGAATATATTTTTGTTCTAAATTTTACACACCTATTGTTCCCTATAATCTAATACCTTGTAACGGTATGATAAATTTCTATCAGCTATTAGTATAGTTGTCGGTCGGTATTTATGGGGGCTTGGTTCCAGGATGCCCTGTGCATAACAAAATCCAAGGATGCTCAAGTTCCTCATATAAAATGGTGTAGTACAGTTGGCTCTCTGTATCCACTGGGTTCTGCATCCTCAAGGATGGATTTGAAGGACAAACTGTAAATGTGGCTGAAAACAACAGAATGCAGCACACAGATATTTCCTTTGACTGTGCCATGAAACATGAGACACATCAGCAAAGCTCTATGAAGATGGAAGAACATGTGTTTTTGCAGCACTATTAGATTTGGTTTAAAATACTTGTTCTTCTATGTATTTGGCCAAATTGGTTTTCATTCTTGTGTCTTATACCCTTTATTTGTGACCACAAGGACTGAAATATTACTTTGTAGCCTTTTGTGATGTCTGAGAATTAGGCAAGGTTTGGAATGTATTCAGTGCTCAAAAAATACTAGTTTTTTCCCCCTTTTTAAAATCTTCTTAACTTTTATTTATGAAAATTGAAATTATTTAATAAATTTATAGGTTTTTAAAAGTCAGATGGTCAGTAAGCTATAATAAGATGGTGAAAATCTAAGCAAATAAAAAACTAAAAGGAAATATGAAAGAAAAATGTTTTGAAACAGCTGATGTTGACACAATTTCAATTTCCTTCACAACATGTAAAGTATTATTTTAAAGAGTACATGTCTGTACTCTTCTACAGTTGCTTATAAAAGATAATTCTGAATTTTTTAAGTTTAGTGAAATACAGCCCCAGCTGAAATGCACTCACGAATTACTAGCATGACCACGTGTATATAATATGCTGTGTGTCTGTAACAGGTAAAGATACTGATGAATTCACTGTCTTTTGAGTGAGTGGTAGGTTTACTCATTTGACTAATTAAGGACTAAAATATTTTCATTTGTATGGGAATTTTTTTAGGTTATGGCTATTTAATTAAAAATAATCATTTCAGGGCTTCCCTGGTGGCGCAGTGGTTGAGAATCTGCCTGCCGATGCAGGGGACATGGGTTCGTGCCCCGGTCCGGGAAGATCCCACATGCCGCGGAGAGGCTGGGCCTGTGAGCCATGGCTGATGAGCCTGCGCGTCCGGAGCCTGTGCTCTGAAAAGGGAGAGGCCACAGCAGTGAGAGGTCCACGTACCGCAAAAAAAAAAAAAAAAAAAAAAAAAAAAAAAAAAAAAAAAAAAAAAAAAATCATTTCAGCACTCATTGCTTGTGCTCACTGGTGGATTTCTAGCCTCGCAGTGTCCTGAGGCTTATGCCTGTGGTTATCACCAGCATTAAAATAAATGAACCCAAAGTCATAAGACTGGGCTGGAGTGGCACATTAACTCACTTCGAAAATTCCTCTTAAAGCTTTCATAAGCCAGTCTAAGAAACTGCAATTAACAGTGATATGTGCATCTCCTCTGTAGGTGACCACTTCCCCAGAAAGAGTCCCTTTGTATATCTATATTCATCACATTTGTTAAAATACAGTCTCTATTTTTTAATTACACTCTGGGCTGATACTATAAAATCATGTTCTGGTGTTTTAGCTTTTTTCATAGAAGACTGTTGATTTCTTCAAACCAAGGGATCCTTTTTGATTACCAGTATTGCCATGTACGGTGTTGGGCATGTGAAATAGGTGTTTGATGAATTTAATCATCTTTTGTATATGTGTTACATCTGATAGCTTTAAAACTCTTGCTGTTACAGGCACACAGCTTATGAAAGTGACCCAACATACAGTCACATCAAAAATAATAAAATATCTACGAGTAAATCTGCGTAAGGGGGTAAAAGACCTATACTTGGAAAACTATGAGATACTAATGAAAGAAATTGAAGACAACACAAACAGATGGAAAGATATACCGTGTTCATGGATTGGAAGAATTAATATAGTTAAAATGACCATACTACCCAAAGCAATCTACAGATTCAATGGAATCCCTATCAAAACACCAAGGGCATTTTTCACAGAAATACAGAAATAGGACAAATAATTTTAAAATTTGTATGGAAATACAAAACCCCAAATAGCCAACACAATCTTGAGAAAGAAGAATAGAATTGGAGGAATCATGCTCCCTGACTTCAGATTATACTACATAGCTACAGTAATCAAAACAGTATGGTACTGGCACAAAAATAGTTACATAGATTATTGGAACAGAATAGACAGCCCAGAAATAAAGCAACACACCTATGGTCATTTAATCTATGACAAAGGAGGCAAAAATATACAATTGAGAAAAGACACTCTTTTCAATAAGTGATGCTGGGAAAACTGAACAGCTACATGTAAACGAATGAAATTAGAATTTCTCTAATGTCATATACAAAAATAAACTCAAAATGGATTAAAGACCTAAATGTAAGCCCAGAAACCATAAAACTCCTAAAAGAAAACATAGGAAACCATCAACAAAACAAAAAGATGACTTACTGAATGGAAGAAAATATTTGTGAATGATATGACTGATAAGGGGTTAATATCCAAAATAATAAACAACTCATACAACTCAACATCAAAAAAAAAAAAAAAACACGATTTTTAAAAAATGGGCAGAAGACCTGAATCAACATTTTTCCAAAGAAGATATACAGATGGCCAACAGGCACATGAAAAGATGATCAGCATCATTAATCATTAGAGAAATGCAAATTAAAGCCACAATGAGATATCACTTCACACCTGTCATGATGACTATCATCAAAAAGACCACAAATAACAAATGCTGGCAAGGATGTGAAGAAAAGGGACCCTTATACTCAGTAGGAATGTAAATTGGTGCAACCACTATGGAAAACAGTATGGAGGTTTCTCAAAAACCTCAAAATAGAACTACCATATGACCCAGCAATTCCACTCCTGGGTATTCAAAAAAATTCAAAAACATTAATTTGAAAAGATATCTGCACCCTAATGTTCATAGCAGCATTATTTACACTTGCCGACATATGGAAGCAACCTAGGTGCCCATCAACAGATAATTGGATAAAGAAGATGTGGTATATATATATATACACACACACACACACACACACACACACACACACACACACACACACACAATGGAATATTACTCAACCACAAAAAAGAATGAAAGTTTGCCATTTGCAACAACATGGATGGACTTGGAGGGTATTATGCTAAGTGAAATATGTCAGACAGAGAAAGACAAATACTGTATGATATCACTTATATGTGGAACCTAAAAAATAGAACAAGCTAGTGAATATAACAAAAAAGAAACAGACTCACAGATATAGAGAACAAACTAGTGACTACCAGTGGGGAGAGGGCAAGGGGAGGGGCAAGATAGGGGTAGGGGATTAAAAGTTACAAACTACTGTGTACAAAATAAATAAGCCACAAGGATATATAGTACAACACAGGGAATATAGACAGTATTTTATAGTAACTATGAATGGAATATAACCTTTAAAAATTGTGAATCATTGTGTTGTTGTACACCTGAAACTTAGTGTACATCAACCGTACCTGAATTTTTTTTAAAATAGTCCAAAAAATGGCTGGACAGAGCTTCCTTGCCCCTGCCACCATGTGAGAACAGGTGAAAAGAGAGTGTCTATGATTCAGTAACCTCTCACCAGACACCACATCTGCCAGCTCCATGATCTTAGACATCCCAGCCTCCAGAACTGTGAGAAATAAATTTTTGTTGTATATAAGCCACTCAGTCTGTAGTATTTTGTTAAAGCAGCCCAAAATGGACCAAGACATCTGCTACTCTGTTTATTTGAAATTATTAACCTGGTTAAAGATAGCCCACAACGTCACTAAATAGATATATCTAAAATTTAAATCTATGTTTACTTTCATGCATTAAAAGCACCTCCCTGCTGCTAATAACATAAAGACTAAGTTTTTTCAGAATGGCCTATAAAATACTCCAGGTTCTGAGCTTTATTTGCCTTTTCAACAAACTCTCTACTTATGTTCTGCTTACTGCTCTAAACTCCAGCATCAAATAACATGTAATGAAGATCATCTAAGCTTTGCCCGTGCCGTCCATCCATCCTGAACGCCCTGCCACCTCCTCCTCCCACTTTAGCTCAAATCATTCCAACTCATCTTTTATGATTCCAGTAGCAGGTCGTCTCCTTCAGGAAAACTCCTAAGTCCCTAAAATTGGATTCAGTGGCCTTTTGCCCAAACGGTACTGCTCTCCAAGTATCTCATGCTCCCCTACATTTCCTAACACCCAGGGCAGTCTGGGGCACCATCTGGCTAGTTCGCAGCAAAGGGTTATGAACAGAAGTGATCTGTGTTTAAGCTAATGCACTTACCCTATGCCAATGTTGTCCTGGTTGCCCAGGATATATGCCCAGAACCAAAGTGGTCTACTATGAGTGAGAAATTCCTGCTGCATTAAACCACTGAACTTTGTTTGTTATTTAAGGATAAGTCTATTTGATCCTGATAGAAATTGATAGCAGGAAGAGCACTGGCCGCAGTGATAAATAAATAAATAGCCCTAAGATCTGTGGCACTGAAATCATGGTTGTGCCGGGGATAAAGGAGAGGGATGTGGAAGCTGGAGAAGAGATGTCATGCAGTTGATGAGATGCTGGGCAAAGCTCTTGCCTCTGGGTGAAACGTGTGATAACTTGCCAGGCCAACTGCATGTGTAATGAGCTTCTGGATTGTAAGACCAAATACAAATTAAAATTAAGAGACTTCATTCTCTGTTGAAAATGGACGGAAAGATTGCTCTCCCCTCCCTTTTTCTTTGAACACTTACTTTAGAAAATGTAAAATTGTAAGTACTTTCTTCCATTTGAAATGCATATAAATCCTTCTGAAAATGAAATAGGTCTTTTGTCAGCTTTAAGAAGCAGGAGTGCCCTTCTCTCTCTCTCGGGGACTCAGGAACCACTTCTTAAACGTGAAAGGAGAGAGTGCCCCTAACCCCCAGTTTCTGTGGGAGAGTAGGAGCCTAACGTCGGTGGTGCTTGGCTCCAGATTGCAAAACTACCTCCTGTCATAAAGGTGTGAGAAGTTTGTTTTTCCTCTAGATAAAACCAAGTAGCTAATCTAGGTGGTCACTCCAGTTACAGGTGAATCTAGGATGAACTCTGTGGCAAATGCTGCTGTCCCATCCTCTTACTTGAGACCAGTTATTGTTTATCTTGAGAACATGTACATAGTGGGTTGTATCTGCTTGTGACTATGAAAAGGGCGGGATGTCTTTTTCTTTGCATTCTCTTAGCAGATTGCCTCTGATGTGCATCACATTCTGGTTTAATATGAATAAGATATCAAGAGTGTTTTCTTTCTCTTACTTTCGTGAAGAGGATTTCTAGTTTGGAAGAAGATTTTGTTTTTAATTGTATTTCCCAACAACTTCTAGGGGAAGAAGTTAGAAAACAGAAAGTTTGTTGGCTCACAAGAGACTGCAAAGAAAGGATCTCAGGGAAAACTTGAGAATTTGCAAGCAAAAATGAAAGGGATTTGAAAAAAATCAAACCCCTGCAAAATTGGAAAAGATAAGTATGTTGAGTCACAAAAGAGTAAGGAGATAAAATTAAGAAAGTCTTTTAAGTGATAAAAATAAGTTAAAACAGCCTCAAGAAAAAGAACAGAATAAGAGTATAGTCTCCACATTTATTGCTAAAACCTCTCGATAAAGGCATTCGAGGTAAAAGGCAGCTTAAGAGTATGGTGCCTAGGATAATCTTTTAATTATAAAAGATGACCGAGGGTAAAGGATTGATTGAGTGGTGCTCCTACAGAACTTGACAAAGTCAAAGTAGCGCCTTTAAACCAAAAGAGAGAGGTTTGGGGAAGAGGAAACAAAATATTATAGCAAATCTGAGAAGTACGTCTTTTAAAAAAATCCAAAATGGTGGGTACAGAATGAGGGTCAAAGATCATTGTTAACCCTTCGTTAGGGTAAAGAACCTCAGGTTACCTGGTGAGCAGCATTTCAGAATGACCAGGGCCAGTCCTGCCTTCCAAGTGTCTCCTTTTCCCTCTGCTTAAAGGGGAGTGTTTGCAGTGCTGGGCTTCCTGACCCTCTTGAACCACTCTTTTATAACCTTTTTGTGATTTCAGTACCTACTCACTAAATCTCTTTTATTACAATTCCTACTTTATATTATAACCATTGGTCCATCTGTCTCTCCTAGTACGAGCTCATTAAGGACAGGGATTATTTAGTCATCTCTATTTCTCTAAAACATCATGGTATTTGACAAATGATTGAAAGTATCTCATAATTAATGGGATTTTCAATGTCACAAAAAGATTTAAATTATCATGTTGCATTGAGTTTTAATTACATAGTATAGGGAATAAGAAAGGCCTCTTCCTTGAAAATTTGCATCACGGATATATGTGATGTTAAAAAGTCCTATGTCTGTATAAACTTTTCCTTTAATTCCAGAGAATTAATACTGAGACAAAGCCTTTGAAGAACTTAGTGTCTTTTGTGTGTGTGCCTAATTTGGTAAATCTCTTGCTACTACAACACTGGGACTAATTTTTTCCCCTAGGATAAAGCATTAATTGAATGACTTAGGAAACCATTCTTATCAAGAAATGGAGGCTCTGATCTTAATTTTTGCTCCATTAACTTTAAGGTTCAGTACATTTTTATTGAAGCCATACATACTTTAATGTGAATTGCTTTTCATTAATTGGTCTTATAGGGATTCCAATGACAGTTTTGGCCTTCATTTAGGTTTTTTACTTCTCCTTCAAAAAGTTCCTAAACTTTAGTAATAGTCATTAAATCAAGGAACGATTGCTGGAATCAAGAGGATGAGAATCAATGGAAAGAGATGGAAGTTCTGGTTTGATCTCCTCCTTGGATGTGGCAGGTCTCCACCTCCACCAATGATACTTACATCTCACAGGAGACTAATCCAGGCTGGCTTTTTTAGAACAGTTGAACCATTTGTTTATTAATGACTGATTCTTTCAAAAGATGCACGTATTTTCACATGTCTGGAATTGAGATCTATGTTGTTACTATTACGACATTTACATCGAATGATATCATTTGATGGTGGCCGCCAGGTGGTGCCAGCAATGTAGTTACCATTACCTGCAGGCACACAACCTTGGTCATTGATGCCAATGTTTTCATCCCTTCAATAGAAGCTACATGTAATGTTAGTGCTTCACTTCTTGAGTTTAATTATATTTCAGTTTAATGTCAACTCTTCAGTGTTTCACTCAAGAAACATTTTAGGACCATTTGAGAAAAACAAAACTTATTGTGAACACCTTCTTGTAGATGAAGTATTCACCAGCCAGCATAAAAGTTGTAGAATGGGTGTCAGTGGTTTAGAAGAAAATTTTAAAGTCAAAAGCAGCATACTCTTTAATAAAGAACTGTGTACCACTAACACTCCTGATGGCAAATGAAATAATATTTTGTGAAAAAAGAAAAACAGAGGACATTGGTAATTCTGGATTGATTCAGAAGAGTTGGACTCTGTATGTGCAAACGTTTTAGAAATTCATTTGTCAACTTATTTTGCTTATATTTTCTTTTTATGCATATATAAAAGTAACATATAATAATCTATGACAAGTGAGCCTGAGTCTTATAATATAATACATACATAATATATACATATAATACATACGTTTTTAAGAGATTAAAAAAACTTTGTATAAGAACATAACTGTGATACATAAAATTGGGTGAGTCTTATAATCCTTGGTGTTTTATATTTGACAAAATATGGTAGTTATTGTGTTCATATTATATGCCAGGCATTGTTTAGGTGCTTGGATGACTCAGAGAACAAAGGTCTCTGCCTTCCTGATGCTTATAGGTTGTTGAGGCAGGACAATAACAAAATAAGCACATTAGGATAAACATAAATAATATCAGGTGTTGATGAGTGTTATGGAGAAGAAAACATAACATAGTAAAGGGATAGGCATGATGGGGATGGATGCTATTTGATAGAGTTGGTCAAACAAGACATCTTATTTAAAGTGATATTCCAGTAGATACCTAAAGGAAGTGAGGAAGAAGCTTTGTAGGTGGTTATTTGAGAAATAACACTCTTGGAAGAAAGAGTGTCAAGCCCAAAGACCCAGCCAGGGACAGTATTGCGCTTTATATTTAAAGAGTGGAAGGCGTGTCCAGAGCAGAGTGGGTGTGGAAGGTTTAGGAGATGACACCTGCCAGATGCTTTGGGCCCGACTAAGTAGCATCCTTTGAGGCTTATTGAGGACTTTAGGTTTTACTTTGATTGGATTCGGAAGCCATTGGGATACTTAGATCAGCATGATGCAACCTCAGTTATATTATAAAAGAGATTTACTCCAGATGTTGTATGGAGACCAGACTGTAGGGAAGTAATGATGAAAGCAAGGAGAACAGTTAGGATCCTGTTACAATATCCAGGCAAGTGATGATGGACCAAAGTTTAGCAGGGGAGAAGAGGATAAACTATCAGATTTAGAGTCTGAATAGATGTGGAATGTGAAGAAAAAAACATATGAATTAACCATGACTTTGAGAATTGGACCAAGCAACCAGAAAAATATAGATGCCATTTACTGTAATGTAGAATACTGAAAGGGTGAAAGATTGGGTTGAAAATCCAGTTTGTTTTCTGACATGGTAAGTTTGAGATATCTCGTGGACAACCAAGTGGAATTTCAGAAGGTGGCTGCCTATAGGTATCTGGATATCAGGGAAGAGTCACCAGCAAGTACATTGCTTTTAAGTTATATACCTGAATGCCTCACTTATGGGAAGAGAAGATACAAACATCCATTACTTACTCCTGGGCAAAAATGCTTCAAGAAGTAGATAATATTAACCATGTTAAGTACTACAGAGAAGATGAGTAAGATGAAGCTTGAGAAGCAATATGCTGATTTTGCAAATCAGAGGCCACCGATGGCCTTGAAAAGAGCTCTTTCAGTGGAGTCATGGGGGCAAAAGACTGGAGTGAGTTCAAGAGAGAGTGGGAGGAGAGAAATCAGAATCAGCAAGGACGATGACTCAAGAAATTTTATTGTGAAGATAACAGAAATAGAGAAGTAGCTGGAAAAGAATGTGAGGTTAAACTTTTTTTTGAAGATGAGCTATATTAAAAAACAGTTGCATGCAGACAGGAGTCATACTATACAGAGGAAAAAAATGATAAAGCAGAAGAAGGAGGGAGACATCACTAATCAATGTCCTTGAGTTGATGAGAGAGGAAATAGGACTTAGTGAACAAGTGAGCAGCTGCAGTAAAAATATATGTGTGTGTGTGTGTGTGTGTGTGTGTGTGTGTGTGTGTGTGTGTGTGTATGTATTTTAAACAGCAAGGTATAATGGAGGATGATATAAATGGAGGCAGGCATTTGGGGCTCACGATAGAGGCATGTGGAAGTTGTCTTCTGATAGTTTCTCTTTTCTTGGTGAAATACGAAGCAAGGTAACTGACCGTGAGGCTAGAGGAAAAAGGTATTCAATATTTGATGCAAGAGAAGGTATAATACGGTTGTTTGGGTGAGTAAACCCACCACAGAAGTAGAGTAAGATGACCAGTTGACACTGAAGAAGAGTTCTCGTAACTGCCAGCCCAATCTGTGGCCTCATCCATTTTCCTCTGCTCCTGGCTCGTCACCCAGTGCCACTTCCAAACTCTCCCAGGCTTCTGCCCTTCAGATCTTCAGTGGACCTCAGGGTCTCTCTGCACCCCACAGCTGAGCCGGACAGTGCTTAGGCTCCTGTACTTGCCCACTTCAGACACCCACGTCTGCCATCGTCCCTGTTCTGCGCTCGGAGTGGCTGTACGTGGGGATTGTGAGGGTTCTTCGAGGCGGCTGCAGCCTGCCTCTACTGTGCTCCTATTTATAATGTTCCCAAGCTCCCCAAATATCTGAACATTTCTGAAGTATCCCCCTCCCTCCAGCACACATCCTTGGTTCCCGTCATTTTATACTCGCTAGGATCCTTCTTACTTTTACATCTGTCTATGCCGTCTTGTCCACCTGGAATAGTCTTCCCCCTACCCCACCCCTCACGTCTCTCTCTCTCTCTCTCTCTCTCTCTCTCTCTCTCTCTCTCTCTCTCTCTCTCTCTCTCTCTCTCTCTTTCTCACACACACACACACACACACACACACACACACACGTTCAACCTTCCTTAACTTAGATGCTCCTATAGTGACGTATACAGAACCTCTACACTGTAGCACTGAACACACTGATTGCAAAGCCCTACACACTTCTGTCAGACTCCACGCTGCCCTAGGAGTCCTTTAAGAGGAGATGTTTTTCTAGCAGACTGCCTGGTGTCTGCCATAGAAGTCTGTGAAATGAGTGACAGGACACACGAGTGAGGGAGACTGCCAGCCCTAGAGGAACTGGGCAGTGTCATGTGCAAGACCCCGAAGCCCAGCACCAGTTCTAAGATTCTCTTGATCACTCAGGTTAAGCAGGAAAAAATAAATAAGTCTCTTAGGCTATTTCTTACTCTAATGAGACAGCATAGATAATACCAACAATTATGCTACTTTATGAGGCAGAGCCGTGAGAACAACACATCAGAAATTATTTCCAACTGTCAGGTATTTTCGTCACTTAATAGGAATGAAGGATCCTATTATAACAAAATCTGAGAAAGAAGCAGCATCATAAATCAGGAGAAAAGTTAAAGATGAGGGAATAGTATTATTTTTCATTTCTTTTGTGTCTAAGTTGTCTGTGACTTAAATAACAAGTGTATTAGTCTCCAGACACAGTCAAAACATACTCCTGTTTCCTAAAGTGAGGGCGATTTTGGCAGGAATGAAACACGTTCCTGTGTCATCCTTTCCTAATTACACTTGCCATGGTGTAAGAGATTTCTTATGCATCTCTCCCCTCCCCCTTCTTCTTTCCCCCTCCCCCTTCCTCTACTCTCCAGACATCCCTCTAACCCCCTCTTGCCCAATCCTCTTCACCCCTCCCCTTTTGCTCCTTTCTCTTCCTTCTTTTTAATAAATAGTATCTACTTTGGCATATGTTTTGCTTTCCTTGTCTCCTTTCTACCTGACAAATCCTGATCCAGTCCCTTCAAAATGTCAAACTTTCTCCAAGCTTCCCTCCTAAAACTACTTAAACTTTCATGTGAAATAGACCTCCTAAAAATCCCTGAAGCAGAAGAATGTGTAACATCAATTTATGTATGAAGCCACAAGGCCCTCAATTGAAATTTAAGGCTACTGACTTTAAGAAGAATAAAAAACTTTCAGAAAAAAAATTCACTTTTTTTTCAGTTAGTTCATATTGTGGTACAGTATACATAACAGAAAATTTACAATATTACCATTTTATTAAAGATATTTTACAGCAATTTTAGGTTCACAGCAAACCTACAGCAGAGGTACAGAGATTTCATATATATCCCCTGAACACACACATGCACGGACCTACCCCATTATCAATTGCCCCACCAGAGGGGTGCATTTGTTACAGTTAATGAGTCTACACTGGCACACCATAATCACCCCCAATCCAGAGTTTGCTTTATGGTTCACTCTTAGTATTGTGCGTTCTATGGGTTTGGACAAATATACATGCATCCGTCATTGTGGTGTCATCCAGAGATGTTTCACTGCCCTAAAAATGCCCTGTGTTCAGCCTGTTCATCCCTCCCCACCCATAATCTCTAATTACAACATTGATCTTCTTACCGTCTCTGTAGTTTTGCCTTTTCCAGAATGTCATATAGTTGGAAATATACCAGTATGTAGTCTTTGCAGAGTGGCTTATTTCACTTAGTAATATGCAATTTAAGGTTCTTCTGTGTTTTCTCATGGCTTGGTAGTTCATTTTTTTTAGTGCTAAATAATATTCCATTGTCTGGATGTACCAAGTTTATTTATCCATTACTAAAGGACATCTTGTTAGATTCCAGGTTTTGGCAATTATGAATAAAGCTGCTATAAGCATTCATATGCAGGTTGTTTTGTAGATATAAGTCTTATCATCCTTTGGGCAAATATCAAGGAGTGTGATTGCTGGCTTGTGTGCTAAGAGTATGCTTAGTTTTGTAAGAAATCACCAAACTATCTTCCAAAATGGCTGTACATTCAGCATTCCTGCCAGCAATGAATGGGAGTTCCTGTTGCTCCACATCTTCTCTGGTGTTTGGTGTCGTCAGTGTTCTGAATTTTGACCATTCCAACAGATGGGTAGTGGTATCTCCTTGTTGTTTTAATTTTCATTTCCCTGGTGATATGTGATGTGGAGCATCTTTCCATATGCCTATTTGCCATCTTAACTGGGTTGTTTGTTTTCATATTGTTGAGTTTTAAGAGTTCTTTTATATTTTGGGTAACTGTCCTTTATCAGATGTATCTTTTGCAAATATGATCTCCCAGTCCGTGGCTCGTCTCCTCATTCTCTTGACATTGTCTTTTTCAGAGCAGAGGCTTTAATTTTAATGAAATCCAGCTTATCAATTATTTATTTCATGTGTCATGTCTTTGGTATTGTATTTAAAATGCCCTCATCATACCCAAGGTCATCTAGGTTTTCTCCTAAAACGCCAAGGTTTTTAGGAGCTCTGTGCCAGGAACTAAGACTAAATATATATTTCTTATTATAAATTACAATATCTCAATAAGACAACTCAAACTGGTATCATTTAAGAGGAGCAAAAAAATAAAGTCCCTGAGTTGATGATCTGATTTCCTTCAAGTCTATTTCCAAATAGATATTTTTAATTTACAAGTAGAATTAGCAGGAAATTAACACATAGAGAATTCATTACATTTGGACATAAATTTTAGTAAATGATCTATGAACTAAATTATTTTTAACAACTGTATGTAAATAGTGATCTTTAAATCACAGATAAAAGAATGATTTGATTTGAATATCTGTTACCTTTTTAAACATTAGAAGATTCCACTATCATGAGAATTTTATTTTTCATATTGGTTAAAAACTAACCAATGAGCTTGTGTATCCTCTGAGTCATTTCTTTTGAAAAACACTGTTTGAATTACAATTATTGGATATGGAAAGTGTACTGTTGTTACACTGTTTTTAATATGAAAATATATTTGCTCCTTGAAATTCTGAATAATCCGTTTTCACTTGATGTTTGTCCAAGTACTCCTTAAGGCTTCACATGTTTACTTTCCCATTCATTACTTGATGTGTTTTAATCGCTCATCAATATTGCCAAATATCAATTAATTTCATCCTGTTTTGTAAAGGTTATGCTGAGTCAAGTAGAAAAGAAGATAGAATATCAGTTCATGTCAGAAATACTGGGGAACAAAGCTTTCTTGACTTTTAATCCTTTGTGGATACTATATATATATATAGAATATATGTATATTCTACCAAAGTCTTTGAGCATGCCAATTACCTCACCATAAATGTGCATAGGAAGCTCACTTCTCCAGAAATTCACAATATGTGAAGTGCTAAGTATAGCACTGGTTTTCTTTCCTGATTCAATTATACAAATTGAAAACTTGTTAAAGAATAGTGTTTTCAAAACACACCAAATTCACCTTGAAATTAAAACTGAAATTGAGAAATACTTTGCATGCCATGTTATCGAGACTAAAGTGTGTCAGTTACTCGTCCATAAATGGTCACTGAGTCCCTACTCTTTGAAGGGATATACAGTATACCCAGCTCACAATCTGTCCCTAGAATGATTAACCTGGTTTAGGGAAAGCATGACAAAGCATGACACAGAGAGCTTGCTATGATCTAAAATTCATAAATATGTTTTGGTGAGTCAAGGAAGAAAAGATTTAGAAGTGTAAAGGCATCTAAGAAGTCAGAAAATGTTTATTTCTCTCATCATTATAACACAATAACATTAGAAAACTAATGCTGTCAGGGGTAGAATGGCCTGCAGACATATGATAAGACGTTAAATAACTAGTAGCCTGCAGTAGACCCTGTACAGATGTTTAAAGTTTTTTTTCCCCCTCTACAATTTTTTGTAAATTTTTATTTCTGCTTTACCTCTAACTAAAAATCTTTTATGGCATATTTCTTCTACTTATTTCATGTGTTTTCCAGAGCTTCATAATTATTGAATGCAATTCTTTTGGCATAAATATCATATTCTCCTACAGGCAGATTTACTGAGATGCCTGTGATCTGTGTCTTCAGGACCCCTCTCTAATAATAGGGCCCCTTGCAACCTATTTGCATATGTGATGAATTATTTTCATCACTTTGTAGATGTACAGTATTTTTCTACTCTTCTTATTACAGTAAAATGACTTCCAAAATTCTATAAGCTTTGGGGCCCACAAAAACCTGGATCTATACCTGATCACTCTTGTATCTGTTGACTTTTTTCACCAGTAAGGGTACTGGATTTGTGTAAACATATCTACCTTTTCCATACCCCCCTCCTTTCCAAATGGAATTAATAAAACTCACTCCCAAGATGGTGGCCTGTGCTGGTGTCCTGGTTCCTCACCATGAATCATTGCTGCTTGGATCACATAGGAATTAAATTGCCCATCTTGGCCCTAAACTTCATCCGTACTCCAAGCAAAATGATTGTAAAAAATTTA
Source organism: Kogia breviceps (assembly GCF_026419965.1). NCBI lineage: Eukaryota > Metazoa > Chordata > Mammalia > Artiodactyla > Physeteridae > Kogia > Kogia breviceps. The sequence goes on along the minus strand of NC_081324.1, from coordinate 7,402,755 downwards.
TAAGTTCAACAATGTATTCCAATGTGGAGAAAAGAGTTGAAGCTCCTCGTCTGTGATCCATTTTTCTCCTGAGTAACAACACTAAAGGAACGTCCAGGGAATCCAGAAGGAAAGCAAGTGGTCCCGTATAGTCTTGTAAACATGCTGAGTGACCTCCTGGTAAATAGATTAAGGATATTGCTTGGAAGAGATTCCCTATCTACAGAATGCTCTTAGCAGGATGCTCCTGGTTTAAGACTGCCTGTGGTAAACAGTCCTGTGGTGGACTTAGAAGGCAGCGCTCCCTAGAGAATGCCACCTAAACTAAATATTTGGGATATATAATAAAGGTATGTATCTCCTGACTCCCTGCTGGGTGTGCGTGTCGCATACATCCCTTAGAGAATTCACCTAAGCTGACGCAGACAGTGCACATCATCAGCAGAAGGAAGGTCCTGAGGAGCTGCTCTCAATGGCCCAGTCCTCCTCCTGCCTGGTCTGTACCTCCTGATCGGGGTAAAATTTGACATTCAGTAAAATCTCTTGACAGTCTGACCCTTTGGATTGGCTTATCCCCAATTTGCTCACAGTTGGTTGACAGGGAATAAGTCAAATACATTCAGAAAGACATTATGATCCATTAATACTTCTGATAAATGAGTAATCGCTAAATGTAAATGTTTTTAGCAAATGTAAATATTTTTAGTCAAAAGAAAAAATAACAAATAAAAAAGACATTTCAAATAGACGTTAATACCAGTATACCATCTTAGTTGGACACAAAGAACTGAGAAGGAGATTTTGCAGGGCAATTCATCTTATTAAATATTTAGGGATATTTTTATATGATAAATATTTTATGTATGCAGTGACGGTCTCCAAAACATGATGAGAGTATTTGTCAACATATAAAGAACTTAGGTAAGTTGAATTATGCTTTCGTTGGCTCACAGAATTACTCCAAGTGAAGAAGGATTTGATATGAATAACATGCATGACCAAGTTTTTATATGACCAAGTTTGGCACCATGACGCTATAAATTTCTCACATTAAGGTCATGTAATGAAGTGGTTTAGACTAGAATATGAAATCTCAGGCAATCGATTCTGGATTAAACTTCTCTTGTGCATCAACTCCTTTGAATGTCAGACCCTCATCTGAAAACTGGAGATTAATTTTGCCGAGGCCATGGGGTTGTTTTTAGACTTAAATGGAAAAGTGCTACTTATAAAGAAATTATCACAGTGTTTGACACGCAGTATACAGGAGCCCAGTTATGATTAATTAGACGTATTATGTCTTTAAAATTTTTAAGACAATATCTGAACTTAAAGGACACTAGAGTTTTCTATTTTAAAAGAGAAATTTGAAATCAGATCCCAGAGTGTTGCACACACACGCTAATGAACAAGGTAGCCCGTGGCCTCACAACTTTCCAAGCCGAAGGTGTCAGTCTCCCACCCCCACACCCTGTTCTGAGTGGCAGAGCTGTCAGTCAAGTGCGTTGTTAACCACAGGGCTGGTGAGGAATGAGAAGCACAACATTTGACATTTGGCTTTGCAGATGAATGAATTCTTCCAATCTCACAGTCTTTGACATAGAAGACTCTCTCTGATGTTACATTTGAACGACTCATGCTCTATTGCAGCTGTAAAGGGACTGTATTTGAAACAAGTCAGATCAGGGTTTGGATTGGTCATGTAGGCACTGAAAGTCCCCACTGACTGTCTATTTGCTTTCCGATTACCATTCTGAACCCATTCTACTTATGCACCGTGATTTTTGAGGCTACTACGTTTGCATTCATTGTACTACGGTTAAGACAATTTGCAGTAACTGGTTCACTCCTCAGAGAGCAAGAAAACAAACCATTAGTAATTCTGCCGGAATTAACTAATTTATTTGTGAATATAAAGTCTAATCAAAAGGAATTCTTCAGCAACGTCATTTCCGCAGCCAAATCCCAGCTCTATTCAAATGGATTCATTTATATTCCTCACACCTTGCTTAGCAGGCTGAAAACTAGTTTCTCTCTTCCTGGGGAGAGCACAGTGAACACAGAAAGAACTCTTACAGATGAAACTGTGTCTCTTTCCTACCTACCTGATTATTGAGGGATTCCTTATTTGAAGCTCACTTGGTCCATGTTACTCTACAAAGCTCCACCGTGAGGAGTTAACTGGAAACATTTGGCTGAGAATGGCACCATATGATGAGAACTATAGGGCACTTTAATAGACCACTGACTTGTTACAATTATAAATGACAAACTATAAATGAAGTTCTAAAATGAGTGTTTCTATTACCTCTTCCCTACAGACATGGTGAAAATCTTAACCTGTTAGAGTTTTCTTTTGTTTTCTGTCTTTATTTGTACAGGTTTCACTGATTCTGTCCTACACCCACACTGTGCTTTTCCTATAGGACCCTTATTGCCATTTAAAGAAAATCTCAGACTGTGCCTACAGTTGCTCAAAGTCGCTTTAGATGACAGACTCTAGAGAACTGACGAAAATACCCTCCTCTGGTTACTTGTAACTCCTGCCCTAGAATGGTGTTTTAAATTCTGCTATTTTTGCTAAGAATCATTTGTGCATTATTTCTAATTTCCAGATGAACACCAAGCAAGCACAACCACCCACCGCACACCAGCCCCCGATTCCTATCCTTATAGTTTTGCTTTTTTCCAGAATGTCATTTAAATGTACGTCTGGCTACCTTCGTGTAGCATAATGCCTTTTTAGATTCTTCCGTGGTGCTTCATATACGGGAGTCCATTCCTTTTTATTGTGGTGTGAATATACTACAACTCTTTTATCCATTCACCAGTTGAGAAGTTTAAACATATTGTAGTTTCTTGCTTCACATAAACGAGTGATCTCTGCTTTTAAGGAAAATTCTCTCACACTTTCTGCACCACAGACAGAGAGATTGACTCATCCTGTGAATTTCTTGAATCCAAACGTAGACATATTACTAAATTTGAATCCCTATGCAATATAATATCTCATGACAAAAAGCTTTTGTAATGCAAACAATATGTAAAAGTATGTATTAAGCCACATTTAAAAACATACTTCTCTGTGAATAAAACATAAGCTTTAAAAAATTTAAAAATATTTTATGAAAATGATAGAGAAAATGGGAAATATATTTCATATTATACCTAATAAGTGCTTACAAACAAAAAGTTAGAGTACATGGGTAATTGTTTCAGTAGGTTTCATTATTATTTAACTGTGGTGAGGCCTACATATCAGGAGATGAATGCCATTGAAAAGATAATTGGTCACTGACGGTTCTCAAGAGGAGGGGGCCCATCTATGACAAAGGAGGAAAGATATATAATGGAGCAAAGACAGTCTCTTCAATACGCGGTGCTGGGAAAACTGGACAGCTACATGGAAAAGAATGAAATTAGAACACTCCCTAACACCATACACAAAAATAAGCTCAAAATGGATTAGAGACCTAAATGTAAGACCGGACACTATAAAACTCTTAGAGGAAAACATAGGACGGACACTCTTTGACATAAATCCCAGCAAGATATTTTTTGATCCACCTCCTAGAGTAATGGAAATAAAAACAAAAATAAACAAATGGGACCTAATGAAACCTACTTTTGCAAAGCAAAGGAAACTACAAACATGACAAAAAGACAGCCCTCAGGATGGGAAAAAATATTTACAAATGAATCAATGGACAAAGGATTAATCTCCAAAATATATATAGAGCTCATGCAGCTCAATATTAAAAAAACAAACAACCCAATCCAAAAATGGGCAGAAGACCTAAATAGACATTTCTCCCAAGATGACATACAGATGGCCAAGAAGCACATGAAAAGCTACTCAACATCACTAATTATTAGAGAAATGCCAATCAAAACTACAATGAGGTATCGCCTCACACCAGTCAGAATGGCCATCATCAAAAAATCTACAAACAATAAATGCCAGAGAGGGTGTGGAGAAAAGGGAACCCTCTTGCACTGTTGGTGGGAATGTAAATTGATACAGCTACTATGGAGAACAGAATGGAGGTTCCTTAAAAAACTAAAAATAGAACTACCATAAAACCCAGCAATCCCACTACTGGACATATACCCAGAGAAAATCATAACTCAGAAAGACACATGTGGGCTTCCCTGGTGGCGCAGTGGTTGAGAGTCCGCCTGCCGATGCAGGGGGCACGGGTTCGTGCCCTGGTCTGGGAAGATCCCACATGCTGCGGAGTGGCTGGGTCCATGAGCCATGGCTGCTGAGCCTGCGCATCCGGAGCCTGTGCTCCGCAACAGGAGAGGCCACAACAGTGAGAGGCCCACGTAACGCAAAAAACAAAAACAAAAACACATGCACCCCAATGTTCATTGCAGCACTATTTACAATAGCCAGGTCATGGAAGCAACCTAAATGCCCATCGACAGACGAATGGATAAAGAAGATGTGGTACATATATACAATGGAATATTACTCCGCCATAAAAGGGAATGAAATTGGGTCATTTGTAGAGATGTGGATGGTTCTAGAGACTGTCATACAGAGTGAAGTAAGTCAGAAAGAGAAAAACAAATATCGTATATTAACGCATATATGTGGAACCTAGAAAAATGGTACAGATGAACCGGTTTGCAGGGCAGAAATAGAGACACAGATGTAGAGAACAAACGTATGGACACCAAGCGGGGAAAGTGGCAGGGGTGGTGGTGGGGGTGGTGTGATGAATTGGGAGATTGGGATTGACATGTATACACTGATGTGTATAAAATGGATGACTAATAAGAACCTGCAGTATAAAAAGATAAATACAATTCATAGATTAAAAAATCAAAAAGATGAACCCCACATCTGCCTGCCAATGCAGGGGACACGGGTTTGAGCCCTGGTCCAGGAAGATCCCACATGGCGCGGAGCAACTAAGCCTGTGCTCCGAGCCTGCGCTCTAGAGCCCATGAGCCACAACTACTGAGCCCCGGTGCCACAACTACTAAAGCCAGCATGCCTAGAGCCCATGCTCGGCAACAAGAGAAGCCACCACAGTGAGAAGCCCGTGCACCGCAACAAAGAGTAGCCCCCACCCGCCACAACTAGAGAAAGCCCGTGTGCAGCAACGAAGACCCAACACGGCCAAAATAAATAAATAAGTAAAATAAATTTATTTTTTAAAAAAAGAAATGTAACTCTTTCGGTGGTCTTTACAATCAATAGGAAGTTGCAGAATTCCATGTCAGTCCAGAGGATGGGAATAAGGGCAGAGGAGCCTGAGGGGTCCACGTTGAGTCTTGGAGACACTGAGGAGTAGATTTGCGTCTTGGTGCATTTGAAGTGATCTGGGGTGGATGGAAGGGAAGTAAGAGCTCGCAGCAGCTGTCTGAAAGCTGAGGGAAACGGGCAATTTCCATGCAGCGAGAGGAAGTGCTGAGTCGTTTAATCCACTATTCAGAAAGCAGGAACTCTGTGAGTTGGGAGTAACAATAGAGCACATTTTATCAAGAAAGGAACTTATGACTTCCAAACAGGGTTTGGAAGTAAAAAGGTAGTAAAATTGTTGCAGAAATTGTTTCTCTACTATTATGATGAGGCCGCTATTTAGTTTTAAAAAGGAAGGATATTTTACGCTATGCTCATGGAGTGAGTAATCACTTTCTATTGTATTAATAGCTTTACTTCTCATCGAGGAGAACTTGCCTGGTGTTTTATACTAGCCATGAATTCTACCACTCAAATAAGCCCAGTAGTATTCAATATGAACACCTACTTCATCTCCAATGCGCTAGTACTCTACTTGCCTCTAATTTTTACTGGGACCAAAGATAGCATTGACCTAGGTCAGCACTCGAAAAGAGAACCTGGGTAACCTTCCAAAGGGATACACGAATATACTAGACTCTGACAGAAAGGAAAACTGGAGTCTGCTCAAAATCTAAATAGCTAAGACATTGGGAGTACAAAATAATGGTTGGACATTAATAATTGTATAGTCTTAGAAGAACAAAGAATATAATTAAATTGTTGAAAGCAAAATGTAATCAACACCTAAAGTCCTAGGCTCCGTGTGGTTGACCAGTAGTTTACATTAACATTAATACGAACAAACCATGATTTAAAGTTGAAGTGTGGAACCATGATTTAGCAAACACAAGACTTGTATTGATGGTATTTATATATACGTTATAACCTGATTTAATTATTAAGCATCATAGTAGCTACTGGCTTTGCAAGACATTATAGTGCTATAATTATACTTTTGAATGATGTCTCGCTAGATAGATATATAGATAGATAAATAGATATCTATATGGAGAGAGAGAAAGAGTAAGTACTCCTGGAGTGAGAGCACACAGCAGCTGTCTGAAAGCTGAGGAAAACAGGCAGTTTCCGTGCAGCGTGTATTTTTCCTTTCCCCACACCTCTCTACAGGTAACTCCTTCAATAGTCACTGTGGCCCAAGCCTTCCAGCACTCTCCTAGTACAGCATACTCCTTCTGTTACAGCTTTTATTACAAGTTTTGATGCTGTAATTCATTAAGATGTCCTTCATCTACAGAGTCATTCTGTCAACAATTCTAATTCAAAGTGCAGAATTTACAAAGGCGGGATGTTGGAGAAGGCAAACATAAATTATCTCCGGAGGAAAATAATATGCATTTTAAGCCTCAGACAATTGCACTAAAAAGTCTATTGCACAGTAAAAAATAATCAGGACACGAGTTAAGACGACATGAACGACAACTAGAAGGAACAATAGGCAATGATAACAAACCCAAAGAGATACCAAATCCTGGAGTTATCATGTACAGACTTCAAGATAAGTACATTTACAATATTTCAAGAGATAAATGAAGACATTGAGAATTTAGTCAAAAAACTATAAACTATTTTTTTTAATTGAGCAAATGAAGATTTCAGGGCTAATAAATAAAATGTTTCAGTTCCCCTTCCACTATATGAAATGTAGTGATGTAAAACAACAAAAATCATTATTACTCTTGTATTATTAATATCATCATCATCATCACAATCTTTCACAATTCTCAGAGTTGACTTTGTTCAGCTAGCAGTTCTTGTTCGTTCAGTTCTCTCATGTATTTGCAATCAGATGGACGCTAAAGAGGAAATCATTTCAAAGGCTTCCTTCCTTACATGTCTGGATTGACATCATCTAGACCTAGATCTCCACTGGGAAAGTAAGCTGGGACCCTTACACGTAGCCCCCTCAGTGTGGCTTCCTCAAAGCATGATGACTGAATTCCAGAAACAAGCACCTCAAGAAAGAGGGGTTCAGGTGAAAGCTGGGTTTTATGACCTAGAATTGGAGGTCTTACAGTGTCACTTCTACTGCATCCTATTCATTAGAGGTGGATGAGTAAGCATGCCCAAATTCAATAGAATGGGAATAAGATGCCTTCTTTTGATAGAAGCAGTGTCAGAAAATTTGCAGGTCCATACAGCACATACAATGGCAAACGTTATGAACTGACTGAATGTGTATAGCTGCAGATTAGACATACCTGAAGAAATAACTAATTGAGAAAAAAAGAGCAGAAGAAAATATCCAGAAAAGAAAGAAAGCACAGAGAGACAAAAGGCTGGAAGAGAACTACAAGAAACATAAAGAATTTCATGTTTAATTGGAGTCGTAGCAGAAGGGAGCAGAGAAAATTGGACATGTGCAAAATTTGAAGATATAATGGCTGAGAATTTTCAAAAATAACAAAAGACATCATGTCACAGAGTCTAGAATGTCTACTAAATCTAAGATAGAGAAATAAAAAGAAAACCGCACTTAGAAATAGGTTACTTTCTGAGGTTACAATGTTATTTACAGCTAATAGCTCAACCGAAATCACGAAAGCCAGAAATAAAAAAATGGAATGATAACCTATAAAGTACTAAATAGAAATAACTGTCACTTAAAATTCTGTTCTTAGAAAAAATATTCTTTAAGAGTAAAGGCAAAATTAAAATGTTTCATACAAACCAAATTGGACAACAGACCTTCACCAAAGGAAATACAGACATACAAAAAGATATACTTCATGCCAAAGGAAACTGTTCCCAGATAGAAGATTAGAAATGCAATATTGAATAAAGATAAATGAAAAGAATAAAGATGTGAAACTTTAAAAGCTCATTCTAAAAGGTGTCTGGAAATGAAAATGGAAAAAGTTATATGAATTTACCAATTCTTTCTTGAAGAACAATCTGAGAAGGCAACCCTACCAGATTTTTAGACATATTCTAAAGCTAAACTATTTTAAACAGTGTAGCATTAGCAGAGGAATAGATCTTTGCCCCTTGAAAGAAGCATAGAAACTTTTATAGATTTTTTTGTTTTATAGCAAAGGTGGTAGTGGAGAACATTGGAGAATAGCCAGTCTTTTAAATAAATGGTGCTGAGTCAACTGGATAACTATAGGGAATAAAAAGTAATTTGATCCAACCTCAGATATATAAACATTAATAATATTAATTACAGATAGATTATATATTTTTAATGTGAGAGAAAAATTAATATAATTTTTAGAATCAAACAGGACAATATCTTCATGAACTCAAAGGAGAAATACTTTTTAAATAAAACTAAAACACTAATAAAACAATCAGATTGGGCCATATTAAAATTAAGCATATTAATGCTTTCATCAAAAGATCATTGAAGGCATGGAAATTAGGCATAGTGTGAAAGGAATCATTTGCAACATATATAATTGATAAAGGGCTCATATCCACTCTGTAATAAAGTAAATAAAGTAAAAAAGACTGACGATACCAAGTGTTGGTGAGGATGTGAAGCAACTGGGACTCTTATTCACTGTAGTAGAGTGAAATTTGTATAATCACTAGTTTATCTGATTTACCTAGTAAATAGGAATATACGCATACTCCACAACCAAGCAATACCACTTCTAGATATACACCCAATAGATTGCTGCATGTATCCATCAAGAGACATGTGTTCTAGTATTTATGTACTTGGTAAGAGCCACAACATGGAAATAACCTGAATATGCTTTAGCAGTAGAATGGAAAAGTAATTTAGCATAATCAACAATAGGATAATTCAAGAACAATGAATGGCCTACACTCTACGTGCCCACGTGAATTAATAAATATCATTTTGAGTAAGCAGAAACCAAACACAAAAGAATGAAATTGGCAAATTAGCAGGACTAAACTACGATGTTTGTGTATTCATAATTAGATGAAAAACTAAAGAAAACCCAGAATGCTATTGCCATAAACATCTGGTTAAATCAGAGTGTAGAGTGGAAGGTGTGAGATTGGGAGGGACAAACATCTAAGATGGTAACTATGTTTTAAATTTTGACTAGGCGGTAGTTCTCCTGGTGTTTGCTTTTGATGTATCATCGAGCTCTACATTTATATTTTATTTTATCTCATTTTCTGTATGTGTTCTTCATAACTAAAAACTTAATATGAAAATGAAATTTATATTTTTAAGAAATTCATTATTTTAGTAATCAAAATTTTCTGCATTCTATTGCAGAATATTTACATGGATATAATAATTCATTTACTTCTTCATATAGTCATGAAATTTCATAGTTGTTGGGTTCTGGTTTTTGAAATATAGTTAACATGGTGATTTTATGATTATATTCCCATTAAAAACTATTTCATGAGATCCACATCAAAGCTTCGAAAGATTTCCTGTAAGGCAGTTTATCAAGAGTGACAATTGTAATCAAATGAACATACTTTAAAATCTAAAGAGGTTGAATAAGTGAATTCCTGTATAGAAGAGTAAATACAACCTGAAAGGAGGAATTTTTATCTTAGAAATGCCCCATATACAGCCTGCCCCCAAAATGTATTTGATAGTCAATCTTGACTTTCTTATATTTTCATCTTTAATGTTGCTTGTGTTCACCAGCATAAAAACTGCATGTAAATTCCAAAGCTTGCCTTCACCAGGCCATAAATAAGGAGAGGTCTTCACATACCTAGGATATTATGCAAATGTCTAGATTAAAATGTTCTTTCCTGTGTTATGGTTAGAAGATCACTTCAGTAAGTATTGTAGAGCATACACCTACTTTTCTTTTTTCCAACAACCGTATGTATTCCTGGGATATAGAAGGCCCATAAAAAAAAAATATTTGCTTGATTATTTGAAGATGTTTGTAGCCTAAGTCAAATATTTACTTGAAGAGTGGGATTTTTTCTTTTTAACTTACCTCCTCTTCAAATGGCAGGGGCTCCATGAAGTCCTCACCAGTGGTTCCAAGGTAGCTAGTTAAAGATCTGGCCAAAACTTTAAACAGAAATAAAGATGGCATTTTCAACAGAAATATGTTTATGACAATATAAATTATAAAACTTGGAAAAATAATGCTTTGGTTATCTAAAACAAAAAAGTAAGTTTAATTTACTTTTTTTCCATCACGTTGTGCTGTTGCATGCAGCACACGTTCAGGTGTATTCTCTAATTGCAATAAGCATTTTCATCTCTCTGTCTTGACACTAGTCATCCACCAAAAAATGCTAATTATATTACTGCTTTCAGCTGGCTCCCTTGGAAGGAATTTTTTTTTTTTTTTTTTTTTTGCGGTACGCGGGCCTCTCACTGTTGTGGCCTCTCCCGTTGTGGAGCACAGGCTCCAGACATGCAGGCTCAGCAGCCGTGGCTCACGGGCCCAGCCGCTCCGGGGCATGTGGGATCTTCCCGGACCGGGGCACGAACCCGTGTCCCCTGCATCGGCAGGTGGATTCTCAACCACTGCGCCACCAGGGAGGAAGGAATTTTTTAAATGAAGTGGAAGCATTATTATGAATTTACTTAATGTATTTCATACATTTATTGATGAGGGAAAAAAAATAGAGAAAATAACCACCAAAGAATGATTTTTCTTGCAGTTACCAAAGACAACATAAAAATATAAATACTGTAAACCGTGTTGTCTCTTTAAATAGCATGAAGTCAAAGGATCATTGAAAGTTTATTCTCTATAGTGAGAGCTATGGACATATTGGATAAAACAATATATCCATATCAAACAAAAATGTTTGATCTGTCTCTAAACAAAGAGGCTTAAATTATGAGAGAATTTTTTGAATAAAAATGGTCAGTTCAAGGGCCCCTATGGATTTGGAATATTATGGTAACTCGGGGGAAATGGAAATCTCCCTCAAAAAAGAGACGGTGTTGTTTTATACCTCTTTTCAGTGGAGATCTTGATTTAATTCCACATAATACAATGAAATCATAGGTCTGGGTCTGGGTCACTCTGGGTCACTGTTGAAAGCTGTGCTACTCTTAATATGTTCTTTAGGGACATAGTCACACTTACACCTTTGAACTTTCAGTCCATATTTATGAGAGGGTGTGATCCAAGTAAGCTATTATTCTTATCTTCAAATGAGGACCCTCAGAAAGCCTAGCAACTCCTCCTTGATGTAGAGGCATTAGCACCAATGTCAGCCTCATGTCTCAGCCTCTCATCTAAAGCTCGGAGAACACTGGTGACCCAGCTTTCGAGACAAGTACCATGTCTTCTCCCCAAAATGCCCTTCTCCTTGGTACTCCTCTCAGACTTGACACAGACTGGACAAGTGTGATATTTTGAATGTACCAAGCATCCATTTTTTAAAAATGCAACTCTTGAACTTCTCTTGCACGGTCATCACTTCAGTTTTCTGAAGGATCCTTAAGGACTGCCCACAATTGAGGGCGTCCTCCCCAGGCCGTCGTGCCCCGGGATAGAAGAGTATCTGGATAACCTCTACTGTCATATTCTGTCTGAGCTGAGGCCAACGCTCCTGTCCCAAACACGAGGTCCTATGGCATTAGCTTCCATCCAGATACACTCTTTGACCCAGCATGAGACGTCTTCTCAGCCAAGGCTCTGGTGTATTGGAATCCTGTGCTCTCTCCCTCTGTCCTAAGACTCTAGTCCACAAAACCTACTTCTTTTCTGCCATCTAATTCTCTCTTTTTTGGTTTTTATCATATAATTTTTCAAAAATTTCTAATTCTAACTAATATGCAACATCATCTGTTGACACTTATGGCCAGCGTGCCTTTGGAAACTCAGATGATAAACAGTTTCCCTCTGCTTAGCTTCCAGTGCTCCTGCATCGCGCTCTGGTCTGCTGCTGTAGAGACGCCAAAAAGCACAGCATCCCAAGACCTTCCTGGAGCACCTTTTTTTCTGCCCATCATAACATATTGATTACAATAATGTATGATACAAATCACTCATTTATATAACATAGTATTTTAAAAGCACTGCCATATTTTTCTCATTTGCAGGGAATGGTTCTATCCGCTGTCTGTTGCTGTGCAACAACTCACCTAAATCTCATGGTTGAACAACAGCCATTTCTGTCCATGCGTCTGTAGGTCAACAATCCGCTCCATTGGTCCAGGCCCGCTGATCTTGGCTGGGCTGGCACATTCTCCTGAACTCAGGTAGCAGCTTGGCCGGAGACTGGATGACCTAATCAGGTGTCTCCTACCAGTCTAGGGGATCAGTGACCAGATGAAATGATGGGGACATGTGTCTCTTGTTATCCTGCAGGCTTCCTGGGCTTGTTCACCCAGTGGCAAGGTTCCAAAGCAGCAAGCAAGCCCTTTGTCAGCGGCTGATGGCATCTTATTTTACCAGTGGCCAAGGCAAGCCACAGGCTGGCGCAGAGTCGGAGGATGTATGACAATGCCACCTTTGATGCAAGGCGTATTAACAGCACTTGGCAAGGGCACAAACACGGGATGGGAAGTAGTTTGTGGCCGTTTTTCCATTCAACAGGAAATAGTATCCTGGGTAGAGGGTGAGCTTTGCAGTAGATACATAATGCAGGCCAGGTATTATTATTCTCTCCATCCTTATTCCTGCTCATCATAACAGTCTTCTGAGATGTACTGGATAAATATTCTTTTCCTTCTTTTTATAAATGAGAGAACAGACTCAGAGAGATGAAGAAACTTGTTATAAATTAAGTTTAGACCCAGCGATAAAGAAATGACCTACTCAAAGGGTTTGAGAAGAATCCAGTGTCAGAATTATTTTAAAAGGTGAGGGTATGATTAGGGAACAAACACGGGGCGGTGGAGCACCCCGAGGCTAGTAACGGAGAAGCTTGTCCCTACCCCAGGCCTGAAGGAGCAAGGAAACCAGAGCCCAGAAAGAACTGAGATCCTTGGAAGAAGGAACACTGTCAAAACACAGTGTTGAGACAGGAAGGACAGGGTGGAAAAGCATCTCTGTTCTCCTTCCAGTTCTACTGTCTTCTGTCAACACCCTCCTCTGGCCAAACCAGGAGGCAAGTAAGCCTCAGCCTGCAGAAGTCAGCTTCCCAGGGCACAATGCCAGACAGACACGTTAGAAAAAGATAGAGAATGGGTATCAGGGTACAAGTAGAGAACAGTCAATACATTCAAGGTCACAGAAGTCATCTTTAGCACATCCAGAGAACACTTCTGTCACTATAGAGCCTGAATCCAGAATGCTTTTTTTTTTCAACTAGAAGATTTAAATGGTAAATCATTATTTCCTTTGCCATGTGTTTGCATGAAGAGCAAAATACTTGAGATTTCAAAACTTAAATTCAATCACATTTATGTTCATTAAAATATTAATAACAAATATTTAGCACTGAAATCTAAAATGACAACATAGTATCCTGAGGAAATATATATCATTGGTCTGTTTACCTGTAAAACTGGCTCAAAATGAACCCCACAATAACATAGAAACCCTAAAGAAATTATTCTCACTAAAAGAAATTGTTTTCTTACTCTTCATGCCAAGGTAAAGTGCCATATTTTAAATAGAACCCCAGGGAAAAATACATAGTCACCCAAATCTACAATAGAAACTAAGCCTTTCCATTCATGCCAGTCCTGATGACTTATACATATTTTTACGTACTGCATTTCTATTAAATATGCAGGAAGCTGACAATAGGTATAGTAATGGGTCATTTTGCCTGCAATTCTAACTACATCATTTACACACCGCACTAAACATAATGAAACTCGGTGTAGGGGGAACACAGCACAGCCCTTGAGAACAAAACTGAATTTCCAAAAAGGCAACATTACGAGAGCTATATAATCAACACTTTCCACTGCAGGAGAAACAGGTTGCAAAATGACCTTTACATGAGCTGATGAAATAACAAAGTGTTTTCCCTTCCCTTCTCCAACATTGTCTGTGTTGGTGAAAGCAGAGGCCGATTTCCCCCATGGAAAGCTGCCACTTTGCCAGAGGAAGCCGTTTTTCCACAGGCAAATTCTCCGACGGGGACAATTGCTAGTTGGACAGAGTACCCACCAGGGCGCAATTGGGCCTCCCAGAGGCCTCACAGGTCACGGTCTGAGAACAGGAAATGCCATCTCCAAACATAGAAAATGCAGCAGCGGCATCGGGGCATGCAGCAGAGGTTGGTGATGTTCAAATGCAGGCAGAAGGCGTCGCTAAGGAGGAAGTTGGAGCTCTCCAGATGCAGTGGTGCTCCCATAATCACACTAGTTATATCCTTCATTTCATACTACTTGACAGTTTTCATGATGCTTTCACATTTTGATCCTCGTAGCAATCCTATAAGGTATGTAAGACAAATGGTTTTACAGACGAGCAGCTGAAGACTTAGCGGTCAGGTGACTTTTCCAAGGCCTCCAAGCTGAGCCAGAGCTGTTTGGATCCTCAGTGCTTCCCCAGGATACTCGGTGCCTGCTCAGGGCATCATCTCATCCCCGTGGCCTCCATCTACCGCTGTCCATGCAACCCAGGGCTGCTCGGGCTCTTAACCCGGATCCCAAAACCTTGACTCCTTCCTTTGACATAAACACGAATTGAAAAGACACGGAGGAGATTTGCCTTTCAATCCTCCCTTGTTTGGTACCTTGCTGATTCCTTCTCACCTTTAATCTGTGGAAAATCCTAATGAAAATAGCAAGACAAGCAATCCTTGGGAATTGGAAGCAGTCATCAATCCCTAGATGGAAAAAAATAGTATGAATTATATAAACATAAGATAACTTTACGGCTCAAGCATTTAGAATGGTAGACAACAAAGCAACACAGAATGTTATATAACTGAGATCCTGTAACATCCTTATGTGTGATAAGAAAAATGAAATCATATAGATATTACTTAGCAGCAAATGATCTTTTGTTCACTGAGAAGATAGCATTTCAAACGAGCACACATGGAGCTTGATCCGTGATAGGCATTTACAGTAACCAACCAAGGGCTTCCACCATTAAGAAAAGTAAAGTAGAATGTATACCATTTGAATTCCCATTAGCTCTCAAGGGTAGAAGAATAAATTTCTCTCAACTACTTTGCCTTGTGGCATTTTTATTCCATTCTTTACAACAGTTGGTTCTGGGCTGAGAACACTGGAAATGATTCCAGTAAACTCCCATCTCCTTTACATTTCCACAGTATTTCATCTTGAGCAGGGATGGCGGCTAAAGAGGATGCTGGCAGCCAGCTCCTCTGTCTTCTCCCGTCTCTGCTGGGGCACTTCTCTAGGGGAGAATCTGAAGAGCCTAGAAGGGGTCCACTTGTTCAGTCAGCTGCATGAGGCGCCTTAACCAGCTCTTGCCAGAATCATGAGGAATATTAAGATGGCATCATCGTTTACTTAGGATTTTTTGTGTCCGTTCCTTTCCTCCTCCTGACCCACCAGGAAACCGTTATCTTCAGGCAGCCCTCTGGCTAGTTAAACCAATGTTCCAATGGTTTTCATTGCTAAAGACTTGAAATTGCCCTCTTCAGAAAACCATAACTCTATTACTATAATTACTTCTCAGTTATGCAAATAAGTAAGTCATTCCTACCACCAGACCCTCAACTTTCTTGAAGATGTTTAATTAATGATTGAAGATATTTCTGGAAACATGAAAGAAATTTATTTGGGTCCAGGCATGGAGATGTGGTGAACTGGAGGTGGCAGATAGAATATAAATTACTCAGAAAAAATGTGAGAATATTATTCACAGGTTACCTTTTCCAAATTACCACCCACCTCTACACAGCCACTCACTGAGCCAGGCAAAGTACCTTGCATACAGTGATTGACAGATAAATTGTTTGTTGAATGAATAAAGAAGCTAATGAGAATTTGGTCCTGTGAGAAGGTTCTGTGCAGCCCTTTAGTTCTCACCTACATTCAGTGGAGCAGGAAACCATACTGACTTGCTCTAAGAGCACTAGTTGCAAACTGAAATGTGCACACGTATCACCTAGATTGTTTATTTAAAATATGGAATCCCCCATTATCCAAAATCTTATGGAATCCAAACACATGAAACAAAGTATACCTGGAATCAGACAAAATGGAGCAAAGCTAAACATTCAGAAAGAGGCTCCACACCTTCGCCAAGATCTGTTCACCTTTTCCCGAGCCTCCTTTCACAACTGAGCATCTAACCCTGATGTTATTACCCCCGTGTTTCGTAACTTTAGTCACTGAACAGGGAGAATTTGATTGTCTCACCCACCTGCAGCTGAAATTATCAGGGAACTGCAATCAGTACCCTCAGCCAGGGCTGTGGAAAGAATGAGCAAGGAGAGATGCATCCAGAGAATTCTCTGCTGATGGAACCCTGAAAATGATATTGACCTTTTAAAGCTGACTATGTCCTCAGCTTGTTCTGATCTTTACTCCCTCCCTTCTGGCTCCTGGAACCTTTTGTGTCCTCAGATATAGCCAGCGTGTTCACTGAAAGGTGCTCTTGCTTGACTAGTTGCTATCTCCACTCCTTGTGGATTTTTATCGCCGTTTGACTTGCCGACCTTTCCCAAGCATCTGTTTTCTTCTTTAACTTTTTGTCTATTTACTGCTCTCTCTCACCCGGTACTGTTTCTCCAGTTTCTTACCAAGCGTTAAGCTCGCCAGAGAGACTGCTTCTCGTTTACTAATTCATCCTCTCCCAATCTCCGTGTGAATGGTCACAGCAGAAAGGACTGTAGTGCTCGGATATGGCTGCCCTGCTGACCCTTCTTTAGTTGGACTCTTCTCTGAAGTGAAATCTGGGTCTCTGGAGCTTGTTCTAGCACATCGCAATGCTCAACATCTAAGAATATATTTTTGGTTTTGGCTCTTTCTGTGGTTTTCTGACAATGACAAGAGCTTCTTTAGTACTAATACCAATCAAAATAAAATACATCCCGTTCACTCCGTCCTCTCAAGTGATTGTAGAGGCCAGGAACGGCGTGGTGGAAGAATTGCAAAGAAGTGTGGGCAGAAACTCGGAAAAAGTATTTCCCCCACAAATTCATGGAGAGACGATAGATCTGGCCTGACTGTATGAATGTGGGATCACAGCAAATGAAAAACTTTGCCAGTTAATTTTCACAGACAAGGGAGTGAGGGTATTACGACTTGCGACTGCAAACATTTACAGCTATCACTGGCTCAAGAATATAACACAACTGGAGCAAAGAAAATGCAGATTCTTTATTTCCTATCTAATATTCCTCATGAATCCCCTCCCAGTGAGAAGGGGGTAACTTTAACTTGCCATTTGGAATCATCATTTTCAGATGACTCTTCTTGGTGATACACTGGCTTCCTCCCCCTTCTTCACAGTTCCGTGTAGTTTGGCGGTTGGACATTCAACAGTCTTACGTGGCCTCATGCAGTAAAGGAAGCTCAGTTCCAAGCACCACCTGGTCTGGTCTGCCCCACACTGGCATTTGCTGTAGTGTAACTGTACCCATTTGACCTTTCGGGGAAATATGCTGGCACTTTCCACTGGAACCTGATCAAAGACATTCTCTTTAATCTCAGAGCACTCACAGCCTCTCAATTCCAGTCCCCTCCACAGGACATTTTGGATGTCCTGCATCCAGGCTTAGGCTGTGGGAGGTCAAAAGTGTAGCCTTTGGCTCACTTATCTAGACACCGATTTATTAACATCCCTGCCTTCTCCAGAATTTTCACTCAGGGAAGAGACACATCAGGACATGCAAGCTTCACCCACTGCTTTCTCTACCTCTTTTTCTCTTCTCTTTCCCACCGTCACTCAGGTCCACAAGGAACAGGGTCATCTTGTAAGTCATGTCCCCGTTTCTCTCTAGCCTTGAGTTACAGCAAAAATCTGATTTAGTCATCTAGACTTAACTCTGAAAATTCATAAAAACCTGCTAGCTAGGGGCTCAAATCTTACTCTGAGTTTCAGAACCAAAGTATTTGCTTCATATTTCTTTTGCTCTATTAATACTCCCCAAGGTAGATTACAGAGAAAGTCTCCACAGTGCTTTTTCAGTAGAGAAGGGGAAAAAACGTTATCAGTTAGACTAGTAATCTTCTCCTGCACTTGCTCTCCAAGTCTTGCCATGTCTAGTGCTGTATTTGGAGAAGACAAAATGGTACCTTGGGTCTGGTGGGCAGTATTTTTCTTAACCTTCTCACTATAAGCTGACTCAGAATGCAAAGTCTTTGTGGATCTCAGTAGAAAGAGAACTTGAAGAGAACAATGTCCGTAATGAAGCAAAAATGCAAACAGAAATTCCTCTTTCAAAATCTGTTTTCTTCACTCTTTGATCTTTAAACCACCCACATGATTTTTGTGACATCAAGAACGTCTATATGGACCCTGCTCAGTACTCTTGTCACCCCCAGAGTCAGGATAACAGATCTCCACTGTTCCAGGAGGACTGGTGAGATTAGAAGCCAAGATATGCCTCCTGCATTAGTCAGGGTTCTTCGGAGGTACAGAGCAACAGAACTTTTAAATAGATAGATAGATAGATGGATAGATAGATAGGTAGATAGAGGGGGGTTATTATAAGGAATTGGCTCACAGGATTATGGGTGGGGGGAGAAGTCTCACAATGGAGACTTCAGTGGCCAGCTGGAGACCCAGGAGAGCTGGTGGCATAAACTCCAGTCCAAGTGCAGGAGAAGACTGATGTCCCAGCTCAAAAATAGTTTGACAGACAGCATATTCTCCCTTATCCCACCTTTTGTGCTATTCAGGCCTCCAATGGATTGGATGAGGTGCACTCACATTGGGGAAAGCAGTCTGCTTTATTCAGTCCACTGAGTCAAATGTTAATCTCATCCAGAAACACCCTCGCACACACACCCAGAATAATGTTTAGCCAAATGTCTAGGCACCTATGGCCTGGTCAAGTCGACACATAAAATTATCCATCGTCCTTGCCTTAAAGAGTGGACTGTTGACTGTAGAGGTGATATCAGGATGTAAGGCAGAGAGTTTGAGTGAGAATTTCCAAGAGCAACCATGTGACATTAGACCTCGATAAATGATAGACCGGATGGATCTAAGATGGGTGCAAATGAACCTTGATATGAGCTATATGTTCATGCTGATCTTCTGCACATCCCTGTCTCATGAACTCCTGGACAGCAAGATGACTTTGATTAACTCCATTCTCTTCTCCCTTACCTGGAAGTTGTTAAGCAGGAAAAGGAAAAGTACCCAAGGCAAGACTAAGGTAACACAACACAGTACATCATTTTAAAGGCACTGGCTGCCTTTTGAAATACAAGCATAAATAGATGAAGTTCGAAGCTAACTAACCACTTAAATGGATCTGTAAGCTTAGTCATGAACTGCTTCTGTATTTGAAAGGGATCTTAACAATCATTTAGCCAAACCTTCTTACTTTAAAAACAGGAATACTGACACTCAAAAATGGATAAGAAAAGGATTACTAATAAGTTTTTTCATTTATACAACTTGCATTTCACATCTTTTTACATCTTTCAATAACAGTGTTTCTTTTTGTCATTTGCATCGCTCCATGACTTGATGTGTGTAGGAATCTAGAGACTTTGATGTAGACTGGAAGTGAAGATGGATCAGAGGTGGAGATTGAAAACCTGTTCAAACATTAAAAGGAATGTATTCCCAGGAGTCATCTCCTTTAAGGAATGATGACTTGTATCTCCTTAGTCTCTAGATTTTTGAGAAGCTTTTTGAATTAATGTGATTTTTTTTATTTCATTCTTTTTTAAAAAAATTTTATTTATTTATTTATTTATTTTTGGCTGCGTTGGGTCTTCATTGCTGCACGCAGGCTTTCTCTAGTTGCGGCGAGTGGGGGCTACTCTTCATTGTGGTGTGCAAGCTTCTCATTGTGGTGGCTTCTCTTGTTGCAGAGCATGCGCTATAGGTGCGCGGGCTTCAGTAGTTGTGGCACGCAGGCTCAGTAGCTGTGTCTCTAGGGCTCTAGAGCGCAGGCTCAGTAGTTGCGGCACGTGGGCTTAGTTGCTCTGTGGCATGTGGGATCTTCCCAGACCAGGGCTCGAACACGTGTCCCCTGCATTGGCAGTCGGGTTCTACTTTGAAGGTGATTCAAATTGTCTGTTCACCATATGTTCAATACAGATACTTTTAAAGAAAACAATTTAAAGTTTAAGTGAAGTTTAAAAATTAAGGTTTAAAATTTACTAACCTGGAATGATGACATTTGAAATTACTTTAAAAACTAAGTAATTGCATTTGAAATTCTTTAATTGTTTAAATTTAAGTATATTCATCTTTTACCATGGCATTAATTTTAATTTCTGTTTCTAAACAAATGAAAAAGCTGTAGTTGACACATATGCCCACATCCTTTGTAATACCAATCAGTATTCTCCCTGATTGGTATTACAAAGGATGTAATATTCTACCTTAGAATGATATGTTTTGTACCATTTTACTGGGTGATTTGTTTTGATAATGGCAGTAAAATAGTAAAAGTTATACTCTATCAGTGATCTGTCAACCTAAAACCTCTAGAGAAAATTTTAACACAATAAGGATAACCAGTTCGATTCTTCAAAATGTGTAATTATGTTATGTATTTCATATAGCCATTTACTCATTTACTGAGTTTTTAAATGAAAAAGTAAACACATAGAAAGATGGGTAGATAGATAGACAGGTAATGAGAGCAAATGCAATTCATGAGTTAATGTTTATTATTTAATTATTTTTTAAATATGATTTTTTAAAAATATAGTCTAGAAGCTAATACAGGGCCTGACACATTATTGGCTGATGTCCAAAAAAATCAATGAATGAATAAATATAACCGAAGAAGAAAAGGCAATATAACCAACATAAAATTAAGTATAGTCTTAATTTTTTTCTATTTTGGCTATAATTTAAACACTTTTCTCTGTAGTCACTTGAGACAACAGAAGTATCTTTCAAATAATTTTAAAATTACCTTAATTAACTATATTTAGAGCAAAAAGAACAAAATGTAATTTTAAACCCTGATTACATGCTCTTTTGCTCTAAGGGAATATAATTATCTCATTTTTAGGCTCCCCTCAAAATGGTAAGAGAAGGAAAACTCTTCTTTTGCAATTCAGTGTCTAAATATTAGTAACTTGCATGATAAGCTAAAAAATCTTCCAACCGTAACTTGGCAAATTCACTTTAAAAAGGAAATGTAATTTCTAAATGACAGAATTTAAACTTTTGCTTGACTTATTTTGTCTTTAGCTCTTCCTACAAAAATAGGTTTCGGTTGTTTCATATGATATACACACAGCCTCCCTCAAACAATATTAAGACAGACTAAGTGTGTGTCAGCTGGGAGCGTTAGAACGTATCAGCTCTGTTTTCCTGTAGATTGTTTGGTCTACTCCTTTCAGGAGAATATGTTAACACTATAGGATCATTCTTCAAAGAAAATGTCTTTCTTTGATATTTTATTTTGCTTTTTTTTTGCTATCCAGAACTACAATTTCAGTACCTGTCAGGAAGTCATCATAATGATAATTTTCAAGTCATTTCGGTCAACAAACATTTTTGGAGTGCATTGGGTGCTTTTTGTGGTTGACACTTGGGGCTTACAGATGTTAAAACTCCTAATCCTCAAGGAGTATGCAATATTTTTACAGTAAAGCCACCAGATGCATATAAAATTAGCTCTAAACCTTTTAAAATGCTTTTTTTTCCCACTAAAACTTCATAAACACAATGTAAGAGTATAATGAGAATGAGAATGTTAATAATTTATGATCATGCTTTGAGGTAATTAAATAGCAACTGAAGTCCTATGGGTTATTTACATCTTCACCTGGTGGATTTTTCACTTTTTGAGGCAGGAAGGAAGGTAAGGAGAAGAACATCTTATATGTATATTTTCTCAAGGATTCAGTAAAACCAGAACTTCAGACTGCTTCAGGGAGACTCAACTGGCTTTTTCATTGAGGTGAAAAACCAAAAGAGAACATTTGGCAGTAAGAAAAAGTAAATAGAATAGAATAATATGAAAATTTGGAAAATATATGTAAAGATGGAGATATTTTAATTAATGTGATTATAATTTGTACTCATCACTGAGTACACAGGTGGAGGAATTGTAGAATTTTGGAAGAAACTTGTACACTAGAGATCATTTATATCAATTCTTTCATTGAAACTCAATTTTATAAAGGATCAAAATGGCATTTCAAGCTAATTTGCAGCAGAGCCTGGACTAAAATCAAGATCTCCTTGTAGGATGGAGTCTCTCAACTTGTTTGAGGTACAGCATTGTAGCCCTAAGGTACCAACAGTGAGATAAGCAAGAACAGCCACCATATGCATTAAATGTTTAAGAACATACAGTAGTCCAATCAGGAGGCAGAGAGGATGGCAGATGTTCTGCTGAATCTTCCTCCTTATAAAGGACTTGAAGTTGGGAGTCCAGGGCATGTTTGAGTCCAGTTCAACAGTTTTGATTGATTTACCTTCATGTGCATTTTAAGGGTGCACATATGCCATTGAGGTATGTGTCTTGGGAACCTGATTTGACAGAAAAGGAACAGCAGCAAAGAAGGAGAGAGCTTTCAAAATATTTTATCCCGAGCCCTGTCCTAGCTCTGTTTCTCTATTACAAAAATTGTGATAATGAAAGAATTATGCGTGCTTTTCTGCTTCTTATCTTGAATGAATGCAATTGGGCTTAGTGATGATGAGCTTACACTCCAAAATCACACAGCTACGTTCAGATCACAGCTCGACCACATCAATTTTAAAGATCTTGGGCAAATTTATTAGCCTCCTTAGCATGGTGTTTTCTGTAAAACGGAGGCAGTGAGAGCTTTGTAGGGTGTTGTGAAGCTCAGTGAGGTAATGCACATACGGCATTTATCACCATGCCTGGCACTTGTAGATGCTCCCCGAAAGCTAGCTGTTATCATTCTCCTCATTGCTGTGGGTATTGTTTCAACGCTCTACAAACCAGAGCTCTCCATAATCCTGGTCCCTTGAAAATCAGATCAGATGCCTGTGGTACACTGGAAAGAGATTAAATGTGTATAAATATATATACTGTGTGTGTGTGTGTGTGTGTGTTTAAATAGGAAGGGAGGCCTGCAAGTCATCAGTGCAGTGTTGTATAAGTGTAACAGTAAAAGTGTACACTCGGCACTGAGTATCCGTGGGTTCCACATCCGCAGATTCAACCAACTGAGCGTTGACCTGCAGGTGCAGAACCGCTGAAACTGAGGGCCAAGTGTACTACATCACTTTGTATGAGGGGCTTGAGCATCTTCGGATTCTGCTATCCAGCCCTGGAGCCAGTCCCCCGCGAGCACCGAGTGCAGCCTGTTATTTGCTAAGGGACAGAGACTGAGCTGGGCACATCATAAACACTACATCTTCACAGAAACCCTGTGAGGGTCCTCAGACCTTTGCTTTAAATTTTAATGCGGTTGGCTTTTAGTTAATTAAATTCAATTAATAAATTGATAGCATTCCTTTATTTCATTTGATGGTTTACATGAAGAAGAATCAGCGAATAGTGTCCCTCCCATACTCATAGACCACCTGTCACGTTCACTTCACCCCCCCGCAAATAACACGGTTACTAGTTTCTTGTGCATTCCTCCAGAGTTTAATGTACATGTAAGCAAAGATGTATATAAATTCTTCCCCACATACTTTTTTACAAAACTGTTAGCACACTATATACATTATATTCTCCTTGTTTTTTACTAGCTTAGCAATATGTTTTTAGATATCTAATTATTTGGGTAGTAGTAGTAGTAGTAATAATAATAGAAGTACTATTTCATATTAATAAGTTACAAACACTGTTTTAATATTTACATATATTAATCCATTTAATGATCAAACAACCCAATGAAAAAAGTACTGATATTATACCTAACTTACAGGTATCAGAAGTTATCAGTGTTGTGAGTTTCAAATATTTTTCCTAGTTTTGAATTTGCCATTTGCTATCTTATGATTTCTTACTTATTTTTTTAATTGTTCACAGGCAGATTTATCAATCTTTTGTCACTTTTTGCCTTGGATCGTAGCTTGAAACCCCCTACATTTTCTGAGTTTACATAGGAATTCTTTCCTACTTTCTTCTGGTACTTTTTTGCTTTTGTTTTTGCTTTCTCTGGAATTTATATCAGTGGAGGTAGAAACGGATCCAAATATTTTCCCAGATGGCTGTTGTCCAAACCCAGTTTATTGACGAGTCCAGCTTTTCCCTCACAGATCTGCGACAGCACTTCCACCACGTATTGAGCTCCCGTATGAACTGGATCTGCTTCTGGACTTTCTTTACTGTTGCCTTCATCTGTTTGTCCATTTTGCTTGTAATTTTTTTACTACGGATAAACGTCTGACTCACTAGAGCTTTAGACAGAAACTTCAGCCTTTTCAAAGCTGCTAAAAAAAAAAGTAAAATGCTAGCGTTGTTAAGTGACAATAAAGATTAAACTGTTATCAGGAAAGAATTGTTAATTGGGTTTAACTGCTCTGCAGAAGAGCTGTGCCTTTAAGAATTTCATTACTTTCTATAATTAAACATTAAATTTTAAATAATGAGTAGAAACACCACTGGGCTTTCAGCAAAGTGCTTTACACCATTGCTGAGAGTTTAAAATTTCTATGTGCATGGAGGATAAATATTTGGTCACTAAATATACACACAAAACTGCAAAACTCACTGCAGGAGTGAAATTATATGCTGTGAAGATGGACAAAATTGCCAGAGGTTTACAAATTCATCCCTAGCAAATTATGTCTAAAGACCCCCAGAGAATTATTTTAAAGTATCCATTTTCACTTCTTAAACTGTTGCCTTAACTTCTCACTTGGTAGATTTCTTTTGCTTGCCATTTGGAAGAAAGGCTGGAATTCTGATGCCACCCCTTCATAAAGAGCTAAGTTTGAGACGTAAGGACAAGAAAAGGAGGGCAGTGGTCTAGCGATTAGGTGGTAGCGGCTTTTTCTCAAGTGAAATTGCCTCCACGGCACCATCTTTTAGGATTATTTCTCCCCTTGAAGGGAACTTTGAGACCCATACATGATGGAGTGCCTCCTTGGAGTTTAGTTTCCTCTGAATACAGACATTCTCAGGGAACTCTAGTTATTTCTTATTTGTTAGAACACAGTAGAGACGAGACTGGCAGTACTGTTATTTCAAGGGATTCTGGAAGGGAATGGTGAGGTGGGATAAAGAAAGAGAGCATGCCCTCTTAAATCCCTAGAGAAATGGAATTTGAAAAAGAACCATTTAAGGAAAAGACTAGGACTTTTAATATTCTTATTACATCAAAATATATTAACAACCTACCACCTGCTGGCTGTCTTGGGTGGAGGAGACTCCAGGACTATCCTCAGGCTCAATGATTCCCTAGAAAGACTTGCAAGGTTCAGAAAACTATTATGCACACAGTTCTGGTTTACTAGAGTGAAAGGTACATGTTACAATCGGCAAAGAGGAAAGACACGAGGATGCAGACAAGGAGGGACCAGGCACGCACAAGCCTCCAGACCCCCCTCCCTTGCAGTCACACGGGGACAGCAATGGTACATGACAGTAAGCGTGAGGTGTTGGGAACCAAGGAAGCCCCCCCGCCCACGAGCCTTGGTGTCTGCGGTTTTGGTTGAGGGTCAGCTAGATGGGCATGCGGTGTCCTCAGGATCCAGGAACAACCTCAGGCACTCAGACCCTAGCCACCACCAGAGCAAAACAGGCATTCACGGTGAACCACGTTGTTAGGATAAACTTATCTGGTCAGACCCATACAGCATGGCTCAAGGCCTCAGGCACGAGAAACACTCTTATCAGACTGAATATAACAAAGGCTCCAAGGTTGCATTCCAGAAACTCTCCAAGGGACCATCCCCCAAACAGACTTTTCTTCGGGATGTGCAGAGTTTGAGCAACCCAGGCCTGCTGAATTAAGCCTTTCCTGCCCACTGTCACATGCATCACTTCATTTGATTAAAAGAGAAATAAAAACAATCTTGTGACAAAGTCTTGTCACCCCCATTTTGTACACAAGGAGTAAATAGGTGAAATAACTTTCCATGGCCTTCCTCTTGGCCCTGTACTTCTTCCTGCTCGCATTTACCACTGTCAGTGAGTCAGTTTCTGGACAATGCTTATCTTCCCCACCATTTAAAAAGCCTCAGAGGCGATGAGCCATGTATATTGTTCCCTCCTTTTCATCCCCGGGCTGAAGACAGTGCCTGGCTTATAGTACTAGATAAGTGTGTGATAAATGAATATGACAGGCCATAACATGATTGTTGAAATTTGTACCCTTAGTCTTTCGACTGTACTATTATAGTCTATGCTATTATAATGTCCCTGATATCACAACGTCAGAAAAGAAAAAAAAAAAAAAACCTGGAAATAAGTGTGTCAGTCCTACTTACTTCTTAGAATTTTTATGAATCCCAAGATTATTCCTTAAAGCTGAAAGGGACCTTAGAGATTCTACTCTTTAACATTTTATTTTAGGTAAGAAGAAGTATTAATTTTGTGCCAATACCTTATTAAGTATGGAGATATCATTTGTAATTGTCTATACATTTCAATAAAATTCTAGTTTGGAGTCCGGACAAACATACATTGTCCATATTTTCACTTATTCTTCAAGTCAATGCAGTTGAGAAATGTGCGTGTTAGTGGTGAGGGGTTAGGATATTCAAGTGTAACCAGCACCTCTATCTTAGCTCTTTCCAAATTAGGGGAAGGATTCTTCCAGAGGTTCTTTTGTCCTTTTCGTCACATTTCTTCCTTTCTAACCTTCAGTTTGTTATGTCAAAGTCTTAAGCTGCACAAATACGGCTTCTACTTTGTCCTCCTATGGATCCCAAGCGTCGTGTCCCACCCCCTTGAATGAAATGGGGACCTGCGGAAAGAGTTCTATAGCCCAGTGCTTCTCAAACTACACTGTGCGTACAAATCATACTGTCAAATGCAGGTTCTGCTTCAGCACTCTGGATAGCTCCCGGCGACGCCGGTGCTGCGGGTCTGGGAATCGCGTTGAGGAGCCAGGCAATAGCTGTCAGAATGATTTCACCCTCCTCTTACTGTCCTCTCTTGCACTGGCTGGCTACCACAAAACTGTTTCGACGTATAAGAAAAAGATCTTGACATCTGTTCCTTACCACTCCCGAGAGAACATGTTTTAAACAATAACTGAGAAGAACCGAAACTGTTTCTTCCAACACTGCTGACAAAAGTCATAAATCTGAGCCCATTATACTGAAGACGTTTGATTTCAGCTTGGCTTTAGGTACCTATTGTTTAAAAAAGAGCCCCCTCTGCCTAAAAGTTCTTTGCTTTTTATGCTGGCATGTTCTAATTCCTGGTTTCTTCATCTATGGATGAAGTTTACAGTAGCTTTTATTTCAGAGGCTGGAAATAAAACCCTTCTGGAAGCTTTCAGACTCCCTCACTGGACACAGTGAAGTCCCAGGAAGTGCTAAGTGTTAGACCCTTGTAACTCAGTGACTGAGTATGCAATAACAATTTGTGTCTTCGTTATCGCGTTTCCGAAGGCTAATAATAAGCACTGTTTTTTCCGATAACGATGAACAAAACTCAACGTCAAACAAGACGGGCTCACCACTCACCAATGGTTTTGCCGCCTCCCGCTGCTGGAGTGCTTTGCCCCTCCGAATCAACAAAGAAAGCTCCTTTGTTTCACTTTGTGAAAACTCTTCGTTTTTCCCTCGGACTTTCCATTTCACGCTTTGTGAGTTTTATTAAGATCTCTTTCACAGAAGCTAAGTGCTGGCTGTATGGAGCCCCGAGGGATGGCTGTCACAGCCTCTATAATTTCTGAATCCTCTTGAGACACTTCATTTCTACTCAAACTCCTTGGAGAATCATAAGGTAGAATCGAAAATCTTTTTGGTGCTGGAACACAGAGGTTGGCCTCGTGAGCATTTTGTGCAAATCTTTTGGTGTCGTAGCCTGAAAACGACAACACAGCAGTCCAGTTCGGGTCCAGTTTCTGATTGGGAACACCATACTGATATCCAGTGGGTCTTTCTGAAGGCCTCCAATTATTTTTAAAAGCTGGTTTTAAATATTCATTTAAAATATGTTTTATTTTAGAATGTCTTTATTAATAAAACGTAATCATAATCCTGTTGCCTGAGAAATTGTCAGTGGCTTTAGTCCAATAAAAAACTCTGTTTTAAAAGGTAATTATAGTTAAATAATTGTAAAGGAGTTTGTGTTCTGATTTTCTTTTCCCCTTGAATTTACATTATAGGAAATTTAGGGAGTTCCCTGGTGGTCTAGTGGTGAGAATTCCAGGCTTTCACTGCCGTGGTCCAGGTTCAATCTCTGGTCAGGGAACTGAGATCCTGCAAGCCCTGTGCATTGGCCAAAAAAATGTTTTAATGTTATTATATGCTCTCAGAAATGACATAGTAACAGTTGCGTATTAGTCCATCAGATAAAAATATTATATTTAAGGCAACCATTTCTCTATGGTGGATATTGAGATTAGTGCCATACTTTCTCTATGATGAAAATAATGATAACTAACATTTTTGAGCACTGAATATCTGCTAAGTAACACTATAAATATTGTCTCAAGTCTCTTCACTGTCGTAAGGACCTGATGAGATGGGTATTGTTATTTTTCCTGTTAGAGATGTGCGAAGGAGGTACGGGCAAGTTAGTCAGCTTGCTTAAGGTAACACTGCTGGTAAGTGGCAGGGCCAAGTTCAGACAGATATTCTCACATCCAGACGGAGTCTCCTCTCTGCCATGTTATTTCTTAGGCTATACTGAGATTTACGTAAGGATTCCTCAGTTTAAGTAAAAGCTTCAAACTATATATGCAAATCCTTAAACTAAAAAAGTCTTGGTTCCTACTATATGAGTATAAAATTGCAGATTTTTTCTTAAGTTCTTAACATTTCAAGAGCTATCAAGTCATAGGAGACAGTGCTATGATATCAGAGTGAAGGCTGTTAAAAACAACTATTTGCTTTTATTCTTTAAATATTGGTAAGACATGCACTGTAATAACTGACATCGCTTTTGTCTGTTCCTTTACACTGTTGTGAACACTTCGTCTTTAAAAATCCAAATGTGCGTGGATTTTCACCCTTAGTTTCATTCTCATGCACCATTTAAAGATGCGTTGGTTGGTGGTTCGTTGGTTGGTTTGGTCAAGAATGAATCTGCTTCACTCACTCCTGTGAAAATCAAGGTGGAGGGGGTGACAGGGTGAGGGCATCTTTTACATGGAGAACTGTTACACACTTGAACACATGAAGACCCATCTCTTTCCCTATCTCTGTTCTCACAGAATGTGTGACACAGGAGAAGGACTATTCACTTTTCAAACAAGGGAAGGAGAAATGATCTATCAGAAGGTCCATTCTGCGACACTGGCCATAGCTGAGCAACATGAAAGATTAATGCTAGAAATGGAGCAGAAGGTAAGGCTCCTTCCTGGGTAACCTAACAGCTTGGAAATGAATGTCACTGAGGTCTGATGCACATTGCGTGTACGTGGGTCCTTCCATGACAGCGCCCCAGCGTCCAACCCCATCCCGGCCCCGAGAGCTTGTCCCAGTTACTGAACCTCATCTTTCTAATATCCTCTTCAGCATGTGACAAAAGAAGCCATTTGTGGCCGCTACAGGGAGCCATGCACTTCGTGTATGTACCCATGACCTGTTACCACAGTTACCCAGAGAGGAGTGGAGTGCACAGAGAGTGAAACAAGAAGCAGTGCTCTCTGCACCTCTCCACATGTGGTTGGACAATCAGAGATGCAAATGTGGACCCAAAATAATGAGGAAAATAGGTTTCTACCAGAAAGGATTACACTTTTCTTTTTGTCTTTGTATTTATCCTAGATTCTCTGAAACGTCCAGCTCTTTCTGTGTTTAAGAGCCGATACTAAAATGTTTGCAGAAGGAGCTTATACTGTTTACCAGCTATCTATTATCCTGTCGTGGAACCATGCTATAGTTTCAGGGTCAAGCTAAGAAATAATTTAATAAAGAATCTGAAATAGCAAATTTTACAAGTAGCTAAAAAAAATTATAAGCTTTACTACTAACTTCTTTGAAAGGCAAACAATGGAATTATTATGGGCTATAATTTTAATAGGTCAATATTCTCTTTCTTCAGAATTTAGAGGGATGCATTAGATTCCATCTATGAGAGGAAAAGTGGAGCTTTGGCAAATAGGTGGGTCACTTCCCAGAAAATCTTTCATAATTCTATTCCATTTTAAGACTATGGAGCTTTATATCTAGTATTATTTTAGTTTTGACTTTTCAAATTCTCAAATACATAATATTTTGCAGTATAAAATTATCTTTTAAATGTAAGAAGACAAATAGTCTAGCAAATGATTTTACATTATTTTTAATACCTTTCAGATTTTGTCAATACTACATACACATTTTTCTCTATCTAGGGTATGGTTTAAAAAGCCTTCCTAATACTTAAGGGCAGCAAGTGCAAATCAGGCTTACATTTGGCCTTCAGTGGGGGTGAAAGAGTGACTTGAACATTAATAGGATTATTAATATGAGACTATGGGATTAATTGATGAAGCATCAATAGGAGGTTGGTATGATTTACTCTTCTAGAAAGATTTGGGTTACATTTAAATTATTGTAACGATTATCTAATTAATATGGCATTTTTCTAGTGGCTTAAATCGGGTGAAACAAATGTAACTACCAAGCTTCAAATTATTTCAGAATCTTGAACATTCATTATCAGCCCATATTTACAATCTGCTGATGTTAATTTTCAGCCAAAATGAACAACTGTGATGTCACTTGCTATTAGTCGCCAGCTGTAGTTCTTTAATTCTAGTTGTTCTGAACGGGCAAAATGCTCATAAGTGAGTCATTTAAATTGTATTTCATAAAGGAAATTTCAAGAGCTCTTTCACGCAGCTGCAATTGTCTGCCGTAAGGAGAGCACTCAGTGTACTGGGTTCCCATCCCCGTTCAACCACTCACTGTCCGTATAATCTTGAGCAAGTTATTTAACTTCTAAATGTCTCATTTTCCTGTATCTGTAAAATGGGGATACAAGAGTTCTACTTATTTGGCTGTAATGAGGTATCTGTGCATTAACGTATGTAATGTGCTAAGAACAGACCTGGCACTCAGAAAGTACTATGAAAGGTTCATTATTATGATGGTGATGTTGAATAATTATAAGACTTGCAATGTTTGTGAAGACACTAAATTTTTATTCCCAACTATAGCCACGTAATGTCTTCCAGTCCTTTACAAGTATGTCTAACAATCTTGTACCAAAACGTTTGCAAAACGAAATTTAATTTACATTTGCTTTTGATGCGGTTGTATGTTTATCTTATCCTATGCCACTGAGAAGCAAGTCCAGGAAAGTGGAGTGAAGCAATTGCTGTGAAGGAGTTAGAGATGGTAGGTCCACCTACTAAGATCTCAGGCAGTGGAAAGCCAGGATTTGGGTACACCATGGATCTGGGCACTCAGAGATGGAAGGGAAAGGGGGCAGGTGTTTAAATAGCAGGCTCAGTATGGCTTAACAAAGAAACCAAATGTTTCTGAAAATCACAAAATCAGAGACTTCATCAACTTGGTGCATATATATAAATGGAGTCTTTGGTTTAATTTCAACAGTGATTGCAAAGCTATGCTTTTCTCTGAAGGATAATATTGATACTAATTAAACTACTCCATAGGTAGTCCATTCTTTAGAATAAGTTGAACTAATGACGCTTTTCCAAGGGCATGCTACCACAACTTGAGAACTGCCCCAATTCCCCAAATTCTAGGGCTGTAAGCACAGATTTCCAGGTCTCCCAGATACCTTTTCTTTTTCTTTTAAAAGACCTCCTCTACATGCACAAATCTCTTTTTAAAAAAGAAATTCCAACAAGTTTGGAATAGAATTTAAATACCCTCTATCTAACTCTTAATTGATTTATACAAAATAAAACAAAGGTTTGTGCCATAAACTAGGCAATAGTGTAACTTGCGAGTTGGAAAAGTACCGGAAAACCTAAGATATAAAAATGTTGCATTTTGTTTATTATATATTCACTACACAATAAGAAGATAACACTGCTCATTGGCTTTCCAGTTTTAAAACCAAGCCGTGGAAGATAAATATTGATTAGATAGAAAATGTTTATACATTTTTAACGTTAATAAAAAGATTACCAAGAAGCTATACAAGCAATGAATTCCTCAAACATCGTTGTTCAGGCAACTGAAGTATTTACTTTCATCCTTTAAAAAAGAGATGATTTCAGAGTGTTACTGGCTTTATAGATAAACTTGAATGAGAAATAATGTCTCAACAACCGTTTCTTAACTATAAGAGAAAGAATTCAATATATCTTTTAACATCATATGCATGTAAAACTTGGTTTTGCCCCATTTATCACCATCCTTCCTAGGGAACACATGAATAAACATATTTTGATATATCTCTATAATCTGAGTTAGGCAATGTTTCCATTCTTGTTTGAAGAATCTGATATCTAGAAAAGCATTGTGCATAAAACAGTTCATTTGCACTGTGGAGAACTGGATAAAAAGAATCACTAAATCGGTAAGACTGTTAGAGGGGTGTACTTACATTTCCTTCAGTGAGAAAGATAATGAAAGAATGAATGAATATTAACTGACTCCATTAAGAAGTTTTAAAGGAGAAATTGGCCATTTATTAACTCTGTTCACAGATTTGTAAATAATACATTTATTACTCAGTGCTCAAAATGCTGCGGGGTGGTAGGGAAAACAAGAAAAAGCCAACAATGTTCCTTCTCTCAAGTGGCCCAGAATTTTGTGGGATCAAAATTTTGTAATTTTGAGTAAGCTTATCTTTTTCTTTTTACTCCTTGAAATGTCACGTTTTCCATGCTTTATTAATGTAAATAATTAAATCAGATGGTTAAGAAATGCCATTACAAAATTTTGATTCAACTATACTAAAAACACCAGTTGGTCATGTTTATGTTGTCATGACAGTAGAGCCTGATTGATTTCTTGGATAATCAACTTATTGGAAGTTCCTCAGTCAAAGCTCCATGGAGAATGATTTCTTCAGTACAAGAAGACACTCTTCCTTTTTCCATTCAGATGTAAAGCTTCAGCTTCTCACTCTTTAGTCCAGATAAGAAAGGGAACATGATCATGATAGTAAAACGGAGAGTGATCTTAAGTAGTCCTATATTTTCTTTATTTCCTAACTCAAAACTAGCCTTATTTTAAAAGATAATTGTGTAAGGGGGTACATGGGAGAATTAAGCCACGATAAAAAATTTTAAACTGGAACTCTGTCTGAGATTACTAAGATTCAAATATTTGAGGAAATTATTAAAGCTAGATAGTTAAACAAATGGCACCTCTAGAATTTGTTTCCATTTCATAGAGCTCATGTACTTAAAACCCTCCAAGTTCTTCAAATTCTATTGCCAAAAGCATTTATAGTTGCTCTGCCTTGCCATGTGCAACATTATTGAGGAAAGTTTTCATTGTCTTGGTGAACATCAGAAAGCACATTGCAAATATGCCGGCATGGCTTAGCCCCCTGTGGGTGAGTGTAGGCTGACTTCATCTTCAACAAGACCTAAAATAATTTAATTTTGGATTTCCGTGGATCTCTACACACATACACACACAACACAAACACACACACACAAACAAACACAAATAATACAAAAAAAACGTCTTTTTTAATTTGCTTTTTATGTTTTTAAGCTTTACAAGTATTATGAAATGTCCACAGGGAAGGAGCAGCTGAGGTGACATAAATGTAATTTTTAAAACACAGATTTTTCCTGATATCTTATCAAAAATAAGTAAAGGAAGTTGGGGGGTGGTCGTTAGTAACGTTGCAATATTGTAAGTGATTTAAAAGGGAACGGTCTCCCATAACAAGAATTAGTGTGTCCTTTAAAAGCATAGTGTCTGGAATGCTCCTGTTTCCAGTAATTCCTGGTCACCAGAAAAGCTCTGTACACAATTTAAGGACAAATAGCATCAGTGTTATTGAAACACCTGCAAGATAGCAAACCCACTTCTAATGCCTAAAAAACAACACTGGCAAGACTTGTTGAAGGCACTGCTGTCCAAAGCTGTCAGTTCTTTGGTTTTCCTAAGCTCTAGTGGTTGGAGAAAAACAAATAGCAGAGTCTCACATAGAACTTCTTCCCTAGAAAACAAATTGTTTTCTTTCTGTAAGCTTTGTCATTTTACTTGCCCTTTTTACTAGAAATATAAGAAACAAAATTAAACTCGCACATTTGACAAACTAAAAAATTTTTACTGTTCCCAAGACAATAAACCTTTTGAACAGTAATCATTTAAAAACAAATGATCTTATTTCCTTTTATAATGTAAGATGAAAAGAAATTTCTGGGGAGGAAGCAGCATTGTTTGACTCTACCTACTGCCCTGTAGGCACGGAGGTGGGTCTGATGCCGCCCTGTCTCTGGGGAGGGCAAAGTGGAGAGGGGGAGAAAGAACAAAGCAGGCTTTATGTACAACTAGCTTAGACTGAGACTCGAAATGAGTGAATTTGCCCTTCTAGATTGATGCTTGATCATAAACCTTACCCAAGTATTGACTGCTACCAGCCTGTGAAATTATTTTTTGTCTAAATAGTTGCATGAACGAGGAAATGCTATTCCATTGCATCAATTCCAAGATGCACACCTTTTTCACAGTTTAACAGCTCTCTAGTCAGATGGGAGCTACAGTTTAATTAGCAGCACTGGTCTTTTGTAGTGCTACATAAAATCACATTGGCTTTCTAATGATGGCATCTTAGAGTGTATAAAATACCGTAATGCTTGTTGTAAGTATTCTGAAGACACTAAACTGTTACTCCCAACTGTAGCTAAATTATATCTTCCAATTCCTTTCAAGTATATCTAACAAGGCCATGAGCACTATGTGCTCATTTATAAATTTTGAAGGAATAAGAAAGCTTCCAGAACGGGATGAATCCTACGTAGTTTGGCTTCCTTTTGAGTGACAACATTCTTCATACCCACAGTTTACAGGAATCTCGATCAGCTGTGGGGAAAAAACAAACAAACAAACAAAACTAGTCTTCCCATACTGAAAAGGTGATTAGTATGGAAACATAATAATCTCGTGAGCCACACACAGGAAAATGTTAACACTTTTTGCAGTCTCTCTTCTAGGTATACTCATACAAGTTTACAGAATTCTAGGAGAAGTTTAAATGTGTGATTTGTGATTGCAAGTGGTATTTTATATCCAATATATAGGAATATCTGTTAATGAATTCATCGTCAAAGTTCTATTCTTGATTCTATGCCTCAACATTATCAACTATTAACCAAAAGACAAGAGCCTTTATTATTACTGACAATGACCAGTTCCCTGCTGGGAAATGCCATTAGCATTTTTGTGAAATTTTCTTTTACTGATTGACAGACACTGATTAAGCTAACACAAGCTCACTCAATTAGAACAACTTATTATAGTTGATAACTAAATGGGCCTGTGTTCCTAATGTTTCAGAACACTAAAGGAAATTTCGTCTCTAAACAAACACACAAAAACAAAGAAAATATACATTTCTGTCTGCAATAAATATACAAATGAGATGGAAATGACGAGAAGGCAATGCGTAATTTTTCTAATACGTGGTGCTGAGACACAGTGTAATAGTAAATATTTTATTTAGATCATGTTCTTTTCCCTTAAAATTTGTTGTGGGTACTCTAGATGTCACTTCAAAAAAAGCATTATATCAGGGGCTACCCTGGTGGCGCAGTGGTTGAGAATCTGCCTGCTAATGCAGGGGACACGGTTTCGAGCCCTGGTCTGGGAAGATCCCACATGCCGTGGAGCAACCAGGCCCGTGAGCCACAACTACTGACCCTGCGCATCTGGAGCCTGTGCTCCGCAACAAGAGAGGCCGCGATAGTGAGAGGCCCGCGTACCGCGATGAAGAGTGGCCCCCACTTGCCACAACCAGAGAAAGCTTTGCACAGAAACAAAGACCCAACACAGCCAAAACTAAAAAAATTAACAATTTTTAAAAGCATTATATCAATATATAATATTTATGTATAATATTTAATCAACTTGATTAGAATTGATAATGTATAAGGAAAATGAATGCCTAACACTAAAAATTTCAACTTCTATGTTTAAAAAATACAATTTTGTTTCTTTTATTTGTACTGCTAGAATGGAACAATAGTAAGGAAATTACAAAAAAAATTTATTTTTAAACTGTAGTAATCTTATTTATTGAGGGTCATACAATCTGCTCTTGGCAATTACAAGAATAATTTCCTTAAAAAAAAAAAAACCCAAAACAGATGTCAAAAGTCAGTCAAGATGACTCAGCATAAAAACATAGATGACATATACACATACAACCCAAAGAATCAGACTGACTCCTCTTTGGCGTAGTGCTGTAAAATAGGGAAACACTTAGGCCAGTAGTGGTCAAACTAAAATCTAAGAAATTGATGTAAGCATTGCATGGGAATAATTAAGGATGCTTTCAAAGAATGTGAACATGGTTCACGTTCTGGGATGTATTCAGTGAATGCATACACATTACGTGGAAGCAGCATGGCATGCTGGGTAACCAGGTAGACTCTAGGGAAAGACAAGCAGAGCTGTGTGACCTCCTGCAAGTCGCTTACCTCCTCTGTGCCTTAGCTACCTCTTCTTAAAAGAGGAGGAAGGATCAATAATATCTACTTCAGAGTGTTAGAATGCCACCTGGTCTTTAGTAAAAGGTCAGAAATCATTAGCTAATTCATAAAATAGCAAAGAAAAACCTTTAATTTTAAATGGGTAAAATTGCATAACCACCACTAAAGTTCATCCCAGATTTTATTATATGCAGACATTGGAAATTAATTATATAAACCTTATTATAGCCGCTAGATATTTATATATTTCAAAATCAAATGACAGAAAAAATTTTTTTATGAAATTTAATGCTTTACTATGTATTCATCATATTCCTTATATTCAAAGGGTGTCTCTGTAAATGTATCTGCTTACAGATGATAGACAGATGAATGATTGATAGATAGATAGAGACTATATATTCTTAAAATCATTACTGACTACAGGTAAGAATATACCTGTATTTCATACTCAAAGTATTTATGTAGATGTTTGTAATAATTTCTGTTATTCCAAAATCCAGCTTTTTTCACACTCTATGAAAGTATTTTGGCCAATACATGGTTTAAAATATATAATAATGACATCTGTTTTGTTTCAAGTTAATGAAAATAATATTCTACGAAGTCCAATTTTAAATGTCACCTGGCAACTTCCACTACATGACTATATGAACTACATTTTATTTGTTAGTCTGGTACAAACTCAGCAAGGTATCTTCTCTCTTTTTTTTTTTTCCATTTATCTTGAATAAAATGGAAGATTAAGTGTAAGGTGTCCCCTATTGAAAATTAAGTCAAGTCTGTGAGAAGCCAATTGTCCATAAACCTTCCGACTTCAGAGGACTGTTGGAACAAATCCAAACAGTGCCAATCCAAGCTTGGCTGGCTAACGCTCTCCTGGGATTCTGTTTCCATACAGTTTCCAAGTTTCATGAGCTGTTTTCCAAGCTGAACAAGTAAAACTGAATGTTCTCGACCAGGAGTGCACTGGTGTTGAGCATTTCCTTCTTAAGCAGCACTGTTTCTTCTTGCACTGATATACATGTCACATTAACATATTGCCCAACCACCTGTATTTTTGCAGTGCTTCTTACCTACAGTGTGTTTCCCGGCCCATTTTTCTCTCGTCTCAGACAAACCAGGGCCCATGTTGACACATCCACCCGTAGGAGGCATTCTTTAACTCTCTTCATACAGAAAAGCTGTGTCTGTCTCTTCCCAGCTGATAGTACACGTACGTGCAAACGTACACGCACTCTGCTCACCTGTCTCCCCTCTGTCTTCCACCCCTCCCACCTGCCCGTACTGACCACCTATTCCTGACTCACATTACTAGAGTTTTTTTTTTACTTCTATCAAGCTTTTAGACGTAGATCCAAGTAGATGCCTCTGCCTCCTTTGTCATTCCTTTGATAGCTCATTTTGGACAAATCTCCACATCTTGACCACATGGAGACTCGGACGCCACTGGTGTCAGCCACCTCTCCTTGCAGTAGCAGCAGTAAAGGTGCAGCTGTCTTTACTGAGCACTTCAGACATGACAAGCATTGTGCTTTTCACTCTAAAAGCATCATCTTATAAAATATTTAAAACAACACTGAAGGCACATTATATTAATTTTAGAGGTAAGGAAAAATTGAATCTTAAAAAAAAAGTTTAAGTACCTTTCCTGAAGTCAGAAGGCTAGGCAGCTGCGGGGTTGATACTTGACAACAGGTCACTGACAGCAGAGCCTGTGGACTTAACTCCGTGATTTTGCCACACAAATTGTGGTGTTCTGTCTTGAACATAGCAAAGAGGCACTCGCATTCTGGCCTTGATCCAGTGGAATAGACCCAGTTGGTGTAATTCTCACCTTACCTGCTCTTTGAATAAGAGGGTTCCAATAATTTATTTTACAGTGAGTGTGGTAAAGAGGAAAGAACATCAGGGCTCCGAGCCTCAGAAACATTACCCACCGGCTGCGGCAGCATGAACAAATTACATGACCCCTCTGAGCCTCATTTTCCTTGTCTGTAAAGTTCAGAGGGCATATGTGTTGACAATTATGTGGATATCAAATGGGATAACCTATGAAACCAGTTTGCTCAGGGCCAGGCCCATAGAGAATGACTCATAAATGCTAATCTATAAATGCTGAATTTTTCCTCTCCCAATTATATAGATTTGTGTCTCGAGTGCTAAAATGATTTTTAAAATTCTAGGCAATAATTAGGGAGAGACAGAGCAAAAGGAAACTAGATTTTTTTATTTTTATTTTTTCAATACTTTTTCTCTTTTTTTTGGCTGCACCGCGCAGCTTGTGAGATCTTAGTTCCCCGACCAGGGATCGAACCGGGGCCCTCAGCAGTGAAAGTGCTGAGTCCTAACCACTGGACCACCAGGGAATTCCCCAGAATTGATTTTTTAAACCATTTTTTTAATACATATGAATTTTATGTAGGTGAACACAAATTAGCATTAACGTTTATCACAAGGGCCAGCAGAGTCCCAGAACAGCAAAGGGAAATTGCAAAGGGCAGTAGCATAACCTGGATAACGTTTGTGGTAAAAGCGAGAAGAGGTGCTGGTAGCCGGTATGTTCACAAAAATTGTATCAGTTGTCAGGCCCCTCCTGCTGCTTCTTGGCGGCACAGGTTCTGTCAAAGTACAAGGCTGTGTTGTCACGTGTTGTCATATGTGGGGAGGAAGCTCATCTTCCCGGGAGAGGTCAGCATTGGAGTCTAAAGAGCAGTGCACTCAGAAGTCAAGAGAACTGTTTTCTATTGGAGGTTTTACCTCGAGCAAATCCTTGAATTTTTTCTGGATTTTGATTTTCCATCTGTAAGATGAAAATGGCTGGATTCTCTAAGAAAGAGTCTAACCTCGAATTACACGGCCTGTGTACACAGTGAGCTCGGGCTTCCTCACACCATGGCAGCCTCAGAGCAGTGTGACTCGCACGGTGACTCAGAACAAGGGAGAGAAGGAGAAACTGCCATAAAGGTCTCAAAGGGCGTGGCCGAAACAAACAAAATGTCACATCTAC
Source organism: Kogia breviceps (assembly GCF_026419965.1). Lineage (NCBI taxonomy): Eukaryota > Metazoa > Chordata > Mammalia > Artiodactyla > Physeteridae > Kogia > Kogia breviceps. The sequence goes on along the minus strand of NC_081324.1, from coordinate 7,362,867 downwards.
CAGATGTTATTAATCAGAGCAGTCACCAACCAGTCCAGAAGCCCAGATTTAAAGGTCTGGAACCTAGAGACCCTATTTCTGAATGCAGCCTTTCCAAGAATTTGAAGCCATCTTCAATCCTCCACAAAAAATAATGCAGTATCTAATATTACTTGTGATGAAACTTCATCTGAAAGACATTAAACAGAATCTCTTGATGCTCAGAAAAAGCACAGGACAGGGCAGAAGCACGGTTCTAGTCTCATGCCTCCACTTCCTTAGAAAAGTCAGGTCATACCTCTAAGCCTCAGCCTCCTCTCATTTCAAAGAGGGATATTTCATCCCTTTCCTATCTCCCAAAAATTTCATGAGGATTTGACTAGATACAATAAATGATCTCTGGGCCAAATGCCAGGAAAAATGACCGAAAGATGATAAAGGTGTAGAATATTTGAATTTAGCTGAAAACAGGGAAGTGGTATTATTATCTATATGTGGTAAATGCCTAGGAATTTCTAGTAGACCAAGTGCAGATGAAAAACAGGAGAGATGAATGGATGATGGACAACACCACTGCTTGGAAAAGAAGCCCAGACGTGCTAAGAAAGAAGGAGAGATTACTAACCCATTTATGTGGAAGAGAGGAGGTGAAAAGACGGAGGTTCGGCTGAACCCTGGGACGGGGAGAACTTTTGTAAGTGGAGTTTTAAACTATAGCTAAAGAATGGGAAAATAAGTTAAAGAACCATAAAACAGTCAGGAAGCTTTGTGTGTCACATAAAATACCGTTTTCATGTGTACTGTTTCATTAAGTACTATTTTATAAGAGTACTTAAATATACAAGAGGACATGGACAGAAACATGTTAATTAGTAATTTGAAAATAATGCTTTCCTTCACATTTGATAAAGTAGATTTACAGGTTTTTTTGAATATATGGAGAAGGAAATTGAGTGAATAGTGTGTGTAGAGAGAGACTCTACATTCATTGTGCATCTTTTCAACTACCTATGAAACATTTACAGAAATTGTCATATATTAGATAAAAATTAAAAATAAACGTCAATATATAGAAACTACTCAGGCCATATTATCTGACCACAATGCATTATTAAATGAAAATTAATAAAATATGCACAGAAAAGCAATATCTCAACAAAAATGTACACAAGCAATCTCCCATATAAAATAGGAAATAATACCACAATTATATAATTTAGAAAAGAATGATTTTTTTTCTACTTACAAGCCATTGTGATGTGGACAAAGTGGCATTTGGAAGGAAATGCTTTCATTAATAAACAAATAAAAATGGAAATGGAAATAGTCAACTTGGAAAGATTGAAAAGACCAAGAAAACAAGACAGAGGTGGAAATTAATTAGGATAAAAGCAAAATATAAGAAAATATAAGAAAAACTGAAAAATATAAATTCTTTAAATAAATTTTAAACCCCAAGTATATAAGTTGGAGATGTGAAAGGACTTACAAAAACAGGCAAAATTCCTTTTAAGCTCCAAGAGAATTTGATGCTTTTTTTAATAAAAAAGTAAACGTCAAATAATATTAGACTTGAGACTCTTTGGGAACCCATGATCATAATTCTACTTGTACATACTAAACTAATTCCCTTGGATGGAATACTGACTTAAATGTTTTTTTCTACAGTTTCTCAAAATGCTTTAATATTGGGATCTATTCGTTTTAGTATCAAAAGAGCAGAAACAACTTGAAAGCCTTTCAATCTGGATATAGTGAATAAATTGGGGTATGAGATCGTCCTTTGTATTTGTCAGGGTGCAGGTAAGTAAATAGGGCCTATGCTAGGTAGTTCAGTAGAGGGAATTTCAATAAGATAGTTTAGACTCAAGATATAGGAAGAGCAGTGACGATCCAGAGACTAGCAAATGCAGGAAAGATACACCACCCCCAGCTCCCTTGCCTGCCACAGTGTCACGGAAGCCAGCAGAAGACACAAGACTCCCGGATCAGAGACAAAGGACTTGATTACTCATGGCACAGCCGGCAGCATGAATTCCAGGTTCCCATCAGTTCTCCTGCTCCCCAAGTCCCATGGAGCCATGTGGATGGAGCAGCCCAGGTGGCTGCTGCATATTGTCACAGCTAAGGAACCTGAGTTTAGGTGCCCGATGCACGGGGAGGCCAAACAAGTGGATACATTGGAGATTGGAGCAGAGAAAGATGTATTGCAATGCCATACAAGGAGAACTGGGCAGCTCATGCTCAGAAAGCCCCAGTGCCCCAATGGTTCTTCGAGAAGAGTTTTTATAGGCACAGTTTCGAGGGGAGGGCTGCAGGGTGTGTGGCCTTCCTCCGGTTGGTTGGTGGTGAGATCAGAGGATGATGGGCCAGGAATCAGCCTCTGGTCCCAACCAGCCTGGAGTCCACGTGCTTAAGCTCAGCCTGAAGCTACCATCCTCCACCTGGGAGGGGCCCTTATTGCCTGTAGAAGAACTCAAAGGTAGGTATCAGATTGTCAAGTATATCACTTGAGGAGGAACCAGGACCCTGCCCCATGGCTGCACTATTGTTTCTGCCTTCCCTCACTCGCCTAATTAGTAACCATTTGAATCCGCCCTTGGGAACCCAGGGAAGGTCTAGGAGACTGAAAGCCTTTTTCCTACAAACAAGACACGGAATGGCTTTGGTACCCAGGAGGGCCCCACAGGGTCCTGCTTGGTTTCATAGGAACTCCTAATTTTATAAGGTGGCTGCTAGCAAACCAGCCCAGCCTTCACCCTGGAAGAAGACAGTTATCTGTGTTTTCCTGGTCAGGAAACAAATATGTCCTCCACCCTGGAGAAAGACACTCTCTTCCAGGCCTGTTTGCTGCACAAGCAAATAATAGTAAGGAACAAAAGTTGTCACAAGAAATGCAGAACCACGAGTGGCCCAGGAAGAATTCTTTCCTAACAACTACCTTTCAACCAAACGTTTTCAAAAGAGTTTTCTGAAGTTTAGGGAAGGGGAGGGAAGAGGGTTGCAGCAGGAAATGATCTCCTCTTTGAGATCGTACACTCTTCTCCGATGTTGACATCTGTATACCTACATATTGCCTAAATGGGAGTCAGCAGAAGCTGCCAATCCTTGTTTATATCTTTAAGAGTCTTCTAAATATAAGGTTCTTTGCTTTGGGGTTTCCTTTCTTATCCACTGGAAGGCAGCATACCTCTTAGCTGTATGATGCTCAGATAAAGGTATTAACTGAATATCCATAGGGCACACTTTGGGCCAAAATCATCCTCTTGGGCTCTGGGCTTTGTGAGACGTGTAGTTGTAGCTCTCACGTAGAACAGAGATGTTTTAACTACTCTCCAGACTTGGTGAGCTGTGACTTCTACTCTTTCCAGATGCTAATAAGCAACTTTTGATTCATTGCTCTGTATCCCAGTGAACTGACTGCTGTTTCCAAAAGAATGAAACCAAGAGAGACTTAGAGTCAAAAATGCCAAGAAATTTATGACAAGGGTCTCAAGAAGTAAATTAGCTGCTTCTAGATCTAGTTGATTTTTGCATCTAAGCTGAAGCATCCTTTCCAAATACTGATCTTCTGAGAAGCATATGACTATTGCCTGCAGGAAAGAGTCCATGGTTGAATCTTGAGGGTGCCCTGGCAGTTTTGGCTGCAGAATTTTGTACCATTTCTCGAGGATTTTCTCACTGACTGAGGCAACAGAAAGAATCATCAGGACAGATCCTCACTGAGAAGAAATAAAAGAACTTTGAAGACATGTATCCATCTTGTTTGATTTCTTAAAATAGAGTAATTGCTTCGAAATGATCTCACAGTATCACTTTCTCTTTTATACATGTTATATAGATGGTTATTTGCAATATAAATATAAACTGCCCTATGTGGTTTTGTTATACATACTCTTATGATCCTAAAAATCCTCCAAGTCAAAATGATGTATTGTGCTTTCAATTCAGAAATTACTACACCATTTTAAACTATACAGTATTTTTATCTTAATGTTTTTAATTGGCATGATTGATTATAATATGGAACATTAAGGGTGATTTTTATATGTCATTTTGTTGAACCCTCTTACCAAGAGAAGTTTTTGAAGAGTTTAAAATTAAAATTAACAAAATTCTCTAGTAAAAAAAGGCTTGAAATATTGCTACACTGTCTTTGACATTGTGCCAATCAAAAAGGCTAATTTATAATACACTGCTTAAACTTAATAACAACATTAAAAGTTACTGGATAAATCAGATGATAGATTGCCGATTCTACATCATCTGCTAGATTGCCAATGGCACAAAATACTTGTATTATTTTGTTAGGGCAGCCATAACAAAATACCACAGACCAAGTGGCTTAAACAAAAGATATTTATTTTCTCGCAGGTCTGGAGGTTGAGAAGTCCAAGATCAAAGTTCCAGCAGGGTTGGTTTCTCCGGAAGCCTCTATCCTTAGCTTGCAGATGGCCTCCTTGCTGTGTCCTCACATGGCCTTTTCTCTGTTGATGTATATCCCTCGTGTCTCTTCCCCTCTTTAGAAGGACATCAGTCCTGTTGGACTAGGGCCTCACCCTTATGACCTCATTTAGCTGTAATTAACCTCTCTAAAGGCCTTATTTCCAAATACATTCACATGAAGGTTAGGGTTTCAACATGAATTTTGAGTGGACAAAATTTGGTCCATAACTGTACTCAAGATATAGTTTTGCATCATGAATGATGAAGGGATTCTCTAACGTCTAGGAGAAGACTTAAACATCCGAGATGAAGCAGACAAGAGTTGTACCTGTGGCAAGGATCCTGAGAATTTTCACATTCAAGTTCTCAAATAAAAATGTTAGAATAAAGAGAAACTAAAGAATGAATGAAGAAATAGAAGGTTAAAGGTCTCTGAGAACTTGAAAACAGTGAGGAGTGGAAAAACAATATGGGGTGATTCAGATAAAAATTTTATGGAGGAAATTATTCTCCAGTGTTTTCCAGTTATTTATTTCCAGCAAACAAATTGTGTTTACTGTGTTTCCGTGATACCTAAGACTGACCATTTGGGAGGAAACATGTTTCCCAGAATTTTTTAAAAACAGAAGGAGAAGCACTTTTATCAAATTTTCAGAAGATGAATTTACCACTGATGCTCTGCTGGGTGCTAAGTAGTAAACAAATTGATAATATATTAGAAAAAAAGAATAAAGAATAGACAAGTACGATTAATATGAGATTCATTTTATGGATTAATTGATGTTATTAATGGGCATTGCTGACCCTAACTAACGCTTTTATGTGTTTAATTAAATTTACGCCTCACGTGAGAAATTGGCTTTAAAGGTGCAAAAGCCCTTTTGTCCCGCGACAATTTCATAAAATGAGCCTTGCCTCTATTCTTACAGTAGTGGGTGTTGGGTGTCAGTGTGTCTGAGGCTATTTTGTGTCTTCTTAGCGTGCACAGCTCACCCACAGAGATTCTCCAACGGTTGGGTCTGGGGTAGAACTGGAAGTGTGGGCAGTTAACAAGCATCCCAAAGATTCTGAAAAGCACTGCCCTATTGTAACCCAGAAGTTTCGCTGCTCCTCAAAGCTCCCTATCTACCAATCATGGGATGTGGGTGTGTTCGTACACCTATTTCATAATAAAAAGGAAAAACTTTGAAATATAGCAAATTTTGAAATTATAAAAATTGGCTGCAATGTTGCTATGTTTGGAGGCATCTTTAAAAAAATAAAAAGAACTTCAACAGGGCCAGACTTTTAAATACACCGAGTAGGGCACTTCTGTGGCAAGACACAGCAGTTCTGGAAGTGCCTCGCTACTAAAAACGTGAAATCCAATAAATACGTTCAAGCCCAATGGCTTGACCTTCTGTTAAAATTTAAAAGCCCCCTAGTTTTATATGGCTTTAAAGGGCCTGTTATATCATACCAGGCACTCCGGACAGCGCCTTCTTCGAAGGGTAGCGCCACTGGATGCAGACGGATGAGAACTTTCGGGGGTTGGGAGAGCCCCTTGGGGCAGCGTCCACCCCAGGGAACAAATGGCGCTCTAAGGCCACGTCTGACCAACGTGACCCTTACAGACCCCAGTTTTGCCAAGAGTCAGGCATTAAATAAAGGGGAAATGTGAGGTGTTATTAATTAGAGGACTGCCCACTGTCAGAAAGTGCACGTTTGCTCAGATTACGCCAGAGAAATGTGCACGAAGGCCAAACAAAACCATTTCTGGATGTTTTTTAAAAACAGCGTGGGGCTTCCCTGGTGGCGCAGTGGTTGAGAATCCGCCTGCCGATGCAGGGGACGCGGGTTCGCGCCCCGGTCCGGGAGGATCCCACGTGCCGCGGAGCGGCTGGGCCCGTGAGCCACGGCCGCCGAGCCTGCGCATCCGGAGCCTGTGCTCCGCAACGGGAGAGGCCACAGCAGTGAGAGGCCCGCGTACCGCAAAAAATAAAAACAGTGTGAATCAGTAAAAATGAACTTCTTTCTTGAAAATGCAACGTAAAGTATGATTCTATTTGAACTAATCATGTGTCTGAGCATCACCTGATGGGATGTTGTGTGGATCTCTGCAGCGAACCTTACAGTTTATCTTTCAAATAAGAAAATATACCACACTTTTATCGCAGAACTTCTCAGGGAAGACACTTTTCCTAATATGTACAAACTGCTAGTGCAGGAGCAAGGAAAAAGATCTATTTGAGGAAAGAGCCATTGGCTGAGGGTGGGAGCGGGTGTCAGGAAAAACTGTAAGACGCTGTACGTTCAGGCCACTCAGGATGGCGGCTCTCCTGCTCTCTGTCCATCCCCTGCCCGACCAGGGCCTGCTTCACCTACACCCTGTGCGTTACGACCGACCTTCCCGCGTACTTGCCCCAGGGCCCAGCTGGTGATTGTTCTTATCAAAGGGACGGCGAGGCGCATGCCCTCCGCCGGTTTCCCTGGTAACTAATGAGTCCACCTGACGTCACTCCCCATATAACTGGCAATCCCCCTCCCCCAGCAAAGACTGCCGCCATGTCCTGCCGCGTCGGGCCTGCCTTGCGCCGGCACACGGTGCGGTGTCACTCCGGGACCTGGCTTCTGACACGTAAGCTCCCCCATCCGGTAAACCACTGATGTCTCTGTTGCCAGCTCCGGGCTCGCTCTTCGGCCTTGAAGCTGGGCAGGCACAGGGCTTGTAGGCTTGTGGGGTGCAGCCCAACAGACAATGAAATGGGTGAAAAAGAAATAGTATCTGGTGTTTGGCACCATTTGGGGGTATCTGTCTCTGACAGCGCTTGCACCTCCATTTTTTGAGTTATTTTACAATTCAGTAAATTGTGGAAAGCCAATAGTATCAATAATGCAGGTAACTCTTGCTTATAGAAATGCAAATAAACTTGTCTGATGGAATGTAATTGATTATTGCTGTGGCTATTTACCAGCGTTCCTGATCAGCTGTAAGCCCTTTGAATTCTCCTTGGAATCAGTCTACCATCTTTTTGTTCCCTTCTTCATTAATGAGTGAGATTAGTTGTTTACAGGTGTTCATTTCATAGTTTTTAAGTCATGATGTCATTTTAAAATGATAACTTGGCAGGTGCCCGGCAGTCCAGTGGTTAGGATGCAGCGCTTTCATTTCAGTGGCGCCAGTTCCAATCCCTGGTCAGGGAGCTAAGATCCTGAAAGCCACACGGCACACCACGCACCACCCCCCACCGCACCGCCCGCTCCAAAAAAACCAAAATGGTATCTTGAAACAGCAGGTAATGCAGGAATCTGTAACAGATTCTATCCTGTGTCACCCACGTTTAACGCTGAACTTTTAAAAGAACACATTTCAGTCTAATATTTTAAATAAAGCCTAACACACATTATCTTTTTCTTTTAGCTTCAGACAAGCTTGACTGAACCAATGACGTTATCCAAATCAATATCTCTTCCCCGCAGTGCATACTGGCACCACATCACTCAGCAGAGCAGCGTTGGAGAAATCTACAGTTTGCAAAAAGGCAAGTAACCGTAAAGCGCCTCCTTTAGCTTCCTACGGGTGGACCACGAGCCATGCAAGTTGCTTGGTGTTTGCACTGCTTGCTTTTCCTCCATTTCCATTTATCAGCTGTCACTGGCCACAGTGGGAGCTCTGAGATTTACCGTGGCTTTGCTACAGGTATCATTTCATAGACTCATGGTAAAAATTATCCCCCAAATCACCAAGGGCTGAGGACCCGCTTTGGCACAGGAATTTGACTAAAACATTATACAAAACATACTATCAGAAGCTAAAAGTAGCTAATACCAGGGTCTGTTTCATGCTGTGTTTTACAAAGGATTTCGTTCTTAGCATCTTGTTGCCGTGATAGGATTGAATATCAGTTCAGGAGGCTGACTTCCAGCTCTGTGATGAAATGTTGCATGAACCCACTCATAGTTTTAAGGTTTAGCCAAAGCCTTGACACAGAAACCACATGGGAGGGTGCAGGGCAGGAGACAAGTGTAAGTATTGTTGCTTCTGTATTTTTCCTAATGATAAAGCGTTGACTGACTGCTTAGCAGATGAATCAGAGGAACAGAGAGCAGGTATTTGATCAACAGCAGCAGAACTCAGTTTCCGTGGTTCTCTTCCTATTTTTTCCCTTTTGTCCTAAATTCATAAACTTAACCTTCAGATAAAATATTCAGCTGCAAGAAACTAACAGCTGACCAAGACAGGAGGAAGCAGGAACTAAGAAAAATAAGGCCAAAAAAACCACAGCTGGGGCTTCCCTGGTGGCGCAGTGGTTGAGAGTCCGCCTGCCGATGCGGGGGACACGGGTTCGTGCCCCGGTCCGGGAAGATCCCACATGCCGCGGAGCGGCTGGGCCCGTGAGCCATGGCCGCTGCGCCTGTGCGTCCGGAGCCTGTGCTCCGCAGCGGGAAAGGCCACAACAGTGAGAGGCCCGCGTACCGCAAAAAAAAAAAAAAAAAAAAAAAAAAAAAAAACCACAGCTGACAACACTCATCAAACCTTTTTTGAGCATAATAGGCTTGAACATACTAGGTACCCAATAAATATCTGGTGAAGGAATGGCCATCATAACCTTTCATATTTTTCTTTTCATACATTAACTTTTGCTCATATTAACAACACTAAATGTTTTGACACACACAAAAACTTCTGTAACAAGCAAACCGAAATAGTGTATTTTTAAAGCAGTATTCGCTTGCCAGAGTTTCAAACCTGGAATAATGAGATTTGATGAGTGGGCATGAATGATTAAAGGTACGTTCTGCATGGAAAAGCAGTCAGAAGCACGTTAGTCACTTACAGAAGATATAACTGTATTTTATATTTTAAATGAACCCTCTTATCACCAACCTGACTACCTGTATTTAATAGGTCATTATTATCTTTTTGTATTATTTATTTGTATGAGAAAATCTTTAATGGCACAAGGATTAGAGGATTGAGAAAAGGAGGGGAACTGCTTTGACAGTTGCATGAGTCAGAAAGAGGAGACGTGCTTCCATTCTGTTTTTACCGTCCACAAATGCCAGTACCCACACACTAAAATCGACCGAGTCATGATCTTGTAAAGCTAAGCTTGCTTGTTCCGGGGATTAGAAAAATCAGAAAATATGCCTTTAACGTAGGTTGTTTTTATTTAAACATAAACATATATATGTAAATATTGATATTCAATAGAAGAAAACTAAAACTATGGAATATTTGAATAAGAGAATAAAAACAGTTAAATTTCTAAGCAAAAAGAAAGCGAGATGTTAGTACAAATAAATTGGAAATGGGTTGGAACCACTGTACTGAAAACTTTGGGTTCTGACAAGGCGTCGGTCTGTAATCCCAGCAAATACATGACTGTGGTTTTCACGGTAACATACAGAAAACTTTTCTCCAAAGGTAGCATTAAGATTTAGACTGATAACTTCAGAAATAATGTCATAAGCACCCAAAAAAATACCAGAATGCATTAAATTTCTGAAAACATTGCCAGAGACTTGTTGGAGGACAGTATTGATTTACACAATAAAATAGAATCAATAACTAATTAGAATTCTCTATGATTTATGTCGCAAATATTAATTTCCAGTTAAGGGTTTCAAATGCCTTATTGATTATGATGAACTGTTTATTTATATGATCTTGTTGGTGAGGTAAAATTTACCTTCTAACCTTCCAGGTTCTTTGGCTGGTCTAATAATTAGATTGACATTAGATTAACGGGAGAAAAAAAAATTGTTATATATACGGGAGTCCCATGAGAGCCAAAGGCAAGTCTGGCAACGGAGGCTTATATGGCATCCTGAGCTAAGGGAAGGGACAGGGGCCTGGGGTTTCCAAGGGGAGGAAGGTAAGTCACAGGACGATAAGAAGAGCAGATGTTTGGTAATTAAATGTTTGCCCTGCCACACTGATGTCTTTCAGATAAAGTTATCTCTGTGTCTGAGCCAGGCCCACTGTCTAAATTCTTTTAGGCAGTTAAGTGAGAGGTTAAAAGCTCTTTCTGAGTCTTTTGGACCTTGACTGTCTTCAGCTCAAAATAATCCACAGGCCAAACTGGCACATTTTGGGGAGGCTCATTCTGAACCCCTTCAGTCTCAATGTCACATTCTTCTTTGGTTGTTAGTTGTTGTTTTTATGTAACAAAAATATGCATTGATTAAGGTAATTACTGTAAGTCAGATAAATATAGAATATACTCAATGTAGAGTACATTTCACTATACATTTATTTTTGTGTTGCATACTTCTTAGAGCAATACATTTTGTCATTTTATATACCCCTCATATTATGGTTATATCATATATAGAGAGGTACAGATAGATAAATAGATTGTAGGTAGGTAGATAATATATAGATCAATATAGGTATAAATTTGTTAGTGATACTTTGACAATGATTTATTTTGTTCTCCTTTTGTTCTGCTGAGAGAGGTGGAGGGGCAGAGCCATTGACCATGGTTTTTACAGGGGTGTAATCTCCTCAGGCTCTGCCATCATAGAATTAGGGCCGAATAAAACTACTGAATCAAGAAAAATCAAAATAGAAACAACCTCATCACCCCTTCATGCACAGGTGCATTTTTTTTCACTAAACTACATTTATAAGTGTGGTTATTTTGCATCTCACTCCCTCAGTTGTGCTCCTTGAAGTGGCATCACCTCTTCTTTACAAAGAAGGAGATAGAGGAGAACATAGTCAAGCAACTATCATCATTGATCTTCCAGAGTCAAAGGAAAACTCTGGCGTTGGTGGGTGATATATCGTCAAGTAAACTGCAGGTAGCATTGAGGAATAAAAATCCATCATTAGAATTTTTTCACCATACTGGTAACATTCTAACTGTGAAGCTGAGTTCAATATGGATTAAATTCAAAAGGCTTTCATTCAGAAGGTAAAGGGGGAAAAGTTTTATATGCTTAAAGTTTAATAGATTGGAATTCATTAATAAGCAGCACACGTACTGGAATGGAAAAAAAATTCCTGGTGTGAAAACAAATCCATTCCATATAAAGACTTTCCTATAACTTCAATCGCTGGTCACCCTCAAAACTGCACTTTACTTGGTTTTACTGTATTTACTTCTGTCATCCAGTCTATAACCATAGAGGCAAGATACACTGTAAAAGATCGACATATCAATAACTGACATCCTGCGTTTTGTTTACTCTAATGTTTGGAAAAAAGGTGCAATATCAGATCTCTCCATGGTACTCCCAGAAAAGTGCTCTGAAAGTATGAGCTGTTACAGTTTCCCCAGTGTACTCTAGCTCTCTGGAGTCAAAAAAAATGGAAAAACACAATGATTACTCTTTAATAAGTACACACTAGCTAAGTACGAGGCAGCTGCTGTTTAAAATCTCTATCCCTAAATGGCTGTGATGGGTTATGTCACCTCTTCCTGGAGAAGTCGTTAATAAAGACTTTTCCTTTTCTCAATTTTTACCAGGTAATCAGGATGATTGATTTGTATTAGAGAAAGTAATTTTTTTATTTATGTTTCTCTAACTTCTGCATTTATGAAAAACATTTGTGTCACAACACATTCTAGAGATGTTATCTTTAGACTCAGGGAAACATAAACTGTTAAAGGGAAGGAAACATGATCTTGAACTCTTGACTCAAAAGTGAATGCTCAAAACACATCATTTGTTTTACTAGTGATAGATAGAACTGTGATTTTAGTTCTAAGGCCTTCAGCAGAAAATGTGTTGGGAGGATGAGGAACACTCAAAAAAAGCAGAAGACAGAAAGAGAGAGAGAGAGGGTGGGGGAGGAAGGAAGGGGAATGAAGGAAAGGAGAGAAAGAAAAAGAAAAGAAAAGAGAGAGAAGGAAGGAAGAAAGAAAAGAAAAAAGAAAGAAAAAGACCACTCAACCGCCAATGAATGGAGAGGCAAGATTCGGTAGAGAAGGACGGACTTTATTCAGAAAAGCCGGCAGCCGGGGGAGATGGTGGACTCATGTCCAGAGGCCAGTTCCCAAGACGCTGCTCAGCCATGACAGCTTTTAAAGGGAAGAAGGGGAAACCATGTCAGTTCATCATTAAGGCAGGAGGTCAGATTCTTCATCATTTTTCCGCTGCGTGCAGGCCTGCTAACTCCTCCCCATCTTCCTTGGGACGCGTCGTGCCCACGGGGTCTACCTGCCCCCGCAGGGTCCACCCGCAAATTTGCTAAGGGGAAGAAGCTAGGGGTAGAGAGTCAGTCATTCTTTAACTACTTAATTCTTCATTCTTACTCATTCTCATCCAGGAAAGGAACCAACGGGTTAGGTAAGGTGGTGTGTCAATTTAGAAGAGCAGGAACCAGGAGCTATGTTAAATGTTGCCTGATGATCTCATCTTTATGACTAAGGTCTAAGGAAAACAGGGATGAGGAAACAGAAAAGGGGCAAAGGAGCTGCTTACAGTAAGGAGGTCAGAGTTTTTCTTACTTAAGCCTCTCACCTTGACTTTTAACTGCCATTCTACTTATTTAGATGATGGACTATAGAGCAGGGTCTTTAAAGTGGGGTTTGTGAAGATGACAAGAGCATTTATTAAAGACGACAAATCAAACTAGTAAAGACCATGGGTGGTACCAAAGCTTGCTCACGGGAGGCACTTGTGAGTCTTCAATGAACTCAAAAATGTATTAGAAAATGTGTTATAAAGGATACAAGGAGGGGATGGCATCGTGACCACTCTTCTCCCTGAGGACAGTTCTCAACCAGTGTCACGAAAGGAAGCACGTCCACTCCGCTGTCCCAGCAGCCCTTCTCTGTGCACAGGCTCAGGCCTTTGTTGGCGCGTCTGTCCCTCACTTTAGGATTGTTATTAGTGAACACAGACGCTTGCTGCTGCTGCTCTTTCCTTTGGTAGCGCAGGAGATGCTGGGTTTCTGCCTCTCCACCTGATGCTTCCATCCGGGATTAGCTCTTCCACAAGCTACAGTGTTGAGAAGGGCGCATCGAGAATGTGAGCTGGAAATGACCCCCATGCGCCGCCTTACCAGACTGTGTGTCATCCTTAAACTTTCCCTGATACATTTAATGACTATTTTTTACACAAGTCTACATGGGATAGGCTGGGACTCATTCTTGAACATCCTGAACAACTTCGCTCTTGGAATTAAGGACGACTGGGGGTGCCGTTTGTAAAGGTAACAACTTTTGGAGTTCTGCTTTCATTAAACTGATTAACATTCAAGTGCCAGCTCTGAACTGTCTGCTCCCTCCACCCGCGCTACGTCTGTAATTAGCTCCAGAGCCCCGGGGTCAGCACAGCAGCCAACCTGATTACACAGAAGGCATGTTATGTTCACCGAAAGGGCATCTGCGGCTCCAATTTCTCAGAAGGACAGGATGCAAACAGGCAATTAGAATTAGAGATAACCTTTTGGAAAACGGTAAATAGAGTTCTGGCGGAGATGAGAGAGGTAAATCAAAGGATTTACTCACTCTTTGCTCAGCTCTGACCCTCCGTCCTTCTTTACTGCCTGTTCAATTTCAAGTTCGCATGGTTTTTAAATTGCTTCCATTGAGATCTTCTGTTTAAATTTTCATGATATGATGTTTTCCAAATTGCAAAGTTAATAAAAGCCTCCTGTAGCAAGTAACACACATGCACACGCGCGCACACGCACACACACACACACACACACAGAACTTTGCACCGGTGTTAAAAAGGTGCTTTCACGCGCTCACGCTCCCATCTTCCCAGGATTTGATCTACATGTTGTCAGGTGAATCAGTCACTCTGGGTCCACGGCAGCCAATACATCCCACGTTCTCCATAAGGCCTGACCCTGCTTCTGGCGATTTGGCAAAAAACCTGAAAACATGAGCCGGTTTTTAGAATCTACACTTTGTGTCTATCTAACCTTCTCTATGAACGAACACGTACTGCACATCCTTAGCTTACGAAGGGTAAGTAAAAAGCAGAAAGTGCCTCCCTGGATATCAGTTTTCAGAGAAGAATGAAACAGTTGCTTCCCCAAGATAGACACCAGGAAAATGCTGCAAATATTCTCAGTGTGAAATGTCCTTCATACCACACAGTCATCACCCATCACTCCCTCTTCCAAGCTCCCAGACATTTAGGTATAGCTTTAATATATCAATCTATTTTTTAATGAACCTGTATCTTCTACTAGGTTCTGAGGTAGCAAGTTTTTTTTTATGGTGAATCTACATTTTCTTTTTCCTATTTTTTTAAAATTTTTAAATTTAATTTTATTTTTTACACAGCAGGTTCTTATTAGTTATCCATTTTATTCACATCAGTGTATACATGTTAATCCCAATCTCCCAATTCATCACACCACCACCACCACCCCCTGCCGCTTTCCCCGCTTGGTGTCTATACGTTTGTTCTCTACATCTGTGTCTCAACTTCTGCCCTGCAAACCAGTTCATCTGTGCCATTTTTCTAGGTTCCACATATATGCATTAATATACGATATTTGCTTTTCTCTTTCTGACTTACTTCACTCTCTATGACAGTCTCTAGATTCATCCACGTCTCTGCAAATGACTCAATTTCGATCCTTTTTATGGCTGAGTAATATTCCACTGTATATATGTACCACATCATCTTTATCCATTCATCTGTCAATGGGCATTTAGGTTGCCTTCATGACCTGGCTATTGTAAATAGTGCTGCAATGAACATTGGGGTGCATGTGTCTTTTTGAATTATCGTCTTCTCTGAGTATATGCGCAATAGTGGAATTTCTGGGTCATATGGTCATTCTATTTTTAGATTTTTAAGGAACCTCCATTCTGTTCTCCATAGTGGCTGTATCAATTTACATTCCCAGCAACAGTGCAAGAGAGTTCCCTTTTCTCCACACCCTCTCCAGCATTTGTTGTTTGTAGATTTTCTGATGATGCCCATTCGAACTGGTGTGAGGTGATAACTCATTGTAGTTTTGATTTGCATTTCTCTAATAATTAGTGATGTTGAGCAGCTTTTCATGTGTTTCTTGGCCATCGGTATGTCTTCTTGAGAGAAATGTCTATTTAAGTCTTCTGCCCATTTTTGGATTGGGTTGCTTGATTTTTTAATACTCAGCTGCATGAGCTGTTTATACATTTTGGAGATTAATCCTTTGTTGATATTTTTGCAAATATTTTCTCCCATTCTGAGGGTTGTTTTCTTGTCTTCTTAGTAGTTTCCTTTGCATTGCAAAAGCTTTGAAGTTTCA
The DNA here is from genome assembly GCF_026419965.1 of Kogia breviceps. Classification (NCBI taxonomy): domain Eukaryota; kingdom Metazoa; phylum Chordata; class Mammalia; order Artiodactyla; family Physeteridae; genus Kogia; species Kogia breviceps. The sequence continues at coordinate 7,347,248 of NC_081324.1, read as the reverse complement.
TTAGGTCCCATTTGTTTATTTTTGTTTTTATTTCCATTACTCCAGGAGGTGGATCAAAAAAGATCTTGCTGTGATTTATGTCAAAGAGTGTTCTTCCTGTTTTCCTCTAAGAGTTTTATAGTGTCTGGTCTTACATTGGGTCTCTAACCCTTTTGAGTTTATTTCTGTGTTGGTGTTAGGGAGTGTTCTAATTTCCTTCTTTTCCAAGTAGCTGTCCAGTTTTCCCAGCACCACTTATTGAAGAGGCTGTTTTTCTCCATTGTATAGTCTTGCCTCCTTTGTCATAGATCAGTTGACCATAGGTGTGTGGGTTTATCTCTGGGCTTTCTCTCCTGTTCCACTGATTTATATTTCACTTTTTTTTGTGCCTGGACCATATTGTCTTGATTACTGTAGCTGTGTAGTATAGTCTGAAGTCAGGGAACCTGATTCCTCCAGCTCCGTTTTTCTTCCTCAAGATTGCTTTGGCTACTCAGGGTCTTTATGTTTCCATACAAATTGTGAAATTTTTTGTTCTACTTCTGTGAAAAATGCCGTTAGCAGTTTGATAGGGATTGCACTGAATCTGTAGATTGCCTTGGGTAGTATAGTCATTTTCACAATGTTGATTCTTCCAATCCAAGAACATGGTATATCTCTCCATCTGTTGGCATCTTCTTTAGTTTCTTTCATCAGTGCCTTATAGTTTTCTGCATACAGGTCTTTTGTATCCCTATGTAGGTTTATTCCTAGGTATTTTACTCTCTTTGTTGCAATGGTAAATGGGAGTGTTTCCTTAATCTCTCTTTCAGATTTTTCGTCATTAGTATATAGGAATGCAGGAGATTTCTGTGCATTAATTTTGTATCCTGCAACTTTACCAAATTCATTGATTAGCTCTAGTAGTTTTCTGGTGGCACCTTTAGGATACTCTGTGCATAGTATCATGTCATCTACAAACAGTTACAGTTTTATTTCTTCTTTTCCAATTTGTATTCCTTTTCTTTCTTTCTCTTCTCTGATTGCTGTGGCTAGGACTTCCAAAACTATGTTGAATAATAGTGGTGAGAGTGGACATCCTTGTCTTGTTCCTGATCTTAGAGGAAGTACTTTCAGTTTTTCACCATTGAGAATGATGTTTGCTGTGGGTTTCTTGTATGTGGCCTTTATTATGTTGAGGTAGGTGTCCCTCTATGCCCACTTTTTGGAGAGGTTTTATCATACATGGCGTTAAATTTTGTCAAAAGCTTTTTCTGAATCTATTAAGATGATCATGTGGTTTTTCCTCTTCAATTTGTTAACATGGTGTATCACATTGATTGGTTTGCATATAATGAAGAATCCTTGCATCCCTGGGATAAATCCCACTTGATCATGGTGTATAATCCTTTTAATGTGTTGTTGGATTCTGTTTGCTCATGTTTTGTTGAGGATTTTTGCAACTATATTCATCAGTGATATTGGTGTGTAATTTTCTTTTTTTGTAGTATCTTTGTCTGGTTTTGGTATCAGGGTGATGGTGGCCTCATAGAATGAGTTTGGGAGTGTTCCTTCCTCTGCAATTTTTGGAAGACTTTGAGAAGGATGGGTGTTAGCTCTTCTCTAAATGTTTAATAGAATTCACCTGTGAAACCATCAGGTCCTGGACTTTTGTTTGTTGGAAGTTTTTTTTTTTTTTTTTTTTTTTTTTTTTTTTGCGGTACGTGGGCCTCTCACTGTCGTGGCCTCTACCGTTGCGGAGCACAGGCTCCAGACACGCAGGCTCAGCGGCCATGGCTCACAGGCCGAGCCTCTCCGTGGCATGTGGGATCCTCCTGGACCAGGGCACGAACCCATGTCTCCTGCATCGGCAGGTAGACTCTCAACCACTGCGCCACCAGGGAAGCCCTGTTGGAAAATTTTTAATCACAGTTTCAATTTCGTTACTTGTGATTGGTCTGTTCATATTTTCTGTTTCTTCCTGATTCAGTCTTAGAAGGTTATTCCTTTCTAAGAATTTGTCCATTTCTTCCAGGTTGTCCATTTTATTGGCATACAGTTGCTTATAGTAGTCTCTTAGGATGCTTTGTATTTCTGTGGTGTCTGTTGTAACTTCTCCTTTTTCATTTCCAATTTTATTGATATGAGTCCTCTCCCTCTTTTGCTTGATGAGTCTGGCTAATGGTTTATCCATTTTATCTTCTCAAAGAACCAGCTTTTAATTCTATTGATCTTTGCTCTTGTTTTCTTTGTTTCTATTTCACTTATTTCTGCTCAGTTTTTTATGATTTCTTTCCTTCTGCTAACTTTGGGTTTTGTTTGTTCTTCTTTCTCCACTCCTTGTAGGTGTAAGGTTAGATTGTTTATTTGAGATGTTTGTTGTTTCTTGAGGTAGGATTGTATTGTTATAAACTGCCCTCTTAGAACTGCTTTTGCTGCATCTGATAGGTTTAGGATTGTCGTGTTTTCATTGTCATTTGTCTCTAGGTATTTCTTTATTTCCTCTTTGATTTCTTCAGGGATCTCTTGGTTATTTAGTAACGTATTGTTTAGACTCCATCTGTCTGTGTTTTTTACGTTTTTTTACCTGTAATTGATTTCCAGTCTCATAGCGTTGTGGTCAGAAAAGATGCTTGATATGATTTCAATTTTCTTAAATTCACTGAGGCTTGATTTGTGACGCAAGATGTGATCCATCCTGGAGAATGTTCCATGCGCACTTGAGAAGAAAGTGTAATCTGTTTTTGGATGGAATGTCCCATAAATATCAATTAAATCTATCTGGTCTATTGTGTCATTTAAAGCCTGTGTTTCCTTATTAATTTTCTGTTTGGATGATCTGAGGTAGCAACTTTGAATGATTTTTTTATCCCCATGGCTCTGCTAAATTTGGGTGGCTCAGTCATTGTGAAGAGTCTCTATCTGCAGAGGTTAAAATCTAGAGTTTCAGAGTTAAGTAAACCTGAGTTTGAATATTAACTTTACCACTGCTAAGTTGTGTGACTTTGGGCTGTTTACTTAATCTTTCTAAGCCTTATATTCTTGATCTCTAAAACGAGGATAACGGTACCTATCACAGCGCTTAAATGAGATCGTCCACATAAGGTATAAAGTTTCCATAATTACTAACCATTTTCAATATTAAATTTGCAGTAAGAAGTTTCTTTCCCAGACAAAGGGAAGCATGCTATCCTACTACAGTTTTTTTAACATCTTTCTTTGAATATAATTGCTTTACAATGGTGTGTTAGTTTCTGTTTTATAACACAGTGAATCAACTATACATATACATATATCCCCACATGTCTTCCCTCTTGCATCTCCCACCCTCCCTAACCCACCCCTCTAAGTAGTGAGAAAGCACCGAGCTGATCTCCCTGTGCTATGCGGCTGCTTCCCACTAGCTATCTATTTGACATTTGGTAGTGTATATATGTCCATGTCACTCTCTCACTTTGTCCCAGCTTACCCTTCCTCCTCCCTGTGTCCTCAAGTCCATTCTCTAGTAGGTCTGTGTCTTTTTTCCCATCTTGCCCCTAGGTTCTTCTTGAACATTTTTTTTTTTTTTTTAGATTCCATATATATGTGTTAGCATACGGTATTTGTTTTTCTCTTTCTGACTTACTTCACTCTGTATGGCAGACTGTAGGTACATCCACCTCACTACAAATAACTCAATTTCGTTTCTTTTTATGGCTCAGTAATATTCCATTGTATATATGTGCCACATCTACTTTATCCATTGATCTGTCGATGGACACTTAGGTTGCTTCCATATCCTGGCTACTGTAAATAGAGCTGCAGTGAACATTGTGGTACATAACCCTTTTTGAATTATGGTTTCCTCAGGGTATATGTGCAGTAGTGGGATTCTGGGTCATATAGTAGTTCTATTTTTAATTTTTTAAGGGACCTCCATACTCTTCTCCACAGTGGCTGTATCAATTTACATTCCCACCCACAGTGCAATACGGTTCCCTTTTCTCCAGCCCTCTCCAGCATTTATTGTTTGTAGATTTTTTTGATGATGGCCATTCTGACTAGTGTCAGATGATATCTCATTGTAGTTTTGACTTTCATTTCTCTAATGATTAATGATGTTGAGCAATCTTTCATGTGTTTGTTGGCAATCTATATATCTTCTTTGGAGAAATGTCTGTTTAGGTCTTCTGCTCATTTTTGGATTGGGTTTTTTGTTTTTTTGATATTGAGCTGCATGAGCTGCTTGTAAATTTTGGAGATTAATCCTGTGTCAGTTGCTTCATTTGCAAATATTTTCTCCCATTCTGAGGGTTGTCTTTTGGTCTTGTTTATGGTTTCCTTTGCTGTGCAAAAGATTTTAAGTTTCATTAGGTCCCATTTGTTTATCTTTGTTTTTATTTCCATTTCTCTAGGAGATGGGTCAAAAAGGATCTTGCTGTGATTTATGTCATAGAGTGTTCTGCCTATGTTTTCCTCTAAGAGTTTTCTACTGTCTGGCCTTACATTTAGGTCTCTAATCCACTTTGGGTTTATTTTTGTGTGTGGTGGTAGGGAGTGTTCTAATTTCATTCTTTTACATGTAGCTGTCCAGTTTTCCCAGCATCACTTATTGAAGAGGTTGTCTTTTCTCTATTGTATACTCTTCCCTCCTTTATCAAAGATAAGGTGACCATATGTGCATGGGTTTATATTTGGGTTTTCTGTCCTTTTCCATTGATCAGTATTTCTGTTTTTGTGCTAGTACCATACTGTCTTGATTACTGTAGCTTTGTAGTATAGTCTGAAGTCAGGGAGCCTGATTCCTCGAGCTCCATTTTTCTTTCTCAAGATTGCTTTGGCTATTTGGGGACTTTTGTGTTTCCACACAAATTGCAAAATTTCTTGTTCTATTTCTGTGAAAAATGCCAGTGGTAGTTTGATAGGGATTGCATTGAATCTGTAGATTGCTTTGGGTAGTATAGTCATTTTCACAGTGTTCATTCTTCCAATCCAAGAACATGGTATATCTCTCCATCTATTTGTATCATCTTTAATTTCTTTCATCAGTGTCTTATAGTTTTCTGCATACAGTTCTTTTCTCTCCTTAGGTAGGTTTATTCCTAGGTATTTTATTCTTTTTGTTGCAATGGGAAATTGGAGTGTTTCCTTAATTTTGCTTTCAGATTTTTCTTCATTAGTGTATAGGAATGCAAGAGATTTCTGTGAATTAATTTTGTATCCTGTAACTTTACCAAATTCATTGATTAGCTTTAGAAGTTTTCTGGTCGCATCTTTAGGATTCTCTATGTATAGTATCATGTCATCTGCAAACAGTGATGGCTTTACTTCTTCTTTACCCATTTGTATTCCTTTTATTTCTTTTTCTTCTCTGACTGCTGTGACTAAAACTTCCAAAACAATGTTGAATAACAATGTTCAGAGTGGGCAAACTTGTTTTGTTCCTGATCTTAGTGGAAATGATTTCACGTTTTCACAAATGAGGATGATGTTGGCTATGGGTTTGTCATATATGGCCTATATTATATTGAGGTAAGTTCCCTCTATGCCTAATTCTGGAAGGTTTTTATCATAAATGGGTGTTGAATTTTGTCTAAAGCTTATTCTGCATATACTGAGATCATATGGTTTTTATTCTTCAATTTGTTAACATGGTGTATCACATTAATTGATTTGCATATATTGAAGAATCCTTGCATTCCTGGGATAAACCCCATTTAATCATGGTGTATGCTCCTTTTAATTTACTGTTGGATTTTGTTTGCTAGTATTTTGTTGAGGATTTTTGCATCTATGTTCATCAGTGATACTGGCCTGTAGTTTTCTTTTTGGGGAGATCATTGTCTGGTTTTGGTATCAGGGTGATGGTAGCCTCGTAGAATGAATGTGGGAGTGTTATTCCCTCTGCTATATTTTAGAAGAATTTGAGAAGGATAGGTGTTAGCTCTTCTCTAAATGTTTGATAGAATTCGCCTGCACAGCCATCTGGTCCTTGGCTTTTGTTTGTTGGAAGATTTTTAATCACAGTTTCAATTTCAGTGCTTGTGATTGGTCTGTTTATATTTTCGATTTCTTCCTGGTTCAGTCTTGGAAGTTTGTGCTTTTCTACGAATTTGTCCATTTCTTCCAGATTGTCCATTTTATTGGCATAGAGTTGCTTGTAGTAATCTCTCATGGTCCTTTGTATTTCTGCAGTGTCAGTTGTTGCTTCTCCTTTTTCATTTCTAATCCTATGATTTGAGTCTTCTCCCTTTTTTTCTTGATGAGTCTAATGGTTTATTAATTTTGTTTATGTTCTCAAAGAACCAGCTTTTAGTTTTATTGATCTTTGCTGTTGTTTCCTTCATTTCTTTTTCATTCATTTCTGATTGATCTTTATGATATCTTTCCTTCTGCTAATTTTTGGGGTTTTTTGTTCTTCTTCCTCTAATTGCTCTAGGTGTAAGGTTAGGTTGTTAATTTCAGATGTTTCTTGTTTCCTAAGGTAGGATTGTATTGCTATAACTTCCCTCTTCAAACTGCTTTTGCTGCATCCCATAGGTTTTGGGTCATCGTGTTTTCATTGTCATTTGTTTCTAGGTATTTTTTGATTTCCTCTTTGATTTCTTCAGTGATGTCTTGGTTATTAAGTAGTGTATTGTTAAGACTCTGTGTGTTTATATTTTTTACAGATTTTTCCCTGTAATTGATATCTAGTCTCATAGCATTCTGTTCGAAAAAGGTACTTGATATGATTTCAATTTTCTTAAATTCACCAAAGCTTGATTTGTGACCCAAGATATGATCTATCCTGGAGAATGTTCCATGAGCACTTGAGAAGAAAGTGTATTCTGTTGTTTTTGGAAGGAATGCCCTTTAAATATCAATTAAGTCCATCTTGTTTAATGTATCATTTAAAGCTTGTGTTTCCTTATTTATTTTCATTTTGGATGATCTGTCCATGGTGAAATTGGGGTGTTAAAGCCCCCCATTATAATTGTGTTACTGTTGATTTCCCCTTTTATTGCTGTTAGTATTTGCCTTATGTATTGAGGTGCTCCTATGTTGGTTGCAGAAATATATATAATTGTTATATCTTCTTCTTGGATTGATCCCTTGATCATTATGTAGTGTCCTTCTTTGTCTCTTGTAATAGTCTTTGTTTTAAAGTCTATTTTGTCTGATATGAAAATTGCTACTCCAGCTTTCTTTTGATTTCCATTTGCATGGAATATCTTTTTCCATCCCCTCACTTTCAGTCTGTATGTGTCCCTAGGTCTGAAGTGGGTCTCTTGTAGACAGCATATATACACGTCTTGTTTTTGTATCCATTCAGTCAGTCTATGTCTTTTTGTTGGAGCATTTAATCCATTTACATTTAAGGTAGTTATCAATATGTATGTTCCTATTACCATTTTCTTAATTGTTTTGGGCTTGTTATTGTAGGTCTTTTCCTTCTCTTGTGTTTCCTGTCTAGGGAAGTTCCTTTCACGTTTGTTGTAAAGCTGGTTTGGTGTTGCAGAATTCTCTTAGCTTTTGCTTGTCTGTAAAGGTTTTAATTTCTCCGTCAAATCTGAGTGAGATACTTGCTGGGTAGAGTAACCTTGGTTGTAGGTTTTTCCCTTTCATGACTTTAAATATGTCCTGCCACTCCCTTCTGGCTTGCAGAGTTTCTCCTGAAAGATCAGCTGTTACCCTTATGGGAATTCCCTTGTATATCCTACTACAATTTATTATAGTTGTTAACTTTAAAATATTAATATAGAGTTTCCACTCTGAATGAAGAATTTTGTTCTAAGGATTTTACAAAAATCTCGCTTTAAGAAATGGTTTTCTATGTAGCTGGAGGAATCAGGCTCACAGACTTCAGAGTATACTACAAAGCTACAGTAATCAAGACAGTATGGTACTGGTAAAAAAACAGAAATATAGATCAATGGAACATGATAGAAAGCCCAGAGATAAACCCACGTACATATGGTCACCTTATTTTTGATAAAGGAGGCAAGAATATATAGTGGAGAAAAGACAGCCTCTTCAATAAGTGGTGCTGGGAAAACTGGACAGCTACATGTAAAAGAATGAACACTCCTTAGTACCATACACAAAAATAAACTCAAAATGGATTAAAGACCTAAATGTACGGCCAGACAGTAGAAAACTCTTAGAGGAAAACATAGGCAGAACACTCTATTACATAAATAACAGCAAGATACTTTTTGACCTACCTCCTAGAGAAATGGAAATAAAAACAAAAATAAACAAATGGGACCTAATGAAACCTAAAATCTTTTGTACGCAAAGGAAACCATAAACAAGACGAAAAGAGAACCTTCAGAATGGGAGAAAATATTTGCATATGAAGCAACTGACAAAGGATTAATCTCCAAAATTTATAAGCAGCTCATGCAGGTCAATATCAAAAAAACAAACAACCCAATCCAAAATGGGTAGAAGACTTAAACAGACTTTTCTCCAAAAAAAAGTATTTATATATATATGTCTCCAAAAGATATACAGATTGCCAACAAACGTATGAAAGGATGCTCAACATCTAATCATTAGAGAAATGCAAATCAAAAGTGCAGGGAGGTATCACATCATACCAGTCAGAACAGCCATCATCAAAAAATCTACAAACAAGAAATCCTGGAGAGGGTGTGGAGAAAAGGGAACCCTCTTGCACTGTGGGTTCACTGTGTATATTGATACAGCCACTATGGAGAACAGTATGAAGGTTCCTTAAAAAACTAAAAATAGAACTACCATATGACCCAGTAATCCTACTACTGGGGATATACACTGAAAAAAACACAATTCAAAAAGAGCCATGTACCACAAGGTTCACTGCAGCTCTATTTACAGTAGCCAGGACATGGAAGCAACCCAAGTGTCCATTGACAGATGAATGGATAAAGAAGATGTGGCACATATATACAATGGAATATTACTCAGCCATAAAAAGAAATGAAATTGAGTTATTTGTAGTGAGGTGGATGGACCTAGAGTCTGTCATACAGAGTAAAGTAAGTCAGTAAGAGAAAAACATATACCGTATCCTAACACATATATACAGAATCTAAAAATAAAAGAAAAAAAATGGATATGAGGAACCTAAGAGCAGGACAGTAATAAAGATGCAGACTTAAAGAACAGACTTGAGGACATGGGGGGGGAGGGGAAGCTTGGACAAAATGAGAGAGTGGCTTGGACATATATACACTACCAAATGTAAAATAGATAACTAGTGGGAAGCAACCTCATAGCACAGGGAGATCAGCTCGGTACTTTGTGACCACCTAGAGGGGTAGATAGGGAGGTTGGGAGGGAGACACAAGAGGGAAGAGATGGGGATATATGTATACGTATAGCTGACTCACTTTGTTATAAAACAGAAACACTCCCATTGTAAATCAATTATACTCCAATAAAGATGTTAAAGAATATATATATAGAAACGGTTTTCTAGCTTCTAAAGTTCGAGAAAAACTAAATCTAACTCTAAACCTAACCCTAAGTTTTGTTTTTTTTTAATTGAATCATACTATTGTTTCATTCTTTTTAGAGTTTTTTAAAAATTTATTGATCGTATTTTATTTTGGGCTGCACTGGATCTTTGTTGCTGCCCTTGGGGCTTTCTCTATTTGCAGCGAGCAGGGGCTACTCTTCACTGCTGTGCACGGGCTTATTGCAGTGGCTTCTCTTGTGGCAGAGCACCGGCCCCAGGCTCTCGGGCCTTGGTAGTTTTGGCGCGAGGGCTCGGTAGTTGTCGCTCACGGGCTTAGTTGCTCCGTGGCATGTGGGGTCCTCCCGGACCAGGGCTCAAACCCGTGTCCCCTTCATTGGCAGGCAGATTCTTAACCCCGCCGCACCACCAGGGAAGCCCCAAACCCTACGTTATTAATGCAAGAAAAAAAGAATGTCAGGCGAAATGTCAGGCTTAAGTCTTCAGTTTTTTTCTTTCCATCTGTGAGTATAAACAAGACATTGCCCCCTAAAGAGATGAACCCCTTCTCTCCAGCCTTATATCACTCAGTCCATGTAGCCCAAGGGAAACGGGATACTGTTTTTCAGGCCATGGAGTTGCAAAATTCCTGAAGGACTTTATTCAGCTCAGTGTAGAAGAGGTGTTCACAGCCCACCCTCCCACCCAAGGTCAATTCTTGCTGATTCATCACCCTGACTCCTGAGTAACCTGAGAACTTCCTCCCCCACGCCCCAACCTCTCTGCTCAGGTAGACCAGCTTTGCTTGAGCCCGTTACTACTAAACTGATTTTATCATGGCTAATTAAGTTCTCCTGACATAGCACAATGAAAAATCTGAAGGTAACTCACAGTATGAAATGTTAACAGTCAGCCATTTAATCATGGTCTATTAGACTCATAAAAGTAGTTACTAAAAGGCCCAGAGTTTCCAGATATTATATTGAATTAGTATAATCTAACAATGGCCTTATTCAAACAAATCACTTCACTCTCTTTAATTCAAACCTGAAATTGAAATTTCAATTTCAGAAAACTGAAGACAGGAAGAAAAATATTAATATAAGTGAACTTTTTTCCCTCTCAAGGTTCTTCTGTGTAGTTTATAGTTTGTGAAGTATAGCTTAACACAGTTAATTAAACCTGAAACTTGGTCTCTATACTTGATTTTTCTCCATCAAGCTTCCCCATGCAATTTTCTAAATATAATAGGTAACATGTAGTTCTATATGGATCAAACTTTTACGGAAAAAATATATTCCATTTGATTCAGTAGGGAATTAACATAGTACATAATATTAGCTCAAGGAAAGGTTAATACAACCATGACAGAAGGTCAGCTGTTGTTGTCATGTATTTATGTGCATGTGCACACACACATACGTACACACACATACATACACACATGTACACACACGTACACACACATACATACATACACATGTACACACACACATACACAGGACCATTTGGCTCACTGGTGTCTCACCGTATATCACTTCCCTTGAAATGTGCCTATTAAGCTACACTTCACAAACGATAAACTACATAGAAGAACCTTGAGAGGAAAAAATTCATATATTTTTCTTCCTGACTTGTTTTTTTAACCTCATCTCTACCTCTGGCTCTTCAACTAAATGTACCCAATCCCTAGTTCTAGGTTTAAAAATTGTATTTCATACATTTTCCCCTTTATTTATTTATTTTTTTGCCTGCCAGAGAGCATCACATCTGGAGACTAGGTAGATTGGAGAATAAGAAAAGATGAGAAACACCAGAAATTAGCATCATTAAAATTATACTGCAGCGTTAATGCAGATTTAAGCCAGATGTGGCCTTCAGTGAAGTTCTGGCACTTACCCCAGTGCCCTATAAATAACAGATGCTAACTCCAAGTTTGCTACTTCAAATTTCAAACAGCCAGTATTTTAAAACTTAGGAGCCATGGTTACATGAGAGAAATTTATGTTAAGAATTTAAACCATGTACTTAGTTTTAATGCCTGTATTTAACACAGGAAGAATCGCATAGTTTGGTCATGTTCCTAGAAATTTTTGATTGGCATTGGTATATTACATTGGTTTGGTAGGGAATTTAGAACCTCCATTTTATTAATATGTCTAAATATTCATAATATAAAAAAGAAATTCAATGCCAAACTTTAAATGACATGTCTTTTACATATATATTCAAAGGTAAAAGGTATGTGACTTTAAAACAGAATGTTCTCACTGACATCACAACTCTGTGAGAGAAATTATACTTCGTATCCTTTCATCCATCAGAAAATCCCATTCTTCCAAATGAATTTGGGAAGTTGCCTCTCTGTTGTATATTTGAGGAATAGTCATTGTCTATGGCCCTGGTGTATTCATTTTAGAATTCTGTATGTGCTCAAAAAAGAGGTTGGCTTAGAAATACCCCTTGCTTGTGTTGGGCTGAAGATCTGCAAGCCTTAGAGTTGCCCAGCCTTGAGACCAAAGACAGAGCCCAGAGACAGTGACAGAGACATCGATTGTTTGCTGGACAGGGGGCCTCACACAAAGGCCCCCACCTGTGCGGTACTGTAACCTTAGACTTTCCTTTAACAAGAGTAATGATGTTTCATATTCTGCCCTTTCCTAGCCTTCCAGAATTTTCTCCCTCAGTAAATCTTATGCCAGAGATGTAACTGTCCCAAGTGGGAATGTATTTTCCCATTTTTACTCTTTTTTATTTATTTTTTTTTTCTTTTTTATTTTTTTTTATTTTTTTTTAACATCTTTATTGGAGTATAATTGTTTTACAATAGTGTGTTAGTTTTCCCTCTACAACAAAGTGAATCAGTTATACATACACACATGCTCCCACATCTCCTCCCTCTTGCATCACCCTCTCTCCCACCCTCCCTATCCCACCCCCCCAGGCGGTCACAAAGCACAGAGGTGATCTCCCTGTGCTATGCAGCAGCTTCCCACCAGCTATCTAATTTACATTTGATAGTGTATATATGTCCCTGCCACTCCCCCACTTCGTCACAGCCCACCCCTCCCCCTCCCCATATCCTCAAGTCCATGCTCCAGTAAGTCTGTGTTTTATTCCCGTCCTACCACTAATCTCTTCATGACATTTTTTTCCCTTAGAGTCCATATATATGTGTTAGCATACGGTATTTGTTTTTCTCCTTCTGACTTACTTCACTCTGTATGACAGACTCCAGGTCCATCCACCTCATTATAAATAACTCAGTTTCATTTCTTTTTATGGCTGAGTAATATTCCATTGTATATATGTGCCACATCTTCTTTATCCATTCATCTGTTGATGGACACTTAGGTTGCTTCCATGTCCTGGCTATTGTAAATAGAGCTGCAATGAACATTTTGGTACATGAGTTTTTCTGAATTATGGTTTTCTCAGGATATATGCCCAGTAGTGGGATTGCTGGGTCGTATGGTAGTTCTATTTGTAGTTTTTTAAGGAACCTCCATACTGTTCTCCATAGTGGCTGTATCAATTTACATTCCCACCAGCAGTGCAAGAGGGTTCCCTTTTCTCCACACCCTCTCCAGCATTTATTGTTTCTAGAGTTTTTGATGATGGCCAATCTGACCGGTGTGAGATGATATCTCATTGTAGTTTTGATTTGCATTTCTCTAATGATTAATGAGGTTGAGCATTCTTTCATGTGTTTGTTAGCAATCTGTATATCTTCTTTGGAGAAATGTCTATTTAGTTCTTCTGCCCATTTTTGGATTGGTTTGTTTGTTTTTTTGTTATTGAGCTGCATGAATTGCTTATAAATTTTGGAAATTAATCCTTTGTCAGTTGCTTCATTTGCAAATATTTTCTCCCATTCTGAGGGTTGTCTTTTGGTCTTGTTTATGGTATCCTTTGCTGTGCAAAAGCTTTTAAGTTTCATTAGGTCCCATTTGTTTATTTGTGTTTTTATTTCCATTTCTCTAGGAGATGGGTCAAAAAGGATCTTGCTGTGATTTATGTCGTATAGTGTTCTGCCTATGTTTTCCTCTAAGAGTTTGATAGTGTCTGGCCTTACATTTAGGTCTTTAACCCATTTTGAGTTTATTTTTGTGTGTGGTGTTAGGGAGTGTTCTAATTTCATACTTTTACATGTAGCTGTCCAGTTTTCCCAGCACCACTTATTGAAGAGGCTGTCTTTTCTCCACTGTATATCCTTCCCTCCTTTATCAAAGATAAGGTGACCATATGTGTGTGGGTTTATCTCTGGGCTCTCTATCCTGTTCCATTGATCTATATTTCTGTTTTTGTGCCAGTACCATATTGTCTTGATTACTGTAGCCTTGTAGTAGAGTCTGAAGTCAGGGAGCCTAATTCCTCCAGCTCCATTTCTCATTCTCAAGATTGCTTTGGCTATTCGGGGTCTTTTGTGTTTCCATACAAATTGTGAAATTTTTTGTTCTAGTTCTGTAAAAAATGCCAGTGGTAATTTGATAGGGATTGAATTGAATCGGTAGATTGCTTTGGGTAGTATAGTCATTTTCACAATGTTGATTCTTCCAATCCAAGAACATGGTATATTTCTCCACCTATTTGTATCATCTTTAATTTCTTTCATCAGTGTCTTATAGTTTTCTGCATACAAGTCTTTTGTCTCCTTAGGTAGGTTTATTCCTAGATATTTTATTCTTTTTGTTGCAATGGTAAATGGGAGTGTTTTCTTAATTTCACTCTCAGATTTTTCATCATTAGTGTATAAGAATGCCAGAGATTTCTGTGCATTAATTTTGTATCCTGCAACTTTACCAAATTCATTGATTAGCTCTAGTAGTTTTCTGGTAGCATCCTTAGGATTCTCTATGTATAGTATCATGTCATCTGCAAACAGTGACAGCTTTACTTCTTCTTTTCCTATTTGGATTCCTTTTATTTCTTTTTCTTCTCTGATTGCTGTGGCTAGAACTTCCAAAACTATGTTGAATAAGAGTGGTGAGAGTGGGCAACCTTGTCTTGTTCCTGATCTTAGTGGAAATGGTTTCAGTTTTTCACCATTGAGAACGATGCTGGCTGTGGGTTTGTCATATATGGCCTTTATTATGTTGAGGAAAGTTCCCTCTATGCCCACTTTCTGCAAGGTTTTTATCATAAATGAGTGTTGAATTTTGTCAAAAGCTTTCTCTGCATCTATTGAGATGATCATATGGTTTTTCTCCTTCAGTTTGTTGATATGGTGTATCACGTTGATTGATTTGCGTATATTGAAGAATCCTTGCATTCCTGGGATAAACCCCACTTGATCATGGTGTATGATCCTTTTAATGTGCTGTTGGATTCTGTTTGCTAATATTTTGTTGAGGATTTTTGCATCTATGTTCATCAGTGATATTGGCCTGTAGTTTTCTTTCTTTGTGACGTCTTTGTCTGGTTTTGGTATCAGGGTGATGTTGGCCTCATAGAATGAGTTTGGGAGTGTTCCTCCCTCTGCTATCTGTTGGAAGAGTTTGAGAAGGATAGGTGTTAGCTCTTCTCTAAATGTTTGATAGAATTCGTCTGTGAAGCCATCTGGTCCTGGGCTTTTGTTTGCTGGAAGATTTTTAATCACAGTTTCAATTTCAGTGCTTGTGATTGGTCTGTTCAAATTTTCTATTTCTTCCTGGTTCAGTCTTGGAAGGTTGTGCATTTCTAAGAATTTGTCCATTTCTTCCAGGTTGTCCATTTTATTGGCATACAGTTGCTTGTAGTAATCTCTAATAATCTTTTGTATTTCTGCAGTGTCAGTTGTTACATCTCCTTTTTCATTTCTAATTCTATTGATTTGAATCTTCTCCCTTTTATTCTTGATGAGTCTGGCTAATGGTTTATCAATTTTATTTATCTTCTCAAAGAACCAGCTTTTAGTTTTATTGATCTTTTCTATTGTTTCCTTCACTTCTTTTTCATTTATTTCTGATCTGATCTTTATGATTTCTTTCCTTCTGCTAAATTTGGGGTTTTTTTGTTCTTCTTTCTCTAATTGCTTTAAGTGCAAAGTTAGGTTGTTTATTCGAGATATTTCCTGTTTCTTAAGGTATGATTGTATTGCTATAAACTTGCCTCTTAGAACTGCTTTTGCTGTATCCCATAGGTTTTGGGTCGTTGTGTCTCCATTGTCATTTGTTTCTAAGTATTTTTTGATTTCCTCTTTGATTTCTTCAGTGATCACTTCGTTATTAAGTAGTGTATTGTTTAGCCTCCATGTGTTTGTATTTTTTACAGATCTTTTCCTATAATTGATATCTAGTCTCATAGCGTTGTGGTCGGAAAAGATACTTGATACGATTTCAATTTTCTTAAATTTGCCAAGGCTAGATTTGTGACCCAATATATGATCAATCCTGGAGAATGTTCCATGAGCACTTGAGAAAAATGTGTATTCTGTTTTTTTTGGATGGAATGTCCTATAAATATCAATTAAGTCCATCTTGTGTAATGTATCATTTAAAGCTTGTGTTTCCTTATTTATTTTCATTTTGGATGATCTGTCCATTGGTGAAAGTGGGGTGTTAATGTCCCCCATTATAATTGTGTTACTGTCGATTTCCCCTTTTAAGGCTGTTAGTATTTGCCTTATGTATTGAGGTGCTCCTATGTTGGGTGCATAAATATTTACAATTGTTATATCTTCTTCATGGATCGATCCCTTGATCATTATGTAGTGTCCTTCTTTGTCTCTTGTAATAGTCTTTATTTTAAAGTCTATTTTGTCTGATATGAGAATTGCTACTCCAGCTTTCTTCTGATTTCCATTTGCATGGAATATCTTTTTCCATCCCCTTACTTTCAGTCTGTATGTGTCCCTAGGTCTGAAGTGGGTCTCTTGTAGACAGCATATATATGGGTCTTGTTTTTGTATCCATTCAGCCAGTCTGTGTCTTTTGGTGGGAGCATTTAATCCATTTACATTTAAGGTAATTATCGATATGTATGTTCCTATTACCATTTACTTAATTGTTTCGGGTTGTTCTTGTAGGTCTTTTCCTTCTCTTGTGTTTCTTGCCTAGAGAAGTTCCTTTAGGATTTGTTGTAGAGCTGGTTTGGTGATGCTGAACTCTCTCAGCTTTTGCTTGTCTGTAAAGGTTTTAATTTCTCCATCAAATCTGAATGAGATCCTTACTGGGTAGAGTAATCTTGGTTATAGGTTTTTTTCCTTCATCACTTTAAATATGTCCTGCCACTCCCTTCTGGCTTGTAGAGTTTCTGCTGAAAGATCAGATGTTAATCTTATGGGGATTCCCTTGTGTGTTATTTGTTGTTTTTCCCTTGCTGCTTTTAATATGTTTTCTTTGTATTTAATTTTTGAAAGTTTGATTATTATGTGTCTTGGCGTGTTTCTCTTTGGGTTTATCCTGTATGGAACTCTCTGTGCTTCCTGGACTTGATTGACTATTTCCTTTCCTATATTAGGGAAGTTTTCAACTATAATCTCTTCAAATATTTTCTCAGTCCCTTTCTTTTTCTCTTCTTCTTCTGGGACCCCTATAATTCGAATGTTGGTGCGTTTAATGTTGTCCCAGAGGTCTCTGAGACTGTCCTCAGTTCTTTTCATTCTTTTTTCTTTCTTCTGCTCTGCAGTAGTTATTTCCACTATTTTATCTTCCAGGTCACTTATCCGTCCTTCTGCCTCAGTTATTCTGCTATTGATCCCATCTAGAGTATTTTTAATTTCATTTATTGTGTTGCTCATCGTTGCTTGCTTCCTCTTTATTTCTTCTAGGTCCCTGTTAACTGTTTCTTGCAAATTGTCTATTCTATTTCCAAGATTTTGCATCATCTTCACCATCATTATTCTAAATTCTCTTTCAGGTAGATTGGCTATTACCTCTTCATCTGTTAGGTCTGGTGTGTTTTTATCTTGCTCCTTCATCTGTTGTGTGTTTTTCTGTCTTCTCATTTCGCTTATCTTACTGTGTTTGGGGTCTCTTTTTTGCAGGCTGCAGGTTCGTAGTTCCTGTTGTTTTTGGTGGCTGTCCCCAGTGGCTAAGGTTGGTTCAGTGGGTTGAGTAGATTCCCTGGTTGGGGGGACTAGCGCCTCTGTTCTGGTGGATGAGGCTGGATCTTGTCTTTCTGGTGGGCAGTTCCTCATCTGATGGTGTGTTTGGGGATGTTGGTAACCTTATTATGATTTTAGGCAGCCTCTCTGCTAATGGATGGGGCTGTAGACCTGTCTTGCTCTTTGTTGGGGATAGGGTGTCCAGCACTGTTCTTTGCTGGTCCTTGAGTGAAGCTGGGTCTTGGTGTTGAGATGGAGATCTCTGGGAGATTTTCGCCATCTGATATTACGTGGAGCTGGGAGGTCTCTTGTGGACTAGTGTCTTGAGGTTGGTTCTCCCACCTCAGGGGCACCGCCCTGGTGCCTGGCTGGGGCGCCAAGAGCCTTTAATCGACACGGCTCAAAATAAAAGGTAGAATAAATAGAGAGGAAAGAAAAGGAAGGAAGGAGGGAGGGAGGGAAGGAAGGAAGAAAGGAAGGAAGAAATGAAGGAAGGAAGCAAGAAAGGAAGGAAGGAAGGTGCAGAGGAAGAAAGGAAGGAAGGAAGAGAGGAAGGGAGGAAAGAAGGGGGGAAGGAAGGAAGAAAGGAGGGAAGGAGGGAAGAAAGGAAGAAAGAAAGGGAGAAGACAGAGTAGTATAAAGTATAGTTATTAAAATAAAAAATAATTATTAAGAAGAAAAATTTCCTTTAAAAAAAAAAAAAACAGAAAAATGGGTCGGTCTAACCCTAGGACAAATGGTGAAAGCAAAGCTATACAGACAAAATCTCACACAGCAGCACACACATACACACTCACAAAAAGAAAAAAAAGGGGAAAATAATAGTATATCTTGCTCCCAAAGTCCACCTCCTCAACTTGGGATGATTCGTTGTCTATTCAGGTTTTCAACAGATGCAGGGCACTTCAAGTTGATTGTGGAGCTTTAATCCGCCGCTTCTGAGGCTGCTGGGAGAGACCTCCCCCTCTCCTCTCTGTTCGCACAGCTCCTGGGGTTCAGCTTTGGACTTGGTCCCGCCTCCGCGTGTAGGTTGTCCGAGGGCGACTGCCCTTCGCTCAGACAGGACGATGTTAAAGGAGCAGTTGATTCGGGGGCTCCAGCTCACTCAGGCTGGGGGAGGGAGTGGCACGGGGGCGGGGCGAGTCCGCGGCGGCAGAGGCCGACGTGACGCCGCACAGGCCCAAGGTGCGCCGTGCGTTCTTCCGGGGAAGCTGTCCCTGGATCCCGGGACCCCGGCAGTGGCGGGCTGCATGGGCTCCCGGGAGGGCCGGTGTGGAGAGTGACCTGTGCTCACACACAGGCCTCTTGGTGGCGGCAGCAGCAACCTTAGCATCCGACACCCGTCTCTACTGTCCGTGCCGACAGACGCGGCTCGCGCCCGTTTCTGGAGTTCCTCTACGCGGTGCTCTTAATCCCCTCACCTCACACCCGAGGAAGCAAAAAGGCAAGAAAAAGTCTCTTGTCTCTTCGGCAGCTCCGCGCCCGCTTCTGGGGCTCCTTTAAGTGGCGCACTTAATCCCCTCTCCTCGCGCCCAGGCAGCAAAGAGGGAGGAAAAGGTCTCTTGCCTCTTCAGCAGCTCCAGACTTCTCCCGAACTCCCTCCCGGCCAGCCGTGGCGCACTAGCCCCCTTCAAGCTGTCGTCACTCTGCCAACTCCAGCCCTTTCCCCGGGATCCGACTGAAGCCCGAGCCTCAGCTCCCGGCCCCGCCCGCCCCAGCGGGTGAGCAGACGAGCCTCTCGGGCTGGTGAGTGCCGGTCGGCCCCGATCCTCTGCGGGAATCTCTCTGCTTTGCCCTCCGCACCCCTGTGGCTGAGCTGTCCTCTGCGGCTCCGGAGCTTCCCCCTCCGCCACCCGCAGTCTCCGTCCGCGAAGGGGCCTCTAGTGTGCGGGAACCTTTCCTCCTTCACGGCTCCCTCCCACTGGTGCAGGTCCCGTCCCTATTCTTTTGTCTCTGTTTATTCTTTTTTCTTTTGCCCTACCCAGGTCTGTGGGGAGTTTCTTGCCTTTTGGGGGGTCTAAGGTCTTCTGCCAGCGTTCGGTGGGTGTTCTGTAGGAGAAGTTCCAGTGTAGATGTATTTCTGATGTCTCTGTGAGGAGGAAGGAGATCTCCGCGTCTTACTCTTCCGCCATCTTTAAGCCGTCTCTTTACTCTTTTTTAATATTGGGTTGGCCAAAATGTTCATTTGGGTTTTGCCATATCATACGTTAAAACCTGAGTAAACTTTTTGGCCAACCCAGTACTATCACTTCCATCCAGTGTCTTTTCCACGTCTGTCTGTACTAGTGACTTTGCTATGTGTACTTTGAGGTCCAGATAAAAGTGAATTAATCGTATCTTTCTCCAAATAGACCCCTACCTGCTCACTAGGTTGTCAAAGTAGAAAATACCTTCGCTTTTCCTGGTACCTACCCAGCAGAGTGCCTTACAAAGGTCTTTAGGGCTGATCTTATCTATACAAAAAGCAGTATGTTTCTGGCAAGAAATTCCCATGTTGTTGTGCTGCTATTTATTAAATTCTTGTAATTGTGTTGCCTTATGATGATAGAAGTTTTGCCATGGAGAGAAGATGCAGCCCAAGTTATTTTGGCTCTAATTTGTAAGATAAAAATTAAAAATACAGTTGACCCTTGAACAACACAGGGGTTAGGGGCACCACCCCTCTACGCAGTTGAAAATCCACTTATAACTTATAGTCAGTCTTCTGTATCTGCGGTTCTGCACCCAAGGATTCAACTAACCCTGATAATTCTATTGAAAACTCCTCAGTGGACACACACACTTGTTCAACATTGTGTAGTTCAAGGATCATCTGTATTCTCAGCACTTAGAAGTGAAAGGTGATTTGGCAGTGGCCCCCTCTCCCTCTCCTGTCCCCCTCCCTCCTCTTCCCCAACCTCTCCCTCCCCCTCCCTTTCCCTGTTTCCCCCCTTGCCCTCTCCTCCCTTTCTCTCTACCCCCCCATCCCTCTCCCTCCCTCTTGATGCTAAAAACAGCCTCTGTGCACAGAGCTGAATCGAATCTCGAGACAGAGTCTTGGGTGAAGTAGCATAGTTTTATTGCTTTGCCAGGCAAAGGGCGACACAGCAGGCTTGTGCCCCTGAAAATCTGTGTGTCCCAACCAGGGGGATTTTGTGAGGAGTTTGACAGCAATCCGTTCAAGGGTGGGGTTGCTGGTAAGATTAGGGTGTGTGAAGGGCCTGCAGTCCTTTAATCTGGTCTCAGGTAATCTGATGAGTTTCCGTGGCTCCTTTAGTCTGGCCTCAGGTGGTCTTATGGAAGGGCTTCTCTGGTTCCTTCAATCTGGAATGGAGAATGCTGACAACATCCATCTGTTGGGGGTTTTAGTTCTGTACAGGGCTTCAAGATGTTGTTCTGTGTGTCCCTTGAGGGGGAACCAGGACCCTGCCCCAGGGCTGATCTACTGTTTCTTGGATGTTCCTCCAAGGTCTCTGCATCCCCTCCCTTCCCTGATTAGCAACTGTTCCAATATGCCCTTTGGAACTCAGGGAAGGTCATGGCTGGAAGCTGTTCCCTACAAACAAGAAATGGGGGCCACGGAAAGGCTTCTGTGCCCAGGAGCCCCACGGGGTCCTGCTCAGTTTCACTCTCCCCTCACTGTCTCTCCCTGCCCCTCCCCATCTCTCTCTTTACCTCTCTCCCTTCTGTGTGTGTGTGTGTGTGTTTAACCTGCCATTGTACCGTAATTCACTTGACTTCATATTTAGGAGGCTCTTCCTTGGTTTCCTTCTTGGTAAATGATGCTAGTGGGCTGGTGACTCCTGCAATGTCCTTTAAACCTGAACTTAACCTTTTCTATCTTGGGAATCTACATTTGACATATTTTTCATATTTTCACATTTTTATAAAAATTAATCTGAATCCAGTGATAGCATCCTGTTTACTGGGGAAAAAAAATAGCTTATTTTAATCTGAATTGTACAAATGATTATATAATTGTATAAATAATAGGACATGAAAATGTGGACCCACCTTTACATTTAAAGAAAATTAAAAATATATATAACATATAATTTCTGAAATATATGTATTTTATTAATATTGATATATAATTGTATTTAATATATAACATATTTCTAAAATTATAATTAGAAATGAAGGTTATGTGTCAGTAATATAGAATAAAAAATTTTGGCAGACAATCTGTTTACATACAGCACAGAACATTAAACAATATCTCCTTTTATGTATCAGAGTTTATTATAAGATTGAATCCATGGTCAGGGAAAATTATAAAATAGAGCCAAGATTTCAACTGAAAACCAAGCAATCATGTTTTATGCTTCTGAAAGCATAAAAGGATGAGAAAAGATCTGTGTTTTGGGTCGATTTGTTTTTCAGTAGCCACAAAGATGTGGATATTCATTGTTCTGTCTACTGTAGGGCCACATGTGGTAACTATGGGATTTCTTTTTCTTTTTTACATTTTTATTGGAGTATAATTGCTTTACATTGTTGTGTTAGTTTCTGCTGCATAACACAGTCAATCATATACATGTATCCCCATATCCCCTCCCTCTTGCATCTCCCTCCCACCCTCCCTATCCCACCCCTCTAGGTGGTCACAAAGCACCGAGCTGACCTCCCTGTGCTTTGTGGCTGCTTCCCACTCGCTATCTATTTTACACTTGGTAGTGTATATATGTCCAGTCCACTCTCTCACTTCGTCCCAGCTTACCCTTCCCCCTCCCCATTTTCTCTTTCTGACTTACTTCACTCTGTCTGACAGACTCTAGGTCCATGCACCTTACTACAAATAACTCAATTTTGTTTCTTTTAATGGCTGAGTCGTATTCCATTGTATATATGTGCCACATCTTCTTTATCCATTCATCTGTCGATGGACACTTAGGTTGCTTCCATGTCCTGGCTATTGTAAATAGTGCTGCAGTGAACATTGTGGTACATGACTCTTTTAGAATTAATTTAGCCTAGTGAGGTTTCCATGGATTTCTCTGTTCATGTGACAGATGGCCGTCTGTTGGAAATATTATGGTGTGCACTGTGTCTTTGCTATACCAGCTAACAAGAGAAAATACTTTGAGAATAGTTTCTGAATTCCAACTGATCATTTGCTTGTCCTCTTCAGAATGTTCAGAGGATGTCAGAAGATTTTCCTTTACTTAAATAATTTGCACTATTAAACGGGAGAATGTTTTCTTTAGTGCTATAAAAATAAGATGTGTTTTCCAAAGGAAGAGTATAGTCTTAGTGGGTAAGCTTGACTGTTGACATTTTCCCCTATGACATCGCCTAGATTTCTTGAAGAAAATTTACCCTTGGTTATGTAAGCCATCACTCAGCCTCTGTTCACAGGATACTTCTACTGGGAAAATTATCCCTGGCTTGAAATAAACTAGCTCTAGTTTTACCATCAGTGTTAATCAGAGATATGTTTTGTGTGATAAGAAATAAATGTTACTGATGCTATGATTTACTTATCACCTAAACATATGATTATGCAGAGAAAGCAAAATACAATATAGGTAAAATTTATGAAAAATACTCCATTACCACTGTAACTGAATAGACATTTTTGTATTCTACAAATAAATGAATGCATTACAGATGGAGAAGCTAGGCTAAAAAGTGTACTAGGATAGTTTCCTATATAGTTCTTAAATTTACTATTGTCATAATGTTCCTTGTTTGATTAAAACATTCAAAACAAAAAAAAGAAAAAAGTGCACTTAACGTGGTAATACATGGGATTATATATTCATAATAATGGTCACTTCAATTGAACTTTACAAATAAATGTGATTGAAATCATCCTGGCCATTTATACAAACAAAATAGTTTGGAACATAAATTTCTAGAATGGTGACATTGCCTCTGTCAAAAGCAAACTTATCAAAGTAAAAATGACCTTTTCATCTAAATGACTGCCTTGACATGGTATTTACCTTTGAAAGAAAACTTTGTTATAAAGAATTAAAATTACATATTTTCTAACCGGAGAGAGAGATTTCATTAGAGAAAAAGAGTTCTTTCCAGAATTGGGCAGTCCATTATTCACATTTGTGATACGGAAGTCGCTTAGGATGAATAAGAGATCAGAAAGAAAAATATAGCAGTTTTATTATGGTCCAGAGTTAATAAAGCATCTTAATTGCTATGGGGAAAAAGGAGGTATTACAGAGAGAATAAATGCACATAGAGACTACAGAAAGAATAGACATTTTGAAGAAGTGAGCTCCTCTTTT
This sequence comes from Kogia breviceps, assembly GCF_026419965.1. Lineage (NCBI taxonomy): Eukaryota > Metazoa > Chordata > Mammalia > Artiodactyla > Physeteridae > Kogia > Kogia breviceps. Next base: position 7,323,634 of record NC_081324.1, on the reverse strand, counting down.
CCTGTCAATGGCTAGAGAATTTTTTTAAATCTAGAGCTATCTGGAAATTTCATGTGTTCTAAGATTTTCTAAAGCTTCATCCATCTCCCTGAAGAAAGTATCTTAGAAACTAGCTGTACCAGGATGAAAGGTCAAGTTGTGTTTCATTAAACCATTTCTATTTTAAAAAAACATATCACAATAGGTCATAAACAATTTTAAAAAACAAGCTTGTTATTCATTCCCACTCCTATCAGTGTCTTCATGTTTGTAAATTTTCCCATTTTCATTACCTTATTGATACCTAATTTCATTACATTGTGTTAAAAAACACTTGGGGTGATTTCAGTCATTAAAATCAGTAAACTTTGATACTTTGCAGACATTTATTCATAGAAAACCATATATATATATATATATATATATATATATATATACACAAAGTTGAACCATGTGATCACCATTTTTTTTAATACTTTAAACTTTTATTTGCATGATCACCATTTTTGTAGCCCAAAAGCAATTTCATATGAATCAACCTAATTAGAAAACTACATAGATCCTAACATAGGACTTGATTTTCTCAGACTGAAAACACCTTTGTAACCAGCAGCAAGATCAATATACTTTTCTTTTGTCGTAATGATGTATATTAAAATGGGGGGGGGGGTACAGCATCTTTCCTTTGACAACGTATTAGCTTTATTCATAACCTTTAAATGTTTAGAGAGGTAGGTGTGGGCCTCCATTCACGTTCTTGCCCTGGTCCACCTCTGGAGGTGAGAGAGACAGTGGAATCGATGTGCAGAGATGAAGATTCACAGGGGGCCTCGCAGGTTTTGCTTCTGCCCGGGGGCACAGTCTTGTGCTGCCCGTTGTCCAAAATCAATTGTTTTATATAGTGTATCTACTTTTTATAGTTGTTTATAATCAAGAAGTAAATTTCGCCCATTCCTTCATCATTGCTGGTAGTGGGAATCTGGGCTATATGCTACTCACCGACCTCCAGCTGAAAAGTGGTTCCAGTATCATTCAGGACCTGTTCTCAAACTCTTCTGCAGAAGGCGGCCACATGAGCAGAGGTGAGGGAATCTGGGTGCCTGCAGGCTCTGGAGGAAAACCCAAATCAGCCCAATAAAAGAGCAAAATATCTCTAAAGTCTTACCTTTAAACATTATAATCTCTATTCTCCTCCCTTTTCAATCCATGTGCACTTTAGATTAAATACACTCAGCCTCAGAGCTAAACTTGTTTCTGAGGGTATCCATACCCTGGTTCTCGTTTACTTAGTGCATTAACGGATGCTTAGCATCCATGAGGGTGTTTCTGAAGAAACTGCCGAGTCACCAGGCACCTCTAGGATATTTTGAAATCCTCCAATGGCACAGCCCTCCTGGACCTACTAAAGGGACATGGGTTACATGGGAGAGGACCCTTGTCTGGACCCCCAAATCTCAAAACGTCAGTACTTTGTCTTGTACTTCTATTTTCTCCACTCCAAAGTGCTAAGGAGGTTTGGAGTAACTGAAGGTAATCTGGGTCTCTCCTGAGTTGAAACGAGTGCCGTGGAATTCTCTTCACAAAGCAATTTAAACAAACCACCACCAAGGGAGCAGAACCACGCACTACCAGTGTATGTGCCAGGATCAGCAGGAGTCTAGAAATCTCCCAGGCCCTTCTCTCACTCACCCAAACAACCGCATAGTTCAGAAGCACAGAGTAATGACTGATTTCCTGTGGAGGCTGGACACAATTTATAAGCATAAATGGGCTCCTTGTAATGAGAAGAAATTAGAGGCCTCAGTTCCATTTACATAGAGTAAAGGAACAGAGTAGAATGGAACTTTCCAGTGTTCTGCAAATGACAAATTAAGGAGTAGGTAGAAATGCCAACATTAAAGTAATGTTAAGCATATGATCCATTTAAACTTGGCACTGAAACAGTGAATAAAGCTGTCCAAGGGGTCCTAACTGATCATTTGGAACACTGGCAAAAGGGGTTGGCGTAAAATTCCACGCCATGTGCAGTCAGAATGTGTAAATTGTGATCATAATGCCTCCTAAATGTGCCCATGTCGGTAACAGAGTCGCCGCCAGGTGATGAAGGCGGACTACTTGATCGGAAATAGCAGTCTCATTTACTTCGGTAATATGTCCCAGTTTGTAAATTAGGAGTGTAAAAAATTGCTTTTGCTTCCCTGTGTTTTCACTTCTGGCAAGGCTCTCTCATGAAATAACGGAAATGTTTTCCTCCGGAAAACTGAAGTCTAGAAATAATGTGACTCATTATAATACAATAGAGTCCCTCACTTAACCTCACTTTAACCAGGTTGGCATGCCCGATAAACATCTCCTTAAAACAGGAAGTAGCAACATTTGATGTAGTTCTTAAAGGTAAATAATGTTTTGCTATTTTAAAAAAATCTGCCAAATAAAACCCAAACCCATATATTTTGTTTACAAACACAATCATAAAAGTCCAAGTGAATGTGACAGTTGTGAAAAATTAAGGCAGTACAACCTTCACGCTCCTGATTCTGAATCCCTTCTTTCACTCACGTAATTATATAGTATTTATCAATAGGATTTATGTAAATTATTAAATGTTTGTCAAATATATATTATACTTATTATATTTATATATATATATATAAAATCTGGTTTTACAAGTAAACCATGTAATCTTATAGGACCTATCTTATAGTTTTCTTTTGTTACATTTTAGTTTTTCCATTCTAAAAATGCTTACATTACATTGGTATAGCTCCCCAAGTTTTCACAAAACACACTCTAAACAGTGGATGTGTGACGATTATATTTGGTCAGATGTATGTGTGTGTGTGTGTGCATGTGTGTGTATGTGTGTGATGTGACTACAATTTTTAAGAAACTAAATTATTATCTCTTATCTTGTAATGACTGAAGATAAGAAACCATCAATTTTAACTGTACACCTGTTTTCATTTTATTTAGTTTTTAAATTTTTTTACACGAGATACATAATGAAGATATAACACTGAAAGTTTAAGGTGTGTGTTGATTTGATACACATTATATTGAGAAATGATTATCACCATAGCATTGGCTAACACCCTCATCTCCTTACATAATTACCCTTTAAAAAAAAAAAAACATCTTTATTGGAATATAATTGCTTTACAATACTGTGTTTCTGTTGTACAACAAAGTGAATCAGCCATATGCATATATATGTCCCCATATCCCCTCCCTCTTGAGCCTCCCCTCTCACCCTCCCTATCCCACGTCTGTAGCTCATCACAAAGCACCAAGCTGATCTCCCTGTGCTATGCTGCTGCTTCCCACTAGCTAACTATTTTACATTTGGTAGTGTATATACGTCAATGCTACTCTCACTTCACCCCAGCTTCCCCCTCCCCCATCCGGTGTCCTTAAGTACATTCTCTATATCTACATCTTTATTCCTGCCCTGTCACTACCATCAGTACCATTTTTTTTTCTTTTTAGATTCCATATATATGTGTTAGCATACTGTGTTTGTTTTTCTCTTTCTGACTTCACTCAGTATGACAGACTCTAGGTCCATAGACTACAAATAACTCAATTTCGTTTCTTTTTATGGCTGAGTAATATTCCATTGTACATACGTGACACATCTTCTTTATCCATTCATCTGTCGATAGACATATAGGTTGCTTCCATGTCCTGGCTATTGTAAATAGTGCTGCAGTGAACATTGTGGCACATGTCTCTTATTGATTTATGGTTTTCTCAGGGTATATGTGCAGTAGTGGGATAGCTGGGTCATATGGTAATTCTATTTTTAGGTTTTTAAGGAACTTCAATGCTGTTCTCCTTAGTGGTTGTATCAATTTACATTCCCACCAACAGTGCAGGAGGGTTCCCTTTTCACCACACCCTGGCAGTTCTGACCAGTGAGGTGAAACCTCATTTTAGTTTTGATTTGCATTTCTCTAATAATTAGTGATGTTAAGCAGCTTTTCACGTGCCTCTTGGCCATCTGTATGTCTTCTTTAGTGAAATGTCTGTTTAAGACTTTGCCCATTTTTTAATTGAACTGTTTTTTTGATATTGAGCTCTATGAGCTGTTTGTATATTTTGGAGACTAATCCTTTGTCCATTGTTTCATTTGAAAGTATTTTCTCCCATTCTGAGGGTTGTCTTTTCCATCTTGTTTATAGTTTCCTTTGCTGTGCAAAAGCTTTTAAGTTTCATTAGGTCCCATTTGTTTATTTTTATTTCCATTTCTCTAGGAAGGGGTCAAAAAGGATCTTGCTGTGATTTATGTCATAGAGTGTTCTACCTATGTTTTCCTCTAAGAGTTTTATAGTGTATGGTCTTACATTTAGGTCTTGAATCCATTTGGAGTTTACTTTTGTGTATGGTGTTAGGGAGTGTTCTAATTTCATTCTTTTAAATGTAGCTGTCCAGTTTTCCCAGCACCACTTATTGAAGAGGCTGTCTCTTCTCCATTGTATGTTCTTGCCTCCTCTGTCGTAAATTAGGTGACCATATGTGTGTGGGTTTATCTCTGGGCTTTCTATCCTGTTCCATTGATCTATGTTTATGTTTTTGTGCTGGTACCTTACTGTAGCTTTGTAGTATACTCTGAAATCAGGGAGCCTGATTCCTCGAGCTCCATTTTTCTTTCTCAAGATTGCTTTGGCTATTCGGGGTCTTTTGTGTTTCCATACACAAATCAATCAATGTGATACACCATATTAACAAATTGAAGAATAAAAACCGTATGATCATCTCAATAGATGCAGAAAAAGCTTTTGACAGAATTCAACACCCATTTACGATAAAAACTCTCCAGAAAGTGGGCATAGAGGGAACCTACCTCAATATAATAAATGCATATGACAAAGCCACAGCAAACATCATACTCAATGGTGAAAAACTGAAAGCATTTCCACTAACATCAGGAACAAGACAAGGATGTCCACCCTCGCCACTCTTATTGAACATAGTTTTGGAAGTCCTAACCACAGCAATCAGAGAAGAAAAAGAAATAAAAGGAATACAAATTGGAAAAGAAGAATTAAAACTGTCACTGTTTTCAGATGACATGATACTATACGTAGGTAATCCTAAAGATGCCACCAGAAAACTACTAGAACTAATCAATGAATTTGTTAAGGTTGCAGGATACAAAATTAATCCACAGAAATCTCTGGCATTCCTATACACTAACTATGAAAAATTAGAGAAATTAAGGAAACAATTCCATTTACCATCGCAACAGAAAGAATAAAATACCTAGGAATAAACATATCTAAGGAGACAAAAGACCTGTATGCAGAAAACTATAAAACACTGATGAAAGATATCAAAGATGACATAAACAGATGGAGAGCTATACCATGTTCTTGGATTGGAAGAATCAATATTGTTTCACAATATTGACTGTACCACCCAAAGCAATCTACAGATTCAGTGCTTTCCCCATCAAACTACCAATGGCATTCTTCACAGAATTAGAACAAAAAATTTTACAATTCGTATGGAAATACCCTTTCTTTTTTTGCGGTAAGAACATTTAAGATCTACTTTCTTAGCAACTTTCAAGTACATAATACAGTATTGTTAACCATAATCACCATGCTGTACATCAGATCTCCAAAACTTATTCTTTTATAACTGAAAGTGTAACTGTGCCTGTTTTGCACTGTGGTAGAGGTGGGGTGTGCAACTGAACACACACGGATTGTCAGAGTTGCAAAAAACATTTTAAGAAACATTTATACAAACGTACTTTGCAATATTTCTTTTGCTGAAATATGTATCAATTTACTAGTAATATCCAACCAGGTTAAATATATTAAACCTAGTTTTTTCCAAATGTAGCTATGGCTAACCACTAAGATTTCAGCTGGCACTACCTGAATCTCAAGTTCAAAATAAATTTTTAAACACTTTTTCTTCTTAATTTGAAGAAAATACCAGCAGGTATTCTGCCACTGAGGTCCCTACACAGCTGTGAGCACATCAGCAGAGGCTGCAATGTGAGTCTGAAGATACTGTTTCTAAGATGCAAAGACACTGCACATCCCCTGTGACATAATAATCTGCCTATTACTGAAATGCACCACTAATTTCCCTTTGCTGCTGCAGCGGAATGACAAGCCCCACATCCTCAGAGTTGAGCAGAGCACAGGTTACACCCCAAGCCCTCTGTTACCCATGATCAGGGATGCTCTCAAAGAAGAGGATGTCTCCTAATGTGGCTGAAGAAGCACTGAGCAGCTCTGCCATTTAAACAGTTGCTGTTTCTCAGGTGTCTAGGCAGCCAGGCTCTCTCTTGTGTAAACTTGTAACCTTGATGGCTGGGACTTCCATTTCAGTCCCCAAACCTTCCGCAGCCATCCTCTCCGGGCCTCTGTATTCTCTCTCCCCTCCTATTTCATTCCACATGCAGAACCAAGCCGACAGCCATGGCCTAGATCATCGAACATCTAGCCTTTAGATAACAAAGTGCCTGGAGCAGAGGACCGGGGAGCCAATGGTAGACATAAGGTGTTCACATTGTTCACATCTGTCCGTTTGTCTTTGGTGCCTTTAATTTTGTCTTTCGGAATTTCCAACGCTGGTGAATGCCGTCTCTGGATTTGTTCATTTAAGAAACATTTACTGATGTCCTGCTTTCCACCTGGGCCAGGCACAGTGGATACAGAGAAGCCTCCTGCCCTGGGGGAGGGGACACAGTGGTAGAGGAGTGGACATGCATGCACATCTTTTTTTTAAAATAAATGTATTTATTTTTTAAAAGTTGTTTTTGAGAATTACATTATAAAATCTAGAACACGTTTATAATTGATTGTGCTATCTAGCTGAAGCACATTCTATGTAAGAATGTTTTAAATTCCTTTAAAAATATATGGAAGACAACTAGATCTTGGTTGTCTATATTTAGCATATGTGCAGTCATGCGGTGTGCTGCATCGCCTTTGTGAACCAGATCCTGGTATGCAAGGGAATCTGACCCATCAAGAATAAAAACACTCAATTCTTTGAGCTCTGTAGTTACAACACATTACACACTCATTTAGGTTTTGTTGTCCTTGATCATCTGGTAAATAATCCTTCTGGGAAATAATTTTTAAATGATGCAAATTATAGAAAAACTAGAATGGTCTCCATTGAAAATTAGTTATGTTCTATTTAAACAACTAAGAGATGGTTGTCTTCTGGTCACTTGCCTCCTGCCCAACTTTTCATATCAGTTTGGTTCCATCTTCGTTTCTAGCTCACCAAACGTGGCCAGTACTGTTCAATGGCATATAGCTTTATCAAATATCCAATACCTTTTAGCTTGGTTTCTGCAAAAGTATCTGTTTTTTGTGGTGTTCTGGAGTAAGCATTATCTCCCTAGCTGAGGTACGCATCCTTAGGCAAAGGAGAAAGTTATTCTCTGGAAAGTGAATGTCTATTTTCAGATCCACCAAAATATGCTTTTTTCCTCATCATTTTGATTTTTCAGCTTTAAAATCCAGTGATACCATTTCTTCAAATGAAGTTACTACCGTGGCTTAAGATTACTGGCAGTAGAAGTAGTGACAACACGTCATATTTTACAGACTGAGATGTAAGCTCTAGGATTTCAGAACAGGTATGCGAAATAACTTGAGTAACATAATACTCTCTGACCCTACTGTCATCAGACCCTATTGAGGTTGACACACCTGGGTTTTTGTCCCAGTTCTGTCATAGCTTCTCGTACAACTTCGGACAAGTTGATCACCCTCTCTGAACTGTAGAGTTCTCTTGTGAAATACGGACCAGATGTAGCCAAGGTTATTTAAGCTTAGCATGCTCAGCCCTCCTATCTGCCTCACTCAGAATATGCTTAGCAATGGCTGTAGAAACCCTTCAGTCTCTTTAAACGTGTGATGAAGGATATGGGGATAGTCCCAAGGAGCTAAGACTCCAGGTAGCAATGGCTTGTCATCCTCATAGCCTAGTTTGGGGCAGCCTAGACTACTGAAGCTATTTGATGTTGCAGGACTCCTCCTGAGGGTGGTGTCCTGAGCAGAAGGTACAGTTCAGATTAAAAGCATCCTGGGTTGTGTGAATATTTTTTAGTAAGATTCTTGAAAGCAGCTCCTGCCTCATGACAGCTCAGCTGGCTTATGGTGATTTTACTTTTTCTGGAAATTGCACCTATTGATTCAGTAATTTGATAGAGATTTATTTTCAATTTTTACGTTACCTCCTGATAGACAGACTTGCCTATACTTACCAGAAATGAATTAGAAACCAATGAGTTACACCTGCACAAAACCTACCCCAAGGGACAGGCCTTCTCACCAATTGAAAGGAAGAAGACAGGACTTTAAAATTCTTTGTGGCATTGCTGTGGTATAATTCTTCTAAGATTCTCTGAAAAAGGAGTTGTATCCTTTTTATGGGAATAAAAGGCCACCATCACTGTAGTCAGATAATGTTACCCACCAACTGCATATTAAATGTGAAAAAAATAAAATTAGGAAAATATGTATCATTGCTTGCTTTACTTTCATTTTTTGCACATTTTTGTTCCACTTACCTGAGAAGTATTTACCACATGCTATATAAGCCACGTCTCATTTACTAAGTTGCCTCTTTAAAGTAACTTTATTTTCATTCAGGAAAACTATAAAAATGTCAGAATGTCACCTTGGGATACTAACATCTTGAAATGACATTAACCTTTAAAAAATACCTGTATATATTAAGGAAGAATGTAAACCAAAAAAGGGGCAAGAATCTTCTATTTTGTTAGTGCTAGGGGAAAAATAGCTCAAATTTTTTAATATACTCAAATTTTTTAATATACTAATTTTTAAAAGAATATAAAAGATAAATGATACAAGTAATTGTTAATAAATATTTCCATAAATAAGTTATCTTCTACTTCTTCTACTAAGGCCTTCTGTACCACTGGTTCCCCAAACTGGGTATAATATCTTCCTTTTTTGAACTGCCATCACATTTCTTTCTTTTCTTATAAGACACTATTTCATAGTTTGTATTACAAATAGTATGTTCTCTAGTAGTTAGGGGCAGTGTCTTTTTACTTCCTCAGTGACTATCACTGTCTTATATTCATTTCTTCTTTTTGTTCATTCTTTCATCAAATGTTTATTAAAGCAGGCATTAGTAAACCAGAAAAATAAGGTTGCTGCCTCCATGCAATTTTCCTCTTTAAATATGATTCTTGACTCAGATTCTCATCACAGCTTATACCCTGGAGTTTTAAACAGTCTCATATAATAAGCCAACATGATTGACTTATTTTTGTTTTCCCATATTAACTTTTTATCGAGTTATAATTTACCTACAATAAGATAAATATTTATAGATCATTAATTTCACATCTTTGAAGTTTGAAATTACTCATGTAACCACCACCTAAACAAGACCTAGAGCATTTCTATCACCTCATAAAGTTCACTTGTGAATCTTTCCAGTCAAATTCTCCACCACCAAACAACTCCTTCCTGAACTCAATCACCACCGAATCTATTTAACTTGTTCTTAGACTTCTAAAAATGCAATCAGACATTATATATTATTTTGTGTCTGGCTTCTTTCTCTCAACAAACTTTTGACATTTATTGGTATTGTGTGGTTTAGTGCTTTGTTTCTTTTTACTGAATACTGTCCCATAACTGTCCAGTAACATAATAATATTCATATTATTCCATTGTATGAATATACCACAATTTGTTAATCCTCTCTCACCATCTTGTGGATTGTTCCCAGTTTTCATTATCGTGAGCCAGACTGTGAAAAACAATCTCATGCAAGTCTTTTTTGGACACACGTTTTAATTTTCTTGGTTAAATAACTGGGGGGGAATCACTCGGTAATAAGTTAGATGTGTGTTTAACTTTGTAGGAAATGCCCAAACCTTATTATTTTACATTCCCACCAACCACTTGTGAGAGTTCCTGTTGCTTCTTCAACATTTGATGTTGTCAGTCTCTTCTATTTCAGCCATTCAGATGGGAGTGTAGTTCCAGTTGTTTCCCATCCTAGTCAGTATTTGGTATTTCAAGATTTTAACTTTAGTGATACTAGCAGGTGTGTTGTTCTATCTCATTTTTTTATTTGCATTGACAGAGTAATAAAGTTGAACATCTTTCCATGTGCCCATTGGCCACCGTCTATCTAATTTTCTAAAGTGTCTGTTCAAGGCTTTTGCTCTTTTCAAAACTAGGTTTTAGGTCTTATTTTTGTTTTGTAGGTGTTCTCTATATTTTCTTGGTATAAGTTGTTTTTCAAATATAAGTATTGCAAATTCTTTCCCTTTCTATGGGTTGCTTCTATACTTTCTTAATGGAGTCCTTTGTGGAGAAGAAATTTTTAATTTTGGAAAACTCTGATTTCACATTGTTTTCTTCAAAGGTTTGTGCTTTACAAAGTCCTCCCTAAGAAAAAGTTGCTTACCTCAAGAACACAATGATAGGCTTCTGTGTTTTCTTCTAAAAGCTCTATGGATCTCACTTTTACATTTAGGTATTTGGTTCACCTCAAATTGACTTTTCTACATGGGGTGAAGTAGGAATAGAGGATTTTGAAAATCTATATAGATACTGAAGTTGTTGCAGCACAATCTGTTCAAAAACAAATTTCATTTCCCCCATTGAGTTGATTTGGCATCTTAGTCAAAAATCATTTTCAAACCTGAAATCTGATCAAGTCTCTGTATACACCTAATTTTCAGCAAACAAAGAGAGGAGCAGAATATATGTGCATAAATGTGCAACAGTGAATCCAGCCTGTGGGCAACTCAACCCTACAGGTCCGTCAGTCCAGTATCTTTAACAGAGAAACTGTAAGGTAAAGAAAGTGATAAAGAGAGAACCCGTGGATTAAAAGAGACATAAAAGATATATTTGGGCAAGAATGAACTGCAGTGTCTTGGAATGCATGCTTGAGTGCTAAAACGATAGAGAAATGTAAGGAAGTGATTACTACAGATGCCAGGATAGTGGTTATTTTGGAAGGAGAGAGAGAGGACTGTGACTGGGATGGGCAAATAGAAGGGTTCTGGGTGGGAGACAAAGTTATGTTACTTAACCTGAATGATGATTTTAATTGTGTTCTCTTTATAATAATTCAGTAAACTATACTTTTCTTTCATGTGGTTTTTTTGTATCTATGTTTTAGTTTTCAATAAAATGGTTAAAATAATTTTTAAAATTATCTGTTTTTAACCAACAAGGATTTATATCCCAGGTATACAGGTCTGGCTGAACAACTGAAACTCAATTAATGCAATCCATCACATCAACAGTCTAAAAAAGAAAAATCAAATGAGTATATCAGTAGACACAGAAAAAGCTTTTGACAAAATCCAACACCAAATTATTATAAAAACTTTCAGGAAACTGGGACTAGAGGGGACCTTGCTCAGTTTAATAAGAATATCTACAAAAAATCTACAACTAACCTCACACTTACTTAAGAGTGAGAAACTAGAAGCTTCCCTAGTAAGATCAGGTGCAAGAAAAGGATGTCGCCCTTTACATTCAGTATTATACTGAAGTAGTATAGTAGCTAATGCAGTAAGAAAAGGAAATTAAAAGTACGTAGATTGGGAAGGAAAAAACAAAACTGCCTTTGTTCTCTGACAACATGATCATCAATGCAGAAAATCTGGGAGAATTGACCAAAAAACTCCTGAAATGAGTAAGTAATTAGCAAAGCTGCAAGATACCAGCTAATACAGAAAAGTCAATTGCATTCCCATATACCAGCAATGAAAAAGTGGAATCTGAAATTAAAGCCACAGTACCATTAACATCTAATAAAGAAAATCAAAGAAGTAAATAAATGGAAAAATAGTCCATGTTCATGGATAGGAAGACTCAAATTGTAAAGGTTCTAGTTCTTCCGAAACTGATGTAGAGATTCTATGCTTTCCCATTCAGAATGCCAGTGATTTCATAGAATTGACAAAACTGATCCCAAAGTTTATGCAAAGAGGCAAAGACCCAGAATAGATAACACAATATTGAAGGAAAAGAACAATATTGAAGGATGACATTCTCCAACTTCAAGACTTACAAGACTTACTATAAAGCTACAATAATCAACACAGTTTGGTACTGGCAAAATAGGTAAATGGAACAAAATAGAGAGCCCAGAAATAGATCTTTGACAAAGGAGCAAAGGCAACACAATGGAGCAAGGATAGTCTTTTCAGTAAATGGTGCTGGAACAATTGGACATCCATAGGCACACACACAAAAAAAAGCTTAACTAGACACAGACTCTACACCCTTCATGAAAGTGAACTCAAAATGGATCACAGACCTAAATGCAAAACATAACACTTATAAAACTCCTAGAAGATAGCATAGGAGAAAACCTAGATGACCTTGGGTCTGGCAATGACTTTTTCGATACAACACCAAATCCATGGTCCATGAGAGAAATAACTGATAAGCTGGACTTCATTAAAATGAAAAACTTCTAATCTATGAAAGACAATGGCAAGAGAATAAGAAGTTGAGCCACAGACTGGGAGAATATATTTGCAAAAGATACATCCGAAAAGGACTCTAATTTAAAATATAAAAGGAACTCAAACTCAACAAAAGGAAACAGCCTGATTAAAAATGAGCCAATAGTCTTAGCAGAGGCCTCACCAAGGAAGATATAGCAGATGGAAAGTAAGCGTATGAAAAGATGATCCATGTTATATGTCATGCAAAGTAAAACAGCAGGATTCCACTCACTGGGATGGCCAAAATCCAGAACACTGACAACAGCAAATGCTGGTGAGAATGTGGAGCAACAGGAACCCTCGTTCTTTGCTGGTGGGAATGCAAAATGATACAGCCACTTTGGAGGACACTTGGGCAGTTTCTTAAAATACTAAGCATACTCTTACCACACAATCCAGCATTCATGCTTCTTGATATTTACCCAAAAGAATTGGAAATTTACATCCACACAAAAAAGACCTGCACACAGATATTAATAGCAGCTCTATTCATAATTGCCAAAACGTGGAAGCAACCTAGCGAATGGATAAATAAACTGTGGTATATCCACACGGGTATTATTCCAGGCTAAAAATAAATGAGTTATCAAGCCATAAAAACAGATGGAAGAACCTCAAATGCATATTACCAAGAGAAAGAAGCCAGTCTGAAAAGATTATGTATTTATGATTCCAACTGTATGACATTCTGGAAAAGGCAAAACTAGAGAGACAGTAAAAAGATCAGTGGTTGCCAGAGGTTGGTCAAGGGGAAGATGAATACGCAGAGCAAGGAGGATTTTTAGGGCAGTGAAAATACTCTGTGTGATACCATAATGATGGATATATATCTTTATACATTTGTCCAAACCCACAGAATGTACAACACCATGAATGAACCCTAAAGTAAACTATGGGCTTTGAGTGATTATGATGTATCAATGTAGGTTAATCTGTTGTAACAAATGTAACATTTTGGTGGATGATGTTGATAATGGGGGAGAGGATGTGCATGTGTAGGGGCAGCAGGTTTATGGGAAATCTCTGCACCTTCCCTTCAGTTTTGCTGTGAAGCTAAAACTGCTCAAAAGAGTAAAATCATAATTTAAAAATTAACTGTATTACATAACACTTGCACATTAGAATATGTCTTCAAATCTTTGTGAAAATTCAAGTTATCTAAAATGCCAGAAGTTGATCTTACCAGATTTTAGGAGAACAGAATTTTTTTGTTTTCTGTTTTGTATACTTTTGGAATCTCTTAAATAAACTAAAACAATAGTATCATGTTATTCATTATTATTATTATTATTAATATTATAAAATTTAGAAAGAAATATTCCACTTACTGTTGCTTCTAAGTTTTTAGGTTATAGAGACAGCCATTTTCACTTCATGTTTTTTAGCTTTCTGACACTTGACTGGTTCAGTCTCAGAAATCATCAGCTGAGAAACCCTCTAAACTTAGCCGCACAGCTTCATTCTCCAAGCCATTTGACTTTAATATAAAAGCAAACAGAAGTAATTATAATGGCTGTCTTTCAAGGGGTGGGAGTTAGTTCCCAGCATATACAATTTTAAGGCAACAAATTGAAATCAGCAGGAAAGAAACATTTACAGTTCAGCTTATCTTTATGGAGTTATTTTTACAATTTTTAGTTTTTCTTTATCTCTGTGCTATAAAAACAAAATTTGGAGCCATTCAATTTGGCTTCCTTTTCCTATTGCATTGAAACAGTAAATGAAATCTAAAGCCACTAACCTATGAATTTCCCTAATTTCAAAGTATGTTAATATTTTTCTTTAGGTACACTACCTACCAAATGGCTTCTCATTAAGTGGGATTTTAAAACATATTCTGTATTACAATTACATTCTACTCTTCCCCGTTATATTTTCAAATTGCTTATAACAAAGAAGTTACATTATGTCAACATTTATTTTGCCTGTGTTTAGTTCCTCTTTTCAGAAATCACTTATGCTTCAGAAATTACCCATTACGGTTCTGGGAAAGATATTAAGTGCTATTATTGAACACGATTCATCCCATGCACTCTGCCTATATACATGTCTAATAGACGTAGCTTAACACAAAAAGCTTTGTTACTTTATTTTGTCAGAATTCATAATTTTGTAAAAAAAAAAAAAAAGTTCACATGAATATCTTCTTTTCTCCAGACTTTTTTCTATTTTGGCATCATAATAGTTTCAGAATGCTAGATTTTTAAAATTCAGTTATGAAAATGGCCTCTGAAAGACATGGGGTATCTTTTTTACCGTGACCTGTTATATAATCTGGCCTCTCAGACTCAACCTCTGAATAGTTCAGTCATTCTGGCCAGCTTAGAAATGTCATTACTAATATCTTGATGAAGTTTGTATTTTAAGAAATATGACTTTTACTCTACACTACATTCTTTCCAAACAACATAATAAATGACTCTGAAACGTTTCTTTTAATGATTTTGTTGCTACAACTAACATACCTTTGGAATTTTTCTCATTGGGCAAAATATATTTACATCCTTGGGTTGGAAAAAATCCATTAGAACTTGAAATACAGAGAGTATCTAGTTCTATTATACCCTCCCAACACCCATGAAACTCCAGTCCCAAGAGGTCAAGGCAGCATGTAGCATGGAAAGGAAGAGCAGGGCTTCTTGTTTAGGACTCCTCCCCTTACAAGCATTATGATCTCAGCTAAACTAAACTCTCTGTACTTTATCATCTTCATCTGTCAAATGAGAATAATTTTAGTACTTATCACATAAGGATACACATATTAAGTGAGTTAATGTTTTTTCCTCTTAAATATTCACTTTTTTCTCCTGTTTTCCAGGCCTTAGAATAAATAGTGTGTGGAACACAATTTGGGTTCAACTAGTATCAGTATGATTTTTACTTAACTGTCTAAGGCTCTTGTGGTGAGCTGGATAATGGTACCCCAACGACGCCCGTCACTTCCGCATCCCCAGAACCTTACATGACAAAGGGACTTCGCAGGGGTGATTCAGTTAAGGATCTTGAGTGGTGAGACAGATGGATTATCCAGAGGGGCCCTAAAAGTAATCACAAGTGTGCTTATAAGAGGGAGGCAGGAGGGGATGTGGCTGCAGAGGAGGACAAAGGTGATGTGCCAGTGGGGTCATGAGCCGAAAATGAGGACGGCCTCCAGGAGCAGCAAGAGCCAAGGAACAGTCCAGAGGGAGAGCGACCCTGCTGGCCTTTCTGTCCAGGGACGTTCATTTCAGACTCGGCCTCCAGGACTGCAAGAGGATAATCTGTGCTGTCTAAGCCGTTAAGTTTGTGGCCATTTGTTACAGCAGCAGCAGGAAACCAAAACAGCCATCCGACGAGATACTGAAGTTTCCAGAACTATTACCGCATCTCTGACTCTCTGGCTGTTATACTTTTCATCACATTTTGGGCTAATTCGTAGAGAACACTGCACATTTGGGGTCACCTCTATGCTAGAGAATACCGGACTCTTGTTCAAGTACAGCACAGTTGGGAACTGAATTGCCAAGAAACTATCAAAGACCAATATTTTTTCATAGTTTAAGAAAGGTCACTCAAGTTTTCTCTTTTTACTTTTTCGAAACCGACATTTATATTACTTTCGAGTTGAAAGTTCAAGCCTGAGGGGGAGGCTACCAGCTGAGCCTCACGCAGGCAGCACACATAAGGCCAGTGTCACCCCTAAGGCTTACTGTGCTACAGCTGGGCGAGTCAGCATCTCCTGGCACAGGGACCAGAGGACAGCAGGAATCCACCTCCTCTCCTCTGTCCCCTTGCACAAAGAGGTTAGCCCCAAGTTTGCTTGATCTCAAGGGAAACCACATCTCAGTGACCATTATTAGGAAAGAGAACCTACTCCTTGCTCTGTGGTGACCTACATGGGAAGGAAATCTAAGAAAGAGTGGATATACGTATATGTATAACTGATTCACTTTGCTGCAGAGCAGAAACTAACACATTGTAAAGCAACTATACTGCAATAAAAATTAATTTAAAAGAGGAAAGAGAACCTACTCCAAACTGCACTATAACAAATATTGTTAAATTACATTGTTTACAATATTCTCTTTTTTTCAAACGATTTGTAAGGGGGCTCTAATAGTATTTTTAAAAAAGATAGTTACAATCCCACCATCTAATTTTGCTAGTGGACCTCATATTTAACAATTAGGAATGTTTTTTGCTGCAGGTAAGTTAAAAACCAACTGACAGTGGTTTACACCAATAATTCATTTCTTTATCATATAAAAAAGCCTCATTTGGCTCCTCTTGTTGATTTAGCTGCTCAGTGACATCACTGGGGATCCAGGGTCTTTCTATGCTTCTGTTCTATTGTGCTTAGCAAGCTTCCTTTCCATCTTCATGCTTGTAACTCTTGTTCACAAGATGACTGCTAGAGCTCCAGGCATCACATTTACTTTCAAAACACAAATCAGAAGGAAGAGACAAAGTTTCTCCACTGTGAGGCTTATTAATTTTTAATCAGTGAAGGAAATCTTTCCAAATTTCCACACAGATGTCTTCTATTTCATGGGCCAGAATTTTGACATTATGGCTAACTCTGTCTGCACTGGGAAATGCTGGGAAAGTAAGTAACTGGCAAAGGGGAAGGAATTGCTGTGATGAGCTTACTAGTTACTATTTATCCCTTGCCTGAGGGAAAACCCTAACTTCCCTGAGATCAAAAGATTTCTACCCTGGCTTCTTATCACAAGGACAAAAGGGCAAATGGGCAGTTGTCAAGGCAATAAACAGAATCTGGCATATTTTAGGACAATATAATTCAAAAATTATAAATTCTCCAAGAATATTTATTCAAGCAAGTTACTATTTTAAATCTATCTTTAAGTGCATATACTTCTGATTAAAATAATTGAAGAAAATTTGGGGAAAGAAAAAAGAACTAAGAATAAAGTGAGAAATGAGAATAAAATAAAATGTTTAAAAGCATCTCCCAGAGACTGTCATGTTGGTATTTAGGTATAAAGATATGTGCAGCCTTTTTGTTTAGTTTGACTTTTTTACTCAGTGCATCTTATCTTTAATACTTTTTAATCAGCCTTTTCCTTAACGATATGTCGTGGGCATTCTCCCACATCATTAATATCCTTGTACATCATCATTTAGAATAGCTATATGATATTCTAAGCAGTAGGTCTATAGTTTAATAGATACAACCAACTCCCACTGTCAAACATTTAGACCGTTTCCTGTTTGTGTTTTTTGGTTTGGTTTTTTATTTTGCTATTAAACACCAAATTATTTTTCTTGTGATGAGAACCTTTAACATCTACTCTCTCAGCAACTCGCCAATATATAATCCCGTATTGTTGACTACAGTCACCACGGTGTACGTCACATCCCCACAACTTATTTATCTTAGAGCTGGAACCCAAAGTACCTCTTAAGCTTCCTCAGAAAATCTTAAGCCAAGATTTTTCATATTCACAAATTGCTCTGCCATCTCATATGTTAACACAGACTGCCAACGGGCATTGGTGTTACGAGTGTCCTAAATTTTCTCTAACTCTGACTTTGGTGCAGGGTATCTACCAAAGGGAGTAACTGCAAAGTTGGATAAAAATAAAGAATGGAGAAGTGTAGCAACAGGGGGAGGGTCAAAATACATTTCTGCTCAGAAAGGAAGGTGAGTCCTTACATCCTGGAAGCACTTCAGGGAAGCACTTCAGAACAAGCTCTATTTCATATCCTTTTACTGCCAAAATGGAGCCATTTGGTAGAGCAATTTCTCACTCATTCATTTAATGATTCTTATGATTAAGTGCCATCAAGAAGTCAGAACTTGGACAGCACATAAAAAGACACAGATCCTGCACTTGGGGTTTATAATCTAAGGGAGGCATATATGCTGGTGAGACAATAAACTCATCACCGAAGAAAGTATTTTCACCTCAGAGGAGGAAAGTTCAAGAGCACTTAGATGGTGGCTTTATTTCACCTGTTATGTCCTTTTGGGGAGGATGAAGATGGGAGTATGAAGGCCATTGAAAAGATTTCATGGAAGAAATGAGCGATGAGAAGTAATGATCCAAGAAGTAAGACTACTGATGAAACAATCCATGCAAAATAAAATAGACATAGCCCTTTTCAAATACACATAGCCACATGCAAAATAGGCAGTGCCATAATTTTGACTGAACTTGTTTCTACAGTTTAATAATCTTCTTTCAATATTCCAGGAAACCATAACACTGTTAAGATACCTCTCATACACACGGGGAGGAAAAAAGAAGAAACCCAAATAGGCCACAGTATTTTCAAATAGATCTTCTCCCAAACATTCTGACCTAACAGAAAGCACGTATGTGATAACGTTTGAGAACTGTAAATTAACAAGCGACACACATTTTGCTGAAGCTTTGACCAAAGGTTCACAGGCTTAACTGAAACTTCTTAGGGTACAAACATATGAATAAACTCTGAAGAAAAGTCATTAATTCTATCTGTCCTTTCAAACAAGTTTTTCATTTTATTATTAAGGGAAGAGATATCATAATAATTTCACTTACTTATTGTTTGGTTTTTGAAACTGAGTTTATGCTTTGTGTGTGTGTGTACTAAAAAAAAAAGGTGTACTATACTGTTTACTTTTCCTTCAAGATTTCTTGGATGTATTTCAAAGTTTTAGATTGAAATTTGCATTATATCCACTTAAATGTCTTTCTTATCTGGGTTTTTTTTTAGTTCTCTAACCTAGTAAAGCCCTAATAAAAGAGAATTATTTGGGGCTTCCCTGGTGACGCAGTGGTTAAGAATCCGCCTGCTAATGCAGGGGACACGGGTTCGGTCCCTGGTCTCGGAAGATTCCCACATTCCGTGGAACAACTAACTAAGCCCGTGAGCCACAACTACCGAAGCCCGCGCGCTGAGAGCCCTTGCTCCGCAACAAGAGAAGCCACTGCAATGAAGAGTAGCCCCCCGCTCACCGCAACTAGAGAAAGCCCGCACACAACCAAAAAAAAATTTTTTTTAATTTTTAAAAATTACTTGTTCTATTATAATTAGTATAATAAATTATATATTTAATGGTATCCACACAGTTTAGAAAATTAGTTTTATTTTTGTCTTCTTAGATGGTCTTGCCTATAAATTCTTACTGGAAGGCAGCTGAATGAAATTAAAAATTTTCAGAAGCATACTGCTATTTCTATTTGGACTGGTGCTGTATGTTAAATTTTGGCCCGTTCCAACTGTTAATATTGTAAAAGGTCAAATACTCAGTGCAATGCATTTTAGTGTCTGCACTAAATGCCAGATTAATCTCAGTGTAATTAATGAGTTTACCCTATATTTATTAAGCAGGAAAACAGGATTATTTCCCTCAGAACCCATGAACCTAGCAGAATGATAAACATAAATTTTGCAGCTGCTGCCCTGACTAGAAACTAGCTATAGAGCCCCAATACTTTCCTTCTTGGTGAGACCCAGAATTACAGTATAAAATCCCATTTACCAATCACTGTAGTCCCATTATCATCAACC
The DNA here is from genome assembly GCF_026419965.1 of Kogia breviceps. Classification (NCBI taxonomy): domain Eukaryota; kingdom Metazoa; phylum Chordata; class Mammalia; order Artiodactyla; family Physeteridae; genus Kogia; species Kogia breviceps. The sequence goes on along the minus strand of NC_081324.1, from coordinate 7,303,656 downwards.
TGAAGGATCAGCATTTTACAAGGCGGGCTAGGTAATTGGAGATTCATACCACTAGGCAGGTTATTATATAACATTATTATGCTAAGTGACAAGGTCATTCAGAAATCGGATTGCATGCATATTGGCCTTGATGCCTCTACAAATTTCTAAAACATAAACACTAGCCATTCAAGTTCACCATAGGTTCAAATGGAAAAGGCAACCAATAGTGGATTCACATCAAGCTTTAGGCAGACCTGGTCAGGAGAAGCTGGCGGGTATGTTACGAGCAGCCTCCATCGTAGTTTCTCATCTTCAAAAAAGTGCCAAAAGCTGCATGGTTTTATCAGCAGTTTACTGACAGTGACCACTGTCACTCCCAATCACAACTGGTGGACATTTAAGGGCATGTAGAAATTACGTGGGCCAGCAGTTTTTAAGGTGTGGTCCCCGAGTCAGCAGGATCAGCATTACCAGGGAACTTGTTAGAAACGCAAATTCCAGACCTACTGAAAATCAGAAATTCTAGGGGTGGAGCCCCGGGAATCCGTGTTTAGGAAACCCTTTGAGTGATTCTGATGAACGCTTTTAAATTCCAAGCAACTCTGCCCCATTTTGTTCCATGTTATGAGTGACAAGACAGTAAAGTCAGAAGGAACCTCAGATCTCCTGACTTCCCTAAGAACATCCTATACCGTTCATACGGATGATTGCATTTTTTTTTAGTGGCAGAGTTGGACTTCATTTGGGGAGTTAAATGGGGGAAGGGGGACTTAGAGCTTTTTTTTTTTTTTAACCTCTTTATTGGAGTATAAGTGCTTTACAATGGTGTGTTAGTTTCTGCTTTACAACAAAATGAATCAGCTGTACGTATACATAGATCCCCGTATCTCCTCCCTCTTGCGTCACCCTCCCTCCCACCCTCCCTATCCCACCCCTCTAGGTGGTCACAAAGCACCGAGCTGACCTCCCTGTGCCATGCGGCTGCTTCCCACTAGCGATCCACCCTGCGTTTGGTAGTGTGCATATGTCCCTGCCCCTCTCTCACTTTGTGTGCTTTGTCATTAGACAGCTGATGTTCCAGAAGCCACGAAGCAGAGCCCAGAGGACACCCAGGGTGCAGTGTGAGGCAGCAAACACACAACCAGGAATTCGGCAATCTGGGTGGTAGACCTCACGGGCACCTGACCGGTCCTAGCAGTGTCGCACCAGCCCCCAGGTTGCTGCTCCGAGTACCAAGTGGGAATCATACCTGCCCTCTTACTTCTCAGTGCCGTTTTCAGAATTAAGTAATTACATGTGAAACTATCCGAAGCCTGAAAGCAACAGATAAACATGTTACTACTTGGAGCCAGCGTGCGGCCCGCGGCCGAGAGGGTGTAACCCGGAAGGGAGGCACCGCCGCAGAGTAGGGGGAGTGCCGGGAGGGACCCCCAGGAGAAGGGAAGGGACAGACCGTGGCCTAGAGCTGGGTGACCTTGAGAAAACCCGTAAAGGACGACGATAAAAATACGCGGGCCGGCCATCAGAAACCAGTACCAACCAGAAAGAGAAGTGAAAGAGGTAGGCTGGATGAGGTGTTCCCGATCACTGAGCTGCAGTTCAACAACAACAAGTGTGTATTTTTAAGGCTACACTGGCCCTGAAGGCGGGGGCGGGGGACAAAATGTGGCGCCGTGGTAAAGGAAGCAAAATCCCTTTGCGGGGACGCGTGGCCGGACGGGGAGGTGAAATGGAGGCGGGGCTGGGTTTTAGTTTCTCTTCTCTAATAATTCTGCAGTCATCGCAGGCAAGTCTGAAAGTCTGACCTCCCGTTAAGAATGCAAGTGGACGTGAGCTGGCCTCCGTGTGGCCGGAACGGAGATGTGATCCGTGCAGATCACAGGCCTGGGGCGGGGGGGGCACCTGGGGAAGCCTAGCTGAGGCGGCAGTAAATAAAAGCACCAGGAGGGAGGGAGGCCACGGTGGCAGGTGAGATCTCAGGCCCCCGGGGGAAAACGACACAGAGAGAAAGCCATGCCTTAGCTTAGGGTTGAAGGAAGATGGAAAGATGAACTTTACTTTTGTTCACCTTCACATTGTCTGGGCTCACGCACTGCAACAAACACGCATTCCTTCTGTGATGGGAAACACGTCAAAGAAAAAAATTGTAATAAAAAACCAATACTATATTATGGAGTTGTGTGCTAAAATTAGCATCAAAGCCGTTAACTGGGGCTAGGAATAAGGTCTGAAGCATCGCAGAGTTCATATGATTAGCGCTGCAGCTCTTTCTATATTAAAACGTAAGAATACAGTTACAGGAATAAGTCATTTAAATAAAAGCAAATCAGCTTGACAGACGACATAAAACTTTGTAATCATCACATTTTAAAATTCTGTATGTATGTATTTTACATTGAACTCCATGAAATTTCTGATTATTTTACAGTTTGTGACCTAAAAACAACTATTATAGGGTTCAATCTTATCCTTCTATTTGGAATAGATAGACGGATTAGAAAGATAGGTAATGTAACTTGAGACTTTTCAAGATTTGGTTAAAATTCTTTTTTGGTTTCATTGTCAGTTTCATTGATTAAATATATTTGCATGAAAAATAATCTCCACAGTTGTCAACTTATACAACTGTACTTTCTATCCTACATTTTATGTCCTCTAGGATTTATGAAAAATGCTAATTTCTATGCAAATGATTATGGTATCCGAAAATGAAACACTGACTTAAGGAGCACGGCCAAATATCTTGATATTAATATCACTTTTAAAAACAGATCAAACATCTTAATTTGTATCCTCCATCTAGTGATAATTTTTAAAACAGAAAACAAGCTCCTGAATCTATCAGAAGGCCCACCGCAATCCCACCGCTCCTAATTTGTGCTGCTGAAGAACCTAATTCCAGAAGCGAAAGGCCTGCGGCATTGCCAGGCCCCTTTCCAATCTGACGTGCGGGACATCGACTGACCGCAGCTGCGCCTATATGTCTCTCTGCCAACAGCACTGACCATTTTCCATCTCCAGTGCAATGTGTTCCTCTTCCAAAAAACACGAGCCGCGCATAATAAAATTGTGGCCACACATATTATAATTAGACCCATTCCCCATGAGCAAATTAATGAATTAACTCCACAGCCTTAAAGCAGATTTGCAGTGAATGGATGATGTTTTGTGACCAGAAAGGTTGGAGCTTTGTTGTTCTGGGGTATCTTTTCCCAGGGCCATAAACATAAACAGCTAATATGTATGGAACATTTATAGGAGTAAGTGCTGTGCAAAGAACTTCACATGTGTTACCCTGTTTAAAATACTTTCTACTTAGCCTAAAACATGAGGTAGATATTATTACACCACCCCCCACCCCACCGCTTGAAAAATGCAAAACCTGGGGTCTTTAAGTGACTTCCAGTTAAGGGCGAACAGGATTTAAATCCAGATCAGTCAACATGCAAATCCTGTACTCGGGGTCCGTTGTGGCTCCGGACGTACAGGCTCAGCGGCCATGGCTCACGGGCCCAGCCGCTCCGCGGCACGTGGGATCTTCCCGGACTGGGGCACGAACCCGCATCCCCTGCATCGGCAGGCGGATTCTCAACCACTGCGCCACCACGGAAGCCCTGGAGGTCAGTTTTGTAGCTGCTGGTTTAGGAACCGTTCCTGACCTTTGAATGCTTTGCCATGAGGACCGGGGAGGGGCAGAGAAGGCCAGGGCCACAGTAGAGGCCCTCAGCAAGAGCTACAGGATCGCATGGCAGCAAAAGTTACAGCTGCATCCACCAGGACACTCCGGAGAAAACCCCAAAGGGAAAACATTCTGCATGCGGCACAGTATTTACGGAGGAGAGGAGGATTCTCAAACGTCCTGTTGCTCATGAGGCAGTCAGTAGACCCACAGCTTTGACAAACACCAAAGGATGTGCAAATTAAACTGTTAAAGTGTTACATTTTAACTGTTGCTGCATAGTAGGTTTTCATTCTTTGAATATGAGCCCAAATCATCTATTTCTTTCTTATTCTTTCATGAAATGCCTTCTACAATTCCATTCAGTGAATGTTTGTCTTGAACTGATCATCGGTGATCACTACTGCTGATCATTTCAGATGTGTTCCATCTCTATTAAGGGAAAAAGCTTCATTTTTCTTCTTAATTAAGAAATAAGAGGGGCTTCCGTGGTGGTGCAGTGGATAGGAATCTGCCTGCCAATGAAGGGGACGCGGGTTCGAGCCCTGGTCCGGGAAGATCCCACATGCCGCAGAGCAACTAAGCCCGTGCGCCACAACTACCGAGCCTGCACTCTAGAGCCCACGAGCCACAACTACTGAAGCCCCCGCACCTAGAGCCCATGCTCCGCAACAAGAGAAGCCACAGCAATGAGAAGCCCACGCACCGCAATGAAGAGTAGCCCCCGCTCACAGAAAGCCCGCGTGCAGCAACAAAGACCCAACGCAGCCAAAAATAAATAAATAAATAAGTTTTTTTGAAAAGAAATAAGACAATAACAAAAATGGTCCTTAAGGGTCTTTGGCCCTAAAATCAATCACTCCAGAATTTACTGATGCTGTCATAACCAAATACCGTAAACTGAGTGGCTTAAACAAGAGAAATTTATTTTCTCACACTTCTGGAGGCTGGAAGTCCAAGGTCAGGGCGTCAGTATGGTCAGATATTGGGGAGAGTTTTCTTCCTGGCTTGCAAATGGCTGCCCTCTTGCTGTGAGCTCACATACCTTTCCTCAGTGAGTGTGGAAAGAGAGAGAGCTCTCTCTTCTCCTTCTTATAAAGTCACCAATGCTCACTGATTAGGACCTCACCCTTATGACCTCATTTAACGTAGTTACATCCTAAAAGCCTTATCTCCAAGTCAGTCACACTGAGGAGTAGAGCTTCCACAAGTGAATCGGGGGGGGGGGGGGGGGGAGGACACAGTTCAGTCCACAGCAGTCCTGCAACCGTTGGGTTCAGTCCAGGATCCCAACCATCACAGGCTAGATGCACCATGAGAATCTCGCCTCTGGTCCACACCAATGTCAGCATCTCAGGGCAACTGAGTGGGTACCCTCACCTCAATTATGAGTTCTAAATCCACACCAAAGCAAGAGCATATTTAAGCTAAGAAAGGCTGCCAAAATCAGAATTCTGAGGTTTGGAGTTTTTTAGAGAACTGAGAACTCAGAAAGAGTCCCTGGGATCCAAACCCAAACACCATATACAGCCCTCCCCCACAAATACCTACCAAAGACCCCCCTTCAAGTGGAGAACCAATGAACTATGAGGGCCTTGGAGCCTCCTGAATGCTGAAACGCCGTCACAGTATGGAGCATTTCCAGCCTGTGAACTGGCCGTTTTTGCAGCTACGGCTTTCCCAGACCCTCTGTAGTTTGTGGGGCCACTTCCAACAGAGTTCCCTGTACCCCAGGGCATCTCAAGCAGGAGGGATGTGCTCCAAGACCAGAACTTAGTTACAGAGGACACCCCGGTGCACACATCCATCCATCAGGGCACAGGCAGAGAAGCAGACGCACTTGGAGAGACACATGGAGACAATGCAAGGCATCGGCTTATGTACTTTTGGGGGCTCACTGGACAAGTTCAAGATCACAGGCGGGGACTCCAGGACAGGACGTGAAGCTGCCATCCACAGGCAACATTGCTCCTTCACCAGGAAATCCTCAGTGCTGCCTTTCACCTGATGGAATCAGCTCCATCCAGATTCTCTGGGATCATCTTCCTACTTCTGGACTCTAACCACACCTACGAAACACCTCAGAGCATCACCTCAGTTAGTGTCTGATTAAAACCGGGTCTGTGGCCCAGCCAGGTTCACACAGGAAAGACCCCCCAGCCTGCAGGCGTCTCCTCTGCCCTATAGAGGGCTGTCGGGCACCACGGTGTAACCCCCAGTGAAATCTGAGTGTACTTTTCTACTGCGAGGGCTTCATGAAACAACGTATGTAAAAAATACTAAACAGAAAAGTTTTCACACATATAAGAGTCTTGGTTTTAGCACTGTTGGTATCAGAGAATGTCTGCCTGTTATTCTAAAAGCAAAAAAAATATATTCTTACAAGTACACAGGGGCATCAGGCAGTACCATCTCACCAGGAATGAACTCTTGCATCTCTGCTACTTTTGCTGACTTCCGTGTGTTTCTTAATTTTAGCCCGTGTCACTCAATCTAATCTGTATCCTTCTCTTAGTCTTAGGAGAATAGCCATCTACTTCAGCATGTATTTTTCTCAATGAGTGAAGAGTATGCAATGAGTGAAGAAAAAAGTCCAGACAAAAATATCACACTGATGCAGATTTCCCTACTGTCTACAGTGTACCTGCTGCCGCCCAAGCCAGCGAGCAGCTCCAGCCTGTGATCCTGGCTGTGAGACCGTGTGAACTGTCCCTTCCCCAGGAGCTCTGCAGCTTGTCCAAGACCAGTTTTCATTCCAGTGCATCCCACATATCCAGAGGCTGAACGGGATTTCAGACAATGATCTTAACCACCAGCTGTGTCCCTACACGCATCCCCGCACTAAGCTCCCAAGTCTCAAGTACCTAGATGGACAAAAATTATTATGTTTTGTAGTTTCTGCCACAAAGGAAAACATATATTTTTTTAAATACAGCATATATACATATATTATTGATATAGAGATATAGATAGATGCAGACTTAATGAATCTATCTAAAGTTTTGATTGTCAGTAGAAAGCAAAAGGCAGAATACATGTGTAATGATGCAAGTCATTGATGAATTTTTCCCAACAGTACACACTTCAACACACACCAAGCAATAAGGAAGCTGCCTCTGTGCATGGATTAGCTCCAGGGGGCACAGGTTAGCACAGACAATGAAGATTAGGAGGGATGTTAAACCTTCGATTTACTGTTTTTATAGCCTATCTCTTTCCGCTTATTTAAAAATACAGCTGCAATATGTAAACACTGCCAGAACCTACTGTTATTAAAGTAAAAAGGCAAACCATTCAGAAGTTTGTAAATATCAGAATAACAATCATCGGCCATTCATTTTCTATACAATCACATTTTTTTTTCCAATAGACTCACATGTCAACCATCCTGTGAAAATTACACAGGATGTGTAATTAGGTTAAAATGCTCGAGAATAGTGAGGCAAGTCGGTAATTGAAAGTTATCAATAAGACAGAGCGTGTCCGATTGTCAACTGGCTTCTCCAACACCCCCCCCCGCACCCCACACCATACCTCCTGTGTAGGCCACGTTTCTCTGCTTTCCATCCCATGTTCTAACAGCAGTAACAGGATATTCTAAAATACACTAAGACTGCATCTTCTCAGTTCAGTTTAACTGTCTGTCACAGGAGACAAAAAGAAACTATCTTAACAAAAGAACTCTGATAAGAGATGATAGTCACCAGTTAATCATCCCCTGAATGTTAACCATCACAGCTTGTAAGCTATTTACCCTATCATCTCTTTATTTTCTATCTTTAAAGTACCCTATTGCGGTATAGCAATCCTCTCTAGAGCAATTTTAAAGGGCAGCAAAATCTTCGAGCACAGTCTTCCGTATTCAGAATTAAAACATGCTTCACTGTTTTTAACAAAGGCTCTAACAGAATGAAAGCTTCATTCTAAAACCGCGGGAATCATTCATCTCCTCTGGGTGGTGTTTGTCCTAAACTAAATGTTTCTTTCTTCCCTGTGACAATCAAATCAACGCTCTGATTTTTTTCTCCATTTTATTTTTATGTTGACAGCATGCTATTGTTAAAAAAAAAATCATCTGAAGAAGAGACTCTCCCCATCAAAACAATAGCAGCAACAAAAATCTATAGGCCTTATAAGAAATAATTTGGATAATTCTCAGGTGACTGGACTGTCTTTACTGGAAATTAATTTTGATTAATAAGTATATCCATCCTATGAATTTGAGTGGTAAGAGAACTGCTTACCTAATTTTCTGTTCTCTAGTAAGAATTCCAGAATGTCTGTATTCATTCTTTCTCACATATCATGGAGTTATTCAGCTCTCTCTATGAAACTGTCCTATTGGTCACTATCATGAAATTATTTCATTAAGATGATGTGTATTTCAGGTAATGAAGAATTTTACTGAAACTTAGCAGAGTCTTACTAAATATTAAGTCATTGTAAAAATCCAACAAAAACTGGAAGTCACTGCCATTATCGTGAGAATCATTAAATATCACTATTTATTAACATTGTCAAGAACTGTGGACAGTCTAAGATTTCACCCCACATGCCAGCTAGCCAGTAAGCCTGCCACAGTTCCGTGGATGCTGGCAGAAGACAAGAGACCCCTGGATCAGAGACTAAGGACCTTTTATTACTCACAGCAATAGCATTGGCCAGAGTATCAGCATTTATGTCGGTTTCCTGAGTCCCATTTCTTACAGGGAGATGAAGAGAGGGTCAGGTGACACCCACACATGAAGCAGGTTGTGTTACAGGAGAGGAACCACGAGCACGGGAACCCCAGTATTTTATAGTGGGCGATTATCCAGCCTGAACTTTGTCCCAGAGGGAGAATTATCCTTACTTCATGGGACATAAGCAAATCTTCCCTCTTCTCCAGAGGGAGACACTTGCTCCATTTTTCAGAAGAAGGCCATCCGTGCCTTTGCTCACAAAACATGCAGAAATGCAAGAGGCTCGTGGAGGATCGTCTACCAACAAACTTTCACCTCCTCATTTTTTCACTAAACTCGCATCTGTTCAGATCTTTAAAACGTTTTAAATTGGTACATTTGTTGGGGTCAGTATGTTATAATGAAGCTAAAAATAATCATTTCCTTATTCTCCTATTTATACCTATAGCATACATTTGACAATCACATTTAGCCTTACATTATTATTAAAATTCTCATTTTAAAAAGGATTGTCATTTCCCCATTAGCCAGGACCAGGCAACATCATTAAATTATTTTGATTCAACAAAATAATTATTGACCGTCAAAGACGTGCGAGGCAATCGATGAGACATCGGTCCTTCTATCTTCTATCTGCACAGAGTGAGCTGCTGCATTCATTTTTCATAGTTTTATTCATTAATATTTAGTGAGTGCCTGCTGTGAGCCTGACATTTTACAAGGCTCCAAAGACAAAGGTAAATAAGCTTCCTTTCCTCAAGTTCAGGGTAAAAGCTCACAGAAGAGACACCACGTTAAGAGATGAGCAAGACGTATACAGGAGGTGCTAAGAAAGTGTAGCAGGGGCTTCCCTGGTGGCGCAGTGGTTAAGAATCCGCCTGCCAATGCAGGCGACAGGGGTTCGAGCCCTGGTCCAGGAAGATCCCACGTGCCACGGAGCAACTAAGCCCGTGCGCCACAACTACCGCACCTGCGCTCTAGAGCCCGCGAGCCACAACTACGGAAGCCCGTGCGCCTAGAGCCCATGTTCCGCAACAAGAGAAGCCACCGCAATGAAAAGCCCGCGCACCGAAACGAAGAGTAGCCCCCGCTCGCCGCAACTAGAGAAAGCCCGTGCGCAGCAACAAAGACCCAACGCAGCCAAAAGTAAATAAAATAAAAATTTTTTTTTAAAGTGCAGCAGACTCAGGATGGGTGAGATGGTGCCAGGCCTCCAAGATGGATTCTTCAAGAAAAACAGGAATTAGCCTGAAAGAGCTGAGCACAAAGGAGTGTGAGGGTGGACATTCCAAGCAGAGAAAGAAGCCCATGCCACGGGTCAGGGAGCCTCTTTAGCTGGGAACTGTGTGTCCTTTAGAAAGAGGCCGTGAAAGCAGACATGGAGGTGGAGGCTGGAAAAAGCTGAAGCTGGAGAAGTGAGCACAGTTCAAATCAGAGTCCTTAGGGGCAGTTTCAATATATTTATACACATATATGTAGGAAAGAGTTTAAGGGTACAATGTGGTTAAAAGGAAGCCCTAGAGGATTTGTCTTGAAACCATATTTGTAAGCAAAGCAATGTTTTTTACATGGATTTTTACTGGAGAGGAGTGGAACTGATGGATTTTGTACATGAGGGTCGAGTAAAGAACCCCCAAATCATACCCTCGTCACCACCATTGAGAACCTTAAGTACTTAAGTACCATGCGGGAGAGTTTGCATTTACCCTGAACAGGTGTGCAGCGGGGTGGACACCACTGGTCTGGAAGCCCAGCTGGCTGGCTACGGCCATAAGCCTGGTGAGAAATTTCGGGCAGAGGTAGGGAGCGTGAAGAAAATAAGCGGATTCAAGAGGTTTTGAAGAGGTAGAACCTGCAGGACTTAGTGGCTGATGGCAGGAGGGGAGATGACAGCAAAGCGTGGAGACCAGGATGGCTCCCAGTTCTCTGACCTGGGCTGGGTTGATGGGTGCCATTCACTGAAATAGAAAGGACCGGAGGACAGGAAACCGGGCAGGGAAGAATGCTGGGTTCAGTGTTGGAATACCACCCGTCAGTAAGGGACAAGTTTTTGTTTTCTGGCCATGCTCTCCTGTTTACTTGAGGAATGCCAAGTTGAAGAGACACAAAGGTTTTCCCCATTTGAAAAGCCTCTCATTCTTTGTCGGTAGGTGATAGAGAGCATGGCAGACAGCAGATCTCCAGCTGCTGGGCTTTCCCAAATGGGAACCCCCAAACAGCTCACCTTTCCCTCCTCCATTTTTAGAAATAAATTCTCTCTTCAATTTATCAGAGCCTAGTTATTTAGTAAATTCAACAATATCCAGAAACCCATTTCAAATAAAAGGGAAGCAAAACGAAGGCATTACTACAACATGTTGGGATCCACTCCCTGCATTGGTTTAATTACACTGTCCCACTTCATCTCCACTGCTCGGGGGGAGTTGCTAGGACGGTTCTCATTTCACAGATAAAGAGGAACCTCAGGCTTCAGCTACGGTCAGGACTCGAGAACTCAAGTCTATCACACCCTGAATTACATTCTTTAACTTTCCTGTGTTCCCCATACAATTTCGCTTCAAAGTTTCTAAAAGGTGTAGTATTTTGCCGTCTTCAGTCTTGTTTCTAAGCCTGCTGAAACCATTTAGATTATCTGTATTATAACTCTGCTCAAGGCTTAAGGCTAGTAAAGTCTGCGAGTCTGGCAGAATCAACAGTTCTCAAGGTCCCATCTCTGGTCTCCCAGGCACTTCTTTCACAACTGAGAGGAATACATTTCTTAACGCAGCTAAACGCCAGTTTTCTTTCTGAGAATTACATTTCTAATCTCCTGACTGAAAGGAAGAGGAGGGCCTATTTGCTCTGGCCGAATTCATATAATACTGGTACCAAATTCTCAGGGCAAGCAAAAATGCTCTCCTTTCTCAGCGCCCTCCTGGTCCTTTCTCTAGAAGTCCGTATTTCTAGCTCCTGACAGATGCCTGTTCTTTGTCTTAGTTGTTGAGAGATTCTTTCATTATCATTTCATTGGATTTATGTTTGGAATGACTTGTCTACACAAAAAAATGTTTTAAGTAAAATACATATGACTGAAGATCAAAAGTTGCAGTCATTAGATGATAGTACTACCAGCCTGAAATATATGTATACGTATGTGTGTGTGTGTACATATGTATGTGTGTATTCATATATATATATATATATATATATATATATATGATATATCCAACCAAAGCACATAGAAAAGGTACTCACATTGGGCAGACCTGTCTTAAGTAAAAATATAATTTCCTTTAAAATTTTTAACAAAAATAGTTTTCTGACCACTTCAAGCCCCCTCACCACATGACCCCTCAGTGAATCAATCCAGGCTGAAACGTTCTCTAACATGTCAATGGTAACTAATAAACACTTTCCTGACAGAGTCACATTAAAATTGAGGCTCCACAGGACTGAATGTTGTCCAGCTTTAGAGGAGTTAAAACTCAGAATTCGATTCTTTTCGACTTGGTGTCAAAAAATGACAAGTGACCCTTTATTTTAACTTCAGCTGCTTTCATACTTAGAAAACTCTCCCAATTCTTTCTAGTTATTTTTCATGCTTATTTTTTCACTTTCTTTTCAAGGTCTTTGTAATTTATTTTTATATATAGTGTAGGAAAGAGTATAAACTAATATGTTTCCTTAAAGAGCTGGCCAAATTTCCCAGTACTAGAAATTTTTAAAATTTGATAGAATTAGAGACTTATGTAGAGGCATAAAGACCCAAGGAAATGTAAAGCTTTTCTGTCTTTGACTTAGTTAATTAGGAAATTTTAATTTTTATATGATTTACCAATTTAAGTCAATGTTATTAATTATGTAAACACAAATGGTTTCCATAAAAAGATTACACTCTACAGCGGTAGTGAAATTGAGTGGATTTAGTAACACTGGCCAACGCACCGTCATGGACATAATCCAGGAAAAATCAGATGGATTATTGATCATAACTTTCTAAGATTTAGCATTTTATTCTATTAAGTGATTGTTAAATATTTTTTAAAATATACGATAGAAACTAACATTTCTGACTTTCACAATTATAAAATCAAAGTAAAACATATAAAGATATACTCTTGGAAAAAACAGTGAATATCCATATTCTCACAGTCCAGTAACATGAAATAAAGTAATTCAGATTATCCTGTGCTCTTCTGAAAATCAATATAACTGTGGGAATTAAAAGAAAAAAAAAGTTATGAGGCCTGCTTGCTCCCTTGCCTCTAAAATACGTTTTGCGCTTCCCCGGTGGCGCAGTGGTTGAGAATCCGCCTGCCGATGCAGGGGACACGGGTTCGTGCCCCGGTCCGGGAGGATCCCACATGCCGCGGAGCGGCTGGGCCCGTGAGCCGTGGCCGCTGAGCCTGTGCGTCCGGAGCCTGTGCTCCGCAACGGGAGAGGCCACAGCAGTGAGAGGCCCGCATACCACCAAAAAAAAATACGTTTTTGTTTGCCAAATCATGCCCTTTTCTCTGTTGTGCTAACTGTGGGGTGGCCTTAACCTTCTGGGGTGAGTGAAGTTTCAAGCCAGCAGCCTGGATTCCAACACTGGTGTCTGTGCACCCAGGAGAGAAAGAGGACTGATCCTATAGGGCTGCCAGGTGGATTAAGTAAATCAACATGAGTGAAACATCTGACACTTCCTGGTACACTGTTAGTGCTCAGAATTAATGACCACTAATATCGTGAGTCAAGCACTCGGACACTTGATGTATGACTGTATCCCACCCGAGGTCACCTGGTGAGGCTAGGACCGGCCTTAGAGCCTGTGCTCTCAACCCTTCCCTGTCCTGGCCTGTTTTCAGTGAAATCATTAAAGGTAACGTGGCATTGTAAAATGGCAATAATTCTACAAACATTTTCTAGCCTTCTGACATTAGTACTTAATATTAAACAATAACTGATGAAAATATATTTCAGTCTCTCACAGAGTAAAAATAAAATAAAGATAACTAATTAAAAATTAAAAGCTAACCAGGGGTTAAAATGATTTTCACTGCTGTCTCTGGGTACAATGGTGATGAAATGCCTAATAAGGATTTCTCAACCTGCCTAGAAAAGTAATTTGGATTTTTTGCAGCAGCTTCTCATAAAACAGAAGAAATGTCCACAGAACAAGTCCTTTGTCCTGTACTCCTTGACTCCATTTTCATGAATCTCAGATCTCCTATTCTCTATTTATCTGGATATTTTCAATATCAATACAGACACTGCAATATCGACTTTCCAGGAAGTGCTACTAACGAGAAACTATCTAGGCTTCAGATTTCCAAGTTCTGAAATTACTGCAGTTTATTGATTGTATAATGAGAACGCAGAATACTGAATTTAACTATAGTAAGAAATATTTGTAGGTCTTTCTCAATGACAATGAATGTCCTCAACTCCTCACCACACCCAACCATTCTGGCCTCATTCTTCTCTAGGTCGGTACCAGCAGTTTCCAACGCTCCCACTGGACCTGGAAGAATGCTGATGAGTTGGAGAAAATCAGGAAGAATTATAAGTAAACCCTAGGAAATGCACATAAAACCAGAGGCTTCTTTTTATCTTTGCACTACCTTCTGTGAGAAATTGTTCTATCTGGGGCTAAATTTAATCTATCAGATGTGTGACTGTGGGAAAAGATTGATTACAGCTCCTCTGTCTTCTCACTGAATGAGCGAGCTTTTGAACTGCAAATCCGATCCAATCACTCATCTTTAAATCATTCAAAAGTTTTCTATCAATCATCCATTAAAAAAATATCCAATTGGCTTCATAAGATATAACAGACTCTCCAGGGTGTGTCCCCTCCCCACGGCCATATCTCATCTGCTACAACTCACCATCTGGAATTTTATCTTTCATTATTAGCATCATGAGGGCCTAATTCCTAATGGTGAGATAGAGTCTGAAAGCCATGACCATTTGGGCACTGTGGTCTTATACTGACTAACAAAATATTTACAAATCTAAGACAAAATTTTGTTAGTGATTATCAGAATGTTTCCCAGATCTCTGAAAAATCAACCGAGTCATTTCTAGAAGGAAAAATTCTAGGTAAAGTTCTACAGAGAATGAGATGAAATCAGATGTGTCGAGTGCTAGGCACACTTTTGGACGCTCAACCTCAAACTCGTTTCAGAGGTCTTCAGACTAAATGCAAGCTTCACCTTGTATCTACTGCAGAATAAAACTGGGCTACACTCTGAAAACCTGACAGTAAATTTTCAATAATTTTGTTAATCTTCCTCATAGTTAGTCTTTTTTGCAAACTTCCTCCTGTGTAAACTTATGTGACATTCCATATTTTTTCTATAACATTTCTGTCGTAACTCAAATCTCTAACTATACATATGTAGGGAAGTCCCAAGCTCTTGGAAAAGTGTTTCTATGCACTTTTAAAATCTGCAGAAGAGAATTATATCAAATAAAAATTTCCATTTTCTCCCTAAGATATCATCTTGAGGACGATCAGCTGGAAAGTATTCTTGTTATTGATTTGCAGGAGATTAATGTGACTTTTCAGTAAACTTGTTAAAATACCTCAGATTATAGTTCTGGAGATCTCAACCTGAACTGGGCACACCCTACTTCATGATCCTGAATAGCTCCTTGATTGCTAAAACTTTCTATAAATAATACAGTCATAAATGGAAACAAAGATGTATCAATATATAACTTATTTTTATTAACATTATATTCAAAATTTTATACCTAAACCCTTGAAAATAGTAATGAAAAATTTATAGCTCAAACACTAAATAAAAAACTGAATTTTTATTTTATGATATTTTCCCATTCCTCAAAAAACTGCATTTTTATATTTTCCCATTCCTCTTGTTGAGCAACACTGATGAATTTTTATTTTATGTATTCTCTACTCAGTTTCAACTTAGATTATCCCATGTTAATATTTACCATTTTAGTAGCTGCCACAGATTGCTTATACCTTCCACAACTATTCAAATGCATTCTGCTAGCAGTGAAGAGTTCAGCTAAGTTTTGTGACGAGAGATCAGTTATAGAAAATTAATATCACAGTTGTAGAAAATACCCCAGTAGGTAATTAAAATACATGAGAAATGAAATGCAAGCAACAGGAAAACATGAATGCTACATCAACCAGAATAATAGACAGAAGACTATTTTTAGTCCAGAGAATTTATGAAATGGGTATTAAAAATGTAATTCTGTATGAATCAAATTAAGCCATCTTTAAAACAAATTAAAGTATTATAAACTATATTGTGTTGGATATTTTTCAGTGTTAGAATGCAGTTGCTAACCCACCAGTCTCTTTATAACTGGAGGCCAGGTACTACATAGAATTAAATAATATGTATTTTCCCATTCAAAAATTTCTTATTTTTAAATATATGAGTAAAGGATATTTAGATGTCCACTTACGAAACAAGCGAAAAAGGTCCATAATTTTAGGGGTGAAAGTGCCATTATTAATAACAATAAATGTATGAATGTATATTAAAGAAAGGAGAATAAGAGGGAAAGGAAAAGGGAAAAGAAAGCTTTTGCAAATTAAAATTAGAGCAGTAAAATCTTTTTTATAATTTAGTAAGCTTGGAAGAGAAGGTTAAGCAAACCTCAAATCTCCCAGAAAATAAAGCAGCGAAAAAGAGAGTGAAAATAAAAAAGATTGGAAAATTATAAGATCAGAACAGCACTGGAACATATAAATAATAGATGGTTAGAGAAAGAGAACAGAAGTGGGAGAAAGAGAGCAGAGAAAAATGGTGGAAGGGAAATAATCAACAAAAATTAGAATAATAATCCAGAAGTATTTCCCAGAAATGAGACACGTTGGTTCCTTGATTGAAAAAAAAAAATCTCATAAAGTATTTGGAAAAATTCTCACACCCTGACACATCATTATGAACCTCATAACAAAGGATCAATGCCAGGCACTATTGCAAACGCTTTGTTTCTACTTCAGTAGCAGGTTGTGAAGATTAAATGAACTAGTGGGCTGTGTGTGTGTAGTGTTCGCACGCTTGTGTGCATATACCACGATACAGCACCCCTGCTCTTAGTATTAATATTGTATTATATAAACACTAATGTAATGCACCATTAGACTGTGCTATTATGAAATAACTCTTAACACATGATCCTATTGGTAGAAACTATTATAATTGCCGTTTTACACTTGAGGAACTCGAAGGACAGAACAGTAAAGGGATAGCGTGGGAACTCAAACCCAAGTCGTCTTCCTTCAGAGCCAGCACAATTAACCATCACACAATACAGGATCCTTAACTTAGGGCATGAACCAAGAGAGATTCCCAATAAATTAAAAAGCTGAAGATAGTAAAAGAAATTTATGAAAATATAAAAAGAACTTAGAAGAAAATATGTTAATAGTCTTGTGATGAAGAAAGACTTATTTCAAGACACAAAATCAGAAACCACCAACACTTGACTACAAAATTTAAATACTTTATGTAGCAAAAGGAAATTAAACAATAAGATGCAATTTTTCATCCTTCAACCTGGCAACATTTTTAATCTAATTAATATCCAAATCATCTAATGTTAAGATTAAAAGTACTCTTATACCCTCCAAGTGGTAATGTAAACTACTGCAATGCAAATTGACAGTTTATATCAGAAACAGTGGCATAAAACAAGCATTAAAATTTTTCTTTTTTTGACAATTTGAAGGATGAAACATTACATGTCCTGTTTAATCATTTTATGTAATCTTAAGCCAAATTACATAATTTCACTAGCAAGTACAAATACCTCCCAGAGAAAAGGTCAAGAAAATAATAATCCCTAACAAAAGAAAAGGTGTCACCTACATTTTCTCAGATTAATGTCTCCTGATTAATTTTACTTATTATAAAATGGACTATGGACTGAACTGTGTCCCCCAAAGTTCATAGGCTGGAGCCCTAACTCCAAATATGACCGTATTGGAAATAGGGCCTTTAAGGAGGCAATTAAGGTTAAACAATATCATATGGGTTGGAGAGAGATCTAACAGAATTAGTGTCCTTATAAGAGGAAGAGACCCCAGGAAAGTGCACACAGAGAAAAGCACCAGTGAGGACCCCCTGCCAGCCCAGGAGAGGGTCCTCACCAGGAACCAACCCTGCCAGCACCTTGATCTCAGACTGGCCCCGGGACTAAGAGAAAATACATATATGTTGTTGGAGCCGCCCAGTCTTACGGAACTGATATGAGGAATTTTTAAAATAATATTTCTAATGTAGTTAGCATAGAAATATGTTCTCAATGAACAGTAGTTATTCCATCATGGCTTTTCGTTTCCAAATCACTTTCTGTCTGCATTGAAACCCATGATCTTCATCCCCCGGTGGCTCAGATGCGCTGAACCGAGCCTCAGTTCCCCCCAGCAAATCTATTCGAGGGCCATGGAGCTCCTGGGACCCTGGAGTCCCCACCGGCATTTCTGGAGCACCCGTCTAAGGGAGCACAAAGATCGACCCAAAACATAGTCCGCTTTGAACTCTAATGAGAACCAACTGAGGAAAATTAAAATACAGCCTATAGAAGAACCACTACCTACAGGTCCTGGGCATTTCTAAGCAGGACTAATACATGGTAGGTTTTTACTAAGAGACTGGAGATGGCCCTTGTTGCTTCTACCTCCTGTCTGGTTTCACCTTTCACCCGGCTGCAAGGTAAACATACAAGTTTTAAACATCCCATAAAAACCTGCTGGCCCCAGATTCACTGCAGTGGGAGCCCTGAAGCCCTCTGCTTTGCACGCCAGCTTATTCTTCCATCCCCCCCTCCAGCATCCAGGCCTGATCTGCCGCCTGCCCTCCCCTAACAAGGGGTTTCTAGCCACGGAAATCAGCGTCTCCCCCTGTGTCCGCTGAGACCTGATCGTTGCTCGTGCCCTTATTCCAGGCTGCTCCCTTCCTCAGGAGGCAGCTGTTTTATTGGGGGTTTTTTCCTCCTTTGTTTCGTTTGTTTTGTTTTATTATTTCACGGGACAACACTCTCTCCTCTCCCCCAGATTCTAACAAACTAATAAAACACACAAATTCACGTCAGCACGTAGCATTACTGGGGCATCGCCTCTTACCAATTAATAGCCACGAGCTTTATGCTTTGGGAGTCTTCCGACTTCCTTCCAAAACAACTTCCTTTACATTTTATGTAAAGAATAGAATCGGTGTTAGTAAGTATGGAAAACTAGAAGCTGGCGGAAAGCGAATGGGCAGTGGTAACTGTGCCAGGCAGCGAAGTACGACTTAATCCCTCGGGAAAGAGGAGATACTCATAAGAGCCTGCCGTTCTCCACTTTTTCCCCTAGGTGTGATGTGAATCTCTGGTCCTGCATTCCGATTTGGTCGTTATTTTCTACTGTATTGTGTTCCACCTAGTTTATTCCTGGTTTGAATCTCTCAGGATGCGGCAGGAAGTTTTCCTTCTATGGCTAGAGTCACTTCACCTTTCCTGTCACGTGGTACTCTTCAGTTTCCAGGAGAAGTCATGTCATTTTGTTAGAATAAACAAACGTCTTAAACGCCTCTGTATCCAGTATATGTCCTTCCTTTCGGAGTGGACCCATGCTTCTCCACCTGGGGCTCACATACTTGCCATGGAGGGAAGGGGGTAGGGGATGGTAGGAAGTGTCATTTCAGAGTATACTTCAAACCACCAGGTAAATACGATATGTTTCTCTCCCAGACTGTCAATGTTACCTGAATATATGGGTAGAAAATATTATTTTCCATTAAAACAAACATGAATATATAATGGAGTAGAAATGAAAATTCAAAAGGACTTTTAAGATAGACTGATAGCTATGAACAAATTTGTTACTTTTAAATTGCAGCATCCCCCAGATGCCCAGAGTCTGTCTTTCAGGGGGATGGTCTGGAGGGGAAAGTTTAGGAAGGATTTAAATAGGGTCTCTGTTGAGTGGAATGAACAGGTCTAGTCCAGCAAGTTTTTAATTTAAGCCACAAAGTTGATTTGTTTTGTTTTGTTTTCATCACCAGTGCCTAAGGGCACAATTCAAATAAATGTTGACAGAATGATTAATTGCTTCTCTCTTTTGTTCTCACACTCATTGTTGCCAAAATCAAACAGCACTTATTAAGCCTTCATATGTTCAGCTCTGATCGAGGTATGTTATTTTTGTGATAAGCAGAAACAGCATCATTTGTGAACTGTCCGTAAAGAAATGGTTGAGATAAGAAAAAAACATCATATAATCTTCAGTTAGACTAGAAATTGTCTGTAGAGGAGAAGAAGAAATCTTAAAGATGACCTTGAAGAAAAATGATATTGCAAGCCTGTCACAGTGAGAACAGTGTACTGCGAGGGTGGACCAAGTATAGACACTGAACAAGAAAATGGACAAGAGCGAGGACACACTCAGCATAGAAAGGAGGGGTAAAAACTAACATTTATTAGGTACCTACCATCCCAGGTGTCTTCCTGTATGTTGTTTTCTGTAACGCTCAGAATACCTGAGGAAAGTATGTTCTTTCCGTGCAAGAACAAGAGGCTCAGAAAGGGACGGTAGAGTTGGATGTTGGACTCAGCAATTTCAGAGTCCGTGGTGGTGGTGTCTACACACTCCGTGGAGCAGAGGTCACTGGTGATTGTTGAACTGAAGTGTACAGTTCCGTAACCAGCTCTTCTAAGCTCCGCTGGCGTCCTGCTCTGATTCCATACAGCACTGGCTGTGCGGACCCTTCATTTGATGTTTACTGTTATCTATCCTTGTCTGATGATCGTTCCCAAAGCAGCTTGTGAACTCTGGAAACTCAGGAACCATGGCTTCCATTACTTTGTCTTCCCTGTGGAGTCCTGAACGAGTTTAGTAGATGCTTGGCAAATTTTAGTTGCATGATTGAAGTTTTATCCCCAAGATTCTAGATTCTGTGTGCACAGGCAAAGACTCTTCTGTATTCACGACTTAAACCTTAGCCTTTAGACCACAAGTAATGTGAATTAAAAGTGTGCTCTCGCATTGCTCTCTTTCAGATATTTCTAACATTTCTTAAAATAACAGGATAAAACCAAGCCAGGAACATGGTCTTAATATTAGGATTTCCAACTGGTTTGTGCTCATGAACGCCAGTCTCTCCTCTTACGGAAACTGAACTATCACCCAGCAAGTCAATGGTGAGAAAAGGAGGCAAACTGTTAAAATTTTAAGTGATGTTCCCCATATCGGATTAGAGTATCACAACCTCGTCCTATAAGCATCATGTCAAAAGGCCACCTCCTTAGGGAAGCCTTCACAGACTGCCCCCCTATGGATGGCCGTGCTGGATAGAGTCCCTCATGGCCTCTGTCTCTTGCTGTGGGGATGCATTTAACATGTATGAATTTAATTGATACACATTGATTTAATACTCAAAAGCACCATATTATACCATTTTTGTCATCCTGAATGTGCAGATAAAGAAACTGCGAAACCCAGAGACCAAGTCTCTCAAGATCAGTTACAACGAGTTAGTCGCAGGGGCAGCACGTGTGCCCGGATATCTCCTAAGTCCCCCAGCTGATCTCGCCTCTAACGGCCAAACCCTCCTGCCTACCCCCAGCTTCATCTTCCTCATTGCCTCCTCAGGGTCCTACAGCAAAGAGAAGACACACTTAGCTGAGATTTTTTTTTTTTTTTGCGGTACACGGGCCTCTCACTGTTATGGCCTCTCCCGTTGCGGAGCAGAGGCTCCGGACGCGCAGGCTCAGCGGCCACGGCTCACGGGCCCAGCCGCTCCGCGGCACGTGGGATCCTCCCGGACCGGGGCACGAACCCGCGTCCCCTGCATCGGCAGGCGGACTCTCAACCACTGCGCCACCAGGGAAGCCCTCTTAGCTGAGATTTTATGAGAATTTGATGATGGAATTCGATTGGACCCTTGAATCAGCTGTCGGTCCAATTACTGAACCAGTAAGGAGATGTGAGAGACGGCAACGGCAAGGCTGCCCCCCTCAGGCCTGAAGGAGCACAGAAAGGCGTTGCGGTTTCAGGACCCTGGGAGAGGGAGGGAAGGGAGCAGAAAGGTCTGGAAACTCAGAAGCAGGAGGCTGGGTGGCCGAAGCACAGGAGCAGACAGGACAGCCTTAGTAGGAAATGCCCAGGCCCCTCCTCCCTGACCTACTGCTGAGTCTTAATGAGAGAACCAGGCCAACAACGAAACTAAAATGATTTTTATCTCGAAAGCAAGATTTTGCTCTGACGACTTTTTAACATTAAGAGGTTCTACCACTTGAATTACCTTTTTATTGCCCAATGCAGTTGCATTTCCTCCCTGGAACCCAAGCCTCAGACTCCACACCGATAGATTCCCAGTCACCAAACACACCTGATGATGAAACTGGCTTTTAGTGCATGACCTGGCGAACGCCAGCCCCACCTGCGGAGCCTGATGAGATGTTTGACGTTTCTGTGTTAACAGATCGTCTTCCCTGGATTCCTCGCCATAGAGATGAGAAAAAATATAAACCAAACTCAATACATCTCTTGCTTTGAGTGGAATAGAAGCTCTGAGAGGGCAGAGCACACTGTATCTGTTTTTCTTCTCTCCCCACTGAGCTCATCCATTAGATAATCATCATTCTCACGTGTGAAGAACAATTACTGACTGATTAAGAAGGGATGGGGAGACCCCTGGGAAGTTCACCTGAAGCCCCAGAACGCATCCTTTCCCCCTAGTTGCTAGCATTCTGCTTGTTTTCCAGTAATCATTTCTGGATTCTGCATTAAACACATTTCTCGTCGCAGGGGTGCATCTGAACTATAAAATCATAGAAATAAATTTCCTATAAATCTTAACTTTGAGGCCATTTTAGTAACCATGAAAGTTTATCGTTTGAGTTAACCATGCCATGAAGTGGTTACTCACAAACCCGCCAGAAGAAGCGGGGCCTGAAACGCAATCATTGTGAAAGCTTTTTCCTGATAATTGATGGTGACGGGTTAGGATAAAAGTGTAGTCTGCCTGCTCAAAAGGTTTTAAGAAGTTATGTCATTTGCTTCTGTACGCTGAAAAGTGAGTATCAAAGAAAAGAAAGCGCTTACAGGCTCTCCAGCAAAAACAGCACCTTTTTTTTTTTTTGGAAAAGCTTTTTGTGCTTTTGTTCCAAAGGTTGAAGGAGAGTACAAGTCTGAGATCCCTAGCTCTCTGGCGTCCAGAATTTTTGAGAAGACACACTAAGGAAACTATTGAGCCCTGCATACAACATTTTTAACTCACCAAGGAACCGGACGCCATTTCTCCATTTTTACCTACTCACCTCGCGCTTTTCGGAGTCAGTTTCTTGGTACAGCTCTCCTTCCTTTTTCTCTCTCCAGGTCACGGGTTTGGGTCCTCGAAGATGTCACGTGCACAGACGTTTCCCAGCTACGCCTCGGAGCAGAGCGAAGAGACACAGCCGTCCTTATCCCAGTCCAGCAGCTACGGCTTCAGCTACAGCTCCAGTCTCATCCAATGACAGCCAGAGAGATGCTGAGACCAGAGAGAGAGTGTGTCCGGACCTGCCTGGGGGCCATCGCGCCCTCTGCCTCGCGGAGGACCAATTGCAGGGAACATTGAAATGGGTCGGGTCTATCCCTGCTCCCAGTGGAAGGTTAAAAACTGGAGTTCTGCTTCCCTGATTGCGTGGCTAAGTCCTTTATTTATTGAGTTTCTTGCAGGGGAGTCTATGTTTTACAAAAATAGAATCCAAATCATCTGAACAGTCAATTTAAATAAAATCCTTTGAGTCTGACACTAGCAGAAGCCTGGGCCGGGTGAGAAGTCACCGACGCTGGACTGTACCTGGGTGAAGGCGTTGCCCCTGTCCTCCTGGCTCAGTCCTCCCACCTGAGGAGAGGTCTCTCCTTAGACAGAAAGGTGACCCACAACGAGCTCTGTGGCTTGGAGGGTTTCGACAGGGACAAATCCAGTAAGCTCTACAAATGGCATCACAACTTTCCATATACATAAGCCCAGTGACAAGGGAACACGCCCACGAAATTTAGAACACACTCTTAAGCAGGGCCTTGTAGCTCTATTCTGTGTGTGTGCTCTGTGTATGTTTGTGTCTGTAGACAAGTATAGATATGGATATTGCTGTATCCATCTATATCTAACAAGTATATATCAATGTGTGCTGAGAGTGACAGCATATGCTCACTTAAATTGTTGAAAACTGTTATTTGGTGCATTAAAATTAAGATTGTTATGTTGAATAGCTATTTTTAAAATAGTGCTGTAAAAAAAAAAAAAAAGGCTTCTTATTAGCAAAGTATTTATGTAGTCACGTCTGCTCCTGTGGCAAACATAGGTGACGATGTGAAAAGGGGGACCACTTTGGAAGCGAAGGAACCAGTCTGGCTGTCCTGCACGTCACGTCACTGCACTGTCTTTCTGTTCAGTAATCTCTTGTTGGTGACGATGTTTCTCCCTTTGGCCCCCTCTGAGCTACGTGGGGAAGATTGGGTGTGATCCTCGACTGGCTTTCATTTAACCTCGAGGAAAAGGACTCTAAATGACAATCTATTTAAGAAAGAGTTAAAAGTACACTTTAAATGAAATCAGACAGTTTGCAGTCAGGAGACCAACAATAGGGACAGGACTATAGGTATCATTTTATGTGTCACAGATGCTGTTCTCAGAGAGCCATCAGGGGCTTGTAATTTACTGTGTAACCAGAACTGGCTGGGCTTTACTTTCCTTTTACTGGATATGGGTTGGCTGGGATTATAAGAGAAAATGGATCCAAAAAAAAAAAAGTTTTTTTTCATTCCTGAGACTAATGACAAACCTACTAGATTTAAAGGGACGCGGTGATTTCCACGTGCACTGGGAAAGTTTGGCTAATTTGGGTCAGCATAGATATTTTTGCCCTTAGTTTTGGAGTTTACTCACGTAAAAATAAAAATCATTCTGCCTGAATTATCTGATGCCACGTGCCTAAAGACGGTCAGCTCATAAATACTCCAAAGGTGGATTTAAAGAACAGTGAGCCCAGGTCACATGGAAGATGAAAACCTGATTTTCTTTTCAATATCAAAATTTTTTAAGCTTTCAAAGTTAGTCCGTTAAAAGGGTACCTTTTTTGCTGATCTGTGATAAGACTTTTTTTTCATCCATGTCCATAGCTTGAATGCAGAATCACAATGCATTGTGGAGAGTTACTAGTGGTAAAAGCAGTATTCAGTCCCTCCGTGATAAATTCGCACTCATAGCAACTGCCTAGATTTTCCACATCTCTCAGATAAGTCTGAAAATGCCCTCAAGATGCTAATCGTAAGAGTTAATGTGGCTGTGAAAAATAATTATCCTAAGCTTTCAGGGATAAAAAGAAAATTACTCAAATGCTCTGCACTGTGAATTTTGCTGACACAGCAGAAGAGCGGATGACTGGTTCCTGACGATGATACAGCCTTCCCTGAAATCCCAGCTTTCAGGGTTGAACACCTCTGAATTACTTTAGCACGTGGCATTTGCTTTTGAAATGCCACTAGTGAAACACACCAGAGCAACTCCCAGCTGAGACCATCTGAGCACAACTCCACGTGGTGCCGAGCTCAAAGCAAGCCTCTCGCGGCTCACTCGGTCGAGTTGTTGCTTACAGACCACAAGTTTCTACATGGAACTTAGGGGTACAGATCCTCAGGGGTCCTGGTATATGTCTCAGCTTTATTAATGTGCCAGAAGCACAGACAGCGGGTCCGGGGGGATTCTGCTAATTAGACGAGTCTGCTCTTGTGTCTGTTTGGTGGGAGACGCGATTCCTGCATGAAGTAGTTTCCAGAACACTGTTTGCTTGTGATCATTACCAGTGAGTGTAACTGAGCGGGTCCCAAAGATCAGGCATAACCTTGGGCTGGTTCATTCAGAAAATAATGTCATAAAAAAGAGTCAGGGAGAGAGAAATTTCCTTCCCATGTCCTTAACCCAATCTCATCACAATGAGAATAATGCTGTAAAAGATTTCATGATAAATTTTTGGAGATTGATTCTAGCATACTCCTCTAACTATACTTAAAATTGCAGCTAAGTCAAAATTGCTAAATGAACAGATAAGAGAATTTATATTAACCCAATATAATTGGCATAAGGCCATGCACACTGTAATCAGTGACAAGCAGATAAATATTCTGCAAAAACCAAAGATGAAAACTTACTGAACCAGTCTGCCGGAAGTTCATACATAAAACCAGCGCCAGTGGAGTAAGTAGAGTGGTCATAGGCGTGTACCCAACTCACTGGAGCTTGTAGGCTTTTGACTGAAGATGCCTCTATGCTTTGCAAGCATTTTTCTCCCTTCAGAAATTGTGTTCTTTAATAGACATGTGACTTTTTCATTGTGAGGGAGTGACTGCTATGAACCAAAGACATCTTTCGGCTCCTTCTGAAACGGACTCAGTCAGCTTTCCATCCAGATTTATACCGGTGGACAAAGATGGTCACAGTTTCCATATCGGGTTGGAAGAAAGCAGTGGTCAAGGAACCCAACACAAGTCATAAAGGATCTTCTGAGAGCAGAGAAAGCCTGGAAGACGTACACAGTTCATGGAAAGATTACCTGAAGGGATTTATTTTTTATGTCCCCAATTTTTTGTTCTGATAATATTAATTGTTGTACACGTGACATTATATTTATGTAGAAAAGTACAAAATAACTTTGACCCAATGGTTTACTATTCTGGTGGGAGGGAAAAGAAAACACTTCTTTCTCTTAGTCATCAAACAAATAACAGGCACTCAGAACTAATTTGTTTATGCAATAAATATTTATGAATCAATAGGTTTTGGCCACTGCCACAATTTGAACTTAATGAAATAAGAAATATATATTTACTTATATATTAAGGAAGATGTGGTTTGATAGAGCATGTGAAATAAAGTGAAACGTATCTATTAAAAGTAAACCTCACCTTTTCCAACAAGTAGTAACTATAGTACTAGTCCTGGTATCTTGTACAAATTTCCTCTGTCTTCATTGGGCAATTATGTTTGAAAATAATTTATCACCTATAAAATGGTTAACCACTTATTCTTTCTGTCCAGTATAGAAGCAGTGGACTGATAAATAACTTTACACTGTTTGTAGTTTCTATAAATCCAGCTTATTGCATGTGGTATCTTTATAGTAGCTATTAAAAACATCGTAAAAACTGATGTCTGCCCCTCTTTTTTGGCCAGTATCTCAGAAAACTCTGTAAAAAAGCATGATTACACTACTCCCTTGATTATTTGAGCCACTTACTAAAATGGACCATTAATGCGACAGTGAAAACAAGCTATGAAAATTATATTCTTGTAAAAACATTGTAGTCCAGATTTGATTTTTACAATACATACAGCACAATAAATGGGCAGTATACACTCAGTGGGGCTGAGCTTAGGCCTTTAACACTTTGTGTTTTATAGCAAACCTTATACCAAAAACAGTTCAAAGTGAAAATTATACATTTTCTCCAAATCTATCATGTCTGTCAATACCTTGCAATTTCAAACTGCTTTATCAATCATTAACTATACTTTATAATCCCGGAACCTTGGCCTTCTCAAACTAGATAGAACTTCGCCACTAGACCTGTGTTAATAATTATAGTAGGTGATACACCACACGAGTGAACCTCTAGCCTATGAAATTTATGGAGTGCTATTTCCCATGGAGGGGGTAGAGCAAGAGGAGGGCAACAGTTTAGATAAAATTACAGAAACTCCAATGAAGTGTCCAGTGTTACACTAGGACTCTGCTGTCTTCATATTCTGACCTCAGTTCCATGTCACAGACGTGGCCTTCTTTACTAGTTTCATCTTGTACTAAGTATGCAGTTGAAAGAAGACATCGGTTGTTTCAGGTTTTGAAGTTACCACAGAAAGACAACACATATCAAGTACGCCTTCCCTCAGTTTAGTGAAAGTTATTGCACACAAAAGAATGTATCATCACAAAACACCCATGGTTAAATGTCCCTTCAGTGACACGTGCATCACTTTCGTATGGTCAACCTCTCTGAGTTTCAACACGAAGATGTATTAGCTGTGACACTGGCTGGGGATTAAATAAGAGGTCAACAGCCTCACATGTGAATTCTCTATCAATGTATTCGAAAGATTCACCCACTTTTCTTCTCTGAAACGACCACAAACGCTTCCTTTTTTACTCGAGAATGTGAATCCTTGTTGTATCATTTCTACAGTTATTACAACTAGGTGAGGCATGGGATAGTTCATAGACTCTCGGGGAAGTTATCATGAGATGTTGGACACATTTTCTAAATAGATGGAATGCTAGCTAGCTCTGAAAGCAATCACGTAGAAGAAGATTTCCACTTTATGTTCTGCTCAGGAGAAAACCAAAACCCGTGGGTATTGTAATTTATTCAAAGGCGAAGAAATGGTCAGGAATAGTTTTGCCTCATTCCAGGCTTCTAATCCAGGAATGTTTCCTTGACTCCATGTCATCTCCCAGTTAGGCATGGTGGGAGCTGAGAAATACCACATGCCATCTAAATAAATAGGCCCTTGTACATTTAAGGGTTTCTTCCAATTTTTTAGATATTCCTCACTCTTCCTGGATTTATCCCCACTATATCAATAGAAAGGCTTGAGGAGGCAATTCATTAGACTGGTTGTAGGTCATGAATGATTAGGATAAGTTTTATTACTCCTACACTGTCTTCGAGTTCTTTGTTGGAAATTCAAATTTATTTATCCTGAAGCGATGGCTGAAAACTATAAAAAAATTTAGTAGGGCTTCCCTGGTGGCGCAGTGGTTGAGAGTCCGTCTGCCGATGCAGGGGACGCGGGTTCGTGCCCCGGTCCGGGAAGATCCCACATGCGCGGAGCGGCTGGGCCCGTGAGCCATGGCCGCTGAGCCTGCGCGTCCGGAGCCTGTGCTCCGCGACGGGAGAGGCCACAACGGTGAGAGGCCCACGAAAAAAAAAAAAAAAAATTAAGTAGATGTCCATGTTTTGTATTCCTGCTAGTTCATCATATTATAATTGTGATTATTATTTTGAGGATCTTTATCATTCTGTAGCACTTTCGTTTAATTATTTATGGCATTTGTCACAACTTAGATAATAATATCCCAGCTACATTTTTTTTCATGTGAACTCAAAAAGCTTTCATTTTCAATTGATATTTGGGGAATGGCATTTTTTACATTAAAATACCTTACACATCAAGTTTTTTCTTACACACTTCAGTAGACAATTATTTAAATTAACTTTAGATAAATAAGTTAAAATTACTAAATAATATGAAAACCACATTTTACTTGTGATTTTAGTACATTTTTCCCAGTTGAAGATTTTAACATCTTGTTAAGATTTAAAGGAGAGGAAAATACATTTTTAATTGAAATATACCAACTTCCTTCTAATAATTCAGCTTAAAAAGTTTTTATTTTACCTCATCTTCTATGTCTGCTACCCTAGTCCATATTTCATATTCTGTTTTTAAGAAGAATGAGTGGATTAAAATTTTCTAATAGTGATTTTGGTAAGATTAGTAGTTGAGGCAGATAACCTCCTCAAGTCTGCTCCCTGATTTTAGGACAATTTTAGACTTAAAGAGAACATAAAATCAATCCCTTCTGTAGACACAGAATCGTGGGTCAAACGGAGCAAGGTTTCCACACTGTCCCTGTAGTTGTGTTCATGTTGGAATTTGATTGTTATCTGAACACTCACGTGATCCACAGCCTCATAAGAGTTGCTTATTTTCAGGAATCAGAAATTTAAAAACCCAAATTGAGGAGAAAAAGAAAATTGAGATGATGATTAAAAAAATTTGTTTTTAAGTCACCACATGACTTCTCTCAAAGAAAACATTATGAGAGGGTTTTTATGGTGTTTCAATATCATTAACTCTTTTTTTTTTTCTTTGGGTACGCGGGCCTCTCACTTGCTGTGGCCTCTCCCGTTGCGGAGCACAGGCTCCGAACGCACAGGCTCAGCGGCCATGGCTCACGGGCCCAGCCGCTCCGCGGCATGTGGGATCCTCCCGGACCGGGGCACGAACCCGTGTACCGTGAACTGGCAGGCGGACTCTCAACCACTGCACCACCAGGAAAGCCCAATACCATTAACTCTTTGACTGAGGCTGAAAGGCAGGGAAAATGAAGAAGAAAATGAAAGAAATATCTTGATATTAAGTATGAATCAGAAATTAATATGATATAGGTCAATATGAAATAATTTGATTAATAAGATTGAGATTTACATATATATTGCATAATTCAAAGAACAATGCTTTTTATTATCATTAAGAAAAAATATATATAAGTGGGTGGAGCTGGGGGAGATGGAGCTCCAAATTTTTGTGATGACCTGAAGTAGAAGATTCTTTCCCAGTATAAGACACTATAATTTTAGTTATAGCAATCACTGTATAAATCACAGCAACAAATCCGTCTACCCCTTGACAATAAGTGAACATGAAAGCCAGAATCATCTTTACTGCAGATGACCAGAGACCTCCCAGGGTCTGCAGGGGCCCCAGTTACTCTCTCCACACAAGCCCTAACACACACACACACACACACACACACACACATACACACATACACACACACTTTTGACTATTTATCTACACTATATATTCCATTGTAATACTCTTTTTCCTAGGTCCACACAGAATTATCCCATCTTGTAAAATCCTTATCCCTATGAATCTTCAAAATATATTAAAATTATGTGCTGTATGTCTGCTTTCCATAAATTCTTTTAAATTAATTTATATATACTTTGTGAAGTCTTATACTGTACATTGTAAACAAATGTCATTTGTCATTGATTAAATTTATTGTTTATGAGTACTTTGATAAAAATAACTTTGGATGCTAGGCCCCTGTTAAGAAATAAAATACCCATTGCAATTTGCTTCTATTGGAAAATATGTGATTTCACATTCTTTATTTTTAATCACAATCTATGCCAGACAAATAATAGTTCAGGGACATCTGGACTTAAATACTTGTTGGGCCACCTTTGGGAAGGGAATGCAAAGAAATAGCTGTCTCTGGAAACTAAATGTGAATTTCTGGCAGAACAGAAAATATTATAATGTGGCAATAATAAAATTAGGAAATTAAACTATTTTAAAATCTGTCTGTGTGATTTTTCCCCTTGGTAAAATACATGAAATGCATAGTTCAAGAATTACCTTTTTCTGAATTCATAGTTTCTATATCTCAATCCTTAATAGATAAAACGTATTAATGTCTTACTCATAATTCTAAGAAATTTACAAATGATATTGCTGCCAGGAGGAAAATTTATACTGTGCAAGATTAAGTTTCTCCCATCACTTAAAAAAGGGTAAAGCAGTTCAAAAATACTACTTTACACCACAATTTTGCATGATTGAGATTTTTGAATATCTAACTTGATGGTTTTTACTCAAGAGTTGTTTAATATTGTTGGCACTGTAATATTGTATGATTTCCTTAATTTTTGTTATTGAATGACGAACTGTAACTATGTAATTAAACAGAATTCTGGCAATCATATTCTGCTAACCTTTAAGATGTCAATTATTCTTTCACTTATTGGCTTGCTATTTTTAAAATAAAGTAAAAGAAGGCCCTTTATTAAAGGTAAGGTTACTGAGAATTTATTATGTATTTCCAATGTTTTCCTCACCCTATGTGATAATAGAATATAATTTTTATTAGGTTGACTCTGATTTGGTGGAACCATAGAATATTAATGTTGAAAATGACATTGGTGATCAACACATTTTCTAGCGACGTCACACCCAAAGTTTTTAAGTGGCTTTCTCAGTGTCACACAACTAGAAAAAAAGGTTTTCCTCCAGAACTACGTTCACCCTCTAATAAGAAAAAGAAAATTATTGAAAATGA
Source organism: Kogia breviceps (assembly GCF_026419965.1). Classification (NCBI taxonomy): domain Eukaryota; kingdom Metazoa; phylum Chordata; class Mammalia; order Artiodactyla; family Physeteridae; genus Kogia; species Kogia breviceps. Next base: position 7,272,477 of record NC_081324.1, on the reverse strand, counting down.
ACATTTGGTAGACAAAGGTTTAATATCCAAAGTGAAATGTGTGTGGTCATGACTGTACCAGACACCAGTGGCTTCTTTATTATTTTCCATCCCATGATATAGCACCTTTGTCACTTGGACTTAGACCACAGAATCTGTTCCTGAAACTTAACCTTTAAATATTAGCTGGACTTATCTTATTACTTTACCAAATTAGTTGGGAGTATTTTTCCTTTTAGAGAGTCGTGTCTTTAAAGAAAGGGTGAGGCTTCCATAATATCAGAGAAATCAAAATGGGTGAGGGTCAAGCGGTCAGTCCTAGTGCTAAAAGGTCCTGCTCCAACCAGGTCTGGACAAGGTCTTGAATTTGAAGAAAGCAACAAAAAATGTATGTGTGCTTTCAATTCTGTGCAGAAGGTAGAAGGTTGGAAAATACTTAGGGAGTGGCAGTGATGATGCAAACACTCATTCCTTCTAACTGCTGAATGAAAAACAGCTTATTCTGGATATGACTTTTTTGTGCTAATTTCATAACAAATTGGTGGTGTGAACTTAATGGATTTTTCGTTCCCTTTCGGTCACTATTAAAATCATGGGGATTATATTTACTGGGGAAAGGGTCTTTATGAAAAGTGCAAGGTTTGTGTAAATTTAGAGCTGACATAAGAGAAGATGTTTAATAAATGCATGTCAGAGGGCACGGCCCAATAGCAATTACTATGCTATTTTTGTAATATACAAAGAAAAGCAAAATCAAATAACTCCCCAAGATGGCAAAACTGCTATCTTTATTTCCAAGTTATTCAAGAAAAATACTAGGCAAATATACCTAACTTTGATATCCATATGGTAAAATGTTAAATCAATGTTTGAGCAAGAACTGGATAGCGTATCTAAATATTCATGGAAACATGAATTATCCTAGTATCTAGGTGTTTTAGGAAATCAGGCTGCTGATTTATATGATCTCAAAGGCTAGTCAGTGGCTGAATACTTACTGAATGCTTGATATTGACAAAACATGAGTAGAGGGCACCTGGTATCTCTTGGCTCTCGTTCTTGCCTCCTTTTAATTACTATTGATACACAGCAGTGCCAGGAGGGCAATCTGATGGCAAAAGCCTATGTGGCTTTCCACAGAAGACCTGAGATGGCAAAAATAAAGGAGTAAGGGAGGGAAGAGAGACCAGCGTCATCAGCTTCCTAAATCCCTTTCTCAAAGCTGTCTCTGCGTTTCTCTCTTCCTCCTCCCGCTCCTTCCCACCCCTCCCCCTCCTCCTCCTTCTTCTTCTTTCTCAATCCCTCTCTTTTTCTCTCTCTCTCTCTGAATAGCTAGGCCTCGCTTTTTTTAATCACAGGAAATTATTAGGCAACATAGTCTAACACAACTCCAAAATTACCTCTTGCTATTTCTATTGTATAAATTTTGTTAAACCAGTTTTTCTAAAATTCCCTATTCCTCTCGACACAAACGTGTACATAAGACGAATACACACTCGCCATCGCTGTCTATGTATGTGTGAATTACAGAAATCTGTTCTACGTCTCTTATACTCTTCTGAATATTTGCAAACTTTGATTATAAGGTAGCCGAAAGAAAAAAAATACTATTGCAAAATTCAATTTAAAAAACATTAATTGAATCTTCTAAGAGCTGGGAATTCAAAAGTGAGTAAGACTTGGATTCTCCTTTAAGGAACTCACCATTTAAGGAAAAGTATGCATTTCAAGTCATGAAGTAGGTATATCCAGTCTAGCGCTGTTCAGCCAATGTCGCTTGACTTAATAAATTCCTTTCTTGTTCCAATATCCATTAAAAAATATGTTTTAGGTAGCCTGCTGTTTCTGAAGTTTATAGTTTTTTAACAAATGTAATTCTATTTCAGAGACCTAAATAGATAGAGCTTCATGTCCAAAACAATAAATATTAAGGCCATTAGCAGAACTAATCCATTTTACTCACTCTAACTACGGCCACCTCACTGTCAGCAAAATAATCTAAAGTAAAAATGCCACAAAGGATATACTGTGAACGTTCTGCTCAGCTCCGTACCCCACCCTCCTTCCCCACCATCTGGCCCTCTTTCTCAATACTGAGAGAGGCTGGCATTCTAAATTCTAAATTGCATGGACCATTGAGAGCGCTAAGAAATGTAACTAAAATGAATCATCATAAATTTAGAAATTGTAAGTGGGATGACTAGGTATTATATAGGAAAGATTGTCACTGCTACTTTTAATATTGTGCACAACTTAGACTGATTGGGGGTGATATTTGATATCTCAGGTAAAATCAACATTGCATATAGTACAAACTACTCACTACATACGTGAACAAAATGTAATTATTCCATCCTTCGTGTGACATTTGTCCTTTCCGACTCTTCAATAGAGATGTAAAATGTATACAGATCCCAGAGGCACTATTCCCCAAAAGAGATGTTATATTATGATGTTTGACATTTTAAACAATAACATTTATATGCTATACTTAACTGTGTGTTGTAGAGTTTGGGGCATTATTTTTAATGTATCAGAACACTATGAGCTCTCAAATAATTCAGGTCACTGCTGAGGACTCGAGTAAAAGGGATCATCTTTGTCTTTTTTGGTTCCTGTCTAGACACCATCTTTTCTTGAAGCTTAAATGACATGGGATTCTTACAATAATAACTGGTGGTTATTATTAACGTTGTTCCCTAATCTAGAAGTGATGGTAACAGGTCTTGGGCAGTAATGGGTTGTTTCTTAGTCTAACTTAATAGAAATGTACAACTTCAACACTGCTTCTATTAACATGTAAAGAGAAAGAGTTTAGAGTTTTAGAAGAAATTGTTCAATGATCTATTTAGAAAAGCTTTGCAATGTTTTGGTTTATGGCCATATGGAGTGAAGAAGCTATAGGGCCATCTGACTTGGGTCCATTGTTCATGTTAAACTGACTCTTTCACACATTTATGAAAGCATATAACTAACTAGCACTGTGTAACAGGCCCTCAGGATGTGTGGTCCTCCCTTCTCAAGTTGCCATTCTGTTTTGTTTATCTTACTTTGCATTGTGTGTTTTCTTCCATTGAAGCCTAACATTTGTATGTATATATGCACCCTGATCATGCTGTTAGTGCCTTGTTTCCTCTTATGCATGCATTCTTCTGATTCTCATTTACCTTCTGTGCAACTAATTCTTAAAATAAATTTATACTGAATACATGTAACCAGGGAAACACTTTCCTTTGACTTGCATTTATTCCGTTTTAGCAGCATCCAAAAAAAGTCATGAAGTCTGGTGCCTCGGACTGTATTCTGGGATGGATGGGTGTTACTGACAGTTCCTCTGACTTACTTTTTGCTGACTGCGTAGACTTGACACATTATTGTCTTCTTGTGGCTTGAGATGGTATGCCTCTTTACTACCCTTTGCTTCATTTTGGACTAAAAATTTTATAAGGCCTGATGTTGATCTGAACAGTCAGGGAAACTGAGTATGATCGTATGATCTCATACGAATCTTCAGATTGTATTCTACATTTTATTTTTGCTCAATTTTCATAGACAATAAATATTTTGTCATGTGGATCTGTGGCCCGTGAAAGTGGGACAGAAATAAGTATGGAACAGAGAGAGTCAGATGGGTCAGAATCCAGTGTCAGGCCACCCTAGTGAAGCATCACAAAATCAGGACAAAAAAACAGGCCAGAAACCAAGACAGTAGAAAATACATATACTAAAAATATGTGGGGAAGGACTTCCAGGTTTAATGCCAACATAGAAAGAGCTTGGCAGTGGCCATAATTACAACAAGAAAAAGCTGAACAGACTAAAAATCAGTGACTTTCCTTGGATCTATCAGAGAACTGAGGTCACAAGGCAAACCTCCACTGCAAAATCTGCAGAGACAGACACATCCAGACAGCTACAGCAACCAATGTCTCCTCACCTGGAGCAGAAGCTCTGAGGCCATCAACTAATAGGAACACCTAAAGGGTGAGCTGGACGAATTGCTGAACATAATTGTGGACTAATCGTGAGAAGCTCTTGGGAACCACAGTCTAACAGGGACCCCGAAAGCCACCAGAGTCTCACCATGAGGATCCAAGAAAGGTTCCCTCATGGATCTGGCCAGGGAAGAGGCAGCATCACCACTGTGAAATAAGCCAAGAGCATTCTCAGTAACAAAGACCTACACTCCAGAGGAAAGGACTTTGTCAGAGCACAGTTCTCAAACCTAGTCCCAGCTCCTGCAGACTTCCTGTCTCACCTAAGAAAGAAAAATAAAAATCATAATCATAATAACACAGTTAACAGTGGCCAGGCTGTCGTGGAAGTAGACTGGAAACTGCAGCCAGGGATTGGGGTAGAGGGCAAGAGGGAAAGCAATTCCGCCGGGGAAACATCTGTGAACCTAACAAAGTCATAGGCTGAGACTGAATCATACAGTAGTAGAACACCCTCCTCCCCTTCCCCCACTTGCCATCACACCAGTAGGGGTCCAGTATAATCACAGCAGACTGCAGACAAAAGAGCTGCAAGAGGGAAAATCTCTCTGAGGAGCACCTAGGAGTACTTGGTACATTTTTTTCTTTTTTCTTCTCTGTGAAGTCTCCCAGGAAGGGAAGGGGGCACATGTGAAACTCTCAGGATGCACTTTGTTACTGTGGCTGTGTACAGGTGCGGTAAAGTGCAGGTCCAGGTAGAGGTTCAGGTAGAGAATAGGCTGAGATGTGCTCAGTGTCAGGAGCAGCTAAGAGGACAGCAGAAAATGTCCAAGACGCTGCCAGGAACATTCATCCCAGAATGAGCCCGATGTCTCCTGATCTCAGGAGCTCCTGCGGTGGGGTGAGGGGTGGGGGAGAGGATGGAGAGTCCTTGGATGGGAAACACCTGGGCGCCCCAGTTGCCAGAGGCCCTTATTCCAGACTTGTCAGTATGCAGTCTGGTACATGCCATCTTTCAGGCAAACGCCAATCATTGTCAAGGCCTCCCAACATTCAATCAGAATCACAGTGTGCTGAAGTCTCACCCCAAAGGCACAGCCAGCTGTGGGGACCAGGCTCTGGGCCAAAGAACATGCAGGGGCAGGACTGACCAAAGCCAGGGTGGGGGTATGTACTGCACATGTGTGGGACGAGAGTGTGTACACTTCCAGAGCATTCTGGGCCACAGTGAGGACTCCTGGGGGACAATCCAATGTCTGCCATGGTCCAAGCCCATAGCTGGAGATATATAGGACATGATAACACAATTCAAAAGAAAGCTGGAGCACCTGTTTAATTTTAGACAAAGCAGACTTCAGGGCAAGGAATGTTATCAGGGATAAAAAGGGCATTACATGTGACAAAGTGGTCAATTCTCCAAGAAACACTGACAATCCTAAAAGTGTATGTTCCTAATAATAGAATAGCAAAATACACAAGGCAAAAGCTGATAAAACTTCAAGGTGACATAGACAAATCCATAACTGTAGCTGGAGACTGCAACATGTCTCTATCAGCATGTGATAGATCAAGCAGGGAGAAAATCAGAAAGAATATGGGTGACCTGAACAGCACTATCAGTCACTTTGATCTGCTGAACATTTATAGGATATTACATCCAGCAGCAGAATGCACATTCTTCTCAAGCTCACATGAAATATTCTCCGAGGTAGACCATATTCTGGGCCATAAAACACACCTTAATAAATTTAAAAGAATAGAAATCATACAAATAATGTTTTCAGACTACAACAAAATTAAATTAGAACTCTGTAAGAGAAATATAGTAGAGAAATCCAAATATATAGAGAGGTTTCCAAAGCATTTAAAAATAACCCATGAATCAAAGAAGCCTCAAGAAAAATCCAAAAATATTTTAATTAGATAAAAATAAAAATACAGCGTACCAGAATTTGTGGGATGCAGTGAAATTTAAAGCATTAAATGCCAAGAATGGAAAGGAAGAGAAATCTAAAATCAATAACCAAAGCTTACACACTAGGTAACTAGAGAAAGAAGAGCAAAATAAATCTAAAGCAAGCAGAAGAAAGAAAATAATAAAAATTAGAGAAGAAATCAATGAAATTGAAAATAACAGAAAAAAAAATCAATAAAACCAAAATCTGATTATTTGAAAAGATAAAAAAAATTAGTAAGGTCAAGAAAGGGTAGTCAAGAAAAAAAGAGAGAAGACAAAAATTACCACTATCGTAAATAAAGAAGGATCATCATTACAGATAGCCAATTGAAGAAACAACTGGATGTTAAAGGGTAATAAAGGAATATTGGGAACAACTCTATGCTAACAACTTGATAACAGATAAAATGGGCCAATTCCTTGAAAGGCATAAACTACCAAACCTCACACAAGGAAAAATAGATGAACTGTATAGCCCTATATCTACTAAAGAAATTGAATCAAAAATTAATAACCTTCCAAAGTGAAAGTACCATCCTAACAAACATTTATGGAAAAAATAATACCAATTCTCTACAACTCTTCCAAAAAACAGAAGCAGAGAAATTATGTCTAACTCATTCTATGAAGTCAGAATTATCCTAATATCAAACCAGATGAAACATTGCCAAAAAAAGATAAATATCTCCCATAAACTTAGATTTTAAAAAATCAACAAAATATTAGCAAAACAAATCCAACAATGTCTAAAAATAATTTTTGTTATCAGCTAGGATTTATTACAGTTATGCAAGACTGGTTCAACATTCAAAATTCGGAAATGTAATCTACCACATCAACAGGCTAACAAAGAAAAGTAATATAATCATATCAATCAGAGCAGAAAAGGCATTTGACAAAATACCACGTGCATTCATGATTTTTTAAAAACTCTCAGCAAATTCAGAGAAAAACTTTCTCAACTTGATAAAGAACATCTACAAAACACCCACAGCTAACATCATACTTAATGGTGAGAGAAGGCAGCAATGGACTATCTTATCACTCCTATTCAACATTTTGCTAGAAGTCCAAGCTGCCAAAATAAGACAAGAAAAAGAAATAAAATGCATAAAGATTGGGAAGCAATAAATGAAACTAACTTTATTTGCAGAAGACATAGTTGTCTATGCAGAGAACTCCAAAGAATCCACCAAAAAAACCCTGAAACTAACAAGCGAATACAAGAAGTTAATAGGATACAAAGCATACAGGTCCTGTACATATTTAGTTAAAAATACACCTAAGTACTTTATATGTATATTTTTGGTGTTGCAGTAAATGACGTTGATTTTTAAATATATAATTCTGATTGTTCATTGCTGGTATGTAGGAAAGCAATTGACTTTAAAAATAATATATTGACCTTTTATCCTGTTACCTTGCTATTAAGGGGAAGCTTTTAAGAGGTGTCTGTGAAGCTGCTGCCACTGAATACCTATGGCCTCTGTGGTTCTGCAGCCAAACATGTAGCAATATCTGGGGTGATTTTTGGTCTACAGGGTCAGCAGTCAGGAAGAGCTGGACATGCAATAGAGGGGGGTAAAGACAAGCTGGAATGTGCCAGACCCTCTCCATCTGTCCATCAACATTGTCCTAAATAACCTACACAGAGCAATATCCAGTGTCCCACATCTCATGCAACTTCCATTTTAGCCAATTCTAACCCATTACCACATAAAAAAAAAGGAGATTCCAGGACTTAGAGTTCCTCTGTTAATCCAATGGACAAAACACAATCTAGCACATAGTTTCTCTGGATCTTTTTGCCTCAATTGTCAATTAGGATAATCATATTTAACTTGCCTATATCTTAGAGTTGTTTTAAAAATTAAATAGGATAATGTAAGAAATATCTTTGAGAATTAGAGTGCATAGTAAAAACATATAACAATATTTTTGTCAGTAGCCCAAATTTATAATAGCTAGCAATTCATTAGCCATTGAAATGATGATCAAACAGACATCTAAGATTACAGAAAGGTTAGAAGAGTGTTGTATGTCTCTAGAAGCTATTGAGCTATTACATTTCTTTGTACGTTTATCATGTGAGCTAAAAAAAAAATCAAAATTTGCTTCTGATGATCTTCATTAGAAATGGTAAAATTTAAAAGTGAGATAAATTAGTGCAACTGAAGCCACATCAAAAGCTGTAGCAAGAAATTTTAATAACATTGAGGGTAAATTGGAGATTTCAGTCTTACCCAATCATCAGGTTAAAGGATAATGGTCTTAGTCACTATAAGTATTTTTGAATACCGGGAATAAAGGTTGTCATGAATAAGCGATTAAATAAGAAGGATATCGTCTTAAGAATGAACTAGCAGAAAAATACAAAATCAGCTGAGGTTAAATTTTGAAGAGTGAAGAAAGAAAGTTATCAGAGCTCAAAGTGGTTTCCTGCTTGTGGACCACTGGAGTTGCCACTTTTTCTCTGTTTTCTAAACTTGTTCCATCAGTGTCCTGGAACTGCTATAAGCCACCCATATCACTCAAATAAATTAACTGTTTTTTCTATAACATGGTCAGCATCTGCTTCTAATGCTTAAAACCAGTACCCTCAACTTTTACAGACACAAACCCAAATATAACAGGCTGCTTATTGTGCCGTTTTCTGGGTACTGCTTAAATACTTGTAATCTGGCACCTCATCCTTTTATACTGGGAAATTTTCTTGAATTGACTCCAGGTTGTACTGTCCTCTCTCTACTTTTTTTTCTGGATGAAGAGAGACATCAGGATGACAGCTATGCAGAAAGAATCACTGTTAATCTACCCAAGTCAACGTTTTAGGGTAATTTTTTAGGAGGAGGAGATTGCCTAAATATCTATTGCATGTCAGAGGATCTGGAAAGATCCCTCAGACCATTGGTGAAGAGTCTGAGATAAATTTATGGTAAATACAAAAATAGTAAACTACAAAAAGAGACAATTATTAACTCTAGGTAGGAAAAAAAGTTATGTAGGAAAGAATGCATAATCATTTTTTGACATGGGATTCAACTAAGAAGAGTATTGGCAAGATCATTAAAAATAAACACCAAATATTGAAACAATCAAAATTTAAATATAAATATTTTGGAAGGATGGGTACATGGGAAAGGTATACATGTGTGGTGAGTTCGTGGAGAGCAAGACATCTAAATCAATAAAGAATGTCTAAAATTTTTAAAAATCTAGTAATGATATATGTACACTCTTCAGAAAAGTAGAAAAAATAATCAGAAGTGAAATTTGTTGTCTCAATGGAGGGAAAATGCGAAGGACAGGGAACTACTATTTTTTTGCGAAAAAAAAACCACCCTTGAACAGCACACTTTGACTCTTTGAACTACATGCACTTATAAAATGAACTGAATGTTGCATTGAGATAGAAGCTACAAAGTATCACTGGTTTGATTTTTTTCTGCATTTAACTCTTCGTGTTAATATTATTCTGTAGGAATTTTCCCCTAATATTCTTTGATAACAAGTGAAACTAATGATCGTGAAGCGCTACATTTTATTCATTCAAACAACAGAACACAGTATATCAAGGTAAACATTTGCATGCCTTACAAAACCCAAGTCTGAAATTACACATAAAACCGGAAAAAAATGTTCTAAAGAGGGTGACTATATTACTTATCATTCAAACGGGGACAATAGACAATAAATGGGGATTATTCCAGACATTTATCACCCATACCCCCAAATTAGATCTTTTCTTACAACATAGTGCTTTAAATCTCGAAAAACAATATGTAATCCAACCTTGAAGACTTGTAAAATTTTTTAAGAAAGCATTGCGGTTAATTCTAGAAGCCATAGTTCTATCTATCGGATCACTAGCAATAGAAAAGTTTTTTTAAAAGCTTATTTTTACTTCATAAATATATAAGAGCCTAGAGACTTGACTTAGAATAACCCAATGAACAGACCAGTGGAAAAGTATATTAATTTATGCAAAAACCTGCACGTGAAGGTCAATACTTTCTAGATACTACATTCTAATAGTGGCCTAACTAATGATGATAATAAAATAATGGTATTACATGTTTATATAGTTTTATATTTTTCAAAGATATTTTCTTATCTCTACTATGGAAAGAAGCTAAACTTTGTACTCACTGTTTAGCACCTTCATTCTCACTATATAATAGCATCTGTATTCTACAGTATCTTCAATCTTGTTGACATTTCACACCAGCAGTACAAAATACAGCACGTTATTAAAAATCAAGGAGAAGCATTTTGATTACAGTGATTTCTAATTACGATGTGGACTCTACCAATTTGGAAAATTACTGTAATGTAGCTGTAGTTATTTTTTAACATAGTTCTATATAAACAAACATAACTTGGATGCTTACAATAAAAGTAAACCTACTAAAATTATTTTTATTTTACTTTATCTTATAAATTGATAGTCAAAGTATTTTAAATGTATATGTATAATATTTTAGTAATAAACTGAATTACTTAAAACTTTCTATAAATGTGAATATTTATTAACTGAAAACGCTAACTTCACCCACCTGCCTCCCACCCATATAAGCATGGTTGCAAGCTAATGAAATTCTATGCGATTTTCTCAGCATGCATAAAGGCTTTTAAATAATGTTCCAAGGTCTCGCTGATGATAATATAATCAATACCCTAATCACTATAGGTTAATAAGATGTATTCTTTCCCTGACAAAACTGTGTACTCTATAATGACATTGAACAAACTTACCTACCTTGTCATCACACAGTAATTCCTTGTAACTGATTACTTTAATGTAAATACTAAAATAAGGGCATTCAAAGGAAACAGATTATTTAATGTATTATGTATCAGTATAAATTATATATGTAAAAAAGAATCTTAGGAAGCATCTTGCTTCCTAAATAACACCTTGCAAAAAAGGTTTAAAACATAATTTAATTCAAGTCTGACCTTTCATTCCGTGGATCTGTTTTGATCTGTTTCCTTAGTAACAACTGGAATAGTAGGTACAACAGATTAGGAAAAATATATATACATGTGTGTTTGTATGTACATATATATATATACACACATACTATATATATATACCATATACCTACAATAGATACCATATATAGTGTGTGTGTATATATATATATATAGCAAGCATAGTTTTTTATATATATTAGGTAGAGTTCACAACTCCAGCAAGTTAGGTATAATATTAAAGAGACTACAATGAAAGTGATTTGTTAAGTAGAATATCCAAAGAAAGAAAATGAATGAACAGAATTTCATCAGCGTAACAGCTGACAGTATAGCAGGATCAGTAGAGGAGATCAGAGAAATTTCAGCAGGACTTAGGAAGGTTCCAAATCCCTGAAAAAATTCTGAGCCCTGCAGAGGAAGAATTTATAGAAAAGAAGGGACAGAGTAAATAGTTTTCATAAGTATTTGGAGTGAGAGATTTTTATAAAAGGTTAAAACACCCATGGAAAAAGAGATGAGTTTCAAGTGTTCTGGAGGCTTTGCAACACGTAAGGGGTTTGCCATAAAAATCTTCTCTGAAACCATATGGTAATGGTAGAAATGTTTTACTTCTCACCTACGTTAGTCATTGAGGATTTGGTTATCAGAATCTTCCAGAAAGTAATATTTTTATTAACTTTTAGGGAAAAGAAATCATTTATCTTTCAAAGGATGTTAAGTTTGCTTCACCATGCAAATTGATAGATTCGGCCATGGAAACTTTCATTGATCTGATATAGTCAACAAAACAGTAGATGGTTTTCTTGTAAAACTGCCTTCCAACTTTGTTACATATATATTTGTGGAAACAATTCTTGAATCCAGATATAACGATCTATAAGCAAACAAAATAAAAATGAGAGCTAACTCTCACTGCATGTACGTAAGTACACCTGGGAGTGGCCGGTTTTACTTTTTCCCTTCTGAAATAGGGGCATTCACAATCTCTGTAATTCACAGATAATTGCACCATGTGGCGTGCATGTATTTAAAGATAAAATCATAAAATATCCACCGGCCTGCTAAAACTGTAAATTACAGCCTAAGAATCTGTCTAGACAATATGAGAATTTGGTTTGGCATTGCTTAAGGTTTTCATGAAAAGTCTCCAACTTTGAAACCTAAATGCAGCTTTTGTGATGAAACTTTTAGAAATGAGGATCTTTTTTTTTTCTTTCTTTCTTTTTTTTTTTTTTGGCTGTGCCACACAGCTTGCAGGTTCTCAGTTCCCCAAGTAGGGGTTGAACCTGTGGTATGGCAGTGAAAGCCCAGAATCCTAACCACTAGGCCACCAGGGAACTGCCTAGAATTAAGAATCTTTTAAAGATGAGTATTAGAGACACGAATGATCATTATATCTGGTCATTACAAAACCATCGTGGTTTCAAGGTGCCCATGACCATTATTGAGTTGCACAAATACTTTTCATTGTTGCCTGCGTCTAGAATTTGGACAATGGCAGGCATGGTCTCTAACTGCCCTGTCAGTCATGACATTAGGCCAAACGGTGTCTTTGGCCAAACTGAAGCAGCAGAAGTTTCTTTGTACCTTCCTACCCTCTGATCCCTTTTCCTCCTTCCCCACACCTTCCCTGTGCTCTTGCCCCTCTCTTTTCTACCCTACCACCCTATACCACCACTTCCAACTATCATTCTTTTTCTCGTATTTAAATTTCACATACTAGGTACCTGACTCCTTTGAGAGAAATTACATATTAAAAATAATTCTCAAAAGTATAAAAAATTCAATATAAAAAATTAAGTTATTGTTGGATCATCTACTACTCTTGCTCATAAGGCTAAACGAGGGATAGTGAAATTCTATATGAAATCAGAAATGAATTGATTTGAGAGTAGAAAAGGAAGAGATTTCCCTGTCACATTTACCTTCCTCTTGACCATTTAGTCATTCTACTGCCAAGTACTCTTCTGGACCAAGCTGACCGAGTAGGTTCTAAAAGTGGGAAGAGAGACAGAGCTAACCTAGACCTGCCCTCCTACTCTTCTTAGCGGCTAACAGAAGATGTCTTGGAAGGTCATTACAGTCCGCATTTGTTGGCAACCAGCCCAGCTTCCAGGCTCCCCTTTACTTCTAATAAAACTCTGAATTTCCCAGTAGTGTGCTTTGGTCCCACTCCTACCTAGCTCTAAAGGTGAGCCCTTAACTGACTTAAGCCATTTCATCCTTTCTGGACATAATGATTGTCTTATGATGGACAAGTAACCAAATGTGTTTGCTCTATCAGAGCAAACTCTTTACCAGACAGAAACAAGGATTATGAGATGCCAAGAGTTGTTGGCAGTCATCTTGGAAACACAAGGGTAAAGTCTGAGTGAGAGTTAGGCTAACACCAAGGAAGTGGATCCAACACTGTGAAATTCTAGACATAATATTTAAGCCCTGGTAAATAACCCTTGCCTGAAGCTTGAGCGCCCCTTGATTGTTCCATTACATGATTCAATAAGTTTCCTTTTATGTGTAAGCTAATTAGGGTCAGGTTTTCTAAAACATTTCTGTTAAGAATGCTCTCTAATTAAGGCAGTATTTTTCCTGCCAAGTGAAATAAATTTGGTCAACTAGTAGTCAAGGTAGACACTAAATAGTGGGAAGAAATTGTATAAAGACCCATGTGCATAATAGTCATCATTAATATGCTCAGATTAAGGGAAAAGCTTAGACTCTAGTCTTTGGTCTATGAGAGAAGGTTGGGTAGTTGACATAAATATCCTCTCCTGCACCTTCTGAAGGTTGATTGGCAGGGACAGGACTTCTGTAGTTGTTGGTTGCCTAGGAAAACAAACGCAAAGGATGTTAATAATTGACTGCATTTCAGCACTTAATAAAGACACTCAACACATAAATCTCTCCTTAGTTCAACCACGATATAGGCCAAATTTCTATTACAGTTAATTTCATAAAACATTCTCTTCACTGTATTGAACTTCTGTGAGAAATTACATTCTTGATTTGCAGGGTGGTGAGTGAGATACAACAGAGACCTAGCCTTGATTATCACTTGATATATTGTGATATAAATTGCCTGTTTAAATGTAAAACCCCCTCTCCTGATGTTAGGCTATTTCGAAGAGAACCATTATTTGCATTTTTATATGGAAAGTCTAGTACAGTATTTTCCCATAGTGGATAATCATTAATTTCTGTTGAATGGAAAAATAAATATTTTTAAAGTACACAGTGTGCTGGCTTAAAAATAAGCAACTGAACACAATTTAAAAATTACAGGGACTCCCGTGGTGGCGCAGTGGTTAAGAATCCGCCTGCCAATGGAGGGGAAACAGGTTTGAGCCCTGACCCAGGAAGATCCCACATGCCGCGGAGCAACTAAGCCCGTGCGCCACAACTACTGAGCTCACGTGCCACAACTACTGAAGCCTGCACCCCTAGAGCCCATGCTCTGCGACAAGAGGAGCCACCGCAATGAGAAGCCTGCGCACCACAACGAAGAATGGCCCCTGCTCGCCGCAACTAGAGAAAGCCTGCAATGAAGACCCAACACAGCCAAAAATAAATAATGAAATAAAATAAAGTTTTTTAAAATTACAAAAATAAATGGACTTTCACTTTCAAGATGATGTTATACAATCATTAATCTTCTCTACCTTAATTGGGTCACTTTGACCACCTGTATGTATGTGTGTGACAGAAAATATGTAAGCAGAAGTGACAGAGGGGGAGAGAGAGCGGGAGCAGGGCAGAAGTGAAGGGAGGAGAAGGAGAGGGAGACAAGGAGACGGTGAGTAGTCTGAAAATTTAGTGCGGTTTCGGTGTTTGCGAGGAGAAAGTAAAAGGAAAATTCAAGTACTATTGTTTTCTATGTAGTTTATCTAAAAAAACCCCGAAAGAATCAAGTAGGTCTAACTTCACAGTCCAGCTTACTGTCTAACTTTCTAATCACCATTCAGATTATCATTATTCTGCAAAAGCCTGAACGAGTTGAATACCTAGTGAGGAAGTTGCAAAGTGCCTTTCCTCCTCTGAAATTCACAGCAATAAATGTGGTTTTGGATTGGCTTGAATGGGCAATAGCTAAGGACAGAGAAGGGATCCGGAAATTGTATGTGACAGAACACGGTTTCCTTGCATGCAGGCATGGCAGGTCAGACAAGGCCAGACTTCTCCAGCCTTCGCACTTTGTGCCCAGAAGCAAACCAGGAGATATTCAGAAAAAAAAATTTTTTGTTTTGTAAAAAGTAAATACCTAACAGAAAGAAGAAAGTTAAACTGATAGATTATTAAGAAGTTTGAAGCACATACACTGGATTGTCAGAAACTTTTTAGTACTTGAGGTTTTGGCCATGTAGCATTCCATGGCAAATAATTAAATTGAAGAGATATGGATGTAATTTTAGATAACACTCAGGGAAATGTTTTATTGTAAAATTTTGTAAACAGAATAGTATGTGTTAAAGAGAATATCTGACCTATAGTGGAGACAGTGAGCACGAAAATAAGCATCGCTCTTATCTTCAAACCCAGAAGGATATTTCTCCTCTGTCAATTAAACATTAAGGGGCAGGAGCAGGTAGAATGAGGAGGACAATGTCACAGTTCACTCGATTCCTGCAGCCCAACACAAAGGTCTTTAGCTTTATAATCTGAACGTCCGTTAATTAATAAACGGATCCAAACATCGTAACAATAATGAATATCCTGCATTGCATCCTTCTATGTGCTTGCTATGCTTTTAGTTTAATTTAATTTAATCCTCACAATAACCTCACGACATAAAAATACTATCATGCCCTGTGCTGGGTCAGATATCATCTCCCCTAAATTTTTGTCCTTCCCAGACGTTCATTAATGTGACCTTATTGGGAAATAGGGTGGCTGCAGATGTAATTAGTTAAGATGAGGTCATGCTGAAGTCAGGTGGGCTCTTAGTCCAATATGACTGGTTCCCTTATAAAAGGAGAAGAGATACAGACACACACACACACACACACACACACACGGAAGAATGCCATGTGAAGACAGAGGAAGAGACTGGAGAGCTGCGTCTACAAGCCAAGGAATGCCGACAACCACCAGCAGCCAGGAGAGAAGCACAGAACAGAGTCTCGTCCCAAGAGGGCACTGATCCTGCTGAGACCTTGATTTTGGATTCCAACCCTCCAGAACTGTGAGAGACTAGATTTCTGTTGTTTCTAGTCACCCTCTTTGTGGTAATTTTGTTGCTGCAGCCCTAGGAAACTAATACAGATTTTGGTAATGTGCAATGCTGATTATTATTATCTAGTGTAATTGCGCCTTTATTTATGTGAATGTAAAACAAACAGTTTCAAAAGGAATTAATAATCGGAGACTAGTTCAGAAAATAACCATTTCATCAAATAGCTGATCCTGGAACAACAGGCAACTGCATTGGTTAGGTTATTGAAAGGAGAATAAAAAAGAAGACTGCTAACTGCAAAATGGACTGACTTTACATTTATGATGCACAAAAGGGGGGGGGGAAATGACAATTCTGAGAAAACTTACCCTATTCTGTGTGTCCCAGTACTCTTTAAATAGGCCTCTTTTCTGTCTCCTTCTCCTTCTGGGAAAACACGTACAAGAGAGGTAATAAGAATGACACTCCAGCACCAGCATTATTTCAGACACTCTCTAATACCTCACCTGTACCCGCAGCCCACATGCCCTTAGTGATTATGCTAAAGCAGCTGTCCACAGCAGTTTTATACATACTCACCCCAAAGTCCATTGTCCTCAATTTTTTCATTTTTCCTACCTTCTCCAATGTGCTCACAGACGGTGAAGGCAACTAAATGGATATGCAGCCAGTTCCTTAGTAATTAATCTCAGTGAGTTTACTAAAGAATGGTGCAGAGTGGGTTATTATTGATACATAAATGACTTCGAGATTTCCCACAATTAAAACTTCCTTTTAAGTGCCAACAGTGCAACTTCTTGGATGACGATGACAATATAACTAAGCTCTATGGAATCTTCCGGGTTTTACTAAACCACCTGTATGGATTATTTTATTTAGATTTCATCAGAAACTCTCTATTTAATGAACTGGGGAACTGAGGCACTGTGAGGAAGAGTAATTTGCCCCAAATCACATGGTTGGTTATCAGTAGAATTGAGATTTGAATTCACAGCCCTCCTTCCTGACGACCAGACTCACTGCTTCTACAGCCACATTGCTGCAGCTGAAAACAGGCCATCCGAAACCATACTATTCAATAAACTCTCCACAGTTTCAACAAAACTTATAAAAACCTAACTTCGGGAGGCATCTTTGAAAAGAAAATACAAGAGAAGAGGGTAATGTAATTGAATGCAAAGATGAAATAACTATACCCAAGTGTATGGAAATTGTTATCATGGGGAGATGGTGAGTTTTTTCATCCCCCTAAAGAAAAGATTCGTATTGAACCACAGAGGGGACGGGTCAGATACAAAAATGTAGTTGAGGTTATAATTACTTCACAGAAAATTTGAAAACCTGGCAAGATGGTCTGTCTCCAAGGAAAGGTTTTTCGGATAATCAATGTTGGCTCTGATGGTCTCTTCTAGTTGCTATGAAATCCTCCTGCCATGTCAACAGAAGCACAGACTATGTGCATTTATGTATTTACTTATTAAGTAGCATTTAAACAAATTATTTACTTACTTTATGTGTAAATTTACTATGTGCAAGTCATATTTCTAAGATATTTTATATAAATTATTTATTCCTCATAAGAAATCTATGGTACAGACACTATTATTATCCTCTTTTCGCAAGTGAGGAAACAGACACAGATCTATGACCTTTGATCCTTTGTTAAGTTATCCTTCACACGGCTTGTTATATCATAATATAGAGTTAACTTTCCCAAGCAGGTCCAAATATATATATATATATATATATATATATATATATGTATATATATATATATATATACATGTGTGTTATATATATAAACAAATATATTTTTTAACATCTTTATTGGAGTATAATTGCTTTACAATGTTAGTTTCTGCTTTATAACAAAGTGAATGAGCTATACATATACATATATCCCCATATCTCCTCCCTCTTGCATCTCCCTCCCACCCTCCCTATCCCACCCCAACAAATATACTTTCAACATAAGCTTAGCATATACAATGTGATGAGGAAAAGAGAAGATGATTTTTTTCTCCAGTTTTATTGAGATAAAATTGATACAATACAGCACTGTGTAAGTTTAAGGTGTCCAGCATAATAATCTGACTTACATACATGCTGAAACAATTTCAGTAAGTTTGGTGAACATCCACCATCTCATATAGACACAAAAGTAAAGAAATAGAAAAAAACATTTTCCTTGTGACGAGAACCCTTAGAATTTGCTCTCTTAACAACAGACATACATAATGTAGAGCCGTGTTAATTATATTTACCACGTCGTAGATTGCATCTCTAGCACTTATTTATCGTACAAGGAGAAGATGAAGTTTAGAGTTGGATGATCTGTGTCTAACTTGTGCTCTGCAATTGACTAGTTATTTGCATCTCTAAAGGTCAGTCCTCTCACCTGTATAGAATAAAGACAGTAAACATATTCCCATTCTGGTTTGCTTGATTCTAAGGAGTTTCCCTGGGATGAGGAATGATCAGTGCTGAAACCAGGAAAGTCCCAGGCAAACCAAGACACCCTATTTGCTGTGAACCTCGAAGCTGACAACCAAGGTAAAAGTAAGTGCCTAACATTTGCTCACTAAATGTTAAATTTCTTCCTACAGACTCAGGTGTCAATCTCTAGACTGTATCTCGGCTCCTGTCGCACTTACTGGTGCTATGCCTTCCCCTAGCCATGCTCACTGAATATTGTCACTATTCTGGTCTCTAACCGGAAATGACACCAACTGTGCCCCAAATGCCTCATGCTCACAGGCTCCCCGCTGCTGGCATGAAGGAAGAATTCAGTTTCCTTCAGGCACCCTGTGATGTATTTTGGCTTCTCTCCAGGTCAGCACATCTGAAGCTGAACCGGCAGGATTATTTTAAACAGTTGCTAAGACAGAGTTCAGAAGGTCATTGCTTAGTCACTTGGGTCATTCTTCAAGACGTTTCCATTCTAAGTAATGACCACAAATCAATACCAATGACAAGGTAGAAAGAACAAGTGCTTTTTGCTGTGTGGTGTTCGGCCATGGTTATGCATTCAAGTCCACTGATCTTCTTTTTATCACACTTAACCAAGTGGGATAAGATATGCTACAGTTCAATTTAGCTATTCATGTAAAACTGATGCATTTTCATGAAGCTAAATCCTTTCTGTCCAATATCTGTGACCCTCTCGAGGTCTGTCCTGTCACTCACTCTCTCCTAGCCATACTCCCTGTGTTCCCATGTGCTCCTGCTGTCGTATCTGCCCTCGGTGCGTTTTTTAATCCACCAAGGGGAAGCCGTAGAGAAACCCTCAGTGTCACTAACATCCTGGGTTCCTTACCTCAATTTGCTCATTTCTGACCAGGGAAAGACTGGAGGGCAGCCCATGATGGAGAGGAAGGAACGAGGACAGTTTCATGTTTCAATTTAATTAAACAAATGCTTATGGACCATCCATTATTTGGAAAGATTAGCACTAAATGCTATCAAACACTAAAAAATGAGTAAAACATAATCCCTGCCATTATGAATAGAGGGGAAGACAAGCACGGAAATGATTAAACTACAAAGCAGGCTGCGAGGTGTGGTGGTTAAGACGTGCAACATGATTCTGGATGGTGACATCATGTCTACTTGTAGGGAGGGAGAAGCAGGACAGCCCTCGCAGAGGGGACGTGCATCCCACACCTTGAATGATCTGCAGGATCAGATCATTCTAAGGTCAAATATGGGGGAAATCAGCATTTTGGTGGCATAACAAATGCGAAGAGTCAGTGTTCACAGAATAAAAGTTGTAGTTTTAATACAATTTGGCAATATCAGGGGAGTAAGTAAAGTAGAAAATACGAATGAATATTAGGTTGGGGTCAGATTAATTGGGCTGGGGTCAGATCAAAGGACACCTGTGCTACAGGGTTAATGAGCTTAGCATTATTCTGGTGCCAGTGGAAAGACAATAAACAGGTCTTAAATGGAGACGACGTGGCCAGTCTAGCTTTTAGAAGAGGAACCAGGAGAATAACAGATGGGTTAGAAAGAGAGGAGACACCTGGGAGCAGGAGAGCAGGTTAGGGAGTACCGCTGAAGTCAGGTGAGCAGCGAGGAGAGCCTTCGAAGAGCTAGAGGCTGGGGATATGGCGACGAGATGGAGAAACCTATGGGAAACCCTATCAATAAGCACGCAGGACTGTGTGTGTATGTGTGTGTGTGTGTGTGTGTGTGTGCACATGCTTGAGTAGTAACATTACTGGGGGAGAAGAGTGGAGATGGATGTATTCCTTCACTCAACAAACATGTAGTAAGTGCCTGCAATGTGTCGGACAGTCAAAATGTGGACATCAAAAGTTTGGTTCCTTCTTTCCTTAAAAATGTAATACTTTAGTTGGATCACAAGTATAAGGAATGATTCCAACCCAATGTGACTACAACTAAGATTGCAACAAATACCTAGACTGGTGAGTTGATGAACATGGGGCAGCTAAGAAGGGAAGAGTTAGAAAATTGCCAAGTGTGCCACAGGCAGTAAAAGGTAGGAAACTTTAGAAGAGGCCAAATAGCCACCTGCTCTCTCTAGGGCAGCCCCTCCCAACTCCTTTCTTCTCAGTAATTTGTAATAAATTCACCTACACTGATTGTTTCAGAGAATATATAACCATTTAAAATTACATTGTTTGCTTATTAGAATATGCATGCCACTATATCTCAGTCACCACTGTCACAATAAATATTTAATGAATGAATAAATGAAGGCATTATTTCTGTTCAACCCTGATCTTCTCCTCTCAGAATCCATCTCTCTCTCTCTCTCTCTCTCTCTCTCTCTCTGTCACACACACATACCTCCCCCTCACCTGACAGACATTTTCCTTTGCAGGAGGAGAGGAGAGACGTGGTAGCAGACAGCGCAGAGGCACCAGGCAGCTGGCTTTGTTAACGCAGGGGTGCACTGCCCACTCCTACTAATTCCGAAATGAGTCACTCTAGCCTCCTCCTCCAACTTTACCACAACTCCTTCTCCGCTACGTACAAGAGCAGCGCTCAAAGTACATGGACTCAGTACCTGAGTAGTAAGACAGCTTGACCAACTACTGGGTTATTAATAGAGAAACTCCAGCATCAGAATTGCTCAGGGAAAACCAGATCCAGGAGGAGCTGCAATACTCACCTCTTATAAAGACTGGCAATGACGGTGGTAATTAGGATAATCAACAGCAACAACAAAGCTGCCCCTGCAGCCATGAAGAGGATGGATTGGTTATTGGTGTTACCTAGGAGGAAACAAAATTATAGGCAGAATTAGGAATTCAGCTAAAGCCAGGAAAGAAAGGGAAGCAGGAAAATTAGGAAAGGGTATATTAATCATCATAGGGTAACAATGTGAAACAAAGATTCCAATAAAAAATAGGATGAGATAGGGGAAAAAGACTTTTCTTTCAGTCTCCTAAATATTTCTGACTCCTCACAGATTTTCACTAGTTCCTTGATCTAATGGTGGGTTTGACACCTTAATGAGACCAAGAATAGAAAGCATTCAAGACAGATATCACGGGCTTCCCTGGTGGCGCAGTGGTTGAGAGTCCGCCTGCCGATGCAGGGGTCACGGGTTCGTGCCCCGGTCCGGGAAGATCCCACGTGCCGCGGAGCGGCTGGGCCCGTGAGCCATGGCCGCTGAGCCTGCGCGTCCGGAGCCTGTGCTCCGCAACAGGAGAGGCCACGACAGTGAGAGGCCCGCGTACCACACACACACACACACACACAAAAAAAAAAACCAATTATTACTATACTTTAAAAGCACACGAACTCGATTACAGTAAAGAATTAAAAAAAAAAAAAAAGACAGATATCACTTCATTCTAATGAGCGCCTGATCACATACACAAAATCTTTTGTAGAAAAAAAAATCAAAATAGTATATAAATGAAGATTACTTCTTAGTTCTAGTGCATTAAGTACATCCAAGACACAGCAGTATGTAACTTTGATGTTTATAAGTGGAATTTTGTTCAAGAAATATTGTCTACTCAATTACGGCTAATGATAAAAATAATCAGGAAAAGCATGTTACTTTTCCAACTCAGTGATTAACTGGAAAGAGCAATGGTCAGGGAATCTGAAATTCTCATCCTGGTTCTTTCACTGTTTAGCGGTATGACCTCCAGCAAATTCCTAACCTCCTCTGCCAGCCTTTCTTCGACTGTCAAGTGATGCCAACACTTCTAATTACATCACAGAGCTGTGATAAGGGGCTAATAAGGCACTATTCAAATATTTGCCCACCTCTGGAGCCAGATCCCATGAGGTCAGAGACCATTTCATCTTTCAGATGTCCTCCTGCCCACAGCACACCTCACCCACCGCCACCCACAGAGCTCCTTGCAAGGAGAAGAAACTCATCAGTATGTGTTGTTGATGGAAACAGGATTGAATTGAAACCGAGGCGCCATCTCTATAACTTTAGGCAGCAAATTTTCCAGGAAATTTGTAGGAAAAGGGCAGCTATGGCAGAGAACAGCACAGCTTCCCTCTCTCTTGAAATAAAAGCTTGAACGCTTGTACCCTGACTCCCAGGCTATCTGGAATCCCACAGCAACCTGTAAACCATACTTTTCACAGCGTTCTTCCCAATCCTTCACTCAGATGATTTCTTCCTTCCTGACCCACTACAGCTGAGATTTTTTTCATGATAAGAGCTCAAAGTCTTCTCCAATCATTCTTTTGCAAGCTTTACTGCAAAAAGAAACTAAGTCAAAAAAACAAACATTATTTTTATGTTTTAAATTTGTTAACCTGTAAGGTGAATAAAGATAGAAAAAATATATGAACACTTTTAAAGACCTTGTATGTAGTGTCTAAGATGGGGTTTTGTCCAAAGACGAGGGGGAGAAGGAACGTGAAATTTATTCAGTACAAAAATACATTGAACAACAACAACAAAAAATACATTGAACCACCACTGCAAAAGGAACAAGGATATTTTTTCCCTGTCAAATAAGAAATTAATGTTTTTAAGCTCTTGGCACATTATCAAAAGCAAACAAAATACCTGAAAGTATTTGCATTATAACAGAGGCCTATGAAAGGACCGCAGTTGCTATGCTGACATAATTTGAATACAGTAGATGCTAAGGTTAAATTAAATAGGCATGGTGGAAAAAAATGAAAGTTATGATCAAAAAATTCATTGACAGCATTTTGGGAAAATTATTTACCTGCTTTTTGAAATACTATTTAGATGTTAATTACAGTAAAAAAAGCCAATCTGGGTGGACTACAGAGATCTAAATGTTTAAATGTAAACAAGAGAAGAAACTATAAGTGAGTATTATTTAATCTCTGTAATGAGAAACGACTTTCCAATTTATACAAATAAGCAAATACATAGGATTGACTGGGTCAAAATGAAAAATATCTGTAGGTCAAAATCATCACAAACAACATGTAAAGGCAAAAAATTAGTATCTTTAACATACCTCTGCTATCAAGAAAAACCTATGTTAAGACAATAAGAAAGATAAAAACAACTTTATTAACCAAAAGCGCTGAAAGACAAGCTTGCGTGAAAGCAAGAAGGTGGCAACCTCAGCCTCCATCTGGGGAGAGAAATCTGCCGCAACCTGCCTCTGGGAGGAAATCGCTCTCTGCGGTCAGACCCTTCCATGGGCTTCTTGCTCATTTGATTAATTACTTTTTTCCTAAAGAAATGTGAACAAAGAGTTTTGTGGAACATTTATAACAGCAAAAAGAAAATCCTTATTTCCCAGCAGCACTCTGAAGTAAGACTACACAGCTGAGGGTCTCCAATGTAATTAGAATCACAGGGCAGGGGGGTGGGGGGAGGCTCGTTAAACCGTAGATGGCTGAGCTCCCCGCTCAGAATTTCTGACTCAGGAGGTTTTTGGGTGGGTCCCAGAATTTGCAGCTCCTGTGTGGTGCTGGTCTGGGGCCACCTCCTAGAGAAGCACAGCTATAGGCATTACGATCATGGGTGTAAAGAATCCCAATGAAATGGAAAACTGCTGACTCTAGATAGAAAGTTAAGTAAAATTTCAAAGCTAGAATTCACAGTTGTGCATGCTATGATATCTCAATGAAGTATAGAACTTAGGAGAAAAAGCCTGCCAGGCAGCAACATGCCAAAATTTTAAAGTGATGATCTTCAGAGAATAGAACTAAAAGCAATTGTTTCTTTAAGCTTTTTGCTATTTTCCAGATGTACTAAATGATGTATTGCTTTTAATAATCAGAAAAAAATAGTACAAAAATGTAAAGGTCTGCATGCTTAAAGCAGAATACTCTGTCAATTTTTAGTTATATTTAAATTTAGTTATAGTTATTTAAATTTAGTTATTTATATATTTATATTTTATATTTATATTTTTGGTTATATTGAAAGTGCAGGATGTAGAGAGCGTCTTTGCAGAAGTGTACTCAGAATCCTTAAGAATTAAGATGGCATTCTTTGCTAAGCTCTCAATTATATGAATTAAGTAGAAACCACTGAAAAGTATCTTCATTTGTTTCACACTGCTCACTTACAAAGCCAAAATCTAAATTTCAGATGCATTCCTTAATGTGAAATATGTTGCCTCTTTTTAACCTCTTCTAGCAATGGGTGACCTGCTGGACTCAAATCCATCTTCTTCACTCATCTTTTAACACATAGTGTTTCAAGGCAGACTGTGTACCTGGCATTAGAGATGAAATGGTGGCCACCAACAAAAAGCATGGGAGTCTGGTAGAGATGCACTTACAATCCAGAGTACCCCAGCCTATAGCCAATCCTACTTGTTACCTCCTTCTCAGCTTCCCACCCCTCTGTCGCGTTAATGTGAACCAGCAGTACGTGGACCCGGCTGGTGTAAGTACCCACCTTGCTGGGCCCTGTGCGGCTAAAACCAAAACAAAAATGGAAAAGCAAATGGGTGTGGGTGCTTTAGGGAGTTAATCAATAGTTCCTAATGTTCACTTTTTCCTAAATTCTGCTAATAGATCTTAGCTTAAGTAACATCAGCCCTCAAGCCCCTCTCTTAAAGAAAGAATTACTGTCTCTTCTTGGGCGCCACTTTTTTGCTGATTTTTTTTTTCAGCCTTCATCCTAATGTGGTGTTGATTCATAGGAGGACAAAAGTGTCGTGAACCATAAAGCCATTATTTTCCCTCCCATCAAGAAAGATACATAGGACTCCCCTGGTAGCACAGTGGTTAAGAATCCACCTGCCAACGCAGGGGACACGGGTTCGAGCCCTGGTCCGGGAAGATCCCACATGCCATGGAGCAACTAAGCCCGTGCACAACTTCTGAGCCTGCGCTCTAGAGCCCGCGAGCCACAACTACTGAGCCCACATGCCACAACTACTGAAGCCCGTGAGCCTAGAGCCCGTGCTCCACAACAAGAGAAGCCACCGCGATGAGAAGCACGCGCACTGCATCGAAGAGTAGCCCCCGCTCACCGCAACTAGAGAAAGCCCACGTGCAGCAACGAAGGCCAAATGCAGCTAAAAATAAATACATAAAATAAAT
This sequence comes from Kogia breviceps, assembly GCF_026419965.1. Lineage (NCBI taxonomy): Eukaryota > Metazoa > Chordata > Mammalia > Artiodactyla > Physeteridae > Kogia > Kogia breviceps. The sequence continues at coordinate 7,246,964 of NC_081324.1, read as the reverse complement.
AAATTTATTTAAAAAATGAAAGAAAGATAAATACAGTTAAAACAATTTAAAGCACGTCGGTGAGATATATAAATGAGTAACTTACTCGAGGACTGCAAACCTCCAGGCTACGTTTCTGCCAATGACAAGTATTTACAGCTGAGTTATGAACCCTTAGAAAGGCTTGGGATATAAACGCTGCCAGCTTCTTGCCTCAGAGCCAGGCGGGTAAGAGCAGGCATTGATGTTTACTAATTATCTTTTATTAGAGTCTGGGGCGGGGTTAGGGACTGGGGAAACCAAGTAACTTAGAACCTAAATATCTGGACCAAAAAACATGCTGAAAAAAACTCAGAGATCCTGACCCTCTACCCAGCCCTGGGCAGGTCACGGTACATACCACTAAAAGTTATTCTTGCTGTCTTACCTCATTAAAAAGAAGAGAAATATTTGATTTTGCTCTATGTACAGATGGGATACACACTGTGTATGTTCCCACAAGATAGATGTGTGTTAGTTGACAGACTCAGCACTATCACATTGATTCCAATTTTTGACTCACTGTACAATGCAAATATCCAATCTTCATCCCACATTAGACACTGATTTGCTGAAAAAAATAGATGGAGGAGGGAAGCCTTCGGTTCTAAGTCCTATCTTCTAATTCTTTTCCCTGGAAGACCCCAGCGTAAGATCACTTGATCTTCTGGACACTTTTCTGGCAACTGCAAAATGATGATGCAATCAATCCAAGGGTGGCCATGGGGGCGGCTCTAGATAAAACATGTAGGGGGCTTTATTTACATATTTAAGCACCACATAATGTAAACTATTAAGAGTGAACTTATGTTTTGTACGCACACATTCAAAATTAGAGTTAAATAACTAATTTCTATTCTTTTCACATTGACATTCCATGTTGCACTAGTCATGTATAACAGGGGATGCTTGTTCCTGTAACTAGATTCACCTTTCTAGTGAAAGGTAGAAGTGGTGTTGATAAACATGTATAAAATGGTTGTAGCTTTGGAGGACCACTGGAAAAAATGGTAGTCTGAAGTCTGTTGAACGTTCCTGTATGCCTGAAATACAGGCATGGTAATATGATTCCAAGTTTTCAAAGGTCAACTTTCTTTGTGCAGATCGATTTTATACTCTTTGTAGTTCAGAAACCTTTCCCTGTTTTATAGCCAGAAAGTCCTAGGGAATAAATTATTTTCAGAGAATTAAAGGGCCATGACATCAACCTCTAATTTTTCTTCTGAGTGAATAGTAACTATTCCTCCTCAAAATGAAAGTATTATCGTATATGTGGAATCTAAAATATGACACAAGTGAACTTATCTATGAAACAGAAACAGATTCACAGATATAGAGAACAGACTTCTGGTTGCCAAGGGGGAGGGGGTGGGGGAGGGGTGGGTTGGGAGTTTGGGGTCAGCAGATGCAAACTATTAGGTACAGAATTGATAAACAACAAGGTCCTACTGTATAGCACAGGGAACTCTATTCAATATTCTGTAATAAACCATAATGGAAAGGAATATAAAAAAGTATATATATACACGTATAACTGAATCACTTTGCTGTACAGCAGAAACCAACACAATATTGTAAATCAACAATACTTCAATAAAATAAAATAAAATAAAAGTATTATTAGATTTTAACTGAGAAATATAAGGTACAGAGAATCTAAATAATTGTCCTGTAATTACAGAGCAAGCCAATGAGGAAGCGAGTTTCTAATCTTATGTACACGTTTTGCTGCAATGGTTTTGCCTCTCTTGATGGAAAATGGTTTCCCAAGTGACTTAAACACTTTCAAACTTTACGTCAGTTGAGAAACACATAGTCTAAGATAGGCTGTAAAGTCTACTACTCAATAGGCTGACCGCAGTAGCCACATTTTCTGGTGTCACTATGTGCGCTGTACTCTGGTCTATAGTGCTCTACAGCGATTGAAGTACGGTAAGGGTACCCAAGTCAGCATATGCGGCATAGGGATGGTGAACGTTCTGATTTGGTAATTTGTTGAGAAAGTTTTCAAGGCTGACTCCATCATATTAGACGTCTCACCTTTCTACCCAAGTATTCCTTAGTCTTATGTTATATTTCTTAAAATATTTCTCCATTTTCATAAACAGATATTATTTATTAAAGGAGATTGTATTTATGCATCACAAGTCAGAATGTCAAGACCTGCACACTTCCTGCTCACTTCTGTGGTGAACTAGTGTGCAGAAAAGAGTTAATGTAGCAGCCCGAAGACTGCTGGCCTTAGAAAGGCCTGCTTACAAGGTGGGCCCTTGGCTAGTGTGTGGGAACTTGGATTTGGGGAGTGTTCTCACCATTTCTTAACTGTTAGGGTGGTTTATTGCGTCTAAACTGTTGATACAAACAATGTGGTTTATGCTAAACACGCGCTTTCCTTCTGGGAATTAGTCCTTCTGACTTTGCCCGGTGCATCTTTTCCCTTTGCTGATTTTGCTTTGTATCATTTTGCTGTAATAAGTCAAAGCCATATCTTTGGAATGTAATCATCAAAAAAGAGAGAGCCCATGTCTTCCAATTCTGTGGGAAGGTAGAAGCCTAACTTCCAAGGGCACCTTACTCTGAGGTGCAAAATTACCTCCTGGCGTAAAAATGTAAGAAGCTCATTCTTCCTTTGGATAAAGCCAATTAGCTAACATAGATGGTCATACCAGCTGAATTTAGGATGAGCTGTGTGTGACAAATGATGCTATCAAGTCCTCCTACTTGAGGACTAGTTGCTGCTTACCTTGAGAACATGCATATAATGGGTTGTATCTGCCAGGCTTTACAAAAGGTTAAGATTTCCTTCTGTCTTTGCAGTCTCTTAGTGGACTGCCTGTGATGCGTATCACAATTCTGATTTCATGCTTAGTCAACAATAAAATTGTTTTCTTTCCCTTCTTCCTTTGTGGAGCAGTTTTCTGGGTAGGGAGGAGATTTTGTTTCCAATTCTAATTCCCCAACACATTGTTGTTATTACTGTTGTTTAACCAAGTGTAACTCTACATTACTGTGTCATATCATGCTTATCTATGAGGATAGAATAGGAAATTTTTCAAATGCTCCACTAAAATCAAGATGAACATTTTACCTATGCAATCAAACATAAGTAGGCATAACATACCATTTAAATTATTTATTTAGCTGTTCAAGATAAAGGTCCATAAATGTGAGAGAATACAACTCTTCCGAATATTTAATATAGAAAACAAACTTCTGTTTTTTTCTTGGGAGATTTTGAAGGTTAAGTCCTTGCTGCCCTTCTTCTGATGGCTAATAACTCCAGCTCTGGGTTCAATGGTCACTAGTCAACTACAAGAACTAGAGGGAGAGCAGGATTCAAGACAAAGGAGGAGGAGGAGGAGGAACTTAAGGCGGAAGGAGGGTGTGCTTGGCAACTCTGAGCCAATTCCAGGGAAGTTGCTCAAGGGAGCAAGCTTTCCCACAGGGAGATTCTGCTGGGCGGGTCTGGTGAAGACCTTGGGGGCAGGTGTTTGCAAAACCAACAAGTCACGTGAGAGCTGAGCTCTCACCAGTTCCCTCCAGCAAGAACCTTAATTCGCCTTTGCCTGGAGGCTACTCCCAAAGTTCCCCTAGTCTGTTCCTGGTGTGGACATGACTTTGACTTCATCAGCAACCAGCACTCCCCTCCAGACCCTAATACCTACTACCTGATTTTGCTCGTCCCTCATATGACTGTGTGAACGCCTTCTCTCACATGACTTCAGGATACCTGCAAACCCCAGAAAAGGGGACAAGTCAGTGGGGAACCCACAGACGCAGCACCTGGGGTGACCTGAGCAGGTAGAGCTGGAAGAAAATAGTGGGTGATCAAACTCCCACTCCTTTGCCTACTGATGCTCTAGGTGTCGGTTCAGTAGGTAACCCATTGTACCTATAAACCTCCTAAGAGGATGAACCCAAGGCTGTGGAACTCCACAGTAGCCAGCTTCTCTTGTGATGTTGCTGTTGATGGCAGTAATGATTTTTTTCCCTCCACTTGGAGAAGCAATATAGTGCCCCAGTGAAGAAAAAGAACCCTGAAGTCAGTCTGCATGGCTTTGAATCCCAGCCCCCTCCCTGCTAGCTGCTAGACAGAGTCCCAGGGTCCAGGGCTGGCGGAGGTGGTGAGAGCCTGCCTGAGGAGGAAGCCCTGGAAGAAGCTTCATGCCTCTCTTAACCTCTCCATGCCTCACTTTCCTCATCCATAAAATGTAGATAGTAATAGAGCTGTTGTGACAACTAAGTGAGTAATTACCAGTAAATTCTTAGAGTGACGGTCACAAACATAAGCGTAATGGGTGAGTTTGTCATATAGTAGCCAAGCCAAAGCCCTGTGACATTTAGTTCTTATAACTGCTATTTACAACTTTTCCCTTGGGTCCTTAGAAAACTTTAAACTTCAGACTATATGGCATTTATAAAGGCCTATATATAAATGTGCTATAAATGTCATACAGATATTTTCAGAATATGAAACAGACAGCAAGCTTTGGCCTGAATATTTACCTCCAAATATTCTATCCAACTTAAGACATTTTAATTAAACAACTGTTTACTAGGTGCTCTACAAAACATGTGAAAGCTAATGCCTGGCTATAAGAAATAAGCGCTCTGGTAATAATTGCAAAATCTGCAGCTTTATGTTCTAGAGTTTAATTATACATCTGATCTCTCCATTTAAAAAATAGCCAGTGATTTTAAAAAAAGGAATTGCATGATTGGATTTCAAAGCTGATATCTTTACTTATTAGACCAGGAAGAGAAGACAGTAGCCAGCATAAAAGCAAAACAACCTGTTTTGATTAAAGTGTTTGGGATTTGTGTGTTTCTTGTGAGTGTAAAACTGCCCACACAAGCACATGTATTTATTGAATGTTTACCATACGGCAGATTGTTCCACCTAACAATATTCACAGTTATCTTAATTCACAAAATTCGTGTTTATACACATACAAATTAAAAGAGTGAAGAATTTATCTCAGTGCTCTATATAAAACATGAAAAAATCAGAATAATGGTTATACTTTGCAAGCCTGTATTTTTTTATATTTGTAAACTCACCTCCTATGTGGCCCCAATTTGGGAGTCATTTGCAGATCCATCATGTCCTTGAGCTTCTTTGATTTGAAGCCACAGAAAATATCCCATCCTTAGTTAACGCAGTTTCTCATCTCAATATTTACTCTTTACTTGCCCGTGTCCATCACTGTGTTGGTAAGGATTTTTCATTTCACTCACTATTCACCTTAGCTAAAGCCACTTCTCACTCCTCACCAGTGCAGTGGAGAGCTTTAAACAGTTCAACCTTATATCCGTGAAAGGAAGAATCTCTTCCTGTGGGTTAATTAAATAAAACACTACTCTTCTACTTAAAAGATTATGAACATCATAGTTATTTTTGAGTTTTAGGCAAAGTGAAATGCATCAAATTAACTCTGGAAATGAAGTTTAGAGTGACCAATGAGAATTACAAAATATTTATTTTATTAAATTATCCAAGCATACTCCTCTGTTAAATAAATAACTCTTATAAACCCCTGAATCATTTCAGTGTAAATAACTTTAAGATACAAATGGGGGTTCAAAGATGTATCTCTACAAATGACAGATCTGTGTTTATTCTTCATTCGTTGTTCTTTTCAATAACATAGCCCTCTGCAAACCTACTAGGTCACCTCTGAATATTTGTCAAGGGTCAGGTCATTACCTGTTTGAAATACCTCAGCTGAAGTTGGAAGTAGTTGTCTGACTAATTGAATCGCAATACTTAAAACTAGAATTGCTATTGAGAATGAAATGTCATTAATCTTATATGAAGAACTAACTTTTTTAAAATTTTAAGTAATTTTCTACTTGCCTTTGGGGAAAACTTCACACAGTCATCTACGTTCAGTTTCTAATAAGGCTCTAAGAGACAATTACAAGCTGTTAACAATTCCCAGATGCTTTAAAATAGAAAAAGTACACACACGACAAAGGAGTCCAAATGGCTATTTTGCCTTTGGAGTCATTAGGCAGGTCTCTCACACAAGTATGGTCATGGATTTGCAGTGGGAAGAAAATCAATACATTTTTCTGAATTTGAATTCCTACCTGTACTCTAAGTTCCTAAGGAGAGGAAAGTGTCATGAAAATTACTTGAAATTCAGGCTGAGGATAAAGATCCACTTAAAGAAAAGCAGTTCCTAGGATTAGCTGCTTTCTAACACCACCAACTTACTTTGTTTATAGTAGTGACAACAATACACACTCATCAATGTTCCTTATGTAAGAGCACCATCAAATCCACTTACCATTAGATTTTCAACATTCCCTGCTCTCTGTTATTAACTTGTCGATCCAATACCTTGTTTATCTACACAAATATGGTACGTATAAACAATGACTGCAGGCAAACATTCCACGACTGTGTGCCTTGGGAAAGATGAATAAATCAACATGTGGGCTCACAAAACAAGCTGAATGACTGACTGGTTGCTTTTTTTTTTTTTTTTTTTTTTTTAATTAGATGTCTCATAAAAGAACTGATGTGGGCAGAGGCAACGGTAAAGCTACAACAACATAATAGGCCCTGATTGAGTAATCAACTCACTTGTGATGTTGGAAACAGTATGTTTCATCTGGATACCCAGTTATCATCCAGAATTTTAATAACATAACTAAATTGGGCTAAAAATTGTAGTTGATCCGTATTGGTAGAGGCTATTTGAGCCTTCCAGGCAGTGACACCAGTGCTCTGGGATTCCGGTCCTATGGTCCTATCATATAAAGTAACTGTCATGGACATTATTTTCTACGTAGGAAGAGATGATAAAAGGCTGAGGTTCATCACACCGGGTCACGGAAATGGGCGTATCTGGCAGCCCAGCGCATACCAGTTCAGAAAACTGCCATGCCTACAATAGTTGCATCTATTATAAATTCAGAGGAGTGGGACAGAAGGTTCTGGATTAATAAATCCCTAAAAAAAAAATATTTTGTCTACAACTTCAAACTGTTTAGGAATCCAAATCACCTGGGAGAAAAAGGAGTGAATTTTAGCAGAAACTAAGGCCAAAGAAAGAAATGAAGTTTATTTCTCCTCCGTAATATTCTCATGGTCTAACTCAGGAGCACAGAGTCCAGAGGCAGTAATCTCCACCAAGCCATCACAGGCAAGATTTAGAACCTACAGCATCTATTCCGCTACGCTACCCCTTGGACGACCCCATACCTCACAGAAGAAAGATATGGGAAGATTCTCTTGGCTGTGGCCCCATGATTTCCTAGTGAAAACTTCTGCAATCTCCATTTATCATTTTCATCCTCCACGTCTATTGACTAACAATTATACACCATTTATACAGAATATGAAAACAAGAGAACTAAAAAAAGGAAATCACCTTTTTGAAAGATATATATGTGAACAAAGTTCACAAAACTTTTCTCCCCAAACATTGCAGTGGAGTGGATCTTCTGAGAGTTCAGGTTTCTTTGATAAGCAATCACTAAACCTCAACTGTTGTGCTGATGAAGAAAATCTAGAAATAATCCAGCTAGAAAACTGGGAAATAAAATGGACACAGTCCCTACTAGAACATACAGAAATATTAACATACACAGAATCAGTCAAGAACACTTATTAAGCACATTCTGGAGAGATACATTGACAGCTCTAAACAGACATGTCATAATCCTTAATCTCAAGTAATTTCTAATATAAGAGTCAGGACCGTTGCAAATAGACGCAGTTATTAAATGACTCAAGGGTATCAGTTTCCTAGTTATAAAAGTTTGAGAAATTCAAGATGCTTGGTGGTTCGACGTCAGGGAAGCAGTTTGAGCAAATGTGAAAAGATCGTGAATTGGTTGGGAATAGGAGAAAGTAGGAACGTGGCGTTGGGGACAAGCACAAACTGACGTTCCAATCCGACCAATGATACCTCCCCCTTCTCCAGGCCACCTGTGTGCCCCGCCAAGTGGGTAGGGGACCTGTGGCCCATCACCAAGCCTGTGCATCAGCTTGGGTCTGCATCAGTGTGGAGGAAGGGGCACCTTTTTTCTAATTTATCTGCCATTTGTAATTTGTCTACCTGAAGTGGACTCCTTTTTTGTGGCCCAAAGACCCAGTATGTGCCAGTGGTAGCCTAGTTTGAGAGCTCAGTCATTCATGTACTGATTATTGCAACTGACTCTTAGCTAATTTCCTCTGCCTCAAATTTCTCTTTTTCTACTATTTGACTTACACGTCCTTAAATACTACTTTGTGCCACCTTTGATCAAGAATTGATAGTGGCTTTCGTTGCTCTTACATGAGATCTAGTATTTCACCAAGTGATCACTTAATTGAGCCTACCTCCTTCTATATTAACCCATAACTCAGAATCTCTGTACCAACCTAGTCATTTGAGTGCAATCACCCACGCACAACTCCCCCGCCCCACCCCATGCATACTGTGTACATCCCCGGGCTCTGTTTTGTCTCTTTGCTCTGCTCTGATCATCAAAGCTTTATCTGAAACTTGATGGTTCAGATGAGTGCCCTCGTTGGTGGACGATGATTGGGGAAAGACATGAGTAACTATACTTCTTAATATAGTTAAAAACTAGTCTTCTCCAGAAACTTTCTGAGGGACTGATTTCATTTCTCTGATCCTCATTATTTTTATAATTAATAAGCTCAGTTGAAACAACTGTAGTTGGCACATCATTAAATTAATATTAAAAGACTTCAGAAATTATTTTGGTAGAACTTTAAATACTTTTCTCATAACTAATGAAAATCCAGAGGATATTAAGGGCCCAAAATAATTTTGGTCACTGTCAGTATGCATGCATTTTTCCCCTGTTCCTGGCCCTTGTGGTCTAGTCAAGCTTCAAATTCAGACAACTCAGTCTGGAACCATTTTACACTACTTCCCAGGTCTTGACTGCAAATGGGGGGAGTCAAGTATTTCTCTTCATTCAGCAAAGAAAGTCAGTAGTAAATTTGGGTTCCACTCACGCTTCTGCCACTTTCTCCCTCTGTTCAAAATAAGTCAAGGCCTGGATATACAATGTGTTGGTTGACATTGTATCATCTTTTCAGTGGCTTCTCAGTACCTGGTACTTGTCTGAAGATGAACACAGGCAGGCAAAATCAGGGGAAGAACGTGCGTGTGTGTGTGTGTGTCTGTGTGTGTCTGTGTGTGTCAGTGTGTGTGTGTGTCTGTGTGTGCATGCGTGTGCGTAGAATACGATAGTCCTAAAAGTCTCGCTTTTGGATCCCATAAAAGAAGCTGATGGGAGCTAACAAAAGGATGCACAGGGGTTTATAAAATCTGTGTCACAATCACCTTTCCCTTGACAGTTGAAATAAATTAAATCATCTCTACATCTTATACCTGTCTCTCTGCTTTAATCCCTACATTGATTTTTTAAAAGATATTGTATTCTTATTATGTAACTGCTACACTTGCACTTTTTGTTTATTTATTTATTTATTTATTTATTTATTTATTTATTTATTTATGGCTGTGTTGGGTCTTCGTTTCTGTGCAAGGGCTTTCTCCAGTTGCGGTGAGCGGGGCCCACTCTTCATCGCGGTGCGCGGGCCTCTTACTGTCGCGGCCTCTCCCGTTCCGGAGCACAGGCTCCAGACGCGCAGGCTCAGTAGTTGTGGCTCATGGGCTTAGTTTCCCCGCGGCATGTGGGCTCTTCCCGGACCAGGGCTTGAGCCTGTCTTCCCTGCATTGGCAGGCAGATTCTTAACTACTGCACCACCAGGAAAGCCCCCTACATTGATTTTTTGACCAAACAGCCTCAGGACTTGAAATAATCGAATCACGTCAGGGAAACACAAGTGATCTATTTTTGCTTTCCATCTGATTTTTTATCTTCAATCTTTACTTATAATTATTTTTAAAAGGAATTAAACCAAAACATACAGTAAACAGCTGTCTTCTATCAAATATAACTTTTTACTAATGGGCTGAGTTGATAGTCTTTCAAGCTGTCAGTTGAATGTCAGAAAGCCATTTTCCAAGAATTCAAAACACTTGAACACTAACAACGCTGACCATTGCAATTTCACCTTCATTTTCGACACTGTTTATAGCTTATGTACAAAAAAAAGAAGCAGGTTTGTGCCAGGAACTTAGCCATGTTTGGGTAACTGAAAGACATTTCTATTAATTAATAAGTTAAATAATTATACCTCCTAGGATCTGTTTTCTCTATGATTTAAGGTGTTTTTAATAACTTTTTCAACATATAATGGACAAGATTTTATTTCAGAAGTGTTTGAAATGGTTCTTTATGACATTTTCTGAATAGAACTTTTTCTTACCTTGGTCTCTGAGAGAAGATTAGCGACTACTTTATTCTTTTTTTTCCTGGCCAGATTTTAAGAACACTTCTATAATGTAAGAGTTTTGTGGGTTTTTTTGTTTTTTTGTTTTTGCGGTACGCGGGCCTCTCACTGTTGTGGCCTCTTCCATTGCGGCGGACAGGCTCCGGACGCGCAGGCTCAGCGGCCACGGCTCACGGGCCCAGCCGCTCTGCGGCACGTGGGATCCTCCCGGACCGGGGCACGAACCCGCGTCCCCTGCATCGGCAGGCGGACTCTCAACCACTGCGCCACCAAGGAAGGCCCAAGAGTATTTTTTTTTTAAGGTGAGAAATATTTTCTCGATGTCTCTGAAGGAATGGAGTCAACATGAAGAACCTCTTAATATTTCTCCCCCAAATATTCCATCAATCCTCTTTTTCATCAAGTTCTATGCTCCCTCTGTCATTAAGAGGAGTAGAGAAAGCTTTGATGCTGTGCGAGGTGACTATGTACAAAGGCTGCTAACCTCTGGCAAAGGGCCTCCTTAGCACACACAGCTGCGAAAGCGGCAGCAGTGGAGGCTGCTCTACATACAAAACCTCCTCTTCTTCCTTCCTGATGCAGGAGGGAATCTCAGCCTGCAGTAAGCAGAGCCTATGAACGGGCAGCCACATCCTAGGAAGACTTGGCTCTAAAAGTCTACATACAGGCCAAGGCACATGAGTTGGCTAGAAGCATACAGAAGAAAGGCAGAAGGAAAGATGGATGCATGGGTAGATGGAAGGAAAGAAGGAGGGGAGGAAGGAAAAGAGGGAGGGAAGAAGAGGGTGAGAATAAAGTGAAATACAATTTCGGTCATCAGTAAATATGAATTATTTTCTCTGACAGGTCCCTCTGCAGTGAGAAAACCCGCCTGGAAGCAGAGCTAGCAGAGTCTGAGGCAGACCTCCTCCCACTCGGCTGGAACGCGGGTCTACCCAGGCCTCTCTGTATCTGCCCCGGTGAAATACCACTTTGCTTTACACTCACACGGGTTTTGTGGAGCCTGAAGCTTACACAATTTAGGGCTTCATCATGACACAGGAGACAAGTTACTAATACAAAATAAATACCGGGCCTTGGAAGGAGCCAGCTCAGGTGAGAGGCCCTGAAGGTCAGTTTCAGAGCTTCAAGGCCAGTCTGTTCCTGCTCCCAGCTCTGAAAAAAACTGAGGGGGGCCGGGCTTCCCTGGTGGCGCAGTGGTTGAGAATCCGCCTGCCGATGCAGGAGACACGGGTTCGTGCCCTGGTCCGGGAAGATCCCACATGCCGCGGAGCAACTAAGCCCGTGAGCCATGGCCGCTGAGCCTGTGCGTCCGGAGCCTGTGCTCCGCAACGGGAGAGGCCACAACAGTGAGAGGCCCGCATACCGCAAAAAAAAAAAAAAAAAAAAAAAACTGAGGGAACCAAAGCTCTGATCTGGCAAAGTAGCAACCACATTATTAAACATTTATTACGCTTTACTCAACACTGATTCAGCAAATACCAATCTAACACCTTATTATTGCTGAGGATACACGAGGATTATAAAACCTACTTACCACCATCAAAAAGTTTTAAAGTAATTGGAAAATTAAAAATTATACAGCTGAAAAAACCAGAAATTATACAGCTGAAACTCATAGGCTGTTGATACCATGTATTTTTCAGACTGACTGAATCTTTTTTTTTTAATTTTAGGAAAGTGGCAGATCAAAAAAATGGGAAAGATCTATTATTGTTAAATCTGTGATTGATGGGTTAGCAAGATAAACACTAACAATCGATAACTGACAACGTACCAAATTCAATCATTAAAGATATTCTGAATAATAAAGGCATGAAAAAGACAAAAGAAACCAATCCACAGTGGTTGGCTTTTTCCATTTTTGACGCGTTAAGGCATCTGTCACCTACTCACCATCGGTTACGATCAGTCTCATCACGAAGGTTTCAGTTTCTCCTGTGCTGGCTTTGAAGCCACAGCGGTAGAGTCCTGAGTCAGAGGCCATAACGTGGGGCATGGTGATGGAGGCCCCCCTCATTCCCTGCGTGCAGTTGCTCAGTATCTGTCTTGGGTACTTTGAAGTGTAACTTCTTCCTTGGGACAAGTTGCAGCTAGTTAAGAGGTCAATCTGATGGGGCTGGATTTTTTCCCATGTGACTTCTTGGAACAGCCATTTCGTCTGAGGCTGGCAGGTGAGTGTGACATTTTTTCCAGGTTCTGAGACTGTCTGGCTATTTGATGGCACAGCTGTCTCAAAACCATCTGAAAAGAAGAAGCAAATGATTATACTTCGGTCCTCGAATTCTTGGATGCTAAGGTGGAAGCCACCCAGAAAGTTCTATCAAAATGATTGGTGATGGAGAGGAGACCTTCAAGATGGTGAAAGAGTAAGACGTGGAGATCACCTTCCTCCCCACAGATGCATCAGAAACACATCTACACGTGGAACTTCTCCTATAGAACACCCACCGAACGCTGGCAGAAAACCTCAGACCTCCCAAAAGGCAAGAAGCTCCCCACGGACCTGGGTAGGCAAAAGAAAAAAGAAAAAACAGAGACAAAGAATAGGGACGGGCCCTGCACCCGTGGGAGGGAGCCGTGAAGGAGGAAAGGTTCCCACACACTAGAAGCCCCTTCGCGGGCGGAGACGCGGGTAGCGGAGGGGGAAGCTTCGGGGCCGCGGAGGAGAGCGCAGCCACAGGGGTGCGGAGGGCAAAGCGGAGAGATTCCCGCAGAGGATCGGTGCGGATCAGCGCTCACCAGCCCGAGAGGCTTGTCTGCTCACCCGCCGGGGCGGGCGGGGCTGGGAGCTGAGGCTCGGGCTTCGGTTGTCGGAAGCCGGGAGAGGAGTGGGGTTGGCGGCGTCAACACAGCCTGAAGGGGTTAGTGCGCCACGGCTGGCCGGGAGGGAGTCCAGGAAAAGGTCTGGACCTGCCTAAGAGGTAGGAGACCATTGTTTCCTGGTGCGCGAGGAGAGGGGATTCAGCGCGCCTCTTAAAGGAGCTCCAGAAACGGGCGCGAGCCGCGGCTGTCAGCGCGGACCCCAGAGACGGGCATGAGACGCTAAGGCCGCTGCTGCCGCCACCAAGAAGCCTGTGTGCGAGCACAGGTCACTCACACCTCCCCTCCCGGGAGCCTGTGCAGCCCGCCACTGCCGGGGTCCCGGGATCCAGGGACAACTTCCCCGGGAGAACGCACGGCGCGCCTCAGGCTGCTGCAACGACACGCCGGCCTCTGACGTCGCAGGCTGGCCCCGCATCCGTACCCCTCCCTCCCCCGGCCTGAGTGAGCCAGAGCCCCCGAATCAGCGGCTCCTTTAACCCCGTCCTGTCTGAGCGAAGAACAGACGCCCTCAGGCGACCTGCATGCAGAGGCGGGGCTATATCCAAAGCTGAACCCCAGGAGCTGTGCGGACAAAGAAGAGAAATGGAAATCTCTCCCAGCAGCCTCAGCAGCAGCGGATTAAATCTCCACAACCACCTTGATGTACCTGCATCTGTGGAATACCTGAATAGACAACGAATCATCCGAAAATTGAGGCGGTGGACTTTGGGAGCAACTGTAGACTTGGGGTTTGCTTTCTGCATCTAATTTGTTTCTGGTTTTATGTTTATCTTAGTTTAGTATTTAGAGCCTATTATAATTGGTAGATTTGTCTATTGATTTTGTTGCTCTCTTCCTCCTTTTTTTTTTATATATAGACATATATATTTTTTCCTTCTCTTTTTGTGAGTGTGAATATGTATGCTTCTTTGTGCTTTTGTCGGTATAGCTTTATTTTTACCATTTGTCCTAGGATTCTGTCTGTCCATTTTTTGTTTGTTTGTTTGTTTAGTATAGTTTTTAGCGCTTGTTATCATTGGTGGATTTGTTTTTTTGGTTTGATTGCTCTCTTTTTACTTTCTTTTATTAATTACTTTCTAATAATTATTTTTTATTTTAATAATTTCATTTTCTTTCTTCCTTCCTTCCTTCCTTCTTTCTTTTCCTTTCTTTCTTCCTTCCTCCCTCCCTCCCTCAATCCCTCCCTCCCTTCTCTTTCTTTCTTTCTTTCTTTCCTTTTTCTCCCTTTTCTCTGAGCCGTGTGGCTGACAGGGTCTTGGTGCTCTGGCCGGGTGTCAAGCCTGTGCCTCTGAGGTGGGAGAGCTGATTTCAGGACAGTGGTCCACAAGAGACCTCCTGGCTCCACGTAACATCAAACAGCGAAAGCTCTCCCAGAAATCTCCATCTCAATGCTAACACCCAGCTCCACTCAACAACCAGCAAGCTACAGGGCTGGACACCCTAACCAAACAACCAGCAAGACAGGAACACAACCCCACCCATTAGCAGAGGTCATAATAAGGTCACAGATACTCCAAAACACACCACCAGACGGGGTCCTGTCCACCAGAAAGGCAAGATCCAGCCTCGTTCACCAGAACACAGGCACTAGTCCCCAGCACCAGGAAGCCTACACAACCCAAAGAACTAACCTTAACCACTGGGGGCAGACACCAAAAACAACGGGAACTATGAACCTGTAGCCTGCGAAAACGAGACCCCAAACACAGTAAGTTAAGCAAAATGAGAAGACAGAGAAATACACAGCAGATGAAAGAGCAAGGTAAAAATCCACCAGACCAAACAAATGAAGATAAAATAGACAATCTACCTGAAAAAGAATTCAGAGTAATGATAGTAAAGATGATGCAAAATCTTGGAAATAGAATGGAGAAAATACAAGAAACATTTAACAAGGACCTAGAAGAACTAAAGAGCAAACGAACAGTGATGAACAACACAATAAATGAAATTAAAAATTCTCTAGAAGGGATCAATAGCAGAATAACTGAGGCAGAAAAACGGATAAGTGACCTGGAAGATAAAATAGTGGAAATAACTACTACAGAGCAGAATAAAGAAAAAAAAATGAAAAGAATTGAGGACAGTCTCATAGACCTCTGGGACAACATTAAACGCACCAACATTCGAATTAAAGGGGTCCCAGAAGAAGAAGAGAAAAAGAAAGGGGCTGAGAAAATATTTCAAGAGATTAGAGTTGAAAACTTCGCTAATATGGGAAAGGTCAACTGCATGGTCAACTGATCTTCAACAAGAGTATCAAGAATACACAATGGGAAAAGGATTGTCTCTTCAACAAATGTAGTTGGAAAAACTGGATATACACTTTGTGAAAGAATGAAATTGGACCATTATCTTATACCATACATAAAAATCAACTCAAAATGGATTAAAGACTTAAACGTAGGATCTGATACTCCAAAACTCCTGAAGAAAACATATTATGACATTGGCCTTGGCAATGATCTCCTGGATATGACACCAAAAGCACAGGCAATAGAGCAAAAATAGGCCAGTGGGACTACATCAAACTAAAAGGCTTCTGAACTGCAAAGGAAAACATCAACAGAGAGAAAAAACACCTAAGGAACAGGAGAAATATTTGTAAACCTTATTATCTGATAAGGGTTAATTTCCAAAATATATAAGGAATTCCTATAGCTCAACAGCAAAATAAACTAATTGCCCAATTTAAAAAATGGACTAAAGACTTGATTTACATAATAAGACATATAAATGGTCAACAGATACATGAAAAGATGCTCAATGTCACTAATCACTGGGGAAAGGCAAACCAAAACCACAATGAGATATCACCTTACACCTGTTAGGATGACTAACATAAAAGGAAGGAAGGAAGGAATGGAGGGAGAGAGGGGAAGGAGAGGAAGGAAGAAAGAAATAAGTTGTTGGTGAAGATGTGGAGAAATTGGAAAGTTTGTATATTGTTGGTAGGAATGTAAAATGGTACAGCTTCTATGGAAAACAGTATGGACGTTACTTTAAAAAATTAAAAATAGGACTACCATGTGATTCAGCAATACCACTTATGGGTATTCATCCAGAAGCAGCACTCCTATATTCATTGCAGCACTATTCAAACAGCCAAGACATGGAAGCAACCTAAATATCCATCAATGGATAAGTGGATAAAGAAAATGCAGAATATACCTACAATGAGATATTATTCAGCCTTAAAGAGAAGAAAACTGTGTAATATGAGACATGAGGGATGAACTTGGAGGACTCTATGCTAAGTGAATTAAGCCCATCAGAGAAGGACAAATACTGCATGATTTCACTTATATGAAGCATCTAAAATAGTCAAGTCATAGAAGCAAAGAATACAACAGTGGTTTCCCAGGGTCTGGGAGAAGGAAGAAATGAGGAGTTGCTAATTAATGGGTATTAAATTTCAGTTATGCAAGATAAATAAGCTCTCAAGATGTGCTGTACAACATAGTGCATGTAGGTAACAATACTGTTTGTATACTTTAAAAAACTGTTAAGAATTTAGATCACATATTAAATGGTCTTACCACAATGAAAAAAATTTTAAGAGTATAAAGGGATCCTGGGAGCAAGCAGTTTAAGAACTTGATCTTGAGAATAAACTTCAGGAATTATTTTTCAAAATTACAATAGCCCAGAATGGTAACATGTCTATCTATTTAGTAGTTATTAACACCTTTTTAATTTGATAGCTTCACAGTTGCCAAGGAATTCTGACCTACTGTTTGAGTAAAAAGAACAGTAATGGTGTCACAAAGCACACAGACTCCAGATAAGAAATGCAGGAAGGTGAGAGCTTCTGTCACAGCCTTTACCTGTGTCACAGATTTGCTCAGGGCTTGTCTGGGAGCCACTTTCTTCTCTTCCAATTAAAAAAGCAAAGAAGGGCAACAAAAGCAAATATAAACAAATGGGACCATATCAAACTAAAAAGCTTTTGCACAGCAAAAGGAGCCATCAACAAAACAAAAAGGCAACCACTGAATGGGAGAAGATAATTGCAAGTGATATATTTGATAAGGGGTTGATATCCAAAATATTTAAAGAACTCACACAACTCAATTTCACAAAAGCAAATAACTCAATTTAAAAATGGGCAGAGGACCTGAATAGACATTTTTCTAAAGAAGACATAGAGATGGCCAACAGACACATGAAAAGATGCTCAACATCGATAATCATCAGGGAAACGCAAATCAAAATCACAATAAGATACCACCTCACACTTGTCAGAACAGCTATTATCAAAAAGACAAGACATAACAAGTACTGGAGAGGATGAAGAAAGAAGGGAACCCTTGTGCACTATTGGTGGGAACATAATTAATTGGCATAGCCACTGTGGAAAACAGTATGGAGGTTCCTCAAAAAGTTAAAAATGTAAATACAATATGATTCAGCAATTTTACTTTTGGGTATTTATCCAAAGAAAATGAAAACACTAATTTGAAAAGATACATGCCCCCCTATATTCACTGCAGCATTATTTACAATGGCCAAGATATGGAAGCAACCGAAGTGTCCATCAACAGATGAATGGATAAAGAAGATGTGGTATATATATATACACAATGGTCTATTACTCAGCCATTAAAAGATAATGAAATCTTGCTATTTGAAACATCATGGATGGACCTAGAGGGTATTATGCTAAGTGAAATAAGTCAGATAGAGAAAGATAAATACCATATGATTTCATTTGTATGAGTAATCTAAAAAAATAAAACAAATGAACAAACAAAACAAAACCGAAGCAGACTTATAGATACAGAGAAGAAACTGGCGGTTGCCAGTGGGGAAGGGAATGGGAGGTTAGGTGAAATAGGTGAAAGGGATTAAGAAATACACATTTCCAGTTATAAAATAAATATCGGGGATGTAATGTACAGCATGGGCACTCTAGTTAATAATACTGTACTGGGAATTCCCTGGTGGTCCAGGGGTCAGGACCCAGCGCTTTCACTGCCATGGGTCCAGGTTTAATCCCTGGTCGGGAACTAAGATTCCTGCAAGCCACGTGGTGCAGTCAAAAAAATAATAGTGTATTAATTTTGTACGGTGACAGGTGAACTAGACTTACCGTGGTGTTCAATTTGTAATGAATATAAATGTTGAACCACTATGTTGTACACCTGAAATTAATATAATGTTGCTTGTAAACTATACTTCCAAAAAAGGAAAAAAAAAAAAGAGTAGAGAAGAGAGGACAGCAAAGAAGAGGAGGAGAGAAGGGAAACCACCCTTGAAAAAAAAAGAAACTTATTTTAAAATACGATAAGATGTGCTGTGTTAAACTACAATATTGTGTCTATGAGTGTCATATCTACCAAAAACTAGCTTCCTTTCTTCAGCAAGTGGTTTCCATGTGACAAAATGTTGGAAAGAGAAACCACAGCCCTCCAGTTTACAACCTGAAACCATACAGCTATTTACCAAAGTTAACACTTCACCCACATAACAAGCACACAGAAAACATTTCATCTCTAAGTAAGCTGAGACGAGACCAGGGCAAAAAAAGAAGAAAAGGGAGAACACGCATAAGAAATGGAAAAAGACGATAAAAAGCTTACAGGAAACGAGTGAGAAATTAAAGTTCATACAGGGGAAGGAAGGTATGAGAAAAGAGAAGGAAGCTGTGGGACAATATAAATAAAAGGCTAAGTCAGATACGGGACACTGTGTTGGGAAAATGAAAGAACAGAAACAAAATTTTAAACAAGAAGGAGAAACAAAGTCGTCCGTGGGCCACGCTGGGCCCTGGAAAACAAGAGGCAGGCTTGCCCTTGCCACAGCTTTGCTCTCTGTCTTCAGGGCCAACGCACCTGTTTCATTTGCTTTGGTTGGCTTTTCCTCTGTGGGTCTTGCTCGGGGGTCTCAGGTGGAGCTGTCCCTTGGGGAGCAGGTACAGGGAGGCTTTCACAGCACAGGCTCTGTGTAAGGACCCGAGCCACCTGTCAATAGACCAAGACTGGACCTGAAGGCCGCAGGCCCTGCCCCAGAGGCAGGTGGTTGAGAAGCACAGAGTACCCCCACTTAACACCTCCTGATGAACAGAATAGCTGACTGGTGTCAGAGGAAAATCCAGACCCCGCTGAGGTCTGCAGAACCTGCCTCGCCTCGCATGCTTGCTGGCGCTCAGGCCACCCGATCCCCCTGCAGGGCGCGTGTAAAGTGACATGAAATGACCCCGAAAACAACAACCAGAGAGACCCCACATCACAGGAAGCCCCGGCATCTGGAGGTGCTTGTAATTGGAAAGGGCATCTACGTAAAATAGGGATCAAAAGGTCATCGTTAATAGGGAAGGAAAAGTTTGATTAGGATTTAATTGTAAAAATAGAAACGAAAATAATAAAACCCAGTTAATTTTATATTTCTATTTAGTTATATATTAATTCACAGCATACACATAGAATAGTCTGTGCTGTGTTTTGTTTGAAAGACTATTTTTTAGAACAGTTTCAGGTTTACAACAAAGCTGAGAGGAAGGTACAACAATCTACTTAATACCTCCCTGCCCTTGAGCACACACGCATGCACACACACACGCACGCACACACACACACACACACAGCCTCCCCCGTTATCAGCATCATATGTCAGAACGATACATTTTTTTACCAAGGGTGAACTGACACATCATAACCACACAAAATTCATAATTTACCGCAGGGTTTACTCTTGGTGTTGTACATTCTATGGGTTTGGACTGATGTGCAATGACATGTATCCATCACTACAATGTCAGACAGAGGAGTTTCCCTACCCTAAAATCCTCTGTGCCCTGCCTCACCGTCCCTCCCTCCGCTCAATCCCTGGAAACCACTGATTTTTTTATTGCCTCCATAGTTTTACCTTTTCCAGAGTGTCATATAGTTGGAATCATACAGTATGTGGCCTTTTCATATTGTCTTCTTTCACTTAGTGATATAGATTTAAGATTCCCCTGTGTCTCTGCATGTCTGACAGCTTGTTTCTTGTTAGCACTAAATAATATTTCATCATCCGGACGTACCACAGTGCCATTCAGCTACTGAAGGACGTCTTAGTTGCTTCCAAGTTTGGGAACTTACAAATAAAGCTGCTATAAACAACCATGGGCAGGTTTTCGTGTGGAGATAAGTTTTCCATTTCTTTGGGTAAATGCCAAGAAGCATGATTGCTGGATTGAACGGCAAGAGGTTGTTTAGTTGTGTAAGGAACTGACGAAGTGTCTTCCAAAGCGGCTGCACCATTTTGCACTCCCACCAGCAGTGAATAAGCGTTCCCGTCGCTCCCCTTTCTCGCCAGCGTTGGGTGTTGTCAGTGTTCTGGATTTTGGCCGTTCTAATAGGTTTGTCTGTGTGTTGTTTTCACATGATATTGTGTTGTAGAATAGCGTGATGAAATCCTCTGTACTTTGAATGTGATTTTTCTGGCAAGATAATAGATCATTTTGGAAAACTATGTCAGTGCTTCATCCCCTTTTCCAAGCACCATTCGGTCCCTGGTTACTACAAATACTCCTGGGCACCCTGTGCCTCGCGTCACCGCCCTCGCCCACCGTCACGTCCCAGCTGCCCACCCTGCCTCCTCCACAGTCCTCACTGGCCATTGGCTCTGCAGGCAGTTGGAGCAGCTCTGCAACAAAACTCATCAACTTCACAAAACCCTGAGATTTTTTTTTTTTTTACTATAAACTTCGTAAACCCAGACCTTTGTATAGATGTTTATATACCATTCCATTCTTAGGACTTAGAGCAGTGCTCGACATATAGTAAAACATCAATCACTATTTTTCTAATAAAAAGTTAATGTGCAGTTTCACTTGGCAGACAATATGCAATGTGTATCCATTGATAATATCAAGAAATGTGTTTAGAATCACATTTGTAATGCCTAAACGAATTAATGTTTCGGGCAACAATCAACAATGCCAGCAAATTCACAGAAAAAGGCACTCATGTCTCCACAACGCCACCTTGGAAGTAGTAGCCTTGCCCACATAATCAAACCTGACTCTGATCAAGCCTCAAAATCTAATGACCAATTTGCAGAACTACAAAGAGCAGAGAAATGTGTCAGATGACACCCTGGCAAGCAAGCCCTGGGAATATGGAAAACTCAAACCGCCTCAGCACTGAATAGGATCTCTCCAGGCCTGAAAACCAGCTTCAGACGCTGTCTCTCTCTCTCTTCTTCCCCATCCGTTCATAATTCTGCAGGGAACCCGTTGCTCCTCTGACTGTGCCTAATCGATTCTTACGTGAGCTTCAGTGCAATGAGCGCCACCTCCACCAAATCCAGCGCTGCAAACGTCACCAACGTTCTTGACATTCAGTACCGGATCCTGGCCCTCCTGGAGACGCCTTGGCTTCTGTGACACTGCACCTTCCTACTTGTCCCCTGTTCTTCCTGACCTGCCCTGGTCTCCTTTAGGGGTCCCTCCTTCTTTGCTGGTCTTTTAAAATGCCGTCGTTCCCCCAGGACTCCACTGCCCCCACCCCACCCCCACCCCACTCCACCCACCATCCCTGGTCATCCCACATGCTCTCCGGAGGAAGGCCAAGTCAATAGCCCCTGCTCCCTGAGACCTCTCCCCAGGGTAAAGCCGCAGACAATACCTTCTTCTGATGCTTAAAACAGGCTAAAAATTAAACAGCCAGAGTTGCCTGACGCTGTCTGCAGGAGCACTGCTTTTACACCAGCTCATGAGAAGTGATCAGAGCAGTAGCTCTGCACACTCGCAACTGTGCCTAGACTATGTACGTGCTCAGTTGAGAACCTTTCTAAAAACTCGTTAATATAAAGTGTTCCCTCCAAATGCAAAATAAAATGTTGGCTGCGTGGGACTGTGGAAGTATTCTAAAGTGACCTGAGATGAACCTCTCAAAAATAGCAAGCAATTGCTAAGAGAAGTAGATCTTAAAATTTCTCAGCACAGGAAAATTTTAAATTCTGTATCTATCTACATAGGGCGACGGATGTGAACTAGACTTACTGTGGTGACCATTCTGCAATGTATACAAATATCAAATCATTATGCTGTACACCTGAAGTTAACAATGTTATATGTCAATTATACCTCAATACTAAATCAATTCATTACAGCAAAAAAATAAGGGAAAAAAGGCAAGCAAAGAAATAGAGACACAAATTCCTGATCACGAGCAGGCAGCAAGGTTCAGAAAAAGGAGGAGTGGCCCTTGTGGGGCTCGAAGGGCAGGCGGCATGGGGGGGAAGCTGCGGGTGAAGAGCAGGCTTGAAGGCTGAATTGGCGCGTATGACTTTGCCTCCCCCCCAGCTCTGTCTGTGACAGGCACAGTGACACAGAACCGAGGCGTCGAGCAGCTTCAAGCAGAACAGAAACAGAGCGCCCACGGTAAGCTGTATGGACTACACACTCCGACCACCCCACAGACTCCTGTGAGGTCATCATTTCAAATGTAGAAAGCAATGCAAGTAGTGACGGCATTTCTCCAAAAAGCTGGAATCCTCCCAGGTGATGTTTGCAGGTGTTGTGGGCTGAACGGTATCCCCCAAGATCCCTAAGTTGAAGCCCTAAGCTCCAGCGCCTCAGAATGTGACCTTATTGGAAACGGGTTGTTGAAGATGTAATTCGTTAAGATGAGGTCCTGCTGAAGTAGGATGGGCCCTGATCCAACAGGACCGGTATCCTTATAAGAGATGGAAATTGAGACGCAGACTTGCACACAGGGAGAATGTTGTGTGAAGATGAAGGCAGAGATCAGGGTGATGTATCCACAAGCCAAGGAATGCCAAGGATTGCCAGAAACCACCAGAAGCTGGGAGAGAGGATGGAACAGATTCTCCCTCCCGGCCTCAGGAGGGACCAATCCTGTGACACCTTCATCTCAGGCATACAACCTCCAGAGCTGCAAGATAATACATGGCTGTTGTCTAAGCCACCCAGCCTGCTATCTTGTTCTGGCAGCCCTAGCAGACTAATGCTGGGGGTGAGGACTTCATCGGCTACATTTCCGGTACAATCTGGATCTTGCCAGAACTGCTCAGAAGCATCAAGGCCGTCAGGTTAGGGACATGGGCAGTCTTCACAACTCCTCTCCCCATGTGTTTTGTGTCTTTCATTTAAAGTGCAGATAAGAGGTAAAGGAACCAAACAAGATAAAAATAAGCTAATAGAGTGCTTGATGGAAAAGCACAGATAAAGTGGGAAGAATGAGAGCTGCGTCAAGAGATAAAAACACAGGTCAACAAAGTCATCACGGAGGCAGGCCCAGTGAGGCCATCTGTTTAAACAAAAGAAGTATCTAGAACCAGGCAGGTGTGTCCTGGATGACAAGTCAGAGATTCGGCCCCCAAAATACAGAGTAAGACAAGGTTTGCATCATGTCCAAAATGCGATGACCCTCTCTGGGCATCGAAGAGTAAAAGGCTTGCAACTCAGCCTGAAAGGACTTGTGATTAAAATCCCCTGTGATTCAAAGCAGCTGCTGTGGCTGTGGCACCCAGTCCAGAGCCCAGCTGCCCCCAGCAGTCTCATGGAGCTCCTAGATGCTCCAGGAGGTCTGTGGGAAGGGTGACCATGCCTTCTCACACTGTAAATTTTCCTCATGGTTTTTTTTTTTTTTAAATTGGAGTACAGTTGACTTGCAATGTTGTGTTGTTTCAGGTATATAGCAAAGTGAATCAGTTATACATATACATATGTCCACTCTTTTTTTTTTTTAGAGTCTTTTCCCACAGAGGCCATTACAGAGTACTTAGTAGAATTCCCTGTGCTATACAGCAGGTTCTTAGTCATCTAGTTTATATATAATAGTGTGTATATGTCAATCCCAATCTCCCAATTAACCCTCATAGGTTTTAACTGTTGAAAGAACAACACTGCAATCTCTCTGTCATGGTACAATGAGAATGATGCTTTTTATTTAAGTCAGTAGCACAAGGTTTGTTGAAAAAGTTTAACTTTGGGGCAACTCTGCAATTTCTCCCGACTAGAAAAAGAAATGACTCACGGGATATAAGAATTTTAAACGGTCTCGTTCTAAGGTCTTATAAAACCAATAGATGACAATACTGCCCAGGAGCATTGGCTTGTTTTCTGCTAAAATGTTAGCAATTGACCTCCCAGATTTGGAAATTTAATGTAGAGTTTCTGCATGGCAGAGTTTCACAGAAAACGAATCAGAGATTAACACTAACCCTAATCATCCCCTACTAGAGAATATGTCACGTTAGTGAATTGTCTAGACTACATTAAAGCATTTGGTCTCAGATACTTTAAACATTTTTAACATACTTTAAAAGCAAAAAAATAAACCTTGAACGAGTCCTTATTATGTGCCCGCACTAAATGCATGCCATGTGCATATATATATATAGCTCAGCCATAAAAAAGAATGAAATATTACCATTTGCAGCAACTTGGATGGACCTAGAGATTATCATACTAAGTGACATACATAAATAAGTCAGACAGAGAAAGACAAATATCACATGAAATCACTTATATGTAGAATCTAAAAAATGATACAAATGAACTTATTTTACAAAACAGAAACAGATCACAGACATAGAAAACCAACTTATGGTTACCAAAAGGAAAAAGGAAAGGGGGAGGGATAAATTAGAAGTTTGGGATTAACAGATACACACTACTATGCATAAAATAGATTAAAAAAACAAGGACCTACTGTATAGCACAGGAAATTATATTCAATATCCTGTAATAACCTATAATGGAAAAAAATCTGAAAAATAATATATATAGATATATATGTATAACTGAATCACTTTGCTGTACACCTGAAACCAACACAACATTATAAATCAACTATACTTCGATTAAAAAAAAGACAAATAAGGCACAGTTCTGAGTGGGTGGAGAAACACATAACCAGGTCACTGCCCAAGCAGAGCCTCTGGAAATTGCCCGTTGAAGCTCTGTGTCCGCAGAAACCCTGGGTTGAAAAGGTGTGATTTTGGTTCCCAGCCAACTAAAAGCCATTCTGTAGGCTGACTCTGGACTCACCAAGATCTGTCAAAGTTTCTTTGACCAAATACAAAGTTATTTGCCCTAAGAAAATCTGCTGAGGACGTAAAAGGGAAGATGCTTGATTAACTAAGCTTCATGCATTTAGAGCATCTACCCCAGGTTCAATTTCCTTCCTCATTGCACATTTTCTGGCACATCACTATTTACAGTATTTATTTTAGTATCTACTTCATTACATTTCTTTAATATTTCCAGTTGTTTTTGTGGCGAACAAATAAAAAGGATTTCTGATGAATGACATATGAAAAATGGCTAAGGAGCGATTGATATAATGTTAAAAGGGGGGAAAGAAGAAATGACACATGCACATCCCCACAATCCATCACACACACATCACATAAACACGTGTTTGAGGGCTCACCTACTTCAACTCCCACAGAAAGAAAAGATGTAATAAAATTAACTGAATTGCAAAACTAAGTTTTAAAACACACTGCTCAGAAAATTGGGAGTTCAGTTTTTGCCCACGTTTGATTCCTATCCAATTAGAATTTCTCTGAGAAATTGGAAGCAATTTCTGCAAAATTCCACAGCCAGAAGACTTGATCTATGAAACAGAAGACATTTTAAATAAGGAAAGGGGAACTTGCTGCCCTTTCGTCTCCCTGGCATTGCAAAAATCTCCAGTTAATAATAGCAACAGCATTTAAAGAAAAGCAAGCTGAAAATTCACTCTTACAGCTCTCTTTTGAAAATCTGAATATAAGCCTATTTTACTTAGGAAAAATATCGTATGCTGTATCTGGCCATCACTGAGAAAGGCTAGGGTTTCTGAGGGGCTTAGACTTTCAGACTAAAGGCAACTGATGAAAGGGGAGAATTGAAAGATCTGGTCGCTTGCTTGGGTCTCTCCAAGCAATGAGTTCCGAACAGCCCTTGCAATGCAGGGAGCCCTATAAACTTGAGAAGGGGCAGTGGTTGACATGGACACTGGCACGTGATTTCAGCACTCCATGAAGATCGCCTGGGACCCCTCTGCCCTTTGGGGGCACACCAACCCCTGGGTGTTCTCCATGGGAACACTTCCTAACAGGTCTCTTTCACACTCACCGTCCTCCTCAGGGGTTGCACTGAAGCCGGCATGGTTTCAGAACTTTACAAAATTTTACTTGGAGCCTAGAATTTGAGCTTATACCAGTGTGAGGGGAGGAGACCACCGAAAAGTCTTCTTCAGGAACGTGGCTGGAGCTGATGAAAACTGTCTCACTGTTTGATTCCATCATCCCTTCAAGGCCCAGCTCGTCTTATTCCTTTCGAAGGACCTGCTCACCACTCCCCACAGCAACCTCTCCACCACAGAGTCCAACGGCTTCCACTCTCACTCCACACGTCTGTTTAACTAGTAAAAAATTACTACACGTGCAAAATAGAAACTGCTGTGTTTCCTGTTTTTGTGGATATGCCTTGCTTTTCTCAATTAGGCTGAGTTCCTTGGAAGAAAAAATCATCTTTAGAATATTTGTTTGTTGCTTGTTTCTCCACCAGGTTCCAAGAGTTTTCAACATAATTGCACCATGAATTGTACTTATTTTAATCTCTGGAAACACCTCACATAATATCTTACACATATATGAGGATCAATAAACACTTGCTAATTCATTTACTTCATCAGTAGGAGTTAAGCATGTTCTTGGAGAAATCTGTGCAATAGCTAAAAATGCAAATTATGCCAATCTCTGCTTTGAAAGGTTCAGATGTTTCCTGTTGCTACTATAGGACAAAAACATATTCTCTAGCAAAATCCTTTATGATTTTACCTCTGCCCTTATCTCCAGTCTCATCTGCTAGAATCTGTCAAACTCTCTAGTTTCCCCCAAGAACAACATTCACTTTAATGATCTTGCACCAGCTACCTTGTCTCCTGAAATGGCTTAATACACTCCTTCCACCCATTTGAGGAAAATCACTATTTACCCTACAATACTTAACAGTGACACGAGGTTCTTGGAGTATCATCATAAGATAGACAAACCACACCCTCCTCTGTTTTACTTCTCTCCTTGCTATTGTGCTGTCTTTTACTTGTTCTTTCACCCTGCCCTATGAAACCATCAAGGCCTTAGACAGTGTGTCTTCAACACGCCCACTCAGCACAATGCCAGGCACGTGAACTTGCTCAGTAAATGCTGTGGAATAAATGGGTGTGAAACCATCTCTGAGGATGGCAACACATTATAAATTTAGCAGAAGATCCCAGGAACCTAAGGTAATATCTTCCAGTTCAGGCCCTCCATGAGTTTGGCTCTTCACTCCCAGATTTGTCAAGTGGAAGAACATATAGGAGCCATGCCTCCTGGCACATCACTGAGACCAAGCAGCACCACAGTATTTACAGCTTTAATACCTTCTCTCCAAAGGGCTGCAGGTGCTTTTCCAACCACAGCAAGAGCAACAGTATTCCTCACAACCCTCTAAGGTAGGAGAGGCTGAAAATATGTCATTCAAACCACAATTAAAGACTTAACAATATTGAAAAGACAGTGTGAGTGTGGCTATAGTCACCAGATCTGTCCAGAAAAGCAAGAAGCCAGGAAAGAGACAGAGAGAACTGGTAGCAGGAGGGAAACAAGGAGTTCCCATGTCATTTATCTGGGATTTAAAAGGGAATTTGGGATATATATAAAAGATAAGTTTAGTAGTAAAAGGAGATAATAATATATGTATTCAGCATTCAATTTCTGTTCTTTATAAGTCAGAGAAAATGTATACAAATCAATCCTAGGAAACTAAACTTTCAAAAGAAGTATATGTATGAATATGACTATCAAGCATTAGCTAAAATACTGGGGTCTTCCTAAAGCTCTGAAGGGCTGCTGCTGTGCTTGTGTGCTCTCACTGTTTCGTTACCTTAGTCTCCCAAGGCTTAGAGAGGAATCCGGATGCCATGTCATCAGGACATTCAAGCAGCTTTAGGAGAGGCTTATATGTACATGAACTGAGGATTCCCACCAACAACCAGCACCAAATTGCTAGCCAGCTGGTGCTTTTTGTGTCCTATTTAAAACAGCATTGCCCCACTGGACACAGCCCTGCCCAGTGGAAAAATAAGACCAGGCCCCACCAACCAGAACACAGGCAGCAGTCCCCTCCACCAGGAAGCCTACACAATCCACTGAACCAACCTTACACACTGGGGGCAGACACCAAAAACAACGGCAACTACTAACATGCAGCCTGCGAAAAAGAGACCCCCAAACACAGTAAGTTAACCAAAATGAAAAGACAGTAATATGCACCAGGTAAAGGAGCAAGGTAAAAACCCACCAGACCAAACAAATGGAGAGGAAACAGGAGGTCTATCTGAAAAAGAATTCAGAGTAATGATAGTAAAGATGATCCAAAATCTTGGAAATAGAATGGGGAAAATACAAGAAACGTTTAACAAGGACCTAGAAGAACTAAAGAGCAAACAAATGATGATGAACAACACAATAAATAAAATTTAAAATTCTCTAGAAGGAATCAATAGTAGAATAACAGATGGAGAAGAACAGACAAGTGACCTGGAAGATAAAAGAGTGGAAATAACTACCACCGAGCAGAATAAAAAGAAAAGAATGAAAAGAATTCAGGACAGTCTCAGAGACCTCTGGGACAACATTAAACACACCAACATTCAAATTATAGGGGTCCCAGAAGAAGAAGAGAAAAAGAAAGGGACTGAGAAAATATTTGAAGACATTATAGTTGAAAACTTCCTTAATATGGGAAAGGAAATAATCAAGTCCAAGAAGAACACAGAGACCCATACAGATAAATCCAAGGAGAAACATGCCAAGACACATATTAATCAAACAATCAAAAATTAAATACAATGAAAAAATATTAAAAGCAGCAAGGGAAAAACAACAAAAAACACACAAGGGAATCCCAATAGGGGTAACAGCTGATCTTTCAGCAGAAACTCTGCAAGCCAGAAGGGAGTGGCAGGACATATTTAAAGTGATGAAAGGGAAAAACCTACAACCAAGATTACTCTACCCAGCAAGGATCTCATTCATATTTGACAGAGAAATTAAAACCTTTACAGAAAAGCAAATGCTAAGAGAATTCAGCACCACCAAACCAGCTTTCCAATAAATGCTAAAGGAACTCCTCTAGGTGGGAAACACAAGAGAAGGAAAAGACCTGCAATAAAAAACCCAAAACAATTAAGAAAATGGTAATAGGAACATACATATCAATAACTACCTTAAATGTAAATGGATTAAATGCTCCAATCAAAAGTCACAGACTGGCTGAATGGATACAAAAACAAGACCCATATATATGCTGTCTACAAGAGACCCACTTTAGACCTAGGGACACATAAAGACTGAAAGTGAGGGAATGGAAAAAGATGTTCCATGCAAATGGAAATCAAAAGAAAGTTGGAGCAGCAATTCTCATATCCAACAAAACAGACTTCAAAATAAAGACTATCACAAGAGACAAAGAAGGACATTACATAAAATCAAGGGATCAATCCAAGAAGAAGATATAACAATTGTAAATATTTATGCACCCAACAGAGGAGCATCTCAATACATAAGGTAAATGCTAACAGCCATAAAAGGGGAAATCGAGAGTAACACAATCATAGTAGGGGACTTTAACACCCCACTTTCACCAATGGACAGTTCATCCAAAATGAAAATAAATAAGGAAACACAAGCTTTAAATGACACATTAAACAAGATGGACATAATTAATATTTATAGGACATTCCATCCAAAAACAATAGAATACACTTTCTTCTCAAGTGCTCATGGAACATTCTCCAGGATAGATCATATCTTGGGTCACAAATCAAGCCTTGGTAAATTTAAGAAAACTGAAATCATATCAAGTATCTTTTATGACCACATCACTATGAGACTAGATATCAATTACAGGAAAAAATCTGTTAAAAATACAAACACATGGAGGCTAAATAATACATTACTTAATAACCAAGAGATCACTGAAGAAATCAAAGAGGAAATCAAAAAATACCTAGAAACAAATGACAATGAAAACACGACTACCCAAAAACAATGGTTTCAGTGCAACCTATGGGATGCAGCAAAAGCAGTTCTAAGAGGGAAGTTTATACCAATACAATTCTACCTCAAGAAACAAGAAACATCTCAAATAAAGAACATAACCTTAAACCTAAAGCAGTTAGAGAAAGAAGAACAACAACAACAACAACAAAACCCCAAAGTTAGCAGAAGGAAAGAAATCATAAAGTTCAGACCAGAACTAAATGAAAAAGAAATGAAGGAAACAATAGCAGAGGTCAATAAAACTAAAAGCTGGTTCTTTGAGAAGATAAAAAAAATTGATAAACCATTAGCCAGACTCATCAAGAAAAAAAAGGGAGAAGACTCAAATCAATAGGATTAGAAATGAAAATGGAGAAGCAACAACTGACACTGCAGAAATACAAAGGACCATGAGAGATGACTACAAGCAACTCTATGCCAATAAAATGGACAACCTGGAAGAAATGGACAAATTCTTAGAAAAGCACAACCTTCTGAGACTGAACCAGGAAGAAATAGAAAATATAAACAGACCAATCACAAGCACTGAAATTGAGAATGTGATTAAAAACCTTCCAGAAAACAAAAGCCCAGGACCAGATGGCTTCACAGGTGAATTCTATCAAACAATTAGAGAAGAGCTAACACCTATCCTTCTCAAACTCTTCCAAAATATAGCACAGGGAGGAACACTCCCAAACTCATTCTATGAGGCCACCATCACCCTGATACCAAAACCAGACAAAGATACCATAAAGAAAGAATACTACAGGCCAAAATCACTGATGAACATAGATGCAAAAACCCTCAACAAAATATTAGCAAACAGAATCCAAGAGAACAGTAAAAGTATCATACACCATGATCAAGTAGGGTTGATCCCAGGAGTGCAAGGATTCTTCAACATATGCAAATCAATCAATGTGACACACCATATTAACAAACTGAAGGAGAAAAACCATATGATCATCTCAATAGATGTAGAAAAAGCTTTTGACAAAATTCAACACCCATTTATAATAAAAACCCTCCAGAAACTGGGCACAGAGGGAACTTACCTCAACATAATAAAGGCCATATATGACAAACCCAGAGCCAACATCGTTCTCAATGGTGAAAAACTGAAACCATTTCCTCTAAGATCAGGAACAAGACAAGGTTGACCACTCTCACCACTATTTTTCAACATAGTTTTGGAAGTTTTAGCCACGGCAATCAATGAAGAAAAAGAAATAAAAGGAATCCAAATTGGAAAAGAAGAAGTAAAGCTGTCACTGTTTGCAGATGACATGATACTATACATAGAGAATACTAAAGATGTTACTAGAAAACTACTAGAGCTAATCTATGAATTTGTAAAGTACCGGGATACAAAATTAAGGCACAGAAATCTCTTGCATTCCTATACACTAATGATGAAAAATCTGAAAGAGAAATTAAGGAAACACTCCCATTTACCATTGCAACAAAAAGAATACAATACCTAGGAATAAACCTACCTAGGGAGACAAAAGACCTGTATGCAGAAAACTATAAGACACTGATGAAAGAAATTAAAGATGATACAAATAGATGGAGAGATATACCATGTCCTTGGACTGGAAGAATCAGCATTGTGAAAATGACTATACTACCCTAAGCAATCTAGAGATTCAATGCAATCCATAACAAGCTACCAATGGCATTTTTCACAGAACTAGAACAAAAAATTTCACAATTTGTATGGAAACACAAAAGACCCAGAATAGCCAAAGCAATCTTGAGTAAGAAAAATAGAGCTGGAGGAATCAGGCTCCCTGACTTCAGACTATGCTAAAGCTATAATAATCAAGACAGTATGGTACTGTCACAAAAACAGAAATATAGATCAATGGATCAGGATAGAAAGCCCAGAGATAAACCCAAGCACATATGGTCACCTTATCTTTGATAAAGGAGGCAAGAGTATACAATGCAGAAAAGACAGCCTCTTCAATAAGTGGTGCCGGGAAAACTGGAAAGCTATATGTAAAAGAATGAAATTAGAACACTTCCTAACACCATACACAAAAATAAACTCAAAATTGATTAAAGACCTAAATGTAAGGCCAGACACTATAAAACTCTTAGAGGAAAACATAGGAAGAACACTACTTGACATAAATCACAGCAAGATCCTTTCTGACCCACCCCCTAGAGAAATGGAAATAAAACAAAAATAAACAAATGGGACCTAATGAAAATTAAAAGCTTCTGCACAGCCAAGAAAACCATAAACAAGACGAAAAGGCAACACTCAGAATGGGAGAAAATATTTGCAAACGAAGCACCTGACAAAGGATTAATCTCCAAAATATACAAGTAGCTCATGCAGCTCAATATCAAAAAAACAAACAACCCAATCCAAAAATGGGCAAAAGATCTAAATAGACATTTCTCCAAAGAAGATATTCAGATTACCAACAAACACATGAAAGGATGCTCAATACCACTAATCATTAGAGAAATGCAAATCAAAACTACGATGAGGGGCTTCCCTGGTGGCGCAGTGGTTGAGAGTCTACCTGCTGATGCAGGGGATGCGGGTTCGTGTCCTGGTCCAGGAAGATCCCACATACCACAGAGCGGCTGGGCCCATGAGCCACGGCCACTGAGCCTGAGCATCTGGAGCCTGTGCTCCACAACGGGAGAGGCCACAACAGTGAGAGGCCTGCATACCGCAAAAAAAAACCCAACCAAACAAACAAAAAAACTACAATGAGGTATCACCTCACATCAGTCAGAATGGCCATCATCAAAAAATCTACAAACAATAAATGCTGGAGAGGGTGTGGAGAAAAGGGAACCCTCTTGTACTGTTGGTGTGAATGTAAATTGATACAGCCACTACAGAGAACAGTATGGAAGTTCCTTAAAAAACTAAATACGGGGCTTCCCTGGTGGCTCAGTGGTTGAGAGCCTGCATGTCCGGAGCCTGTGCTCTGCAACAGGAGAGGCCACAACAGTGGGAGCCCCGCATACCGAAAAAAAAAAAAAAGACTAAATATGACCCAGCAATCCCACTACTGGGCATATACCCTGAGGAAACCATAATTCAAAAAGAGTCATGTACCACAATGTTCATTGCAGCACTACTTACAATAGCCAGGACATGGAAGCCAACCTAAGTGTCCATCGACAGATGAATGGATAAAGACGATGTGGCACATATATACAATGGAATATTACTCAGCCATAAAAAGAAACAAAATTGAGTTATTTGTAGTGAGGTGGATGGACCTAGAGTCTGTCGTACATAGTGAAGTAAGTCAGAAAGAGAAAAACAAATATGATATGCTAACACATATATATGGAATCTAAAAAAAAAATCATTCTGATGAACCTAGAGGCAGGACAGAAATAAAGACAGAGATGTAGAGAATGGACTTGAGGACACGGGGAGGGGGAAAGAGAATCTAGGACAAAGTGAGAGAGTGGCATGGACATATATACACTACCAAATGTAAAATAGATAGCTAGTGGGAAGCAGCTGGATCTCACAGGGAGATCAGCTCGGTGATTTGTGACCACCTAGAGGGGTGGGATAGGGAGGGTTGGAGGGAGACGCAAGAGGGAGGGGATATGGGCACATATGTCTAAGTATAGCTGATTCACTTTGTTATACAGCAGAAAATAACAGAATGTTGTAAAGCAATTATACTCCAATGAAGATGTTAAAAAAAAAATAGTGGGAGGCTTCCCTGGTGGCGCAGTGGTTGAGAATCCGCCTGCCGATGCAGGGCACACGGGTTCGTGCCCCGGTCCGGGAAGATCCCACGTGCCGCAGAGCGGCTGGGCCCATGAGCCATGGCCGCTGAGCCTGCGCGTCCGGAGCCTGTGCTCCACAACGGGAGAGGCCACGGCAGTGAGAGGCCTGCGTACCACAAAAAAAAAAAAAAAAAATAGTGGGTATTGGAAATAGTCTAAATATCCAGCAACATAATAAGGCTAAGTGGGTTATAAAAAATAAAGATGTCAGTGCATCAATGTTGGAATGTTTATGATATAATGTAAAGAGAAAAAATGTATGAATGCCATCTGCACTTTGCTGAAAATTGTAAAATATGTGTGCCAATGAATAAGAATTGAACAGGAAATGCAAAGATGAAACAGGAGAATGGGAAGTGGAGCTCTCTTATTTATTTATTTATTTTTCATGCTCTAAAACCTCGGTAAATATTGTTTTGATCATTTTGGTGAGTTGTGTCAGGAATTATTTTCGCAGGAAGGGGAGCCCTTTTGAAGGTGGGCTAAACTTGGTGACTCATGTCCAAAGACTAGAACAAAGAAAGGAGAAGAGTAACTTTTTGGTGGAGAAACCTGGCAAACACACCTTAGCCCAGGGATGGGCGTCACATTCCCAGTGGTGCGTTGATATCAGATACCCCTGATACGATCTGATGCGAAGGGCACCTCACCTCTGTGTATTCTTTCCAAGATCCCCAAATCCCAGCATAATTATGAGAAAAACATCAAAGCCCACATGGGGGACACTCTGCAGGATACGTGGCTAGTAATCCTCAAGACTGTCAAGGTCATGAAAACCAAGGAGAGACAGAAATTGTCACAGCAGAGTAGGCTGCGGAGACGTGACAGCTAAATGCAGTATGGTGCCCTGGATTGGATCCTGGAACAGGAGGACTTTGATGTAAAAGTGAGGAAACCCCAATAAAATCTGGAGCTTTGTTAAGAGTAATACACTAATTTCATTTTCTTTCTTTTAACAAATATATCACGGTAACGTGAGATGTTAGCAAGGAGAAACTGGGTAAGGAGCACATGGGAACTCTCTAGACTATCTTTTCAACTTTCCTGTGAACCCCCAAATACTCCAAAATCAAAGTTTATTAGAAAGAGAGGGGTGGGATTTGGGAACCTAGAAGAGGAAAGGGGGACAAGACTGATGGTGGAGCAGAGGAATATTTTTCCAATATCATCTGGAGGGACGCAAGGAAAACTGAGTAAATACAGGGGGAGCATCGGGGCTGCACCTCAGTGGGTTCAGAAAGAGGGACGATGACGAGATACGGGTGGACCCACAGACAGAAGCAAACTGGGTGTTGATGAAGTGAGTCAGCACAACAAGCTGGTATACACACAGCAACGTTATATTAAAAGGACCTACTGTGCAGCACAGGGAACTCTACTCAAAATTCCGTAATAACCTAAGTGGGGAAAGAATCTGAAAAAGAATGGATGCATGTGTATGTATAACTGAATCACTTTGCTGTACACCTGAAACTAACACAACATTGTAAATCAATGATACCCTGATTAAAAAATAAAAATTAAAAAAGTAAATAAAACTGCCCAACATTTTGTTAACTAAGAATACAAGTTTCTCTGTTTCTTCTGAGACATGACCACATTGCGAAGGATGGACTAGTCCTATTTTTCAGAGTACGTAATAAATGTCAAAATTCAGAGAGAGCTTCAGTGAGATGGGTTTGGGCTCTGCAGGACAGAGCAGATTAGTGAAATCAGCTGAGCTCCAGTATCTTTCGCCCAAATACTGACATTTATCCAACTGAGATAATGAGTTATTAGAAGCCAATTAGCTCACCACGTGCTAGAGGCTGCCCTTTTTGGAAGCTGGGACCAAAAACAAATTGGAAATAACCCCTAAATAAGTGTCTCTCCCAACCCAGTGCCAGGACAGCCTTAAAATCAGTGCTTGTAGAGAGAGGCGAAGCTGTCAGCCCGCCAGTCATGATCACACCTATCCCTTCAAGTCACTGTGTCTCCAGGATCGTAGATGAGGGCACCCAGCCAGGTCTGGGAAATCACCCGCTGCCACTGGAAGTGAAGCCGTGACGCTCAGACCCGCGCCCCACCCCCACCCCCACCCCGGGCATCTGCTCTTCACGCGGTCCTCACCTACTCCTCAGACTTGCTCAGTCTGTGTTTCATTTATTTCCAAATCACCAGACCGAGATAAAGAGGTAACCACTTTGGCATACATTTTAAAAACTCTGTGTCTTTTATTCTTTTCTCAAACTAAAATAGAAATTATTCAGGAATATACTGAACAAATAATTTTTGCCCAGTATATTAATTAAGATATCTCTTAATCATATTTCTTAGCTGTGAACTTCTTAAGTTTTGTTCAGTTGAATGCAGTAAATTCTTCATTTCCTTATACTTATTCAAAGTGTTTTCTGAGCTTCTTCGTTTCAACATAAAATGGCCAAGCCCTGTTATGGGAAGGATATTGGGCAAACCCAGCAGACCCCCCAAAATCAGAGGTGTTACCATGACGTGACATAACTGCCTACTTTGAAAACGGTGCCCATTCTATACTTTTTCTTTGTTTCTATCCACGTGTCTCTTTCTTTCTTAGTCTGAAGAGAGGGTAAATAAAACTCTATAAATTTTGAAACTGAGATACCTAGAGTATAAAATTGTTTAAAATTTGGGATAAAAAAATCCTCCCCACTGGAGCTACAATTGTCACCCTGATTTGCTGAGCATTTCGGCTATGTTTCCTGATCCCTGTCAAGAAGGATGATAATAACGTAATCTCTGGATCTGAGCTAATAATAATAATAATAATAATAATGGCCATACTTTCTAGAGTACTTCTTATTTGCTTGCCACTATGCTAAATGCTTTTCATATAGTATTTCATTTTAGTGTTTATAATAATCCAATAAGGTATATACATACCTTATTATTAGCATCATCTTATAGATGATGAAACTAAGGCCAGAGAAGTAAGGGAAAGAGGCAGGATTTGAACTTATCGCTCATAATAAATGCAATATATTTCCAAGTCACCACACACACACAGCACAAGAAGAGGCTAGGAGATGGAGAGCACCTCAGAAACCAGTC
This sequence comes from Kogia breviceps, assembly GCF_026419965.1. Taxonomy (NCBI): domain Eukaryota; kingdom Metazoa; phylum Chordata; class Mammalia; order Artiodactyla; family Physeteridae; genus Kogia; species Kogia breviceps. The sequence goes on along the minus strand of NC_081324.1, from coordinate 7,209,901 downwards.
TCAACAGAGTCACATTCACTGGCTTCTTATAACTAGAATAAGGCACTCCCAGGCTTCAGTGAGGAGAAGCAGTAGAAAAGATCACACGTGACGGGCAAAGGCCCCTCACACAGCAGGTGGTACCAGCTGCCTCTGCCGCTGTGCCTTTAAGCTCGGTCCAGCTTCACCACTAACATCTTACCTGGGTCCATAGAGTCATGTTCCCGGCCCCCACCTCATGACCTTTTCAAAAGCAGTGGAGAAATGAGAGAGAGAGCGATCTGGAGAATATCAAGGCTATCACAGAAAGAAAAGGGAACATAAGGACGTCTTAGAAAGTAGAGGGGCAGACTTTTGACCACAAAACAAGTCCTTAATTGAGATAAATACACGTAAAGGATTTGATATTGTCATAGATCACAGATCAGATTATTTTGCCATTTAAGTTTCTCATTTCTCAAAGTGGAAGAAGGACTAGCTTGGCCACAACTGGAAAACAAACAAACAACTTTTTATTTTCTAAAATGGAAAACTGCCAGAAGCAAATTCAGAATTTCATTAATCTATGCTTATGCATTAAAGTGTAAATATGCCCCCAAAAAAGATCACCTTAGAGCTAAACTGGTAAACCTCTACCTGCCTTGCTCTGTGGTTATGGTCCCTTTGCCAGCTCAGGTGTCAGGGGCAGGAAGAGGCACTGAGGGTAGAGAATGCTTCTCCCACGGCTCAGGTGTCCTAGTCAAATGCTTGTCATCAAACAAAGAACCGGCCCCAGGGACACAGGAGAAACCTCAGACAGGCTAAGAGAACCGAGGGTTATAGACCACCCGTAGGAAGGAGAGGGAAGGAAAGAAGATGCTTCTTATCAAAGTGTGCGAGGAAAATACTGGCATCCCACGCCTTCTCTATACTCCCTAAGTGTTCCTAATGAAGCTTCCGAAGACAAAGTAAGTTGGGGAAAATACATCCCTGTTACTAGAGACATTTCCAAAATTTGGAAAGCTGTCTTATGGTGATCATATTTTCTTAGCGTTATTTCAGAGCAATGATCGGAAGTGTCTATTATTTATAACACTGTCCAAGAGTTGGGTTTGTAAATATATCAGGAAGTAGAATTTTTCTGGCTCTGAAATCCTACCTTTCCACAGAAATATTCCATGCAACACATGTCAAACAGCTCCCTGGCCCTTAGTGTGTTAGGTGAGCACGTGCTTAGAAGTCTTGAGAGCAACTGCATTGCTGAGCCTTCCGAGGAGTTTGATGAGAGCTTCCTGAACTGTTTCCGACCACCTCATATTAGTGCCATTGGCAATGAGAGGAAGAGCCAGTGGAGCTTAGTTCAAGTTCATTACCACTACAAGACATGGAACTCACAATGTACATCCGACATCAATATATTCATCGTGTCCACGGACCCAGGGCAAAATACTTCTTTTCCAATTTTGATTTGAACCTGTGGTTGGCAATTCCTTGCAATGGCTCTTTCAGTCTCCAATTTTCTCACTGAAGAGTTGTAGAGTTCAATATTTGTGCCAGGTCCTATACATCGCTCTTTTAGAAAAATATTTCTACTCAAAGAAATTGGAAAAAGAAGGAAGGCCAAGACAGAATAGACTTTTGGCCCTTCTTCTAATTGAGAACGACAACCAGAACCATTTCAGTTGCATTCAGCTGTCATTGTTACTCCCAATAAAAGAGGAATGCTCACGCTCTAAAGTAACTAACACACAAATAACCATCAATTGAGGACTTACTGTATTTAATACGATGTTTTTTTGAGTTCTGAGGCAAAATCTAACAACCTTCAAAGAAATTACAATTAAGAATGCAAGAGGTCCTGACTCATCTGAAAGTAAACTGGTACAAGAAAAAGGCCACGAAATATTTCTGAACTCTTTTAGCATATCCTGACTTTTTTTAGGAATTCTATTCCTGGTCAGTTTAAATGGGGGAGGATTTCACCTTGAAGTGTCAAAACTTCACCGGGAGTGGTTCATTTTGAAAACAGCGTCATTGGTGACATCACCACTCAGGGTAATTGCATCTTCAACGGCGCGTGTAGTCATGGTTCACAGTGATTCTAGATGGAGTGGACGCATTTGACCACTTTTTGTCTTTTCACATAATAAAGCCTGAACACTTACATGGTTAAATGTAGACTTATAATAAATTAATTTCTTGTTATTTCTCCTTGAAATTATACTTAAAGCATTATGTTTATTCTTTTGAAATTGTATGTGTAGGTAGGTTTTATTATCTGTGACTATGATTTCAAAATAGTTAAAGGGATTTATAAAGTAATGATTATGAAAGAGAAGATTGGCTTTAATAGGGTTTGGAAACACTGCTACTTGCTTTAATTTATTAGTAGAGTAAGTGGAAATATATAGACACATACAGGCATGTTAGTAGGTGACCAAAGAGCCTGTGTGATGTATTTTTCAGTCTAATAAGTGAACCCACTGTTAATGTCACTAACCAAAGACCCTGGGTGCCTTCTGTTGTGCTGTGGCTCTCCACTTACTAGAATTCATATAACAGCCACATTCAACTTGTAAACACTGGAAGCGAAGATTAACTAGAAAAAAAAAAAAAACAGAATTCTTTTTCAGATTACAGTGTGTTCTCAAACACACTGTTTGAAACAAGGTCATAAAGAGCTCACATAATTATTCCTCTTATGAATGTGTATGTCCTATTTGCTGCGTGTCACTTTTTAAAAGCAGAAACTAATTGAAATGGTTATATCTGAACCCCGCGTTGCCATCTCCCTGGCTTTTCTGTCTTGCTGTAAACTCTACCTCTAAGTTAGGGGTGACTTCCATTTTCCCTGCACAGTACACTCTTCCCTCCAAGGTCTGCAACTTAATTTCTACTTCCTTCATTTTAAATATTTTAAAGTCATCATTTTACACTTTCCATTTTCCTCTAAAATTGCCTTCAGTGATGGATTCCTATCTCCATTATCTTGGAATTACATTTATCACATTTACGGGTTTGCCTTTTTTGTTCTTGTTGTTATTGTGGGTTTTTGTTTTTGTTTGTGTGGTACACGGGCCTCTTACTGTTGTGGCCTCTCCCGTTGCGGAGCACAGGCTCCGGACGCGCAGGCTCAGCGGCCATGGCTCACGCGCCCAGCAGCTCCGCGGCACGTGGGATCCTCCCAGACCAGGGCACAAACCCGCGACCCCTGCATCGGCAGGCGGACTCTCAACCGCTGCGCCACCAGGGAAGCCCACGGGTTTGCCTTTTAAAAACAAAACAAAAAGCTGTAAAATTGGGGGATCTGAGTCTAATCAAAGGATGTGTCAGAGCCAGTAGTGGTGATTACTAATATACCCTAATGTGTTGCAGTCAAGGTGAGGTTTCTCACAGTCATGTTATTTCATTTCACAGGTATACCATGTAGAGTAACAGATAGGAGAATAAAGCATCTTTTTGGCCTGTCAATAGATTCAGTAGTATTCAGCCACAAAAATAATTCACTCATGGGCTTAAATTAGGCATCTAAGTGGTGCATATAAATAAATTGCTGGTGGCTTAAGCAACTAGAAATAACCACCAAGACGATGATTTGTGAGGTATTTGCGATACACCACAAATAAAAACAGAAACCTCACTGCAGATTTCAGGAAAAGATTAATTTAGCGCATAGTTACTTATAAAATCATATATGATAAGTAAACCAAAACCCATTTTAAATAATAGAATTTCAGAATATGCTAGCCCTAGGGAATAATGTAGTATGGCATTGACCATCTCCACTTGCCCTCTCCCCAAATATTATTTCCACTCTGAAAATGAAATATATCTTCTGAAAAAATTAAAAATAGAAGGTAAAAAATTAGGTTGTCAGACTGATCTGTATGAAATAAAATGTTTTCCAGAAAGCTATGACCCGAAGCACTTATCAGCTCAACCAGAAACAGTCATCATATGTTTGATTCATTGCATAATACAAAAAGTATATTTTCTTGATTTTTAGACAAAAGTCAAACCACAAAACAATATTTTGTAATGAGTCATTCCCAGGGAACTAGAGATCTAGCTTCATCTTCTGTCACGAATAAATGGTTCATCAACTGAAGTATAAACCTACTAAGGGCGCGAATCACGTGTATGCCATCTGTGCGCAAGAGAACACCAGGGAAGAGTTTTATACTCAACATGTGCACCTGCTGATCACTCACCTGTAGTCTCAGTTTTGCTGTAAGAGGTGTTAAAATAACAGCCCTACTTTCTGCATGTAACTTCTGAACCTTTGCGACATGGTATCCCCCTGACGGTCTCCGTCTTGGTACATGCATCACCACGGGCCACGTGGCCGGCGCGGAAGCCAGCCTTAACCTCCCCTGCCTACTGCTCTCATCTCACGCACCTCCCAGTTCAGTCCCTCACGCTCCCGAAAAGCCTTCAGTCGGCCCCTTCCCTGCCTCCCAGCCTTGCATGTTCTTATCGTCCCCACTGCCCTGGGTTGTAGCAACAGCCTGATACTGACTCTCCCTATTCATGCCCACTTCTATCCATCCATTCCTTATCACAGAGTCAGAGCGATCTTGGTAAGACACAGAGCTGGCCCTGTAGATCCCAGCTGAAAAGTCCTGAATGCATTCCCAAAGTCTTTGGGGGCCTGGTTTTGCCTGCCTTCAACTTTGGTCCGCGGCTCACCTGTCCCTGAGCGCACGCTGGGTCCTCCCATCCCCCGCACACACGAGGTCAGTCCCTCCCTCAGCTCCGTCCTTCCTTCCCCTCCTCCCCTGCCTGTGCCTCCGCCTTTGGAGTCAGGTGTGGATCCTTCCGTTAAGCTTTTCTGTATCACTCCTCCTCCTCCCGCTAGATTAGACCACCCTCCCTCAATTTATGCCCATAGTTTAACCTGTGTTTATCTCTCTATTCACAGTGCTGCTTCTAAGATATGCTTCTCTATAGCTGTTGACTTTTAAATATAAAACAGAAGGACTTACATGTTTTCTTACCCAATTTTGTCTTGATAGTTTGAGTACACTTTCCCAAATTATTGCTTTTTTTTTTTTTTTTTTTTTTTTTTTTTTTGCGTTACGCAGGCCTCTCACTGCTGTGGCCTCTCCTGTTGTGGAGCACAGACTCCGGACGCGCAGGCTCAGCGGCCATGGCTCACGGGCCCAGCCGCTCCGCGGCACGTGGGATCTTCCCGGACCGGGACACGAACCCGCGTCCTCTGCATCGGCAGGCGGACTCTCAACCGCTGCGCCACTAGGGAAGCCCCCAAATTATTGCTTTTACCTCTCTATCATCATTCAGAACATCAGGTAAGCCCTGAGTTTTGCATATAAACATATCTTTGATTCCTTATACAACTTGTTGGCAAAAAAAAAAAAAATGTTACTGAAAATTATCCAAGACTGAGGGTCCAGTGTAATAATTCATCCATTGCTCACTATGCTTCGAGATCACAGGGGGAAGGTTTAGTGAAAGAAAAAAAAAAAAAAAGAGTAGTTTGGATTCACTCTGAAAAGGAGCAAAGAGCTTGATCATCGCCGGGAGCCCCTGGATTCAAACCTTGAAGATAGCCTGGAATGTTGGATGTGTGCTTACGCTGAATTTTGTAGATGGAATGTTTGGGGCAAAGTAGTGATACTGCAGGAGAGTGAGTTGGATGCCGTTCTCTGGACACAGGAAGCCATCAGAGGAGGCAGGAGGTGGTGGAGAGCCTGTCCAGGGCCTAGAAATTGAAAGATGAAGGAGGACTTGGGAACCATGTAGCTTCAGGAAGATCTGGCAACCAAAATGAGGGAAAAGAGCAACGGGGAGAGAAATGTCAAACACACAAAAAGCTTGAAACTTTACATAGTAAATGTTTTGATGGGAGAGGCTGCGACCACTGCACCAAATGAGTACTGGATAATATCTCGGCCAATTTGCCGCTTCATTTCTCAGGGATGACCCAACGCGGGCTGTGGCCTCTCTGCTTCGGTCATGCTCAAGGTGAGAAAGAATACTGGGGAAACGTGAGTAATTCAGACATTCCAGAAAAGCTGCTGGGGAAATTTTTTCAAACACAGAAGAAAAAAACTTGACCTTTGATATGACTAAAGTAGAATATCTAAAATATTTCAAAAGAAGCCATGAACCAGGAAATTTTATCACAGAGGAAAAAAACATTTCATTTTCACCACAATAATTGAAAGGGTCATTTGGAAGGTAGATAAAACCCTTCGACCAATGTCTGGTAGCAAAAGAAAAGTCATGACTCTACTTTTGGAAAGAACTGAAGGCAAGAAGGTTAAATGTTAAGAATAAATAGATGGTGAAGAAACAAAGCATATTATCTCTGTGTGAAGTAAATGGCATTCTGCAAAGCATGTTTTTATCTTATTTTGCTGAGCAACGCAAGGCAGGACCATCAAGTCTAACAACAAAGAACTGTTTTATCATGACTGATAGGTAAGTACTAGTAACAAGATGTGTAACTTGCAGCGTAGTACCAGACACTGCGTGAGGATTTTTTTAATGACGTTCTTTCCAAAAAGATCCAACTAGTTATCTCGAGCGACATGAACTATCCCCTTACCTTCAACTGCTCTGTTCTCACTCTTTCCTCATAGACCCAAACCCCAAACTGACAAACATGGAGTATGATCTTAACTGTCTCCCTCACCTCAGGAAAGATACAGCAAATGAATTTATTTCTCTCCCTCCACTGGTTCTGATGAAAGGTGGCCTAGTCCCTTTGTCCTTCATATTTATGAACCTCCACTTCATGTGTTCTGAAACACGGGGATTTCCCACAGAAAACACACCCCTGTTACTTTCAAATGTCAACTCGGATAGGAGATCAAAGAATGCCCCATACGCAGCATGCACTGTATCAGCCCTTGTTGTCCTACGAATGCATCCCTTTCTTTTTTTATTATATTATTTGAAAAATCTTGACCCTTCTCTCTTTTACCTTCATGAACATATGTTCTCTGTATCTCTCACTCTACAGAGCACTACCCATAACTCTTCTTCCGAAGAAAACAGCTTTGGTTCATTCTTTTCGATGCGGTAATTTCGGCCAATTAATGATAATCATATTTAACATGTACTCAGTACTTACAATGTCACCTGAGACGTGACACTTCCTGGGGAGTGTTTCATTGAAGCTCAAAGCCACCCTACATTTTAAAGGTACCATTATTATCCTTCTTATTTTAAAGGTATGGTAACAAAGTCATGGCTACTGAAGCGACAGTCAGTATTTGAATCTGAAATGTGATTCGATTTCTTTTTTTTTTTTTTTTTTTTTGCAGTACGCAGGCCTCTCACTGCCGTGGCCTCTCCCGTTGCGGAGCACAGGCTCCGGACGCGCAGGCTCAGCGACCATGGCTCACGGGCCCAGCCGCTCCGCGGCATGTGGGATCTTCCCGGACCGGGACACGAACCCGTGTCCCCTGCATCGGCAGGCGGACTCTCAACCACTGCGCCACCAGGGAAGCCCTCAATTTCTTAACAGAAAGAACCAAAGGCTCATTATGGACCAGAATAGTAGGTATGTATCTTACAGCACATTGTAGCTCCTACTTTTTTTTTTTTTTTTTTTGGCCAGGCTGTGAGGCCTGTGGGATCTTAGTTCCCCCACCAGGAATCGAACCCGTGCCCCCTGCAGTGAAAGAACTACTGAGTCCTAATCACTGGACCGCCAGGGGAGTCCCGTAGCTCCTCCTTTGACCTATACACACTACTGATTCTGGAGCCCTTTAAAATAAGAATGTCAGCCCCCGTGCACGGTGTAAATCAGCTGTACGTGCCTTCCCCCTCTCTTCAGTCACCGTCATCTTCAGATGTGTCTGCTTTTCACGCGGAAGCTATGGAGACGTACACGCACCTTTCTCCCGAGAGCGCAGTCTTTCCCGATTGTCAGTCTGATCGCGACCATCTCGGCCACGTGAACCCACAGTTTCAGCTCCCCTGGGCCAGCAGAGTCTGTCGTCCCTCTTCTGCCCTCACCGCCTCGTCACCAAGTCCACCCGCGGCTGTAATCTCCGTCCTCACCACGCCACTCGAGGCGTCACGTGCCCACGCTCTCAGCCACTCCCCCGTGTCCTCGTGCAGGCTGCTCTGTCCGCTGGGACCCTCCTGAATACCTCTTCCAAGGTGATCTTCTGGAAAGCCTTCTCCGCCTTCACTGCACAGGTAGTTTTCACCTTGGTATCTCTCCCGTCTAGACATTGCTGTCAGAAATTAACACACCTTCTGGTGCACTAGGCTGTGAGCACCTCCGGGGCAGGAGTGGCCTCTGCCACGCTGGTCCAGTGAGACCAGAGGGCACCACCCAATCTTCTTAATACGCCAGCGACCCCGCCCTCCAGGCTGAGCCCCTGGGAAGACGTCAAGTTCAACGTGTGCCTGGTGGGGAGACTCATGAGGTCATCCTCGCTTTGCCTTATCTTTGAATATGACCTCACATGACCTGTCTGCTCTTTCGTCAATGTAACTGTACATCAAAGTGAAGGACACAAACGTTAGACGTCCTGCACACTCTAAACTGCACCCAGTGCCGTCTGGCATAATTTGTCTCCGTGATGTTCTTTATTCTTATTACCCTCGAGACTTCTTTCCTTCAGGTTTTTGGTTTGGGTTTGGTTTGGGTGGTGTGTGTGTGTGTGTGTGTGTAAATTGAAAACAAGATCCTATTTCCGTCTTTGGATGACTACACTTAAGAGAGTACTAAGAATCCTACTGTTCTTATTATCCATCATTACCAGGTCTGTCAAACATAAGAAATTCCCCATGAAAAATAACAGGTTATCATTTACTAAATGAAACACTAAGGTATATACAAAGCTGCAAAAGTAAACATTCGGAAGGTTTTTATAACAACATTGGAGTTGCGGCAAATATATTGCAAAATGTAACATTTGTTCTAACTAAAAAGGATAGTCTTTTTCAAATATTAATAGAGGCTTAATAAGGATCATTTCATTGAGAAATCATTTCATCGTGAAGATGAAAGGCCTTGCGTGACTGCTGGGTGTCTATCATGTTTTACACGAAACATAGACTAGGGTCAAAGGAACAATTGGTGTTGAAGAGCCCAGGACCCAACGTAGAAATGTTAGACTTCAACAGAACCTCACACTCTTCTCTGCACTAATCTCACGAAGTCAAAAAACTCAGACCCAGGCCAAACTGGGGACACGCAGTGCTGAAAACCAAAGCCTGGGAAGGGAGCCCCTCTCAGCCCCGTCCCCCAGCTCCACCTCCACCTCCAAACAGTTTTAAGCTAGAGGCAGTGAGAGTAGTTTTGAAGCAGAAATATGGTAACAAAATGGCAAAATACAGCGTAATGTTGGAGAGGCTGGGTCAAGTTGCAGGAAGACAAGATTGGAGGATGTGAGGGGCTGGTAGATACAGGAGGACCTCGGCTTTGACTGATTCGAACCCCACCAAACACATGATTTTTCAAGTCTCTTAGCAGCAACTGCCAACATGTTCTCCTTTATCCCTGCCTTGCTCCATCAGCTCTGGCCCTTCTTAAAATGTGCTGTGAAATCTGGTGAAATCTCTATCCCCCTTATCTGGGAACCGACCAATAGGAATTCATCACTTTATCTCCATGTATCCTGGAGGCCTAAAGAAATTAAGTGGGTTAATGGGAAACTTTCAAGAAAGTGACAAGCTTGATATAAGTGACACATCTGATTCAGGGTGGAAATAGTTTCATCAATAAAAATCAATGGAGTATTGTGCCTTTGGACAAAAGAAAATGTTTCTAGAAGATAGATACAGCATCATGTATAAAAGGACAGCATACACAGAAACTGTCTAAATAGACAGGTGCTACAGAAACGTAAAATTCTTACAAAGTGGGCCCTAGCTTGGGTTGTTCTTTAGACCTTCCAGCCAATATTATAAAACTTTGAGGAAAACCTTATGCAAAATGGAGCAAACTGAAAAATTAAACTGGTGAACTCAAATTTATCTACACTCTGTCTTGAATTCCCCCTCTGAAAACGCTGTTGACCCCCTGCATTTTGCTTGCACATGTACCTGTTCCGTGAGTCCACAGGAAATAAAGGTACCTTGAAATTTATATCACATTGTGAAATGGAATAGATACATGTTCTGTGCTTTGAAGCACCTGTCATGAACCAAATGACTCAAGGCAATTCTAACTAGAAAGCAAAGTAAAAAAATAAAATAGGAAATTTTGTATAATGACATGTAGAAAGGATAATAAAATGCACATTTTCTGGTTAAAAAAATAAAAGATACAGTTGAAAAAGTAAAAATCCCAGAAGAAACCCCCAAACTACTGAAAAACACCCGTTTTGAAACTCCAGGGAAAGTAAGTGCTGCAGATCTAAAGGTCGGGGTGTTTAAAACAAAACCACGCATGGTTAGACTGGCAAAGTGAAAGTGCCACAGTAGGGTGAAGGTCTCACCAAAAAAACAAAAGATCATTCAACTGAGAGAGTGCTGAAGCCCAGAGGCACAAAGGAGGCCAAAAGAGTACTTGAAAAACATCTTGCAAAAGACCGCAAAATAAATGGCAAAAAGGTTTTAAATACATCAGAGAGAAAGTGAGGGAGAGAAACTTGATAGCATTTGAAAATAGCACCCCCAACAAGTTTTTCGGAGAACAAGAAGAGAAGGAGAATAAGGACACTTAAGGAATTTTCCGACTCCACCTCTATGGATGCTACTAGGGAATTTCCAATTTTTCCCATTGGAACAGAGAGGTAACATGGTACTCTAAAGAAACGAGGAGCACCTGACCTAACTCGGGAACTGGACAAAAATGACCTCCCCAGGAATAGGGAATCTCCGCTCAAGTTTCTCTGCGGGTGCTCGACGAAGGCTTGTTTGACAAAATGTGCATCTGATATTTATGAATGGCGGCCATGCTTCACAAAAAGTATCTTTCCAGTGGGCACCATCCAACAGGGGAGCTCTAGACAGGTCACAGAATTAAGTACGTTGAGGCTCAATCTTGTCCAGAAAACTGGGAGGATGTGCTGGGACAGCACTTAGCTCATAACCGGCTATAAAGGAGAAAGGACACTGCATCATGATATCTGCAAAGAGAAACGCCCAACTCATCTCCTAGAATTTCCCGAGTAGACAGTGATGTGGAAAAGGAGAGCCAATGGATACACTTATTTAGATTTCCAGAACGTCTTTCTCCACTTTCTATTCACAGATATTGCAAAGCCACGTTCCACTTTCCAAGATGGCTCCATCCCACTCTCCCCCCTGTTCAGAGCCCTGGTGTCATGCTGAATTTCTCTTCCCTTACACGCTCACGCGATCAGTGGCTGGATCCTGTCAGTTGTACCTTCTAAATATCTGTCAAACATGTCTCCAGCTCTCCACCCCCATTGCCCTGTTCTAGTCCAGTCACACCCCCTCCAGCCTGTGTTCCTGAAATAGCCTCCAGCCCAAGCTCCCTCCAGTCTTGGTCCCATGCAAACTACTCTCCACGACACAGTCAGTCTACTCTCTCTCCACCGGCCAAAGCCTTCAATCCCCTCCCCGTCCCTGGCATGGTACACAGAACCACTTAGTGTATGGCCCCTGCCTGCCTCTCCCTTTTACCTGTCCCCATCCCTACCTCATGTTTTACCTTCCAGGTTCATGGGCTCCCACCTCATGCACCTCACACTCTCTTTGTTCTCTGGACCTTTGCACATGCTGGTCCTACTGTGGAGGACACATCTACTCGGCTCCTTCTTTGGCCAACTCCTGGCCCTCCTTTAGTTGCCAGACACCCTGCCCACAACTTGCACAATAAGGAGAGACAAGGGTCACCCTAAGGGCTCTGATAGCCCCCTTTGGCATTTATCCCCATCAGAGCACCTATCATACTGTGATATAGTACCGCCTATTTCTCTCCCCTACTAGCATATAACAGGGATGAGGGCAGGAGCTCTATCTTCTCACTCATCATAATATCTCAGGTTCCTGATGGACTGCCTGGCAACTGGTAACTGCTTACTTGGTGTTTGTGGAAATACTCTTGACACAGAACAAGAAGATCCAATTTTTTAGGGAGCGTGGAAAGGGAATCCAATGCAGCCACCATGTACCCAGCACCTGCTATGACCTCATAGGGTCTTGAATACATTATCTCATTAATCCTCAAGCCTGCCCATAAGGTGTATATTATTATTCCCACTCTATAGATGAGTAGACTGAAGCTCGATACAAATGAAGGAACTTTCCAAATGTCACAAGACTATTAGGAAGAAGGGCAGAACCAGAACCCAAAGTTCTCTGCCAACAAATCCATTTTTGTTCTCAGTGTCACGAAGACAAAAAGCAACACAATAGATAGCAAGAACGTCTCTGGAAAGGAAATTGTTAACAGTGTAAATCTCCCATGAATTAATCCTGTAACTAAGCTCACTATTATATATTTAATATTTTTTTCTATATTTATATTTAACTGTGGAAAAATTTATGTAACATACAATTGGCCGCCTTCACCATTTTAAGCGTGCATTTCTGTAGTGTTAGTACAGCCTCACCATCGTGCAACCAATCCTCAAAGCCTTTCATCTTGCAAAACTGAAACTCTATACGACACCCATTAAACAACCCCCATCCCCTGGCCTCGCCCCCTGACAACCAGCATTCCACTTTCCGTTTCTACGAGTATGACTGCTCTAGGGACCTCATCTGAGAGGAGTCGTGCAGTATTTGTCCTTTTGTGACTGGCTTATTTCACTTAGAACCATGTCCTCAAGGTTCATCCATATAAGATCGTGTGTAAGAACCTCCTTCCTTTTTTAAGGCTGAATAGTATTTATTGTGTCTTTTAACACATTTTGTTTATCCATTCACCCCTCAGTGGAGGCCTGCACTGCTTCCATCTTTTAGGCTGTTATGAATAATGCTTCTGTGAACTTGGTGTACTAAACTCACACAGTATATTCGCAAATAATGTGCTAATGGACATCCATAGCAAAACCTTGCAAATGACACTAAACTACTCTGTGTGGTGAAATAACAAACCAGTGGGGTGAATTACCAAGGTATCTCAGCAACCGGTGAAATATGCAGAAAAGTGGTTAGGTACATTTTAATAAATGCCCAATGGAAAGAATATGTTTAGGGGATAAAAAAATCACCTCTACTTATCTTTTAGAATGAAGTTAGGTATAAATAATTAAATTATTTAGGGGAAAAAACGACACCAAAAAATACTTCAAACTATATTTTATATATAATGTGCTATACATCTCTGTTTACCCCCCAGGAAAGTACTTTACACTTCCTGGAAGGTATCAGAAGAGGTTGTTCTGTTCCACTTAATCGTGTTTCAAATAAACACCTTTCCTATGTACTGATCAGGGGTTGATGCTGATGATTTCCTATGGAAGATTCACTCCCATCCCTTCACCCCCACCTTTTTGCTGTTTTATTGAGTCATGTCTCCTAAGCGCAAAGCACTGTGTCCAAGTGTGTTGGGATCATGGGGAGGGGGATGGGGTATGGTCCTCAATGGGGGGATCTGAGGGTCTTGATGGGGGAGGCAGAGAAGAAACTGGCATGGTACCCGCTAGGTGGAATACAAAGAAAATGACATATAGTCAATTTTTTTTTAAGTTTCTTTTCTTTTTTAAAAATTTATTTTTATTTTTGGCTGCGTTGGGTCTTTGTTGCTGCACACGGGCTTTCTCTAGTTGTGGCGAGTGGGGGCTACTCTTCAGTTGTGGTGTGAGGGCTTCTCATTGCAGTGGCTTCTCCTGTTGCAGAGCATGGGCTCTAGGGCACACGGGCTTCAGTAATTGGGGCACGTGGGCCCAGTAGCTGTGGCTCATGGGCTTAGTTGCTCCATGGCATGTGGGATCTTCCCGGACCAGGGCTCGAACCCCTGTCCCCTGCAATGGCAAGCGGATTCTTTACCACTGCACCACCAGGGAAGTCCCAGCCTATAGTCAATTTAAAAGTAGTCACAAACAACATCTGGGGAGTGGAGAAGGAGACACTGTTTTCCATTTTAGGGACAGGCCAACGTTTCTTTAGCTGTGCCCTGAAGGATGAGTAATATATGGAGTGAAAGAATATTTAAGGGAAAGAAAAGGCACAAAGACATGAAATTCAGAAATGCAGAGGATGTTTAGGGAATTAAAACTTAACCCACTTTGGCTGAAAGAAGGATGCACAAAGGGACAAGCTTGGAATGTACACAAGGACCAAATCTTAGAAGGCCTTTGAATAGCACTTTTCAAGAGTTAGGCTTCATTGAGTAGATAAGGATTGAAATGCCAGATTCCCAGAGGTTCCAGGAAGATAACAGAAATTACAGAAGCCAGAAGGTAGAACGAGAGGGAATAGTGGGAACTGTGGAGAACTTACGAATGTATCATTCATGAAAAAGCAGCTGCTACTCAGCCTAGAAAAGGCTGCCAAACAGAAAAGTCAGGTCAATATCGACAGTCCTTCCAGATGTTTATGAATGTCTCCAATTTTGTGAAAATGTGCTGGTCAAATGGAATGGTTCTTAGGGGCCAGAACTGGCCTGTGGATGCTGGTTTAGATAGTGAGGCTTCTCCTGGTCCAATAACATCTCTTTCATCTTGGTTTTTTCATGTCCACTAAACACCGTTTTACCAAGTCACCCTTATGTGCTAAGTTCTTTTTCTCCCTCCACTCTCATGGTTTGTCCTTCACTTTCTGTTTGAATGCATGTTCATACTTCTGTATTAATAAGACAACTTCATACGGGTATTGTGAGGAATAAATAAAAGAATCCATGTAAAGCCTTTAAGACCCTGCCCAGAGGCTGCCACATAATAAATGTCCAATAAACCATCGTTACTGATGCAAAAGATCACCAGCCAAAGCTCCGAGTGCACACTCGGGCACACTCACGACTGCACGTTTACACTCCACCCCAATTTCCCTCTTGGGCTCGGACTCAAAAATCCTCCTGCCTATGAGAGAGCTCCATGTGGATGTCCCGAACTAAACCACTCAGCCCCAGCCGAGACCTTCCTCTCGCCTCACACGCCCCAATGCAGGAAATGATAGCACCATCTGCCTGGGATCCCAGGTAAAAACCTGATACCACTCTTGAATCCTCCTACTTCACACCCAACACCCAAGACAAAATGAAACCTTCTCTCTCAACTCTCCTGCTGTATAATCACCGCTGGAGCCCGTGCCCAGAAACGTGGAGGCTGAGCGGGCTGCCTGCCTTGTCAGGGGATGATCAACAATGGAGGCAACCAGGTGCCCCTTATCAGCACGTAGAACACAGACAACTAGAAACATAGTCCTACCAGGTCCAGAGTCCAAAAACTGGGGCAACAGATGTTGTCTTTCTGGGTAGCTGATGGGCTATGTTACTCAGATCAAACTTTCAGGTAAAAGCATCTAGATTATGAATAAACTTTTTAAATAAATACATAGGGGTAAGAAACAATAGTATTTTGCAATATAGGCTGAGATAACATGGATGAGATATTTATTTTGAAAGTCCAGCCACTTAAATGGGAAGAAGGAGAGAAAATAAGGTATAAAGAATGACTTCTATGGTTTTGAGAAGCAGGGATATTGACTCAAATGGGAGAGACTGGGAGCAGAACAGATTGTGTGCGGGGCTGGATTTAGTTTTTAGAAGTGTAGATATTTGCATTTCTAGTAAAATACCAGGCTCCATTATTAGCACTAAACCTCCTATTAAAAACTAAATATGCCGGGACGAAGTGAGAGAGTGGCATGGACATATATACACTACCAAGTGTAGAATAGATAGCTAGTGGGAAGCAGCCGCATAGCACAGGGAGATCAGCTCTGTGCTTTGTGACCACCTAGAGGAGTGGGATAGGCAGGGTGGGAGGGAGATGCAAGAGGGAGGGGATATGGGGATATATGTATATGTATAGCTGATTCACTTTGTTATACAGCAGAAACTAACACACCATTGAAAAGCAATTATACTCCAATAAAGATGTTAAAAAAAACCTAAATATGTATGTTAAACAATTTAAAATATCTTAAAAGCAATTGAAAAGCATCAAATTTCAGACAACATAGGAGTCACCAGGAGAAATCTAAGAGAAAGTGACAGACTAGGGAGGTGAGAACATGGAAGGAAGCCACTTTAGCCCTGAGCACACCTGGCCAATCTCAGCAAACCTGAACCCTGATTCTGAGCCTCACACAGCACAAGTGACACGGGTGTCAAGGCCCAGGGCCTGCCTGCGATAGGCAATGGAGGAGAAGACCCTCTTCCCGTTGAGACATCTGGGGGTACACCTTCATGGTAAGGATGACATGGAAGTAAACCTGCCCTCATTCACAGCCCTAGGAGACCACGGGAAGAAAGAAAATCCTTGAGTAGCTGTAAGCACAAGTCAGTCCTCACGTGAATTCCCAGAGCAGGGGTGCTCCACAAAGCCTAAGTTGAAGGCAATCCAAGACTACGCCTCTGTGAATGAAGGTCCATTTATTCTGGGCCTCAAAGAACAACCAGAAATGCTTTATGAAGAGGGAAGTGCAGCGCACGGTCAAAAATAGCCAAGAACATAATGAAATAAAGCAGTAAGAGGAAGAATCAGCAGCAGAGGGAAAACAGATATCAGAAATGAGCCTTTTGATATTAGAATGCCAGACATAGATTATAAAACAACTATGTGTACCTAGTCTGGGGAGAGGAGAGGATGTGCTTTGAAAAGAACAAATTAGGACAGAGACGCAATGAGAACCAGGAGTGGCTCCGAACAAAGCCCCAGCAAAGCACGAAGGCGGGGGAGCAGCGCTCCAGCAATTTCTGAGCCAAAGTGCTGGCGGCTGTAATGGTTTTTTCTATACGTTCTGAATCTTTGGGAGGGGAAGAAATCAAAATAATGAAAAGTACACTAGAAAGAGACTCTCTCTTGAATATGCCCCGTCTCTACTTTATGCCCACTGTGCTGCCTCAGTTTCATTCTTTTGCCTCTCTTGTCTGAGCCACTACTATAGCCTTTGTATTACTTTGCTAGGCCTGGCATAGCAAAGCGCCATCGACTGGGGCGCTGAAACAACAGAAATCCATTTTCTCACAATTCTGGAGGCAGAAGGTCTGCAATCAGGGTGCCAGCAGGGTTGATTCCTTCTGAGGCCGCTCTCCTTGGCTTCTGGATGGCCACCCTCTTCCTTGTGTCTTCGCATGGTCTTATCTTTGTGTATGTCTGTGTCCTTATGTCCTCTTCTCGTAAGGACACCAGTCATATTGGATTAAGGTCCACTCTAATGACCTCATCTTAACTCACTTATACCTTTAAAGACTATTTCCAAATACAGTCACATTCTGAGGTACTGGGGGCTAGGACTTCAACGTATGAATGTGGGGAGGACACAACTCGGCCCATAACAGCCTCTGGACTTCCCTCACCTGTCCCTCACCTCTAATCCCCTCGTAGAGTCTTGTCTGACTGCTCTTTCTAAATTGCAAACCATTCACCTAATCCAAACTCTTAATGGCTCCCCATTGCCTAAAATAAAGTAAAATCACCTTGGAATGGTGTACGGTTGTGACACAAGATGGAACTAGAGGGAACATTAGCTCCCACCCCTCTCTCTGCAAAGAAAATGCGATCTAAGTTAGAATAAGGCCTTGCTAAGCAAACACAATTCCAAGTCGAGTATTCCGAAAACTGACCCCACCCCGCCCAAGCAAAATTCTGGAGCCCCTGTCGAAAGCATAACAAAGTTCTCTTCTGCTGGCCACCCTCTAGATTTGCCACCTGGCACCACTAGCCACTTAAACTAATTTACATCCGGGCTTTTCCCAGCAGGCTGGCTCCCAAGCACACGAGACTCACTTTGCCTCTGTAGCGTTAGCGTGAGTTCCCTCTCGCGGGCGAGCCATCCCGCTAACAGCATGACCATCCTTCAACCCGGGAGGTCTGGCATCTCCCTCTATGAGTAAGCTCAAGCATCTTTCGTTCTCTGAAGCTTCCGTAATGACCCCCTCCCTCTCCAAACAATCATTCTTCCAACACACACGCATAGGTGCGCGCGCACACGCACTGCCGCCACCACCATCCTATGGCAACCAGCACCTGTCCCGTGCATCGAATGGCATTATAAATGAGTCCTCAGCTTGAGATCAGAGACTGGGACGCGTCTATGTACCCGCAACCTCACACAGCCCCCTGGCACACAGCCAGCATTCATTAACTGTTTACTGGGCGAAAGCTAGGAGTGGATGGGAAGGAAGCCCGTGAGGAGGTGGAAGTTTCATTTGGCTGAGATATAGCAAGGTAAGCAGAGACTTTGTGAAGATTGCACTGGTGGGCCATGCCCTGGAGGCAGCGCCCCTGCTGCGTTTCAGGGCTGCAGGCTCCCTCTCCCTTGTTTCCTAGTCTCCCATCTTTCTTTTTCCCCACCTCTAAATTATCCCACACGCAGCTGCTACAGTAATGGCTCCAAATAATGGCTGCAAACATGACCCATGTGACTTCTGCTGTTTGAAAACTTTACTAACCACCAAGGAAGTTCAGAACTAGACCTTCCACCACTGCCCTTCCTCTAAGCTTGTGAGCAAATGTATTTTTCATTTGCCCCAAACGCAAAGAGCATTTCCCTTTCATGGGATTTTCTCCATGATGCACTTTTTTTCTGGAATCATACCAAGATTTCCGGCCTGGTGCAGGCACCTTGCTCAGTCCTCATGTTCACAAAGATGTATAGTACGCACCTCCCCTCTTCGATTATAAACGTCTCAAAAACAGTGACCTTCTTACTCATTTCTTCTTCTCCTCACAGCAAACTGTAAATGTCTATTCAATGTATTTAGAAAGGGCTTACAATTCTTTAAATGACTGTTATCAACATTCATCCCATGAAAGACTAGAACATCTCAAAGTGTCATTTGAACAATAAGGCATAATAATTTGCTCTTTGGTTCAGTTCTGCTATTTTCACTGAAAACATAATAGTCAGACTGTGTTAAGAATAAAAATTCAAACACTGTGTCAGCTCAAAGAAACACAATACCAGTCATTGGAAATGTTTCCATCTTATTAAATGCTCATTCTTTTAGGAACCATTTGTAGGATTTAAGGAAAATAAGAGGAAGAACAAGTCCTATGTTCAATACATATTCTTTATTTATATTTACTGACTTATTTAAATGAGCAACTATGCTTTTTAAAAGATAACAGGGACATAATTTGAGAATTGTGGTGTCACAAGCTAATGGGACACAAAATGGTCTCATTTGGGGACAAACACTAATGTTACTGAGCTCTGCCTCAGAGACAAGTCTTGAATTCCCTGGCTGTTTCTCAAATGAAAAATGGTATACACACTTTCAGTTGTAGCACCCAGTTTGTAAAGAGAAATAAATGTACCCTCTCCACTAGTGGAATGAATTAGGTGGATGACCTAAAATTTTCTGAAGTCTTGGGTTCTTTATATGTCAAGAAGGAAATTATCCTAAACATACGCATACACCTTCAGTAAGCTATTCTGGAAACGTCAGTGTTGGTAGCATATAAGATTTCATGTAGCCTGCCAAGAAATGGAACAAATACGTTCTTAAGAGGTAATTTGCTGAAATGAGAATGTTAAGTTTCTTAAGTATTCTGCTAGTTAAATGCACATAAACGTGCATTAATAAATGCACATAAATGCTCACAGAATTCATGCCCAGACATCATCCTTACTGGTCCTACTAAACCCAGCAGGTATGACGTGTAGAGCTATTTACAGTGCCACTAAACGTGAATATCGCATCTCACGTCTCCATCCTTAGAAAGCTTTCTGTATCAATCTTCTACGGAACATGGATCTTTCTCTCTGGGCAGATTATGAAGAAGACTTTTTTTTTTTTTTTTAATGTAAGTTGGTTAAATAGCTTAAGTCAGGGAAAATTTTCTCACATTGAGATTTATTGGATTGTGAGTAATTTCTCAGGGGAAGCGCCAGAAGCCCCATCAGCTGAGTTATTTAATTAAAACTGTTGTGGAGTAAGTAGAAGAGATGGTGCCTAGGGGAATAATTTCGCATTGATCCCTGAAGGATGGGCTTGATTGTCTTAAAATTCTTAACCGTTTCAAAATCTTAAATGTCTTCAGGAATGTTCTCGAAGGAACAGAAACGCTATCCTGTTTGCAACCTCCACTCCTTATAAAAACCAAACAGAAACCAGCAACCAAGAGCAGAGCTTAGAGACAAGTCTTCTTTCTATAAACGCTAAACGTTTCAAAATCTTAAATGTCTTCAGGAATGTTCTCGAAGGAACAGAAACGCTATCCTGTTTGCAACCTCCACTCCCTATAAAAACCAAACAGAAACCAGCAACCAAGAGCAGAGCTTAGAGACAAGTCTTCTTTCTATAAACGCTAAACCAGCTGCCCCTGGACAGCATCGGCTCAAAGAGAAAGCGGGCTGCACAGCCCTAAGCTTCCGGTCCTGAGAGCTCGACCTTTTTCCTTCTTTCTTCAGTTATTTATTTTCCTTTCGCTTCTTCGTTTTTAAATTTCCCAAATCCAGCATTTTTATCTCACAAAATTTTTTATCATTTTTACCCTCCGTCAGGATCACATCCCCGTAAGGTCTCTTTGAAGGTCCCTGACGCCTCCCCCTAATCCTACGAGAAGTTTCCGAGAGAAGATGCGGTGAACACAGCTCCATCGCGGCTGCTCTCAACCTCTGACGAGAGGAATTTTTTAAAAAAGAATCTAGAAGCCGAGACGGTCCAGGGGAGGGTCTCAGTGTGCGTGGGCCGAGCGGGTTCCGATTACCCGGAGGGGCTCTTACTCACGAAGCCACAGTTCCCGCCTGCACTCACACCACACGCCAGCAGCACCCACTCTGCAGAGGAAGCGCGTTCCAGAGCCCGCGGTTGGCAGGGCCGGGGAGAGGGGGTTGTGGTCACGAGTGATAGAAGAGGTGCAAGTTGTCTTGATCGCTGAGGGTTGAAGGAGGAAAACCCAAGAACTGTGGTCTCCGCTGCACGAAGAGCGTCTCCGAGGGCCACAGGGGGGCCGGTGCTCCTGCTTCAGCTGTAGTTCATCCCCGAGCCAAAGCCACCCTTACGCTATGGTCATCTTGGAAATAACAATAGCTGCTCAAGGAAGGGTAGGGCTTGTGGCAGTAAACAAAACCACCACAGGCAAAGATCACAGCCAGCTGCCTCCCCTGCTCTGGACCACCTGAGTGCATTTCCCAACAAGTCTAGGGAAAATGTTCTCTTCTGGATGTTGACCCGGCTGAGAAGTGGGAAGGCCTGGGCAGCCTCGCAGGTTATGGAGGTAGCACAGTGGACACAGGCCTGTGCCCTCAGGTGGACAAACAGGAAAAAACTACTCTCACCAAACCCAAATGTGTATTTGTTCCCCTACGTTAAACTTTACCTGCCATTCAATTGTTGAATCTAATTTTGTATCGAAATCCAGCATTGCCTTGTTTCAGAATTGTTTTTTATGTCTCCCTTTTTGATTTTTGATGACAGAGCTTTACCCCAAAGCCTGAGCACTGAGTCTCATGGTGATATGTGCTCTCAAGCATCTCCTCCCTGGCTTAGCAAACGGAAAGGAAGTCAATAAAAACAACCTTGGCCCGGGTTCTGGTAACTAGTCCGCTTTCAGATTCCCATAAATTTCACCCTTGAGAAGTGCTGAGCATAAGCTTGCTTTCCACGAGTCTTAACATGCTCTTTACCATTTGCCTTCTCTATGTACTATTTTATTGCATTAAGGAGTGAGACTTCTCAGCCTTTAAAATGTTTTTGTTTCCATCAGCTGGCTACTTCTTATTGATACTACTTAATATCTTTTCTCTTCCTTAAATGATAAACTGCTGAAACGTAACATTTCACAGAACCCTTTTTTATTCTCATATATGTATGTGTACAACACACAGTTATACAGATGGGGAAACCTTCATGACTTATTTCTGAGCTTGTAAGAATGGACCTTAAGAGAGTTTATTATTTATTAATATTACCTATTGTTATCTATTAATCATTATTTATTAATTCTTTAAACAGCAGATATGAAAGAATTTTTTTCTTATTCTTCTACCTCACTTAAAAACAAACAAACCCAACCTCAAAGCAAAAGAGAAGCATCTGACGGGCAAAGCTGAAAGAATCCAGCAGGGACGAAACATGCTGGTATGTATTGGTGACCCATGTAACAGGAGAGTAAGAAAGACTCTTTTTCCACGGCCTCTTAGCCCTGTTTGGAATTTCCACTGACAGGCAAAGAAGGCTTTTACACAAAGGCTTCCCCTCCATCATTTTGCACCTTTCACTAATATATAAGGTAGTGCAGTTTTCTTCTTTCCTTCTGAATTTGGGATAGATAACACACAAGCTGAAATGAGAGTATGAAAATATTCTCAAGATACATTGCAAAATATAATTGCATAACACATCTGGATTCCTATGCCTTTTGAAGCATTAAGTCAACATGTTGAAATAAACCAAGCCATGAATTTTAAACCAGAATAAACTGTATTCATTGTTGATCAATCCTATGTGTTGGCTTGCAAAGTAGGTTAAAGAAGAGCCAAAGTTATCTATTTTTTAGATAATATTTAAAGCAATTCTCCTGAATGCTACTCCGCCCAACTCCATGTCCAAATATTCTGACTTACCTCCTTCAAGGTAAACTTCAAATTCCCCCCTTTCAGGGAATCTATCCTAAGTTTCCTGGTTGAAAGTAAATTCTACCCTCTGAATTACAATAGCACTTACTCTTTGCTTTACGGTATAATTTGTGAAATACAACTTTTATCTCCCCTAATGCTCTGCATACTGTTTAGAGCTAAGATCATGTCTTTTTAGCTTCCCCACCACAGACATTATCTTGAATATAGTAGGTTCTCAATAAGACTTGATGAGTGAATTAATGGATAAGTGAATTCGGTCCCACAAATCAGCACACCCATTTCTACAGCCAGATGTGGGCCATTTCCCTATTTCCAGATTTAAATAAAATTTAAATCCTAAGATCACCCCAACATTAGAAAAAAAAAAAAGTAAGTGGCAAGAGAAAAGCAAATACTGACGTTGACGGGAATAGAGATAAGACCCATCTAAGACTGAGCATGGATGACACACAGGGAGCCTCATCCCACCCAGGAAAGAATGAAACCTTAAAAAGGAGACAGTGAGGAACATCCCTTGTCAAAGTTGAGATGGGGGGGGTTGGAGTGTGGAAGATTACAGCGTGAGAAATCTATGTGATACAGCCACACAGAGCACCGGAATGTGTGGAGGGGACCATCTAACCCTCTCCTGTACACATGAGCTAAGAGGAAACCCTTCTGGCTCCTACACCAGTTCCGCGTCTGTCCTGCATCTCGAGTCTCCCCCGCTTCTTCCCTCCCTCCCCTCGCTATGCCCTCTCCAGTCTTTAACGCGAATGCTCCCCCCACTTCGACGCGACCATCCTTCAATGCCACAGCCTCAGCTTCTGTGCCATGTACAAGTACTTTCTTAGTTAATAATTATTTATTAATAATTATTGATTATTTATTTAATCACGTGTGCTGGTTGATCATCCAGATGACTCCAATATTGGTATTTTCAATCCTGAACTTCATTATGGTTTGTCATTCCATAATTCCAGCCGTGAGCTGGTCAAAGGCTACTTTACAACTCAATGCATCTGAAACCGAACTTATTTACTCTCTTCCAAGCCAAACCGGTCTCTTAATTTCCCATCTTTTTAAGTGAAACCATCATTTTTCAGTCCCTGAATCATAAAAATTTGGAATCCTTGTTTTCCCTCTTCCAGACCTCCAGGCCAAATCAAAATGAAGATCTTACCCTTCACTTAGATAATTACCTGTGAACTGCTCAAAATTGCAATTGTATCCTTCTTCACTGTTTTTATTAGAAATTCAATAGATTTGAGGGAAGCTTCATAAAACATTTTTCAGACAGATGGGAAATAAAACACCTGTATAAGAAAAACACCTGATTTTGAACTTGGAAGACCCTTGTATTCCCTCCTGGTTCTATCTCCTTCCTGCCTGTGCTTCGGAGATCTGCTTTCCTTAGGGTTTTACCACACGTTTGTATCTATAAGTAGCATATTGTTTAGCTGCATGTCTCTAAACTTTAAAGGAAAGGAATCATCCCCTGTATGTTTTTTTGAAACTTGCTTTTTTCTTTCACACAAGGTTCCCCAAATCCATCCCTGTTGATAAGCATCGTGATCAGTCATTCATTTGTTGGCTGTCACAGGGATCTGCTGCCTTAACCATTCTCAGGCATTTCTCCTACATGTGGGCAATCCCCAGAATATACAATAGAGAGAATGATTAGGTCTTAGGAGTGGGGTTCTTTAACTGGCTAACACAGTGTCATTTTCCAAAATAGATGTGATGGTTAATTTCAGGTGTTAATTTGGAGGGTGGTTTTTGATAAGATGAACATTTAAATTGGTGAATTTTGAGTAAGCAGACTGGCCTACGTAATGTGGGTGGGCCTCATTCAATCAATCACCTGAAGGTCTGAATACGACAAAAAGACTGGCCTGCCTGGCCTCCTTTCGGGCTGCATCTACAGCACCCCTGGTTTTCCGGGGTCTCCAGCCTGCTGGCCCACACTGCAGTCTCGACGATCACATGAGCCGATTCCTCATGATACGTGTCTTTCTGTACACAGACACACCCTGTTGGTTCTGTTTCTCTGGAGAACTCTGAATATTACCAGTACCAATAATACAGCAGATCCACCAGCTTTTACACTCCTACTAGCAGTGGATAAACGTTCCAATCCATAAAATAACAGTTGTTCACTCTGCCCCTTAAACTCTTTCCCTTCTATAAGGATGCAACTAGTTTAATCTTCTAGGTGGTGAAAAAAAAGTGGTCATTACGTGTCTCCCTCTGAAAACATTCAGAGACTTCCCACAGTCTACACTGCAGGGTCAAGTTCCCACCCCATTAGGCTCAGCAACATTGGGCCGTCCCATCTTCCCAAGTTCTTCTCCAACATTCTCCTGCCCCATGGGCTTCGGCTTCTTTCTTAAACATAGGATCTACTGTATAAAACCTTACCTGGGGCCCCAGAGCACCTCTGCTGTAAGAGCAGAGAGAGGGTCCCACCGTCACAGTTTCTTCCTCACCCTCAAGGTTGCCTCTCAGGCGGTGAGGGGCCCCGGAGCCCGGGTGAGACCTACCCCTCCTGGAGCTCTGTGCTCCAGGCAGACCACCCAGGCTCTGTCCCCTGCGTGAACAAGATTTCCTCATGCCTCCTCCACACCATCAGTACCCCCCGGAGATGCCGTTTTTCTCTTTTCCCCTCACACCAGCGTCTCTATGCTAAAAAATTCCTGGTACAAACTATTATGTATTAGATAAGCTACCAGGATACATTGTACAACACAGGGAATATAGCCAATATTCGATAATGACCATAAATGGAGTATAAGCTTTAAAAATTGTGAGCTGCCACATTGTACACCCGTAACATATAATATTGTACAGCAACTCTACTTCAATTTTTAAAAAACTTGTTCACGTTCACTCTGCTGGTGGCAAGCTCCCCTCCCTCTCACTTCTGGCTCGTTGGACGCACCAGCTGGTTTCATCCTGGTGCTGCGGCCCAGCAGCTCAGCAACCTTGAGTTGGGTAACGAGCCTGAACTTTGGTTTCCTCAGCGGTACAATGTGAGCAAGCTAATCTTCCGCCTGGTGTCTCACAAGCATTAAACGAGAGGACAGGCGTTTACTTCACACACAGTAGGTGCCTAATCAGAGTTAGCTAGCAGAGTTTTTTGGGTGCATCATACATTTGGGGGGACATTTCCATAAATATAACTACATTTGCCTTAAGCGACTGGTAAAGCCAGAGACACACGGGTTACGGTAATTTCCTCCACAACCCCACTCCACCACAAACCCTGCCATGAAAGGGCTACCTTTGAAATGCCACCTCTC
Organism: Kogia breviceps; assembly: GCF_026419965.1. Lineage (NCBI taxonomy): Eukaryota > Metazoa > Chordata > Mammalia > Artiodactyla > Physeteridae > Kogia > Kogia breviceps. The sequence continues at coordinate 7,184,063 of NC_081324.1, read as the reverse complement.
AAGTCGCCTCAGCATATTGTTCCATGAGGCAGTGAAATAAATGCAGCCATTCTTGCCATTAAATGTTCTAAATCAGTTACTGATTAAGAAATGCCTGTTCTGAAGGTAACATACGTTTTAACATAATTTTGCATTAGCAATATCATTTATCCAGAATAAGACATCCAATTTGCTCTTCAACTCTGGGCTGAAAACTCAAGGGGGAGGGAGGCCAAACCGCCGGCTCCTATGCCCCCCAAGCTGGCATTTTCCATCCTGGAATTGCAACTCTATCCAATGGACACAAACGAAGTCTGAGTACTTGAACAGATTACAAGACCTTACTTCCCTTTGGTGCCCTCACTCGAAAATCAAGGTTACGTCCACAGCCAAGTGTGCAGGGGGCGTTAAACGAGAAGACCTAGGTAAGGTACTGATCAAGTTCCTCACACATCATCAGCTTTCAGTGAACAGGAGAAACCAGTATATTTAGAGAGCATGTGGCTCAATTCCTTCACCTTTTTGAAGATCTTAATGATCTGTTATACAGATTAAGATTTCCAGATTCCAAGTCCAATATATCACCGTTAAATGGATCATCAACTCCCCCTTTATGTTATACAAGCATGTAATATTTGTAGATCCTGATATGTTGTTAATAAAGCACACACGGAAGAATTTAAGTATATTTAAGGTCAATTTAGTATATTCAAGGTTAAGTATATTTAAGTATATTTAATGTAAATACAGCTACAATATTTTATAAATTCACTATCTTTCTTAGTTTTAAAAAATAATGAAGCTCTCCAAATCTCAAAAGTGAATGAAATACTCTCCCTGGCTGGTTAATGCAATCTATTCTTTAAAAATATAAATGATCAAAACAACAGCAAAATATGTTTAAGAATGCCATCAGATTCTAATCTGAACTAGATGAAGAGTTGGCCACCCCTTTCTTGGTGACTGACTGAAAATCTCACCACTGTTTCTGAAAAAGCCCCATGAGGCAGATATCTCCCTTTTCGTGTCCTCAAAATAATAACAGCAGAAATAAATCTGGATGATAAAATTAAGAAAATATTGCCAAAATCATTCATACATTATGCTAAAAATCCTGCTTTGGTGTGGCAACCATAATTTAGTTCTCAATAATTTAGTGCTACCCTCTATCCTAAACCTTCACAAGAGGTCAAGCCACCTGTTTTTGTTTTGTTTTGCTTTTAATAAAAATTGCATATGTTTAGGGCATATACAACAAAATGATATGTGGAATGATTACTATAGTCAAGCTAATTTACACATCTTCTCCCCATATAGTTACCATTTTTTGGTGATAAGAGCACCTGAAATCTACTCTCTTAGCAAATTTCCAGTGTTCAAGACAATGATATTAACTATCATTAATGTCTTCATGCTGTACATTGGGTCTCTAGACTTGTTCATCCTGCATAACTTCAACTCTGTACTCCGACCAACGTCTATCTCCCCCGTTCCCCCACCTCCCCACCCTGGTAACCACTGTTCTACCTGTTTTCTTTTTTTCCTTTTTTATTTTTTTTTATTGGGGTATAGTTGTTTTACAATGTTGTGTTCGTTTCTACTATACAGTGTAGTTCCTTGTGCTATACAGCACGTTCTTATTAGTTTTCTATCTTATACATATTAGTGTATATATGTATATATGTACAATATCTTCTTTAGCCATTCCTCTGTTGATGGACATTTTTGTTTTTTTAATATTTTAATTTTATTGGAGTATAGTTGATTGACAATGTTGTGTTAGTTTCAGGTGTACCTGTTTTCAATTGGTTGTTCTTTACAGAAATCGGAATAACCTGATTTGGGACCCAAACTACAAAAGCTCACCACACGAGGCAGGGTGGGGAAGGGCATCTATTTCTGGCCATGGTGGCTCAGGCCATGTGTCAAACAACTCACCCCTAACACCCTTCCCATCCTCTCCGTCACCTGCATGGCTAAGCAGAGTGGACTATACACTGAAGACTTGCAAACAGCATTTAACATGGGGCTGCACACAACAGCAAATGAGACCTTGAGTGGCAAAATGGAGTCTGTAATGAGTAAGTATTTAACCAAGGAGATTTTGCTAATTGACACTCTGTAAGCCTCACCCATATACAGAGAATTATTATGGAGTTTAGCTACACCTAAACAGAAAGGGAAAACTAACACATGGGAATTTTTCTTACTTCCTGACCATTAGATATTCCTTATATAGTACTTTAAATGGTTCTTTTATAATACGGATTTCTTAAATAGAAAGCACTATATCAGGGGGTATATGATGTGCTCTGCTGGATGTCTACTTGGGATATAATTTGAGAGACACCAGACGAGAAACACACAGTCCCAAATTATTTCCTTCCCTAGACTATCTCTGACAATTAAAAATTTCATCACTAGTCATTTTGTATCAAAAGCCTAGGAAATAATAACAGTGACAGTAATAATAATACCTACCATTCCCCGACTACCACGGGCCACGTTCCTTACATATATGACGCCTAAACCATTCAACAAAGAGAACGGTATTATTAACTGAATTTACTGCTCAGGAACCGGAGATTCAGAGGGACTGAGCAGCTAATATAAGGTTCTAAAGGAAGTAAAGGCTATAAAACCCAAGTTTTTCCAACATACCACACCCAATCCATGTGGCTATTACTTGCAGGACTAACTAAGCGTCAAACCACAATCACTGGTAGACATGGCAGGAAATACTTCAAGAGATCATGCGATTCTTTCTGAAATGACAGCTTGCAATTTCTGAAGCATCTTCGCTAGTGTAACTTGGATGAAGCTTAAAACAGAGCCAGTGCTTGAACCCTGCCTAGGATTCACTAATAAACCCAGATTCGGTGTTACAGAAAGGACTCTGAACAAGCAGGGCTGGAAGCCAAAGGAAATGGGACTATGTCACAGGAGGTGTCTGACCCCTGAACCCAAACATTGCCAACATCAGCTTCATCTAGGTTCAAGTTCTCATTAAGACAAGATAAAGCCTGTGCTTTCTCCCATGGCATTCGAGTTCATGAGATGCTTCTTCTACTCAGAAATGATAGCACATTAAGAAAAACGGAATTGATTCACAGTATTATTTCTTTGAAACAATAATATAGAATCTAGAAATGGAATTGGAAAATGGCACAAAAACATGATAAAGCATTTCACAGTTTCGACTTGGTCTTTACAGAAACAAATATTGTAGATGGGTAAAAAGGTAAATAAAAATTTCACTTACCTGATGGAACCACCTGTATCACCTTTTCCCAGGTTCCATGTGGGAAAGTATGAAGAAAGCAGGAATAGAAGCCAACGTCCACCTCAGAGGCATTATGGAAGGACAAAGTCATATCGTTAGAGGCCGTGGTCGAATTTGAAAAGTAAACCCTATCAGCATACGGCTCTCTTATGATCACACGGTAAGTAGGGTTGAAAATGGCTATGGACTCTCTCTCCAGTGTCTTGATCTTGAACCACTCCATCTGGGTTAAAGTGTCCTTTGATGGATACACGCATTCTAGGGCCATATTCTTAGCAAGTTTAACAGTTGTGTCCCAAAACATCTCTTCACATCGAGCTGAAAGACACACCATCATGTGATCATGTGAATTCAATTAGACCTGATGATTGAAACACCAAACAGACATCTGAAGCTTACTCTAGACCTAGCAAGATAGTAAATTGAGATCATGGTAAAGGCTAACAGTCTCTACCTTAGTCTAAAAAGGTTTCCACTGCTGATAATTGGTATTTACAACTTGTAGTTTTTCTGAACAAGTGAGAAATTATCTAAGCCAACTAAGGGCATTATAAATTCTGAACATGTCACACTGTAAGACTAAAAAAGGAGTAAATTCTTTAAATGAAGACATTATCTTTACCTTTGTATACATAAAGAATAGCCAAGAGGAAAGCAAGGTAATCCATCTCTGGAACCTGTTTGGGAGGCCAGTCTACAGAAAGACAATTTATAATGTCACATTGAGAGCCCCAGCACGATGCACTGTTTCCTTCCTCTCAGATCCTATCAGCAGAGTCTTCTTTATCTGAAGTATGAACACAGGAAAAAAGGTCTTAGCTTCAAAGTCAGGTTTGCTCTCGTACAAAGATGGGCAGATTTGAGTTACTTCTCTCTCGGGGAAATAGCTTATTTTCAAGCTTTCATTTTCTATAAAGATTCATTCATTTGAACAAACATTCTCTGAGTGTGTGCTCTGGGCCCAAATCTGCTCTAGGTGATGAGGATACAGCAATAAATGTTTAAAAAAATATCCTTGCCATAATGGAACTTACATTCTAGTGGGAAGAGGTAGAAAATAAAGTAAAGAAGGACACAATAGAGTTAGGTGGTAAGTGCATGAAGAAAAACAAAGCAGGAAAGTGGGGACCAGGATGGCGTGGTAGTAGTGTTCCCCCCTGGATAGGAGGGCTGGGAAGTTTGCACTGAGAATGTGAGATTGGGGCAGAGTCTACAGGGCACAGAAGGGGCCTGCAGCTCCACCAGCATGGACGGCCCATGGGGCATGGCCTTCCTGTCCCCTTTGCCTCTTCGCTGACCTCAGGCATTTGCTTCGGGGGTGATGAAGGGACCGCTGAAGGCCCTCCAGATTCCGAAGTATCGTGGCTCAGGGAATATACACATCCACCATTATCGTTGATTTTTTTAAACTTTTTATTTTGAAATAATTGTACAGTCACAGGAATTTGCAGAAATAGTACAGAGAGGATCTGTGTACACTTCACCTAATTTCCCCCCGTGGTTCTGTCTTATATAATCTTAGTAGGTACGTCCTTGTTCCCTTCCCTCTCTTATAAAATAACAGTTTCGTTTCCTAAGAACTTGCTGGGAACATATAACCATGTCAGCATAAAAATATATCATTGCCTCTGTAACAAAAGGCAACAATGTAAGAATGCATTTGACCCCTGATGAGAGGGTCAAAATAAAAGGGGGGGGAAATTGAGAAAAGGGGGAGCGGGTACCACTAAAGACAGCTTTGCCTAATGCTGACTCTGAGCCTATGTGATTCCATCCAAAAGTTCACCAGCAGGTGTCTTCTCCTTAACATCAGTATCTAATGTGGGAACTTTCTCAGGAAGCATGAAATCAAATATGAAATAAAAAATGTAATGATAATCAAAACAAAATTATAATGTGTCCATATAATAACATATAGTGCTGCCTTATGGTTACAGGGCATTCTATTTTCCAAAACCTTTCACATCTATATTATCTGTGCCTGTAACAGCTCTGTGATATAGTCAGGTGAAGTAACTCTCATCTCTGTCTTGAAAGTAATTTAATGAAGCAATTTGATGAAAACTTTACTGAGCTCTACCAGGTACCCTGCTTAGGTCCTGGAGACACAAGCATGAGAAAGACACAGTCTCTGCCCTCTAGTCATGCATAACGTATTGGGTCAGATAGATTAAAGGAGCAATTCATTATAATAAAACTAGATCATTTCTTTGATGAAGTTTTACAACATCCCAGAGAGGAACAATTCATTCTAACAGCTGTGGGGAAGATTTTGTTAAAAAAAAAAAAAAAAAAGTGTACCACATCCTGGACCTTCCAACCTGAATGAGACTTTCCAAGTAGAGAAATAAGAAGAGGAGATAAAGGTGCAAAAACACGGGGCATTTTCAGGAAATGATGTGATTACCGTCTAGTGGGTGGGAAGGGACAAAAATGAAATTGGGTCTGGTTTGAAAGTGTCTTGAATGACACCCATAAGGGAGTTCAAACTCGACATCTTGCTTGCATCTGTCACTCCAGCACCAAGCACAATTCCTGGGACATGTGTCTATGACATAAACAATAACAGCTCTAGGAGGAACTTGTTTTAAAAAATCATTGTAGCTGGAGCCATTGAGAGGAGACGGGGACAGACAATGACAAAAGATTAGATTGGGTAAATAGATAGGATGAAGATTTTCTGATACAATTCTAAGAGCAAGTGGAAGCTATTGGAGGCTTTTAGGCACCAGAATTACATTATCTGATTTAAGTTCTTAGAAAGAGAGCTGAGCATCACCCATTTCCTTCTCCTCACTCCTAACAAAAACCTGTTTTGGTTTGGGCATCCATTTCTCCTACACCACCACTGGGATATTATGACAAATCTGAGCCATTCCTCTGACAACTATGACTAATTTGGGGGCTGGAGGTGGCGAAGCCAAGCGTGGACTGAGTAGATCCAATCAGAGTCAAGGAAATTATATTTCACGCCAGAAAGACAGAAGGACCCCTCAGTGAACGCCTGCCCCCACACTGGGAGTAAGGACTCGGGAATGCGGGGGGGTTACTGGAAAACGGGTGCTCATTGATAATAACTAGTAGGAACCCCTTCATTCGCAAGGCACTGAAGTCAGCGCAGCTAAAGGATGAAGAAAGCAGAAGGGCACTTGCATTCTGATATGTCTAAACTCAAAGGACCTAGAGGTCTCAGATGTGAAAAAAAAGGTACAGAAAGACATGGGACTGAAGATAAAGTTCAGCTGTTACAGCTTTGCTAAGGATGAGCCCTATTTATCAATGTCTAACGAAAGGAAAACAGACTGGTCCGGAGCTATTTTTGTTGTGTAGGCAGCCAGTTTTTGCATGATTTATGAAGGGATTGTGGCTCAAGGTTTTTTTTTCTAATAGAGCTGTCTGTATAAAAGAGCTTCATCCTCAAGGATGGCATTAATCAAGATATTCCTGGATTTGTCTACTGTTGAATATGTGTCAGCAAACCTCAGAAGTGACTTCATCTCACAAGTTCATCTGGCTTGGGTGCCCCTAGGTGGCCTGGGCTTGGTGGCCCTCTTCAGACCTGCTGCTTCCTCTCCTGGCTGTCCTTACAGACCTTCTCCACCTCCTCAGCCACTGCTCTGCCCCTGTGAGATGTTCTGCTTTCCCGGATGCTGGTGCCTTTTCTGAAACTGGGAGGATCCTAGTCTCCACTCGGTTCCCTAAGCCAGCATTCCCCAGCCCGCGCTGAGACTCCTGCTGTGTCTGGGAGCCCGTTCCTGCTCCCACGCCTTTCCTCCCCAGCTTGGACAGCTGTCCACATGCTGGGGAGCCGAGGCCTGTGAAAGAGAAAACCTGGGCTAAGCCCTGAGAACAAGCCGCTGGGTCGGAAGGGTCACAGCTGCGCGGTCCTTAGCCCCCTCCCTTGTTTTTAGAGGCAGACCTGATGGTGCCCTGGCTGGGAGGTCTGGGCTGCTCAGAGGCTCCTGCTTCCAGGCGGTGCAGGTGGTCCAGGTTTCCACTCCCTGCCTCACAGCATCCTCTTAAGAGAATCTTTCCAACCAGGGCCTCTGGTGAGTCACAGAGCTGCCCCCAGGACAGGTTCCATTGCCGCTGAGGGGCCATAAACACTTACTTCCATTCAAAGCACAGACTTTAGTTCAGCCTCAGGGGGGGATCCTCCAGAACAAGCCAGCCCACTGTCCCATTGCTGGAAATGGTTTAGCTGGAACTCAGACATGCCCATCTGTCTACGTGTCTACGGCCGTGTCCGTGCCACTATGAGTAGCTGCAGCAGAGACCACGTGGCCTGCAGAGCCAAAAGTATTAATTTTCTGGCCCTTTGCAGAAAAAGTTCACCAGCCCTTGCTTAGGATTATTTAAACCTGTAGAGGGAATCTTTATTATTGAAGTTCATCCTTGCTCAGGCTTACTTGAAGGAAGGTAGTTTAAGCCTGATAGCCTGACTCTGGTAAAAGAGCTAAATTTTCTTATTCTCAAGACCCAGACTACCAGGTTTTCCCAGGAACAAGGATTGAGAACAAGGACTTTATGCGACACCCTTTCACTAAACTATGCCCCTCGTAAACTTAGAGGTTCGTAGAGGTCAACCATTCTGTGAATTAACTAAAAAGCTTTTCCCTGCAGCTCTCCCCCTGCTTTACCTCCTCGTCATCCTCCCGTATCCACAGCCCGAACTCCCTGCCCACTGATAATTTTAAAAGTGTGAACTTGGTCACATCCAGTCTTTTCTCTAGAAGGTTACTGACCTTGAGAAGTGAGCGCTCTGCTTCCTCTGACTCTTCCTTCCCGGTGTGTGTCTTGGTTAAGGGCTTCCTGTTTACCATGGCCTCTTGGCCTCACCCTCTTTTGGTCAAGGCCATCTCCCCGGATGTGCTCATCCCCTAGCCGGCATCTTGGGAGCAGCTGGGGGCGTTCGTCCTATGCCCTCTCCACCAGAGCTCCCTCAGGTCGGAGCTGAAGTAAATCACTAATATTTCACTAAGGAGGATTAAAACCAGTCAAGAAGTGTCCCTGCTTCTGGAAGCATCTTTACCGTTTTAGCTTCTCCGACTCATTCCCAACTCAGATATACTTCTGTCCTTCTCTTTGCCCCACCTAAGCTTCTACAATCTGAAAGGATATACTTTCACTGTGAATGTTCTAACTCTGAACTGAAACTACACACAAAAAACTCGAAATTGGTTACTTTGCCTTTTCTTCCCCATGTGTTTTCCTGCCAATCAAAGCACTTCAGAGTCAGAAGTCTCAGAAGTGCAGGAAGCTTATCTCTGCCCATATCTCAGAGTGTTTGAATCTTACCTCCTAGATACTCTTTTCAGTGTTGTTCTCTGACTCTCTGATTCTCTGACACAAAAAGCACACAAGTTGGTGGTTTCCTAAGAATTGTCCCCGCAAGTCTATCAGCTTCTTTGTCCCAGGCATGCAATAGTTTCTAGGTTGTTCCAGAGGACAGCAGAGTTAGTTTCGCTTATCCTTTTGATGTACTAGGGAATGGAGGTTAAACCACCATGAAGGGCTGTGGCTGAAGTTGAGTTCACGCAATTCGTGGAAATACTGGGGAGAAAAGATGGCATCTGACAGAAGAGAAGCCACTTGCTGGGGGCTAACCTGCCCCAAACACTGAACGACAGGTCACACACTCAGGCTGGCCTCTTCTGCACACTGTGTATGCCTGAAAGCATGCAAAAGACCTTGAAGTGCTGCCTTGCATCACACAAATGTCTTTCGACCACTGAATTGTGGGACAGAGGGAGCTTCCTAAAACACCTGCCTGACTGTGTCACTGCCTTCAAGGCCTCACCATCCGCAAAAGAATATCCAACTTCTTACCGACTTACAAGGCCAGATGCACTTGAACTCTGCTGTTTTTTCCTGTCTTACATCTTACATCTTTGCTCACTCCCTTCCTTCACTCCAGACCCACCTAATAATTTGGCCTTAAAGGTGCTGCTGACCTAAAAAAATGAAGGTGGTTTACTGATCTCATGAAGCTCAGAGAGCAGCTCTGAATGGAAACCAGGATCACTTCAAAGATTTCAAAACAAATGTACCTCTGCTGGGACCAGAGGGGGATCTGCTACGTTCCTTCGTAACAGCAAGAATATCTGCACAGGCGTTGCCATTCTGATACAATCAGGCTTGAAATAATAATAAGCAACAAACCATGCAGGAAACCAATACAGAACTTTTTCATCAGAGTTCCCTCTGGCTAAAGAGTGAGTTAGTGAAAGAAGTAACCAGATCTGTGGCAGAAGCTGGGCTCACCCAAGAAGTCAGTCAACCTCACTGAGGAAGAATATCAAGAATATGGTTAAGCAAAGGGAAGAGGCCTCCTGGAGGAGAAAAAAATGCTTTGAGCAACTGTGGGACGTGAAATACTCTCTTACTCCACTAAAAGGGCTTTCTTTGTCTAATGTGAATGGTTTACCATCTTTTCAACACTAGCATCTAAACTCCTGGGTCACCCAGTGTTCTAGTCGGTCAGGATCGGGTAGGTGTTTCACATACGTGTAAAATGTTTTCCCATAATTAAGTTGCATCAAATAAAGTGTAATTAGGTCTCATGGAAAACGGTTTTTCAGAAATGAGTAGACAGGGAATGGTGGCTCTGCAAGTCAGGTTGTCAGCCTCTTTTTAATAAACCCAGAATTAATTTGGGTATAAAAAGAAGAATTACCGATGTTCATCATATGACAACAGTGACATTTCAGCGCAGCAGGGAAAGAACTCATTGTCTACTGTAGGGTGTTAGTGAAAGTGACTGGCTATTGGGAAAAGCTGCAGTCGGCATCCACCCCCCACCCCGTGGACGTCTGCCACCCCCGGGCAGCAGGACCTCGCCACGCCCACCAGAGGCCCCGCATAGCTAGTGCCTGGGTGGGGGACCTAGACTCTTGCCAACACATTTATTCCATCGGAATCCAAATCCAAAGCTTGAGGATTCAAAGCAGGGTATCAGCAGGGCCCCAAGGGTCCATTCTGGCCAGAGGGCGGCAGGGCTGCATCCCTACCAATGCCCAAGACAGCAGCACACAGGCTCTGCCAGCAGCAGGAGAGCTGGGTGTCCCTGTGCGGTGGCGGCAGGGCCTGTGCCGGCTGCAAGGGTGTCTTTACAGGCCTGCGGGGGCGGCCCTGGGGGAACTGTGGCCAGCCTAGTGGCACGGAGCCAGTGCCCCGCAACTCACACCCATTCGTTCTGTGACCTGCTCTGCGTCCCCTGTCCCTTCAAGTTGCTTCCTTCTCACCTTAGACAGAAGTACTTTGGAAAGTTACAACTAAGGACCCTGATCACTACACTCAGCTGTCGCAGCAGCACATGTTTCAAAGGTATTAATAATTTGAAAAAGAAAAATATTCTAAAAAAGGGGAGAATATGTTTTATAAGCTTGAGGGTAGAGATGGATTTTTGGTTTTGAGATTACATACATATTGAATATGTATATATATAAATATATTAAGGTACACATTTTAAGATGTGTATATATGTGTGTGTGTGTGTGTGTGTGTATATATATATATATATATATATATATATATATATATATATATATACACACACACACACACATATAAAATGCCAAAGCCAGGGAAAACGTGATAGCTTTTCCTACATAAAAACTTAAAACTCTGGTGTGGCAAATATCACACACTAACAAAGCAAAAGTCAGGAGAATCAGGAGAAGGATGACATAGAAGTGTAGTATTTTCTAAGTGCAAAGTACTTAAATATCAATGACAAAAAGAAATCCCACAAATGTCCCAGTAGAAAACAGGCAATGTATGATCAACATCAATTCACATAAGAAGGACTACAGATAGAAAAATGTAAAAAGCTATTTAATCCCACCAGTTGTAATAAATGAAATGAATTAATTAATAAAAATGAAAACAATGACAAATTAATTTTTGCATGTCAAATATATAAATATACAAATGAAAAGAATGACAGTGACCATTGTTAACAAGAGCAGATGGAAACACAAATGCCAGATGCTGTGAGTGCAAATGCATGCAGGTACACATTTTCTATGCAGAAGAGTTAAGATATGACTTATTGTATCCTCTGACCCAGCAAAGTCACCTCAAGATAGTTATACTAAAGAACAATAAATTTAGCAAAGATCTGTGTTTAAAAATGGAAATGTTTATTACAGCATTATTTCTATTAATGAAAAGTGGAAACAATCTGCATGCCTTTCTCTAGTGGACTGGCTCAATTAATTGTGCTAAGTCCATAGGCTGGGATGCTCTGCGGCTCTTTAATGGTTATGCAGATCTATATTTAGACATGCAAAATGTCTGTAATATACCAAGTGAAGAACTTTTTTCAATACACGTCCACTCATAAAAATAAGACAGCAAATGAGCCATTCTGAAAAGTTCTACCCAGACTGTGAGCCCACACCCTCTCCTCACCTGGTGTGGCATTGCTGGGCCCAGCAGGCAGCACCCAGGACTCCACTGGCCCCTGTCTTCTTCTTCCTTCTCTGTTTATCAACCTCCCCTCTCCTGATGGTCTCAAGGTTTCAAGGAAATAAATACTTGCACACACATTTTCAGGACTCCTGACCTGAGTATCAGGCCCGGGTAAGTACTAAGTTCCTCTTTGGGAATTGGTTCTAAAGACCCCAGGAAGCAGCAGACAGCCACTGTCCATGGACGGATGGGGACTTGCAGATATTCACTATCTCTTCTCCGCAGCCATCCCCTGACAGAGCTCATTCCTTTCTCCTCTGCATCCCACGTTACTCTGTGCTGCTGCTATGTGATAACACTCCCTCTGCATTATGGTTAGTCAGTGAGAGAGTTACTCCCCTATAAACAAAAGAGTATGGGCGTTGCAAAGAGACTTATGTTCAAATCCTGATCTATCTTGGACTAGCCATGGGGCCTCCAGCTCCCAGGACTTTGATGACAGCAAAGACCCTCCCAGCCCCAGTGGAGCATCCAGGCTGGCAAACACCACCCTCATGTTATCTCAGCCAAGTGCCCTCCACCCAGATGGGGAATTTCAGATACAAAGCTCTGAATATTTTATTCGGCCTCTTATACTCTCAATACTGCTGCATCCCAGGTACTTTAAAGAAATTTTTTACTTTCCAAAACAGCACATAACATACATGTGCTAGGATACAAAGTTAATATACAGAGATATGTTGCATTTCTATACACTAATAATGAACTATCAGAAAGAGAAATTAAGAAAACAAACCCATTTACAATCACATCGAAAAGAATAAAGTACCTAGGAATAAACCTACCTAAGGAGGTAAAATATCAGAAAATGATAAGACCCTGATGAAAGAAACTGAAGATGTCACAAACAGAAAGATATACCATGTTTGTGGATTGGAATAATAATATTGTTAAAATGACCATACTACCCAAGGCAATCTACAGATTCAATCCAATCTATATCAAAATACCAAGCGTATTTTTCACAGAACAAGAAGAAATAATCCTACAATTTGTATAGAAACAAAAGACCCCAAATAGCCAAAACAATCTTGAGAAAGAAGAATAGAGCTGGAGGTATTACACTCCCTGACTTCAGACTATACTACAGTATACTACTAAAGCTACAGTAATCAAAACAGTATGATCCTGGCACAAAAACAGACACATAGCTCAATGGAACAGAATAAAGAGCCCAGAAATAAACCTATGCACTTATGGTCATTTAATCTACAACAAAGGAGACAAGAATATTCAATGGAGAAGAGACAGTCTCTTCAATAAGTGGTGCTGTGAAATCTGGACAGCTACATGTAAAAGAATGAAATTAGAACATTCTCTAACACCATATACAAAAATAAACTCAAAATGGATTAAAGACCTAAATATAAGACCAGAAACCATAGAACTCCTAGAGGAAAACATATGCAGAACACTCTTTCATATAAATTGTAGCAATATTTTTTGGGATCTGCCTCCTAAAGCAAAGAAAATAAAAGCAAAAATAAACAAATGGGACCTAATTAGACTTAAAAGCTTTTGTACAGCAAAGGAAACCATCCACAAAACGAAAAGACAATCTACAGACTAGGAGAAAATATTTGCTAATGATATGACCAATAAGGGATTAATATCCAGCATATATAAACAGTTTATATAACTCAAGAAAACAAACAGCCTGAATTTTTTAAAATGGGCAGAAGACTTGAATAGATGTTTTTCCAAAGAATACATACAGATGGACAACAGGCAGATAAAAAGATGCTCAACATTGCTAATCATCAGGGAAATGCAAATAAAAGCTACAATGAGATATTACCTCACACCTGTCAGAATGGCCATCATCAAAAGAACATAAATAACAAAGGTTGGCAAGGATGTGGAAAAAAGGGAACCCTTGCACGCTGTTGGTGGGAATGTAGATTGGTGCAGCCACTGTGGAAAACAGTATGCAGGTTTCTCAAAAAACTAAAAATAGAATTGCTATATGACCCAGCAATTCCACTCCTTTGTATTCAAAAAAACCCCCCAAACCTTCATTCAAAAAGATACATGGGGCTCCCCTGGTGGCGCAGTGGTTGAGAGTCCGCCTGCTGATGCAGCTGACATGGGTTCGTGCCCCGGTCTAGGAAGATCCCACATGCCACGGAGCAGCTGGGCCCGTGAGCCATGGCTGCTGAGCCTGCAAGTCCGGAGTCTGTGCTCCGCAATGGGAGAGGCCACAACAGTGAGAGGCCCACGTACCACACACAAAATAAAGGTACATGCACCCCAGTGTTCATGGCAGCATTATTTACAATTGCCAACATATGGAAGCAACCTAAGTGTCCGTCAAAAGATGAATGGATAAAGAAGATGTAGTATAAATAAATACACTAGAATACTACTCAGCCATAAAAAGGAATGAAATATTTCGATTTGCAACAACATGGATGGACTTGGAGGAAATTATGTTAAGTGAAATAAGTCAGAGAAAGACAAATACTGTATGATTATCACTTATATGTGGAATGTAAAAAATAAAACAAACTAGTGAATGTAACAAAAAAGAAACAGAATCACAGATACAGAGAACAAACTAATGACTACCAGTCGGGAGAGGAAAGGAGGGAGGGGCAAGAGAGGGGTAGGGGATTAAGAGTTACAAACTAGTATGTATAAAATAAGTAAGCTACAATGATATATTGTACAACGTGGGTAATATAGCCAATATTTTATAATAACTGTAAATGGAATATAGTCTTAAAAAATTGTGGATTACTACCTTGTACACCTGAAACTTATGTAATATTGTACATCACCTACACCTCAATTAAAAAAACATATATATACTTAAATTAGATCCTTGATAGATATTGTTATTGCAAATTTCTGAACTTTTATTTTTGTTGTCATGGTTGTTCCTCTGCTTTGCTGGTGCCCTGAGGACAGTTTTGTCTGCAGTCGAGTAATGGAGCTTATATTTGAGCTGTTTGGTTAACAATTACACCAAGGTCATTGTCCCCATAGCCTGTCACCATGGCAGGGTAACTAGAGGAGGGAAGGTTTGCTGCCTCAGCTACACAAGGCCTCACATCTTCCTGTAATTTGAATCCAGAATAAATGTAGTCTAATGTAGATAGGGTCCCATCTCTCTCTGGAGCTCCCCAGAATGGCTCCAACATACACCTGGTTGAACTGGTGTGTTTATTAACAGCCTCCCATTTCATTCTCAAAAGTGTCTTGGTTTGGATAATAGGTCATCTTAAAAGCCACCTTAGTTAGCTGTGGGTTTGAAGTCCCATGAGCAAGGAAACCCTTCAGTCCTGGACAAATCAGGATAGTTGGTCTCCACTTACACAGCAGTAACAAAGACCACCAGGGTCCTCGTGCTGGGTCCAGCCCATCTTCATTCCTGGTCAGCTCCTGGTCACCTTGGGAGGCTATGGTGTCTTTTCTACCCAGCCCTCAATCAGGATTACCCTCATCCATTATAAAGCTTCTAACACTGCTGGCTCTCAAAGAGGCAAGGCCAGAGTCTCCATCCTCCTCTCCCCGGTGCATGTGGCCTCTTTGAAAAGTTTCCACCAGGTCCTGTGAAGGGCAAGCAGGGTCAGACAGAAAAACAGTCCTTCTGTTCCCTTCCCTCAGGGCAATGGGAGCCTACCCACTTCATGTGTATGCACTCTGAGGGGGTAAGCAGTGATCCTTCTGAAAGTCAAATTATGACCTGCGGTGACCCTCTCCTTCCCGCACTAGATATAGAAGGAGCCAGCTCCTTTTTCAAAATGAATAGATGAACCAATATATAAATAGTTTATATTCCTTATAACCTGATGTTGCACTATACATAAAACTGTGCCTTTTGTCTTGTTTTTATCTGCTTTGCATCTGTCTCTGGATCCCCCAACTTGAATGTGAGTTCCTTGAGTGCAAAGACTGCCTTGTTCACTGCTGTGCTGAGTGTGACCCACCATCCTGGTTTGCCTGAGGCCAAGCAGTTTCCCAGGACATGGGATTTCAGTGCTCAAACCGGGACAGTCCCAGGTAGACCTCGGCAGTTGTAACTAACTGTATCCCCAATCCAAAAGCAATGGCCAGTATGTAGCAGGTGTTCCATAAACAATAACTATGATCTAACTTTATCTTATATATTTGGCTTATTTTCAGTCATTTTACCACGTTTCCCATTTATTTCCATCTTCTCTGCTATTCTGAGCACCAGAATGACTTTCTCTCTCTTAATTTCCTTTGAGGAGCCATTCCACCACTTCAGTACCCTAAATAAAAAGCTGAGATGTCCTCAAAGTTCAAAGTTGCATCACGGGCATAATTTTCCTTGTAGTATAGCTATGTAATCAAATTGTTCCTTTACCAACATGGATCAGTTTTCATAGTTTAGCACAAACAGGCTGAAACTCTATTTTCCTGCATTTATTAAAACCAGAAATTAAAATATCTATTATTTTTTAATGAGAATGCTAAAATTATCTGGCAGACATGTTAATATCCAGGACACACTTCATTCATGGGGGGTACAATAGCCATTTCCCTAATGCCGAGGCTGAACACTGGTGTTCATCTTTTTCAACCCCTCATATTCAATCACCAAATACTACAGAGTCAAAGAAAGTATTTTTTTTTTTTTTTTTTTTTTTTTTTTTTTTTTTTTTTTTTTTTTGGTACGCGGGCCTCTCACTGTTGTAGCCTCTCCCGTTGCGGAGCACAGGCTCCGGACGCACAGGCTCAGCGGCCATGGTTCACGGGCCCAGCCGCTCCGCGGCACGTGGGATCTTCCCGGACCGGGGCACGAACCCAAGTCCCCTGCATCGGCAGGCGGATTCTCAACCACTGCGCCACCAGGGAAGCCCCCAAAGAAAGTATTTTAAAAAGCAGCCTCTACATCTGTACTCTCACTGGCCTAGTCCTCAAAGCATCCAACATGGGAGCATAGATTCACCTGCTTCTAACTCATCCTACAACTGCCCTTGGATCTACTTTCCTAATAACTACTTTCTGAGTAATAAAATTGATAGGCATTTTTCTGATCATCTCACTTAATCCTTCAACTATAAACAGCACAGGTAATGACTATTAAGTGGTTATCAGTTGCCTGACACTTCTCCAAGGCTTTACATGTTTCATTCATTAAACCTTTTAAAAATCTTAGAGAGTAGGAATTGTTACTATTCTTACATTCCATGTGAGGAAACAGGCACAGAGTGATTAAGTAACTTACCCAATGTTCCCCACATCTTTTAGGTAGCAAAACCAGGATTTGGACTCAGATGTTTGACTGTAGAGCACACACACTTCACCTCAACATCCTACTGCCCCCCATGGAGTCAGGTTTTTTCCCCACTCAACAGATAATGAAGTGGGCTTTCAGCAGGTAGGAAACCTTCCTGAAGTTCCATGTGTAAGAGCCACCGCAGCACACTGCCTTTCTTCTATGGTACTCCCCAGGTCAGAAATTTTCATTAGAAAAAATTATTTCCTATGGCAATGTTTCCCAAAGTGCATCTTCCAATTATCACAGACATTATGGAAAATGTGGATTTTGTGGATAAACTGGATTTGGAAACTTTACACTCTTTAATCCCCTTTTGGAAATACAGATATCATTCAATTCAGTATATTAAAGGTTCTGAGAAAGTCAGGAACAAAGAAGCCTACTGAATTTAGTTTAAACCACTGTTTCTCAAACTAGTTTGACTGTGAAATTACATCTTTATGTATCCTCTATTAGCATATGTCTCAGAACATACCTTGGAAAATGGTGTGCAATAGATTCACATTTAAACACCTTGGATTCATTTTCAAAGTCTTGCATAGTGTACTCCCTTCTTCACCTGTCCAAAGTCACTTCTCATTTGAGAATCAAAACAAAATGTAATTCAATATATCAACAAGTTAAAGAAGAAAAATTATGTGATCATATTGATTGACACAGAAAAAGCATTTGATAAAAAAAAGTAACACCCACTCACAATACAAGCCATGAGTTAGAAATTGAGGGGAATTACCTCAACTTGATCAAGATCATCTGCAAAGAACCCATAGCCAGGACTGAATGCTCTCCTCTTAAGACTGGGGAAAAAGTAAGGAGGTCTGCTTGAACCACTGCTGTACAACATAGTACTAGATGTTCTAGCCACTGTAACAAAGCAAGAAAAAGAAATAAAAGGCATACAGATCAGGAAGGAAGACATAAAACTATTCCAAACTGCAGAGGACATGATTGTTTATGTAGCAAACTCAAGAAAACTACAGAATCTTCTGGAACTAATAAGTGAGTTCAGTAAGTTTGCAGTATACAAGAGCAACACCCCCAAATCAACTGCATTTCTATATACTAATAATAATCATAGGGAAACCAAAATTTAAAACATAATACCATTTATAATCACTCCAAATAAAATAAAAGACTTAGGTGTCTGGTATATTTCTACCATGGGATACTACTCAACAATAAAAAAGATCAAACTATTGATACATGCAAAAACTTGGATAAATCTGCAGTGAATCATGCTGAGTAAAAAAAAAAAAAAAAAAAAAAAAAGCCAGTCTCAAAGGTTTCATAGTGAATGTATTCCATTTATACAACATTCTTGAAATTGACAAAATTTTTTAAATTTAGAAATTTTAGAAAAGATTAGAAGTTGTCAGGGGTTAAAAATGGGGAGTGATGTGGGAAAGAAATATTTGTCATAACAGGCAACACGAAGGATCCTCATGATGTTGGAACTGTTTTGTATCTTGACTGTGGTGGGAGATATGCAAATTTACACAGGGGACAACATTGTAGAGAACTTAATATAATTAATGTAATTATTATTGTATTAACATGATACACTTATGCATCTTATACAGCTTAATACAATAGAACTTAAAACACACATGCACCCCCACACAAATGAGTACAAGTAAAACTGGGGAAAGCTGAATACTGTAGGTGGATTGCACCAATGTCAATGTCCTGGCTGTGATACTGTACTCTATTTTGTAAGATGCTACCATTGGGGGAAACTGGGTAAAAATATATGGAGTCTCTCTGCATTATTTCTTACAATTGCATGGGAATCTACAATTATCTCAGTGAAATTACAATGAAAATAAAGAGAGAAGGCAATAACATATCATAACGTTTATGGTTCTTCAGTGCCCCACTACCAGAAATCTTCTGTGAAGAGTCAGAACTGGGGACTCATTCACCTTTTAGGTGCCATCAAGAAGGGTATTTAGATTGGTTCAAGATGGCAGAGTAGAAGGACGTGCTCTCACTCCCTCTTGCAAAAGCACCAGAATCAAAACTAACTGCTGAACAATCATCGACAGGAAGACACTGGAACTCACCAAAGAAGATATACCACATCCAAAGACAAAGGAGAAGTCACAATGAGATGGTAGGAGGGGCGCAATCACAATAAAATCAAATCCTATAACTGCTGAGTGGGTGACTCACAGACTGGAGAACACTTATACCACAGAAGTCCACCCACTGGAGTAAAGGTTCTGAGCCCCACGTCAGGCTTCCCAACCTAGGGGTCCGGCAAAAGGGAGGAGGAATTCCTAGAGAATAAGACCTTGAAGGCTAGTGGGATTTGATTGCAGGACTTTGACAGGACTGGGGGAAACAGAGACTCCACTCTTGGAGGGCACACCCAAAGTAGTGTGTGCATTGGGACCCAGGGGAAGGAGCAGTGACACCATAGGAGACAGAACAAACCTACCTGCTAGTGTTGGAGGGTCTCAAGCAGAGGCAGGGGGTGGCTGTGTGTCACCATGATGACAAGGACACTGGCAACAGAAATTCTGGGAAGTACTTCTCGGCTTAAGTCCTCCCAGAGACCACCATTAGCCCCCAAAACAGCCTGTTGGCTCCAGTGCTGGGTTACCTCAGGCTAAACAACAAACAGGTAGGGAACCCAGCCCCACCAATCAGCACACAAGTGGATTAAAGTTTTACTGAGCTCTTCCCAGCAGAGAAACACCTAGCTCTACCCACCACCAGTCCCTCCCATCATGAAGCTTGCACAAGCCTCTTAGATAGTCTCATCCACCAGAGGGCAGACAGCAGAAGCAAGAACTACAATCCTGCAGCCTGTGGAACAAAAACCACATTCACAGAAAGATAGTGAAGATGAAAAGGCAGAGGGCTATGTACCACATGAAGGAACAAGATAAAACCCCAGAAAAACAACTAAATGAAGTGGAGATACGCAACCTTCCAGAAAAAGAATTCAGAATAATGATAGTGAAGATGATCCAGGACCTAGGAAAAAGAATGGAGGCAAAGATCGAGAAGATGCAAGAAATGTTTAACAAAGGTCTAGAAGAATTAAAGAACAAACAAACAGAGATGAACAATACAATGACTGAAATGAAAAATACAGTAGAAGGAATCAATAGCAGAATAACGGATAAGTGACCTGGAAGACAGAATGGTGGAATTCATTGCTGTGGAACAGAATAAAGAAAAAAGAATGAAAAGAAATGAAGACAGCCTAAGAGATCTATGGGACAACATTAAATGCAACAACATTCACATTATAGGGGTTCCAGATAGAGGAGAGAGATAGAAAGGACTGGATAAAATATTTGAAGAGATTATAGTTGAAAACTTTCTTAACATGGGAAAGGAAATAGCCACCCAAGTACAGGAAGTGCAGAGAGTCCCATAAAGGATAAACCAAACAGGAAACATGCTAAGACACATACTAATCAAACTGGCAAAATTTAAAGACAAACAAAAATTATTGAAAGCGGTAAGAGAAAAATGACAAATAACATACAAGGGAACTCCCTTAAGGTTTACAGATGATTTCTCAGCAGAAACTCTAGAAGCCAGAAGGGAGTGGCAGGACATATTTAAAGTGATGAAAGGGAATAACCTACAACCAAGATTACTCTACCACGCAAAGATCTCATTCAGATTCAATGCAGAAATCAAAAGCATTACAGACAAGCAAAAGCTAAGAGAATTCGGCACCACCAAACCAGCTCTATAACAAATGCTAAAGGAACTTCTCTAAGTGGGAAACACAAGAGAAGAAAAGGACCTACAAAAACATACCTAAAACAATTAAGAAAATGGTCATAGGAACATACATATCTATAATTACCTTAAACTTGAATGGACTAAATGCCCCAACCAAAAGACACAGGCTTGCTGAATGGATATAAAAACAAAACCCATATATATGCTGTCTACAAGAGACCCACTTCAGACCTAGGGACACATACAGACTGAAACTGAGGGGATGGAAAAAGATGTTCTATGCAAATGGAAATCAACAGAAAGATGGAGTAGCAATACTCATATCAGATAAAATAGACTTTAAAATAAAGAATGTTATAAGAGACATGGAAGGACACTGCATAATGATCAAGGGATCAATCCAAGAAGAATATATAACAATTATAAATATACATGCACCCAACATAGGAGCACCTCAATACATAAGGCAACTGCTAACAGCTCTAAAAGAGGAAATTGACACAATAATCGTGGGGGACTTTAACACTTCACTTACACCAATGGACACATCATCCAAACAGAAAATTAATAAGCAAACACAGGCTTTAAATGACACAATAGACCAGATAGATTTCATTGATATTTATAGGAAATTTGATCCCAAAACAGAAGATAACACTTTCTTCTCAAGTGTGCATGGAACATTATCTAGGATAGATCACATCATGGGTCACAAATCAAGCCTCAGTAAATTTAAGAAAATTGGAATCATATCAAGCATCTTTTCTAACCACAACACTATGAGATTAGAAATCAATTACAGGGAAAAAAGCATAAAAAACAAACACGGTGAGGATAAACAATACGTCACTAAATAACCAAGAGATCACTGAAGAAATCAAAGAGGAAATCAAAAAATACCTAGAGACAAATGACAATGAAAATACAACAATCCAAAACTTATCAGATGCAGCAAAAGCAGCTCTAAGAGGGAAGTTTATAGCAATACAATCCTACCTCAAGAAACAACAAACATCTCAAATAAACAATCTAACCTTAAACCTAAAAGATGTAGAGAAAGAACAAACAAAACTCAAAGTTACTAGAAGGAGGGAAATCAGAAAGATCAGAGCAGAAATAAATGAAATAGAAAAAAGGAAAACAATAGCAAAGATGAATAAAACTATTATCTGGTTTTTTGAGAAGACAAACAAAATTGATAAACGATTAGCCAGACTCATCATAAAAAACAGGGAGAGGACTCAAATAAATGAAATCAGAAATGAAAAAGAAGTTACAACAGACACCGCAGAAATAGGAAGCATCCTAAGAGACTACTACAAGAAACTCTATGCCAATAAAATGGACAACCTGGAAGAAATGGACAATTTCTAAGAAAGGTATAGCCTTCCAAAGATTGAACCAGGAGGAAATAGAAAACATGAACAGACCAATCACAAGTAAGGAAATTGAAACTCTGATTGAAAATCGTCCAACAAACAAATGTCCAGGACCAGATGGCTTCACAGGTGCATTCCATCAAACATTTAGAGAAGAGCTAAAACCCATTCTTCTCAAAGTCTTCCAAAAAATTGCAGAGGAAGGAACAGTCCCAAATTCACTCCATGAGGCCACCATCACCCTGATACCAAAACCAGACAAAGATATTACAAAAAAAGAAAATTACTGACCAATATCACTGATGAATATATACGCAAAAATCCTCAACAAAATACTAGCAAAAAGAATCCACCAACACATTAAACGGATCATACACCATGATCAAGTGGGATTTATCCCAGGGATGCAAGGATTCTTCAATATATGCAAATCAATTAATGTGATAGACCATACGAACAAATTAGAGAAGAAAAAAACATATGATCATCTCAATAGATGCAGAAAAAGCTTTTGACAAAAGTCAACACCCATTTATGATAAAAACTCTCCAGAAAGTGGGCAAAGAGGGAACCTACCTCAACATAATAAAGGTCACATATGACAAACCCACAGCAAACATCATTCTCAATGGTGAAAAACTGAAAGCATTTCCTCTAAGATCAGGAGCAAGACAAGGATGTCCACTCACCACTATTATTCAACATAGTTTTGGAAGTCCTAGCCATGGCATTCAGACAAGAAAAAGAAATAAAAGGAATAGAAATTGGAAGAGAAGAAGTAATATTGTCACTGTTTGCAGAGGACATGATACTATGCATAGAGAATCCTAAAGATGCCACCAGAAAACTACTAGAGCTAATCTATGAATTTGGTAAAGCTGCAGGATACAAAATTAATGCACAGAAATCTCTTGCATTCCTATACATTAATGATGAAAAATCTGAAAGAGAAATTAGGAAACACTGCCATTTATCATTACAACCAAATGAATAAAATACTTAGGAATAAACCTACCTAGGGACACAAAAGACCTGTAGGCAGAAAACTATAAGACACTAATGAAAGAAATTAAAGATGATATAAACAGATGGAGACATATACCACGTTCTTGGAGTGGAAGAATCAATATTGTGAAAATGACTATACTACCCAAAGAAATCTACAGATTCAACGCAATCCCTATCAAATTACCAACGGCATTTTTTACAGAACTAGAACAAAAAATCTTAAAATTTGTATGGAGACACAAAAGACCCCGAATAGCCAAAGCAGTCTTGATGGAAAAAAACGGAGCTGGAGGAATCAGACTGCCTGACTTCAGATTATACGGCAAAGCTACAGTAATCAAGACAATATAGTACTGGCACAAAAACAGAAATATAGATCAATGGCACAGGATAGAAAGCCCAGAGATAAACCCATGCACCTATGGTCAACTAATCTTTGACAAAGGAGGCAAGGATGTACAATGGAGAAAAGACAGTCTCTTCAATACGTGGTGCTGGGAAAACTGGACAGTTACATGGAAAAGTATGAAATTAGAACACCCCCTAACACCATACACAAAAATAACTCACAATGGATTAGAGACCTAAATGTAAGACCGGACACTATAAAACTCTTAGAGGAAAACATCAGAAGGACACTCTTTGACATAAATCACAGCAATATCTTTTTTGATCCACCTCCTAGACTAATGGAAATAAAAACAAAAATAAACAAATGGGACCTAATGAAACTTAAAAAGCTTTTGCACAGCAAAGGAAACCATAAACAAGATGAAAAGACAACCCTCATAATAGGAGAAAATATTTGGAAACGAATCAATGAACAAAGGATTAATCTCCAAAATATATAAACAGCTCATGAAGTTCAATATTAAAAAAACAAACAACCCAATGCAAAAATGGGTAGAAGACCTAAATAGACATTTCTCCAAAGAAGACATACAGATGGCCAAGAGGCACATGAAAAGCTGCTCAACATCACTAATCATTAGAGAAATGCAAATCAAAACTACAATGAGGTATCACCTCACACCAGTTAGAATGGGCATCATCACAAAATCTACAAACAACAAATGCTGGAGAGGGTGTGGAGAAAAGAGAGCCCCCTTGCACTGTTGGTGGGAATGTAAATTGATACAGCCACTGTAGAGAACACTATGGAGGTTCCTTAAAAAACTAAAAATAGAATTACCATATGACCCAGCAATCCCACTACTGGGCATGTACCCAGAGAAAACCATAATTCAAAAAGACACAAGCACCCCAATGTTCATTGCAGCATTATTTACAATAGCCAGGTCATGGAAGGAACCTAAATGCCCATCGATAGACGAATGGATAAAGAAGATATGGTACATATATACAATGGAATATTACTCAGCCATAAAATGGAATGAAATTGGGTCATTTGTAGAGACGTAGATGGATCTAGAGACTGTCATACAGAGTGAAGTAAGTCAGAAAGAGAAAAACAAATATAGTATATTAAAGCATATATGTGGAATCTAGAAAAATGGTACAGATGAACCTGTTTGCAGGGCAGAAATTGAGACACAGATGCATAGAACAAACGTATGTACACCAAGGGGGAAAACAGTGGGGGGTGGGGTGGTGGTGTGCTGAATTGCGCAATTGGGATTGATATGTATACACTGATGTGTGTAAAATTGATGACGAATAAGAACCTGCTGTATAAAAAACCAAATAATATAAAATTCAAAAAACAAAAAGGGTATTTAACTTGGGTTTTTGACAGTTACAATTCATGCACTGCCTGTGATCTTCCCACCTCAAACAGACTGATATAGATATAAAGTAGCATAGGAGATACTAAACATTGCAGTTCCCTCTTACCCCATAAATTTAAGGAAAGTAGGGGAATTATCTAGGCAGCATCCACGAGCTTACGTAATACTAACAGGTGAAAGAAGACGCCACACCAGGTTGTAAAACAGTGGCAAGGGTCTGATTTTCTTGCTTTATGCTTAGAGAGAATAGAGTAGGAGGTAGAACAGGAGTGATATTTTCTTTTTTCTCTACAATATGAGCATGCTTTCATTTGATAAAGGAGGAATTTTTTTTAATGAATGTGCCATTTTTCCTGTCACTAGGGAATTCCTTTATTGGGGGATTAAATAAATGAAAATGATACCACAATGTAAATGGCAGTGGTTATGTAGGTTGGTGCCTTAAAGGCAATCTTTATATTTTTATTCATGAACCTCTTTATTTTACAAATTTCATATGAAAATGTATTATTATTATAATCAGACAAGAACATTTTAAATGAAAAAGGCAATGAATGATTATTTATTGAATGGATTAATAAGTGCTGCAGTCAAATCTTGTATAAGCTACTATAGTAAAACAATCCACGAAAATATGGACAAACTCTTCAACAAGTATTGATTGACCTGAATCGTTCTGAATGAAAATAGGTGAGCACAAAAAGTATATGAATGTGCTTGATTCTTAGGAAGAGAAAGTCGTTGCTAAAGTCAACTTCAGAGAGATCACAATGCATTGAAAGCAGTTTATTTAGACCATGTGACTCTGAACACAGGTCCCACACAGAGCAGACACTCTCATTTGAGTCTGTGCTCTGCAAATGGCATACGGTGTCCTTCACAATTTGTCCACAATGGATCTTTATGAATTTCCAAATTACACACTCCAGTCACATTCATAGCAGTTAATTTCAAGCTGTTCTTCAAACAAAGCATTCTCTTTCAACCTCTGTGCTTTTACATTGAAACGGACCTCCCCTCTGGGTTTAGTAAACTGCTTCTCCCTCAGGATGAGGAGAGAGACACAGGTGCTGGAAGTGGGCAGCTGTCAGTGACCTGGAAACTGTCTTTCGCAGCTGCGATAGACAGGGGACCCAGGGGAGCTGGGGGAATGTGGGCCAGAAGTTAGAGCATCTCCTACAGCAGCTCTGGGGAGAAAGGCCTCACATACACTCCTGGGACCGGTGGGGTGGGGTGGAGGACAAGGCGGTACCCCAACAAGGGAATTTAGAAGGAGCCAACAAACTGTATCTGCATTTACGCTTTGATCTGGCAATTCTACTTCTAGGAGTTTGCTCTGAACAGACACCTCTACAAGTACAAAACAATATAGGAACAGGTTTTTAATAATTGTGGCATTATTTATAATAGCAAAACATGGGGAACAACTTGACACTCATTCATGAGAACCTGGTTGAATAAAGTATGGTTCATCTACACACTGGAGTACCAAGAAAGAGGAAGAGCCCTCTGAACTCATGTAGAGTGACTTCCAGGATATATTTTAAATGAAAAAAAAGTACAAAACAGTGTGTACAGCATGCTGTCCTTTCTGTAAGAAAGAAGGAATAATTATATATATATATATATATATATATATATATATATATATATATATATATATATACTGCAAAAAGAAATACAGAAGGGATAAGTCATAAACCAGGGATGATAGTTATATGTAGGGTTGGTGGGAAGCAGGTGGAGGCAAACGGGTAGGAATGAGACCTCTCTGGCTATTCCTCTTTATATGATTTTGACTTTTGAGTTATATATGTTTTACATATTCAACAGAAAACAATTAAATTAAAGGATTAAAAAATCAAACTAAAATTGACTACAAAAAAATTAACCTAAGTGTACATCTAATATATAAACACACAGAAGAAGAAGAATTAATTCCAGCCACTTTGGAACTCAGCTCTCTGACTATAAACTTTAATACTAAGGCTATATTCTAAACACAAAATAATTGCAATTGCAAAAACAAAAAACAAAAAAAATTGAACTTTACTTAGTAGTAAAGTAGGACCAACTTGTGGCTTGTGGTATCGCTCATGTAGTGACTCTGAAACTATTTTGCTGGGGTTGGAGGATAGAGGAACTGAGTAGATATATTCATTCTGATATAGGGAACCAGGGTTCTCACTGTGAAAAAGAGATATATAAATATGGAATGGGGAAAGGAGAAGAACTCTGTGTTCCTACGCTAATATTAAAGTTATCAGTGTAAACTCATGAAATTGAAAAATAAGTTTTCTGGCTCTGTCCACCGAAAGGGTCTAGAAGCAGTGACAGCTGAGTGGCCAAGCACAAGCCTACCTACCCCCGTCGGCTTGGTTTCTAGATCTCCTTTCCTATAGTATTTTGGACAGCTATGAATATACTAGCAACATTATATATTTAGTGACACAATTGGGCACTGAGGCGCCTTTTATTTTAGCCACCAGCAGAATGAGGTCGGGTCAGTCTTCTGAATCTAATGATCTAAGGCCCTTGAAGAGGAAGTGGGAGTGGAAAGTAAAGAAGGGACCACTTCTGAGAGTGTTGTAGGTGGAGCCATCACAAAGCACACTCAATTATGCTATAATTTTGACAAGGTCACTGGATATGAAAGAGCAAAACTGTAGTCTGTTGAAAATTTGGAAACATTTTTAGAAGAGATAAACTTGAGCTTCTAGTAGGATATTTTATTCTTTTTCAAAGCCAATCATTTATCTCTTTATTATTCCTTATTACCATAATTATAAAAATTTGTGTATAAGAACACCAGAAGTTTCCCCATATTACATTTCACAATCCTCTGCAGTCTGCACATGTCCTGCTGAGACTGTCAATAACCTTGGTTGGGTGACTGCTGTCATGTCAGCTTGAACAAAGTGCAGTTACAGTGACAAAGAGGAACTGTTAACCACTGGATGATTCCACAATGTAGTGCATGGAATGTGGAAGAAACTTTAATTCCTCTCCGACGGGCGGCCACTTAGATCTAAAAGGACCTGAGAAATCAGGCCGATAGGGAAGCATGTGGAGAGTGAGGAAGGAACAGTAGGAATGAGACAAGGGTTTACAAGAAGAGCCACGGTCTTCCCAGTAGAGGCAATAACTGAAGTCAGGGGGGGTGATATGACATCTTGGGGAAAGTACACAGGAGAAAGAGCTGAAGAATGTTTATAGTAAAACTAAAGCAAAACTAACACCAGTCAAACTCTAAACCTTACATTGCTAAAGGGTCCTTGAAAGATCAGGAGACAGATCTTATGGTGGGTTCAAATTCTCAGAAATGAGAACTAGCCATGGCTGAGTAGAGGTAAAAGTGAAACATATGCCCTTGCCTCAAGTGCTTTCAGTTTAGTGATCATCCTATAGCTAACAGTAAATGATAACATTTCTATTCTATAAAATAGAGCACCAACAAAGTATGCTAAATAAGAAGGAGGTCTGAAGGCTAAATAAGAAGAGTTTCACCATCTTAAGATGCTAGAAGAAGATTAGAGGTCCCCAAGACACACGCACACATACTGCATTCAGACATATGAAATGTCTCACCTACTAATCGAGCAGAGGGAAGGAAATTAGTGGCTGTTGCCCAAGGACTTGGGATATACGATTCTCTAAGTATGGAATAAAAGCAAACTAGCAGTTGTTTTCTTTTCCATTTAATAACTGTATTAATTTGATCTGTGCTCTTATCAGCTCCAAGCAGAGAGGAGACAGACCTTTAACTTCATTGGATTGGAGAACAATGACACATAATTCAAATGCTTCAGGGAGTGAGGTTGGTGATTACTGTTTGGCATCCGAATGTAAAATTAGGTGGAGGATCCCTGTATAATCAGAAATACCTATGTGTGGGAGCCAGTGGACATTCAAGCTGGAGATGGGTGGAGCACCACCCAGAGCAAGGTGACAGGACCCGAGATCAGGGCAGGCCTGCCTGTGGCCTTGGAGCCGGAGCCACGTGGGGTAGTTTTTGCACAGGAGCACAACACCATCCAGCTCAGGGATCCAAACCCAAGAGATGCTGGAGCCTGAACAGGGTGTTAAGTAGTCGATTTGAAGATGTTTGTGTTGCTTGGTATCACTCTCTCTGTTTCTAGGTATCTTCTCCAAACTCTAATATATATGCCCATGATATGTGTGTGTGTGTGTGCGTGTGTGTGTGTGTGTGTGTGTTGTGCAAGGCAGAGCTCTACTTTCTCCTGCCCTAGAGGATACTGGGGGTCAAATCCACATATTTCCAAGTCCGTCCAGAGCAAACCTCTTTCTTATCTACTCCTCTCCTTTGGGATTGAAGTACTTTTAGGTCTTTTGTGGATTGTGTCTGAATACGAGTTCAAGTTATACTACTTTTCTAATTTCAGAAGTAACCGGAAGGCAACCTTGAGCTGAGCTAGTTTTAAGATGCCCCACGAAATCAGCATTGACTATAAAATAAGCGCCATCTTCAGCACCAGTGGTCTGGGGCAGGTGAAGTTAGCTGCCTCATCCGCTGGACTCTAGGAGCACCGTGCTCCTATTTGGTCATGTCACCTGGCAGTTCGTGTGTGTATATGTTTGTCTCTGCCCTGAGGGCTGGGAGCTGCTTAACCAGAGGCTCTGTGTTTCATACCAGGGTATCAGGTCTGGAACATAGTAAGTGTTCAATAAATGTGTGTTGAGTTAATACAAGTCTACGCCGGGGGAAATGTACAGTGGCCTAGTACATAGAATTTCTTTTTTGAGATTTTAGGTAGTGATGCTCAGAATTCCAGGTATGCTTTCATAACAATGAAATCTGAGAGGTTCTTTCTAAATTACAGCAATAGGTTAAAGGCATTTTTAAACTTTTCAATTAAAAAATGTTGGCAGTTAGAGCCCTTCTTTAAGAAGCATACGATTTCCATTTTTCTTGTTCTACCAATTTATTTCTCAGTTTGTTTCCAAGTCCTGCATAAAATAATGCTTTTCTCCTATGTTATTCATACATAACCAGAATAAGAGATAGAGCAGTCTTAAGTTGAATAGTATACCAAACAGACTTGCAAAACCTATGAATATATATTATCAAGTTTCGTTCTGTGCATTTGTGACATGAACTTTTAAAAACCCATCATACAACATTATATAGCTTGAAATGTAAACTGAGGGATCGATTCTACAAAATCAATGAAATGAAAAGCTCCAAGTCACTGCTTTTACAGTTGACAGTTTAAAAGAATAAGAAAAACTTCCACTCTCAGTGCACACATCAAATCTCACCCCCAAGTCCTGGGCAGCCCATGTGGAGAAGGGGAAGGGGTACATGATCAGCAAAGTTTGAGTCATGCCTCCCAAAACCATCAGAATCAATATTGCTTTCAACAAAGGAGGATGGGAAAACTAGATATCCACATGCAAACTATGTTCCCTCTCTACTAACTTTGTTGAGTTTTTATAATGAACGGATGCTGGATTTTGCCAAAAGCTTCTTCTGCATCTATTAAGATGATCATGTGATTTTTTTATCCTTCTTTTTATTAATGTGTTGTATCATGTTGATTGATTTGCAGATACTAAACCATCATTGCATCCCTGGAATAAATCTCACTTGATCACGATGTATGATCCTTTTAATGTATTGCTGAATTTGGTTTGCTAATATTTTGTTGAAGATTTTCACATCTATGTTCATCAGGGATATTGCCTATAATTTTCTTCCTTTGTAGTGTCTTTGTCCTGTTTTGGTTTCAGGGTTATGCTGGTCTTACACAGAATGAGTTTGGAAATGTTCCCTCCTTTTCAATTTTTTGGAATAGTTTGAGAAGGCTAGGTATTAACTCTTCTTTAAATGCTTGGTAGACTCCCCCTGTGATGCCATCTGGTCCTGGTCTTTCGTTTATGGAAAGTTTTTTGATTAATGATTCAATTTCATTGCTAGTAATTGGTCTGTTTAGATTTTCTATTTCTTCCTGATTCAGTCTTGGAAGATTATATGTTTCTAGGAATTTATTCATTTCTTCTAGGTTGCTCAACTTATTGGCATATAACAGTTCAGAGTATTCTCTTAAGATTGTATTTCTGTGACATTGGTTGTAACTTCTCTTTCATTTCTAGTTTTATTTATTTGGGTCCCTCTCTTTTTTTTCTTGATGAGTCTGGGTTAAGGTTTATCAATTTGGTTTATCTTTTAAAAAGATCTTTTCATTGACCTTTTCTATTATTATTGATGGTGGTGGTGGTGGTCTCTCATTTATTTCTACTTTATTTCTTTCCTTCCTTCTGCTAACTTTGGGCTCTGTTTGTTCTTCTTTTTCTAATTCACTTAGGTGCAAATTTAGGTTGTTTATTTGCGATTTTTCTTGTTTCTTGAGTAGGCTTGTATCACTATAAACCTTCCTCTTAGAATTGCTTTTGCTCTGTCCCATAGATTTTGGAAAGTTACGTTTGTATTTTCATTTGTCTCAAGGTATTTTTAAAATTTTCTCTTTGATTTCTTTGTTGACCCATTGGATTTTTAGTAGCATGTTGGTTAGTCTCCACATATTTGTGTTTTATTCCAGTGTTCTTCCTGTAATTGATTTCTAGTTTCATACTTTGTGGTCAGAAAATGATACTTGATATAATTTCAATTTTCTCAAATTTATTGAGACTTCTTTTGTGGCCTAGCATGTCACCTGGAGAAAGTTCCATGTGCACTTAAAAAGAATGTGTATTGTTTTTGTATGGAATGTTCTGTAACTATCTGTGAATTCCAAATGGTCTAATGTGTCATTTAAGGCCACTCTTTCCTTATTGACTTTCTATCAACAGTCATTGATGTAAGTGGGGTATTAAAGTCCCCTACTATTAATGTACTACTACCAATCTCTCCCTTTATGTCTGTTAATATTTGCTTTATATATTTAGATGCTCCTATGTTAGGTGTATATGTTTATGAATGTTATATATCTTCTTCTTGTATTGACTCCTTTATCATTATGTAATGCCCTGCTTTGTCTTTTGTCATAGACTTTGGTGTTTTTTTTTTAAAAAATTTATTTATTTAATTAATTTATTTTTGGCTCCACTGGGTCTTTGTTGCTGCGCGTGTGCTTTCTCTAGTTGCAGCAGGCGGGGGCTACTCTTCGTTGTGGTGGGCAGGCTTCTCATTGTGGTGGCTTTTCTTGTTGCGGAGCACAGACTCCAGGCACGCGGGCTTCAGTAGTTGTGGCACGTGGGCTCAGTAGTTGTGGCTCGCAGGCTCTAGAGCGCAGGCTCAGTAGTTGTGGTGCTGGGGCTTAGTTGCTCCGAGGCATATGGGATCTTCCCGGACCAGGCTCGAACCTATGTCCCCTGCATTGGCAGGCGGATTCTTAACCACTGCACCATCAGGGAAGCCCACAGACTTTGTTTTAAAGTCTATTTTGTTTGATATGAGTATTGCTACCCCAGTTTTCTTTTCATTTCCATTTGCAATGGAATATCTTTCTCCATCCTTTCACTTTCATCTGTGTGTATCTCTAGCTCTAAAGTGTGTCTCTTGTAGACAGCATATATATGGGTCTTGTTCTTGTTTGTTTATTATTCATTCAGTCACTCTACATCTTTTAATTGTAGAGTTACCTTTAAAACGATTTTAAAGGTAAAACAATTTACCTTTAAAATGATTATTGATAAGCATGTACTTATTGTCATTTTGTCACTTATTTTCTGGTTGTTTTGTAGTTCTTTCCTTAAAGTTCTTAATTTTTATATATTAAAATTTATCAATCGTATCATTCTATTCAATGCTTTTTAAAATTTAGTCAAAAAATTTTTTTCCTAACCATGTTCATGTTTTGTCTTTTACATATTAGTCCTTAATCATTTGGAATTGATTTTTACATATGTTGTGAAGAAGAAATACAACTTCATCTTTTCCCATATGGACAACATTTTCTCTTCTCCTATTAATCAAATTGTCCCTCCTTTCTCCATTATCTGTCATGCCACTTTAGTCATATACCAAACTTCCATAAACATGTTTTCCTTATCTCTGCACCATGTCAGACAGTTTTAATTACCATAATTTCATGAGAAATTCTGCTGCTTGGTAAGGTAAATCCCCTCCTCCTGCTATTGTTCTTCAAAAATGCCCTGGCTATCTCATTATTCCTTCATGTAGACTTCAGAATAATCTCATCAAATTCTACCAGGAATACCCTGTTGAAATTTGGGGTGGAATTGTATTAAATCTACCTATTAATCTGAGAAGTATTGACATTTAATGATATAAAACCACAACCATTTTGTTAGTCAGGAATCCGTGGGTCAGGACTCAGAGGAAGCACAGCAGGGACAGACAGTTCTTCACCTACCATGACATCTGGCCTCAGGTGGGAAGATGGAAAGACTGAAGGGGACTCAGTAGCTCACAGCAGGACTCATCTGAAGGCTCCTTCATTCACAAGTCTGGCTGTTGAAGCCGGCTGTCTGCTAGAAACTCAGCTGTGGCTGTCATTCAGAACATCCATTTGTGGCCTCTCCATGTGGCACCTGGCTTTCTCACAGCACAGTGGCTTGGTTCCCAGAGAACCAAGAGGAAGCTGTATCACCTTTCATGGTCTAACCTGGGAAATTCTGTAGTATCACTTCCAGCCTAGAATCATAAACCCACTTCTGGAGGGAGAAATACCAGTCACTTTCTAAGAAAGTGGATGGGATAGTAAATATTGCTGTGGCTATCTTTGGAAAACACAGTCTGCCACATAAGTCTCCCTGCTATTCACATGGTATCGCTCATTTTTATGTGTTTTTAATTATGACTTAATAAACATTTCTAATTTTCCCTGTAGAGATAGTGCATGTTTAGCTAGATTTACTACTCAGTACATTATATGCTCCGTAACTATTGTTAATGATGGTTTCTTATTAAACGTGTTTTTAGTTGCTTGTGATGTAAAGAAATACAACTGCTTTTGAATCCAGCCACCTTGCTAAATTCCCAACCCCTAAAATAATTAATTTTAAATCGTTTTGACTTTTTAATGTGATTATATCATCTGCAAATAATGATACTTTTATTTCTCCTTCCTAATCTTTATGATTCCAGTCAGTATTTTTTTAACCTCATTACACTGCATAGAATTTCCAAAAAAATTTCAATAGAAGTGATAATAGCAAGCCTCCTTGTGGCATTTTTTAATTGTAAGGGAATAAATACAGTCATCCCTCGATATCCACAGGGTATTGGTTACAGGACCCACACAGATACCCCAAATCCACAGATACGTAAGTTTCATATAAAATGTCTTAGTATTTGCATATGGACATACTCCTTCACACTTTAAATCATCTCTGGATTACTTATGACACCTAATGCTATGTAAATAACTGTAAATACAATGTAAATAGTTGCTGGTGTGTGGCAAATCAAGTTCTACTTTTGGAATTTTCTGGAATTCTTTTTCCTAATAGTTTTGATCTGCAGTTGGTTGAATCCAAGAATGCAGAACCACAGATACAGCAGGCCAATTGTACTTCTCCTGTTTCCACACTTAGAATGCTGGTGCTCTGGTTTGTTTTTTTTTTTTTTTGCGGTACGCGGGCCTCTCACTGTTGTGGCCTCTCCCGTTGCGGAGCGCAGGCTCAGTGGCCATGGCTCATCGGCCCAGCCGCTCCGCGGCATGTGGGATCTTCCCGGACCGGGGCACGAACCCGTGTCCCCTGCATCGGCAGGCGGACTCTCAACCACTGCACCACCAGGGAAGCCCCGGTGCTCTGGGTTTTTTTTTTTTTTTTTTTTTTTTTTTTTTTTTTTTTTTTTTGCGGTATGAGGGCCTCTCACTGTCGTGGCCTCTCCCATTGCGGAGCACAGGCTCCGGACGCGCAGGCCTAGTGGCCATGGCTCACGGGCTTAGTTGCTCCACGGCATGTGGGATCTTCCCGGACCAGGGCACGAACCCGTGTCTCCTGCATCGGCAGGCGGATTCTCAACCACTGCGCCACCAGGGAAGCCCGGTGCTCTGGTTTTTAAACATACATTTGTTTAAGGCATTGCCTTCTACTTCTGATTCACTAAGAGATTTTGACATTAATTGGAATACTATCAAGTACTTTTTGTACATCTACTAGGAGAAACGTATAGATATTTTTCTTTTCTTTAATACAATGTCTACTTGATTTGCTAGTAATATTGTTTAGGATTTTTGCCTCTGTTCATGAGATAAGTGGGCCTGTACTTTTCCATTCTCATACTGTTCTGGTTCGGTTTGGGTAGCATATTTACACTGGTTTATAGAATGAATTGGTATTCTTTCCACTTCTCCTATAACTCCTACAAAGAGTTTCAATAAAATCGGGATTGTCTTTGCAATGTTTATTAAAACTTGCTTATAAAACCATTTGTCTTGTGTTTTCTTTGTGGGAAGATTATAATCACTACTTCAGTTTCTTTAATAGCTATAGGACTATTGAAGTGTATTATTTTTCAGGTGAATTCTAGTAAATATTTTTCCAACAATTTGTCCATTTATGCTTTCAAATTTGCTAGCATAGAATTGTTGATAATATTCCAGTAGTAACTCTTTATTCTACTTTATCTGTACTTATGTCCCCCTTTATATTCATTATAGCATGTGTTCTTCTGCTCTTTCAGTTGATCATTTATGGCAGAAATCTGTCTACTATTTCTTTTCAAAGATTCAGTTTTTGCTTTGTTGATTTTCTATATTGTAATACCTTTGATTCTATTTCATTAACTTCTGCTCTTGTTTATTATCTCTTCAACTTAATTTAGGTTTATTCTGTCATTATTTTTCTAATTCTTAAGATATACAAATGGCTTATTCATTTTGAGGCCTTCTTTTCGACAGATTTAAAGCTAAAATTTCTCAAGGATTAAAAAAGTGAGAGAACTTTCACTTTTGCTGCATCCCACAGGTCTTTTTGTGTAGTTTTCATTATCATTCAGTAACTTTCCATTGTGGTTTCTTTTCATTGTGAGTTATTTAGAAGTTTGTCTTTTAATTTCCAAATACACTAAGATATTCTCCTTATCTTTTTGTTATTAAATTTTAACTCAATTACATAGTGGCAAGAGTTCCTTCTAGATGGACCTATTCTTTGAAATTTATTGAGCTTTTTTGCCTGATACTCGAATCAACTGTAAATGCTTCACATGGACTGTGAAAAAATGTGTCTTTTCTAATTCTTGGTTGCGGAATTCTGTGTATCTCCATTAGATTAAGGTTATCCATTTTGTTATTCAGATTTTCTATATCTTTTCTGAGTTACTGCTGACTTATAGAAAATCAAGAGCATGGGTTGAAAGCTACTTCTGCAATACCAGGTAACCATTTTATCCTTATAGTTCTGCCACTTTGGGGTTCAAATATTTTGAGGTTATTTTGTTAGATACATGTATTAAAATTGCCACATCTTCAGGGCTTCCCTAGTGGTGCAGTGGTTGAGAATCCACCTGCCAATGCAGGAGACACGGGTTCGATCCTTGGTCCTAGAAGATCCCACATGCCACGGAGCAACTAAGCCCGTGCGCCACAACTACTGAGCCTGTGCTCTAGAGTCCACATTCCCCTCTCAATAACAATATAGCATTCTTTTACTTGCTTTGTTCTTCTCCTCTCTAATGTCCACCATGTTGATATTATCTAAACTTTTTTTCTTTCAGGTGTCTTATTGAAGTATAATATACATATAATAACAGGTACACTTTTAAGGCTTTTTACATATGCATACACCTGTGTTACCACACCCTGGATCAAGGAATAAAATGTTCTAGATCAAGATACAGAAGCCAGATGATTGCTTTGCACCTTTTCAGTTAACACACCCCAAAAGACTACCGTTATTATAAACTCCCGTCACCAGAGGTTAGTTTTACCTGTTATTTAACTTCATATAAGTGGAATCAACCAGTATGTTCTCTTTTGTGTCAGGCTGCTTTTGCCCAATTTAATGTTTTTGATGTTTATTCATGATGTTGTGTTTATCAGTATTTTGTTATTTTTTATTGCTGAGCAATATTTCATTGCATAAATATACCACAATATTTTTAAACTTCTCTTATTGATGGGCATTTAGGTTGTTTCCCGATTGGGGTTATTATCATTTTTATTGGGTTGTTTGGGGTTTTTTGATATTCTTAGATTTTTGCAATGAGTGTATATATATATATTTTTTTCTTCCCTCTCTTCTTCGGCTTTCTATGAGCTGTTTAAGTATAAACTTTATCTTCTCTTTTTAGTATTAGAAAATTTTCTTCCACATTTCTTCAAGTACTTATTTTCTTTTTATTCTTTTCCATTTCTGAGACTTCTGCCATCCAGATGTGAGCATTTCTACTTCTATCCTCCATATTCTCCTAGTTTTTATATTTTTATTTTATATTTCCTACTTACTGTTGTTTTCTTCCTTCTCAAAGATTTCCTCAATCTTGTTTCCTAAGTCATTAATTCATAACTCAGCTGGATCCATTCTACTTGTCCTACCTATTGTTGTCTTTCTTTCAACCTTTATATTTGTTGTACATATTTTTTGTACATTTTAAATGTTTGCTCACTTGGGTCTTGTAGTTTTAATTTCTTTTCTTTAAATTTGGCTAATTTAAAATTCCTGGTTCATGTTTTAGCTTTTCCGCTTCTTTGGAAAATGTATTTCCAGCATATGATTTTCCTTTTGAAGTGGCCGTATTCCTCTAATATCTTGTTATTTTGACCAGCGAGCTCACTTCCTGTGGGAATGTCAGACAAGTACCGTGAAAGGCCGTGCGCGCTCGTCTGTAGAGGCCATGTCAGCTCAAGGGGTGGAGAGTGTGGGTTCAGGGCACCCATCGATCAGTCACTTCCACAGTCCAAAAACCACCCCGCTTGGTGAGAAGCATCATTAGGAAGAGACACTTTTGCGCTGCAGTGCCCAGGCCTGGGGCTCTGAAGCGGCAGGGCACAGCGGGGCCTGGTGGAGATCAGTGAGCTCCACCCAGTTTCTCAGCCCCTCGCCACTGCAGGGGTTCTGTGTTGTGGCCTTGAGCTTGCTTATGAGCACCCCAGGCCCAGAGATGTGAACGGAGGGGCAGGCACTGTTTCCCTCGAGGCAATGGCTGGTGGGAGCGAGAGCAGACCCCCCGTGTGTGCTTTCCCTCACACAGCCCTGTGGGGCCATCTGCTGCCCATGACCAAAGACACAGCCGCCCCTACACACAGCAGTTCCAACAGCTGCCCCGTGACACCAGGGTTTGCTCACCATTCTCTCTCTCCATCCTGGGAGTGAAGTTGGGAGGAGGGACCAGCAGTCCTGATGGTTCAGCATCGACGTTAGTACCAGCCTGTCTCCCTGACAACTTCAAATCTTTAAATCAGACAGAGCAAATGCCATACCCATTGGATCTACCAGTTTTGAATCAGACTCTGTACACTTAAAGCTTCCCCATTTGGGTCAAAACTCAAAATCACTGTGCAGGAGCTGTAGTGTTATCCTCACCTTGCAAATGGAACTGTGTATTTTTAGCTGTGGATAGGAAATATGCATGAAAAATGTAAAGTGATGCAATCACAGACTTCATTCCCTATTGCAATGGTGCCAAGAGATTAGGCATTTTCCACAATTTTAAGTCAAAGTATTAAAAGCTTCCTTTCGGCCTTTACTGCTGCCCCTTCTCTCTTTCTGTGCAAAGCAGTGTCACGTTTATTTTAGTCAGATTCTCACAGCGCCTGCTGCTGCCAAATGTGGGCACAAAGAAACTGGAACTGGAAGGAAGCTGACAGGTTATCTGTTGATTTGTGCTTTTTACACAGCAAGGGTAATGCAAACTGGCTTCTTCTGTTTTTTCCACACTGCTGGGGTTGCAGCTTATATAACTTTCAGAATTTAAGGTTCTATTTGCAAAAAGCTGATACCTACATCCTGCCTCCCAAAAAGAATAGCCCAAATAAGATTCTTAGTAAGCAATGGATCTTGAAAGTTTAGACTAGAATCTTTGTACCATGTCAGTGCTGGTTATATTTTCAAATCATATCTAAAATATTGGGGTTTTATTCCTACTCTGCTAAACTAAAAAAATATTCTAAGGATTTTAAAGTGTTTTTAAGCAGTGCTTTTTGCTTTCATTCTTTATTTTTAGAACCTAACAAAAATCTATTCTCATAAAAAACTACTTATAGTAGTGGACATTTTGACAAAGTCTACAGAATTTTAGCCTAATTTACATTATGAAATTCTGTAGCTTTTGTTAATAAAGTATTTTCCATATTCATCCACTCATTCATTCATTCATGTAAATAAATATAACCTGAACACCTGCTTTGTGAGGCATTGTGGAAGGCATGGAGTCACAAGCTCATTCAGAAGTCCTGTTTTGAAGCAGACAGTGGGAACAATGATTTTATGCAAGTGAGTATAATACAAGGTGAAAAGCGCTAAGTGATATAAAAGTGAAAAGAAAAAAAAAAAAAAAGAAAAACAACTAAAATTGGTGTGGAAACTCAAAGAGTAAAGACTTTCCTACCAGCTGGGGAATCTGACACAGCTTCACCGGAGACGTGACATTTGATCTTAGCCTTTGAAAGCAGGTAGAAATGGAAACGTAAAGGTGGGTGGGAGGCACACGGGTGGAGGAAAGTTAGAGAATTCAATCAAAGAGGCAGGAGAAGAAAGGGCAGGGATAAGCAAGCCAGAGAATGTGAAGAAGGTACAAGGTAAGTTGAGAATAATGCCCAACAAGGACCTGTGTCCTTTAACCTCTGGTCTTCTTTGTGTCTAATACAGGGAGCCAGGCAAGGATTGGCCACAAAAACAAATAAGAGGATGTTCAAAGTTTCAAGAAATCTTAAAAGCTCATAGTATAACCTCTCTTCATTGGCCACCAGAGAACGGATTTGCTAAGCTTAAACAATTCTCTCCATTTTCCCAATAAACATACCGGCCAATCAACGCCAGAGCACATGAGCACAGGGGTGAGCGGACCTCCCTCCAGCACAGGCCTCTCTGGCTTCCACTTGGCGAGTTTCATACTGACCAGGATCTGGCTGTACTTGTTCCTAAAACATCTGTACCGCTTGGACTCCTTACTGTAATTACAGAATTTGGTTAAATACTAAAGACAGCATTAAGATGAAAAATAATTATTTCTATAAGAGCTAAGTTGGATGCTTTGCAAAGAATTAGAAACAAGGAGTCACAAACTGCTGGTGAATCTGGTGTGGTGAGTTAACTACCAAAGAAAGTCAGAAATGGTAGAAATCTGGAAGAATTCTTGGATAAAATGGTAAAGAAAAATCTGGAAGAGGTTGAGGTTTAGATTACTTAGTAAGTGTCTTAGTTTTTGCTCCACTTCCAGAACCTGAAACTGGAAACTGTCCAGAGATGTGATTTATGCCCCAAAACACAACATCAGTGAAGGTACTACCTTCAGAAAAGGCCTCAGCCCTTAAGAGACTGGGTAATGAATACATATTTACATATTTGAAATAAATGGTAAAAGTACATATATTTTTAAATTTTCCAATTAATATTTTGATTAATTAAACTGTCACTGAGAATGCTGGTGTCTGCTCAGACCAACTACTCTGTCTTCACAGCCATATTTCTCTATGATAAGCAGGTGCGTCCTGACAACTGAAGGCTTTCATGTCATGGGAATAAACCCATATCAGGAAGTGATCTTACTTTATTCTCTGACAGTACTATATCCAGTTCGAAATGCAACTAGACTTAATCACAAAGTCTAAACGCAGATCGAATAAATTCAGTAAGCATCTAACCTCTTATTTTTAATTTGGGAGCATAATACTTTAACTTCTAGTGGTATCACGTTTTTCTCTTAAATCAGCTAGAACGTTGGCCAGTGGCGCAGGGATTGGTGGTTGCCTAACGGAACCCCTTGTTCCTTCCTGCCCGGCAGAGGCCTGTGTTACGAAACGTGCAGTGAGCCCCGCTGAAGGACTACAGGCCTTCGCTTCCCTTGAGTCAGCACACTGTTCTGTCCAAGGACCGAAGGGCAAGCTGTTAGACTGCTCTTTTGGGAAGCCTCCTGAAAGGGGCAGTAGACAGCTGGGGAGTTCTCTTCCTTCCGGATGTCCACGTAGCAACTTGCCGAAGGAAGAATGCATCAAAGAAGGATGGGCATTGGACCCCCGAGGACACTGTCAGCCAAGGACTGCTCCCCACCCTGGCTGGCAGCAGGGGGCTTGCTGGCTGTGGAAAAAAACCAAAAAAACAGAAAAAGAAACTCTTCTCTCACTGAAGCCATTATTATTTTGGACTTTCTACTCTGCAACCATGGCTTTTCCTAACAGATATAAGAGGTAACTTTTTATAAGAGGTATCATTATTCATTACCTGATTCTTTGCGATCCAATCTTTACAAATATCACCAGAAAATGATTAAAAATAGTTTTCCACTTTATAATCTGTCTCTCCCCAGGGTAAGCCAAGGGAAGAACGTTCTAACAGAGCATCTGAGGAAGTCAGGTTTCCAGAACTGCAAGCAATCTGCTACCAGAACGCCGAGCACCGCTGCCCAGATGAATGAACCAAATGGGACGCAGACGCTCCAAAGGCACGGCTGTGGGCACCGGTAAGGCCACAGGGAAAGAGACGTTATTGGAAAAGAAGAAATGCATGAAAGAATTTTTCCCTTGGAGTCTACATTAAAACACATACATTTCTCTTGGCTTTCATGTGAAATTAGTTAAAAAGAAATTTATTGAATGTTACCATATGGATCTTTTATGAAACAGCGTTTTTAAAAAAGCGGACTTTTTCTGAAGCAGATTTCCCGAATGCAGAAGGAGCAAATGAAACGCGAAGACGAATGTTGTCGGGAACAGTTAAAACAGGATCGTGCCGAGCCCCTCGTGTCTCGCTGCCCAACCTCAGAATCCCAGGTCTTGGCGTGGTCTTCCATACACCCTGAGCCTATGTATGAGACCTGTTACCTGAGTTTTATAAGGAATTCCCTGTGAGGAATAACTTCTGACTTAAGAAAAATAAGCTCCAAGTTCCCCAAAACTAAGTTTCCTAATTCACAGAAACAATGGCCTTTTATCATCCATTCCCCTAACTTCCTGGATCACACAGGTCAAAAACAGGTGGCAAGAGGAAAAGGTCTGCT
Organism: Kogia breviceps; assembly: GCF_026419965.1. Classification (NCBI taxonomy): domain Eukaryota; kingdom Metazoa; phylum Chordata; class Mammalia; order Artiodactyla; family Physeteridae; genus Kogia; species Kogia breviceps. Next base: position 7,142,146 of record NC_081324.1, on the reverse strand, counting down.
CCCAAACTGATGGATTCTGTAAGCTAAGATGTTCTTTCGGCTGCTAACGTTATAATTTCTTGTAGTTTCCATTTTCACAATTCAAACGGAGAAAGAGCAATATTTCACCAACTGATATTCAATCAAGACAACGTGATGAGCCGAAGAAGAAAAAGCATCAGGTCACCCAGGTGTATTTAGCACCTCTATGCAGTGCTTTGCAAGACTTAGACCACTTGCTCAATGTCTGTGCCTTTAGCGACCTCAGGCCTGTGGATGTGAACCTCTACCAGAAACGGATGGTCTTTTTGGAATGTGGGAGCCTTAGTTCTGACAACAAAACTCACTTTCCAGCACATCCCCCTCCCCAAAGGGAGAGAAGCATTGCAAGGACACAAAAGAGTTAATGTTTTAATGAAAGAGAGGTACATTTCTGAGACTGTAAGAGTAATCAATCACTGATAACATGTAAGAGACAATCAGCTATGTACCAGGTACATAGAGAAGACTGGGCACTCAGTCCTCTCCCAGCTTTACGAGGTGGGTATGTATACTTATCCCCAGTGACAGCGGAAGAAATGGCCTGGAGGCTGTCCCAGGTCCCTGCAGCTGTGCAGGGTGAGGCCAGGGCTGGCCCCAGGTCCACATGACTCCACAGCCCTACGCCCTTGACCGCTTCGCCACGTTCCCCGGAAGAACTGTGGGCACACCTCGTATGGCAGGAAGAGGAATGCCAATCGTTACTCTTACCCATCAGTCTGGCAAATTTGAGAAACATGAGGGTCAAGCAGCAGATCTCAGGAAAAGGGGGTGCGCAAGGTGCAGCCACAAAGACTAATGATGGAAGATATACTCACCATCTGTAGTAATTTAACACTACAAAGGAAAACTGGTGACCTGCAGTTAAATGGCCAAATTCTATTTTTCACTCCATTATTTACAGAATACCAAAGAAAAGTACTTCCAGTTATTCACTTCTGAAAGCGATTTTAGGAAGAGTGCGGAAAGGCTCCAAGTAGGTCAGCTAATTGTTCTACTTGTTCCCTCTGTTTTCAAAGCCAGGGGCTGCCTCGTCCCCCCAGGGGCTGCTCAAGGCCTTAAATAGAGACGCCTCAGGATCGCTGTCCGCCTGCCCTGGTTAACACGGCACAGTCTCCAAGCTCACTCTTAGCACGGGCACACACGAACGCAACCACCCAAAGAGGCCAGGAGACGGGAAATCTGCAGGTCGCAAGGCATGAATCAGTTCCCTACACCTGCTTTCTGGACCTCTGCCTAAACTAGGGATGTGTGACAGCAAGAACACTTGACTAGCATTCCAGAGACCCAGATTCAAGTTCTGATTTCCTCACTAAGTAATCGAGCGGTGTTAAGCCAGTTGCATGTTCTAGGCAGTTTTCTGTAAAGTCAGGGGATTAATCAGTGCTTCCCCAATTGTGGTGAGCGTAAAGATCACCCGGCGAGTTTGCTAACAAGTCTACACACAGGCCCAAGACTATGCTTCAGCGGGCCCAGGAATCTGCATTTCAACAAGCACCCTGGGGGATTCTGATGCCGGTGGGTCCCCAAGGTAGTACCACGGCAGCTGCTGAAATAGTGGGCCGGTCACCTCAAGGATCTTCTGCTTAACAGCTTCCTCACTGGTTGGCTGGACACAGTCTGAAGAGACACAGATGGGCGGGTGGGCCGCCAGGGCCCTGGAACACCACGTGCCCCTGGGGTTCACAGCCCAGACATGTTCTCCTGAAGCCACGACCTCTCTCCCTCCTTCTAGGGCCCCTGAGCTTCAGCACGTAACATCCCTGCTGGGTTACAAATCCCCCTGCAGTACTACCTTGAACTGCTAGGGAACATAATCAATCACAATTCTCTCCGATTCCAAAGGCACGAGGCAAAGCAAACTCTGAGATGTGAATCAATCAATCAATGAACCATAAAGGAAGTGAGAGACCCTGAGAGACCCAAGTTTCGTAGAAAAATGTAAGCTATCCATAAGATCCAAACACAGAGACAGGTATTTCAATGAGAAAAAAAAAGGCAGCAGAGCACAGTGGTTAAAACCCTGAGGCCTGTCAGCAGTTATCCTGGGTTCCAACCTCAACTTCCCTCTTCATCACCCACAAACGGGTCACCTAGCCACTGCGTTCACTCACCTCTAACACAGGTACAACGGTAGTATTTTAGAGAAAGACAGATTAAATAATAAACGTTCGGAGAATAGTGCCTGTGACATAGAAAGAGCTCTTTAAATGGAAGTTACAGAGAAATCCGTTCTATCATTCATCAATGAGGGCTTAAAGGTAATACCAAGAAAATGACATAGAATATAAGAAACCAGGAAAAAAGGAAGAAATAATTCCTAAGATTCCTGCTCTTAGAATTTTTCAGAATAGTGGCATGTCCATTGCTTCAAATTGATTTGGGCTATCCAGAAACTTCTGAACTTCCTAGATCTATTTTTCAGATCTCTAATGAATAACTTTCAGAAACTAAAAATTTATCTGCTTCTATTTCAGCATTTAACATAACATATATTTTGTCCCCATGCTTCTAGCGTAAATAACATCCCATGGCTTATTTATTAATGATAGCAATTTGCTAACAGTACTTAATAAAAAAAGTTTTTTTTCTTTTTCTTGTTAACCATAATTTAATTAGAAAACTTTTTCCTAAATAATGAGTGTGTATATACGTGTGTGGTGTATGTGTGTGTACATGCAGGGTCTTAGTTCCCCGATGAGGGACTGAACCTGGGCCACAGCAGTGAACGTGCCGAGTCCTAACCACTGGACCGCCAGGCAACTCCCTATCTTAAGTTCTGAGTTCAGAACTACATGTTAGTTAAGAGTTATGTGAGGAGGCCTCGACAGAGTTGTTCCTGCTAGATGTTTCACATTCCTGTTCTTCATGATGTTCTGAGCTGAGAAAGAATTTGAACCCAGGCCACGGTACATGACCATGAACACTATTTCTTCCTTTTTTATTACACAACATTTCAGAGGTTGAAAGGTGAAAATAATAAAATATAACACATTTATAAATCATATGGAAAGGAATTACTATCACTAAAAATTGGAAAAGAAGCTACTCACAAAATTATACACGTTTACTACAAATATTCCTTCACTGATGTGTATGCTTTGAAAAATAAGGATTTGTAGTGATGAGCCAAATTTCACGTAAAAATTTTTTTAAAAAAAGGAAATCAGAACACAATGTCTTCTTTCCAGTCCTAAAATTTATATTCATGAGACTGATAAAAGCCTGTAAGCAGCAATTATTAGTCAATTTTCAGTTGCTAAAAATATTTTATTTTATTAAATAACTGATAAATAGGATTTTTACAAAACACATTGCATAGGAAAAAAAAAAGTTTGTGTTCCCAGGACTCTCTATGCCCTTTGATGCAGAGGCTTAGCACGTCTTCAGGGACAGGTCTACACACAACTTGCTTCAAGGTTGGCTCACCTGTCCGGTGGCCGCTGGCTTCGGGGCAAAGCATCTCAGAGCGCTCACGGAGAGTTAAGTTGCTGCATAAGGTTTTCAAGACATTTCAAATAATAGGCATTTAGAGGGGTTTCTTCTGAGTTTAAGAAAGCTGAGATAGAAAAATCAGAGCACAGAAGAGCAATTTATTAAACTTTAGCACGACACTGAACAGTAGACACACACACAAACACACGTGAATAGGATTACCTGTGACAAAGTTCTATTCCAATTCTTGACGTGCTAGCATAAGAATATTTTTTAATTTAATATTTAAAATATTAAACATTTTAAAAATTAAGAAGTTACGGAATTTATTTTTAATGACTGGTTTAGCCACAGAGTATAAACAAAAAACAATATACCTCCATAATGGACACTACTACCTATGATCCCAAACGAATGCCTTGCTCTTTTTACGTACCACCCCCCTACCACATAAATTCAAACATTCACTGCCTCTAGAAACTCATGGTCATAGCTAGAAACAAACCGAAGGAGGGGGGGACCCCAAAACCAAACCACTTACAAAAAATTACACTATAAAAACATAAATTAATAACCAACAGACACAGAACAGTACAGGAAAGACACAGTTCAGTATCTGAGTGGAAAAAAGGTTCGGAGAATAATGCTCACTGAAAACGGGTATCACTTAAAATGAAAAGTGCACTTTGCGAGGGGAGCCCTGCCTCACGCGGTGCTCAGGTCACGGGGCCGAGTGGACGCGAGGCAATGGGGTCTACTCTCGGAGACGGCGCTTCGGCTCCTGACGTGGGAGCAGCTTCGCCTGTTCTGGGGCAATTCTGACTGGGCCCGGTTCTTATCACGTAAGAACACACTTTAGCACAGTGGTAGCCGCCGGCAAAAAGAAATTTGATGGCAAAAAAATGAGTTGGAGAAAGATCACTGACATGTCTTAAGAAAATACTGTATCTCAAACATTCATCTGTTAGAACATTTTATTATTTTAAAAAATGTTACAATGAAAAACGTGGACCAAATATTGGCACACTTTACAATGCTTCAACATAAAAGCTCCTCAAACATCAGTGTAGAAAACTGCCATTTTGCTGTGAACTGTCCAAATATATCATTAATCAGAGAATTCAGTGAACAGCTTCCAAGTTTAACTATAATCTCTTTAATAATAAAACTTACTTTTCTTTGCTGTGGAATATGCTTCATCCACTCTTCTCTTTATTGATGGATTTTTCAAAGTTGTTTTTGCCTACAATAATATAGAGCAATCCATCAATTAGATTTATTCCCATGTGTTTAAGAATCAGGATAGCACAATACTAAGTCTGCGCTTGTTGACTGCAGTATTAAACAGGATGCTACAGAAGAGAATAATGTAGCTGGAGATTCTACACCAGTCCACCCACTGTGCCACCACCCACATCCTTCCCCATCTGACTTGATTTTTACGCTACCGTCCCATGTTCTTCCTTCCCTCCCCCCTTCCCCCCCTTCTCCCCTGATCTCAATTTGCTATTTTAAACTATGCCATCTCAGTTTCAGTATTTCATTATTTCCTCAAACCTCAGATTTCAGATCAAGGATACACAACACTAGCAGTCGGTCAGTTGGTCAACAAGTATTTACTGAGCGATTCCAAAGTGCAAAACCCTGTGCTGAGCCCTGGGGGGTACAGGGGTGACAGTGACAGGAGCGGCCTCTGTCCTCGCGAGTGCTGACACCAGCCAGTGCGCACCAGGCACGGCCAGCTGCGTGAGCACCGTTTGGGGATGGCCGTCTATCCTACCACCGTCACCTGGCCACTACTCAGCCACTAAGGTACACACGGGTATCCCTCTCAGGAGTGAGACGTCTGCAATCAAAGAGAAGACCAGCGGCCGGAGAGAGCAGGTGCAAGTCCCACCTGCTGGCCGTTCCCCTGGGGCCGGCCCTGTGCCACAGCCTTACAAGGACTGAGCCAACTTCAAAGTTCAGTGACGACGCGTCCTAGAGAAAGGCGAATCCCTCAACTGGATAAAACGTCATTGTTCGGCCTGATTTCAAGATGAAGTTTTCCTTGACACGTCTTTTTGAAGAAACAGTTCATGCTAACGTTGTACCAATACGGCAAATCAAGTTACATTAGCAGGGAGAACTCACTCAAGAGAGAAACACTTGTAACTGAGACACCTCCTGTGGAAATGATTACATGAAAGACGGTGACAGATAGTTTACCGATGGTTTGAACGCACAAAGGCGACACTATCTTTGACTTCGATTTTTCCTTGCCGACAGTCCTCTGACGTCCCCAGAGCCTTGGTGTGTGGCCCCGAGGGACAACAGCGATTTTACATACTGACCTTCTGGTAATTGTGAATCAGAGCCCAAAGTGCAGCTGCTCCAATCCTCTGAGCATTTTGACTCTCACTTTCCAGACAGGCAGCTAGCACACTCATGACTTTTTCTAATAATAAGCACATTAAAAAAAAAAAGTTCAGTCCCAGGCAATACATTGTATTCATATCTTAGACTGGTCAGATAACGCCTTTTTACCCACCAAACAAATACAAAGTTGGCAAAAGCAATCTTTTATTAACGTGTGGTATGTGGGAGAACCACCTGGAAACAAACTGTTTTCACAGCAGGCACAGAACTGTCAGGGAAGCCACGGCTGCTTAACTTTTTCGGCCCTAATTCAAGAAAGGCACTTCATTTAAAGACAGCGATGGAGCAGAAGTAAGCCACTACACAATGAGTTTATCAATGAGCCGTTCAATCAGATCTCATATTTTTCACATGCAGGAAAACAGGACTTGCTCTTATGATAAAGACATTATACAAACATATCAATAGCATGGGCTACTATATAAAACAATAATCAAGAAATACCACATTAGTTAAGCCTTTTAAAAAAGGACTAAACATTTCAAAGGCGTGTGTGTGTGTGTGTGTGTGTGTGAGAGAGAGAGAGAGAGAGAAAATGTTATTTAAAGGTGTAACAACACACAAGATACACCCCCTCTGTGCAAAGCTGGCCAGAGTATGAAATCAAGACTGACAAATTATGTGCAGCAGCCTCTACTCATTTTAAAGTAGAGATGTCTAGCCCCAAGGAGATCGTCCAAGTGTTTCAGAACAATACATGAACCTATTTTACTACTTACCTGTACGTATCATTAAATTCTATCAAATTCTTTTCCCTCTAAAATGTGTGATTTTAAAAACATGTTGCATTCTTAGGGGTGAGACACTTGTTATTGGGAACTCTCTCTATGCAGTATCCCCACCTCAATGAATGCACCTAATGAAACTGTAACCTAGCTGAGGGCAGAGTCTGTGTGTCTGCTCACTGGTGAATATTCACATTCCAAGTTTATTGCAGGGGCTCAATAAATACCAGCTGGATGAAAGATTCCATAACTAAAGCAAACAAAAATGATTTTAAGTAATCTTATTTAGCATTTTTAAAGAAATTTTAAGAAATTTAGAATCTTTTAGAGAAAAAAAAAAAAAAGCGGCTCCATAAAGTGAACTCTGTGCAGCAGAGGGACAGACAGAGGGGAAGTGAGGTGTGGGCGCTGCAACTTTCTGCCGACTGCTCCCTCCTGCCTCAGCACCTGCTCTGCACTCCGCGCCACCTCTGTATCATAAGCTACCCAGACCCAGCCTACATACAACAGTTACCTGATGCAATTCGTCATGTGAGGTGTCGGGTGGCAGCTGGTACTCTTAGGGGCCCTCATCAAATGGGAGGGTGACTTCTGTGATCTCCATCTGAGTATCATCCAGGGATGTTTCCAAACTTTTTATCAGACACTCAGAACATATAACCCATGATCTAAATGAGTTTATATAATTCCTTCAACCAGTTACTATCTCTTAAAATTTTTAATAAAGTACATGTATAGGGCACTTAATGTAGTGGCCCCTATGATAATGCAAGTGGATCAATTTTTTTAAAAAACACATTTTATTGTGAAATATAACAAGTATACAAAAAAGCATGTAAAACATCTTTTTTTTTTTTTTTTTTTTTGCGGTACGCGGGCCTCTCACTGTTGTGGCCTCTCCCGCTGCGGAGCACAGGCTCCGGACGCGCAGGCTCAGCGGCCACGGCTCACGGGCCCAGCCGCTCCGCGGCATGTGGGATCTTCCCGGACCGGGGCACGAACCCGTGTCCCCGGCATCGGCAGGCGGACCCTCAACCACTGCGCCACCGGGGAAGCCCCCTAAAACATCTTTAACAAATAGGTATGAACTGAACTCGCACAGAAACACAGAAATAACCTCAAGAGAACAGATGTGGATTTATTTTTATTTATCTGCTGGGAATTATCTGTGTCTCCTGAATCTATGGATTAGTGTCTGACGAAAACAGTTCTTAAAATGTTTAGCTGTCATAGCTTACATTTCCTCTCTTCTCCTCTCCTTTGAGGACTTCAATTAAACATGCAATTAGACTGTCCCAATGTATCTGCTATGTCACTTACCTTTTTTTTTTTTTAAACCCTTTATTCTTTTAATCCTTTCTCATCTTTTTTAGCTATCTGTGCTGCATTCTGGATATTGTTTTTCTGATGTATCTCCTAATGCCTAAATTTTCTCCTCCACTGCACCTAACTTGCTGCCAGACATGTATACTGAGTTTTAAATTTTGGCTATTGAAGTTCTAGAATAGTGCTGTCTAATAGCACTTCCTACAATGATGGAAATATTTATATGTATGTGGTCTAATAAGATAGCCAATAGTCACATGTAGCTAGTGTGACTAACAAACTGAACATCTTAATTTACATTTAAACACCTGTAAGTGGCTAACTGATTATCATACTCAACAGTGAAGCTCCGCTTGGTTCTTTTTCCAAATCTTTCCATTTTTCAGTTTCCTATTCCCAGCAAATACCTTCAAGCTTGTCATTTATTTATCTAAATATTATATAAATAAAGTCATTTCAAATCTGTGTTTTATAATTCCAACACCTGAAATCTAGGCAGATAAGTTGGTATTTTTCCCCTGCGGTCCCTCACTCACGCTGCCATTCTTCCTGAAAAGCTCGGTCAGCTGTTAACTGTATGCTGGCTGGTGCTTTTGAGAAGTTATCTGTGGAGGTTCCCTGAGGCCTAGTACAAACCCATCCTCCATCCATCCGGGGGCAGTTTGCTTCTGCTCAGCCCCCAGCAGCACTGTCAATCGAGGATCTGCTCCCACCAAGGTCACGGGCCACTTGTCTATGTGTCTCTGGGGCGCAGAGCTGTGAGGGGTAGTCTGTGGTGCCCATTCACACACTTGTTTTTCTTTTCTTTCTAGTCGCCTGCATGAGATTTGGGGCACCAATTCAATTCTGATTCATCCTTTTCTAAGAGGCCAGTTCTTTGGGATTCCAGCTCAATACCTGCAGGATGGTCCATAAGACTCCAGAGATTCCCGGCGTCTGTCCCCTCTCCTCTTGGCACTCCTGGACAAAAGCCCAAGCACACAAAGCTGGCAAATGTCCTGGGAGCTAAAGAGCCTTCTACAAACTTCTTTCCACTCTGGGCACAGACTTTCAATCAAAATTGGCCTAGAAGTTTCCCACTATGTTTTCAGTTCTTTGATTTTTTAAGGTGACTTTTAATATATTTTATCTAGCATGTTTTTGTTGCTCTCAGAGAGGGGACCTACCGTGACATGACCAGAAACAAGGAGTACTCTGGATCTGTTGAAACGGCAAAGTCAAGCCCCACCGCCCACTCTACTCCTGGCCATCGAAACTGGACGTTTGGCTGCTACTATCAGAGTTACGCAGCCTTGCTGGGAAGATTTTCAAGCTGCCTGACCCTGCCAAGCATTCCCTCTGGATCCCCAAGTGGAGACGGAGGCAGTGCCTGCGACACATCCATGTAGAAACTGCACAGTTGCTGCTTCCTACCCTGCCTTGAAGGCCCCTGATCTCACATCTGTGGGGCTGGGGAAAGCTCCTTCTTTAAGCTAATGAAGGAGAGAGCACATTGCTGATACAAGGAAATGTTTAGAAATAAATCCTGAGCAATCCAGCCTTCTGGCTCTCTGAGCAGCGCCCTGGCAGTCAGCAATAACAAGCATCTTATGAAAGGCAGCAAAAAGGGAGCCAAGAAGAAAGTGGATGACCAATTTTCTAAGAAAGATTGGTATGATGTGAAAGTACCAGCTATGTCCAATATAAGAAATATTGGGAAAACGTTGGTCACAAGAACTGAAGGAACCAAAATCACAGCTGATGGCCTCAAGGGTCGTGTTTTTGAAGTGAGCCCTGCTGATCTGCAGGATGAAGCTGCATTTAGAAAATTCAAGCTAATTACTGAGTATGTTCAGGGCAACAACTGCCTGACTAATTGCTATGGCACGGATCTTATGCATGACAAAATGTGCTCCATGGTCAAAAAATGGCAGACCATGATTGAAGCTCACGTTGATGTCAAGATGCTTCGTCTATTCTGTGTGGGTTCTACTGAAAAATGGAACAATCAGATTCAGGAAGAATCAGATTATGCCCGGCACCAGCAAGTCCACCAGATCCAGAAGAAGATGATGGAAATCATGACCGGAGAGGAGCTGACAAGTGGCTTGAAAGAGGTGGTCAATAAATTGATTCCAGACAGCACTGGAAAAGACACAGGAAAGGTCCATGATGTTTTTGTTGGAAAAGTAAAAATGCTGAGGAGGCCCAAGTTTGAACTGGGAAAACTCACGGAGCTACAGGGTGAAGGTAGTAGTCCTGGAAAAGCTACTGCGGATGAGACGGGTGCTAAAGTTGAACGAGCTAATGGATATGAGCCACCAGTCTAAGAATCTGTTTAAAATTCAGACTTTTAATGGTGACAAATACAAGACCTTATTTGTGAAAAAACAAACAAACCTGAGTGATCCAGAAATGGAAAATGCAGACTTTTCCTTCAGCTCCCTAAAGCCTGACCTTTTCCCAACTCTCTCAATAATAAAATTGCAGTTGGCAGTCCCCAAAGAGAACTTATTCTGAGAAAGGCGAATGCTAACAGGCGATGGCGGGAAGAGGAACGGACGCCTCACACCGGCCGTCTCACTGCCCTCTGAGGTAGGGCCCTAGCGTCACCCTCATCTCACAAACGTTAAGGGCTGAGGGAGACACAGCGAAGGAGGATGGAGACCTGGAAACAAGTCACCGGAGCCCCCTCCCAGGCCCTCAGAGTCAGCAGAGGGGCCACGGGAAAGGAGATCACCGTTCATTTAGGTAAGTTAAAGGCCGGCTGAGCTTCTAAAATCTTCCCCTGCATTTCTAGCAATTCAGTAATTATTATCAGAAAAATAGAATCATGACTATACACAACAGATTGTAAGCAGAATCCTTTCTATTTGGAAAACTCCGTGTTTCATAGAAAAACACCTCTAAGAAAAGATTAAGTGAAAAACATGAACGGAAAGAGAATTAATACATCTGGAGCATCTACCACGTACCACAAACAGTGCCAGGCACTTTATGTGTTAACAACTGACTTCTACCGAAGTCAAGAAAGGAGGGACCATTTTCCAGATGAAGGAAGTGGACCTGGAGAAGCTGCCCCAGGTGACGCTGTGGGAGCACACGAGGGCCTGGCATCCGGCACCAGGTACGTGGGAGTCTAGAGCCCACCTCTCTTCTTTTCATGATAACATGCCTCCTCATAAGACTTGAAATTCACACACCCCTCTCAGAAACAGCACGTGGCTGCACCAACAGATGTTTCCATTTCGCTCCTTCTGTTTCAAAATGCTTCTGAATCCCCACCAATCCTCGCCTCCATCTGTCCTGAGACCAGAGAATGAAGTGGCTGTGAAGCTACTGTCACCATGTGCTCTTGGGTCCTGAACTCTGCCGCCTGCTCAGCGTCACTCTCAAGCTCACACACCCACTGGGCACCCACGAGTGCTGGGCGCGATTCTCGCTGCTCCAGATAAACGTGAACAAAAGAGACAGAAACCTCTTGAATTGTAAGAGCTTATGTTCCCGTGCAGGCAGACGAGGAACACATAGGAATCCACTGAAAACACAGTGCAGCAGCTGGCGGTAATGCTGTGGGGAAACGTAGAACAGGGGAAGGGGCAGAGGGTGGGAGGGCGGGGAGGCGGGAGGAAGAGGTGGGGTTACCACGTGGACAGGCTGGTCTGGGCAGGCTCCACGGACAGGGCAGCGGCCGCTCAAAGGCGTGGAGGAGTCAGGGGACCAGGGGGCGGGACGGGAGGAGGGCAGGTGGGGCCCAGGCCCACCTCGGTACCACCTCCTGGATCCAGCCTGGCCGCCGTGCGGCGACTGGTTAACCCGGGAGACTCAGCAGCGACTCGGGGGCGGGAATCGCGCCGATTCAATTCGCCCCCAGCGCTGCGGCCTCCCACGGCGCCTTGAACGCGGCGCGTGATGCGTAAGCACCTGGCTCGTTATTTATAAACTACCCCGTGTTTTCACCTGAATGAGCGCACGTATCAACGGAGGCGTGTGGTGTACGGGCGGAACACTCACCGTTAGCCAGGATCTTGGGCTTATTGGCGGGGCTGAAGCAAATGTTATGAAAAATGAGGAGAGGAAAGTAAGGGCTGCTCTTGTGCTTGCATTTGCTCATCTCTGTAAGTAAGTCTAAACAGCCATCGAGCCTCAGGATCATTTGCTGCCCGTCTTCTCCAAATGATATATTCAGGAGTAACTTCAACCAAAGAATGGTCAGATTACTGAGGTGTTTATTTCCTCCTCTTGGCAATGTTAGAGACAGAAAGTTCTGTAAGAAGTTACTCTGTGGATAAACAGAGAGAGTATTATTTTCCTCTTGGGTCTTTTCATTATTTTCCTAGTCCCTCAGAGATCAAGTACTAGCATTCTGGCTCCTCTTTTCCCCAACTTTAATTTCTCCTTCCTCCCAATACCTTCCAAATACTCCATCTATACTGTTTCCAGGTATGAGTGAAAAGGTTAAGGAGAACAAAATAGTGCTCAAATTTTAATTCTTACTAATCCTTTCCTGATGATCGATAAAGTAACTGATCATTAAGTTTGGGGATTATTTCAGCCTTCTTGAATTTTCTTCCTGTCTCTGCCTTCTGGCAACTTTGCTACTCATTTAAAGCTATCCTACAGGAAAGAAAAAGAAACAAACCCTCAGTCAGTCTTGGACACCACTTAAGAACTCTGGTAGTGCCAAGGACAAGTGTTTTTTTTTTAAAAATCTGTGGGTACAGCTTATATTCACTTTAGCCCAGCTGCTCAGCATTACAGATGATTCCTCGTGGCTACATGTCATTCTTGTAAACTTATAGATGGGAAAGCTCCATTACTTAACTGTCAAAGTCATTTCAACCTCCAAATAAAACCCCTTCCATAAAACCACACCAAACCCTGAACTATGTGAAAGACAATAACTTATTGCCTAGAATAATCTGTATGCAAACAAGGAAAGAAAGCATAAAAGTATTAGATCAAGAAGAAGCCCAGGACGGCGTGGGAACCACAGGCATTTGGCTCAGGGTGCAGAAATCCAATCACTTAACTTTCACAGCTCTCCAGAAGAGCTCATCTTTCTTCCTGTTTAACAATCTATTCTGGCTTATTTCTTGGGTTCCCCTCCACCTAAATCAAAATTTTGGCTTGAATCCATAAAATACCTTTGGCACTTTTACATAAAAGGACTGAGTACAGAACGAAAGGAGCTGCAGAGACATCAGCAAGCCCACCCAAGCAACAAGTGAACTGCAGAATGGTGCCCCGCCCCGCCCTGCCCTGCCCTGCCCTGCCCCCGCTCACGTCTCTTCCCACCTCTCAGCCCAAATCAGTGCTTTTAGAGTCATCCCTTGTCCTGCCCATTCAGCTAGATCCTGCCCTGATCTTGGAGATCTGGAGTTGAAAACCGTGATAAAATAGATGATAGTACTTTAAACTGTAAATATGCTCTGGGCAGTCCTCCTTTTGCTGGGCCCAAAGACGTTCTTAGACGACTTCCTGCACTGGGTAGAATGCAAAGAAATATGCCATGGTCGAGAGAGAACAGATCATTTTAGAGTTTTAGTTGTACAATAGCATTAGCTACATGTTCTAATAACTACAGATGAGTTACGGGAGGTGCAGCTGAAAGTGTCCAGGGCTCGTCATAACAATGAGCAGAGGAAGGCTCGGAGGACCCCTAATTAGAGCAGAAGAAAAATGACCTGACTGATCTGCACCTGAAGTGGGAATCTGATGAAATGGAGTCCGATCACACTTATATCAAAATACGCTTAAGGGGACTTCCCTGGTGGCACAGTGGATAGGACTCTGCGTTCCCAATGCAGGGGGCCCGGGTTCGATCCCTGGTCATGGAACTAGATCCCACGTGCATGCCGCAACTAAGGAGCCCGCCCGCCGCCACTAAGAGCCGGCGCAACCAAATAAATAATCTTTTTTTTTAAAGGAGAAAACCAGAATATGCTTAAGTACCTTACCAAAATCATAGACTGGGGGTTGAAATATCTTAGAGATCATTTTGTTTAACCTAAAATTTTTTTGAATGAAGAAACTGAAGCTTAAAAAGAATAAGCATCAGCTCAGTCACACATCAGATCCAAGATTAGCATTTATATTCCACTTGGGAATTCCTACTTTGCTTCCTACCAGCGTGCTCTCCATAAGGAAGTGGCAGAAAGCACTGCCCGCCCCCCACCCCAAAATCCAGTTCCGGATGACTTCACACACACACACACACACACACACACACACACACACACACGGCAAACAGCCAGCCATGCGCTGGCAAATGAACAGCCGAGGTGAGAGTAGTAGGTCCCTAACGTTCATGGCGTGAATATTCCCACCACGGCTGATCTCAAGATGCCACCAAGACGTCAGCTGGCTTGCAAAATTCCTGCAAATTAACAAACACACTCATGAACCAGCGTGAGTCAGCTCCAACATACCACTGAGAAGATCTCTGTTTAGTGACACTGCTGTTTATTTAGAGACTGCACTCAAAGTGTGTGGTTTTTTTTTGGAGGGGGTGGTGGCTGGGGAGATGACCCAATAGAGGAAAAGGAGACTCAATTCTTATGAATGTGGTCAACTTTTGCAATTTACCTTGGCCTTCATGTAAATGAAAGGGAAGCATTCAAATTACTATGTACTAGTAAGTAACAGATAATCTGATCATATTCAAATTTTAAGGGATCTTCCAAATTAGGGATCCTGTTTACACGCACCTAAATACAGCCTAAGGGAACACGCGTATTGGGTTTGCTTAAGCCAACCGTCCCTCTTAAAGCGCCCAAGTTGAAACCAGTGGCGGGAAGTCATGTTCTAGCACAGGGGTCTCAGGGACTGAAAAGTCACCTGGGTGCCATAATGAAATTAGGTCTAACTTGGGGAGGGGCCGTGATTTCATAAACCATTTGACAATGTAAATTGAACTAGAATTGTGATGCTCAATTTGGTCTGTTTAAAGACCAATAAATCGCTTTTATGATCTCAAATAAATGTAACACAGCTGTCTTTCTAAAACTGTCATCTTTGAGAGAGAGAAAATACAGTCCAAAAGCTAAGAGACAAACTAAAAGGGAATGGTATGATCATATTCTAGTTTCTGTCACTTTTCATGTATCATCTATCAACAGGCTTTAAACAAAGTGACCCTCCTGATCCTTTTACAATCCTTTAAAATAAAATTTCTTAAAATCATAATAATTAATCCTAGAAACTGAGTTCTAGACTTTTCACACATGTCCTCGGTTGAAAGGATTATTTTACTGAGTCTCTTTTTTATGATAGGAAGGAGAGTGTAAGTACTCACTTTTTGAATTACCCCTTTACAGTCATGAGACAAGGCCAGGTTTGAAAGAAACATGAAAACCATCTGCTGGACTGCAGTGTTCTCGAGAGGCACCTGGGAAGCCATCTTCAGGATACACAGCATCAGGGAGCTGCCAGGGGCCCCTCGATGTGCAGCTTGAACAGGATATTGTCCGTAACTTGACCAACAGAGAGAACTGCAACCTTCAAAAACAACAGTCCATCACAACGTCATCTCAGCTTCACGCTTTAGTTCAACAACCTGAGTGGTAAAGCATGGCTGTCTATCAAAGGACTCGGCCATTAGCCTGTGAACTGCCATAGCACTGAAGGCTGGTGCTGGTATGTCTGCATCTGATCTAATGGACTGAGGGCCTAATGACCTCAATAAAGCATTTAAAAACACTGTGGTCTAATGCCTCCATTTTCCAGAAGAAAAAAATGAGGAACACGATAATCCTGGGGTGGGAGGATAGGACAAATGCCACCAGCCATATACGCTAAACAACATCTCAGGGCTCAGAGGTGTCAGTGACTTGCTCAAAGTCACACAGCTCACAAGCAGCGAGCGCCAGCGGTAGCATCAACTGGTTTTCCAGAGTCCAGTGTTTACTCAGTAAATTAAACAACCATATGGGATTTATCAAAGGAGAAAAGTAATCATAGAAGAATTAGAAATGCATTTTACTGTATTGTAACGTAAGCCTAAGGTGTGATTAGCTTGTGAAAATCCATGCAAAGAGGCCAGCTTAAGTACAACTAGATCTGAATCAAACACATCCTGTAAAATAAACTCATGAAAGGTGGGCTTCCCTGGTGGCGCAGTGGTTGAGAATCCGCCTGCCGATGCAGGGGTCACGGGTTCGTGCCCCGGTCCGGGAAGATCCCACGTGCCGCGGAGCGGCTGGGCCCGTGAGCCGTGGCCGCTGGACCTGTGTGTCCAGAGCCCGTGCTCCGCGCAACGGGAGAGGCCACAACGGTGAGAGGCCCGCGTACCGCAAAAAAAAATAATAATTATTAAGAAAAAGTAAGTAAACACAAATAAATAGAGTGATCTTTCCTGTATTCACACTACACAGCAGTATCCAAATACCAAGGTTTCCATTAATGTTACACAAAACTATCACTAAATGATGCAGGTTTTGTTGGAAACAAACAAGACAGGAAAATAAAAAGCTTCTTCCTCAATTAGAACCAGATTCTAATATTTGCATCAACTGTAAGTATGTAAGTAACATAGATTATGGTTTCAAAGATTTATCGTAAAGTATTGGGTTGGCCAAAAATTTGTTCGGGTTTTTCTGTAGCATCTTATGGAACAACCCCACACTTTTTGGCCAACCCAATACATGTTTCTTTTGCTCAGTATTTTGCAACGGATTCTCTTCTTCCCCAAACCCTAAATTAAGGAGTGAAGGGCGGGGTAGAGAAGGATGGTGTGCAGAGGGCACACTTCGGAGGCCGCAGTGCCCCACCGGTCACACTGCGAGAGGCCGTGAGCCAGGGTGGGGGGCAGCGAGAGCAGAGGTGAGGACGGGAAAGTCAACGGCAGCGGCCTGCAAACAAGGACCACGCTGTCCTGCAGTGCTCTCCATACACCACAGAGCCTGAGGCTCTGTTCCCGCCAGCTCACATGGCCAGAGTCACGCGGAGTGGGCGACAGGACGGGCGGCTCCAGGGTGGAGGAAAAAGCCACCCCCAGCACACAGCGGTGACAAGGTGGCTGTGAATGTTCTCAGTTCCGGTCCTTTCTCTGTCTGTCTTTTGATACCGGGAGAATCCAATTGCTACGCTGCTGACTGTTGCTAGAAAAAGCACGCGAACCTTAAACTTGCTGACTAAACCTTAAATCTGTGACCCTAAGTTTACATGGGAAATCCACACTGCCCGCAGTGCCCCCCACTTCCTTCCCCTCAAACAGCTACCTCACACCTTCTTCTCTCTTCCCAAGTCACCTCCCCGCTTGCTCTGCTCTCTCTTAGTTGTTGGCCTCTAACGAGGCAGGGCCCCGGGAGGCTCTCAATAAAAAGTCTGTCAAATGCAGGAATGAAAGAGGCACCCCAACGATACCAACTGCCGCCAAGCCAACCGAACCCAGAACTACCTTTCATCATGCCAGCCTCCTGCTCCAGAATCTCTTAAAGTTTTAACCTTAACCTGTTTTTAAGGTCTTCCATCAGAATTTTCACTCTCAATTTTCCTCTTAAATTCAACGTTCCGCTGGCATATAATCGCGACAGTTTCTCCCTCTCTATTCCGTGAGCTGTCCAATGACTCTTCTGTCTCATTAAACATATACTAACGTAACTGCTCATTCTTATAATACCTATGAGAAAGCGTACCTCTAACCAACATACCCTCAAATAAGTGGAAGAAACACTTCAAAATGTATACTCATTTTTTCACTTTGACAACATTACATACGATTAGTTCTGTAGTATATTTTTGAAAGGCAGCATTGGGTTCCATTTACCATTTGGAAAATTTGCAGTATAGACACAAAGCAGCTGCAGGGCAGTTTGCATCAGTGAATCATCCATCAAAAGCCAAGGCCAGAGAGAGTGCAAGACAGGGACGAGATGAGCTTCCAGGGCTGCCTCCTGCAGCAGGAAGGAAACAAGGGCAGCATTAGTCTGAATAATGAAAATATAAATTAAAATCAAAGCCAAAAAACTTGTCACCAACAGCAGACAAAAACTGAATTGATTTTTGTTCTGATTAGAGAAAGGAATCCTATGGACAGATTCAGCACCTTGCGACCCGGACTGCCCTGACCACAAGCCCGGCCAGTCTCAGTACGTCCCTGCCACACTGGGGTGACGAGGGTACAAAGCCTAGGTCAGAAATGTAGGAAAACAGCTTCTGAACATGTAAATTAAGCAAGACAGTGATACCTTGCAACACTAAATAAACTCTTGTAAATGCTGTGATATGGTTAAGAAAAGGGATCTGCTGGTTAAGGAAACGTTCTGATCAGTTCTGAGTTCTCCCCTCACCCCCTGCCCTGTGTGTATGTATATGTATATATATCTAACATGTGTGGCTAGACAGATAGATCAGAAGTAGATTACTGTTTTTAAATAAGTTGAATATGATAAACTTCAGTCAAAAGATTATGCTAAATCAATAATTCTTAAGTAGCTCAGTCGTCATTACGAAGATCAGTTACCGCTGGGACAATATCATGGATAAAATATAACTATCGGCAGTAAATGCAACAATTTTTCTAACCAACAGTTACTAGGCAATTTGTAGACCCATGTGCACACATGTGGGCCTTCATACCACACCCTACACAACTCGAGGGAGTATCAACACTCCGTAAAGAGAGTGGGCAGGTTATTCCCAGCGTTACCCCCCACCCTCCACAAGCCTGGAGCCCAGCCCCTCGACTGCCAAAGAGGCCCCTGCCTCCCGCCTCCCAGAGGAGACAGAACGAGGCGGTACGAGCTCCTTCTCTACGCCGCCCTTCCGTGGGCGCGGTTTATCTGTGGACCCCTGCATTCACCCTTCCTGCCGGGCCGTGAGGAACAGGCGCTCCTCTCGGGGCAGACTGACCCGTGCAGCTGTGCTCTGGAACACAGCCCCGCCTGCCTCCTCAGGGATCTTTACCCATCTACCAGCTCTTCCCTGCCTGTCTCTTTAATAACGAGGCCCCGATGTGCTCATTTCTGTTTATATTTAAGCACTTTACATGTTAGGAGTAAACATACAGACTCGCTTCCTTTGATACTATATGTCCTAAATTATAAATGCTGCTCTTCAGAGCCAAGCTTCTAGGAAGAGTACTCTTACTGCTGTCATTTCCCAGCTATTATTTAATCTTCAGAGGCTGGTAAAATCGCTCCTACCTTTGTAGCTGTCAAACCCTCAGGCCCTGTGGCAACTATTAAGGGCTCTTTGTTCTTCGTTTCCATGCAGTCCCTCTATCCTAGATCACCTCCAAGCTCTCTCCAGCATTCCCTTCTCAGCTGTTTTCTGTCTCCTCTTCAATAGTTTTATTTTCCGAGGACATGACCTAGGCTTTCACTACATGCCCTCTTGGGAAAGGTCAGCAATAGGCACGGCTACAAACGCCTCTACGCACTGCTAACCCTAAGACCCCAGCCTGCGCCGCCCCTCAGAGACCCAGAGCCATGTGATCCACTGACTACCGGCCATTTTCCACGCCGAGAGCCCGAAGACACTTTGCACCGCGACGTGCGAACCCAACACGAGGACCCCTCACGGCTACACGCCGCTGTTAGGCACGCCTGCGGTAAACTTGAGCCTGGAAGTCGTTCTATGTCTCTCGTCTTTCTCCTCAGTCTGTCGCATTTGCTCCCCTCCCTCCTTCCCCACTCTCCCTGCCTGGCTAAGGTCTCGTCACCTCCTGCTGCACCAGCACATTCACCCCCTCTAACCTTGCCCGCTCTTCATTCCATCTACCTCACGGCCCAGGTGAGCTTTCCGGTATGGAAACTCCTCCGTGTCATACGTATAGACAGCGGGTGGGGCGGGCATGGGTGACTTGGTGAATCACCACAAGAGTGACCAACAGGGGCTTCCCTGGTGGCGCAGCGGTTGAGAATCCGCCTGCCGGTGTGGGGGACACGGGTTCGTGCCCCGGTCCGGGAGGATCCCACGTGCCGCTGAGCGGCTGGGCCCGTGAGCCGTGGCCGCTGAGCCTGCGCGTCCGGAGCCTGTGCTCCGCAACGGGAGAGGCCACGACAGTGAGAGGCCCGCGTACCGAAGAAAAAAAAAAGAGTGACCAACAGTTAGTGATGGCAGTGTGTCACACACCTCAGGTAAGCTGAAACAAGAAAAGAAATTAAGAATCTCTGCCCCCTAGAACTATGTCTATTCTCAAGAGTAATCTAAATATTCTTCTTTGGATGTATTCCTTATTAAACAACTTGGAAATGCAGAAACACGTGACTTACAGAGAGATTACACTTTCACGGTTGGCTGATGTGTTACAAATGTAAACACTACACTTTACAACCAGTACCCAGGCGGGCACCTCGGAAATCCACAGGCAGATCCTACTTGGAAAGTGTGCTGGCGTGTTGCCTGAGTGAGGTGTCACGGATGCATACCAACCGCACCCAGTCACAAGGACCCTAACAAACTTCGTAAATGACACCTCTATTTGGAGTAAAAAGTTTGTACCACTGGGAATCTTAATGAAATCTATCAATGCTTAATTCCCATCAAACTGCTTTGAAATGTAAATTGTTAGTCATGTGTCTTGAACAAATTATTTTACACAGTTTAAGGGATATGTGTTCAAGATGTCCATTTCTTAGATATAGTATATATTTTCCAGTTTTATCACAACTAAAAACAAAAAAGGTACGAAATTTTTTTAAAAAACAAAACTTGTGTAATTTATCTTCATCTTACTCATTTTCCATAGTAATTCTGTGTGGAAGCTAGCTCTTCAAAAGTGTCGTATCACTATGACCAAGCAAATCAAAGTGTTCCAGACACTATATCCTGTGTAACAGCACCAACGGGTGTGTTAAATGACAGCGTCAATGCTCACAGACAGAGCAAAACAACAGAGGGGCTGCAGCAGCGCTGCGAGTGGAGAACCTCCTGGACATCAACAGGCCCACACTTGGCAATAGCAGTAAGCGATTTCTCCTCTGAAGCGGGAGACACCCTCATCTTCTTTCCTGTGGATGCAGACACCTCTACTTATCCCCTTGGACAGTTGTCTAACAACCACCTTTGAAAAAATTCTGCCTTAAGATACATACATGGCCATGGGACCTCTCTGGTGGAGCAGTGGTTAAGAATCCATCCACCTGCCAATGCAGGGGACATGGGTTCGAGCCCTGGTCCGGGAAGGTTCCCACATGCCATGGAGCAACTAAGCCTGTGTGCCACAACTACTGAGCCCACGCTGTAGAGCCTGCGAGCCACAACTACTGAGCCCACATGCCACAACTACTGAAGCCCGCAAGCCTAGAGTGCATGCTCCGCAACAAAGAGAAGCCACCGCAATGAGAAGCCCACGCACTGCAACAAAGGGTAGCCCCCACTCACCACAACTAGATAAAAGCCCGCGCGCAGCAACGAAGACCCAATGCAGCCAAAAATAAATTGATTAAAAAGAAAAAAAAAGACATACACAGCCATACATTCCATCTTAGCTAAAAAAAAAAAAAAACACCAAAATGGCTACCAGTAGAAAAAAAGAGGCTCAAGTTTGCTTTAGCTGCCTGAAGTTAAAGTTTCAGTGATAAAGTTAAAACGCCGACATAAGAAATGTCATCAGGGTTGAGGAATTATGATAAGATTAGGTGCATCCATTTCTGAGAATGAACACTGAGCTTACAAACCAATCAACCGTGCACCAAAAAAAAAAAAAAAAAATTCGAAGTTTTCCATTTTCCCTAATTATCTCATATAAAATTTAAACTGGTCAATCACAGTACTATCAAAATTTTGAAAAGAAGCTCTACTTACTTTACATTCTTCATTTTGATAAAGACAGTTTCTTAGGAGCTGCATGGCAATGCTTAACTCTTTAATAAAACCATCCTCCTGTTTAAACAAAAAGCAGTTGAAAAATGTGAACGACAGCACATTACACTTTTTACATACAGTAATTCCTTCTCCCCTGGGTCACATTACAGTGCAGCTATGCTCCCACTGTGCCTGACCACCACAGCTTTGAGGGAACTGACAGGCTAAGGATCTCTGAAAGATGACTATATTTCGAGAAGCGCGTCCACCAAGAAAAAGCGATTTCTGTTCTATCAAGCACGGAGGAACTGAGATATATAATAAGCTCCACGTTTCATCTCGATAAAGTGAAGCAGGTACTGACTGGTTTTCAGTCATATCAGGTGTTGGCTGACACTCTCAATGATGAAGTAAAGGGCCTCTGCATGAGAGGAAAAAGGAAGAGAGGCAAGAAAAGAAACTGGCAAACATATAAGTCCCTGGACCAGTGAAATGATCAAATATGGCTTTTTCTTGGTTTCTTATCAAATACAGTAGAAACTAGTTATTACACAGACCGCTGCAATAATTGTCTTAGATCTATCTATCTATATTATAGATATATAAATATCACAGATATACTTGTGAACATATACACATATTAATTTTCTCAATAAGCCTGTGTGGCAGACCTTTTTAACCAGAGTTGTTAGTATTAGCCACCGCTATCATATAAAGACTGTGTTGTTTCCAGTAGTCCAGACACGGAAGCGACCTGAGTGACCACTGACAGATGAATGGACTAAAGACATGTGGTGTATGCAACCAATGGAATATTACTTAGCCTCCGCCCCCCCCCCACTCCTGCCATTTGCAGTAACACATATGGACCTTGAGGTCACTATGCTAAGTTAAAGAAGTCAGACAGAGGAAGACAAATGCTGCACGATTACACCCACATGTGGAATATAAAAAACAAACAAACAAAACCCAAATAAATGAACAAACCAAACCAAATAAAAACAAACACGGAGATACAGAGACCAGAACAGTGGTTACCAAAAAGGGAAGGAGGGAAGGGATGAGGGGGAGGGCAAAAAGGGTAAAGGGAGTCAACTCTACGGTGACAGATGGAAATTAAACTTTTGGTGATGAGTATGGTGTAGTGTATACAGAAATAGAAATATAATGTTGTACACATGAAACATATAATGTTATAAACCAATGTTATCTCAATACAAAATATAATTTTTTTTAAAACCTGTGTTATTTGAAGTTTACAGTGAAAATGAAGCTTGAACATGAGTCCAGCAGACTCGATGCTTAAAAGAGACATTCAGAAATCCCGGAAGGAAATAAACATGATTAGGAATACGAGCTCTGCAACAGCCCAGATATGGGGCAAACAGTGGCTTTATCCATTATCAGTTACGTGACTGTGGTGTCATGAGTGTGCAGGGGATAATAAATATGAAATGTTTAGAATAGTGCCTGCCATATAGAAAACACTTAGGACGTCATCTCAGTCCTGGTGAACCTATGAGAGAAAGAATTTCTTTTTGTAGTATAAACATGTATCATGGGCTTCCCTGGTGGCGCAGCGGTTGAGGGCACGCCTGCCGATGCAGGGGACACGGCTTCGCGCCCCAGTCCGGGAGGATCCCACGTGCCGTGGAGCGGCTGGGCCCGTGAGCCGTGGCCGCTGAGCCTGCGCGTCCGGAGCCTGTGCTCCGCAATGGGAGAGGCCGCGACAGTGAGAGGCCCGCGTACCGCAAAAAAAAAAAAAGTATCATGCACGCAGCAAAATGCTTATAACAACAACATATAATATATCAATCTCATTAAAAGATTTTCAAGTGAGAACTAAGAGAGACACACACACACACGAAACCTGAACGCAAACCTGCTAATGCAGAAATCCCATTAATTTATTTGGCTGCACCTTTCTTCTAAAACAGACCCTCATTTCAACCGAACACTGGTGTCATTTATAAGCACAAGGATACTAGAGAGACGGTCTCCACGTATGGCCATTGCTGCCCCCCAGAATTCGAGAATTCAGTCACCTTCTTCTTCAGCGCTGCCCTCCCAGGCCTCAGACATTCCAGGTTCAGCTGTGCGTGAATATGCTTCATCTGCTCCACGCAACTGTCTATTAGATGGGCTGAAAGGGAAAATCCAAAACAATCAAAAGGATATTCCATTTCCAAAAAAGTTAAAACTACACATAACAAACTCTCAAAAAAATAACATCTTCTATTTCCAACCAACTTCATTTTCGCACTTTCAGTGAGACGTTAATGGATCCGAGGATAAAAACGTAAGAGGACTAAAATGCTGAAGCCCACTTGTTTTCAACTTAGTGTGACCCCACCCACGTCTCCTTTACGTTGGAGGCGTGGAGAGCTGCTTCAGTAGCAAAGTCACAGCTCAAATTAGTGGGCTTGATGTTCTCTTTCATCTCTAAGACCTGCGTTCCCTGATTCCAGATGAGAAATTATGACACACTAGAGGGGAAATTTCTATGAAAATATAGGATCATCTAAGGCACTTGTTATTACTATCAAAACTATGTGATTTCTTCACGTGGGCAATATGTGCTTATAGTTAATATTATGCAATTGAGTGATGTGCTACTTTTAAAAGCTTCTCTAATATTTAGATATAGATTCTCTGGAGTCAGAACCCATTACACAAAAAATAATCTACATGTGTAATCTTTTTATTTCAAAAGTAACGCATGTTTACTATGTTTCCGTACAGGGAAAATAAAACCTATATCTTTTTAGGGACATTAAAGTTCTTTACACTTTGAGTCCAAAGAAAATTTAAATGAACAGGCAGTAAAATATACGAATTGAAAGTATGCCATAAAAGGAGCTGATGTGTCAGGTGGCTCACCCTTCAGAGCGTGTTTCTGTGCTCTTCTACTGACAGACAGAAGCGACATCAGCGCATTCACAGCGACTCTTTTCAGGACATCTCTGGAGGATTTTCCTTCATAACACTGCAAAGAACATACATGAAGCTGCCTTCGAGAAAAACAAGCTGGAGCAAAATAGTTGTGAATAAAAGATGCATTCCATTTAAAAGCTATGGTTAGTTTTCAACTATTCCATGAAATTCACTGGAATCTGGTAAATTATTAAGATTTGAGAATGCTCTGTGTGGATAACACTGAATAAGAAATTTACAATATGGAAAAGACCAAAAATCATCCTCAAAGACTCATCATCTAAAGAAAAAAGCTATGTTTAGTACTAACACATAGCAAGTTTATACACTTAATCAAATTCACCAGGGAATATATGAACACATGTGTAATTTATTTAAAAGGGCCCTTGGAAAACTGTGGAATTGGAGAACTGTTATCAAACTCCTCCGGTCTTCTTCTTGAGACACATTCCCCTCCCTCAATTTCTACTCAATGTACCCCTGTATCTCAGGTGATTTGGTTCTTTCCATCTTTCATTTCTATAGCAACGTTAACCTATCGTGTGGCATGTTTTTCAAAAAAAATATTACTTAATTTTTTGACTCTCACATAAATGAAAAAATCACTTGTAATTTTGAAAATGCTGATATTTTGGTATATTTCCTTTACACATTTGAATTTATGAGTTAAAAATCTTTCATTATAAAAAATTCAAGTATGTGTAAGAGTAGAAACAACAGGATAACAAACCCTCATACTCTCTTAAAACATTTTTGACTGAAATATTTTAAAGTAAACAGGAGATATCATAAAATGGCACACTCCAGTATATATAACCATAAACTCATTATCACGCCTAAACTACTTATCAATAATTTCTTGGTATCAGCTAATATGTAGTCAAAATTCAGATTTTTCTCTTTTGTCTCAAAAATGTCTTCTCACAGTTGGCTTATTGGAATCGGGACCCAGTGGAGCCTTCACATCATATCTGTACATTATATCTCCTACGATCACCTGCCTCTTCCCCCCACCCCACCCCACCCACCAGGGTTTTTCACTGTTGTTGTTGAGACGTTGAATAAACCAGATCAGTCATCCTACAGAATGGCTCACATTATGGAACAGTCTGTTTGCTTCCTTGTAATGATTTTAATTTGTCTTCTCTCCTGTTTTTTCCCATTTACTGGGTGTTTTAGCTCTAAAGGGTTGACTAGATTCAGGTGAATTTTTTGTGGTAAGATTCTCATGTGGATATATGAGTACATTTTTATTACAAGTTCAAGGGGTTCATAAGCTCAAGTTGAAGAATCTAGAAGTTCTTCATTTGGTTTATAAATATTAGATATCATTCAAATTCATAACTTTTCCTTCTACCAGTAATTTAAAAATGATCCAGCCTTCTAGTATTATTAAAGTTAAGCTTAAATGACATAACTTTACATAAAATATAGTAGAGCATAATCACACAGGTGCAACTCCATTTACAATTCCAGCCTGGCCTACACTTGGCAGCATGACACTGGAGGAGACTGCAGAGTAGAGTAGGGGGGCCTCCCAGCCCTCCCACCAGGAGCAGTGATTCCATCTTAAATATCTCACTTAGGTCGCTGCCTCAAACCAGGCAGGTCCCTGTCTGGCCAATGTTAGATATTAAATGGCCAGGCCAGGGATGCTTGACAAAGACCATGCTGAGTGTGACCATGAGAAAGGGGTGAAAAGGCAGTGCAGTGTTATAGGATGATGAATATCTATGGAGTAGAATCATAGTTAACTATGAGAATCCCAATTTGTCTGTAAACAATCTTCACCATTGATAGGAAAACTGCTCTCACAAACACATCCTTATTGAACTTGCACGTTATTAGTGATTTGAGAAAAACAAAACTGAGCTCATTGAAAAACACTACTCATCTACTATCTGCAGCAATGAGGGAAAAAAAGAGGTAAGACTTCTAGGGAAAGAGTTGTGCACACAGATGTGTCTTTTATTCTCCCGTGAAATCTCATTAAAATGACAGAAATGGGAATTAAACACACACACACACACACACATGCGTGCACACGTGCAAGTTTGGAAACTAGAAAGTCGATGGATGAATGGCCAATGCGTTCGCAGGCTTGAGAACCCAGATTCTAAGCGGTGAGTGAGAAAAACTGAGTATCACCCCAGTCCATACACTAAGTTGACAACGGCTGAGGAAACTTAGTACCATGTACCCTGGGAAGTGAGAGTGAAGGAGGACTGTTTGAAAAATCTCTGAGAAGCAGTTACATGGGACCAGATTCTTCCCATCAGGCTCTGTGCAGCCAAGCCACTCTTCCTCCCCAATCCTTGTAAAAAACTGGAGGTTTAGTCTCTGGAGAGGACGAGTTAGAAGGATTCTAAACTGGCAGAGATTTGGCACCTGTGTAGGTGAGGGTGTTCTACTGAAAACAAGGAAGGATTAAGTGAAACTGTTCAAATTAAATTCTAAGACCCCAGCTCTCTCCAACTTTGCTGCAAAACAGTTGGCAGGTGGGTTTTCAACCCCAGGCAGGAGGTTGGAAGATTCCGCTCACGGGAATGTGACAAGCTCACCGAGACAGGGTCACAAAAGGACCCAGCCAGATCCCTCCCGCACAGAGCCTGCAGCTCACCAGCGCCTCTCACATGCTCAGAGCATCCACCTGCTTTACGTCTCCCAGTTTAAAATATAACAGACGCAAGAGGGAAGAGATATGGGAACATGTGTATATGTAGAACTGATTCACTTCGTTATAAAGCAGAAACTAACACACCACTGTAAAGCAATTATACTCCAATAAAAATGTTAAAAATAAATAAATAAATAAAATAAAATATAACAGACAACCAAGATTACCAGACATCTGACAAAAGTTCCCACAGCAGGGGATAGAAAACAAAATAATGAGAGGAAAAAGAAGAAAAGAGAGATTATGTAGGAAGAAGAAAACTTAACAAAAGTTCCCAGCACACAGAGCCTATAAAGTGGAGGCAATGTCAATGAAGTAATTAAAAAACAGAAGTTTACAGATGAAAAGAACCCTTGAGAAAGTCCAGCACAACAGAAAAAAAGAGACCCACACCTAGGTACTTCATCAGGAAAATGCAGAGTATTAGGGACAAAAAAAAAAAAAAAAAATCTAAAAACTTCCAGGAGAGAGATACCAGAATTCTGAATGACTTCAGAATTCTCTACAGTAACATGAAAAGTTAAAGGAAATAGATAAATGCTTTTATAACTCTGAAGGGAATGATTTCCAGTCTAGAGTTCTCACTTGGCCAAACTATAAATTAAACGGAGGCATGGCTAGATTTCAAAAAAGCCTCCTATGTGCCTTCTCTCTGGAAGCTGCTGGAAAAGAGACTCTACCAAAAGAAGGTGCGGGGCACAGGGGTCACGGGAAAAGGCAGAGAGGTGAAGGAATTCCCCAGGAAGGAAGTGAATGGAGACTCCAGGATGGCACTGGGCACCAAGCAGGTCCGAAGGAATCGGGAGTGATTTCTTCCAGAAGATGAAGCTGATATAAGTTCTGACATTTCTGAATATACTATGAAGACATTCAATGGCTGGCAAAGAACAAGGAGCTTTCCAGTGATAAGAGAAAGCTCATCAGATGAAAAATAATACAATTACCTCTAAGGAAAAAGAAAGCTGTGCCGGAAAAGAAAGGTGAACACTGCGCAACCTGGTTCAATTGTGCATAACATTTTCACAGTTTAACACCACACCCCGCCTAACCCTAGTCAACCTGAAGCAATATAATACTGGGGGAGTGAGGCGGGAACCCGCTGCAGTTGGGTAGGTAGATGGGACATGGAAAGAGGGTTAAAAGTCTCGTTTTCCACACCAGAAAATCAAGAGAGTCCAAAACCAAATAATCAAGATAAAGAAATACAAGCATGTTATTTAGAGACACGGAAGGGAAACTATAAAATAAGAAGCTAAAGAGGTACAAGGAGTCACCTCTGAGAAGAGGGGAATGAGAGAAGGTGGCAGAAGTTCCCTACTTTGGGTTAAAAAAACGTACAAAACTGGCACTCTAAAATGTGTAGGTGGTAAAACTGGTATGAAAACCTAAAAAAAGGAAAGAAAGAAAGAAAAAGAAAAGAAAGGAAAGAAAGAAAGAAAGAGGGAACTAACCTCTAGTAAATCCACACACTTTTCAACGTAGACCGAAGGCCAGAGCACAGGATTTAATTTCATCTCCCACTTAGCTCTTACTGCAGACTGGCAAGGAGTTGTAGCACCAGAGCAGGACACCCTGTAAGGGTGAGGAGCCGGCAGGAGGGGAGGCTAAGATTCCACAGACAACAGGTGAAGTGACAGACAACTGGCTACTGGATGACACAGACACGCAAAACAAATCAAGAGGATAGAGAGCGAGAAACCATAGGCAGAAAGAAAATAAGAGGACTCAATGTAATTTGTTTAAATGTTATGCAGTTTCTGATATAACTCCTTCTATATACTAGGTGATCTAGACTTTTTGCTTTCTTTCCACAAGGTACTAAAGTACAGAAAAGCCTTTTTAATTACAGTGAACATTCTCTGACGCAGCAGAATCTCAAATATATAACAAGTCTTCTCTCCAACAGATTTACTGTTGAATTTTACCACTCACTAAGCAGTAGTGCAAAACATACCTCCTAAAATGTGACATAAGAGTTTGCTGCTTCCTTGCATTACTATCCTTAGATATCATATCAAATAAAAAGAGTAAAAATAATCCAACATATCAATTACAGACAAAACCTATTACAGAGATAGCTTTTACTAATCTTGTTATCTATATGTATTTGCAAATGAAACATATTGAATATCTCACTAGAGAAGGCAAAATCTCCATTAAGTCAAATGTGTTCAGTATTTTATGTTCAAAAGACAGCTAACAGTTTCTGAACCTGAAAGCACCTCAAAACAGAATTACAAAAATTATGGAAAAATAAGCATACGTGATTTAAGAGATGAGTACCAAATGCAAACTTTCAACATGTACCCTCTGTAGGGTACGGCTGTAAAGCAGCCATTACAAAAGAGTCTCTGTCAAGACATTTTAATTGAAGTTACAAACGATATAATAATTTATCAGGAGACGGAGAATTTTAGAGCCAGCAGAAACTGAGCAATAATGTGATACAATCCTACCATTTGCATTGAAGAACCAAATCAGAAAAGGTTAAGTGATATGCCTAAGGTCACACGTCTAATATTTTTTTAGTACAGTTTGACAGGAAATTTAAATACGCCTTTGAAGGGCAATTTCAGAATACTATTTTTTCTGATAATTTAAAGACTATAGTTTACTTTGCTTCATATAACTCCCGGCACAATTCACAGCCCACATGGATATATATTAAGAAACATATGAGATTTATTATAATGTATTGCTGCTTAATGCATTCTAACAATATTTTAATTCACATACCATCTTTATTCAGGGCACTGTAAAGAAAACACAGCATCTGAAGTTTAACAAGTTCATTAATAAATGCCCCATCTCATGTCAGGCATACATTTTTCTCATAAACTCTCATAGGTACAATTCCTTTCTCTCCTTTGTCTTAAATTTCTGTGCCCTTCTAACAAAAGTCACATATTCATATTCTACTGCTTCCATGAGCAAGAAGAGTATGATTTATTAGGAAACACGATTTAAATAACTGGTTAACATATCCATACCCACACAGATCTTATATCTTTTGTAATGTGGAAGAAATGGGGAGGAAAGTTAGCTAATCATCAGGAAAACCACTGAGATACCCTCTGTTCCCCTGAAGACGAAAACACGTTGGTGTGAGCAAAGGCCCCTCGCCCAGGAGACGAGCGTCTGCCAAAGCCGAAGTTGGGAAACTAGTAATGATTTCTGATCAGGGCTGGGGAAGAACTTCGGTAAAGTGTAAATTTTAGTTTCCTGCTTATAACACGGTGGTCCTTTGGTATCCACAGAGGATTGGTTCCAGGATCCCTGTGAATCCCCAAATCTGCAGAGGGTCAAGTCCCTCACGTAAAATGGTGAAGTATTTGCATATAACCTAGGCACATCCTCCCATTTACGTTAAGTCATCTCTAGATTACTTCTAATACCTAATACAATGTAAATGCTATGGAAATAGTTGCTGGGAATATAGCAAATTCAAGTTTTGCTTCTTGGAACTTTCTGAAAATTTTTTAAAGAACATTTTCAATCCACATTTGGTTGACTCCATGGAGGCAGGACCCACAGATACGGACAGCCAACCGTATTCCTTAAAGTGCAAAATCGGACTCAGTCAATCATGAGGGAATAAAGCCTATTGTGATGGTGACTGAGACAATTTGGGTTCTAAAGTAAGAAAAATCGAGCAGAATGAGTGAGGGAGGAGCTACAGGAAGTGGTGGCGTCCCAAGACTAGGTGTCTTTGAGGAATACTTAGGGGACCTGTCCCCTAGAGCTCCAGCTCCTGAGGAAGCCGCTGAGACAGAAGAGGAAGTGTCGGGGAGCCCCTACCAGGCTCCCTCCTGTGCTGTGAGGACCACTAGAGTCCGCTGGGCAAGGGGGACAGAAGTCCCCGAGGAGCCCACGAGCCCCTCCGCAGGTAGCTCCGGCGGGACCGGGGGCTGCCCCTGCCACCTCCGCACCCCAACACAATCAGGCTGTCATGCCAAACACACAAGGGGTCATACCAGAAGGATTTGCGCAACCACAGCCCTCTCAGGCATGGGAGGCACAAAGACCCCAGAACCCTAGGCCCCAGGGACGCGGCCCAGTGGGCAGAACACACACTGACTGTGAAACGCGGCTGGCTGCTCAGGAAGCAGGAGCAAACTCTCCAATGTGCCCGCCCACCACTGACCCACCTTTCAGTGAGAAGACAAAAATCATAAAACCATATGATGATTTAATTTTAACTTTATTGGAGTATAGTTGGTTAAATGTGATTATTAAAAAGGATTCTTAATACTGAAAAATCTAGTAATATTCCTCTTTGTAAAAAGCTGTGCAACTCAGGAAACACTTCCCTTTTTTTAAAAAACTGTTAATCTATATATAAAATAACAACACTACAGCGGCTTTAGAAAGTTTTTGATGAAACAAAATTCTTGGTTCATATTTTAGGATTGCAAACAATAAGCTTACAAGATAAAATAGGCAGCTGGGTTTGGAAAGGGGGCATTTTCTCAGAAATATGCCAACCACGTCCACCTACCTCCACGTACATACACCTTAAATATATAGCTCGTTTACAGTAGAATCCAAATGCCATTTAGGTAAAAATATTTTCAAAGATGTAAACATGTCTTGAAAGTGGTGATAAGTTATGAAGTATAGCTGCATTCCTGAAACATGATCATTCTGGTCACGATCTGGCAAACTATACTGATAAATCGCCGGATTTCAATTACTAATGTTTCATTTTGCATTTTTACATCATGTGTATTAAAGAAACTGGTCAGCATCAAAGGAATGAGACTGGAGAGGAGATGGTTAATTTAACTGTATATATTTTTCTATTATTTAAATGGTCATAATGAGCATTAATTGTTTTTTAATTCAAATGATAGAAAAAAATTCTTACAAGACCAAGACTGAAAGTCAATTCATTTAAAAACTAAACCAAATCTTGAAAAAGTAAGAAATCACATACCTGAAGAATTACTTCATTAAGTTGTTCTAGAGATTTCTGACTTTCCTGGGTTTTATCAAGAAGTGAAGCCATTGTTGGACTGTGGCATAAACTTGTTTTATCCTTATCCTGGAGATGCCTTTTTGCTTCTTCAGTCAGGAGAACAGAAAGGAATTGCAGGCTGGCAGTACACAGAGTGGGGCAGGTGCTCGACAAACCCACACATTTGCAGAACATATCTGAAAGAGAGAATAATTCCATATGTAAATGACCGAAAACTTCTTCAAAATTAAAGAAGTTAATCAGATTTATTTGAGTAATGAAGTTTATAGCTTTTTTATTTCTAACGAAGTAAAGCTTATTAGCACACAAATAACCGTAGTGTTTAAAGGTAAGTTAAACAGTACTAAGACAACCTACCGATGAAGGAATCTAATTTTCATTTTGTTCTTTTCACATAGATTCTTTTTTATATGAATGTTGAGTGTGTGTGTACAAGTGTACCTATACACAGTTATCTGCTAAGATCTAAAATAAGAGGATTATATATAAATGAGTACTGATCTCTCTGGGGTCTACTGGGGGACCCAAAAACACTCTAGAGTTTTTGAGTTTTTATTTCAGTGCTAACCTTAAAAAATAGTTAATGTAACTATACTCTGGATTATCTAGATTACTATTTTACAAGTAAGTGTGATTGTTTTTCTGTTTTCAAACAAGGTGATGCTAAACAGTACTTAAGTAAACAAGACCCAGCTCGCAGTGTTGGCATAATGCAGGAACAAAGGTTTCAAAGTAGTTCAGAGAGAGAACCAGAGTGATTATGAAGCGATCTGCAAGTATAACAGAGAGGAAAGAATAAGCAAACAAACTCGAAAGAGTCTGGACTGAAGCAGTCATTATTAATTTCCTTTTGTGAGCGCAGATTTAAATTTAGTCAAAAGAATGTTTGCTATATTAATTTTATTAATCTGACTGCACTAGTTTGTAATTTTGTTGTGTTTTATTTTTATATTATTCTGGATTTATACTTGTCTAAGAGTTATAACTATAAGAATTTCTACCTAGATTCAGGCTTATAGAAATTCTTATGTTCTTAAGTAACATAAGAAAAGAAATTTAGTCAGCAGGTTTCATGGGAATCATTTAAATGATGTCTAAATATTAGTCAGATCTGAGAAAAAACTTACAGATAAGTTACAAAGTGACTTAATATGTTTTAAATGCATATGGGCACATGGGATGGAAAATGATAAGAGAAACAGAAAACAGACAAAAACAACCCCTCGGTAAGGAATATCAATGATCATTCTTATTAGCTATATTTTCATCAACATTGCGATTATCAAAGCTAACAGTATATGTAGTAGGTTGTTTTTTATTAGCACCATTATTATATAAAACTGTGTGTATATTCTCTAGAAAGACTGAATTTAATACGTCTTTATTTTATCACTAGGGAAATAGTGTCGGGTAAACAGGCTTAAATCACGGGTCAGCAAACATTTTCTGCAAAGGGTCAAAGGGTAACTAGGTATTTCATGCTTTGCAGGTCATGGCCCTTTGTCACAAATATTCACCTCTCTGCCGCTGTAGCAGGAAAGCAGCCACAGGCATAAGGAAATGAATAAGCGTGGCTGTGTTACAGTAGGATTGTATTTACCAGATCAGACAGTGGCCAGACTTGACCAGCTGGCCTAGGTGCCCCATATGAGTGCCATAAAGCATGCTGCTCTGTACTACTGGTGATTCAGATGATAAAGTAGTTTCCCACCTGCCCCTCACCATGGATGGAAGAGGAAAATATTAATCACTCACTTGGTCCATCTCTTTCAATTTTTATCTCTTTCAACAAAATAATAATCCCTAAGTGGACACTATTCCCTTTACCCCTTAGGGTAAACTCAGAACTCCTATATCCAGATAACTAACAATTCTATTTCTTGCTGAACATGTACTTCCCCGTAACCTTTCTTCAAAACTACCACTCTGGTGACAAAATGTACCATACATGTAAGTTTACAGAATGACCAAATGATAAAATGAAATGTGAAACAATAAGTCAATTGAATTAGTGGAAACTTAAAAGAACTCAATTTTGAATACATTTTAACTGGCTATTTTTAAAAGGTAACAAATTTTATATATATTTACATTAAAAAAGGCTCTTGCTATTCTAAAATTTAGAAGAGACTTTATGAAAAATTAAAGACAGCAGTAATATAAAAAACAATCGTTTGTTTATTGTAGTAGGCAACTACTAGATGGAAACCATCTTACAAAAATAATTAACTACACTACACCCTTGGCTACCAGAAACTCCTCATGTCTCAAGACAAGACACTATTTTTATTATAACTTTCCAAGTTATCATGTAAGTAGGATATTATACAGGCAGCTTTACCCACTCACCATGCATATGTGTGAGAAAAAAGGTGGGTTTCTACATAAACAGAAGAAAATCTACCTCATTGTTTTATAATCACATCATATGTATCTTCATAACACCACAGGCTTTTCTTACTTGTTTTTATAGTATCCTGACATATGTTTCATTTCTTTTTAAATGCATTTTTTGGGCTCCTCAAGAGCATTGCAAATTTCTTGAAGCAAATACCTTGTTCCTCTTTCATATACCATGCCATAACTACTTACTTTTAGAGAATACATATAAATTATATATAAAATCAGAAATAAGGGATTATCTTAATTTTTATTAGCAGAACAACCCCAAACCCAGCAAGACTATCTTCTTACCGACCACCGTCGCCCAGTACCTGGCCAGACCCATCGTAATAGATGGGAAAGAGGCAGGGCCAGCTTTCCTCAGGAGTGTGGCCAGAAGGTTAAATAAATGTGTCCATGTCTGATAAAAAGCCGATATTAACTCTGTATCTATAAAATTAATCAAAACATTTCAAGTTATTAACACAAAGAAGAAAAAACTCACCAAGACACTTCATTACACATAAAATAAGAGGTATGTATTCATCAAATGAAGACAAATGTAATTCAGCATGATCCAAAATTTATTTCAATTAATTTCTCCTTTTCATTGCTTCTTAAAGATCTCTCTTCCACCCACCTTCCTATAGATAAATGAATACACACTCACACATCCTCCTCTTATTAAAGCATATTCAACAATAAGCAGAAACTGGCAAATTGAATATTAAGCCATAGCCTCAGAACCACATATTGGGTACATCATAGAAACATGTCATTGCTTGTGCTACTTTTATAAAAGTGAAGTTTTTCCTGTTTTCTTTATCCCCTCTAGCAGCTTTGTGTAGGGGTGAAAGGGGAAAACATAATGGCCAAGGTCACAGCAGTAAAGAAAGGAAACTTCTTTGAAGAACAGAAAAGAGTATTTCCCCAGAAGGAAAACCGTGATACAAAAGAGGATTCTGCAGCTTTGCCTATGTACGGCGACGGGTGCAGCAATTAACCTTCTAGAGGAAAAACAGCTTTTCCCTTCTCTCCACCAGGCAAATGGGAGCTGGAGGGCAGTAGCCACCTGAGGACAGTCGTCTGTGGCCACAGCACCAGCAGTGGTCTGCCAGCTGTGTCAGGCTCATCACAGGAACGGAAGCCCCCCCCACCAGTGTTCTTCAGCACCCACGAGGCGCTGGGAAAGGGCATCTTCCGGGGGGTTTGGACCGCAGCAACCTTTGGCGTTCCTCAATCTTTTGGTCACTATCAGCTCTATAAGTAGGAGTCGTCTTAATCATACGTCACCTTATCACAATCCCTATGAAATAGTAACTTCACAGACACCATATATCTGTTTATGTAATATCTATATACTTGTACTTTACTCATAAAAAGAGTAAATATAAAGCTTGCTAGCTTTAATATAGGCTTAAGATGGTCAAATAAAATATTTAAGTTGAAAGTTAAATTAAAAACTAAAAAGTGATTCATACTTAACTTTATAACTGTGCTTGCTGAATAATTTTAATGTAATTTACTCACACATATAAATTAAGATATATAAAATTATATATGAAACTCAACAAATCATATAAATATATACCAGAAGTATAATCAGTGTTTTATAAAATCATTCAAAACTGTTATTTTTGCAGAAAAAAATGTTAATTTCTTAAAAATTAATTATTTTAGTGAATGTTTAATGTTTGAAAGATATGAGAAAATAACTTTTAACTTAAACACCTGCTAAATATACATTCAGATATTACTGACATTTTTTCTTTTCAGCACTTGGCATAATTAATTATGGGTTAAATAACTTTCATATACTTAAATATTAAAATATATACAATTTTTATTTAATTTTCAAAGCCCCAAATCAAAGCAAGGAAATCAATAAAACATCCACAACGCAGCTGGTGGCAGCCAAAACATGCAGGCCACCTCTTGTCATGTGACTTTGGGATCAAGCATTAGATCAAAAGCACTCCAATCACAGCCATGTTCACACCAGCTTTTCAGCACTGATCTTGCATATTTCCCAGACATGTTCCATGAGATCAACGTCAAAGCTTCTCAAGTGATACCCAACAAGAGAAACTAAATACTAAGGAATAAGATTTTATTGAGTAGAGCTGAGCTTTTGAGGGCCACAAACCACTCTAACAGCTAAGATTTTTCTCCCCCATCCCTTTCCCTCAAGAATCACTTTTTGCTCGTTGTAGGGAGACATCACACTTGTAGAGAAAGCATGGTGTAACCTAACTAGCTTAGTCAGGACATCACTGCCACTTGTAAAATTTCCATGTAAGTAATTACTGCTGCTCTAGCACTGGGATAACTTAGTACTGATGAGACACTGAGGACCGGCTTTGCTGGGCATCATAAGCCACTTCACTTACCAGACCTAAACCCTGCAAATCCATAAATTCGAAGGACTAAATAAGAATGAACTGATGGGCAAAGAGAATTATCACATGATCAATTACTTCATTATAAGCTATTTTAGACAATTATCATATCTTAATTTTGACAATGAAACTTGTTTTAATTTTCTCCACTACTAAGCTCTATGTTCAACATTTCATCAAAGTATATTTTTTAAGAATTCCAGGACTTCCCTGGTGGTGCAGTGGTTAAGAATCCACCTGCTAACACAGGGGACACGGGTACGAGCCCTGGTCCGGGAAGATCCCACATGCCGTGGACCAACTAAGCCCATGAGCCACAACTACCGAGCCCGTGTGCCACAACTACTGAAGCCCGTGCGCTCTAGAGCCCGCACGCCGCAACTGAGCCCACGCACCACAACGACTGAAGCCTGCATGCTCGAGGGCCCGCGCACCACAACTACTGAGCCCACATGCTGCAACTACTGAAGCCCACAGGCCCAGAGCCCGTGCTCCACAACAAGAGAAGCCACCGTGATGCGAAGCCCGTGCACCGCAACAAAGAGTAGCTCCCGCTCGCTGCAACTAGAGAAAGCCCACGCACAGCCAACAGAAGGCTCAACACAGCCCAAAAAAAAAAAAAAAAAAAAATTCCAGACCTTAGGAAATTTCTGATACTGTATTCTAGACTTGCTTAAACTTGTTATTTAGCCATTGACTATAAGAATAATTACTATCTAATACTTAGTGCACTTTCTAACATTTCATAAAGAACTTTACCCTCATTTAAAATGACAGCACAGGGAATGGTCCTTTATTATACTATGTAATTGCCTCAAATGGTCTCCTGGAACCACTTAAAATATCCAAACTATAAAACACATTATATAAGGCTTCCAAAATACTGGCAAAGAACAACCCAAAATGTGACCTTGATCTGAATACCTGGTGCAAGGTAAGATATTCTTCCTCAGTATTATTTACTTTCATCCTAAACTAAAAAAATAAAGCTTACCTGTTATATCTTTGGTGCATATGGTGAGAACTCTGATGATGTTTGTGATTAGAGGTTTCAGAAGCTCATCCTGAATCACAAGGTCAGGATCTACCAATAAACATGACTGCAGAAGCCTGGACAAAGAAGACAGGTATTCTAGGAGAAAGGATACCTATTCGAAAAAGGATATAAAGTAAAACAAAGCATGTCATATGAAAAGCCCATCTCAGTGATAAAGTGTTTTAGTTCTCTATGCATTAAAGGAAGTCACCTCTGTGTAACATAAGTTAATAAAAAAGTAATAAAACATTCATCATAATTTTTAAAGACCTAAAATGAATATGCAGCAGACAAAGCATTATTTTTCTCATAAGCGTGTCACTAATGGCCACGTGAACACTGTCAACTATAATGACACCAAACAAAGCAATGTTTCCAAAACCAAATTCTGAATTCTGTTTAGAGAAAGAAAGTCTTCATATTTTTCAAGTAGCTAAATTGTAGAATCAATACCCTGGAAGAAGCACAAAAGGCACTCCCAAACCATAAAATCTACAATTTTGAAAAGAAAGATTATAAGATACTCTTTAAAGTGTACAACTGAGGGGTGGGAAAAGCCAGCTTAATAGCCTAGTTATTGCTACAAATAAAATGCAAACATGTCCAATGTTTGGTCTCAACTATCCTTCAGCATAAAAATACTATTCTTAGTTACAAAAGAAAAATTGAATCTTCCCCCAAATTACCAATAAAAACATCTCTGGAATGTTGCTTGATACATACTAATACCATAAGAAGTATTAACTGGCAAAAGTACTTTAAAAACAAAATTCTCTGATATGTAATATGTAATTTAAGAATAAACTGCGAGGACTCATTTGTCCACTATCCCCAGGCAATGAGACAGCCCATATAAATGAACTTTACAGAGATATTCTGAAGCCTCTGTCTTGTTCTGTACACACGTGCACGCACACACGCACGCACACACACACACACACACACACACACACACACACACACTGTTTTTCCTCCCACCTTATTCGGCTGCTGTTGTGAAAGCAGGGACCATTGGGCGTTTGTGGAGGCACAGTGCCTCTATGGTAAATGGCCTCAGACTATTTCCAAAGAGTTCTTCTGTCCTACTTCTCTTGATGAAAGGTACTCCCTTTATCTAATCTGCAGATATATTTTACATAAAAGTATAGGTGGTGCGACGCTTCTCCTATTGGGTAGAATGCAAGCAGTTTGTGAAATTTAATTTCCTTATTGCTGTGAAGTATTTTTTGATCCCTTCATACACTACACTACTGAAGTTACAGCGAGTCTGCCCTCTCCAGGTATGGTGTAACCATAAATAGATAAACCATGGGAGGTGAGGAAGCATTAGAGAGAGAGAGCAACTGAGCTGTCAAAGATTCTTTTGTAAATTACCATACTGAAGATGTAATCAGCTGTTGATATCGTAGATCATAAAGTAACTCTTTTTGATGTTTGAAACTCCTGCTTCAAATAAAGAGACCAACCGACCGACCCCAGGCTTCAGAACCCTCGCACCCTGGTTGCCTGCAGGCTCGCCATGCAGAGTCCTGCCCACACACTCTGCCCAGACCCACGGCCTGTTTCCTCACCTCCGACGCGTCTGCTCACACCTCTCCTCCCGGAGGCCTTTTCTGACCACCCGACAAGAAAAACATCAACCTGTCTCCCCTTTACCCATCCTCATTTATTTTTTCCACACCACTCGTCACCGTCCGATAAAACAGTTAAATTGTATTTACTGTTTACGGCCTGCCTCCTGTGCCGAGGACACGGACTTTATGTGGGCGGGGGTGGGTGTCTGCTTTGTTCACAGACTTTATGTGGGCGGGGGTGGGTGTCTGCTTTGTTCACAGATGCATCACCGGCACCTACAACACAACGTGGCAAAGCATATGCTCCAGAATTTTTCTGCAATGAATGATCTTATATAAGGACAACAAGGCAAGAACATTTAGTCTACATAGGCCAGGTAGTGCAACAGTAAGAGCGTGGCTCCTTCCTGAACCAGCCTGCGCGGGCTGGAATCTCGGCTCGGGCCCTTACTGTGTGAGTGACCCCGGGCAAGTGATTCATCTCTGGGCTCCAGTCATTTCCTTCATGAAACAGGGCCGCTAATGCTGCTTCATGGGGTTGACGTGAGGATGACATACATTCACACAAACAGGCACCCGTGAAGGCCTGTGACTGTTATGACTCATTCGTTCCACAGGGACTGGATGAGCGCCTGCCGTGGAAGCGCACTCTGCCCGACACTCAGGACACGACGGCAGGAAACAGGACGGCCCTGCCTCCGCGGAGCCCTGAACCCTCTCGCCCCATCTCCGCCTCGCAGATTTGCTCTGGCCACTCCTTTCTGCTTCCTGAATAGGCCGGCTCTCAGGGGCCCTGCCAGGCCCCGTAGGACCAGCTTCCTCACTAACTTCAGGCCACACGTCACTGTCTGGAAGCCCCTCCCCGACCACCCTATGCAGAAAAGCCCTGCCCCCCCAACTCTGACCTCACGTCCTGTCCCTGCTTTAGTTTTTCTTCTTCGACGTCTAACACATCATCAGGCATGTATGGAGTTGCTCACTATCTACTCTCCCAACTTGAGGGAAAGGGTCTTTGCTTTATTCATTTAGGGAAGATCCTGGTAGGCCCTTAATAAAGATTTGGTGGATGGACAGACAGGAAAATGGAGGCGATGGCCATTTTGCAAATAAGCACACTCACAAGTGAAAACGCTGCACTGGGACAGTGTTTGGAAGGTGATGCACAGTGCTACCCTCCCTTGCCCTGGGGCGTCTGCCTTGTTCAGAAAGCTCAGAGAAGACATCACAGAGCAAAAGATACTGCTAGCCCACCGTAATTATCTCTAACCCCAAATAAATCGTGTAGCCCTTCTTACAAAATCTGATTTTACGATAACACTTCTATTAGCAGCAACTACACTAAATATCTGTGAAGGAACAAATATAGATTGATTCTTATTAGACTGAGTTTTGAATACACACAGAATTTAGTCACCTAAGTATTTCACAACTTCAATTTAGGTGGAAATGACAGAGACAGCCTAAAATCACAGAAGGGGAAGGTGGGCTCTACAACATCCCCCTTTTTTAACAGGCTGCTCAAAGATACCCAGATCCTTGATTAAACATTTCTAGCTGGTTAATGATGGAACCAGGAATACAATCTAGGTCTTCAAACCCCACTGCTCTTTTCTACCATCTATTAAGTAACCTATTTCAAATAAGCTCATCATACCACGTATATCCTGAGAGATTTTCAACCTTCTCCTGTGG
Source organism: Kogia breviceps (assembly GCF_026419965.1). Classification (NCBI taxonomy): domain Eukaryota; kingdom Metazoa; phylum Chordata; class Mammalia; order Artiodactyla; family Physeteridae; genus Kogia; species Kogia breviceps. The sequence continues at coordinate 7,100,821 of NC_081324.1, read as the reverse complement.
TTAGTATACCCTCAGCAGAATTCATGTTTCTGGCACTTAAGGGTAAACGAACGCACGCGCAGACGCAGGAGCTTACCTGAGCCTGGGTGTGTTCAACAGGAGGTGACGCAGGCAGCAGGGCCTGGAGCTCCTGGACGCTTGTCTCTATGAGGGTGGCATCTGCGATGCTGTGAAGGACAGAGAAGGAGCACCCTTCAGATGATCGGTATGCTTATTACTGAAGACTAATTCATCAGAATTTAAAGTTCAGATATAACCATGGACAGAGTTCAAGAAAAAGGATTTTTATAAAATAACGGAAATAAATGTTTATAAAAAGTTACCCTACAATATTTCAGAACACAGGAAAAGATCTCATCAGATAAATGTGGGAAACAAAGAATTCTAAGAAAAATATCTTAAAAGCAGAATAAAATATAATAAAGCCCTTGCAGAAGGAAAAGAAACAAGAGAAAGACCTTGGTGGTTATGTCCCTATTTAAAACAGGAAAAACATTTGCCAGGAAATAAGTTCTGATTTAGAAAGTAAAAAACAAAATAATGAAAAACAAACAGGAAAAAAAATTTTAAATCAGAAATAAAGAACAGGGATGGAAATATAAGCCTTTGCCATAAAAGAGTCTTTAATACCTCTGTGCCCTCAATGTCACAACAGACTCTTAACTGACTCTGGAGAAGCAAGAATATTCCTAAAGCCCCATTCCGACCCTTTTTGAGGCAGGAAACATTCAAGAAGGAAAGGCAATCGACTGGCAGTTTCCTTTCTTCAACTCTAGTAGGCATCAAAGTAGCAAAGATGACAAATGAATGTAAACAGAACTCACACCCTGCTGCTTAATATAAAGGGCGGAGTAAAGGAGTAATCACAACTGAGTGAAGGGAAGCAAGGAAGACTTCTTTCTTTTTAGACTGTCATTATCCCAGAAAGAAAGAGAAAGCATTGTGATTTGGCAAAGAGGAGGAAGACATTTCAGACAGTGCATGCTCGAAGGGCAGAGACACAGAAATGCAAATGAATATGTGGTGAACAGGAGGGAGGTACACTTGGCTAGAATCAACATATGTCAGGAGAAAAGGAACACTTACGATAAAAGAGTCTCCTAGACAACATCACTTGTAACCCTAACAGTAACCCCATTAACTAGGTGTTATTAATGACACTTCAGAGATTAACGTTTCTTTCCCAAGGCTGCAACACTAGGGAGAGAAAAAACTCTAATTAGGACTTAAGTCAGACTGAATTCAATATCCTTGGACTTTTTAACTATACCATATAGCCAATCAGGAAATCAGAAGAAGTTATGTCAGACACTGATTAACATTAGATAAATGAAAGAACCAAATAATGATTTCCCTAAATTTTTTCAGACTGCTTTCTAATAAAACTCTCAGGCTCCCATAACTAAATAACTCCAAATGAACTTTAAAAATGACTTTTCAAGCCAAGGGCATTATTCTGCTATGACTGCTAGGGAGATGACCCCTCACTCCTCCTTCAATGCTGAGCGACCAAGGAGACTTGCATCGCATTCCTTGAAAGTGGCAGAGGACAAATAAGGTTTCAGAACTTCGGAGTTTAAAAAAAAATCAGGACGGGGAGCTGGGGAAGCTTAATAGTCAACATAACAAACCCACCCAAGTGCTTTAAAAGATCTAAAATAAAAACTGTCGAGACAATTCTGGCAAAAGCAAAAACCTGCAGTCTACACGCCTCTCTGGGAGTATTTATCTCTTACCTACAAAGAAGCTCTATGAGACTAGCTTGTCGAAAAGCATTTGCAGTGTCGCCTGGAGTCGTTGCCAAGAGGCTGTCTAGGAGGCTGCACATCGCAGAAAGAAGAGGCGGAGTGACAAAAACACACTGTCTGGGCAGAGGAGCAGAAAGGGATGAATCATGAGGAAGCCGTGGAGTTGCAGTTTCATGCTGACCTATTATTGAAATAAGTGTGAAAATTATCACCATTTTGTTTACCTTGCGGTTATGTACAATATTCACAGGTTTTGCTAATCAGAGGAAAGTTCCTAAAATTGCCAAAGAGAGATGGCTGGGAAATTCCCTTAACTGTTCAACACACCTCAACCCCGAAGCTAGGGAGTCAGACGTCCAACCCCTCCAGAGTGTGTGTGTGTGTGTGTGTGTGTGTGTGCGCACGTACACAAGGGTGTGTGTGTGTGTCTACCTTGGGTGACAGTGTACTAATCAAGACAAGAAGGGCAGGGCATGGTCTTGTGTCCCAGGCATTCAGACACTGAGGAACAAACAGATGCTCCACAATCCTTTTTTTTGAAACTCTAGGGGTCAGAAGTGTTTCAGAATTCAAAATATTTTTAGATTTTAGAAAAGTAATAAGGTACGTGTACCATATATTAATGAACACTTCCAATAGAATCTTGGGCATCAGCCCATAAGGAAATAAATATTTCCGCAATGTAGCAGACACATAATCACAGCAAGCAGGATGAATACATAAGCAAATACAACCTCAAACTAGGATGGGTCAGATTTTGCAGCCAACTATATGCAGGTAAGGGCAAGTTTTACTGCCACCTGTGTTCTGAGAAAACTTTCCGTTTTCAGAGATTCTGGATTTTAGAATTGAAGACATGAGGGAACTTTCCTAGAAGACTCAGCAGGCTACTGCTAACAAGAAAGCTTAATCTGCCTCAAGATTCCCTCATGACCTTCGTTTATTTCTTTTTTAAAGAAACATCATATTTTGAATAAATCAAACTTACAGAAAAGTACAAGAGTTCAAAAATTCCCAATATACCTTCACCCAGATCCCTAAATATTTGTATTTTACCACATTTTATCTACCTACCTACCTACCTTCTTATGACTGTTTGTGAGCTGCACACAAATGCCCCTTTAATCCTAAGTTAACTTCCTAAAAACAAGATTTTGTCTTTTATAACCACAGTACAATTATCAAAACCAGGAAATTAACATTGATGCAGTGGTGCTACCTAATCCATAGACCTTTTCCAAATTTTGCATACTGTCCCACCAACATCCTTTACAGCAAAAGGAAAAAGTTCTTTTTCTTGTTTGGATCCAATTCGAGATCTGCTTTGCCTTTAGTTCTCATGTCTCTGAGTTTTGAACTGGAAGGGTTCCTCAGTCTCGCTTTATTTTTCAGGACCCGGACATTGTGTGAAGGACGCAAGCTAGGCCCCTTGTAGAGTGTCTGAATTTGATGTTCCCTCACAATTGGATCTTCAGGACATCATATCATGAGAAACATGATTCCTATCTGGCCCGTTATGGGTGGTGTTATCTTTGGCCATTTGATGGATTATGGTGGTGTCTACTAGGTTTCTCCATTATAAAGTTATAATATTTTCCTTTGTAACTAACTAATTCCGTGGAGGAGGCACTTTGGAACTATTTACTGTCAAGACAGATTTGATATTTTAAACTAAATTGGGAAAATTAAACTTAGGGAATTCCACAGAAATAGTTCAAATGCTTTTAAGGGAAAATTTTATATATTCACAAAAGATGTACTACATGTCTTCAGCATTTCTAGGGCAGCATACAGAAGAAAAGAATACCAATAAAATAGGAGGGGCTTAACATTTAAGAAATTCAAACTCATTCAATATATTTTTTAAAATTTAATATTTTATCTGGAGAGAACTATCTCAGTTATTTATATTTGTAATACTCAAATATACTAACATTTTTAAATTTTGTAATGATTCTTTTCAACTTGGTAGATCAAATGTATGCTTATAGATCATGAGACTCTGTTAAAGCCTTTCTTAAAACATAAAAAGATTTTTCTTTTACAAAAGTTAGAAACTAAACTTGAAAATGACAAGTTGGACATCTAAAGTGGCCCTAATGTACATGATAGGGAAAATTCTCATCATCCTGCTCTAAATCGCTTTGGGGCATAGTAATTCCCTGGTTAATCAATGATTAACAGAGCAAGAAATAAAAGGACTAACCAGCTTCATGGAGAAATCCTTCGCTGAGAATTCCAGCTGAGGGCACTATAATCTCATTATCACTAAAAAAATTTTATCTTAACACTAACTATTTTAAAGAGACGGAATTTAGAAAGATATGTGACAACAAAATTGCTTTAGTCTTAAGGCTCACTGACAAGATATATTTAATGCTTTCTAGTACTATTCAAGGATTCGTTGGCAGATTCAACAAAAAGGAGTAAAATACTTCTTTGTCAAATACATACACTGAAGTAATTGGCAAACAGTAAAACTGTGCATGAATATGTATTCTAAGCACAATCCTTGAAAATAAAATAAATCCAAGTCAAGAATAATGAAATCAAAAAACAAAAATCACACAACTGTATGTTCACGTAAAAACCTGTATGACTGTTTGTAGCATCATTATTCATAAAAGCCAAAAAGCGGAAACAATCCAAATGTCCATCAGCTGATGAATGGGTAAATGAAAAGCAGTATATCCATATATCCATATATATCCATATAGTCTATCCTCAGGGTGGGACATCACATTCAGTAATAAAAGTGAATCACTGACACAGACTACGACTCGGACGAGTCTTAAGAACATCCTGCCGAGTGAAAGACGCCAGACACGAAGGAACACATATCATGTGATTCCGTTTTTAGGAAATGTCCAAAACAGGCAAATCTATACAGAGGGAAAGTATATTAGTGATTGCCTCAGGCTGGGGAGAATGGGGGAGATCAGGAGTGATTGCTTATGGGAACAAGGTTTCTTTTTGGGGGAGATGAAAATGTTCTAAAACTGACTGCGGTAATGATTGCACAACTCTGTGAATATATTAAAAAACAATGAATTGTACACTTAAAATGGGTGAACTGTATCAATGCAAATTATATCTCAACAAAGCTGTTTAAAAAGTAGCAACGTAACACACTCTTAGAAATAAATATTCATGAAATTCATTATCAAATTTCATTTCATGCTCTGTGTCCTTAGCCACTTAAAACAACCTGAGTTTGCTCCTTTTGTTCTTAAGAGGATCAAATGAGTACTTTCTATAATTAAACTCTTTAGTATATTGTTAACATAAATTACTAAAAACCAAAACGAGACATTGTTTAGGAAGTTATGGAACAAACACTGTAATGAAAATTCAGAGTAAAGTCTCACTTAAGCAAGTATCTCTAAAGTTTTAGAAAGCATTTTCTCTGCACATGCTTATATTTCAGTGTTTAAAATTATCTTTTTTTTAGGTAGTATATACTATATAGGTTAGGAATTTAATGCTACTGAATAAAGGTCTATCAACTGTCTTAGAAGAAACAAAAGTTAGGCTGTAATCTATATAAATATATGAAGCATAAAGCATAATAGTGTTGGAGGCAGTGCCTAACACAAAGAGTAAAATCGATATATTGTCATTAATAAAAATAAATCCTAGGCTACTCACCACACATTTCTAACGAAATAACAAAATAAAACACTCTGTGTGCTTTAAAATGAAAGCATAGGCTTTGCAAAATACTTATGACCCCATTCTCGTCACTTTCAAGTGGATTACTGTGGTCAACTGAGGTGTTTTCCCAAAAGGGAAAAAAAATGAAGCTAATTAATATTCATTAGTTCCTCGATTCAAACACCAAATATCTATTCTTATCTAATAGGAAACCATATGGCAGACTGTTTATTTGATGGCCAAATTCCCATTTATTAGTTAAGAGTATTTGTTTTGTTAATTTCTGATATATTTATTCTATCATGTTCTGTGATATTTCATTTTGTTCTTATCTAGACAGTTTGTTCTGTGACTTATTTAATTTGGTTCTTATCTAAACATTTACTTTCAACATATCTGCCTGGACCAACTTATTATCTTTATTTTTGAAAGTAGAATGTCTTCCTAAAAGGATACCTTGAGCCACAAACTGGTCATGTGAGGCTTCAGGGAGAGGCGCCGTGCAGAGCACTAGCGGCTGAAATTCAGCACTTGCCGACGAAGCTGCCACCTAGGGATCAGTAAAGAAAATCATTCTATACTCGGAACAGTCACTCATTAACATTACTAATTGGAAAATGAAACACGAGCAATATATATACAAGATATCCTCGAACAAAAAGGTATATTACAAAAGTATACTAGTTTGTATAACTGGAAAATATTCCATATCTTGAGAGTTAAAACAGGTTTTTGAATGGCATTTTCCACTTCTTCTTATAGGACCTGTTACAGTTTATATAAATCAGTAACTCAGAGGAGCAAAGTTTTTATTTGAAGCCCATCTAGATTTTAAGGTCCTGATAAAGCCTATTCCCACTTACGCTCAAATGTTGAAAGGCCAAAAAAAAAACCACTATTTTATAATTCGTTGTGTCCTTCGAGATATTTTGCACTTCTTAATTCATAATAAAAGGGTTTTTTTTTAAAGTTTCAAATGGCACACACAAATTGTAATAGTGCCTCTAAAAGAATCAGCAGAAGTATTAAAAGATTGTCCTCTACCTCTCCCCATGTCACAAATGAACTGTTTTTAAAAATTAGGCAATATCTGACATTGTTCTTCAGAATACATTTTTTGAAAACATTAAACATAACAGAAATTCTGTAGAAAGCAAACACAATTTCACGCACAGGTTTACCAATGAGCAGGCTGTAAAAGCCTTAAAACTGAAAAAGCCCAAACTGATGTCAAGTACCTCATATGTGTAAAATACTGTATCTTCCCATCAATTTTCTTTTCTCTGAGACAGCATGAACTTTCCATACTTGGATAAGCTCCAGGTCCGTGCATGCATACAGGTAAGCTGTCTACAGAACTTATGAATCAACCCTACCACAAACCCAGATACTGTACAGCTCATGATATTTGCATATTGATTACATATCTATTCTGACGCTTAAAGTAGGTACCTTAGACTTGATATAACAGGATGAAAACAAAACCCAAGGTTATTTTCATTTGCAGTTTCTGATAGTAAAGAGAATATAAATTTGAAGAAAATGGCACACGAAATTAATACATAGTTTTAAAAAAATCCCTCTTTCAACTTAAGACCTCAATCGCCTCTCACCACTTCAAGTATGACATTACAGTAATAAGAAATAAGTGACAGAAGTTGTAGCCAAAAAAGTAAGCTAAGCACATAAAGTCACCTAAAAATGAAGGCTGGATAAATGTCAGTCTAAATAAATCACTCATAAATAAGCATGTATAAAATGCCTTATTTGATATAACATTAGATCTACATAACAGGGAAAAAACCTAAAGACATTTAAAAAATTATATTTACCTACAACTGGTTATAAGAGATGTGTTTAAAAAAAAAAAAAACCAGTTCCTGTCAATAGACATCAGATAACTTTTAGCGTGTGAAGCAACAAGCATACACGGAGACTGACGTCACAACCGTGCAGGAGCTGATGAATGAGCCTGGCTCCTGCCACAAGCTCCCCTGGTTACACAAGAAAATTTAAGAGGACAAGGATGCCGGAATCCTTTATCTTTTCACTGAACATCTTTTTAGTTGGCAAACACTCAAGCAGTCCTCACTACTGATGAAAACAGAGATAGCATTCACTGCAGGAAAAGAGAGCTTCTGAGGGCCACTAAATACCTGGCTCATTAGAACGCTAAGGTGCCATTCGTGACCAAGGTCAGGCATTAATAAACACCATGATTTTCCTCCGTATAGTCCAAGGAAGGGATACACAAATTTTGAAAATATGATTTTAGAAAGCATCTAATAGTTGCATTATAGCTTACCCCATATGGCTGAGAAAACACAAGAACTTCTTTCTATAGCAATACACTGTGTTTTAAAAATTGATTAGGGATGATTTATATTTCTACTAGCCTTTCCATATTTTTAAAATTTGCTATATTAACATATTACTATTCTAATAAATAAAGGTAAAAAAGTATTAAGCTGACTTGCTCTACGACTATGCTCAAATCCTGCTTGCTTGAAAATAATCTTCAATGGACATTCATTTGATTATATTTAATAATACACATCAATACATAAATGTATTGTCATCCTGTTCTATAAAATAACTTTTAACTACCATCAAACAAATGTCAATTCATCTTTCTCTAATATCCTCTGTAATGCTTCATGACATTTTACTTTGCTGAAATGCCTTCATATCTTTACAGCTGTTATCGCTTATCTCTTCAAATCCAAACCCGGACTCAGCTCTCCTGGCTCACCCCACCTGGTTACACCAGGAATCAAACTTCAGCCTCTTCTTCCCACCCTCAAAACAACCCCATCTTGCATTTCCTGAATATCTAAGGCATTCAGTACCACACAGCTTGGCATTCAGCTATTTCCTAATTATGCTTTATGTTCTCAAGTAGACTTTCAAACCTCATAAGTGGGTACTGAATTCTAAGACATATTTGAGTATCTTTTTAGTTTCTTGCAAACGTGTACATAATACAAAAAAAGGATTGATCCTTTAAAACCCATTTCAATTGCCACTTCTTACACAAAATCACTGCCTATTTCATCATTCCTTCTAATCTAAGCTCACTGCACCCTGACTGTAACATCTATTTCGGGACTAATCACATCTTGCTTTGTAGTGAAGGAGCAAAACACCATGGCCAACGACCTGGGTTCTAGAGCTAAACACACTTCTGGATTCAAATAACGCTCCACCAGTTAGCAGTGCTGGAACCTTACACAAGACACTTATTCATTCCATGCCTTAATCTCTTCTTCTGTAAAACAGTAAAATGATTTTCAATTTTTTAAAGACTAAGAGGACCCACGAGTAAAATTTCTTTATAAATGTTTAAATAAACTTAAAGTAAAATCAGTTTTCCTTAAATTAGTGCTCCAGGAAGTTTGAAGAATCACATATTTCACAAAGAAAAGCTCAAAAGCAAATGACCCACATTTCCTCTTTTTTGATAACTGATAAAACAGATTTTTAAAAATACAGACATAGGGCTTCCCTGGTGGTGCAGTGGTTGAGAGTCCGCCTGCCGATGCAGGGGACACGGGTTCGTGCCCCGGTCTGGGAAGATCCCACATGCCGCGGAGTGGCTGGGCCCGTGAGCCATGGCTGCTGAGCCTGCGCGTCCGGAGCCTGTGCTCCGCAACGGGAGAGGCCACTGCAAAAAAAAAAAAACAAAACAAAAAAAAAACCAGACATAATTCTGCTCAAGAACAGCAGAAAAGATCAAATTTTGTTCTTAAAGCTGTTGCTACAAACTGGTTTGTCCTAGGCATAAACACCTATCTAATTTGGGTATTTCTGAGACGTACAAATGTGATTTCAGGAGGAAAAACAACTGATACCTGACCTCTCTTCCCGTGGGGAAAGAGACACTGAGTCGAGGGAAGCCATCTCTGAAAAGGCATTTATTACCAGGGCAACACTCCCAAGGTAACAATGACACTCCTTACTCTACCTAGAATTTGCAAAACATACAAGTCGCAAATCAACTAAACTAAAATTCATTAGATAACACCATTAAAGTCCCTAATGTGGTGTTAACAGCACAGAAAGGATAATGACCCAGCAACGGCACACTGGATGATACAACCCATATCAAAAGACAGTGCTGGGCTTCCCTGGTGGTGCAGTGGTTGAGAATCTGCCTGCGGGTTCAAGCCCTGGTCTGGGAGGATCCCACATGCCACGGAGCAAGTAGGCCCGTGAGCCACAACTACTGAGCCTGCGCATCTGGAGCTTGTGCTCCTCAACAAGAGAGGCCGCAATAGTGAGAGGCCTGCGCACCGCGATGAAGAGTGGCCCCCACTTGCCACAACCAGAGAAAGCCCTCGCACAGAAATGAAGACCCAACACAGCAAAAATAAATAAATTAATTAATAAACTCCTACCCCCAACATCTAAAAAAACAAGATAGTGCTTTCCTCAGAAAGACAAAGTGGAAAAACAAACCAATCAACAAATTGTATCTTTTCTCAATTCTGGGAGACATACAAAATAATGATATAAATAACCAGATAAACTCATTAGCAAGATTTACATCCACTCAACTGATACCTCAATTTGTAACTTCAACATTTTCTTATACCTGAGAAAGTATTAGTTGGTCTGGGTACTGACAGTTTAGGTTTAAAGTAATACTGGTATAAGGGCTTCCCTGGTGGTGCAGTGCTTAAGAATCCGCCTGCCAATGCAGGGGACACGGGTTTGATCACTGGTCCAGGAAGATCCCACATGCTGCGGAGCAACTATGCCCATGTGCCACAACTACTGAGCCTGCACTCTAGAGTCCGCAAGCCACAACTACTGGGCCCACAAGCCACAACTACTGAAGCCCGTGTGCCTAGAGCCCGTGCTCCGCAACAAGAAAAGCCACTGCAATGAGAATCCTGCACACCATGACAAAGAGTAGCCCCTGCTCACCGCAACGAGGGAAAGCCTGCACACAGCAACAAAAACCCAACACAACCAAAAAGAAAGAAAGAAATTTAAAGCAATGGTATAATGAATAAACTCTCCATATTTCTCTCCTGCTGTAAAAAAGATACATAGTATATCTCATATGGTAAGGAAAACATGACAATTCGTAGAACTGGGGTAATTAGATTAATTTTTGTGAATAAAAGTCATCAGTTCAGTGAGTAATTCACCAATACCAAATCTCTTCTGTTTGGAAACCAAAAAAGAAAGAAAAAAGTTGACTGTAAAAATTCTAACAGGTAATACTAATCTTTTGAGAAACTACAAGAAGGTAAATCTTACATAAGATTATATATATGAATTCTTAAGAAAAAAAACAGATTTCACTGGTATGTATTTCTAAAAGTCTGTGTGATATCCTAACATAAAAAAGTTAAAGACTTTTGCATTAATAGAGGTGCTTCTATTTTAATAATGATTATAATAAGTGACATATTTCCAAAGTGTTTCTTGGAAAATCTAGTATCTTAATCTCTAAGATTTATATATTATTATAAAATAGAGAAATACAAAAGTTTGATTTGCTTTTGTTTTTTGTATGTAAGTTTTCTTGTATAGAATAAATATAACTTGGGGACTTCCCTGGTGGCACAGTTAAGGATCCGCCTGCCAAAGCAGGGGACATGGGTTCAAGCCCTGGTCCGGGAAGATCCCACGTGCCGCGGAGCAACTAAGCCAGTGTGCCGCAACTACTGAACCTGCACTCTAGAGCCCGTGAGCCACAACTACTGAGCCTGCGTGCCACAACTACTGAAGCCCGCATGCCTACAGCCCGTGCTCCGTAACAAGAGAAGCCACCGCAATGAGAAGTCCACACACTGCAACGAAGGGTAGCCCCTGCTTGCCGCAAATAGAGAGAGCCCGCGCGCAGCAACAAAGACCCAACGCAGCCAAGTTAATTAATTAATCAATTATTTTTTAAAATGTAACTTGATATCTACAAAATAGCTAACTCAAAGTTATTTACAGCAATTACTATTTACTACATACCTACTATAGCAAAGAACTGAAGAACGTACAAAGATTTCAAAGTTAGTCTACAGCCCTTTAAACAAACAGGGTAACCTAAGAAGACTTATTTTTAAGCACATATTAACGCGGTACTTCTGTGAACTAAATAACCAATTAATACAATTCCCTTTAGCATTGAATCATATAATTATTTCTCTTATTGAGACAAAGATACACACTATTTCTTTTCTTGCAAAAGAAAGCATGACATCTAGTGGAATTAGAGTAATTATTCTGTTTTTCTAAATAAAGATTCAATTTAGCACTAAACAGAAACTCTTTGGAGTCTAGAGGGAAAAAAAAAAGTCTCTTAAAACTTAGCAAAAAGTACCAGTCTCTTGAGAAACTGTAGGTGAAACTTATTAATGCCTGTATAATTATTTAATTCTCATATTATTTTTGCTCCTGGAAGCAGTGGTGTCGAGGCTTTGCCTTCCTAATAGGTTCTACAACACAGTATATTGTTCCAAAAATACACTGCAGGGCTTCCCTGGTGGCGCAGTGGTTGAGAATCCGCCTGCCGATGCAGGGGACACGGGTTCGTGCCCCGGTCTGGGAAGATCCCACATGCCGCGGAGCGGCTGGGCCCGTGAGCCATGGCCGCTGAGCCTGAGCGTCCGGAGCCTGTGCTCCACAACGGGAGAGGCCACAACAGTGAGGCCCGCATACCACAAAAAAAAAAAAAAAAAAATACATTGCAATGCTTTCCAGTTGAGAAAAGCATGATTTTGTATGCTTATAAAACAAATGAAACCTAGCATGTCATTATTTAGAAATACTTAGTGTCTCAAACTTTTTAGAACAAAGCACCTTATAAATTAAAAAAAAAGGAAGAAAGGCAGGCAAGTGTACATAAATTTCAGGTATTTCAGATAATCAAGACAACCTTCTATTTGATGCAAGCATTTAGAAATGTGTTTAAAATCATTAGTACCACACTGGAATCATCTGAATGGATCAACATTCTTCAAACTGCCTTGTCCTTAAGCAAAATTTCAGGGTAATCAAGCATTACTAATCATATGGGATCTGTTCTCTTTTTCTACTACTACTGATAAACATTTTAAAACTTTTGAACTTCCGGTTCTATCAAAAAAGGTAGGAAAGAGGTTGAAAATTCATCTAAAAGGATATTCAGTGCACTTATTTGAGCAAGACAGACACTAGTTCTGCAAAAGATGGCACTTTAAATAAAAGATCACAGTTGTTATGGTCGTAACCTTATATTTCACATCCATTCTTATCCTTCCACTACGTAAATTCAAAATTTTTCAGAAATTCAAAATGCAGCACTTATGCGTTCTTTGGAAGTACCATTGTTTCCAAAGTGGAGAGAGAACTTGGATCTCGATCTTGACTGGACATCCGAGATGGAGCCCTCCAAAACTTGAATGAGTCATCTAAACCTGTGACAACAAGAAAACTGTCAACATGAATAGTCTTCCGGGCACCGTAACGATTAAAAGAAAGAATACAGCTTACATGAAACCAATCCAGAACTAAAGAAGTGTGAAAGAAGTGTGCCTAATTTTTATTTTTCTTAATTAATTTATATACACAGCATGTCTCACAAAAAAATTTAAAACAATTAGTTGACTGCACTTTAGCTTAATCTAACACGATTTAGCAAGAGCACCAGCTCCCAAACTTCAAAGTGCAGAAGAATCATAAAGGGCTTGTTAAAGTGGTTTCCTGAGTCCCATTCCCAGAGATTCCATTCCCCAAGTCAAGGTCGGGGGTGGCGTAAATCTGCATTTCTAACAAGCTGGAAGCAGATGTCAGTGCTGCTGGTTCAAGGGCCATGCTTCCAGTAACACAGATACAGAGAAATCCAAACAATTAAAGCAGTCACTTTCCTCACAGGGACATTTGTTTAGAATGTTCAAAAACTTCATCAAATGTCATTCTCCTCTTAATGCCTCCAAGAAGTGAGCAGAAAAGTGAACTAGATATTTACATTTAAGTATTTCAGGGTAAGGGAACTTCATGTTTGCAGTTTACTCTTAAATGGCTCAGAAAAAATATATACATATGTATATATGCATATAAGTAAATATATTTCACTTATACGCACATACATACACACGGTGTAGGAGGGCAAATACAGTAAAATGTTAACATTTGGGAATTCTTTGTTCTATTCTTGTACCTTTTCTGTGGGAAATTATGTCAAGATTTTTTAACATTACTGTAAAATTTGTTTAATTTTTATTATTTTCTATTTATATCTTAAAATTATTTTTATTCTTACTATTAAATTATCATTTATTATTATGAGACATAATTATCATTTATATGCACTAAGATCTTATACTTAGAAAATCCAAGAGAATCTACAAACAAGTAGAAATTAAAAGATTTCAGCATATATTTTGATAAATGAGTAACATTCCAAAAAACAAATAGCTTTTTGATATATTAGCAAAACAAATTAGAAAATTTAGTAGGAAAGGTCTCATTCTTGATTGCCTGGGAAGAACCTTCCAAAAATTTCAGACATTAATAGAGGAAAAAACTATAAAACTTTACTGAAGGCCATGAAATAACTTATGAAACATTAGTAAGATGTCAAAAACGGTTTCCATGAAGAATTTATAACATAGAAAAATGCTTAGGCAATGTTTAGTGAAAGGAGGAAATACAAAGATGTACATAAGATATGAACACAATTATGTAAAACAAACAAAAGCTATACAGAGAAAGAAGACTGGAAGAAAATACACTGTAAGGTAACAAAGGCAACCTCTGGGTAGTGGGACAAGAGATGAATGTTTTCCTGTGTACTTTTCATTATTTTTCAAATATTTTGTAACAAAACAAACATATAGGTTTTTAACAGTTTAAGAAATGTTACATTTCATTAAAAATAGAAATATAATATTCTTACCATTTAAATCATTGCCTTCAGAAGTTCCATTAAGAGCAGAACAATTCGAATCAAACGTATACCGTCCCAGGTAACAATGTTTTACCATCTGATTCAAATGTTCATAAAAATGGCAGTGGTACAAAAGAGCCTGAAGGGCAGGTTTTCCTATGAGAGACAGGCCAGAGTCCTCATCATGGACACAGGGGCCCTGTAGGAAAAGAGGGGGAGAGAGACAGTGATTTATCACTTAATTTCTTCAAAAAGACCCACGTCTCCCCCATTCCCCTCAACAAAACAAATGGGTCCCAGATGCGACCATTCTCCTTTCACCTGCCTCTTTCCACAGGAACACCAGCCTGACCCAGGCAGAGGATTTCACAGGACTCAAGGTATCTGCTGCCTAAAAATCCACTGAAGGCACAAGGCTGATCTAGTCTCTCTCTTGAGGGGCCACTTAGCTTAACGTGGTTCTACGAAATGGCACAGCTTTAACCAAGTAATTATATACTTGAGCCACAAATAGAGCAAAAGCAGTATTTTGCAACCCACACAGAACAATGAAATGAGTTGTATTAAAATATCTGAAATAATGTGGTCCAAATAATTATGTTTAAAATTATGTTTTGTACCTATCAATAAACTAGACAGAATGAAAAGGCTCACTGATATCCACAGTAAAATCTGTTTGCCACTTTACTTCCCACTGAATTAACCCTTCTTCCAAGGGAATTCCTTGCATACATGCATGTGTGTACACACACACACACACACACACACACACCTTCCAGTAGGAGGCTGAAAAGGATCTGCCATTGCAAAATTTTAATCTCTTTGCACTTTTTTTCAAATAATTTTTTGCACTGCCACTCACTACTTTTCCTGGAATATCCAAAAGGCAAAAATCAAGCAATCCGTTAAAAGTCTGCAAAGCATCGGTTTAAAGTATGCATATAATCACATCATTAGTTTATAAATATTTCTCTCTTTTGGAAAATGATAATCAATATAGTTAAGACTATTCAAACAGACCATAACAGAGAGAAAAATAGAAGATAGAAAATCGAAATCTAAGTGCCAACAGGAAAGGTCTGGTCAAAGCCTATTCAAAGTTTACCGTTAACTGAAATTTGCACACGCGTCCCTTCTCTCATGCCTCCTGATCACCAAGGAAAGATGGATATTAAAACTTACTATCCAGGAAGATAAAGTAACAGTTAAACGTATACAGTTTAACTGTATAAAGTTAAAGATATAATTACATTAAGAAGATTATTTCCATTAACCCTACTCTTTAAGAATATTATTAAAATTAAATGTCTTACTTCAATATTAAACACTTTTTATTGTTATGAATTTGTTATTGTTGTGTTCTAATAAACCTACCCAACACTGTGAGCTTCACTCACAGTGAAGAGCAATTTACTTGTCCAAGAAGAAATAAGGCTCTTTAACGAGCAGTCACAGACGCTGGTCACCACGTTCGTTAACTTTCAATCCGGAGCTTGAGAAGCAGCAGGCGAAACAGACAGGAATACATGAACAGGGTCACGTGGCTCCCATTTGTGAACCAGGTACACATTTCAGGCAATGTGGCCCTTTCGTGCATTATTTTATTTAAATATCTTTATTTAAATATCTAGGACGAAGTAATTCATCCAAAGCCACAGAGCCAATCCTAACATTCAAAATGTTCTCTTAAGTAACTTATAGCATTCAAAAATGTAAAAAGCACACATGAGATCTGCAATAGTTGCTTAACATCACAAATTACAGCCCTCATTATATTGATTCCAGGAAGGATCAACAACCAAGAGGAGAATTAAAAATAATTCAGCAAAGGTTACTAGCTTAATTACAGCTGTGTAACAAATCCCAATAAATCAATAAAATAAAATTATTAAACAAAGTACCACAAACACTATTTTTAAATTTATTTCATAATAATACTAAGAATAATTTTCAAATATTTTATTATACATATTATATAAAATTATTCAAAATTTTTTCTTGTGCAAAATTGTGTCTATATAATTGTTTCCTGGATGAGTTAACAGCCACAGTCCAAATTAACAAAGGTTTAGCCAAAAATAGATGAAGGAATGTAAACTGTATAAATGCTGAAAACAAGTTCCTCAAGAGTTCTTAAATCTGCAGTTTCTTTATTCGGTAAAGGCCCACTGAGGCTGATGGTTTCACCATGTGCTAGGAGAAGTGTTACAAACGCACTGTCTTCTAAAATCCATCTTTTCTTTAGTTATAAATATTTTCAAAGTGAGATATTACACATGTAAATATGATGTAGAACCATAGTAGTTGTTCTATAAATATGTATAATTATCATGGTATATAATTGACATAATATTCACCCGTTAATATATTTTAAAAATTCATTTTTTTCTCTAGTTCTTACTAATATAAAAAGAAAAAAGATTTAGAAAATAAAGATAACAAAAGAAGTCATAAAAGACATAAATGTAAATCCACCTAGTAAAGTTTAGAACCTGATTTTTTTTCTTCGCCTATAAGTCACAGTGAAAATTATTTGGCCTACCAAGATTGAAAAAGTTAAACTAATTCTGATATGAACAAAAAAATTAATATCCCAGAATTTAAAAACCAGGAGATGGAAAAGATAAGGAGCAGAAAATTAATTCAAGAGGCCTAATATAAGACTCCTATAATTTCTGGAAAAATAAAGAAAAAGGAAAAGTCATTTTTAAAATAAATAAATATGAAAAAAAATTGTCAGAGCCAAAAGAAATAGAACATCTATGTCTCCAAATTAAGGAGCTTAATAAATATCAAGCAAGAGAAATGAAAAGACAGAGAATCATAAAATTCTAGAACATTAAAGACAAAGTGAAGATAGTAAAAGAAAAAGTCATCCATAAGAGGTAAAAAGAATCAGATGGAAAAATTCTGGAGAGTGCCTGCATGCTCTCCCTGTTTCGTTTTGCCTCGTTGCAGCCGAGAAAGCAACATGGGTCACCAGCAGCTCTACAGGAGCCATCCAAGAAAATTCGGCCAGGGTTCTCACTCTTGCTGCGTTTGCTTAAACCGGCATGGTCTGATCCAGAAATATGGCCTCAATATGTGCCGCCAGTGTTTCCGCCAGTACGTGAAGGACATGGGCTTCATTAAGTTGAACTAAGTGTGAACTTCTTGAATGGGTCATCAAGCATATCTACTTTCCTCAGAAACAAAACTAACTCTCTGTATATAAATAAAAATGTTAAAACTTAAAAAAAAAAAAAAAAAAGAATCAGATGGGTATCCAACTTCTCATCCGTAGCACAAGATGTTAGAAGACAGTGGAGCAAAATTCTTATGAGGAATGATTTCAGCCTAATACCTAGTAGCCCAAACTATCAATCCAGTGCACTTTAAATACATTTTCAAACAAACAAGAACTCAGAAGTTTGTCACTAATGCATTTGTTTTTAGGTAGGAATACAATTATTTTGAGGATGATTACTAGGAAAGGGGATTCTAACTGAAGAGAAAGGATGATTAAGAGCTTAGAAAAACTTGAGCTATGATACGGACTCACAATGCAAGAAAAAAAATTAACAGAAACTCCAAGGGCAAAAAAAAATCACCCAACGCCCAAATCAGGTTTTTAAATCACACACACACACACACACACACACACACACACACACACACACACACACACACACACACATATAAATACCAGGAAAGTTTTCCTCTGAGTGCCAGAGCGGTCATAGCCCTGAAAGCATAGATAAGGAAGTGTAACCACAGCCCAACAAATAATGGCTCTGTAGCAAATTACTAGTTTTCACTTTTTAGAATCAACTTATAGATATAAGGAGGCAATAGACGAGAATCTAACCGTAATCAGCCTTCAAAAAGTAAGAGTAGAGATGAAACTGGCAAAAGATTGGCAGTAGAAATGGGGGACGAGATACCGATAGAAGGAACAACTTAGCCGCATCTTACCTTCTAAATGGGGGCGGGCAAGAGATATGACCCATAGGTAAGGAGACCAGAAACAGCAGGGGTGACCAGGGGAGAAACTAAGACCAGTAACAGAACTATATTGGCAGGACATTGGTTAAGTGAGCTAAATCCTATGTACTGACACAGTAAAGGAACAAACATACTGTATTACTGCAAACACACTATTTAGAGACAGGAAGGCAACTAACTACCTGAAGAATTAAAATCAGTAGGAGGTAAAGCTGTCTCTGTGAATGAAGAGAGTAAAGAATTTCATTATAAGCTCTATTACCTTTTTTAACCATATATATTCATTACTTGAAAAAAATAATTTCTTCTAAAAATTCAAACATTTCACTCGAAATATTTTTAAACCTCTCAAACAAAACCAGATGATCTGGAATGTGTACATATCACGAAACCATTAGTTATTTTTTATGTGATTTGTTTTCGCTAAGCCTTTCGCCTGAATCCCCAAGCTCCACGCGCCAGAGCTTCCTAGTAGCAATGGCGCATTGTCAACAGAGCTTGAATCACAGCAGCGAATCCAAGTCCAGCAAGAGCGCAAAAGATGGTGCAGCTCGGGCTTTCCCCACATGACTAACATACAAGGGCCAGGACAATGAAGCCTTTCACGCACGTACTAGGCTTCGCTCCACAGATTCATCAGTAATTGATGGGGCTGCCTTCTGGTAAAGTGGGGAAATCAGCACAGGCTAATTGCTCTGCCTCAGGGCATCTATATCCGTACCAGCCTTGCCCTCAGGGGAGTGCTCGGGCTGCCGGATCATCTGCCAAATTGCCAGGGAGGGCTGAGAAGGACAGTATGCAAAGAAAGAAAACTCTTCAAATCACCAGGAGCCATAACAAATACATGTGCAAAGGAAACGTCAATTATGTCAGAGAATACTCCGATTAATTTGAAAATATTGTTCTCAAGGATGCAGTAAGCTACAATATTACATTTAAAACATTTTACTCCTAGTGTCACAGTACTAACATACCCATTAGCTATGATTCAAAAGGAACTAGAAGCAAAACAAAATTACATGTAAGAAGAATGGAGAATATTTTCAAGAAGAAAAAGGAATTATTTGGATACATAACAAATTTTTAAATGCTATAATGTAATGCAGAGATTGAAAAAAATGACCCTAATTACATAAGAAATCCCTAACTACATATAAATTATGAATATAGTTAAAATGATATTGTTTCTCTGACACCAAGTACTTAGCATTTTGTGAAATCGATACTCATAATGATCCATGATGAACACATTAGAAGATGAAAAATATGCAATGATAATTATCACACCAAATATGAAAACGATACACACTACAGCTATAAATGAGTCAGCCATCTCTCTACAACACTTACAAACACATATGCAGACAGTCTACCTATGTCCATGGAGAGTGTATAGAAGCAATGACCCCTCCCTTAGAGCAAGGAGCATATCTAGAACTCATTTACATATACATTCTCCATTGAAAGAAATCAGGGCTCTTTGAGCAAATATCTGATTCCATGGTGGCACTGGGAAACTTGAGAGCATCTTGCTATGCCAGAAAGTAAACAAGGACTCAAGGGTTGATAAAGACATGTTAAAAGGATATAGGAGTCTTCCTGAAGGAAGTCCTCCTAGCCAAATCTGAAACAATTTGAACATCTAAATAAATAATGATAGAAAGAGATCATAATCCATGAAACATACTAAGAATCCTTGAGTCCATACTGGTGTAAATAAATAAGTGAATAAATAAATAAGAAAGGAAGGCTCTTCCTTACAGTAAAATGTAATTAATGTGGCAAAAATAATGGAATTAGAAAATCATCATTTGGCAACCATTCTGTAATAACTGCTTCAGACAAGAATCACAAATGGAAGTTAAAACTAATAAAAGTTGATGAGAAATAAGATATTTTACAGTCTCAAAGCACCGCCTGGCAAAAGGAAAAATTTTAAGTCCACAATGGAGAAAACAGACCAACTCTACCTTAACCAAGTAAGCAAGGTTAATATCACCAGCAATGGGACAAAGAGACAGCCTACCTGCTGATATAATACAATGAGAAGCACAGAGCACTTCCGTGGCTTTTCTGCCAAAAATGCATAACCTGACTCAAACCATGAGGGAACAGACAAACCTAATTAAAGAATATGACAAAAACTAAATAGGCTATGCTCTTCAAAAATGCCAAGGTTACAAATGTTAAAGATTTAGGAACTATTTTAGATGAAAGAAACTAAATAGACATGACAGCTATATGCAACATGTATTCCTAAATTGGATCCTAGATCCTGACTGTTTTTTTTGTTTTGTTTTCTATGAAGGACAGTAGTGGGACAATTGGAAAAATCTGAATACGTTCCACATTTTGATAATTATTATAGTGATTCTGTAAGAGAATGTCCTTGTTTATAGGAAACTCACAATTAACTATTTAGGGAAAATAGAAGTGTATGTCTGCAACTCTCAAATAGTTCAGAAAAACGATACTAGGTAGAGCTAAAGCAAATATGGTAAAATTATAACATTTGGGGAATCTGGGTGAAGGGGATATAAAAACTGCTATACTGTTTCTGCAATTTGCCTTTAAGTCTAATTTTTTTTCAAAATAAAATTTAAAAAAATAAAATAAAATATATGTGTCAACTCCTCTCACAAACATGGAAAGGAACGAAAGCATTAACAAGTATATTTACACCACAAACTGACATCTCATTATATTACTTAAGTGCATGAAATTACCTGTACATTGAAAACTGTGACACCATTTTCAAGGGAAAGAACAACGTTAATATTGTAAATAGTACACATAAGCTACCATGATCGTATATAAAACATTGTAGTAACGTTCTCTTGGTAGAACACTGTCTTCCCCCCACAGGCCATAAGCCCCAGAGCATTAAGTCAGGTCATCTGTGAATCCCCAACATTTAAATACTCAACAAACATTTAGAGAAATGAACTGAAACAAACTACACAGATAATCCCTATGTAACAGATTTCTTGTTATAATCAACTCTAAGATTCCATTCTGGTTGTTAAAGTTGCAGGGATATGGATTTGCGACATCAGTTCCCAAACTAAACCCAGCGACAGAATCTTCCACATCCAGGAGTACTAAATCCAAGTCAGACTCTAGGAAACCAGTTTACAAGACACTGCACAGCTGGGAACACAGCACAGCTGAGGGTCCCTTGGACACTAATTCTGTTTTCCCTCCCTAAGACAGGAACGCAGCCTTGAACAAAGAAAGACCAGTATTATAAACGCTGCTATTAAAAAACAGAATAGAAAAGATCTGTGATGCACCGAGGACCGATGCACCAGGAACTGGGCCCTATTAGGGCTGCTGGGCGCCCGGGGAAGCTGTGCTGAGAGGCTCTTTATCTGTTCCTACCCTTGTGATCACCCACCCCCAGTACGCTTCTGTATCCATGGAAAGCCAAATGGGAATTACGATACAAAAATTAAGACTTGATTTTCAACTTTATTTACTTAGCAACATCAAAAAGACTAACGGGATAAATGGAATGATTTGCACATTTCTACGCATTAGCAAAGACGGATGAAGGGCCATTCTCTGCGGATGGGGCTGGGAGAAACATTTTTTTAATATTAAAAACATTTCAACATCATTAATCATTAGAGAAATGCAAATCAAAACTACAATGAGGTATCATCTCACACCAGTTAGAATGGGCATCATCAGAAAATCTATAAACAACAAAAGCTGGAGACGGTGTGGAGGAAAGGGAACCCTCTTGCACTGTTGGTGGAATGTAAATTGATACAGCCACTATGCAGAACAGTATGGAGTTTTCTTAAAAAACTAAAAATAGAATTACCATATGACCCAGCAACCCCACTACTGGGCATATACCCAGAGAAAACCATAATTCAAAAAGACACATGCACCCCAATGTTCATTGCAGCTCTATTTACAATAGCCAAGACATGGAAGCAACCTAAGTGTCCATCAACAGATGAATGGATAAAGAAGATGTGGCACATATATACAATGGAATATTACTCAGCCATAAAAAGAAATGAAACTGAGTTATTTGTAGTGAGTTGGATGGACCTGGAGTCTGTCATACAGAGTGAAGTAAGTCAGAAGGAGAAAAACAAATACCGTATGCTAACACATATATATGGAATCTAAGAAAAAAAATGTCATGAAGAGACTAGGGGTAGGACAGGAATAAAACACAGACCTACTAGAGCATGGACTTGAGGATATGGGGAGGGGGAAGGGTAAGCTGTGACAAAGTGAGAGAGTGGCAAGGACATATATACAGTACCAAACGTAAGGTGGATAGCTAGTGGGAAGCAGCCACATGGCACAGGGAGATCAGCTCGGTGCTTTGTGACCACCTAGAGGGGTGGGATAGGGAGGGTGGGAGGGAGGGAGATGCAAGAGGGAGGAGATATGGGAATATATGTATATGTATAACTGATTCACTTTGTTTTAAAGCAGAAACTAACACACCACTGTAAAGCAATTATACTCCAATAAAGATGTTAAAAAAAAAAACAAAAAAAACCCACATGGTCCTGAAATACACATTCCACTTAGGAAGATTAAGTTAAATAGTAAGAAATATGCAAGGCAGTAAAGGTAATATATGAGAAGAACCTAATCTTTCAGAGAAGAGTAAGATTAAGATGGATTGTAGCAGTTGGTGAAAGTATTTTTAAAAAAATACTTTTTTAAAATTAAAAAAAGTTTTATTGTACAACACATGGAATATAGCCAATATTTTATAAGAACTATAAATGTAATATAAGCTCTAAAAACTGTGAATTACTATGTTGTACACCTGAAACTTATATTGTATATCAACTATACCTCAACTTAAAAAAAGGAAAAAAAGTTTGCAAATGAAGTAAACGTTAACCAAAAGCCCCTTGAAAACACTGCTAAATTTTGGTAGCCTTATAAATAGACTAAGAAAAAGAAAAATGATAAGGTAAATCTTAAAACTTAAGGAAGAACTAAAGTTTTATAAAATTTATAACGTTAATAAAATAAATATTCCTTTCAAACCCCCCCAAAACGTTTTAAGTGACTTATGCCTTACCTTGTTCCAGAAAAGATTTAAGCCCTATTACAAGGAAAGGTAAATTATAACATGAAAAGTACACCAGAAATGAAAGAAAAACAAAGGTATGTAAACAGTGGAACCAGTTAAAAGTATCTACCTCATTTGATAAGAGAGCACTAAACTTTACTTAACAACAAAAGGAAACCTGGCCAGTTACATACCTCATAATTTATTTATGCAAATGATTCCCACTCAGAAGTACAATTTCACTAGTAACATGAAAGAGAAATCTAGACTGGCTGCGGGGGAAATAACTGGGACAGAGGTAATAACCTTTAAGCAAACACTGCAGAACACCCAGTGGAACAAGAGTATAAAGGGCATCAACCCAGACTTCAGGCACCAAAACAAAGTGCAGTAAAAGCAGTTCTCCTGGTAAAATACTATTAATCAAATATCTACCTCAACCAAAATAAAATATTTACAAAGCTTCAATATACTCGTGCTACTTCCTGCTATATCCTCCCAAACACTGCAAAACGTACACCAAGGCAAGTATTGAATAAGATTATTACTCATCGTTCTACCGAAGACAGTTTTCATTTTAAATTACTGAAAAAGTAGCACCTTCTTTCTGGCTGTAGTAAACTGCCAAGGGTCACAACTTCCTGGAGGTTATAAAACTCCATTATCTATATTTGAAGACTATCTTCCTCCCTTAGTAGAGCAGCTGTTTCCACTTGGGATTTAAAGTACCATTAAACTTTTTAAAAATTGGGGGACATATACTAGATTACCAACTATTTTATACTACCAAGTGAGGACACTTAAAAAACAACAACCAAAAACAAATTTAAAAAAGAGAGGAAGAAAATGTGAGTTTATTAAAAATACACAAATAAAAAGACTGATTTTTCTAATTTTGCTTAAGACTAGTAGAAGTTTCATCATCAAGTACTATTTTGGATTAGAGTAGCTCTCAAATATTTTTGATTATGGCCAACATAGGTAAAGCAAAAGACTCTAAAAGTGTACTTAAACCAGTGTTTTCAAATTTTTTAGTAGAAAATTCATTCTGTGATGAAAAACTGGAAAATAACAAAATCAAAAAGCTGCACTAGGGCTTCCCCGGTGGCGCAGTGGTTGAGAGTCTGCCTGCCGTTGCAGGGGACGCGGGTTCGCGCCCCGGTCCGGGAAGATCCCACGTGCCGCGGAGCGGCTGGGCCCGTGAGCCGTGGCCGCTGAGCCTGCGCGTCCGGAGCCTGTGCTCCGCGACGGGAGAGACCACGACAGAGAGAGGCCCGCGTACCGCAGAAAACAACAACAACAACAAAAAACAAGCTGCACTAAGCATGTCACGACTAGCAAAAAGGAGCTGTATACTATTTAACTTCACTAGAAAAAAATGTGAACTTCTACACATGGTTCTATATTATAATGTCCCAAGAGCTTTAACAGAACCCAGAAAACTTATTATTCTTTCCTTTATATTTATTTCAATAATTAAAAAAAACTCACTGGCAGTACATCACAAAGGTTATAGTATACAAGTGTCACTACTTTAACAATGGGAGTAGAGATCACTTGCATTTGAGCCAAAAACAACATTTTTAAATGTAGTTACTGGATAACAGGCATCAAGACCACTGCACTGTTACTATAAATATTAATCCTGTGTATTCGTTTCTAATTTGTCTCCTATGGTTTTATCACAACACAGACTGTGAGTAAGAACCATCATCAGAAGGCATGTGAAATTAAAGGAGCCAGTGGACAAGCAGCCTGGGATTTTCAGTAACTGGCAGCATCAAACTGCGTCTGCAAAGTGTGGAAAAGTGACGCTTCCAAGAGTTAAATGAGATCCAGGCCTTAACAACCAGCAGGATTCAGGCTCTAGGTGACTGCCCCCAAAGCTGCCCTCACTACAGCTCAACTAGATTCAGTAACTCCTCCAAAGATATATTCTAAGGAAAACTTAAAAAGAAACCTTAGATCTTATCTACGATCCTGGGGGATGAGATGCAACAGTGTGGTAAATATGCACATATAGGATGAGGACATATGGATAAAGACTAGGGTAGAAAGAAAGCATGTCTCATCTGCCCCAGGTGAGCACTTTTCTATCCTACAATCACCTAAAAAGCAGTAGGCTATAAAAAAAAGTGAGGTAAAACTATCTACTGACTTGTCATTCAGAACATGATACAAAAAACTAATCTAATAGAAAGCAAAGAAAGATAAATTATGACTCAGTGTACTAACCCAGAAAAGACAAAAAGACTTTAACGTCAATGCATATTTAACTACAAACAAATTTGTTTATTATTATTAAATTAGAGAGACAATACGGTGAGTGCGAAAGAGAAACTGCCTGGACTGAAAGCAAAAGGGTGTGATTTAGGGCCAGCTACTTAAACCCACTGTGCTAAATTTTCTTAATCTAAAAAATGAGGATAATAATGGTTCATAACTCAAACCATTACAGAAGCTGATATTTGTTATGTTTCTAGAAGAGTGCCTAGTACATAGTAAACATGTCAGTGATTATTATTTCTGTTTAAAATTATTTTTAACACCACAGAGAAGAATTTGTAAATCTGATCAAGCATAAAAAAAAAGTCTACATTCTCTTTCAAGAGGTCCTGTTGGCTTGTATAAAGTTTCATCAGTAAGGAAATATATACATATATAAATATATATACATGCTGCAACTTTATCATCAATTAATCTCAAATATCTACTAGGTTGATAATTGTTTAAAGTTACCTACCTGCCAAGTATAATCCTTTATGATTACTGAAGGCATTGGAATTACAAGGAGATTTTGAAAAATAAATGCAGCCTGAAATTAAAGGAAACAAATGTCAATACTGCCACCTTGTTGTCATGTCTGAAATAACCAATACAGTGTGATTTAATAACAAAAAAGCATATCCCTGGTCAGCTGCACACGCTGAGAGGTCATTATGAGAACTCCCCACCGCCCTTCCTGTCAGGTGATGACATAGTCGTGGGGGAAACTTCACCAGGAAAGATATTTTTTCCTATTTCAGAATTTTGTCTTTCCAAAAAATGATCTGTAAACCATAAACTGTTCTGGTAGCATTTAAGAAATCTACTTCATGCTTCTATTATCCTCCTATAGATCATACACACACCTTTCTCCCCATCTCTTTCTTCCTCTCTCATACAAGTTCCTCCCAATAAAAAACTGCTAACTAGAAATACAAACCACAAATGTCCACCTTAACCTCCTAGGTCCTGAAGATGGTCAAATTAAATAATCATACTAATTATGAACACTGATTATCTATTTAGTGAAAGATTGTAATGGGAGAATAACTAGAGTAACAGAGGATCCAAAGGGAGTGAAATTTTCAACCAGCTTAACTGGAAGCCAGTAGACAGTCTTTAAAGTTGGTAAATCAAGAGGAAGCTACAAGTGTAAGCATTATTATTAAAAAAATAATATTAATAAAAAAACTACAGCCTTTGGATTTTGGAACTGGAAACTGGCTAATGGTGGGCCCAGGAGCTGCTGTTTTCTTCACCAGTCTGTAAGCATTATTTGATTACTGTTCTTAAAATGGACCGCATCAATCATCACTTTGATAAAAGCAGCAGTAGAGAAAATAAGAAACTATTTAGAAAGAATTAAAATAGCATTTACTTTTCCCCTTACATGTTATATAGTAAATACTACAGAGTATTTTGACAGCCCCTTATCTTAAGTAAAGTTTTATAAACCTAAATACTGAGATCATATAAAAGTAATTTTGGGGCTTCCCTGGTGGCACAGTGGTTGAGAGTCCGCCTGCCGATGCAGGGGACGAGGGTTCGTGCCCCGGTCCGGGAATATCCCACGTGCCGCAGAGCAGCTGGGCCCGTGAGCCATGGCCACTGAGCCTGTGTGTCTGGAGCCTGTGCTCCGCAATGGGAGAGGCCACAGCAGTGAGAGGCCCGCGTACCGCAAAAAAAAAAAAAAAAAAAAAAAAAGGTAATTTCTTTCCCTCTGAACTACTTTTCAATGTGTAATAAAATGGAAGAGTACATTTTAAATGCACTGAATTCTGCTTTGATCTTTCAGAGTAAAGGACTCCTGTTCTGACTGTGAATCGATACCATTTTGTTCTCTATAACCATTTCATTTCAGTTTTTCGCAGGTCAAAGAGACAATGGTCAGTGGTGAGTCCACGGTGTTGAACAGGGAGTACGGTTTGTAAGAACTACCACCACAGGTCTCTGAGGGAAAACAAGCGGGGCTAAACAGACAGGCCTACCTCCCGGCGTACCATGCTACACTCCGACTGGTCCAGAAGAATGTTCACCACCGTTCCCCAGAGCCCACCAGAAATGTTTTGACAACTGTTCGCTAAGGCCACACAGCCAGTTTCAAGGGTAGTCAGGGCTGATCCTAATCCCAGTGAACTGAACCTCACCTGTTCAAATTAGAGAAAACGTTGTGAAACCAAAGAACTCAATTTCACATGAATTCTTAATTTTTCTGGTACATAAAATATCACATTTTTATGACACTGTCTTGACAATCCTAAATAATAAGATACTTAAAGAATACTGTCCTATAAGTTTATGAGTGAATAAAAATCCTATTCCATGATTTAAGAACGTAATAATATAGGTAATAAAAACTAAATAAAAGCAAATATCACAAAAAGTCAAAACCAGCTATAAATAAGACTAAAAATTATAGTTCAAAAGTCTTTTTCTAAGGAAAGCATAGGGTGCTTACATATCTTTCATGAACATGATTCTTGTATATTTCTCATTTTTAAGAGGATACTATTATTTTGTTCCACCTTCCTTAATTTTTCCATGTTTCTTTCAAACAAATGGTTTTAACTTCTTTGAAACTTCTTTTCAAACAGAAGTAATTGAATTATCTTTTTATAAGATACTTAGTATTTTCCCCAAAATTATTTTAAAAGAAAAATGTTTCAAAAGAGATTGACATGGTGTAATGTTTGCCACAGTACCCCCACTGCTCAAGCTACATATTGGGTGAACTTCTGAATTTTGATTTCAAAATAGAGTTTCACTGATAACCACAGGGTAACAAAAAGCAGTGCAGTCATAAGGCAGTCAAGCAACAAGTCCAAGTTCAATGTGGCTCAAAAATGTATCTCGAGGGCTTCCCTGGTGGCACAGTGGTTGAGAGTCCGCCTGCCGACGCAGGGGACACGGGTTCGCGCCCCGGTCCGGGAAGATCCCACATGCTGCAGAACAGCTGGGCCCGTGAGCCATGGCCGCTGAGCCTGCGTGTCCGGAGCCTGTGCTCCGCAACGGGAGAGGCCACAACGGTGAGAGGCCAGCGTACCGCAAAAAAAAAAAACTGTATCTCTAGCTGTTAACAGTACTATATTGTATACACAAAAATTTGCTAAGAGGGTAGATCTTATGGTAAGTGTTCTAATCACAAAAACAAGCAGTAAGAGGACAGAAGAAACTTCTGTAGGTGAAGGATATGTTTATGGCATTGAATCTGGTGATGTATATTTCAGGGGTGTATACTTACCTCCAAATTCATGAAGTTGTACACATTAAATAGGTACAGCTTTTTGTATGTCAATCATACCTCAATAAAGTGGTTTAAAAAAAAATCAAATCAGTAGACAAATGGCTAAAACTGGAAAATCCATTAATATAAAACGCTGCACTATAATGATACTATTCTATTAAATGACACTCAAAAGTCACTTGGCCGCTATCCTTGTAAACTGTTTAAAAATGGCTGGACTTCTCCAATAATATTTTGTTGTTCTTTATAAAACTGATAGATTCTATAATACTTCCTTTCTTACTATTTTTATTCTGTACTCTGAATTTGACTGAATAGGGGGTGCCATGAACTGAATTATGTACCCCCAAAATTCATATGTTGAAGCCCTAACTCCTAATGTATTTGAGGAGAGGGCTTTTAGGAGATAATTAAGGTTAAATGAGACCATGAGGATTGGGTCCTAATCTGATAGGACTGGTGGCCTTATAAGAAGAGGAGGAGAGAAAGGGTCACATGAGCAATGAAAAGGGAACCATCTGAAAGCCAGAAAGAGTCCTCACCAAACCTGACCATGTGGGTGGGCACCTTGATCTTCAACTTCCAGCCTCCAGACGTGTAAGAAAATAAATTTCTTTGTTCAAGCTACCTAGTCTATGGTGTTTTATTATGAAGCCCAAACTGACCAAGACAGGGGGTAAATAGAGCTTAAGGTATAGCACTAAAATAACCTCATTTTGGAAAATATGAACAAGTATATGCATACATGTTTTGTTTCATTTGTTCTTTACACATAATGGACTCGATTTTCCTTCACACTGACCTCTGGGTCTCGGTCAACCCACAACGGAATCAACCAAGCCAATCCCTGTTGAGTGGTAGCATGTTCTTCACTGTGACTACCCAAAGGCAAGAACCAAAGTGACATCCACTCCTAGAATGAAAAAAAGGGAACAGAAACACATCAGGTACATTTCTAAGGATAAAACAGAGTTTAAAATAACTGAATTTTAAAAAAATCAAAACAAAGTAAAAATATGCTTAGGACTTGGCTTTAATTAATTATTTAGCCAACTCAAGGCAAACAACAATCTCAGCTCCTCCTTAAAAAGTTATACATAACAATTTTTCTTCAGAACAGCTATTTTCCCCATGATTTAGATAAAATGTAGTTATCTAGTGCATGCAGATTTCAATCAAAATAAATTTAAAATAAAATTCAGATTTGTGTAATATACAGATTCTAAGAAACATCTTTGTCAAAAATCATTTTTGTCTCCTAAAAAGACAAGTCAAAAGACATTTCCCTAGAGTAAACATATAGGCTTGAAACGTGTTAGACACAGCACATTCCCTTTCTAGCAACTGTGGGAAGACAGGCAGCTTTGAAAGTTCTCACCGAGCTCTGGGCCTGGGCCATCATCTCATGGGATAAGTGAAGCAAGCAGAGAACCGTGCTCTTTGTGACACCTTTTCCCATGAAGGACATAGCATTTCCTCCACGCTCCACATAAAAAGAAGTAATGACCTGAAAAACAAATGCAAACAATTTTGTGGCCGCTTTACTCTTAGTGGCTAAATATATACCTTTCTACTGACTTGTCTGAATTGAATCCTAACCACATAAAGTATATTATAATATTCTTAGTTTATACATTTAAAAGTGGTTAAGGTAAATTTTACAATATGTGTTATTTCACCACAATTAAAACAAACATTCTTAGTTTAAATTGTTTTCCTTTGGAATTTGTACAAAGAATGTGTAGTATCCTCCTAGAAGATTTTGTGATTTAAAATATGCTCGTAACATTCTTCAAATGTTATAGTATCCTTTAAGTAAAAGAGTTTATTTTATAAATACCCTGTTGAAAAGTATACTTAGAAATTGCTAGCTCTATAAAACTCTTACTAACTACCAGAGTTAGGCTAAGTTTTCTAGAATTATGGTTTGAATGTAAATGGACATTTACATTTCTAAGCGATCTTAGATTTCTACTCCATATTTAAGCAAATATTTATTACTTAAATCATTGCCTGTCAACTTTTTCTCTCCCACATACCTGAGGGCTTTAACACATTTCCATCAGTAACAACAAAAGAAATGTTTCTTATCTGAGGCTACTATGCCCTTATCTGAGAAGCCGAATCAGAAGGAACATGGGAAGTTAGGAGACAGCAGTTTGAGAAAAAGTCCTTCCACCTGATTTAGAAAATCCTTTAAAGTATGTGACAAACTCTTCTGGAAAATTTCTGTGTAAATCATATATTGTCCCACATATAGGGGTTCAATAAATATTTGTTGACACTGAACAACAAGCATCATTATAGCTTTCAAATCAAAATTAAAAATTTTAAGTGACAAAAGATCACTGTATAATTCACAAAGTTTTAATTAAAAAAAAGAATGCTAACTATATTTAGGTGCCAATACATGATGAAGGAGAAACTTGGGAATCAAAGCAATCAAAACCACATGTTATCTAATACAGCAGAAAGTATTTCAATTCATCCACCCAAGGACTCAATGCTTTTATTCAGCACAGTAAGCCATTCTGTCTTGTAACAGAGACTACTCTTTAGTTTGGATTCTTCTTAGCTCATGCAGCAAAGAAGATTAGTTTAAAAAAAATGGCATAAATATAAATCACATTAGGCACAGCTTATTTAACAAAAGCAATTTATTCATAAGATAACTTGGGGATTTTGACTTAAATTAGAATTTTCATAAACCAAATAACTGTATAGTATGTCTGAAAATGAAACAAGTTTGGCCAGGGGTTAACAACTACAGGTGACTGCTACAGGAGCCCTGCTCTACTAGTCTTTCTGCCTATGTATATGTTTAAGGTTTTTATAATTAAAAGTTTAAAACTTTAAGGGACTATTTTAGAAGAGATCTAAATGATCAAGTCTTTATTATCTTCCTATATGTCACTGGAGAGAGCTATATTGTCATGGTTTAGGTTCTAGCTTAAAAGGGATAAGTCAAGAATGTTGATATTATCTCCTTTCAACTTACAGTCAGATCCCTGGAATTATACCTCATATATAATTTTTAAGGCTTTAATTATCATAGTTTATTCACCTATCATAATGAATCATGCTTAGTCTAAAAGTCTCATTTGCCAACCACAAAAGGCAAATACTGCATTCAAATATCACTGTGCAGAAACAAAATATCTAATAATGAATTACAACTCCCATCTGAAAAGGAATCAGCTTTAATTACTGAGAAACTATGAAGCAAATCATCTGGACCAACAATGGCTTGCTTCAATGTCCAGTTACATAAGCATTACTTTATTCTCTAAAAGATCAATTTAGCCAGTAGTAAAGTAACCTGTTTAGCTAGCTAAGTAAGCAGAAGGCCCTAAGTAAGATTTAATAGGACTCTGACACAATTTCTAACAAAAGTGACAGATTTTTTTCATATTATTTTCCTGTCATTTAATGTAAAGACATAAAGATTTTCTTTCCAAGACGCTATATGAAGCATAACATGTACTCCTCTGTTTATACCAAATAAAGATTTGTTAGTCAGGTTTTCGTAACAGTGAAACATTATAAAACAAGCATCACACTTTATATCTATTCCTTAGCTAATAAACTGTGTTGATTTTTATTACCTCAAAGACAACTGAGCTTAAAATGACAGTATTGTCTTTTTTCCCCCACTTCTTACTGAGAACTAAGACTTTTTGTTCTCCAATAACATAGAAAGCTCATTTTAATTTCAGGTATTTGAAACACAGGTGTGATCTGAAGTCTCTCCTGTTACACAATTTTACAAACAAAAGTACTTCTGAGAGTTTCTAAATATAAACAGTGTAACACTTCTTCAATTACTGCTATAGTAGGTCCTCACATATCCCTGATCTGAAACAGATAAAAATCACTTAATAGAGGAGATGTGTTCTAAAAGGTTTATAAATGGAGTATTTATAAATCACATTAGAAATAATGCTATAAATTAGGTATTTGTAGACTGAATTATATTAAATGCATTGGAGGAGCTGACTTCCTAAAAAACATTATGGTAAGTTTTTAGCTAATATATCTATTCTAAAAAATTCATATAATTTCTGATCATGGACACCTTGAAGCATGAGATAATTAATTTACTGACAGTTTGCTCTTTTTCAGTATTTACAAGTATTCAAGATAAAATTATTTCATTAAAGTGACTACACTAAAATTCATATTAAAGTTTATAGTACAGCTGAGAGTATTTAGAATGTTGAAATATTTGAAAAAAAAGATGTATGGCTTCTCTGGTGGCGCAGTGGTTGAGAGTCCGCCTGCCGATGCAGGGGACGCGGGTTCGTGCCCCAGTCCGGGAAGATCACACATGCCGCAGAGCGGCTGGGCCCGTGAGCCATGGCCGCTGAGCCTGCGCGTCTGGAGCCTGTGCTCCTCAACGGGAGAGACCACAACAGTGAGAGGCCCACGTACCGCAAAAAAACAAAAAGAAAACAAGATGTACTTTTGGAAACAAATCCTAGATAATGTCATCTGAAGCATGATTTACAGCTGAATATATAAACATCACCTGAAGTATGATTCAATATTGAAAATACAAAAATTAAACACATCATTTACATTCATTTACATCACATTTCCAAAGTTATTCAAACTTTATTCTAATTTAAAAATCACAGGTAAGATACAACTAAATTATTCACTATCTGTCCACTATATACAAATCACTGTCCTAGGCCAGTGGGGAGCTGGGGGCGGTGGAAACGGTCCACAGATGATTAGCACAAGCTCACAGTCTAACAGGTCAAAGCATAAGGCAAAATAAAAATACAATGTATTAAGTGCCATAATAGTGGCATATATAAACTGCTTGAGGTACATAACCTGTAGAAGAGATCAGTCAGTCAAGTAATACTTACTGGGTCACTAGGTGTGAAAGAATAAGAAAAGGCTTACTAAAGGAAGGCAAATGAACAAGCGAGATCTTCAACTTTGTGTAGAGATTGCCACCCAAAGAGAAAAGAAGCTGTATGAAAGAAACAGACTTTTTAAGCATGCTTTTTTATTTAATGAGAAGAGCCACATATAACTGAAACTTCAAGAGATGTGGGGAAAATTTTAAACAGAGAAGACTCAAAATGCAAGATTATAACGAGCCTTATGTACTTGAAAAAGGAGATTGGGAGTGAAAGGTTTCTGTTTTGAAGGATGATCTGGTGGTGGGTAGAGAGCAGTGGCAAGTAGGAACGTGCAGCACCAAAAGGAACAGGAAGTTACAGACACGATTTGGTCAAAACATTCCATGTCTAGAATGCCCATCACTTCTGATCAGTTTATTCATCTTCCAAACCTCTCTCTACACTGCTTCCTACAGGAGCCTTGCTTGAATTCCTAACAGTTAAAGATGCCAACCTCTATAACTGAACCTTTCAAGGCAAGCAATGCTGGCAGACTTGGTCACTAAGCAAACAGTGAGCCACTTATAGATCTAGACAGTTTATTACTTACATAAAAATCATAAGCAAGAGTAGGCAAAGGTGCCAGCTCTCAGTGGCCCTTTTACAGGGTGACACTGAAACAAAGGGGCCAGATGACAGCAATGCAATGGCAGCGCACTCTTGCTGAGGAGCTCAGGCCAAGCTGCGGCTGAGCCATCTATAGCCTGCTGCTGTACCCCAAGGGAGCGAGGTAGAAAGCCGGCGAGTGCGTCAGAACCCAGGGGGCAATAAAAACAGGCCCATGACACACTTCTTAAGAGAGTGTAGTGAATGAGCAATGGCCTTGTAGCAGTTCCTAACAGGCTTCTCATGTTCCAAAAGGATCACAGGAAGTTCTGCCAGAGCTTAGATCAGCCGCACCTAAGCCCGGCCTATGTGGCCCCTGTGCAAACACGCAAAGCTGCCAGGGCACCGTGGCAAAGCTGTTCTCCTACAGAAACCTATCACTGCTCTATTCACTGCATCATTCTTAAAATATACTGGACTAAATGATGATGAAAACAAGGCATAAAGTTAAGGCCAGGATTGGAAGGTGATTAGAGCTAAAAATATATTTTTGAGAAAATTTTTTTAAAAAATCAGTGAAATAAGGCTCTACCTTACTTTAAAAGGTAGAAAAAAACCATAAATTAAACCAAAATAAGAAGGAAATAAATACAGGCAGAAATTAATAAAAGAGGGAAAAAAACATTAAAAGGGGATCAACAAAGCCAAAGATTCATTCTCTGGAAAGACTAATAAAACATACAAACCACTAGTAAGGCCAATTGACAAAACCGAGAGAAGGAAAAATCAATGTCTGGAATGAAATAGGACCTCACTACAGATCTGACAGATATTTTTTTAAAAAGATGATGTAATGAACAATTTTAGGGCAATGAATTTGAAAATTCAGATTAAATTCAGTAAAACATAGCTTACTAAGATTGACACACAAAAAATAGGAAATCTGGGCTTCCCTGGGGCACAGCAGTTGAGAGTCTGCCTGCGAATGCAGGTGACACGGGTTTGTACCCTGGTCTGGGAAGATCCCACATGCCACGGAGCAGCTAGGCCCGTGAGCCGTGGCCGCTGAGCCTATGTGTCTGGAGCCTGTGCTCCGCAATGGGAGAGGCCAAAACAATGAGGCCCGCGTACCAAAAAAAAAAAAAAAGGAAATCTGAGCAATTCTAGATCTACTTTAAAAATTCAATTCATCTATAATCTTCCCAAAAAGAAAACTCCAGTCCCAGATTGCTATACTGTCAACTTAACATTTAAGGAAGAAGTAACACCAATTCAAACCAACTATTCCAAAGAAGAAAAAAGAGAAAGTTACATAAAGAAAAAGAGAAAATTATATAAGGATGGACTTATTTTGATATTAAAAAACTGACAAAAGTTTTATGAGAAAGAAGATATAGTAATTCTAGAAACTTTTTTTGCCAATGAAAATAGGTAGAATAATTCTAAAAACATTAACAAACTAAATCTGTTTATATATTAAAAAATAATACATCACAAACTAGTTGAAATTTTTCCAGAAATGTAAGGTTGTTTACTATTTTTAAATCAACCAATGTAATCCATCATCTTATGGAATACAAGAAAAAACCACATATGATTATCTTAAAAGATACAGAAAAAGCAATACACACTTATGATTAAAAAAAAATTCTTAGCAAAGTAAGACTAAAAGAAAATGTCCTTAACCTGACTTTTCTTTAAGTAATTGAAAAAAGACTACCATAAATAGCTTACTAAAAGATAAAACATTAAAGGCCTTTCCTTTGAGTTTGGAAACAAGGACTGCTGGGTACACTATTAACATATAAAAACTGAATATATTTCCATACATCAGCAATAGTTAGAAAATAAAATTTCACAGAAGATATAATATACTCATTTTCAACACAAGTGTACAGTGGCAGTATCTAAAATTGCCTTAAACAGGAAGAAAAAGAGAAGCCAAATTGTCCTTCAACATCGTAGTAGAGAGAATACTACACAAAAATGAAATTAAACTCCACCTACAGGAAGCAAAATGAGTAACTCTCATAAGCATAATGTTAAAAAGAATTACAATTCCATTTAACAAAAGCAAGAGAATGAGAAATTATTGTATATATGGACACATAATTAAGTGGTAAAACCATCAAGAAATGCAAAGAAGTTATTACCATCACAATCAAAATAACAACTACCTTCAGGGGAGGAGTAGAGACTGGAAGTGGTTATGATGAAAGCTTCTAGGGTGGTGGCTACTCTACTTTAGGATCAGGGTGGTTACATGTGTGTTCATCATGTGATAATCAATGAACTATGGATTTACGTTTTGTGTATTTTCTGCATGTGTTGTATTTCACAACAAAAGGGTTAATAAATGCAAATAAACAAGTTACCCAAATAAAGGGGCTTAATGAAGTGTAAGCCTTACTTTTCTTGAAAATGAGCTCATTCATAAAAGTAATCTTACTTATATATTTGCTAATAAAAATCATTAACACATTTAACCATTAATGAGCCATAAACACTGAATAATAATCTACATTAAATATAACACATACAGTGCACCCAATACTGTGGCTGGTACACACTGAGTGGTCAGTAAAGAGTAAATAGCTATCAGCTGGGGGTTTTACTATTGCTGTTTATAGTTATTGACTATTTTTACTTACTTCGAGGAGACCTGACAAGTACTTCACACAGATTTCTAGTGGCTTTGTGAGAGGAGAGTGTGAGCTCCATCCTGGAAACGCTGTAAGGTGGGCCATCCCTCGTAAGGTCCTCTCGAGGGACGGCAGGCCGTAGAAATGAGGAGCATCCGTGACTCTCAGACACTGGAGCAGTTTCAGAGCCAGCTGAGTTTGGAAAACATAAAAAAGTTCCAAGCATTTCCTGTGCATGAAAAGGAGGAAAAAAAATCAACCACGGAACAAACGTAACTGGCTGAATGGGCTTTCTTGGTGGTGGTGGAGGGTTACTAACAACTTACTGTATCAAAAAAGAATGAACTAGTGGAAATGGCGGGAAATGGCAGAAAATACTCCCTCTTAAAACAAGACTTTTAAAGAAAAACATAGTTAATATACCATCCAGAGTATATGATGTAAAATACAAGTAACAATTACACTGAAAAATGCATAAATGGGTATTAGTATTGCCAACCAATAATGAAATTAGAAGTTAACATAGAGTTACCACATGAACCAGCAATTCCAGTCCTAGGTATATACTCAAGAACTGAAAACATATGTCCACACAGAAATGTGCATATGAATGTTCATAACATCACTCTTCACAACAGTGAAAGGTAGAAACAACTCATATGTCCCCCCAACAGATGAATGGATAAGCAAAATGTGGCATATCCACATATGGACTATTATTTAGTCACTGTCATCTGCTGCGACATGCATGGACCTTGAAAACATGATGTTAAATGAAAACAGCCAGACACAAAAGGTCACACACTGTTTCACTCCATTTATATGAAATGTCCAGAATACACAAATTCATAGAGAAAGAAAGAAGATTAACGGTTACCAGGGGCTTGGGTAAAGGGTGAATGGGGAGAGACTGCTTAATGGGTACAAAGTTTCTTTTGGGGGTAATGGAAATGTTCTGGAATTAAACAGTGATAGTTGTACAACACTGTATATATACCAAAACCCACTCAACTGTACACTTTAAAATGGTTAAAATTGTGAATTTAAAATTTTTAAGTCAGAGCTACAGATGTACATTTGAAAATCATCCATGCAAAAAGTTGTACAGTCATAGAAATGGGTATGACTGCTCAGGCAGATGTGTAGAAAATTAAGAGAGAACCAAGAACTAAACCTAGAGACAACAAAATACTGTGTGTGTGTGTGTGTGTGTGTGTGTGTGTGCGCGCGCATGCATGTGTGTGCGTGTGTGTGTGTGTGTGTAATTACAATTAGGCTATATCAGAAATTGATCTGAACTAGAAAACAAACCACCACAACTGATTTTTACTGAAGTCTTTTCTCCTCTTAATTTGAAACTAATGAAAAGTAATACCCTTTAGAAATCAAAAGAAAACTAGGTTCTGTGTGAATGTTCCCAAACCTCCAATAATACAAATGGTACCTGTCGGTAAGTGCCACGGAACTGAGCAGCAAGGTGTTGAAGAGAGCAACCAGTTCTTTTTGGAGCTGCTGCCTGACGGCAGTGCGGATGTCATCAGCTTCCTCTCGCACCTGGGACTCTGTCAGAAGCAGCAGCTCTAGTAGTGGGTTTGGACTCTAAAAAATGGAATTTGTAAAACATATATTTAACCCTCTAATGGAGCTGTATGCTGTTTCCCATAAAGGGTTTTTCTGCTAATCATGTTCTGGAGTAACTAAGTTATAGCGCCTAAATCGTAGGTTTCTACGGCATTAGTAGAGATGTTCTCAACTCAAAAGGTGCTTCATATGTTATCTCAAGAAAAGGAAAGCATATCCATTACAGAAAACTGAAGAAAATACAGAGAAGCACAATGAGAAAAACAAAAACCACCCATAATCACACCTCACAGAGGTAGCTGTTATTAGTATGTTGGTATATACTATTCTTTTTATGCGAGTGCAAACAGAATTATAATTCAATATTCTTAACAAAACTGAGATCAAGTGAAAA
Source organism: Kogia breviceps (assembly GCF_026419965.1). Lineage (NCBI taxonomy): Eukaryota > Metazoa > Chordata > Mammalia > Artiodactyla > Physeteridae > Kogia > Kogia breviceps. Next base: position 7,061,916 of record NC_081324.1, on the reverse strand, counting down.
AATCCACTACTGTGACCATTTTTTACAACAATGTTATTATCAATATTTCTTCAAAAACATTTAGTATCTGATCGTTATTTAGCCACAAGGTTTTACCACAACTAACAGATAATCAGTGATTTCTAATTTCACTGAGCTGCAGCAGCATACTCGACTGGGATTACACCCTGTGTATGAATTCTAAGCCATGAAATCACTAAATCACAACATTGTAATAGTTTTAACGCTTTCAATGTATATTGCCAAATTGTCCCTGCAAAACGTGTACCAGTACATATGACTAAGGCCCACAGCACCCAAGCCAACGTTGAGTATTATTACTGTTGCAATCTTTGCCAATTTGACAGACCAATAAAAAAAGGAAACTAGTACTACTTAAATTTCAACCTGTTTTCCAACTTAAAAAAAATAGCTCAAGGATGTAATAGATGATTTCTAGTAATATTGAGAGAGCAGAAAATGTTACATTAACCAACAGCATTAAAAATAGATGGAATATTTATCTATCATCTATAATGTCATAGGCACTGTGCTAAAAAAAAGAGAAAGAAAATTAGATTTTATTTAACTTTTGAGTTAAACTAGAAGATCTGCATTTTCATATTTTATAGATGGGCAAACAGAGGTTCATGAAGAGGGGAGGTAACTTAACCAAAGTCATATGAATGAGCAGAGCAAGAATTCAACCTCAGGACCATCTTACTTCAGAGATAATTAACATTCCATCCCCAGCATTATGTCACATCAATCGTGCATATTACAACGTTCAAAAAGAGATAAAATCAAAATGTAATTACTGTTGTCATGGCATCCTTCACCTAAAGAACTCAATTCAAAAATAACTACATTCTTTTTAAGGAAAAGAAATTTTTTAAATGGGAAGAAAATTCCAAGTTGTTTACATTATGTAGTATGTACAGTATACTTCAACCAGGTACAAAGAATTAAAAATAATCTAATTGAGAGCTTTTGGAAAATACTGAGGAGAGATGCTTTACCTTTAACTTACTTTACTATGTTTCACACCTAAGCAGCCTTTTTTTTTCAGCTTTTCCTTTCATCTTGAACAAGAAGTGTCTCATTTGGTTCAAGTAAAATTACATAAAACATAACTACAATTTCTTAGTTTCATACATGAATAAAACAATCTAGACACACATTTAATAAAATCATAAAAATAAATATATATTCTATAGTATTCTTAGCGCCAAATAACCAAAGGCTGACTTACACCCACACTCCCTCTAAATCCCATAAATACTGACTAAATGAGCAAGCTGTTTTTAATGCAAACCCCATCTTGGTAAAAAGTAATTTTACCATCAGCAATTATTAATTCTGATATACATATAAAAATTAAGTAGACGCTACTGATTAACATATTAATATACTGAAGCAGTATGTAAATATATACCTGAAACTAAGACCCTTCCGAAGAATCTCACCCTAATAATAACTTATTTTGGCAGGTAAATAGCTGAGACTTTTTCCCTTTGTAACATATCTTGGGTTGACATGTTAACATTAAGATTCAGTGAACCTCAGCAACACCACTTCTAAAATATGGGATTTATTACCATTCCTCAAGTACAAGAGGAAATAGATGTCTCCACTGATGCCTACTGATCTCAAGTACTTAATCTTATCTGAAGGTTTTGTCTTTAGACATTAGTATTCAATCCTAATTTTAAACCAACTACATGGGCCATTATTTCATCAGTGCTGACCTCCAAAAGGCAACAATTTCTGCAATGATGGTTCATTTTCTTTACCCGCAGAGTTACCACTCATCATATCCAATTTTCCATCCATCAGCAACCTACAATAGTAGGATGGACAACGCCCTCTGTGAACTCTGAGCGCACATGAGCCAGTGGAATTCCGACGACAGACAAATGCTGTGTAGTTCTGAATGGTCCCCCTGAAAAAGTATGGCCCCACTTTGATAAACTTCCATCAAAAACTTATTCTGAAAAGAAATGCATTCAAATTCAGCACTTCTCAGTTATTTTATATACTAACAAAATATCAATACATTAAAATATAAATTAGTAGTACAAAAAATTCCTAAGTACGTAAAATGCTTGTAATAAATGAAAGTTTTGATAAAACATGTAGAGAAAATTTTTACAAGAGAAAGTTTCTGTATCTTCCCTCGGTAAGTTAGCTGATTTTTCTTTATATATCTTTTAGGCATTCTTCTGCTTGATCAGGTATTCATTTCTGTCTAATTTTCTTTTTGCCACCATCACTTTTGCACATCTTCATATGTTATGTCCATATATTCAAAACAACTCCTTTGGAAATGCTATTTTACTGACCTTCTTAAGCCGTTTCTCATTTATTTTACCCACTTCAGATGATAAACTGTAAAAGTCACTTTTTGACTTTCTATTTTCATGCTTCTTTTATTTTGAACATTGGTTGTTACATAACGCTTAATAATTTAAACCTCGTAGCATGCTATTTAGAGAGTAAACTCTCCTGATAGTGGATGCTTAAGTCCACTTTACTCACCCTTAAAAGTATTACTATTATTTATAACACTAGTGATGATAATATATGAGACAAGGTAAAAGCTCTCCAAAGACAGCTTTGATACCATACAAAGTCAAACAAACTAATTATACCAAAAATCCTTTCCTAAAATTGCATTAAAATTACAGTACAATCATCTAGAGTCCTGTAGAAATTTCATTTTAATTTCAAACTATGAATAAATTATGCAATATGTATCAGCACTCATGACATACAACAAAATTCATAATCGTTTAAACGTAAAGTTTAACTATCTAGTATAGTTACACAGGTTAGGTACGTATATTTTAATTTTTCTATTGTTATATACTATTTACAGTCATATTCAAACATTCAACTATTGCACAGATTTTCAAGAAAAGATTCTAAAACTAAAGCCTACCATATATCTGCTATTTTCAGAAACCAAAGCAACCACAGCTCCCAGGGTACAAGAACTCCAACCGAAGAAGGAGACTGTTTTCGAGGTTATTCTTTTTTTAAAATGAGTAAAAAGATTACGAAGTTATAAAAAAATTTATAGATCAAAAATCAATTTATCAAAAAACTCATTCAGAGGAAAAGCTTCATGGACATTATTTTAATAATATTTTAATGTCCAATCTATAAAATATTTAAGCAGGCGTAAAAGCTGAAAGAACTATGACAATAGGTTTTCCTGTTCACTTTATTAAAAATATCCAGAAAAAAACTGCCTCCGAATGCTTCCTTAATTTTTTTAATAATTAAAAGATAAGAGAAAATAGAAGTAAATACAGTACTTTGAAATCATCCTTGGGAAAGTAACAGAAGAGCAAACTTTACTGAACAATAAATTTATGTACCCTGGAAGTGCACTTATCTTATTAAGGACTCAAAACTTATAATTTAAGGAAATTAGTATGCTGTCTCTCATTTGTGTTATAAATAAATTTTCTCAGCTTATCATGTCTTTTTAACTATGCTTAAGGTACTTCTTGCCATACATACAGAAACCAATAAAATTCACATATAAATGCCCTCCTACTGGACAAATGTTCTGTTGTAAGTTTCACAAAACGAAAATAGAAGTGAAATGGCCAGGGAAAAATATAAAAAATAAATTTTATTAAGGAAAAATTTGCTATGATAATTTAAAATGTAGCTCTTCAGAAAAATACAGGCATATCAAAGGAACATAATACAACGTTCAATCAAAGAGTCATGCATATGTAGGAAATCAGTTTATGGTTTTAAAAAATGGTGCCAATTCAAATCAGGGGTAGACATGACATGAGAACATTGCTAACCATTAAAAAAAAATAATCTACACCCTAAGAAATTCCAGATAAATAAAGATGTAAACAAAAATAAAACCTTAAGTATCATAAAAGAAAACATGAGAGTGTTTTCTCAAAACTCTGGAAAACAGAAGATCTTTCCAAAACGACACATAATTTAGAAACTATAAAATACCCTATAAATATGAGTACACAAAAGTAACACGGCAGCGAACGAAACAAACAACAAACATAACCTGCCCTCGCACTGCCCACATTCTAGTAGGGCAGAAAGAGCGTGAACAAAGATGCTCTGCAAGCGGGAGCGGTGGGTACAAGGAAGACACGTAAAATAGGGTTACGAAGAGGCACAGAGAGCCGGGCACGGAGAAATGCTACACTATGATGGTGATCAGGGTGGCTAACATCTGAACAGAGCGCGGAGTCAAGTGCGGCAGTCAGCTGTATAGATAGCTAGGGGAAGAGCATTCCAGCCAGAGAGAAAAAGAAATGCAGGGCTTCCCTGGTGGCGCAGTGGTTGAGAGTCCGCCTGCCGATGTAGGAGACACGGGTTCGTGCCCTGGTCCGGGAAGATCCCACGTGCCGCGGAGCGGCTGGGCCCGTGAGCCATGGCTGCTAGGCCTGCGCGTCCGGAGCCTGTGTTCCGCAACGGGAGAGGCCACAACAGTGAGAGGCCCGCATACCGAAAAAAAAAAAAAAAAAAAAAAAAAAAGAAATGCAAAGGGAGCTCTGAGTGTGGTGTCTGAAAAACAACCAGAGGCCAATGTGGCTGGAAAAGAAGGAGTGGAGTACAGTGGTAGGAGAGAAGGTCAGAAAGATACTCAGAATCAAGCTCAAATAGAGCCTTGTAGCCTATGGAGCTTAATCCGAATGAGAGGAAGCTGGTGGAGGATTTTGAGAACAGGGACATGATGTGACTTCAGTTTAAGACCACTGTGGCAGCTGTCTTGAGAACCACGGGCAGCGTGGGTGGAGGCTGGAAGACCTAACAATAACCTGGGAGAAGGGTGGTGATGGCTCCACCTAGACTGATAATGGTCAAGGTGGTGAGAAGTCAGGTTTTTCTCATTCATACACACACACACACACACACACACACACACACACACACACACACCCCTGTAGCACTGTACCTAAATGTGGAAATTATGATCATGGAACACAATTTAAGTACTATAAAAGATGAAAAGTAGAAACAACATAACTAACAAAAGCTAGGGGATGAAAGGGGTAGATAAAATAGGAAAATAAGTCCAAAATACAGTAAGGTCAGAAGACTAATGACAAGAAAAAAACATTTGCAACTCATAACACAGATAAACGGCTAATCTCTCTAATTTATGAAGGGCTCCTCTGTTACCAAAAGCAAAAGATAAAGAGAGAGAGAGAGAGAGAGAGAGCGAGAGCGTGTTTGAGCACACACGTGGGAGAGAAGACTAAAAACCCAATTGCGGGGCAAAACTAGCAAGGGCATCAAGGGAGAATTCGCGGAAAACAAAAAAGCCCCAATCATGAAAATCATTGTATCATTCAAAATAAGAGTTACCTATTAAAAAAAAAAAAAAAAACACCTCAATACAAACACATATACACAGGTATCTTTGCAACTTGTAACTGACTCAGCAATTACAGTTCTAGGAATTTACAGTTTCCATTTGTTGTATTTTAACATGTTACAAAATTAAGGTTATGTGTGTTTCTTGTAATTAACTACATAGCTTCCTTAAAGTGATATGTTTACTAGTGAGTTAATAAATGTTTATTGAGAGCTCACTATGTGTAAGGCACTATGGTAGACGCTGGGTATCCAACGGTGAACGAAACAGTCCCAATTTTCACTAATCCACATAAGGTAGAAAATAATAAACATCTAAACAAGCTTTATACACATATAAACATTCATATACATAATATATTTTTTAAATCTATAAATACTTTTAAAAGTATTCTCAATTAGAATTTCTAACTTACATTATATTAGCACCTTGCATTTTTATAGAAAATCATTTCTTTAAATGAGCTTTCCAAATGTATTAACATATAATGAAATATATTTGTTTTATAAGGTCTATTATCTTCTATTTCAGTTTAGGCCCTTTTTTCTAATTTTAATGTGTTTTTTCTCGTGATTGTTTGTGGGAAGGTTTACCTTTACCAGGTTAAGTAAATCCATATAGTATTTGCAAAAAAAAAAAAAATACAGGACAACGATAAAAAACAAGCTAGCTTCCTGGGTTCTTGGCAAGTTTCTCAGAACACAGTCAGCTACAAAAAGTAGAGAGTAGTGGGGGGCAAACACGGGTAGACACTACAGTAAACTTACATGAAGCCTGAGCACAGTCTGACTGAGTCCTTCCAACCTCAGCGTCACTACCCCTCACTGACTCCAGGCTCGTCTCACTGCCCCTCCACATCCCTACTTGAACTCCCCCACTCCAAGATCCTCACTTAAGAATACAGCTGCTGGGCTTCCCTGGTGGCGCAGCGGTTGGGAGTCCGCCTGCCAATGCAGGGGACGCGGGTTCGTGCCCCGGTCCGGGAAGATCCCACGTGCCGCGGAGCGGCTGGGCCCGTGAGCCGTGGCCGCTGGGCCTGCACGTCCGGAGCCTGCGCTCCGCAACGGGAGAGGCCGCAGCAGTGAGAGGCCCGCGTACCAAAGAATACAGCTGCTGCTGAAAGCTCACATATAGAACAGGTTTCGTTCAACGCCAAGACTGAAGGGCCCATTTAGTCTACAGACTTTTAACTTAAACCTAGTAACAATCATGTCAGGAAGGCACATGGCTAAAAGCCATCTATTACAACATAAGGACTACTTGGCTAAACACAGGCTATGTAAAAATTATACTTTTCTATATTTTCATATACAGTATTAATGATTCTTACAAATATATCATCTGTCAAACCTAAAATTCAAATTCCTTAACAACACTTACCTGTCTAAGAAGTAATTCGAGAAGCCAGTTTAGAAGTTCTACGGGGACATTTTTTCTTTGTTCCTTTAATAACTTATTTAGAAAATGTATGATATCTATTAGCAGTTTCTCATCTTCAGTGCAAGCAGGAAGTACTTGTAAAAACCTACAATAAAGAAGACAGTAATCATGGTTTCTAGTTCTTTAAAGTAAGTGGCGTGGGGATAAGTATTTAACAACTGGCTGAGAAGCGGGGTGCTGATTTGCTGTGTTTGCCAGTTTCCATAGTGTAAATACTCCGCCATGGCTGACTGCAATCCTCCAATCTACCACACAGCTGTGGAGACAGGCACTGCAGCACACCATTATACAGCATTTCCACAGAACAGACAGAATCCATATAAATAACATTGAGAGCACAGATAACAGTAAAATGTTGTAAAATAATTAGGAAGCCACGACTCTGCATAATTGTTGTCTTTATTTTTCATATAATTTATTTAATTGTAAGTTTACAAAGTTGAATTTTAAGAGTGGTTGTGTTTAACAACTAACTTGCAAAAATCTAGATAATTTAACCATCACTTCTCTTACAAGGCAGTCCTAGCTGGCTACGGCACACCACTGAAAAACGTGAACTAGATATCCGAATTGTAAGAGCTACACTAAATAAGAGCCCACATTTTAGAAACTCAAATAACCTTGCATTTTGAAAATGGCACACTTTCCGTTTAACAGAGTTACACATTTTATACTAAAGTCACATGAAGACTGAAATGTAAAACTGCTGGCAACGGCTGCTTATCAGTCTTGTTTCAAATGCAGCCATCTGCTACCAGTTAAACGTGTTAAATTTACAAGCCAGGGCCTTCCCAATAACTACTAAAGGACCTCCACATGGCTAGCAACTTCATGAAATTCAGAGTAAAAAGAAAAATGAGATAATTTACTTAAGAACAGAATGAAAGCAAAACAAAACAGCCAGCGTTACCAAGCCTTTAATCAGTTCCCTGATGTCTCAGCTCATTTATTGATATAATATGGACAGGAATAAACATTCAGTTTGTTTATCCAGGTCTTATCCTAATCATTTACTTCTGTGAGATAAGAAATAAGATTTGCTATGTTAGGATATAAAAATGTAATAATTATAATATTTGTAAAAATTATAACAATTTATTAATAATTCCAAAATGCAGTAATTATGTTAAAATTTTCTCTTTTGCTATTATTAGACCTGTATTACAGATAACAAAAATCCTTCAATTTTTCTTTCTAAAAAGCATTTTTCTCATGATACCAACAATAAGAACACATGCTCCTATCTTCAAACATGTGGAGATGAACCCAAATACAATTCCATCCAGGCCTCTGAAACCAGCAGGCTTCAGCCGACACTGACCTGTTCAGTGTGGTGTGCCAAGACAAGGACTTCAAGGTAATCCCACATGGGCCAGTGCCACCCTTGAAAGACAATCTGTCATTCAGAAGATAAAAACTCATCCTCGTGAGAGCAGCCCTCACTTCCCTGTGGGCTGCAGCCTGAACAATGGAGCGGAGACAGTCCTTCAGTCCACTTGCTGTGTGTGTCATCTTCAGAGAAAGGGTGTCCTCAGTGGATAACTTCAACGTATCTAAAAATCTAAACAAAAAGAAAAAAAAGAAAGAGGAATATAAAGCTATTAAAGAAAAGCTCACAATTATTTTTATTATAAACTCTCTCCCCCAAGTTCTGTTTTGTTTCCTTTTAATTTAAGGGTGACTCACAGCCAAAAGAAAATCTGATGTGTATCTGTCAATATTAGGGTTTCACACTAGCACGAGGATGTTTATATGGACATCTTCCTGCTTACGGAAATGTAATTTGCACTCAAATGAGAAAGTACTGACCGAGGAGAACAGACTGAGGTATTTCAAAGTCAGCGTCATCGTCATCACCCCAGTGATGGTAACGAAATTCACATCCGTAGTTACCAAGCTTCTACCCTAACCCAGAGCACTTTTCCTGATGAATCACATCTGTTAACTAACCAAACTTTATATAATCTCCAAAACAGCATATAGAGCACAATGCTTTTTAATTTAAATTTCTTCATGTGATAGTTTTTAAAAAGTAATGAACAACATGTAATCTTTAAAACAAAGTAAAAATTATAATCTTCAGTGAGAAAGCAGGGTCAGATGATAAAAAGTAAGAAAGCTACTTGACCTAAAGGAAAAATAAGGCCTAGCTAATTAGTCATAATTAGGTAGATGTGAATGCTTTTCTACTACATGTAACAGCTTACTCTTGGATTTTAGTTTCAGAGTTCATTTGCTTCAACAGATTATCACTCCCATGATACCATGATAGGTTCCAAGCTATTCTCAGCATATCTGAGACCGGCTTCAAGGCCAAACAATCAGCAGATAACGGCAAAACTATGGAGTAAGGACTCACAGCATGGTGGCCAAGTACATGTACTGGTAGATGATACCTAAAGAAAATGTATAAAAATAATTACATACTTTTAAATTCTTAAATGCTACTCAAAAGAATGAGCCACAAATGAGGGCTAGTTCCACGCCTCCCACTCTACAGCAATACAAAGATCTCTCTCGTGGTCCCAGTTTTGAACAGTTACCATGCTTTATTCTCTTGCCATCCTCTAAACTTTCAAAAACACCTGATTAAACTTCTTTCCTGAGGACTTACCATACTCTGTGTTGTATTAGGGTTGTTTGCAGAGATGACTGATGCCCCTTGAAGTCGAGGCCCATGGCTACAGTGAACCACACACACAAGGTGTTCAGCTGAAACACAAATGTCTACTTTATGCTACACACTGTACGTTATCTACCCTTCATTCACAGTTACGTGGCATGGCACCATGAAATCCATTTTACAGATGATCAAAATGAGCCTTAAAGAGGCTAAATGAATTGCTTATGCTCACAGGGGTCACTAAGGGACAGAATCACAACTTACTCTTTTCACTTGAGCACACAGTTGAACCATCAATAAACTCAATCACTGTGTCACCAAGAGAACCCAGAAGTATTTTTACATCTAAGAAAAGATTCAATAGCAGTATCTCTTAAACTAGTTAATGTTAATTTAATAGTTTTTAGCAGGACTGCCATGCCTAGCATCTCAAATGTTAAAGAATAATTTTGCTCATAAAACATATCCCAAACCCCTAATTCACGTTATTTGTAACTAATATTAGAGAAACACAATTGGGTAGGATTTTTAAGGGGAAATTTAGTGTGCTTTTTCATTTCATGCATCTCAAAAAAAAAAAAGAGGCTAAGGTAGAGTTCTGCATATAAATGAAGGTGAATAATTTTTTTAAAGACAATAAATTTTAAAAATTGGAATTTTCCTTAGATGTACCCGGGGCTCCTTAGAGAAACGGCTAATGCTAGGTCTGCAATAGGGAAGTCTAAGGTGAGCTGTGGACGCCTCTTCCTGCCAGAAAAAGCAAGGATGTACTAAAAGGCTTTTGAAGCCGTGTCGGAAGGGCACAAGAGCCTCCTTGAAAGGACATGCACTCAATGAAAAGCGTTAAGGCTGTCAATCAATGGTCAAGCTTTTAATAAGTTATAAAATGTACTGCACATTACACCTGAAGAACATAGAAGGAAGAAAATAATAAAAAGCACAGGGTATTACATCATGACCAGTTTGAGAAACCACTACACATCCACCATGTGGACAATTTTTAAAATGACATTACTATGTGTAAAAAAATTACTGTTGACATTTCTTCTCTATGGACAACCTTGATCTTGAGGTAACTCTCTGACCCTTTTCCCCAGGACAACCAAATAGATATGGAATGTCAACAATTTTACTAAACCGCTTTGCTTATGGTGACAATCACTCCCTGCTTCTGGACTGGGAGGTGTGGAAACAACCCACACCTGTGTGGAAATGTACGGTGGGAAGCCACAGCTCTGAGTGTCCCTGAGTGCTGTGGCTCTCATACATGATGTGCCTTGCGGGGACCTGGACATTATGCCCACGGCATGCTTCCTAGAGATCACATTTTCTATTGGGACGTGGGCCTCCTATGTCAAGACAGCCTCCAGCACGCACACAGGTAACCACATTTCAAGCATGACCTACTGTCGTGTGTGTTTTATTATTTAGCCAAAACTAAAGACCATAAAGAATGTGATGTCTACAACTAAAGAATTTCATTCATAAGGATATATCCAAGAGGAACTATTGGACACATATGCCAGGAGATGCATACAATAATGTTTACAGGATGTATACAGGAGCAAAAACTCAGAATCAACCCAAATACCCCATGACAGGAGAATGAATAATCTGTGGTATCATCTAACAAGAGTATTATACAGCAGTGAAAATGATTATACTACATGTAATAATATCTAGCAAGCTATAAAATGTTATTTTTAAATTAATCATAGTTTTATTAAGATATAATTTTCTTACCTTTAAAATGCACAGATTTTAAGTGTACAGCCTGATGAATTTTTATATATGTGTTCATTTGTGTAACAACCACCCAGAATAAAACACAGAACATTTCCATCCCCTCAGAAAGTTTCTTTGTTCCCTTTTCTTGTCAATTACTCTCCTAGCCCTCCTCCAAGAGGTAACTATTACTGTTACCTATACTGATTTCTCTCACCAGAGATCAACTTTGTTGGTGAACTTTAAATAAATGGAATATACAGTATATACTCTTTTGTGGCTGTTTTCACATTATGTCTATGATTATGTCATAAACGCTATGTCTATAAGACTCATGTTGTTGTGTGAAAAGTAGTTTTCAAATGTTGTATAGTGCTTCACTGTGTGAGTATAGCACAGTTCATTTATCAGTTCTCCTTACTGTTGGACATCTGGGATGTTTCAAGCTTTTGGTTACTATACATAAAGCTGTTATGAACATTCGTTCACATATATATGTGTATATAAAAGGAGAGCGGGTGCTGTCAATACCAAGAGCTGGGGAGGGTGTGCAGCAGCTGGGAACACTTACACTGCTGCAGGAATGTAAACCAGTACACCACTCTGGAATACTGCTTGGTAGCATCCACTAAAGCTAGACACATAAATATCCTCTGATCCATATGTCTTCAAGAATATTCTGAGCGGTCATTACGCATAACAGCCCCAAACAGAAAACCAAATGTCCATCAGTGATAGAACGGTAACTACATGGGCTGTATATTCTTACACAGAATACGACACAAAAATGAAAATAAATCAACTACTGCTTCATGCAATGACGCAGACAAATTTCCCCAAGTTGAGCAAAAGAAGGCAAATGAACGAATATACTTTATAAAGTTCAAGAACAATGTATAATAACAGAAATGAAAATAGAATTATCTTTGTGGGTGCTGGAAGGTAATAAGGAAGGACAAAAGTGGTTTCTGGCATGCTAGTGATACTTTGTATCTTAATCTACATGTTAGTTACATGGGTGTATTTATGTGGAAAAATTCAGGATTTGTAAACTTTATGTATCTTATACTTCAATGAAAACAATTTACTTTTTAAAAAGTCTAGAGAAACATGAAAACCAAATGCAATTCATGACCCTGACTGGATCCTGCATTAAAAAAACAAAAAATCTACAGAAGATATTTGGGATATAATTGGAGAAACTGGATCATGTTACAGAATTATTTTTAATTTTCTTAGATGTGACCATTCATGGTACAGTGGTTATGTAGGATAATGTCCTTAATTTAAGGAGGTACATGCTGGAATAATTGGGAGGGAAGTAAAATTATGTCTGAAACTTATATTTAAATGGGTTGGGGAAAAAGATTATGTAAAAATAAAATAAATGTATTGAGAGACAGAGAGAAAGACAGAAAAGCAGACCCATGTGTTAACAGTTGCTGAATCTAGGCTGAAGGGTATGCAAGTGTTCACTACATAGTTCTTTCAAGTTTTGTGTAGACTTGAACAATATCAAAATAAAAACTTGGTGACAGGGATGTACGCTTACTGAACTTTCAGAAGCACCACCATGAAGGAAAGATTAAAGCATTACAAGTCATGTGATGAAACGCTAGATGAAAACTTTAACAAATCATAGATTTTGATTTCCCTTTCTGTAACCGTATTTTATCTTTGGGAAAATCAAAGAAATAAATTCTTTACCTTCTAGAAACTGAAACAGGCAAACTGAAGACCGATGGTGAAGAAGGTTTATTGGAAAGATTATCAGACCTATTTCACAAAAGAAACACAAAAGGAAAGAAACAACTGAGTAGACCATCGTTTTGTCTAAGAAACACAACTTGCTTCGCTTCCTTGACTGAAACTCAAATCAAGAGTTGCATTTGGTTCTATCATTTAGTATAGTTATAACATGGTGCTACTACCTGGATTTGCTTTTGAAGAGCAAATTAGGCTTTTCTGTAAGAAGTCCATATAATAAATGATTCATACAACGCAGACGCTGTACTGGCAGGCGGCCTCTGTGTCTCTCCCGCACTGATCCTGCTCAGGGTCAGTGTTAATCAGATATTACATCCTAAACATCTTCCCCAAGGGTTGTTTAAATTAAATCTTAAAGAAAAAACACACAGGGGCTTCCCTGGTGGCGCAGTGGTTGAGAGTCCGCCTGCCGATGCAGGGGACACGGGTTCGCGCCCCGGTCCGGGAGGATCCCACGTGCCGCGGGGCGGCTGGGCCCATGAGCCATGGCCACTGAGCCTGCACGTCCGGAGCCTGTGCTCCACAACGGGAGAGGCCACAACAGTGAGAGGCCCGCATACCGCAAAAAAGAAAAGAAAAGAAAAGAAAAAACACACAAATTTGAGAGTATATACCAAAAAACGTATTGATAAAACTTACTATAGTAATTATCAAATTTTGTACTTAGTAATGTTCAACAATAAAAGTTCAGGGTGACTTTTTGAGCCAGTGTGCATAATACTGCTACTCAAACCAAAAATCATACCATGTATATCTACCATAGAAAGCATAAGCTTCCTGAGTCAGAAATTTCCATGCACTGCTACAAGACTGCATCAGAAACTCAGACAGACAATTCAGAGTAAAAACCTTTTAAAACTCTTATAGCTCACCACATATCCATTCTTGATACTTCATCAAATAACAGAAGACAAAATAATGCTCCAACTTCAGTCACGATGGTACAATCTTCATGAAATATCAAGGAAACTGTAAATAAGAAGAAGCATAACTTTATAAAATATTTTTACCTCTAGAAAGAATGAACTTCAAATTTAAAATATCTTTTTTTTTTTTTTTTTTTTTGTGGTACGCGGGCCTCTCACTGCTGTGGCCTCTCCCATTGCGGAGCACAGGCTCCGGACGCGCAGGCTCAGCGGCCACGGCTCACGGGCCCAGCCGCTCCGCGGCACGTGGGATCTTCCCAGACCGGGGCATGAACCCGCATCCCCTGCATCGGCAGGCGAACTCTCAACCACTGCGCCACCAGGGAAGCCCCAAATTTAAAATATCTTAACTCGAAAAGAAGAGATGCCATTCTCAGAGAAATGCGATGTTAACCCAGATAAACTGACATCATTAAAACAGTGGCTCTCAACTTTCAAATCTATGCAAATCTCTGCAGGGCTTGTTAAAACAAAGTTTCTGATCTGGTAGGTTTGGAGGATACAGACACCATTGGCCCAGCACATAGTATGCACTCAATAAATGTTTGCTGAGGAATTAATTTTCCTTGTTGAGTACCTAGTTAAAAAACTAATTTTGCCCTAAATTCATTAATGAGAGATATTATAATTCATTTTCAGGCTCACTTAAGTAATTTTTGGAAACATCAATGAGGTCGAAAAAGTATTAAAAGGGTACAGATTATGTTGCCTTAGAAAATGCCTTTGAATCTAGTAGCTGCTCATAATTCATTGATTGCTTGAATAATTTAAATCAAAATTATAAATGAAAAGGTAAACTAGGAACTAAATTCTACTGAATGAGGTTAACAGGAAGACAATTATTAACAAGAAAAAGAAAACTAGGGATCCATAACTGCTACTCTTCCACATCAATCTATACAAAAACTTATAAAATTTTACATCTCAAAATTTTACACTATTCAAAATTTATGAAGCCGAACACATTGACTCTCTTTAGAACTTTACCTGGTTTGAACCTTTATCAATGTTACTTAAACTGTGTCCTATTCACTTGGCAAGCAGAAGCCATTAGAAGAGAAGAAAATGCTAAAATAAAATGACTCATAATATTTTGAACATAAATATCATTAATCTCTTACACGCCTGATAATTGACATGGTTAAGCATATTGAGACGTTTGATCAAGATGCCTCTTGTAGAATATTTAAAAGCAATGGCCTACATTTCTAGGAAAGAAAATAGCACAGAATGTTACCAAGCTCTCTATTGAGAACAGTCAGAGAGAAAAAAAATAACATGGAATTTTTCCTCCTAAATACTCAATTACAACCAACTGAAAAAGGTTAAAAAAAAAATCACACTTCATAAAATGTAGTAAGTTAATGTTCAGAGTCATTCAGGATGGTCTAGTTCCCACTCCCCACAAGTTGAGTCTATACACTCTGAATGCCAGTTTAAGGACATAATCAGTTATAACAGCAAAGCGTCAGATCTACAGGCACAAACAAAACAAGAATGAGGAAACACACTGGAAAGAGGCAACAGTGACAGCAGCTGCGGCGCTCTCTCTCTCTACAGGTAAGAACTGACCACCTGAGCACCAAACGATAGCTACATCAAGGTGCAGAGAGCAGTTAGAGGCTTCAGCCCTTCTCAGCCCTAAGGTCTACTCTGTAACAGGATTTTAAGAAAATGCCCACAAAAGTGTTAAACATTTTCCACTGCGATGGTTTTTTTCAGTGGCATATTTACTAATAAACTCTGTTATTGTGTTAGTAAAGCGGGAAGTAAATGTTACCTACAGTTAAAGAATAAACAGTTAAAGCCGAAGATTGCTCTCATTACTGTCAGAATGTATCTTATTTACCTCTGAACAGCAGGGTCAAGAGAGAAGGTTGTTGGGAGAGGGAGACACGCAGGACTGGGTCAGCACAGAGGACCTTCCTCAGGAGCGTGAGGCTTGGCTGTACTAGACACTCTACGACCTGGACAGCAGGGGAAGACACAGTTATTTATTTTTATCAATTCTAAGGTGAGATAAAATATACTATAACATCGTCTTATTCTAAATGTCATGGTTTTTCATCAAAATTGTGTGAAACTAAAATGCAAATATTAAGATTTTCCACTGAAAGTACGTTTTGTATATACTTCTGCTTATACATCTAATAGAAATTTTAAGGTTTTCCTTTAGAGACCTCACTTTTAAAAATTTTTTTTAAATGAACAAGGTAGTGGATGTTACTCAAGACTGAAACTCCAAGTACTCATCCAAATCCAGTTGAATTCATTTCAAATTTAATTGATAAAAAAAACCAATCTGTAAAAATATGTCTTACCTCACCATCCTGACTCACACATTTATTTAAATACTCAATTATCTTGTCAGTTAAGCATAATTTTTTCACCACAGCATGCATTTTAATATCTGTAGACCAAAAAAAAGTTACTAAAAGTTAAAGAACATTTTCTATAGTTTTAAAAATAGGACAGCCACACAGCTTTCAAACTTTTAAAAATAATTACACCTAGTGTTGAAAATTAGAGGATGACACTTTAAACTTTTTACTTTATACACATCTGAACAATTTGAAAACTTTTAAGTAACAAGCACATCTTACTTCTGTAATATAAAAAAAAAACTATTTAAGAAGAATAATTAAATGAACTAGCTCAGATTCTGAAAAGGACTAGAATTTTAAGTATACAAATGAACACTTTTATTTGTACATGGAAAATTATTTTATGTTCTTTCATGGACATTTCTTCTCTTTTCCAAATCCATCATCTCAAAATGTTTAGAATTCTCCACAGGCTAATGTGTAAATATGACTTGCATTTTTCTATCAATATTAATACAAGATCTTTAACCTCCAACTGTTAATAGCAAGTATAAAAAGAAAGGGTCTGTAACATACTCTACACATTTC
Source organism: Kogia breviceps (assembly GCF_026419965.1). Classification (NCBI taxonomy): domain Eukaryota; kingdom Metazoa; phylum Chordata; class Mammalia; order Artiodactyla; family Physeteridae; genus Kogia; species Kogia breviceps. The sequence goes on along the minus strand of NC_081324.1, from coordinate 7,045,170 downwards.
TAGAGAATAGGACCTCTTTTTTAATAAACATATACATGTGGGGGTGTGTGTGTGTGTGTGTACACTGCCGCAGTCTAAATGTTTGTGTCCCCACAGAGCTCACATGTTTGAAACCTAATCCACAGTGCGGTTGTATGCGGAGCTGGGGCCTTTGGGAGGTGATGAGGTCATGAGGGTGGAGCCCTCCTGAATGAGATCAATGTCCGTATAAAAAGAGGAGAGCTTTGTTGCCCCTTCTCCACGTGAGGACACAGGGAGAAGACAGCCACCTACGAACCAAGAAACAGGCCCTCACCAGACACTGAATCTGCGGTGCCTTAATCTTGGACTTCCAGCCTCCAGAACTGTGAGAATAAATTTCTGTTGTTTATAAGCCACCCAGTCTATGATGTTCTGTCATAGTAGGCCAAGCAGACTAAGACACACACACACACACACACACACACACACACACACGTACTAGATGTCGGTAGCACCAAAAACTCTAGTTGCTTATAGATTAGTGACAAATATTTCACAACTTGCAGACAAATGTTCATAGTTTGTACTCCTACATTCTCATTGAGAAAGACGTACAAATATAAAGTTGATATTTAATTTGTAGCTTTCACTGTAACTACCTCTAGCTGCCACTTTAAAGAGGTTAGTTTCCAATACCGTCCAGTATAGTGCATACCAAAATTACAAGCTTTATTTTTGAAATGTTAAACAATACCTAAAGAATACCCTCTAAAAGTTTTCTTTAATCTTCTTAGCCAAGGCTCTCCACATTTGCTTGAGCCTTATTTTCTGTAGTCTCTATTATTGTTATTAAAAGCACAAATATGTTGAATATGATCTTTCAAATTACTCTCTCATCCTAGTTTCCACTAATGTCAGGATGGGAATATCTATCATACCCCACCTTCCAAGTTAAAAAAAATATTTTTATGTAAATGCAAAATTACTTCTCTCAAACATTAAAGATAAATTACATACATCACATATAGGAAAAAAATTTAAAACTCAAAGAATAACAACACTACAAACAAAGCTAAGAGTAAATTTTACTAGTCGTTTTTAAAAATAAACTTTTAAAGAAAATACATAGTTACAGTGCATTATTTTTATCTTACCTACCTACAAAGTACAATTTGATTGATTTCTCTAAGCAAGATGGAACAAACTGAAATATCATATACTAGGTAAACTGAGAAAGGAAAAAGCAATTTACTGTCAGAATTATATCAACATTTCAGAAGAAAGATAATTTTATCAAATGACATTCCACAGGTCAAACAACAATAATCTAGACCAGGGGTCAGCAAACTTTTTTCTTTAAGGAACTAGATAGTAAATGTGTTGGGCTTTGCTAGCCGCATATGGCCTTTGTCGCATATTCTTTGTTAAAAATGTAAAAACCATCCTTAACTTGAAGGCTGCAAAAGAACAACAGGCCACAGGCCAGACTGGTCTACAAACCATAGTTTGCCAACCCCCAGTACTACACACAGCAATCTAAAATTCCATTCTCAGCAGCATTTTCCTTAAAAGACATTACCTTGCATAATCACAGCTAACTGTTCTGCGGCTGACTTTCTCAAAATAAGATCAATATCGTCTGAGATAAAGATGTCATATACCTTTTCAACAGTCTCCAACTGAAAAAAAAAAAATTTTTCTTTCATCTACTTCCAATTCTCCGGTAAAAGTCTACAGCCATAAAAACAAAAGCTCGAAGGCCAACTTATTTAAGTAACTGATATGTTTACACTTGCAACAATGATGTGCTAGGTCAGAGAGGGAGTCAGGATCTAGAACAAAGACCCATCATGTCAAATAAGCCTCTCCTCTTAACGTGCATCTCCACTAGGAAGCCATTCATGACCCATTGGCCATCCAAGTCACACAGCACCACGACAGGTAGCTCCAGGCTAGCCTGAGGACAGCAAGCCCAGATACGTGACTTGGCATCTCCCTGCTGCTCCCCGAAGCCGCCAGCTGGAATTCCCTTGGCCCCTCCACTTCCCCCTCTTAGGGGTCCTGAAGCAGACAGCTCTCTGGGGCTTGCTGCCCAGCACGCTGACCAAGCCCCCCAACAGCAGTCCCTGACGTCACCTCCCGCCAGGACAGTCTGAGGAGGCAAAACACAACAGGAAAGGGGGGGAGAAAAGGACCGAGAGCACACCCCTCCTTTCTCCCCACCCACTGCCTCCTGCAGCTCTCATGCGGACTCAGGAAAGAGAGTTCTAGAACTCCACTCCGCCTTCCTCCATGCGACACACAGGGTGCAGCAGTGATGCCAGTGGCTCAGGACGCAGGAATTCCCCAACAGGACCTGGTATGTGGCCCATGGAAGCTTCTCCAATCCTCCTGCCAGGGCCATCAGACGGCCGCGAACACTTAGGTTAGAAGAACACCTAATGTGTTTCCCTGTTTTAAAAAATCCATTGTGTTGCATGTGGCTCTACCACAGGCCTTGGGGGCTGGTCCAAACTTAAAGAAAACTGCCAGACTGCACCCTTGGAGTCACAGGAGAAGCTATAAAACACAGGAATGAGCAATGAAGATAACGGACAGCTTGCTTTATCTGATCCTACATCAGTCCACAATGATTTGGCTGCAGTTCTGGACAGACAGGGAGATGAAGGCTACACCTCTTAAGAGGGGGAAAAAGCCAAAGATTTAGAAAAGAGATTAACAAAAAAAAATCTCAGAACCACTGTAATATTTAAAAGAAATTGCCCTTGCCTTCTATATTATTATTCCTGTAATGAAGAGGCTGAAAACTTTATCATCATAATATTTTCTTTTTTAGTATTACAGGCAATTTCCAACAGAAGAAAAAGAAAAATTTTATGCCAGTGATGCTTGTTTTTAAGAGTCATCAGAGAATTTCTTTCCACTAGATTAGCCTTATGTTGTATTTAAGATACTATTCAAATTAATTTGCACTTCCAGCGTATATTCTGAATGAAAAGGGACACGACGGCTGGCATATAGTAGGCACTCAAGAAATATTTGTTCAGTAAATAAATGTATCCAGGAGCCAGAAAAAGCCAGGACACAACTTCACACTAGGCAGGAAAAACCACAGGTGAAGCCACCATCTCTCTCCCTCTCCCGTACAAAACACAAATTGAAAAATGTAACATAAAATATATCAAATAACCACACAGCTATGAATAAATAAACTGGAAAGTTATGATCACCTTAATAATCAGTTCTCTTCTGTCATCCAATTTGAGTTCAATAGGCTTTTTCACAATAAATAAATTAGTAACTCTGGAGAGAACTCTGGCATCGATTGAAGGGCGCTTGGTATCCGCCCCCTCTTCCCTTGTAAGGTGACTTGCTAAAAGCTTTACTGCCAGCACCCGGACCCTGAAGAAACAAAGTCTTTAAGTCAACATTTTGCAATATACAAATGTATAGAAATTATAAAGGCCCATAACACAAAGAATTATTACAAATCAACACAATAATTAGCTATGCTTATACTGACATTACTGATGACATTTTCCCTTTTCTATTAAAATACTTAGTGTATCACCACAGTTATTCCTGCATTTTACATTTCTGAATAGCCGCAGAAACAAGGAATAACCAATAATTACAAGTGAAGGTGCAGGCTCACCGAGACTGCGAACCTCAGCTCCAGTAAGTCGGTCTGCAGATTAAAAACCCTAGCTCCTGACTCCAAGTCTACTGATGTATCTCAACCATAGAAGCTATCAGACCCGTGAGCAGAGCCCTAGCAACAGGTCGAACCTCCAGGAGGGTAATCGCACTGACAGCTAAAGCGAGACACTGGGGGTGAAACAGACCCCCTCAGATATGAAAATACAAATACTTCTGGTTCCCATCAAAATTCTATTTTACCTGGAATGGATTAGCATCAAGGTCAGTTGAGCACTGAGTGGGGAGGTAGAAGATGACAAGGAAAAGTTACGGACTGCACGCGTGAGACGATGAAACGGAACCACAGAAACCCCACTGGATGGACGTGCGGCGACGAGTTACTGAGACAGGTTCCGGAACCACACGGACGCGGGGCAAATTCTAAGCCGTAGGACAAGCTCCAGGTTTTAGGTACTACTTGTGAGACCACGATTAAAACGTGCACACGCGGGCAGGCATCCCCACCACAGCAAAGGCTGGGTCCCGGCCCCCTGAAGTCCCCCGTCATAACACTGATCTCGCCGTGTCACGGTTAATAATAAAGCCTGAGTGGTAAGGTCTCTCCTCTCAACTGCACGCCCAGCTCTGGAAGGGCAGCGCCGTGTCTGTGTCGCGCGCTGCTAGGTTCCACTGCCTACCACGGCTCTCAGGTGCTCACCAAATCTAGAGAAAGCGGGACTCTACTGTATTACTAAGAGACATCATCTTTGGAGGGCAAATATTTACTCCAAGATGGTGTGGGAGTCAGGCAAACCTCCCTCTCCCATCTGCTGGGACCTCATGAAAGCTCAGACAGCCAGACACCCACACGATGCTCCTCCTTTGTGCCGGCACTCTCTGTGTCACCATCTCGGGTCGTCAGTGGAGAGACAGCCACCACCCCCAGGCAGAAGCCTAGAGTGGGACATGTAAAGCATGTTTTTAACGCATCTCCTCCCCTGGTAGATAAATGTAGCCTTTTGTTGAGGTTTAGCATGAGCACCCTGGTGCGATTAGTTCTCTATACTTACTTCTTTCAGCAAATACATTTTGAGCGTATTTATGCCCAAGGTACCCAATGAAGTTCTGAGGATGTAAAGATTAGCCAGTGGGTGGGGTTCCTGCCTAATGGAGTTTATGGTCTGGTGAGAGGGGGTAGAACTAGTCAAATGATGAAAACAAATATGTAATTTAGACTGCTGTAAGTTCTGTGTAATTGAGAATTACCTTACGCAAAGAGAGGTCTGGCCTTGCCCTCGGCTCCTGGGGGAGGATCTCTAAGCCCTTAGAATGTCCTGCCTGATAAGAGTGTTTTTTGTTTACCTGGAGACTTTGGGCCCCCAAAGGTGAACCAAAACTATACACCTATTGTGTTACATCACCGAATGTGGGGTAGGGAATACTACACTAGCACGTTAATAAAGACACTGCCCAGGGTCAACGGGAACATTTGCAGAAGCCGGTCCCCTAGGAGCACAAACACACTAGCCCCGTCTGCCCCCCCGCTTCCCGCATCGCCCACAACTTTCCTCTCTGCACGATGCACGCGCCCTTACAATCTCCTCTGACTCTCCTCCTTCCTTCTCTTAACGTTTTCGTTTATTTCACCTACTTCCTTAATGTTTAGTCTGATCATCTGTTTATAAATAAGCCACTGCATTATCCTGATGTACGTATGGGGAAAACAAAATCATCCATTTTCAAGAGAACATCTGTTTCTCTAGCCTTTCCCACCGACACTTTCCCTTCATCACTGCTTCTCCATCTTTACTCTAAGCTTTTCTTCTCCTCTCAGTGAGAGAAAATCTAACCACTGTTACCTAAAGAGAGTTACACAAGATTCATGTTGCACTGACAGAGAGGGAAGGAAGACGATCTTTCTCTCCTTCTTTTCTTCTAGTTAAAATGACACTTACACTAATGGTAGAGGAAAGGACACGTTTTCAGTTTCCCAAATAAGAGGACAAGCTAAACAAGATTAAAATACATGCATACCCTGGTATAAGAGGCAACTGGTCCACTATACTTTCATGAAAAACTTTAATTTTCAGAACAAGTATTTAATTAGAAAAGTTGCACTCCAGGAGACTAACAATTTCTAACGAGAGAAGACAATGCGAGTGCCCTATGGTTTTTGCAACCTGTTTCTCTCCACGCCTCTCCACCCTGCCCGCAGCAGCACTATGAACAGCACTGGGGGCAGTGATGCAGTAACACAGGCTGATGTGACAGCAAGGCTGGAGGATGGACAGAGCGTCTTAGAAAGTGTCCAAAAGACCTTTACCGGGTTAGTTTCAGCCATTAGCTCCCCGTCTCTGCCTAGTAAGAGAATCACTTCCCTTTACCTCCTTTGGTTCTATACTGCTTGATACAATTACTACCCTTTCCTAGAACATTCCCGTTCATCTTTCACATTCCGTAGACTCTGCTGTACTTACGATGGCTTTTTCACCAGCAGGAGCCGTAGTATGGACTTTAACCAGGTGGTACAGGGGAGAATCCCTTCACCAGCCTCAGAACTTGCTTTGCTTAGGAGGAGAATGCAGTTACCCAAAGGATCCTCTGTGTCAGCATAGCCCTAACAGATTTCATAAAAAGAGAAATGACCATTTGATTGTATGCACATACTGTTTAATTTTTTAACTTGAAATAAGAATTGTGTTGACCTGTCAGGCAACTCACAAATTTCTTTCAATTCAGTTGAATATGACTTTTCAAAATAACCTACATGAGGTCAGAAGCCTACATACAACTGTATTTAAAAAATAATACTGGAGGACTTCAGGAAAATGTGCCAACCCTCCTGACACTTGCTAATTTTTCTACTTTCCAAGACTGTAGTAGTGGCACTGCCCCTAGATGAGGCCCCTCTCAGATCTTCAGACCTGTCCCCTCACTGCAAAGGTGGAGTGCTGTCAGTGCGCCTGCAAGGAACTGAGCTGTGCAAGCGGCAGGGCCTGAGGCCTGGGCTCTCTCTTCTAAGAGGACTGTTCCTATCATGGTGTTTCCATCTCCACCTTCTCATGCAAGGAAGGGAAGGCCCTGCACTTCCCTCCCTCCTTTACCTAAGCCCAGAAGGACTGCTAAAAAAAGCTTTGTTTCTAAGAGCTCATTAATCAAAGTATGAGGCTAATCCAGATATGCACACACAGAACTCATGAAGCCAGTTTCATTACATAAAGTCTGTTTAGAAAGCACTGTTAGCTTTGCCTAAAAGCCTTTCTATAAGGCTGAGCTATATTTTCACAGTCAATGCCTGCGCCTCACTTCTTAACCTCCCACCCGGTGTACACAGACAGATTCGCTAGCCTGCTGTAGCCTTCTGCCAGAAACAAGACAGCCGCCCACTTCCTGTTCCCTTATCCACAGCGCCTTCATGGCTTCACTTCATCTCTCCCACGGCATGATGGTTCTACTGCTTGCGTGCGTTTAAATCAATCACACTCACCAAAGAGAAACAGTAGCGCAAGCGGGTGAACACAGAGTACCTGTAGCACGGGGATGACAGGACACAGAGACTCGATAAACTTGTTCCAGGTCAGTGCTGTCATCCTCAGTCGCCCCTGCAGCAGATGCATCAGGATGGCCTTGGCAGTGGCATTCACCTGCTCAACAAGACGGGGAAACAATCCAAGAGGAGGTGGCCCGTCAAGTCATCTTACTTACCTGTAATATTTCATAAAATCTGGAAAGGTAATTAGCATCTCTTCCTTCAAACGTTCCTATTTCCACAGCATCATCTTACATTCTGTTCTCAACCAGTCCTTCCCCCTTAATGATTTCCTTTTTTTTTAACCTTTAAAGTATATTTTTCCATTGAATAAAAATGTTCCTTAAGGAAATACTCTGCTTATTATAACTCCTGCAGCATTCCTACATCTTACATGAAAAACTTAACAGTTTGATCTGAATTCTCTGAGAACAAGTATGTCCTGTATTTTGAGCCTCATTTTTTTTTAACATTTCTTTTTACTTAAACAACTTAACTGAACCCATCCATCAAAGACAAGTTTCTTTTTAGTTTCTCATCATACTACCTGTGACATGAGAATATTATCTTGATTTAGCTGAGTATCTAAAGAATCAGAGTAGTCTTTTGTACTTCCTTCTAACATGTCATACCTCATTTTTGGGCTCTTGAATACCAAACGCAGAGATTTCATACAGAACTTTTGGGTGAAGTAGAAAATGAATTCCATTACAAAGGGAAGACACAGGTTTACTGACATTATGGACACCTAAACATTCCTGCAAAATAATACAAAAAGTTTTTTATAATTAGTGACAGTGATTTTTCCAAAGCATTCCTTTCTTCTGTTTATAATTCAAATCCAATGTTAGTACTTATGTCACTAAAACTTTTCTTTTAACCAGTAGAAGACAAAAAAAGATTCTCTTAACTAACAGTTTTTGAGTTTGCATGAGATACCTATTACCTTTCTTTCAGCCAACAAGAGTGGTCTTGACAAATTAAACAACCAAACTACTGAGACAACCATAATCTTTAAAAGTTGTTCATAATAACAGACATAAAGGAAATAAACAACACCATAAACTTATCCTAAGGTGTCTGCATTTTGCTTACTGAGGTTTGACAAAGAGAAAATTCAAATCAAAACAGACTTAAATTTCTGGGTGAGGGGGAGGACAACATATGTGTGGGATTTCCCTTATCAATACGGCGGTGCGCCTGCGTATAAGTAATGCCTCTGTATCATCTCGACAAAATTAGCACAAATTCCACTCCGGACATGCACCCAAAAAACTGAAAGCAGAAACTCAAGCAGGTATATGTGAATACATATTTGTATATTCATCCTTAAAAAGGAATGCAACTCTGACACATACGAAACATGGCTGCTAAGTGATATGAACCAGACACAAAAAAGACAGTTACATGATTCCACAAGTATGAGGTACCTAGAATAGTCAAATTCAGAAAGTAGAATGGCGGTTGTCAGGATCTGGGGGGGTTGGAGGAATAGAGAGTTATTTTTTAATGGGTACAGAGTTTCAATTTAGGAAGATGAAAAAGTTCCAGAGATGGATAATGTTGATGATTGCACAAAAACTTAAAAATGGTTAAAATGGTAAATTTTATGTTATGTGTATTTTACCACAATTTTTAAAAAGCAAATTAGACATCGTTGAGCAAAGAATTAGTGCACTGAATGACAGTACTGAGGAATTCCATCCATACAAAACAAAGAAAGATAAAATATAAAAGAGGACTTAAATGACACAGAGGGTAAAATAAGAAGATCTAACATGATCTACTGAGAGTTCCACTTGGAGAGAACAGCAAGGATAAGGGAAACAATAATGACTGAGAATTATCCAGAAGTGAAGGCAGACATGAGTTTTCAAACTGAAGCATGCTAAAGAAGATACATTAAAAAAAAAAAAAGTGTATACAAAGTTACATTGTAATGAAACTGCAGAACTCCAGAGCTAAGGAAAAGATCTCAAAAGCAACTAGAAGAAAAAAAATACAAAGAAATTATAATTTAACTGATAGCAGACTTCTCGACAATGATAAAAGCCTAACAAGAGCAAAGCAGTATTGGCAAAGTGCTAAGGAAAAATGGCAGTCAATCTATAACTCTATAGAATTCTATAGAATTCTATAATTCCAGCTAATCTATCACAAGAGTAAGGTGAAATCAAGACATTTTCAAACACATGCACTATCAGTTACAGACTATCATTTAAAATACTGAAAAACATAGTTCAGTAAAAAGTAGACTGAACCTAAATACTTATCAATAAATAGAAGAAAGTATATTCAAAGTAAAGAGCAGTTAAGATGAATCCACTAGGTAGATCTTAAACCTTCCTATTAAAGGAAAAGAACAGGCAGCAAAAACACATGTACGGTATGAAATTATATACATTTTTAAGAGACAAAAACAGTAATATATATGATTTATAGAGATATGCATATATAAAACACATGCATGGGAAGGATAAACAAAAACTTTGTAAGAGTGGTTATCTTGGTGGCATAAAAAAGGGGGAAGAGATGGGATTCCCTGGTGGCACAGTGGTTGAGAGTCCGCCTGTCGATGCAGGGGACACGGGCTCGTGCCCCGGTCCGGGAGGATCCCACATGCCGCGGAGTGGCTGGGCCCGTGAGCCATGGCCGCTGAGCCTGCGCGTCCGGAGCCTGTGCTCCGCAATGGGAGAGGCCACAACAGTGAGAGGCCTACGTACCACAGGGAAAAAAAAAAAAAAACAAACACGCAGGAAACATTTGTTTCAAAAGAAAGAAAAGAAGAATATTACTAAGAAAATCATAATAACCTAAAACTTTTCCTGAGCATAGAAATCACCTTTGAATACTTGATAGAAGTCAACTTTTCCTTACAATTTTTCCATCATTAAATAACACAACATAAATGTAATTCTTATTAAAACTGCTAATAAGGCAATTCAGTTGCTAGACTTACTAAGGGAATTCAATAGTATAAATTTCTTAGAGTTGACTAATAACTACCATCTATTTTTATGGTAATAACTCTTATATCATATCCAAAAGGTCAAGTAATTTAATTTTGGAGTTATAATCAGAAAATCCACTGTTAATGCTCCACCAAAAAATCAAAAACAAAAAAACCTACCTTAACAATTTCCAGACAACAGTGGTAAGTTTTAACTTTCACTTGTAGCAAAGGGTGAGACAACATGCGTAGAAACACCTTCTGACTTTCTCCTTGTAATAATGGACTGGCCTGTGCAGATTTCCAGCTGGTAAAAAGGTAAACACCCAAGACATCTAAGGCAAGTAAGGTACTAAACATGATACTGAAAAGCACAGAGAAAGGGGTTTCTTCCTACTCTAGTTCCTACAACTGAGATCTTGTTTAACTAACCCAGAATTAATATTTACTCAAGCATTTACTTGTTTCAAGGCAGGGAATATTCTCTCTTAAAGAATACAAAAGAAACAAAATGTCTTTAGAAACCTATATTTAGAATGTAAAATCGTACCACCATTATGGAAAACAGTATGGAGGTTCCTCAAAAAACTAAAAACAGAACTACCATATGACCCAGCAATTCTACTTTTAGGTATGTAACCAAAGAAAATGAAATCAGTACCTCAAAGAGATATATGTACTCCCATATTCATTCCAGAATTATTCACAATAGCCAATACATGAAAACAATGTGTCAGTTGATAGATGGTGTATGTGTGTATATATATATATTTTTTATATGTATATTTTATATATATATATATATAAAATGGAATATTATTCAGCCTTACAAAAGAAGGAAATCTTATCATCTGTGACAATATGGATGAAGCTGAAGGACACGCTAAGTGGCATAAGCCAGGGTACAGAAATACAAATACTGCATGATCTGACGCATATGTGGAATCTAAAAAAGTCAAACTCTTACAAGCAGAGTAGAAGTGGTGGTTGCCAGGGGCTGGAGGAAATGCAGAGATGTTGGTCAAAGGGTACAAAGTCTCAGTTACGCAGGATAGGTAGTTCTGGTGACTATGGTTAATAATGCTGTACTGTATACTTGACATGTGTTAAGAGAGTAGATCGTCAATGTTCTAACCACAAAAAAAAGTAATTATGTGAGATGACAGATAGATAGATAGAAAGAAAAATAAATCCCATATTTAATGGATATTTATCACCATGGAATTCACTCTTTCCAAAAGCAATGAAAATACTAAGTTTTAAAGAAAAATCTGTTCCAATGTCCCCCAAATAAATTAACCAATGCATGATGCTTTCCAAAAATCCATATAAAAGGTAGGAATAATGAAATTTACATTTAAAAAATCCTCAATTCAAGTTATTAATTAAAATGTTAAAGATAAATAAACAAATGTGCTTGAATACTTGTTTGGAAAGACATAAAAACAAATGTATAAAAGTCCAAGGATAATTCATGTTGATTACAGGCATGACATTTTTAAAGCTTACTCTTGAATAAAACAGTTAACTGTCCTAATGCTACTATACATATACATATACAGTTTAAAGGTCAAAACATATAAAAGCAATTTAAACTAAAAAATAATAGATTTAAGACCAGTTTCATTTTCATTGCTCCTAAACTTACACACACACAAAACCTATAATAATATAATCATATTAAGAAAGAAAATATTACATCTTTGAACAAATGAAGATGATTTCCTTTATTAGGGGGAAATGCTGATGATAGGAAAAGCTATGTAAGGCTTGGTCTGCCAGCTCCACTAATTCTAAGAGATTCTTCTCTCCCTAAAAAAAGAAGAGAATGGAACAGTAAATGTCAAGGTCATGTACAATAAAATTCTCAACAGCTAACAAAGCAGCTTCAAGAAATTAGATCATCCAGAGGCCCTGAGACTGTTCACACTTGCTTAAGTCAACCTGCTCAACAAGCAAACCGAAAACGTCAGCCTAGGAGGAAAAATGTGGGGAAAATGCCTAACTCAACGCCACTTAAGACTTTATATTATTTACCTCTGAGTGGCATGGTTCTTTGACTGCTCCATTGTGGCCTTATCCCCCTACTGACTGCAGCTCAAGGCAGGACTTATGTATTTTAAGATCCACCTCCCACTTCTAACATCCTGACTGGTTCTAGGGAAAATAGAGGGTGATCAATACCTGTGTGATTAACTAACCATGCAGAATGCCACAGAAATAATTCAACTAAAAGGCAGTTCAAAATTCTATAATGGAGGAGACAAGATACAGTGGCATAAAGATGTGGGGAAAAGAAAATAAAAATAAACAATAATGGGTAAATGAGGAAAATTTAAAATAGTAAGTTCAAAAAAACTCCAGTGTAGGGGCCAAACGGAATAAAATTTTGCTCCTAATTTTTCAAGATCTTCAGGACCCATTTTGGTACTTTCAAACAGTAAACAACTATTGTAGTCAATGTCTATTTTAAGACTCATTAACCCTTTAATTGAAAACGCACTAAATAATATCCTAAAAGGGATAAATAACAAATACATAATTACTGCTATAAAATGGTATCGAAAGTCATCCTACAATCTAGACCTTACAATCTAGTTCATGGCTTTAATTTAATAAAAAATCAGGCTCTTTCTGTGAATAAATAAATGTCTATAAAATACTAAGGGAAAAAATGTGTCTACAAATAAGCACTAAAATGGCCCTTATAATTCTGTTTACGTCAATTGTCATTCTGTTCAACCACAGTAAGCCACTTGAAAGAGGAACTCACTAATAAAGATATTGATAATAATTATTGTTTTTTTAAAAACCACTGGTCTCATGAATATATACCATTCATTAATCTAAATCTTCATTTTACTTTTATATAAATCATACCCTTACTTTAATCTTATAATTGGGCCATTCAGTAATAATGGCTCCCACCCCTAAGAATTCAATTGTTAAATGTCCATCAATTTGAAAACTATAAGTTAAATTTTCTAAATATTTTATCAAAGGAATTTTAAAGAGATATTAACAAAACTTTTTACCTCCTTCCCAACATCAGACAGGAAGTTACAGGTACACTCAAGTGAATAAACAGCCTCTGCAGTTCGTTTATAAATACTGTAGTTTTCAGAATTCAGCTGTTCCAAATAGGCCACAACAGCTTCATGAATATTTGGATATTCCAAAGAAACAGGCATGTCCAAAGAAACTAGAAATAATGCTGCTGACATAGGCTCTGGTAAAAAGTGGCTTGCCTTGATAAATTAAAAAAAAAAAAATTTAACCATTTTTAGATAAATATAGTAAACTATAACATTAATGTAGTTCAACATTTTTAGTAATTCTCTATCACAAAGTCTATGCTTTTCCAAAGAAAATTCTATTCCCCAACACATCATTTATCTACACCTAGGTTCACTGCAATTTTTCTCTGCCCAAAATATCCCAAGTCCAAATTTCAACTCCTTCCCAAAGCCTGGGATTCAGGATACCTCCTCTTCCCCACATCAACACCCAGAACTGCTCTCCCTCTGGGCCCACACCTCGTTTATGCCTCTGCTACTGAACTGAAGGTACCAGGCCTTTTTCTCTTAAGTTTTTCATGCAGGTGCACACAAATCTCCAGAAAAATGCAATAAACCCCCAAGGATATAGGCCAGGGCTTATTAACTACATATTGAATTGAATAACACTAAATCAAGTACAGCTATAGACTGATTTGAACAAAAATTAATTTTTATTTGGTTTTGTTTATGTTTTAGAGGGGAAAGGAGAAATTCAACATATTTAAAATAGTTCTAGAACACTCACAAAAGACTGACCTTTAATTAGTATAAAAATCAAGGGGCCCAAATGAAATAGTGTATGTTTGATAACTTAAATCAGTTGATTTAAGACTAAAAAAAACCTTTGCTAGGTTTTGTTTCTTTTAATGATTCTAGCTTTGCAACAGTATTTTATGCATCAATTAAGAAAATGAAAAGGCCTGAAAATTCAATGTTCAGAGAAAACCATTTGGCAGGCTTCACTACTATGGCTGAAATGCTGCCTTTATTAAAGTAGGTCTGGTCATAATTTTTTCATGGATAACCTATTTTAAGGATAATCATTAACTGCCTGAAAGTCTAAGAAGTAAATCTGCTAAACAAGGCTTTTTATTTTTTTTTTTTTAGAATTACTGTTCTTTGGGGTTTTTTTAAATTTATTTATTTATTTTTGGCTGCATTAGGTTTTCTTTGCTGCACGTGGGCTTTCTTTAGTTGCATCAAGCAAGGGCTACTCTTTGTTGCAGTGCACAGGCTTCTCATTGCAGTGGCTTCTCTTGTTGCAGAGCATGGGCTCTAGGCACATGGGTTTCAGTAGTTGTGACACGTGGGCTCAGCAGTTGTGGCACACAGGCTTAGCTGCTCCGCGGCATGTGGAATCCTCCCAGACCAGGGCTTGAACCCGTGTCCCCTTCATTGGCAGGCGGATTCTTAACCACTGTGCCACCAGGGAAGCCCTAAATAATGCTTTTAAATGAAATAGTTGCCAAATGAATATCAAAAGCTAAAGGAATCAAAATTTTAGGTTACTAAGCATGAAAAAAAACAACTATTAAGACAGCAGCTATTATAAAGTCGAGAGAAATTTCTCTTATTCTGTAAAAAACTCTCCTAGTAGGGAAAAAAGAGAGAGAGAGCGAGAAACTAAATTACCTAGTCACCAATTATTTGCTCACGCAGCAAACACTCACTGGGCCCCTACCGTATGCCAGACCATTCTAGATCCTGGGGACACAGCAGGACATAAAACAGAACCTCTGCCCTCACGGAGTTAACACTCCAGTGGAGAAAGCATAGAGTAAACCATGCTAGTCCAATGTGGCTAGGAGTGCTAACAAAATTTTAAAAACAGGGGCTAGGAAAGATGAAGAAGAATAGAGAAGTTACAGGATGTGGAAGCAGAGGAAGGCCTCTCTGATAAGGTAACATCTAAGCAGAGAACCGGAGGAGTGGATATCTGAGGGAAAAGCACTCACAGAAGAGGGAACAGCAGGTACAGAGGCTTGGACACAGAGTATCTCTGACAGCAAGGAGGCCACTGGAGCTACTGCTGAGGGATGGAGTCAGGGGGCAGTGGCGCCAGATCAGGTAAGGCCTTGGGTCATTATAAGGACTTGTCCTCAGAAGGAGCACTGGAAGGTTCCGAGCAAGCCTCAGGATGAGTCTGGAGAGAACAGATGGAAAAGAGCAAGGGTGGAAGCTGAGAGACCAAGGAGGAGGCTACTGCAATAATCCAGGCTAGATAGGAGGGTGGCTGAAACTCAGGTAGCATCAGCGGGAGTGGTGAGAAGTGTTCAGGTTCTGGATAGACGTTCAAAGGAGAAATAACACATTTTGCTCAGGGATTGGATCTAAGTGTGTGTGAAAGACAGGAATCAGGGATGACTCTAAGGTTTTTTCCTGATCAACAATCAACTAGAATGAAGGTGCCATTTACCGAGTTAGGGAAGACCAGAGGAAGACCACGTTTGTGCAGGGAAGTAAGGCTTGGGGCATGTTCAGTCGGAGATGTCAACTGTCAAGTGAAGATGTCAAAAACGATATTGGATATATGCATATGAGTTTGTGGATCAGGTGACACGTGTTGTCTGAAAATATAAGTTTGGGAGGTGTCCGCAAATCAATGGCACTTAAAGACCAAAATGGGATGATATCTCCTGAGGGCCATGGTCAGTCCTGGGGTTCCACCCCTTTGAGAGGTTAGGAAGATAGAGAGGAATTAGCAAAGGAGACTCAGTGAGCTGGGCTCTGCGCTAAGATAGTAAATCCTAGTGGATCTAACTCCAAAGGCACTGTGTTCTAGTTTAAAAGAGCTTTCTCTGACTCTAGGCAGAAAAACAAGGATAGCTGATGTGAGGATTAAATAAGCACTGGGCAGAGTGTCTGGCATATCACATTCAATAAGTATTAATTTCCTTTCTTTTCTCTTTTCACCCCATCATTAAGGAATTCGGACATTTTCACTCTGCGTACCTACATCTGAAACTCTTCTCAGCAACTCAAAGCACCAAGGTAAGGTCATACGTCTAATCCTTGCATGAACGATGGACCCATCTCAGTTTACACCCCAGGCTGAAGACGGTGGTCCCACATATATAAGCATTAGTCACGTGTCAGTTGGGACTAAAGTGACGATATTTCAGTGGAAAGCCATGACCAGTCTTAGATAGAAGAGAGTCAACACCGTCATCTCGTGTGTGCTGGAGGAGGAGTATAATACTGTTTTCTCTAAACCATGCCACTCAGAGCAGCCAGGGCATCATCCTGGCATGGCTTGTCAGAAGTATGGATTCTCAGGCCCTATCCAGACTTACAGACCAGAATATGCAAGATCTGATGAACAAGATCTCTGACTGATCTGGCTTCACATTACACTTTGAGAAACGCTGCTCTGAATCAATCAGCTACACCCAATTATTAGATTTTATATACCTCGCTAAAAAAGTCAAAATCTTGTGGTATAAATTCTTCCTTACCTTCAGTCTGTTTGGCTGAGAAAGGATCACAGGGGTTCCTAGGATGCTCTGGGATCTTGTTTCTGGCACAGGGCCAGTATTTTTAGCTCTTACTTCCCAGATGGTTTCCCCCATATGAAATTAACTTCATCTGTCTTACCAATTTGATTTATTCTACCAGAACACTTTTAATTTTAATTTATAGCATTGGTAATAACATTTACCAATGCATCATTTTAACCTATACATGGGTATTCTCCAAATTCATTTAAAATCAGCAATTATCAATTTCAGAAAAGGTCTTCAAGGGCATTTTGTCAAAACATTCAAATTCAGGAAATCTCTACATAGATTCATACTATATCATTTTCCAACTTCAAAATTACATATTTGGTAAATGGCAACTCAAATATCTAAAAGCCACTTTTAAGGTAGAAAGTTTCAGAGTCCAAATTCCACTTCAGTTTTTGGTGGGCTAGCAACAGGCAGAGGGCAGCATAACCTTGTATTTATATAAACTGAAGGAGAAATTTAACAGCAATGGAAGAGCATGTTTGTTTAGATCTCATTTTAAAGTTCTTAATCAATCAAAGCAATTATAACCATCTATAAGCTGATACCTTAATTACAATCTCTTCAATGACCCCACTTACTGTTCTAATGAAGTTCCAAGCTACATATTTAAAAGAGCTCCCCAAAATTACAGATACTGATTTGCCTTCAAAATCAAAAACAAAAAATAGCTATCTTAAAAAAAAAGACATGGAGGGCTTCCCTGGTGGCGCAGTGGTTGGGAATCCGCCTGCCGATGCAGGGGACACGGGTTCGTGCCCCGGTCCGGGAGGATCCCGCGTGCCGCGGAGCGGCTGGGCCCGTGAGCCATGGCCGCTGCGCCTGCGCGTCCGGAGCCTGTGCCCCGCAACGGGAGAGGCCGCAGCAGTGAGAGGCCCGCGTACCACAAAAAAAAAAAAAAAAAAAAAAAAAAAAAGACATGGAGAGTTGGCTCTACATTATTCTAACACTAAAGTAAGTCAAATAAAATAAATTATTGACTTCTATTTTGATTCCTGCCCAAATAAGCATATAGATGAAAAAAACTCTATAATCAAAAAAGCAATAAATAAGCTCTATTGTACAACTGACAAGTAACTTTTCCAAAAATACCTCAACCTATATATAGATTGATCATTTGTAATACTTAATAACAAGTTATTGTAGCACTACTAATTTTTTAGTTATATAACATTATCATGTAAAGTTGAGACACCTATATTTTAAATGCAATTCCAGTCTTATATGACTGAAATTCTTTAATTTATAATGTTTATGCCTTGGAAAATTATCACTGTTTAACACAGAGTGTTATTCAGAAACATAACAATTAATAAAAAAGTTAAAAATTAACAGAAATGTTATTTTCCCTAAAGGAAAATACTATATTTAAAATTTAATGTTCTATTCTTATTTTTGCAGATGACCTGATACTATATTGCATATATTGCATATGTGTGATTAAAAAATGGAGTTGAGACGACATGCTCTGCAGAATTCTAGGGAGCAAAACGGCAAGTGGCTACAACAAAGGACAACAAAAGGCACATGAAATGGTCCTTTAGCTGCAGTAATTTTTCCCACACCTTCAGTTAAGCACGATGCCACACCTCTCTTTTTGCAATAAGTAAACTACACAACACCTGCATATGAGTCATTTGAGATATTTTTACCACCAACGTTCAAATTCAGAGATATAACCTCCACTTTAAAATACAGTCAATAAGATGATTTAAAAGAAATATTTATACCTATTAAAATCACCTTTAACATACAGTCACATAATGGAATAGTATTTTGCAATAAAGATTAACAAACAACTGCTACAAGCCACAACAAAAATGAATCTCAAAAAAAAAAATCTTGAGCAATTACATACTTTATACATCTATTTATATAAAGCTCAAAAACAGAAAAACCCCTCTATGGTGACAGAAGTCAGAAAGGAGTTTAGCTTGCAGGGGTGGGGACAGGAGAGGTTAAGCGACGGGAAGCGGCATTGAAAGGCTGGTCATGTTCTACTTCATGTTTTGGGGGGTGGTCACTTTCTAAACACAGATATATTCACTTAGTAAAAATGCACTGAACTGTGCACCTTTCTAAACATATTACACCACAGTTTTTAAAAGTTATCTTTAAAAAAGTATTTTTTTCTATCAATTGATTTGTCAAAACTAATAAAAAACGTTAGCCATTTCTCAATTTCTGCATTTCCAATATAATCTTTGTACACCATGCAATGATCAGAAGGTATTTACAACAGGACAGTGATTGTAACACCCAGTAAACTACAAATAAGCCACGCTAGCTGCCTTACCTTTTCAACTGGGAGAAGCGTCTGCAGCAGTCGGACTGCAAACAGCGAAATGCTGACAAAGGCCATCCTGTGGTGCACCAGCACCGCCTCTGGTTGTTCCAAACTGATGTTGCTTTTATGGTAGCACATGCTGTCTCCAAGGGACCCCAACACCATGAGCAGTTTCTTTTTCTGCAAACATTTAAACACAAAACAGAAGAAAAGAATCAATTGTAGGGGCCAATATAGAAATGTCATGGAGAACAATATAAAATGTTATCATTAAATAATATAAATGTATTCCTCTCTATAAGAATAACCAATACGTGCTGAGATACTTTTAACGGTAGGAAAGAATGATAAGTATACCTAAATTTTTTTTAAAGCTAACAATTTTTAAGTATTTTATATGATGCATTCTAACTAATAATAAATAAAAATAAAATACAAAAACTTAATAAACCATTAGTTCCTCCTAGTTTCTAGTGCTTAATTGTTCCAACTTTGAACACTGCATGTAAATCTCTCATCCAATATTTATTGGACTTAGTGTATGCTTAACACAGTGGCAGGTATATGGGGAAAAATGCATTAGTTCAAGAGACATGATCCCTGCCCTCAAAGTGATCCCAAAGTTACTAAAGAAATGAAGCACGGAAAGTCAAATAATTAAAAAACAATGAAATATTAAATTGTATAATCTCTCTCTTCAGGTAATAAGGTTGTTTCAGAGAAAATTTCCACCATCATACACTTCTAGATACCTTACTACTTAAATAGAAGTTATATCTTTTAAATTGAAAGGTATGCATAAAACATGAAAACTAAAATACAGTATACTAACTGCCAGGTCATAACAACATAGACCAAAATGTATCCTAGATATGTTGACATGACCCTATAAACTAGCTGCTGAAAGGACAGTATCAGAAAAAGGGTAGAACAAAAAAAGCACTGGAGTTCTCACTCTCAACTTTCCATGGAAAATATATGAAAATTAAAATGAGAAATTACCTGTAAACTAAAGACAAAAGTATAATGTATGTCAGAAAATTTTTAATTCAAGGATAAATAAATAGGAAATAAAACTAAAAGATATGGGGCCTATAAAAGTTACATAAAGTAGCAAAGCCACAATAGATACACTTCACATCCATCTGGATGGACATTATCAAAAATAATAGGAAATAACAAATGTTGACAAGGATGTGGAGAAACTGGAGCACCTGTACATTGCTGGTGGAAATGTAAAAGGTTCAGTCACTGTGGAAATAGTATGGCAGGTCCTCAAAACATTAAACATGGGCTTCCCTGGTGGTGCAGTGGTTGAGAATCCGCCTGCCGATGCAGGGGACACGGGTTCGTGCCCCGATCCGGGAAGATCCCACATGTTGCGGAGCGGCTGGGCCCGTGAGCCATGGCCGCTGAGCCTGCGCGTCCGGAGCCTGTGCTCCGCGATGGGAGAGGCCACAACAGTGAGGCCCGGGTACCGCAAAAAAAAAAAAAAAAAAAAAAACATAGAATTACCATATGATCCAGCAATGTCACTTCTGAGTCTATGGCCAAAAGAATCGGAAGCAGGGATTTCAAACACTTATTTGTACATCAATGTTCACAGCAACATTATTCACAACAGCCAAAAGGTAGAAATGTGTCTATCAACGTATGAATGGATAAACAATATGCAGTAGATGGTATACATACAATGAAATATTCAGCCTTAAAAGGGAATGATATTTTGACACAGGCTACAATAAGATGACTCTTGAAAACATTATGTTAAGTAAAATAATCCAGATACAAAAAGACAAGTACTGTATGATTCCTCTTATATGAGGTACCTAAAATATATAAATTCATAAAGAAAGAAGGTAGAATAGTGGTTATCAAGGACTGGTGGAAGGGGAGAGTGGGGAGTTATTGTTTAGTGGGTGTGGAGTTTCACTCTGAGATGATGAAAAAGTTTTGGAGACAGATAATCGTGACAATTGTACAACAATGTGAATGTGCCTAATGCCACTGAATTATACACTCAAAAAGAGTTAAATGGTAAAATTTTATGTTACGTATATTTTACAAAATTTTAAAAATTATATAAAGGAGTAAACTTTTTTTACTTACATTTTTTTGTTACTAAATTTGAAAAATTTAAAGATAAACACAAATAAAATTCAAACTATGATACTTTCCAAATCACTACAGAAGTAAAAGGAAGATAAAATAATCTATAGAGTAAAAAAGAAAACAGAAACAAAAGAGATAGCAAAACTTCTGCATGAAGACCAAGTATAATAACTGTACTAAAAAAAGGTGAAATTTTCTCTGTAAGTGAAATGTGATTTCATACTGAAGTAAAAATCAAAAATAATCTATACATACAAAAAAGACATTATCTTTATACATAAAAGGTTAAAAATTAGTGTAGTGAGAAAAATCTCAAATAAACAATCTAACCTTACACCTAAAGGAACTAGGGAAACAAGCACAAACAAAACCTAAAGTTAGCAGAAGAAAAGAAATCATAAAGATCAGACTAGAAATAAATGACAGAATCCAACAACACATTAAAAGGATCATACACCATGATCAAGTAGGATTTATCCCAGGGATGCAGGGATTCTTCAATATATGCAAATCAATCAATGTGATACACCATATTAACAAACTGAAGAATAAAAACCATATGATCATCTCAATAGATGTAGAAAAAGCTTTTGACAAAATCAACACCCATTTATGATAAAAACTCTCCAGAGAAAGGAGGCATGGAGGTAACCTACCTCAACGTAATAAAGAACATATATGGCAAACCCACAGCAAACATCATCCTCAACGGTGAAAAACTGAAAGCATTTCCTCTAAGATCAGGAATAAGACAAGGGTGTCCACTCTTGCCACTATTATTCAACATAGTTTTGGAAGTCCTAGCCACAGCAATCAGAGAAGAAAAAGAAATAAAAGGAATACAAATTGGAAAAGAAGAAGTAAAACTGTCACTGTCTGCAGATGACATGATACTATACATAGAGAATCCTAAAGATGGTACCAGAAAACTACTAGAGCTAATCAATGAATTTGGTAAAGCTGCAGGATACAAAATTAATGCACAGAAATCTCTTGCATTCCTACACTAATGATGAAAAATGTGAAAGCGAAATTAAGGAAACAATCCCATTCACCACTGCAACAAAAAGAATAAAATACCTAGGAATAAACCTATCTAAGGAGGTAAAAGACCTGTACTCAGAGAACTATAAGACACTGATGAAAGAAATCAAAGATGACACAAACAAATGGAGAGATATACCATGTTATTGGATTGGAAGAATCAACATTGTGAAAATGACTATACTACCAAAAGCAATCTACAGATTCAGTGCAATCCCTATCAAACTACCAATGGCATTTTTCACAGAACTAGAACAAAAAATTTCTCACAATTTGTAATGGAAACACAAAAGACCCCGAATAGCCAAAGCAATCGTGAGAAAGAAAAATGGAGCTGGAGGAATCAGACTCTCTGACTTCAGACTATACTACAAAGCTACAAGTAATCAAGAAAATAGGGTACTGGCAAAAAACAGAAATATAGATCAATGGAACAGGATAGAAAGCCCAGAGATAAACCCACACACCTATGGTCAACTGATCTATGACAAAGGAGGCAAGGAGATACAATGGAGAAAAGACAGTCTCTTCAATAAGTGGTGCTGGGAAAACTGGACAGCTACATGGAAAAGAATGAAATTAGAACACTCCCTAACACCATACACAAAAATAAACTTAAAATGGATTAAAGACCTAAATGTAAGGCTGAACACTAGAAAAGTCTTAGAGGAAAACATAGGAAGAACACACTTTGACATAGATCACAGAAAGATCTTTTTTGATCCACCTCCTAGAGTAATGGAAATAAAAACAAAAATAAACAAATGGGACCTAATGAAACTTAAAAGCTTTTGCAAAGCAAGGGAAACTATGAACAAGATGAAAAGACAACTCTCAGAATGGGAGAAAATATTTGTAAATGAATCAACAGACAAAGGATTAATCTCCAAAATATATAAACAGTTCAAGTAACTCAATATTAAAAAAACAAACAACCCAATCCAAAAATGGGCAGAAGACCTAAACAGACATTTCTCCAGAGAAGACATACAGATTGCCAACAAACACATGAAAGGATGCTCAACATCACTAATCATTAGAGAAATGCAAATCAAAACTACAATGAGGTATCGCCTCATACCAGTCAGAATGGCCATCATCAAAAAATCTACAAACAATAAATGCCAGAGAGGGTGTGGAGAAAAGGGAACCCTCTTGCACTGTTGGTGGGAATGTAAATTGATACAGCCACTATGGATAACAGTATGGAGGTCCCTTAAAAAACTAAATATAGAAGACCATATGACCCAGCAATCCCACTCCTGGGCATATACCCAGAGAAAATCATAATCCACAAAGACACATGCACCCCAATGTTCACTGCAGTACTGTTTACAATAGCCAGGTCATGAAAGCAACCTAAATGCCCGTCGACAGACAAATGGATAAAGAAGATGTGGCACATATATACAATGGAATATTACTCAGCCATAAAAAGGAACGAAATTGGGTCATTTGTAGAGACATGGATGGATCTAGAGACTGTCATGCAGAGTGAAGTAAGTCAGAAAGAGAAAAACAAATATACGTTAGCACATATATGTGAAACCTAGAAAAATGGTACAGATGATCCGATTTGCAGGGCTGAAACAGAGACACAGGGCTTCCCTGGTGGCGCAGTGGTTGAGAATCCACCTGCCGATGCAGGGGACACGGGTTTGTGCCCCGGTCCAGGAAGATCCCATGTGCCGCGGAGCGGCTGGGCCCATGAGCCATGGCCGCTGAGCCTGAGCGTCCGGAGCCTGTGCTCTGCAACAGGAGAGGCCACAACAGTGAGAGGCCCATGTACCACAAAATAAATAAATATATAAAAGAAATAGAGACACAGATGTAGAGAACAAACATATGGACACCAAGGGGGGAAGTGGCGGGGTGGGGTGATGAACTGGGAGATTGGGATTGACATGTATACACTGATGTGTATAAAACTGATGACAATAAGGACCTGCTGTGTAAAAAAATACATAAAATAAAATTCAAAAATTAAAAAAAAACTAGTGTAGTGAAATACGAACAAAAATGTACGAAATATAAATAATGAATAATTCAGAACAAAAAAAATTAGATAAATTAGGTAATTTTCTATTGATGAAATGCATAATAGAGAGTAAAGACCCAACATGAATGAGTCATTGTGGTCTGAATAACTTAAATATCAAGCAAAACCTGAAGTCGGATTTAAAGGTTTTAACTCAGTCTTTTTTACCTTAATTAATAAATTTAACAGATATAAACTTTGAACATTTCAAAGACTATAACTCCTCGAGTTTCCAAGGAACACTGACTAAAACTAGCCATTTACTTAATCGCAAAAAATGGTCAATGTATATTTAAGACTCTGTTCTTTGTTCTATGTTCTTGAGCCCACGGAAATAAAACTAAAAGTTAAAAATTTCAACCAAACGTAGGGCCACCCTTACAAAATTAAAATAGGAAATTTTAATAGCACTTATATTAATAACCACTGGTCTAGAGAAAACAAGTTAGAAACACAGTGACAGTCTTATTACATGGACAGGCAATTCTTCCACCCAGTGCTTCTCCATTAAAATACTTTTTTACATCTACAAACAACATATCTCTATTATTCGAGACTAACTTTGACAACTTACAATTTAAATCAATGAACATATTTAAGACCTCAGTATTGCAAGGCTTTTTGTAAAAATCTATTTACTTGTGAAATTGTTTCAAATAACCTTGCTAATTCTAATGATGAATTGACGTACTTCTCAAAATAGTATAAAAAGGAAATATTAAATACTATAAGAATCAGTCTTGCAGCTTTTACTATTTCCAACACTTCTTCCTAGCCAAAAAAAAAAAAAAAGTGTTCTGTTTTTAATGTTTTAAGAAAAGAAAGGATTTTAAAACAATACTATCTGGTCCACAGTTTTAATTTGCTGGGCTAAAGATATTTATTTAAACAACTGTAAAGTAGTTGATGCAGAAAAAAAAAAAAGCGAGCCAATTTTCAGAGGATAGTCAAAGCTTTAACAAAATTACAGACTTAAAATATCAGATGAGCAAAATATTTTAAATATTCCCAATAAAACAGAATTTATAGTGCAAACAAAACACAATTTCTCCACTATCTGCACCATATAAAACAGGTTTTGGATTCTGTAAAGCATCTGAAATAAGTGACTTTCCCCCATATGCTCCAAGCCTCGCACTCCCCACTCCCCTTCTACAAGGCAGCCAATTACTGTTCCGCATGCAAGTCTCACCAGCCACTTCTATGTTTAAGAGCAAGCTCATCCTGCCTTCAGAATGACAGCCAAACTACTCAGCAGCACGTCCAAAGCCTTCTGTGAGCAGACCCCACCTGAAACCTCAGCCTCTCTCCCACCACATCCACCTCACATTTTATGCTCTGGTTGCTTGCACTCCTCCCAAGAGCCCTACCCTTGACCGCCAATCAGCACTATTCCTTCCTCCCCATCATTCTCTTCCCCTCTGCCAGACAAAAAGCCCTACCTTTACTTTCTTAGCCAAATCTTATTCATAATTTAAACTCAGCTCAGTCACGATTTACAAAAAGCCCTCCCTGAGATTCTCGGCTGGGAGTGTTTTCAAAGCACCCTTGGCACATGAGAAGATACTCAACATTAATAGTCAGAGAAATGCAAATCAGAACAACAGTGAGATAACACCTCACACCTATCAGAATGGCTATCAACAAAAACACTAATACAAATGTTGACAAGGATGTGGAGAAAAGGGATCCCCTGTACACTGCTGGTGGGAATGTAAATCAATGCAGCCACCATAGAAAAAAGCACGGGATTCCTCAAAAAACTAAAAAGAGAATTACTGTATAATCCAACAATTCCACTCCTGGGTTTATATCCAAAAAAAATGAAAACACCAATTCAAAGGGATGTGCCCCCCAATGTTTGGAGCAGCTCTATTTACAACAGCCAAGATATGGAAACAACCTAAGTGACCATCGACAGATGAATGGATAAAGAAGATGTAGCACATATACACACACACACACATACATACAATGGAATATTAATCAGCCATAAAAAAGAATGAAATCTTGCCAATTGTGACAACACAGATGGACCCAGAAAGTATTATGCTAAGTGAAATAAGGCAGATAGAGAAAGACAAAAACCGTATGATTTCACTTATATTTGGAATCTAAAAAAACAAATGAACAAACTTAACAAAACAGAAACAGACTCATAGACACAGAGAACGAACAGGTAGCTGCCAGAGGGGAAGGGGGGGGGGGAATGAGTGAAATAGGTGAGAGAGATTAAGAGGTACAAACTGCAAATTTCAAAATAAATGAGTCATGGGGATGAAATGTACAGCATGGGTAATACAATCAATTTTGTATCTCTCTCCCACAAGACTGCAAAGAACTGCTGCTTATTCATCTTGCACCCCCAGGGCCCAGGGTCGACTAAAAAATTATTCACAACCTAAAAGTTGAGAGTTATGTTTTATTCAGCGGGAATTTTAGGACTTCAAGCCCGGGAGGCCGTATCTCAGGTAACCCTGAGAGAACTGCTCCGTGGAGGCGAGGTGGGGAGCCAGGACACCTGGGAGTTTTGTAACAAAGGGCAGGGAGTCTGAATGTCAAAAGATTACTGTTAATTAAAGAAAGCCAGATATCTCAAGTTAAGGAATTTAGCGCTTTTCTGTGTACGGGAAGATGCAAGAGTCTGGGCTCACTGAAATCATTGCAGTCTGATGGCTGCTAGATGGCAGGTATTCTTTTCCTTCCTGAGTTTCCTCACGGCTCACCAGCTCACCATCGGAGGTGGCTGCAATCGCTGATGACTGTGACATCCTTTGTTTACTGATACGGCAGGCAGGATTCCGTTTATCACTAGCATATAATAAGCAAACAAAGAATGTTTGGTGAACTAAAATACCTGTCTCTGGACTGGCGGCAGTAGCGGGAAAAGCATATGCTAATTAGAGATCCCACTCAGCCAATTATAAATTCACAACCTGGTTCAATTACCCTTCTTGAGCCCTTACTGGATACCAAGCCCTTCTCTCTAGAAACTTTCATAATCCTCTCAGCTTCACCAGCACTTCAACCAGCAATTCTTCTAACATGCCTCGAAATCTAAGTTACCAGCTCACAGCAGGTCAGATGGGAATTTAGAAGGAATGAGTCATAAAGGAGAAAAAGACTGCTTTTCGTGACAATGAGTGACAGCAGTGAACAGAAAGAAGAAAGGCAGACAACAGCCCCAAGAGTCTGGGGTTATCTGGCATGAGGAAAAGAGCCTTACTCCCGTGAACCTAACTTACCATGTGAATAAGGAGAAAACAAACTTAATTTCATAGGTAGGCAAAAAAGGGATGACATACTTCAGTTCATCATAAC
Source organism: Kogia breviceps (assembly GCF_026419965.1). Lineage (NCBI taxonomy): Eukaryota > Metazoa > Chordata > Mammalia > Artiodactyla > Physeteridae > Kogia > Kogia breviceps. The sequence goes on along the minus strand of NC_081324.1, from coordinate 7,017,724 downwards.
TTTTACAAGTGCTTACCAAAAAATTTTTTTATTTTAACAAAATATAATTTCAGTGAAAATATTTTTTTATTTACTTCGAGTGAAATAAAAATATTCAATTTATGGAGAAAAAATTTCTTTGACTATGCTTACATAAACTGAGTTATGGAATTCCAGACATGAATGTTATTAGCACTATTTGGAAAGATCTAGAGAATTGATTATATATCTACAGGCACTTAATTACTGAATTGGTCAACATTTATTACTTTGTTCCTTTAATGACACGACAAAAATATGCTTCTGCCTTCTGTGTAAACCTCACAAAAGTAGGGACATTAATTCTACTTAATTGTCTGCTTCTATTAATATATAGCCCAAAGGGATGAGATTTTTCCTAGGAAGCATTTATTCTTTTAAATAAGTAAGTCAAATATAATTTCCAGCAGTACTATTTAACATTTCTAACATACCAATTGGCACTTGCACAACAGATTTAACCTTTAAAGTAAAAATAATTCATTGAATCATAAAAGATCAGCAGCCAAAAGTTAAAAATGAATGACTAACTTTTACAGATAAATGTTCTGGCCAAGAAACTTGAGCTATTTTAAGAAGCAACTGATAAAACATTCTTCACACTTCTCAAGGAAAACTCACTTGTTGAAAACCTTCAATATGTGAAAATCTTCTAAAAGTACTACAGAATAATGTGATAACCTTAAGGACTAACAAAAAACTAAGATAAGAACTATTATCCCTATTTTATAAATAAATTGTAGGACTTGAAACAATATATTACACCTACTGTAAAATGTTTCAGTTGTGTTTCTTTTCATAAGATTTGTGTAGATTAAAAAAAAATTGGGGGAGGGCTACCCTGGTGGCACAGGGGTTAAGAATCCGCCTGCCAATGCAGGGGACATGGGTTCAAGCCCTGGTCCGGGAAGATCCCACATGCCGCGGAGCAACTAAGCCCGTGCGCCACAACTACTGAGCCTGCGATCTAGAGCCCGTGAACCACAACTACTGAAGCCCACGTGCCACAACTACTGAAGCCCGCACACCCAGAGCCTGTGCTCTGCAACAAGAGAAGCCACCGCAATGAGAAGCCCGCACACCGCAACGAAGAGTAGCCCCCGCCCGCCACAACTAGAGAAAGCCCGTGCGCAGCAATGAAGACCCAACGCAGCCAAAAACAAATTAATTCATTTTTTTAAATGCACATTACTCATTTCACATAATTTTTGTTAGCACTTTTTTTTTGTTAGCACTTATGTCTATCAATATGTCTATCAATATGTTTACTGCGTGAATAAATACACAATGAAGCACTCGCAGCCTGTAAAAAAGAATGAAGATCTCCACATATGAACGTGGAATAATCTCCATGCCTACATTTACATCGATCCATCTATCCAGGATGCATTCTTTTCTCTTCCAGTTTTATTGACATATAGTTGACATATAGCACTGTATAAGTTTAAAGTGCAGAGCTTAATGATTTGACTTACATACATCATGAAATGATGACCACGTTAAGTTCGGTGAACATCCGTTATCTCATATAGAAACAGAATTAGAGAAATAGAAAAAAAGTTTCCTTTCCTTGTGATGAGACCCTCAGGATTTACTCTCTTAGCAACTTGCATACGTAACACACAGCAGTTGTACATTACATCCTAGTACTTATTCATCTTAAAACTGGAAATCTGTACCTTTGATCACCTTCCTTCAATTCCCCCTCTCCCCACGTCCCACCTCTGTTAATCACAAATCTGATCTTTTTTTCCTCTGAGTTCGTTTCTTTGCTTGTTTTTGAAGAATAACTGACTTACACAACATAGTGATTCAGTATTTCTATACATAATGGTCACAACAATAAGTCTAATTACTATACAGGATTTACTCTTACATTGTAAAAACAAGGTATGAAACTGTACATGATATACCACCTTTGTGACAGAGGGAATAAGAATCTACATACTTATTTTCTTACACTTGCAAAAGGTAAAATAAAAATGCAAAAAAATAAACTAGAAAACAGGATGGCAGGGAGACATCCCTGAGTTACATTTTTATGAAGAGAAAACAATTCCCAAAAATGAAAACAAATTGAAACAAAAATCTAACTGTATACTGAATTGGTAACAGAGAAACTAATTCTTTTGAGTGACTTTAAGGCACAGAATTTTGACTTTATATACTTAGTGAGATTTAGTCTAAGTCAAAAAGAACTGCAAGAAAATCTTGAACCTTATTAGTTATTGACCACAGTGATACTAATACTGCTACTGTGAAATTACTTACTTTATGCTGAAGGTTAAAACTAATAAGCAATTATGTTGATGTTGCTAAGAATCTATGAATGACAATAAAGTCCAAGCAAAGAAATACAAGTTTAAACTCAGAAGTAGCAGTCTGAATTCATGAGTTTTTTTTAAAATACACATTTCCTAGTTCTATTACTGAAGGGCAAGAATGATATCACTGTAACTACAAGCAGCCCTAATAGACTGTTTTTGGCCTTGATATACATTTCTCCCATTAAAAGAAACCAGAATCTCTGAAGAAATGGCCTATTCCAGACTATGCACAAAATAAGCCTGGGATCTATTGTGTCTAAAACAAAGAAAGTTTTCAAAGACTAATGAGACAATGAAACCAGCTTAAAAGGACCAAGATAAAATAAAATACTAATATTATTACCCACATCCCAAGGAAAACCTTGATTCTTACCATATCTATAGCAAAAAGACTACTGTCATCCCAGATATCTGCTGAAATCGCTTCACCAATAAGTACCATATCCTCTGCAAGCAATTCCAGAACTCTTATTATCATCTGTCTACTACCTAGGAATACACATAGGAGAGAGAGAGAAGAAAAAAAAAAGTTAATTCAAATAAAGCTGAATATCATATTGCTCAATCCTCTGGTTAGCTAATGCCCCCAAATGCCTATTTCTCTTTTTATTTTTATTTTTTGATGTTTTTAGAATTGTTTAAAAGCAACGAATAGGGAAGTCACGATATACAATCACCATTAGACTTCTGTTTCGATCATAACGCTATTTAACTACAAAAAATAAAATGTGCTCATAAGTGGGAAAGATACTCAGGAAGAGTATAACAATAATCTAACTAAAAGCACTGTGAGATAGATTAAAATAACTTTTCAGATTCAGAGACCATCCATGTTACATGTAATAGGTGACAAAGCACAGGTTTAGTTGAGAAGATACAGTCTAATAAATTTCCCACTTAGGACTAGAAGGTTTAAGCCTTGTCATGAATTAGTAGTTTCCTACACAGGAGTTGCCTGGGAAACCTACACTCACCTTAAACTCTAAAAACATTCAGGAGGAAACTGTGCTGTCAGAGTCACACCCACCTGAGCAATCTCCCTTCTCCACAGAGATAGAATAACAAAGGAATTCCACCACCCATAATTCTAAGTAAGGTGAATGTTCAGTCAAAACTTTCCTGTCCCACATGCCAAAGGTCAATTTCTAATGAATAAAAGTAAGACAAACCACCAGATCACAAGGGTCTAAATTAATTGTTTCATGAGAACAGCTGGAGCAAATTCTCTTAGAAATCTCTTACAACACTGAACAAATGCAAATTATGCAATAATTTTCCACAAAAGGGCAAGAGAACATTCAGAAAATTTTATGTACCATGATACAGCTCTATAATTATCAATGTGACTTTTTACAGCAAATTAAGGAAAGGTTAAATGCAAAATCATTAAATCTAAAACTGTTCTCCTCAGTACACCATGCAGACAAACATATACACTTGATGATGCCAAAGTTCAGACCTTCCTTCATGTCACATTATTACTGCATGAATTAATATGTATTCCTCCCTCCTGGAAGCAGAGTTCTTCAGTCAGTGAGAAGTTAAGGTATAGAGTTTTCTTCGGAATAAAACAAATTGTTAATGTTCCCAAATATACACCTCCCTCCTGCCTTCTTCCCTATCACTTCCAAGCAGGCAAAAAATAGCCATAGGACTTAAAGAACCATCAGCACGGGACAGATTTTTTTACTCAGCCAGTATAAACACAAAAAAGCAAAACCTGTTTATCCTGTATTTATATTTTGACAAGTTTATCAAGTACTTAAAATGTATATATTTAGAGAATAAAAATCATTATTTATTCCAAACCTTGCTTTACCTTGCAAAATGCATGGACTTTGGTCTCAGCACCACTAGCTCAAGCCTCGGTTCTTCACTGTTTGACTTTGGGTAAGTTTCTAAAGCACTCTAAACCTCAGCTTCCTCATTGTACAACAGGGAGAAAAGCAGTAATTACCACTAAGGGATGTATAAAAAGGGCTGGCGTGAGCAGTGCACAGAATAATGAGCACAAGACCACACCCAGTAGCCGAGCCCAGCGGGAACTCACCGCGTGGTACCTTGTTTGCTTACTAGACTCTGTTGGACTTTGGCCATATTGTTATCCTTCTTATCACTCCCCACTAAAAGCGCAACTACATCCCAGTGTACCCTGCAGTACATCTTTGCAAACTCACCCGGCACATTGGAGAGAAAATGTAACTCCAGAACGTTTGGGTTTTCTGAGTTTTGTTTTGTTTTTTAAGAAAAACAAATGACTGCAAAAGTACAAATCCAGGGTTGGGTTTGTTATGGTTTTTAACATGTTTCATAGCTCAAGTAAAAATTGAGTAGGAGGAGTGGACAACGGAAAGCCACTCAAAAAATGTCTAAAGAGCAAAAGCCAACGAGTTTTTTATTCTGGTCTATTCATGCCAGTCCATCTTCTCTAACTTACTCCAGTTGCATTGTTTTTTCAGTGCTTACCTGTAAAATAGCCACACACAAATGGAAGTCTGTGTAATAAAAGGCCAGAAATGGAAGGGGATACTCTATCTGAACAGGGCTCCATGGCATCCACGTTTAATTAAGAGATAATAAAGACCTTACTAAGTTCTTAGGAATTTGTACCCCAAAAGATAAGTAAATCCAGATTTTAAAGGTCCTAAGACAGATAGAAAGCAAAAATGAGAAAAATTAGAGTCGTAGAAAATAGACAAAACCAACACAGAGTATACTAAAGGAACTCTGACTTCAAGGACAACCAACCTGTTCTTAATAGAGGAACAGCAGACTCCAGGATGGAGACGCAGAGCTGGGGCAGGCTCAGCTGCTGGAACCGCAGCTCTAGCGTGTCCTCAGCCTCCAGCTCTGGCAGGTCCAGGTGCACCATGTCCAAAGGGGAAGGGATGGAGACCCTCGAGTTAACATGAGCGTGACTACTACTTCCACTGTAAAGTAGACACAAGGATAATAATGAATCTTGAGTACGGAAACAGCCCACAAACAGATTTACTGCATGGCTGCTGCCTGGCATATTAGGAGACTCATACCGTGCACAATTATATTGCTCCATGAAACAATTCTGGTCAGATTTACAGAAACCTTGACAAATTTATGAGATTAAATTCCATAAAGATGGCTCAAAATTGTAAGTGAAACCAAGAATGCTTTTTTTATATGTTGCTTTTCAAACTGATGTTCTCCAAACGTGTCAACATTCCTATAGCAGCGATCAACAAGAACACTGATAACCCATCCATTTCTAAAAGAAAGCAAACAGATTCATAGCAAAGTTCTTCCGTAACTTATAAAGGCAAAACTAAATAGTTCGTATGGTTTCCTAGATTTTCTGTGATTTTCACCAAATGTTCTAAGTAAGCCAATGTTAGCAACTGAAGAATGCTAGAAAATGCCAGAAAACATGATGAGAAATGGATTACTTTATTTAGTACAGTGAACATCATATGATTTTGAAAATGTACCCCAAAATGGAACATTCCTTCTTGGCTTACTTTATAAAAAAAATTTTACCTTGGGTGTAAAGCAGTGGGGTGGGGATAAAGTGCTATAGAAAGGCTTGAACTTCCCATTTACGAAGCACCTCAAAATGTTGACTTTTGATGTTATCCACAACTGAAGCTGAATCACAGAGATGCACTAACACTACTGAACGTGTAAAACTCCCAAATTTTAATACATTTTGTCATTTCTTCAATTCCAATATACCAAGCAACCCAAAATATGGAAATGAGCTGGGCTTCTCTCAAACTCTGACAGGGCCAGGAGGACATTCACTCAAGAGTGAAAACCTACAAGCACGTAGCACACTAGGTATAGCTCAGAGGAGAAGGAGGTAAAGAGAAAAGCACCCCTGGCCAACAGCAGCTGCCCTGCCAGGAGGAGGAGCACAGGCTCTGGGACCACGCTGGCCAAAGCCCTGCCCTGCTCTTCACCGACTGTATAAACCGGGCTTTGGCTCCCAGCCTCTCCGAACCTCAGGCTTTTCTAGAAAATGGTAATAATAATACCCACCCTATTACAGGACTGTTACGAGGACCACCACAGGAGGCAAAGCACGTGAAGCACCTGATGTAACACCAAACACACAGCAAGACTGAGCAGTGTTAGCCTGGAGCAGCAGCCATGTCACAAGAAAAAAATCAAGCCAACAGACAGGTGCTGGTCTCACGGAGCATTCAGCAGAATGACACTAAAGAAAAGACTTAAAAAGAGCTTTTTAAGAGCTTCTCTGGTGGCGCAGTGGTTAAGAATCCACCTGCCAATGCAGGGGAAATGGGTTCCAGCCCCGGTCCGGGAAGATACCACATGCCGCGGAGCAACGAAGCCCATGCACCACAACTACTGAGCCTGCACGCCACAACTACTGAGTCTGTGTGCCACAACTACTGAAGCCCACGCACCTAGAGCGCTCCAGAACAAGAGAAGCCACCGCAACAAGAAGCCCGTGCACCACAACAAAAAGTAGCCCCTGCTCGCTGCAACTAGAGAAAGCCCACACGCAGCAACGAAGACCCAACACCAAAAATAAAATAAATAAATTTTTTTTAAAAAGAGGTTTTAAGATGCTTGTAGCCTAATGAGGTAACACACAAATGCCATGCCAATCCCTTTAAGAAAACTAGATGTATAAATATCTTTCTTTACACCAACAAACAAAATACCATAACTGTGCACCTTGAAGGGGACTTTGTTTTATAGATTCTCCAATCATTCCCTTTAACAGTAAACACCAATGCATTTAAATTATGGTTAAACTTACAAAAATGGGCTTAAAATGTTATCAAAAAGTATCTAGCATTTAAAACTATGCTTTTAAACTAGATCACACGCCATTTGTGGCTGCTAAAAACAATTCAGTGGGTCAGAATCACCATTTTTTTTGATGAAATAGAAAAGCACTGTGTAACACAGAATGAGAGAACAATTTTGTGAACATTTTGTTTCAGTGGACACACACAGATGCACACACACACACACACAGAGTATATGTCTGTGTACCGAGTACCGAGTTGCAGTATAATACTTATTTCTTACTGGGGGTCATGGTCAAAAAAGTATGAAAGTCACTGGTTTAACACAAGGCCAACACCTGTGTTAATGCTTCGAAAGAAAAGATGAAAGAGAAAAACAACAATCTCCCTCTAAAACTGAAACACACACACACGTTAACCTGGCTTTCGTACAGTCACCTGGAAGACACGGCGTCCCAATCCTGGCCGTCTCCTCTGGGTCGCTGGCCTGTGCGTCCCACCACAGAAGGCCGAGGGCTGCTGCTTCCTGGAGAAGGATTCTGGGAATGATGAGTGACTCTTGCTTCATGACAATAAGACACAGAAGAATTTTGGGAAACTGTATCTGGGGGAAAAAAAAAAAAGAATAAAATTATTCCTTGGTAGAGACAGACTACTGATTATGTAGTTCTTGTCATTCTTCAGGAAAAAAATTAACAAAATTAAGATAGTAGAAATGCTTCTAAGAGGTAAAAGTAAAAGTCAAACTTTGCTCAATACTCCCTTAGCACATTTAGGTTCACGTCTAATTGACCTGATCACATGGAACCTTTGAGCCAACACTGCTCACTTACAACATTAGAGACCGAATCATGCACTCTCCCGCTGAAAACCCTCCCAGAGACCCTACCTCAAACCTTGTGCAAAAATTAACTCAAAATGGATCGACAACCTGAATATGAGTTAAAACCATAAAGCTCTTAGTGGAAAACATAGGGGTGGACCCTCATGACCTTGGATTTGGCAATGAATTTTTAGATATGACACTAAAAACACAAACAACCAAAGAAAACAGAGATAAATTGGACTTCAACAAAATTTAAAAATTTCATGCATCAAAGGACATTGGCAAGAAAGTAACAACCAGGACTTCCCCGGTGGCCCAGTGGTAAAGAATATGCCTTATTAATGCAGGGGACGCAGGTTCGACCCCCAGTCCAGGAGCTAAGATCCCACATGACGCGGGGCAACTAAGCCCACACATCACTACTACTGAGCTTGCGCGCCTCAACTAGAGAGCCTGCCTGCCACAAACTACAGAGCCCACGGGCCCTGGAGCCCACGCACCACTGCTAGAGAGAGAAAAACTGCACGCCACAACTAAAGAGAAGCCTGTGCGCCACAACTAAAGATCCCGCGTGCCGCGACGAAGACCCAACGCACCCAAAAATAAACAGAGTAAATAAATAATAAATAGATCTTCAAAAAAAAAAGAAAGAAAGTAACAACCTACAGAATGGGAGAAAATATCTGCAAATCATACACCTGATAAGGATGTAGTATCCAGGATATATAAATAACTCCCAAAACTCAACAGTAAAAAACAAGAAGTCAACCATCCCAATTTAACAACGGGCAAAAAACTGTAATAGACATTTTTCCAAAGATATACAAATGGCCAGTAAACATATGAAAAGCCACTAGAGTCACTAGTCATTAGGGAAATGCAAATCAAAATCACAACGAGATACCACCTCACACCTGCTCGGAGGATTAGGAGGATTACGGTTAGCACAAAAGAAAGAAAGAAAAGGAAACAGGTTTGGGCGAGGCTGCAGCGAAACCGGAAGCAGCCTCGCGCGCTGCTGGCGGGAACGTCAAAGGGCGCAGCCAGCGTGGGGCACGCTTGGCGGTCCCCCAGAAGGCGAAGCGCAGAAGCAGCGTACGGCCCAGCGGTTCTGTTCTGGTATACAGCCAAGGAGTCGAAAGCAGACGCTCGAACGGATGTGCCAGCGTCCACCGCAGCATCCCTCGTAACGGTCAAAACGTGGGAACAAGCCCTCCACGTCCAGCAACAGATGAATACATAAATACAGTGTGGTGCGTACATACAGTGGAGTGTCATTCGGCCATAAAAATGCAGTTCTGACACGTGCTACCACATAGGTGAACTTTGAAAACACACTACGCTAAGCGAGATAAGCCAGATGAATACTGTACAATCCTGCTCTCTGTCTAGGGACCTAGACAGAAAATAGACGAGAGATTACCGGGGGCTGCAGAGGGAAGGGGAAGTGGGGAGAGCTGCTTAATGGTTACAGAGCTTCCACTTAGGATGACGACAAAGGTTTAGAAACAGACGGCGGTGAGGGTCGCACAGTACCGGGAATATGCTCATCGAATCCTCACACAGGCCTGCCAGTGCCACTGCAGCCTGGCCGCGGGCCACCGCTCGGGCCTCACCCCACTCCCCTCTCTGTACCCCCGCCCGCGTACTGCGCCCCACCCACAGCGGCCTGACGTCCGGCCCGCAAGCGCGCGGCCCCCCGGGCTGAGGCCCCTGACCTCCCTGGAGGGTCTTCCTGCCGCCCTTCAAGCGGACGCCCCTTCTCACCCTTCAGCCTCCGCCTCCTGTCACACACCTGCCCCGACCGTCCTGTCCGGGAAAGCCACGTCCCTGGCCACGTTCTGTCACGTCAGCCTTCTTATTCCCTCTGAGCACTTCACATCTAAAAACTTCTTTGTTTACTACCTGCCCCAACCTTCTACAGTACAAGCTCACAAAGGCGGGGACCTTATCTGTTTTGTTCGGTGTTTACCCCTTAGAGTATCGGTTGGCACAGAGTAGGTGACAAATAAATATTTATTTAATACGCGAATAAGTCTTCTGATTTATCCACTATTTTTACCCACACTGTAATTCTTTCTCTGATGAAATATGGGGTAGGCACAAGCTCTCAAGAATGCTCAGGAGGGCTTCCCTGGTGGCGCAGTGGTTTGGAGTCCGCCTGCCGATGCAGGGGACACGGGTTCGTGCCCCAATCCAGGAAGATCCCACATGCTGCGGAGCAGCTGGGCCCGTGAGCCATGGCCGCTGAGCCTGCGCGTCCGGAGCCTGTGCTCCGCAACGGGAGAGGCCACAGCAGTGAGAGGCCCGCATACTTAAAAAAAAAAAAAAAAAAAAAAAAAGAATGCTCAGGAGGAAACCCCACGCCCCGAGGTCTAGAATAAAGCTAACATAAAGGATAAATATTCAAGTAGCACAGGATCAGTGAAACTCTCAACTAAATAGGGCTTCACTATGAAGCATGATGACAAAGCACTGTAAGTTAATATTCGACTTTCAATATATATTGTATTAAATAAGCGCACAGAAATCCTAAATTGTAAATGCTAGTTTGACAAGGCCAGCCTAGTACTCTATTTGGCCATTAGGTGGTGCTTTTTCCCTGAAAAGTCTGGCACTGCTATCATATAATATCGGCCTACATCACACGTTGCATAAAAATAGTTTTCATAAAATACAAATAGGTATTTTTCAAACCAAACAATTTCTTCACACAACATATAACGTGCTAAAATGCCCGAAGTCCCACACGAATAGCTGCACTCAGAATCCTGGTCCTTAGCTCCCAACAACACTCAGCGTACGTGGGAGAAACACACCTTGCAAATGTCGCTTATCAGAAAAAAAGAGAATGGGACCAGGAGTGCTTCTGTCATTCATACAGTTTGTTTTCAAAGATTACAATTTGATTACATTTAGGAGTGGGGAGTTTATGTTGTGAAAATGTATACACAATAACCCTGACAGTAAATATAATGGGGAGTTCTTGGAAGAATCTACAAATACCACCAGTGACCAAGGAATGTATAAACATAAATACCTTGTTTACTAGAGAAAAAACTTGGATCTCGGTGAAAGTTAAGTCTGTTTCTTAAATACGTGCACAGCTGCTGCAAGCAGGACACTGACTGCAACGCCAGGCGATGTTTTCCATCTCCTCCAAAGGCCAGTTTCAACAGAGATAAAAGGCTCTGAAATAAAGAAGAGCGATGAAAACGATGGAGGGAACAAAGTGCTCGACTTCCAAAGAAGGATGTGGAGCTTAAGTGAGGTTAAGTGAACAGTCAAAGGAATTAGGATAAGGTGCAAATATTTATAAAACATAAGAAACAGAAACAGGCAACAATGACTTGGCATAATGCAGGAAGACAGGTCAAAGTAAGATAAAATTCAAACACAACAGTCAGCGCTTCTCATATCTGAACTGTTAGGTGAGTACCTATCGTGAAGAACACAGCACTTATGCTCCATTCAGGACATGAAGTTACGCAGTACTTTTTCAAGACCACAAGAAGCCTCTTGCATCTCAAGCAGCTAAATCGCTTTGCGTGTCTGGCTCGTCTGCAGCTTCCCTGTGCTGTCGCTCACAGCTGGGACAGCGTGACGTAACAGCCGCCAGTCACCGGCACCCATCGCAGCCCCGGGACCGCGGAGCAAGGGCGCCCAGCCTTACCAGGTGCCGCGGGTACACCACAACCCCAGCCCGGGGCCCCAGTCTCTCTACTATACACGTAGGCCATCAACTGCACCGCAAAGAACCCACCTACATTGCTCACCTCTACCATATTTCCACAGCATCCAGCACCGTGCCTTAAACACCTAGATACCCCAAGTGATGCAATTCTAACTATTAAGACTGGTCACTGCTGCCCAACCTCCGTTTCCCAGGTCTAGTCTCCCCAAGTGATCCATAAATGGTAAGTTCAAGGGCATCAAACTGGACTGCATGTGTCAAATGAGACTACTTCCTATCAGGAGAACAACCACTATCTAAGTAAGTTAGAGAGTTAAGTGGTCTAAATAACCAAATGCTTCATTATTTAAATATGGTAATGCAAATTTCCTTCCCAAGGACTCCTACTTTGCAAAATATGTTTCATTGCAAAAACTTCCCTGTTTCAAAATCTAAAACGATTACAGCGGAAACGCACCTGAACGATTTTTGGCCTTTGAAGGAAAATCTCAGCAGGAAAATCTTGCATGATAACGTCTTTCAACAGTTCACAGGTGTTCCAGATTAAAGTGTGGTTACTACTCCTTAAAGAGCTACAAAATACACAAAATGCAGTATTATTTATTTTACAAAAGAATTTACCAATACCAGATTCTAAGTAACCTATTCACAGTCCTTCAGGTCTCAGCCGAGACACCTTGCCCTGGGAAGCCTTCCCAAATCTCCTCCCTAACCAATGAACAACCCCGGGGTAGGTGCGTTCTTTCATGCGCCCATAACCTGTGCTACGGTAACTGCCTGTTGACTCCGTAGCCCCACTAGACCCTCGTCAAGAGCAGGGGCTACACAGTATGCTCCACTGTGTACCCAAAGACTACCACAAGGCCACGGAATGGGATCAACGAGATCTGCTGAATGAACCAGGAAATAAAACACAGGGGATCATAGCAAATTCCGGGAATTAGACTCCGTGCTGCTCTTCCCTACTCGAGGGGAATGAAGCTGGTACTTCTCTCTTATCTCACGGAGAGCGCTCCTCTCAACCTCTCTGACAGTATGTGCCCTCCTAGGGGTGTTGCAGTCATTCACCTCTCACCCCAAGAAACCAAACCTGCTCTCAGCCCAGCTCCAGTCCACCCACAGTGCACCACCCACAGGCGCCCACTAGAGACCATACCTCCTCCTGAGCGACCAACTCAGAAGTGACAGATCCACACCACCCCTGCCCCATCCCCGTGTGCACGCTACCTCTTCAATATGTTATTCCAAGAGAACTGACTGATGCTCATCAGTAAAAAGGGCCATCATCCAAAGTCATTTAATAGCACCCCCCTGTATTGGGCCCGAACTCGAGACGTTGGTCTTTATTTTTCAGATTCTCACCAAAAAAAGGCAGACAACTCATTTGATGTGGCGTTCACTGAAATTACGTTTCAGCAAAAAGTGAAACTAGACATTAAAACAGTCTCCAAACTTCTAGACATTGGCTATCTACTTTGGGGGGTGATGACCGAATAAAATCCAATACATCAGATCAGATCAGTGGTCCCCAACCTTCTCCTAACGGAGTCCATGTTTTGAAATATATTGTCTACTAAAAAGACTGCATTTATGTTTAGTTTCTCCATTTTTATTCACCAAGGGCCTAAGCGAGGCCAGGCAGTCTGGTCGGGAAGAGATGACTCATATCACCAAGGGGCTCTAAGCACAGAAAAGAAACTTGACGTGAAGACTGATTAAAGGCAGACAGGAACTCTCTGGCTTGTTTTCTGAAATACTGCAAATCATTCATATATTCCCACAGCCACCTACCACAGCCGCTCAGGATCTTTCCTCCTGATGAAAATGTACAGTAATAACTCTCAGACTTCATGGTTATACATCTCAATACCCAAAGCCAAACCCCCTGAACTACACCAGGTACGGTACCTTTCATTAGAGGAGAGGACATGCCTATCAGCTGTGGTCAGGGGGAGCCAAGGGAAGGTAGAAAACTTCAAACACTTCGCTGTCGGATTTGCTGCTAATGGAAGAGCAAAACTTAAGGCATCAAAGGAGACAATGTTGACAGACTCACAATGTTCAGAATAAGGCTTCGCCTTTGAAACAAGTCCTCAAATCAAGTCACAGCTTACAGTACCGAAAATATACCAAAAAGATCAGCTGCAAATTTGTTCCCTCACAGAATAAATAACAGAGCTCTCTTTTCACAATTTAAACAGAACTCATACATTAGTATTAGAAGGGTATCAAACACAAACCAATATTGAATGACATTTAGAGCATCAATTAAATTTTCTACTTCACCATGTGGCTAAGCAGAACACAGAGCACAAACAAAAAAGGAACGGGCATTTGGCGATCTCTAACTGTAGAAATTAAAAACGATATAAACGTAATCATATACTATATTTAATTAGTCACGTTCAAATATCCTAAATCATGTTCGATATTTAAACCTCTTGGAAGATGAAGACCATAAGATTAAAGATCAAATATCAGTGCTCAGACAAGATTAAAAGAAATCTGAGAAACCAAATGCAGTTTTATACTACCCTCCTTCAAATTATTTTTAAACACATAGTGTACAGGTTAAGGTGGCAACACATAAGCCCTTCCAAATGGCCAATAGTCTTTCTGCCAAATGCTCTGAAAAGAGAATGGAATTGTTAAATTCAGATAATAATATCATTAAATTCTCAAACACAGCAGTTGCTTCCTTCAAAAGTGCTAACGTAAAAGCAGGGTTTACTTTCTAAGGGAAAAACAAGGGGTGGGTGCAGGAGAGGACAGGCTTATACCGCACACACAAAGATGTGTCCAGAATAAGCCACACCATCAATCCACAAACTGCAACTCACCTAAAAATATGCTACCATCTCAATCTTCCTGAATGTTTCAACTGCTTCACTCAAATACCCATGATTCCCAGCCCTGGAGACACTCCCTTCAGATGTCTCTCGTTGTCACTCAATTAAGCCTTTCAGCCACAAACACAAAGAACTACCATGTCAAAACCAAAGCTCCCTATAAGCCTAACAAAACTTTTCCAGAAAGGAAAAGTAAAGTATTTTAACAGCTGAACAAGTTCTCTGTTCTTTCTTACGCTGTACTCAACCTGAGAGTTTCTACAAAATCGTTTTTATAACAGAGGGCTTCCAAACTGAGTTAAGTTGGATGCTTGACGTCCACAGATATATCCTTGGAAGCAGCCTTTTCATTTCAACTATGCAGGCAGTAAGATGTGAAGTACATGCTTAACTATGCCCTAACCGTGTCACCTAGTACAAAGGTTTTATCCTTCCTAAGACCCAGTGTTCTCATCAGCAAGAGCTGGGACTCCATGAAGATTGATTCATTCATTCAAGAAATACACACTGGGCTTCCCTGGCGGCGCAGCGGTTGAGAGTCCGCCTGCCGATGCAGGGGACACGGGTTCGTGCCCCGGTCCGGGAAGATCCCACATGCCGCAGAGCGGCTGGGCCCGTGAGCCATGGCCGCTGCGCCTGCGCGTGTCAGGAGCCTGTGCTCCGCAACGGGAGAGGCCCAAGTACCACAAAAAAAAAAAAAAAAAAGAAATACACACTGAGTGCCTAATACATTTCTGGCACTGTTCCCCACACCCACACAGGATAAAGCAGTATTTGCAGCTGCCATTAAGTTTATAATGAGGGAGACAAACAGGAAGTAAATGAATACATAATTTAATAAATACATGTAGGAAGAAAACCAAATGTGGATAAAAATTGATCACTGGCTAGAGTCCTCGGGAAGGTCTCTTTGAGGAGGTGGCATATGACCGACCAGAGACCAGACACAAAAAGACCTGGATGAGATTCCCGAGAGAGGCTCCAAATCAGAACTCTTCAGTCAACTGAATGTTGGAGTAAAGATAAATGAGGAAACAAATTTGATCCTGAGCCTCTGGCTTGAGTCACTGGGTTGACAGTACAGCTTAGAGAGCTGGAGAATTAATGAGGTGGCGTGTACAGTGCACAGCTCAGCTCTTGACAAAGACTCCCAGCTCGATAAGCACCAAGTACCATGGCCACCGTTACCACTGCCTAGAGAGCCGGTCAAAGGCACTTAGAATAACATACAGTTTCACCATTTAGACTCTATAACCCAATCTAACTTGAGGGAACAAACATTCAGTTCGGTACTTAAACATTTAAGTCTGACCACAATATGTCTTCACAACAATGAGGGAAAGTACATTAATTTCCAATTTCCCAGGTAGACGGGACCTACGTCCCTGTAGATACATACCCACAGGTCTCGGAGGCACTTCCATCTGCTGGAAAGTACTTTTGTCTTGAGGAAAATATCCCATTAAGATTTCAGGTTGCGGTGGCAATTCTGAAAAGAAAATATATATTACTGTGTTACTGATGCATTATTTGTTGAAAGTGAAAATTGCTCTTTTCAAATATAAATGGTTTATCTTAAGTTTCTGAATCACTTTAAAAACTAGAAAAATCATCCAGTTATGGTTCTCTGAATAATCTGTCCTCCTAAAGAGGAACAAAACTGTGGATGCCGAGTCAATTTCGAATTGAGGGGTTTTTTCTCTTTTACTGTCATGTAACTACAATTATTTCTTAGAATGAAAACATCCACAATGTACATAATGAATTTGTTACAAGGTATTTATTCAAGAACTGTTCATCTCAGCTTCTCAGTCCATCTCTCTCCTCTCCCTTACTCTACATATTTCCTGATCACTTCAATTTTCATGTTTTTTAAGAAAAAGTTGTCAAAAGCAAGAGTCAGACACTATCTTTCAATAACTCTGACGATCCCCTATCATACATGATTACATATTCAGCACTTCAGTTGTGATGAGATTGAGAATGAAGAAAAGGCTAAAACCAAATTTTGTAATTTTCTGTTTGAAGTTTTCATGCCAGTAGTTCTAATGTTAATACAGAAACCTAAAAATCACCTGCAAGGAACTAGGTTGAAAATTCATGATTTAAGATTCTACTTTGCTATAGCTTAGACAGAAATTATAAAATACACTGTTAAAAATCACAATCACACAAGAACTCAGTAAATGGCAGCTGCTACTGTTGTTCTTGTTAAAAGCAGGACCAAGGGTCACAGCAGGGGTAGTACAGCACTGGCATAGAGAAGAATAGGGTCTGACGGATTAAATGAGCAAAAACACAGTTTTTTATACTTTTACTACTCATATAAATTTCAAGAGCATTTTCTTTCCTTCAAATCAATTTCAATGCTTTCCATGAGCAAGGCACTATACTGGACATCAAATAATAACAAGAACAACAAGTAACAGTAGCAGACAAGGGTTCTGTGCTTAATATATGCCGGGCCCTATGCTGAGCACCGTCCAGACATTGCCCCACTTCATGCTCACAAAAATCCTATAAGATGTTCTTGCTTATTGTACCACTTTTTGGATGAGAAAACTAAAGCCTGGAGGGATTAAGTACCTTAGCCAAGGTCACCCAGCTAGTGGCAGAACTGGGACTTAAATCCATGGCTCTGACTCTGATTTTAGCCAGTACACCATGTGTAGCTCATTTTGATTGGACCCCGTAACAAAATCATGAGCAGGGCAGACATCCTCCCTATATGAAGAACACAGCCCCAAAATGCAAGTATAAAATATTTAAAACAATGTCTGGCACATAGTAATGAGTGCTCAATGGAAATCTGTTGTTATTGCTAAAAAAATAATCTGTCAAACTAGTCTCACAAAAAGAAATAGTCACTTCATCTTTTATGCCCCTTGACCAAAACAAAAACACACAAGTATCCTCCTCTCTGTAACATCAGAGGAGGGGAATTAAGATCAAATTCATGTAAGTTAACATAAGAAAAATAAGAGTTGCGGGGGGAGAGGAGGAGGATTGTTCATTTTTTTAACCTAAGGTTCCTTTCCTTAGAATTAACCATTAGAACCAGTATATTATATTTTAACAGATTGATTGACTGATTGATTTCATCAGAGTGATTCCAAAGAGTTACCAGTTTGCCTGGTTTGGTAAGATGCAGAATATAGTTCAGGAACTTCTGAAGGAAGAATAAAAAGTCCATCCAGAATGCCATCAATTTCAGCCTGTAGATTCGGCTCCACATTAGAACGAAGTTTAGATAAGAATTCGACTGCACCAAGGTCAACCAAATGCTGGACTGCTGGGGGATACTGAAATAAGAAAAGAAGTGTCTTGACAGCAACTATAAATATCCAAAACCTCTAGACTTTATTTTACAGCAATCAAAACATGACGTTATTTTTGGTATACCAGATGTTCCTTTTTAAAACATAATTTTTGCGGTGATATACATAAGACGTAGATTTACAGAGACATATGTAAAACATTTAGTAACACTTATGAGAGAAAAGCCCAGACACTGAACACTAGAAATGCACACTATCCATTCCTACTTTTATTTATTAAATTGACTACTTATCTTCACTGACACTCACTGTATCCTCTTCTACCTCCAATCACTCAAAGGATGCCAAAGTAATAAGTATCCCCTACAACTGCATAGTGATTTACAGTTTGGAAAAGTTAAACCTGCCAGTTTGATATTTGACCCTGACAACTAACTACTCTCAAGACAGACTGAGAAACATAAATCTGAAAAACAGATATGGGAAAAACAATTTAACATACTTGTGCTGTTTAGTGTCATGGTCTGTAACTTTATCTTTAAATGTGTTCTCTTTTATACAAAGACATCTCATTTTAACATGTAAATAACAGAATCATAAGGGAAAACAGAATGACAAGTATTAACCTCCAAAGACGATCCCCCAAATCAGAACATACCTGAACTCAGAAACTGTGTTACTTCAGAACACAGCAGAGACAACGTGAGATTCAACATCACAAATAAGAGAAAAGGAGGATGGAGCAGTATATACCCAAATGAATTAAAATTCAACATTCACAGCTGTTTTTTAAAAAATTTAATAATTTAAATTTTCAACAAATGCTACAATTAAACGACTACGAAATACTCACTTGTTTGATTATTTTATTTCAAAACGATCCTACCTTAACCAATCTGTTCAACAGACTCAGAACCTCTTCTTTCATTGGAACGGACGGGAAATTGAACCATTCCAGCAAATGGAGAAAGAGGAGCCTCTCCTGAACCAGATCAGCACAGCAGATTAAACTGTGCTCAATCTTGCAGAGAATATTCTTGAGAGCGCGTGCCCTGATCTCGGCCAGCTGATGACCTGTCAAAGAAGACAGCACAGAGCTATTTCCCGACTCCAAAGAGACGCCCACAGGGAATTTACCCTAAAACTTCGTTATCTACGCTGGGGGCGGGAGCGGGGTGAAGAAGGAAATAAACCAGTTTTTTCCACACGCAGGACGCTGGTGCATTCACGACGCGAACTGAGGAGTTTACACAAAGTCCGAGGTGGGCCCCCGGGGGCTGCCCTGCCGAAGCCCGGACGAGACAGGAAGCCGTCGCGGGGTGGCCCGGCCTCGGAAACGTGACACAGCCACTCTCAGCAACCGGCCACGACGGGTGGGCGACCCGGGCGAGGGGCAACTCAGACTGTTACCCAGTTTCCTGATGAGCCCCGTCAGGACCATCTCGTCCCGCTCAACCAGCCGCCGCCGGAGAATTAAACTGCCGCGCCACGGCGTCCGACCACAATTACTGTCCCCCTAGAAACCCAGCCGGTCCGAAAGCGAGTTCCTCAACGCCTGAGCGAAGGACCCAAAGAGTTAGAGGCATTCCGTGAGCTGTTCCGGTCCCCGCGACAACAGAGAAGCTTACAGTCTCGCTATAGTGACTACTATGCAGTTCCTCGACAGCGTAAGAACTGGAAAGAATGAGGAGTCAAGCAGGGATAGAACGCGTTTTGGCCGCCGTGCACGTCGGGAGTTGTAGTCTTCGCCAGTTCGTGCTCTCCTCCCGGAATTCCGGGCCCGCCGCCGCTCCCGCCTGCCTGGGGTTCCGGCGTCCAAGCGCGGGCTGCGGCGCGGGCTAGAGAGGCTCGCGCAGAAGCCCAAGTCGGCCCTGCACCCTCCCTCTGCGAGGGGTTCGTTTATGACCCTGCCAGTCTGAATTCTCAGCTCCCAGAACTTTACGACTTAGAGTGCAGCGTTTTGTTAGGATGACCTACCCCGTTCCACCCCTACCTCCCTGCCGTTACTAAATGACTTAACCTCTATAACTGTGAAATGCACCTGCACAATCATGCGATGACCTTGGATACCTGGGTTCAGAGTAAACAAGCCGAAAAAGAAATGAGAGCGTCGGCGGGGGTGGGGGGGAATAACTGAACAGGAGAGAAAAAGGGCGCTGTAGAAAGAAAAGGGGGTGAGGAGGAATTTGAATTCGTATTTGAATGCCACTAAAGTTGCCTTTGCACTGTGATCGGTCTGAACTAATAGAAAAAAATATAAGCAATGGTAAGAGCAACCACAACCAAACTAAATTTGTAAAGTGATTTGCATTTTAGAGAACATTTTATCTCACGGATTTTTTCATCCCTGGAGAAAGGATGTCAAGGCGGCAATTCCCATTCCTATTTTGAAAAAAAAAAAGGGGGGGGGGGCGACTACGTAAAATCGGAGAAGTACCTGGCCCACATCAGCTAGTAAGTGGCTGATGGAGGACCCGACCTTATGTTTCTTTGTCCCATTGTTCGGACTTTGCTGCCTCTACAAGTGTGTAGGTAAAAGAGTGGTGACATTTGAGCTGGAGCCTGAGGGATAAGTAGGAGTTTGTTTGCCAGGCAAAGAAATGGAGTAAGGGAATTTCTGCCAGAGAAAACAGTACATGCAAAGGCAAGAATTCAGAGTGAGCCTGTCAAAATCAGGGAAAATGAGCAAGTCTGTGTGGCCATATTACCTCTGGGAGGAAGAGAAGAAGGGGTAGGGGCAGCTAGCATGCTGGTTATTCTCCATTTGGCACTCCAATGGCTCCTCCCCCACTCTGTCAGCCTCTGCAGGTAACTGACTTGAACACAGGAAAAGGCTGCACCCTCCAGGCTCCCTGGCCCTCAGGCATCCAGTTGACTGTGGCTAATGGGAGAAACCAGAAGGAAAGCAGACGGGGGAAGAAAGAGACTGTGGATATTTAACCAAGACTCTGACAGCCCATACCTAAGCCTGCCTGGCCACGAGTGTAACAGTGGCTGCCCTGCTCAACCCTAGGACAGTAGTTCCTGATGCATAAGTGTCCCAAATGGACCAAAAAATGGAAACTGTGGAGGCACTTATACCAGCTGAGGAGTATCTGTAGTTGTACAGCATTTAGCTGTGGATTTGAAATGTCAAGGTCAAAAGGCACAAAACAGTTCAGAGGAATAAGAGAAATAATTTTTCAATGATATTTCTAAGTTGAACAGTCTTAGGTGATAATAAACTGAGGATGTCGGTGGGCATGGGGTGATGATACTGTGGGAGAAAAATAATTTAAAACAGCCATTTTGTAAGTAAAATGGGGGATCAAACTATGAAATGATATAGTTTACATTGCTTTTATATTCTAACTTATTGTTGAGCATATATTGCTTTTTAGTTAGACAAAAATCATTAAGTCCTGCTTATTACATTCAAAGCAAAACAGTTATCCATCATTTTCCTATTAGACTAAGTATTGATTTGCCAATTTTTCCTCAAAATATCAACCTTCAATTTATTAATTCTACTGTTAAAAAAACATACATAGGGACTTCCCTGGTGGCCCAGTGGTCAGGACTCTGTGCTTCCACTGCAAGGGCAAGGGTTCGACCCCTGGTCGGGGAACCAAGATCCCGCATGCCAAATATATATATATATTCTAATGTAGTAACTGTACTTTTATTTAATATCAGGTACTTTCTCCTTCCTTCCTTAGGTTTGTTTTTCCATTCCTTTTCTAACTTCTTGAGGTTACGGTTTTCTTGCTTTACTTTTATTCTTTCTTATTTAGTTATAGTGAATTTTAAGTCCATGAATCTGCACTTAAGAAAATCATCAATCGTATATCATGAATTCAGATTTATAATATTCTATTATTATTCTCAACCATCCTGAAACTGCTGTTTTGATATTTCCTATTTCACCCAAGATCTATTTAGAAGGGTGGTTGCCGTCTTTGTTGCATATACTTTAGTTATTAATGTCTACTTTTTTATATCCCAGTCAACATCTGGGGCTTTTGTCATTTTGATCTTCAAGATCAAATATTTTAAGTGTTGCCCAAGTACTTGAAAATAATGGACCATAAATATCTGCGTAGATGTATGAAGAACTGTATGTGTATGTATCTTTGTAATTTTCTATGTGTACTCACAACAGTTTTTGTTATATTTATTTGAGTGCAAACAAAATAAATACACGTCGAATTTTACATGATGGTTAAGTGACAATCATTCAACTGGCAATACATACGTGGATCAGGAAAGGGGTGAAGGATGAAGATCTTATGTGTTGAGGTCTGTTTATCAGCACGAGCCATGCAACATTATGGAGGACCACATGTGGACCCAGAGCACAGGTCAAATTCTACTAATTACTCCCGAGATCCACTTAATTCTCAATTGTTCTTCAACCTTACAGTTATACACATAAATCAGTCATTGCCTCAGTCTGCCATATCAGATCATTCAGATTAGATGGAGATATTTACACAGGAAATATTCAGTTGCCCTCCTAAGAGCTCATATGACTACCATCTATGGTGATTTCTTCTAGGAGAAAAAGAAATGCTTAATTTTGTTTTCTCAAAGAGACGCGCAGTTTTGCTCTCCTCACAATTTGGACATGAATTTTAACACTTGGGGTTATGTACAGTAGGTCTGCTGGTTGTGAACCTGAGTCTTTCATACACTTTATTCCTGCTACTTGACTCACTTGAAGTATCTGGCTCAGAGCTGTATAACCAAAGTATGGCATAGAGCACAAACTTTAGAGCCAGACAGGCAGAGATTTAAAACCAGCTTTGCAACCTTAGCTGCATAATTGTGGATAAGCTTATGGGTGCAAATGACAAAACTGTAACTCAAACAAGTAAGCAAAAATGAGTTTTTATTATCTCACTATAGAAAAGGATCTGGCCTCAGAGACTCAAAAATACCATGATTCTTTTTCTCAATCGCTTTGCTATGCTTCTCTCAGTGTGTTTCATTCTCTTATATTACTGGCAAAATTCTCCACAAATGTAGGGAAAGAGAGGATTGTGATCCAGGCTTCCATCTTTCCATGGAATGACTCTAGGAGAAAAGGAAACCTTCTCCCTCAACACCTGGATATCAAATCCATGATAAGAACTTCATCAGAATCATTATTATGAGATTACCTGATCCTAGGTTACTTGTTCACACTCTCTGAACAGTAGGGCAGGATATTTTAACTAGATCTAATAAGAAGATACTATGCTAGGGTCACAAGGAGGTGGACAGAAGACTTCCACTAAGGAAAAGGATGGTATTAACAGAAAATGGGGGGAAAGAATTTGGGATAGGGGGAAAAACAACCTGATGCCTCTATAACCTCAACTTCTACAAGTAGACATTGGGATTAATAATAGTACCAACTGATAGGACTGAGGACCAAAGGAGATAACGCAGAGAAAGCACTTATCCCAGGACCTCCATAATAGGTAGTTACAACTAAGAAACATTTGAGCAGTTGTCAAAGTGAAGGATGCCTCTTTGCTATGGACTGAATGTCTTGCCCCCACCCATCACCCAAAAAAATTCATGTTAAAATCTAATCCCCATCGTGATAATATTAGGAAGTGAGACCTTTGGAAGGTGATTAGTGGACCCCTCATGAGCGGGATTTCTGGTTTTGTAAAAGAGGCTCTGGAGAGTTCCCTCCTGCCTCTGCCATGCAAGGACACAGAAAAGAAAAACCACCTATGAACCAGGAAGCAGGTCCTCACCAGATACTGAATCTACTGGTGCCTTGATTGTGGGCTTTCCAGCCTGCAGAACTGTGAGAAATAAATTTGTTCTTTACAAACCATCCAGTCTATTTTGTTATAGTAGCCCAAAAGGACTGAAATAATCCTCTTTCTAGGAATCAAATGCAATGTCAGACCATATCCCAGTGCTACCTGCAGGTGTAACCACAGGGTAGGAGCTCCCTTCATAAGAGGGGTCCTGGGCCCCAGAAACAACCTTGCTGCTCAGCGAGGGGGGCTTTGGTGATTGGAGGTCACAACCTTACAACCATTTGTACAGCCATATCAAGGCGAAATTTCCAGGAAAAAAAAAAAAAGCAGTGCTCTGACCCCTTTTCCTCATTTTTCAGAGAGAAGAAATTTATTGGCCCAAAGGGGCAATCCTTTTACAGGCTACTTTTATATTAATTGGGATACTAATTTATTTATGAAGACAATGCGAGCAGGATTCCTAAACAAAAGGGCTCTAACCAATAGATGTACAGGAGTAATTCACAGTTCCCCAGGGCAGCAAACATTCTGTGTGCCTTCCAGGAAAGTCTCCTGGACCCCAGCCTGCCTTATTTAAGGATAAAGCTCACAATTTATTAATAATTCTGATCTCTAAGAAGGAAAAATGGTTGAGGCCTGAGGTTTCATGCCCCCCTCATGAATTTTCCTAATCATGCCCTGTAACTTTGTCCTATGAATTTACATAATATTTAATTTTTAAGGGGATTGTCAAATTCTAATTTATCCTCCCAATACCAAGATAGAAACTTAATAAATAGTTTATACCCTTTTAAAATGGAAGGATGGAACCAAGATATATTCATGTTCCATTTCAAATATCAAAGCAACATAAATTTGAACTATGCCTTTTTTGCACAATTTAATAAATATGGGTCTTAATTATACATGTGGCAAAGCAGACAAGGATGTCTGCTATCACCATTTCTGTTCAATATTGTACTTGACGTTTTATTTAGGATAATTGGGCAAGAAAAAGAAAAGTCATCCAGATTAGAAAGGAAAAGTACATCTATTTCGGTTTGCTGTTGACATGATCTTATATAGAGAAAATCCTACGGAATCCACAAAGAAACTATTAGATGAAAATAGACCTTAGCAAGTTTAGAGAATACAAAATAAATACACAAAATCAATTCTATATCTATATACTAGCAATAAACAACCCAAAAATTAAATTAAGAAAATTATTCCACTGCTGTACAGCAGAGATTGGCACATTGTAAATCAACTATACTTCAATTTAAAACAATGAAAAGGAAAAAAATTATTCCATCTACAATAACATCAAAAAGAATAAAATACTTAGAGATAAATTTAACACAATAAATGTAAGACTTCTATACGGAAAACTATAAAATGTCAATGAAAAAAATTAAAGAAGACCTAATAGGGTTTCCCTGGTGGCGCAGTGGTTGAGAGTCCGCCTGCCGGTGCGGGAGACACGGGTTCGTGCCCCGGTCCGGGAGGATCCCACGTGCCGCGGAGCGGCTGGGCCCGTGAGCCGTGGCCGCTGCGCCTGCGCGTCCGGAGCCTGCGCTCCGCAACGGGAGAGGCCGCAACAGTGAGAGGCCCGCATACCGCAAAAAAAAAAAAAAAAAAAAAAAAAAAAAGAAGACCTAATAAGTAGGAAGACAACCTGTGTCATTGATTGGAAGATTTACTATTGTTAAGATGGCAATACTCCCGAAATGAGCTGCAGATTCATAGCAATTTCTATCAAATACTCAACTACCTTTCTAGTAAAAATTGACAACCTTATCCATATGAAAATAATAGTCACATGGAAATCAGACTGATCAAAATAATCTCAAAAAGAGCAAAGTTGAAGGACTTATACTTCCCAATTTCAAAACTTACTACAAAGCTACAGTATTCAAGAATGTTTGGTACTGACATAAGGACAGACATATACTCTAATGGAATAGAACTGAAAGTCCAGAAATAATCATTCACATATAAGGTCAATTGATTATCAACCGGTGTTCCAAGACAATTCAATGAGGAAAGCATAATTTTTTTCTGCAAATGGGACAGGATACCCACAGGCAAAACAACGAATTTGGATTCATACCTCACACCATTAATAAAATTGACTCAAAAGAAATCAAAGTCCTAAATACAAGAACTAAAACTATAAAATTCTCAGATGAGAACATAAGCATAAATCTTCAGGAGTGTGAATTACGCAATAGTTTCTTAGACATGACAGCAAAAACACAAGCAAAAAAAATAGATAAATTAGACATCATCAAAATTTAAAACTTTTGTGCTTCTAGGGGCCCTATCAAGAAAGTGAAAAGACAGCCTGAGAGTGGAAGAAAATATTTGTAAATCATATAATCCAATAAGGATCTATTAACCAAAATATGTAAAGAACTTTTACAACTCCACAATGAAAGGACAAATAACCCAATTTTAACATTGACAAAGGATATGAAAACATAGTGCTTCAAAGAAGATGTATAAATGGCCAACAAACAAATGAGACGATCCTACACATCATCAGTCATCCAAGAAATGTAAATCAAAAAACAGAATGAGGGCTTCCCTGGTGGCGCAGTGGTTGGGAGTCCGCCTGCCGATGCAGGGGACGCGGGTTCGTGCCCCGGTCCGGGAAGATCCCACATGCTACGGAGCGGCTGGGCCCGTGAGCCGTGGCCGCTGAGCCTGCGTGTCCGGAGCCTGTGCTCTGCAACGGGAGAGGCCACAACAGTGAGAGGCCCGCCTACCACAAAAAAAAAAAAAAAAAAAAAAAAAAAACAGAATGAGATACTACTTCATACCCTCTAGGATGCCTATAATCAAAATTGGGGGCAGTAACATTGTTGGCAAGGATATGGAGAAACTGGAAACCACATACATCGCTGGTGGAAGTGCAAAATGGTACAGCCACTGTGGAAAACACTCTGGCAGTTTTTGAAAAAGATAAACACAGAATCAACATATGACCCAGCAATTCTACACCTAGATTTATACCCCAAAGTATTGAAAACAGGTATTCAAGCAAACACTTGCACAGGTGTTCATAGCAGCACTATTTACAATAGCCAAAGGGGAAAAGAACTCACATGTCCATAAGTGGAGGAATGGATAAACAAAATATCGTATACCCACACAATTGAATAATATTCAGCCATAAGAAGGCATGAAGTAGTGATAGATGCTACCATGTGGATGAACTTTGAAAACATTCTATTAAGAGAAGCAAGTAACAAAAGTCCACATATTTTATGATTCCATTTATCTGTGGGTTACTCTGCTCGAGCTGACAGAACAAAATGCTACAGGCTGAGGGGCCTAAACAGCAGAAATTTATTTGCACACAGTTCTGGAGTCAAGAAGTCCAAGATCAACGTGCCTGAAAATTTGGTTTCTGCGGAGACCTCTCTTCCTGGCTTGAAGACAGGAGCGGGGGAATAGGGAGTAACTGATAAATGGCTACAAAGTCCTCTCTTGGAGGTAGTGAAGATGTTTTGGACCTAGATAAAAACGATGGTTGCACAACTTTGTGAATGTACTAAATGCTACTGAATTGTACACTCTGAAATGTTAATGTTATGTGAATTTTCCCTCAATAAAAAACTTAATTGAAGCTTTTAAAAAAGGTCAGAGAATAACAAGTCTCCCTGAGGGTGTGGAGAAATCAGAGCCCTTCTACAATACATACAATACGCTGCTGGTGAAATGTAAAATGTTGCAGAAACTTTGAAACATAATCAACAGTTTCTCAAAAGGTTAAATATAGAGTTACTCTAAGACCCAGCAGTTCTACGTGTAGTTATTATACCCCCTCAAATGAAAGCATATGTATTCACTCAACCTTGCCCACGAATGTTCGCAGCAGCATTATTCATAAGAGCCAAAAGGTAGAAACAACCCAAATGTCCATCAGTTCATGAAAAGAGAAACAATGAGTGTATGGAATGGATAAATCACATCTATAACAATAAAACATTATATAGCTAAGAAAGCAATGAAGGACTGAGACATGTCATAACATGGATGAACCTTGGAACACATTACGCCGAGTGAAAGAAGCCAGACACAAAAGACCACGTATTATATGATCTCATGTATATGAAATGTCCAGAATAAGCAAGTCTATGGAGACAGAAAGTGATTTCATGCTTCCTTAGATTTGGGGAACATTGGGGCATGCAGTGGGAACAGCTAAGGGGCGAGGGGTTTCTTTTATGAAATGATAAAAATGTTCTAAAATTGCTTGTGACGGTTGCACACGTCTGTGAATATATTAAAAGCCACTGAAATGTACTCTTTAAATTGGTGAATGATATGGCCCATGAATTATATCTCAAGAAAGTGTTATAAAAAGAAAAGCAATAAGAAGACATTAAATTGAGAACAAGAATTTATTTTGTAAAGACACCAAAATAGATTGCTGAGGAAAATCACAGAATGTCCTTTCCTGTGAATTTGTGAGAGTGTTTTTCCCCTGTATCTGGTGACATTTAGATGCAGCTCTTCGAAAGTGATAGATTAGATGGGTGGTCCTCGCGTGAACCTTTGAGATTCATTGCATTGATCACCTACATTATTCAGTAAATGCAAGGCACACCTGCCCCATTTCCCTGCTTCCTTTCAGGTGGGGTAACTGCCTATCATTTAACTTCCCCAAAACATTCTCTTTGGTAAAATGAGGTAAGTATGCACTTTCATTTCCAAACTGTGAGATTTAATTAGCTAACGATAAAGTCCTTGGATGAAGAGTGCAGGGGAAGCTCAAAGTAATATTGCGATTATGTTTAGATATTTTTTTCAATGTGTAAAGTCACATAACCTCATTACTGCAGTCAGATATATGGGGCTGGGCAAGCGCTACTTCCAGGAAAAGGTAGTAAAAGCCAGCTCCTTTGAGATCCAGCACAAAGATATCTTTTCCTGTAATCTTCAGGTGATTCCCGTGTGGGTAACCTCTCTCAACTCAACTTTACTAATAATGACCTCCAATTTGTGCTCCAGCCAAAAGTAATCTATTTAATTGATGATCAGAAAATGACCCTGACTTTCAGGCCTGCCTTGGCCAGTGATACAGCTGTGCTGAACATATCTTGGATCTGTAAATAAAATACTGATTCCAGTCGCTGCTACAGAATGCGTGTTGATACCGTGGATATTTTTCAGGACTGGCTCCATTTTAAAGTTAGGTATCTCTACGGGAAAGTGGGATATCAGTTAAGACGAAAAGGTAATCCAGAGCTAACCCTGGTAATTTTTTAAAATGTTTTTGGTCTTTTAATTTGGGAAGGTAACCTTGTACAGCGATTAACCCTGTGTCATTTTGACTTCCAAATGAAGACAAGAGTCTTGGAATTCTGAAGAACATTTCTCATAGGGCAGGTGTCCACAATCAATAGACTTTTTTTTTGAATTTTATTTATTTTTTTATACAGCAGGTTCTTATTAGTCATCATTTATCCACATCAGTGTATCCATGTCAATCCCAATCGCCCAGTTCATCCCACCACCACCCCAACCCCCTGCCACTTTCCCCGCTTGGTGTCCATACGTTTGTTCTCTACATCTGTGTCTCTATTTCTGCCTTGCAAACCAGTTCATCTGTACCATTCTTCTAGATTCCACATATATGTGGTAATAGACGATATTTGTTTTCTCTTTCTGACTTACTTCACTTTGTATGACAGACTCTAGGTCCATCCACATCTCTACAAATGACCCAATTCCGTTCCTTTTTATGGCTGAGTAATATTCCATTGTATATATATGTGCCACCTCTTCTTTATCCATTTGTCTGTCGATGGGCGTTTAGGTTGCTTCTCTGACCTGGCTATTGTAGATAGTGCTGCAGTGAACATTGGGGTGCATTTTGAATTATAGTTTTCTCAAGGTATATACCCCATAGTGGGATTGCTGGGTCATATGATCATTCTATTTTTAGTTTTTTAAGGAACCTCCATACTCTTCTCCTTAGTGGCTGTATCAATGTACATTCCCACCAACAGGGCAAGAGGGTTCCCTTTTCTCCACACCCTCTCCAGCATTTGTTGTTTGTAGATTTTCTGAGGATGCCCATTCTAAAATAGACTTTTTACCTATAGTATTTTAGGACACCTCGTATGGCTCAGGGAAGGCTGGGTCTCAAAGGGGCCTGTGGTTGACTGCTTGAAAACTTCTCCATCTTTACATTTCTGTAGGAATCTAGCCCACATTATCTGCTTAATAAATATTCTGATTGAATAAATGAATGAACTTCCAGATAATGCTTTAGGTCATTGTGCTGTTAGTTGCTGACCTAAATTTGTTCATCATTAGTGTTCCCCCTTCTAGAAGCTCATATCTCCTGTTTTTTGTTCTGGTGTGTGCTTGGTAGGCAGAATAACGTTCCCCCCCCCCCCGAAGACGTCCACATACTAATCCCTGGAACCTATGACTACATTATTTTACATAGCAAAGGAGAATTAAGGTTCCTAATCAGGTGACTTTTAGAATAAGGAGATTATCCTAGATTATGAAACGATGAAAAGATGCTCAACATCACTAATCACTAGGGAAACTCAAATCGAAACCGCAATGAGATATCACCTCACACCCACTAGGATGGCTACACTAAAGAAACCAAAAATAAAAAATAACAAGTGGGCTTCCCTGGTGGCGCAGTGGTTGAGAATCCGCCTGCCAATGCAGGGGACACGGGTTCGTGCCCCGGTCCGGGAAGATCCCACGTGCCGCAGAGCGGCTGGGCCCGTGAGCCATGGCCGTTGAGCCTGTGCGTCCGGAGCCTGTGCTCCGCAATGGGAGAGGCCACAACAGTGAGAGGCCCGCGTACCGCAAAAAAAAAAAAAAAAAAAATAACAAGTGATAACCAGTGTTGGCGAAGAGATGGAGAAACTGGAATGCTTGTGCACTGTTGGTGGGAATGTATAATGTTAGCGCTGCTACAGAAAATAGGATGACAGTTCCTCAAAAAGTTAAAAATTGAATTACCATTCTACTTCTGGGTACATACCTCCAAATAATTGAAAGCAAGTACTCAAACAGACGTTCGTACACACCTGTTCACAGCAGCATTATTCACAAGAGCCAACATGCAGACGCAACCCAAGTGTCCCTCAACGGATGAACAGATAAACAAAATGTGGCTCAAATATACAATGATGTATTATTTAACCTTACAATGGAGTGGAATTCTGATACATGTTACAACATGGATGAACCTCGGGGACGTTATGATAAGTAAAATAAGCCAGACACAGGACAAACACTATATGATTCCAGTTATATGAAATACCTAGAGTAGTCAAATTTGAAAAGAAAGTAGAATGGTGGTTGCCAGGAGCTGGAGGAATGAGGAGTTATTGTTTAATGAGTACAGAGTTCAATTTCAGAAGATAAAGAAAGTTCTGGAAACGGATAATGATGATGGTTGCACAACAATGCAAATCTATTTATGCCAACGAGCAGTACAGTTAAAAATGGTGAAGATGGTAAACTTTATCTAATGTGTATTTTAACCACAATTTTTAAAATAATTTTTAAAAAAGAGAGAGAGAAATTTCAAAAGTGAAAAGAAATGGCCAGTGATAGGGTCCTGTAGTGTCTCATCACAGTTTCATAATTTTGCCAAAAGGTGTCCTTTACAGTTAACTCATGGGAAAACAAACATGTGACGACATAACACAGAAATGAGGCATGAGAGACACGCCAGCGCTGAGGACATTCCAGGCAGGTCAAGAACGTGGAAGGAGGAGGCTGGAACCGCAGAATGTGCGATGTCAAAACACAAACTTAGAGACTGTGTTTCTGGTTTCGTTTGTTTGCTTCTTTTTTTTCATTTTAACCTAGTGGCCTTGGCCCTCCAGGGTGTCAGTCAATCCCTAACTTTTTATCATTTTTCTTATTTGTACACGTGCACTGTTTAAAGAGAAAGTCCGTGGCTTTCATCAGATTCCCAAAGCGCTGATCAACGTGCAGGAAATAAAGAAACATCCAGTTCACTCTCACCTTTTTCAGGTGTGGAACCTGAAATTTGAAGAAATGAGGCTTCAAGCCCAAGGTCACAGAGTTCGTTACAGGAGATTCCGCTCCCTTTTTGCTCAGGTGCTTTTGAGTGTCAGGTGATTTCCCCTGTGGGAGTATTTCCGTTTTTAAGCCAGCTCTGCTGGAACCAGCTGTCCTGGAACAAAGGGGGACAGATGGTTGCACAAACCCTGACTTTGCTGGCCCTGCCCCTGCTGATTCCAATGGGAGTCCTTTAATGAGGGAGGGGGGAGGGTGGCCAGAAAGAGGAGCAGAGGTAGGGGACAGTATTTGCTGACAGCCATGGGGGAGGGGGAGGTGCAGGATGTAACTCTCTGGCCGTCCTTTGACCCAAACTACTCCCCTGAGAAGATGGCAGGAACTAGAACCATTGTACTCATATCGCGGCACAATCTCGCTGCCGGGCCGGGCCCAGCATGATCCAGCTTCCAGGAGGGAGGATGGAAAGGGATTCGTAGCAGCACCTTCCCAGAACAAAAGGAGAAGGAAGAAATTTGGGCTAAGCACAACAAAGACGGAACAGTCAGTCTGACAGAGCATCGAGCCAGCCAAAGAAACGCAAGTCCTCTTCTTGGCAAGAGCTAATTATGTTTTAGTAATAAGATCCTTTCTCAGGAGAGCAGGTGCTTTGTAGGCAACTGGTCATAATGAGCGCACCTCAGTAGGTCTGGCTGAACACCTCACAATACCAAAGAACAGAAGGGTTAAATCAACTACGGAAGGTGCCATACTGGTTCAGTAAATGAAGGCACACTGCCCGGAAACTGTACACTTGTCCATTAAGTCTCAGAAATGTCGCTGCAAGGGACACAATGCTCAAGAGAAGTTAAATGAGCAGATTAGGATGATCAACTAATTAAATTATGGGGCACAGTCTCTCCCGCATGAAGTCAGCAACAAAGAACCTATTGCGATTAGCTAGGCAGCAAAGACATTCACAGGATAAGGAGCAGCTCAGGCAGCGCTTACATGTGCTCCAGCCCCCGCACACCATCAGCTCAGAGGGTTCACTTAGTGCTGGTGAGAGACAAGTTTTACGAATGGGGAAGATCCAAGTAATAAATCATTTTCCTATGCACGACTCTAAATCTGCTTCAGGCGATGTGGACAGCAAATATAAGAGATGCTGCTTTGATTTTTTCTTGTATGCATGAAATGACCAGTCAGGAGGTCTTAGGACTGTCCTGATAATGGCCTGTATGCTGCAGTCAGAATTTGAATTATTTACCCCCTGGAAAATCAAATTCATTTCCTGTGATGTCAAACGCACAGTTTGCGGCTCATAAACTTTTTTAAACAACATATACTAACTATTGAGCTAGCTAAGGATTCTCTATGGTAATATATAGCATGAATAAGATTCAATGAAGAATAAAAAAGAAACTGAAAACCTATTTGGCAAAAAAAGCTAATAAGTAGAAAACAGAAATGATTTACATCTAAACAGTATATAAATGAAGGCTACAGGAACTACTTAGCATTAGAAATTGCAAAATAAATATATATATAATTAACTATGACAACAAATACAACAACTTTATTTTGAGCATTGTAAAAACAAACATGCAATAAAACTCTCAAAAAGGATGCATAGTCCTTTTTATAGTTTAGTCTGGGTATTTCCACTACCCAAATAACTCTATATCACTGGATTTTTAAAATTATATATTTGGAGTTTTCACTATAATCATTGTCATTAAAGACATGTTTGAAATTGCAAAAAAGTAGAAAAAGAGAAAAATTACATTTTACCTTTACGATTTCTATGTACAAATTTATTTACTTAATAAACTAAATGTATGAACTAAAACCATACAATTCTTAGATGATAACAGGTCTGAATCCTGATGACCTTGAATTAGGCAATAGTTTCTTAGATATGACACCAAAAGTGAAAGCAACCAAGGAAAAATAATCCGGACTTCACCAAAATTTAAGATTTCTGTGTGTCAAAGGATACTACCAAGAAACAAAAAGACAATCTACAGAATGGGAGGAAATATTTGAAAATTAAATAAATGTCTAGTACCAGAATACATAAAGAACTATTATAACACAACAATAGAAAGAAAGATTAATAAACCAATTGAAAAATGGCAATGGATTTGAATAGATTTGCACACTTTTTCAAAGAAGATGACTAATCAACACATGAAAAGATACCCAATATCATTAGCATTTAAGGAACTGCAAATCAAATTACAATGCGTTCCATTTATGATAAAAAAAACCTCCAGAAAGTAGGCATAGAGGGAACTTCCCTCAACATAATAAAGGCCATATATGACAAACCCACAGCCAACATCATTCTCAATGGTGAAAAACTGAAACCATTTCCTCTAAGATCAGGAACAAGACAAGGTTGTCCACTCTCACCACTATTATTCAACATAGTTTTGGAAGTTTTAGCCACAGCAATCAGAGAAGAAAAAGAAATAGAAGGAACACAAATTGGAAAAGAAGAAGTAAAGCTGTCACTGTTTGCAGATGACATGATACTATACATAGAGAGTCCTAAAAGGCTACCAGAAAACTACTAGAGCTAATCAATGAATTTGGTAAAGTTGCAGGATACAAAATTAATGCACAGAAATCTCTTGCATTCCTATACACTAATGATGAAAAATCTGAAAGAGAAATTAAGGAAATACTCTCATTTACCATTGCAACAAAAAGAATAAAATACCGGGGAATAAACCTACCTAAGGAGACAAAAGACCTGTATGCAGAAAACTGTAAGACACTGATGAAAGAAATCAAAGATGACACAGACGGAGAGATATACCATGTTCTTGGATTGGAAGAATCAACATTGTGAAAATGACTATACTACCCAAAGCAATCTACAGATTCAGTGCAATCCCTATCAAACTAACAATGGCCTTTTTCACAGAACTAGAACAAAAAATTTCACAATTTGTATGGAAACACAGAAGACCCCGAATAGCCAAAGCAATCTTGAGAAACGAAAAAAGAAGCTGGAGGAATCAGGCTCCTGGACTTCAGACTATACTACAAAGCTACAGTAATCAAGACAGTATGGCACAAAAACAGAAATATAGATCAATGGAACAGGCTAGAAAACCCAGAGATAAACCCACACACATATGGTTACCTTATCTTTTTTTTTTTTTTGTGGTACGCGGGCCTCTCACTGCTGTGGCCTCTCCCATTGCGGAGCACAGGCTCCGGCCGCGCAGGCTCAGCGGCCATGGCCCACGGGCCCAGCCGCTCCGCGGCACGCGGGATGTTCCCGGACCGGGGCACGAACCCGTGTCCCCTGCATCGGCAGGCGGACTCCCAACCACTGCGCCACCAGGGAAGCCCTGGTTACCTTATCTTTGATAGAGGAGGCAAAAATATACAATGGAGAAAAGACAGCCTCTTCAATAAGTGGTGCTGGGAAAACTGGACAGCTACATGGAAAAGAATGTAATTAGAATGCTCCTTAACACCATACACAAAAATAAACTCAAAATGGATTAAAGACGTAAATGTAAGGCCAGACACTAGAAAACTCTTAGAGGAAAACGTAGGCAGAACACTCTATGACATAAATCACAGAAAGATCCTTTTTGACCCACCTCCTAGAGAAATGGAAATAAAAACAAAAATAAACAAATGAGACCTAATGAAACTTAACAGCTTTTGCACAGCAAAGGAAACCATAAACAAGATGAAAAAACAACCCTCAGAATGGGAGAAAATATTTGCAAATGAAGCAACTGACAAAGGATTAATCTCCAAAACTTACAAGCAGCTGATGCAGCTCAATATCAAGAAAACAAACAACCCAATCCAAAAATGGGCAGAAGACCTAAATAGACATTTCTCTAAAGAATATATACAGATTGTCAATAAACACATGAAAGAAAGGATGCTCAACATCACTTATCATTAGAGAATTGCAAATCAAAACCGCAATGAGGTATCACCTCACATTGGTCAGAATTGCCATCATCAAAAAATCTACAAATAATATTGCTGGAGAGGGTGTGGAAAAAAGGGAACCCTCCTGCACTGTTGGTGGGAATATAAATTGATACAGCCACTATGGAGAACAGTATGGAGGTTCCTTAAAAAACTACAAATAGAACTACCATATGACCCCGCAATCCCACTACTGGGCATATACCCTGAGAAAACCAGAATTCAAAAAGAGTCATGTACCCCAATGTGCATTGCAGCACTATTTACAAGAGCCAGGACATGGAAGCAACCTAAGTGTCCATTGACAGATGAATGGATAAAGAATATGTGGCACATATATATAATGGAATATTACTCAGCCATAAAAAGAAACAAAATTGACTTATGTATAATGAGGTGGATGGACCTAGAGTCTGTCATGCAGAGTGAAGTAAGTCAGAAAGAGAAAAACAAATATTGTATGCTAACACATATATATGGAATCTAAAAAAAAATGGTTCTGAAGAACCTAGCGGCAGGACAGGAATAAAGAAAGACGCAGACATAGAGAATGGACTTGAGGACATGGGGAGGAGGAAGGGTAAGCTGGGACAAAGTTGAGAGAGTGGCAAGGACATATATACACTCCCAAATGTAAAATAGATAGCTAATGGGAAGCAGCCATATAGCACAGGGAGATCAGCTCAGTGCTTTTTGACCACCTAGAGTGGTGGGATAAAGAGGATGGGAGGGAGATGCAAGAGGGAGGAGATATGGGGATATATGTATATGTATAGCTGACTCACTTTGCTATACAGCAGAAACTAACACACAATTGTAAAGCAATTATATTCCAATACAGATGTTAAAAAAAATTACAATATGTTTACATTTACACTTCATACCCATTATGATGGCTAAACAACAACAGCAACAAAAATGGAAAATAACAAGTAGTGATTGGTAAGAGTGTGGAGAGATTGGAAATCTCATACATTGCTTATGGGAATGTAAAATGGTGCTGCCACAGTGGAAGACAGTTTGGTGGTCCCTCAAAATGCTACATATAGAATTACCATATGACCTAGAAATTCCACTCCTAGGGGTACACCCAAGAGAAATGAAAACCTGTTCATGTAGAAATCAGTACACAAATATGTATAGCAGCAGTATTCTTAACATCCAAAAAAAATGATACAGTGCAGACATCCATCAACTGATGAGTGCATGAATAAAGTATGATATATCCATTCAATGGAATATTATTTAGCTGTTAAAAAAAAGAAAGGAAAGAAAGAATACTAATATACGCTACACCATAGTTGTATCTTGAAAACTTTTTGCTAAGTGAAAGAAACCAGGTACAAAACACCGCATATTTATGATTTCATTGATATGAAGAGTTCAGAATGTTCTCGTCTATAGACAGAAAGTAGAGTATTGGTTGCCAGGGTGTAGGTGTAGGAGGACTTGGAGGGGGGGGTGGTGAGAGAATGGGCAGTTGCTGCTAATGAGTATGGAGTTTCTTTTGAGGGTGATATGTTCTGCAATTACATAGCGGTAATGGTTATAGAACCTTGTATATAGACTAAAAATAAATGAATTGTACTATTTTTAAAAAGTGATTTTATGGCACATGAATTATGACTCAGTAAGAACAATTGATCTTAAAATATTTTAAAATGGGTGTAGTGGTTACTTTTTTGTGCCAATTTGGCTAGGCCACAGTACCCAGATATTTGGTCAAACATGAGTCTAGATGTATCTGTAAAGGAATTTTTTAGATGAAATTATCATTTAAATTGGTAGACCTTGAGTAAAGTAGATTAAGCTTCATAACATGGGTGGGCCACAACCAATCAGTTGAAGGTCTTAAGAGAAAAACAATGAGGTCCCTCAAGGTAGAGGGAAATCAGCCTACAGACTACCTTAGACACAAGCTGAAATCGCAACTCTTCCCTGCGTCTCCAGCCTGCCAGTCAACCCTGCAGAATTTGGACTTGTCTGCCTCCACGATGCTGTGAGCCAATCCCCTAAAATCTCTCTCTCTTTCTCCATGTATACACATAGGTGCGCGCGCACACACACCCCCCCACACACACTCACACAGCCTCTCTGTCTTTATATGTATATATTACATAAACGCACTCTATTGGTTCTGTTTCTCTGGAGAACCCTAACTAATACAATGGACAAAGGATTTGAAGAGACATTTCTCTGAAGATTAATGGTCAATAAGCACATGAAAAGATGCTCAGTATCATTCGTCATTAGGGAAATGAAAATCAAAACCACTTCACACCCACTAGGATTGCTATAATCAAAATTCTCTCTCTCTCTCTCTCTCTCTCTCTCTCTCTCTCTCATAGTTATAAGCACCAGAGTTGAAGTTAAGCTGTAAGTGCCTGGATCAGTAACATGCACTTCCGCCACTAGAACACAGAGCCATGGACACCTGGCCTCCACTATAGCTTGCCCATTGGCCTGCTGAACCACCAAGATACTGTCTACTAGAACACAAATGGGGCCAGCAGGATGGGTCCAAATGAGCAGCCAACTTAGGGATGAGTAGCTCTCGATCTGGAAAAGACGTGGCCCGTACCTTATGACTTGATCGTTCTCATATTTTCCTTTCTATAAAACAAACAGGTTGGGGACTTCCCTGGTGGCGCAGTGGTTGAGAATCTGCCTGCTAATGCAGGGGACACGGGTTCGAGCCCTGGTCTGGGAGGATCCCACATGCCGCGGAGCAACTAGGCCCGTGAGCCACAACTACTGAGCCTGCGCGTCTGGAGCCTGTGCTCCGCAACAAGAGAGGCCGCGATAGTGAGAGGCCCGCGCACCGCGATGAAGAGTGGCCCCCGCTTGCCACGACTAGAGAAAGCCCTTGCACAGAAACGAAGACCCAACACAGCAAAAATAAATTAATTAATTAATAAAACTCCTACACCCCCCCCAAAAAAGACCCAACACAGCCAAAAAAAATTAAATAAATTAAAAAAAATTAAAAAAAAAAAAAACAGATTTTCTGGTTTCATTCTATTTAACATATATCTCTAGAATGTTATATACTATCTATATTGAACATATGAATTCTGCTCACATTTCTCAAGCTACTTGTTGACTCATTTTCCATCTTTAACACATCCTATGAATTCTACCTATAACACATAAGCTACTAGCTTATTTATTAGCTGCGTTTAACACCCATGAGTTTCATCCATCCTGTTTATGATGGCTAATTTTATGTGTCAACTGGACTTGGCTACAGGCTGCCCACATGGCTAGTAAAACATTATTTCTGGACGTGTTTGCAAGGGTGTCTCTGAAAAGATTAGCATTTGAATCAGTAGACTGAGTAAAACAGATCTACCTTTACCAACGGGGCGGGCGTCATCCAATCCGTTGAGGGCCCAAATAAAACGAGAAGGCAGAGGAAGGGCAAATTGGCTCTCTCGGCTTCAGCTGGGACCGCCATCTTCTCCTGCCCTTGAGCAGCAACTTCAGTGTTCCTGGCTTTCTGGCCTTCAGACTCAGGCAGGGACTTACACCCCCGATCCTCAGACCATTGGTCTCCAGCTGAACTGTATCACCAATTTCCTGGTTGTCTGCTGGCAGATGGCTGTTCATGGGCCTTCTTGGCTTCAAAAACTATGTGATCCAAATTTCTACTTTATACACACACACACACACACACACACACACACACAACTCCTATTGGCTCTGCTTCTCTGAAGAACCTTGACTAATACACCATTTTCTTTCTTGCCTTCTGTAGCAGAATTAAATATTCAATAAAGATACAGCAAAATCATATTACAACAACTGAGAAAAACCATCGGATCTGGTCAATTTTTAGAGTACTTTCACATTACTCCCTCTTAATAAAATATTATCAAATTTAGCCATTTGACCTTCCAGGTAAATATGGACCTCTGTAAAGTATTGAATACGAGCCCTATTCGTTGACTGATTTTTATAGTTGAATTGTTTTCACCCCTTTCCTCCAAATACAATTGTATCAGTCAAGAGACAGAAATAACGTGTTATTTTAACATAGAGAATTTAGTATAAAGAAATGTGTGAAGCACTGAAAAGGTAAAAAAGAGAACACTTACCCTCCACCGTGGTAACAAGTGTCGGAAGAAGATGGTCCCTTCTCTTTGAGGAACTAAAGAGAACCTTGGAGGAAAAGGCCCCTTAGAGTTGAATCCCAGACCCCTGAGAGGGGTTGCTTTTTGGCACTGGAACCGAGGCTTCTGGTCAATGCTGGTGTATCTTTCTTTTATATATACATCTTTATTGGATTATAATTGCTTCACAATGCTGTGTTAGTTTCTGTTGTACAACAAAGTGAATCAGGCATATGCATACATACCTCTAGGTGGTCACAAAGCACTGAGCTGATCTCCCTGTGCTATGCGGCTGCTTCCCACTAACTATCTGTTTGACATTTGGTAGTGTATATATGTCCAGGCCACTCTCTCACTTCGTCCCAGCTTACCCTTCCCTCACCCCATGTCCTCAAGTCCATTCTCTGCGTCTGCGTCTTTATTCCTGTACTGTCCCTAGGTTCTTCAGTACCAGTTTTTTTAGATTCCATATATATATTCGTTAGCAGCAACATGTAAAAGAATGAAATTAGAACACTCCCTAACACCATACACAAAAATAAACTCCAGATGGATTAAAGACCTAAATGTAAGACCGGACACTATAACACTCTTAGAGGAAAACATAGGAAAAAACACTCTTTGACATAAGCCACAGCAAGGTCTTTTTGGACCCACCTCCTAGTCATGAAAATAAAAAGTAAAATAAACAAACGGGACCTAATGAAACTTAAAAGCTTTTGCACAGCAAAGGATACTGGTGCATCTTGAGGAGGTACATTGAGTCTAGTCCTTCATGGATTAGAAAAGCTGCGAGCTGGTTCATCTTCTGGCCTCATAATCAGCTGTTGCTCCTGGGGTAGGGCTCAGAGCAACAAGACCAGACAGGAAACCCACAGGAAGGAGAACACTCTTCCCCAGCCTGGCATCATCCCTCCAGCCCCGCTCTAGAGGCAGGACCCACAGGGAGCCAGTAGGCAGGGCTGAAATGTGGTTTGCAGAGATGCCAGCCGCCATGGCACAAAGCTCAGAGAGAGGGTAGTACAGAGCTGAAGACTTGGTAACTGGCACAAAAATCCTATCCAATGTAGTTAGATAATTTGTTACATGTTATTCTTCCTAAAAAGCAGGCGGCAATTCCTCACTGACATCAGAGCTATGTTTGGACTGAAGCCACAAGGGCCAATCTTTATTTCTGTGTGTGATTAACTGGTATTCTATTCTGGGTGAAGCCTAAGAAGAGGTCCCCAAAGGAGTAACATACCTTTCCTCTCTCGAATGGGGAAACTGTCATGAATCATCAGCTAATGGTCAATTCTTTATCCTCCTGAATGTTTAATTTATAACCTGTATTACTTTCAAGACTTCAGAAAGATTTGGTGGCTCCTGCTAGGATATAATGGTAAGATATTTCTAAGCATTAAACCTCTAGTAATTTCCCCCATTTTCCACAAATCTATAAAGGGTCACTGTCAATTGCCCTGTGAATTTTTATCTGTGTCCCACGGGGTATTACATTTGGCTGCAAATTCTCTCCTCAGCGCCATCCTTCTAGTGAAATACTTAAGCTAGGATTCAAAAGGAGCTCCATTTGAGGTATATCATTATACTGGTTAAGTTTGGTTATTTACTCTGTAGTGCAAAGCTCAGTTTAACTATCGAGAGAATTACACCAATAGCAATAATCAAAGATCTGCAGCTTGAGTTGTTTCTGAATATCAGTAGAAATTCAAGACTATATTGAAATTTTAATAATTAATGAGAAATATGCCATGTTAATGAAGCCCCATATACTCTGTATGACTTCTTATAACACAGCATGGGCATAGAAAAATATACATCATATTTAAATGAGACCACAGAGTTAGGAAAAAAACCCAATAAAAAAACAAGTTATTGAGATAACATCTTCCTTGTTTCAATTTTAAGCAAGTTTGCATCATATTATTAAAAGCAGAGTAAATTCAAACCTGGGATTTGCCTCAAAGAGCTATTAACTGCATACTCCACTTACCATAAATGTTTTCAAAGTAATATTAGTCATGTCAATAATAATACTCTGGGGTAGTGGTTAAGAATCCGCCTGCCAGTGCAGGGGACACAGGTTCGTTACCTGGTCCGGGAAGATCCCACATGCCGCAGAGCAACTAAGTCTGTGCTCCACAACTGCTGAGCCTGCTCTCTAGAGCCCGCGAGCCACAACTACTGAGCCTGTGTGCCACAACTACGGAAGCCAGAAGCCCACACGCCTAGACCCATGCTCTGCAACAAGAGAAGCTACCACAATAAGCCCACGCACCGCAACAAAGAGTAGCCCCTGCTCGCTGCAACTAGAGAAAGCCCACACGCAGCAACAAAGACCCAACACAGCCAAAAATAAATAAATAGATAGATAAATAGAAGTCCATAAATATAAAAAAGTAAATAAATAACTTATTAAAAAAAGATACTCTTCTTTAGTTTTATATATCTGTCAGCTAAAATAATGATTTATCACTTCTGTCATAATAGAAGAATATGCAAGAATTGTGCACTGTAGCAAGAGATATTGTTTTCATGAAGAATATTATTTTACTGATGATAAATGTAGTGTCAGTTGTGAAAATATTTTTTGAAAGATACATGTCCAGATTTTAACCATTTTAGGGAATTCCCTGGTGGTCCAGTGGTTAGGACTTCGCACTTCCAATGCTGGGTGCATGGGTTTGATCCCTGGCTGGGGAAGTAAGATCCTGCATGTCGAGTGGCAAAAAAATATATATATTTTAAACATTTTATATATTTGAAGTAACAATTATCATGTATTTATCAATTATCCATTAGAAATATCTTTTTTGTAGAGATTCAAAAGTAATGTTACTGCCCTGCCCCAACAGAACTTGGAGTTCAGTGAGATCTAGGATTTTAGCTCTATCCTTCATGTACATTCATCTTTCTTCTGGAATCTTTGAGTCCAGTTATTGGCTTGAGAAAGCACCTGATTGAGATGTAATATTTGCAAATTTTGTCACAATGTTACTCATCCGGTCTAGTCTCTGCATCCTGCCTTAGTGAGCAAGTGCCTATGATATGTTATCTATTTAATTAACGGCTTCAACCACTGTTTATAGCATATACATGGGGTTATAGAAAAGGTTAAAGCGCTTTTTCAGACAAGTAAAGTCAAACAAGAATTTTTTGGTCAGACTGTATCATTGATCAAACTCACCAGATCATAGTTACTAGATAATCTACAGTTTTCTCCTCTGCTTAACCACTGAAATTAGTTTTTTGTTGGTGTGGTTGCAGTAGGAACTTGTAAGAGCTCGTTATTGCTGATTGCAATAACTGAATTTAAGTTTTAGTCTAAAGACATAAACATAGACGATGATTGTGCCAACAGATGAAAGGGTTTTATTTAGGATACTTTAAAGACTGCACCTCCTTTACAATCAGAAATTCCTTACAATTTTTAGATGACTGATGGGCGTGCAGGTCGCTCAACCATAGCAGCGCAGTGAGTAAACCTGAATATATTTAGTTCAGTAGCTGGGCTTTAGGATTTCAAGAAGATTATGGAATGATTAATAAGATCACAGAAGGACTCTCCATCTTGAAAATGCTTGTTTTTAATAATAATTATAACTTAAAGTGAATATGTGTGTGTCCACAATTTAATCCCTCATTTAATCTCCACAATTTTATGAGGAGATTGTTTACACATGAGGAGAATGTGTTAAAAAGCTTAAAGACATTAGTCTAGGATTACACAACTGATAAGTGACACAGTTTCACTCTTCTCATAAAAGTGCCTAAGAGCTGGTGTTCCTTAGAACAGTTTTATTTTCCCACAGTTTCAAGGGGACAAAGTCACAACTGTGTAAAACTCTAGAACTTGCCAGGAGCAAGAGAACCTATTGGTCCAAAGTCTGACGTTGGCCTCATGTTGAGAACCTACAAGACCAAACCAAGTCATGGTTTTTTATTTGGCATCTCCAGGGACAGGAACTCCATTCACTTGTACCTGTAACCAATCACCATCCTGACGGTGTGCAATACAGCCTCATGCTGGAGGTCTTTCCATAGAAGTTTCCTCTGTGCTCCTTAAATTCTGAAAGTGAATCTTGAAATCCAATTCCCTCTTCAGGTGTCAACCTCATCTCTGTTGAGGTATCAACTGATATTGTCAAGTATGTTTATCATTAGCTCACGAAAGGATCTCCACTAGTACCTGACACAGAGTAGAATGTGTTGAATGGATGCATAAATAAATGAATAAGTGAATGAATGAAAGTGTGTCCCAATGACTAGGGAGAAATTATCATTTTGGAATTTACTCTGAGGTTGGCTTGGCAACCAAGGCTAGAGACAGAAGCAACATCTCTACTGAACTGAAATTATCCATCTCCTTTTGGTCATCTGCTCTTTTTTTTTTTTTTTCCTGCTGGAGCTCTAAGACAAAAACACCACTCTCAGCTCTCTCTCTTTTGCCCACTCTCCCCAGTAGACATACCTTTCTAATTAGCGAGTTAGCATAAAAATCAGTACATCACTTCTAGTCAGTGGTGGGTGGGAAAATGCTGAACAACTGGCTTGAGGTGGCAAGGCATGGTGAGGTTGGTTCAGACTGCTGAAGACTCCTGAGAGAAAGCAAGAGCCTAACATTCCAGAACTGAAAGCCCTTTGGAAGTTATCTAATCCAATGCCATCTCTATTTTACAAGAAACACCTGAGACCCAGCAAGAAGTAACTCCTGGAGGTGGCAGAGGTAGAACTAGAAACGAGGTCCCGTATCCCTCACCCTTGTGGGAGGTTCCCAAGTGCTGGTCTATGGATATCGCACACTGGACTCATCTTTCCACAGCATATCAAAAAAGAAGATAAGTGTGTTCACTTGTTTTCACTTATTTAGCGCTTCTCTTGTTCATAAATAACATAAAATGAAGATGCCCCAGCCTGTTCACATTGGCACGTACTCTAATTCCGTGCCACCCTGTAGCATGCCTATCGTTATGCTTTTAATTAAAGTGACTACTAGGTCTGAGGTCGAAGTCAATTGCCTAGATGGAAAAGGAATAAACAACACCAGTGTCTGGTACTAGTATCTTTCCTTAACTTTAAGTAATCTAAGGGGGGGGGGCATCCATGATATTTTTCAAGACGCTAAGATAGCTTTCATGCCAAAAGATGCTCAACATCACTAATTATTAGAGAAATGCAAATCAAACCTACTATGAAGTATCACCTCACACTGGTCAGAGTGGCC
This sequence comes from Kogia breviceps, assembly GCF_026419965.1. Classification (NCBI taxonomy): domain Eukaryota; kingdom Metazoa; phylum Chordata; class Mammalia; order Artiodactyla; family Physeteridae; genus Kogia; species Kogia breviceps. The sequence goes on along the minus strand of NC_081324.1, from coordinate 6,972,934 downwards.
ATCATCAAAAAATCTACCAAAAATAAATGCTGGGGAGGGTGTGGAGAAAAGGCAACCCTCTTGCACTGTTGGTGGGAATGTAAATTGATACAGCCACTATGGAGAACAGTATGGAGGTTCCTTAAAAAACAACAAATAGAACTACCATTGGACCCAGCAATCCAACTACTGGGCATATACCCTGGGAAAACCATAATTCAAAAAGACATATAATAGTTAATAATACCATCAATACAATTTTAGAGAAAATAAAAATTTAAAGTTAAAACCAATGACTTGTTTGAAAAACACACACAAAAATTCAGGTGGCCCCTCATAGTTTATTATAAGAGGAATATACAGTATTCCATCATTTTTAGAAATAATAAATAAATATCCTAGGGAATATTTTTATGAAGGCAGCTCTTAGACAAGTTGATCATATATATCATAGAAGCCTAAGATAACTGGCCACGAACCTTTCCAAAGATGGTGTGCTTATTGTTAAGTTCATCTGCTTGACCCAGTGTAATAGTTCATTGCAGCTCTATTACAATAGCCAGGACATGGAAGCAACCTAAATGTCCATCGACAGAGGAATGGATAAAAAAGATGTGGTACAGATATACAATGGAATATTACTCAGCCATAAAAAAGAACAAAATGGGGTCATTTGTAGAGATGTGGATGGGCCTAGAGACTGTCATACAGAGTGAAGTAAGTCAGAAAGAGAAAAACAAGTATTATGTATTAACACATATATGTGAAGTCTAGAAAAATAGTATAGATGATCTCATTTGCAAAGCAGAATTAGAGACACAGATATAGAGAACAAATGTATGGATACCAATGAGGGAAAGGAGGGGTGAGATGGATTGGGAGATTGGGATTAACATATACACACTACTGATACTATGTAAAAAATAGATAACTAATGAGAACCTACTGTATAGCTCAGGGAACTCTACTCAGTGCTCTGTGGTGACCTAAATGGGAAGGAAATCCAAAAAAGAGTGGATATATGTATACATATAGCTGATTCATTTTATACCTGAAACTAACACAACATTGTAAAGCAACTATACTCCAATAAAAAGTAATTTTAAAAAAAGAAAAAAAAACAAGATTGTTTTCATGCCTTCACAGAGAAAGTAAGGATCAGACTCTACCTATGAAGAGTAGGTATGAGAGCTCCCAAAGGTATCTCATTAGCTTCCCCAGCAATCATTTACAGATTTAGGAAAGAAACCTAAACGTTCACTTTTGGTATTTAGGCCAACATTGCTTCTGGTCAGATGCACATTCACTAATTCAAAAAGAACAGTTTACTGAGGTCAAAAGATCTGAATTTAAGGTCTAGCTCTGCCATGGCTGGGTTGGGAAACTCGACCTCTAGAGCTCTACCTCCATCTCTAGAGTGGAAATGATATGAACACTTCTTTATTTTTCAGTGTTATGGAAATCAAAAGTGGTGATGCATGAGAAAAGACCTGGTAAATATATTGCTTTAGCATTTACCAATATATCTTCCAGAGAGGAAAAGTAATATATTTAAAAGAGATCTGCCTTTAGAAAATAAATCAAAACAGTTTTGTCAATAACCTCCTTGTGAAGCATGCTAATTTCCAATTTTGAGAATTGATCATCACAGAGAAGATAAGCAAAATTTGATATATTTATCCAAATCAAAGATCAACGTTAGGGCTTCCCTGGTGGTGCAGTGGTTGAGAATCCGCCTGCCGATGCAGGGGACACGGGTTCGTGCCCCAGTCTGGGAAGATCCCACATGGGCCCGCGAGCCACAGCCGGTGAGTCTGTGCTCCGCAACGGGAGAGGCCACGACAGTGAGAGGCCCGTGTACCAAAAAAAAAGAAAAAAAAACAAGATCAACGTTAGATGAATTTACTCCCATTTTGCCATTTTGTCAAATAGATGCAAATAGCAGTAAATTCCTTAGAAGTTTCTGAATTTCACAAAGATCTTACAAAAAATAAATGTATGAAGAGTTGCAGTGTGGTTAATTTATTGCTTTCCCCACAGTTATTATATTTTTAGACTTGAAAAAAAATCACAGAAATCATCCAGGAAATAAAAAATGACATTAAGATTTTTAAAACTCTGAGTAACTGTGTCTTGAATAATGCATAAGTTCCTTTGCAGTTACATCTACAGTTTACTCAGCATCTCTTTACATTAGGGAACTGAAACGGCTGTATTTCCCAAATCACAGTCAATAAAATTCTGTGGCTATTTTCAAGTTAAGTTTTACATGGTTTATTCACTTTTCTCCGTACATGGTAATAAGGTAATGAACAAGTGTTGTTCTTAATTGAAAAACCACCTCTCAAAACAGTATTGAAATCAATGTCTATCAAGTATTTGCGGAAGGATTCATCTTTTTTAAGTTTCAATGATCCCATTGGTTTCATTTAAACTAGGTTTTCCACTTGGAAGTACTTATCAGTTTGGTCAGGGAAATCTATTGTGCTGGGGTGTTTATTTCACTGCAGAAAAAGACACCTTCCAGCTGGAAATTGTTAGCCTTTTTCCTGAAGCAAGCTAAATTGGGTAACACATGGTAAAAATAAAATAAGTTCGTTCTGTGGAGTTCACCAGGTGTGAGCATGCTGTCACGTAAGACTTAATCAGCATATATTTTAATAGCCTGTTCTTATATTCTCTACTCTGGGACATACGTAAGTGTCAAAGTGCCTAGCTAATAAATATCCCGAATATGTTCGAGTGAATATCAGTGCTGACTAGTCTCTGCTTTTTAAAAAAAGAGAGTGAGGTAGTTTCTTTTACCCAGATGAAAGAATTGTGTAAAGCATTGTGACAAAAGCTCTTGGGAACCCCCTACACCACTGACAGCTGTGCTCACTTGGGGATGGTGCTTAGTGTCAGACCTTTTCATGGAGCCAGTGAATAACACTCACTGTGCATTTTATTCCTTGGATTGTGTTCAGTTCATCAAGGAGATGAGCCCGTCCCAGTCCTGGGTAGGGGTGGAGACGGGGGTTGAACCTCCTCTGCTCATTTCGACGGCAGGTGATGGAATACCAGCCAATGAGACAGGAAGGGGGCCTCCATAGGGGACCCATTCTAAAAACAGGACATGTTCACTGCCCATCCAGCTTCTGGATTCTCTCGTGTGAGCGTGTGGTGTTGGAAGCTTACCGCAGCCAACTTGTGACCCTAGAGACTGAGTAGCCAGGAAGGCAGAACAGGGAGAGGAAAACTTTATCCTCTGTGACATCTTGAGCCTCTGACTTAATGACCCAGGGAGCCACCCTCTCTCCAGACTGCTTGTAATGGAAGAATTTCCCCTTACCTTTCCACCTGGGTGTTCTGTTACGCGCAGGCAACACCATCATAGCGGATACTTGAAACAGCCGATAGTCAACGAGTCAACAGATGGATTTTGGAGTTGAGTACCCGCAGGCTCAGAATCTAATTTTTCTTTTTTTTTTTAGGACTTTTTTGATGTGGACCTTTTTTTTTTTTTTTTTTTTGCGGTACGCGGGCCTCTCACTGCTGTGGCCTCTCCCGTTGCGGAGCACAGGCTCCGGACGCGCAGGCTCAGCGGCCACGGCTCACGGGCCCAGCCGCTCCGCGGCACGTGGGATCCTCCCGGCCCGGGGCACGAACCCGCGTCCCCCGCATCGGCAGGCGGACTCTCAACCACTGCGCCACCAGGGAAGCCCGATGTGGACCATTTGTAAAGTCTTTGTTGAATTTGTTACAAGATTGCTTCTGTTTCATGTTTTTGGCTTTTTTGGCTGTGAGGCATGTGGGATCTTAGTTTCCGGACCAGGGATCCGACCCGCGCCCCCTGCACTGGAAAGCGAGGTCTTAACCACTGGACCGCCAGGGAAGTCGCTCAGAACCTAATCTGATAATAAATCGTTACCCCGTTCTGGTTCAAGCTCTAAGAGGACATCAAACTAACATCAAGCGTGGTGGGAGTTTTTTGGGTTTTCTGTTTTCTCTTTCTGCAGTTCAGTCTAGACAGACATACACCAAGAGCCTTCACCACGCAGGTACGTAGAGGGAGAAACACGTATGCCAGGCATCCCCTGCCTCTCCTGCAGACCCTTCGGTCCTTCACACAGGGGCCTTGGGTACCTGGAGCGTGCTGACAAGCCCACTCCTTCTCGAGAAGGGAAACCACTGCTGCAGCTTATGTCCGTGTGCTGAGGGCAGGCCCCTCCTGCTGTCCGCCCACTTCCCTTTCCCACACCGTCGCAGCCCTGATCCTACTGATGAAATGAATTCACGTATCAGGACGCACACAATGGAGGCGCCCCCGGTGGCCCGGCCCGTGTCACAAATCCAAACCGAAGTCAGCCTGCGCTTAGGCGCAACACCTGCCAAGAAAACCTAACAAATAGCAATCGCGGCCCCCTCCGACTTAGCTTTTAGCTGGTTCACCTTAGCCTGGAAAATAGGACCCGCCGCCTTGGAAGGAAATCCCCTGCCTCCTAGCCAATCACGCCCTGTTGCTGAGCTGCCTCTTCTAAGGCTCCAAAAAACCCACGCTTGACCCAAATCTCTCAGGAAATGCGCTCCACTGCTCATGGCGCGCTGGGCTCCCCCAGTCCGTGGGTTGCATTCCCTTGAATAAAGGGCATCAGACTCATCACTATATCGTCTTCGTTTTCTCATTTGACACACTTCATCCTCCCCTTGTTTCAGATGGAAATGCGGAGTGGACCTAGCACCTGGCTGACAGCTTACCCCACCTGCGTTGTGTGTAGGAAATTGCTACTTTGCCTCTTTTATCTGGGTTTGGTTTCTGCTCAGTAACGGGGACTAAGCAAGGGCAGGTAAAGGAGTTTGAAGTCCCTCGACGGGACGAAAAGCCACGGGATGGCTTTCCACGGGGAACCCGGCACAGGAAGCAGCTGAACCCCAGGGCTGCTCGCCTTCCGCACTCAGTCGATTTCTGTCACTTACCCCACAGGTCCCGGAGGCTTTGGAGCTCGGGGTTCCAGATGCAGGGCTGGGGAGTCAACCCTCAGCCAGATGCTTGCTTTGCAGCTCACCGGCTGTACGCAACCTGGGCAAGATGACTTCATGTCTTCCAGCCACAGCCCCGTTTAAATCAGGTGGGGATGGAAAGGAAGTCTAGGCAGAGGAAGGAAACCAATCCACAGAATCTTCCATTCCCATTCCTAATAAAAAGTGAGTGGAAAAACCAGCGAAAAGGGCAAAACACACCCGCAGTGATCAAAAGGAGCATGACTTCATGAGAAAGTGTAGCGGTTCAGTTAATAAGCAAGTCCTGGAGAAACTCCCACCATGAAACTCGGTGGAAATCTCATGAATATATGTCCATCACAGAGAAATACATTCAGGGGGTACCCTTCGCTTTCCTCTGCTGTGTGTATCTCTGTGGGAGTGACTGTTGAGAGGGACTTCTAAAATAGTGCAGAGGAAGGAGAGGTCCCGTTCTCTTGGCCTGAAGCAGAGCCTCAGGCTGTCCAGCTCGATTGGGCAACCACCCGAATGCTAGGGGCACCTCCCCATGGACTCAGCGTACCTCCTGCCTGCTCTCTCTGGGTAAAAGGAACAAGTGGATAGGCCATTCGGCGAAATCTGATAAGAGAGAGTGAAACTCTGTAAATTCCGTTTGTAAAGCATTCCATTTGGCCATCTTAAATAACCCCAACATGTTAGGGGGAAAAACAAGGGGAATCTGAGATAGAAATCTCTTTGAAGGGCGTGTTCGATAAATGAGTGACGGTCTTTGGCAAGGACGATTTCTATTTGAACATTTATAGCCATGTCCAACCGCGGCACTTTCATTCGAATAGACAAGAAATGACTTTCTTCATTACATAAAGCATTACTTTATGTAATTGCTTAAACATCAAGAGCAGCGTTACTCAAGGGTAAGATTGTATAACAAGGAAAAAGTGACAGCACATCCTGCATACTTTTCAAAGGTCTGCCTCTCTGAGTAAAAACTAGCTAGGGTGTGGTGGAGCCTACAGTTCACATGGAGTTAAAGACTTAAAAAAACAAAAGCATTAGAGGACATCTAATTCACAGACAACGGAAAGCTCACAAATCTGTGCACTGCTTACTCCAATGTTCAGACAGAAGCCAGAAGCAAACAAAACCGACAAAAAGTCTTACGGAGAGTTCTGAAGTAATTCTTTTCAAAAAGGCTTTTTTTTTCTGTTTACCAATGATATATTTCTCTACACAAATTTGTAGGGCATTACAATGCAAGGTAAAACATTGACCAGAGCTTGAAGGAATTACAAATCATTGCGTGGATTTGTGTGAAGACCAATAATTAACAGTGAATATCAACAACACTGTTTGCTAACTTGGGCAGGCAGGAAAGCTTAATGGAATCTGCCTCATAATTGTAAGAGGAACTGCCCTATTTACCTTTCCCATCTCCAGAAACAAAAGATCCACACATGATTTAACTGTGCTTACAACTAAAATATTTGGTGCTTTATTTCTTTCTCAAAATTATTTTTCTCAAAATTTAATTACAATGGTGCATAAGACAAAGGTCTACAGCATAATATTCACTCCCTTTCACACTAGCAAAGAATTAAAAACAGAAAAAAAGACTATCCAGGAATTTCTGACAATGTTTCGGGGGAAAAAAATGTGACATTTTTTGAGTAGCAATGGAATGTTTTTTTAGCGGGTGGAAACAGTAACAACAGACACTCAGAAACATAATACTTCATTTTTTTATTTAACGGAAAAATACTTTTCAAACATACTGCAGTTTATCTATTTTTTAAAAATCAGTGTACAGAAAAGTGAAATGTATTGAAAAGTGAAATAATTTTCAGAATCATAAAAATCAGACAAAAACTTAAGAACCTTTATTTACATGGAGAATGTATCGAAACCTCTAACATAAAGAAATATTTTTTAAAATAGTCATTGTGTTAATAAGCTGGTCAGGTAATTAGTGCTTTTCTTTGTTTTTACAAATATTCCAATATAGATAGATACATACATACAAAAAGACAGAGATATATAGATACAAAAAGGAACCAATTTATATCAATTTCTCATATGTATACTTTAGGTATAAGAGAACATTTAGAACAGAATCATTTACTCAACTTAAAGCTGTATTTCATCATCTTCTACAACATTGCTTACCATCACAGGTAGATTGTTGAGATAATTATCAATACCTATTAAACGTCCACAGTACTCTGTAAAACAACTACTCAGACACTTTTATGCCCAAAATGCATTAAATTTAAAAAAACATGAATTCCAAGCTTACCATTTCCTTTTTGCAACACCCACGTTCCCATAACGTCATACAGGAAGACTTCTGCAAAATTTCTTTCATCTGGCCATGCAGCCTTTGCTATAATTCCTACCACAGCCAATATTCCAACACTGTGATGAGAGGGGAACCCAGAAATTAGATAGCTGCCAGTGGTTCCAAGTCTAGATGGACATCGGAATTACACTAGGAGCTATTTTCGAAAATTTCGAAATTATAAAGCCATGAAAAGTATAGAATTGTAAGAACTAAAAATTAGAAGTCCCCACTCTTTTCCTTCTCCCCACAAACCATTTCCTAGAGATAATCCTGTTAACAGTACAATGTATATTTTTCCAGATATTGTGTGTGCCTATATAAACATATAGGAGGTATGTGGAAATAGAATGTGGGCGCACTGATTTTTAGATAACTTGAATCCTATTGTACATATTAAATACTTTTCCTCCCTTCATCTGTGGCAAAGACTAGAGGTTTATTCATTGAATACACCGAAGTAGAGGGTTCTGGACTACAGATTTCTGGCACAGCCAAAAGTATATCAGTCTGGGTCTTGGCAGGAAACAGATGCACACTTTCCCCTGTACTGGGAAGTGGCGGGGACGGGGGGGGGGGGGGGCGGGTAGGGATAAGTGAAAGTCCTCATCATGGAAAGTGTGTCCTCTGTCCCCTTCCCCAGAATGCAGGCAGCCATGTCTTCCTTTCTGAGGAAACTGACCAGTGAAAAAAGAGAACACAAACACACAGACAAACAAAAAACAAACCTTAAAGATACATCTGTGTCTCAGTAGACCGACATGACACTCACAAGACAAAGCCCTGCTCAAACACACAGAGCTTCCGAATAAGTCTTTTAGAGCCTCATTTTAAAATAGTAATAGACCAGGAGGGACCATTAGACATCTGAAAAAACCCAGAAATGAAAGATCAAGAACAAAGCAAAGGGCTTCCCTGGTGGCGCAGTGGTTGAGAATCCGCCTGCCAATGCAGGGGACGCGGGTTCGTGCCCCGGCCCGGGAAGAGCCCACGTGCCGCGGAGCGGCTGGGCCCGTGAGCCATGGCCACTGATCCTGTGCGTCCGGAGCCTGCGCTCCGCAACGGGAGAGGCCACAACAGTGTGAGGCCCGCATACCGGAAAAAAAAAAAAAAAAAAGAACAAAGCAAAAACACAACATTGTAAAACAACTATACCCCACACACACAAAGAAAAAAAGAACAAAGAAAAGAAAATGGCAAAGGACAGAGAAAGTTTGGGAACCAGAGGGAAAAAAATAGATTCTCAAAGTTATACAAGAATATATTTCCTCCATGAAACAAAGCCCAATCTTACATCAAGGGGAGCATGCATAAAACAAAAACAGGTGTGGGAAATTAATATTATGGTAGCAGAAATAACACATGCGATAGAAGGATTGAGAGAAAAAGCTGAGCACATCTCTCAGAGAATTAAAAGGAGAAGAGAGAGAAAATGTGGGAAAAAGTATGAAAAAATAAGGTTACAACAGAGACCCATCATTCAACCGGTAAGAATTCTGGAAACAGAGAACTGAGAAAATAGACATATCAAAGGTATAACATGAGAACGTCCCCACACACTGAAAAGTAAGAATGTTTGGAATAAAAGTCCCTATCAAGGGCATAACACAATGAATGGGAGAAGACCAATGTCAAAGAATATCTTTGTGAGATTTTAAAGCAACAGGATAATAAAAGGAAGATCCTAATTGTTCCTTGAAGGAAAAAAACAGGTCATATGTAAAGGCAGAGGCCTTCAAATAGCTTGAAGGCCATGGGGCCGTGCAGTCACACTTTTGAGGAAAAATTCCAACCCAGAATTATAAACCTACCCCAAACCCAGTTAAGGATGAAACCACGATGGTTAATTTTATGTCTCTCTTTGACTGGGCTAAGAGGTGCCCCGGTGAAACATTATATCTGGGTGAGTCTCTGAGGGTGCTTCTGGGAACAGGTGCGAGGGTGTCTCCCGGAAGACATGAGCGTTTGAATCGGTAGATTAAGTAAAGAAGATTGCCGTTGCTCTTGCAGGTGGGCATTCTCCACTACGTGGAGGGCCCGAACATGACAAAAAGGCAGACGAAGGGTGAATTTGCTCTTTGCTTGAGCTGAGACATCCACCTAGGTCTGCCTTCAGGCATCAGCGCTCCTGGTTCTTAGGACTTTGGACTTGAACTTCAGTTTACACCATCACCTTTCCTGGTTCTCCAAGTTGTACATGACCGTGGCACTTTCCGCTTCTGTAATCACATGAGCCAATTCTTATAATAAATCCCTCTCCCTCTCTCTCTCTCTCTCTCTCTCTCTCTCTCTCTCTCTCTCTCTCTCTCTCTCTCTCTCTCTCGGTTCTATTGGTTCTTCTTCTATGGAGAACACTGACTACCAAAACAACAGTTAATAGGTCTTCACAAGCTCTCAGTCACCCCCTGCATATAATCTGTAAGAGGCAGCAAACATCCCGAAGGCCAGTGACAAAGTACACATTTGACCTCCCAAGCAATGTTCTTATCTTCCGTTTTCCCTGAGGCTCATAACCTGCTACTTCCTAGGAGTTCAAGATCTTGCATCTGTGGCTTCATATTAGAATCACCCAGGCAGCTTTTAAAGGATATGATCCCTAGAATTCAACAGACCTAGGTTTGCATCCTGGCTCTGCCTTTTACCAACTGTGTGACCTCGGGCACATCACTTAACCTCTTCTTAAACTTGGGCATTAATACCATCATGGGACTTCCCTGGTGGCGCAGTGGTTAAGAATCCGCCTGCTGATGCAGGGGACACGGGTTCGAGCCCTGGTCCGGGAAGATCCCACGTGCCACGGAGCAACCAAGCCCGTGCGCCACAACGCCTGAGCCTGCGCTCTAGAGCCTGCGCTCTAGAGCCTGCGAAACACAACTACTGAGCCCACGTGTCACATCTACTGAAGCCCGTGTGCCTAGAGCCCGTGCCCCACAACAAGAGAAGCCACGGCAATGAGAAGCCCGCGCACCACAACAAAGAGTAGCCCCTGCTCGCCGCAGCTAGAGACAGCCCGCGCGCAGCAACAAAGACCCAACACAGCCAAAAATAAATAAATAAATTTATTTTTAAAAATACCGTTACATACTCACTTAAATTTTGTAAGCATTAAATGGGACAATGTATATGAAGTACTATAGTGCCTGAGTAAATACTTTTTTAAAAAAAGCTTGTGTTTTAAAAATTGTTGTTTTTGCTAAATTATTCAACCCCTCTATACCTCATTATTGTTATCTGTAAATAAGAATAATAATAGATTCGACCTCATAGGGTTTTCCTAAGGAAATAAAGTATTTACAACATTATGCCTAGCATAGAGTGAAGACTCAAAAAAGTTTGTTATTGTGATTACTCATCAGTTTACGAAAAGCAGTAAAACAACGCCTGTCTTGTCTACCCTGCTGTGTTTTGTAATATTCAAATTAGTTCACGTGAGTGAAAATCACTGTTCTTAAATATATATATATAAATACTGTACACATGTAAGATACGTGCATAGGAACATGTATACATATGTGTGTGTATATATGCATAACGTATTTATAACAGCTGTGGAAATCCCTTCCTGTTGTTGACTGTATAGTTGCCCATTCCAAAGATTCACATCCTAGTTCTCCGGACATGTGACTATGTGATCTTACATATGGTAAAAGGGATGTTGCAGATGTGATTAAATCAAGGCTTCTGAGAGCGAGATTATCCTGGATTCCCTGAGTGAACCCAGTGTAATCACCAGGGTCACAGAGAGGAGGCTGAGTAGCCGGTCACGTGGTGACGGAGCAAGAGACGGGGTGATGTGAAGATGGGGTCTCGAGCCAAGGAGTGCAAGGGGCCTCTAGCAGCTGAAAAGGTAGGAAAATGCCTTCTCCCCTGAAGCCCCCAGAAGGAACTGGCCCTGCAGACACCTTGATTTTAGCCCCATAAGATTCATTTTGGACTTCTGACATGCAGAACTGTAAGAGAATAGACTTGTCTCGTTTTAAGCCACTAAGTTTGCTTAATTTATTACCGCAGTAATTGGAAACTACTACATTTCCCTTGAAGTCAAGGACAATGAGAAGTAAAAATTAAGATGGGTGATCTGATGATTATTTTTGGACACGGTATGTTCATGATCTTTATTTCCTGGTATTTTACTGCTCTTCTGAAGTAGGGACATGAACTGATTTAAAAGACAGTTTTTAACTCTTCTAAGAAAGAAGAAAATTGCAGATCAATAAACAAATGTTTGCCTAAGACAGATATGCAAAGTTTTGTGTACTTGTTATCTGATAGATATGAAATTAGATAGCAAGTATTACATGGTTTTACACAATGAAAAGTTGGAAAGATAGAACATGATTCTCTCAACAGCAAGACCAAAAGCAAAAGTCAGCGCTGTGTCCTGGTACTACTAATAACGTTATTCAAGACTATATATAGATAAGGCTATTTATATTTTATAAAGAAGTTTGATAAGACTTAACTAATTCCAATAAAGTAATTACCTTCAAAATTTTTAAAAATGTATTTTAAAAGGTATTCATGGTTAATAAAGGAAAGCCTGTTGATAGCAGACAATTATGTAGTTATTTTGAATTAGTATGTAGTTGTACATACGTATGTACTCAGGATAGCCAGATTTAGCAAATAAAAACACAGGGCACTCAGTTAAATTTGAATTTCAGATAAACAATGAGTATTCTTAGTATAAATATGTCCCAGATATTGTATGTGTACTTATATACAAAATTATTTGTTTTCCTGAAATTTAATGGGGCCTTCTATGTTTTATCTTGCAGCCCTAGTTGTATGGTTATTGGTAAAACCAGCTTAACATATAAGCAATGCCTACTTTTTACTCTAGTACATTTATGAAACTCACATCAGAGAATTGTCAAATAAAGATCATTTTAATCTTCCTACACATAAGCTTTTACAGAAATCACCATGTGTATTATCAGATACACTATACAATGATCAATTAAAATGCAAATTGAGGCTCTTTTTCCTGATGAACATACTTCAGACATGGATAAAACTCATGAATAACTGATTAATGGTGAAAAATGATACATGGGTTTTAATGGCACAGTTAGATAAGTTAATCAGTGAAATTGGGAGCAGGAAAAGGAATAAATAATTATAAGATGCTCTGCGGATTATACAACAGCAAGCCATCTCCTTAGGGGAATTTGGTCCACAGAGCTATTTCTAGGAGGTACTGGGGCACACATAATCATATTATATGCTTCCTTCTCTCCCTAACTATCCATTTTGTCCAGCTGAAATCTAGTTAAATAAATTTCGGTCTCCCCTGAGGAAAAAGAGAGGCACAAAAAGACAGATCGGGGAAGAGATTCCTCTTTTGCTTCAGAAATTTGGTGCGGAGCATGCAGAGCAAGTATATGTGCCGGTCAATTCCGTCGTGATCAATGAGGAGAAGACGTGAGAAAGATCGAGTCAACTTCTTCCTTTCCTCCAGCACTTCTGCAAGGGTGAGCCCTTCGAAGACAGAGAACTGATGCCATCCATGGTCTAGGTATGGCTTCCAACATGATAGCAAGAAACTGCAAACTCTGGGGAATTCTCTGGTGGTCCAGTGGGTTAGGAGTCCACGCTTTCAGTGTCGTGGGTTCGATCCCTGGTCGGGGAACAAACATCCCGTAAGAGGCGGCGTGAGGCCAAAACAAGAAAGAAAGAAAGAAACTGCTAACTATGGCCAGCTATCAGTTAAAACAGAGACGTCAGCGTTCCAGGAGTTATAGATTTCAGGGTGAAAGAGATAAGTCATTTGTCACTCAAAAATTACAGACGTATCTTGACTATCAACCATGGTGCAAAAGAATCATCCCCACGATGTGTTCATTCACCAATGTGTGAAATGCACTAGTTCTGCTGCCTTTTGGAGGTTGTCTCCTAATCCTGTCTTTCTGTGCCCTAACACCCTGGCCGCAGACACAGCAGCGCAGACAGCCCTTATCACTCCCGGGTCACAGCCCTTATCTGGAGTCTGCTCTTTTGAACCCAGGCACATGTCCGACGCCTTCTGTCTCATTCACCACCCACAGGATCGAGAATCTAGACCTGGTTCCCATCTTTCCACACTTCTCACCCTCATTTTCTCACTATTCTTCTCCATAAGAATTAATTTTGCTCTGGCCTATGACTCTATGAGACAGAGGTCAAGCCTACTATATGAAAGTTTTGTTCTGAGTAAAAATTAGGATGTAACAATTGGTCTTGTAATTTTGATACACTGATCATTAATTTTCAGGTTTGGGAAGTCATCTGATATCTAAATGGTCTTAGATTTATGTAAATAAAATTTACTTCCTTCCCATTGATAGAGAAAATGTATGAAGATTAACAATTCAAAGAGAAGCCAAAGTATAGAAAGAGCAAAGCTCTGTCAGTGGTGAAGAGCTGTAATAACATCACAGGAGACTGCCGTGTGATCATAGTTTATCACACTCGGTTCTAAGACTAAAACAAGAGTAGAATCAGATTTATGTAACTGATATTTTCCCTTAATGAGCTTGTCTTTTTTTTGCTAGTTCATAAAGAATCTGACTTATTAAAAACTTGAAACTGATTTTACTTAAGATGAACTTATATAACAGTAGTTTCTGACAAAACCAAAGTGTGGTTTTAAAATAAGTGTCATAGCAGAAAGTAATCTGTGGGTTGATGATTTGATGCCATATGAACACCTCGTTCCTCACCAACCTTTCTCTTCCTGGTTTTAGAATCCATTGATTATCCTTGCCCAAGGCAGTGATTTCAGACATAGTTGTAAAGTGGTGACTTGATAATTCCATCAATCCTTCTACATTTATAAGCTAACATTGATATGCAGGAAGAGCTCTTCCTCTTCTATACGGAGGATGGTGAGTGTTCCCCCTTTGGACAACACAGGAGTCTAATCCTTCTTTTCCTGGCCATCCTTCAAATGTTTTTAAGCCTTGATTTTAGATTCCTGCAGTCTTCTGGTCTCCCAGTTAAACACCCCCGTTTCTTTAGCTGTTTCCCATATCACACGCTTTGGAATTCCTTCACCATTCTGGTCACTTTCTTTTGAACAAGCTCCCATTTGCACACAGATAATATAATTCCCAAGTGGGGTCTGATTGAAACAATTGCCTTCTTCACTCTGGACATTATAGTTCTGGTGATGCAGCTCAAGGTCAATGTAGCTTTGCTAAGCTCACATCATACGGTTGACTCATATTTTCACTAAAATCGCTGAGATAAATTTCCTCCAATCACACTTGTTCAAAAAAACTTTACGACCAAAGGTCAAGAACTTATTGTGCTAAATTCCATCTTTGTAAATTCAATCCAATTGTCCAGATCGTTCTATTCAGTTTTTTATGCTAGCTGTAAATCTAAGGGGCTCTACATTTTTATCTAAGCCATTAATAAATTCGATCAGCAAAGGGCCAAGGACAAAGCTTGCCCTTGACAATGATCATTTGACATTTCTTGATGGTGATCATTCATCCAGAGCTCTAACTAGCAATCTGTCCTTGCCTCTAGCTAACATTTCTCTATCTAATCCTCAAAGATATCATGTGAGAGAACTTGTCAAATGCTTTGCTGAAGTCCAGATACCCTGGGTCTACAGCATGCCCTTTAACTTCCCCTGTGGTCACACTGCCTAAAAAAGAAATAGGGTTAGTGAGACATCACTTGTTTTTAGTGAAACCATGCCATAGCCTTATGATCCTGGCTTTCTTTCCAAGCAGTTCACAAACTGCTGGATATCAAGCAACTCATTCACCAATGTAACAAAAGGTGCTTTTAAAAAGTAAACATGAAACATGCTTAGGGAGAATTATCTTAAAATTCAGATAAAATATTAAGTTGCAACACTTGATTATTTAGAATTTTCTAAATTTCTACTGTGCTCTGGCCATGGGAGAATATTGTAAAAGCATGAAAATATAATAGATGGCAATAAGTGTGTGATTAATTTCAAAAGAAAGCTTTTCATGTATGTTTTTGATGCACTGCATTAAGTTTAATTGTTTAATTTAAGTTTAATATATTTTTAACAAGTTCTCATTATTTTCAAGTGTTTGCAATTTTCTAAGGAAAAAAAATGTTAAAGCCAGTCCTATTCTCTAAACCTGCGTTTAAATTTTAACATCATAGTTTGTAACACTGGCTGTGCAGCCTCATTAAATAACATTTCTACATTACTGGCTTTATGTAATGTTTAATAGGTCTATAAATCTATCTAAACAGAGAGAAGAAATCAGTTAACAGGGTCCAACCAAAGGGATCAATCAGTAATTTTATGGCAGACAATTCTGCAGATAGATTGGTCTGTATTAAAGTTTTAGCATTGCAGTCATATTCTGGAGTAGAAATTCGTGCAGTAGAGTCAACATAACATTACTTCATAAAGTTAAAATATGAGTGAGAAAAAGTCCAATGATTATTTTTGTATAGACCTAAAATACTATAGACGTGTTTCTGGCAATAACATTTCCTAGACTTAAACCACCATCTTTGCCTTTGAATTCGTGTAGGAAAATCAGTCAGTAGTGCAACACCCAAAATTTCTCTTGTAAGTTAGTGATGCTGAAACCAACAGAGTGAGGAATGTGGTCAACATTTTAGAGACATATAAATATGCTCACGCTGATGCACTTAAATGTTTGTTCTGCTTATTTTAAGATGTTAAGACAGTTAAAGAGCTAACATCCATGTGTAAGGTATCAGGAATTGAAAGTGAATATATAAATAACTTTAATATGAACTAGAATGCTGGGCATCTAATACAAGAAAAATAATATGCTTAATATTATCACAAAATGTGAAAGGATCATTTCAATGTTACAGAATAGAAAATATTGAAATCAACTTATATCAGTTCAAAAAGAATAGAAAAAATCAATCTTATTTAAAACAGGATAATTTAATTACTCTGTTTTCCTGAAAAAGAAAGTAGCACTTCACCTTTAATATATGTATTGGAATTCCAGTAGGAGTTCTGTATCTCAACATTACTTGGTCATTTTCATCTATTGTTGAAATAGTAATCTTTTCTTTTTTTTCCTAAATATCCAATAATTGTTCCATTAATCAAGGAATAAAATGCATAAGGCAAACGATCCCTTCCTTTCTCTCCACATTGAAAACAGAACAGAAATTGCTTCTTTTTCAGTGATTTTTTCTAAGTCTAGGTAATGAATATTTTTCGGTATCATTGTTGATCATACTAGCCTATATTTTAAAGAATTATGGAATAAGTATCAAACGAATAAAATCAATTTGTTAGTGGTAAATTATACAAAATATATTTCACTGTGGAAAGTTTAATGTTAATTTCAGATGCCCTTGCTGTGAATTTATTTATTTCTCTCCCCTTCCCTCAGCCTATCAGAACAAACTCTGTGTTAATTACAAACTTAGCTCTGGCTCGGTACTGACCATGCTTCGCCTCTATTTGTAGTGAGCTCCCCAGGACTATAAAATTCATGGCACAGAACACTGTCCAGGTTCGGTGCCAATCACTTTTAAAATAAACATCTTTTAACTAAAGTGAACACTGTGCCAATATACATATTTGATTTAGAAAATAATTTTTAAGGTTAGAAAAAATTCTTGGTTTCGTTTCTGTAATGGTCTAACATTACCCAACTCCATTATCCCCTTCAGATCGATGAGTTCCATTGCAGATGGCACTTAATTAAATAAGATAATGCATGTTCTTGTTAATATGAATGGTCTTCCTTATCTCTTAAGAGGAAGTTCACACAGTAAAAAAAAAAATGGTTGCATTAAATAATATTTTTCAGGCTGGTGAATAGAAAAGATATTTAAAGTATCATTTTTTCCAAATAATTATTGTGCTATACTTAGTTAACTTCACAAATTGACAAATTAAGATTCTACTTTTGCTCTCTTACCTTCCTTTATGAAATAAGCAAAAGGTCTTATGATTCTTAGATATGCTGGTCATGTTTATTATACTTACCTTTATAAAAAGAAATTTTTCCCTATTTTAATATAAAGATATTTGGATACAATCCACAATATCACATAATCCATAAAAGCAAAGATGTTCATAAAAGAGAAAGTCTCCAAATAATTTGTTCTGAATGTTATTACCTAATGTTGTGTCACATTTTCTACCAGATGTGGGTATCAGACAATGAATAAACTCTATGTGTTAGAGTCCTAACTTTGAAGAATACATTCCAAAATAAGAAAGAAACTAGGAATGTAGCCACATCTAGAATTTTTTCTTAGTATACTAAATAGGACCCTTTGTTTCTTACACGTACAAAAGACATGGATGACATAATAAGTTTCAAATATGTGGAAAAAAATTCTGTAAGAAGAATATGGAAAATGATCCTGTGATTGCAGAGAATGTCACAGTCAGAAATGTGGTCACATGGAGGGATTTTTATTAGTCCAACAAAAGAAGGTCTTTACCTTCCACTGATAAAACATGGAATGAAAGGATGCTGCTTCTTAGGAGTAGTTTAATAAAAGAATAAATAACACCCATTTTCTGACAAATTTAGACATGCATAAACTAAAGAGAAACAAGGCAAGAGAGAAAGAATGGGATTAATACAGATAAATGAAATGTAAAGATCATTTCAAATTTATAAGTTAATGATTTTTAAAATATTTTTGAAAAACCGAATAACATACAATAGCTTGAGAAATATGAAAAATAGCTAATTTGAGTTTTAATTTCCAAACTTTAGCTTCTGTGAGGGTGCTAATGGCCTCCAATCAGGCATCCAGACTGATGTTAACTAGTTAATTATGTTCTCAAAGAGAATACAATCTCACAGTGCTATTTCTAAGATATTTTAGAAGGTAATGAGGCTCTGAAGTAAGAGTTGAAATGGTATTAATAGAGAGATAAATAACAGAAAGTATTTGAACATCTAATGTACATGTGGGAAGATAAAAGAATTGTTGTGTAAATATGTGAGGGTTTTTACCAGAGAAGCAGAACCACTATATATATATTCTTGATTATTCAAATCTTGATATGTTATAAAGATTGACCTCACACCATCTTGGGAACTATAGCTAGGCAGTCTCTGTAAGGCTGTAGTTTTTTCTGCCTGGTGTTTGGCCTTCAGTCTGCAGGGCCACAGGCAGAAAGGGAAGAAGGCATAAGGCTGGAGAACAGGAAAAGGAACTGGGTGCATGAACTTGAGCTGGAGTCCGCAAAGACAGACTGGGACCTGGCACTTTTCGTCTTAGAGCTAAACACACGCACCTGGCCCACACAGACGTGAAAAGGAGGAGGTGGGTGGTGATGGCACAGCTGCAGGGCTCAGGTACTGCTTACATCCACTGGGTGACCCTGCAGGTAAATAACACCAGGAGGGAGCTGCCACATTACCTGTGCCTCTCTCCCGATCTTCTGAGCATAAGAGTAACAGAAGTGCTACTTCACTTCCCCTTCTCAAATGTCACTGTAGCCACCGCCCTAACCAGAAATACACAGGGACGAGAGTTCCGGGAAATGTTGGCTAGCCCAGCCAAGTTACCATATTGCCAAGGCCACCAGAGGATGCTTAGGGATTATCCAGAAAGTGAAATGACAGCATGGTTCTAAGATATATGCTCCAATAACACTCCTCCAAGCTACAAAGCTGAACTGCAGCCATTGAGAAGAGGTGCTGTATCACTCAAGAGTGCTGGCAAAACACAAGACAGACGCAAAAGGTTTAACCAAACAAAGCGTAAGTAAGGAAGAGTACACAGAGTGGTGAGCACAGGTAAGGGCTAACATGGGGAGGTGACACCCACCTAGCCAC
Source organism: Kogia breviceps (assembly GCF_026419965.1). Lineage (NCBI taxonomy): Eukaryota > Metazoa > Chordata > Mammalia > Artiodactyla > Physeteridae > Kogia > Kogia breviceps. Next base: position 6,953,860 of record NC_081324.1, on the reverse strand, counting down.
AGGGGGAAGTCCATTACCACCCAGAATGTCAAGCGGAGGGAACAGCCCCTGTGAGCGAGGGAGTGGTGGCTGAGAGGCATGTCTACAAGACCTTAGAGCCAAGGAAGGCAGCCTCTGTCCAAACTCCAGCCCTGCTAGGACGGACCAGGGGAGCCAGCACCGGAATTCTCTCTGCTCTGGGTCTCCACTCATACTCTGTCCTAACGTTGCTGGACCGGCTTGGACACCAGGGGGCAAGGAAGCCCAGGGGACGGGGCCAGAGCGGCCAGCCTCCTACAGCAAGCGCGGACGGAGAAGGGAGAGCATGGATTTGAGTGGAAAAGAGGGCAAGCAGCACAAGTGACCAGTCTAAACCAAAATGGCCTCTTTCATAAGCAAATGTCTACGTCTATATCTATATAGAGATTTGCTTGTCCTACTGAAGTTCCAGTCCATAACAGACTTGTGTAAATAGTACTAAGGTTTTGACAAATTCCTGGGAAATACTAAACTACTCCAAAGATATTTGTTCCTGAGGGTCTGTTTCTCTACCATCATGGTGTTTATTTGCTCTTTGATGTTATGCGCCCTCAGGCACCAGGACACTTGCAGAGCAAGTGCAGACCCTCACGGCTGCCCCCTCCCCCTACTCGGTGCGAGTGTAAGTCACCGACTGTCGGGTCCCCGCTACGTCTCCAATCACCCCACCCCTCACCCTCGACCGTGTCAAACCAACGCGCGCCTCGCCCGCGTTGCCGGGCAGTAGAGGCAGCGTCTCTCCTGCCCGTGGGTCTGCTGCCTCTACCCAAGGCCAAGGGTATTGCAACTTCCGCTGAGGGACGCACCAGGTACCTGGAAGGAGGGAGCGCAGGAGCCTCGTCCTGTCTGTCAGTCACGATGAGGCCAGGTGCTTCCGGCCCAAGGGGAGCCACGCCCCATGCGGAGGCGGGGCGCAGCGCTCAGCTGGACCCTACGCAGCGACCAGGCGGGGGTGAACAGGTGGGCCTGGAGCCGAGCTCATGGAGCAGGTGACTTAGAACCTGACGGGAAGGCAGGGGAGCTGGACTGCGTGAGAGCTGAGGCTCCAAGCCCCCAGAGCGTGCTCCACTTAACAAAACTCAGCCATTCCGAATTCCACCGCAGAGCCTTAAGCCGCCGTTGGGGGACCTTCTGCCTGTGCGGCGCTGGGCAGCGGCGCTGGTCCCAAGCCCACGAAGCGAGCCCAGGGAGGGTTTCAGAGTATTTTTTTTTCCTAGAAATTCTTTCAGGGATTTTAACCATGGTTCAGATGAAGCCAGTTTCCTGAAGCGATCTTTTGTGTCTGGAACATCTTACAAAAATATTCATGAAGCGAGGCATAATTGTTGAATTGTTGAATGCCTTAGACCTTGAGATAAAGTTTTTCTGTTTTTTTTTCCCCCCTAATTTGGTGACGGGGTTTTCTATTTATTAATTATTCATTGTGATGTTTTCTTATAATCTGGCTATATTTTCAGTAACAAGACATTTTTAATACTGACGTAGGATGAAGAGAATTTTATTTTGAAAGACACTCAGGATTCTTGTGAACCCAGGGTCGCTTTGATAAGCAGTTAGAAGATATTTTATAGAGCCACAATTTTAATTCCCACTTCTAAAAAATCTCACTATTTTGCTTCTTTCTAGATGTTAAGATTTTGGATTTTTTCTTCTTTCACTGATAAAGTGCATTACTACTCTTGGACAAATATTTGAATCTTTTTTTTATGGAAACAACGAAAAATAGAAGATCTTGTGCAAGCATTTCTAGAACCTACCTGAGTTTCTCAAAGCTGAGCTATTGGTATCAGTTAATTTAATTAGAATTGAATGTCAATTTCAGTGTGTCTATTTCCACTGATTTGATAAACTGAAAGGAACTGTCAAAATTTTTCCTAGTGTTCTTCGATTTTTAGTTAGTTTAAAAAATTAACAGGGAATCTCTGATCTTGCCTTATAAAGTATGAACTAGCATAAAATAATTTGAATTTTTTTCTTTCCTCTCTTGGAAATTACTTAGGAAATAAGTAATAATAACTATTACTTAGGAAATACTAAATAATTACTTAGGAAATACTTCATTCTTGTAATTCAGTCTTGAATTACAAGATTGGATTATATATATATATATATATATATATATATCAGGTAATTGATTTAAAAGCCTCTGATGTAGCAGACTAAAAGGTATAAATAAGATTAGAGAGGAAAATGCCTTTTGGATTCTTCTATACACAATTAAAATAAAACAAAATTAAAATTCAACCAAAATATTTTGAAACAATGAGTCATTCTAAATGGGCAGTATTCATGTTAAAATATTTAATCAGAGTATTTCTGAAAATTAGCTGTGATTTAAACCTGCATTTGTATTTCTTAATTTTTACTATACGGACCCTCACCTCCTCTTTCAAAATAAGAAGGTACACTACAGTGGATAGTCAACAAGAAGCAGTAAATAAGTTTAGAAAATATAAAGAGAATTTATTTCATCTCGTAGAAAATGTCTGAGTTTTGTATCGCTCTACAAATGTGTTGGGGTAAAAGTTTTTGCCACGTTAAAGCACGGCTTTGAACGATGGGGCTTCCGTTACTTGTCGGGATGACAGAGCAGAGGTAAGATTGTTAAGGGTTATTTTGACCCTGCCCTCAAGAAGGCCCTGGAACAACCTGGAGGCCGACATAGGAAGAAGCTTCTGTTCGGCCCTATCCTCATTTGCTCCCTCAACCTGCCGCTGTGTGTGTCTTGAAGCCTGGCCTCAACATGTCCAAAAGTTAAGCCTATTTCTCTGCACCAGCGAGAAATAAAGACTTAAATACACGCCAGCCACTTGCTGGGAATAAAATCTTTATTCCACTCCCTCTCAAGTTTAGCAGCAACTAAGTTGAGAGATGTATCTGTGGCGGTGACCTGTCGGGGCTCCAGTGCGTCCTCTGGAAAGGAGCGCTAAGTAGTTGGACTGCTATTGTTTGCTGCACCATCCCAGGAGAATTGGTTCACACAAAACTGAACCTGAAAATAGTCAGTGACAGAAGGAAGTCTGAGTCACACTGATGTTTCCTGAAAAGCTCCCCAGGTCTCTGTTGCTTTCTCTTTTCAAGTGAAATCCTGGAGGTGCCAGATTTTTCCTGAGTTTACGCACACTCAGCGGTATTTTAAAGGGAGAGTTGGTGGGGAAACTATTCCCAGAGATCTGTCAAAATTATTCACTGACTTTTTATTTTTTATTTTTTATTTATTTATTTATTTTTTGGCTGGGTCGGGTGTTAGTTGCGGCAGGTGGGATCTTCGTTGCGGTGCATAGGCTCTTTGTTGCGGCACTCGGGCTCTCTAGTTGAGGTGTGCGGGCTCAGCAGTTGGGGCGCGCAGGCTTAGTTGCCCCGAGGCATGTGGGATCTTGGTTTCCCGACCAGAGATCAAACCTGCATCCCCTGCATTGGAAGGTGGATTCTTTACCACTGGACCACCGGGGAACTCCCTCATTGACTCTTTTTAACGGACGTTAGTTTGCTACTATCATAAAGTACACACTATGTGCTAATGAAAATATAATATTCAAATAGGTATTTATTGCTAGACATGCACGTAGTTCCTTACGTAATGAAGCATTTTTTGCCAAGTGCTTTTCTTAAGTGAGTGCACGGCCTTTTCTACTTCTGGGTTTCATCTGAAGTCATACTTTTTCATGATGACCACCAAAGAGTAAGAAAGGGAGAGAGGAAGGAAGTGCACAGGTGGCTGACTTAGCATTTACCTTGTTGTGATCATTATTAATATATAACTACGTTAACTCTCCTTTCCAGTTATTCCCAACTCCTTGTGATCAAAAGTTTAGCAGTGAGATGACATTGAAACCTGGTTTTTTCATATAATTGTTGCATTATTTCTTCCCTACAAAATACAGTTACCATGGGAACGGCAAGGGGATAATCCTGATGTCAAGAGTAAAGAGAAAACAGGGAGACAGATTAGAACAAGAACACGGTCAGAGTGTGCCTTTTTGCTTTTTTTTTTTTTAAATGAGAACATGCGGTTAAGTAACCAGTTTATATATTTTGAACCCTCATGAGTGGATGTTGAATGCTATTTTCTTAAAATGTTCATATTTCATTGGGTTATTTAAATTAAACATCCAGTCTATTACAAATTAAATTTTATAACCCAGGTTCATATGAATGGAGAAGGGAGGTAAATCAGGGTAAAAGAAATATATTCCCTCCACAAAAAATTTTTTTCAATGAAAAGAGCACAGGGCCTCCCTGGTGGTGCAGTGGTTGAGAGTCCGCCTGCCGATGCAGGGGACACGGGTTCGTGCCCCGGTCCGGGAAGATCCCACGTGCCGCGGAGCGGCTGGGCCCGTGAGCCATGGCCGCTGAGCCTGCACGTCCGGAGCCTGTGCTCCGCAACGGGAGAGGCCACAGCAGTGAGAGGCCCGCGTACCGCAAAAAAAAAAAAAAAAGGAAGAAAAGAGGACAGAAGAATCTTTATTATAAAATATTCAGTCATTATCAGCTTCTGAATATGTTCAAATACATGCAAAACCTTGATGGTTAAAAAATAATCAGTATTTTCTTCTCTAAAAACCAAAGTTTATTTAAAATTCTGAAAAAAATCATATAATACAATAGTATCTTTGGGATATTCAGGTATCTATTGGCCACTTAGAAATCCTATCCATCCCATGGTGAACGTCACACTTCACTTTCTTTCAGTGGCAGAGAGATTGTATGTAATGGTTAAGGAAGGGTGCTAAACCATATTATTCCAGTTTCTTTGGGTCAAGGATTCAGAAACAGCTTAGCTGGGTGATTCTGGTTTGGGGTCTCCTGTGAAGTTGCAGTCAAGGTGTGGGCTGGGCTGCAGTCATTCAAAGGCTTGTCTGGGACTAGGGTTCCCAATAAAGCTCGCTCATGTGGTGCTTGTTTTGGGCAGGAGGCCTCTGTTCGTGCCCAACTTGGGCTTCTTCTCCTCGGGTTGCTTGAGTCTCCTCACAAGATGGTGGTGGTTTCGCAAGAATCCTTCTCCTTCATGGCTCCTCTTAGTAACTTTCCATCCACTGACCCCCTTCACCCTGCTTGTTGTAAATAAATCCCTATAAATCCCTGGCTGTCTTTGCTGTTTCCAGAGTTAAGTCCCATCACTTTCCCCTATTGCTATAGTCTCGACCCTACCAAACTAAAAGTCTTCTTTACCATGTTAACAAGTGTCAGAGTACTTTCTTCTTTAATACCCTTGAGGACAGGAAGAAGTCCTTCATGAATTTCCTGGTTCCAGCTCGCATCTACAGGTCCACAAAGCCCACGGGTGGCTCCCTTGTCCTTGGCCTGCTGTGCTTGGTTGTGGGGTGGTCTTGTCTCTTCTTTCTGCTGCTGGGTCAGGGCAGCTCTGGTCAGGCTATATTCTTCAGCATTTTCCTGTGAGAGTCTGACACCAGGTCCTCCACAGCTCAAATTCCAAGGGCATAGGTCAAACGCTCAGGTTTTCTTGAAGCTTTCCATTACTTGGCTTAAAATGGGGAGGAAGGGGCTTCCCTGGTGGCGCAGTGGTTGAGAATCTGCCTGCCAATGCAGGGGACAAGGGTTTGAGCCCTGGTCTGGGAAGATCCCACATGCCGCGGAGCAACTAGGTCCATGAGCCACAACTACTGAGCCTGTGCGTCTGGAGCCTGCGCTCCGCAACAAGAGAGGCCTCGACAGTGAGGCCCACGCACCGTGATGAAGAGTGGCCCCCGCCTGCCACCACTAGAGAAAGCCCTCGCACAGAAACGAAGACCCAACACAGCCAAAAATAAATAAATAAATAAACAAATGTGGGGTTTAAAAAAAAAAAAAGAAAAAGAAAAATGGGGAGGAAACAACTCCTTCCCTCCCTCGTTGGAGGATGGGACACACAGCCTCTTCTCTGCTGTATCCTGAAGTTAGGTAGGTTGGCAAATTCAGGCAAAACAGGTTTTGAAACCACTCCTTTTGCTAGTCTGGCATAGATTAGCCCTTAACGTCAGGGTATTTATCACCTATGGTTCCCAATCTCCGCCAAAACTCAAGGTCAAGGAGGCATGAAAATGGATCCTGTTGGAAAGCCGTTCACTGGAAACACTTCTATGGCATGTACTGTTTCAAAAAGAGTGCCTTTTGGTCTCAAGTTCTTTGCCAGCCAGTGCTAAAATGTGACTCAGGATAAGAAATATATGCATTACCAATTAGATATGTTCATTATTGTTTTGTGACAAGGCACTTGAATAACAGATATTTTTTCTTGCCCTAGGTGAAATCTCACACTTTAAAAATATGTCTGCTGTTAATTGAAGAGAGTAAAATTAGGTCAATATAAACTATAGGTGAATGGGCAAACACAGATATGAAAAGTTAAAGATGATGCCGGAGTCAAGTAACAATGTAATAGCAATACATAGGTCAGAGAGTAATAAACAACTGATGACGTCTAAAAGTGCTATTCCTTCTACGGAGCTATTTGTGCTTTTTTTTTGTTTGTTTTTTTTCCGGCAAAGCGTCTAACCGCTGGACCACCAGGGAATTCCCAATATTTGTTCTTTAATAACTCCAAATCTAAAGGAACAAAGCTCTAATATAGAATTTTAATCCATGCCATAGAAGGTACAGTATTTTTTTCCTTTTTGAAAGATTGTCAGGTCTTCCTAATGCTTTAGAATCACAAACATGGGTAGAAGTTTACTTTTCTGTAAAATCCTACTTTGGATTTCTAGCTATTGCATGCAGACAGTTATCTTGCTGTAGAGAAGGGTTCTTTAAGAAATGGGATTCTAGGGACTTCCCTGGTGGTCCAGTGGCTAAGACTCCACGCTCCCAATGCAGGGGGTCTGGGTTCGATCCCTGGTCAGGGAACTAGATCCCACATGCCGCAACTAAGACCCAGTGCAGCCAAATAAATAAAATATTTAAAAAAAAACAAAAAAACAAACAAACAAAAAAAGAAATGGGATTCTACCCAGCTAGAAGTCTCAAAGCGAGGGAAAGTAGTGATGGTATTTCAAGACCGCCCTGAACTTGGCCATAGGAGTTCTGACTGTCTGCCCATTAGGGAAGAATTCTGATTCCTTCTTCCATTGTTGGGTTAATTGTGAGGGTGGGGGTGTCTCTACTACAGGACCTACGCATGCCATCAACTCCTCATAATAATGGCTATTTGCTAGATTTTTTTTTGCACTAAATCAACAGGATGACCTTACAGAGTGAAAGACCCCCTAAGCAGCCAGATGGGCTCTGGATCCCGGAAGTGGAAAGGGCAGGTATGAGTGAGGTATTTCTTTTAATTGTCTACAAGTAGGAATCTCTGATCCGAAATGGAAAATAATGGGAAGCTGAGCCTACCAGGGACTCTTACCATGTAGGAATGATACTATGCTGAAGTGCTACCTTTCTCAGCAAAGAAACACGTACCCAAGTACCTTCTGCCAGGTCTTAAAAACCTTCTGAATTCCTTGTTCTTAGAGGTGGGCACCATTCCTTTGCTGTCAGCGTGTCCCCAGCGAGCAGAATCTAGCTGCTGATTGAAATAGCCCAGACATTTTCCCTTAATAATTGTCGACTGAAGAAAATTGCACAACCTAAAAGTTGAGAATTATGTTTTATTCGGTGGCCTACTGAGGGCTATAGCCTGAGGTTCAGCCTCTCAGATAGCTCTGAGGAACTGCGGCAGAGAGTTAAGGGAGGAGCCAGGATATATAAGAGTTTTTGCTGCAAAAACCTGTAGCTGAACATCAAAAGATTACTGCTAATCACACCAAAACACCCAGACACCCCAAGATACTGATTTTAGTGCCTTTCTGTATATGGAAAGAAGCAAGTGGCTGGACGCATTGAAATTATTCCTTTGCTACGTATCTTAACTATCTAGGGGCAGTACCTTTCTCCAACCTGAATTCCCCTCAGGGTGCACCGTCAGGGCTGCAGCTGTGGCGGAAGGCTTGATGGTGGGTAACGTTCATTGTTTACTGAAGGGGCAGGCAACATTTTTTTGTCCACCTAATTATGCTCTGGAGATCAGGTATTTGTCACTTCCCAAAGGACAAACCAGCCACCCCATATCTTAAAGTGGATCTTTTCTTAAACAAAATAATTAAAATTAATTTTTGGCCGCGTTGGGTCTTCGTTGCTGCACGCGGTCTTTCTCTAGTTTCGGCCAGTGGGGGCTACTCTTCGGTACGGTGCACAGGCTTCTCATTGCGGTGGCTTGTCTTTGTTGCAGAGCACGGGTTCTAGGCGCACGGGCTCAGCAGTTGTGGCAAACAGGCTTAGCTGCTCCCTGGCATGTGGGATCTTCCCGGACCGGGGCTCGAACCCGTGTCCCCTGCATCGGCAGGGGGATTCTTAACCACTGTGCCACCAGGGAAGCCCTTAAAGTGCACCTTTAAGAACTCTTCTCAGATGGATGGAGAGAGGAATGAAATATTCATATTTATTTATCAAAGACGTCTTGAGTCCCTATTGTATGAAAATATCTTTCAAGGTACTGGTAGCATGCTATGAAGATGAATAAGACAAAGCAGCTGCATTCAAAGGAGAAGAGAGAAGAACTGTTGCAGTTCAGGGCAGAGTATGACCTGTGCTGTAAAACCCAAGGTGGGGTTTCTATAGAGAGAGACATTGTTCCTGATGGGATGGATCTGAACATTGACTGATGATGAGTAAGGTTTTCAATATACAGAAATAATCAGAAATAAGCAGAGGGTGTGTGTGTTTGTGTGTGTGGTGGGGGGGTGAGATGGAAGAACGTTCTAGGCAGAGAGAAAAGCACGAGTTAAGGCACAGGGTGGGGACTGTCTGGAGATGGAGCTCCCCAGCTTGGCCAGGCAAAGTGTAACATGAGAAAGCAGTGGACTGCAGGGCTGGAGAAATGGGTTTGGGTGCAACTCTCTCTCTCTGAATGCCAAGTAACTGAGTCACTCTTTTGTACTTTATGGGGAAGTAAGGGTGAACACAGGATTTATTTTCTGAACAGGAGCGACTTTGGGATGAAAGGTGGCACCAGTCTCATTTGTGCCGGAACAATAGTTATAACCTGGTACTGTCCTGGGCAAACTGGAACCATGGTGACGCTAGTAATTGGGGGAACTCTATAAGGAGAAGCTTTGATCGGGAGGAGACCTCAGTGACTTCATTCCAGTGAACAGGCCCTCCGGGTGGGTGGATGGGAGGGGTGGAAGGGGCGGGGACGGAGGGGTGGGCAGGCCTAGGACTCCTGCATCAGTTCCCTGTGGGTGCCACAACAAAGCATCATGAGCTGCGCGTTTAACCCAATAGAAATATCTCCTTTCCTGGTCCTGGAGGCCGGAAGTACACAATCAGGCTGTGTGTAGGGCCATGCTCGCCCTGATGGCTGTAGGGGAGGATCCTTCCTTGCCCGTTCCAGCTCCAGGTTTTGGCAGCAGTGCCGGCAATCCTTGGCTTGTGGGCCCATCGCTGCCATCTGTGCCTTCCTGGGGTTCTCCCTGATGGTCTTTACACGCCTGTCTCTGTGTCCGTTCTCCTCTTATAAAGACAACAATCAAATTGGATGAAGGGCCCACCCTACCCCACTCTGACCAACTTAACTACATTTGTGAAGACCCCACTTCCAAACAATAGTCGCACTCTGAGATCCCAGGAAGGACGTGAATCTCTGCGGGACACCCTTCAATCCAGTGCAAGTACCAAACAGGGAACCTCGGGCGAGCGGAGGGCTTCTCCTGGTCCTCAAAGGCAGGGAGGCAGGAGGCAGCAGAACGGCAGCAGGAAGGTGAGAGGGATGTTGAGAGTGTGGAGTGTCGCTCGCTCGGACAGCTTTCCGGCAGGCAGGGGCCCGCAGGGTGCTTTCAGCGAGAATGTACGTGAAATAGCAAGACAAGGTTGGAAGGCTGCCTGCCGTATCCCATCCTGCTTCCACCCAATTTTCTCCAGTCTGAGCTCCTCTTTTTCCCTCTTCTGGAAGAAGGAAGACGTTTAATACTAGAAATCAAACCAGACTTGACATTGGGAGATGGCAGTTCAAGTCCTGACTCAACTATTTTTAACTTTGTTGCTTGGGCAAAAGTCAGATGATTTTGGAGTCTGTTTCCTCCTCCATAAAATGAGGGTGCTGAGGATGATCCAGAAAGTTCTTTCTGGCTCTACAAGCTATAACTTTAGGAGGAACAGGTAGAACTATGCTCTTCTGCGCCTGTTAAGGGGATAGACTTACAGCAGGACCCTTTGCCATCACCATCTTTTTTTTTTTTTTTAATTTATTTATTTATTTTTGGCTTCGTTTCTGGGCGAGGGCTTTCTCTAGTTGCGGCGAGCAGGGGCCACTCTTCATCGCGGTGCGCGGGCCTCTCACTATCGCGGCCTCTCCCGTTGCAGAGCACAGGCTCCAGATGCACAGGCTCAGCAGCCATGGCTCATGGGCCTAGCTGCTCCGCGGCATGTGGGATCTTCCCAGACCAGGGCTCGAACCCGTGTCCCCTGCATTGGCAGACAGATTCTCAACCACTGAGCCACCAGGGAAGCCCCTTTTTAAAATTAATTTATTTTATTTTTGGCTGCATTAGGTCTTCGTTGCTGCGTGAGGGCTTTCTCTAGTTGCGGCGAGCTGGGGCTACTCTTCGTTGCGGTGCCCGGGCTTCTCATTGTGGTGGCTTCTCTTGTTGCGGAGCATGGGCTCTAGGTGCACAGGTTTCAGTAGTTGTGGCTCATGGGTTCTAGAGCTCAGGCTCAGTAGTTGTGGCGCACGGGCTTAGTTGCTCCGCAGCATGTGAGATCTTCCCGAACCGGGGCTTGAACCCATGTCCCCTGCATTGGCAGGCGGATTCTTAACCACCGTGCCACCAGGGAAGCCCACCATCTTTCAGCAAGTGTATCTATCAGACAGTGTTGTCTGCAGCCAAAGTATTGGAATTCAGCCAAGCATGGAGATTTTAATGGTATATTTAGCCACTATTATCTCTACACTAAAGTTGTTATATTATTCATATAGTTATCACTATTATTTCAGTTTAGTGGTTAAGAGCTCATATTGTGGAGTCAGAGAGATCTAAGTCTGAATGCCAGCTCTGCCCCATAGTAGCTGTGTGACTTTGATAAAGTTATTTACTACTTATACACAAGAAGCCACAGTTTCCTCACCTGTAATGTGGGGATGATGATAATACTGATCTTACAAATAGATGATTGTTAAAATAAAGTAGATAATATACACCAAAAACATTTAAATGCCTTGCCTGTAAAATATATATAACCTAGTAATAACAATCATTATGGACCAGGTTTTGTGCATTATCGCAAGTAATCTTCACAAGCATTTAATATACTTAATATCAAAATATCAAAACCCCTCCCCCACTCCCACCCCCCCTCTTCAAAGACATTGAAGTTACAACTGAGAAACTTAAGGTCACATAACTATATGAACTGTCAAAGCTGAGATGCCAGACCAGCTCTGCCAGACTCAGAAGCCCGTGTCTTGATCGTGTCTCCTGGAAGAGTCAGCTCTCTCCACTGCTAGCTTAGTGCTTATCAAGCCCTGCTGATGGCCCCCAGCTGGCCTTCTTTAGATCATATAAGGAGCCACCAGCCCCCTGATACTCCAATCTGTCCCATGGCTTTTCCTTCTGAAGGGCTCACAACAAGAGGGGTGGGTTGAAAAGTTTGCTTCTTTTCTAATTACCACTTATGATTCTCTCTGACCATTCTATTTCAGTCAACATTAACTGTGATTAGATATTTAAGAATTGAGTTGTATCTAAATCAGGGTAACAATAATGGTAGGGGTTGAGTAATAAATTCGGCTAAGAACTGAAGATGACAGAAGGTCTGGTGATCACATATAACAAATGACATCAACCTTGTATATACTATTCAGTCATACAAACCAATTGAATCACCTGACAATCCAATTTTTAAATTATTAATCATTTTGTGTTTAGATGAGAATTATATATTCAACATTTACAGGAATAAAGATCAATTACTTGCACTTTTGTTGTTGTTGTTGTTGCGGTACGCGGGCCTCTCAATGTTGTGGCCTCTCTGGTTGCGGAGCACAGGCTCCGGACGCGCAGGCTCAGCGGCCATGGCTCACGGGCCCAGCCGCTCCGCGGCATGTGGGATCTTCCCGGACCGGGGCACGAACCCGCATCCCCTGCATCGGCAGGTGTACTCTCAACCACTGGGCCACCAGGGAAGCCCTACTTGCACTTTTTTTAAAGCTAACAGCTTAACTGAGGTATAATTCAGCTACAAATTCAGGTTGGAACAACTTTACGCCTTTTCTCGGTAGCCTTGTTTCCCTGGTGGCGCAGTGGTTGAGAGTCCGCCTGCCGATGCAGGGGACGTGGGTTCGTGCCCCGGTCCGGGAAGATCCCACATGCCGCGGAGCGGCTAGGCTCATGAGCCATGGCCGCTGAGCCTGTGCCCCACAACGGGAGAGGCCACAACAGGGAGAGGCCCGCGAACCGCAAAAAAAAAAAAAAAAAAAAATAGTCCATACTATTCAAGAAATACAAGTTTTAAAGCCAACAATTATTAAGTTAGACTTTTTTTCCAACAAAAGGTTTCACATATTTATTACTGAGCTACACAGTGAGCAGCGGTGAGGAAAGATCAAGAAAAGAGGAGAGAGCCATGCCATTTCTCCCATCAAACACAGGCAGCTGTTCCAGACACTAGTGATGTTCTGATACGCTGAGACGCAATTGACCTTGATAGCTTAATGTGCGCTACATCATATGTGGGGCTCCTTATAGACCCAGCTTGGTTCTTCTCCAATGCCTTCTCTTGGAGTTGTACCTGATTTCATTACCAGTTTTCATTGGAATCCACTGGAGAATGAGACGATTCTGCTTTTGTTTCTTGGCCAGGAATCGCTTGATCCTGAAGTCTTGTGAGAAGACATGGCAAGGAGCAAATGCAACCACACATAGGATGACGGACAAGAGAAAAGAGCTTAAGTTAGATTTTAATGATACTTATCTTTAATCACTTTTCTTTGATGAAAAGAGAAATAAAAATGTTCTTGTTGCTTCTCATTGGCAAAAATCCAATTTGCTGTTATTGCTATATGTTGGGACGGTTCACCCAATTTCCAAAGAAATGGGTCAAGTCACCAACACTCAACTTTACGTCACACTACCTTGGAATTCGGCGGCGCAAACAATAGTGAACTATTCCTGCATAAAACCCCACTAACAAGGACTAAATGGAAAAGCAGATGGCTTGAAAGAAGGAATAGGTTTTCTTTTAACAAGCACATTCTACGGTTAAGCTAGACAAGGTGTGGGGAAGGGCTCCCTCCCTGGCCCTGCTCGGGCGCGCGTGCTCGCCTGTCCCTCCCTCCCCGCGGAGACCGGGTCCGGGTCACCGCACCAGGTGAGCTGACCTCGGCCGCGTGGAGGCCGCCGCCCGACCGCAGGGACAAGGGCAGGGCCGGCGGCCGAGGACATCTTCCTTTCCGCGTCGGCCCGGCCGCCGAGGAGGGGAGGCTGCAAAGGCAGAGGCAGCACCGGACAAGCGGCCGGGTCAGCGGGCGGGGCGCGCCGGGCGGGCAGATGCCGGGACTCCGACTCCAGCAGGGGACCGGCCCCCAGGCCCCGCGGCGCCCCCGGCCCCGCCCCGCACGCCCCCACCCCCGCCCCCGCCGGCCCGCCCCCCGCGCCGACGCCCGCCGGCGCCGCGGGCCGAGTGGTGGGCGCGGAGCGGCCGGCTCGGCTCCTCGGCTGCGGCTCCAGCTCGGGCCGGCGCCCGGCGCGCCCCTCCTGGAGGAGGAGGAGGAGGAGGAGGAAGGAGGCGGGAGGAGGAGTTGCGGGAAGGAGGGCCGAGCGCGGCAGTCGCGCCGGCGCTGGGCGAGGAAGCGGAGCGGGCGGCCGCCGGGTGAGCGTCTGCGGAGCCGAGTTGGAGGCTGGGTCCGGGCTCGGCTTCCCGCCCTCTGTCCTCGGGGGCCCGGGGAACCGGCCGCGGCGGTGTCCCCTCTCCTCCGGCCGGCGGGGCGGCTCCGGCGCGGAGGGGGCCGGGGAGGCCGCCCGGCGGGGAGCGGCGAGGGTCCCGGCGGCGTGAGGCCCTGCGCGGGTCCGCGGGCGGGGGCCGGGCCGGCGGGGAGCGGCGTCCGGGAAGCCGGGCTGGAGAGGGCCGAGGCCTGCTTCCGCCGCGCGCCGGCCGGACCCCTCGGCCTCTCGTCCGCCGCGCGCGCCGGGCCCGGGCCGCCGCCTTTGTTGCCCGCAGTCAGCCGGGGAGAGGCCGGGGCTCGGCAAGGCCTGGGGCGGCGGCGTGGGGCCTGCGCGCTGCGCAGCCCCTTGGCCGCGCTCGGACCCCCGAGCTGGAGGCCGGCGGCCGCAGGGCGGGCTGGGGGCCGCAGGCCGCGCCCGTGCCGTTCCCTGGGGGGTCGCGTTGGGCCGAGACCCTGGTCTGTTCCGCGCGTGGAGGCGCCGCCGGACCCTCGCGGGCTCGCGCGGGCGTGGGGACTGGAGATGTCAAGCTGCCCCCGAGACGGGCCTTGATTTTCAATTTGCTTCAGGTGTTGACAACTTCAGGTACACATTTGTGGTTCATTCTGGGTCAGAGCTAGTGACATTTCTCGGGGGCACGTCCTGGTGCAGAACTTGGAATGTGTGCGGTCGTCTGTAGGCCACCTTAACATGTAGTCGGAATGTGGAATTTGCGGTTGCCATCCGTACTTTTTGGAATTCAGGGCCAGGTGGGAATATGTGGCAGAGCTCAGGCTTCCGGTAATGAAATATATAATGTTGAATTCAGTTCAGCAGATGTTTCTTGAACGTCTGCCCCGGAAAAGGCGATATATGCCGCTTTACTGGGTATGAGGACAGAAAACGTAGTAGTCACAATTATAATGTGAATGATTTCCGTGTATGTTCTTCGTGGACCGTGTATATGTGTATTCAAGCAAAAGTAAACTGCCATCTACTTCAAGATGAAATGTCTGAGGTTTTCTCAACCATAGTAGGTGTACATTTATCCTGACTTTTTTTGTTAACCTAACAAATATCACAACATAAAATCTACTTAGCTTACCTGAATGAATGGATTTTAAGTGGACTGTTTAGTCCTGTGGGGAATCATTTTTGTTTAGAAACGTGAACGGCGGTTGTTTATCAAGTTTCGCAGAGAAAACCCGAAAACATAGCCTGTGATCCGTTCCCCATGCTTTCTTATTTATTTCTCAGTGCCGCATCAGGTAGCATGGATGTGGTAAGTTTCGGAAGCCATTCCAGAATATACAGAACAGAATATGTGGCCTCAACCCGCTGGTTCCGACATTGTCCCTAACGTTTCCTTGTTGCCTTTGGGGAAGCTGGCCCACTGACGTTGTGCTTAACTAGGACACTTAGGAGAACTCACCTGTGACTTGGCAAGTGCTTTCCACTGGTCTGGGTACGATCACCGAGATTATTCACCTGAACCTTTACCCTTTTTCGAGCTTCCTTCATCTCTTCTGAAACATTTTTTCCTTTTTTTTTTTTTAAATGATCTTAAAATACCTCCTGAATTGATGGGAAGTACATGGCACTGCCCCTTTCCCTTCTTTTAGTGGGAAGATGGGCAGGCCTTAAACAAGGCCTCTGCAGGACCCAGGGGCGAACTCTTGGTGTCACCTGGCACCCTCCCCATAGCACCTTGCAGGGAGTGGTAGAGAAAGGGTTTGGGTGCCTCTGATCTGGGCTGCGGCCAACCTGGGCTGTGCCACGACCTGGGAGGGAAACTCAGCTGTGCTGGATGGATTCCTACTCATCTCATGGTCCTGAGCGCACCTTTAAAAAATAAAAATTACGTATCTATTTGGTCGGGCCGGGTCTTAGTTGCAGCAGGCGGGCTCCTTAGAGTCAACATGTGAGCTCTCAGTTGTGGCATGCATGCGGGATCTAGTTCCCTGACCAGGGGTTGCACCCGGCCCCCCTGCACTGGGAGCGCGGAGCCTTAACCACTGTGCAACCAGGGAGGTCCCTGAGTGGTCCTTTAATGGCTCTCTTCTTAGGGGACAGAAGGAGGCATCTCCTTAAGCCTGTCTTGTTGGGTAATGTCACTCATCCGAGAAAAAACTCTGGTAGTTTTCTCCACTGTGGTCAGTTTTCAGGAAACTTTTGTGTTACTAACATTATCTTTTATTTTGCTCATAGAAGTGCCTGTGTGATCTAATTTAAAAGTCATAACATACTCCAGAAAAGGGAACTGTTATGCCCATTTCTGAATTTGTGGCAGTTACCGTTATCACTAGCTTAAAAATACGCAGTCATGCAAAATGGATCGGTGCACACGCACACACACACACAAACACACACAAATATACTGAAGTATGAGGTCAAATACCGCACATTATTTATAATCTCGAATAACTAATGGGTGTGTATGCGTCTATTTTAATACTTAATAAGGGTAGGTAGGTAAATGACCTAGAGTTAAAAAGATCACCTTTTGTTGTTTTCTGCTTGTTGCATTTTATGAGAAATGAAAATTGTCTATTTCAGTTCTCTGTCCCCATCGCTGACCTCTTCCACTTTTGGAAATGACACATCTGTGGCACCTGGGTGATTTTTGTAAAATTATTGCTTTTGCAAGGGAGAAATTTATAATATTAGCATGTGTCATAAAAAGGGGAAACTTTCTTGTATGACTAGCTTGATTGAAAGAGTTGTCCAGGTAGAGAAAGAGAGAAACAGCAGTGGGCCATGTTTTAAAGTGTATTGGGAGTGAAATTGTCATTAATATTTTTATGGTCAGTTTATTATGCTGTACAACATGTTGGTTTAGCCAGTAAGTAGGGAAGGCTTTTGGACTCAGGGCACATGTTACCTTAAACCAACTTCAGAGTCATCTTTGATGATTCATACAAACATTACGTTTTACTTTGTTGTGACGTTTGGTTTGGGTGACCGTTGGTCTCGTTAATGTTTGAAGAATAGACAGACTTAGATAAAGTCATTTAAGACTTCCATTCTCCTTTTGCACACAGAGGACGTTTTAGAGGTGTTAGATCTTTAGGGAAGCGTGTACATTACTAGCTTTGTGACCTTGAACCCATTATATAACCCCTCTGAGTCTTGTTCCTCATGTGGGGCTAAGGTGGGGATAATCTGTCTGTCAGAGTTACTGTGAATACATGTATATTTTGTTTCAAGTAAAATCCAAACTCTTTACCATCGACCGCGAGACTTCTGCCTGGTTCTTCAGCGCATTTTGAACAACCCTGTCTCTGCCTTAGCACAAAGGTGTGGTCTGGCCTTTCTCTTCCTCAGCATTCCAAGCTGCTTCTGGCTTCCTCCCCTTTGACGGTTTTCCTAGACTGCTCTTCAGTGGCTCCCCCTGTGGTTGGTTCATTCTCAGGGTCACCATCTCAGAGAAGCCTTCCCTGACCACCCTTCCTGCCAGCTCCTTCAGTAATCCCATTTTATCAATTGCTATGCTTCTGATACAACATTCACTACTGCGTTCCTTGTGGAGGGCGCGGGCTGCGCTCTTTCTCCTTTGCCTCCCTCACACATGGCGTGGAGCCTGGCCACTGAGTGGGGACGTGGTGTACAGAAAGCGCTTGTAGCTTTTACGCGGTTGTCTGCACGTTAAAGGCAGAGATGTGCTGGCTGGATCTGAGACATCCGTTGGGTTTTTTGTGTTTTTTATTTATCCCTGGCTGAGTTGATCTGCTCAGCTGAATAAATCATATCACTGGTGAGGCCAAAGTTCTTGAAACTGCGTGGCCCCAAATCCCCACACAGGGAGAACTACATCTTCTTGTAGAACCGCGACGTGTGTCTGAATTCACTCACACACCCCACTGGCTGGTCGTGAAGACGCACAGGCCTCTTGTCGCTCCTGGAAGCACGGTTAACTGAAGTGTGAGGAGAGTGACGGCCCCGGAGCACATTTCCCTTGGTGTTGCCTTACAGAGCTTAGCAAGGTAAAACGTCAGTTGTCTGGCACCTCTGGCATCCTCAGAATTAAGCAGGAGGGAAGAACTCATTAGGAATTAGACAAGCCAGAGAGACCTGGGTGACTCTGACTGCAGCTGGTGAAGGCAGTCTCTCATGGGGTTGCAGATCGAGGCTCGAATTTCAGCACTGTGATTTTATAGGGTAGGCTTTTAAAATAAAATCAAAGTCTT
Organism: Kogia breviceps; assembly: GCF_026419965.1. Classification (NCBI taxonomy): domain Eukaryota; kingdom Metazoa; phylum Chordata; class Mammalia; order Artiodactyla; family Physeteridae; genus Kogia; species Kogia breviceps. The sequence goes on along the minus strand of NC_081324.1, from coordinate 6,935,763 downwards.
ATCTGTCTTCTGTGTAAAATAATCACGAGGCCTTCCTCAACATTGGTGTAATAATTTGAGATAATGCATGTAAGTGTGTGAGTTCAGTGCCAGGCATATAACAGGTGCTAACAGTAGTAATTAGTTTAAAATGTACTGTGATTAGTTAAAAGGAGTATTCTGGTTAATCAGCAATATCTGCATAAGACTTGGTTTTTCTTGTTTAAGAAGCCCCGTGTGGGGAAGGGGTGTGAGACCAAAGAGGCGAGAAAAATGGAAATAAAAGAGGAGGGAGAATGGGAGTGTACAGAATTATTAGTGGTGTAGCTACTAGAATTATGAGGATGACGCATGGTTGCAGTGTAAGCAGCGGTGGGTTGACTGGCTCTGGGTCGCTGCGGTCAGTTGGTGGGAAATCTAGAACAGAAAGCCACCTGCGAGGCCCTGGGCGCTTGTCCTCCTCCTGATTGTTTTAATATTGTCTTATCACTCTCAACAGCCATCACACTGAAATTTTTTCTTAAAATTATTAAAAGGGCATCACACTTGGAGACTATGTGTGGGGAGCGGCGGCTATCCCATTGTCCTTGGGAGCCGAATCTTGAGTAGTAGAGAAGAAGGAAAGAAGGAAAGACCACATCTCTCTGAAGGCCTGGGAGACGAAGTTTCCTGAGCATCAGTAAACCCTGCAAGCGTCACTATGCCGTCCTGAAATCTTCCAACAGGTAAATTTGAGCACGTGAAGAGCGTCTGTCTGTAGACAGCATGAGATTATATTTAATGGGCACAGTTCTGTTTAAAGTGTCTCTTTTAAGAAGGCAGAGGAATATATGGCCCCTATTAGATAAAATCTCTATCAAAAACAATTTTAAGACTTTAATGTTACTCTTTAGAACTCTTGAGAAAAGATGTACTCAGCACGCGCTCTAGATCACCTATTATTCGGTGCTGCTTGCTGTTGTGCTTACAGGGATAGACATTATTCTGGCCACACCAGTGCCACACTGGGTGGTGGAAGCCACAAGGTTAACACACTTTTAAAGTAAGGTGAACTCTTACCGGTAGACTTGTTATTTCGTACGGTTTTCCTTTTGTTTTGATGTTTATAATAATGAAGGTGTTTGTTACTAAACCTGAGTTTGGGTTTTAAAGGAGATATCATCATTCCTCTGACAATAGTCATTTTTGTCTGTTGACATTGCTTTTAAAGTAAAAAGTATATATATATTTAGGGAATAACATTACTACCACGTATCACTGACTGTCAGAATATGTAAGCATGTACCAAACATAGCATTGTATTAGGATTTAGTGGTTTTGTACATTGGCAGAATTACTGCCTTTTAGAATTAGAAGGAACCTTCTGATAACCTCATCCGTATGCAGATGACGAGGAAATTGAGACTAAGAGTGGTTACGTAATTTGCCCGAGTCACAAACCACATTGCTAACAGATTTTAGAATGAAACGCTTCTCTTGCTGTTGATGCAAGATGTTTTCATTTACTTCTGGTAGCCAGGAAATTTGGATTTCTGTCTTCATGGAGGATGTCACAGTTGAGCTGAGTCTTAGAGGGTGTTTGGGAAGAGGTCTAGACGGCAAGGACAGTATCCCAAACGGGCTGAGCTGTAGGAGCTATAGCATCAACCTATAGATTCTTTTCTCTCCTCTCCTGAGTAGGGTTACCTGTTTTCGATTTCTTGGTTTACTTCCTTGATGTGATGGAGCTTAACCTCCTAGTAGCCTCCTAGTAAGGTGACGGTGTGTGTGTGCGTGTGCATGCCTGCGTGTTTGAGACCTTGCGTATCAGAAAATGTCTATGTTCTAAATATTTGCTTTATAGCCTGACTGTATAGAATTCTAGGTTACTGTTTTAGTCAGCATAGAACAGGTTATGCTGCAATGGCAGATTAACTCTGAAATCTCAGTGCGTAAGTAAATGCTTCCTGCTTGGTTTCACCAAGTCTGCTGTGGGCCTGACACTCCTCTGGCATCTTCCTGCAGTTCCCCGTCATGTCACCGCGTGGCTCTGGGTTTCCACAGCAGGTGCAAAAGAGAGCCGACAGGTCACAAGCCGGCACTAAAGATTTGGCGCAGAAGTGACGCATGTCACTTGTTCACAGTCCATTGGCCCGAGCCCGTCATATGGCCCTGCAGGTGTGCGGGGAAACGTGGGCGTGCGCAGAAGAGTTGTGGACTACGAACGTGTACCGCGTTGGAAGCAGACTTCCTCCCGGTAGTTCAAAGACGTTGCTCCACTAACTTGCAGCTTCCAGTGTGATCACTGTGTCAGTTGCCATCTCTTTCCCAATCATTTGTATGTAAATTTTTTCTCTTTCTGGAAGCTTTATAGTATCTTTCTGTTGTTGTCTAAATTTTAAAATTTCACCATGATGTGCCTGATTATTATTTTTTCTTCTTTGGGTGTACCGAGCATTCCATGGATTCTTCAGTGGGTAAACTTGTGTTCTTCCGTTCAGGGGAAAAGTTGAAATTTTCTTTGGTAATGCTTTCCCCTTCATTTTCTTTCTTTTCCTGACTAAAGCTCTTTTTTTATTGGATGTTGGACCTCCTGGATTGATATATTAATTTTTTTTAGCCTTTTCTCAAATACTTAAGTCATTTAATTTTCTGATTCTTTTTTGGGGGGAGGATATTTTCAGTTTTTCTTCTGTTGAATTTTTATTTTGGTTTATAGGAGTTTTTGTTTTCTAACTGTTCCACCCCCACTTTTTAATAAATAGCATCTGACTCTTGTTTCAGATTTGCGATATTTTTGCTTAGGCTTATTTCTGTTGCCTTCCCTTCCAATAGGCTTAGATCTCAGCTTTCTCTCATTTGTTTAAGCCCGTTAACTCTGTTGTCATTTGTTTTCCAGTTTTCATTGTCCTTGTGTTTGTGTGTGTGTGTGTGTGTGTGTGTGTGGAGATAAAAAAGTATATGTTTCATTAGAAGCTCATCCAAAGTTTTTTTCTTTTTAATAGTTTTTGTTTTGCTAGGATCAGTGAATATTAAAGTCTTTTACTTTGGGGGAAACCCAAATCTAATTTTTCTTTAAATAAAGGTTTTCAGTGTGTTTTCAGTTAGTACTGTCATGAAGCCACACCTATATCACTGAACTTTGTGCAACTTAATTTATGAAATGTCTGCTGATCTATGGTGGGTAACATGAATTATTTTTAAGTTGGATCATTTTAAAAGCATCAAGAGATCCCCTGTTTGGCAGCCTATAATTAAGTGATTACTTTTGACAATTAAGTTATCATTTTACAGTGTGTATAATCTTCCATTTTGTAAGATTTTTATATTTGCTTAATAGGGCTGTATCATTCATTTGAATAATTATTGCTCTGCAGGATGCCCTTTATTGCTAATGATCAGTGAATGTGGTTTATATTCACTCTTAATATACATTTAATAAATCTTTTGTGGATTACTTTTTGTACTCCAGATCTGCTCTTCTTTATTAGGTATACTTATATAAAATGAGGAAAAGATTGTTTTAACTAAAATCTCTTATTCTCTAATGCAGATTGAATGGAAAACTCGTACATATTCTATACAAAAGCATTTGAACACATAATTGACACATTTCATTTTAAATTGGAGCTTTGTGTTAAGACCTAAAGGCTGAAAGCGGTCAAAGCAATTGCTTTACTTTTCAATTATTTTTATGTGCATGTTGCCATTAGGAGTTAAAAATTTTTGCTTTAGTAGTTCATTATATTTAAGAGACCTTATGTATGAACAAATTTTGAAGAAAGAAAAGTAGAGAAGGAACTCCATCATTATACTATTTGGTACAGCACCCCTGTCCCAGAATAAAAATAAACGGCAAACAGATATTTGGGCCCTACTTAATTGTCAACAGTTTGTCAAAAAATTCTCAAAGGATCTTACCTACTTCGTAGTTTAACCAATAGTTTAATTCTTTCTCATAGGCAGTGGAAGTGGTGAGCCTAGGGATTTACTATGTTTTTAGCGAAAACTTTGGTAAGTCCCTGGCAAGGTGTAAAACTGTACACATTTAAAAAATTAGCATGTATATACAAAAGACATTAATGAATTGGTAATAGGTGTACTACTTTTTAAATACAACATGTTAAAATCTGAATCAAAAAATTGAGAGTGAGTTTGTTTCATTAATCAAATCTTATAAAGCCAGCTCCATTAACAGTTTAAATGATTGAATTTATGAACATTTGTTTTATATTCAATTTAATAGGAATGTGTTGAACACAGTTATAGGAAAAAATACTTAGAAGTGCTCACAGAAGTTCTCTACAGGTTAAATTTCTAAGTCTCTGCATATTTTTGTTTTCATTGAATCAGATAATTTTAGAGCTTGATGTGTTTTAGAGATCTGCCTCTTTATTTTATATGGGGAATCTGAGACTCACTCAGTGTCACGTAGCAAACTTAGTGCTACATTGTATTTTGGTATATATCCCACAAAGTGGGATTTGAATCACTTGAAAATTTATTAGGCCTAGAGTTTGTCATACAGAGTGAAGTAAATCAGAAAGAGAAAAACACCATATTGCTAATACATATATATGGAATCTGAAAAAAAAAAATTGGTGTTGATGAACCTAGGGGCAGGACAGGAATAAAGACGCAGATGTAGAAAGTGGACTTGAGGACACGGGGAGGGGAAGGGTAAGCTGGGATGAAGTGAGAGAGTAGCATGGACATATACACACTACCAAACGTAAAATAGATAGCTAGTGGGAAGCAGCCGCATAGCACAGGGAGATCAGCTCGGTGCTTTGTGACCACCTAGAGGGGTGGGATACAGAGGGTGGGAGGGAGACGCAAGAGGGAGGGGAAATGGGGATATAGGTATACATATAGCTGATTCACTTTGTTATACAGCAGAAACTAAAACACCATTGTAAAGCAATTATACTCCAATTATACTCCAGTAAAGATGTTAAAAAAAGATGTTAAAAAAAGAAAATTTATTAGAGCTTTTGCTGTAATTATAAATTCATTCTTAATTTTAAATTATATGGCAACTTTAAGTCTACTTTTCTTAATTTGATTATGTTTAAATGTCTATCTACCTTTGTAGCCATGCAAATATTCATATTGCTTTTTAAAAAAATAAATTTATTTATTTTAAATTTATTTTTGGCTGTGTTGGGTCTGTCGCCGCGTGTGGTCTTTCTCTAGTTGTGGTGGCTTCTCTTGTTGTGGAACACGGCCTCTAGGCACGCAGACTTCAGTAGTTGTGGCACGAGGGCTCAGTAGTTGTGGCTCGTGTGGGCTCTGGAGCGCAGGCTCAGTAGTTGTGGTGCATGGGCTTAGTTGCTCCGCGGCATGTGGGATCTTCCTGGACCAGGGCTCGAACCCGTGTCCCCTGAATTGGCAGGCGGACTCTCAACCACTGCACCACCAGGGAAGTCCCCATATTGCGTTTTTAAAAAATAAAGCTGATTGTGTGAAGATCCAGAGGATCGAACGGAAGTGAAAGCAATTCTATTACCTTTACTACATTTCAGTTATTTAGTGAGGAGTTGGAGATTTTACCCTCCTTGCAAGCTATCACGTTAGCCAGAAACAGTTTCATGGTTGCTGCCAGAAGACATGAGACTCCCGGGTCGGAGATAAAGGACTTTGTTACTCAGGAGAGGGGCAGTTCCATCTGGTGCCAGTTCCCCGAGCGCCAGTGCAGTGTTGGGAGAAGACTGGGTGGGCACGGGGACAGAGGGGAAAGCAGGAAACTAGTGAGGAGGCCGTGCAGTGATGCAGGCAAGGTTAGGACAGCAGCTCGGTCCAGTGTGGAGATTGGACCCCAAAGGGATTGGATTTTGCCTGTATTTTGAAGATAGGAATTGAGCTTTTGTGACCTCTTGCAGCGGTCCCCAACCTTTTTGGCCTCAGGGACCGGCTTCACGGAAGGCAGTTTTTCCACGGACGCGGGGCTGGGGCTGGCGGTGTGGGAGGCGTTATGGTTCAGGTGGTGACGCGAGCAACGGTGATGGCCGGCGGCAGGTGAAGCTTCGCCCGCTAGCCCACCGCTTGACCACCTGCTGTGCGGCCCGGTTCGGCAGGTGAGGCTTCGCCCGCTCGCCCACCGCTTGACCACCTGCTGTGCGGCCCGGTTCGGCAGGTGAGGCTTCACCCGCTCGCCCACCGCTTGACCCCTGCTGTGCGGCCCGGTTCGGCAGGTGAAGCTTCGCCCGCTCGCCCACCGCTTGACCCCTGCTGTGCGGCCCGGTTCGGCAGGTGAGGCTTCACCCGCTCGCCCACCGCTTGACCACCTGCTGTGCGGCCCGGTTCGGCAGGTGAAGCTTCGCCCGCTCGCCCACCGCTTGACCCCTGCTGTGCGGCCCGGTTCCTAAGAGGCTGAGGCCCGGAGGTTGGGAAGCCCTGAGCTTTTGGATGTGGAGGGAGAGAAAGAAAAGCCGTGGGTGATTCTGAAGGTTTTGGTCTGGGCAGTTGGAAGAAGTGAGTAACCATAAATGAAAAGTGGGAAAAACTGCAGGTAGAGCAGGTTTGGTGGGGGGGGTGGGATGGGAAAACTCCAGAGTCTAGTTTCGAACATGCTAAGTCTCAGGTATCTCTAAGATAGCGCAGCAGCACAGTCCAGAGGGGAGTTGGCTCTGTAGCTGCGCTAAATAAAGAGGTAAAAGTTTGGGAGCGGATGACGCATCATCATTCCCCGCCTGAGAATGAGTGACGTTGCCGAGGGACGTGCGTGTAGACAGAGAAGGGAATGACCAGGGTCTGAGTGCAGGGTGCCCCAACCTTCAGAGATTAGAGGCTGAGAATCTGAGGGGTGGCCAGCTGTGTCAGATGCTGCTGGCAGAGTGTGGAAGATCAGGACGGAGAGCCGGTGCCGGATGTGCAGGAGACGTTATGAGTGACCTTGGCAGAAGCAGTTTCTGTGTAACGGTGGTGCAGTAGGTCTCTGGCGTGGGTTTAAGAGAAAATGGGAGAAAGGGATTTGTAGATCTCAAGTATGCATGGTTTTCCCAAGGCGTTTTGCTGCAGAGGGGGATTAAAGAGGTAGAACCACAAGATTGTGGGGAAAGTGGGGTCAGGACCAGTTTTTTGGTATCTATGAGAAGTGACATTTTTAGGAGTGATCCAGTAGAGGGAAGTTTTTGGAAGGGGAAGGAGACCAAGTGCACCAGTGGAGGGGGCCCTGCCGAGAGGGGCGTGGATGTGTATAATCAAAGGATGGATATGGGTTGATGTGGTGTTGGGGTCTGCAGTTGTCTTCTGAAGTTCTGAATTTTCTTTGTGAAATAGGACACTGGGCCACCCGCTGAGCTTGAAGATGGGGGAGTAGGTGTTGGAGGTAGGAGGAAAGGTGTGACATGGTCGGCAAGGAGCGTGAGAGGTGAATGGACCAGGGGAATGTGGTTTGATTTCCAGGCAGCATTAAGCCTCCATGTGAGGTTCCTGGTGATAAGTGAGGCCAGCCAGAGCGGTCACGTGTTTCTCCAGCCACGTTCCCTGTAAGGGGGCAGGCCTGGCGCAGGGAGAGTCGGATTTAAACGGGTGTTGTGGTTTTGCCAGGGGAGTTTTTCAGAGTGAGGGTGGGGGAAGGGAATATGAGCCCGGGAACGATGGTGATTAATCATGGCATATAAGCTGAAGTAGGGAGGGAAGGAGGGTCATTGAAGAGCTGCTGGGGTTATCAACTCTTAGCATTTAAACTTTGACTATTTCATACACCAAATAAAAAGTAACGTCAGATTTGCAAAAAGTTATTTTAAGTGGGCTGAGGAGTAGGGGGCTGTCTAGTTTGTAATAAAACAAAAATAATGCAATATTCTTATCTACTGATTTACTTTTCTGTTTGGTGATCATGCCATGTATGAAAGCCAAGAAAAGACCTTGTGTTCTGCTGTGACCTGATGGATCTACTCAGCCATTCTCTTTCAAAAAGTACCTTAAGAACAAACACGTTTACAGACTTTATTCTTATAAAAACACTCCGTGTTTATTATAGAATATTTTGAAAATAAGGTATTGAAAATAATACTTACAAAGTCTTCTATGATCCAGTTGACAGTTATGCTGTATTTCTCTCTGGTCTGATTTTCCTCCCTATTCTTTCTACATAATTGAGGCCACACTTTACACAAGATTTTGTTTCCTGTGTTTTTGCACTTAACAAATGAACAATATGAACTTTTCCCCCATGTTATTTTTAACTGTATAAATATCAATTTTAGTGGTTCCCTAAAGTTCCATTGTGTAGATGTGTAAGAATTTTGTTTACGGTTCTCATAATGTTGGAAATTAGAATGTTTCTGGTTTTTTAAATTTAAATTTATTTTTCACTACATAATAATGCAGGGGACATTGTTATGTTTTGTTTTCATATTCAAGATTTATAAAAAAAATAGCGTTATTGGTCAAAGAGTATGAGTACTTTTAGGAGTTGCATATAGCCAAGTGACTTTTTTACAACTACGTTAAGACATTTTTAAGTAGGGAATACCATCATTTAGAAAAATCTTTGCCGATTTGACTTGTGAGAAATCACTACTCTTTTAATTTGCATTTCTTTGATTCTTATGAGGGTCAGTATTTTTCTGTGAATGTGTTGAGCCCGTTGGTTATGGCTGTGGGAAAATGCGGATTAATCCCTACCTCACACACAGGTCAGTACTAACCAAATATTAACCAAGGACTTACATGTGAAAGGCAGAACTTTTAATACTTTTTTATGGGAAATAACAGGAGATACATGCTTTCATTGTTGGAAGAATTTCTTAAGACAATAGAAGCGGCCTACAATGAGGGAAGACTTACAAATTCAACTAAACTACAGTGAGAAACAAGTTCTTCAAGACACCGCAAAAAAATAAGACGTCAATACGCAAGTTCTATACAGCTGTAGAAAAAAGAAAGTAGATGATCTGTATAAACTGATGCGGCGTGATTCCTAGGGGTCTGAAATTACCTGCCGTTTCATAAATCTTTGTTTTCTGTATATCTAGTCAAACATTTTAATCATTCTTTCCTGTAATAAGGAAAAAAGAAAAATGTTTAAAAGCCAACTCATTTTACGTGGCCACCAGTGATGGAGGAGGGTTCCAGTTTCTCTACATTCTTGCCAAGGCTGGGTCTTGGCCTTCTGGTGGGTGGGTGGTGCTATCTCATTGTGGTTTTCGTTTACATTGTCCTCACGACCAGTATAGTGTTAAGCACCTTTTCATGTGCTTACTGGCCATTTGTATGCTTTTGGTAAAAGGTCTTATTTAAGTCTTTTGCCCATTTAAAAACAGGTTATTTGTCTTTCATTCAGTCTTAAAGAGTTCTTTATATATTTATTCTGGGTACAAGTCCTTTAGCAGATACATGGTATGCAAATACTTCCTCCCAGTCTGTGGCTTTTCTTTCCTCTTAATGATGCATTTTGCAACACAAAAATCTATAATTTTCATGAAGTCCCAATGTTCACTGGTTTTTATGACTAAGCTTCTCAGTTGTATGCTGTTAGTTTATCTCCCAAATGCTGAAATGGTAGCTTTTGACAGTTTGGCCCAGCTTTATAGTTGCCTTTTTTTTTTTTTTTTTTTTTTTTTTGCGGTACGCGGGCCTCTCACTGTCGTGGCCTCTCCCGTTGCGGAGCACAGGCTCCGGACGCGCAGGCTCAGCGGCCATGGCTCACGGGCTTAGTTGCTCCGCGGCATGTGGGATCTTCCCGGACCGGGGCACGAACCCGTGTCCCCTGCGTTGGCAGGCGGATTCTCAACCACTGCGCCACCAGGTAAGCCCTATAGTTGCTTTTTACAGAGAGGATTTATTAGCTTCCCTTTCCATCATGCCAGAAGTGGATCCCCCTTGGGACCTACTTTTTAATTCCTATTTTCAGATGAGGAAGCTGAGGCACGGGTGCCCAGGATCACTGGGCCGTGGCGGCCGTGGTTGGAACTCGGGCGGGATGGCTGCAGAGCCTCTGCTCAAAACCACAAGGCTCTGTCCTCCCAGGCTCCATATTGTGTTAACACAGTCAGGTAAAGTGACACGTGGCAGGAAACTGCCAACCAGCGGTCAGCTCTTGTGTCTATTGCTTGGCGACTTCCTTTGTGACTTTGGGCCAATAGTTAAACATTCTAAGGTTTTGTTTACTCTTCTATAAAATGGAGATAAGGATGGGACCTTCCAGATAGAGTTCTTGTGAGGATTCGAGGAGACTGGTGTGCATTTCAGGGCATAGTAACCTCCTAGTGGGCGGTGCTTGTGGTGGTGTCAGCGACCGGACACCTCCCCTCTTCCTCCTGGTGTGAGTTAGGTCTCTCTGAACGGTGGTCGCATCCTAGATGCGTTCCTTTTACAGCCCTTCTGCAAATGCTTGCTTACTCAAATTCTCTACTAGAACCTAAGGGCCTGGAGGGTAAGGACTTTATCTTTCATCGCTTTGTTTTTACTGTGGTTTGCCGCTATCTCCTGATACTTGAAGGAAGTGCAGTGTGTTATCAGTGTCAAGACAAGTATGTGAGCTGCAGTGATAATTACTGTAGGAGAGGGAGGCAAAGAGGTGGGCATATAGTTAAGGAAACACAGACACTGTAGTGAATGATGAGGGCCACTTCCATGGAGTGAGCTCAGTGGTACCGAGCTTGTGTGATGTCAGGGATTTGGCTGGATCAGGCGTTCATTCCTCATGCTCATAGGGGTCAGAGCTGCTGGGAGAGTCTGGGTTGTGAGTAGGAAGCAAAAGACTGAAAGAAGAGAGTGCAGTGTATGGAATGAGACAAGGCAGGGTGCAAAGGGGAAGATGGATCAGGAGATGAGAAGCTGGGGAGAGTGGGGAACAGTTTAAGCAGGTTTAGAGAGACGGATGATTAAGGAAAGCTGTTGAGACCTTACCTTTGACCCTGAGGGCATCAGAGTCCTGCTTTTCATGACACCAGGTGGCTGAAGCACACAGACGCACATTCCTTTACACAGGCTGCAGATTTTCTTTTGTAAGGGGGAGAGGGTGGTCATTGTTGTGTGGTAAAGTGAAACGTGCTCCATCGCTACAGGAAGATCTACTGTGGAAAATGTACGTCTTGCATGTAGGGCTTCCTGATCCCATTTCCTATTCACTAGAAGTGTAACCACTGATACTTGGATATTCTCTGAGACATTTACTGTACATATTTAGGCATATCAATAAATACACAAGTGGGATCACATTTGCATTTAATTTTGTAACTTGGCTTTTTCCAACAACGTATCTTAGACCCCTTTCTTTATATACTATTCTGTCGTATTGATGGATTATAATTTATTAATCTAGTCCACTGATTTTTGATGTGTATTTTTATTGTTGCTCCCTGATATTTAGATTAATTCCACATTTTTACCAAAATGAATTATGCAGCAGAAGTCTTGTGTAGTGATTAAGTGGACTCGTTCTGTAGAATCAGTGCTGTGATCTTAGGCAAGTGCTGTGACCTCTGCCTCGTCTATGAGGCAGTGTTAAATCCCCATCTATGCAATGGGAATGTTAACTATTGTTACGACTGCCTTTAGCTGCAGGCACCTGTTACTGTGTGGTCAGCATTTTTTAAGGACATCACATTTATGAACACATTTAAATCTCACAACGAACTTGCATGATTGATCCTGTTATTTCTAAGATAACACACCAATAGAAGGTGGACCTGGGATATACGTGAACCCGTGCATTCTGGTTTCAGAGGAGTGCTTCCCACTGTGCTATACTTCTTGTGCCTAGTACCCAACTCACTGGGCTATCAGGATTAAACAAGATGCAATGTATTCCAAAGGCTTAACCCAAGGCCTGGCACATATGAGGCCAATATGTGGCCTATATTTACCAGTAGTAGGCCATTACTAGGTAAATGATCAAGTAATGTTAGTTTTTTTTTTTTTTTTTTAATGCTGTAGCAAACATCGTTTTCCATATGTTCCTGTTTTTGGCATGAATATGGATCCAAAAGACAAATTCCTAATAGCATAATTATTGGTTAAAGCATATGTGAATTTTAAAATTTTGATAAATATTCTCAAATAATCCACAAGTTGTACCAAGTTGCACTTCAACGAATAGTTATCAGTGCTAGTTTCCCATACCTTTGCCAACGTTGTTATTTAGTTTTTTCAAACTCACTGGTGAAAGATATTATCTTGTTTTGCTTTGAATTTCCTCTTTAGTGAATTTTTAAGGTTGATATACAGTTTACGTACAGTGAAACTCACCCTTTATCGTGTACAGTCTGTTGAGTTTATACAAATGCATTCCGTCATGTAACCACCATCACAATCTCATTGTAGACCAGTTCCCATCACGCCCAAATTCCTTTAATTTCTTTGTGGTGAATGAGTTGAGAATCTTCTAGGGTGTTGATTGGCCACTTGAATTCATTTATTTCCCTCTTGCTTGCCTGGTTTCTCTCTTACTTGTTTTCTTGACTTCTTTTCTTCCATCCTTCTTTTTGTGTGAACTGTTCCTTTGTATATTTTGCCCGTTTGCTTATAGAATTGTGTGCCTTTCTCTTACTAATTTCTAAGAGCATGGTCTGTGTGACAGAAATTAATCCTTGGTCATATGTGTTGGCAGTTTTCCTCCAGTTTGTTTTTTGGCTTTATTTATGCCATTTTTTGGCTATCCAGAAATTTATACATTTTGCATTGTTAACGTTTGTCGATCTTTTTCTTTATGGAGTCAAGGTTTTATGTTGTGCATAGAAAGTCTTTCTTGCACTGCAAGTTTTTTAAGAGTTTCCTTCAACTTTCATTTATTTATTTATTCTGTTTACATATTTGATCCTTCTGGAATTTATTTTTACTCAAGAAATAAAGTCAGAGTCTCGCTTCCCCCACCACTCCCAAATGGTTTTCCAACCTCCTCTCATCGTTTCTTTAATAACCCACCTTTCCTCCAGTAGTTCAGCCTGTCTTCTTAGTTACAGAGCCTTTCCTATGTGTCTGGTCTGTTTCTTGACTTCCTAGTCTTTGTCCCTCCAGGTGTAAGCGCTCACAGTGTGTTCTGACGTCCACTGCAGCTCATCCTCCTTCATTTGTCCTTTAGGATTTTCCTTGCTTTTTTCATTGTTTATATGTCAGAGTTAACTTCACTAGCATTTTCTCAGGTTTCTTGCAAAGACATCATTGATGTTTTCATGGGATCTTGAAGAAATATTTTGACAAAATTGAATTGTTTTATTGAAGAACAAGATAAGTCTTTCTGTATATTTAGATCTCTTATGATCCTCTGAGGAGTTTTAGAGTTTTTCATGAAGTTCTGGACATTTAAAAAATTAATTTCATCTTTTTAAAAAATGTTACAAGTAGAATCTAGTCTTTTATTATATTTTCTTACGAGCTTTTAAAAAATATAGAATTACTAGTGATTTTTACGTATACATTTTTTTTTTTTTTTTTTTTTTTGTGGTATGCGGGCCTCTCACTGTTGTGGCCTCTCCCGTTGCGGAGCACAGGCTCCGGACGCGCAGGCCTAGCGGCCATGGCTCACGGGCTTAGTTGCTCCGCGGCACGTGGGATCTTCCCGGACCAGGGCACGAACCCGTGTCCCCTGCATCGGCAGGCAGACCCTCAACCACTGCGCCACCAGGGAAGCCCTACGTATACATTTTGTAAGCAGTTACTTAACTGAGTTTTCTTCTTTCCCCCCTAATAGTTTCTCAGCTGCATCTGTTGTATTTCCAGATATTCATTCAATCATGTCACTTGTAAATAATGACAATTTGTCTCCTCCTTTCCAATATTTATACTTATTTCTTACTCTTGTCTAATTAATTGGCTAATACGTTAAAAATAATGCTAATTAAAGTATTGATAATTGGCATCCTTGTTGCTGGCTTTCAGCATTTCTTCATTATGGCTCATGATTTTGTTATATGTATCGTGTTAAATGTCCATCTATTTCTATTTTACAAAGACTATTTTTGGGGAGGTCAGAAATTGATGTTATTTTTTCAGACCTTTTTTGTTCTTTATAGCTATGCTCATATGATTTTGCTTCTTCGATCTATGATAAATTATACTAATAAATTTACAAATATACAGCCATGCCAGCCATCCTGGGATGTACCTTATCTAGTTGAATTGTTTCCCCCCACTACTCTGAATGTTTGCTGATGTTTAAGATTTCTGTTTTGGTATTCATAAGTGAGATTGGGGTTTTGGTTTTTTAGAATTTGTTGTCTTTGTCCAGTTTCGGTATCAATGTTCTTTTGACTTCAAAAATAAATTTGGGGGCTTCCCTGGTGGCGCAGTGGTTGAGAGTCCGCCTGCCGATGCAGGGGACGCGGGTTCGTGCCCCGGTCCGGGAGGATCCCACGTGCCGCGGGGCGGCTGGGCCCGTGAGCCATGGCCGCTGAGCCTGTGCGTCCGGAGCCTGTGCTCCGCGACGGGAGAGGCCACAACAGTGAGAGGCCCACGTACCGCAAAAAATTAAAAAAAATAAATAAATAAATTTGGGAGCCTTTTTTTTTCCTCACTATGCCCTGAAGTAGTTTAGTGAGTATTGGACATATATCTATAGTGACTTGTCACTTTTTCTTCCCAAGGGAAGAGAGGGCTATGGTAGTTCTTGGATAACTTTCTCAGGTTCTTTGACAGCTGTTACCCTTTTTTGGATTCCTCCCTATTCTGATACAAATTTTGGTAATATATATTTACCATAAAATTATCCATTTCATCTGAGCTTCAGATTAATTTTCATAGCATTTCAAAGTACTCCTACATATTTTGATTTCTCATAGATCCATAGTTATTGCTCTTTCCATTTCTAATTTTATGTAAATACATTTTCCCTATTTTCTTGATTATGACAGCCATTTGTTAGCTTATGCCTTTTTTCATTCTTTTCTATTAGGATTTTTTCCCAAAATAATTAGGATTGGTATTTATCAGTTAATGGAAAAACTGCACTGAAACATACACTCATGTACTTTTAAACATTTTATTTTAAATTAAAAGAAGTAAATATGCACTCTCATTCATTTCCAAGTGTAGGACCAATGTCTTTTCTTTAAATAGTCAGTGACTAAAAACTCTATCAGTTTGAATTATGTCATCTCCAGCCTTCCATAATGCATCATCTATGATTTCCAGTTTGGTACTTTTTTTAAGTAAAATTATAATCAAACTTGCAAAGCAGCCTTCGTACAAAGGCTGAGCTATTTTTTGAAGTAACGTTTTCATAGTCCTTTAGAGTGGTTTTGCTTACACCTAATTCCACAGAAAAATTTTTTAGCCATCTGCATTTATTTAGTGTTTACAAATCGATTAACTTTTTTTTGTGGAAAGAACTTTAAAAAAAAAAAGACTCTTAAGTTCAGAAAAGTTTGGGTGAGCATCAGCAATGCCCAGGAACTATTTCAGTGACTGGGTTCTAACAAGTGACCAAGTGATAGTGTTCCTGATCTCAAATAGAATATACAAGTAGATATATTTCAGCTGATAGAATAAGAAAATCACAGGAATGCTGAAGAAGAGGAGAATCGGAAAGAGGTGGCTAATAGAAATTTTATGATGTTTTGAAACTTTATGAGGCAGTTGGTTTTAGTGTGTTGTTTTTATGTAACATATGATTGGATTTTAAAAACCAGATCTGAAAGTCTTTTTCTTTTTATAGTTGGGTGTATCCCATTCATATTTATTCGTATAGCAAACATTGGGACCTAAATTCCATCTCCTGTTATATTGGCCATTGACCTTATTTTCTTTTTTTATATGGTCTGTTTCCCTCATTTCTACTTCGCCCTTTATGGAAAGGCTTTAGTATTTCTTTTTTATTTTTCCTTTTTTATAAAGGTAATGGCAGGTAGTGACCTGACAGATTCAGGAGGAGTGGAATAGAATCCAAGGAGCTGACCTGGAAGGGCATGAGCCATGTCACGCTCAGAAACTGTCTGGAAATTGAAATGCAGAGAGATGGTTACAACAGTGAACCTCCTATCTTGTTGATTTTTAATGTGGATGCTTTGCTTACATTAAAAGTCTTTCTCTGTGTTCTTTTAAACTGTCTTCACAGATAGTTTAAGCTATCAGTTCTCAAAGTATGGTTTGTGGAACCCCTTTCATAATAATGCTAAAACATTTGCCTTTTTCACTGTATCACCATTTTTGCCAAGGGTGCAAAAGCAATGTGAATAAAATTGATGGTGCCTTACCACGAACAAAGCAATGGCACTAACTGTGTAATAGTATTAAACTTTCATAGTAGTCATATGTTCTTTCTTCATCTCCAAGCACTTGTAGTAAGAAGAAAATTCCAGTTACATTTAAGAATGTCATTGATGAAGCTATTAAAATTATTAATTTTATTACATTTTGACCTTGAGTACTCACCTTTTCAAAATCCTTATGATGAAATGGAAGTGCCTAGGAAGCACTTGTACCACATACTAATGAAGGTGTCTTGAGCGAAGGCTTGTGCCATTCTTTGAGTTACTGAAGTAGCTGCTCTTTCATGACACACCACTTTTACCTAAAAGAACAATTGACAGACAGACTATGGTTAATCAACTTGAGTGTTTAGTTGATATTTTCTCATAAATGGTCAAAGTAAAGCTTTCTCTTCACTGATAATATCATTGCCCACGTTAAATTCAAGCAAAAATTAGAACTGTGGAAAACCTCTATCTACCACTGTTTGCTTAACTGCTTCCCAGTACTTTACAGACTTTTCTGATGAGATCAGTGGTGATATTAAATGTAATTTTTTGATATTGTATAATGAAATAACCAATACATGATGTTAAAAAATCATGCATGCATAAAAGATTATTCAAAATGTCACCGAGAACAATGGATTTAAATGTAGTATAGAGTTAAAAAATTCTTGATATGGCTGTAGATTTCTGAGCACTACTTTTAAGAAACTAGCACTTGATTTTGTTCTAGTATCACAAGAAGACTATCCACAGTTATATGAAAAGGTTATTAAATAAAATCCTCCCCTTTCCAGTTCTATATCTGTAGGAGGTTGGATTTTCTTCTTACACTTTAACTGAAACAACATATTGTAACAGATTGAATGCAAACACAGACAAGTGTAGTTGTCTTGTCAGACAGAGAAAAGATTTACAATAACGTAAAACAGTACTACTTCTCTCACTGAATTTTTATTGTTTGGAAAAATGTATTTATTTTTCTTGAAAAGTTTTTTATGTTAACATGTAATGAGTAAATTGTCATTTGAAATGAATTAATAAATATTTTTATTAAATCTCTAATTTCTAATAGGGATTAAATGTAATAGAGTAAAAAAATTCTTGATATGGTTTCAGATTTCCCAGGGCAACTAACTTTTTTTTTTCTTTCTTTCTTTTTTCTTTTTTTTTTTTTTTTCTGTGTTGGGTCTTTGTTGCTGCGCGTGGGCTTTCTCTAGTTGCTGCCAGTGGCGGCTACTCTTAGTTGTGGTGCGCGGGCTTCTCATTGAGGTGGCTTCTCTTGTGGAGCATGGGCTCTAGGTGCGCGGGCTTCAGTGGTTGTGGTGCACGGGCTTAGTTGCTCCGCGGCATGTGGGGTCTTCGTGGACCAGGGCTCGAACCCGTGTCCTCTGCATTGGCAGGTGGATTCTTAACCACTGCACCACCAGGGAAGCCCAGGGCAACTAACTTTTAAGAAACGATTTCAGTAGATATAACCCACAAAGACAGAGCTTTTTGTGGTCTTCAATTATTTTTAAAAGGACAAAAAGGTCCGGAGACAGGAAAGTTTGGGAACTACTCACTTTAGCACTAGCACGACCAACAGGGCAGCTTGTTATAGGGGAAACGTGAGCTTTGGCGTCAGCAGCCAGGTTCAAATCCTGGATCTGCTAGTTTTCCTGGTGGCAAATTGCTTACCTTATTTGGGCAAGTTCTAATCTCTCTGAGACTCAGTTTCCTCACTTTTAAAATGGCAATAATAACGCTGTTTTGTTTGTTGAAGGTTAGGTAGTTGTTTTTATGTTGTCTTTTAAGTTTTTTCACTAGGTGTTACGATGGCAAGCATGACTACCTCCAATCATTCCTTAAAAAAGAGATTGTGAAATTATTTGAAGATATTATCTCTGCCTATATGGATAAAGTATTCATGTCTAAAACTTCCCCTTGAACCTTTATACACATTTTCAAGTATATGTGTAAACTTAAAATTTTACAATTAGAAAAGCAGTGAAACTAATTCAGAACATTTACTTCGGCGTGATGAGACAGATGGTAATCCTATAAAAAGATGGCATATATTTTTAGAAGTGCAAACAGAAAAACAGATACTCTTAAAAATTCCAGAGTAATCTTTGCCTAGAAAATGAAGGGAAGAGATAAAAGACCATATGGCCTACTAGAACTTTTTGTAGTTTCTAATGTTTAGGATTGAGTGTTGTTTATTGAATGTTATATTAAGTTGCATATGGGTTGGTAGTTGAAAAAGGAATAATTATCACATAGATAATTACCAAGTACTTTTACTGTGGTTATCAGTCTTGTTCTCTGTGAAATGGGTGTGATAGTGGGAAGCAGAACCATTTGAACCCCAGATCTACTGAGGGTAATTTAAAGGTAATACTTGCCACATCTGAGGCGGTTACTGATTCTGCTCTTGAGGCAGTTATAGGCATCAGCGTCAAGTCGCCTGTCATTGTGGGCCAGCGTTCTCATTCATTTTACTTTGTTGTTTATTCAGCAGATATTTACTGAGTGCCGTCTTTGGGCCAGATACGAGCTAGGTGCTGTGATAACATGCTGGGGGAAAAATGGACATAGTCTCTGCTTTTGTGTCAGTCATAGTCTGATGGGGTGATAGGTATTAATCAAATAATCATACGAACAGGTGTAAGCATACATCCCAGATAAAAATCGTAGGCCAGAGAGGTATGCAGTATTCTGAGATCATGTAATTGGGGGATTTCACCTAATCAGGAAGGTATGTTCCCTGAGGAACTGACAGATGAGCTGACGTGTGAAGGAATTAGTCAAAGGGGAGAATGGAAAAAAACAACAACACGCAGTTCAAATCAAAGGAGCAGTATGTTAAAAAGTTGTGTGTTGAGTGAAAATACGGTGACTATGAATGGAGCAGAAATCATCAAAAATAGCCAGATTGTGTAGAACTTTATTGACCATGTTAAGGAGTTTTGTAACTTTTTCCTAAATGATGATAAATTATTGCTTGAGGAGGGGTGTGAGGGAAGGGGAGGATGGGCAGGGTGTCTGTTCACCATCCCTGATCAGGTTTGCATGTCTGAGATTTATTGACTCATGGTTACTGAGCACCTCCTGTGCCCGTGCTATGGTCCTGGATGCTTGGGACACATCGGTGAGTAAGGCAGAGCTAATATCCCTACCTTTGTAAAGCTGATGTTCTTTAAAGAGGGCGGAGGGTGACAAGAGAACCTACTAAGACCGTTCTGTTGTCTGCCAGGGAAAATGAATGAGCGTGGTAAGAGGGTTTGTGTTGCAGCCTAAATAAATGGCACGATCGGGGGCAGGTCTCATTGAGAGAGTGACAGCCGTGAAGACTTGAAAGAAGTGGCGGGGGAGGAGTTGGTTGTGTAATGTTTGCAGCCAGCACCCAGGCCCTAAGTGGCAGCGTGTTTGTAATACTCTCAGAGCACCAGGGGGCGAGTGGAGAGGGCACGGGAAGGGTGGTATAGGAATGGGAGCGTGACATCATGTGCGGCCTTACAGCCCCCTGTAAAGACTCCTGTTTTCCACTGGGTGAGATGGAAAGCTCTTTCGGGTTTTACTCTTCCTGCAGTTTGGCAATTGGATTCGAGGAAGACCAGAGTGTGTGTGGGCAGGAGATTAGGCTGTTGCCTTCTTATAGGCTGCCCGGATCCTGCAGTGTGTTCTTTCTTATTCAGGCCTCCTTTCCACTTCCTGTTCTGGATCTTTCTTCGTCTTCTGAACCTACTTTGCAGAACTTATCTAGTTATGAATCCCTAAAGCTTGGGCTGGGCACGTGCTGCAGATGTTTTCCATGCAACCTCGGGATGAGTCTGTATGTGTTCCTAGCTGCATTAACTGTGTCTACACACCTACACACACACACACACACACACACACACACACACACACACACACACACACCACACACACACACACACACCTACACACACACACATACACACACACGTACGTTTCTAATGACTGGTATATCCATAACTGGTGGACCCTGGAGGGTTTGCAACTACAACTATTTCCTACCAGAATTGAAATTGAATGTAATTCACTAAAATTATATCATAAAATTGGGGCATTATGAAGAATTGCTTGCAAATGGAAACTAGCTATGAATAAAACCTTTATATGCAGTTGACTCATGTTTGAGTCTCTCCAGTGCTTTATGTTGCACTTGAACTCTCCCCACCCATCCATTGTTAGAAAAATTTAAGAGGCATGTGGCCTGTCAGGAAAACTTGGATAGTCCTCCCCTAGATCTCCAAATGGCTCCAAATGATTAACATCTTACTTTTATTCAGAAACTGTTCATCTGTTTTCACATGAGGCAGTTTGAGACCCCTGGGTTCTTTGTGGGCTTTTTTGGGTTGTTTTGTCAACAGAGTTACACTCCTGATGGGTTTGTGTCTGTGTTGGAGAGGAAGATGTGTGGTCTCAAAACTGGGAAATGCATATATAAACTAGACCATGTTCATATTTGAAACCTTATAGTTCTTCTCATTGCACTTCGAACCAGACCCAAGTACCTTGCCGTGCCTGTCTTGTGCCCACTCTTCCTTCACGCCTTGGACTTCGGGCACACTGGGCTTCTCAGTTTTGCATCTGCAGTTTCCCACCTCAGGGCCTTTGCACATGCTCTTCCCTCAATCTAGAAAGTTGTTCACTCAGCCTTCCTTTGCATGACTGGCTCCTTCTCATCATTCCAGCCTTAGCCTAAATATTTGGCTGTCAGAGAGGCCTTGGATACGTGTCTTAGGTGTTTATGGAGCCTAAAGTAGGAACCCTGGTGTTCTCTGATAGCCTCCCTTTCCTTCACGATATCTGTCAGTTACCAACGATCGTGTCCTCCTTGCTTGACTTGGTTTGTGTCTGCACTGCCCAGGCAGCCTCTCCCAGGAAGTGGTGAGCACCAGGACCTCAGGGCCACTGACTCTTTTACCACTAAGGTGCATTCTTCCCACTTACAGAGTTTTCTCTGAAGACAGAAGACTTTTTTTTGTAGGTCAGGACTTCTTTGAGGATGTGAGGAAAGTGGCAGGTAGAGAAAGGAACATATGTATAAACAATGTATAAAACAATGTATAAAACAATATGTTTTATACATATTGGTGTTCCTGTCGTTTTCCTTCACCCATCTTGGAGCTCACAGATTTCATCTCTTAGTTTTGAATTACACATCTCAACCCCTCTTGGATCCAGTAGAGTATCTTACAAATGGGAGAGGGAAAGGACAGTGGAGGACTTTATGAAAAGCAGCTTACAAGCAGAAAGGACAGTCTGTAGCACCTACTGTAATATTTTGAGACTGAGGACGACCTTATGTTTCTTTTGGATCCTGATGTCAGCATAGTACTTATATAGGTAATGCCATTGTTATGCTACTTTTCACCCAGCCTCAACTTGTGAGATCAAAGATACTTTTTATTTTTAGATGTACTAATACAACTACATGGTACTAAGTATTGGGGGGGGTATTATTTAGTATATTTACTTCCTTCTCTTTACTAGTATTTATTTGGTGGAATTTCTTCAGTAGTTTTTACATGTCTGAACACATACCATGTGAAGTATGGGAGTAGACGCCCATTACCCATATGGTAGAGCTTGCTAACAGATAGACAGGTGTTTTTCTGTGTGGCTTTTTTTACTTGGAATTGCCAATCCTTGACCATTTGTAATAATGACTTTTGATTCTCATAGGAGATAGAGTGCTTTATTTTTAATTTTTTTATTAGATCTTTATTGGAGTAAAATTGCTTCACAATACTGTGTTAGTTTCTGTTGCGCAACAAAGCTAATCAGCCATGTGGAGTGCTTTATTTTAATAAGAGGAGATTTAGCCAGTTTTGCACAGTGTGGATTTTTCTATCCATTTACTTGACAGCTAAGGAATATTTATTGGGTATCAAAGAGTTTAAGCAGTATAAAGTATCTAATGATAGTTCCTGGTTAGGAAAATAAAAAATGAATAAGACGTGGTCTCTCTTTTTTAGTACTACAGTCTGGTTGGAGAGATAAGACTTGAATAGAATACAAGCAGTTCTAAGTCACTGTGTGACATACTATTAAAGAGGTACAGGTTGAGTATTTGGAGTCCAGAAAAGGGAGGGAACTCCTTTCTGGCTGGGTGATCAGAGAATATTTAAGGAGGAAGTATTTTTTTTTAAGGAATTCCCTGAAAGGTGGATTAGGAAAGAAGAAGAGAACATTTATCAGGAGGAGGAAAATAGCATAAATGAGGCACAGCGGTAGAAAAACTAAAGACTTCATAATTAAGATAGAAACTGAACTTTTTTTTCTTTTCTTTTTTTATTGAAGTACAGCTGATTTACAATGCTTTAATTTCGGCTGCACAGCAAAGTGATTCAGTTATACATATATACATTCTTTAATATTTTTTTTCCATTATGGTTTACCATAGGATATTAAGTATAGTTCCCTGTGCTATATAGCAGGACCTTGTTGTTTATCCATTCTATATATAATGGTTTGCATCAGCTAATCGCAGCCTCCCACTCCATCTCTCCGGCAACTCTCTCCTCCTTGGCAACCACAAGTCTGTTCTCTGTGTTCATGAGTCTGTTTCACAGATAGGTTCATTTGTGTCATATTTTATATTCCACATATAAGTGATATCGTATGGTATTTGTCTTTCTCTTTATGACTTCCTTAGTATGATCATCTCAGGTTGCATTCATGTTGCTGTAAATGACATTATTTTGTGCTTTTTTATGGCTGAGTACTATTCCATTGTATCTATGTACCACATCTTCTTTATTTGATGGACATTTGGGTTGCCTCCATGTCTTGGCTATTGTGAATAGTGCTGCTGTGAACATAGGCAAGCATGTGTCTTTTTGAATTAGAGTTTTGTCGGGATGTGTGCCCAGGAGTGGGACTGCTGGGTCATATGGTGATTCTATTTTTAGTTTTTTGAGGACCCTCCATACTGTTCTCCACAGTGGCTGCACCAACTTACATTCCCACCAACAGTGCAGGAGGGATTCCCTTTTCTCCACACACTCTCCAGCATTTGTTGTTTGTAGACTTCTTAGTGTTGGCCGTTGTGACAGATGTGAGGTGGTACCTCAATGTAGTTTTGATTTGCACTTCTCTAATAATTAGAAATCTGCATTAACATTTTATATCGTTCCTAGAAAGTCAGCTTGGCCCGACCCTCTACGTCGAGCTTTAAATAGATTTACATGCTTGGGTTTGGGAGGCGGTGGGGTGACGCTCCAGACAGACGAGGTACAAGCCATTTTGGATACTGATCCATTGATCTCATTTATCGAGTATTTGCTGATTTTTGGTTATTATTGTAAACGTTACTTCCTTTGCAACGTCCCTGTTGTTGTGGCAAAACATGTTTGTTTTGTCTGGTTTTCACAGCCTTTGGCTTTATGGATATTGGTAGTTAAGTTTTGTTAATATCTGTGTGAACTGATGCCCAGTTTTTTGGTGGACAAAATTGGGTTCATTGTTAGTGAGCCAGAAAATTGTCACTTAACACAGGGAGGCTTTTATTAGTCTTCAGGTCCCCAATTTCTACCTGTTAAGACAAATAAATGCAGTTTCTACTACTGTGATGAATTGTACCTACCTAGTTGTTAGGAGTGTTCCCTGCAGGTGAACGTGTTGAAGCTGCAAGCAGCGCTCCCGGGGCGCTCTCGGCTGTGCAGGGTACTCACAACTCAAAGGTGGATGGGCCCTGTTCTCGCTGAGCTCATGGCTATAGAAGGACATGTCTGGGCTTTTCCCAGATAGCTCATCACAGATTATGGAACTGCTTTAATTCATTTTTACAGACGTTTGCATATTTTAAAACACGTATAGTTTGCTGTAGAATCGATTAGGCTTGTTATAGACGTGGGGCCTTCTTTGTTGAGTGCTGGCCGTTTGCAGGACACAGGCTGGTGGCTGGAGAGGCCGGCGATGGTGTGGGTCAGTGTGAAGGGGACGAGTGGCCCTGTTAGAGCTGTGTGAGGAAGTAAGGGACACGAAGCATAGTGAGGGTAAAATCAAAGTCAGGTGCAGAAGGCAAAGAGGTAGAGTCGGTTTGCTCGTTAAGCATTATCAAGTATTTGTCAAGTGCTGATTATGTAGTAGGCCGTGATGCATTGTGCTGTGCGAAATGGAAAGAATATCTGTCTTAATGGAGCTTACCTTCTTATAAACATACTCAGGCACCCTTGTTCAGAAGCTAAAGGATTAAAAGTGACTAAAAAACTTTTTGTGGAAATATTTTTTAATGTGACCTTATAACATTTTTTATTTTTTGCATTTTTTTAGAAAATGGCTCCAAAGGGTAAATGAAGCGGGAAAAATACATAGATGCAGCATTGCGTGCAGCCTCTCCAGATGTTCGAGGATAATATTCCAGAGAGAAATTGATTCCCTTGGATTAGGTAACTAGTCAGAATGAAGAAGATTAGTCTTAAAACCTTCCGGAAATCTTTCAACTTGAATAAAAGTAAAGAAGAAGCGGATTTTATGGTTGTACAACAACCATCCCTAGCCGGTGACTTTGGAAAAGAGGATTCCTTATTTGGTAGCTGCTATGGGAAGGATATAGCCAGCTGTGATCTCAACAGCGAAGATGAGAAAGGCGGAAAGAGTAGATCAAAAAGTGAAAGCCTAATGGGTACGTTGAAAAGACGGCTCTCTGCGAAACAGAAGCCGAAGGGCAAGGGCGGCGCGCCCTCTGGGGGCTCCGCGGACGAGGACACCTTCTCATCCTCCTCAGCCCCCATCGTCTTCAAGGATGTGAGGGCGCAGAGGCCCATGAGGTCCACCTCCCTGCGCAGCCACCACTACAGCCCCACGCCGTGGCCCCTGCGCCCCACCACGTCGGAGGAGACGTGCATCAAGATGGAGGTGAGGGTCAAGGCCCTGGTCCACTCGCCCGGCCCGGGCCCGGCCCTGAACGGCGTGCGCAAGGACTTCCACGACCTCCAGGCCGACACCGCGTGCCAAGAACAGACGAACTCGCTCAAGAGTTCCGAGTCTCAGGATGGGGACCTGCGTCTCCACCTAGAAGAACATGTGCCTGTCGTTATCGGACTCGTGCCTCAGGACTACATTCAGTACACTGTGCCTTTGGAGGAGGGGATGTACCCTCTGGAAGGGCCGCGCGGCTATTGTCTGGACGGCTCCTCCCCCATGGAAGTCTCCGCGGTCCCTCCTCCAGTGGGAGGGGGCTCCTTCCCCGAAGACGAGAATCAGGTAGACCCGGACCTCGTGGTGGCCCCAGAGATCTTCGTGGACCAGTCGGTGAACGGCTTGCTGATCGGCACCACGGGGGTCGGCGTCGTGCTGCAGAGCCCGAGGGCGAGTCCCGACGACGCCCCGCCACTCTCACCGTTGCTACCTCCCCTGCAGACGAATCAGATCCAAAGGAACTTCGGCGGGCTCGCCGGCTCCGACGCCCACGTGGCCGAAAGTATGCGCTGTCACTTGAATTTCGACCCTAACTCTGCCCCCGGGGTTGCCAGAGTTTATGACTCGGTGCAGAGTAGCGGTCCCATGGTCGTGACAAGCCTTACAGAGGAGCTGAAGAAACTTGCGAAACAGGGATGGTACTGGGGCCCCATCACCCGCTGGGAGGCAGAAGGGAAGCTGGCCAATGTTCCGGACGGTTCTTTCCTCGTTCGGGACAGTTCTGACGACCGCTACCTTTTAAGCTTGAGCTTTCGCTCGCATGGCAAGACCCTTCACACTAGAATCGAACATTCAAATGGTAGGTTTAGCTTTTACGAACAGCCGGACGTGGAAGGACACACGTCTATCGTGGACCTGATCGAGCACTCGGTCAGGGACTCCGAGAACGGGGCCTTCTGTTACTCCCGGTCTCGCCTGCCGGGCTCGGCCACCTACCCCGTCAGGCTGACCAACCCCGTGTCCCGCTTCATGCAGGTGCGCTCCCTGCAGTACCTGTGCCGGTTCGTCATCCGTCAGTACACCAGGATAGACCTGATTCAGAAGCTGCCTCTGCCAAACAAAATGAAGGATTACTTACAGGAGAAGCACTACTGAGAGGCTCTGAGAACCCTGTGTCTTGCACTTGGGGAGGAAGAAAAAGAGATTGAAATACAGTTTACAGACTCTCCATTGCTATCAGAATCTTTTGCTGCCATACTGTTTCAGTTTTATGTGTAAAAGAGTAACCAGTTCGTTCAGGGGTGGGGAAGTGTCGGCAAGGTGTCTTGGGTTTACTTTGGTTCTTTAAAGAGGGAAGTCTTGAGGTTTTACAAGAGTGAGCTATCTTCCATCAGTGTGCAGAATAGTCACAATGTGAATGATCAGATTCTCCTTACCCACCCCGCCCCCCCCCCGTCCTTTGCTGCTATCCACTGTGATTTTTATGCATTAAAAGCACATTTCATGTGTATTCAATCCTAAGTAAAAGTTAAATGAAACTTATAGAATGAACATTGTTATGTCTCTTTCAATGGCCCGTTTTCAAAGATAGTGTTGAGTAAACATAGCCGTGTGATAAATCACAGAATTCACACCTACACTGAAAATGATTTTTAATTTCATACTTTAGAGGGATTTATTTAGAATTATGAACTGACATAATCTTGGGTAATGGAACAGAGATCTGCTACATATCTTTTACAACATTCATTTCTAAATTATTTTTAAGGTTGTGCTGTTATTTTGGTCGTGAGAAGTTGGACTTTTCTGTTGCCTTCATTTTCATCTTGTGGTTTGTCTGTTTTAATAAATGGCCTTACAGAATTGTAAAGAAATGTATACCACCAATTTAGAAATAGTTGCCTTTTCTGTCATTAAACTCTGGTACAAATTGGCGTAACATAAAGACCTAATGGAACTAGAACTATTAAAGAAATACTAGATGATCATAGTTTCCGGTGTTAAGCAGTTTTATTGTTATCTATACTTTCCTTTGGTAAAATGTTTTACCTGTGATTTCTTTAGCTTAGTCAATGTTTTCTTGGCTGAACTCGATGTAGAAATGATTTTCATAAATGGACTAGATCCTCTTGCAACATAAAGTTTATATAAAGTTTTAAATCGATTTGAATAGATAGAAAGAAAACATTGTTTTAAAGTTGGGTTTATATTTTTCTTTTATGCAGTCACTATTAAGATGTGGTAGATTTGACCCTTCCTTCCCCCCACCATAAAAAACAAAAACAGAAAACCAAAGGGCTTCCCTGGTGGCGCAGCGGTTGAGAGTCCGCCTGCCGATGCAGGGGACGCGGGTTCGTGCCCCGGTCCGGGAGGATCCCACGTGCCGCGGGGCGGCTGGGCCCGTGAGCCGTGGCCGCTGCGCCTGCGCGTCCGGAGCCTGTGCTCCGCAACGGGAGAGGCCACAACAGTGAGAGGCCCGCGTACCGAAAAAAAAAACAAAAAACTAAAAACCAAAAGAACCCAGTGACTTTAGTTGAAAAATTGTGGAGATTGTTGAGTAGCATGTAAGAAAAATATTAAAACCAAATCAGGTGTATGGAAGTGTTTGCCTACCATATATACTGACCTTTAAAAATAGGTTTTCTATTTGTTTCTTTTTAAGTCCTTAGTAAATTGACATCATTAGTTTTTTCATCTCTTTTGAGTCATTCCTTTGGGCCGGGGTGGAGTATGTTACCTCCAATACTTTTTAGTTATTTTGAAATGCAGTGTTTATTTACTGCATGATTCTTTAGTATTTCAGAATTGCTCCATCCAGAAGATGTTTCTAGCTACATAACTTTAAAGGAAATGTTTCCCTCTCAGATGAAACATGTAATTTAAGACATTTCTTCCTTTGTCCCTCGGTTTTCCTGTCTCTTACCCCCATTTAAAAACAAGAGTAAAGGTCTTAGATCAAATTTAATAGCGTTGTCATTCAGACATAAGCAGTATCCCCATTTTTTTTCTCTATTTGTGTTTTAGAGTCAACTGAGAATTACCAAGAGAAGGCACAATGCCATAATATGATATTTTGACTTAAAGGGGAAAAGGTACTTAATTTTGGTGGAATGTTTGATTGTACCTTGTTACAAAGACTCCTCTTTCATTTTCTGATGTTTTCACCTAATAAGATGGAATATGGAGTATACTGTAATAATATAATTTAAGTGTTCATTGTAAGCTATTTGGATTAAGAACTATTACAGAGTTGTAAACTTGTTATCAAATTAATGCAAGACATTTAAACTATTTTTTTGCAAAACTATTTATTTTTAAACAATTTAAAATATATTAGGGTGAGTTAAAAGTCCCTGTGCATCTATATTAGATGGCAGGTATTGTCACAGAGTCACTGTGTATGAATTATAAATGTTGAGATGGCTTCTCCACGTTTCTAGAAGCATTTACATGTACTCTTTGTGAGATCGTGGTGCACAGAGGTCTTTGGACTGCCCTGAACCCCGTCTTAATGTGGGCGTAGCCTGTTCCCCACGCCTTCCTCATGATACCATGTGTTTAAGATCTAGCCATTTGCTTTCAAGTTAAGATCATTCTGATTTCCATATAAATGGTCTTAAAATTGTATTTTGTGTTTTCATGGAGGGCAAGTCTGTTCTAATTCAGAAAGCCAATCTTTAATGTGCTTTTTTATGTTCATAATATAAAATACTTTTAAGTAAAATGCCCTATTCTAATCCAATTTCAAATTTCTAGGGTCTGATAGTGTATCAGTAAAAATAAAAATATTTGCCAAGAAGTTATTTACAAATAGAGAAAGGAGTGTTGCAATATTTTCTGCTTTCGTTTAAAGAGAACCATTTGGCATATAGGCAGTACAACATAATGTGAAAGACTGGCTTCGTAGGGTAGTAAAACAGTCTGGTTAAAATTGGAAAGGGGAAAAAGAGATCGTCCTGTAGTTTTGTCTAGGTAGCATTTGGTTGAATTTCTGGATTCTGTTGAATGGTAGCTTAGATGACATGGGCACTACCTGTCAGTGATTTCTTAAATATGTGTTCCTCAGAATCTGAGCTCAAGGCAAGAAAAAGAAAACAAGAACGCTGTCTCTTTCGGCCATAATAAATGAATCAGAGTTGCTTTTATCAACTATCTCATCACAAGCATGATGGAGGCCAGAAGCTATTTCCAGTGTTACTAGGACACTATTATGCAATTTTACAAATAATAAGAAAGCGTAGAAAGTACGTGAAAAAGTCTCTTTCTAAGGAAAACCGTTCTCTGGTGCAATAATGTGAAAATTTTGGTAGGTCAAAAAATATCACAGGAAACAATCATAGAACTAAAAATAGTCGTTAAGGAAACCAGCTACACAGGGCAACCATCTTGCTGTTAAAGAAATTCATGTGCCAAAAGGCTAAATCACGGGCATATAGGAAATAAAACCCAAGGATATACACATGATAATTTCTGAGCCAGTATTACTGAAACAGGATAAAAGTTGCTGAAATCTTACGTAAGTTGTGTGCAGTGTCTGCTAGTGCTACCAGTCTGAATATCTCCCTTAACAATGCTTTCAGAAATGCCGGTTTTGATCATTGTACATTTCACATTGTATATGAGAGATACTTGCTTTATGAATGATGCAAAGTAATGTATTTTAAATCTTCATGGCTTTTCATCGAATGCAAAGTCTTAAATTGAAAATGAAATCATACTACCAGCAATAGACCGTTTTGTTGAAAACTCTAATAAGGAACAGTCGCCAGTTCCGTAAATAACTTTAAAATTCTAGAATAAAGTATTGGTATGCTAGTAATCACAAATTCGGTTTCTTTTAATACTTTTTTAATCCTGTAAAGATTTTTTATGAACATCCTTTTTTATTAATCAGTTATAACATGGCGAATGTGTAGCTGCCGTTTCTGAAAAGTGATCCAAACTCTACATCCAGAGATGATGAAAAATTCTTATAGAATTTTGTAATAAGTATACATGTTGGGTTAAAGAAATTTTATAGTCGTTGGAGTGCCATGGAATTAATACTTGCAATCCAGATTGCTGTAGTTTACACTTTTCTGTATGTTTCCAATCAGGTGTGTACCATTTGTACTGAGAACACCACAGAATGAATTATCCAAAGTCCATTGATTTTAATACGTGTTTTGGTTTGTAAACAAATTAGAGTAATTTCTTGCACATTTTTGGAAATTAATCGTATAAAGAATTTATGTATCTGCTTCTAGATACAGTGTGTAAATAAAAATTTCATTCACAAGGTCTGCCTTGCAGTCTATTTAATAACCAGATGCAGAGTTGGATTTTAATTAGTATAAGGTTAACCAGATAATTTCTGGATGTCCCATAAACTGGGCAGCTACTGGAGGGGTAGGTACCAACACATTTTAGTAAAACAGCAAAAGTGAAATGGTGACATAGGAGACATCAAACAAATTAGGAATCAGCCAATGTTGCTGATATCCTAGAGCCTTCAATACAGAGGCTGGAGTGAGTTGGCAGAACGTTTGCAAAGCAAAGACTAATTAAAATTAACACAGTAATAAAGCCTCACTAAAAGAATGTTAGGCCTAATGGTAAAATGCTTGGATTGTGACATTTAAAAAAATATGTCCCTTATTACTTAATGGTATTTCATAGATATAGAACCAGGTTACCAAAATGGTGCTTTGTGTAGAAGTCATTTAGAAATTCCTTCATAGTCAAGAATGATTTCTCATAGCCACTGAACTTCATTGTATGCTTTTAAAGTTCTTAAACACCACATTGGGTTAAATGTTCTTTCGTGTTTTGTTGTTCTGTTACTTTTTAACAGGTCTTTTTATCATAGCTGATACAAAGATAAATTTTTAAATGACCTTGTTCAGAATATATCACAAATTTTGACTTGCATAGACTCCAAATAATGCCACGTTCTAACCACATTTTCCAGAACTGGTATCAGTTGACAGCATTGATTGTAATGTCAGACTTTGCTGATGGTGGTGCTAATGAAATACGAAATTAAGGAAAGAGAATGGTCAGGCCTTAAGGACTATGTAGAAGTATAGACTTCGGAAACTTACAGCCTAGCCAGATAAACAGATTCTGACTCATTCAACAAGAGCAAGACTTGCTGTCCAGTATGAGATGACTTACTGAGAACATCGGGTCCACCTCAGAGCGTCCTAATTGATTATCATGCTGACCATAGTCAATTTCTTGTACTCCCTCCCACCTCACCTTTAAATTCTTTTTTTTCAACCTCACAGATTTTACTTATTCTTATACTAGACCTTCAACTTTCTGAATCAAAAATATCTTAACCTTTATTTCACTTCAGTTTAGTCCTTATTGTCTGCTATTTTAACCTCCAATCTAGTTTTCTTTTTTTCTTTCAACGCTTCAGCTTTATTTAAACTTCATTATTTTTTAAAAAATTTCCTTTAATTCTTTTGGCTTATTCATATTCCAGTCTCCAGTTCTAAGGGCTTCCCAACCTTCTGAAACATCTTTTTAAGAAAATTGACTAGCATTCTTCCTGCTCTTTTTGCATGACTTGTCTTGCGAATGGATGTTTCTGCCTCAGCTTCTTTGTTCCCAGCATCCCCGTCCCCCTTCCCCAAGCCTCCTTCCCAGAGTCCAGGGCCTCCTGTTAACACCAGGGCCTGGCACTGACGAAGAACCCAGTAGGAGTGGGTGTCTGCATTAAAAATCCATTTCTGAGCACAGCTGAATTTTGTAGCCAGACTCGTGGAGTTTTGTTTTAAATTGCATTTTCCCTACTTAATACCAGGCAGCCTCACCACCTCTTCCAGAAGGGCTGGAGGAGGGTGAGGGTCCTCTTGGGAAAGGCTCCTTCAGACTGTAAAAGCTAAGGAGAAGCTGGCCAGAGCTGGGATTATTTTTACAGGGTTTATGAACAGGGCCAGTTGCCTTTGCCTAGAGGTCATTTTGGGCCATCAGATTCTGTCCTTGGTAACTTACTTGCAAATAAAGGGTCCATCTTAAGTTGAAAAGAAGACTCTTTTTGATCATGAGCCATGGATTTCCCCACACCAAGGACGTTTTAGGAAGCACAGATGCTTTTAGGAAGCTAGCTTTTTCTGGTCTCTCACTTTGTTCTGTAAGTCTAATAGACACTAGCTTTTGATAACACCAGCCTAGGTCACAAGTGAAGTTGTATAATTTTCTCTTAAATAAATGGAATTCCACCCTAGAATCCCGTTAAAGAGGACTTCCCTTCCTTTGTGTAAATAATCTGGCCTCTGGCGCCGTTCCACCCCAACAGCTTTAAGAGGTAGTGTCTCTGGTCCTCTCCATTGAGAACTGTCGCTCTGAAACCACCTCCTCACCTAATGCCTTTGTCACAGCCCACTTCTCCTTACTGTACTCCTTGACACACTGTTCTCTTGTGGCTGGCGACTGGTGAGCGCCATTTGGCCCTACGTATTACCAGCCTAACAGTGACTGTTCGGTGTGACACTTGCCTGGAAAACCAATAGATGTATATCTTTAAATGCAGAAGAATCCATTTCCCTGCAAAAACCGGGGGTTCTCTGGGAGTCTACTTAGTAGAATTGACGGATGAAACCAGAGAGCTGGATCTTACACCATTCATTTCTTAATTATAATAGCAAACACATTGTGCAAATATATGTACTGCTAGTACCTAACATATTTCACATCCTCATAACAGCCCTATGCAAGGCAGGCACTTGAGGGTCATAAAAAAGGAAACTGAGGCAGAGGTAAACTTCCCCGAGGCCACAAAGAACCCAGTTTTAAACTCATGCGGTCGGGCTCCGAAATCTATGTTCTAATCCCATGTGAAATACTTCCTTTCTTCAGGGTTTTCTATTATTTAGAGCGTTTCTCTCTGTGATTGTCGGGGGAAAGAACTGTAGCAGAAGCAAGTGAGTGACCTACTATCTCCTCTAGGGGACTACTCTGTAGTTTAAACAACTTACGGAGGCCTAACTGGTGGTGTATCTGGGGGGCTTCGTATTCTATTGCTGAGGAAGGGCGGCCACTGCTTTCCCTTGGATAGCCTCGTCAAGTTTCTTAAAACTACCTAATATACTAATGTAGGAACAAGATTCAGTGACGTTGAACTCTTGGGACGACTTCTCCACATGTTTGGTGCATGAGGAAAAGTGTTAATTCTGCTTTTTTTTTTTTTTTTTGCTAATGAATTTGATCAGATTGCCTGAGACATTCATTGTGCCCTGTTGTACTAGGAGCCATGGTTTTTTGCTTTATAGCAGAAAAAAAGACTCCACCCTTTCTCTTTCATTTCCTATACCCATGCTTGGCCAAGTCTCTTCCACACCCTGAGCAAGAACTTCCTTCCAAAAGAAGTTCTAACACCCTATGTTCAGCTTCTCTGCCCATACCTAAATGAGTAGAAAAATTAACCACCCGTGTTCATATGATAATTATGATCAGGCTAAGGGAAATTCCCCTCCATACTTCTGGGAAATAGTGATTTATATTATACACAGCTCAGTACCATTAAAACAAATGCTCTTTTCATTATGGACTTGGAATCGTTGTCCCAAACTCTGTCAGCACATATGATTAGCCTGAAAAGTTTAGAGAATTAGGTGAAACTGAAAGTAGCTAAGTTCTGTTTAAAATGAGTTTTAGTGTTTCTCATAGTGCAAGTCGGAGAGCAATGAATTCTATCATTTTTTGTTGAACTGAAATATCTTTATTTTACCCCGTTTTTGAAAGATGTTTCCACTAGATATAGAATTCTGGGCTGACTGTATTTTTCTCCTTATGCACTTTAAAAATACCATTCCATTGTCTTCAGGGCCCCAATGTTGCTGATGAGAAATTAGCCATCATTTGTATTATTGTTCCTCTGTCAATTTTGTGTAATCCTCTCACCCCCAGCAGCTTTTAAGATTTTTCTCTTTCTCTTTATTATTTTATCTTTTTTATTTTTCTCTGTATCTTTATTTTTCAGTAGTCTGATTGCAAAGTACTGAGTTGCGTGTTTCTCTTTGTATTTATCCTGCTTGGGATTTATTGTGCTTCTTGGATCTGTAAGTCATGTCTTTCACCAACTTTAGGAAATTTTTGTTAAATTATTTATTTAAATACTTTCTGTGCCTTTCTGGCTGTCCTCTCCCTGTAGGATTCCAATTTCATGTGTGTTAGACTGCTTGATATTTTCCGAAATATCATTGAGGCTCTTTATTTGCTCAACCATTTTTCTCTCAGTGCTTCAGATTGTATAATTTCTCTTGATGGAGCTTTAAATTAATTAATCCTTACATCTGCAACCTCCAGGTTATTGTTAAGCCCATCATTTACTTATTTGGCTGCGCCGGGTCTTAGTTGTGGCATGCAGGATCTTTGCTGCGGCATGTGGGATCTAGTTCCCCGACCAGGGATTGAACCCAGGCCCCCTGCCTTGGGTGTGTGGAGTCTTAACCACTGGACCACCAGGGAAGTCCCTACACTGAGGTGTGTTTTTTTTTAAACATCTTTATTGGAGTATAATTGTTTTACAATGTGTTAGTTTCTGCTGTATAACAAAGTGAATCAGCTATATGTATACATATATCCCCATATCCCCTCCCTATTGCATCTCCCTCCCACCCACCCTATCCTACCCGTCGAGGTGGTCACAAAGCACGGAGCTGATCTCCCTATGCTATGCGGCTGCTTTCCACTAGCTATCTATTTTACATTTGGTAGTGTATTTATGTCAGTGCTACTCTCACTTCATCCCAGCTTACCCTTCCCCCTCCCCATGTTCTCAAGTCCATTCTCTATGTCTGTGCCTTTATTCCTGTCCTGCCCCTAGGTTCTTCAGAACCTTTTTTTTTTTTTTTAGATTCCATATATATGTGTTGGCATATGGTGTGTGTTTTTCTCTTTCTGACTTACTTCACTCTGTAGGACAGTCTCTAGGTCCATCCACCTCACTGCAGATAACTCAATTTAGTTTCTTTTTACGGCTGAGCAATATTCCATTATATATATGCGCCACATCTTCTTTATCCGTTCATCTGTCAATGGACACTTAGGTTGCTTCCAGCTACACTGAGTTTTGATAGAGATCAAAGAAAATGTGAAAATCCTCTCAGAATAAAGTCACCTCATTAAGATGAGAACAGAGAGGAGGTTATCAGAATTTTACTACTGGTTTTACTACATTTTAACTTTAATAAATATTGCCTGAACTAAAACACTTTAAAAATTCTAAAGTATCTTAATTAAAAATAACTTTAATCTTTCGATAGTTAATAATTTTTTTAAAATAAATTTATTTATTTAATTTTTGCTGCATTGGGTCTTTGTTGCTGCATGCAGGCTTTCTCTAGTTGTGGCAAGCAGGGGCTACTCTTCATGTGGTACACGGACTTCTCATTGTGGTGGCTTCTCTTGTTGCAGAGCATGGGCTCTAGGTGCACGGGCTTCAGTAGTTGTGGCATGTGGGCTTCAGAGCGCAGGCTCAGTAGTTGTGGCACACAGGCTTAGTTGCTCCATGGCATGTGGGATCTTCCTGGACCAGGGCTCGAACCTGTGTCCCCTGCATTGGCAGGTGGATTTTTAATCAGTGTGCCACCAGGGAAGCCCATTGATAGTTAATAATTTTCAGATACATGAATTGCAGAGTAGATACAAGATTCCCTGGGCATGAAATTTCCTACATTCCCTACATTTCTCATTTTCTTTTTTTCCCTAAAAAATAGTGTGCTGTGGTATGAAGACTCTGCTGTGCCCAGAGCATTCACTCCATAGAACATCAGGTATTGCGTGCACCTTTCGACCCATCTATGGATATAAAGAAAAGTCTTTGTCTTACTGAACTGTTTAAAGGGACAGCTTTTATTATAACAAGGTTAAGAACTTAGTATTGCCCAACTGGCAGAAATTAATTTCTTTCCCATTTGGTTAGATGTTTGGTTGTAATGATAGTTCTCATGGTACATATGACCTATAATAGTGTTTTTGGTAGTTTAAAAGTTCTAGACAAACCCAGTCCATAACCAAGAGAACTTTTTCCACCTTTCATCATCAGTAGATGAATTTGCTCTGGATGGAAAACATCCTGGGATTAATTTGCTTTTACTCTGCTCTTGCCACCCCCATCCCTGGAGTCTTCTAACCCTAACTCAGCCTGTTTGCCTTTCCAGAAACAGCATTTTTATTCATTCTATATTGACTTGCGCATGATGTACGGTATCTAACAAAATTCCCTTTTGAAAATGAGAATTGATTTTGGGGGGAGAGGTAGAGATTAATTTCTAAAATATTTCCTCCATGTGAAAAGATTAAAGGTAAAAGGAAATCTCAGTTGCTGAAATGATTCCATGAAAGGTTAATATCTACACCCTCTTTTCCTTCTTTTGGTACAGCACTGCCTTTCCTTATAGGTCTCCAAATGAAGCTATTTTAATGAAAAAAATATGACAAAGCACAAGACAAAAATATACATCAATACTTTTCTCTGCTGTGACCTCAGGGCTCTCAATAAAGTGTGCTTGCATGTCCCTCAGTAACTTTCAAAATGATTTTTTCATGGCTTTGATCACTTTCTGAATTGGTTTCTTGATTTCAGGCAATGGTCTCATTTTCACATGGGAATGCTTCTTCAAGAAGTAACATGGTTGAGAAACCAAACTTTGATCTATATCCTTTGATTATGGAAAAAATACGAATGTAATTCACTTATGGAAACCATGTAATTTTTAGAGCCTTCAGTTAAGAAGCACAGCTGAGGCGTGGTGTGTAGAAGTTTATATTTATGCCTTCAAGGTCTCACTCAGATCCTGACTACTTATTTCCCCAGTAATGATGGTTGATGGTTGGTTTTGATTGCTTTAAAAGTGATTTCATTTTCTTTCTTTTTTTGGTCTGCTTCTGAGGAAGTAGTTTTTCACTGTTTAGAACTTAAAGACAATTGGTGGAATCCAGAAATTTGGCAAATGCCAACTAGAAAGGGAAGTCTGAACTTGAGTTATTAGAGCAATTTGAACCAGATATTGATTTTTTTCTTCTTTACATATTGAAATACCTACACTTTTATATTATTTCTAGTCATTTGTGGCTTTTCAAGCTATGTACATTTGCCGTGTGATGGGAAGATATGTTTGCCGTGGGATGAGAAGATTAAATGTTAATTCTGCATTTAACTAAATTAATAATTTAATTAATATGAGTTATTAGCTCAAGGGCACAAAAGAGTTCATCTAAGTACATTAAATATGTAACATTTATTAACTACTAAATTTCTAACCTTCATCATTAATTGATAGCATCTTGGATTTAACCTTTTTGTTAAACTGCTTCAGTTGAAAGGATTTCTCTATAGGAACTGGGTGATAAAACTGTAACAGGGTGGGAATATATTTCTATTGTTTTCAGAGGAAGTTGAAGTGTAAGAGGTCTAAATGTTCAAATAACACAAAACTCTTAGTAAAACTCTGGGTAAAAGAAATAAATGTACTGTACTTATGTTTTTCAGTTTTCATTTCCATGTTAGCCTTAGGCTAAAAATTCAGTTTTAGTATCATAATGTTTGTTTCCATTCAGAGCTTGTGATAGAAATGAATTCGGAGGTTGAATATATATTAAGGTAATCTGTTTGAATTTAGTATAAAATTTTCAGTTGCATTCTCAGCAATTTACAGCTTAGTAAATTTTATTTTTCATCTAAATAAATTACAGGATAAAGTTCTGGAGCAAATTTCCTAATAGTCTAGGTCTTACATCATACTGAATCAGATATTATATGTTCATAGCTCTCATTTTAGCAATTAATCATAGACTGCTTAACTGTTCACTGTATAGCTGTCTGGGCTCCACAAAGATGATAAAAACCCAGAAATTAAGGTTATAACATTGCCATAGTATTCAGCATCCAGGACATGATGAGCTTTCATTAAAATTTTACTAAAATTAATAATAATTTTCTTTGTAGGCATGTATGCCAAAATTGTTCACAATAAAGAGAAGGGTGATTAGAAAATTATTGAAGTCTTTCTTTTCTTCATTATCTTGAATCCTTAAAATCATCTTTATCTTAAAATCCGTAAATATCATGAATCTTTTCTATCTATAATGTACATATAAATCTTAACTTTTTCATATCTTGCAAGCAGGACCATATATGTTTCCAGTATAAATTTTATTTATTTTTTATTTTTATTTTTATTTATTTTAAATTTTTATTTATTTTTATTTTTATTTTTTTGTGGTACGTGGGCCTCTCACTGCTGTGGCCTCTCCTGTTGCGGAGCACAGGCTCCGGACGCGCAGGCTCAGCGGCCATGGCTCACGGGCCCAGCCGCTCCGCGGCATGTGGGATCCTCCCGGACCAGGGCACAAACCCGTGTCCTCTGCATCAGCAGGTGGACTCTCAACCACAGCACCACCAGGGAAGCCCCAGTATAAATTTTAAAATGAAAAATAAAAAAGGAAAATTGTAATCATTGATGATTATATTTGAGTATTCTAGAATCTAGAGAAATTTAGGTTGTTGAACATCAGAATCACAAAGAGTCCATTGAACCACATTTCCTACTGTTCTATTAGGTAGAAGGAGGAGGTGTTACAGGAGGAAGAAATAGCTAAAGCTCTTTGTTTCTATAAAAAGTAAATAAAGGGTGAAAAGTAAAAAATAAGGAGAGAGTAAGAAAGCTAGGGTTTTTATTTCTCTCTACATTTTGGGTCCCACATTTCCAGAAAGAGTTAATTCTTTAAAACAATAGTCCTGGGCTTCCCTGGTGGCGCAGTGGTTGGGAGTCCGCCTGCCGATGCAGGGAGCGCGGGTTCGTGCCCCGGTCCGGGAGGGTCCCACGTGCCGCGGAGCGGCTGGGCCCGTGAGCCGTGGCCGCTGAGCCTGCGCATCCGGAGCCTGTGCTTCGCAGCGGTAGGGGCCACAACAGTGAGAGGCCCGCATATCACACACACACAAAAAAACAATAGTCCTCAAATGGGGTTAAGTATATAAAAGTCTAGAGGTTAAGTACATGAAAATGATTTTAAAATATGGAAGCATAGATATTTCAGGGAGTCATTTCCCAGATTGTCAAGTACTATGTCTGTTGTTTTCTAAAACTGATCTTGAGAGCATGCTGTGGTGGAGGTGTCATTCTGGGTAACTCCTTCAAAACTGTCCTTCTCTGTTACTCCATAACTACAAGATGCCATATAGACCACTCTCCACATGATTGTCTCTCAAATCAATGTCATTTTGGAGACAGGGAGGAAGATTTACAACCCAGTACACTACATAGAGCCTAAACACTAAACAAATATGAGGGTAGAATAAAAATATTTTAAGACATGCAAGCTAAACAAAATCATGCACCTTTTCTCAGAGAGCTACTGGAGCATGTGCTCCAACAAAAAAGAGGGAGTAAAAGGGACAGTTAATCATCAACATAGGAGAAATGTGAAGGGAATCCTGGAAGTGATACCAAAAGAGTATCTCCAGGTCATTAGCTATAATAGATTCGAGAACAATCAATCTAAGTTTAAATGAAAGGGCATAAGGCCAAGGAGAGGTATTTTCAAGAAAAGAAAAAAAATTACTAGATTTTCTGCTGTGTTTGAATGTACTGAGAAATGATTTCCAATTTTGATGAGAACCTCAAAGATGATTGATACATAGAAAATTAAGTGAATGAAAGAAATGACATATATGTAAGAAAGAAAAAACTAATCATAGCATAATATCTATTTTGGTTATAAAAATATTTATATGCTTATAATAATGTAAATACCTGGATAATGATGTAAGCAAAAATTGGATAGAATATTTGGTTAACTCATTGGGAAATTTGTAGAATGGGGAAAGGAGGAGGGTGTATATGTGAATGTGTGGGCACATTAAAGAGTTAAATCTTTATCTTAATGTTAAGGCTCAAACAAGAAATTCAGAAATAATAATATACACTCATAAAATAATTTTTTAAAGACTTTGGAATTGGGATGGGGAGTAGTGAGTGTGATAGGTAGATGCCCCAAAGATGTTCAGGTCCTAATCCCCAGAACACGTGAATATGTTAAGTAACATGACAAGAGAGACTTTCCAGATGTGTTTCTTTTCTTTTCTTTTCTTTCTTTCTTTTTTTCAATGCTTCGGGGGAAGCTCTGGTTTTTTTGTTTTATTTATTTATTTATTTATTTATTTAGTCTGTACCTGGTCTTAGTAGTGGCACATGGGATCTTCATTGCAGCATGCGGGATCTTTAGTTGCAAGTGCAGACTTCTTAGTTGTGGCATGCAACTCTTAGTTGTGGCATGCATGTGGGATCTGGTTCCCCGAACAGGGATCGAACCTGGGCCCCCTGCTTTGGGAGCACAGAGTCTTACCCCCTGGACCACCAGGGAAGTCCCTACAGATGTGTTTCAATTAAGGATTTTGAAATTGGGACATTATCCTTGATTATCTAAGTGGATCCAATCTAATCATATGAACCTTTGACAACAGAGAACTGTTCCTGGCTGAAGTCAGAGGGAGGAGAGAGAAGGAAAGAGAGGGAGGGAGGGAGATGTGACCACAGTGGAGGTAGGAGAGATGCAAAACATGAGAGGGACCTGACCAATCATTTCTGGCTTTGAAGATGAAGGGAGGGGGCATGACCCTAGGAATATGGGCAGCCCCTAGAAGTTGGGAACAGCCTTTTGTGTTGCAAAGATCTGGGTAATGTTTACTGCCTAAGATGGCACGTAGGTCCTGCCAGTTTCCAAAAATGGTTGAGAGCCATGGCCCCCAGCTCTGGCTGCATAGCACAGTTACCTGGGGAGCTGTTAGTCCCATGGCCAGACCTCCCCCCAGACCTGCTGGATCACAGTGGAGAGGCTCATGCATGTGATCATCACCAGCGTTAAAATAATCGAACCTAAAGACGTAAGACTGATCTTGAGTGGCACATTAACTCACCTTGAAAATTCCTCTTAAAAGTTTCATAAATCAGTCTAAGCAGCTGTGACAAAACAGCCAGTTCTTCCTTCTTCCATGCTCTTCCTTTCTTTATGCAGATACAAGTTTTTGACCTATATCATATTCCTTCTCTCTAAAGAACTTCTTTTAACATTTCTTACAAGGATGGTCTGCTGACAACAAATTCTCTCAGTGTCTGTTTGTCTGAGAAGTACTTTATTTCTCCTTTACTTTTAAAGGATAATTTCATAGAGCACAGAATCCTGGGTTGGTGAGGTTTTTTCCTCTCAACGCTTTAAATATTTCACTTCACTTTCTCCTTGTTTGCATGGTTTCTGAGGAGAAGTTAGATGTAATTCTTATCTTTGTTTCCCTGTAGGTGAGGTGTTTTTCCCTTCTGGCTACTTTCAGGACTTTCTTGGTTTTTCTTAATCTGTGATTTTCTGTAATTTGAAAGGGATATACCTAGGTGTAGTTTTTTGGGCATTTATCCTGCTTGGTGTTCTCTGAGCTTCCTCAGATGAATTAACTTAGAGGAGGTAAGAATGCTTTGAGGTTGGTTCTATTACTGCTCCCACAGTAAACTCCATCAGTTAGCTTAAGGCAGTGAGCAGTTAAATCATGCGGCTAGTATGTGACAAGGCAAGGGTTTGCACTCAGGCAGGACTGTTGATATTCTAAAGGCCCTATGGTTCACGTAGACTTTATTCCCAACCACCTCACATTATTTTGAAAGAGTTGTGGCATGCCTTATTAATACATGAAAACAAAATGCTCACTTAGCCTCAGTTACCTCTCAAATAGTACTTAATATATATCTAAACTATCTCTTCCCTCTCTGCTACTGCTAGTTGCTCTATTTTTGCTTATTTTGTAGACCTTATTTTCAAATATCTCTGACTTTTAAGAATTCCTTTGTATCAGTGCTTTCCTTATATTGTTTTTTCTTTTTTTTATTCCAAATGTTTAGGAGACAAAAAATGACTGTGGTGCCTTAATTACAATGATTTCAATGAGCTGGTTTGACTTGCCTTTTTGTCTGTGTTCCCTCTGAATCCTGTCCTAGTTTCCGGGAGGTGTAAGGAGCTGAGTGATTCATTTGGATCATCTGCTGTCATCAGGAAAGAGTGCCAGAGGGACAGAGGCTAGACTGGGATTTAAGATAACTGGAATCTAATCTCTGCTGGCTTACTGGCTGTCTTTATGTGGGGCTACATGTTGACTGTGATGTATAGGTGATCACTTAATTTCCTGTTCTTTGTATATTTTCCCTCTAAAATGGCAGTAATTATTCTTTATCCCTTCTCCCCCCACACACAAGGATATTGCAAAGATTAATTATTATTAAAAACAATATTATCAAGAGATAATTTGCTATATGAATATAAGAAATGATTCTCATGATTTCCTTGATCTTTATACCTGTGCCTGTAGGGTAAATAAGCACGTTCTCAATGAAGAGGGAGTGGTGAAATTCCTTCCAGAGAAGTCTGGCTCTCATTCTAAATTGCCCTGGAGGCTTGGGAACCCTGGAATTGTTCCAACTGGTTCTTACTCTACCAGGTAAATATTTCCATGAAACTAACAAGCTGTTTAAATTGATTATTCATGGATTCGGCCATAACTGTTGCCAGTTCTTGAGTTATTTTTGTGTTATATTTTTAGGGCCCCTATAATTTTGTAGGTCCCAATGCTGAATCTGAGTCAGTATTGTTCTCTCAGGTGTCCTGTTAAAAAAGGACATTTATTGCAAACTTAATAAGATATTTAGAGGGAGGTGTTTCCAGATTGGTTTGTGACTTAGTATCATGGGGTCCCATGTTCTTTCTTTCCTATGCTTCCACATCTGTAGCCTGTTTAGTTTTTATCCTTAGATGTCAGGCTTCATGGTCACCAGGTGTTTGCCACACCTACAGACAGCAAGTCTTTATGCGGCCATGTATGAGTGCAGAAGGAGAAGAACTGTTTCCTTTTTTTTTTTTTTTTTTTTTTTGCGTTACGCGGACCTCTCACTGCTGTGGCCTCTCCCGTTGCGGAGCACAGGCTCCGGACGCACAGGCCCAGTGGCCATGGCTCACGGGCCCAGCCGCTCCGCGGCGTGTGGGATCCTCCCAGACCGGGGCACGAACCCGCGTCCCCTGCATCGGCAGGCGGACTCGCAACCACTGCGCCCACCAGGGAAGCCCTACCTGTTTCCTTTTATCCAAGAACAAAAGTCTTTCCCAGAAGTCCCTCTACCTTACATCTCTTTGGGCAGAAGGGGGTCTCATGGCCTCTCTGAGCTACAAAAGTGGCTAGAAAAGGAAGGATCTTGCTTTTTTAGCACCTACATTAGGAGGTGGGCAAGGAGAAAGGATGAGGAATCGCCAACCAAAGTGTTGCAACTAACAATCTCCTTTTCTTTCTTTCCCTTCTACTCCATTTATAGACAGCAATGTCTGCCAACAGCCTCCCTCACTCTTGGAAATGGACTCTGACAAACTTACCGCCGAGGCAGTTGACACTTCCCACGGAGCACGGAAGAATGGGGTTCTGAACTTTGGTACACTAGTTTTGAAAGGTAATCAGCTCCTGTATGTGAATGGATGGAACAGGTCCATTTAAATCACTTTGAAGTTTACCTAGTAGAGCACCACAAAGCTGTGCAAGCTGAAGAATTGAGGGGCAAAGTTGTACTGGCATTGACCTGTTTCTCATAACTGCCTTGGAAGGAGACAGATGACCATTAAGCCTACTGATTTTATAAATGAGGATGAACAGTTAAAGGGGTAGCAGTTTGAAATCTAGGAACTAGGCGTGAACAATTTCATTTCTAGGCTCCGAATGACCA
Organism: Kogia breviceps; assembly: GCF_026419965.1. NCBI lineage: Eukaryota > Metazoa > Chordata > Mammalia > Artiodactyla > Physeteridae > Kogia > Kogia breviceps. The sequence continues at coordinate 6,892,046 of NC_081324.1, read as the reverse complement.
AAGGTGCCAGGACAATAAGTTTTCTGTCCAAAACATGTTTGATATATGTCCATTGACAGCTGGAATTCATCTGAAATTCATGGATCTCTCCTTTTAAATCATTGTTTCTCTGAATTCCATACTTTTACATTGAGATTTGTATTTTGTTTGCCCTAAATAGTCAGAGAATGCATAGGATGGCCTTGTCATTAGGCAGTACACGATACGATCAACTCTATGTTAATTCTAGAATAGTTTCCCATTGATAGGAATGTAGGAAACATGCCGGCATCATTATCCTGGACATTACTCTTTGTTTTTATTGTATTCAATAAAATATTGACTTCAGTAGCTCACCTTGGAAGAAAGTGTGGTGGAGTTCGACTCTCCTTTAGTTTTACCTTAATTGCCAAAATGCCAGGACCCCAAACCTGTCTTCCTCCTAGTGAGGTCAGGTTGGAGACAATGAGCACATCTTTCTGAAGGTGATCTCCTTGATCTGAAGACGAGGAGAACCACTTGATGTGAATAAAACCCAAAGAATTTTGGGAAATGTTGGTGTTTCTTGATCCACTCTCTTTACTTGGGATAGATTTAGCTGGGAGGGGCAGGAACTTCGATACTGCTTAAACAAATAAGGAGTTTCATTTTTCTTGCGCAAAGTATGGAGGTGGTCATTTCAGGATCCAGTGCAGCTGTTCTAGGGCCGGGCTCATTTCACCCTTTTACTTCACCGTCCTTCTTGCATAATGGCTGAGCATCTCAGAATTATGTTAGCATTCCAGAAACAAAGAAGAAAGATGAATGAGGAAGAATAAGTGGCTAGATCAGGACTTGGAACATTTCCAGAAACCCTAGTAAATGTACATCTTCTTGCCCTGCACCATGTCCCACAGTGACCTTTAGCTGCAGTAGGGTCTGATGACTGTTTTGTTCTCTGGGCCTGGTGCCATTCCTGTCAGAATTGAAATTCTCTAAATGAGGATGAAACAGGGAAGTGATATTGCCTCAGCAACTCACAGTGGACACCACACCCATCAGAGTCAGGCAGGTTATGGTATCTGTGTTTCATTTGTTGGTCATTATTCTCGATCTCTATTGCCATAGCTAATGTAAGTCAAAACGATTAGATGTCAAAAGTGAAGCTACCATTTTCTTTTCTTTTTCAAGTAAGCAACAGTAGCCTCCCTATGCGTGTTTACTTTTGTGCAGAATGGAAGTCTGTTTTCTAGTTTTATGTGTGTCGTTTGACATACATTCCCGCTTTTGGTGAGGAAGTGAAGGTTCGTTTGGATGATAAAGTGAATCTTGGAGGGGCACATTCATTCAGTTGTCAGATGGGTCTGGGCCTCATCTGGTCACTTCTGTGCGCCCTGTATGGGGCCTGGGCACCTGGCCTCCCCTTTGTATCTAGGGCCGCCTCAACCCTGCCCAACCTGCAGAGGATCTGAGCTAAGGGCTGAGCAGCAGCTCTGGGTCCCAAGGTGGCTCATCTTGTGCTGTGCTGACCTGGCCGGCCAGCTGGGTCTGTGGGATCGCTGCCGACGGTGTCGGACAGTAGGTCAGCAGTGTATCCAAACAGAGCTGGGGGAGGCTGCATGCACGGCCTGACTGCATCCTGAGCAGGGATCTTTCCCTAGGGACCTAAAGTGCGACAGGCGTTCCAAGCCGATGGACTCGTGGGGTTAGCCTTTTGCAACCATGATACTAGTCAGAACATTATACTAACAGAAACCTTTCTAGAAGAGTCTAGAAGTCACTTTTCTAATTTCCCACCTGTAGGAAGCTCGGAGGACCTCCCCTCTTTCTTTGTGAAGACACCTACAGACACACACACACACACGTCATTTCACAAGTCAGCCAGTTCTGAAGAGCGTGTCAGAAGGGTGTTGATTGTCTTAGCTGGATAGCTCCTATCAGATTTCAAAGTACCATGCTAACAGTGAAACTCCAAAAGCCTATTGGATAAAGTGACAAAAAGGACTATTGCACTGACTGGGTATTACACTGCTAGGTCTTCCCTTTTGCGTTAGGCTTTGCTGATTCAGAAGTGAGCCATAGTAAGTCTCTGTCAGAAAATTTGGAGGGGAACTATATATGAAGCGCAGCAACAATTCTGAAAAACGTGATGCCGTATAAAACAGAAAGAAACAAATGGTGTTATTTGCCCTTGGGACTGGCATGTTTAAAATTAAAATATTGAGGATGTATCCTTGCAAGGAACTTTGATCATATTCCTCTCCATGTTCGGAGAGATGGTAAAACAGCGTTATCTTCTTCCTTCTTTCCTCCCTCCCTCCCTGTCTTCCTTTCCTTCATGCCTTCTTTCCAGGGCTTGTAACCATGAGTGTTTCCAGGAGGAGAGCTTAATCACTTTGGTTTGAAATCATGAGAAGAGACATCAGGAGTGAGTTATTTGAGTGTTTGGTCAGATGGGATGGGAGATATTGAATCAAAACATGTGGACCAGGGCTTCCCTGGTGGCGCAGTGGTTGGGAGTCCGCCTGCCGATGCAGGGGACGCGGGTTCGTGTCCCGGTCCGGGAGGATCCCACGTGCCACGGGGCGGCTGGGCCCGTGAGCCGTGGCCGCTGCGCCTGCGCGTCCGGAGCCTGTGCTCCGCAACGGGAGAGGCCACAACAGTGAGGCCCGCGTACCGCAGAAAAAAAACAAAAAAAAAAAAACAAAAAAAAACATGTGGACCAACGCCATGCTTTTTATTGAGTCTCCTAGAGTGACTCAGTCATGATGTTCAGGCCACTGTTCCACAAAGTAAATATGCAGCCCACAGGCAGCCATCAGTGTTGACACTTCCTTATCCTGTACTTTGGGGAGGGCAAAGCATTTAGGAGCACGCTGGTAAATACTCAGCTATTTTCAACCAGTTTCCCCAAGAGGCAGGTGACCTTCTCAAGTAACAGGCTCTCAAGGAGTTACCTGGGGTTATGTGCCACTCTGGGCAGCGACCTGTAACTGTATCACCATCTCGCTAAACAGCAGACTGCAATCCAAGGACAGTGGAAACGGGGGGGAAACAAATACAGGCGCCCCGTGTGTTTTTAGAGGGTTGTCACAACTGATTTTAACGAACCATATCGATGACGGTGGTTGAGGCCTATCAAATGATTGAAGACCACCTGTAGACTTCGTCAAAGTCTGCTGATTCGGAGTCTCCTGTAGTGAGGGAGTCAGCTCTGTTTTCACTCCTTCTGCGAGAGACGCAAGGGGATTCGAAAGGATAGTTTTATAGAGTGAAAGGAGGAAATACAAACAGCTCTTGGTCCATGTCCAATTTGGGAGGGATTTTTTTCCCCTTAGGGTGGGATTTGGGGAGGTGGTTTGGAGGTGGTGGGAGTGGCTTGTGGGCCAGGAGTTTCCCAACTGACTTGCAAGTGTATGTGACAGTCTTTGATTGGGTCACCGTCAGCAGGCACGTAACTGGGGCCTTCTCAGGCAGGGGGGGCCATGGGGGTTTTCCTGCTTCAACGGAAAGAATATCTGGTTCTCGGCTTTGGGCTCCAAGTCTGGCCTAAGCCAATGCCGCAGGGCTGTTTCATTAAACCCTCAGCTCCTTGTTCGGCATATACCGGTGCCTGGTATATATAGTAGGGAGTCAATAAGTATTTGTAGAATATACAATACATCATTTATAAGAGGGACTTTTCTCCCAACGTTTGATTGTGAAACTTTCAAATATAAAAGTTGAAAGAGTTGTACAGTAAGTATCCATATTGCCACCACCTAGATTCCATAATGAAAATATTACTATATTTGCTTCGTCACATATCTATCCATATATTTGCTCCGCAAAAGGGATTTTCCTATGACACATTTGATGAAGTTAAAAAGAAAACAGTTTATAGCCTTACATAGTTACATGAGGAGAGATCCTAGTCCCAAGAGAATGTTGAGCGATGGTTCCAGAAATGTCTTAATTGCCCTTATAAACCACTGCTTTTTGCCAGACATGGGAGGGGCTCAGATCCCGTATGAGGCTTTGAGTGTCCACCAACTTTAGGCAGTTAAAGTGCGAAAGGTTCATTTGTCGATAGTATTATTGAGCCAGGATTTACCCACACTTAAGAAAGATTATTATTAAACGTGTAGGGAGAAATGCCAATTTTAAAAAACTATATGGGATTTTAAGCTTAATGGAGCTACTACAGTCAGTGTTCATTATATGATTGTTTTTGAAGATTCCACGGAAGTCAGCTTAATTCACAAATAAAAGTTTATTCTGTAGGTGGAATGAGACAGTTAAACGTTGAATATGCCTCCTGCATCACAGACTGGTAAGAGGCTCGTCATCAAAATATGTTTGCTTGGTTGGGCTTCCCTGGTGGCGCAGTGGTTGAGAATCCGCCTGCCGATGCAGGAGACACGGGTTCGTGCCCTGGTCCGGGAAGATCCCACATGCCGCGGAGCGGCTGGGCCCGTGAGCTGTGGCCGCTGGGCCTGCGCGTCCGGAGCCTGTGCTCCGCAATGGGAGAGGCCACAACAGTGAGAGGCCCGCGTACCGCAAAAAAAAAAAAAAAAAAAAATATGTTTGCTTGGTTTTTCCTGTGTTCTGAATTTTTTCTGGAGAGTTAATATATTTCTGTACTATTACTCTCTACTGCTAGATATCTGTGTGCTGTGAAAAGTCTAGCATATGGGGGAGGACTTGCGGGTACAACTGGGAGTCAGTGCAGCCTTTGAGTACAGAGCCAGATGCCTTGAGTTTGGGTTCAGCCTCCATCCTTCATAGCCGGGGCAAGTTACTTAGCTGCCCTGAGTCTCAATTTCTGCACCATGGAATTCATTTAATCCGCAATGAAATTACCTCCCAAGGTTGTGATAAAGATGAAATGAGATACTGTGTGTAAAATGCCTGGCGCACAGTGACAGCCAGTCACTAAATGTGGTAAAAGTCATATACTTAGGAGAAAGATTAAAATATACTTATATCGGTAGAATAGAATTCTAGTTTTGAGCTGGAAGGGGCTTCAAAAATCCTCTCCCTCAGCTCCTCATCTGACAAATAAGAAACTGAAATCCAGAGACATTAAATAATTTCCCCACAATAACAGTTGAATTTATTCTGGAATAGGATGAAAACCAAGGTTTTTTTTTTTTATTCCCTTAGTAAAAAGCTCTTTCCACTATTCCAGGTGACCCTGTTTTGAGGACGCTGAGGACGGCCTACTACGTCAGTAAAGAGCACGGTCCTTGAAGGCCTGCAGACCTGAATCCACGTCCAGCCTTCACCCCTTATGATGTGGCCTGGGTAGGTTACACCTTGGTTTTCTCTCTGTAAATAGGTTTTGTAATCCTACCAGATGAGGCTGTTCTGAGCTTAAATGAGATAATAGAATAAGGCGCATTGCACAGGGCTCTGGCATATAATAGGTTCGCTGTTATGGCAGCTGCTATCAGTGAAAAGCAAGAAAAGGAGGTGGAGGAAGAGAAGGAGGAGGGCTTTTAAAGGAAGAACACATTCCCTAATTCTCATGATAAATTGTGAAAGACTTGGATCCTGCAAAGACTGTGGCACTTTCGGAGGGAGTGAGAAGAAAAGCAGAAGTAGGAGAATGAGAGAAGGAAAGAAGAGTAGAAAAAAAAAAAAAGATGTTGATGGAAAACAACTCGTGGTCGTCGATCATTTCTGTTACTTTGGGGGCTCTTGACTTTGGTTAGGAATAGACAGTCACGGGCAGGGTGCAATTGGATTCCACGGCAACGTTCGCACCAACAGCGTTCCGCCTCACCCCCTGCGTGTGATTTGTTTCTCTTGACTCCTGTCTGAGCTAAATTTGGGGGTTACATGGATGCAAAATTATTGTCTCAGAAGGTTGCTTTGCACCCTTTGATGTGTTATACTGAGTAGGGGTGTAAAAAGTAGGCCCTGAGGAAGCTGTTTTCTCAATAAGAGAATGAGGTAACCTAAGTATGTTTTGAATTCACGTGTAACCCTTACGATGGGTGGGTAGAGCGGACGGACTGCTGGAGTCCACGACGCGGTGAAGTGTCATGGTCAGGAGCACAGGGCTGTAAGAGGAGTATCTGTGATGATGGAAACGTTCTGCCTCTGCTCTGCCCGACGGAAGCCAACGGGCCACGTGTGGCTGTTGAGCACTTGAGCTGTGGCTAGTCCCATGGAGGAACTGAACTTGTAACATTATTTAATTTTAATTAGGGTTAATGAATTATTTTTAAAAATTTATTTTATTGAAGTATAGGTGATTTGCACGTTGTGTTCATTTCTGCTGTACAGCACAGTGATTCAGTTATACATACAAATACATTCTTTTTCATGTTCTTTTCCATTATAGTGTATCAGAGGATATCGAAGATAGTTCCCAGTGGTCTACAGTAGGACCTTGTTGTTTATCCATTCTATATATAATAGTTTGTATCTGCTAATTCCAAACTCCCAATCCATCCCTCCCCCTTGGCCTAATTAGGTTAATTTAAAATTTGAATATGGCTGCAGGAAATATTGGGCCGTGTAGGACATAGCGTGTAATGGTAGGACACAGACCCTGAGGCACGTGGCCAGAGTTTGCATCCCAACCCTGCCCCTGCCCAGTTCCATGGTGTCCCCGGTCTGTCAGAGCTGTCGTGAAGACCGTGAGTCAACAGACGGGGTCAATATATGGAAAGTCATGTATTGAGCCAATATATGGAAAGAGTCACTATATGAAAATGAATCAATATATGGAAAGTACTTAGAACAATACCTGGAAATATCACATATATATATACATATATATACATGTGTGTATATATATATATATATATATATATATATATATATATATATATGAGCTTGTTATTATTATTACTTTTATGAGGAGGCTATGAGATCTATTTTAATTAACTAGATCATTAAATAGTTATTTGGCCCGATTTTTGCCCTCCTTGACTGCCTAGGCCTGGGTAGTTCTATCAGATACACAAGGGGGTTTAGTCAATGCATCCTCTTCTGGTTCTGAGGGTTAATGTCTCTGTGCATTGGCCGTTTTCACTTGTATAGATGATTGATAGGAGGAAGTTTTGATTTTGCTACAGATGTATTGGTGTGTTGTCTTCTATCCTCAGTTTTTGCGTCTGATGCATGAGGAAAGCGCTACCTCATTTCTCAGATGTCTACATTTTAGGGTCACATGAGGGATATTAAATAACATTTAAGTAGATAGTTGCACTTCAGGTGTTTGGAACAGATTTCCCATGAATTATGATAATTATAACATAGCAAATATTGAGTGATTTTTCTAGGCACTGGGCTAAGTGGTTTATAGGCATTATTTCCATTGGTCTCTGGTGCAACCCTCTTAGGGAGATATTGTCCCAGTTATTTTAAGGGGACAAGACAGAGCGTTTAAGCAGTGTGTTCCAGGTCACATAGCCAGTGGACAGCAGAGACAGACTATGCTCTCTTTGGCTGTGAAGCGAGTATCCCGAAGTTTGTTGACTGGCCTTCTCTTACTATCTGAGAACACACTTGTTAACTCGATGTGTTTGCCCACGTGCTTTAAAAAATTCACTGACTGAGAAATCAGTTTTAAATTTGGAAAAACTTTAGAAACAGGAAGCAAGATAGCTTTACAGAAGGAGGAGAGAAAATGTTGGTTGTTTATGCCCCTTTTGTTGGTGAACTTTCAGTCATTTGGAATTTACTCTGCACAGTTTTCCTTCAGAAAGTCTCTTGCTCTTGGGTTTCTTATGCTGTTGCCAACACAAAGAATCCGATGAAAATAAACTCCCTATTACCCCCATTAGCAAATAAAGAAATATCTCAGTGCCTGACAGCATTTCAATAAATTTTTTTAAGTGGCAAATCTGCAAATGTAGAAAGGGTGGGGAGGGACACGAGTGGATCAATTACTTAAGGTAACATTGGCACATTTTTTGGTTGTCTCTTGTCTAGAAAACCATCTCCAAGAGGCCTAGGGAATCCCTACACAACCCCAGTCCTATCTTTGTATACTTGTCTTCCTTTGTGCACGGCTGTCAAGGTCAGCCTTACTGTCTTGTCTTTCTTATTCATTCAGTGAGTGAATTCAGAGAGAACAGGGCACCTGATTTCCTCTTCAACAATCGTCTCTTCATTCATGTTGGTGGGATTGACCCCACCCAACATCCAGGGATGGACCCTCATTGGTTTCAAACAATAAGTGCTTACCTTTTTTTGTTTGTTTGTTTGTTTTTGGCCACGGGATCTTAGTTCCCCCACCAGAGATGTAACCCGAGCCCTCAGCAGTGAAAGCACTGAGTCCTTACCACTGGACCGCCAGGGAATTTCCTTACCATTGTGTTTTGTTTTGTTTTGTTTTTTACATCTTTATTGGAGTATAATTCCTTTACAATGGTGTATTAGTTGCTGCTGTATAACAAAGTGAATCAGCTATATGTATACATATATCCCCATATCTCCTCTCTCTTGCGTCTCCCTCCCATCCTCCCTATCCCACTCCTCTAGGTGGTCACAAAGCACCGAGCTGATCTCCCTGTGCTATGCGGCTGCTTCCCACTAGCTATCTATTTTACATTTGCGTAGTGTATATATGTCCATCCCACTCTCTCACTTCGTCCCAGCTTACCCTTCCCCCTACCCATATCCTCAAGTCCATTCTCTATGTCTGTGCCTTTATTCCTGTCCTGCCCCTAGGTTCTTCAGAACCTTTTTTTTTTTTTTTAGATTCCATATATATGTGTTAGCATACGGTATTTGTTTTTCTCTTTCTGACTTACTTCACTCTGTATGACAGTCTCTAGGTCCATCCACCTCACTGCAGATAACTCAATTTCATTTCTTTTAATGGCTGAGTAATATTCCATTGTATATATGTGACACATCTTCTTTATCCATTTGTCTGTCGATGGACACTTAGGTTGCTTCCATGTCCTGGCTATTATAAATAGAGCTGCAGTGAACATTGTGGTTCATTACTCTTTTTGAATTATGGTTTTCTCAGGGTATATGCCCAGTAGTGGGATTGCTGGGTCCTATGTTAGTTCTATTTTTCGTTTTTTAAGGAATCTTGAAACTGTTCTCCATAGTGGCAGTATCAATTTACATTCCCACCAGCAGTGCAAGAGGGTTCCCTTTTCTCCACACCCTCTCCAGGATTTATTATTTGTAGATTTCTTGATGATGGCCATTCTGACCAATGTGAGGTGATACCTCATTGTAGTTTTGATTTGCCTTTCTCCTATGATTAGTGATGTTGAGCATCCTTTCATGTGTTTGTTGGCAATCTGTGTATCTTCTCTGGAGAAATGTCTGTTTAGGTCTTCTGCCCAGTTTTGGATTGGGTTGTTTGCTTTTTTTGACATTGAGCTGCATGAGCTGCTTGTAAATTTTGGAGATTAATCCTTTGTCAGTTGCTTCATTTGCAAATATTTTCTCCCATTCTAAGGGCTGTCTTTTTGTCTTGTTTATGGTTTCCTTTGCTGTGCAAAAGCTTTTAAGTTTCATTAAGTCCCATTTGTTTATTTTTGTTTTTATTTCCATTTCTCTAGGAGGTGGTTCAAAAAGGATCTCGCTGTGATTTATGTCGTAGAGTGTTCTGCCTATGTTTTCTTCTAAGAGTTTGATAGTTTCTGGCCTTACATTTAGGTCTTTAACCCATTTTGAGTTTATTTTTGTATATGGTGTTAGGGAGTGTTCTAATTTCATTCTTTTACATGTAGCTGTCCAATATTCCCAGCACCACTGATTGAAGAGGATGTCTTTTCTCCATTGTGTATTCTTGCCTCGTTTATCAAAGATAAGGTGACCATAGGTGCATGGGTTTATCTCTGGGCTTTCTATTCTGTTCCACTGATCTATATTTCTGTTTTTGTGCCAGTACCATACTGTCTTGATTATTGCAGGTTTGTAGTATAGTCTGAAGTCTGGGAGCCTGATTCCTCCAGCTCCGTTTTTCATTCTCAAGATTGCTGTGGCTATTCTGGGTCTTTTGTGTTTCCATACAAATTGTGAAATTTTTTGTTCTAGTTCTGTGAAAAATGCCATTTTACCATTGTTTTGTAAAAAATACATAATTGCCAAGCCCTATGCTTGCCCATAAAGTGCCTGTTGCAAGAGCCGGATGGAGTCTCAAGTATCTCACTTGGGATCTCTTGGAAAACCATACCTGCACTTTGTCTCATAAACTTAAAAAAATATCCACCAAAAGGAGAAATTTTCAGCCTCCCTCCCTCCTCAAAATAATCAGCACTTAAAGCCTAGAATCCCTGCTAATATGGAATAAATGCCTCTTTATTCCTACATGTCTATCCCTTTTTCTTTTAGTCGGTTTCTGAGTGAGAGGCTGTCGTCTTCTCAGCAAGAAAATGAACTTAGCTTTGCTTCTTGCTCTGGGCCTCTTTCTTTTATTCTCTGACACTGTCCTGCTGAATTCAGGGATTCCTTTTGTTATGGTGCAAGACCTAAGTCAGCCCGATAAAGACCATCTGGACTTTCAGTAAGCTGCCAGGGACTTAAATGAGGAAACTTGTTGCTCTAGAAACTACCAGGTGCCATCTTAGGAGGAAGAAGAAATCTGGTCAGAGGTCAAAGTTGTACAAAGTGCAGAATTGAGATATAGAAAGAAATTGGATCCTTGATGATCAAGCCTTACCTGAAGTCTAAATCTGAACTTTTCAGTCAAATGGGACAAGTCCTCATTATTTAGATGAGTTTGCATTTTCCTTAACTGATAATGGGAAACATCTTAACTTGTGCAGAGGGTATAATATACAGGCTAGGAAGCATAATAGCTCCTGGGCTAACACTGATGGATAAGATAAAATCCTTTCCCTTAAAATTCAGGAGTTCAAAAAGGCTGAAGAATTATTTCATATTTAGACTAAAGTGACATGAGAACTAAGTGCAATGCATGATTGTAGACTGGCTCCTGGGCTGAAAAAATTAGCCATTAAGGATGCTACTGGAATAAGTGGCAAAATTTGACTATGGACGGTAGATCAGTCAACAGTATCAATGTTAAATTTCTGACTTAAACCACTGTGCTGTGGTTTGGTAAGAAAATGTTGTTGCTCTTAGGAAGTAATCACTATTTATAGGGAAAAGGGCACAATGTCTCCTTACCCTTAAGGGGTTCAGGAGAAAAAAACATGTATATATGGAGAGACAGTGAATGCCAAAGCAAATAAAGCTAAATATTAATAATTGATGAATCTAAAAAAAAATTCAGGAGTTCATAATTCAAAAACCTTCTTTCCCCCATTTAATTTTTTCCTCCTTGTAATGCAATAGGCAGAACTATTCTTTTGTGATACTGTTAAATTTTTTTAAATATATATTTTAAATTGAGATATAGTTCACATGCTATAATATTCACCCTTTTAAGATGAGCAATTCAGTGGCTTTTGTATATGCACAAGGTTCTGCAATCATTGCTGTCTAATTTCAGAACCTTTTCATCAACCCCCAAAGAAACCCCATATCCCCATCCATCTTCCCCTCAAGCATGGCAGCCACTCATCTCCTTTCTTTCTCTATATATTCTGGACCCTCCATATAAGTGGAATCATAATATGTGGCCTTTGGTGATTGCCTTCTTTCACTTGGCATAATGTTTTCAAGGTTCATTCATGTTATGGTATGTCACAGTCCGTCATTCCTTTTTCAGGTATAATAAACATACAACACTATATTAGTTTTAGGTGTACAGCATAATGATTCGATATTTGTATATATTGTGAATTATCACCACCATACGTCTAGTTAACATTCATTCCCATACATAGTTACAGAATTTCTTTTTCTTGTGAAGAGATCTTTCAAGATTTACTAACTTAGCAACTTTCATATATGCAATATAGTATTATTAACTATAGTCCCCCTGCTGTATATTACATGCCCATGACTTATTTATTTTATAACTGGAAGTTAGTACCTTTTGACTCCCTTCCCCCATTTTTCACCCCAGCGCCTTCTTCTGAAAACCACCAGTCTATTCTCTGTATCTGTGAACTTGTTTTTTTTTAATTTATTTTTGGTTTTGTTTTTTAGATTCTATATATAAGTGAGATCATACAGTACTTATCTTTCTCTCTCAGACATATTACATTTAGCATAATGCCCTCAAGGTCCATCTGTGTTGTCACAAATGGTAAGATTTTATTCTTTTTAAGGCTGAATAATATTCCAGTGAGTGAGTGAGTGTGTGTGTGTGTGTGTGTGTGTGAGTGTGTGTATGTAAGCCACATTGTCTTTATCCAGTCATCCATCAATGACACTTAGGTTGCTGTCCTATATTGCCTATTATAAGCAGTGCTGCTATGAATGTAGGTGTGTATATATCTTTTCAAGTTAGTGTTTTCATTTTCTTTGAATAAATACCTAGCAGTGGCATTTCTGGATCATATGGTAGTTCTATTTTTAATTTTTGGAGGAACCCCCATACTGTCTTCCACGATGGCTGCACCAATTTACATTCCCACCAATAGTGCACAGTGGTTCCCTTTTCTCCACATCCCTGTCAACACTTGTTATTTCTTGCTTTTTGATAATAGCCATCCTAACAGGTGTGAGGTGATATCTCATTTTCTCGTTGTGGTTTTGATTTGCATTTCCCTGATGATTAGTAATGTTGAGCATCTTTTCATGTACCTCTTGGTTATCTGTATGTCTTCTTTGGAAAAATGTCTGTTTAGCTCCTCTGCCCATTTTAAATTGGATTGTTTATTTTTTTGCTCTTAAGTTATATGAATTCTTTGTATATTTTGATGTTAACCTCTTGTCACGTATATGATATGCAAATATTTTCTCCCATTCACTAGGCTGCCTTTTCATTTTTGTTAATGGTTTCCTTTGCTGTGCCTTCATTCCTTTTTATAGCCAAATAATATTCCTTTGAATAGATATGTGACACCTTGTTTACTGATTCATCAGTTGATGGACATTCGAGTTGTTTCTATTTTTTGGCTTATGAATAATGCTGCTATGAATATTTACTTACAGATTTCCACATGGACATATGTTTTTAATTATCTTAGGTGTATGTTATGAGTGGAATTGCTGGGTCATATGGTAACTCTATGTTTAACTTTTTGAGGAGCTGCTATGCTGTTTTTCCAACGTGGCTACACCGTTTTCCATTCCCACCATCAATGTCTGATGGATCCAGTTTCTCTACATCCTTGTCAACCCTTGCTATTGTCCATCGTTTTCATTATGCCATCCTAGCGAGTGTGAAATGCTATTTCATCATGGTTAATGGGCAGGATTTTGTGAAGATCCCTCCCTGAGCTTGGCCAATCTTCAGATGACATGCTGTATTCATAGCTCTGGTCACGGCATTCTTCCTATTCTACTTCTACTATTTTGTCTGTTTTTTTTTTTTTTTCTCTCAACCCATCCACTCCTGCTTATTAACAAATCAAAATATATAGAGATCAAAAGGAGATTATTGATATAGAAGGTCTAGAGTGGGTTCTTTGGAATCTTTTTTATTTAACATCTTTATTGGAGTATAATTGTTTTACAGTGTTGTGTTAGTTTCTGCTTTATAACAAAGTGAATCTTTCTTTTTATAAAACTTACCTGATAATTCTGAAAGAAGGCAGATTTTGGAACTATTGCTCTGGATTTAAGCAAGCACCGTTTTTGGTTCATTACTTGTAATTTGAACAGTGTCTGGCCCATTGTCAATGCTAAATACATTGAGGGTCAGGATAGAAGGATCTAAGACTCTGGAGAACCCTTCTATTTTATTCACTAGCAAACTGGATATAAAGGGAGCAGAAAACATTGATTCAGAGTTGCATAGATTATTAATCTCTGCTTTCTCAGCACGTGAGTTAACACACGGTGTTATGATCGTCTGCCTGTGTGTCTGCTTTATCCCCTAGACTGAAAGATCCTTAAGCAGAGAGCTTGGTACTCAGTAAATATTTGCTGATTGTTTCTTACAAAACCCATGTAATGTATCAGGAAACTTTGGAGTAGAATAGAAAGAGTTGGTAATCCGAAATTACAAAACTTGTGTTTTCATCCAGGTTCTGTTATTTATGCACGGGGAAGAAAGTAAAATATAAAAGTTTGCCTAACTGTAAGAATATGTTAGCAAAAAGTAGACATGAGCAAAGAGAAACAGGCCCCTGTCAGGAAGCAGGAGCCCAAAGTACAAGGACAGTGAAAAACAACAGACGAGTCAGCTTAGCAGCAACTGGGGTTAACACGATCCAGCAGAAAGGGGCATCCGGTCCTCAGGTCACAGTGGCCTGAGGACGATGCAGTCCAGGAGCTCAGACCTGTGCCCAGACAGGCGGTTGCCACCAAGGTCTCCCCACGGACAAAAGGAGGAAAGAACTGGTTTTTGGCTTCGGGTAAAAATAAGACATCAAGCCTGAGATTTATTTACTTATGCACAGGTCTGCCCTCCATTCCCTGGTGAAGCCCTTGGAACAAATCCCTGTCAGCCGTGTGGCCTTGCTGCCCGCAAGGGAGAGAGTCAGGCTCGGGCTTTGGCAACTCTTGTGACATGAATGCAATGTGACAGCCGCCTGGACTGCTCGCCCCCGGCCTAGTCAGCACGGCCCACCTGTGTGCGAGCTGGCAGGTCATTCAAAGCCTTTGAGCCTCAGGACCTTTCTCAGTAAAAATGGGGATAGACATTTACATTATGGGTCTCAGCCAGTAATTAGCCGTGAACATGTTATAGACATATAAATCGTTTATGCCTCTGTCCACGGCCCTTCATGGCCTCGAACGTACCTCTAGGAGGGCAGGGATGTGTCCTGTGTCCTCTGTGCCACCGCTGAGCTATCCAACCGGGCTGTCACACACAGTGGATATTTTAAAATAGATTGTATTCTTTGACAAACGTAGAGCCATTTCTCATTAAACCTCTCCTTCTCTCTCTCTCATGGGTTAGACCCCAGAAGCCCACATTTTGCCTACCTTCCCTGTTAGTGTATTCACTTAAGAGAGATTTGCTGGGCTTCCCTGGTGGCGCAGTGGTTGAGAGTCCGCCTGCCGATGCAGGGGACGCGGGTTCGTGCCCCGGTCCGGGAAGATCCCACATGCCACGGAGCGGCTGGGCCCGTGAGCCGTGGCCGCTGAGCCTGTGCGTCCGGCGCCTGTGCTTTGCAACGGGAGAGGCCACAACGATGAGACGCTCGCGTACAGGAAAAAAAAAAAAAAAATGAGAGAGAGAGATTTGCTGTGTGTCTCTCATCAGTGCCAGGAGTGAGGACGTGCAGACAGAGTAGACGGGCCCCCAGACACAGGGCATCTCAGTGCTGTTTTGCTCATCGTAGTGGCAATGAATAAGGGTAAGGTCTTGCAGGTGATGTGGAGTAGCGTATTTTGAGGGCCTGGCCTCGTCCAGGCTTGGATTCAAAAAGCAGAGGGGGGCCGCTCTGGAGTCAGGCTGTGTTCTGTGCATGTTCTGTCTCTCAGCATCTGTGTCACCTGGAGCATGTCACTTGCTAGTGTACTGTCTGCGGGGTGAGAATAACAAAGTGCCTGCTGCACTTCGACGTGGGGTTTGACGTGGGGAGTCCGTGGGACGACGCACGGTACCCTAGCCGTGATCAGCATGCAGCGAACGCAAGGTATAACTCGTTCCTTGTTGCGTTCTGACACCAGCGGGTCAGACGGGTGCCACTATCCCTACTGCCCGTGAGAAGAGAACGAATCTTAGTCGGCTTCAATAAATGGAGGTGACACTTTTCGTTAAGTGGCTGATTGAGGATTTGAATTCAGTTCTGTCGGACACCCAGAGAGGGAGTGTTTTCTTAGTGCCGTGCTGCACTGGAGGCGGTCTCCAAGCTCAGGAAACTTCCTTGTGACCTGTGCTGAGCCAACCGCCTCTCTTTGCATATACTCCTTGCCTTCAAATCAGCACACACCCTGCCTGCCCCCTTCCTTTTCCCTCCTCTCCAGGGCCAGGCCCTCGGGGAGGGGCGAGTTGAAGTTGGCCATAGTTACCTCATTCTCTCCGGGTGAGGGGCTCAGAGCAAGCTCCTGGAGGAGCAGGGAGGGAGGAGGAATCTTCTGGAGAAGCTTCACGACTCTTAAGAAAGAAGCACAGCTGGGAAGGACTGGACGGGGAGACGGGGGTGACCATAAAGTTGCTGTTGCTCATGTGTTAATTACACAGCCCTGCAACCAGCCACCCTCCCCGTTACTATGCCTCAGAACAGGGCTTTCTGCTATGAGAGATGATAAATTTACCTGGCTTAAGGTTATTTCAAATAGGAACTTCTATTACTTTTAGCCAAAGAAATCTAAATGGTCTTTGGTCTTATCTCCACATGAATCAATCAAGGTGGTTATGAATGCAGTTAAATCTTCACGGGAGTTTTAGACACTAGAATTATCATTTCAGACCTAGTAGGAGGTTTATGTAGTGAATTATGGCATTTTGGGTTGGAAGCGCTCTTAAAGATTATTAAGCAAGAGCGTTTACTAAATCTACGTCCATGACTTTCCCAGTTACCTCTTTGTGCAGAACGAATCACTTTCAAAACTCAACGACTTGGGACTTCCCTGGTGGCGCAGTGGTTAAGAATCCGCCTGCCAATGCAGGAGACACGGGTTCGAGCCCCGGTCCGGGAAGGTCCCGCATGCCGCGGAGCAACTAAGCCCATGCGCCACAGCTACCGAGCCTGCACTCTAGAGCCCACGAGCCACAACTATGGAGCCCGCAGGCCACAACTACTGAAGCCCGTGCACCTAGAGCCCGCGCACCGCAACGAAGAGTAGCCCCCACTCGCCACAACTAGAGAAAGCCTGTGTGAAAAAAAAAAAAAAAAAAGCCAAAGCAACGAAGACCCAATGCAGCCAAAAATAGAATTAATTAATTAATTAATTTTGAAAACCCCCCAAAACTCAATGACTTAACACAACCCAAAGCCTTTCATTATTGTGGTGGTCGGCCTCGAATGTCACCTTGGGTAGGTTGCAGTACTGTGTCATTCAGATACTCATCTGGGTTGTTGCCCTGAAGATATTTTATAGATGTGATTAAGGTCTATAATCAGTTGACTTTTAGTAAAGGAGATCGTCCTTGGTATTTTGGGTCAGTTTGACTCAGTCTGTTGGAAGTCCTCAGGGGCAGACTGAGGCTTCCCTGAGGAGGAAGAGATTCCCCCTGTGGGCCCCAGAGTCAGCTCCTGCCCGAGAGTTGGCAGCCTGCCCCTCCTGGCCCCCACCATCATGACCGCACTCCTTGCCATAAATCTACACCCTTCCAGTTCTGCTTCTCTCCTGGTGGAACCCTGGTACAATTTTTGTGGCTATCTCTCACAATTCAGCGGGGGGTGACTGAGCCCAGCTGCAGGTGGTTTTTGCTTGGGACCCCCTCAAGCAAATGCAGTTAGAAGTCATGCGGAAGGTATCACTCATGTGTCCGACAGTTGGCTGGGGCTCAGCTGGGCGTTGACTGGAAAACCTAGACGTGGCCTTGCCTTGTGGTCTGAGCTTCGTCCTAGCACAGCAGCTGGGTTCCCAGAGCGAGTGCCCCAAGAGAACAAGGGGAAAGAGCATGGCTTTTTTGTTTTAAAGAGATGTGCAGTTTATTTATTTTTCATTTTTTTGGCTGCACCCCGTGGCACGTGGGATCTTAGTTCCCTGACCGGGGATTGAACCCATGCCCCCTGCATTGAAAGGGAGAGTCTTAACCACTGGACCACCGGGGAAGCCCCTGGCTTTTTTTTTTTTTTTTTTTTTTTTTTAATGACCTAGTGGTGGAAGTCACAGAGCCTCACTTTTGCCACATTTTATCGGTAAGGCAGCCATAAAGGTCCACACAGGCTCAAGGGGCAATTTTCACCAGTTCATGGTGGAATGAGAAAAACTACAGCCAAACTGATGCACTTTAGAGGATGGTCCTTGATTCTGACCTTAAGTTTTGGGATTGAAATGTCCTGTATAAAAAGAAGTGGTGATTATTGTACTTGATGATTCTTTTCCTAAATGTATTTACTACACAAAATAAATAGCTGGTGACCTAGGGTCAGTCACCGGGGTCTTGTGAAATTCAGAATCTGGCAGTTTGATTGCATGCACTTTTCCATTCAGTGTTGTGAGGTCTTTTGCAACATTGGGGAATGTTCATTTCTTCTGTGGGCACTCCTGGTGACCTTGGGCTCCCCTCACTGAAAGATTAGCCGTCTTTACTGCTAACAATCCTTGCTAGTATGAAGTCCTGACTTACTTCCCTGCTGTAACTTGTACCCTTGATCTTGAGCCTTCCCTCTATTCACTTAACAGCTTTTCTCCTCTGTAACCTGTCGTCACTGCACCATTAACTCTTCCTTTTTTCTAGGTTTAGCTATAATTCCTGTAAATGTTCTCTATGGGATCCATCAGTAGATTGGGATCTAGGTGAGCTTCTGTATCATGGTAGTATTATCTCTACTTTCTATGATTTCAATAGTCTCAATTTGTTCATATTGGAATTATGATTTTTAAGGTACTTCCTGGCTAAAAATGTCTATATTCTACAATTCTGTCTATACACTTGTAGAATCAGTACAATTTGGTAATGTTCTTCTTTAGCAGGTGATTACCACAGAAAATGTGTTCTTAGCAATACAGAATACAATGAGCTATAAAACCTCTTCAAAAAAAATCAGGTATGACATAGAGATGGTAAATGTTAAATATGTAATTAATTTAAAATCTACATATAATAAAATAGAAACTTTTACTTTTTTAAAGTCCTATCCTTGTGCAATTGATTATTTTTACCTTCAGTTTGGTACTTTACTTTTATTTCTATTTTATTTTTAATATTACTATTGCTATTATTATTATTGTTGCTAAGCTTGATGATAATGCATTTCACTCACTAGTTTTAAAAAAAATTATTCATTTAATTTTCTATTTTTGGCTGCATTGGGTCTTTGTTGCTGCGCCCCGGCTTTCTCTAGTTGCGGTGACCGGGGGCTACTCTTCGTTGCGGTGCGCAGGCTTCTCATTGCGGTGGCTTCTCTTGTTGTGGAGCACGGAGTCTAGGAGTGCGGGCTTCAGTAGTTGTGGCACGCGGGCTCAGTAGTTGTGGCACACAGGCTCAGTAGTTGTGGCTCAAGGGCCCAGACGCTCCGCGGCATGTGGGATCTTCCCGGACCGGGACACGAACCCGTGTCCCCTGCATCGGCAGGCGGATTCTTAACCACTGTGCCACCAGGGAAGCCCTCGTCTCCCTTTTTGAAAGTCAGCTGATTAGCATCCTTGATTCCATCTGCTACCTTAGCTCCCCTTTGCTGCCTAACATAACTTTCATAGGTTGGGGGATTAGGATGAGGTCATCTTTGGGGGCCATTTTTCTGCTAGAACATCTGTATTGGAGGACCTTGGCACGTCAACAGAACCCCTTCATGCATTGTCATCAGCAGCTTCCTGGAGCCATTTTCAGCAGCGCCCAGGCTGCCGCCACCGCCTCCTCGTAATCCATTGCATCCACCACCGCCATCCCCCCTCGAGGCCCTCCATCCGCGCTGCCCGGACCCTCTTCTGTACAGAACCGCGATTATTTTTGTCTCTCCGGGGCCAGTGTGGTGCAGAAAAATAAAAATAAAAGAGAGAGAAGGGGCTCGGAAGCACCAGGCGGGGAAGGGAGAGGAAGAGAGACTTGGAAACTCTGACTGTAAATAATGAAGAAATTGAAAACAATACGTTAATATGCTCTAGCAATAAAAAGCAGGAGCGAAGAAAAAACCTGTATATCTCTCTTGTTTCTTAGTTGATTAGAAAGATGTTGTATGTGGCTTTAAAAAATTATCTCATTTGAATACTCACAATTCGATTGATATCTCTATCATAGTACTTATGTATTCTATCAAAATGATCTGTTTATTTATGTGTCTCTCTCCCCCACTAATACATATGCTTCTTAGTCATCTTTGAATTCCCTGAAGGCAGCACAGTGACTAGTATAAAGGAGATACTTTGAAATGATTATATGGAACTGAATGAATTTTATGTATTTTGCAAAAATTTCTTATATTCTCCGTCTTTAACTCTGACAGATGCTTTCCAAAACCCAAGTGCCTTTGCTTTCACAAATTTTGTCTTTCCTTTTATATAACACTTTTTCATCTCACATACATTGGGAAATAAACGATTTCTTTCATTCTATTAAGTGGAAATTCACACAAGAAACACATAAAAATGAAAATAATAATTAAAATTATTTTCAAGGTTTTTAAAAGGAGAATGCAAGTCCGCGAAGTTTCTTAATATCTGTAACTAGGATTTTTTTGCAAATGCAAAAGGAATTTGGACATTATTTTTCTAGGAAACTTTGGTTCCAGTAACAATGAAGCATTTTTTCAGTAATTTATTCAAAACTTTTTAAATTGAAGTGTAGTTGATTTACAATGTTGTGTTAGTTTCAGGTACACAGCAGTGATTCAGTTATACAGGTATATACATATATATATTCTTTTTCAGATTCTTTTCCCTTATAGGTTATTGTAAAATATTGAGTATAGTTCTCTGTGCTATATAGTAGGTCCTCGCTGGTTATCTATTTTATATATAGTAGTGTGTATATGTTCATCCCAAACTCCTAATTTATCCCTCCCCTGCCTTTCCTCTTTGGCAACCATAAGTTTGTTTTCTATGTCTGTGGGTCTATTTCTGTTTTGTATATAAGTTCATTTGTATCTTTTTAAGAAAAATTTTTATTTATTTATTTATTTTTTGGCTTCATTAGGTCTTCGTTACTGCTCATGGGCTTTCTCTAGTTGCGGCGAGCGGGGGCTACTTTTCATCACGGTACGTGGGCTTCTCATTACAGTAGCTTCTCTTGTTGCAGAGCACAGGCTCTAGGCGTACAGGCTTCAGTAGTTGCAGCACATGGGCTCAGTAGTAGTGGCTTGTGGGCTCTAGAGCGCAGGCTCAGTAGTTGTGGCTCACGGGCTTAGTTGCCCTGCGGCACGTGGGATCTTCCCGGACCGGGGATTGAACCCATGTCCCCTGCATGGACAGGCAGACTCTTAACCACTGCACCACCAGGGACGTCCCTGTATCTGTTTTTTTTAGATTCCACATGTAAACAATATCATAAGATATTTGTCTTTCTCTCTGACTGGCTTACAGCAGTGAACCCTTTTTATAATGCATGATCCGTGAATGTGAATCAGTTATTCCTAATTATGTGACTTTTCATTGTGTTTATTACATCAGTATCTGTATCAGTACGAATAATCTAATTTTTGGTTGAAGTCAAACTAATATCTATTGCATTATTCTGTGAATTGGACAATATGCAAACAATGTTCTGAGGAAAAATCTGCTGGTTTTGTTGCCTTTTTTTCTTTGTCATTATTCTCTCTTTGGTTTGCTCATCAAACTCATTCTCAGCTCATCCATTAAAACTGATTGGCTAACCTAAAAAGATGGTCCACTTACCATATACTTTTTTAACCATATTTAATTTTGATACTTTTCCTTAATAGCATTTTCTTTACTGTATACTCTTAACTTCTCATATAGCGTTCTTTTTTATTGATTTTTTTGCTCCTAACAATCAACATTCTTTATTCCCTTAATCCTTGCCAATCTCCCTTGGGAAAAGCAAGCATAACCCTGCCTCTAAGTCAAAAGCCTCATGGCTTTTTGTGGACCCAATGAAAACACACAGTCATTATCGCAAAGTTGACTTCTGTTCTTCAGAAGAAAGATTTACCTGTTCCCTGGGCTCTGTTCCTAGTTCTTTCACTCTGTGCACAGTGATTTTATATAAGTCACTGGGAACACAGGATCAGTGTGGGAGCTTCTTGGACCAATAATTCTATGATTTCCAGTGATACTATAATTTTGAGATAGAGTGATTAAGTATTGGGATGGTGGTTTCCTCCAATGTAAAAGAGGGGAGTTAGAGAAGATACTTCTCCTTTTTAAAAGCATTAACTCATTCTCCGTCATTTATTTCAAAATTAACCCATGAAAACACAGAAAAAAATTATCTGTAGTCTCATCGAGGATGACAGCTATTAGTCATTATTTTTCTAGTTTTTATATAAATTATAAGTATGTATATATATATATATAGCTTTTCTATGTATATATCCTTTTCTTTTTATTTATTTACTTTTTAAAATTTTATTTATTTACTTATTTATTTTTGGCTGTGTTGGGTCTTCCTTGCTACACGTGGGCTTTCTCTAGTTGCGGCGAGCGGGGACTACTCTTTATTGCGGTACACGGACTTATTGCGGTGGCTTCTCTTGTTGCAGAGCATGGGCTCTAGGCACACGGGCTTCAGTAGTTATGGCACATGGGCTCAGTAGTTGTGGCATGTGGGCTCCAGGGCGCAGGCTCAGTAGTTGTGGTGCCCGGACTTAGTTGCTCACTGGCATGTGGGATCTTCCAGGACCAGGGCTGGAACCCGTATCCCCTGCATTGGCAGGCGGATTCTTAACCACTGTGCTACCAGAGAAGTCCCCCTTTTCTTTTTAAATAACAAAAATGTCATCATGTACACAATCTGTCCTGCTCACTAGAATGAAGTCTCCTTGGGACTGTCTTCCTTATCTTTTTTTTTTTCTTATTAGTCATCCATTTTATACACATCAGTGTATACATGTCAATCCCAATCTCCCAATTCATCCCACCACATCCCCCATTCCTTATCTTATTATCCACTCTATTCTAATTCCTAGAATAGTATCTGGTATAAAGTAGACAAGCAAGAAATAAATAGTTGTTATCACTGAACACCTCACTGCGAGCCTTTCCCACAATAATTAATACCGATTGTGGGAAAATTAATTTAACCTAGCCTTACTGAGGAATGTTGAAAGGTTTGCCTTAAATCACAAACTTTCAGTTGTAAAAGGAATAAATTCTGGGGATCTAATGTACAACATGGTGACTTGACTTAGTAATAACGTGTTGTATACTCGAAATTTGCTAAGGGAATAGATTGTAAGTGTTCTCAAACAAGCACACACACACACACACACACACACACACACACACACACACACACACACACACAAAATGGTAACTGTGGGGTGGCCAGCGTGTTAATAAACTTGATTGTGGTAATCACTTCAAAATGTGGACGTATATTAAACCATCACGTTGTTCACGTTAAATATATACAATTTTTATTTCTCCATTATACACCAGTAAAGCTGGAAAATAAAAGCAAGAAATGTGAGTTACCATATGTATCGTCAGTAGATGGACCCGCGGGGCAACCGCAGGTGGTATTGATAAAGAATTAGGAAGAACAGGGGCGTTTGCCTGCTGAGAGCTCTGAGTCTCGGAATGCCCTTGGCTGGAGAGCCGCCTCGCCCACCCTTATCTTCTGGGGGCAGTCACACACAGGGGCTGATAGATAGAAGAGGGGACCCCAAGTCCCAGCCCTCTCGCCTCCATCCAGGTCAGCTCCGGAGGGCCAGCTGAGCTCCTCGTGGGATCTTGGCTAAGGCTGCGAACTCCCTCTTCACTCGGTCCTGCTTCCCAGCCTTCTTTCCCCGAGTAATTCCTGAGAGCAATCTCCAAATAACCCCTGAAATCTCTAGGAGTCTGTGTCCAAGGGAACCCAACCCATTCAACATGGAGGCTGTTTTCAAGTATGTATACTTGAACATTTTCGAGAAAAATTTTGTTGATTAGAAAGGATGAACATTTTTAAGGCTTTTGGTACCAGATGGCAACTGACCCTAGAAGGACTGAATAATTTACATTTTCACTGGCAGTGTAGGATGGTGCCAATACCCACCCCCTGCTTTTGCCATCACTGGGCATTCATTTGTTGGTTTCTTTTTAATTTTGATTAATTTAATGGGGAGGAAAACCTTTGTCATTGCTTTTGTATCTGCAGTGCATTGATAACTAGTAATGTTCCACATATTTTCATATATCTGTGGAACATTTGTATTTCCTCTTTTGTTAATTTTCTCTTATGGTCCTATTACCGTTTTCCTTTTGAGGGTAATAAATCAATAAAATGAGAGTCTAATTGTGTTTCTATAAACTACTCTTTAACTTTTTACAACGTTGTTATTCCTGATCTACATTTCTACTTTGTTAATTTTTTAAAATTCAGAGACATGTTTTTATTTTTTGTGGTTAAACCTATCAGATTTCTCAGTCTTTTCTCTGTGTAAATTTTGCATTTGGAGTGATGCTTAAAAAGTCTTTCCCTACCCCTGAGAGTGTGACTGTGTACCTAAATATGTTTCTAAAGCTTTCTGATTAAAAAAAAATGTTTTAATAAATTTATTCATATATTTATTTATTTATTTTTGGCTGCATTGGGTCTTTGTTGTTGGGTCTTCGTTGCTGTGTGCGGGCTGTCTCTAGTTGCAGCAAGCGGGGTCTACTCTAAATTGCGCTGCATGGGCTTCTCATTGTGGTGGCTTCTCTTGTTGCCAAGCACGGGCTCTAGGCTCACGGGCTTCAGTAGTTGTGGCATGCGGGCTCAGTAGTTGTGGCACCACGGGCTTAGTTGCTCCGCGGCATGTGGGATCTTCCTGGACCAGGGCTTGAACCCGTGTCCCCTGCATTGGCAGATGGATTCTCAACCACTGTGCCACCAGGGAAGTCCCAATTTTTAAAATATTTTAATTCTTTGGCATTTATTTTGCCATCAGAGAGAGGATACAAACTGTTGGTCTGGGCTAGATTGGACGTGTAGTTTGTTCTGCTTGTGTAGTGGGTTTACTGGGTCTGCCCGAAGAGTCTGTCCAAACCCTCACCTGTGAATGTGACCTGGTTTCCAGATGGGGTCTTTGCAGACGCTGTCAAGTTTAGATGAGTCATACTGGATTGGGGTGGGCTTATAGAACATGGGAAATGTGGACATGGAAGACACAGAGCTCAGACTGAGGCATCTACAAGCCAAGGGCTGTGGGCTACACCAGACGTCAGGAGGAAGGCAGGTAGCAGGTTCTCCCTCAGGGAGAACAACCCAGCCGACACCTGGCCTCAGAACTGTGAGAGAGTTAGTTTCTATTGTTTTACACCACCCAGCCTGTGGTAATTTGTTACCACAGCTTTTGGAAATTAATACAACTTGGTTCACACACTGTTTTACAAATGTTTGAAATGGTCGCCTACAATTAAAAATTGGGAGATTTCCTATAAAAATGCAGATTTCTCTTAAAAGCACCCAAACCGTGAGCCCTCCTGTTAATACTGGCTGACTTCAAACCTGCTTTCTTTGCTCGCCCAATGCCGGATGGGTGGGGGAGATCTACCTTTTTAATTAAAGAAATTTTTTTCTTTTTGGTTTTTAATGGTAAACTTGTCCCAATACCATCTCCTAAGCAAACCTCAGGAGATTAAAAAATGCTGCTTTGGGGCTTCCCTGGTGGCGCAGTGGTTGAGAATCCGCCTGCCGATGCAGGGGACGCAGGTTCGTGCCCCGGTCCGGGAGGATCCCACGTGCCGCGGAGCGGCTGGGCCCGTGAGCCGTGGCCGCTGAGCCTGCGCGTCCGGAGCCTGTGCTCCGCAACGGGAGAGGCCACAACAGTGAGAGGCCCGCGTACCGAAAAAAAAAAGAAAAATGCTGCTTTTGTCATCTACTATATGCTTATCTAGCACTTGAGTCTATTTTGGGGCTTTCTATTCTGATCCTTGAATCTGTTCAAATAGCCTCTCATCAGCACTGCACAGTTGGACTTAATGGGAGTTTAAAAATACAATGTTAAATCTCACTGGGCAAGTAGGTGCTCAAAGTTTCCTTTAGTACGTAAAATTCTATCAGTTAGGATAAGTGAATTTAATGGAAATGAATACAGATTCTGCTCAATAGACTTAAAGATTTTTTAAAAAGTTTATTGAAGTACAGTTGACTTACAATGTTGTGTTAATTTCCGTACAGCAAAGTGATTCGGTTGTACATATACATATATATTCTTTTTCATATTCTTTTCCATTATGGTTTATCACAGGATATTGATTGCAGTTCCCTGTGCTGTACAGTAGGACCTTGTTGTTTATCCAACCTATATGTCATAGTTTGCATCTGCTAATCCTAAACTCCCAATCCTTCCCTCCCCCATCCACCCCCTCCTCCTCTGCTTAATAGACTAACAGGTGACCCCACCTACTTAGATAGCTCTTCCCACTGCAAATGTTTAGCCATTAGTTTTCTGGCTATGGATTGCTTTCCCACTACCGATTTCTTTGGTATGAAAAAACAATTCAAGTAAAGAGTCATCTCATTATCAATGCAGTTGTGAATATCATTTGTTGTCTGAAAAAAGTATGTGGCATTAGAATAAGGAAGATATTTTTCAGTCATGTAAAGTTCATTAAAATGCATGTGAACGTCCTTTTTCCTGTAGCAGAGTGTCACCTTGAAATTCTCTGTGCACAAAGTTTGAATTCATAGAAAAAGGAATACCTGAGGGAATCATGTCTGTAGACTGCTTAAAGGTGTGCTTGAAACGATTAGTTTATGATAATGTTCAGAAAAGCCTTGTATTTACATGTTTTTTATTTTTATAACTCTTAAATGTGATATAATTACAGATTCACGGGAAATTGTAAAGACATATAGAGGGAGGTCCTGTGCACCCTTTCCCCCATGTTAATATTTTATAGAACTATAGCGCCATAACTACACCAAGAGACTGCCTTTGGCGCAGCCCATAGATTAGTCCTGAGTTCACCATTACGTATGCGCTCATTTGTGCGCATACATGTGTGTGTTTATGCAATTTTACAGCATAACCACTGCCGCAATCAAGCTACTAAGCTGTGCTGTGACAAACAAGGCTCCCTCCTGTAACCCACCCCCATCCTTTCTCCCCTTCTCTAACCCCCTGCAACAACTCATCTGTTCTCTATTTCTATAGTTTTCTCATTTCAAGAATGTTATATAAATGGCATCATATAGTATGTAACCTTTCGGGATTGGCAGTTTTCACCCAGCACGATTCCCTGGAGATTCAACCCAGGAGTGTCCATTCCTTTCTCTTGTGGAGTAGTTTTCCACGGTGTGGAGGCACCACGGGTTGTGTAATCATTCATCCATTGAAGGGCATTTGGGTGGTTTCCAATTTTGGTCTATTCCGAGCTGTGGGAGGCCAGCTGTACCAACATCATTAGTTAAAAAGATTGCCCTTTATCCATCGAATTACCCTGTACCTTACCAAAAATCAGGTGGCCAAACCTATGTGTGTCTACTTCTGGACTCTTTATTCTGTTATATTAATATTTTTAAAATATGGCTACCGGAAAATTTACAATTACGCATTCAATTTCTGTTGCACCGCATTGCTCCAGAGCATGGATGATGGCACAGAGGGCCGGCCTTTGGAACTTTCCAGTCAGTCCCTGGCTGCACGGTCCCCCAGGGGTGGGCATGACCTCCCCGTCGTCCTTTCCAGGGGAGGTGGCTCTCAGGGCTGAGGGCGAACCTCAGACGCTTACAGCCGCTCGCGCTGTCAAGGGGGACAGGGTGGGGCGCCAGTGCATCCCCTCTAATCCTCTCACCGTTATATTTTGGTCTCTCTTTTCTTTCTCTCTTTCCTTTGTGCTGTGTAAGTTCTGAGCATTGCAGTTCCTCCTTCCTATTCTGTCCCCACCCATCTGTCTCTCTGTCTGTCTGTCTCTCTCCATTTAGCATGAAGTCTTTTTTTTTTTTTTTTTTTTTTTTTTTTTGCGATATGAGGGCCTCTCACTGCTGTGGCCTCTCCCGTTGCGGAGCACAGGCTCCGGACGCGCAGCCTCAGTGGCCATGGCTCATGGGCCCAGCCGCTCCGCGGCATGTGGGATCTTCCCGGACCGGGGCACGAACCTGTGTCCCCTGCATTGGCAGGCGGATTCTCAACCACTGCGCCACCAGGGAAGCCCTAGCATGAAGTCTTATTTATTATCTTAATTCATTTTCCCTTCCTTGTGGACCTTAGATTATTTCTTTCTCCCTCGGCTTTCTTACCTCTGACATATACACACTACCAAACGTAAAATAGCTAGCTAGTGGGAAGCTGCCGCATAGCACAGGGAGATCAGCTCGGTGCTTTGTGACCACCTAGAGGGGTGGGTTAGGGAGGGTGGGAGGGAGGGAGATGCAAGAGGGAAGAGATATGGGAACATGTGTATGCGTATAACTGATTCACTTGGTTATAAAGCAGAAACTAACACACCATTATAAAGCAGTTATACTCCAATAAAGATGTTAAAAATAAACCCCAGGGGCTTCCCTGGTGGCGCAGTGGTTGAGAATCCGCCTGCCGATGCGGGAGACACGGGTTCGTGCCCTGGTCCGGGAAGATCCCACATGCCGCGGAGCAACTGAGCCCGTGAGCCATGGCCGCTAGGCCTGCGCGTCCGGAGCCTGTGCTCCGCAACGGGAGAGGCCACAACAGTGAGAGGCCCGCATACCGCAAAAAAAAAAAAAACAAAAAAAAAAAACAAACAAACAAACAAAAAAAAACCCAAACCTATAGTCTTATTCATGATTATCTGGAAGGCCTTGTTATATCCCAATACTACTATTTAGTTTCAGCTTCTATGTTTGTAATTTGTAATTGAACTGATGCTCAGTGATCATTTACAATGGTACTATTTAATTTCTAATATAGCGTTTCTCGAACTGGGCACAGAAGCAGCATTCTAGACAGGCCTGTGAATTCCCAGGGTTTGCCCCAAACTCTAGAATTCTAGAGATTGACAGATTCATTCAACCGTGATTTTAAGCGCTTACTCTGTCCCTCAAATCGTTCCTGTTACTGAAACAGCAACACGAACAAGGCCCAGCGTTTGTTCCCAGGAACTCCTGTCCTGCAGGAGGTAGAAGGACGAGGAACCGATGTTTACACTATATGCAGAGGTCCCGTCAGGGTGCGGAGGAAGCCCGGCAGAGGACCACGAAGGAGGGGCGGCCGCTTGGCCTGGGGGGAGACGAGAAGAGGAGAGCAGTGCGGGGGCTCCTGGGGAGGTGCTACTGACAGGAGCTGAGAACCGTGCTCTGGCAGGTGGGTCCGGATCTGAGCAGGTGCGGCCATGCCAGGTGGAGAGGAGCGCGCGAGGGCCTGGGGCGTCGGCACATTGGAGAACCACCAGCGATCGTCCTCGGAGGGAAATGTGGGCTGGTCGCAGGGGGTAAACCGGGAGGGAAATTGGAAGAGAGCGGCAAGGGCCAGATTATGAAGGATTTAAGGAGTTTGTAAGTGTTGGGACACAGATGAATAATCTTTTTTTTTTTTAATTGGAGTATAGTTAATTTACAGTGTTGTGTTAGTTTCAGGTGTACAGCAAAGTGAGTCAGTTATACATACATATATATCGATTTTTTTATCATATGTATCTATTTTTTTCAGATTCTTTTCCCTTATAGATTATTACAAAATATTGAGTACAGTTCCCTGTGCTCTACAGTAGGTTATCTATTTTATATATAGTAGAGTCTATATGTTAATCCCAAACTCCTAATTTATCCCTCGCCCTGATGGATAATCTTTTTTTTTTTTTTTTTTTGTGATATGCGGGCCTCTCACTGTTGTGGCCTCTCCCGTTGCGGAGCACAGGCTCCGGACGCGCAGGCTCAGCGGCCACGGCTCACGGGCCCAGCCGCTCCGCGGCATGTGGGATCCTCCCGGACCGGGGCACGAACCCGTGTCCCCTGCATCGGCAGGCGGATTCTCAACCACTGCGCCACCAGGGAAGCCCCTAATGGATAATCTTAAACACAAGACCGGCAGGACCGGATCTGAAACTTGGGAAGATAACACAGAGAGGCGTGGAGGATGGCGTCTGGGGTCACATTGGGGTCATAGCAGAAAGGGGTTAGGAAGTTATTGTTTTATTTGCAAGCCTAAGAACACAATAAGAAGGAGAACTACATATTCCTGTGGGGAATGGGGAGATGGAGGAGTAGGAGCTTGCTGACTGGTGGGAGATCAGCACCACAGAAAGGAGCTGTGTTAGGGAGAAAGGACCTGCTTCGTTCGGTCTGTCTTGGTTTCCAGTCCTCTTTGGGGGGGGGGTCTCTCCACCAAAATTAAGCTCACCTGTGACAGACTGCAAGCACAGAACAACTGCTTACGTGAGACCCCTTTTCCGTGAACACAGACGGATGTGTCCAGGGCTCCACGGCGGCTCCAGGCCATCCTCTGAGACCCAGCCTCCTTCTGTTGTGTTAACTCTGCCCTCCTCGTGGACCAGCTCCACCTTCCTGTGCTTAGAAAGGCGGTTCAGAGAGCAGGAGGGCCGCCTCCTCCCTTGAAGGGCCCCTCCCAGGACTAGCACAGCACACTCACGCTAACCTCGTGGGCTAGCTCTTAGCCAAATGGTCACACTTAGCTGCAGGCAAAGTTGCGCAACACAGTTTTTATTCCGGGTGGCTGTGCACCCAGCTACAATCCAAGGGGCTGCGTTACTGAGCAGGAAGTGGGAAATGAGGAACGAGTAGTGTTTCACAAGCCTCTCGGTAGCCTTTACGTGAAAAAACAACAGGCCTTGTGCATATCTTGTGATGTTTATCGGAAGGTATTTCATCCTTTTTGTTGGAATTGCAAAAGTGGATGTTCCTTTCCCTCGTATTTCCTAACTTGCTGTTTTCACTTGATTTGGTGATTGATCTTAATTAATTCTAAAATTAATAAATTTAGAAAATATTTAGTCACTTCCTTTGGGTTTTCTCTACGTCATCAGAAATTAATTCCAATTTGTTATTTCAAATTTTTATATTTCGTATTTCCTTCACTTGCCTGCTTTCACTGGCTAATAACTCCAGGACAATTTTAATGATAATCGTGCTGCTGGTGTCCTTGCTTTTCGTTTTAATAGCAATGACTCTAGTATTTACTCGCTGAGCATGTGTGTGCTCTTACATATGTTTAGTTTTATATAGTTAGACTTACATACTGAGATTTTTAAAATTGAAGAGTGTTGAGTTTTATCCAATGCTTTATAACATCTATAGAGATCATTGTATGATTTTTCTCTCAATATGGTAAATTAAAATCTTAGTAGTAAGCCATTGCCTCATTCTAGCTGTAGGCTTTACTTGATCGAGATGTATTATTCTTTCAGTGTGTCTCTAAGTTCTGTTTGATAAGTTTATCTGCTGCAGTATTACGAGATTGATCTCTATGTGAATCTCAACTTCGCTTCTGCTCATTTATCTGCATTTACAATTCCTCGATCCTGGATGACTTCATCCTTTAAATATTTGTATCTACTGCAGATGCCTACACTACCTAGTTAATGTGTACCTAACTTAAACCTGTTTAATTCTTTCATAGAAGTTGGCCTTTGGTCCTAGGTATGCATTTTGATATTCCTTTGCATTTTTTTTCTGGACTTTTACTCATTGGCGAAAATTGCTGTTAAAAAATTGTAAAGAAAAGCAGTTTCCTCTAAAGAAAACTGAAAGTGAAAAACTACTGGTAGATGTAGCTACTGAATCCCTGTGACATGACAGAGCAGGATGGAGGGGCTGTGACTTACTGACCCCCTTACAGTGTGAGGGGGTAGGGAAGAGGTCCCAGCCTACACTCGGAAAGATCCTTATTTATAAGGAAAAGGGGGAAAGTCTGGGTGAGAAAGTAACCCAGAGCAACTTACTCAATATCATTGAATTCAATAAAAATTAATAGGACAGATTAGGTTTCATGATCATTTAACATATAGTAAAAATCAACTTTTAGATGTAATGAGTTATATTTTATGTTATTAATCTCTAGGAGAAGTACTGGAAACATCCCCATTTATTAACTGTGCAGGAAGATGCTTCCAATATCACTGGAGTAACAAGACTCTGATGGGACAGGCAGGGACCCGTGAAGGCCAAGAGCATCCCAGATTTCCAGAGCTTTCCTCGTTCCCTGCTGTTTAGAAACAGAACACCTCCAGTAGGGCTGGGCCTGGGAATAGTATTCTTGGTAACATTTGAAAGTGGTGAAGAGATGGACCCTTCTGCTGAAGCAACAAAGTATAAATACTGAGCAAATCACACCAATGTAATTAAACAACCTTTAAAAGGTTAAACCACTGTCCATGTAGCCGTAGTCTAACTTGGCCCATCGCCAGTGGTGATTAGGAACGCAGGACACATGGCTCCCATAAGTGACAGCCGGAGTCTGAAAGGCAGGCGGGGCGAGGTTGGGGTGTGGTTAGGAGAGGCCATTGAGCTGACCTCCAGCCTCGTCACAATTAGTTTCTTAGGTGTGCCAGGATCTGACCTGTGCCCCGGGGATAACACAGATTAAAAACGAACTGTAACAGCCTAATGTAGTATTGATGGTCTGGCATATCTGCCTTCTGAGAATGTGAGTTGATTAATCTTAAGGTCAGAGAAAGAACGTGCTAAATGACTAGACACAAAAGTGCATGAGGTCGGGGACATATAGTAACTTACTTAATACTTATGAAACTGTCCATGAAATGGAGACACAGAGAGGTTAAGAACTTCTCCAAAGTCACACAGCTAGTGTGAAGAGCTAAGATTCGAACGGACACTCTGAGCTGCTTTACTGCTACACAGATGAAGAGTGTAAAAGCACATGGTAATACTCATTAATTTTGAACTATCATTATTTTTAAACAATATTTATTTATTTTATTTTTGGCTGCATCGGGTCTTAGTTGTGGCGCATGGGCTTCTCTCTAGTTGTGGTGCACGGGCTGCAGAGTCCATGGGCTCTGTAGTTGCAGAGTACGGGCTTAGTTGCCCCGCGGCATGTGGGATCTTAGTTCCTCGACCAGGGATCGAACCCACGTCCGCTGCATTGGAAGGCGGATTCTTAACCACTGGGCCACCAGGGAAGCCCTTAAACTACCATTATTATAATCTTGATTTTAAGAAGTGTTCCTTGATGTAGACAGCTTGAGTTTCTCTTCCTGATTATAAGAATAATCTTTCCAAAGGAACTGATTCTACCTCCCGAGTATCTATCCCTTGGGGACTTCCCTGGCGGTCCAGTGGTTAAGACTTTACCTTCCAGTGCAGGGGGTGTGGGTTGGATCCCACATGCCTCACCGCCAAAAAACCAAAACATTTTAAAAAAGAAGTAATATTGTAACAAATTCAATAAAGACTTTAAAAATGGTCCACCTAAAACAAAATCTTTAAATAAAAAACATGTATCCCTTGAGTTTATCTATCTCCAAGTCATCAGGGAGGTCAGGCTACCATTATTTCTGCCCAGGATTACTGCGGCGGCCTCTACTTCGGCTTCCAGTCTTACCCCCTCCCACCCGTCTTCTTCAGGACAGCGAGTCATCTTGCTAAAATGCCAACCTGATTTCATTTGTCTAATTCACCAAGCACCAGCAGACAATCAATCAATAATTATGGAATGAACGGGTGAGTGAATGAAATATACGACTGCCTTGGTCATAATTCCCTCTCCGTTATGGTGGGGTGGTGTGTAGATGAACCCTACTACTACGTCGTGTTTTCCAGCTTCCTTGGCTAACAGCTCCCTCTTCCAAGCAATTATTCTTCCAGTATTTCATTTCATCCATCAAGCGATCTTGTGGGATTTAAAAAGAGGAAGAGAAATGTTCGTGTGTTTTAACTGGGTGAGGGCTCTTTATCCTTCATTTTCAAATTGCTCTCAAACTTTAAGTAACTGATTATAATTAATACTGGTCTTAATCTCATATGGCTCGATCTGAGCTATATCTTTTCTCTTAATTTTGTTGCTTATCTAATACAGCTATTCCTCGACTTCGATGGTGTTACATCCCAATAAAACTATCGTAAGTTGAAACTATCGTTAAGTCAAAAATACATTTAATATACCTCACCTACTAAACCTCCCAGACCTGCACCCAAGGGCCTTGACACACAAGACCTTCAGGCATTTGGGACCATCCAGAGGCCAGGGGCGATGTCTGGATGGGCAGCGGTAACTCGGGTTCTGATTCAGTGTGTCAGGATCACCATTCTCATGCCTCACCCTCAGTCCCCTTTAACTTCCAGCTTAGTTTTAGGCCATCCTTGGCTCAGATTTTAAAACTTGAAACCATCACCTAAAAATAAACACGGACTAGGTCCTAGATATATGCTTGGTTTTTTTTCCTTTTGCGGTACGTGGGCCTCTCACTGTTGCGGCCTCTCCCGTTGCGGAGCACAGGCTCCGGACGCGCAGGCTCAGCGGCCACGGCTCACGGGCCCAGCCGCTCCGCGGCACGTGGGATCTTCCCGGACCAGGACACGAACCCGCGTCCCCTGCATCGGCAGGCGGACTCTCAACCACTGCGCCACCAGGGAAGCCCTAGATATATGTTTTGATGTACGAGTGAGGCAGTAGGAGCTTGTCAGGGAAAGGTGGGTAAGGAGGCTCTGTGGACACTGTTAAATTCCATTGGTAAAGAACTAATTATATCTCTTTCTCAAGAGTTCTACACACTCAGGAGTTTTTTCCTGGATTTTCATACCCAAACCCCAGCAGGGACTTGGGACCTCGTGGGCTCCAGGCATTCTGGATTAGGTGACAGGTTGACTGGGTGACCTGGGAGCCAATGAATGTCGCAGAGTGACCGACGCTGACCTGAGCCTGCCCTGTACTCTGCTTTGCACGCCCTTCAGTTCGACTGGCCTGGCCCCCAGCATCGGGTGCAGCAAGGATGCACTCCTGTCGATGTGAGGGGTGCATGGGTAGCATCCAGTGGCTGATTTCAGCCCCAGGAATACGAGCTAGGCTCTGCTGATTGAAGCACTCGGTGTTGCCCTCCGAACAACTGCAGGGCTGCAAAGAACCTTTTATCTCAGACTTTGCAGAAAGTAAATTCAGCATTCCTTTTCCTCCGGGCATAATTTTATTTTTGAGCCCAAGTTTGGAATAAAAATAGCACACTTGCTGGCGCTCAGCCAACTGTTTGATAAAGCAGCCAGACTGAGGAGGTGAGGCTTCCGAGGGCTGGTGACTCAGTCCTGCGGAGCATGTGCCCAGGTAAGTATCTCGCCCGGGGGCAGGGCTGGGCGCTGAGCGCCCGAGGAGGGCGACGCGGTGCTGTGTCGTCAGACACTGCGCTTCAGTCCACTGCACAGCAGGCCACGCTTCACTGCGCGTGGCGGTGACCAAGGGTACAAATGTGTCTTACAGTCAGGGCTGCCAGGGCACCAAACACCGCTGTGGAGATGAGGAGGGATTGGACGGGGCAGCTGGAGGGCTTGGAGGCAGAAGGAGGCAGGAAGGCACAGGTTTGCACCAAGACTGGTTATAAAACAACCAAGAGGGGGCTTCCCTGGTGGCGTGGAGGTTAAGAATCTGCCTGCCGAAACAAGGGACACGGGTTCGAGCCCTGGTCCAGGAAGATCCCACATGTCGTGGAGCAGTGAAGCCCGTGCGCCACAACTACTGAGCCTGAGCTATAGAGCCCTTGAGCCATAACTCCTGAGCCCACACGCCGAGAGCCTGTGCTCTGCCGCAAGAGAAGCCACCGCAATGAGACACCCACGCACCGCAGCAAAGAGTAGCCCCCGCTCGCCACAACCACAGAAAGCCCACACACAGCAACGAAGACCCAACGCAGCCAAAATTAATTAATTAATTAATTTTAAAAAAGAAACAACCAAGAGACAATTACGGGCACAGCCTTCCAGAATTCCTTAGAGTGAGGCGGGTATGTGAAGCGGGTGCAGCCCGCTCACACATCTCTGACATTCCCATTTTGTGGTTTTCCCTTCCCTCGTTTTCTGTTCATTTTAGGCAGAATTCAGTCTCTAACAATGGTAAGACAGTGATGGGTAGGCCTTTAGACAATGTTCCTGGTGCTTAGAGACAGGTGTTGCTTCCTTCTTGGCAATTTTATTCAACTAATATTTATTGAGCATTTATAAGTGCAGGGCATCACGGAGTAGGTAAAAATATACACGTAATACACATTCATTCAACCAGAGATAGTCGAAGAGCTTGCTTTACATGGAACAATGAATTAGGAAGTTCTCAACCGAAAAGATTACTTTTTGGATTGCAAAGTATATATATGTAAACCTTGAAAGGTATATTTGCTCTGTAAGAAATTAAAACAATACAAAATCTAGAAAATAGGGAATTCCCTGGCAGGCCAGTGGTTAGGGCTCCATGCTTCCACTGCAGGGGGCATGGTTTCCATCCCCGGTCAGGGAATTAAGATCCCACATGCTATTCAGCATGGCCAAAAAAAAAAAAAAAAAAAAAGATGTAGAAAATAAAAAGTGAAACTACCCCATAATCCCCTCCAGATAGCCACACTTAACAGAGCATGTGTTTAAAACCTCTTTAATATACTTTAAAACAACTATTTGGGAGTTTCTGGAAAGAAAGAATGAGAACATTAAAAATTCAGAGGACATGAAAATATTGTCATTCCAGTTAAAGAAAGTCATCTCAGAAACCTTCCCTGATTTTCTTTTAAGATTGTACTAGAAATGATCTTATTTTCCTAGAAAGATGTTGTTGGTTAAGTCGTGTATGAGATTTGTATCCGGAGCGACTCCTGAGGGGTCAGGCCCATTACCCGAAGTCCCTCTAGGCTGGAGTCTGCTGGCCTGAGCTGAGTCCCTGAAGCTGCGTCTGAGTCACCCACCTTTGTGATCGCTCACCCAGGGAAGGCCACACAGGACAATCTACCTTCTAAAACACAACTCTGGCCAGGACTCTCAAACTTGAAATTGAAGATCTCATTTCCCTTGACCAGTAAAACGGAACACTTGCTCTGATGGCATCTGGTTTCCTGGAGGTGTGAGAGATAGGTTGAGATGCTGGAATCTAAGAGGGATATAAAGACGCAATGCGTGTGTTCAAGGACATGCCCCCACTAAAGACACCACCTAATCATCATGAGCAGGACATTTACTTGGAGATCTTATTTAGAACAGTTTTGTAAACCATTTTAAGGAATGCCTTTGCTCTCTCAGTTCCGTCTTCCCAGGATAAATTTCCTCTCCTTTGCCTATCAAAATCTCATCCATTCTTTAAAGCTGAGCTTTAATTTCATCTTTAGCATAAGGTCCTTGGTCAGAATATTTTTTCCACTCTTCTTTTTATTTCTACTTCTGCCATGGCACTTTTATTATCATGAGTTGTCATTAGCTGTTTCCTTCACTTAATAGCAAACTTTTTAAAAGCAAGAATTATTTATTTCTGTAGATACTAAATGATTAGTTCAGTTATAAGCATAAGCTGATGTTCAATAAATAGACATTTATTTTCCCTATAGGACTGTAACAATAATTACATTGAAGCAATTTTTACAGTACTAGAAGGTCTAGAAAATAGGAAATACATGGTCCGCATCTCCTAATGCTCACGGCTACCATTTATACCTGCTTCTCCACACTGCTGAACAATGGAGCCAGTCTTTTCTTCTTTCTTATTGCTTTTGCCTTTCTTTCTCATGATTGATAATCCACTGGCCAAGCTAAATGTCAATCATCTTTTCCTCTGTGTTTCCTTCTCCTTCCAATGGTGCAACCATGCACTCCAATTCTGGCTTGTTTAGGCAAGATTCATGGTCCTGACCATAGGACAGTTTTTTCTCTTTCCACAAATACTTCTTTGAGCAAGGATCATACTTCTTTGGTAGCTTTGTGACATCTGGGGATCTGTTTTCCTTATGGGTAGCACAGGCATGGTCAAAGGATTCACCACTGAGCTCCACATTTAATGACTAAAGAAGACATCAATTTGAAATATCACCTGTCCCAAACCTGGCGTTTTACTTGTGAGGGCCTTGAGGTTCCACCTAAGACGAAGGCGGGACAGAAAAGCAACCTCCATCAAGTTGCAAAGTTCTCCCTTCCGAAGATATCAGGCGAATGCGTTTCTGTCTTCTACTCTTTGCTCCAGTTTTCTTATCAGGCAGCCATCAGTTTTATCCCTGTTCCTTCATTTGGAGAGAGAACTGGTAAGACTTGGTCAAGCCCTATGATTCATTTCCTTACTTTCAAGCAAAGGTCACTGAAGTTCCCATTCAGGTTCAGCCAAGTGCTCCCTTGGGGGGAGGGGATGCAACCTGTGTCCTCTTGACCTAAAAGGGCTCTGGTGGGGCGATGACTCATTAATTCCCTAACGTCCTTTCCAAGTGCAGATAAAGCTCACAGTTGATTAAATGATGGGTCAAGGTATGGAAAGGTTGGCACCACGCTAGGAAATAAAGTACATTTCCTTTGCCAAAGTAAAACATTTATTTTATTTGGCTCACAGTAAATAGTAGGGCCAATTGTAGCTAACAAAAGCGAAGTGCACTCTGGAGAACCGGCATAGTATAGAAAAGAAAAAAAAAAAAAGCACATAGAGATAGAAAAATTTTATGTCAACCCTATTTGTGCCTTACAGCAGTTTCACAGGATGATGAACTTTGCTGGAATTAGCAGTTCTGGAGAGTAATTGAGAACCACAGAATTTCAGAGCTGAGAGGTACTTTACAAAATAACTGATTCAACCCCTTTGATATTGCAGATGAAAAACAGATGAGGTCAGTGTTTAGAGACAGGACCAGTTTCCCAATCCTTGTGTGCCTTCGACTGGAAAGTTTAGGTGAATCACAGATCTTGATCGCCTTAGACCTCTAGAATTTTCTAAACACCACGAAGAAGCTGCAGCTGGCCGGCTTTTCATCACCTTTCCCGTAACTGTGGGACTGGGTCCATATGCCTAGGTATCCAGGCTGGGTTAAAGGGCTGGACCTCCTTGAGATGCTCTGAGCTCCCAAAGATTCAGCAAGTTTATCAGGGCTCCAGATAGGTGAGCGTTCAGGCCCTTGGGACCCCTCTGTGTCTCTCAGTGAAACGTTCAGGTGAGTTTGGGGCTTCCTGGGGCTCTAAAGATGCTCCAGGACTTTGGAACGTGGCACGGAGGCGATGCTTAAGATGAATACTTTAAAACATAATTATGCTTTAAAATCTTTAAAAGCCCTTCATTGGCAACAGGGATGTTTTTAAAAGTAGGTTTTATTGTTATTCGGGCACGGTGAAACCAACGGATCAGCAATAGCCACAGAAAAGATAGTTTGTTCTTCCCAGCTCCCAAGAGGAGGGGGCACGTGGTGCCATGGAGGGCCACCTGGGGGGGCACAGGGTGGATCAGGGGACAGAAGGAACTGGGAGAGCACGGCAGAGCCTCCATCGTGGTTTCCTCAGGAAAAGGAAGGAAGGGTAAGCAGACTTAGAAGCGGCTCATTAGAATCAGTGGGCTCTGGGGTGTGGAGGCTGACCTTGGGTTGATTAAGGCAGGGGACGGTTGCCTCCGGGAGTGTAAAAACCGTAGAGAGGCAGTGGTGGGCTTGCGAGCTCTGGGTGAGTTCGTCTGTGTAGGAAAGTTGAGTCCTAGGTGTGCAGTTTGCTGTCTTTGAGAATTAGCTAGCCCCGCCAGGGACAGAGGCCCCAGGTGACAGAATTCAGAAAATAGAGTTAATACAACTGGCATTTGCAGACGTGTGCATCTCAGAACAGTTTTTCTGGGAGACGCTCTGGAGGGAGAGGGTTCTGTCGCCCTTTTGGAAGCTGTTGCCTATGGCGCCCTGTTGGTAGCACATTAGTAGGTTAAAGTTGTTGGGGGATCCTGCTTTAAAGAAACCTGTTAGTCTTCGTTTAATACAACTTTTCAAGTTTGTTTAACCATAAAATACTTTTGAAATACATAACATGTGGGACTTCCCTGGTAGTGCAGTGGTTAAGAATCCACCTGCCAATGCAAGGGACACGGGTTTGATCTTCCCTGGGCTGGGAAGGTCCCACATGCCGCGGAGCATCTAAGCCCGTGCGCCACAACTACAGAGCCTGCGCTCTAGAGCCTGTGTGCCACAACTACTGAAGCCCTCGCACCTAGAGCCTGTGCTCTGCAGCAAGAGAAGCCACCACGATGAGAAGCCTGCACACCGCAAGCCCCTGTTCTCCACAGCTAGAGAAAGCCCACGCGCGGCAACAGACCCAACACACCCAAACATAAATAAATTAATTTTAAAAACTACATAACATGTAGTTTTTAAGATATCTTGAATATGGTGTTTTAGACCTAGAATCCAGATTTGCTGTGTCCATAACCTGGCAATCATTTTCTCCCCTCGGGTTTCTAATAGAAGGGGTTTCGTTGCAGGTAGGCTGGTTTAATTAGGGTCAATAACAAGCTCTCCTCATTCCTGCCTCTAAGCTGTGTTCAAACCGGTTTTCCCCACCATTCAGGATTGTACCTCAGGCTCTGGACCTAATTCCACTCTTTCTTGCTCCAGCTCCTCTGTGAAGACCTTGCCAGCTTCCCAAACCCACAAATACGTGCTGCGTGCTGTGTGCCAGACATTCTTCTAAGCATTTCAAAATATCAACTCACTTAATCGTCATAGTAGCCCTACAAGGCAGGCACTATTTTATCCTTATTTTATAGATAAGCAACTTGAGGTACAGAGATGTTGAGTGATTCATCCAAGGTCACAAAGCTAAAAGGTGTTCAGGATGTCATTGGCATTGACTTCATGCTATTGGAACAAATGAAAATGTCTGTGGGGGTAATGGAGGTGCTTTCTGATGGGGGTGTGTCTGTGTGTGTGTGTGTATGTGCGTGTGTGTGTGTGTGTGCATGTGTGTGTGTTAATATGTGCTTTAAATCAGAGGGAAGAAATCTCTCTCTCTTTTTTAACACTCTGGAACTTTATTAAGACTCTACCCATTCAGAATTTGTTCAGAATAACAATTTTTTTTTTTTTTTTTTTTTTTTTTTTTTTGTGGTATGCGGGCCTCTCACTGCTGTGGCCTCCCCCGTCGCGGAGCACAGGCTCTGGACGCGCAGGCCCAGCGGCCACGGCTCACGGGCCCAGCCGCTCCGCGGCACGTGGGATCCTCCCGGACCGAGGCACGAACCCGTATCCCCCGCATCGGCAGGCGGACTCCCAACCACTGCGCCACCAGGGAAGCCCCAGAATAACAATTTTAACTTAAAGTTTACTTTGGATTAGTGAGAGATTTTCTCAGTCCATCCTCTGAGGGTGTGAGTTCATCAGTAAACAGAATGCAGGGGAAATTGTAACCCACTTAAACATATACTTTGTAGTACTAGTTTTTATACGCATACAATATGAGACTGATAATTCATTCTTTTTTAAAAAATTTAATTTTATTTATTTTTTAATACAGCAGGTTCTTATTAGTCATCAATTTTACACACATCAGTGTATACATGTCAATCCCAATCACCCAATTTATCACACCACCCCCCCCACCCCCCCTGCCGCTTTTCCCCCCTTGGTGCCCATACGTTTCTTCTCTACATCTGTGTCTCTATTTCTGCCCTGCAATCTGGTTCATCTGTACCATTTTTCTAGGTTCCATATATATGCGTTAATATACGATATTTGTTTTTCTCTTTCTGACTTACTTCACTCTGTATGACAGTATCTAGATCCATCCACGTCTTTACAAATGACCCAATTTCGTTCCTTTTTATGGCTGAGTAATATTCCATTGTATATATGTACCACATCTTCTTTATCCATTCGTCTGTCAATGGGCATTTAGGTTGCTTCCATGACCTGGCTATTGTAAATAGTGCTGCAGTGAACACTGGGGTGCATGTCTCTTTTTGAAGTATGATTTTCTCTGGGTATATGCCCAGTAGTGGGATTGCTGGGTCTTATGGTCATTCTATTTTTAATTTTTTAAGGAACCTCCATACTGTTCTCCATAGTGTCTGTATCAATTTACATTTCCACCAACAGTGCAAGAGGGTTCCCTTTTCTCCACACCCTCTCCAGCATTTGTTGTTTGTAGATTTTCTGATGATGCCCATTCTAACTGGTATGAGGTGATACTTCATTGTAGTTTTGATTTGCAGTTCTCTAATAATTAGTGATGTTGAGCAGCTTTTCACGTACTTCTTGGCCATCTGTATGTCTTCTTTGGAGAAATGTCTATTTAGGTCTTCTGCCCAGTTTTTGATTGGGTTGTTTGTCCTTTTAATATTGAGCTGCATGAGCTGGTTATATATTTTGGAGATTAATCTTTTGTTGATTCGTTTGCAAATATTTTCTCCCATTCTGAGGGTTGTCTTTTCATCTTGTCTGTAGTTTCCTTTGCTTTGCAAAAGCTTTTAAGTTTCATTAGGTTCTGTTTGTTTATT
This sequence comes from Kogia breviceps, assembly GCF_026419965.1. Taxonomy (NCBI): domain Eukaryota; kingdom Metazoa; phylum Chordata; class Mammalia; order Artiodactyla; family Physeteridae; genus Kogia; species Kogia breviceps. The sequence goes on along the minus strand of NC_081324.1, from coordinate 6,850,107 downwards.
TTTGGTTTTATTTCCATTACTCTAGGAGATGGATCAAAAAAGATCTTGCTGTGATTTATGTCAAAGAGTGTTCTTCCTATGTTTTCCGCTAAGAGTTTTATAGTGTCTGGTCTTACATTTAGGTCTTGAATCCATTTTGAGTTTATTTTTGTGTATGGTGTTAGGGAGTGTTCTAATTTCATTCTTTTATATGTAGCTGTCCAGTTTTCCCAGCACCACTTATTGAAGAGACTGTCTTTTCTCCATTGTATATCCTTGCCTCCTTTGTCATAGATTAGTTGACCATAGGTGCATGGGTTTATCTCTGGGCTTTCTATCCTGTCCCATTGATCTATATTTCTGTTTTTGTGCCAGTACCATATTGTCTTGATTACTGTAGCTTTGTAGTATAGTCTGAAGTCAGGGAGTCTGATTCCTTCAGCTCTGTTTTCTTCCCTCAAGACTGCTTTGGCTATTCAGGGTCTTTTGTGTCTCCATACAAATTTTAAGATTTTTTTTGTTCAGTTCTGTAAAAAATGCCATTGGTAGTTTGATAGGGATTGCATTGAATCTGTAGATTGCTTTGGGTAGTATAGTCATTTTCACAATATTGATTCTTCCAATCCAAGAACATGGTATATCTCTCCATCTGTTTGTAACATCTTCAATTTCTTTCATCAGTGTCTTATTATAGTTTTCTTCATAGAGGTCTTTTGTCTCCTTAGGTAGGTTTATTCATAGGTATTTTATTCTTTTTGTTGTAGTGGTAAATGGGAGTGTTTCCTTAATTTCTCTTTCAGATTTTTCCTCATTAGTTTATAGGAATGCAAGAGATTTCTGTACATTAATTTTGTATCCTGCAACTTTACCAAATTCATTGATTAGCTCTAGTAGTTTTCTCACGGCATCTTTAGGATTCTCTATGTATAGTACCATGTTATCTGTAAACAGTGACAGTTTTACTTCTTCTTTTCCAATTTTTATTCCTTTTATTTCTTTTTCTTCTCTGATTGCCATGGCTAAGACTTCCAAAACTATGTTGAATAATAATGGTGAGAGTGGACATCCTTATCTTGTTCCTGATCTTAGAGGAAATGCTTTCAGTTTTTCACCATTGAGAATGATGTTTTCTGTTGGTTTGTCATATATGGCCTTTATTATGTTGAGGTACGTTCCCTCTATGCCCACTTTATGGAGAGTTTTTTTTTTCATAAATGGTGTTGAATTTTGTCAAAAGCTTTTTCAGCATCTATTGAGATGATCATATGGTTTTTCTTCTTCAATTTGTTAATATGGTGTATCACATGGATTGACTTGCAAATATTGAAGAATCCTTTCATCCCTGGGATAAATCCCACTTGATCATGGTGTATGATCCTTTTAATGTGTTGATGGATTCTGTTTGCTAGTATTTTGCTGAGGATTTTTGCATCTATATTCATCAGTGACATTGGTGTGTAATTTTCTTTTTTGTAGTATCTTTGTCTGGTTTTGGTATCAGGGTGATGGTGGCCTCACAGAATGAGTTTGGGAGTGTTCCTTCCTCTACCATTTTTTGTAAGAGTTTGAGAAGGATGGGTGTTAGCTCTTCTCTAAATGTTTGATAGAATTCACTTGTGAAGCCATCTCGTCTCGGACTTTTGTTTGTTGGAAGATTTTTAATCACAGTTTCAATTTCATTACTTGTGATTGGTCTGTTCATATTTTCTATTTCTTCCTGTTCAATCTGGAAGGTTATTACCTTTCTAAGAATTTGTCCATTTCTTCCAGGTTGTCCCTTTTTTTTTTTTTTGATATAGTGTTGCTTGTAGTAGTGTCTTAGGATGCTTTGTATTGCTGCTGTGTCTGTTGTAACTTCTCCTTTTTCATTTCCAATTTTATTGATTTGAGTCCTCTCCTTCTGTTTCTTGATGAGTCTGGCTAATGGTTTATCAATTTTGTTTATCTTCTCAAAGAACCAGGTTTTAGTTTTATTGATCTTTGCTATTATTTTCTTTGTTTCTATTTCATTTATTTCTGCTCTGATCCTTATGATTTCTTTCCTTCTGCTAACTCTGGGTGTTGTTTGTTGTTCTTTCTCTAGTTCCTTTAGGTATAAAGTTAGATTATTTATTTGTGATTTTTCTTGTTTCTTGAAGTAGGCTTGTATTGCTATAAACTGCCCTCTTAGAACTGCTTTTGCTGCATTCCATAGGTTTTGGATTGTCGTGTTTGTTTTCATTTGTCTCTAGGTATTTTTTGATTTCCTCTTTGATTTCTTCAGCGATCTCTTGATCACTGTATGTATGTATTGATCACAATACATTTAGTAATGTATTGTTTAGCCTCCATGTGTTTGCATTTTTTACATTTTTTTCCCTGTAACTGATTTCTAATCTCATAGCGTTGTGGTCAGAAAAGATGCTTGATATGATTTCAATTTTCTTTAATTTACTGAGGCTTGATTTGTGACCCAAGATATGATCTATCATGGAGAATGTTCTGTGCACACTTGAAAAGAAAGTGTAATCTGCTGTTTTTGGATGGAATGTCCTATAAATAACAATTAAATCTATCTAGTCTATTGTGTCATTTAAAGCCTGTGTTTCCTTATTAATTTTCTGTCTGGATGATCTGTCCATTGGTGTAAGTGAGGTGTTAAAGTCCCCCACTATTATTGTGTTACTGTCGATTTCCTCTTTTATAGCTGTTAGCAGTTGCCTTATGTATTGAGGTGCTCCTATGTTGAGTTCATATATATTTATAATTGTTATATCTTCTTCTTGGATTGATCCCTTGATCACTACCTAGTGTCCTTCCTTGTCTCTTGTAACTTTCTTATTTTAAAGTCTATTTTATCTGATATGAGTATTGCTACTCCAGCTTACTGTTGATTTCCATTTGCATGAAATATCTTTCTCCATCCCCTCACTTCAGTCTGTATGTGTCCCTAGGTCTGAAGTGGGTCTCTTGTAGACAGCATATATATGGGTCTTGTTTTTGTATCCATTCAGCAAGCCTGTGTGTTTTGGTTGGAGCACTTAATCCTTTCAAATTACCGTTTAAGGTAATTATTGATATCTATGTTCCTATTATGTTCCTATTACCTTAATTGTTTGGGGTTTGTTTTTTAGGTCCTTTTCTTCTCTTGTGTTTCCCACTTAGAAAAGTTCCTTTAGTATTTGTTGTAGAGCTGGTTTGGTGGTGCTGAATTCTCTTAGCTTTTGCTTTTCTGTAAAGCTTTTGATTTCTCCATCGAATCTGAATGAGATCCTTGCTGGGTAGAGTAATCTTGGTTGTAGGTTCTTCCCTTTCATCACTTTACGTATATCATGCCACTCCCTTCTGGCTTGTAGAGTTTCTGCTGAGAAATCAGATGTTAACCTTATGGGAGTTCCCTTGTGTATTATTTGTTGTTTTTCCCTTGTTGCTTTCAATAATTTGTCTTCAATTTTTGTCAGTTGGTTACTATGTGTCTCAGCATGTTTCTCCTTGGGTTTATCCTGCTTGGAACTCTTTGCACTTACTGGCCTTTGGTGACTGTTTCTTTTCCCATGTTAGGGAAGTTTTTGACTTTAATATCTTCAAATATTTTCTCGGGTCCTTTCTCTCTCTTTTCTCCTTCTGGGACCCCTATAATGTGAATGTTGTTGCATTTAATGTTGCCCCACAGATCTCTTAGGCTGTCTTCATTTCTTTTCATTCTTTTTTCTTTATTCTGTTCTGTGGAAGTGAATTCTACCATTCTGTCTTCCAGGTCACTTACCCATTCTTCTGCCTCAGTTATTCTGCTATTGATTCCTTCTAGTGTTTTTTTCATTTCAGTTATTGTATTGTTCATCTTTGTTTGTTTGTTCTTTAATTCTTCTAGGTGTTTGTCCTTTAATTCTTCTATGTCTTTGTTAAACATTTCTTGCATCTTCTCGATCTTTGCCTGCATTGTTTTTCCAAGGACCTGGATCATCTTCACTATCATTATTCTGAATTCTTCTTCTGGCAGGTTGCCTATTTCCACTTCATTTAGTTGTTTTTCTGGGTTTTTTTCTTGTTCCTTCATGTGGTACATAGCACTCTGCCTTTTCATCTTGTCTATCTTTCTGTGAATGTGGTTTTTTTTTTCCCACAGGCTGCAGGATTGTAGTTCTTCTTGCTTCTGCTGTCTGCTCTCTGGTGGATGAAGCTATCTAAGAGGCTTGTGCAAGTTTCTAATTCATTCTTATATTGATACATTAATGACAATGAACATTTTCAGAACTGTATCAGTCAGGGTTCAAGAGATAAATATTAAGAGGTTTATTGCAAGGCATTGTGTTATGTGATTGTGGAGCTGACTAGTCAAGTCTGAAATCCATAGGACAAGCTGGGAATTCTAGATTAGGCTGAAGCTCCTGTCCCCAGGTAGAATTTCTTCTTCAGGGAAGCATCAATTCTGCTTTCAAGGTCTTCCAACTGACTGAATCCAGCTCAGCCAGATGAACTAGGAAAATCTCCCTTAACTAGGGTCAACCGATTATGGACTTGATTCACATCTACAAAATACCTACACAGCAACACCTGGAGGAGTGTTTGGTTGAATAACTGGGGGCTGTAGCCTCTCCAAGTCCACGCATTAAAAGATCATCTCAAGAACCTTCCCTAATCGTCATGACATTTGTTTTTTCTTTGTTCCTATTTGCATATGAAAAGTGGAAAATAATTTATTTAGAAATATTCTATTGGATAAATAAGATGTTTTCATCATTTAAGTGGGCTTTTTTTCCTTTGATGTGAAGCCATGAGGCACCATGTATTGGTATTTCCTTGGTTTGCGGTCATCTTACGATGCCTTTCTGGTTATGCTTGCCTTTCTCTCTCCTCATGGTCCTGGCATAAGTATCTCCAGTTTATATTAACCCTGAGCTCAGTCACCTTATCTGAAAAGGAGGACAATTACAGTACTGATCTCCAATCCAGATTGGAGGATTAACGGAATGAGTTAAATCACTTAGCACAATGGCGTGTCTGGCATGCAATGAGCAACATACTTTAATAGTAGAGGTTGTTCTTCTTTCCCTCTGTTAATGTTTTCTGGCCATGAACATGCCCTTGAGTGACAGGTCCTCTGAAGCAGACACCCAGAGGTTCTGATGTTGCATTTGGAAGAATTCAAACATTGACATTTATCCATCTCCTTCTAATGCAAAAGGTATCATTTTTTCAAAGACCTGTTTCCCAACATCTTTCCGAGGTGCTAGAGATTCACACAGCCTCCAGGGTGGTGGCTGGAAGAGCTTTTGAATGTTCACTGTGGCTTAGCTGCCAGGCCAGGTGGTGGGCCTTTCACTTGACGTGGTCATGCTACTCATAAACTCTCAGTAGGTTCAAAGACCTTTCTAGGCTTAAAGCCAGTTTTTCTAGGTAGCTTCCTTTTGAGGTAAATAAGTATGCTTTATTAGCATCTTGTTATGAAGGAAGATACTAAGATGCCGAGAAAGGGCATTTCCCTGGTCTCAGCTCTGGAATTAGTGATGAGCTGTTCCAGGTGTCCAGACCCTCACCTGCCCGCTTGTGGAGGAAACTGGCTGGTACTGAGCACTGAACTCTGTCTTTGTTCTCAGTGGGCACCAACAGCCGATCCTAGGTGAGGTGGTCAGGAAAATCTCCCATCTTCTTCCCTAGTTCTCTTTTCCTGGCAGGAAAGCCAATTTCTTTTGCCAGCAGTGATATTTGCCTCATTTGCTTTTAGGAGAGGGTGGCAGAATTTCTTCTGGGAAGAGAGTAGCAGTTGCCGCCTTGCAAATAGGAGGCAAGAGCTCTCAGCGAGCCCAGAGTCACCTCTTTGCAGAAGCACTCCGAGCTGTTTGGAGGCGTGGGAGGGGGAGGAGGATGTTTTCTTTCCACATGCACCTCCGTCAGCTGTCCACAGCCATCTGGTGGGGATGGTGTATGCGTTGTCCCCTACGCAGGCGGATAGAATCACGTCTCATGCTCTGAAGTCTGCAAGGAAAGTTGTCATTTCAGAGATACAAACCATGTATGTGGAGCCAGCCTGGCAGGTCCTCTTCCTGTACCCATGTCCCTTTCCCCAGCTCCCAGTCCTGCCTCACCTACAAGTCCGTGAAGTCCTCAGGTCCCATCTGCATCTCCACGCTTCCCCGAGGAAGGCTCAAGGCGAAGCACCTGCTCAGCAAACGCTGCTTGAGTGAGTGAATGAATGGATCCACTAAAGGGTTTCTAGGTTCGTCTAAAGGACTACATAGTCGAGACGTTTCTCAGGACCTAGAGCTACCAGGAAGAAGAATTCAGAAATGCTTGTCTCGGTGAAGTGCCCAAGAACGGAAGAATGTTTCTGATTTACATAAGAGGATGCAGATGTGGACCAAGTGCCTAGAAATGGCATCTGTGTTGTAAGAAGATGCTTATTCTCCTCTGATGAGTAGATGTTTGATTGGATTTTGGTACCATTACAATGGAATGTCGTATGTATTGAGATCATGAAAATATGATAATGAGAATGAAAATATTGAGACAATGAAAATGAAATATGATCATGAAAATATCCTGCTTTTCACTTAAAGGATGTTACTTAGGTTAATGATCACCTCAATCTAGTAGGTAGGACTAAGAATGCAGGTTCAGTATTGAGTAAATGTTGTCTAGAAGGAGTTGATGGAAGGTACCATGAGGAAAAATCATGAGATTGAATCAAGAAGGCCACTCTGGTGAAGTAAGTCAGAAGGAGAAAAACAAATGCCGTATGCTAACACATATATATGGAATCTAAGAAAAAAAAATGTCATGAAGAGCCTAGGGCTAGGACGGGAATAAAACACAGACCTACTAGAGCATGGACTTGAGGATACGGGGAGGGGGAAGGGTAAGCTGGGACAAAGTGAGAGAGTGGCATGGACATACATACACTACCAAATGTAAAATAGCTAGCTAGTGGGAAGCAGCCACATAGCACAGGGAGATCAGCTCGGTGCTTTGTGACCACCTAGAGGGGTGGGATAGGGAGGGTGGGAGGGAGGGAGACGCAAGAGGAAAGAGATATGGGAACATATGTTTATGTATAACTGATTCACTTTGTTATACAGCAGAAACTAACACACCATTGTAAAGCAATTATACTCCAATAAAGATGTTAAAAAAAAAAAGGCCACTCTGTTAAATGCTAATCTGAACAATCAATTTGTGAAATCATCTCAATAATTTATTCAAGTCAACCATCTTATAAATCGGGTTGAGATCACAGATTTAGACCATTTCCTGAATTCTGACTCAGAAGGTTTCACATATGTGCTTAGGGCCAGAGGTAAGTAGATAGAGGAAATATTTCACCTTCAGAACCTTTATCTTGAAGGTAGCTCAGGTATGTGGGTGACGTCGGAAAGTCAAAGTGAAACTCTCTTGCCTGTGGTGAATTATATGACAAACTGCTGATTTTAATCGTGGCTTTTTTTTTTTTTTTTTTTAAACAGACAGATCAAATATTCAAGAGTCTTTATCATGCGTTCCCACCATTAGCTAAACTAATATTTACTGCTCATTCCTCTAAGCGCTGCATGTGTATTGACTTATTTAATTCTGGAAGCAGTCTGGGAGGAAGTCATTCTCAGTCTTTTGTGAGATAAGGACCTGGGAGTGTGTATGGCGGGTGATGACACGGCCGCCGATCTCTGCCCCTGTGATGCACTGAGGGGCCTGTTGGAGTTCATATCTGGACTATCGGAATATGTTCTTTCAGGGAAATTATGAAACTCAGCATTAGGCGACACTCAGATATCGGTGGGATATCCACAAACACAGAATCGGGGCAGGCCGTGCCTACTTCAGCTTTTGAAAGCTGTTTATAAGAATGGTCAGATGTGGGGTGGCTTCTGAAACAAAACCTCAAACCAGAGAAACAGGATTCATCACAACTCAGGGCCGAATAAACCTCGCTGATGCCGTTAGCTACCAATTTCAAAGAGGAAGACCTGCTGGAGAGAAAGAGGCGTTTATATTTGGGGTTTGTTCGGGCTGCAGCCTGGGAAGCACAGGTTCAAGAAGCATCTAAATTGTGTTCTGTTGGATCACAAAATAAACGGAGGAATATATAAAGGCAAAAACCGCAAGGCCACCGTTACTTATACAAGCTGTTTGTTAAGAATTATCCCTGGAGCTGGCAAGAAATGAGGATGCTTTCTAAGCAAGGGGGGTTGGGGTCTGAAAGGGTTACAGAGTTGCAAGGGGGGATCTTGAGGCCACAGGGTTGCAGCTGGTGGGTGGTGATCTAAAACAGCTGGCGGTGTCCTTGAGAGGTTGTGTTCTGGTTCAGAAAATTCAAGTCCTCAGCAGTGCAGAAAGGTGGCTACGAGCCCGTCCTCAATGGCCACCCAGCTCCACTTTGCGTGCCTGAACCAGGATTACCCCATTGTAATTTCAATCTGTCATCGACGCCGAGGGGTGGGGCCCCAGCCTGTCCTCCATCCCCCGGCCCTGGCCGCGCCCAACTTTCTCCAGCTCCTGACTTAGAGCGAAATGCTTGCGCCCCTCGTTGGGATGTGAAAGTTTCGGCGTCTTTTTGATATTTGTTCAAATTCAGCCAGGCATTATTGACGTTCTTCTGGAATTTTGTACAGTATTCTTTCATTTATTTTAACACCTCACTTGCGTTCCAAATGAGGAGACTCGCTGTGTTTTTGTTCCTGATTTTCTTTGCATTTCTGTATCCCCCTCCCTTTAAATGAATGCAAATGGAGAGAAAGAGATGAGAGAATCTGAAGTCTAGAGAAATGCCACGGAGGTACCAACTGTGCCTAAAATAAAAACCAGAGCACCTGAAGATGCTCTCTCGGTGTTGGTTACACTGGGCTGTGTCACATTCACGCAGCACAGCTCACCGCATAGGAACTGAGTTTCGTTTTCTGGAAGGCATACAAGAACAATAAACAAAGGGTGTTAAATGATGATGACTCATATACACATAAGAACAGCCTTTACAATAGGTGCTGGGTAAAATGGGCTGGATGAGAGTTCCGCTAATCCAGACTTCAGGCAACAGGAGCTATCAGTTGAGAAGTGCAGTCCTAACAGTTCATTTTGTCACACATGTCAAGGAGGACATGCAGCAACAGGCTGGTAGAAGGCCTAAGGATGCAAAGTTCCTGTGACACAAGAGGAAGAGCCATCTTGAGAGGGGACAGTGCTCAAGAGTCCATTGGACCTGCTCCAGCAACCTCCCCGCCCCCCGCCCCCGGGAACAAGTGCGCTCACTGCCCCAGTGGCCGCGGGCACAGAACTTGTGTCACACCCAGAGGGTGCGTGCGTGTCAGGACGCCGCAGAGCAGGAGCAGTGTGTGGGGACTTAAGGATGTCGTGAGTAGGAGGTAGAAGGAGGGTCAAGTCCAGGGGCTTCAGGAAGAGCGAAGGGACCACCCACCGAGTCTCAGTGTCAAGGTGGCTGACATCACGGCTGACAAGAGTCCGCTCATCACAGCCCCGCACGTGAGGAAGCTTGGGTGGAAAACGTAAGTATATAAACATGTTCCCTCTCAGTAGAAGCCACGGGAAGGCAAATAAAAATGGAAAGTAACTTCCCACTTACCAATATGGCGGAGATTAGAAAGGAAAGATAATGGCCAGGGTCCGCGAGGGCATCAGGGAACCTTGGCTCACGCCAGCGGTAGAAGGGGAGCTGATACGAAACTCATTCATTGCCCTCCCAGAGATATATAAATACACATACAGTATTATTTAAAACCATAACTCGTCATTTTTACTGCCCAGGAGTGGCAAATGATAGCAACTTGAATACCTTTATGGTAGCAAAACAGTACAATGACTTACGTTGTATCCATCCGTACAGTAAGATGCACTGTAGTGATTAAAGAGGAAAGTACAGATAGAGGAATAGTCAAGGACTAGAAGGATGGTCAGAATAGAGTTGTGGGAGGCAGATAATGAGCCCCCCCCCCCCCAGAGGAATCCACAGCTGCCCTGGGACCTGTGAAGGTATTGTGCTTCAGGGAAAGGGGGGCTAAGGCTGCAGATGAAACGAAAGTGACTCATCAGTTGCAACATGAGAGGGGGAGATGATCGTGGATCATCTGAGTGGGCCCGGGATGCTCACAGAGGCCTTTAGAGGTGAAAGAAGGAGGCAGGAGAGTCCGAAGTCGAGGGATGCTACGTGAGAGAAACTCAGTGGACCACTGCTGGTTTGGGCCATGGAAGGGTCCAGGACTCTGCTGATACCTTGATTTCAGACCAGTGAGACCCACGTTGAGCTTCTGAGCTCCAGGACTGTGACTGTAGTAAATCTGTGTTGTTTTCAGTCACCAAGTCTCTGATAGTTTGTCACAGCAACAATAGGAAATGAACACAACATTGTTAAGTGAGAAATGTCTAGTTTTGTGTCGTGCACACTGAAGAATGAGTTAAAAACATAAACTACACATACAAACACGCGTGCACACACACAGCAGAAGAGCCTGAAATGTTATACAAAATGGCTAAGTTTACTTGTGGTTCTATCCAGGTGGTGATGTTACCCTTGATTTATATTATTTTTGGATATTTTATTATCTGCACTTTCTGCAGTACTACTTTGTATCAGAAAAACATGTTATTACTTTGTAATCAGAAAAAAAAAATGTTTGGTTAAAATGTTGTAGAGATCTCTCAGTTGAGGTCGCTGCAAGCAAGCCCTACTCTAAATTTGCAGTATGCATCCTTCACAGAGAACCTTTAGTTTGTCATTTGTTTAAAGGTGGAGCTGTTGCTCTGGGGAGTTTCTTTCTTGTAGGATAACATTTTCCCCAAATCATAGACCACTGGTCATTGATAGTCATGTAAAAGCCCAAACAAATATCTTTCACTGAAGGGTGTTCTCAGGTGAGCGCTTCAGATTTTTAGTACATTACAGGGACATAGTTTTTACTACTCCAAGTGCAGTCCCACATTTTGACAATGTGCCAATTCATTCTTGAAAAGTTTATCGCCTTCTTCCTGATGCTGAACCGTGTCCACTTGCTAAAATATTGCACAGCCAGAGGACAGTGGGGATTATAAGTACTTTGTAGGAGCATTGAAAACAATGATTCTACTTTGTTCCGTGAAAAAACAGAATGGAGGAGCCCACAGACCTCTAATGACAACTTTATAAAAACGAAACATCAGAAGACTTATATTGGTTACAACGCTCAGAAATAATTTGCATGCAATGCAGTCCACAGCACAGGGACCGTGGTTTTCTCTGGAAGGTCAATAAAAGCAATAAATGTGCATAAGAAGAATATCAGTAGTTGACTTAGAGGGTCTAATATTAATATCAGCTAAGAGACATCAAGGACTTATTTATTACTTTTTAATGCCTATGTCAGATTCACGGTAGGTGTAACTACTACCTCAACATTGTCAACTGAGGCTTAGAGAAGTGACTTGTTCAATGTCACACTGGAGTAGCAAATTAAATCAAAGTAAAATTCTGATTCTAAAGCCTGCACTGTTACTCATGATTACTCTCAAAGATTATGATTTTTTTTAAGATTATGAGTTTTTAAATGATTAGGTTACTTTCTAAAACAAGCAAAATGGTAGGGAGGACAGATCATAAGGTTTGAGAGGTGGGTTAGGTAAGGGCGAAGGAGTTCTGACTCCAAGCTTGCCAAGGGCCGAGAGGGGTCGTGAATGTGTGAGCGATTCCGAATGAACAGAGGGTAGACAAGGATAGGCCAGGGCTTGTCAAAAGTAACTCCTCCAAATTCCTGAGCGAGCCAAGGAACAGGACATCTTTGCATTGTTTAATTTTTAAAATTTATGAAATATTTCATAATTACAGAAAAGTACAGAGAAAAAGATGACCTCCACTCAACCCTATCAAAGCTCAATGTTTGGCCACATTTACTTCAGATGGTTTAAAAAGAGGACAGTTACAGACACACTTGAGCCCCTCTGTAAGGTCTCCCTCTCCTAGCCCCACCTCTCCCTTTACATTCCCAGAGGAGGGTGTGGTGTTTCTTATTCCCATGAGTGTTTTTGGTTTAAATCATTTTGTTACTGAGGTACGTATCTGTAGATTATTGACAATATTTGCAGGGGGTTGGATGGTGGCCTCCAAAAGATATGCCCACATCCTAAGCCCTGGAACCTGTGAATGTAGCTTTATTTGGGAAAAGGGTCTTTACCGATGCAATTAAATTAAAGCTATGGAGAAGTGAAGACCCTGGATTATGCAGCAGGTCCGAAGTCCAGTGGCGAGTGTCTTTATGAGCGAGAGAGGGGAAGGCTGATGGAGTTTGAGGCAGATGTAGGAGAAAAGCAGCTACAAACCAAGGAATTCCTGGAGCCTAATCTTTATGATTTGGTCTTTTCAATAAATCTTGTGTAGGAAGTCCTTTCCCACCCCAGTCATAGCATCTTGCTCTGATATTTCTTTTAAGTGTTTTAATGCATTTGCTTTCCATGTCTAGGTTTTTAATAGACCTTGAATTATTTCTGTGTATGATAAGAGTGATGGATATAATATCTTCCATATGGGGGATCAATTGTTTCATATTTACTGAAAAGACCAGTGTGTGTCCGGGCTCCCTGAAGCCCTGGGCTGCTTGCCTAGTACCCCCACCTAATTGGCCATGGTTTTGTAACAGCTCCCGTTATCAGATAGGCAAGTCTCACCCTTCCTACAGCTTTTCTTCTTCAGAAATGTCTTCATTATCTTGGCTCTTTGCTCTTCTTCTTCTTTTTTTTTTTTTTTTTTAAATTGAACTATAGTTGATTTACAACATTGTCTTAGTTTCAGGTGTACAGCAAAGTGACCCAGATTTTTCAGATTTTTTCCACGATAGGTTATTACAAGATACTGAACTCTTTATGGATTTTAAAATATGTATGTTTAATTATGAGAAAAACCCTGTTGATTTTTAAAAATTGGAGTTTCTTGTTTTTAGATCAAGTGTGATATATTTATGAGTCTTTCTATCTAAGGACAGGGCATATGTCTCTATTATCCAAAACCTTCTTGTGTATATCCTTCAATGACGTTTATTGTTTCCTCCATAAAAGTCTTGCCCATACTTTTTGAGATTTATTTCTTTGCATCTTGCAGTGTATGCTACTGCTTTTGGGGGCCTCTTTTTCCTAATAAATTTTGCACTTGGTTATTACTTGTTTATTCTAAAGCTATAGCTGAACTCTTTAGTAGTTTTGCTTGCATTTGTAATGAGGAGACATTTCCTACAAATAAGGAATTTTGTAGAATTGTTACCGCTAACTTTCCACTTTTTATACCATTTACTTCTTTTCCTCTCTTTAACTGCATTGGTTAGGTGCCTGATACAAGGTTGAAGAAAAGAAGCGTTATTAGTGATCCTTGATGTGGGGCATTCTTGTCCCTGACTTAAGTGGGAGTGGGAGTTAATAGCTTAAGCCATATTGAGTGCATGGGAGAGAACTTTTTATTTTTCTCAGCCTTGCACTGTGGTGGTGAGACACGTAAGAAGAGACACATAGAAACACACTGCTGGGAATTCCTGGAGATCCAGTGATTAGGACTCTGTGCTTCCACTGCAGGGGGCACAGGTTTGATCCCTGGTCGGGAAAATAAGATCCTGCATAGCCACGCAGAGACAAAAAAAAAAAAAACCAGAACAAACAAACAAAAAACACAAAACACTGCAAGGAGGGCTTCTAGCAAAATCGTTTTTTGGCACCTACTGAGATGGTGATCTCAGGCTACCTGTATGAAGCAGCATGTGACTTTTTAATTTTATTTATTTATTTTTGGCTGCGTTGGGTCTTCGTTGCTGCGTGCGGGCTTTCTCTAGTTGCAGCGAGCGGGGGCCACTCTTCGTTGCAGTGCGCGGGCTTCTCATTGTGGTGGCTTCTCTTGTGGAGCACAGGCTCTAGGCGCGCAGGCTTCAGTAGTTGTGGCTCACGGGCTCTGGAGCGCAGGCTCAGTAGTTGTGGCGCACTGGGCTTAGTTAGTTGCTCCGCGGCATGTGGGATCTTCCCGGACCAGGGCTCGGACCCGTGTCCCCTGCATTGGCAGGCGAATTCTTAACCATTGCACCACCAGGGAAGCCTCAGCAGGTGACTTTTTAATGCCCACTGGTTGTTCATGATAATCACATCAATATGTGAGCACTTTACCCAGAAAAATGTGGTAGACAGTGTGCATGAACTTGGAGGGAGGGAAGTATTTCCCTGTGCTGTGGGAGGGGACCGTGGGCTCGTGATGCTCTGCATTTGAAAGGAGATGGGGAAAGCAGCCCAGATGCTCTCCTCTCTTGTGGTCTCTTAGAAGAGGGGAAGTGGTTTAGCCTATGACAGGCTAATGGTGCCTAAACCTTCTCCATAATATTTTAAACTGTGAGTTGGAGCTTAAGAAACATTTTTTTAAAGCTGAGACCTGTATAACTTTTCAAACTTCAAAATGAGCATCTTTCAAAACATGCTGATCTGGGTCCGTAATATAATTTGAATATTTACAATAGAAAATTATTCAGTCTATTATAGACATATTAGTAGAAACAAAATTTCCTTCTAACTGTAATTTCTCAGCAGTCAGTGATAGTGTCATCAATACGATTTTTGTCCAGGATGTGTGTCCTGCTGACGCTATTATGCATCAGTTCCTTAGAAGATGCAAATGAAAACAAAGAACATCTCTTTATGTCAGAAATAGCGAGGTTCCCCCAACCAGATCGCTTCCAAGGCAACTGCAGTTTGTTGCATGACCAACAGACAGGTGTCCAGCAAGTCCTGACTCTTTGCTTCTGTCCACACTGAAGACACTAGCACTCTGAGGAGAGAGAGAATTTGAAAAAGGGGTTCCCAGTAACACCTCATACTCTATAGCTCAAAGGGGCAAAAGTCTTCCTTGTGAAAAAAGAAATCAGAAAGAGCTTCACGGTGAAAAGAAAGCTTGCCAACCACGGATTCCAGGGGAGAAGCTGTTTCTTGCCCAAGGGCATGAATGATCTCTTCCAGGCTTCTGCTGTCCCTGGGACGCCCCTGGGGCAGACTTGAACTTTTAAGAAACCGCGCGTTTCCTCTGCTCTGTCACGAGAACCTAATTTGGCTGTTTAGATGAGTCAAAGCGTAGGACCCTGCAGACAGCTATTTCAAGCCACTGGCTTTCGCTTCTGTCTGGACTGTTTCTTCATCTTTATCCTCAAAATCCTATCCACTCGTCAGTCTGTGCTCAAATGGAGGTTTGTCCTTGAGGCCTGGGAAGGCTTCCGCCCCTTCACTAATTTTCATTTTCTCATTCCCTCTCTCCCTTCCCCTCCTGGCTGTTCCACATGATATGTTTCTACCTCATTTTTGAGGAGAAGAGCAAGGGCTTTGGAGGCAGACCTCGGTTCAGATCCTTCTCTGAGTCTCACCGCATGGACCTGAAGGGAAGCTTTCTCAATTTTATGCACCTCAACTTCCCATCTATGAAACAGGGAAAATAATGCCAATGTCACCATATTTGTGAAAAATGAGATATGCATATGAATCATTTGATATGGCATCTACCAAATAGCTGGGCCTCAGTAATCTATTATATCTCTCCTTTTTTTTTCCTTTTTTTAAAATTGAAGTGTAGTTAATTTACAGTGTGTGTTAATTTCTACTGTACAACACAGTGATTCAGTTATACATACATATACTTTTTTAATATTCTTTTCCATTATGGTTTATCATAGGATCTCTTTTATTTCCACTTAGCTACAGATTGTTTAATAACATTTTGATTCATGGGTGTTGAGACTGCATCTTATAAAACTTTGTATCCTCCTGAACCAAAGATAGTGTCTTGGGTGTATCAGGCAGTCAGTAGGAGTTGTTGAATTAAGCTGCTCAGAAGAGAAACAGAGAAGAAATAAAAGGAGATAAACGCAAAGTGGACTAAAGACCTAAATGTAAGATCTAAAACCATAAAACTCCTAGAAGAGAACACAGGTGGAGCAGTCTTTGACATAAATTGTAGCAATATTTTTTGGATCTGTCTCCTAAGGCAAAAGAAATAAAAGCAAAAATAAACAAGCGAGACCTAATTAAATTTAAAAGCTTTTGCCCAGCAAAGGAAACCATCAACAAGACAAGAGAACAACCTACTGAATGGGAGAAGATATTTGCAAATTATATGACCGATAAGGGGTTAATATCCAACATATGTAAACAGATCATATGACTCAACATCAAAAAAAAAGAAAATAGTTAGAGGAAGGACCGAATAAACATGTTTCCAAAGGGGAAATGTAGATGGCCGACAGGTACATGAAAGGATGCTTAGCATCACTGATCATTGGGAAAATGCAAATCAAACCCACAATGAGATATCGCCTGACACCTGTCAGAATGGCCGTCCTCAAGAAGAACACAAATGACAAATGGTAGAGAGGGTGTGGGGAAAAGGGAACCCCGTGCACTCTGGGTGGGGATGTAAATTGATGCAGCTGCTGCAGAAAACAGTATGGAGGTTTCTCAAAAAAAAAAAAACGAAAAATAGGAATAGAACTACCATATGATCCAGCAATTCCATTCCAGTGTATATATCTGAAAAAAAGACACTAATTCGAAAAGATACATGCACCCCAAAGTTCATAGCAGCCGTATTTGAAATTGCCAAGATATGGAAGCAACCTAAGTGTCCATCAACAGATGAATGGATAAAGAAGATATGGTATATCTAGACAATGGAATACTATTCAGCCATAAAAAAGGAATGAAATTTTGCCATTTGCAGCAACATGGATGGACTTGGAGGGCATTATGCTGCGTGAAGTGGGTCAGGCAGAGAAGGACAGATGCTGTATGATATCACTTGTACGTGGAGTCTAAAGAATACAACAAACTAGTGAATATGACAAAGGAGAAGAAGACTCATGATATAGAGAACGGGCTGGTGGTTACCAGTGGGGAGGGGGAAGGGGGGAGGGGCAGTATCAGGGTAGGGGGTTAAGAGGTACAAACTATT
Organism: Kogia breviceps; assembly: GCF_026419965.1. Lineage (NCBI taxonomy): Eukaryota > Metazoa > Chordata > Mammalia > Artiodactyla > Physeteridae > Kogia > Kogia breviceps. The sequence goes on along the minus strand of NC_081324.1, from coordinate 6,833,222 downwards.
AGGCATAAAATAAGCTACAAGGATGTATTGTACAACACGGGGAATACAGCCAATATTTTATAACAACTTTAAATGGAGTATAACCTTTAAAAATTGCAAATCACTATATTGTACACCTGTAACTTACATAACATTGTACAGCAACTATACGTCATTTAAAAGAAAGGCACATAATCAACATTCTGGATCTTCACTTCTTATCCTTCAATTGAGAAGATAGCAGCAGGTTTCAAGGTCTAAATACCAAGGAGTATTTTAGACCAGGACCACTGTGTACTGAGGCCTAACAATTCTTATGCTACCTTGTTACCAGAAAGAATCTCGGAGCCACTGTGACCTCACCTAAAAGCCTTAAAATCCTGTCTCCTGTTCTTTTGCTACATAGGACATTAGTGGTGTGACTGGCAAACTTGTTATAAGATCTATAGGATAGATACTGGTAGTATATCAATGCTGATTTCCTGCTTTTGATCATTGCAATGTGGTAAGGCAGGTATTTGGGAAGAGGGGGGTTATTATGTCTACCACTCACTTTCCAACGCTTCAGGAAAAACATTCTGTGGTTAAGACAGAGAGAGACTGATGGAGCCATCATGATAAAATATCAATAGTTGGGAAGCTCCTTGAGGGCTCTGTGGGTATGCTTTGTACTAGTTTTACAACTTTTCTGTAAGGCTGAAATTATCTCAAAAGAAAGAATTGAAAACAATAGCTCTTTGAGAGTGAATGTCTGCATCTTACTTGCAGGTGAGGGAGTTCCCAAACCACATTGTAGTTCTCTCGCTTCTTCCGGAAGGAAATGCTAATTATGTCATTGGCTAAGCCTGATTCAAGGCTTTTGAGACAGTCAGCTCGTCAGGGTCTGAGGCATTTCTGCTGCCCAGGTGCAGTTTGAGCCCCTCCGTCCCTTATCCTGCTTGGATGGAGTGTCATCCTGGAGTTTGTTCTACATCCATCAGGGACGAGTACAGAGGCTTTGCTTGACCAGCAATGTCTGAAGGGGGTGCATTCAGGGAGCTGGGGACACAGTCACCTTGGAAAAGATCAGCTTTGACAAGCAACGCTTTAACGACACGCTTGCTTAACGGACTAGCATGGGGCTGGATTGTTTTCCAGAGGACTGGTCAGAATTGTTTGACTCTGTAACAGACTTGTACTTGGGTGGAGGGGGGAGGGGAAGAAATAATGCTATAGATGTATTATATTTTTTATGAAGAATAAAAGATAAATATTGGAACAGCTCTTTGCAAAGGCGGACTAAATTATATGTTTAATTGTAAATAAAATTGGCTTTTCTATAATCTTCCTTACGATATTACTAGTCTGTCAGATTTCCCTTCCATAGCGAACAGAGGACTCTGGGAATGACGTTAGGAGGCCAGTGCACGCCCCTAAATTGTGGTCCAGCTAGAATTCAAGCATTTCTGCCAGACCCATGGGAGCAGCCTTTTTGAAGGGCAGTTCCAGAAAATAAGGGAGAAGAGACGTGAGTCAGACTTGGTGTGATAGAGACACCCCAGATCTGTAGACGAGAGAATTTCCAGTGCAGCTGCCAGCCGTCCCTTACCCCCGTCCTCATCCATTAATCTCGGGTCCTCTCCTGCCCTCTCCACGCACACCCTCCACCAGGTGAGGGGCTCACGTCTGGGGACCAAAAGCAGAAAGGCTGATTTTACAGATCTGGGCGTGGCATTGGGGACATAAGGAAGCACTCTGGGGAACCGACCTGGAAGTGTGACCTAGAGGGTGCGTGTGTGCGCGTGTGTGCGTGCGTGTGCGTGCGTGCGCGTGTGTGCGTGCGTGTGCGTGTGTGCGCGTGTGTGCGCATGCGCGCGCTCACGGCGTCATTGGACGGCACAGCACATCGCAGCGTGTGTGCGCCGAGGGCCCAGCATGCTGACATCTCAGTGACGCTGGTGAGATCTCACTCAGCCAGGCAGTGACTCTGGCGCAGGGGAGGACTCGACACGCCGGGCACTGGCACTCTGGGATTCGTACATGGCATCGCTGCCATGCACCGATGGCATCAAGGAGCTTCCTATAACACCATGCATAGGAAGGGAGCCAGAGCTGAGGAAGTCACCACGCTGGCAGCTCGGGGATCTGTTCTTGATTACCTGCGAGACAGACGCCTTCTGGAGATTTGCAATCTTGAGAGAGACCGATCCTGCAGTAACCAGCGGCTGGACAAGCAGAGAAATAGCTCCTGTGCTGCTGCTGTAAAAAACCCAAATGAAATCCACAGTGAACCTACATAATCCACATGTGGGTTAATTGGCAGATTATTTGCATTTCTTACCTTGCTAACTTATAAGGATTATTTTTTTAAATCTCAATTTAAATATATACATTAAAATAAATTTTGATTGCCACAATCATACTCTAACCTGATATTCATCAAAGCAATGCAGAGATTCTGAAGCTGGGGTGCATATCAGAATCACCTAGAAAGCTGTAAAAATACATATGCCTAGATTCCATCCTGAGAAAGTCAGATTTCAAGATTTGGGATGAAACCAACATAGCTATAGTTTAAAAAAAATTTTTAAGGAGATTTTAGGATTCATTTCCTTGTTGAGTACTAACAAACAATGTAATCCTGTTACATAATATAAAATGTATAATTATAAATGTATGCTACTTTTACTCTACTTAGATAAAGCCTATAGTTATGATAAAATGTAACAGGTAAATCATAAAAGGAAATCATAACTGATTATATAACACTGTCTTGTATTGCCGTTTTTATCTTTTCAAAGCCCTTTACAACCATTATCCTGATTTGTTCCTACAGCAGTCGCAAAAGAGAGGTGTGAAAAGTCTTTGGGCTGTTCCTTGGAAAAGAGACAACGATGGGGACAAGGTAGCGACACGGGGAGAGTCTTACCGGAACGGATCCAGGTGAGTGCGTGTCCCGGGCCTAAATGTGCGGATCTGAACATACTTCGGGTGTTTAGCAGAGATTGCCCAGTAACTACCTGTCTGTTTGTGCTAAATTCTTTTGCAGGAGAATTATAGCCGTTATAGTTAACTGCTTTTTTAGCATTATGCTCTGTAATTTAAAAATATTTCCCAAACCCCTACACCTGTAGCCTCTTGCGGTCTCCGCCTGGCGTCTAACGTCTTTGGAAATCTATTCCCTTAGGATTCTACTCAGAAGAGCGGCTGGTCCAGTTCTGCCAGATGGCAACCAACTTGTCCAGGTAATCTCCATTTTCATTAGAAAGTCCAGAACTAATTTAGGATAAAGCTTTGCCCATTTAGTGTACGTTAGTCCTTGTTCTTTTAAGATCATTTAGATGTATCCACAGGCCCATAATTTTTCCTGTTAGTTGTCTGGCTGACATAGATACTCTCATCACAGTTCTTGAGTGTTACTGAAAATGTTCCCATAGAGTAGAAATTAAGTTTGACTATAATTGATAGATTTGTGGATGAACATTTTTGGATTCAACATATTCATTTCCCATGAATATTTCTAAGAGAAAAAAAATCAACAGAGACTTTGAACGATGGATATCAAATCAGAATTGCAAGGGCATAATCATCTTTTTTAAATTTTAAAAGCATTTGGCTGAATATAGTTTTGCTTCCATTGGCATTAAAAAGTCATGGCACTCAACTGGTATTATTTTATGTACATAAATCAAAACAATCAACGAAATATGATTACTTGCTACTTCTTTGCATAATCAGTGAAAATTTAATAACTCTACTTTTAAGAGGAAAGGTTAGTATTTCTTTGTAGAAACAATAAAATTAAGTTGCAGCTGTAGAGGCATAAGCATACAGTTAAGAGAGATACTACCCCCTGCCCCCCGCATCTGGTCCCCGATAAGACCTGCTGATTCTCCCTCCAAATGTCTAGAACCTGTTTCCTTCCCTCCATCTTCTCAGACATCGTCTTCCTGGACTACCACCCAAATTCCTAACCACATCTGGGTCTCCCGACTTCCACTCTTGCTGAATCCCCACCCCACCCGTTTATACAACAGACAAATGATTTTTTTCCCCTGTAAATGCAAATTGGATCATGACTTGTCTCATTCACTGGTTTCCCATTGCACTTGGGATACATCTGAACTTCTTCAGACCCAGGATTTGCTTTCCTTCTCACTCACTGTGGACTGGCCACGCTGGCTTTGGCGTCTGTGACCCAAAATGCTGACTCACAACTCTTGGCCTGCATAGTCTTCGGGTGCTCACTTAAATGTCACTTCCCCCTAGAGGTCTTGTCTGGCCGCTCTGCTCTTTTCTTTCTGAGCCTTTATCGCTATGGGTAATTGTATTTTCACACATTTGTCTGCTCATTTAAAACACAGCTCCATGAGGGGTGGGATCTCTCTGTTTTTGTCCAGAGCAGTGCGTGAATGAATACCCAGATGTTTCAGATAAGCGTGGAACTTGGGCAATATGGATGAATCAGAATTACGCGACACATCCGCAAACTGGCCCCAGTCATCCCAATGGGATTTCCCCAACAAATTCATTGTAACGTTTTGTCCCTGTGTTCGAGGTGGTCTCTATTCTTCTTCACTCTTGCATTACTTTGTTCAACTCTCCTAATCTTAGAATGAAGATAGTGCAAATGTTTCTGCCAATACTAATCTCTGCGTTTATTGTCTGCAGTAGAGCATTTATTTTTTTATTTTTTTATTTCTACCAAGAGATGTTATGAGCGTGTGCCTGACCTCTTCAGTTACAGAGTAATTAAAGACAGGGTTTTTTTCCTTTTCCTTGGCACTGAGCTCTGGGTGAGATTGAACATATATATCTATATACCTATAGATACATATCTGAGGGGATGCATGGATTTTTTTATACATATATTTCTCCCCTCCCTTAATTTCTCTTATTGCTTTTGAATGAGGAGGATCCAAGCTAATTTTTGCATGAAACATATATTTTTAACAAGTTGATTTTTTTTAACATGCTGTGACCATCTGTCAGTCAGTAAGTCTGAAAATCAGATATATTGAAATTAACATTCTTTTAGAAGAAAATGTCATTTCTCGTAAGACCTTTATACCCCCAAAGGGACTTGGGGTAATTTTGTTTCGAAGCAACACTGACCTCCTGTGGCCAGGGAGTCTTATTAAACAGTTTTTCTTTTCTTTTTTTTTTTTTTCTTCTTCTTTTTTCTTCCTTTTTAAACCAAGTTTACCTTTCTTTACCAAGTTTTCCTTCTAATAATTTCTCTGTCATGGAAATTTTTATTTTCAAGCCACAACATTTATTTTAACTTAACCCTGATGGTATGGTCAATCTATAATGCTCGCTCACCAAGGCAACAGTGAAGAAGAGACCCTCTTCTGTCACTTGTGGAGCAGGTGCGGGGCTGTAGAGCCTCAAAGTGCAGGAGGTGTGGTATTTGGAGTCTGGTCGCTCTAGCTATGTGGTTATTTCTCCCATTTACTGCACTTTTGTCCTATTCCTTCCATTCAATAAATGGGTCAGTCTTATTTATCTCATGAAAACCTTGGAGTCAGCTCTTCTTTAGCTAAAGTTCATTATTCTCATGCCTCATCAATTTGCTTTTCAAAGTACCTTGTGTCTGAGTCTCTTCCTCACTTGCATTTTCACCACCTTTATCTTCAGCTTCCTTGAAGATGACAGTAGCCCCCTGAGCGCCTTCTCTGGATTTTTCACTCCCTTATTTTTTTTAAAAAAAAATTGAGGCATAATCAACATACAACGTTATATTAATTTCAGGTGGACATCATGATTCACTATTTGTATACATTGTGAAATGATCATCACAACGTCTACTTAACAATCCATCACCATCTACAGAATTTTTTTTCTTGTGATGAGAACTTTTAAGAATCAGTCTCTTAGTGACGGTCACATATGCATTACAGTATTATTAACTCTAGACACCATGCCGTCCAGCACGTCCCTAGGACGTTTATTTATAGCGGGAAGTTCCCTTCACTCATTTCATCCATCCCCAGCCCCTGCCTCTGGCACCCACTGCTGTGTCCTCTGTTCCTCCTCTTTCGCTGCCCATTCTTCGCTCAGCCTCCACTCCTTGGAAGAGCTACTCCACGTGTTGTCTGAGGACCAGCCGTTCCTTCTGGGTCTGTGATAACGTCAGGCTGCAGCCAAGAGTAAGAATTTCAAAACGTTCACGATCATTTGACAGAGTAATTTTGTGTATATTTGAATCTGATAACAAAAAAGTGGGTTTGGGGGGGTAGTCATTGCCTTTTTTTATTCCATGTTCTAGACATCTTTTTTTTTTTTTTTTTTTTTTGCGGTACGCGGGCCTCTCACTGCTGTGGCCTCTCCCGTTGCGGAGCACAGGCTCCGGACGCGCAGGCTCAGCGGCCATGGCTCACGGGCCCAGCCGCTCCGCGGCACGTGGGATCCTCCCGGACCGGGGCACGAACCCGCGTCCCCTGCATTGGCAGGCGGACTCTCAACCGCTGCGCCACCGGGGAAACCCTTTTGTTGTATTTTATTGTCTTTTATAGCAGCCCTTCTTAGGCTGGAAATAAACCAGCCCTTCGCTACACGAGGTTCGCGGAACACTGTTCTAGTCTAGCCCACTGAACTAATCCTTCTTCGTCATCCTTTTTTAAGGGTTATTTCCTTACGCAAAGATTTCCATACACTTATTTCACAGTGTATCACTTCTAAACTGTCCCTAGGATTTCTAGTGAATTTTAACTTCGGTGTCAGGAGGAAGCTGTCCAATCTTCTTCTCAAGTCGGTCCCTGGGCTCTCAGGGACCTCTGTGCAGACGCTCCTTCAGTTCCGTTCTTTCTTTGCTTATATTCCTGAGCTGCCCACACCTTGGATCTAACCTAGCATCCCCTTCTTTCTCTGTGACCCGTCCAAATGGGACCATTGGTTCCAGGTCCCCTACATGTTTACTTCCTGATTAGAGTTTCCTGTTGTCTCAAACCTTAGTCATCTTCCTAGCCAGTCAGTTCCCATGGCAACCACCATTAACGACAGTCAGTTCCCATGGCAACCACCGTAACGACAGGTCTTCCATCTTTGGAGGGCCTCTTTGAGCAGGTGTTGCTCTCTGCACCTGTGCTTTCTGTGCAGAATCTCCTGTGATCCTCAAACTAGCCCTGCAGGGTAGCTGCTGTCTTCATTGCATGGGTGAGGAAACTGAGAAACAAGGTGTAAAGTCTCATTCCCGAGGTCGCAGAGGTGGTCAGAGGTGGAGCGTGCATAACACCAAGTCTAAATTGGGTTTTGACCTCTGTATTATGAACCCTTGTTTAGAGAGGGCCACGGAAACTGGTGCGGAACGGATGTGCACCCATGTCGGGTTGTATCAGCTTCCTTGGGCTGCTGTAACAAATCATGACAACCCGGGTGGCTCAAACAACAGGTTTATCGTCTCAGAGTGTCGGAGGCGACAAGTCTGAAGTCGAGGTGTTGGAAGGCTCCTGGAGACTGCAGGAGGGTCAGCTCCATGCCTCTGGGTCTCCCAGCTTCACGTACCAGTAGTTGCCAGCAAGCCTTGCGTTCCTTGGCTTGTAGCTGCATCACTCTGATGTCCATCTTCATGTCCACACGACCCTCTCTTCTCTGCCATTGCTCCCTGTCCTTTCTCTTGTAAGGACACCAGTCACTGGATTTAGGACGACCTCCTCTCAAGACCCTTAACTTCATTACAAGTACAAAGACCCAATTTCCAAATAAGGGCACACTCACAGGTGCCCGGATTTGGGGACATGAACACCTCTTTTTGGAGAACACGATTCAACCCACTACAGGGTTTGTCTCACTACACAACACACATTCTTTCCATGCCATGCTGCCTTGTGTCCACTGCTGTCATATTTGATGACATGCTCTCCAGACTTGCAGCTGTACGTTTCACAAGGCTTGGTTTTATTTCAACTATTGGTGCTTCAGGACCATGCTTTATACACTCTCTGCTGCCCCTCGGTGCCTCTCACAGAGCAGAATGTAAGAAAGTGCTCAGGAGGGAACGGCTGGAATCAGAATGGATGTAAGAGCTGTTCTTGGAATTTACATCACAGCCACAGAAAGGTAATTGACATCTATGGACAAAGCCATTCTTGGGTGTAAGCACATGAGTGGTATCCCTACACACAAACGAGGAAGCGTGCTGGAAGTTCTGGGGCAGGAACCCATACTTATTGAGCTTCTACTACATGCTTGGCCTTGTCACCCATTTTACTTTATTATTATTTGATTCATACTCAGTCCAGTAAAGTTCACAGCAGTAGGGGGGAAAAAAAAATGAAGTAGGTAAATTGCAGTTGATTTGGGGATAGTAGGTTAAGGCTAACAAGACTGAAGAAAACAATTTTTTGTGGCTCATTTTGAAAATATTTCTTGAAAAATAATCAAATCAAGGTATCACAGGTCATATCAATCAAATAAATGCTTTTATTAAAAAGACAAAACTCTGGGACTTCCCTCGTGGTGCAGTGGTTAAGAATCCACCTGCCGATGCAGGGGACACGGGTTTGAGCCCTGGTCCAGGAAGATCCCACATGCCAAGGGGCAACTAAGCCCTCAAGCCACAACTACTGAGCCTGCATGCCACAACTACTGAAGCCCATGTGCCTAGAGCCCGTGCTCCACAACAAGAGAAGCCACCGCAGTGAGAAGCCCGCTCACCGCAATGAAGAGTAGCCCCCACTCGCTGCAACTAGAGAAAGCCCGCGTGCAGCAACGAAGACCCAACGCAGCCAAAAATAAACAAATAAATTTATATATGAAAAAAAAAAGACAAAACCTTAGCACTGTGAGAGAAGCTTCGCTTTTGTATTGTCACTCCTGGGAAAGCTTTAAAGCTAAATCATAATGAGGCTTATAACTTTTAGTCCTCAAGTTTCAGCGATTCTTTCTTTGGTGACTTCACTTCAGGGCAAGGTAGGAATAGTGGAATTAATTCTGAACACAACGAAGCCTGACTCAGACTTTCAGAACTCGATTTGCAGTCTAAACCTCCGGTTTTTGTTTGTGTGCTTTTGTTTTTCACTTAGCCCTTGAGAATGTGATGGTAAGAGACAGCACTTTGAGCTGAAATGATGTGCAGTGTAATTGGAGCCTGGCTGGTGCAGGCCAGGGGTCCCCATGAAAGACTCCCCCCCGCCCCCCGATCGCGCAGGATACTCAGCTTTCCAGCTGTTTTTAAAGTGGATTGTTCCCCAAAGAGAAGGAAGAGTAAATATATCTCAAGTGTAATGCTCTGTTGAAAAGAAGCAAAGACTGCCTGTTTTTAAATGACTAAGTCTGTGATGAGAAAATACGGGAAGGGAAGGCCTGGTATTCCCTTCGGTTTGCCTGTTTTTATGCGTGATGCTCTATTTCTGGATACATGTTCTTGAACATATCCTATTTTAAAATCCCTCGCCTCCTTTGTGAATTGTCCAATTTCATCCTGATATCCATCCCAGTAGGGTGGAAATGGGAAGAATGTTTCCTTGTATTATCTGCGTGGCCACGATAGGGCTCTTGTTGGTTTACCAACACCTCCCCCTTGTGGCGTTTCTATGCATCTCATCATTCTAAGTAGTTTAAAAATCTCAAGGACAAGATGAGGCTAAATTTGACTTAGAAACAATATTTTACTTAGGTTTTTCAAGTTGTTGATTTAATTACTCTTCTCTCCTGCTGTATCTGTTGGTTCTGCCTGTCTAAGGCGGGGGAACTGGTCTTCGTTATTAAATTTAGGGAGGGAGTCTGTGGCTTGGAGTGGACTGGGCCTCAGGTTCACGTAGGGTTCGAACACACGTTATTCACAGTGACCACTAAGTCAGTGGCAACAGTGGGTGCCAAACCCTTGCACCCGACTTGTTTTTCAACATTTGAGTAATTTAATTCTAAAATACACTTTTTCAAGACTGAAGTATTTTTAATTGTGGTTATTCTTATTGCAAGGTATAGTATTCCTTTTATCTTTATTTGAACTCAGACTTTTTCACCAACTACTAAAATGCATATCTTGTGCAATACCTTATAAGCTCACACCCCACTTAAATTCTGTGTGAAATTATTTGGAAATTAAGTTGATTGTATGAGAAATTCATATATGAGCGGTATAGACTCAGCAAATGACGGCTACCCTAGGCTTTACATCTCTTTTTAAAAAGAAGAACCCTCCATGTTTTAAGTCAGGGCAATAAAGATCAGAATTAACCCATTTTACATGAGAGGAACATCTGGTTTTGAGCTTTGCTCTAACTCCTGGTATTTTGGTGTTCTCATGACACTGACATTAAAAATGCTGCCTGGGCTTCCCTGGTGGCGTAGTGGTTGGGAGTCCGCCTGCCGATGCAGGGGACGCGGGTTCGTGCCCCGGTCCGGGAGGATCCCACGTGCCGCGGAGCGGCTGGGCCCGTGAGCCGTGGCCGCTGAGCCTGCGCGTCCGGAGCCTGTGCTCCGCAACGGGGGAGGCCACGACAGTGAGAGGCCCGCGTACCGCAAAAAAAAAAAAAAAAAAAAAAAAAAATGCTGCCTGACAACTTCTTCCTTTTGGTCGTCATCTTACTTTCCTATCACTATGCCCACGTTTCTATCTGTCTGTCAAGCTTTTGCCTTATTTGAATAATATAGATTAGGCGGTCATTCAGAGATCATTTAAAATATAGTTTTGCCTAGACTATAGTACATATTTTACCCAGTGACTGCTTAGCTCTAGAAAAATCAGATCTAGGGCAATTAATTTAGAGGCCCAGGAATAATCTGTGTGTGTGTGTGTGTGTGTGCGCGTGTGTGTGTGAGCTAGCATGCTTATGTGTATTTAAAAATCATGTTGGGTTTACATGTGTTTTGAATGTATATTCTGAGAAACAATAGAATTTCTTCTAGAAGCAGTAGGTATCGGGTTCCTTAAACTTCTATCGTCAGTTTCTTCCTCATCTGGGCCATAGTTTTTTAAGTGATAAGTTTTTAAGATTTTAAAGATACTTCAGCTTGTATTATCTAGCTCTAGTTACTCTAAGAAGTGCTTTGGATTTGCCCTGTTGTTTTAGTATAATTAGCTGTAACACCTACCGTAACCTCTGTCTTTCATAGAACATTTAATATACTATCTGTGACCTTCTGACTTTTGAACTAGAAGATTTTGCATCCCTGATTTATAGGCTGTGATGACTGTATTCTTTTATGAAGAAAAATCTTTGAAAGAGATTTCTAGAACTTTATGAAACTTTGGGTCTTCTAACTAGTATAAGCTTTGCTTGCTTGCTTATTTATTTATTTAAATTGTGGTGAAAGTCACATAACATAAAAATTACCATCGAAACCATTTTTAAGTGTATTCACATTTTTGTGCAACAGATGGCTAGGACTTTTTCATCTTTTATAAAACTGAAACTATACACACAACTCTCTCCCTTCCCCAACCCCCCATGTCGGGGCTTCATTCTTTATGGACCTCACAGACTGTGAGGTCCAGGCATGGAGGAGTAGGGCAGTGACTCAATAAGGCAGCTGCTGGGAGAAAGGAGGGGATCAGGTGATGCTAAAAAAAACCAATTTACATTATAATCAGCCTCTGGCATCCAACTACTCTCCATGGAAAGCAAATTCATCTTATCCTACTGGTTAATATATCTTAACTATTTTTATGAGCTCTCCTTCCCTTATTGTCCCTCAATTTTGCTGATTTTTAAATAATCCAATTTCACATATGAGGGAAGAATCCACAGTGTGATTTGTGCTGGACAGCTTTGATTTTTTTCAAAAACTTAAATCCAATATTTAAAAGCACTTTCTAAGAAGTCTTTAAAAATATGAAATACATGGAATCCTGAGGCCTGATGAAAAGAACTTAGGTTTTTTTAACTACTGAGAAGAGAAACAGTCACAGGGACAGTGTCTCTTTTTTGTCCGTATGCCTTTGTGAATGATGGGAGGCTGCTCCTTCCATGTTGATAATCCACTGGCCAGTTCTCTTTCTTCTCTTCCTTGAATATGGCTGAATGTATAGCAGCAGCCAATAAATATTTGTTAAGTGATGAAATAAATAAATAGAAAGGACAAGCTATACGAGAGCAGAGAAGTGCTATGGAGAAAGAAATAGGAATCTGCTCTTGCTTTGGGTACATATCCAGGACCAGGAACCGCCATGTCTCCTTCCTCACCCCACTTTCAAACCATAACCCTAAGCAATATATGCTCATATGCCACTGAAGACATGGCACTAGAGAGAGAAATAGAAGGAAGACTGCATCTGGAGAGGAGCAACTCTAAGAGTTGGGTGGAGGGACTTCCCTGGCGGTCCAGTGGTTAAGACTCTGTGCTTCCACTGCAGGGGACACGGGTTCGACCCCTGGCTGGGGAACTAAGATCCCGCAAGTTGCTTGGCTTGGACAAAAAATTTAAAAAAAAAAACAAAGAAAAATGAGTTGGGTGGAAACAGCAACGGGAGGGAAGTTAAGTCATGCTAGTAACTTCCAGAAACAGTGGGCATGGGAGGGGCAGAGGTAGGAAGTTGGTCATGGAGGGAGAGGTGATAAGAAAGCAAGAAACAGATTGGCTTTTATTGGTCTAAGAACTAGAATGATTGAATAAATGCACAGAGCCACATGAAAAACAGGCTGCTTCATATTGCTAATTTAAAAAGAAGAGTAAATGACTTCATTCAAAAAAAGTGCTTTAAATATAGACAAAATTCCAGCGAATTGAATGGAGCTTTTTTCCTTCTCATTGTGAAAGGTCACAGTGGTTGTAATTCCAATGTCCAATTACCAAGCACCGTCAGCACAGCAAAGTGGAATCAACTGAATTTCAATCTCAGGCATTTGCCTCACCTTTAACTAGCTTTGGTATGACTCACTGCAATTTTCTCATCAAAAAGCTAATTTTGGGAGCAAAATGTCAAGAAAAGATGAAAAAGAAGAGCGTGGTTTTTCAGAGGCTGGGATTTTTCTTTTCTTTTTTTTTTTTTTTTTGCATTTGGGCTTCACTTCTAAGCTACTTGTCAAGTCAGTCACCCACAGAAGCCTGTCTGATGTTTTCACTGTGCTCTGAGGAAAGAGAAAAGATAGAAAGACAAGCATATTTGTTCGTTCCCTAATCTCAAATGTAGGGTAACATTCTGTTCCAGACGATCCCTAAATTTTGACCTGACGATTCTTCAAAGAAAATGTTCATTTGCATGAGCAGACTTGACATAATGAACATGGAGTCTGGTGGCTCCTGACCCAGTTGTCCTGTAAGAAAAGAAATCCTCTTGGTAAGTGAAATCTAGGGAAAGAGGGGAAAAAATAGATTTTCATCCTCTGGCCTGGTATTTCTGCTTTTTTGCTACAAAAGAGGAACAATATGTTTAGTCCTCTGAATGATCATAACGAAACCATCAGCAAATTCTGTGATCAGGCCATACGAACAGGTGTCCAGTGCAGGGCGATTTCCCAGAGGCTCTTGGTCTAAGCGTCCTGGTGTTTCAGGAACACTCACATCCTGGAACACACTCTGTAGGTCCAGCTAGATCCCTCCTGTCACAATCTTGGAAAATCTTATCTTATTGAATCAACACGAAAATTACAGAATGGTAATCCAATTACCTTTTTATTCTTTTGTTTGTTTGTTTGTTTCTGCGGTACGCGGGCCTCTCACTGTCGTGGCCTCTCCCGTTGCGGAGCACAGGCTCCGGACGCGCAGGCGCAGCGGCCACGGCTCACGGGCCCAGCCGCTCCACGGCACGTGGGATCCTCCCGGACCGGGGCACGAACCCGTGTCCCCTACATCGGCAGGCGGACTCTCAACCCCTGCGCCACCAGGGAAGCCCTACCTTTTTATTCTTGAAAAGCCAGACTTCTTATCCAGAAGCCAAAGGCCTTATCTGTCTTCTGAGACTTTAACCATATTTGCTGTCCTGTTTGACCCTATATTTAAAGGCTGCCCTGGCCTGTGAGCAAAGATATGAGCTGGGATCACAGTTATTTTTTTTTACCGTGTTATTTCAAGAAATTATTTTTGTATTTACGACTGATCTAGTCTACAGATGAACCAGAGGATGGCAGTTTAAAAAAAAAAAAAATCCAAACGTTCCATCTTTTTTTTCCCAGTCTAGACAGTCATTATCAGCTGGTATTCAGAGTGCAAAATAGTAACAAATCCAGAGGGATGTAAAAGGAGGCGGGGCGGGGCTTCCCTCCCCCAGTGCGGTGGCTGCAGCCAGGCCAGGGCTGGGGTTGGTGGGCGGCAGCTGACTGCTCACTTTGGGCCCGGCGCCCTCTGAGAACAAGCTCTCAGGCAGGAGGGCTCCTCACAAGGTGTGTGTGTTGCTGAAAGGGGCAAGGGCTGTGTCCCACCCCAGGCCACTGGCATCTCCACGGCTTGGGGTAGGGGTGTCAGGCAGCTGTAGTTTGCTAAGCCAACTCCTCTCCAAACCCAGGTATCTTTCTCCCGCCTTAGTTCTCCTCCGCCCAGTGATTAGCCAGGTTGGACTACCAGGCCCTGTTGGTGACCCCATCTGACCCAAAGTGAGTACTTGCCATAAGGTATCATATTCTAGCCATGGTGTGGGCTGCAGGCCCCTCGGAGATGCTGGGATCACCGCGGGCTGGTCCTTGCCAAAAAAAAAAAAACCAAAGAAAAAAAACCAAACAAGTGAAAAAACCCTTTTTAAGCCACAGAAATCAACCCAAGAGGATGACTGCCCCAAATACGCTTTGTCTCCTGAAGGCAACTGACCCCCGAGACAAACAGCCCCTGCACCCCACAATCATTCTGGTCCGTCTGCCAAGACCCCTAGCTTGGCCTTGCTCCCACTGGGGCCGTTCGGTGGAAGGCCTACCCCTGCAGCGGTGCCGGGCCGTCGGACCCCGGCTGCCTGTCTCTGGTCGTGTCCTGCACACGCTCCCGGAGGCCTCACCCCACGCGGGGGGGCCCAGTCCCTACCGGCCAGGGCCCGAGTCAGTTACAAGCCCATCCGTCGGGATGGACGGAGCGGGCCCAGGCCGGCAGGGGCTGCACGGGAGTCACCGAGGCCTCGAGAGCGGCCCCCGAGGCACACGGAGCTTTCCAGACCGGTGCAGAGGACTCCAGGCTGGCTCAGCGGGTGCCCCTGCACCCCAGGCCCGGGGAGGCGGGGAAGAAGCGGCGCCAGAAGCCCGCGCCATGAGGGACGGGACCCGAGGGGGGCCTGGGGCTGTGCGTGGCGACGATGCGGTGCTCCGGCCTCGGCGCCGTCCGGGCCAGGCTCTGGCCTGTCCCCGCTGGGCGGACACCCCGGCCGGACGTGGGTGCGCCCTGGCCCCGGAGCCGCGGGGGGTCCGGCGGTCAGGAGGGAGCCGCACGGACCTCGAACCGCGCTTGAGTCGCAGACTGAGAGGCAGCCTCGGCTCCCGGCGTCTCCCGGGGTCTCCCGGGGTCGCGCTCACTGTCCGCAGCTGCTGCCGGTTCGCCTCCTTGAGCATCGGGGCCGGATCCTGGCCCAGGCGGCAGCGCCTCCTGCGCAGGTCCACGCGCGCTCCGTGCTCAAAGCATTTGAGACATCCTCGAGTGGTGTGACTTCTCTGGCAAAGGCGATCTCAAGCCCGGGAAGTGGCCAGCGGAGCTCGTGTTGATCTCTCTTCTTGGAAAACCCCCGTCCTTCATAATTCAAAAAGAGTCATGTAGCCCAATGTTCATTGCGGCTCTATTTACAGCCAGGGCACGCAAGCAACCTAAGTGTCCATCGACAGACGAATGGATAAAGAGGATGTGGCACATACGTACAATGGAATATTACTCAGCCATAAAAAGAAACGAAGCTGAGTTATTATTTGTAGTGAGGTGGATGGACCTGGAGTCTGTCATACAGAGTGAAGTAAGTCAGAAAGAGAAAAAGAAATACCGTATGCTAACTCATAATATGGAATCTAAAAAAAAAAATGATTATGAAGAACCTAGGGGCAGGTCAGGAATAAAGACGCAGACGCAGAGAATGGACCCGAGGACACGGGGAGGGGGAAGGGGAAGCTGGAACGAAGTGCGAGAGTGGCATGGACATATAGACACTACCAGATGTAAAATAGATAGCTAGTGGGAAGCTGCCGCGTAGCACAGGGAGATCAGCTCGGTGCTTTGTGACCACCTAGAGGGGTGGGATAGGGAGGGCGGGAGGGAGACACACGAGGGAGGGGATATGGGAATATAGGTATACGTAGAGGTGATTCACTTTGTTGTACAGCAGAAACTAACACAGCGTTGAAAAGCAATTATACTCCAATAAAGAGGTTAAAATAAAAAAAGCAACCCGGTTCTTGTCTCAGGTAGGCATGTGCGCGTGGGAGAGGTGTGGGCAGGAGCGTGCCAGGGTATCTCGCCCTCCTGAGTTTCTCCGGGTGTGTAAGGCAATGACAGGATGAGGGATACAGCCATAGCTCTCGATTCATTCTGTTTATCTGTGTAAAAATACAAATTTGAAGTCCATGGACTATTTTATTCTTTTGAGGAAAAGAGACATGTCTATCCTTTTTGGAGAATATTTTAGGCCACGCAACAAGGCTGAATGTTACAGAATCCAGCCTTTTGTGAAGAGATCAGACTTATGCTTTTTTTCCAAAAAAAAAAAACCTTTGCAAGCTTCATATACTAATTGCTCAGACATTTTCATACAGGATTAGGGCTGTTTCATTTTGGAATGGAAAATGATATACACCCTTCCCCAATCGTTTCCCTGAACCTTCATCATAACATATTATTTACGACATGGGTGGGAAATGAATCCATCCTCTTTCAGAAAGTTCAGAATGTTTTAGGATAAAGTGTCAAGGATGGAGCTATTCCTTTTGGAAGAAAATCTGGAAGAATATTAAGAATTTAGCCAATTCTTTTCCCTGAATTCGTTTTTCATAAATTCAAGTAGAATTAGAATTATAAAAGTATGGGTAATATACCAAATGAATTAAAAATCAAACAAAACATTGGGAAAGTATTTGACACAAATTTAATAGCTGAAGCGTGAATTTTCTCAAAATGGAAGAACTCACAAACGTTGGAATTTTGCTTTAATCTTGCTTTTAGTTCTTTGTAAAATAGTAAATCACATGGTTGGATCCAGTAGTCGATTTTTTTTCCCCCAGTATCAGATGTTGTTTTACACGATTAAACTCAGATGAACTGAGACCTGGAGGGCTTTATTTACCATCACCGGGTTAGTCAGTGGCCATTTAGAGCGACCCCAAAAGCGTGGCTACGTGGTGTCATTTCCATCTGAGCTTTGTAACTCTGCCTGCACCCAACTGCAAGGGATACTTTTCTGTGTCCACTTGGCTGGGCGAAGGGATGCCCAGAAAGATAGCTGGCAAAACATGATTTCTAGGGGTGTCTGTGAGGGGGTCTCCGGGAGAGATGAGCATTTGAATCAGTGGACTGGGTAATGCAGATGGGCACCGTCCAGCCTTTAAGGGCCTGAACAGAGCGCAAAGGCGAGGAAGGGTGAATTCACACTCTCTGCTTGAGCTGGGACGTCCATCTCCTTCTGCTCTTGGACCTCAGTGCTCCTGGTCCTCGGGCCCTTGGAGTCGGGCCTGAGTTACATGGTGGGCTTTCCTGGGTCTCCAGCTTACAGACAGCAGGTCGTGGGACCTCTTGGCCTCTGTAGCCGCATGAGCCACTGCCCGTAAGAACTCTCCTCTTGCATCTATCTGTTCAGCTCTGTTGGGTCTCTTTCTCTGACGAATTCATTGCCAGCCCTCTCCTTCTCATGGTCCTGTCATCATCCCTTATGCGAATCAGGACGCTCACCTTGCCCCTTCTTTTACAGCGACAGTGACGCCGAATGGCAGTGTAAGAGGGTCTGTGTGAATGAATTTATGAGGCCGGGACGACTGGAAAATATCAGAATGCCGGCTGTGGGTACTGGCTAGATATGAGAAAGGGGGGGGGAACGATTGAAAAAATTGAGAACATGGAAAAGAAATGCGGGAGTTCATAACTTGGACCATACCCAGGCCTCGTACTATTGACTTAAGTGACAAGTCATGTGTAAAGTGTAAAATTTCTCAGGAAGGAAAAAGCCAGAGATAATCATTTTTGTTTGTTCTCGGAAGAGTCAAAAATGTGACCGAATGAGGCAGATTAATTACAATATTTTTCAACCCAACTCTTAATTGAAAATGACGGCTCCTTGCTATGGTAGGGTGAGCTATCCATTTAATAAATTGCAGGATTAGGGCAGCTTGCTTTCAGTGTCGTATATTCCTAGTTAACAAATTAGGAGATTCTGAACATATTAACACTTGAACTCTATCCTCATGAATCTTCAGATAGTTGCCAAGTGTTACTAAGGACTTACAAATGAATAAAGAATTCTCAGCTTGTTGTCTTGGAAAATTTTATTTGAATGAATGAATAGACACAGCTCAGGATGTCTATTATCAGCATACAGACACTGCCAAGTTCTTTTCTTGAAAATGCCGTCATTTACAAGAGTTTAATACTTTAATTTGAAAATTCCATGTTAAATCTTCATCTACATTAATAACTCACCAGATCTATTAGCACTAGCAAGGCCATGAGGAGATGCAGCAAGTAACAGTTGCAAGATTTTTCTTCTTTTCATTCTTTGGGAAAACTTTATGAAAAATACATTAAAAATGTAATACATCCGTGCGGCACTTTTTAGTAACCCCCTGTTTGTATTAAATTACATCACTTAATCCTTATGACAGCACCGTATGTTTTGGAGGGCAAGAGTTTATACCGTTTTACAAGTGAGGAAATGTGGATTCAAAAGCTTGAATGACCTGATTCAGGGCATACAGGCAGTTAAGTGAAAATTCAGGGTCTGACATCAAGGTTTTTATAGATCCTGGTTCAGCATCCTCTCCATAACACTATGGTGATGCTTTTCCACTTTTAACCATAAACTCTATTTATTTCTTTTTACAAAATACTCATAGTGTTGGAATGCCCATCGCTGCTGGGGGTATATGTCGCTGCTTATATTTGGACCATAGACCTTGTGAAACAATAAACCAGGTGCATTATTTTGTTATCCCTCTCTGTGCTCCAGGCAGTAATAAATCACTGTGGATTAGTAGTAATGCTGATCTTACCTGGGATGTTTTTTTACAGTATTGTGAGTCCGTGAAGAAACTGAAATGGTAAAAAAAAAAAAAAAAAAAAAAAAAAAAAAAAAAAAAAAGTTACAGGCCGGTAAGGTTTTCTTTCAACTGCAAGGCTGCTGTAAACATTGCACGTTGCTTTCCGGTGCTTCCCTTTCCTAGGGATGAGCAATTTACATGCGTTCCGTTTTTGTAGAAGTGACTGCTTCCCTTCGAAAACAGCCCAGTCTTTTTATGTTAGCGCTCAGTTTGGGGACTGGTGTTAATTCTTTCGCTGGCAGCTCGCCAAGACAGAAGGAAAACAAAGGCTCCCTGGCCCGAAGGTGTAGGGCAGGGTCTGCAGCATCTGGATCTGGCCAAGCCTCATGCTAGGCAAGGCCAAGTTTACCTTCTAATCGCACCGTAAACTAACATAAGATGAGCCAAAGGAATTAGCGCTCTCCCAAGGCCTTAAAATTGTTACGTGACACACAGTCTGGATCTTGGGCGTTCTGCTCTGTTGGTACTTTAGCTAAACGAAGTTGAGTTGCGGGCAGCATCCGTGCACTCTGTGACTTGGCCTGAGGCAGGGCGTCCCCTCTTTATTCTTTTCTGATGTGACTCATCAGGTAGGGGAAGAAACGCTTTGCCTCTGTCCTCCTAGCGTTGATAACTGGGTCTTTGGAATAAACGAACAGCGGGCAGATGACCATGAGAAAAGGTACCGAAATTATTCATGTTTAATATTAAATACGTGGGGAAAGCACAGGGGGAAAAAAAAAGTGAATATCCAAAAAAGCATTGCGATTTGAGAGTATATATATATACCGTCTATTATGGGAAGGAAAGGGGGCCGTTTAGTGACTCAGGGGAGAGTAAATGATTTTTAGGCGGGATAAATGGGCTCGTTCTTGCCGGGAGGGAATTTCTGACAACCGAGTTCCTCTTGGGGTTCTGTTTTTAGGCAGAGGAGGGGAGTTCAGAGAAAGCCTCGCCCGGCACTGGCGGTTTTTCAAGTGCCTTCGGCTCAGAATAATCAATATACCTGAGGGGCATGTTTTGGGGTGGCGTGTCCTGAACACTCACGACAGAGACACGCACATTCTTTGCACTCAGGTCGGCCTCCTGGGATGCTCAGGGGAAAGTCGTGTCTTCGGATGGGGCAGCTCAGACACAGGTGCGACTGGAGGGGAAGAGACGCTGTTGGCAAATTGGTTCTTAAAATATTTTCAGCAGGGCTTCCCTGGTGGCGCAGTGGTTGCGAGTCCACCGGCCGATGAAGGGGACGCGGGTTCGTGTCCCGGTCCGGGAAGATCCCACGTGCCGCGGAGCGGCTGGGCCCGTGAGCCGTGGCCGCTGAGCCTGCGCGTCCGGAGCCTGTGCTCCGCAACGGGAGAGGCCACAACTGTGAGAGGCCCGCATATCACAAAAAAAAAATATTTTCAGGAACTGATGTTATACCAGCACGTAGGACTCGTTCCTGATGCCGGGTGTTAGGAGAGGCTAGAACGTATTTTAGAGGAACCTGTTTCCTGATACTGATAATTGTTTCCTGATACTACTTTTAGTGGGGTTCGTATCTTAAGAACTCTTTTTATTTTCCCGATTATAAACTGAATATATGCTTCTTATAGAGTACTTGAAAAATACAGATCAGTATAACAAAGAAAACAAAAATCACCCATTAATTCCACCCAAAAAATGTTCGCTGTTAATGTTTTGGAAGTATTGTGTTTATTACTTTTGAAACACATACGCATATGTAATATAATATTTCAGACGTACCACATACAGAGATTTTAGATTTTGCTTCTTATTGAGCAACTTCACTGAGATATGATGTATATATACTGTCGTATCCACCCATTGTAAATGTACAACACAATTAAAAGTAAGTGTCTAAACTTGTGCAACCATCACAGCTGCTCACGTGCAGTTAATCCTTTTCCCCACAACCACTCAGTCCAGGCAACCGCGGACGTGCTTTCAGTCTTTACAAATTTGCCTTTTCTGGACATTTCAGGTAAATGGACTCACACAATATATAGCCTTTCGTGTCTGGCTTCATGCATTTAGCGTACATTTGTGTTGTAGCGTGTCGTAGCAGGTATCAATAGCTCGTTCATTTTAATCGCAGAATAATAATCCGTGGTATGAATCTGCCACTTTTTGTTTTTCCATATTCACCTGCTTTCGGGTATTATGAATATTGTTGCCACGAAGACTCACGCACATGGTTTCATTTCTATTGGGTAAAATCCTAGAAGTTGAACTGTTGGGTTGTACAGCACATTTATGTTTAGCTTTTTAAGAAATTGCCAGACTGTTTTCCAAACTGGCTGTGCCATGTCACGTCCCCAACGGCGACGTGTGAGGGTTCAAGTTTGTGCATATCCTTGCTGACACTTGTCATCGTCTATCTTATTTTTCTTTTCTTTTTTCTTTTTTTTTTTTTTTTTTTGCGTTATGCGGGCCTCTCACTGTTGTGGCCTCTCCCGCTGCAGAGCACAGGCTCCGGACGCGCAGGCTCAGCGGCCATGGCTCACGGGCCCAGCCGCTCCGCGGCATGTGGGATCTTCCCGGACCGGGGCACGAACCCGTGTCTCCTGCATCGGCAGGCGGACGCTCAACCACTGCGCCACCAGGGAAGCCCTCGTCTATCGTACTGACAGTAGCCATCCTCGAGTGTACTGGTTCTCACTGGGGTTTTAATTTGGATTTCCTTAGTGACTAGTACGTGCAGCAGCTTTTCATGTGCTCACTAACCGTTGGTGTAGCTTCCACACCGAGATGTTTGTTCATATCTTTTGCCCATTTGAAAAAGTGAATTGTCTCCTTACTATTGAGTTATGAGTTCTTTATTCTGAATGCAGTTCCTATTATCAGGTATATGATTTGCAAGAGTTTTTCCCCAGTTTGTGGCTTGGCTTTTCATTTTTTTTACTGTGAAAGTTTTTAACTTTGATGAAGTACCATTTATTAATTTTTTCCCTTATGGGTTATGCTTTTGATGCTGTATTTGAGAGTTTTTTGCCCACCCCAGGGTCACTACAATTATCTCTTTTGTTTTCTTGTAGAAGTTTGACAGTTTTACCTCTTATAGTTAGATGTGTGATGCAGCTTGAATTGATTTTTATGTATGGTGTATGATAAGGGTTTCAGTTTTTTGGTTTTTTTGTGTGTGGCTATTGAGTTGTCCCAGCACCATTTGTTGAAACGCCTGGGCATATTTGTCAAAATTCGATTGACCATGAACGTAAAGGTTTATTTGGGGACTTTCAGTTCTGTTCCATGGATCTGTGTGCCTGTCCTTCTGCCAGGACCACCCTGTCTTCTTTACTTGTTTACTTGTCCTGCCGGCGCTACAGTCACCGTGGAATTGGGTAGTGTAAGTCCTCCGCCCGTGCTGTTCTTTTTCAGAATTGTTTTGGCTGTTTTAGGTCCTTTGCATTGTAAGAATATACACTTAGGATCAGCTTGTGAGTTTCTACCACAAAGCCCGCTTTGATTTTGATAGGGATTTCATTGCATTTATGTATTTATTTTAGCAGAGCATTTTCCCATGCTTTTATAATTCTGATACTTCTGGCTGGGACAGTTACGGAGGCCTTTCTGGGGGGAAGACGGGAGTTGGGCTAGATTACCTTTCAGTTTCCCTTTTCATCTCCGAATTCACTCCATTTGTGCTACATGTATTTGCAAGAGATCTGTGGGTCTTCACAACGGAGAAACTGGTGACTGTGAACTTGTCCGTTGTTAGGATCTTACAGAGCTCTCCCTGGCAGGTCCTAGGGTCACCTGGAGGAGAATGGGTGGCCGAGGCCGTCCTGGAGGCTGGCGGTCATGTTGATGTGTCCTTCAGTACCGGGGTTGATCCCTCCTTAACGCCACCAGCAGTGTACGTTACCAAAAATAACTCTCAAGATGACGCAGAGATGTGCCATATTGCTCGGCGGGCCAGGCGGGCGGCAACTGCTGTCAGGAAGGCATCTGCCGGAAGTGGGGGGAAAAGAGCATCCCTGACATTTCCTGACATCCAGATGTGTGGGAGGCGCCGCCCGGCCCAGCGCTGGTGGGACCCACACACACGCCACACGGGAACGGCGCTCTGGCTTCTCCCCGATCAAATGGTCAGTCCTCATCGCTGATGTTATAAGGTTAGAGGCAGTGACCTCGGGAGAGTTTACACTCCATTTAATTTCTATTGTTTCATGACATGGGAATTGTTTCCTGCGGTCAATAAAGCAGTGGGCATCCTGGTGTATAATGGATGTGGATAGACTATTACTGTTTGTTATAGCCGTTTAACCGCAGGGCAGTCTTATCAGTGGGGATTTCAGAACCACGGGACTCTTCCAGCCTCAGGGCTAATGCTTCATCCGAGTCAGCGTTAACGCTGTTACATATAACAGGTTAGGACTGCTTCAGAGGGAGAGGAAAGTCCACGGTCCCTGAGGTTTAAAACATACCAGAAAGGAAAGGAGCTGAGAGAACCAAGAGCTGAGCGATCAGGAAGTTCAGGGGAGCCGCGTCTGAGATGTAAGCCAGGCACTCAAATGTTGCAGGACGCAGTGGCCCGGCCAGCCTAGAAGGTAGAAGAGACATTACCGAAGGAACCAGCCGAGTCGCAGAGGAGGAACACAATGAATGAGGCGAAAAGCATCATCGGTTTAGGGTGGAGAAGTGATCGATCACCCCCGCGTGTTATCAGACACATACAGACCATCCTAGATCCCTGCAATCCCCAATTACGTATCCAAATTGAGCGCAAGTCCGAGCGAAGCTTATACGAAAGAGCAGGTTATAAAAGGGATCATAGCTTGGCTTCGGAAGGCCAAGAAAACGTCCTCATTATACTGGTGTGGTCTGATCTGAAAGTGATGCTGCATTCTGGATCATGGGCCAATTGATGCAGAGATGTCGGGGAGAAGGTGAGAGTCCCAGGCCGCCGTGAATATAGGAAACGGGGAACAAGAAACCTGTCTCAGAGGTGACATGTGGCATCGAATAATACTGTGGGAAAAGAAGTTTTGTAGTGGGAACAGACTGCAGGGGTGTGTGTGTGTGTGTGTGTGTGTGTGAGAGAGAGAGAGACAGAGAGACAGAGAGACAGAGAGACAGAAGGAGACAGAGAGATACAGAGAGGGAGAGAGACAGAGAGAGAGACAGACAGAGAGGGAGACAGAGAGAGAGATGGAGAGAGACAGAGAGAGAGAGGGAGAGAGAGATAGAGACAGAGACAGAGATGGAGACAGAGAGACAGAGAGAGAGGGGGAGAGAGACAGAGAGAGACAGAGAGAGAGTGGGAGAGAGACAGAGACAGAGACAGAGAGGGAGAGATGGAGAGAGAGAGGGAGAGAGAGACAGAGATATAGACAGAGAGAGACAGAGAGAGAGATGGAGAGAGACAGAGAGATACAGAGACAGAGACAGACAGACAGAGACAGACAGAGAGAGGGACAGACAGAGAGAGAGGGAGAGACAGAGAGACAGAGAGAGAGAGGGAGAGAGAGACAGAGACAGACAGACAAAGAGGGAGAGACAGAGAGACAGAGAGAGAGAGACAGAGACAGAGAGACAGAGACAGAGAGACAGAGAGAGAGAGGGGGGGAGGGGTCTCCAGTTATTCTCTGTGCTTATATCTAAGTCAGGTAGCGCGGGTTCTCCTTGCTGTACTTTTTGCTTCTTCCATAGCACGTATCACCTTCAAGTATGTTATTATTTACTTATTTATTATGTTTGTTGTCTGTCTCTTCCCCATTCGAATGCAGAGGGCAGGAGTCCTGCTTTGTTTTATTCAGTGATGTATCCCAAGCACCCAGAACAGTGCCTGGCGCATGGCCCCCAATACGTAATTGATTGAATGAATAAAGACCCAAAAGGGAAGAAAAGGAGTATTCTTAGCCAAATAGAGAAGTAGAGAGTTACCACTTCTTACTGCGGGAAGGAAGATGGTGGCACAGAAGGAGAGTGGAAGCTGTCCCAGATCTCTGCTCAATCTGGGTCTCGCCTGCTTCAGTCCAGAGAGAAGCATCTCCCTCCACAGTGGGTTTTAACGGTTCAACTGCAACAGCTCAGACAGGGCACAAGTCATGTGCAACCCCATAATTTGCTGAGCAGTCCTCTGCTGTGTGTTTCAGAAGTAATCTACCCATCCATTAAAATATGTTGCCAATACCCAGTCACAGTGTGAATTTGAAACAGTATTTGTCCTTATTTTCAAACCACTCCATTTTAAAGAAGTTCAGTTTGCCAGGTCTGTATTTAAAATCTACAGGCTTGGGGCTTCCCTGGTGGCGCAGTGGTTGAGAATCCGCCTGCCGATGCAGGAGACACGGGTTCGTGCCCTGGTCCGGGAGGATCCCACATGCCGCGGAGCGGCTGGGCCCGTGAGCCATGGCCGCTGGGCCTGCGCGTCCAGAGCCTGTGCTCCGCAACGGGAGAGGCCACAACGGTGAGAGGCCCGCATACAGCAAAAAAAAAAAAAAAAAAAAAAAAAAAAATCCACAGGCTTTAACTAATTTAAGCAAAGGTACAAAAAGTGACAAGTGCAAAATAAGTTTACCTACCAAAAGGGGATGTCCCTGGCAAGCTCTAACAGTACAGGTGGGTTTGTTAATAATAGATTCATTTTACTGAGAAACTAAGCGTCAGAGAGGCCTAATTTCCTCAGTCACACAGTTACTCATTGGTTACAATCAGTGGTTTTTCCGAAGACGTTTGAATCGCGGGAGCAGTCAGTGTTCAAATCCCATTGAATATGCAAATGAAAGGGGCCTTGAGGACACGTGACGTAATTTCCTCAGTTTACAAATTAAGACACAAGCTCACTGTATCACTCTGGGGTCTATAGAATAGAACAAATAGGAGATATATATATATATATATATAAAATATATTTCTTATGATAATTTCTTATATGTTTATTATAACAAATTTGATATTTTCATAAACTATAACCTATTATTATATAAACTTATTCTTATAACATATGCATATTCATTTATTGTAAATTATTATATATTTTATATTTACATATTGTTATATTTATATATTTATACATAAGGCAAGCTGGAGACAGATGGTATAGGTCGAGTCCAAGTCCAAAGGCCTGAGACCCAGAAGAGCTGGTGGTGTAAGTTCCAGGTCCAGTGTGAGTCCTGAGGCAGGAGAGGATCGATGTCCCAGCTCCGAATCTGTCCGCCAGAGAGCGTGGACTCTCCCTTCCTCAAGCCTTTTTGTTTGGTCCAGACCCTCAGTGGATTGGATCAGGCCCACTCGTGTTGGGAGGGGCAGTCTGCCTTATTGAGTCTGATTCAAATCTAATTTCATCTAGAAAAACACCCTCGGGCTTCCCTGGTGGCGCAGTGGTTGAGAGCCCGCCTGCCGATGCAGGGGACGCGGGTTCGTGCCCCGGTCCGGGAGGATCCCACGTGCCGCAGAGCGGCTGGACCCGTGAGCCGTGGCCGCTGAGCCTGCGCGTCCGGAGCCTGTGCTCCGCAACGGGAGAGGCCACAACAGTGAGAGGCCCGCGTACCACAAAAAAAAAAAAAAGAAAGAAAAAGAAAAACACCCTCATAGCCACACCCAGTATATTGTTTAGTCAAATATCTGGGTGCCCTGTGACCCAGTCAGGTTGACACAGAAAATTAATCATCGCGCTCTGGGAGGGGATTTGTGCAGCCTCCACCGTGAGTCAGGCCAGAGCTGCCAGGACCCTGACATGGACGGAATTCCCAGTTTCCCGTCCTTCCCTCTTCACACCCTTACACCATCAGGTCAACGCACATTTCCTACGTAATTCCATAAATTCCTAATAATTCTCCTACATCTAACTAGTTCTCACTTGTGCATATTAAAATCATTAATTTCTAACAAATTTCTTCAATGCCTTGTATATAATTTTCCTCAACTGCTTAGCAGGAAGCTATTTAATCTACATAGTTAGAAGAATACTTTAACGACAAATTCGATTTTTTTTCCCCATAGAAGTGAGTGGTTCGTTACTGAAATTAAGGTTCTTTATCCTTGCACTGTCCCTCTGTGGATACGACGGGAAGAAGGTACAGGTGTTATGGAGGGTGTTTGGCCTGAGACGGTTTAGAAAGGGGTGATAAAATATTTTCTTGGTTGAGACGAGGCACAAAATAGGATGTTTTCTGTTGCTTTCATCTTGTTTTCCCTCATGAAAAAAAGTTTTTTGGATGTTTCCGGTAGTGTGGCTTATGTAAATCGTCTCCATAAAGCTATTAAAAATACCTACTGAGTGTTCCAGAAATCAGAAGAATCGGAGCAGACTGGAAAAACGGGTGCGATTTGTGCCACTAGGCAGCTTGTGTGAAGGGGAAAAGGTGGGCAGGAGAAGGCCGCCCAGTGTGACAAAATGGGGTTTATTGATCCTTCACTGAGGACTGACTGCTCTGGGCCAGAGACCGTACAGGAGGCATGTGGCCTGAGACTGGGAAATGCGGTGTGAACTTGCCCGAGTCCCACGAGTCCCAGGAGGCTGAAAACATCTCCCGGGATTTTCTGCTGCACCTCATTCTGGGAACCACCTTCAGCTGAGCAAACAGAAGGTGTTAAGCATCACCTGGGTGTTGGTTACACGTTCAGAGTCCTGGCCCTGCTCTCTGGACACTCTGGTTCAGTAGGTTTGGAAAGAAGTCCAGGAGTTGGTGTTTTTTTCTTGTTTGTTTGTTTTTGGTTTTTTAACATTTTAACTGGAGTGCAGTTGCTTTACGATGTAGTGTTAGTTTCAGGTGTCCAGCAAAGTGAGTCAGTTATACATACACACATCTATCCACTCTTTTTCTTTTCTTTTAGCTTCTTTTCCCGTAGAGGTCATTACAGAGTATTGAGTAGAGTTCCCTGTGCTGTAGAGTAGGTCACAGTTATCTAGTTTATACGTCAGTGCCAACCTCCCAGTTAAAGAATCCCAGGTGTTGCTAAGGCAGGTCGACCGTGAACTTCCTTTGTGAAACAGTGCCCTGTGCTCTGCCCTCGTCTCGGGTCTCAGCTACCCCAGGCTTCTGGGAGCTGCGCCCACCACCGCCCTTCCCCCGATGCCAGAGTGCAGAGATACATAAAGAAGTGCCTCAGTGACTCCACCCTGGCTTTGGGGAAAGTGAGGAACTATTAGGACACAGTCAGACTCAGGATTTAAAGACCCCCCCCACCCCAGCATGGGGTTGCTCCCTTACTTTATTTCTCGGGTCTCTTTTCTGCCCGTCGGGTCCAGGCCTCTTGGCGTGTTTACGGGGCTCTGTGGTCCTTCTGGGTTGCAGCTCACCCTTCCCAGAGTTAGAGCCCCCTTTTCCTCTCCAGATCGCGCTGTGAGTTTCCCAGCTCCCTCAAGCCCCCCTCCAGATCGTGGTCAAGAAGAGGGGGGTTGGGCTTCCCTGGTGGCGCAGTGGTTGGGAGTCCGCCTGCCGATGCGGGGGACGCGGGTTCGTGCCCCGGTCCGGGAAGATCCCACGTGCCGCGGAGCGGCTGGGCCCGTGAGCCGAGGCCGCTGCGCCTGCGCGTCCGGAGCCTGTGCTCCGCAGCGGGAGAGGCCACAACAGTGAGAGGCCCGCATACCGCAAAAAAAAAAAAAAAAAAAAGAAGAGGGGGGTTTATTCATCCTGCAGAGCTGCAACTTTGCACCCCTCTGCCAGCGCCTCTCCCCACCCCCCTGCTCCTGGTAACCACCGTTCTACTGGCGGTGTCTATGCATTCGGCTTCTGTCTAGAAGCGACATCATGCGGTTTGTCTTTCTGTGTCTGGCTTATTTCACTCAGCATAGACCCTCCAGGTTCATGCATGTGGCTGCAAACGTACAGCGTGGCGATTGTAGTTAATGACACTGCGGTGTATACTGGAAAGTCACTAAGAGAGTAGATCTCACCTGCTCTCACCACACACACACACACACACACACACACACACACACACACACACACACTGGTAACTAGATATGTGAGGAGAGGACATATTTATTAGCATAACTGTAGTAATCATTTCACTGTGTATATCGAGACATCATGTTATAGACCTCAAATAGATATAATTTTCATTAAAAACTTTAAAAAGTGAACAGAAAGAAGGGGTGCTCTATTCTTTTCATGCTTCTGACAGCCAGGCCTATCCCCCCCCAGCAGGGCCCTGCTGTCCGGGCCACATGCCCCAGACCAGAGCCACCTTCCCATGACCCCCGAGCGTCGACTGTAAAGGCACTTGCGCTCCTTTCCCCTCTCTCCATCTGATGAATGGTGACCGTGGCTGGAGGTCTTTGTCTCGTCCTCTTCTTCACGAGCTCTGGAACCTGCTCAGCCAGCTCCTTGCTGACTTTAATTCCTGCATCTCTGTGCTGCGCTGTCTCTTTCCAATCCCAGCTATTTTCTTTCCCTCTCTGTCCCCTTTTCTGCCTGTGTCAAAACCTATTACACACTTAATATTCTTGACCCTGAACTTCAGATGTTTCTTCTGTATAGCCATAAAGAATTACTCCTGCCTGTTCTCAACTAATAGATTTGGCTGCCTTTAAAAAGTGACTTTCCTGTCGCCCGTGTGTATTAATCTGCCAGAATTTTGCTCTTCCAAGCGAGCGTGTGGTCACTATTTCTTTTATTATTCTACTTGTCCAGATTTTGTCACTGGGCAAGTTTAGCTGGCAAATCCCAAGTCCTAACTTCTAGCTCAAAAATCCCAAATTGAGGGCTTCCCTGGTGGCGCAGTGGTTGAGGGTCCGCCTGCCGATGCGGGGGACACGGGTTCGTGCCCCGGTCCGGGAGGATCCCACGTGCCGCAGAGCGGCTGGGCCCGTGAGCCGTGGCCGCTGCGCCTGCGCGTCCGGAGCCTGTGCTCCGCAACGGGAGAGGCCACAGCAGTGAGAGGCCCGCGTACCGAAAAAAAAAAAAAAAAAAAAAAAAATCCCAAACTGCGAAGAAATTCTCCTTATTGAGTTTGCATTTTTAACTTTCAAAACACATCTTCCTTATAATAATTTCAAAAATGAAGAATATTTAAAAAAATAAAAGGCTATTCTTTCTTTTCTCATTCCACACCCCAGATGCGATCACATTTAGAAGTTTTATGTATCCTTCCAGATATCTTGTATGCATATCGAAGCATGTCAGTTTATAGATATTTGCAAACATTGGTTTTTCTAGAGCATATGTTTTACCTAATTTTGATTGAAATCGTCCTCCTTAACTTTTATATAGCTCAGGCTTCTGGCAGAGTGAACTCTTAACAGAAGGTACTAATTATTGTTATTATTGTAATTTTTACATGAAGAAATGTATTGCCACGCGTGTAAAATTGCTGAAATCAAAAGGATTCAAAACTAGTTAAGGGAGGTTCTTCCAGACTAGTGGTTCTTACCCTTGGCTGCACGCTGGGATCCCCCGGGAGCCTTGAAAATTACCAGCTCCTTCGCCTCCGCTTCGGCGATTCTGACTTCATTGGTCTGGCGTGCGGCCGGGATTTCAGGAGTTTTCCGCGCCCCCCCAGGTGAATCTGTTGTATAGCCGAGACTGAGAACCACTGTTCCAAACAAAGATTAAGGACCATCACTGTTAAAATACAAATATCGTTAGGAGCAGCCCCTTGGAGACCGGCTCCCTTTCTTAATTAAAGATTTCTGATTTTCACTTGACTCCCCTGAGTAGGTGGTTTTCTTAGAAGACGCACAAGCCAACACCCAGCCAGCAGCAAACGCCCTGCTACCCAGATAGTCTTTCCGAAGGTGTCACGTTGGTTGGTGATGGGGGCAGGGCTGGCCCCGCTCCGCGCCTCTTCTGCTTCTCTGGGCTGCGGCAGGACCAGGTGTGGTGCCGCCCCCTTTCCAGGAGCCTTAAACTGAAGGCGAGGCAGGGGCTGAGCCTGGGTGGAGAGGCGCCAGCGGGACACAAGGAGTGACTCATCTGTTAGGGTCAAAGGCCAACAGGGTGCAGATGAGGAAGTGGTGGGTGAGGAAGAGGAGAGAGGCATCGGCGTGGGTTTGGGCGAAGGTTGCGGGGTCAATGCTTATGTGTCTCCGGGGGTCCCAGCCTCACGTGGTGCCACTTCCACGTGCCAAGGCAAGACCCAGCCGGAGACGTCTGCTCGGACGGGCCGTGTTAGGATCCGGCCCTGCCAGTCTCTTCTCCCAGATGGGTATTGGCGGGCCGGGGGGAGGCGGCCCGAGCTAATTGCCTGGCAGGCGTGACTCCCATCAGCCTCCACCAAGGGGGCAGGTAGGCAAGGAGGGACTCCCAGTTACCTCCTGTGGGTCACCCCTCTTAGGGGAGACGGCCACTGTCCTCTTTCCCCCAGGGGCAGCACACATGCAGCTAATGATACCTTCAGCCAGAACGTTTAAAGAGGCTGAGTTATACCCTCAGCAGGTTGGAGGTAGAGCTTTTTGCAAATGATCAAGCGTCTACCTGTATGTCTACAACTGTTCATTTGGGGTTTGGGCAGAGAAGGGTGAATGTGCCCCAGAGCCCGCCCCAGAGCCCTCACACCAGGCAGAGGTATTTCATCATTAATTATTCCCGAGTGGTTAGGAAAAAACAACTCTCTGTTCTTTAAAAGAGTCAGAACAGAGTAAGATAATGGCGATTCAAAGCTAAGATTTTGAAAAAAAAAAAAAAGCTAGGATTTTGTATGCAAACATTGGAGTGAATACTGTGTGTGTAGATAATTTATTTGAAATCTGTGTTACAAATTAAAGCAATTATTTAAGAATTTGCATTGAAATTTGGTCTAAATGCTACAGAATGAAACAGTTATTTTCCTGTTCTCTGCAGCAGGTTCTCAGGGAGGTGCGCGTGTGAGCCTGACCCAGAATCCCCCCCCCTCCCCGAGAGGCATAGAAAATTTGCTCAACTTTGGTCATCGGGAAACGGTAGAACACCACCCTCCATCGTATAGGTTCTCTGAAATAGTTTGCTAGTGATGATAATTATAACTATAATATCATAAAAGTTGGTGGTGGTGCGGGACCGGTCAGTTTGGCAAGAGGTCCTGCGGATGAAAAGGCATCTCCTTCCCTCATTGATAAGTGCCAGTTGGAAGACACAGAGGGAGGTTCGCATGACTCCAGGTATAATTATAAGACTTGATTCAGTTACGGGCCTGACTGAAGGGAGAGGGTCAAGCTTGCCCACAGTCCAGAGTCAAAGCGGTCAGTTCCCAGACACTCAGATTCAATCGTTTAGGGGAGACCTCTGCCAGCTCCGGTTCTGTTATTGCACCTTTGAGACTCCCTACCTGCAGTGGATGCCTGCTGGCCGTCACAGTTGATAAACCAGGTAGGAGTTTCCTGCTCTGGGGGCAGCGACAGCTTCTGCCGAGACCCATTGCTGGCGGCAGCTCCGGCAGTGGGGACTCCAAGCTACAGCATAAAAGCCCGAGGTTATCTGGCAGTGACTTAGCAGGGCCAAGAGCCACTCTGAAATCCAATTTTCTCTCTGTTTTGGACTGATTCAGAAGGCTCCAGGGATCGGGGTAAGTGCGATCCTAAAATGGTAGAGTCCTTGGGAAAAAAAATCTCGTTGGTGGGTAAAGCACTGGCAGATACAAGTGGAGATGGCTGTTTTAGTGCTACTCACACCCTGCCGATATAGATTGGAAAATAAAAAGAGGACTAGAGCTCTCAGGATTAATACGGGATTAATCTAGTTCTTTCCTTAATACCAAAGACACAAATGTCCTGAAGGAGAAATTGATGCTGTCTTTAAAGAAGAGAGCTCATAATTCTGTAGAATTAGAATTCTCATAAGGAGATCATCCTTTGTGAGCAAGATGCTTTAGAAGAAATTCATTCCCTGATCAGCTTATGTTCATGATGAATGTAAATGTTGGTTTTGAAATTACCATTAATGGCAACAAAGCAGCACTAATTTTGAGGAGGGCTGAATTCTGCTCCATGAACAGTATCGGAGTTTGGGAAGTAAGTCTCATGTTTACAGCTTCGAGGTGCCAATGAAATGCCAGCTTGGAAGTGTTCCTGGTTATTAACCTTTGGAGAAAGGGAGCTCATGAACATTTTAGTAAACCTATTTTCGTTAATGTGGCCTTTTTATTTACTAATCATCATTCAGCTGTGCCGCACAAATTTCAGAGAGGTTTCCTCAGGCAGAAGTTTCAGAGTATTTTGTGTCTGTTTTTTTCTCCATCTTAACATGCAGGCTTCATTGATATTTAAGATGTTAAAATCTATAGAGAGAGAAAACAGAATGCTGTTCAACATGTCTACTATTTTTGGAATAAGCCTCTGGATGAAAAAGACGATGGTGTCAATTTAGGGACCATTCTTGACGAAGATTCTAACTACAAACGTTCAGGACCCTGAATCTGGAAACATGTGGCTGGTGATTTGAGGGGCAATAAAGGAGAGGAGATACATCTGCGGGGACAAAGCCAGGAAAGCACTTCTGAGTGCAGTTAGATGAGACCACTGGCAATGTCAATTACCGTTTATGATTTTGAACTTTGGAGCCAGACAGACTTGGGTTCATATTCTGACGCTGCCTTTAAGACCCTGGGTAAATTACTCAACCTCACTAAGCCTCAGTTTCCTCATCCCTAAAATGGGGACGGTGAAAGTGCCTACGTTACAGGATGACTGTGAGGCTTAAATGATCATTCTTATGGCACATAGGACATTCTCAATAAATGTATGCGACCCTTTGGGCTGCAGTTGGGGGTCAAAAGGATGGCTCAAAGGAAGTAGGCACCAGATAGAAGAAGAACATCTGTTTTTGACAAGGACTAACTCTTAACAGCCCTGGGTACTTTCATGACCTTTTTTAAGGAGGATTCAGGAAAAACATGCACCAGACATACACTCTGTGAGGCTAAGAGGAAAATAAATTTTACTGGCCAAAGAATAGCAGGGTGTCATTTACGGATTGAGTCAAATTCGATTGCCGACATGCAACAATATGTCATAAAATAAAGTCTTATATCTGCATAATACTCTTGACATTTTTTTCTCTCTTGTGTTTTTGGCACTGGCTCTCCCTTGAGTTCCAGATGTTTTGATCTGGGCTTTTGCTAGGTAGATTGGAGGATTGTGCTGAAAGTTAGTGGTGGGGGTCAATGAGCATGGCTGGCAGAGAGAACGGTGAGCTAAAACACAGAGACATGATCTACTGAAGGTCACAACCTGTAAGTGGTAGAACAAGCATGGAGGTCTTACCTTATGATGGGTGAGTGAACAAACGAGTGGTAATTCTATGCACAATGCCTTCTTTCACTCCAGCGTACTTCTTAGTAGCTCAGTATCAAGAATAATTTTGTGCAATGCCTAGTTAATTTGCAGTCATAACTAATCAATCATTTCATTGATTCCGTTAGTATTTATTGAGATCCTACTAGGTACATTGTATTAGATAATGTCATTTAATAAATATGTCAAGACATATATATAGATTACAGTGGTGGCAACAACCCACCAAAGCTTTGAGCCATTTTATTTTATTTATTATTTATTTATTTATTTATTTTGCGGTACGCAGGCCTCTCACTGCTGTGGCCCCTCCCATCGCGGAGCACAGGCTCCGGACGCGCAGGCTCAGCGGCCACGGCTCACGGGCCCAGCCGCTCCACGGCACGTGGGATCCTCCCGGACCGGGGCACGAACCCGTGTCCCCTGCATCGGCAGGCGGACTCCCAACCACTGCGCCACCAGGGAAGTGAGCCATTTGAAAACAAGGCATCATCACCTGTTTTATAAACCCATTGAAGATTTTTAGAATAACTACGAATTAAAGATTTTTTTGTTTTTAAATGGACTTAAAAAAAATTTTTTTCCTAACGGTGGGGAAGTGACCAAAGCTACAGAGGGATCATGGAACGGCGAATTCCTTTAGGAAAAAGGATGTAATTTATACATTTGATTGCCAAGATGCTTGTAAAACCAGCTGTAAAAATTGACACATTTTGTCCAGGGAACCAGGCAAGATTCCATCACTGAACAATCAAACCGCTGTTGGAGGTTGCAGGATACCAGGGGCCAACATAATGGAAAACTGAGGCCTGTGCATTGAGTGCTTGTGGATAACGTGTTAATGTCTGGGCAAGACCCTTGACGTTGAGAGCCAAGGAGAGAACAGCTCTTGGCATATGTGTTTCATTGACGGAGATGAAGGGAGGGTGCTGGATAATTTTTGTTCTTTTATTTTTCCTGAAATCACATAACACAGGAGTTTTGTTCGGTCCACAATTACTTGAGCTCTACGGGAATCACACGGTCTTCATTCTCCAGTAGAACCAGGGGTTTGTTGAGCGTAGGGATACAGCCCTGGGGCAGCTGAGGATGGGCCGTCCCCCCAGAGCAGTGTTCTGTATTACATTCAAAGACCTGTCAGCCTCACTGGATCCCCTGAGCCTTCGGCCTGCACTTCTGCGGGGAATGCTGCACTCCCGCGTAGCAGGGGCCGTGGGAGCTGAGCGGCTGCCACGGCCCCTGCATCCTGGGCTCGTTCTTGAGCTTCCGTGCATCCCTTCCCAGAGCCTCTGTGAGCTCCTCTTCTCCATTTCGCCATCCTGTCACCCTATTCGTTTGACAAGTTAGAAGCTAGGACAGATGACTTCATTGCTCCTATACGTATGCAATTCACGTGGTAGACACAGAATTTCTGCAGAGAGTTCTTTGTAACCTTTTAAATGTAGTTTTAAAAATTTATTTTTTGAAAGAACCGTATAAGAATGCGGTTAAAAAATAACCAAGCAGTACCAGAGTGTACACTATGCGGTGGAAACTAAGTCCCCTCCCCCCTTCCTCCCCAGCCCCACCTCCCAGAGGTCATTCCATACTCTTCCTGAGCAATGCTGTTGAGCAACAAGCATGTATATCTGTTGTTTAAACACAAAATGGGGGTGTCTGATATTCTGTACTCTGTACATTTTCCCAAAGAACAGTGTCTCAGAAATCTTTCCATATTGGTATATGTAAATATACCAATATACCAATACCAATACCAATTCTTCTGATCCAAATGTCAGTATAGAATTCCATTGGAGAGAGGTAACAAGGTTTATTTATTCAGCTTCCTCCATGGACATTTTTGTTGTTTCCAGTTTTGTTTTGTATTGTTTTATTTTTAGCCATACAACATACGATGCAACGAATATCTTTGTATCAGCATGAATTGATGTGTAAGATAAATGCCTAGATGCATGTGGCATATATATAAGATTGATTATGATAAACATTGCCAAACTGTCCCCTGTAAAAGTTGTAGGAGTGTCTTTTCTTGCCAACAAAATATTAGAAAAGTTGTTTGCCCATACCTGCTTTAATGCACAAAGATTATCAAATGTTTTTATTTTTACCAATTTGCGAGTTGTTAGATTAAAAAGGTATCTTATTTGCATTTCATTAATCATTAGTGGGGTTGAGCATATTTACAAATGCTTAAAGACAATCTGTATTTCTTTTCTCTGTGAAAATCGCCCATGTGTGTCTTAGTAGATGGCTGGTATTTTTCTTTCCGTTTTGCGTAAACACTTTTTAAATAGTAAAGACTTTAGCCTTTTCATGTGTGTTGCAAAAACTTTCACAGTTTGTCACTTGTGTTTTGACATTTAGGTAATATTGTTTGGCACAGTAAAAACTTGCTATTTTATGTAGTGAAATCACACAATTTTTTCTTCATTACTTCCAGGTTTTGTTTCTTATTTGAAAGGCTTCTTGGTATATGGTTTAAGTGGTCATCAACAAAGATCTGGGTGAGCCTTCTGTCTTCTCAGTGCCCCTACAGCACCTGGAGCACAGGGTGTGAATCTCAAGGATTAACAGAAGTGACTTCTGTTTTACTCCAGATAAAACGGAGTCAATTTGACCCCTAAAGAGGGGCCCAGAATGCTCTCTCCCCTTGTCCCAGAGGCCTGCTCACCCCCTGTCCCTGCCATCTGTGTCACTAAAGTCTGTATTGGCCCCCCCCACCCAGAGGTTGACCCACCTTATCCCAGAAGGGTACCCTCCTCCCTCGCTTACTGGTCTCTGGACCAGAGAATCTGGCCTCGAACTCAAATAGAGGTTGTAGACAGGAACCCATCAACCAGAGGTTTATAATGTTACACGTATTCCGTTCTTCATCACCTCTTACTATTAAAAATTCTATTTACTTCTGGAGCCCAGGACATCTCTTTAAATTCATCACCGGGAAGTTTATTGCATGCAGTACTGCGCAATTTGGCCCTATGGTTAATTTTGCAGCATTCGAGAAAATCAGACAGACCTTAGGGGATGTTTATAACATTCAAGGCTTCAAAGATGAGCAACACGTACCGCTGCCATGGATGAGCTCACAGCTCCAAGGGAGAAGACGTGGCGTGAAAGTCTACAGCGTAGGTGGTTAGTGCAGCCATGGAGGGCTGTGCAACATTGAGGAAGGGGTTATAGACGGGGTAGTTTTTGACCTGGGGCTTGCAGCAGGCATAAGAACCCTAATTCTCTACATAGGCTCTATTTTTTGCAATGGATATTTCTTTGTACAAGGTAGCATTCCGCTTGTTTTGTTCAATAAAGGTGAACACTGGTTCGGTAAAGGAACTACAGCAGTGAATGGTGATTATCTGGAATTATATCTCTAATTCCGAAAAATGTCTTAGTTTTTCTTTTTTCCTACTTTCTTCTTCCCTTTATAAGTAACACCAATACGCAGGCACTTTGTTTAAATGCGACGTTAAATAAATTGGCCAGCAGAGGGCACTGCATACTGACGGTGCCTCCATATCGGATGCTCAAATCTTCAAAGGCTCCAGAAGTGACTGTCACTCAGGTCTGTTGGCAACTGTTTCAGACCAAAAAATATGGCAGAAATTAAAAGAGGAGTGTGGTAAATCAACTATACTTTAATATAAAATGAAAATTAAATTTAAAAAAGCAAGGGAACTTAAAAAAAAGGGGGGCAGTGTGAATAAAGTAATTAGATAAATGGTATAGTAGAATTTCTCTTTAATTGTTAATATAGAGGAAACGTCTACATGGTTATGAATGTAGCTTACATCAGTTAAGAGAAGGTAATATGATAACATCAGTGTCCTGTATAAATCAGCATGACTTCTAAATTCTCTTTGAAAATGTTTTTAGTTTCATTATGTGGTTTAATTCTCCATCTTAAACTAAAGATAAAGAACCAGTTCCTAATGTATTACATTCTTTTAGACCTTGCGGTAGATATTATTGTCTGAATAGTGTCAAAATGTTGTAGTTGTGCACAAATTCTTTTCCTGTCTGTTTATAGAGTTTTGTTTTTGTTTGTTTTAGCTGCGTCACGTGGCTTGCGGGATCTCAGTTCCCCCAGCAGGGATCAAACCTGCGCCCCCTGCAGTGGAAGTGTGGAGTTTTACCCACTGGACCGTCAGGGAAGTCCTACAAAGATATTTTAATTCATGTATTTCCCCTGTGGATTTGAGGATTCCGAAACATTTTTCGAGTATGATTTTCTCCCCTCCATCTTTTCCTTAAAACTTTTTAAAGGTGTCATGTTTTTAAGCCCATCTGCACGTGGTCGAACTTGCTAGTGTGGAGACCCTTTGTTACCATGGCTGGCACTAAGTCAATGCCTGGCATTTGTGAGCCAACCGAACTGGCCCCATGAAACGGGCCCAAATCATGTAAACACTGTCAAGAACCTACCCCACATTTCTCAGAAGGAGGAAAACATTCAGGTAGATTGTTGTTTGCAGGAAGCCCACATCCCCAAACCGTAATCTCTGTGTTCCGATGATTTCTTACTAATTTATCAGACATGTTAATGACAGTCTATAACAAAGTCCTGCCCTGGTAGGTAGGTGTTGCGTAGAATCAGAAAGTGATACGACATTCTCTCACGCCTTAATCCGTGCTCCATTTAACTAGTTCTTCTGTTTAGGGTTATTGCTTGGCACAGTAAATGTGTAGTGGTGGAAATGAGATATGGCCTAACCCAGACTATCAAATGTTACTGGGGAAACTTTTAAGGGAAATAATTATAATTTTGAAAACTATCCAATAGCAGCTATGCAGTGCTTTGAGATTTAGATATAGGTCAAAGCCACTCTTTAGATTACATCATGATTTGTCTTTTAAGCTTGGAAAGCAAATGAACGTTTGCCCCTTGGCTCTCTTTGCAGTGAGTGACCACCTGGGTACCTGGGGGTGATCCTGTAGCCATGCATTGTTCTGCAGATAGAATCCTGTGTACCGCTAAGTGTTTGGCCTCTTACATTTCATTTTGGATTGGCAAGGCAACTGGAATAGGAGTTCCTTGGAACTGGTTTGTTATACGTTAGTAGTACCTTGGTACACACTGTGCTGGGAAGACTAATGACAGCCTTGGAGTGTCACACCTGACAGTCCAAAGATTAGCTTCAAGCCATTACATTTGTACAGTCATTTATTTAAAGTGATTATCGCTTGTAAATTATTGTTATTTTAAGAGAAGCTTTTGCTTCTCTCTCATTGCCTGGATCAAGGACTTGTAATAAGTTCTATATTGAAGAGTCATTGCTTCCTAATTACCTGTGTATTTTCAGCGCAGGCTGGATCTATTTTATCCTGGGGCATGATGGGTGTGGTCTCTGATTGTCTGGCCAGAGTCTAAATAGCATTGTCCCAATAGCATTAACCCTAACACAGGAAGAGCTCAAGGATGCCACTCCCCAGCCCACCCAAGGTGAGCAATTGTTCCCTTTTTTCTCAAGCATTTATGTGGCCTCCTCTAGGGAAGAGGCAACAAGTAGATTGTGGTTGAGACCCAGGTTCTGGAGCCAAACAAACCTGGGCCAGCCAGGAACAACCTTCGTAAGTTTAGGCAAACGGTTCAACTTGCCTGCCTCAGTCTCATCATGTGCAACTTGGGTGTAGGAACAGGTTACTGTGAAGATGAAGGGCCACTCTGTCTATAAAACACTGAACGGTCGTTCTTAGTTATTATTAACTGACAGAATTGGTGGTAAAACCAGGCACTAAAACTAGCCTTGCCTGTACAATTTTTTATTTTATTTTATTATATTTATTTATTTTAAATGTGCAAATGTAAAAGATTTTATTAAATTTGTTAATTAATAAGGGAATTGGTAAGGTGTTACAATCAGTTCAGAGCATAATTTTTTTTTAACATCTTTATTGGAGTATAATTGCTTTACAATGGTGTGTTAGTTTCTGCTTTACAACAAAGTGAATCAGTTATACATACACATATGTTCCCATATCTCTTCCCTCTTGCGTCACCCTCCCTCCCACCCTCCCTATCCCACCCCTCTAGGTGGTCACAGAGCACAGAGGTGAACTCCCTGTGCTATGCGGCAGCTTCCCACTAGCTATCTATTTTACATTTGATAGTGTATATATGTTCCTGCCACTCACTTCGTCACAGCTTACCCTTCCCCTCCCCATATCCTCAAGTCCATGCTCTAGTAGGTCTGTGTTTTATTCCCATCCTACCACTAATCTCTTCATGACATTTTTTTTTCTTAGATTCCATATACATGTGTTAGCGTATGGTATTTGTTTTTCTCCTTCTGACTTACTTCACTTTGTATGACAGACTCCAGGTCTATCCACCTCATTACAAATAACTCAGTTGCATTTCTTTTTATGGCTGAGTAGTATTCCATTGTATATACATGCCACATCTTCCTTATCCATTCATCTGTTGATGGACACTCAGGTTGCTTCCATGTCCTGGCTATCGTAAATAGAGCTGCAATCAACATTTTGGTACATGACTCTTTTTGAATTATGGTTTTCTCAGGGTATATGCCCAGTAGTGGGATTGCTGGGTCATATGGTAGTTCTATTTGTAGTTTTTTAAGGAACCTCCATACTGTTCTCCATAGTGGCTGTATCATTTTACATTTCCGCCAACAGTGCAAGAGTGTTCCCTTTTCTCCACACCCTCTCCAGCATTTATTGTTTCTAGAGTTTTTGATGATGGCCAATCTGGCCGGTGTGAGATGATATCTCATTGTAGTTTTGATTTGCATTTCTCTAATGATTAATGATGTTGAGCATTCTTTCATGTGTTTGTTGGCAATCTGTATATCTTCTTTGGAGAAATGTCTATTTAGTTCTTCTGCCCATTTTTGGATTGGGTTGTTTGTTTTTTTGTTATTGAGCTGCCTGAGTTGCTTATAAATTTTGGAGATTAATCCTTTGTCAGTTGCTTCATTTGCAAATATTTTCTCCCATTCTGAGGGTTGTCTTTTGGTCTTGTTTATGGTATCCTTTGCTGTGCAAAAGCTTTTAAGTTTCATTAGATCCCATTTGTTTATTTTTGTTTTTATTTCCATTTCTCTAGGAGATGGGTCAAAAAGGATTTTGCTGTGATTTATGTCATAGAGTGTTCTGCCTATGTTTTCCTCTAAGAGTTTGATAGTGTCTGGCCTTACATTTAGGTCTTTAACCCATTTTGAGTTTATTTTTGTGTATGGTGTTAGGGATTGTTCTAATTTCATACTTCTACAGGTAGCTGTCCAGTTTTCCCAGCACCACTTATTGAAGAGGCTGTCTTTTCTCCACTGTGTTTCCTTCCCTCCTTTATCAAAGATAAGGTGACCATATGTGTGTGGGTTTATCTCTGGGCTTTCTATCCTGTTCCATTGATCTGTATTTCTGTTTTTGTGCCAGTACCATACTGTCTTGATTACTGTAGCCTTGTAGTATAGTCTGAAGTCAGGGAGCCTGATTCCTCCAGCTCCATTTTTCGTTCTCAAGATTGCTTTGGCTATCATTATTCTGAATTCTTTTTCAGGTAGACTGCCTATTTCTTCTTCATTTGTTAGGTCTGGTGTGTTTTTATCTTCCTCCGTCATCTGCTGTGTGTTTTTCTGTCTTCTCATTTTGCTTATCTTACTGTGTTTGGGGTCTCCTTTTTGCAGGCTGAAGGTTCGTAGTTCCCATTGTTTTTGGTGGCTGTCCCCAGTGGCTGAGGTTGGTTCAGTGGGTTGAGTAGGTTTCCTGGTTGGGGGGACTAGTGCCTCTGTTCTGGTGGATGAGGCTGGATCTTGTCTTTCTAGTGGGCAGGTCCACGTCTGGTGGTGTGTTTGGGGATGTTGGTAGCCTTATTATGATTTTAGGCAGCCTCTCTGCTAATGGATGGGGCTGTAGACCTGTCTTGCTCTTTGTTGGGCATAGGGTGTCCAGCACTGTTCGTTGCTGGTCCTTGAGTGAAGCTGGGTCTTGGTGTTGAGATGGAGATATCTGGGAGATTTTTGCCATTTGATATTGCGTGGAGCTGGGAGGTTTCTTGTGGACCAGTGTCCTGAGGTTGGTTCTCCTACCTCAGAGACACAACCCTGATGCCTGGCTGGAGTGCCAAGAGCCTTTAATCCACACGGCTCAAAATAAAAGGGAGAAAAAATAGAAAGGAAAGAAAGGAAGGAAGGAAGAAAGGAAGGAAGAAGTGGAGGAAGGAAGAAAGCAAGAAAGGAAGGAAGGAGGAGAGGAAGAAAGGGAGAAAGAAAGGAAGGAAGGAGGGAAGAAAGGAAGAAAGAAAGGGAGAAGACAAAATAAAGTAGGATAAAATATAGTTATTAAAATAAAAAATAATTATTAAGAAGAAAAATTTCTATTAAAAACAAAACAAAAAAACGGGTTGGTCTAACCCTAGGACAAATGGTGAAAACAAAGCTATACAGACAAAATCTCACACAGCAGCACACACATACAAACTCACAAAAAGATAAAAGGGCAAAATAATAGTATATCTTGCTCCCAAAGTCCACCTCCTCAACTTGGGATATTTCGCTGTCTATTCAGGTTTTCCACAGATGCAGTGCACTTCAAGTTGATTGTGGACCTTTAATCCGCCGCTTCTGAGGCTGCTGGGAGAGACCGCCCCCTCTCTTCTTTGTTCGCACAGCTCCTGGGGTTCAGCTTTAGACTTGGCCCCGTCTCTGCGTGTAGGTCGTCCAAGGGCGTCTGCCCTTCGCTCAGACAGGACAGGGTTAAAGGAGCAGCTGATTCGGGGGCTCTGGCACAGGCCGGGGGGAGGGAGGGGTACGGATGCGGGGCGAGTCCGCGGCGGCAGAGGCCAGCGTGACGTTGCACCAGCCCGAGGCGCGCCGTACGTTCTCCCGGGGAAGCTGTCCCTGGATCCCGGGACCCCGGCAGTGGCGGGCTGCACAGGCTCCCGGGAGGGGAGGTGTGGAGAGTGACCTGCGCTCGCACACAGGCCTCTTGGTGGCGGCAGCAGCAACCCTAGCGTCCCCACACCCGACTCTACTGTCCGTGCCGACAGCCATGGCTCGCACCCGTTTCTGGAGCTCCTTTAAGCGGCGCGCTTAATCCCCTCTCCTCGCGCCCCAGGAAGCAAAGAGGGAAGGAAAAGTCTCTTGTCTCTTCGGTAGCTCCGCGCCCGTTTCTGGAGCTCCTTTAAGCGGCGCGCTTAATCCCCTCTCCTCGCGCCCCAGGAAACAAAGAGGCAGGAAAAAGTCTCTTACCTCTTCGGCAGCTCCAGACTTTTCCCGGACTCCCTCCCGGCCAGCCGTGGTGCGCTAACCCCTTCAGGCTGTGTTCACGCCGCCAACCCCACTCCTCTCCCTGCTTCCGA
This sequence comes from Kogia breviceps, assembly GCF_026419965.1. NCBI lineage: Eukaryota > Metazoa > Chordata > Mammalia > Artiodactyla > Physeteridae > Kogia > Kogia breviceps. The sequence continues at coordinate 6,789,721 of NC_081324.1, read as the reverse complement.
CCGAAGCCCGAGCCTCAGCTCCCAGCCCCGCCCGCCACGGCGGGTGAGCAGACGAGCCTCTCGGGCAGGTGAGTGCCTGTCGGCGCCGATCCTCTGTGCGGGAATCTCTCCGCTTTGCCCTCCGCACCCCTGTGGCTGCGCTCTCCTCGGCGGCTCCGAAGCTTCCCCCCTCCGCCACCCGCGTCTCCGCCCGCGAAGGGGCTTCTAGTGTGTGGAAACCTTTCCTCCTTCACAGCTCCCTCCCGTGCAGGTCCCGTCCCTATTCTTTTGTCTTTGTTTTTTCTTTTTTCTTTTCCCCACCCAGGTACGTGGGGGGACTTTCTTGCCTTTTGGGAGGTCTGAGGTCTTCTGCCAGCGTTCGGTGGGTGTTCTGTAGGAGCAGTTACACGTGTAGATGTATTTCTGATGTGTCTGTGGGGAGGAAGGAGATCTCCGCGTCTTACTCTTCCACCATCTTCTCGCCTCCCTCCCAATTTTTTATTTTAAATTAATATTATTTTTTAGAACAGTTTTAGGTTTACAGAAAAATTGAGCAAAGAGAACTGAGATTTCCCACATTCTCTTCTTTCCCATCCACAGTTTCTCTTATTATTAACATCTTCCACTATTTTTTATAATCAATGAGCCAATATCGATTCATTATTATAAACTAAAGTCTATAGTTTACATTAAGGTTCGCTCCTTGTGTTGTACATTCTGTGGGTTTTGATGATGGATAATATCATGTGTCCAACATGTTAGCATCCTACAGAATAGTTTCACTGCCCTAGAAACCTTCTCTGCGCCACTCATTCATCCCTCCCCTCCCCCAACCCCTGGCAATCACTGATCCTTTTTTTTTCAATTTGTTTTATTGAAGTATAGTTGATTTACAATGTTGTGTTAATTTCTGCTGTATAGCAAAGTTATTCAGGTATACAGATATATACATTCTTTTTCATATTCTTTTCCATTATGTTTATCATGGGATATTGAATATAGTTCCGTGTGCTATACAGTAGGACCGCGTTATTTATCTGTTCTATATATACTAGTTTGCATCTGCTAATCCCAAACTCCCAATCCATCCCTCCCCCCCACCTCCCTTCCCCTTTGGCAACCACAAGTCTTTTCTCTATGTCTGAATCACTGATCTGTTGACTGTCTCCATAGTTTTTGCCTTTTCCAGAATGTCATATAGTTGGAATCATGCAGTATGTAGCCTCCCCAGATTGGCTTCTTTCACTTAGTAATTTGCATTGACGTTTCCTTCATGTCATGTCTGGCTTGATAGCTCATTTCTTTTCATCTCCAAGTAATATTCCATTTTCTAGCCGTACCACATTTTGTTTACCCATTCACCTCTTGTTTTCCATGGTATTTGCACTGCTCCCTTCCCTCTGTCACCCACTCCTGGGAGCCGATGGAGGAGGAGATTGCACCTTACACATCACTGTAGCCTTAGAATCTGGGACAAGACTGGCTAAGTAGTAGGTCTGCAATAAATGTTCTTTTAAATAAGAAAAGTGGAAAGAAAGGACTTTTTTTTTTTTTTTTTTTGCGATACGCGGGCCTCTCACTGTTGTGGCCTCTCCCGTTGCGAAGCACAGGCTCCGGACGTGCAGGCTCAGCGGCCATGGCTCACGGGCCCAGCCGCTCCGCGGCATGTGGGATCTTCCCGGACCGGGACACGAACCCGTGTCCCCTGCATCAGCAGGCGGATTCTCAACCACTGCACCACCAGGGAAGCCCAAGAAAGGACTTTTAAATCAGCTACAATAGCATTCGTTTTGGAGGGTGCTGCTAAGTGGCAGGTTTTCAAAGGGCTGTCGGAAATGATGGCAGTCCTTGGCTTGTTTTATTCTTGGGAACCTGGAGGGTCTGGTGCTGAGTCTGCAGGGCAGCGACACACGTCCTGAGGAGGGACAGGCCAGCGGGCACAGCAGCCGGACACATATTTTCCAGTGGCCCAGCGACGGTTGCTGTCAGGGGCGCCCCTGCGCTCCCTGGAAGGTGGCCTGGCAGCTACTGTCACATCTTTGCTTAGAGAGGAGTGAGTGTGGTCAGGGGGTCTGGAGACTAACTGGCCTTTGAGGTGATAAATTGCAGTTCCCTGGGGATCCGTATAAATACATCATTAAACCATGGAGTGCCTATGACTAAAAGCATCGCTATAAAGTGTTCATTATTTAATGGCTGCTGCAGAAAAAGTTTGAGAATTTTCCTAGGCAAGGTGAGCCGGGCATAATTCATGTCGTAGGCAGGAGGTTATTCTTAAAATCAACATTATAAACATGAAAGTAGAGAAAAGAATAAATTACTGGGCTTCCCTGGTGGCGCAGTGGTTGAGAATCCGCCTGCTGATGCAGGGGACACAGGTTCGAGCCCTGGTGCCGGAAGATCCCACATGCCGCAGAGCAACCTAAGCCCGTGTGCCACAACTACCGAGCCTGCGCTCTATAGCCCGTGAGCCACAACTACTGAAGCCTGCATGCCACAACTCCTGAAGCCCACGTGCCTAGAACCTGTGCTCCACAAGAGAAGCCACTTCAATGAGAAGCCCGCGCACCGCAACGAAGAGTAGTGCCCGCTCGCTGCAACTAGAGAAAGCCCGCGCGCAGCAACGAAGACCCAACGCAGCCAAATATAAATAACTAAATTTTTAAAAAAAGAATAAATTACTATTTGGTGTCGTGCTAACCCAAGTGAAATGCTGGCCTGGAACTTTTTTTTTTAACAGAGGAAAAATGTTTCTTCCCTGAACTTGTGTCTATAGAGAAACTGTTACTTAAGAAGAGGGAAAGATTTGATATATAATCATTCTCCTTATTGTTTTTTTAATTAAAAAACAGAGGATCAGGGCTTCCCTGGTGGCGCAGTGGTTGAGAGTCCGCCTGCCGATGCAGGGGACACGGGTTCGTGCCCCGGCCAGGGAAGATCCCACGTGCTGCGGAGCGGCTGGGCCCGTGAGCCATGGCCGCTGAGCCTGCGCGTCCGGAGCCTGTGCTCCGCAACAGGAGAGGCCACAGCAGTGAGAGGCCCACGTAACGCAAAAAATACCCCAAAAAACAAAAAAAACCCAGAGGATCAGAGACCTGTCCTGTGGCATGAGGGGAGGCCTGCCCTTGAATCACCCCTGACCCATCTGGGAGGTTCACAATAGCTAAGCTTTCATGTGGCAAAAGCTTGAGGGGACTTCAGGGAATTAGCCAGTTATGGACTGTATTGTTTTACTCACCTCCTGTTCTCCCTGCTGGTGAGGGAGGGATTCCACCCGAGGAATGGGGCTGGCAAGCACACAGCCTAGAGGAGGACACCACAGGCCGTGCTGGACCACATGGGGCCGAGCTCAGAAGAGAGTGACCCAGCGCTGGGGCTGCAGGAGGTGGGCTGTGTACTCACAAGAGGGTGAGGTGCCCCTGGGTCCCGTGGGAGGATGTGATTGACTTGTTTGAATCATTCCCTGGGCCGGCTGGGGACTGACACCCACTCCTCAGCTGTGCGCAGGAGCCTGCCTGGCCCCATGACAAGGGTCAAGCACTAGGGGATCTTTTCTGCAGGAGCAGGGTGGGGAGGGGAACTTGACCTTAGCCTTTCCACGGCCCTCTTGGTCTCAGATGTCAAGACAGCACATAACACAGCACTTAATTTTAGGTCTTATACCGCATGTGCATAGGTGAGGCGTGTCAAAGGGAGAGTGTCAGGCTGATGCTAATTAATTAAACATAATTAAATTAGCAGCCAAAGTAACCAGTTTACCTCTTCCCCCTTATTCCCGGCAGGCCATGTTTCAGGCACAGTTCACTTCCTGTTCTCTGAGTCACTGTCTCTGAGTGTCATCAAGGAGAAGTCATGAAAGGCACACACCTCGCTTGCTAGAGCAAATGAAAAGACCCAGAGACACACTTCACACCCATGGTAGGTGATTCAGAGGCAGTGAGTGTTTACTGCACCAGACATGAATTCACGAAGTTCTGTTTTATACGTGGGCACTGGACACCACATCTAAAAGCAAGTATGTGTACTTGGGCCACAGAGCACAGAAGGATTTCTTTCTGCAGAGTGCATATGGAATTTTCATTTGTTTTTAATAACGTATTTTATCCTCTGGGGGGATTTTTCATATACCAGTAGGCATTCTCCAAAGGCACAAAGAATGATATTTACTTGTCATCCTGCGGGACAGGGGTGGGGTGGGCCTTGCCGGAGTGCCGTGTGGCTAAGTTCTTCTGTCATGTCCAAGGCGCAGAGGATAGGAAGTGTCATTTATTGTGACTGAGGGACTTATAGACTAGCATGAAATTGCCTACTTGTATATCTTGATGGCTAACTTTAATTCTTAGGCATTGCTCTGTGTTATTCCAAGGGTGAGATATGGGTGACCCTGCTGTGTCTGAATTCTCAGATTTTGCTGAAGAGAACAAGGTGTGTTCTAGATTTTCTCTACAGAGGCGCTGGAGACCAAAACTCTTGTTCCTGATTAGGGTCCCTGTTCTTTTTTTTTTTTTTTGCGGTATGCGGGCCTCTCACTGTTGTGGCCTCTCCCATTGCGGAGCACAGGCTCCGGACGCGCAGGCCCAGCGGCCATGGCTCACGGGCTCAGTTGCTCCGCGGCATGTGGGATCTTCCCGGACCAGGGCACGAACCCGTGTCTCCTGCATCGGCAGGCGGATTCTCAACCACTGCGCCACCAGGGAAGCCCAGGGTCCCTGTTCTTAATGTTTGAGAGCCCATTGACTCCCCAGCTGGCTTCTTTGTTCCCTGAGAATAAATAATAAAGCCCCTGATCTGTCTCCTTCTTGCTTGGGGAGGTAGTGTGTGCACTCCACAAGGGAAGGAGAGACCGTCTTCACTGAGTTAAAGTTGCTCGTGCTTTTCCCTATTTCCAGCCAGCTGTTAGGAATTCCGCAGCCCTCGGCCCTGCCTGCCTTGGCGTTACCACGCATGTGCTGAGGATGTTGATCCAGTGTGGGCAAAGGCAAGATTTAGGCCAGCTGTTAAAATCCTGATGAGAGTTAATGCGCGCTGAGCATGGATTTACATTCTACCTTGAGAGTCATTAAAAATGAATGCTATGCTGAGCTGTTTTATCTTGGCTTTGCATTTGAGAAAAACCTTAAGTAAAAGCAACTAAGAAAGAGTGAATAGCTCGGAAGTCCCTGCATATTCATTATAGTTTTGTGTGTGTGTGTGTGTGTGTGTGTGTGTGTGTGTGTGTGTGGCAAAGAATTTCCAATGTCCAGTTGTAACTGGTGACCTGCAGTCAGCCCCCAGGGTGGGCATTATTACTCCGCGTGACCTCTCAGGCATACACACCTAACCCAGGCAGGCAGAAAATGAGAACGTCTTATGTCAGTCAATTAAATCTGTCCCAGGCAGATCAGCCGATTATGCTTGATGACAAGCCTTAGTTAGTGCTTCCTGTCAATAATAATATTGTAGGTATGTAGTGGGTGGGGAGGGGGTGATGTGTGTTAGTATCTCTATAATAGACTTCTCTCCAAGATGCAAGTATCCAGCGATGTGTTTGGCAGATAATAGGTTCAGTTTTATGAGCTTTATTGTTATCTTGGTGATGTGCTGATGTCTGAAATCTCAGTCTGGGCAAAGCTGTAGCAACTGGAATTGCCCGAGGTTATAGATTGCTAAATGTAATTATTCAACCCTGTGTCGACAGGTGACTTCAGAAATATAGAGATGCTAATCCTGGCTCTGCAGAGTTTGGTGGAGATTGCTGCTCAAATCAATAAAATACTACATTTATACTGAGATCATGTAAATGATCTTCTAAGAAACAGTCCCATTAATGGAAAGAAGGCATGTTGCCTTAAAGGTCAGGTGTATTACTTTTAAAATATCTGAGACAAGAGAAGAATAATTTAACAAGCGTTTATCGAGAAAATTTTTTGGATGTCATTTTTTGGGGTTACTGGTGAGCACTGAAATATTTGAAATCCCAGTTGCTGATTTCATGGGCTTTCATGAAATGACTGAAAAAAGCACACATGTACACAGAAAATCCTGTGATCGAATGTAAACCTCATATAAACAAAGAGTGTTAGTTTAAGAGACTAGACATTAATGTAAAAAATTTATTTTAAATTCTGGGGGTCATTAGAGGGAGCCAATCGCATCCAGCGCTGGGGGTATCCAGCCATCTAACCCCTCCCTTGACAAAACTGGGGTGTCTCAGCATGTCCGTACCATGGGGTACCTGCTGAGGCTCACAGTATGGCCACTGAATTGAAATCTTCATTATGATTTTTGTAATCTGAAATTTCCATGCTTTTCCAGCAGGATTGCTAGATTTAGCAAATAAAAATGTAGGACACCTGTTAAAACTGAATTTCAGCTCAACAATGAATACTTTTTTTTTTTTTCTTCCTTTTAATAGACCTTAACAGCAGTTTAGGCTCACAGCACAATGGAGCAGAAAGTGTAGAGAGTTCCCGTTTACTTCCTTCCCCCACTCACGCACAGCTTCCTGTGCACCCTTCCCAGAGCGGGGCATTTGTTAACCAAGGATGAACCTACATGGACACATCATCACCACCCAAAGGCCACAGTTTGCCTTAGGGCTCGCTCTTGCTGTGGTGCATTCTGTGGGGTTTGACAAATGTATAATGACATGTACCCACCATTTCAGTATCATTCAGAGTCCTTTCATTGCCCTAAAAGTCCTCTGTGCTCCATCCCTCCTCTCCTGAAACTCCTAGCAACCAGTGATTGTTTCATTGTCTCCGTACTTTTGCCTTTTCTAAAATGTCACACATTTGGAATCATACGGTATGTAGCCTTTTCAGATTGGCATCTTTCACTTAGTGATATGCATTTCAGGTTCCTCCATGTCTTGCCATGGCTTGATAGCTCATTTCTTTTTATTGCTGAGTAATATTCCATTGTCTGGATGGACTGGCTTATTTATCCATTCATGTGCCAAAGGACATCTTGGTTGCTTCCAAGTTTTGGCAATTATGAATAAAGCTGCCATAAATATCCATGTGCAGATTTTTGTGTGGACATGTTTTCAGCAACTTTGAATAAATGCCAAGGAGTGTAATTACTGGGTGATATGGTAGGAGTATGTTTACTTTTATAAGAATAGTGGGGTTTTTTAGTATAAATATGTCCCCAATATTGCAGAGCAGCTCTACTTTTCAAAGATGGAGGGCTTCATGCAGGGCAATGGACACAGAGGCCACATTTTTATTTTTTAAATAAATTTATTTATTTATTTATTTATTTATGGCTGTGTTGGGTCTTTGTTGCCGTGTGCGGGCTCTCTCTAGTTGCGGTGAGCGGGGTCTACTCTTCATTGCGGTGCATGGGCTTCTCATTGTGGTGGCTTCTCCTGTTGCGGAGCATGGGTTATATCTAGGCTCGTGGGCTTCGGTAGTTGCAGCACGCGAGCTCAGTAGCTGGGGCACGTGGGCTCAGTTGCTCCGCGGCATGTGGGATCTTCCCGGACCAGGGCTTGAACACGTGTCCCCTGCATTGGAAGGCGGATTCTTAACCACTGCACCAGCAGGGAAGCCCAGCAGTCACATTTTTAAATTAGGGTTTTGAAAAATAAGGCAAACTTTACATCTCTCTCTACCCCTCCAATTGATGTAACTTACTCCTAGCCCCCTGCTGGTTTCCATGGCAGCCAGTGGTGCTGGAAGGAGCCAGAGATCCCACATGTGGGAGGGCTGGACAGTGTCCTGGGCACTTTTAAAAAAAAGTAATTTCTTTTGGAGTATAGTTGCTGTACAATGCTGTGTTAGTTTCCACTGTACAGCAAAAATGAATCAGTTATACATATACGTGTATCCCCTCTTTTTGGATTTCCTTCTTTTTTGATTACGAGGCTGTGCCTGACACCCACCGAGCCTGTCGCTGGGCTTGGACTTGGGACTGTGGGCTGAAGATGCTCCCCCGCGAAATGCGTGCTCTTCACCGAGGCCTCTCATACCCTTCAGCTTTCTGGGCGCCGAGGCCTTGCTCCCGCCGCCCCTAACTCCTCTTGCCGTCCCGACCTCCCCAGAGATTTCGCAGGGTGGGCGGCAGGCTTTCAGAAGTGAGACCTGAGGCTTGGAAGGCATCAGGCCTTCTCTGCAGAGCTGTTTTGGGTGGAAAAGGCAAAGCAGCTGTCCCAGCGTGAAGACGATTGGTGGGCAGCCTTTGGTGCTGCAGAGATCTGGGTAAGCCTTTCCGCCTAAGAAGGCACGGAGGCCCTGCAGCCGCGCGCCGCAGCTCGGGTGCCCAGCACATAACCTGGGGAGCTGCTGGTCCCAGGGCCAGGCCTCCCCCCAGGCCTGCTGCATCAGGTGGGGAGGTGGGAGTAGCAAAGCGCTGTGCGCAGCTGCTCCCAGCCTGAGAGGGACCCCCGGAAGGGGGTGGGGCGGGGCTGTAAGGTGGGGGCTTTCTGGTCCTGGGATCTGCCAGGGCCCACGAGGTGCCAGAGTCAGCAGAGGGCACAGGCCTTCAGTGGTGAGGGAGTGAGGTGGCCCAGAGCACAGCCTTCCAGAGGGTGGCTTGCCAGGTCACCCTGCCGCTGTACCGCTCCCTTTTCAAAGTGGCTGAGACCACTTGACCTCAGGTCCGCAGGAGGTGCCGCAGCCACATCCCTGGCCAGCAGGGGACCCTGGCTGCCAGCGGGGTGTGGCTGTGGGCAGTGAGGTGCAGGGCCGCGCTCAGGTTAATCCCGCCTGAGGGGCAGCACAGAGGACACTGCTGGCGTGCTGAAAGGCGGCCTGGGGAAGTCACTGATAATCCCTCAGTGACCTCCCCCTGTGGAAAATCTAAGCTCCCTAAAATTCTAAGAGTCAGTTGGTAAAATAGGACATCAAATCCGTACTTTTATTGCCATGGGACGTGATGAGGTGGGATGAGCTGAGAAGCTGCAAAGAACGGGCACAAGGGGGCAGCACCTGGGAGACCTCCTGCTCATTCGCTCAAGTGCCTGGACTCGTGACGTAGACCAAAGCCCAACATCCCGACTCGTCAGCATCCTGAGAGCAAAACGGACACCCTGGTCAAGCTCATGAGCTGGGCTTATAAAGCCCAAGTTTCATGAAATTAGGATGCCAGGTGACTAACAGTGGAAACATAAAAACTTAAAGGATTTAAAAGCAAGCATGGATTCGGGTCGGAGGGACTTAGAGGCTTTAAATGTCTGTCACCAACATTTCCACAAAAGGGGTTGCTTTGCTGGGGACAGACTTTTCTCTGGGCCTCTCCTGGGATGGGTACCATCGTTGCAGGTCCTTTTCTGCAAGACATTGTTCTGTGCTTCCAGGGAAGACAACCCACCAATTGGATTAAGGAAGCTTGGGCTTCCCTGGTGGCGCAGCGGTTGAGAGTCCGCCTGCCGATGCAGGGGACGCGGGTTCGTGCCCCGGTCCGGGAGGATCCCACGTGCCACGGAGCGGCTGGGCCCGTGAGCCGTGGCCGCTGAGCCTGCGCGTCCGGAGCCTGTGCTCCGCAAAGGGAGAGACCACAGCAGTGAGAGGCCCGCGTACCGCAAAAAAAAAAAAAAAAAAAAAAAAAAAGCTAAATGTATAATTAGGGTAATGTCTAGTTGTGCAGTTTGTGAACAATTCTTTTCCAACTTCATTTATGTGCTCTGATCTACCATTGTGTTTATACTTTGATTTCGGAAGCAATTCTCCCATTCTCATTTCAAAATATTTTGGCCTCATCTCAACTAAAATACAAGGCTTTTAAAAAACGAAGAAATGTGTTAGTGATCCTAAATGATTGTGATGTGATCATCTGATGATTAAACACCCGAGGATCACACATAATCAAGTGAATTTAATTCATTGTCTGTCCGGCTGCAATAACAAAAATACCACAGACTGGTGGCTTAAACAGCAGACATTTATTTCTCAAGATTCTGTAGGCTGAATGTCCCACATGAAGGCATCTGAAAATTCAGTGTCTGGTGAGGACCCTCTTCCTGGTTCTTGGTAGATGCAGTCTTCTCCTTGTGTCCTTACATGATGGAAGGGGCAAGAGAGAAGAACTCTCTGGGGTCTCTTTTATAAGGACAATAATCCCGTTCATGAGGGCTCCACCTTCATGACCTAAGCACCTTCCTAAAGTCCCCACCTCTTTATACCATCACATCAGGGATTAGATTTTAATATACGAATTTTGGGAGGGCGCAAACATTCAGTCCACAGCAACACGTGAATAGATAAGATACAGAAAGCTAAGAAAGCAATTTTCATGGACCTGGGTTCAATTCAATACAACAGCCTTTTGTTGGAGTCCTACTGTGTGTCAGGTCCAGGGACTTGTTATTGGATTAACGTGAGTGAATGAAATGTTCTTATCTGTAAGGTGGTTAGAGGGGAATTGGATGAATTACAAATAATTTTAACTAAATGATTGAAGGCAATTGAATTTTATGTAATGGTTGCCTGTATTTTCGTTATAAATATTTGCTTATACTTCAAGGGTTGGTTTTTTTTTTGCGGTACGCGGGCCTCTCACTGTTGTGGCCTCTCCCGCTGCGGAGCACAGGCTCCGGACGCGCAGGCTCAGCGGCCATGGCTCACGGGCCCAGCCGCTCCGCGGCACGTGGGATCTTCCCGGACCGGGGCACGAACCCGCGTCCCCTGCATCGGCGGGCGGACTCTCAACCACTGCGCCACCAGGGAAGCCCATGACTTTTAAACAGTGATAGATATGGATGTTGACTTGACATTTCAATACTAATAACGCTCACAAAAGTGGTCATTGCGTTATAGCCAGGAAACATATGGCCATACAAGGAAGAAGCCTCTGATGTGTCCCTATACATAGGTTAGAATAGACTGCTTGTTAATGTTTTGTGATTTTTATTTCATTAGTAAAATTCAAAGTACGTTGTAAAGCAACATAGCATTTCTATGAAAACATACGTATTTTAATTATTACATACCTTCCAGACCAGAAAAGGGAGTAATCTAAAAAAAGACATGTATCAATAACACGCTGTGGGCTGCATTGAAGATTTAACGTATATTTACTTTGATTTCCCTTAATAAATGTTTAATTTTTAATTTTTATTATTAAAAAATTATCTCAGACTTTTCTGCTCTTCCAGAAGAGGAGAAAGAGAACTTTTCAGAATTTGGAGCTAGGGAAATACTTACACTTGCATCCACCTTTGTTATGGAATTTTAATCATACAGCACTGTTGCAAATAAATCTTCTGAAAAGAGAGCAGCTACAAAAAAATTGCAGCTAGATGTGCACCAGATGTTCTTCTAACAGGCAGTTTAACTGGATTATATAAATCGAGTATAATGATGGTTTTTAAATCTCCATTTTCCCCAGGTCCGTTTTATTTTATGATTCTATCATCAGATTTCTTTGGCGACACCCAGGCTTCCTGTCTTTTTTTCTGTATTCTTTTCATTTTATACCTGCTTTATTCTTTAATTCGAACTTGAATCACAGTCATCCTTGTCATCTGTTCTTACCTTTTTCTCCTTTTAGTACTCTCTCTTCTATATTCTTTCTAAAATATTTTATACACACGTACCTTTTATTAGAAATAGAACTTTTTATTAGAACTTTAGGTTAGAAATTCTCTAACCTAAAAGTTTTCTTTACTTTAGAATATGATCCAAAAGGTGTCTAGTTGAATGGAAGCGGGGATTTAAAAGGCTGAGATTAAATATGTTAACTTAAACTTTGATATTTGAAAATAAGATATGATGAGCGGTACAATAAATTTATTTGATGAATAATTTGGCCTCTTTTGCTGGCATTAGAGTAAAATTGGTGAGGAAGATATTTCATCTGTTTTGGTTAATTAACAATTTTCTTGCCAGTGTGTTTTGTATGGATGTGGCATTTAGGAATGTCAGAGACATAAATATTGTCATGTTAGAGAGAGATGTTGTGGGAAATACTTTGGTTGATGTATATGCACTTATTTAGAATTTTAATTCAGCTTCGGGTAAGTTTGTTGTATCTGTACATATGTTCAACTCCGTCTTGGTTTTCTATCCTATGGTGTTTAGGGTGCACATCTATCTAAAACTTCCCATCTATTTTTTTTTTGTCTTTAATGACACAATACAAGTTATTAATTTTATTAAACCTTGACCCTTGAGTAAACATCTTTTTAATATTTTGTGTGACAAAATGGGAAGTATACATAAAACATTTTTGCTTTATATTGAAGTACGAAGGCTCTCATGAGGTTGAATTGTGAGCTGAACTATTGGCTTTTTGCACAGAATACCATGTTTCCTTGAAAGAGCCACTCATACACAACCATACACATCTATGGCTGTTCAGATTAGTGTATTCGACAGACCTTTCCTTAAAAATGTCAATTCAAGAAAACAAAATACTATATTTGTTGCCAAAGATAAAATTGGAAATTTCAGGTAACAATTTACATTTTTGAAAACTTGTGTCTACCCTGAGCTTGAAAACTTCCTAGTTCTTAAAGATTTTTCTGACGAGCTCAATGGCGATACAAAGGTAACTTTTTGATATTGTGTAGTGAATTGTGTGAACATGTGGAAGATCAGTGTAACTCAGTAAACCAATATTTTCTAAAAAGTATCAATGTATAATGTCACAGAATTATGTGTGGTAAGAGAACGATCCAATGTACAAGACAGACCAATCGATTTTAATGTAACAGAGTAAAAATATTTACTTAGACAATTTAAGTTTCCACATTGTAGCTAAATTTTAAAAAAACTTCCACTTACTAAGTTTTGGTGTAGTTTCAAAAAAGAAATAATATCCACAATCATCTGAAAATAGCTATGAAAATACTTTTCCTTTTCTTAAGTATATATCTGCATAAGTCAGATAGTTTTCAAATACTTCAGCAAGAGTAACCTCTCAACATATTGAATAGACCCTTATATGAAAATTCAACTGCTTCTATTAAGCCAAACATTAAAGATATTTTCAAAAATGTAAAACATTGCCACTCTTCTCACAATTCTTTTCTTTGGGAAATATAATTATAAATATAATTATTTATAAAAATATATCATTTTCTTTAAAAATAATGGGTTTAACATCATTCATTTAAAATAAATACATACTTTTGAATTTTTCAGTTTTAATGTCTAATATAAAAAGTGACAAATGTAACATCCATCACCACTCATAGTTACAAATTTTTTGTCTCATGGTAAGAACTGTTAAGATCCCCTCTCTTGGCAACTTTTAAATATGTAATACAGTATTATTAACTATAGTCACCATTCCCTGCATTACATCCCCATGATGGATTTATTTTATAACTAGAAGTTTGTACCTTTTGATACTTTTCATTCAGTATGTTTCTTCTTGATGAGGTAGTATATCCTTTAATAATTCTTTCAGACAGGTTTGACTGTGGATGATAAATTCTCTAAGTCTTTGTTAAAACGTCCCATTTATTTTTCTAGGAAAGTAAGCATATTTAAGTAAATACTTTGGTGGTTCTGGAAAATTTCTGTAATTTTCTATGCAGATACACACATATACATACTAACATTTGCCCCTATATAAACTATATTTATTATGAAAATAACGCTTGACAGTTAAAAACCAAGAATACAGAAGTCCTTCCCAGAGGTTTATTTATTAATGATTGGGTGTCTGTTCTTCCCAGATTTTCTCTACGTCCCTAACCATGGTTCTTACATTTCAGAAGGCATCAGAATCTACAGCGGGGCTTATTAACAGAGATTGCTGAAGCCCATCTCCACCATTTTTGATTCAGTATGTCGTCGATGGGGACTGGTTGATTTTTAACCACATGCACATAATACTTTGAAAAATTTCTCAGAAGTTTTTCAGTGTTGCTGATATTGCTGGCCTAGGAATCACACTTGGAGTCCACTGGTCTATAAAATGCTACAGGTTAAATTGGTTTTTTTTCTAATTTCCTTTCCCCAAATCTAACTTAGGGGAGGCATCAAATTAATTTTGCGGTGGACTTGAAACTGCCTGCCTTGAAATCCTCGCTTTGTCAACAATAAAAATTGTTGCTGTTGTTATTATTATAGAGTAATGTACAAATATGACCAAGTATTACATGCTTGAGGTTAAAAAATCATACGGTACAGAGGCATTTAAAGTGCATAGCAACTTCCTCCCCTTCTGTATTTCCAGTTCTCAGAGGGAACCGTCTTCACCTCATTTAACCCTTTTCTCTGACATTTACCCCTATATATTGCTAATATGTTGAAATTGTTGTTTCTTGATTCATCACTTTTAGACACATACTTGTTTTGTGAGAGGAATCCTTGAATTAGTAAACCAAACTTCTCTGTCTCCATCCCAGAAGGATTGTATTACTAATTTTAGTTCCTTGATTGATTATTTTTAGACTCTAAGTAGTATTTTACCTTTGTTTCTTGTTTCATCAATTATAGACAATCGCTCATGATTCCTCACTTCATGATATGAAAATAACAATAACATTATTCTTTCAGCTCTTCTCAATTTCTAGCTCTTGTTTTCTGTGATTTCCTCACATAACCTTTCATTTTATTCTATAACCAAAATTGTCCTCTCTTCTTTGTCGAGATTTTGATAAGAACTTGAAAATAGAATAGTTTACTTGATCTCACTATGTGCTCATTGTTCACTAGAGGGCCATGTAGTGTAATGATTGTATTGTCTTTGTTTTTGAACTGTTTCACATGGAGTTTCTATTGACTTTTTTTTTTTAAAAAAACTTGACTCTTTGCCTTTATCATAGTCTAATTTTAATTTTTTTTCATATTTATTTATTTGGCTGCGTCGGGTCTTAGTTGCAGCATGTGGGATCTTTAGTTGGGGCATGCAGGATCTTTAGTTGCAGCATATGGACTCTTAGTTGCAGCATGTGTGACCTAGTTCCCTGACCCGGGATTGAACCCGGGCCCCCTGCATTGGGAGCGTGGAGTCTTGGCCACTGGACCATCAGGGAAGTCCCCTCATTTTTAAATAAATCAATATCATACCAACTATTTTGTTAATTTCCCTTTTACCCAAAGGCCTCTCTCTGAGACCTTTATCTTTTTTCTCTGATCTTAGGTGGCTTTTTCCTAGGACTGCTACATAGCTCTCACCTAGGGACCCCCTCATAGCTCTCCTCAATTGGCTCCACTCCTTCCTATATCCCCTGATTTGCTCTTTCTCATCCTTTTTCTTGACTTAGTCCTTCCTTTTGCTGATTTACATTCTTAATAAAGTTACTAAGAAGGAAATAAGTATTGTGAGTCCTACTATGTTTAAAAATGTCTCCATTTGGTACTGAAAATCGATTAATTGGTTGACTTCTATAGAAATTTCTGTTAAGAATGACCTTCCCATCAGAAATCTGAAGATGTTGCTACATTGTCATCTGCCATCCAGTACTAGTGATGGGAAATTTAATTCTTTCTCCTTTGTAGGTGATTTTCTTTAATCTTCTGTGGAAGCTTTACTATCTTCTCTTTATTCTCAGGGTTCTAAAAATTATCTGATTAATTTCTTTTTTCTGTTCCTTGTGATCTCTGTTTGGAATCTGTTCGTTTGGTGGAAAACAAACTGGATTTCTTTTTTTTATTTTATTGAATAACTGTCATCTCTTCTCTTTGTTCTATTTTTCTATGAGATATTTTAAATTTATCTTCTTCCTGTCCTCCTCCTAACATTGTTGGCAATTATATTTTTAATCTCTGAGTCTTTTCTGATTCTCTGATTTTTCCTTTTTCATAGCAACTGTTATTATTTGTGGATGAAATACCTCCTAAGAGGTCACCAAATTAGACTTTTTTTAAAAGTTCTATTTTCCTGCCTTGTGTCTTTTTCTTTTTCTTTCTTTCTTTCTTTTAATCCTGGGATCTTTTTGTTTTGTATTTTTAAACCTTGGTCTTTATGTTGCAGAATTTCCTCAAATGTCTGGTGATGCTTGGTTGCCCATTCATATTTAAGAATGAAGCACTAACAAGCAGACCCCAGAAGGCATGGGTTAGTTTTTGATATATTCTAAAATGCCAAGCTACACGTGGCTTCGTCTGGTGCTGTGTCCCCTATGATGGCCTTCCCAATTCTTCTCAACATGATTCCCAATTTCTTTAGGGAAGAGCATCTTTTTCTGTGTCTTGTATTATAAAAACAGGCTGTCACATGTTTTGCATATGGAAGTTGGGCGTGGAGTGGAGAATCAACATTTATAGGCTGTTTTTATCCCCATATCTCCTACTCCTTCTTTCCTGGCTCTTCGGAGCCTTGAGTTCCTCCAGATTGGCAGCCGGCTCAGTGGAGGTCCCCACGGGGCACCCTCTGGGCTGCGATCTTCCTGCTGCGCTTCATCATTCACGTCTCCTGCACCTGGACCATCTTGTAATCTTTGGCCAAATCTCCCTCTCATTTAAGAAAATTATTGTGGCTGTTTTTTATTCATCATTCTAATGACATCTCAGGAATGGAGGCAATAAGAGCATATTCTTAATCTTGTGTCCAAAATATAAAGGGTCACATATCAAAGTTTATATTGAAGGTATGTTGTATCTTATTTTGGTGAAATCACAATTTATAAAGAATTGTGTTTCGGCAGAAGTTTTAAAGTAATGGTAGACTTTTGTGGATGAGTTAGTGTTCGGAATCAGCTGTCAGTCAATGGGTCAATGACAAAGTCCTTATTTCATTACTGTAAGCACAGGAGACTTTTTTACATGGGAGAGGTCCAACTGAAGTTTTTGTGATGATAGACATGTTCTATGTCGTGCTTTCCAATATCGCATCTTATGTGCCTATTGAGCACTTGAAACATGTCTAGTGCTGCTGAGTAACTGAATTTTAAATTTTATTCACTTTTAATTAATTTAAATTTAAATAGTCCATGTGACAGGTAGCCACCATGTTGGACAGGCCATTCTAGATCATTGGATCATTTAGTTTTCTTAAAGTACTTATAAGTGTTTACTTTGAGCCCATGAGAGTATTAGTTATTTAAAGGCAGTGATGAGGTCTGTCTTGGTCCCTCCTGTATCTTCAATGCTTATCACTGTACCTGGCACACAGTAGGTGCTCAAAAATATTTGTTGCCTACATAAATTGAGAATTGAGAAAGATAACACTTTTTTTTTTTTTTGCGGTACGCGGGCCTCTCATTGTTGTGGCCTCTCCCGTCGCGGAGCACAGGTTCCGGACGCGCAGGCTCAGCGGCCATGGCTCACGGGCCCAGCCGCTCCGCGGCACGAACCTGTGTCCCCTGCATCGGCAGGCGGACTCTCAACCACTGTGCCACCAGGGAAGCCCAAGATAACACATTTTTAGTGTGCACGTAGATCTGAGTTTTTCAGGCTGTATCTCAGTGGAGATTTAAGACTAGGACTGGGTTGTAAAGAATAGATACACCACTTTCTACTTCAAAATGTCATTTAGCACGAGCTGTTACGTTGCTCATAGAAACGTACTACGTTTCACGGGAAGCTTTTCTTCTACCTGGATGGCATGTTTGCCCTTTTCTCTATTCTCTTTTCTACTTAGCTAAATCCTCTACCTTAAGATTCAGCCTAGGTGACCCTGTACTCCAGGACGTATTCTGTGACTGTTTCACCCACTCTTCACTCAGCCTCCTCCTCCCTGGGTCTGGATTAGATGCTTCTGCTGTGCTATTGGCGAGCCGCTCCGTACTCACCATGCGCTGCTCACGTTTTTACCATGATACTGCGAGCTTCCTGAAGGCAACACCTTGTCTGATCAACTCCGGTTCCCAGCATAACACCTGAGAAGGGCAGGCATTTGACTAGCTCTCTCACTCATATTAATTGCTAACCTTGGCTGTTGTATCTAGTACTAGTGGCCTAGGAGGTAAATATGTAACATCCCAACGTGTTTGTGGCTGTGGTTTGCGTTTCTCTTTTTTTTTTTTTTTTTTTTTTTTTTTTTTTTTTTGCGGTATGCGGGCCTCTCACTGTTGTGGCCTCTCCCGTTGCGGAGCACAGGCTCAGCGGCCATGGCTCACGGGCCCAGCCGCTCCGCGGCACGTGGGATCTTCCCGGACCGGGGCACGAACCCGTGTCCCCTGCATTGGCAGGCGGATTCTCAACCACTGCGCCACCAGGGAAGCCCTCTTATTTTTAAATGTAATTATCAGAAGTTGAGAAAAGGACCTATCTTTCTTGGTACTTAGCATATATGGTACAATTTAAACATGGATAAATACCAAGAATTCATAACTAATAAATTTCATTAATCCTCATCCATGTATTTACGGAAAAGACTGTGCATTTAGCAAGCTAGCATTACTTTGTCTATGTATCTTCTCTTGTCTGGAGCTGAGAGGAGGAGGCTAAAATGCATCTTGTGTCTGGGTGGAGGGCTGCACGTGGTGCTTGCGGAGCTGACATGAGAGGTTGCTGCAGTTCTGAAGGGACCACGGCGTTTCAGAGGGTGGGGATGGATACCATTTCCTTAAGTGGGGTTTGCATGTCTGTGAAGCACATTTCCGCAAAACAAGCAGATGCCGATAAACCGTCCTCTTAGTAAAACAGGAACGAGGCAAACAACCAGGTGTTTTCCTTAACATGAGCCATGCAGAGAGACATGGGCCGGATAACAAAACAGCCCAGGATGCTTTGTGTCTTTATAAGAGAGAGGAGGGAGGGAAAGATGCAGAAACCGGGGATCATCCTAATAAAGGCTGTAAGAGGATTAACTATCAGGGCCGGAGGAGTGTTTCTGAACCACGAGGGCCGCAGATGCAGAGGCAACGTGATGTGTGTGCTGCCCTGGGGGGTCCCGCCCGCCCTCCTCCCCCGCCCCCCCAACCAACCTGGTCTCCCTAGTAACTCACTGCCAGGTCTCTACCCCTAACTGAAGAGGCAAGACTCCGTCTCAGGGCAAACTCCAAACTTTGGCCACACTCCCCACCTCAGACGATCTATAGCTCCCCCGGCCCCCGGGGATGGAGATGTCCCCCGCGGGCGGCACTGAGAGAGAAGGGCCGGTTTGTTCAGGGTTCCCACGTTTGATCTGTCAGCACAGCCTCCCATTTCTACCCTGTCTGGAAGCAGGTTTTCATTAGCCTCAGCCGGAGGGGTTACCTTATGCATACACATCCTCTCTAAACCTAACATGCAGTTTCTGAATCAGTGCTGGAACGGACTCTCACGAGAGCTTTTACTAGGTTCCTCATCTGCCCTTGAATCTATACCACCCGCTCCCTCAGAGCAGACAGAGGAAGGGGAGATAGCCGGTGAAGGTCAGCGAAGGCCAGAACAAGATGCCCCTGCGAGCCTGTTCTCTGCTTAGTGCCCTCCTTCCACCAGCTCCTGTGACGTGGGGAAGCCAGGCCTTGGTTCTGGTCTAGCACTGTCCAGGGCGTGGCCTCCCATGGAGCATCTGGGTAGAGCCCATAGCTTTAGGCCGGAATCTTGATCAGGGCTTGGCAGGATAAGAATGACTTTGATTAACTCCTACAACACCAAGTGAAACTGCAAAATATATTTAGCTCTCTGAGGTTGGTGGAAGCAGTCAGTGATTTTCAGGGATACCGTCCATCTCTGGGGGACCTCCAAGCCTTGGTCAGGAAGGGAGAGGCATCCAACACAGCCCCCGAGCACCGCTGAAATCCACTCCTCTCAGCATCACAGGGTTCCCCTCCATGTAGCGTCAGCTGCACTCTCCCCCAAAGACTCAATACAATTGCATTAGTCATAGAAGACACTGCAGAACCCACTGCTGCGTCTGCTTTCGGGACTGTAATTGCAACGCGTGTCAGCGTCCCCTCTGCACCCATCCTAAGTTCCGGCTAGCATTTCAGCTGCTCTGCCTGCACAGGTGAGGTGATCTGGGCTTATCCTTGGGGGCTGGGGTGGGGGAGGTGTGTTCTTTTCTTCTTCTTCCCAGGATTGGTTGCTACGAAGACCTATTCCCCATTAAAAGCATCCAGGGCAGCCCAGGGTCCTTTCTTGTCTTGAGCCACTAGCAGGAGAGGTAACAGGGCCAGGTGGGAGTGGTAGCTTTAGACTCGGGTAGAACTTTACCTTATCCTCTTGTGGGAGTGATCATCACGCGGGAAACCATCACCTCTGATCACGTAAACCTTAAGGGCACAGGGCTGGGGAACGTAACTTCCCCAGGGAACATCTGGAACTGGTGGGTCGAAGGTCATCCCTGGTCGAAGGTCGTGCTTCACCCCTGGCTCCCAGGGTGTGTTTTAGCCACTGGGGACGCAGGAGCATACAGCAGCCTCTGGTTTCCTGCGTCCTAGAGGACGAAGCCTGGGTCGTAAACCCTCGCTGGGAGTCGCTGAGGAAGCGGTTTAGTGACTCGGCCACCTGGACTAAAAAAGGAAGAGCAGAGCCAGAGAGGAGGGCAGGTCACGTGGGACAAAATGAAGGGGCGGAAGCGAAGGAGGGGGAGGTTGTAGCAGGCTTCGTGGGAGGGAGGGCAGGACACTTCTCACCTCTCGCCTTACTGTCCTCCAGTCTGGCTGCTGTTTGCACGTCTCCCCTGAAGCTGCCCTGGTCCCTCAATCTCTCCTGCGGATGAATCCTGAAACACTCCCCTAGGCTTACTGCACTCAAGCCCGCAGCCTCAATACCTTCCAGACACTCTCCCACTGCTTCTGTAAAGTGAGGTCCGCTCTCTCTTCTCCAGTCCACACTGCCTGCTGCTTCTTAGATGGAGTCTTTGTTGATTCCTCTGTCACCTCTGTCATTACTGAATAGCAAAGTGCATCGAGGCTGGAGCCTGGACCTCCTGTTCCTTGATAATCTTTCCTGCCTGGGTTACCTCATGGCATCAGGAATTCTCTGTATGCTTATACCCCCCAATTGGACTGCCACACAAACTTCTCCACTGGGCTATAAATCTTTGTATCCGACTGCCTACCTGACATCTTGAGTTCAGTGTGGAACAGAACTCTTGCTTCCCATCCTTCATATGTTGCTGCAAGTGGTTGGAGAAAAAAAAAAACCCAACTTTTTATTCTTCATTAGAGTTAAAAGTATAATTAGAGTTAACTCTATGAGTTAATTTATTTTTGTAGCTTAAATCCTCCAGGTTTAGCTTATGTAGTGTGTGTACTTAAAAAAAAAATTAATTCTTAAGTGTACGTTTGTGGCCTCTTAAATGACAGCTCAAGGCTCTTCTCCATCTTCCTGCCCCACTTACCTCATTCTGTCCTAATTGCTTTTGCAAAGCACACGTGGCCATGGAGCTCTGGAATTAAGGAGGCAGCTAGGGATGAGGAGAAACGCCCAACCCCTGACCTCGGGAATGATTCTGCTTCAAGAAGTCAAGATTTTGTACAGTGAGGTCTCCTCTTTGCTTCTTTCTGCTGTGGGTGTGGGTGGTAATTCTGATGTAAAGCACACCCACTGCTTTCTTCTGTGATCTGGCATTTTGCATTAATATTATCTAAAATCTGCTTTCTGAATTTGGTGGAACGATAGGGAGAGGAAAAAAAACAAGGGCAGTGGTAATTCCTGGTTGGGTGTCCTTAATGACATTAGATAAGTTCTATGACTTCAGAGTTTGGAATCATAGAATGTCTATTAGATTCATATATTTAACACACTTACCAGGTGCTTACTAGATACCAGGTATAATACATGCTTGATTTTATCAAGAGAGAACTAAGTATCCACATTTAGCTATCAAGAAAATCTAAAAGATAGCTACAGAATAATTTGCTTTTCATTTTTTGAGAACACATATTCAAAGAAAATACAACTATGGTTTCCCACTGTGAAAATAGTTATATGGGAAAACTAGAAATGATAATCAACAGGTAAGGTGGGGGAATCCATGGGAGAGGGCAACTCTGAGTTATCCATGCCTTTCTTAATGTTTAGTGACTTAGGAAATATCCAAACATAGGGGATACTTTCTATTAATTCACTAATTTGTATTGTTTAATCATTCTTGTTTGTTTCCTAGGTTTTTATAAATTTTCCTGTTATTTTGCTATCCAGTGATTTAAAAAAACATTTTTTTTTTCCCTTAGCCTGCTCTGGCTAATTGTTTAGTGAAATTTAAGAGGTCACATAAAAGAATATTTTTCCCTTATCCTGTTTGTGATATAGTATCTATGTTAGCATTTCTGCGTGAGAAAAACAGGCCGTGTATAAATGAATAGGTGACAGATTGGCTCATTCTTCAGTCACTATGTGAGGACAAAACTCAGAAAGGATTGTGTCGCATTAATTAAATATGAATAATGGCTCTGAAAATGAATCAGAGAAACCATTGTTAGAAATCTCTTGGGAACCTGTTCTTCAGAAAACATGTCTGAGAAAAGTCATCCTCCAATGGAGAGGAAAATGTCTCCTTACGGAGTTTATTTGTATGCGTATTTTGAAAATCTAAATTAACTTGTTAAACAGTGAAACATAAAATATATGTGTTATTCAAATCTGTGAAGTTAAACTCAGTGTAAATTCCCTAAAAATATTATACATGCATTAAAACTACCAAGCTGGGATGCTATGGAGTGGTAGGCTAACATTTTTGAGGGCATTGGAACTCTAAGTATTCATACTGTTTTGAATGGTTGAAACAGTGTCTGATGTAATTTTGGTGTGTGAGACTCATTCAAGTATGAAGCATATAAAAATGTTCAGAAGGTGTTCCTTACGATTTCTAAGATGCCTGCATGTGTGGGCGTTTTCTTAAATGGCAGTAAACTATGCTGCTGAAGTGTAATCGTTTCCACTTTGACAGCATTTGACTATAAAAAGTGGTCAGATAGATCAGTGCTTAGAGTTCTCATTGACTCTCTGGGGGAAAAAAAAAGACAAGTCTTTATTAGTATTGATATTTTACTTCTTTGGATGAAATATTTCCCACACTCTCAAGTACTCTCATAAAAATTCTGAGAAAACCTTGTTCGTTCACTTAAAGATCGATCCATTTATCAAATTTATAGAGTATCCATATGTTTAGCAATAGATTTAGAACAAAATGAATGGACCGAACCAAACAAATCTCCATATATATTTATTTAACATCTGAGAGATAGTTGTCTCATTTTTCTCATTCTACGCTCAGGTTCTGCCCACCCACATGTTCATATTTAACCCGACTTCTTGAGCCGAGTGGTTCTAAGCACCGTCTTGCTGCCTGACTCACGTGAAAGCCAATACTGTTGTTGCAGGAAGGGGGACGCCTTCCAGGGCCCGGAAGTGGGCTCTTGTCTAACACTCGGAAGTGAATTGTCCGAGGAGACACACGCGCTGACAAAGCAAGAGGCCTTATCGGGAAGGGGCGCCCGGGCGGAGAGCAGCAGGGTCAGAGAGCCCAGGAGAACGGCTCTGCCACGTGGCTCGCAGTCTCGGGTTTATGGTAATGAGGTTAGTTTCCGGGTTGTCTCTGACCAATCATTCTGACCCAGGGTCCTTCCTGGTCATCGCCCAGCCAAGATGGATTCAGCGAGGAGGATCCTGGGAGGTCGGTAGGACGTGTGGACTGGCGTCTCCTCTCTCCTTTTGACCTTCCCCGAATTCTTCCGGTTGGTGGTAGCTTGTTAGTTCCCCGTTCCTTACCTGGACCTCCTGGTGTAAGAGAACTCATGCAAGCGGTTACTATGGTGCCTGGCCAGGGCGGGCGGTTTCACTCGGTGGTTCCCCTAACAATCTGGCACTGGCTTTTGAGAAAAGAAGGAGCTTTATGGAGGTGCACCAGCAAGCAGACAGGAGGCAAGCTCTCCAATCTGTCTCTTCATCCAGGGTTCGGGGCACAGTGTAAAGAGTTAGGGGAATTTCAAACTTGGAAGCTGATTGGCTAGTTGCTAATCAATCCAGGTAAACCACCTGTGCTGCTGGGATCCTGATTTTCTTCATTGACCAGCTTCTTGCTTTGTAAAGGGCTTCAGTGGCAACATTTCTCTTCTTTGAGTGCTGTGAACTGCAGACTCTTGGCTCCAGGCTCATCCTGGAGGCATGGGTTCCCGTCTTGCACCTGCGCAGTGTTGCCTCTGTAAAATAACTCTAGGTTTGATTAATAAACAACCTATTCAGGGAGGCCAAACAAGTTTAAGCTGGTGCTGTTTCAGTTGGATTAACCAGGAACCCATTTATGAGGCAAAACTAGTTTCAGCTGGTCCGTGTTTTGCGTGCTGTTTCAAGGTTAGTGTTTGTTTTTATCATTTTGAAATGAAGATGCATATGTAATAAACAAATATATTCCTGTTGTTAAAAGTTCAAGCAATGTGTATGAATCTAAATCTTCACCCCAGTTAATCTCCTTCCTCTTTTCAGAGGTGACCATGTATGTTACTTTTCTATTTTGGGGTAACAAATCATCATAAATTTAGCAGCCTAAAAGAACACTCGGGTATCATCTCAGTTCTGAAGGTCAGAAGTGCCGGGGGCTCAGCTGGTTTCCCTGGTCGGGGTCTCACGATGCTGAAATCAAAGTGTTGGCTGGAGTAAAGCTTCTCACCTGGGGCCCAGGGCCCTCTCCTAACCTCAGTAGTTCTTGGCAGAATCATTTTCCTTCTCATGCTTTCCCTGTGGTCCCCTGCATCTCCAAGCCGGCTGGGTGCTCTGTTTCTGGTGCTCTGATTGTTCTCCTGATGCCTTTTGATTGTTCTCTCTTTGATTTTCTCTTCCTCATCTGGTAAGAAGCTCTTTCTCAAGGGCTCATGTGATTAATGCCGGGCCCACTCATAATCCAGGAGGACCTCCCTATCTTAGGGTCACTTGATGAATAACCTAAATGACATGTTTTGCCATGCAACTCCTGGGCATGGCATGAGGGGATGAAGGTCATGGAGGCCAAAAATCTGCCTACCGGATGATCACGGTCCATTTGGCACTTTCTTTTTTTTTTTTTTTAACATCTGTATTGGCGTATAATTGCTTTACAATTGTGTGTTAGTTTCTGCTTTATAACAAAGTGAATCAGTTTTACATATACATATATCCCCATATCCCCTCCCTCTTGCATCTCCCTCCCACCCTCCCTATCCCACCCCTCTAGGTGGTCACAAAGCACCGAGCTGATCTCCCTGTGCTATGTGGCTGCTTCCCACTAGCTATCTATTTTACATTTGGTAGTGTATATATGTCCATGCCACTCTCTCACTTCCTCACAGCTTATCCTTCCCCCTTTCTGTGTCCTCAAGTCCATTCTATATGTCTGCGTCTTTATTCCTGTCCTGCCCCTAGGTTTTTCAGAATCTTTTTTTTTATTTAGATTCCATATATGTTAGCATACAGTATTTATTTTTCTCTTTCTGACTTACTTCACTCTGTATGACAGACTCTGGGTCCATCCACCTCACTACAAATAACTCAATTTTGTTTCTTTTTATGGCTGAGTAATATTCCATTGTATATATGTGCCACATCTTCTTTATCCATTCATCTGTCGATGGACACTTAGGTTGCTTCCATGTCCTGGCTATTGTAAATAGAGCTGCAGTGAACATTGTGGTACATGACTCTTTTTGAACTCTGGTTTTCTCAGGGTATATGCCCAGTAGTGAGATTGCTGGGTCATATGGTAGTTCTATTTTTTGTGTTTTTTTTTTTTTTTTTTTTTTTTGTGGTATGTGGGCCTCTCACTGTTGTGGCTTCTCTTGCTGCAGAGCACAGGCTCCGGACGCGCAGGCCCAGCAGCCATGGCTCACGGGCCCAGCCGCTCCGCGGAATGTGGGATCCTCCCGGACCGGGACACGAACCCGTGTCCCCTGCATCGGCAGGCAGACTCTCAACCACTGAGCCACCAGGGAAGCCCTATTTTTAGTTTTTTAAGGAACCTCCATACTGTTCTCCATAACGGCTGTATCAATTTACATTCCTGCCCACAGTGCAAGAGGGTTCCCTTTTCTCCACACCCTCTCCAGCATTTATTGTTTGTAGATTTTTTGATGATGGCCAATCTGACCGGTGTGAGATGATATCTCATTGTAGTTTTGATTGGCATTTCTCTAATGATTAATGATGTTGAGCATTCTTTCATGTGTTTATTGGCAATCTGTATATCTTCTTTGGAGAAATGTCTATTTAGGTCTTCTGCCCAGTTTTGGATTGGGTTGTTTGTTTTTTTGACATTGAGCTGCATGAGCTGCTTGTAAATTTTGGAGATTAATCCTTTGTCAGTTGCTTCATTTGCAAATATTTTCTCCCATTCTGAGGGTTGTCTTTTGGTCTTGTTTATGGTATCCTTTGCTGTGCAAAAGCTTTTAAGTTTCATTAGGTCCCATTTGTTTATTTTTGGTTTTTGATTTCATTTCTCTAGGAGGTGGGTCAAAAAGGACCTTGCGGTGATGTATTTCATAGAGTATTCTGCCTATGTTTTCTTCTAAGAGTTTGATAGTGTTTGGACTTACATTTAGGTCTTTAACCCATTTTGAGTTTATTTTTGTGTATGGTGTTAGGGAGTGTTCTAATTTCATTGCTTTACATGTAGCTGTCTAGTTTTCCCAGCACCACTTATTGAAGAGGCTGTCTTTTCTCCATTGTATATTTTTGCCTCCTTTATCAAAGATAAGGTGACAGCGTGTGCGTGGGTTTATCTCTGGGCTTTCTCTCCTGTTCCATTGATCTATATTTCTGTTTTTGTGCCAGTACCATACTATCTTGATTACTGTAGCTTTGTAGTATAGTCTAAAATCAGGGAGCCTGATTCCTCCAGCTCCATTTTTTGTTCTCAAGATTGCTTTGGCTATTCGGGGTCTTTTGTGTTTCCATACAAATTGTGAAATTTTTTGTTCTAGTTCTGTGAAAAATACCATTGGTAGTTTGATAGGGATTGCATTGAATCTGTAGATTGCTTTGGGTAATATAGTCATTTTCACAATGTTGATTCTTCCAATCCAAGAACATGGTGTATCTCTCCATCTATTTATATCATCTTTAATTTCTTTCATCAGTGTCTTATAATTTTCTGCATACAGGTTTTTTGTCTCCTTAGGTAGGTTTATTCCTATATATTTTATTCTTTTTGTTGCAGTGGTAAATGGGAGTGTTTTCTTAATTTCACTTGCAGATTTTTCATCATTAGTGTATAGGAATGTAAGAGACTTCTGTGCATTAATTTTGTATCCTGCTACTTTACCAAATTCATTGATTAGCTCTAGTAGTTGTCTGGTAGCATTTTTAGGATTCTCTATGTATAGTATCATGTCATCTGCAAACAGTGACAGCTTTACTTCTTCTTTTCCGACTTGGAGTCCTTTTATTTCTTTTTCTTCTCTCCTGTGGCTAAAACTTCCAAAACTATGTTGAATAAGAGTGGTGAGAGTGGACAACCTTGTCTTGTTCCTGATCTTAGTGGAAATGGTTTCAGTATTTCACCTTTGAGGACGATGTTGGCTGTGGGTTTGTCATATATGGCCTTTATTATGTTGAGGTAAGTTCCCTCTAGGCCTACTTTCTGGAGGGTTTTTATCATAAATGTATGTTGAATTTTGTCAAATAATTTCTCTGCATCTATTGAGATGATCATATGGTTTTCTCCTTCAATTTGTTAATATGGTGTATCACATTGATTGATTTGCATATATTGAAGAATCCTTGCATTCCTGGGATAAACCCCACTTGATTATGGTGTATGATCCTTTTATATGCTGTTGGATTCTGTTTGGTAGTATTTTCTTGAGGATTTTTGCATCTATGTTCATCAGTGATATTGGCCTGTAGTTTTCTTTCTTTGTGGCATCTTTGTCTTATTTTGGTATCAGGGTGATGGTGGCCTCATAGAATGAGTTTGGGAGTGTTTCTCCCTCTGCTATATTTTAGAAGAGTTTGAGAAGGATAGGTGTTAGCTCTTCTCTAAATGTTTGATAGAATTTGCCTGTGAAGCCATCTTGTCCTGGGCTTTTGTTTGTTGGAAGATTTTTAATCACAGTTTCAATTTCAGTGCTTGTGATTGGTCTGTTCATATTTTCTGTTTCTTCCTGGTTCAGTTTCAGAAGGTTGTGCTTTTTAAGAATTTGTCCATTTCTTCCAGGTTGTCCATTTTATTGGCATAGAGTTGCTTGTAGTAATCTCTCATGATCCTTTGTATTTCTGCAGTGTCAGCTGTTACTTCTCCTTTTTCATTTCTAATTCTATTGATTTGAGCCTTCTCCCTTCTTTTCTTGATGAATCTGGCTAATGTTTTATCAATTTTTTTTATCTTCTCAAAGAACCAGCATTTAGTTTGATTGATCTTTGCTATCATTTCCTTCATTTCTTTTTCATTTGTTTCTGCTCTGATCCTTATGATTTCTTTCCTTCTGCTAACTGGGTTTTTTTTGTTCTTCTTTCTCTAATTGCTTTAGGTGTAAGGTTAGGTTGTTTTTTTGAGGTGTTTCTTGTTTCTTAAGGTAGTATTTTATTGCTATACACTTCCCTCTTAGAATTGCTCTTGCTGCATTCCATCGGTTTTGGGTCATCGTGTTTTCATTGTCATTTCTTTATAGGTATTTTTTGATTTCCTCTTTGATTTCTTCAGTGATATCTTGGTTATTAAGTAGTGTATTGTTTAGCCTCCTTGTGTTTGTGTTTTTTACAGATTTTTTCCTGTAATTGATATCTAGTCTCATAGCGTTGTGGTCAGAAAAGATACTTGATATGATTTCAATTTTCTTAAATTTACCAAGGTTTGATTTGTGACCCAGGATATGATCTATCCTGGAGAATGTTCCATGAGCACTTGAGAAGAAAGTGTATTCTGTTGTTTTTGAATGGAATGTCCTGTAAATATCAATTAAGTCCATCTTCTTTAATGTATCATTTAAAGCTTGTGTTTCCTTATTTATTTTTATTTTGGATGATCTGTCCATTGGTGAAAGTGGGGTGTTAAAGTCCCCTACTATGATTTTGTTGCTGTCGATTTCCCGTTTTATAGCTGTTAGTATTTGCCTTATGTATTGAGGTGCTCCTATGTTGGGTGCATAAATATTTACAATTGTTATATCTTATTCTTGGATTGATCCCTTGATCATTATGTAGTGTCCTTCTTTGTCTCTTGTCATAGTCTTTGTTTTAAAGTCTATTTTGTCTGATATGAAAATTGCTACTCCAGCTTTCTTTTGATTTCCATTTGCATGGAATATCTTTTTCCATCCCTTCACTTTCAGTCTGTATGTGTCCCTAGGTCTGAAGTGGATCTCTTGTAGACAGCATATATACAGTCTTGTTTTTGTATCCATTCAACCAGTCTATGTCTTTTGGTTGGAGCATTTAATCCATTTACATTTAAGGTAATTATCAATATGTATGTTCCTACTACTATTTTGTTAATTATTTTGGGTTTGTTATTGTAGGTGTTTTCTTTCTCTTGTGTTTCCTGCCTAGAGAGGTTCCTTTAGCATTTGTTGTAAAGCTGGTTTGGTGGTGCTGAACTCTCTTAATTTTTGCTTTTTTTTTGCTAATTTTTTCTGTAAGGTTTAACTTTCTCCGTCAAATCTGAATGAAATCCTTGCTTGGTAGAATAATCTTGGTTGTAGGTTTTTCCCTTTCATCACTTCAAATATGTCCTGCTACTCCCTCTGGCTTGCAGAGTTTCTGCTGAAAGATCAGCTGTTAACCTTATGGGGATTCCCTTGTATGTTATTTGTTGCTTTTTCTTGCTGCTTTTAACATTTTTTCTTTGTATTTAATTTTTGATAGTTTGATTAATATGTTTCTTGTCATGTTTCTCCTTGGATTTATCCTCTGTGGGACTCTCTGTGCTTCCTGGTCTTGATTAACTATTTCCTTTCCCATATTAGGAAAGTTTTCAGCTATAATCTCTTCAAATATTTTCTCAGTACCTTTTTTTTTTTCTCTTCTTCTTCTGGGACCCCTATAATTTGAATGTTGGTGCATTTAATGTTGTCCCAGAGGTGTCTGAGACTGTCCTCAATTCTTTTCATTCTTTTTTCTTTATTCTGCTCTACAGTAGTTATTTCCACTATTTTATCTTCCAGGTCACTTATCTGTTCTTCTGCCTCAGTTATTCTGCTATTGATCCCTTCTAGAGAATTTTCAATTTCACTTCTTGTGTTGTTCATCATTGTTTGTTTGCTCTTTCGTTCTTGTAGGTCCTTGTTAAACATTTCCTTTATTTTCTCCATTCTATTTCCAAGATTTTGGATCATCTTCACTATCATTATTCTGAATTCTTTTTCAGGTAGATTGCCTATTTCCTCTTCATTTGTTTGGTCTGGTGGGTTTTTACCTTGCTCCTTCATCTGCTGTGTGCTTCTCTGTTTCCTCATTTTGCTTAACTTACTGTGTTTGGGGTCTCCTTTTCACAGCCTGCAGGTTCATAGTTCCCATTGTTTTGGGTGTCTGCCCGCACTGGGTAAGGTTGGTTCAGTGGGTTGTGCAGGCTTCCTGGTGGAGGGGACTAGTGCCTGTGTTCTGGTGGTTGAGGCTGGATCTTGTCTTTCTGGTGGGCAGGTCCACGTCTGGTGGTGTGTTTTGGTGTGTCTGTGACCTTATTATTATTTTAGGCAGCCTCTCTGCTACTGGGTGGGGTTGTGTTCCTGTCTTGCTAGTTGTTTGGCATAGGGTGTCCAGCACTGTAGCTTGCTGGTCATTGAGTGGAGCTGTGTCTTGGTGTTGAGATGGAGTCTCTGGGAGATTTTCGCTGTTTGATATCACGTGGAGCTGAGAGGTCTCCAGTGCACCAATGTCCTGTACTTGGCTCTCCCACCTCAGAGGCACAGCCCTGATGCCTGGGTGGAGCACCAGGACCCTGTCATCCACATGGCTCAGAGTAAAAGGGAGAAAAAAAGAAAGAAAAAGATAAAATAAAAGAATGTATAAATAACTTATGAAAAAATAAAAAATATTTATGAAAAAAATTTTAATGTAATTAAAAAAAAGAAAGAAGAAAGCAACCAAAGCAAAAAAATAAATCTACCAGTGATAACAAGTGCTACAAACTAAA
Source organism: Kogia breviceps (assembly GCF_026419965.1). Classification (NCBI taxonomy): domain Eukaryota; kingdom Metazoa; phylum Chordata; class Mammalia; order Artiodactyla; family Physeteridae; genus Kogia; species Kogia breviceps. The sequence continues at coordinate 6,758,950 of NC_081324.1, read as the reverse complement.
CTAAAGAAAAAAGAAAAATAAGAACAGACAGACAGAACCCTGGGACAAATGGTAAAAGCAAAGCTATACAGACAAAATCACACACAGAAGCATACACACACACACAAAAAGAGAAAAAGGGAAAAGAAATATATGTATCGTTGCTCCCAAAGTCCCCCTTCTCAATTTGGGATGATTTGTTGTGTATTCAGGTATTCCACAGCTGCAGGTACATCAAGGTGGTTGTGGAGATTTAATCCGCTGCTGCTGAGGCTGCTGAGAGAGATTCTCTTTCTCTTCTTTGTTCGCACAACTCCCGGGGCTCAGCTTTGGACTTAGCCCTGCCTCTGCGTGTACGTCGCCCGAGGGTGTCTGTTCTTTGCTCAGACAGGATGGGATTAAAGGAGCCGCTGATTCGGGGGCTCTGGCTCACTCAGGCTGAGGGAGGGAGGGGTACGGATGCGGGGCGAGCCTGTGGCGGCGGCAGAGGCCGGCGTGACATTGCACCAGCCTGAGGCGTGCCGCGCGTTCTCCAGGGGAAGCTGTCCCTGGATCCTGGGACCCCGGCAGTAGCGGGCTGCACAGGCTCCCGGGAGGGGAGGTGTGAGTGACCTGTGCTCACACACAGGCTTCTTGGTGGCGGCAGCAGCGGCCTTAGCGTCTCATGCCCGTCTCTGGGGTCCGTGCTGATAGCCGCGGCTCGCGCCCGTCTCTGGAGCTCCTTTAAGCGGTGCTCTGAATCCCCTCTCTTCGCGCCCCAGGAAGCAAAGAGGGAAGAAAAAGTCTCTTGCCTCTTCAGCAGCTCCAGACTTTTTCCTGGACTCCCTCCCGGCCAGCCGTGGCGCACTAGACTCTTCAGGCTGTGTTCACGCCGCCAACCCCAGTCCTCTCCCTGGGATCCGACAACCGAAGCCCGAGGCTCAGCTCCCAGCCCTGCCCGCCCCGGCGGCTGAGCAGACAAGCCTCTCGGGCTGGTGAGTGCCGGTCATCGTCACCGATCCTCTGTGCGGGAATCTCTCCGCTTTGCCCTCTGCACCCTGTGGCTGCGCTCTCCTCCGTGGCTCCGAAGCTTCCCCCCTCTACCACCCGCAGTCTCTGCCCGCGAAGGGGTTTCTAGTGTGTGGGAACCTTTCCTCCTTCATGGCTCCCTCCCTGAAGGGCATGTCCCGTCCCTATTCTTTTGTCTCTATTTTTTCTTTTTTCTTTTGCCCTACCCAGGTACATGGGGAGTTTCTTCCTTTTTGGGAGGTCTGAGGTTTTCTGCCAGCATTCAGTAGGTGTTCTGTAGGAGCTGTTCCTTGTATAGATGTATTTCTTATGTATTTGTGGGGAGGAAGGTGATCTCCACATCTTACTCTTCTGCCATCTTGAAGCTCCTCTCTTGGCACTTTCTGAATGAAGGTTTTGGTGGTCAAATATGTAGCTAACTTGCATGAGTCGCCCATAAGTACTTGACACGAGGGTGTTTTCACTGTTTTCTGAGTTTTCTATATAAATTAGATATTATGTTCTTTAAATCATTTTAATCTTGACATGATTTTACCTGCCTGTGTTGGACTTTAAACTCCTTTTAAGCATCTCATGCTACTAGCTCGTTTCTGTCTATTTCTTGTCTCTCCCGCCCTTCTTGCTTTACAGATGTTGTGGCCATGCCATTTGGAGCACAGAGATTTCTAAGTTATGTTCATGGTGAATTGTACCTTCTGGGATTTGAAGTACTAGTCTTTGCCCTTGTAATTTTTTTTTTTTTTTTTTTTTTTTATCTTGCAAAGGGTTTGGCTCTGTATTTCACAGCATCACTTAATAAGATAATGATCTCTCTATTCTCTCTCTCTTTTTAGTTTTGTTTCATTTTCTTTTCCTTTTATAGTGAACCTTTTCAGTTCGGTTTAGATTTTTCTTCTATATACAGTTGTTTTTGTTTTGGAATCAAACAAAAATTCTTCGTTGTTTTTGCTTTGGAATCAAATAAAAATTCTTTAAGTTGTTGAGTTTAGCTCATTTACAGTTATTGATGTGACAGATAAGTTTGGTCTTAGTTATTTTATAGTATATTGATATATTTTCTGGTTTTACAAATATTAAAAAACATTTTACTATGAGGTCTCTGCTTCTTTCTCTTTTTGGTGTGTGTGTGTGTGTGTGTGTGTGTGTGTGTGTGTGTGTGTGTAGTGTTTATGATACTATAATGTTCATATTTCTGTGCTTTCATTCAAGGGGTTGTTGTACTTTAAGTTCCTCATAAAGTGTTTGGCCACAGATTTTTCTGTTCTTCAGCAACATTTTTTTCTTCTTCTGGTGAGTGTTATTCATCTGGTAATAAATTTTACTGACCTCTTCCCCCTTATTTTATTTTTCATTAGTGCATGTTTGCTTTGATACTCTGCCGCTTCCTTTTATTTTATGTACCTTTGAATGAATTGGGCTTTCCTGGACCACCCATTAGCAAGTTTCCTTTGGGATATTCAATAGACCAGAGCAGAATTCCAATTTAGTTGCTTTTCTTTTTCTGTGCTTTGGAAAACATGACTTATTTGTAGCCATATCTCATTGGGCTTTTGAAACAAAATTGCATCCCACAGTCCTTTTTGACAGCTCAGCTCAATCTATTTCTCCCAACAGTGGTGGCAAAAAAGGGATATAACTCTTGCCTTGAGCACATGTCCACACTTCTGGAAGTGTAACATTTGTGCTATCTGAGCTATGCTGCCGTCTGAATGGCTCCCATTCTAGCTTAGGACTTTTTCCCAACTCCTACATATGATCTGAGATCTGGGGTTTATAGGGGTCTCCTAGTATCCCTGAAAATTGACACCTAGGAAGAGAAGGAAAGATCCTTGCTGATTTATGAGCTCTGTTCATGATGGGATAATGGATGGGGGAAGGGGAGGTCTCTGGAAGTTTTAAAATTGGATGTAGTCCTTTGTGTGTTTAAAAATATTTTCTTCCAGACTGGGCTTGTCTTTTTTTCAGTGGAGATTACTGTTTTTATGTAGTCAGAATTATCCATTTTTCTTTATTCCTTCTCTGCTTTGTGTCTTGTTTAAGGAAGGTTCCTTGCTCTCCCCAAGGTTATAAGCAATTCTGCTGTTTTTTTCCCCATGCTACCAGAGTTTTCTTTTTCACATTTAGTCCTTTACACATTGAGAATTGATATGTTGTTTATGTGATGCAGGGATCTAAATTTACTTTTTTTAAATTTACTTTTTTAAAAAAAATTATAGTTATTGTTCCAACACTGCATGGACAAAGTGAACAGTGCATCCCTTCCAACTGCTTTGAAAGGCCACATTTTCAGTTCTAAAAACTGGGACTGTTTGTGAATAGTTTCTTGGTTCTATTGATCTGTTTATCATTGCTGGCACTTTTACCCATGCTGTTTAATTTCATACAGTTTTGAAGTATATCAAGCAAGTATTCCCTCCTTCTTTTCTAAAATCTCTTTGCCATTCATGTTGTTATTTCTCTTTTACATGACTTTTCTCATCAGCTTGTCAAATTTTGAAATGTTTTATAAACATTAGGATACGTACTGAACTTTTATTGAATATATAAGTCAATTTAAGGGACATGATCAGCAATATTGGTGTTGAGTCCCCTCATGTGGGAATGGCTTTCTCCCTTCACTTATTTAGCTTGTCCTTCAGAAAAGTTTCAGATTGTTTATCATCTAGATCTTGCACATTTCTTGAGAGATTTATTTGGTGTTTTACAGTTTTAAAATAATTTTATGGCTCTTGTGAATGGAAATTTTTGTTGTATTGATTTGGTTATTGCAAGTGTAGGGGAAAGCTATTGATTTTTCATTTGTTAACGTTCTACACAACCATTTTTATGATTTCCATTTACCCTTATTGTTCTTCAGAGCTGGCATGTTTCCCTACCCCTTCGCTGTAGCTTACTTATCATTTGCGGGTTAGCTGACGTACTAGCTTCCTTCGTAAATGTCTCCTGCAAACGCCTTTCCTTAAAAATTTCCCCTTTCTCTGAAAAGACTGGTAGTCTGTTGATGCTGTTAAGGTATTTGTGCTGTCTTTGTTGTTTCATAAATGTTTTATTTTCTTTCCAGATTATAAACTGCATGATGACTATGACCAAATTTCAAGATTATTCTCTTTACACAAATGATTTCATGATGAGATTGTGATTATCAGCAAATACTTGATCTAGTAACCATTCTTAGATCCATAGAACTGCTATTTTAGCATGTTAATTATCATATTAGTTGGTTCTTATAATTCCAAAAATATTTATAAAAAACACATGCTTTTAAAAGAATCTGCCTTTTCCAGTTTTTGCTGAATCAATCCATGATAACCACTATGGTAATTATTCCCCAACTTAGACTATTGCTTTTCTGGAAAGAATTTGAAATTCAAGCAAAATTCTAATCACACATCTCATCCCAAAAGAATGAACAAGAGTCAGGGATTGGAAGTTGTTCAATTTCCTCTGCTGTTTCATTGGTCCTGGTTGTAATATGCCCTGGAGCATCTGTCATCCTAAGCAGAGGAGGATTATGAGTCTAAGACCCAGGAGGTCAGATGTGGTAGCTGCTGCATCGCCCATTACCATTATTTACATTCACCCTGGAACTGAATTGGTTTCCTGTTTCTTTTCATTTAGCAATGTTTACAATGTGGAAATAAGCTGGTAATAAAATTTCTTGGCCATTTTTAATCTAGCTGGTGAACTCCGCTTTCCCTGGAAATAGACCGGCTGCGCGGTTGATTTTGTAACTGTCTTGTCCTATCTTGTCCTGCCCCTCTTCCCACCCCTGCTCCATGCCCTCGTTCCCCAGTGAGGTTCAGGATGCTGACCTGTCTGCCTGCCTCACCTGCTCTGCAAAGCAGCCCGGCTATTTGTATTAGCCTAGCTTTATATTACACTTGGGGGATTAATTACCAAGTACAAGCCTATAAGGAGTCAGGAAGAATATAAAATGCTTCAGTGCAAGCTTAGCAGAAGGGAAGTTTGAATCAACTTCTCACCACTAAAAGGGTGGGTTAGAAATAACACTTTATATGAGACTGTAAGTGACTAAGATGAGATTTCTTTATTTTCTTGTGCAGGGGGTCATGAATATCTCATCCTGTTTCAATTTACGGCTATAAGGAATATAAAATTAAATCCTTCAAATGATGATTCATGTGTATGTGTAAATGTATCATTTTAAACAAGGTCATTAAACCATGTCATTTAAGCAAGGTGCTCCAATCTTTATAGTTCAGAAGCTTTTTTCTTAGTATAAGCATAAACTCATAGTAAGACAGCTGGGAGGTGGGTTATATTAAGGGTTAGATGAAGAATTCCAGAGGGTACCTGGTACATTCTTCCCAGGAGTCTTGAAAAATAGGGGAGATTGTCTTGCATCTGGAAAGAAAGAAATGAAATAAAAATCTCCTGACTGTATCTCCCAACCCAGTGTTAATGACTAGAGAACCCATCACTTAGGTAACCTCTGTAGACATACAAGGGAGTTTGTAGGTAATCGAAATATTTTGTATCATATTTTCATTTTAGAATCTGGCCCTGGTGTGAATTTTATGCCCTTGCTTGACAAACACACAGGATCTTGGGCCCAAAATTAGCGTATTCTCGAATGCCCATGCTGGGCCTTGTAACTGAGATTTACAAGGATTTCTTTCCAGCTAGGCAAGCAGGCTAAAACAAAGCAAATGAGCGGGCCATGTGCACAGGGCAATTAGTAATTCTCTTACATCAGAACTCCTGTGCCAGCAGGACCCCAGGATTGAGCTGCATGCTACTTTGTCACATAGCTCTTCCTCTTAATTGCCATGACTTGTTTTCTTCAAGACTGGTTCAACCTCATTGTTCTTCTGCACGTTCTGTGATACCCCTGCTTGGAGGCTGCTACGGTATAAATCCTCTATTATGTAGACGGATAGAGATGTAGACACAGATCTAGATGGAGAAGCAGTCCTTTCTGACAAGTGGTGGAATAACTAAGGTGGGATATGGAGGATGAAATCTTTCCGGTTCTAAATTGTGAACTGTGGCTCCGATTGCCTTCCAGCGGGAGTGAAACACTGTGGTTAATCCTGGCGACAGTGATACTCCCTGTGGGGGTCTTGTTACTTCTCATACACCCAGAGGAGAGCCTGCTGAGAGACTTCAGGGGACATGGCCCGCTCTGGAAACAACCAGCATTGCCCATAGGTTGGATGGGAAAAGTTACAGGTACCAAAGGGCTTTCCTCTCGTTCTTTTAAGCCAGTTCCAAGCTTTGATACAGGCTTGGAGATTTTGTTAGCAGCCCAAAGGAAAGCCCTATATTTGGCTAGAATAAAAACGAAGCTTCCTGGGAAGGTAGCAGAGTTCTGTGTTTCCCCCGAGCACCCGGTGATCTGCTGATTTTCAAGTTAGCTTGGTGACGACTGTTTCTGGAAACTGGAACCTGTTTGGTGGGGTCCTGGGGGGTCAGTGCTGACTCTGGAAGGCTTTGCTTCTTTGTGCCTCACCATCCACTTGTCCAGGTGGGAGCTGGTAGGACCCTGGGGGGAAACCCACACTGTCCCTGTTAGATACAAAAGACTCCTACTGCTTTGTGCTGAATTTGACTTGTAAAAGCAATAGGGCAATACTCACTGAAATAGACAAGGAATTAGAAGTTCTGGGACTGTCTCTGCTCGAGGCCATGAGCATCTATGTTAATATTACGTCTTCTTGCTCTGTGCTGTCCCCGGCACCTTATGTCTCTAGGAACAGTGAAATAGAAAAGAAAGTGGACATTTTAGTTTTCACATCATATCTAAAAGTTAAGCTCTAGCAGAATTTTTGAAAGCTGAGTTGGATGTAGAAGAAGACCACACAAATGAGAAAAAAAGCAAAATCTCTTCATTCAGAGCTTGGTCTAGCAAAGGGGTCAGCCACTGTCACTGGGGTTTGGCAGAGACTCAGAGGCTGGCAGAGGGGCGGGGAAGCTCTCTGGTGATAAATGAAGGCTCCAGGTGTGCCCTGATGGGAGGGTGTTGTCACGGGGAAGCTTCCAGTGGGTACTTAGAAGCAGGGCATCCTACGTGATTGGCTAGAGGTGAATATTTGGCTTTCTCTGGTTGGTCCGAAGTTGGAAGTGGGGGGAAAAATTAGGGAAGCTGTCAGTTATTGATCAAGCCCTGGCTGTTTAGGGCTGATTTCTATGGGGTTATTGTTTGGCTTCCTGGACTCGTTGCTAAATATAATGGTCTGACTTTCTACAAGTCTGACTTGCAGATAGTAGGTTAGCTTCCTGGACTGGTCATTGAAGGTAAGTTGGTTTCCTGGACCGGTTGCAGACTGTGGGTCAGAGTTCAGTTTTTCTATCTGGTCTGGCCATTGTCTGTTTCTGCACTGGATCTCTCACGGGTTTGAGACCTGTGACCCAGCAGAGCTGAGAGACAAAATATTTGAAAACGTATGGAAAAGCCTTTACACGAGAGGAATAAACTTAGCCAAATGTTTGTTTATATGTACAAAAGGTCTCTGTGCTCACAATGTTTTGTAGCACTCTTGAAACGGAGTGATTCTGACCTTAATTGTTAGGACCTCCCTAGGCTATAATTAGAAAATGTTCAACTGAGAGTGAAATTTGCCAAAGTGGCAGTGAAGGAATCCAATTTGTTTAGCGTTGAAATTAGGACAAAAGTGATTCCTGAGGACAACAGGGAGAACAAGTCATTCCAGAGCAAGATGTGGAGAGATGCAAAAAGTGAGGATAAAACATTCTGGAAAAGCCAGTCGGGAGAAGTGCAGGTGCCCAGAGGTTACTGCAAAATTAATAAATTCCTGAAAGATCAGGCACGCATTCAGCCTCCACACAAAGTGGAATGAAAGAAGACCAGTGGAAAATTACAACGGCATAAGAAATAATTACAAGGAGAAGCAGTGATGAGATTAAAAAGTGTGTAACAAGAAAATAGCTTGAAATCTGAGGCAAATCATAAGGTGGACATTTTATCAAGGAAAACGCTAGAATGGTAGGATGCTTTGTAGAAAATACACGTTTTGAATCCTGTAGTTTGACTGACGACTGAGGGCTTCTCATTATGAAATAGATGAGAATTTTTTTTTTTTTTTTCTGGTGAGAGCTTTTAAAGAGCAAAGCAACTACAGGTTCAGTGATAATTGAAATGACACCAAAATAGAAAGAGGACAGAGAAAATAAATCCTTGGTAGCTTATGGCACTTTTAATCTCAATCCATGAAAATTCAACATTATCAGTGTATGCTGTTGTCATTGTGAGGCTGTTCCTGTTCTTAGGTTCTTAGTTTTGATTCATTTCTTGATTGGCTAGAGGCAGTTTTTCAGTATTTTGTGAAAGGAATAATCTGTAGATCATAATTTTAAAAACTCTTTAAATATAGTATATGTTGTCCTATTGTCTTATGGCAGTTAGTGTAGAAGAAAAAATATATAAAGAAAAATTTTTTTTCCTCTTTAGGTAACCTCTTTTCCCTATGCTGTGGATTAACCGCCCCCCCCCCAAAAAAAAACCTTGCCATTAAAATTACTGTATTGCATCAGTGATTTATTTCTGTATTTTATTTATTTATTTATTTATTTATTTATTTATTTGGTTGCTCTGGGTCTTAGTTGTGGCCGGCAGCCTCCTTTGTTGCGGCTTGCCAGCTCCTTTGTTGCAGCAGGTGGGCTCCTTAGCTGTGGCATGTGAACTCTCAGTTGCGGCATGCATGTGGGACCCGGTTCCCTGCCCAGGGATCGAACCCAGCCCCCTGCATTGGGAGCTCAGAGTCTTACCCACTTCACCCCCAGAGAAGTCCCTGGCAATCCTTTTTGACTAGTTCTTGGGAAGCCCCTGGTTCTGTGTCCTTCACATCTTCCCATTGCCTATTTAGTTATTCTTTTCTTTGTATCATAAAGACCTTCTTACTCCTGCTCCCCCAAGGACAATCCCAGCTGCCTTTGTAGAGAACTTGCTCTGTGCTGGCACAGTGCTTTCTATACATTCCTGTCTTATTTTATGGTTTCACTCATATTCCAGATTCCATTTTCTAGAGCGTCAGTCTAGCTGTGTACTATCTCCAGTGTCAAGTTTAATGCTTTTTCTAGTTTGAAATGTATCTGCAATTCTCCCTTATTCAACTGATCTTCTGTCCTATTGTCTTCTTTCAATAGAGCCTATTTTTTCTTTTCCCCTTATAACCTTCTACTCCTATTTCATCAAGAAAGTGATTGCTTGAGTCTTTTTAAAATTTTTTATTTTTGAGGTGAAATATATATAATATAATCATTTTAAAGTGCCAAGTTAAATAAGCTAGTTATAAAAGGATCCTGTTATGATTCTACTTCTAGAGTAGCCACGTTCCTAGAGAAGAAAGAGAGAAGGGAGAGGTCCGGTGGGCAGGTGAAGGGGGTGGGGAGGAGAGAATGAGGAGTTGCTGTTTTATGGGTGCAGAGTTGCAGTTGGGGAAGATGAAAAGTTCCGGAGGTGGATGGTGGGGATAATTGTACAATAATATGAGCGTACTTAATCTCGAGTCTTTTTTTACAAACGCGAACGATTTATAGACATTTCTTCTCTTTTTGTGCTAAGTTATGTTTAGGGCTGTGCTCAGAATCTTTGGGATAATGTTCCCTTTCCACATTTCTGCATTTTTGGTGGGTGTGAGCCCCACTGGTATGTAGCCCTCCCTACCTCTTTACTTTTCAGGTACTCAGCCTCACAGAGGAGGCCTAGGACCCACACAGACATGCCCTTCGGGGCTCTGGCCTCACTCGGTATGGACTTGGGCCCCCCTGGATCCCCTTCTCAAATCTACAACCAGATGGAGGCTGAGGTGTGCATCTCCTGGCCCAAACCCCAGCATCTACTGGGCTTTAACTAGTATAATTTTGGTAAACAAGGCAGTATGTTCTTCTAACCCTGTCTTCTCTGACACTGACAAATAGGTACTGACTATATAAAAATTTGAAATAAAAATAGGCATTGCCACACACCTTTCTGTCTTTACCATCTCTGCTGTGCTTTCGTGGCCCGGGCTGTGCTTTCCAGGATCAAATTCACGGTAGCTGCTTCTTCTTTTTCTCTGATCCAGTCGTCCCGATGTTGCCATTTCTAATTAGATTGGTTTATAGGAAGAGAAGTATTGCTGGGAGGGAGGAAGGACAGTGCACTGGTTTTCTTAAGCACTCCTCCCAGTGTCAGAGTTGAGGTTATACACGAAACGTCTGAAAAAGCCAGGAGTCGAAAAAGGAGAGATTGGTCTTGGTTGGGTCTGCAGGCACTTGGGGAATCCTGTCCAAATAAAGGGGCACTTGCTGCTCAGCCCTACTCACAATTGCCAGATCTTTTCTGCTTTTTTTCACCAAAAATCTAGATTTTGTGAAATCACCCAATTATTTAAACACCAAATAAGATTTAAATGAAACTATAAACATACAAAATAGTATGTGTACCCAACTAAACCTGGTCCACAGGCTAAACAGGACAGACGCCCGGTGTCTGGTTTACAGTCATGGTGTTTCTGAACCAGGGGGCCTTCGCTCGGAAAAGAGAGGCTGTGATCCCCTACTTTGGGAAAGTGAGTTTCTCTTAGCCTCAGTGTGATGATCAATGTCTTAATTTGTGATGAGATGCTGAATGTTATTTCCCACTAGCTCTGTAGCAGTAAAAACAACAGAAATGTCAAATATTTCTTCTTAAACTCATGAACAATTTCCTCACTTAGAGCCAGTAAACAGTGTAAACTAGTTGATAAGAAATTTTAGATTTCAGTTAAATGAGACATTCTGAATTCTTTCAATATTCTTGTCTTTTCCAATAATGGATTGCATGTCTAAAATGACTCAGATTCTGGCTTTGGCTGTGCACCCCTGTGAATTTTCACCTTAGTTGTGTGATTTTCTGCTTTATCAGTAAGTATTTAAGTCAAAGCAATCTAGATAATTTTTAATCTATTTCTCTCCGACTTTTAGCTGACTTTTAATCTTTTTATCTCCTTACATAAACAAAATGGCCAAGTATAGAATAGGATACCATGTCTTGCTCCTGTGTTATTTTTAATGTGTTTCTGCTGTAAGTGGAAACAATGCTGCTACGATCTCATTCCTGGTGAAATATAATGGATCAGCATCATTCTTTTTACAGGAATATGCAACAAAGTAGTTTCATTCTGTTCCAGCTCTCAGGCACACACTGGCTATTGTGTTAGTTTGATTGGGCTGCCATAACAATACCACAGGCTGGGAGGCTTAAACGGCAGAAATTTATTTTCTCACAGTTCTGGAGGCTGGAAGTCCAAGATCAAGGTCCAGCAGGGCTGGTTTCTAGTGAGGACTCTTCATCCTGACTTGCACACGACTGCCTTCTAGCTGCCTCCTTACATGTCCTTTCCCCTGTGTGCAGGGAGGGGTCTCTGGTGTCTTTTCCTCTTCCTACAAGGACACTAGTCCTATGGGATTAGCTCCCTCCCCATGACCTTATTTAATTATTATTTCTTCCTTAATAAGAAATAATTCTTATTTCTTTCTTAAATACAGTCACATTGGGGGTTAAACTTCAACATGATTTTTGGGGACATAATTCAGTCAATAACAGCTGCCTTGTAAATAGTTCCTGATCAGGGAAACACTCTTTTCTGTAGTGTAGCATAGAGTGGAAGGATGCAAATAATCTAAAAATATACATTGTCTCCTGCGATCGAATAAATGACTACATAAATAGCAGAGGTACTGAAACTAGATGCTCTTATTTTTCCCTCTTCATATTGGTAGGGGAGGCTTTTGAGTTTACTTAAAATGAAAATAAAACATTTAAAATGGCTTAAAGTGCATAATCATTGTGTATATATATATATAACATTATATAATATATGTATATATTATGTATTAATTACATGTATATATGTGTCTATTAACTGTATAGAATATATGTAAATCTATAAAATGAGATAACATATTTCCAGCTATCTAATTCATATTCTGCAATTTAATTGTGCAGATTGCTTAATCCAAGAGGAGTAGTGATGTGTTTGCTTTTGAAGTAATTGCAATATAGGAAATGGCTTTCAGTTGGGAGAGAAAAGCACACAGAATAAAGAAAATAAATTAAAAAGTTGATAGTGTCCATTTTCCTATTCTGGATGGAAGAGTCCTCCTTACCAGATGATAATTAGGCTCTGTCACAGAGCTTTAGTGGACAGGCTTTGGCAACGATGATCCTTTCTTTCCACCACCCAAACCCAAACTTCCTGCACGGTAAACTTTGCTAAGGAGAATGCTTTTCTCCACGTGACTGGTTAGTCAGCTGGCTTCTGTGTGTGCATGTATTACACTGTGCCTCATTTAGCCTTTCTATGTGTAGGGTTTGGGGCTAGATATTGAGTTCTCAGATATGTAATCTCTACCAGTTATGCAGAAAAGGTATCTGATTTTATTCTATTTGTAGGGTAATTTACCTCCTTGAGTTTCAAATTAAAGCAGAAGAGAACTGTAAACACTGAGGGATTCCTGGGCTCTGCTTGTGTGGTGATTCCTCGTCACCACACTTTAGTAGTTTTCTTCTACTAAAACTTGTTTGTTTGTTTGTTTTGCGGTACGCGGGCCTCTCACCGTCGCGGCCTCTCCCGTTGCAGAGCACAGGCTCCGGACGCGCAGGCGCAGCAGCCACGGCTCACGGGCCCAGCCGCTCCGCGGCACGTGGGATCCTCCCGGACCGGGGCACGAACCCGTGTCCCCTGCATAAGCAGGCGGACTCCCAACCACGGCGCCACCAGGGAAGCCCCTCTTCTACTAAAAGTTTATTTTGACTTAGGTTTTTATGGAAAAAGGATTTCCACTTTGGGGAGGTAAAATAACAGAGAGAGAAAGGGAGATCAGGGTGAAAGCTTGGTGACAGAGAAACGGCAGACTGGTCTGTGGGTGACCCCGTGGGGACTGAGCCAGTCAAACCTTTGTGCAAGTGTAGGGTTCTGTCTAGAAAGGTTTCTTCATAGACCCCGCCTTTACTTTTTAATCATGACTTGTTTTCTCAAGAAGAGAGAATCTTCTTCATGAAGTTCAGCTGACAAAGCTTCCGTCATTTTCCAGTGAGCCTGGGTGTTGTTTATTTATGTGACTGCTCTGAAAGCAGGTGTGGGGTGATCTGAAAAAAACCCACACAGCTTCCTGAGTTTATAGAAGAGCCCAAAAGTTTCCTGTGCGTTCATGTCAGAAAAGACCCTTTGGAGAGAAGCCACATTTGGTGTAGGATAAAGGAAGGACTGTTTCAGTGTTCTAAGTTCACAGTTGAAGCGTATGTAAAATTGAGTGAGTGGGTTTGTTTATCTTTTTTTTTTTTTTTAAGTATAAAAATTCACTCTCTCCCCTTTTCAGAGACCAATTAATGTATTTAATATTTCAGATGTAAAAGTTGCACTTAGATTGCTGAAATTGTGACATAAATAAAGATTACAGTTCTTCCTTTCTCAACTTTTGGCAAAATAACTAGAGGGAAAACTTTCAGAGGCGTGTAAGCTTAGAGCGAGGGTTTTGTGGTAATACAGAGGGGACAAAGTTCCTCTGGATTGAATAGCCCCTGTGAGATGAGTGCTATGGAAATACGAAAAGGCCCAAACAATATTTTCCTCCAAGGCTATAGAATTTGGCAGCTGTTTTGTCTGATATTTTTTTCTTCCAATTACATTCTCTGTACAGACCTTTATTCTTTTTAAAGAAAAGTTATGTTTGTGGCTAAATGGCATTATGCATAATAGAGGCCAGAAGGTGGCTGCATGCAAGCTATTTCTTCTCAGCTCATATGTCCCTGATACAGGGACTGGGCAATAATAGATCCAGGGAGTGCATTTATATGGATGCTTATCCTGTAGAACAGGAGGCAAAGCAGCATTGCTAAAGGCGGTCAACACTGAAACAACACAAGCTTTCTTTAAACAGCTCAGCTCCTTCCTAGAAGTCTAGGTTTTAAGCGGTTTTCTCTTGTGCCCTTGAGAGTTTCACCGTGTCTTGCATTTGTAGGGTGTCACTTCAACGTTTCATGCATCTCCACCATGAAATAGTTCTCTACAGCCTTGCTGCCATGGTCCTCCTTTGGGTTTGCTCTTACCCTGGGAAGGAGAAGGAATATCAAAAGGGTCCTGACGCAGCAAGAGCCTATTCCTCCTTTCTGATCGCTTCAGGTGTTTCATTGCCACATTAAGTATGCGTTTACTGTGTTACTTGTCCTGAAAACTCTAAATCCCTCTAGCTGGAAAAGTACTACCTAGAAAAACAGTTTGCTCGTGGTGTTGGCTTATGTTGCAGCCCTGATAATACCATGCATTGGGGTTTTCGTGGAGAAGAGGAAGGGGCTTCAGTGCCTGTGTGCGTGTCACTATTTCTAAAAATCACAAGTGGCTCTGGGCACACAAAATAGACAAATCTTCCAGGGCTCTGGGGTGTGAGACTAGAACTCATTTTAGAAATAGAAGGTTCCAGAGAGCAAAGTAAATGAAATCAGGGTGCTTAGCTACTCATTTGGTATAAGTTATTATTTTCTCTGGGAAAGTTTTTGAGTGGCTATTACATGTCTGTTCCTACGCATAGAGCAGGCTCATATATCTTCTTTTTGAAGACTTTTTTTTTTAACCTTGTAACATGTCCAAACTCTTACTCTCTTCACTCCATGATTATGTAGTGGGAACAAGAGGTACTTTTACATTGAAAGTGTTCCTCAGGCATTTCTCCAAGTTACACAAAAGTTAGCAGCTTAGCAGCCATTTTTCTGGGTCTTGGTGCAACCATTGTTTTTGGTGACTTTATCGGACTGCCATTTGTTGGGACTTCAAATGTGTGAAGCTGTTCACTGGGGTGGGGGGGGGAAGTGGATCCCTTTACACTGGGAACCCCACATTCTTAAGGAGGGGTTAGGTACCAAAAGATCAACTGTTCTCTAAGATCAACTGGCAGAGCCATCAGAGTGGATTATGGTAGCGTTGGCTGAGGTCTGGTGTCAGGAAAGGGGATGAAATCTCTTGAAATATAACTTCCTTGAGAAAAATGTGAGTTTGGGCTGGTGACCCATACTCAAGAGTTCAAGGAGTGAAATCCACAACTGATGCTGGAAAGATTTCTCAATTCAGACACTTCATAGCCCAGTGGTTCTGCTATGAGAAACACTAGCTGAGCACGAGAGTGTGAAATTAACCAAACTCCAGTTTCAGCATCCAACAAGGGCCCTTCCACTGTGGCTTGTCCTGGGACCCGGACCAGAAAGGGCATCCTGGCGTCGGTAGAAAAGCATCATACGTCACATGGTGTAGGATCACTCATGGCAACCACTCTGTGGCAAAGGGAAACAGTTGCGGCTCTCGGCTCTTTAGGTACCAGACCTCTTTACTCGTGTTTGGACACAGGACCGAGACCTCCCTGCACTGGATCTCAGGCAATTTGTGTGAGCGGAGGAGGGGATCTTCTGAGGATGATGCGCCTTTCTTTTAGGGATTGGGGATCAAGTGTCTTACTTGCTTGGAAAAAAAAAAGAGATAAAACCACAGTTAAACTTCCTTCGTGAAATAGCACCTTCCAGTGTCATAGACTGTGACTCTTCATAAAGAGTGTTTTAAGTCAGGATACGTGATAACGTGAAAGCATAATATTATCAGCTGTGAACCAATTCTTAAAAATCAGTATTTCCTGCTACTCTTTATCTTCTCCAGTCAGGCAGCCATGAATTCATTCTCTGTATGTTTACTGCCCCCTCAATAGTGGGGCCACAGAAACATAAAGGGAAAGAAATGATCAGCTTTTGAGTTTCCAAATAGACTTTTGTGGTAAATACTAGATGTATGTAGTATCTTTGAGAGAAAATACTTTTTGAGACCCAAGGGGGGTAGTAGGTTTGGGAGAATAAAATACAGTTGCAATCTACTCAGCGTTATACATTTTGAGAAAAAAACAGGTATATTAAAGATTATGTTTACAAATCCTTAAATTCCAGGCAATGATCAGCAGCTGCTGAAAACTCAGGAGCGAATGGTGTTTCCTCTCTGCACTTTGGCCGGGGTGCTTGTTGACTAGGGTAGTAGAGGTTAGGGTCTAATTTGAAAGGAGGAGAGAGGGTAGAAGGCATTACGCGGCAAATGCAGGAAAGCTGACACTCCCCTACTTTGCTTAAGTTGAGAAAGTGTACTTCTCGTGGATATAGAGGACAGATTGGTAGGTGCCGGAAGTAGGGGCTGGGAGTGGGCAAAAGAGGTGAAAGGGGTTGAAGTACAAACTTCCAGCTGTAGAGTAAGTATTTCGTGGAGACGTCAAGTACAGCATGGTGACTATACTACTGTATAGTAGTATATTATACTACTGTACTGTAGTACTGTAGTACTGTAGTACTGTATTATACTACTGTATAATACTACTGTGTTGCATATTTGAAAGTTGCTGAGAGAGTAGACCTTAGAAGTTTTCATCACAAGAAAACATTTTGTAACTATGTGAGGTGATGGATGTTAACCAGACTCATTGAGGTGATCATTTTGCAGTATATACAAATATTAGGTCTTTATGTTGTATGCCTGAAACTAATATAATGTTGTATGTCAGTTATATCTAAATAAAAAAGTACACTTGGACTTGAAAACATGGCAAGCAACACACTGTGCCCCTCAGATTTCTTCACGAGAGCGTAAGACCTCTCTGACCTAGGAGAGGGAGAGAGAGTTTCAGTAGCAGTCAAGAGGGCTAGCTGCCTTTAAATGTGTCTGGCTGGACCTCTGACGATATAGAGGTTTGGGGCTGTCTCTGGCTCTACCTCAGAATTACACGAAATGGTCCCAGAAATGTAAGTGTTGCTCGAGAATTTTTTTCCTGTGTCATTTCAGCATTGTGCTTCAGCAAAGAATAGAAGTGGAGGAATTTTATGTTTAGATAAAGAGAGATGGGGAAAGATTCCTTAGTCTCCCACGACCAAGTTCAAGAGGGTAAGAAATGGCTGATAGAGACCTGGAGGTGGTCATAATTTCTGCTTAGAAATATGAGGAGTGTTTAGATGAAGAAAGGGAGACTGACGACAATGTGAATATAAAAAGTCTAGGGAGATGGAATAAAATTGTGGATGTCTGAAGGGCGGGGGTCCAATAATTCTCTCTGATGATGTCAAACTGGCGAATCCCCTCAAACCAGCTCATTACCACGAGGATTCAAGGGAGCATCCACATTCAGCTGTGAAGTGAAAGTGTTCACATCCTACTTCATAGCCTGACAATGTCACACCTGTTACAGTAGTGTGGAATTTGTGCATGCTATACAAATCCTCACACATTTATGTCAGCAAATTCTAATTCAAACTGATGAATGCTACAAGTGCTGAAATATATGTCCACTTGCAGTCAGGAACCCAAATTCAGGGGCATGTCCACGGAACAGTGAAGAGGGAAGAGGGCGTCTGCCAAGGCAGATGAGTAGAACTAGCCCGGATCATCAGATTCTATAGCTGGATGAAATTTATTTGAGCAACCTGGCTTATCAAATGTGATGACTTTCATATTTAGGATCCGGCCTGGCAGTAGTTATTCTCACGGTCAAGGATGTAGCAAAGCTAGCACTCTGTGTTCTGATGTAGACTTGCTATTGTGTTTCCGTACTTTCTTACATTGTGAATGAATTCCCTCTTTGACATTAGATACCTTGGACACTGGATTCAGTATTTATGTGAAGGATAGACCATTTCATTTAAGGTCGCAAAAATGTAAGACAGAAGAGCAAAGATAATTCTTTAAAAGATTCACTGGTTATCAAGTTAAGAGCTGTCTTTGTTTGCAGGAGATGATGACATGGTAAGTAGGATCACAGCCAGTTTCAATGTTGCATTCATATGTCCGTTGTTTGATATTCACAGAATAACAATAGCCTTGTCAAAAGAACAATCCATCAGGAGAATCTTTGCTGTGTTAGCTGAAGCACTCTCCATAAACCGTGTGCAAAACAAAAATAAACGTGGAAGGAGTGTGTCTCCATCATTCCATGATGAAAGTCTCTCACGCTCAGGCCGTGATTTCTTCTTGGCTGTTTTATTATATCTTGTGAAAACCTTCACTTTGAGGGCTAAATAAAAGCTTATCTGTTTTGGTCCCCCACTGTGAGTATACCTTACATTTGAGAATTAATTTCTCACTTAGGCTTCTGAACATTAATATATTGCAGAGTTTAAACACAATGACTGGAGGCATTTCCATTTAAAACGGAGCTTTTAGTATGATTCATGATGAATATTTTACATTTCCCTCTTTCTAAAGATGGAGGGAATTGTTACATAAGTTGTAAGGAATATGTCTGCAAGAACAAAGCAACACGGTGTCAACAGCTCAAGTCCATTCTGTGAAAAGCTCTTTTCTATCTAGTTTATCCACACCTTAGCAGCATTTCCCTGGCTTTCCCCTGGCAAAATGTGAAATAGGATACCCTAGAGGGTTATAGATTGGTAATCCAAATATGTGGTGTTCCCAGAATCCATTTGTAAGAAGTGAGAAGAAAGTGTATCCATCTAAGGGTTAGAAGAGCGGAATTCTGGGCCCAGTCCCTCTGCTCTTCAGCTGTGTGGCCTTGTCTCAACGAGGCACATAACTTCTTTGCATCCAGATTTTCCTCTTTCACACGGACAAACTGACATTTACTCAACATTCTTCCGAGTTGTGAAAACTGAAGGTACTAAATGAGGTGGTGTTTGAAAACAGCCGTCTACAAAGCTGATGAAGAGTTGAGACAATCTAGAAAACAGGGTGGGTCGTTTTATTAAATCAGCTGAATGTGTGGTCTCCACTGCCCACAGTGGACCCTCCCCCCCACCCCCAGACTCATGCCTACAGTGTGCATATTTCAGTCTAAGTTATCCCATCTCCACCCTTTCAGAGGTTGATGTTCTGGTGTTATCAGGAGTTATCGTAGTTCACAAGATAACATCAGATGGAACCTAATTTCAAAGTGACACGAGAGATTATCAGTCGTTACTAACAATTGAAAGTCCATGGTTTTTACGGTTGTATCACATCCTTCCTGCAGTGAACGTTTTGTTATAACCAAGGTCTGATGGGTTTTGAAGGTGAGACTGATGAATTCGTATGTCTCTCTCGATCTACCTTGTTGATGGAATTCTCTCAAATCTGTACCTTGGAGCACAGCATTGGTTTGAATGTGCATATTTATTCTTGTAGCATTCTTTTTAATTAAAGGTGGCTTTGGGGGCTGTAGTTTTGTTTTGTTTTCCCTGAGTCTCTCAACAAAACCTTTTACAGTTTTTCCTTTTCTTTGTTCAGTAAACAAGTCTTTACATGACAAAAGGAAATAGCTGGAGATAGACCATCACAAAACCCCCAGTGATGCTCCCTTGACGTATGCTGTCCCAGTTTTATAAATTAGAAATCTGGTCATCTCAGCTCAGTCTCTGTGCAGTACCAGCTGTCTTCTCTTTCTATCACTGCAAAGATGCTTTGAAGCTGCTCCTGTATTGTGTTGGCAACATTAGCACAGGAAGATTTGAAGACTATAATAGATGGAAAAGGTTACACAGCTTCACATAATTGACTACGGCAATATAAAATATTGCCTGCTCTGTTTTGTGACAAAGTAGATATTGCTTTCTTTTGGATTTTGAAGGGAAGCAAAGTAAAGCAGAATTGCCTTTTCTATTAAATTTCCAGGTTAAAAGCTGCAAATCTGTGTTGTAAGGTGTATCTTTCCTGGCTGCATGCAGTAAATTACCATCCCATCCTGCTGTATGGACAATATGTTTCCAGCTTAATGAATCAGGTGTTTTGTATTTTCTCCAGCTACTTAGTGTAGGGCAAAATGGGCTCATAAAAGAGGAACAGCCTTGAGGGACATCAGTCATTTTAGTTGATTTGCCTTCAAATAATTGTCAGGTGAAATAATGATGTAGAATTTTTATTAGAAGTCGAGAAATAAAAGGTAAATATTTTCCTTTTTTTTCTTATTATAAATAAATATTCAAAATGAATCATAAATAGCCAGAAATGGCTTCGCACTGTGGTAGTAATTGTTAGTCCCAGGTTGAACCTACTCAGAGAGCTCTGGTCTGAGCAAGTAGATTTTTATTGAAAAAAAAAAAAGTTCTTTGTTTCTGTTACTATTGCATTATTTGAAATCAAAGGGCAGGTTAGACCTAATCCTACTTTAACTTTGTGTGGTTTCAGGTTTATTTACTTGGTGCGTCTGACAGGCATTTAGGAAAACATGGGTGATAATGCCAGGTCAGTTCTTTCCATATTCATTACTCTCCCTTTAAGAATGAATGTGACAAGACACGTTAAACCGCAGAGCCATTATGGGAACTCCTCTGAGAAGTTCTTAAGAATTCAAACACTATTCAAACAATTTTCACAAGACAAAACCACTATGGAGCACTTAGGAAACAGGTATCAAGGCAAGATAAAAATTTCCCTATATTTATATGTTAAACCAAGAATCACAAAATCAAATTCATTCTAAGGCAGGAGATAAATACCATTCTAATGGCTACAAAAGGAAAGAACAATGAAGAAACTATTTTCCAGATATTCTAGAGGTAATAGAAATGAACCTCTAGAGAGAAGCATAAAATATTTATTGAGGGGATACTCCACGCTCTAGAATTACACGGGGCTGGTGACAGTGATTACATGTTCTGAGGCTGCATAGAGAGGTGCTGAGGTTTTAATGTACCAGGTTTTGATTACATGATGAATCGCAACAGTTTGTTTCCTGCAGTTGCCTGCAACATGGGGAGAAGTGAAAATAATGCACACACGTTTGCAGGCTACATTGTACACAAAATGGAGCAGGTGATGAGCCATAAGAGTGATGAGTTTCCTTCTCCCGTTCATAAACGTGAGAGTTGCATAATGAATTAATCCGTTTGAAACCAGGAAGTCTAGCTGTAGCATACAATTATTAAAAATGGCAATGAAATACTCAGATTTTCATTTCAACTTGAAGATTGGCCCCTTTATTGGGTTTTCATTTAAAATCTCAATGTGCAACACTACACCCATTAGGATTGCATTTTCCCCCCTAGTGTCAGCATTCAAGTGTGTAATATAGAGGACCTTTAAGCAAATCAGAGAAAAGTAGGGGAAACTTGCACATTTTGAAATGATTTGATGGTATTTATGATTTCAAAGCTCCTGTGTAGGCGGCTGTCGCATAGATTATATTAAATTTCAGTTATTCCTCAGACTGTTATCAACACCTTTTATTTTCTTTATTGCTTAACATCAAGCTTTTAACTTTGACTTAGTTATCCCTAAATGAGAAACACGTGGTTCAGAAGGGAACCGGCACAGAGTCGGTGGCAGCATGACTAGACGTAAATGAGGGCCTGGGTGTGAGGGAGGGTGAGTGAAGGCCAGTGAAAAGCCATGTCTGTCCGGCCTGCTCTGTCCTGCGTGCTCGAGGCTCTCCCCACCCCCACCCCCCCACATTCTGGAAACGTAATGGAGTCAAGCGCCAAAGGGAGCATCAAAGTTAAGTCAAAAAATGAAAAGACCCCGGGCTTCCCTGGTGGCGCAGTGGTTGAGAGTCCGCCTGCCGATGCAGGGGACACGGGTTCGTGCCCCGGTCCGGGAGGATCCCACGTGCCGTGGAGCGACTGGGCCCGTGAGCCGTGGCCGCTGCGCCTGCGCGTCCGGAGCCTGTGCTCCGCAACGGGAGAGGCCACAACAGTGAGAGGCCCGCGTACCGCAAAAAAAATAAAAAATAAAAATAATAATAATAATAAAAAATAAAAAGACCCCAACAGAAAGTTCTTTGTAATACTATTGTCTCTTGTAAAAGCTTCTCCCTAATGGATGATGAAAAGGTGAAGCACAGTTCAGAAGTGAGAGAGTTTATGGTTAATGGACTTTGGATGGCATTGCATCTCGGGGCATTGGTCTCCTTGCATTTCCTTGTATAAGAATGTCTTGACATATTTTACAGGTTATAGAGTATATTTGTATACAGATATGTTTTAGCCAAATCATTTGCGAGTTATAACATACCAAGCACCTAGTCTACTGCATACTTGCAAGTATATCGTATAGCAAATGATGGGACAATGTCGTGCTAATTTGTAAGAATGAAAGCAATGTGACTTTTTTTTTTCTTTGCACTTGACCTACTAGGAATGGTAGAGTGCTTTAGGAAAGATGATTTATTTCATAATGAACCTAGTCTAAAATTTAAAGGCTTGAAGTCATCAAATACATGTAAGCTGTTTCAAATTGAAATGTAATATTTATCACAGGGAAAAATACTACAGAAAGGATAATGTGTATTAAAAACATTTCTTTTTTTTGGGCTATGCTGCACGGCTTGTGGGATCTTGGTTCCCCAACCAGGTATTGAACCCGCGCCCTTGGCAGTGAAAGCGCTGAGTCCTAACCACTGGACCGCCAGGGAATTCCCTAAAAACATTTTTGGTGATAAAACTTCCAAACCTCTATAAAATTAGAGATGATCTTATGGTGAACCACTAAGTCCCATCATTCAGCTTCAGTGATGGTCAACGTATGATCAGTCCTGTTTCATCTAGATTCTCAAATACTTTCTTCCATCAGGGGATTATTTTGCGGCAGATACCAGACATGATAGCAGTTCTTTCATAAGTACTTCAGTATGCATCTCTAAAAGGAAAGTTCTTCTAAAGTGTGAAACTACTACTATCACAACTAAAAATTAGCAGTGATTCCCTAATGTTATGAAACAGTTTGACAGCTTCATATTTTCCCCCATTGCTTTACATGTCTCTTTTTAAGTTTGTGTGTTTGAATCAGGAGCAAACAAGTTCACACCTAGGGGAGTCCATGTTCTTTTATAACAATAATTCTTAGAAAAAATATGCCTTTTGGAGCATAGAAATTTACTTCTTCGGGTGCACCTGATGGTTCCACGTCATCTTGATGGATTTGGTTACCTTTCTTGAAAATGTACCCCTCCTCTTAGGTGTTTTCCTCTGAAGAATCCTTCAGACCAAGGAACCTTTTGAGGCACTGTCTTTCTTTTGTGAATCCTACAAAAGAAATGAAACTCTCTAAAGTAAGTGGTGACCCAAGAGTCCGATGACATTTAATTTGGGCACTTAACGTTTACGTGGCGGCCACAGCTACCATGAATCTAAAGTGTGTTCTTTTATCTGTTTTATCTTGTCAAAGATTTCATGACTTTGACCTTTTCTTGCACCATCTATACATATACAGTAGAAAATTTAAAAGTATTTTTGGCAATCAAGATTTTCTTTTGATCCCTGTGTGAAAAAAGAAACACTTATGATCTTGAAAAAAGCATATGTTAACTTCCTTTGAATTCTTTAGATTAGCTAAAAGATGAATTTGCCATTTTAAGAATATAATATTGCAGAGATCTGTCTTCAAAGTGAACCCAGGCAGGAATACTTTTTTATTTAGGGGATTTATATTTCTTAAAGGAAACAGCAACTAAATTTGAAAACCAGTATGTACCCAATGCATCAGGCTTTTCAAAGAACCGTGTCTCAAAACACAGAGCTTTTCATTTCTTAAAATGATCTCTGAAGTCCCATCTTGAAACACATAAGTCAACAAATTGAATTTTAATGGAAAATCGAGGGTGTTTTTCAAAGGACGGTTGAATTTAGCTTTGAAAAATGCGAAGACAGAGAATTATCAGCTTGTTACAATGGCATTGACGTGACACTAACATTTTGTTTAAGTCAGAAAGGATGTGACGTCAAGCACAAATGAGGAAAGCAGCTTGGAACTGGCACACCCACCTTTTCCCTCCCCCGTGGACTTTCTCATCAGCCCGCTGAACCACCTGCCTGAGCCCCAGAAGCCTAAATCATAATCACACGTTCTGCAGCCATCTCAGTTCAGCATAGCTGTAGTTGCCTCTTTATCCTTATATGTTTATCTTTTGATTATAAAATAGTGAAATAGAAGATGAGGCCACCATGTTGTTCTAGAACTCCTCCCATCACTTAATAATATAATACTCAATAGGCATTGAGAAGGATATTTTCCAGCTAAGGCTATGCCAAGGTGTCATAATGAATAAAGGACATTATTAAATCTTAAATTGAAATGAATGTAGATAATTGTGTAATATGTCATGTATGCCTTAATTTTGATTGTGTATATATTTCATTCATGACCGATTGGAGATATTTAGGTCCTCTGGGTATAGAGAGGACAAAAAAGAGAAACACTACCTGTCTTTTTCAAAAAATACATTTATTTATTTATTTTTAAATTTATTTTTTTTTTACAATATGTCCTTGTTGATTATCTATTTTAAATATAGCAGTGTGCACCTGTCAATCCCAGACTCCCAGTCTATCCCTGTCCCCCACCTTTCCCCCCGGTAACCATAAGTTCATTGTCTAAGTCTTGAGTCTGTTTCTGTTTTGTAAATAAATTCATTTGAATCACTTTTTTAAAACCCACAGTCTGCTCCTTTAGTTGTTGGCTTGGTTTCATCCACACCATGGTCTGGAATCTTGACTTTCTGGTTCCCCTGATAGTTTTGCTTGGCACTGTGTGTGTGTTTATATAAAGACTTTAAAAGCTCCCTGAATTTGGGGTGCTACGGAGTAATGATTTCATTTAATACATTGAAATTGTTCCCATCTGGAATTGTTATAATTGTTATTGAAATAAATTATCTTTATAGTCTTGCTTGAATAACATATGATGTTGCTCGATACAAACTAAAAAAAATTGAGATTGTGTGTGAAAGCTTTATCGTCATGGAAGTTTCAACCCTCTCAGTAGGGTTTTATGTGGAAATTTCACTCGTTTTCTAGTCCTGTTTGTTTCCATGAATTATTCTGTTTGGAGCCCTCTGTACTGTGTAGGGTCAGCTTATGAGTTTGCCTTCCTGCCTGCGGTATTCTTGTGGGTTATGTTGGTCTGATAGGCAGGAATGTTCCAGAAGAGCTACTAGAGGTGGGTCGCCCCAGTCTGTGCCCAGGGTGAGGGAGGGGAGATCAAGGCTGTGCATTTCATTCTGCTCCTGGGACACTTCGGTAAGGATTTCATACTAAAGGAGGGGGTTGAACTCAATGAATTCTGCGATTACACATTCAATTTACACATTTTCGAGGTGAGCCCTTCTTCCATTTTTAGCCATAATTTCTTTATTTCATTTCAATAAACGGTTACTTCAGTTAGTCTGCAGCTTAAAAGAAGAACACATTTGAAATGATTTATAATTTGTACCATTGTGTACTGACCTTTTTTGGTGTGTATTTACCATATTGAAACTGCTGTTATTTAGGTACCTTTCTACTATTAATTATTTTCTACATCTTATTGCTTTTATTTAAATTATTTTATTTGTTTATTTTTTTTAGAAAAAAGGAGTGAATTTTTATTTGTTTATTTATTTTGCAGGAAGAGCATTTGTTTATTTATCTATTTATTTTTTCTTATTAGTCTTCCATTTTGTACACATCAGTGTATACATGTCAATCCCAATCTCCCAATTCATCACACCACCACCACCACCACCCCCTGCTGCTTTCCGCACTTGGTGTCCATACGTTTTTTCTCTACTTATGTGTCTCAATTTCTGCTCTGCAAACCAGTTCATCTGTACCATTTTCTAGGTTCCACATATATGCGTTAATATATGATATTTGTTTTTCTCTTTCTGACTTACTTCACAATGTATGACAGTCTCTAGATGCATCCACGTCTCTACAAATGACCAATTTCGTTCCTTTTTATGGCTGAGTAATATTCCATTGTATATATGTACCACCTCTCCTTTATCCATTTGTCTGTCGATGGACACTTAGGTTGCTTCCATGACCTGGCTATTGTAAATAGTGTTGCAATGAACATTGAGGTGCATGTGTCTTTTTGAATTATGGTTTTCTCTAGGTATATGCCCAGTAGTGGGATTGCTGGGCCATATGGTAATTCTATTTTTAGTTTTTAAGGAACCTCCATACTGTTCTCCATAGTGGCTGTATCAATTTACATTCCCACCAACAGTGCAAGAGGGTTCCCTTTTCTCCACACCCTCTCTAGCATTTGATGTTTGTACATTTTCTGATGATGCCCATTCTAACTGGTGTGAGGTGATACCTCATTGTAGTTTTGATTTGCATTTCTCTAATAATTAGTGATGTTGAGCAGCTTTTCATATGCTTCTTGGCCATCTGTATGTCTTCTTTGGAGAAATGTCGATTAAGGTCTTCTGCACATTTTTGGATTGGGTTGTTTGTTTTTTTAATATTGAGCTGCATGAGCTGTTTATATATTTTGGAGATTGATCCTTTGTCCATCAATTCGTTTGCAAATATTTTCTCCCATTCTGAGGGTTGTCTTTTCGTCTTGTTTGTAGTTTCCTTTGCTGTGCAAAAGCTTTTAAGTTTCATTAGGTCCTGTTTGTTTATTTTTGGTTTTATTTCCATTACTCTAGGAGGTGGATCAAAAAAGATCTTGCTGTGATTTATGTCAAAGAGTGTTCTTCCTATGTTTTCCTCTAAGAGTTTTATAGTGTCTGGTCTTACATTTAGGTCTCGAATCCATTTTGAGTTTATTTTTGTGTATGGTGTTAGGGAGTATTCTAATTTCATTCGTTTCCATGTAGCTGTCCAGTTTTCCCAGCACCAATTATTGAAGAGGCTGTCTTTTCTCCATTGTATCTCCTTGCCTCCTTTGTCATAGATTACTTGACCATAGGTGCGTGGGTTTATCTCTGGGCTTTCTATCCTGTTCCATCGATCTATATTGCTGTTTTTGTGCCAGTACCATATTGTCTTGATTACTGTAGCTTTGTAGTATAGTCTGAAGTCAGGGAATCTGATTACTTCAGCTCCATTTTTTTCTCTCAAGACTGCTTTGCCAGTCTATGTTGAATAATAGTGGTGAGAGTGGACATCCTTGTCTTGTTCCTGATCTTAGAGGAAATGCTTTCAGTTTTTCACTATTGAGAATGATGTTTACTGTGGGATTGTCATATATGGCCTTTATGTTGAAGTAGGTTCCCTCTATGCCCACTTTCTGGAGAGTTTTTATCATAAATGGGTGTTGAATTTTGTCAAAAGCCTTTTCTGCATCTATTGAGATGATCATATGGTTTTTCTTCTTCAATTTGTTAATATGGTGTATCACATTGATTGATTTGCATATATTGAAGAATCCTTGCATCTCTGGGATAAATCCCACTTGATCATGGTATATGATCCTTTTAATGTGTTGTTGTATTCTGTTTGCTATTATTTTGTTGAGGATTTTTGCATCTATATTCATCAGTGATATTGGTCTGCAATTTTCTTTTTTTGTAGTATCTTTGTCTGGTTTTGGTATCAGTGTGATGGTGGCCTCATAGAATGCGTTTGGGAGTGTTCCTTCCTCTGCAATTTTTTGGAAGAGTTTGAGAAGGATGGGTGTTAGCTCTTCTCTAAATGTTTGATAGAATTCACCTGTGAAACCATCTTGTCCTGGGCTTTTGTTTGTTGGAAGATTTTTAATCACAGTTTCAATTTCATTACTTGTGATTGGTCTGTTCATATTTTCTATTTCTTCCTGGTTCAGTCTTGGAAGGTTATACCTTTCTAAGAATTTGTCCACTTCTTCCAGGTTGTTCATTTTATTGGCATAGAGCTGCTTGTAGTAGTCTCTTAGGATGCTTTGTATTCCTGCCCTGTCTGTTGTAACTTTTTCATTTCTAATTTTATTGATTTGAGTCCTGTCCCTCTTTTTCTTGATGAGTCTGGCTAAAGGTTTATATTTTGTTTATCTTCTCAAAGAACCAGCTTTTAGTTTTATTGATCTTTGCCATTGTTTTCTTTGTTTCTATTTCATTTATTTCTGCTCTGATCTTTATGATTTCTTTCCTTCTGCTAACTTTAGGTTTTGCTTGTTCTTCTTTCTCTAGTTCCTTTAGGTGTAAGGTTAGATTGTTTATTTGAGATTTTTGTTTTTTTGAGGTAGGCTTGTATTGCTATAAACTTCCCTCTTAGAACTGCTTTTGCGGCATCCCATAGATTTTGGATTGTTGTATTTTCATTGTCATTTGTCTCTAGATATTCTTTGATTTCCTCTTTGATTTCTTCAGTGATCTCTTGGTTATTTAGTAACGTATTGTTTAGCCTCCATGTGTTTGTATTTTTTACCTTTTTTTCCCCTGTAATTGATTTATAATCTCATAGCATTGTGGTCAGAAATGATGCTTGATATTATTTCAATTTTCTTAAATTTACTGAGGCTTGATTTGTGACCCAAGGTGTGATCTATCCTGGAGAATGTTCTGTGCGCACTTGAAAAGAAAGTGTAATGTGCTGTTTTAGGATGGAATGTCCTACAAATATCAGTTAAATATATCTGGTCTACTGTGTCATTTAAAGCTTGTGTTTCCTTATTAATTTTCTGTTTGTATAATCTTTCCATTTTTGTAAGTGAGGTGTTAAAGTCCCCCACTATTTTTGTGCTACTGTCGATTTCCTCTTTTAGAGCTGTTAGCAGTTGCCTTAGTTGAGGTGCTCCTATGTTGGGTGCATATATAGTTATAATTTTTATATCTTCTTCTTAGATTGATCCCTTGATCATTATGTAGCGTCCTTCCTTGTCTCTTGTCACATTCTTTATTTTAAAGTCTATTTCATCTGATATGAATATTGCTACTCCAGCTTTCTTTTGATTTCCATTTGCATGGAATATCTTTTTCCATCCCCTCACTTTCAGTCTGTATGTGTTACTAAGTCTGAAGTAGGTTTATTGTAGACAGCATATATGTGGGTCTTGTTTTTGTGTCCATTCAGCAAGCCTGTGTCTTTTGGTTGGAACATGTAATCCACTCACGTTTAAGGTAATTATCGATATGTATGTTCCTATGACCATTTTCTTAATTGTTTTAGGTTTGTTTTTGTAGTCATTATCTCCTCTTGTGTTTCCCACTTAGAGAAGTTCCTTTAGCATTTGTTGTAGAGCTGGTTTGGTGGTGCTGAATTCTCTTAGCTTTTGCTTGTCTGTAAAGCTTTTGATTTCCCCATCGAATCTGAATGAGGTCCTTGCTGGGTAGTGTAATCTTGGTTGTAGTTTCTTCCCTTTAATCACTTTAATTATGTCCTGCATCTCCCTTCTGGCTTGTAGAGTTTCTGCTGAGAAATCAGCTGTTAACCTTATGGGAGTTCCCTTGTATGATATTTGTTGTTTTTCCCTTGCTGCTTTCAATAATTTTTCTTTGTCTTTAATTTTTGCCAATTTGATTTCTGTGTGTCTTGGCATGTTTCTCCTTGGGTTTATCCTGTATGGGACTCTGCGCTTCCTGGACTTGGGTGGCTATTTCCTTTCCCACGTTAGGGAAGTTTTCGACTATAATCTCTTCAAATATTTTCTCGGGTCCTTTCTCTCACTTTTCTCCTTCTGGAACCCCTATAATGCAAATGTTGTTGTGTTTAATGTGGTCCCAGAGGTGTCTTAGGCTGTCCTCACTTCTTTTCATTCTTTTTTCTTTATTCTGTTCTGCAGCAGTGAATTCCACAATTCTGTCTTCAGGTCACTTATCCGTTCTTCTGCCTCAGTTATTCTGCTATTGATTCCTTCTAGTGTAGTTTTTATTTCACTTATTGTATTGTTCATTATCTGTTTGTTTGTTCTTTAATTCTTCTAGATCTTTGTTAAACATTTCTTGCATCTTCTCGATCTTTGCCTCTGTCCTTTTTCTGAGGTCCTGGATCATCTTCACTGTCATTATTCTGAATTCTTGTTTTGGAATATTGCCTATCTCCATTTCATTTAGTTGTTTTTCTGGGGTTTTATCTTGTTCCTTCATCTGGTACATAGCGCTCTGCCTTTTCATCTTGTCTGTCTTTCTGTGAATGTGGTTTTTGTTCCACAGGCTGCAGGATTGTAGTTCTTCTTGCTTCTGCTGTCTGCTTTCTCCATCTTATTGCTTTTCATTATTCCCTTCTCCATGTGGTCCTTTAACATTTATCATATCTTATTTTTAATTTCTTTGATAAATATTTAGCCATTTTTTATTTCAAAAGTTTTCTCCTTTATTTAATTTAAATATATTTGACTTCTTTTCATACTCTTAATTTCTCCCTTTACATTTTTAAAGATTTTTATTTTCGTATTTTAAAGGTATGTGAATCATCCATAGTTCTTTGATTGTCTTCATATTTTACACCTAGCTTTTCGAATTTTTTTTTTTTTTTTTTTTAAATTTTTGTGGTATGTGGGCCTCTCACTGTTGTGGCCTCTCCCGTTGCAAAGCACAGGCTCCAGACGCGCAGGCTCAGCGGCCATGGCTCACGGGCCCAGCCGCTCCGCGGCACGTGGGATCTTCCCGGACCCGGGCACGAACCCGTGTCCCCTGCATTGGCAGGCGGATTCTCAACCACTGCGCCACCAGGGAAGCCCTCGGATTTTTTATTCTTGTTCTTAACTTTTTAGTTTATTCTAATACTTCTGGTTCATTTTACTTATTTTAAACATTGTATTTCTTTCTGTTTTCTTAAATAAAAGTTACACTTTTTGGTTAATGACAGTAAAGAAGCAGGGCTGCAGGGAAGCTTGTGAGGGTTCATATTTCAGGGGGAGTTGGCTGGGGCTTTCCCCCTTTATCTGTCCCCAAAGCCGTTCCTCCTATTCCTTTGTATAGATTTTTTCTCGTTTCTAATATCAACGTTCCAGATATTTCTTTGGGATGCTCAGACTCATAGGACAGTTACCCTACTTAGGATGTTTGTGATATTTATGAACAGAAGGTGCATATGAACTTACAGTACAGTATTGTTCTTTGAATTTGAGTATGATTCCATTTGAGGCACAGAAATATGTTGAAAATCTATGTTTTATGACAAAACTGAAGAGTTTGGGCAAACTCTGTCAACAGTATTTGCAATGGCAGGAGGTGAACATAAGCAAGACCTAAACTTGAGGATAGGGTAAATCCTTCTTGCAAGGACTCAGCTGAATTTAGGAAACTGTCAAGAGATACTAGATTTCTTGATAAATATGCCTGAGACTCAAGGAATGTAACCCTGTCTTTCCCTGAGGAACAGTGTTCTGGATTCTGTAATTCCCCATTAGAGGTGATTTTATAGACCATAATAGCAGTGGATAACAAGAAGTGATACCCACCAGGGTTCTTAGCCTTCCCCGATCAATAGAAATTGACTAGAGGCCAGACAAGAAATTCAGGCAAGGCTTTATTGGGGCCCATGCTGCAGCAACATAGAGTGAGAACAAGTAACAGCTTCTCCTGCTAGCTGGCTCCCTGAGGAGGAGGGCGAGCTTGCTCCTTACATGGGGTGAGGGTAGGGGTGTGTCTGGGGTCTGGCTGGAGGGGTGGCTTAGGTGTTTTGCTCACCCCTCTGGAGGTGTTGAGTGCAGAGGGCATGCTCAGTACCCTGCTTTTGCTCCCGACATCCTGTTTTTGCTCCAGGCTCTTCAAAAGTGGCAGTTGGGATTTTTTTTTGTCTCTTTGTATCTTTTGTCCATAATTTTGCCCAGCTGTGCATGCATGCAGTTATTTTTAGTCCCATATAGTTTCTTTGCATTTTGTTGCTCAAGGAGAAGCTTGTTGCTCAAGCATTGCAGCACGGCAGCCAAGGGTCGCAGGTCCCAGCCTCTCTCAGAAGGGGCTGTACATTCAAACAGACGTGGCACCAGAGTGTGTGTTCAAGGCTTCCAGTAATACTTCTACAGCAGGTGGTCTCTCCTATGCCCACCTTGGCTTCATCCACCTTCTTTTTCAACCTAACTTAAAAAGTTTCATTCTGTGGTACTGGTTTTCCTCAGGTACCTCCTGGAGTTATGTAGGGCCAGCCAGACCTGGCCAGGGCAGGAGTGATTATTGATAGAGATTTTAAGCCATGCTTCTATGGGAGGGGCCCACCTGTAGACTAATCCATGACTATTCCATTGATTTAAAAAATACAAAAAAACCTAAGGAGAAAAGATATCCCTTTCATTAATAGACTTCTGGCTTTGCTCTTTCTGAAAAATCTAAGAGAGGCACCAAAGGGTTTTCGTGTTCCACTCATCTGTCTAGAATAAACCCAGGAAGCCATTGGGGAAGATAGAAAGCCTCCAGGCTACTCAGACCGCAGAGCACTTAGGGTATTTAGCCTTTTTCTTGGACCTGACAGTGCCTTTGAGTTCCCCTCTCAAGTCAGCTTGACTTTGAGGGCTCAGTGGAGGGGAAACAAGGACGTCGGTGAATCTCCCCCACTCATCTTCATCCTCACTGACTGGGGTCCCCACAAAGTGTCAATCAGTAACACCGCCCCTGCCTTTCTGGGTACTGCATCCTAGGGGCCCCCGTAATTTCCTCATTGCACCTGCCTTATGGTGCCCGAGAGCCTTCTCGTTGGCTTGCATCGCCCTGGTTTCTGCTCCAGTAGGATGTCTTAGTTTAGGAATCACCTAGGACTCCCGCTTTAACTCGTCCAACACACATTCTCGTATTGGACAGGAGGTGAACCTGGTTTGTCGGATGAAAATTGAATGACTGACAGCGTTCTGAGCAGCAAGGCTGATTTTCCAGAGTGAGCCTCATGTTTGAGACTCTTTCCTAAAGTATAGCTAGTTCTTGTCCCCAAAGGAAAGGAAACCCAGAGAACTAGATAAAGCAAAACCAAACATTTTATTTAGCAAAGTCAAGGGTTTAGCCTCCCTGTCCCCATGGTTAGGGAAATTAGGAATAACAGTTTTTGGTTATTCTACTCTCTGTCAAATACCCGGAACCTGGCTCTTTTGATAAATATCTGTTTCCTCACCTCTTGGTAGAGTTCCCTGAAGGCTGGTCGTAATCTGTGTCAATATTTAAATTATTCCTGACTCTGTGGATATCTAGGCACCTGTGGATAATCTTTTAAACACTATTTATTCATTATAGAGCAATTTAATAACATATCAGAGCATTTGAATTGGCTGTGAGATTAACAATGCTTCACTTGCCGTCTTTGAGTAAGCAGAACACTGCTTCCCCAAGGGCAGTTCTAGAGTGCAAGTACCGGTGGTACATTTCTATTCCTGGGGAAGACTTCTTATTTTGGTTATTTCTTGGCTGTCGCATAGATCCGGCGGGAAGAAAAGTCTTTAGTTGGTCATCAGGTATTTTCTGCTGTTTTATAGTTAAACCATAAAAAAAATGAGGATCTTTCATATTTAAAAAAGACTTCCAGGGCTTCCCTGGTGGTGCAGTGGTTAAGAATCCGCCTGCCAGTGCAGGTGAAACGGGTTCGAGCCCTGGTCCAGGAAGATCCTACATGCCGCAGAGTAACTAAGCCTGTGCACCACAATTACTGAGCTTGCGCTCTAGAGCCCGCGAGCCATAACTACTGAAGCCTGAGCGCCTAGAGCCCATGCTCTGCAACAAGAGAAGCCACCGCACATGAGAAGCCTGCGTACCACAACGAAGAGTAGACCCCGCTCGCGGCAACTAGAGAAAGCCCGCGTGCAGCAATGAAGACCCAACACAGCCAAAAATAAATAAACAAATAAAAATAGAAAAAAATAAAAAGAGTAGAGGTTGAAGCACTAGAAATCCTTAAGGATTTGTTTGTTCTCTGGAATCTTATTGACTATAAACTTATGAAAACCTTGAAAATGACCAGTTCTCTAACACACCAAAGTATAGGAAATATATATTTATACTAGATGAATAAAATGAATGATAAAATTATTTTAAAATATTTCACTGATTTGACTTTTCAATTTAATTTTAAGGATGTCATTAAAGAAATATAAAGTGTAATTTTCAGATTTGTTGAAAGGCTTTAAGCACTTAGATGAATGGTAGGAAAAATGATCAATTAATTAAACTAGAACTTACGAAATTGTTTTGATAACTATCAGAGAAGTCCCCATCTGAGATTCTATTTTCCTGACAATCATTGTCGAGCAACCTGAAAATTGCATTACAAAAATTGCTTCTTGTTTTTATAATTTCCTTAAAAAGAGTAAAATTATATACTCTATTTTTTGACAATTTCAAAACTGTAGTGTGATTGCTACTGTACTTTCAGGTGCCTCTCTAATACTCTATTTTGCCAAATTAAAGATTTAAAAAGGAAAATGCGTTGAAAGACTCTACTGTAAGGTCAAAGCACTAATAGGGGTTCCAATAGGATAGCTGGTTATTCTCCAGATTTATACACATGGATGTCAAGAGGCACTATGCCATTGCGTTATGCAGTCTGTTTCAGTATTGATTTCTTACATTTTATTTTATGCTTTCGATAAAACCAATTTTCGAGCATATTGCTAAAGCATATTGGTTTCTTCAGAACTGCAGTGAGGACAAGGGTCAAATATCGTGTGTGTGTGTGTGTGTGAACATTTGTATGAAATAATTTATATACCAGTTTTCATAAATTTGCATGAATTTTAGAGGCATCTGAGATGTAGCTTGAAAATGAAGTCACCGGACAGCCCTTCTCTGGATGACAAATTTAGGAGTGAAATGTAACATGGAATAAAAGTCTTACTAAAGGAGTTTAGTAAGTAGTGAAAATGAATAGAGAATTTACTTCTAAGAGTGTAAGAGTTTCTGCAGTGTTCACCAATCTATCATTGTTTCATAGGCTAGAAAATAATATATGGATGAAACCCAAGCAGCTTTCTCATGACTGGGTTGCTAACGCTTCTTACAAATCCGTTGTGCTAACACCACGTCAACCATCAGAGTGATCCGAATGGTCATCTGATCTGGTTGCACTCTCTTGTATTTATATAACCTTATTTAGTTTCATTTCTTTGTTGTTTTTAAGGTATTTCATTAATATGTTATTATTCATGCTAAAGGACTAATAAAAGCATACTGAATTTCATAGTGCTTAACACAATATTGTAGAGAAATATCACATCCAATTTTATCTTCACAACAAAGCTCTTTGGAAAATAGGTCAGGAATTAGCATTTCATTTAAAAATATCATGTAAATGTTTAAATGGCACATGTGTGAGTATGAAAGCTCACGTCATGTTTTTGTTTCCTCAATGTTATTCCCCAAAGGTGACCACTATTAAAAGTTTTCCCTCAGTCATTTCATAATTTTTCTAAAATCTATATTAATTATGGACCTCGATGTTCACATATAACATATATATTTGCAAAAATATCATTTGCATGTATTTTGATGCATACAGGTTTTTAAAAAATTGAAGTATAGTTGATTTACAATGTTGTGTTAGGTTCAGGTCTATAACAAGGTGATTCAGTTTTATATATATATATGTAAAAATAAATATAAATCAAATATGAAGAACAGTTGATTTTCTTTTATTACAGTTTTTTTAAATTATGAAGAATGATGGATGCTAACACCTGCACTTGAAGTTTTGCAGAGTTAAATAATATTTTATGATCTATGGAAAAGATCAGAATTCTTAAAAGTACTGTCTAGATGAGGATGAGACTTAAATTACAATGTAAGTATTTTAGGTTAATCAAAGAAAGCTCTAGACATTTACATATTGATTAAGAAAAATTGAGATGAAATATATGTACTTGAATCCTTGGGAAAACAAAAAGAAAAAAGCAATTATCTATTTCATATATTTAGATTACCTAAATTTGGGGAAAATAGCAAATATGTATAAGAACAGAATCAGGTTTCTAAAAATCTCAGCATTCAGGAATAATGCAATGACTCTAACAGAATGAAAATTGATTAAGACAAAAGTAAAGTTCTAAACAACAGCACAAAAAAAAAATGAGGGAGAGATGAAATATTAGGAGAGCTGAACGGGATTTAAGTTGGTATTATTGGTGTTAATGTTATTCCAGTATACTCATATAACCATAGGTTCCCTTTAATGAAAGCAGAGAAGCTAAAACCAGACATGAGAGGTTTGGTTCCATTGCCTTAGGATGTTAACTTAGCTCTTCAGAACCTTGGTTTCCTCAACGGGTCAGGTAGGTGTACTAATTAACACCTGTTGGCCAAGTTGTTACAAAGTGAGACAGACTTTCTTTCCAGCCAGCCTGCCTGAAGGAGTCATCTTTGTGTCTCCACTTCTTTCTCTCACTAAGGGGTGCTTTTCTAGCACCTTCCTGTGTTACACTTTATGCCGCTCTTAGATTCCACAGCCACAGCAGCATCCAATGCAGCATATCCTACTCTGCTCCTTGAAACGTGGTCTTCATTCGGCTTCAAGCACGGTTTCCCTCCTGACTTCTGGACCTTTCTTTCTCAGTCTCCTCTGCTGGTTTCTCCTCATTTCTTCTCTTAGCTGATAGAGCAGCCAGGGCTCAGTCTCATGGCTTTAAATACCATCGATAAGAGGATGACACCAAATTTAAATCTCGGAGCTGACCCCTCCCCTGAGTGCCCAACTCCTTTTTTTTTTTTTTTTAATTAAATTTTTATTTTATATTGGAGTAGAGCAATGCTGTGTTCATTTCAGGTGTACAACAAAGTGATTCAGTTACACATATACATATGTCTGTCCTTTTTCAGGTTCTTTTCCCATGTAGGTCATTACAGAGTATTGAGCAATGTTCCCTGTGCTGCACAGTAGGTCCTTGTTGATTATCTATTTTATCTATTTATCTATTATCCATTTTTGATACACCCACTTGGATAAGCACCTGAAACTTGATTTTTCCAAAATGGAGCTCCTGGTACAAGCCCAGTAAGCCTGCTCGCCCCTCAGTCTTCCTCAGCTCAGTAAATGGCAGCACCATCTTTCCAGCTGTTTGGAAAGCTTTTGGGTTCATCCTTCGCTCTTTCTTTCAGGGACCACGTTCTATTCACCAGCAAGTTCTATTGGTTCTGCCTTAAGCATATCTTGGGAATCAAACTATGCCTCGCGTTCTCCTCTGCTAACGCCCTGGTCTGATCTTCTGTCACACTTTGCGTGGATTATTGATGTAGCCTCCTGACTGGCTTTCCCACCTCTGGTCTTGTCCCCTCTTCAGTCTGTTCTCAACACGCACCAGATGATCATGGTAAGACATGTCAGTTCATGTTCCTTATTTGCCCCAAACCCTCTGCTTCCATCTCATTCAGAAAAACCATGAACTCCTTCCATATTTGCCCACCCCTTGGTTGTCTAACCTTTTCTCCTATTAATTCTCTTTCATACACACTCCACTCCAGTAACACTGGCCTCCTCGTTATTCCTCAAACAAGCCAGGCATGTTCCTGCATTAGGACCTTTTCCTCTGCCGTGCCTTACCCCTAGGACGCCTCCGTCTCTGAAGCTGTCTGTAGTCATGGTTGTTAACCAGCAGGGATGCAGTAGAGGGAATTCAAGGATCATAGGGGTAGTTGAACTAGCTGGATGTATAAAGCCTTTTCTGCTTCTGAGGCCATAACTTTATTATAATTAGTGGAGGAAATTCATTGTATACCATGTAACAGTTCTTGAGTTTCCACTAGTTGCAGGAGTGCTCAATTGCAACGGGTAAAAATGGAAACATTTCCTCTTGTATACATGTAGTTTTTAAAACTTTTCACAGTGAACACTTTTTAATAACTAACTTTACTTGGAACCTCATCTCCAGTACATAACATCAGTGCAAGTGGGTCTGCTTAGGGCCGATGCCAGGCTGATAAACACCTGTCTGTCTATGATCATTAGAGCGAGATGGTGTCCATACTGATCAGGGAGCACCTGTGGGAACCGATTGCTCAGTGCTTTGACCTTCACCCATGGGGTTCGTTGGGTAAAGGGAGATGGGGATGTTCCTGAAATTCCTTTTACCGTGCCTCCTCCTTAAGGAGGTTGTTGCAGTTCATTTCGTAGAACCCGAGGACTTCATGAAACACAGTCAGGAAGACACTATTCTAGGTTGTATTTCTAGAGTAAAAAGATTACTTCCTGAGCACCTTAGGATAGACTGATCTTTCTTCTTAAATTTGGGAACAAAGCACTTATTCGTTCTCCTGACCACGAAAAAAAATCTTAAAAATGGCAGGAATCAAATATCTCTTGTACAGATGTGTAATATTCAGCAGAAGGGATTTGGGAAGTCAGACTGACCCTCCCTCTGGGGCTTAGGCAATGACGCGGGGACCCTCTTCATTTTGGGGTAGCTGGCTCTGAGGGACCTGGAGCCGTCTAGCTACTTGGGGGGACCAGGAGAATTGTTCAGCTGTTATTTTCAATAGCAGCCTTGCACTATTTAAAGACAAGTGTCAGAAAGAAGAGGAAAAAGTCTGTGCTGAAGAATTCAGAATACGCTGTTCAGAATATGATGTCCTTAGGGGAAAAAAAAGCGCGGTTTGGTTGCCGGCCATCCCAGTGTTTTGTAATGAATGCATCTTATAAGATTGCACTACAAATAGAAGAGCTGATTGATGGCAAGAATGATCATTGATCAGTGATTTTTTTTCAGCCATTTCCTCCAACTGAGCTACAACAGTAAATTGTTTTCAGAAGGGGTTTTTCCAATATCTGTGGTAGAAGGATAATGATCCAGCTGAAATCTTGAGAGAAGTCATCACTTCTGAACGTAATGGAAAATTCATGGCCCTAAAACTTTTCTTTGGCCTCCATCAAGCAGTTGTTACCCCAGTCAATATCCTGTCACTGTTAATTAGGAACTATTTGTCCCACAGCTGATTGTCATTCTGTGAAATCCCTACAGAGGGACGCAGGGCAGGGAGGCAAGCAGTCGATGGCACGGCTCACAAGAGAACAAAAGTGAGTTTTCAAAGGACCCCAAACGCACTAAGTGGTGACCCAGGTTCTGCCCCCTCCCTTATTGCTGTTAGGCCAGAAAGCTAATGAAAATCTCTGCTGGCACAAGTGCGTGCTTGGTATCCTAAAATATGTCAGCTCGGAAAGACCGACAGACCGAAGCTGCTGTAATAGGCCTTTTACTTGACTTTGTCTTCATGTCTGCATTGATTCTAGACACTCAAACTGCCAAAGTGCTGCCCTTACTGAACCCAAATGTTGCTGAGGAAATTTGACTTTCGCCTGGAAACGTTTCTAATCATCTGAACAAAGCCAGGAAGGTGATGATTTCCGGT
The DNA here is from genome assembly GCF_026419965.1 of Kogia breviceps. Taxonomy (NCBI): domain Eukaryota; kingdom Metazoa; phylum Chordata; class Mammalia; order Artiodactyla; family Physeteridae; genus Kogia; species Kogia breviceps. Next base: position 6,720,079 of record NC_081324.1, on the reverse strand, counting down.
CTCATTAACGGCTAAAGAAACATGGAAATCATTGCTGTGATTTAGTTGGTTACCGAACTATTTTCAAATCGTATTTTTCTGGAGCTTCAGCAGCAAACCCTTTAATAACTTTATCTTTTGAAGATAAACTTGATGGTCCATCAGTTATGAGGGCTGGATATTTTATAATTGATCTGTACATGTATGATGGTGGTGGAAATGGGAGGAGTTAACAAAATGTGACACTAAAATATAAAGTGACTTTTAAAAAGTCCCATCACTCTGTCATGTAAATATAAATCACCTGTATGTGGCAGGTAGACTAGAAGGACTACGATTAGTGACTTACTTGCTATTCCTATGTTGTTTCTCACAACGGCCTGATAGGCTTTTGAGGCAAACATTTGAGGATCGTGTTAGATCCTACGGCGAAATCTTTAAAGCTCACAGTATCAACTACAGGATGTAATTATATTTGGAGACCCTTGGTCACACTTGCAAGCACTCCTGCTCTATTTAAAGACGCTAAAAACAGGAATTGTTAGGATAGCTCCCGCAGAGGGCTCCGTGAGCTAGTTGACAGTCGTCTGACACGAGGGAGGCAGCATCTGAGAACATTTGTAAGATGGTTAGTGAGTCTTAACGGTAGGCTGACAAGAAAATGACTCTGTGGGTTGATCTCTAAAGATAGGTATGACTCACGCATGTACGGGGGCCTTTGGAGGAAAGATCACTCTCTACCTTTCTGTCTCATTTGCCAAGAAATAGGGAAATAAGGGAGGGAGAAAACAAAACCGTACTTGTACCGTTTAAACCGATGTGAGGATTGGAAAGTGCTCTTCATAAAAGACTCAGCACAGGGCTTCCCTGGTGGCGCAGCGGTTGAGAGTCCGCCTGCCGATGCAGGGGACGCGGGTTCATGCCCCGGTCCGGGAAGATCCCACGTGCCGCGGAGCGGCTGGGCCCGTGAGCCGTGGCCGCTGAGCCTGCGCGTCCGGAGCCTGTGCTCCGCAACGGGAGAGGCCACAACAGTGAGAGGCCCGCGTACCGCAAAACAAACCAAAAAAAAAAAAAAAAAAAAAACTTAGCGCAAGCAAGTGCAACACAGCGCAGAAAACTGGATGAATTTGCTTGCACGTGTGGGTGGAGTACCAAGTTCATCCTTACTCTCCTCTAGGACCTGTGTCTTTAATTTTAAGACAGGACAACTTCAGGTAATAACGATGCGAACAAGAGCATCACTTCGGTGGTGGTTATCACCACGGGCAAGGTCTGGATCGAAGGCTTTGCAATTCAGATCCTCATGACAACCTAGTGTGTGTTTGCAGGGGGTGGGTTGGGGGCCAGTAGCTGGTATGTTTTTCTTTTCCGTTATGGTTTATTACAGGATATTGAATACAGCTCCCTATGCTATATGGGAGCACCTTGTTGTGTATCCATCCTGTAGCTAATCCCAACCTCGCACTCCATCCCTCACCCCCAACCACCCCCTTGGCAACCACAGTCTGTCCTCTATGTCTGTGAGTCTGTTTCTGTTTTGTTTTTTTTTTTAATTTTACTTTTATTTTTTGTGGTACGCGGGCCTCTCACTGCTGTGGCCCCTCCCGTCGCGGAGCACAGGCTCCGGACGCGCAGGCTCAGCGGCCACGGCTCACGGGCCCAGTCGCTCCGCGGCACGTGGGATCTTCGCGGACCGGGACGTGAACCCGCGTCCCCTGCATCGGCAGGCGGACCCTCAACCACTGCGCCACCAGGGAAGCCCCCCTGTTTCTGTTTTGTAGATAAGTTCCTTCGTGTCACATTTTAGATTCCACATATAAGTGATATCATATGGTATTTGTTTCTCTGTATGACTTAACCTCACTTAGTATGATAATCTCTGCATCCAGGTTGCTGCAGATGGCATGATTTCACTCTTTTTATGGCTGAGGAATATTCCATTGTATATATGTGCCACATCTTCTTTATCCATTCCTCTGTTGATGGACACTTAGGTTGCTTCCACGTCTTGGCTGTTGTGAATAGTGCTGCTGTGAACATAGAGGTGCATGTATCTTTTTGAATTATAGTTTTGTCTGGATATATGCCCAGGAGTGGGATTGCTGGGTCGTATGGTCATTCTATTTTTAGCTTTCTGCGGAACTTCCATACTGTTCTCCATAGTGGCTGCACCAACTTACATTCCCACCAACGGTGTAGGAGGGTTCCCTTTTCTCCACACGCTCTCCAGCATTTGTTATTTGTAGACTTTTTAATGATGGCCATTGTGACAGATGTGAGGTGGTACCTCACTGTAGCTTTCATTTTCATTTTTCTAATAATTAGTAGCTGGTGTTTTAAATTAGGAGTCTGACCTGCTGCGTGATGCTCCCTCAGTGTCCAAGCTCCTGCTTCGGGGAAGGGAAAACCCCAGCTTGTTTTGACTGAAGGGGCAGTTTCGGTACATTTGCACAAGGAAGTACCGTCACAAGATTTATTCCTTACGGATCCCAGAAGCTGGAGGGGTGGGAAACGCAGCGATCCAGGGAAGGGCAGTTCCGTCCTGGGTCAGGGAGAGCAGGAGAGAGGGCATAGGGCACCAAGCACCTATTACTTAAGGGGTTGGGACAGAGGTCACTAACTTCTCACAAGTTCAACTCTAAGTGGGTTTTTTTTTTTTTTTGTGTGTGTGTGTTACGCGGGCCTCTCACTGTTGTGGCCTCTCCCGTTGCGGAGCACAGGCTCCAGACGCTCAGGCTCAGCGGCCACGGCTCACGGGCCCGGCCGCTCCGCGGCATGTGGGATCTTCCCGGACAGGGGCACGAACCCGTGTCCCCTGCATCGGCAGGCGGACTCTCAACCACTGCGCCACCAGGGAAGCCCTAAGTGGTTATTTTAAAAGGTGCCCTGGGAAGAGCAAAACAGGAACTTGGGGCGGGAATCCTAAGCTCAGGTCCTTCTTTAAATGTCCAGACTCTGGAATGATAGGGTTGTCATGCTGTGAAATGCCAGGGCAGCGACTCCAAATAGCTGTTTTGTCCTCACGGGGGGGGGGGGGGTGCTGTTCTTAGTCCCATTTTACAGATGAGGAAAACAGAGGCACAGAGAGGTTGAGAGATTTGCTCTGTTCCTGCTTCTAGTAAGCAGGCTGAGGTTGGACTTGAACTCAGGCAGCCCGGCCCAGGCCTCCAGGTCTAACCCTCTAAGGCACGCGGCCTCCTGAGGCAAACGGTCTTCCTCTCTCTCGTCTGGCCACGCTCACCACCTCTGCGCTCTGCACACCTTCCGGGAAGTGTGTCTGCACGGTCGTCTCCCTCAGATGGGGTCTCATAGTCTCAGTGATTTCGTCTTCTCCTCCCCCAGGCCTTCGCATGTATCCTTTTCTTTCTGGACCTGGTCCTCAGACCTCACAGAAGGAGAAGAGCAGCTAATGTGTCAGGAGATGTTCAGGACCGACTCTCTTTCCTCCACACAAGTAGCTGTTGCAGCAGGTGCTTTCCAGACAATGCTTTGTTCCAAGGAGAGGCTCTGAGCGTTCAGAGTCAAGGCCTCGGGGTAGGACAGTTGTGTGTATGTGACTTTGCTGATTTCAACCCACCCTGCTCTAAATATCCAGGCTCAGCTGCGTAGTCCAATTAATTCTCTTAATCATCCATAATTTATTGCCCTGCCTCTTCTTTATTGTAGACACACACTCTTGGTGGCATTCATTTCCAGCTTACTCCATAATATGGAGATTTTGATGATGGTTCATTTTAAAATTTTAGAGAAATCTTGTCAATCTTACTTTACCTGATCAGAAACAGGATTCCAATCTTTATGTCTGAACAAAATAGTTTGCTTTTCTTTTCACTGTAATAGAGGAATTGAGGGACCACATTTAACCTATTAGTTTGGTGCTGGGAAATATACTCTGTAGATTGAAAGAAAAATAACTCTCAAGTCTAATACACTGGCATGGAGACAGTAAACCATGGAATTTTCTGGAATGATTCCTGTGCCATTGAAATAGGTAGAACTCCTGGGGGCATCAGGGTGCTGCCAAATTCTCACACTTGAAAACATATGAAACTTGTCCACCTGGCCTCCAGGCAGGGACTCAGTTCCCTGGTGTGGTGTTCTGTGGTGTTTCCTCTGCAAGCTCCTGGTGGATTGGTCGGCACAGGAGGGTCTAACAGGAGACACCAGCATCACGGTGCACCTGTGTGAACTGTCAACAGCTTTCAGATAGAATTGTTCTCTATTTTAAAGCATTCTGGAAGGCGAATGTCAAAATAAATTAAAATTCTGATCCTATCAAGCATGCGGATATAATCAGCTTTCTCACCCTCTTGTGACAATAAAGGAACATTTACTAACTGGAAACTTCTCTTCATTGTTCTGCCTGACCTTTTGAAGGCTTGGCAGTAATAATATGTTAAATTACAAAAACTGTGATCCTAAGTAGAAATTATGGAGTTTTGCATGGATTCCTCTGAACTGTAATTGATTGTCTAACATGGAAACCATGCTACGGGAAGTATTTGGGCCAGTGCTAATATTGGCTAGTTTAGAACGTAATTATAATCAGCACGGTCCTTTCAACTGCACGTACGAACTTAGCTACAGGGGGAAAGCATACAGGACTCCCCACAGTGCAGAAATCACTTGGTTCTTCGGAAGACATATAGTCCAAGTTTTTAATTATATTCGCCTGGAGTTCTTTCTAATTTTATCTATCTGAGAAGGAATGGATTTTAATATGACAAAGGTGAGGCTCATGTTATAAAGGAAGCACATTAAACAGAGTTTATAATACATCCCACTGAGATGAGCTTTAGCATTTAAAATGAGAAAAAGGTTATTCTTTACATTAAAAATGTGATCAATCCAAATGGAAACCAGAATCAAATTTAAATACTACCTTGACAGCATAAGCTTATCATATTCCAGATACGTACTATACTCACCTGTCTGTCAAGATTTTGTAGCATCCAGAAGAATTTATTTGCTGAAGTCCTAGGAAAACAAGATGCAGACTTCCTACCCCAAGTCATGAGGGGAGAGATTCATTAGTTTTCCATGACTTAGCAAAATAATCGATATCCACGTTTCCTCCTCTAATAGCAGTGGCAGGAAAAGAAAATTCCCCTGGTCTTGTAGTGATACTTTAGACCTAGATAATCATTATATTCAAAGCACTTAATATCCAGAAGCGTAAATGTATTTTATTTTCCAGATATATGAAGGCTACTGATGACTGCAGTTGACTTGCTAACAGAAAAAGAAACCATTTGCAGATAGCTCTTTGCTTAACTTGAATTGGGTTTTCATAGAAATGAGAAACTTTGCTTTTTAGTATAGAAACAGTGTTTACAGGCATGAATGTGGTCACTGAAAGAATATAGATTAGGAAGGATACTTTTTTATTTTATCGAGGCTTGAGATTGCTGTTGAAGACCGTTGAAGAGGAGGTGGCTTGGGTGCTGATGAGAGCTCACACAGGGAATTCTGCTGCTAGCAAAAGCCTGTGAGTCTGGCTGGAGTGGTTGCTTGGAAACCATGGGGCTGAGGGTAGTTTTAGTAGCTGCCTGTGCGACTTTTCCTTCATACTCCAGCACAGCAACTTTCAGACTTCAGCACGCATCCGAGTACCTAGAAGGCTCATTAATACACGGATTACTGGGCCCCATCCCCAGAGTTTCCGATTCAGTTAGTCTGGGATAGGGTCTGAGAAATTGCTTTTCCGAGAAGGACCCGTGTGACGATGCTGCCTTTGCTCTGCGGACCCTACTATGTAGCTAACATGCCGGGAACCTCCAGCGTGGTGCTAGGAGCAGGAACAGAACGGGCAGCTCTGCAAAGCAGAACTGCTTTTTTTTTTTTTTTCTTTTGCGGTACGCGGGCCTCTCTCTGTCGTGGTCTCTCCCGTTGCGGAGCACAGGCTCCGGACGCGCAGGCTCAGCGGCCATGGCTCACGGGCCCAGCCGCTCCGCGGCACGTGGGATCCTCCCGGACCGGGACACGAACCCGCGTCCCCTGCATCGGCAGGCGGACTCTCAACCACTGCGCCACCAGGGAAGCCCGAGAACTGCTTTTGATGCTCATGATCTATTGGTCAAGAATCATGGCAGTAGACAGACCACCCAAATGAGCGTGCTGTCTGTTTTCTTATCCACAGTCTAACTGCGTCTCTGGATGGACTGTGGCAGTGCCCAGCCAAGGGTACTGGAGCGCATATCTTTTGGCTTACGTAAGGACTTTTCTCTGAAATTATATTTATTCTTTAATGCATCACCACTTTCTTCCTCTCTACATCATCATTCTATTTAGCATTCGTACATGCTCTATTTTCTCTCATCTTAAGAAAAAGGAAAAATCATCCATAAACCCACCAACTCTTCAAATAATAATTTCTCTCTTTGGTACCATTTATACCAAGTATTTGGAAGTTTTATGTTAACCTTCTCTACTCCCGGTATCCTATTTTTCTAACTTATTTTCTTCAATAAATTGTTCATTTCTGCCACTTCACTCAAAGAACCACTGACAGTTTACCGGTGACCTTCCTCTTAGGACAAATGTGTGATCAGCATTTGGTTCTCCTCTTGCCCTGGCAGAAGCATCGGGTGCAGCTGGTCATGCTATCCTTCTGGAAGGGTCCACATCCCTTGGCTTCTAAATACCTCTCTCTTCTGCCTTTCCTCCTCTCCCTCTGCTTTCTCCTTATCAGTCTAAGGAGCTGGCAGCTCCTCAGCTTTCTTTTGGTAGGAAAAATATTGTTCTTTCTGTTCTCTTGTTTTATTTATCACAAATTAAAATATTCTCTCATCATTTTAACCATACAGTGAAATGCACACAATCACAACTTTACACATGAAGAATGCCAAGTCTGGCCCAGTACGTAATTAACCTGTGCTAACCTTACAAAAACGTTTTTTTTTTTTTGTTTTTTTTTTTACAGTGGATATCAAGGGGGTATATTTCCTTAAGAAAAATGAATGTGCAAGTTGTTCCTGGTAGCTTTAAAATTCAACCATCTATGAGTATGCTACCTCTGAATCAGGTTTCATTACAAATAAGCATCAAAAACATAATATTAGGGCTTCCCTGGTGGCGCAGTGGTTGAGAGTCCGCCTGCCGATGCAGGGGACACGGGTTCGAGCCCTGGTCTGGGAGGATCCCACATGCCGCGGAGCGGCTGGGCCCGTGAGCCATGGCCGCTGAGCCTGCGCGTCCGGAGCCTGTGCTCCGCAACGGGAGAGGCCACAACAGTGAGAGGCCCGCGTAGCACAAAAAAAAAAAAAAAAAAAAAAAACATAATATTAGAACTCCCTGAATTCTTTCGTTGAACAAGGTGTGGTATCAATCCGTCAGTCCGTGGCGCCATAGAGCATCTGTCTGTAGGCTAACCTGGGCTGGGATTTCTAGCTAAACAGACTCTGCCTGTTTTTCCTTTTTTAAAATTTTTATTGGAGTATAGTTGACTTACAATGTTGTGTTAGTGGTGCTTCTCATCTTTGCAGGGCTCAGTCCTAAGACTGATTTTCTTCTCCACGGACACTCCCTCCCTAGACAACCTGTTCATCTTCATGCTTTTAAGTCTGGTTCACACACTCATGGATTCCAAACGTACATCTCCAGCCACAGCCTCCCCTCCCAAGTATCAGACTCCTGCACTCGACCTTTACCTAAATCTAGTCCAGCCTCATAGGCATTGCAAAATTAACACGACAAAAATAGAACTCCTGATCTACTTCCTGCAAACCTGCTTTCCCCTAGTTCTTCTTATTGCTTCAACGGCATAACCGTCTACTTAGTCCTCAGGTGAAAATCCTAAAAGTCTACCTTGCCTATTATCGTGCCCGCCCAATTCCACATTCAATCCATCACCAAGCTCCATAGCTCTACTTGAAAAATATATTCTAAGTCTGACAACTGTCATTACACCCACCACCCCTTGCTGGGCCATCGCTGTTTCCTCTCTGGACATCCAGTTGCATTTCCACTTACCTTCTTGCTTCCACAGTGGTTGATTCTTCATATAAGAGCCAGAGCGCTCTTTCGAACCTCAAAATTAGATCACTTCCGTTCCCTGCTTGTCATCCTTTAATAGATCATCTCACACACACACTCAGCATAAAACCCACGGTCCTTACTTCAGCCTATAAGTTCTTATATGATGTAGATTCTGACAGCGTGGCAGATCGCATATGCCCCAGCTTTCCACCCTCCCCCTCTGTGTGAGCTCAGTGGTCCTTCCTGCAGTGCCTTTAAGACATCAGTTTCATTCCCTTTTCAGCTTTTGCTCTCGCGGTATTCTTCTAAATCCTTGCAGGGCTCGTTCCCTTACTTCACTCAAGTTACTGCACACGGGTTTCCTTCTCAGGAATCCATCAGTCAAACTGCACCTCCCTCAAGTCACTGACTGTCACCTCACTTGGCTTTATCTTTCTTCAGGGGACTTACTGCTGGGTGGTATTATATGATACATTTATAATTGTGTTTCTTAGTTGTCTGTTTTCCTATAAGCTCTACGAGGATGGGAGCTTCGTCTATCTTGTTTGCTATTTTACCTCTAATACGTGGAGCAGCCATGTACATACAATAAGTGACTGGTAAATTGTCGTGGAATGAAGGAGACTATAACTTATCATACACTTTCCTATTTTTTCAGTTAACGATTTAGCTCGTAATTACTATAAAACATTGCTGGTTTTCACTAATGGATGGGGACCAGTTTGAATTAGTACATAAATTTTAAAAATTAAATCACCTGTTATTTTTAAAATGTATTTTTTATTTTCAGTGTTATTTTAAACAATGAAAGACCATTTCAGTGTTTTGAAATTAGATGTGGTCTAAACAATAAAAAAATCATACTTGGTGGCTTAAGCCAGGTTAATATTGAGCCACTAATGAAATTAATCACAATGAATTTGCCGTAAGCAGTATTGACTACCAAATGATAACTCCCTAACTTCTTGGAAACTAGTTATTTCTCCTGTAGGATAAACACTGACAATTCAAGTCTACTTCAAACACTTAATTTCTTATTCAGTTCTTTACAAATTATTAAAATTGAAACACATTATTCACTGATCTCATAAGATATCCTAACTCAGCGCAATTTAAAATTTTAAACACTTGTCTTGTTTACAGATGAAATGATATCATACTTGCGATTTGCATCAAAACAGGAAGTTGGGGTGTTGAGAGTACGGATGGACTAGTAATGGCCATGATTTGAAAAACATTGAAGCTGGGTGATGAGTAAAAGGGGCTTTACTATACTCTTCTTTTGTATTTGTTTGACATTTTGTATAGTAAATACTTTAAAAACAAAAATTGTTTACTTGAATTTTATCACCGAAAAACTGCTTAAGAGAGAGATGCAGTCATGATAATTTGAAACATTTTTTTAAGAAACGTGTCTGATTTTTGAGAGGTTTTATTCATTAGGTGAAGATGTAGTAAGCAAATTCACTGTATATTATTGGCCAGTTCAAGAACCAACTTCAGACATTTTTTGATTCATGCCAATTATAATTTTATTTCCATAGATTTTATTTATATATAAATGCACATTTCATCCAACTTATAGATTTCATATTTCTCTCTAATTTTCTTTATTAGACATAGGCCAGAGATGTATGTCATTTACACTCTAAATTTACTGAGTCTAAATAATCTCGTGTGCCAGCAGTGTTAAAAATTGTGCATATACCGGAGATACTGCAAATCTGCTTTGTAAGGGCCATTATTTAAATATTTAATAATAATGAGTTCTCGTTAAATGATAAAAATCATTTTGTAGCCTTTAAAATGTGAGATCATTGTGCTTAACTGGCATACAAGGCCAACACCAGTGCAGTTACCTGCGTGTCAATTAGTTCTTCCCTCTTCTTTAATAGCCTACCTCAGGTCTATCAGAATGGGCAGATGCTTGCATTTACCAGGATGTTTTCTGCTAATTGGATGTCAGTGGATTGTCAAAAATGCAGTGACTGAACACTAGTATGGTGGTTGGGAAAAAGTAGCCCAACTGCTATGGAATTATCTCCAAGTCATATAGGGCATAAATATAAATTATAATATCCTTAGAGCTCAGAGGGGAGGTTTTGAGATTTTTAAGAGATGTGGTACATACATGATCATAAGAACTTCTGAATATTGAGCATTGAGGTTTCACAGAGAATGAGGATAAATGGGATTAAAACGTGAGTGTAGAAATTTGTGTTAAACTAGTGATGTAATTCGATTGCACAGATGTGATGCATGTACTCAATCACAGGGAGGCAGCTTGTCCCAGCTCTGATAGCTACCAGCTGGGGGACCCTAAGAACGTTGCTTAATTTTTGAATGCCTCAGATCGCAATCCCTGAAATGGGGCTGGCGGGGAGGTAGGGTTGCTAACTCATAGACCAATGCTTATTGATTGAATCTGAAATACATTTTTATTTCTTTATCAGTAAAATGATTTTTACATTTAATATTGTTAATACATTAATCTTGATAATAGCAAGGTATGGTAACAAATATATGCCTGTTTTATTATTAAAAATAGACATTTGGTAAATTAATGCATACTAAAATTCTATATTTTGTATTCTCTGTTTCTTCTGTGATTAGAAGAAACTCATGGAAGGCCAAGGTAATTCTTTAACTAAAAGCAGTAGCCAGATGATTTAGTAAGGGTTAGATAGGTCAGAATGTAGGCAATGTGAAGCTAAAGCACTGTAAGTTGTGTCTCCAGGACGTGGAGCAGGCATTCAGGAGAGTTTGTTGATGGGACAGATTCAAGGTGGCTGCAGTTTCTTTGATTCTCCTCCCCTTGAACCTAGCTAGGTCCTCATTGCTTTGACCAATGTGACGTCGTGGAAGTGATGCTGTGTTACGTATGAGGTCCAAGTTCTTCAGAAGATGTCAGCTTGGAATAGACTTTCTGGGAGCCCTGAGCTGCAGTGTAAAAAGTAGGAATATTCTGACACTGCCATGAGGGTGAGACCACCTGTAGGTCCTTCAGTCGACACTCCGAACTGAGTCTAGACTTGTGACAGTCCTCACCAAGGTGCATACATGTGGGTGAAGGTGTCTTGCATCCTTGGGAGCAGCTCTCTGCCAGCTATGTATCACCAGGTGCCCTCATTCATCAGTGCCATATGGAGCATATGAACCACCCAGCTGAGCCCTGCCCGGGTTCCTCACTGACCAGGTGAGATGTAAAAAAATGAATGGGTGGGTTTAAGCTAATAACTTACAGGGGTAATTTGTTAGGTAGCAATAGGCAAGATTGGTTCCCCCCCAAATAACTTAATATGAAGAACCAAGAAGTCAAAAAATCAGAAAATGATTATAAAAATACCTACAAAGATAATCATCCTACTACTCTCCCTATTAGATCATCCTCCTTACTATTACTGAGTCTGATCATTAGGTCAAAGAGCTAATATTTGAAAGAAAAGAACATTTACTCATTTTCTTCTGACATACATTTATAGCTCCATGCCAAAAAATATATGTAAATTCTGATTACCATTGTTAAAAATAATTACTTAGTTTTTACCTATTATACAGGAATTTATCATGTAATAGCTGATTCAAATACAAGGTAGACCATTTTGGTGTGGAGACAAAGGGGCCATTACAGATCAATGAGTGTGCAGTAAACCCATTTATGAGTAAAGTATAGTATTTATAAGCAAAGAAAAAGTTAATTGATTTGGGCTCCATCAGGTTTGTAAACATATAGGATGCTTCATTTTAAGATGAGGGAAAAGTTGAACTTCAGAGCTAGAGTTTGTACTTTTTTCTCAAGGCTCATATTCCAACACTGTTTGACAAGAATGCTATAGCAGCCTGGTTGCCTCACATGGCCTTTGATGTCAATGGAAACTGTGCCCTTCAAAGATGAGCATGTCATTTAGAACCTTTGTGGGAGGAGTTGGACCTGCAGAAAAGGAATGGTGTGTTGAAGACCTAATGATTTCTTTCAAAAATTGCTAACCAAATTTTGTGCTTCCAGGGCAGCATGAAAGAAATATTTTTGTTTATAGAAGAGAGCTTGTGCTTTCAAGTTAAAAGTATTGCCCTGTTAGAGCACTTGCTCTGCTAAACCTTCTACATTATTAATAAAAATGTGTTGCAGTGTGACTCAGTGCTTATAAAAGTGTCTCCATGTACACGTTTAGAGATATTCTTCATTCTGACTTAAAATTCCTTGCAGAGATTCCTTATTTTGTTTTGTTTTCCTTTTTATGCTCTTGGCTCCTAATCTTTTGACTACTTTTCAATCCTTCAGCGTACTTTACCAACTTTACCAGAGGGTGGTCAGTGAGAATAGGAGAGGGCAAAACACAAAGCAATTAATTTAACATTTCTGCTAAAACAGTTTTAATGGAGTATAATACTGAAATCAACAACAATAAGGGCTCTTAATTACTTTCACATTTTACTTACCCATATAGCCAACAGTCAATTATATTAATTTCCCTTTAATTTCATGGATTTGTAACAAAAAATCAATATACAATAGATTATGTCATTCTTCTTTGTATAACTTGCATTTAACATAGTATCTGGATCACAGTGGATGCTTAATTATATTTGCTAAATAAAATTATTAAAATCACCCATTTTTGTTAAAATGTTTTAGAGTCACTAAAGGAGAAGCAATATATGAAAAAATGTTCTGGATTTATGAGATACACTTGACATATAGCATTGTGTATGTTTAAGGTGTTGGTTTGATACACTTGTATAATGCAAAATGATTACCACCAATGTGTTAGCTCATACCTCCAATCACATCACATTGTTACCATTTATTTATTTATTTATTTATATTTTATTTATTTTATTTTTGGCTGCATTAGGTCTTCGTTGCTGCGCGAGGGTTTTCTCTAGTTGCGGCGAGCAGGGACTACTCTTCATTGCAGTGCGCGGGCTTCTCATTGTGGTGGCTTCTCTTGTTGCGCAGCGCGGACTCTAGGTGCGTGGGCTTCAGTAGTTGTGGCACACGGACTCAGTAGTTGTGGCTCACGGGCTCTAGAGCGCAGGCTCAGTAGTTGTGGCACACGGGCTTAGTGGCTCCGCGGCATGTGGGATCTTCCCAGACCAGGGCTTGAACCCATGTCCCCTGCATTGGCAGGCGGATTCTTAACCACTGTGCCACCAGGGAAGCCCTTACCATTTATTTTTTGTGGTGAAAACATTTGAGATTTACTCAGCAACTTTCAAGTGTATAATACAATATTATTAACTATAGTCACCATGCTGTACATTAGATCACCTGAACTTATTTTTCTTAAAAATGGAAGTTTGTATACTTTGACCAAAATCTCCCCATTCTCCTCACCCCCCAGCCCCTGGTGACCATAATTCTACTCTGTTTCTATGAGTTTGGCTTTTTTTAGATTCCACATATGGTATAGTATTTGTCTTTCTCTGTCTGACTTTTTCACTTAACATAATGCCCTCAAGGTCCATCCAATATTGCCACAGATGGCAGAATTTCCCTTTTCTTATAGCTGAATAACATTCCATTGTATGTATATACCACATCTTCTTTATCCATTCATCTGTTGATGGACACCTAGGTTGTTTCCAAATCTCAGCTATTGTGAGTAATGCTGCAGTGAACATGGGAGTGCAGCTATCTCTTTGAGATCCTGATTTCATTTCCTTTGATATATACCTAGAAGTAGGGTCTGGATCATATGATATTTGTCTTTTTAATTTTTTGAGGAACCCCCATACTGTTTCCCATAGTGGCTGCACCAATTTACATTCCTACTAACAGTGCAAAAGGGTTCAATATGTCCTTATTGATTTTTTATCTGAATGATCTATCAGTGGTTGAAAGTAGGGTTTTGAAGTTACCTATTATTATAGTATTGTCTCTCTCTTCAGATTTGTTACCGTTTGCTTAATATATTCAGGTGCTCCAATGTTGAGTGCAGATACACTTAAACTGCTATATCTTCTTGATGAATTGGCCCCTTTATCATTCTCTTATGACATTCTTTGTCTCTTCTTACCATTTTTGGCTTCAAGTCTATTTTGTGTGATATAAGAATAGCTATCCCTGCTTTCTTTCAGCTTTTGCTTGCATGGAATATCTTTATTCATCCCTTCACTTTGAGTCTATGTGTGCTCTTGAAGCTAAAGTGAGTGTCTTACAGGCAGCATATAGTTGGGTCTTGTTTTTTAAATTAATCTAGCTGCTCTATGTCTTTTGATTGGAAAATTCAATCCATTTACATTTAAAGTAATTATTGATAGTTAAGGACTCACTAATGCATCTTATTGTTTTCTCGCTGTTTTGTTGTTCCCTTGTTCCTTTCTTCCTCTCTGTTTGCTCCTTTCTTTGTGAATTGGTGATTTTCTGTAATTGTTTTCTTTGATTCCCTTCTCTTTATCTTTTCTGAATCTACTGTAGGTTTTTGCTTTGTGGTTACCATGAAGCTTCCATAAAATATCTTAGATATAACCATCTATTTTATGCTAACAGCTTTACCTCAGTTGCGTGCAAAAACTCCATCCTTTTACTCCCCCCCACTTTTATGTTTTTGATGTCACAATTCAGCTCTTTCTATATTCTGTTGATTAACAGATTATTGTAGCTGTACATTTTCAGTATTTTTGTCCTTTAACCATTATAAAAGGTTAACTAGAGTTGTGTTTAATACTGCACCATATTACAGTATTAGAGTATTCTGAATCTGCTCTATATGATACTTACCTTTACCAGTGTGTTGTATTTTTTTTTCACATGTTTTTATGTTACTAAATTAGCACCTTTCATTTTCAGCTTGAAGAACACCATTCAGCATTTCTTGAAAGGCAAGCCTAGGGATGATGAATTCTCTGAGCTTTTTTAGTCTGGGAAGGTCTTCATCTCTCCTTCATTTCTGAAGGATAGCTTTGCTGGGTGAAGTGCTCTTGACTGGCAGTGTTTTTCTTTCAGCACTTTGAGTATATCATCCCATGATCTCCTGGCTTGTGAGGTTTCTGCTGAGAAATCTACAGATAAAATTATGGGGTTCCCTTGTAAGTTACAAGCTTTCTTTCTCACACTGCTTTTAAGATTTTTCTCTTTGTGTTTGATTTTTGACAGTTTTATTACAATGTACATTGGAGAGAATCTCTTTAAGTTGATTTTGTTGGGTGACCTGTGAGCGTCATGAACTTGGATATCCAAATCTCTCTCCAGATTTGGGAAGTTCTCAGCCATTATTTCTGTAAGTAGCTTTCTGCCCCCTTCTCTCTCTCTCTCTCTTCTCCTTCTGGAACTCCAATGATTTGCATACTTGTTCTTTTGATGGTGTCCCATAGATCACATAGGATTTCTTCACTCTTTCATTCATTTTTCTTTGTCCCCCTCTGACTGGATAATTTCAAATTTCCTGTCTTCAATCTCACAGATTCTTTCTTCTGCTCCACCAAGTCTGCTGTTGATGCTCTCCACTGCATTTTCATTGCCTTCATTGTATTCATTAGTTCCAGAATTTGTTGGTGTGATTTCTGTATCTTTTTTTAAGCTTCTTGTTTTATCCATGTATTGTTTTCCTGACTCCATTGAATTGCCTTTTTGTGTTCTGTTTTGTTTGTTTTTGTAGCTCATTGAGTTTCCTTCAAACAGCTATCCTGAATTTTCAGTTGGGTAAATCACAGATCTCCATGTTTTTGTCTTCGGTTCCCAGAAGGTTATTGTGATCTTTTTGTAGTGTCATGTTACCTTGATTTTTAAATATTCTGTGATGTTTTGCATTTGAAGTAGTAGTCACCTTTTCAAGTCTTGACTGACTGCCTTTGGGAGAAAGATAACTTCTGTTAACCCTGCTAGAGAATCTGTGGCTACCTCAGACCTTCTATGGGTACACCTGCTCCATCTTCTTGATCCCTTTGTGGCAGAATTATTAAGCTTGTGTGCCTTCTTTGGATCTTGCAGCACACCAGCCTTTGTGCTGACAGCCTCTCTTCATTTTCCTAAAGGAGGTGCTAAAGCTCAAGTTTGTAATCTGTCCCTGGCCTGAAGATTCAGATGATTTTATCTGTGTTCTCATTGGCCACCTGCCAAAGCCCATTCTTGCTGCCTGCACCAGGAGTGTGCACAGAGAGCTGGCCACAGGGTATAGTGGATCTGTGGGTGAGGCATTACATTGGCTCCTGGACAGGCTTCTTGATTGAATCTGCAATGCAGGTAGTAACATCTGTATCCCATTAATGTCTTCTGAGAGTCCTATCTGCCCTCTTCCCACCTTTTTTTTAGATGTTGTGGGTAAGAGTTTATTAATTAATTTATTTATTTTTGCTGTGTTGGGTCTTTGTTTCTGCGCGAGGACTTTCTCTAGTTGAAGCAAGCGTGAGCCACTCTTCATCGCAGTGTGCAGGACTCTCACTATCGCAGCTTCTCTTGTTGCGGAGCACAGGCTCCAGACGCGCAGGCTCAGTAGTTGTGGCTCATGGGCCTAGTTGCTCCGCGGCATGTGGGATCCTTCCAGACCAGGGTTCGAACCCGTGTCCCCTGGATTGGCAGGTGGACTCTCAACCACTGCGTCACCAGGGAAGCCCTTCCCACCTCTTTTGATCTTATCAGGGAGCTCACAATTCAGTTCTCTGGATGGAGCAGGAAGGAAATGAGCCCCTTTGGCAGCATCCCATATATCTGGGAAAGTTCCCTCCTACACTCGCCCTTTTTCCTGTAGGAGAAATCATGGTCAGAGGAAGACCTCTTTTATCCCTAAACTGTGCCACCTTTGGGGAGGGGTGATGTAGAAAAAGTCAAACCTCTTACACAGTCCAGTGCATCCAAATCAACTTTTTTGCTCCAGCAGTGTGCTGAAACTTCTCTGGAAACCTGGCCCTCCATGAAGACTCTCTTTCATAGGTGACTCTAGGTCACTGTGCTCCAGGGACTCCTGGACCATGGCTGAGAGGGGCTGGAGCCAGGATATGGGCCACTGCAGGGTCCCTAGCTGGGACGGAGGTCTGTATGCTTGTTACCAGTTGTAACTCGTCCCAGGTCCCTTGTAATTCCTCTGGACCTCACAGATCCCTCAAAGGTATTTTAGTCTGTGGATGGAGGCCAATTTTTGTTGTTGGGGGAAGGCAAAAACAGGGGACCTTATTCCAGCATGATGCTGACCTCATTCTCTGAACTATTAATAAAGTTTTAATATCCATCCAGTGAAGCTGTCAACAGTGTGGCAAAGAGAATTTAGGTATATTCGTTTCAAAGGTATGGGCATAAAATTGGAATTTCAAGATTTTTCAGAAATGGTAATTTAAAAGAAATTTTGAGATTTTGTAAGTATGCATTGTTCTTTGAAAAGGACAATTATTACTGACATTTTGAGAAAACATCTGCAACAGAGGATCCTACAATTGTGAAAAATGTCATAAGTTTTTCATGCTCCCAGTTCTTTTGTCACAGAGTATTATCATATTTTCTGCTTAGAAAGTGTTTTTGGCTGAAATAGGCTAAATTCTGTCTTGCATGTAGGCAAACTGGAAAAGTGACAGGTAGCTGTCCAGCCCCTTTTTGAAAATATGTATTTATATAAGGATATTCACAATAATACAGTAACTGTGGTGACATAGGAGACAAAGTAACATAATTAGTTATAATTTCTCAAAAATGTATTTGCATTTTATTTGTACAGTTTTTTATCTGAAAAATAATGGGCAAATATATAGAGGACAAAGTTAATGAAATGAAATTTAGAGATAGATAAGTTCCCTCTTCAAGAAAATACTTTAATGATGAACTTGAAAATACAAATATTAAGAGTCACTTTGCACTTGCAGGTAGCTATTATATGAAATTTGAGGTTAAATATCTCAAATGATGATAACTGACTGAATACCCACATTTCACATTCCTCTCAATCTTAACATTTTTAACTAAGGCCTTCAAGTTAGTATATCCCAGTAAAAACCTTTTATATTTAAAAAATTATTTGTTTTTATTGTGTTAATACGTATATAACATAAAATTTACCATTTTAACAATTTTAAGTGTACAGTTCAGTTATATTAAATACGTGTACATTGTCATGCAACCCTCAACTCTATCCGTCTCCAGAACATTTTTATCTTAGCAAACTGAAACTCTCGTATCCATTAAATACTATTCCCTATTCTCCACCCCCTCCAACCCCTAGTAACCACCATTCTACTCTCTGTCTGAATTTGTATGAAATTTGTATGAATTTGACTACTTTATATAACCTCATATAAGAGGAATCATACAGTGTTTTCCTTTTGTGACTGACTAACTTCACTTAGCGTAATGTCTTCATGATTTATCCATGTTGTAACATGTGTCAGAATTTTCTTCTTTTTGAGGCTGAATAATATTTCATTTTGTGTATAAACCACATGTTGTTTGTCCATTCAATTGTCAGTGGACCCTGGAGTTGCTTCCAGCATTTGGCTCTTATTAACAATGCTTCTACGAGCATGGGTGTGTAAATACCTGTTTGAATCCCTGCTTTCAATCCTTTTAAATGTATAGCCATAGTGAAATTGGTGGATCCTATGGGAATTTTATGTTTAATTTTTTGAGGAATTTCCATACAGTTTTCCACAGAGGCTGTACCATTTTACATTCCCACCAGCAATGCACATAGTTCTAATTTTTGCACATCATCGCCAACATTTATGTATGTGTGTATGTATGTATTTATTTAATAGCATCCTAACAGGTGTGAGGTGGTATCTCCTTGTGGTCTTGATTTGCTTTTCTCTTATGATTAATGATGTGAGCATCTTTTCATGTGCTCATTGGCCATTTGTATGTCGTTTTGGGAGAAATGTCTGTTCAAATACTTTGCCCCCTTTTTAATCAGGTGGTTTGCTTTTTGTTTTGAGTTATAAGCATTCTCTAGAAATTCTGGATATTAATTATCGGATACATGATTTGCAAATCTTTTCTCCTATTCCTTGGGTTGTCTTTTCACTTTTTTAATAGTGTTCTTCGATGTACTAAAGTTTTTAATTATGGTGAAATCTAATTTACTTATTTTTCTTTTGTTGTCTCTGATTTTAGTGTCATGTCCAAGAAGTCATTGCCAAAGCTTAGGTCATGGAGCATTTCCCGTATGATATTTTTCTAAGACTTTTATAGTTTTTTAGCCTTTATCCTCAGGCCTTTGATCCATTTTGATAAAACAGTTAATTTTTGTATGTGGTCTTTTGTTAAGAGTCCAACTTCATTATTTTCCATGTGGATATTCAGTTTTCCCAACACCATTTGTTGAAAAGACTATCCTCTCCTCATTAAATGATCTTGGCATCCTTGACTAAAATTATTTGACCATACATGTGAGTTTATTTCTGAGGTTTCTATTCTATTCCATTGTTCTATAGGTCTGTTATTATGCCAGTACCACACTGTTTTGATTGCTGGAGATTTGTAAGTTTTTAAGTCAGGAAGTGTGAGACCTCCAGCCTTGTTCTTCTTCCTCAAGATTGTTTTGGCTATTTGGGGTCTTTTGCAGTTCCATACAACTTTGTTCTTTCTCAAGATTGTTTTGGCTGTTAAGGATCCCCTGAGATTCCATATGAATTTTAGAATGGATTTTCCTATTTCTGCAAAAATATCCTTGATATTTTGAGCAAAAATAAGGTATGATCTGGTGGAAAGCAGTTAAACGTTTTAACTTTATTTTTCTTGAGCAATAGGTCATGAGATTCTTCCTATCTGAACAGAAAATGTTAATATATATAATTCTTCCCATCAAGTGACTGAAATATAAATTTTAGTTACTGGCTTTTGTCTCCAACTGTGCATCTAAAATAGCTCTACTCTGGGTCTGGGGGGACAGAATGCTAAGTGGA
The DNA here is from genome assembly GCF_026419965.1 of Kogia breviceps. Lineage (NCBI taxonomy): Eukaryota > Metazoa > Chordata > Mammalia > Artiodactyla > Physeteridae > Kogia > Kogia breviceps. Next base: position 6,700,297 of record NC_081324.1, on the reverse strand, counting down.
CTGAGAACTTAGGAGCCTTTAAGTTGCTTTTTACCTTTGCTGTTTTTCCACACTGACTGCTAGGAATAAAAGAGTATGTGACTAGCTAGTAGCCAACCAGTGCTATGGAAAATACAGCCCAACCTGAGAGATATTAAATTTACCTTTTAAAGAATTCTCATATTGTAACAGCCTTTTGTTTCAATACACTATGCAGTGAATCCACAGGAAATCAATTATAGAGACTCCTAACATTTTTCTCAAATCTCCCTTGTAAAGCTAGTTGAGGAGACCTGACCTCATGGGTACAGATGTCCTCTCCTCATTTTCCTTTCTTTTCCCTCTTTCCAAATATTTAATTTTGAATTTGTTTTAGACAATCTTTCAGAATCACAAACTGTTAGAACTATAAGTCACCTTAGTAAGTGTTTATTCTAACTACCTATTAACTTATTTAAAAATTTAAAACAGTACACATTTTCCAGTATTATTTCCTCTGCTCTGAGAGAAACTTCTTAGTCCCTCATTATTTCAAATCAAATTTACAACATACCTTCTGTGCCAGTTTGTGCATTTGTGTTTTGTATGAGTCACCCCTGTCTTGCTATATAAGATGGAATGTCCGGAATGATGTGAGTTACAGACTTGAGGGCCTCAGGTTTCCTTTGCTCTTACTTAGTGTTCAGTAAATGTTACTGTTCAAATGACTCCTAATTAATGAAATGTAATTAATGGAAAATGTTGACCTCTGGAGAAAGGACAAATTAGAGGTTGTTTGTCTTTTTTTTTTTTTTTTTTTGCGGTACGCGGTCCTCTCACTGTTGTGGCCTCTCCCGTTGCGGAGCACAGGCTCCGGACGCACAGGCTCAGCAGCCATGGCTCACGGGCCTAGCCACTCCATGGCATATGGGATCTTGTGTGTGTCCTGCATCGGCAGGCGGATTCTCAACCACTGCGCCACCAGGGAAGACCTGTTTGTCTTTTTGACTATTCTAATCTCAACATAGCTATACCCATTAGACCTGATAAGACAGTAGAAAATTTCACTGCTTACTGAGCTCCTGAACTATAATTGGGGCACAAGTGGAATCGTCTTTTCATAGACATGCCTTAGTATTGCAGAACCTGTTTAAAACAATTAAAACAATTCACAAAAAGGCTTATTGTTCCCAGGAAATATTTGCATCCAGAAAGGTAAACTTCTAAAGATGAATCAAACTTCTGTAGCACAAAGGACTAAAATGGTACACAAGGTATCCCTACTGCACAGCATATAAATATTAGGTAATATATACATAACTGATTCAAAAGATAAATAGCCATGCAAAAAACAAAACCCAGTAAATCTCCCGAAATCAAAACCCAGATTTCAGGAGAGCCTTTTAGAGATGAGCAACAGTTTACACCTCACTAACAGGATAAAGGAGAAAAATCTGACTTTTCAATAAATTCATAAAAGGCATTTGACAAAATCTAACACTTCTTCATGAAAAAAACAATCAGCGAAGTGGGGTTAGAAGGGAATTTCTTCAGTTGGATAAAGGGAAGCTATACAAAGCAATAGCTAACATCATAATTAATGTCGAAATACTGGTCACTTTCAACTAAGACTGGGTACAAGGCATGGATGTTTACTTGTACTGGAGATCCTAGCCAGTGAAATTAAGAAAGAAAAAGAAAGAAAAGACATTAAGATCAGAAAGGAAGAAATAAAATATTTTTATTTGCAGATGACATGATTCTGTCCGTAAAAAAATCCAAAGAAATTTTTAAAAAAATCTTACTAGATCTAACAAGTGAATTTAGCAAGGTTCAGAATTGAAGCTCAATATACAAAATAAATTTGTTTCTGTATATAAAGAAAGAAATAAAATTTAAAAATACTACTTACATTAGAATAAACATCAAAATATACTCAAGATCATATATAGTAAAATATGTGCATGACCTTTGCAATAAAAAGCATATACTGCAGTGAAAAATTAAATAAAATCTTAGTAAATAGAGAGTTATAACATGTTCATGGGTCAAAATACCTAATATATTGCTAGGGTGTAAGTTCTCTCTAAATTAGTCTATAGATACAATGTAACACAGCAAGCTTTTGTTTGGGGGTCAGAAATTGATAAATGGATTCTAAAATATATATGGAAATGCAAAAGGGCTAGAGGAAATAAAATCATCTTGATAAAGTAGAAAATTGGAAGAATTACCATACCTAATTTCATGACTTAATATAAAACTGCAAGTCAGACTATGTGATGTCAGTGTAAGGACAGATGAATAGGTCAATGGAACAGAACAGAGACCAGTAATAGCCTCCTACTAATATGATCAATTAATTTTTGCAAAGTCACCAAAGACATTCAATGGAGATAAGAATTATTTTCAATAAAGAGTGCTGAAACAACTAGAAAATTATATGGAAAAAAATGGTCTTTTGCACCCTACAGTAAAATTATTTGAGGGTGATTTTAGTCCAAACTTCAAATGTAAAACTCAAATCTAAATATAAAACTCACATCTTCAAATATAAACATAACACATTTATGTCTTTGGGATGTCCAAAAAAAGAACCATAAAAGAAAAAAAAAGTAATTACGGCATATTTATATTATGGATGTGTGCTTAGCAATAAAAAGCAATGAACTACTGATAAACATAGAGCATGGGAAAAAATTATTTGACCAAATGGAAGCCAGTCACAAAAGTGTACAGACTATATGATTCCATTTGTAAGAAATTATAGGACAGGCAGCACTCATTTTTTCATTTCTGGTGATGTACATCATAATGGTGGCTGACTCTACAGGTACCATTTGACTTAATGGGAGCACAGAGGAACTTTCTGTGGTGATAGAATTATTTTGCGCTATCATGATTAGAGTGTGGATTTCCTCCTGCCAGATGTCAGCAAACTTCCTGAGATCTGTGCATTTCATTATATGTACATTAAGCTTCAATAAAAAAGATTAAGAAATTGAATTATGGATCCAGAGCAGCATATATTAAAAATTAACTCACATGAGGTGAATCAAAGGAAAATTATAGGGTAATATGAAAGACAAAGAGAAAAATCTTAAAAGAAACCAGAGAGAAGAGACAGATGACCAGTAAAGGAAAATGATTAGAGTGACAGCAGAGAAAATAGCAGTCAATCTAGAATTTTATTTCCAGAGTAACTATGATTCAAAGTGAGGGGAAATAGAGACATTTTCCAGATAAAATTCAGAATTCTTACTGATAAACTGCAAAGTGCAGAAAATTCTAAAATTAATTAAACCCATAAGGAAGGAAGGTCATGGAGCCACGAGAAATCTCTCAGTCCCCTGGAATGTGATGGAGAGAGCAGGTTCCTCCAGGGCACTCTGTGGTCCTCATCTGTGTGCAGAGCTCCAGCACCTGGACTTGACCTTTGCGTCAGCTGTGGAATTCACTTCCATCCAGTGCTGGAGCTCTTTCCCAGGAGCTGCAGCAGGTTTGGGGTTTGGTTGCTACAGTGGTATGGCTGCAGCCCGAGGTGCAGCTGGCTACATGGTTGGGAGCAGAAAGAAGGCACAGGGTGGGAGGGGAGGAAGTTTTACGGGCTGCAACTTCTAGAGGCAACTCTGAACCTTTCTTTTTCACATGGATTCTTCCCCCTGTTTGTGGCGGAAATACCTTTTTTAGTGGTATTTACGTTAGCCATTGAATAACTGCTCTGATAACGTGTGAGGATCCTGAAAATTAGAGCTCTGTCATTATTTTGAAATACTCGACATGGAAAAGTTCAATGTGGTTTAAAATCCTTTCTTGTTGCAAGAAATTTCAATATGACCCTTGTTACTGAAAGAAACAGAAGTGTGGTTAAGTTCTTTAAAGGTAGTTCCAACTATCGTACATTTTTAAAGTTTTGGAAAAGTAGCTTTACATTTTTACCATGCACTTTGTGTGAACAGTTTCTGGTCAAAGGTGACTATCAAAAATTTGAAGAGATCATCATTAAAAGGTCTTGTTCAGGAAGTGCATACAGATATTTCAAGCATCAAACCTGATGTTGAAATATATATCCAAAGTAGCTTCAAGATTCTCATTTATAGATTTGAAAAATATTTGGAAATGTTATACATATTTTATATTTAATGTCTTCCCCAGAACTTCCCCCAACACACACTAATTCTTCCTGTTACAACTATATAATAAGAAAACGTAATGAGGTTCTGAACCAAGTATGAACCAAGATGCTCCTGAATTCCTCTAGTTTACCTGAGTGTAGCAAATAAATAATTCCATTTTCTCAATATATCATGATATAAAAATGTAAGGGGGCATACATTAGAGTATATGAATATACAGATTTTTTTCAAGTATATATTGGACATTTAAAATCTGTCTCCATAATAGAACAAAAGAGGACGAAAATAATAAGTGTAAATCAGAAAATAACAGAAAGTGAAGATACAGTATGGGTGAGCGTGATAGGGAGCATGGTCCCCAAATATGTCCATGCCCTAATCCCTGGAATATGTTGTTATATTCTGCAGGGACTTTGCAGATATTGTGAAGGATCACAGACTCTAAAACAGGGAGCTTATCCTGGTTTATCTGGGTGAGCCCAATCTAATCACACAAGCCCTTGAAAGCAGAAAATTTCCTCTGGCTGGAATCAGAGAGAGGGAGTAGAAGGAAAAGTCAGAGAGATTTGGACCATGAGAAGGGCCCAGCCCACTCTTGCCAGAGAGGGACCACCAGGGAACACACCCAGAGGTGTGGGCAGGCTATAGGTACAGAGTGCATCTCCTCCCTGACAGCCAGCAAGGAAACAGGACTTCAGTCCTATGACCATAAGGAGCTGAGTTCTGCCAACAAACTGAATGAGCTTGGAAGTGGATTCTTCCCCTGGAGGCTCCAGAACGTTACACAGCCCTGCTGACTGATTTTGATATTTACTCTCCCAGTGATTTCATGGATTGAGTGGTTCATCTTCTCTTCATTGATCTACGAATATGCCTAGTTCTGGGCTTGCCCCCCTAGTCCAGGGTGTAGCTGTGAATTCAGGTCTGTTCCCAACTCACTGAATGTTCCCAGGCTCTCCAGCATCTAGACACATAGTAGAATTGCAGCTTCTGGCCCTTCTGGTGCAACGGGATTGTGGGCTGAGTTTTGTCTAACGAATTATGAGCAAAAGTGATCATTTGACTTTCAGTGAGAAACTATCCAGGGCCAGCGATGTTCCAGTTAGTGGCTGCTTGGAATCTGGAATAAAGATTAAATAAAGAATAAAAATTGGGCTTCCTTGGTGGCGCAGTGGTTGAGAATCCGCCTGCTGATGCAGGGGACACGGGTTCGTGCCCCGATCTGGGAAGATCCCACATACCGCGGAGCAGCTGGGCCCGTTAGCCATGGCCGCTGAGCCTGTGCATCCGGAGCCTGTGCTCCGCAACGGGAGAGGCCACAACAGTGAGAGGCCCGCGTACCACAAAAAAAAAAAAAAAAAAAAAAGAATAAAAATTCTTGGAATCCAGAATAAAGACAGTGCAGAGCAGAACACTCAGCAAACCTGAGAAGGACATGTAGCTTGTAAAAGAAATAAAACCTTTGGGATTTGGGGGTTGTTTCTGTTCTGTATGTTTGAAATAGTTCATAATTAAATACAATTAAAAACTTTAAAAAACTTCATATAGAAGAATATATGGAAAGGATGAAGTTGAACGGAATCTTGTGGGATTTTGACTCTTCTGGGCAGCCTTCCACCTGGATAGTGGCCAGGAGCCAGCTGTGCCGGGGTTGGCAGCTATCATGGTGGAGCTGAGTTCAGCATAGGGCAACATAAAAAGTCCAATGGGCCAACCTTCAAGGCCAAGGACGTTAGTGATCCCCAAGGAGCTCTACCGCAGTGGAGAGAGCACGTGCCTGGAGATTCTGACATCAGAATCAGAAGGGTGGTCAATATCAGAGGGTTATCAGCACTTGGTCTTGGTCCCAGGAACTGATGTTCAAGTACTATTCTTCAGTTTCTCAGAGAATGAGAGAAGCAAAGCCAAACTTATCTAAAGGAAGTAGACTATTAGTTCCTTGGGTTTTTAAGTAAAACTAAAAGACACATTTTTCATTTTCACCAAGAACTTTATCGAACAACATATTCACCATTTTGTTCCACTACCTTCTGCCATTTTTCAGGCAATTTCATAATCCCATCTTCCCAAAACTTTTAATCTGTTTGAGCAAAGAACTGTTCCAGGTGCCTTTTACAGTCTTCCAGGGAATTGAAAGTTTTTCCATTAAGAGAATTTTGTAAAGACCAAAATAAATGGAAATCTGAAGGTGCAATATCTGCTGAATACGGCAGATGAATCACAACTTCCCAGCCAAGCTGTAACAATTTTTGCCTAGTCATCAAACAAACATGTGGTCTTGCGTTATCCTGATGAAAGATTATGCATTTTCTGTTGACTAATTCTGGACACTTTTCGTCGAGTGCTCCTTTCAGTTGGTCTAATTGGGAGCAGTACTTGTTGGAATTGTTTGGTTTTCTGGAAGGAGCTCATAATAGAGGACTCCCTCCCAGTCCCACCATATACACAACGTCACCCTCTTTGGATGAAGACCGGCCTTCGGTGTGGTTGGTGGTGGTTCATTTCGCTTGTCCCACGATCTCTTCCGTTCCACGTTGTTGTACGGTATCCACTTTCCATCGCCCGTCACAATTTGTTTTAAAAATGGAACGTTTTCGTTACGTTTAAGTTTCACGGGCAGAAACACGGCCAAGAAGGTTTTTTTCATTTAACTTATGTGGAACCGAAACATCAAAGCGATGAACATGACAGATTTTCAGCACTTGATTTGGATATTGTGAGTACGTTGGCTGTCTCCTGTGTGGTATAATGTTGCTTGTTCTCGATCAGCGTCTCGATTTGATCGCCATCAACTTCAACTGGTCTACCCGACCGTGGAGCATCGTCCAGCGAGAAATCTCCAGCACGACACTTTGCAAACCGCTTTTGACACGTTCAGTCAGTCACAGCACCTTCTTTGTACACTGTACAAATCTTTTTTTTTGCATTTCAGTTGCGTTTTAACCTTTCTTGAAATAATAAAGCATAATACGCCAAAAATGTTGCTTTTTGTCTCCCATCTTCAGCGTTAAAATGGCTACACAAAAATTCACCAATCTTGATCAATCTGTTTTTAAATGCATGCCAATATGACAGCTGTCACAGTACAATCTCACAAAATTGTTTCGAATGAAATTAAATACAACTAAGCACTAGTAGAGCCACCTTACAGAAAAAAAGCCGAATGAACTTTTTGGCCAACCCAATAGAAATTAGGATGCAAAGAAAGGAGACAGGGAATCTATTAGTAGAACGGGTGACCAAGCAGATCTGGGTCACCAGCACAAAGGCAGGACCTGTTGGATACTCTCCCCTGCCCAAATTCATATCTGCTCAGAACCCCAGAATGTGATCTTGTTTGGAAATAGGGTCTTTGCAGATAAAATGAGTTAGATGATATTGATAGAGTACCGGATAAGGGTGAGGGTTCTGAATCCGATGACTGATGTCCTTATCAGAAGGCCACGTGATGACACAAGCACAGAGGGAGTCAGCTACATGCCAAGGAACGAGAGGATTGTGGGCAACAATCCTTCAGCTCCTGGGCAACAGCCAGGAGCTGAAGAAGGCAGGAAGGATTCCTCTCGAGAGCCTTCCAAGGGAATGTGACTCTGCCCACACCTTCATTTTGGACTTCGAGTCTCCAGAAGTGTGAGAGAATAAATTCCTGTGGTCTTTAGTCACCCAGTTCATGGTATTTTGTTGTGGCAGCCCAAGGAAATTAATCCAACCTGGACTCTGGGAAAATGAAGTAGGACTTATATTAAGCAACAAGACCTTAAGCCAACCCATGTATTTCCCCTGCTAGGGACCAGGTCGGTCCCAGAATCTACAGTAGGAACAAGGCAGAGGGCCGAGGTTAAGGAGATCCAACCGTGGAAGCTTCAGGCATTTGGCATCAAGGAATCAGGCGAGTTCTAACACTCTTGCTTGCTCCCACATTCCTCCAGTGAGGAGTACAACGCACAAATGATTGTCATTATTTACTGGCAACCACACCTCTGCTCTCAGCCCCTCCCCCTCATCAGGGCAAGAGGCTCTGTGGTGTGCTTCGGTAAAGAGTGTCAGCCCCAGGAGAGGGCTCTTGGCACGGTGAAGAGTTCATCTTCAGTCAAATCATTGACTGAAGATTGCTCTGAAGAGCAACTTCAGAGCTTTCCTCCTATTCTGCATGAAATTGAAATTCCTTCATCATCCTAAGCGGTGCAAGAATCTGCAGTTTACTTTAAACAATTAATGATTGTGAAAATTACAGTTTGTTCTTTTCTATCCCCAGAGGAACACCAAATGGTACTCTGAATGTCATTAATATAATATGCAAATGATCCCTCTGGCACCTTTTCTCAGTTTGGGGTAACCTTGTCAATCAGCCTGTTGGCTCTAATGAGCGATCTGATGATAGTGAGCCCAGCTGCTGAGAAGGTCGCTGAAAACCTTGACCGCCTCTTCTCTGCTTAGGCCTGCGTGACAACGTTTGATGGAAAAGGAAAGAGCTTTGACATTTATCTGAAATCACCTGAGTGCTAATTAAGGACTGTACAGAGATCTTACTGGAATATTTCCTCAAACACAAAGAGCAGCCATCCTTTCAGCTGAGCTGTCTGAATATTTACACGTTATTATATAGATACGATTTCAGAATCTTCTTCAAGTGGGCATGAGGAGGGATGCTAGATCATACAGTGTCATATTTAAAGTTTAGAAACATTATTTCAGCATGAGAAGAAATATTACCGTATGACTGTGTTTTGAAAACTGATGTTCTGATGTTCTGTTAATATCCTTGTACTCTGAGAGACTTTCAATCTGTTTAAATTAAAAAGGAAATGCTGTTTGTTTTTTTTGTTTTTTTTTTTGCGGTACGCGGGCCTCTCACTGTTGTGGCCTCTCCCGCTGCGGAGCACAGGCTCCGGACGCGCAGGCTCAGCGGCCACGGCTCACGGGCCCAGCCGCTCCGCGGCACGTGGGATCCTCCCGGACCGGGGCACGAACCCACATCCCCTGCATCGGCAGGCGGATTCTCAACCACTGCGCCACAAGGGAAGCCCGGAAGTGCTGTTTTATTGTAACTACGTAACTAGGTGGAGAGATAGGAAAACTTTCTTTAAATGTCACTGAAGAGTTCCTAAGAGTAGAAATGAGAGAAACATAAGAAAGCGTGGGGACATTTAGATAAAAGTTTGTTAGCAACTTTAAAAAGTTTTTTATTGAAGTAGAGTTGATTTACAGTGTTGTGTTAGTTTCAGGTGTACAGCACAGTGAGTCAGTTATACGTATATTGATACATACATACATCTGTATCTATATCTATTCTTTTTCAGATTCTTTTCCATTACAGGTTGTTACAAGATATTGAATATAGTTCCCTCTGCTATACAGTAGGTCCTTGTTGTTTATCTATTTTATCTACAGTAGTTTGTATCTGTTAATCCGAAACTCCTAATTTATCTCTTCTTCCCCTGGTGCCCCCATTTCCCCTTTGGTAATCATTAGTTTGTTTTCTATGTGAGTCTTATTTCTGGTTCTGTAAATAAGTTCTTTGGTACCATGTTTTTATATTCCACATATAAGTGATATCATATGATATTTGTCTTTCTCCGTCTGATTTACTTCGCTTGGTTTGATAACGTCTAGATCCATCCACGTTGCTGCAAATGGCATTATTTCATTCTTTAATGGCTGAGTAGTATTCGATGGTACATATGTGCCACATCTTCTTTATCCATTCATCTGCTGATGGACACTTACATTGCTTCCATGTCTTGGCTGTTGTGAATAGTGCTGCAATGAACATTGGGGTGCGTGTATCCTTTTGAATTAGAGTTTTTGGCTAGAAACTTTTAAACGGGTTTTTTTTTTTTTTTTCTGCAAGAATTATTATGAGTAGGAAATTTCCCAAGAGAAGGACTTTTGCTGTGAAACGGAATTAATGGTGACCTTGGATGTCTGATGTGAGCAAAGCACTCTAATAGTTGCTGTGCGTGGATGAAAAATAAGTAGAAGACACAGTCTTTGTCTCGTGAGATGTACATGTTGGGCTGTGTGTGCGTATTTATCTATTTAGCGCATTTGATTTAGTGTTTTTAGCTGGTCTAAAAAGGCCCATCTAAGACATGGGCTTGTATTGAGGGTGTTTTCCAGTCCATACCCAGGAAGCTGAATAGACATGGGCCATCCTATCTGTATCCTCCCAGCTTTGTTTTGTGGTCTTCAAGCAGAGTAAGAAACAGCTGGCAACCGGCTAAAATGTGAAGCTTATCCAATCTGATGCTTTGAGGAGGATACTAGTTTGTTTACCTATTAGGAAAACTGTCAGCGATCGAGGTCAAGTGACCGTGACAGTGAAGTGAAGTAATAACGATTATCATGCTTTCAGATGAGGCCCAGAGAGACCCCACGGCTACCAGGTGGTGGAACAGTCCAACCGCCTGCCCTCCGCCACTGCATAATGCTCTCCTCCACCCAGATCAGACAGAAAGGCATAAGCTGTAGGTCAAAGCAGTGATTTGAGTCTCTCCCTCCTGAAAATCCAATGTAAATACCTTCACAAAGTGACCGTGATTAAAATATTCTTTTGCAACACTTCTTGGGCCTTAACTTTCTTGGACCCTAACCTGCTTGAGACAGGTGCTGGCGTCTGGGGTCTGGATTTGCGTGATGACCAAGACCCACCCGCCTTCCTCCCCACACCCCACCCCTGTGTCCACTGTACACACACACACACACACACACACCCTGGGCCTGCTTGCTAAGCTAAAAGCGACTTAACCAACCAAGCAGACATTCCAACTTTCCTAAAATGCTTAGAGGGGAAGTGGTGTTGCTTCACCAGTACTCTTTGTCGTGGTGGGTGCTGATGGCAGGTAGTATCAGCTGCTGTGATGTTACCTGCCTCCCAGCAGTTCCTCTGCTCAGACAGCAACTGCCACCCGCAGGAGGCCGGCTCATCTCCTACCCCAGCAAACATCAGCCGCTGACTTGCTGTCACGGGGTGCAGAAGACCAGCCCCCCCACCTCGAGGGGGCCAGCACCACAGTACCACATAGGCACTGGGCTTCCTTCCCCTTGGAGGAGTTGAAGCCAGTCCCAAGCTGAATCCATTCTTGTTCATTCCTCCGGCTCTGCATACTTCCTTCCCTGCCCTCAGCCTGAGGATACGCCCTCAGCAAACCTTCTGTGACCCAACCTAAGAGGGTTGGAAACAGACTCCAGGACAGGGGTCTCAGCAGCTGGACCACGATGAGGACGTCCTCCTGTGGTCACTGGCTGGGGTTGGAGGTGGAGCAGGGTGTACTCACTGGCACAGTATCTCTGCATTTCAGAAATATGGGAAATGGTGAGCCAAGGATGGCGGAGTTGGCGGCTGCAGCTAAGAGCCATTGATTCATCAAGAGACAAAATGACAAACTAGTGACCAGCCGTAAATCAAAGTAGGAGTCACTAATCACCAGGACAAAGCAAATCAAAACCATCATGAGATCTCGCCTCACACCTGTTAGGATGGTCATTGTGAAAAACAAAGCAAAACACAAGATAAGTGTTGGTGGGGATGTGGAGAAAGAAACCCTTGTACATTGTTGGTGGGAATGTAAATTGGTGCAGCCACTACGGAAAACAGTATGGAGGTTCTGAGAAAAATTAGAAATGGAACTGCTGTATGATCCAGCAATCCCACTTCTGGGTATTTATCCAAAAGGATTGAAATCAAGAGCTTGACAAGATATCTGAATTCCCACATTCACTGCAACATTATTCACAATAGCCATGATTTGGGAACAACCAAAGTATTTATTGAGGGATGAATCAATAAGGAAAATGGGGTTTATACATAGAATAGAATATTATTCAGCCAGAAAAAAAAGAAGGAAATCCTGGGGCTTCTCTGGTGGCGCAGTGGTTGAGAATCCTCATGCCAATGCAGGGGACACAGGTTCCAGCCCTGGTCTGGGAAGATCCCATGTGTCGCAGAGCAACTATGCCCATGCGCCACAACTACTGAACCTGAGCTCTAGAGCCCGCGAGCCACAACTACTGAAGCCCATGTGCTGCAGCTACGGAAACCTGCTCACCTAGAGCCCGTGCTCCACAACAAGAGAAGCCACCGCAATGAGAAGCCCACGCACCGCAACCAAGAGTAGGCCCCGCTCGCCGCAACTGGAGAAAGCCCGTGCGCAGCAACAAAAACTCAATGCAGCCAAAAATAAATAAATAAATAAACGTTTAAAAAAAAAAAAAGAAGGAAAATCCTGCTACATGAAACAATGTGGATAAACCTGGAGGACATGTATGCTACGTGAAATAAGCCAGACACAGAAGGATAAATACTGCATGATTCTACATAGATGCAGTGTCTAAAATAGTCAAACATACAGAAGCAGAGAGAGGAGAGTGTAGGTGGCTGCCAGGGGCCGGGGTAGGGAGGAGTTGCTGTTCAGTGGGTTTAAAGTTTCAGTTAAGCAAGGTCATTGAATTCTCAAGATTTGCTGTACAGCAAGCATCATGGCTGTAGTTAACAATACTGTGTGGTGCACTTAGAAAAATATGTATCTCATTTTCCTCTTGGGGCCAGTGGCCGACCCGAGACATACTCTTTTCACGCTGACAGCAGAAGGGCAAGAGTGTAAATTCAACCACACAAACGTGATGTAAACCTCCTCCTAAAAGATCACACGGGCCGAAACAATTCCACGTAGGGCCAAAAGTCAAGGGGGGGAAATACACTCCCTCCACGAGGGTATGGGGAAGGGAGTGTGCAATTTTAACAGCAACTTAATCTACCCCCTCATCTATTGTGCCACTTATTTCAATATTGTATTTTTCATACATAATACTTCTGTTTGGCTCTCTTTCATTTTTTTCTTCTTTTGTGTTAATACCATCCTTTCGCAGCCATCTAATATGTATATTATGCAAATGAAAGTTCTTGGTTCATCTATTATTAACTTGTTGTCTGTTGGAATCTGTATTTCTGGTTTGTTATTTTCCTTAGGGATGGGTGTGTCCCTCGAATGTTACGTTATTTTGTTTTGTGGCTGAACCCCATTTATGTCAGCTCCAAGAGGCTTTGTCAGTAGGGGTGAAGGAACTTCCAGTGGGTGACCTCCAAGCAGAGAAAACAGAGCCAATCATTCCTTAGACTGTGGTTCTCTAGCCCTGAGGGTTTGAAGGAGAGAAAGGGGAGAGGGAAGCGATTGATTCCTTCCCACCTGCACCCACCAGGCTGTCCTGCTCCGATTTTACTCCTGATGATTTAAGTGATGAAGCAGAGGGTGTCTTACCCAGACCACACGTGTGTACAGTCAGAGGGGACCCACTGCCTGGAGATTCCCTGCAACTCCTGCCTTGGAATGCTGCTGACCTCCCTTTTCTACTTTCTTCTGCTCTGAGAGGCCTGTGTTGTGCCCATAATGACCTTAAGTTGGATCTTGGGTATTCAAGGACTTAAGGCAAATAACTCTTAAAAAATATGATTCAATTAAAAAGCATGTACTTTTTCTACGTCACTGATTTCTTATTCGTATGTAAAATGGCCCCTCTTCCAGTGGCATCCCATGAAATGGGAATGCATAGCACAGACTGAGATGTGGTTTAACGGGACGTGTTAAATAAACACATCTGAGAACCATTTAGTCAAGTGTAGATTTGTGTGTTTAGGAGGCAAACAGTGAGCTTCATCTTTGTACCACGGCTCCACATCCTACTGTAGTCGGTTCAGTCTCAAAATGTAAGGAATCCGCCGGGTAGTGGAGGGAAACATTTTAATTTCTTTTTCCAGCTCTTTCATTCTAATACCAAATGTCATTGTAAAACAAATGCAATGCCATTCTAAAATATTTATTAGATTCTTACAGTGAAATACCGGTTGTGCTTCAGAAAGAAGTTTCATAAGATCTCTTAAACCCCCACTAAAATGATCCGACCTTCTTGTGCCTTCTGACAATGTAAACCTCGTCTTCACCCTGAAGCACTAAATATATGTATAAAATTATTTGCAAAATTCACATGTGTGGCAGAAATACTGCATATTCAAATCAAGGGCCGTCCAGGCTCTGAGCCTTCAGCCTTTGGGGAGGACGGGCTGTCCCGGACGCTCCTCCCCTGAGGGCCTGGACTCAGTACCCAACTGAGGGAGGGGCTCAGCACCCACCCTGGCTGCTTCTACGAGCAGGTAGGAAATTGAAATTGTTCACCCCGAGGTTTCTCTTCACCGGATGCAGGCACGCGGCTTTCCGTGCTGGTCGATTTATTCATCCACGCCCTCAGTACTGTGAACTAAGCACGAGACACACACTGAGGAAGCGCCGATGAACACGCAGACCAGGTACCTGTCCTCAGACATGTTATGGCCGCAGCAACCCGACAGGGCTGCTCCTGTCTTTCCTGGGCACGTGACAGTCCACTGACCAGCAGCTAAGTTCCGTGCAGGTGGCAACGTTCTGACTGGCCTTCCGCCCTCTACGGTCAGCGTGTGCTCCTTGTGAATCTGTACCGCAGCTTGCTGTTTCATTTTTAGAAGCATCTGCAGCTCTCTATGTGCTGTGGCTGTAAGAAGCGAGTTGGTTTTTTCTTTTTTTTTTTTTTTTTTAAGCTAGCCCACTATGGAAGGTCTTTGCTTCTCTGACTATACCTTGAACTGAGTTTGAACCCCTGAGCTTGTCATTTTCTCTCTGCATCTCTCCCGTGCATTCAGAAACCACTACCCAAACCCTGCAGTCCTTCAAATCATCGTCGCTACAAGTTACAATCAAATGAAGCAGCCACTTGGTTTCCCAAAGCCTTTTCTTTGATAGAACTTTTATCTCAGGCTACCACAGGTGATTAAGTTATGACAGTGCCATTTCAAGCCATAGTGTACTAGGTATCCATTTCCCCTGCTAATAAGGAGATCACTTCGTTCGAGCTCAAACAGCGCAGCAGATCACTACGAGACTTTGGCTTAGAGTGAGTGTTTCCTGGGACCACTGCTGGTACTGTTACATGTCAGGGTCCTTTAAGGGAAATAACCTAGATATTGTGCCACGAGGGGACTTCATCAAGGGAATAACTTCTTAAAATGTTGGAAAGACCAGAATGGAGGGGGCAGGGTAACTCAGAACTTGCTGGTTGAATCTGCTACTGACCGCGGATCTCCGAGAGCACAGGGGAGCAGGGCACGCGGGTGCTGAAACTGACAGGAAGGGGTGGCCCGGACCACGGCTGGGATGGTGAGGGGATTCGTCTGAGGGTGAGGAAAGCTGGGAGAGGGGCGCCTTAGCCAGTGCTGGTGCCAGGGAGGAGGAGCTTCGTAGGCTGTTCTGGGACCACAGGGGACGAATAGGGCAACATCCAGAAACCCTGCCAGGTGAGGAGGCAGGGGCAAGGGAAGGACGGGGCGGGGGGAGGAAAGGAAGAAGACTTCACTCACCATCTAGCCTTCCCTTCTGCTTCCGCAGCCTAGGAATAATCGCTAACGGGAAGCCCAGTGATGAGGCAGCCAGGGAGAGAGTGTGTGGACACCTAGCTCCAGCCTTACTGAGCGAGAAATGATGGGCAGGTGTGGGTGAAGTGGCAAGGAAATAATTGGTACAAAGGGATTTACATTGACAAGCAAACAAACAAATTTTAAAAAACAGGTGCGAACTTATCTCTCTGTTGCCACCATAGCTGGGAACATCCATTATTGGTATTCGACCCCCAATGATTCCTTGGACGTATTTTTGATAGAATTATAATAATATAACAAATACAGGGGAACGATAATGCAAAGATATACAGCTACAACAGCTGCCAAGGACCAGTTCCCAGATGATCATGTTTCCTGATATTTGAATGCCCGCTGCCTTGGCCACAGGGGCTGAAGGCCTGGGCACTCTTCTATGCGCACTCTTTTATTATCTCTTCACCATTATGCTTCAACTTGCCGGGAAATGTGGAAGGATTCTCTACATTAGACCTTATATGGCTTTAAGAACCTGTTCAGTACTCTCTGGTCATATCCTGCTACCGGTTTGATTAGAAGTTAGATAACGATGAGGAAAAGAAGTCTATAGAAGGAAATCGTGTGCACTTACGCACACACAGTGTAATGACATTGGAAACTGACGGGACCTAGCAAGTCAGGGTAGAAAGCGCTAATGACCAAAGATGTATATGTATGTGTGTATGTATTTTTGGAAAAAACTTAAAGATAATGAGGAGGTCCCTTCAAGAAAGGGGTCCCCCTACACGGCTTTTGAAGTGAGAAAATCATCTAGCATTGAAGCAGCGTGGAGACTCCAATTCTGGAGACGGTCATCTCAAATCAGTCCAGGGAAGAATCTACTTTGGACATAATATAGACTGTACATGTGTATAGATTCTCCAGATTGCAAATCATTGCCACTCACATCATATGTGTCAAGCCTTATAGCCCAAGCTGTAAGGCGTACAGTGTAATGAGTCTTACAGTGCACATGCTACCAGCTTCCTTTTACGGGACTGGAGCTCTTACAGAGATTACCTTCTTGCCTCACATCCCAGAGCGAGAGGATTGGTCTGACTCAGGCCCCCGGTGCCCGTGTCTGTTCTGCTGACCCTTCCCCCCACCAAGCCTTTGTCCCCCGTCCTTGGCTGTAAACCCCTCAGGTCGGCTGCCTCCCTGACTTGCTGTGGCTGCTGAGATAGCTCCCAATGGATCTCTCCACCTCCAGCTGTGACCCCCGTCCTCAGATAGTGGAGGAATGATCTGCTCACGTTATTTCTATTATTTGCTTGAGTCCTGTTACCCCCAGAAAAAGGGCACCCAGTCTTCGGCGAGGCTCACAGTGGTGCGTGCCCTGTGCTTCTACACTGCTGACGGCGTCCAGGCGGTTAGCTGTGCTCTTTCTTACCTCCTTGTCTGGCACACCTGCGCCCTCTACCCCGTCTTTCCCATCTGCCTGGAACGTTGAGCTCATTTCATCACAGTCTGTCCTGGGGGTTCTTCCTCTTTGTAAAGGGAGGTTGTTGTATCTCAGCATCACAGCACGTCTCAGAATGCCCTGCTTTTTGCTCCTGGGATTGAATCCTGTTCCAACTTTTACTAACTTTAGAAAGACACCGGGAAATAATGGTGACCATGAGAATGAACGTTTACTGAGTGTGGATTCCGTGCCAGGCACTGTTCTGTCATATGTGTATCAATTCGTTGAATTCTCCCAAGGGCCTCACGAGGTAGATAATATTACTCCTTGCATTTTATGAGTTGATTCATTTCATCCTCAGAATTGTCCAATTTCTCTGAAAGCTATTGTTAGCCACGTTTTGCAGAAGAGAAATTCCGGGCACAGAGAGGTCAACTACCTTGCCCAGGGTGACACAGCTACTGAGTTGTGGAGCCCGGTTTGGAACTCCTCCCGAAGAGCCTTGACCTGCAGGGGTTCCGTTGTTGGGTCCCCAGCACCTACTCAGTAAATGTTTGCTGATTTGAATTCAATGTAAATTAGAGGGAATATTTGTGATAACTGTGGAAAGTGTTTCCTGATTTAAGATTGGAGAGGTAAGAAATGTCTGTGAAGAAAAACATGCTTTCAGACTCCCTGGGACCTCTTTTAGCATATTAACGAGTTCAACTTCCAAATCCTGGGGATAGAAAGACAGGTTATAGGAGGTCAGGTCTGATTTTTTTCACAAATGGAGGAACAGCAGTTTATACTATATTCTTTGAAGTGCTGTCTCTCATTTATGATCGAATTAGAATGCTTTTTCATTAAGGCCACCTCTGTGCCCAGTGTCCCCTACGAAAGACCAGATTTTGAGACAATTATTGATTTCAAGGTCAGGGAGAGGAATTTTAGGGCATATAGCCCCCCTATAAAATTTCATACACACTGGAATGGTTATTCCACCTATGAACCTTAATGATTTTGATTAAAAAATAGCTATACTGAATGCTAAGAAAAATACAGTCTAGTCACTAATGGAACTGATATTTCATTGCTTCAGTTTTGACTAATTTTCCAGTCATGACTTTTCTTGGAGGGCCATAGCAAGATAATGCACTGGGGAAGCTAATTATTTGGGGGTGTAGTTTGGTTAAAAATGACAACCCAGGGCTTCCCTTGTGGCGCAGTGGTTGCGAATCCGCCTGCCGATGCAGGGGACGCGGGTTCGTGTCCCGGTCCGGGAAGATCCCACGTGCCGCGGAGCGGCTGGGCCCGTGAGCCGTGGCCACTGCGCCTGCGCGTCCGGAGCCTGTGCTCCGCAACGGGAGAGGCCACGACAGTGAGAGGCCCACGTACCGCAAAAAAAAGACAGCCCAATTCTTTTTTTTTCTAGAAAATTTATGTGATAGAATGATAAAGATACAGCCCTAGAATTGGATGAAAAATGAGTTGTCAAGAAAGATTTGATTTTCAAATACGCAGAGGTGGAAATGGAAACTAAATCAAAGATGGATTTTGTTAGAGGCATGACAGAGAGTGGTCGCTCAGTGATTGCTTTGGGGGGAAGGTGCACAGGTGGAGACTTGGAAAGGGCGTGAGGTCAGGGTTCATGCGGGGGAGTTAGCAGCTGTGATTTTAGAGGCAGGAAGACCGAGTTAGTGCATTACCATAAGGCCCAAAGGAAGCCTTTCAGCGAGAAGGGAGTGGTAAAGAGTTTCATGTGCCAGAAAATGTCAAGGAGAATGGAAGTTGAAAAAACGATCATTTGATTTGGGGAGAAGCCGGTCGTTCCCTTAGTTCCCGGGGCATTGCAGTGGTGAGGTTGTTTCCTGCCCTCTCCAGGTAAGTGCTAATGGTCATTGATGATATAACCTGACTTTTCCAAGATACCTTTATTTCTATTTATTTATTATTGGTTCTCTTCCATGTGCTTTATTTTTTAACATCTTTATTGGAGTATAATTGCTTTACAATGGTGTGTTAGTTTCTGCTGTACAACAAAGTGAATCAGTTATACATATACACATGTTCCCATATCTCTTCCCTCATGCGTCTCCCTCCCACCCTCCCTATCCCACCCCTCTAGGTGGTCACAGAGCACCGAGCTGATCTCCCTGTGCTATGCGGCTGCTTCCCACTAGCTATCTATTTTACGTTTGGTAGTGTGTATATGTCCATGCCACTCTCTCACTTCCTCACAGCTTACCCTTCCCCCTCCCCGTGTCCTCAAGTCCATTCTCTACGTATGTGTCTTTATTCCTGTCCTGTCCCTAGGTCCATCAGAACCTTTTTTAGATTCCATATATATGTGTTAGCATGCAGTATTTGTCTTTCTCTTTCTGACTTAGCAAGATACCTTTAAAAAGAGAAAACATGTGATTCATCAAGGGCCTGCAATGAATCATGAAGTGGATAAGTGTGGTGTAATCAGTGTAGTATCCTTTTTTTAAAAAAATTTATTTATTTATTTATTTTATCTTTGCGTTTGGGTCTTCACTGCTGCGCACGTGCTTTCTCTAGTTGTGGTGAGTGGGGGCTACTCTTCGTTGCGGTGCATGGGCTTCTCACTGCGGTGGCTTCTCTTGTTGTGGAGCACAGGCTCCAGACGTGCAGGCTTCAGTAGTTGTGGCACACGGGCTCAGTTGCTCCGCCGCACGTGGGATCTTCCTGGACCAGGGTTCAAACCTGTGTCCCCTGCGTTGGCAGGCAGATTCTTAACCACTGCGCCACCAGGGAAGCCCAGTGTAGTATCCTTGTGCTTTTATGTTAGGGATTCGATGCTTTTCTCATCTAAAGAAGAGGTGAAAATGAATCAAACCAGAAAAGTCACTTTTACACATCTGTAAATAATCCCATTAAAAGAGAAGGATGAGAGACAAACATAGTGGCCCTAGTTAAATTTTGGAGATAGAGAAAAGTCACCAACTATCTTTATCCATTGATTATACTTGCAGATAGAAGAGGGCTAGGCATATAGTGGAGAATTTTGCTGTGAAAACACACACACACACACACACTCAGAAAAACCCCTCAGACTGTCTTGTTCCCAAAGTACAAGTAGCTTGCATTTTATTTTTCTTATTTTTTAAATTTTTTTGAATTTTTAAATTGAAGTATAGTTGATTTACAATGTTGTATTAATTTCTCCTGTACAGCAAAGTGATGCAGTTATACAAATATATGTACGTTTTTTAAAATATTCTGTTCCATTATGGTTTATCATAGGATATTGAAGAGAGTTCTCTGTGCTATACAGTAGGGCCTTGTTATTTATAGTAGCTTGTTTTTTGTTTTTTGTTTTTTTTTTCCGGCACGCGGGCCTCTCACTGCTGTGGCCTCTCCCTTTGCGGAGCACAGGCTCTGGACGCGCAAGGTGCAGCGGCCACGGCTCACGGGCCCAGCCGCTCCGCGGCATGTGGGATCTTCCCGGACTGGGGCGCGAACCCGTGTCCCCTGCATCGGCAGGCGGGCTCTCCACCACTGCGCCACCAGGGAAGCCCGATATAGTAGCTTGTATTTTTTTAAAAACGTAATGAATCAATGTGTCCAGTATGCATCACGTTAAGAACCATATTCTTCCTCCTTTAAAGTAATAATGAAAGAAGCAACTCCTGTGCTCCTGTGGAGTTTTCCCAGCTAATGAGCAGCTGGAGGCCTTGCTGGAATTTAATCAACTCCGTTTCGTGGCGGTTTGTGTTGCTCTTCATTGGGGCTGACACAGGCATTGAGATGTGAACCGTTCACCCTGTGTCCGTGTTGCTAGAAATCACTTATCCTGTGGCCTTACCTGCATCCTCTAATTTCCAGTTCATATCCAGTCGATTTGACTCTCATTGTCTGTACCAGAATTAAAGCTATAAACACTCCCCATTTTTACTTGTTAAAGTGATTGTTATTAATAATGATGAATAATTTAACTCTACAAATCAAAACACCTTCATGAGTGCCACATGCAGCAAAAAAGTGAAGAGAAATTTTCTCAAATAGACAAACTTGGTCATCCTATGGAAGTTTGTTTTTTTTTTTTAAAGAAATAATTAGAATACATCTGAATAGCAAATAACTGTCCTATTAGGAAGCACAGCTGGCTAGAGACAAAAAAGAAAACAATATAAGGGATTCATGTGAAAATTAACAGTGAATATTGAATTTCCTGAGTTTTATCTCCGAACTGCCTGGCACGCTGTTTTCTTTTGGTCTCTTCATGCCCCACCTGGGGTAGGTCTTTTCACTGTGGATGCCAGTTTTCTCTTAATCTTGCAGTTAATCAGTTCTGTGGCACTTTGGATTTTGTGATTATTATGGAGTAGCACAAAATTCAAAAGTAGGCCAAGAATGCATCTTTCTAATTAAAAAAATTGTTTACCAGAGTCTCTCCTTGCCTCAAGAACTGCGTGCCTTCCCGATCCACTCTGGCTGCTCCAGGATCCAGTGGAAGCCACTGGCCTGGTGCCCTTTGCTGTGGCATCCTGGCAGAGTTCTGAGTCAATGAGTGAGCTGTTCACTGTAAACCCTTGTCTGTCTGGTCCTGCTTTGCTAAGTTGTAGCAAGTCAGTACCTTTTAACGTCGTCTGGTATGAATTGTATCAGGTCACACACATGTACCCTTTTTGGGGAGTGACACCTTATCTTAAAATAAATGATCCTAGAGGGATCTCAGATCTCTTGGCCACAGGAGTAATGGAATCTTATCCCATACTTCAAGGTCTCAGCACAACACATTATTTGCAGTGGCTCCCATACTGGGAAACCATTTGTGGACATATGGAGAGTTTGTGTTAGATGGTTTGCTTACCTTTAATCATTTTGCGACCCCTAACTGGATTATAATAGCCTTTTGACACATATTACTGGCAAAACAGCAAATGTTTTCCCCAGGAAGAAGATAAACATTCCAGCATTTGAATTATATGTTGGTACTCTGCCTGGCATGGTAGATAATGCCAGCTGGCTTATCTTGAGCCTGTGACATTTGATTGTCTTTTGCTTTCCTTTGAAGGAGTTCTCTCTCAGCTGTCTGTCTTGTTTTTTGTTGTTGTTGTTGTTGTTGTTGTTGTTTTAAATTACTTTATACTCTTTGTAAGTTGAATGGCTTCCAAATTATTTTGTTTTGGTCTGGTCATTAGCATTATGTCAGTTTTTCTGAGCTTTACTACTGGCATGTCACAGAGAAAGGGATACTGCTATCTAAATAGTATTTTTTTAACATCTTTATTGGAGTATAATTGCTTTACAATGGTGTGTTAGTTTCTGCTTTACAACAAAATGAATCAGTTATGCATATACATATGTTCCCATATCTCTTCCCTTTTTCGTCTCCCTCCCTCCCACCCTCCCTATCCCACCCCTCTAGGTGGTCACAAAGCACCGAGCTGATCTCCCTGTGCTATGCGGCTGCTTCCCACTAGCTATCCACCCTACGTTTGGTAGTCCATATATGTCCATGCCACTCTCTCACTTTGTCCCAGCTTACCCTTCCCCCTCCCCGTATCCTCAAGTCCATGCTCTAGTAGGTCTGTGTTTTATTCCCATCCTACCCCTAGTCTCTTCATGACATTTTTTTTCCTTAGATTCCATATATATGTATTAGCATACGGTATTTGTTTTTCTCCTTCTGACTTACTTCACTCTGTACGACAGACTCTAGGTCCATCCACCTCACTACAAATAACTCACTTTCATTTCTTTTTATGGCTGAGTAATATTCCATTGTATATATGTGCCACATCTTCTTTATCCATTCCTCTGTTGATGGACACTTAGGTTGCTTCCATGCCCTGGCTATTGTAAATAGAGCTGCAATGAACATTTTGGTACATGACTCTTTTTGAATTATGGTTTTCTCAGGGTATATGCCCAGTAGTGGGATTGCTGGGTCATATGGTAATTCTATTTGTAGTTTTTTAAGGAACCTCCATACTGTTCTCCATAGTGGCTGTATCAATTTACATTCCCACCAACAGTGCAAGAGGGTTCCCTTTTCCCCACACCCTCTCCAGCATTTATTGTTTGTAGATTTTTTGATGATGGCCATTCTGACCGGTGTGAGATGATATCTCATTGTAGTTTTGATTTGCATTTCTCTAATGATTAATGATGTTGAGCATTCTTTCATGTGTTTGTTGGCAATCTGTATATCTTCTTTGGAGAAATGTCTATTTAGGTCTTCTGCCCATTTTTGGATTGAGTTGTTTGTTTTTTTGTTATTGAGCTGTATGAGTTGCTTATAAATTTTGGATATTAATCCTCTGTCAGTTGCTTCATTTGCAACTATTTTCTCCCATTCTGAGCATTCTCTTTTGTTCTTGTTTATGGTATCCTTTGCCATGCAAAAGATATTAAGTTTCATTAGTTTCCATTTGTTTATTTTTGTTTTTATTTCCTTTTCTCTAAGAGGTGGGTCAAAAAGGATCTTGCTGTGGTTTATGTCAGAGTGTTCTGCCTATGTTTTCCTCTAAGAGTTTGATAGTGTCTGGCCTTACATTTAGTTCTTTAGAGTTTATTTCTGTGTATGGTGTTAGGGAGTGTTCTAACTTCATACTTTTACATGTAGCTGTCCAGTTTTCCCAGCACCACTTATTGAAGAGGTTGTCTTTTCTCCATTGTATATTCTTGCCTCCTTTATCAAAGATAAGGTGACCATATGTGCATGGGTTTATCTCTGGGCTTTCTATCCTGTTCCATTGATCTATATTTCTGTTTCTGTGTCAGTACCATACCGTCTTGATTACTGTAGCTTTGTAGTGTAGTCTGAAGTCAGGGAGCCTGATTTCTCCAGCTCCATTTTTCTTTCTCAAGATTGCTTTGGCTATTCGGGGTCTTTTGTGTTTCCATACAAATTGTGAAATTTTTTGTTCTAGTTCTGTAAAATATGCCAGTGGTCATTTGATAGGGATTGCACTGAATCTGTAGATTGCTTTGGGTAGTAGAGTCATTTTCACAATGTTGATTCTTCCAATCCAAGAACATGGTATATCTCTCTGTCTATTTGTATCATCTTTAATTTCTTTCATCAGTGTCTTATAATTTTCTGCATACAGGTCTTCTGTCTCCTTAGGTAGATTTATTCCTAGATATTTTATTCTTTTTGTTGCAGTGGTAAATGGGAGTGTTTTCTTAATTTCACTCTCAGATTTTTCATCAGTAGTGTATAAGAATGCCAGAGATTTCTGTGCATTAATTTTGTATCCTTCTACTTTACCAAATTCATTGAGTAGCTCTAGTAGTTTTCTGTAGCATCTTTAGGATTCTCTATGTATAGTATCATGTCATCTGCAAACAGTGACAGCTTTACTTCTTCTTTTCCAATTTGGATTCCTTTTATTTCTTTTTCTTCTCTGATTCCTGTGGCTAGAACTTCCAAAACTATGTTGAATAAGAGTGGTGAGAGTGGACAACCTTGTCTTGTTCCTTATCTTAGTGGAAATGGTTTCAGTTTTTCACCATTGAGGACAATGTTGGCTGTGGGTTTGTCATATATGGCCTTTATTATGTTGAGGAAATTTCCTTCTATGCCTACTTTCTGCAGGGTAGCTGTCTGTCTTATAAAGTGAAAGTGGGTAGCCGCAGTTCAAGCATTACGATGTGTTATTTTTCTCAGTCAGCAAGTTATCAAGAAACTCGTGAATGACTTAAGGACACACATGGCATTTAACACAGGGTGTCATTGTCTGATAGGCTCTTTAAGATATTAAAACTCAAGGGTGATTTACTGAGGCAGAATTGTCCATTGTGTTAATGTTTCGTTTCTCGGAGCCTTAAATATCTTCTCGGCTAACAAGTGAAGTGGTTTCTGTCCTTTGCACCTGAATTTTCTTCCATGGCCCTAGAGCTTGCTTTGAGGGAGGAAGAGTCCTGTGTAGATAGAGGAAGATGAATTGCAAGGCGAGTGTGGATGTTCTTATGGGCAGTTTCATCACAATGCTCGTTTGTCTTTGTACAGTTGCTCTTACTAAAGATGGAATGAAGGTGCATTCCTGTGTCAGATAACCATGCTGGAGCTTCATGTTTAAGGCAGGAAGCAAAGGATATATCTCCCTGAAATCAGCTCAGTGTGATTATTTGCTAAGTTTTCATGAATACTAACAGGAAAAGGTCGGCTAACATAAAAAATGTAGTGTACTGGTTCCCTCAGGGGCTGGGCACTGGTACAGTCTGCATTATTGATTTTTGATCTTCCATTTATCCTTTCCAAGTATGAATAAAATATACTTTGAGATATAGTTTCAAATTAAGGAAAATTAATGATCCCCTTTGAAAATCAGACCCTCTTATGTTATTAGTCTTTAAGAAAGTTAAGAAATCTTTCAAAATTTAATTAGGAGTCCACAGTTTTTTCTCTGTTTCTCGCTCTTAAAATGTTGTTTAGATCTTTCAAGGGGAAAAACACCCTGATGTAGCTCAGCTGTTGAGTTTCCAGCAGATGCTCCATAGATCAAGGCTGGTGGGTGGCTGTAGAGCTACACAGGTGAATTTCATTTCCCTAATTTTATACGGATGGTTGACCTTGCTGTGTGGGCCGTCCAAGGCCAAAACTCAGATAAGAAAGGATCTAATATATGCTGGGTGAATATTTCAGAAATTTGAGGTTGTTTAATCATTTTGCAGAATAGTAGCAACATGAATAGTTCTTTAACCACTATTTCTATGAACAGTTGCATATTGAAATGTGCAAAAAAATGAAGTCTTTTGTATGTGTACAAGATCAGAATTGAGCAGATTGCTAGGTAGACATATGCTTAAATTTGCATCTTCACGTATTTAAAACACTCTACTGATTTTGTCAGGGTAACTTGTCCTTCCCCACGATGGTGGAGAATTATGGTGATCCAGCCTCTTGTGAAGAATGTGATGAATGTGCCATGTAATTGATCAGGGAGAAGGGCATACAGCCAGAGTGGAGTATGACCGTCAAGCCAGGTATTCTAACATTCTTACTT
Source organism: Kogia breviceps (assembly GCF_026419965.1). Taxonomy (NCBI): domain Eukaryota; kingdom Metazoa; phylum Chordata; class Mammalia; order Artiodactyla; family Physeteridae; genus Kogia; species Kogia breviceps. The sequence goes on along the minus strand of NC_081324.1, from coordinate 6,674,404 downwards.
AATTGCCTGTACGGTAGATGAGGATGATTATCTCAGCTCTGCATTAGGGTCACGGGATATGTCAGCTAGGGAAGAACCTGCAGAAAAGAATGATGTGATCTCATCGGCTAACGCTAAACCAGTCTGGATTCTTCACTGGGGATCGTGAAATTGGAGGAAGAGCGTTTGTGGTGTCCAAGAGCCAGGTGTAAAAATCTTGCCTCTAACATTTATGACAGCGTGACCAAAGATGTCACTTAATCTCCAATTTTTTCATTAGTAGAGATACTATTTTGTGCTTTACCTAGGTCTAAATATGACACTAAAGTTTGGTAATTGTGAGGATGAAACAACAAGCATGTGTGATACTGGAGAGCACTGTATGAAGGTGGTTATTTTAATTAATTTAGTCAATAATACCGCTGACATGGAGATGGGAGTGATGTTTCCCTATCCTGGTTCGTCTGTGCATGTTGGCACCGATGGATAGGATAAAACTTGCAACGGATAAGGTCTTCACTCTTTCTCACCTGGATTTTGAAGACTCTGAATTACAGACATGTTGTTTAGAAACAACGCACATTTCCTTTGGGTCTAATAAGTTCCCTGAAATGAGTATACTTAAGTCACCGGAGGGAAGGGATTCTCAGTCCTGAATATTCTAGAAAGAAGATCAGTAAAACTCAGTGATTAAGAAAGTTTAGAAAAACCTTTCCTCTGGTCAGATTGGATCCCTCACTGATTCTAAAATATAACACATACATGCCGTTGCTGTTTCCAGAATTTAGAAACAGAATGGTTTTTTAGAACCCTGTCAAAAATAGTCATTACTCATGGTCACTGTCTATCCTCTCCTCTCTCATTATAAGTCTTCTCTTTATTTTAGACCCTAATTAAGTGCCCGTTCTTATAAAAGAAATCTTCCTTGATTACCTCAGCTACACAGTAAACAGGATCCTCAGAAGGCCTTTGGTGAATGTGGAATTTACTGGCTTGTATTGTTACTGTTACACGTACCACGTGTGTATGACTTAGCTCCTGAAATGGATTGTAAGTTCTTTGTAGAAAGGAATATTCATTATACTTCAACTGTTAGAAAATGATACTGGGAATTTATGATGTCAAGGATGCTTAGACAAGTAAGAAGGGCTGCTCTGGTAGGAACTATTTGAGAGTTTACAAAGTTAATTGATTAGAAAAAGAAAGTTCAAAAAACCATTTATTTGATGGAAAAAAGTTTTGGAAATCAATTTAAAGTCTGGTGAATTTGAGATGAAGGAGGCCAAGTATTGACTGGAAACCATTGATGTATGACCAAGGGTTTTTAGAGGAAGAAGACATTTGTTTCATATTTAGAAAAAGAAAAATTGAGGGTGAAATTAGACCCATTAAAAGGTATCTGGTGGGCCTATTTTAGTTGCCTTGCCATCTGTGTTCAATGCGACATAACTTTTGTATTTTTCACATTGAAAAACTACCATAGAATCTGTCTCTTGCAAACCACATACCGATCTTGATGGCTGCATCAAGTGACTGTGTGTGGTCTCAGGCATGAAAGGAGTGCAGGATGTTTGCATTGTTTTATTTCACATTTATATGGGTAGTTTCCTTCTTATTTTCTTACCTCGTTTGACCGGAGTCAAAATAATGCAGACCTTAAAAAGAATAGATACTATTAGGATTATTCGCACCTATTTTGAATATGCTTAACTGGGCTAACTCTTGTTTAGACTCTGTCCTTTTATTCTTCTAAATTTTTCAGACAATACTAAGATAATTTTCTTTTTCATGCTATAGAGATGTGTTACATAAAAATGAAAGTTCTGACATTGTCTTGTCCCTTCTCTATTCTTCGATATTGTTTTCCTGTTTTAGGTTGTCTTATGATTCTCTTTTTCTAGAGTGGAATTTTCCACAATACTGGATTTAGAAAGAGTATGGTTTCTTAGGAACCCAGTCAGAAATGGTCACTGCTCCTGGGCCCTCGGCTTCAGGCCACAGAAGGAGTGCAGGTTCACTTCACGGGCCATGAAACAATATTCACTGACACTGGCTCTTGTAGGCTCACCTTCTTAAGAATTATTAACAAAATTGATTATAGGAAAGAATTCTTTAGAGTCTTCATCTCCTGCATTGTCCACATCTCACCATTCGTAATTGAAGTGCTCAGATCCAGAAAGCAGGCTTTCAAACATCTGAATGTAATTCTTAGAGCTGCTAAGAACAGAGGCTATTTCTAGTGTCTCTACTTTATGTGTAAGTTTGGATGTACAGTTAGCTATGTTGTACAGTTTTCTTCCCATCTTTGCAGGAAAATTAAGTACTCATAGCTAAAGTTTCTCTGAGAATAACTGTAATTTTTACAGGGTTTTGGGTATAAAACAGACCAGTAAAAAGGCAGAGAAGGGAGGAAAATGGTAAACGAGAAGTTTATATTCCAGTGGTAATTAAATTGTTGGTTGTACTTGGGATGTGTCATTAGTTGCTGAATTATGTCAGTCAAATTATTTTCTATACACTAATTCATATTTCACAGTAAAACTGAAATATTCTATGAAGAGAGAAGACTTCAGGCTGTAAATGCCCTGACAGTAGTGAACAAGTTTATTTTGGTTCACCTTTGTATACTTACATCCAGCCCAGCACCAGGCACGTAGTAGGTGATTAATAAATATTTCTTGATTAAATGAATGGAAAAAATGGAATGAAGATATCATTCTACAAATAATTTTTTAAATAACTTTAAAAATAAGGTTGGTTAGCTGAATTCATGAAGGGTAGGCTAATTCAAACACTTAGTCATTTCTACTGTTGTCTGAAGCAGCAAAAAGCACAAAACAGCATCTAGACTAGCACCCAGGGAAAAAGTCTAAGTAGACTTACAAAAGAGGTGATGCTGGCATGTGTCCAGGAGCTGTGTATGCCTCATGCCTTGTTTTGCCTCTGTGTTCCATGCCATTTTATTTTCCTGGCAGCAGTTTAACTAAAGACAGACAAACTCACACTGCAAAGAACCCTTCTCTGAGCTTGATGGAAGCATGTTAATTAGCCAGATAACGGAAACGTCTAGGAATTTAGATGCTTTCCAGCTCCTGCCTAGTCTCGACCTAAAGATGAAGATACAGATGTTTTGCCCAGTTATGCTCATAATGATTACGGCAGCTTCATTCAGAACTGCAGAATGGATCACTTACCTTCATTTCATCATGCTTTAACTTAACAGATACCATTTTTCTGGTCTGTAACAAATAGTTTCCTCTGTTGGTCTGCCTTCTAGATCAATGCTGTCCAGTCGATCTTCGTGTGCCACTGGAATGTTCTGTGTCTCTGCTGTCCAATATGGCGGCCGCACGCCCCATGTAGCTTTTGAGCCCTAGTGCAACTGAGGAACTGGATTTTTAATTAATTTAACTTAGAACTTAAACTTAAATAGCCTCATTGGCTAGTGTCTATCACGTTGGACAGCATAGTTCTGGATTATAGCCCCCAGTGTGCAGTAGTGGAAAGGGCACAGGTTTGGGGGCAGATAGAGTCAGAATTTGAACCCAGTCTTGCTCTTTTGCTCTTTACAGGTAACGTGAGCTTTGCCAAATCAATGGAGTTAATAATAGTACTTTAGGGGAGTATGAGAATTAACCAGTATATTGATATCATTTATATATTTTTTTATATATTCTCTCATTCTCTCTAGATAGATAGATATTTGTTTTAGAAGATGGATTGATGTATAATATTAGGCCAACAATGATCATTAAAGTTCTTTCAGTTTCTGGATCTTTTATAGATAATAATAATTACAATTTTTAAAGGAATTTCCTTTGTGCTGTACATTTTATATTCTATAAGGGTAAATAAAGTGACCGGGGTAATATGTAATGAAGCCTGGATTTGAGCCCAAGGCTGGATCCCTGCATGTGTGTCAATCTGATGCATATATTTATTTCCTTACCCCAGTTTTGCCTTTTAGCCCCTTGAGTCTGGAAAGACCCTTCTGTTCAGTCTCCCTCGGTAGAGAACCTTGACCTTGATAGGCTCTCAGCAGGTGTGTGTTTGTCATGTGATTGGCTGTGTCATGCAGAAGGTTTTCGTACGTAATGGGAGACAGCATGTCAGGGGCAGCAAAGTTACTCCCCAGAAATTCAGTATAAAGTGTCTCATTCTCGCTTGCTTCCAAAGCTCAGAGGATCCCAGAGCACTACGTGTGATGGGCTGTTTTTAGGGGAAGGTGCTGGAAGATTGGCATCCAGACCTCCAAATCTTTCTGCAATGGTTCACAGCACCTTGGCCAGACATCAGTGTGTGGACCTTATCCAGGAAGGGGCTCAAGGCCTAGTTCAGGGTATCAAGTTGCAAAGAAACATTTCTGAATGCCCGTATCACTGCTTGCTATCTTTCGCTACAAAAGTTTATTGTCATTTTGTAAAAAACACATAGATTTTTGGCTATTTTCCTTGTTGTCTTTAATGTAATAACAGGGACCCTGAATCAGGGACTGAGGCCAAAAGATGGACACTTGGGGCAGATGGAAACATTGGTCCCCTCACTCAGAAGGAGCAAATGATGCTTTTCTGCTTCACAGGACATTGGAGGCTTGGACGTAGTTTTACGAGGGGCTCGGGCGGAGGTAGGCAGAGAACCCACATGGACCCCGATTCTGTCTGGGCTGCCCAAGGGTAGTGGATGTTGACTCTGCCTCTACTTGGGCTCCCTGTTAAGTGGAGAGACCAGTATCTACTCTACACAGTACACAGAGTGTGAGGACATCTGTCCTAAGACAGATAGGTCTAGTCCTTTTAGACGGTAGATAATTGCCACCTGCCTTGCCTGGTCCTCTGCTCCAGTCTTTAACTCCATCATCAGGAGAGGAATAGGCTCGGCTGTAAGGACTCATTACAGATGCCCTTTTGGGCCCTCGACTGATGTTTAGGTTCATGTAGAAACCTCCTCAAGCCTCTAGCTGAGTAAGAATATTCTCTTTGATAAGAACAATTTCAAAAGGGGGCAAATGAAACCATATTTGGCCTCCCTTCTTTTTTAATCTGATTTCTCAATGACATGAAGCTTCCCTGGATGCTGGATGCCCTCTTGCTGTGGAGAATTAAAAGGGAGACAAGGCATTACTGTCAAAAACTGGACATGGCCTCAATTGGTAAGTGGTCCTGCTCTCAGTAAGAATGGCTTAAGATCAATTACTCGGAAAACCTAGTCATTATTTTTGGCAGAACTCCTCCAAATATAATTGGCTCCTAGCAAAAATCCTATTCAACTCATTTAGTTACATGGGATTAACTTTTTATCCAGTTTATCTTGGCTGTATACCAAGAAGTTACCTTCATTAAAATTAGATGTCCTTTGGGTGCAATCTTGAAAAACTTTTAAATGATTTAAATGAGTAATTTGCAACGCCGGCTTTAAAAATTCTCCAGGATAAAATACTTATTTATAGGCTGTACAGTGTAGAACTTTGAGACCTTTGCTTTGAGCAGGCCAGTGCACTGTTTGCTGAGAAAACTTGACCATTTGTGCTAACCTCCCTTTGTTCATCTCCGTGTATAAATCTCAGAGCTCTCTATCCAAGCATAAATCCTTAACTTTTATTAGAGGATTAAAACCCTAATCTTTCTCTTTGTTTATGCACAAAATAAATCAATCTGTCTGTAATTGGCAGCAAATTCTTCCCAAAGAGCTGTAACTCATCCTGTAGGAACTCAGCCTAGATGTCAGCCTAGAACATCTCTTCAGGGTGACTTGAAGCAAATGCAGTAATCTATTTTTGCTGTTCTCAGTTTTAGTCTTGGATCGAGTCAGACCGCCAGAGAACCACTTATTTAGACCATCAGACAATAGCTTTGGCCTTTCAAAAAACCTACATTTTCATTTACAGTTTTCCCCTGGATTTAGCACATGCTCACGTGAAGGGATGTGATCGGAGACATGTATCAGGGCGTCTATTGTGGGCCAACGTGGTGGGTGCTGCTCTCCGCCGACGCAGTCTGACCTTCCTGGGAGCCCGCAGCACCGATGTCTCCTAGGTCTCAGTACAGGAGAAAAATGCAACTTCTCCTGAACATGTTTTTCCTCTGGATCACTGTTAGTTTTTAAAGTCATTATTTCCCAAACCGTATTCTACAGAACCCTTTTTATTGCAAAGCCAGTAAGAAAAAGCGTTCTGTGCTTTCCTCCATATCGGTCTCAATATGTTAGCACGCTGCTGTCCGTGTGTAGTCCTGCAGTTGAGAAGAAACCAGCATTAGCTCTGTTTTAATCTGCGTTTGCCAGTTTTTCTTACACTGGAGAGAGAGAGAGAGAGAGAGAGAGAGAGTCACATTTTCAATTAGATCCGGCAGAAGAGCATTCAACAGATACCAGTTTGAGGAACGCTGTTGCAATTTCATGGTTGACTTCTTTACCTTGTTTTGGCTGTCAAGAGGCTCAGAGGGAAATCTGCATGTCTTAACCTAAATTCCCCCGTCTCTGGACTGGACAAGGTGTCCGTAGACGTCTTGGTAAAGCTTCAAGTCCCGCTTGGTCCCGCTCACCTTGTGAGCTGTGGCTGAGCTCTTCTAGCTCCTGCCGGGCTCCCTGACCCCTTGAGCCCTGGGAAATTTGTAGGCTCTCTTTCTCCACAGCATGACATCAGGCTCTGCCTTATTTTTCTCATTTATTTTAGCTGCTCAGCTCGTTCTATCCTAGGCGTTTAACTGACTTACACTTTATTTTCAGTTCACTTCTTCCAAAGACCCATAGTGAAGGCACACCCGCAGCCTAATCAATCAGCCTCACATTTTCTCTTGTTTCTATAGCTGTAACAACCAGTCTCCTCTGATTTACACAAGAAGCCCTAAACATCAGCGCAGACTATGATATTCTAGCATATGCACCTTTTTATGACTTTTAGTCCAGTCATCTTATTTTCTATTCCTCGTTTCTCTTTGCTTCAAACTCCCAACTTATTTATTTATGATCCTGTTTTCTTGTACATATCTCCGAAAGCTGTCTCAAATCTTTTATGCAATGTGACGATGGTATAAATGACTGATTATTTTTAGTAATTAAAATGAAATAGATTAGGGCTTCCCTGGTGGCGCAGTGGTTGAGAATCCGCCTGCCGATGCAGGGGACGCGGGTTCGTGCCCCGGTCCGGGAAGATCCCACGTGCCGCGGAGCGGCTGGGCCCGTGAGCCACGGCCCCTGAGCCTGTGCGTCCGGAGCCTGTGCTCCGCAACGGGAGAGGCCACAACAGTGAGAGGCCCGCGTACTGAACAAAACAAAACAAAACAAAAAAGAAATAGATTACTCTCTTTCTAATATCTGAGGAATATAGTCAGACAGAAGTAAGGATGATTGACACTGATGGGCTATGAGTAGGGGTGTTGGTGAGTCGTACTGGAGAATGGGAGAGGTTGGACAAAAGCTGGGTAAACACACACCTCTTTGAGGTGCTTGATGTGATGGAAGTAAAAAGTTCTTCTTGGCCTGAAGGACCTCCCTCCGTGGAAATCTCAGCGGTGCCCCTGACTGGCTGTGCCATCTGGGTCCGAGTCATGGGAGAGACCTCCGCCATGCTGCCTTTGGTCTCCTGCGTAACTTATCAGCGCCTCCTAAAACGTGTGGATTTGGAATCCTGACCTGCAGAGCTGTGCAGCCCATGAATCTCCCTTCCCAGCACCTGCGTGCGTGTGCCTCTGTGGCTGTGCTTCCCCTGGTCGCAGCTGTGCTCAGGGCACTGATTCCAGCTACACTGCGGCATTTGGGGTGGAATTCTGTGTGTGCCTACTTCACAGATCAGCCCTTCCGATTAAAATCAAATGACCTCTGTCATCGTTTCTGCTTCCTGGGCATTCCAGAACGATACAATAAAACCGTGCACTGAGAACAAATGTTTAATTATGGAACAGGGCCCTGCCTCTGAACAAACCGATTCTTTTAATCTGTCTAATCAAACAGATTAAAAGAAACGCCGGGCACAATTCCAACCCTGATGCCGCATCCTTTCTTTTACGCCTTGACTTGTCAGCATTCATTTGTCTTTTTCGAAGCTGAAATAGAGAATTTCATAAAAGTTTTATTTGTCTTGGGTTCGAATGAACACACCTCGTGGAACTGACTGAGGTCGGTTCCTGCCGCATCCTGGATTCATCCTCATATCACTACACAGTTAAATGTCTGACACGTCGCTTTCATTACAGCAAAAAAACCCTTCCGTGATTCCTGTGACCTGCAGGTGAAAATCTGAACACCTTGTGTTTGGGGGCTTCTAGGCCTCCACAGTTCAGACCCCGTTTCCACTTTAAGCCATGTTTTCTAGTACTACTCCATTTCACAAACCATTTGCTTCGGTCAACTTTTTAAGTTTCTGTTTCAGGATTTTGCTTTGAGTGTGTTCTAATATCGTTCCCAGTATATTACATCATCATCACCAAGGTCACCAGAGTGACAGCAGCCGTGGTAGTAGTATTGGAAGTAGTAAAAATAATGGTAACCACACTGAAGTGTGGTTGAATCATGTGCCTTTCTTGTTTTCCAAATGTTCGTCTTTTGTCTTCTTTCCACACCTACCCTAACATCATTTCAAGACCCACTCAGATCCCTCCTCTCTGTTAAGCCTTCAGAACCACTGTGGCTAGAAATGAGCTCTCTCACCATCCAACGTTTGCAACTCCTGAGACTGGCTGCTGTTTTTTGTGTTCAGGAAGTTCTCCTAGGAGTGACTTGCATACATTACTTACCTGTGAATGACACCTGCTTCAAATCCTCTGTGGGATGTAGTGGATTATATGTAGAAAATGAAACTCTGACGAACTCAGACATACATGCATATGTGCCCCCCCCACACGTAAATAAATAGGAACAATAAACTAAAGGAGCAGAAACACATGTAAGCAAATGGCAAGTGATGACTCTTCACCTGCTGAACTGAAGCCACTGGGTGCTATGCTCCCTCCTCTTCGCCCTCTTCTCTCCCAGGCAGGTCTCCAGGGCGATGCACCGTCCTGACCGGGGGAGGGGACTGTGAACTGAGTTGTACTAATACGGTTCTAATTGAAAACTGTCCCAGTGGAGCATTTAATTTACTGTGTCATCTTAGTTTACAAGAGGCAACATTTGTGTTGATGAATTGTGTGAGTTTGTTAAAACTTTTGTTGAGATACGTAATCTTGTGCTTTCTTGATGTTCTGATACAGTCCAGCGAGCAGGATGCTGATAACAGTAAGATCAGTGGTGGTGAAAAGGGTTGCACACTTGAAGACTTTCATCTGCATATACAATTTGATCATTTACATTCAAATTGCAACACAGTGAAGAGAAATTCACTGTCTTCTAACGGTAAATAATTGCATGGCTCGTACAGGGTCTTTTTTCCAAGGGCAGCTGGGGCTGTCTGGGAGTGGTGTGGAAGACTGCTTGGCATGGGGCGAGGTGTGGACCTCCAGGCCCCCCCCCCCCCCGGCTGCCCCAGCAGGGGGCCCTCTCCCTCAGGCTACAGCCACACCTGGGCAGCATATCAATTTAGGAGAAATGTGGAACTCGGGAAATAACCTACTTTTGGTTTATGGAAAATATCCAAATGGAATTGTTAAAGTAAGTGTTACCTAATTAGAACAACGTGTTGATTTTCCTTGACCATCTTTGGTTTTGCCTTCTTTTTATTTTTTAAAATTGTGTTACTTAGGGAAGCTTGATTGGCTGTTTATGTACTTTGTGTGGTGTGTGTGCCCCACTGACTGAGCTAGAAAGTACCTGCATGTGCCCACAGGCCATGGATGAAGTGAGATCAGCATAGAAACTGATCAGGCAAGGCTTTGCAAGGATCCCATTTGCTCTAGTCAGGTAGGATGGATGGATCCGTGTCCGAGATGCCCTGCCGTTTTTCTGAACTTTACTCCACCGTCTGCGGCCTCTTCTGTCCTCCTGAAAACCCTTCAGGAGCAGTAGTTTCTGCGTGTGTTGTTCTGCACCCTGGATTCATGCTGTGCCATTTACTTTCCTTCAAGGGAGGAAAGAGCTGGAAGAGAACGTGCATGCCGTCTCTGCTTAGTATTATTTTCTAATTGTGCAATTATTTCTCTTTTTCATTTAAGTCATTCATTAAGTCCATCTTCTGGAGGTTGCTTTGAAGGTACTGAGTATTGGGGGCTTTGAAACCCTGAGAGCTCTTCTTTAGTAGGTGGACAATTTTTTTTTTTCCTTTTCCTTTTTTTTTTTTTTGGCTTCCTGGTTAGCCTCAGCGTAATCGAGGAGAAGCCAATTCCAGAATTCTTGAAATGACTACAAGGAAAATAGACACAAGATCAGTGGGATATTCCCATCTTTTTAAGATTCCATAATGACTCTTTTATTATTTTTCTCCTTTGCGAGTCAGTATTGCACATACACACACCCCACACAAGGCACATAACTATCCAGTCAACCTTCCCTAAATAATAATTTTTTTTCAAATAAAAAGAAGGCAGGGCTTCCCTGGTGGCGCAGCGGTTGCGAGTCCACCGGCCGATGCAGGGGACGCGGGTTCGTGCCCCGGTCCGGGAGGATCCCACATGCCACGGAGCGGCTGGGCCCGTGAGCCGTGGCCGCTGCGCCTGCGCGTCCGGAGCCTGCGCTCCGCAACGGGAGAGGCCACAGCAGTGAGAGGCCCGCGTACCGCAAAAAAAAAAAAAAAAAGATTCAGACTCAAAATCCAAGTTATCTTTTACCAGTTTACATTCACGAATACAGTATGTCATAGCTAGATACAGGTAAATACAGATCTTTAGCATATCTTCATCTAAAATGATTATTAGCCAGTAACACACCTATCATTCAAGTTTGTGTTAGAGAAATCTGGATAGTGGCTTCAGAAAGGATTCCAGGCACTCATGACAAATTTGCTTTCATCACACTGCCTTTTTATTCAATTTTGAAAATACATAGTATAGCAGAGATTTCCTACTTGAATGTTAAGTGGAACAAGGAAATAATGGCCTTAAGTGGTTGAAGAACATGAGGGATTTAAGAGGGTTAAACTCAAGATGCTAGAGGGAGCCCACAGGCTTGGAGAAAAAAGGCCGTGTTTATGCTGCTTATAATTAGATCATATAGTTCGATGACTGTAAAAAGTAATGTTCATTTTGTGGTAAAGTAGAGAAAATAAATAAAATTTACTGAGTATGTTCCTCCTAGACGGAAGACCAGTGCTCTGTATTCCTCTTTTTATCCCCAGAGATAAACGCAGTGCGTGGCGCGGTAATTACCTCCCTTCGCAAAGGGCTCTCACGCTCTGCGTACCCTGGTGAGCAGGGGGGCCCGGGAAGCACTGGCTAATTGAATTCTCACAGCCACCTGGTGTGACAGGGCATGTGTTTACCCTGGTTTTTTAAGTGAAAGAGAAAGAAACGTATTCAAAAATACATTTGAAACCATCATCTCTCCAATAGAAAGAAACTTTATTAAACATTTTGCTGCGTATGATCTCTTGACACTTGGGAAGAAAATTTCACAAGGATTTGGGAAATCCCCAAATTGGTATCTGTATCTTCCCGCAAAGTATAAGCACAGGGCTCTGCACGGAAGATGGAGCTCATGGGAGGCGTGGTCTGGGGGTGGGCTTGGCTCAGCCCATAAACGCCCCCCACCCTCAAGTTCGCATCAGAAAAGTGACAAGTCGGGGTCCTTGCTGGGGGCTTGTGGACAGCCAAGATTATGGATATTACACTTAAGCATACCCTCGTATTCCTTATAATCTCTTTCTATACTTTTATGTATTTGAATAATGGACAGACTTGTATCCTGCTTTTCCCCTTAACATTATCCTAAGCATTTACCATGTCATTAGAAGAATTAAAATTCCTCATGACTTGACTAGATGTTTGATTATGTTAAGGAATTACTATTAACTTTTTAAATGTAATAATGATGTTGCAATGATGTTTTAAAAGTCCTTACCTTGGAAGCTCCCATACTGAAGACTTTATGGAAGAAATGATATGAGTGTGAGGGCTTTGCTTTGAAATGTGTGTTTGAGAGGGGTGAAGTAGATGGGACTATCAATGAAGTAGGTTTGGAAATGTGTTGATCTTTGTTGCAGCCAGGTGATGGGAACTTGGAAATTCATTATACCATTTTCTGTACTTTGTGCATGTTTAAACATTTCCATGATAAAAAGTTAAAATTCTTTACAGATTTACTTTCTAGTGTTCTTATGATATTCACAATATGGATACTTTTCTTTTTTTTTTTTTTTTTCCTTGCCCTACCCCCACGGCCACTTTCCCCCCTTGGTGTCCATACGTTTGTTCTCTACATCTGTGTCTCTATTTCTGCCTTGCAAACTGGTTCATCTGTACCATTTTTCTAGGTTCCACATATATGTGTTAATATACAATATTTGTTTTTCTCTTTCTGACTTACTTCACTCTGTATGACAGTCTTTAGATTCATCCATGTCTCTACAAATGACCCGATTTTGTTCCTTTTAATGTCTGAGTAATATTCCATTGTATATATGTACTACATCTTCTTTATCCATTCGTCTAGATGGGCATTTAGGTTGCTTCCATGACCTGGCTATTATAAATAGAGCTGCAATGAACATTGGGGTGCATGTGTCTTTCTGAATTATGGTTTTCTCTGGGTATATGCCCAGTAGTGGGATTGCTGGGCCATGTGGTAATTCTATTTTTACTTTTTTAAGGAACTTCCATACTGTTCTCCATAGTGTCTGTATCAATTTACATTCCCACCAACAGTGCTAGAGGGTTCCCTTTTCTCCACACCCTCTCCAACATTTATTGTTTGTAGATTTTCTGATGATGCCCATTCTAACTGGTGTGAGGTGATACCTCATTGTAGTTTTGATTTGCATTTCTCTAATAATTAGTGATGTTGAGCAGCTTTTCATGTGCTTCTTGGCCATCTGTATGTCTCCTTTGGAGAAATGTCTATTTAGGTCTTCTGTCCATTTTTGGATTGGGTTGTTTGTTTTTTTAATATTGAGCTGCATGAGCTGTTTATATATTTTGGAGATTGATCCTTTGTCCATCGATTCGTTTGCAAATATTTTCTCCCATTCTGAGGGTTGTCTTTTCATCTTGTTTGTAGTTTCCTTTGCTGTGCAAAAGCTTTTAAGTTTCATTAGGTCCCATTTGTTTATTTTTGTTTTTATTTCCATTACTCTAGGCAGTGGATCAAAAATGATCTTGCTGGGATTTATGTCAAAGAGTGTTCTTCCTGTGTTTTCCTCTAAGAGTTTTATAGTGCCCAGTCTTACATTTAGGTCTGTAATCCATTTTGAGTTTATTTTTGTGTATGGTGTTAGGGAGTGTTCTAATTTCATTCTTTTACATATAGCTGTCCAGTTTTCCCAGCACCAATTATTGAAGAGACTGTCTTTTCTCCATTGTATCTCCTTGCCTCCTTTGTCATAGATTAGTTGACCATAGGTGTGTCGGTCTCTGGGCTTTTTATCCTGTTCCATTGATCCATATTTCTGTTTTTGTGCCAGTACCATATTGTCTTGATTACTGAAGCTTTGTAGTATAGTCTAAAGTCAGGGAGTCTTATTCCTCCAGCTCCATTTTTTTCCCTCAAGACTGCTTTGGCTATTTGGGGTCTTTTGTGTCTCCATACAAATTTTAAGATTTTTTTGTTCTAGTTCTGTAAAAAATGCCATTGGTAATTTGATAGGAATTGCACTGAATCTGTAGATTGCTTTGGGTAGTATAGTCATTTTCACAATGTTGATTCTTCCAATCAAAGAACATGGTATATCTCTCCATCTGTTTGTATTATCTTTAATTTATTTCATCACTGTCTTACAGTTTGCTGCATACAGGTCTTTTGTCTTCCTAGGTAGGTTTATTCCTAGGTATTTTATTCTTTTTGTTGCAGTGGTAAATGAGAGTGTTTCCTTAATTTCTCTTTCAGATTTTTCATCATTAGTGCATAGGAATGCAAGAGATTTCTGTGCATTAATTTTGTATTGTGCAACTTTACCAAATTCATTGACTAGCTGTAGTAATTTTCTGGTGGCATCTTTAGGATTCTCTATGTATAGTATCATGTCATCTGCAAACAGTGACAGTTTTACTTCTTCTTTTCCAATTTGTATTCCTTTTATTTCTTTTTCTTCTCTGATTGCCATGGCTGGGACTTCCAAAACTATGTTGAATAATAGTGGTGGGAATGGACATCCTTGTCTTGTTCCTGATCTTAGAGGAAATGCTTTCAGTTTTTCACTGTTGAGAATGATGTTTGCTGTGGGTTTGTCATATATGGCCTTTATTATGTTGAGGTAGATTCCCTCTATGCCCACTCTTTGGAGAGTTTTTATCATAAATGGGTGTTGAATTTTGTCAAAAGCCTTTTCTGCATCTATTGAAATGATCATATGGTTTTTCTTCTTCAATCTGTTAATATAGTGTATCACATTGATTAATTTGCATATATTGAAGAATCCTTGCATCCCTGGGATAAATCCCACCTGATAGTGTATGATCCTTTTAATGTGTTGTTGGATTCTGTTTGCTATTATTTTGTTGAGGATTCTTGCACCTATATTCATCAGTGATATTGGTCTGTAAATTTCTTTTTTTTAGTATCTTATCAGGGTGATGGTGGCCTCATAGAATGATTTTGGGAGTGTTCCTTCCTTGGCAATTTTTTAGAAGAGTTTGAAAAGGATGGGTGTTAGCTCTTCTTTAAATGTTTGATAGAATTCATTTGTGAAACCTTCTGGTCCTGGGCTTTTGTTTTTTGGAAGATTTTTAATCACAGTTTCAATTTCATTATTTGTGATTGGTCTGTTCATATTTTCTGTTTCTTCCTGGTTCAGTCTTGGAAGGTTATACCTTCCTAAGAATTTGTCCATTTCTTCCAGCTTGTCCATTTTATTGTCATAGAGTTGCTTGTAGTAGTCTCTTAGGATGCTTTGTATTTCTGCAGTGTCTGTTGTAACTTCTCCTTTTTCATTTCTAATTTTATTGATTTGAGTCCTCTCCCTCTTTTTCTTGATGAATCTGGCTAGTGGTTTATCAATTTTGTTTACCTTCTCAAAGAACCAGCTTTTAGTTTTATTGATCTTTGCTATTGTTTTCTTTGTTTCTATTTCATTTATTTCTGCTCTGATCTTTATGATCTCTTTCCTTCTGCTAACTTTGGGTTTTGTTTCTTCATCTCCTCTAGTTCCTTTAGGTGTAATGTTAGATTGTTTATTTGAGATTTTTGTTTTTTGAGGTAGGCTTGTATTGCTATAAACTTCCCTCTTAGAACTGCTTTTGCTGCATCCCATAGGTTTTGGGTTGTCGTGTTTTCACTGTCATTTGTCTCTAGGTATTTTTTGATTTCCTCTTTGATTTCTTCAGTGATCTCCTGGTTATTTAGTAACGTATTGTTTAACCACCATGTATTTCTGTTCTTTATGTTTTTTCCCTGTAATTGATCTCTAATCTCATAGCATTGTGGTCAGAAAAGATGCTTGATATTATTTCAGTTTTCTTAAATTTACTGAGGCTTGATTTGTGATCCAAGATGTGATCTATCCTGGAGAATATTCCATGCGCACTTGAGAAGAAAGTGTAATCTGCTGTTTGGGGATGGAATGTCCTATAAATATCAATTAAATCTATCTGATGTATTGTGTCATTTAAAGCTTGTGTTTCCTTATTAATTTTCTGTTTGGATGATCTGTCCATTAGTGTAAGTGAGGTGTCACAGTCCCCCACTATTATTGTGTTACTGTCGATTTCCTCTTTTATAGCTGTTAGCAGTTGCCTTATGTATTGAGGTGCTCCTATGTTGGTTGCATATATATTTATAATTGTTACACATCTTTTTCATGGATTGATCCCTTGATCATTATGTAGTGTCCTTCCTTGTCTCTTGTAACATTCTTTATTTTAAATTCTATTTTATCTGATATGAGTATTGCTACTCCAGCTTTTTTTTGATTTCCATTTGCATGGAATATCCTTTTCCATCCCCTCACTTTCAGTCTGTATGTGTCCCTAGGTCTGAAGTGGGTCTCTTGTAGACAGCATATATATGGGTCTTGTTTTTGTATCCATTCAGTGAGCCTGTGTCTTTTGGTTGGAGCATTTAATTCATTCACATTTAAGATAATTATCAATATGTATGTTCCTATTACCATTTTCTTAATTGTTTTGCATATGTTTTTGTAGGTCCTTATCTCTTGTGTTTCCCACTTAGAGAAGTTCCTTTAGCATTTGTTGTAGAGCTGGTTTGGTGGTGCTGAATTCTCTTAGCTTTTGCTTGTCCGTAAATCTTTTGATTTCTTCATCGAATCTGAATGAGATCCTTGCTGGGTAGAGTTATCTTGGTTGTAGGTTCTTCCCTTTCATCATTTTAAGTATATCATGCCACTCCCTTCTGGCTTGTAGAGATTCTGCTGAGAAATCAGCTGTTGATCTTATGGGAGTTCCCTTGTGTCTTATTTGTCCTTTTTCCCTTGTTGCTTTCAGTAATTTTTCTTTGTCTTTAGTTTTTACCTCTTTGATTACTATGTGTCTTGGCGTGTTTCTCCTTGGGTTTATCCTGTATGGGACTCTCTGCACTTCCTGGACTTGGGTGGCTATTTCCTTTTCCATGTTAGGGAAGTTTTCAACTATAATCTCTTCAAGTATTTTCTCATGTCCTTTCTCTCTCTCTTCTCCTTCTGGGACCCCTATAATGCAAGTGTTTTTATGTTTATTGTTGTCCCAGAGGTCTCTGAGGCTGTCTTCATTTCTTTTCATTCATTTTTCTTTATTCTTTTCCACAGCAGTGTATTCCAACGTTCTGTCTTCCAGGTCACTTATCTGT
Organism: Kogia breviceps; assembly: GCF_026419965.1. Classification (NCBI taxonomy): domain Eukaryota; kingdom Metazoa; phylum Chordata; class Mammalia; order Artiodactyla; family Physeteridae; genus Kogia; species Kogia breviceps. Next base: position 6,657,631 of record NC_081324.1, on the reverse strand, counting down.
TCTTCTGCCTCAGTTATTCTGCTATTGATTCCTTCTAGTGTAGTTTTCATTTCAATTATTGTATTTGTTTGTTCTTTAATTCTTCTAGGTCTTTGTTCAACATTTCTTGAATCTTATCGATCTTTGCCTCCATTCTTTTTTGAGGTCCTGGATCATCTTCACTATCATTATTCTGAATTCTTTTTCTGGAAGGTTGCCTATCTCCACTTCATTTAGTTGTTTTTCTGGGGTTTTATCTGGTTCCTTCATCTGGTACATAGCCCCCTGCCTTTTCATCTTGTCTTTCTTTCTTCGAATGTGGTTTTTGTTCCACAGGCTGCAGGATTGTAGTTCTTCTTGCTTCTGCTCTCTGCCCTCTGGTCTGGATACTTTTCAATTTCCTTAATCATTCACTGTTTTGGGACATTTTCTAATTTTTCATGATCGTATATGAAATAGCATCAACATTTTTTCTCTAACATTTCTTTGTGCATGAAATGTCATCCACATTTGAAACGTTTTCCTTGGGAGAGATTTGGAAGTGTAATATTACTGCACCAATGAGTGTGATCATTTAAATGTGATGTGCCATTTGTTTTCCAGGAAGATTGAATATATTTGCCATTCTTATGGAATGACAGAGTCACCACATACTATCAGCATTGCACACGATCTTTTAAAAATGTGTCTTAAACTGATATATCATTTTATTTGAAATATTAGAAGAATATGTATTTCTTGAAAGACAAGACATTTATGCCAATGGTAGAAAATTTGGAAAGTACAAAACAGTCACAACACTAAAAGAAAATCTCTGTTGAGATGCGGATGTTCCACAACAATCTTTTTTCAAAGTATTTTGCTGTTCAGTTATCATGATAGCTTGAGGCTTTATACAACTTTATTTTGTAATACTTTTTTTCAGTACAGATATGAAAAGTTTCACATCTGTTATTTACTGCACTGTCAAATAAAGTTAGTTAGAGAGGAGTTCCTGATAAAAAGGTAAATTTGAAAAAGCCCATGGTCACTGAGATGGAAAGTGCCATAAGGAAATCTCCCCACATTGCAGCAGTTAGAAAGGAAGTGTGGTGTCAAGTATGTAAGTCGGCTGACAAATGCATTTCCTCACTTTCTCTTCATTAAAACCAAGTGAAGATCTTACCTGAAATTTACAGATAGGGAAACCAAGGCCTGGGTGTACAAGATTCTTCAGAAAATGGCCTTAACTTCCTAGCTTCTCTCCAGGGCTGGGCCCTTCCTCTTCCCACCTTGGGGTCCGGCTGCCCTGGGAGTGTACCTGGTCCCTTTGTATCTTGCACTTTCCTACGTGATTACTGTGAAACCTGTTGAATCCTCTTCTTGACATACTCTTTTCTACCATTTTACAGACTTGTAAAGGTATTAAATGCTTAAAAAGAAAAATTTCAAAAGAGCCAAAAGGTGTATGGAAACAATTTATACACAGTTTAAAAAAATTCTATTTTCCCTTAGTATTGTACTATACACAAATTTTCTACATGATTAAATTGTTTAAAAAATTTTTTTAAGTTGAAGTCTAGTTGATTTGCAATATTGTGTTAGTTTCAGGTGTACAGCAAAGTGACTTGGTTGTGTCTGTATATATATTCCTTTTTTCGATTCTTTTCCATTATAGGTTTTTACAAGATATTGAATATAGCTCCCTGTGTTATACAGTAAATCCTTGTTGTTTATCTATTTTATATATGGTAGTGTGTATCTGTTAACCCTGTAGTCCCAATTTATCCCTCCCCACACCCCTTCCCCTTTGGTAACCATAAGTTTCTTTTCTGTCTGTGAGTCTGTTTCTGTTTTGTAAATAAGTTCATTTGTACTATTTTTTAGATTCCAAATGTAAGTGATATAATATTTGTCTTTCTCTGTCTGACTTTTTTCGGTCAGAGTGATAATCTCTAGGTCCATCCGTGTTCCTGCAGATGGCATTATTTCATTCTTTTTTATAGCTGAGTAGTATTCCATTGTGTATATATATGTATATATACACACCACATCTTCTTTATCCATTCACTTGTTGGTGGACACTTAGGTGGCTTTCATGTCTTGGCTATTGTGAATAGTGCCATTAAAATGGTTTTAAATAGCACTATTGTGGTTGCAAGCGGTACAGCCACATCCTAGGAATGTGTCACCATGGACGTAATGTCCTGCTATGTTGTCCATCTAGGCTGACCCCCTGCTGCCTGGAGCGAGTGGCTAAAAAAGGCCAGACTCTCCTCCTTGGTGGCCTCCTAAGTCTCACCCAGAGTCCATTTTTTCCAATCACTTCAGGACTTGGATACAATGGTACAAAATGGGTTGGGGTCTGGCTTCCCAAATAATTAAGTTGGAAGTTACTATATGGAACCAGCAGTTTTCCCACTACTGGTGGGAAAACTTTTTGACCAATGAGAAAAAACTGACCTTGGAGAGAGATGGGCGGACCCATTGCCTCTCCTCCCTCCCGTGGGCTGTTCTAAGGCACCAGGGCCTGAGCGGGCTGTCCGAGATGTCCCTGTGGCCAGCGGGTGCACCCACCAAAGTTCCCACCTCATGGAGCTCTGGCTGGGGTGGTCATAGGACACTTGGCTCTGCTTCTCACCCTGCCTTCCCTCGCTCTCTCCCTCCTTCCCTGGGATAGCATCACCGACTTCAAGCATCAGCCTGTAGTCACGGCCTCATGACTGGCTTTCTCAATAACCTGAGCTCAGGGAGAGAGTTATCTGGGTGAAGAGGGAGGTAACGTGTTCCAGGGGGAGACACAGAGTGTGCCAAAGCTTGGAGAGTAGGGGAGCAGGGGAGATTAAAAATAAATGGCAAATGTGGTGGAGAAAGAAAGGGGGGTGGTGCCAGCTATAAACCAGCTGGAGAACAGCATCGGCAAAGGTGGTGGAGACCGCAGGAAGCAGTGTGTCTTGATTCTAAGAGCAAAGCATCCACGTAGAGCTTTAGGCAGGGTGGAGGTGGGACGGGGATGGGGTAGTGAAATCACGTTGCGTTTTGAAAAGACCACTTCGGCTGTAATGGGCGGCGGAGTCAGATGTGAGAAGAAGGGTTGCAGTGTGGACGTTGGTTGATCAGTGGAGAAGCTAGTGCATGCTACAGGAGGACGAGGACCTTGGCTCAGACTCTGGTGGTGGTAATGGGAATGGGGAAAAACGGGCATGTTTGAGAGATGCTTAGGAGGCCGGAAGGACGAGATTGATGACAGCTGGCATGTGTAACCCGGGGCGGTAGGTGATTCCTACAGGTCTAGATGAGCTCGTTTGGGGCGCTGCTGACATCCGTGGAGATGGGAAACACTGGGAGAAGGGGAGGTTGGGAGGATCTAACATCCAGTTTGGGAAATACCGTGTCCTGTGAACAGAGTGATATTCAAGCCTGACCTCAGAGGACAGGTCTGGGCTGGGGGCAGACATTTGTGAGACATCTGGCCTCACGGCTCCCTGAAGCCTTTGCTCAGTACCTCTGTGTCAGGGGAGCACCCCTCTCTCAAGTCTGAAGCTAAGCTAAGTGCTGGTGAGCGCATGACAGACCCGAATCCTGTCTGGGGTGCGTTTGTACAGGGGCCTTCTGGACTGGGACTCACTCTTCTCTGATTATTACTGGGATCTTTTATTTTTCAAATAATTCGAGACATGCTGCAGTTTTTCCACTGAAACCCCAAGCACCGGGACTGGGTGTCTCTGTCCTCAATCACACTGATTTATGAAAGAATCCAATCACAAGGCTTAATCTCCTATACTTTTTGCATTGCTGTCTTTGAGAGGCTGCAGTCACAAACATTTAGAAAAATGGGCAGCACATAATTCTGACGTCTCAGGAAAGAGTACCCGTACTGTGGTTAAGAGGGTGGAGTGTGGGAGGGGGAAAGGGGAATGGATGGGGTCAAACATTTTCCTGTAGGTTACAGACGCCATGTTTCTGAGCTAGGTTAGTTGTACCAACTTCGAAGAAGATGGCAATTCAGAGAACAAACTGGGTGTAGCTCAGTGATTATGTTTAAAATGGAAGCATTGTTTTTTCTGTAGTTCGGAGAAATTCTCTGAGGCTCTTGCAAATTGTTTGTGAAAACCTTGTTCTGCAAAGTGATTCGGAGTTTGTCTTTACAGCGTGTTGACGGGAAGTAGGACGTGGTTACTGTGAGGTTGTCATAAAACTTCATTCTCAGTAACTTCTGTTGTATGTGTTCTGCGTGGCGATGCCATCAGTGTCGTTTAATATCCAGAAAGTAAATTAGCTGAAGTAGACATCCACAACTCTACATTATTAGTGCATTCTTTCAGTTTTAAGAATCTTGAATCAGCAGAATATGGGTGATTATCACTGACTTGGAAATCATTTTTAGGCTCCTTACCTGGTAGCATTTGGTCTCTTGCTTTAAGTGCTTTTAGGAACAAAGGGTCATGTGGACAGTGACAGCCCTGTCACATCCCTCTCTTGATGGAGTGTTTTATACCCTTTCTAACTGGCTTTTGGCTGCCAGTTCCCCCATACACCTATCATTAACCTTTTGCCGTTTCCCACTTTAAATCCTCACATGGCATCCTATTAAGGTACATTCTAAACGAATGATTCTTTACCTGGCGTGGAGAGAGTGTGTCTGAATAAAGGTGTGGGGTGGTTTGAGAAATTTCACTGAATTGGATAAATTTATATTTGACACATGTAAAACCTTACATGATTTCACAATGCAAATTAAAAAAATAATAAATACTAAATAAAAACAGAAGAAGTAACGCTTGGCAGAATTTTCATGGCAAATGGAAATAAGCTGCCTATAGAATGAGAAAGCACTTGATGTAAACAGTGCTGTCACAAAGAATGTGGCATGTTTGTTAACTATGGATAATGTTCACATGCATATGTGATACAATAAATGTCTACTGATGTAGGTAGACAGATGCTATTGGCTTGTGAGCTGCCCACCCAGTGTTTATGCTTCTATTTTTTCTTGCTAACAAAACTCCAGTTTTGTTAAGATGGCAAAGTGTTTAGCTTTGGTGGACAAATCATGGTTGGTCTCAGTATCCTAGCAATTCTGGGTCCTGTAGGAGGTGAATGTTCTAGGGGACCATGTGACCCAGTTCTGGGAAGTGGTGTATGAAAGGAGGTCTGATGGACTTCTCTGGGAAAACCTTCCTTCTTGATAAAAGAGAACTATAGTGAGAAAATCCTTTTATTTATTTATTTTTTTGGCTGCCCCTTTACTTCTGGTGTTGGAAATGATGCCTGGAGCTATGGCAGTCATCTTGTGACAATGAAGATTGAATCCTGAGGACAAAGCCAAGACCTTGAAACCAAGCTGAAGAAGCTTGGACTTGATAGCCTCCTTGAACCATTGAATCAACTCTGTGACTCCTATCAAATGACTTCTTTTTTAGCAAATCATATATCCTTATGCACATAGCCACTATTAATCAAGTTTTTGATTATTCCTGTTAAAATTTAATTTTTGTACTCTAATTTGGTACACAAAAAGCATCTTTGAACCCTGTATCTTACTCTGTCTTCCTCAGGAGTTAGATTTCATGTTGGCTTTACCAGCTAAGTATCAAAAGAACATCAATGTCTAATAATTTTTGTTTAATTGTGGAGATCACCAATTGCTCACTAGTGATAGACTGTGGATACAGGTGTATACTGAAAATATGAAGAAAGTTCTTTTTTCATGACTCAGGAAAGAGTATGTACTTGGAAGACTTTCACCAATTACTGTTAACAACTAGCTCTGTTTCTTTCTCTGCAAGAGTGAGCAGTCACTACTTTTTTCTTGTCTTTTAGGTAGCTGATGACAGAAATATAAAATTGAAAAATTTACAAGGCTTATATCAAAAAGAACAGGATTGCACTTTGGGGTAGAATATTTCATGTCTAAAAATTCTAAGCAATAATATCATGTGTCCCTCTTGATACTTGAAAAATATTCAAGTCATACTCGAGCAAACTATACAAAAAAGGTAGAGTCTGAGAACTTATACTTCTAATTACAAATAATTTTTTTCCTCAATGTCATATCTTTGAGGAAACCTGATGAAAAAGTTCATTTTAAGGGCTTCCAAATTTTACTTGGAATGGAAACAGAAAAAAATTCCAGAACGTGAACTTGTGCAGATGCACAGTTATATTAGTCAGGGTTCTCCAGAAACAGAACCAATAGAATGCATGTGTGTGTGTGTGTGTGTGTGTGTCTGTGTGTAGGTGTATATGAAAATATTTTTTTTTATGTAAAAAATTAAAATATTTAAAGGAATTAGCTCATGGGGTTGTGGAAGCTGACAAGTCCTGTATCTGCAGGGAATACCAGCAGGCTAGAGACCCAACGAAGTGTTGATGCTGCAGTTTGAGTCACAAGGCTGTCTTCTGCTGGCAGAATTCCTTCCTCTTCGTTTTCCTTAGTCAGTCTTTGTCTATTAAGACCTTCAACTGATTGGATGAGGCCCACCCACATTATGGCAGCAGTCTGCTCTACTCAAAGTCTGCTGATTTTTTTTTTTTTAAACGTCTTTATTGGAGTATAATTGCATTACAATGGTGTGTTAGTTTCTGCTGTATCACAAAGTGAATCAGCTATACATATACATATATCCCTATATCCCCTCCCTCTTGCGTCTCCCTCCCACTCCCCCCATCCCACCCCTCTAGGCAGTCACAAAGCACCGAGCTGATCTCCCTGTGCTATGCGGCTGCTTCCCAAAGTCTGCTGATTTAAATGTTAATGTCATCTAAACAATGCCTCCATAGAAACTCCTTAGATAATGTTTCACAAATATCTGGGCACCTGAAACCCAGTGAAGTTGACATGTAAAATTAACTATCACCATATTCAAGCACCGAATTAATAATTTAGCATATCAAACTATTAACTATCTCAAGAATGATGTCATTCCTTTTATGTTATTCATTGTGATGAATTTTACAGCAAAGCAATTTCCCCAAACTTCTGGTTTATGCATATGAGGCTAAAAAAAAGACTTAAAAAAAATCCCAATTTGTCTTAAGCACTGAAGATCACAATAAAGCTGATGATATGATAGCTTTACAACTGAATACAATTCTTTGATTTAATGAATTAATTTAGAAAAAAAATGATTGGAGCATTAACTGATGAAATGCCAGCTATACTGGCTTTGTAATAGGGATTTTCAGTAGAAAGTCAAAGGAAAGACCAAGGTTTTTATTCTGGAACACATTAGATTGTTCACCATGGAATATTAGCTTTGAAAACCCTGTCTAGTGATCCAAAGGAAGAGTTCATTCTTGCCATCAATGTGGTTAATTACAAACTTATATTGAATAGTAGATTGTTCAAGATGCAGTTGTGAAGATTCTAAGTGATAAACAGAATTTGCTTATTTTCCATAATGACATCATTTGAAAATCTACCAGGATTTTAAACATTCAGAGTATGAGTATCTTCCCATTAGACTTGAAATTTTAAAAGGTGAAACTATTTTCTCCCTGTGTACAGGAATTTTTTCTGAAGATGCTTTTACTATTTCAAGAAGGGAAAAAATAAAACCAAGGGTTGACTCATTTTTTAGAGTTGATGTGATGAATGTATCTTGCCCCAGTGTATTAACAATCAAAAGATAACTTCGTAAGAAGAATATTCTGAGTTATTTAGCCCTTCTTTATAGGTAAGATAAAAGTTCATCCAAAGACACTTAGAACCTCTGTACTCTGCCAGGGTTTTAGAAGAAAATCATCAATACAATTGATAACTTCTTTCTGGCTACTTAAATGGCTTGGTGAGAATCTGATTTTATTTTTCTTAGATAGGCAAAAACAGGCACTATTAAAAAAAAAAACTGTCACTTTGCCGCATTCTACTGTGGTTCATGCAATAATTTTCTCCTCAGTGAGACACAACGCCCAGCCCCCAGGCTTGGTTGATTAGCGTCTGCACAGTTGAGCCCTGTTCCAGGAGTCATCAACACAGACGCTCCAGAAGCACAGACTCCTCGTGAGCCCGTCTATGGATTGGACAATGCGGGAATCAGTTGATAGAAACCATTCCAAAATCTTTCCTTTTTGTCCATCCATCCAATGTACTGGCTTCTTTTGTTAACATCCAGTGTTAAAGGAAAAAAAAAATATTTAATTTGGTGAACCATAAAGGTTGGCTCAGGAGGCCTGGCATAGGCTGCTTATAAATTATTGAAATTAGCCAATAGAAAACATGCCACAATCTTGTCAAGGGGAAATATGCTTTGCCCGGATTTATGACCTGAAGTTGCTCTGGTTTTGGAACATGAGGGAAAGATACCAAGTGCTTTCAACTTCTCAAAATGATAATTTTCAAAAGAGCTTAGCATATTCGGCAAATACAATTGAACTTGGAATATGTTGAACCTGAAACTGAGGGGAAAAACCTACAGCATCTGGAGATAAGTTCCAGCCACAGATAAAAACATTGTGGTGCCAGTGCCTTCGCCTTTAATGAAGGTCTCCAAGGGCACTGGTTTTGACAGTGATTGAAAGGAAGAGAAGCACACCTCATCTCGGAGAGAACGAATCCAGAGAACAAGTCCACAGCTGCCCATGTCGTGGCTGAGAAGGAAGCCCGTGCAAAACCCTGGTCAGAGATGGTGATTTTTGTCAAATGTCCCCCAAATTTAATTTTTAAACATTAATGTTTGATTAATTTGGCATAGTTAACTTCTAGAAAATCTCTTTTAGGATTTGATTATGAGATAAACTGGTGTTCTCTTGCTGGCTTTGGGTATTATCTCTCTTTTTTTTGTTGTTGTTTTTTTCTGTATGTAATCAGGAAGCTGCTTTACTTGTATTGTGGGCTATGGAAATAAAGCAGTATAAACAGGTCAGTACTGAATGTAAGATATGTTTTCTGTCTTTCTTTCATGATTCATGGAATAGAAAACTTGTAGCCAGGAAACAGATTGTATGATTAAATTATATGTGTGTTTGTGATTCTAAAGCTGTTATTTCTTTGTTTCATTTTTAGTTGCAATATTTAATTTATTTTTGACATTTCAATTAATGTTAAAGGAGGGCAGGAGGTATTTCTGTTTATCTAAGGGTCATGGGTTAAAAGTTGGTAATCCTGAATCTAAGCTCTTTAGTCTTGCAGGCAAGCCTCTTACAAATACAACCACCTTTTTCTTCCACCATTCCCCCCATCTGCACACACTTTCTACCTGTTAATCACACCAAATGTGAGCTCATCATATTTTGTCCCATATCTTTGTCCTTGCACACTCTGTTACTTTTCTCTTGATATGCCCCCACCCTCGCATTTGTAATCAGAGAATTCCTATTTATCCTTAGACAAAATTCAAATGGCATCTCCTCTGAGATGGCTTCCATGATTATACAAACACATTTAATATTTCCTTCATCTGTACTAATACAACTTTTTACACATCACTATTAGAGTACTTGCATTATTGTAAAGGTTTTGAAAAATACATGAAATTTGCAAAAATACATCTTATAAAAGTTGAAGTTTTATTGATGAAGGTAAATGCTCTTTAACCATTACCTCAATTCCTCCTTCTCACATTCCTTAGATGGAAACACTATTCTCAGTGTGGGGAATGTATTATTAGGCCATTTCTATTGATATATGCATGTATATGTCTCTATGTAAAATAGACAGTATTATCTTGTGTGTGAGTTACAAAAATGGCATAACAATACATGTGTTGAGGGACCTTCAAGATGGCAGAGGAGTAAGGCATGGAGATCACCTTCCCCCCCACAAATACATCAGAAATACATCTACATGTGGAACAACTCCTACAGAACACCTACTGAACATTGGCAGAAGACCTCAGACCTCCCAAAAGGCAAGAAATTCCCCATGTACCTGGCCATGTGGCTGACAGGGTCTTGGTGCTCTGGCTGGGTGTCAGGCCTGAGCCTCTGAGTGGGAGAGCCGAGTTCAGGACATTGGTCAACCAGAGACCTCCCAGCTCCACATAATATCAAAAGGCAAAAGCTCTCCCAGAGATCTCCATCTCAACACTAAGACCCAACTCCACTCAACAAACCGCAAGCTACAGTTCTGGACACCCTATGCAAAACAACTAGCAAGACAGGAACACAACCCCACCCATTAGCAGAGAGGCTGCCTAAAATCATAATAAGGTCATAGACACCCCAAAACACATCACCGGATGCAGTCCTGCCCACCAGAAAGACAAGATCCAGCCTCATTCACTGAACACAGGCACCAGTCCCCTCCACCAGGAAGACTACACAACCCACTGAACCAACCTTACCCACTGGGAGCAGACACCAAAAATGATGGGAACTACAAACCTGCAGCCTGTGAAAAGGAGACCCCAAATACAGTAATTTAAGCAAAATGAGAAGACAGAGAAACACACAGCAGATGAGGGAGCAGGTAAAAACCCACCAGACCAAACAAGTGGAAAGAGGCAGTCTACCTGAAAAAATAATTCAGAGTAATGATAGTAAAGATGATCTGAAATCTTGGGAATAGAATGGAGAAAATACAGGAAACGTTTAACAAGGACCTAGAAGAACTAAAGAGTAAACAATGATGAACAGAATAAATGAAATTTTAAAATTCTCTAGAAGGAATCAATAGCAGAATAACTGAGGCAAAAGTACGGATAAGTGACCTGGAAGATAAAATAGTGGAAATAACTACCACAGAGCAGAATAAAGAAAAAATAATGAAAAGAATTGAGGACAGTCTCAGAGACTTCTGGGACAACATTAAACACACCAACATTCTAATTATAGGGGTGTCAGTGGAAGAAAAGTAGAAAAGAGAATGAGAAAATATTTGAAGAGATTATAGTTGAAAAATTCCCTAATATGGGAAAGGAAATAGTCAATCAAGTCCAGGAAGTGCAGAGAGTCCCATACAGGATAAATCCAAGGAGAAACATGCCAAGACACATATTAATCAAACTATCAAAAATTAAAAACAAAGAAAAAATATTAAAAGCAGCAAGGGAGAGCAACAAATAACATACAAGGGAATCCCCATAAGGTTAACAGCTGATCTTTCAGCAGAAACTCTTCAAGCCAGAGGGAGTTGCAGGACATATTTAAAGTGATGAAAGCGAAAAACCTACAACCAAGATTACTCTACCCAGCAAGGATCTAATTCAGATTCAACACAGAAATTGAAACCTTTACACACAAGCAAAAGCTAAGAGAATTCAGCACCACCAAACCAGTTTTACAACAAATGCTAAAGAACTTCTCTAGGCAGGACACACAAGAGAAGGAAAAGACCTACGATGACAAACCCAAAACAATTAAGGAAATGATAAGAGGAACATACATATCAATAACTACCTTAAATGTAATGGATTAATGGTCCAACCAAAAGACATAGACTGGCTGAATGGATAAAAAAAACAAGACCCGTACATATGCTGTGTATAAGAGACCACTTCAGACCCTGGGACACATACAAACTGAAAGTGATGGGATGGAAAAAGATATTCCATGCAAATGGAAATCAAAGAAAGCTGGAGTAGCAATTCTCATATCAGACAAAATAGACTTTAAAGACTATTACAAGAGACAAAGAAGGACACTATATAATGATCAAGGGATCAATCCAAGAAGAAGAATAGCAACTGTAAATATTTATGCACCCAACATAGGAGCACCTCAATACATAAGGCAAATGCTAACAGCCATAAAAGGGGAAAGCGACAGTAACACAATCATAGTAGGGGACTAGAACACCCCACTTTCACCAATGGACAGATCATCCAAAATGAAAATAAATAAGGAAACACAAGCTTTAAATGATACATTAAACAAGATGGACTTAATTGATATTTATAGGACACTCCATCCAAAAACAACAGAATACACTTTCTTCTCAAGTGCTCCTGGAACATTCTCCAGTATAGATCATATCTTGGGTCAAAAATTAAGCCTTGGGGGCTTCCCTGGTGGCGCAGTGGTTGAGAGTCTGCCTGCCGATGCAGGGTACAAGGGTTCGTGCCCCGGTCCGGGAAGATCCCACATGCCGCTGAGCGGCTGGGCCCGTGAGCCATGGCCGCTGAGCCTGTGCGTCCGGAGCCTACGCTCCGCAACGGGAGAGGCCACAACAGTGAGAGCCCCGCGTACCACAAAAAAAAAAAAAAAAAAATTAAGCCTTGGTAAATTTAAGAAAACTGAAATCATATCAAGTATCTTTTCCAACCAGAGTGCTATGAGACTAGATATCAATTACAGGAAAAAGTCTGTAAAGAATACAAACACATGGGGGCTAAACAAGACACAACTAAATAACCAAGAGATCACTGAGGAAATCAAAGAGGAAATCAAAAAATACCTAGAAACAAATGACAGTGAAAACATGACAACCCAAAGCCTACGGGATGCAGCAAAAGCAGTTGTAAGAGGGACGTTTATAGCAATACAATCCTACCTCAAGAAACAAGAAACACCTCAAATAAAGAACCTAACCTTACACCTAAAGCAATTAGAGAAAGAGGAACAAAATCCCCCGAAGTTAGCAGAAGGAAAGAAATCATAAAGATCAGGTCAGAAATAAATGAAAAATAAATGAAGGAGATGATAGCAAAGATCAATAAAACTAAACACTGGTTCTTTGAGAAGATAAACAAATTGATAAACCATTATCCAGACTCATCAAGAGAAAAACAGAGAAAACTCAAATCAATAGAATTAGAAATGAAAAAGGAGAAGTAACAGCTAACACTGCGGAAATACAAAGGATCATGAGAGATTACTTCAAGCAACTCTATGCCAATAAAATGGACAACCTGGAAGAAATGGACAAATTCTTAGAAAAGCACGAGCTTCTGAGACTGAATGAGGAACAAATAGAAAATATAAACAGCAGAATGGGAGAAATATTTGCATATGAAGCAACTGACAAAGGATTAATCTCCAAAATATACAAGCAGCTCATGCAGCTCAATATCAAAAAAACAAACAACCCAATCCAAAAATGGGCAGAAGACCTAAATAGACATTTCTCTAAAGAAGATATACAAATTGCCAACAAACACATGAAAAGATGCTCAACATCACTAATCATTAGAGAATTGCAAATCAAAACAGCAATGAGGTATCACCTCACACCAATCAGAATTGCCATCATCAAAAAATCTACAAATAATATTGCTGCAGAGGGTGTGGAGAAAAGGGAACCCTCTTGCACTGTTGGTGGGAATGTAAATTGATACAGCCACTATGGAGAATGGTATGGAGAATCCTCAATAAACTAAAAATAAAACTACCATGTCACCTAGCAATCCCACTACTGAGAAAACCATAATTCAAAAAGAGTCATGTATCACAGTGTTCATTGCAGCTCTATTTACAGTAGCCAGGACATGGAAGCAACCCCTAAGTGTCCATCGACAGATGAATGGATAAAGAAGATGTGGCACATATATACGATGGAATATTACTGAGCCATAAAAAGAAATGAAATTGAGTTATTTGTAGTGAGGTGGATGGACCTAGAGGCTGTCATACAGAATGAAGTTACTCAGAAAGAGAAAAACATATATCATATGCTAACACACACATAAGGAAACTAAAAAAAAAAAAAAATGGTTCTGAAGAATGTAGGGACAGGACAGGCATAAAGACACAGATGTAGAGAATGGACTTGAGGACAAGGGGAGGGGAAGGGTAAGCTGTGACGAAGTGAGAGAGGGGCATGGACATATATACACTACCAAACGTAGGCTGGATAGCTAGTGGGAAGCAGCCGCATAGCACAGGGAGATCAGCTCGGTGCTCTGTGACCCCCTAGAGGGGTGGGATAGGGAGGGTGGGAGGGAGGGAGACGCAAGAGGGAGGAGATATGGGGATGTATGTATATGTATAGCTGATTCACTTTGTTATACAGCAGAAACTAACATACCATTGTAAAGCAATTATACTCCCATAACGATGTTAAAAAAGAAAAAAGAACGAAATTTGGACAAAGATAAACTCCGATGGAAATATATGATCTCAGCCCTCAGCCATGTTGTACTTCATTATTACTGAATGGTTATCTGCCTTTTAACTCATCCATAAAAGCAGAGACCACAAAATTGAAAATCAGAATAAGTGGAATGTGGGGCCGACAAGGCTCCTTTGAACTTATGATGCTCCCCAGTCATGGGGGCAACTGAATCTTCAGAGACACTAGGAGTCTTGCATCACCAGTTTCACTGTACTTTGCAAGTATCCCAGCTACCATTTGCATCAAGCAAGAAGAATCTGACCTCCATACATAGCCTGGCTGTTATCAGACTAAGTTCAAACCTTATTATTTGACTGACTACTTATTCTTTGGTTTCTCCTTCCCTCTTAGATGTTTGCTGAAGTACACAAATAAATAAATAAATAATTGCAGCCTGTCTTCAAAGAAAACAACAATGCATGTGTTGTTCTGCAAACTGGTGATTTCTTTGCATATTTGTCTTATCTATTACCTTGTAGGAGAGTTCCACCCATCTCATCAGATGGTGACAACTTTTGGTCCAAAGATGGTGTGTGTGTGTGTGTGTGTGTGTGTGTGTGTGTGTGTGTGTGTGTGTGTGTTCATACATGTGTGTTTCATTTTATCCCTTGCACCTTTTTGTCCACTCCTTCCAACAGTGCTTAGATGATGACCATTGCATAGTTAATAGTTTAATATATGTCTCTACCCATTAAGTATTATGTATCCATGTTGCTCCTTCATTTCTACAGAAAGACATAAAGCAAACTAAAATTTGAGACTGAGTAATAACAAATAACATATTTAATGTGTGTAATTCCTAGGCACATGACATATATGCACTGGAATTTCAGTCTGCAGCCCTCTTCATAAGTTAGAGTAGAAAGAAGTTTCCACAGTGATACTTCCATCACAATTACTACAAAATACCAATTATATTCATTTTCCTTCAGGATAGTTTCCTAATTAATATTATATGGACTGTATGGAGGATCCTGAAAAAATAAAAAAAATAGATGTATCATATGATCCATCAATTCCACTTCTGGGTATACACCCAAAGAAAATGAAAACAGGGTATTGAGGAGATATGTGCACCTGAATGTTCATAGCAGCACTGTTCACAACAGCCAAGACATGGAAATAACCTAAGTGCCAATCAGTAGATGAATGGATAAAAAAGATGTGAGATCCATATAGCTCACTGTAATTTTATTCATAGATACATATACATACACACTGGAACATTATTCACTGTGGCAACATTGGCCTTTGGCACATTATGCTAAGTGAGATAAGTCAGACAGACAAAGACAAATACTGTATGATATCACTTATATGTGGAATCTAAAAAAGTCAAACTCAAAAAAAAAACAAACAAAAAAACCCAGAGTAAAATGGCAGTTACCAGGAGCTGGACAGTGGGAGGAAAAGAATAGATGTTTAAGGGTATAAATTTTCAAAGGGTGGTATTTAAGCCTTGGAGACCTAATGCATAGAATAGTGAGTATAGACAACAGTATTGCATTGTAATCATTAAACTTTCTAAGAGACTAGAAGTTAATTATTCCAGCCACCAAACACACATGATGATTATGTATCGTGATAGAGGTGCTAATTATCACTATAATGGCAATCACATTACATATATAAATATGTCAAATTACATATTGTACGTGTTAAATTTACACAATTTTATATGTCAAATATATTTCAGTAAAAAATAAAAAAAAGATTATAAGGACTCATCACAAGTGATGAACAAGTCCATTTCATATGAGTGTTTTCCTTAAGATAAGGAACATATGGGAAATTATGTTTTCTCTTGGGAATTGTTGGACTGTTGAAGGAGGTTCATGGAAGAGAAGTTTATTGAGGCCGAACCCCAAACTTGGTGACATGTATTTTTTTTATCTGAGATTTACAAAGCACATTGCTAGTTATACTCTAAAAATTAGCTCAAATTGTCTTGGGCCAGAGAGTAGCACACAACTGAGTATAAATATTAACCACTCTAGTATTATATAAATGACAGTCTCTTCTCTCAGGTGGCGGAAATGCCTCTGGCAAAGAGAAAAAAATGCCTGGGTGGCAGATTTTCTTCCTGTATGTGTGTCTTCAATAGATTCAAAGGAAAAGGAAAAACAAACTCTCAATGACTAGTCCTGTTCTTCGTGTTATTTAAAGAATTTCTTGGATACCCAAGTCTCAAGGACCTTCAGCTGTTTCTAATATAGGTGCAAACAGAGTTGATGAAAATCTAATCTTCCTTACGAGGGCTACATCTTGGACCAGTGGGAGATCAAACAACTCCTCACATATTGCCAAGGGTGAGGGCGTCCTACTGGAAGAGCATATGATTTGACATCAGGAGACCTTATTTCAAAGCCCAATTCTGGCACTTGCCAGCTGAATGAATTTCGGCAGTTGACTTACATTTCCTGCACCTCGGTGTTCTCATCTGTGATACTGGGATGATCATGTCTGTGCCGAACACAGAGCACGATGTTAATGTCAAGTTAGGTGAAGTGTCACTTGGCCACGTTCCCGTGTTCACACCTCGGTCGTTCTTGGCCGTGTTTTTGTGGTTCTCCTTACACCTTTCCCAAACCTGTTCTAGGGGAGAGTCTCCGACTGTCACCTGCTCTTGCTGGGGGTTGTCCTGGATATTTTCCAGTTGCTCCTTGCGGGGTCCTGTCAGAGTCTGACCTTCATTGGCTGCATCAAGGGATGCTATTGTCCCCTGGCTTCCGGTCCTTCTTGGCCAGTGGGTGGCGTCGGCAGAGCTGGAAGCAGGAGAGCGCGGTCAGAGGACTCCTCCATGCCAGGAACAGGAGGGGCAGCGCCTGGGCTCCTGGCCACAGCTCTCCCTCAAGAGCCCGGTGACACAGTATTTTAATGTATGTCTGTTGCCCAGTAAGTATTATGTATCCATGTTTGCTCCTTCATGACTGTAGGAAGACAGTAGAAGCAAGCCAAAATTTAAGATTGTGTAATGACCAGCAAGATGGTCAACTTGTGTAATTCCTAGGCAAATTTATACATGGACATGACTTTCAGTAGGTAACCTTCCCCATAGGTTAGAGTAGAAAGAAGTTTCCACGGTGGTGCTTCCATCAAAATTACTACAAAATACCAATTATGTTCCTTTCCCTTCGGAACAGTTTCCAGCTTGACTGTATAGACTGATCAAAAAGGGTTGAATAGGTCTTCCCTGGTGGTGCAGTGGTTGAGAGCCCGCCCTCCGATGCAGGGGACACGGGTTCGCGCCCCGGTCCGGGAAGATCCCACGTGCCGCGGAGCGGCTGGGCCCGTGAGCCATGGCCACTGAGCCTGCGCGTCCGGAGCCTGTGCTCTGCAACGGGAAAGGCCACAGCGGTGAGGGGCCCTCATACCGCTAAAAAAAAAGGTTGAACAAGTCCACTTCATATGAGAGTTTTCCTTAAGTAAAGAACATAAGGGCTCCCTCCCTCCCAGCCGTGCCTCTTTCTGGTAACAGACGCCTCATGCCCCATTCTTGCTTGCCAGGTCCCCCTACTATATAAACACTCCCTTTCTGGAACTCTCCTGTGAGGGTGTCTTGTCTTTCCGACAGAGCCCGCTCTATTGAGAGCAAGTGTGTGGGGCCCCTGCAGCTCTCTTGTCGGGCTCCCCACGCATCACAACTACGGAAAATCTGTGCTGATCACTGTTCCAAATTCTCAGATTTAGTACAGAGTCTAACAGCCTAGAACTGCAGAGGAATCTGTTTTCTGAGATTCCAGTGCAGTTGGATAGATTTATTTATTTCTAGAAAATTTGTCTAGAAATTTAATGAGAACTCTCTGTAACATTTCATGAGCAAGAAGTAAGTTATTTTTTATTTTTATTTTTTGTTGAAGTACAGTCGATTTATAATGTTTTATTAGTTCCAGGTGTGCTACATAGTGATTCAATATTTTTATTTTTATTTTTTTTTGCGGTACGCGGGCCTCTCACCGCTGTGGCCTCTCCCGTTGCGGAGCGCAGGCTCCGGACGCACAGGCTCAGCGGCCACGGCTCACGGGCCCAGCCGCTCTGCGGCATGTGGGATCTTCCCGGACCGGGGCACGAACCCGTGTCCCCTGCATCGGCAGGCGGGCTCTCAACCACTGCGCCACAAGGGAAGCCCTGATTCAATATTTTTATAAATTATACTCCATTTGAAGGTTATTATAAAGGTTGCTATAGTCCCTGTGCAGTACATTATATCCTTGTATCTTACTTATTTTATACCTAGTAGTTTGTTCCTAAGGATTCATTTATTAAAAGCAAAAACAATCCAAAACCAAAACTGGTAGAAAAATGGAATGCTCTGATAATTTTTGTATGTGGCTGCATATATACAGTTTTTAGTGTTGATGGCAATGACTTCAGCATTTTTGGTATTCTAGTCCTTTTTTCCCTAAATATTTTCTCGTAATTATCTTCTATTCTATTGAGCTTTTTCTGTATACTTTTTCAAATATATGATAGTGTCTGTAAGAAAATGTGAAATCTTTGCAAGTTTAGTAACTAGTTTTCAGAATTTTTAAAAATACATATTTTGAAGTAATGGCATAATGAAAAGATAAGGTTTCAAGTGAGACAAATTTGAGTTCGAATTTTTAAATCTACCGTTTACTAGGTTTGTGACTTGGGGACAATTAGTTGTTCATTTACAGCTTTGCTTATCTCAAGATATATTTTAAGAATTAAATTAAATGGTGTCAGTAAAACCCTTGGCATGGGGCCTGGCATGCAGGAAGCATTCATTTAATTGTCTTCATGTCTGCAGTGACCCGTCTGCTAGATAATCTTTCTGAGACAGTGAATACATTCATTGATGGAACTTTAACAAATATTGTTTTTTTTTATCCCTAAGTTGGAATGCATTCAAGCTTCACTGTTCCACTAATTGCTCTTGAAAAATGCCCAGAAGTCAAGGCTTTGTTGTCTCTGTTGCTCTGAAAAGGAAATAGGATGGAAATAATGATCTCGTTGGAACCAGAGCTAAGAAGAGCCTCTGTCCCTTACTTGCGACGCAGCGTTCACAGTGCTGTTTCTGAAGACAAAGGACAAACAAGATCAAGGCCACTGCTGAAGTCAGCAGTCACACTCCCAGAGCTCCACCTGTGGAGGGAATTTTATGCAATAGGAAGAACACCTTCATATAGCACTCCTCTACTCCATGTGCCAGGGAGAGCCTCTTGCTGGATGAGTATTCAGGAGGCACAGATCTGAATGACAGAGAAACCTTAAAACAGCACCATGACTTTAAAGTGACAGATGCTTTCAACACAGTCCCCAGGTGAACACGATGCCCGTGTCCCTTGCTTTCTGTTCAGCTGAACCAGGGAGAGGAGTGTTTCTAACTCCGCCTGGAGCCTAGCCTAGTCAGGTGCCAAAGGCCTCAGCTACATTGGATGACTGTGAGTCTTCCAGATACCATTTTAAACTACCAGGCACAATTCTATTTATTTAAAAATGAACAGTGTGGTTCACATTAAGTTAAAGGACTTCCCCATATTAGTCTGACTGCTCTGGGATTAGATGCAGGTCATGGCTGAATCTGCTGAACTACCCTGGCTGCTGACTCCTGGGTTTTTCATTCAGACCCTGTCCAAGCTCATGGAGCAATTCCTAGAACATTTATAACATTTTCATCCAAGAAGTCCTCTTCCAGCAGGTCAGGCCTTCACTAGTTCATTGCTTAGTTCGAAACGTATAGGTAAATTAGAGATTTCAAAAATCCTAAATTTCAAATAGTGATCTGGAGGACTTGATGCTTCTAAAATCTGCCCCTGAATCCTGATCTTTCTAGTTCTTCCTGGCAGGTAAAATAAAGTGGAAAACAACATAAATTTCAAACTTCATAAATTTCCCCGTTGTGTTCCTTCTCCAATTTAAAATGATTTGATGTATGAGAGAAAGGAGAGTTAGCGTTTCATTTATGCCTTTCTCAGATTACAGAGTAGATACAGAAAGAGCATCATCAGAAGAATATCTATGAGAATGAAGCTGACTTATTTTTTGAAATCGTACAGAAAGACTGAATGTTCCAGGCAAACAGGGGGCCAGAAAAAGGCAGTGAGGTTTTGGAAAAAAAAAAAAAGAAGCAATGGGCTGGAAAAAGATACACACAAAAATAGTGAAATATTCACTCAGCTTCTTCACCTTTAAACGGAGTGGGAATGTTGAACCAGCTCCTCTGTCTAATGTTTTATAATTTTACACTTCTCAGCTCCCCAGCAATGATATAGGCTGTAAAATCATCCAGTGGAGAGGTGGGTAGAAGAACCACCAGAAGGAAGTTACAGAACTTTAGGTTTAACTACCATGAATTCAATAATAACTGTCAAAAGCTATACACAGCTGATCCCTTTCATAAAGTGAGAACTGGGGATTGTTCTGGATGAAAGTTTTTGCGTGTCTCTGCGGCCTCAGGGTTCTGTGCCCCCGGATCAAAGGACATTCTGACTTTACCTGACGCCAGAGCAGTGCCTTTAGGGAAGGCGAAATCCACTGACGATAAACCCTCTGCAAATAGCACAGCCTGCGTTTCCAACCTGAGGGCTGTCACACAGGTGGGACTGGGTCTCGTATCACGTACCACAGCGAAAAGCCCAGCACCTGGGCAGCGTGCATCTCAGTGTACGTGCACCTTAATAAGACGTGAGCCACCGCAGCCAGACGTGCGAGGTCAAGGGCAGCACGGCCCCTCCAGGCGAGGCTCCCAGCAGCCTCGGAGGGCAGGGCAGCTGTGACCATGCCGACGGCAACTGCGGTGAGGGTGGCCATCCCTGCCCTCACAGGTGGTTTGACATAAGGGGTTGTCCTTGGGAAGCGTCGCTTCCTGTTTCAACTTAAAAATCGCAGCTGGCCTCACTGAGTTTGATGTAAGGCTATTTTCAGCTTCTGCCACCGCACCGCACAGCAATTAGAGGCAGCCCCACGATAGAGAAGCATTGACTCAAGATAGGGCTGGATTTCAGAAGGGCCATTTCCCAAGTATACGCATGTTTGTTTTTTAAAAGAGGAGCCATAAAATGGGATTCTAGTTGTTCACAATGATCTCTGTCGAGGGTGATGTTCACGGCGGAGCCTCTGATCACCGTCTTCCGGAATAACCATAAAGGTGCCTGCCTGGCCGTGACCTCCTGCCAGAGCTGCGGTTCCCGTTCTCGCTGATGCTCTGTCTGTGGGAGGGAGACGCGGGTCTTCTCAGGTTTCGGCATCAAATTAGGTGACAGAGGCTGCTGCGGGAGCCCAGACGTAGGGCATCAGTGGGGGCCTTGGGACAGCACGGGGGGGTGTAGCCGAAGCGAACCTTTCATTTTCCAGGCATGAAGCTCCAATCAGATGACTGTTGGGCATGTCCACGAAACTCATAATTTAGAATTCTGGCCACCTCTGAGCGAAATCCTGTAGAAGTTGTTTATCCATTCCCCCCTCCCCCTTCACCCCCCTTCAGACATTGCCATGGTTACCAAGGAAGTTACTGGGAAAGAAGAAGGTTGGGAAAAGCAGAGTGAGAAAGCTCACATGTTGAGGTTGCCTTCTCGAAGCCCCAGGAGCCCTTGGAAGGAATAAGTTCAGCTAGTTTGTGATTCGGAGACATGTCAACAGCAAACTGGAGTTTTAAATTTTTCAGTGGAATAGTTGGGGTCATGTGAACCGTGACTACTGTGGCATAAAATTAAAGCCCCTTTTTGCTTTATGTTCTGTTTGATGTTTCGTCATCCTCCAGAGATCTGCTCTAGTATACGGAAGTGGGTTGTAGGTAGGACTGTGCTATCTGAGCTTTTTATCCTCCACTTTCTACAGAAGGAACTTATGCTACATCATGGATCTTCAGTGATTCCTAATTTCTTTCTGCTTTTCTTAGAATACAAATCGTATTTTCATTGAATGGGGTCTTCTGTGCTTTCCCTTTTGCATTCTCTCCCTTGGAGACCGTACTCACTCTTACTGTAACTACGGTACCGGAAGCCATGCCTGGGCTCACTCCCTCCCCCGCCAGGCCTGCGTTCCATCAGAGCCCTTCCGTGGACCCGTCACATCCACCTGCGGTTAATCGATCACTCTTGACATCTGTCGGCCTGTGTTCACAGCGCTCCCTTAGTCTTCCGTGTCGCTTCCTGGCTCCCGCTTTCTTAGAAACTCAGCCTATCTTTCGGCACAGTGATGTTATAGAACTTTATCACCAGGTCCAGGTGACGTTCCAAACGTGTGGCGTGGGCGTCTGTCACGAGGCAGAGCTAACAGGAGCCTGTGCGGCAGCTCTGAGCGTCACACTCTCTGACGTGTATGTTTACAGATCTGTCAACGCCATCACACACGTCACACTGAAAGTTCTCTGAGGTCTCGGCCCTGTTCGCGCTTTGCTTCCCAGTCATGTTCAGAGTGCACGGGAGCCTAAAATGCTCATTGAATTTGAGCGAATGAATCACCTTTCTTTAAAAAACTGTTTTGTTTCTTTTTCAAGAACTCTATTGAGGTAAAATGGACACATATTAAACTGTAGATAGTTAAAGTGTACCATTTAAGGTTTGACATATATGTGTACATGCCCGTGAAATCCTTGCCAAAATCAGGGTAACGGACATATCCGTGACCTCTCAAAGGTTAGCATTCCCTTTTGTAATCTCTACTGAATCATCTTTCTTGATTTCAGTGCTTCGTTTCCACGATCCTGGCCTTATTTCACATTTGCTGTTTGGGTATCATACTCCTCTGTTGACTTGTGTTGGCCCTTTCCATATGGACTGATGTCAACTTTGTCTCTCCCTCTATTTCAGGAGCTTAATGTTACAAATTTCAAGCTGTTATTCTAAATTAAAATAATCATCTGACCAATTAACTACTGCTCTGAAATCTGTTACACTGAAATTTTAGAAATAAATATCCTTTTATATCTCTATGTTAAACAGGAAAAGCCAAGGGTGGAACTTTGAAATATTTTAGAAACACTCTCCCATTTAAAAAATTTCTGCATCAGCCCATTGACCAAGATGTTTTATGATAGGATGTCCACCCAACTATGTGTATATGTAATCACATTGTTTTCTAGTCTGTATTTATCAACACATCTCCATAGACATCTTGTCTTTAAAAAAAAGTGTCCTGTTGGAATCAAGATACAGTATGTCTATAATACTGTATGTTCAAATCTTGCACCTATAGGTTTAGTTATCGTAAAGATAGTAAAGAGAGGAGTCTGGGATAACGGGCCCTGGAACACACATCTCTCCTCCTTGGGGGACCAGGAACCATCTCCCATTTGCATTTAGAGCGTATCACTGTGGACCCTTTAGATATAAGATCACTGGCTCCAACTGTCACTGTGGTAGACATTTGAAAATATCAACTGCCCAAGCAGAAAACATGTACCAAAACATGTAAGGCTTAAGGCTTAATAACTGAGAAGATAAACACAAGGAGTCCGTGAGCCACAGTTATTCACAGTCAGCCAGAAAAGCAGGGGTGGGAGGGAGAGCAGATCTTTTTGAGGCAGAAAATGTATTTGTAAGTAGATCATGCAAGCAGCCATCTCCTTGCCATTTCACTGCCGTCAAGATGTGCTCCATGCATAGCTGTGACCTAACCCTTCTTTGATGGACAAGCTATTATGATCCATTATCCATTTGGGCTGCAATTGAACATCTGCACATTCTCTTTGAAATGGCTTCTCCATTAGAATCAGAAAGTACGTTCAATTCCTCGACATCTTTTCACCCAGTGAGTGAAAATGATGCCTTCGTAGCAAGCTCAGCTCCGGGTCCTCCAGAGTCCCCCTGCACCAACCTACTGACCCATTCTTGCCTTGCAGGGAACCATGCTGTTTTTCCTCACCTTCCACTGCAGTTCTGGGATGTAGAAGCCAACCCTGTGTAGTAAGTTCTAACGTGCTGCACAGTTTTCAGTTAGGTCTGCTGTGTTTGATTTTATTCTCGATACTAAAAAAGAACTTTAAACATGACCCTTAAAAAGTGCCTTCAGGATTTCCCTGGTGGCGCAGTGGTTAAGAACCCTCCTGCCGGTGCAGGGGACACGGGTTCAAGCCCTGGTCTGGGAAGATCCCACATGCCACAGAGCAACTAAGCTCATGAGCCACAACTGTTGAGCCCACGAGCCACAACTACTGAAGCCCCTGTGCCTAGAGCCCGTGCTCCGCAACAAGAGAAGCCACCGCAATGAGAAGCCCGTGCGTCGCAAAGGAGAGTAGCCCTCGCTCGCCACAACTAGAGAAAAGCCCGCGCACAGCAACAGAGACCCAACGCGGCCAAGAAAAAAAAAAAGAAGTGCCTTCGCTTTTGGAAAAGATGTCTAGAAGCAGAGGACACGATGGCATCCATGGCTTCCCCTCGAGCAATGACAGAGGCCTGAACTATGAAGATTCTGACAGCTCTTCCTGGTTCCTGTGGTGAGAAGTGGGCTTCTTGTGGATGGGCCGTTCACAGGATGCTATGTCCCTCAAGGTTTTGAATTAATTGTTTGGTGCACATCTCCCTCCTCCCCGTATGTGACTGTATTAAGCCAGTGCATCCACCTTACTTGAGGACCAGTGGGCTGATTCTTTAAGATGAGCAAGGATTCTCCTTCCCATCTCTAAATTCTGTGCGTAGAATAAATGCGCCAGGCGTCGTTATTCTATCTCGAGTGTATGTTTGCAGGCATCTCCGACCACCTGCAGTATTTCCTTGTAAAATATTATGTATGCTGGCTGTGGCCTGACTTGCAATACAAAACTGTAGACTTAATGCCACCCGACTGCGGAAGGCTGGCGTGTAATGAACAGGGCACTTAGAGTTGATGTACCTTGTATCTTCATTTCAAAGCAGGGCTTTCATACCATAAAACACACTTACTATGCAAAACCCATTTTTACCTCCTGATTTTTCATTGCTATTTGGGATGGCCTCTGAACACTGAACAATTCGTAGCTTTCTTTGTTCTCAGCTGCTGATAATTATTTCACTTTCTCTCCCCAAAGTCAATGCTAAGATCTTTTGAACAAGTGGTCTCTGTGTGATATCACCTTTGTATGAGTACCTGAAAAAAATCTCAACCGTATCCCGCACTAATTTCTTTTCCTTTATTCTTATCAGGTGTTAAACGAAAAGTAATGAGAAGGCATTCATAATAAAGACAGGACTGAAATGAGCAGAGCCAATTGTGCTACAATTACGGTGTTATCACACAAGTGCGTTTCTTCTGTTTTCCCATGGAGACATGTATAACGATTTGTAGAAGCAAGGAGGATCAAACTTATATGGAATTTTCGGGTGTCTGTTATAATCTCTGGATTCCAAAGACTGGGATTACTCACGATGTGATGGTCTGCTCAGTTAATGAGAAAAATAGAGTCCGCACCTCCTGGGAGTGCTTGGGCGGTTGGTTAAGATGCGTAGCAGAGTTCAGCTTCAATAGAAGCTATCGGCTGGTGATTAAAGGAAATTTAACTGCAAAACCTTATATTAATGTACGGTTCTTAACAACTAGTGACCTATCCTGTAACCACGGATAAACTTCTGTTACAGGTGAATTACCTTATAATTTCAGTCAGGGTCTTGTTAATAGCCAAGTACCTGGTGAATTGTGTTGAGATGAGAGAGTAGATAAACTCTGCTGAGTTACTAATTGTCCCCATAACTTTTCTCATTGTAATTGTACAACCTCTGGTTCTTAGCAGCCAAGAATAAGAATGATATCTTCTATACTCTTATTGCAGAGAAGTGTAGCCATGTTCTGGCCAGGCAGGATTTGAGTGGAGGGTATGAGGCCTGCCCTCCATCCCCCTTTTCCTTTCTTACCGGCAGGATCGCAGGTGTGAGTGAGTCCTCTTAGATCCCGAGGATGAAGCAACCCTCTTGGGATGGCCGAACAACCGGGCCAAGGAAGGTGCCCGTGTACCAGACCCCAGGAGCCGCCCTACAAGCCCTGGACAACTTCCACCCAGACTACTGGATGAGTGAGAAAAAAGTCAATCATGTTTAAGCTACCATTATAATTCTCTGTTCTAGCAGCCAAATCTAATCTTAACCAACACAGAAAGCTGTAAAAAAATCCAGGCCAAAAAGTAAAATAGCAGAAGCATCACGAAATAGTCAGTTAGACCACAGGGGCTGATGTTCAGGGAAGAAAAAAACATTTGGTGAAAGGAAAACAAGGTGTTTTTCAGCTATTTTCACACTGTCGAAGGCAGAAACTGGTGGAAAGCAGGTGCTGGAACAATGTTTGCTGAAGCTTATGTTAAGTGAAACCCTGGGCGGGGGTGGGGTAGGAAGATCTTAATAACCCCATAGAGTGGAAATAAAGAGGGATCAAAAGGGCCTCTTAGGGCTTCCCTGGTGGCGCGGTGGTTGAGGGTCCGCCTGCCGATGCAGGGGACGCGGGTTCGTGCCCCGGTCCGGGAAGATCCCACGTGCCGCGGAGCGGCTGGGCCCGTGAGCCGTGGCCGCTGAGCCTGCGCGTCAGGAGCCTGTGCTCCGCAACGGGAAGGGCCTCTTGTTCCAAAAGTTCCTGTAGGAATACTGTTCCCAGTATTTTAAGAAAAAAAAAAAAAAAACAAAAAACAAGTTTTCTTGGGATGTTCTCATTGTTATTCAGACAACTTAACTCCAAAATTTGGACATTATAACAATAACAGCAGCAGCAGAGGCAACTGGAAATAACATAAGTTAGCCAAACAAATGAGGAAGGGTAGAGACTGCATTTGTTTCCCCGGAGAAACTGAGTAAAAAGCTTTCCTCGTGGAATAGAAAGTGCAGCAGGATTGTTAATCTTGAGAATCTGCTCAAGGGAAACTAGTCTTTAGAGACTAATATTTCAAACTAAGGGAAAAGAGGCTGCCAGAAACAAAGGCACAGGAAATCCCTCAACATGATATTCAATTGTGAGCAATTTATGTAAAATATCTTAAGATGGCTTTGGTGTTTGAGATACAGTGGATACATTTCAATTGGAGATGGAGCAGTTAATGTATCATAGAGTCTATTGATTATAATTATCTACTAAGATATCAAAGAAATAATTTAGTGTAACAAATAGTTATTGAACACTCTGCTAAGATTTATGGAAGATGCAAATGAGGCCACATATCGTCTCTGCTCTTGGGTGACTTTCTTTCTGAAGAAAAAGCCTAGTTGTACTTGCAAATGCAGTTTCTAAAAGAAACAGAAATTGAACTAAACAGGAAAGCTAGTTATTGTTATTTCTGTGTGAATTTAGGACCTCTTCCAAATGGAGAAATATTCAATTATATTGAGTACTGTTTGGGTAAGTATGAACTAGAGGAATCATTGATGCCTTGCTAATACCTGAAACACATGTGTTATGACTTTCTCCGTTGCCCGACTTAGAAAATTAACTGAAACTTCCCAAGGCGGAAAGGATATGCACGTATTGATTGCTGAGCGTGAAATATCTACATTATTTTCACAGCTTGCTGTTTTCAAGCAAACCAAGGATCTTCTTTACTTTTCTTTCTTCTTTTCTCTTTTCTTTCTTTTTCTTTTGACTGTGAAACCTCCGGGGATCAATCTGTCTGTCTTGCTTTGTGTCATGTGTACAACCCCGATCCAAGGAAGGTGGAATACTTTAGTCTGACTCACTCCTGGGCAGGGGTGGCCCCAACCACACCTAATAGACTGAAAAGTATTTTTTTCAAGCGAGAGAAAGGAGATTCGCCAAAGGAAGTCATTCTAGGTACACACACGCGTTTTCTTAAGTTCACCAAGTTTAGACGACTACTCAGGAGAAAGAGATGGAAAAACTGGTGGGGTTTTTTTGGTTCTGTTTTTTATCTAAGTAGAAGATGGGATGAACAGAAAACAAGGTAATATTTTAATTTCTTCTTAGGGATCGAAGGTCATAACACTAAGGAGATAGGACAATGTGAAAACTGAGTATCTGATTATAGAGATGATTTTAAGGAATAGGGTTTAAAAATTTATTTATAGTAGGTATATGGCTTAGGACAGTAATTCCTAAGTATGTTTCCTGTGTGATATTATATAGTGAAAGGTTTCCACGAGCTAATATATATGGCAAACATTGTGCGTTGTATCCTTCTCTTCAAACTTTTCAATACACGTTAGTGTACAAAAGACTGAAGTGACTTAGGACAAATAAGCCCTAAAACACCATCTATTCTATTTGACCAAAGATTTATACAACTTACAAAACATAACAATTCCAAACAGTGGTTTAGGAATATGAACAACCACCATCCCTATGAAGAGAGCTTGAAATGGAAATTTTTTCAGGAATGAGAAAATGTTAAAACTACTGTGTAAAACCAGGCGTCACGAGGTACAGAAGGTATAATTTAGAAAAACTATTAAAGTATCAGGAAATGTCAAGGAGAAATCAAAAGGCATACTATCTTCACTATCTTTGGAAACTGTCAGATGTTTCTACACCAACAAATAGAATATGAATAATAATCAAACATGGAGCTGTGGGCTTCCCTGGTGGTGCAGTGGTTGGGAGTCCGCCTGCCGATGCAGGGGACACGGGTTCGTGCCCCGGTCCGGGAGGATCCCACGTGCCGCGGAGCGGCTGGGCCCGTGAGCCATGGCCGCTGAGCCTGTGCATCCAGAGCCTGCACTCCGCAAAGGGAGAGGCCACAACAGTGAGAGGCCCATGTACCACAAAAAAAAAAAAACAAAAAACATGGAGCTGTAAATATGATCTTAAGCATACTATTAAACAGGAATTTGGTTACTTATTGAAAAAGATAACCATGTTAGAGCTAAATAAGTACTAATTACTCCAAGTGAAACTTATGTCCTATAGAGATCAATGAACTCTCGTAAACATTGTATATCTGGCTTTCAGTAAGGCATATGTTACGGACTGAATTGTCTCTCCCCCCCAAAAAGATATGCTGAAGTCTTGACTCCTAGAACATCAGAATGTGACCTTTTTTGAAAACAGCATCTTTATAGAGGTTATCAAGTTAAAAGGAGGTCCTTAGGGAGGGCCTGCATCCAGTATGATTGGTGTCCTTATACACAGGGGAAATTAAGACACAGAGACGGGCATGAACACAGAGAAGATGAAATAAAGGCACACAGGGAGAAGACAGCCGTGTGACT
This sequence comes from Kogia breviceps, assembly GCF_026419965.1. NCBI lineage: Eukaryota > Metazoa > Chordata > Mammalia > Artiodactyla > Physeteridae > Kogia > Kogia breviceps. Next base: position 6,628,600 of record NC_081324.1, on the reverse strand, counting down.
AGAGTGATGTGTCTACAAGCTCAGGAATGCCGAGGACTGTCGACAAGTACCAGACACTAGAAGAGGCAGAGAAGGTTCTTCCCTAGAGCTGCCAGAGAGGGAGCAAGCCCTTCCTGATACCTCCATTTTGGACTTTGAATCTCCGGAACTGTAAGACAATACGTTTCGGCGTTTTAAGCTACTCTCCTGTTGGTGTTTTGTTATGGCAGCTCTAGGAAACTGCCACAGCATACAGCAAGGTCATGACATCAGAGTCTTCGACCCCCTTGTTCCATGGCCATCTTCCTTTATTTGCAGCCCTCCCATCCCAGCTACCTACGGACGATAATTTGCGTTCCCAGCCCCCGGAAACTTGTTTCAGTGTTTGTGTTCCTGACACTCTCAGAGTCATCCGTACTTAATCAGCCCCGAGTCAGTACCTCTTGGTTCCTGGGGTCATACTTTAACACAGGCGTGCCTCCAGGGTGCCCTTGGCTTGTCCAATTGACCTAAGAACAAGTGCATATCACCCATATCACTTTCACGAATGAGCTCAGACTAATCTGTTAGGTAATTCATTAAGAATCTTCAAAAAACACTCAACAGGCTGAAAGATCATCCCAAACAGATGATGTTAAATCGAATAGGGAAGAAAATGAAAAACTACAACTATATTCCAAAGGAAAGTTCCAGGAGTCCCACCTCAAATGTAATTTCATTTCCTTGGATTTCTGCTGGGAAATCCACCTTGTCTCTGAGGTCACCCGGCTTTCGGCTTTGTCCCCTGTAGGGCGTCACTGATGCACAAGAGGACTGTGCCCCACACACAAGTCTGCTGGCACGCCGATCCTCCCGTCCACGCGTGTCTCTGTCTTTTCACCAGGCTGTGCACATGCCTTATCTTTCCAAAGCACCACACCTGGGATTGGAGTGGGCACATTCTACACATTTTTGAAATGTTGGACTAAAATCCTTTTAGTGAAGACAGAGACATTTTGGCAGCAAAAATCGTCTTGTTAGGTATATTTCAAGAAGTTTGAAAAACTCTATTCAAAGAATAATGGAACACTTAATGGACAAGGAATCGGGATAATTATTATAATGGGACAGCAAGAAAAGCAGTCAGGATCTTAGATGAACCATACTGATTCCTCAAAGACCCATGTTTGACAGCAGCCTGTAAGTTTTTAGATCTTCTTTTAAAATTGAAGTATAGTTGATTTACAGTGTTGTTCGTTTCAGGTGTACAGCAAAGTGATTCAGTTATTCTCCAGTATTTAAATAGCATTCTGCTGATTTTTTCCATTCTTGTCCAATTCTGCTTTGGTGAGTGCTACAGAGTATTGTTATGTACAGGAAGCATCTTTTATTAACAACAAATGTTAGTATACTACTTCTACTTCCCAGAAAGAGTTCTTTTTTTGTTATCAGATAGCCTTCTATGTTATTGACTATTATTTACTGAACACCTGCTAAATGCAAATCGCTAGAGATACAAATGTATACTTCATCCATTTGAGGATATTTCCACTTAGAATGGGAATTATCACATATATTATTTTAAAGTACGAGGTAGTATATAAAATATATGTCCTGGTTGGTACAGATGGTAAATACTATATTGTCATAATAAGGAGTAATTGTTGTATATGGTCTCAGCTGGGGAATGTTTTCAGCTGGATCCTGAAAAAAGAACAGTTTTTGTATAAGTGGAGATAAAGTGCCAGATTTTCAGCAATTCATTATTACCATTACCTAATAAAATCTGTCATTTTTTTTTTTTTTTTTTTTTTTTTTTTTTTTTTTTTGCGGTACGCGGGCCTCTCACCGCTGTGGCCTCTCCCGTTGTGGAGCACAGGCTCCGGACGTGCAGGCTCAGCGGCCATGGCTCACGGGCCCAGCCGCTCCGTGGCATGTGGAATCTTCCAGGAGCGGGGCACGAACCCGTGTCCCCTGCATCGTCAGGCGGACTCTCGAGCGCTGTGCCACCAGGGAAACCCTGTCATTAATTTTTAATTCACAGAAAATTTTTATATTTAACCAACAGTTCCAGGGGAAGCTCCAGAGATTCCAAGACCTACTGAAAAGCTACAGTAATCAAGATAGTGTAATCAACATAAAAGTAGACATACAAATCAATAGAACAGAGTAGAGAATACAGAAATATACCCAGGCAAATATAGTTAATTAATTTTTGACAAACTTGCCAAGGTAACTCAAGTAGGAAATGATAATCACTTCTACAAATGATGTTATAACAGCTAATTATGTATAGGGCAAATAAACATCAGCCCCGTACCTCACACAATAGACAAGTTTTAACTTGAAACAGTTATAGATCTAAGCATAAACGCTAAAACTATAAAACATATTCTAGAAGACAGAGATAAAAATCTTTCCAAACTCAGATTAGGTAAAAATTTCTTAGAAAGCACACTAAAAGTACTTACCATAAAAGAAAAGAAATGATAAGTAAGTGTGGTGGACAATATAATGCTCCCTTCCCCCAAATTTGTCCGTATCTTAACCTCCAGAACCTGTAAATATGTTAGATTGCATACCAGAAAGGACTTTGCAGATGTAATTATGTTAAGAATCTGGAGATGGGAGGTTACCTTGGATTATCAGGGTGGGCTCAATCTAATCATGGAAATCCATCAAAGCAGAGAGAGACATGACTAAGGAAGAACTGCCAGAGATATGCACCGTTCCTGGCTTTGAACATGCAGGTAGGAGAACAGGAGCCTAGGAATGTGGGCAGATTCTGGAATCTGAGCAAGGTGAGAAAAGGCATCCTTTGCTGGAGCCTCCAAAAACAAATGAAAGAGCTGGCTTGATTCAACAGAAATACGTTGTTTATAGAGAGGATAATTTTTCATCCTCCCTCAGAATGAATGTTTTGAAAATAAACTGTGATGTGGAAATCGTAATGATTCATTATAGAGGTTGGTAATCACAGATGATATGCCACCCACAACTAACAAAGGCTGTCACAAGCAGCCCTGCCTTGGGACTTGATACATTTCTTTCAACATGGCTTTTCAGCTATTCTAGTTGCCCAGACCAACTCATCAATCCTGGAGTTCATATTTGAATGGATGGTAGTTGTAATGGTTTCAGCCATATACGAAATAATAATGAGAGGTTTCTTCACTTACCTCTCCAGAACAAAGAACACATAGTGTCTTAATTTACAAAGCAATCAGCGACTTCAGGCTTTCTGCACTTGCATTGAATGTCCAACCTCATGGCCTCTTTCGTCACTCTCAGGAGATGGCTTGGCTTTGAGGAAAGCCTGAAAATATCCATTTTCTGCTGCTCAGTCTATGGATTGAATCGTGTGTCCATGCTTCCTCTGTGCCTTGCGCTCCGGTGCAGATGTGGGTTTCTTCTGCCGTCTCAGTCAAGTGGTTCTTCCGTGCTTATTATTGTGTCACCCGGTCCCTGTAGAGAACTTGTTTGTAATGATTACCCCTGTATCTCTTTTTCTTATTCTCTCCCTTCAACTTGCTCTTCCCAAACAGTATTTAAACCTGCTCAGACTTTTTTCCTTCCTTAACTTACCTCCCACGATTGTCTGCACTAGCTTTTCACAAACCAAGCTGTACATCAGCACCGTCTGGGAAGATTCTTCAAAATGCATGTATGCTCTATTATGAGAAATTCAGATTCAGTAGAATTCAGTAGAATTCAGTAGAATCTGGAAGTATTAGTAACTTGCCTTTTATTTTATTTCCTTAATCAGTTACTTTTAGTGAGCAAGCAAATTCCACGTATCAGTCTCATTTTTCATTTATGCTGTACATGGTGTCACGCTCTGCTGTTGGACAAAATGGTCAAAGCAATGAAAAATCACATGTTTTATGACATAAAATACTGTTAGTAGAGACCTTATGAGTTCAAATCACATTGTGTCTGTTTGAAAATCCTTTACTGGCTAAGGGAATAGTCATAATATATATAATGTATATATAATATACTTAAAATACCAGCTTTCACTATCTCTGGTTTTTTTTTCATAAATTTATTTATTTATTTATTTTTGGCTGCATTGGATCCTCGTTGCTGCACGTGGGCTTTCTGTTTTTAGTTGCGGCGAGCGGGGGCTACTCTTCTTTGCGGTGCGCGGGCTTCTCATTGCAGTGGCTTCTCTTGTCGCAGAGCACCGGCTCTAGGTGCACGGGCTTCAGTAGTTGTGGTGCATGGGCTTGGTGGTTGTGGCTCACGGGCTCTAGAGTACAGGCTCAGTAGTTGTGGCACACGGGCTTAGTTGCTCCGTGGTATGTGGGATTTTCCCGGCCCACGGCTCGAACCTGTGTCCCCTGCATCGGCAGGCGGATTCTTCACCACTGGGCCACCAGTGAAGCCCCACTATCTCTGCTTTTCAATTCCCATTCATTCCTTGGCTCACCTGCTCAATACTACTTGTGTCTCTCTTTAGGAATTCAGCAGCTTTCCCGAGACAACTAACAGGGGATTTTTTAGCCATTTATCACATTATTCGGCACACTAAAAACATATTAACATATGAAAACTTGGAAGTATTAACATGTAGAAAAGATGGATATTTGGAAGACTTTAAAGTAGCCAAAACAATAGAGCCACACAGAAAATGCTTACTAAACTTTGTCACTTAACTACTCTAGAAAAAAAAAACTTTAAAAGGCTATTGGAGACTTTAATGTCATACTCAAACAGCTGTAGATTTGGAAATTTTAGCTATTTATACATTAAAATCACACTGTGACAAAACCCTCTGCAAGGGCTTCCCTGGTGGTGCAGTGGTTGGGAGTCCGCCTGCCGATGCAGGGGACGCGGGTTCGTGCCCCGGTCCGGGAAGATCCCACGTGCCGCGGAGCGGCTGGGCCCGTGAGCCGTGGCCGCTGAGCCTGCGCGTCCGGAGCCTGTGCTCCGCAACGGGAGAGGCCACAGCAGTGAGAGGCCCGCGTACCGCAAAAAAACAAACAAACAAACAAACAAACCACAACCCTCTGCAAGCCAGACCTATAGCTGCAAGTCATAGATTGTGATTTGCAACAATGAAAGACAGAGCCGGCTCTTAACAGAGCAAAGCTGTCTTTCTATAGAGCTTCCATTACAGGTCCAAATTTGGGGCTAATATCTTTTCAAGCTGGGATTCTCTTAGTTTCGAGGACTTTATTCCAAGGTGAATCATGTGGTGTTTGTAAAGGAAGTGGCTTCAGTGGCTGAACAAGCAGAAGGCCTGTCTGTATCAGCTCTCTTGTCTACATTGTTGGAGAGAGCGGTTAATTATTGACTGTTACTAGACTCCTCATATTGTCTTTGACAGCTGGCTTCTAGGTAGGTTCTGTGTAGGTGAGTTCAAGGCCTTTAGGTGTGAAATTCTTAGATATATTTAGCCAGCATTTGAGTTTGTTACTCTCTTTAACGCTAACATAAAGACGTCACAAATGGGCAGACTAACATTTCCCTTCTTACTGTTAACCAGATGTCTGGTGGGCTTCCCTGAAGTCTTGACTGGCCCAGTCCATTGCCCCTGTTTATGTTGAATGTTCCTCACGCAGACATGATTCTGTTGGCGCTTGTATTTCTTCATTTGTACAATGAACAGATGTTGGTTGAGTTCTGGGGATTCAGCAATGAACCAAATATGTCTTCGTATACTTTACATTTGATTTGATGGCTGCTCTGGTTATCCTCAAAAACTTTTAGCCTTGGTACACAAGAACATGATTTAACCAATTCAGAAACTCCCTACATTTTTAAGGTTACTGTGCCACGACTTGGTATTGAACTCCATATTTCTCTCCAGTCTTATTTGTAACCGAAACTCCTCTGAGAGCATGTTTTGGGGCTTATATTCATATTCAACAATCCTTTTATTTATTGCTAATAATAACAAACATATAGTGCTCACTATCTACCAGAAATTGTTCTTTATATAATAGATAGAGATGCTTTATATAAATTAGCTCATTTAATCTTCACAACCATCATATGAGATAGGTAGCATTGTTATTCCTCTTTTACAGACAAGGAAATTGGTGCACAGACAGGTCTATTAACTTGCCCAAAGTTAGCCAGTAAGTGGCAGAACAGGTGTTCAAACCTAAACCATCTGGCTCTGGAGACTGTGCTTGTAACTGCTACCAGGAGTGTTCATTTTGTAAGTGCCTTTTAATACCATTTGTGCATATAATTTTACTAGTTTAATATAGAACATATAAAAAGACATATAGGAGTATTAGTATTGCAAAGCCAACTTTAACCGGATATAAAAACACTTTTCTCAGACAATCACTATTAATTTATGATGTCTGTTGCCCACAGAATCTTCTGCCTTTCTACCTAAATGCACTTACCTCGGGCATCATTGGGCACATACGTTTACATCTCTAGCCACCCAAGGTTTTCACAGCTCTTGTATAATTTTCTTTTGAAGATAAAAGAAGTGATGGATGAAGAGATAAGAAGTGCTATGGACAGAATTGTTTCCTCCCCACCCAAGTTCATATACTGAATCCTTAATGTTCAATGTGGTGGTATTTGGAGATGGGGCCTTTGGGAGGTAATTAGGGTTAGTTGAGGTCATGAGGGTGGGACCCCCACGATGGGATTAGTGGCCTTATAAGAAGAAGAAAAGAGAGAGCCCGCTCTCTCTGCCATGTTAGGACACAGAGAAAAAGTGACCGCCTGCTGGCCAGGAAGGGAACTCTCACCAGAAACGGAATGTGCTGGAGCCTTGATCTTGGACTTCCCAGCATCAGAACTGTGGGAAATAAATGTGTGCTGTTTAAGCCACTTGGTCTGTTGCATTTTGTTAAAGCTATCTGAGCAGACAAATACAAGAAGGAAGAATAAAAGGAGTGACAGATGGAGTTCTTATGGGAATTGTAGTCTGACTTTAACCAGGTCTCAAACCTATCTGTTTCTTTGTTTTGGTTACAAAATGCCTAATAACTGTGACTAAAGGTTGTAAGTTTTATATATACCTAGTTATATATACTCAGTTATATAAACATATGCTTAGCTGTATAAATATGTACTTTAAATACTTAGTTATATATGTATATGCAAGTGAATACACTTTTGTTGAACTTTCCAGTTTCATGAGTTGTCAAATACTTTAAAATTTATTAAAGTAGAATACTTGAAGCATTAAAACATTTATGTCAGCATCATTCTAACGATTATTTCCTGGCATGTATCGCCATCAAATGACATTCTGTTATTTCTTAACATATGTGTTACTTGCTTGTATCTGTTGATTTGCTGAATTGCATGAACAGATATGATGCAACCTGGTTGTGAGATCCATAGCTCCCTTAAGAACTCAGACTAATGGTAATATGTAATTACACTTTTTATTTAAAAGCTCTTCTAGACCCAACAACTAGCATTAGAGGAGTATATTTGCTTTGAGGTTGGTATTCATATAATCACAATATTTAGATTTTTCCCATATTGATCTAGCTGTGAGTAGCAGAACTGAAAGATGTTTACTAAAAACACAGTGAATACCAACTAAATAACCAACCCAAATATGGAAATCTGAAGAAATCACAGCCACCTTGTGGTCAAAAGACTGTCAACTTCTAGAGATGTCAACTTCTAGGATGACACATTGTTTCAGAGGGCTGTATAAGAGAGCAAAAAAAAGAAAATTTTCTGGAACTGAGCCACATCTTGGGTAAGTGCTGGATTTGTGGATGTAACCTGTGAGCCACTTAAAATTTTAATTTTTAAAATTTCATTATGCCAACTATAATGTCTAGGAGAAGAGATCAAGTTACATGACCAAAAGAACATTTTTATACTTGTTGTGCTCTACATTTTTCTATACCAAAAACATCCCTATCATTGAAAGATATCTTTCTAATATTACTGAATTAGTTAGGGCAAGATATGTGGACTAGAATCAGTATTACTCTTAGTGGGACTCTCAAGTTATTTCTGTCAGCTTTGAAAGATTTGGCCAGGACCTGTTAGCAAAGCATAAAATACTGTGTATGTGTTTGCTTATATGTTTGTATATGTGCATAAGTGTGTGTTTAGGAATGGAGAGTTTGCCTAGAGAAGTATTATGGTACACAAGGAAGTAGCTTTAAAAATAGAAAGCAGTTGTTAACAGGATATAGGTTGATGTTATTAAGAATGTCCCCTCTCAGCTTTCAATATAATATCATAGTGATATATAGACATATTAAGGAAACACATTGAAAAGATAAAGTTAATAAATGTTTTTAAAAAAATGTTAAGCTAAATTCTAAATGGCTTTAATGATGACTAACTAAAATGGAATTGGGGGTTTCATAGCAGGGGGAATGAAAACCATTTTTCTTTTCTACTAGACTTGAGGCCATTTAGCCATCATCCTCTGTTTTTACCAACTAGCTTCCTGAGGGTTGTCGTGTGTTGCTCTTTGCTCACAGAAGTGGTTTTGTTTATTTTACATTTTTTATCTTTTATATACAGTTCTCCACATAATCATGAAAATCTGCCTGTAAGCCTCAAAGCACTTAGACATGCTTTGAATTAAGGATCCAAAACAGAGTAATAATCTACCCTCAGAAGTTCATAATATACACTCAGCACCGGGAGGATCCTATCTGGACAGCAGGCTGGTTTTGTTTTCCGAGTGTTTTGAACTCAAAGGGAAAAAAATGTTAACTTCTTAAATAAAACAGCAGTCATCAACTGCTGTTCTCATCTGAACATAGTTTGTCTTAATTTAACAGACTTTATAATGATGGGTTTAGAATATTTTTTATTTAATGATTTTTCAAAGGCAGAATATTCAGGTCACAGATGCTGTATCTTTAGAATAAGGCAAAATGAAGTAGTATCAAGCTCTGTCCTAGTAAAGCATATTATTTTGATCATTCAGAGAAGACAGGGCCATAAAATATTGTGTAAAACTGTTGAGACCTTTAATATCTTTATTGGAGTGTAATTGCTTTACAATGGTGTGTTAGTTTCTGCTTTATAACAAAGTGAATCAGTTATACATATACATATGTTCCCATATCTCTTCACTCTTGCATCTCCCTCCCTTCCACCCTCCCTATCCCACCCCTCTAGGCACTGAGCTGATCTCCCTGTGCTATGCGGATGCTTCCCACTAGATATGTATTTTACGTTTGGTAGTGTATATATGTCCATGCCACTCTCTCACTTCGTCACAGCTTACCCTTCCCCCTCCCCACATCCTCAAGTCCATTCTCTAGTAGGTCTGTGTCTTTATTCCCATCTTGCCCCTAGGTTCCTCGGGACCATTTTTTTTTTTTTTTTTTTTTTTTTTTTAGATTCCATATATATGTGTTAGCATATGGTATTTGTTTTTCTCTTTCTGACTTACTTCACTCTGTATGACAGACTCTAGGTCCATCCACCTCACTACAAATAACTCAATTTCATTTCTTTTTATGGCTGAGTAATATTCCATTGTATATATGTGCCACATCTTCTTTATCCATTCGTCTGTTGATGGACACTTAGGGTGCTTCCATGTCCTGGCTATTGTAAATAGAGCTGCAGTGAACATTGTGGTGCATGACTCTTTTTGAATTATGGTTTTCTCAGGGTATATGCCCAGTAGTGGGATTGCTGGGTCATATGGTAGTTCTATTTGTAGTTTTTTAAGGAACCTCCATACTGTTCTCCATAGTGGCTGTATCAATTTACATTCCCACCAACAGTGCAAGAGTATTCCCTTTTCTCCACACCCTCTCCAGCATTTATTGTTTGTAGATTTTTTGATGATGGCCATTCTGACCGGTGTGAGATGATATCTCATTGTAGTTTTGATTTGCATTTCTCTAATGATTAATGATGTTGAGCATTCTTTCATGTGTTTGTTAGCAATCTGTATATCTTCTTTGGAGAAATGTCTATTTAGGTCTTCTGCCCATTTTTGGATTGGGTTGTTTGTTTTTTTGTTATTGAGCTGCATGAGCTGCTTGTAAATTTTGGAGATTAATTCTTTGTCATTTGCTTCATTGGCAACTATTTTCTCCCATTCTGAGGGTTGTCTTTTGGTCTTGTTTATGGTATCCTTTGCTGTGCAGAAGCTTTGAAGTTTCATTAGGTCCCACTTGTTTATTTTTGTTTTTATTGCCATTTCTCTAGGAGGTGGGTCAAAAAGGATCTTGCTGTGATTGATGTTGTAGAGTGTTCTGCCTATGTTTTCCTCTAAGGGTTTGATAGTTTCTGGCCTTATATTTAGGTTTTTAATCCATTTTGAGCTTATTTTTGTGTATGGTGTTAGGGAGTGTTCTAATCTCATACTTTTACATGTACCTGTCCAATTTTCCCAGCATGAGACCTTTATTTTAAAAGCTGTCTCTGCTGATGCTTTTTTCCAAGGATGGCGTGGAAAAACAGCAACTTCTCCTTCACGGTGGTTCTCTCTTACTCGCCGACTTTAGCTGCCTCTGGTCATGTGGGTGCCCTCCAGGAAGACTTCATGGCTGTGGCAAAGCAGCCTCTCCCACTCCTGAGTCTTTAAGCCTTTCTTTCGTAGAGTAACTTACTCCCCTAGATTTCAGTCTCATGGCAATGGCAGTACTTCCTGTTGGCACCTGGTGTCAGGGAACTGTGTGAAGCTGCCTATCATGATAACTTGCTGGACCCTGTGATGACGTCATGTTAGCTGAAGCTTGTACACCTGGTGGTCTCTCACTCCTTGAACAGGTCCAGTCCTGCTGAGCTATGTCATCATGGCATGCTTCAAGGAGGAGGTGGCACAGCTGTGGAGTCATAAGTAAACATGCTTCTTATCACTTACTTTTCAATGGCTTCTTTACAAGGAGCCCCGCTACAGCTTCACCTACCACCCATATGATGAAGATTTACAGATCTTGCTCTGGTGCTCCAGACAAACTTCTCCAAGGGGCATTTCTATGAGGACAACCAGTTGTGCCTTATTCTCAAAACATTCAAAACTGAAATCAGCTCTACCATGACCCCCACTAAATCTGCTGGGTCTTCCAACTCCTGCGTTTACCTTTTCCCCCAGTCTACAAAGAGCTCTCTGGGAGTCACCGCAGACTTTTTCTCTCTGGCCTTCTCCTTCCGTTTCTCATTGACCTTTATCATGACAATGGCATTCTTCCGGCCCCCTATCATTTGGCATTGAACCACTACGATAGTTTTGAGTTTGATCTCTCTGCTTTCAAGTTCATAGTCCTACAATCTGTCCCTGTTCTTTTTAAAGAAAAGAGAATGAGATATAATTTATACTCACATTACTCTTGCCAGAGTTATTTTTCTAAAAAGAAAATCAGAATATGTGATTCTCCAGTGTGAGTTCATGAAATACCTCCCACTGACTGTGGTTTCCTTATCTATAAAATAGATAAGGAAACTTATCTAGCAGTAGAAGCTGTCCTACCTATTCATTGTGAGCATTATATTAGATGATGGATATAATGCCTGTCCTGTAATAAAAGTATATTGTTATTAATGTAGCAAAGCCCCCAACCCCTTGGCCTCAGGTCTTTGCCACACTGCTCTGCAGAGATAGCACTGGTTCCCCTACTTCTCCCTACAGGCTGGGTTTCAGTATTATTCCTCTTTGAAACTTCTCACGGCACAACCCCTCCTCACTCCTGAATATGAACTCCTTGGAGGCCAAAAGGCTGTGTTGTTAATTTCTGAAATAATATGTGTGAAGCACTTAGCACTGAGCCTGATTCTAGCAAGAAACTTCTTTCATTTGTTAAATGCCATGTCTACACCTACATCTGCATGTACACCTACACCTATGTATATCTATACTATACCTTTATCTGTTTATACCTACACCTGTATCTGTATCTATCCATATCTAAATCCCTATCTATATCCAGTCATCTACACCATTAGGAGAATGATCCTGTTAAAATAATATAACATGGGGCTTCCCTGGTGGCGCAGTGGTTGAGAGTCTGCCTGCTAATGCAGGGGACACGGGTTCGAGCCCTGGTCTGGGAGGATCCTACATGCCGCGGAGCGACTAGGCCCGTGAGCCACAACTACTGAGCCTGCGCGTCTGGAGCCTGTGCTCCGCAACAAGAGAGCCCGCGATAGTGAGAGGCCCGCGCACCGCGATGAAGAGTGGCCCCCGCTCGCCACAACTAGAGAAAGCCCTCGCGCAGAAACGAAGACCCAACACAGCCAAAATACATAAATAAATTAATAAACTCCTACCCCCAAAATCTTCAAAAAAAAATTAAAAAAAAAATAATAATAATAATATAACATGGAGACCAGGCTTAGAAATCTCCCAAGCAGACAAAACCATTTAAGCCACATAAACAAAGCTGAATCTAGCTTATTTCATGAACATAAGTGAAACTTAGCTTGTTTCTTGTAAATACCTCTGGTAATGGTAGAAGAAACTTAAGTCCTCTTCCTGAAAATGGTATAAGATAATCACTTTTAACCAGTTCCCTGCTGTGTGGAAATCCTCTTTTAATAACCAATCAGTGTTAAGGTTAAACGATCCTTATTTTCACTTTATAAGCCATCCTGGAATGTTATGCCTTTGAGCTTCATGTCAGTTGTGCATGTCAAAGCTCCCAGTTCTAGAACTATCCTTATCTGCACAATAAACTCTTACTTATTATTAATATTTTTAATAGATCTTTATTGGAGTATAATTGCTTCACAATACTGTGTTAGTTTCTGTTGCACAACAAAGTGAATCAGCCATATGCATACATATGTCCCCATATCCCCTCCCTCTTGCATTTCCCTCCCATCCTGCCTATCCCATACCTCTAGGTCATCGCAAGGTACTGAGCTGATCTCCCTGTGCTATGCTGCTGCTTTCCACCAGCCAACTATTTTACATTCGGTTGTTTATATATGTCGATGCTACTCTCGCTTCGCCCCAGCTTCGCCCTCCCACCCCATGTCCTCAAGTCTATTTTCTATGTCTACTTCTTTATTCCTGCCCTGCAACTAGGTCCATCAGTACCTTTTTTTTTTAAGATTCCATATATATGTGTTAGCATATGGTATTTGTTTTTCTCTTTCTGACTTACTTCACTCTGTATGACAGACTCCAGGTCTATCCACCTCACTACAAATAACTCAGTTTCGTTTCTTTTTATGGCTGAGTAATATTCCATTGCATATATGTGCCACATCTTCTCTATCCATTCATCTCTCGATGGACACTTAGGTTGCTTCCGTGTCCTGGCTATTGTAAATAGAGCTGCAGTGAACATTCTGGTACATGTTTCTTTTTGAATTATGGTTTTCTCAGGGTATATGTCCAGGATCTGGTGGTTTTAATTTTGCTATTCCTGGGTTTTTGACACTCTGTTTAAAATGTACATTTCACTATGACACTTCTCTGAGTTAAAATACTCAAGTATCTCTTCAGAGTCTAGAAGAGAAAATCCAGAACGCTTGGAGTATCTGGAAGGCCATTGATCTGATTCTCGCTGAATTCTCCTATCTCCTCTATAGGGACACAGAGGTCCCAAAGCTGAGAAGCTCCCTGGATGTACATCTGCAATATGGACATGTGTCACTGACAATATCTGTTTACCTTTTTACCTGTTCTGGAAGAAATCCAGGTATCAGCTCTTTGAAGTAGCTTCTAAGCACTTAATCTTCATTATCTCATTTCATCCTCATCACTAGTAGTTGGGATAATTATTACTATAATTCCTAGCTTGTTATTGAGGAGACACAGGCACAAAAGTTTAAAACTTGCCTGTGGTCATATGGCATTCCATCTCCACTAGAGCTGAAATTTTGAAGGCAGAGACAGTGTCCTGTTCAAGTTTAATAATGAACAAGTGTAGCTCTAAGGTTTGCTGGGGAAATGAAAAGTTTACCCGTAACATGCTACCTGATAGTGGCTTCACTCTCACAACTTTCTATAAAGTCGGTGAGCATTGCTGCTGTGAGAACTTCACACCTGACTTTGCCAGAATGTGTCACGCCTCCAAAGAATCTTCTGCCCTTCCTCGTTTGGTTTGCTGTGCTGCTGATTTGTGAATCTAAACATGGCCTAAGTACCCAGATAGTGTCAGGTTTCAGCTCTGAATTTCCAACCTTAGGGGCTGGCTGTAAGGCATGATGCTGTTCTGAGACCCTGTATCACCATCTACCAGGCAGATCTAAGTTCCTCCTGCAATAGCTACACACAGTTTTTGGTGAGATTCAATGAGAATTAGTAAAGGATGACCAAGCTAGTCCTGGGATTTGGACATCAGCAAGGGTAGGAAGAAACATTCAGTGACACCCAACTCTCCACTCACTGAATGATTAACTTGTCCAATGGCCAAATCACCAAATTTACGAAATGTACTGACTTCCCACAAGGTTATTTTTAATAGGTTTGACAAGATTGTTACCAACTTAAAAACAAGGTTTTAACAACTTTAGTAAGAAGTTTTGATTTATTTACTAATTATTGAATATATGTCTATATGTTCTTGGCAAATCAGTAAATTGGTGAATTCAGCAAATTAGTCCTACTGCTGAGAAAACTCCTCTAACACCAGTGTTTATGAATTTAAGCTCCAGGAGGACATGGAACATGGGTATCTCATTTAATGTTGTTTTCTTAATGCTCAGCAGTGTGCCTAGGATGTAATTAATTGAATAAATCGTTGTTGAATAAATAAATGTGTCTCTATATGAGACTGTGGTTGACTCTTGTACAGAAACACGTTAAAATGAGCATAGCCTATGCCAGTGTTCAGGCCTGTGAAAATTTTGGTTAGTATTATCATTTTGTTATATTATTTGTAAGGTTGCTTTAAACATACTCGAGTCGGTGAGCTATGGCTCCTTGTAAAAATACAAGAAAATATAAACATGGGTTTCTAAGCTTAAGTAAGTCTAGTGATGAACAACTCATCTCTTATTTTAATAGATGTTTCAATTCAGCAATAGTGTTTACCCAGAAAACCAGTTGTAATGATTCTGAAATTGAAGAAAAATCATACATGTCATTATATATATTTAATCCATTCTCTCAGGCAGCATAATGGTTTAATCAGTAGATGGTTGGAAGTTTAGGAAGACAAAACAAATTTTGTTAATGTGTTACATAATTTGTCTCATTTTCACGTGAAAGACTGAATTGTTGCCCAGACTTAGAATCACTGTATTCAAACAATATGACTGTGATTGATTATGCAATTAGCTTTATTACCGAGACAAATTGTGATCTTCTGATAAAGTGCTTCATTTGGGATAATAGAGGGTTATTTCAGCCTAAAGGAAGTAGTTGAGCAATGGAATGCCAAGTTGACTTATTTTATGTAAGATCTAAGTGAACCAGTCATGAAACATGAGAATATCATTTCCTATTTTTCAACCTCTGGTAAAGTCAAATATACTATATCAAATTGCCTGGTTTAGGCAATAAGATAATTCATTATGACAACTAAGAATAGATGCAAGGCTGTCTTAGTATCCTTAGATTCAGGTCTTAAGACTTAATCAAAACCCGGTCTCCCATTATTCAACCTGTATGATGTGTCAGGAACAGTTATGTATTTCATTGAAGATAGAGATAAGCCAAAATCCAGGAAAGACAATATGTTCGGAGTATGAGTGAGGGGTATAATGATGAAAAATAGAAGGTCTAAGGATGAGAAACACTGGGAGAAAGCACATGTATATTCATTACCATATATGCTGTTATTCCTTATATTCATCTGTTCTGGTTTTCTTCATCAATTTTAAAATGCAGATCCAGTTTTGAAATATTCATTGAAAAAAATCTTTTTTCTAGATACAAGTAACAGTGTCTAAAAAATCCATTGAACTTATGCCAACTATATGAGGTTAACCATTGTGTTTTTAGCATATCTTTACCACTCATGCACGGAGAATGTATGTGTATACTTATAGATTTAAGTATATAAACATATTAATAATTGTTAGAAAATATACATTAAGTGTAATTTACTTTTCTAATGTATGTTTAAAACCCCATAAAACAAATTCAACCCACAGCCACCAGGGGCCCAATTTTCTCCTTACCGTCTGGGAACTTCATGAGCTACAAACCCTCTTGCCAGCCTCCGAGTTCTCTACCTTTTGGTCCTTCCTCTGAGTCTGTACTTCCTGATTCCAGCTCTAGATCATTACAACCCACTTCCTTCCATGCTCCTATTTTTCTCCACTTTAGAAAATCACAAATTTTTGGCCTCCAATCACCAACGGGGTGTCACGTTTCTAGCCCATCCTTCAGTGTTTCTCTAAGACAGCTGCTTTTCTTATTTATGTAACTACTGTTTCAAGATTGCGTCATCCTCTCAGGCTGCTACCTCCCCCTGAAACACCACATTCCCAGAAAATACTGCCATTCATATTCTTCCTCTAATAAGAAACAAATAATACCAATAGCAACAAAAATAATAATGAGAATCATCCACATTTGTGAGCTTACTTAATATGTGTTAAAGTACAATTTTACTGAATTACATGTATTCTCTAGTTTAATTTTCACCATCAACCTATGAGGTAGGTACTATTATTATTTCTTTTTGCAAAAAAGGAAGTTGAAGAACAGAAAGGGCTTTTTCCTCATGGAGTCTGTTATTACTGTCACTATAAATATACCATCATCTCTGGCCACTGCTGCCTTAGTTTTTTCCCTTGATTGTGGCAGTGGTTACATGGGTATATGCATATGTCCAAACTCATCAAATTGTATACATTAACTATGTGCAGTTTTTCGTATACCAACTAAACCTCCATAAAGGACTTCTGTTTTAGTGCCTGATGCCCTTCCCTGTTTATAGCTAATTCCTCCCTCTGTGTTCTGTATCCCAGCTCCTCTGTCATTTTTGAAGGCATGGTCCCTCTCTTATTTTCTCCTTCCCATCTCTAGACACCCCATTTCTATGTATATTTATTTATTTATTTTTCTCTCTTTCTTTTTTTTTTTTTGGCCACCCTGCGTGGCATGTGGGATCTTAGTCCCCAACCAGGGATTGAACCTGCGAACCTGCACTGGACTGCCAGGGAAATCCCTGTATATTTATTTTTGGAACCAAGCTTTTGCCAATTGTGTTTCCTGGGTTCAATTTCTAACTAAATCACTTTGTCATCTGGATTTTTTTTTTCTTTCACATTTCCATTGGACTACTCATTCTAAGTTTGCCTGTCATCTTCCAATGGCTATATCTAATGGATGCCTCTTTTTCTTATCTTTCAGAGCATTTGATGCTGCTGGAATCTCTTTTTTTGAATCACTTCCTCCAGTGGCTCATAGGTCAACACCATTTCCAACTGCATTTCCCTCATTTCTATCAGTATCTTCTCTTTGGTTCATGGACCCCCTTCTGCAGATCACTCTTCACATGCTGATGTTCCCTGGAATTACTGTGCTGGTTCTCTCTTCTTTAACACCATGTGTATCCCTGAAAGACCTCACCTACAGATGGTGTGAAAGTCAATATTTAACCATGGGTTTATTTTCTTATTTCATATGTATTGCACTCCTAGACAGCTCCATGAAGATATCCTGCACATGCCTTTAACTAGAACTCCTCATCTCCCCATATTCTCTGCCAAATCTGTCCTTGCCCTTGTGGTAAATGATGCTGCTGTCCTCCTAGTCACCATGTCAGTGATAGATATTACCAGGTGCCTTAGCTCCAATAAGATCAGTTATGAAGCTCTGTCAACTCTCTATACTTTCTGTCCACCCTCCTTGCGTTTACCCAGTTCAGGATATCTGGTCCATATGTGATGATCTTTGACCATCTCGGTAGACTTATTTCCTACCACGTAGTTACATGCACACTGTGTCCCAGCTAAGCTCACTAATGTCCAGTTTTCTGAGCATCTTTCCATATAACTATGCATTTAACTATCATATGTTTGCCCTCTACTGTTCCTGATTACATCTATTCATCTTATGAGATAGTTCATGTTTCCTCATCTAAGCAGCTTTCCCTGATTCCTGTGTTGAGTTCAGTGCTCATCTCCTGTTACACATCTTCTGAGACACCCCTAAAATAAATGCTATTTGACCAACTGAATGAATTTCAAGTGACCACTTAACCAAAGAGAAGATAACAGATTAAACTCATTTTCACTACAACTATAGAGTGTGAAGTAGCAGTGCTTAGAATAAATTTTCTCAGCTATGAACCAGTGTTTGTATAAATATCTTGTAGATGTGCATTCTGTGTCATGATGAGACAGATTTTTTTCACCCTTATTTAGTTCTGAGTTGGAATTTGCATACACCTAGTGTGGTGAAATTGTACAGAAATTGGAGTTGAAAAAGAATGAGAAGCTTTCAACTTCCCTAGTAACCTTTCTATAGCTTCAGGAGATTTTTGCTGTCTGCCTATATGCCAGCTAATCATAGTCACTGAATCAAAGTTGGAAGGTGCTTTGGGAATCACCTATTCCAACACCATTATTTTTATATATGAGGAACCTGAGCCCCACTGGACTAGTTTCCTAGAGTTGCCATAAGAAATGACCACAAACTTGATGGCTTACAACAACAGAAACTTATTCTCTCAGTTCTAGAGTTTCCAAGATCAAGATCAAGATGGTGGCAGGGCCAATCTCCCGCTTAAGATTCTAGCAGAGAATCCTTCTGTGTCTCTTCCAGGTTCTCATAGCTCCAGCCTTTCCTTGGATTATGGCATCATCACTCCAATCTGTCTGCATCTTCCATGGCCTTTGTCCCTATGATTTTCCCCCTCTGTCTCTAATAAGGATACATGTTCCTGGCTTTAAGACTGACTCTAAGTCTAGGATGATCTCACTATGAGATCCTTAATTGCATGTGTAAAGACCCTTTTTCCAAATAAGGTCGCATTTTGAGGTTCCTGGTAGACATAACTTTTGGGGTCCACCATTCAACCCGCTACAACGAGTAATGGCCGAACGGCAGCCAGATCTCGTCCCCTGTCCCTGAATTGAGCACGGCTGCAGTCATCCTGCACACTCAGCAGAGGGGAGAAATGAAGTTGATCTCATATGGGCCAGATCTCATCCATGATTCATTTTCTCCATTCCCTGTTATGTGTGTCCTGAAACACACAAAATTGGGGAAAAAAAGACGTGTGTAATGAAAATTGTTGAGGTTCTGTTCTGAGTGATGCTCCTAAATCTTTTCTACACTATTTGGCTGAATTATCTTTGTAGATATATTGTCCTCCAGGAAAGAATCAATAGGTGCTCTATCCTATTTCAGTTTCTTCGCATATTAGTTGTATTGTTTTCTTTCTTCATATAAAAAATAAGGTTGGGTTTTCTAAATTTTTTTTTCATCAGGATCAGTTTTTCTACTCCATAGACACAACTCAGATGGCATTCACAGGCATGTGCAAGCTTTCAGAAGTAGCACCAGTGCCACTTAATGCTGAAAGCATGGTAAAGATGCCAGGATATGTGAAGAGTGGCTGTTACGTGTAAGTAAGGACTTTTCCCATATGTTCCTCCCAACCATCCAGGTGAGGAACTGAAATTCAGAGACTTCAGAGGGTTAATTGAGCAAATCAGTGTCTGGTCAAAGATTTGGATTCTGTACTGTGTGTGGCCAAAGCATATATGCTTTTCTAAATGTTCTTTGTCAGTCTCTCGATTTGGTGTAGTAACAAAGGCATAAGTAGAACTAACAGAACAACAGATATGTATCTGGTGGCAGCCAAAATCCATCAGAGCTGTCAAAGTCATCATATCATCTTTGATACTGAAGCTGCACCTGTGGGTACATGGTGCGGGGAGATCAGAGACTTAAGAGTAACAGGAAAGGATGCTGCCAAGGACTACAGCAGTCTCTCTAGTAAGCAGTCTTAGCTAAGCGTTCACCAGCACTCATGTGAGGAGAGATGCAGAGTTAACCCCACAGCGCATGTATTTATATTGGGTTCTTTTCTATGTATTTGCCTACTTGACTGAATAGCTAGTAAATAGAATATAACCTTTCTGTAGGTTTCAGTTCTTCTAAATATCCATATTTTTGGATTTATAAATACCTAAGCCATAAGAATTTGCTATTAAAAGGGGAAGGCGATCAAAATCTCTGTTACTAGCCTGGAGCACTGAATACCTGATGAGATGCAAGGTTTCAGAAGCAACTGTTCTACCAAGGATCTCATTTGCACCCTATTCTATTTCACTGTTAAAACAGGAGCAGTGTTTTGTTTATCTCCTTCATCAGAATTACATAAGCCTTTAAATATACACTTTATAAATGCCTATGAGCAAATTCAACTTTACATTTTAGGCGTATAATAATTATTTGATGCATTTATTGTCATTCTATTGCTATAAAAGATATATGGAAAAATAGCAGGTACTGTACTTATGTTGAATTATTACAAGGAGGATTATGTCCTAATACTGAGTGCTTTTAGGAGATTGTAAACTATTTGAGAACTATCAAGTTTTCCTGAAGAGCTTTGATCCCATTAGATAGGACTTTGGTGATCATGCTGAATTAATGTTATAGTGAGTGGGAAGGTGTGTTTTCTTACGTGAATGAGATGTTGATATTGTCTCTTCCAGAGAGGAACTGTAATGAACAACTGCACATATCGGCTGGCAGTTGCCAGAATGTGTGTTAAACCTATTTGCCCAGGTCTGACGTCTCCTATCTCCCTATCTGGCCCTCTTACTCTTTCCTGCTGTCTTAAGTGTCACATGTGGCTTTGAAATCAGCCCCCTAGTCACTAGCTCAGTATTTCAGGTCAGAATAGCTCAGCTCTAAGTTCTTTTCTTATTTAGTCAACATATATTAGTTAAGATGCTCGAGATACAAAACAAATACAGTTCCTCTTCTCATGGAATGTCTCACCAAGTGACCAAGGTCAGACATCGAATACGTAATAGTAAGGATGCCAAGTGTTATAAAAGTGGACATGCAGGATGCCGTGGAGGTAAATTACAATAGGAGCTCGTCTTACCTGAAGCTTCAGGGAAGCCACCCCAAGGGAAATGGCATTCTGGAAATCTGAGGGATATGGAAACAGCAAAGTGAAGAGAAGGGCCAGAGGGCTTTAGGTACAGCAGTGCATGTTAGAGGAACTGGAAGAACGGAAGGAGGACGAGCATGATTGAAGGGCAGAGACAAGGTAGTCACGGGATAGAGGGTTTGTAACTCAGAACAAGGTTTTTGACTTGGCCATGGGAAGTCATTGAATGCTTTTTGTGTGTGTGTGTGTGTGTGGTACGCAGGCCTCTCACTGTTGTGGCCTCTCCCGTTGCGGAGCACAGGCTCCGGACGCGCAGGCTCAGCGGCCACGGCTCACGGGCCCAGCCGCTCCGCGGCACGTGGGATCTTCCCGGACCGGGGCGCGAACCCGCGTCCCCTGCATCGGCAGGCGGACTCCCAACCACTGTGCCACCGGGGAAGCCCCACTGAATGCTTTTAAGAGGAAAGCACAATCAGTGAGGCAGCACTGCCTCCTTACCTGCTTTAAGTTCACGTGCAGCTCTCTGTGTTGGAGAGCCCCCAGGCTCCCTGGTGCCCCTCGCAATTTCTTTGGTAGCACAGTATGTGTTCAGCTGGTGTATGAGTCAGCAAAGCGTTGGGCGTTTCATGCCATAACCATCAATTCTCAACAAAGGAGAGAGAGTAGAGTTTTTCATCCTTCAGAGGGAAAATACTGAGGAATCACTCTATGATCCTTTAAAAAGCCCTAAAGGGACTGAGCGCCAGTTACTCCTCTGAGTAACCCACGTATTAGATTTCTCCATTCTCTCCTGCTTCAATTGTATTTCCAGAATCACATCCTAAATAAACTGCCTGCATGAATCATAGTCCTTATCTCAGTGTTTTCTGTTTAGGGAACTCAAATGAGGGTTAGTACTGAAGTTACAATAAAAAGCAGACTCTAAGAATAGGGTTCTGGAAACTGGACCTTTCACTGGTGATATTTACCATTTCTGACAGTAGTAAATGGGATATAGTGATAATCCCCAGAACGTTGTATCATCATAATTACCCAGTCACCCCTGTGCATTGGTTGAGGTGAAGGCTGAAGTAGAACAAGTAACTTATGCAGTGACTCCTGTATTGTGTGGGGGCAGAGTGGGGTAATTACACAGATTGTGCAGTTGTCTTCCATTTGTTAACCTCCCTTGAAGCCTAAAGAAAGAAAACAACAGGCTCAGATCAACAGCTGTCACTTACGGAACACTCTGAAAAGTGGAATACTCCTACAGCCACAGGACAGACTGTATTATAAATCTGACAGGAGGTGAAAATCTGAAGGATTTCTCATGTAAAAGTCAGGGTCCTAATAATAAAGTAATAGGACCCTGAGACATGGCATGGGGACTTTTGGGTAGAGTCATGATAACCTTGAACCCCCAAAGTCTCATTTGAACAGTTCACCTGTAGTGTAATGAACCCTAACCCTAACCCTAACCCGGTCATGTTGACAGTTTCCAATCTCTCGCATCCTCATCTCTCTTATTTCCCCCTGGCAGCTCCCTTCAGTGACACGAAAGCTCACCACACCCTTGGATAGACTTGGAAATGGCCGATATTTAATGTCCCCTGGAGTAACTATCAACAAATGCTGGCTCTCCCATCCCTCACTGGGACGTGCTCTGCTTGAGGTGTGCTCTGTGATTCTGAGATGTGCTCTGTTTGGTTGCTCAGAAGTGCCCACCAGTTGCCCTGTGTAGCCGTCTACTCAGGGCTCATTGACATTTGCTCTCTCCTTTCCCCACTCCTTCACCTGTGCTTCTGGTGGTCACCTCCCAGACAGCTTACCTAGACCCAAGTCCTTGTTTCAGGGTCTGGTTGAGGAATCCATCGTAACAGAATTTTAAAAGGTCATTCTAGGTACAATATGGGATGTGGACTGGACGGAGTCGACTGAACCAGAGAGAATGTGGAGAGACCAATATGGAAAGTATTAGTCATTCAGGAGAAAGATGCAGTGGTTTAGGCAAGGACTGTGGCTGGGCATGGGCAAATTCTCGAGATGGAGTCTACAGTACAAAATTGATTGCGTATTGAGTGGGGAAATATTTAGATTAATTTCCTGCCTGTAATAGTTGCCCCTTTTGCTACCTTGGGACCCATGTCTGCTACCACAATGGCTCTTAGCATTGACTTTTCCAACATTTGCGGGGGAAGGACATTTTGCCTCTGAACACATGTCCACTTCTGGGATTTTGCTCTTTATTTCCATACACCTCCTCAAGTTAACTACCATGTATACTTGAATCTCCACATACCATCACCCATCAGATTTCAATTATGTTTCACATGCCTTTTAACTACCTTCCAGTTGCTTCCTGTTCAGCCCATCCTCCTGTTTAACTCTAGTGGTTCTTTCTTGCTTCTCGGTCTGACTCTTCATCATCAGGCATCCCTGATCTAAATGAATCCTTGCTCAGGATAAGTAACAGATAATCATCAATGATGTTACTACCAGTCTAAACAAATATCCCCATCAAGTTGCCTCAATTCATGCAACTATTCAGAACTGCTTACACGTTACCGGTATCATGTAAGGCTACATCATTTTTCTTAAAAATGGATGCTTTTGATGGGTATTGAGTGTTATTTTTTCTATGCATGAGAGAGATCTCAAGGGCAATTCTGTCTACCTCTTCCCTTAATTTCCACCTCTTTGCTGGAGTGGGCAAGCCTCCTGTTTGGCTGAGAACACAGATCTCTCTATTCAACTTTCACAACGTCATGGCAACTCTGTCTCCTTACATCTGGTGCATAAAGGGTACAGTTCTGGCTCTTCACCACATCTCAGAATATCTGCACTTAGAAGCCCCCGTTAGTGAATTCAGTAAGGATTGACAACAAGCTAGGATCTGGCAAAATCTTACCTAAGATCTTTAATATTTGTAAAGATATGTGTTTTTAAGTAAATAAGCAATGGAAAATGTTAAATCATAAAAATAATATAACTAGTAATTAAAGGAGAAATGTTACATGTATCTGAAGAAGCACCATCACACTATTTCTGTGGCAGAGAAACCTAGCTGTTTATGAAAGTCCATATCTTCTTCTTTCTGGCCACATGGCTAGACTACATTTTGTAGTTTCCCATGAGGTTAGGAATGGCATGTGACTGAGTTCACAATTCCAATGATATTGTAAGTATATATGATGTCCCTTACCTAAAATGCTGGCTAGGTCTCCTCTTAGTGCTGTCCCTTTTTGGTGGGCTAGAATGGAGACCACCACCAAGGTCACCTTGGAAAAGATTCACTGAAACCCTTTGTCTTCCTGGTCTATGAATCACAGTGCTGAGGTGGCCTATCCCCACCTGTGTCTGGTCAGCACTGTTCCCTGAGCAAGAAACAAACTTTCCATTACAACTGTTACAGTTGATAGCTTACCTGGTTGATACAGTACCACAGTAAGAGGTTAATTCAGGCTGGATATTCTAAAGTACACTCTTTGGAAGATGTGGATTTTAACTGGATCTTGAAAGACAGGGTAGGATATGAATTGCCTGAAGTAGGGGTGGATATTCAATATATATGATAATACAAAACAAAAATCAAGGAGAACTTTTTGTGCAACTAAAAAAAGATTTTAAGAGTAGTTCAAAGCATGGATAATAGGATTGAACCAGGTTTGGGAAGACCTTTAACAGTTGAATAAATATTTTGATTTCATAAGGTTGGCAATATATATAGATGAAAATGTAAAAAAAATATATAAAAAAATGAAAATTTTACTGGTACAATAAAGTAGTATTCTAAGAAGATCAATCTTGTGAACATAGTTTGAGGCCCAAATGAACTTTTCCTGGAAGTCTGGGTAAGAGAATCCAGAACTAGTTTTATATGAGTTACTAAGATCAAGAATGTTAATGGACTTCCCTGGTGGCACAATGGTTAAGAATCCGTCTACCAGTGCAGGGGACACGGGTTCGAGCCCTGGTCTGGGAAGATCCCACATGCCGCGGAGCAACTAAGCCCGTGCGCCACAACTACTGAGTCTGAGCTCTAGAGCCCGCGAGCCACAACTACTGAGTCAGCGTGCCACAACTACTGAAGCCCACGCACCTAGATCCTATGCTCTTCGACGAGAAGCCACCGCAATGAGAAGCCCACACACTGCAACGAAGAATAGCCCCCGCTCACCGCAACTAGAGAAAGCCCACCCGCAGAAAGACCCAACACAGCCAAAAATATATAAATAAATTAATTAATTTTAAGAAATGAGTAAAGGAACTTGAAAACAAAAAAAGAATGTTAAGAAGAAAGTAGATATGGCTATTGTAGCTATGAAGAGAACTCCTGTCTTCCCATTAGTCAAATTTAAATCCTGAGGATTTTCTTCTGTGTTGTAAATAAAAATTAAAAGGCAGAAACAATTAGTTTGAACTGCCTCTCTGCGTACCAAGAAATTGCCTAATTAGTTTTATGAAATGGTGGACATGTATTCTTTAGAACTGAGGTTGCCTGACCAGCATTTGTAATGGTCTTTTTACTCACCGTGCTCTCAGTCTAATGAGAAAGACAGATATTCAAGAGCAATTACATAACTACAGTTGGGTCTAAGCACTTATAAGGAGGGTTACAGGCATGACTGTATTAGCGTGGAGCCTAATGTCACAGAGGGGGGACAAGTTGGCGTTCAGGACGCTTTCCTGAGCAGTGGCAGTTATGGTCAGTGTGGGACATCCTCCCAAGGATCCTCAATTAACTTATAAGGTCGAATAGGGTTGCGGGTGGAGAATATCAAAGAGGTAGGTGGTACACTATGTAGGAAACACGAAAGCACAGACAACTCAGGAGGAAATTAGCAAGAACTACTTGGCTTACTGAACGTTCTTTAGTGCGTAAATCCATTAGAGCTTCTCTACTTGGGAAACTGCTCAGACAGTGGTTAGAGACATGGGATAAATAGCACCATCCTCAGTGATATACTTAGAGTTTTTTTAGCCTGATCATCTGGAAACAATTTAAACAAAATCCTTCATACATAAGCTCAGCTTTCTGATTTCCAAAGACTTTCAAAATGATTAATGTTGACTAGTTAAGTATCACACTGGTCAATAAGAACAGGTAAAGACACTAGAAAAGGAAACATCAAACTCTCATTCTGAGGACAAGGAAGGAGAGTCTGTATTCCAGCAGCCCTCCCCTCCCCTCCAGCAATCCAGAGTCTCAGTTATATGCCTTGTGATTTACGCTTACACTTTCCTTTAGTGTAATTCACTGATTCCCTGGGTCTAGGCTATGCTTTAAGGAATAAAGAGTGAGAAAGCCTTAGGATATATGATTTGCCATGCTCATTATATCACTTAATCATTAACTATTTTTTGAGTGCCTACTTTGTGTCAGGCGATGAGGATGGTCTTTGGTAAACCCCAGTGTGAATATAACTATCATCCCTTTACTCGTAAAGTTGCGTTAGAGTGAGGAAACAGACGCTAAAGTAATTATCATGAACTGGGGTGCAGTGTTCTAATGGAGGCAGGCAGGGTGGTAAGCAGGCCTCCAAGAGGCATCTGTGCTAATCAATGGGCCAGAAACGTTCTCCCTGAGAAACCGATGCTTAACTTGAGACGTGGAGAAGCAGTGGAATTAGCCAGAAGAAGGTTTTAGGGAAAAAAATGTTCTTGGCAGAAAGAAGATCACTGGCAAAAAACACAGACAGCTTAGTGAGATAGAGGAAGTGAAAGAATTTCAGTACATTTTGGGAATCAGATTATGTGTTAGGATATCCAGAGTTGAATCTGGAGAGGAATCTGGAGGCGTAGGCCATGCAGTAAACCCAGGAGCTTATGTCGGATTTTATCTTAAGAGCACGGAAAACCCATTGAAGGGTTTCAAGTAGGAAGAGGCATGATGTTACAGGGTGGAGGTAGTTAGACCGGGAGGCCTGGCGGTTATCGCATTAGTACCTGTGAGAGAGGATGGGCGTCCGCACTAGTGTGACTGTGGCTGTAAAGGAGCAAAGGTGTTGCAGCTATAACCACGTCACGTGCTCGCTTACTGGTGGCAGGGCTAGAACTCTGTTCTGTAGGCTCCTAATCTCTGATGCTGTGACTGATTCTTGGTGTGTTGTTATTTATCCATCCATCTTCAGCATTTTAAAAATGTGTGCCTCACCGTGATACTGGTCTGTTGGCGTACAAGTCTAGGCCATGAAGTTCCTGCGAAGAGATTTTCCATCAGGTGAATCACTAAGAGCCCTCATTACCCTAGGCACTATTATCAACAACACCCGAAAATAACTTTCTGGGCTTTTAAGGATGTAAGAATATGCCTATAGAAGTTGAAGTGAACTAGCAGGTGAGAATGACAATATTTCAAAGTTTTATGTAGCTTGTCCCATTTTCCCCTGGGGCAGATTGCACCGAAGGCAATTTTAGAAGAATAGAATAGAACATAATAGTCTTCAGATGTGAATTTATTAGCGTCTCTCTGGGGGTCAAGAGCCACAGCACAAAGCAGCTCTTTTATGTTGTGGGCTAAGTTTTTCACTAGTTTTTGGTACAGAAATATACATATGTTTTAATTTTCCAGAAGGAAGTTACTGACCAGGGCATTCAGAAGGCCCAATTCTTTGTGGTATCAAAAAATATTTATTCCTAAGAAACCAAATGATCAGTTCAACATTCAGAGACTTTGTAGATCTATATAAAAAAAGACTAACATCCCCTCCACGTTAATTTTTCTGTTGTGAAAATGTTCCTAAGAATCATTTTTCCTTTTGTAATTAAATGCGTTTGGCATCATCTGAATATTGTAATGGTTCTGATCTGTGTGGTTTAGGTCATGCTGTCATGTACTAACAGTGTCAAATAGGACATTGGTTCTACTTCTTGCAGTCTGCTCCAGCGACCAGGTTTTTATGTTCACTGAGGCTCCATCTCCTATAAACCGCCTGTGAAGGAGGTCAGGGTCCATATCCCCACAAATGCATCCTGACTAGTTCTGTGCTTAACTAAGGCTCGGATAGGCGTCTGTGAAAGCAGGCTCTTCAGAAAGTGGGACCCAAAACAGGAAGCCGAGTGCTTGGAGGAGGGTAGAGGGTAGTGAACTCCACCTTAGAAGACAAGCTCGGGGACAAATACTGTGAATGTGCATTTGTTTTTATTTCTCCATTGCTCTGACATCTTAAACTATGAATCAATATATCCAATATATAAATGTTTAAGCATGCCTACATTCTGTCTCAAGATTTTCCCTTGACACGCTTTGAGAAGTAGACAGGTAGAACGATAGATGGATAGACCATTGTGAGCAAATCCATCTTACAACTCGCTGTTGAACGCTAATCCCAGGAGAGCAATGAGGGCACCTGTGCTCGGAGTTGGGTTTCCAGCATCAGGTAGAGGATGGCGGTTGCTCTGACTTGAGAACATTTTAAAGTGAAGGGAAAGGAAGCTCTTGTTCTTATCCCCACATTGGCCAGGGCACCTGGGCCTGTCCTGAGTGTCGAAGGACCTGGGAAAAAGGTAAGGACTGGGGAAAAAATAAAACCAGGTAAGAATTCCAGAGAAAGCTGTTTTGTAAGGTAAAGTTTTGATGGATGCTGTGAGAGAGAATTGAGGTGGGGGAAGCAGGTTTTTACAGATGTCAATGAGGAGCATCCAGGTGAACAGGGGGCCCGGAGGGGGCGGACTGGTTTCTGGCTTAGGTCAAAACTGGTCAGGGCACCAAACTACAGCACAACCAAACACATTTTTAATAGAGATGAGGATTAAAATTAAAAAACATACCCACTATCCTCCCCCACCAAAAGAAAAGAAAAGAAAAGAAAGGTAGGAGCTTTTCTTTTACTTAAGTAAAATTCCAGCTGTCAATATTGTGACTTCATAGTACCCAACAATATTACTAAATAATATTATATTATCCCACAATATATTACTAAATAAATGCCTGAATATGCATTATTAAATATGCAGACCCTATCTCACTCATGCCTCCAACATTGAATCTTTCACAAAAGACTAACTGCTGTTAAAATTTATGGTCTCCTATAAATAGTTTACTTGGTGTCCATGTCCATATGATTCTTGGAAAAGGTCTAGCTTCTTCTGTTTACTGGGTATGCCAGATGTTTTATGACAAACAGACCCAGTTTTGGGAATTACCCGCTAAGTATGATATTTAGCAAATAGAGAGTGACCCCAATTTGTAAACTACGATGCTTGTAGTGAACAAGTTATATTAATAATTGAAATGCTTTTTCAAGTTGTTGGTTTTCAGTTTTGATTTTCTCAGTACTCTTTCTACACATCCACTGGAATTTTCAGTCATCTGATTTTGTCAAATAATCGTTTGTATGAATTGAATATTTTAATCATTGGCTCCAAAAATACTGACAAAGCAGCTGCACAGATAGTTCAGTATTCACTTGTAAGCAAGGATAAGTTTATGAGGAAAATACTTGAGGTTAAAATTTGCGTATGCTTACATTTACAAACGTTAACACGGAAATGGCACATCGATCCTGATATTCCTCTGTTATGCAAGAATTCCTACCGACCTCTCCTTTGAGAAGTGTGAAGGCCAGCAGGCAGGATTCCATTGTTTCCCCTCCCTTAGCATCCACGCTGCTGCTCCCCCCCTCCTTCTCCTATTTGCTGTTCTTGATTTCTTGGCCATCGAAATTCAACATACCTCGAGGGCATCTGGTCGTCTGCTGAGAGCAGCTGGTCCAACGGCTGCACCTCTTCGCTCTGCCCTGGCGGGAATGAGACAGTTGGCTCTGTGAGGAAGGGCCTGCCTGGTGATCTTGGGTGACAGCGGAGGCACTGGGTGGCTCGGGCATCTTCCTTTGTCCTCTCAGTGCTGGAATGTCACTGAGTTCAAGCTAGTACTGCTCGATGCGTGACAGGCTCATAAATCGAGAGGCAAGCTGTTGGGTCAAGGAACAGGGACTTTATTCGGACGGTCAGCAGACGGAGAAGATGGTGAACTTGTGCCCCAGAGACCCATCTTGCCTGAGTTAGAATTTAGCCTTCTTTTGTACTAAAAGGGGAGGGAGGGAGTAAAGTCAAACATTTCCTGGCTCCCATCAGCCTCGGGAGGGGCACGTGTCAATTTCTTCCTCCCGGCAGTTATTCACAGGTGGCCCTGGGCAGGATGTTTCCGGTGAGCAAAACAAAGGTATTTTAGCTTAATGCTCATTGCCTGGGAGGCAGGGTTCCCAGAGATGGGCCATTATGTATAATTTAAGCTTCTAGGCAACATCCCTTTAGTGATTAACTTGTAATAGAAGACAAAAGGTTCTTCCCTATTACAAGAGGATGTCTTATTTGCACACTCAGGGGGTGGGGGTCAGGAGATCTGACTCTGAAATTATGTTTCTTAGTCTATGGTTTTACTCTGTGGAAACTCAAATTTGGACTAATTTGGCATTGCTAATATTAGGAAAAATGTTTTTATTCAGGAAGCGTCCCGGCTCAGTGGAAGGAACAGGGGTTCTGCGCCCCGAGAGGTCAGCTCCTTGTTAGGTACCCAGATTCCAAGGGCAAGGGCTTAAGATCCAGGTCTCAAGTTTCCTGGGAGCTGGGAAGATTGAATGGCCTTTTTGTTATCTGTCCACCTCATACTTATCTGTCCACCTCACCAGAGAAGCCTCCTTCTCGTCTGGATCATGTCCTGAGCCCGTGACGCACACATTCGAGACATATTTACACCAAGTGAAAACACAGACTTACATTCGGTACTAAACAGAGTTATGACAATGGCGAGAGAGACTCTAGCTCTGTTACCGCTTTAGGATTAAACTGATTTATCTGTATACTGCCTAATCGTTTTAAAATCTCCAAAGGAGAAGAATGCAGCAACTGTGAAAGCAAACAAAACAAAACAAAGAACTTTTCATATGATACACTCAGATAGTCATTTATTCAAGCAAATGTACTGAGGTAGGTACATGGAACTGAGAGGCAGTTTGGTGTCGTTAGAAGTGCATGTACCTTGGAACCAGATGCACCCAGTACTGAGAAGCAGTTCCGATTCATGGTAGCGGGCGAACAGTGAGTATTCCACTTGACATCTCTGAGCACTGGTTCTCATCTGTAAAATGGAGACAATAATAGATTAGATTCGATCTTTGTAAGGCACCCAGCACAGCATTTGACCCGTGGAAGGAAATAAAAATATAGTAACTGTTATTTTAATAGCATCATTCTGTTAGGATGACTGAACTTTCTTATACTGTCAAATATTCATTACACAAATTTTGATTATAGAAAAATGTTTATGTATCGAGTGAGAGCAAAAGATAAAATAGATTCAATTGCATTAATTGCTTATCAGAACAGATGAGTTTTGGGAGGAGATGGGAAGGAACTTTGCCATGTTGGATGTGAGTAGTTTAAGAGGGAATTTGTAGGCTGGATGCTAAAATGTCTTTTCCCTCCTTTTAAAAAAAGACTTTCAAGCGTTCTCATGGACTACAGAGAACTAGATTGCCTGTTTCTGAATTCCTTAAACAATGTGTTATATAATTTTTTTAAATGCCGTCTTGACCCAGCTTTGAGAACCTGGATAGAGGCTGGTCAGTGCCCCTTCTTTTTTTTCTTTTCCTTTAACTTCTTGAAACGATAATATTGTTAATATATTGGGTTAAAGTATATCATTCACATTAATTTTATCTGTTTTTTAAATTTCAATTGGAGTACAGTTCATTTACAATGTTGTATTAGTTTCTGCTGTACAGCAAAGTGGATCAGTTATACATATACCTACATCCACTCTTCTTTAGATTCTTGTCCTATATAGGTCATTACAGAGTGTTGAGTAGAGTTCCCTGTGCTATACAGTAGGTCCTAATTAGTGCCCCTTCTTGACGGCCGATTAAGTCCATCCCAGGAAGGTCTCTTATTGGGCTCTCACGCCCCAGGCTCGATGGCCTTGCCCAGAGCACGCCAGGGCCAGGCGCCAGACAAGCAGGGACAGCCTCTTTGTTCAGAGCCCACGGACTGTATCCATGCCAGCCAATGCTCAACCTCCTATCCTACCTCTCCTGTTCCTTCCAGGGGAGACCACTGTAAACACTTGTTCCCATAGCTCCCGCGACCCCCTGCCCCCAGCCTGGTGTCCTACCCCAGCGATCCCCTCCCTGTGTGGCTCCTTCTGGAGTGACACGGACTCCCTCTCTCAGGAAAACAAATTATCTTTTTTCCCCAGTTTTATTGAGGTATACTTGGCAAATAAAAACTCCATATATTTAAAGTGTACAATATGATGTTTCTATATATATATAAACATGTTTATATATACTGAAATGATGGCCACAATCTTGCTAATTAACATATCTATCACCTCCCATGGTTACTGGTTTTTGTTTTTTTTTGTTTTTTTTGGTGCGATGAGAACGCTTGAGATCTACTCTCTTAGCAAAGTTGAAGTATATGGTCCATTATTATTAACTATAGTCACCATACTGTACATTAGGTATTCAGAAACTATTCATCTTTCTTATATATATATTTTTTAATTGAATTATAATCTACAATGTTGTGTTAGTTTCAGGTGTATAGCAAAGTATTTTTTTCAGATTCAGATTTTCATTGTCGGTTATTACAAGATATTGAGTAGAGTTCCGTGTGCTCTACAGCAGGTCCTTGTTGGTTATCTGTTTTGTACATGGTGGTGTGTATCTGTTCATCCCAAACTCCTAATTTATCCCTCCTCCTTCCCTTTTCCTCTGTGGTAACCGTAAGTTTATTTTCTGTGTCTGTGAGTCTGTTTCATAAGCTCATTTGTGTCATATTTTAGATTCCACATAAAAGTTACATCTTATGGTGTTTGTCTTTCTCTGTGTGACTTACTTAATATGATAATCTCTAGGTCCAGAAACTGTTCATCTTATAACTGAAAGTTTGTGCCCTTTGACCAACATCTCCTCACTTCCCCCCATGCCCTGCCCCCAGTCAACACCATTCCACCCTCTGTTACTGCGAGTTTGACTTTTTAAAACTCCACATATGAGTGAGAGCACACAGTGCTTGTCTTTCTGTGTCTGGCTTATTTCACTGAGCATAATGTCCTCCACGTTCACCCATGTGGTCCTACATGGCAGGATTTCCTTCATTTTTAAGACAGACTAATCCGTCGCATATACATACCACATTTTCATAATCCATTCATGTCAGCAGACACCTCGGTTGCTTCCACATCTTGGCTGCTGTGAATGATGTTCAATGCAGTGGGAGAGCCGACAGCGCTGGAAACAGTGATTTTATTTCCTTTGGATTTACACCCAGAAGCGGCGTGCTGGATCACGTCCTTGTCTGCTTTTGGTATCAGGGCAATGCTGGCCTTGTACAATGAGTCTGGAAGTCAGATATTTGGAAGAGTTTAAGAAGGATTGGCATTAATTCTTTAAGTGTTCGGTAGCATTCACCCTTGAAACCATCAGGTCCTGGGCATTTGCAAGGGCTCCTGGGGTCTTGGGTGGCGCAGGCTGCTGGGACCCTCCTGTTCTCTCTTCCCCGCAGGGGAACCTGTGGCTGAAGGGATTCCCTTTGACGCTAGGTCAGGCTCGTGGTGCTGGTAGCACTGGTGTCTGACGGGTGGATGACCATGAAGTGGCCGCGAGGCTGGGTCTGACGGGCGGGTGCGCGTAGGGGGACCGTGACACCAGGGTGCAGGTACCTCTACCGCAGCGTTGCTAATTGTTGTGAGGCGCAGGCACTCTGGGGGTGGCCACGGCTCTAGGGTCGGGGGGTACAGAGGTTGGGGGAGCGTGGAGGCCACCCACGGTCCTGGAGCAATGCAGCAGCGACTCCTTCTTGGGGTGGTACAGCAGCGTGTCCCCTTGTGGGGGGTCTGCAGCAGCCATGGCTGTTGGTTGCCTCTGGCAACATGTAGTAACCAAAGCAGCTGGTGACCTCTGTGGAGCAGACACTGTGGTCCACGCCAACGCACACTACGGGCATCTGCCGTGAAAGCCGCAGGGAGCTGTGGCTGTCATAGAGGCTGTGGAGGTCCTAGGCAGCAAAGGCTGTCCCGCCCTCTCTCTGCACACAGGCCCCCGGGGACCACAGTCGTACCTGCCGCGTGGCTGATGCAGATGCCCGAGCTTCCTCTTGTCCTCGGCCGTCTCCAGTCATCTCAGCCAAGCCGACCTCCCCTGCAATTTTTTCTGTGCAGATAGTCTCCATTTTGTGTCCCACCGTGTTGCTACAAGTTCTTAATTAGACTCTTGAACCCTTCCAGGGCTGTTTTCCTTTGTGGATCGCTGTCTCATTGCTGTTTTTCTGTTGGGGGTTGAAGGCTGGTGTCTCCTACTTGGCCATCTTGCTGACATCACCCCTCAGTAACCTCTGCAATGGCCGTTGTCTGCTGAGCTGCTGGCCTTACTCTATCTGAGTAATAAGAACTTATTAAAAGGGCTTCCCTGGTGGCGCAGTGGTTAAGAATCCACCTGCCGATGCAGGGGACACGGGTTCGAGCCCTGGACCGGGAGGATCCCACATGCCGCGGAGTGGCTGAGCCTGTGAGCTGCAACTGCTGAGCCTGTGCTCTAGAGCCTGTGCTCCGCAACGGGAGAGACCACGACAGTGAGAGGCCCGTGTACCGCAACGAAGAGTAGCCCCTGCTCGCCTCAACTAGAGAAATCCCACACGCAGCAACAAAGACCCAACACAGCCAAAAATAAAAACAAATAAATAAATTTTTTTAAAAAACCCAAATTTATTAAAATACCCTGGTCTTATAGAAGCCATGCTAAAGGCAGTCTTTTCATGGCATTTTGATACAAAAATATTTTTTGCTGTGTACATAGATGTGGACAGTTGAACACATAAAGGAGCATATATATGCACAACGTATGCACATTCTGTCCCCTTGAGGGGGGATAGACCAAGCTCTATCATTGTGTTTTACCCTTTATTTCATAGTGCTGTCGTTAGAGACCAAAATTTACTTTGAAGCAAAAATGACAATTGGAAAAAAAGAGGATCCTGGAGGCCCCCTCGTTTTCTCTCTCTGTCATTCTCTCTTTATAATAACTGTTACATCACATCAAGCGTTGTTCCAACACCCCTGAGAAATCTGTGCTCACCTGAAATGCCATGTGTATGTGAAGGGGCCTAAATTACTATTTCCAGGGGGAGGAAATAGAATTTTGAGTCTTCTCTTCTGGCTGAGTTTAAGTTTTTAATTTTAATATGACAGCAAAATGAGTTGATATATCTGCTTTGGATGAACAGAGAACCAATTCTGCGGATGAAAATCCTCCACATTTGGGGCCACTGACACAGTGACTTTCTATTTCCATGGCTAATAAAGATCTCCCCAGAACCAAAGCTAGCTAGCTTTCTGACATTTCCATTTTTCCTTAAAAGATTTGGAATAGAAATATTTCATAACCTGACTATTAGTACTCCTTATCATGGTAATAGGTTTTAAATTTAATATTTTCTCTGATATCAGCAACTATTTTCTTCCTCAAGGTTGTTTCTTTTTTTTTTCTTTTTTTTTTTTTTGTGGTATGCGGGTCTCTCACCGTTGTGGCCTCTCCCGTTGCGGAGCACAGGCTCTGGACGCACAGGCTCAGCGGCCATGGCTCACGGGCCCAGCCGCTCCGCGGCACGTGGGATCTTCCCGGACCGGGGCACGAACCCGCGTCCCCCGCATCGGCAGGCAGACTCTCAACCACTGCGCCACCAGGGAAGCCCAAGGTTGTTTATTAAAGTTAAGGTCTAATGATACGTTTATGTTACTCTATGTACAAATTCATTTTTGTGTTTAAAACTTTCCAAAAAGATTGGATAATTGAAAACTTTTTGGAATTTTAATGCATTTTTTTATCAGAAAAGTTGCATTTATTTTCCTGGGAATGATGGTTTATCGTCATATTAAATGTCTTAAAGTTCTCTGGTTTTCTTTGCGGCT
Source organism: Kogia breviceps (assembly GCF_026419965.1). Lineage (NCBI taxonomy): Eukaryota > Metazoa > Chordata > Mammalia > Artiodactyla > Physeteridae > Kogia > Kogia breviceps. The sequence goes on along the minus strand of NC_081324.1, from coordinate 6,592,849 downwards.
AGTGGGAACAGGTGGATGTATTGATAGTTCATTTACAAGGGGACATTTTTAGCATGGCAGTGCCCAAGGCACCAGGGCAGTAGAGGTAACCAGGAACGATAATGATCAGTAGTGAGACACCTAGGGTCAGATTGCTTAGGTTTTAATACTGGGTCTAGATCTAACTAGCTATGTGACCTTAGGCAAGGTGCTAAACTATACTTCAATCCACTCAATATATGTTGAAAACACAATGTATGTTTGCTACACTTGTTATTTTTCTATAATCATGCAGTGTCATAGAAAACTTGGTATTTTCTCAATAGGGGAAATTATGCTAATCTAGTACTACTTCACATACTATTTAATGATTTCAGTTATGAAGTTATGAAATTTGAAGCCTACTAAAAATTTCTCTCACTTATTTTCTTTGCAGTATTTGTCCTTATTGCATAAGGTAGAGAGACTCTTATTTTTAAAGGAAGATGTCGCAGCAAGATCACATCGAAGTAAATGTATGCAGCATACTAAAAGCTAAACATACTAATATCCTATTTAAAATAAAATAAAAGCCAGCATATAATATAAAAAGAAGAACCATAGGTCAGATTCATTGGCCAGGCCTCACTCTCAGCACAGTTTATACCTGATCTCATTTGATCACCACACCAACTAACCAAACCAGACACCGGTATTTGGTCCATTTCACAGAGGTGGAAACTGAAGCACAGAGTGGTAGGTAAGTTTCCCAGGCCACACACAGAGTAGCTGATTGTACCATGTTTCAAACCCAGGCTAAATCCATCTCTGACCCACTTGAGAACTATACATCAAATATAAGTCAATTCAGCAAATGTTTATTGATGATATGTTTTCCTCAAGGTTCTAGACAATTCCATTATGCTCTCAGATATGGGGGGGGGTAATGAAAGAGAATTTAATATATGGATTTACCTTTAAGGTTCTTAAAGACTCTAGAATCTGACATATATAATATCATTTTGCATTAAATTAATGAGATAATACATGCATTTCCTGTATAACTTTGCAAGACATGATCACCTCTGATGGACTGATGGTCAGTACATGATAATAATATTCGTGTATCTCATCATCAGAGGTAGTCATTACCCACCAATATCACTTTAACTTGGAATGGTAAATTCAGATCGACTAAGCTGTTACTTAAATGGTTTACCTGTTTAGATTTTGAGTTAAATTATAAAGAGAGACATCAATGGACATTTTGACGGCTGGGGAAGAACGTTGGTGTTTTCGGTTGGTTGGGACCAGTGTATTTATACTCTGGGAGATGCTAAGCATTTGAGAGCATAAGAGAGTGAGAGGCACCCAAGCAGGTGTTTATCAATACTTTGGCTGGCAGAATCCCTTTACTTTTTTCAAAGCCTTTTCTAGGGCAATTCTTCTGATTTAGATATTACAGAGTGAGAGTACAGGGTAGCTAAGATGGAGAGACAACTTAAAAATGTTGAAATTCTTAAATAACTCCTGCTTAATTCTTACTATAATTTTGTTATTGCTGGATTTTGTACCCTTTGCAGTTAATGTTGGTTGAAATTAATTGTTGAAATTGTGCAACAACCTAAGCCAGAGGCTGCGATGTTTTCTAGGAGAAGCAAAAAGCAACTATTATCCAAATATTAGGTTTGCCAAATAGTAGCAGATTTTTCTCATTTCCTCTTCCCTATATCCTAGGGAGGATTAATAGTGATAAATATATTATTTAAGCTCTTTTAGCAGAAAACAAGTTTGGCATTCAAGAGTGCTAACATAAAAACTTTTCAGTAAATAAATCATTATTTGTATTATACTCCAGATTTCCTGATGGGTGCACCATTACTGGAAAATATTCGGTGTGTTAAAAGGAGTGAAAATTATTGTTTTGAGCATTTCATTAGATTCTCAATTTCCTGATGGTATCACTGGTCTTGAGAGAATACCATCCATAAGAAGAACAGTGTGATTTCAAAGATGTATCAAAACCTTTGTTCCATAGAGAGTCAAATGATTGTCTTATCAAGTAAATACTTCATGGCATAGTTAAAAATAACTGCTGGAAAATACTGACTAATACAGGGTTTGGGATGCAGATGACACCCAAAGCCATCGCTGACAGGGCTTGGCTTTCCGGGTGTTATTTCATAGGATTTTTCATTTCCATCTATGAGATGCCATTCCCGATGCGGTTTCCGTATTACAGCCGTTTCTCTGCAGCTGTGACAGAACATGGTGTCAGACTCGTCTGATCGTCTCCAGGTCCCTGTGGACCACGCGGGGGCACAGACAGGAAAGACATATCTTTTTGTGTCAGAGGGGGTAACGAACATCTTTCTTTCCACCTGCAATTTTCACTGCAGTTCTTTGTTTGCCTGTTGATCCCAAACAATTCTTTCCACATGACATTCTGTCTCCCCAGGCCCTTTGTTCTTCCCCTACCTTGCAACGCAGGATGACTATGGAAATTTGAAAAGAACATGAAAATAGAATTCTGACTTGGTGACACAGAAAAATAAAGATGAAGGTAAATGATGAGCCCAGGTGTGATATATTATTTAGAAATCTTGCCTTGCTTCCATGAGGCTGTCCTCCTGAGGACCAACAAGGAGTGACAATAGGAGATGTGGTGATGAGTAGATGGCAGAGAAGCACGTGAAAGAGGCTTTTTTTTCTCGTTTGCCTTTGTGTACTTGCCCAGAGGTCAAGAAAGACAAAACACCCCTTTCACCAGCATGACTTATAGTCATATGACACTGCCCCAGATAATTGTACCTTGTTGATAGTCGGTCATTAATTATTTGTCTATCTGTCAAGAAGCATTTGCTACATGCTTGTTGTTTCTTTGCTTTCTTTGTATGCATGGTGTTCTATTTGATTTCATTAATAATGCTCGTGTGTGCTTTAACACAGGGGACTTAGAGACAAGGATGCATATTTATACAGCAGGCAGGTCTGGCTTTTACTGCTAAGGTAGCAAATAATGCAAAGGGATATTTTAAAGCAAGAAACCATCTTTGCTTTCATGGTGTCAAAAAGGTAAGAATACGTTCATTTTGCCTGTAGAAACCCTAGGCAATTCTGCAGTATAATTAGAACCTTTTCACGAAGATTCTATTGTGTTTATACAGCCATATCATTTACGTAGAACCTGTAAAAATGGATATTTTTAATTAAACAATGGAAACAGGTTATCCCTAGGTTAACGGTCTCCAACGTCATTACCGCTCTACTTGTTTTGCATTTCCCTCCTTCTCCTTCATAAAAAAAGTAGTCAATGACTCCTTTGCTCAAGAATTTGCTTTGGGAAATTGAGGATTCCTCCTATCTAGGTTTTGGCAGCTAAAGTTTCAAGTGCCCTATTCCATCAATGCCCACATCCGGGATCTGAAGGGATGAGTGGCCTCTTTGTGAATTTACACGCGGGATGTTAGGTCTGTAAACGAGGCTGGAGACTATGTCAAGTGGGGGCACAGACCCTGCTTTGCGGAGCGGTGTGAGTGACACCGCCATCAGAGCAACCACTTGCCAGGCGCTGGCAGGCAGGATTATCTTTCACACCAAATAATAAAATTAGGTGGTAAGGGTGGAAATATTAAAGACAGCACTTGGGGAATGATGGAAGAGCAATCCAGATGAGCTAAGACCCTCGCTAAAGGTTAACCTGACCAACTGATGAAGAAAAATTAGGACAAGAGTAAGCACGAGACAGGGCAAGGGTGCCATTATGCACAGATTGAGTGTTCAGGGGAAAACATAAATTGGAAGGAAGGAAAGTCCTTCCTAAGGGCTGTGTTAAGAAGTATCCTTTAGAATATTTTAATATCACTTATAGTTATAACTAACCTGTGATGCATCCAATCAGAGACTAAGAAGCAACTTACAATCGCTGCTAATGATTTTATTTACTCAACCATGTTGAGATTCCATGTAATATTGAGATGTAAAAGGAAAATACGAAGTGTGCTGGCGTTCTCCCTTTTGTTTTTTTGGTAGAAAACAGTAAGTAAGAGAGACAAAAGCTACTGTCCATATCTCTCCCAATTGTGTTCCCATCCTACACTAAAAGCTGGGAATGCTCATGTAGGAAGTTATGCAATAGGGGGCGTCTCTCCTGGTCGAAGAGAACTGTGGATGCTGCTTCCTGGGAGGACTGAAAGAGGGCATGTCTTTTGAGGGCAAGCTTCTGCTTGGCCAAGGGGGTATTGATCAGCATAACCCATACATCTAAGACAGGAAGCCTTCGCATGTTTGCTATAGAGAATGACTCAGGTGCCTTTACTCTCAAAGTGTAGAGAAACAGCTGGGAATCCTACAGCTTGGTCCCGGGCCTAAGTTGGTTTCATTCCCAGGCTCCTAGTTTCCGTTCTTGGAAGCCTAAGATCAACCTGATAATCAATATGACAAAAAGACTCAGATGCATACTATAAGCTAGAGGTTCTAAGATCTTGAGTGCTTAATTGTTGCAACCAGCCTATTCATGTTTTAAGTTTTGTTTGTAAAATAGTTATGTACTATAAAATGATGCTAGTGATTTTGAAACTATGGATTGCTATACTTGTAGGAAAATATGAATATAAGTGAATAGATCTATGTATGTTTTAGATGCTGCAAAGTTTAATTTTATTTACTTCTCTAGATTTTGCGGCATAATCCTTGCGGTAATATTTGTTTGTTTCTTCAAGAAATACTACATTAGGACTTCTCTTTCTAATTTGTTTTACCCGCTGTGGTGATTGCACTAATGGTGTGAGGGCTTTTACAACTGGAATTCATTCATTCATTCCTTTAATGTCCATTTATGGAGTGTCTACCAATGCCACTGTTTTCAGGACTGGGGGTTAAAGATGAAGGCAACAGGGGCTTCCCTGGTGGTGCAGTGGTTAAGAATCTACTTGCCAATGCAGGGGACACGGGTTCGATCCCTCCTTTGGAAAGATCCCACATGCCGCGGGAGCAACTAAGCCCGTGCGCCACAACTACTGAGCCTGCACTCTAGAGCCCGCGAGCCACAACTACTGAACCCACGTGCCACAGCTACTGAAGCTGGAGCGCCTAGAGCCCCTGCTCCGCAACAAGAGAAGCCACCGCAACGAGAAGCCCACGCAACACAACGAAGAGTAGCCCTGTTTGCCGCAACTAGAGGAAGCCGGTGCGCAGCAACGAAGACACAACGAAGCCAAAAAAAACAACAAAAGATGAATACAACAGACCAATCCCTTATGGAGCTTGCGTTCCAGTGAGAGAGAGAAACAATCAGAAAGCAAATAAATACGTAATGTAAAGTCAGGTAATAATCAGAGCTAGGAGGAAAACGCAGAGTCTAGAGAGTGATGCAGTGAGGAGAGGCGCTATGTTTGATCCCATTTTCAGGGCAGGCTTCTCTGGTGTTGAAACACGGAACTGGAGGGAGGGAAGGAATGTTTCGCGAAGATCCAGGAATGAATCTTCTCCGAAGATTAGCTTCACGTGGCTCCACCTGAAAGCTCACAACCGTACCCTACCTCTAATGTTCCTTCCCTACTTTCTCATGAGTCTGTATTTTGTGCTTCTGTGAATCATTTTGGGGACCTCTACTGTTAGCTTATATTACGTTGATAATAAATTCTTTGGTTTGCCGCTTGAAGATTTCTCTCTGGTTTTGACGGTGGGTTGTACTCACTCTTGTTGTAACTTCTGTGATTTCATTTTCTGGGAGGATGGCTTGCCATGAAAGGTAGGAACGGGCACTGTGGTGGCAGACGTGTAAGGTGGAAAAGGTGTGTGCTCGCATCACAAAGCTTTTAATTTATTTCCAAATCGGAATTAATCACAAAGCCAGATATGGATTAGTGATTGGTTTTGCAGAAGCGGCAATGGGTTAAAAGCGCGGAGAAACAATTTTATAGTCCTCCTCGGACAGATCATCATTCTCTTAGTTTTATTTCATGAAAAACTCCTAGACCAATGAGCACTCCCTTGGATGAATTATACTGTTGGAAACACTAGTATTTTATTGCAACTGTGTAAATTCTTTAAGTTCCTCTGTAGCAGCCAACCCAGCCTGGCGCGGTGCTGAATTACTTGGAGAAAAATTGGGCTTCCCTGGTGGCGCAGTGGTTGAGAGTCCGCCTGCCGATGCAGGGCACACGGGTTCGTGCCCCGGTCCGGGAGGATCCCACGTGCCGCGGAGCGGCTGGGCCCGTGAGCCATGGCCGCTGAGCCTGCGCGTCCAGAGCCTGTGCTCCGCAACGGGAGAGGCCACAGCAGTGAGAGGCCCGCGTACCGCAAAAAAAAAAAAAAAAAAAAAAAAAGATATATTTTCATGGTACGCATAAAGTAATCTGTATTTTCAGAAAAAGAGACTCATAGTGGCCTACCTTATTTGGGAGTTTGCTCTAGAAGCCTTTTGTTGGAATTTGTTAAAAGCTTGGGGAAAATAGCCCAACTCTTACTTAGCTGGAAGATAGATCCAAAAAATGGAGTATGTTGTATTTTGTGTATAATCCATGTGTACAAGGTGCCCAAGGTGTGAACGACCCATGAGGAAGCCTTGTGATACAAGATCTTTTCATCTTTAACCAAGTATTGCTTGGTTCTTTGACTCTTGTGGTGATGTACAAATTTCAAAAAGTCGGATTGATGTCAAAGTTGAGGGACTTTTCATAGTTCTGTTATCGGAAAATTTAAAAGGAACATCTGTTAACCTCTGCAATTCTGTCCCATTGCATATAATCACTAAGATTAAAAATGAACTTCTCATGGAAATAGAATCCCAGCACAGAAGTTGAACTTAGTACCTTTGAAATTTAAGGCAGTCACTTAATCAAACAGATTACTTTCTCTGGTTGCGGCCGATGGGAATTCACAGGTGTTAAATTAGCTTCGGAAGGACTCTCCTATTGTTTCTTAATGGAAAACTAGAACATATGGAGACTTGCACATGGAAAATAAGCATAAATCAAGTGCAAGACTTACTGAGCATAGTCTGAGCATTTGTCTTTAGTTTTCTGGACATGCAGGATTTGTTGCCTATTGAGCTCTGTGTTGTGGTTTGCTATTTCATTTCACAATAATAATGCAACAGTTTTAACATTTTAGCTTTATTCTTCTCCATAACTGGAGAAACTATTCAAATGCTTTTGATGTGATAGTAGAGTGATTCTGTCTTTTGAGAATGACAGTCAGTGCCTTTGTGATTTCACGGTGTAAACTATTTGAAGGGTGGAAATGAGGTGGCGAAGAGCCTGTGATGATACTGAATCGTTTGGGTATGTTTCTGAACAGTTAGGGACACAGAGGAAGTACAAAGCCAGACTAGAAAGAGTCCTTTTTACCCCAGGGATTTTTAGACTTTCTGGATGCATATGGATTTTAGGAAAAAATTTTATTTGGATTTGATTTATTCTTTGACCTTGATGATATAGAGTGAAGTGTAGTTTTCCAGTCTTCCTGTAGCAGATTTGGGGCATTAAATGTTCATGTTCACTCACTATTTACAGATACCAAATGTTATGGGTTATTTGTAGACCACTGGCTCAATAAAAGTCCTGGTAAGTGTTTCTAATCTATTGTTACTCCACAGAGACAGACTGCCTGACCTGAAATCATAGCATAGATTTATGTTGTCAGTAGGGTTGAGAGAGTAAAATGGGCTGGTTTTGGTCCTATTGTTTCAAAACCTTATTTCAGCATCTGCCTGTATTTGCACACGCAAAGAACAGCTGCAAATCTCATTGCATTTTGAGCGTTAAAAAGTGGCAGTCATTCAAGAATACCATCCTTGGGGCTTCCCTGGTGGCGCAGTGGTTACGAATCCACCTGCCAATTCAGGGGACACGGGTTTGAGCCCTGGTCCGGGAAGATCCCACATGCTGCGGATCAACGAAGCCCATGTGCCACAACTACTGAGCCTGCGCTCTAGACACCGCGAGCCACAACTACTGAAGCCCGCGTGCCTAGAGCCCGTGCTCCGCAACAAGAGAAGCCACCGCAATGAGAAGCCCGTGCACCGCAATGAAGAGTAGCCCCCGCTCGCCGCAGCTAGAGAAAGCCTGCGCGCAGCGACAAAGACCCAACGCAGCCAAAAAAAAAAAAAGAATACCATCATTTATGAGTTATACATCCAAAAACCACAATGAATGAATGAATGCATGAGTAAACGAGTGAATATATAAACCAATTCATTTGTATAAATGGAAGTTTAAGGGATCGTGAAATTAATGATCATGAGTTAGAGAAAACCTTGTTTCATGGATTTGTTTGGTGACGCCTCCATTAAAAAAATACCTCTCCTGGAAGAAGACCAGAGAGGAGGCTGTCATAGAAGTACCCCGAAGAATGACCGTGGCCTGATGCAGAATGTTAGTGATGGACTTGGGGTGAGGTGCTTGGATTCTGTGTATACTCGGAGGTAGAGATGGCAGGATTCGCTAATGGTTTGGATGTGAGGTAGGGGCGCGCACACGTGTGTGTGTGTGTGTGTGTGTGTGTGTGTGTGATTATAAACAAAGATGAATAAAAAGGAAACTCAAAGATGGGTGAGATAATAATGGCTTTCCAAATAGAGTAGCTAATTTAGTTTGTGTTTTAAAAAATTGAATAATCATCTTTCAACAGTGGACATTTCAAACTATTGTTATCAAAATGTGTCCAAAAGTTTGAAGATTATTTAAAAATACTAAATAAAAGACAAAATAAAAACATACCTCTCCTGAAAATTTTAGCGACTTATTACAAAATTAAATCACTCGTTTATTTTATAGTAATTGGTTCTCCTGCTAATTGGCCCGTCCTTTAGTGGTGGAGGTCTCATCATTCTGACCCATCACCACTTTGCATCCAACTGCTTTATGGAAAGATGCTGTTCGTGGTCTGCCTTAGGGGAAACAAATCAATCAGCCGCAGCCCTCAAACAGATAGGAAACATTTGTATGTGCCAGGGAGGTTACAGCCTCTGCTTCTCATTTGTAACAGCCCGAGGTTCCTCCAGGAAAAAAGAATGTCTGTAGCAAGTAAGCCATGGGTTGGACTCAAATTTAAGACTTCCTGTCTTTCTAAATTCTTTTTCAGTTTATTGTGTCTTGCCTCCTGCTGTATAAGATACAGATGAAGAGATCATGGTTTTTCTGGGGGTTGGAAACTCAGGTTAAACCGACATCAGAAGGGAATTCTCAAATGAATTTTCAGTAAGTGTGTTGACAGTCTCAGAAATTTCAGCTCTAGCAAACGCAACGTTCTTTTTCAATTAATGTCAAAACATCAGCGAGCTTGCAGTTCCGTTATACTAACATGGTATCTATATTCTGTGGTTTTTCCGCCTGGCCCTGTAGGAGGTGAGGATTAATTGTAGCCAGTTTCTTTGACTACCCATTGAATCATTTCAGAAATAGTTTTTACCTTTTTAATTGCCCTGAGGTTATTCTGCCAAGAAACCTTCTCTTCTTGGTTTGCAATTTGCTGTGACTCCATCTAAAGTTGACTCAGTAAGTAGTTTAGAAAATCTTTCCTGAGATATGGAAGCTTTTCATTCATTTGCTGGGAGTTTGATGACAAAATATACATATGTGCTCTCTGCAGGAAAAACAGTTGGAAATGGTTTACTTCTGATATGTCTGATGTGCTTCTCAGTATAGCCTAGCTTACATCATGTGTAGAGGATATAGGTCCATCAGTGGTGAACTGTGGGTGGGGAAAAGACTCTCAGAAGTAGTTGCTCCTTCTGTGCTTTCAACAGTTACCTGCTATCCGCTTTATGGGCTCTCAGAGCTCAGCAGTGTCTGGTACACAGAAGAATGATTAATGGTGGCATTGCCTGAAATGAAAATGTACAAGAATGAATAAATGAATGGATGAAACTTCATAGTATTGTAGCTCACGTGATTGGTAAAACGTCTACTATTTCTGAGTGCAGGCTTTTGGATGACTGCAAGTCTGAGGATATCTGAGATGGAAACATAAGACACAATGTTCAGAGAAAAGACCCAGAGTGAGGTATGTAGAGGGAATCTTTTCTGACATGCCCATCTATCCAACTGCAGGTGCAGATGCGATAGTAACCTTGAAAGATGTGTTTTTTCCGACAAAGGTAAGGTAATAATTATTATTAAATATGTCTACCATCATATAAGATTTTCAAGGATCATTTTACATTTTATTTTGTACAGGTTAATTTGAATTTGCATAAGCTAATTAGGTTGTATTGTCAGCTTTCTGCATTTGTTAGAGGACGTTTGATGATTCAGTTAAGAATGGCCTTAGCTGATGCCTTCTGAATCCTCCATCGCTTTCACGTCAAGTCCATGCTTCCTACCTGCTGCTCCAAGCCGGTGACTAAGTACGGCAAGAATTCTGAGGCACGTGGAAGGCAGGGCTCATCCTGACGTTGACTTTGACTTGAGGAGTGCCCGTCAACTTGGCTGAACATTCTTGAGTCGCTCTGCGGTCCTGTAGTGCTTCTATTCAATGCTCCTTCCTTCCTTCTCTCCTTCGTCAGGTAGCAGACTTGCACTGTGATCTGAATCACCTTCTTGCTTTCTCCTGCCTCCTCCTGCAATAAATTTCCTGAATATCTCATCTCATCTTGGTGTCTGCCTCTTGGCAGACTCAAAGTAATGCAGATGGTACCAAGAATGGTCCAAAAGCCTGGCAGAAGATGGAGATTTGGGTTTGGCTCACTCACCGCACATTGGGTGAAGAACACGTTATCCTGAGCGGTGGATGGGGCCTGGGTTATTCCTGGGACTCGGTGGCAGCCCCCCTGCCGTGGTGGCTCGCAGGTGCCATGACTCAAGCATTTGAGAGGCAGGGGTGGAGGGGGAGACTAAGTGCTTCAAGGACAGCAGAGGCAACGGGTTCACGCTAACTTGGGTGGACACGCCCTGCAGAGGGAAAATAAAGACTCACAGGGCTGTTTAGTAGCAGGTAAAGACTTGTTACTTCCTGAGAGCCTCCAAGGTGACTTACAACAAAGCTGCTTCTCCTGCAGTGGAAGAAGAGATGACTAAAGGATTTATAGTTAGAATCCCAGAGCTTCAGACATGTTTGAAGCTTCAAATAGCTTCAGCCAGCGTAAGTCTGTAGCACTAGGGTGAGGTGCATAATTGGGAAAACGTGGGACCTTGAGATACGGGGTGGGGATATCTGGATGGACGCCTCTGAAGGTCTGGCTCTATAGACGCCGTGAACCTCAGAGCTGGCAGGGGGCCCATCCTTCCCTGTGAAGACCTGTGGGGAGATTCTGCAGATGCCTCTCCCCATAAGGAAAGAAGTGTCTACCTTAGCAGCTGTCCTTACCGCCTCTCATGAATGCCTGTGTGAGCCACGCTTCTGACTTCCGTAACCTTGACGCTTTAGCACATGCTCTGCATGCATAAGTGAAATACACCTTCTTCTGGTCACCTGCCTTGGCTTCCAGCCTCCCTCACCTTCCCCCCTCTACCCCTTAGGAGGAGTCCTTTTCTCATACAAACCGCAGAGTCCAGCAACCACACTCGCCACCACCTCCTCTACAGGGCTCTCACGCTCAGAGCCACTATCCACCTGCCCTAATCACCCCAGGGCCGGGTACCAGACACCTAGGGACAGCCCCTCAGCCCCAGAGCCCCCTGATATGATTCAAAGCAGCGTATCCTTACCCTGCTCTGCCTGTTCCTTCCTGGAGGAACCACAGTAAAGGCTCTTGCCTACAATTCCTCCCTCTCCGCTGCCACATGAGTGACCCTAGAGCTTCCCCGTGTGCACTTCCGCATCACCCCCAATGTCAGGGCGTGTCCCCTCCTCTTGGCAATATGAGGAATAATCTGTCTTTTCAATAGCAATCATTTCCGGATCTCTTAGCCTTACTATACCTCAAATTTTCTGTTAATGGAAAATGTGTATTTTAAATCAGTGTCTGGCCAGTGGCTAAGGTAAATCACAGCATGACCAGCTGGAGATGTACAGCGTCTGAAAAGGGAGACAGGAGACTCTACACCACGGGAGCTGTAAGAACGAGTTCAGCTGGTGGTATTTCAGAAGCCAGGGGAGAAGCCTGGGCGTGGATCTTGAGGCTGCTTGATCAAGGGGCTCGAAGGTAACGTTGAATGAGCAAGAATTCCTTGACTTAAGGGCACGTTCTCAAGCCTTGGCATTTAACACCCTGGCAAGGAACCCAGGCCATGGGATGAAATTATTGCTAGGATAGCTCTTAGAAGCCTGGAAAAAAGTGATGGCCAGTCCCCAGGGAAGGAGAAATGTCTGAGTTACTCTGGCAGACAGCAGAGGAAGGGCTAAAGAGGCTGAGGGGGAGTGGACAGCAGTCACGGATATTTTAGGTAAGGCCAGGAGACCCCCCAAGAGGACCCGGGGGCACGACAGTCAGGAAGGCATTGATGACTCACTGGCAGTAGGGGGCCAGCAGCGTCAAGGTCAGTGGTGGTCCCTCCTCTGCAGACCCATAGAAACGGGTCAGTACCATCCACAGGGATGCTGGTGCTCTGGAGCCATAGAAGCCGGGTGGTGAGTCTGTTGTGACGAGATTTACTTGCGAATGGGGTTCTATTACTACGTGTGCACCAGATGGAGTGTTTCTGGAACTCTAGAAGCAGAAGAATCCCTGGCTTACAACCTGGAAATGGCATAGCTTGATTGCCACCCCCTGATGCCTCTTGTGTGGACATCCCAGACTTTGTTTTGTTTCTTTTCTTAAAATTTATTTAATTAATTAATTAACTTATACATTCTTTTTAAAATATTCTTTTCCATTATGTTTTATCATAGGATATTGAATATAGCTCCCCGTGTTGTACAGCAGGACCTTGCTGTTTATCCAGTCTCTACATAATAGTTTGCATCTGCTAATCCCAACCTCCCAATCCATCCCTCCCCCAAACCCCTCCCCCTTGGCAACCACAAGTCTCTTCTCTCTGTCTGTGAGTCTGTTTCTGTTTCATAGATAGGCTCATTTGGGACATCCCAGACTTTGAATGTGTCCTTGACTAAAAATGGTTCAGGGCTTCCCTGGTGGCGCAGTGGTTGAGAATCCGCCTGCCGATGCGGGGGACACGGGTTCATGCCCCGGTCCGGGAGGATCCCACATGCCGCGGACCGGCTGGGCCCGTGAGCCATGGCCGATGAGCCTGCATGTCCGGAGCCTGTGCTCCGCAATGGCAGAGGCCGCAACGGTGAGAGGCCCGCATACTGCAAATAATAATAATAGTAATAATAATAGTAATAATACACATGGACAGTTGTGCCCAAGGGTTTACAGAAGCATCCTCTTACTTCTTGCAAATACTCAACTCTACCTGAATCATTAGAGACGTCCAGTTTCCTGAGGACTACACTTTTATACCATATACGGATGATCTTCTGCTTGTTCTCCAGATTGAGAGTCTTGCAGAATTGATTTCTTCCACTTGCTGACACTACTAGTGTACAGGGACACAAAGTCTCCAATTTTGGAGACTAAAATTGGACAGACTCCAATTTTACCAGAACCAAGTGTATTTTCTTGGCCATGACATCAAACAAAAACTAGGAGTCCCTTTCCCCTTAAAGACTGGAACCTATCCATGAATTTCCTGGCCAATTAACAAGAGGCGACTTAGAGGATTACCTTGGTCCCATAGGGTATTGTAGACATTGGATTCCTGACTTTTCTGGACCAGCTGCTCCTTCCTAGAAGCTAATGAAAGCTGATACCCCTGAGCCCTTGCCTTACAGAGACTCACTAGAGAATGATTTTTATAGCTTGAAGGACTCTCCAGTGATCATAAATCTTTCTTTCTATTTGTACACTGAGACAAGTTTTGCAGATTCTACCTTAACAAGACAACAGATATCTGAGACCCATGGCTATTGTAGCTTCACATTGATTTCATGACAAAAGCCTGCCCTTCTTGTTTTCACACAGTGGCAGCAGCTTAAGGCCAACAGAGGGTCCTGCTGACTTAGTCTTAGGATCTCCACTTAACCCCTGGCCCCTCGCACCATTCAGAGCTGCCTTTTGATTGAAAACACAGGGCCTTTTTCTGTTTCTAGACTGACTTCCTTTGAAATCCTTTATCTCTTACCTGCATGTATTTCTACCATTGCTGAAATACCCTAAAACCTGCCACTCTTCTCGCAGAAGAGCAAGAAACTCATGATTGCTACGAATTTATTTGGGATTTTCCTTTGGTTTTGTCTGACCTCCTTGAACCCCCTTTGGACAACTCTGATTGTGAATTACTTGTGGGTGAGTCCTGTTTGAGAACCGAACAAGGAAGCTATCAACCTGGATATGCAGTCAGAACCCCCTAAGACTTGTTCAAATCCAACCCTCTCCGAGACACGAAATCCGTACAAATTGCCCAAACTGTAGCCCTTACTAAGGCCTGCCTTTTAGCTAGAAAAAGAGAGCAAATGTCTATACAGAAATGCTTTCAGAGTGGTTCAAGATTTCAGTTTGCTTTGGAAAAAAAAGCACTTCTTAATTGTAGCTGGTCTACTCCAATTAAACAAGCCATCATACAAAAGCAGTTTCAAGAAGCAAAGGTTCACCTTTTAACAGGTTAATATACTGAACAAGCTGTGTGAACACATCCAGGCTGGCCACCATGTCCAAAATTCAAAGCCAAGATGCAGTCCTATCGGCATCAGGCCTTCAGCCAGTTCCATTATCCAGCACCTGATTCTGAAATAGCACATTCGTAAAGATCAGATTGTTTGCTTCACCCAGATGACATCTGGTGGCACCGAGATTATTCGGTCTGCATTGGGATTCTGAAGTAGAGTGTCTCCAAAATAAGCTATAACTGTCCAGAGAAAGGAAAATTTAAAAACATCCTAAATAAGTATTAACAGGGAAATCTCAGCGAGATGACACGTCTTCGGTGCACGTTCCAGTTGTCAAACCCCAAATTGTTTTGAAAACTGTGAAGGTGGGCCAAGGCCATGAGCCAAAACTTTTAGACCATTTAAAACAAATCTATTAATATCAAATCCATCTGCAGATGGATTTCATTCAGTTGCTCCCAATGGGATTATGAATACATTCTTAATCACAGAATATTGTCTATTTTCTGGTTACCTGGAATCACTTCCTTTCCATAAAGTAACTTTTCTGACAGTACCAAAGCAACTTAGAGATTCTATGTTCCCCACTGGAGTAAATACTCATCTACAGCCATGTAACCAGAACAGTAATTAAAAGACTCTAAGGCTTTGCCTGTTGCCTGGAAGCCTCATTGGTCCTACTACCACCAGTCCTTGGGGACATGAGGAGCAATGAATGACCCATTAAAAGGGAAGCTTGCAAAACTCTCTGTTGCTATGGTCAAAGCCTTTACTCTTAGCTCCTTTGCCTATTAGGCCCATTGTCACAGGAACTTAGTATCCCCATGTGGTTGGCTGCCTATGCATATGGCGATATCACCTCCATCCTTGACTGTGCTTGTTCACAGGCCATTGCAGCCAAATGTCGTAGAACCTTAAGGACAAGCTTATTTCCATGAAGCCCACATGGCTTTACCCAAAGATAAATCATGTGCAGCACTGCATGATGTTCAGCTTGAAGACCTCTTCTACGAAAAATGAGACCAATGAAGATTGCCCTTAAACTCTGAACGAAAAACACTGCAGGGAAACTCCTAGGAACTGCCCTTGAATTCATGTCTCTGTCAAAAAGGCAGCATACACCCACCTCCCAGACATCCAGGCCAATGTAAGCTCAAATGCTGAGAATCTCTTGGGGTTGTTGGTTTAAGGATTTTGATTGTAAAAGTGAGATTCTTTAACTTTATTCCCCTATTTGTGCCATTTTGGGTAAATCAGTATCCCAGTTCAAAAAAAAGAAAAGATCTTGGTTAAAAGGCAATGTCTAAGGCTTACTGGTAATCTTATGTTAATGTCCTTCTCTGGGAGATTGGGATTGACATATATACACTAATATGTATAAAATGGATAACTAATGAAAACTGTTGTATAAAAAAGTAAATAAAATTTAAAAGTTCAAAAAATAAATAAAATCATAAAAAAAAATTTAAGATCTGGTAGAGATGGGGCTGAGATAGGCTAAAGGAATGTGAGATCAGATTTGTAACATCAGTTTAAGTTGGAATTGGATATACATTCAGAAAGCTCTACAGAAAAATGAATTCTAAGATTTGCAAAAGTGCCTGCTGGGAGTAAGAAATGGACCCACCCCATCTTCCCCCCTGAACCACGCACAGCTCTCCCTCAGGCACCAGCAGGAGGTACCTGGTGAGAAGCTTGCGGTGAA
Organism: Kogia breviceps; assembly: GCF_026419965.1. Taxonomy (NCBI): domain Eukaryota; kingdom Metazoa; phylum Chordata; class Mammalia; order Artiodactyla; family Physeteridae; genus Kogia; species Kogia breviceps. The sequence goes on along the minus strand of NC_081324.1, from coordinate 6,576,633 downwards.
AATGTAATTAACTTTGCTTCTTTCGTTCTCAAGTCATCACAGCCAATGGGATGGTGTCCCATCCAGGCCCCAGCTGAATGAAATCAATGGATTATAAGCTCAAATCAGTATTTTGGTTTAAACTTTCTAGTTCTCAGCCCACAAGATATCTCAGGGCTGGGACCTCATCCCAGGGATGGAGAGGTTTTTTTTCTTTTAAATTAATTGATTGGATGTAGGTTAAAGGACTGTGTGAACAGACCTCTTCGTGTAAAATAATGAAAGCAATATTGACCCTGCCTCTGAGGTTGTTGAAGAATGTTAACAGGAGGTGATTACAAAAGCCCAAAGGCACAGAGGCCTCATATGAATTCTAAGAGGCCTCTTTTACCCACAAAAAAGCAGGAAAATATTTTAATCTTCCTGAGTGCAAAACAGAGATCTGATTTTATCTCCTCAAGGCAAAAATAATCTCATATGGCCATAAATATGCAAAATGACTTTCCTTTTGCTCCAACTAATTGCTGTAGAATAGATGAGCTATTTCTTACATGGATGGAAAGGTAGAATGAATTGTATAAAAAAGCTCTAGTTTAAAAAAAAAACTCCCTCTCTATCCTCATTGCTCTGTTTTCTGCAGCAGCTTTAATGCTTTTGTGCAACCACTCCCTCAACAAATAATTGGAATTCAACTGCAAAGAAAAAGTCACAAGAAGCCCTGATGGCAGCCATCAGCAAAGAGGTTAAGACTGCTGTTGACCAGTGGTGTAGACCAGGAATCCCCGGAAAAAAAACAAAACAACACAGACACAGAGAATAAACTAGTGGTTGGGAGAGTGTGGGAGGTGGGTGAAATAGGTGAAACGGATCAAGAGGTACAAACTATCAGTTATATAATAAATGAGTCACAGGGATGTAATGGACAGCACAAGGAATATAGTCAATGATATTATAACTTTGGTGGGTAAAGTATAAAAAAAAAATATTGAATCACTATACTGTACACCTGAAACATAATTTCATAAGTCAACTATACTTCATTAAAAAAAAAAAGCCGGGCTCCCCTGGTGGCGCAGTGGTTGAGAGTCCGCCTGCCGATGCAGGAGACACGGGTTCGTGCCCCGGTCCGGGAAGATCCCACGTGCCACGGAGCGGCTGGGCCCGTGAGCCGTGGCCGCTGAGCCTGTGCGTCCGGAGCCTGTGCTCCGCAACGGGAGAGGCCACAGCAGTGAGAGGCCCGCGTACCGCAAAAAAAAAAAAAAAAAAAAGCCAAAAAACAAGGTATGGTCAAATGCTGGGACTCGAAATCCCCCTGGACCCAGAAGGGAGGCTGTGAGAAACCTTGAATGTCTGAAAGCTTCCACTTTGACCCTCATATGACTTTAGTCCCCACAACCACTCCTTCTCTCTTTTTTGTCAGTCCTCACATGAACTTAGTGCCCAGGCATGTTGCCAAACCTGAATTGCTCAGTCTGTCCAACTACAAAGATAATTCCTTTCTCTTCCGGCTCCCGTCTTCGATGAACCGTTCCTGAAACAAACTGAAATTCCGTGGTCCCCTCTTTCTGAAGTTTTATTATATCTCTTTCTTCCTTCTTCAGAGCAGCACGTGCACGTGTGCACACACACCCCTCCCAGAGCCTCCGGGTCTGCCTGGAAGGCTCTCTTGGTGGCCTCCGCTCTCGAAAAGGTCACATCCTTAGAAAAGCCACCTCCCTGATCTCCCATTAGGTGCTCTTTTCCTCATGACACATATGCTAATTTGCACTTGCCTTGCGGTGTGATTCTTTGCTTATTATCTTTCTTCTCTAACAAACTGTAAGATTCCCAAGGGCAAGGACTGGATTGGATTTGCAACCATTTTCTCTCCTGCCACTAACCACGGTGCTTGGTGTGTTGTAGCCTCGTGGTAAAGTGTTTCTTGAAAGATTAAGAGGATGAAATGAACAAAGTGGTAGGAATTAATTCGTCCATAAAAGTAGGCAGGGGTGATTTCACCGATGGGGCCAGAAGATTTCAAATATCTAAACTGCACGTTTCTGCATTGTCTCTCTAGCAGAAGCAGAAGTGTCTTCACACTGCGGGATGGAACTTACTGGGTATTTCACGTCGCCCTCATATGGAAGCATTTTCTCTTTAGGTTTGTGAATACATATAATCGGGTAACCATCAGATCTTGCTGCTCTGAGAGCTCAGACTATTTCGTTAGTGAAGGTGAAGGAGGAGGAGGAGGGCAAGGAGGAAGCAGCTTTCATAATGAGAAATGTTTACCGCAGGACAAATTGTATTTCCTTACTGTATTATTTTGGAGGTAGCTCGGCTTTGTTTCATTATACATCTAGAGTTATTATAAGCTCTAGTTTGGCTGAAAGATCTGATTTTTGCCTAATTAGGCAGGGCCTCCATTAGTGTGTGATGTGTTTTTCATGCCCTTTTAGAGGGAAAATTGTGAACTGTCGAAACATGGCTCTAAATGGAAAGATAATGTCAAAACTTCTTATAAAACACTGTAGGGTATTTCAATTCTCTTAGCAAGAAAGAGCACAAATTTAATTATTGATCAAAATGCCTTCTGCATCAAGTGGAGAGAGGTGGGTATTGGAAACCCTGTGGTACTCCTTATTTTTCAATATGACAAAAAACGAGACACCTAAATATCCAAGGACTCCAATTTATATTTGTTCCCATGGCTTCTAATATGTAGGAATGCTTCACACGGTTCTATCTGAAAACAAAAAGGTCAATGAATTTCCTGACAGTATGCTAATATATTTAAGCCTATTCTTATGGCCTCAGGTAACACTCACAAACACACACGTTTGTAACCCATGGGGTACTGGTAATTTGCTGCCAATACCAGCAGTGAGGTAACACACTCTTACATGTCACTTGATCATGTCATGCCTGGCGTTTCAACCGCCTGGAAATAGATCCTTCCATAAAAGCATCACGTGCTAAGCCCAGAGGTGGGAAAACAAATATCAGGACAGAGAATCTTGCTTTCACTTGTTGTCAGTGAATGTCCAATCTGTAGACTAAAACCTAAGGACAGCATTGCTACCATCCACTCTTTTCCTGTGGATAACCTTTAACTAACGGAAGCTAGTTCTGCTGCTTTTAACATTTGCTTAGGTTACCAACAAAAATGTCATCAGTCCATTGTCACATTAATCAGTATGAACTAATCTATCATGTGACCAAGTCACGGGGTCATGATGGATGACTGAAACCCTATCAGCTTCAAGAATGTGGCTCTTGGTCCATTCTACATCCTTCATTGGAGGGTAATAATTCGTAGAAAGACAGCTCATGAGAAATTTTTTGAGTTTAGTGAGTGAAAATGTTCCCAAAGCAAGACTGTTGGCTTTACTTATGTTTTTTTTTTTTTTCTCAAGACCCAGAATGCTTGAGACTATGTATCTGAAAAATATTGTATTATGGAAATATTTTTATACCTAATTTTTCAGGTCTGAAAGAAATATCACTTACCAGCTTGCCCCAATAACTATGTTTGTCGTAAGCAGAATGGTTTGTCAAAGATGTCTACGGCGTAACGTCCAGAACATATGAATATGTTACGTTACGTGGCAAAAGGGACTTTACAGGTACAATGAAAAGTTTATGGACCTTAAAATAGGGACATTTTCTTGGATTGTTTGGGTGGGCCCAATCTAATCCTACGACCTCCTAAAAGCACAGTGTTTTCTCTTCCTGGAATCAAACGACAGATGTGGAAGAAGGAGGGGGTGGTAAGATGTGGAGGGGAAATCTGAAGTATGAGAAGCACTGGACCCCACCATTGCTGCTTTAAAAATGAGGGAGCAGCATGTCAAGGAATGTAGGAGAGGCTCCTGGTGGACAGCCAGCCATGAAACGAGGAACTTAGCGCTAGAGCTTCTAGAAACTAAATTCTGCCAACACCCTGCATCAGCTCAAATCCACCCTTAAAATCTTTAAGATCTTCCCCAGAGCCTCAGAGAGAACACAACCCTGACCACACCTTGACTTTGGCCTTGAGAGACTCCAGCAGAGGACCGGGCTGGACCAGGAATTATTGCTGATGAAACGGGGAGATAAAACCGGATGCTGTTTTACGCCACTAAATTTGTGGCAATTAGGGTGGCAATAGAAAGCCAGTGCATGTTACAAGATAAACTGAGGTGTATTAAAGATTTTAAGAGTTTATTTGAGCACAAATAGATTGGAATAAGGCTGTGCAAAAGCAGACAGGAGCCAGGGGAAAGACTTCTATAGAGAAAGTGCAGAAACAAAGTAAGGAAGTTGTTGACCGGCTGGAACTTAAAGCTTAGCTGGCTGGCTGTGATTGGATGTCCTTTGCATTTTGATTTTGCAACCTTGAGCCATTTACAGGCTTAGATTTTTGCTTCCTTACACAGGCCACCCCGACATTAGAGCCACCTGAGCCCAAGGGCCTCCTTGATTAATTAAACACACAATATTCTTGCCGTTTTGAGATTTAATGGATTAGGTGTCTGATTCGATGTATAAAATATTTTATAGAAAACATCCATCCACATATCTTGTTGTTTCCAGGGTTCATTTTCTACAAAATGTTGTAATCTCTCAGTGAAAAAAAAAAACAAAAAAACAGAACCTTAGAAACTAAACACTTTGAACTCTGTTGACAATCTTGAAGAAATATATTCCGAGACAGTTTTAAACTTGGCAAGACGTGTCCTTCCATCTTTGCCTTTACTTTCTTGCCTAACCAGGCAGAAAAACCCTCCCTGGAAAATTGGGAGCCGTAGGTAACCCTGTCATGCTTCCATTCATTTAACACCTGCTGCTGCACCGGTCCTGTGCTCTTATTATCTCCGCGACAGATTTCGCCCTTGAATATTTTGTTCACTGGAAGTATAACAAGAAGCAGGCTGCTGACAAAAAGGCTTACTGTTTTTCTGAGTCGGTCCTTTTTATTTAAAACAGAGCTGCAGAGAAGAGGGGGATTCTTTGGCCAGATTTCCTTGCAATCCCACGGGGCCGAACAGAGCTATCTTTAAGATTAGGTGCACATGACCCACGAGTGCCCCCTCCGCCTTATTGTACTTTGAATTCGCTGTGCTCGTTAAAGGTTTGTAGAATGAATGAATCATGACAGTCATTGTACTGTAAGTTTGGGGGGCTATGTCACTGACTGCTGAAGTCCAATTTGTATGCAAAAATTTCCCCATAAACTTGCGGCAGCCCTCAAGTGCATATAATAGCTAGTGTCATTTGGAGTACCGTATCTGTACATCACAGGAGGGCGTCGGTCCTGTATTTCTTACCTTTAGAAACCTGCCTCTGCTCCTGTGCTGCAAACAATACACAGACCTCTGAAGTGCAGGACTGATTCTATAGCCGAGGGAGCAGTGACTCTTTGAGCAGCCGTTTCCCAGGTCGTGGAGAGGTACAGTGATCTGCCACCGCGGGGAGACTTGCTCTGGGATTGTGCTCTCAGGACATCTAACTCATAAGCTGTGCCCCGAGATAACCAGGGTGATAGATCTGGAAAACCAAAGAATCCTACCAGCTCAAGGATGCATAATGCATTTCTTTGCACAGGAATAATTTAATTCTGGAACATACACACCATGTTAAGGTTTCCTGATATTAAGGAAATAGATATTTCTTTGGGGAAAATTTGAAGCCAGAGTTCTAATATTCTGGGAATAATAAACTGCGAAATTGGGCTTTTTGATTTTACCAGAGTAGCTTTCTTCAAGGAGTAAAGGAGAGACTCCCTTGGATGGTTAGATAAGAAGTATCTTCTATCTTCTATATTCTTTATTTATGGTTCTTTCTCATTCTAACCCAGAAAGCTTAAGAATATGCATCTTAAAAGAATTACGTTATGAAAATATTTAACCCGATTTTTTAAATTTGAAAGAAATATCATTTATCAATTTGTTATGGACCTACTGTAAAAAATTTTTGTTCTGGGCTGAACTGTCTCCCTCTCAAAAATTATATGTGGAAGTTCTAACCTCCCAGTACCTCAAAAAGTGACCTTATTTGGAAAAAGGGTCATTGCAAATGTAATTAGTTAAGATGAGGTCACCGTGGAGTGGAGTGGACCCTTAATTCAGTATGCCTGGTGTCGTCATAAGATGCGGAGATTTAGACACAGGCACACATGCAGGGAGACAATGCCATGTGAACACGAAGACGGCCTGGATCGGCTCCTGTCCTCGCATCCCTCAGAAGGAACCAACCCTGCGATACCTGCATTTGGACTTCTAGCCTCCAAAACTCTGACATTTCTGTAGTTTCAGCCACCGTCTGTGGTGCTTTGTTGTGGCAGCCCTAGGAAACCAATACACAATTTTTACAAATCCCTTTTCAAGTTGCTGCCATAACTCTAGGTGTGTTAGGCAGGCTGGCCTCCCAAAGATGTCCACACCCTACTGCCCAGACCTATGCCTATACTCTGTCATGTGGCAGAAGAGTCTTTGTAGATGGAATTAACGTTGTAAAAATAAGCTTTAAGTTATGAAGCGGGAGAATGATGCTCCGTCTTTTATAGCATCTGCTACTGAAAATCCAGGAGGGTTAGGGAACCCCTGGATATTATGGGGTTTGAAGTAAATATCTGCCAGCATCCAAATGAGAGTTTTATCTTCTATTATTATCATTACTTATGTGGATTAAAAAGCAAGATTCATTCTATTTGCTATTTCAAAGCATATTGAGGACAGTGCAAGATTTTTATATTGGTCAATTATGGGTCAAAAGGAAGAAAAGGAGAACTGCTTCTTAGGGTTAGTTTTTCATGTTTTTAAAAGGACTAGATGGATAGAAGAACCTACTCCACTGTTTTAGGTTGCATTTAATACTCTATAGGAAATCAAATTACATATAGGTAGAGGCCTATATGTTTATAAGATTGAACAGTCTTTGTGAAGTTTTTTGTTTTTAATTTGTTTGTTTAGAAGCTTTTCGGAGTGACTGTTTTTTCTTCATACCTGTACCTTGTTATTTTTCCACATTGATTTTTAAATGCTTCTAACATTTTACGTATTTTGCCTTGTATTCTAAGCCCAGTAATTTCCTGTTTTTCCTCTTCTCTCTCTGTCAAATTGGCTGTTATTTTCAAGTCACTAACCCACACACTTACACATGACCCTTTTACATTTCCTCCATGCCTGAATGTATTTCTCTCTTACCATAAACCCAAGACACAGTTTTTGAAGCACATAGAACGTCTTTTATGTCAGAAGCCAGTTTCATGCCCCCATCTTTGACCTTATAGAATGCTAATAAAGATCCCTCCGCGTGTGCGCTTGTGCATGGCTGGGTGTGTGTGGACCAGTGTTGCAATTTAAGAGCATATTCTTTTAGTGACATCTGATTTCAGTACTTTGCCTTTTATGAGAAATGATTGAACACCATCCTTTTAAGCTTTATTGCTTCCTGATTTTTTTCAAATCTCAAGTTGCGTCAAAATCATTACAGAGAAACTGCATTATTTTTCGAAAAAAAGAGTCCATGTCTGTATACTTGTTTTTCCACCATTTTCTTAGTTTGCAAAGTTATAAATTTATCTTTTTTTTTTTTTGTCAAGCTGAAGACTGGTCTTGGAGAGCTGTGGAGACATGCCCTCAAGTGTAGCCTCCAGGTTACGAGGTACCTGGACGATAAGTCTTCCACGCTGTGTACAGCCTTCTCCTACACAGCTCCCTGCAGTGATTTATGGACGGCTCCAGAGGTCGAGGCTGCTGAGCAGGGTAGCAGAGAGCTCTCTTTGCCTTGCCATGCAGTGGTAAATTAATACTTTGGGAGTTATATGAAGGAAGTTTTGTGGACATCCCACTGATATGAGAATTAATTCATCACTTGCAGATTTTAACACATGCTCAGCAAATAGGTTTTTAAGATTGTTAAGAAGAGGAAAGTATAGTGGCTAATTAAACTTCCCATTTACTTTGTCGATTTCAGTTTGTAATTTTCAAAAAAAAAGTGTGTGATGTGGCCAAAAAGGTCTCCTTATTTTAAAAAAAGATTTAAAAATTGAGAATTTTATAGAATAAAATCACTCTCTGAGCCTCATTGTTTCAGTGCCAGAGAAGAGACAGAAGAGCAGATTTCAATATTCATGGTGCTGTCGCACACTGAAGATGTCTAAAAAAGAATTGACCCAATTCCTCAGGTTTTGTGAATGTATCTTTTAAAATTCTGAGATCTTATTTTACATGGGAAAGAACTGATATTATTCATAGGCAAAATAAAGGGAAGAAATAGTTGATATAAATTTACTCAGTCTGATTAGAGAGCCACTTTATCTTTTAGCTGCATTTAGGATTTGAGCCTTTAGTTCCCCTCTGTCATTTATTCCCCTGAGACTCCAGCAAGACTGTAGGTCCATGGCTAGTCTTTAAGGCATCTTTGAATAAATCAGAACAGGCTCCCCCTCTGGGTGGATGCGGGTACAGCGCTTGATGCCTTTGTGAGAAGAAAGCATCCCTAGAGCAGCATCCTCCGGCTGCGTGGCTTTGCCGCCAGGTTCTTAGCCCTCGATATAGTCCACTTGTGCATGGGGGCCTTTGGGTTATGCCTGGCCGGCCAGTCCTACCATGAGTTTGTATGTTGGCTATACTACTGTTAGGCCCATTCTCCTATGTTGTTGCTACCCTGCTTATTCTTAAGAAAAACGTGTGACAGATCTACAGCTTGGGAATCAGCTGTCCATATTCTTACCCAGAGCTCCCGTTCGAATCCTCTCTCAGGAGAAAGAGCTCAAGTGGAAACAGACCTATTTACAAATCAGCAGAGGAAATACATGTCAGGCCTCAAGGATCATCAAACACACTAGGGAAACCAAGAACATGAAAGAGAAAACTGAAGAGAAATGAACAAGAGAGCTGATACCGGGGAGATGGAAATAATATAGAGAATGAAAGACAGCTCAAATAAAACAAACCAACTTAAACATTTCTTTCACTAACATATACAGAGAGATGTAAGAAGGTACCACAATGAATGTAAAAAGGACAGAATGGTATGGAACATGAATAATTCAAGAACTTCAGTTCAAAGAAATTTAAAAAATTAAATTTGAGTAATTTCCCAGAATGTAGGGCAACAAGATAAAAAATGAAACTATCAGACCATTGTGCAGTGCAGATGTGGAATGGAATTTACTGAGGGGAATTTTACCACGTGAGAAGTAGCAGAGGGTGTGCACCCCCCTAGCTCTCATTGTCCACACCTAGGCCAGGTATAGGTGGTCTGCATTATGATGGTCAGGAGTCTGGCGAGAGGGGCTGTCCCCTAACACCCCATGCATTTATGGGTGCAGCAAGGGGACATCTGTGTGACTTCGTAACAGGGGGATCTCCCTGGTCAGGTAAGGGGTCTTGCTAGGAACGAGGGTCCTCAGGAGCTCCCTGGCTGTTGTGATCCTGTTTCTCTGTGGAACTAACTCTGACATCCTGAGCCTGTTCTCTGCAAAGCTATCAAGGCAGAGGAAGTAGGGCTCCAGGGTCATTTAGGTGTCTCTCCTCAGAGACATTGATGATCAGGAAGTGCAAAACACCTGACTACAAGAATTCCAGGGCTTCCCTGGCGGCACAGTGATTGAGAGTCCGCCTGCCGATGCAGGGGACACGGGTTCCTGTCCCGGTCCGGGAAGATCCCACATGCCGCAGAGCGGCTGGGCCCGTGAGCCATGGCCGCTGAGCCTGCGCGTCCGGAGCCTGTGCTCCACAACGGGAGAGGCCACAGCAGTGAGAGGCCCGCGTACCGCAAAAAAAAAAAAGAATTCCAAAATGATAGGGAAGAGAACACGGATAAGAGCACATTCACAAAGGAATTAGAAATAATAATGATTTCTTAGTGCTGGAGATGGATTCAAATCTTCATACTGAGAGTCGAAAGAATGAAGAAAGTGAATGTAAGCCCCAACTATGCATGTCCTCAAGGTTTTTAGAATAACAAGGATAAAGAGAAGTTTCTAAAACCTTAGGAAGAAAAAACAAACAAATCAGGTTACCTAGAGAAATTAGAATCAGACTGATAGCACACTTTTATCTCCAAAATGCAGTGCTAGAAGATAATAGAGGAATACCTTCAAAATTCTGAGGAGAAATTCTTTGGAACCCAGATTCCAAATGGAGATAAATTATCAATCAAGTGTGAGGCCAGAGAAAACATAATTTCAGACATTTGAGTACTCAAAACATTTATTCCCCCCATGCTTTTGCTTAGAATGTTAATTAAGTACCCCAGCAAAATGAGATATAAATCAAGATGTGGGCATGGGATCTAGGAAAGAATCGATTCATCCCAGATGAGTTAGTGAGGTAGTTTCCAGAATGATAGCACATAGCGGTACTGGATTCCAGATTGGAGCAAGAAGATGGGGCCACCAGGGATAAAGGACAGAGAACTCCACTCAAGAAATGATATGATTGAGGGTCAGAAAAATTAGAGCAACACAAAACTCCAGGAAAAAATAAATAGCACACCAAAAGCTGTGGTCCAAGTACAAAGCAAACTAAAAGGTGTCACAGTAATAACTCCCTCATGGAGTATAGAAAAAGAATAATTCATTTGACATTTTCACTAGGAACTTTGTCTTTCAAGTATCCCAGGGTCATGACATAGGAATGTAGAAAAGGAAATGGCATCCTCACATACTAAGTGACCTGAATAGTGAATATTCATTCATACAGTCATAATAATGTAATTCTGTTTATTGGCCTTTCAACTTTTAGAATCCACCTAGAAAGAAAGCACAGAAAGCTTGATCATGGTTAAAGAACAAAATATCCATGTTTTCAGCTCTGAAAGTCTGAAAGTCCAACTCTGCAGCAGGGAGATGTGAGAGGAGTTGTATGGATGGTGGAAAGTATGGTGAGGGTGCTAATAGTCTCACCTTACACAGTGAAAGTTGACTGATATTGTCAAAAATTGATGAATGAGAAATATTTAAATATATTATTCAAAACTACTCGGGTAATTAATAGAAAATTTTATATAATTATAACTTTACAACTTCATAAAAATAGAGCTGAGTCAGTATAATGAGCAGTATACTTACTTTTATAATGGAATATCAAAAATATTGTTAAAATTGGGAAACGATGGTATAAATATATTCCTTCATTTTTTTTTTACTATTAGAAGATTTGAAACAAAGAGTTAAGAGTTTGTCTCTCATGAGTGTTGGGATGGTGAGCTTTGGGAAAAGATGGGGAAAAGGAATACTACTTTTCATCATGAATCCTTCTCTACCACTTGATTTATTATTATGAACATATATTTCTTGATAGAACATGAAAAATCACTTGAAAATACTTGGAGTATAAATAATTCTATAAATGTGAAAACAATTTGGTTATTTTTTAGAATGTGTCTTACTGAGTTTATATTTTTAAATATTATTTAGCATATTATTATATAAATACACAACTACTCAATTACTCTGAAATATTCAACAATATTGATGAAATAAAAGTTCCTCTTAACTCTCATCCAATCTGTTCATCACACTGGTAATATTCTGTCATCAGTCCTATGAGACCATTTTATACACACTTATATTACACATATATGTATGTGGGGGAGCTCCTATGATTTCGTTTTATTTTAACATAAACAGACCTCTAAATATTGATATGCAACTTTCTTTTAACCTTGCTGTATGTCTCAGAGAGATTTTCGTAAGTATGTTTTCTATTTCTCTTTTGTATATAAGTTCATTTGCATCGTTTTTTTCTTTTAGATTCCACATATAAGCAATATCATATGATATTTGTCATTCTCTTTCTGGCTTACTTCACTTAGTATGATGATACTAAGATAATACCACCTCTGGAACTTGAGGGCTCTGAGGTGTGAACATATAAATAGCCTTTATTACATAGAGCAGCAGGGAATTTGTGCTAATAGAGAAAAATTCTATTTCGTGTAAGGAAAGGGGTTAGAGAGAAATGTTATTGGAGAAATTTAGGATTTGCGGAAATATCTGAGATTCAGAAACTTATAGGGTAGTTATGAATACACATATTATTAGAAAATTTCAATTCAGGTTTTTAAAGATAGTGACATGGAAATGCTATGTTTGAATAAAAAAGCAATATGATCTCTCTCTTTTGATATTTATTGTGTTGACTTTTTTTTAATTGTCAGGGGGTACAACAGACATCTCTGACCATTTCAGGCCTAACTTTGCCCTCTTCTCTAAGCCTTGTCCCATCCAGGAATATAACCATTGAGGTATATTGGGTTGAAGTGTGGGATGGGATATAGGTGTCTTGATATATACATTTACAAGGTAATGAGTTGTTGGTTTTTTTAAGGGCTAAGGGTTTACATTAAAAAAAAAAAGATTGTGTGAAGATATCCGCTCTCCTGATGTGAACAGCTCTGTGAATATAGTCCCATCAAAACAGCTCTGGCAAAATTTCAAGCATGCCTGTTGGAATATAAGATAGGGTCAGTGAACAGGAACAAGTTAAATCAGCTGGCTTACTATCTTAATTCACACTTTTTCTACAGCGGGGTTGGATGTTGGTGGAAAAAGAAAAAAGAAAGAAAGAAAAGACAGATGACTTTGTCACTATGATAACTGGACTTCCTGAGAAATATAATAGATCAATGATATTTACTAGAGTAGCCTTATCTGTGGAATGTTCTTAACAGGATGTCTCTATTTAAAGACTGCTTAAAGTAAATAAGTTCCTTGAAATAATGTCGCGTAAGCTGGGGTATAAAATGGATATGTTTCATAAGCTAAACAACCCCACTGTGAGGTAACAGCTTCTAAGTAGCTTGCTTCCTTTGGGACATAGAACGCTTGTTTGTGGCAGGAAGGACTTGGGAACTACCCTTAAAGCCCCAGATGTTTTACTTAATCCTCTTGATTACCTGTATCTTTGAAATTATTAAGTAATACCTGTTAACGAATAAGGTCTTTGGTTCACTTGAGTCTGAAATGACAATATTATCCTGTGTTTGCTCAGGCATTTGTGTGAGTCTGTGGTTTCAGAAGAGGCTTTTTTGAAGAGCTGAGTCTAAAAGCTGAGCCGAGGTTATTACCAGGAGGGCACAGGTGGATAAAAGGAGCATGAAAACGTTAAAAAAAATTCTGTGAAGGATAGTGTCACTGGGAGTGACAAGAGATAAAGTTAATAAAACAAGACAGGGCCAGATGGTGAAAAGCATGGACCATTGAGGGGCCTGGCTCTGGCCGCCTTGCGAGAGGGAAGTTTATAGCAGGGAAACATGCCCAGAGTTGCAGAGAGAACAAGGTGGAGGCCCTCAGGAAGCTATTTTGAAGGGAGGCAGGAGGACTGGAGAGGAGGCCATTGGAGTAGCTCACAAGAGACATGGCGAGGGCCTGACCCAGGAAGATGGCGCTAGGGATGTAGCAGAAGGAATGCTTTGGAGAAATATTTAGGAGGAAAAGCTTTGAGGACTGGCTGATTGCTTGGGTATGGGCTTGAGGCAGAGGATAAAGTCGGAGGTGAGAGCGAGATTTCTAGCTTGATTGACAGACTAGACAGCGATGCTGTGACAGGACGTGCAGGCATGAGAAGCAGCAGGTGTAGGAGGCATGTGGCTTTATTTTCAACACATAGAGCTTGGGATGCTTGTGGGTATCGTGGAAGGTAGACCCAGCTGCGACTGGCCCTAAGAACCGGGAGAAAGTCAGCATCAAGTCCCGGGGCAGACATGTGGGTATCGTCAGCATATAGTTTGCAGTTAAAACTGTGGAAGTCGATGAAGGAATCCACAAGGAAGGAGTAGAATAAAATGGGCAAAGCACTCTTAGTTTACGGTCTAATTTTTTTTGTCTGTTTATCACTGGATTCTTCAGGACTCTAATTAAGTTGAACTTATGTTGATCCTTCTATTTAAAGAATACATAGAATTAACTTCCTGGGTTACTTTGAGGATCAGTAAAATAGTAAAATGTGATGATATCTAGTTTCCGTAAGAGAGAATTCGTGTCATGTACGATGATGGTATAATTTCCTTTATTCTCATTATTCTGATGAATAAGAAATCCTGCTCCATGCAGTGAAGGTGATGAGAAAGCCTAATAGTAGGTACCATTTTAAGTGCTTTCTCTATGCCCAAGATTTTATGGCAGGAACCAAATCACATCTCTATATTATTATATCTTATCATTGTGTACTCAATAATTGTTTGTTATACAAATGAAACTGTGCCTATGTGAACTCCTTTATTTTCTCTTGAGAAAGGGGAATATATATGCTAAACATGAGCTAAAGCTTTTTACTGTTATTATTAATAATATCAAGGAATATAAATATCTTAGCTTCCAGAAAATTGTTATTGCGTATGAGTAGCTAAAAACTATTGTACAGTATAGTGCCATTTCATCATTTTATGAGATTCCTTTATTGTGAAGTTGCGGTGACTGCTAGCTTTATTCAAGTCTGTGCAGTATTGGATTTTCATTACAGTTTTTCATTTTCATGGGTAATCATGTTTTTTCACAATGCAACACTGTTCATGTATTACTTAATTTTCATTTTTGAGCTTTTGTTGTCATACATATTCTAAAGTGAATAAGTTTAAAGAAAGCCTCTTGGGACTAAAAATTTCTTATACTTCAACCTTTTGAAAGTTTACGTAAACATTACATGTCATCGCATTATGATATTGGCGCATGGGGCACTTTTGCTTTCCTTTCCTTTCTATATGATTTTTTTGTTAGACATGATGAGAATTTGACACACAAACTAAAATTCATAGCATGGAGAGAAATGAGTCACAGAATGAACTAAACAAGGACAGAACGCTGGAATTAAGGTATTACACGTGGCAGAGCATTTTCATTATAGTGTACTTTTCTTATAATTTTTCCTACCTTAGGAATTGCGTTTTTATTTTTGTGTTTCTGATGATCTTGATATTTCCTTGGCTGGTATTTATTGGTTTATGTTGTATCCTTGCTTTACCTGGAGATGTTTATGGTGTAGTTCTCAATTGTTTCCCCATGACTGAGAACTTTTTCACTGGGAATAAAATTTCATTTCATTTAAAAATCCAGTCGGTTTAATGCAGTCTTATAATGACTTATCACTCAACAGCAGCGTTTTGGAGAAAATGTTAGTTGTATCATGAAACTTAAATTATCATAATGATGCTAACACTTGAATTTTCATTTTTAATCCCTTCAGTGAGAACTCTTTCTGTTATGACTCTGTGATGTAAGGTGGTTGGCCTGTGAATTACAAAACAGGCCTGGTTTTAACAGAAATTAGCCCCATGACTTTGGATTAATCTTGGAAACTGTCTCACCTAGGTTTATTCAACTGTCTATGGAAGGAATTTAACTTCCCTCGAGCTCAAAATTTCTGACACTAATTTTCATGTTTGCTTTGTTTCCTTTTTTGTCTCCTCTGTCCCCTATTTCCCACTCTTTTCCATTACCATTTTCCATGGTCAAGTCCAAGAGCTCACCTGAAGGCAGCACTTTCTCTGCAGACATGAAGAATTAACAACCATGGTACAGTTTGATATCATTCTCTCAATTGTTCCTTTGGGGATTTACAAAGACAGCCCTCTTTGTGTGAGCTGTAAAAAGAAGTGCTATATAGTAACCATAAAAATATATGCTAAAAGCCTAGAATGAAAATATTGTTTAGAATTTTAAATATTAAAAATGCTCTGGATTTATTGTGCCTTTGAGGCCGAGTGAGAATTTGTGCAGCCTGATTTTATATGTGATAGTGCTGTTTTTGTCAGTTGACACATGATAACATCTTTTGATGGAGGTCCATGAAACTGTGGGTTGGAAGCCTTTAGGGGGTCACTGAAAGAATTACAGTCCCTTAAATGTCAACAAAAATGAAAGGACACTGTCATTTTCTATTGGTATTTATATATCTACCTGCACTTGGGGGAGATTTTCTTTTCTAAGCCCTCTCATTCTTCCTCAAGAAAATTCTGCAAAAATAAGCAAATACTTTTTCAGTATGAGGAGCATGTTTTTAGATCTCTTTGTATAATGTGAATGTAAATACTAGAAATAAGAGCAAATGCCAGAAATATAAAAGCATTTAAAATATAGGTGGGGAAAAACTAGTTATTAATATAAAGAAAGAAATACAAAGAAGAAAATCTGTACTCATGGGTCAGTGCTGGCAGGAGACAGCTGCCTGTTTATTACTTTATATTGAAAGAAAAAAAATTGAAATGTGAAAAGTTTTTGGAAAACTACATTCCATTTGTAGTTTGAGAACAGAATTTCTAACCTCTTTTGCTTGTAAGGATCCAGAGAGATTCAGTGTAATGTAAAGAATTTGGTCTGCACATCCTGATTCAGTGAAAATTTCATCACATGCTGGCTGCAATGATAGGCAAGATACTAACTCAAAGACAAACCTTAGTTTATTAGCTGTGAAACTGTATAATTCGGGGATCAAGGGGAGCATTGGGATGGAATCATAAATCTAAAAGTATCCAAGAACTACGTAAATACAGTAATACATCAGTATTTTATAGACAAATCGTGTTTGCAATTCCAACCTTATATGTTTCTGTACCAATTTACCTCTATTTATGCACTGCTTTGTATCATAAATAAATTCATGGTGGTTTAGAAGAAAATGGCAAAATGTAAATTTGAATAAAATTAGAATTTAGAAAAATGTGAATTAAAATAGGAAGTAGATTTCAGGGGAAAAGTGAATCCTAATTTTCTGGCCACATGTGCTTAATAATGGTTTATAGCTGAGGCATCAGTTTGGTTCTGAGTTTCATTGCAGACATAACAAAAAAGGGAGATATTCATTTATATAGATCTTACTATTTAATAAGGTACACGTTGCTTATTTGCATATGTGATATGAGTGGCTTTTTCTGACATCTCCAAAATAAAAAATTCACTTGGGGCTTTATAGAGAGGCACTCAGCAACTTAGGGATAATGGCCTCAAAAAACACAAAAAGCAAAACCGCTAATGAGGAAGGGGCTATTCTTTTATTGCTCCTCCATAAAAACTAAGTGTATCATAATGTATTGCCATTCAGGTACAAGGTAATACAGTCTAAATAGGCATTATTCTGATAATTTTGGTGGATACTAAGCTAAAATCTGGATTATTAAAAGTTTTGTAGACTGTGTTGGAGCAATATTTCATGAAGAAACAAATTCATTTCTTACATATTAATTGAGCATCTACTATGTGCAAAATATGGTAGTCCTGGTGGCGGAATGTCCATTTACGGAGATCATTTAATGCTGGTCTCTGTTAGGGGCCTTTTTCACATCTTCCCTCTACTCAAATCTCTATCAGCACCACTGTCATCCTCACTCTAAGATGTTGACCTTGTTTCTTCCTCCCCAGAGAAAATAGAAGCGGTCAAAAGGCATTTCCCCATTTATCCTCTCCAATCTCCTGACCTACGTGCATCTACACCCTATATTCCTCTTCCAGTGTATGAGCTATTGCTGAGCCATCCAAAGCCATATATACTCAAGGACATTATTCCAACAACTGTCCTTCAGTCTTCTACATTATCTTTGTTTTTTCTCTTTTACTTCATCATTCTTGTCAGCATGCAAGCTTGATGTCATGTCCCATCAAAAATACCTCTTCCTCGACACTGCATCTCAGCTCCTATCCCATTTCTCTGCTCTATTTATAACAAGAATCCTTGAAAGATTTTTTAAAATATTCACTTTCTCCCATTTTTGTTTATTGGACATGCTCTAATCAAATGTTGTCCCCATCAGTCTACTAAGACTGCTTTTGTAGAGGTTACCAGCGTCCTCTATTTTGCTAAACTTCTTGGTCAATTCTCAGTCCTTACATTCCTGACCTGTCATTTGCCCTGAGTGGCCACCTTCTCCTCCTTGCAAGACATCTTTCGTTTGGCTACTGGGACCCAGTTTTCCTGGAACACCTTTGTGGTTTCTTCTCAACACCTGTGACTGTTTCCTTATCTCTCCAACCTCCCTAAATAATGGAATGTCTTCTCTCTTTCCTATCTATAATCAATAATCAATCTCTTGATGATCTCATTAAACCTCATGGTTTAAACATCATTTAGACCAGTAATTGTCAATCCTCACTCCATGTTCATTACTGACTATTAGTCCTTGTTCCATCTTAACCCAGGAAGCTTTTGTAAAGACTGCCAAGGACTACAGATATTTTGATATATCTGGTTTGTGATGAATGGCCCATTTTTGACACTCTCCAGTTGATTCCGATGTGCAGCCAGACTTAAGAAGAGGCACACATATCAGGTAAAGACGAAACTCAGTTCTGAACAGAAAGAAGAAAAGACCTGTTCCTTTCCCTGCACACCCAGTCAGCCACTTACCAGTCCTAAATATCTCTTAAATAAGTTTCTCCACTTCCATTCTTGTCATTTATGCTTTATTGGGCCAACTGAATGAAATTCATAAATATAACTAAGAGATTGAATAGAATGGTGAAAAAGCGATCAGCATTTTCTAGTTTTCTTCACCATCCCTTGCTTTAAATTTCTTGCCCTTAGGAAGACACGTTATTATTTCATAATTGTTTTCCTAATGTTTGTATCCGAGAGTAATCACAAATTAAAAGACAGAATTTTAGAACAATGTAGATTGTAACACAGCATGTAATATGATTCAATATTTAACTGTGTGTGTAGGGTATCTGTAGGTGGGAGGTCTATAGATGGTTTATTTTCTTTGTGATGGTTCTATTTTTATTAAATAGGGTTTATAATCATCAAATATAATAAATGACAATTTAGAGATACATTTTATTTTAAGAACAAAACCTCACAACATATTACTATGTATGTATTCTACATATTTATAAATACCTGACATATTTTTATTTTACATATTTTTTCATATTATTTTATACATTTTTACATATTTGTTAAAATACTTTACATACTTTTGGTTCTTAGTGACAGTAGTGTTTGCCTAACTACTCTGTATATTAGAAAATGACACAAATAAAGAAATATGAAGATTCCATGGATTAAAACTCTAATTCGGTAACACAAATTAAAAGATACAAAATTGTCTATGTAAAGTGGTAATTTCCTTTGCTTTTTTATACAGTCAGACTTCCTCTGGTATTCGCATCCAGCAACCAACCCTATACTAGTTTTTACTAGCTGTCATCACTTTGTAAAGAAAAGGCATTTTTTCTACACAGATTAAAATGAAAATGCTTATGTAATTAAACCTGAAGATCCTAACTTTTAGAAATGCAGATAGGCTGCACTTTTCAATAGCAATCTTGACCTTGTGTTAATAACACATTTCTCCTGCTAGGCTAAACATCTTTGCAGCTTATTGTAGGATAATTTAAGGGTTAATTGCTCCTGGAATCAAGATTAGGCAAGTTATTTTATTGTAATGAAATCAAAGCACATCTTGTTAGCAACTCTGTCCACAGTGCAATCACCGTTTATCAGAATCATGCAGTTTGGTGGTATTTTTCTTGAAAAAAAAAAATAAGAATGACTGAATCTTGCTCTTTTTTTTCAAATAATGCTACTACCCCCCTTTAAAAAAATCTCACGTGTTTCTCCAGAATGTGCTAGTTGCTAGTGCTTTGCTATGATGCAGAATGCTGGAGTTGGAGTCTGGTGTAGGGCACTTCTTGCTCTCTGCATGCCCAAACCATGCCAGGACCTTGTTTCCAGATTATTCACACAGAGTTTGTCACGGTACTTTTAAGACAGCTTCCAAAGAGCAGGACATTGCATTAGTTGGACAGTAAGGAGAGAACAGAGAAACCCATCCAATGCAGGGGATACTGAATAAATATTCAGTTGTCTAGAAATGAATACTGTTTTTGATTATAGAATTTACTCATTTTCTTACAACTTACCAAAATTTAACTCTGTGGTTTGCCCTCGTATATGCACTCCAGATTGTGCTTAACATGTGCCTCCTTTAGCAATTTAGACTAATTTCTCTATCTTCAGGGTGGCTTTGCCTGCTGTTTGGGATTTGTGACTCTAGATGGAGATGTAGTGCACATAATCCATAGCTCTGTTCAGGCTGGTTTTGAACCCGTGCTCTCAAAGACTCTGATCAATGATGTACTGAATTTCAGAGGTATTTTCAACTCTGTGTGTTATATAAAACAGAGATTATTTAGCCATAACGCTTAACTTACCTATTAATGGCATGCCACTTCATGCACTAAGTCATGTAATGCTGTTGTCTTTTAGTGGTTGAAAATTAAGGAATTGTTTGTGTCTGGACAAAATAGAATGTGACACAGACCCCAAGAAAGACCGCTTCTATTGTTTTTGCTGCAACAACTTAAAGATTTTGGGGTTTAGTTTTCCACAAATGCCTGCTTTCTAGTGGGCGCTGAAGATAATGAAGGTGATGCTCATGAAAGAGGAAGAAGTCTGGTAATTAAAAAAATTATACCTTGTGATTCACCCTCAATATGCACAATAAGACTCCGTTTTCTGGGCAGTTCCACTTGAAAGCAGTGACACAAAGTTACCTTGATTATGCCTAAAATTTTCTATTTCATATATTTCCCTTTCCCTAATTTTAAGCTAGGAGGGGGAGTCATGTTTCCTTCCGGAGTTATACACTGTCCGAACTTTAAAATGATAACGCCTGTCTCCGAGCAGAAAGTGTTTCCTAGCTGCCCGCCGAACCTCTTTTCCACCAGCTCATGACTCTGAGCGGTTCCTTCTCTGACATCTTTCTCTTCCTTTCTTCCCCTTTCCTTCCTTATCTTCCTTCTCCCTCTCTTCCGTCCGTCCTCACTTTCTCGCTCCCCTCCTTCCTTTCCTCCCTCCCCTCTTGTTTCCTTCTTTTGACCTAAAACAATACAACTGCCAGTTACCAGCAAAAGGCGTTTATTCGGGAACACCAAAGATTTGCCCATAGCGAACCACAGGCAAGCCTGGAGAAGGAAAGAGAGGACCTTCTTTTATAGAGGAGAATGGGGGGGGGGGGGACGAGATGTTATAAATAAAGAGCCCATTGGAGGAAACTGAGAGTTCCAAGTGTAGTGGCTTTTCATTGGCTGACTTGTGATGATCTCTCATTGGCTGGGCTGTTGCTGAGATGGGCCAGGGGAAATTCTTCCTTCCTCCGGCCTGGTAGTAAAGTAGTAACTTTCTTCCTGTTGGAGATGCAAAGGCACATCTCCTCCTGTTGCGTCATAAGTTGATGGCAAGTGGTAGGGCTGAGAGTGCTCCCTTGTGGCCCCCTGACTCTATTTTAAATGAGGTTTCTGATCATTAATTTTCACACTTCTTTCCTTCCTTCCTTCCTTCCTTCCTTGAGTACAGCCTTGGAGATTTGTTGTGAGTTGAATTTTCCTGAAACCTCATGCATGTTGAGTAGCCTTGGAAAAGTGACTTAACTTCTTTGAATATTTTTTTTTCTCATCGGTAAAATAAGACTAACTAATAATGTTTTTCTCATACAGCTGAGAAGGGGGACACATGAGTGAATGTGGTACCTCAGTGGGCACATAGTATCACACCCAAGTGAGGCTAATTCTATCTTTACAGTAGGAGCTGAATAAATGGCAGTTATTACTATGTGAACATGCTTTACATATTTTAGTGTAATTTTTTTCATAGAACGTGCTTATGCTATTTTTAAAATATATTACTACAATTCCTCAATAACTTAATTACTTACAATTCCTCACTTCAATCTGAGATTTCACCTTCCTGATGAAGATCATCTCGGGTCAGAAGCTCACCTGTGCACATGGGCACAGTCCTAGAGCCAGGCTGAACTAAGCATCCTGAGACCTGTTTTGGGCTCTGCCATTAACTAGCCCTGGGCTCTGTATTGAATCTTTTCTTTGGTGGGAGAGGGCCATTCATTTTTCTGTGGGATTTAAAGGAGATTATATTATCTACCTTCCCAGGGCTGCTCTCAGTCTGGGCCAGGTCCAGATGGGAAGCCAATAGACAGGAATGGGGGTGTGATCAATTTATTTTTTCTTCTCTATTCTCTTTCATGTATTTCTCTTCTTACCATCTAGCGCCCTGTGCTCTGGGATCTAAAGGAGGGAGGAACGTTTGATGGTGGAAGTGAGAGGAAGGGATGGGGAAGGATGTTAATTAGATACTTTCATTGCAAGTTTGAGGCTTCCTTAGACATCTGTCTCCTCCTGATGCTGAGACCTTGCACCAGAAATTTCTTGGATCCTACAAAATGTATCTTCTCTGGATTGCTTTTGAGTTTTCTCTTGACCCCTGGGGTCTTGCCTCTCCCTCAGCTGGTCCTCTTAACCACCCCCAGACCAACATCACCTGGTCCAGGGGAAAAGTGGACATTGGCCTACTGCTGAAGATCTGTTGGCATTTGGGATGGGCTTAACTGCACACTGATCCTTCTTAATAAACCCTTTCTCTCGTCTCTAACTTCTTTCATAGGCAGGGAGTTTGTGGTCATAGAAGAACAGCATAACTGGCTTCTGCCCCTTTACCTGCAAGTCTTACCTCGATGGTCTGGCTCTTCTTTTTGGGATGTGAAAATGTTAGCATTTGTTGTTTTGATCTAAGTCTTTGGGCCCCCAATGAAAATGAAACAATAAACTCCCATTTTATGTCCTGTTCCATCCAGATCGGTCGGTCACACCAGCTTTGTCATTTGTGTAGTTTTTGGCACCGTTTCATAAAAAGGGAAAAATACATATTTTAAAAAGCCCTAAAGGTCCTATTTAGCTTCTCTTCTGACTCCATGTATTAAATGACCCTATTTGTAATTCATTATTTCTGTTTAAGTTTTAAATTATAAGTATTAGTTGACTTTCTAATGGATTTTATTTGATTGTTTGATTGGTGATTGATTCTAAAGGAGGATTTATTTTGTATCCATCCTTAACACTTACAGCTTTTGAGGTAAGGAGATGAGCAAAACCGTCCATCTGAGAGCGACATTTGAAGAGCTAAGTGTCCTTAGCTGATACATGAAGCTGATCATTCAGCTCTGCTCTTTTCTGGAGAGCCAGCAAACCATGCTGATAACATGCCCTTTGCATCATCGTTTGTGACATAATTCCTGAACAGAACTGAGCTGTAGAGCAGAACACTAGAATAAATTCAGCAATGATGGCTAGAGTGGCTAAGATGACTGAGAACTAATTGAGAACTATTGAGAAAGGAAGTGTTTATTCCACAGCTCAGAGCCACAGATAGCTATGAGATCCTAAGAAAGAGAACAAAATAACCTCTAAATTAATAAATAGGAAGTCTTTCTCAAAGGCCATGTCTGATATACCCTTTTGACCATTTTCTCTTATAAAATATAAATATCAATATAGCCATTAAGATTTAATTTAAAAGGTTTTGAAATGTAGTTCTCAGGAGTAGACAGTGACCTTAAAATTGGACTGTACAAATAAATCACGTCCCACTGGCAAAGGATGATGCAAAATAAATTAATGAACTTTAAAAGGCTAATAAATTATATTATACTTTATTGTGATATAGTTTAATCACAATGAAATTGATATATTACAGTTAAGTTTTTCAAGCATTTTGAATAGGAAATTATGTTTTCTCTTCAACTCCTTCATATACTGAGTATAGAATGTCTGGATATGAAATTCACCCAGTGTCAGAGAATACAGGAAACTCTCCTGATGTGAAGAAACACCTCTTAAGGTTCAGGAATATTTTATAAAGTATAAAATCCAAGGATGACCACTGCTTTTACCTCACTCTGGATGTTCTCAGCTGGGCTTTTGTTGAAGCATATGGAGTTGATTTAAAGAGAAAATGCTGTTTCTGATTCTGCAATAGCCCTGTGCTTTGGCTCTGGAAGCTAGAATGACAATTGGTAGTGTACTTTGAAAAATGGGAGGAGTTAATGAGGTCTTTTGTTATATGATTATGGTCTCTACTTTCCCATATAATTTGCCATAAGGTAATTCAACCTGTATTTTCCCATCTCTTAATGAGGATGAATAGCTACGCAGTCTGTTTTAGGGGCTTTAATTACTTACTAGACATTGCAGATCTTTTCTAAGAGTGCTTATGATGCTTGAGAGAATGTTTCCATTTTTTGAGGGATTCTGCTAATCGGACTTTTTGAATAAGCTCTAATGGTAAAACTGTTGAGGAGACCATTATGAGGATGCTATCAAAGTCTTGGAAGTGAATTATAGGCAGTAGGAGAGTCCTAAGGGTGGGGAAGGAGGGAGGGAGAGTCTGCAAGAGCGCTGACCAGATCTTCCCTGTTCTTAACTATAATGAAGCAGAGTTGTTCCTTTTTAAAATCGCTCTCATTAAAAGCAAGGAGTAAACTACTAAATCTTCATCTCATGACAATTTTGTGATCTCTATATGGAACGTAGCATTCATTTCCTCCATCTGGCTTAATAGTTTGTAGCATATTTCCTTGATAAACTGTCTATTCACCTCTCCTTTTATAAATTTCCTTATGGTCATCAGAAATCTCCCACCCAAGAAAAGTGTACCTCGAAAGTCTGCCTGTCTATCTATCTATCTATCTGTCTGTCTATCTGTCTGTCTATCTATCCATCCATCCGTCTATCTATCTATCTATCCATAATAAATCAGGTATTTCCTACAAGTTGCCATTAGCTACCAGGAATGTGCCTAGTGCTGATTATGAAGCATGCTGAGAGACAAAAAGAAATAATGTAAGAGGAAGAAGTGGTTAATGTAGAGAAATGTGGAAAAGAGGAGAAATAGAGATCAGCTGGACCAAAAAAGGAATATGAAAAATCTGAGCTCTGAGATCAAGACCAAACAGGAGTGTGAACAAGCCCACCAATGTCTTTCCCTGGAGCCCATGACTCTGAACAGTGGAAGAATATTTGGAAAATTGATGATGGAGTGGATTTGAGGTTGGTTCCAGGAGCCATGCAGATACCGTAGGATAGCTGAACAATGATCAGGAAAGGGCAATCTTATACTCAATGGTAGTTAGCAATAAGGCTGAATGTTCTCTGTATATTCTCTTTGCAATTAAAAAATAAAACAAGGGGCTTCCCTGGTGGCGCAGTGGTTGAGAATCCGCCTGCCGATGCAGGAGACACGGGTTCGTGCCCCGGTCCGGGAGGATCCCACATGCCGTGGAGCGGCTGGGCCCGTGAGCCATGGCCGCTGAGCCTGCGCGTCCGGAGCCTGTGCTCCGCAATGGGAGAGGCCACAACAGTGAGAGGCCTGCATACCGCAAAAAAAAATAAAAAATAAAAATAAAACAAGGAGGGGATATGGGGATATATGTATATGTATAGGTGATTCACTTTGTTATACAGCAGAAACTAACACACCATTGTAAAGCAATTATACTCCAATAAAGATGTAAAAAATAAATAAAACAAGTAGAAAGGTCCAGTTTGATTTTTTGGCAGTGGGTAAAGCTAGGAAGTTCCCTGCCTTCCTTCTTGAAGAATGGATGCAATCAAGGGCAGGATTAGTCATGGGTCCAGTGAGGGGGAAGGGTCCTTGGTGTGTGAGGGAAAGTGCTCATGCTTTCATCGTGCTTAATGTCCCACTAGCTAGCTGTTTTATGCATGGTGGTGTATATATGTCCATCTTACTCTCCCAATCCGTCCCACTCTCCCCTTCCCCCACAGTGTCCACATGTCTGTTCTCTCCGTCTACGTCTCTATTCCTGCCCTGCAAACAGGTTCATCTGTACCATTTTTCTAGATTCCACATATATGCGTTAATATATATTTGTGTTTCTCTTTCTGACTTACTTCACTCTGTATGACAGTCTCTAGGTCCATCCACCTCACTACAAATGACTCAATTTCGTTTCTTTTTATGGCTGAGTGATATTCCATTGTATATATGTGCCACATCTTCTTTCTGCAGGCCATTTGACTGGTGTATGAGTGTGTGTGTGTGTGTGTGTACACAAGCACGTGTATGTGGAATTGGCTTACACCATGATGAGGCGTGGTTAAGTGGTCCTTCGGGCTCTGTCTCAGCGTCTGGTGCTGGAGCTTGAGGTTCAGGGCAGACGGTCAGGAAGTGGGGAGAATGCGGATGCCGCAATCCCACAAGAACAGACTGACACTCATTCCCATTCTTGCTGCCTCTGACCTTGCTGACAGGCGTATCCAGCAGCTGCCAGGGCCCTTCTTGATGGTGCTGAGACACACACCTGGCTCCGGGGCTCCTGTATGCTGATGGGGTGATTCAGCAGATCAGCGACGGTGTCCATGTGCTTCAAAGTGGCTGCTACCTCTCTTCCAACCTCCAGAAGCTCCCCGAATCTCCCCTGTGGCCCATCCTAACCAGACACACACAAGAAAGGGAGCTCTGGGGACTGTCCTTCCACCTGGGCAAATTGGCACACTGCAAGTGAACGATGCTAGTAAAATCTGTGATGGCGGCGGTGGTGGTAGTGACACTGACATCATCTGACATATATTGAATGAATGATTTCCGTTTCTTAGACGCTGGGCTAAGCTCTTCTTATGATTATTTCATCAGATCGTAACCACAATCCCATGAAGTAGGTTTTATTATCTCCCTCTCCCGTAAAGAACCTGAAGCACAGAGATTCCATAATTGCAACAGCTAACACGATTGGAACCCAGGTGGTTCTTAAACAATTGTTTTCAAAATATCACCTCCACAGCATACGTTTATTTGTATAAATGGATACTTTTCTCAGTGGTTAAAATGTCACCTCTGCGTTGAAGGAAGAATGTGTGTGTATGTGTGTGTGTTTAAACTTCAACTGGGACGAGTATCCATATAGCCACTTGTCTTCACAAACAAGATTAGTAAATTCGCAACACTGAACTTTGACAACTAGTTAGATAATTTATCCCAAGATAACTAGTGCACCTCTGATACGAAAGGGTTTCATGATCGTTTCCCATCTCACTACAAATGCTGTAATGATCCTAATATACTTTAAATGTGCCATTTATGTAAAAGTTGCCACATCCATGACATCCTATAACACATTGTGCATTTTGCTGCATTTGCTTGCTTATGAGTAATGCAGTGAAGAAAATTCACTTGCTCATAGATTCACTCTGGAATTCTCTCTTTGTTTCAGCTAGAGCAGCTGTTCCATCAATGGCTGTTTACACAATTTTTCCATAAAACATTGTTTTCTATCTAAGAACTAATTTAGCATTGAGACGATATCTTTCCGTTGGCTTACAGAAAGTAGCTTTTCAATGTGTTTCATTGTTGAAAGAGAATCTATAATGTACCAAAATACTATAAGCTTCATACATTAGCAACATCTGTATTTTCAGGCAACTGTGTAACAGTTTCCCCACTCTACATATTTTTTTCTAACGTTGTTTTTTCAATTTTTCAGCAATGTTTTCCATGTCTTCTAGCAGTATTTGCAGACAAAGGAATGCATTTTACTTTGCTATTATGCTGTCCTTCATGTATGTATTATTTCAGCCATTTTTAATACATCTGAAAGAACAAGTGTTTTCCAAATTTATGGCTTTTGGTTTTCTATTTTTGAGTGAGAAACCTCAAAAAAACCTTCTCAGCATTTGAAATTCTTTAAGGTACTCTGTTATCATTTGCTGAAAAATTGAGGTGTTTTCATGTTCTTGATACTTAATTTTAAAATGAATTACTGATTATTAGCTAATATTTCACAATATACATTTAAAGAGAAGCATATTGCAAGTGATAAGCAGTTTTCTTACACAATGTTTTGGTCTTTTATGAGACCTAATTACTTCACCATCATTGCTTTTATTTTTTAATTTTTTCAAAGCATTTTATTTATTTATTTAGGCCACTCTGTGCAGCACGTGGGATCTTAGTTCCCCGACCAGGGATCAAACCTGCGCCCCCTGCAGTGAAAGTGCAGAATCTCAGCCACTGGACCTCCAGGGAAGCCCTACCAACCTTGTTTTTAGACTCATAAAAACAAAGAGCTTGGACTAGGACAATATGATGATCACATTGAGTATTTTTTGCTGTTTGGTTGTGCTTGCATTTTTAATATTACCTTCAATTTTGATTTCTTTGCAGACGTCTTTTAGAACCAGCCTCCCATTTTGTGGCTTTTAATTAAAAGCTAGGAAATATAATCTAAAAGTCCACACATTTGAACCAGTGCAAATGGTTACATATTCATGACAGACTTTGTCCGGGTGAACATCCGTTTTCAATCCACATGGTAAACATTAGTAGAATTAATTTTTTCCCCATAATTTTTAGATAAAAATAGCTACAATTGGAAGTTCTAACATCCTGTTTGGGAGGAAGTTTTGGGTATAGGAGAGGACTGGAGATTAGAATACTATCTAGACCTAGGAGAAGGGGCCCAGGAGGCTGCTAAGCTCACCTCACTCCTCAGCCTTTAGACTTCACAGAGGTTATCAGTGATGATCAGAGGACATATTGGTAACTTGAGGCAAAAGCTTCATGAGGATCAACAGGATGTAACTTTGCCCAGCCTCCCTGGGCGTTTAGTTCTCTGAATCCTCGTGGAACAATAGAGTAGCTCAGTTAGGATGTGATATGATTCAAAAATCCAAACAAAGGCACATTTGATGCTTTAACTTCAATCATTTTGACTCTTAAATAAAGTGATCAATGAAAACAGAACATTTCCCTGGCAGGAAGGTAAGTTTCAATGAAATCACTGTGTGAAAACATGCAGCTTTTCTATATTTTCATCAAAGTATATGGCTTCTATACATTTGACTTAATTCAGTAGTATTCCTTAATTTTTTCTATATTTCTATAAGAGGAATACTATAGTACCAATGTCAAATAATTTAAGGGACAACTAGTAATGATTATAGTCTCAAAATTCCCCTCCTTTTATGTATTGTGTTTGTTATTGACACAAAATTGTGGTGAGTTTACTAACACATACTGAAAGGAGTTTGTGGAAGAAAAATAGAGAATTAATATTGTTTTGGGGTATTTGCTGTGAAAACAGTCACTCCTGAATATTTCTGTTAGTTCTGTCTATAGCCTTATTTTGTAGTGACATCCTGTACAATATATACTTTGCTACTCAATTACAACATGTAAAATGTGAGCTGAAAAAAGACCTTAAGATTTTGATGCAGGATAGCAAATGTTATCTCACTGGTATCAGTGAAGTTGTATAGAAAGGAATTCGGGATTAAAGATGGTGAGTGCCTCAATTTACGGAATTACTGTTTGCCAGGGTCTGTCCGAAGTCCTTGGGATTCAACCACAAAGAAAGCTTATACATTGTACAATGAAAACTGTGAAGGAGAAGGCAGTGTAATCTTATGCATCAAAAATATCTACACTGTACAGAAAATTGCAGATATCAGTGAACATTTCACCTGGCTAAATAGAGACATTAAAGCAAGTTATTCTAGGAAAGTGATTGAACTATGTAGCCAGATGGACAAACTGATAACATGAATGACAGGTGCAGAAGAGATGCAGGCAAGCTACCAGGGTCTGCTCTCTGGGCATTGGCTGGATCACTTCTTGGACTAAATGTAGAGAATCAGGGAACATCCTGATGGATCTTTCTGAGAATTTTATTTCTTGCAAGGTAGAACATTATTTCTCAAAATGTGAATATGCAACACCCACGCTAAAAATCTTACAGTATATATTTTATAATTCAGACTCTTGGGCATTCCAAGGATTCAATAAATTCTGCTTGTGGCACCAAAGTTTCTGATTCTTAAAACCAGGAGTCCTAGGTGATATTTGGTGATACTTACATACACACAGTTTGAGAACTGCAAAGACATGGGAAACAATTGACTGAACTGATTCTCTGAATGCAGTCTAACAGGAGTTGGTGAGGGAACTTAAGGAAATGTGACTATTTTAGCCAAGGGTGTATTATCGTCAAGGAAGGAGAAATAGAAAATAACCAGACTGCTTTGCTGTCCTCTATGATAGCAGATTTCAAAAGCTTAAGTGAAATGTCAGCTTCATTTCAAAGCACCAGTTTCTGGAAAAGAAATCGCTTGAGAAAGTTGAGTTTCTCTTGGAATTCAGTCCAATGTGTAATTATTTAACTTCCCTGTGATGAACGGGGCGCAGTGTCTAAAGATGCCAATATGTTTGTGTAGGAGCTTTCTTAGTTCTGATTTCTGAAAGGATGTATACAAGACAGAGAAGAGATTATGGGCCTCCCTATTCAAGGGTGAATAGCAAGTGTTGGCACAGAATTGTACGGTGTAAGGAAGGTTGTTTCCTGAAATGAACAGACACCAAAATGCTACCTACACAGGTCGATTCATTTATGTATTTATCTCATTAGTTTTTCATTTTACAAAGATCAGAAGAGGAAGGTTTTGCTATTAGAGTTTATTGTGAAATGATAAGTGTTGACCTTTTAAACCACTACTCTATTTCTATCTTCTAAGTTATTTTCACACACAAAAAAAGTGTGAAAAAAGTATAGATAAAAACCAAAAGAGGACTGTTTTTCCCCAAACAGACATAGATTGGAACTTGGCATTGTCACTAGTTCTTGGACTTTAGGAAATTTCTTGCTTCTTTTAGCATCATTCTTCTATCCTTCTTATCTTGAAAATGGGGAAAAATATCGGACTCATAGATTTATTATGGATAATAAAGAAATAATAATATAAAGCTCTTGTGCAGATACACAAAATGTTATTTTTCAAAATAGTCAAGTTTGGGGCTCAAATTTCTTCCTACCCTACCAAAGGCATTTGCTAAAGAAATTGGAAATTGCTGAATCAGGTGGGTCATTTTTGAAACATGTGGAAAATGGGAGAAATGTCAAGACAATGTCATTCTGATTTTTAAATTGGGGACATTGTCAGATTAAGAAAAGTAGAGACTCGTGTGTTTAACCTTGATCTCTGGCAGGATTTTTATGCATATTATTCAGAGAATGGAATGTCTGCATGTAGAACTAAGACACACCAGGTCCAGACAGCAGTTTGCTATGAGCAAATCACATCAGCTTCACTGAATTTCTTTCGTTGATAAGGTGCCATCAATCAGGGAACCTTGTTGGCGGAAGTGTATGAATAATTGCAAAGCATCTGTTTCGTTGTGTTTAAAAATTAAATGGCTATAGCTGTGATTGTTGGATTAGGAACTGACCGAGTGTTGATAAAGTTTTTCATGTGTTACAAGATAAACTGAGGCATATGAAACATTTTCACAATTTCTTTGAGCAAAAATCCACTGGAGCTCGGCAGCATCCGGTCCAGCAGGTAGAAAGGAACTCCAAAGAGCTGCACAAAACCAGAGTTTTACAGGCAGAGTGGAGTGGCCACAAGGAAGTTCTGCTTTGCAAAAGGAGCAGGTTGGTTACTGCAAAGTTCCTTTCCTTTCGGGGACGGCAGGGGTGTCTCAGGCAGGTTACGTAACTGGTGCTGATCAGCTGCTTCCTGACCGACTGGTTTAAGATCCCATTTCCCGGAGAGCCGAAGCTGTAATCAAGTTTGTCTTGGTTTGGCTACATGTGCCTTAGCATAAGCGACTCCATTTTGGGCCTGCTGTCTTGTATTTAACACATTCTATTAATTTTCCTCAGAAACTCGGTGATCACCCCTTACAACCTGTTACCGTGAAGAATTAGGTTGATGGATATAGCTGGCTTGGGTGATTTTCCTTTGCGGCTGTGGACGCGTTTTTCTAACAGTCCGTTCCTTTTCATGGAAGGACCCATGGGGTGGCTTTGGGAAGTGGGCCTGGGTGTGGGTAGAACACAGAGGGAGCCAGGCTGCAGATCCCCCCGGACGCCAACAGAAAGGCTCCGAATCTCCAGGGACAACACTTGCATTTGTTCCCGCGTACAGCCGCCTTCGACGTTTTTGTTACACATGCGATTTCCTTCTTTCTTTCTTTCTTTTTTCCCAGCACCTGATACAAAGCCCAGAGTTTCCTCAAGCTTTGCTCTTTTATCTGGGGCTTGACAACCCACACTGGTTTGCTCCTAGACAAACCACTTTCTTTTGAGAGTGGTTCTCAAGTTTTATTCAAGAAGTTAAAGCTTTTTTCCACCCGACAGAACCCAGGAACGGGGAGAGGCAGCAGCCATGTGACCAGCTGTCAGGAGTTGACCTTGTTAGTGGTTACCCAGCCCTGGGCCCGAGGAACGCGGAGAGGCGGCACCCACTGGCCAGCTGTCGGGAATTAAGGTTGTCAGTGGTTACCCTGCCCGTGGGCGGGAGCTCCACACCTGCCTCTTATATACTGGTTGCTTCTCGGCTTCAGTTTGCTCAGAGCTCTTCTGGGAAGGACCACGCTTTCCTCTGCTCTCTTGGGTGAGTGTTTCTCCTGGTTTTTATGTTTTCCTTCGGCCTGTTTTCCGGTATCTTGTAGTGTAGATTTTCCATGTCGTGCTTTCCAACCTTGTTATGATTTTCTGCTTCCCTTTTTTTTTTTTTTTTTTTTTTTTTTTTTTTGCGATACGCGGGCCTCTCACTGTTGTGGCCTCTCCCGTTGCGGAGCAGAGGCTCCGGACGCGCAGGCCCAGCGGCCATGGCTCACGGGCTCAGTTGCTCCGCGGCATGTGGGATCTTCCCGGACAGGGGCACGAACCCGTGTCTCCTGCATCGGCAGGCGGATTCTCAACCACTGCGCCACCAGGGAAGCCCCCTTTTTGTTTTCTTTTTGCTCTTTCGTTGGGACCTTGAGAGATACGGAAGGTTAGCAGACATACTGGCTGTCTTCTTTGGTTCACAATGTTTATGTGGTTGCTTCTTGAGGGGAAAAACCAAACCAAAGCCAAGAGAAAATTTTCATTAGTCACGCTGACACAGTTTTGCAGAGTGCTGACATAGTGTTTTAGACTTCTGGAGAAATATTTAGTTACTGGAAACTTGTAAAATAAGCATCTTTATCTCAGGTTTAGAGATGAGGAAACTAAAACTTAAAATAGTTTGGTCACTTGGCCTCCACTAGCAAGTGGAGGAGCTGGGAGTTGGCTCAAGTCTCATGACTCCAAAGGCAAACATTTCTAATAAATGTAGTAAAAGCACTGCAATATAGTGGATGAATTGAAAAATATTTTTTAAATGCACTATAAATCCAAGCTGGTGTAATGAGAATATGCATTTGTTGTCATTGTTTTTCCGTCCAGAATTTTGTGTTTTTACATAATTGTGTCAAAAGTTCAGACATAGCAGAGGTAAAAACCACTGAATCACCGAGGTAAGTAATTAGTAAAAATTTATTGTGCACACACACTAAGTTGGGGAACTGGGAGCCCTGGAACCAAACATGGACTGAGCCTCAGAGGCAAGTTATAAAGCAATTTATACAGTAAGGAGGCAGCGACTGTATTCCTCTCAGTGGTTGGTTATACAATTAGTGTTTTTTTGACGGTAAGGAATTGGTTAGCGTCTATCAACTTGGGAGAAAAATTTAAGTTTCGCTTATGACTTTCAGAGTCATTAACAACAGGTGTATGAGGTCAAGTCTCACTTGTCTTGCAAAATAAGCTAAATTAAGCGTTGCTTGTATGAGTAAAGTGGTTTTGTCTGATCAGGAAGTTTCCAAGTCTGGTCTCCGTTTGTGTTTGATTTTTTGTTTGTTTGTTCGTTCTGCGGTACGCGGGCCTCTCACTGTTGTGGCCTCTCCCGTTGCGGAGCGCAGGCTCCGGACGCGCAGGCGCAGCGGCCATGGCTCACGGGCCCAGACGCTCCGCGGCACGTGGGATCTTCCCGGACCGGGGCACGAACCCGTGTCCCCCGCATCGGCAGGCGGACCCCCAACCACTGCGCCACCAGGGAAGCCCTGTGTTTGATTTTAACAATTGTAATTATTATAGTGGTTTCCCATTTAAACAACTATTTAGGTTTCATTTTCACTAAAAAATCAATTTTAAAAATACTGCTGTTACACACATCTTTATGCATTTGCTCTCAATATTTCCTGAGGACGAATTCACCAAAATGGAAATTTCAATTCAGAAATTAAGAGGTCTAAACACTTTGATCCTTTCGTATTACATATTGACAGATCAATTTTCAAATGTTTTGTTCCAGGTGACCTCAGTCTTACGGCAAACTCTGTTGCTTTGTAGTCTTCTCGTTGTTATTTACCTTTACAAACAATACTTCCTGAGCTGGCTTTTACTTTCAGTCCATCTTAAAGCATAGAGTGTGGGAGATGAGGCTTAGCAGCTACTAACATTAAAAAGGCAAAAAGCCTTTATTGGTAACTCCAAGCCTCATACGAGGAAAGGTTCCTAAAAGCTAGCAGAAGTAAAATATGATATTGGGCTTCTAATGAAAATAAGATTTAATTCTGGTAGGCTGAATCCTTAATTTGTTAAACTGCAGCCAGAGCATCTAGGCCAGTGCATGGCTTATAGGTGTTACTCATAATGTGAATCGAAAGTCAAGTACTTTAGTTCTCAACAGCATGGTTTTAAAAATATGTGCCTTTTTTCTCTAGGTGAATGAAATGGATGGGAAAAGGCTTAAAACTTTGGCATGTTAAGAACAGTTGAAAAAAAAAACTTGTCGGAAGAGAAGAAAATAAGAGAACATGATACTCTTAAAAAATAAGATACACTGTTTAGTCCCAAGTGATAGAATTAGAAACCACACAGATTGAAATTTAAGTGATTTGAGGTCAGTATGAGGAAGAACTTTCTAACAAATCAGGCCACGTATAAAATGTGCGGTGAGAGCTAACGGATTTTGGGCCACTTTCTTGGAAATTCTGTGGAGTTTCTGATGGGGGGTCGAATTTGGTGAGCTTAATAACTTGTATAACTGTGCTGCTCTGTAATAGCTACCCGTGCAGGTTCCTGGACTCTTTAATCAGTAGAATTGATCAGAGGCCAGAGGAGGAATTGAGGCGGGGCTTTACGGGGCCTCTCGCTGCAGCACGAGGGGGCGACACGAGTACCGGGTGCCCTTGCTGCCTCGTGGGTGGGGCGGGCTGATGCCTTAAATGGGCTGAGGGTGGGAGCGGATCGTTGGGTGGGGCTGCAGGGGTCTTAGGTGGTCCGCCCACCCCCTTGGCGATGCTGTGTGTCGCATCATGCGCAGGACCCTGCTTTTGCTCCCAGCACCTCAGAAATGGCAGTTGCTTTGTGGCCTTTTTGTGTCTCGTTGATAATTTGCCCCAGCTGCGCATGCCGGCCGTCATTTCTAGTCCCTTCGAGTTTCTGTGTATCTGTTGCACGTGGAGACGTCTGTCCAGGTGCAAGCCCTGCGGTAAGGGTCCCGGGTCCCAGCCTGGCTCAGTATCTCTTAAGGGCGTGTTCGGTATAACCGAGAAGTCAGTGCGGATTGTGATCTCATGTCTGTAAGCAGCATAAATGAGAACCGGTTGAATAAAGGTGATAAAAACACGAATGTTGCCTTATAAAGTTATATTTTCAATAATTTATCAATGGATTTGTCTCTGAATCTAAAAATGAAGGGGCTTAACTTTCATTGTGTTATTTCAAAAGAGTAATCTAAGAGATTGGCGTTTGGTTTGGATTTTCTATAACCAGAAAAATGAAAAATGGTGTTTGGGAAGAGATTTATTGTATTTCTTGTTAATTTGTCCTAAAGACAGATACTTTCATGTAGTTGGTTAATTGTCTCAATAAATGTAATTTGATTTAAAGTTAAACACACATGACTTGTTTGAGACATCCTAATAATGGACTTTTTATTCAGTCAAGATTTCAAGACAGTGTTCTAAAATCTATATTGTTTCCACAAAAAAGTCATTTGTTTTGTCATAATACATCAACTATTTTATGGTTGCTTAAAAGTAGTAGTTACTATTAAGACCACCCACATTATTTATTTTGATGGTAGATTATTTTGTATTCACACAGAAAATGAATTAAACTAAAAAACCAGTAAAATGTGCATCTAGTTTAAAATCCTAGGTAGGAAAGGAGAAAGTGGGATTGATGTTTCTTTAGTAGGCAGGCCAGAGGCAAGGGGGCTAAGTATTATTAACACCTGTTCTAAAGTTTATTGTACTTTGAATAGCTGACTTTGACAAATGCCTCTCAGGGGCTTGGAGTGTGTCATGTGCTAGACAGATGTGGCCATGAAGGCACAGGTGGGAAGTTCATGGTACTTACCAGGAAGAGAGCAAATCCCATTCCAGTGGCCCGAGAAATCACATGAATCAAAGTGATGGATTTATTTTTATTATGAATCCCTCTGTAGTAAGCGAATGATTCCATTTCCCCATAATCCTTTAGGCATATAAACTGGAGAGTCATAAACAACTGGAATAGAGCAACAAGGAAGCAAGCTACCTAATTACACAGCTGTCTCAAACTTGGGGGCCTCCAGTAGCTTCCTAGGCAGTGGCTAACCAAGAACAGCATAGGTGGGAACAGATTTTTTGTGGCAATAAGAATAGTTTCCTCAAATCTTTTCCCGGGTGGTATGTCTAATCCCCCTTCAGGTAAGCTAAAGTCGCCAACAACAGGATGGTAACTTTTTATGATCGTCAGCTGTTTGCTTAGTCCGGTCATAACTTGCATTTCGCCATGAACCAGTATTTTTAAAGATTTTGCCTTGTCAGGTGACTTGTATTGTTGAAAGCCTCCAAATTCTTAATCTTGAACCAGCTGGGGGTAAAACAAGGGCCCTTCTCCCAAAAGGGGAGAGGAAATGAGGCGAATGATGCAATCCCCCCCCACCCCCGCCAAAACCCAATTAATTCTGTCCTCACAGACCAGTGAGAGTCTGTGGAATTTTAAAGGGGATGGATTCGTTCGAAAATGGAGGTAGCCTCCGGCCAGTTGTAAAATGGAGACTCTAAAAGGAAAAAAAAAAAAGGAACAAAACAAGGGCCTCTTCAATGACTCCCAAAGGCTTTATTTTCTAGTTTCAAATATGTTCTCTGGGTTCATAGCAGAGTATTGGTTATAGGTGGAGTGTATATCTATTATCTATATGTTAAGTCTGAGATGGGGGTGCTGTGAGGTATTAGTTATTGGCCAAAGAAATACAGAGAATTAAGTCCAGTAAGTCTCTTTATTTAAGTAACTAATAGCATCAGGGACACATTTTCGGAAGTTGGAGAGTCACATAAGCAGTTGATGGTGTAACCTTCTATATTTTCAGGACACCTTGGAACGACCATGGCACTCTCTCTTGGCTGGCTGAGTAGGTTTTACTAGCTGCACCTGTTTCTCCCCTTCATAAAATCCTTCTGCAGCTTTCTGCCTCATACCAAGTGACATCCACGTGTGTGACTCAGACGGCGGGTCTCAGGATTTAGCCTGCATCAGAGTCACCCGGAGGGCTTTTACAGTAGTTGGTCCTTAAACAACGCGGGTTTGAGCTGCGTGGGTCCACTTAGGAGCAGATGGTTTTCCGTAGCGAATCGTGGAGAGAACCACACAGCCCCCAGTTGGCTGACTCCTCGGACGGGGCACCGCAGGGATCGAGGAACCTCGGAGGAGAGGAGCCCTGGGTACGGAGGGCATGTTACACGCAGCGTTTCCACTGTGCGGAGGGTCGGCCTCCCTGACGCCCGCCTCGTTCAAGGGTCAGCTTTGTAGGTGCCGAAACGGAGGGTGGAGCCCGAGATCTCGCGAGTCTACAGCTCCCGGGCGATGCCGCCGCCGCCGGCAGGGGGACCTCGCTCGCAGAGCCGCCGGTGCCGCGTTCCCCCTGCGCTGACCCAGGCTCGCCTGGTCTCGGACCGTCTCCTGGCGCGCAGGCGGGCTTGCCCGACCCCTTGCGCTTCCCCAGCGCGAGCGCGCTTCGGTGCCCCGCCGCCCGGCCTCCTGCCTCCAGGGGTCTTTGAGATGAAGTCTTCTCTGAAGGCGGCTCCCCGAGATCTCCTTTAGGTCTCCTTTGCTGTTCCAGCCGTTTAACAGTTTGTTACTTGATAGTTTTGGAGGCTCCTAACCTTAACTTTCTTCATTTTTGCCTCCTTAGTTTCTGCTGCTGAATTTGGGGTTTTCTGGGAAGAACTGTAATCACTTGTCAGATTCATAAGTTTACCTCAGTTTTATCTGCTTGGATGCAGTGGTTATGAGCAGGTATTTCAGAACCAGGTGGTCTGGGGTGAAACCTCAGTTCCTGGAGAGCCTTTCTGTCTCTAACTATGGCGAGTACCTTAGTCTCTAGGGGCCTGAGTTCTCATATCTGTGTGAGGATGATACTGAGGATCTCATTCCTTGTAGTTTTGTGAGTGTTAACACGCGTGAAGAATTTAGAGCAATACGTGGCAATTACGTCAGCAATACGTAAATGTATATTATCATTAGAAGGTACTGTCCACGAGGGCAGTGACTGACGTTTAAATACCTTATCGTAAGTGATTTAAGAGGCTTGGGGATGTGGCCTCAGTCACGTGGATTGAAAGGTGAGAGCATTTGCGGTTGGAAGATGATGTCGCCAAGAACCGTATCGACACGGCAGTGCTTTCCGTGTCGAACATGCAGTGTTTACACTTTAAAAAGTAGCCTTTACTCTTAAAGCAGCCTTACGTTCATAGAAAAACTGAGCAGAATTCTCATTTTCCCCCTCCCTCATAGGGGGCACAGTTTCCCCTATTAACATCTTGCATTTTGGTATAATTATATAACATATTATAATATATTGAACCAATATTAATACATAATTATCTAAAGTCTGTAGTTTACATTAGGGTTCACTCTGTACAGTTTTACGTGTTTTGCCAAATTCACATCATGTATCCAATGTTACGTTATCATACACAATAATTTTATCACCCTAAAAAGGACCTGTTCTACCTCATCACCTCCCTCTGAAACCGTGGCAGCCACTAATCTTTTAAATTACTCTTTAAGTTTGCCTTTTGCAGAATTTCATAGTTAGAATCGGTACAGTATGTAGTCTTGACAGACGGGCTTCTTTCACTTAGTGTATACTGAAGCTTCCTCTGCATCTTTTCAAGGGTTGATACAGTTCATTTTTTTTTTTTTTTGGTGGTACGCGGGCCTCACACTGTTGTGGCCTCTCCCGTTGCGGAGCACAGGCTCCGGACGCGCAGGCTCAGCGGCCATGGCTCACGGGTCCAGCCGCTCCGCGGCACGTGGGATCCTCCCGGACCGGGGCACGAACCCGCGTCCCCTGCATCGGCAGGCGGACTCTCAACCGCTGCGCCACCAGGGAAGCCCTACAGTTCATTTTTTTAAATCACTGAATAATATTCTATTATTGGGATGTATCATAGCTTGTTTATTGACTCACCTATTGAAGGACATCTTGGTTACTACCAATTTTTGACAGTTATGAATAAAGCTGCTATCAACATTCATGTACAGGTTTTTGTGTGAACAAAAGTTAACTTGGGTAAATACGTAGGAGTGTGATTGCTGGATCGGATGATAAGCCTCTGTTTGGCTTTGTAAGAACCTGCCAAACCGTCTTCCCGGGCGGCTGGGCCGTTCTGCATGCCCACCGGCAATGAACGAGAGTTCCTGGTGCGCTACATTTTCTTCAGAATTTGGTGCTGTGACTGTTGTAGATTTTAGCTGTAATAATAGATACTTATGTTTACTTTAAAAAAAAAAAAAAAACAAGTCCAACTGATCAAGTTTCTTCCTGGTTCATGATGGGTCGTGTGCTTGTACGGTGGTAGGTTGATGTGGACTGGAGTGTCCGGTGCTGAGCCTGTCCTGTGTTTCTAGCCGGAAGCTGAAGCTGACAGATTTGCCAGTTGAAGTGCATAAAGTGAGCTCTGCAGCACCAGTGACGTGAGTCACGCGAGGAACTCGCTAATTAATCTTGGGAAAGGGCAGCACGAGCAAAGAACTGATCTTTGCCCTGATCTCTTTTAGATGGTACAAGGTTTCATAATGTCAATCCTCGTAACACAGCACAGAAAAGAGTGAGGACTAGGAACCAGGGGCCTTGGGTTAACGTGGTTGATGTTCTTCTGGTTAATCTGGTGGCCCTCAAGCAAGTCACTTAACCTGTAGACCCCACAGAGAGTTGTACTACAGGATTTGTAAGATCCCTTGAAGCACCGCAATTCTGATTCTAAAATCAATCTTGGCATGACCGTTTCGGCACAGAACGAGGGAAAGAGGCCACCCAGCCCTCACTTTGAGGCAGACATGAGTTCCTCAAGCAGCAAACCCTCCTGAGTGAGTTGTCAGTCTCTGAAGCGGCTGAGACTTGTGACAGGGTTGCCTAAGGTAAATTTTGGGGGGAGATGCTAAAAACTTCACAAAGGGCATCTTGACAACCCAAGCAAGGGGATCATAGGAAGTGGGCATCTCTGACTGGTTGGGGGATCGGTGGTTTGCAGCAGCTGCTGCAGCAGGGATCTTGCAGACGGAGTGAAACGCACCCGTTTTAAGCGCTCTGGTGTACAGAGATGCTCTGTCTTGCTGAGAGCTCTTTTATCTTTTCGTTTATAGGCGAGGTTAGAGGGATTGTATGACAAGCAAATGAAAAACTGAATGGGGTGAAGAGGGACAGGGGAGAGCTGGGGAGTGACAGAAAAGCCATTGTCACACAGCGTGATTCTGCATCACGGTTCCTGCATCACGGTGCACTGGGGCTCAGTGCATTTTTTAGGGGCCAATGAAATCACCTCTCTCCCTCTGAGACTGAATGGCTGGCGTGAAATTGCTGGGAACGGAAAGTGACATTTATTTAAGTTTAAGAAAATGAAAGGTATCGCTCACATTTTCCTCTCGTGCTTGTATCTTTGTCTCCAGTTGCATTTCCCACAGAGCGAATTGGTCTTTCTGGAAAGTCACTGGGGTGCAGGAAGCCAAATGGTTGTAAGTGAAGCCCGGACGATCTCTACCCGCGCCCTGGGTCAGAGAGCCGTCCTCAATGGTCAGCGCTGCTTTTAGTAACTGTCCTTCACGCTGGCGGGGGAGCAGGGTGCTTGCTGCCAATCCATTAGGCGGTTTTAATCTCTCTGAAGTGACCCCCCCGAGCACTCCTAAGGCTCTTCAGTGCATTATCATCCCTGACGACCCGTGCAGAGCCCCAACACGTGAGGCCTCGTCACAAAGGAAGGGAAGCTGCGGGGGGCCGGGCAAGCTGCCCACTCGCATCAAAGCGCAGGGGCAGGCGGCGCCTCGGGGTGTCCTGCTGTTCTGGGTGTTTCTCTTAGTGGGGGGACTGGATCCAATAAGAAGCTGGCCCCCAGGTGATGAATGGCTCAGACACAATAGAAGCTAAAATACTGGAGGGCTGCCTGGGCCAGCAGGGCAGCCCCCTTCACACAGACGTCCTGGCGCTGGTGTGAGGGTCTTTAGCACCTTCAACAAATGGCGTCTGAGGTCACCCTGGGCGGGGGAGGAGCTGTTCTAGGAGAGGGAGAAGCACGGGGCAGCGCAGGGGCGGGCGTTTCAGGGGGCGGAGCGCGAAGGGGCTCGGGTCACTTCCGTCTGCAGGAGCCCAGCCACGTGGCCCTACCTGGTGGCAGAATCTAGCTTCTGAGAAGCTGCTGCCCGTGCGGTTCTCCGTGAAGGACGGAACAGACACGTTGGCAGGACGTTGACCGTAAGAGTGTCTGAATCAAGGCAATGATGGCTCGTGCTGTGCTAAGGGTCGGGCCTCCTAGAAGGTCTTTGTTCCAGAAAGAAGATGCACGTGGAAGGAGGAACGATGGCTTAGGAGCAGTGTCTTTACACGGTGTTAGGGAAGGTGCTCGAGGGGTGATGCATCCGCTTCCGTGGTTAACGGTAAGAAATGCAGGCAGGCCGGCTCTGGTCTGCCCTCAGCTGATTCTTAACGTGCAAGATGGGTTTCTCAGTGAAATTCTGACCCACCTCCCTGTGGAATCAGGGAGCCTGGGAATCGGGGAGGGTCTGTGTCTTCTCACTTATTGTTGCGGGCATGTCCTCGGCACTGATGTGTCTCTCTCTCTCACTTTTTTTTTTTTGCTGGATCTACAGACAGAAAGGAACGGCCCCTTGTGGTCCAACCCAGCCCCAAGGGGGTTTCCTATACTAGACATACTTCCTTTTAGCCAAGTTTCGATTGAGACACTTGTAAAAATTCTAACCTTTCTTATAGCAGCACGTTTTCTGCACATTGCTGGGCATCCCTGGCTGATGGAAGCCTCTGGAACAGCCTGAGTGTTCCTGCCTCACTCCCAAATGATAGGGTTCAGTCCTCCAAAATCCTTCTTTACCTTCTCCTTCAAAGCTCCCACTCCCTTAGCGACTGGAGGAAAGCGTCTTTTACTCAGACGACAGCTAACGGGAGGGTGTGAGGGGTGAGATACACTTTACTGTGCGGTCCTGCCCATCTTACAAGTTACCAGGTGAGCCCGAAGGATGGCGTCTCTAGACATCTGACCAAATGTCGATCCCTGGACCCTCTTCCTGGCCGTGGCCTCCTTGGTGTGCCTCCTTGGTCACCTTTGCGTTCGCTTCTGGGAGCTGGTGCAGCCCTCGGGAGCTGATGGGGAAGGAGGGGTGCAGTAGTCTCAGTAAAAAGCGTCTGTGTCATTGTCGTGAGGCCCGGGTCCCCTTTCTGTGTCCTGCGCTGCATCCATGGATAACAGTCAAGGCATTGAGGGCGGGGTTTCCCGCTTTCTCTGAAACCTGTGAGCAGGTGTTGCGGGTTCGCTCCAATTTCCCGGGGGTGGGGGTGGGGGGAACTTGCATTTTCCCTTGCTTTTCAGGAAGCAGTTGCAGCCTCCTGTTACTTCTCTAGACGGTTTTCCTTCCAAGAACGTACTCACTCTGCCTTGTCTCTCCATCACCTCCGCATCGTCTTGTGGGGGGTGATAATCTTGATCTAACACAAGTGGATTATTATCTTGGCGATTTAAAAAATTTGAGAGTTTTTATAACCAGGAAAATTTTGGTAACTTAAGATTTCACCTTCTAACATGACTTGTTATGAGGTTACCAAGGACTGTGATTGGACTTATCTCAAATGTGGAATATATTCATTTGCCTTCATAGAAAATACAGCTGATTTTTCTAATGACAGTAAAATGTCAACTTTTTTCAAAATAGAAATTTCATTGGTGCCATGTCTTCAAGGTATCTTGGGCCTGGACTCAGAAGGACTTAATTTTTTTTTCAACTGTTACTAGTGTAAATTTGGGAAAGTTTACTTAACCTCTCTGTTCTTTAGTTTGCTAATCCATAATTCTGGGATAATAGTATCTTCTGAGTTATGAAAAGTGAGATAATGCATATGAAACATTTGCAACAGTTTCCGGAACATAATATCCATGTTTAAAGTATTAATTTTCCTATTTTATTTTTACTTCTAACATTTGCTCTCATTTCCATAAGTGAATATTTCAGAATTTACTGTCAAAAAATTTAGTTTATTTATTAATTTATTTTTATTTTTTATTTATTTTTATTTTGTATTGTCAGTATATTTTAAGTACGTCTATACTCTGCTTAACATTCTGCAAGGAGTGCTTTGAACTCTGGGGAGGGGGTAGTGATCACTGAAACCTGTAAAACGACGGATTGTTCTCAGGAGATCTTGAAGAGCTGTTAGTATTGGAATACTCAGTGGTTCACTACATTGTTTAAAAATTGGAGAAGAACGTACAGATACAGGAAGGGAAGTAGGGTCAGAAGTATAAGATGTGGGAAACGAGATTGGGCAAGGTGATCATTGTGGAGGGGTGGACAAGAGGGGCGAGGGTTACAAAAGTATCCAGTCGCAAACATTGAGCAGGTGTTTTGCATTATGCTGATGTCTAAGGCAAATGCAGAACTAAAAGCCTTATTTTTTCTTAAAAGCTAGCTAGAACACTATCTTTATGTAATGCATGCAAAATCACAAAAAAACAGGACACACTGATAACCCATTTTGGGGACTTTTTCATCCCCTATTGCTAATAAAATAAATGTAAACTTCTAACTAGGGTCATTAATGATTCCTTAATTGTTAACCGAAAATGTCCTCTTCTCCACTTTCTTCCTTATTTAAACCCTCTGCTGCAATTGACCCCGTTCCCTGCTCCTTCCATCTTCAAATTCTTCTTTAGGCCTCCTCACTGCTGTCAAGTCGGTGATTCGGTCGTATTTGTTTTACTTCCTAAGTTTTGCTCAGATTTTACTTACCTTCCCGTGCGTGTCGGGATGTGATCAGAAGTAGAAGCCCCGGCACGTATATACGTATGTACGGTCTCCCCCCGCCTCCCCCGGCCCCGCTCCGTATATGCATAAGGG
Organism: Kogia breviceps; assembly: GCF_026419965.1. NCBI lineage: Eukaryota > Metazoa > Chordata > Mammalia > Artiodactyla > Physeteridae > Kogia > Kogia breviceps. Next base: position 6,532,686 of record NC_081324.1, on the reverse strand, counting down.
GTTTGTCACGGGGACCTGAACTTGTGTCGCTGTGGCGGCCGGCGGAGCCTCTCTGGAAGGCTGTCCTCCGCGCTCCCGGTGCCGGCGACGAAGCGGCCCGTTTGCTCTCTGAGCTGCCGCGGCCCTGCTTCCGACCAGCCTCTCTTGCTCGGCGCCCTTCTTGCTTGGTCGCTTTGTTTCTGCCTTTGCTCAGAGCCCCCAGTGATCCCTTGATGATGTGAGTCGGGTCATTTCATGTCCGCGTCAGTTCTCCAGTGCTGCCCGTTTCACTCCCAGTAGAACCCGCAGCGCATCCGCAGGATCCACGGAGCTCTCGACATTATGTCAGATGTGGTACATCTTCTGAAGACGTAGAAGCGGGTGGTGAATTGGGGAACACGTGGAATAAATAGTTTGGTCTCCATGTTAGAGTGGTTTTATGGAGAACGGTTGTCGCTAGAGATTCCAATACGGAGCTTGAGAGCTCCACGCAGCCCCTTCTGTCCTTTGACTCTTTCTTAATGAAATAGTTTCACCGTTTAAAATCATTTCATTCTCAAAACATAATGTTCGGGCCAATTTTCTTTTACTCTTTGATCCCATATCCGTGGATAAAGTAGTGAATGTTTGTGAAATCTCTAATATTCATGTGTACGTTTTCTAAATGAATTATTTGTGTAGCTGGCAAGTTATATTTGAAAAGAATTCACTTGGCTGGTGTCTACCCGTGCTGGTCAGACAGGAGGAACCGCATGCCATTCATTCTAAACCTATCAGAGGTGAATGCAGCTTTACAAGGCTACGGATGAACTGTAGTCATACTTCTCTAACTGCTCATTTTAGGATTCTTCATACGCATTTTTTTCTTTAAACAGACATCCTAATTCCAAAATAATCGGCCACAATTATCTTTCCTTTCTTCATTGGCCTGTTGATAATGAGGTCTTCAATGGGAAATAGCCATATCCATAAATGTTGTCACTGTTTGCATATTACAGTTGTTGCATAAATAAAATAGTATCTTCTCTGTTCTACATTTCTCCAGCTTCTCCTTTATTTACCAATACTTAGGCAAACCTTTAGATACAGAAGATTAAAAACCACAAAATTAAGACAAAGTACAATGTATTGGTGTTTCTTTTATCTAAGAATTAATAATCATTTAAAATTTTAATATGAAAGGTTTTGATAAATGGGTATTCTAGAAGTATATCCTTCCTAAGTGACCTATGCAAGGGAGAACAAATTATTGAAGAATAAACAGCAACATAGTAATGACATTTAAAGAGTAGAATTGACAAAATACTTCTAAGAACTTGTTTTGAAAATCTTATTTTTCCAGTTTTATTGAGAGGTAGTTGACATCAGTGTGGAAATTTAAGATGTACATGTTCTGACAGCAAAATAATTACAACGGGCGTTAGCCACTCCATCTTTCGCATTATATGATGACCGATCTCATGGTAAGAGTTGGTCATATGATTTGTATCTTTCATTCTGTTTATCATGTCATTGACTTGTATATGTTGAACCATCCTTGCACCCCACAGACAAATCCCACTTGACTGCGGTGCAAGATTCTTTCCATGTACGTGTTGAATTCAGTTTGCTAATATTGTGAGAAGTGTTACATCTGTATTCAGCAGGGAGATTGCTCTGCAGTTTCCTTGTAGTGTTGTTCTCTGGCTTTGGTGTCCGGGTAATGCCGGCCGTTAGAATAACGTGAGTCTGGGGGAGAGAATAAGACAGACGGGGGGGGGGGGTGTCTGAGGAGGCTCGGCACTGCTGCTCTTTGAGACGCTGGGCAGAATCCTCACTAATGAAGCCGTCTGGTCCTGGGCTCTTCCTTACTCGGAGGGTTTTGATGACTGTTCAACCTTGTTATTGGATGCTGCATGTTTTCTGTTTATGATTTAGTCTTGTAGCCTGTATGTTACTAGGAATTCTTATACGTATTTTTTGAATTCTCTATCTTTTCTGGCTTAGTACTTAGCAGGAAACCCTTAATTTTTTTTGGTTATGTGTATATTGTCTCTTCCTTCTGTGATACTCCTTTGTGTATTCCCTGTATTAAACTGTCTACTCTCCTGGAAGTATAACCTGATTCGCTTTTAATTGGCTGCTACAATAGGTAACCTTACAGAATTTCTCATACACATCTCTGGATGTCTGCAAAATTCTCTCTCTCTCTCCATATATCAATTACACATATACACATATATACACTGGTTGGTAATTTATTTGTAAAACTAAGTAGTTCTAGACAGTGTTCCAGAATGGCTGCACTAGTCTGTGTCCCAGTAATGGTGCCCAAGTGTTCCTGCTGCCCACAAGGACACACACCTGTACATTGTATTTTGCAGTTTTCTAATTTTTATTAAGCTTATAGACAGTTTACAATGCTTTACCCAGGAAAACCGTCATTTAAATCGTATGAAAAAATAGAATACACATTGACACTGAAATTCTGACCTCCCATTATCCACTTTGCCCCAAAACAGAAAATGGTAAGAAGGCAACCAAGCATAAAAGGAGTGGGACAAAGAAGATACCATGGGTTATCAGAAAGCCTGCTTGGCAGAGAAAATGGTGCACCTAGACTTAAAATCTCTATGCAAAACAAGTAATTGCTGAGGCTCTGTGGTTTTGAAGTTTAAAGGATTTTCTAAAACAGCCAAAGCATAGTAGAAAAGAATCTGGAATTAAAAATTCCAGCTTGTTCCCTTTTGATTAGTTGAATATTATGGGTACAGAAATTCTCAACTTTAATAGAAAAATAGAAGTTAAAACATGTTTTAATAAGAGCACATTGGAAAAATGGAAATCTAATTTTTTGCAGTATTTCAGTAAGTAAAGAGCAATGAACAAAAGACATGGTATTTTGAGAAAAAAGGGAAGAAAGGAAACAAGATTAACGTGACATCCAGTAGGTGCAGAAATTGAAAACGATATGTGAGAAGTCGCAGCTATCAAAATAATTATGGTTTTTAAAAGCCTCATTAGAACACCAAGGCACTCAGGTTTTATAAGTGAAAACAACAAAATCAAATATTCCAAACATGCTACTAAAATACCTCAACATCAAAGCCAACTGCAGAAGATTCCTGAACAAAGGACAGAAGAAGGGGGAGGGGAAGGACCAGGAGGAGAATTCCCGAGTTATGAGTCATGGTGGAGAAAGGCATCTTCAAGCTCCCCCCAGCTCCTCGCATCAGCCCCCTGTAAGGGTCTCAGCAGAGGCCCCTGAGAGAGGTCTTGGCCAAGGGCCGCCCCTGAATGGCGGTGCCCAGGCACGGAGCGCAGGTCTTCCTAAGAACGTGGCTGGCCTGGAGGGTGGCTGGCTGAGTCCTTGACTGAAACTCCCTCCAGAGACGGCAGTGCGTTGTCTGTGCACCAAGTCTGGTGTGGAGGGCAGCCAAGTGAAGCCTGGGTCATTGCCTAGGGCCGGGCCTGAAGGATCACTCACTCATAGGCTTTGGGTCTGAAACCAGACTCCTCAATGAAACTACTGGGAAACTTTAAAAGAACAAATCTAAGAGCCAAAATAACAGTCACTTTGTAAGCTGGGAAAAAGAACTTTCATACCTTGGAAAAAACTTAAGTGTCAAGATATCACAGTGAACACGGCATTTGTTTTTAAATTTTAGAGTATTTCTAATGTCAGAAATACTGAAAGGATGATGATAATGATTGAAAACAATGATACTGAACCGTCATAATTAGCAGATGACATTTTTGTCTCTGGAAAACCTGAGCCCCATTAGAAAATTGCCAACAAATAATATTTTGGAAAAGTTGCAAAGTCAACCAGCAATATACAAATAATAGCAATCAGCTAATAAATGTAATAAAGGAAAACAAAAACCCCTTTCTTAACCTAGAGCCGAAGGCTCTAATACCTCGGAATAAACTTTAAAAAAGTCAACAAGCAAAGGAACCCTCAAAAGCATCACTATTACCTTTACGAAGTCTATACAATTTCATCAGAGAAGTTCCTGAATGGAAAGAATCAGTGTTGTGAGGATGTCAAATATCCTGAAGCCAATCAACGGATTTCCAAATGAGTTTCTTGAAAATAAAATTGAACAAGTTGAATTCAAGTTTCTCTGCAAGGAGAAGTGAAGCCAAGAAAATGTTTAAGGGGTTAAAAATCTTTGATATCAAATTATGGTATAAAGTTATAATAGTATATTGATACAAACAGAATTTCATGAAAGAATTAGATAGTTTAGAAACACCTACGTTTAAAATCTTACAACTAATCACACTGGAAATAGTCAATTTTCCATAGAATGCTATCAATTTAGAAAAAGTTGAATCCCCATCTGACATTTCGTAAGAAACTCCAGATAGTTAAGACAAATATAATATTCTGACATTATACACAAATACTTTTATTAATCTTATGGAAGACAATAAATACAAAAGAGAAAATTTTAAGAATTTTGAAAATAGAAATATTGAATATTTTAGCATTGTAAAGATATCCTATAATAAAGATAAAAATTATTTGCTATTTATATTTCTGCAAAGACATATATATTTACTGTCATTAAGAAAACAATAAGAAATGTGCAAAAATACCCCTAAAAACTTCACAGGAGAAAAGAGGTGGCCAGTAATTACACTGTAAAAACAGTCAGCCGTATTAATTAGTTAACTATTAATAACTTGGCAGTATCCATTACAATACTGTCATGCATCTGACCACGGCCTAAAGAATGATGGACGGGGGTCCATAGGTGTCGCGTACGCTGGAGACAGGGGAGGAATAACTTCAGCGGCAGCAGCTCGGCAATGTCTGTCCAGCTGAATCACACACAGTTTTTGAGCAAACAATGTGACCGATGTTGGAATCTGTCCTGCATAAATGTTCACCTGTGTGTACAAGGGTGTAGCAAACCTGGTGGCCAGTGCAGATCCTCCTTTCCAGGTGGAGGCCCTCATTGCCCCCAGCTGCTGGCAGTGTGGGTTCAGGGCTCACAGCCGAGTCCCCCTCTGGGCATCATCCTTGGCTGGAAGGTGACATCCTGGGGTGGCCCGCATTCAGTGACTGGTCTGTGCAGGAGTCCGAAGGCCCAGCCGTGGCCTCATTTGGGAACAACTTCGAGGGCCACTGTAGCTCCAGGGTTCCTCTGGGATCAGCTGAGGTCCCATTGTAACTGTATCAGTTTCTTCTCCCTCCACCCAGCTCTGCTGCAATAACTTCCTTTAGGTGTTGCTTCTGAGGACACAGCCTGTGTTAGTTTCTGGATGTTGCCATAACGAAGTACCGCCAACTAGGTGGCTTAAAGCAATAGCGATGTATTCTCACGTTCCTGGAGGCTGGAGGTTCAAAAGTCAAGCTGTCGGCAGGGTCAAGCTCTCTCTGAAGGCTGCAGGGGAGAATCTATTCCGTGCCTTTCTCTGAGGCTCTGGTGTTGCCATCAGCCCTTGGTGGTTCAGAGTTTGCAGATGTATCGCTTCAACCTCTGCACTGTTATCACGTGGTTCTGCTCTGTGAGGCTTCACATTGTCTTTCCCCTGTCCACGTCCACCTCCTTGTGTCTCTGCCATTTCTAAAGGCACCAGTGTTGTAGGGTTAGGACGTACCCTAATGACCTCATCTTAACTTGATTGTATCTTCCAAGACCGTGTTTCCAGATAAGGTCCCATTCCCAAGTACAGGGGCCTAGGACTCCAGCACACCTTCTGGGGGACACAATTCAACCCATAACACTCCTCAGTAAGTCTCCAATGACACTTCAGGGCTATGAACTGTTACCTTTCCTCTGTGCTACACGGATAGAGAATTAGTCTGTTCCTTCTTTCTTGATAACTTTCTGTAAATTTCTAAGGGGAAAAAACGATACTAGGACAAAGTATAAGTTTAAACATGTAACAATGTCCTCATTTTTTTCTGGATCAGTTTAAAAATTCCTTCTCATTTAGACTTTGGAGAGCGGTTATTTGGAGAAATATTGCATTGGTACACAGAAAAATGGTCACTAACTCAATACACAATTTTTAAAACTCACTTATTTGACTATGAGTTTCCAATCTTCCAAAATATTTAGGCAACTAATTTGTGGGTGTGTTGACTCCACTTCAGGTACAGTGCTGCATTTGGAGAGTTCCAGAAAGAGTTACGCAAATGAGCTATAGTATTACTAATAGTATTACTAACTGCCAGCTGTAATTTTGAGCCAGACTGAGTAACATAAATGCATTATTATCTTCCTTGCGATTTTTCTTGCCTGATTGCTTAATGTCTGCCTGTATGCCTTCACAAAAAATAGAATTGCAGCATGACACGATGACTTACGATAGCTTTTTTGAGGTATTTGGACGGTTAGTTTCATCATATAAACAGCCTGATAACTTGACTGCCTGAGGTGCTTACAGTCTGGACCGATGTCAGTTTTCTGAGGTTTTTCTAAAAATTGAAGTAAGAAACAGTAGGGAAGCAGTGCTGTAACAATGAAAGAGGCTGGGAAAGGGAAATCTACAAAATTATGTTTTTGAATATTTACACTAGTACTTGACAATTAAAAAATAGTTGTATGCAATGGCCATTGTTCACTCGTACCCTCCCTACCCCTCCTGCCACCCATACCCTTGGATCTGTGATTCTTTGAGAGGGGCTTAGGGTTAGAACATCAAAGAAGCAGAGAATTATTTTAAAATCTCACTTAGAAATCTCACTAAGCCTGCACAAAAATGGCAGGACGTCTGAAGAAAGGCAAGCATTTATCTTGTGAAGTTATTAACACCCTCTTTTGCAAGGAGAGGGTGGTTACATTTTCTTTCCTTCATGAAAGTTTTGTTTTTTGTTTTTTTAATTCTGAGATGGTTAAAACCACTTACAGTAAATTGTCGTCCCTCTGTGTTCAACACGTGATTTCACATGTTGCCCTGCACGGGATGTCATCTCTCAGGATGCCCTGAAAGAGTTGCTGGGCTCGGCGGAAACAAAACCCATTTGCTCTGACACAGAACATCTGGCAGAGTTGTTTACTTGTCCTGTGGCTCCTTAAATGAATGCAAAAGATCTATCAGCTGTTCTAGTAAAAGTAGTTCCCTACTCATCAGTGCCTAGGATAATTTGATAACAAATTTAGCATTTTCTGAGTATCAAAGTTGTAAAAAATCTTTTGTCTTACGTTTTATCACTGTAGAGGCAATTGATGTAATTTTGACACAGTATCAACCAGAGTGGTTTTATAAGTAAACTATTTTGTGTGTCTTATTGGAAATGACAACCTGAAAGTGAATTATACTATCTATGCCAACTTCTTTAAAACAATCTGTACCTACAACTTTAATAATGAGCCATATGAATGTACTTGTTCTTTTATGTAGGTAAATAGGTAATCTAATAGTCTTTCTTTGCTAGTAATTTTTATTTTCTTACTGATTTTTACTGTCCTTGTTTCTGCCGTGAATCAGTAGAAGCTTAAAACATAGTCTCCAAACAGAGAAAAGATTCCCTTTCCTACAACACTTGCTCTGGTCTAACTTGAACTCAAGTTCAGAATTCCTACATTCAATTTATGAGTCTACATTTACTACCAACTCAAATATGTATGAGACCAGAAACAAATTCTCTCTTGGCTATTCTTGCTTCTTAAATCCTATCAACTTAAATAACTTTGGAAAGCTTTTTAACTACCTTGTTCTGTTATTCCAATGTACTAAGACAAAACAAAACAAAAAAAACCTTCTTCACCTCTGGTCTTCACTGCTAAGCCATATAGATGTCATTCTAAATTATGCCCTCAACCTAAAGCAGACCCTGAATATTGCACCATGATCTACCATTGCATTGTGTCTCTGTCCAAAGCTACTTCCTTCTCCATGGTCTTCTCCTATTCATACAACAAGCCTTTCACAAACACCCGGCCCAGGCTGGACGTAGCTCTCGTTGGGGCTCGTGGTCTAGTAGGAGAGACGGGCATCAAACAAAAATTGCACAATAAATTGGTTCACTGCGTTGGTACTAAGCCCTGTTAAGCAAGCACGTGAGGGGCAGGTTGTCTGGATGACAGCAATGTTTCAGCGGACACTGAGATGTCGGCCGGAGTTAATGGGGCACAGGTGCGGTGGTCAGTTCAGGAATGGAGACCCACTTACTGGAAGCCCTTGAGGCAGAAAATCAAAGACCAGCCCTCTGGCCTCAGGGAGGACAGCGGTGCCCTGCGAGACTGGTGAGGCTCAGGAGCGGTTCACGCAAGGGGCGACTGGGACAGGCTGAGGGAGAGGGCACCTTCTCTGAGAAGCAGGAAGCTCTTTAAGCAGAGACGGAGGAAGGATGTATTTGGAAGTTAGAATATTCTGACTGCTAGCGGAGAAAACGGGAGCAGTGTGAATGCAGGAGCCCAGGGTAACGGGGGGTGGGGGGGCTGGTGCAGGGTACTGGCGAGACGTGGTGTCTGGGATCGCTGTGGCGGCTTTGAAGATGCAACGAAGTGGGGAGGCTGGAGAAATGCTGAGAAAGTCGAGCTGACAGCGCGCGGAGAGAGTTAACGGGGAGCGCAGGAGGCACAGGCAGGTCTCTGCACGGGCAGCCCCGGGCTTCGCTGGTGCCGGTTCCCGGGCGGCGGGCACAGGGTGAAGGGCAGCCTGCCGTGTTGTCTGTCTCTGTGGTGTCGACTAGAAGGAATAGGCCGCCGAGGCTTACCTGACGTAGAAAAGCCTGGTTAGGGTCTGTCAGTCGTCACCTGAGGACACGACACCCCAGCCCAGGTGTGTGACTTTAGTAATTGTAAAACCCAAGGAGGCCACTTGTAGCTGCATCGTTGTTATATCAGTGACCATAACAGCTGGACTCGTTTTCATCGACGAGGGTGACCTTTCTAATTGGTAAACCCCTGGGGACTCCGCCTCACCCTCCTCCTACCCCTTAGAAGTTTCCTCCAACTTCTGTCTACCAGCCCTGCTTGAAGAGCTGAGGGCAAACTCCCGTGGAGCTGGAGAAAAGCTGCTCTCATGGAAAACTTGTGATTCTGGTTTTACTCTCTTACTCTACACTTTCTATCAAACACACTGCAGAGAGATGTGCAATTGTGATTTTTCTTCTGGGACAGTTGCCTGTGAGCCGTTCAAGACAGGATGTCAACTAGGTAGTTGGATGTACTGACTCCGACTTAAACGTTTTATCTGGGCTGGAGAGAGATGTTTAACAATCCTCCAAAGACCTGGAAATAATTTTATTATATAGTAATGAATGCATCCCCGACACTGTTCTACATGCTTTTACAAGTAGCAGTTAATTGTCAAAACCACCCCACAAGTTTAGTGCTGCTATTGTGTCCATTTTACAGGTGGGAAAACTGAGGCACAGGGAGATGACTTTTTTAGAGGCACATAGCTAGGAAGTGGTGGAGCTGGGATTCTGAATGCAGGCTCACTATGATATCCGAGCTCTTAATCACTGCTCTGCTGTCTAAGGAAAGAGTCGAGTCTAAAACCAAGCTGGGGTCTAGGAGTCCTCCTTCCAGGTGCCCTGAATCACTGCAACAGTTACATCACAGTAGCGGTGATCAACCAGCAGCAACTTAATTTAAACCTTCCTTCCTTGCTTCAGACATCGTACTTCTCTATTTCCTTAGGTCCTTTGATTTCCCTCCAACTGTCAGAAATTAGATGCCATTGGACAGGAATTACTGAGCGGCTGCTGCGTCTTGGCAGAGTCTCTGCTTTCTCTTCCCCCTCCTGGTCAAGCTCCTTAGAAAAATGCAAAGGGTTATCCCTGGGGAGAGGAACGTGGCCCAGATGAGCGGCGGCAGCGGCTGTTGATTCAGAGCTCGCTGCAGCAAGAGGGCCCCCCACCGCCCCTCGTGTTTGACGGAGAGCCGAGGGCAGGCGGGGGCGGGGGGGCTCAACGGTGAGAAAACGCACGGTGAGGCTTCAGGTGTGTCTTGACGGGAGGCGGAGGGCACTGAGACGCTGGCGGTGGGCTGAGCAGGAGCAGGGCCCCCTACGTCATTGGCTAGCGGAGCAGATCCGGTTTTCTCTGCTTGGTCCAAGCTGGAGGTGAAGGCGAACCTAGGAACGCCGTCGGGTACTGACCGGGTCTTGGCCGTAGCGAGCCTGTGGCTGCAGGAGCTGGGGTCTGGCCTCCAGGGCTGGTCGCTGCAGGCCGTGGGTCCGCGTTCTCTCTTGTTGATGGCCTGGCTGATGTCCTGTAATATATTCAGTCTCTCATGCCCGCTGTTCATCATTTTCTCACGTTCTTGAAACATTCTTTCCTTAAAGTCGATGCTACCACGACCCTCCTGGATTTAGTGCCCTTTCCATGTTTCTATGTGGACAGGGGGTACGCTTTCTTTGCTTAAATCTGGCTTTGGCCAGATGTCTCCCCATCATTTGGAACCTCTTCTTTACCCTCATCTCAACTTCTGTGTGTTGAATTCTGTGTCTGAGCCAGACTCAACTACAGCAAGTTTCAGCTGACCTGGAAAGTCTCTCCCATCATTTCCATCTGGTGGCTAATTCCTGTTTACCTGTCAACCTCAGCATAGATGTCACTTCCTCCAGAAAGCTTTCTGGGAACCCTCAGAAAGTCTGAGCTCCCAGAGTCCCTACTCCTAGGACACTGGTTTTGTTAGACCTGAACGGTCTCTGAGGGATCCCAGCTCGCCCAAGAACCGCCAAGAGTCGAGAGTCGCTGCAACACGCAAGAGGTTTATTAGGAGCCGGTGCACCGGGGTTCCTTGGTCCTCACGCAGGAGGCCGAAGAGGAACCCCCCCAAGCGGAATCACATACATTTTATAGTTTTCATTTTTCATTATGCAAAGTGTGGATATATCAAGGGTTTTTTTCTCATTGGTTTGTTTGTTCCTGGACCGGAGTGGGGACTTGGCTCTAGTTCCTTGATTGGTTAGCTGTCGGATGCCTACTTTACATTTTCGTGTTTTTGTGGTGGGGGGTTGAGTCACATGAGTTATGGTTGGCTAGGGCAACCTTTAAACTCTGGCTTAATCATTCTTATCACCCGCCATACTGGTTTGCTCGAGGTTTCATCCCCCGCCATACTTGTTTGCTCGGAACGGTTTCTGCCCAGGGGGGACATTCCAGTATCTTATTGCCAGCCGAAAAAGCTTAAAGCTCAAAAGTATCGATAGGGAAGTAGGGGTGTAAGTATAGTTAAGGCCCTACAGTTTTAAAACACGGATCCCGTTGTATTGTGTTGTCTATTAACTCATATTTTCTCCCCCAAACTCTGAACAATTCTGAGGAACAGTTACCGGTGTAGAGCCCTGTAGAGCAGAGAGCCAGTAAATGTTTGTTGAAGTAATGAACTGGTCCTAAACTGAGTGTGAGAAACTATATCAAAGCTTGCGAGGTTCACAGAATCCTTCGTGAGCCCCGGAGTATGGGGCAGGTGCACCTCGGGGAAAGGTGTTTGCTGTAAGCTCCTATACACTGGTCGGCAATGAGATGGGAAACCAGACGTGTGTAAATCTTTGGAACAGAAAGCAGACGACTTTGCACTCCTCCTCCTGAAATGTGGAAACGAGAGGGTGAATGAGTGATGCGCCCCGAGGCCGTGTTGAGGAATCTGTTTGAGCCCCTCAGGCCCACGTATTGTAATGAGCTGTGTGAGGGGAGGGAGGGACTTACAGATTGTATGATAAGGAGTAGGGAAAGCTTTGAATGTGTTTCCTTTCTGGCTCCTCTCCGCTCTGCTTGGGCGTGCACTTTTCTGCTTCCCCTCTAAGGCCAGGTTGTCGAGGACTGAGTACAGGATGGCTCTTACACTGGCAGGAAGCTGGGAGTGCGCTTCCTGTCTGCGAAGTTGACCCCTGCCGTGACCTTCCTGTGCATCGCTCAGTCATCGAAGGCCCTGTGAATTGCTGATTTTTCCTTGCTTTCCAGTATGAGTCTTGTCCGAATGTATGACAGTTGTCGTGTCACCCTGATTTTCCAGGACCTGTATGTTTCTAAGCTCGTAATTGTAGGAGTGGATAGATAGGCAGCTTTACTTCAAACTCTATGTAGAAGCTTCTGGAATCTTATCACAATTTCAGGGGCATTTATAAATGTCTTAAAATTTAAGGGAAGAAGAAAGATTCACTTACACCTTTATTTTATTCACTTTATACGTGTGAATTGTCCGAAGAATTTCTTCTCTATCCTTTTAGGTTCTTCTGGCTGGTCTAAGAACTGAATTGACATCAGAAAGAGTAACAAAATTAAAGTTTAAGAAACATGTATACGTGGGAGAGACCCAGGAAAACTGAGTAACTCACCAAAACGGCCGAAATTCTCACCTTAAATATCTAAAGACAAAAGAGGATATTGGGGTTAGAGGTTTGGGGCTTCAGAGGAGGGGAAGGCAGTTCACATGGAGGTGGGAAAGCAGGCGTGTTGATAATGCTTCGTGGGCCAGGCAGAGACTGTGGGACAGAGCGGACTCGGATCCCTAGGCCCTGCGAAGCTTCACACCACACCCAGCCGGGCTCCTGGCCGATCGCTCCGGCGCCGGCTCTTCCCAGGAACTGGCCCTTTACGTTCTTAGGCAGCTGGGGCAAGGTCAAAGATGTTGCCTAAGATTACTTCGGCCCTCGATTATTTTCGGCTTGAAACAATCCACAAGCCAAGAGAGACATTTTGGGGTGGAAAATATTGTTCCCCTACATAATCAATTTACCATCAAATTTTCTTTAAAAAAAATATTAGAGCTGTGGAGTTGTAAAAAGGCAAAAACAAAACCGAAAACACTGCTCAGTTCTGAGGGCTGCCTTTGGCCTGTCACTAACTCCGGGGCTTGTCTTGATTCCAAATCCCTGGCTTGCTGTTGTCCGTCTGTCTCTCCTCGGCCTGGACCACCCTTCCCGGGGTGTCCCCACCTCCACCCCTCGCTGCACTGCACGCGGCCTGAGCAGGTTTTGGCTTCTCACGCACAGGCAGACGCCGTGTCCGAGTGCAGTCTCTGGAAGGAGACATTTAAAAACACTGCGTGAGGACTGACTTAATAATACCTTTCAGGGCTACGTTAATTACCTCCTATTTTCATCTCACTTATCTTTTCCGGTTTTTCTATTGTAAGTTATTGATACATATATTTTATGTTTTAGCGCTAAATGTTTTGCAGAAATTCCTTGAAGAGCTTATGACGACTGAATTACTGTAATTCATACATGATTGGCTGCCTGTCAGAAAGCAACGTGGAGGGGGTTGTTTTATGATAACATTACTACATTATCCATTACACTTAACAGATGATAGGACACTTGTTTCTGATATAGGACACAAATATATTGTAATGTGTTCAAATGTATTGAACACCGGTAATCTTGAATTAAACAAAAAACTTAAAAAAAAGAACTATGCACACTCAAGACATACCTCTTTGCATTTTCTGTATTCCATTATTGGTTTGCGACAACTAGGACATAAAGTTAAGTAGAATTATTTTAATGGTATCATCAAGAAAAAAATTGAAATGGTTGGGCAAAAGATGACAGCTTTAACAAAGATATTTTTAAGTAAGGGAAGATAATAAGGGCATTTTTAAAACATCTTTATTGGAGTATAATTGCTTTACAATGGTGTTAGTTTCTGCTTTATAAAGTGAATCAGCTATACATATACATATATCCTCATATCCCCTCCCTCTTGCGTCTCCCTCCCTCCACCCTCCCTATCCCACCCCTCTAGGTGGTCACAAAGCACCGAGCTGATCTCCCTGTGCTATGTGGCTTCTTCCCACTAGCTAGCTATTTTACGTTTGGTAGTGTATATATGTCCATGCCACTCTCTCACTTCGTCCCACCTTACCCTTCCCCCTCCCAATATCCTCAAGTCCATTCTCTACGTCTGTGTCTTTATTCCTGCCCTGCCCCTAGGTTCTTCATAACCATTTTTTTTTAAGATTCCATATTATGAGTTAGCATACGGTATTTGTTTTTCTCTTTCTGGCTTACTTCACTCTGTATGACAGACTCTAGGTCCATCCACCTCACTACAAATAACTCAATTTCATTTCTTTTTATGGCTGAGTAATATTCCATTGTATATATGTGCCACATCTTCTTTATCCATTCATCGGCTGATGGACACTTAGGTTGCTTCCATGTCCTGGCTATTGTAAATAGAGCTGCAATGAACATTGTGGTGCTTGACTCTGAATTATGGTTTTCTCAGGGTATATGAAAAAGGGCATGTTTTTTACCTAAGCAACATAATTAAAACTTCTTCCCTGAAGGTTGGCTTTGCCTCTCGATGTTTTTTAATCAACATGGTCTTTTCGTATATTGAATAATACACATTTACATATTTTAATATAAGCATGGCAACTTTTTTTTTTTTTTTTTTTGTGGTACGGGGGCCTCTCAACGCTGTGGCCTCTCCCATTGCGGAGGACAGGCTCCGGACGCGCAGGCTCAGCGGCCATGGCTCACGAGCCCAGCCGCTCCGCGGCACGTGGGATCTTCCCGGACCGGGGCACGAACCCGTGTCCCCCGCATCGGCAGGCAGACTCCCAACCACTGTGCCACCAGGGAAGCCCAAGCATGGCAACTTTAATGTGAGAATGAGTTAATTACAAATGTACAGGTACTTGGAACCATACTCGCTTAACTTGTTTGCATAAACCAAAAAGGTGTGTGTTTGTGACTGGCCAACATCTTTTGATAATGAGGAAGAGTGAAGAATTTACTTCAGAAGAACTATTCGCCATGTGCGCAATGTGGGTGATAAGTACTTTAACCCTGATGTTTACTGAAATTAAATACATATAGAGAATACCGATCATCCTATACTATAGGATCATCCCATACCGATCATCCTATACCGATGATCCTATACCGATCATCCTATACCGAAACATCCTATACTGATGTTTACTGAAATTCAAATACATATAGAGAATATAGATCATCCTATACTTAAGCTATGATTTTTTTAAATAAAAATTTGGCACACCTTTCTATGAGGTAAAATGCTAGTTCATCCTTTAGAAAGTTGAGGTGTGGAGATCTGTACTTCTCTACTTGGGAATGAATCATTTTGCACCTTAGCCAAAAGCTAGACGCCCAGAGCAACACCTATTAATTAAATCCCTGAACCAGCTGAGTCCATGGTCCAACACTGCTGGAAACCAATACGGCACATCCTGAGATGCTGAACAGTCCATTGTCAGTGTAAAAGCAGTGAGAGGAAAGAAGGAAAATGGAGGGGCGGAGCTCTGACATACTGGTTTTCCGTTTTTTTTGTTTGTTTGTTTTGAATTGACCACTCCGTTTATGTTTAATCTTTATTTTTTTAAATGGTTTGATTTACAGAAATGTTGAATAGATAGTGCAGAGAGTTCCCATATAGCCCACACCCAATCTTTCCCTATTAACATCTTTAGTGTGATACATTTGTTGCACTAGATGTATCAGTACTGAAGTCTATACTTGATTCAGATTTCTTACCTTTACCTCATGTCTTTTCTTTTCCATGATCCCATCTAGGGTGTCGCATCACAGATAGTTGTCATGTCTCCTCAGGTCTTTTTTGCTGTGATCGTTTCTTAAACTTGCCTTGTTTGACATTGACGGTTTTGAGGAGTATTAGTCGGGTATCCTGAAGGATGCCCCCATTGGGATTTGTATGATTCTCTTATGATGAGACGCAAGTGTGGGTTTTGGGGAGGAAGAATGCAGGGGAGAAGGACCATTTTCACCACTGCCTATCAGGGTACACACCATCAGCATCGTTATCACCAATGTTTACCTTGATCACCTGGCTGAGATAATGGTGGCCAGGTTCTCGGCCGGAAAGTTCCCTTCTCCCTCCCTTTCCAGCTCCCATGCCTCCTGTCCCCTTTGGAAGGAAGCTGAGACTTAAGAAGGGGATTTCTGCTCCCACCTCCTTGAGGTGCAGTAGCTTAGCAAATTATTTGGAGTTCTTCTGCAAGGGACATTGATTTCTGCTCCCCCAAATTTATTCAAACATTTATTTATATCAGTGTTATGGACTCATGGATATTTTATACTTTGTGTATCAACAGCTGTGTTTTTTTTTTTTTTTTTTCCTTACTCAGATTATTCCAGCTTTGACCATTGGGAACTCTTTCAGTTGGTTCCTGAGTCCCTTTGATAGAAGCCCCATCAATGTACGGTTTTATTTACTTTTGAGCTCTTTCTTTCTGGTGCTACAAGATACTCCATATTCATCTTGTTCGTTTCCTGCTGCAGTTGGTCTCATTTCTCCATAGAGACCAGAAGGATGGTTTAGGAACCAAGGTCGTCTCCTTACTGCTACACCACCATTTCTGTTAGGGCCTCTCAGCTGATAGAACACACAAATATATATGTATATACTAACCCATCTTTGCATGCACATCCAAAGAAGATATTTCTGCCCTAGGCCTGTAGCCATTTCTCCGTGGATCCCCTGTTTCCTTTGGAGAATGACATCAGCAATCAGGGGCCGGGTACAAGGTGTGCTTTTGCTCCTGGGGTGGGGTTGCTGACCCAGGGAGGAACTATATGTGAAACCAAGCGGGGTCTGTGAGGCTCCCGGGCACAGAGCCTCTTTTTGGTCCCCCATTTCTTGTAGGCAAGACTCCAGCCTCCGTGACCTTCCCTGAGTTCCAAAGGGCAGATTCAAATAGTTGCTAATCAAGGGAGAAGCAGCCAAAAAACTACCTGAGGCAAGATTAAAGGGACCAGAGAAGCTCATCAAGATTAGGAGACCAAGCACCTGAGACCCTTCACATGCGCACCCTGATCTTATCAGCAACCCCTCCCTTGGGAAGTATTGTTATAAAACGCCTTATCAGATCCTCCTGGGTTGGGACACACAGTTTTTTGAGGCAGGAGCCTGCTCTGTCCCACTTTGCCTGGCAAAGTAATAAAGCTATATTTTTTTAAAAAAAATTATTTATTTTTGGGTGCCCGCAGGCTTTCTCTAGTTGCAGCGAGCAGGGGCTTCTCTTTGTTGCGGTGCACGGGCTTCTCATTGCGGTGGCTTCTATTATTGTGGAACATGGGCTCTAGGCACGCTGGCTTCAGTAGTTGTGGCTCGTGGGCTCCAGGGCGCAGGTTCATTAGTTGTGGTGCACAGGCTTAGTTGCTCCGTGGCATGCGGGATCTTTCCGGACCAGGGCTCGAACCCGTGTCCCCTGCATCGGCAGGCAGGCGGACTCCCAACCACTGTGCCACCAGGGAAACCCTGTAGTGATTCTTAATCTTCTGTAGTCACTAATCGTTCAGAGAATCTGATAAAAGCAAACCCATCTCTACAAAAATGTGTATATGTGTATATGATTTATATTTTGCATGTAATTTCAGAGGTTGCAGCCACTTGAAGCCTATCCATGGGCCTTTTATGAATCCAGATTGAGGCTCTGGATGGCACAGCTAATTTTTTAAACTTGACCAACAGTGATGAATTGATGAGAAGGTGTAGGGTCCATGTGCAGGAGGAAATAATAAGTCTGTTACCCCCAGGTTCCTTCAGTGCCTCTTTAACATACAAGGCAAAACGGAGTTCAACAACAATCTTGATTCTGCACATATTAAATCATAAGGTTAAATGGGCTTTTCTATTTATGACAGTTTTGGAAAGAACAATTTTATTTCTTATGTGGTTGGAAATGTAGTTCACGAACAGTTAAGGTCATTTATATGCTAAGCCCAGTTTTAAAAGTGGGATTCAAAATTATGATCTAGACACTTAGGTGAGAGATTTGAAGGGTAAATCTGGGAGGGAAAAAAACAATTAAGATAGCTTGCTTGATTTCCTAGTGGGGATAGCCTTGCATTTGGCCTCAACCATATTTCTGCCATCATGAGACTGGTCAGCGTTTCCTCTCCAAGGGCTGTCATAATGCAGGCAGCATGAGGTAGGTCAATGCAAGACAGAATAGGTAGGGAAGGATAAATCGGGAGATTGGGATTGACATATACACACTACTGTGTATAAAATAGACAACTAATAAGGACCTACTGTATAGCGCAGTATTGAGGAACTCTAGTCAATACTCTATAATGACCTACATGAGAAGAGAGTCCAAAAGAAAGTGGATATATGTATAATTGATTCTCTTTGCTGTACACCTGAAACTAACACAACATTGTAAATCAACTATATGCCCATTAAAAAAAAGACACCCCTCCTCCCCCCCAGAACAGGTAGAAGAAATGACTGAGCAACACTCAGTTATATGTGGCCATATGTAAGTATCAAAGGTTTAATCGGGAGAAGCAGAGTAGATGCCAGAAGAGAGATGAAGGCCCAGAGGGCCCCTTAGGTGACCAGCACCACAGTCATCAGTCATCCAAATGCTGGCCATGAACGAGTATCAGTTCTCGTTTGTAGAATCGCACATCAGAGCTGTGTTGTAAGGAATACAGAGTTACTAATAATCTGCTGTAGCTAGGGAGTGATTTACCGTTTCCCTAAATTAGACTGAATTCAAGACTAGCTCTAAAATAGCCTTACTCCCTAACTGACTTGCATTCCAATATACCCTTTTAAGTTGGCATGTATTTCAAAACCTAAAACACATTTAACAATGGTGAAGGCCTTTTCACCTAATTAAGAGCAAAGAGCATGGGCCTCTGGCATTGGAATGCTGGAGCTCAATTCCTGACCCCCCTCCTTAATAGCTGGCTTGATTCACCAAGATTATTTAACAGTCCATGGCTTCACTTTTCTCTTCAGAATAGTGGTAATTACAGGACTAATCTAAAGGTTTCTATAAAAAACCAAAAATGGTGATTATGCAAAGCATTTAACATAGTATCTGGCTTGTAAAAGACATTCAATAAATGTATTATATTATGACTATCAGTAGTGATTTTACTAAAGCACATTGAGTAACTCTTACAAACGTGCTGTAAATGTTGATGAGATTATTTCCGTGGTTTACTTAGCCTCCATCATGGGCATCTTCATCAGAACTTGGACACACCTGCAGGAGTCTCACACCCAAGGCCATCATCCGCGTGTGATGTGACAGAAGAGAAAAAGGAGATAATCCCCCTCTTAGAGGAGAAAGCAGATTGAACCCTGTAGGTGGTCTAATATAAGGGCAATTCTGGAATCCAGTTCAGGAAGGGCCAGAGAGTGCAGCTGAGCTCAGCTTGGGGCCATGAATTGCACAAATGTGCCAAGAGCCTGGAGAAGGTAGTAACACTGCAGCAGTGTAGCAGGTGGATTTGTGGTTTGCGAGCAACTTGTTCTTCCGGTAATCGATGAGAAGATGACTTAGTCAAGGATGCTAATTTTATGAAAAGTACAGTTATAAATATGAGCATGAAGAGTTCTTTGGAATCTTCGTGCGACACTCAGAATTCATTCGTCTTAAACTGAGTTGTCTCACGAAGAACAGACTCCACCATATTTTCATTATCCCTGGTGACCAAAACATAGGCAGGGTTAGTCCCAGTCAGCATTTATATCCCATTCTATCTGCCTATGGTGAAGGGCTAATATTGTTAATAAGTCATCGCGGGTTTTTTTGGCCGCACTGCACGCCTTGCTTGTGGAATCTTGGTTCCCGGACCAGGGGTGGAACCTGATCCCCCCTGCGGTGGAAGCTCGGAGTCTTTTTTGTTGTTGTTGTTAGTGTGTGTGTGTGTGTGTGTGTGTGTGTGTGTGTGTGTGTGTGTGTGTGTGTGTTTTAACATCCTTATTGGAGTATAATTGCTTTACAATGCTGTGTTACTTTCTGCTTTACAACAAAGTGAATCAGTTATACATATACATATGTTCCCCTATCTCCTCCCTCTTGCGTCTCCCTCCCACCCTCCCTATCCCACCCCTCTAAGGTGGTCACAAACGGAAGCCGGAGTCTTAATCACTGGACCCCCAGGGAAGTCCTGGTTATCTCTAACCAACAGCAATCTCTAACCAACAGCAAATTATCTCACATCACAGAACAGCCATAAAGTTTATATGAGCGACCCTTTGTAGAAAACGGGCAAAATCCCTTAATCCTTGAGAAAACAGAACTATTTCTCCATTAAATAGAACTTGAAAGTGATAGCCAGAAAAGCCTCAGGAACATGAGGTGGACAGTTTTGGAAGGACTGTCTTGGGACCTGTACTCACAACTGAGTGATTCACGTGATTTTAAGGAAAGTTTGGCGACTCCTCTGACTCCTGAAAACAAGAGCGAGAAACTTTCTCCGCTCAGCGTGAAGGTCCTCTGTGTTGCATATTTCCAATTCCAGGCAGCCTGCATCTGCTCTGAAGAGCAAGCCTGCAAATGCCAAGCTTTAATCAGGGGTGTGGGCTGTGTGGGGCTTTCACATCTGTTGTCCACACCAAACGACACGTAGATTCCCGCTGGAATATCAACGCCTGGACCTTTGCTCCAGGTGCAAAGAGAAGGTTGCAAAACACTGAAGATGAGCGTCAGTTCTGGGTTAGCTTAGCATTCTTTTTCTGTATTCAGAAAAGTGGCAATTTCAATTGAACTTAGTTCTGTAATGAAACTAGGAATTGAAACCCCTAGGAGTTGAGCTAACCTTCCTCTAGAGTCAGGTTTTTTTTCTTTTTTTCACAATATCTTCTGACACCGATGGCCAGAGGCCATCTGCAGAATAGCAAAAAAAAAAAAAAAAAGTCTGTTAACAAGAGAATTTAAATTTTCTTGAACCGTAAAAAGCTGCTTTTTAATAAGGATTTTTTAACATCTTTATTGGAGTATAATTGCTTTACAATGGTGTGTTAGTTTCTGCTTTACAACAAAGTGAATCAGTTATACATATACATTTGTTCCCATATCTCCTCCCTCTTGCGTCTCCCACCCTCCCTATCCTACCCCTCTAGGTGGTCACAAAGCACCGAGCTGATCTCCCTGTGCTATGCGGCTGCTTCCCACTAGCTATCCACCCTACGTTTGGTAGTGCATATATATATGTCCATGCCACTCTCTCACTTCGTCACAGCTTACCCTTCCCCCTCCCCATATTCTCAAGTCCATTCTCTAGTAGGTCTGTGTTTTATTCATGTCCTACCCCTAGACTTTTCATGACTCTTTTTTTCTTAGAGTCCATATATATGTGTTAGCTAAGAGTAAATTTGTGGCTCCCAGGTACCCGAGAGAGAGAGATTCCTGTGTGGTGAAACCTGAAAAAGGCTTTTGAAGAATTTACATCTCAAAGGGGCAGAGAAGGAATTTACAATTGCAGTGTACATTTCTTAGCTAAATGCTCTAAAAAAATAGATGTCAGGGTCCTACAGACAGGAAGAACTCTACAGTTGAGTCAAGCTGAATGAAACTTACAGGCCACCTTGATCACTATTGTCAGGAAAAGAGAAAAGAAACTCTGTTTCTGGTTAACATGTGCGTTGCTGTGTGCTAAAACTTCCATCAGACCAAGTGATTGAGGAGATGCTGTGGGTTTGAAAGATAACAAAAAATAAGCCTCCAAACATTTGTCTTTGTTATTAAATTCAAATGGTGCATGCCTAAGATATTTAATCAAATTAAATATATAAAACATATATTCCACTTTTAATTTATTGACCTATTATGAATGGTGTTGGAAGTTTGATTTTTGTGTGTAGAATCTAATCATTACGTTATTTATAGTAGTCTAGTTTAGGATTTGCCTTTGCAATGAAATAGGATCCCCAGTTTAAAGATGGTATAATTTTAAGCTAAGTCCATTTTGATTCAGGTTTGTTTTATTGTCGTTTGTACTTACTACATACTCTGTACAATAGGAATGATATTTTTAAATAGTATAACTGGAGTGTCCTGTGTTATGGAAAACCATATTTAAGTTTACTGTGGCTTTTAAAAATAACTTTCATATGTGCTCTCTTCTGCCAATCAAACAACAGATGGATAGTTTAGAGCTTCTGGGGTGAGGTTTATGCTCTTCTGGTGGCTGGTTGAACAGAGCTTTAGGACTTCAAATTTTTTTACCAGGTCTGTTTGGTTACATTTTCAAGGTTATTTTAAAACTTAGATTTTTCATTATTATTTCATGTGTATTTAGTATAATTTTAAATACTTTATAAAGAATTAGATGAATGCATAATAGAAAATTAGCAAACTGATATTTCCTTCTTTTTTTCCATTCAGGAGGAGAAAAAATGTAGAATTAGAATTTCTCTCTATTTGGGGAAAGGTAGGCAGATTGGCCCCCCAAAAGTGCATGTGTCTTAATCCCAGAAACTTGTGAATGTGACATGGTAAGACAGAAGGGACTTTGCAGCTGAAATGGAGGTTTGGACATTGAGAGAGGGAAAGTACCACAGACCACCCAGGCAGGATCAGTCTAATGACAGAAATCTTTAAAAAACAGAACTTGGCCCAGCAGACAGGGAGGTGAGAGTTGGGGTGGGGGGTATCAGGTAGTGACAACAGAGGAGGGTCTGGACGCTTTGCTGGAGGGACCCCATGGGGAACACTAGGGGCCTTCTGGCAGCCAGCAAGGAAACGGGAACCTTGGCCCTACATCAGGGGGCACAGTTCAGCGTCAATGATCCTGCCAGCCCATCCTTCCCCAAAGCCACCAAAAATGAGTTCAGTCTGGCCGACACCTTGACTGCAGTCTCGTGAGACCTGGAGCTGTGGGACCTGCCCGTCCATATTGTGCCCGGTGTATTTTTAAATTAAGGGGTGCACGTTGGCTTTTTTGGACATAATGCTATTGCACACTTAATAGACTACAGTGTAGTGTAAACATAACTTTTACATGCCCTGGGAAAGCCATCATTTTGTGTGACTATTGCAGAGGTCTGGAACAGAGCCCGCAGTATCTGCAAGGTCTGCCTGTATCTAGTTTGGGCCGTTGAAATTCTAGTGAGGTCATCTGCTGGCTGACACAAGAGGAAGGATAGATTTTTTAAAACAATGTTTTTCAACTTAAGATCATTATAGATTCACATGTTTTAGTAAGAAATACAGAGCGATCCTTTGTACCACTTACCCAGTGCTTCCGACGGTAACATTTGCAAAGCTATAGTACAATAACAGGACTAGGATCCTGACACTGATTTATTCAAAAGAAAGACTATTTCCATCGCAGGCTATCTCCTGTTGCCATTTTGTAGTGGCTCTCAACTCCTGCCCCCAGCCTGTCCTTAATCTCTGACAGCTGCCAGCCCGTTGTTCGTTTCTATAGCTCTGTCATTTACAAGAACGTTGTGTAAATGGAAAAACACCGTATGTAACGTTTTAGGCTTGAATTTTTTTCACTTAGCATAATTCCCCAGAGATCCACCCAGGTTGTTGTGGGTATTAATAGTTGATTGTTTATTCTGAGTAATAGTCCATGGTGCAGATGTACTATAGTTAAACTATTTACCCGAAGAAGGACATTTAGATTGTTTCCACTTTTGGCTACTGAGAATAAAGCTGCTGTAAACATTCATGTGTAGGTTTTTGTGCCAGCTTATATCTTCATGTTTCTGGGTTAAATGCCTAGGAGTGCAATTGCTAGGCTGTATTGTCGTTGCATGTGTAGTTTTAAAATAAATTGCCAAGTTGTTTTTCAAAGGAGCTGTACCATTTTATGTTACTACTACCAGAGTCTCAGTGATCCAGTTTCCGTGAATCCTCTCCAGCATTTGGTGTTGTCACTAATTTTAGCCATTCTGATAGATGTGTACGAACATCTCATGGTGGTATTAATTTGCATTTCCTTAATACGGTTTTACGGTTCCATTTTCCTTTTGGTAAATCTTAAAAAAAATATTTTTTAAACCGTCTTCTTCAATTTCCTATCTTATTATTCATTAATGCTAAAAAGCCATTTGATAAAATATCACATTCCTCTTTTCATTTCTTGATGTAACTGTGAGAGAGGGAAAAATGGAAGTCTTGATGTCTCAGTTTTAGCCTGGGTACCAAGGCAGACAATAGGTGCTGAAGCCGAATCTGGCTTCTGTACCCAGACACCGAATTAAATGTCGGAGACAGTGTTTTGGGTGAAGTAGAAAAGAATAGCTTTATTGCTTTGCCAGGCAAAGGGGGCCACCAGTGGGCTCATGCCATCAAAATGTGTCTAGAGGACACATTTGTGGAGGGGGTAGTGAGAAGTTTTATGGTAATGGTTGGAAGAGGCTGTGGTCAGCTTGTGGACATTGTTCCTACTGGTCCATCCTGAGGTCATGGGGAGTAAGCATCATCAGCCTTCTGGTTCCCACCTGTCTGGAGTCTGCGAGCTTGTACGTTACCTTCTCCCACCTGCTGGGGTTTCAGTATCTATAAAACAGCTCAATGATATTGTTCTGTGTATCCCTTGAGGGGGAATCCGGACCCTGCCCCAAGGCTGCACTATTGTTTCTTTAGACTGTTCCTCCCTTGTCTTCCTGTGCAATTAGCAACTGTTTAAAGCTGCTCCTTGGAACTCAGGGAAGGTCTTGGAGGCTAAATGAGGCCTCTTTCCTGTAATCAAGAATGGAGGCCACAGAAAGGCTTCTGTGCCCAAGAGCCCCACGGGGGTCCTGCTCCTTTCAGTGCCAGGCACCCTCACGTTAAAGAAGAGGTGACTGACCACTTACGTCGGACGTGCAAATGTAGAAATGATCAAAGGTCTGTGTTCTTAGCAAATCTTGACTGTCTGAAAATGAAGTTAAACATAGAGGTGCTGACTTTTTGGTGGGTGCTGGTTGGCTTTGACACCCCTGTCCTACACACACTGCCGTGTCCTCCCTGCTGGAGGGGGCTGGGGGGCTTGCTGTCAACCAAAGCCTTGTGAGAGATGCCGATGTTTGTAGCCAGAGCTACTAAGCCAAGGGACTGGAACATCCCTGGCATCTAATGCTCCGTAGAACTGCGACCCTGAGGAATTTTGCCCTATCCTCACAGGGCGTGAAGGTGGCTGCATGAGGGCTAGGGATCTGCTCTGAGTGCTGCCATGTCGAATTCAGAGAAGGAGACAGAGTTTTGGAGGAGAAAGAAAGGGTGGCTTTATTCTTCGCCAGGCAAAGAGGGGAACACAGCAGGCTAGCACCTCAAGAACTGTGCCCTCCTCCCTGGGGAATAGGGAGAGGTCTTATAGTCAGAGCTCGCGGTCAGGGGTATGCCATAAGGATCAAGGCAGTAACAGTCCTGTTCTTCTTTCTTCTGCAGAGTTTCAAAAGGGAGGGGTTGCTGGCAAGATTAGGGGGTGTGCAGGGTATCAGGTGCTTGGTCTCCTTATCCTGAAGAGCTTCTCTGGTCCCTTTCGTCTTGCCTTAGGTGGTTTCTTGGTTGCTCCTCCCTTGATTAGCAACTGTTCGAATCTGCCCTTTGGAGCTCAGGGACCGTCATGGAGGCTGCAGTCTTGCCCACGGGAAATGGGGACAAAAAGACCCTTGTGCCTGGGAGCCCCATAGGGCCCCTTGGGGTTTCATGAGCAGCACAGACGCCTGTTTCGGGGCCAGACGTACACTGTGCAGTGGGAACATTCTGGGTGCTACCTTAGAGACCTTCCCCAAAAGAGGGTCAAGACACCCTCAGCCACACGAGGCTAGAGGTGTTCCCTAAAAAAAGAAAAGCGAGGGCCAGGTGAAGGGTGACGTTGCCTGGGTCTGAGTGAAACTGGGCCGAGCCGCTCAGTGGGGGAGGACACCCGATGGATGTCACAGCATGAAAGCGTGAGTCCCCTTGAGATCTCACTATTCCTAGAGGCACACGCCCTGGAGGGCGTCTCCGCTTACTGCTGTCTGCCCACTGCCCCAACCCTGGAGAAGCCACAGAAAGCCTAGTGAGAACTGCAGGAAGCGGGTTGGGGGGAAAGAGGGAGAGGTCGACCAGTGGCTGAACCTGAGAACCCCCTCGGGAAATTGTAAGAATCCCCATGCCGAAGACGCAATTAAATCAGAGCCTCTTCCTAGCAGGATCCAGGCATTAATCTTTTGAAAATACTCCAGGTTAATGGGAGACAATGTTGAAAAGCCAAAGCTGCAGCCTAGTGCTTTGGTGACCTTGTTAAAATGCAGATTCTGATTCAGTATGTGTGGGGTAGGGCCCGAGATTCTGCACTTCTACCAAGTTCCCAGGTGATGCTGAGACTGTGCTCCTGGACCACGAGGGAGAAGTGTACGGATTATTCTCCCATCCACTCTGCAACTCTCTGAGACTCAGGGAAGTACTGGGTACTAGACTGGGTATGTTAGAGACTGGAAGTGGAAACAGCTTAGCCCCAAGGATGGGTTTGTATGGGAAATGGAGGTCAACTCTACACTTCACTTTCTGCCTCCCCCCACTAGAATTTCATACCAACGTCGTAGTAGCTGTAGTTTTTAAATAGTTCTAAGAGTTTCAAAATCAATACTGTTGACAGATTTCTAGTTGACAGATTTCTATAAAATCGTTGATAGAGTCACTCGCATTTATAGAATAAACTCTCCTTGTTATAATTGAGGTGGAGAGATCATGCCCCCTGGAGCACATGTGAGTGACAGTTCCAGTTCTACCACTTAGTAGCCTTGTGACCTTGGGCAACGACTCAGCTTCCTTCCGTGTCAAATGCGGATAATAGTGACGTAAGGTGGTTGTGAAGATAAATACAAATTATGCACTGAGAACAGCGTCTGGATCAAAATAAGCACCCAGCTAGTATCATAACTTGAACATTGTTAAAATTGTTCAACGATACTATTGGCATTAGTCGATTATATCTCTACATCTATCTAATATTCTGCAACTATTATCATTAATATGATTACGGAACACGGTTACAGTGTACTTTGTGTGGGTTTCTTTTTTTCGTGTAAACTACAGAACTTTATTTTCCCACAGTTCTGGAGGCTAGAAGTCCAAGATTAAGACGGTCTGGGTTAATTCCTTCTGAGGCTTCATCCCTTGGCTTGTAGACGTCTATCTTCTCCTTGTGTCTTCACATCATCTGCCCTCTGGGGATCTGTGTCTACAATGTACTTTGGAGAGTTTTTCTTCCCATCTTTAGACTCTCTCTCACTAGGGACCATTAGTCCAGTTAATAACCTTTAACCATTCGAATCACTCAATGTTAGTCCTTTTTTTTTCCCTTAATGCAGTTTATGGGACTTTATCTAAGTAAATAAATGTATTTTTCACTTTTTAAAGAAACAACTTTCATCTTGACAGTTTATTCTATTTGTGTAAAAAAAAAAAAAAATCTATTACCAATTTCTACATTTGGCTATACTTAGTCCCTTTGCTGCTTTTTGCTATTTTCTATTTCTTACCTTAAGTGCTAGTGTATTTTATTTTCAGTCTCATTTAATTATGGAGATCTTTACAGCTGGACATTTCTGAGTACAACTCTTGCAGTATCAATGTTAGGAGCAAGTTTCTAAATACCAAAGTAATATATTTGGTCACCTTTATATTACAGATTCATCTTGTGTTTTTGGATTTCATCAGAGAAAGTGTACTGGAGGATATGTATCTTGTTAATTTGTTCTTTGTGGCAAAATACAGGGTTAAATTTTAAACGTTCTATCGACTCAGAAGTAGGTGCATCTTCACTCACATTATTAACGTCTGCTTACCCATTCCGCTTTGTTCACCGTCCTATTCAGTTCCCTTTCTGTCCTCATTTATTCCAGACTTCTGAAGACGTGCCTTGCAATTTCCTGCTGGATCTGTGTCCTTTTCGAGTGTTCCTTGTTTACACGAGTTGTTGCTTCATCTGTGCAACTGCTGCTTTGCTTTGTGTCTCCTGGCTGCTGTATTTCCTTCAGTCACGGGGCCTGGTTTGCCCCTCACTACATGATGGCTTTTTATCAGGTTTAATGCTTCTGACCTGAAGTCCATCTCCTGGGATTGCAACTCTGTCACTCCTGTTTTCTTTTGTGTTTTTTTTTTTCCTGATATGTTGGCCCACCCACTATTGTCAGCCTTCCTGTTTGACACTGTGTTTTAAATGTATTTCTTGTAAAGAGCTGTTCGTTTCTTCGTTTTAAACCAATGTTACAGTCTGTCTTTGGATGCAGTTTCTTTTTCTGCTCACATCGTGTATAAGACTCAACACACTTCTTTATTCTTTGTGTTTACCACTTCCGTGTCTTTGGATGCCTCCCGCTTTTGTTTTGGTTGGTTAAATCACACTGCCTGTGGATACATTTTGCTGCATTTTTCTATCCCTTTTAGGTTGACTAGCCATACTTCTTAGGCTTCCCCCAAACAGTCCCTTTGGTTCCCCTCATCTAGGGAATGGTTAATAGAGCCTCTTCAGTCTCAGAAATGTTCCTGCTTGGATGCTGTACTGTATGCTCTTTGGACTTAGTGGTTACTTTGCCTTTCTCCATGTTTATAATCACGCATGTATTTCTTTACTATGATGTGGAAGGCAATTAACTCTTTTTTTTTTTTTTTTTAAAGAAGATGTTGGGGGTAGGCGTTTATTAATTATTTATTTATGGCTGTGTTGGGTCCTCGTTTCTGTGCGAGGGCTTTCTCTAGTTGCCGCCAGCGCCGGACACTCTTCATTGCGGTACGCGGGCCTCTCACTCTCGCGGCCCCTCTTGTTGCGGAACGCAGGCTCAGTAGCTGTGGCCCACGGGCCCAGTTGCTCCGCGGCACGTGGGATCTTCCCGGACCGGGGCTCGAACCCGTGTCCCCTGCATCGGCAGGCGGACTCTCAACCACTGCGCCACCAGGAAAGCCCCTCCCCCCGGAAAATAACTCTTTTATATGGTAATTCTTCACACTCTCCCCTCTCAGCCTAGAAAGAAGAGATCTTATAGTTTCACTTCATTCCTTTCCTACCCTGTGAGCAAAAACTCCCTCCCTCCCTTTCTCCTTGGCCACAAATCTGAGTATTGATCTTTTAGTTCATTTAATTTCAAAATATTATGAGAATGTATTTGCAGTGTCTTTTTTTTTTTTTTTTTTTTAAATGTCAGGAACCCTTATTTAGCATTTATATTAACTCGGGCAGAATATCATCATCTTTGATACCACCCACTGCAGTCTCTCACTATTTTCTCTCTCGGTGATTTCGGGCTTTCTGAGTTTTTGCTATTTGGATAGAGGCTTTCTCAGTTATTTTCTCGATTGGGGTTTTGTGGGTGGCAGGGTCACGGAGTCTTTGCTGTCTTCACATGGCCTTCACCCTGTGACAACGTGTTACTTATCCTGGGTGCGGCTTGGCTGGCGTGGCACCCGCAGCGGCCTGCATCTGTGCGTCTGCCTTCTTCCAGAAGAATCTTCTCTGTTAGGATTCTATTCAGGCTCTTCTGCTGGGTGAGTCCCTCTCTGACAACTGAGGACCTTGGGCAGGTGTTTTCTCTTTCCTGCCCCCTGAGGTCCGGTGGCTGGAACACAGAGGCAGAGTCTCATGAAAACAGATCCACCGGCAGCACACCAACCAGTTGGCAGGTTTCTGGCCCCCTGCTAGGGCCCCAGGAGGCTAGGGCTCTTTCCCTGCAGGGTTGATAGTATGCACAGTCCACTGTTCACTTCCTCCTTAACTCAGTGACGGTGGGGAACTAATACTAACAGACTTTGCTTCGTCTATTTTTAGGCATGGATGATTCCTGGTGTGAGTTCCGCTCAGACAACTATTTCCTCATTGGAGACAGGTTCCTGAGCGCTTTTCCTCTAGGATGTCATTTAGAAGGAAAAAAGGATCGTGTCTGCTTTGTACACTGCATTATCCCGAATCGTGCTAAGAGGGCTGCCTGGCGTAAGTTAGTGAACAAATGGACGCAATTCAGAGATGATGTCCAGTGGTCAGCTGGTGTGAATTTGGAGAAGCAGTTTCTCACAGCAACCTTCCAAGCAACATAGGCTCATTTATTGCAATAGGCAATTTTTTTCCCCTTTAAAAAAGGTGTGGAAGTCTTATCCGACTTACCAAGAAGAATAAACACGACCCATTTGTCATCTGTCTTTCCAATGAAAGAGGATAGATAAAATATAAAGCATATGGTGAATATGAAGAAGTCTTAAGCTTAGAAAAGGGAATTTTTCTAAGAGCCTCCCCAAACAGTGATCCTTCCAAGGATACAAAGATGGACCTCTGGAGACTCTGTTCCCAGTGAGAGAAGTGTCATTGCCAGAGATGAATTTATGGCTGTGAAGTTGGCTTGTCCCTGTGAGGGCATGTGTGATCTGGCTTACAGGAGATCAGCAGCTGAGGCCCTGTCAGACCACAGGGCAGGTGGTCAGTTGTCATCACGTGAGGCTGCAAGGAGGCCTAGATGTGGACAGACAGGCAGCATGATAAGGCCTTGGAGCAATGCTGTTTCTCAAAGCCGTTCTCCTTCCTCTTTGTGCCTAATTTAGAAAGATGGAATAGGGGAAGGCACCGTTCTACCCTCTTACCCCAGGCTCAGCATTTAGACGAATGCTGGTCTTTTGTGCTCTGAACGCGCATTCTGAAAGTAGGCCCATAAAGTATAGTCCACAGGTGCAGATGAAGGAAGGGGAGAAGACCCTTCTGGTGATCTGTGCCAAGAGACGCACATCCTGAATTTTAAGCAATGAGGTCTTGGAAGTGAAGCACTCGACTGATGTGGTGATGCCGTTGCTTTTTCCCTGTGGTTTCATCTTCTCCGTGGTCTTATTTTCAGCGAGTCTGGACATGTTTCAGGTGTCCCCCAAGGGGGGGAAAAGAGCATCCTCGGGTATGCGGGAGAACTGGTGCTGGATGATGGCCTTCTTGACACCATGGCACCATGTGAGGTTGGATTTGCACCTGGGGTCACACAAGTCCATCAGGCAGTGTAGCCACTCCTGTTTCATCCCTTGCTTACAACTTCAATTTCGTTCTCCTTGAGCCTGTAGTAAAGTCACAGGACATATTAAACCCTGATCTCAGCTGTGGCTTGGATGAGGAGAGGGCAGTGTATTCCCCTGATTTTCCTCTCAGCTCTCTGGTTGCTCTTTCTCAGTCTTTTTTTTTTTTTGCTGGGTCCTTCTCACCTCTCTGATTTTAAGCATTGGTCCCCCAGGTGGAATCTGTGGACCTCTTCTCATTGATCTCCACTCCCTCTCTCCCTCGGTAATCCCACAAAGTCTCATAGCTTAGAGTCTGCATTTGGAGTGAATGGTAACGCCAGTCTTTAGATCAAATCCAAATTACTGGCATCAAACGTATTCCTTCCTTTCTCACATCCTATATTTGATCCGGTGTAAGCCTGATGGGTTCCACCTTCGACCTAAATTGATGGTCCATTCATCACCTTTACTGTTATCGCCTTAGTCTGTCCTTAACCTTCATTGGCTTTGGTAAGTCCAGTGGTTCCTCCTCTTTGCCCTCTCTTCCCATCTTTGTATTCTCAGCACAGAAGCCAGAATGATCTTCTTAAGGTAAAAGCAGATAAAGTCACCCCTCTGAAGACTCTCCAGTGGCTCTGCATTTCAGGGAGGTACAAGCCCAGTGCCCCCGTGGCTGACAAAGCCCTGTGCAATCTGGACCCGATGGACCCTGACCCCATCTTGAATCTATGCATCCTCACTCATTTTGCTCCAACTCCGTGGGCCTGTTGGCTGTGCCTTGAATTCAACGCACACACTTCTCACTCAGAGCCTTTGCATGTGCACTTTCCGTCCAGCGACCAAGAAATTTATGCCACACTCCCCAACTTCCTAAGGGAGTTTTCACTCAGATCGCATCTGTTTGGTTTCCTTCACTCTGTTTGAAGATGCAGCTCCTTTAATCTCAGCACTTCCCATTATACTTCCTTGTTTTAACTTTTTTTCTCTTTATTACTCATCACTAGATGACGTGATGGCTTTTTTACTTGGTTACTTCATTTATTGCTAACAGCACCCCGTGGCCACCCCCCACCCATCTCAATAGAATCTGAGCTCTGTAAAATAATGGGTGTTCTTCTGTTTGCTGTAGCCTCAGGCCTTGGAAAAGGTGTATGCAACGTAGTAGGAACTGAGTAAGTATTTGCAGGATGAATGAACGAATGAATCAGTCTCCTCTGAGACTTGGTGTCAGCCACAGTAGCCCTGTGGTGGGAAATGCATTCTAGAATTGAGAATTAGTAGAAATAAGGTTAATAGTCTAAGACAAGTGACAAGAAAATAGAGCAGTGGAAATGGGTGTCATGTGACAAACCTCTACAAATGTAGAAATAAAGTCAGAGTAATCTTCAAAACCAGCCTTGCAGCTCTACCTGTTCAGAGGCTGCTCGTCAGGTAGTGGAGTTTGGTCATGAGTAGTAACGGGATCTTTTGTGTACGTTGGATCTCTGGTCACTCAGTATACATACTTTCATATTTGTGAGTATCCTTGCACACAACAAAATGTATGAGAGTGTGTATGTGTGTGAGTTGAAGGTCAAAATTTTAATAGTGATTATGTGTTGTACTTGGTGGTAGAATTCTAATTCTGGTAGACTAAATTTTTTTTTTTTTTTGCGGTACGCGGGCCTCTCACTGCTGTGGCCTCTCCCGTTGCGGAGCACAGGCTCCGGACGCGCAGGCTCAGCGGCCACGGCTCACGGGCCCAGCCGCTCCGCGGCACGTGGGATCCTCCCGGACGCGGGCACGAACCCGCGTCCCCTGCATCGGCAGGCGGACTCTCAACCACTGCGCCACCGGGGAAGCCCTAGACTAAATTTAAAAAAAATAAATGTGTCTTCAAATTTTTCTGCAACTTGAATAAGTTACTTTTATAACAGGAGAAGATGCTGTCATGATTGTAGCTTACTTTAAATGCATCAGCATATAGAGTGTAAAATTAATGTGTTTGTTACTCAGGTACGAATCAGGAAATCGGAGTTTAGGGTGGTTCTAACCAGGCAGCACATGCTTAAGAAGTGGCCACTCTCAGCAGTTTTATTCCACGTATTTCCCTCAACTAGGCCACTTGGCTAATTAGTTTATTAAATCTCCAAAATGAGCTTTTGTTGTTCAGAATGGTGACCTACTACTTAGCAAGATGAATTTCAGAAGTGGGCTCTCTTCGGTGACAGGAGTTCTGAATACACGGACTGGCTGAAAGTATTTTAGGCGGTCTCACCTATGCCTGGATGGTGACTAAAGCTTTGGTCTTCAGTGTGTAGGGATGATGTTCTGGGCTAAATCGGTCAGTGGCCCCGTGTTCAGCTTTTGATGGCCTGATCCGATAGCCTTGAGGTGAAGGAAGCTTGCCTCTGGATTTTGGTGATTGCCCTGAATGAAAAATTGATAAACAGGTGACTGAATTGATTAAAAAGATAGAAGCCTGAATCTTGATCCCGTTTACAGGTAGGCTGTGAAGACCACCTTTTGTGCTTGATTGCTAATAAGCATTTCGTTGTAAAATGACTGTCTCGCCGAATTGTGTCTCTGAGCAGCGTCGTTCATAACTTGGTACGTTGCGGGGCAGGGGGTAGCCAGCATCTGTCACCGAAAGCGGGCTCTGGCTGCTTGCAGCTCAAAAGCCAGTAAAGAGGCGAGTTGGTGGAAAGGAAAGCTTGCTTTATTTTGGATGCCAGCAACTGGGTTGGGGGGGGGGGGAGGGGAGGGCAGACTCCTGGCCAAAGGCCGACTCCCCCACTGACGATCGGGGGGCAAGAGCTTTTATAGATGGAGGGAGGGGGCTCCATGCAGAAACAGCACAGTCAGCTCTGAGGGTCACCTTGAAATTGGTCATGCGGTGGTCTGACCAGCGTCCTCTTGATTGTTTTGAGTACAGTTAATCTTCAGTGCCAGGGTCGGTTTGTTCGCGTTTTCTTGAGGCCATTCTTGGAATTGTGGCAGCTTAGGTCATGGCCACAGTCTGGTCATCATGTGCTTAACTCCTTCCACGTGGTGGGGCTTTCAGTATCTGTAGGACAGCTCACAGGAGATGGCTCAGAATATTACCTAGAGCCCTTGAGGAGGAACTAAAGGTCCTTGACTGTGCTTAATGACTACACTAGTATTATTTGGTCTTGTTGGACTGTTTTCCTTTGTTTCTGCATTTTCTCACTTCTCAGATTAAACTTATTCTTTGGCTAAAGTTTTTCCACCGACAAAGGCAGGCTGAGGACATGGGTGACAAGGACCGTAGGGTCCTGCTCCATTTCACATCCACCTCAGACTTCTTCAGGTACCAATGTCTACCCAAAGGAACATGATTCCAGTTATGGCTTAAATCCGGTAGTAATCATCTGTGTTTAGAAGGGGAGAGATCTAAAGTTTGCCTGTGAGTCGTCCTCTCGCCACAGTTTTTTAAAAATAAAAATTAACTTTCTGCAGAGAATCATTCAGATGACTTTTATTTAAATATCTGTCATGAAGGTGAAGGAGGAAGCCTTTGAGTTGACTGTCTGCCTGTACTGGTTATTTCAGCACATTGATTCTCTTGCAAGCTTTGGAGATCAAAGCATGTGAAAGATGTAGAAATAATGCTTTTGGTTAAAGATATTAAAAACTGTGTTATGTCTCAGATTCAGTTTTCCATTTGCTGTTTCGCAGGGAGCATTGCTATTTGTCCTTAATTTCGACTAAAAACGTGAGGCAAAATATAATGCACAATTACCATTTATCTATTTTTCCAAAGGCAGGTACGTACGTGGTTCCATTTGAGATTTCTCGTCTCCCTCTGATTTGTATCCCTCTTTGGCACATCATGAAACTGGAAAATGGGCTCTGTGAGCCGCATCTTTTATAAGTCAGGCTCTAGGTCAGTCCTTCAATAGAAGTAAAATGGAAATCTATATCTGCTCCAACTTCAGAAGAATTAAATATGAGCTGCAGTGATTCCTTTTGCATTCAGCAAATATTTCACTTTTTTGTCTCCTTAATACATTGATCATTACTTTTTTATGTAAATGAATGTTTCTGTGACCTCATCCTTTTATGACCTCTTTCCTTGATTGATTTGATGTGATTGGTACTTGATTAAAATATGTTTCCATCCATATTTGCATCATATCATTCATAGATACAGTTGTGGTGGAGGGAAATCCCTTTTCCTTTGATAACTTATGAAATGAATGCTATGCTATACATTTTGAAGGATAATGTACTGCATCTAGTTACAATTAAAAATGGATAAAACTATTCTAATTTTATAACTAACTTGGGAAATTGGTCACTGTACTTTCCAAATGTAAGCTGTGATCTCATCTGTACAACATCCTTTAGATAGAGAGCATTCAAAATGTAATGAGGGGGCTTCCCTGGTGGCGCAGTGGTTGAGAATCCGCCTGCCGATGCAGGGGACACGGGTTCGTGCCCTGGTCCGGGAAGATCCCACATGCCGCAGAGCGACTGAGCCCGTGAGCCATGGCCACTGAGCCTGCGCATCCGGAGCCTGTGCTCCGCAACGGGAGAGGCCACAACAGTGAGAGGCCCGCGTACCGCAAAAAAAAAAAAAAAAAAAAAAAAAAAAATGTAATGAGGTATGTGCCAGCCTCTGTTACAGAAGAAATGACCACTTTATAATTTGTACTTGTCTCATTTCAGTTTGTCATGTTTATCTGATTCAGGTGTTTCAGTCCATCCTAAGCCTCAGATGGCATAACACACACAAAATTGTGCTACTTCCTCTTGTCCATGGTTTCAGATGACATCGTGTGGCCTTGAATTGGTGTTCCTCTAGAAGAAACATGTCACTGTCCTCTGGCTGCTTTCTAGATATATTTCTTTTCAGTTTTTAGACGTTTAATTATGATGAATTTTGGCAAGAATTTCTTTGGGATTATCTTCCAGAGAGTTTCCTTAACTTCTTAAATCTGTTTATGATCTTTGCTAAACTCAGTTTTTTTTTGCGGGCCTCTCCCTGCTGTGGCCTCTCCCGTTGTGGAGCACAGGCTCCGGACGCGCAGGCTCAGCGGCCACGGCTCACGGGCCCAGCCGCTCCGCGGCACGTGGGATCTTCCCGGACCGGGGCTCGAACCCGCGTCCCCTGCATCGGCAGGCGGACTCTCAACCACTGTGCCACCAGGGAAGCCTTAAACTCAAGTTTTTAACCATTTATTCAAATACACTTTAAGCCCCACTGACTGTTACCCTCTTCCTGAGTATCCAAGGAATGTTGGGCTTTTGGTTTTTGTCCCACAGGCCCCCAGGGCTCTTTTTTCTACAGTGTTTGCTCTGTTAACATAGGGGTGAATTTTATGGATCTGTCCCCAAGTTCACTGATATGTACTGTTCATTCCAGCTCATCCAGTGAATTTGTTTCCATTTCTGTTACTGTACTTTTCAGGTCTACAATTTCAATTTATTTCCTTTTTATAACTCAATTTCTTTGAGATTTTCTATTTTTTCATTTGTTTCAAAAGAATTTGTTATTGGTGGTTGAGTTGCTTTGGGGATGGTTTATCATCCTCATCAGGTAACTAACATCTGACCTTAATGTTCACATCAGTTGATCTTTTTTCATTCGCTTTGTGATTTTCCTGCTTCTTAGTATAGTGGGTGAATTCCAGTTGTATCCTGGACATTTTGATTCTTAGGTTACATCAGATCTTTCTTTCTTTTTTTTTTTTTTTTGTGGTACGCGGGCCTCTCACTGTTGTGGCCTCTCCCGTTGCGGAGCACAGGCTCCGGACGCGCAGGCTCAGAGGCCATGGCTCACGGGGCCCAGCCGCTCCGCGGCACGTGGGATCCTCCCGGACCGGGGCACGAACCCATGTCTCCTGCATCGGCAGGCGGATTCTCAACCACTGCGCCACCAGGGAAGCCCAGATCTTTCTTTCTTAATTTATATTTTATCAGGCATTCACCTGTTTAAGTTTGGCATGAAAGTCCGAGTCTGCCTTTGTTGGTTATGGTTCTAATGACAATTATCAGAGTGTTTGTCTTGGTATTTTGAACTGCTTGATTTATCTTGTGCTACTGAGTCTCCCGTAGTCTGTGCTGCTGAGGGATGAGATGGGGGCCAAAGAAGATTTCTCAGTCCAGGGTGTCTCTTGCCTGTAGGTGGGAGAACCCCTCAGGCCCTCAGGGAAAGTATTTCCCTGGCCAGGTACTTTTTGCTGTAGGATCCTCTCTACCTGCATTTGTGATGGCCGGAGCCCCCTTGCTTCTGATGCTGGCCTCCCAGTGTCTCTTGGCATCTAAGGGGGGGAGGGTCAGGCCCCGTGGTGAGTGGGAAAGGAGGGCGTTTCCTTGGGTGCTTGTTGATCCTTTTTGCCAACAGGGTTTGCCTGTCCTTGAAAAGACTCCTGTTCAATCCATGGAAGAAAACACCTGGTTGCTTCCTCGGTTAGGATTTGGGTTGGTGACCTGGGTCTGTTTCTTCTATTGGGTGGGGCATCGTAAGTTACCCTCGTGCTACATTGTTTTCTAGTCCTAAATTCTTAACTAGTTTCTCTTTTTCATCCCACCTTTTTGAGTTCTCCTTTTGTTCTCTTGTGCACCGTTTCAGAGTTTATATTTGTACTTAGAGGAGCAGGGAGAGAAAAGATGACGTCACCCTTGAACAGGTCAGAAGCCCTCAGTGCTGGAATGTGGATCTCTGCAGAAGCATCTCTTAAGAAACCACAGGCTTCACCAGTGTGCTAAGAAAGACGAATCTAGCAAGGCAGCTGGCATTTCTCCACCTCTTCTTTTGGGGATCGTTCATGTTCTTTCCCGCTCCTTTGTCTTCCCTTCTTTTTTCTCCGATTTAGCAACTAATAGGAAAGTTTTGCACAGCCAAAACTTTTGAAAGAGAATTCTGATCATTCCTTTTACTTACTGCCTTTGCTCTTCAGGTTATTTTGCTTCTCATGTAGCTGTCATTTCAGAAGGTTAGGTAATGTTTTCTGAGCTACTGTCCAGAATGTGGATATAGAAATAAATTGGTAGTTATAGCCCTAAAAATTTCAGCATTGTTGTTCAGAACCTACAGCTGCATATAGCTCTAATAATTTTCCGTGTGTTTAGATTTATTTTCAAACATACTAATTGCTATCCTTTGAAATAGCAGTAAACCCAAGGGTATGAAAAATGATAAAATAAGAATTTTAGTTTAAAATCTTATTTCCATTATCTGTAATAGAAATCGAAAGTAAAAACTGGTTTATAATTTTATTCTACTTCAATTCTAAAATATTTAGAATTAGATTAATTCTTCAAACTCATTTTCAGGGTTCAGTTAACCTTGCAGACGCATAGCAGGACTAAGGATTGTTTAGCTAAAATGTCAAATACGCTCACCTCTTGAGCAATGTGATTGCTGGTGGTTCCCTGAAGGCCTTGGGAATTCAAAGTGTGGGGATGTGGATTCGAAGTTATGTATGTGCTGCCTATTTCTTTTGAGTAATAAGGTGTGGCATTTTTTTTCTGATTCTCTTCTGTGTTCTTTATAGAGCATCACAGTAAGTGCTGTGTGTTAAGTGGTTGTACACACTGCTCTGGTGATGGTTTAAATGGACTTTGGTTTCTATTAGAGGGACTCTCCCATTTTATCTTGTATAAAATATAAGGTAGGGGCTTCCCTGGTGGCGCAGTGGTTGAGAATCCGCCTGCCGATGCAGGAGACACGGGTTCGTGCCCTGGTCCGGGAAGATCCCACATGCCGCGGAGCAACTAAGCCCGTGAGCCATGGCCGCTGGGCCTGTGCGTCCGGAGCCTGTGCTCCGCAACGGGAGAGGCCACAACAGTGAGAGGCCCGCATACCGCAAAAAAAAAAAAAAAAAAAAAAAAAAAAAAAAATATATATATATATATATATATATATATATATATATATATAAGGTAGTTTATCTTAGTTTTTATACTTTTGTGAAAAATAGTCTCAGGACGTTCTTAATTTGGACTGATTATCTTATTTGTGCATTAACTATCTTAAATATAGTTTTAAGAATAGACTGACAGGGAAGGAGGATAGAAGCCTGGTTCAGACCAAACAACACAGGACCCATAGGTCTTCTGTAATAAACACTATTTAAGTTTTGACATGTTCACAGCTAAGATTAGTAGTATACTTTGGGTCACGCGCTCTTCTGGATTGAAGCAAATGCCTTGCTATCTACTTAGTTGGAGTGAGTTGGCAAAATAATAGAACTCTGCACTGTAAGTGGACCTTCTAATTCTTGACCGAACATCCAAAGGCATGCCTGTTTTTCCTGAAGAATCATAATTTCTTTAATGTTAGTGCCATATTTATGGGAGACTTTCTAACTACTTAACGCTTGTTCTGGAGCAAAGAGCCTTCCTAGCGAATGCTCCCCGTTGGGAATCAGAAATACTTGCCCCGCTGCTCAGGCTAGGGAAGGGATGAAAAGGGCTTTCAAGCATGAGGACGAATGATGTTAAAACCTCAATTAATAATTAAGAATCTCATGTTTTAAAAGACTTTCCAAAGAAAATATTCACCTTAAAGTGTCTGCTAGGATCAAATTCTTTCACCCCCTTGTGCTGGATTGTCAATCTATAATATGCCTCTCACATTTCTTCAGTGGCTTGTGGGGCCAGAATGTGTATAATTATAACTGAGAAAATATCTCCCCTAGTTCCTTTTCTTGTCCTCTTCCTCCTTCCAATCTCATCATCGTTGTAGTTATTATCATTATCAAACTACCATTTATTGATAAACTGCTGTGTCAGGTACTGTGTTGGTACTTGAGAGGCCTCTTGGTACAAAATATTATTATGCGTTATTAGCATGTATTATAAGAGTTTATCTGGAGGTCTTTTTGGGAATATATTGAAACATTAACTTTAAAAATTCTTGATTGAACATAAAGGGGAGAGGGATAAATTAGGAGTTTGGGATTAATATATATGCACTACAGTATATAAAATAGATAACCAAGAAGGACTTACTGTAGCACAGGGAACTATACTCAATATTTTGTAATAACCTATAAGGGAAAATAATCTGAAAAAAATGTATGTATAACTGAATCACTTTGCACCTGAAACTAACACAACATTGTAAATCAACAATACTTCAATTAAAAAAAATTTAAAAAGTGGAGTTTTATGATACTAGATACCTAATAAGTTTCTTCTAGGTATGTAATTCTCACTAATGGACTCAATATCACAATTTGGAGATTTAATAATATAAACAGTAAATAATTAACGGTAAGTTCACTTTTTCTGTGTGTAGTTTCTATGGTCAGACTCTCTTAGTGAATTACATGCATTATCCCAACCTTAAAAATCTATGAAGTAGCAAGCAGTGGTATTCTTGAGCAAAGGCAGAAATACAACTTAGGTGATTTTCCTGTGGTTACATAGCTAGTATGTGCTGAAGCTGGAATTGAAATCCATGTCTGTTTACAGCAAAGAATCAGGAAACTTGGCAGACATAGACTCTAGTTTACTTTAGTTAATTTTAAACACTTGATAGAGAATTCTTTGAATTCTCATTCATTCTTGTAAGTGAAGAAAACCACAGGTGTTTTTTCCTTCTTGATTTGACTGTTCTTGAACTTGAGAGAGGATTTTGCTTATTCAGCAGGTTAGTGTTCATGACCACGTTTTTCATATTCAGTGGCAGAATTTTCTGTAGTAGTCCACAACTACTGATCAGGTCTCTGGATATCATGTCGGTTGGAGAGCACAACTGGTCTTAAGTCATGTGACAGGTGAACTTAAAAATCCATATGCATGATCACCATCAATTTTTGGTACCTCACCCCTGTTTGGGCAGTAGGTGTCCTCTGGCTTCCAGCAAGCATTGTAAGCATCAGGAGCGCCCTCTGACATTTCTGACCACGCCAGTCCAAAGCTTTATCTCCATGTCACTTCTGTGACATTGATTTAGAGAGCAGGAAAACATAGGCAAGATCTTACTTAGTGTGTATCCTTATCAATCCAGTGTTTGTGTCCTTTTCCATCTTTTCTTTCAAGAGGTTCCAACAACCAGCACATCGTTTCTTTCTTGCCATATCACTAACTCGAATTTTACTTTTGAATTTTCACGGACCATTCTTTCTCATTGTACTTACCTTTTCGGAGTCAGTTGGACACTTTATGTTTAGCTCTGATAGAGAAGAAACTGCCTTGGAATGATACATCCCTGAAGTGAAAATCAAGCCCTCTTTTGCCAGATGTGCTGTTCCATCCCTTCCTTGCCCCCAAACACCTGGAAACCACTGATCTTTTTACTGCTTCTTACACTTGCAATCACACAGTATGTATCTTCTTAATGACTGGAGAGCTCAAAACATTCTGAATAATAATCTACTTCATGAATATACCACAGTTTATCCATTTACCTGTTGAAGGCCATCTTGCTTGATTAGTTTTGGGTGATTCTGAATAGGGCTACTATAAACATTTTCATGAAGGATTTTGTGCGGACATGAGTTTTAAGATCAGTTGGGCAAGTAACTCATTCTATAAGAAACTGTCAAACCGTCTTCCAGAGCGGCTGTACCAGTTAGCATTCACGTCAGCAACATGAGAATACCTGTTTTTCCACATCTTTTCCGGAAGTCGGTATTGTCAGTTTTTTTTGGTTTTATCCAAATAGCTATGAAGTGGTATCTCATTGTTTTAACTTAACATTCCATACTGACAGATGATGTGGAGTGTATTTTAATACACTATAATCTTCTTCGGTGAAGTGTCTATTCATATCTTTTGCCCATTTTGAAAATGGAATGTTTTCTTGTAGAGTTCTATCACTAAAAAGTTTGAATTTTGACATTATTTCAGATTTACACAAAATTATAAACACTTTACCAATTATTAAAATATAAATTTCATCAGATGTACAAAGTGCTAACATCTTTTTTAAAAATTAATTTATTTTTGGCTGCGTTGGTCTTTGTTGCTGTGCGTGGGGTTTCTCTAGTTGCGGCGAGCGGTGACTACTCTTAGTTGTGATGCGTGGGCTGCTCATTGCGGTGGCTTCTCTCGTTGCAGAGCATGGGCTCTAGGCACGCGGGTTTCAGTAGTTGTGGCTCACAGGCTCTAGAGCACAGGCTCAGTAGTTGTGGCGCAGGGGCTTAGTTGCTCCACGGCATGTGGCATCTTCCCGGACCAGGGATCGAACCCGTGTCCCCTGCATTGGCAGGAGGATTCTTAACCACTGCACCACCAGGGAAGTCCCTAAAGTGCTAACATCTTAAAAAACCCCAAACTTGATAAAGGTTATTAAACTCTAGGACTTGTTTAAATTTTGCCAATTGTCAGTAATGTTCTCTTTCTGGTCCAGGATCAAAACTAATATCATGAATTACATCTAGTTTTCATGTCTCCGTGGTATCTTTTAGTCTATAACAGTACCTCAGTCTTTGTGCTTTAGGTCCTTCAGAGTTTTGAAGAGTACTGGCCCAGTTATTTGGTAGTATATGCCCTGCCTTTGGTTTCTGACTTTTCTTTATAACTAAATTCATGTTGCACATTCTTGGCAAGAATACCACAAAGTGACAATGTGTCCCTCTCAGTGCATCATATCAGGAGACCTATAGGTTGATGTTTGCTGTTGTTCAGTTAATGGTGATATTAACCTTAATCTTCTGGATAAGGTGTTGTCTGCTAAGTTTCTCTGCAAGTTTATCATTTCTTTTTGTAATCAATAAATAGCTTATGAAGACATTCTTGGAGGCCATGTAAATGCCCTGGTTTTCATCAGAATTTAGCATACTCAGTTTACTGTAAGTGTTACTTGGCTGTTGCCAAATGGTGATTTCTCTGTTTTTATTTTTCTTTATACATTTGTTACTTGGAATTATACTACAGAAGAGAACTGTTTTCTCCCTGTTTATTGAATTGTTATATCAGTATACTCTTCTGGTTTCTCGTTCTGTTCTGTGGGGTATAATCCATTACTACCATTTTGTTCTGATTGGTTCAGATCTGGCTATTAGCAGCCCTTTCAAGTCGGCTCCTCTGCTTTTTTTTTTTTTTGCGGTACGCGGGCCTCTCACTGTTGTGGCCTCTCCCGCTGCGGAGCACAGGCTCCGGACACGCAGGCTCAGCGGCCACGGCTCACGGGCCCAGCGGCTCCGCAGCATGTGGGATCTTCCTGGACCGGGGCACGAACCCGTGTCCCCTGCATCGGCAGGCGGACTCTCAACCACTGCGCCACCAGGGAAACCCTATTCTTTATTTTTTAAAAACAGAAAAAAAATTTTTATTGAGGTATAGTTGACTTACAATGTGTTAATTTCTGCTCTACAGCAAAGTGATTCAGTTATACATACATTCTTTTTCATATTCTTTTCCATTATGTTTTATCACAGGATATTGAATATAGTTCCCTGTGCTCTACAGTAGAACCTTATTGTTTATCCATTCCACGTATACTACTTTGCATCTGCTAATCCCAAACTCCCTATCCTTCCCTCCCCACTCCCCACCCCTCAGGGCAACCACAAGTCTCTTCTCTATGTCTGTGAGTCTGTTTTGTAGGTATGTTCATTTGTGTCATAGTTTAGATTCCACATGTAAGTTATATCATATGGTATTTGTCTTTCTGACTTCCTTCCCTTAGTATGGTAATCTCTAGGTTCATCCATGTTGCTGCAGCTGGCAGTGTTTCATTCTTTTTTCTGTGGCCGAGTAATGTTCCATTGTGTGTGTGTGTATATTATATATATATATATATATATATATATATATATATATATATATAAAACATCTTCTTTATCCATTCATCTGTTGATGGACATTTAGGTTGTTTCTAAATCTTGGTTATTGTAAGTAGTGCTTCTATGAGCATAGGGGAAGCACCAGTTTTGAGTTGGCACCTTCGGAGGGAGTGAACCATGGATTGGAAATTTCTACTTCTGAAGTGGCAAGCTTAGGGGATGCAAACCAATGAGAATCAAGCTCCAGTTGCACATGATAGGTTCAAAAGAAAAAAAAAAATCATTAAAAGTGCAGCCACTGTGATGGGGTACATCTTGATTGCTTAGGGGATGCTTGATATTTGCCTTCATGACACAGGGATCTAAGGTCAGAGCTGAGTAATGGCCAAGTCAAGGCCCTGGCCAGAAGCACTCATCTCCACTGTATTAACTTAGGATCCGTTACAGCCACATGCAGAAAAAAAAAATTATTGGACCATGAGTTTCTCTGATCTTGATGAGTGAATGGGACAGGTGGTGGATGCAACTCTTTGTTTACCTAGTACACTACCATTCGGGGCACTTTTTTTTAGAGAGCCTAAATATTAACGAGGTTTACATCATTTGACTGCTGTTTAGTTGAGGGCGGTTGGTTTAAGTTTTAATTATGGTACAAAAATGATCAGTTTTGGTCCAATTGAAAAAACTGTGTTCAGTGAAACTCTGTGCCCCTGGAGACTGCAGTGTCAATTCATGAAACTCAGAGCTGAGGGAGGGAAATGTCCCATAGATGTTCACAGGCAACGCATTCTTTTGAACTTCATGTGCCTTTTTTGGGTAGTCTTTCTGGTTGAGACCTCAATTCCTTGCCCTGATATTAAATGTTACTCCAGATGGTTTTAAACCTTCTCTTACATTAAAAACTTAGGGTTCAGATA
Source organism: Kogia breviceps (assembly GCF_026419965.1). NCBI lineage: Eukaryota > Metazoa > Chordata > Mammalia > Artiodactyla > Physeteridae > Kogia > Kogia breviceps. The sequence goes on along the minus strand of NC_081324.1, from coordinate 6,488,523 downwards.
ACAGTATCACTTAAACACAGTGTGATATATCCTGTACCTCTTCTACTCTTTCTTAATATCACAACAAAGCTTACTTTTTGCCTGTGATTTTGTTTTTGTCACCATAGGATTTTCCAACAATCTTTAGTAAATACTATTCCAAATAGAAATTTATATCTGTGGTATTTACTTTGGATGGTAGCCCAGGATATGAATATTTGTTAATTGGTATATTTCATATTTTAAAATCTTCACATGCCATAGGTAGAACATACTACGTTGTGCTTAAATTATGGTAGATGAAGCCACTGAGTCCTACAGCTGCTGAGCTCTCTCTATGCATTGTCACGTGTAATGCTTGGAATATTCATCCAGCATGTGTGCTGCGGGCAAGGCCCTGTGTGCTAAGTGTTGAGGGGAAGCCAGATCCAACGAAACATGCCCGCTGTCCTCATGAGACTTCAAATGTGGCAGGAGAAACAAACACTAGTATCACCCAGATAAACAGCATTTGTGAGCTGTGTGAAGTGCTATAACAGTATAGAGGCTGAGTGAAGCCTTCCCCCAGGAAGGAACAGTTGACCTAAGAATTGAACAATGTTGAGTACAGGAGATCTTGTAGATGGGTGGGTACCATTTTGGAGCCCCTGGGACAGGAGGTGGGGTGGCTGGATCTGAGGAATGGACAGAGGTACGTGTGGCCGGACGGAAGTTAGAGGGATGTGATTTGTGACTTATTTTCACATCTTAGGAAGAGCACTGCACTTAGTGGGGAGCAGGAAGTGGGGAGCCCGCAGGAGAGTTCAGACAAGAGAAGCTGGGTGGCAGTGGTGGCGCTGTCGGAAAGGGGACCCTGGTCATCTGGAGGCAAAGCCCAAGCTCATAAACAACACACTCCTGAAACCCTAACTTCTCTTTCAAACACTGCACGCTCTGGGTGCTTAACTAAGGGGACACTCGTGATGTCCGATCCTCCCTTGCACAGCTATCTAGTAAAAGTGGAGCGTTCCATATTTTTCAGGCTGGTGCCTGAATTCTTCTCCCTGGTAATTCTCCACCCTGACTGCACCTTGCAATCAACCTGAGAGCTTTTCAGTTTACCTAGTCCTGGGCTCCACTCCCATGGATCCTAACTCTGGGATCCATGGGTTTGTGTTACAGCACAGACGTTTGTATCTTAAGAAGTACCCCGGCAGATTCTGTTCCGTAGCCTCAGTCAAGAATCCCTGTTCTGGCCCCTCCAGTTTCTTTTAGGGAGCTTGCTACGTGGGTAAGCACTTAAACTGTGTCTTAGGATGAACATGGGATGTTCCCAGAGGTCAAACTTTTAGATTAAAGAAACTGGTGTCCTTCCAACGACATAGATTTTTATATTAAAATATAGAGATTAGGGCTTCCCTGGTGGCGCAGTGGTCGAGAGTCCGCCTGCCGATGCAGGGGACGCGGGTTCGCGCCCCGGTCCGGGAGGATCCCACGTGCCGCGGAGCGGCTGGGCCCGTGAGCCGTGGCCGCTGCGCCTGCGCGTCCGGAGCCTGTGCTCCGCAACGGGAGGGGCCACAACAGTGAGAGGCCCGTGTACCACACACACAAAAAAGAAATAAACAGATAGATAGACAGATATTAGCATACACTTTGTAGTAAGATGACTGAAGTCTGAACATACCCTGGGTTTGATACCTCTTTTTGGTGGTCCCAAAAGTATTCTCCTAGAGCGCCATGACAGCAGGAAGGAAATGGGGAGTCTGTGCCCGACACGAGTTGTTTGGTTAGTTTCCCTCTTCCCAAATCAGATTCCTCAGGAGAGCTGCTCTTGAAGCAGAATCAGCAGACATATTCACAGCCCATTTCTTTCCGTGGCATAATTACACATCACTGTAAGTTCTGTAGCTATCTTCCCTTCATGTTGGCACTAAATTACTGGCTCGAAATGCCCTTTCCTCGGTGAGGTGGAAAAGAACATGATATCTGCCGTCCTTTCCTGCTGAAGAGCTAATAATGAGAAAATATTATGCTGTCTTTGGCAAGCAGAGACCCCCAGGAGATATCTAAAGAGTTGTTTTGACTAGCATTTCATTACACTTGGAAACCTTTATCATTTTAACTCACTGAAAAAAAAAAAAAAAGGTTTTTTTCTGGTCTTTAGAAGTTTAGAAATATTTTTGATTATTGGGTCCAAGACTAATCCCTTGGAGTTTAACAGCCACCAGGTTCTAAATTGACTAAATCATCTTTTATATTAAATCCAATGGGGAGAGATCATTGATATCATTCATTACTATATAACAGTGATTCTTGTGGAGACCATAGATCTTTCAGGGGTCTAGTTTCCTTTTTTATAATCTCCTGATTTCTTAAGATGATTTTACCAAGGTTTATTAGAATTTATAGAGTATCGTATCCCAAGGCTTTTTTGTGATATCAGAATTAAGTGATAATTACCTTTACTATTTGAAACCCATAGGGTCATGTCTACCGCTCTGCAGTATTACGAATTGGAGACATTTAACTCGGTAACACCTGCTGCATTTATTCTCTGGTGTATCCCGTCTGTACCTTCCCTTCACTCACCTATTTCCTGCTCTGCTGTGATAGTTTGGCTGTCACTTTGCCTAAGTGTTAGTCCTCAGCTATTCAGACAGTGTTCTAGGTTTTGCTGTGTTACAGATGTGATTAAAGTACGTAATCAGTTGACTTTAAATAAGGGAGATTATTCCAGATAATCTGAGGGGGCCTGATTCAATGAGTAGAGAGGATTAGGAGTAGAATTGAGGATTCCCTGAGGAAGAGGAAATTCTGCCTTTGGATAGAAGCTTCAATTCGTGCCCAAGAGTTCCTTCCTGCTTTTCCTGATGGTCTACCCTGTGGTTTTTGACCTTGCCTTGCCAGCTCCCCGCAATCTTCTTAGCCAGTTCCTCGCACTATCTACCTTAAAGAAAACCTCCTTCCAGCTCTGTGTCTGGCAGAAGCCTGCCCTGATGCACACACCTTCTGATCTGCGAGGCCCTCTCTGTGCTCCTTCTATCCAGGCATGCTCCAGAGCAGTGCTTTTCACACTGGAATCTCCATCAGAATTGCCTGAACATCTTGTGACATAGAGATTCTGTTAGAAAGTCTGGGGGTGGGGCCTGAGTGTCTGCACCGCCAACAACCTCCTAGTTGGGAGATTTGGTGATCTTCCTTGTTCAAATGCCAAATAGTAACTACCTTAGGCTCCGTGGGCCATAAGAGTTCCGCTTATCTCTGCGACTGCAGTGCAAAAACTGTCATAGACCATATGTAAACAAATGGACACGGTTTGTTCTAATAAAGCTTTATTTACAAAACAGGTGACAGGCCAGGAGCACTGAAGACTTCCAGTACCTGTCTGAGATTCTGCCAGTGCTGTCGGTTCAGGGGCTACACTTTTCGGTGGCAACATTTTAGAGCAGCGGTTCAGAGCTGTACTGTATACATTTTTGTGAAGTCTGTGTGGTCTGGTGGTGTGCTGGAGTCGTCTTCTACCCCCTCAGGAAAGCCAAATCTTAAATACTTGGGAATTTAGTGAGCCAGTTGTTACCAAACAGTTACTACATTGAAACTGACCCTCGTGGAAGTATTTGTGCCGTGGAAATCAGCAAATGCTAAAAGCCAGGACTTTTAATTGTTTTTCTTCCGGGAACCATGGGGCTGTTTAGCAGCAAACCATTGGTGTTAACTCACTTCAGGGTTATTGACACTTTGAAATTCATCCAGGTTGAAAGAATTATAGAAATATATTTATATAAAATGGCAAATGAAATAGTTCAGCTGACATTCATTAAATATTAAAGTTTGACTTTTGGTCTTTTGTTAAACATCAGGAATGAGGTTCATCTGGTTCCTTTTCCTGCCCATGGAAAAATAAAAGCTGATTCAAAAATATCTGTGGGTTTCGGCCCTTGTCTTTCCCTTTAGCGTGTGAAAAAGTACCAGCAGCCTTTCAGACACAAAGGGTTGGCCAACTAAGGACGTAAAGGCCGCCTCATTTGTTTCCCTCATGTGTCTTCTCTGTTCAGGGAGAGGCACACAATACTGAAAATGACTTCTTGTTGAGAACAAACGATTTATTTTCAATTCAGTTGACATTATCTGTTTTCTTCCTGGGACTTGAAAGCGATATCTTTTTAGTAGATGTTAGTGTCACCCCCGGTAGAAGTATGAGTTAAATTTGTAAGCATTTAGTATTAAAAGCATCCTGAAAAAGTTCCCACTCATCTTTTCATTTTGTAAATAGATCCCTGGAGCCTGAGAGACGAAATAAGTAAGTGACGGAAATGTCATAGCCTCTTAACAGCAGAGCTGGGCATGCCCTCAGCCTGCCTGCCTCCCTGGACAGTGTATGTTCTATTGTCCACTAGCCTTGTCCCGGGTTTCCTAGCTCTTCCTATGCACCAGGCTGGGTGCTAGGCTCTGGGCATACAATGTTGAGGAAAAGATGTCCCTGTTCTCAAGAAGCTTACAGTCTCCTGTAAGTAAAACGGTAATTCCAGTGTGTTAGATGTTTTAAGGCAGGTGGGAAATACGTTCTGCAGAGGCATAGAAAACAGAACAAAGACCTCTACAAGGATGAGAAAAACTTCCGACAGTAGGAACATTGATTCTGTTAACATGAATGTTGAAGAAATAAATGAATGGGATAAAATAGCCCTACATCTCACGGTGATGGCCTTCTTGTAGATCAGGTCTTTGCCTTACTCTCACTCTTTCCAGTAAAGGAGCGGCTTCTGTAGAGATGCTTGTTGAGGGATGAGAAGGGAACTCCTTGAGGTCCACGTATCCCCCAATAAAAACCATACACTTCCAGGGACAGCAAGGACAGAGTCCGAGGGAGGTATAGTTATCAAATAATCTATTAAGTTGAAATCCAGCACCTCAGGGTGTGAAGAAGACAGAGGCTGGATGGTGGTTTCTGTGGCTTTCAAGGACTCGGCTGTTGGCTGTTAATTGACAAAGCTGCTTGCATTGGGCTCCTCAGCTTACCTTCAGAGGTGAGCTGTGGTGGATTGCCCTGGCCCCTGAAAGACAGCTGTGCACATCTCCCAACTTTCCTGTTCCTGAGGCCAGGTGGGCAGCATGCGATCAGCCCTGATGGCAGTGTTTGACCTCGGAAACCAGCAGACCTCACTGATGAGGGACTAGGGTTGGATTGTTTGTGTGAGAGTGTGTTTATCGGCCTCTTGTCATCCATTTGTCAGTTTCTACAAACTTGTGGCAACGGGAAGGAAGAGGTGAGTGGACCGAAGGTGAAGTAAGGACCGAGTGGTGGAGAGATGGGGGGATACTGGGCTGGGGCTGGGTGGTGGTCATGTTGGCTATGGTGCCTAAGTGGCTGACGTGTAGCAGACCTTCCGGGTGTGGGATCATGGAACCAGAGAAGGACAAGAGCGGTTGTCCGTGCCCTGGTCGGGGGGCCAGGTCACCTGCATCTCACGACCGGCCTCTTGGGAAGCCGGTGCCCGCGGGAGTGTGCGCAGACACCTGTGTGTGGAGAGAAACCCGTTCAACACACGGATCATCCCTGAAGGCACTGCTGTGAGCTCGATGTCTTTATGAGTCTGGACGCGTTCTCTGGCCTTCTCCTTGCTCAGCTTGAAGGCAAAGCTTTAGGAATTCAGAGAAACTCTAAAACTTGCCCTAGAGTTGCCTCCATGTTGGACTCGGCTCTCTCCCAAAATATGTAGTGATGTTTAATTTAAACTTGTTAACGTGTTTGTTTAATGAGAGATTGCATCTTAAAAATGAGAACAAATTGAGCTTCACATCTTGGCTCCAGCGTTTATTGTTGGTGTGTTACTGGATTCCTTCCCCATTTACCTGATACTTTGCAGCTGTGCCCTTCCCCATCTTTGACTCTCCCCTCCCCCCACCCTCTGTTTGGAAATGAGCCTTGTGGTTGGTTTGTTACAAGGAGCATTTTGCCTCCAGGTGAAATCAATAATGTTGACCACAGAGAGCTTTGCCTGACCAGAGAGATTTTGTGCATTCATATTTGGGCATGTCTCTCTTCCTAACTTAATTCTTTTTTTTTTTTTTTTTTTGCGGTACGCGGGCCTCTCACCGCTGTGGCCCCTCCCATTGCGGAGCACAGGCTCCGGACGCGCAGGCGCAGCGGCCACGGCTCATGAGCCCAGCCGCTCCGCGGCACGTGGGACGCTCAACCACTGCGCCACCAGGGAAGCCCCCTAACTTAATTCTTGTTTTCTATTTTGCTTAAGGGACTTATAACAATGTCATCTGGGAGATATTAAGGTCTAACTGGACAAGCTTCTCTTTGCGTTGCTTTCATGTTGTCAGGCGCTACAGGCTGTGGGTGTTGAATGGTAATGGGGTGCCGCGTTCGGGCAGTCCCTCCATCTTTGAACCTCTCCTTAGGGCAGCAGGGCTCCAGATACAAACTCAATGGACCTCGGGCTGAACTCTGTATTTCCTCAGTGTACTTCAGAAATGATATTAAAATTGATTGTGGACAGATTTGATTTTCAGTAATATAGTTTCGTACAGATGACTAAAAGGGGACTTGGGGGCTTGTGTTTTGGTCACTTAATTAAACCTCTCGTACTCACTTCTTTATTTTAGCTTAAGTCAGAAGTGCCCAAAGCTAATTTACTTAGTCGTGGATGAGACCATGGCTGTGCATTCTCAATCCTGAATAATTATTTCCCTTACTAGCTATTGACCTTGTAAGTCAGGGAATTTGAAATGCAGCCCTTTGAAAACCAATTTCCGAATATAGATCTTTCCTTGTGAGTGTGATTTTGGGCACTACTTTCATTAAACTGTTCAGAGATCTAATAATTAAAGTATTCCCCCAAACACAGCATCTGATACTTAAAACTGCAAGCTAAAATACAGGAAGGAACTTATAAGACCTAGGAAATTATTTGCACAAATTCCATTTTGAATATTTAAATTCCCCAAGGTAAATATACATAGATATATGTGAAAGAAAATAGAACAGTATATACCATGCTAGAAAGTAAGACAATACATTATTTATATTATTAAATTTTTTCATCATAATTAGGAAAATTTTCCATACTTAAAATATTTCTAACATAGATGAAAAGTTTTAAACCATATATCACTAGCAAATTATGAAATTTGGGCAAGTTTTACTCAGTGATTTTAACTATTGAGTCTGTTTGTATTTTATATCTTGTACATAGGAAATATATTTACAATAAACACGGAACAGGCTCTATATTAATTTATTACCATTTTATTTCAAATGTACAACTAGGTGTTAAGACTATGATGTTACTTTCTTTGAAGTGCCATTTTAGAGAAGAAAAGCAATAATACTGATGCACAGAGAATCAAAGTAAATTAATCTGATAATATAAGTGAAATGAACAAGCTGTACAGTATAAATATTTTAATCACTTCTTGATCCAGAAGTACCATGTCTACAAAATGAGCAATTACGTCCTACCTCTTGGGAGTCGACTCTAATTACAAAGCAGTAGGAAATTACTAAATGTTAATATTGTAAATATCAAACATCAGGCCCTTGAATTTTCCTGTGATCTTTTAAAATATAACAAATACTTTTGGCCTAAACTATATAGGGTCAGGAGTTGAGGACTGTTAGTTTAGTTTTAAGTACTGTATTTATATTATAAAATATTATTCACTGATTCTAAGAACAGATATTTAAAAAATGGGCAGTGGACAGCACAAACATGTAGAAAGCCAGCAATTTAGGGCTCTCCATATTCTATACCAGAGTATTTCTACCCTAGAGTCAGATATCTGTCACCAAAGGCATTTGGGGAACCATGTTTATTGAGAACTTAGGGACATTGGACTTTAGTCCTGGCCTTCAGACCCGAGACCGGCGAGGCTCACATACAGAACTGGGCTCTTTCCATTAGGATATATTTAGGTCCTGTGATAACTCAGTGGGCTCCTTTGTTCACAGGATCATAGGGGAAAAGGGGAATTTCTTGGAATGCAAAGTTGTGTGTGTACATAGAACATAACTTTATGTAGAGTTTGGGAATGTGTGGTAGGCTGAGTTCTAAGGTGGCCCTGAAATTTTTGGCCGTTGTTGTACATACATATTTGCCCAGTTATTCAATCAAATACTAATCTAGGTATTGTGGTGAAGAAATGTTGCACTTGTAATTAAAGTACTGTATCAGTTGACCTAAAGATAGGAAAATGACACAGGTGGGTTGACCGAAGCTCATGAGCCCTTAAAAAGCAGCGAGCTTTCTCTGGCTGGGCACAGAATGGAAGTCAAAAGTTCAAAGAACAAGAAGGGTCTGACTCTCTGTGGGCTTGTAGATGGAGGGGGCTAAGGGTGGAGAATGGGGGCACCTCTGAGAGCTAAAATAGGCCTCTACTGACAGCTAGCAAGGAAACGGGAACCTAAATCCTATAACTGCAAGGAATTGAGCTCTGCAGGTTTAAAAAAAAAAAAAAAAAAAAGAATCAACAGATTTTCCCTCCCAGAGCCTCCCAACGGAAATTCAGCCTAGCCGATAGCTTACATGGACATTTCTTGTAAAATCAGGAAGAATCTCAACAGGCTCATGATGATGTCATGAAGCTAATAATATTCCTCAACTTTCATAGTACATTTCAATCTAGAAAGTAAGTGGGTTGCAATCCCTTTCTCAAAGAATCCTGTCATTCCTTACGTTCCAGGCTGAGGGTCCTACACACCCTGTATAATTTTGGTTGCTAAGAATGTGGTCACAGATCCAAGTGTGAACAGATGTGTAATTGGGTACAGAGAAAAGAATTTTATGCAAAATTCTTATAAGGATTTGAAGATCTTTTGGTAACAATCAATTTGCGTATTGGACAAAGCATTTTGATAAAAGCTTAGTTTATTACAAATTTCACATGATTCCTCACGTCTTCCAACTCTCCATTTCTGTAAAACCTGTGACTCGGATCTTAACCAACAGTTGTTCACTGTGAAGGAAAATATCCTTTACAATAGTGGTTATTCTTCATATATAATATAATCGTGAGATTTTAAGGAAATTGCCTGGAATATTACCAAATGTATTTAAAAAGAATTTTAATTTATTATACAGCAGGTTCTTATTAGTTTTCCATTTTATACGTATTTGTGTATATATGTCAATCCCAGTCTCCCAATTCATTACCCGCCCCCTCCCCATACCGCTTTCCCCCTTGGTGTCCATACGTTTGTTGTCTACATCTGTGTCTCAATTTCTGCCCTGCAAACCGATTCATCAGCTTTGGAATAAAGCTAAGAGAGATATCCTGGCATATTTCAACTGTTAGGTCTTCTGTCATGTCTCAAGTACTGCATATGCCCAGCCAATCAGAAGCACAGTGGGAGTTGATGTCAATTTCCTGTCCATGGTGGAAATTGCCACCAATTTCATTTCAGCTTTCCATTGCAGAAATAAAGAATACTCATTTATGTTCCATGCACAGTATTCAGCCTTGTTTCTGCCCTAATGTCCTCATTTTTTGGACACTTTAGTTTATTTCTGTGCTTTACATAATGCAGAGTGCCTCTATGTCTATTATGCACCAGTTTAAGAGTGTACCAAATTTTCTATTCCCATTTGAGAGATAAGAAAATAGAACATGTTCAGGGACCTAGCCAAAAATCAAGGGGTCCTTTCTGAGTCCAAATCCAGGTCCCTTTCTAGTATAAAATGATGACCTAATATCATAATTAAAATATATATTTATAGTGTAGGAGAAACACCACCTCATAAATTTGAAGAATGTTATCTTGAAAGTGATTTTCTCATGTGACCTTTTTCAAGGGAGTGCTTCTCGGGCAATCAAAGGCCATAGATCCAGTGGCTTACCAAGATGAGAATTTTCTGCTTCGCTCGATAAGCATTCAGTATATTACTAGGTTATATTCTCTAAATTCATGGATGCTGAGCTGCATCATGTGTTACTCTGTTACCCACAGAAATCAATGTTTTCATAACTAATGGATGTGCCCCAAGTTGCATTCTGGAATCCTCCATTTAGATACAGGAACGCCTGCAGCAAATCCTGAATGTCAAGAGTGAATGATGCTGTCCTGACCTGGAAGTTTATAGGCCAAACAAACACAGCCTAAGCTTGAGATCTATCTTCTGTTTAACTCTTTTAAAAACAAAGTGCTTTAACATGAATGACAGTGGTATTTAAATCGTTTACTTTCACAAAAATCACACTATTAAAATTATAAACAGAATTCATGAATTAATAAGAGATACTTGATTTTTGGAAGTGTTTTTTTTCCCCTAGCTTTCAATATCCTATCTTATCTTCCCTCCCTGTTTCAAAAGTACTTATTTTTGGTTATGTGTGTTTGTGTTTACGTGCTTAGCAATTTCTGTGGCCGTGATTTTGAAGCTTACTCAGACTTTGGGTGAACTGGTGGGAAGGTGGAGGAAGAACTTAGAACAAGAAGAATTAATTCAGCTGTATAATAAATCCCTAAGGGAAACAGCTGGTTGAGTGTCTAGAACATGCTTAGATGCACAGGGCTGGGTTGGTAGGGAATGGTGGCTGACAGTTCTAGGCAGTCAGTCTATCTATAGTCTGGGTAGAGGCATGGCTCATTGAGAATACAGTTGGAGCCAGTAACGTGTTTGAGGAAATATACTTTATCCAATCAAGAGGATGCTGGCAAAGGCTGGACGGGTCCTTAGTGCAGCACAGGCTCCAGCACCTATAGGCAAGTGAGAGCTGGTGAGAGAATGGGAAGCGAGGTCCAGTGCAAAGGAACAGGCAGATGAACTGGAGGTGGGGAGAGGCGGTGGTGCCCAGAAATGGTCCTGCGGCTGCCACACCTCGTTCTTGGAGCTGGACAGCTTATCTGTATCGCCCAGCTAGTGTGTAGCCCTATCTGTCCTGCTCTAGAGTTTATTGGCAATTGGCAGGAACTGAGCCTGAATTGGAGACTGTTAGTTAACTTGGTGGTACTAGAAGAAGAGGAGACGCGAAGGGGATGGTTTGAGATGCTTCTCTCATTCTGGCAGAGCCGTCATTGGCGAAGGGCAGCAGGACACCACCTTGTCAGGCTAACTGCGTGGCTCAGAAACTAGTTACCGGTCACCCAGAGTTGGTAAGGTTTTGAATTATGTTACTGATGGCTTATGACCTCCGAACCTTTCAAATAGCGCATACTGCTGAACTATTTTCAGAGAATTCTCCTGAAGGCATTGATGGTTACCCTTGGTTTTTCCCTTTTCCTCTACATCAAGGACTGTGGCTAACTGGCTTTTGAGAACAGTAGGGTCCAAATGTTTTTGATCACACACTTCATTAGTAAAAGTTACAAGTGTTTATGTAAGTTTTTTTTGTTGCATGTACATATCATTTGTTTTGTATGCAGGTTTTTACGCATTATCTAACGATTCTATATTAATAAAGTAATAGTGGAAACTATATTAAAAGTGGACATTTTTACATGATGAGATTTGAAGAAGACATCAGAAGTTTTCAAGTTACTCCCTCGGTCCTGAACATGATCTTGGCTATCCCATCAGGTAACCTCCCTGGCGGCCACTGTACGCACTGCTGGAGGATGTGAAGCTGGCAGTAAGGCCCCAAGAGCAGCAAACTTTATCACCATAAAACAGACAAAGAAAATGTAAAGACAAAACCAGGAAGTGAAGCTCAAATCCTACAATTAAAATGTGACTGATGCTTGATGAGGAGAGGAGGAAAGGCACCCAATATTAATTTCCAGATCATCTTTTTTACCCAGAGTAATACAGTGGCATTCATTTTAATAAGTTCCTGATACATCCTTTTTTTATCCCTATATTAATATGATCTGGATAATAGGATTTTCTTAGCCACAGTATCCCACATGGGACCTGGCAACCATGCAACTTTATGTTCAAAATTTCTGTTATTACTCTGTAAGTAGCTTGTTTCAAACTCCATTTCTTCAATCAATCACATCACTTTTAGACTCTTCTTGGGAGATGATGTCTTATGAAATACTGAACTTATCTCACCAGGGCCTCTCCTAATCAGGCATAGCCAGCCCCAGAGACACATGAACAGGGGGGAAACCAAAAGCATCTTTTGTTAATCATACCAAATATGTTGAGATTTCAGTAGGTTGCTTTATTCCAGAAGTTTCCTGTGCTCTACAGTAGGTTCTCGTTAGTTATCTATTTTATGCATAATATCAATAGTGTATATATGTCAATCCCCACCTCCCAGTTCATTCCCCGCCTCCCCTTTCCCCCCTTGGTGTCCATACCAAAGACTGTTCTTGGTGTACTCATATCATCATTCCTTTAATAACCTTACAACAGTGTGTAAGATGCGTAGAAGCAGTAAGAGACATGTTTGTAATATGTTAGGTGCTACTGCAGTGGTCGAGTTTGATAAGTACGTTGAGACATAGTCAGTGTTGATGGGACAAAGTTGGCTAAATGGAGTGAAGGAAGAGTATTTGAAAGATTTCTACTGGGTCTTTTGCCTTGAGTATTTAGGAGTAGCATTAGTCCCCCAAGAAAATACAGCTAGAGTAGTGGTATCTGTGTGTGTGTGTGTTGGGGGGGGGTTGGGGTGGCGGAAGAATGGGTTCCAACTTGAAATACTGGGTTTAAGTTACCTTCAGATGATCAGATGTTGCTGTTCAGTGACTAACTGGATATGTGTGTGTCTGGAACTTCAGAGAGTCTGAATTGAATATTCAGAACTGGGAGTCATTCACATAGAAGTGAGATGTAAATTTTGATTAAATGAATTGCAGGGTAAGGGATATAAAAGGAGTGAAGAATAGGTCCAGGTTTAGGGCATTGGGGATTCAAACAAACACTACAAAGATGATTCAATGGAGAAGAAATAGAAATATCAATTGGAATAGGGAGAAACAGGAAGAGCCATAAGGTGCATGGGAGTACGACATAGAGGAAAGTCATAGACACTTGAGTGTCTACTAGTTGTTGGGTACTCTTTTTTTAACATCTTTATTGGAGTATAATTGCTTTACAATGGTGTGTTAGTTTCTGCTTTATAACAGAGTGAATCAGTTACACATATGTTCCCATATCTCTTCCCTCTTGCATCTCCCTCCCTCCCACCCTCCCTATCCCACGCCTCTAGGTTGTCACAAAGCACCAAGCTGATCTCCCTGTGCTATGCGGCTGCTTCCCACTAGCTATCTATTTTACGTTTGGTAGTGTATATATGTCCATGCCACTCTCTCACTTCGTCCCAGCTTACCCTTCCCCCTTCCTGTGTCCTCAAGTCCATTCTCTAGTAGGTCTGTGTCTTTATTCCTGTCTTGCTGCTAGGTTCTTCATGACTTTTTTTCTTAGATTTCCTTATATATGCGTTAGCATATGGTATTTGCTTTTCTCCTTCTGACTTACTTCACTCTGTATGACAGACTCTAGGTCCATCCACCTCACTACGAATAACTCAGTTTCATTTCTTTTTATGGCTAATATTCCATTGTATATATGTGCCACATCTTTATTCATCTGTTGATGGACACTTAGATTGCTTCCATGTCCTGGCTATTGTAAATAGAGCTGCAGTGAACATTTTGGTACATGTCCCTTTTAAAATTATGGTTTTCTCAGGGTATATGCCCAGTAGTGGGATTGCTGGGTCATATGGTAGTTCTATTTTTAGTTTTTTAGGAACCTCCATACTGTTCTCCATAGTGGCTGTATCAATTTACATTCCCACCAACAGTGCAAGAGGTTTCCCTTTTCCCCACACCCTCTCCAGCATTTATTGTTTCTAGATTTTTTGATGATGGCCATTCTGACTGGTGTGAGATGATATCTCATTGTAGTTTTCATTTGCATTTCTCTAATGATTAGTGATGTTGAGCATTCTTCCATGTGTTTCTTGGCAATCTGTATATCTTCTTTGGAGAAATGTCTGTTTAGGTCTTCTGCCCATTTTTGGATTGGGTTGTTTCTTTTTTTGATATTGAGCTGCATGAGCTGCTTTTAAATTTTGGAGATTAATCCTTTGGGAGAAAATATTTGCAAATGAAGCAACAGACATTCTGAGGGTTGTCTTTTTGGTCTTGTTTATGGTTTCCTTTGCTGTGCAAAAGCTTTGAAGTTTCATTAGGTCCCATTTGTTTATTTTTGTTTTTATTTCCATTTCTCTAGGAAGTGGGTCAAAAAGGATCTTGCTGTGATTTATGTCTTAGTGTTCTGCCTATGTTTTCCTCTAAGAGTTTGATAGTGTCTGGACTTACATTTAGGTCTTTAATCCATTTTGAGTTTATTTTTGTGTATGGTGTTAGGGAGTGTTCTAATTTCATACTTTTACATGTAGCTGTCCAGTTTCCCAAGGACCACATATTGAAGAGGCTGTCTTTTCTCCACTGTATATTCTTGCCTCCTCTATCAAAGATAAGGTGACCATATGTGCGTGGGTTTATCTCTGGGCTTTCTATCCTGTTCCATTGATCTATATTTCTGATTTTGTGCCAGTACCATACTGTCTTGATTACTGTAGCTATGTAGTATAGTCTGAAGTCAGGGAGCCCGATTCCTCCAGCTCTGTTTTTCTTTCTCAAGATTGCTTTGGCTCTTTGGGGTCTTTTGTGTTTCCATACAAATTGTGAAAATTTTTATTCTAGTTCCGTGACAAATGCCCTTGGTAGTTTGATAGGGATTGCATTGAATCTGTAGATTGCTTTGGGTAGTAGAGTCATTTTCACAATGTTGTTTCTTCCAATCCAAGAACATGGTATATCTCTCCATCTATTTGTATCACCTTTAATTTCTTTCATCAGTGTCTTATAATTTTCTGCATACAGGTCTTTTGTCTCCTTAGATAGGTTTATTCCTAGGTATTTTATTCTCTTTGTTGCAATGGTAAATGGGAGTGTTTCCATAATTTCTCTTTCAGATTTTTCATCATTAGTGTATAGGAATGTAAGAGATTTGCATTAATTTTGTATCCTGCCACTTTACCAAATTCATTGATTAGCTCTAGTAGTTTTCTGGTAGCATCTTTAGGATTCTCTATGTATAGTGTCATGTCATCTGCAAACAGTGACAGCTTTACTTCTTTTCCGATTTGGATTCCTTTTATTTCTTTTTCTTCTCTGATTGCTGTGGCTAAAATTTCCAAAACTATGTTGAATAATAGTGGTGAGAGTGGACAACCTTGTCTTATTCCTGATCTTAGTGGAAATGGTTTCAGTTTTTCACCATTGAGGATGATGTTGGCTGTGGGTTTGTCATATATGGCCTTTATTATGTTGAGGAAAGTTCCCTCTCTGCCTACTTTCTGGAGGGTTTTTTTTTCATATATGGATGTTGAATTTTGTTGAAATATTTCTTTGCATCTATTGAAATTATCATATGGTTTTTCTCCTTCAGTTTGTTAATATGGTGTATCACGTTGATTTGCGTATATCGAAGAATCTTTGCATTCCTGGGAGAAACCCCACTTGATCATGGTGTATGATCCTTTTGTTGGGTACTCTTTTGTATATAATTCCTTACTCAATTTAACAACTCAAAATTCTTCTAAATAATTCATTTTAATTCTCATTGTACAGAGGAAGGAACTGAGAAGGAGAAGTTTGGTGTTTAGCTGTAAAGCTGGATTTTAATTCCAAGCTGAACTGACACTATTAAGTGGACTTTCACTGTTGAACAATGCTGTGTCTCAGCCTGGAATAAAGACACTTTCGTGCCAGGGTGTGCTAGTAATTCCCTGTAGTCTCTTTGCTCCAAGCCCATGCTTCTGTGTTCCACTTGGTAATGATGAGTCTGGAAATCTGAAAATGGTATTTCTCAGATTTGCTTGAAAAACAGCATGCTGTTAGGTTCTGCTGATAGAAAGTACCAGAGAAGATTGTACAAAGAAGGGGAAAGAGAAGAGGAATTTCCTGGTTTGCCAGTTGCTGTCAGTGTTATTCTAGCAGCAACAGTTCGTCTATCTCCAGCCTCTGGCATTCTGAACACCAGCCATATAGTGTCCCGTAGTAGAAGCATGGATACCAGCTATGTGGGCTTTTACAGAATCTAAGCATCTATGAATCTCCTGCAGTAGATCTCCTCTATTTGAAATAACTAGTGAGGTTGTGTTTTCCTGGTTGGATCTGTATACTTGAAAGCAAGAAGAATATAATACAAAAAATGATCTAGTCAAAAATGAAGCACTGCCGTTGCTCAAAAGAGATTAGGAATGAATAAATGGTGGTGAATTTAAATGTCTGGTTATTTACTTTTGGAAAAACTAAATGGACCAGCTGCTCACTCTTTCAAGTATTTTGCCATATTTTCTCAGAGTCAAATGATAGGAGAGAAGGATGAAAATATAAATATTTTTAAGTAAAAAAGGGGAAAGTTTTCTCGAAAACAAAATGGAGATTTACAGGGTAAAAAAATAGAAAATGGGTCAGGTACTATGGAAATGCATTAAGATACCAATAAAGCCTGGATTAGTGAATTTTCAGTTTATCAGTGAGAGTTCACCTAAGGTATGATTGCATAAACTTATAATGGTCCCAAACATCAATTTATTACTTCTTCTTGGAAATAAAGTAAAATTTTACTAGGGGTTACTTAGAATTGGATAATAGAGTGATGATAATGGAAGACCCTGTGATTAAAAAATTAGAAAGCAGAGAAATAGAAATGAGACCATGATCAAAAGGGGAATTATCTGAGTGGAAATAGAACTAATGGATTTTGAGAAGGTAAAAGGCATTGTGAAAAGAGATTGTTAGAGGTAAACATGGAGAATGACTTCAGAGATAGGAAGAGAACATAAACCAGCTTCTGAAGTCACCAGGATGGTGGAAGGCAGAGTATTACAAGAAGAAGAGGGAGAAAATGATGTAAATAAGTGGCATAAATTCTACAAGTGAGTTAAGTTGGGATGTGATGGGAATCACCACCATCTTTGAAGTCTTTGGTGGTGGAACAATCTTCCAAGTTCCTCCAGAGACACTGTATTGTGCTTGGTTTACTATCTTGGTAAAGAAAGGAATCTCAGTGGGCTTTCATCTGGTTCTTTGTTCCATACCCTTCACTCCATGAACCAGGGAATCAAGATGGGGATTCTGCTAATTGCTGAATATGTTCTTTTCCTTTGTAAATTGAGGGACTCTGGAAGTAACCACAAAAGTAATCTTCAGCCCTAATGGGCCAAAACTCCACTTATTATCTGGTATTCACAAACTTCCATTCTGATCACACCACAGTGACATTTGGGGGTCTCTCTAGATTAACCTCAACTCAGAACCAATTTCTTGCAAGCCCCTTCAAAATTGAGCAAGTTTTCTTCCCTGGTGCATCAGTTACCCTAGGATGTGGTGGCAAATCTCTTTGAGGGAAGGTTGGAGGAAGATTATGGATATATCTGTGTCCATGTTGTTAGTATCTTAGCCAAAGGGATGATACATGTCCTTAAACAGCTTGGATCTGTGAACTTAGAGGTTAACAGTCTGGGATTATCTGCTATGGTAACTCAAGTCAGGTTTCTCCTCATCAGATGTAAAATTTTGTTATGTGGATCAAATACTATCTTGGCAAGGTGCATATTGTGTGTTGAATTGCATCCCCACAGAAGATACATTGAAATCCTAACTTCCAGTACCTACGAATGTGACCTTATCTGGAGATAGGGTGGTTGCAATTATAGTTGAGTTGAAATGAGGTCATTCTGGACCTCATTTGGGGTCTTTAATCCATTATGACTGGTGTCCTTCTAAGTAGTACCTCTGAGTACTGGAAAAGTAAGGATAGTAGATGGGTATTTGAGAATATTGCATGTTTTCTAGTGGACTTTAAAGTAGTTCCTTACTAAATGATGTGAGAATGGTTTCTTAAGGTACACTAAATATGTAACCCGTGTTAATTAGATGCCAAACCTATTTGATACTCATTTTGACTTCAAAAGATGATTGGCTAATATTTTAGACCTTGTCTTATTTATGTAGGCATGGAACTTATAGACAATATAGTAACCTAGATGTTGTCATCATTTTTTTGCTTTTGAAAGAGTTCAGGGTGTGAAGAAGTCATCCCAGGAACTCAGAAGCATCAAGCAATTTGCCTATATATGATTGTTGTAAGTAGATACAATATCTATTAATCTGTCACATTCGTAGAATGATTGGCATTTGTCACATCTGCACTCTGCAAATCACCCACTGTCGTATGTAGTTTCTGGAAAGAAAGGCAGAATGTCTCCCTGCCAGATGTACTTTATTACTGTCTCCTGTCCCAAATCCTTGTCCCGTGATAGCTGGGTGAGCTTCCCTTGGGAAATGCAGAAAGCTGAAGGCCCAGACCAAGAGCCAGCCATGATATATAAATGATGTTTCTCCCTTCTTTTGAACCCTAATGTGTCCAGTTTCTCGAGCATCCTGGTAGGACCTCATAGGTGGAGGAACCCTCTTAGGTCCAGAATGGAGAGAATGACAGCAGGTGTGAAGAAGTGATAAAATACGGTAGCAGTCTTCTTCATCCCTCCACGACAATGATTTGAGCCCCTGCTCTCCAGCTTCGGGCCTGGGAAAGCTGTGTAGCTCTACACGTTGTGTTTGTGGTGCTGCCTGAGCTAGTCCTCTCCGTGGGGTTTGGGCCAAGGAGATGTGGCCACAGCGTTGCCCCTTCCCCCCCTGAGCCTAAACCCTGCAGCCAAACGACTGGATTTCACTGTACTCTTTATACCCTGTCACAGTCTTTTCAGGCTGCGGTAACAACACCATGCATGGGGTGTCTGACAAACCAGAGGCTGGAGCACCCCACACCCTCCGCCTGTGTCTACCTTGGGCCTTTGTCAGGCGTTAAACAAGCTCAGAGTGCGAGGCTGAAGAGCTCTGCAAATCAGAGCAGGTTTCCTGCAGCCCCCAGGGGTGGAGGGGCAAACTTCTCTCCTGGGAATTCTAAAGAATCCTTTTCCTAAAACGGATTGAGGCAAAGGTACGCTGACTGTTAACCTGCACACCAACCTCAGCCCACCCTAGTCTGTGAAAGGACTGAGGTGTTTGGGCCTCTGGGCTCTCTCCGTAGGAGAGGGAAGGTATCATCTTTTACTGAAGAAAAAAAGAAAAATTGTCCCACTGTTTTAGCTTGGGCTGCTACAATAAAAATGCAATAGCCTGGGTGATTTGTAAGCAGCGTAATCAACTTCTCAGAATTGTGGAGGCTGGAAGTCTTAGAACGAGGTACTGGCAGATTTGGCGTCCGGTGAGGGCCCTCGTCCTGGTTCAGAGATGGCTGTCTTGTCACTCTAACCTCATGTGGCCAAAAGGACAAAGGAGCTCTCTAGAGTCTCATCTAAAGGCACTAACCCCTCATGACCCACCAGGGGACCCATCAGGGCTCCCCTCTCATGACCTAATTGCCTCCCAACCCCCTCCCCCACGTACCATCGGAGTGGGGATTCGGTTTCAGCTTACGAATTTCGTGGGGAAACGAATATTCAACCTTTAGCAAATCCTCAATAAAAAGAATTTCTCTGCAACATGAATTATGTATTCCACCAAAAGTTATTAGCCTCCATTACATGTTTGCCTCAAGGACTTTACATTGAGTAGGGGAGTAATCAGTAAACAAAGGGATATGCAAATACAAATAAAATTATACATTTGAGAAGTGGTGTGAATGAAGCAAACATATGTCAGCAGCCTATCGCATAGTTCCAGTTAAATGCCCCATAGTAACATTTAACTTAATGTGCATGAATATCCATTTGTTTTATTTCAACAAAGCCTATTTCTCTTCCTGTTAATGGTGCCATTGTACACCCATGAAATCGAGAAAATGTTCTCATCCATATCTCTTAACTCCTCATATCAAATTAGTCACTAAGTCCTTTTTCCTTAAGTACGTCACAAATTTGCTCATTTTCATGTTTCTATGTTTACTGCCTCATTCCTACACTCATATTTTAACTGTTTTCCCCTCCTCCAAAACCCTACTTTCTTTTACTTCATCTTTTCCCTTCTGGTTAGTGATGTGTCTGTAATATGAAATGGTCCCTGGTTTAAAATCCTCCTGTGCTTACTGAAGGGATTCAAAGTATATCACGTGGACCTGCTAATAGATTCTACAGATACGCATATGCACGGAGGCATATTTCACAAATAGTGTGTAAAATGTAGAGTTACACAACGTTCAGCTTCTTAATTGCAGGCCTTCTCAGTATGTTTAATGAGACCATTTGCATTGTATGTACCAGACAGACATAGTAGACAGTACCAGGCAGACATAGTATGCAGCACTTCCGTAATTTATTTGATTATTAAATCTTTAAGCTTGTACTGGGACTGTGTTTCAATACACATTTTAGAAAATATCAGTCCATTGTACACAGATTAAACTTTCAAGCCTAGTTTATAAGCTGTTTAGGATTTCGCCATTGTCTGTGTCTTTAATCTTCTGCCATTTTCTTTGTAATCCATACTTCAGTAATTCTGGAGTATATCTTCACAGAAACATTCAGTGCTCTTCCACATCCCTACTTTTCTATTCATGGCAAACCTTCTTTTGAGGATGTTCAAATCTTCAAGGCCAGGTGTGGGTTGTTAATATGTGAGCATGCCTGGGGAGGTATGAACTGAGAGCAGCAGGATGGTGAGAAATTTCAAAGCAAAGACTCTGGAACCAGACTTCCTTGTCTGAGTCCTGGTTCCACCCAATCAAGTCCTTGACCTTGGACAGGTTGCTTAAGCACTCAGAGCACTAGTTATCTCTTGTCTACAGTGAGCATAATACTTGGAGCTTCCCTCATTGCACTGATGATTACAAATATTTATTGTTTAGCAAATGGTCTGGTACCTGGGAAAATGTCTCAGTGGAAAAAAAAAAAAATTGACTATGTCTGTCTTCAAACTGGTTAAAAGGGGAAACGAAATATGAAGCAGAAACTCCCTGACAACTTAGGTATTTTTGTTCAGTTCACCTGGTGACCTCTGTAGGACTGTTTTCAGCAAAGAAAAGGCAGTCACCTCTGAAGCAGTTTTCTCCAAATGACCTAAGTCAGTAGGTGTACAAATTCAAATTTGTCTGATCGCACCACTTATTAACTTCATTAGTAGGAATAGTACCTGGTAAATAAAAAGAATATGTACTGGAAGTCCTCAGTTACTTTCACATTAGAGAAGCAGTTTTCACAAGAAACTTGGAGGACAAAATCAGGATAACTAGTTATGAGTGGCTGGCAGAGGAACGTCTATGGTTACCTCTGCAATAGCCTCGGGTTTGGGCGCGTGCCCCTGCTGTCAGCTTCAGAGCTGTGAATGTTCCCAGTTGGGGTGATCTTCTCCTTGATTTCCTGGACCTTGTCTTCTCTCCTGTGAATGCCGCCATGCCACTTCTAACTAGCTGCATTCTAAGATGGACGAGCATTCTGAAAAGATGACTATGTCCACCTTTTGCTCAAGCCACCTGTAGGAATTTTGATGCATTTAACAATAATTTTTGAATTCTTATTCGTGCAAGCATAATCTAAAGCCTCCTGTAAATTTACGTTTACAACACTTGGAGGATTTTATACTATAACTTAATGCTATTTTATCTTGTAAGGGTCACCTTTTATTTTGTATGACACTGTAATCTAGAACTGTGCTGTCTCATACTGCAGCCTCTAGTCACGTGGGGCTACGTGTGTTTAAACTTAATTCATTATGGAATACAACTCAGAAGCCAATTCCTTTCACAGTAACCACGCTTCACGTGCTCAGTCACCACAGGTGACTAATGGCTACCATCTTGGACAGCACAGGTTATAGAACATTTCCATCACAGAAGACAGTTCTATTAATCAGTGGTGAATCACTAGAGCCTATAGACCTGAAGTCAGGGACCGTATCTTAAACATCTTTTAAATGTTCCCATGTCCTACTGCAAGAACAATTATGATACATGTTAAGATATTTGTTGGTTGAATGAGGTCTTGCAATTTTCCTCTTTCTCCCTGGTGTCTACCCAGTCTTGCGCAATCTTTCTTCCAAAGACTTCTTGCTGTGCCCTTTTCCTGGATAAACCCTTGATCTCCCACGTAGGCACCACTGCACTGTAAAATACTCCCTCCCCTGGCTTCTCTTTCCAGTCTTCAGGTTCTTCATTAATACTGTCAAGAATAATGAATGATTATGATGTTTCATTACTCTTTTATGGTTGTAGTCATTCTCCTTTGAAGCTTATACTCTCTGGCTTTACCGTTCTCTATGCTAATTCTCCCCTCTCGCCACCCCCGTGAATTGAATTTATTTTTCATACTGAGTTTTTATTTAACTTTTTACTGAGCTATCATCGAGCCATAACCTTGTAAGTTTAAGGTGTACCACATGCTGATTGGATACATTTCTGTGTTGCAAAATGATTACCACTGTAGTCTGTGCTTTCTTGCTGTTCTCACCAGCAAAACCGACTTTTGCATTACTACCTGTAGTGGCCAGCTTTTTGTTTTTGGTATCCTGATAATATAACATCTTCTTAGTCTTTGGATCATTCTAACATGACTTTTAATGTGCCCACCTCTCCTCTAGTCATGATCTACATCACCTGAGCTAGGCCAATCAACTGCTTTTTCCCCGGAGATGGAGTCTTGGACACAGTTACATAAAATGTTGGAAAAGATGAGAGCTTATTCAATCCTGTATTTCCATGATGAAAGTGAAGTTGAGTTCTTGATAACCAACATTCAGAATTGCCTTTGTCCGTGGGCTGTGAGAGTGATTTTTCAGGCTTTGAAAAAAATGGGTTCATTTCCCATATTTCCTTTCCATTTCTTTGCTGCTATTTGTTTGAAATATGTAGTTTTGGTTTCTCTTGCAACTAACCTTAACTGAAATGGAAATTGGTACCATAGTGGGATTTTGAAAGTGGCAGACTGTAAAACATGAATTAGGCTGGGGTGAGGTTATGTGGAGGGTTAGGAAGTTGGAAATTCTTATTATATAGGAGCAACATAGCTGGTTAAATTGTTCTGTACAATATATTGGGGCTCGAATCATACGGTTTTTGAGGTTGAGAGGCTCTAGAGGAATGGTGGCTTGAGGAGGCTTTTCCTCATTCATTCATCTTAGTTCTTTTAACAGACCATGACTTCCATTTGAGATCTGTGTCTTCCTCAATCTCAGTTCTTCAGGTTTGGGTGAGGTCTCATTCTTTTCTAGGAGTAGAAAGTATGCTTTACCTCTAGTCAATTAGTGCCCCCAAAACCTCTGAATGGTGTTTGTTTGAGGGTTGGGTTACAATTAGAGCTAAATTTAGTGCTTTGATTTGAGGTGTTTTCCTGCCAGATTTGCATATAATACGATATGTAGTTGGAGATGCTACAGCCTTTTGGCTACCATGTGGAAAGTGATGTAAAGTCAACATGCAACGAATAGCAAAGCTGAACTCAGTGATAGGTATAATCTTTATAATATCATTTAAACCCTTAAATCCATGAAACCAGCCTTATAATTTTTTTTCAGATACGAAAGCCAATAAATTCTCTAGGTTCCTTAGATTTTTCTGTCACTTAAAATCAAAATATCATAAAAGATACACTCCCCCCATTCATTAAAGATTTGGGGACAATTTAATAATCTCTCTCTCTTTACTGCAACTATTAGCATAACTATAGGGGATTTTGAGAGATTGGCTAGACCGTCTTATCCTTTAGAAGTATTCTAATCTCAGAAATGGTGAATATTAAGAGTCCATTATATGAGCACAGTCTCACCACCAATTCAGGTCTCCATGTGGTATTTTATTAATTTAATTTTCCTGGGGTGTAGTTGCTTTACAATGGTGTGCTACTTTATACAGTACAGCAAAGTGAGTCAGCTATTCATATACGTATATCCCCTCATTTTTGGATTTCCTTCTCATTGAGGTCACCACAGAGCATTGAATAGACCTCCCTGTGCTATACAGTAGGTTCTCATTAGTTTTCTATTTTATACGTAGTACCAGTAGTGTATATATGTCAATCCCAATCCCCCAGTGCATCCCACCCCCACCCCCGTTTCCCCCTTGGTAGCCATATTGTATTTGATCTCAGATCTCTGCTCCTTAGGAGCTTTCATTATCTCCAAGTCATGTCCTTCTCTTTGCTTTGGTTCACCCATCACATCCAATGAGCCTCTTTCTTCAGTGATAGGAACTATATTTTTTATCAATTATCTTGGAAATCACTTCTCCCTGAATAGTCTGGTTAAACAATAACTTTGGAGAAATGAAATAATTCATTCCCTATTTTGATAGTTCCGCCCCTGGGTGGGACTGAATTACACTTGGCTAAAGCACATACCCTTACACATTAGAGCCTTTCCTCACACTGGCCCTCAGCGAGCTTTTAGTTACATCCACCTCCCGTTTGCATGGATAAAATCCCAAATTTCACCTTGCTCTTCAAAACACCAGCTCAATCCTTGCTCCCTTCAGCCTCAGCGGATGATCTTTCTTCTACCTGAGTGAGAATATAGGGGCTTTCAGTAACAATCCTGCTGCTTTTCCACCCCAACATTCACTTTTTGCAGCCCATGTCTTACCTCCACTATGTTAAGATCGGAGTGGGAGCTGTGTCTCTATTTAAGTCCTCAAGCCCACCTCCAACCTTGTCCAGAATATCGTTCTAGGATTCATCCCCTCTCTCATATATATGTAACGTCTTCCTCTCCACTCAGTACTTCTCCTCGGGCTGTACACAAACTCATTATTTCATTGCCTAAAACGAAAAGCCACTGTCAGCCATGAGAGATGAGACTGCGGGAGGGGACTGGGAGTCAGGTCATTCAGCGCCTTGTATGCGATACTTAGTAGCTTGTGCTTTTTTAGGGGATGGAGAGAGACCGAAGGAATTCAAGCAGGGACAGGACATGGTCCTATTGGGATTTTAGATAGATGGCTCTGTTTACCACGTGGAGATGGGTGGTCAAGGTGTACAGTGGATCCAAGAGTGTAAATAGTGTCCCTAAAATGTGTCCTGCAAAAGACTAGATGCTGGACTTCCCTGGTGGCGCAGTGGTTAAGAATCCGCCTGCCAGTGCAGGGGACACAGGTTCGAGCCCTGGTCTGGGAAGATCCCACGTGCTGCGGAGCAACTGAGCTCACATGCCACAACTACTGAAGTCCGCGTGCCTAGAGCCCATGCTCTGCAACAAGAGAAGCCACTGCAATGAGAAGCCCACACACCACAACGAAGAGTAGCCCCCGCTCGCCGCAACTAGAGAAAGGCCGTGCACAGCAATGAAGACCCAACACAGCCAAAAATGCAAACAAACAAACAAAAAGACTAGATGCTGTTAAACGTTACGAGGTTTTCCTCAAAAAATTGGCTTATGAACAAGTAAATATGACAAACATCTCTTTCAAAGCTTCTAAGTTTTAATCCAAACCCTACTCGACTCAGTCTCTTGAGCCAGAATACTCTTGAAACACAGACAATTAGAACTTAGAAACCTAACAATCCCATAGTCACGAAGAGCATCTCAAAGGACATTGTAGTCAGGTAGACCAGTTAGCCTCCTTTTTGTCCACCAGGTGGTACAATATTGTTTGTATCCTGGTTTAATACGTGACTTGTGAGAAGATGGTCCTGCACAGGTAACTGCTGCTCCTTCCTGCCCCATGAGACCTAGCAGCACTGTCCAGTCAAGTGCAAAATACTTACGGAAATGCCATAAGATTCTGGAGGTTTCTTGCTTAGGTAGTTATTTAACTAAAGGTATGTTTGGACTACCTCCTCTGGATGCCATTGGTGAGGAAGGTGTTCCTGCCTTAGGGTTATGTGGATGGTGGAACACACGACCTCTGACTTTGGACAGATGAAATCAACAGCAATTTCATGAGTCGCCTATGTTCACAGCCTGGGAGAGGAGGATCCTGCAGGCCATGCAGGATGTGCCAGGATCATACCTGGGAGTGGGAAGGACAATCCGGCTGTAGGAAGCAGTCCTTGTAGTATTAAGAGGGCGAGGTTCCCCCTGCTTTCCCCTGGAGCATGTGATTGGCTTGTTTGAATGCTTCTGATTCTTGTTTCTGTGGGCTGGCAGGGAATTGAAACTCACCACTCAGGGATAAGCAGGCATCTGCTTGGGGCTGCTGGGTAAGCTGGGTGGTTCGGCTGGGGGACTTCATCTACAGGAGCAGAATTGGGAGGTGAGCTTGTGGTCACACCATTTGAGCCTTCTCGATTTTACCAGAGGACAAGGTAGCCCGTTCTCTTCAGCCTTGATTTTAAGCATGAATATGTATATTGCCTATCCGCCCCCTTGGAAAGCACAGCATAGAACCTTAACAAAACAAAGTACCGTTTTCATAACCACTTCGCTAGGGACGGTTCTTCTTGTATTCAGAGCAGCCTGTGGAAGAAGCGTGAAAACTGTTCACAAGCCATTTGCACCTGTGTGTTTTCGGTTTAACCAGGACATTTCTGAATGCACGTCCGCCATACGTTCTATCCACTCCATTCACTGTTGAAAACAAGGGCATGAATAATTTAACAATTATTAGATTCTAATACATATTAGAGTTAGGATTATTATAATGCTCCATTGCATATAGTCATAAAAATTTTTAGTAAAGTAAAAATTGTTCATGTGAATCTAAATTTCACCACTGTATTCTTTCTGGCAGCAGTATATTACTTTATCAGGAGCCGTAAAACCTTCTTGACAATAACATCTAAACTTTACAGAATTTGTAATTTTGTTGAAGTCGGTTGTTTCTTCAGATATTTATGTGGGAGGGAGATTTTGAATTTCCTGCAATAATATCTGATATGGGATCTTCTTTACTTTTATGTTTCAATTTCAATAGATTTTCCTGAAGAAGCAATATTTTTGAGAGGCACATTTTTCTTATAAAATGCAGAGGCATGAAAGATAGTGTCCTTTGAGATGCTCTTCGCGACTATGGGATTGTTAGGTTTCTGAGTTCTAATTGTCTGTGTTTCAGTTTCTCCGAATGTTAGATTGGCAAACTGATGGTGTCATCTGAGCATCTGGCTTAAAATGTGTACGTACTGAAGTGTACAGCATCACCTGTGACTGGTTGAATTGTATACCCCCCCCCAAATATGTATAAGCCCTTGCCCCCAGTACTTGTGAAGGTGACCTGACCTTTGTTGTAATTCAGATGTAAGTTAACATTAGGTCATACTGGAGTAGCACGGGTCCTTAATCCACTAGGACTGCTCTCTGTAAGATGGCAGAGACACAGAGACAGGCACAAGGAGAGCACCCGTGATGATGGGCGCAGAGGTTGGAGTGAAGCGTGTACAAACCAAGGAACACTAAGGACGGCTGGAAACACCTGAAGCCAGGAGATAGGTCTGGAATGGGTTCTCCCTTAGAATCTTCAGAGTCTTACCCTGCCAACACCTTGAATTTGAAATTCTAGCTGCCCAAACAGTAAATTCCTGTTGTTTTAAAGCCACGCAGTTCATGGTACTAGTTATATCAGCCTAGTAAATGAATACACTCCTTTAGGAACCGACTAAATATGTTCATATACCAGTGTCCATGTAGATATCCATGGACTTTTAGAACTTCAAGAGTGTTCGAAGTTGACCAACTTATTTTCACATAAAGAGACCCAGGATTCTTCAAGACCCTTTCAAGATGTATGGGTATCAATGCTCTTGCATCTCGCATTCACACTGGGGAGTGGATACTTATGTTGTCCGGCTGCCCCCTTGGAAAGCAAAGCACAGAGCCTTAAGGAAAACACATGTGTAAGGCAGGCGTTCTGAAACTTAGGGAAATGCCCCAGGGAGTTTGTCCCTAGTGGGAATCCTCAGGGGGTCTTCTCCGCATTTAAGAACTAACAGGAGAACTGTGATTAGGCCTGTCAGCACAACTGTACTGAAATTAAATACTGCCTGATAAGGCCTGAGTCGTTGGGTTGAACAAGTGATTTATTCATGATGAGAGAGAAGCACAAACTTTTATGTTCACCATGAGTTTGACATTGACACAATAAACTTGGCCTTAATTGGTTCAGAGCAAATACCCTGTTTGACCCGAATGCAGGCTCACGGGTTCATTGCCGATCTGCTCTTACTGCCTGTTCTATGCTGTATGACTTTTGTGGTACGTTTTCCAGCTGTCACTTAAAGACAGAGATTGTGGAAACTCACTTTGCATGAGGATGGTAACTTCACAAGATAGTCTTGGCTGATGATGGCTAAATGCCAGATTGAGGAAGAGAAAAACATACCAAAGCCTAATGGCATATTTGGTCATAAATGTTCCATGAAACACGCAATTGAGAAAAATGAGCATTACGATGAGAGTCGTGACTCGGGTTAAGCGTGTGTGTGTCTGTGTCTGTGTGGGTGCACTTTTCTCTCTCTGAAGCAGGTAAAGAGGTAGTAGAGAGTCGTTTGTTTATCTTCAGAAGGGAAAACATGTTTCAGTCATGGTCAAGGGGAATATGAAGCATACCCTGGAGACAATGACGGTAGCAATTTTCCCTACAAATATTAAAAGTTCTACTTTTTCAGGAAATGGAACATAATCAGGTCATTTTTCTTTTTTAATTTTCATATTTATCCAGCTAACACATACACAAATTTAAAAGCAAGAGACTTCTGTGGCTGTACATTTTGGTAGTTACATCTACTTGTTTGATAGCTATTACATTCTCATGGAGGAAAATTTTGGAAGTAAGACGTGGGAAAGAGGCTCCTTTCCTTACCTGTCCGCCCAGCCAGGTAGTCTGCTCACCCTGAAGATGCCAGCGTTATAAGGTACCCGTTTCTTTACAGATATAGATCATGTATATGATTTATACACATGTAGAATTGTAACATGCTATGCATATAGCTCTGCATTTTGCTTTTCTCATATATATATTTATTTCTGGGTGCCAATATATTTTGGCACTGTTCCCTGCACTATAATTAGAGCTAGCTGATCCTTTCCAATGAAGATATGATTTCCCATTGCATGGAGGAACTATAATTTATTTACAGTCCCATTAGTTGTTTTCATGTTTATGATCATTTGATAAATCTGTGATACACTACTGGTAAATAATATAATACATTAGAATTAATGAGTGCTATAGGAATAAAAGGTAGAGCACATAAGGTGGGCTGGAAGTTGTGGAAAGCTTCGAATATTAACTATTGTCAGGTTGTCAGGATCCTTGAGGTGGAGGTATTTTAGGGCAAGCTTGAATTAACGGGGGAATGTAGGACAAACAGCATGTAGAAGAAGCTTCAGGAAGAAGGACAACCCGGAACAAAGGTCCCTAGACAAGACAATGTCTGGAATGTTCCAGCAACAGCTGGCCTGGAGTGAGTAAGGGAACAAGGGCAGGGTAGCAGGAGATGAGGGAATTCTGCTTTTAATGTTACAGTAGCTTTCTTAGAGAGCTCTCCGTTTTCTCTGATTTCTTTGAAAATCTTCCTTTATCTTGGTATTAACAATTCCAATAATATATCAGTGGGCATTTCTTAATTCACTTAATGTACATTGTACTTTCTTTATCTTTGGATTTATGTCTTTCATTAATTCTGGGTTATTTCCATTCATTTTCTCTCCTTATAATTCTTCCTTCATTCTCTTGTTTAGAAATCCAATTGTATATATGATAGACCTTTTTCTGCTCCTGAGTCTCTTAATCTCAATCATATTTTTTTCTCGTTATTTCTCTGAACACTGGATAATCCTTACCATACTGTGGTACATTCAGTAATTATCTTTAACTGGTATTTATCCTGTCAATTAAATTTTTGTTTTTGCATGCACACACTATCTGTTTTTGGTTATTCCTCAAATCTCTCTGGCCTTTTATTGATACTTTTTTGTTGCTTACTTAATTTTGTACTTTTATCGCTTAAGCTTTTCAACACATTATTCATTGTAGTGCTTTACTCCAATTAGTAATTCTAAAGTTGGAAGTTTTTAGCGGTCTAAATCTGATCTTGTTTTTGATATACTTATGCCAATACTTGTTACTTATGTTTTGTATCATTGGTTTTTTGATAATTCCTTTACATTCATACTTATATGAATTTCATCTGTGGGATCCTGGAATACCTTAATTGAGGATGACTATATCCAAAGAAGACTGGTGTTTTATTCAATATGTATCAGCTGATGTTACAAAGCTGCAATCAATTCAGTTTAATTTCTCCACCTGGAGATTTTCTGCCTTCAGGAAGGTGTTCTTTAAATTTGAATCCTAGACCCAAACGTTATCAGGCCTGTGGTTACAAATTATTAAGGGACCCTACAGTTAGTGTTGTTGTTAGTGTTCCATCATCATTATTATTATTATCATCAGCATCGTCACCAGTAATATTTCTTGATAGCACAGGCAGGAGTGCATTCAGTTGTGGGTCATCTTATTTGGAGACAAATTACACCCTAGTCACCTTTTACCAAGTGTTTTTCTTGAATTTTCTTAACATTATGCCTGGTGTTTTGTGTCCGCTTTCCTCTTTTACTGTAACAATACCTGATCTCCTCTCCTCTCCCTGCCTCTCAAGTTTCTATCACTGGCATTTCCATTAAGGATGAACAGTTTTCTTTCAGTTTTATATAGTTATATTTTATTTTCCTACCTCTTTAGAGTTATCCCCAACGTTTTGAGCTCGGTGTGTTTAAGTACTTAATTTTGCAACTTTCTGATATTTGGTCCAGGGCTACAGAAATTTTAAAAAATACCTAGTCTGCCATAATCCTGGAAACACTCAAATGATTTTTCTGCACCTACTGAAATGTTTAAATCTCAATGTGATGATTTTTAATTTGTAAAACATCAGCTTTGGCTCTTTAAAAAATCTTAATTAAATTTTTTAGAGCAGCTTCCCAGAAGAATTGAGAACAGACTCCGCCTACACTAACCTCTCCCCTCCCCTGCAACCCACACGCACGGCCTGCCCTCTCATGAACATCCCCACAGAGTGGTCAGTTTATTGCAGTTGATGAACCGAAATTCACATGTCATAACCACTCAGAGTGCAGAGTTTATGTTGCGGTTCACGCTTAGTGTTGTGCATTCTGTGGGAATAGACGGATGTATGACAGCATCATACAGGGTATTTTCACACTCCCCACATCTTCTGGGCTCTGCCTATTCATCTTGCCACCCTCCCCAACCCCAGCGACGCTTGGCCTTTTTACCATCTTCATAATACTGCCTTTTCCAGAATGTCACGTAATTGGAATCATACAGTATGTAGCCTTTTCAGATTGGCTGCTTTCACTTAGTGATAAGCATTTACGTTTCCTCCATGTTTTTCCAAACGCTGTACCATTGAAATTTGCACCAGTAACGAATGAGAGTTCTTGTGGCTCTACCTCCTCACCAGCATTTGGTTTTGTCAGTGTTCCAGATTTTGGCCATTCTAATAGGTGTGTGGTGGTATCTCATTTTAATTTCCAGTTCCCAGAGGAAATAAGATATAGCACATCTTTTTATGATTATTTTTCACCTGTATATCTTCTCTGAAGTGTCTATTCAGGTAGTTGGCCCATTTTTTGAAAGGGTTGGTTGTTTTCTTATTGTTGAATTTTAAGAGTTCTTTGTATAATTTGGGTAATAATTCTTTATCAGATGTATCTTTTGCAGATATTTTCTCTGTGGTGTGTCTTCTCATTCTCTTGACATTGTCTTTTGCAGACAGATGTTTTTAACTTTAATGATGTTCCAGCTTATCAATTATTTACTTCATGGATCATGGTTTTGGTGTTGTATCTCAGTCATTGCAATACCCAAGGTCATAAAGATGTTTTCTTATGTTACCTTCTAGAAGCTTTATGGTTTTTGTGTTTTACATTTAGGTTGTGATTCATACTGAGTTTATCGTGGTGAAATGTGTAAGTTCTGTGTCTAGATTCATTTTTTTTTTTGCATGTGGATGTCCAGTTGTTTCAGTACCACTTGTTGACAGGATTATCTTTGCTCCATTATATTGCCTTTGCTCCTTTGTCAAAGATCAACTGACTGTATTTATGTGGGTCTGTTTCTGGGATCTCTGTCCTGTTCCATTGATCTCTTTGTTCTTTCACCAATATCACACTGTCTTGATTACTGTAGCTTAGAGTAAGTCTTTAAGTCTGGTAGTGTCAGTACTTTGTCTATGTTCTCCTTAAATATTGTGTTGGCTATTCTGGGACTTTTGCCTCCGCACATAAATGTTAGAGTCAGTTTGTCGATATCCACAAAATACTCTGCTGGAGTTTGATCGGGATTACATTGAATCTATTGAACAAGTTTGGAAAAAGTGACACATTGACAATTTTGAGTCTTCCTAACCATGAACATGAAATCTATCTCCATTTATTTAGTTCTTCTTTGATTTCCTTAATCAGAGTTTTGTAGTTTTCCTCATACAGATCTTTCACGTATTTGTCAGATTTATACCTAAGTATTTTGTTTGAGATGCTAATATAAACGTGTTGTGCTTTAATTTCAAATTCTACTTGTTCATTGCTGGTATATAGGAAAGCAACTGACTTTTGTATAATAACCTTGTATCTTAAAGCTTGTTTAAAAGCTTATTAGTTCCATGAGTTTTGTTGTTGTTGTTAAGGATTTCCTTTATGGACAATAATGTTATCTGTGAACAGTGGCAGTTTTATGTCTGTCTTTGCAAACTATATACCTTTTTTTTTTTTTTTTTTTTCCCGGTCTTACTGAACTAGCTAGAATTTCCAGTATGGTGTTGAAAAGGAGTGGTGAGAGGGGACATCCTTGCTTTTGTACTTGATCTTAGTGAGAAAGCTTTGGCTTTCTTATCAATTATGATGTTAGCTGTAGGGTTTTTGTAGATACTCTTTATCAAGTTGAAGAAATTTCCCTTTATTCCGAGGTTTACTGGGACTTTTTCTTCATCATGAAAAGATATTAGACATGGACGCCTTTTTACCAATAAATTCTATTTATTTTCATTATGGAAGAAAATGGTCTGAGTCAGAATTTTGGGGGGGAGAATTTAAATAGAGTTCCTTTTTGATTTAATAGTTATGATGTACCTCCTCGAGGCTTTAATGAAACTTTCTCTGTGGTCAATACAATCAATTTTTATATTTCATATGTGCTTGAAACTAATTTATATTTTTGTTTCTGGTTGCAGGAATTGCTTTACCTGTATCTTTATACATCAGTTAAAATATGCTTTATATTTGTGTTAAATCTCTAGAATATTTGCTATTTTGTTGTCCATTTTATCTGTCTGGTTTTAAGAAAGAGCTACTAAGATATGTTCTGAAATTTGTAATTCACTTTTTTATTTTTTTAAAATTCTTTTTAAAATATATTTTTGGCTGCGTTGGGTCTTCGTTGCTGTGCACGGGCTTTCTCTAGTTGCGGTGAGCGAGGGCTACTCTTCACTGTGGTGCACAGGCTTCTCATTGTGGGGGCTTCTCTTATTGCGGAGCATGGGCTGTAGGCTCGCATGCTTCAGTAGTTGTGGCATGGGGGCTCAGTAGTTGTGGCTCATGGTGTCTAGAGCGCAGGCTCAGTAGTTGTGGTGCACGGACTTAGTTGCTCCACGGCATGTGAGATCTTTCCAGACCGGGGCTCGAACCTGTGTCCCCTGCATTGGCAAGCAGATTCTTAACCACTGCGCCATCAGGGAAGTCCTCACTTTTTTATTATACTCTTTTCCTTTTTCATACCTTAACAGCCTTCCCAGTCTCTAAGTCCTCTCAAACTTTTTGAGTGCCATCTTATAATGGATACTAGTTGCATCATTATCCATATAAATTCTTCTACCATTATTTTTTAATATCAGTGCCCTACATTTAGCATGATGCTAAATTTCTAGACCCTGTTGTATCATGTTGGCCATGTGACTGTTAACCAGTGAGTTATAAGCAGAAGCCTTGTGTAAATTGTTTGGGATAGCTTCTGAAAAGAGAAGATTTGCTATTCTTCCCCATCTTCATCCAATTGTCTGGAATAATCATGGAATGACTGGAGCTCCAGCAGTTATCTTGTGTCAAAATACCACACTGCAAAAAAGATGAAACAGATTGAAGAGTTCGGGGTCTTTGCTGGTACAGCAGCCCTGGTATATAAGATAGCTATCTTGTAAAACATAGGAATTTATTTCTATTTTCAAGTTTCTGGTTTTATAAAGCCTTTTGATAAAAGACACAGCCCAGTAACCTCAACACCAGCACTTTTATTTTAATCCTGTTGACTAAACTAAGCATTTAAAGGAGAAAACTTTTTCTGTGTCTGTAAAACTATTCATACTCTTTTTCTTGATTTTTGGTTTGGCTAAAGATGGAGTTCTAGGTTAAAGTTTCTCTGATAACTTGAAAAAACTGCTCCTTTTTCTTGTAGTAGGTATAACATTGTTTAGAAATTTGGAATATTGATTATCTTTTATTTTTCTCTGGAGTTATTTTAGATTCTCTCTTTATCCTTGATGTTCTGAAAATTGTTGATTATGAACTTGCCAAAGAAAAATTGCACCAGATGAGTTAAACAGGCAAACACAACTTAAGTTGAGAGCAAGTTGAGAGATTGAACTCAATTCTGCTGAAATAAGAATTGGGAGAATCTTTAAATGCTGGTGCAAGCTAGTGAAGAAGTAGTGAAGGACATTCCAGGGTTGTAAAATTGGCAAGAGGCTGGGAGATTTTTATCTCAATGAAGCAAAGAAAGGATTTACAATTAGATGTTTTCTACAGTAGGTGCTCTAAAGAAAGGGAAGTCAGGGAGCTATAGCCAGGAAGAAACCTGTCAAAGTTTAGTCAAGCTGAGGGGAATATTAAACCGTCTTGGTCACACTTTTTTATTGGCCTTTCTTTTGTTCATTAGTTTGTACACTTGATGTCACTTGTTAATCTGGAGACTTCTGTACTTAAGCTCAGGAAATTTTTGTTGTATGACTTTTTTTTATACCTATCTCTTCTATCTTCCCTTCCTTTTTTCCCTTGGGAACTTTTATTAATTAGATGTTGAACTTCCTAGTTTGATTGTTTATATATGTTGTCTTCCATATATCTATCTCTGACCTTGGTTCAACTCTGAGAAGTGCTTTTAATATGATCTTCCAAACCTTTCATTGACTTTTAAATTTTAATATTATTTTGCTTTCTAAGCAGTATTATCCTCTACTTGTTTTTTAAAAGCATTGATCTTGTTTTCTGCCTGTGTTGTAATGGTACATGCCTCTGAGGAATCTAATTGGGGATATTTCATAATTAAGAATTTATATCATTTTCAGAGGTCATTTTTGTTTAT
Source organism: Kogia breviceps (assembly GCF_026419965.1). Lineage (NCBI taxonomy): Eukaryota > Metazoa > Chordata > Mammalia > Artiodactyla > Physeteridae > Kogia > Kogia breviceps. Next base: position 6,453,415 of record NC_081324.1, on the reverse strand, counting down.
ATTTGTCATTTCCAATGAGGTCCGTGGTCCTTGTTTCTTTTAAGTCAGAGGTACAAAAGAGCTCATTGGGAATTAGGAGCATATGGTCATGGAGGGCTTGATGCATCTCCTACTGTATTTTAGGGTAATCAGATAAAAACCAATCATCACTCAGGAAGATAACAAAATGTCTAAAGCATTTACTTTCTCTAATAGCTTTCAGACTCTCCAAAGAAGAGTCCTTCACTGAACTTTTTAACTTGGACTTAGAAACCTGGGTTCTCTTGCTGCTTGTTGAGATGGAAGTATGATACTGGAAGTTATTAACAATCCATGTATAGGACTTTCAATTTATCATGTTTTCAGTCCCAAATTTCACCCCCATTCTCTGTCATTTTCAAGCCAAATGCTCCGTCAGTACAACCTCCATTTGCTTCCACTATGCAAGCATTTTTACCTATCTTAATCCTTCCTTACCACTCTGCATCAGCTGTTCATTAAAATTTCCTCTTGATTTATGACCTTTACACTGTGTCTTATCATTGCTTTTCTTCTTTGCAATTTATTTCTTAGGTTGCAGGAGAATGAGTTGACAATCATGAGATCATTCTTTGTTAACTAGAACTCATCCCCTCCCCCATGTGTTTCAGTGTTGAGAAGGAAAAAAATAAATTGGCTTCTGGTACTTTGAATCCATCAGAAGAAATAGTAGACTTTGGTTCCAAATGCTGAAGCCCACATAATAGAAGCACTTCTAACATTCCTCTCATAGAGTTTATGGGGCCTTGGCAGCTGGTTGTGTTTAGGTCTGCTGGGGCAGGGAAAGATGATCTGGGACCTAGAGAGCATTGACTTAGAAGATTCACAGAGGGCTGCGCTGATAGACCAGCTTCCTCTCTGTGTTGTGCTTTGAGGAACAGCTGCCAATCATGTCACAACAAGAAGCAGTGCCTATGCTATTTATAAGATACCTGATCTTGTTTACTTTGAAATGATTGTCTAAACAGATTGTAATTCAGGATTTCAAGCTGAAATTAAAATTAAGCAATCTGTACCCCAATTATGCCTTTTTAAAAAGAAATTGGAATATCCAAAATGAATATCCAAAAATCTCCAAAATTGGATATTTTGGATCCAATATCCAAAATTGGAATATCCAAAAATGGACTTCATATGGTTTGTAGTGAAAAATAAAGGTTAGTTGAGAAAACTAAGTTTTATATTTGTTCCTTTCTATTATCCTGTTTAAGGACAGCCACAGTTTTGATTTCCAATTATGTTTGATTCTCTGCATTCAGTATTAAACCTGGCTTTTCTTATCTGTAATGTATGCTGATGCTTTAACACACTTAAATGCATGATTTGTTTCCAATCACAAAACTTCCCTATGGTTTATCAAGGGCAGGGTTATTTTAGCAAAAGTGTAGCATACGGTGCGTAAATAGCACTCACATATAAGCATATCATGCACAAGAGATTAATATAATTTTCCTTTTTTGAGTGATTAATATTTACCCTAGCAGCTGTAGCATTTTAGTCTTCCATTAGCTGACAGATGTGAATAAGGATTGCATGTTGCCTCTACCAAGCTGCTATATCTTAATTTGTGTTCATAGCTTAGAGATTATGAAATATGGTCCCGGAATATTTAGAATATTCCGAAATATTCAGAATATTCCTGCATATATATTCAGGAATTTCTTACGGCTTCAACTGATATTTTTCCCACAAATATCTTAAATTGAATATTTTATGTTTTTAGGGTAAAAAGTTAACTGGCTTGAAACAGGTGCAGAACAACAAACAAAATTCCAGCTTAAATCTGGGCATATAAATGTGAGTCATTGCTTTGTTATACCAGTCTCATAGCACAGAGCATCACAAGAAGCTATAAAGGAAATGATGATTTATAGCTTTGAGCATGGGGGTAAATAGTGAAAAGAAAACATGTTTATATTTGAAAGATAATTGTGAATGTACACTATCTCAGGTTTTATTTTGAGGGTTCAGACAAGTTATCAATAGCATTTTCACTGTCAGTGGCTAATATCACATACTCAAGCTTTGGAGTAAAGCACTAATTATGATTTTGCTGTCTCATTTTTATACATAAGTTTACTTTTATGTAAGTTTGGTATTAAAATGACTTGTGGGACTGCAGGTGCCTAGATTTTTTCAGATGTTTATTTGAATGAATACTCCTTTGTATGTAATACCTATCAATACAATGGTAGAAAACAAAAGTACAAATTGGAAAATATATGCTGTCTTACGAATAGGGTATATGTAGTCTCAAAGTTACATGTGGGTATATTCACAAACACATGTAAAAATATATTTCAGTATTAGGTATTATGTTGTATTTACTAATTAATACTTAATGTATATTAACTGTATACACGTACATGTATTTCTGTGTGTGTATACAATTTGGACATTTACACAGTGGGAATTTAATAATTATATATTAAAAAGCCTTAATCATATTTGTCTATGCATTTATTTATTGAATAATTATTTGCTCAGACTATTAGATGCTTAAGAGCTAGTGCTATGTGTAGTATAAACAGCCAAATGAGGTATAAGCCCTGCTAATAACATTCAAAATCTGGGAAATAAAAATAAATCATATGAATAGTTGAATAATGATAGCAAAGTAAATTATACTTCATAAATTATACATAAAAATGATACATAAAAAATGATACATAAAAAAGCATTAGTACCAGTACATATTGCCAACCACTGATTTAAAAAATGTTTTGTTTTTTAATGAAAAACTCTTAAGCAAATGTAAGTTTGTTAGACTTTATTCAGTGTAGAGGGAATATGGTGTTGACAGAATCTTAGTCGCATCTCATAGGAGGAATTCAAGGGAGGATATTAATACAGTTTTAGAACCTGAATGGAGTGATTTTAAGGCAGGGGGAAGGATTGGATTGGGGAGAATTCTGGAATAGCTTTAGATCAGTGGGCAGAGGAAGGCAAGGTTTTTGACACAAATGTGGATGAGCAAAGAGTTCATGTCGACGGGTCAGCTCTTCTGTTTCACTCATAGTATTATTTTCCAGGAGCAAGTATTTCTTAGAGTAAATAGCCAAATTATTTCTACTCATTCTCAATGCTGTTTTACTTAGAGGTGAAAAGCTCATATGAGTCCAGTATTATTTAACAAAGGAGCAGGGAAATTTGTTGGTTTCCATTTTTAGCCCTCCAGTTTTGCATTCTTCAGCCTCAGCTGGAGGACAGAATATTATTGTTAGGGAACATGATCAATCCAGATATTCGTCACTGTCTACTGTGTCATGGTTGCATGCAGAGTTTTTGATTGTAGTTGTTCCAGTCTTTACAAGGGTCAGATTTTGTTTTTCTATAAATGGAACATTATTTGTCAGATCATTAGATGGTACAGTGGCTGCTGGGCAGCATTTAAGACTCCAGAAAGCATACAGTAGAGTACGGCTACATGAATATTAAAGGAATGACTTGGTGACTATTTTAAGTCTGTAGCGAGGTAGCTGTAATTGCCCAAATTAAACCAAGGGAACAGATCCCATAACAGAATCAGGAGCTCTCAGAACTAGAGCCAGTAAAAAAGAAGAAAGTAAAATACAAAATGTCAGTAATTTTATAGTTCCAAGTGCCTAAGACAATGCAGCGTACAGTAAGTCCTCTACGTACGAACCTTTAAGTTGCGAACTTTCAAAGATGCGAACGTGAGTTCACATGTTGGCGTACATTGTTACGTGCCTGCATCCTCTACAAGTGGTTGTGCTTTTGTGTACTTTACTGTCCAGTACTGTATAGAGTACAGTAGTACAGTATCTTTATTTCAAGCCCGGGGTGTCCAGAAGCAAGTGTAAAAGCAGTGGTGATGTAGCTGGTACTACTGTACTTTTCAAGGTACTGTACTGTAAGATTAAAAATGTTTTATTTTGTGTGTATATTTTATGTATTATTTGTGTGAAAAGCATGACAAACCTATTACAGTACACTACTATATAGCCAAATGTGTTAGTCGGGTACCTAGGCTAACTTTGTTTAACTTACAAACAAATTGGACTTACGAATGCGCTCTCAGAATGGAACTTGTTTGTATGTAGGGGACTTACTGTATTAGACCAGCAAAGTTGAGTGAGTGTAATTGGGTAGATAAAGATGAGAACTTTGAGGGTAAAACTTGACAGGCAGAGGTTCCAGTTTTCTGGATCTTACTCTTGGGTCTTAGATGGAAGGTGTGTATTTAATTCACACATTCATTGTCCGGATCCTAAGGTCTAGCTCGAAATCTATCTCCTCCTCCAAGACGTTCTGTTTCTGGTGGATTTCTAAAAGTTCTCAGCTGAATTCAGGCCCCCCATCTGGACTTTTTTCAGTAATTCAAGGATGGCTTATATTGCTTTAATTGAGAGATGTGTATGTAAAGGTCTGAGAGATTAATGTTATACTAGGATTAACAGCTCCTTCTGATTTGGTCCTTTTCATCAAGGCTCATGATGGGTATACAGAGTGAACAGGTATACAGGTTTTTAATTTTTATTTTTCAGTTGAAATATATTTGCCATGTAACATTTTATAAATTAAAGTATACAACATGCTGATTTGATACATGTATGTATTGAAATACTATTACCATTGTAGTGATAATGCCACCTCTGTCGTGTCACATCATTACCATTTCTTTTTTGTGGTAGGGGTAATTAAGATCTAGTTTCTTAGCAAGTTTGATTATAATATTATACATTTCTGTCTGTATTCACTATATTATACATCATCTCCACCTATTAGCTGTAAATTTGTACCTCTAAACATCATCTCTCCTGTTACCCCCTCCCTACCCACACCCCAGCCCTTGGAAACCACAATTTTACTCTGTTTTTACGAGTTTGAGTTTGTTAGATTCCACTAATAAGTGATCATGCAATGTTTGCCTTTCTTTGTCTGACTAGTCTCACTTAGCTGAAGTTTTGGAAGGCAAGTATTGGTAAATGAGTTGTTACTCTTAATAAGTTAGCTCTTTTACTTGGCTCACATCCTTTTTTCTGGGAGCAAGTATGTCCTGGAACAAAATAACCTAGATGTTTCTGCTTGCCCTGTATTGTTTAACATGTGTAAAGAAAGGATCCCTGCTCTAAATTTTATTTTCGTTTTCAAGAAGAACTGATGTATAGTAAAATACATTCTTCAGGAGTTGAGAGTAAGAGGAGTCTTAACAGCATCTCAGTGGATCATCTTAGTCACAAGGATTTCACATGCACTGAAATTGGGTATTGGAGTTTGCAAATCCCCTGACATAGAATCATGTTTACTTTATGCTAATGAATTAAGCCTACAATTTTTAGATCCACCATATATTGGATGGTATATGCTCATCCATCCTTCACATGGAGCTTCAGGTTAGGCATGTTTAATTGATTTACAATTACAGCTTGGTGTAGATCAGTGATCTTAAAACTGAGTTATCGTTATCACCGAGCGTACATGACGCAGTGACCTGGGAATTAGTAGTTGGGAGAATTAATTTCAAGAGCCTAAAAATTCATACACACTTGTTCTCTAAACTGATATTTCTGAGCTGAGTCCCTTAGTCAAGTCGTCACGTTAGTTTTAGTTTTCCACCTCTCGTTTTGCCGTTACCTTTCACCCAGCCTACAAAAGAAAACCATCCTTCTGGCATATCCTGAATCTCCCTCTGGTGCCTTATTCTAACAATGCCAAAGCAATTGTAATGGAAACCACTGTTCTCAATATTGAGAATGAGATTAATGACTGGGCACTCAGTACTTTTATGAGTAAATCCTAAGAAATTCTTTATTTTCAATAATTTTACAAGCACCTAACAGCTATCTAGTACAAGATCAAAATAGAAAAAAAATTGTAATGAGTTGTAATGTGATTTTTGACCTTTAACTGAGAAGGAATAAAAATATTGTATATTTTCTTATAATAAAGCCCTTTATGTCTTAATTTCTATAAAAAAGATACCTTAATGCTTACATCTGTTTACATAAGAATTAGTAGAATTGATGCTTAACTGTGCCTGGCTTTAGTTATAAATTGTGTTCACTAAGGGAGTCTTAAATGCTTTGCAAAAATATATCAAACAAATTTTAAAAAGCTTCAGCCATCTATTGACACATACAATTTTAATAAGATTTTAATGTTGGTTTAATAGTTATTTTTCATATTTAGTTTTGATAAATTATATAATTGTAATTATATACAATATTGTATAATTACTGTAATAATATTGTAATAATTACATAAAATTACAATTTTTTTCACTCAAGACATTGATTGTATTTGTAGGTGGTTAGGGAAAGAGTGCAATAAGAGATGCAAAATCCAAAATTTTGTTAGAGATATTATCTGCTAAAAATAAGCATAGGAGATATATATATATATACATATATATATATATATATATATGTATATCAGGATAAAATTCTCAGGAGTAAGTAGTGGGGAATTAAGAGTTCAAGGAGAAAAAGAAATGATGGACAGTTTCAAATTATGAAAGATTTTGTCCATAAAATGTTTTATATGTGAGTATTTATAACTCCATTGGATACATATAGAAAGGGTTTATAATTTTTATTTTAAAAGTTTAATAGTTGAAATAAAATTGAAATTCTGTTCGTTTCAGCTATTTAAATTTAGTGAAGGATTTTTGGAGACAACCAAATTGTATAATGGAGAATATTATAATAGAATTTTTTTGATAATGTGTAAACAAAGAAGTTTGTAGACCCCCAATACAGATAATTCAGGGCAATTTCTGGCTTTGGCCTTATGGATTCATATTCATCAAATGTGCATAAATACTCGCTAAAAATAAACTGCATGAATAATCTTACTGTGTAAATAAAACCACTGATTACTCTTTTGCACAGCCATTAAATCATTAGTTTATTATGCTTATTCTGTTTATAAAGTACTGTTTTGACAAGGTAAATGCTTTACAAATTATAAACATTATTTGATAACTTACTGAGTACCTAAACTTCGGGGGGAGAAAGCTTTCTTTATGGATTTTGATGATTTAATGGCCAGAAAAATTATCTAGCAAAGATAAAAAGTTGAACCTCTGTTTATGATTGTATGAAGAAGTGAGTGAATCTTCACTCCCCCCAGATAAGTGTTAAACGAGGTAAAATTGTGAAAACAACGATTTCACCCTCCAAATCAACCAGCGGCAAGCTGTATATTGAGAAGTGTGTGTTTATGAAAAAGTGAGTCTGGGATCATGCTTAGGGCTCCCTCAGTCCATGCCCACGGCATCTCGTTCACGTGGCCGTTTTACCACAAGTCGGCTGTGAAAGCCATCAGTCTTGCTGATGCGTTGGTGGGAAGCTATATACATTTCTGTGCCTTAACTATTTCCACAATTCGAAGGTATTGATGCTTACTCAAGTTAGAATATTTTTGTTGTTGTTGACATTATCTCCCCCTCTGCTTACTCCTTTTCCTGCAAGGTAGCCTGCAGTGTTAGAGCCTAGAAATAAAGGGGGTGGTTTGCTTAAGCAAAAAGGGCCATACTTAGGAGAGGGATAGAATATTCTGGCAAATTTTGAGAAGCGTTCTGAGAATCCACCTGAGAAAGTCCTCTGTTTCCAGGGGGGCAAAGAAATGAGGGAGAACAGTATGTGATCATGTGTATTGAGCTACCTAAAACAGTCTGCTGTGGAATAGATCTTCAATGAGTATTAGTATTGTTTTTCTCCCTTTTCCCAGTTTGGCATGTGGGCAATACCATAATCCCTTGAATGCAAAAGTAATATCTAAGAAATGTTTATTTTTGCAAGCTATAAACTTGCTTCTCAGTCTTTATTCAAACCTCTATACATTTCAAGTCTGCTATTAATAGAAATACCTTTAGTAGAAACAGAAAGAAGTTATGCAGAATCTCTGCTCTGCGGAAACTGGACTTTAAATTCTCAGTCTCTCTTTTTACATTCTTAATACCTATTCTGAATTCTGAACATCTCAGACATCCCTGTATCCACATAGAAATATAAATTTATTATTAAGCCAAATATATTGCATAGGATACATATACTGCAGATAACTTCAGCTATTTTTAAATTTTTTGCCCCAATTTCACCTCTATTATTGTCAAGTGATGAGTGTTTTCATTTTCTTTTTTTTTTAAAATGAAATAGAGAAAGCCTTATTGAATGATCCTATGCAAGGTTATTTATCTTTTTTAGTGTATTTCTACTTCCGATGGACTTATAAAAAGTTTTAAAGCAGGCAATCTTGAGGCATACTGCTAATGAGAAAGAATACGCAGAGGTCGTTGCTTAAAAATTACTAGCTTCGGGATAGTTGATGTCCAAGTCTCACAAGTTATAGAGCATGCAGTTCAACCTGGCTTTTGCTATAGCATTCTTCTCTTCAGGCTTTTTCAACAGAGAATAAGTTACAATAAGGAAGCATCAACAGAGAGCCAGACATCAAAAAAACATACGCAAAAGCCCAACTTGCATAGGGCAGTGTTATTTTAGTTTCAATAAAGTTAGCTCTTAATATTTAACTAAAAATGATCTCACATGATTTTTAACAGCCTCAGTTTCTGGAAACCTTCTGCCCTTATGAAACCAGGAGAAAGTTTTGATGGTATGATATATTTTGCATTTTAGAAATGTAAAACCACCAGTCATTACAGATGTTTGGAAGGAATAAAACTGTTAGAAAAATACTATGTTCAGAATCCTTCCGGCTTTATGTAAGACTGTTTGAAAAGGTAAAACTGCCTCTGGCTGCATTCCCTAGGAAGAATGTAGAATAGCTGAAAATTGCTTTATAGTCATGAATTAATCGCCAGGAACTCTTCGAAATAGCCCTGTGTGAGATTATTCTCACGCTACCCATAGTACCTGTTCCTGGAGAGTGCTGTCTTGGCCCAGTAGCTCATCAGTGGGAGCAGCACAGTAGGATTCCTGGCGTGCACACATGGAGTAGAAGCTTTCAGAGCGGGAATGAATGGGAGGATATTTGTAATCATAATGCTCTGTGGTTGGGATTAATTTACAGTTGAGTGGTTTTAAGTCATTTCTGGAAACTGAAGTTAGAGCGTCTGTTTTGATAGCAAAGCCACCAATGACTGTGTCGCAGTTGTGTTAACATCAAATAATTTATTAGGCTTTTGTAAAATAAGTAGTTTCTTTATGTAACTTAAACATTCTCAAGTTGTTTTGGGTTCAAACGTAGAGTGATACAGTAATTACTTATTCATTCTACACTTTTTAATTAGTTTATTTTTTCTACCCTTTTCCTACAATAGTTCTAATGTCACACGCTTTGTATAGCTTATTCGATAAACTCAGATTCCTAGCAGTAGTTTATAAGAAGTCTGTGTAGATTCAGACAGAGGTTCATGAGGCATACAGATGGATCAAATACATTGAGTAAATGTTACTGTGCTTCCAGTTAAACAAAATGAAAAAGTGACTCTGATTTCTGATTGATATAGTGTAGTCTTGCTTGAGCTAGCTGGAAAATGGACGTAATGGTATGTGTTTCAAAGAAAAATTTTGGAAGTATATAGGAAAAAATCATGGACTGAATAGTGTGTAGTCCAAAGTATTGTTCATTAACATTACTGTAAGGTAAATAGGTTTGTCAGCAACTGTATTACAAGTAATAAACTGGTTCCCATTTTAACTTATTAGAAAGATATTCACATTTTGGCATTTTAGTCCACATGTAATATACTCTGACCTTGGTTCATCTTATTTATATTGTCATTAACAGCTCAATGAAATAGAGCCTTTTAACATCATGCTTTGAAATTCATACATATTTGCATGTTTTGTGTTCATACATTTAAGCAGATATTAATGTTCATTAAATTGAAACAGATACCTTGTTTGAAACCCATGAATGTGTGTAGACTGGATTTATTCTTTGGGGTTTAATGTAATTGAGAAAATCAAATTTCATTCTTGTAAATATTTATATTTGAATTATAATGAAATATGGAAGGTTGCTTATTTATACTGAGATGTGAGCTTATAAAAAGCCAAGTGCAAACTCTTGATCTAAGGGTATCATGTTATGGCAGTATGTGGAGGTTTTCATAATTTCTTCCAAGGTCTTTCTGCTCCAAGATGAAACTGGCACATATTTTGGTCCAGGTTCTGTGATATTGCTGTTGATTGAGGGCGAGAATGATATGAATTCAAGGAGGAACCCCTGCTTTTATTAGATAGAGAATTGATTGCCCTTCCCGGAGAACGTGTTTATACCTTCTTCCTACGGCTCATGTGTTAGAATGCAGAAATAGCTTCCCCCCCCACCCCCAAGATGATCTTAATAATAATGTAGAAACAGGAAGTTAGGTCATGTTTAATATATATTATAATTCCCACGGGAAGCCAGAAACTTAAGAGAGGTATATTATTAATCAGACTGTAAATGTTATGCAGTGGGGTTCACAGCTCACTCTAAAAGAAATCAAAGGTACTGAAGGTTTTCTTGTGTTTTTCTCTCCCTTCCCCTAAATAAGTCAGTGTAGGCAACAAAGTCTTTTGTGGCATAATTAACTGTAATGTGATGTCATTCACAAAAACAATTTAGAAGTGAATGAAATAATTTTTTCTGTATAGAGAGTCTTGCAGAAATCAGTTTCATTGCTTTAGGGTTGCATATTTAAATTTAATGAATTTATTTTGGTGTTTTCTGGAATCGTCAACAGGATTTTTAATTTCTGGGGAATTTACATATCTGGAGGAGAAAATGTGATTAAAGGACACAATAGGCTTACAAAGTGAAAAGAATTACTTTCGGAAACTTTCTAATTGTGGAGCAAATCAGGTGCCTCTTGTTAGCTGTGGGTTTGATAGCTCTAACAGTGTGTCATCATAGTAACAGAAACTCCAAACATAATCTCGGCACACACTCTAGTATTACCGCTGAGGAACCGGAAGCTCAGATGGTCAGGCAGTTTTCAAGTTAAATCCATGCTTTGCTTTACTATTTCAATAATCCATTATAGCAAAAGGCAGGGACGTCTTCTCTATTTGCTATGACGACTGTGTGATAAAATTGAGAGTTGCTATTGTACTTATATTCTTTCTTTAGAGTTCAGTAAGGTAGATATTACCTGTGCCTTGAACCAAACTCCTTCTGGGACAGAAGGCAGAATCACATTTTAAGGTCATCCTTAACAGCTATTGTAATATACTTTTACGTTTCCATATGGCAGGTAGGAAATTAAACATAAAGTCCTTTTTATGATGGCACTCTCATAATTTAAATAACAGACACCATCTAAATTATTATCCTGAAGACTTTGGCATTCAAATCTGTTATCATTTTATAAATTTATTTATATATTTTTGTCTGCGTTGGGTCTTCGTTGCTGCGTGCGGGGCTTTCTCTAGTTGGGGCGAGCGGGGGCTACTCGTCGTTGCAGTGCGCGGGCTTCTCACTGTGGTTGGTGGCTTCTCTTGTTGCAGAGCACGGGCTGTAGGTGCACGGGCTCAGTAGTTGTGGTTCGCGGGCGCTAGAGCGCAGGCTCAGTAGTTGTGGCACACGAGCTTAATTGCTCTGCGGCATGTGGGATCTTCCCGGACCAGGGCTTGAACCCATGTCCTCTGTGTTGGCAGGCAGATTCTGAACCAGTGCACCACCAGGGAAGTCCCCTGTTGTCATTTTAAATTCTCTGAGGAATGGGGAAAGATGGGTATTGGTTTATTTGTAAATATTACAGGGAAAAGTTGTGCAACACTTCACTTAGTTCTGTGTTAGCTGTGAATTAAAAAAAAAAAAAGACAAATGTGTAGAACCTCTGAAATTTTGCTGGAGTTATAAATCAACACCAAATGACCTATTAAATGATATTTCATTAACTCAAATTAGATTAATCTTATTGTAGCATGCCTTGTCGACTTGTTTATATTTAACTTTCAAGTGTATTCTGTCAGCAAACAAAGGATTTGTAAGAAGACAGATCACCTTGGAATTAATTCGACTTGTACCTTCTAGACTGTAAGTCAAAGAAGTGAAGGACATACATACTCATACACCAAATGCATGTGCTTCAGTGTTTAAGCTGGAAATCCTTCGATAGTCTCAGTTTTCTATGCACATTTGTTGAATTTACTTAGTTTCAAGCAAATGCATTTTCTTGTTACCACTAGGTGTCATTGTGTCGGTTTTTAGTATATGCCAGTGACTTTGACACATCATGTTTTTGAAGACTTTATCAGTGATTTTATCAATAGTTCAGACTAGAAGACAAATATAGGGAAAGAAGGAGCTGTGTTAGGAAGGAGCATATTAGGCCCTGAAAAAAAAAAAAAAGGACAGTAGTATTAATATATTAATACATAAGATGGGAAAACAAAAGTTTTGGCATTTTACATCTGTTCCTTTAGTAAGGTATCAATGCCCTATTCCATCTGATGGTATTATAAGAATAAATCATTATGTAGAAAGCTAATTGTTTTAAACTTTTTGGTTAAAAATAAAAAACCTCACCATATGAATTTTGGTTAAAGTGTCATTGGGCTTGTTCATATTCTTAGCCTTTGTTAAATACTTCCTATTAGAAGATGTGCACATTAGATACTGTGTTGAAATTCATATATTAAAACTGAGAGAAAGTTATATTCTTTACCTTCAGTGCAGTTGACCATTCCTTTGGAGGAATAACAGTTACAGAAGAAATTTATGTACCATATACCAAAAATATAGTAGTATGTTTTAATATAAAAACATAGTATATAAAACATAGGTCTTGGAAAATTGGAGTGATTGTCACAGACAATCTTGCTTTGGCAAGGGCACAACTGAAGATTCATTCATTCTGGAGGTAAGGAGGTAATGGCTGATTCAATGGGGTTTTTTTGGGTTTTTCAATGGTTCTTTTGAAGCAAGACAAAAATGCATGGAAAATCGCATCCTATTTTCTGCAAGTCCACCATGTAACCATGGTAAAGGGTGAGAATGCACAAACTACTGGGGCAGCGTCTTTCAGATTCAAGCCCCAGGACCTGCCAGCCTTCCCCTAGTGACTCAGGAGCTTGTGCTAGTACATGGGCTGGGTTGGGGGTGGGTAAAAGCCGGTTTTCTAGGCAGAGAAGAACATTGATTCCTAGGTTCTCAGACTTTTAGTTTCTTCACCTGTGAAAAGTTGGAAAATGATTTTAACCTCGCTGTGTTATGAGGATTAAAAATGGTATCATTGAGGATTTGGGTAGAATAAAAGGTGGTCCATTCATGTTGGAGAATCGCAGCAGAGTTTAATTAGGGGACCATTGAAGCAGCTGCAGGCAGAGTGTATGGAAACCGACAGATAGTGCTATATCCCGGCACCAGTCCAGAGCGGCCAGGCCATGCCACCTGGAGACAGCCTCCTGTAGGAGCCCTGACTTTGAATGAAGGAGGCATCTCATCTGAGCCGATCAGACAAGGAGTCAGAAGAATGAAGATACTGACCTTAATCTCCTTCCTCTCTTCCTTTGTGGGGACCACCCACTGGTGGAGCCCAACTGACAGTAGATCCCAGAAAGCTCTTTGGCTTGCAGGGACAGCTCGGAGTCTGGAGAAGTCAGAACAGAAGTGATGATCAAATAACATGTCCCCCACGCTGGTGCCATGTGTATCCTTGTACCGTATAAATTGGATCGTGCAAGTGCAGTGCTACAAATCTTTAGCTCACAGGATAAAACTCATGATTCTTAATTTAGAAGATCAGTTATTGCCCAACTCTTGCCTCCCTAAAGTTCCCTATTTCCAGCTGTGGAACGATCCTTAACTCCTTCAGCCGCCGGGTCCTGTCATGCTTTTCCACCAGCCTTGCTTTATCTGTGCTGTATCCTCTTCCTAGAACGTCTTTTCCTCTGTTGTGTCATTTAGCGCTAATTCCTCCTTGTTCAAAATTCAGTTCGCAAGAAAAAAATGGCTTCTTTAAAGTTGGATTCAGATACTAAGTTTGGGTGAGCCAGGAACTATACTGTAATGCAGTCACAGGTGAATTGTCCTTTCTCGCTAGACCTTAATTTTTCTAGGGAAAGGTATTTTACTTCACTCTGTATCCTTAGCAACTTGCATACAGTTTTTCACAAATGAATACAGTGTTTGTTAAATGAATAAATGAATGCGCAAAATGCCTAACTCAGTGCCTTGTGGTAGTGGGTACACCACATATATTAACTCTTTTCTCTTTCTGATAAAAGAAGATGCTCATGTGATACAAGCTGGCATCCAGTGGGGTAGGGTAGGGGGATGGATAGAAAAGTCCTCAAGAATCCTTCTTCCAAACTGAGACATCTGCTAAAAGTAAGACAGTAGGTTGGAATTTGATTTCCGTTCTTTCTTTGAAGTCTACCTTAGACTCACAAATTTGGACATGTAATTGGAAATGATTTCAGAACATCTGTCTCAAGATGTGAAGATGGCATGGAACTCCCAAAGTTTACAAGCCTCCACAGACAGATAGTAATAATGGTTTATGAAGAAATTTGAGAAAGCCATCAAGTAGAGCTCTACAGTATTTCATTAATTTATACTATCAAGAGAATTGCATTACTCACCCTTAATAATAAAGGAATTATAGAAACTGTAAACTCATAACCCTAAATCTCATCGGTACAGTAATTTCGAATCTTGTAATCCAGTTAAAACTAAACATTTTAGCCCAAGCACAAATAAATGTGTTATATATATATGTAAATATATATATAAAATGTATCTTTACATATACTTTCATCAAAAGGATATTCTTGATGGAAAAGATATATAAATATATCTATGCACACACACTTAAAAAAATTGCAATTGGAAATCAAATAATCTGCAGTTGCTCTTCAAAGCCAGAAGGAATGTAGAAACAGAATCAGCTAACTTATTGGTTTAATTAAAAAAAGCTAATATGGGTCATTTAAACCCCAACTATGCTGTTATCAATTTGTACGGTCCATTATATGTATTGAAATATATCAAGTTTTTCCAGCAATTTTGCATCCATATCGAACTAGCATAATTTATTCTGCTACATAAAAGGCACAGGGCTGGCATATAAAAAATTATGGCTTTGTAAAATTCCAAAAGATGATTGAAACTGCATGAATTTTGATACGATAGAAATTGCCCATAGTATACGTGGTAGGCTGAATAATGCACTCCTTCCCCCAAGATGTCTGTGTCCTAATCCTTGAAATCTATGAAAGTGTTGCTTCACATGGAAAGAGGGATTTTGCAAAGGCGATTAAGGTTGAGATGAGAAGATCATCTTGGTTTATCTGGATCAGACCAGCGTAATCCCAAGGATCCTTAGAGGAGGGAGGTAGGAGGGTCAGATGCAGAAGATGTAAGGAGGAAAGCAGAACCCAGAGAGGAGGGAAATGATTGCTCAGCTGGCTTTCAGGATGGAGGAAGAGGCCATGAGCCAACAGGGTATAGGTAGCCTCTAGAAGCTGGGAAAGGCATGGCAGCAGAATTTTCCCGAGAGCCTCTGTTAAGAACCAGCTTAGAAGACACTGATTTTAACCTAGTGAAGCTGATTTCAGATTTATGACCTCAAGACTGTAAGAGAACGAACTCATGTTGTTTTCGGCCGCTAAATTTGCAGTGATTTGTTAAAGTAGAAATAGGAAAAGAATAGAATTCGCAGGGAGACTAGATTACACAATTAGAAAATACAGTTCTTATATCCGTCATAGCATTTATCATTTTGTTTTCATGCCTGTCTCCTCCAATGAGATTATAATAGTCTTGAGGACTATTATCTGTGTCCAAGGTTCCTGTCACCTAGTAGGGCTCAAGACATCCTTGAAGAACTCATGGCTGGACCTTGCTAACTGAGCTAAGTGGTTGCTGCTATGTGTTCTGAATTTCCTAGAGACATGCAAGCAATAGACAGGTGGTAGGGCTCCTAATTAGCTATATCATAACTTGGTGTTTACAAGGGACTAGGAAAACATTTAATACAAATAAATTTTCATCAGGGATATGAGCAGATTCAGCTTTGCTCTTCTATGTTTTATACCTTTTTTAAAAACAAATATTTGGAATTTGGCAACATTGTTAAATATTTTGAAAGTACAGATTTTTGAAATGTGAGAATTAAATTTGATTATTATCTATAATTGTTACACTCTTGGCATCCTGTATTTGGAAGTGATGTCAGGCAGCAGCTCTGCTCTCCGTTACATGGAATAGTCTCTTTAACATTAACTTTGGCAGGTAATGTGATTCAGCCAACAACGTGTTTGAAAATCCAGACATCTGGGCTTTTCTAAGGTAGCCTCGGACAAAGTAACACCCGCTCCTGATCTTTACACTCCAGCTGTTTAGAATTATGGGGAATGATATGATTGTAATATCTTTTTCATTTCCCAGATTCCAGATTTTAGTCAGTGACTAAACGATTCCTAAATAGGGAAAGTTTACAAAGTAACGTGGCATTATCTCACTCCAGTGACAATTTTCCTCTAAGTTACCTGTCTTGTGGTTTAATATTTCAGAGACAGTTTTAAGTGGGGGAAGAAAACAGGTAAACTTTGTGATAATAATAACTGATTAATGATAATTACAACAAGGATCCTGTTGTCATTTGAGATTTTCTTCTAACTGTACAATGTTTCTAGTTGCAAAATTCTAAGGCATGATGGCATCATCAGGTGTTGCTTCTATTGTTGCTGTTTTAAAGTGAAAACTTTCTGTCCTCGAGGTGTGCGGAACTCAGAAGGTGACATTTCGCTAATGACTTCTCCAAGAAATTGACAAAGATGGATGCAGTGCCTTTATTGATGGCCCTTAAGAAACATGCTCCTTTCAAAATGACATTGACACTATGAAAAAAAGCTGTTTGCTTTCGTTTACAGAAAAGAATGTTACATACCTTAATTGCATAATGCATATTTTATCTTAGTTTATAAATTCTCACTTGCCTGCTATTTAAACATAGGCAGTTCATTATGCTGTTTGCTAAGACCTAATAACTTCAGCATTATGCTTAATATTATGCAACAGGTTACCTGGGAGAACCTCAATAAAACTTACACATATTTCACTGATGAAATCTTGCTCCCTCCTTTGTGGATGGAGTTCGTATAGAAGGCTTTGCCTTTAAGTAATATGCAAAGAAAGACATGCGGCTAAAATCTGGATTCAAGTAATGATTCCAAGTGTCAAGCGAAGAAATGGTAAATTTCGAATATAATTCAATGACGATCGCTAATATTTTGACACCTAAAGTGAAATAGTAGTGTCATGGGAAACAGTTATAATCTAGGGCCTTTCTGTTTCCCGGAGAGGAGTGTTAACTGAATGTCTGTCCCCTGCGCTTGCTTGGGGCAGCGCCTGATCTGTCCCCATATTGTCACCCCACTTTATCTTTCCCAATGTTTATTTTGAAAGCAGGGCTGCTTTAGGGCTCTCTAGTTTCCTCAGAGCTTCTTTCTGGACCAAGTTCCCTGGGAAAGAGGCAAAATCAATTTCTTTCTTAGTCTCCCCCCAGATAAGGGGATAACACCAGGACTGATTTCAAAGGTCCATCCTAACTATGAATTCCAGTGACGTCCTGAGCTCACAGTTAGGAACCCCTGATGTACGTTATAGTCTAATTATGACCCCTGGTAAAGCAGGGATAATCAGCGATGGATTCACACAGCTGTCTTCCCATCAAAGACTGAGTTAATCATCCTAGTGGTTCATAGAATATGAAGAAATTTTCATCACAAGAAGCTAGTTATTTTAAGGCAGAATGTGGTATGATCTATGTAATTTCCCAAATCAAAATTATTATGGATTATGTACCATATCCCTAGGTATGCATATCAGATTTATATTGATTTGCCTTTTTCCTGAGCTAAAAGATTCTGTGGGAACATACCCCTGATTTTTTTCTACTGTTAGAAGACCATTTTTTTCCCTTGAGTCTTTGACCTTAATGTCTATTTGCATATAATAATAAAATTCTTTTAAAGTCAATAATAGAAGAAAAAATTCCAAATGTATGTAAAATTATTTTTCTGCACCAAATGGCAAAACAAATTACGTAAAAGATGTAATTAGGTAAAAAGCAACATTTGATATATAGCTTTTCATCCTGACTCACTAAATCACTCTCTGCCCTGCTAGTTGGATTCAAGTGTCTCCTCTGTTGTATTGGCTTTGCTTTGTTGTAGGCAGAAATCAGTTCTCATGTGGCTGCTACTTGACTTTCACTCTAGAAAATGTTCTTATGTTAGGTTTTGATACCATTTGACTAGGAAATTTTGAGACTGGATAATGCAAGTTGTATTAAATAGGATAGGAAGCCTGATGGCTGGTGGATGGAAGATTTTGGTATTCTGCAGCATGAAAGAATTAAGTCTAACGACAGCATCATTACTTCAGAACGAATTCTCTTCAAGTGAAATAGTGGAAAAGGAGGCATTTTCTTCTTGCATGAATTAGAAGTGGCTTCCAAGACTGTGTACCTAGTCTGTGTCTTGCTTCTTTTTCTCCTAAGGAAACTGAAGTCATTGACCCGAACAGGCAGCTAACTATAAATAGGTGATAAACATCTGTATTCTTAACCTTGTTCTGGAAGAAGTTAAAGCCTTAGACAGCTGTATGTCAGAAGGTAGAGTTTACCTTTTGTGTATGTGGTAGTTAGACTGGTTGTATATGTGTTACTGTTCGTAAACCTTTCTTTTTTTCACTCAACTCTGAAAGAAAACAGAGGACAGACAGTTGAGCACCACTACTGCCAACAAGCGTTTACATTTCAGCCTCATCACAGGAGATACGGAGGAAAACCAAACCAAAATGAAGCACAATATCCTCCCCTCTGTATCAACGCATTAATGTCCTCTGGATGAGATGCATTGGTTGGATCAGTAAGACGTTTTCCCACATTTCCCTGCTGGCCACAAAGCCTCCAGTTTCCACTTGAGCTCTTAATTGATTCAGAGTATAGGAGAGTGAACTGTGTTATAAGGAAGTCACCTCCTTACTTCCGGTGTTCCTGTCTAACTCTACTCCTGGTGATTTCTATTGGATTGGCCAAAAGGTTCGTTCGGGTGTTCCGTAAGACGGTATGGGAACATCTGAGCGAACTTTTTGGCCAACCCAGTGTTTCTTTAGAACAAATTGAGGATTATGTTCAGATGTTCCTTTGTCTCATCATCAAAATAGCACCTACCACGTTCATGATTTAGAGTATTTGCTGTTGAGTCTCTAGCATATCAGAAAGTTGTCTTTTAGGTTTGTGGTAGAAATTATTTTCAAGACATTCATAACTTAAGGAAATCTTTAGGTGCCTGCATATGTGCTATCTGTCCTGCTGTTTTGCCCCCATCCCTGGTGGAATAAGTCCCTGTAACCAAACATTTAGTTGAAATTAACTTTATTCTTAGTCCACAACTTTCAGCTTCTTCTTTACTCACCTCCTAGGACTCTTAGCAGAGCTGACTTTTGGGATGACTCTTAACCTTTCACTTAGAAAGTGTCTAAAACATCAACAATGCTCAGTCTTGGAGAAGGGAGGCCGAGAACACTGATGTGAGAGCTACATCCAGACGGTGTGTTCTCCTGTCCTTGTGGATGTCCCATGGGTGTTTCTATAATCCCTGTGGGATTGTAAGAAACTCTGAGGGCTGTACTCATCTTTGCCCTCACCTGTGCCCGGCCTACTTCTTTGCTAACACTAGATGCAATATTAATAAGTTCTTTAAGTAGGTCGTGCGTGTGATATTTTTTTCCGTCTTCAACACTTTCATGTTACAGGATGAAATTACACCTTACCACTTTGAAGCATAAATTTGGAAATGTGGACTGGAAAACTGTATTATACTTTCATGCTTTATTTTACACTTTCTAGGTAACATGGTGACTTTAACATGAAGTTCACCTCACCACACACCCACCTTGGATAGTGTTTATTAAGAGTATGCAGTCCTGACAATTGATTCTAGGTCATAGAAGAAGGGTTTATATAGCTTTACTGCTGTCTGATATGTTGTATGTGACCTTGGGAGGATTGTTCACAGTACTTTCCTTTTCCTGCCTAAATCTTGGTTTCTAGACTTTGTTGGGACTGGGGTTAAAGACTGACCAGTAGTAAGGTTAATGATGGTGATGACCTGTGAACTTTCACCTTTGCCCTATCAGTACTTGATGTCCACATGGCTTTGGGGCAGCATGACGATCAGTTTGCATTTATTGCTCGTCTCCCCTTGTCATTTTGATTTTATGATGACATGTCCACAATCTACAGTTGTCACGCCTCATTGGCCTCACTGGGCTGCCCCTGGGCTTTCTCCTTGAGCACTCTTCCAGATTTCTTAATACTGTATATCATCTCTGACCCCCCAATGAACCATTATCAATATGTTTATTTATGGCAGGGACAAAATTACTTAAACCAAATGCTCTTTTTTTTTTTTTTTTTGTATTACCATATTTGACACAGCTTTGATAGATTATTATTTTTTTAAGTTTGTAGAATTTACCTTTAGGAGGTCACATGTTTTTAATTCATTTTTTTGTCTCTGCACAGTAAAACTTGCTCTTCCTAAGGTACAGTTCTATGGGAACTGATAAACACATACAATAGGACACTTGGTTTTTTATTTTAATGAAAAAAGGATAACATTTTAGATATTGGCCAGAAATTGCTTCTTCCACTTAATGCATCTCAGATATATTTTTCTTTTCTAAAAAATAGTTTAATTCAGCTATAATTGACAAAAATTGTGTATATGTAAGGTGTACAATTTGATGTTTTGATAAAAGTATACACATAGTGAAACGATCACCACAGCCAAGCTGATGAACACATCCATCACTACACAGTTACCATTTTCTTTTTATTTTGTGGTGAGGACACTTTAGATCTGCCCTCTGTAAATTTCAAGCACACAGTGAAGTATTAACTACAGTCACCATGCTGTACCTCCAGTATCCATCCAGCATAACTGAAACTTCCTGCTGTTTAACCAACATCTCCCTATGGCTCTCAACCCCCAGCCTGGAAAACACCCTTCTACTCTGCTTCAGTGACTTTGACTATTGTAAATGCCACATGTGAGATGACGCAGTATTTGTCTTTCTGTCTCTGGCTTATGTCATTGAGCATAATGTCCTCTAAGCTTATGCACATTGTTGCAAATATCAGGATTTCTTTCTTTTTCATGACTAAATAATATTCTCTCTGTGTGTGTGTGTGTGTGTGTGTGTGTGTGTGTGTGTTCATGTACACCACATATTTTTTACTCATTTATCTGTTTATGGAAACTTAAGTCACTTTCATATCTTGGCTATTGTGAATGATACTGCAATGAGCATGGGAGTGCAAATCTCTTTGAAGTACTGATTTCATTCCCTTTGGATATAAACCCATAAATGGGAAGTTGGATCATAAAGTAATTCTATTTTTAATTTTTTGAGAAACCTCCACTGTGCTTTCTGTAGTAGCTGTACCAATTTTCATTCCCACCAACAGTGCACAAGTCTTCCCTTTTTTCCACATCCTTTCTAATACTTGCTACCTTTGGTCTCTTTGATAATAGCCATCTTAAGTGTGAGGGGATATTTCATTTTGGTTTTGATTTGCATTTCCCTAATTAAGAATATTGAGCGTTTTTTCCTATACCTGTTGATCATTTTGTATTTTGAGAAATATCTTTTCAAGCCCTTTACCCATTTAAAAAAATTGTGTTATTTTTGGTATTAAATTGTGTGAGTTCCTTATATATTTTGGATATTAATTCTGCATCACATATGGTTTGCAAATTTTCTCCTATTCCTTTTGTTGCCTTTTTGTTGATAGTTTCCTTTGCTGTGAAGAAACTTTTTAGTTTGATATACTCCCACTTGTCTATTTTTTGCTTTTGTTGCCTGTGCTTTTGGTGTCATATCCCAAACCAAAAAAGTCATTGCCAAGACCAGTGTCAAAAAGCTTTTTTTTCTATGCTTTGTTCTAGCAGTTTTAACTGCAGGATCTTCAGTTTATTTTCAATTTGATGAAATAGTTGTTGAAAAACACAGGCAAAAAATTCCTACTTTATTTGGAATCAACAAAGTCATAGTAAAAAATAACTATTAGCTAATCCCACTAGATAAATATAGTTTGGATATGTTATGATTCTATTTTAAAATTTGTTATCTTGAAATTTTTATTAATTAGGCCAAAACCTTTTACAGTGAGTGATATCAATGTGAACACCATGGAGTGTTTATACTTTACTACGTTAACGTCTCTCTCTAATGAAGTGACATCCTTTGACTCAAAGTACTTGACTATTTCACTTTGGGGTTCTTATAATAAACAACTTAATAAATTATTAGAATTTTAAGACTTTCAAGGGATGTGTTTTTATTTTATAAAGAAATAGTGGTTATTCAGAAAGCAAAATAATGGCACAAAGTAGACTTTTACACACAACTGCAATGGGTGATTATTGTTTTTAATAAGAACTTCTAGAAACACCTTAATTACTTCGCCTTTTCTGAATTAAGATACTTATTCTCATAGCAATGGAGAAAGTTAGTTGAAAAATCATTTTAGTAAAGGAAAACGTCATTCTCCATTTCTACTCTATTTCATGTTCTTCAGAAATTTGGAGTAACTCTCTGACAGTATGATTCAGAAGCTACCATTGAGTAAACTACTAGCGACCTAGCGCGTTCTCAGCATCATGAATTCAAGCTGTATCTTTGAGAGGCATTGTATCAGAGTATGTGCGGTATTAAAAATTTACAGTAGGCGGTTGTCTATGAAATGTCATTTCATGGAAATCTAAAGTTTTCCTTTCTAAAAATCAATCTCCTCCCATGACATGTCCCATGCCTGAATATTTTACCAGTATTAAGTTGTAATGTATTTTTGCTACCTTAATTAAGAACGTACAATTGTGAATTTTTAAGGAAAGAGAAAATAGGTGGTGTGAAAACGACTAAAAAATAAAAGCTTCATTATTTACGTTAAACATGGGTGACGAATCGATTGTAAACATAGCTGAACCTCGTAAGCTATGGCAGGTATATATACTGAATATGTAAGTAGTATGTGAAATATAAACTTAACTCATATTATGAATTCTGTTTAAAAGGAAGTTAATTGCTTGTAAGGCGTGTTAGATAGGACAAAATAAATCTATATGCTGAATGCAGATCGGAGGTGGAAGGACCCAGAGGTAGCTAATATTCAAGATAAACAAATGAACGTGTTGCTTGCGAAGCCCTCAGCCTTCGTGAAGTCTTAAATTGACCACCCACTAAGCGTAAGAGAAGCCATGACTCTCTCCTGGCTCCACCTGCCTTCTGCACAAGCAACTTATCGGGAGCTCCTCTTCAAGCTACAGCTGTGCCCTGCCATAATGGTCACTGCACGTTCCAAAAGAGCAAGGGTGTGTTGGTTCCCGGACTTGCCATCTGCTGAGACCTCTTACTCAAACCCCAAGTCTGGTCTTCATAACCACCTCAGCAGCAGAGGAGGCAGATGTGGTAGAAAGAACAGAACATTTGCAGGCAGGAACACTACATGACCCAGGAATTCAGTGGTGTGGCTCTGCTACCCGGCTTGCATTCTCTACCGAGTGTGTTAGCTTGGCCCATACTTTTCCTCCTGTTTTCACTGTGTATGATTTAAGCATCTTAACGTGATGGGTGAGCCCTTCTGTTTTGTGACTTGTGGAATAGCTTGGCAGTTAGCGTACTTGGAGGCTAACATAGCATGTTGGTAATGTCCAATACAGCATCAATAACGATGGAAGTTTCAGTCAAGAGATGGAGAATTCCTGTAAAACAAAATGCAACACACATGGTTTTAAACCGCCGCCATTAAGGATGCGTTCGCTTTAAATAGTTTTCAAGGTAGCTAGTCAATAGATGACGAGGACTGCGGAGAGAGCATAATTGTGGTGATATCGGAAGACTGGAAAACATGCGTCAGAAGAGTGGATGATAACTAAGTTTCAGGGAAGTTCTGTTCAGATGTAAGTAGATATGTACACGGGGGTCAGGTTGGATTATGCTGAAAATCATCAGTGACGTGAAATGGTGATGTGAACATACCATGGTATCAAGATTATGTAGCACTTTATACCTCTACTATATCTATGCATATACTTAACATTCTGAGTGAGGTAAATCATGAGAAGAGATTCAGATAAGTGCTGCAAAATTCATTATACTTTCATTTATTAAGAAATTTTTATAATATTGGGAACTTTGCATGATGTTGTTCATATATTACTATAGTCTGTATTGCCGGGGGCTTCTCTTCCTTGACTCATTTATTATTATTATTTTAAATCCAGGGATGTATATTTCTCCATACTTGATCTTGTGCTACCTCTTTTCCCTATGAATGTCATCCATCACTATGACTTATGTGATGACTCTTTAACCTCTACCCCGGTCCCTTTCTCACCCTTGAGGTCTAGAGCCGTGTATTCAATGGCTCTGTGCCTGTCTTTGTCTCCATGCCCCACAGGAATCTAGATCCAGGATGTGCCCCAACTCAATATAGTATTTGAGTATTCCTCAACACCCAATTTTTTCTTCTGCCTTATTCTCCAAAGTTACTTCTCTTAGCTTACTCTTGTGTGTAGAAGGTTCAGAAGTTGAGAACCAGTGATGCGTCCTAGATTTCTCCTTATCCAGCATACCGAACTAAACATCACAGTCTGCAAACTTTGTAAATATTTCTCAAACTTTCCTGCCTGTGCTACATGCCGATTTGCCTTAAATTGGTGTTTTAGTATCAATCCAGACGTTTCAAGAGTTTTCTCATTGCTGCCCTTCTGTTTCATAGTCCTACCGTCCCCAAACTATAATTGACACCATTGCTTGTGTGATTTTTCTAAAGTAAAAATCTGATCTTATATTCTGTATCCCACTGAACCCTCAAAGGCTTTCCCTTAAAACGAGTCCAAATTTCTCCTTTTTTCAAGATATGTCATTTATTTTCTTATTTTTTAAAATTATTTTTTATTGAAGTATAGTTGAATTACAATGTGTTAATTATTGCTGTATAGCAAAGTGACTCAGTTACATATATATATATATATATATATATATATATATATATATACATTCTTTTTTATATTCTTTTCCATTATGGGTTATCCCAGGATATTGAATATAATTCCCTGGGCTATACAGTAGGACCTTGCTGTTTATCCATTCTATATACACTAGTTTTCATCTGCTAATCCCAACCTCCCACTCCGTCCCTCCCCCAACCCCCTCCCCCTTGGCAACCACCAGTCTGGTCTCTACGTCCCTGATTCTGTTTTTGTTTCATAGATAGGTTCATTTGTGTCATATTTTAGAGTCCACATATAAGTGGTATCATATGGTATTTGTCTTTCTCTTTCTGACTTACTTCACCTAGTATGAGAATCTGTAGTAGCATCTGTGTTGCTGCAAATGGCGAGTCCAAGTTTCTTAGTATGAGTTACAAGGCCCTCCGTTACCTGGTTCCTGCCTTTTGCTGTAAATTTATCTCTTTTTCTTTCTACCTCTTGCACTGTAAGTTCCAGAAATACTGGAAGACCTGTAGTTCCGTGAACACCATACCTGTTGTTTATCTATCGATGCTCTTCTTTCTGTTAGAATCCCTTTCTCTCTTCTCTCTTGCCTATCTGCCTGGTAAATTCTCTCGGCTGTCACTAGGTCCTCTCCAAAGCTTTCACTGTGTGCTGTGACAATTAATCATCTCCTGTTCATGTTGCCTATGTACTTTTATCTTTGAACTTCTCACCTCGTATGTGTTCATTTGCTTTGCATTTATGGTGTTATAATTGTCTGTTCACTTAGTGGATTGTGAGGTCCTGAATGTAATAATGTACTGGGCACCAAGCATAACTTAGAATCTCAGCAAACGTGGTAAGCATTTGAGCTAATGGTCTCTGGTGTTTTGGTGTGATATGTGAAAGGTAAACTAATGGGGTTTTAAGCTAGTTAGAGACTTTGTGAGACTGAAGTTTCACAAATGTACTAAACTGCTAACAAAGGGGCACAATGGAAGTACTACGTGCCCTACACGTGTGCCTGGAAATTCTTGTGTTTAGTAAATACATTCCAGTGAGGAAGCCTTCACGAGGAATAAAAGGCATCAGCAAATGTGACTAACTGAAGAGACGCATGTTCCTACTCTGGTGGGAACGATGCACATTTTCTGTGAAAAATATTTCTTGGAATGTTTTTAAAGCTAATTTTTAAACTACTTAGAAAATTTTAGTGAAAAACACACACAATTTACCATCTTACTCATTTTTCATTATACAGTTCAGTAGTGCTAAGTATATTCGCATTACTGTGAAACCGATCTCCATAACTTTTTCATTTTGTGAAACTTACTATTTACCCATTAAAGAACCACTCACCTTTTCCACTTCCACCCAGTCCCTGGCCACTACCATTCTAGTTTGTGTTTCTATAAATTTCACTATTCCAGATACCCCATATAAATGGGTTCATATGGTATTTGTCCTTTTGTGACTGGCTTATTCCATATAGCATAATGTCCTCAAGGTTCATCCAATTCGTAGCATTAGACTGGATTTCCTTTTTTTTTTTTTGGCTGAATATTCTTCTATTATATGCGTAATATCACACTTTGTCTATTTATTCATTTGGACATTTGAGTTGATTCTGCCTCTTGCCTTTTGTGAATAGTGCTGCTGTGAACGTGGATGTGCAAATACTTCTTCGAGACCCTGCTTTCAATTCTTCTAAATTACCTAGAAGTGGCATTGCTGGATCATATGGTAGCTTTAAAAATTTTTAAGGAAGCTCCATACTCTTTTCTCTGGTGGTTGCGCTATTTTATAATTCCATCAACAGTACATAAAGTTTCCAGTTGTTCCACATCCTTGCTATCACTTATTTTCTGGGTTTTTTTTTTTTTTTTTTTTGATAGTAGTGATTTTAATGGGTGTGAGGTGATATTTCACTGTGGTTTTAATTTGCATTTAATTTCTCTAACTATCAATATTGAACATCTTTTCCTATCCTTGTTGGTTATTGGTATATTATCTATGGAGAAATGTCTATTTAGGTCATTTGACCTTTTTAAAAACAGATTATTTGATTTTTCGGTTGAGTTGTAGGAGTTCCTGACATATTCTGGATATTAACTCCATATCAGATATATGATGTACACAATCTTCTCCTGTTCCATAGGTTGCCTTTTCAATTAGAAATAATTTTGTTACTATTAAAAACAAATCTTAAGTTTCCTGAAAATGTATGCACCGTGGGTATTTTAGCAGACTGCTCTTTGGCTGGGAACCATGACTGTTCAGACGTGCTGGAGCTGCTTGTTGTCGTGCATCAGGTGCTG
This sequence comes from Kogia breviceps, assembly GCF_026419965.1. NCBI lineage: Eukaryota > Metazoa > Chordata > Mammalia > Artiodactyla > Physeteridae > Kogia > Kogia breviceps. The sequence goes on along the minus strand of NC_081324.1, from coordinate 6,426,144 downwards.
TGACTGTAGTCGGCTACTCTCACCTTCCCTGAAGCTCTCTCAAGTTCAGCTCACTGCAATACTTAAAGTGGATGACAGTACGACCTAGGTTTTGCTATTTTAAAAGTACATATAGAAATAAGGAAGGAAGAACGGGCCTTATATTGACATCCATGGCATTCATGAGCTGTGCAGGAGCCAAGCCTCTAGAATGGGGAGTGTGGAGAAAAGAAACTCCAATTCCTCAAATAGAACACTAGTCAAATCCCATCAACGTCGTTTGTATTTGAAATTGAAATTATTTTCACTCTGATTTCTGAAAAATCATCTGATTTCCTTAGCTGTACCGACTTCCCCGTCTCCTCCTGCCTTGTTTTCTTCTTCCTGGATCTTGTGTCTTCATTCCAGGTGAGCTCCACCCTGGTTTGCCTTCCTCTTAGGCATTTCCTGTTGACTCTGCTGAGCCAGGGTTTATGTCCAGCCTCCTGTTTGCCTCTCAGTCCACCTTCTGATTTCACTCAGTTTAAGTGAATGAGTTACCAGATTTAGAATTTATCTTTGCCACTGCCCCCATGCAGTTTTCACTGTGTATGGTCTGGTCTGGTTTTGTTTTGGTGAAGAAAGAGTGTCTGAGAGTACAAGCACCTCCCTCCTATCATCTTCTCACTTTGTAAGGATTCCCACCTATGGCCGTCAGGGTTCGGACAGGAAAATACAAGCCACTGTATATACTCCGAGGATAAAGGGTTTCATGAAGGAATAGAGGCTTACACAGACGTAGCAAGAACTGGAAGAGTAAAGGTCGGGGAAGATCACGTTGAAGTTCAGGAAGGTCCTTGTAGAGATCTCAGCCAGAAACTCCCCAGCAGGTGGTTCTCAAGTGCTTCCGGAGAAATGGTGGCAATTCTGAAGCATCTCTGGGAAGCTCCCACCAACTATGTCAGTCTGCAACAGGACAGCATGTGATTCTCAAGAGCCCTCCAGGAGCCCACTGGGATGCCTCATTTCTGTCTGCACATCTGGCTGCAACTCCCTCTAGAGAAAATGGCCCCAGGGCCATGCTTTCCAAACCTCGTACACATGCTTCTCATGGGCAAACTCAAGGCCCATATAGAGAAATGAATTCTGGAAGATGTGCTTGCAATTCCTGGGATGAAAAAAGACCTTATGTGGTACATATATACAATGGAATATTACATAGCCATAAAAAGGAATGAAATTGGGTCATTTGTAGAGACGTGGATGGACCTAGAGACTGTCATACAGAGTGAAGTAAGTCAGAAAGAGAAAAACAAGTACTGTATATTAATGCATATATGTGGAATCTAGAAAAATGGTACAGATGAACCAGTTTGCAAGGCAGAAATAGAGACACAGACGTAGAGAACAAACGTGTGGATACCAAGGTGGGGGTGGGATGGATCGGGGATTGGGATTGACTTATATACACTAATATGTATAAAATAGATAACTGATGAGAACCTGCTGTATAGCCCAGGGAACTCTACTTCACTTTGCTGTACAGTAGAAACTAACACAACACTGTAAAACAACTATACCCCAATTAAAAAAAAAAAAAAAAAAAAAGACCTTAGACGGGTCTGGTTGCAATGCTGAGTTGTCCCAAACTGAGTGAAGAAAAATGCTGAAATACGTCAAGAGTGCTGACAGCGTATTTAGGTAGCTTTAAGTTGTTTGCATCAATTTTACCTTAAAATATTCCCCTTCGACGCTTCATTGGAACTTAGTGGCATTTATCGTGTGCTTGCTAGTGATTTGGTTCACATTGTGTGTATTCTGTCTTCCCAACAAGATCACAGGCTCCTTTATCTCGGAACCATGTTTTGCCTCTCCATCCCTCACCCAGGAGAGAACTTGCTCCAGTAGGCTCTCAGTAACTGCTGCTTGATTGATAATCCTGTATTTCTTTAGTGTTCAGACTTTCCCAGTGAATGTGTGTGTTAGGACCTACTGAAATGTCAGACTGAGAAAAATGGACATCACAAAACAGTTCAAAATAGCAATGTAGCTGAATTTACAGTGAATGCCTTGAAAAATGTGTCATAAATGTATACTCCAAGAACATACATCAGGTATGGTGTGTTCCTTTGTGAAATGTAAAAAGTAAGAGTTGGTCTTCTTAAAATGCTCTTGCATTTCTGCATTTCCAGGAATACACAGACAGCAGAACCTAGAAAATGTGTTGAAACAAAGACGGTGAGATTGGATGTTAAAAGCTCCACCTCTTACCAGGACATTAATAAAAGCAAACTGAACAACCACCACCAAAGGAAAAAGAAGTGATGGAAGTTCAGGCCTCCAGATACTTGGTGAATTAGGAAGGGTCAAGTATAGGCTGGTATAGCATAGAAAAATACTTGATGACTTAAGTAAGGTAACTGTCTAGAAGTGGTGGCCTGAAGAGAGGGCAGGCAGAGGTATTTCTGCCACTTGAAGTTATTCAAGGACCCAGAGTTGCCACATCTTGCTGCTCTGCCATCCCTAGAGTGCAAGGTTGAAGTTAGTTTTCTACCATTTGCGGTCGGATCTAAAGGAATTGGAAAGCGGGGTGAGACATTTCCTATTAAGTTGATGACATAGAAGGTACACACCGTGTCCAATCGTATTCTGCTGGCGAGTACTTAGGTTTTTTTAATTGATGCAGTCATTGTGTATAAAAAACTATAGAGATTATGTGAGTTTTTAGGAAAATGTTGCCCTGTTTTGATAATTCCTTGAATATATTAAGTATTTTAGAATTTGGTGTCTGCTTTGGTGTTCATTAGCTAAAGATACTAGACTTCACAGCTAGTGTGTTGTGGTCTGAAGTTCTAAATTTTTTTTTTTTAACCTATGGAAGGAAGCGCATAAAAATACCTTTCACCATACGCTGCTGCTTATTCTTCCCTGAAAATGAGTACTTATGATAATTTTATAGCCTATTCTTTTTTTTTTTTTTTTTTTGCGGTATGCGGGCCTCTCACTGTCGTGGCCTCTCCCGTCGCGGAGCACAGGCTCCGGACGCGCAGGCCCAGTGGCCATGGCTCACGGGCTTAGTCGCTCCGCGGCATGTGGGATCTTCCCGGACCAGGGCACGAACCCGTGTCTCCTGCATCGGCAGGCGGACTCTCAACCGCTGCGCCACCAGGGAAGCCCTATAGCCTATTCTTTTGTGTCCCTTTCATCTTTAAAATATTTTTGGTTTTTGATTATGAATTTTAAAGTTAAAACATTTATAAAGATTATTAATAGATTCACTCATTAGTGCTTAATACTGGTCGGATATACTGATTTAGTTTATTGGTAATTGTATTGTTTATGTCAAAGGGGAATAATAATAAATATTTAATACTTTAGTTGATGTATCTATAAACATGCCCTTAACCCTGCTGCCGAAATAGTTAAAATAATTAGACAGGGATTTTTTTTCCTATTAATGAAATCTACATTTGTAACTAGTAATTGTATGTGTAAAGTATATAAGTTGAATTTCTCGTGCCTTAAAAAATATTTGAGGTAAATCATCTTACCATATAAGACTAAAAAAACGGAGTATTTTTAAGAGATAACTGAGAAAGTAGAGAATGCGGAGTGGAGTCTGAAGAGGTTGGCTATGGGTCTGGAGGAACTTTATGATAAATGCCATGTGACAGATGATTTAAGGAACTAACGTGGGAAGAGAGGAAAGACTTGGTCTTCCAGTATATAATGATTCTTTTTTTTTTTTTTTTTTTGCGGTATGCGGGCCTCTCACTGCTGTGGCCTCTCCCGTTGCGGAGCGCAGGCTCCGGACGCACAGGCTCAGCGGCCATGGCTCACGGGCCCAGCCGCTCCGCGGCACGTGGGATCCTCCCGGACCGGGGCACGAACCCGCGTCCCCTGCATCGGCAGGCGGACTCTCAACGACTGCGCCACCAGGGAAGCCCTATAATGATTCTTAATGATATTTATTTTTTGTTGCATGAGGTTAAACTTGGCTAATGGAAAACGCTGAAGAAAGATACCCTTTGGCTCACAATAAGGAAGTTTATCACTTCCCATCTCACTACCTTGTGGGACAGGAGAGCAGAAGGTGAAGGATGCTCAGCCAGGCGCTCTCTAGAGAGGATAGAGGCTTGGGGATAATAACATCAGACGGCCCTCGTATTCTTTCTAACCATCAGATAACTGGGATGTTTAAGCATAACCGGGCTTCTTCAGAGAGTTTTTCTGTTGTCTTGGGTGAGGCTACTTGGCCAAGAAGCAAACTGAAATAGTTTGTGAATAATAGGAAGTGAATTGGGGTGAGGATGTGCCACCCCAGCTGAACGTTTCATCTTACTGTTGTTTTTGACTAAGGCAGGCGGGAGAAAGACTCACTGGCAAGAGCCAGGATTCGAGAAAATTTCTGCAGCAGCTCGAAGAAAAATCAAAGGGAACCCTTATGGAGCCTAGAGTTGATCAATGTCTAAACTGTAAGGACCTCTTTAGTACGTGAAGCTCTGCATGCATTTGACAAAACCTGCCCAGAAACAGACTCTTGTATGCCAGGAAGAATAATGGCATCCTTAGTCAGTTTTAGATCTTCATGATCCGAGGGAGTTTCAGTCTCCTTGTGAGCCTCAGTCTAGTCTATGGGAAGGCACATATTTATTTTTATTTATTTCTTTTGAAGATGAATAGTAAAAATGACTTTATTTTTTTTTTAACATTTTTAGGCATTTTATTTTAAATGTAGCAGTGTGGATGTGGACATGTCAATCCCAAACTCCCAAACTATCCCTCCTCTCCACCCTTCCCCTCTGGTAACTATAAATTCATTCTGTAAGTCTGTGAGTCTGCTTCTGTTTGGTAACTAAGTTCATTTGTACCAATTTTTTTTTAGATTCTGCATGTTAGAGATACCACATTTGTCCTTCTCTGTCTGACTGACTTAGTATGATAGTCTCCAGGTCCTGAATGTTGCTGCAAATGGCATTATTCCATTCTTTTTAATGGCTGTGTAATATTCTATCATATATATATGTACACATCTTCTTTAACCATTCATCTCTCGATGGATATTTACGTTGCTTCCATGTCTTGGCTATTGTAAACAGCACTGTAGTGAACATTGGGGTGCATGTAGCTTTTTGAATTGTGGTGTTCTCCAGATATATGCCCAAGAGTGGGATTGCTGGATCATATGGTAGCTCTAGTTTTAGTTTTTTTTTTGTTTTTTTTTTTGCGCTAGGCGGGCCTCTCACTGTTGTGGCCTCTCCCGTTGCGGAGCACAGGCTCCGGACGCGCAGGCTCAGCAGCCATGGCTCTCGGGCCCAGCCGCTCCGCGGCATGTGGGATCCTCCCGGACCGGGGCACGAACCCGTGTCCCGTGCATCGGCAGGCGGACTCTCAACCACTGCGCCACCAGGGAAGCCCGAGTTTTAGTTTTTTTAAAGGAACCTCCATACTGTTCCTCATAGTGGCTGCATCAATTTACATTCCCACCAACAGTGCAAGAGGGTTCCCTTCTCTCCACACCCTCTCCAGCACTTATTGTTTGCAGATTTTTTGATGATGGCCATTCTGATGAGTGTGAGATGATATAAGCACCCATTTAGAATACAATTCTTTTACTTAGAATACATAATTGTATTCAGAAGTTTAGTTTCTTTAAGAAAATTTTATTTCAAACTGTCTAATTGACAGAATTTAGATGTTTGGAAATGAATTAAGCCTTATCTAAAACATGCTTCATTGAGCTCTTCACTTATACAATGAAGATGAATAAATTTTGAAAGAAGGGTCAGTTTGCACTAGAGTTTATCACACTTAACTTACGATTTCATGAGTTATAGGGCCATTTTTCACTATGGCCCAGAAATAAATTAACAGAATTAAATATTTTGTTTATGTCTGATTTGGTACAACATTAGATGAGACATTTACTTGTTAAAGTAAATTTTTTTCACAGATCAAACCTGTATTTTTTCCTCCACTTAGGCCAATCGATACTCTTTTTTCAAGACCTATGTCAAGTTTTCTTTTCCATTCAATAACAAAAGATTGTGCCAACAATAAACTCAGTTTTTGCTAATTGTTAAAGAAAAAAAATAAATTCTGCCCTAGTAGCAGTTACTGGCCATGCCTTGTCCACATCCCTACGGGTCTTACCATTTTTGTATTAATGTGCGATGCACCTATTTTCTTTGGCCAGAAGATTTTCTTTTTCTTTCTTTCTTTCTTTTTTCTGTACCTGAGCTTATTCTGTTTCTGAAAACAGTAGGCAGAGCCACTAGATATATTGCCACCTCCCAGGAACAATTCTCGAACAGTAACCAAGGACAGTTGGTGTATAAATACGTCAGCACCTTCTCCTTAAGGGGGGCTAATTCAGAGTTCTTACTTCTTCTACGTGGTCTCCCTGAGTTCCCAGAAGGATGAGCCTCTAGTTATCTTCAATGGCACCCAGAGTGATGACTTGCCCTTCATTGGCTTCCTTTTCTCACTCTCGCTCCCCTACTGATGTTTTCTGGCATCTGTCTCCAAGCCATGTCTGCTTGAAACCTCATCTCGGGATCTTTCTCAGGGGGAGCACAAAATAAGACTGCTCTGAAGTGGAAAGGAGGGAAGGTGACTTATTGGGAGACAATTCTCCAGATTCTCCACGGTTCTCACATTGTAGCGAGTCTGTGAGTCGAAACACTGACTGCTTTGTTCTGGCCTGTGATTTCAACTCTCTTTGGGGAGGGGGCCTTGAGGAAGATAGGCCTAGTGACTGCCCTGGAGCAGAGGGAACATGTGTTTCATGTCTAGTACAATTAAGATACCTTCCTTGAGGTGAAGGTCAGGCATGCTTATGGCCCATTAGAAAAGATTCAGGCTCCTGAACCTAGGGTCCCTTTCCTGTGATGAGCCTCTTGTGTGTGCAGACATCACCTGGTCCTCTTGACTTTGCCTGAGGAAGCTGGGGCTTGCAGTATTGTCCCTCGGGCTCCTGTTGCTGTGAATGGTAAAGTTGCTTCTGACACAGGCATCTTGGGTCTTCTGCCAGCTCTGAAACTGTGGCAGATTCCCTTGTTAGCTTATAAGTAAGTATAATCTCAGACCCTTTCAGACTTGATATACCAATACAAGGAAAAGCCTCACCACGTGGTAAGTACTTTTTTAGGAATCAAAAATGCTTTACAGCTCTGAGTGAGAGAGACAAAGAAATTTTGATAGGCATGGAAGAGGTAAAAATTAATAAGACTTCATGTTAAGATATTTGAAGTAGGCTTTGAAAGGTCGCCAGGATGGCCAAGTTCAAGACTGGTATTCCTAACTGGAAACTGCATGAGGAGTTATAAATGCACAAAACAGTTGTGAAACATGGTAGAAACAAGAAATTAAATGTGAAAAATCGTTCAAGTCCAGATTATGATGTATGGGTCGATGTGCCTTACAAAAAAGATGGGACTCCAGGAATCTTTTCCTGGTCCTACCAGTTTAATGAGGTGTCATGTCTCCCTGGAACCTCAAGAACACCTTATTTTCTTAACTGTCTTATATATTCTGTGGGGTATCAAAGACTTGATAGTCTATCATTAGGATTGCAATGTCATAACGTGGTAGGTATGGGATAAATTTTACGAGTGTTGTTGGTTGGCCATGTAATTAAGTGAAATTGTCATCCAACGTGAATCAAAAAAAATTTTAGTCTACAAGTAAAAAAAAAAAAATTGAGCCTAAATTATAATTTCATTTGAAGGGATTTTACGTTAATTGCTAAGCCAGATTTCATTATTTGTAATTAATTATTTTTAAAACCATGATTTCCCCAATATTTTTAAAGTATCCTTTTTTTTTACGGCTGTCATTTAATATTCTATGAAAAACAGCACAGCAAAAGACTTAAATAAGGCCTTAATTCCTAAGGATCTTGTGGTATAAATTTTAAGTAGTTCTTGAGTGAAAGCTTGCACTGTTCTTTGTGTTCCTCCTAAAAATGCGAAGTTATTTTTAAGGGATTATCTTGGGAAGCACATTTTGACATGAGCTTTATGAGAGAAGAGAGAAAGTGGTTAGGAAGCTTTTTTTTTTTCTAATAAGACTTTGCAGAAATGTATTTACTTTTATCATCAACATTAAATCATTTGCTTTAAGCCACTTACTCATCCAGTCTACAACAAACACTGAGTACCACCTGTGTACGATAGTGGAAAAAATACACGCAAACATCATATAGAAGAGTGGTCGCTAGATTTCTTGCTTATGGGCCAAATCCAGCTCATTGCCTGTTTTGTAAATAAAATTTTATTGCAACACATGCATGCTCATTCATTTATGTGTCCTCTGTGCCATTTTAACAGTACAATGACGGAGTTGAGTAATTGTGACAACGACCATATCGCCCATAAAAAGTAAAATTTTTTTTTTTTTTTTTTTTTTTTTTTTGCGGTATGCGGGCCTCTCACTGTTGTGGCCTCTCCCGTTGCGGAGCACAGGCTCCGGACGCGCAGGCCCAGCGGCCATGGCTCACGGGCTTAGTCGCTCCGCGGCATGTGGGATCTTCCCGGACCAGGGCACGAACCCGTGTCTCCTGCATCGGCAGGCGGACTCTCAACCACTGCGCCACCAGGGAAGCCCAAAAACTAAAATATTTATCTGCCCTTTACAGAAGAAATGCACTGACTTCTAATAGAGATTGTATTTCAGTGTAGCAAAAATGGAAATGCCTAATCGAGATCTCATCTGTGTGAAATGATCAGACCAGGGAAAAGTACTTTTTATGTTTTGGATATTTAAAAAAAAAGTTTTAAAATACCTGATAGGCTTACAAAGGTAGTGAAAAATGAAACAAAACGAACAAACAAACAAACCAAAAAACCAACAAGCAATGGAAAGCTACACTTTTACTGTCCTGAAAAATGTTGAAGTCAATTCTTGCTAGTCTATCCACTTGCTGTTTCCTATTAAGTCAGTGCCAGCAATCCAAACGGGCACTTTTCTGTTGCGTTGTCTGGAACGTCTGGCGGATTCCCAGGAGGGTGATAATAAAGCGATCATCTATGGTTGGTCCACCCTTCCAGGAACAGCAGGTAATAGGGAGCTTCTGCTTTCGCTTGAAAATTCATAACCGCACATTGGATTGTTACGAAATGTAAAATAAACCCTTTTCTGTAGTACCATTTTTACTTATAATTTACATTTCAGTCACTTGCACCTGGCCTTTTCCCAGCATTAAAAAAAAAAAAAAGTCTACAACTCAATAATTCCCATCAAGAGATTAAAAAAAAAAACCTATGGGCTTATGTGTTCTCTGCTGAATTTCACATCGAAGACCGGAGCTGAGTAATACAGTGGTGTCAGCTGGAGGAGGCCATCTCAATAGGTGGCGCTCTTACAGCAAGACATACCAGTTCTGGGCTCTTTGTAAACCCATGCAGACCGGCAGCCACGAATTCAGTGTGACCTCCGCGGAAACCAGAGTCCCACCTGCTTCCCAAGTTGTCTCCCCTCTGGTTATCCTGCAGTCCGTGAAATTGTCACACTCTTCATTCGCTGGGTCCAGCCAGTAAAAGTCCCTCACTGAATGCGAACATGGTAAGTGGCGATGATCACAAGTTAAACCCAAACAGACCATGAATTTTTTGTTGAAATCAATTAGATTAACTGGTAGAGTCCTGAGGTTGAAGGATGCATTTGATGACGAGTGAGATGATGAAGCAGTTGGATTACGATGATGGGGGAAGATCCAGCCTGCGTCGGGTGTCACTTCGTGCAGCCCTGAAAGCAGAATGCCTTCCTAGAGCGTCAGAGACTTGGGCGGGGGTGTGGAGGCATTGGCAGGAAAGGGAGCAAGTACGTGGGAAGGAAGCGGTCCTGTTCCACTGTTTTTGTCCGGAGTGTATTTATAACTAATGCTGGGAGTGACTTCAGCAGCCCACCCACTTGGAATCAGGCTGGCGAGAACAGATGCACTAACAATGGGTCTTTGGAGACCAAAATGATCATGTCATCCCTTCCATTCTCTGAAGTTTCAAGCACCTGCATCTGTGCATTATGGGTTTGGGGTTGCTTCTGGCATTAGCTCCTCCTGCTGGTGTAGCAACAGGTATGTTGGGATATTCAGTTTAGAAAAAAGGATGACTTACTCTTTTATATTCAGTTTAGGTAAGAACCATTCACTGTGCAGTAGCAACTCCCAAAGGTTTATGGTACCTAATACTAGTGTGAACGTGAGACCTCCGGGCAGCCACCGCTGTCTTTATCTGGATATTGAATCTAACAACACCTGACTGTATGGCTGTGTGAAGGAGTTTGCAGTTGGCTATGATGATCCACATTACCGAGTTCAAGCTAAAGAATTCTCACACCGAGTGATGCACATCTTCAATCAGAAAAATTTGATCACCCCATCGAAACATTAGTTCAGTTATTTTTTTAAATAGAGAATCCACTTGTAATGCTCTGTGCAAATACTGTGTACCACTATTACCACAAGTAGGCTTTGTTGCTTTGCCTCTGAAAATGTTCATTTATTTTCGTTGCTCGTATGAAAGTAATATTTCTGATATCTTCTTGTTATTTGCTCATTTAGAAAAATTCAAACTTGCATCTATTTTTCCCCCTTGGGACATTTTCTGTTTGAAATATAGAATTCCTTTCAGTTCAGGTTCTTCTATTTGAAGATACTCGGTTCTCCTGCATTCTTGTAACCTTGGCTCCAAGGTAGCCTTGTGGTAGATGAAAGGAGATTCTTTTCCTATATGCAGCTATATGTCGCCTATTCACCGCTTTCTTTTGTATTATGTGAGTTATCTCTAGTTTGGAGAATGCAATGAAAACTTTTACAACTCCAGGCAAAAGTGACACAATGGTTAGTCCTGAAAAACACAGGGGGAAGATGGTGGGAATATATTTCAGATTTATTTACTGTATGGTATAGCCAGATTTATTTAGCATCTGTATTCTTTGACCATTAAATGGTCTTGGGAATATTTTGAGACTAAATGATCATTTGTCTGAGGGTTTGAATCCTGCCTAACATTGATTGAGTGAATCTAGGAGTAACCGTAGTGCTATGAAAAAGTGAAAATTGTTATTGGAAAATTAAATGATGTTGGAACATTCAGAAATTTTACTACACAGAGGTCAAGAAGTACGTAGCTTCGTGGAATGTATTAACATAGGGAACAACTCTATTACGTTTCTGCAGATTTAAAATTAGGTTGGACATTTCTTCCTACCTTTCTTATCCTCCTTTCTTGCTCTAACACATCAGGAAAACTATTTGCGTGAATGAAAAAAAAAAAGTGTTGGATCGCCCTTTACCTTTAACATCCTTAAGTCTGTGTGATAAAGCACCCTCACCTAAAATGGGTACTCCTGATGTTATGTCGTTTATGTGATGAGTTCTCTTCAGTTACGGTTCTAGCAGCAATGACCATAGGTTAAGGTCACATCCCTGTGAACAGGGTCTCCCTGACCACAGTCCTTGGGTCAATACCTGAAAAAGCCCTTGATCCTCAGGCAGGGAAAAAAGACTCTGAAAGGGACGGGGGAAGGAGTTCCTGCTATTCTCCAAGGCCAGTCCTTCCTGAGTTGAGACAGTGAGGAGGGTAGCCATGGAGATACGCAGTGATGGCTCCTCCAGAGTCAAGGTGGATGCTTGAAGGATGAAAATGGAATGGGGTCTAAATCCTTTGGGAGTAAGCCATATTTGGTTTCATGTTACCCTTGACCTTTATTGCCATAGTTAAGTCTCGTGTCATGTTTCAGATTTGTTTCATCTAAGATAGGGCATATCAAGGAAAGGTTTCTGGGTCGTCATTTTGAGTACATGCTGTTGGCAGTCATGAAAAGTAATCTCTCAGGGGGATGGTAAAATTCAAAAGAAAAGTCATGGTTTTGAGGTATGGCTTCATTCCTCACGTAGGTTTATTTTTTTGACTCCAATCTTTGTAGATCTCATTCTGTTTTATTGCAGAAGTTTTGTGTTTTAAACTCTTTACCTCAGATGTTTGGAAAGGAAGCATGCCCCCAAAGAACCATGCTGCTATTGAATATAGCTTTAAGAATAATAGTGTATCAGGAATTGGGAATACAAAATCTAAACCCTGTGGCTCTTGCCCTGAGGTGACATGGTAGATTGAAAATGGCCAAGAGTTATTTGCAAGTTGTCTCATAGAGAAATGGAGTCTATTTTGCAACCCCTTGATTTGGGGCCTGCATAATGACTCTCTTTGACCGACAGAGGGTAGTGAAAATCATGTGGGAGTTCTGAGCCTTGAGCTTCTGTGTTTTGTGTGTGTGTGTGTCTCTCTCTCAGGTGGCAGTTGCCTTTTGGATACACGTGGCCAAGACCACTGCCAGCAGTGTACGTGTAGCCACCTTAGTTATTACAGCCCCAGTGGAGCTGCTAGACAAGCAAAGCATAGACACAATGGACTTTTATTCAGCCTTAAAGAAGGCAATTCTGACATTGGCAGCCCGCATGGATGAATCTGGAAGGACATTATCCGAAGTGAAATAAGCCAGAGTGACAGATATTGCATGATCTCACTTGTATGTGGAACCTAAAGTAGTCAAATTCATAGAAGCAGAGAGTAGGATGGTGGTTGCCAGGGTCTGGAGGGTGGAGGGGATGGGGAGATTTTGGTCAAGGCACAGAGATACAGTTATGCCAGATGAATAAGTTCTGAAGATCTGTACTGCGCGGTGACTGCCGTCACCAGTGTCACAGTACTATGTTGTGTACTTGACATTGGTCAAGAGGGTGGAGCTTCAGTGTTCCGACCACACGGGCGCCCCCTTGCCTGAATGCATGTCTCAGGAGAGGCCAGCGGCAGAGCTGCTCAGCCAAGCCCAGCCTAAAACGTGGCATGTTATTTGTAAGCAAATAAAGTGCTTTTTTTTTTTTTTTTTTTCCCCAGTTTCCAAGTTTGGGGACAGTTTCTTATGATCAATATATAACTGATACAGAAGATTACTTTTTCAAAATGGAAGGCAGACTTGAAAAACAAACACATGAATTATAACGTGCATTATAATAGGAATGCATAAGTGAATGTCCATATGCCCTTTGAAACAAGTTTGATTGGCATCCTTCTCTTCTCAGGAGCCTCTCAGAGCCTGGATACCTGCGCTTAACTCCAGTCCACTGAGTCTATCTTATGTTGCCTGATTTCTGCATTCACTCTGTTCCTGGACCCCATTTACCCTCAGCTATTTTTGTGGGCTTCATTTTTTGCGTTCTCCCCCTACACGGTGACATCCTTCGAAACTGTGTACTCACCTGTTTTCCTTCTGGAAATTTCTAGGTTTGTCTGTGAGCTTAATGTATTACGTTTATGCTGAAAGTCAAAATTCTCTATAGTCTATTACTTATCCAAGTATAGACCTTTCAACTTGATTGCCTCAAAGTCATGATAAATTCAAGACACCTATACTTAGTGCTTGCTCTGAGTCCATGCCGTCGAATTAGAGAATCCTGATTCATTAATTCTCATAGCAACCCTTTGAGGCAGCTGCCAGCATTATCTCCGTTTAGAAATGGGTTTCAAGGAGTCACGGAACATTCTCGAATGTTCCATCACGTTGCGCGATCCATGGCTTGATGGAGCCTCTGCACCATCATTTGTGTGCTCTCCCAGGTCAGGAAATGGGGTGGGTGGAGCAGACTCAACCAGGAGCACTTAGTTAGCCAACAAGTACTTCTAGAGTCTCCCTTGTAGTTTTTGCCACCTCTACTTTTCCGCTGCCATTGCCCAATTTCAAGTCCTCATCTCCTGTTTTCTGGACTCTTATCGGTCGTCTTACTGGCTTCCCTGTCTCTGGTCACTACCCTAGTGGTATAGCCTTCCTCCTGCTAGCAAAGTAATCTTACATCAACACATGTCCAGTCACACACATTTCCTTTGGCTTTTCATCATCTGTCGGATAAACTTTGAAGCGTCTTTTTTGGCATCGGCGTCTGTGCCAAGGCTTTTGCTGGTTCATTACTGCTTTAGAAGAGGAGCCGTATATTTTTGACTTGTTAACTATCTAGCTGTCCAGATCGTCGCCTGTCCCTGCTCTTCTTTAGTCCGACAGTGTGGGATTAAGCTGAGTTTTGAACGTGTTCTGTCCGGGCTCTGTGCATTTCTACATACTCGGAATCCCCTCTCTCTACCACTACCCACCCATCACGCACACCTTCTCACTCCCACCGTCTCTCCACAGAGCTTCTACTTCTCTGTCAAATCTCAGGGCAAATGTGTCCTCTTTCCTGAAGTTTTCCCTAGGTCCTCAAGCAGATGTGGATATTTCTTCTGTTAACCACTAAGTATTTATGTACTGTCAACTTAAGACCACATCTGGTGGTATTAACACTTTTAAGTTGGCTTATTTATTCTCTCTACGTCTGGGAGACAGGAACATGGTTTTATCTCATCTGTGTCTAGAGCATAAATTACAGCACCCAACCCAGAGCAGGCACTTGTGAAGCATACACAGAATGAAGGAGGAATGAAAATCCAATTTCGTGGCAATAGGAGCTCCAGATCCTTTCCGTCCTTGCTCATTGCCTACTCAGATACTGATTCTCATTCCAACAATTTCTGTGACTCCATAGGAAGCGTGCACGTGGGTGTGCGCACATCCAAATGCATAGGTGGTGCAGCAAGGTCTGTAATTCACCAACAGCTGTAATGTTACAACCAATTGTTAAGTGTAGCAGTTGTATGTAGGGCAAAAGGCAATTTGCAAGCTTTCGATGATACATTTCTAATAAAAGGCACTGAGCATTTCTACAAGATGATGAGTCTTTCTCTCTAGGCCTTTTTACTTTGACCTCAGGGTTCACTGCATCTGATAAAAGGCAATAAAAGGGCAGACTTTGAAATAATCCCGACTAAGGAATTTTAGGAGATGAATAGCAGACCACGTCCTGAACAGGAGGTTAATTGCTGAAACGCAAAGCATCCTGTGGGAAAATGCTGCTTGGAGGTATGATCTTTTTTTTTTTTTTTTTTTTTTTCCCGGTATGCGGGCCTCTCACTGCCGTGGCCTCTCGCGTTGCGGAGCGCAGGCTCCGGACGCGCAGGCTCAGCGGCCATGGCCCACGGGCCCAGCCGCTCCGCAGCATGTGGGATCTTCCCGGACCGGGGCACGAACCCGCCTCCCCCGTATCGGCAGGCGGACTCCCAACCCCTGCGCCACCGGGGAAGCCCGGAGGTAATGATCCTTTAACTGGGGGGTGCTAAAATCCCATTCTTGTCATCAGATATTCTAATTACATGCTCTACGCAAGAACTTCTTTATCATGAAGAATTTGAAATCCTCTAATTAGCTAGGATTTTAAAAGCAAACAGAAAATTGGGGTGTCAAAGATCAATACAAAGAAAAGCGAGACTAAACAAAGCCTGGATGAAGAGGAGGTAAGAATCCAAGGATCAGAGCATTCACAAAGAGCTAATTAGCAAAGTCCAGCCTTTAAAATAACTAAGGCAGCAATTATAAATAATTACAGTGAATAGAGCTTCACGGTTGTGATGGGTTAAAAAAGCATGACTTTTGTATTTCCACAAGTAACTTCAACAACCCTTGAAATTCTTACGTCAAAAAGAAATTATAAAGCTGAATCATGGCATTTTTTTATCCATAAACACAACTTTTGTATTAAGGTGGTTTGATTTATAAAATGTCCTTCATGTTTATTTGTGGGTTTTGCAATATGGCATAGTCGATTTTTTTACGGTGTAAAATCCCATATATTCAAAATCATTATCGCCCTTGATCGGTTCTCTAGATTGCCTGGGAAGCTTCCTGCTCCATCCTTTCCCAACATGTGCATCTGCTTAGCCTTTATCATGAATATGAATTCTCTTCCTTCTTTAGAAGTTTAAGAAGGAAAAGAGAAAATTTCCAAATTTATGTAATGACTTCCTAAGTAGACTCCTTATATTCAAATTTATGCTTGTTCTCTCCCAACCAGAGTCTTTATGAAAATTGTTACATAAAATCCTTGAGAGGTTCTTGCAACTATCTTTAGCCAAAGTACCAGTGATCTTTGCGTGCTGCCTTGCCGCCCGTCTGGTCCAATCGCCAACCTCCATTGCCTGCGGGCTGGTGTTGCAGCTGCCCTGCTTGCTGTGTAATATCAGTGCTCCACTTAGCAGCCAGAGCGTTTCTCTGGTCAAAGCCCTCGGTGGCTTCCTGTCGCTCTGTGACCTGTGAATTCACCTCCTAACTCTCTTCTGGATATAGCCACGGTGTCCTTTGTACTTCCCCCAAAACGCTCACCTCCTCTGGCTTCGGGATTTTCGCACTGACCATAACTCTGCCTTCAAGCAGCTCTTCACAAGTATCCTCTTGACTTGTTTCTTTACTTTCTTCTTTTTTCTGCTTAAATATCTCCGTGGGAGTGAGGACTTCATTCACCCACTCGATATAAAACAACAACAACAACAAGAAACAAACACAATTTCCCATCTCTAACCTGGCTCTCCCTGTATCTTTGTGTGCTTTAGTTTTTCTCTTGTGCATTCATTCCCTCCTAATAAATTAAACTACATATACATTGATATTAATTTTATGCCCTTTCCACATGGAAGGAGGATTTTATTCTTGGTAAATAATAGGTGTGCAGTAAATACTTGTTGAAATCCTCTGAGTGAATGGAAACGCTGTGAAATTGTTGCTCTTTTGTCCTCTGGCTTTGTTAAAATTTTTTTTTTTTTTTTTTTGCGGTATGTGGGCCTCTCACCGCTGTGGCCTCTCCCGTTTCGGAGCACAGGCTCCGGACGCGCAGGCTCAGCGGCCATGGCTCACGGGCCCGGCTGCTCCGCGGCACGTGGGATCCTCCCGGACCGGGGCAGGAACTCGTGTCCCCTGCATCGGCAGGCAGACTCTCAACCACTGCGCCACCAGGGAAGCCCCTGGCTTTGTTAAACTTTTATTTTCACTCTCTCAGAGCTAGTTTTTCTGGGTTTTCTCAGCACTGGGAGAATGCAGAACTCCCTTGAATCTACGATAAGCATGACATCTGCTCTTCTGCCTGCTGTCCTGGTGGGATGTGAGGTCCATGTGGGCAGAGGCCATAGCTGCACACCCCGCATTATCTCCAGTGCTTATCAGAAATCTGGGCACATTTTAGGTCCTTAATATTTCTTAGTAAATGACAAAATTTTGTTAAAATATTCTGGAATAATTCATGATGTATGTTATGTAAGTAAGAGTTATGGAATGGTATGCATTATGTGATAAAACTCTTATACAATAAAATTGGAAACCAGAAAGCATCCTATATCTTCACATTTGTTTAACGTGTTTTTATAGGGGAAGCAAAGATGTATTACTTACTAGTTACTAGTTTGCAATGTGTAACACAAAAAAATGAATTGGACAAGGCAGTGGGGAGGCCATTAATTATACTTTAGACTCTTCAGAGTTTTTGAATCATATAGCAAGCAACTATTCATTCTGTAAATTAAATGGCTGGGGAAAAAAAATCTCTAGATGTAACACTAATATAGAGCTTGAAATAACTTAAAAGCTTATTTTTCTCACTGCTTTCTAGAAAGTGTGTCAAAGACGTAATAAAATTACAATATCAATAAGGTAGACAATGAGTAACAAATGCCAAAGGCAAATCAGCATTTGCATCTACAGAAAATCAGTAAAAATAAAATGCAAAATAATATTTTGTTGAATTTGGATATTAAATATGTTTTTTCCCTACTGGTTTAAGGAAGAAATTTGCTTAGTGACATAGTTTGCTCCGCCCTCCTATGTCTTAATGTCCTGGCAAACTACCATTGCTTTCATAGCTGAGCTCCAGGGATTTTTGGAGAGGTGTGTCTGGTTCCATTGGGGATAGTTACGTCCTCTTGTGCATATTCTCATTTAATCTCTATCTAATACCATTGTAGCATGTCCTGTATCCAGGCATACCTCAGTTATAACAATAGCATATTATATTTGTGTTCATGACTATTCATACTGGACTTTAACCCCTTAAGGTCAAGCATATCATTATTCTCTTTCTGTATGCCCAAAGTCTAATCCAGTGCCTGGCAGCCGTAAATGTTTAATGTCTGCCGAATTACCGTATGCAGTATGTGGTCTGTGTTGCTATGAAGGTGAATAATTGAATAACGTGGTGCACATTTAGTTCTCACTGAAGTAACGAAAGGAGACTTTAAACCTTTTACGTAATCTAGATACAGCAGAAAATTAGGACTAAGGAGCAAAATTAGAAGTTGTTAATCTGCATATGCTGGAACAAACTCTCCTTGTATTGATGCTTAAAGCCTCTTCTAGGTCTTTGGCACTGTGGCTTTCATTTTCCACACTTTCCCCACTCCAACAAATTCAGTGCCAAAATTTGCTCTCAGAAAGGCATAAAAAGCCATCAGTGGGGATTTGACGATGTGCTATCTCATCCATGGATTTTCTTTGTAAGATTCTCGGGAATAGAGCAATTTTTTTCTACTTAAAAAGACAGACAAGGAAGTGATCTCTCCTGATTGTGATGTTTTAAATCTCCTGTAGCATGATTACGTAATAGAACTACAGATAGCATGCTGGTCTTCATATGACATACAAAGAAAAACACAGTCACAAAAGCGTATCTCCAAACAGTGTAGAAAATTCATGAGTCATTCATTCAATTTTAATGATCCCACACACGATTTTGGTCTCAGATATAACAATAAATAGATCAAGGGCCTGTTCTCATGAAGCTTAACTTTTAGAGTGGGGTAGTAAAAATAAATAGCAGTGTGTCACGTGGGATAAGTGCAATCAAAGACAAATAAATCAGCATTAGGGGATAGACGGTGATCAGATGGGATGTGGGAGAAGAAGTTATTGAGTGTAATAGTACGGACTGGGTTCAGATTTCGAAGTGTCATTTTGGTGCAACAAGGAGTGGGATTATTTAGAAAAGCTGAAGGAGTACGTTCCTTTCGTTCAGGAGGCTAAAGGGTTGAGGCATATATAGATCCTTTATGCCACTGATATCAGAAAGGTGGATGTAGTACAGGCATACCTGTTTTTTATTGTATTTTACTGTATCGCACTTAGAAGATTCTAATTTCTTTTTACAAATTGAAGGTTTGTGACAATCTTGCATCGAGTAAGTCTGTTGGTGCCAATTTTCCAACAGCGTTTGTTCACTTTGTATGTCAGTATCACATTTCGGTAATTCTTACAGTATTTCAGACTTTTTCATTGTTTTTGTTATGGTGATCTGTGATCAGTGATCTTTGTTACTACTAGAACTTGCTGAAGCCTCAGGTGATGGTTAGCGTTTTTCTGACAATAAAGTGTTTTTAAGTAAGTTATATACATTATTTCCGTAGACATAATGCTATTGCATACTTCACAGACTACAATATAGTGTAAACATAACTTATACACACTGGGAAACCAAAACATTTGTGTAGCTCACTTCATTGTGGTGGTCTTGAACTGAACCTGAAATGTCTCTGAGGTACACCTGTATACCTCTAGGTGTTAATATGTTACCCCAACATGCCCTGATATCAGAACCCAGTTGTTAAATTTGATTATTAGGAAAAATAAGAAATCTATTATTGTAGGTCACAGGGAACCATAGTTCCTTTTAGTTCTTTATTTGCCACATTTATTTTGGTGGTCTGTTGTTAGGGCTGTACAAGTTTAGGATTGTGTCTTCTTGGAGAATTGACCCCTTTTTCCTTATGTAATTTTGGTCACATGTTGAAGCTCTAACCTCCAGTACCCCAAAATGTTACTATATTGGGGGATAGGGCCTTTAAAGAGATGATTAATGCATAAGGGGTCTATTAGGTGGATCCTAATCCAAACTGACTGCTGTCCTTGTAAGAAGAGGAAATTTGGACCCAAAGAGAGGCATGAGAGATGCAAACACACAGAGGAAAGGCCATGTGAGGACACTGTGGGAAGATGACCCCAATAGAGAAAGCTTCAAGAGAAACTAAACCTGCCAACACCTTGATCATAGTCTCCCAGCCTCCAGAATTTCTGCTGTTTAAGACGCCCTGTCTGTGCTATTTTGTTATGCTTAATACGCTGTGGACTGAATTGTGTCTTCCAAAATGTGTATGTTGAAACTCAAACTCTCAGTGTGGCTGTAGTTGGAAATAGGGCTTATAAGGAGATGACGAAGGTTAGATGAAGTTGTGAGGGTGGACTCCTGAGCCAGTAGGGTTGGTGTCCTTATAAGAAGAGACAGCAGCAAGCAAGCTTTCTCTCTACCCTCACCACGCGAGGACACAGCAAGAAGGTGTCTACCTGCAAGCCGGGAAGAGAGCTCTTACCAGGAACTAAATCTGCCAGCACCTTGATCTTGGACTTCCCAGCCTCCAGAACTATGGGAAAACTTCTGTGGTTTAAACCACCCTATGTCGTGTTATGGTAGCCCTAGAAGACATACACAGTTCTAGCAAACTGATATAAGGAGCCCCCCTCTTTCTCACTGCTTATATTTCTTGCTCTGAAGACTACTTTGTCTTACACTAATATAGATACTCCACCTTTCTTTTTATTAGTGTTAGGATGGTATATCTTTCTCCATTTCTTAACTGCTAACCTATTGGGGTCTTTTTATAAAGTGGGTTTCTTGTAGACAACATTTTGTTGCATAACTTTTGGGGTCCTTTTGAATCTATATTTTAATTGGCACACTTAGACCATGCACATTTGAAGTGATTATTGAAATACTTGGTTCAATATCTACCATATTTGTAAATCTTTCTATTATTTGTCTCCCACTTGCCTTAAACCCCATTTTCTACCTTATCTGGTTTTAATTGAGCATTAGTGTGAGTCCCTTTTATCTCCTCTCTTAACTGTACCGGTTATGCCTATTTGGAAAGAATAGTGATTCCCTTAGTGTTTAAAATATACATTTTAAACTGATATGAATCCGACTTCAGTTGTGCTGCTTCAAGTGTAGTACAAGAATCTTAGAGTGTTCCCAATTTCTCCCTCCCATTTCTTGTGACATTTCCGATTCTTGGCCATGGCAAGAGCAAGGATGAGCCTTCCAAGGCATTCTTCATTTCCGTTAGTGTTTTAACTTGGAGCATTTCCTTTTGAGTCTTTCATATAATTCCCATCTTTTTGCGGATACTATCTGCCTGCTTTTGCTACTTTTTCCATTAGTCTTTTGCATAGTCATAGTATATTTATCCCTGAAAGATAATTCCAACACGTGTGTCATATCTGGTTCTGGTTCTGATGATTGCTTTGTCTCTTCAGACTGCTTTTTCTTTTGGCCTGGCTTGTAATATTTTTGTTGAAAGGTGTACACTTTGCATTGGGTGATACGAACTTAAATAGTTCTTTGGTGTGAGGATTTATGTTCATCTGCTAGAAGTTGGCCCGTTTAATGTTTCTGTAGCTGTAGGTGGCAGAGCCTTCAAATTCTGGTGGTGTCCTTGGTTTTGTTTCTCCTCTTGACTCTGGGTTTCCTTAAATACTGCTCCTCAGAGAGAATAAGTGTATTGAAGCTCTTTAGCTGGAATTCACTTTTACTGTGCTGCAGGCTTGTTGGTATGGTCATAAGGTGCACAAGAGGAGGAGCGCTATGAATTTTTCCAGTCTTTAGGCTTTTAGCAGCTCTGTGTCTTTAGATCTGTGGTCCTAAGAGATATTTCTCCAATGGTATAGCTGTTTTCCACCTTGCCCCCTACTCCCTTTCCTGGTTGCAGCATTCCTAATCTATTTTCTTGAAGCCCTAAACCCTGTTGACTCTATTTCCCCCTCTTAGGTTAGACAAGAAGGCTAGAGGGGGCTGGAGTGGGAGCCTTATCCAGCTTCTCCCAACTAGATAAGGGTCTGGGAAAGTCCTTTCCACTGGAAAGTAGGTCTTTGTTGTGGACAAGGTGCTGGGTTTATTTAATAACGATTACTCTTCTCCTCTTTCCATAAGAACCATGAGGGAATTTTTCTTGATTCTTCATCATGAGAACCAGGAGGTCAAGCCCATAAAAGTGTGGGAGCACCCCCCCCTACCCCAAGACTGACTGTGGGCCCCTGGAGTTTTTCACGTTCTTGCTGGTACACGAATTAGTCAAAAGTACCATTGAAGCATTCCTAGTGGTTTTTAGTTCTGGTGGCTTCAAGTCCAGGTACATGGATATCAGCTGTGTTTCTCTGGATGTTCCTTTCTCTGCAGATTTAGGGAAGCAGATTGCCCTGTCGCCTTCTTGAATGGGTCTAAAAAAGTCACTGATTATCACTTGTCCAGTGTTTTCTTGTTGTAAGGACAGGAGTGATGATTTCCAAGCACATTAACTTTTGGAACTGAAGCCATACATCCAAACACATTCTTTAACCTGGCTGAAGATTAATACAATACAATTTCTTATCCATAAGTCTGTAAAAATTAGGAGGAAAATTTTCACCGTAGTATTGATAGGTTGATCAGGTAAAGCAACAATTGAGCCCAGATCTGAGGGACGTCGAGAAGGAAACCATATGGACATATCAGGGGGATACTGCAGTGAGGGATCCCTAGGTGGTCCTATGCTTGGTGTGTCCGATGAACCGTAAGGTAGGCAGTGTGTTTGCAGGGAGTGAGAGAAGGGTGAGGGAGATGAGGGATGTATCCTAGAGGTTTCTGAATGGTAATGAGAATGAGATAGGGAGCGATTTAAAGATTTTGTAGAGAGCAGTGACACGATTTAAGAGTTGAGAAGAGATGCTGGTACTACCTAAAGAATAAACTACAGGGAGGTTATTTGGGAGACTGTTTCAGGTGGAATGAGGTAGTAGTTGAGGTAGGGGTTAAGAAGAGGTAAGATTCTATGTGTTTCAATTAACTTGCTGTATCTCCACTGAGTTCTTGGACCCCTCGCCCCCCTTTACGTGGCTTGAATGATACACAGAATGAATAGCCTGCCCGCTCCTGCTCATGTGGGTGTGGAAATCTGTTATCTTCCTAGGTTTGTTCATAGTCAGGCGGCTTTGTTTGTGTATCAAGTCAGCAATTCCCAGAAATGCAATAGCCTTTCTCCTAGAATTGTCTGTCTAGTCACAACACAGTGCGATGGACTCATTTAAAGCAAGTATGTAATAGGAAAGCCAAGGAAAATTAAGTAATGTTACAAGTCAAAAAAAAAAAAAGAATATATAAAATTCTGGATATATCACAGCTGTAAAATAGAATTTAAACAATGGATTAGGTGAAGTTGTGGGAGAAATGAGTGGAGAATGATTCCAAGCTGTTTGGTTCTGTGAGCTCACACTTGCCCTCTGGCCTCTATTCAGCTGTTACATGTGCTCCATCATCCACAAACAGAATACGCTGCAAAGAGGATGGGCTCTCAAGACGATTTGCGAGGGAGTCCTTCACCGGAATCAGAGGTAGTACAGCATATTAGTACAAAGGTTCTGGAGGCAGACAGCCTGGATTCAATTCCCAGCTCTGACAGTTACTCACTGTGTGATCTTGGGCAAGTTCCTTAACCTCTTAGAGCCTGTTTCTTCTTCTGAAAAATGGGGATACAAATAATACCTACCTCGTAGGGTTGTAGCAGAGATTATATGCCTTAGTGCAGTGCTGGGTCCTTAGGAAGTGAAATCATTAACATTCGTACTATTATTAGAGGTCTTAAAATATATTGTTTATTACGTACTTTCCAGACACTTTACAAATATCATCTCATTTACTCTTCAAACTAATTATGAGCCGTTAGTTGTCACTATTCCTGTTTTATACATGAGGAAGCGTGGGCCCGAGGTAGCCTGAAGGACTACCTGCCCTCACTACATCAGGCCCAGTGAAGAAAAGGATTTTGGCGTTATTACCCATTTTCAGTTCCCTACATCCCACCACACACGTGAATATACTGCATTTATTAATAGTGACTTACATTAGCACATGTAGTGTTCCTGCTTTTCTACTGACTGCTACAGTAATTAATGCCAGAACAAACCAGGAGACTAACTCTCAAAGTTGAATGCTGTGGGATTGGGTTGTTCATGGACTTGAAGAGCTCACGGATGACCTTCTAACTGGCCTAAAAGAGCCAGGGTATTACCCAGCAGAGTGACATCTCTATTTCTCGAATTCTCACTGTCCTGGCCTGAGGTTGGTGTATTGATGCAGCTGGAGAGCCAGGTGTCCAGAGAACCAGTGACGGTGACGCTTGGTCGCTATGGTGACCATGTTGATGGGAAGGATCGGAGAGTGACCTGACTTCTAGTGGGTCATAGACCACAGAGCACGCGCAGACAGGGGAAGAGTGAAAATGAGAGCTGTGAGGGTCTGAGGAAGCAGGCCAGTTGTTGGAAAGGATGATGGCTGCTGAGAAGTCCTTCATCTCCTGTAATGGCAGGACATACACCCCAGTGTCAAACCAGAGACCTGAGAGTGAGAGTGGTAGAGTCAGAGTCAAGTAAATGGTCACACCCCACACAGGTGGGGAGAAATGGGATACTGCCAGATGTCAAGAACACAGACTGAGGCTGAGGATGCTGTTCCCCTAAACCCCCTGCATCTCCCCTTCGGGCAGAGGCAGGTGCCCCACGTCCTGCCCGGGGAACCGTCTTTTCCACCAGATCTCCTGTAATGGCTGTACCTGGGGCAGATTCCTCGCAAGGGGTGGCAGGTGTCTGTGCTACCTGTTCCACCACCGTTCCTAGCCTCCAGGTCTATAACTAGGATTAATTCCCAGGGTAGGGATCACGGACAGTTAGTACAAGCCTTGCGCCAAGAATAGAACACCTGTACAACCAGAAAAGATATTGCCCTTACGTATTGTCATGATGACTCCGTAGTATCTTGTGGAAAGATTCTTAGACACCAACAGAAACCCTCCTCGGTTCTCTGACCCCTGGAATAGGAGCTATTCTGATAGAAATGGACAAGGAGCCCTTGGGTGTGTTCCCGTGTTCCATCAAGGCAGTAAGCCAAAAGCGATACCACGTTTCTGAGGCAAAGGAAGAGATCGGCGTTATTGTCAAAGGCTGCTGAGATGCAGCGTTTCACTTCCTACCACGTTCCCGCCACGGTCCCAGTTTTAAATTGCTTGTTTGGACACAGCAGAAGCCAGATGGATGAGGGAGAATGACAGGAAATTATTGCAGACTTAATCATGGTGTTATCAATTGTAGCCGGATTTCTGGACGTGCTGTCTGTATGCTAGCAAATCAATAGAGCCTCTGGCACCTGGTATTCAGCTCTTGATCTAGCAAATCCTTTTCTGCCATTGTTTTCCGTAAAGAAAGCAGAAGCAGTTTGCTTTTGAAAGGGACAAGGCTCTATCTTAACAGCTGCAGAGGTGAGTCCATGCTTCTACCCGCTGCCATCATAAAGTCCAGAGGTATCTTGATGATGTTGAAATCTCTCTGGACGTTACAGTTTTTTATATAATAAGATTAAGCTACTTGGGCCTAGCGAGCAGGAAGTAGCAAGTACTGTGCTTGCCTTAAAAAGACACATGCATGTCGATAGGCTCAAGGTACATCCTGAGACGTTGCTTTCTGAGTGAAGTTTCTAGGGGTCCACTGGTCTTGGACACATCAGTTATACCTCTGTAAGGCAAGAGGCAAATTCTGCACATTCACACCCAGCATAACCCAATTACCAGATAAGCCAGTAGGCTGATTAGGAAAAGACCACACAGCCTGGAGTGTAGGCACGGAGCTAATGGGGTGTAGGTACGATGGCCCAGATGGCCCAGTGTACCGATGCTATTGGGTGTGACTGTGAGAGAGCAGCAGTATGGAACACGTGGCAAATCGCAGTTTTCTCAGTAGAAGCATATTAGGTACAGGTCCCTAGGGTTTTGAAGTAAGGCCACACCGTCCTGTTTGAAAAGCTCTCTTGACTTGCTACCGAGCACCGGTAGAGGTTGAGCAGCTCTGACCACGGGAAACCAAGTAACTACGCTGCTAATGTCAGTTCAGGTCCTCTGAGAAGCAGAGGTCAAGACAAAATTAGAAACACAGATGATTTACTGGGGGAAGGACTCATACAGAACAGAGGGAAGAGGGTGCAGGAGTAAGCGGGGAGAACTTTTAGACCACGGTAACAGTGTGATAGCTCTGGCAGGAGGCGTAGACGGCAGCAGGAGTAGCTCCAGAGTGCAGGGCAGTTTTGAGAAAGTGTCGTCCAGGCTGAAGGAGGCCGAGGGCAAAGATTTCATTAGAGCAGGTCAGCATGGGACCGAAGTGGCTCAGCTGTAGAACTCCTGCTCTGCTCAGTAGTGGCTGGTAACAGCCCATGGAGAGCATGGCTTTGGTGGTGTGAACGCTGTAGCAGATCCCAGGGCATGTGTGCGGAAAGCTGTGAGGTAATAGCATACCTCATGTTAGCACCTCTCTCAGAGATCTGAGGGGCATGCCTCCACCCAAACGTCCTATCAGGACTGGCAGTTATGTGACATATCAACACATTCACATCCCATTATAAATTGGAAATGCCGTATATGAGACTGGCTCCTGGCAGGTCTGGAAGGTGCACGTAAGCAACGTAGAGAGCACGTGGCTCAGACGTTCATGGTACTTGCTCACCCTATTTTACTGCTTCTCTCTCTGTCTACAGAGATGAACCTTTAAGGAGGTGGCTATAACCTGATAATGGTCAGTTAAAGTATTTACAGGGTAAGTTGGTACCAGGTAAAATTGGAATGCTATAGAATTAGAGTCTCACTTAGATTGACCCAGTACCACATGGATGATGAGAATTGCCGTGAGTAGAACTTTGTGTAGTACGTTGGCCCACCTTGGGTGGAATGAGAAATGGCCTGAGACAAGAATATACATCCATCTTTGAGCAATGATTGGCTGTCTGGACGAAGACTTAGGGAAAAAAAAAAAAAAGACTGAAAAGTTCATGACAGACCTCTAAGAGAAAGGTATATATTTTGAAATGGAAATAGAGTATGCAACTATTTGCATCCCACAAAAATGTCTACCACAGGATATTGACAGTAACAATAAGCTTTCACATACGAGGTAGACAAGATGACCCATTGTACATACCAGTCCACTTCCTTCCCTGGCCATTCGTCAACTTCCTTCCCTGGCCATTCAGGTGTATTTCAGCGGGCCCTTGAACATTTCCTTTCATCAAAGCTGGTCTGGCAGCTGCTATTGATGGGTACCCTGCCTGGCAAAGAAGCTTATCCCAAGTCTCGCTGTGAGCAGACCAGTCTGTAGATGGCCGTTTCATTACCGTGATCCCTTGTGTGGTAGGCAGCCTCCAAAACGGCTCCTAAGGAGCCTTTCCTCTGAGGATTCATGCCTTGTATAATCTTCTCTACACAGTGGGCTGGACATGGTAAATTCCTCCTAACTATTGGATTTGCATGGTGGGTTTGCACAGCATAAATCATGGGGTTAGGCTACGAAAAGACTGGATTTTATTGCTTCTCTCCCTGTTTCTCCTTTCCCCCCCTTCCCCATCTCCCTCCGGCTTTCCCTTCCCGTAATCAGAACTCACAGATGCGGGGGAACATAGTGGAAGTGGCGGTGGCCCTTCTCACTATTAAATCAGGAGGACCTTTTCCTCCTTGTAGTAGCAGCTCTGGCCTCAGCAGCTTGAAGGCCCTGTCGCTCAAGGGGCACATGCTATTACCCAAGAGCAGAGCCGTGGTTCTGCTGAACTGGAAGTTGAAACAGCTTCCCAGCTGTTCTGGACTCCTCACGGGGCTGAGCAGATGAGCAGAGAAGGAGGTCATTCTGCTGCCTGGGATAATTGATCTTAATTATTGGCGGACACTGGCTTGCTGGTATACAGGCGAGGAAAGAGAAGTAGGTCCATATTGTACGTGGAACTCACTATGGCACATCTTCATTACTCCCTGGGCTAGGGTTTGGGTCGGGCAGTAGATTTTATCAATATAACTGGAGCACATTGCTTTATAATTTACATTTGCAAAAAGTGACCAGTCAATAATTCAAGAACAATTTAGGCCCTCCCTACCGTATTAGAAGGGAGTCCAGCGTATTTCCCCTAGGAATGCATTGTTTTCTTCTGCGTTTTTAAGGGCAGTCCTGTTTCCATTTGAACCTCTGCAATTAGAGCTCTGATAAGCCAGCCGTCTTTGAGGTTGGGAGAATCTATCAAAAGGGACAAAAACTTCTTGTTGCCACTTTGCTGTGGTTTCCTGGAAACCTGGAAATACTGAAAAGATTGTTCACAACTTGTTCTAGCAAAATGATGACTAGGGCTTTGTCCGTCACTGGTATGTAGCCATCCCAAAGCAGCATTCGTTTTCAAAGGCAAGGGAAGAGGACCTTTCCGTGTTTCCCACCAGCCCACCATGCTTCAGTCTGGGAGCAAAGGCGGAGCCGGGGAGGGGAGCAAGCCTGCCGTTGCAGTGATCCAGTGGAAACAGGTTTCAACGTTTGCTTTATCGGATCTCCCCAAACCACTGTGCTCTTTCACCCATTCTCATTCATTACAGGGCAGGCGAGCTCTTCGGATCCGTCACTTTTCTTCTCTTGGTGATTCTATCATGTCCACCCCATTTCTTCTTAGCTATTGGTCCATGATTGATGCCACCAGATCTATTCTGAAAGGTTTCGCTGACTTTGAGTCTCAGAAATAAGGGATTCATAATTTCCCTTCCCAGGGGATCTCAGATTCCTTGTTCAAACAGACCTGCTCACTCTGTGATCTTTCTCATCCAGTGCCAAAACCTTCTCCTTTAAAAGAGGCAAAGTATTCTTAAGTCACAGGTCACACTTCTCCTTCAGATACTCTGCTTTGTCTTCCAAATATTGATTTTTAAGGGTAAAAGTATTGGCATTTTTAAACCACGTATTTTTGATGATATAATACAGTTTTGTTATCTGAGTACAGTTCTTTGCAGTGTTTGTGAAAGACAGAATCTTGCAGATCACACAGTGCAATCCATGAAGCAGTGGATATAGAGCTGTAAGACTTAAAATAATGCCCTGTACTTTTAGTCGAAATAGATTACAACTCACTACTTTAATATCGATCAGACACATTTAATATACCATTAGCATTTGCGGAATGGTGCACTAATACAGTAAAATGGCATTGATCAAGGGTGTTAATTAGGTGTTGAAAAATTCAAGCAGGTGATTTTGTCAAAACCAAGCAGTGATTTCACTGATGTTATAAGCTCTTGATTGTAGTGGCAGTGTTCTCTTGATGGATTCTTTAGGAGAAAGATAACTTGCTGATATCTACACACATCAGCCAGTGATTTCATTATTTTATATGGATGAGTCTTTACAAGGGTCAATGAATAAATCTACACTAAGCCAAACTATATTTTCAGTATTTATTTATAACTGGGCTTGAGCTCATGGCGGTAGGGTGATACTCTGGCTTTTGGTTTGGTTACCTGCTTTGAGAAGTTGAAAGTGAAAGCAAAGAGCATAGAAAGCTCTAGGTTCTTTCCATTTAACCATCATCCTGTGAAATACCTTTGTGTTGGTATTAGCTAACGGTAAATACTTAGTAATAATTGCCAAAGTGTCTTGGTTTAGAATATGCTTAGTTGCTGTTACAGAAAATCTGTTACATGTTCTCTGATACTGATAAAAGGAGCATTTTTTTTTTTTTTTCCTTTCGGTACGCGGGCCTCTCACCGTTGTGGCCTCTCCCGTTGCGGAGCACAGGCTCCGGACGCGCAGGCTCAGCGGCCACGGCTCACGGGCCCAGCCGCTCCGCGGCACGTGGGATCTTCCCGGACCGGGGCACGAACCCGCGTCCCCTGCATCGGCAGGCGGACTCTCAACCACTGCGCCACCAGGGAAGCCCAAAAGGAGCATTCTTTAGAGAACAACTAAAAAAAAAATGCCAAAGGTGCCTGAATCAGAGGACTAGACTAAGTCTGGATGATGTTTTAGCTAGTAGATATTGATCTCCAACATGTAATGTAGAAAATGAGCTGGGAGGAGGCTGTAGATGAGTAATTTAACTTCTAGCCAGATGACTACCAGACTAAATCTCTACATATGCCTGGTTGGTTTGAGGAGGATTGCAGGGTAGCCTCCCTTCCACTTCCACAAGTCCTTTGCCTCTTAGACATCTGCGTTAGTTTTGGTCATCTCAGCGCTGGATTGTGGTCTTATTTTAGCTTTTGCTGTTCCACAACAGCAACCGTTATGAACTGAACTCCTCCTCTTCATGAATATTTTCCAGCTTGGCCTTATCTGAGAGACTGATTTCTAGCTCAGTGGATTGTTAGTGTAAACTATTACATCACGCATGTGTGTTTAAAAAGCATTATATTTTCAAAGTCTTTGTTTCATAATTTTATAAACCTTTATAATGATGATTTGATGGTTCATAAACTATTCATGAGAAGCTTCTGACACGGTTTATTAAATGTATTTTCAGATCATATATTTCAAACCATGTTTTCAAATAAATACCTATGCATGTATGCAGAGAAATGGTATGGATTTAGATGTAGATACACACATAGGTATAGGTATAAAGATAGGGATATAGGTGCAAATGTGGACAGCAAAGTGAGACATTAATGATCCCTATAAGGGGAAAAACAATTTGAGGAGAGTTGAGATTTGTCCAAATGTAGTTTTGTAAGAATAAATTTCAAGTCTTTGGTACTCGGTGGAGGTGCTCGTTCAGAATTCTAAATAATCTGTAATTATGAAGGATGTTTTCTTTACATTTTTCAAGGAAGGAGTGTATGAAAATTTGAATTAGTGACTTAGTAGTATACTTTTTATTGATTAAAAAAAACATTTTGGATGTAGATCCTATAACTTGGCTACACAGTGATTTGTCCTCAGGAAAGAAGCTGAGTAACTTTCGTGCATATGGGACAGATACCTTTTCTTTGTTCTCTAACTGGTCAGCTTGTTGACCATTGCAAACCAGCTTGTAACAGCCAGCACAAAATCATTGTTTCTCTTAGCTTATGCAACTTCTGAGCTTTCTTCATGAAACCGGCAGTCTCCTGTAACAACTACTTAGGGAAAAATGAGCAATGGTTCAATCACATATAGATTGACGTGGTCAGTTGCTACTGTCTTCTGCACTTGAAAATAGGAGTTTATGACCAAAGCCATAGGGTAATGAGAAACAAAGCAATGTATGACTGCTACTCACTCATTAGAATGGGTGAATACAAAGAAAAGTCTTCTATTCTTTGAGTTTATATTGTTACTTCATCATTTTAAGTGAGGTATTATGTCTATGGGAAAGATCTGTTGCATTTTTCAAGATATATTGAGTTCTTTTACTGTTAATATAATCTAAACAAAACTAAAATGTAAGAAAAAATCCAAATTTTAGCATGTTTATGAGTAACAATATCTTTAACCACTCATAAGCACAATCTTTATTTAAATAGCTTGTTAATTCTTTATCTGGTTATCTGGAGGCATTGATATATAGCAGCTTAAAATTGTATGTCCCTGAGAATAAAATAGCCTTGAAATAAAGCATTCATGAGACATATTTTGGGTGAATTCACTAACTTAAAAAACATAGTTACAGAGAAACACTCAACTAAATAAAAGTATGAATAATCAAGTGTAATTATGTTAAAGACCTTTGAAATTTACGATATTAGATTTCTTAAGTTAGGTCTTTAGTTTTTATTTAGCGATTGCTTATATCAAATGAGGTTTATAAGTGGTAAACCACAAAAGTACTGTGATTTAGTAGTTAGCTGTATGAAAGCATAGTTCTTGGCCTACAGATAGTATTAAATGGAAGATGACGTTTTGATAATATATAATTTTGCTGTGATGTAACACAGTATGTATATAAATCTCAGACGATCGTATTTACTAGTGATAATGATTTGCATTGCTTAGCACGTTTCCAGTGAGAAATTTTCAGACAAACATGTATTTTCAAAATAGGTACATAGAGTCATTTGGGTCAGATCCTATTCCCATGATACCTATGGGCCCTAAGCTTCTTACATAGAATATTATTCTTACGTGAATATGAATTTATTTTTTCCTTTAGACATAACTTGCAAAATTATATAGTTGCACCTAAAGTGTAAAGGGTTATTCCCGGGTTCTTACACTCAGAGAACTCATGAAGTTTTCAGAGCGCCAGATACTGGCAGTACCACGTTACCATAGCAACCCATATCCATGACCGGTCTTTGTGAATATTTAACTTAAAAGGCTCAACGATTAGGCCAGTGCAGTGAGATGCAAAAATAAAGCCAAAAATATTTATACAGAACTTGGGAAGTTAGGGAGTGGTTGCAAATTACATGTATTGTTCTTTTTTAGCCCTCAAATTGTTTGATATTCAATTCAATTAAAATCATTTTAACACATGCTTAAAAAGCATTTACGTTGCGTTAAGTCATGCATTAGGAGTTGGGGGAAAGAAACTAAATAGGAGTCTTAAAAATTCCCAATCCAGTTAGCGTACCAGCTACACGTACCAGCTACTGTGATCTGAGAGCATGTGATGTCTGGCAACTCTTTTGTGCCCTGGAATTACATGTGTTTGGGGGCTAGAGAAGAGGTTTCACAGGGAGGGGACAGGCATTTCTAAAACAGTACAAACACAGGCACGTATTTGGGATGAACAGGCACCAGGTCTGTTGGGAAGGAACGGAGTGGGTGGAAACTGGAGACAATATTAAAACCTTGGAATAATGTTGGATGGAAGAATTCGTTAAATGCCACGCTAAAAAATTGTAAGCTTCTGGCATTGAGCATTTGAAACTGGAAAGGTAGTACTGCAAAAACTTGGAAAACACTCAGTTGTTTAACAGGACGGTTGGTTAGAGGTAGGAAGATTTACTGAAGATAAAAGTTTAACGTTGGTGGGCTTCCCTGGTGGCGCAGTGGTTGAGAATCCGCCTGCCAATGCAGGAGACACGGGTTCGTGCCCCGGTCCGGGAAGATCCCACATGCCGCGGAGCAACTAAGCCCGTGAGCCATGGCCGCTAGGCCTGCGCATCCGGAGCCTGTGCTCCACAATGGGAGAGGCCACAACAGTGAGAGGCCCGCATACCGCAAAAAAAAAAAAAAAAAAAAAAAGTTTAACGTTGGTAAGTGTACTCAGGGATGGAACAAAGGGAATGAAAAGGAGAGAGTTTTCAGAATTGAACTGTGGAAGAATAAAGAGCAGAAAACCAAAGACGACGCTGACAAAGTCATTGATCTTGTTTGGTCGTCAGGTCTTCTCTACTGGAAAAAACAGAACGCTGTTTTGAGACAAGAGGAGGAAGTGAATGAGTTTGATATGGAACAGTTTGGAATTAATATTTCTAGGAAATGCTGCATTTTTGGTCAGCATGAGAACTGGCCTTGTGGATCCTGGGAGGAAGAGGAAACAGCGATGCCGAGAGGGGAGTCTCTATGTCATGGTGATACGGGAAGGGGGGGAGTGAGAAGATACAGGGGAGGCTGGGACCATGTGGCCACCAACATTCCAGGGCAGAGCAGGGGAAGAGCCTCTCACAGGACCCTGTGTCAGTGACGCTTTCAGTCTGGAACAGCAGCTCCCTCAGGTCACATTTGTTTCGTATGTCTTTAATCTCATCTGTTTGACAGTGATCGAGGATAAGGTTTACAGTACGAACTGTACTAATAAATAATGCCACACAGTTGCTGTTAAAGGGAATTTATTTAACTAAAAACTGAATTCATCAGTTAAGATTAAGGCTCTTTAGAAGTTATTGAATACCGAGGTAAAACTCATTTGTTTATATATATCTTCCAAGTGAGAGTGTTGTTACATTTCGAAGCGAAATATGGTGACGTGAAACCCGTACGTGATATTCTTGCCAGATGAATGTTTTGGATTTTCTAGGTGTTTAGCTACATGAACATTGTAGATCTACAGATTCAACTTTCATGTACACTAACAATATGGTGTGTATGATTTGCATTCACGGAGTAACTAATTTGTACTCGGAGTAGCAAATTTTGCACTCAATTGGATATTGGTGTTACGTATACTCCATCTGTTCAATGTGTAATGCTAGAGACTGATATTTATAGAGTCTACTTCGTTCATGATCCTGTGTTTGTTTAATGTCTTCTACCAGTCTTTGTTTCTAGAAGGATAACCCCATCTTGGCTTGTCGTTTTACACTGTATGCTATATAACTGTATAGGGCACCGTTCACTCATATGCCATGTATACTGAGGACATCTGGCATGTTTTATCTTACGCTTATGAACAATAAGTTGCTTTATTTTTACAAAATATTGTAGTGGTTGATCTGGAGGCTGGACATCCAAGATCAAGTTGCCGGTGTGGTCGGATTCCGGTGAAGGCTCTTTTCCCAGCTTGTAGAAGGTCTGTACTTGTGCTCTCTTCTTATGAGGATGCCAGTTCGATTGGATTAGGGCCCTTCACCCTTACGACTTCATGTAACTTTAATTTCCTTTGTAAAAGTCCCATCTCCAAATACAGTCACATTAGGGGTTAAGGATTCAACATGGATTAAGGATGATTAAGGATTAATTAATTAAGGATTCAGCATGAATTCTGTCTATGAGTGTGCTTTTGTAAAGTACCCAATATCACAGCTGTAAGTTACA
Organism: Kogia breviceps; assembly: GCF_026419965.1. Classification (NCBI taxonomy): domain Eukaryota; kingdom Metazoa; phylum Chordata; class Mammalia; order Artiodactyla; family Physeteridae; genus Kogia; species Kogia breviceps. Next base: position 6,391,743 of record NC_081324.1, on the reverse strand, counting down.
ACTGAAGAGTAAAACAGATCTGATAAGAATCATACATTTCAGTGCTCATAAACATTATTTCTCAATATGTACGTATTTGAAACAAACTCTTGGAAAATTTACTCCAATTTTGTGTCAGTAGGAAGTAGCAGCATTTTTTTTTCTAAAAAAAATACATTTTTAAGTAACTACAAGATGTAGGTTTGAGGGCAACTAAGTAGGATTGGGGACTGGTGCGTGTAAAGATAGATTTCACAGGTGATTCCATTCAGAGGTCATCCATGGTCTTTCCATAAAGTTTTTATAATGTTGCTACTGCCTGTTACAAATATAAGAAGCACTGAAGGTAAAAGGCGAGTACATGTGATTTATCCTGGAGTTTTAACCAATACATTCTTTCTTTACTGCATAGAGAGGAAGAAAGCTCTTTACTGTCTTACATGCAAGAGTGCCAATAATTCTTGTGCCCTCGAAATGACATATTTTAGACTACTGTTGCCAAATTGGGTGAGGTGGATAAGGCATAATAGTACTTGTTAAAGCTAGTCTTATAATCTGTTGTTCATCAGCTAAAATTGAACAAATCCTGAAATGTAATGTACACTCTTACCTATGCCTACCAGTAGGATGTCAGGAGTATGTGATAATCAGAGTATGACTCAGGCATGAAACTACCTTCACACTATTTTAATCCACATAGAAAATGGCAAGTTGTCATTGATAATATCTTAAGTGCTAAGCGCTGCTTTTTCTTCAAGTTGATTCAGGAGAGTGAAATACTCCGTAGATCAGGGAACTGTTGTCGACTGTCAATCTTTCCTTCTGAGTCGCATTCTGTTGGCTACCATTTACTTCCATCAAAAATGGTCCTGATGCTAAAAGTGGAGATCACGTTTTGCTTTCTGCAAAGAACAATGCAAACATAAATTTAAAATGTGGAGTCATAATTTTTAAAGTGGTCAACATTAGGTGTCATGGAGAAGAAAGTTGCTCATCAAAATGGTAGAATGTACATACTATTGACACATCTGTCTCCATCAGCATTTATTAGAGACTAGAAGAAAACTGCAAATAGTTGTAGATGATAGTTTTAATTTTTGTGAACAAAAGTTGAAGTACAGGAAAAGAACAAAACAAAATCTATCAATATTATTTAACTCCCCATCCTTTCCAGTATTTGATGAAAACATATCACCACTTGGATAAGCAATAAATTGCTCCAAAGTAGCTAAAGGACACTTTTGGGGGTCTTGGGTTGTGACTTAGCCAACTCACAATTAATCAGAGGCTAATGTTTTCCAGATAAAATGACCTTTAATCATTACTGTTTGCTTATTCTTCTGCCTGCATCAGGGTCCGTTCTTTTTTTCCTTTTTTAGCAGTCCCTCAGTAGGAGAGGAGATACCAGCACCTAGCGGAGAATTTTGTATATGACAATGCTTATCAGTTTGCTGTAACTGTAAGCTAGCCTCTCATTGGTAGCTTGGTGGGGAAGACTTTTTATACTGACAGAAATGAGAATTTAAGTTACAGATTTAAATAAAATACTCATTTTTCCTCTTATCTTATAGACCTATGTTGTCTAAACAGTAGCCAATAGTCACATGGGGCTATTTAAATTTATATTAAACAAAATACTTTCATTCCTCAATTTCACTAACCACGTTTACATTAAAAGGGCTAAACAGCCCTTGAATAGCTGAATAGCCATACAGATTTAAAAACTGATCTATACACACAAGGGCCTTGTGAATTTCTCTGGTGTAAATCTATGCATGAAGCTTTATGCGCACAGGTGACAAACACCGACAAGGAAGCAAAACGTGGAGACTCGTGCAGATTCACCGCGTGTTGAAAACTTTGGTTGTAGGATTTTACGTTTCAGGCCAATCTAGACTGGCTGGCCCTTAGGGCCCAATAATTAGGAGGGGGGGATTACGAAGAGGTGACTCACGTACACCCAAAGTCGGTGCAACAGGATAACTGTAGCTGCACCGCTACTGTAAAGAATTCTGGAGAATTAAGAAGAACCCCGTGATACGCTTGTCTGGGAAGAAATGGAGTAGGACATCCCACAAAGTTCATCCCAACTCCAAAAGGTTAGACTGGACAATGACACCAGACACGTTTCCGTCCCTCACCCCCGAGGCTACGTACACCAGGCTCTGCAGCCCCATCGCTGACAGATGGACTCAGTTGCTCTCAAGCAGGTGGAACTCTGCTCTTTGCATTCACTGTCCACACCGTGATTCCTGATAGAGATGAAAATCTGCTTTATGTTGTAATGGGGATTGCAGCACTGTGGCCGCGTGCCAGCACTGCAGAGCTGTGGCCACGCTCTGTCACAGTGGACAGAGAACATCGCTGTTACATGAAGTCGGGTTGCAGAGGGCATGCTTCTCAGGGTGGGGACCAGGTCATGAACTAGAGCTTTCTTTTTTTTGTTGTTTTAAAATTTTTATGCAAGTATAGTTGATTTACAATGTTGTGTTAGTTTCAGGTAAACAGCGAAGTGAATACATATATCCACTCTTTTTAGATTCTTTTCCCATAGAGGCCATAACAGAGTATTGAGTAGAGTTCCCTGTGCTATACAGTAGGGTCCTTATTAGTTGTACAATGGAATATTACTCAGCCATTAAAAAGAATGAGATAATGCCATTTGCAGCAACATGGATGGACCTAGAAATTATCATCTTGAGTGAAGTAAGTCAGAGAAGGACAAATATCATGTGATATGATTTATATGTGGAATCTGAACTAGAGCTTTCTTTCGCCCACGATCCTGCCTTCTCGCCAGGTGCAAGCCTGCTTGCCGAGATGCAGGTGAGGGTTGAGTTCCCTCCAAGGGAAGTGCCTGGCCTGGCGCCATCTTCCCCTGCCATCCGCTGGGTGTCTGCCTGCATCTCTACTTTAGTACCAGACTTCATACCTTTTCCACAATTCTTTCTCAAGATTCTCCAGGATCAGCATGAAATCCAAATACTCGTGGCCCTTGCACACCAAGAAAGGCTGTGAGTATCCGCATTCCGAACACAAACAGGGTTTACTCAAGTCTCTGCCTCCTACCCTTAAACTACAGGAGCCTCAGCAGAATAAAAATCCCTTTGCTGCAGCTGTTTACCTGTGTCCAAGTACCTTTTCCAGCTAAGGTAGCGAGCAATTTTTTAAAATCATAACATAACTTTCACAGTGAAGGTGGGAGGACTTGACTCCGTCCTCCTCAATCCTCATTTAAGCCCTGTGATTTTTATTCCCCTGGATTTCCCATTTTGGAAACACTATGTGTAAATAGCACCCTTTCTATCTCAATCTTCTGTAATTAGCCATCTTTTGTTGACTGTTCCAGTAGACAACTAATCAATCTGCAAATGAATGATTAAATCACATTTTGATTTCCAGCTTTGAAACAAGCATTGCCAATCCTTTTGAATTGGAGAACTTTCTTGTACGTTGGGAACTAAATATAATTGAACCTGCCCACTGGACTTAAAATCGTAGGAAATGAACTAAGCAGAAAGCTAAAGGATAGATTGTACAAATCTCAGACTTAAAAAAATGTCCTTAATAGAATAGCAGAATGTACACAGAAACTTTCTGAGTAGTTCTAAATGTTTTGGATGTCTCTTAGAAACCTACATCAGTGATTTCTTTTCAACTTCTTTTGCTTAAGCATACATGGATGCTGAAGAATTAAAATGTTACATGTTTTTATTTTTGCCGTATCAAAATGAGCCACATGTAGTTATCACAGGATAAGATGCTTTTCAGTACTCACGTGTACTCACGCTCCTATCTACACAGCCACTTTCTGCACGCCATCCCCGGCCGCTCAAGGAAGTTCCAGCCCGGAACCTAAATGAACCTTTAGATTAAGCTCCTCACCTCGACCCCAGCCCTCCCTCTTCACCATCTACTGTGGACTCCTGGGTCTTTCAGTCAAGCGAATCTAGAAACAAACCCCGTAAATCACTCTTCGAGAGCGGACTGGTTTCTTACCAGAGGTCCAAACCTTAGCTCATCTCTTGTATTCAGAGCCTCGTGACATACATCTGACAGCCTGGGTTCTCCCTTTGGCTGAGGCCTTTGAGGGAACAGTGGTTAGAGAAGGCAGCTTGGACCTGCTTGCTTTTCTCAGCATTTCAGAAATACTGGCATTATCTGCCTTCAGCAGGGGAAGGAATCCCATCTTTCACTCCTTCGTTTAAAAACTTTGCTTAAGCATCGACTGTGTATGCGTAGCTGCTGCTCTACAGTCTGGCGGCCCAGCAGAAAGCAAAATGACATTTCTGTCTCCGTGAAATCTTTTCAGGGAATACTCCATAGCACCCTATTCTCCTCGCGCCTCTCAAAATATTTCCTAAGCATGGATTTTTTGTTTTAAGACGTTTTCACACCAATTACCTGCCTTAATTTATTTTGTACTTTCTCATCAAGGGGGATACAGCGGCAGCTGTCTGGCCATATTTCTGGGAGATGGCAAGTCTTCCTGTCTTAATTAGTGTGTGGGAGCAAAACTTCAGCCAGGCCAATAAACGGGTTGCTCCCAGATATCAAGAGGTACAATAAATTCCAGTTGATACCTTACTACTTACTGTCTAAACAGACTTGTCCATGATGTGCAGATCTGGCATAAAATATGCTCAGCCCTCAGACTTGAATGACTACATCTCATGCTTTTACAAAGGACACACCTGTTAGTTTTTCTAATTCAAATCACTGTCTGAATCTCCTGTCGACCATCTTTGTTTATTCTGTTTTAGTGCTGCTTATGGCCCCAGCTATCTAACAATCACTCATTATTCAGTGATCACTTTTATTTTGCCTTTTAAAATTCCCTACCCATCCCTTGCTGCTATTAATTAATACCAGGGGACTGTTAACTTGTTGCTAGAAAAAAAGTATGAGTAGCCACACTCTTTGCTGAGAGCTTTCTCAATAAGACCTTAGTTATTGTGAATATAAATTTTAGATGTGTGGGATGCATGTGTGTATAAGGTGTGCACAGCCATAAAAGGGGATACTCAAATGACACTGTGAGGACCAGAAGTGGACAAAGAAATTAAAGGGTAGAGCTGACTTCCTAGGAAATTTCTCCAGGTTAAACATTTCTGGAGTTTTAGTGTATCTTGCACTTATTTGCTTTTTATGCTTATTTCATTTAAAATATTTCAAATATATTTTAAAAGATACATTGAGGCATATTAACATTTCTAAGAGTTTGAGCAAAAATGGTTTTGAATTGGGCAATGCCGAACTGGAAGTGGTTAGGATCTCTGTGGACAAGAGCTCAGGGTCAGACTTTCATACAGAAAAGGGGGAAGCAAAGTAAAGACATTATCGACTGGCTGTAGCTTAAAGTGTAGTTGGCTGTTAGTGATGGGTTGTCCTTAGGTTTTGGTTTTGTAACCTTGAGGCATTTACAGGCTTATATTTTGGTTTGCTTCTGTGGGCTGCTGTGGCCCTAGTGCCGTCTCAGCCTAATGGCCTCCTTGATTAATTAACACATAGAAGACTGCTATGTACCAATAAAATCAGATGCAACAAATGTCATTGTTTTCTATTACCAGACTTTAAGATACATTTAAAAGTCCCCTGTGAAAGTAAATGATACTCTTGCATTTTGTTTTCAATTTTTGCATTATAATCTACTTACTCTGATGTTATTAAACATTTTTTTCTTGCTAAGTATTTGTATGATACATTATTTCCATCCTTTTAGACTCTTTGAGCCATTATCTTTTACATAGGTATCTGATTAAGAGTGTTTAGATGACTTTATAACTTTATCCAATCTGAGATTTTCTTTTAAAAGATCAGGTTAAATCTGTATTTTGGGGATGAGGGGTATATTTAAACTTAAGTCTGTCATCTTAATTTGTGTTTCCTATTAGCCATTCTCTTTTCGTTCCTATTTAATACTGAGGTATAATTCACATACAGTAAAATTTACCCTTTCAGGTGTAGAGTTCTATGGGTTTTGTCATAGAGACCTGTAATACCAACATTTTTGACTTAAGCCACCATATTTGACATAAAGACCTGTAACACCAACACGACAAATATGTAGGGCCGTTCCTTCATCTTAAACTCCCTGTCTCCCTTTTGTAGTCACTTCCTGCACATGCCCTACCCCTTGCAGTGACTGTGTTTTTCTCCCTAGAGCTTTTTCTGTCCTCAAGGGTCATATAAATAGGATACAGTATGTAGCGTTTTGAGTTTTTACAATTAGCATAATTAATCTGAGATTTATTCATTTTGTTGTATAAATCACCAGCTCATTCCTTTTTATTGCTGACCAGCACTCCATTGCAGTGGTGGTTGCTGGTATGTTTATCCATTCACCAGTTAAAAGGTATTTGGTTTGTTTCCAAGTTTTGGTAATTATGCATAGAGATACTGTTAAACATTCAAGTATGTGTCTTTGTGGGAACATACATCTTCAGCTGACCTGAGTAAATACCTGGGATTGGGATTGCTGAGTTTCAGGATAGTGAATGATTAAATTTATAAGAAATTGCCAAGCTGTTTTCCCAAGTGACTGTACCATTTTGCATTTGCACCAGCAATGAATGAGAGTTCCAGTTGCTCTGCTTTCTGGCCAGAGTCCATTATTGTTAGTTTGTAAATATGTATTTTAAAAATTTTAGCTATTATGAAAGATATAAATAAGTCATGGTAATTTTAATTTGCTTTTTCCTAATGCCTAGTGATGTTGAACCATTTCACGTGCTTAATTGTCACCCATATTTCTGTTTCAGTGAAGTGTCTTGTCGTTTTCTGAGAGTTCTTTTATTTTACATTATTATTTTAAAATAATTATAAATTCATAAGTTGAAGATGATACAGAGAGGTTCTGTTTATGCTTTGCCCATTTTCTCCATTGGTTAGGTAATTATAGTACCATATTAAAATAAAGAAACTGACATTAGTAAAACATGTGTATGTAGTTCTATGTCATTTTATCACATGTGTAGATTTGTGTTAACCACCACTGCAAAGTTATTTGTTATATTGGCTTCTCTATTGTTTTTCTGCTCACAATTTCATTGATTTCTGATCTTATCTTTATTCCTTGCACATCCTTTGGGTTTGTTTTCCCTTTCCTAGTGTCTTGTGGCAGGAAATTAGGTTGATTTGCTATATTCCTTCTTTTTTTACCTTAAGCATTTATTGCTATGCATTTTCCTCTCTGAATTGCTTTAGCTACATCTTACACATTTTAAGATATTATATTTTTATCTACTCACTGTAATTTTTTTTTTATTTCCAAAGGAATGAGACTTATTCAAAGAACTGATGTGTTCTTTAACCAATGGATTATTTAGAAGTGTGTTTCTTAGTTTCTAAGTGTTGGAGATTTTTTTTTTGCTGTCTTTCTTGTTAATGATTTCTAGGTTGATGCCATTGTGGTCAGACAACCTATGATTTCAGTCATTTAAAATCTTAGGTTTATTTTGTGATTCATGGTATAATTTATATTGGTGAATATTCTATGGCTGCTTGAAAAAATTATATTCTGGTGTTGAGTCTTCTGTAAATGTCAGTTGGTTGATGGTCTTGTTGAGTTCTTCTGTATCCTTGATGATTTTCTAATTGTTCTGTTGTTGAAGTAGGGGAGTTGCCGTCTCCAATTTTGCTTGTGAATTTTTTTTTTTTTTTTTTTTTGTGCTAGGCGGGCCTCTCACTGTTGTGGCCTCTCCCATTGTGGAGCGCAGGCTCAGCGGCCATGGTTCACGGGCCCAGCCGCTCCGCGGCACGTGGGATCTTCCCGGACCGGGGCACGAACCCGTGTCCCCTGCATTGGCAGGCGGATTCTCAACCACTGCGCCACCAGGGAAGCCTGTGAATTTATTTTTTAATCAGTTTTTGCTTTATATGTTTTACACTTCTACAGTTTGAATATATATTTAGGGCTGCTATGTATACTTTGTAGGTTGACCTTTTGATCATTTTGTACTGCTCTGTATGTCTCTTAATATTCAGTTTCTTAATATTTTATTGAAGGCTTTAGATCTATGTTCATAAGAGATACAGCCTGAAAATTGCCTGTTGATGTCTGTGTCTGGTTTTACTAACAGGGTAATAGTGTTTTCATGAAATGGTCCTTCATCTTCTATTCTGTTGAAGAGTTTGAGCAGAATTGGCATTATTTCTTCTTTAATTGTTTGATTTCATTCAACAGAGATGTCATTTAGGCCTGGAATGCTTTTTGTGGAAAGTTTAACTACAAATTCAATTTCTCTTGTAGCCATAAGACTATGCAGTTTATGTATCTCCTTGAGAGAGCTTTGGTAATTTCTGTCATTCAATGAATTTCTCAGTTTTTATCAAAATTGTCTAATTTATAGGCATAAACTGCATTATATTCCCTTTTTTATGTTTATAGGGTGTAGAATGATGCTAGTGATGTCCTATACTCCTGATGTTGTTAGTTTGTGTCTCCTCCGTCCCCCTTCATCTGTCTAGCTAGAGAGTTATCTGTTTTGTTACTCATTTTAAACAACTGCCTTTTGGTTTCATTGATGATATCCATTGGTTTTTCTGGCTACAGTTACATTGTATTTCTATCTTATTTTTACAATTACCTTTCATTTGGTTGGCTGTGATCTTAATTTTCTTTTTCTAGTATCTTGATGTCAAAGCTTAGATTATTGTCTTGAGAACTCTTCTTTGATAATATAAGCATTTAATACTATAAAATTTCCTCTAAGCACTGCTTTATTTGTATCCTACACATTTTGATATGTTGTGTTTTTATTTCTAAATATTGTCTAATTTTCCTTTTGGATGCTATGTTATTTACAAGTGTGTGTTTAAATTCAAAATTTGTCCCTAAGATTAAGTGATCAATGCCACTATGTACGCCCTGGGAAGAATTTCAGTTGAGCCTAATTTCACCAGAGTTGTTGGGGATGGTAGAATTGCCCTTTGACTTTCTGGTTGCAGGCAGAGATGAAATCTGTATAATCACTAATACATCTTGCTGTACTTTGATTATTACCCTGTGTCAAGGTGAAGGTCAATACAGAAACTTAAGAAACCACCTAGTTTTTAAGGTAGACTGTGATGATTAATGCATTTGTTCAGCTGTTTTGTCCTGGATACTTGGGGTAATAGTTGAGGTTAAAATTGTAAGTTGGCTTTAGTGAAGATGGAGAAACTTTACCATATTTTTGTGGTAGTTTAGGTAAAAAATGATAGCCTGGACTAAAATATTTATAAAAGATAATTTCTCTTAAAAAATGTTTTGAAAGTGACATTGACAGGATTTGGTCATGGATTTGACATGCACATGAAGGGCTTTCATGTGTGCTCTAAAGGATTCTGGCTTTACACCAAAAGATATTTTTCTCTTAGGTGGAGGTATCATTATGAGAATTAGTCAACTAAGGTGAGTGTGAAAGAAGACAGGTGAAATCATGATTCTGGTGTTGAATGTGGTTAGTTTCAGTTGATCATGTGACACTGAAAATCATGAGACCAAAGTCTCAGAGAAAGTTCAGTATCAGAAAGTAATTATACTTTTCCAGTGGAGTTGGGAGTAACTGTGGTTGATCAATGATTTAATCTACTCAGACACAAAAAAAGATACCATGTACTCAAGTTTCACCTTAGAGAAAAAAAATTGTAATTTTTTTGTGAATCACTGAGAGCGGATTATATTTCCTGGAGTGAATGTAGCAGAATGGGAGCAGAAAAAGCCTGAGAATTTCCAACATCTAACAGCCAAGTAGAGGATGATGAACCTGAAAGTGGACAGAATGCTGGGCAGAGCAAGGACAATAAAACACCAAAGTCAAGGGAAGGGAGTGTTTGAACAAAGGGATGGGGATAAAGACGAGAACAAGTAGTTCTGAATGTTATTGAGCATGAAAATATGATGAAGTCTAAAACATGACTATTAGATTATATGACTTACATGTCATAATACCTCCCAATATCCAGCATTTTCTGTGGATACAGATTTTGGGCTTTGGGTTTTACTGATGCTTTTGGTATTTTTAAAAATAACGCTATACATTTTAATAACTGCTATGCTAGATTTTTGTAGCGTTGGTATTTTTGTTACATATTGGAGGCAGAGAATTTAAGGGATTATTTACAAATAAAGATAAAAGGGGTACTCAGATAATTTGGAGAATATTTATCATGCTTACCGGCAGGTGCCGTGAAAGATGCCAGGAATCCACTAGAAGAAAGTAAAGAACTTTGAAATTATTTTTATGGTGATGAAAATAAGCAGAAATTTAAAAGCATTGGAAATAATACTGCAGTAATGCAGAATAAATATCATCTTTCAATACTGATGACTGAGGTCCTTTATAACTACTTCAATTGAAATATCATGTGCTTACATGAAGTCTTCGTATATTCCCTTGGATTAAAATTCAGGAGTCCGTGGTCTAAGAGGGTTAAATCTACCATGATAGGACTTATTCCAGGCTAACTCTTGGAGTTTTTGCATGACTAGAAAGAGGATGCTTGGACAGTCTCAGTGGTTCTCTATTAAGATTATCCATTTACTATTAGTGATTCATCAATCACTTATCCCCTGTGAATATGCCATAAATTGACTTTATAAGAAAGAAGAGGGATTTTACTTAACGTTGGATTTGCCTCTTATATTCATTAACTGAAAACTATGTGAGCTTTCAGATTAAAACTTACTACTAATCAACTTGGTCTTATACAACTGAAACCATAACCCCTACGACCAATGTAAGACTAGAGTTTTGTAAGAACATATATAGCCAAGAGTTCGGACTCTGTGAGGACACACATGCTGAATTCTTCAGGTGTCTAGTGCACAGGGCACCACATCTAAGTATGAGTCATTCATATTGTACACACTAGAGATGTATATATTCATTATCACATTTTTTCTGGAGTATGGCGTTAAGGTGTCATAAGAAGAACAAGTCATTATGAAAATTTTCCTGTAGATGGAAGTAAAGTGTCTGGAGGTAGGGACGCTTTTTAGCAATTTTTATAAATGTGCTGTTTGAGCAACTGGCAACCCTGAGGACATCCAGATGACTTAGTAACCTTTGATGGTAAAATACTTGCCTGTCTACCCCAGTCATCAGACTTACTTTCCCAAGAAAGCATTACATAACCTACCTGGCAATCAGATTCCACCCGAAAGTCCCACTCTTCCTATGCTGACCCTGAAAAACACTCCAACGTTGATAGTAAGGAGGACTCTAGAAAAAAAAAATACCTGTAGTGTCATACCCTTGAGCTTACATCACCGTACGCTTCTAAGTTGCTAACCATCAGAAGAAAGATTATAGCATATATTTGGAGTGAAAAAATGATACATTTAGGGCAGTTTAAACGGCAGTCTTCCAGTCCTGCAAAAACTATAAAACTGACTGACCTAAATAAACCACATGAGTCATTGGAGTGGCTGAGGAAGGAACAGTAGTAGCACAAACAGTGCCCTTACTGGTCTCTGGTTTGCCTTTTGGGTGCATTCTAGGGGTCAGATACTTAATCAATATTAGCCATCCAGCTTCGTGAGAAGTGTGGCTTGGAATACAGTCTGCAGACTCCACAGCTCTTATTTGACCTTCACTTGTAATATTGTATTATTTTGGTTGGCAGTGGTCTAGCTTTGATTTAATTAAAGGTGGTGAGGATGATAGCTTAAAGACAAGACACTGAAATAAAAATTAAATCCTGAAAGTATCTCAGAGACATGAGTTCAGAGCAGGTAATTGACAACTGAGGACATATTTGGAAACCAGAGAGCCTCTGTGGCAGCTGTAATAGATAGTCTTACCTCTTGTGCTGAAAATCGGTTCAGGATCATGCTATGATGGTGGCCTCGACACAAAATTGGCCCCATTTGAAACTTTGCATGTTTTCTTTGTCAAACTCAGGGTTCTCAAAGGGACAGTGGGACCCTAAGACTTAGGATAGGAGGATTCGGGTAAATCCCCCAATATTTCTCCCCAGATAGCTTTAAACTCTTGAGCAGAGGTAGCTCCTACCCCTGCCGTGGAGACTGTGCAGTGATCCCACCGTCCAGCAAGATGATCTTACTTTCCTGCAGAACCATTCTCACCTCTCCGCTTTGCCTCTAGGTCGTAGTATAGTCCTAGCAGAGAAATTCAAGCCGTATCCAGAATGCAGTCCAGATTTGGCCAACGTTTACTGGCAGGAAGTGGGAAAATATACGGGGCAGTAGATCTCGGGGAGTTAGGCTGAGAGGCGGACAGATAAATATTAAATGGAAGGCTGACTAGGTGTGTCAGTTTACTGCTGATGTAACAACCACAAATACTTTGCTTCCAAATAACAAATATGTATGTATGATCTGACTCTTCTGTAGGTCAGAGGTCTCTCTGCGGGGCTGTGTTCATTCTGGAGGGTTTAGGGAAAAGTCTGTTTACCTGCCTTTCCAGCTTCTGGAGTCTGACCACTTCCCTGGCCTTGCAGTTTCTCCCGAGTGTCCTACCAGCCTCTCCTATTCTGAACCTGACCCTCCTGCCCCCCTCTTAAAGGGACCTTGTGATAACAGATGTGATAGCATCTGCCTGGGTAATCTCCCCTTCACAAATGTCTAAAATCAATCTCCAAAGTCTCTGTTCCATGTAAGGTACCACGTTCACAAGTTTCAGGGATTAGGACATGGACGTCTTTGGAGAGACGTCATTCTGTTTACCACAAAAGGAGAGGATTATTAACAGCGGGACACTGACCCATGATTTAGGACTCAGCGTTTTGCAAGGACACCGGGAACTCACCCAAACGATGTTCTGGGAGAGCCCCTGAAATGCAGACATAGCTAGGCGCGAGCAGACAAAGTCAAGATGCCAGAATTTCCTTCACCTAGAATTAGAGAAAGGATGAGGGGACTCAAGCTGTTGTTGTATATGTAACAATGGATGGATTATCCGCAGCCAAGGAGACCATCACGTGACCACGCTCTGCGAGAACAGTGAGTTTGCGTCACGGCTGAGGAACTCGGAGAGGTGGGAACATATTGGCCACAGGGAGACCTTACCCCATCGCTCAAGGTTGCTCGCTGCAAACCCCAGCCCCAGAAACGTCTCAGGTGGCGGGTGGTCAGGACCTCGCCCCCTTGGCGTGCGCAGCGAGGGCGGGCGGACAGGCGCACTCAGGTCCAGTGGCAGGTTGCTTCTCTCAGTGTGGTGGTGGCCCCATCACAGATGCTGTGTCGGATGTGCCGTTATTTCAACGGAACATATCAACACAGCTTCTGGCACTCTGTGTGTGGCCTTTTATCTGGCAACTGCTTTCTTCTTTCTAACCACCACTGGGGAAGATTAAGACCAGTTTGCCTCGAAATAGTGAGAATAGCAGCGCACGTTCCTTGTCTTGCCCCAGAGCTGTGTTACTTCGCCTGCTGTCTTTCATAATACAGTACTTAGGGACCACAGTCAAGGTGACATTCTAAAGAACATCACGCTGGTTTGCTCTATGGATGACATTATGCTAATTAGACCCGGTGATCAGGAAGTTTCAAGTATTCCAAGCCTTCTATCAAAGCACATGTTCCAAGAAGTAAGAGTGAACTCCATGGACATTCAGGAGAATGCCATCTCAGTAAAACGTGTAGTAAAAATTAGAGGGTCTCAGTCATGCTGGGACGTTCCCCTCGAAGGTAAAGAGGAAGTGGCTGCACTTTGCAACTCCTGCTGAGAAGAGGTAAGCAGTTAGTTAATAGCTTTGCATTTGGGGGGCCACGCAGGTCTCACTTAAGAATCCTTCCGTGGGCGGGATTTGCCCGCTGTTGACACTTGCCGTCTCCCTTTCTCTGTTCCCAGTCCTCTTTTCTCTCCTTCCACTCACGTTCCACGTCTGCAGCTCTTTCTCTTCCACTTTTCCCGAGCCTCAGTCTATTTGCTATTTCGCATCAGTTGCTAGAGGCCTGCATTCATTTTTCTGAGCTTAAATTGGTGTTGAGAGGCGCACTTTCAGGCAAACTGTCTTTCAACTCTGCTTTATCAAATATGAAGTTCATCTTTCCCACACATACTGTGCACAGAAGTGTGCCTACCGGAATGACACGGTTAATTTGGTAACGGGGTTATAACTATTTTGCTAACTGGTTAAATGTTAATAGTTATCGAAACAGAACGCTTAAGGCAGGGTAAGAGTGCTTTTTGTAAAATTGGCACTGGCTCCACTATTTGACTTTTTAAGATGTTTGGTTTCTTTTTTTACTCAGACTTAAGCCTTAGGAAGGGAAAGTTTTTGGTCTTAATGCTTACAACTGATGAAGATTAGCTAAGTGTTATGTCGGTGTGTTTAAGAAATTAATATAGAAAGAAAATATTAAAAGTATCCCCAAAGATGAAAATATGAAACTTTTAAACTTTATAAAAGAGGACAGGCTGGGCCACAGAGGGAAGGAACAGCTAAACAGTCACGTATTAATTACACAGCTAATTGGGCATATCATTTGATATTTTTGATGCTCTTCCATTAAGAGCTGACACTTAAAAAATATAAACGTGACTGCTTGTTTTCCTTTGCTTGTTTGTGGTGAAGTGAGTTTCAGTCTTGTGTTTGAAGTTCACTGTGATCCCCTTGCTGTGTTTCTCTCTGCTGATTTATCTGCTTACAGCCCGGTGGGGCTTGTACCGTCGGACAGTTAGCTCGTGTGTAGTGCGTTACCGGTAATGATGCTGGAATAAAGTCTCTCTCTCTGCTTTAAGACAAAAGTACTCCTGGGATACTTTTATTAGAGTAACAGATGCCTTCACGTTTTACGTAGGGCCTACAGCCAGAGGGAGGGGGAACGAGTACTGTAGCCGGTTCAAGCTGTGGTTCAAGGTATCCTGAGAAAAGGTGGTATGATCTGGGAGGGCCGGTAGTGCTGGAGACACCTGTGGCATCCCTCATTCTGTAGAGTTCTAGGATAAAACCCATACCCCCACTTGGAACAGAATAACCCTCTGTTTGGAAAAAAAAAAAAAAATACACAAAAATCTTAGTGTGCCACTGGTGGAGGGGCAGCTCCTGGCATCATTCCCAGAAAAGAAGAGTGAACTGTGTGGAGATCAGTCTGATAAAAAGTGTAGGCGATAAATCCAATAAAGATGTTTAAAAAAAAAAAATACTGTGTAGGGGATTTGAGAACCTCTTCAGACAATAGCAAGAAATCCAGACCGGTTCAAGAGCAATACTCACGCTGACGAATAATGCCAGATGATTAAAAGGCTGTGGGTCAGATGGTAGAAGTTCCTTCAGGATCGCAGAAGTGGTTGGAAGATCATTTCACAGGTCATTGGAGAGAGCCCTCAGGCATTTTCAGCATCAGAGGAGGAGGATGAGAATCTGAGCCTGGCGCACAAATTCTACTATCGACACAAACACTGATCCTTCAGGTCTTTCAGAGAGATGATTTTCATAAATCCTGTATAGGTTTTAGAAAAGAAAAATACTGGGTTGGCCACAAAGTTCGTTCGGGTTTTTGGTACAATGCGACCAAAACCCGAACGAACTTTTTGGCCAACCCAATGACATTGCTCTTGAAAACTTGCTTCAGAATAGGAAAGTAGACCTTCCTCTCTCAAATTCAGCTATTTAATTGTTCTGCCCTTTAAGTAAGCACAGATTTTGTTTCATGTAACAGAATATATGGCTTCTAAGAAAATAAATAATATACAATTTAGAAAAGAGAAATGGCATTTAATTCACAGACTAACTCTGGATACATTATCAGAGAAGCAAAGTTCTGGCCGATGATTATTTTCCATCTCCATTGTCTTAGTTCTGTATTCCTTTATTTTTGTCACCAGTCCTGTTTCTAGGGAGATAGTTAAGGCTATTGTTTGAAACACAGACTGAACTTGATACACATGTTCTCTGTCTGTGAGGCTGATTTTTTTTTTTTTTTTACTGTCTCCAAAAATAAGACAGGAGTTGAAATGTCTCTGTTTTATTACTCTGAATAGGTTAAAACTCTTTTACTCAATACATATGATATAGAGAACATTACAGAATTGAGGTTCTTTCTAGCCTGGGTAGGACACAGAATAACCCAGATAAGGGATGAATGTTTATTCTCTACAATGCACAGAACTGATATTCATATGTAACGAACAATTTGTCTAAGTGCCTCTCAGTGGTAGAATCAAGCTGGAACCCTGCTGACCGCGGAGTCTGATAAATGAAGCTTCCCGTCTTCCTGTTCTTGTCACATATGGGAATGTTAGAGAAAAGAAATGGTATGAGTACAAATAGGCCTTTGTTGGCAGAGGGAAAGAATTAAGATAATTGAAGTTTCATTTTCAAAGGAATTATTTTTCTCATTTAAAAAAGTTCCAGTTTCTCCTCAACAAATTAAAACAGCACGTACCTTTCTTTGTGTTTTATGTTTAATGTTTAAAATGAAATTAAAAGGTCATAAAATTAGCCAGAAAGGATGTTTAATACATGGAACTTGGTGAGGCACATAAAATTCTGGCTTTGAAAACAGGTAAGGGCTCAAATCCCAGCCCTGTTAATTCTTAGCTACAATTTTTTACTTCTAACCTTTACTTTTTCCTGTCATGAGTATCAGCTGGAAATAAAGGTAAGCTAATTCGCCCTTTATACTATTTCAAGAACACAAGGAAAAATCTGGAACAGACAAAAGCCTAAGGATTTTTAACATATTAAACTTCAAAGTTTCACAACTCCTAAGGATTTTCTTGAAAATAGAAAAAAAAAAAAAGCCAAAGTTTGCTTCAATAATTATTCATAACATTTGGATTTCATGGTAAATGTACTGGTACATGTGTTTTCATTTATATTAAATTTGCTAAAAAACCTATGTATGTTTTACCACATTTATTATAGATGGTAGTTAAATAATTCATACTGAGTTGAGAAACACTGTTTTGTAGAAAATACATACCTGTTTTCCTCTTGGGAGCACTTAAAATGTAAATCAGAGCAAGTCCTCTCTCTGCAATACGGTCAAATAGCTTTATACCTCACTTTAAATGAAAACCCAAGTCGTGGCAATGACTTACACAGAGGAGGGTGATTCCAATCAATATGCCCAGAACATTCCCCATCAATGCCTGTTATTTCAGTGTGCTTGTTTACAGCACCCCTTTCACCTTCTGAAGTGTCCTGCTCCGAGGGGTAAGTCATGGTTGCCCTATTTGTGAGGAGTTCTGGAATCTGGCCCCTGGAACCTCTCAGGTCTCAGCTTCGTCTGCTCCACCCTTGCTTACTCTCCAGAAGCACAGGCTTTCTGGTGATCCCTCGCGCAGATCAGACCCAGACCCCAGGGCCTTTGCACTTGACTCTGCCCAGCATGGGTCTCCCCCCATAACTGTGTGGTTCGCTCCCTAGCTCCTTTCAAGCTTTGACTCAGTGAAGCCTTTGCTGTCCATCTTACAGTCACATTCTTCCCAGGAGAGAGAACTCACATGAGGGTTTAAAAGAGAAAATTTAATAGAAAAGCTACTAGCTAAGTATGAAGAATCGTTAACCAGGTAACTGGAAGCGGGGCGCTGAGAACACGAAGGCATCACAGAGGCCGCCGCTGCAGGAAGCAGCTGCCATGCCTGGGGCTGGAGAAAAGGGGAAACAACTGGGATGACGACAGTTTAGAAGCCTGGAGGATGAGCCCTGCCGAGCTTGGTCCCGGCCGTCAAGGAAAGGTGCTGCTCCACTGGCTGGTGTCTCTGGGCTTGGAGGAGACGATCCACGGGCTCGGGCACCTCCACCTCTGAGGAGCCACCAGCCAGTTGGTGCACGTACTTCTCTGGGGTCGGTTCTGAAAGTGGTGGGAAAGCATGAAAACGGGCTTCGGCTGCTTGAGACAGGATGCTGGAGTACAGGGAGGGCTGCACGGACCCTGGTGGAACCAGGAAGCCAGCAGGAAGTGAAGAGCAAGTAGAAGGCCCCCTTCCTCCTCCTCCCCGGCTTGTCTCTAGCCACCCCCTACAGGCAGGGCCTTGCAAGGAGCCGGCCAGCTGGGCAGCGATGTGCTCTACGAAGTTCTAGGCCAGCGGCGCCCAGTACCACGCGGAAGAGGGGGGTGGGTTTTGAAACTGAGTGGCAAATGTTTAATGCTCGACCACCCACCCTTTCTAGAATTTCACCACCTTCCAACATTTCCTGTTCTCTGTCCTGCTTTATTTTTTCCTCCTTAACGCTGCTCAGTTAAGTACTATGTATTTTTCTTGTTTCCAGTGTTTATTGGTTATCTGCCTCGTTAAAATAAAAGCTGCACAATGACAGGGATGTGTGAACTTTGTTTAATGCTTTATCCAACCTAAAAAAAAAATCCTGGCATAAAGTGGTCCTCAGATATTCAGAGTATTACTATGAATAACAAACATCACTTTTACAGCAATGCTTATGTACAAGGTTCTACTCCATGTAACTAATGCATATTTAGCCTGAAAATAGAATTTTGTACTAATTTATTATCACGCTTATAGGTAAGGAGATTGATGTGTAAAAATGTTAACTTGCCCTCCTTCACGTGACTAATAAGCTGGAGAGCCAGGGGTGGCGTCAAGGCAGCCGGCTCTGAAGGCTGCATTCTCACCCTCCATGTGAAATTGAAAATACAAATAAAAATACTAACTGCACTCTTCCCGTTATCCACACTTCACAACGTCTAACTATAATATCCCAAAGCATTACCTTACGTCAAGTACCTGAGCAGACTTAATGATCAAGAAGAAGTATTGTTATTGGATTTATCTTTAAGATTGGAACCTTAAAATGAAGGATAAATATAATATTGGCAATAGTAGGTCCTTTGAAAGTTGACACTAACATTAATAAAGGCAAATATCTCGGGGATTAAAGAGGCTCACCAGAGTCAAAATTTCTTTGGAACTAAGCCCTTGTTTAGTTCAGTAAAACAAGAGTTCAACTCACAAGAGCAGAGCCTTCGCGCCTGTCGTGTCAAATCGTTTGCGTTACTAGCGTGGTCTGCTCAGTATGGTGCACAAAAAACTTCTCCTGACCCAAACCTCTGTTTTCCTTGTGATTAATATTTAATTAAGCATTAATAAGCACCAAAAAAGGGCCTGAAAGGAATACAATAGCATTCATCTTGGCAATCACAGAGGGAGATAATCTTCCTTGATATATAGCATACACTCCCTCCTGTACTATTTACCTTGGAGTCTGCCCCTCAAATTTTAAAACTGTCTTAGAACAGATAATTCACTTACAAGGACAGTACATTTTATTAACAAAATGGGGACAAGAACTCAGTTTCAACCGACCCGAAATGCTTTTCAAAATCTGTTACAGTGTTTCTTCCTCTTTAATGTGAGGACTTGGGTGGTCGCTATGGCTGTGTCTACGCAGCAGAGAAATCAGAGCCACCCCGGGGATGATTCTGTGGGACAGAGAGCGGAGACTTAGAGCAAACCCCACGGCGGCTTCTGGTGTCTCCTCTGGGACACACAACTGCTCTTTCTCCAGCATCTTGATTTACGTTTACATGCATGGAATTTTCCCAGGCTGTGCACGCCTGCGTGATTTGCATCAAGTTTAAGAATTAGAGATTCATAGAGATTCACAGGTTCTTGTTTTAGTAAAAATAGGCCTGATTTACTGAGCAAGGGGCACTTGGTGTCGTGTGCACAGGTTACATTTAAACTTCCCAACAGATCTGTGAGAAACGTGTTCTGATCTTTGTTTAAGGAAAATAAGTTGTGTAGTTGGTGGAGGGTGTGAAGAGGGCGTGGCTGCCTCGGTGGCCTTGCTCTTAACCTCTAGGTTTAAGTCACAAGCCCAAGGGCGAGTAAGCCTGGACAGTGGCCGAGTGAGGTGGAACGAGGTCTCTAGTTTATAATTCGGTGTTATTAATGACGTCATACTTATACTCTTTGTAGAGATTCAATATCCCTAATGTAAATGCGGATTGACATGTACACCCTACTCTGTATAATCCAGGTAACTAATAAAGACCCACTGTACAGCACAGGAGACTCTTCTCAGTGCTCTGTAAGGACCTGCATAGGAAAAGAATCTAAAAAAAGAGTGGATACATGTATAACTGATTCACTGCTGTACAACAGAAACTAACACAACATTGTAAATCAACTAGACTCTGATAAAAAATTAAGAAGAAAAAAAGCTTTGTAGATCATGATGATTCTGTATGTAGGCCAAGGATAAGCAACGTGTAGGGCAGAGGCGGCGGCAGGTAGCATCATCTTCACGGCCCTGGCTGTGCAGCGTCTAAGGGCGGCCGGCCCTGCCCCCTCCTGCCTCCCCTGCCCCTCCTGCCTCCCTCCCCTGCCCCCTCCTGCCTCCCTCCCCTGCCCCCTCCTGCCTTCCTCCCCTGCCCCCTCCTGCCTTCCTCCCCTGCCCCCTCCTGCCTCCCCTGCCCCTCCTGCCTCCCTCCCCTGCCCCCTCCTGCCTCCCTCCCCTGCCCCCTCCTGCCTCCCTCCCCTGCCCCCTCCTGCCTTCCTCCCCTGCCCCCTCCTGCCTCCCTCCCCTGCCCCCTCCTGCCTCCCCTGTCCCCTCCTGCCTCCCCTGCCCCCTCCTGCCTCCCCTGTGCCCTCCTGCCTCCCTCCCCTGCCCACTCCTGCCTCCCCTGCCCACTCCTGCCTCCCCTGCCTGTGCTCCCAAATGTGGGGTGACCCTCACCACCCCTTTTCAAGAATTCACATACTGTGGCTTTAAACAATAAGACTGCTAATGACTAAAGTCATGGTAGCGGCATACCTACGTGGGTGTGACTTCTAGAAGATAAATGTTCCATGCAAAGAATCCCTTATTTACCTTGTGCACCTTCTAAGCAGCGAAATCTATGCTGAAATGATAGGTATGTAGGGATGGATAGACCGGGAGGGAGGGGATGGGGAAGAAAGGGGAGGAGAGGAAGGTATTTAAAAACTCAAATCATAAGCATAAGATGATGTTTACAATAGAGTTGAACTCAGTGAAGTGAAAACTCGTTGTAAAAGCTCGTTTATAGTTTACATAGGCTTGAGCGTCCTCAGTCATCGACTTTCTGTGTCCGCTTCTGGTTCCTCCTCTCCAAGAAGCTGGGCTCACACTTCAGTGAGTTGAGCCTCTGTTTTAGTTGTAGTTGGAGGCCCTTCTACCTTCAGAATTGTCCTAGGTCTGTAGATGCCCTTTTGATCCGGTGCTGCCAGTGCTGGATTGGAAGGGTTTTTCGCTTGAGTCCAGTTTTTAGTGTTTGAATCTGAAGTGGATCAAATCTCACATTACCTTGGACTTTGCTTCTCTCTGAAACACGGAATAACAGGCTGGTGGCTTGGTTTACTTCTTAAAAGTGGGAACGATGTGTCCCTTGACTGACTTCTAACTCTCCATCCCAATTTTTCTGTCGTGTGTGCGAGTATATGTGTGTGTTCTCTACCCGCTTGAGAGCTCTCTTGGCGGGACAGAAGATGAGTCTTGGTCCCTTCCTCCCTTGTTAGGATGATTCATAAGCATTGAACCTGCACAGAAGAGGCTCCGCATTGTACAAAGTCAGGACTTGCTCTGTAAAATTTTGTTGCAGTCTTTCGAGATCGGTGTCCTGGGAGTGGCTCTGGGCTGACTCATTGAGACAATGTTAAACGATGAAATTTATCTGAATATTTTTGTATTTTAGTAAAACCCTTGTGTTTTCAAAATTCCTAAGTAGTGCATTTAAAATAACAACTTCTTTCCCTAGATAAATCTTAATACATTTAATTAAGACTTGGAGGTTATAAGCAGGTTATAATTAAGCAGGTTATTAGAAAATATGAAGATATGTTATAAAAATTGTTATTACATTTCATTGTTTCCCCTGTATGTAGAATAATTCTTGATGTGTGTACATATCTAACATATGTACATATGTATATATTATCTATGTACATATGTATTAGAAATATATAGACATGTTAGAAATAATTGTAAATGTTTGAATTTTTTTTTTTTTGCAGATGGGAATTTTCTTGCTCAGGAACTGGACCTTCTAAACCAGATTTGGTCGATGATAACATGGTGACAGGTGTCAGCTTTCAGCCTCAGTTTCCCCCGCTGAACTGCCATGACGTGGTAAGTTAGACAACGTCTGTGATTTTTTTTGTGTCCGGTACACTTTTTCTTTGCGAAAGGAATTCATGGAGGACTGTGGAAGTTATAGCAGCTTACTTAATTTTAATTACAGTGAGTTTCCTTTGACATATTTCTTTGGAATCTTGCTCTGTTGGGTTTGAAAGAAGAAGATGATGTTGGTCATGGTTTTTGGTCTTCCTGTGTAGCTGTTTTATTAGCTGCCTTCCACCGGCTGTTTCAAATCGAGTGGTGAATCTCGTGACTAGTACATGGCAACCTGGTGTGATCTTCTTGAAATTGGGAGGGTTTAACCTCCCCGTAAAATATCGGATACATTTCCCTGACCAGGTTGTATGTCTAAGTCTTAAGAATGTAAATAGTCTCATGAATTTTTGTGCCTAACGTTTCATAGAAAGGAAGATGGTTCTCAAGGAGAATCATCTCCGACTATGTTTACATACCTCATCAGCATTGTCTGATAGAAAACAGAATCTAAAAAGTAAGAATTTTGTGATAACATTCATTCAGATTTCTAGCATGGTTAAGCAATCTACTTGGTATGTAATCTCCTCCCATAGGAGGCTGCATTTATAGGCCTTTTGTACGCTTTACAGGACAGATTTCTGTTCCTTGTTAGAAATGCAAAGCTAAAGAGTATATTTATGCATACTTGATACTCTCACTGTAGCAGAATATTTTTGTTAATATTTTAGAATCTGATGAGCTTCAACCTTCAAGTTAATATTGGAGTGAATTTCAATCTATTCTTTCAGATTCTGTTTTGTACATTATATATTTACTGAGACCAACATTGCATCTCTACTATGGTTAAGACAGGAGCTGCAAAAAAACAATTGGGAAAAAAACATGTTCAATTTTATTGAAAATATTTCCTTATGGATTTGGCATTTGGGGTGGATAAAATGTTGTATTTTCAAACAGCATGATATGTCTTATTTTCATAATATTTGGAATAATTTATACATGCAAAAACATATTTGGACAGCTCAGTAGGAGAAAAACAATCTGTCAAGTCTGATAATATTGTGTAAACCTTGTAAACATTTCAACAAGCCTTCCAACTGTTTCGGGAATAATTGTGCCCGTGTAAGTTTATGAACAAGGGAATCAGTAAAAATAGCTGTCATGATGAAATACAGCCTGTTCTTCGATAGATGATTGGCTCTTTTATGTTGCCATGGCTGATTCTCCACCTTCTCTCCAGTGCTATTTGGATAGATAATTTCTTCAATGAACCAGGAAGTATAAATCAGAAATATATTGAGCAAATTGTGCAAGGTGTCCCAGAGAAAGAATAATTCCTCTGTTAACATTTTATAGCTTCATGCTAATGAGGAGAGTCTTCAGCTAGCAAGAGAGCAATTTAGGCCACAAAGTAGAGGTAACTCAGTAACTAGGAGAAGAAATGAACACTGAAATCTTTGCTGGAATGTTTGGGGCTTTTTCAGTGTCTGCTAATAAGGCTTCCTTCTTAGTTATCAATTTACTTGGCCCTCGCTAGCTTAAGGCTTGATTTTAAAACCCCAAAATCTCCCTTAGTTGAAGGAGTGAGGGGGTGAGGCAGAGGAACATTAAAGGAAACAGTACAAATGAGGTCTGTTAGCGATGATCAAAAGCAAAATGTGAAGAAACGTTAGCAGAAAGAGGAAGGTTATCCTTTTCTAACTCAGGCTAATGATTTTTTTTTTTCCTTTAGATTCAACTAGGGATCTTACCTCAAAGCCCTTGAGTGGGAGGCTTTTATTCTTGTTTTGGTTTTAAATTTTATCCTCAGAATAAAATTTCTAAAATATATAAACAATGTGGAAAGAACAATGAGTTAGACATTGAAGGGCTGAGTATCTTTTTGGGGGGCTGTGCCCTTAACTAGCTGTTTTACTTCGCCAGGATGAATACCATCATCCCTAGAATGAGAATATGGCCAGTAGGTTTCCTTAGCCTATAACGTGATTTTACATTTCTTTGGAATTATACCACCCTGTTTACTGTGTTAAAGCATCTTTTCTGTTTGGAGGGTTCATTTACTTATGGTTGCCTGGTTTAGCAACATGATATGGGATCACTGTATATTCCATTTCAGTAAATATTTTGTTGTTGTTGTTATCAAGTGGATAGTAACTGTGCAGCGATCCTTGCTAGTCTTATGAGCCATGTAAGGGATCCACCTGTCATTGGTCACACTTCGTGTGGAATGCAAATGTTGCTGTTTTTCCACAAACTTTTATGTTCTAATCATGACCCTGAAGAGAATTAATGTGATAGCATTTTTACATGCTGGATTTTGACCTTGAAAGAACATACACAAAAAGGATTTATATTATGCTTCTCCAAGCTGCTTTGAATATTTCCTCCCCAAATCATCTTAGGAGATCTGTTAATAATTATGTTGCAGAGGATTTCATATGACATAATTGAACTTTGGAGTATGAGATGCTAATATTGATAACTTATGAGATGTGTAGATACAGGAATGACTAGAATAGTCTAATAGGTGAAAAGGAATATTGGTAAAATATTAAGCCATTAAATTAAATTTATTTACACTTGGAAATTTCTTTTTGTATACTGGTTATTGTCATTTTAGAATACTGACAAATTTTATAGAAATGATTTTTCAAACTTTGGTACTTGTGGTTGTGAGGGTACATGGAGATTTTCCAAAGGGTAGATGGAGAGTTTGAAAGGGTCCACGAACAACGATAATTTTAAGGGAATACATTTGAAGATCCACGTCACAGGTGATGTCATACATACCTACACAACACTCCAATACAATTTCATATGAATAGTAAGTCTTTTATTCTCTCTATGTACCCAAAGACAGTTGTTTTGACCTGTTGTTATTCTCTACGATGTAATTAGGGGCAGTTCATATTAAAATAGACAGAAGAGGTATAGGGCAGCCGGTGTGTGTGTTAATTTATCATTATTTTATTATTAACATGATTTGACATACTTAACACAGATTATGGAGAACATGTGGTAAAGCATCGAGCTGTAGCTTGGAATTCGGGTCATTTTCATGGCAGCGTAAGACATTAGATACGAAAAGTCATCTTTGAGAGCCTTGCTCAGTTTATTATGGGATTAAGAGCAACTTTGACCAAATCATTGTAAAAGCTAGTATTTTGTGACTTACTTTCTCTCTATCACTAATATCCTGAATGAAAGACACACTGGTCAGAACAGTCATTTTGATACTGCTGCGGTTTGCTACTTCAGTGCAAAAATCATCTTAAGAATGACCATCATCCAGTCATTTTCAGGCCTGACATATATGTCCCCTGGACCAGGGTGAGTGACAGGATGGCCACCTGAGTTTATGGAGCTAGAGGAATCTATTAAAGTATGTCCAAAAGAGGGGGCCAGTGTCAGGAGTGTGGGTGCCTGGTGATGGAACAAGGCAAGAGATCTGGCCGGCATTAGGAGCTGAGGTGTAAAGTCTGAGAGATTGACAAGAGTAATGAAAAGCCACTGACAGCAGGAGCTGGGAAAGCTTTTCACAGTGGACAAGAAGAGTCACGGTCTGAGCAAGTATCCCACTCAGCTTCCCGCAGCCTGGCTGTCTCAGGTGCCCAGGGACCTGTGTTGTCCTTGACCTCCATCCATTTAATGGGTCCTAAAAGGGATGGGCACCTGTCCACAAGGCGTGTTCTTCCAAAAATTGAAAAGCCAGAGATTTGTTAGGTTATTTATATAGAAGTGACTTGCTAACAAGGATGATGTGCCTTGGCGACACTGGATAGTTCATATTGTTGTGTCTTCAAGTTCAGTA
Organism: Kogia breviceps; assembly: GCF_026419965.1. Taxonomy (NCBI): domain Eukaryota; kingdom Metazoa; phylum Chordata; class Mammalia; order Artiodactyla; family Physeteridae; genus Kogia; species Kogia breviceps. The sequence goes on along the minus strand of NC_081324.1, from coordinate 6,365,960 downwards.
GTCTTTTCTTCTACACGCACAATTTGCCATCAACCTCATCCAGTTGTTTTTCATTTCACATATTATAGTTTTCATCTCTAGACGTCCTCTTTGGGTATTTCTATATTTTTTTATGTCTGTACTTAATTGGTCAACTGTTTAAAATGCAGTTACTGCTTTAATGTCCTTACTTATTAATTCTGACATCTGTGTCATTCTCTGCTGTGATTGAGTGATTTCCCTACCCACTGTGGATCATATTTTCTTTATTCTTTCGAATCCAGTCAAATATGACCAGATACGTAAGCATTGTGAACTTTGTATTGTTGGATGTTGGAAATAGGTGTGTTCTTGGACACGGTTAAATTACTTGGAAACAGTTAGCTTTGTTGGGGGTCTGATTTTTAAGAAGGGTTAGGAGGGAAATGTGCTTAGTCTAGGGCTATTTGTTTGAGGTAAAATGCTATGGCCAAAGCAACCGGTGAAGCAGAATTCAATTCTCATTGCACTTTTTGGGAAGTTTGAGATGATGTAAAGTGTTGGGATTTGAGAAAAATGTTAGGCATAACTATTATATAAGTAAATGAAGGATAAATTGACTTACATTTCTTTAAAATAAATAATGCTAAATTATTACAAATAGCAGTTATAAATTAATACCGAATCAAGTGTTGTTCAGTACTTAAAATACTATTTGCATGGTAAGTAATCTGATGTTTCTATGCACTGATTATGTCACTGACTCCAGTGGAACTGCTTCTCTTTACCTCATTGTTAAGTCTAGGTTGTGAACATTTTCTCTTTACTATCTTTGGAAAATATATAACATATTGCCCTTGCATTTATGACTGTGGGATTATGACAGTTAAGGAATCTGATTATCAAAATGATTTAGTTACTTGCTCCAGGTTCTTTTGCAGATTGACGTATTTGGCCTATTGTGCTTTTCCACTCTTTATCATTCTATCATTTCTTTTCTATCCTTTTGGCTATAAATAGCATTTAGTAGCAGTACCTTTATTAAATAGTATTCTTTAGCTTTGGATAATTTGTTTTTCATATTTTCTTTAGAAACTCTTTGAAAGTTTTATTTGCACAGCTTACACCCACATCCACGTTAAATCAAGACTCTTTTCTTCATGTGTTCATCTGCCAAGAATGTCAGTAATATTTTTCATGTGTTTTCAGTGTCTGTAACAAATTTAATTTTTCTATAATTTTCACTGCCATGTGAGTATTTCATTACTGCAACTCAAAACTAAAAAGGTTTTAAAAGCCCATGCTATGCGTTTGTTTAAAAACAGTTTAAAAAACAAAATTACCGTATGATGCTATAAAAAATTGAATAGGATTTTAATGAACATTTCTTTTCATCCTGATATATTCAATTGCATTTCATAGTAGAAAGACCTTGTAATGCTATCATGGAAAAACTTAATCTAGAAAAATTGTAAAAAGTGATGGGTAACATAAAATATTAAAGGTACAGATGAACTGGCAAGAAGGCAAGAGAAATTCCTCAGGGCCAGCTGTGAAGATGAGGTCGAAGGCTGGTGAGCGGTCTCTGTGACTTCATTCCCAGTCTCAGTATCAAGGAGGCTTCCTGTAATTACTGTGAGGGGGACACTCAAGACAAGACTTTGAACTTGTGCAAAACATAAAGGTTTTATTGAAGTTCTTTTAGATAGCTAGTCCTACTGAAGGGTTACAACTTCAGTGAAAAAAATGCAATTAAAAATAATACTGGTCACTGTCAAAGAGACAATACGACATCCTGTCTGTCTTCACCTGACTGCTAAACAGGACAGAATCACACCTAAGAATTGGTAATAACAGGCTTGCTTTCAGTTTAATGTTGAAATTTACATTTTCTCTGTGCTTAGGGAAGCATCAAGCTAAAATATTAATATGTGTGGTGCTAGGCTTAAAATAACCCTGGGACACCTAGTGGCAAAAGAAAAGCAATTCTGCAGAGATACACTAAGCCGCTTTCACAGTCTAATTCAAATCACCTGAGAAGAAGGCGTCCACGAGCAAGTGCCAGCAAAACAACAAACAGCAGAAACAGAGCACCCCACAAGTTGCCAGTCATTGAATTAGCGCCTGTGGACTCTAGTTAGTGTGTTTAAATGGTCAAAGAAGTAGAAACGGAACGGTCCACATAAGAAATACACCAGATCAAAAACAGACAAAGAGCAATGGGGCCTCATCCTTATCTGTTTGAAAAGGCTGGGTTTCAGACACTCCTGTGTCACAGGCAAACAGAGGATGAGGGAGCCGGGCACTCAGGCATCCAGGAAGGCTGGGCTGAGAACTGGCTCAAATCTCTCACACTCCGGGAGAATCTGGTTACGCGGCAATGTGCAGGGGCGCGAGGAAGCAGAGAGAAGTAGCTGAGTCATGGGATCGGGAGGCAGGGAAGGCGATTTTGTCAGGCAGCTTATGTTCCTCATCTTCCCAAGTGAATTTCCTTTACTTCCTGGGTTACAAATCTTGCCCTGATGACACAAGACACAAAGCAGTTTGATGGTGGCATGAATGAACTCAACTCTAGTTCTGCTTTGTAGACTTTGGTTCTGGTCTTGTCTGATGTCAGGCTTTTCAGTTTTTCCCTCGATTCTTCATGTAAATCCAACATATACTTTCCATTATTCAAGTTAGCCAGATTTGGTTTATGTGGCTTGTGTACAGAGAATTCTAAAAATTACAGAATAGAACGTTAAACAGCTACTCTCTCTAATATACAATGTACTTGGGCCCTATACATAATCTGTAGGCGAAACCTTTGAATTCATATACTCGTAGAGCTTCCAATATCAAAAACATCCAGTTAACCAAATACTGCATTATTTTTTTTGAAATATATTTTTTAACCCTGGTTACTGGTACAGTCTTATGTCTTACTCTGCTTTTCTTCATTTGTAACTTAATTTAACCTTCTTTTCTAACTGAAATGTGTATATGTAAGTATATTTTTTAAATGCAACTTCATCTTAAATTCCATTTGACTTTCAGTTACATTAACTGAATTGTAGCTGTTTGTATTTCACGTTGATTGGGAAATCATCTTTCTAGAAAAACTGATCTACGTAGTCTTAGAAGTGGGTATTCAAATTATTCCCTGTAATGAAATAGGTGTCTGTCTACTTCATTACCCAAAGCATAAAACCTTATAATTAAAACCCAAGAACTCAAAAACGTTAAGTCCCTTGAGACTGTTACGTCATATATTTTTGAAACACACAAAATATCACCTAGATGTTTATATATATTTATTTATCAAATATATATAAATTCTACTTATGTACTGTTAACACAAGCACCATGTTTCACTAGGGAGTTAGGTACTTTTGACTTATATATAATTGCTATGTTAATTATCAGATCTCAAGTGAGGCTGCTTCACTGGAACACATTTGTAAAGTTAAGTGATATTTTAATGATTTGCAAATAATTTGTACCAAAAAGAATAGTGTTAGACATTTATTGAGTCCTATAATTTATGACTTACAGGTTTTTCTGAGGAATCTGCTATGGTGTTGATGAACTAAATTTCAAAGTTTAGGTAAAGGCTATAAAAATAAGGGTTTAGATATTTAGTAAGTCAGGATCACATTTTTGTTTCCCTAGATAAATACAGTTCTATTCACTTCTGGAAGGTAAGTCTTATGAAGAAAAACAAAACTGGTGGTTTATATCTCTGTCCAATTCTACTTTACTTAGAAAAACATAACTTCTGAATTCTGAGCTCAAGAGGTTGTAAATAAAGGCACCAATGGAAATAGCGTGAAAATTAATTTAGTAATAATTTTTTCTCTTCTGAAATTACCTTAGTGAGCTAAATTATAGAACTATCATAGATCTCTATAAAGGAAGTTTTTAATTAAAACCTGAAAGTCATTTAAGCACACACAAAAGATTACAAATATAAATCCTTTTGTTATTTTCAATATAAATTGTTATTTAACTGGATAGCCTTGGAGTTTTAGTATATGAAACCACTTTAAATGCAAATTCTAATGATGACTACATGCAATTATTTGTATATTTTTGTTACTACTCAGTACATAAATAAATGGACATGTAGAAATAAATGTTGGAAAGTCATACTTAAAAAAAATATTTTCTCATTTTCTGTTATCTAAAAAATATGTCCCATCAACTTAGCTGTTATAACCCATGTTTTGAGAGAGGGAAAAAAATGTGACCATACTGAATTTGTACCGGTTTGAAATACCTTTGAAAAAAATCAAATCCAATACTTCTGTGAACGCACTTTGAATAGAAACAATAGTTATTCAAAGGCCATTTGGCTGAGCAAAATTGACAAAGCGGTGACCTTGAGAGATGAACTTGTACTACCAACAATGACTCTGACATTCACCTGAATCAAAAGCCCTTCCAGAAGTTCTCTGGGGAAAATAAAAGACATTTTGGATGGATGGATTCATCCATAATTTTTAGTTTTATTTTCATTCAGTGTTTCATTTGAGTTTAAATATTAAAATCTTTTAGATAGTGAACCATGAGCATCTTAAGGAACATTTATATCTTTCAATTTTGGATTATATTTAACATGAATCTTAGATCCTTCCAATTTCTGACTCAGTATATTGACAAGTCATATAACATTCACATTTAGTATATTGTTTTTAAAGTCATTAACATAATCGACATTAACATAACTGACATAATTGACTTTCTATGCCTCTTTTTCCTCTCCTGGGAAGTATAATGAATGAAGGCCAGGAATTTGAGAAACTTGTAAAAGTTCAGTGATGTCTTAAATTCACTGTACCAAAACTTACAATTGACAGAGAACAAGATATTGCTGCAGTTAATCTCATGAATCTGGAATACAATTCAGCTTCTATTAATAATGAAAAAAATCTTTCTTGGACCAAACGCCATTTAGGAGAGCGATTTATATACCTGCTGTTTAAAGAATACTTGAGTGTGTACAGTATATATCAAAATAGATGAGATCAGTATTCCCTTATTCCTATTTATCTGAGATGATACAAAACAAACATTCTAAAAGTTTCTTGGTCAGAAATTTCTCATGGGAGCTTGAATCGGGTCCCTTAAATAGGGACATTGGACTAGTGAAATCCAGGAAGGGTACTCGGTCACTGATAGGTAGAGAAATCCTAGTGTTGTCTCTAGGAATAAAAGACAAATCATGGTTTTTGATGATGTGTCACTAAAGTCTATGTAGCAGGAATTCTCTTCACGAGATACAGTCTTCATTGCTTCCTCTATAGCAAGGAATAAAGGTATCACACAGTATTCCATCTATTCAAGACGTGCTTCTATATGGTTCTTTAGAGCACCTCTACCTATGTTTCTGAAGATTACCAACTAGTCTCCACTTCTGCAGATTTTCTCATAACAACAGGTGATGCCAGAAGCGGTGAGTTAGGATTAGAGTAAGACAGATTAGAGTAAAACACCATCTCTTGTGGTACTGAGGTTCTAGGTAGAAAACAAGACTTAGAAGTAGATGGCCCCTTCTTACCATAATCTAGAGGAAAGTTAAAAAGTAGAAAAAGAAAGTAAAAACTTCATTTTGTAAGTAGTGTTAAGTAATAGTTACTGGGTTTTCTGGGACAAGCTTATTTAAGCAGTGAGAGAGGAAATGCCTTATGCTATGTAATATCAAATATCCTGGCAAATAACAAGACATAGTCATTATTTTCCTCCCATACACCTCTCAACTGAAATAATAATTAATCCATGTTAGATTCATTTTTCAGCGCTGAGAAATAGGTGAAAATAAAGAATTTCTTTCTGAATGTTTACTAATAAATACATGAAACATAATGGTTGTACTTAAATCTGAAAACTATAAGAAATGATGCTTCATTTTTATAATTAGAGTATATGTCCTGTATTTGTGGTCACACAGATTTTTTCCGAACTACATATTTGTTAGGATTTTGAAAATATATGGATTTGGCATTTAGACAGCAAGATGCTCATATTTTGTTACATAGGAATTATTCAGGCATAAGAGTGCTATATATGCAGTAGCACCATTTTAAGGCATTTTATTTTCACTTTCATTGCTCCTATGCTTTTTTCTTGGTTTTCCACTTCTAGTAAGTTTTTCAGCTTTAAAACTTAGAGGTGTATACAAAATTTATGATGACATATTTTGCCCAATTATCTCTAGTGTTTCAGGTTATAGTTTCAAGATAAACAGACGCATATGCACATGCAGAGTAAACCCTACGTTGGAATAACTCTTTTATGAGCTTCTCTTTCATGGCACAAACAACTAATTAATGCTTCTACTCAGACTGATTCCCTTCAGCTAATAAAGATGACCTTGTGGCCTTATGCATATTGTTCTTCACTTAAATTTGACTCATTTCATCTCAAAAATTGCACTCTTACTTTCCCTTAAAAAATAATGTTTTTCGTGTTTGCATATTTACAACTTTACGGATTTTAGAAGCAAGCTGGCTCAACCTCGGAGGGACCAAGGGGTAGAACAGTGCTGCTGAAGGTTCTGCATAGATGTATAAAAAGCAATAGCAACATAACAGTAACAGCATCTTGAGAGCAACTAATTTAAAGATGCTATTATTTCTACTTAGGGAAGTATTCCAGAGTATCTTAGTAAACACAGTGTAGTTGAATCATACTCACACCTCCCTTGGATTCTTTCCTCCTGGTCGCACGTGTCTGACACCTACTGTGTTGAACATACACTCAAGGGAAAGGGATTAGATAAGACATGAATACTAGGGATTGAGAATTACAGTGATCCATCCTAGTGTAAGTGGAACCAATAACTTGCTTCTAGCCAAAATAATAGAGCCAAAGTAACGAATGCCACTCCCTTGACAAAGGTGAAGGCCCTTGACAGATGTAATTAAGATCCCAAGTTGATAGATGTTGGGGTGATTAAGAAAGGAGATTATCCTGGGTGAGCCTGACTTAATCAGCTGCAAACCTTAAAAGATGGGCTGAATTTTCCAGAATTGAAAGGCTCCAAGCAGCAGGAGTTTCCTCATTGGCCCGAGGAACTATTATATCTGTCTGTGCCTCAAGGAGCTGTGAATGGCCTGTAGCAACTGCAGGGTGCCTGTAGTATAACCTCCAGCTGACAGTTAGCATGAATCTACAGCCCTTAGTCCCATAGCTGCACAGCGATGAAGTCTGCCAATGACCTGAGTAAATGGGGAAGTGGACCCCTCCTCAGCTGAGCCTCCGGATGAGAAGGCAGCCCACTCAACACTGTGGTTGGGACCTTGAGAGGACGCAGCTAAGTGTTGCCTGAACCCCTCACCCACAGAGGGTAACGTAATAGGCAGCATAAGTAAGCCAATAGATTTAAGTTTCAGAATAGAGAAGGATTACCTTCCAGGATATTGCTATTATCCAAGAGGCAACTCAATTTGATGCTAGTCATTGTTTGTTAACCTTGCCTCTCTTTGTAATGAAACTATTTTCACAATTTTGAGTAGTTTATTCTGAAAAATCACTTTCAACTATGCTTCTTAATGATTCTTTAAAATCTGGCTACTCTTATTGGTAAAATATGTGTGTTACATGTTAATGCATTACTCAGCTATAATAGCATTTGGTTAAACTGTATCATATTCTGGCTTCTAGAGAAGTGTGTTAATGATTGAGTTTGTTTCTTTTCTCCATCTGCCTATGTCCTGCCTTGAAGAAATAGCTCCAATTCTGTGGAAAAGTGCTAGAGAAGGGCATTGCAATTCTACTTGGAGACTCTAGCCCATACATTGCTTAGTGAGCCTGGGGTCATTTAACACACTGGGACTCAATTTCCCCCACCTGTCTGTTTGCCCTTCTCACTGAGCGTATGTTCCCAGTTATTTACAGGAAAGTGCTTGAAAAGCACAATGGTCTAAATAAATGTTAAAGGATTACAAGCCTGATACATTGTTTAATGATGTATGTGATGTCACGTGTGATGTAACTAGTAAGAAACGAAGTGTAACGATGTCATTCTTGGGACCAGTGCGGCGGGGCCCCTGATCCTTTGAAGATGATAAAGGAGGAAGTTTAGAGCATCCGAGTTCATCTGCTGCCTCTTCCGGTCAGATGCCACTTGTTTGGTGCTCTTTCACTGACACGTTGTTTCACACGTTTCTATCTCGTGCCATCTGGACGGTCTGGTTCACCCGACATCCTCACACGTTTCAGTTTAATGTCTCACTTCCTGTGCGCCCCATTCCTCACTGTGGGATTCTGCTTCCCTGCCGCCGTTTTTCAGGAGAAAGTCTATTGGGCACAGACTGACTCCATGCAGCCGCCGTTCGCTTTTCCAGCCTCAGCCAACGTCTTTTTGGCAACAGCCAGGCCCCTCGCTGCAGCCCAAACGTGCTCTTTTTCAATAGATCTTTCTGTTTTCTTGTGAACTGTTATGTGTCATCTATTTAACAAATGCAGAGCTCTGTCAGATCCCTCCCTCATGTTGTACTAACATGGGCTGGATGTTCACTTGTTCTTTCACTGATTAATTCATTTATCAACACAAGAAAACACATCAAGTGCATACCACCAACTTGGCGTTGTACCAAGTGCGAAAACACAAAAATATATGCCCTTGTCTTCAAGGATTTTACAGTATCCTGGGGGTGGGGCAAGGATGTCAACTACATCTCGGTTCTGATATGCCCTGTTACTCACTGCTCCATTAACACCGAATTCTGTCTCCCGAGCAGCATTTTTCTAGGGAAAGTCTACCAGGGAAACCTGATTCTCTTTTCTTGGCCCGGGGGGACCTCCCACTTTCCTGCAAACTAACTTCCTCTAGCCACACTGCAGCAAGTTTAGTGCAATGTGTAAGAGGTATGAAGGAGGCCTACGTGGGCTTCCATGGGACACCAGGAGGGGGTGTCTGCCTCTGAATGAGTGGTTTTCATAAAGATCTATCTGTGGATTGTTTGGACTAAGATTTAAAGTACCGTATAAAGTCCAGGACAGAGAGAGAAGCTCTCACGTTGAAATGTGAGTTTAAAATGCACAGATGCAGCCATTACTTTTAAAACATATGTGCAAACAAGCAGAAAGGACCTGCATTATGCTGAACTTGAGATGGTCATGGCAGATCTCCTGTAAGGCTGTCCCTATTGCTTGCCTGCCTATTTTTAGTTTGTATATTGAAATTTTTTCCCAGATATCTGGGCTTCTAATTATGTAATTATGTTCCGACCCCTTGTCACTTGAAGCTCTGTCTGTCATCTGCTGATTGTATGTTCTCAAGTAACTAAACATTCTATCCATCTTCTGGCTCTGGTGTCTGTGAAATACCGGAGACTTAACATTTTCATGGTACTTTCTTTCTCTGGATGGATCACATTCACTTGTGTTTTCTCAAGATCTCTTTCAAGTTCTCAAAAATAGTTCACGGATAGAGACAAATGGAGACTTTATTGGTTATGTCAAAGAGGAGCTAGACAGAGGTGAGTGGAGGAGGAGAGGAAAGCGCAGCTAGTAAGAGGAAAATCCTATCTCTTTCTTCCTGTAAATTTCCTTTTCAGCTGCCCCAGCACTGAAAGCCTGTTCCTATGGCCCTTTCTCTGCAATGGGTCTGACTGCGTGACTGCTCAATCTCTCCTCCAGGATTTTTCTCTAAAAGTTAAATGATTCTTCATAGATGTTTGCAGAGTAGCACACTCTCTTCCAAATCCCGTGTGCTACCTTGAAAACCTGGCTTTCCAGAATGCATCTTTCATTGCGATCTCAAACTAAGACATTATCTCAAAGACAATGAATTCTGGTAAAGAAGCCAAATTCAGAGGTAGTTTTCAGCTTTGAATATTCAGTTACATTCAGTTTTTCTCCAGAGTCTGGCACGTGAACGTACTAGTCTTGAAAAGGTAATGGGACTGAATTTGTTGAACAAATATGTCCTAAATGAAGACGGAACTATTTTAACACCCTTGGAACATGGGCTTGGGGCTGCTTTTGTAGTGACTGAAATATGTTGTGATGGGGAAGCAGACTAAACACTACAAAGAATAGAATTTGTATTATTTAATAGTGTCATATTTACTTAAATTTTATAGGTATTAATGCACAAATTTAATGATCAAATAATTTAAAACTATTGCCTTTGTGACTTCTAATAGTTATGGTTCTTATGTAGCATATGATATCAACTCTACAATAATAAGGGTCTGGGCTCAAATTCTGGGTCCAGAATTGACTGGTATGTGCCTTTAACAAAAATACTTCCTCTCCATTCTTCACTTTCCTCAAAATTAAAATTGGAATTCACTGGTTAATTTCACAGGACATCCTAGGTAGATTCATAAGTTCTGTCAAATTCTTCATCAGTCAAGAAGGAAATGATACCAAATTCACTGGGCAACTAATTACATTAAATAAAGGGGCACAGGTATAGAGCTCAGAGAATTGTCTAGAATACGGTAGATGGTTCAAAACTTTTGTAAACACATCCGTCCCCCAGTTTCTTATCCCTGTTTACTCTGTGCCCATTCTAGTGTCTCATCTGTGAAGAAAGAAGAAAGCTAAAGGTAGATGAGAAATAGGTGCATTATGTTTTGAACTGGTTTTGCAGGCAGCGTATAAGCACTGCAAATGTAATTCCTGTTGCTTTCTGATGGGATTGCTGAGCAATTTCTATTGCACAGAATTACTTCTTTGTTTCGTTAGATATTTTAAAAGTTTTCCACCTCATATTTATTAAATCGTATCAAGATGCACAGGAAAGGTTTTGTGGACTTCCCTGTTGATCCCGAGGGTGTGAGAGGATTAAATATAAAACAAAATTGCTATTTTTCCCCTTTTCACACAAGAGCCATCCGTTCAACAGAGAGAGAGGCAGACACCTCTCCCAGAGCACCTTGGCGTGCAGGGAAATATTGGTATTCGAATTACAGTCTAATCAGGAGAAGCAGACAAAGTGATGTGTTTCAGCTTTGTCTTTTTTGTAGCCAATTACCCCAGACTCCTAGTGTTCATGTTTTGCACGCACTTTCTTTAATTAGCGCTTTAATAGCTCAGCTTCAGAGAGTTGGTTCAGGAGAGAACTTTCCCAAAGCTGCCAAATGGTCACAAGCAGGAGGTGATTAAATTTAGTCTCAGCACTAGGCGTCTGCATGTGTTCTTTGTATCACTGTGTGCTTTTCAAGATGTGTTCCCAATAACACATGACCAGAGGGATGTGATGCTGTCAGTAAATGCATTTGAAAAAGCTGCCTGGCATCGTTAACCACTGTCTATATACTATTGATTTAGATCAATTTTCATAATAAGGTTATTGACTCACCATTAAACACTGATTTATGCTGGATGGGGAAGAAAAAGTATTTGTGCCGAGATTGTTTTTGTAGCCCTGAACTGAGAGGAGGAAAACAAAACACACACTGCTTCAACTTTTTATTAGCCATCCATGTTTTAATTATGGATGGTGCTCAATGGAATATTCTTGGCTTAGAGATTTAACCCCTTTGGTTATATACACTGATTGAATTTTATACAAACTGTGTTGATAGCCAATAATTTCAACATGAAAAAAACTTCATCTTAATGTATGTCATAGGATTTGATGCAGTAACTTCCATAATACAACGTTAAAGAAACAGTCTCTATGGAAATTTGGTGATTCATTTTTCTGAAACTGGGTAGTTTTTTTTCACATTGATCGTCTGTGAAGTTATGATGCATATCACAATAAATGTGAGAAGAAACCACTTTGTTTTGGAGGACACAATGTTACATCTTATTAACGGCATCTTACATATAGTATATAGTTTTCTGCTTAATGTTTCTTACATAAAACACAATTTGCATTAAAAACCACATTACTTTTTTTTTGATTTAAGTTATGATACCTAATTTTCTTGTTTGAGTCAAAATTGTTCCCATCCTGGTATGTACAAATCCAGCAGATATTTAATAAAAATCCCTAAGTGCAAGCATTATCAATATACTAAAATCCTGTCATGCAAAGTTCAAATGGTCAAATGGAGATTTTTTAAAAGATTAATTTAAAATTCAGGGCCTGCCTTAAAACAGATCAAGTAGTTGGCCAGCATGAGAGAAGCCGGCAAGGTGTGTGATTGAAGGATATTCTCAAGTGCCGTGGCCTTACCCGTAGCAGGTGTAGTGATGGGACGTATGTATCCGCTTGTTTCTCTGAGCGATAAAAATTAGAAATGAGATTAACACGAAGGGAGGGATTAAGTATTGGGTTGACAATTTTTTTTGTATAAAAGACGTACCTTTTTTTTTTTCCTGATTATGAAATCAGTTACGTGTTCACTCAAAAAGAAAAAAAAATATTTAAAGAAAAACATGAATATTATGTGTCAATATTTAGATTGTAGCCCAGAAGAGATTTCTATAGAGATATACACACAGAAAGAATCAGACTCTAATGCTATTAGAAACCCTTTTTTTTTCACTTTAACAATACATTTAAATAGTATACAAATTAATGTACGTAAGAGTGTGTAGTTGGTTACCATGGAATGTAATAGTTGCTGAGTGTTCTATTGTGGGAGTATAAATTGATAATAAAACAACGGCTAAATTTCACTTCATATCCAATATGTACCAGGGACTCTGCTCAATGCCTTATGTACCCACCTCCCGCAGAAACGCTGTGAAGTGCGTACATTGTCTCTCTTATCTCCATAATCCTATGAGGGGAGAACTGAGGCTGAGAGTGGAGTAAGTGATCTGAGCAATGTTCTCCAGTTAGTAGGAGAAAAGCCAGGACTTGTGTTCAGGCCGACTGACCTGAGTTCTCGGACTCCTAACTCTCTACAGCCTTGCGTAGCATGTATGTCCTCTCCTCCTAGATTAGCCCGCTAATAAGGGACAATTCAGTTGCTCTCAATAGTTTTGCTGGATAAAGAGTACAGTGTTGCCTCTCCTTTTATACATTTTTTTTGTGCAGTTAAATTTCCTTAGGATAAATTTCTGATTTTCTTATATATTCTGATATTTCCCTCCAGATTGGTTGCAGTAACTTACGTGCTCTTCCTGGTATTTAGAATGTGTTTGTTTCCCTACATCCGCACCCTTACTGGGTATTAACATAAAGCACTTCTAAGCATGGTTAAAATGGTTTTAGGAGAGTAACCTGGCCAGAAACAAGATAGGAGGTCTGAACCCCGACTGGCATACTATTTTCTAGGATTTTCCTGAAGGGTACATATAGATATAGTTTGGAATGGAAATAAATGATGATGACTTGTTTTCTCAGCTGTGCAAATACTGATAAATTCACAATGCACCATAATGCAGAGATTCCTGGCAACAATTGGGTGAATGCATGTTAGCTTATTCATCAGATGTTTCAGAAATAATAGCTAAACAGAAATTGCAAATCCTTCAGTATTGCAATGTTCTTTTGAAGTCTCCAAGAGACTTCATACAGTAGCTGGCATTACTTTCATTTACATTCTGATTTGGACACAGTATTTCAGGCTTAGAGAAAAGCAGAAATTCGTACATCCTCTTTGATCTGATTCTTGAAATGGTGCCATTTATCTTCGGCCTATCTTTTTTTCTCTCTCTCTCTCACACAATTTATATTAATGTTATTTTTTATTCTGGGAGAGGCATTGTAGAATTTGTTGCAGAACTGTTGCCCTTACTTACTTCAGAGTTCCTAAAAACAAGGATATTCTCTTCCGGAACCATTATATACTCATCAAATCAGGAAAACACCATGGATACCGTACGATTGGCTGACCTGCAGACCTTGTACAGATTTCATCAGTTGTCCTGATAGTGTCCTTCAGAATTCCAGATCGTTCCTTGCATTATGTTTGCACATCCCTTTTGTCTTCTTTAATCAGAAACAGTTCCTCAGTCATTTTAAATAGTACAGGTAATGACCATCTATTTGTAGAAAATCTTTCAATTTAATTGCACTTTTGGCGAGACTATGTAGAAGGGCTGTTGTGTTCTTCTGGTGCCTCCTTTCCTGAGCTATGAGGTCGCTTTGTTCCATTACTGGTGACGTCACTGTTGGGAAAGGTGGGGAATGTCAGGTTTGTCTATTGAAAATTTAATATTTTTTCTTCGTAAATAGTAAGTAAATTGTGAGGTGATTGAACATAACCTTTTACTCAAATTCCCTCTGCAGTTTTTATTATTCAGTGGTGATTCTTGCTTTGATTATTAGCTTGACTGCCAAACTGATTGTCTTATTATTCTTTCTGTATAAGGAAGAGGCTTCCACCCCTTGACTGCAAATGGCAGCCCCTCACCTACTAACTAGTTAATTCATTAATTATGTGTAGAATCACAAGTCCTTATTTTAACCAATGTGGTATAATCCTTTACTCTTATTTTTTTTTTAATGCTCTCTCTCGGACTTGGTCAGTGGTAACACATTCAGTTTGTGTCCTGTACCCTTTGGACGTGTGTCCATTACTTTTGGAGTACTTTACTGTTTGGCACAATATTTTCTAAGATCATCTTGTATTTCCTCATCCTCACTGAAACTGGTCATTTCCCCAAGGTTCTTTTGGTGGAGAATTGAATTTAGAAACCAAGACCTGGGCTCTGGGGTAGATAATTTCTACCTGGTGTAATTGCTTGTAAGCCATTTAAAAGGCTGACAAATCAAGCAAATAGATATGCCTGTTCATACACAGAAACATGCACTTAACTGTGTATTTGTATGTTTAGACACACAGACTATATTTATTACTAGATAAATACTGAAAACGATGAATTCATACCATTGTCTCTAATTCCATTTGAATGCCATAAAGTTCATTATGGAATTCCCCATATCCCTATTTTTAACTTTGTTTTTCTGACATTGAGGAACCCTGTTCCCAATGTCAACAATATATTTACTTATTTGCTTCATCTCAGAATACACAGGGAAGTAGTGTTAGAGTTGATAGTCTACACTCCTAAAACAAAGGTATAGGCAGTATTTTTTTAAAATATATTTATCTTTGCAACTAGTAATAAAATCACTATTTCATGGAACATAGAATGTGTAACATAGAGGAAAACTCAGATCCTTTAGGGAAGAAATAATCTCTTACATATTTTTTATCCCCCCCAAATCAGACTGTTACATAGTAGAATTAGTAGAATAAATAAAGATGCTATTTTTCCAACTTAAATCTAAATTTTGTATTAGGAGACTAATCTCTGTCCTCAATGTGGAAGCCCCTTAAGATAAAGAACAAAACATGCCATTTGCACCAACATGGAGGGACCCTAGAGATTGTCATACTGAAGTGAAGTAAGTCAGACAGAGAAACATGAGTATCATGTGATATGGCTTATCTGTGGAATCTAAAAAATGGTACAAATGAACTTACTTACAAAACAAATAGTCACCGGTGTAGAAACAAAGTTATGGTCACCAGGGGGGAAAGCGGGGGTGAGGTGGGGGGAGGGATAAATTGAGAGATTGGGATTGACATATACACACTACTATATATAAAATAGATAACCAATAAGGACCTACGGTATAGCACAGGGAACTCCTCAATACTCTGTAATGACTTACATGGGAAAAGAATCTAAAAAAGAGTGGATATATGTACATGTGTAACTGAATCACTTTGCCATACAGCAGACACTAACACAACATTGTAAATCAACTATACTCCAATTAAAAAATGGAAAAGATGTGTAGAGAATCAAATTTGAGAGATGTAGAAGGCAGGGGATGAGAGAGATCCTTTGCAGAGGGGGCTTTGCGTATCGCTCATGTAGACGGCTCAGTCTGAGTTGTCAGTCGGCTGTCAGACTTTTACCCCTCTGGGACCAAGTGTGTCTTACATACAAGATTCAGAAGATGTTAATTTCACGTTTTACTTTCTGTGCACTATCCTGACAGAAGTACCAAAGCGCACTCGTATCAATAGAGCCATTTGTGTATGTGTGCGTGGACATGTGACTGAAGACACTGCGACATGCATATCCTTTTCTCTGTGTATTTGAAAATCATTTTTATGTTTCTTTAACTATAACATCAATCCCATCAACAGCCACTTTGAGGCTGGTTCTTCAGTAGGAAGACTAGATGAACTCTTTGTGGCTAGACAAAGCAGCTCTTCTGATTTCAGTGAATTTTGTATGTTTCAGTAAGACTCCAAAAGCACAAGCATAACTGTTACTTATGCTTTCATCTGTGATGGTCTTTCTTTCATTAAATTTCCAAGTCCTGTGCCAAAGAAACCACATACATAGGGTTAGGGAATGGTCAAATAGAAACTTTAGAGTTATAATTTTTCAGTCTTTTAGTTACTCACCTGAAGCTACATATATCCCAAACCATATTATATAAAACCCATTTTTGCCTCAAAGAATGGTTGGAACTGTACTTGTTACCCACACGTAATTTTGAAACATTTGGTTCTTTATCTCAATTGTATTAACACAACAGCTGCTAAAATCCATAGGCAGATTAATATGATCTGTAATCTCTGTTGAACAGCTGATTGTCTTATTTGTATGTGTTGACATCCAAATTAAACAAATCAATGCTCTGCATGATTTTGGAGAAAAGTATATTGAAAGTGGTTGATCAATACTTGCTATACAAGTTTAACAAGGTTTGTTATTTTAACAATCAAGTATCAACGTGGAAACGCAAGTCCATATTTGTTTTCGTGGCTTATTTAAGAGTGCTTTTACTTTTTATTAGTCATTCTCAACTTATTGTTCGTTATCAAGACCAAATTATGCAGAAAGCTAGCAATATTTGTCTTGAATTCCTAATTGAAAGGCCAGTCATAAATCAGGTGATTAGAGCAGCTCCTGAGAAACCACAGGAAGCCACATGGTGTCTAAAAAGATAGTTAACATGATGAAAAGGGTGTTGATTTAATGAGATGATTCAGGTTCCTTAGTTTAAAGGTACTGGTGTATATGGAGAAAGAGAAACCTTACCACCATCCTTCAGCCCTGTAAGAGGATAGCATGCGTGAAATCTTGTGGTTTGGGAGACAGAGACCCATACAGATTACAAAATCATTTTTGTTACTGTGTTGCATACAGACATCTCAGCAACCTATATGTACAGTTACATATGCAAGTACTTAATGTAGCAATTTCGCTTTGAGTTTTATATAATTATGGAATAGCACACACATATATTGATATACGGATATATTACAGAAATGCTCATTGAAGAATTCAGTATCAGAGTGGCATTATAAAAAGAGAATGCCCAGCAAATAAATGCTGTATTTGCACATAGTGGAGATGTGGGCAAGAGATGAGATTTTAAAGAAAGGCTAGCTTTTAAAAATTATGTGGTAGATTTCTTTGATGAGAAGACAGGTGATCTCCTGGCTTATGGAGTGAGGAATGCAATTTATAACCAGGGCGCTGTGTTTCAGTATACGTAAAATCACTCACACAGCACCATTCTGGCACCATGAAATTTCACTCCTCAGACAGACTTCTCTCTGGGAGAAAGTGATCTTAGTCTCTGTGTGTACTTTTTTGGTAAAATCAAACTCACAGCCATGTTGAACAACTTGGCTCTGGGAGCTCTTTGAAATCTGATTCCTCTCGTCTACCCACCCTCATGTTTCATGCATTCTGTTCTCTGTTCAGACATTCGCATCCTCATATCCAGCTGATGATGTCATTTCTCTGAGAAACCTGCAGTTATCAGAGAGGTAACTACCTCTTTCCTCAATCCATCCACTCACTGGTCCGTACCTCTGCTCAAAGACCCAGTGTTTCTCCCTGTTTCTCCAGGTAAAATGTCCTTGCTGCTTTATGGGGCTGATTCCTACACTTGTGTACTAGATCCCATGCCTTTGAATCTATTTACGAAGATCAGTCTAGCACGTTCCCCTCCTTCTAATGCTCAGTGCTCATATCACTTGACCTATCGGCAGCACTTGGCATAATGGATCAATCCATTCTCCTTTGAAATGCTTGCTGCATTTGGTTTTGAGAAAACTAAGCTCTCTGATTTCTCCCTAATGCCCTAACCATCCTTATTAAATACATTTTAGTGGTGTTTCCTCCACTCCCTTGCTTGTCTGCACTGACTCCTTTGGGAATCCCATTCAGCTTTTTGCCTTTAACTATTACCTGTATGTTAATGATTTCCAAATTGATCCCTTTAGAGCAAAGCTCTCCCTGAACTCCAGACCCAGTCTATACTTGACATCTTTCCTGCGGCGGCTAGAGGTAGCTCATATTGAACACATCCAAAAGTGGATTCTTGATATCCCTTCAACCAAATTCACTTTTTCAGAGCTTCTTCATCTCAGCACGTAATATCATCTTTTCTGGTTTTTTGTTTAAGTTTTCGGGCAAGAAAACTTCAGTTTCCTCCTTGACTCTCCATTTTATTTCACATCCCACACCTCATCAACAGTCAATTCTGTTGGATTCAAAATAAATCCAGAATCTGACCACCTTTCACTTTCCCTACCATTCCCCTGTAAGCCTCCATCACCTCTAATCTGGGTTACTGCAGTGACCTCCTAACTGGTTTCTCTGCTTTCCTCAATGCAGCAGCCAGAAACACAATTTTATGCAATATATATTTACAGTATACAATGTGATGTTTGATATACATTGTGAGATGATTACCACAATCTAGCTAATTAACATATCCATCACCTCACATAGTTACTTATCTGTGTGTGAGATAAGAACATTTATCATCTATTCTCCTGGTAAATTTCAGGTCAACAATATAATTATTAACTTGGGTCACCATGCCCTACATTAGATCTCCAGAATTTATTCATCTTGTGTAAATAAAACTATGTATCCTTTCACCAACATCTCCCTATTTCCCTCACCCCCAGCCCCTGGGAACCACTATTCTACTCTGCTGCTACTTTTTTAGATTCTATATTAAGTTTAGATTCTACATATTTTTTTTATATATATATACACATATATATACATATATACGTATATATACATATGTACATATATACATATATATGTATATATATATACGTGTATATACATATATATACACATAATTAGTCTTTCTGTGTTTGGCTTATTTAATTTAGCATGATGTTCTCTAGGTTCATGCATATTGTTGCAAATAGCATGATTTCCATCTTTCTTATGGTTGAATAATAATCGAATACACACAGGCACATATCACATTTTCTTTATCCCTTTATCAACAGGCACTTAGGTTCTTTGCATATCTTGGCTATTGTGAACTATGTTTGAATGACCCTGGAAGTACAGATAACTCCTTCAGATCCTGATTTAATTCCCCTTGGGTTCATACCCTGAAAAGGAATTACCAAATTATATGGTAGTTCTATTTCTTAATTTTTTAAGAAACCTCCATAATTTTTTTCCATAATGGCTCTACCAACTGAGGTTTCTACCAACATTGTACAAGGCTTCCCTTTTTTCCATGCCCTTGCTAACACTTGTTCTCTTGCAGGTTTGGTAATCACTATTATGAAAGGTATAAGGTGGTATCTCATTGTGGTCTTGAACTGCGTTGCTCTGATGATTAGTGATGGTGAGCATTTTATCATATACCAGTAGACCATTTGTATGTTTTTTCATAAATGTCTGTTCAGGTCCTTTGCCAATTTTTTAATTGAGTTCTTTTCTTGCTGTTGAGTTCCTTATATATTTTGGATATTAACCCCATATCAGTTGTATGGTTTGCAAATATTTTCTCCCATTTCGTAGGTTGTCTTTCTACTCTGTTGATCATTTCCTTTGCTGTTTAGAAGTATTTTAGTTTCCTGCAGTCCCATTTGTCTGCTTCTGCTTTTGTTGCCTGTCTTTGCAGTCATAACCAAGAAATCATCACTCAGATCAATGTCAAGAATCTTTTTCCTTATTTTTTTGTTGTAGTTTTACAGTTTCAGGTTTTACATGAAGTCTTCAATCCATTTTGAGTTTGTTTTTGTGTTTGCTGTGAGATAAAGATCAAATTTTATTCTTTTTTTTTTTTTTTTTTTTTGCGGTATGTGGGCCTCTCACTGTTGTGGTCTCTCCCGTTGCGGAGCACAGGCTCCGGATGCGCAGGCTCAGCGGCCATGGCTCACAGGCCCAGCCGCTCTGCGGCATGTGGGATCCTCCCGGACTGGGGCACGAACCCGTGTCCCCTGCATCGGCAGGCGGATTCTCAACCACTGCGCCACCAGGGAAACCCCAAATTTTATTCTTTTTACCTGTGGATATCCAGTTTCCCAGCAACATTTGTTGAAGAAATTTGTTGAAGGAATTATTCCCCATTGTATCTTCTCAGAACAATTGTCAGAGATCAATTGATTGTAAATACATGGAGTTATCTCAGGGCTCCCAATTTTGTCCCATTGATCTGTATGTCTGTTTTTATTCCAGTTCCATTCTGTTTAGATTTCTATAGCTTTGTAGTATACTTTGAAATTAGGTAGTAGATACCTCCAGCTTTATTCTTTCTGCTCACGATTGCTATGGCTATTTGGAATCTTCTGCAGTTTAAAAAGAATGCTTCATTTCCTTTGTATATATGCCCAGGAAAGGGACTGCTGGATCATACAGTAGTTCTGTTTTCAGTTTTTGAGGAACCACCATACTGTTTTCCATAATGGCTTTACTAATTTACATTCTCACCAACAGTGTACAAGGGTTCCCTTTTCTCTGTATCCTCACCAACACTTGTTAATTCTTTACCTTTCCACAGTAGCCATCCTAACAGGTGTGAAATAATATCTCATTGTGGTTTTGATTTGCATTTCTCTGATTAGTGATGTTGAGAGTCTTTTTATATATCTGTTGGTCATCTGTACATCATCTTTGGAAACAAGTCTACGTAGATCCTTTGCTCATTTTAAGTTGGGTTAATTAAGTTTTTTTGCTATCGAGTTTTATGAGTTTCTTGCATATTTTGGATACTAAACCCTTATCAAATATGTGGTTTGTAAATGTTTTCATTTTATAATTTGCCTTTTCATTTTGTTGATGGTTTCCTTTGCTAAAGAGATTTGTTCAATGATTTATTGCTCTTTATTCTAAAGGTCACCTTGTTGAAAATCAAGTCACCTGGAGGTGGCTTTCACATATGGTCTGAAGTAGTGGTACCCAATTTACTGTTTGATTTACAAAGTAGGTCCCACCTTCCTCCCTGCTCTTCCATGCCCATTTATCATCCATCAAAGAGGCATATGCATGTGTATAGGTCCTTCAGCCTTCTCAGTTACCTTCCCTTGGTCAGTGTGCAGATGCCTGTACCAATCAGTAGCTCTCTGTATTAATTGTTATAACACTATAGCTCTTAACTTCTCTTCCCTCTTTTCCTTCTGATGCTACTGCTTTTCTTTTTCTTTTGTTCTTTCATTGTAAGTTTGACATTGATTTGCTAACTTCAACAAAAATCCTTGTGGTTTTGATTAAAATTTCATTTAGTATATTCATAAAATTGGTGAGAATTGATGTCTTTATGGTATTGAGTTTTCCTGATCAAGTACATGCAAAAACTGTTCTATTTATTTCTTGAAGTTCTTCAGTAAAGCTTTATAACTTTCTATTTACAGGTCTTGCATAACCCTTTGTTAGATTTATTCCTAGGTGTTTTGTAGTTTTTTGTTTTGGTAGTTAAAACTGGTGACTTTATATGGTGGCCTGAAAAATAAAAATGGTTTATTTGCTTTCTGGAAGAGTGAACTAGTTTGCAACAAGATGGTACTTCTATGGAGAAAATCTGGAGGAGGTAGAAAAAAAAATTAAACCATATATTTAAAGGATTAAGAGAGCTGTTATCTGTGATGGCATCATTTGCTGATCTGACACAGGCTAGGGCCTCAGAATCTGGGTTTGAACAAAGCAGAGGGCCTCTATTTTTTTTTTTAACATTTTTATTGGGGTATAACTGTTTTACAATAGTGTGTTAGTTTCTCCTTTACAACAAAGTGAATCAGTTATACATATACATATGTTCCCATATCTCTTCCCTCTTGCATCACCCTCCCTCCCACCCTCCCTATCCCACCCCTCTAGGTGGTCACAAAGCACAGAGGTGATCTCCCTGTGCTATGCGGCAGCTTCCCACTAGCTATCTAATTTACATTTGGTAGTGTATATATGTCCCTGCCACTCTCTCACTTCGTTACATCTTACCCTTCCCCCTCCCCATATCCTCAAGTCAATGCTCTAGTAGGTCTGTGTTTTATTCCCATCCTATCACTAATCTCTTCATGACATTTTTTCTCTTAGATTCCATATATATGTGTTAGCATACAGTATTTGTTTTTCTCCTTCTGACTTACTTCACTCTGTATGACAGACTCTAGGTCCACATACCTCACCACAAATAACTCAATTTCGTTTCTTTGTATGGCTGAGTAATATTCCATTGTAAATACATGCCACATCTTCTTTATCCATTCATCTGTTGATGGACACTTAGGTTGCTTCCATGTCCTGCCTATTGTAAATAGAGCTGCAATGAACATTTTGGTAACATGACTCTTTCTGAATTATGGTTTTCTCAGGGTATATGCCCAGTAGTGGGATTGCGGGGTCTTATGGTAGTTCTATTTGTAGTTTTTTAAGGAACCTCCATACTGTTCTCCATAGTGGCTGTATCAATTTACATTCCCACCAGCAGTGCAAGAGGGTTCCCTTTTCTCCACACCCTCTCCAGCATTTATTGTTTCTAGAGTTTTTGATGATGGCCAATCTGACCGGTGAGAGATGATATCTCATTGTAGTTTTGATTTGCATTTCTCTAATGATTAATGATGTTGAGCATCCTTTCATGTGTTTGTTGGCAATCTGTATATCTTTTTTGGAGAAATGTCTATTTAGGCCCTCTGCCCATTTTTGGATTGGGTTCTTTGTTTTTTTGTTATTGAGCTGCCTGAGTTGCTTATAAATTTTGGATATTAATCCTTTGTCAGTGGCTTCATTTGCAAATATTTTCTCCCATTCTGAGGGTTGTCTTTTGGTCTTGTTTATGGTATCCTTTGCTGTGCAAAAGATTTTAAGTTTCATTAGGTCCCATTTGTTTATTTTTGTTTTTATTTCCATTTCTCTAGGAGATGGGTCAAAAAGGAACTTGCTGTGATTTATATCATAGAGTGTTCTGCCTATGTTTTCCTCTAAGAGTTTGATAGTGTCTGGCCTTACATTTAGGTCTTTAACCCATTTTGAGTTTATTTTTGTGTGTGGTGTTAGGGAGTGTACTAATTTCATACTTTTACATGTAGCTGTCCAGTTTTCCCAGCACCACTTATTGAAGAGGCTGTCTTTTCTCCACTGTATATCCTTCAGAGGGCTTCTATTTTAAGACAGAAATCGTTAGAGCTTTTGACCAAAATCGGAGACATGAGAGTTCTAAAACACAAGGCTAGGTACCTGCTCCATATACATACTAGATTCAGAATCTCCCCATGCCAGGGTAAAAAATCCAGCCAACTTCTGCAAATTGAATTAAAATTTCCTGTGGTAATACGGTGTTTAGGAGTCAAAGACCTACTATAGGGAGGGTCTGAGAACAATGTGAAGAATCAAAATCCTTCCCTTTTTTCCAGCTTTATTGAGGTACATGAGAATTAGCAGCCATGAGAATTTTAAAATAACAATGATTACTATGTTGAAGTAAACAGAAGACAACTTCTTCAGAAGCAAAATAGAAGTACAGTAAGAAATAATAAAACCACAAAAAGTCAGCATAATTTGAAGGCAGTAAATGCCTAAACTTCAAGGTAACTCTTTTACTTATACACAAAAATGAACCCATCAAATTACAGCTAAGCGATCTCTCCTACATCTTTCCCACTCCACCCTGAGAGAAACTGGGGGAAGGGAGAAAGAGCTAGCAGTGGGTCTAAGGCTTGTCTAAAATCATCATCAGAGAGCAAGTACACCCTGAATCTGAAAATCCTAAAATAAGTGCCCTCTAGATAAGTGCATGTTCTGCAGGGAAGGCAGTTAAAAGGACCTGCCATTTGAAGTGTCAGTCATTGAAATGTAGACTTTCTGGGGGAGAAAAAGAAGCACAAAGGAAAAAATGAGGCATCCCTTGACAATTGGGTGGTGAAGGGGAAGAGAGTGAAAAAGGGGAATTTAAGGCTGTAAAACAAAAATGAAACACGATGTACTTCACTATACTGCCAGAATAAGGGAATAAAAGTTTAGAATGTAAGAGCTAAAGGAAACTTTCTATCCATAAGCACTTTCAGAAGAATCTTACACAGGATGAGCTTAATGCACCCAAGCAACGACTGGGAATATACCTGCAAAAGGACAGATGATGGGCATTTAATAAACATCAAAACTAAAACAGAAGTGGGGTCAATGCTGGGAGACTGATGTGCAATTGCTGTATTTGTGGCAAAATAGTAATAATTCACCTGGGAAATGTAAGAGAAAGAATAGGAACGTAGATCACTGTTATTTAGTCAATAGGTGGGAATTACGGGCTATCCTTAAAAAAAATTGACACGCCTCTTAGGAGGACAGGGACTAAACATTTAAAATGCTGTGAGTACCAATGTAAAAACTTGGATAAAAGTAGAACTTTTCTAAATATCCTATATCTTTAAAAAACGACATCATCTCTAGGATAATTGTCTTGTCTTAGTTCTGTTGCTCTGTTCTTGTTTCATTTATATTTGATCCCATCTCTCTGCTGTATTTTCAACTGCTCCAAGTCCATTATCTCTAATATCTAGCCGGGTGACTAGTTCTTTTGAGCATATAACTGTGTTTAAAATGTTCTTATATTTTTATAAAAATGGGGAGGTCTTTATTTTTTTGCTAATGCCTCACTTTTCCTGAGTAGTTCCAAGATCATATTTGCTAGAAAGTATCAGAATCTAGAAGATGGGTTAAGAGGTCCTTGTGTGCCCTTGACATTATAGCATTTCAAGAGCAAATACTGTAATAGGTGGGACCCTAAAATCCAGAATTAGACTATCTCAATTTCAATCCTGATATTATTACTGCAGGATGGTTACTATTAAGCAATTATAACTCTCTCTTTGTGCTTCTATTGTCTCATCTTAAAAAGTGACACCCATATTATCACTATTACAGAAAGAACACCTATATTGTCACTATTTTTGTTTTCATTATGACATTTATCCCACTATATAGTTAGAGTTACCTTTTTACATGTACCTTTAGATTAAATCTTTTGAAGAGATTTTCTCCATGATGTTCAACTTTGTATTTTCATAAATGAACAAAGGTTTTGGCATATAAAAGCTTAGATATTTTTGAAATTATTTTATGATTTGCATTGACCATTCATGGGTGAAATTGTATACTTGTATCCATGTATTATGGGAGATTATATATGTCTATTGGTATATGTTTCTTCTCAGAGTATCACTTTACCATAATAATGAGATTTATGTGTGTAGGTGGATGGAGCTTATAACGATACACACGGTTTTGAACCAGCTTGGTATACCATTAAAAAATTATAATGTCATGGGACTTCTCTGGTGTCACAGTGGTTAAGAATCCACCTGCCAATGCAGGGGACATGGCTTTGAGCCCTGGTCCAAGGGGAGGATCCCACAAGCCACGGAGCAACTAGGCCCATGCTCCACAACGACTGAGCCTATGCTCTGGAGCCCGCGAGCCACAACTGCTGAGCCAAAGTGCCACAACTACTGAGGCCCGTGTGCCTAGAACCAGTGCTCTGCAACAAAGATAAGCCACCATAATGAGAGGCCCGCGCACCGCAACAAAGAGTAGTCCCCACTTGTCACAACTAGAGAAAGCCTGCCTGCAGCAACGAGGACCCAATACAGCCAAAAATAAATAAATTTAAAAATATATAATGTCATAATTAGTTAAAATATAAAGCATTTTAATTATTGATACCTTTTAATTTGTGTCATATGAAATACCCCTGATCTATAGTTTTAGTAGATGTGTTATTACTGAAAGTCTTTGTTTTCAGATTTTGTGTCAAGATTTTTCACCCTTAATATGTTTCAGAATAATACTGAAACTGAATATATGAAGGTCATACTCCTGGTTTTATTTTTAAGACATCATTAGTGTTTTAAAACTACATTCATAACTAAATACATTTTTCTTTATTTTACCCAGATTTTCATAGAACACATTTCTTCTACACTGTGATTGGTGTGTTTTTTAAATCGACCTCCTCTGCACACAATAATTTTCTAATCCCTTTGTGCTTATTGGAACTTGTGTGACACAATTAACATCTATATAATTTTTCCTTTAAATTCAATTGTTTCTAATTTCTAAAACAAATCTTAGAAATGCTAAGGCTTTTTAAGAATCAGATTTCCTACAAAAATGTGACAGATCTTGGATTTCATAAAAAGAAGTACTGTCATTAGAGAGATTGAGTAAAAAATATTTGATCTAAGTTTCAACATATACTAAGTTAATATTCCTGGATGAGAAAATAAGGGAAAAAAAACCTTGAGTCATAGGATTTAGAATGTAAACAACCCATGTGTATTTAATGAAAACCATTACTTTAAATATAATAGGAGAAAATAGAATTATAATAAATTGAGAGATGGTACAAATGAAAAAGGTTAAGATTTGTGAAGTGATAAACTTTTTTGAAAATGAAATCAGAAAATATAATTGAAATATTTTAAAGGAAATATACCATAAAAAATAACATACATTTTGAAAGATAGAATTGATTTAATCATTGTAATATCAATAAAATTTTTAGTTTTTATCAAAATAGCATTTGAGAAACAGAAATAATAGAGGATAAGATGGAGAAAATAGAGCTGAGTTATTTATCCCACATGTGTGAGAAATAGCAAATAATGTTTCATTCTTGCTGTTTATAATTAGAGTAATTCATTGTATATTCAAATACGTTGTTTAAGGACTTAAGGTTAGCCATCAGAGAGATTTGAATGTATATATTGCAAATCACTAGAGAAAAGTAAGAATAAAGATAAAACCACAAAACAAGAGAAAACAAGACAAAATGTATGGAAAGAAAATATTAACAAGCTTTCTTTACTGTTTTTCTTCGCAGTTTAAGATTCCCTGATCCAGGCATCACTGTAAATGTTTCAAAAGTCTGAGAACCAGAGACACAAACTAAGCAGTTAGCCTTCTAGCTGTGGATGCATCCAATTCTACAATGTATTAAAAATGTTAGTATAGGAATATTATAGTGTTAACACAGCTGGGCAAAACCTTGAGCTTTTGCCAGATGTGTAAAATTTTAATTTTTTTTGGTTAAAATATATTTTAATTGAAATGCACATATATTTCAATGCACCAATAGTAGCTAACACTCAGCTCAGGAATGATAACATTTCTAGCACCATGGAGAGTGCCCCTGAGCCCATTGTCAGTTATATGGCCATTAGGACTACCGTCACCATCATCTGTTCTGTTGTTCTATTTTTGAATTTTACATAAATGGGATGACACAGTCTGTCCTCTTTTGGGTATGGCTCTTTTTCCCTCAGTATTCTGTATGTGAGATCGATTCATACTATTGTGTGTACCATTCAGTCTCTTACTCTCATTGATTTGTAGTACTGCATTGCATGAATATGTGACAAACACCTAGTATATTTGAGTTTTTCCAGCTTTGGCCAACAATTACTAGTACCTCTCTCCCTCCGCCTTCCCTCCCCATGTATATCATACACACACTTCTGTTGAGTTTATATTATACATAAGCATAGAATGGCTGGGACACAGTGCGTGTAAACATCTGTAGCCAAGCAGGTTTTCAAAACGATTGATGTAGGTCAAAACATGAAACCAGTGATATTTGACTATGTTTGACTATGTTTGGCCTGTTATTTTATGAGAATCCTACTCCGCATCTTCATGCATACCTGCTCTTTTCGGTTTTTAATTTCACCCATTCTGATAGTAGGTAATGGTACATCACTGTGGGTTTACTTAACTTTTCCCCCCAAACTAAAAAGATTGAGAACATTTTCAGATGCCATTGGCCATGTAGAGTTCCTCTTCCCAATTTTTATTGTATTTTCCTGTTGTGTTTGGCAAGAATATTGATCAGCAACAAGCTATTCCATCAGAGCAGGAAGTGGAAGTGTGTAGCGTCTGGATTTTGAATCATCACCCCAACTGATCCTTATGGGTTTCTTTCTTGCTACAGAAATTCTGGCTATTGTTGTTTTATCTATACCTTCCCAATTAAACCACTCATCCATATAATGGCCATCTATGGAATATCAATAACAGTAAATTAGTGAATGTGTAACTACTTGATATATTATTCTTTTTCCCATCATTGCTTTTCTGTCCCTTAAAAACAAATAACAATAACAAGAAAAAAGCAAATACATTTATTTTTAGTGATTTCAAAGAACAGCTATAACACTAATGGATGTAATGAGAAAAGGAGATATTAAAACAATATAAAATTAAGTAGCTTAACAATTTGTCGCTATACACCTTGCTGCTTACAACAAGGAGACATTTGAAAATGAGCATAAGGCTAATATTTGAATCGTCTTGAGACACTAATCAAGTATTTCTGTGAAATCAAATCACATGTCTCAGATCAGGCCTTTTAGGATATATTACCTATTTTGAAATGTTAACACTCTGGGAAATACTGTGGAATTTTTGATGGGAAGTTTGTATTTATGTGAAAATGTTCTACATCATTGTTTGAGAGACAGTATATCCAGTTTAAAGCTTTTCTGAGGAGGATTAGCTGTCATCATACCAAAAGAAACTTCTTATACTATGTGTTCTTCCATGTGGAGACTTATAGTTTGATATTCCAAAATAACAGTAATGTTACTGTAACATTTAGAATATTTGTCAAAAATAACAAACTTTTCGTTTTGTTATTTTAACAAATATATATGATAAAATGATAAAATTGAATTTCAGCATTTTCCAACTGGGATTTGTTTACACTTATAAAAAGTCAATTTAATATAACTTGTACCTCTTATTACTAGCATTTTTCTCTACTAGAATTGTATTTACCTATAAAATAGATACTTTATTATTTTGCTGAAGTTGACATCAGTTTGGAATTCATACCTTCACTTACCTAATTTTCAGCTATGATTTTTTCATTGAGTTATAATTTATTTACAATATTAGTTTCAGGTGTACAACAGATTCAAAATTTTTATAGATTGTACTCCATTTATAGTGATTATGAAATATGGGCTGTATTTCCTTTGCTGTACAGTATATCCCTGTACCTTATTGGCTTTATACATAGTAGTTGGTACCTCTTAATCTCCTACCTCTTCCCTGACCCTCCCCTTTCCCTCTTCCAACGGGTAACTGCTAGTTCTCTATATCCAGAAGCCTGTTTCTATTTTTGTTTTTTTCATGAATTTTAAAAAAGATTCCTTGTGTGATTGATAACATACAGTAGTTATCTTTTTTAAAAACTTTATTGAAGTATAGTTGATTTGCAATGTGATAAGTTCTGCTGTACAGCAAAGTGACTCAGTTATACATATATCAGTATTTGCCTTTCATTCTGACTTATTTCATTGAGCATAATACCCTCCAAGTTCATCCATGTTCTTGTAAATAGCAGAATTTCATTCCTTTTTATGGCTGAGTAGCATTCCATTGTGTGTGTGTGTGTGTGTGTGTGTGTGTGTGTGTATGTTTCACATCTTCTTTGTGCATTCATCTGTGGATGGACACTTAGGTTGCTTCCATATCTTGACTGTTGTTAATAATGCTGCTATGAACATTGGGTTGTGTGTATCTTTTATAATTAGTGTTCTAATTTTCTTTGGCTAGATACCCAGGAGTGGCATTGCTGGATCATATGGTATTTCTATTTTTTTTTTTTTTTGAGGAATCCCCCCCCCCCTACTGTTTTCCATAGTGGCTCCACCAGTTTACATTCCCACCAACAGTGTACGAGTGTTTCCTTTTCTCCACATCTTCACCAACATTTTTTATTTGTGTTCTTGATTATAGCCATTCTGACAGGTGGGGGGGTGATATCTCATTGTGGTTTTGATTTGCATTTCCCTGATGATTAGAGACTGTCTTTTCTCCATTGTATATTTCTGCTTCCTTCATCAGAGATTAATTGACCATAAGTGCATGGATTTATTTCTGGGCTCTCTATGCTTTGTATCATAGTCTGAAGTTAGGGAGAATGGTACCGTCAGCTTTGTTCTTTCTCAAGATTGTTTTGGCTATTGGGGTATTTTGTGTTTCCATAAAAATTTGAAAATTAATATGTTCTAGCTGAAGTGAAAAATGCCATTGGTATTTTGATAGGGATTGCAGTGAATCTGTAGATTGCCTTGGGTAGTGTGATCATTTTAATAATATTAATTCTACCAGTCCCTGAATATGGTATATCTTTCCATCTGTTTCTGTCATCTTCAGTTTCTTTCATCAGAGTCTTATAGTTAGGTCAGCAGGCTGAGTGGCCGGTTAAGATTTATCATAGAAAAATGAACTAATATTCATAAAACATTCTGGACAGTGCCTAGAACATTGTACTTGAGATAAAAATATCTGTAAAATAAAAATAAGAAAAAATAAAGCAAGATGCTAAAAATATTGAAAAACAAATAGTGACAAGATTCAAAAGTACAAAATGAGGGTTAGAGTTAAATTTATAGAAGTGGGAAAAAATAGAAACTGGTATAATTGAAAAATCAGTGATAGAATAAAAGTCATTCAGAAAACAGAATTAAAAAGTATCAAACTGGAAAATAGAATTGAAGAACCCACCTAAAATTTACAACCCCTGGGAAGGCTGTTCACACTGTATCGATTTGTATATTTATCATAGCATTCAAGATAACAATATATCTTGTGACAACAAACCCCCATATTGTGACAATTTTCTGAGAGGACAAATAAGGTTGTCTTGAGAAATTGATGCTCTTTTTAAATTTGCATGAAGGTAGGTTGGAAGTGCCCTGATCAGGGATCTTGAAACCAGCTAATTAATAAGCCCATGAATACTATATGTTGTACTCCTAGGCAAAGAGCAGACTTAACTAATTATAAAAATACTGCCAGGGTTGTTTTTTTTTTTTAAATAATGACCCCCAAATCATAGAACTTAATATGACGATCTATTAGGAAAGATATAATTAGAAAAGTGTAAGATATGGGTGAGGATTATATGTTGAATAATAAGCAGAAAGAATAAGGTTAAGGAAAATAAACAGCAAAACATGAATATTAAAATAATAGAGGCTATGGCAAAGAATTTTCTTTCAGTCAGATAACATTTTGAAAGTGAGATTTATAATCTCACTTTAAATTTAAAATTCAAGACCTTCTGTTTTCCGAGGTAGCATTAAATTAGTGAAAATATTTTTCACCTCACTTAGCATTGTTTTTCTCTTTTTCATAAAAACCTGACTTAATGTTTAATTTTTTAATAAAACTGTTTCACTGTCAAAGAAAAAACAAATGTGGTCCAGCTAAAATAAACAGAAAACAGGAAGCAAGAGTCTTACTTTTCAGGGAAATTGCACTTGTGCCGGATGGCTCATGTGTTAATAATAATATTAAAATGATCCGTGCTTACTCCAAAAATCACCATTTCAGCCAGCTCCCTCAAATATGACTAGTACATGGAGAGCTTTAGGGAGGGTATTTATGGGAAGAACAAATGTTGAGATGACAGCATTAATATATACAATACATATTATGCAGATATTTACAGTCCCATACTAACGAATTTTATGCAATTTAAAAAATGTTATCCCCAATTACAAAGCCATTCTCCCTATCCCCAGATGCAGTGTGCCACAGATCAGCAAAATGTCAGTCAAAAGACCAAAATTAAGTTTTATTCATCTAACCTATTTAACTTCACTCTCTGAAGTATACTTTAATTTCTCTTTATTTCATGTTTCTCTGCTATTAATGAGGATATCACTATACTGGGTTGCTTAGTGGCACAACTAATTTAAAATGGTACAATAATGCTTGTCCAATATAAGGAGTTTCATTAATTAATAAAAGAAATGGGGAATCATATCAGCAGTTTATGATTAAGAGAGTGGTAGGGAATCTTGCAAGGGGGTAAATTATGTGACATGAGATAGATGGTAGTGTTGAGACTGATGCCTAAGAAAGCACATTTGGCCCAACTCAGGTATAGTTTGTAGTTCCCATGATTTTCTCATACAGTTAAGCACCTTCCCCTCATCTGACAAGACTGCTAGTACCCTAGGGTAAGTGTTTTCAAGATGTCACTAATGCCACAGACCTGCTCTTAATGCTCTAAGTGAGAAATCAGGATAAATAGAAATATTTCATGTATTTATTCCCTAAGTACTTACTGCCTGACAAATAGTTTTCAGGCTTATTGTTGCCACTGGAGAGAGAAAAACACAATGTCCTGTCCTCAAGGGATCTATGTGGACATGAAAACCAAATGTCCTTTTTTTTTTTTTTTTGCTTTTTATTCCCTACATAGGTAAGTCCTTTAAGTTAGGCAGCAGTCACTTAATACACACAGAAGAGTCGACCTTGCTTTTAACAGTGTTTACTGCCAAAGTGAGAATCTATTGAGATCTTCCTGAGGCCGAATTTCATTTGAAGATAAGATATCAAAAGCCTGTTCTGGAGTGGGAGAGGCTGAGTTTCACATGTCAGTTGGTTCAATAATATCCCATTACTTTTCTCTTTCAAAATGTTTCCTTGAAAACACGGTCATTAATCTTATCACTTAATAAAATCTCTAGAATGAATTGAGCATCACTCACTACCCCATCTCTTTCTCCCATTGTCCTCTCAAACATGTCACTGAGAGGTGCACACACTAACATTCCCAAATTAAATGCCATTTTGTATGTTTCAATCACTGATGAAACTTGACTTTTTTTTTTTTTTTTTTGGTGGTACGCGGGCCTCTCACTGCTGTGGCCTCTCCCGTTGCGGAGCACAGGCTCCGGACGCACAGGCCCAGCGGCCATGGCTCATGGGCCCAGCCGCTCCGCGGCACGTGGGATCTTCCCGGACCGGGGCACGAACCCGTGTCCCCTGCATCCGCAGGCGGATTCTCAACCACTGCGCCACCAGGGAAGCCCTTGACTATTTTTAAGTAAAGTATTTTCTTAAAGTACACATTAACAAGACACGTGTACTGTTATGTAGTGAGCTGGCCAAAAAGTTCACTCGGTTTTAAGTAAAAATAAGACACATTTTTCATTTTCGCGAATAACTTTATTGAACAACCTTTTCACTAACCGGATGAACTTTTTGGCCAACCCAATACAATGGGGGTTCCTTTTGTTTTGTCTCATATGTCCCTTTGAAATATCCCTGTCATTTTATTGTTTGAGTGTTTCCTTTCTAATACTACAAGATGCTTCAGGCTCATTTTGCGTATTCCCTGCCCCAGTACTAGAATCGGTGGACCATTTCCTCAAAGACCTCCAATTCCATTTACTGGGGAGAATCGGATTAGCAACCAAGATGTGAGCGCTGAGTTTGCTTGTTACCAAGGAGATAAAATTGTGTCTTGGGCCTTTTGAAGAAAAGAGCTAGGTAATGTGTACATGTCTACTAACCCATATATATACAAACATCTATAGTTCCCCTATTTATCCATCTGTATGTATATTGAGCTAACTTCAGTTTATACAAATGTCTTTGACTCTAAGGCTGCTCCTTGGGGTTCATTCAAGCTTTTTTTTCTTTCTCTGTAACTTCCCTCTACCTCTACAAAGATATTTTTTGTAGAGTCTTTGGGATTTTCTACATCGACAATCATGTCATTGGTAAATAAAATATTTTATTTTTTCTTTTATTTTGTATTATTTTCTTGCTTTATTGCATTAGTTAGGACTTCTAGTAAGATTTTGAATGGGAGTGGTGAGAGGCTTTGTCTTGTTCCATATTTCAGGAGGAAAGCATTATCTTTTACTGTTAATTGTTCATTTTAAGTAATAAGTACTCTTTATTACGTTAAGGAATTTCCCTTCAGTTTCTAGTTGGCTGGGATTTGTATAACGAATGACTGTTGAATTTTGTCAATGTCTTTCATCTCTTGATACAATCATAAGCTTTCAAATGTTTAATCTATTAATACGTTGAATTACATTGATTTAGTTTTGCATATTGAAACATACATTCATAGGATGAACCCTATTTTGTTGTGATGTGTTAGTTTTTAATTTATTGATGGATTGTATTTCATAATATTTTGTTAAGGATTTTTGTATCCATACTTATTAGAGATTGATCTGGAATTATGTTTTCTTTTGAAGTCTTTGAATGGTTTTGTGTTAGGGTAATACTGGTCTCATAATATAATTGAATAGCATGTTTTTGAACTGCCCAGGTCCACTTATGCATGGATTTTTTTCAATAAATATGTACTACAGTACTATACAATCCACAGTTGGTTGAATCTGCAGATGCGGAATTGTGGATATGGAGGGCCGACTGCGAAGTTAAACATGGATTTTCGACTGCGTGGGGGTTGGTGCCCCTAACCCTCACATTGTTCAAGGGTCAACTGTATTCCTTCTTGTATATTTTAGAAGTGATTGTGCAGAATTGGTATTACTACTTCTTTAAGTGTTTGGTAGGAGTCACCAGTGAAACCATTTGAGTTTAGAATTTTCTTTGTTGGAAGGTTTGTAAATGAAATATATTAAAAAATTTATAAGTTGTATGTTATAAATGATAAATATAATGTTACATATTAAGAATATAATGTTATATATAAATATTTAAATATATATATAAAAGTATACATTTTTCCTAAAAACATCTTTTTTTCTTCATTTTTGAAGCATCTTGTTGCCCCTGGAGATGAATCCTCTGTTTGTTGAGAGAGAAGGGCCCGAAAGGGTTTAATGATGGCTATTCCTCCTGTTTCCCTTCCAGGGTCACTGGTGAACTTTCTCCAGCTCTCCCTGTGGAAGCCTGGAGGGCTTCTGGAGGAAAAGCCTGTGAAAATATGGGGCCTTTCACATAACTGTCCTTTCCATGAGCTTCTCACTCTCACCCTACCCCACACTGGGCTGCCAGCAATTCATCCAAATTACTATTTATGTTTTCCTGCTGGCTTATGGCATCTGTTAACTTCTGCTCCAAGTAAGCAAATCTCTGGTGCTATATCTCTCTGGATGTAGAAGGATTATTAAATTATTAATTTAATTAATATAAGGCTAGTTAAACTAAGCTTCATATTTGGGTGAGTTGTGGTATTTTGTGTTTGTTGAGGAATTGGTCCTTTTCATCCAAATCATCAAATTTACATATGTAGAAATGTTCGTGTTTGTTCCTAGGTTATCCTCTGGTTGTCTGTGGAGTCTGTAGTGATAACCCTTGTTTCATTCTTGATGTTAGTAATTTGTATCTTCTTTCTTTTTTCTTTGTCAGTCTTGCTAGAGATTTGTCTATTTTATTAATCTCTTTAAAGAACTAGCTTTTGTTTTCATTGATTTTTCTTATTGTTTTCCTATATTCAAAATTTTTTAATTTTTTGATTTAATTTTTTATTATTTCTTTTATTCTGCTTGCTTTAGGTTGAATTGTTCTTCTTTCTCTAATTTCCTAAGGTAAAAGCGAAGGTTATTAATTTTAGATTTTCTTTCCTAATTAGTGTCATAAATTTCCCTAAAAGAACTGCTTTAGCTGCATTCCACAAATTTTGAGATGTCACATTTTTATTTTCATTTACTTCAAAGAAATGTTTTGTAATTTCTCTTGAGACTTCTTCTTTGACCCCTGCATTATTTAGAAGTGTGTTGTTTACTTCTGGATATTGGAAGATTATCAGATACATTTCTGTTGTTGATTTAGTTTAATTCATATCTAGTTTAATTCAGATATGGTATAAGAGAGTACATTGTATGATTTATATTTAAAAATTTCTTTAAGATATGTGTCATGGAACAGAAAATGATCCATTTGGCTAATGTTCTCTGAACTTGAGAAGAATGTTTATTGTGTTTTATTAAATGGCATCTTCTATTAGGTCAGTTAGGTCAAGGTAGTTGAGAATGCTGTTCAGGTCATTCATAACCCTCACTAATTTACTCCTTACATGTTCTATCAGTTATCAGAGGAAGCTGGTAAAGTCTCCAAGTAAAATTTTAGATGTGTCTCATTTCTCCTCTTTAATCCATCAACTTTCTGCCTTGTATATCTTGAGCCTCTGTTTTAGAGTGCATACTCATGCAAGATGGTTATATTTCTTGGAGAACTGGCTCATTTTTATTATGTAATAACCCTCATTATCCCTAACAGTTCTCCTTGTTCTGAAATCTACCTGGTCTGAAATTAATATAGCTACTCCAATTTTCTTTTAGTTAGTTTTGCATGGTTTCTTTTTCTACATCCATTTACTTCTAACCACCTAAATGCTTACACATTTAATGTGGGTTTCTTGTACACAGAATATAGATGGGTCTTGCTTTTGTTTCCAACTGGACTATTTTAAACTGGCTTAGATATTTACATATAAAAATTATTGATAAAGTTGGCTTGAAATCTACCATCTTGCTAGCTAGGTTCTATTCATTGTATCTTTTTCCTCTCTTTCTGCCTTCTCATTTTAAGTGCGTTTTTGTGATTCCATTTAATCTCTTCTATTGATTTATTATCTATGCCTTTTTTGGGAAACTTTTAAAATGATTGTTATAGGGTTGCAATATGCATTATTAATTAATCTCAGAATCCCTTTATACCACTTCACATGCAGTGAAATAACTTTACAGCAGTATACTCCAATCCCTCCCTTCCAATTCTTCTGCCACGTTACCATATTTCGGTTTATATTTGTTTAAGTTTCGAATGTGCTGAAGGTGCCTGTCTATGTCCATATTATGGGGTAAGTGCTTCTCTTTGTTCTCAGTTCTATCATGGGATAAAAATCATTGTTTTTCCTGCTTTTTTCCTTGTTGTGTGGGTGAAAGGAATATAACTGCAGTGTTCCATATTTTCAAGCTGAAACTGGAATTTTTATTTTATATGTTGAAACTAAGGCATCATGCCATTCTCCACATGGGTTTTATAACCACAGATCCTTGTGTCTCTCAGATCTTTATCTTTTTGTCTTTTCTGAAATTCAGACTGGCTATTCTTTGTTTCTTTGTGGATGTCCAAGAGATAATATAGGTTCACCATGCTTCAAAATAGAGCACACATTGTCCTCCACATTTCTTAAAATCTTTTAGTTAATGGTCTGTTCAGCTGCCCAAACTAAAGTATTCCTAGCCTATTTGGTATAGCTGTTACTCCATATGTAATCATTCATCAGGTACCCCTACATACTTACCTTTTGACCCATGACCCATATTCTTATTGCTCTAGTTAAGGGCTTTTTTCTCTCTCACTTGGGTATATTTTAAACACTTCTGTCTTCTAAAAAGGTTTAATATTTATTTCTTCTTAAACATAAGTGTTTTCATGCCACCTGCCTAATATCTCTGAGCTTTTGCTTGTGCTACTTTCTATGTCTAAAACACCCCAACACTTTTAAAATTAGGAATTTCCTTCTAATAAGTCCCTAAGTGGATCCAAACTATTCTGCAACTTTCTTCTAATAAACTTGCCTCCAGGAACTCTTTGCAAAACTCTTTGTATAGGGTAAGTGCTACTCTGGAGCTATCAGAGAACCAGGTCCATAGCTCTCTCACAAGGAGGTTGCACTGCCCCCAAATTATCTCTGTTTAGTTTCTTTTCTCTACAGTAAGTTCTTTCAGGTCAAATAGGTGTTTTTTTTTTTTTTTTTTTTATGTTTGTCTTTGTATCTCCAGCATTTGAGTCAATTTTCTTTTTTCTTTTAACAAGAAGTTGGAGTGAATAGAAAGAGAGACAATTGTAACTTTGAGTTGATACCTTATTGTTCCAAAGAATATAAAGGAATTCCTTCCTAGAGGTCATGTAAGTTTGGTCACTGGACTTAGTGGTTTTTGATTTGGGGCTTTTTCAGTTTAAACTTGTTTAATGCTTATATATTCCAACATAGAGAGAATGGTCTATCTGGGCAAAGGAAGTTAATTTTTTCTTGCTTCCACTTTTCTAAAACACTTTGGGATGCTGCAGTGCCAACTACCTAAGACAAGTGAAAGTCAGAGACTGTACACGCTTCCACATGGCTCCCTTCTGACCCACGAAGCTCTGCTTCAGCTCTCCACACTAATTATGCTGAGTTGGGTGGTGGTTGATACATCCTGACAACTACCTCCTGGGAGCCATGGGGTCAGAGATTATCCACTGGCAGTTACGCAGCACATTTAGCGGGCTTTCCAGGACCAGAGGGATTGTTGTATTATTTATTCTTCAGAGATTTCACATTTATTTAATTTTACCCTTGGCTTAACACTTTGTCATTAAAGAAATTTGAACAAACTTTGTAGACTCCAATATCAGAAACGATCTGGGATTGTTAAATAATTTCCTGAAAAGGCATGGTATTTTCCAAATGGGGTCAGTCAGAGTCAGTTTAAGCAGTAGAAGAAATATCACCTGGGAATCAGGTCCTGGGTAGGCAGCAGCCATGAAATCTTCACAATCAGTGTGCCTCAGTTGCGACATAGCATTTTCCCATCCTGTGAAGCTTTCTGGGGCATAAAATGCCAATACCATGATTTGTCTTGAGAAATTTGTCTTGTATCATACAACAGCACAATTTTGTAAATAATTTCTCCCAGTTGGTAGGATAGATATCACTGCTGATCTCCAAAAGTAAGAACATATTACTTTGCCCTCTTGCCTCTATGTTGTTTCTTTAATTAATGTCCATAACTCAATCCAAGAAAAATTTAAAATGATACCATAGTTCTAACGTGGCTGCCCTTCCTGTGCATAAGAAACTACTGATATCTGTCAGGTGACAGGAGAAGTACAATCACAAAGGACATGTGTTTAAAGATTACTTTGAAGGTGTTACCAACATCCTCTTTTAAACTCAGTTCTATACATGGTAATTCTCCACTTTTTTTGGAAAAAAAAATCACACTTTAAGGGTTTATTTGCTAGATGATACTCTGTTATCTAATACTTGAAGAAAAAAAGAATATGAAACTCATTTCTGATTCAGGCAACTGAGTCACTATTTTAAAATCTCCAGTGCAGTTCATTTCATACCTGGACTGAGATCTTGTGATAGATTCGTTAGGTTCCAGGCTACCATGGCAACAAGTCATTATTTCCAAAAGTAATTTGACATATCTCAAGATTTTGGCCCTTCTGTATTCCTCTATGGTGCTACAAAGATAAAAGTGTTAACTTTAGAACTATTTCTACTGGAGGCAGCAAGAGAAAACTACAATATTTTCGTTCAAAACTGCTAGCCCTAGAGGAAGCTTAATTGAGATTTTTAGGAAAAATAGTCTATTGGGGCATAAATCATACTGATGCCACATTTATTTTTCAATCTTGCAGGCTTTGTGGAAAAATTCATGTAGGATTAGTTGCATTTTTTTCAATTAAAATAAACATAATAAGATGTAAACCATAAACCCATTTAAAGCTTCATCTTCTCATATTTTAATTTAAAATGACAAATCATATTACAGACTTTTTACTATGTGACGAGTCAGTCATGGAGTTTTACCTACATTGCATCATCTAACAATCTACCTTTTAGTTTAAAGGCTTAGAAATAAAGATAGGAATAAATACTATATAAGGAATTGTTGTGATGATACACTGTTAAGTTCACGTGGAAATTATATTCTAGTTAGCAAGACACCAAGGATGTCCACCATTTTCTTAAGCTTCAGGAAGTGAAGTCATCAGTTAAAATACAATCTGGTACTGAAAGAAATTAACTCGCTAACTGATCATGTGTAAGCCATCGTTCTGGATACTTTTTTCTATTATAATGTTAATTGAATTTCATGTACCACTCTGTGCTGATAGGGGTGTCATACCTATTGTATAACTACATATGTTTAGACTCAGGAAAATCAAATAATTTTTGATTGTTAATAAATGAGAGAGCTAGAATTTTAATTTAGTTCCTAATGATTCAAGTATTTGTGTTCCTGCCATGATGACGTGTAGCCCTTTGTTTACTTTGATTAATTATGTGGTCACCTCCCATGATTCTATGAGAATGGAACCCTAGACAAGGTTATTTTTCTAATTAGAGGAAGAAACAGGGAAAGGTTAAAGAAACACAGGGACAATTTTGAATAGAGTGCTCTAGTGGTGCTTGGTGTCACCAGTTGCTAAAGCTGGTTGGACTCTTACGAATCAGGATTTATTCAGGGCAAAAGAGACAAGGGAAGAGGAGTTCTGCCATGAAGAGGCGTTATTTCTAAAATAAAACAATTTTGGCCTTTTAATAATTATCAAGAATAAGCACAATTGTTGCATAATATTATTACATGTACTTTTGAAAAGTATGTGTAACCTTAGTAATTTTTAAATTTTCAACATAGGAATTATTTTGATAGTAACCCAACAAGTCAATACATCATCAAACAGAATCTTCTTTGTAATGGAGGGCAAATTTTTTTTCATGCTAGATTGTAAGCTTCATGTGTTAAGTTAGCATACTTTTTTGTATTTTTACATTAGCCAGGCATATAACAGGCTCAAAGACTATATATTGAAGGAATTGGCAAGTTTATTTGATGCTTTTGTAGGTGATTAGATACATTTCAGGAGCAACAAAAAAGAAACCATAATACTTGTGTGTATTTGTATGACACATAAATTATAGTCCTGGGCCTTTCTCCCCCTCTATACTGCAAGACATTTTTTTCTTTTTAATTTTTGAATTTTATTTATTTTTTTATACAGCAGGTTCTTATTAGTCATCAATTTTATACACATCAGTGTAAACATGTCAATCCCAATCCCCCAATTCAGCACACCACCATCCCCAACCCCCCACAGCTTTCCCCCCTTGGTGTCCATAAGTTTGTTCTCTACATCTATGTCTCAACTTCTGCCCTGCAAACCAGTTCATCTGTACCACTTTGTAGGTTCCGCATATATGCGTTAATATACAATATTTGTTTTTCTCTTTCTGACTTCACTCTGTACAACAGTCTCTAGATCCATCCACGTTTCAACAAATAACCCAATTCCGTTCCTTTTTATGGCTGAGTAATATTCAGTTGTGTATATG
This sequence comes from Kogia breviceps, assembly GCF_026419965.1. NCBI lineage: Eukaryota > Metazoa > Chordata > Mammalia > Artiodactyla > Physeteridae > Kogia > Kogia breviceps. The sequence goes on along the minus strand of NC_081324.1, from coordinate 6,325,021 downwards.
TACCACATCTTCTTTATCCATTCGTCTGTCCATGGGCATTTAGGTTGCTTCCATGACATGGCTATTGTAAACAGTGCTGCAGTGAACATTGGGGTGCATGTGTCTTTTTGAATTATGGTTTTATTTGGCTTTATGACCAGTAGTGGGATTGGTGGATCATATGGTAATTCTACTTTTAGTTTTCTAAGGAATCTCCATACTGTTCTCCATAGTGGCTGTATCAATTTAAATTCCCACCAACAGTGCAAGAGCGTTCCCTATTCTCCACACCCTCTCTAGCATTTGTTGTTTGTAGATTTGCTGATGATGCCCATTCTTTCTGGTGTGAGGTGATACCTCATTGTAGTTTCGATCTGCATTTCTCTAATAATTAGTGATGTTGAGCAGCTTTTCATGTGCTTCTTGGCCATCTGTCTGTCTTCTTTGGAGAAATGTCTCTAGGTCTTCTGCCCATTTTTGGATTGGGTTGTTTGTTTCTTTAATATGGAGCTGTATGAGCTGTTTATATATTTTGGAGGTTAATCCTTTGTCAGTTGATTCATTTGCAAATATTTTCTTCCATTTCTGAGGGTTGTCTTTTTGTCTTGTGCATGGTTCCCTTTGCTGTGCAAAAGCTTTGAAGTTTCATTAGGTCCTATTTGTTTATTTTTGTTTTTATTTCCATTACTGTAGTAGGTGGATCAAAAAAGATCTGGCTGTGACTTACGTCAAAGAGTGTTCTTCCTATGTTTTTCTCTAAGAGTTTTATAGTGTCCGGTCTTACATTTAGCTCTTGAATCCACTTTGAGTTTATTTTTGTGTATGGTGTTAGGGAGTGTTCTAATTTCATTCTTTTACATGTAGGTGTCCAGTTTTCCCAGTACCACTTATTGAAGAGACTGTCTTTTCTCCATTGTATATCCTTGCCTCCTTTGTCACAGATTAGTTGACCATAGGTGTGTGGGTTTATCTCTGGGCTTTCTATCTTGTTGCATTGATCTATGTTTCTGTTTTTGTGCCAGTACCATATTGTTTTGATTACTGTAGCTTTGTAGTATGGTCTGAAGTCAGGGAACCTGATTCCTCCAGCTCCGTTTTTTTCCCTCAAGACTGCTTTGGCTATTTGGGGTCTTTTGTGTCTGCATGCAAATTTTAAGATTTGTTGTTCTAGTTCCGTAAAAATTACCATTGGTAATTTGATAGGGATTGCATTGAATCTGTAGATTGCTTTAGGTAGTATAGTCATTTTCACAGTATTGATTCCTCCAATCCAAGAACATGATGTATCTCTCCATCTGTTGGTATCATCTTTTTTTTGGGGGGTGGGGTGGGGGGGTTTGCTGTACGCAGGCCTCTCACTGCGGTGGCCTCTCCCTTTGTGGCGCGCAGGCTCAGAGGCCATGGCTCATGGGCCCAGCCACTCCGTGGCATGTGGGATTTTCCCGGACTGGGGCACGAACCCATGTCTCCTGCATCGGCAGGCGGACTCTCAACCACGGTGCCACCAGGGAACCCCTGTTGGTATCATCTTTAATTGCTTTCATCAGGGTCTTATACTTTTCTGCATACAGGTCTTTTGTCTCCCTAGGTAGGTTTATTCCTAGGTATTTTATTCTTTTTCTTGCAATGGTAAATGGGAGTGTTTCCTTAATATCTCTTTCAGATTTTTCATCAATAGTGTATAGGAATGCAAGAGATTTCTGTGCATTAATTTTGTATCCTGCAACTTTACCAGATTCATTGGTTAGCTCTAGTAGTTTTCTGGTGGCATCTTTAGGATTCTCTGTGTATAGTATCATGTCATCTACAAACAGTGACAGTTATATTTATAACTGTTATATCTTCTTCTTGGTTTGATCTCTTGATCATTATGTAGTGTTCTTCCTTGTCTCTTGTAACATTCTTTATTTTAAAGTCTACTTTATCTGATACTCCAGTTTTCTTTTGATTTCCATTTTTACACAATATCTTTTTCCATCTCCTCACTTTCAGTCTGTACGTGTTCCTAGGTCTGAAGTGGGCCTCTTGTAGACAGCATATATATGGGTCTTGTTTTTGTATCCATTCAGCAAGTCTGTGTCTTTTGGTTGGAGCATTTAATCCTTTCAAATTACCTTAAATTACTGTTTAAGGTAATTATCGATATGTATGTTTCTGTGACCATTTTCTTAATTATTTTGGGTTTGTTTTTGTAGGTCCTTTTCTTCTCTTGTGTTTCCCACTTAGAGAAGTTCCTTTAGCATTTGTTGTAGAGCTGGTTTGGTGATGCTGAATTCTCTTAGCTTTTGCTTGTCTGTAAAGCTTTTGATTTCTCCATCGAATCTGAATGAGATCCTTGCTGGGTAGAGTAATCTTGCTTGTAGGTTCTTCCCTTTCATCACTTTAAGTATATCATGCCACTCCCTTCTGGCTTGTAGAGTTTCTGCTGAGAAATCGGCTGTTAACCTTATGGGAGTTCCCTTGCATGTTATTTGTCATTTTTCCCTTGCTGCTTTTGATCATTTTTCTTTGTCTTTAATTTTTGCCAACTTGTATACTATGTGTCTCAGCGTGTTTCTCCTTGGGTTTTTCCTGTATGGGACTCTGTGCTTCCTGGACTTGGGTGGCTATGTCCTTTCCCATGTTGGGGAAGTTTTTGACAATAATCTCTTCAAATATTTTCTCAGGTCCTTTCTCTCTCTCTTCCTCTTCTGGGACCCCTATAACGAGAATGTTGTTTCGTTTAATGTTGTCCCAGAGGTCTCTTAGGCTGTCTTCATTTCTTTTCTTTCTTTTTTCTTTTTTCTGTTCCGCAGCAGTGAATTCCTCCATTCTGTCTTCCAGGTCATTTACCCGTTCTTCTGCCTTAGTTGTTCTGCTATTGATTCCTTCAAGTGTAGTTTTCATCTCAGTTATTGTATTGTTCATCTCTGTTTGTTTGTTCTTTAATTCTTCTAGGTCTTTGTTAAACATTTCTTTCATCTTCTTGATCTTTGCCTCCATTCTTTTTCCGAGGTCCTGGATCATCTTCACTATCATTATTCTGAATTCTTCTTCTGGACGGTTGCCTATCTCCACTTCATTTAGTAGTTTTTCTGGGTTTTTATCCAGTTCCTTCATCTGGTACATAGCCCTCTGCCTTTTCATCTTTTTTATCTTTCTGTGAATGTGTCTATGCTGCAAGCTTTTTGAGGGAAGGAGTCATGTTCATTCCTTGTTGTATCCTGAAAGGTAGGCAAATCACAACAAGATTCTTAATACTTAGGTAATTAATTGATTAAGTCATTTCCTTTTGCTTTACATGGTTTGGAAAAGAAAGGAAATATTTTAAATATAAGAAACTTTTGTCATCTTCTGTCAAAACTTTTTATTCAGTTTGCCCTTTTACTATTTAACAGAGTGGCAAACAACACAAAAGAAGACAAAACAAACAAAAACATGAATCAAAGAATGACCAGTTAGGTTGGAAAATATACCAGATTACAGTTAAATTTTGAAGATTTCTGTATTTGCTCTTAGATAAAGGGAAAATGCAAAATACGTACTTCATTCAATTAAAAAAAAAAAAAATACATGCACAAAGACATAGGATGTCTGTCTAACAAATGAAGAGTCAAGCCCTGAATGGGTACAAGTTATTTTTCTTTTAAATCTATAGCATGTTTGAAATTAATTATTTTGACTTTATTATTCTTTAAACTATATTGTATCATCTGTCACCTATCTATACATATATACAACTCAGATATTCTCTATCAGAGCATGGCTCTTCCCAGAACATGCAATTTAATATTTTCTGACGTATGGGTGAAGTACAGGTGATGTTTCTACAATTAAAATATTTTTTCATATCCTTAGGAAAATGTAGATTTTTACCCGTTCTTACCATTGAAATTCTTGTGTAATGATCAGAACCGTCTTCAGTGGCCACTGAGATTGGCAGTCTCATTATGGCCCAGTCTACAATTCTCTTAAATATTGTTGGTATTGCAATGCTTACACTTATCCATGCATAATATAGATTTAATTTTCTCTTTCACTTCAGATATTTATTGCTAAGGAAAAATTGCCTAGAGGAACATCTGCTCATGAAACAGTCTCTGTCAAGGAGACATAAGTAGCAAAATAGCAATTTAATGGAAAAAAAAAAGTAGAAATTTACCTGTGAACCTAAAATAAAAGTGGGCCATTGACATAGCAAGCATTAGTGTGCTTTCTGGCTAGTTAATACTTTTTTTTTTTTTGCGGTACGCGGGCCTCTCACTGTTGTGGCCTCTCCCTTTGCGGAGCACAGGCTCCGGACGCGCAGGCTCAGCAGCCATGGCTCACGGGCTCAGCTGCTCTGCGGCATGTGGGATCTTCCCAGACCGGGGCACGAACCCGTGTCCCCTGTATCGGCAGGCGGACTCTCAACCACTGTGCCACCAAGGAAGCCCAATACTTATTTAAAATGCATTATTAGGTAGAAAAGATGGAAGGAATGATTGTTGTTGAAGAATAAAAATATTTAGCAAGAATAGTTTTCTTTTGTTGGCTGTGATATCTCATGAATAAACAGCAAGAATCCATTGCATTTAGTCCATCCTCTATAGAAAACTCAAATAGAGTCCTTATAAGGAGCGACGGCAATGGGAACAGTTAGGGGAGTATGATATTATGGGAATGTGTGTAGTTTAAACTAATTTTAGGAGTAACCTACAATTTACTAAAGTTAATTTTCATATTCTTTAAAAAACATAGAGTAACTGAATGGAACATTTAAAAAAGTTGACCAAATGTTTTTTCTAGTATGAATATTTTAATAATTTTGAAAAGTGCCATGCTATATTAAATACCCTTCATTAAAATGACGCAACTTTTAAAAGGGCTTTGTTTTTCCATCTGTGCATGCTGGAAGCACCCTTTGAATACTGAATAACAGATGCTATATGCACTTTTAGTCGATAGAATAAATTCTTTATTTCTGTTGCTGTGAAGATATATTTCTGTGTCCAAGAGCTCTACAATTAAGATTTTTCCATATGTGAGACCAACTGAGCAAATACTTTCATGCCATAATCAATTTTCTGCTAAGATGTCAACAAAATTTATATTTTAGCAGTTAGCTTAATATCCAAGTAATAGTACAGGCAAGCTTGAGCTTTGTATAGTACAGCATCCTAAACTGAAGCTTTTTAGATGTGCCAGGAACTGATCAGTGTAAAACAGCAATCAGTTGATATACCCAAGTGGATATTTCCATGAACAGAGCCATCATTTCAAACAGTCTTTTACTCCATTTATGCTTGATGTAAACTTTATTTTACATCAAATAACAGCTTCCTACAGTCTCTCAAAGGGACTTCTTGAACAGAATTTTAAAATTGGTCTTGACTCAAGCATATTAAAAGTATTAATCCTTGTACCGCAGAGAAGGGTGTAGGGGTTGTGCAGCGAAGTAAGCTGTTTGTCTTTCCAGCAAGAGGCCCCAGAATGCTGTGCTTCTAGAACGGTGGTTTTTCCGTCTCCTCCCTCTGCTCGTGTTTGTCAGTTCTTTCTGCAGATGCACGGTCCATGAATGCTTCTCATGTGCAGGGCTGCTGAAGACATGATTATCTCAGAGAAACCCTGATGGTGATTGGTCGTCTCCTCTGGAAAAAAGTTCATTTATTCTATGAAAGGATTTCACTGCTCAAAGATACTTGCTTCACAGTTGTGAGCTGGCTGGGCAGTGGTGTGTAGATCTGAAATGACAAGAAATGTGATCTCCGATTTCCAGATACGAAGGGAGAGATATGTAAAGAAACCCCTAGTGTTTCATTCACTCTAAGTGATAATGGTGATAATATGAGCTAATGTTCATTGAAACTTACTCTTCATCCTTTCAACAAGAAATATGGGAGGCAGTAATATTAGACATATGGTTGACCTCAGGCACACTAAACAGTACTTTCAGAACTGGAACATATGACTGTGGAACAGATTAATGTTCTCCTCTACCAGGCTATACATAGATCCTCCCCTGTGTCAGATGCAAACAGCAACTGTCACCAGTTTTTAACTCCTCCTCATTGGCCAGATTCTATTATAGATAATTGGAAATTTAAATGAGTGTGTGACACAGTTCTGGAGGTTACTCGAAAAGCCTTTGCTTTCCTGATTGAAGCATCCTCTATTTATTTCTTCTTGACTGATGCAGCGGTGGGAGAATTACAAAGACCTGGACCCTGACTTAGACGCTGATATTCTTCAGTCTGTACCAACATCAGGAACAACCTAGCTCCAGGCTTCTTTTTATGTGAGAAAGATAAACCTCAGTGTGTTCTACCCATTCCAAGTTAGCCTTTCATTTATCTGTACTTGCTTCTGCTGTTATTTTGACTATATTCCCCTTCCCCTCACACCAGAGCCTGACAAGCACCATTTCACTCTTTCATCCTATGAATTGTCTATTATAGGTTCCTTTTGGAAGTGGAATCATGCGGTATTTGTCTTTCTGTGACTGGCTTACTTCACTCAGCATAATGTCCTCAAGGGTCATCCATATTGTCACACGTTGCAGAATTTCCTTCTTTCTTAAGGCTGAATAATACTCCATTGGATGTATATACCACAGTTCCTTTATCCATCCATTTAGGATGCCAATGGGCCTTTAGGCTGTTTTCACATCTTAGGTATTGTGAATAGTACTGCAGTAAACATAGGAGTGCTAATATCTCTTTTTGAGATTCTGATTTCAATTCTCTTTAATAAATACTCAGAAGTGGGATCTCTGGATCATTAGGTAATTCTGTTTTTAAGTTTTCAGGATGCTCTGTACTGTTTTCCACAGTGGCTGTACCATTTTCCACTCTCACAGTGTGCAGGATTCCAGTTTCTTCACATCCTCCGCAGTATTTGTTGTCTTTTCAATTTTTATAATAGCCATTCTGACAGATGTGAGCTGATATCTCATTGTGGTTTTGATTTACAGTTCCCTGATGATTAGTAACATTAAACATTTTTTTCATATACCTGTTGGCCATTTGTATGTCATCTTTGGAGAAGTGTCTAGCAAAGACTTTTGCCCATTTCTTAATCTGGTTACCAGTTTTTTCACTGTTAAATGTAGATGATATGCTTTGAAAGTGTTTCCTCCTCTTCAGTTGTTTGGAAGAGTTTTGGAAGGCTTGGTATTATTTTTTGAAAGTTTGGTAGAATTCACTAATGAAGTCATTTGGTCCTGAGCTTTTCTTTATTGGGAGGTTTTCGGTTTCTAATTTAATCTATATGCTAGTTTTAAGTCTTTTGAGACTATTTTTTCATGATTTAGTCTTGAATAGGCTGTATATTGCTAGGTTATCCATTTCTTCTAGGTTATCCAGTATATTGACCTATAACTGTTGCCTTATGATCCTTTTTATTTCTGTGGCACTGGTTGTAATGTCTCTTCTTCATTTCTGATTTTATTTGAATCATCTTTTTTACCTTAGTGTACCTAAAGTTTTGTCGATTTTGTTTAGCTTTTAAAAAAACCTGTTTCATTGATTTTTTCTATTGTGTTTCTAGTCTATGTTTCATTTATTTCTGTTCTAATCTTTATTTCCTTCCTTCTACTTTTGGGCTTAGTTTGTTCTTTTTCTAGTTCCTTGAGGTATGAATTTTGGCATTTTGTTTGGAATCTTTTTTAATGTAGGTATTAGTATGAACTTCTGTCTTTCCACCTCCCATAATTTTTGTACGCTGTTTTTGTTTTGAGTTATTTTCTCATTTCCTTTTTGATTTCTTTTTTGCCCCAATCATTGTTCAAGAGTGTGTAGTTTAATTTCCACATATTGGTGAACTTTCTAGTTTTCCTTCTGATACTGATTTCTAGTTTTATTCCTTTGTGGTTATAAAGGGTACGTGGTGTGATTTTAATCTTAAGTTTGTTGGGACTTGTTTTGTAATCTAAGATATGCTGTATCTTGGAGAATGATCTGTGTGTGCTTGAGAAGAATATGCATTCTGGTGTTGCTGGGTGGAAACTTTTGTATACATCTGTTAAGTCCATTTGGCCTGGAGTGTTGTTAAAGTCTGCTGTTTCTTTCCCTTCCTTCCTTCCTTCCTTCCTTCTTTCTTTCCTTCTTTCTTTCCTTTTCTTGTCTTTTCGGCTGCACTGGGTCTTCCTTGCTGCGTGCGGGCTTTCTTTAGTTGCAGCGAGCAGGCTCAGTAGTTGTGGCTCACAGGGTCTAGAGTGCAAGCTCAGTAGTTGTGGTGCACGGGCTTAGTTGCTCCGCGGCATGTGAGATCTTCCCTGACCAGTGCTCGAACCCGTGCCCCCTGCATTGGCAGGCTGATTCTTAACCACTGTGCCACCAGGGAAGCCCTGTTTCTTTGTTTTCAATCTGGGTTTTCTATCCATTATTGAAAATGATCTATACTGAAGTTTCCTACTATTATTTATTGCTGTCTATTTCTCCCTTTAGTTCTGTGCTTGCTCTGTAGATATAGTTATTCTGAAATTGGGTGTATATATATTTATAATTGTTATATTTTCCTGTTATTGTATGATATTCTTTGTCTCATGACAATTTTTGACTTACAGTCTATTTTGTCTGATAAAGGTAGATCCATCCCTACGCTCTTTTGGTGGCCACTGAAACCAAATATCTTCTTTTCATTCCTTCACTTTCAGACTACATGTGTCCTGGTGTGAGTTAAATCTGGTGTGAGTTTCTTGTACTCAGCATTTAGTTGAGTCTTGTTTTATTATCCATTCTGCTACTCTGTCTTTTGACTAGGGAGTTTAATCCATTTACATTTAAAATAATTATTGATGGGGAAGAACTCACTATTGCCATTTTGCATTTTTCTGTTAACCTTTTAGTTCTCTATCTTTTTTTCTCTTTGCTGTCATCCTTTGTGTTCTTTTAATTTTTTTGTATCAATATGTGTGATTCTCTTTCTTTTGTGGGTTACCTTGGGACATAATAAATTATAAGTATTTTTCTGTAATTTAAGCTGATAATAAGTTCAGTTGCATACAAAATCTCTATGGTTTAACTTGTTCTCTCCTACTTTGTTATTGTTGTCGTAATCTATTCATATTGCTTATCTTTTTATATAGTTTGGTTTTAGTTATTTTTAATACTTTTTCTTTTAACTTTTATACTAGAATTATAAGTGATTTACCCACCACCATTACAGTAATACAGTATTCTGTGTTTATCTATTTGCTTTTACCAACAACTTTCATACTCTCCTATGCTCTCATGTTGCTGTTTAACATCCTGTGTTTTCAACTTGAAGAACTTCTGTTAGCAGTTCTTGTTAGGCAGTTCTAGTGGTGACCAGCTCACTTGCTTTTGTTTGTCTGAAGATCTTTCTCCATTCTTGAAGGACATTTTTGACAGGTATACTTAGTTGATGTTTTCTTTTATTTACTTTTTTGTACAGCACTTTGAATATATTATCCCTCTTCTTTCTGCCCTGCAAGATTTCTGCTGAGAAATCCACTCATGGTCTTACAGGGATTCTCTTGTATATGACAAGTAGTTCTTCTTTTGCTTCTTTCAAAATTCTCTTTGTCCTTGAGTTTTAACAATTTGATTATAATGTGCCTTAGCATAGATTTCTTATATAGTGTATCTTGGGCTTCTTGGATCTGGGTCTCCATTTCCTCCCCCATATTTGAAAAATGTTCTGCCATTATTTCTTTGAATAAGCTTTCTGTTGGTTTCTGTTCTCCTTCTGGGACCTCTGTAATGTGCATATCATTCCTTTTGATGGTATTCATAAGTCCCTTAAATTTTCTTCATTCTTTTTCATCTTTTTTCCTCCTCTGACTAAATTATTTCCAATTACTTGTCTTTGAGTTCACTAATTCTTTCTTGTGCTCGATCTAGTCTGATACTGAACCCCTATAGTGAATGTATCAGTTCAGTATTAACTACTTTAGGTCTGTGATTTCTTTCCGATAATTTTTATTAAATACTTTGCCTCTTTGAAATTATCACATTGTTTGTGCATTGTTGTCTTTAACTTTAGTAAGCATGCATCTATATAATAGTTATTTCTAATTCTCTGTCAGGTAAATCAAATATATGTATTTCATTAGAATCAGTTTTTAAAGGTATATCTTGTTCCTTTGTTTGGAACATCTTTGTTCTTCATTTTTCCTGGCTCACTGTTTAAGTGTCTGCACATTAGACAAAGCAGGCACCTCTCTGTCTTTATAGATGGGCTTTGCTCAGGAGAAGACCTTCACCATTCTGTCTGGCCAGAGCTTCTGAAGGCCTCTGTCAAATCTTTCCCTCCCAGAGAAGTAGGAAACTATGGTCTTTTCCCACTTACTCTGCACTGAGCTGAGGGAGAAATATGTTGTCTAATGTCTAAACTGCCATCTCTGTTCTCCCCCAGGTGGTTAGACTGGGTTGGACTCACCAGAGCTCCAAGGCTAGCAAATCAGATACCAGTTTGTGGTATTGGATGCATGGATCAATCTTTTCCTTCACAAGGAGAAGCTGGGAGCTGGAATTTTTTATTCACTTCATCTGTGTTATACATGGGGGAAGGTATATTATATCTACTAGCTACTGCCTCTTTTCTCTGCTGGGTGGTCAGACTGTGTCATACCTATCAGATCTACAGGATTGATGAGACACATGCTCATCCTTTGGTGAAGTTAGGCCTCTGGATGCACAAATCAAGCCCTTCCCTCTCCTTGGTGAAGCTGAGAGCTACAGAATCTCTTCTTGATCCCATGGCAATGCAATGGGGGCAGGGACTCCAGTTAGAGTGTGTCCTGAATCTTCCTACCAACTTCATTGAGTCTGGTTTTGTGTTATTCTAGGATGCAGGAGATTTTCAATTAATTTCTGGGTTTCCCTCAGAGGAGGTTTGTGAATTTTTGCTGAATTTGTGTGTTTGGGGAGCTAAGAATGGTCCAGGATTTCCTACTCTGCTGTCTTGCTTATGTCACTCTTATGCGAAAATATTTTCTAATTCAACTTCACAATCTGTCAGATGAAAACCTGATGACCGTAGGAAATGGAATTTGCTTATTGCAACACATTTTTTTAGTAGGGCAAGTGTTCTAACTCTGATCTCCTGACAGCTGATCTTATGCTTTCCCTTCATGCCATAACTTCACTACAGGATTTTTCTAACACAGTGGATTACTATTTCTGTGACTTCAGTGATTTTGATCTCTAACATATTTTTCTATGTCTTAAGTATTTCTAATATGTGATTTGATATTTCCTTTCTTTCTTTACAAGGTCATTATATACCTCATGGGTTCAAATCTGAGACTTCAAATATCATTTATAAATATACTTAGGTATCTAGGAAATGTTTACCCACAAAAATATTTTCATCTATTTAAATGTGTTTCACCAGATGATAGTGCAAATTTATTTAAAAAAGAAAACAAAACAACCTACATTTAAATGACCAGACACTGACAGTTTGAAATCTAGCAAGGCTTAGCATCATTGCTGCTAATTGCTGTCATTGCAAATTAATGGAAACCTTTTAAATCTCTTTGACAGTGGTTGTGCAACTTTCTACAGACAGGGAACTCTAGGCAGAACGTAAAATATGCAGTCGTTAATATGCAGCTGCATATGCTTCAAAGCTCTGGGTTTTGTGAGTCTTTCCCTACCTCATTATATATCTCGTTGCCAAAATAGATCAATGAGTCTCCCATCTAAGAAACAATGGGATGGTCCACTTTAAAGAAGTCTTCTCCTTTTCTATTAAGAATTGAAGATGTGAAAGTTGAACTGTAATCTCTTAGAAAATATTATTTTGACAAAACATATGGTTTAATTATTTTTATAAATTCCAGAGCTAAAGTTACTTTACTTTTTAATTCTTGATCCAGTTGCAGGAGTACTTAAAATTCTGAGTTTATATGAAATAATTGGTCTATTTATTATTTTATTGACATGATCAATGTTTCTAATGTTCTCAGAAAGAGGCTAGGTTCATGATATATTGACAAAATTTGTTATGAACAACAACAAAAAAATTAATACAATGGAATTTCTAAGGAACTTGCGTTTAGGTAGCCATTTAAAAATGTGTGTATATGCACGTGTGTATGTTTTTGTGTATGTTATACACATTTATGTGCATGTCTATCCACACATAATACATATACACACACACTAACCAAGACACCTAGAACTAAGCAAACAGGTAATAGGAAATTGGCATTTCCCCTGTTCCTTATTTAGCTGAGACCCATATTCCAAGTACTTGCACATCTAAATTGAGATATTAGACCATCTATGGGGGACTTGCAGAGGGAGAGGCTCTCATCTGTTTCCATTAAGGGTAGGACATTTTTTCATACAAACTCCCCCACAACTACAAGAAAGAGAATAATCCATGAATCATTTGTAGGACTAGTAAGGTAGCAATGACCTAATGGACAATGATGCTGGAAAGAAAGAAATCCCCCCAAAGGAGTAATTCCTGACTTTCTCTATTGTTCCACACACCAAAATCTAATCTGCCTAAGCATCCTACTGGGTTTTCAAAATATCAAGACCCCTATCACTTCTGATTAACATCCTCTGTTGTCACTCTGGTCAGAACCAATATCACCCGTTGCCTTGATGATTTCAATAGCTTCTGTTCCTTCTCAGAATCTTGTCACTCACACCCCATTCCGAGCTATTTCAGCATAGCAGCCAGAGTAATTGTTTTAAAAATAAGTCAGTCCTGCCACTTGCTAGCTTGAAATCTTGCACTGGCTTTCTATTCTCACAGATGACATTTGAAATTTGAAATTAATACAATAACCCTACGTTATCTGGCTTCATGTCATCTCTTACTACAACAACTATGGTATCTTTCTATTCAACTTCTACTCCACTCCCACTGGCTTCAATCATCTTACTAATCTTCTTTAATTTTCTCAAAAAAAAAAAAAAATCCACCTCCTAGGCATACTCCTTATGGCTTTTCACCATTAGTATCCTTTTCCTGGAATGCTTTTCCCCAAGGTTGACATAAGTCTCACTCCCTCTCCTCCTCCCAGCTTTGGGAAAATGCTCCTCTGTTCATTATGTTTCCTACCTTAACATTCTTAATACCCCTTATTCTGCTCTATTTTTATACTAAACATCACATTTGACATATTACATAATATTCTTACTTGTTATGCTCATTGTTTATTACACTTACCACCTCACTTGTGTAACGTAAGTTCCATGAGAGTAGGGAATTTTTATTTTGTTCACCAATATGTCCCCATTCTTGTGAAACTGTGAAAATCAGAGAGGAATTAGAGTAACAACAATACTTATGTGATTGATAGAGTACATGGTAACTGCAAGAGACACTCAAAAGGATGAGCAGAAAATATTAATAAAAAATGCTGCAGGTCAATTAAAGTCCGATAGTGTTTATGGCTTTATCAACAAGGAGATTTGGGGAAATATTAATGAGGACTACGTCAGTGGAGATTAGGGCCAGGGGAGAGAGAGATGGACAAACAGGCAGGAGGAGGGGGAATGAGAATAAAAGTGTAAAAAAAAAAAAAGTGAGAGAGCTAAAGATAAGAATAAAAGATGAGATCTTGGAGATCCTGGTAGGTCAGATCAGAAGCAAGAGTGGAAGACAAATTGAGGAACACCTCTTTGACTGTAACGAGTAGGAGGGAAGAACATATGGATTCGAATGCTAGAAAGTTACAAGGGAATCTGAGATGTTGTTTCTGTTTTCTCTAAATAGTGTAAGGAAGGGTAATATTTTTAGTATGAGGTAAATTAATGGGATTGGATTTTTTTAGAAGAACAGGAGGAGTGTAAGTAGATAATGAGAGAAAAATATAGTTACAATATTTGGAATATATACTCTGTGCCTGACCTTCAGCTAGGGATGTACATAGATTATGTCAAATAGCTCCTGTAATAACCTGATGAGTAGGTATTATTCTGTTTTCATATGAAACTTACAACAAGCAGTTTACCCTGTGCCATCCAGTTGAGCCGTTTTACCAGTATTTATACCCAGTAGCCATGTTACAGTGTCCATGTTTTCAATCACTAAACTAAGAGCCTCCATAATGGAAGAAATAAACGATTAGGGAAACGGAGAAGAAATGATAGGGATATGAAGACACAGTTGAAACTGAAGTTCCTACTTCTTAGTGGCTCCATTCAATAAAGTTGTATGATATATATATATATTTAACAATACTCAGAATGCTGGTGTGTAGGCTAATATTTGAATTGGTTCGTTGTTGCAGTTGAGTTTCTTTGTGTGTGTGTGTGTGTGTGTGTGTGTGTGTGAGAGAGAGAGAGAGAGAGAGAGAGAGAGAGAGAGAGAGAGAGAACTCTTTGTTGAAAAATAAGTTACAATGAAAAGAATAGTGGTGGTCTGTTGGGGAATAAAACTAAAGCAGAATCTCAGTCTCCCTCCACCCCAGCCTCTAGGTCATGACCCCTGCCTTCTTGCTGAACACTTTGGAAGACAAAGTTTTGGTGGGCGTGCCAGACCTTCTTGGGTCCCTAGGGACTTCTGTCTTTCTGGCCAGTACTCAGACACCATCTTGGTAGGAAAGAATAATTGGCAAGTTTGGGTTTACATCTTCTTAAGTCCTGTAACCATATGTTTATATAAAATAAAAAATACATATATAATTGAAACTCTTACCTGAATTTCTAATAATTGTTAGTGGCATAATTTAGTTATCCTACTTAAGTAGAGAATTTTAAGAAATCAAAAACCTACTGATGGAGTGTGATATTCACTACACTTTTAAACTTCTGTTAAATAGAGCTGGTACATATTTTAAACAATGTTATAAAGGGAGACAGAACCCAAATATGAACTTAAGAGGTCTCAAAAGCACCTTTTTAGGAGCCAGTATCAAAGTCTGTCTCAGATTTTTGGAAGCCTAAATTATATTCTCACTGTGATCGTGGGACATTTCACTTGGGCAGAGGAAAGAACTATAATGTCTCTGATGGGCAAAGTAAAAAATGAGCTTTGAATTATCTAAGCTCTTAAATGAGCACTTATGTGATGACTCAGAATGATGCATCAAAGAATATAGACAATATTATTTTGGCTTGAATGGATACTGAAGTATAATCTAGCCAAGTGTAAGTCTTCACTATTAGAGCATCTTTTAGCATCGCCTTGTATGTTCAACCAGCATGGGTTTGATTCATAATGAGTAGACTCCCAAGTAACTGAGGAATTGAGGAGTTGTATATTTTCATCATCATTGTAAAACCAAATGTTAGGGCAAAAAAAAAAGTGATTTTAGAATCATTGCGCATACTTTATGAACCAAATACCAGAGCTCATTTTCTGACAAGTCCAAATGTGCTTTTAATAACAATAGGGCAAAATATTTAAAATTGGAACTCTCACAGATTTTCTGGCACCTATAGTGATCTTAGGAATAATTGGAGGTAAACTTTCTTCCTGACCAGAATCGGTTTTGTGTTAGAGATGAGGGATTGCCTTGCTTTATAGGACTGAAAAATATGTATCTAATTCATCAGCGAGTGGAACTAATTATACAGAAATATTTTTAAAAGTTTCACCTACTTATAGAAACTTTCTGAGTATACAAAGACTGTAAATGACGGAATGCTAGGGTTGAGACCTGGAGGGAGTTGTTCCTACCTTTTGTCAAGGGCCAAGTTCTCGTGCTTCCTTCCTATTCCAGTGTCTGCCAGGGTGACTGGCCGTGTCTAGTCCAAGCTCTACAAGGGAAGCTATGCTCTGCCCACATACCTGTGATCCCCATAGAGAAATGACCTCAGAATAGATATCCTTTCAATTTTACATAGCCTTACACATGGGAGTCAGTCGTACAATTTAAATAAAAACTAAAATAACAACGACAAAAGCAACCATATGAGCAAAATTATAATCAATCGAAAAATCAAGAGATTGGGAAATATATTTGTAAATACATGAAAAAGCTTTAAGATTATTAATAATGACAGTAATCATGCTGCAAAGTGCTCTTACAAATTGAGAAAAATACAAATGATCAATGAGAAATTCGGTAAGTACTTGAGCCGGAAATTCATTAAAGTTGAAGTCTGACTATAAAAAAAATATATAAAAGATAAAAACCTTACCAGTAGCTCTAAGTGTAAATTTATATAAAATTAGATATCAAAAATACTTATAGGTAACATTATTGATTGGAACATATACAAAAATATTTTTTACATTGGTAGGTTAAAGATTATTACAGCTTTGTTTAAATGCAATATGGGAGTATTTATTTAAATTAAAATAAATAATTTAATTCTTCTGTGAATCTGTCCCATTTGCAGACCACTTGAAGACCATTATACAAAGATACAGTGTAATGAAAAAACAAAAACTGAAGTTAGGCACCCCTAATAATGAATGGGGACATAAATTGTGGAATACAGAGGTTTCCCCACTATTGGAAAGCAGAGCGTTCTCTTGAAACCTTTCCTTAGTCGAAATGGCACAAAAGCAAAGAAGCAATCACCGTAGGATGTGTCTTGCTAACAGATACACAAAATAAATGGAGGTAAAGCACAGATGCTCACAGACACAGTACAAAACTCTTGCGGTTCAACGCTGAGTATCGTTCCCAGGGAAGGAGCTTGGCAGGCTGCCTCTGTAAGCGCTCGCTGCAAGACCAACAAACGCTGAATGCGATTTCTGCTTTTTGTATTTTTTCCTAACAGTGAAAATCCTCTGTGGTTTTCTTTCGGTTAGCAAAACAGGAACTAATGTGGGTCTTGCGTGAAAGCTAAGTGGCATAAAGTGAACTTTTGAAAAGCAAGGGGTACCTGTTTATATACAATGGAATATTATGAAGAAAATAAAGTGAATGAATTAGAGCTGTCATCTTGTTTTGGAGGGAGTTCTCTTGTGTAACTATTAATTGAGGAAAGCACGAGTCCCAGCTGTGAACATGGTATTTCTAATTTTATAAAACATGGCAAAGTGTGTGGCTTTGTGGATAAACATACAATTATGAAAGCTAGCGGAAAGTTTTGGAGAGACATCTACCTGGTTGCTGACACTGGTTACCTGCGGGAGTGATAGGTGCAGTGGAGGGAAGATAAAAGAAAGGCTGCAGATGAGTGAAATAAAGGGGTTTGTGATTACAAAGAAAATGCATAAAATATCCTATTTAGAGAAAAGTATATGTTAAGAGGCATTTGAATAGCTTTACTTCTTTTAAGTGTTAATCCTGTTTGCTGTATTTACATTCATGAGATGGAATCTGTCCCTCCTTAATTTTCCTGCTATATTCTGAATTTCTGTCCCTGATCATCTCAACCAAACACACTTATGCAAGACTATAAAGCATAAAAAAGGTAAAATTTGTTTATATGTTTAATTTGTAGATGTGCATCTCTGCCGTCAGCATAAATACCCATGTTTTTATAGCAGTTATAGCCCTGTGTTCAGAGCACGGTCAGTTGCGTTGCAGGAGATCTTTGCTTTTTACTGGCCTTTGAATGGTGTTAAGAAAGTAAAATTATGCAGTGAAGCAGAATCCAAGAGTCTACAAGTTGCTTGTTCTTTTAATAAGCATTTTTTGGGGGGTAATTTTCAACTTTTAATGTAAAAATGTTTTTTAAAAATCTCATTTTGGGGCTTCCCTGGTGGCGCAGTGGTTGGGAGTCCGCCTGCCGATGCAGGGGTCACGGGTTCGTGCCCCGGTCCGGGAGGATCCCACGTGCCGCGGAGCGGCTGGGCCCGTGAGCCATGGCCGCTGGGCCTGCACGTCCGGAGCCTGTGCTCCACAATAGGAGAGGCCACGGCAGTGAGAGGCCCGCATACCGCAAAAAAAAAAAAAAAAAAAAAAAAAAAATCTCATTTTGAAGAAAGGAGGAATGGGAATAATGAGAAAAGGAGTAGATGTGTGAAAAGAGAGACCAACCGGCACGGGCGGCTGGTTGAGTCTGGGTTGTAAGGGAGTTCTTCCTGAAGAAGTGATCCTGGAGTCAAGACATTGATAAGGCCAAGAGTGCTTTGAGCTGAAGAAATGCTGAATCCTAAAATCGTAAGGCAGGATCAACTTTACAAGTGAATATAATCAGAGAAAGAAAACCAGTGCATCTTGCCTGGTATGTAGCTCCAGAAGAATGTGAGTAATGAAGTTGGAGGGGTGGGCTTGGGGCGAATCATGGAGTGTATGATATACGCCATGTGACAAGTTTAGACTTTAGGAAAACTGACTAAGGTGGCATTGAAAGATTCTAAGGAAAACCTGAGGTTGGAGCTAACTCACATTTTAAAAGATGACTTTGTGATTTGTTGGAGTAGCAACAGGTAGATGAGTTAGGAAGTTATGTCTGTTGTCCAAACAGCTTGAAATGATGTGATGCTTACAGATGAAGAGGCCAGAAGATTGCTGTGATATTTCTCTGGAGCTTTTGTGTCCTTTGGATTCTGATGATGGAATTGGATTAGGACAAGATGTCGAGGGAGCAAGCACTGAAATTGCAGATTTTTTTTGCTTAAGCAATAGGACGGATGAGAGTGTCCTTCACCAACATGTGGAAGTGTTTCTAGAATGTGTAACCTTAACAGGTGTGTGTTTGTGAACCTTCCTTAGAGTATAGACATTTTTTGTGAAAGGAAGACCCTGAGGTGAAATGTGAAATCAATTTGGGAAAGATAAATTGGTATTTGCAGAGCTAACTACACACACGAAAAAGTAATGATACTTTTTGTATTTTGGACTACCAGTGAAATACTTCTTCATGTGTAATAAAATATAATTTAAAAAATAATATGGTTGTGATACAGTAAAGCTATAAAATAGTAACACCAGTGAAAAAATAATACCTCTCACTAAAGGCTAGATAATTGCTTGGCTAAACAGGCAAAAACCTGCGGGCAGTGCCCTGAGGCAATTCAGGAGATGAAACAAAAATTCTTCGCTGAGAAAAATCTTCTAAGAGGAAGGTTATAGGCCGGACACCCTGGTCGGATCTGAAAGGTCATTTTCTTGACAAATTCAGCAAATATTTATGGAGGTCAGTGAGATACAAACAGAAAACCATAAGGCTCCAGACTCAGAACAAAGACTTGCTCATCTGACACCTGAGTGGAGAAGGGCAGACTCTCCTCCCTCACCATGTACCCTCTGCTTACCTCTTCAGTGATTGCACTCTTTCTGTTTCTGGAAAATGTCTGAAGCCAGACGTCTGCTGTTATATACCATATAAACAGGCCTGATGTCCACATTTGCAAAGGAATCTCTGGTTGACTGGTACAGAGTCACAAATCATTACTCTTTCAATTATGATTTGATGGCAGTAAAGCCATCCCTTTTATTCGATCATTTTTTTCTAGGTCCTCTAACTTATTAGACCTTCAAATGGGAGGGGAATCTTCCTCCTGCAGTGAATGTATTAAACTGACGAAATATTGACAATGCACAGAGGTCTGCAGGAATAGTATCTTCCTTACCTGGTGTCATTCCCCAAATCTCTAACCAGACTCACAGTCATGGAGACACTGCATAGCATCAATGAACATTCATTGCATCCCTCCCTCCTTCTCACCTGACCTTGGGTAAACCCACATGATGAGACATTCTGATAAGGTTATTGATGAGTTGGAGACAGATAGGTAAGGCGAGTCCTTCAGGGTGTGATTTATGCTGTGAGTACACAGAGAAGGAACCCCCAGACGAGCTTTCACTGATGGTGTTGCCTAAACTTGAGGCTTGAGGCTGAATGATGACTAAGAGTTAACTTGATGAACAGAGAAGGAAGTGCCTTCTGGGTAGAAGAAAGAAAACACAGGCAAAGCCATCCAGGCGTAAGAGAACATGAAACTGTCAGGAGGAAGCAAAAAAAATCTTGACTTTTTCAACATTTTAGGTATTAATGCATCTCCATTTCCAAGGGGACATAGTCTTGATTTTTTTAAAACAATGCTTCAGTGTGTGTGTGTGTGTGTGTGTGTGTGTGTGTGTGTGTGTGTAGTTTTGCTTCATTTATATCTAATTGCTTAGTATCAAACTAAGCTAAATTTCAAAGTTTTAGATTTACACACAAAAATGTGTAACTCATTTTTTTCCTGATAATTTACTGGGAGGAATACTATTTTTGAGGTGACATGATAAATACGGAAAACAAATTAATGGTAAGGAATATGATTCAATACATTAAAATCAGTTAAATCATTTTGGAAAAAAATCATTCTTTAAAAACTGAAAGTAAAATGAATGCTGTATGTGTTAACATCTTAATCACTAAAAAATAAAGGAAGTACATATCAGGTGAAATTATGATGAAGAAACTCTATAACATTGCAGCAGATTATGACTTTTGTCAAATTCCTACAGCTATAAATCACCAGGAGCACACCCGTAGTTGAAAAATTTCATTTACTATGTTTTGCAACATGGGAACACATATCTTGGAGTCCCTGGGATGTCCTAATAAGGAGAGTATTGGGAACGACCTGTTAGAAGATTCAGGCTTATTTGGCTGATTTGGGGACAGGGAGGGTTTAAAGAAGTGGGGCTTTGCTCTGAATTGGAAGTGAGGTAATACTATAATTGTGTGTCTTCATATACCTTATCTACAAGGAGAGAAAACTAAACCTTGACCAAAATGTCATTGGCAAAGAAGTAGTAATCATGCATATTAGTCAGGAGAGGTGATGTTTGATCATTTTTGTGACTTGGACAAAGTTTTTCCTGTGTTCATATACTTTTGTGGATTGGTCTTGTTTTTATTTGATCCATCTTGGTCACTAAATGGCGTTCTGATACTAAAGTTTTGTGAAACTGCTTGTTTTCAACAAGGAATACCAAGGCCTAGTCAATAGTACCAGGCAAGTTTCCGAATATCTGATCACTTTCAAGTCGTGATCCTAATAGCAGGTAGTAAAATGGAGAAGATGGGTAAATATTACTGAATATTTCTAAGCTCATCTTGGTTTGGAAGAATGCATAGACAAGTTTAAATGCTCATGTTAATGTAAGTTTGTTTTTGTAAAGTATGAGGCAGGCAGACGGTTGATATTCTTAATAAAGTAGTTTTACAAGTCAAAATAGTAGCTACATTGTTCAACAATAAAAAAGAGAGGCTCAGTAAAGACATAATAATCCTTTAATAAGGGTTATAGGGATTTCTATGTGTGACTGATAAACTGTGTTATAAAATGTAATGATCTCAAGAAGTACTTTACTTTTGATTCAGCAGTGCAATTTCTAGGAATTTATCCAAAATAAGTAACCCACACATACTCAAAACCATTCATACAAAATTAGTTGTCATAACATTGTAACCTCTGATTATGAAAAGTTTCAAATGTACAAGATTAGAGTACTATAATAAACTCTCATATACCCACAGCTGCATCAAATATCAATATTTTGCTAACTTTTATCTGTGCATATGCATCTTTGTTTTTCTGTGGTATTTTGAAACAAATCCCACATAACACATCCCTGAAGCAGTAGACTTTTCAGCGTGCATCTCTAAGTTGTAAGGTCTTTAAAAAAACAAACAAACAAACACCATGTCATTACCATACCCCGACATTCTATAAGTATTCATACTGTCTTTATAAATATTTAATAATCAGTTCATATGGAATTCATCCTATTTTTCAAAGTGCCTCCCATTCTCATAAGAATCTAGAATCATCACCATTGTGATTGTTACATCTTATAAGTCTCTTTCTTCCTATAACAGCACTCCTTTTTTTTTTTTTTTTTAATGCCAATGATTTGTTGGAAAAACCAGGTTCTTTATTCCTGTAAGGCTGTCCTTCATCCTGGATTTCGCCAATAGTTTCTGTGGCATGTCACTTAAATTGGTCTTTACTCTTGTATTTCCTGTAAATTTGAAAAGATATAGATGCTTGATTAGATTTGAGACTAAACTTTTAGAATGCTTCATAGGTGGTTCTGTGACATTTCTATTGCTTCTCTGTTGCATGAAGTACCAAATGTCTGACTGTATCCCCTTTAATGAGGCTAACATTGGGACTTCCCTGGCAGTCCAGTGGTTAGGACTCCACGCTTCCACTACAGGGGGCACGGGTTTGGTCCCTGGTTGGGGAACTAAGATCCTGCAAGCCAAAAAAAAAAAAAAAAAAATGATGCTAACATTGATTAGTGTTCCAAGGTAGCAGGACCAGGACCATCAGTTCCTCAACACTGTGTCACCTAATGATTTAGCATTTTTGATCATTGTTGTCTGGGTCCATATGTCATCTAAGTATAATATTTATTTAATAGTTTAAGTGGAAAACAACCTGAATTTAACCATAGAATGTTGAATAAATTAATTGGTGTCCCATAGACTAGCACTATATAAACTATTAAGAAAAAATGTGTATGTGTATATAAAATACATGGAAATATTCAACATTTTTGTAATTTTTTAAAAAGTCATAAAAACTTTGAATATAATCCATTTTCTTAGAAAATATTAAAAATCAACACCCTTGCTAATACCTGATCTCCCAACCTTGAGTTCTTTGGTGTTCCCAGTCCTCTAGATTATTTATTTATGCTGAATTACTTGCACTTGAGGAAAAGCTCTGCATATTCAATGTTGGTCAAATGTCAAATGCTACCGTAGCTAGATATCTATTCACTAAGTGATGTTGGAAAGGAAATGTCATTTACACAGTGAAATTAAATGAGTGCCGAGTAAATAGTGTCACATATTGTTATGATATCTGAGTCTCACAGAGTATTGATTTTGCAGTTCACTGTCACCTACTAGAAGTTAATTATTTTAACTTAGGGTTTACAGAATGCAGAATAATTCTACAGGAATCCCTCTAGTAGGAGGTAGAAAAAACAAGTGTCTGAGTAATAATTGTAGTAATTGCACTCTATAAGAAAGTGCTGAATATTGCATGAAACATAATTGTGATTGTGTAAATATAAATATAATGCCATTTGATGAGGGTATATGTCTCACTTAAATTTCTTAATGATTCAAGAAATAAAAACTAGTTTTTGAGAAATAGGTCTCCTTTAGAATAAGAATGTGTAACAAATAATTTAATTACAATATTTGATGTAAAATTCATATCTAGGAGTATTGAATAAAGAAAACTCCCGCTGTGTTAAGTGTAGCATGACAAACATGCAGTTGTTACCATGGATTAAGGAAAGCTCAAATCATTGTTACCTATCTGCTTTACGTCTATACCCAATTAACGTTATATTAAACCTGATATTTTTAGGGACATAGAGCAGAGGAATTGATATCATGAAATTATGAATAAAACAACTGCCTTTTTAGGTTAAAATTGAAGCAAATCTTACCATTTTTTGTGAGAATAAATGGGGACTTTGGGGTTCCTGCAGACTCCTCCTAATTTAAAACGTAATAATGTGCCTTCTAGGGCTTGGAGTCGCACAGGAAGGGTCACCATGCAGGATCGCATCCTTGGATAGGTCCATTCAATCTGAAGAGAATCACCTTGGCTGGAAAGAAAATGTTTCTTACAGAGACAAACTAAGTCAGTGTTCTGACTGTGGCTGTCAGCCTACCAAAGTCATTGTTTTTAACCATCGAATTTTTCAAATAACTCAGCCTGCCATGATTCCATGCTACCCAGAAAATGGATTTTTATTACTGTTCCATTTTTTTTCAGGGTCAGAGACTACCCTTGCTCCGGGGGTATGCTTGTATAAACAGCTTAATAGTCCTGTATCTACAAAGCAATACGCTGATGGGTGTGCTGATTTTTTCCTACTAGTCTTTGTGAGTCGGGGTACTGTGTCTGTGTCCAGATCACCCTTAGGCTGACCCTGACCCTTGGATATAGCTTAACCATCAGATGTCTGAGTCTACAGAGCACACATCTAGTCTGTGGATGTGGTAATCCAGCTCTAGTAGGAACTGTTAGGGCAGCCAGTTTCCTAGATCAGGGCTTTCCAGCTGATGGGGATGGGTGGGTTTCAACTTGTGTTGAGACGTGTATCCCTCAGCTCTTAGAAGTGACCAGGGCAGCCTGAACTTTGGATGGTGAGCTGATTTCTCTGTCCTCCTGGGTGTTGTACATATTCTCTCTTTCTATTTAAGCCAAGGCATGTAGAAGTTGTTTGACAAAAACTTTTCAAAAATATATACTTACAAGTCATCACACTACAATAGTCAAGTAATGTGGCACTATTCATTCTTCATATTATTTCAAAAGTGCAAATACGTATGGACAATATTAGTAACCAGCACTACGGTAACTTCACCCAACTTAAGAAACGAAACATCAGAATTACAGTTGAAGCCCTACTTCTACCCCTTTGCCATCTCGATCGCCTCCGAAATATATCCTTACAACTAAACACTCTCCTGTATTTTTCATTCCTTTGTGTGCTTCTAAACTGTTGTAATGTATAGATGCCTTTATAACCAGTTAATATTGTTCTGTATGCTTTAAAACTTTATACAAGTGTCATTAAATCATTCAGAAATCAGCTTTTATTTTGCTCACTGCTATGGCTTTGATATTTATTCATGTTGATGGTTAAAGATTTAGTTAACTTATTTCACTTGTATAACATTGCATGGCATGCACATAAAATTTAGTCATTGTTCTATGGTTACTTCACTGGTTACTAATGTTTTATTTTAAACCATGCTCCAGCAAATACTTTTGTATATATTTATGTATTTTTGTATATTTAAGGGATATTAAGGGATATTTAAGGGATGTATGAACATCCCTTAGGGCATGTTCACCTCCAAACTTACTAGATATAGCCTAATGACTTTTTAGAGTGACTCTTGCAGTCAGTTCTTCGTCTAGTAGTGTTTGAATGTCCCCATTTCCTTCTGTCTTGTCCGTACTATTTTAGTCAGGTGTTTAGATATTTGCTCATCAAGTGAGTGGAAAATGTAATTTTGTTTTAATTTGTTTATCTTGATTGCTAATGAGGTAGAATACATATTCATATTGCTAATGGGCATTAAGATTTCCTCTTCTGGAATTACCTACTTTTCTTTTTCCTCTTTTCCGTTTCAAGTTTTTTGGGGGATAAATTGTTCTCTTGTGAATTTATGGACATTATAAAAGATAGTGTTTTGGACATGAGTTCTTTGTCATTCAAATGTCGTATGAATATCTTCTTGAAAGCTGAAACTTCTTTATGTTAATAGTTCTTTTTGTGCCAAATGGAAGATGTGATTTTATACTTTGTGAGTGTTTTGCTTTCCTACATTGATATTTCTCTAAAAGATTAAGCATTTTGCTTTTCCCTTTATGTGCGGGGTCAGAGGTAACCCTTAACAGACTGAGTCTGTAGTTAGGAAGTGGTTCTTGGACACTTAGCCCTTAGCTTCTTTCTCTCAATGTATCAGTGATTCTGAGAGCTTTCCCGTGTTCATAAATAAATTTATTCCTCCTTAAACTAATGTAAATTATGTATTGTGTAACTACGAATGCTCACCAATGAATATAGCTTGCTAATAAAACTCTCTTTGAGGGAATGCCATAGACTTGTTCTTTGAGTCTTGACTTCTCCCGACCCTTTGCGCTCTCATATACATTCTACAGTCTGCTTGCCAAGTTCCTACAAAAATCTCTATTGGAATATTTATTACATTTTCGTTGAACAAATGCTATTAAGGGGGAAAATTGGACTTCTTTTTGGTATTGAGTCTTCACATCCAACAGTTGGTGAAACTTGATTTATTTAGAACTTGGTTAATATTTTTGAATAATAACATACTTTTTTCCAGATTTTGAGTGTTTATTTTTATATGATCTTAATCACGTGAAAGATAATGTGATTATTTTAAAGCTTTGCTTTTCAAAGAGATTTTATCTTTATCCTCAGTGAGTATTACATTTTATTCAATACATGTTAGAGCTCTATTGGCATAACATACAGTTTTTTGTCTTTGTCCTTTTATTTTGGTGAATAATAATAGAGATTTTAGTATTAATAAAATCGTATCTCTAGCATGGGTCATGAGTTCATGATACAGGGTCACTTTCAAAAATTGTTGGATTTGGTGGTTATTTCTTTTGGGTATGCTGTATCTATAAATTGATTCTTATTTTTTTTTTCCTGTTAATCTGTTTTTTCATTTTGACACTGGAGTTACATTTGCCTCAACAAGAGCAAGAAGAATTCCATCTTTTATTCCTGGGTACAGTTTTAGAAAGACGGGTGTCACCTTTTCCTGTAAAACCATCTGGGTCCCTCTGTCTCTTTCATTCTCTCTCTCTCTCTCTCTCTCTCTCTCTCTCTCTCAAGAAATCTATGTTTTTCAACCATTAATTCAATTGTAATTATAGAAATATTCAGGTTACTTACTTTTCACTTGAGTGTGGACATATATTTGATACATTTTGGCATATTTCTCTGATCATCTAACTTTTCAAATGCACTGGCCAAAAGATGTTTTTTATTAAAAGTCTGTAAAAATTTGTCTGATATCTACTATAACTGTAGTTATTCTTTATGTCTCTTATAACTCCTTTAAAAGTCTTGTCTGAGGTTTGTCTAGGTCATTATTTTTTCCCAAATAAACAAAGATACAGCATGTTTAATACTCTCTTTTCTTTTGTGTAATTTCTGCTCCCGTTCATATTTACCAATTTTTTTCTTCCAATTTCGTAATGTTATCAAACTTCTTATGTTAAATATTTAGGCAATAATTTTCAGCACTTCTTTCAAATAAATTGTTCTAAAAATGGATAAGGCTCAAAGATTCCCAAAAAGTGCCACTTTAACTACATCTGAAGTTTTGATAGTACTTTAATTACATATAAGTTTGAAATATATTATAATCCCATTAAGACTTCTTTGATGGAAAAGGTATTTAGAAACATGTTGTTTTGTGTGACCAAGTATTTACGTGTCTTAACTCCCCAGTCTTTACATTTTTATTGATCTTACTGGTTAGTTAGTTCTCTTTCAGTAAACATTGTATTGAAGTATAACATGGAAAATTGCTCAAATCACAAGGGTATGGCTTATTAACATTTTATTGTATTCTATTTTATTGGGGTATAGTTGTTTTACAATGTTGTTAGTTTCTACTGTACAGTGGAGTTCCCTGTGCTCTACAGCAGGTCTCATTAGTTATCTATTTTATACATAGTAGTGTGTATATGTCAGTCCCAATCTCCCAGTTCATCCCACCCGCCCTTTCCCCCCCTTGGTGTCCATACGTTTGTTCTCTACATCTGTCTCTCTATTTCTGCCTTGTAAACTGGTTCTTAAAGTGAACCTATTTATGTATCTAGCACTCAGACCAAGGGAAAAAACAAACAACATGATTAGATCATGGTCTCAGGAAATGTCCTCCTGTTGCTTCTTGTCATGTCATAGTCACTATCTTGACTACAGCCTGAGTTTTGAGTTTGGTACACGTAGATAACATAGTATATGTTTTATCCTATTTTTCTGTCTTTTAATGTTGTTTCTTGAATGTGTAGATCAGTTATTTTAAAGTTTGCTTCCAGTGTCTGCATGAATTATTGACATGCTTCTAGTATCTTTTGTTTTCCTTTTTTGATTTTGGTCATATGGTCTTGTTCCTAGCAAAGTCTGATAATTTTTGACTGAGTTCAGGTCACTTTGAATTAAAACTGTGGAAGGTCCTGATGACATTTTGTTTGACCAGAGGCAATCCACCATTTCTCTGCTTGTTGATACAGAGCTGATTATCTAAACTACCTCATGGGACTAAGCAAATTTGAAGTTAATTTCCTCCCCCCCTCCCCGACCTCTGCTTTGACTCTTCTGGTTTAACACTATATTTTGGACTTTAAGCTGAGTTACTGGTAGGCTTTTCTTTTTTCATCATTTCTCTGCTTTGATCAGCATAGCTCTGTTTCACCAAGAATTTCTGCTTAGCGTTTTATGGTCTTGCTCTCTGTAACTTCAGACTTTGACAGATATCTTCAGGGAAAACTGATTGTATTTCAGGACCAGTTTTCTATCACACCCAACTCAAAGGGAATTTATTCCCACATGACTCCTATCATCTCTCCTGCTCCGGGAAACAGCCAGAAAGGACTGAATGATTGTCCTATTCACCTGTCCTGGTCCTTTCCCTAAAACACTTTGAGGTACTTGAAATCTTGTACTTTGCCCACATTTGACCAATATATTCCAGGGAAAAACTTCTCTGTGGTTCTCTGCTCTCCAGAATCTTGGATCTTCTAGACTGTTCTTCTACTCTGTGATGCCTACAATAGATTTCCCCCATATTTTTCAGTTCCCCTTGGTGAAGAAATTATTCAGACATAAGCTAGTCCATTTTCTCCAAATCAGAAGTGATAAGAAAATGTGTTCCATATTGTCCTGAAATTTTGAGGTTTTTATGAAAATTTCCCTATAGATATTGATGAATAGTTTTTTTTTCTTTTTTTCTCTGTTTACAGTGAGAGTATATTTTCTAGCTCTTAGGTAGAGGGTTCTATAAATATAATTATAGGACTCCTCTCTCTTTAGTATACCATTTTTTCAGAAAGGTGAAATTGTTATCCTCTATGATGGAACAGTTTTATCACAGACTATGCCATGTTAGTTGAGAGCTATTATATCTTCCTTGTGAGATGAAAAATTTTATTGGATAGTGATCCTGTCTTCTTCCTATAAGTGATTTTTCACTTCATGCCTGCATTACCTGACTTGGGTAAGGTGAAACAAATTACTTTTTGGGTGTAATGTTTTTTTCATACTTTCACCCTCAGAATTTATAATGCCTTATGATTTAGGTATATCTCTTATTAACAGTACACACTGAGATTGTGTTTTTGCTGTTTTTCTTTACAAGTGAGAAAACGCATTGGAGGAAAGACTGGTACATGGTAAAGGGGCACCACTCAGCATAGTCAGGATAGACTTCTTGGTGGAAGCAGCATGTGGACTCCAAGAATGAACGGGAGGGAAGAATGTTCTAGGCTGAGGGAAGAGCCTGTGCAGAGGACCAAGGAAGGAAACACTGGTGCCTGTTAGGAATCAACCTTTTTTTTTTCCCTACTGTTTGACCTGGATTTATAAAGAAAAAATAAGAGAATTGTTATATAACAATATCATGAAAATGTTGATTTTTTTGGTTAGATCTGTAATGATTTAACAAAATATTTTATAGAAAAATGCAAAGCATTTTCAGAGAATGAGCTTTCTCTGTGATGAAAACCAGTATTGATGGGTGTGCTAAACCAAGATTGGAATCACCAGTTGATTGAATATACATGACTTTTTAAAAAAGATTTTATGGAATTCTTGAAATGAGTAGCTTGCTAAATACAAAAACGTTTGATTGAGAAAAATTTAAAATTTTGTTTATCTTAAAACAATCACGTATTTTACATCAGATGACTCTTCTCTCATTTGTCAGTTTTTAGCAAATGCATCAGTGATTCTTCTGGAAACAGAGTTTCATTCTTTGACTCCCAACTTAACAGCAAAAAATGAAAAGTTAAATACATCGTGCTAAATATATATTCCTTTTATGATGCCTTAGTCTGTTGGTTATTATCTCAATAAGTCAGCTTTTTTTTGATATTTGTGTCATTAATTTTTCAGACTTTTTCCCCAAATTGTAGGTGGTATGTGGATATATATCAATATATTTGTCTATAAATTATGTGTAGATAGATTAGATACATATTGATAGAAAAATGTAGATAGATATATTTTAGCTAAAGCTGCGTAATCTTACTTTTAGCTGAGTAACACATTAGCTGGAAGATATCTAGAAAGACTGCCCAAATAGGAAAAATTAATCTGTATAGCCTGAAATGATAACTGAAAAGCTCATTTTTAGTTCATTGAGGTTTCCATTTTAGTTGATAAGCCTATTTAGGTCCACTTGGTTAGCTGTAGCAGAAAAGTAATCTTCAAATACATCAGGCATGGTATTTAAATAAGATAAGATACAAAAATCTATAAATAGCTTAGAAAGTAATATTAATGCTGAGTCTAGCCCTATGAATAAGAAATGTTAAGCATCAACTCAACCTTTACAAATGCTTTGCTACAGTACTTCTCATATATACCTGTAATAATGATAACACAGAAGAGTTTCCAATTAAGTTATGTTGGTTTTATTAAGAAATGAATTGATTCTGAATTCATTAATTCATAAACATTAAAATAAGAATGAGGTCTCCACTAAATTGCACGGCCAATAATAATAACCGACAGCCATTTTGCATTTAAACAACTAAGTGATGCTTTTTAAGTGGTGAGAGAAGTGGGCTCAGTGGAGCAATTATTTGGATACTAACCTTTTTTATAACAAAGTGGTATGAGAAAATAGGCAATAATTAAGTGTTCGAATACACTTTAAAAGTTTTAAACTACAGACAGTTTTAAAATTGCAGCTGTCCTGCAGCATAATATCTAATTTTACACAGTTGCTAAAGATAAATGATTTTTCGTAATCAAATTATATGAGGATGAATAATTTTATACTCTATAACTGGTGAGCTGGATAATGCAGTAAGTCCATTTGCTGTGGTTGACTTCTTTTCACAAGTAGAATTTCTATAATGAGGAAGGCAGTTTTGTCAAAACAGCTGCCAAACAGCAATAGCATTAAAAAATTAATCAGGAAATTAATTAAACATTCTCTGGATGTCAGACATGTTACATGCTGGAAAATGTAAGTAGTTTGGCAATCTTTGTAATATTTCATCAAAGCATTGTGGGAAACAATACAAATATGACACCCTTTTTTTTTTTTTTGCTAGTATAAGCTGCTTTATAAGGAGACCATCCTATTGAAAAGTTTTTATTTGTAGCAAATGACAGTTTTTTATTGCTTCTTATTAAAAGTCTCCAAATACTAAAATCATATTTTCATTGTTACTATGAATTACATTAAGAATATGTTGTCCAAGCCACCTAGTCTCCATTTCCTATTTCTCTTCGACATACTCTAATAAGTTTTTCCAAAAGTATACCCAAGAAATACACTCATCATAGAGACTATTTTTATCTATTTGCAAATGTTATTATATATGTATGTATATATTTTAGGCTTATGAGATAATTAACAGATATTGATTCATATTTGCACATCACCCACGTAGGTGGCATATTTGTCTTCTTTCTTAAGTAAAATCTCTAGCTGGGGTGAGTATACTGCATTTTATTGCCTTAATTTTTTTTTTCACATCTTTATTGAAGTATAATTGCTTTACAAAGTTATGTTAGTTTCTGCTGTATAACAAAGTGAATCAGCTATACGTATACATATATCCCCATATCCCCTCCCTCTTGTGTCACCCTCCCTATCCCACCCCTCTAGGTGGTCACAAAGCATCAAGTTGATCTCCCTGTTCTATGCGGCTGCTTCCCACGAGCCATCCATTTTACATTTGGTAGCATATATATGTCAGTGCTACTCTCTCACTTCGTCCCAGCCTCCCCTTCCCCACCCACCCCCGTGTCCTCAAATCCATCTCTACATCTGAGTCTTTATTCCTGACCTGCCACTAGGTTCATCAGTACCATTTTTTTAGATTCCATATATATGCGTTAGCAGACAATATTTGTTTTTCTCTTTCTGACTTACTTCACTCTGTATGACAGACTCTAGGTCCATCCACCTCACTACAAATAACTCAGTTTCGTCTCCTTTTATGGCTGAGTAATATTCCATTGTATATATGTGCCACATCTTCTTTATCCATTCATCTGTCGATGGACATTTAGGTTGTTTCCATGTCTTGGCTGTTGTAAATAGAGCTGCAGTGGACACTGTGGTACATGGCTCTTTTTGAATTACGGTTTTCTCAGGGTATATGCCCAGTAGTGGGATTGCTGGATCGTATGGTAGTTCTATTTTTAGTTTTTTAAGGGACCTCCATACTGTTCTCCATAGTGGCTGTATCGATTTACATTCCCACCAACAGTGCAGGAGGGTTCCCTCTTCTCCACACCCTCTCCAGCATTTATTGTTTGTAGATTTTCTGATGATGGCCATTCTAAAAGGTGTGAGGTGATACCTCACTGTGGTTTGATTTGCATTCCTCTAACGATTAGTGATGTTGAGCAGCTGTTCATGTGTCTGTTGGATTTGCCTTAATTTTTACAGGACACTCCTCGGGGTTAGCCTTCATATTTAGGTGATCTGCATGCTTTGTAAATATCTTTAAGCTCTTCCTATTAATTTTGAGGATTTTTGTTCTAAATGTAGTAAAGCGTAATACATTCTAAATTTGGAGATGGGACAATGACTATCTCTCAGCCTTTTGGTTAAATAAATTTTATTCATTGGAGCTTTTTTCTTTCTTTCTTTACGGGCCCACTTCATGCTAGGCATGTGAGAAAATTCTAGTCCATAAAGTTAACTGGAAATACTCTGGGCCAAATTACCTTGTTTAGTAGATTAACATATATTCAGCCAAGTTTCCCCCTTGCCTGATCTACACGGGAGGGGTGTTATATCCTCCATCCAAGTTGGGTTTGGGTTTGGGTTTGGGTTTGGTCATGAGACTTGCTTTGGTCAACAGGATGTTAACAGACATGATACAAGAGGCGGTTAGAAATACAGTTGCATGTTTGTGATGCTGCTGTGCGATGAAAAGAGCTTCTCTCAAGTGTCCTGGGCCCTAGAATAAATTCGTAGGAGTAGGACTGAGTGCACTTGGTGGGAGAGGCCATGTCTAGCTGGACGTTCAGTCTGAAGCAAGATTGCCCAGCTCAGCTAATCTCCAGCTGACCCACGGATGCGTGAGCTGGAATAAGCCGTCGTTTGGTTCTGTACCTCTGAGTATCGCGGGGGTTTGTTATGATGTGGTTTCATGGAAACAGTTGGCTGGTACATCCCGGATCTGGCCCCATCTGGTTACAAAGTAAATTCAGCAGCTTTGCGTCTTCCCACATGTGCTCTTAGTATTTCAGAGAATCTCATGAGGTGGTTGTAAATGTGTTTATGCCTTTCTGACAGGTGTTAATCTCTGTCACCCTTTGTCACGAGTAGGCTGCTCTTCTCCCCACGGAATCAGATCCCAGTGATCTCTGGGCTCTGGGTTTCACCCTCTGAATCATCTTGGTTAAAGAAAACCAAGAAAAACACAAAAACTAATAAATGTTGAAGGTGCCTCATTCATGTTTGAATTCCTAGAACTCAGCAGCACACATTTTACGCATATAAGCTCAGGACGGATTAATAGCCTCAGCACCGAGTGCAGTAAATCAGGTGGAGGAACGGGCCCATCACCCAGTGCCGCATCTGGAGTGAGATAAAACTTCCTCTGTAAAACCTTGTCTTGGGCCTTGAAACCAGGGCCTGGGCCCAAGTACAGTTTCAAGAGTGTGCAGCTTAGGGGGAAGCTATTAACTTTGATGTACCTCCATTTTTTTTCCCCTTTGTAAAATGGGGTTGATAACAGTTCCCATTTCATGTGGGTTTTTTGGTTTTTTTTTTTTTTTTTTTGCATGGGATGGTGCAGGAACCAGGGGAATTAATATATGAAAACTGCTTAGACTCGTTCTTCGTACAGAGTAAGTACTGCATCGGCGTTGGCGATCATCGCAGGCACTGCCATTTCCAAGTACAGAGGGACCCACTGCCAACATAGCATTTAGCTGCTGCAAACAGATATTCTCAAGAAGGTTACTTCCCTATTGCTGATGCCTCTTATTCTAATTGTATCTCTACTACTCAGAGGCAAAGACCTAATTCATTAAAGAAAAATTACAATAAATCTAAGTTGTGTTATTTATTTACTTTTTTAACCTTTAATCCAAGGCTGAAGAGTTTCTAGGGACTGTAGAATCTCCCAGAGCAAAAATCTTTAAACTGACGATAAAAAAAAAAAAAAAAAAAAAAAAAAACCTCTTGGGGAATTTATTTCTAGGTCTATGTGTACTGCTCCCTAACTTCTGCCAAGAATGTATCTGAGGTCTTTCAATTTTCCCTTTCACCTCTGTTCTCCAACAACCCTATTTGTCCTACTTCATAAAAGCACAGCTTTTTTGTTCCCCTTCTGAATCCTATAATAGTGCGTTTTTCTGGAGGGTAAAATCCTTCAGGAACCAGTGAAAGACAATATAAGAATGCTTTGCTCTTAAGGCAAGTCTTGAAAGCAGAACAGAGTTTCTTGAAAGCAAAATGAAAAATTTTTATAGAGGATAGCACTCATCTCATTAGGCAAAAAATACTGGAAACTCTCAAGTCCCCCTCTCTCAAAAGTATCTATCTCTGTCATCTATATAGTATGTATGTATCTGTCATCTATTTGTTTACCATCTATTGTCTGTACATACCTAAGAGTTAGATATAAACTGAATGGTAGGCTGAATAATGGTCCCCAAAGATGGCAGAGTAAAAGGGGTCTCCCAGGAAATCTGTTGCAGAGGCATTGGTGTCACAAGAAAAGATTTGGAGACAAGATTGCACTGGGAATTAGAAAACTAGGACTTTCAGGGAACTCAAATTGGACAGCAATCTCAAAAGATTTAGAGGAGAGCAACCAGCATTGTAGTACCTGAAAGTACATTTCATTGAGGGGGGAGTAGTAGCAAGGATGTAAAAAAAAATGGTCTACACAGGGCGTAGGTTCCTGGGAAAACCACTTAGTGTTAGAAATAGTAAATGAACAGTATTTCTCAAGGCTTCCTCCTACCAACCTCTTTTTCCCTCTGTCTTCTCCAAGTCACTTCCACCTCAGCAGAAGTAACCCTCCTGGACTTTTAATCCCTTCAATGATTTCACTTCCATTTTAACTTCATATAAATGCACTAATACACTAATTTTACCTTTTTGTCTTATTTTCTCAATAATTAGTTTCTGACATCTATCCATGATTTTGCATACGTTTCTTCTGAAGTATAATGCCCTAACTGTAAAATGTATATAAAAGATAGTGATCTTTTTATATCATAGGAATATATTAATATTGCTGATACTTTTATAGAAAGATTAATTGCAAATATCAGGGAGGCAGAGGGAAAAACAGAGTACTGAAGCCAGAACAGGACACCTAGTTACCTTTCTGACTCTGCACCATCATAGGTACACGATTATGGACCATTATATTACGAAGCCTCAGTAATTAATATTCTTTTCAGTTTGCTTTTTTGTATCCTAATTCAGCTTGCAAGATGAAGTCTATATCTCATTGAGCTATAAATATTGTGTCGTTCTTTATTTCTATGGTTCTAAGGACGTCAAACCTAAATGAATCTTGCTCAGCTTGCATCCTCCTCATATATCCTAAGTGACTTATAAATTAGCAAGGAAAAGCAAACTTAGAGGCTTACCTTATGATAAATTATACTCATAATAACAACTGGTTAGATCAAAAGTTTTTGACTCTCACTTTAAAGCAGAGAAAAAATAATTCTAGTAAATGCTGAAGCATCACTTGTGAATTCCACAAGCGAAGATAGCCGCTTGCTTTGTTTTGTCTTAGATTTGCTTTGATCTTTCTGTCTTCGTTTCCTTTCTAACTTGTGTTCCTTTAGTGTTTATTCAATGAGCATTTAGTACGCACTTCCCAGACGTCAAGCCCACTACCAACAGGTGGGGATACCAGTGAGGCGAGACGTCACGGAGATCACGGTGGAATGAAGGAGACAGATAAATAAGCAAAGAACCCGCAGGGGCTGTGATCAAACTCGATTAATGATGGAGCCATTTTTGACTCTGCTTTTAACCTGTTTACTTTTCAGGATCTTAAAAGTGATAAACCATTGAACTCTTTTAAGAACAACTAAGCACACGAAAGTCTATTAAGCACCTACCGTGTGCCAGAGACCCTCCCAGAGATTGATGATGATAGCTGGTAGGTTGTGAGGAAATATTAACTCCCATCTCTATTGAAAGGTTATATTACTCTTAGCCATTGGTTTGGGGCTTGGCCGTGTGACCGCCATTATTCAATGAAATGTGGGCAGAAATGACGTTGTGCCACTTTCAAGACTTAACGGGCACCTACATTTCCATTCATGCCTTTGGAAGCTTCTGATGTCTGCCATGAGGAATGTGCTGTCCAGGTAGCCATTTCCCCTCTAGCCAGGGCCACAGAATAAGATGGAAAGAACAGAGCTGCTCCAGCCTCCTGCAGATTCACAACCTGTAAGGGAGCTGCCCGGTCTAACTCAAATCAGCGTGAGAACAGATACTACCCAGACTCTGCACGTGGCTGTTCACCGGGAAAGCTCACACGAAGATGTACATGGCCCCTGTATTCAGAGTGAACATTCTGATTTTTCATCTAATGTGGGAGAAATTTGCCCTGCAGTCATATAGGAGTTGACACATGAGCTGAATCTAAAGGAATAAAAGTAGCCAGTCAGGGAAGAACAGCTTGGGGTGAATTGCATTGAGTGGGATTACAAAAACTTTCCTAACAGAGGGACCAGCATCTGCAAAGAATTATGAAGAACAGTCTATTTCCAGGGAGCGTCAAGCTGTTCAGTGATGCTGGCCTGAGACGAGGGCTAGCAAGAGATAAGGCTGAGAGACAGTGAGCAAAGAGTTGAAAGATCTTCTAGCTGTCCCATCACTGAGATTCAGCAATCGTCAGCATTTGTTTCTCCCCTCACATTTCTTTTCATAGAGTGTTTTAAAGAAAATCACATACCAAGTCTCAGTTCACCTAGATAAATTATGGCTTTAATCATGGAAGTTATGAGGATGTCTAATGATACTTGCAGAACGGAACCTTTGGGACAAAGACACACTTGTGGGAAGGTTTATACCCCACCCCCTGCCAAAACTAACGTGATTTTGAGAACGTATACTGGTGCATAATTCATTTGACTTGACTTTTGATATACTCAAATAATTGTTCAGTTTGTTTAAATATACAGTTTTGACTCCTGATTTCATTTTCTGTGATTGCTTGGTAGTCTAATATATACGCTCACATCGAATGCTCCCGTAAGTGTACATTAAGTCATAGAACTCTGGTGTTGCCTCACTGCACTCTGCATAGAAGGGCAGATGCAGTTGTGCAATTTTAGTTCTCAGCACTAAAATTACAAAACTTACTCTAAGCCCAATAATGTGAACCCCCCAAATGTTTATGTAAATGTATGTAAGGGCAGTTTTCTAGATGGGGTATCCAAAGTTTTCCTCCAGTGAGATTTTTGAAAATGCTTCTTTTCCTGTTACTTTTGCTTCTATTTAATCTCTGACTGGCATCTATTCTAGTATGCTTGTGTCAACATGTTTTGAGTAACAAAATACAATATAAATGTTAAAAATTCCGGTTATTTGTAGCCAATATGTACCTTTCCTTTTAAGTTTTTCTAGGTAAGAATTCCATACGTTTATACACTTTGAGCTGTTCAGAAATGTGTCAATGACAATGAAAAAACATGCATAGGAGGAAGCTTCCTTCAGCAGTGACTTTGCTGCTGATTGTGCCCGTGAAAAAAAATGGAAAAGCTCTTTCGCTCTTTATGGTGGTAAGATCTGCATCCCACTGTACTTGGTGATATATATTTTTAATTATGAGACTGCTGAAATGAGACTGCAATTTTAGGTAATTAGGCATAATTCGAGGTTGTTGTGGGTGGTTGTTATAATTCAAGAAATAGGGGCCAGAAGGCTTTCCCTCGATTGGGAACATTCAAACCATGTTTACAGGCTGTAGGATAGTAGAAAGCAAATGAGTGACATTAATGCACTTGCTTGTATACACATATAATTAAAAAAACACTTTATTTCAAACTGATGTTACACTTGAAGAAAAGTTGCAGCAACCATATGGGAAGTTGCCTCACATACTTCATCTTATTCCCTAATGACACTATTTTATGTAACCATAGTACAAGTATCAAGAAAAGAACCTCAACATTGGTACATTTTCATTAACTATAGTATAGACCTCGTTGTGATTTCACCATTGTTTTCCGGTTATGTTCTTTACATCTAAGGACTACAGGAGTATCACTGAAGATGCCCTATTGTGTATAATTTCTTCCCCTTAGTCTTCTCCAACCTGTGACGATTCCTCTGTCTTGTCTATCATGACCTTGACACTTGAAAATCATCCATTTTGTAGACTGTCTTTCAGTTTGGGTTTGTCTGCTGTCTTCTCAGGATTATAGAGTTAAGTTTAGGCAATTGTTGCAAGAATGCCATAGAAACGATGTTGTTCCTCAGTGCGTCAGATCATGGGATTAATGATGGGCATACTTCTTATTGTTGGTGATTTACAGTTGAAACCCAGTATCAACTGGGTTTCCTCACCATAAAGGTACTATGTTTCCCCTTCTTAGGTGATACATATCTTGGAGAAGATTCTTTGATTCTATTAAAATACTTTTTCTCTATAAACGTGACAATTTTAGCATCCATTGATGCCCATTGTCTGGAACAGGTATTATTACTGTGGTATTTTGACCCATTGGTGAATCTCCATTTCCTACTTTCTATGAATTGGAATTCTATTGTAAGGAAGAGCTATCTCCTCTTGTTTATTTCTCAGGACTCATGGATACTTATTTATCAAAGTGTTTCAACTCTAGCCATTAGGACTTCCTTCAGGCTGGCTCCTGGGTTCTTTTAACATGCCCATTCCATGTCCCGCCTCCTTTTTCTTTAGTGTTTTAGTGGCACAAAATGATGTTCCAGGCTCATCTTGGATTTTCCCTGCTCTAGCCCTGGAATCAGCCACTTCTCCAAAGAGCCCTGGTTCCTTTTAATGTGAACAATGTTTAGAGACCAACATGTGTGTGGGAGATGTCCTATTGTTACCTAGAGCATCCTTGATTCTGGCCTTCTCAGCAGACAGAGCTAGGACGTGTATATGTGTATGTCTATTAACTCACAAATAGACATACCTATAGTTCTGAATATATATATATATATATTTTAAATGAGGTGTTTATGTATACTTTTTATATACCTATTATACATATTAGTTTCATTTACATTCAGTACTTTCATGGCAATTTTATAGTATCTAAAAATTGTAAGGTTTTTGAGGGAACATGTTATTTCCCCTTTTGTTAATCATCCGACACATCTAGGATGGTACTTAGGATATTTCAGAGGGATTTGAGTGTTCTATTCTCAGCATCCTTTCAAAAGATACTATATCCTAACCCCAATAAATTATACCTCTGGGGGCCTGCCAATTATAATGCATTTATGAGTCAGGATTCTTCAGAGAAACAGGAGGTATAATATAATATAAATTTATATATAAAGAGAGGAGAGGGAGGTGGAGGGAGAAGGAGAGAGAATAGATTTTAAGGAATTGGTTCACATTGTTTTGGAGCCTGGCAAGTCCAAAATCTGCAGGGTGAGCAGGTGGGAGACCCAGGGAAGAGTTGATGCTGCAGCTTGAGTCTGAAGGTGATCTGCTGGCAGGATCTTCTCTTTCTCAGGGACCTCAGTCTTTTTTCTCTCAGGACCTTCAACTGATTGGATGGGGCCCACCCATATTATGGAGGGTCATCTCCTTTACTCAGAGTCTACTGAACTAAATGTTAATCTCATCTAAAAATACCTTTACAACAACATTCAGACATGTTTGACCAAATACCTGAGTACTGTGGTCTGTTCAAGTCAGTGCATAAAATCAAGCATCATAGCATCCATCACCCACTTTTCCCCACTCTTTCACGAGGGGGTCATGTGACCTGTCATATCCGAAGGTAACGTTTCATTTCTTTGGTGAAGCAAATGGCTCAGGTAATAGGCACGTTGGTCGGATATAGTCAATCCGAGCTCTTCCCTGGGATGAATATCTGGGCAATGAGAGGAAGAGTCCAGCTTACACACTTGCCGTGGAAATGTCAGGCTGGCAGTGGTGGTTCTCACCCCACCTCACAGAGAGATGTGAAGAAGTATGCGTGAAAGTTCTGGTTACATGATTGAATAATCCCTGAAGACACGAGTATCTCTGGACTCCTCAGACATGTATGCCAGTAAATTTAAACACTTTTCTCATGTTTATTTGAACTAGGTGTCTGTGACTTGAAATATTGATATAGAAATTAATATCAGAGTATACAGTATATTGCAAGTGATAGGCAACAAAATATGGACTTTGCTGCTGTAAGCTGAAACACCTTCGCTCCCAGCGAGGATGCCTTCAGTCCTTGTCATGGGCAGTAAAGCAGCTGATTAAGCCATCCCCTGCTGTGTTTCAGAACTCAGATCCTGAGTGGACTGGAGGCTGGAGCTTTAGGAGCAGATGTCGAAAAACAGCACGGTGTTGTTCATGTGAACTAAATATTGAGTCATCCCTTACACTATGCAAGGAAGCAAAAGAGCTTCCGTTTAAGCTTGACTCTTGGAGAGAACAAAGTCCTAGGATACCATTTTCTTGAGAGAGGATATCTGTGAGCTTCAGATTACTCTGCATCTTGTGAGATTACAAGAGTCAAATTCAGCAAGGAAAAGGAAGTATAAAACAAGAGATGAAATCATGTCAACAGAGAGGAAGCCCCAGATGGCGGGGAGCAGGAAGCCTCAGCCTGTCCTGTATTCCCCACCTGATTGGATCGTGAACAGTTGCATTTTAAAGCATCCTCCCCTGGGACGGGCCAGGGTGCAGAGAGCAGTTCAGTATTACCTTCCTACCTCAGCAGGTCTTCCTCACTTGACTCTCGAGAGATGGGGAACAAGGATGAGTATGGATGTTGAAGCACAGAGCACTCTGCCTATTGCTAAGAGACAGCGTGTTAATATCAGGAACCAGAAGCATGGGCTGAACATTACTGGATGAGAAACATAGTATTACTTCATAACCATAGCTTCCCTAAGACATCCTATGAGATATTGTCCAATACTTATATATTTTCATTTCTTTCTTCATTTCTTTACCTTCTCCACTCTCTTTTGACATATTTCTATTTGGCTTTATACCTTTTTAACTTGTGAATTCAACTTCATCTCCCTCTTCAGTTGATTTTTAAATGAAATTGACCTTTAATTATAGTATTCCAATTGTAATACTCTCCAAAAGTTCTATATTATTTTAATTGAAGTGTAGTTGATTTACAGTGTTGTTAGTTTGAGCTGTACAGCAAAGTGATTCAGTTTTATGAGTATATATATATAGATAATATATATATTTCGGATTATTTTCCATGATGGTTTATTATAAGATATTGAATATAATTCCCTATGCTATATAATAGATCCTTGTTGCTTGTCTATTTTACGTATAGTAGTAAATCCAATGGGATTAACAGATCCACAAGATCTATTGATAATTTATTTTGATCCTTTTTCATCATTTCTCCTGAAAATTTTTGGGAACTTACTTTCCTATGAATCACTGCTCCGTATTCAATCCTGTATGTTCTTCCATAGTATGTGCATATAATATTATATACATTATATTTATGATTTCCTTTTTTTAAACCACCACACTGCAGGAAATTAGGCAACTTGAATGACTAGTTTGGTGTTTGTGCCTGTCGTGTAGATTATCATATTGAATAGTATAATTTGTCAAAAATAGACAGAATTATTCAGAGCTGAATGAGTCAAGGAAATATATAATAAGTCCATGTTCTGATAATCACTGAATATTGAAATGATTATCACAATGCATAATCAAGAATAGAGCTAATTTTCAAAACGTTCTATTTTTTTGAAGATGATCCACAAACTGTTCTGATAATCCAAAGATAACCCTCATGTTTATGTTCTCTCCATTTTTAAACATGGAAGAGCACAGAAAGTGAATTTGACAAGTTAAAAGCACAGAACAGATGAAATTATTAGCATTAAATATTAAGATTTAAATATTGTCATGCCTTCATAATTATTGCTAAATAATACAGCTGTGAATAATATCTATAGCTACTTATTCCTATACTCTCATTACCTAATCCTTTAGCCCATAACTTAATTTTAGCAACACAATTATCCAAAGGCATGATCATCAAAAACCCAGATGTGTTACTTCCGCAGGTTAAAAATGAATAAATAGGTATAAATGAAAATTCGGATCCGATTAGTACTGAAATAGATCTAATATTGTAACGTATAGGTATAGTATGAGTGAAACTTTGCTCTACGTGAATTCCCAACTCTAGCTTTTTGCGTGCTTTTCAATAGATTCAGACAGACATTTCCATGGAATTTGATATATTATGCAAGTTAAAGCATAAATTCAAATCCAGTGTTTCTAAACATGATTTTTAAAATTCTAGCCATTGTTTTATAGCTATGAAACCTGGTATTTTAAGAGAGTATATATATTGAAAATACTTACATATGCATAATACATAGCAAACTTGGGCGCAGTTTAATATATTTGTTTGTTGATGTTAGATGGACAAGATGTATAACGATGTATGATAGGATACTCGCAATTTTCAATGTCTGAGTCATATACTTCACTATTTCTTTTTTCTTCTAGTTCAGTTAAAATAGAGATTCACCAGAGCTTTTCTAATTTGGAACTACCCTGGAACACTAATTTTATAGGATAATAACAGGTGCTACTCACAAAAGAGATTCTATGATCTATGAAGTTTAGGGAATTTTGAATTAGACAAGAATTAGAGAATAGAACATTCAGATTTCTCTCATTTATTTGACCACGGTACCTTATCTGATAGAATCATAGAACCACCTGGAGACCCTAGTGCCATGAAACACTGCATTACATCAAGATTTACATTTTACAGACAGATAGCATTGATCTTTAATTCTACAGCTTGTGCTCAAATTACTTTGTTACAGTTAATTACTTTATTTTATTTTAAAATTTGGAATGTATTTTAAAACTTAAAATGAAATATATTCTAATTATTAGCATTAAACTGTGCAAAAAGAGAAGCACTGAGTTATGTTTGATAGGCAACTTAAAAAGCATTAGCCATCTTTCCAATAGATATTCTAAAAGTATATTGCTTTTTAGGTAAGCATATTATATACTTCGAAATAATTTATTTGAATGTCTTTATAACTGTATCTTTTGGCAAAAAGAATTTGAGGAAAAATTATTTCTGTGCAAAGTACATTTGAAAAGATTAGTTCATAGTGTAGAATTTTGCTAGATTGAAAGGACTTTTTAAAAAAATAATGGTTTTCCCTAGATTAAAAAAGTAATGTTTTTTCCTAGATTATAACAGTAATTTACTTATAATTTTTAAATAAAATTTCTATTGTCCATATTTTCACCTTCTAGACAAACTGACTTCTAATATTTCAACAAGTTTTATTCTTCATATAGCTTATTTCAAAATAAAAGTACATGATAATGATTTCTGGCATTTTTTCTTATTTAATTCTATAATTTAATTATAAGATGCCATATAATAAGTATTTACCAATATCTTTAATTCTGTAATTATATTCAGAATCAACAATGATAGATTTATCAAGTTTAAAAAAATTTTTTTTTTTTTTACTGATTTCTTCATTTAACAAATATATAGCTACAACTGAGCCAATATCTTTAGGTTTCTATTCTAATGTTTTCCTTTTTTAATTGATATTCTGCTCCCATATTTTCACTGTAAGAAATGAATTGATAGAAATTTCCAAGTGTATTCTAGTGATTGGCAGAGAATCAATAGGTAGGAAATGTGGCACATTTTTGGAACAGCGAGATGAATCACATTGTTTGAGAAACTCATTATTAGGAAATAAAGTAAAAAAAAAAGTAATTTGGAAAAATTGTTACCAATCTGAAAATTCAAAGATGATTTTAAAATTTTACCCCCACAATTAGGGAAATCACCAGAAATTGTTGAATAACAGAAGGGAGATAGTTTTATTTTAGGAAGATTAATTGGGTAGAAAATAAAGAACATATGAGTGTGAAAAGGAAAGTAGGAGCAGCTAATAGATTTTAAAAATAATTTAAAAGTTTCATACAAGACAGAAATGTAACTCCTCTTAGGGACTAAAAAAGAGGTTGGGGTACCATGTGTAGGAAAATTATGAAGGAAGATTAAGTGGGTATTACTAATGAACTGAATGTACAGATGAAACAAAAATCATTCTGAGATTTTGTGCATAGGTTATTAGGTGAATATGGGTGCCATCCTAGAACTACTATGGGAGAACAAGATTGTATTTTAGAGAAACAAGTAATACATAATATTTGCAAAGGTCTGAATAATTATAAATCATTTTTATTTATAACATCTCATTTTAGAAATAGGAGCTGTCACCACTGAAGACTAAGATTCAGCTCCCTACATATATTAAAATCAGAACAGGATAATGCTATGAAAAGTGATTTAAGTTTGTAGAAAAAGTGGTCACCCGCTTAATCAATGATATATTAAGGCAAAGGCATTGGACATTTTTCCAATACTATATTAATTTATTTGTCAGTTTAACTGGTTTCCCTCAAATGTCCAGGGTCTTAAATCCAAGTCAATATCTAATTTTGTAAGCTAACTATCTTTTATA
This sequence comes from Kogia breviceps, assembly GCF_026419965.1. Taxonomy (NCBI): domain Eukaryota; kingdom Metazoa; phylum Chordata; class Mammalia; order Artiodactyla; family Physeteridae; genus Kogia; species Kogia breviceps. Next base: position 6,280,832 of record NC_081324.1, on the reverse strand, counting down.
TATTGCAATTGAAAAGTATATATTTAGGGCTTCCCTGGTGGCGCAGTGGTTGAGAGTCCGCCTGCCGATGCAGAGGACACGGGTTCGTGCCCCGGTCCGGGAAGATCCCGCATGCCGCGGAGTGGCTGGGCCCGTGGGCCATGGCCGCTGGGCCTGCGCGTCCGGAGCCTGTGCTCCGCAACGGGAGAGGCCACAGCGGTGAGAGGCCCGCGTACCACAAAAATAAATAAATAAATAAAAAATAATAATAATTAAAAAAAAAGAAAAGTATATATTTAAATAATTTTAGATCTTTCTCAATTGCCTTTCAGAATACATTTCTTTTAACAACTTCATTGGAGTATAATTGCTTTACAATGGTGCATTAGTTTCTGCTTTATAACAAAGTGAATCAGCTATACACATATATATATACACCCATACCTTCTCCCTCTTTCATCTCCCTCCCACCCTCCCTATCCCACCCCTCTAGGTGGTCACAAAGCACTGATCTGATCTCCCTGTGCTATGAGGCTGCTTCCCACTAGCTATCTATTTTACATTTGGTACTGTATATATGTTCATGACACTGTCTCACTTCGTCCCAGCTTACCCTTCCCCCTCCCCATGTCCTCAAGTCCATTCTCTACATCTGCGTCTTTATTCCTGTCCTACCCCTAGGTTCTTCAGAACCTTTTTTAGACTCCATATATATGTTACCATATGGTATTTGTTTTTCTCTTTATGACATACTTCACTCTGTATGACAGACTCTAGGTCCATCCACCTAACTACAAATAAATCAATTTCATTTCTTTTTATGGGTGAGTAATATTCAATTGTATATATGTGCCACATCTTCTTTATCCATTCATCTGTCGATGGACATTTAGGTTGTTTCCATGTCCTGGTATTGTAAATTGTGCTGCAGTGGACATTGTGGTACATGACTCTCTTTGAATTATAGTTTTCTCACGGTATATGCCCAGTAGTGGGAATGCTGGGTCGTATGGTCATTCTATTTTTAGTTTTTTAAGGAACCTCCATACTGTTCTCCATAGTGGCAGTATCAATTTACATTCCCACCAACAGTGCAAGAGGGTTCCCTTTTCTCCACACCCTCTCCAGCATTTATTGTTTCTAGATTTTTTGATGATGGCCATTCTGACCAGTGTGAGGTGATACCTCATTGTAGTTTTGATTTGCATTTCTCTAATGATTAGTGATGTTGAGCATCCTTTCATGTGTTTGTTGCCAATCTGTACATCTTCTTCGGAGAAATGTCTATTTAGGTCTTCTGCCCATTTTTGGATTGGGTTCTTTGTTTTTTTGATATTGAGCTGCATGAGGTGCCTGTATATTAATCCTTTGTCAGTTGCTTCATTAGCAAATATTTTCTCCCATTCTGAGGGTTGTCTTTTTGTCTTGTTTATGGTTTCCTTTGCTGTACAAAAGCTTTTAAGTTTCATTAGGTCCCATTTGTTTATTTTTGTTTTTGTTTCCATTTCTCTAGGAGGTGGGTCAAAAAGGATCTTGCTGTGATTTATGTCACAGAGTGTTCTGCCTATCTTTTCCTCTAAGAGTTTGATAGTGTCTGGCCTTAAACTTAGGACTTTAATGCATTTTGAGTTTATTTTTGTGTATGGTGTACAGAGAGTTTTAATTTCATTCTTCTACATGTAGCTGTCCAGTTTTCCCAGGACCACTTATTGAAGAGGCTGTCTTTTCTCCATTTTATATTCTTGCCTCCTTTATCAAAAATAGGGTGACTACGTGTGTGGGGGTTTTCTATCCTGGGCTGTTTTTCCTGTTCCATTGATCTATATTTCTGTTTTGGTGCCAGTACCGTACTGTCTTGATTATTGTATTTTTGTAGTATAGTCTTAAGTCCTGGAGCCTGATTCCTCCAGCTGCATTTTTCTTTCTCAAGATTGCTTTGGCTATTTAGTGTCGTTTGTGTTTCCATACAAATTGTGAATTTTTTTGTTCTGGTTCTGTGAAAAATGCCAGTGGTAGTTTGATAGGGATTGCATTGAATGTGTAGTTTGCTTTGGGTAGTATAGTCATGTTCACAATGTTGATTCTTCCAATCCAGGAACATGGTATATCTCTCCATCTGTTCGTATCATGTTAAATTTCTTTCATCAGTGTCTTATAGTTTTCTGCATACAGGTCTTTAGTCTCCTTAGGTAGATTTAGTGCTAGATAGTTTATTCTTTTTGTTGCACTGGTAAATGGGAGTGTTTCCTTAATTTCTCCTTCAGATTTTTCATCATGAGTGTATAGGAATGCACGAGATTTCTGTGCATTAATTTAGTTTCCTGCTACTTTACCAAATTCATTGATTAGCTCTAGCAGTTTTCTGGTAGCATCTTTAGGATTCTCTGTGTATAGTATCATGTCATCTGCAAACAGTGACAGCTTTACTTCTTCTTTTCCAATTTGGATTCCTTTTATTTTTCTTCTCTGATTGCTGTGGCTAATATTTCCAAAACTATGTTGAATAATAGTGGTGAGAGTGGGCAACCTTGTCTTGTTACTGATCTTAGAGGAAATGGTTTCAGTTTTTCACCATTCAGAACGATGTTGGCTGTTGGTTTGTCATATATGGCCTTTTTTATGTTGAGGTAAGTTCCCTCTATGCCTACTTTCTGGAGGGTTTTTATCATAAATGTGAGATGAGTTTTGTTGAAAGCTTTTTCTGCATCTATTGAGATAATCATGGTTTTTCTCCTTCAATTTGTTAATATGTTTTATCACATTGATTTGATTTGCATATATTGAAGAATCCTTGCATTCCTGGGATAAACCCCACTTGATCATGATGTATGATCCTTTTAATGTGCTGTTGGATTCTGTTTGCTAGCATTTTGTTGAGGGTTTTTGCATCTATGTTCATCAGTGATATTAGCCTGTAGTTTGCTTTCTTCATGACATCTTTGTCTGGTTTTGTATCAGGATGATGGTGACCTTGTAGAAGGAGTTTGGGAGTGTTCCTCCCTCTGCTATATTTTGGAAGAGTTTGAGAAGGATAGGTGTTAGCTCCACTCTAAATATTTGCTAGAATTCGGCTGTGAAGCCATCTGGTCCTGGGCTTTGATTATTGGAAGATTTTTAACCTTCAACTGTAATCTCTTCAGATATTTTCTCAGTCCCTTTCTTTTTCTCTTCTTCTTCTGGGACCCCTATAATTTGAATGTTGCTGTGTTTAATATTGTCCCAGAGGTTTCTGAGGCTGTCCTCAATTCTTTTCATTCTTTTTTCTTTATTCTGCTCTGCGTAGTTATTTCCACTATTTTATCTTCCAGGTCACTTATCCGTTCTTCTGTCTCAGTTATTCTGCCACTGATTCCTTCTAGAGAATTTTCAGTTTCGTTTATTGTGTTGTTCATCATTGTTTGTTTGCTCTTTAGTTCTTCTAGGTCCGTTTTAAATGTTTCTTGTATTTTCTCCATTCTATTTCCACGATTTGGGATCATCTTTACTATCATTACTCTGAATTATTTTTCAGGTAAACTGCCTATTTCCTCTTCATTTGTTAGTCTGTTGGGTTTTTAGGTTGCTCCTTCATCTGTTGTGTTTTCCTCTGTCTTCTCATTTTGTTTAACTTACTGTGTTTGAGGTGTCCTTTTCACAGGCTGCAGGTTCATAGCTCCTGTTGTTTTTGGTGTCTGCACCTAGTGGCATAGGTTGGTTCAGTGGGTTGTGTAGGCTTCCTGGTGGAGGGGACTAATGCCTGTGTTCTGGCGGTTGAGGCTGGATCTTCTCTTTCTGGTGGGCAGGACAGCATCCGGTGGTGTTTTGGGGGGTGTCTGTGACCTTATTATGATTTTAGGCAGCCTCTCTGCTACTGGGTGGGGTTGTGTTCCTGTCTTGCTAGTTGTTTGGCATAGGGTGCCCTGCACTGTAGCTTGCTGGTCATTGAGTGGACCTGGGTCTTAGTGTTGAGATAGAGATCCCTGGGAGAGCTTTTTCCATTTGATATTATGTGGGCCTGGGAGGTCTCTGGTGGACCAGTGTCCTCAACTCGGCTCTCCCACCTCAGAGACTCAGGTCTGACACCCAGCCCAAGCACCAAGACCCTGTCAGCCTCACAGCTCAGAAGAAAAGGGAGAAAAAAAAAGAAGAAAGAAAAATATAAAACAGTTATTTAAAAAAAATAAAAAACATTATTTAAAATTAAAAGAAAGTAAAAAGTAATAAAATAGGGAAAAAACGGACAGAAATAACCCTAGGACAAATGGTAAGAGCCAAGCTATATCGACAAACTCACACAAAGAAGCCTACACATACCCACTCACAAAATGAGAAAAAGGAAAAAAATATATACATATCTATCTATCTGTCTATCTGTCTATCTATCTATCTATCTATCTATCTATCTATCTATCTATCTATCTATCTATCTATCTATCTAAGGAAGAGAGCCACCAAATCAGTAAACAAATCTACCAGTGACAGTAAACTTTAAATACTAAACTAAGATAAACATAACACCAGAAACAAATTAGTTGCAGAACACAAACCCCAAGTCTACAGTTGCTCCCAAGGTCCACTGCCTCAATTTTGGGATGATTTGTTGTCTCTTGAGGTATTCCAAAGGTGCAGGCACATCAAGTTGACTGTGGAGATTTAATCCGCTGCTCCTGAGGCTGCTGGGAGAAATTTCCCTTTCTCTTCTTTGTCCGCACAGCTCCCAGGGTTCAGCTTTGGACTTGGCCCTGCCTCTGCGCGTAGGTCTCCCGAGGGCGTCTGTTCTTCGCTCAGACAGGACGGGATTAAAGGAGCCGCTGATTCAGGGTCTCTGGCTCACACAGGCGAGGTGGAAGGAGGGGTACGGATGCGGGGCGAGCCTGCGACGTCAGAGGCCGGCGTGACGTTGCACCAGCCCGAGGCGCGCCGTGCGTTCTCCCGGGTAGGTTGTCCCTGGATCCCGGGACCCCGGCAGTGGCGGGCGGCACAGGCTCCCGGGAGGGGCGGTGTGGAGAGTGACCTGTGCTCGCACACAGGCTCTTGGTGGCGGCAGCAGCGGCCTTAGCGTCTCATGCCCGTCTCTGGGGTCCGCGCTGACAGCCGCGGCTTGCGCCCGTCTCTGGAGCTCCTTTAAGCGGCGCGCTTAATCCCCTCTCCTCGCGCCCTAGGAAACAAAGAGTCAAGAAAAAGTCTCTTGCCTCTTCGGCAGCTCCAGACTTTTCCCGGACTCCCTCCCGGCCAGCCGTGGCGCACTAGCCCCTTCAGGCTGTGTTCACGCCGCCAACCCCAGTCCTCTCGCGGCTTCCGACCGAAGCCCGAGCCTCAGCTCCCAGCCCCGCCCGCCGCGGCCGGTGAGCAGACGAGCCTCTCGGGCTGGTGAGTGCCGGTCGGCACCGATCCTCTGGGCGGGAATCTCTCCGCTTTGCCCTCCGCACCCCTGTGGCTGCGCTCTCCTCGGCGGCTCCGAATCTTCCCCCCTCCGCCACCCGCGTCTCCGCCCGCGAAGGGGCTTCTAGTGTGTGGGAACCTTTCCTCCTTCACGGCTCCCTCCCACTGGTGCAGGGCCCGTCCCTATTCTTTGTCTCTGTTTATTCTTTTTTCTTTTGCTCTACCCAGGTCCGTGGGGGGTTTCTTCCTTTTTTGGGAGGTCTGAGGTCTTCTGCCAACATTCATGTTCCACATGCAGATATATTTCTGATATATTTGGGGGGAGGAAGGTGATCGCCACGTCTTACTTCTCCGCCATCTTGAAACTCTCTGAGAATACATTTTTAAATGGAACTTTAAATATTAGAATTATACTGCGACTCAACTGTTGATTTCTTTTAATGAGGCAAATAATGTCCCACAGTGTTACTAATTCATATTTATTCACGTTATCTGTCACATTATCTCCAGTAATTATTTTTTAGTTGCATGTCACTTTGATTCCTATATATGTGACCATGGAGTTTTCTTTAAAGAAACAGTCCGAGTACTGCATCACAGCTCCCAAGATGCTCTAATGGCACAAAGCATGCCATCTTTTTCCACATATTTGTCTCAATACAAATATTCATTTGCATTACCATCTTTATCTTGATGGTTTGATACTGGTGTTTAAAGAACAACTGTGTATTGATGAAGACAATCTCCAGAATTATACAATTACGTACAATTTTTCAGCTATATATTATGTCTTAGATGGCATGCCTGCTCTAAGACTTCTGAACTGCTTCATTAAAACCACATTTTTTTTTTTTGTGGTACGCGGGCCTCTCACTGTTGTGGCCTCTCCCGCTGCGGAGCACAGGCTCCGGATGCACAGGCTCAGCGGCCACGGCTCACTGGCCCAGCCGCTCCGCGGCACGTGGGATCTTCCCGGACCGGGGCACGAACCCGTGTCCCCTGCATAGGCAGGCAGACTCTCGACCACTGCGCCACCAGGGAAGCTCCAAAACCACGTTTTAAAAAAATCCTTGAAGATCAGCTGTATTCTCTTTCAGCAATGGAGACAGTAATGTGAATCCAGTCGAGTTGTTGAATCCAGTTGAGCTGTTGTGAAGACTGTTTTGTCTCAACTTGTACACATATGTAATGAGTGTATTAGTTTCTTTGGGGCTGCTGTAATAAAGTTCCACACACTAAGTGGCTTCAATTTCAACAACAGAAATTTATGATCTCACAGTTCTGGAGGCTGGAAGTCCGAGATCAAGATGCTCAGCAGAGTAGATTCCTTCCCAGGGCTGTGGGGAGATTCTCTTCCATGCTTTTCCAGCCCTGGTGGTTTGCTGGTGACTTAGGGTGTTCCGTGGCTTGTGTCAGCACCGCTCCCATCCTTTCCTTTATGCTCACATGACGTTGTGTGTGTCTGAATGCCCCTTTTATAAGGATGCTGGTCATACTGGGTTAGGCCTCTGTCTCAACCTCGACTTTCTTACACATACACACTGCCCAATGTAAAATAGATAGCTAGTGGGAAGCCGCCGCATAGCACAAGGAGATCAGCTCCGTGCTTTGTGACCACCTAGAGGGGTGGGATAGGGAGGGTGGGAGGGAGACGCAAGAGGGAGGGGATATGGGGATGTATGTATCCATATAGCTGATTCACTTTGTTATACAGCAGAAACTAACACACCATTGTAAAGCAATGATACTCCAATGAAGATGTTAAAAAGGAAAAAAACAAACTTGGATTTCCAAATAAAGTCATATTCTTAGGTACTGAGGGACTCCAACATATGCTTTATGGGGATACAATTCACCCATAACAATGAGTGCTTACAAATTGCTAAAGAGCAAATAATTTGAAAAGTGTGTCTTCAAGGGTAAGAAGCAATGTACCAAGAGGAGGCAGATGAAGGGGTGAGAGTCTAGTTTGGGCCCAGGGAGTAGTCTTCTCAGAGGCAGAGAGGTTTGAATTAGCATGAAGCCAGGTACAGAAAGCATCCAGCACATCATTTGCCTCATAAATAGACTTGCTCAATAAAAATACATTCGTTTTTTCTTAATTTCCCAACCCTTTCCTTCCCTTTTATTTTTTCTGTTCATTATACATATTTTTATTCTTAGAATATGAACTCAATTCAGAAAATAAGTTAATTTTCCTTTAGTTTTCCTAAGCCACTCTCTCTTACTGTTCCTCCAGGATGGCCTTCGAGCCTAAATTGATACACTTTTGAAGCAGAGTCTAGAATGCCAGTCTGCATTCACGCTTTGTTTCAAAGAATTTAGTTTCAAAAAACCAGAACAAAGTGCCTTTATATTGTAGAGAGGGACAGAGTTCAGTCATGAAATGATGTCTGATCTTCCGATGCTATCTCATTATACGCTCCACGGTTCTGACTCAGTGCTAAAACTGAAACGTAAACTGTCCTTTTTTTTAAAAATTCTTGCTCACTGATGTGCCCTTAGCAGTTCCTTTGTTCGTTTTAACCACATAATAGTAACAAAAACAACTTAAGATTTCATCATACTACTGTTACTTTGAATTATTTCAGTATGCTCTGAATTATGTTATAAAAATTTTGATTTTTAAATTTGACAAAAAATTATAGACTTCTAAGTCTTGACATCATTACATTCATTCTTTCATTAAGAGGAATATAGAAATTGGTTGCTTTCTAACTTGGAAATATTTCATGATTTGTACCACAATATGTATAGCATTTCAATCTAGTAAGCCACCCAGACTTGTTACACAAAAGCAATGCTATTGTCTAAAGCTATAATTCAGCTTCATTTAACTATCATTATAAATTCCATTTGTTCTTAATCATCTGCAGAAAAATAAGTTTTAGTAAAGCATTGGAGGCAGAAAAGGTCTCATGGAAAATTAGAAAAATCTCCTAAACACTGTTCATTATTTCAGAAGATACTTGGGTAAATCTAATTTATCTCTTCAAGCTTTAGAAAAGAATTTTGAAATAAAATGTATTAAAATAATTTGCACCTAGGAGAATTTAAAAACTTTAAAACCTGGGGAATTTCAGGTAACTTCGATTGAAAGTGAAAAGCTATAAAAATATAACCATGTTAATTTTCTCTAATGATATTAAAGTAAAAATTTCGATCCCCATACCTTCTCACTAGTGTGCTGTGTAAAAATTATGCTGAAAGATCATTGGGAATTCCATCTTTGCTACCTTCCAGATATGGGTGTAAGGTAAACTGTTGAAGATGAGGTCTTTCTGGTTGAGAAGAGAGATTCAGTCAAACAATAACCTTATGCCTGTTAGTGTTTGTTTTTTAACATATAAAAGTAAGTTATATAACATTCAAACATGCAGCATTCACTTGTGGTGCTCCTAAAGGGATCAAATAGCAGTAGTAGACACGTGACTGTGGGAAACGGAGAATATAAAGTTAAACCTATGGGCCGTTTTGCTGATCAAAATATCACCACTGCCCAATGAAACTTTGTTTCTCTGATTCTTCTGGTGAATGACTGAAAGGACATTTAGCTGAAACCTGATGGTAGCCACACTGAACGGAAGGACTGTTCCGGTGGGTTACCTGTCTCTCCTCAGGTGGTTCCAGTTTTCAGCTGCTCTTTTGAAAATGGGTGAAGTCCTGGAGTGTGAGTCCACTGAGAATGGCCCACGTGTGACTCTTACCTTCAGAAAACAGAACAGCTGTACTAGAATGAAGTGACTTAGACCATATGATGACCCCAAATGAGCTGCCCCAAACTATGATAGGCCTCTGACCCCAAACATGTGGATGTTTTAATACAAGGAGTCCTTCATGCTTGGAAACTTCCTTCAGCTCTCCCTTTGGAAGACCAAAGGCCATAGAATCAACTCTAACCTACTAATTTTTACAGCTGCCATATATCAACTTTAATGATGAGAAAATCTCTGAGTCATTCAAAAGAAGACAGTCAACTAGCATAAGGAAGGACAAGTGAGCAGAACTGCTCCAGTAGTAGATTAACACCAGGTAAAAAGATGAGGGGGTTGTTAGAAAAGACCTAGTGGCTCAATACTGAGTCCTGGAAAAAAGGGGATGTACCCTGGCTCACGTGATGGCTTCACAAAGGGTTTTGTCAAATCCTTTGTATTTACTCCAGAGTAGATGGGTTAAATGTGGTGATGCTGAAGGAGATTAAGAAAAGGGGTCTAGGAGGAAGATGCTGAATTTACACCATCTGGCAAGGCAGTTTAGTGTGAAGCATGACACGTGGGGAGGCTTAATTCACTGTTAATAGGCCAATACAATTGTATGGATATACCTGCTACATTTATAGGGTAAGCTTGTTGCATAAGTAAATTCACCATTAAAGCTAGAAACAGATGCCTTGATTTTTCTAGAAGTTCCTTACAAAAGTGCAAACAAACAAAGCCATTCTCTCCTCTTTAAGCCCTAATTTGCTCTGAGATAGCCAACATACTTCTGTGCCGATCATTAAATCTCATCGTGTAAAGTACTCTCTACTCTTTGATCTGACCTGTATGAATATAGTAATAAATACAGGATGTATTTAATGTTTAAAAATTTTGCTGTATGTGAATCTATCCAGCTATCCATCTAGCTACAGTTAGCTGCTCAGATTTAGTTTTGCTAGTTTCAGGTAATGTACCTAAAAATAAATTCTAAGTAATATATTACTCATACTTACTAGGCTATCAAATATTTGTTTTAATTTTTGTCTCATGTTACAATATCTACTTTAAATAATAGTTAAAAACAAGGAGATAAAAGGTAACAAAATTCAGAGTGTCATTATTGCTATATCGTTCTACATTTAAAATGATAGTCATTTGTTTAACTGACTTTAATCTTTTGAATTAACCTGATAGTTTTCTATTAAAAAAAATTCTAATGATGCACGCTTCATTTCTAAACTCCAGATACAGGGATGTAGGAACAAAATCTAATAATTATATCTTTATTTTAGTAGACCTGTATTTTATTAAAGTAATATCACATTTTAATTATTACTTTAATTACATGAATCCATGGTCCTCTGCACAGTTTATATAGTCAAGGTTTTTCTACCCATTAAGGGGAAAATACCCAAATTATTAATGCTTACTTTTAGTAGTTGCTTTTATGTAGCTATCATTAAAAAGGTTTGTCATTGATATGAGCATTCTAAAAACACCTATGAAAGTTACAGAAAAATAGCTATTCATTATTAAGTACATGATTTACTGTTTTGTTTATAAATGATCACATACTCAGTAAAAAACTGTCAGAATGTCAACTTGATTATGGATGAAGTGTTCGGAGAACTTTGTGTTAAAACAAAGTCAGCCCCTAGTCACCAATATCGCTGAAAACTAGACACCCTACCCTGGAAGTAGAATGAGTGCTTCATATGGGCAGCCAGCTCCTTGTAAAGAAGGAAAGCAACAAGGACTAAAGTGAACCCGCTCCATTACTTCACTCACACTCATCAGACTCATCAACCCAAAGGCCATTTCTGGGACTTCCCTCATGGTGCAGTGGTTAAGAATCCGCCTGCCAATGCAGGGGACACGGGTTCCAGCCCTGGTCCGGGAAGATCCCACATGCCATGGAGCAACTAAGCCCGTGTGCCACAACTACTGAGCCTGCGAGCCACAACTACTGAGCCCTGTGCCACAACTACTGAAGCCCACGTGCCTAGATCCTGTGCTCCACAACAAGAGAAGCCACCACAATGAGACGACCACGCACCATGATGAAGAGCAGTCTTCACTCACCACGACTAGAGAAAGCCCACGTGCAGCAAGCAAGACCCAACACAGCCAAAAATAAATTAATTAATAAATCAAAGGCCATTTCTTGATTTAATTGAAGTATAATTGATTTACAGTGCTGTTAATTTCTGCTGTACAGCAAAGTGATTCATTTATATATATATTTTTTCTTTTTTTATATGCTTTTCCATTATGGTTTATCTCAGGATATTGAATATAGTTCCTTGGGCTGTACAGTAGGACCTTGATGTTATCCATTCTGTTTGTAACAGTTTGCATCTAACAACTATTACATATATTACATTCTCTATGTAGCAGTTTGCAAAGCCCAAACTCCCACTGCATCCCTCCCCCCTACCCTTGGCAACCACAAGTCAGTTCTCTGTGTCGGTGAGTCTGTTTCTGTTTTGTAGATAAGTTCATTTGTGTCCTACTTTAGATTCCACATATAAACTATATCATATGGTATTTGTCTTTCTCTGTCTGAATTACTTCACTTAGTATGATGATCTCTAGGTCCATCTACATTACTGCAGATGGCATTATTTTGTTCTTTTTTATGGCTGAGTAGTATTCCATAGCATATATGCACCACATTTTTCTTTATCCTTTCATCTGTCGATGGATATTTAGGTTGTTTCCATGTCTTGGCTATTGTGAATAATGTTGCTATGAACATAGGGATACATTTATCTTTTTGAATTATAGTTTTGTTTGGATATATGTCTAAGAATGGAATTGGAGGATCATATGGTAGCTCTGTTTTTAGTTTTTTGAGGAACCTCCATACTGTGTTCCATAGTGGCTGTACCAATTTACATTCCCACCAACAGTGCAGGAGGATTCCCTTTTCTCCACACCCTCTCCAGCATTTATTGTTTGTAGATGTTTTGATGATGGCCATTCTGACCAGTGTGAGGTGATGCATCATTGCAGTTTTGATTTTCATTTCTCTAATAATTAGCTGTGTTGAGCATCTTTCATGCCCAAAAGGCCATTTCTTATGTCCTATGAGAGAGTAATTGAGAGGCCGGAAGTGTTCCTCTAGTAGAAGATTCTTTTATATGAGAGAGCATATCAGGAACAGCAAATATATTCTTCTCCTCTAGTTTAAGGTTTAAAATAATTAATGGATACACATTTAATGTGCCCACCATTGTTTCTTCAAGAAATATGAATTTTATTAATGAAAATAATACACTTGGAATAATTTAATAGAATTAAAGTCGCCTTTTTCCCTTTTAGTCCATCTCATAGGATCTTTCTTTTAGAATTTTGGGCTTGTGAAAACTGTGATATCTTACAGTAATGTACGGAATTTCTTTTTTGGCAGGATAGTTTTGCAGTGCAACTGTATTTTAGGCACATGCTTTCTTGTTTTTTTCTTTTCTGTAAAAGCTTAAGGTTCTAAAAATATGTCATTTAGTGTATTTGAGGGGAGTTCTTAATGCATCATTTAAAAAAATTTTGAAGTGCATTGTGAAGAATTCATGATTATGGTAGTAAAAGCTAATGACGTCTGATATAACCTTTTCTGGATTCCTGATAAACTGTTCAAAGTAAATAACAGACTGAAATAATGTAAAATTTCAGCAGGCCTGGAAACTTAAATGTTTCTGGGTTAGTGCTACATAATAATAGTTCATAAGATGCGTTTGAAGCAATTTATAAGGTGCTAAATGTATAGTTACTAAGCTAATTATTTACTCAGCGTGAAAGTAAGTGTGGACCTAAAGTAGCTCTATAAAAAAGTTAAGGTGAAATCTTTAACTATATGAACCACTTTCCTGAAATGCTATTGCAGACTAAAGATAATCACACACCCTGAAATTATAATAGTTAAAAATAAGGTATTTTTTTCTAAAATATATTACATTTATGGTTGTGACATTAACATGTATTTATGATTCTTCACAGTATGCTTAAATGCTGGATGTATTATTTTTATATACATCTTTGAAAGAGCTCATACACACAATTTTACCAGTTAAAAAAGCAATAAATGCGGCCTGATTAAGTTAAGCCCACAGTGATCTAAAACATCTGCCATTAGTGATGCCTTGCTTACTGTTTTTAATCAAAGGTTCTTTACCACTATCATCAAGAGACGTAAACAAAGTTACTGAATATCATCTTGCCACTCTTTTCTTTATGGTGTGCATTAAAAACCCGTGAGACAGCAACTAATATAAAATAATTTGAAACATTCCTCTGAATTGTCCTAGAAATATCACAACACTCATTCTCCTTGGTTTGTTTTTTAATTTGCAAGCTATTCATAAATTCTATGCGGGGGGGGTACTGTGCAGCCTTATTTTTGCAAGTTAGCCGTTAATGATTGTTCTCATCCTGCTTATTTTGCCTTCTCCGTGATGCTTAATGATTGCAGTCTGTTTCATCACATCGTAGCTTGGCATTTTACTGCCTTATGTTGCCAGTTTTGAAAAGTGTTAAGTTCTCACATTTATTTTACTTCTTTAAAAAAAAAACCATAATTCGAGCAGTATGGTTAGAAATATATTAAATATTTATACGCAATATTAACTATTAATTCATATTAAGCAAAAGCAATTTAATATTTTCTCTCTCCTCTTGCCTGAAATGTTGGTTTTCCTCTGGAAAATTCCCCCCCCACCCCGCTGTATATTGTCTCAGTTGGGCATGCCGTTCATGGTGATGGCTCTAGCTAAATGGATTACCGTCCATCCTGAGCTCTATGCCAAGCCTGTCAGGAGAACTTCAGAACCGTATGTGTTTATTGACTTTATTTTTACAGCTTATATTTCACTGGTTATTTTGAGAATCAGAACACAGACATTTCAGTATTTAAAACTACCCTACACACGTCCCCCCTTTTATCTAGCGGGGGCCTCACACTCAGCATACCCACAAAAACTCATAATTTCCCCAATTCCTCAAGCTCATACCTACTGTGTTCTTCTTGGTCTGTGTCTCTAGTATCTACACCCCCAAAATTCAGAAATCTCAGAATTGTCTTCTCTCTCTCAAATCACCTCCAATTGGTCATTAACCCATATTAATTCTACCTTGTAAAAATCTCTGTGTTGCCATAACTGCAATTGTATTTCAGAACCTCTTCTCACTTGGATGGCAAAAATAGCCTCCTGTGGGGACAGCTTCTCTATATCTGCATGGTGGCCTCTTGGTGGATGAAAGACCACTTGCTTCTTAATAGAAGATAGAAACTTAGATGCTAGAGGAGGTTGTCTTTATCTAAGGACATTTCTGGAGATTGTGCTTCTGTGGCAATAGTTGAGGTGTCCGCCCAGCTACAGTGGTTGGTACCACACAAAAGGGCTCATTCTTTGTGTCCCTTGGGTCTCATTCTCTACCAGCGGCAGATCTGAAAGAAGGGAAAAGGCTCCCACAAAGAAGCAGTATTTCCTGCTTGTTTCAGAACGAGATGATTTTTAAGGAAAATAAAGCTTTGAAGAAATCTCAACATTTTGCATAATTTTGTCATTTCATATTCTTCTGGTGTTTTGTATTCTTGTAGAGTATCCTGTTGGGGGGGGGGGGAGATTGCCGTAGACCATTGGTTTCAGGGGCGCCTGATGGTTAGGTAGACTTTGCCACATGGAAGGAATAAAAAGGGACCTAAGAAGAGGAGTCCATTGGAGAGTAGAGCTTGAAGAAAGTGTTTGTGAAACAGTACTACTTACCTATTCTGTCTCCCGGGCTCCATATCCTTTGAAACTTTGTGTTGTCTGCAAAAAGCAAAGTCTAGCACCATTATTTACTGACTACCAATACCTGTTGACCCACACAGAAGCCATCAGTGCAAGAGGAAAGAATGTTGGGACATCGAGAGATGACATAGTAGAAAAGACAAATAATCTTTTCAATTACTCCTAGCCAGGCAAGGCAGCCATGTATAGACTGGATTAAATCAATGCTGGTAGGGGTTGGATGGTCACTCCAAGACATCTCTAATCTGATTTAGGAACCAGCCCTTGTGACACGGATTAGGATTACGGGTGATAAAGTTGTACTTCCCTCTAGAAGACCTTTGAAGAGACATCAGCTAAGTACCCGAAGTACTATATGAAACTATATAGCACATGAGTACATAAAGTACTCATGTGCTCTATGAAAGAACCACCATTGCTTATTTGCAGTACATTGGACTCAACAGTGTGTGGTGTTAGGGAGAATATTAGTGGCAGACAGGGAGAGCACAGCTGTTGACTGATGCGTGGCCCTTAGACAGATGGTGGGCATTTGTGAAAGGAAGGAAAAAGGGAAGGAGGGAAAAGAACAAAGGACACACACTCCTTTCAGAACTCTACCAAGACCTCTGAGGACAGGGTTATTCAACATTTCACTCCTTAGCCCTTACCTGATGTATGACTGAGAGTGGTTCTCAGAATAGTACCTGGTCTCCAAAACATAAAGCCCACGGATTTTGGTAAATCATACATTCGATGAACTTGAGAGAATATCTCATGGAGCTTACTTACAGGAGTGATTTCTTCAGGTCAGATGCCACCCTGTGGGTGAAACTTTATTGTGTAAAATTGAATTTTCTGAGACATGCACGTGAGGGAACAAAAGGGATAATAAGGAACATTTAAACCAATGGTTTAAAATTGTCTTCTTTGAACTTAATAACAGGATTGTTCACCTCTTCTTTGGGGCAAGTTCTACTTATATTTTGGTTCTTCTCTCAGTTTGGCTGCAACCAGCTTCCTTTTCTAGTCGCATTAACTTAGAAGTTGACTGACAGTGGTCATCAGTATTTCTCTTGCTGGAGTCTTCCTTCCTTCCTCCCTCCCCCTTCCTTCCTCCCTCCCCCTTCCCTCCTTCCTTTCCTCCTTCCCTCCCTCCCTCCCTCCCTCCCTTTCATGATGGGGTATTGACTAAGCAATTCAGGAATGCATTGTAGGGAGGCATGAAAGGATCGAGAGTGTGTACATATTTTTCTGATTATGATATTTGTATCATCTCTTTCCAGAGAGCAGCAAGATAGAATACTGGGGAGCAAATGGTCCCCAAATCTAAGCGGATCCATGTCTACCCTCTTAGCTGATATTGAAGGGACCAGTGACTTTATTTGGGAGGTTAATAGTTTAGAGGAATATCTACTTATGGAGGTATCTTTCTCCTTGTAGGGATGAGTTCCACTGTTGAAAATTAATTTTCATACAACTCACTCGTCATTTGGGTATAATATTTCCTGTTGTCCCTGTGTCGTGGAAGAGCAAACCTGATGGCCATCTTGTCTCCTTTAACTGCCTCTCTCATCACATGACTGAAACCCTCCACTGCCAAACTTGAGAACACACTGTATTTTCCCATGCCCCTCCCCCTCTCCTGCCCCCAACTCTCCTGGAGAATGTTCAGTGGAATCTGGTTGCAAGTTCTCTGTTTCTGTCTTATGGACTTTTCCATCGGCTGCCAAGTAACTTAGACATAGCATGGTTGCAGGCTTGTGTTAGGTGTATAGATTATGGTAAGGATTTATAGCTAGAGTACTCTGCATTCTGACCTTGTTTATTTTTTACAATAATCACATGTTTAACTTGCACCATCCATCATAGCTTACATACTTTTATATTCGATCTGAAATCTTCTCTGGAATAATAAGCAGAATAAATCAAAATAAATGAAAGAAGCTTTTTTTTCCACAAAAGAGGTTCATTATTTTTCTGCCTTTGAATTAAATTGACTAAGTTGCCCGGTTTTATGAATGATAAAAAGGGCTGTTACATTATTCTCAAACGTAAGTGCAACTAGTAGTAACTAAAGGCATAGTCATGAAATATCATCACATCCTGTGTTCAGAGCGTGTGCTTAAATGTAACCAATATTAACATTATGGTCTTTAAATTAGAATTTCAATTTTAGATACTTTAGAGCATGGAATGACTACTAGTTTAAACATACCAATGTGATTTCTACTTTTGAATAACCTTGAAATCTGGAATTATTTCTGAAATTTAGTGGTAAATATTCTGAGTTCCATTGTTGTCTAAAGAGCTTTCTTAAACAAAAACAAAAAACCCAAAACTGAAATCAACTGTACACCAATAAAAATTATGAAAAAGACCCTGTACTTTAAAAACCTGCAAAATATGATTTCTATTTTCTATTTCTATTTTCTATGCCAAAAAAGCTAATGATCAACTGGAATTTAATTTGTTTCTTCTTTTGGTAAAAATAAGTTGGTCCTTTTATGTCAATTATGTGCATTGATTCTGAGAGATAAAAAACGCTTCTTACCTTGAGTATTTTGCTGTAGTTATGGCTGTTGTTTTTATATGTTGTATCTGAATAGTCTGAAAATAATTAGTTCTGTCAGAAGAGGTCCCTTCTCATACTCTTTTATCCCACATCTGATGTATGAGAAAATAGGGGTTAAAGGAGAGACCCAGCTCTGGCTCTCTCACATGTTTTTGCTTCATTTCTTCTCAAAGGCTGTAATCTGTGTTCGCCTCTAGGTAATCAACCCCCAAAGAATGTGTGTTACGCCTGTGATAACAGTAGGACAAAATAACTCTACTTCTTTTTTTGCTTTAACTTATTTTGGGATTTTCCTACACCCTCCACATATATGGATAATACATTTCATTGGGCATATGTAATTTACTGAGCTTTGTTATTACTGTGAAACCCAATTATTGGAGAGAAAGAAAGATTGCTCCCATAAATACTCTCGTGTTAATCTTGTTTCAGCCTAGCATCACAGGTATGGTGCCAGGCATAAGGCATGCTTGCTAGGGGCAAGGTAGGAGGGAATTTTGTCAGGTGTAAGAGAGATGCTTATACAGCCCGACAAATTCAAGAAGCAGATTGTGCCATTTTTAATCTTTTGCTCTGTATTTTTATTTGTCTCGTTAATGATAGAGGGATGAATAATAGATAATGAAAATTTCAAAGTAATACGAATAGCTGCATGTTTATTAAATGAGAATAGGTGGGGTGATTTTAAAACTACATTTTAAATATTGGGCTTCTGAATGCACTCGTTTGAAGAGCTGTGCAACTGAGAAGAGTTGAAATGTTTAGTTAGATTTATAGGCAGAGATTGAAATACATTTTATACTTAGAAGTATACTTGATCAGCAATTATAACTATGCTATATAAGTTCTTTATTCATCTATTTTGTCACCAGCCTACGTGGCTGTATAGCACATTGTACCTTCCTTGAAATATTCGAATGACTTGCTTTTTATACTCTTAATTACAGCAGATTAACGATGTATATTTATGTATAGCTATCTAATGATGTATATTAACTGCAACAATCCAAAAGTTAAAACTTCTGTAGGATTTAGAATATGTGGAGGTTTGAAGGTACCGAAGGGTCTTTGAATCTTGTACCTATTTCTTCCTCCTCCTTATAAAGGAAAATTTCAATCTCAGCAGAGCCTATTGAACTGAGGTTGCCCCTCTGAAATTTCCTACCATAGCTCGTTGTTGTTGCTGAGATAAAATGTTCCGAGTGTATGAAGGTATACATTCCATTATACATTGTTTTACTCTATTCTCCTCCATTATACTGAAGCAGATAGTTTGTGCTTCTAATTATCTTATGTTTGTGGATGTTTCATGTGTTTGTACAACTTCTGTGATCTTTCCCGCTTCTCAGCATCACTGAGCCCAAGTAAACCCATCTCCTTTTCCAAACTTCAGCATAACATAACTGTCCTCTTTGATATTTTAAATTTTTATTTTATTTTGGAGTATAGTTGGTTGACAATATCGTGTTACTTTCAGGTTTACAGCAAAGTGATTCAATTATACATATACACGTATCTAATTTTTTTTCCCCAATTCTTTTCCTATTTAGGTTATTACAGAGTATTGAGTAGAGTTCCCTGTGCTCTGCAGTATACAGTTCCCTGTATACAGTATCTATACAATAACCTTGTTGGTTATCTATTTTAAATATAGCAGTGTGTACGGGTCAGTCCCAGACTCCTAATCTGTTCTCTGTGAAATCTTACATTTTGAGATAAGTCTGCTGCTGGTCTCACAGATAAATTATCTCACAAAATAATGAACACTTAAACTATTAGGAATTATGTACTGGGTTGAGAAACATTAGAGTCCATCGCTGTGCAATGATCATTTTCACTTATTAAGGGAACTACTCAATAAATATAAGGTATGTAGCATAAATCTGAAAACCCTTTTCTCGTGTTGTAATGCTAAGTTAGGCAGAGTATTTTATTTTTGAAGATACGTTTTAGTCTGAGTTGCGAATTCTGAATCAGACGGAGGTGAAGCATTTGGCTCATAAAGAGTCTCCCACCTCAATCCGCTTTATATATCTGGAAACCATCTTAGCTTAGTCACACATTTTATAAAACATACAGAAACATAAGCAGTGCCTCTGTTTTGAAGATCGCAGGTGCAACTGGTATAAAATTCTTGAGTTTCTTCTGTGCGCTTGTACAGCTGTAGTTGGTAGTATACGGTTCATCAAGTTCTTGGTTATTTTACAAATTTGAAATTTGACAGGCCTATACCAATTTCCCGTAAATGATGGCAAGTCTGAAGGTGGTCTGTACACAGTTCTTTTGAATTTCTGCCCAGACGTGTTTAGTGCGTCTCCACAAGGTCTCTCTGTGGTTCCAGTTCCAGGATCTCGATTGTGTGCTGGACAGAAAGAACGACAAGAGCAGAAGTGAAACCAGCAGAGAATGCTACTTTTCACGGGCTCCTCCAGAAGCCTACAGGGGCTTTCTTGTGCATCTGATTTATGGCAGATCGCGTTCATAGAGCTCCTCTAGTGGCAACACAAGTACTTTCCATCTCTCTCTCTCTCCATGTGTATCTAACGATATATAATCTATATGTATTTCCATATCATCTGTGTATCTCTATCTGGGTCTATATCCATATTGTATTGGTGCCCTGAAGGATGTCTGCCGATAAGGAAACAGGAGAGTGTCAAGTGTGGAATTGTACGGGTAACTGGCCAGTCTTACTAATTGAGCCTGTAATGCATGAAGCCTATCAGTACTGTTTATACTCCAAGAGGTCCGGCCCCATGTCTTTGTTACTGTATCTCAAACACCTAGGGGAATGCTCAGCCATATCATAGGTACTAAGTACATATTTTTGAAGAAAGAGTGAAGGAATGGGTGCTTGTTTTAGAGTATAATGCCTTCAGCGTCTAACAAGGCAGACTTCTTTTTTTCCCTCATCCTTCCTTTATTTTCTTTCCGACATTCTGTTGCACAATGTGGCGATGGTAGATAGGCAGATGGGTTTCCGCTTTCACGGCAAGTGTGTGTGGGGGACACGCGTCAGTTGCACTCAGGGTGCCTAGACAAGTGGATTTTGAGATGAACGTTTTTGGATCACAATCGGATCTGACTCCCTCGGCTCTCAGTAGTTTGAATTGTTGCAGTCATGGAAAGGTGTTGAATATTAATGAGTTACCTGTATTCACCTGCTAGAGTCATTAGCTATCAGTACAGAAAATGACCGTAGAGTTTACTCCGCTGCCTTACAGATGAGAAAATACTCGAAGTTAACAATCGTACGTTTTGTTTTACTTGGAATAGTTTCTGCTTATTGCTTTTGAAGTAGCTTAATTATTCAGATATAAAGACTGCTAGTTGTCATGGCACCATGTGCTCGCCTGGCTCAGAAAGGACCTGTCAACATTTATACAATCACGATGTGCAGAGCTGCGAAAGTAACTGTGGGTCTCTCAACTGCTGGTCTAACCTTCCCTCTGTAGTGTAGTAACCCTATAAAGTGAGCATTTACTTAAAATGCTTGTGAATGAAATTCACATTGGGAGTTTCTTTAAAATTCCAAGTGCCTGGGAGACACTTCCCTGAGAATCGGATTCAGTGTCTGAATGGGGCCCATGCAGTGGCATTTTTAACAAGAACCCTGAATGATTCTGATGCAGGGGGTAGACAGATCGCAAACTGAAAAACACTAAAATAAATGAAATGAGGCTTACTTTTTACAGCTCCTCGAAGAGCTCATGAAAATTCTTAGCAAGTAGAAACCTAGAAAAAAAAAAAACATGACCATATGAAGCTAAAGACAAGTGTTTTTCTGATTTAAAAAATCAAGAGCACAATGTGTAAATATGAATAATCGTGCTAATGTTCAGCATAGCAGTGCATATGCCTAATGTGCTTCATTAAAGCATACATTTTATAAACTCCATGCCGCTTGCATAGTTAAGCTATGTAATCTAATTGCACTAGGACTGGAATTTTCACTGCAGACTACCAGCTGTGGCTGCTGTCCAAAGGAGAGCTCTGTTCCAAGAGCTCAACTCTCGCTGCTTTATTTCATGGAGCATTTAATTGGCTGCTCAAGATTATACTGCAGTGAGCATTAATCAGCTTTTAAATATTTGCCTTAAATCATAATCTATTCGGAATTTTTATTTTGATGCACAGAAAAAATAGAAGAGATAGCTGAGGAAGAGAGAAGAGTTGATTTATGTAAAAGTAATAAAAATATGTTGCCAGGAATCATGCCATTTGCTTTAGAGATATTTTCTTTAATTTTCAGGCTAACCCTATGGGAGATATTATCTCCATTTTAGAAATTAAGACTCAGGGAGATAAAATAATAAATCTGTGTCTCACTGAAAGTAAGAATTGAAAACCAAGATCACCTTTTCCAAATTGTGTGTTCTTAACACATTGTGGTCTCTGCCCCTCTCAATCTAACTTATTTCTCTATCTATCCATCCTGTCCCCCTGCCCCAACTGCTTTCCTAATTCTCTACTTTCCTACAACTCACCTATCCAAGCATCATCCTTTAATTGAAAATAGAATTGTTAGCAGGTGTTTTAAAATTTTTACCAATAAGTTCTATCCAAACTAGAAGTTCTATCCTATGAAGAGTCATAAACTTTTAAAGTGGGACTGTTACTTTCACAAACCATTGAAATCTCTGCCATTCTATGTGAGGAAACTCAGGCCCAGGAAAATTAAGCAACTTTCTTACACTGGCCTATTAGGTTATTGGCAGAGCTTGAATATAATTAAGTCTCTTGACTCTTAGTACATTTTTCCTCTGGAACTTTAGGTTAAAGACTACTGGTAAAATTTTAAATGAGCTAAAGTATAGCACTTAGGTAACTAAAAGAAGAAGAATCTATTCACAGAGTCAGTTTGTTTCATAAGATATTCATTGGAAAGAATAACTTCTACACATCACAGGCACTTGCAAATTCCAGAATTAATATGGTGCTTCCTAGAGATGGATGCTGTTATTGTAGTAGAACAGGCTGCGTTTCTGAATGACACTGGCCCGATTATAAGGTATGCATGTCTACAACATGTTCTGCTAAGATGGAGTTTCCTCTAGTGTTAGATTTGGATAAACCAAATTATGTCTGGCAGTTTTGAAGAGGCGTAACAATAGATTAACCATTTCTAGGGTGTATTATGCACCAGTCTAAAATTTTCACGTATCAGTACTAAATAGTATGGAATAGAAATAATATTTATCAGGGACCTAGTATTGTCAGTTAACAGGAAGGATGCTTTACGTGTGATATTAATGTCAGCCCTGGCAACCATTCTCTAAATAAATATATATTTTAGTAATGATCACAATATTTTGTTACTTATTTGATATTAGTGTCTTCATTTTACCAATTTCTAAACTAAGATTGAGAAGAGGTAACTTCCTCAAGAGCACATAGAGAGGATCACATGAAATGTTACCTGAATAAGAAAACTCTATATCATTCTAGCATGCATCACAATATAGTGGAATACTGCAGGAAACACATATTTATCACAGAACAACATGCCAAAGAAAGTAAATTCAGTGGTTTGAATTGCAGTTAATAATTAACTTAGACTAGTTTTACAGTTATTAAAATAGTCACATTAACCATTTTAAAAATGATGGTTCTGTGGTTTCTTCTCCAAAAGACTTCTTAACCTCTATCATAATATTCAACTGTATACAAAATTCAAATATTTGTGAAACCTATAAAAATACTTCATTGTTCTATATTTAGTGTTTTAAGCAACCTCCATACTGTTCTCCATGGTGGCTGTATCAATTTACATTCCCACCGCAGTGCAAGAGGGTTCCCTTTTCTCCACACCCTCTCCAGCATTTATTGTTTGTAAATTTTTTGATGATGGTCGTGCTGACATGTGTGAGGTGATACCTCACTGCAGTTTTCATTTGCATTTCTCTAATGATTAGTGATGTTGAGCATCCTTTCATGTGCTTGTTGGCAATCTGTATATCTTCTTTGGAGAAATGTCTAGTTAGGTCTTCGCCCATTTTTCGATTGTGTTGTTTATTTTTTTGATATTGAGCTGCATGAACTGCTTGTGTACTTTGGAGATTAATCCTTTGTCAGTTGCTATGTTTGACCCAGCACTCCCACTACTGGACATACACCCTGAGAAAACCATAATTTAAAAGCGTCATGTACCACAGGGTTCATTGCAGCTCTATTAACAATAGCCAGGACATGGAAGCCACCTAAGTGTCCATCGACAGATGTATGGATAAAGAAGATGTGGCACATATATACAACGGAATATTACTCAGCCATAAAAGGAAACAGAATTGATATATTTGTAGTGAGGTGGATGGACCTAGAGTCTGTCATACAGAGTGAAGTCAGAAAGAGAAAAACAAGTACTGTATGCTAACACATATACATGGAATCTAAAAAAAAAAATGGTTCTGATGAACCTAGGGGCAGGACAGGAATAAAGACACAGACCACAAATGTAGAGAATGGACTTGAGGACACAGGAAGGGGGAAGGGTAAGCTGGGACTATGTGAGAGAGTACCACTGACATATGTACACTACCAAATGTAAAACAGATAGCTAGCGGGAAGCAGCCGCATAGCACAGGGAGATGAGCTCTGTGCTTTGTGACCACCTCGTGGGATGGGATAGGGAGGGTGGGAGGGAGACGCAAGAGGGAGGGGATATGGGGATATATGTATACATATAGCTGATTCACTTTGTTATACAGCAGAAACTGCCACAACATTGTAAAGCTGTTATACTCCAATAAAGATGTGGAAAAAAAAAAAAAACTTCATTGTGTTTAGTGATGTAATAACTGCTGTGGGTTTTTAAGAGGATCTTGAAGCCAGAATTTAAATCAAGAAGTTTAGGAAATTGGTGGAATTGTCCTTCCTAAACTTTTGAAATCTTTCATGAAAATGATTTTATATTGCTGTATTTAAAATACTAGCTGTTTTAGGGTTCTCCAGAGAAACAACCTGTAATAAATATGTGTATGTATGTGTGTGTATGTATATATAGGTATGTTTTGCAGGAGGTCTTTTCTGTGTGGAAGGGGGAGATGTGAATAAGGATAGTAAGGAAACTTTCTCTTTTATTCTTCTGGCAATGTGTAATCTTTTCCTAATTAAGATGAGTGCTGTCACTCACCCACTTTGGAGAAATAAGGCAAGAGCTGGTGGATGTAGGCAAGTTAACTTTCCTCTGGCAAAGGTCTCCACCAGGAAACAAACACAGTAGAGGAGATGGGTGAGCCCTAGACGCCATAGTCCCACGTGGACAAGGCTTACACGGAAACCTGGGAGTTCCTGAGACAAAGATTACTCTTCTCATCTTGGAGATTCCATCACTGCCCTGGTAACTTTCTCCAGCATTTAATCCTTCTGACTGTGTGGGAGTTGAAAATTCAATTTAGAAACAGAAATTTAATTTAGCTTTATAAAGAGAAATTCACACCTCTACCTGAAACTCTTAGCAATAATAAGATAAATGTTTTCTAAATGCAGGGTCCTAAGTTATGATCTCAACAACTTGGATTAAAGTAGGAGGATAATAATAGTTAATGTATTTTTTTTTTCATTTACTGCACTCACTCCTTTATTCAGAAAACATGATCCATTATCTGCTGTGTGTCAAGAACTCGGGTGCCCTAACCACACCTTGTCTATTTACCAGATGCTACAGCTTCTGTTACCTGATTTTTGAACCCCTCCCAGGGATAAATACCACCAGTACTAATAATAGGTTTATAGCACTATTAAATACTAAAGGTAATATATTGATTTGTGATCATGAGGTATAACAATTTAATGCAGTTAATGGAACAGATGATTCTTGTCTGATGATTGAACTCATTGGACATTATTTGATATTTAACTTCACGTTTTTATTTGGATACAAAATATCTAGTTTTTTTAAACGATGAAAATGATTTAGTCTGTGGACTCCTGTTCTACGAAAATAAGTGATATGCTGTGGAAAGAAAAGCCATACTCAAATACCCGAACACATCTGGCCCTACTCACTTCATTGGTCTCTTCCCTGCATTTTAGGCTACTTTTTCTTCATAAAGCTCTTCTGTTTGATACCAACATTTCCTGCTGTTTTGGGGGTGCAGAGTGAAGATGGATTGCGAATTAGTAGTTTGATTGACCCAATACAAAAGCACAGTAACCATCGCACAGTAAAGTTTTATTATTGGCCTTTTCTGCCTTCGTTTTTTGTTTCAAAATTATAACTGGATATTATATTTTTCTCTTCCATTTTTGAGAAAGTCTCCTTAACAATTCAACCAATATTTTTTAAACCCCTCCACTCATGATGTGCTTTAAGTCCGTGTTTGCCAAATACTGGTCTCTAGGTTGGTGCTATCCTGGGTTTGCAGTATTATGGGGTATTGGAGTAAAAATACAGATTTTAATCACCACACACCTGCCACATGTTTGGGATGGGGGCATGATATGGTATTACTGAGTTCGATTTCATAAGATAATAACTGCAATTGATAAACGTAAGAGTCACGAGGGTTTCTCGTGGGAAGCAACCGTCTCCCGGCATCCACCCTATGTGCTTTCTGTATTATTCACCAGAGACCATAACTTATTGTCATTCGTTTTTTTACCTCTCCTAGTGATTAACTCTAAAGTTATTAGTAGTATATTTATATCATTATTGTTAAATTGATAACTTAAAATATTACCCATTGATTTTCCATCACAAAATATCTGTGACATGTTATTTGATATGAGAATGACTTGACTTCCTGGTAGCTGAACCCCTCATTTCTTTTGAACATCCTTCTCCAAATTTTTACATCTGGTTAGAATGGTCTTTCTTCCAATATAATATCCAGGAAACTACTACAACCAGAGACTTTAGCCTGAGAATGAAGCCAGTTTGTGGCAAGCAGAGTAGAAGTATAGAAAGAAAGTAGTTTGTTGTGATGTACTTTGCCCGAATGCCATGTCTCACCAAACTTGAAGCTCCACCTGCAGACTTTATTTTACAAGCCATTAAGCTATATTTATTCTTCAGTTTGAACTAGCTTTTTGTAATTGTCAAGTAGTTATGAATTGATTCACTTGGATGACTCAGTATTAAAGATAATTATTTCGAAATCTGTTGATGAATTATATTAGATACAAATAAAATATTTTTGAGGAAGCCTTGTTAAATACAATTACATTTGAAAAGTAAACATATTACAATATCTAGGAAACGTCATTAAAAGAAGGGGATCAAAACCTGCAAATATTAAAGTATTTTTAAAAGCTAAAATAATGCAACATGACTGATGTCCTTAACAGAAGAAAAGAGAGAAATAGAGACACAGGGACAGAGAGATTTCTTAGAGAATGCACCAGAACCATAATCCAAAGTAGAAAACTTTGTTAAATTGGACATCTTCAAAATCGTCTGCTTTCCAAAAGACACTGTTATGTAATGAATAAGCAAGAAGATGAGCAAAAGAATAAGAAATATATTCATAAATTATATACCCTATGAAAGACTTGTATCTATACTATATAAAGATCTGTACAAACTTATAAGAAAACAAAGACCCCAATGCAAATGTGAACAAAAGATCTGTACAGAAACTTCAACAAAGAAGATATATATACAAGCGACAAATAAGCACATAAAAAGATGCCCTATATCATTAGTCACTGGGGAAATGGAAATTGAAAACGTAACGTGATACAACCAGGCACCTATTAAAATGGCTAAAATTAAAAAGACTGATCATACCAAGTATTGGTAAGGATTTGGAGGGACTAGAATTCTCATACACTGCTGGTGGAAATGTAAAATGATAAAATACTTTGTCGAAGAGTGTCATAAGAAATCAAGTGTATGCCTTCTATATGATCCAGCCAATTCATTCCTACATATTTACTCAAGAGTAATCATGGGATATGAAGTATTGTGTATAGATGTTCATAGGAGCTTTATAGGAATTAGACAAGCTGGAAACAACCCAATGTCTCTTGGGTAAATTAACCAACAAACTGTTATAGCTACATGATAGAATATGACTCGGACATGAAGTGGAATGGATCATTGATAAATATCACAAGATGGATCAGTCTCAAAATAATTATGATGAGTGAAGAAGTTAGCTAAAGATACTTAATTTATTCCATTTATATAAAATTCGACAAAATGGAGACTAATCCATAGTGACAGAAAGCAGATCAGTGACAGCGTAGGGACAGCGTGTGAATGTGACAAGGGACGGGAAAGAGGGATTATAAAGAGTTTCGAAGGAAACTTTAGGAAGTGATTTATATCTTCATTATCTTCATTGTGCTGATGGATTTATGTTTGTGTACATATATCAACATTTATATTACACACTTTTAAATATATGCAGTTTATTGTACATTAATTATATACCAATAAATCAGTTAAATAAATCATTAAATAATTTTGAAATTTTCCTGCTTCTGTCTTGAAAAAATAATCTGGAAATATACTTCCAAAATAATAGAGAAATATTTAGCAAGGTATATTAAAGTTACTAGTTTTACATTTTACAGGAAAACATTGATTAATAACTTATTTTTTGAGTCAATCCTTAGCAACTCATATGATGTTTTTGTGTTTGAATGTTCTTTTTCTTTCTTCCATTTTTTGTTTGTTTTTTTTTCTTTTTCTCAGGAAGTCTTAAACCTCAATATCTAAGGATAGTTTTGTTTTTGTTGAAGTACAGTTAAATTTCAATACTGTGTTAGTTTCAGGTGTACAGCACAGTGATTCAGTTATATATATATAATATATTCTTCTTCACATTCTCTTCCATTATAGGTTACTAAAAAATATTAAGTATAGTTCCCTGTGCTGTATAGTAGTTCATTATTGGTTATTTATTTAATTTATAGTAGTGTGTGTATGTTAATCCCAACCTCCTAATTTATCCCTCCTCGCCCCCCCGCTTCCTGGTTGGTAACCATAAGTTTGTTTTCTATGTCTGTGAGTCTCTTTCTGTTTTGGAAATAAGTTCATTTGTATCTTTTTTTTTTCTTTTTAGATTCCCCATATAAGTGCTATCATATATTTATCTTTGTCTAACTTAGTATGATAATCTCTATGTCCATCCATGTTGCTGCAAATGGCATTATTTCATTTTTTATGGCTAACATTCCATTTTGTGTGTGTGTGTGTGTGTGTTTGTGTGTGTATGTATACACCAGGTCTTCTTTATCCACTTGTCATTGGACATTTAGGTTGCTTCCATGTCTTGGCTATTGAGGTATAATTGACATACAGCGCTGTATAAGTTTAAGGTGTACAGCATAATGATGTGACTTACATACGTCATGAAATGATTATCATATTAAGTTTAGTGAACATCCGTCATCAGTTTTAATTTTTAAATTTGGCATTTGACACATCAACACATTTGGCAGTCCACACTCATATTAAGTCTGACTTAATGAAGCATGATTGTATATACTTTCACACTGTAAACAGTATTTGGATAAGTGGTGAATAATCTGTTTGAATTTTAATTCTGCCCTTGATATTACTCAGATGCATTGGGTCTTGTTGAAATTTTGAAAAGAAAGGGTAAACATTTACTAGGGGAAATTGGCCATCCACGTGGCCTCAATACGGGAAGTCAACATGGATGCAATATTTTTCCCTGCATGTCATTCTTACGATAGTAATTAATCCTACGGAACTAATGTTGAGAAACAAGGCCACACATGGACATTAATGTGACTGACACCCTTACAGCCCAATTATTTTTTCCTTTTATGCTCTTGGTTCTATTGCCTAAGACCAATAGAAAGTATAAATTCTGCCCTCAGCCACTCTTATTGCCTTAGTTCTTACGTCCCCTTAAAAGGTAACATTTATTCCTTTGTTCTCTGTAGCTTATGTTAATTTTTTGGTTCCACATCAAGATTCCTTGTAGGCATGAACTTGAATTTTTCTCCTCACTTATTCAAACACTAAGAGCAAGTTGTCATCATAAAGACATCACTTTGCCATTTTTTTCCTGAGTTATTTTTGTTTGCCTGTTGAAATTTATGCATCTTTTTCTAAGTCTCTGCTTTTGTTGTTGGCCCATCCCATTCAATACCACCACCTTACAATGCCTCTTTATTTTCACAGTATGATATACAAAACATAAACACATGACAAACGTTGTGAGTTTGCCTAATTTGATTTGGGAAAAGAAATTGGGTCGTTTATCTTAGTGAATTTAAAATATGGTTTCAGTTAAGTGTGTTTATTATTTTTTGGTGAACATTAAAAATTGAGACAAGCCCTGATAGCCTAGCTTTAAAAAAATTTTTTCCCCATGACTCTGCTACTGCATAATTAGGGTGCCTCTCTACAGTCAACAATGCTCCTGTATTATCAGTATAGATTTATACTGATTTTTAAGGCTTCATGATATCTAACAATCACAGAGACGGGTGAATTATAAGACTAATTAGATGCACCATTTTTCTTTTATAAGATTTGCATTGTCTCAAAACCTTTCTAAAGTGCTAATTGCTTAAAATCCATCATGGTTGAGTTTATTATTTTTCATAGTTTAATGTATATTGATTTGAGTGGGGAGGATTTCAGCGATGTAGTATGAAGCAAGAAATCCCAGTCTTCCAAAAGATCATCAGTACCTGGGGAAGCTGTTTGGAATTGAATCTCTCACCAAAATTATATCATAGTCTTCAGACATTTCTATGAATTTTATAGATAATAAACACAGTGAGCAATGAAGGGCAAGGATAAAAGGCACAAAGGGTCAGGAGATACAGGTCTCAGGGTGGACTTTTGTAATCAGACATCATGTTGTTGGGTGCAGGAATAAGGCCAGGGAGACATTACAGCCTTGGTGAGGCTTCTCCCTTTAAGCAAGATCAGTGCCCCAGAAGACGTGTAAGGTGTCAGAAGTCAGACCCAATGCTGCTGGCAAATGCAGAAATGAGATTCCGGGTTCCAAGGGGGGAGATCTAGATAGCGTGCCACCATGCACCACAGTTATCACACCAGAATGGTCTCTCTTGCCCCAAAGGCTGACCTGGAATCTTCTGTCTGGGTCTTCTTTGAACATGTAGTTGGGGGACTTTGAACTGTGTCCAATGTAACTCTTGAGCTGTTCACTACTAGCTTAGGAGCAGTGGAAAAAAATTGAACCTTATATATTTCTTCTACAAGGATATGTATAATAGCTGATTATCTCAAATTAAATGTGGAAAGGAAAAGAACCAATCACAAACCATTACCTCAAGCCTTTTATTTATTTATTTATTTTTTAAGCCTTTTATTTAAACATTGCAACATAAGAACAGTTTAGATGACTGTTTTATGGGGAGGGAAGTGTATTAAAGATTTTTTAAGGCAGGATTGAGGAAGGTGGTCATGGTTTAGGTTTATTCCAAGAATCACTCACTGTTCAAATTCTTAAACTATGGGGAAATAGAAGTTGTGTTATTCATAGGGTAAGATGCAGAGACAGCAAGATGTGGGCCCTAGTTAAACACCTGTTGGTCTGTCAGTTGGGATTTAGTGAAAGTGGTGGAAAGGGACAGTAGAAACTGAGGTATTGCAGAGGCCAGTGTCACGTTTTAAGGTCTTGGGTTCTTCCTTTTGGACACCATTAGCTTAAGGGATAATATTCTTAGGCCAGTTGTCAAAGTCCAGGTTGTCACCTCTATCTGAGATTTCCATTAGTGACAGTCATGACCTTTGGCAATTATTGAATTGTGAGAGCATTCAGCAGCTCTTCATATGACTTTTGTATTTCTTTGGCCATTTAAGACTGTAAGTAGTATGTAAGGTAGGACCCTCAAGCCTTGGAGCAACCAGAAATAGAATCATTAATTGGTCCTGAAAGGTTGCCCACTGGTCCCACTGTTTTACTTGGTTCTAATCATAAAAAGACATTCCGTCTCCCATCTGGATTCCCTGATTCAGGTGATCCAGGGAGTGGTAGGAGAGCCAGGTTGTCAAGATTTTTTCTGTGTGTCCTGTCAGTGAGGTATTTTCAAAACAGCGATGAGTACTCCTTAGAAATGAAAGCATCAGAATTAAAAAGAAAAAAAAAATGGTTTTGATCCTTATTAGTTAATAATCTGGAACTTTAACCCAAAAGAAGGAACTGGGAGAAGGAGAACAAAGAGAACGAGACAAAGAAGCCATGGTAGTCAGAGGTGTTCTGGAGCCGTAGATCAGGAATTTTGGATAGCACGTGTTGCTTCGTCAAGGTTCTTTGGAAAACTGTCTCTTTTATGATTTGTCTTTTTCTAAAGAATCCTGAAAGATTCTGTTACATGTCTCCCATTAGTATGGAGGTACGAAAAAAGAATTTATGTAT
Organism: Kogia breviceps; assembly: GCF_026419965.1. NCBI lineage: Eukaryota > Metazoa > Chordata > Mammalia > Artiodactyla > Physeteridae > Kogia > Kogia breviceps. The sequence goes on along the minus strand of NC_081324.1, from coordinate 6,249,136 downwards.
AATGCCTTTTAACTGAGACATGACTGCAAAGTTCAGTTCTTGGAGTTTTCATGATGGCGGTGATCATGATTAAGAGTGCCTGATAAAGTCTCTTTAAATGAAATCCAAGAACACCCTTGTGTTGTCATTTTCAGCAAAGCCCGTTATCTGGGCAGAAGCTGATTATAACTGTTGATTACAGACCTGGGCATATTGCACCAAATCTCTACAGTAATTGCTCAGCTAATTATGCAAGATCTCATTTGGGGGTAATATTTGTCCTTTCAATTTCCATTGATGATTGAGAATGATAAGGACAACTGAATTTCTGGGTGATTAACGGTATCTTGTAAAATTCTGTACTTACAGTGTCTATAAAATCGATACCTCTCTAACTGGGTAAGTACGTTGGTTTGTCCCAAGTTGGAAATACATAGTGTGGAAAAAAAAAAAAAAAAAAAGATAGTGGTAAGGCAGTTGTTTAACAAGGAAAACTTACTAACCATCCAGAAAATAGACAACAATGAGACGGTCTTTATATCCATTTGAGTGTGACCACTCTATAAAATTCATCTACAGATGTTCAAAAGTACATTAAAGCCTGTATCCCTGTTTATGTTCTACCTTTACAATTTGGATAGGGTTATTAGTTTGGCAGGTAGAATGTGTGCTAGAAATATCCTCAGTAATTTTCACTAAAACTGTTGATGTGGATTTAAGCTTGCAGCCGGTTTTTCTCTGAACATTCTTGCCATTGAGCTGCACCAGCCAGCATGAGCAAAATGGAAGAGAGTGGACTCCTCTCTTAAGGAATATTGCACACAATTGATTTATAGGATTGTTGTTCATGATAACTCGTTGTCAACCGGTGAGACTGCCGATAGATCTCCATGGCCTTTTGATTTATATTATGAAGCACTCTGTAATGGCCACTGATTTTTCTCTGCTTGAGATGTGCATTAAAATCTAGAAACAATTAATGATACATTCAGGTGCTTCCCTGGTGGCGCAGCGGTTGAGAGTCCGCCTGCCGATGCGGGGGACGCGGGTTCGTGTCCTGGCCCGGGAGGATCCCACGTGCCGCGGAGCGGCTGGGCCCGTGAGCTGTGGCCGCTGAGCCTGCGTGTCCGGAGCCTGTGCTCTGTAACGGGAGAGACCACAGCAGTGAGAGGCCCGTGTACCGCAAAAAAAAAAAAAAAAATTAATACATTCAGTTCTTTACCGGTCTTTGTGCTTCAACATGTGTGTTCTTTAGCTTGAGAGGCAATCACTAAAGTTATTGTACAGATACATTTTATTTGTATGTGGTGAAACTATGAAAACTGAACTTCTCTTGATTTGTCAGGTCACTTTTTCCCATGGCAAGTTCTCATGATAGTTACCAGTTAATTAAAAATGAGAGAATGCCAAAAAACTAATTATTTTTATTATTCTTCCATTTTTAAGGTAAAGGGGCTCATCATTATATTATCTGATGGAAACTCAGAGGAAGATTTAGGTACAAATAACAAATTTATAGTTTTGGTCTTTTGGATTTGGATTCTGAATTTGGAAAAAGTAAAATCAAGAACTGACAGAGGAGTACAGATATGCGCATAAATATATATGAGTATAACATTTTTTATTGACATATAGTTGATTCACAATATTGTGTTAGTTTCAGGTGTACAACAAAGGGAATCGGTTATACATACTTACATATTTTTTCAGATTCTTTTCCATTATAGGTTATTATAAGGTATTGAATATAGTTCCCTGTGCTATACAGTAGGTCCTTGTTGTTTATCTGTTTTATATATAGTAGTTTGTATCTGTTTATCCAAAATTCCTAATTTATCCCTGTCCCCCCTTCCCCCTTGGTAACGATAAGTTTGTTTTCTATGTCTGTGAGTCTGTTTCTGTTTTGTAAATAAGTTCATTTGTATCTTTATTTTAGATTTCACATATAAGTGACATCATATGATATTTGTCTTTCTCTCACTTACTTCACTTAGTATGATCATCTCTAGGTCCAACCATGTTCCTGCAAATGGCATTATTTCATTCTTTTTTCTGGCTGAGTAATATTCCACTGTATACATATGTATCACATCATCTTTATCCATTCATCTGTTGATGAATATTAAGGTTGCTACTACATCTTGGTTATTGTGAATAGTGCTGCTATGAACATTGGGGGTGCATCTATCTTTTCGAATTCGAGTTTTCATCTTTTCTGGATATATGCACAGGAGTGGGATTGCTGGATCATATGGCAACTCTATTTTTACTTTTTTAAGGAACCTCCATATTGTTCTCCATAGTGGCTGCACCAATTTACATTCCCACCAAGAGTTTAGGAGTGTTCTCTTTTTCTCCACACCCTCTCTAGCATCCTTATTTGTAGACATTTTGATGATGACCATTCTGACCTGGGTGAGGTAATACCTCATTATAGTTTTTTTTGGTGTTGTTTGTTTGTTTGTTTGTTTGCGGTACGCGGGCCCCTCACTGCTGTGGCCTCTCCCACTGCGGAGCACAGGCTCCGGACGCGCAGGCCCAGTGGCCACGGCCCACGGGTGCAGCCTCTCCACAGCATGTGGGACCCCCCACGGACCGGGGCACAAACCCGTGTCCCCCGCATTGGCCGGCAGACTCCCAACCGCTGCGCCACCAGGGAAGCCCCCTCATTATAGTTTTCATTTGCACTTGTCTAATAATGAGTGACGTTGAACATCTTTACATGTGCCTCTTGGCCATCTGTATGTCTCCTTCGGAGAAATGTCTATTTAGGTCTTCTGCCCATTTGGATCGTGGTGTTAGTTTTTTTGATATTGAGCTGTATGAGCTGTTTGTATATTTTGGAAATTAAGCTCTTGCTGGTCACATCATTTGCACATATTTTCTCCCACTCCATAGGTTGACTTTTGATTTTGTTTATGGTTTCTTTTGCTGAGCAGAAGCTTATAAGTTTGATTAGGTCCCATTTGTTTATTTTTGCTTTAATTTCTTTTGCCTTGGGAGACTGACCTAAGAAAACATTGCTACTATTTATGTCAGAGGATGTTTTGCCTAAGTTCTCTTCTAGGTGTTTTATGGTGTCTTGTCTTATGTTTAAATCTTCAAGCCACTTTGAGTTTATTTTTGTGTATGGTGAGAGGGTGTTTTCTAACTTCATTGATTCACATGTAGCTGTCCAGCTTTCCCAACACCACTTGCTGAAGAGACTGTCTTTTCTCTACTGTATGTTCTTGCCTCCTTTGTTGAAGATGAATTAACCATAGGTGTGCATGGTTTTATTTCTGGGGTGTCTATTCTGTTCCATTGGTCCATATGTCTGTTTTTGTGCCAATATCATGTTGTTTTTTTTAAAATAATTTTTTGACTTTATTTATTTTTGGCTGCGTTTGGGTCTTCCTTGCTGCTCACAGGCTTTCTCTAGTTGCGGCGAGTGTGGGCTACTCTTCATTGTTGTGTGCAGGCTTCTTATTGCAGTGCTTCTCTTGTTGCAGAGCACAGGCTCTAGGTGAGTGGACTTCAGTAGTTGTGCCACGTGAGCTCAGTAGTTGTGGCTTGCAGGCTGTAGAGCACAGGCTCAGTAGTTGTGGCGCATGGGGTTAGTTGCTCTGCAACATGTGGGATCTTCCTGGACCAGGGCTCGAACCCATGTCCCCTGTATTGGCAGGCAGAGTCTTAACCACTGTGCCACCAGGGAAGTCCCCATGCTGTTTTGATTACTGTAGGTTTGTAGTACTGTCTGAAATCCAGGAGGGTTATGAGCATAATGTATGTTTTTTAATGTAAGAAATAATTATTGGAAAACCCCAGCAATATGGAACAATGATTATTCAGAACATAGCCTTTTCAAAAAATAAGAACTTTTTTTGCTATCTGGGGAGACAATAGTTTGGTCTTTCATAGGAAATTTTTAATTTACTTTTTTATGTATTATTGAGTAATATTTTGAAATAAAATATGCATGTTTTTCTCCTTATGAATGTAATAAATCACTAACATTGAACCAATATTTTGGCCCAACATTTTAATAATTTATTCCATTTTTATTTTTATATTTTTTATTCATGTTATAAATTTAATATACCATTATATGTATATGTTGGAATATACACAAATATCACGTGAATAGATTATAAAATCAAACTTTTAATTTTAGCCTTAAAATGCAGTGCTTAACTTCATGAGCATATTAAATATATCAAGGTATATTTTATGTAAAGTTTTCCATTATATTAAACTCTAACATGTTATATGTTTCATGGTATGTATATCATATGCACATACTTACATAATATAGATGCATGTATATATATACACATTTTATTATTTCTATATATGTATTCTATATGTATAGATATAGAATCATCCAAGAGCATTTCACATTTTACATTTATTTTGTAAGAATAAAGGTCACTTAAGGCTAACATTAGTGATCAACATTTGTATGTTTTTCCTATTTTGATAATGTCTACATTAAGGATCAGGAAATATAATTTTACTGAATATAAGTCCTCTATCAGAATTCATGATATTAAATCCTTTGTGAAAACAACCTCCATTTAAATTACATTTAAAGGGAATTTTATACCTGTGTTCAGTAAAGGATTGAGGTTTGTTTGTTGCCCCTGACTCCTAAGAAGTAACCTCTAAGCTCTTGCAATATCCTTCCTGATAAAAGTAACTTTATTTGCCTGGGGCCCTGGTCCAAGACAGATAATCAAGGCTAACAGTGTGATTTATGGTGGAGGCTTCGGGACCCATGATACTGGCTCAGCCTCTGGAGGGGCTGGCGGCTGTGGGCCGTGTGTTCAGACATTCAGGGCAGCCCATGCGACCGAACCGCAATAAAAACGCTGGACACTGGGCTTGGATAGGTTTCCTTAGTGGGCAGTACTCAATGTGTTTATCACACATTATTTCTGGGAGAAATAGGCATTGTCCACATGATTTTTCCTGGGAGAGAACAACTGGAAACTTGGGCCTCATTGCTTCTAGACCATGCCTTACGGGCCTCTTCCTGTGGTTAATTCTAATCTGTGTCCCTTTGTTGTAATAATCCATAACCCAGAAAATAATGACTTACGTGAACTCTGTTAGTTCTTCTAGTGAATTCCTGAACCTGAGAGTGGTCTTGGGGTCCTCCAAACTTATCAGTGTTATCAGAAGTGAGAGTGGTTTTGAGGACCTATGAATTCTGAAATATTTAAAATCTAAAACATTTGTGAAAAAAGTAACTTATTTGAGTCTTTAGACCAATGCAGGTTATTTAGAAAGATTAAAGCATGAGAGGTGTAACCCTGTTACTGTATAAATTAGAATTTTGCATTGATATTAATGTTATATTATAAACTATAGAAGAAGATATATAGCACATGATCTCTAAGCTTTTATTATTTTTTCATTCTAGTTAGTCCAAGGAATCATGCACTTTTTCAGGAATATTACATGAACCCTCATGATTTTCTAATATGATTTATAAACCTATAGATTCATAAACTAAATTTTAAAGACTTTAAAATTCATCTTTATAAGTTCTTCCCTTGTTATTTGAACTAGAGATCTTATAAGTAGTAAACAGGGTTATGACTAGATTGCCTTTCTCAGTTGTTTTTTTTCTTAGCTCATACTTTTTTAAGCAAAAGAAGTTCAGTTTATTGATTTTCACTTCTGATTTGAAACGCTGTTTATCTGAGATAGGTATTCCTAGAATGCAAACGTAATGACAGAACTTTGATCAGTAAGTCTCCAAAATTTCCCGAGTGGGAGATGGAGAAAAATGAAAAGTAACAGAAGTAGGTGGGAGCTGACTTCAGACAAGTATTAAATTATCATTGGAAAAACCTAATTCTGTTCCCTCTGCAAGGAGGAGAGAAAGATTAGATGCAGAAAACTGATCTTGACACAAACACTATTATACACGCACACAAACAAATACACACTCCCACACACACAAATGCAAGATTTATTATAGATGATTGAAATCAGGTGATTTCTCTGTTACATGAACTTCTGTTTTCAGACAAGAAAGACAATCTCCTCAGGAGGACTGTTCTCTTGTATGCCTCTGAATAAACAGTCTTTTTTACATCAAAAGTTCTTCAAAATCATGATTGTAATCTTAAATTGTCCTTGGGGAATAGCATGGACCAAATGTTTGTGTCTTCCCAAAATTCTTAGCTTGAAGTTGTAACCTACCCCCCACCCTGTGTGACTGTATCTGGACATGGAACCTCCAAAGAAGTAATAAGATTGAATGAGGACCTAAGGGTGGGACCCTGATTTTGTAGAATTAATGTCCTTGTAAGATTGGCTTAATAAGTAATCAGGATTCCACAATATCTTCTTTACCTAAACCATGTTGTAAGATGATTAAATTTCCTTCTCTACTACAACCGAGTAAACCGCAAAGGCTGTATACTCACAACCATGAGGAATTCAGACCCTTTTCAGGAAAGCGTGTAGTTAATCATTTCTGTGACTTACTCCTGAGTTCTGAGCATCTCCTTTGTCAGATTTTTCTAAGCGTTAAGTCAGTGTCTTCATGAAGCTTCATTGATGCTAGAAAGTTATCTTTAATCATACAGCATTAAGTTAAGCAAATGAGTATATTATTACATTTTCCAGCTTGGATTCAATAGCACTTCGGGGATACAGAGACCTTGCACCGTTCAAGCTGAATTCCATTCATCCATTTTCTTGTTCCAATTTGTCTTTTCTTTAATTGTTTGCACATTTTCCCAGGACTTTTCTACAATCAGCAGCTGTGGGTGCCGTGGCGGTAGAGAAGAGGAAATGCGCTTTTTTTGCTCCTCCTCCTGCCTCAAGTACTCAGTGATGCCTTGACCTTGCTTTCCTTGGATCTTTCCAGTTTGAAGAAGCAGGATCTCACAGGCTTACAAATTCTCTCTGGGGTCTCTTACATTCTCCGCTTCCTATGCTGACTTTGTGGTGAAGGCATATTTTGCAACTCCCAGAAGATACACTTCCTCCCTGTGAAACATGCTGGAAGATACAAGAAACAACAACAAAAACAAAAAACCCTGAGAAACAAAATCATTTCATTGAGAGATAACTAGACTGATTTACTTATTCACTGGAAATAGTTTGCAGGTGTTCCTACCCTAGCACCTAGTACAAAACTCTTCAGGGGATCTTCCTGAATTGGGGTATCCCAGGTACCTCTAACTCCTGTACTGTAGGTACTCAGCCCTGATCTTCGATACCAAAAAGGAGCAAAAGCAAATTCAAGGTATCTTGGAGAAGAAACTCATCACCCAGTAGTTATCCACGTGCCTCAGGACAAATAAATGCAAGATATTATTCTGGTATAAGCTTTTGTATTTGATAGAAAAGGGGCAGTTGTTTGCTGGTTTGTTTAATCCAAGGAAGTTTTTGCTTTAAAACTTTGCATAGAGTTTCTCTTCTATTTCCATTGCTTTCAAAGTAGATGGAAATTCCCTTCCACAAAGCTGTCCTTCGTTTTTGAGGTTATCATTAGAAGTTTTCCATAAAGTGTGTGTGTGTGTTTAAATGAAACAACAGCTGTTCTTCTGTAAAAATTTAATCCCAAATAGTGAAGATTAAAAAGCTTACATTATGGAATATTTTCTAGCAGGCTAGTCACTATATCGAAACAAAATTTTCTGTCAGTGGCTTATAACACTGGGCTTAGAAAAAAAGGTTTCATACTGATGGATAAGAGATTCTTAGAAAAGTTTTGGTGATCGAAAATACTACTAGAAGTGTAGCAGATATTAACTGGAACTTTATGTAGTTCAGGGGAGCTGACTAGAAAAGGCCAGTTTAAAGGCAAATAAATATTCTCTTATTTGGAAAAGCTTCTTATACCAAGAACTAACTGCTAAAATGAGTTATCTTGCTAGCTAAAGCATTGATACATTTCTTAAGTCTTTATGATTGTTGTTGGTTTAGTGAAAAGGAGCATACCCTCAAAATTTGTCCCATTCTTGTTCATGCAAAAACAGGTTTTTTTTCTTGAAAGTACCGCCAGCTATCGCTCTGAGGGACTGTTAACATTCCGCCGGCAATATTTTCAACTATACTTAATCTCATCAGAGCTTTCTAGTCTTTACCAAGTTGCTTAGTGAAAAACACTATCACTTTGTTTTTTTAACTTGCATATTTCTGATGATTAGTACAGTTGATAAATTTCCATGTTATTTCCGTATAAATAAATTTCCATATTTCCATGTTTAGAATTTCTCATCTGTGATTTACTTGTTCATATCTTCTATACATTTTTCCTAATAAGCTGTCTTTGTCTTGTTTATTTTTATATAGTTAAATATTAATTCATCTATGTTTATATATCTGTATCTATAGATCTATCTTTTCACTAGGTGGTTCTTCTCTTATTATTGCTTATCATGCATTTTTTCTTATTTTTCAATGTTGATATCTCAGTGTCCTAAGTCGTCATTTTTATACTTTGTATTTGGTTTTAAAAGTTGACGCTCGATAAGGAGGGTGTATCTTATTACCTACTGGGGATCTGCACACTACCAGTTATCTTTCTTTTGATGCCCAGTTGGTTTTTTTCTTGGAATGATTAGTTTCATTTTCCCCTTTCTTTTTGTATTCCTGTTTCCAAGATATTGTCACAATTTCATTTATCTAACTCCTAAATTTATTTATTTAGCAATCATATTTTCAATTTCCAAGAACGTTCTTTTTAATTTATTATGGCATTAAAAAAAAATATCTAAGATCTCCTCCTTTCCACAGCCTCTTCTCTCTTGAGATAATACATTAAGTCCCTCTGAGATACTTATTAGAGAATTTTTTGTTTGTCTTTGTTTGTTATTAAACTTTTCTTCTTTGAGTCAAGTGTTTGCTTTGAGTTTTTAATCTTCTTTGTCTCCTCCAAGTTACAAGCTTTCCTCAAATGGCCTCAGAGCCTTCTTGTCCAGACATATTTAAGAACAAGGTAATGTAGGTTTCACTGTGAGTTAAGTATACAGGTCAGGCTTACTGATTTATGTGCTTTCCTTTTGGGTGAAAAGTTGGAGAAATTTCTGTTTTCTGGAGTTCACTTATATGGAAAAGATCTGCATATTTCTCCCTAAGTACTATTTCTTGAGAGAAGAATTTTTCAATTCTTGCCCAGGGAGGCAGATACCCAGTTGCTAAGGCTTTTGTGAAGTAGTGGGGTATACTATTTCTTACACACATTTTAAAAATTTCTCCCCCGAGTATATAAACTTGGTATCCAGCATATACTGATTCCACAGCCTCTCAGAGCTACAGTTCGATCTGTGAATTTTGGGGGATATACCTCCTGCAACGGGTTTCACCAGTTATTCTCCTCCATTTGTTATGCAAATTCTGGATATGTTTATCTCCTTCTCTAGATTTAGAGCTTGTTGGGGGGAAAAAAACAAAAAAGAAACAAAACTTTAAAGTGCTTAAAAGAGCACTTAGGAGTGCTCCGTAAATGTCGGATGAATGACCTAGTCATTTCTGTACTTAGGTCTCCCTGGATGGAGAATAGAGTTCAACCTCCTTTCATGCCTCAAGTGATACATGACCCAACTCCAGTGTAGTTATAGAGCATGAGACACTGAGGTCAGAATTCTGGATCAATTCCCTATTCCTCCATGATAGCTGTCTCACCTATGGCCAAGCTTTCACACCCATCTTATAGGGTGTCATAAAAATTTAATAAGGTAGTTATTGCCGGATGTTTTTAAATTGCTTTTTCAAAGTAATGTCAAAAATGACATCATTTTGGCATTCAGGCAGTTTAGTTACTGATAAAACCTAACTTCTGTTCAGTGAAACAAGACACCAGATTGTGCAAAACATAATTTAAAAATACCAACTCAAGAACTGTGTGAAAATAAAAATTTCCCATGAATTATCATTTATATTTAAAATTAGTCTGATTCCATGGCTATTATGGAAGATAAAAATAAATAGAATCAAAGCCTTCTTAAGTAAATAGAAGGATAGAAATACTCAATTTTCCTCCATCAAAGTTAAAATTGGAGGAGAAAATCTTTTAATTGAAGCTCCAGAAAAATCACTGTTAGATGCTTACAGTGAGGATATAAGACAGAGATAGAGACAGATATATAGAGGACACACTCTCTCTCTCTCTCTCTCTCTCTCTCTCTCTCTCTCTCTCTCTCTCTCTCTCTCTCTCTCTCTCTCTCTCTCCAGAGCAGATCTCTGTATTATGCTATTCCTTTCAAAAATCTGTGCTGCAGCATTATTCACTTTTTAGATAGAATCACCATATACATTTTCTAATTTCTGTTTATAATGTTTCTCAAATTCTTATATAAGTAAGTTCAAGACAACTGCTTTAGGAAATTAAGATAAATCACTCTTAACAGTTGGTTCTTGTAGTATTTATTTTGCAGCCAAATTGACAGGATTTCTGTATTTCCAAGTATAAAGGTAGGGTTTTTTTTCCCCTGGTCAAGGTAGGGTGCCATTTGAAAATAATGAATAACACCTAGAAAAGCAAAAGTTAACTTTTCTGTACTGATAGTAATTTTTTTTTTTTAAATTTTGGTAGTAAATTAAGAATCAGCCAAAGATGGGGTGACGACAACAATATCAGTAACATGTAAACCTAATCACCAGATTCTGATTATTTGTGAACGTGATTATTCTGAAAGTACTAGGCAGGAGTAACTATAAAGACAATCAAAAGTTCAATGCAAGTTACAATGTGAATATAAAATTTAAATGCTCTGTAGCTTTACTGCATTTTGAATACGAATGACGTCCATTTTCTTTTTTGTCATAAACATTTTAGTCCTTGTTGCAAATCTTCAAAGCCCATATCTTATGTATAAAGTTTTTCTCAAATGGCGGCAAGGTAAAGAACTAAACAGGCTAAGCAGTATCTGTGTCTGTAAATAATATTCTTTGCATTGTCTCTTTACTATCATTCTTTATAGAAATGCTTAGTGATATAATGGAGCCATTAAACATTTGAGAACCTTTATATATATATGAAATAAGTGTTTAAAGGTATCTCCCCCATTGAAAAGATCCAAATGAGAGCAGTAGGCTATTGAAAAAGATATCCTTTTCTGTTGCATTACTTATGACGATCCTTTAAACAGAATGAAGGAAAACATATAGGGATAAATTAGAGAAACAGTGGAGTCTGGTATTTGCTTTGTGTACGTCATTAGGTCCAGGTGCTTTTATTTGAGATTAACTTTGGATCGGCTCAGGAAAGGGAAACACAGAGGAGAAATGCTGTCTACTCTTCTGTATACTCTCTTGAGGGCAAACTAGCCTTTCACAGGAAGTGTGTGTATTGTTGTTTGCTGTTGTTTTTCCTGCCTCTGGCTTTATACCTAGTTCATGGTTATTACGTTATAGAGTAAAAACACAAAGTGACATACTAAGGACATATATTTCTAACATTGTCCACTCAGTTTAGGATAATATATTTTAAAGCTGTGTTGAGAATTACAGTATTATTCAAAGGAATCGATATTAAATATTAAAAGTATATATATTAATTTAAAAGAACAGAAAATATACGTGTGAATATGTGACAAGAATATATATTAAATACTAAAATTATATATAAATGCATTTAAAAGAATAGAGGACATATGTGTGAATACATAGATATATAAAGTATATATATTATAAGATATATAAAATAATAGGATATATGTGTGTATGAAAAAAATAGAGAATGTTCTAGGTAAAATTTTTATTCATGGATACATACTAAAAATAAGATTTTTGCATCCCTTTGACATTCTTTTAAATCTTTTCTTCTGAAGTGAATCTTAACTGTGTACTATTAGACAATAAAACCATGTCCTCCTCTGCCTTCTCCTCTTCATTTAAGAACTTCAGTGGGAAAGATTTGTTGCAAAGGCAGCCATACTATTAAAAAGTCTTGGACACATAGAAGTTGCTAGCATAGATGACATAGTATCTTTTCCCTCCATGGACTTATTATTCTTTGGTTTAAAGTGTGTTTGGTATGAACTAATAATAGACAATTTGTTGAAACCCCTTTCATTCCTTGCCATATTTATTCCAAACTGCCATTTCAGTGATCTTTTCACTGATATTTGTAATTCCATGTGTTGAAGTACCAACCAAGAGAAGTCATAAACTACGGCTGTTTCTGTTTTACATATGTATTTACTTATAAATATTCTAGTTAGTAAACTATTGTGTGAGGCACACACAGAGGTGTGACTGATAATCTGAATCTCAAGTTCACATAGCCATTAATAAAAGTGTTCTCATGCAATGTTTTTTCTAATATAAATAATTCTCATGTAGATGTCTAGATATCCATCTAGACATTTACATTTTATCATTTTGATATAATATCAGTTATTTGGATTTATTATAAAATGCTTTGTCCTTTTGACGTAAGATTCACTGTATTTTAAAAACATATATATATGTATATATATTTTTTTACTTTCTAGGTAAGTGTGGTCTTTCTTAGTCCAAATCTGTCATATCTTCCTACATTGTTTTTTTTTCCCCACTACCTTCAAGAATCTGATGCTATACCAATAACACAGATTATCATTCTGAAATGAACTTTATTTTTTATCAGTAATAGGAACACATTCACTTCCATCTACAGATGTTCATTAGCATTTCTATTTGATGTTATTTTAAGCAAAGAATGTTGCTTTCCTCATTGGTCATGACAAAGGCCATACTACAGTCAAGTAACGTTTGTGGGCTTGATTTGGTGATACTGAAAGTAGCAAAAACAGTATGAAGAAACACTCTGACCATTTCCTTCACTTTTTACTTCAGCCTGAGGCAGTTTTTCCTGTGTAGGCACTGGATACAACAGAGACCCTCAGCTAACTTCTTGAAGTAGAAAGAATTTGGTGTGTTAGCAGATGGGATTGCTGTAGCTTCTTCAGTCATATTTCTTTATATCAGAGAGTAATTCCATTAAAGAAAATCTAGGATAGACTGAGCCAACAGATTTCTAGAGAGTTCAAGAGAGATAAAGCAATACCAGTCTGCTTTCTCCTAATTTCTTTGAAATCCAAATATATATGCATGTCGGTGTTCTTTCCAATTATAAATGGAATATATTTTTATTATAAAATAATATTATATGTATATAATATATAATATATGTATTATATATATATATAAACAAGCCACAAAATAAAAATGAAAGAAAGGCAAGGAAAAGGGGGAAACGAAAAATAGAAAAAGAAATAAAAATTCAAAAAAAAGGAAAAGAAGAATACAGGTAACTGGACAGAGAGAGCGAGTGAAGGGAGGTAGGAGTCTGGCAGGAAGGAAAAAAGGAGTGAAGAAGAAAAATGCAGGAAAGCAAAGAGAAAAAGTAGGATAGGAAGAAATAAGGGAAGAAGGTGCTCTCTCTATATGTTGTGCGTTTTGTAAACCTGTGCGTCTGCTCCCAGAATTCCATCTGTTGTCACCCCAATGTTGATTGGGTTGCTCACGGATGTGACTGAATGTGCTGTTCCCACTAATCCCCAGATTCCTGCTTTTCAACCCCTATCATTTGTCCCCACTTTGTAAAAACAGTACTTGTCTTTGTATAGAAGGATGGCAGTTATTAGTGGGGAGCGTGCAGAGGTAGAGGCGTATCTAGGAGGTTGGAAAGTACCGTTGTCCGTGTCTAAATGCAGCATCCATGGATTTAAAAGGACAAATGCCTCAATTACATGACGGATCCAGACCCTGGCATTAGAGCCCGGAAGATAAACAGAAGGAATATAATCTGTCACTGTGTTTCTGCCTTTTATTTTTTCTCTCTTAATTCTTTTTTTTTTTTTTTTTTTTTTTTTTTTTTTTATGTTTTTTTTTTTGTTTTTTTTTTTTTAACATCTTTATTGGAGTATAATTGTTTTACAATAGTGTGTTAGTTTTCCCTTTACAACAAACTAAATCAGTTATACATACACACATGCTCCCACATCTCCTCCCTCTTGCATCACCCTCTCTCCCACCCTCCCTATCCCACCCCCCCAGGCGGTCACAAAGCACAGAGGTGATCTCCCTGTGCTATGCAGCAGCTTCCCACCAGCTATCTAATTTACATTTGATAGTGTATATATGTCCCTGCCACTCCCCCACTTCGTCACAGCCCACCCCTCCCCCTCCCCATATCCTCAAGTCCATGCTCGAGTAAGTCTGTGTTTTATTCCCGTCCTAGCACTAACCTCTTCATGACATTTTTTTCCCTTAGAGTCCATATATATGTGTTAGCATACGGTATTTGTTTTTCTCCTTCTGACTTACTTCACTCTGTATGACAGACTCCAGGTCCATCCACCTCATTATAAATAACTCAGTTTCATTTCTTTTTATGGCTGAGTAATATTCCATTGTATATATGTGCCACATCTTCTTTATCCATTCATCTGTTGATGGACACTTAGGTTGCTTCCATGTCCTGGCTATCGTAAATAGAGCTGCAATGAACATTTTGGTACATGAGTCTTTCTGAATTATAGTTTTCTCAGGGTATATTCCCAGTAGTGGGATTGCTGGGTCGTATGGTAGTTCTATTTGTAGTTTTTTAAGGAACCTCCATACTGTTCTCCATAGCGGCTGTATCAATTTACATTCCCACCAGCAGTGCAAGAGGGTTCCCTTTTCTCCACACCCTCTCCAGCATTTATTGTTTCTAGAGTTTTTGATGATGGCCAATCTGACCGGTGTGAGATGATATCTCATTGTAGTTTTGATTTGCATTTCTCTAATGATTAATGAGGTTGAGCATTCTTTCATGTGTTTGTTAGCAATCTGTATATCTTCTTTGGAGAAATGTCTATTTAGTTCTTCTGCCCATTTTTGGATTGGGTTGTTTGTTTTTTTGTTATTGAGCTGCATGAGTTGCTTATAAATTTTGGAAATTAATCCTTTGTCAGTTGCTTCATTTGCAAATATTTTCTCCCATTCTGAGGGTTGTCTTTTGGTCTTGTTTATGGTATCCTTTGCTGTGCAAAAGCTTTTAAGTTTCATTAGGTCCCATTTGTTTATTTGTGTTTTTATTTCCATTTCTCTAGGAGATGGGTCAAAAAGGATCTTGCTGTGATTTATGTCGTATAGTGTTCTGCCTATGTTTTCCTCTAAGAGTTTGATAGTGTCTGGCCTTACATTTAGGTCTTTAACCCATTTTGAGTTTATTTTTGTGTATGGTGTTAGGGATTGTTCTAATTTCATACTTTTACATGTAGCTGTCCAGTTTTCCCAGCACCACTTATTGAAGAGGCTGTCTTTTCTCCACTGTATATCCTTCCCTCCTTTATCAAAGATAAGGTGACCATATGTGTGTGGGTTTATCTCTGGGCTCTCTATCCTGTTCCATTGATCTATATTTCTGTTTTTGTGCCAGTACCATATTGTCTTGATTACTGTAGCCTTGTAGTAGAGTCTGAAGTCAGGAAGCCTAATTCCTCCAGCTCCATTTCTCGTTCTCAAGATTGCTTTGGCTATTCGGGGTCTTTTGTGTTTCCACACAAATTGTGAAATTTTTTGTTCTAGTTCTGTAAAAAATGCCAGTGGTAATTTGATAGGGATTGCATTGAATCGGTAGATTGCTTTGGGTAGTATAGTCATTTTCACAATGTTGATTCTTCCAATCCAAGAACATGGTATATTTCTCCACCTATTTGTATCATCTTTAATTTCTTTCATCAGTGTCTTATAGTTTTCTGCATACAAGTCTTTTGTCTCCTTAGGTAGGTTTATTCCTAGATATTTTATTCTTTTTGTTGCAATGGTAAATGGGAGCGTTTTCTTAATTTCACTTTCAGATTTTTCATCATTAGTGTATAAGAATGCCAGAGATTTCTGTGCATTAATTTTGTATCCTGCAACTTTACCAAATTCATTGATTAGCTCTAGTAGTTTTCTGGTAGCATCCTTAGGATTCTCTATGTATAGTATCATGTCATCTGCAAACAGTGACAGCTTTACTTCTTCTTTTCCTATTTGGATTCCTTTTATTTCTTTTTCTTCTCTGATTGCTGTGGCTAGAACTTCCAAAACTATGTTGAATAAGAGTGGTGAGAGTGGGCAACCTTGTCTTGTTCCTGATCTTAGTGGAAATGGTTTCAGTTTTTCACCATTGAGAATGATGCTAGCTGTGGGTTTGTCATATATGGCCTTTATTATGTTGAGGAAAGTTCCCTCTATGCCCACTTTCTGCAAGGTTTTTATCATAAATGAGTGTTGAATTTTGTCAAAAGCTTTCTCTGCATCTATTGAGATGATCATATGGTTTTTCTCCTTCAGTTTGTTGATATGGTGTATCACATTGATTGATTTGCGTATATTGAAGAATCCTTGCATTCCTGGGATAAACCCCACTTGATCATGGTGTATGATCCTTTTAATGTGCTGTTGGATTCTGTTTGCTAGTATTTTGTTGAGGATTTTTGCATCTATGTTCATCAGTGATATTGGCCTGTAGTTTTCTTTCTTTGTGACGTCTTTGTCTGGTTTTGGTATCAGGGTGATGTTGGCCTCATAGAATGAGTTTGGGAGTGTTCCTCCCTCTGCTATCTGTTGGAAGAGTTTGAGAAGGATAGGTGTTAGCTCTTCTCTAAATGTTTGATAGAATTCGCCTGTGAAGCCATCTGGTCCTGGACTTTTGTTTGCTGGAAGATTTTTAATCACAGTTTCAATTTCAGTGCTTGTGATTGGTCTGTTCATATTTTCTATTTCTTCCTGGTTCAGTCTCGGCAGGTTGTGCATTTCTAAGAATTTGTCCATTTCTTCCAGGTTGTCCATTTTATTGGCATACAGTTGCTTGTAGTAATCTCTAATAATCTTTTGTATTTCTGCAGTGTCAGTTGTTATATCTCCTTTTTCATTTCTAATTCTATTGATTTGAGTCTTCTCCCTTTTATTCTTGATGAGTCTGGCTAATGGTTTATCAATTTTATTTATCTTCTCAAAGAACCAGCTTTTAGTTTTATTGATCTTTGCTATTGTTTCCTTTACTTCTTTTTCATTTATTTCTGATCTGATCTTTATGATTTCTTTCCTTCTGCTAAATTTGGGGGTTTTTTGTTCTTCTTTCTCTAATTGCTTTAAGTGCAAAGTTAGGTTGTTTATTCGAGATGTTTCCTGTTTCTTAAGGTATGATTGTATTGCTATAAACTTGCCTCTTAGAACTGCTTTTGCTGTATCCCATAGGTTTTGGGTCGTTGTGTCTCCATTGTCATTTGTTTCTAAGTATTTTTTGATTTCCTCTTTGATTTCTTCAGTGATCACTTCGTTATTAAGTAGTGTATTGTTTAGCCTCCATGTGTTTGTATTTTTTACAGATCTTTTCCTATAATTGATATTTAGTCTCATAGCGTTGTGGTCGGAAAAGATACTTGATACGATTTCAATTTTCTTAAATTTGCCAAGGCTAGATTTGTGACCCAATATATGATCAATCCTGGAGAATGTTCCATGAGCACTTGAGAAAAATGTGTATTCTGTTGTTTTTGGATGGAATGTCCTATAAATATCAATTAAGTCCATCTTGTGTAATGTATCATTTAAAGCTTGTGTTTCCTTATTTATTTTCATTTTGGATGATCTGTCCATTGGTGAAAGTGGGGTGTTAAAGTCCCCCATTATAATTGTGTTGCTGTCGATTTCCCCTTTTAAGGCTGTTAGTATTTGCCTTAGGTATTGAGGTGCTCCTATGTTGGGTGCATAAATATTTACAATTGTTATATCTTCTTCATGGATCGATCCCTTGATCATTATGTAGTGTCCTTCTTTGTCTCTTGTAATAGTCTTTATTTTAAAGTCTATTTTGTCTGATATGAGAATTGCTACTCCAGCTTTCTTCTGATTTCCATTTGCATGGAATATCTTTTTCCATCCCCTTACTTTCAGTCTGTATGTGTCCCTAGGTCTGAAGTGGGTCTCTTGTAGACAGCATATATAGGGGTCTTGTTTTTGTATCCATTCAGCCAGTCTGTCTCTTTTGGTGGGAGCATTTAATCCATTTACATTTAAGGTAATTATCGATATGTATGTTCCTATTACCATTTACTTAATTGTTTTGGGTTGTTCTTGTAGGTCTTTTCCTTCTCTTGTGTTTCTTGCCTAGAGAAGTTCCTTTAGGATTTGTTGTAGAGCTGGTTTGGTGGTGCTGAACTCTCTCAGTTTTTGCTTGTCTGTAAAGGTTTTAATTTCTCCATCAAATCTGAATGAGATCCTTGCTGGGTAGAGTAATCTTGGTTGTAGGTTTTTTTCCTTCATCACTTTAAATATGTCCTGCCACTCCCTTCTGGCTTGTAGAGTTTCTGCTGAAAGATCAGATGTTAATCTTATGGGGATTCCCTTGTGTGTTATTTGTTGTTTTTCCCTTGCTGCTTTTAATATGTTTTCTTTGTAT
Organism: Kogia breviceps; assembly: GCF_026419965.1. Lineage (NCBI taxonomy): Eukaryota > Metazoa > Chordata > Mammalia > Artiodactyla > Physeteridae > Kogia > Kogia breviceps. The sequence goes on along the minus strand of NC_081324.1, from coordinate 6,230,787 downwards.
TTAATTTTTGACAGTTTGATTATTATGTGTCGTGGCGTGTTTCTCTTTGGGTTTATCCTGTATGGAACTCTCTGTGCTTCCTGGACTTGATTGACTATTTCCTTTCCTATATTAGGGAAGTTTTCAACTATAATCTCTTCAAATATTTTCTCAGTCCCTTTCTTTTTCTCTTCTTCTTCTGGGACCCCTATAATTCGAATGTTGGTGCGTTTAATGTTGTCCCAGAGGTCTCTGAGACTGTCCTCAGTTCTTTTCATTCTTTTTTCTTTCTTCTGCTCTGCAGTAGTTATTTCCACTATTTTATCTTCCAGGTCACTTATCCGTCCTTCTGCCTCAGTTATTCTGCTATTGATCCCATCTAGAGTATTTTTAATTTCATTTATTGTGTTGCTCATCGTTGCTTGCTTCCTCTTTATTTCTTCTAGGTCCCTGTTAACTGTTTCTTGCAAATTGTCTATTCTATTTCCAAGATTTTGCATCATCTTCACCATCATTATTCTAAATTCTCTTTCAGGTAGATTGGCTATTACCTCTTCATCTGTTAGGTCTGGTGTGTTTTTATCTTGCTCCTTCATCTGTTGTGTGTTTTTCTGTCTTCTCATTTCGCTTATCTTACTGTGTTTGAGGTCTCCTTTTTGCACGCTGCAGGTTCGTAGTTCCTCTTGTTTTTGGTGGCTGTCCCCAGTGGCTAAGGTTGGTTCAGTGGGTTGAGTAGATTCCCTGGTTGGGGGGACTAGTGCCTCTGTTCTGGTGGATGAGGCTGGATGTTGTCCTTCTGGTGGGCAGGTCCTCGTCTGGTGGTGTGTTTGGGGATGTTGGTAACCTTATTATGATTTTAGGCAGTCTCTCTGCTAATGGATGGGGCTGTAGACCTGTCTTGCTCTTTGTTGGGGATAGGGTGTCCAGCACTGTTCTTTGCTGGTCCTTGAGTGAAGCTGGGTCTTGGTGTTGAGATGGAGGTCTCTGGGAGATTTTTGCCGTCTGATATTACGTGGAGCTCGGAGGTCTCTTGTGGACTAGTGTCTTGAGGTTGGTTCTCCCACCTCAGGGACACTGCCCTGGTGCCTGGCTGGGGCGCCAAGAACCTTTAATCCACACGGCTCAAAATAAAAGGTAGAATAAATAGAGAGGAAAGAAAAGGAAGGAAGGAGGGAGGGAGGGAAGGAAGGAAGAAAGGAAGGAAGAAATGAAGGAAGGAAGCAAGGACGGAAGGTGCAGAGGAAGAAAGGGAGGAAGGAAGAGAGGAAGGGAGGAAAGAAGGGGGAAGGAAGGAAGAAAGGAGGGAAGGAGGGAAGAAAGGAAGAAAGAAAGGGAGAAGACAGAGTAGTATAAAGTATAGTTATTAAAATAAAAAATAATTATTAAGAAGAAAAATTTCCTTTTAAAAAACAAAACAAACAAACAAACAAACAAAAAAAAAAACAGAAAAATGGGTCGGTCTAACCCTAGGACAAATGGTGCAAGCAAAGCTATACAGACAAAATCTCACACAGCAGCACACACATACACACCCACAAAAAGAAAAAAAAAAAGGGGGGGAAAATAATAGTATATCTTGCTCCCAAAGTCCACCTCCTCAACTTGGGATGATTCGTTGTCTATTCAGGTTTTCAACAGATGCAGGGCACTTCAAGTTGATGGTGGAGCTTTAATCCGCCGCTTCTGAGGCTGTTGGGAGAGATCTCCCCCTCTCCTCTCTGTTCGCACAGCTCCTGGGGTTCAGCTTTGGACTTGGTCCCGCCTCTGCGTGTAGGTTGTCCGAGGGCGACTGCCCTTCGCTCAGACAGGACGATGTTAAAGGAGCAGTTGATTCGGGGGCTCCAGCTCACTCAGGCTGGGGGGAGGGAGTGGCACGGGGGCGGGGCGAGTCCGCGACGTCAGAGGCCGACGTGACGCTGCACAGGCCCAAGGCGCGCCGTGCGTTCTCCCGGGGAAGCTGTCCCTGGATCCCGGGACCCCGGCAGTGGCGGACCGCACGGGCTCCCGGGAGGGCCGGTGTGGAGAGCGACCCGTGCTCACACACAGGCCTCTTGGTGGTGGCAGCAGCAACCTTAGCGTCCGACACCTGTCTCTACTGTCCGTGCCGACAGCCGCGGCTCGCGCCCGTTTCTGGAGCTCCTCTACGCGGTGCTCTTAATCCCCTCACCTCACACCCGAGGAAGCACAGAGGCAAGAAAAAGTCTCTTGTCTCTTCGGCAGCTCCGCGCCCGGTTCTAGGGCTCCTTTAAGCGGCGCACTTAATCCCCTCTCCTCGCGCCCAGGCAGCAAAGAGGGAGGAAAAGGTCTCTTGCCTCTTCGGCAGCTCCAGACTTCTCCCGAACTCCCTCCCGGCCAGCCGTGGCGCACCAGCCCCCTTCAAGCTGTCTTCACTCTGCCAACTCCAGCCCTTTCCCAGGGATCCGACCGAAGCCCGAGCCTCAGTTCCCGGCCCCGCCCGCCCCGGCGGGCGAGCAGACAAGCCTCTCGGGCTGGTGAGCGCCGGTCGGCACCGATCCTCTGCGGGAATCTCTCCGCTTTGCCCTCCGCACCCCTGTGGCTGAGCTGTCCTCCGCGGCTCCGGAGCTTCCCCCTCCGGCGCCCGCAGTCTCCGCCCGCGAAGGGGCCTCTAGTGTGTGGGAGTCTTTCCTCCTTCTCGGCTCCCTCCCACTGGCGTAGGTCCCGTCCCTATTCTTTTGTCTCTGTTTATTCTTTTTTCTTTTGCCCTACCCAGATATGTGGGGAGTTTCTTGCCTTTTTGGAGGTCCGAGGTCCTCTGCCAGCGTTCGGTGGGTGCTCTACAGGAGAAGCTCCACGTGTAGATGTATTTCTGATGTCTCTGTGAGGAGGAAGGAGATCTCCGCGTCTTACTCTTCCGCCATCTTTCTCCGCTGATCTCTCTTAATTCTTTAGTCACCTTCTAGAGGTGAAGCCAGGGTAAACCATTCCCTGAAGAATCAACTTACAGTGGGTTCCACTGTAGCTGTCAGGCAGAAATGTCATTTTGAACAGTCTTAGAGCTTTGCTTGTGAACATGCTTTATCATAATTCTGACTTGCTCTTCTGGCTATAGAAATTTCTAGGTTTACCATAAATATGCAGTACCTATTTTTGCCTCCTTCAGCTGTCAGCTTCAACCTATCTCATACTTTTAAAAGTTTAATAACTTAGATTTGTATAGCACTGATTTGTTTTCAGGTCGATTTAAGAAATAAAATTTCATTTCATTCTCAAGCAACCTCTCAGATGTCAAAATTAATATCCCAATTTCGGAGACAAAGGAACTGAAGCCAAAGAGATTAATTGCCTTTTCCTGGGTTACTTGGACTAAAACTGGCAGAAATAAGATTGCAACTCAACCTTCCTGATGCCTATGTTTGTGAAATGAAGGCTATTTCTGTTTTGTTTTGTTTTGATTTTCACTTTATAAGACAAGCATCTACAGGTGCTCTCTTTCCGCACCCAAGAGTTCGACTTATAATCGCAGCTTAGGTTGGACGAGGACCCTGGCCCCGAGGGGAACCAACGATTCCTTTCATAACCCGTGTTACCTGAGATCTCCTCTGAGTGCTCAGAGAAACCTAGGGTCCCAATCACTGAAATAAACGGCCAGTTGATTTATTACTTCCCCATTTTTTACTCACTTATGCATTCATTTATTCATTTAGTTGTCTTTGTTGAGCTGCTGCTTCCTGCTAGGTGACAGATCTGCATTCCCAACCCAGCTAATACACAGTGAGGTAGCACCCCAGATTTCGGGAAGATTTGCCACCAAATGACAAGATTTTTTTTTTTCCTGAAATAAAATTAAGATGGAAAAAATGTTTAAAACTACGTAACTAGGGAAAAAATTCATTATGTAGCCCTTAACAATACTCGGACTGTGGGAGACTCCGTTTGTAAGAAATGGTTGAATTCTCCTTCCAATTTGTAAGACATTCCTGCTCATCCTTGTGGTCAAGGCTTTCTGCTGATGAATGAATCTGACTTTTACATGCCTGGCTAGTTAAGCTTTTTTTGGTTAAATGAGTCATTAAACTCAGTCAATCCAGAAAGAGGAGCTAGTTAGAGGAGCTGCAGTATTTCACGCTTGCTCGTTAAACTCTTTCTTCACATAATGAGCAGAGTTTCAAAACTTTTGACTCTACTGCCACTAGCAGTAAAATACTTTGCTGAGATATGGATGGTGCAGTTTTCTGTCTCTGGAACATAGTAGCTGTAGATGGAAGAAACTGCTGGCTGATGGCCAGAATGTCACATATGCTCCATTATCTCAAGTGAATGAATACCTTCTGAGCCTCAAGCATTATGCTGTTTTGACAACTTTAATATATTTTTTTTCTCATGTAGTTGTTTGTAATCCATTCTGACAAAACAAGCTCAGCTCTTTAAAAAAAAAAAAATGTATGTTTGCATAAGAGTGCTTTCTACTTTCTGAAAGAAGAAACCGCGTCCACAGTTCTTATACGTGCATGTGTTTTCATGTGTTTCTGCTTTACATTAATCCATATCCCTGCGAAATATAAGTTCTGCTTGAGCATAGAAGTTATTTGGAATTACATATTTGTATTAGGGGTAATACATACATTTTGGAAATTTTGCGTATTTAAAAACATATTTAAAAAATACTGAGGGTAAAATGCAGCCACAAACAAATCATGACATTACAAAATGTCATTGGATTTGGCTCTTGGTAGGTTGGAATTTCATGTAAGGCTCTCCCATTGATTTAATCTGAGATTTGAGCAAAGTTAAGTACAATTATAACTCTGAGTTTTCCTATTGACAAATGAGGCAAATTGTCCACTAATATACCATGGGGTTATTCCCACAGCAGATTATTTATTTTGAGTAATGTACTATAATCTTTGTTACCTATTCAATAAAGTGATATCTCCAAATATGTTTTTCACATTACAATGGGCTCACTATATTCTCTTAAAAAAAAAAGCATATTATTTACATGCATTTCTATCAGACCATTTCTACCATAGTCTATTTCTACCCTAGTCTAATACATAGTTAAAAATTTCAGAGAATAGGAAATACCTTGTTTCTTTCAAAGTCTTTGTGTTAATTGCACTATTGGGAGCGCCACCTTTTTACGACAGGAGATTTTGAGCTTTGTTTATTTGGTCTTAGATAGAAACTAAAAGATGACTTTATATGGAATTACTGAATTTCCCTGATTCACCTTCTGAATTGAGATATTCTGTGCTGATGCAGGAACTTGTGGCCAGTATTACTGGGTGATTTTTTTTGTTTTTTAACAACGTAGGATTTTTTCTTTTATTTTAAACATTTGCCCATAATATTTATGCTTTATGCATTATTTTTTGCTTTCCATTTATATAAATACATTTTTGAAAGATCTGAAGAAATAAGAGATGCAACCTTTGGTCAATTTTAGGTATATTCTCTAATGTAAGCAACCCAACAGTGTTTCTATTTTATTTTAATAATTTTGAAGTTTACTCATTTGCCAGCTATTTTCCAGTTGATCTCTTTGACCTCCACCCCTTCCTCTCAATCTCTCTTTCTCTTTTTCCCTGCCCAACTTTTTCTGTGTAGTATTTTATGTCTTAGATTTCTAACGTTCAGGGAAGGAGTTTGAGTTCCCTCCCCCCTTTTGTTAATGGTTAGATAAGGATGTCAACATGATTTTTACTTGCCATGTTTAAGGCCTTTTGCAATGCCTGTTGGCACTACAGGTGATTGTCTGATTGTCAGCAGGCAGCTGGTCTGATGCCCAAAGCATTAGATGATGGGTCAGGACACCTGACTCATTATGTGTGATACCAAGCACCCGAGTTTAGGACCATAATCGTTCCTATTCTCGGCACATTATTTATCTCATCTGTGAGGTAAAGCGTTTGGAAATAATTGATTATATCCCTTCAACTCTAAGATTGCATAGTCTCTTCTAAGAAACACTATCAGTTTACTATGGCTATTGCTTCTGTCAAGAGAAAATTCAGAGAGCTTTACTTGATATGAATATTTTAATTGAACAAGGAACAAAATGTTCACGAACAGGGAGACCTCAAAGGAAATGGTTACAAGTTCAGCTGTCAGCAGCACAGCTCAGTTTATGAAGCATGGCTCCCTGAGAGATGAGTTGCTTCACCCAGCCAAGCCCTGTCTTGTGCTGATAGCGGATGGTCCTCTTGCTGGATGTGATGTTTTGCTTTCTGACAGTATCAGGGTAGAAAGTGTGTGGACAGTGTTGGAAGCATGAAAACAATGTTCTTAAGAGTTTTCTCTGGTCTCAGCTCTAGTTCCCCATTCCCAGCAAAGTAACCGCAGAGAAATTGCACCATTTCAGGAGGGCAGCCATTCAGGGGGGGTTCAGCCTGCTTCAGGGAGGTGACAACAAAAAACAACAACAAAACATAGGCACATGCAGGAGAGCAAGGTGATTGAGCGTCTTACCAGTTATCTTACTGAAATCTGTGTCTTAGGGGATGTCTGCACATTGTATTTGGGAACTTTGTATGTTGTACTCTCAGATGAATTGTAACTCCATGCCAGTGAAGCACTTAGTTTGCCATTGTTAAAATAGGGAGCACACATTGCAAGTTTCTAATATTTTGAACGAGTTAAATTGGCTAAGCTCACAAAAAAGAAGTGTCACCCGGGCTTCCCTGGTGGCGCAGTGGTTGAGAGTCCGCCTGCCGATGCAGGGGATACGGGTTCGTGCCCCGGTCCGGGAAGATCCCACGTGCCGCGGAGCAACTAAGCCCGTGAGCCATGGCTGCTGGGCCTGTGCGTCCGGAGCCTGCGCTCCGCAACGGGAGAGGCCACAACAGTGAGAGGCCCGCGTACCACCAAAAAAAAAAAAAAAAAAAAAAAAAAAAGTGTCACCCATGTTGTTGGTCTGTCTATACTTCAGAGTAAGCGCACTGTTTCCCATCGTGGCTGTGGTTGGTTACCAGAAATCAACATTCCTTTTCATTGCATCACTGACTTGTTTGTAGCTGATTAGTTAGGAAGCTCATGCTAACACGGAGAAAGCCTAAGTTTTATTTAAGGTCAGAGTTAGCATTCTGGGGAAATCAGGACAGTTTAAAGTTTGGGTATTATGACTCTCAGTGTTTGGTTTAGGAGTATATCCAAACTGTGGCCTCTGTTTTGGTCTTTCTTTCACATTTGCTATATAGGAGCTCTATGAGGGGGAAAAGAAAACACACAAAACTGCAGAAGAAAAGGATTTGTGACTTGCCAGGTGCAGGTGACTAGATAATTCCACAGATGGCATACGTTGAGGCAGTTCTCAGAGCTACACGTTCTGAGACTAAACTGAACTTCACTGGCCATTTCCATCAGAGCTCTTGGGTGACCAGGTGCATTGTCAATGAGCAGTAATGTTTTGAAAGGAAACCTTTCTCCTGAGCAGTAGATCTGGACAGTGGGCTTAAAATATTTAGAAAATCATGTTGTGAAGAGATGTGCTGTCATCCTGGCTTTGTTGCTCCATTGATAGAGCACAGGCAGAGTAGATTTAGCATAATTCTTAAGAGCCCGAGAATTTTGGGAATGGGAAATGAGGACTTGCTCCAGTGTAAAGTCACCAGCTGCCCCTAACAAGAGAGTCAGCTTGTCTTTTGAAGCTTTGAATGCAGGCATTGACTTCTCCTCTCTGGCTATGTAAGCCCTAGATGGCATCTTCTTCCAGTATAAGGCCATTTCCTCTACATTGCAAACCTGTTGTTCAGTTTAACCGCCTTAATTAATGATCTGAAGTCAGATTGTCCGGATAACTTGCTACAGTTTCTGCATCAGCAGAAACTGCTTCATCTTACACTTTTATGTTACGGAGACAGCTTCTCTTAAACATTATGAACCAACCTCTGCCAGCTTCGAACTTTTCTTACGCAGCTTCTTCACCTCTCTCAGCCTCCACAGAATTGAAGAGAGTTAGGGCCTTGTCCTGGATTGGGTCTTGGCTTAAGGAAATATTGTGGCTTACTTGATCTTGTATCTAAACAGCTCAAATTTTCTCCATATTGGCAATAAGGCGGTTTTGCTTTCTTATCATTTATGTGTTCACTGCATTAGCACTTTTAATTTCCCTCAAGAACTTTTCCTTTGTATTCACAACTTTGCTAATTGTTTGGTGCAAGAGGCCCAGCTTTTGGCCTATCTGGGCTTTTGACCTGCCTTCCTCGCTAAACTGAATCATTTGTTGCTTTTGGTTTAACGTGAAAGAAGTAGGACTCTTCCTTTCATTTGAATATTATAGGCTATTGTAGGGTTTCTAATTGTCCTAGTTTAAATATGACTGTGTTAGGGGAATAGGGAGGCCCGAGGGGAGGGAGAGAGATGGGGGGGACACTGCTGGTCATGGAGCAGTCAGAACATACACGGTATTTATCAGTTAAGTTCTCTGTCTTATATGGGCACAGTAAATGGTACCCCAAACAATTTCAATAGTAACATCAAAGATCACTGATCACAGATCACCATAACAAATATGATAATGAAAAAGTTTGAAATATTTCAGGAATTACCAAAATTTGACAGGGAGACACTAAGTAAGCAAATGCTATTGGAAAAATGGCTCCAGTAGATTTGCTCAACACAGCATTGCCACAAACCTTCAATTAAAAAAAAAAAAAAAAAAAAAAAAAGGCAATATCTGAAGTGCAATAAGGAGAAGCACAAAGAAATGAGGTATGCATACATTTTATTAAAAAAAAAAATCATTGGCACAGAAAAAGAGAAATGGGGACCAAAAGTAGCACAAAAGACTATCATAAAAAAAGCAGTGCTATAAAATCACTTTCTCAAAATTGTACTAACTTTAGCTTCAAATAACCATAAAATCTAGTCGGAGTTACTTCAATTGTCTTTAATATTTCTCATAAAGTACTGTTATTTTATGGAAGAATATTATTCTTTATAGATGAATAAGAATTGTATGGAAGTATATAAATACTGAATTATCTTCGGTGACTGATGGTTGAATTTTTCAGTGGAATCCTCAGGAATATCAGCCCATCAACTTCTTTTTCGCGCAGAGAATAGCCTCTTGTCTTTTAGAAAATGAATCACAGAAGACTTTCACATACAGGCTTCTTAACACGTTCATAAACATAATTTGAAATGGTTATAAGTAGATTAAGACATTGACAAAAAAGACATGAACGTGCCATTGATTAAGAATAAACAGAAGGTAAGAGATGAAACTTTATATTTACCATTAAAATTTTTATGTTAATGTCTGTCATGCCATTTCTATCAAAAGTGGCTGGCAGTTATACCAGAGAGAGAAAATGAATTTTATGTCTGAAAGACTGCCTATTAAGAGTTTGAGCAAAGCGTCTGTGCAGACGGAAGTAGCAACTGTCAAAAATAGATAACTGAGGTTATTGTTGCTCACAGATGCCAATCGCTTATTACTGTTTATAGAGGAATGTAGCTTTTTACAGCAAAAGTCAAGATTGAACGTTCTATGCATTGAACGTCTAGCGTTTTTTGGATTAATAAAATTCACTGTTTGTAGTTTAAACAGATCATGATTAAAACACACTCAGGGCTTCCTGGTGGCGCAGTGGTTGAGAGTCCGCCTGCCGATGCAGGGAACACGGGTTCGTGCCCCGGTCCGGGAGGATCCCACGTGCCGTGGAGCGGCTGGGCCCGTGAGCCATGGCCGCTGCGCCTGCGCGTCCGGAGCCTGTGCTCCGCAACGGGAGAGGCCACAACGGTGAGAGGCCCGCATATCACACACACACACAAAAAAACACACACTCAAACATTTCTCTCATTCTCAAAACCAGTCTTTCCCTCTTACAAACTTTAAGCATCCGAAGGGGATTGGGCACAGTGAGATAAGATCTGAGAGCTCGCTGAAAAAGAGCTTTATTTGCATTGTATCTTTGCTCTTGTTGGAGTGTGATAACATTTAAAAAAAAGTGTTCTAGGCAGTCATCTTTCTGCCTGCCTCTCTACTGATATTTTGCCTCTCCAAAACAGAGACGGTACATAGAGGTAGGGATGTATTGTTGTGTGTGTAAGTCCTTAGGCTTCGTTCATCGTGATAGCATTGTGTCTTGGGTTCCATGAAGACTGCAGAATTTATATCCAAAAACATCCTTGCAAACGTACATGACTTTCCACTGCAGAGGCTGACCTCAGTTTTCTTTCTGTCCTTTTATTCAGTAGTCGTTTGGCTGGATGCTCATCTGTGTTGCCCTTAAGAGCCTCGTAGTCTAGTAGCCATAACTATATATCCCTGTAAGGCCCCGACCGCTCCAAACTGACTGCCACCCCCAATTCGCCCTCCCTCTACGGTACTTACCTCTGCCTCCCCTCTCCCCCTCCAGGACCTGTTATTCTACTGATGATAGGCCATCTTTGTAACAGCATTTACTACCAGAAGCCCTAACCTAAAGAAAATGACAATCTGTTGACTTAATCAACACTGGGAGATTGGGATTGACATAAATACACTACCGTGTGTAAGACAGAGAGCAGTGGGAACTGGCTGTTGCAGCACAGCGAGCTCAGCTCGGTGCTCTGTGATGCCCTAGGTGGGTGGCCTGGGGCCAGGTAATGGGAGTCTCTTGAGATGTGTCCATAGAGCCCTCTTCCCGTACGGCTTGCGTTCAGGCGGTAGTCACCTGGCCTGAAACTCTCAGCTACTCCTGATGATGCAGCCGTGACGCTCAGCGAGGGCCACTTAGTCGCAGGGTCCTTATCAGTGCGAAGTAGTTTATTCCCCTCGAGTGCCAAGGAGCTTGCCCCGGCCCGTGCATCCCCTCTGCCCTGTCACGCCCCAGTCTCCGCCAGCGTCCAAGACGCAGGCAGTGGGGGCCCCTGGGCTGCTGAGGCTGCTAGGAGGGCCTTCGCCCGGCAGCTGTGGGCTTGGGTACCTCACCTGGCCCAAATGCCACGCCTTCCCGCTCTTCTTACTTAGTTCTGCAGATTTTGTCCAAAGAAATGCCTCTCGGTTTGTTGTAAGCAAGCCTTGCCGTCTCCAGGGGTTTTGAACGACTGTCTCTCCTAGTTTTGACCAGTGAGATAGAGTGCTTCTGGGGGAGAGCTTTCTTTCCTCACACCGGACCCCGCCTCAGCACATGGGTCTTCATCCTGTCTCCCCGCCGTGTCAGCCTCCCCACCGAACTCATCATCTATGTTTCACCAACTGCACTTGAACCTGTAACCTTCTCTGGGGCATGACTTTGAGCCACCAGAGACCCTCAGCTGCATGGAGGGTCAGAAGTGGCTGGGCTTGCGTGTCACCTCCCCGCTCCTGACGCAGCCTCTTACTCATAGTGCATGATTTGGAGGATGAACCCCCTCCTCATTTGTCTCAGCAGAGCAAAGTCCGGGACACGATTGACAGTCTAGGTCTCCGCACAGCCTCGGGCAGCCTGGGTGCCTCCTACTTGCCTATCCTGTTGGCTGTCCACTTGCTAGTGCCTCCTGGGAGCGCTTCTTAATACATCACTTGCATCTGAATTCCCAGCTCAGCATCTGACTCTGAGGGAACCTGAAATAAGAAAAATATTGTTTATCACATGCCTGTGACTCTGCGAGAGCGGCCACCGACAGGAGACAACGGGTCCATAAAAGAAAAGGGCTGTGACAATAAAAGCGACAGAACCCAGTATTAAAGTCTTAGTACAGAATTTTCACTTCAAGAGGAAATAAACAGAAGTCATTCAGTGATTCAACTGCGGATCAAGTTTTGGTCTACAGGAAGTCCGTTTTGCTGTACAGTAATGACATAGCAGTTGGGCCCTTGTACGTGATTTAAAGAGAAAATGGAGATGGAGGAGCCCTACGTATAACTGAATTCAGATCATTCGGTTTACGTGTTCCTGGTTCAACAGGTCACACCAAAGGGCTGTGTCATGAAACTTGGAAGTTGAGGAGAGTCATTTCTTAGGTATAGAGGTACTTTCTCAATTCCATGAACAGGGTACCATATATTAGCTACAATATTGTTAACTACAATAAAAAAAGCGGAAAAATTTCCTTCAACTTCCACAAATGCTTATTTATTTCCATTGTTAATATACCAATTTAGGAGATTTTTATCCATTAAAATTTGATCCACTTTGTGTGTGTGTGTGTGTGTGTGTGTGTGTGTGTGTGTGTGTGTTCGTGTGTGTAGTTCTAATGAAGGGTTCTATAAAAAAATATATATATATATATATATATATATATATATATATATATATATATATATATATATACACCATGGATTTTAAAACAAACTTTTGTTATAAAAAAGGCTTGAAAGGATGATAAAATATTTTCAGGGTGTAAGAGGGGGGGTTCGGTTGGGAAGGACAATAGCCTGTGGATCTGTTACAAGTTAACTGTATAACAGATCCTTTTAGGCACCGTGTAGACCGGAGAAGCCAGTGAAAATAGGGCAACAGAAGAAATAGTCACAGATTTTACGGCTTTTGTTTTCTGTTGAGTTTTTTCTTTTCTTTTTTTTTTTTTTTTTTTTTTGGTAATAAACCTCTCAGAAATTATCCTTTGTCAGCCAGAGCCTGGGGAGTATATATAGCACTTCATACCACAGCACAGAGTAGAAAGAATAAGCCAGTCCCAAGTATTCGTGAACCGTTGCAACAACAATATTTTTCAGGTTGGGTAAGAGAGAAGGAATGTGCGGTTGCTGTATCTTCAACAGTGTTCACAAGTAAGAGGATGACTGAGTCTCTTGTTGATGAACAAACTGAGTTAAATTTTGAGTAGTTGTGTATGGAGCAGTAGATAAGTCTCTCCTGTTAGAACATCATTTCAGATTCAAGTAATACGGTGCATTCTTGCATGACTTTCCCCAGGTATTGATTTTTCAAGAAAACACCCCAGGATTATGTAGATGAGTTTAATTAATGTAATTCATCATTAACTCCCTAGTTAGCATGAGAATTCGGCATATGTCTCCCGTTATTACAAAGTTCCCGGTTTTGTGTCGGTTTGACCTAGTTTACAATTGTTTAGTATTGGAGAATCATGCCACTTTTGCTTCCACATTGCCCTTCTAACTTTTGAGATGCTTGTGCTACAGTCTCCCAGGGAATTCTTTATCCTGGGCCAAAGCACCAGGCATTGGCTGGCTCAGCAATTAGTTGGCCTGACTTGCTCATAACCCTGTAGCTCACCCACAGATGAATCACTAGGGGAAGAAAATACTCTTCTTATCACTTGTAGTCACACCCTTTTTCATCCTGTTTTCTTAAAGTCCTTTCTTTTTTCCCTGATGTCTCATACCCTCTCCCTTCAGTGCAGGCAAAGGATTGTTCTGGCTTCCTGTAGAAATGTTTTCTCTTCCACCAATCCCCGGATTGTCTCCTTGTGCGTCTTCCAGAATATACCATCAGCTACTCATTCTTTACTGTAAGATTATATAAGAAAGTGACAACTCGACATTAATTACCACACTGCCTGAGTGAGCTGGAACATTGCTGGAGAAGCAATAAGTGATACCAAGTTTGACAATGGAAAAAGAAGGCTCGATATGAGACTGAAGTAAAGGCCTTTCCCAAGCTGACTCTAATTAGGGTTACATTAATTTTCTAATAAGGATAGTTTGTCATTTACCTACCACGTCACTAGAACTGTGAATATTAGTTGTAGTATTTTATATCTAGTGTGTATATATGCTTATGTATATATAGATTTATGTTTCAAGTTACTATTCTGTGAACCATCCATGTTTCAATCCAAAAATTAATATCAGTAATTCTCTATTCTTTTTACGTCCTTGCAGTTGTACTGTGTAAGTACAATCTCACCACGTCTTGATGAAACAAGGTACGTAACTGGATGGGTCCAAAAAGCAATTGTAGTAAAGTTGCCATCTGGCTTCTGCACCTGCAATTAATTTGGCAGATTTGGACATTGGCTTCTCTATTGCCATCTAAAAAACTTTTCATCAAGTCTCATTATCCTTGAGCAGATGACACTGCTGACCATTGCTTTAAATTTTTTTTCTTTGTTGGATGTTGTAAAATCACTTCATCCTGGTTCTTCTATGTTACTGGCCATCTCTGGATCTTCCTCCCTCTCTCACTTATTATTCTGATTTTACTTTAAATTTTTTAATTCCCGAGGATTCTCTATTCATGACTCTTTTTCAGATAGATTTTCTTTCCGTTGAAAATGGCTTCTCAACTGGCTTGTACAAAAAGATAATTTATTGGCTCAAATCACAGAATAGTCTAGGGGTAGGCTGGGTTCCGCTTTAATACTCATAAACATGTCACCAAGATACAGTTACGCCTTCTCTCCAGTATCAACTCAATTCTCCTCCATGTGTAGGATTCATTTTTACAAAAATATGCTAACAAAGAGGCAGACAGGAGCAGAGCCAAACTGCCTGCCTGCAAATGCAAATCTAAGGGAAAAACTCAGTGCTCACTTTCTGTGAAGCCCCAGTGTCAATGTTTAGCAACATGATGGCTCTGGTGGTTCAAAGTCCTATCCAGAGGACAGTGACAATGCAATGAGGTACACTGACTACCATGGGTCAGTGGGCATTTTAAGCAGGACAGTTTTTTGTACAGAAATGTCTGGGCATCGGATGGTGTTTATACCTTACCCTTGGGAAATAATATCAGTAGCATCCCCTCCTCCAAACACCTCACGCACAACCAGTTGTCTCCAGGGGTTCAGTAAGAATACCACCCAAAATGGAGAACTACTGGTTTAGACCATTCGGAACCCATCTCTGAATGGGGTGGCATCTACCTGACCTAATGTCATGGGCTCAGAGTGCAGGAGAATACATTTCTAATAGGAAATTTATGTTTACTGTTTAATGAGAAAACCATAAATAAATGTTGTGAATGATGTTACTGTAGGCTGGTTCAATTTCTATACCTTCTTTCTAGTTAATGTCATCCCTGAGATTTGAATGATCAATGTCAGGCTGATGGCCTCTAAATCAGTCACTACAGCGACATTTGTCTGCTGAGATTCCGGTCATTACGTATAAAATAAACTCATCCGTTACTGTAATCTCTGTAGGATCAAGTCCTGAGTTTATCCTTTACTCTTCATTCCAAATGTGTTCTTCCATTTTAATTCACCTTCTATTGACAAGTCCATGGCTTCAGCACATTCTATACCTCCCATATCGTTAAACACCAAGTCATATTGATTATGAATCCTTAAATATTGCCATAACCCATTCTTGGCTCTCACTCATTATTGAAATATCTTGAATTATCAAAAATGTAAGTGTATTACTAGAAGAAGGATTTCTCTAACTCATTCTGGTAACTTTCTGTCCATCCACTGTAAAACTAGGTATTCTTTCAAAAATCAAATACGATTATTTTTCTACATTCAGTGGTTCCTGATCCCTTCTAGGAGAAGTTGACAAACTACAGCCTGTGGATTAAATCCATGTCACTGCCTGTTTTGGTAAATAAAGTTTTATTGGGACACAGTCTTCACATTCATTTACACATTGTCTATGGCTGCTTTATAAGGGTAGAGTTGAGTAGTTGCCCTTTACAGAGAAAGTATGTTGACAGTTGTCCTACTAGAATAGAATTCCAGCCCATTAGCATGCATATAATTCCTGTAACATTTTGCTTCAGTTATCATATCCTTAGCTATACATTAAAAACCATTGCACTCTACTCTGTCCTACCAGATTCTATAAGGTCACTGAATCCAGAATGCTATGCAACAAGCTTTTTATGTAGCACGTGCTGTTTGCTCTGTTCAACCCAAAGCACACTCTTCTAATCTTGTCCAACTCTAATTTCACTGCATCCCTAAAAATTCATTCAAACACAACATCTTCCAGGAAGTTTTCCTTGATCCCAAGTGAATAGATCTAGTAATTTCATTCCCGCTTCACTTCTTCACGGAGACTTTATTCTATTGTTGTAATTATATTTTCTGTTTATAAAAATACAGTTTTTGCATGCTGTAAAACTTAAAGATTGAGACTGTGCCTTACCAATATAATTATTTAACCCTCCAAAACATATTCTTTCATGTGGCAGGTTCATAATAAATATTGGGTGAGTAAATAACGGAATCATTTAAAATTCCTAATTGGGGATATCAAATAAACATCATCTCTTATGCAGTGATGACTTAACAAAGCCTAATTCTGTTTGCACACACCACATTTTACACTGAATGTTACCTATGGAGTTCCCTCTGGTACCTGGTCTTAAAAGGAATTCAGCTCTAATGATCGTGTTAGCCTCCACTTACTATGAAGAATTAAGTTTGGGTGGGAGAACGGGATCGCTGTTGATGCTAAGGAATTACTGTCCTAGGTTGTTAATTATTCTCTTAGGAAGCTGACGCGATTCTAGGTATGTTCAGTTGAGATGCACTTAGAGTACTATAGTCTTTTTCTTAGCAGTACAAATCCTAGAGTAATTTAATAAAATAGCAGCTAATGCTCATGGTTTATAATTATAATGCCGATGATAATGCTCTCCAACATAGTAAAAATGGTTTGTGAAAGTAATGTCATTCCTACAACTGCTTACTTATAAAATGCGAATCCCATGGTCACTGATAACTCTTCGGCAGCCCCTGCTCTGCCTTCCAGGATGGCCCAGCTGCATCCAGAGACGTATGCCACTCACTTTATTGAGCCTTTCCTGACGAGGACTTTGCAACTTCGCCGTCATCTTGGGTAAACTATAGGCAGTTTACTCACTCAGATAGCAGGAAACCTTGTACTTGTGGAAAGTCTCTCTCGCGTGGTTTTGATGTGGGAGGAATGAAGTTCTAGATTTCACATTGCCCTTAAGTGAGGGCGCTTGCTTTGCCTCTGTTCGCTGTTGGCCCAATTAGGAGAAAGACTTTGACTTCAGTCCTAGTGCACATCTATTGTTTTTCTCTGTAGTCTCCTCTCTGAAGCCTGGAGAGCTGCCCCAATTCCAGTTCTCTCTACGTGTGGTCGGATTTCATGTTTCATCATCCTTTGGACAGGAGCCTTCCTCTCTTTCCAGTCCTTGTTTGGCACAATGACTGTTATCTTTGAACCATGGCCCATCTATTTGGGAGCTCAGTATTAAACTCTCCATATCTATGCCTTGTCCTGTCATTGGACTTGCATCCGCTAAATATTCCTTAAATCATTATGGAGGCTGTTAGGCCAGTTGCCACAACGTCAGACATACTCATGTAGTTTCTCTGACTCCAATGTCGTAACCTGATCGGGTTCTCCACACTCAGTTTGATCAAGCTGGATCACTGCGTCTTCTGATTTAGAAGCAAGTCTTTTGGAGTATCTCACAGTACCAATAAACCTAAGCCTAAGATTTGTCCAAAAATATGTGCTGCTACTCCAGGGGGACATAAAAAACGATGAGTAATACTTGGTTTTCATTCACACAATATTTTTACCCTAGTAGAGAAGGGTGTCAAGGAAGTGATTATATGTATCGCAAAGTACAAATAATTGAGTCCTAAATACAACTCTCCATGAAATATAGTACAGGTTTATACAAAAGACTATTTCTTACAAATGGGATATGGGGAATATTTATCATAGACATTTGACTTACAGAATAAACAGTAATTTTTTGCATGTGTATATATATATATATATAATATATATTGAGGACGAACGGAAGAACATTGTGTTATGAGGAAAGATCTTGTGAAAACACGTACATATATAAAATAGTGTAACAAATTTGGCATCAAGACATATATGATAGAAAAGGACAGATTCGGGATAGGTTAAATGGGGAAAATTAGGCTTAGTAAAATGGCGATTGATGCTGAGCTAGTATATGTAATAGATGCTTTGGGCTGAAGGAGGATGTATTTTTTTCAAGAGGGAATTTTTATTTCACAGCAGCAAAGTAGGCCAGTGATGCTTGTGAGTTTTCTGGTTTGTGAAGTTAGCATGACGGTCCTATTTTAAGTATTACAAACATTCCTCTTTGGTGATCCAAGAAAAACTAATCCTAAAAAAAGTCTAGGAAAAAGAAAGTAGTCTAAGAAAATACTTCAGCAATTTTTTTTTTTTTTTACTTTGAATTAAAAACTACTGTGTAGCACATATATCCTGTACTCAGGATTTATACAGCATGTTGAAATTGAGAATAACTGAAAGTACACCGTTTTCTTTGTCAAGATTAGGCTTCCTGGTTCCACTTTCTAGACTTTTCAAGTCTCCATTGCCTCTAAGCGCCATCCTGTCATCTGATTACATGAAAAACATTCCGCCTGATGTGAAGAGCAAGGCCTGTCCTGACACTGTTACTTTACTTGCACTTCCTCTCAAAGTAAGGAGACATTTGCCCCCAGTTTAATGCCTAGGACTCCTCAGGCTGAATTCTATTAACATGCAGAACCAGTTAGTCGAATGGCTGAAACGAGCAGACTTAATTTCCCCTAGCAATTTTTGTTTTTAGAAGGCAGGTGTTTAATTGGAACTGAAATCTGTAATTGGCTGTGACATCGTGCTGGGGGTGTTATTACTCCCACGAACCCAGTAGTTTTGGCTGTGCGGCCCTTTGGGGTACAACTTAACTTCTGGAAGATAACTTCACTATTGCACAGCTGCTCAGCGCCACTGCTATTCTAGATTCGAATTAACTGCGTCTTATAACATTCGTGTGTTTGTATGCGCTGGAACAGACCAAGGCTTTATGTTCCACTAGCTGTGTCACCCCTTAGAGAAACCAAAGAAAATGCTTGGGGGTTGGCATTGTTCTGATGAAATGCCGATGGACTAGACTCTGCTGAACAGGGCATTGATCTCTTTCCTTGGGGCATTTTAAAAAATTCCCTTCTGACGATGGTTCACTCATGACTTGTAAAAATCCACAAAGATTTACAATATCTATTTATGGTTTGAGAATGTTGCTACTTCAGAGTGAACAGGAGATTCTTGGATGGACCAAATCCTTTGAGGCCAGAATTAAAAGTAGCTTCTTTGGAAACATTGCCATCACTGTTTGGTACGTGTCTTTCATTTCCATCACTCGGCGTATTTGTTGAGCGCCTACCCTGTACCGGTCATTGTTCTGGAATCTAGGTTAACAGTGGAAAAAACCTGCAGAAATTCCTTTCCCCGCGCAGCCTCAGGAACTCAGGCACTAGGAGCCGGGTTGCAACTTTAGAGAGAGATGCAGATCTTTCTTGTAGTTACATCACTCACAATTTTCCAAACACTTAACATGCAGTATCAAACTAAAAACCATATACACCTGACAAGATAATGCTGCTGGTATTCCTAAAACAGAGACCAAAATGGTACCTAATCATAAAGAGAAGACACATTATTAGTGTTGGTGGCAACTAGCAATATAAAACTGAATACACCTATTTTAATATGTAGTGAATACAAAATTAAAACACAGTTTAGGAAATTACTTCAGTTATAAATGTATTTTAGAAGTGCTCGACTACAAACTAGCAATTGTTTGTTTTAAACTTTCTTAGTCAGTATAAATATGGGCATAGGATACAAATAATCAAGTGAATTCAAATGGGTTTTGTTAGAATCCAAAAGTATATGCAGTAGAGTGAAAATTAAGGGGCACATTTAAACAGATGCTATCTGAAGAGAACTGAGGCTAAAAGTTCTGCTTCCAGTTAGGTAATAATATTGATGCTAGGTAGATAGTTTAATGCATGTGATAGCTAATGAGCATACTGCATTGCAACCTATATTTTGGCACTCTGTGGAAGCTGGATTAAGCAGGACTGTGAATATTGGTCCTTATTGGAATAAGCAGTTTCTATTCTCGATCTTTCAGGAGATGGCTATCCTTTGGAAAAATATAAAATATTTATGAAAGTTATTTAACACATAAAGTAGAGCTTGCACGTAAGGCATTAAAGTTGGAAAGAAAAATAGGGCACATGATTAAGCAAGTTAGTTCTATTTTCTGCTTTACTTTTGCAAGCGTTGCTAAACAAATCACTTAATCTTTTTGCATCCCAGTGGGTTAGAAGGTTTGGATAAAAGGAAAAGAAGAACAGGGGATTTTCAGGGATGGGTTTGAGGTATGGTTAGCTGCATTGAAGAGGATGACCGGAGTAAGTTCTACACTTGGTTGGAATTAGAAGAAAGACCTAATAAGGGTAAGGATGAATATCAACAGTACTTTAAACAACCCTAAACCAGAAATAAGTGATCAGGGTCCACATTTAGTCAAGGTAGGAGAGAATGTGGAAAAGAAACAGATGGGGAAGTAGGAGATACAATATGCAGAGATGAATGATTAGGTGATACGGAACAAGTTCTGAAAACCAAATATCGTGGTGAAGCCGATCGCACCTGTGTGTTATGATCAAAGAAGCACCCATCACAGTCTTCTATCAAGAATATTTTTGCCCCTAACAGCATCATGACATTTGAAATTCCACCCTTTAACGTTTGTTATTTTGGCTGCTAAAAGATTTAGTCCTTTAAAAAGAATTCTTTAATCCAATTCCCAGCCTCCCTAGTTAACTCTTCCGTCGTCTGCCCTGCCTGATGTAGCATTTAACAATATTTGTCCATTTGTGGCACCCAGAGTAGAACTCTTCAGGAGCAATGCCCTTCTGGTTGACTTCAGTGAAGTCGCTTATGCTCTCTGTTTCTTCATTCAGTTTGCACTCTTCGCCCTCTTAAAGAGGATCGCATTTCCTCTCTGTATGTTCACTGAAAACAACCACCCGTATCACGCGTCAACAAAAAATAAAGGGCCAAAGTTGAAGAGGCTAGTGTTCTGCTGGTGGGATCTCCTGCAGCACAGCGCACTCGAATTATGCCCGCTCAGAATGGGTTGTTTTCATTTCACCGTTTCTATTGAACAGTTTTACCATTTCTGGAGAACTAAACGTCTGCCAGTCAAAATGTAAGATAATGAATCGGCAAGCCCTGGTGTTCAGAGACAGATCCAGGTTTTGCGAGGCCTGAAGCGGATCCAGTCTAGGCAGTGATCTTTGAAGGATGCATGCAATGTTACTAAAACCAATAAGTGAGGTCCAAGGCCCTGGAAGGAACCCATGCAATTGGAAGGCCCTGAAGCTTCATCTTCATCTTCACAGTAAATCTGCCTCTGTGCATCATATAATTGCACCTGCCCGGGCTCTTTGGTGGGGCTAATGGCTGACTCCAGGACGGCTCATGTCAAGGAGTACTTCCCAGAACTTCTGCTGCCAGTGTCCTTGTCCTCACAGGGAGCCACAGCCACCCCCCGCCTCTGCAGGAGACCTTCCAACACTGGCAGGGTAGGTCTGATTCAGTCTCCTATGGGATCACTGCTCCTTCCCCTGGATCTTGATGCACACACTACTCTGTCTGTGCCCTCCAAGTGTAGAGTCTCTGTTTCTCCCAGTCCTGTCAAAATCCTGCAATCAGATCCCTCTAGCCTTCAAAGTCTGATTCTCTGGGAATTCCTCCTCCCGTTGCCGGACCCCCAGGTTGGGAAGCCTGACGTGGGGCTCAGAACCTTCACTCCAGGGGGTGGACTTCTGTGGCATAAGTGTTCTCCAGTCTGTGAGTCACCCACCCATTGGGCCCCTCCTGCCGTCTCAATGTAGCTTCTCCTTTGTCTTTGGATGTGGGCTGTCTTTTCTGGTGAGTTCCAGTGGCTTCCTGCCGATGCTTGTTCTGCAGTGAGTTGTGATTCTCGTGCTCTCGCAGCGGGGAGTGAGCGCATGTCCTTCTACTCCGCCATCTTGAACCAGTCCCCCCTGCTTGTGTTATTTTCCATCCATATCATTACAGTTTTGTAGGGAGTCTCATTACTCTGAAATATGAAAACAAAATAACATTTTAAGACTCCAAATTCATTTATTTACATTTTTTTGTTTCTTTGTTTACTTACCTGAGAAAACAAATTTTAAGTCATTTGTCAATTTAAAAATCCCAATCAAATACGAGTAAAAATGAATGCTCAGAAATTCCTATACCCTTTAATGTTATTTTATTTGTAGAATTCATGCATGCAACATAAATAATACTCTGTTGTTAGGTATTATCTAGTGGCTGATCCTCAGTAAAACTTTTGTAAAATCAGCACTAAACATTATAATAAACTAAATTATTAAGGTATCTATCTAGCAGAGTATTTTAAAAAATTAATCTGTTGAACCTGACCGTGGGTATTCCAATCTATTTTCTTATTCCTGGTAATGACTCAGACTTGATATTTTATTTTATTGGATTCAATGAGGCTAAAAATGGGAAGTGTTTCCCTTCTTAACCTTAAATCAATGAGTATGCTTCTTCAGTCCTGGGAGTTGATTAACACTCTTGAAAAGAGATCCCACTTGTTTATTTAATTACAAAATAATTCCTTTTGAAAGATGCATAACTAATTTTATTGTATTGACTTTCAGTTTAAACAAACTACAATGCTTAATTAGAGGCATAGCCCTTACATCAGCCAGTATGTAGTTTTACTGTATCTCTCCATTAGTCAGCCAATAAAATGGCACTTAATTTAAGAAGGGAATAATAGTCTACATTACATAAGATTGATGTGAAAATTAGCCCATCACAGTTATCTTATTTAAATTTTTGGTTTAATTCACAATCCTGGGTCTTGCTGTCAGGGCAAATTGTTTGCCTCTGAGCTCATCAATGGGAATTCTATTAAGTTAAATGTCTTTGCAAAGGAAAATCTATAAGGAAACACCAAATCTGCTGGACATGATAATGAAAGCAACTCTGGAAATAGTGTTTATACATGAAAGCTAATGTGAAATAGTCCAATGCTGGATCAGTTAATGTGGAGAAAAGAATTAGGTTGGGATGACTGTTTTACTGACTGTTTCAGTGGTTATAAATACAATCATTCTGCTTTGTCACATACATCAAGTACGATAATGTTGTTAGTCCACTTTGTGAATCAATGAGAATATTTGTTCTAGAAGACTTTGGTAGCCAGGTTAATATACTCAGTATAAACAGTGCATGATTCGATGTTTCTATCCCTATCACTTCATGCACACTTTTCTTTTACTGTCTTACCCAAATTTGGCCCAGATGTGCTCAGTCATCTCTCTTCCGTGCCACATCTCACCATAGCCTTTTCTTCACTCCAATGAAAACTGAGTTCCGAGGATTTCTTTATCAGGCATAATGGTTTCATAAAAACGGAATTTAACTTCTTATCTTAAATGATGAAAAGAAATGGACAAATCATGTGAAACAACACAATTTCAGTATTGAAAACTAGGTAGTGCGTGACTGAAATCCCTCAGAAAGGGGGAAATAAATGAGATGGGGCTTCTTGTCATTCAGGATTTCTTCAAGGATGCTCATTCTGGATCATGGATCAAGGAGCAGACTCTAAAGCGAAAGCAGTTACCTTTCTTAGTTGAGATGACAGAATACAGAACCTAGAAGCTCTGAAGGGGCTAGAAGTTTCAGAACAGAGTTTTGGAGAGGAAGAGACTACTCAGAAAAAAAAAAAAAAAAGCTTGTGAATTTGCCTAGGGAGCTCCTTGATTCCTTGCTAAATCTTGAGAACCATGTGCATAGAGTAGAAATCCAGGTGGTTGGGCAAAGAGTTAAGCAGAGAGCTCTGAGCTGAAGAGCTCTTGAGTTCACACAGAGATGGGCATTGTTCAAGTTTCCACTAATCGGAGTGGAGAGTCTGCAAAGATCCTGCAGAACATTGAGTACAGACTGCAGAGGAGATGGTCTTCGGTAGTGAAAGCATATTTTATCTCATTTAGAGCAAATAGAGGGAATGCAGGCATCAAGTTTAAGAACATTTTGAAAGGTTCAAACTGAACCTCAAGTAACAACAGTGAAATCCACACACTCAACACTGTAAAATATACAATTCTCAGGATGTAATCAAAATTCCTAGATGCAACACTCAAGAAAACATGACACATAAACAGGGCAAAAATAATTCAGTGGAACAGACACAAAAATGATAGAGATGATGGGTTAGTAGAGGACATTCAAAGTTACTAAACTGTATAAAACTTTGCTTAAAAAATTGTGAAGTGAGAAATGGGTTATAATAAAAATAATCAAAATGAAGTTGTGGAGATGAGAAATGTATCTAAAATTTAAAAATCTACTAAATGGGATTAACAGGAGTTTAGACATTACTGAAAAAATATTAAGTGAATATAAGACATACCTATTGAGAATTTCCAAAATGAAGGCCACAGTCTCAAGGACCCATAGGGCCGTATCAAGAAGTGAAACATATGTGTTTAGTTAAAATCATATGAGGAAAGGTAAAAAGGGCGGGCAGACACATATTTGGAGAAATAATAGCTAAGTATTTTCTAAATATGCTGAGAACTATAAACCAACAGATTAAAGCAGTCCAACAGACCCAATTAAGATAAACACAACCATAACATCACATTGCTGAATACCATTAAAAAAAGAAAAAAATATATATATATATAAAGTAGGCAGAGAAAATAGACACATTATGCACAAACTGAAGATTAGACAAATTACCAATAAATTCCAGCCTTGAAATGACCAAGGTATTGAAATCATCACATACTTTGAAGCAGCTACTGTAATTATGCTCAGTGAGGTAAAGCAACATAGTTCTATAAAGAATGAGGAGATAATATATATTAGTAGAGAAAAAGGAAATAGATGAAGAATAACTGAGTAGAAAATTTAGAAAAAAAATTCTTGAAAAACACTGAATAGGCTTAATAACAATAGAGATTAAAAAAGGAAAGAATCAACAAAAAGCATTCAGTCAGAAGTGAAAGAAAATAAATTTAAAAATATAGAAAAGCACCACTAAGACCTATGGAAAAAAATTGAAGATATAACATAGAAGTAATGTGTGAAGAAATCATTAGAAAGGTAGAATATGGCAGAAAAATATTTGACAGAATAGTGACTAAAAACTTCTAAAATTTGGTGAAACACTAAAATTTACAAAATTAAGAAGCTCATTTAACCACAAACACAATGTGTTTGGATAATTTCACTTCTGGATGCATCACAAACTGCTGTAAACCAAAACTGTCACCATACTTCGTCCTTACTTTCAGAACTGTGCAGTCTGTATTAACTAGATATTTAACTGGCAAAAAGCAGTACATCGGGTCCTGGGAATACAAATATAAGGATATATTTCAAATGAAGGATGAGGAGCCCAAAAGGTCTAAAAGCAACTACGAAGAGTCTAAATATGGTAGGTTTTATTGCAGCCACCTGGAGCCTTATACCATTGGACCTGCTATTCTTTCATGTCATAACATATTGAAGAATCAGGTGTAGACACCATTGCCTTTCATCCTTGGTTCACACCAGAGTGAACCCATCTTCATATTTTATATTTTAACAAAAGGACAAATTAAGATCAATACTCAGAGTAAAATACCTAGCTTTAAACGCCGAGTTATGTAAATCTTCAAAGAAAAAACAAATACTGTTATTTTCCTAGCTATTACCTTATGCCTGTAATACCTGTACTCATGGATTAATTAAGCATTGGTTGAGAATATCTCACTATGTTTCCAGATTTCTAAAACCGTGAAGTAGGCTAATCAGTTATATTCAACTACAACAATTAACTCGTAATTTGTCATTTATCTTGATAATTGAGTTAGGAGTCTGGAATCTAGGCAGAATGTTGATTTCAAAATTCAGTATGAGACGAGGAACAACTCTTTCAAAAATTCATTGGAAAAAATTGTACATATGGAATATGCTTCTGGTAGATTATCCTTTTAAGTAAAAGGATATTTGATTGGGGTATATGTGTGTGTGTGTGTGTGCATATGTGTGTGTGTTTGCAAGTAACATCTCTGAGTACTTTTGTTTTGTTGGTTCTTCATTTTTAATTAAGGGAGTAATTTAACCAAATTACATTTCTTGAAGAAGTGCAGCAGTAGGCAAGGCAACCAAGTTCTACCGGAGTTTGACTTTGTAATTTGCAGAACACTTTGTCTCAGAACCCTAAACTGTTTTGCTTTCTTGACATATTGCAAATGAACTTTGCTTTAAAGAAAAGTATTGGTCACTCTTGTCCCCTATTAGAATATTCAATTCTTTATGTATACTAGGCTTGCAAAATATTATAAATACATGAATAATATGTAAGCATTAAACCATACATGAAATATGTCAACCCATACGTTAATGATAGTTATCTCTTGTTTATTTCTTTTTTTTGTTGTTTTTATTTCTTCATTTATAGTTGATTTTTACATCAGTTGTTATATATTTTGATTTTTCCTCCTTGAATTGAATTTAGAACACTTTATATGGGTATAATTGAAAAATGACCACATGTGTGTAAAAATACCTCCTTCTTTTAAAGAGGGAAGCTGACTGGCTCTGTCAACCTGGGGAACTGAATGAGATGCATTTTTATCGTACAACATCTGATCAGCAAAATGTCAGAAAAACTAGTATTTGTTAAACCTGTGGTTCAACCCATGTTTTCTCTTACTTCCACTATATTTCCTTACACAAATATCTGCATATTAGGTAGGCTAATGTATAAAGGTTTAAACTCCAGTATTTTTTTCCATTTAGTGTAAGTTATGAAAATAGATAGGCCTTTAGCTTTTTACAGTCTTGTCACATCTTCATCTCTATTATTCACCTGCGTTTGGTGGTACTTAAACTCTCTAAATCATGTTTAATTTTATAGATGACAATTTACTCTTTATCTATTCCATCTCTGCTTATAATAGAGGATAGTGACTTAGCAAGAGCTGAACCCTCTATTACAAGCAGACATGGAATAGATAAATTCAAGAGTAAATTGTCATCTATAAAATTATTAGAAGTATTCATTCATAAAAAGGGGTATTTTGTATTTACTGCAACTTTCCTATTTTGATAAGGAGACAAGTTCAAGCTTACTTATCGAAATGTGACTTGTACAGAAATTCTTCCTCTATGCCATGGTCACACAATGAATTTTTCTCGTTACAAAATGACATTGAATTGAGGGATCAGCCATAAAGATTGGAATGACAAATTGATTGATGATGATCAAGGCAGAATAGAATCACACTTGCTCTTTTATGGCTACACGGCCACTTCTTTAGAAATATGAGCCAAATCTTGTTGTGTCAGAAAAATCAGCGAAGAAGATTTGAAGCCAAAGCAGTGCGAGGAGAGAGGAATAAAGAATGTGCCGTATTTTCTCTGGCACCTTTGGGAGACTGACTACCTTGGCAGGTTTATCCACACTCAGTCACCGTGACATAGAGTGAGGAGTAGATTCTCTGTACCAGGTGCTATTTCAGTTCAGGTTCTGGAAGACAGGACACCCAGGATCAGAACAGCTTATGAAACCTACTGTTTAGGAAGTGATATTCACATAGGCATGTATAACATGTAATAGGTGAGAATGGCTTGTCAATCCCTGGAACCTTGGCGGGAGTTACAGGAAAAAATAAAAGTAGAGAAAGTCAAAGAATGTTCACTCTCAGTTTAATTGTGCTAAAGTTCCACATGAGCTCCCCTTGCCAAATACATCTTAATAAAAATTATTCCTCCCAAGACTAAACATTTATTTGTTGAGTCTATCCGTAAATTATTTTCAGTTTTTCAAATAAACTATATCAAGTGGTCTTCACAAAGAAGGTAAAAATCACATTTCGTATGATGTTACGAATGTACAAGGCTTTCTGAAATAGGAGCTTCACTATGTTCCCTTCTTTAATTACCTTGATAATTTTCTGAGAAATAAAATATTTTTTAGCTTAAACTGGAATTTTGTTAAAAATCTAAATGCGTAGCTCTAAACCCTTTATTTAGTAATTCAGCTACTGATCCTAAAGCTCCTCTCAAAAATGCCTTTAATAATTGGTAGTTGCCTATTTATGACTACAGTCTTTTTTTATTGAATCTCCAAATGTAAAGACTATTATGAATTACAGATTGAGTTTACATGTGAAATAGTGTTTTCTAAACAGAAATGAATCTTGTCAATATAATTCCTGCCTCAAATTAACAAAGTAGTTAAACCAGAACTACGTGCCAATTAAAAAACTTAAAATACAACCTATATCTTAATACTAAATACATACACACGCAAACACATACAAAAAAAAAAATTTGTAATCCCTCCACATCAAGATTAGCACTATTAACATGCTGTTTTAAAAAGTAGTCAGAAAGGGCTTCCCTGGTGGCGCAGTGGTTGAGAGTCTGCCTGCGGATGCAGGGGACACGGGTTTGTGCCCCGGTCCGGGAAGATCCCACGTGCCGCGCAGCGGCTGGGCCCGTGAGCCGTGGCCGCTGAGCCTGCGCGTCCGGAGCTTGTGCTCCACAACGGGAGAGGCCACAACAGTGAGAGGCCCGTGTACCACCAAAAAAAAAAAAAAAAGTAGTCAGAAAGATACATTTATATTTTATTTTTAAATTAATAATTTATGGTATATGCTCTTTGAAGCCAGATATTTTTCTAACATTCTGAATATTTCATAGGTTATTAAATGTTATATTGTATTAAAATATCTGTGCATACTTTTACATTTTTGTGTCAGATTGGAAACATATATTTTAAACATATTTATGGTTTTAAACACTGATCTCATCAATGTGTTTGCAACATATCCAAGATAAATGATATCCTTATTATTAAAAATTTGTATTCATTAAAAATTAGTTTTACAGAAAAGAGAGAGAAAGGAGTAGAAAGTAGAATAACAGAAACAGGAGTAGTCTGGTAACTGATAAAATATGTCAGTAACTTTACTGCAGTCTCTGAAAATACTAAACATTATTTTGTTTTTATCATACATTATATAAACAATCTCTAGAAAAGTATAACAGTAAAGATCGGTAGTTTATAATAGTTACTTAGAATACTCTCAGGTATGTTTTCACTTGGGGAAAGTATAGAGATGTTAAATAACTTGAGTCTTAATTCGAAAAATTTTGTAACAGTTACACCTTGGAAGAAAGGTGGAGATGAAAATTGAGATTTCATAGTATTTAATCTGTACATACATACGAAGATGATGATACCGTCATCCAGATCTAGGTAGTGAGTACGTGTTTTCGTTTACTTTTTCTGTAAATTTCATAAAATGCAGTTATGAATCATTTAAAAAATAAGATAAAGTAACAAAACCAATAAATAACATGTTCTCAGATACATCTTTCTTTTTTTTTTTTTTTTTTGTGGTATGCGGGCCTCTCACTGTTGTGGCCTCTCCCGTTGCGGGGCACAGGCTCCGGATGCGCAGGCTCAGCGGCCATGGCTCACGGGCCCAGCCGCTCCGCGGCATGTGGGATCTTCCCGGACCCGGGCACGAACCCGTATCCCCTGCATCGTCAGGCGGATTCTCAACCACTGCGCCACCAGGGAAGCCCCATCTTTCTTTATTTCAAGTTTGTATTGTTTGCCCAGAAAAGATTATCAGCAAGTTAAAATGAAAGGATGAACTAACAGCCCTGCAGTCAGGTGACAGGGTGGTCTTGCAGACCAAGCAGGATGTCCTTTAAGTCTATTGAAACTTGGTCACAGCAGGCTCTTCGTTAGCAAAGGGATTTTCCAGAAGGCTACTTTAGTAAGCTAGTAGCCTCTTTTTCATTGTTGTTTAATGATTCCAAGTTTCACCACTGGAAGTGTAAACCTACAGAGAAATTTTATGATGAAGCCTTACAAAATCATCTTCAAAGAGTTAGAAATCCGCGTTTACCCTAGACTTTAATTGAAATGTAACCTGTGGGCTAAAAAATAGTTTTCCATTTTTATGTATAATTATGGCCCAAGATATACAGTTACTTGACATTTTACTATTCATATTTTAACTGTTGCAACCTCCTGTATATGAAATTTATAACACTCTTCTGAAATGCGTAGCATTGAATTGTAAGACATCTGTTTATATCAGGATGTGGAAAATAGTGAAACCGTATCTGGAAAATGAATGTGAGACCATAAATATAATTCTTTGATTTTACATTTATTCACCTTTCCAAAGTTTTTGTGTATTACCTTGTTTTTGTAGTCATTTTGATAAGATTACTTTTTCAGTTGATAAGGGACAGGTACCTTCCTTGATGCAAAATCGGCGTTAAGCAGTAAGACAACAGATGCATTTGAAACAAGGTGGGCAAGACATGGCAACCCGTGTTTTCCAAGTTAGTTGTTTTGGGGAAATGTTGGTTGAGAGCAATGTATGAAATAAATTATATATTTTGGAATATTACTTTTATATCCCATCCTCAAATCTCTTCCAAATGATCTATCAAAAAAAAAAAAAAGATCTGTCTCTTAAGGCAGGGGACCCCAGCCCCTGGGCCGTGGACCCGGTACCGGACTGCAGCCTGTTGGGAACCGGGCCGCCCAGCAGGTGAGCGGTGGTGAGTGAGCGAAGCTTCATCTGCTGCCGCCCCTCGTCGCTCGCATTACTGCCTGAACCGCCAGTGCCCTCCTCCCCGACCCCGCGGGAAAATTGTCTTCCACGAAACCGCTTCCTGGTGCCAGAAAGGTGGAGGCTACAGCTGTGTTCATGTGTGTGCTAAATTATGCTTTAAACCTACTTAGATGTGCTAAGTAGGCATTGAGAGGAAAATTTCTATTCCAGTAGCATCTTATTTTATATATTCTTGATAATTTCGACATTTAAAGATATTATAAAAATAAGGTATGTGGGGAAAGACACAGTCCTTTTGATATTTTTCTTTTTAAGTTAGAAAGTTTGTATACGTTAGCCATGTGCCTTATTATCATCAGATATTTAATCATGCCAGAAAATGAGACTGTAAGTGGACAGAAGCTTTATAGTCACAGGAATGTTTTTAATATTCCTCCTGAGTCTCAAGGTTTGTGAAGCTTTTGTAATATGGAGATTTGCATCAATTTAAAATCCAGTATTATTTTGTAAACCGTTTATTATGGTACATGATATACCCCACAGCTCGTCACACTCCGTCTGGAAATAGAGCCCTTATCTTTTGACTCCTTCATCAGAAAACAGTCTGTGAAATGTGGAGTGGATTTAGATCCAGGGTCTCTTTGGCCAAAAAAATATACAAAGTTTAAATTATCACTTGGATTCAGGGTTTATCACCTTCTAACCTTTTGAGCAAGGAGTAGAGAAAATCAGAGAAAAACCCAGTACATCTTTGGCCATGCAAGGTTTATTTGAGATCGGGGTCCGTCTTGCAGACCACTGTCAACAGGGATTCAGGAAGGATATTGTTTCCTTTTCACAACATAAGTCATGTGATGACAGTGCTTCAGTGTCATTTTAGTGAAACAGCATTTGATTTCTCAGGAGAATTTGAATGCTGCCAGAGAAGCAGCTTTTAGTTAAGAAAATACATAATAACATCTCTCAGGAGGGTAGTGGAAATAATCACCAGAATATTTTAATATTTGTCTTTTTTTTTTTTTTTCCAAACTTTCCCTGACATCTTAATTCCTATGTTGTGAGACAAATTCCTCATGAAACCTTTTGTGCTTTCTAGATCTGGTGGTGGTCAGTGGTGTTTACTTCCCCCGAATCATCGACTCCTGTGACTCCATTATAAAGACCCTTTTATCTTCTGTAAAATTCTCAGTTTTAATTCATAAGGGAACACACTCCAGAGAACTTTTTTTCAAAAACGCTGAGTCAAATTGGCCATTCATAGGAAGGGGCTTGTTGCTGTAATGATTTCATATTACATCATAACTCTTCCCCAGAGCGCATCCTGGTGTAAAATAAATGACAAAAGAGACAGCCGGGCAGCCGCAGGGGTAGCATGTGGCTGCGATTTTTGCATCTCAGTGGCTGATTGAGGCAATTTCAGTCAGCAGTCACAAGGTGTGTGGTTCAAGTTGTGATGAGATACAGTGTTGATATTAAGCAGGGTGCTTGCTAGGGCTTTGGTAACAAAGTACTGCAGGCTGGGTCGCTTACACAACAGAAATCTCTTCTCTCACTGCCTTGGAGGTGGAGATGTTGGACATTGAGCCGTTGGCAGACCGCTTCCTTCTGAGACGTGTCTCCTTTGTTTGTAAATGGCGATCTTCTCTCTGTGTCTTCACATGATCTCCCTTGCGTACCTGTTATGTGTCCTAATTTCACCCTCTAACGACGCCACTTACATTGGATTAGAGCCTACCCTAACGACCTCATTTTAACTCTATTACCTCTTTAAAAATAATATCTCCAAATGCAGTCACACTGTGTGGTGCTGTCATGTGGATTTTCGGGGGGCACAACTCAGCCTATATCTCTAAGACTGAAGAGTTCTTCTCCAATTAGCTTCATTGCTCAAAACGTAGTTGGAATGGCCTTTGCCATACTCCACACCACTCTTGTTGTTGCCAATTAAGTGCTAAATAAAACAGAAAACAAAAAAACGGAAGCAGGAATCAGGACAGCGCTAATATACCCGAAAGCTGTAGAACGCCCGCAGCCTGATTCAGAGAAGCAGGAGGGTGAAAGGACGAAGTGGAACTCAGTAGCGAGTGCATTCACAGTGAATGAGTGAATTTCCCGCAGAGTATTTCAAAATACACGAAATGAATGTAACTTGAAAAGAAAGCAAGGTGCAACTCTGTATTCTGCACATTTTCTTTGAAATAATGCAGACATCTTACACTAATGAATGCACCAAAATACTCGTAAGAAAGAAGCAATTTATTATTATTGAACAAACTGATCCAGTTTAACCATCACAGTAAATATGTTTGTGATTTTTTTAAGTAGTCGTGAATTTAATATGTGCAACTATAGTTATTAAAATGTTTGTGAAGTTCAGAATGAGAGTTTTAATAGAGGATTTTATTATTTTCAGGTGTGGTTGAGAAAGGTTACAGTGACCCCTGACTGCTGATAAATCACACTTTTTTATAATCCCCATTTTTGAGTAGGAAAGGAACCAGTAACTGCCTTTAGCCAATAGAATATGGCCAAGATGACAGGAAAGTCACTCTTGTGATTTTTGTCATGTTATAGAAGACTCCATCTTAGTGAACTACAGCAAGAAATTCTCCTCCCAGCCTCGAGGAGGCAGACGGCCACTTTGTAAATGGCTTATGGAGGGATCCCATGGCAGAGAACAGCGGGTGGCCCGCAGGAGCTGAGGGTAGCTTCCGCCAACAGTCATTAAGTAAACGGGGTCTTCAGTCCCACAGCCCCTAGGAAAGGAATCCCGAGTCAGTGCTGAGTTTGGAAGTGGATCTTGCCCCAGTTGAGTATCATGATGAGAATGCAGCCCAGCTGACACACTGATTGTTGCCTTGTGAGACCCTGAGCATGGAAGCAAGGCAAGCCTTGCCGGGACTCCTCATCCAGGGAAACTGAGGTAATGTGTTTTGTTACAAGCTCCTAAACGTTGTGGTTATATTTTACATAGAAATATAAAAAATACTCAATGCAAAAAAAATTATCAGGGGAGATATATATATATATATATATTTTTTTTTAAATCTCCCAGAATAAGGAAAATTCAAAATAACTGTGTATTTGCCTTTGTAATAGAGGTTATTCTTGTTTCTTTGAAAATGGTTGAGTCTCTGATCTCAAAATTAATAGCATTTCACAAGCTATTATCTTTCACTATAAAACCCCAGTTACCAAATTAAAATGATTAGTGTCTCCCTTCTGCCTACCTATTTCAGTAGGTTTCGGTTGATATTATTTTCAAAGCACCAGACCTTGGTGTATTATGAAAGCAGACTCCCCTAGTCCTCGCCCTGCATTTCTCTCCTTGGCCTTTCACCCTCCCGCGCTCCTTCTCACTCTTTGCTCTCACTCCTCTGCACGTGCTCGCCTGCCCCCCCCCCCCCCGATTGTTCTGCCTTCCCTCTGCAGTCTCCTCCTGTTCCCTGCCTCATTACCTGCTCAAGCCAGCTAAAGCCTTCCATGGAATTAATAGAAAGAAATGGTTATTTGTGCTAAAATAGGTTATAACTAATGGTCTGACACCTCTATTAATGGTGAAGGATATAAATGCACAATTACATCAGCCAAAAG
Source organism: Kogia breviceps (assembly GCF_026419965.1). Taxonomy (NCBI): domain Eukaryota; kingdom Metazoa; phylum Chordata; class Mammalia; order Artiodactyla; family Physeteridae; genus Kogia; species Kogia breviceps. The sequence continues at coordinate 6,196,968 of NC_081324.1, read as the reverse complement.
TGTACACAACAGTTGGTTTATTAGCACATTTTGAAAATAGTTTTTCCTCTGTAAATTACAGAAAAAATAATAACTGTTGATAATGATCATTAGAAGTGTAATTAATAATTGAGGTGAAATATCCCTAGGATAGATATTGAGCATTCAGATGATCTTTCACCCAAAGCTATGATACATAAATTTTCTTTCGCAAATAAAATAGCATTTAGCCTTGTGGTACAGTTTTTTTTTTTTCTTTTTAGATGTTGGGGGTAGGAGTTTATTAATTAATTAATTAATTAGTGCTGTGTTGGGTCTTTGTTGCTTTTTGTTTGTTTGTTTGTTTTGCGGTACGCGGGCCTCTCACTGCTGTGGCCTCTCCCGCTGCGGAGCACAGGCTCCGGACGCGCAGGCTCAGCGGCCATGGCTCACGGGCCCAGCCGCTCCGCGGCATGTGGGATCTTCCCGGACCGGGACACGAACCCGCGTCCCCTGCATCGGCAAGCGGACTCTCAACCACTGCTCCACCACGGAATCCCGGGTCTTCGTTTCTGCGTGAGGGCTTTCTCTAGTTGCAGCGAGCGGGGACCACTCTTCATCGCGGTGCGCGGGTCTCTCACTGTCGCGGCCTCTCTTGTTGCGGAGCACAGGCTCCAGACGCGCAGGCTCAGTAGTTGTGGCACACGGGCCTAGTTGCTCCGCGGCACGTGGGATCTTCCCGGACCGGGGCTCGAACCCGCGTCCCCTGCATTAGCAGGCAGATTCTCAACCACTGTGCCACCAGGGAAGCCCAGCCTTGTGTGTACATTTTTATTTGTGTGTATAAATGTTAAATGTGTATGTGTATGTCTGTATTAAGTACCATTCTTCTTTTTACGTTCGTTTGAGTAAAGATTTAGTCAGATACATTTCGATTTGTAAAGATGAAGAGTGCGGCAAGGTCGTTCCCAGGGTCTGCCTCTAGGCAGAACTAAATGGGTAGCACTGCGGTGTTAAGTCAGAGAATGATGGGCTGCCTGTCAGGGTTGGTGGGCAAGGTGATGAGACTGAGATGATTAATCTGGATAAGATAAACCAGTTTTACAGCCTTGAATGTAATGATTTATGAGAGAGGTGACTGTAAGAAAATGCAGAGATAGTTTGTTTCAAGCAGGATGAGAGGAAGGAAAACAAACCCACACACTCTTGAAGAAAACAGGTAATACCATAATAACATACAAATATAGTAAGATTTATAAGGAGGACAAGTCATGAGATTTTTGAAGCAATAAATATTGGCTGGAGACAATATTTTCTTCAATTGGTGAGGTACGTTTTCTTAAGATATTTAGCCACTCTACTTCTATCCATGTAGACAGAAAAAAATATGTAATAAGTCTACAATCTACATCAACGCTGTCTCACCTCTGAAATTTCTTCTGAGACATAAAGAAAACATTTTCTGTGAAGAACTGATTATTTAAGATTCTTGACCAGTAACATTCTTTGAGAATTGGCAAGTGACCTCTACATGCAATCCCTCACATGTAATTTGTCATATACATTAAAATAAAGTATTGGTAGATAGTCAAAAGTCCATTCTTAAAAAAAAAAAAAAAAACTTTATTTCAAAATAACTTTAGATTTACAGAAGAGTTGTAAAGAAGGTTCCTGTATATCCATCCCACAGCTTCCAATAGAGTTATTTTAAATAACCATCATACACATACCAACATGAAGAATTTAATACTGATACAACATTATTAACTGAACCAGACTTTATTTTCCACCAGCTTTTTCACTAATGTTCTTCCAATCCAAGATTCAGTATAGGATACAACATTGCATTTTTTTTTCATCCCATGTCATTCGTCTCCAATATTTGTTCGTTTCTTCGTCTTTCTTTGTGTTTATTGACCTTGATACTTTTGAGGAGTATTCATCTAGTATTTTGAAGTATTTGTCCCTCAGTATGGGTTTGTCTGATGTTTTCTCATTGTTAGGGGTTTGGAACTTTTTGGAACAATACCACAGGGGTGAGTACTCTTCTTATAACAGTCTATCGGGAAGTACAAGGTACCAACTTACTTGTTATAGTATGCTAATTACTTGGGTAGGGTGATGTCTACCAGGTTTCTCCACTGTAAAGTTACTATTGCACTTTTTCCATACCCTGTTTGTTAAAAGTCAGTTGCTAAACCCAGGATACTCTTAGAGGAGAGGAATTAAGAGCTACCTCCTAGGGAGAGGAATATCTAGAAATTTGTGGACACGTGTACCACAGTAATTAATAATATTTGGGAGGAGAAATCTTGAGGTTATGCAAATATACTATTTTTTCTTAAAAGTTTTGCCTACTAACTTAAAAATTTTCCCATTAATCCATGTAACTAGCCTGCAGCAATTATTACTACGGTGTTCCAAGGGTGATTTCCTAGTCCCCTCATTCCTTTCAATTTATTACTTAAAACCTTCTGTAGAGAAGATGTGCCCCTTATCTCCCATTTACAGTGTTTGTTAATTTATTATTTATATCTGTATGGATTCATAGACATTTATTAAGATTATAATCCTATACTATCATTATTTATTTTGTTGCTCAAAATATCTGGCCATTAGGCATTCTTTCAGCTTTGATCCTGGGAAAGAATGATCTTAATTTAATAAATTATAAGAGAAAATGAAGTTGATACAGAGGGTGAAATAGACATATAGTCAATGGATACAAGAAACAAGTTCACCTTTCTAACCATGAATAATGGTTGCACCAAGAAAATGACTACACAGGCCCAAACTGAGGCACTGATTTTAACTTCTAAAGCATGCAAGTATATTTTTACTCAAGTAAGCTTTTTTTTTTTTTTTGCAAAAAATAGATTAATCATACATTGATTCTTCTTAGTTTTATTGATGAAACAACTTAAGATAGAACAAAATATCCATACTGAAGAGAGAGTCCTTTACCCAACGTTACTTGAATAGCCATGGTTTATACGTGGGCTTTTAGGTGACAACTGTGGCAACAACAGGGGATGATTAAGGAAAATCAGTAAAAACAGGGGGTACCTACTGGGATGTATCTACTGAAATGTTTCATGTATGCAATGATAGCAGGTTTTATATTTTTAATTATTCACTGCACCATGTTTTAGAAAACACTTTAAAAACAAATAATCCAGTGATTAATTTATTTTTATTTTTTTAACATCTTCATTGGAGTATAATTGCTTTACGGTGGCATGTTAGTTTTTACTTTACAACAAAGTGAATTATAATTTATTTTTGATATTTTTCTTAGAATCTTTCACTAGTAAACTCTGTAATCCCTGTGCTTAACTAAGTCAAAATGGCTGAGTTGGTCAGTGATGTAACGCATTGAATATTGACCCTCTTTTTAAAACAACCAGAGAACCTCACAGGCAATTATTTTTTTTCAGGTTAACATTTAGATGAACTTTTCAATATTAAACTGCCCGCAATTCATGGTCTGCTTTTCTTATCATGCATTGTCTAGTTTTTCAGTTTTGGAGCACTACCCAGCTTTCAGTTTTTAATTTCATCTTTAAGACCTTGCTTACTCACAGAAGATATGCATTTAATTACTTGGTTATACTGTGAATTTAAAAATACTATTCCTAATACCAGAAAATGGATATATATATATATTATATATATTATATATATATATATATAATATTTTGGTTCTTTTAATTGCATGTTGAAAAATAACACCAAGTATAAGTTTTTAATTACATGCATATCGTTTCAGAAGGATAAATTACATATATTTAGTACTAAGTAGATAATAAAAACAATTACATCAAGTTATAGGTGTAAGTGGCACATCAGAATTCATAGGATTTAATACATTTAAAATATTTAAGGAAGTCTTGAGGAAAATAGCTCACTTTGTTTTTACTTTTGTTCTAGGACCAATGTTTACAACCTTCTAAATTTTAATTGAGTAATATGTAGGAATAATTAATGGCAGATTATGAGGAAAACTAAACCAGAATCTGGTTTTTCTTTTCTTTTTTTTTTTTAATTGAAGGATAGTTGACTTACAATATTATATTACTTTCAGGTATACAACATAGTGATTCAGTATTTCTATAGATTATACTCCATGTAAAGCTATTACAAAATAATGGCTATATTTCCCTGTGCTGTACAATACATCCTTGTTGCTTATTTATTTTATACATAGTACTTTGTATCTCTTAATCTGCTACCCCTGTCTTGCCCCTCCCTGCTTCCCCCTCCCCACTGGTAACCACTAGTTTGTTTTCTACATCTGTGAGGCTGTTTCTTGTTTTGTTATATTCACTAGCTCGGTTTGTTCTTTAGATTTCACATGTAAGTGATAGCATACAGTATTTGTCTTTCTCTGTCTGACTTGGGTCACTAAGCCTGGTAAACTCTAGGTCTATCTACATTGTTGTAAATGGCAGAATTCCATTCTTTTTTATGGCTGAGTAATATTCCTCTGTGTGTGTGTGTGTGTGTGTGTGTGTGTGTGTGTGTGTGTGTGTGTGTAATCCATTTATCTGTGGATGGACACTTAGGTTGCTCTTAAGAGTTTTTATAAAAGGTGATGTTGGGGACAGTGGAGAAGCTGGACACTTACTTTGGAGTACGATGTTGAAGACATCAACCATGCCTCATCCGCTCTTGTCTTTCCAGTACTTGCTAAGTGTGTAATGCAGCTGAGTGCTGTAAATCCCTCCCCTCCCCTAGAGGCACACACTGGAATGCTGGGGGCAAGCTACTCTTCTCTCCCTCCCTCCCTCCTGAAGGATGAATCCCAGGATTGCACCCCTCCTCCCAATCTTGCAGTGCTTGAGGCTGTTGAGAGCTCCCCCCTGCTTTCTTGGTGGTTAACTCCCTCCCCGACCCGCCATCATTCTAACTGTGCCAGTTGCCTCAGTGCTCTGTGCGAAGAGAGATGGAAGTAAGCCTTTGGGCAGCAACCCAAAAGGCTGGGATGTCAGGTGGATGCTTCGCTCACTCCTTCCCATGAGGGAGAAATGGGGGGCTGAGTGGATCTGAGTGCTGAGCTATGGAGGTTTGGGGGAGGGGCTGTAACAGATAAAGTTAAACTGCTCCTCTCACCCATTTCAAAGCATTTTTTCTCAGTTTTGTGCTCCTCCGGTGTGCTGCAAGTTCTTCACAGGATTCTGGGCTTCTCACAAAATATTTTGGCCCAAATATTGTTTCATCAGTGTTTCTGTGGAGGAAGAGGGCATAGGACTTCCTATCCCACTCTTTTGCTGAGGTTACTCCTAGGATTTATTTTAAACATTTATGGCATGAGGGGACTTACGACAAAGGGAGGTTACTGACCGATAAAATGCTCTATGCAAATTTTAAGAGATTCTTTTACTTTCTTAAATGAGTTGAGGTTTTAGGATCTTCTTTTTGTTTTCTTTTTTTGGCCATGCCTTGCAGCATGGAGGATCTTAGTTCCCCTGCCAGGGATCGAACCTGTGCCCCTACGTTGGGAGCTCGGAGTCTTAACCCCTGGACCACCAGGGCAGTCCCAGGATAATTCTCTAAGGTGACTGAAATGTGTATGTTTTATGTATTGTACAGAATGTGACGAGATACAGATGAACTGACACGTAATGTCCATCTGCCATCATAAGCACTCTTAATTATCCAGAAAGGTCTGGAGACATTTCACTCTGCATTTCTGAATCACCAGTTTCTCATTTACAAGAAGAAAGATGCAATTAAGCTGACCTGTATTTACTAATTTTGAGAAAACTAATCATAAGTGGTGAAAAGGTATATTTGTTTCACAATTCATAAAGACATGCCTCTGTTACTTATATTTATGTCCTTTATAGACTTGATTAACAAGGAGACTCATATACATGCTGTTAATATTTGTTAATTAACATGCATTCATATATAAATTTAGATGTATCCACAGATAATAGTATAAAGCTCTTTTTGCCAAGAAATAATAATGAGTTTTATAACAGTAACTGCTAATCAGGTAGAAGAACAGTTACTAATGAAAATTGATTTGGCCTGACATATATATATATATATATATATATATATATATATATATATATATAGATATATATGTTTTAATGTAAAAAAACCTAATAATTACATTAAAAGTAAAATTTTGCTAATGGTAGAATCAAGTTAAGATAATAGAAGAATAGAATGAGTAGTTTACACATAAAAACATTGCAGGCAGACTGATTTTTATACACTATGTTTAGTTATCTGAAAATATTAGAGTCAAGCAGTCCAATATAGTGTTTATATGAAGTTGTTTATGAAGTGAGCTTAATAAATCTACTCCTTGAGTTCATTCTCAGTCCAAGGTTACACTAGTTGCATAGCTCTGAGTAAGTTGTTTGCCCTCTCACATCCTAAGCTTTATCATCTGGAATACAGCAATAATAATAATGATAAGAAGTGGAGCTATATCTACTGAAGAGGGTGGTTCTAAGAATGGAGAGTGATGCAATATCTAAAATATTTAATATATTGTCCAACTCAAAGAAACATTTCAATAAATTTGAACTGTTGTTAATAGTAATGATAATAATGATAGCACAAAGAGACTAATCACATCCTGTGAAGATAAAGATGAATTTGCAGTACCTCAGTCAACCAATAGGATTAAAATTACTAATATTCCAGAAGGATCTTACAAAACGAGATTTGCTAGTATTGATTATTAAGTAACCACATTCCAAGATCAGACATTGCCAGGTAGCTATTCTGCTTCACTTCAATTGATCAAGACAATAGAGAGCATAAAATAACATGTAATCAAAGCTTCCTGAGCCAGTCTAAGACAAGCCCAGGGGATGGAGGCTCTTGGAAGCATTTTACTTTGTACACCAGCAACAGAACCAATGACCTGCCTTCTCTCTCTCTCTCTCTCTCTCTCTCTCTGTGTCTTTCTGTGTGTGTCTCTCTTTTCTAAGTCTACAGCTGACCTATCTCAATAGTAAGTGTAAAATATGAACTATCTATTTAATGGTGGGTGGGTGGGTGTCCCCCTTTGGAACAGTGTTTCATAATATCCAATGATACATTGGCTCAAACTTTTCTCTCTAAAATAGCTTACTCTTTATATTTAAATTTCATTAATGTCAGTTATCCCTGTTAAGCCCTTAAAATGAATTCTTAAATATGCTTTATACCTTTATAATATAGTATTTGTGAATTAAAAGCAAGCTTCACAAGGGTAAGTTTTAGCCAAACTCCTATATGAGTTGACATAAAGTATCAAAATTAAGGAAGTTTTGCTGCAAATTATGTTAGTTCCATTTTGAAATTGATAGAATTTTTTAGTTTCTGTTTAATGACAGTTTATGTAATTTACACAAAGAAGTAGAATGCAACTTAAAATTTTATATAAAATCCCAAAGGATACAGTTATTTAAAATAATAGAGAAATCAGGACAATAAACCTATGGATAAAGAAATAATCAGAGCTAACATTTATACAGATAAATGCAGACAGTATGATCCCATGTAATAAAGGAAGACACAGTATTTGGCTCTGAGCTTCTAGTGGCCAGAGCAAAGGAAGAACATAATTCTTTCCAAAAGTTATTGCATCTGTAAGATCCAAAGACAACAGAATTATTGAGCTTTCAGAATGGATATCATGAAAGAAGATATTCTTGGTATTCTTTAATAACCAACAGTTTGTCTTTTGTTATTATTTTAAATTTGAACTTTAGCTAGAATTTAAGAGAAACTTAAATGATTCAAAGTTAGTAGTAATTACAGGAAAATACCCTACAGTGATAAGGATGGTGGTTCTTATAAAATACAGTTTGAGGTAAAATAAGCTAAGTTTAAACTGATAAAGAATTCATTAGGATCAATGAAAATAAAAAATGTTAAGTGTTTTTATAATTTAGCAAGGGGTTTAAGACAGATTTTTATGCATTAATGACAGGTATGGCAAATAATATTAACAAATGTATACATTATAAATCCTTACAGTGTTTATCAGAAAAACAATTTATTTAATTTCTGGAAAACTTCTGAATAATTTGCTGCCAATTATTGCTTTTTCTTTTCAAATAAAAAACAAATGCTTATAGAAGGTCATGTAACTGTTGTACCACAGACTGTATATGTGCTTAAAAGACTTAGTTTATATGGTCCTATATTGTTGTCTGAATTAATAAAAATGTTCCAGTTATATATAGTTTTTCAAACTTCCAAAGTGCACATTCTTTTATATTGACTAATTGTTTAGGGCATTACTACATATGTGTTTTTACCCTTTAATTGCACTGTGGACTTCGTTAAGTCAAGAATCATATCCCATAGTCTTTGGTATTAATGTATTTGTAGGTACCCACCCCACTCTCATGATACTGTATTTTGCTGTCTAATTCATGGAACAATAACCAGTGAAAATTTTTGGAGACTTAAGCATTTTCCAAGGTAATTAATGGCCATCTTCTGTATTTACTTCAGATCACACCATCAAAGAAACATTTTGCTGACATTAGAAAAATGGGAGTTGTTTTCTCGCCAAAGAAAGATGCTCTTTCTCCTTCCTGACATTTCAGCTTCTTAGATGTGATGGCACAGACAATTTCCAATGAAAGACTAAACTGGACTTTGAAAACAGAGGTGCTGTGCTGGCTGAGACGTGGACTCAGGCCGTCTCTATGAAACTTCGCATTTTATTTTCTTGAAGATTAGCTGGAGCCCAAGTAACAGTCTCCCCTGTCTGAATATTTGAACAGTTGGAGACACAAGTACCAGCCAACAACTTAATTATGAATTTTTAAAATTGGCATTAATCTTTCCTCTTTCCTGTATATATTCTCTCCTAATGCCACAAGTCACAGTAAATGGCTTATTAAACTTCAGGCAATACTATGGAATGCTTGCTACCATTTATAGGCAGTGCTCTCCAAAGTACAATTAGAGGGAGTATTGTGACACAGAACAATGGAGACAATTATTTCTGAAGTTTATTAATGCTAATTAGCATATGGCATCTAAGACAGCTGCTGATACTTCATTGCTAAATACTGAGGGACTAATTAGTGTTTGATGTTAATTAGCTGCTTCTGCATTGCCTGGCCCTTAGAGGCATATGCCCTGTCACCATCGGGTTATTAAAAGTCTGGCCCTGCACTCTGCACGAACGTGATGTGGCATTTAGGAGTTCTTTTAGAGTATATGGCATTCTTCTCTAATATATATGCCCTGAATAGATTCCACAGAAGCTTTAATAACCAGTTATTCCACTCTTCATTGAAAACACACTAATAAATCGTAGATATTTAAGTGCTAAAGTGAAGACTATCCTTTAATTTAGCTTATATTTTGTCATGACCTCTGATAAGGGAATGACGTCAAATACTAGAGATCACTGGTATGAAAAGTATCTGGGTTTAATTTACTTAATAATCAAGCTGACTTTGCTTGTGTTTGTCAATTTACACTTAATCATTTACTGATGATTAAAATTCATTATTAAATAAATATATCAATTATGTACACTTTTCCATGAACCAGTTCAGTAACATTTTCATTTATGATTCTTTTTCTCTTTTAACGAAAACAAAATGATTTTCTTTCTTTTTTTTTTTTATGGAAGTGCTGTAATTTATTTAACATGTTTTTAAATTTTTTTAAATTTAATTTTGTTTATTTTATACAGCAGGTTCTTATTAGTCATCAATTTTATACACATCAGTGTATACGTGTCAATCCCAATCTCCCAATTCATCACACCACCACCCACAAACCCCTGCTGCCTTCCCCCCTTGGTGTCTGTACGTTTGTTCTCTACGTCAGTGTCTCGATTTCTGCCCTGCAAACCGGTTCATCTGTACCATTTTTCTAGGTTCCACATATATGCGTTAATATACGATATTTGTTTTTCTCTTTCTGACTTACTTCACTCTGTATGACAGTCTCTAGATCCATCCAAGTCTCAACAAATGACCCCATTTCGTTCCTTTTTATGGCTGAGTAATATTCCATTGTAGATATGTGCCACATCTTCTTCAGCCATTCGTCTGTCGATGGGCATTTAGGTTCCTTCCATGTCCTGGCTATTGTAAACAGTGCTGCAATGAACATTGGGGTGCATGTGTCTTTTTGAATTACAGGTTTTCTCTGGGTATATGCCCAGTAGTGGGATTGCTGGATCTTATGGTAATTTTATTTTTAGTTTTTAAGGAACCTCCATACTGTTCTCCATAGTGGCTGAATCAATTTACATTCCCATCAACAGTGCAAGAGGGTTCCATTTTCTGCACACCCTCTCGAGCATTTGTGGTTTGTAGATTTTCTGATGATGCCCATTCTAACTGGTGTGAGGTGATACTTCATTATAGTTTTGATTTGCATTTCTCTAATATTTAGTGATGTTGAGCAGCTTTTCATGTGCCTCTTGGCCATCTGTATGTCATATTTGGAGAAATGTCTATTTAGGTCTTCTGCCCATTTTTTCATTGGATTATTTTGAGCTGCATGAGCTGTTTGTATATTTTGGAGATAAATCCTTTGTCCATTGATTCGTTTGCAAATATTTTCTCCCATTCTGAAGGTTGTCTTTTCATCTTGTTTATGGTTTCCTTTGCTGTGCAAAAGCTTTGAAATTTCATTAGGTCCCATTTGTTTATTTTTGTTTTTATTTCCATTACTGTAGTAGGTGGATCAAAAAAGATCTTGCTGTGATTTATGTCAAAGAGTGTTCTTCCTACGTTTTCCTCTAAGAGTTTTACAGTGTCCGGTCTGACATTTTGGTCTCTAATTGATTTGGAGTTTATTTTTGTATATGGTGTTCGGGAGTGTTCTAATTTCATTCTTTTACATGTAGCTGTTCAGTTTTCCCAGCACCACTTATTGAAGAGACTGTCTTTTCTCCAATGTATATCCTTGCCTCTTTTGTCATAGATTAATTGACCATAGGTGCATGGGTTTATCTCTGGGATTTTTATCTTTTTCCATTGATCTATGTTTCTGTTTTTGTGCCAGTACCATATTGTCTTGATTACTGTAGCTTTGTAGCATAGTGTGAAGTCAGGGAGTCTGATTCCTCCAGCATCGTTTTTTTTTTTTTTTTCCCCCCCACAAGATTGCTTTGCCTATTCGGGGTCTTTTTTGTCTCCATACAAATTTTAAGTTTTTGTTCTAGTTCTGTAAAAAAATGCCATTGGTAATTTGATAGGGATTGCATTGAATCTGTAGATTGCTTTGGGTAGTAAAGTCATTTTCACAATGTTGATTCTTCCAATCCAAGAACATGGTATATTTCTCCATCTGTTGGCATCTTCTTTAATTTCTTTCATCAGTGTCTTATAGTTTTCTGCATACAGGTCTTTTGTCCCCCTAGGTAAGTTTATTCTTAGGTATTTTATTCTTTTTGTTGCAGTGGTAAATGGGAGTGTTTCCTTAATTTCTCTTGCAGCTTTTTCATCATTAGGGTATAGGAATGCAAGAGATTTCTGTGCATTAATTTTGCATCGTGCAACTTTAGCAAATTCATTGATTATCTCTAGTAGTTTTCTGGTGGCATCTTTAGGATTCTCTGTGTGTAGTATCATGTACCTGCAAACAGTGACAGTTTTACTTCTTCTTTTCCAATTTGTATTCCTTTTATTTCTTTTTCTTCTCTGATTGCCATGGCTATGACTTCCAAAACTATGTTGAATAATAGTGGTGAGAGTGGACATCCTTGTCTTGTTCCTGATCTTAGAGGAAATGCTTTCAGTTTTTCACCATTGAGAATGATGTTTGCTGTGGGTTTGTTGTATATTACCTTTATTATGTTGAGGTAGGTTCCCTCTACGCCTACTTTCTGGAGTTTTTATCATAATGGGGTGTTGAATTTTGTCAAAAGCTTTTCCGGCATCGATTGAGATGATCATACGGTTTTTATTCTTCAATTTGTTAATATGGTGTATCACATGGATTGATTTGCGTATATTGAAGAATCCTTGCATCCCTGGGATAAATCCCACTTGATCATGGTGTATGATCCTTTTAATGTGTTGTTGGATTCTGTTTACTAGTATTTTGTTGAGGATATTTGCATTTGTATTCATCAGTGATATTGGTGTGTAATTTTCTTCTTTTGTAGTATCTTTGTTGGGTTTGGGTATCAGGGTGATGGTGGCCTCATAGAATGAGTTTGGAGCGTTCCTCCTCTCCAATTTTTGGAAGAGTTTGAGAAGGATGGGTGTTAGCTCTTCTCTAAATGTTTGATAGAATTCACCTGTGAAGCCATCTGGTCCTGGACTTTTGTTTGCTGGAAGATTCTTAATCACAGTTTCAATTTCATTACTTGTGATTGGTCTGCTCATATTTTCTGTTTCTTCCCAGTTCAGTCTTGGAAGGTTATACCTTTCTAAGAATTTGTCCATTTCTTCCAGGTTGTCCGTTTCATTGGCATAGAGTTGCTTGTAATAGTCTCTTAGGATGCTTTGTATTTCTGTGGTGTCTGTTGTAACTTCTCCATTTTCATTTCTAATTTTATTGATTTGAGTCCTCTCCCTCTTTTTCTTGATGAGTCTGGCTAATGGTTTATCAATTTTGTTTATCTTCTCAAAGAACCAGCTTTTAGTTTTATTGATCTTTGCTATTGTTTTCTTTGTTTCTATTTCATTTATTTCTGCTCTGATCTTTATGATTTCTTTCCTTCTGCTAACTTTGGGTTTTGTTTGTTCTTCTTTCTCTAGTTCCTTTAGGTGTAAAGTTAGATTGTTTATTTGAGGTTTTTCTTTTTTCTTGAGGTAGGCTTCTATAGCTATAAACTTCCCTCTTAGAACTGCTTTTGCTGCATCCCATAGGTTTTGGATCATCGTGTTTTCATTGTCATTTGTCTCTAGGTATTTTTTGATTTCCTCTTTGATTTCTTCAGTGATCTCTTGGTTATTTAGTAACATATTGTTTAGCCTCCATGTGTTTGTGTTTTTTACTGTTTTTCCCTGTAATTCATTTCTAATCTCATAGCATTGTGTTCAGAAAAGATGCTTGATATGATTTCAATTTTCTTAAACTTACTCAGGCTTCATTTGTGACCCAAGATGTGATCCATCCTGGAGAATTTTCTGTGTGCACTTGAGAAGAAAGTGTAATCTGCTGTTTTTGGATGGAGTGTCCTATAAATATCCATGAAATCTATCTGGTCTATTGTGTCATTTCTTTAAATGTTGCCTTATTAATTTTCTGTTTGGATGATCAGTCCATTTTTTTAGGTGACGTGTCAAAGTCCCCCACTATTATTGTGTTACTGTTGATTTCCTCTTTTATAGCTATTAGCAGTTGCCTTATGTATTGAGGTGCTCTTATGTTAGGTGCATATATATTTATAATTGTCGTATCTTCTTCGTGGATTGATCCCTTGATCATTATGTAGTGTCCTTCCTTGTCTCTTGTAACATTCTTTATTTTAAAGTCTATTTTATCTGATATGAGTATTGCTACTCCAGCTTTCTTTTGATTTCCATTTGCATGGAGTATCCTTTTCCATCCCCTCACTTTCAGTCCGTATGTGTCCCTAGGTCTGAAGTGAGTCTCTTGTAGACAGCATATATATGGGTCTTGTTTTTGTATCCATTCAGCAAGCCTGTGTCTTTTGGTTGGAGCATTTAATCCATTCACATTTAAGGTAATTATCAATATGTATGTTTCTGTGACCATTTTCTTAATTGTTTTGGGTTTGTTTTCGTAGGTCCTTTTCTTCTCTTGTGTTTCCCACTTAGAGAAGTTCCTTTGGCATTTGTTGTAGAGCTGGTTTGGTGATGCTGAATTCTCTTTGCTTTTGCTTCTCTGTAAAGCTTTTGACTTCTCCATCGAATCTGAATGAGATCCTTGCTGGGTAGAGTAATCTTGGTTGTAGGTTCTTCCCTTTCATCACTTTAAGTATATCATGCAACTCCCTTCTGGCTTGTAGAGTTTCTGCTGAGAAATCAGCTGTTAACCTTATGGGAGTTCCCTTGTATGTTATTTGTCATTTTTCCCTTGCTGCTTTCAGTAATTTTTCTTTGTGTTTAATTTTTCCAATTTGATTACTATGTATCTCGGTGTGCTTCTCCTTGGGTTTATCCTGTATGGGACTTGCTGCACTTCCTGGAGTTGGGTGGCTACTTCCTTTCCCATGTTAGGGAAGTTTTTGACTACAGTCTCTTCAAATATTTTCTCTGGTCCTTTCTCTCTCTCTCTTCTCCTTCTGGGACCCCGATAATGTGAATGTTGTTGCGTTTAATGTTGTTCCAGAGGTCTCTTAGGCTGTCTTCATTTCTTTTCATTCTTTTTTCTTTATTCTGTGCTGTGGAAGTGAATTCCACCGTTCTGTCTTCCAGGTCACTTATCCATTCTTCTGCCTCAGTTATTCTGCTACTGATTCATTCTAGTGTATTTTTCATTTCACTTATTGTATTGTTCATCTCTGCTTGTTCTTTAATTCTTCTAGGTCTTTGTTAAACATTTATTGCATCTTCTCAATCTTTGCCTCCATTCTTTTTCTGAGGTCCTGGATTATCTTCACTATCATTACTCTGAATTCTTTTTCTGGAAGGTTGCCTGTCTCCACTTCATTTAGTTGTTTTTCTGGGGTTTTACCTTGTTCCTTCATCTGGTATATAGCCCTCTGCCTTTTCATCTTGTCTGTCTTTCTGTTAATGCGTTTTTTGTTCCATAGGCTGCAGGATTGTAGGTCTTCTTGCTTCTGCTGTCTGCCCTCCAATTTTCTGTCTTTTAAAACCTGAGATAAGGCTTTAGTCATCAAACTCATGTTTTGAAAGTATCAATGTTTAGGTTAAGCCAGTCATCTGGAAAGAGTTTTCATGCTAGTCTTAAATAGGTTCAAAGACACTGTTTGCTTGTTTTCCTGGGGCCTTGTTGGGTGGGTGGGGGAGTGACTAGTATTAACAGTTTGCTCAGGAATTCCTGTGACTATCAGCTTTACTTGTTGAATAGCTTCTTTCAAGCAGAACTTTCTCTGCAGTTAGTAAATGAACTTAAGAATTCAGCTGAGAATATGACTCTGTGACTAGTAACCACAGTGATATATCATGGTTTAAAATTTTAATGATAAGCTCAGATTTTAATTTCACAGAGGGATAATTGTTTTTATGATGATATAATTGTGCAATTTGAACAATGATAAAAAAGATTTAGTTAATAATTATTACCCAGTAAGTTTTACCCATTATTTTATGGCTTTGAGATGTTTTGGTACTTAAGCAATTGGTATGAATCTATTATGGTCCATGGCGTTAAAAATAAAGGAATGAAACAAAGCTGTCCACGGTGGAAATTATACAATCATTTGTCAAAGTTACAAAACTACAATGTCTTCGGTGTCTAATTGGCCAGAAAACATGGAAAAGAAGGACAATGAAGGAAGAAAGTGAAGAAAAAACAACTTATAAATGTAGTCAACATTTAAAAATACCCAGTCTCATTTTTCTAGGTTGATTTCTCATTAGGATGTTTGAGCTTTGGAAAAGAAGGAATAGACCCACAAAATAAGCTGTCTTTTTATTTTCTTTTTCCTCTTCCAAGTACTTTTTGTCATCTTCTTCATAATTTTTACATTCCTTCCCAGAAAGTGAATACACGTTTCTAGAAAGTTAGATTTTAGGAGGTGAAAAATGATAGATACAAAACTTAAAACATAATTGGCTGTTTGAGAACTCTGAAGAGTGAAATATGGAAGTGTATAAATAGAATTGAGGTAGTATAGTGAAAACAATACGAAACTTGACTCTTCATATGTTTGTGGCACTGGGCCTCAAAGTCTCAGATTCCTTGTCTATAAAATGAGAAATATTCTGTTCACATAGCAGAGTATTTAAGAGTATGCTCTCTGCTTTGCTTCAGTTGGCTCTTGTTTCAAGGGGCTCTGTGACTTATCTGTTGTAGCTTTTCTATCTGTAAAATTATAGTGATAAATCTGTCTGCCTGTCTTATACCAGAGACTCTAGGGAAAAAAAGGCTAAGGGCAAGTATTAAAATGCAAGTACTTAACTTAGGATGTGCAATATCAATAATTTACCCCAACTCTGGTAATGTCTTTCCCTGTATTGAGAGTCTTTTATCTCTTTCAGCATTTTATCAAGTCAGTGACCCCAAAGTTGAATTTCATAAAAGACATTAGTTAGTAGTCTCACATCTGAGTTCTAAGGGTGTTTGAGACTTAATACTCAAATTAGTTTATTAGTCTTAAATTAACTATTACCCTGTTATCATTTAGGATGGAGGTTATCAACCAAAATAAATACTGCAAGAGTCTGCAAATAAGAGGAGTTTATTTAGGGTCTCAATCATTGCAATTTGGGAAACACAGATTCAAGTAACCCCAAAAGAATGTTTCTAGGAAGAGAAAGAGTCAGGGGCTTATAAAGAAATTTTGATTAACTGTGATGCGAGTCAGAAAGTATTCGTCCTTAAGGAATGACCATTTGTTTTAGGGTAGAGGTTCAGTAAGTAGATAGACTGTCATGAGTTATTAGAGTGAGTCCAGTAAGTATCTTGAGTTTCTGGCAGGTATTCTGGATGACTTCATCAGTTCAAAGGTCATATTCCATCCAAGCTGAGAAGTGCATAAGTCACACTTCTTAATGGCCTCCAAGCTCCATATTATCTTATTTTATTTTGGGGGAGAGGTTTAGAATTTATATACTTTTTTTTCCTTTTTTATTGAAGTATAGTTGATTTATAATATATTAGTTTCAGGTATACAACATAGTGGTTCAAATTTTTTATATATTATACTCCATTTAAAGTAATCATAAAATATCAGCTATATTCCCTGTGCTGTATGACATATCCTTGTAACTCATCTATTTTATCCATAGTAATTTTTACTTCTTAATCCCCTTCCCCTATCTTGCCCCTCCCCATTTCCCTTTCCCCAAAGGCAACCTAGTTTTGTTTTCTATCTGACTCCATTTTCGAGAGCTCTCTTACTCCAATTTTATTTTTCCTTCACAAGGGATAGCAAAAATCATCTTAAAATATGCAACCTGTGAAAGACCTATAATAAACAAATTCCATGCTAATTCATATTCAGGTATAAACGGTGATAGAAAATAACTACCATTGATCAAATTGACTGATTTTTTGAATAATTATAAGTCATTTTACCAAGATGTCCTTAACTTTCTCATTCTTCACTAAACTTTAGGGCATTTGTTTTAGAAAACCCTTAAATTCTCTCTTCCTTTGAGATGTAAATCTTTTTCCCAGTCTTCTGTGATTTTTTTAACCCAGGAATTTCTTTCCCAAACACTTGGAAGCCATCTCACAGTCTAGAAAGATGGTGCCCTATGTCCCCATCTTCCTGGAGGGCAGGAGGACAGCTCAGCAATTATCACAGTTATTACTAATGAGCAAACAGAGGGCCTAATCACCTGGACCAATCCCTGCCCTCCTCCTGCAATACTTTTCTACTCACTCAGCCCAGTGCTTAAATCTCTCCAGCCCTTTGTTTCAGCGGAGTCAAGTTTAATCACTCTACCCTGCTGCAGTAGTGTTGAATAAAATTTTCCTTGCCTGTTTAACTCTGTTTAGTGAAGCTTTTCTTTGATGCCCTCAAAAATTGATCTTATGTTAATAATCTGGAAATTTTGATGTATAACAGTATTGGAAACATATGTAGGTATTTTGTCTTTGAAAAAATTTTACTGATATTTCAAAATGTATGTTAGGTCTATCCATTAAATATCTTTAACTTTGTGAAAACTAAAACAAAAACAAATTCCACATCAATTTGAGTCTAAGAAGTTACTGTGCTCTGTCCAATAAGACTTCAACAATAATGGCTTTCTAAGACTTTGCTATCTCCAGTGATAGTTTTGATACTTAGTATTACAGACATATGCCTTTAAGAGTAATTACAAATTTAAATCCAAATTTTTATTTTGCTTTGCTTGTCTGTTTTTACTCTGTTAGAAAAAAATAGGTGGAAAAAAATAGGTGATTTATTTTGCATTAGGTTGCTATTTCTTGTGTCACATAGTCACATTCAGTTAAACACCTCCTGCCTAAAATCTGTTCTAACCTTTGGACAGAACTGTTATCCTTCTGAAGATTCCCAAAGGTTATAGCAATTAGAATATACTATGTCTTTGCAACTAAAATTCAAAAGGTCTCTTTTAATTATGATACTTTACCATAGATCAATAGCCCCCTTTAAAAGGATTCTTTTTTTCTTTCTCCTGACCCTGCTTTGAGTATGCTTGCAGTGAGTTGCAAATCAGTTATTGCTAAAATATATCTAATTATTTTCTTCCACTAAAACATCTAATTTAGCTAGGGGAAAAATAAAGAACCTCATACTTTTTTTTAAGAGAGAATTTGGCCTCTGCCTGAATATAAGTAGATTAATGATTTTAATGAGGTGACATGCCCAGGACTGGTAGCAATGACAAGTGGTGACTTTCAGGATGTTATGGTTCATAACCACAGGCAGAGAGGTAGTGACCTGTATTTTTCAGCGAGCAAAACTTGTTGCTTTTTGCCCTCTGCTACTCATTGTTGTTGAGGATTTTATTTTGTGTGCTTTCCCCACACAGAACTATATCTTCATACAGGAAAGGCAGATAAATTCTGCACATGAATTTGGAGAGGAACTGTTTTATACCACTGTGAGGCCTTCTAAGGCTATTTAAATAACTCCTAAGAGGTGAATGTTTTTCATCCGGCATGGGTAGTCATTGGGTGTTAATTCTAAACTGGTCCAGGTTTTTAAACCGTTGAATAATATATAATTGTTCTTACTGTGACTCCTTAAGACAAATCAGTTCTAGACAAATTAGAAATGAAACAAGAGAGGCAAACAAAGGTGGGTGTAAATGGATCCACTGACATATTTGCAAACAAACCCCACAAAAGTCAAACGCATATTTCTATACTATTCCTGTATGAAGCAGTACTATTCTAAGATGATTTAGACCCAAAATGAAATTAATTACTAATGCTATCTTTCTGAATGTTGAGCTTAATTTCAAACACCAAATGATTAACCTAAGGTACATAATTAGGTTGATTATTTATACAAACTTTGGTGACTTTTATAAAGTCCTCCAGTTATGAAAACTCTTAATTATTATAAGCAGCAGGTGCAAAGACGCCATACAAGTCTATGTTCCTCATTCATCTTTAGAGAAAATATCACATTTTCTTTATCCATACACTCCTTGACAGCTGTTTCGATTGTTTTCATAGCTTGGCTCTTGTGAATAATACTGCAGTGAATGTGGGCGTGCAGATATTTTCTTCGTGATACTGATTTCATTCCGTTTGGTTATACAGCCAGAAGTGGGATTGCTGGATCATATAGTAGTTCAGTGTTTTAGTTTTTCGAGGAGCCTCCATGCTGTTCTCCATAATGGCTGTGCCAATTTACAGTCCCACCAACAGTGCACAAGGGCTCCCTTTTTTCATGCCCTTGTCAACACTTGTCATCTCCTGTGTTTTTGATAGTAGCTATTCTAACAGTTGCAAGATGATATCTCATCGTGGTTTTGATTTGCATTTTCTTGGTATTTAGTGATGGCCATTTGTATGTCTTTGGAAAAATGTCTTACTAGGTCATTTGCTCGTTTCTTATTTAGGTTATTTGTTTTTACTGTTGCATTGGGTGAGTTCCTTTTATGTTTTTGATATTAAACCCTTATCAGATATATGATTTGTAAATACTTTATCTCATTCTGTAGGTTGCCTTTTTATTTTATTGATCGTTTCCTTTGATGTCCAGAGCAGTTTGGTTTGATATGGTCTCACGTACTTAAATTTGCCTCAATTGCCTGTGCTTTGGGTGTCACACTCAGAAAATGGTTGCCAAGACCAATGTCAAGGACCTTTTTAGAATTTCATTGTAAGAAATGACTAGGAAGCTTCTGCATTTAAAATATTAGAAAAGCAATGAGTTTATTTTTAATAAATCTTTATTGGAGTATAATTGTTTCACAATACTATGTTAGTTTCTGTTGTACAACAAAGTGCATCAGCCATATGCGTACATATGTCCCTGTATCCCCTCCCTCTTGGGCTTCCCTCCCACCCTCCCTATCCCACCCCTCTAGGTGGTCACAAAGCACCGAGCTGATGTCCCTATGCTATGCTGCTGCTTCCCGCTAGCTGTTTTACATGTGGTAGTGTATATATGTCGGTGCTACTCTCACTTCGCCCCAGCTTCCCCCTCCCACTCCACATCCTCATATCCATTCTCTATGTCTACCTTTTTATTCCTGCCCTGTGACTAGTTTATCATTACCATTTTTTTCTTTTAGTTTCCATATGTATGTGTTAGCATATGGTATTTGTTTTTCTCTTTCTGACTTACTTCACGCTGTATGACAGACTCTAGGTCTGTCCACCTCACTACAAATAACTCAGTTTTGTTTCTTTTTATGGCTGATTAATATTCCATTGTATTTGAACATATCAATTATTTTTCTTTAGGATAAATGTCAGCATATGGTTTTACTTTTAAAAGTTTCAAATCTTCCTTTTCTTATATCACTTCCTAAAAAGCATATATATTTCATTTGTGCCAAAATGTTTCAAAATGACTTTAGTAGTTGTTTATCTTCTCTATATTTACATGTTCTAATATTCATCTTTACTAAAAATTACTAATGTTTTGTTACATTTTTCTTATGAAATGTTTGCTTTGGTGACAATCTCAATCTTTGAAACCTGACTGTGTGGGTCCTGGTTCAGGAACTTCCTATTTAAGTGTCCTATTTTAGTACCTTTAAAATTTCTGTATTTCACTTTCTTCAGTCTGTTTCTCTCTGTTGATATATCTATCTGTCTACCTACCTACCAATCATCTGTCTCTAGTGCTGTGTTGTTTCGATTTATATCCTACTTGAGGATATTGAGGAAGGGGTCTCATTTAAACATCCTGTGCATCTAGGCAATTACCTAGAGATCAGGAAGTTTAGACATGTGTTTCTAAACCTTTTCACAGTGAAATTTCCTTTGAATATTTTAGTTATTGAGCTATTTTCAATGTGGATGTCATTATGCATAATAGACAACTAAATAAAAATTTGTGGAGATGGAATTTGTGGAATTGGTAAGTGAAAAGATCTCCAGATAGTCACTTTCAAGTAGGTAGTAATATTTGGCTGCAGAAAATGGTTATCCCTGAGAACCATTTAGAAATCGAGATAGAATTTAAAAAGAATCCATTTAAGGCATCAGTGAGTTGAGGAAGCAATAAATAAGGAGTTGAATGGATATAATTCTGAAGGGGAGAGGACTTCAGAGAAGTTTTCTTATGATCTACAGCTGTTTTGATCCCTGGATGTATTTACTATTTCTGAGCTCAGGCTGAGAATGTATTTTGCTTGGATAGATGCCCACTCTTGGGGAATGGAGAAACTATAAGAAATCTTGGTGGTCTCCAAAGGGTAAACTAAAATCAAAACAAAACAAAACAAAATGACAGTATGAAGGGAATCAAAACACATCCAATTTCCTCCTCAAGACTTCTGTGAAATTATGAAGTTGTTCCTGATAAGAGGGACTAAAATATTAAGCCAGAATTCTCTAAGAAGCATAGCAGAGTTTTCTGCCATCTCACAGAGCTACAAAAACAGAAGTCAGGGCTTCCCTGCTGGCGCAGTGGTTAAGAATCTGCCTGCCAATGCAGGGGACATGGGTTCGAGCCCTGGTCTGGGAGGATCCCACATTCCGCGGAGCAACTAAGCCCGTGAGCCACAACTACTGAGCCTGCGCGTCTGGAGCCTGTGCTCCACAACGGGAGAGGCCGTGACAGTGAGAGGCCTGCGCACCATGATGAAGAGTGGCCCCCGCTTGCCACAACTGGAGAAAGGCCACGCACAGAAAAGAAGACCCAACACAGCCAAAAATAAATAAATAAATAAAATTTTAAACTAATAAGGGTGACCAAAAATATCCTTTTTAAAAAAAAAAAAAAAAAAAAAGGAAAACAGAAGTCAGAATTAAGATTATGGAAAGGGACCCCAAGATGAGTAAATCTAGCTATTTATGAGAGCCCAACAAGTCTGTTAGAAATAGGGCATCTCAGGCTTCCCGTAAGTACAGCTCTGTCCAAGTAAGCTCAGTACTTATTTTGATGAAGGCCTAGCAGAAGATGTGAACCTTTAGAGAAGTTTAATTCCATCTATAACCTCTATGTTTTTTAGTATAACACATCAGACATTCAGTTGAAATTAGGAAGAATGCCAAGAAATAGGATCATGTGATCAAAAACTAAAAGAAAAAGCCCAGAAAATAAAAATTGGCTCTAAGGTATTTGAAGTAATGGAATAAGTAGAAAATGACTTTAAAGTAGCTACTTTAAAGTAGCTGTGATTAACTTATTTAATGAAAAGGAGAAAAATAGAAAAAATTTTGAGAAAACTGGAAACTATTGAAAGATACATAAGTTCTAAGAATAAAACTACAGTGCCTGAAATTGGGTTTAACTTCAAGAGTACATGAGTAGAAACTATTCAAACTGAATAATTCAGAAGAAAAAGTGGGAAATATAGGAAAAATTCATACGAGGCAGATGAGACAAAGTGAAAGGTCTAATAAACTTGGAGGTAAAAATAAGGAGAAGTAAGAGTGAATAAATCAGACATCATCAGTATTTGAAGAAATAATGGCCACTTTCAATACTGATGAAAGATTTCAAACCAGACATTAAATAACTTTTGCAAACCTCAATGAAGATAAATATACAACCATACCTAGAAACATCTTCCTAAGACTGTTGGAAACAAAGACTAAATGTTTAAGGCAGCTAGAAAATAAGATCCGATGCATTCAAAGCATCAACAATAGGAATGCAGGCTGAGGACACACAAAAAACAATGGAAGCTAGAATACAATTGAATAATGTCTTTAAGTGCTGAACAAAAATAATTGCCAGCTTAGAGTTCTACAACAGTGAAAATATCTTTCAAAGTAAAGGCTAAATGTAGATGTTTCTCTTCTAGTTCTGGGCAAAATGGAGTAGACACATTTCTCTTTATTCTTGTGACTAAGCACAATTAATTCTGGATGTTATGTGTAAAAAAGGCATGAATATATTCTGAAAGATAAAGAGAAGACGGACTGACTGAGGACTTCAACATCTTAGATGATGAATTCTTCGAGTTTTCTTTTTCTTATACGCCAACACCTGGATGCTGGAGAAGCTGGCACCCTGAATACGCCAACAGGCACAGACAAGAAAAACAAAATCAGTGTAATAATGTTGAAGAAAAATGGGGAAGTTCATATGATTACTTCATATACCGAATAAATACATAAACTTAAAAATATCATTTATGAAAGCATTAAAAAATCAAGTAGGAAAAATCTAACAAAAATGTGCAAAACGTGTAAGCTGCTATCTACAAAAACCCTTGAGAGAAATTTTATAAGGCCTCAATAAAGCAGTATACCACATTCATGGATTTAAAGAATTAATATTGCTAAGACTTTTCCTCTAGATTGACTTATAGATCCAGTATTATTTCAATGTCGATCACAGAAGAGTTTCTGAAGAAATTGCAATCCGATTCTAAAATTTATATGGAAATTTAAAGGAGAGAGGGAGAGAAAAAAAGCGAGAGGGATTGAAAACACCCATGCATATGTATGTGCTTGTATATGTGTGTTTTCAAGACTACAGTATAACTGAAATAATCAGTGATGCCCCAAAAGATGTCCCATAGAGATTGTTCTAGAGAAAACATTATAAATAAGTAGTGTTCAGAAATATTAAAAGGTTTGCCAATCTTCTGGGCTCTCATAACCAAAGCAGAAGCCAATTTTTGTTCCAAATTATACCAGAATGATTGGAAAGTTTTCTTAATTAAACCTATTAACCTACATCTGACATTTCTGAGTAAATAAGGCAGTGTGAGTTGCATAGCAGCAAAATCACACAGAACAACCTAGATTTTTCTACCCCATTTCATTCAGAGCAAACTGATTTTGTTTGTTTTAGGTTATTATTTTGCCTCCAATATTTTAAATAGCTCCTGATTCAAACCAAACCATAAATCTGCTAATGTATGCATTTCCTCTTTTTTTTTTTTTTGGATGACATGTTTATTAGCATATAATATCCACACAGTACAGTCCATCAGTTTTTTTGATCTTACAGTTGTAAGTGTTTTGATAAATATATACTGTTACATAACCACTACCATGATCAAGATATAGAATATTTGTCTCCCTCACAGTTCCCTCATGTCCCTTTGTACTCAGTCCCCTTCCCCCACTCACCACCTGATCCATTCTTGGCAAAACCTGATCTGCTGTCTATCTTGTTTTCTCTTCCCAGATTGTCATATAATAAGGATCAAAGACTATGTAGACTTTTATATCTGATTGCTTTCACTTCAGCAATATTTTTGTATTTTTCAGTAGTTCATTTCCATTGATTACTGAGTAATATTTTACCTTATTGATATACTATGATAATTTTCTCTGTTCACTGATAGCATATGTGTTGCTTTCAGATTCGGGCTATTATCACTAAGGGTACCGTAAATATTCATATATACGTCTTGGTATAGACATATGTTGACGTTTCTCTTAGGTAAATTCCTAAGTGTGTGATTGCTGGATCACATGACATAATATTCACCTATAAAAGAAACTGCCAAATGGTTTTCTAAACTGGCTATCCCATTTTTCATTCCACAGGACAATGTCATGAGAGTTTGAGTTGCTAGCATTTGGTATAAACAGATTTCATGAAAGTTAGCTGTTCTATACGTGTGTAGGGGTATCTCAGTTTTAATTTTTCTTCCTTAATGACTACTATTGTTAAACATTTTTTCATGTGTTTATTTGCTATCCATAGCCCTTCTTTGGTAAATGTGTTTTCAAAAAAACTTTTTTGAGTTATTTGATTTCTTTCTGAGTTGTGAGAGTTTAATCAGATGTATATTTTGCAAATATTTTCTCCCAGCCTGTGGCTTTTCATTGTCATCACATTGTCTTTTGAATGGCAGAAGCTTACATTTTGATGAAGTACAGTTTATCAATACTTTGTTTTGTATTGTGAGTTTTTGGTGTCTTATCCAAGGAATCTTCGCTTAACTCTGCATTTAATTAGGACAGCCCTCATCACGTTTGTTTGATGTTAGCTTTGTGTTGAAAGCAAATTAAATCTTGATATTGATGCTTAAAAATATATATACTGGTATATGTGTTTTCTTGTACGGGACTAGAGGAGCCATATATATGCAGTACTAACATGTCATTTATGCTGCTAGCTCTCAGTATTATTAAGACAAAATATAAAGCTTGAAAGCAGCATTTGGAATAGCATGAAATAAGGATGTCACATCATATTTAAATTACGTTATTATAAGTTTCAGAATGTAAATGAATATACATGATATGAGTGAGGTCTTGTGCCTTTAAACATCAAAAATGGTTTGAATTTCAAATTTTTTTTTCTTGAAACAGACCATCTTTTCAGTAGAGTATATTTAAATATTTATTACAACACAAAAATTGAACATAAAGAAGAGACTTATAACATTTAATTGTCAAATCAGAAGATAATTCATTTTGAATTCAACTTTAAACAAGTGTATGTTTTACCTCTGCATGGCTGGAACCTCACAGTATATTGTTATCATTTCTGCTTTAAACCTCAGTAGTCCATGCGTGTATATTTACTCAGGATGTCCTGAATAAAATTTGGACATACAAGGCACAAGAAAGAAACAGAAAATTATGACTTGTGTATTGACACAAACACATCTGTGAATATGGGTCATATTTTTGTACTTTCTCCTTGTGTCTCATGCTTCTAAAATTTATTCAGGATGTTGCGCGTAAAACAGCGTTATAGACTCATGTGAGTAGTATTTACCCCAGAAAAAAACATGCCCTTTTCACTTTCAAGCCCTAGTCTGGGGTACGTGTGGATCTAACAGTGGTTGAGCTGTTTCATGGCTGTAGTGTGTTCATCACTACCTTCGAATACTCTTGGATCAGAGCTTTGCTTGCACTGGCGGCCCACGTGTCAGTCTGCTTTACACGCGCACCGTGAAGGCCCAGGCACCTGGAGTGCAGGAGGAGGATCTCTCTGGTCCTTCTGCCTTGCCCCAGCCTTTGGAGGGCTGTGGGTTGTCGGCTCTGTTGAGGGACCATGGGAAAAATGGTGGGTTGTGCGGACACCGTCTTTGACTGCAGCCGTTCAGGATTCTGATCTCTCATGTCAACCTGTACCTAGTTGTTACGGATTTATTAAAATTTAGACCCTTTAGCCTTCCATATGTCTTTCAAGATTACCCCTTACCAAACCACTCTCACCGTTCCAGCAGAAGAGAAAGCAGTTATGGTCTCTTCTCTTCTAGCAAAGCCTTCACTTTTTCTGCAATTTAGTTTTATTGTGTTTTTTTTTTTTTTTTTGTCCTCAGCTCTATGATGGGTAGAAAAACTTGTGTGGCTTTGTAATTTATCCATCTTACTCTCCTTCTTAGGGTGGCTGTGATGACCTTTTGTGATGTCTGGATCTTAACTGAAAGCTGAAGGATGTAATGCTTTCATTTTTAAATCAATATCTGAAAGATACAGAGTTACCAGCATCTAGCAATTGTTTTTTCCTTTATTGTATCACATACTTTTAATTAGACTGACACTGCAGAATTGGAAGACATTTCTCATTTGTCGCTCTGCTGCCATTCTTAAAAATCTCTGCATTGAATGACACTTTCGGTCTCCGTTGTCTTATGCAAGTGTCAAGTACTCGTGGTCGGGTTCATCACCTGTGACTGCCAGGACTGTTTCTGAAATGGTGAAATAATGGCCTCTGCAGTATGAAAGTCAGAGAGCGGTAGGTGTTGGCTGTAGTTCCATGAGTCTTCATCGGAAACTAAAACTGTTGGCGTTTTCTTCTTTAAATTCCTGTTGTGTGCCCACAAGCTATTGAAATTATAGAGTCAAAAAATCAAAGTGTGAGCGTTTAAGTAGTTTAAATCTAACCTGTTTTCTAGACCAAACACTTATTTTCTTCCAATAAACAGCCAGTACACTGAAACTCATTACACAGAGTCCACATTTCCTACCTCCTTAGAAGAGGAGCTTTTCTTTTTCTGTTTTGTTTTCATAAAAATCTTAAATGCAGCTTCTTTGACAGCTTATCCACTGATACATTTCTGCATGATTGTTTAAAGAGTGGTTACTGCAATTAATGTCGTCTCTGTGTACTTTGCAATTTGTGGGTAAGCCTGTTTGCTTCAGAGAGTCTGGTATTTTGGATTTTTAGCCAAATAAATGTCAACACATTTATATTTTTAAGGTTTTTGGCTTTGGAAAAGTCAGCTTATTCAAATAATACCTTCATTAAAAGTATACTTTTCATAGTTATCCTTTCTTTACTTGACCTTGGTTGTTTTATGGTTATAACTTTGATTTCCATTCTTATAACAGTTACAACAATTAACTATGGAGTTTCTCGAATGTCAGCGTATGAAGAACCTCAATTATGGACATCAAAATTGAATGAGTTATTTTTGTCCAGGCAAAATCCGCCTCATGTTACATCTGCATGAATAAACTGCTTAAATACTGTATTAGCCAGAGTCCTGAATGCTAATTTCTGTAACAATAGAAACACGATCTCAATGACATAGTGAAAAAGAGTCTTATTTATAACTCGCATTGCAGTCAACGTAGAGTGCAGTTTTCTGCTCTAAACGGTATCTCGAGGAAAAGCTTTGCTCCATTCTCGTGGGTTCTTTAGGTTATAACACAAAGGTTAGCCTGAGGTGGAACAGAAAATGGCTTTTGAAGGAATTAGCCGCCTCATTAGAAATGAGCCAAAGATTTCTCCTTTGTATTCTACTGAACACATCTAGTTATATAATGATCCTACTTGCAAAACGGGTTTGGGGGTTGAAGAGGAGGACATGGCTATTGATGAGTTTCTGTAATCACTGATACCAACTGGTAGCCAAGGTCAAAGTGAAGTGTGAGAAGTCCCAGGCTGTGGGAGCCATTCTGTGACGTACCTATGTTCTCTTTCATACGAATCCATGGGAAAATAGCACACATTTTGTTAAACATCTGTTATGACAAGCTTTATTTCATTTTCTCAATCATCAGAAGAACTCCCAATTTGGTGGTGTTTTTGTGTTTTATAGATTGGGACACTGAATGTTACATATGAAAAAAAAAAAGTGGCTTCTAAGCCATAAAGTGAATAAATACTAGACAACATAGAAAACTCCCCTTTTAAAATTATTTGTTTTATATTTATGTATTCTTTGAAGAATTTGTGTTGCCCCTAAATGGTGGATCCTTGTCAAAGAATTCCATATTGTTTTTTGTTTTTTTCTCTTTTTCATTATGGTTGTTAAAAAATTTTGGCAAGGGGTTTACATAAGAAATCCAGTACCCAAATTTAAAATACAACATACCGCTTGACTTTTAGTACAGTCATAGATTATAGAGACCTAGTGCCATGATTCATTCTGTTTTAACATTACTTGTGGGTGAGAGAAAAGTTGTGCAATGCTGGAAATACTTTAAAAATTGATAAAAACTTTGATTCAAATTGAAGATTTTCCTTTGTTTTCTAAAATACTAAACAGAGCACAAGAGGTAGCTATTAAAATATTTACTAACACTTTAAATTTGCTGCTACTATTAGGGTGTATATAAGACTGCATAAATTGATTAGCAATATCATGTTTATTGTTGTTGACGATGATTTTATTTGTTTTAAAATTAGGTTGGGGAAAAAAATAGGTTGGGATTAACAATTCAGAGGTACTGTAAGTGAAAGATGGAAAACTTACACATTTCACATGTAATTATAATTTAAAGTATAAAAGTAGATGAGATAGCACAGTGGAGAAAATTTACCACCTTCCTCTCTGTGCCATGAAATTAAAAAGAAATTATTTATTACTCTACATGTCAGTTTGCATCAGTAGATGTGCCCTTGAGACAGAGTTATGTAATATTTTCATTTTCTATATTATGAATTTATCAGTGCCTGATATGGATTATTCCCTAACTTATAGAAGTGTCCGAGTCTTTGCTTTTGAATCAATGCATGTACGTTAGCATGTATAACAATAGTTTACAGTAAATACATTGTCCTAAATAGTCACCTTGAGAAGGGTAGAAAAAGATGTAAAGGGGATTCTACTATGCAAATATCCACTAAAATGCTGTAGAAAATGTTAAAAATTGTGAAAGGTAAAAGAGTAAATTTAGTTGACGATATCAAAGAAGTATTTATGATGCTGGTAAAATGTGAAAGATAAGAAGAAATTTATCAAGTAGAAATAAAGCAAAGGAGGGGAAGGTTTAGTGTATCTTCTAGGCAAAAGGAAAAATTAGAAGCAAAAGCATTTACTGTTTAACCAATAATATTAAAACTGGCTGAAATTTAAACCTAGTCTAGAAGAACATTATGAGATCAAAGTGGGAAGCCAAATTATAGCAATGTTGTAGAGATCCTGAAATGAAATATTTATCTATTACTTATTTATTGCATGCCTTACATTTTTCAAAGCACTGGGGATTTAACAGTTAACTCAACAGGCAAAATTCCTTTTCTTCAAGGAACATATGCTAGTGGTAAGGGGAAATGAGGAAGAAAGATTGACAGAAAATAACTCAAAGAGGACAACGTATGCTTCTCAGGATAAAATGTTATGTTAATAATACATCAGGAAGTGAAAATGGGGATATTTAAGTCCAGCTGTGAGAGGGTGGTAATTTAAAGGTGAATTAGGGTTTAGGAAAGGTCTTACTGCAAGTGTTATGTTTGAGCAGAGACTCAATGAGGGCATGAGCCATGCATCCATCCAAGAGAAGGGCAGGGAGGTCCAAGTTGGAGCTATAGTGGAGTTATAATTTGAAAACCTTTACCATCTGATGATAACTGATGATAATAGATGAGTTCACCAAGGGAATGAATGAGGTTATAAGAACGAAAGAAGATGAACATGGACTGACCTGGTTATCTCACTTCAAAAGCTTGCAAAGATGAGGTAGAAAAGCCGAAAGAAGCTGAAAAAGCACACGCTCACACACACACAAACACACACGCGCACACAAAGAGAACGAAACACAGAAAATCTGGTTAACTGGAAACACAAACTAGGAAAATATTTCTAGGAAAAAAATGATTGTTTCAACTTTTGCTAGAGATATAAGGAAATAAAGTCCTAGGACTGACTCATCATTGTATTTAGGTCATTGGTGGCTTTGAGGAGACCAACTCCAGTGGCATGATGGGTATGAAAACCTAGTTGAACAGGGTTCAAAAGAGAAGAGAAGGAAAGCGCAAGTTGACAAGGAGACCAGGTAAATCCTGAGTAGAATTGCTCTCTTATTTCTGAGTGGAGAGCGGACAGTGATTGCTCTTGGGGATAGTGGACAGTTGTTAGACAAATGCCCTTTGTCTAAGAGGTAAGATGACATGGGGTGTAGTATACACATGGGACGGTTATCATTATAGAGGAACCGAGGCCATTATTTCAAATGAAGAGAAGTGAAGACAAAGGTGCATTGGGATGTGCATGTGTCGTGGTGGTGTGGGTAGCTCTGTTCTGATAGTATCTATTCTGATAGCTTTTATTTTCTGTATGAACTAGAAGCCCCGAGAATGCCAAGAACAGACTTGAATTCTTGGGTAGAGAGAAGATAGGAAATGCTCTTATATTAAAGGCATGGGGTAGAGAAGCGGAGTAGCATTGCTACTAAGAGCCCGATACAAAAAGGTAGAGCTCATGGATTTCATGTGAACTTGTACTTTTCCATGTATTTTTCTCGAGACACAGTCAGCTGTGCAGTTTTAGTGACAGAGCTGGGGAAGAAAAGTAATCCTAACTAGAGTTAATGCTTTGCAAGGCAAATAGGATGGCAAAACTGGCAAGCAAGGCAGTAGAGACTAGGCACCACAGTGACTTAACTGGGGGCCTTTGAATCTGTAGTGGGACAGTGTGGTCATGAGACTGGAGTAGACCTGTGAACAGATGGTAGAATGAATGGATTTCAGGTCTTGCTTGAAGGTAAATGTTGTTGAAGTGATGGTAGGAGCCAGTCGCCTGGAAACGTTAGAAGTGGTAGTCATAGGGTGGGGCATTAAATTGTGATTTTGGCAGAGATGTGGCTTTTAGATATGCCAGGGGTCTAGGGCATGCCAGTGGGGGTAATGGTGAAGCGGAGCTGGCGACAAGTCAACCATCCGAGAGACTGTGGTATTGGAGTGTTGACTGTTAGGTGTTAAAGGTTAAGAAGGAGTAGTGCTAGAGAAAAAGAAACAGAGCCAGAACGTATAATAGAATCTTCAAGGAGAATGTTGAGGGTTTTGGTAGATACCGTTGGCAAGGAGTAACAGGTGATACAATCTCATGGCGCAAAATGAAATCTTAGGTGGTTTGAAGGAAGAGGGAAAGAACATGATTTGAAGGTAGCGAAGTAGAGTGAGGAGTACACATCCCATGCCCCTAGTGAGTGACCCCTGGGCCTGAAAAGACACGCTGCTTAAGAGAGGGGCAGGGGTCCCAGTCCTTAGAGGAGAGCCAAGGGTCCGAGGAAGAAGGCAAAGGGAATAGCAAAAGAATCAAAACTACAGGGGATTTTTTCTGATGAAGAATCATGAGTTCCAGAGAGCACGGGGGGAATTCTTCAAGTTAGGAAAGGGTCATAAATGGTCCAAGATGTTGGACCTTGAGAAATGTCTGACACTCCTGGGCTTCTTGTGGTGACTGAAAAGAGGGAGAAATCTCCAAGTGGGATCCATGCCAGTGGTCTGAATGCCTGTGCTGGAGAATCTGGAGTGCGTGAGTGCTGGGGTTTGGGGCAGAATT
The DNA here is from genome assembly GCF_026419965.1 of Kogia breviceps. Taxonomy (NCBI): domain Eukaryota; kingdom Metazoa; phylum Chordata; class Mammalia; order Artiodactyla; family Physeteridae; genus Kogia; species Kogia breviceps. Next base: position 6,165,211 of record NC_081324.1, on the reverse strand, counting down.
TTTTAAGAAATGAAACTATCACTTCATGTTTTACTTATGTAACAGACTCTGATTAGAAAAGATGCAAATACAAAGCTGTGAGTGATTTCCCTTATCTCCTATCCCTTATGTTCTTCATATAGTTACCTGCAAGGTTTCATTAATAGAACTTTAGGTTTCATTTGAGGAAACATGAAAAATAAGTAGCAGTTCTAATTGCCTAGTACTTATACAATTTAAAGATTCTCTGGGTGGTGGGACACAAGACACTGACTCTCTATGATACATAAAAGGCAGAACTCTCCCCTACAACTCCGAGGAGAGGAGGTGCCAGGCGGGGCTCCCTGGGGGGTGGTCCTGGGGCCAAGATAACAGCAAGCCAGGGCTGCAGGGGGCATCTTATGTATGGCAAGCCAGGATGGAGTTTCCTGGGTTTCTCGAGCTGCCTGTGGATTCCATCATTTGAATAATTTTAAAGATTCCTAGGGCATAGGGGCTCTTCCTAGCTATTACTTGGCCCTGGAGTGACTAGGGCTGCTGCAGTGTGGACCCTGGGTGGTGAAAGCCCAGTAGGAGGTGGTTGGATTGCAGAGTTAATCAGCTGCTGAAGAAAGGGAACTGGCCAGCCTTAAGACAGGACCTTGAAAACTAGCTCAAAATAGCATTAGAAATACTATATTATACCCAGTAAAGGCAATTGCTAATCAAGGGATTTAAGATACTTTCATCTTTAACCTGAAAAACTGACCTATCTTAAAACTGAGTTCTGATACTAAAATTAGGCGGCATGGTATATCTATTTTTGCTCTACGGTCTAACAGTTCCATTTAGGTAAGAAGTTATGAAACAGTTATGAGTTGGCAAGTTTTTCTCAAAGAACATTTTCTCCCCTATACGTGACATAGCACATTACTGGTATTAAGTCAAAATGCCCTGTTCTCTTCTAAGATTTCAGACTAAAACCTAAAGCGTGCCAATATTAAAGTTAAATATTTTTTAAAAGATGATTTCCCTCCAGAATCTCATGCATCAAGTTTCTGGAGCAGCAGCCCAACATGAGGGATTGACTGAGGGTATATTTCAACACCAATCACATGTTATCAGCAACCATCATGAGTCACTCTTGCACTGAGTGTGAAAAACTGACATGTCTTTAGCTTCCCATGAAAAGATCCTCTGTGCAACTGTTGTGAATTAAATACATCAGAAGTCATGCTTACAAGTTAAAATGTTCAAATAGTATTTCATTTCAAATACAATGTCTAACAGGTGTTCTTCAAAGTGACACTTGAGTACTGCTTTTTACAAGGCTCCTTAGAATGTAGCATCTGGAAGTGCACGATTCCTAATTTCAATTTCTCAGTGGCGTGCTTGGAAAGTACCTGAGTGACTGTCTTCAGGTGAACATGGCCCTTGTGTCAACATAAAAGTTCAGGCAGTAGGAATTTGCAAAATTATGAAGCTCTTTATATCAATCTGCGGTCTGCCTGGTTTTTGCAATGCAAATAAAGAAAGCAATCTTGGTGTAATTCACCTGTGTCTGAAATCCCCTTGCATCGCTGCAAAGTGTTCCTTAATGGACTGGTAAATCACTCTATGGTCAGTTTAGCAAATTGTTTTCCTCTCTTTTTCTGTGCTGACTCTGGGGGGCTTTGGGCTGTTTTATGGTAACCGTTGCTGTTTTCTTCTTTTCAACTGAACCACCATCACCTCTGCAGGTGATAAAAAAGTTCAAAACGGGAAACAATAAGTCTGTGTGTCAGAATTCAGATGCTCCTGGAATTAAGTAAATCTAACATCCCTGCCACAGATTATTGAATTTGAGACTTTTTATTAGCAACTGAAAAATTGGAGCTTTCTAAAAGCCTGATTCCCTCCAGAGGACTTTGAAAATAAAATGTTTACAAATAACTAGGCCTGGGTTTACAGTATTTCCTCCGACCAGACCAGGGACTACACTGTTAAAAGCACAACCTTGAAGCCAGTCCTTTGTATGAAAAATCTGTTAGCAGCACACTGATAGAACAATATAAGAAGCTAATATATATAATTGAAGCTTTTCAAAATGCTAGTGTGTCATTTGGTAGTTACGGCTACAGCTGATGTTTTGCTAAAGATCTGGTGTGATCATGAAGTCGGTCTAACTTCTCTCTATAAATTCCCATCCTCTTCTCCCTTTGTTGGTCTTGCCACCAATTACACGTTCAGGCATTTCCTGTAGGTGCCTTTCTAGGATGACTTGCCCTCAACCCCTTATGAATTTGTTTTAACTGTGTCGTCAATTATGGTTTTGTCTCTTTGTGAGATCATAGACATTCCCCAAAGCTTTCCGGGCCCAGAGGAATTCATATAGCTTCTACACTTGAGGGATTTACAATTGGGTAGAGAAACGTTCAAATCCTATTATTTACACGACTTCTATCTGTTCTGTCTGAAAGAGCAATTCAAGTCTTTTGTTTGCGCTGTTCGTCTATTTCCTTTTCTCAACATTAGCTTTGTCACCGTGCACATAGCTGTTTCCAAATCATCGAAAATTCATTTTTTCAAAGCTCCATTTAATGCACTAGTCCTATAATTTTGCCAAAGGAATCAGATCTGACACTCATTATCGCTTAATATTTCCAGTCCGTCACATCTTTTATACACCACTTCCACAGATTCATCCTCTTTATTTTTTACTCACCGTTTGAAGAACTGCTGTCTGTGGGAGCTAGTGGTATGAATGGAGCATTATAAAGTTTTATTGTATTTTATCATTGCATAACTGTTATGCCAATACACATATTGAAAGCAAACTATTGGTGATTAACATGTAACACATTCCCAGCATAATGTTATTTGAAACCTTCATTTAATGCATGACTAAATCTTGTTTCATAGACACAGCCGGTTTGAATGAAAATCAGCTCAATTTTACTTATAATAATAAAGATACTCTAATAAAAGAGAGATGTTCAACTTACGAGTTGAACTCATATCTGTCATTGAAATGGAAATCGATTTGTGCATAAAAACAGAAGAGGGGAAAGCATAGCAGCAGAGCTAGAGAAATTTAATTGCTTTAGAATTCATATTATTTTGATATTTTTAAATAGATCATGTTAAAGTGTCTTTTTTCCCCGCCTGGTAAAATTCACTAAATGAGAGAGACAGTAATTATATGGTTCAGAGGCAAGGCTTAATTATCTAATATTTTTAATTGCTTTGTGATCACCTCTCTCAGATCACCTTGATTATTGCACTTTTGTGGTCGAAATGAATGTGGTGTAATTCAATGATTCATGACTAAAATTTAAAAAATCTTTACATTTCATAGGGCTGATTATTGAGAGAAGCAAACAGTTTTAATCGTGTTGATCTCAATAATACAAATGGAGAAGAGAAAGCCAAACCCAAAGTATATAGAAATGATTCCTTACTAAAGTGAACTTGGTTAATATCTACTCACCTTTCACAAAATATTATCTTCATTTGAATACACCATGAAAAATTATGTGTTTTTGAAATTTGGAAACACCAGTTAATCACAAGGGCACTGTGGGTGCAGTTTGAGAGGCATTTACAACTCTAAAGATAGTTTTTGTTTGTTTGTTTGTTTGTCTTTTAGTAGAGACAAAAATGCATTTCAATATATATTTGGACGTTTTTCTCATAGTTTATTTAATCAGACACTTTTTGTGTAGGTGGAAATTTACCTAGAGGTATAACTAATGATGAAATATTCCCGATTTTCACCTCTCGAGAAATGTATATAATTTCAATATGGTATCCTCTTTCTTTGCCAGGACTGTTGGTACAATATACTTTACCCTGGTTTGAGGTATAGAAACTTTTCAGAGGAAAAAATACTCTGCATATTAAAGCCTGAATCTGCAGAGCTCATAGGAGTACTTCAAAGTAGAAGGTATCTTTACATTTGTGGCCACGTCAGTCTTTGGAAATGTCTAGCCATGAGTAATTATGGGCATTTAAAGGCCGGTGAACAACACCCTGTTTTCTTTCTTTCCCATCTGAGCTCTGGGCCCATTGGGATACAAGATATAAGTCAGACAAACTCAAAATATTAGTTATTTAGAGATAAAGCTAGATTGTAGGGTATGGCTTGCATCTGATGAGATTGCACAGATATTCTAGTAATTCTTCCCTTCGAGTAAACGCATTCACTCACTCACAGGAGAGCTACACAGACTCTGCTGCCGCCTGCAGAGGCTTTGCCTGTCCTGGTGAATTTCCCTCACGAGTTCGCTGAGAATGCATCCAAAGGGCACATTTACCACAAAGTACCAGGAATGGTTTGGTCAGTCCTGCTCCCTTCTGCTAAATTCATCTACCAGAGGAGTGACAGCTCTTCCCTAAGAGAGGGGTGGTTGACAGATGGGGAATGAAACTCTTAAGTCACCTTCCTCCACTTGGAAACGTGAGCAAAAGGGAATAGATGTTCCTCCCTCAAAACGAGTTCTTCGTAGGCTGTATTTCTGGAGCATCGCGTCACCATTCCGGGGGTGGAGGTGGGTAATTTTCAAGCTATTCTCCCAGCTTCAAAGCCCCTCTTCTGATTTGGCTTTGTGATGCCAGGTGTCTGCATTGCCCATTGGGGGTAGGCTGTGTCCGTACGATTTGATTTGATGAGACAGCAAAGTAAAGGAGAAAAGGAAATGGCTTCTAGCTGTTGACTCTTGCTGACCTTTTCTTCCTGGCAGTGTCACCAAGCCATGCTCCTCTTCCACTGAGGCAGAGTGGAAGTTCCTGTAGAGGTAGCTGAACTCACATCATCATTTCTGCAACACTCCCAGAGCAACTTTACAGCCGTGCAGAGACCCCAGCAGCACCTGGAGGAGCCCTGCTTCTATTCCCCTGGCTTCCCCCACCTTCTCAGAGCCACCAGCATTAGCTGACCCTTCTCAGAGGTCAGGCTGTTACCTCTTCGGTGCCCCTCATTGAGCTTCTAGATGTTAACAATTTCAGTGTTAGTCTTGGAATGGTAGGTATTCTCCACTTGGCTCCCATGCTCTCTCTTTGCCTTATCAGTTCCGTGGCTAACAGTGTTTTATGCATTACTGATCATTCTTTAAGTAAAATTTTATCTGTTAAAATAACTGACACGGTTTCTGTCTCCTGGCTCGATCCTGGCTGTTACCTTTGTCCATATAATGACCTTTCTTGTATTAAGGACAGATGTCTTGGCTTCCTTTCCTCCAGGATTCATGACTTGGTTTAGTATCATGATAATTTTGTGGTAAATGCATTCCTGTTTATTAATATACCTCCTTATACTGGTTGAGACACTAAAAATAGCAGACATATGCCAGCTTGGAATAACCATCGCAAAAAAGTTGGAAGTGCTACATCCGTTATGTCAATACACTGCCACAGCTTGGGTTCCCTGGAAGGAGACTCTGAAACAGGGGATAGTGTGCAAGATCCGTGTTAGGGAGATTCCCTCGGGGTCAACACCTGTGCAGGGGAGGGGAAGTCAGGAAGAATGGGCGGCAAAGCAGGGAGACAAGATGTGACGTAGGTTCTAGGACACCTCAGCCAATCACGTGAGGACCTCTGGGAGCAAAATGACACATTGGGATTGTTCTAAAATGGGCTGAAATGGCCTTTTTGTCTGTTAGATTTAGGACATTCTAGGAAGGGTGTGACCTTGTGAGTTGTTTCTCTGCAGCTGAGGCAACCCGAGGGGAATGGCCACTGAAGTTAAATTGGTACTAATCGAAGGAGGGGAAACTAAACCAGTAGGTGAAAGTATTTTAAGCAGGGAGCTGTCATCCTTAGATTTCACATTTCTGAAAAGATCACCCCTATGATGCCTTGAAGGGGAGACTGGGTTGAACGCTGGAGGGTGATGAAGGCAGGGAAAGTAAGAGTCCCTGGGTGTTTAAGTTCGGGTGTGATGAAAAGGAAGGGTGTGTTTAAAAGAGGCTGTTTAGCATTTAGTTATAGATGAAATTCACAGGAAGGGAAATTGGAAATGTAAAGGTGATTGAGTTTATAGCTTGTATTATACAATAAACTGATGCCGTAACCAGAATGGAAATTAAAGAGGGACAGGTGTAGCGAGGCACTCTGGATAAACACTTTATAATTGTAGTGCCTGAAATAAGTCCCGTTGTAGTTATTTCCTTAGACATTTGCGTGCTGAGGTCTGGAAATCAAATATAATTTCAGGCTGTATAGTGAGAGTTACCAACATGTAGATACTGGATGAGAATACTCCAAATATATGTGCAAAAGAACATTAAAGATGGATTGTGATATATCCAGACATCAATTCTTGTTGATTTTCCTCCATTAGATTTAACTTACCTAACCATCCTGTCAAAATATTTTTGAATTTGGGTTTTTGTCATCTAGAATTTTTGCAATCTTTCCAATTTTGTAAAACCTAAATTTGGTGTGTGTGTTATTCATCTCTCATTGACATATCTGATAAAATATCAAAAATAAACATGCAAAGGTCAGAAACCTTCAGATTGACGTTCATTTATTATTAATGATAAAATGTTTGCATTGTAGCTAATCACCTGTTACGAATCAAATTATTTTCCTCCATCCAATGTATACATGTCCATTTATCCCACAGTCTATTACAGAAGGCTTTGCTACAGTTATTGAAAAATAGCTAAGTAATGAAACTATATCCCCTTATTTAAGATTATTTGTTCCTGTTGAAAATCCACTGATCACAATTTATCTGAGGGCTCACAACCCATCACTGTATTTATTCTAGAAAATTCATATACTCTTTTTCCTGCAGAACGCATATACTGTATGTATACATTCAACTGTAGCTCTGAATATATATTATTACTGCTTCTTAGATAAGGCTTATTGTGTTAGATGGTGTGTACACTTTAAAATTCTTTAACAGACTCGAAGTTTGATCTGGAAAATGTACATTGATTGGCACTCTTCCTCATAGTTTGAGTCTCAGTTTCATTACACGTGTGCAGGCAACTAGGTGGTAAGGTATAACAATTAAAAGCAAGAACTCTAAGGTTAGACTCTCTGGATTCTTTTCGTATTTGTTAGTTTTGAAACCTTAGGAAAGTTGCTTCAAAACTGCGTGCCTTGATTTTGATCATATATCGAACGGGAACAATAGTGTTTACCTTTGATACTTGCTCTGAGATTTGACTGAGTTACTAAATGTAAATTCTTAGTAGGATAACTTACACTGAGAAAACAGGGAGTAAATATTAACTATTACTACTAACTTTCATATATTTACAATATAAGACTGAATGTAGCAAAATCTATTTATCCATTCTAGTTTTGATGAACATTTGAATAATTACCAGTTCGGGGCCTTGACAAATCGTGCAGCTATATAGATTGTGCCCTGGTTCTCCTGTACACAAATTTCCCCATAGTATATATCTATTGATATAAGCAAAATAGATTGGTTATGGGTTATGACTGTCTTTGAGTTTTTTAAAATTTATTTTCTGACATAGTTGAACTAGTTTGCACTCTGTCAGCAATATGTGAGAATTCTTATTATTTACATCCTCAAAAATACTTTCTTTTTATTCAGACTTAAATTTTTTTCCAATTTAGTGCGTGTGCAGAGAGATCTCCTGGGGGGACTTCACTCCTCTGATTTCTCAGAAAATTGAGCACCTGTTCATCATGTACCTTTCATGTGGATTTCTTCTTTTGTGAAGCATGAGTTTAAACATTTGCATGTATTTCTCTGAGCTGTCTGTCATTTTGTTATTGATGAGTAGGAGTTCTTCAAATATTATGGATACAATTCTTTTTGGTTTTATGTGTAACAAATCTCTGAGTCTGTGGCTTGTATTGCTACAAGTTGTCTTTTGATACTAGATTTGCTTGTTTTCATACTTAATATCTTCATTATTTTTTTCTTTTTACTGTTTTGGGTCCTGTTAAGAAGTATCTACCTATCCTAAGGTCAAGAAAATACTCCTCAATATTATCCTCTAAATCTTTATTGTTTTGCTTTCATATTTAGCTTTACATTATACCAGGACTTGATGTTTCTATGTGGCTTAAAAGAAATGTCCAATAATTTTTCTCTAATAGCCAATTGTTCGAGGACCATTTATTGAAAAGACCAAAGAAAATCAGCAGCCTACAGCTTCATGCAATGGCTTGGATGAAGGTTAACTGTGTGCTCTCTCAAGTGAAACAAATATAACATAAACTTCTAAACTTAAGTTTGCTTAAAACTTAGTATGTGTATACATATTAAGTATTAAGTTTTAAAAATGTAAGTTTTAAAGTTTACATCTTGTTTTGTGTGGAGAACAAAATGGTGAGATATAATACTGGCAATTAAGATCTTTACTAATTTGAGATGTAAATACATTTTACAAATGAAAATATTTTCCAATTTATAATTTCAAGGGAATTTTTCCTGGTCTATTAAAATATATTTTATTTTAGAATGCAGGGGAAAATACTTTTTATATTTGTTGTGTATCTTTACACTTTAAAGCACCCATGGTTTTAAAACTTTGCTTACCTTTTCTTGGATTTTCTAGGTATATTATCCGCAGATTATGACTTTTTTGTTCCTATTTGCCTACACTTTGACTTTTTCGCATTCTTACCTTTACACATTCATTGGCCAATTGTCTTCTTTGGGTACCTATCTTGAAATTCTTATACATATCTTTGAATGTGAAGAGTAGAAGAATAAAAATTAATTTTATAAAGGCATTTTATGTATTTTGATTGACAAGTGTTTATTAGAATTAATATATTTTTCAAGAAAGTAAAAAATTAGTCATCTTATTCAATTTTTCATTCTTTCATATGCTAATACATATTCTGTTTATCTCCATTTACATGTTCATGGGATGTTTATAATATTTATTTTTATATTTTATATATGGTTGTATAAGTTCTTTTCACTGTGAAAAATCTAAAATCCTTTATCAATATCAAATGCTAAAAAAAACTAATAATTTTCTTTTAGATACAAATATCAATTATTATACGGTCTAATTTTCATGAAAGTTTTATATATATGCATATATATATAATTTGCTGACTTCTCTAAAATTGAAGATGTTTTTACATACCTTCATGTAACATTAACACATTGAGAAATAAATGAATAAGAATAAAATATTAATATTTAGACTAGATATATTTATAAATTAGAAAAATATAGTATTCATGTTTTTTTGAAACTGCATCTTTCTCTTATTTATACATTTGGGACCATAATTGCTGCTTTTAGAACTAGTGTGAATTATGAGCCTTGAAAAATGTCAAACTTTTCCTAACTCTGCTATCACACATACTATCTTCTCTAATTGAAAAGTTACTCCAGAAATCTTTCCATAACTTAAACCTCTTGTTTCAAATTTCCCATAAATGCTACCTTTTCAGAAAAGTCATTCTAACAAGCATACATAGGATTTTTCCCCCCACCTTGTTATCTTTCTATTATGCATTTATAAAAAAGAGTCTTCCCATTAAACTTCCTAAAGTCTTACTTTATTACCCCAGGTCTTTGTTTATTATGTGCATCTTCACCATATCTTGTAGCTCAAGCTTTTCTTTTCTAGTTGTTACAAAGTAAGAAAAATGTCCCTATCTTAAAAAGTAATTATACTGGTGACTAACCTTTATCAAGCATGGCCTTATACCAGATCCTTAGGTCATTTAATCTCCACCTCTTGTGAGGTAATTACTGGGTAGAGAAGGGATAAGTGAAGGGGGCAGGATTTGACAGGGGATTGATTTCCAGGGTCAGCTGCTTCCAGAACCTAGGTTCTAACAATGTCTGCTAACTGTAAAATAAACACAACACACATTTGCAAAATTTCCCTACAAATTTCCCTGCAAACTTCCCTACTTTTTAACTTAAAAGAGTAGATGTCAAGAGGCTTTCCCCCTGTTTTCTCTAGGAGAAAGTTTCAGGTCTAACATTTGTCTTTAATCTAGTTTGAGTTGATTCTTTTGTGTATGATGTAAGGTAAGGACCCAATTTCACTTTTTTGCAAGTGGATAGTCAGTCTTCTCGGCACCACTTGTTGAAGAGACTATCCTTTTCCTGTCATGTATTCTTGGCCCCCTTCAAAGATCTGCTGAACATATACAAGTGGTTTGTTTCTGGGCTCTTTATTTGATTCTATTGCTCTATATATCTGTCTTTATACTGTACAATACTGTTTCAATTACTGTAGCTTTGTAATACATTTTGAAATCAGGAAGCATGGTATTTCTAGCTTTGCTCTTTCTCCAGTTTGCTTCAGCTTTTTGTAGTCTTTTGTGGTTCCACATGAATTTGAGAAGTGTTTTTCCCTTATGTAAAAAATGCCATTGGGAATTTGTTAGGGGTAGCATTGAATCTGTAGGTTTCTTTAGGTAGTATGGACATTTTAACAATATTAATTACAATCCATGAAGGCAGGATGTCTTTCAATATTCATCTCCTTTAATTTCTGTCATCAGTGTTTTGTAATTTTCAGTGTACAAGTGTTTTACCTCCTTGGTTAAGCTTATTCTTAAGTATTTTATTCTTTTTGATGCTATTAAGAATAGGATTGTTTTCTTAATTTCCTTTTGAGATGATTTGTTCTTAGGGTATAGAAATACTATTTTTGTATGTTGAGTTTATATCTTGCAACTTTATTGAATTCATTATTAGTTTTAACAGGTTTGTGTGTGTGTGTGGTGTGTGTGATCTTTAGGGTTTTGTACATATAGAATCATGTCATCTGCAAATGGAGATAATTTTACCTTTTCCTTTTTGAGTAGATTCATTTTATTCCTTTTTGGCTAATTGCTCTGAAACTGTAAAACTCCTAGAAGAAAACAGAGGGGAAAACCTTCTTGATATTGGTCTTTGCAATGCTTTTATGGATATGACAGCAAAAGCAGAAGCAACAAAAACAAAAATAGACAAGTGGAACTGCATTACATGAAATACTTCACATCAAAATGAATAATCAATAAAGTGAAAAGACAGCCTACCAAATGGGCTGAAATATTTGCAAACCATATATCTGATAAGGTGTTCATTTCTAATATATATAAGGAACTCTTACCATTCAACAAAATTCTGAAAGAAACCAATTAAATGAGCAAAGGGCTTGAACAGACATTTTTTTCAAGGAAACATACAAACATGGCCAGCATGTGGATGAAAAGATGCTAAATATCATTAATTATCAGGAAAATGCAAATCAAAACTACAGTGTCCTATCACAGCACACCTGTTAAAATGGCTATTATAAAAAAAAACCCAAGGGATAATAAGTATTGACAAGGTTGAGTAAAAAAAATGAAACCCTTGTATACCTTTAGAGATAATGTAATATATTGTAGCAACCAGAGGAAACAGTATAGAGTTTCCTCCACGTTAAAACTAGAACTACCCTATGATCTAGTAATCCAACTTCTGGACATATATATATACAAAAGAATTGAAATCAGGATCTTGAAGAGATATCTGTATTCCCATGCTCATTGCAGCATTATTCACAATAGCCAAAATATGGAAACAACCCAATTGTCTGTCAACAGATGAATAGATAAAGAGAATGTTGTATGTACATTCAATGGAATATTATTCAGCCTTAAAATAAGGACATTGTGGGACTTCCCTGGTGGTGCACTGGTTAATAATCTACCTGCCAATGCGGGGGACATGGGTTCGATCCCTCATCCAGGGAGATCCCACATGCCGTGGAGCAACTAAGCCCGTGTGCCACAACTACTGAGCCCACGTGCCACAACTACTGAGCCCGCACACCTAGAGCCCGTGCTCCACAACAGGAGCAGCCACCGCAATGAGAAGCCTGAACATCGCAACAAAGAGCGGTCCCAGCTCACCGCAGCTAGAGAAAGCCCACGGGCAGCAAGGAAGACCCAACACAGCCAAAAATAAATAAATAAATTGGAAAAAAAATAATAAGGAGATTGTGCCATTTGCAACAACAAACAACATTTGCATCCTGGAGGTCATTAGGCTAAGTGGAATAAACCATTCATAGAAGGACAAATACTGCATGATTCCACTTATATAGGAAGTATCTAAAATAGTCAAACTCATAGAAACAGAAAATACAGTAGTGTTTGCCAGGGAGTGAGGAGTGGGGGGAAATGGGGAGTTGTAGTTCCATGAGTATAAAGTATCTGTAATGCTACATGAACAAATTCTAGAGATCTAGAGATAACAGGTGTGAGGTGATATCTCATTATAGTTTTCATTTGCATTTCCCTTACAATTAACGATGTTGAGCATCTTTTCATACACATGCTGGCTATTTGTATGTTTCTTTGCAGACATGTCTGTTCAAGTCCTTTGCTCATTTTTAATTGGATTATTTGGGACATATAACACAGTGTCTCTAGTTAACAGTACTGGATTGTACACTTTAAAATTTGTTAAGAGAGTAGATCCCATGTTAAGTGTTCTCACCACAAAAGAAAGAAACAACACAAAAAGACACAAGGAGACTTTGAGAGGTGTTGAATATATCTGTTACCTTGATTTTGGTGATGGTATCATGGATGTTTGCCTATGTCCCAACTCAGGAATTTGTATACATCAAATATATGCAGTCCTTTGTTTATCAATTATACCTTGATAAAGCTATTATAAAAAGAGTATATGACCTTCATATACTCAAATGATTTAGTAATATTTCTTCTACTTGTTTAATATTTTGTGAGTGGCCAGATTAATGAATTCATTTTCAAATATCTTATTACAAAGGAAATGTTATATTCCATTTGATATTCCCACTTTTATTTATACTTTTAACATGACAAACTACTGAACATAATAAAAGTTTTTCTAAATAATTGTTACATTTAACTTTTGAATGTTGAAGTAAGCATTTGTTTAAGCTGTCTTTAATAGCTGTATGGTTTCCTCCTATTACATAAATGTGTTTAAGATTTCTAAAACTTCACTTTATATTAAATTCTTAGAAGGTAATTTTATACTTGATATCTACATAGTTTAAATGTTCATTTATTGCTTAACCCATTGCTTTGTTTTTACCACGAAAGAAAGACGGAGACAGTGTTGCATCTCTGCCCCCAAAGTCTTCATAGGTTTTCCATTTCACTCAGAATAGGGTTTAAGAATTTATGCTTATGTTGTACAACACAGTCCAAATTGTGAGGTGTTGCAGATTTAGTAAAAACAAAGAATATAAATCATCTCATTGATAATTTTTGAATTAATTACACATTGAAATGATTTTAATTTTGTTACACCATACTTAGAATGTATTATTAAAATGAATTTACTCTGTTTTAATTTGTTTAATGTAGCTATTAGAAATTTTAAAATTATGCCTATGGCTCACCTTACATTTCTGCTGGACCTTCCTGCTTTGCTCCATTGACCCCCACTCAAGTATAGGTATCTAGTCTCTTCTGTTACCTCTCCCCTCTGACCTCCCTGCTTACTGTGCTCTGGACACACTGGCCTCCTGGCTTCTCCTCAAATACTCCAGATCTACTATTCAGGGCCACTGAATAGTGAACTCCCTGGTGTCTAGCTCTAAGAAGTATCCAAGTTTTCACTGGACAAAGAGTAGTATAGGTAGTGCAGAATTAAATCCATAACCTAGGATTGATTGTGGTGAGTAACTTAAAAGAATTTCAGCATCTCTTTGAGCATTAAAGTATTTTAACTTTTTTTTAAATCATGACATATGTTCCTGAGATTTCATTGTACTCAGTTTTACCAGGTATGATGCATTTTGTCCAAATATTGCTTGGAACATAATATCTGTTAGATGTATGACCAATAAAACATACATGAACAATGTATCAGTAGAAACGGGTTCAAGGTCATTAAATACTTATAGACCTTTAGCATGTTCAATAATTAGGTCGAAATGAAAGCAAACGAAAACATGGATAAGCAAGCATTCTGGAGCTCTTTTGCTTGGCTTCAAATGTATTCCTCTAAGCATACTTTTAAGGCAATGATCAGAAAAATGTTGATTATGTTCCATATTGAAAAGATGAATTAAAACCTTTCATAAATACACACTAATTTATGGAAAAAGAGCCTTCCAAACAGGATTTGAGATGCAAATAATCAATATTCTTTCAAATTCCTGTTTTTTAAAAATAAAGATTAAAAGAGTACTTCTAGGCACTCTTCTCAATTAATGACTTCTTAAAATTATTTTAAATTATTAAATTTATTACTATCTATATTATCCTCAATAAATTGAATTTTTCCTTTGATAAAAGTAAATACACATGTCATGCTCATTTGTAATAAGTGTAAGTAGAACAATAAGCCATTTAAAAAGACAGTGAGGTTCTTGGACTGTTTGGACTTAGCTTTGAAGATAGTAGAAACATTATAGCAAGGGCAGGTTTATTTTAAGTTAAATTCCTAAAAGTTTTACAGGATGTGCCTAAATATTTCTACAAATTGGAACAATCTTTGGAAGTAACAATGTCATTACACATTAAGTACTGTATGAAAAGTAAATACTATTTATATTCTTATCTTTATGTTTGCACATAAACACAAATATTTGCTTATGACATTGTGCTTTTTAGAAAAATTCTGTTTAAAATTTTTAATTCATAAGGTATAGAGTATATACTTATTTTATAATTTTAATGTATATTATTTTATTAATATAAAAGAAATGCACACATTGTGGAAAGCATACTAACAAATTTAATAGAGAACTTAAAACTCATTATTTCACAACCCAGAGAAAATCAGACGATCACTGTTAAAATGCCAATCATTTACAGAGAGTGAAAGAGAGATTGCATAGTGAATATATTTCATGTTTACATAATGTGAACACACATTGGATACATAGATTTGTGTAAATTTTATATGGTATTCCTTTTTATCCCCACTAATATCAATCAAAAACTCTATCCATATATAAAGACATATTTCCCTCTTAGGATTTTCTTTTCTTTTTTAATCTCTCTTTACAGGGGCAAAGAAAGTTACAGAAAACCTTCCGGTGAAAGTTAGAGAACTTGCTTTTTTGTCAGACAGGTGGTAATGATTTCATACCTGCAAGATTAAATGTGGTACCTTTGCAATAAAACAACCAGAGAAAGCAACAGCATTTTAAAAAGTGCAAAAGGATTTACTTGACAGTTTATGAATTACAGTGCAGGTGTATGTATGAAGAAAAATATATATATACTTCCTTAAAAAAATCTGAAACTAGAAAGGAAAAATGGCCATGTCAGATTAAAAAAAAAATACATTATAAGGATAATGACACGTTAAGACAGTTTAGCTCTTAATTGTAATTGAGATGTTCTTGACTGTTGCCTATTTGGTGATGGTGGTGGTGATAATAGTAATTATGGTAAGAAGAAGGAGGAAGAGGAGGAGTGTTAAGGGAGACTATTTTTCTAGGCATGGATTTTTGAAAAGTGAAATGAGATTTTACCATTTTATCCTGGTCACTAACTTTAATCATTTCTTAGTCAGCACACAGTCAACTTGTCAGGTGTTTGAAGTAAGCTGCTGATATCCTGTACAGGGAAGCCCAAATATAAAATCACCACGTTATCACATTGCTAATGGGTACCACTGAATAATTCAACACCGATAATAATAAGGGATAAAAAGCTGGCTTACATTTCTGCATTATGATTCAGGGTAGTAATTTACTTCTAATAACCAGGGTAAATGCCTTTTATTTTTCTCTGAAAGATTTTTTTTTTCAATCTCTGCCTTTGCTTCATTTATCATGTTAGGGAAGAAAGGAAGGAGTGGTAGGATAGCAGGGAGGGATTTAAGCTGGGGGCTCAAGTTTTATCAAGTGGTTGATGTTCTGTGTCATTTAGTTTCAGGAGAGGGCCATGGGCTGTGGACTGAGAGAGTTTAAGGTCAACTTTCTGTTATCAGTATAGGAGCTGGAAGGCTAAAGAAAATAACCTGGGCAAAAAGTGACAAAGTTCTTAGATGTCATCACTCTCTTGTGCCTGTTTCTATGGTTTCCTGTAATGAAGATGCAGGGTGAGGAGGAAGAAGAGGCGGTCTCATAGTAAAATCTTGCTAGGCTGTCATTTCAAAGTTACTGTCCAGAAAGGAAAGTATTCTGAAGGCGGTGTGTAGAACTCCTTGAATGATTTGTCAGGTAAACTTCATCGCTGTAAATATAATTTTTATTTTCTGTGTAAGGGGCATTAATATGTGTATATATATTTTTATGTAGGCAAAGTGTGAATGTGCTGTACACCTTAAATTTATACAGGGCTTATATGCCAAAGATAAGAAAAAATAAAAAGAAATTTTATATAATCATAAACTGGCTCATCATGCATAGTGGCTTAGTACTATTAATATATAACCATAGAATTTCATCAATATTAATTTCTTGTAGGGAGCCTATACAGTTTTAACCTATACAGTATAAAGAGCATTTTGAATGAAATTACATTTCATAGAATTTGGATTTGAATCAAAATATTTAATTTATGTAAAATATTAATATAGAATGTTTCTTATAAGGTTTAGATGTTGCATTAATTTGCTACAGTTTTTGTGTTGAAGTACCCCAGACTGGTAGCTTAAACAACAGAAATTTACTCTCCCACAGTTCTGGAGCCTGGAAATACAAGATCAAGTTGTTGGCAGTGCTGGCTCCTCCTGAGGCTGTTGAGACAGGATGTGTTCCATGCTCTCTTCTAGCTTATGGCTGATTTCGGGCAATCTTTGGCATTGATTGACTTTTACATGCATTACTCCGATCTCTGCTTTCAGGTTCACATGATGTTCTCCCCGTGTGCTTGTCGATGTGCCCAAATTTCCTCTTTTTATAAGGACACAGTCATATTGGATTAGGGCCCTCCCTAATGACTTGAGCTTCCCTTGATTGTCTACAAAATCCCCATTTCCAAATAAGGCCACATTCACAGATACTGGCCGTTAGGACTTCAACCCATTTGGGGGAAACACAATCCAACTCATAACACATGTTGATGTATCAAAGGTTCTCGTTACATTTCTGGTCAAGATGTTGTGAGTTTACACTTTGAGAATCCCTCTCTGAGCTAATCATTAAGTAATACCATGCTCATTATAAAAATAGGAAAGTGATAAAAAGGAGAACGAAAATGAAACAGCCAGAGCCAAAAACAGGGTCGCTGTCTCTCAAAAACAGGACCAACAGAGAAAGACAACATGAAATGGTTAGGGAGAGAGTGTGGAAGCTGACCAGTCTTCAGAAGCAGCAGCTGAAGGGAAGTTAACCTCAAGGCCTGATTTCAACATCAAATTAGATAGAGCTGAAGAGATAATTAACGTTTAGATGATGACCTCATATTAACCTAAATAAAACAGATTTAGTATATCCGATTAAGAGATTAAATTGAACTTCAAATTAAAAATACATTTATTACATATTATATAAGATAATGAAACACATACAATTAAATGTTTGTAATCCAAATTATATACGTAGTGGTCAGAAAGAAGAGGTATAGTATGAGTACTATGGTAATTTAGAGGAAACTAAGACCCAGGTCAGCACTATGTTAATAGTTAATGGGTGAAACTTGTCTTAAAGTAAAGTAAGACATGGTTGCTCAGATTTAAAATGTACAAAGAACAGAAGAAAGAATTTTTACAAACTCACATTTACTGTTTGTCTGAAATCATGCTTTTTCCTCTAACCACCTACCTACCTACATACATACGTATATACAATAGATTTGTGATCATGTATATAGAAAACCCTAGGGAATCCAACATTCCGCAAACGCTTAATGGGTACTTATCATGGCTAAATGTCTTCAGCAATAGAAAGTAAGAGCTGTATTAGACATTGGTTAGTCGTTTTCGTCCTGTAACATTAAAATAATGAAATAAATGCACAATCAACCATTCTAAAGGAATTAAGAGAGTGCTGCCGTAGGGATGTGGGAATGAGAAGGTAGGTCTGGTTCTACTGGATGTTGCAAGCAGTTCGCACTGAGCGGGTAACATTTGAACTGAGAAAAATACGGGGATTCAGCCTGTATTTTAGAGTATTCTTATTGGCTATATGGGTTGAGGAAAAGAGACACATCAAGAAAAAGAAGGTCTTGAGTGTTTTACTTAAGACCAGTGCACAATTATCAGTTTACTGATTTGAAAAGGAGTGTGGAAGGAACAGATTAAGGTGAGAAATCAAGAGAGTGAGCCTTTAAAAAAAAAACAAAAATAAAACACAACTTAAGCATTGGAAAAAATATTTTCATGGAACTTACAACCTCAGTAAGAATGGGGTGCCCAAAAGCCTTGTTCATTCCTAAAAATGAACATAAGTTAATACTTATAATGTACAGAAGGTAGCTAAATAAATTGGAGAAAACAAACCATATAATTAACTAATGAGCAAAGTCCATGAATGGTAAATCATTGTTAAAAATTTAAATGCCGAATCAAGATTAGTAAAAAAAAAAAAAAAAATGCTATTGCATTCGTAATTTAACAAATGCAAATCAGAATATGCGTTCACATAACAAATTGATCAACAAGGAAAAGAAAAATTTTACAGCATCCGTTGCCTCTGGCCTTGGGGGAAATGGACCTTCTCACATATTTCTGAAGGAAGTGAGGATTACTATGACCATATGGGAAAATTACATCACAATCCTTTTAAAATTGAGTTTATCTTCTGATCAGCGTTTTTGATTCCCTTATACAAAGTAACAGCCCCCCTTATGTGAGTATACTTGTAGATGGCAGTTTATTTTAGAATTGTTTGAAGTTGCTGACAACAAATTAAAGAAACAAACAGAAGCAAGTGAAAAAACTTAATTTGGCCAAAAAAAGAGAAGAAAGAGGAGGAAGAGAGAGAAAAAAGATTTTTAAACTTTCCTCTTGTTTTTCTTCTTTTTTTCTTGAAGGAAAAGGGCATATAATACTTTGAAGTATTTTAAGGTTATAAAGAAGCAAGTAAATATATACATATTAAACTTGAGAAAGACTCATGCTTAATAATTTAACCAAAACACAGTAGATATATATGGCTTATATGCCTTTGTAGTATTTTTCTAATTATGGTATGAACTTCTTTTTATATTTGAAAGACATGTATGTATAATTATTTGCCAACCATGCTATTAAAGGCAAACCAAGTGACCTAAAGAAGATAGTCTTCTCAGGTTATCACATAATTTATTTTCCTTTGGCTTCATCTATCTCAAAGAACTCAAAGAAGGAAGGTTTTAATCTTCACTGCACCTTAAGGTACATACATTCTTCATAGCTGTGGCAGGGCATTATAGCTGAAGTAATAAAATTTCATAATTCCTAGTAACAAGGTTTGTTGATGTGTCTTTGTTATAAATTAGTCAAGTGTTCCACTGTGGTGTGCTGGAGAGTACACATGTGAACTTTAATGAGGGTATACTGGCTCAGAAATTTGCCTGGATTCTTTAATGGGTTCTGCAAGGAAGAAAGGTTACCGATCAATGTCAAGGTACTTTCCTCAAGAGGTTTACTCGATTCAGAGAAGTGAAAACCAACATCAATTTTCGCTAAAGTCCATGAAATGCTCTGAGTCTAATATCCTGTGTAGTTGGAGCTCCTCTCCTGTCCCAGTTCTCAATACCCTACTGGAACCTTCCTCTCACTTCACACAATTTAAATTCCTCAGCATATTCTCTACAGCACCTTTCATAGACTTGCCAAATCTACCTCTCAGATCTCACTTGACCTGAATCTTAATTTGAAAATGTCCTGAAGTTGTAACTCTCCCTCAAAAATAATCCACATGCTTACCATTCTACCTGAAAGCCTTATCACCCAGCTGCCTAGTTTTTCCATATTTAGCAAAACCTAATCTGTTTAGTTGTTATTGAAATGTTTTCTTTTGTTGAGCATTTCCAGACAAATCCAGAAAGAGATATCAACCTTCCTTTGTGCAATGACAACATTCAGTTCATAGCTGCTTAATGCAGTAGAGTACTTAAAACACTCTATTGTACTTTTCTCTTTTCACTTGTTTGTGAACTTCTGATTCCCAGAAAACATACCTCATATGTGTTTGGTAGAGTGCCATATATATAATCAACAAATAGCCACTCAATTATTGACTAAATATGCACTCACAATGTTTGTTGAAATAATGATTTATCTTTATAAAAGCCTGGAAAAATTATACATGAAACAAGATTGACTTAATATATTCTCTGTGATCATTTAAGTGCACATCTCAAGACTTGAAGATATGCCTAAGGATAAAAATTTCAACAAGCGGCATTACTGCATTTTGTGTTTAAGAAAAAGTATGTCATATTCTGACCAACAAATTTGAAGCAAAAGACAAAATAAAAATTCTAAGAAGCTATGTATCCTGACATATAATTATTTAAGCTAATTTTTACTTTTTATGCTCAAAAATGTCTAGTTTTCTTGGAATACAGACCATACAATTATATTCTTTTGTTTTTCTTCTCTGAATCAAAGAATTTACATTGGGTATAAAGATTCCAGCAAGCACTAGTACACCATCATTATTAGTCAAACAAAGTATAAATAATAAGTACTGGTAACAGAAGCACTCTGGCTGAACTGCCAGAATCCTTGTGCTTGAGTAGAAAATATAGGTTTGAAATTTGAGATGTGGCCATGCAAGGTATCAGACGTATAATTTTAAAAAATGGAATGACGGGAAAACAAGTCATTGGAGTTATGGAGAAAATTTATATCTAAATTTTCCTTACACAGTTTTAAGAATGTAAAAAGAAAAAAACCTTTTTTTAACATAAAGCTTATATATATATATATATATATATGCATTCACATGCACAGAAATGGATATTGAAGGTGATTGTGCCTGTTAATAAGTTTGAGTCTCTGAATAAGAGGGATAATTGATGCTATCTCAATGTCTAAATTATCATAACACACTACAAACCGTTTTTAAAGTTGAAGAAGGCAAGAAAATGATGAAATCCGTATTCCCAGAGTACTGCATCATTGGCTGATGTGGGGACCAAAGGGAATAGAGGTGGACATTGGCAAAAACAGGCTTCCTTCTCATCTCCGCTCCCATCCTTGCCAAAACGATGAACTTTTCAGTGTTCTCCACTTGCCCTGTTTTAGGCATTAGGAATGAGCACATGAATACGCACACTGTGCTTTCCTGATAACTTCTGACCTTTGGGAAATAGGAAAACGTCATGTCCTAAGTTGATCTTTTAAAGGGCTCCGTGAGGGCAAAGGGAAGAGGAAGTAGTTATTGTCCCCACGCATACACACCCCCACAGCCCCCACACCACATATATACCCTACATATGCAGACAGACATCACTAAATATTAATTGAAATGAGCTAATACATAAATGAGTGAAATTTACAAAAAATTAGGTGGTTTATTTTTGGACTTTGACAAGTTATCCTATTGCAGTATTTGGAAGAATAACTACATAAGAATAGTGAGATTTAATGACAAAATTCTCCACAAATAAACCACAATTTGAATTTGCTTAACAGTAGGAAATAATTTTATGGATTTTGGAATATTGCTGGAGTTTCTGATAACCTTATAATAAATAAAGTCTTTCTGTCCCCCAAATTTATATATATTATTAAAAATACGCTTAGGATTAATTTTAACTGATTTTATTAGAAACATCTGATTTGGAGATACAGCTCCATTGCACAGCTGTTACCTGAGAACTCTTTCTGTTTTACTAGTTGTTTAGTAGCACTATTCCTTCGCTCCAATATCCTTCTGTTTCAGAGTGTGTTTTTAGTCTTCAAATAATCTTTTCAGGGACAGTGTATGAGAATAAAAGTCTCTTTGATCTTGGATATATTTTTCTGTTTTCTTCAGATATAGAATTTGGGGGAAAACTGTAGTGACTAGAGTAATACATCATGTAAAATGATATTGCGACTCTGGATTTATTGCATGAAAAAAATAAGCAACGGAATGCAACCCTAAATCAGAACACTTAAAAGATTTACCATATCATGGTGCTTTGGTCACATTGGAAATTTTTTTAAAATCAGAATTAATAAGACATTAAAGATCTCCTAGGTCAAAGATTTCCTAAACTGGGTCCTATGATATTACTGTAGAATTTTAGAGGGTCTGAGATACTGCCTGAAATGTAATTGTGTGTAGAAGTGATTCTTCTTTTCCATGGAAGTATTTCCATGGAAATACTTCCATGGAAACAGAGCCCTCAGAGGGCTCTGTTTCCTCCCCCATAGTTTGAGTTTTTATTATCATATAAATCATAATGAGATACATTCCTAATCTTATACACAACATCGAGATAATTGGTGAAATTACTTGTCTAAAACTATAATCTGTTCATATTTATTGTCTATGATTAATTCATTTACTTATTTAAATAGAAATAGAAGAAACCCAGTTTACAGTCTATAAAGAAAAGTTTTATAGAGAAGTATTAAAAATCATACTTTTATTATGAAATATTATCTTCTCCAAATTTTATTCTGTGCATCTTTGAACTTTAACTTCACAGGGTCCAAACCTATGACCACTTTGATTATATTTTTCCAAGTATGTGACAACATTTCAGTCTCCTGCTCAAAACGTGGCCCTTCAGAATGGGTTGTGTGCTACAGAAGTGTCTGTCACCTTACTCATTCTGTTTGTTTTATAGAGTTAAAAGAAAAAATATATATATTTTTTGTTGCTCCTTTATATTGTTGGCTTATATTGAGCCTGTAAACAATTCAAAACTATACTTTCTGTATATTGTTCTGTAAAGACTTTAGAAAGTAACTTTGCTAGTATCCTAGGCATTTTATCTGGCACATATTAATCTATTTTGAGCCTTTGCCTATTATTTTCTTTTTTAATTTTTATATTCTCTTGAACAATGATTAATGTTGAAAGAGATTTTCATCTAAAATGGCAATTTGCATGTCACAAAATCCTCTGCCAGATATTTCCTGTGTCATAGTTCAGCCAGAAATATTTAAGCTTAATGATTCTGTCTGTTCTGGGAACTGGTAGATTTTTTTACCCTGAATTAAATAATACTGCTAATAATGAAAGTAACAGCTAGTGTTTGTTGACTGTAAATGTGTGCCAGACAAGGAGATACTTGTATGGATTATCTCATTTAATTCCCATAATAACCCTGTGAGGTAAATGCGACTATTATCCCATTTCACAGATACCTTAAGGCAATACATGTGAAATCTTTATAGCGTTATTGTTAAATAAGGAGGGTTTGGTGTTAAACAAGCTACTTTTATGAGAAGGATATACATTCAGGACTCGGTGAGCTGTGTGGCTGTGTGTTATTTTATCTTTGTTTTCTCATCACCCGATGTTGGTTCCTAGTAAGTCTCTATGAATGACTGAATATGAAAGCACAATATCCCAGCAATTACAGGTTTTCCTGTAGGACACATTTTATGTTAGGACACATCCTCTGTAAACAGTCACACAACATCACTCTGCTAATGAGTAGAAAATAGATCCAATCATCCTGCTCTGTTCTTGGTAAAGTCCGTCTAACTGCAGACAGAACTTTCCACTGTGACTGTACACACGTTTGTCACTGAACCTGACTTTTCCAAAACGTCTCTAACTGGTAATGCTTGGGCTTGACATTAATAGCTCTTTGACTTGATAATAGCTCTTTTTCTAATAACTCCTTTTCCCAACCAATGAGAGAAAGGAAGCCAGAAAAACTTTTACTTTCACAAGAGTGATATGAGTAGCGAAATAAAATGCTTCAAACCCTACAGACTCTGTGTTAATAAAAGAGTATATTTTAAGTTTGATAAAATATCTGTGACATATAATTCCCCATTTTAACTTTCTTTAATTGTACCGTTCAGTGACATTAATTACACTCACATCGTTGATCAACCATCATCACAATCCGTCTCCAGAACTTTTTATCTTTCCAAACTGAGACTCTGTACTCATTAAACAATAACTCCTCCTTCTACCAAGGTGGTACTTTTTAAAAGAAGCCAATTTGGCAGAATATTAAAACTAAGGAGAATGAAATTACACTGTAATAAAGTAAGACCTAATTCTAAAGCCCAGCACATTTGTATATCGTTTGTGAGGAACTAACTGAAAATATTTTCCTTTTTATGCTATAATTCATAGATTAATTTTACTTTATTTCCATGCTCAAAAGCTTTTTTTTACTATAATTTTATGTGTTCAGTTAATATTCTGATCAATGTGTGTTAGTACTAAAGTCAAGAACGATTGTTAGGATACATGTGGGAGAATAGGTTCTATTGTACTTCTATAAGTAAATAGGTATCATAGAGTGTTAAATAAAGGACATAAAAATAATGCTGTGTCATTTATATCGTGGAGGATATAATAGCATGGAAGAAGTACTGTCCTTGATGATGAAAATGTACCTGTGGATAATTGATCTGGTTTGGTGATAAAAGCAGCTCAACGAATCTGAAACAATACTGATTCTAGTGAGTTAAAGTCTTAAAATTACAGGGCAAAAGAAGGCCTAGAAATATATTGTCTCAATTAAATAAAAAAACTTTATATGATTTGACAAAGCATTTTGTGCATTTTAATAGTACTTTGGATGTACCTTATAACTGTGTAGATAAATACTCCTGTTTTTAGAAATGTGGTTACGTACCTCTACTGGCTGGTCAAGGAAAGTCCTTGAACAAGCTGGGCGTCACTCAATTTAAATAGTTAAACTAGCAATAAAATATCATTTGATACTGATTATGCAAGTTCCATATATAGAGAGTTGAGGATCTCTTTTAATGCTTATTTCCACTTAACTAAAATGGAAAAAGGAATGAATCAGTTTATTTGGATTTATGGAATGTCATGACTTATTTGGATAAACATTATTGAGATCATTGCCTTGAATTTCTGAAAACCTCTTACAGCCTAGGCACCTTTTTTTTTTTTTTTTCTCTTGAGTTCCCCATCAAGCTCTTTTGCATTTCATTTAGGTAGTAAAAGCAGTTGAGCTGCATCATTTAGTAATTTATTTCACCCTCCATAAATTCTACTTTCTGCTTTCAAGGGTACAATAGCTTTTTTTTTTTTTTTTTTTTTTGAAACTAAAATGTCTTAGGTTTGAGAACTAAGCAAGTTCTCTGTAAATGTATGTTCTAGTCCATTTGTTAAATCCGCAGTAATAAATGTCCACATTTGGTAATTCTCAGTAATAAAATGTGTAAGCGCAGAAGACATTTAAATTAGTAGAAGGAATGTTTCACGTTACAATATTGTATATAAACTGTTGTCACTGTATGTGGTGTAGTATTAACGTGCCCCAGGTCTTAATGGGTTTCGTTTATGGTCGTTCTGCCCTAAAAACTTGCAAGAGAAATAAATGTGTTTTGTTTTATGGAGGTTCATATGGCCATTTTATTAGCTTCCCAGCCTTGGGGTCAGGTGTATTTTATAAGAGGAGCAAGCATTCACAGTAACCTGCCATCTGCACCACTGGTCTTAGCGTTGCTTCCTTTGGACACCTTAGCGTTTCTGTTAATACCTGGCTCTGGCAACCGTGTTGTATTAAATGTGCCTTGCAGAGGGCTGGCCCCTGAAGATGACCTGTTAATGAAATTTGCAAGGCATATGTTTTATAAATTGGTCTCGATTTTAGCATTTGTCTGAATTCATATTACTAAAGCACACAGTCTGCGATTTTATTGAAATGTTGTCCGGGTGGTGACAGAATAAAAGCCCAGTTTTATAGGACTGGGAGAAGTATATTGACTTCGTCATTTAATTACTTGTTTTATGAACAATAACCTTCTAATCCTGCTCTCCTTGGCGTACTGCTTCCTGATTATTTTTGTTGTCATGGGAAACTAGAGATCTTGACTTTTTAATCACTTAACTATCTCAGAGGGAAATGGTTGTTTTTATCTATATACGTGTGTGTATCTATAAGCAATATGAAAATAGTCAATTTGAACTAATTGCTATTAGGGGAATTCCATAGTTTAAACATTTCTTTTAGACGTATGGAAAATAGTATCTCGTGCTTCTTCCCTTGCAATGTCTTCGGAGGAAAGAGTTATGCATGGGTATTTTAATTTTTAACTACAGAGAACTTTTCAATTGTTCTGCATAAACATATGAGGAAATGCTAGGCTCTGCTTCCCACCTTTGCTGAGGAAGGTGAAAGGAAAAGATTCAGATTAATGTTCTTTAATCCCTTCACAGCTCTAGGAAACCCCTACATCCAGAAATCTCTGAAGCTGCTTGGTATGTTATCACAGGAGAGACAGTTTATTTAGGAATATTCACTGGAAAAGGATAAATTTTTCTATATTAATTATTAATAAAAATGATCATGGACAAAAGAAACTGAGAAAAAGTATATGAGTTGAAAAGTGGTCATTTAAAGCTATTTTCTATAAGTTGACAAGGATAATGACCACAAATAACAATAACAGTAATACTATTTATTGAATCCACCTCACGTATGAAATAGCATTTTCTCATTTAATCCAGTATCTGAGTCCTGATGTGAATTTACCACGAGAGTCAGTGTCACTCTGGTTCAATATTCTTTTATCAATTGGAGTCCAGGGAGGAAAAGAGAAATTACTCTAGATATTTCTAGTCAAGGGAAGTTCCATGTAGGAGTTGGTTATGGAAAGGCTAAAGGAGCACAAGAGAAGAGAGAGATATTATCAAAGATCACAAAGCTTTTACTGCTAGGATGGAAACCTACAGCCCACGAGACTATTAAACTGCTGGACGTTCAGGTTTCCAGCATAGCTGCTGTTGGAAGAGTGTCACCAATGAACAGAAAGTGGGTGAGAATGGATGTGCCTTTTCCCCAAATAGTATGCTGCAAAAATCACTTAATTAGGAATCTGCAAATTACTAGGATTTTAACTTTAGTAATTCCACTTACAATACTATGGGCAGTCCTGGAACTTTTGCCTCTATGGCCTTGATTTCCAACATTTATAAAATGAAATGGTTGGACTAGACCATTTTAAAGAATTGTTTCACATCTAAATTTGTACACCACCATAGGAACTCTTATTTTAAAAGAGCCAATTATGGTTTGGGGAGAAAAAAAAGTGTCCAGGACCTCCCAATTTCTGATTCTGGTAGGGCAATGACTTCCATTTCTAGTACACTCTTAAAAAAATTTCATCGATGTATGATTGACACATAAAATTTTGTACATAATTAATATAAACAACTTGGTGGATTTAGAGATAGATATATAACCATATAACTATCACCACAATCTGTGCCATAAACATATCCATCACCTCTAAAAGTTGCCTATTCTCTTTATTATGTTTCTCCTCCTCCTTAGTATTATTATTATTTTGTGTTAGAGGACTTAAGCTATATTCTCTTAATAAATTTTTAAGTATACAATTTATTGTTAACTATAGGCACTGTGCTATATATTAAATCTCTGGTTCTTACTCATCTTGTATAATTAAACTTTTGTAGCTTTTGACTAATACCTCATTTTTCCCTCCCCCTAGCCTCCAACAACCACTGTTTTGCGGACCTATATATATAGCATTTTCTTTATCGGTTCATCCGTCAGTAGATACCTAGGTTGCGTTCATGATTTGGCTATTGTGAATAATCCCGCAGTGCATTTGGAAATACAGATATCTTGTCAAGATCGTGATTTCAAATTCTTTGGATGTATACTCAGAGTGGGTATTCAGGTCCTTCGCCCATTTTAAAAATCTAATTAGTTATTGCTGTTGAGTTGTATATATTTTATATATAAACTCTTTATTAGATGTATGGTTTGCAAGTGTTTTCTCTCATTCTGTAGCTAGCCTTTTCACATTGTTGATTATTTCCTTCACTGTACAGAAGCTTTTTAGTTTGATATGATTTGTCTATTTTGCATTTGTTGCCCATATTTTTGGTGTCATATCCAAAAGATTATTTTCAAGGCTGATGTCAGGAAACTTTTCACCTTTGTTATCTTCTAGTTGTTTTATGGTGTCAGGTCTTAAGTCTTTAATCCATTTTGAGTTGATTTTTGTGTGTGGTGTAAGATGAGTTCAATTTCACTTCTTTGCATATAGATGGACAGTTTCCCACACCATTATTGAAGACTATCCTTTGCATATTGCATATTCTTGGCAGCCTTATCAAAGAACAGTTGACCACATGTGCTTCGGTTTATTTCTTGGCTCTCTCTTCTGCTCCACTGATTAATGTGTGTTTTTATGTCAGTACCATACTGTTTTGATTACTGTAGCTTTGTAATATATTTTGAAATCAGAACGTTTGAGGACTGCCGCTTTTTCTTCTTGCTCAATATTACTTTGGCTATATGGGGTCTTTTGTAGTTCCATAAAAATTTTAGGATTTTTTGTTTCTTAAAAAAAAAAGCATTGGCATTGTAATAGTCATTGCATTGAATCTGTAAATCACTTTGGGTAATATGGACATATTACCAATAAGAATTTTCCCAATCCATGAACACAGGATGGATATCTTTCTATTTATTTTTGTCTGCTTTAATTTCTTTCCTCCATGTTTTATAATTTTCAGTATATGTCTTTCACTTCCTTGGTTAAGCTTATCAGTAAGTATTTTATTATTTTTATGCTATTGTAATTGGGATCTTTTCCTTAATTTTCTTTTCAGATTTTTTTTTCCTTAGTGTATAGAGTCATATCTAATATTATGATAATTTTTTTTCCTGAAACATTGCTGAATTTATTTATTAGTTCTGAGAGGTTGTGTGTGTGTGTGTGTGTGTGTGTGTGTGTGTGTATCTGAAATCCTTAGGGTTTTCCACATAAAAGATCATGTCATGAGCAAACAGATCATTTTAGTTCTCCCTTTTCAGTTTAGATGCTTTTTTATTTCTTTTTCTTACCTAATTGTTCAGGCTGATACTTCCAGTACTATGTTGCCTAGAAGTGATAAGAGTAGGCATCCTTGTCTTGTTCCAGATCATAAAGGAAAAGCTTTCAGTTTTTCATTACTGAGTATGAGGTTAGCTGTATGATTTTTATCTATGACCTTTATTGTGTTGAGGTAAATTCCTTCTGTTCCTTATTTGTGGAGAATTTTTATCATGAAAGGGTATTAAATGTTGCAAATGCTTTTTCTGCATCTTTTGAGATGATCGTGTGATTTTTTTTTATCCTTTATTCTGTTAATACGGTGTATCACATTGATTGATTTGCATATGATGAACCATTCTTGATTCCAGTTAGGATAATTCCACTTGGTCATGGTATATAATTCTTTTGATGTGCTGTTGAATTTGGCTTACTAGTATTTTGTTGAGTATGTTTTCATCTACGTTTATTAGTTACTGGCCTATAGTCTTCTTTTCTTGTAGTATTCTTGTCTGGTATTGATATTAAAATAACACTAGCCTCATAAAAAAGTTTTCAGGGGGTCTGTATTTTTTTTTTTTTGAACAAGTTTAGAAGAATAGATATTAATTCTTCTTTAAATGTTTGGTAGAATTCCATTGTGAAACTGTTTGATCTGGAGGTTTTCATTGTCAGGAAGTTTTGGGTTACTGATATAATCTCCTTATTTGACTTTGGTTCATTTAAACTTTCTGCTGGTATTTCTTCATGATTCAGTACTGGTAGGTGGAATGTTTCTAATAATTTATCCGTTTCTTCTAGGTTGATCACTTTGTTGGCATATAATCATTCATAGTACTTCCTCATGACTTTTTTAAAGTTTCTGTGACATTATTGTAATGTTTACTATTCCATATCTGATTTTATTTCATTCTTTTCTCTTTTTTTGAAAAAATATTTCTTCATTTATTTAAAATTAATTTTAATTGAATTAAAGATTCTTTAAATTCTATAGCAATTAAAAAACTTCAGAAGTTTCACACAGATGATTTTATATAAACCCATAATAACCCTTTTTTCCCCTCTACCCTTAATATTACCCCTCTCCCCTTCCTTTTCCCCACTGGTAACCACTAGTTTCTTCTCTATATCGGTAAGTCCACTTTTTTTGTTCTGTTTTATTCACTAGTTTGTTGTATTTTGGGGATTACACATATAAACAATATCATACACTATTTGTCTTCCTTTGACTTATTTCACTTAGCATAATGCCCTCTAAGTCCATTCATGTTGCTGCAGATGGCAAAATTTCCTTCTTTTTTTATGACTGAGTAGCATTCCATTGTGTGTGTTTGTGTGTGTGTGTGTGTGCGCACACACACACAAACACACGTCATATCTTCTTTATCCATTCATCTGTTGATTTACATTTAGGTTGCTTCCATACCTTGGCAATTGTAAATAATGCTGCTTTGAACATTGAGATGGAGATATTTTTTTGAATTAGTGTTTTTATTTTTTGTTTGTTTGTTTGTTTTGGATACATATCCAAAAGTGGAATTGCTGGGTCATATGGTAGTTCAATTTTTAGCTTTTTTTAGAACACTCCATACTCTTTTCCACAGTGGCTGCACCAATTTACATTTCTACCAACAGTGTACAAGGGTTCCCTTTGCTCCACATCCTCACCAGCATTTGTTATTTGTGTTCTTTTTGATGATAGCCATTCTGACAGGTGTGAGGTGATATTTCATTGTGGTTTTGATTTGCATTTTTCTGATAGTTAGCAATGTTGAGCATCTTTTCATATACCTTGGGCTATCTGCATTTCCTCTTTCAAAAAAAGTCTATTCAGTTCTGTCCATTTTTTAATTGGGTTGTTGGGGGGTTTTTGTTTTGTTTTGTTTTTGCGGTATGCAGGCCTCTCACTGTTGTGGGCTCTCCTGTTGCGGAGCACAGGCTCTGGATGCACAGGCTGAGCGGCCATGGCTCACGGGCCCAGCTGCTCCACGGCATGTGGGATCCTCCCGGACTGGGGCACGAACCCCCGTCCCCTGCATCGGCAGGCAGACTCTCAACCACTGTGCCACCATGGAAGCCCTGTTTGTTTGTTTTTGATGTTGGGTTGTACGAGCTGTTTATATACGTTGGATATTAACCCCTTATTTGTCGTATAATTTGCAGATATCTTCTCCCATTCATTAGGTTGTCTTTTTGTGTTGTTGATGGTTTCCTTTGCTTTGCAAAAGCTTTTAAGTTTAATTAGGTTCCATTTGTTTATTTTTGATTTTGTTTCCTTTGCTTTTCCTTTTATTTTTTCTATTTTGTCTTAGTTATTTTAGCTAAGGATTTCTTGATTTTGTTTTTATTTTCAAAAATAAAGTTCTAATTTCATTGTCCTTTTTATTGTTCCTATTTCCTATTTCATTTATTTCTCCTCTAATCTTTATGATTTTTTTCCTTCTTTTAACTTTGAGCTTAGTTTATCCTTTTCTAGTTCTTTGAGGTATGAAATTTGGTTCTTTACTTGAAGTCTTTCTTCTTTTTAATGTACGTTCTTATCGTTAAAAACTTCCCTCTTCGTACTGCTTTTGCATCCTGTAAGATTTGGTATGTTGTGTTTTAATTTTTGTTTGTCTTGAGATATGTTCGAATTTCCCTTTTGATTTCTTCTTTAGCCCGATATTTGCTCAAGGGTGTGTTTTAAAATTTCCAAACATTTGTGAATTTTCCAGTTTTCCTTTTGTTATTGATTTCTAGTTTCATTCCACTGTGGTTGGGAAAGATACTTGGAATAATTCTAGTCTTCTGAAATTTGTTGAGTTGGTTTGTGACCTGACATTTGATCAATCACAGACTTGTTCTCTATATACTTGAGAAGAATGAATATTCTGCTGCTGTTGAATAGAATGTTCTGTATACATCTGTTATGGCCATTTGCTTTATAGTTTGTTCAAGTCTGCTGTTTCTTTATTGATTTTCTATCTGGATGATCTATGATTGAATGTGGGATATTGAAGTCTTCTACTGTTACTGTATTGATGTCTATTTCTCCCTTCAGTTATATCAGTGCTTGTTTTATATATTCACGTGCTCTGATGTTGAGTGTATATATATTTATAACTGTTGTATCTTCCTTATTAATTGACCTATTTATCATTATGTAATGTCCCTTTAGTCTCGTGACAATTTTTGACTAAAAGTTTATTTTGTCTGACATAAGTACTGCCACTTGCTTTTCCTTTTGTTTACCATTGCATGGAATATCATTTTAAATCCATTCACCTTCAGTCCATGTATATTCTTAAATCTAAAATATGTCTCTTGTAGACAACATAGAGTTGGATCTTTGTTTTGCTAGTTTTTGTTTTTCATCCAATAACCACTCTATACATTATGGTTGGTGAATTTCATCCAGTATATTTAAAGTAATTATTATAGGTGAGGGATTGCTTTGGCCATTCTGTTAAATTCTTTTTCTGTCAGTCCTGTTTTTTTGTTTTTCTTTGCTGTCTTCCTTTTTGATTTTGTTTGCTGTCTTAGTCCACTCAGGCTGTTATAACAAAAATACCACAAACTGGATGGCTGATAACAAACATTTATTTTTCACAGTTTTTGAGGCTGGGAAGTCCAAGTCACTGCCAGATTCAATGTCTAGTGAGGGCTCACCTTCTGGTTTAGAGACAGCACCTTCTCGTTGTAACTGCAATGGCAGAAGGGTCTAGGGAGCTCTGTATGGTCTTTTATAAGGTCTCTAATCACACTCATGAGGGCTCCATCCTCACGATCTAGGCACTTCCCAGAGATCTCCCTTCCTAATACTATCACACTGGGCATTAGGTTGCAACATAAGATTTTGGGGGACACAAACATCTGGTGCATAGCAGATTTGATCATGTTCTTTGTAGTGATAAATTTCATCCTTTTGTCTTTCTCTCTTTTCAAAATCTGCTATAGAATATTTTCTTTGTGGCTACCATGTGATTTTAATAAAAATTCTGTCTTTGGGAAATTTAATTATAATTCAGATATAACATGTCAAGACTTTTTTAGTTCGCTGATTACTACCATTATAATCTATAAATTTTTTTGGACTTTCTACGACCTTAATCATGACATGACAAAAATATATTTTATTTCTTTCCTACACTTATTCTTCTGTTTCTTTTTTAGGTTAAGAAAAATATTATACTTAAAAAATTATTGAGGAGACATGTATTTCTTTTTTACTTTACTTTACTTCACAGACCAGGATATCCAATAAAATGCTAAATAGAAATAGTAATAGTGTGCACTCTTTTTTCCTCTGTCTGGGGGAAAATGATCTAAATAATCCTTCATTATATATGATCACTGACTTATTA
Organism: Kogia breviceps; assembly: GCF_026419965.1. NCBI lineage: Eukaryota > Metazoa > Chordata > Mammalia > Artiodactyla > Physeteridae > Kogia > Kogia breviceps. The sequence continues at coordinate 6,132,142 of NC_081324.1, read as the reverse complement.
ATTCTTTTTCTTTTTTTAGACCCCTGTTGATTAAAGAAGTTTCCTGCAATGACTACTAACAGCAGTACTTGTACTGAGGTAAGGTTTTTTGGGTCTTTTTTCAGTTTTTTGTGTTAATGTGGTGAATTATATCTGTTGATTCTCAAATGTTAAAATTTTTACTTTTATTATTGCTGCATTGCACTCCAATTTCTCATGATGGGTTTGATTTTCTGTATTGCTGGACTTGATTTGCTGATATTTTGGTCAAGATTTTCCCATCTGTATTTATAACAAGGGTGGATCTGCATTTTGTTGTTATTGTTGAAATGTCCTTGTCAGAATTTGATATTAAGTTTAAAACTGTGACACGGGATGAGTTGGAAAATGTTTTCTTCTTTTGCTATCCTCTCCAAATATTTGTATAGTATTGGTGTTGTTACTTTTTAAAATATTTAGTAGAATTTACTGATGAAGTTGTTTGGACTTGAACTTTTCAATGTAGGACAGGTTTCAATAATCAATTTAATTTCATTAACAGATACTAAATTATTTAGGATTCTATTCTTTTGTCAAGTTGTGTTATGGTTTTCAAGGCATTATTCATATCATTTTTACTTTCAAACTTGATAATACAAGGTTGGTTATAATTTTTGTTGGTGTCTGTACTGATGCTCCTTTTTGGGGGGTTTCTTTGTTTAAAGACTCCTATGCTTTTCTAACTGAGCTAGATGAGTGCCCCTGGCTTTCTTTCTATTTTATATTTAAACAGTATTGCTTGGGTTTTTCGCGTTAACTGATAATACAAAAACTATTCTCGGCTAGTTTTTTGTTTGCTATTTTATGATTTTAATTTTATTGATTTCTTTTGCTTTATTGTTTGGATGTTGCTTTCCTGTTATTTTTTTGCGCTTTCTGAAATGAAATTTGAGATCATTGCTTTTAAAACTTTCTAATGATAAGTCTATAAATTCCCCTCTAAGCAACTCTTTAGCTGCATGTAACAGGTTTTAATATATTTTCATTAACATTCAGATTAAAATATTTTCTAATTTTACTTGTGATTCCGTTTTTATTATGTTCTGTTGGTTATTTGGAAATAACTTCATTTCCAAATTGTCAGAGATCCTTCCTCCCACCCCCTGCTTTTTAATTGATTTCCTGTTTTTTCACCAGTGTCAGAGAGCATACATTGAATGATACCAACCCTTTGTAATTTATTGAGGCTTGCTTTATAAACCAACATAAGGCCAGTTGTGGAAAAAATGTATATGTTTTTGAAAATTATATGTATTCCATTTTAAACATGATTCTTCTAATCATAGGGATTATATATAGGGCTGCATTGTCCATGTTATTGTTAGTTTTATATTATTGTTTCATATATGTTTCATGTATTTTATGTTTCTTGCTATCTATTAATCATTTTAAATTTATTTTCCAATATACTAATTTAATAGATATAAATACATTTACCATTGTTTAATAGTTTATAAAATATACTCTTGGCTTACTTAGCTTAGTCTTCTGGAAATGGAGAATATTTTTCTTATCTTTATGCATATTAAATTATGATTCTAGTAGCTTAACTTAGAACTGCTCTAAATTTTTAAATGCTATCTCACAAAATGCATTGCCTGAATCTTGCAGGTTTTGTTCACAGCTATCAAATTAAATTCTTGATTTGGGGATTTTGTTGTCTTTAAGTAATGATTTCTTAAATTGTGTGAAGTTGGTTGCAAATAACAGAAACCCACACTTACTGCCTGAATCTAAAAGGGCAGTGATGGTGAGAGCTAGGTAAAGGATCTGATGAATTTCTAGGCAGTGGCTCTCTCATGTTTACTTCTCTGCTTATGTTTTTTGAGTCTGATTATTTTGTGAGCATCTCTCTGCAGGCCCATGTGCTTGCTATACTTGGCAGGTGTGCAGTGGCCAGAGTGTGTTGCAGTGAAAATGACCAAAACTGGCCCAAAGTCCTGATGACGTTTCAGGTCTAGTGCTCACCAGCAACCAATCAAATTGGTGTCTGTAACCTTTAATTTAGTCTCTGGTTAGCTCCGTGTGGCTCTCAGTCCATTCTTGAAATAATCAGCTCTGACGGGAGGCCCAGTTCTCCTGGGACGTGTAAGGTTATCGAGACTGTACAGTAGGGTGGTGATATTTCAGAATCTTAGAACAAATTGTGAGGAGGGAGAAAATGAGCACATTGTATTTGACTCTGTTAAATGTTATATCATATTTGATTTAAGATTATTTTTGCACTAATTTAAAGGTTTAGAGTGTCTTTCTTTTGGCTGTCATCTCGCTTACATTATATATTTGAGCATTATGATACCTGCAAATTTGATACAGAAAATTATATTTGCTAAGTAATGAAATATTATTTAACATAAAATAATGTATTTCCATAGTCAACAAAATGTTCCATTTTATTCATAAATGAGAAGATAAATTTGAGAAGCATCTGTAAATGAAAATGAATTCCTCTGATATTTTTAATATCTCCTGTATTATGTTCTTTCTCTGAGGGCACTTACTTTACTACCTTATGTCTTGTTATTAGTATCATCCAGTTAAGGGACTAGAAACATTTATTTGATATAAATTGTTGTATATGTAATATATACCTATGAATATTAATGATTAAGAATGTCTTATTCATTATTGACATTCTTCTTTGGAATGTGAGAAATGAATGGTTTTAGAGGCATCTCAAGTACATCATTTTTTATATAAATTAAAATACACCTTGAATGGTATATAACCTGTAATTTTTTAGGTCAGACATGTAACTGCTAATCTTTAAATTCAGTTCATGTATTCTGACTATTTTATACTTCACTATAACGAGACAAGCATTTCAGAGAAGGCAAATAATAACGTTACTATGAAAATGTTTGCTGATAGAGCCTATTGTGTTCAACTAAATTAGCATAAGTAATTATTCTTCAAAAGAGTCAGTTTCATTTTCATTGTTCCCAGTTGTATATTCTACATAGCTCTCATTTTCTTCAGGCATTAGAAAATTTCAACAGCTGGGTAAATTTTAATAAACATAATTAACACTTGTTCACAAGTGTTTTTGATTAGGCTTATGATTATTTGTATAAGTATCTGGGTAGAGAAATTCATTCAGTGCAAGCCGTGTCCCAGGCAAAGTATAAAGTTGGCAAAGTTTGTCTTCAGTATTTTATCCACCTTATTTTATAGATAAGTATATCTTTTTCAGAATTTCTACTTCAAAAAGCCCAGTTATTATTTACTTTCCTTCTAGTTTCTCTCTCTGTAAGTTACAGTAGGATCAAACTAGGGTTAGATAGCATAAGATGAAAAATTAAGGCTGCCTAGCCTTAATTAGTTAACTATCCTAAACTCAGTGTCCTCAACTGTGTAACCTCGGAAAAACATTCCAGTTCTCTAATTCCCATCTGTAAAATGGACATTATAATAGTACCAAATGCAAACTTTGCGATGAGAATGGAATGAGATAAAGCATATTAAGATTTTAACATAGCACCTGGAGAAAAGTGATTATTGATTGAATGTTAACTGCTGTATTGTAACAGCGACTAACAGTGCTTGAACAGTCTCCAACAGTGTAACTCCTCACACATAAAATAAGTGGGTCCTTCTCTCAAATGACAGTGCCTGTTGGGTGTTATCATTTGAAAAGTAGGCTTTGCTTCTTGCAGTCTTTCCATGAACCAGCCTTTTTCCGCATCTTCCTTCTTCCCTAATGATGATGCTGCTGGAAGTGATGAGGGTGATGATCTCTTTTTAGAGGTTTATTATAAATTACTCTTTGGAGTCTCTCTTCCTCCCATAATGCCATCTCATTAGTGAACAACTAATTTGGTAATGTTGTCAAACTAATTTAGGCTGGCTGCATGATAGTTCCATGTCCTTTCTTTCAGTATTCACCTTTCAAATGAAGTTTTAATTATCTTTATATCAATGAATAAGAAATAAGGTTGAATATCACCTGAGAAGTGCCAGCTGGAAAGGTTTGTCACAAGAGAGAGAGGTTCTCCTAGTCATATCATTTCAGCAAGTACCTATCAGTCTGGCACTATATTCTCTGGTTCTACTTTTTCTAGAAACAAATGCAACTTTTCAGTCATTCTTCGCTTTGCTTAAGTGATTATCCTAATAAAACATGAAGATTTGCAGCAAATTTTAGTTAACTTGTTAAGAAAGCTCTCAAAAGAATAATCGGTATTTCATTCATTAGTTGTTACTTCATTTACTAAGTGTTACTTCATTTAAAAAAAAAAAAAAACTGAAACAATCAGAAACCAACCTGCACAGCTTTTTAACTACCAAATCTGTATGTAACCTAGTCACATATTTACCCACATATTCTGCCTTCTCCCTATTACAATGGATGAATGTATTGTAATCCCATCTAAGGACTCTTCCAATTGGAATCTTAACCTGCTTCTGAGGAAGAGATGTGCTCATGTGATCTTGCATCCCTTTTGTGTACATGTGTTTGTAATACGGGTGCTCTTCAAGGTGTGGAGCTCAGGGCAGGGGTTCCCTTGCCCAAGTACCCAAGGGGGAGGGACTGTTTGCAAAATCAGATTGTTTTGACTTGATTGAATCAGTTTCATCGGCATAGAAAATAGCTTCTTAATTCATAGTAAAATCAACCCTTTTACACTTAAATGGATACATTCTTTCTTGTTTTTTTCTTGTTGTCATTGTTTGTTTTTTTAGTATAAATACCAAAAAGTATTTATATTTTGCTTTTTGAGAAAATTTTTACATGTATTTAAAATCTACATACAGCTTTACAGAAATTCCCTGAATGATGTCTGCTATTTGCAAATTAAAAACTGAGGAAATAGTTATATTTCCTTAGATTGTGTCAAGTAGTTTCACTAACACGTTTTCTCTTCTGCAATGTAAGGTCACATCAAAATAACATGTGATCCTAAGAATTGTACTTTCAGGTATACAATCGATGAGCACAGTGGCTAGCATGTAAAAGATATTTCAAAAATGTGATTTCTCTTTGATCAAGTTTCTACAGCTAACAAATTTTTATGACTAGATTAAATCCTAAAGCTTCTGCTATTTCAGGGCTCTTTCAAATATATTTTAGGATTTTTGTTCACTTTCTATGGATTATTTACACAAGATAAAATGGAAGAAGTAGCAAATCAAATTCTACCTGCAGTCTCTTTCCTGAAATACCATGTATACGAAATAATCTGTCAGCAATGTTTTATTTCTTAATAAAATAGAAGATTATGAAAGTACCTTCCAAAGAACCAGTGATGTAGCAGAAACCTTCCCATTGGATCCCTTATTAAATAACAGCTAGAATATTTAATAGTTAGAAAAATGTTTGTCTTCAGGTGTGAGAACTGTTAGTAGAAATGTATATCCCAATTATGACTGGATTAATATTTTCCCTGATACAGTAGAATTTAATCTGATAAAACACACTCTGTAGAAGATTTTATATCTCTGACAGTGAGCCATTCTCGTGTTTCTCAGGTCGAGGATCTATTCATTTCTCTGTCCAGATACAGAACAATCTTACATCAAGGCAGTTCATCCCAATTCCCATTTGTACTATTAGAGTGGAATTAAAAGTCCTAAAACTTGAATAGAATTAGATGGCCAGATGCTTAAGTGAGTTGCCCCTCCTCAGGTAGGCATATTTCAGCTCCCAACCAGTGTCTATAAATCAAAGTCATTTAAAGAAATATTTCAAAATGTAATGCCCCTACAGTCATCTTTAAAGACTGTTAATTAAGCCTTTTATACGAGGAAGCAAAAGTCTCATCAGAGAGTTGTGCTTGTGCATTTATTCTCTATATACCATTTGTTATTTTAGGCAATATCTATATGATATTTCAGAGTAAAATAAAACAGTATATACTGTTATAGGAGGCGAAGTTGTACTAATACTTTCATTTAAAGCTGATTAATTTTTTAATACTCTAAAGGGTATTGTTAAATAAGCAGCACTGATTTAAAAAAAAACGTCTGAATTGTTAGTATGTGAAGTCCTTATTCAAATCATATTTAACACCTTCTCTGGCTATCTGTTGATTAATGATATAAGAGGGAAAAATGTTCATAAGGAAATATCTTTTCTCTTTTATTTTCCTTCCTCCCTTTCTCTGTTTCCTTCTCTCCTTTCCCTCCTTCCTTCCTTCCTCCTTCCCTCCCTCCCTCCTTCCTTACTTCTTTTTTTTTTCATTCAACTAGCTGCTTACCCATTTCTAGCCTTTGGCTGTGAACATGTATTTGCTTATTACTGGTATCCTTTTTGGCAGATACTAACTATTCCGTTTTACCCAATATCTCATTATCCTTTTGCCAAAATATTTTCATCTTTCATTAATGTGTTTCCTTTGCCTTTGTGAACTTGTATATTCCTTTTTTGAAATATCTTAATGGTGTTTTCACAAGGAGAGGTGATAGATATGTGTGTTCAAATCATTATGTTTTAACTGAAGTTTATTTAATTCCAGTTGAATTAGATTTTACTTTCATCCCTTTTGTTTGGTTTGTTTTGATGATGTTGGTGAGTGTAATGTAGAATAAGCCCAAAGTATTTAAAAATGAGGTTTCATTGCTGTTGACCCCATGATGAAATAATATAGTACGACCCAATTATTGAGATGGAACAAGAGAGTGCAATGTCCACAGTTTGTGCAATTTAACTTCACAGAAATTACATGTTTTAAAAAATAATCTTCATTTAAGCCTCAAATAAATGCACTGATACTGTTTGACAGCTTGTATATATAAATATTGCTATTGAATTTTATTGGTACTCATCCCTACTTTATGAGAGCTTGGAAGGTAGGAACTATCACCAAGGATCTTAAAGCATTTATTGGTACTTAGAAGAATAGAAAGTATTAGTACAACAGCAACATAATCTTTTCCCAGCATGCATTCTCTAACTACCCAAGCATGTTTTTCCTCAGGAACAGAGTGTGCTGATAGCAGTAAAGTGCTTCTCAGCACCAATTTACGTTGATTCTCCTGAACTGCATGATAGAGTGGAAATTTGTGATATCAAGAGTTCTTGTTCTGACTTTTTCTCTAAGAAACATACAACCTCAGAAAAGTACTAATTTTTCCTACATCTGAATTGTCTTGTTATTATATAATGGGGAAAACATAATATCTTATTTTCTTTATACTCTTATAACCTTCACTGAAGAGAACGAATAAAGCATACTTGAATCCTGAGTTCTAGATAAAAATATAAGCTTTCTGTTAACTCTGAGAATAATGTAAAATCAGGGGATATTTTTCAAAGTTTTAAATAAATTTATGAGAAGCATTTCCATCACCAATAGCAAATTTCTTTGCTTTTAGGACAGCTAATTATATCTTTTAGGTTGGCAAAATTAAAGCTATGGCATGAGAATTTTGTAACTATGAATATGAAAGACTAGATTTGGAGAGGAAGTCATTAGGGAAAGATAATGTTGCTTTCAGAGATACGGGCTGGGAATTAAGTGGGAAGAAGGTGGCGAAGGGAACAGCATGGCATCGGTCCAACATCTACCCATTGGCTCTTTGGTAATTCTATCCAGTATCATGGATTTAAGCACCACTTACAAGATAATAATTACCAAATTTATATCACCAACCCATATCCCTTTCCTATACTTTGGACTCATCTCCATTTCCTTCTTGATATTTCCATGTGCATGTCTAATATACATCTCATTGCTAAAATGTCCACAGTTGAATTCCAGATACACCTTTTATATTAATGCCCTACCTATTTATCAGGTAATGGCAACTCTAACCTTTTATTCACTTAGGGGGAAAATAAACTTTGTCATCCCTGATTCCTTACTTTTTCCGTAAATCACAAATCAAATCATTTGGACAATCTTTTTGGCTCTAGTTTCAAGAGCTATCTATAGCCAGATCACATATCTCTATCACGTATCTATCTCTGCTCTCACCACCATCCAAACCACTGTCAGCAATTACCTTCATTTATGCGATTGCACGCTAACTTCTGCAACTTCTAACAGTGTCCCCAAGTGTTTATTTAAAATAGCAACCATAGAGGTTATTTTTAAAAGTAAGTTACAGGTACAGAGAATATGGAATAGACTTGTTTTGCTCCCTTCTCCCCACTAGTGCGATTATGAACCCTGGACATGATGCAGGAAATATCTGAAGGTTAAAAGTGAAAAGTTGAAAGAGAAAGACAATCTAGTTAGGGACTCCAGGACAGGAAGAACCTCTAACTTCAAGGTGTCTTACAACCCAGTCCCCCAACAGTGGATGGCAACCCAGGTCTAGCATTTTTAGACTGTTAGTCTAGCAAACGTAGGCAGTATAGGTAGGTTCATTTCTCCTCAGGATCAAAGGGAAGGGGGGGAACATGGCAGCCCTGTTGGCAAACGCTCTCCTCCACTAGGTCTAAGAATCCCCTCCATGTTGAGAGATGCCAGGTGTCTGGGCTTCCCCAGCGAAGAGTATCCTGCCAGGGACCAAGCAGGTGCACAGGGAAGCCTCTTTGTAAGGACCAGCTAAAGAGTCTTCTTTCAATGGACCCACCAGAATGAATGCTAATGGATATGAAGTCATTGTGAGGGGTTGCTAAAATGCTCTAAAGTCAGAGTGTGGTGTTTTTGTGCAACTCTGTGAATATACTAAAAGCCATTGAATTATATACTTGAACAAATTTTATGGTATGTGAATTATATCTCAACAACCCGTTTTTGTTTTGAAAAACCAATGGGATATTACTACACACCTATCAGAATGGATAAAATTTTTAAAATGGGTAACGCTAAAAGCTGCTGAGAAACTCTTTCACTCATACATTGACAATGGAAATATAAAATGGTAGAGCCTCTTTGGAAGCAGTTTGGCAACTTCTTACAAAATGAACATACATTTAACCATATGTCTAAGCAATCGCACCTGGGCCTTGATAACAGAAAAATGAAAATTCATGTTCACACAGAAAGTTGTAAATGAATATGAAAAGCAGCTCTATTCATAGTAGGTCCAAGCTGGAAACCACCCAGATATCCTGTAACAGGTGGACGATTAAACAAACTGGATACAGGCGGGGTATGGAATACTACTCATCAATAAAAAAGAACGGACTCTGTATGCATGCAACAACTTGGATGGACCTCAAGAAAATGACGCTTAGTGAAATAAGCCATCTCAGAGGTTTACTGAATATGTGATTCCACTTCTACAACATTTTTGGAATGACAAAACTAAAGAAATGTAGAACAGGTTAGGTAGCAGTTGCCGTGACTTAGGGAGAGGGACAGGTGGGGAGTACGAAAGATTAGTCTGGTTATAAAAGGGCAATATAAGGAATCCTTATGCTGATGGAACTGTTCTGTATATTGACCATGGTCCTGGTTACACAAACCTACACAGGTCATAAAATTGTATAGAACCAAATTCACAGATAAGCACACACATAAATGACTATAATTAAACTGGGGAAATATGAATAGGATCAGTGAATATTCTGGACACTGTCCCGGTTGTGATATTTTATTAAAATTTTACAGAATATTAATAGTTGAGGAACTAGGCAAGGGTGGACAAGATCTCTGTATTATTACTAACAACTGCATGTGAATATTATTTCCAAATACAATTTTAATTTTAAATAAGTCAAATCCATGTTATGTTTTGTCTGAAAAAGCCTTAAATGGTTTTTTATTTCACACTGAATAAAAATCTAAACTCTTACAGTAGCCTCACAGAGCCCTCTGTGATCTGGCCCTATCAGCTCTCAGGTTCAACAAATCACCCACTCATTTGCACAAGTTCAACCTCACTAGACTCTGCAGTTGCTCAAAAATTTTAAAGCATTTGCACGGCCTTCTGTCTCTGATTGGAATGTTCTTCCTCCATACATTCATATAACTTCCTCTCTTACCTAACGACAGCCTTTGTGTATTGGGCGTGCCCTCAGATTGCCTTGTCCCCTTCTCTTACTCTAGCTGTTGCTGTGGCAACCAACTCTGCAGCTGTATGCTGACAGCACCGTGGATCTGTAACATTCACTCTGGTGCTTGTCTTTCACTTCATGAGATGCCAGCAGAACACATCTCAGTTGTGCTGATGCACAGCAGACTTGCAAGTGTAGGAGGACATTACATCTCAGGGAACCTCCCTTTCCATTGTGTGATGGGAGCTAGTGTCTAAGCATTGCCTGAATTGATCCCTTGGGCAGAGAATGCTGAGATACCCTCCACATGACTTTTCAGAGGATTCCTGGCAGTTGGGTTGGATTTCCTTCCTTCCTTTCCTTCCCATTGCTGTTTTTTGCATCATTTGCCAAAGTAAGTTGCTTGCAAACATCTAATTTGTCTGATTATTCTGTCTGGAGTAAAAAACTTAGAAATCTTTGCTCTCTCAAGCCTTAACCTAGATCTGTTTTTTTTCTTTTTCTCCTCCACAATACTTTTCATATTCTAAGATAATATATAATTGACTGATATATCCTTTCGAACCTTAGTTTCTGTCTTTTTCTGCTAGAAGGTAAGTTCCATGGGAGAACTTTGTTTTATTCAATAATATATCTTAAGCCCTTACAAAAGTTCCTGGCATATCGTATTATTTTACAAGTATTTGTTTAATAGGGTAACTTGTTTGAACCTCTCTTTTCTAAAGAGAGAGAACAGGTTTTTCATGAACGTCTTAAGAGAATCATACATGATTCTGCATAAACAGTACTACATTGAGGCCACAATTTAAAGGGAGGTACAGAGTAGGGAAGGTTGATGTAGTTCATCTTCAGTTCCTCTCTGGCCCCATTGTTAGAACACCTGGAGACAGATACATTTTGCATGGGTTTTGGCATTCTCCTAATAGATGCTGGAAGATGTGTTTTCAAAGGGAGTGAGTAAAAGATGAGTGGGAGTTGGCACAAAAGGGAAGAACAGACACCATCAGATGTAATTGAAAGACGAAATCCAGTAAACAACCAGCATAGAAGCTCAAGACAGTGAAAACGGTAAGCTATTGTTCTCATTCAGGTGAATTACAACTTCCTGAGGTTCTGTGGCAATTTCAGAAAGTTGCACCACATTTTTCATTTTAAAGAAAGTGAAACCACTTATAAAATAGCCTCAATCAACTCAAACCACCCCAAACCTGGAAATAACTAAAAAGCTCCCTATTCCACAGAGAGAAAGAGATCTAATCCAAGACTCAAAAAATTACAGGAAAGTCTAGCTTCTCTATGAATAGAAAATCTAATATAGTTTGGCTTAATGTAGGGGAAAAAAAAGCCAAAATTAAAACTTCTTAAGTTTAAAGAGATGGCCTAAAGGGAAAAAATTGGAAAAAGAAACAGAAATTTCTTTTCTCTTATTAAACACACAGTTAAAACTAGTTGATACTTTAACAGACACTAAAATTAGACATACAAAAAAGAAACTGTTTCTTGAGATCCACATATTTCCAGGTTGACAATTTATGCAATTTCACATCATTTTATGATCTATATAATTTATATATATGTAAAATTACATAATTATGTATAATTTAGGTTTTATTATTATGTTAAAATGTAAGCATTTAAAAAATTTGTTACACGGGAAAAAATTATCAAAGCACTCACTTGCTTTCTGTTATGAGGTCAGAAAAGTTTGTGACTAAGGTAAACGTTTTCAGACAATAACGTTGCCTTTTGATAGATGCAGTTGTAAGCTTGAGTGAAAGACTGTTGTGGTTTTTTGTTTTATTTTATTGTTTGATTAAAATAACAGACTTACTCTCAGCATATTTGTAAATATAATACAAAGGGAAAGACCATCCAAGGATCGTCCAGAAGTTATTATACAGTTAGTTCATTCCCTACCTACTTACTGTTGATTAAGCATACCAGGTTTAGTGACATTACAATTCAACTTACATATATCTTTTTCAGTAGTGATGCAAATATTTTCAGTCTAGAGGGACAAGTAACTCCAGAAATGATGGCTTGTAGCCCTGTTGACGTCAATTAGCTATTTTTCTTCAATCAAACCCAGCAATCTCATCCTTCTATTAATACCCTAGATTCTATGCTGCTCTTTGAACTGATTATACCATTTTACTGGTTCCTTTATCCATCATCAATTACTGAGCTCATGGAAATTTTGTTTCTTGGTTTGAGCCTTTGATGATTTCCAAAGTCAGATGAATGATGGAGATTTATTCTCTAGTGGGTGAGGCACAACAGAGAATCTGAGTTGCTAGTTCTTTCTTTATCTCTCTTCTGCGCTCAAATCAATTAAGAGATCTATCCCAGTTGGGAAAGAGAAGAGATCGTTTGAGATTTGAACCAGTACTCTGGATTTCTTTTATTAATTTATGCATTTTTTATTAAGATGTTATATGTATTGAATAAAATGCACTCATTTAAAAGTATAGGTCGTTGAGTTTTAATAATTGTACGGAATCACACAGCCATAATGATAATCAGGATATATATTTTTTTCTTATTCTAAAATGTTTCTTAGTTCCATTTTGCAATCAATCTACTATTTCTACCCCTGGACCCAGGACATAGCTGATCTACTTTCTTTTATTATAAATTTCCCTTTTCTAGGATTCAGTATAAATTGAATCATACTGTACACGATGTTTTATGTTTGGCTTTTTCCCATTAGCATAGTGTTGCTGTATGTATTAACGTTTCACTGATTTGTATTTCTGAGTAAAATATTACTGAATATATTGGGGACCTGAATGGTTGGCTAAACTGTCACTAGTTTATACATTAGACAGTTGGGCATTTGTGGTTTTTTTCCCCCATTTTGTGGCAATTTATAACAATGTTGCCATAAATGTTTATCTACTCATCTTCATATGAGAACACAGTTTCTTTTCTCTTGGGTGAAAACTTAAAGGTGGAATCGCTGGGTCAGATAGTAAGTGCATTTTAAACTTTATGACATTGCTGTACTGTTTCCAAAGTGGCTGTAACATTCTCGTTTCCTCCTAGTGCTGTATGACAGCCCCAAGCTCTCTGCGTTCTCGCCAATACTTGGTATTGTTAATCTTTTGAACTTTAGCAATTGCAGTAGGTAAATAGTATATATCATTGTGGTTTTAGCTTGTATATCTCTGAGAACAAATCACATGACTAATGGTGTTTAACATTTGTTCATATGCTTATTGGCATTTGTATATTTCTTTTCTGGAGTGTTTACTCAAGTATATATTTTTAATCCTTTTTTTAAAATGAAGTAAGATTGACATAACATTACATTAGCTTCAGGTGTAAAATGTAATGATTGACTATTTATATATATTGCAAAAGGACCACCAAAATTAGTCCAGTTAAAATCCATCACCATATATAGTTACCAACATTTTTCTTGTTACAACAACATTCAGATTCATTCTTCTAAGTACTTTCAAATATACCATAAAGTTTTAACTATAGTCACCACACTGTATATTGCATCCCCATGACTTAATTTATTTTATATTGGAAATCTGTACCTTTTGACTTCCTTCACCCATTTCACCCACCCTTTTATTCTGCCACCTCAGGCAACTACCATTCTGTTCTCTTTATCCATGAGATCTTTTTGTCGTTGTTGTTGTTTTTTACATCCCACATGTAAATGACATCATGTGGTATTTTCTCTTATTTTACTTAGCAGAGTGCCCTCAAGGTCTATTCATGTTGTTACAAATGGCAAGATTGCATTCTTTTTTATGGCTGAATACTATTCCTTTGTATGTATATAACATGTTTTCTTTATCCATTCATCCCTAGATGGACATGTAGGTTGTTTCCATGTATCGACTATTGTAAACAATGGTACAATAAACATTTGGGTGCATACATCTGTTCAAATTAGTGTTATCATTTTCTTTTGACAAATACCCAAACGTGGAATTGATGGATCATACAGTAGTTCTGTTTTCATTTTTTGAGGTACTTCCACAGGGCTTTCCATAGTGGCTACACCAACGTACCTTCACACCAACAGTGCACGTGGGTTCCTTTTTCTCCACGTCTTCGCCAATACTTGTTATTTCTTGTGTTTTTTTGATAATAAGCATTCTGTCAGTGAGAGGTGTATCTCATTGTGGTTTTGATTTGCATTTCCTTGATGTCTAGTGATGTCAAGCACCCTTACATGTACTTATTGGCCATATGTGTGTCTTCTTTGGAAAAATGTCTATTCGGGTCCTCTGTCTTTTAATCAGATAGTGAGGATTTTGTTGTTGTCATTGCTGTTGTTAAGTTGGATGAGGTCTCTAGATTTTGGATATTAACCCTTTATCAGGTATATGATTGGCAAATATTTTCTCTTATCCAGTATTGCCTTTTCATTTTTTATTGATAGTTTCCTTCGATGTGCAGAAACTTTTTAGTTTGATGTAGTCCCACTTGTTTACTTTTGCTTTTGTTGCCTTTGCTTTGGTGTCAGATCCCAAAAATCATCACCAAGATTTATGCACAAATATTTTGGACATTGTCTTTTATGGGTTATTTGTTTTATTACTTAATTATAAGTGTTCTTTATATCTACTAGATAGTCCTTTGACAGACATTTTACATTAAGTCTATCTTTTGCTTATGAATTTTTCTTAACTATGTTATCAAAAAGAAAAGTTTGCTTTAAAGTTTTATGAACCATATTTTAAACATTTTTCTCTTATAGTTGTATTCTTTTGTCCTTTTTAAGAAAGCATTACCTGGCCCAATATTAGGTAAAGTTTAATAGATTAGCTATTACAATTAGTACTATGAACCATTTTAAGTTACTTTATGTGTATGTTTATACATATAATGTAAGGTCAGTGTTTTTGTTTGTTTGCTTTTTTTTTTTTTTTTTTTTTTTTTTTTTGCGGTATGCGGGCCTCTCACTGCTGTGGCCTCTCCCGTTGCAGAGCACAGGCTCCGGACGCGCAGGCCTAGCGGCCATGGCTCACGGGCTTAGTTGCTCCGCGGCATGTGGGATCTTCCCGGACCAGGGCACGAACCCGTGTCTCCTGCATCGGCAGGCGGATTCTCAACCACTGCGCCACCAGGGAAGCCCTTGTTTGCTTTTAAAACACTGTTGGTTCAGGAATATATGACTAAAAGAATACAGTTCCCCATTTAATTACTTTGGACTATCTGTCAAAAATCTAATGACCATACAAATGTGGGTTGATTTTTGGAATATCTTATTTGTTCCATTGATCCTTATGTTATTAACACTTTTATGTTATTGAAAATGGAATATCATTTTAAAATTTCATTTTCTGAGTGTTTTGTTTTAGAAGATAAAAATATAACTGAGGTTTGCATTTTGACTTTGAATGCTGTATCCTTGGAAAATTATTATTTCTAGCAGCTTTTTTCTTTGTTAGATTCTTCACATTTTTCTAAGTACACAATCATGTTGTCTGTAAATGAGGATATTCCTTTCCAGTTGGTTTTTAGTTTGTTTTTTATTGCTTGATTACATTGGCTAGAACTTCTGCTACAATGTTAAATACCAGTAGTGTTAAATCATATTAATTTTCTTGCTTGTTTAGATAGAAATCATTGAGAATTTCACATTGTACTTATTCTGCATCTATTGAGATGATTGTGTGCTTTTCTCCTTTATTCTACCATCAGTAGATGAGTGGATAAGGAAAATGTGGTATTTTACATTCAATGGAATGTAATTCAGCCTTAGAAAAGAAGGAAACCCTGTCATATGTTACATATGAACCTTGAGGACATTAGACTAATTGAAATAAACCAATCACAAAAGACAGATATTTTATGATCCCAGTTACATGAGATATTTTAAATAGTCAAACTCTTAGAAACAAGAGTAGAATGCTGTGTGTGCGGGGACGGGGGGAATTATTGGTCGATGGATACAGAGTTTTCATTTCGCATAATGATAGAGTTTGAGGTTTGTTGCCCAATAATGTGCATACAGCTAATTTTAGATGGTAAATTTAATGTTACGTGTTTTTAACAACAATAGAAAAAATCAAGTTATATAATTCTGCTAGGCTTTTTCCAAGACAGTTGACTACTCTAGAATTTTTGCATTGCTACATAACATGTAAAATTGACTTGTCAATTTGTCAAAAATATCCTGGTATTTTGATTGGAATTGCAATGGATTTATAGATTATAGTACATCTCTTTATCTAGGTCTTTAAAATCTCTCAGCAATGTTTAGCAGTTTTTCATGTAAAGACCTTGTGTAACTTACATTAATTTTATTCTGAAAGTAATTATTTTTATGCTATTGTAGAATTTCTTAGCCTAAATGTGTCACATTTTGAAGCGAATTGTATATTTAGCGTATAATCAGTACATTTTTGTATTTTATATACAGAAACAAACTACAATTATGTGCATATATGTATACATGTATGTAATATAATATACATTCATAATACATAATACACGTGACATGTATGTTATGCATGTGTATATGTATTTATAATATTTTGTATAAAATATTGTGCTGTATTGTTGCTTTGTTTTGTTCCTTCCTTCCCAGTGAATTGAAGTTACTTCCTAAATTACTGTACTTGACAATAAAAATAGGAGGTGATTATTCATTTCACCAATCCTGAGTGGGACCAGCCCATTTCTTTGATAAGATTGTTTACCTATGTTTTCCAATGCCCAACGCACCAAGGACTGGTGCATCTCTTGCTGAAGGCTGATCTCTTTAATTATATCAGATTTTGTGTTCAGAGAGGATAAGACTGTGCTTTCACATTTAGATTCAACCACTGCAGGTTCAGGATCTAGGAACCAAAAGAATGAATAAGACAGTCTTTCCTGTATTTCCACACTGTTTTACTTGTATTTCTCACATCCGGGGTGTGTGTGTGTGTGTGTGTGTGTGTGTATTGGGGGGAATGGTGATGGCAGAGGGAATTGTCTGTCAAACTGAGGAAGCTGTAGATGCATTTAGGAAACTTGCAAATTCCAGTCCATCCTGCCATCCAAACAGTGGTCCATAGTGTGGCTGGCCTGTTCTTAATCGGCAAATCTCCAGTCTTTGGCGGTCTTCTCCTCAGCCTGGCACATACAGGCATCTGATCCCAAGACACTTGTATTCATTACGTAAATCTCTCTCTCTGGAAATCTGTTCACTTAGGTTTCCTTTCATCCTTTTCTCTTTAACAGGTCCATAGGTAAGTATGATATTTATTGCATCCTTATTTTTATTGGTACTAATCAGAAGAAAGAAATTCTACATTCTTTCACATCTAGTTGGAAGACTATCCTATTTATTTGTAAGTTTTTTTTATAGCAAGGTCTTATTATTTTTGTTTGAATAAGTATAGAAACAAAAATGGAAGGAGCTGAGAAAATGTCTAAAAGTTCAAGTGTTAAATTTTTCCATATTCCCCAAAGTCATTTGGTTTCTAAGAAAGTACTTTTGCTGTGCTTCTTTGTATTGTACAGACATTGGTTTTTATAAATCAAAAGCTGTATAAAGTTATTTCTTCTCTTTCAATAGTTTATCCTTTTGGTCATGAAACATACAATACATGTAAACATCAAAACTGAGTCCACCTTGATCTCTTATAGATAAGCATTGTTGATTCCTTAGACTTAAATTATCAGTAATTTTAAAGCAACAGATTCTCAGTTTATTGTAAACAATATCTCCTTTCAGTTTTGATATTCTGAATGAAAATTGTCAAACCATAGGTTATTATATTCTTCAGTTGTTTGTAACATGTTACAAAAAGTCAGTGATAGATTTATCTAATGTGTTCATTTTCTGTGTGCTTCAAAATTTTCATTTATGGGATGATATTAATATTTCCAAATTTGGAGAAGATAAAGCACTATTCACATGGTCAGTCTGAGAAGTGAGAAGATTTACTGAAAATATTTGCTTAGGTTTTAGTAGTGAGACTGATAGAACCAGGTGTTACTACTCTATATCTAAGGCTTTCCCTAACAAAGAACTGTAGTAAAATGACAGCTGCATTGTTGACAAGGTCCTGTCAGCAAACATTACTGGACACTGTTCAAGGTAAAAATCATCAGTAGCATTGATTTATCATGATAACGTTCAGGGCAGCAAATGTTAAGTACTACTGAATAAAATAATGCCAACAAAGTAACCAAAGTTAATGCAGCCCACAGAGTCAGGACATTACATTTGTCATTGAATTAAGGGCACATATTGAAAGGTGGTCTGCTTCTTCTCTACATGTACAGCATACACTTTTTTAATGAATTAAATAGAATTGTGCAGTTGGTTTGATTTTCGCCAATGTATTCAGGAACTTGTCTTTCACACAGTAGGAAAGCCATTTATTTTCTCCTCTAAAACATTTATTTAATGCTAGGGACTCACTGTACCACTGTGGTGAGCTTTGTCTCAAGAGTATACTCCATTATTGATATATTACTCACAGGAGCAAAGTACGTTGAAAGGAGCATAAATCAAAAACACGTACACAAATATTTCAAAAGATTGAAGTCTTTGTTCTGTATTTTTTAAAATTTTAATCTCACAACATACTGTCACCAACTGTGTCAGAGGTAGAAACACACCTGGAAATGACTTCAGCCTACAAATGGATGTACAGTTGAATTTGAAAACGATACTTTTTCCTATTTTAACATAGAGAAACAATTCCCATTTTTGTGGAATGTATAAATTGGGGATCTAGAGATACAACATTAGTCATATCTAAAGGTATTCAAAAATCAAGGCTTTGAATTCCTGTTGTGTATTTGAAAAATAGCTTATGTTACTTTGATGTATAATTGAATACTGGATAAGATTTTACAAGTTAAGTATTTCATAGTTTGAAATTTGTGTCACTAATAGATAAAAATGTATCACTAATTTTTGTCTAAATTTTGTTTTTCTCCTAAAAGTTGAATTGCTTTTTAACATTTATATATTTTTTAGTAACAGAGTTAATTATTTTATTAGAAATAACTTATTAATGTTATGAGAAATTTTGCTGTATTTTCCCAAAATTAATTACAAACTCTTGATATTATAATAATTTTAGACTCTACTATAATTTACTTTAATATTTCAATTGTAATTTAATATTTAATAGAGTTTCTATATAATATAGTACAATACCTTGATGCTCTTTATACTATTTTATACTATTTATTTATTTATTAACGTCTTTATTGGAGTATAATTGCTTTACAATGTTGTGTTAGTTTCTGCTGTATAACAAAGTGAATCAGTTATACATATACATATATCCCCATATCTCCTCCCTCTTGCATCTCCCTCCCACCCTCCCTATCCCACCCCTCTAGGTGGTCACAAAGCACCGAGCTGATCTCCCTGTGCAATGCGGCGACTTCCTACTAGCTATCTATTTTACATTTGGTAGTGTATATATGTCCATGCCACTCTCTCACTTTGTCACAGCTTCCCCTTCCCCTTCCCTGTGTCCTCAAATACATTCTCTACGTCTGTGTCTTTATTCCTGTCCTGCCCCTAGGTTCATCAGAACCATTTTTTTTTTTTTTAAGATTCCATATATATGTGTTAGCATAGAGTATTTGTTTTTCTCTTTCTGACTTACTTCACTGTGTATGACAGAATCTAGGTCCATCTACCTCACCACAAATAACTCAATTTCGTTTTTCTTTCTTTTTTTTTAATGGACATACTTTTTTCTTTAATAGACCTTTATTGGAATATAATTGTTTCACAATACCATGTTAGTTTCCGTTGCACAACAAAGTGAAGCAGCCATATGCATACACATGTCCCCATATCTCCTCCCTCTTGAGCCTCCTTCCCATCCTTACTACCCCACCCCTCTAGGTCATCACAAAGCACCGAGCTGATCTCCCTGTGCTATGCAGCTGCTTCCCACTAGCGATCTATTTTACATTTGATGGTGTATATATGTTGATGATACTCTCACTTCACCCCAGCTTCGCCCCTCCAACCCATGTCATCAAGTCCATTCTCTATTGCCTACCTTTTTATTCCTGCCCTGCAACTAGGTTCATCAATATCTTTTTTAAAAAATAGGTTCCATATATATGGGATAGCATATGGTATTTGTTTTTCTCTTTCTGACTTACTCACTCTGTATAACAGACTCTAGGTCCATCCACCTCACTACAAATAACTCAATTTCATTTCTTTTTATGGCTGAGTAATATTCCATTGTATATATGTGCCACATCTTCTTTATCCATTCATCTGTCGATGGACACTTAGGTTGCTTCCAGGTCCTGGCTATTGTAAATAGAGCTGCAATGAACATTGTGGTACATGACTCTTTTTGAATTACAGTTTTCTCACGGTATATGTCCAGTAATGGGATTGCTGGGTCATATAGTAATTCTATTTTTGGTTTTTTAAGGAACCTCCATTCTGTTCTCCATAGTAGCTGTATCAATTTACACTCTCACCAGCAGTACAAGAGGGTACCCTTTTCTGTACATCCTCTCCAGCATTTATTGTTTGTAGATTTTTTGATGATACCCGTTCTGAATGGTGTGAGGTGATGCCTCATTGTAGTTTTGATTTGCATTTCTCTAATGATTAGTGATGTTGAGCATCCTTTCATGTGCTTCTTGGCCATCTGTATGTCTTCTTTGGAGAAATGTCTATTTAGGTCTTCTGCCCATTTTTTGGATTGGGTTGTTTGTTTCTTTAATATTTAGCTGCATAAGCTGTTTATATATTTTGGAGATTAATCCTTTGTGCGTTGCTTCATTTGCAAATATTTTCTCCCATTCTGAGGGTTGTCTTTTCGTGTTGTTTATGGTTTCCTTTGCTGTGCAAAAGCTTTAAGTTTCATTAGGTCCCATTTGTTTATTTTTGTTTTTATTTCCATTTCTCTAGGAGATGGGTCAAAAAGGATCTTGCTGTGATTTATGTTATAGAGTGTTCTGCCTATGTTTTCCTCTAAGAGTTTTATAGTGTCTGGCCTTACATTTAGGTCTCTAAACCATTTTGAGTATATTTTTGTGTATGGTGTTAGGAAGTGTTCTAACTTCATTCTTTTACATGTAGCTGTCCAGTTTTCCCAGCACCACATATTGAAGAGACTGTCTTTCTCCATTGTATATTCTTGCCTCCTTTATCAAATATAAGGTGACCATATTTGCATGGGTTTATCTCTGGGCTTTCTATCCTGTTCCATTGATCTATATTTCTGTTTTTGTGCCAGTATCATATTTTCTTGATTATTGTAGTTTTGTAGTATAGTCTGAAGTCTGGGAGCCTGATTCCTCCAGCTCCATTTTTCTCTCTCAAGATTGCTTTGGCTATCCGTGGTCTTTTGTGTCTTCATACAAATTGTGAAATTTTTTGTTCTAGTTCTGTGAAAAATGCCATTGATTGTTTGATACGGATTGCATTGAATCTGTAGATTGCTTTGGGTAGTAGAGTCATTTTCACAATATTGATTCTTCCAATCCAAAAACATGGTATATCTCTCCATCTGTTGGTATCATCTTTAATTTCTTTCATCAGTGTCTTATAGTTTTCTGCGTACAGGTCTCTTGTCTCCCTAGGTAGGTTTATTCCTAGGTAGTTTATTCTTTTTGTTGCAGTGGTAAATGGGAGTGTTTCCTTAATTTCTCCTTCAGATTTTTCATCATTGGTGTATAGGAATGCAAGAGATTTCTGGGCATTAATTTTGTATCCTGCAACTTTACCAAATTCATTGATTAGCTCTAGTAGTTTTCTTGTGGCACCTTTAGGATTCTCTATGTATAGTATCATGTCATCTGCAAACGGTGACAGTTTTACTTCTTCTTTTCCAATTTGTATTCCTTTTGTTTCTTTTTCTTCTCTGATTGCTGTGGCTAAAATTTCCAAAACTGTATTGAAGAACAGTGGTGAGAGTGGGCAACCTTGTCTTGTTCCTGATCTTAGAGGAAATGGTTTCAGATTTTCACCACTGAGAATGATGTTCGCTGTGGGTTTGTCATATATTACCTTTATTATGTTGAAGTAGGTTCCCTCTGTGCCTACTTTCTGGAGAGTTTTTATCATAAATGAGTGTTGAATATTGTCAAAAGATTTTTCTGCATCTATTGAGATTATCATATGGTTTTATCCTTCAGTTTGTTTATGTGGTGTATCACACTGATTGATTTGTATATGTTGAAGAATCCTAGCAATCCTGGGATAAACCCCACTTGACCATGGTGTAGGATCCTTTTAATTTGCTGTTGGGTTCTGTTTACTAGTATTTTGTTGAGGATTTTTGCATCTGTGTTCATCAGTGATGTTGGCCTGTAGTTTTCTTTCTTTGTGACATCTTTGTCTGGTTTTGGTATCAGCGTGATGGTGGCCTTGTAGAATGAATTTGGGAGTGTTCCTCCCTCTGCTATATTTTGGAAGAGTTTGAGAAGGATAGGTGTTAGCTCTTCTCTAAATGTTTGATAGAATTCGCCTGTGAAGCCATCTGGTCCTGGGCTTTTGTTTGTTGGAAGGTTTTTAATCAGAGTTTCAATTTCAGTGCTTGTGATTGGTCTGTTTATATTTTCTGTTTCTTCCTGGTTCAGTCTTGGAGGTTTGTGCTTTTCTAATAATTTGTCCCTTTATTCCAGGTTGTCCATTATTGGCAGAGAGTTGCTTGTAGTAACCTCTCATGATCCTTTGTATTTCTGCAGTGTCAGTTGTTACTTCTCTGTTTTCATTTCTAATTCTATTGATTTGAGTCTTTCCCTTTTTTTTTTTCTTGATGAGTCTGGCTAATGGTTTATCAAATTTGTTTATCTTCTCAAAGAACCAGCTTTTAGTTTTATTGATCTTTGCTATTGTTTCCTTCATTTCTTTTTCATTTATTTCTGATCTGACCTTTATGATTTCTTCCTTCTGCTAACTTTGAGGGGTTTTTTTTGTTCTTCTTTCTCTAATTGCTTTAGATGTAAGGTTGTAAAGGTTGTTTGTTTGAGATTTTTCTTGTTTCCTGAGGTGGGATTGTATTGCTGTAAACTTCCCTCTTCCCTTTTGCTGCATCCCATAGGTTTTGGGTCATCGTGTTTTCATTGTCATTTCTTTCTAGGTATTTTTTGATTTCCTGTTTGATTTCCTCAGTGATCTCTTGGTTATTTATAGTGTATTGTTTAGCCTACGTGTGTTTGTATTCTTTACAGACTTTTCCCTGTAATTGATATCTAGTCTCATAGTGTTGTGGTTGAAAAAGATACTTGATATGATTTCAGTTTTCTTAAATTTACCAAGTCTTGATTTGTGACCCAAGATATGGTCTGGCCTGGAGAGTGTTCCATGAGCACTTGAGAAGAAAGTGTATTCTTTTGTATTTGGATGGAATGTCCTATAAATATCAATTAAATCCCTCTTCTTTAATGTGTCTTTTAAAGCTTATGTTTCCTTATTTTCATTTTGGATGATATGTCATTTGGTGAAAGTGGGGTGTTAAAGTCCCCTACTATTACTGTGTTACTGTTGATTTCCCCTTTTATGGCTGTTAGCATTTGCCTTATGTATTGAGGTGCTCCTATGTTGGGTGCATAAATATTTACCATTGTTATGTCTTCTTCTTGGATTGATTCCTTGATCATTATATAGTGTTCTTCTTTGGCTCTTGTAATAGTCTTTATTTTAAAGTCTATTTTGTCTGATATGAGAATTGCTATTCCAGCTTTCTTTTTTCTTTTATTTTTTTATTGTGGACCATTTTTAAAGTCTTTATTGAATTTGTTACAGTATTGCTTCTGTTTTACGTTTTGTTTTTTTGGCCACAAGGCATGTGGGATCTTAGCTCCCCAACCAGGGATTGAACCTACACCCTCTACATTGGAAAGCGAAGTCTTAAACACTCGACTGCCAGGGAAGTCCCTCCAGCTTTCTTTTGGTTTCCATCTGCCTGGAATATCTTTTTCCATCCCCTCACTTTCAGTCTGTATGTGTCCCTAGTCTGAAGTAGGTCTCTTGCAGACAGCATATATATGGGTCTTCTTCTTTTATTCATTCAGCCAGTCTATGTCTTTTGGTTGGAGCATTTAATCCATTTACATTGAAGGTAATTATTGATATGTATGTTCCTGTGACCATATCCTTAATTGTTTTGGATTTGTTTTTGTAGGTCTTTTCCTTCTCTTGTTTTTCCTGCCTAGAGAAATTCCCTTAGCAATTGTTGTAAAGCTGGTTTGATATGTATGTTCCTGTGACCATTTCCTTAATTGTTTTGGATTTGTTTTTGTAGGTCTTTTCCTTCTCTTGTTTTTCCTGCCTAGAGAAATTCCCTTAGCAATTGTTGTAAAGCTGGTTTGGTGGTGCTGAATTCTGTTAACTTTTGCTGGTCTGTAAAGGTTTTAATTTCTCCATCGAATCTGAATGAGATTCTTGATGGGTAGAATTATCTTGGTTGTAGGTTTATCCCTTTCATCTCTTTAAATATGTTCTGTCACTCCCTTCTGGCTTGCAGAGTTTCTGCTGAAAGATCAGCTGTTAACCTTCTGGAGATTCCCGTGTATGTTATTTGTTGCTTTTCCCTTGCTACTTTTAAAATTTTTTCTTTGCATTTAATTTTTGATCTTTTCATTAATATGTGTCTTGGCGTTTCTCCTTGGATTTATCCTGTGTGGGACTCTCTGGGCTTGTGTGCTGTGTGCTTCCTGGGCTTGATTGACTATTTCCTTTACCATGTTAGGGAATTTTTCAACTATAATCTCTTCATATATTTTCTCAGACTCTTTTTTTTCTCTTCTTCTGGGACCCCTATTCAAATGTTGGTGCGTTTAATATTGTCCCAGAGGTCTCTGAGACTTTTCTCAATTCTTTTCATTCTTTTTTCTTTAATCTGCTCTGCAGTAGTTATTTCCACTTTTTTATCTTCCAGGTCACTTATCCATTCTTCTTCCTCAGTTATTCTGCTATTGATTCCTTCTAGAGAATTTTTAATTTCACTTATTGTGTTGTTCACCATTGTTTGTTTGCTCTTTAGTTCTTCTAGATCCTTGTTAAACGTTTCTTGTATTTTCTCCATTCTAGTTCTAAGATTTTTGGATCATCTTTACTATCATTACTCTGAATTCTTTTTCAGGTCTGGTGGGTTTTTACCTTGCTCCTTCATCTGCTGCATATTTCTCTATCTTCTCTCTTTTTTTTTAACTTATTGTGTTTGGGGTCTCCTTTTCACAGGCTGCAGGTTCATAATTACCCTTGTTTTTGGTGTCTGCCCCCAAGTGGGTGAGGTGCATTGGCTTGTGCAGGCTTCCTGGTGGAGGAGACTGGTGCCTGTGTTCTGGTGGGTGGGGCTGGATCTTGTCTTTCTTTTGGACAGGGCCATGTCTGGTGGTGTGGTTTTTCTTTGGGGGGGTGAACTTATTATGATTTTAGGCAGCCTCTCTGCTCATGGGAGTGGTTGTGTTCCTGTCTTGCTAGATGTTTGGCATGGGGTGTCCAGCATTGGAGTTTGCTAGCCGTTGGGTGGAGCTGAGTCTTAGTATCGAGACAGAAGTCTCTGGGAGAGCTCTTGCCAGTTGATATTACATGGGGCTGGGAAATCTCTTGTGGTCCACTGTCCTGAACTCGGGTCTCCCACCTCAGAGGCTCAGGCCTGACACCCGGCTGGAGCACCAAGACCCTGTCAGCCACACGGCTCAGAAGAAAAGGGAGAAAAAAAGAAACAAAATAATAATACTAATAATAAAGCAAAAGAATATTACAATAAAAAATACTAATAATTTTTAAAAAGAGAGCAACCAAACCAATAAACATATCACTGATGATAAGAAGAGCTAAACACTAAACTAAGATAAACATAAAAATCAGAAACAAATCAGTTCCAGGCAGCAAACCCCAAGTCTACAGTTGCTTCCAAAGTGCACCACCAGAATTTTGCCATGATTCGTTGTGTATTCAGGTTTTCCACAGATGCAGGTACATCAGATCGATTGTGGGGATTTAATCCGCTGCTGCTGAGGCTGCTGGGAGAGATTTCCCTTCCTCTTCTTTTTTCGCACAGCTCCCGGGGTTCAGCTTTGGTTTTGGTCCCCCCTCTGTGTTTAGGTCACCCTCAGGCATCTGTTCCCACCCAGACAGAATGTGTTAAAGCAGCTGCTGATTAGGGGGCTCTGGCTCACTCAGGCTGGAGGGAGGGAGGGGTACAGAATGCGGGGGCGAGCCTGCGGTGGCAGAGGCTGGTGTGACATTGCAGCAGCCTGAGGCACGCCGTGTGTTCTCCTGGGGAAGTTGTCCCTGGATCACAGGACCCTGGAGGTGGCGGGCTGCACAGGCTCCCAGGAGGGGAGGTGTGGAGAGTGACCTGTGTTCGCACACAGGCTTTTTGCTGGCTGCAGCAGCAGCCTTAGCATCTCATGCCCATCTCTGGTGTCCACACTGATAGCCACGGCTTGCACCCATCTCTGGAGCTCATTTAGGTGGTGCCCTGAATCCCCTTTCCTCATGCACCCCAAAACAATGGTTTCTTGCTTCTTAGGCTGGTCCAGACTTTTTCCAGGACTCCCTCCCGGCCAGCCGTGGCGCACTAGCCCCCTTCAGGCTGTGTTCACGTCGCCAACCCCAGTCCTCTCCCTGGGATCCGACCGAAGCCCGAGCCTCAGCTCCCAGCCCCCACCCGCCCCACTGGGTGAGCAGACGAGCCTCTCGGGCTGGTCGGCGCCGATCCTCTGCGCGGGAATCTCTCCGCTTTGCCCTCCGCACCCTGTGGCTGCGCTCTCCTCGGCGGCTCCGGAGCTTCCCCCCTCCGCCACCCGTGTCTCCGCCCGCGAAGGGGCTTCTAGTGTGTGGGAACCTTTCCTCCTCCACTGCTCCCTCCCACTGGTGCAGGTCCCGTGCCTATTCTTTGGTCTCTGTTTTTTCTTTTCTCTTTGCTCTACCCAGGTACGTGGGGAGTTTCTTGCCTTTTGGAAAGTCTGAGGTCTTCTGCCAACGTTCAGTAGGTGTTCTGTAGGAGTTGTTCCACATGCAGATGTAGTTTTGATGTATTTGTGGGGAGGAAGGTGATGTCCGCGTCTTACTCCTCCGCCATCTTGAGGGGTCCCCCTGTGCCCTTCATTTAAATGAGCCCTAAAGCTAATCAGTTTATGTACCAGTGATGATTCTTTCTTAAAAATAACATATATTTACTGTGGCTAATTAAACAGCAAAAAGAATTCTGGAAAGATATCAGTGAGCTCACAAAATGAATTTTAAATTAGAGAACTGAGCTTGAAGAACAGGAAAGAAAAAAGAAAAGGAAGGAAGAAGAAAAAAGGAAAAAAGGAGGGAAGGAAGGAAGGCTGGAAGGGAAGGATGGATAGATGGACAGATAGATGGATGGATAGATAGATGTAGACTGGGTCACAGTAATCACCTGAAATAGTCAAATTCAAGACCCAAGAGCAGTCTAGTTTAACTATTTCTATAGACAATGGCAATCAACTCTTAACTCTGCAGATGATACTGTGAGTAACTACTAACTGTGCTGATCTTTGCACCCCTGTCAACATCACAGTTCTGGAAAGAATATTCACTTTTTAAAGATTAGATCACATTTGAATGTCCTAACTACTAGCACACCGAGATTCACACATTAAGGAATTTTCCAAAATTAATTAGGAGAGATGTTTAGGTAGGTAGCTTTGAAAAAGAATAGGTCACCATAGTGTAGATTTTTAAATTATTTTTAACAAATCAGTTAATATATATGTACATATGTATATATAGATATTGTCCACAATTTTCCAAAACACCAGTTTATTTTTTCCAGTCTCTATTCAATATATACATGATAGGGTGGAAAATATTGTTAATAAATTAAAGTTTAATATTGAGTACATACAGTCATTACATGGTGGCACGGGGGCACACAAATCAAAGTAACTGATGCAAATGTAAATGTTTCTGTCTGTTTCTGTAAAGTTTGCAATGTGAAAGCCATATTGGTTTGGAAATGAAGTTTCTCTTTTGTTCCCTCTCATTTTATATAGAATTTTCTTTAAATTGTAATACACTATCCCATAGGTGAAATAATGTTTGTTGTTGATTTGATCTTCTAGGTCTGGATGTATTGAGTTTGTTTTAATATTCCAATTTTGAGTGGAAAAATGAGGCTCAGAGAAACTCAGGTGTTGACCAGGATAACACCGTTACTCTGTTCAGGTGTGTGTTCAAGATTCCACTTACATTGAACTCCTAACCTGGAGAATGGACATCCCCTTGGACTAAGTCCAAGGGTTAACAGCTCTTTAATTTTCCCTGTCTTGATCCCTGGGTGTGCAGCACTTCTTGCCCTGGTATCTAAGAATGGCCTCTCTGTTCCAGAGTAAAATAAATCAGGACGTATTAGGGAATAGTCCTAAAAATGCACAACTTTGGAATAATATTCATCGACATTTACCTTATTGCTTAAACCTCAGTGAGATATTAAAAATATCTATTCCTGTCCTGCGCATCCATATTTTCCTCTACTTTCACGTATATGGAGCTTACTTATAATAATGCTTATTTAATGTTCATGTCTTTTACTTTCATTTTCTGTGTCAGTGCAACATCTCTTTCTATTGATTGTTTCCTCTCTTTTTTATAGATATTTCCCTGCTCTTTTGTGTTCCAGGTAATTTTTGATTGAAGGCCAGGCTCTGTGTTTCTAGAGACTCAGATACTGGATTTTGTTCTATTTTTGTATATATGACTGGGTTTTATCCTTAACCAGAGTTAAATTCCTTGGAATCAGTTATATTCTTTTGAAATTGCTTTTATGATCTATTAGGGCAACTTTACACCTACATGTTATATACGAAAGATCTACAGGCCCATCTGTTTACATAAAGTATTGAGAAACCTGAGATGTGGGTCTTCTATTTTGTAATCCAAACACAGATGTATACCTACTCTTGCACTTGGGCAAATTCCAGCCCTGCTAAGAGCAATATAATGAAGTGGAAAACTGGAGAGTCTGTGTGACCCAGGGTAGAAGACTAGTTCTCTAGGCCAACCTCACCAGTAACTCCCTACATACCCTGAGCAAGCCACACTGTAAAAGGGCTTCAGTTTTATTATTCCTGTAATTAGGTGTTTGGGTTAAAATGAGTCCAACTTCCTTTATGCAGCTTCAACATCCTTTCCTATATTTGCACAGTTGGCTCCAGTGGTAACATACTCCCCTAATCCCCCAATTAATGGAAAATATTTGTGTTCATTTGCTCAGGTTGCCGTAACAAAATACCACAGACGGGGTACCTTAACAACAGAAATCTATTGTCTCACAGTTCTGGAGGCTCTGAAATCAAGGTCTCAGGAGTGTTGGTTCCTTCTTCCGAGGGCTGCGAAGGAAGTATCAACCCCAGACCTGTCTCCTTGGTGTGTAGGTGGCTATATTCTCCCTGTGTCTTCACATGGTCTTGCCCTTGTGTCCACACGTTCTCGTCTTACAAGGACACTGACCACACTGGGTGAAAGCCCACCCTAATGACCTCATTTAGATGTAATCACCTCTGTAAATTCCTTCTATCCAAATATGGTCACATTTTCAGGTACTAGGTGTTAGGACTTCAGTATATGAAGTTTGGGGGGAAGCAATTTAGCCCATAACATCCACTGACCCACCAGAACACATCTGCCACATATTGAATGTTCAGGTACATGAAGATCATTTTTCTGTGCTCTCTCTGCCTGTTACATAACTTTTCGTCAAAACTATCTTATAATTATTATAGCCGTATGGCAAGTCTCAGTACTTGGCATGCAAGGTGTTTATTCTCTTTTCAAGTGTGTCTTAGTTATTCTTGTCTATTTAAAACTTCATAGTAATGGTTAATCAGTTAGCAATGTAGCAAATCTGGACCGTTTGTGAGAAGAAATGTGGGAAATGAAAATCCTAGATTATGCCAGTGATATGGGATTAGATTAGTACACATATAGAGAAAACGTTAGGTTGCTTAATCTAGAAATAATCAGAGTGAGTATGACCAGGTAAACCCCTGTCTTTAAATTGAATCCCACTTTAGTAGGGAGAAATGAGGAATCTTGAAATCAACTCAGGAAAAGTAAAAGTTCTGTTTCAGTCAAGATACAGTACTAATAGAATTTTTAACTACAGGATTTATTGTTTGCAACTCTACAGATCATGAGAACTTAAAATAATTTCCCAATAATAATTCATAAACATTCATGCACAAGGGAAGCCATCCCCTAAGCCTGAATAATAATGTATGCATGATTTGCTACCAAACATCTTTTTGTATCATATTCTAAAAAATTATAAAATACTAAACTATTTCTTAAAAGTGGTTTAATGTCATTGCCTTATCTATTATTCCTAGTTATATCCCCTTGTATGAAAAAATTCATACTATGTGCCCCCTCTTTCCGTGATACAATTATTTCTTGAAGTTTTAAATACTTTTTATTCTACAATTTCATGCTCAATGGGTACGTTGCTCTCTGACAATAATTTCCTTTTTGAGATTTTTTTGATTTTTTTTTGATATTTTTGAGATTTTATTTTTTGTCCTGGCCATTATAACCAGAGAGTATTTTCGCTGAGAAGTCATGGCTGGGATTGAAGTGGCAGGAAGTAAGTAGTTTTTGAAAATCCAAGATTGAAAAGCATGACTCACAGTTTGATACTTTTTACAGGAAAAAAAGTTGTTTTGTAAGAAAGATGATGAGAAAATTGAGCGGGGGTGATAGTGTGGGAAGCAGAGACTAGATGATTTAAAGGCTTTTTTTATTTTGAAATTTGTATTAAGGGCATAA
This sequence comes from Kogia breviceps, assembly GCF_026419965.1. Taxonomy (NCBI): domain Eukaryota; kingdom Metazoa; phylum Chordata; class Mammalia; order Artiodactyla; family Physeteridae; genus Kogia; species Kogia breviceps. The sequence continues at coordinate 6,101,522 of NC_081324.1, read as the reverse complement.
ATTTCCAATTTGTGTCCTAAAAAAAGAAATAGTCTGAAACCACAAAACTCAGAGCAACATAATATGGTGAGTATATGAACATACAAATAAAAAGGAGTAGTGGATAGTTTTTCAAAAATATTGTGTTTTTAGGGGGCTTCCCTGGTGGCGCAGTGGTTGGGAGTCCGCCTGCCGATGCAGGGGACACGGGTTCGCGCCCCGGTCTGGGAGGATCCCACATGCCGCAGAGCGGCTGGGCCCGTGAGCCATGGCCGCTGAGCCTGCACGTCCGGAGCCTGTGCTCCACAACGGGAGAGGCCACAGCAGTGAGAGGCCCGTGTACCACAAAAAGAATAAAAAATAAAAATTAAAAAAAAATAAGTATATTGTGTTTTTAAATTGAAAGCCATATAATACTTAAAAAAGACATCAAATCGTGTTGTCTCTAAAATGTCCATATTCACATATAGATATGTGTATCCAAAAATTATTTATGGCTTTCATCATCTAAAAACTATTATGATTATTGTTGCTGTTTTGACTGCTTCCGGTGCTGCTGTTTGCTGTTTTTTTTTTTTTTTTTTTTTTTTTTTTTGCGGTATGCGGGCCTCTCACCGTTGTGGCCTCTCCCGCTGCGGAGCACAGGCTCCGGACGCGCAGGCCCAGCGGCCATGGCTCACGGGCCCAGCCGCTCCGCGGCATGCGGGATCCTCCCGGACCGGGGCACGAACCCGTGTCTCCTGCATCGGCAGGCGGACTCCCAACCACTGCGCCACCAGGGAAGCCCTGTTTGCTGTTTTTAATCCCACCTCTATTTAGGGGCCAGTGAAGCCTCTCATTGGTGATTTTTTTGTGCTCAAACTCACAGTAATTCAAATTTCGCCTTTTTCTGATATTGTCTTCTGTTCATATATTTTTCTGAAGACCTTCTCAGCTGGATGCTGGCAGAGCATGATAAACCATATAGGATTTTTTATATATATTTGCTCTTTTGTCAGCCTTCATTAATTATAGCTACACTTGGTACTTTACATACATGTTCTGAGTTAATCCTCTCAACAGTGGTTTGAGGTGGTATTTCCTCCTTTTGAAAAAGGTGAAATTTTCACTAATGAAGAGATTTTGTAAAGATACATGTTTTATCACTGCAATGTTAGCAGGTAGATTGAAAATGGGGAGTTTGTTCATTTCTCCTGCCTTAAGTTATATTTGAAAGTTTTCTTTACCCTACAGTGAACGTCATTGCTGCTGTGTCTTAGTCAAATTTTACCCCTTCCAACTTTGATTAATTTTTTCAGTCTGCCTTCTTCTGTGATTACTCAGTGACTTATATGAAATTGGGTGAGTCAACACTACATGTAAAATAACTGAAATTAATAAAGTATTTCAATGTTTTCTTCAGTGGACCTAGATATATTTTAAGGTAGGAACCATTTAGGTATCTTATCATTTTTCTCTTATATGGGCTTCCAAATTCCCCTGTTTATTCTTGCAATGAGACACGGTGATAATTCTTTTGAAATACAGGTGGGCAAATATGAACAGAAACTACATTTGAAAATAATAGGACAGAATTAAATGACTGGAAGACTTAGGAAATTTGCATTAAGAGACACAAGTACAGTATTTCACTCCCAGAGACTCACTATATATTTAAGAACTTTATATATGTTGAATTTCACTTTTTCTTTTAGACTTTTAAATAGCTGTATTTATAATATATTTTATTACTTGTAAGGTTTGTTCAAAATACTAAAATGCATAATTATATGACCAGAATATTTTCTTCCTACTCAGTATCCAGAAAGCTTATGGGATTTATCATTTCCTCTTTAGGGAATGTACAGACATTATTTTTCTCTGCATTAAATGCTGTGTCCTTTGACACCAAAAGGAAATAGTTGACCTGTGGTAAATAATTTTTATGAATATAGAATATTTTTATTACATGCATCTGTCACTCCTTTAGTTATTGTAGTGTTAAAAGCTAAGTTTCTAAATAAGTATACTTGATATGCTAAGGAAGGAAAGGACATTGGCTCATACAAAATGCTCAGTGAAAAACAGGAGAGCCAGAAGGAGCGAGCAAGAAAATATAATAAACAAAAATAATTGTAGCAAAGCAAAAATAGTTGCAAATATGGTAGCTACTAGTCTAATGATATATATATATATAAGCACTCTAAATATTTAGAGGAAAAATTATAAATATATTCATACCAATAAGGCACCTAAAAACGTAAAAAATATACAGGATATCTCATCACCATAGAAATAACACCTGTTTGGCTTTGGAGGCACAGGAATCTAATTATAAATTAAGTCATATCATTGCACAATTAATTAATATACTGACATAAAGACCCACCTTAGAGAACTAAGGTAAACTAGACTGATAGATGGCTTTTTATGTTAGTAGTAAATATACAATTGGACTGCGTAATTTATGATGAACCTGAAGTAAGTTTTCATTTTATATTAAGCTTTCCAATTACTTCCCTGTTTCCCTTATTGTAAAAAGTTTGTCATTAAAAAGTGTCTTCTCACATCACCTTTAATCATTTTCAGTACACAAAATCCTTCTTTAGCTGTTCCTTTATCTAAATGTTACATTTACATATGCCAAAAGTAAAATATACTGTTTTCATACACATAATTTGTTTCCTTCCCTCAGTTTAAAGAAGCATCTGTCTGTATATATCATTTATCTATCCATCTATCTACTGACTTCATGCTATTAGAGTTTGTATTGCTATAATTAGTGATTATTATATCATTATCTGGGGACTTCTCTGGTGGCGCAGTGGTTAAGAATCCACCTGCCAATGCAGGAGACACGGGTTCGAACCCTGGTCCAGGAAGATCCCACATGCTGCAGAGCAGCTAAGCCCACGCGCCGCAACTACTGAGCCTGTGCTCTAGAGCCCGCGAGCCACAGCTACTGAGCCCACACGCCGCAACTACTGAAGCCTGCGTGCCTAGAGCCCGTGCTCTGCAGCAAGAGGAGCCACCGCAACGAGAAGGCCACGCACTGCAATGAAGAGTAGCCCCTGCTTGCTGCAACAAGAGAAAGCCCGCCTTCAGCAACGAGGACCCAGTGCAGCCAAAAATAAATGAATAAATAAACAAAAATTAAAACAATAAATTTAAAAAATTATCATTTGGAAATATTATAGTTCCCTATATAAGATACATGTGAGTAATAAATTTTGAGAATGTGCAGAACATGGGAGTGTGGATAATCCATTTGTCAATTTGCTAATATTATTAAGATATATCTTTTTTTTTTTTTTTTTTTTTTTTTTTGCGGTATGCGGGCCTCTCACTGTTGTGGCCTCTCCCGTTGCGGAGCACAGGCTCCGGACGCACAGGCTCAGCGGCCATGGCTCACGGGCTTAGTTGCTCCGCGGCATGTGGGATCTTCCCGGACCAGGGCACGAACCCGTGTCTCCTGCATCGGCAGACGGATTCTCAACCACTGCGCCACCAGGGAAGCCCTAAGATAGATCTTAAAGAACCTTTAGCACATATACGGTAGACAATTCATGGCTTCCACATTAAGGGCACAGGAGACGGGCAGGCTGCTTGATGAGGGTGAGTCTGCCCCATGGTCTCTGGGTGGGAGCCAGGGGTCTCCAGCCCTGTGTATGAATAGACTGCTTCCTCCACCACTTGTTGCTGTGAGTTCTCTGTTGCTGTCCTTGTTTGCGGGGCCAGGCCCTCCTGATGTTGTCCCAGGGACTCAATTCAGGGGAGGAATACGCCTACCCGGGCTGCCTTCTGTGGCTAGGTTGAACCCAGATTTCCAGTCTAGGTCTCCTCCTTTTGTCGGGCAGGGAAGTAGGATGGCCTGCCACTGTGGCGTTCCTTCTCTTCTGGGTCCTAAAGCGATTTGCATTCTCTTTACCGCCTTGCAGCGCCCTCTTCTGGTCGCCTCCTGCATCATTGCCAGGGATTATAGCTGTGCTTAGCAGGGTGAATCGAGAAAAGGATTGTGCCCTCTTGTCTGGACCCAAATCTGTTATCTCTCTGTTGCGATATTCTCTGTCTGAAAACAAAAAACAAAAAACAAAAAAACCCTTTTGTGAAACATACACAGTTTGTGAGCAGCTATTCATGTGTGTATGTATGTATGTGCACGTGTGCATAAACATTTATAACAGGGCATTTAATGATAAATCACCCATTACTATTGCATTTATATATTTTCTCATGATATTTCCAATCGTTTTAGACCTATACCTGTGTTGATGAAATGGTATTTGGATCATAAAGGTTTACAACAGTTTTATCTTTGTGAATGGAAACTTGTAACGAAATATTCTCCTTTCTTGCTCAATGCTTTAGCTTTGAAAATCACTTTTCTTTTTTTGGTCTTGCTCTGAGTTCAGCTTCCATCAGTTGGTTTGCTGTATGATGTTGATCAGTTCGTTCAGCCTCTCACTGCTTCAGTTTATAACACGGTATAAAGTCCAGGCTTTGGGACCCGTGACACCTGGGTAAAGATGCTGCAGTCTTTCCACGCTGACTGTGGAAGGCTGGGCAGTAGGGAGTTACCTCTCCTCGTCGCCATCTGTCACATTTAAATAGAAATTACCATGAAACCTACTGCGTAGGTTTTTAGGATGAGTGAATATGTGAACATACCAGTCATATGGTGAACTTTATATATATAGGTTATGTAAATTATATATTAACATATAATGTTATCATATATTAATTATAGTATAATACACATATAATTACATATTAAGATATATAATATATATCAATTATACATCCATATTATGTTAACTATATATTATAATATATTTTGACAGTGTAATTATATTATTGTTAACAGAAAATAATTACTATTAATTTTTTAAGCTTTGTTTTACAGCATCTCTAATTATGATTTGTTGGTCATTACGTTTTATTTGTTGATGTATTTATATGAATCTACATAAGAATTTATTCCATAAATATTACTTGCAGAGGGGTTCATGCTTGCTTTGCAGTCGGCTCTGGTTTACTTTATAACTAATGCTCATAATTCACAATCTGCTCTTTTGTAACCTCTTCATTCTTTATATAATTTTAGCAATAAAACCTTTTGGCCTTTAAGTTTAATAGGTCCAGCCTCTGTGAAGGTTTGAAAAAAGAGACCTATGTATTCTGGCGCTCAGATTGGAATCAACCTTGAACCGGAAATTTATCTCCAGGGAGCTGCAGGGAAAAATGAGCACATTTCAAATCGTAATTCAGAAAACTGAGTACTAAACTACTAATATGTAGTGGGCATTTTGCTCATACATTATTTTATGTATTTCTCAGAAAACTTGCATGGTCAGTAATGTTGTTATTCTTTGTGGAGCACTTACTCTCTCTTTACCTTCTCTGTAAATTCCCAAAGAAGCTTGTGTAAAGTCCATCTTGGAAACTAATAGTAATTTTTTTCTTTAGTGCTTTCTCCCCCATTTTTCTGAGCTTCTTGAGAGCAGGATCCCCTTATCATTTTGAGTTTTCTGTCCTGGGGGCGTAGCACACTGCCCAGCACATATTTGGTTATATGAGGAAATGAACAAATTGTCTCTTAAAAATTAGGGAGACGCTATCAGTAGCCTTCCTAGTGGGAATCCCTCACAGAGATCGTATTTTATACTCTATAAAATCATGCTGTGATTGGTGAGACTTCGTTTAAATGGAGAGTCAACTTGTATTTGAAAATCATAAGCACTGAGCTGCTGTATCCAGGAGGATGGTAATTCAGTTGAGATTGCAGCTTAAGTGACTAATATATTTACTTTTGTAGTTTTCACCGTTAAGGAAAACAGTTATATGATGAAAAGGGGGAAAAACTACTGTGCCCATTTGAGAATGAGTGTGTGTATGTGTTGGTGTGTGTGTGTGCTGGTGTGTCTTTCTGCCTTGGGGGACAAAAGAGGATGAGGTGGGATTTGATTGAGGATGGAGGGAGAGTCTAGGTGGTGACTCTGTGAACATATGTCAACCCCATACTTCGTACCGGTGCCCTGTCTTAAATTCTCTTGCCTCTTGTTTAAATTGTGCCTTTGAGGTTCTGTTTTCTGGCATCATAAATTGTATGAAAACTTAACTAAAACTCTTTTGTAGTTAGTTTTTACTTCACTATTATGTATAGTAGGGTAATTTCGGAAAGTAGCATTTAATTCATCCAGACTGATATATTTCATTTGGCAAGTTTTCTAATAACATCAGAGCATATATGAACAATACTTTTATTAATTACCAATATATTTACTTTCCAAATGTCTGTGATGTGTTATGTTAAATATAAGTACTGGAAATTTCTATGTACAGAGGTATTTTTGAAACACAGCACTTGAGGAACATTTCTTTTAACAACAACAAAAAATCAGTCTCAATTTGTGCTTCAGATAAGGGAGTCCCACATTAATAACCTCTTATTTATTCAGAGAATACATAGCAGTATATTTTTTAAGAAATGATACACTTTGTATTAATAAAGCTTTTTTAGTTCTTAGATTTTCATCTCAAGAATATTTGTTTCAATTAAGGTGTTTGCTGCTTTAAAAGCTGTTAATTTTGCTTGGAAATTATGGCTTTTGTGATGTATGAAACTTCTAAAGCTGTCAGTCATGCTGGAAACAATGTAAGGATCATGGAAAGCCTGATGTTAACTGTGCATATTTTAGGAAAATTAACAATCTGGTGGGCTCTGTATAGAAGTTCATCAGTCCATAGAATAAACTATAAAATATATTCCTGCTTTGCTGTTGACAAATCTAGAGAGACAATAATTTTTGTACATTTATAATGGGTTCCGTTGCTGAATAATAAGCACAGGTAAATTCATTTGTGATATTAGAAATGGCAGCGCTTATCTGGGGGAAAAAGTTATCTGAAGCCATTTTATTAGCAATGCATGCTTTCAATATCTTCCCGCTGGTCCTTGTTTCTACTTATTTAAACATAGAAGGATGTTCTCATGTAGCTGGGGATTGATATTACTACAGATGCAAACAATAATTTACTTGGCCCTGCATTCTTCAGAGTCACCTGAGAAAATGTATTTAACGTTAGGTAGCAGTTAAGCTATGTGTTTTGAACTTTCCTTCCCTACTGCATACCTTATTTCAACAGCTAAAAAGCATATTTCTACTATTTATACAGTTGGTTTTAGAGTTTTCCTACCATTATAAATGCTAAGTCATAATATGGAGTGACTTATTACTATTTTGGTAAGCATTCCTCTAAAGGCATTGTCACTTTAGGAAAAACAGAAAAGAAATATGCCACTGATGTATTGTGTATCTTTCTGGAAATATGCGCTATGAATAACTATGATTAGGATGAAAATTTTAAACTCCCTTTACATTCATTATGTTAGGTGCAGATAGCTATTTTGAAAAAAAGCAAAAAACAATCAGGAAAATTTGAGAAAATGAAATTTAGCCTATTGATGTATCTGAAGTAGAAAGTATGCCCTCTATTAGATAAAGAATATATGGATAACATTTATGAATGAAAGAATTCTGTTAGCAAACTTCTATAGAAAAAATGGATTTCTACTCAATGTTCATATTTTCTAACTTAATTTTTAAAATTTTAATAAAATATTTATTAATAAATGAATTGATTAATGATAAATTATATGTATCTATAAATACCAGGCTCTAATCCATGATCTGCAGTACCTAAGAGACATTTTTATTCCCTATTTCTACCTATACATTTTACAATCTATAAAAATTAAAAAGAATAAAAGATATGTATGCTATATACGTATCCATATATTTTATTTTTAAAAACTAAGCTATCTTTTATCATTATAGGTTTACCAAGGGTTTTAAAAATCATCATATAAACACAAAATTCTTTTTTTTTTCCGGTACGCGGGCCTCTAAGTGTTGTGGCCTCTCCCATCGCGGAGCACAGGCTCCGGACGCGCAGGCTCAGCGGCCACGGCTCACGGGCCCAGCCGCTCCGTGGCACGTGGGATCCTCCCGGACCGGGGCGCGAACCCGCGTCCCCTGCATCGGCAGGCGGATTCTCAACCACTGCACCACCAGGGAAGCCCTAAACACAAAACTCTTAAATATTTGTGTTGAAGGCAGAATAAAAGTTTACTGGAAGGTGAATTTATCTCTTACAAGATTACAAAAATGATTCTTTCTTTTCCCTAGAGTATGATGAATCTTATATTTCAGCTAGAAGGTAACACGCCTCCATAGTACTATAAAACTTGTTTGTTTTCCCCAATATAGTGAAGCCCCCGTAAATGTTGTGTTTGGAACTCAGTCTCTATGTTTGATGGAAGGTTTTCCTGGAGAACAGTCCAAAACTGCTCGCACGCAGACTGCAGACAAGCGATTAAACGTCTAGCTATCCTCTCAAAACACGAAGGAACTGATGTTTCAAACGTGTTTCTCATGAAACTGTGGGACATGTGTGAACAACACATACAGTTTAGGATACAAGTCACAGGCACTGGAGGCTATGATCTCACCTCGTGTCCAGGGTTTTTCCCAGCTTAACCCCGGGCAACGCCTCCCTTGGGATAAGGTGGCAGTCTGTCTGTCTGGTCGGCTCGTTGGGATCTCGGCAGTCTTGTGGGTTTCCTTGAAGAAGTCTGCACAAAACAAGGTTCTGCCTGTGTTTTCAAGCTCAGGTAGCAGAGATGGGCTGAGCCTGTCCAGTTTGGGGAAGTCACAGAGGCACAAAGCACTCAACGTGGAGATAGAAAGCAAACCTTAACCGGAAGCTCTGGGGCACTTCCGCCCCTGCTGGGAAACTCTTGGTGTTTGCTTAGACTGCAGCACATAACAGAAACCATCTGCAGTGGCTCAGCCAAAAAGGAATCTGTCTTTCCCACGTTCCCTCAAAGCACCTTATCAACTTCAGCAGCCTCTGTTATCACCATCCCAGGATCCATCTATATTTTTACTTTTCTATAATTTGCTTGTGGCTTTCACCCTCTATCTCAGGGTGAAAAGGCAAAAATTAAACACACACACACAAAGAAACAAACACAAACTTGTTGGCAAGATTTTCGAAGTTCTCTGTGACTCTCAGTTACTTTTTAGCAGCCAGAAGCTCTTCTTAGGTACAGGTGATTCTGGAAGCATTTTATCCAGAGACAATGCGCCCAAAATAAAACTGGGAATCTGTCACTCAGAAAGAAAGGGGAATGGACATTTGGTAGAGGCACCAGGAGTCTGCCCCAATCATTTCAAGAGGCTAGCATTCATCTCTTTGGTCAAAGTAAGACTCGTTTGCCAATTTGAATTAATTTGAATCTGACCATAACCCTAGTCTGCTCTCTACCGAGGGAATGTTCCTTTATCGTCTCATCCACACTGGAGATGGAGAAGTTTTATGTAAGATATAATCTCATTATTGTAGGAAAAACGTCTCAACATCAACTGGTATTTTATATTCAGTAACATAATATTAGTAAAAATTGGTTTCATATACCAGACAATTATGTTTTTAAAATATAATAATTGATTAGAATGACTATTAAAGGAGGGTCCATTATTTTAAACATCTAAAATTTTAATGCATTGAGGGACTTAATAATGGCCTGTGGTTTAAGAAGATTTCAATTTTCTGATGTTCCAATTTTCTTTCTTCCAGTGATAGAGTACTGGTAGAGTATGATTCACCATAGAATCAATGTCTGAACATATTAAGATGTTCGTTCACATTTAAAGCAACTGTGGCAGCTGTCTGGCAGTCATGAGGAATAAGGATGTAGAAGACTTGCAGAAAATGCCTGGGCATCAACTGGTGTCACTTGTCATCCAGAGATTTCATTCCTGCTAAAATGCCCATGAAAATTATAGGAATCAATTTATTTTGCTTGGAGTTACATACAGAGATAATTTCATACTTTGGAAAATGATATAAATATGTTGAACATCTGTCAGAGAAAATGTACTTGATTAAGGAAGCTATCAGAAAAAATCATTTGATTAAGAAAACTATCAGTTACACAATATGGCAACTATTATGAAGTACATTTTATTTGTCATTTATATTCTCACTCTACTTGCACCCATTTTTTGGATGATGTATTAAACATTTTAGACTGTAATTATTTTGGTTTACATCCATTAAATTTGAAGAGGCTCTGGCCGCTAAGCCTTCCCAGATTTTCTTTTAGGAAGTCGTTATTTGTATTTTCTAAATTTAAGCCAAACCAATAAGACTGGCATTTAGCTCATTAACAGTTCTGAGAATTTACTGAGCATAAAGTTTAAATGACTTTCCTTGTTTAATTATTCAGATTATTATTCAATGAAAACTATTTTTACTTTGCCTAAAGCTCTTTCTCTGACCAACATGAACACACTTTCGTTGCTGAAATGATTGTTATTTTCCAGGGAGGGATATATAATAGCTGCATTCTTTTGGCACTGTTCATCTAACCACACATTGGCATGGATGCTTAAATGCCAGGTCATATCTTGGGAGTTCTCTTGTGGAGAAGGATGCTGTCTAAAACCTCACCAGTTCCAGAAATATTTTCACCTAAAGGGCAAACCATGGCTAAAACCAAGGATCTCGTTCTCCGTCTTCCATTTGTTTAAAATTGTTCTGTTTTTATAGGGAAGGGATTCATGCTTCAGGGACCACAACAGAGAAAGTTTTGCAGATTCCACGTTATCTAAATTCTTAACCTCAACTTTTGGGATCCTCTAAACTTCTGTGAGGGGATTTTTAAGATACTATGTCTGTAAACTCTGATAAGTACGACCCATTTTTGGCACTTATGCTCTTTTGAATAAAATTTCTATATTTGTAATCAGATTCTGAAAGGACTCTGACCAATAACAATTAAGAATGACAGATACGGGCGAACTCCCTCTATCATAAAGAGGCAGGGCCAGGACTCGAAAGCAGATCTTCTGAGTTTCTGTTTAGGGCATTCCCTATTAACCACACTACCTCTGATTTGAAGGTAACCTTCCTTTCTCTGGCGAAGGAATATCATTTTCCTTTTTCCCTGAGATGTAGTGAATATCTGTGGTGTTTAGACAAGTTTGCAAGCTTGTGCTACATATAATAAAGGAAAAAAAATATCTTGGAGAGAGGAAGAACAAAGCCAATGAAAATCATTTGTTGGTACAGTGTGTGTTTGTGACACCCGTTGTGTAAAAACGGTGCTAGGCATACTTTCCATATTTTCTTGAGTGAAACTTTTGCTCTGTTCCCCTAGCTCGGTTCCCCAGGGATCTTTAATTGTCAGGCTGACCAACACTCCCAATGACAGGTAATTTTCCAACGGAACAAATGAGAGCCTTGCCCATTAATATCCCCTAGTGGTTTGGAAATAATCAAGAAAGCAAAAGATGTTCTATGCACAGAAGATATCCCAAACTCTTATCCTCCGTGTCTGCTGTGGATTGTCTCTCTCACTTTCCGACAGAAAGTGAGTCCAAAACCAATGTTTATGTGAATGTCTAAACAGATTTTAGCACCTTGATCTTATAAACCACACCTTATGCATTTCCATCCAGCCCTCTAAAACCTTTTATGCAGCTTGATTGCAGTCAGCATTCATTTCATTCAAGTAGAGAAAATAAATAAATGGATAGACACACACAGTGAAGCCTACTCCCTGGCAGTATAAGTCACTTGTTATTTTACATTTTAATGCATAAACCACCCCTTAAAGCTAGTTTTCCCAAATAATTGTCGACTCCACTTGAGTTATATATCCTGAAAAGAAATGCTTTTCCGGAGCCATTCCCACTTGGGCTTGTGTGAGAAGCACCAAAAAATCCTGTTCAGGAGTCTTATTGCCTTGATTCCTTTTCCTGTGATTCCAATTACTCATGCACTGTTTTCTACTTCTTTGCCTTTTAAATCTGCAGCTGACAGGACTGTGCAGATGAGATCTTTTCCTGTGCAACACACACGCGCCTTTTTAGAGAGCACTGCCTGTGGCTTTCTGGAGGGAAATTAAGTCCCTTCATTTACTTTCACATTCTTGATATATGCAGGGAAAATGCATTGAACATAAATTGCTCTATAAAGCATAACTACCTTTTTTAATTTTAAAAAAGTTTTAGGGAAAATGATTCATGGTTCAGATCTACAGCTTTGTATTATGTAATAGCTAAAATTCAGTTCATCAATCTATATACAAACAGTGAAGAGATTTTAACCCGAATTTGATAATACAGAAGAAAAAAACACAGGCTGTGTGTTAGTGAGCTCTGGCTGCTGTAACAAAATACAATAGATTGGATGGCTTAAAAGACAGATGTTTCTTTCTCACAGTTCTGGAGGCTGGGAAGTCCTAAATCAAGGTGCTGGTAGATTTGTTTCCTAGTGAGAGCCCTTTTCTTGACTCAGAGAAGGAAACTTTCTTGTTGTATCTCCACATGGCAGAGAGCAGGAGAGCTCTGCTCTGTCTTCCTCTTCTTATAAGGACACTAACTGCATGCTGGGGGCCCCACTCTTCTGACCTCATCTAACCCTAATTACTTCCCAAAGGCCCTACCTTCACACAGCAACATGTTGGGGGGTAAAACTTCAACACAGGAATGGGTGGAGGTGTGATATACAAATATTCAGTCCATATCAGGCTGTTACCAAATTTTCAAGTCAGTTTATCACTTTCTTCAGGTAGTTTACATTAAATAATGATAACATTCATCAAGAAATGCTTCTCTTTTCAAGGGGAGAATTAAAGTCATCTTTCCCACCTGTGCTCCCTTATAATCTTACACTGAACAATTATTTCATATATGACATCTGTCCAGCTCTCCATCACAACCCCAGTAGGCATATATGTCACCCTATGGGCGTGCAGACTTCAATATGGCCTCCTTGTGTTCACACTCTCTTCTCAGGTGTGGGTAGAACCTGTGACTTGCTTCTCGTCAACAGAATAGGGTGAAGTGATGGGAGGGAAGTAAGATGCTGTTGGGAGCAGACCTATTTTCTTTTCCTCTCTGGTTTTGAAGAAGTAAACTGCCGTGTATCTTACATCACACGGAAATAACTTTCGCCAACAACCTGAGGGCACTTGGATGTGAATCGAAGCACAGCTGAGCCTCTCATCCTCCCAGCTATGGCTGCGACTTGGATGTACCTTAGTGAGATGCAAGCCCAGCTAAGCCAGCTTAGATTCCTGACCCAGGCAAACCGCGAAGGAAGAAATGTATGTTGTTTTAAGCTATTGAGTTTGTGGTGATGGTTATGCAGCAATAAGAAACTAATTCGTATCGGTTTCATCGTACCCATTTTCAGCAGAAGAAACCGTCACCAAACGGCTAGATGGCAGACCTAAGAAAAAGATGAGTAAATTGATTTTTAAAAAAGATTTAAAAATCTCCATCCAACCGCAGACTAAAACACAGTGTGTCTCGGTTACTCTTTTCCTTTAACCCCGCTTGCCTCCAAGTGGCAGAAAGCTGCTCTTTCTGGGCAGCGTATTCTTTAATTCACTGGGGTGGGCAGAGATTGTCTTATATTTTCAGCAGCATAGATATGTGCTTTCTGAGAGGAAGCCCTGCCTCTGCGGAAAAGGGCAAAAGAAGAAAAATCGAGAATCCCAAAGGGGTCCCCGGAGCAGCAGTCAACTGTGATCCAGTTACTGGGCCGTCTCCCTCAGCCTGGCCTCACCTCCTCCACCTTCATCTCCACCCACACCCACACTCCTGCCCAGCCTCCAAAGAGAGCTAGGCTTCTCAGGAACAAATCCTTAGTAATCGTAACCGCGAATTAATTTTTAATAGTATAAATATATTTAGAAAACACAATAACCCACATACATATTTATAAACTTAAGACAAGTGTTTTGTTCTGGACCTCCTATGAAGGAGGGCAGGCCACTGGGTGACTTGATGTCATAAATGGAATGGTACTGGTGCTGCAGTTTGCGGGTAAGACGCCTCCTTGCGATTCGACACTTCTTAGAGAAAGAGAGTCAACCTGCAGAGAGTGTAATCTGTCATCTGGTTTTCAACAAAAAAATTATAATGCTTCAAACGGGTCCCTCATACTGATCAATATAGCAAGTTTTAATACATCAGGTTCTTGCTGTTAGACCTGAACGGTCTCCGAAGAATCCCAGCTCGCCCAAGAACCGCCAAGAGTCGAGAGTCGCTGCAACACGCAAGAGGTTTATTAGGAGCCGGTGCACCGGGGTTCCTTGGTCCTCACGCAGGAGGCCGAAGAGGAACCCCGCCCAAGCGGAATCACATACATTTTATAGCTTTCATTTTTCATTATGCAAAGTGTGGATATATCAAGGGTTTTTTTCTCATTGGTTTGTTTGTTCCGGACTGGAGTGGGGACTTGGCTCTAGTTCCTTGATTGGTTGGCTGTCGGATGCCTACTTTACATTTACCGGAGGGGGGCGGGGTCTTGGCTCTAGTTCCTTGATTGGTTAGCTGTCGGATGCCTACTTTACATTTTCGTGTTTTTGTGGTGGGGGGTTGAGTCACATGAGTTATGGTTGGCTGGGGCGACCTTTAAACTCTTTGGCTTAATCATTCTTATCCCCCGCCATACTTGTTTGCTCGCGGTTAGGGCATGTCTCAGACATGTCCTGTTTTCCAGGCCTTTGTTGTTTGCTCGGAACGGTTTCTGCCCAGGGGGGTAGGGGTGTAAGTATAGTTAAGGTCCTACATTGCCAAAGCAAAGATACAGTCTTTTGTCCCCCCCTTTCCTTAAATACCATTTCCCTTCTTGTGCTGCACTGCTACTTAATTTCTTGGTTAAATTTCTGTATTATTCCTCCTGGGCAAGGCATTAGAATCCAGGGTGGGTGAAGGGAATGCTTCAGTTCGTGATTGCCTTCAGGTCAGCCAGGAGCTCTAGAAGGAAGGGCATTGTAAAAGCAACAACTTCAGTAATGCAAGATATTTGACAACCTATTGCATAATTACGTCTTCAAATATTTACAAAGACAGGAATCATTGCTATAAAACATACGCAGGGATGATTTATGACTCTGCTTTCGCATCACTGCTGAGGACGGAAGCAAGGCCCTTTGTTGTAGGCGGCTGGTGTTCATTATCAATCACAAGACTATCGAGCAAGCTGAGGATAAGGGTAGAAATGAAGCAGAGAAAGCAAAGGGAAGGGAAAAGCTTGTTCTGCTTGCCTCTTCCCTGCCAGGACCATAGATTCTTTCAACATCTGTCTCACTAAATCCAAGGTGACAGGTGCAGTAGGAAATTAACTTGCGTCTCTTTGGGTCACGTTGGGGAAGGCTCTGGTTCTTTCTGACAAAAACTTGGCATCTTGCTGTTATTCCTGCTCTCCTACTCATCTTCCCAGGAATCTGTGCTGCATAATAACTGTGTGCAAAAATCAGAACATATGGCACAGCAAACTAATTACTATATCAATATTTCACTCTGTTGTCAGTGATGGAATCTCCGTGGCAATTCTACAACTGTAGCTAAGGAGAAATGCCAGCATGTTAAATACTGTCACTAGTGGTATGCCTCCTATACCTAGCTTAGTCTTAAGGCATGTCTTAAGGAGTTGGTCACTTGCTGTGTTTATGAAGTAGTGTGACCTCTAGAGGGGGGCTAACTGACCTCTTAAACAGTCATTCTCCATTATGAGCTCGCCTAATTAGGAGCCATATGCTCTCAGGATTTGCACACCGTGGATATACCACTTCAAAGAAAACCTGCTCAACATCCAAGTTCAAAATGAAAAATATTACTCGGCAATGTAAGGGTTCATTCATCACTCAAACAAAGGTGTTAGGCGGACAGACAGTTGGGGCGTGGGTACAGATGGATATTGAGTGGTGATAATGATACGGTGAAGGTAGCTGTGAGCATTTATTGCGGACGCATTATGTACTAGACAGTGTTCTAAACATTTTTGGCAAAGGCGACCTCATTAAACACTCATTAAAGAATCTACTAGACAAGCGTTTTTACAAGCATTCATTTAACACGTGTGGAGACTCAGGGAAGGGGATTTAAATGTCTTCAAGTCTGTTCACCACCGAATTCAAACGGTGGGATTTAAATACATCGACCAGATCCAGTGACACTAAACAATATTGTACCGCCTTCCCCCAACTTGTGTGACCGTATTTATCTGCAATGAGCCACCTCTTACCCCGGGGAGAAAACTTTTCATAGGTCCCAGCTGGCATAATTTGGAGGGAATAATGAAAATACACTTAAATTTTGATCCAGAAATTCTGTTGGTGGACATTATCCCAACTGATGTATGGATGCATGTGTACATGAGTCCTTGTGGCATAATCACAGTAAAAGATTGGAGACAATGTAAAATTCTCTCTGTGGTTTGGCAGGTGGATAATTATGGCAAGTCAGTCTAATGAGGTACAACACAGCCATTCAGAAGAATAAGATAAACGTATTGATTCAGATATGGTGAGATTGCTATGAATCGCTATTATTTGAAGTCAAAAGTCAAGATGTAAAACAAGGCTTACGTACTTATAAGATAGAGAGGGGGATTAAAAACAATACTGGATGGATAAGATCTTAGTATAGGAATTCCGGGTTTTAGAGTCTAGGATGGAAGGGAGACTGATTTTCATATTTTTCTTATTTGAATTCTTGAATTTCTTGCCTAAGCAAAATGTAGCATCATGAAAATAAAGTAATGAGGTAAAAGGTAGATTTGAAAAAAAAGGTAACAGAGCAGGTGCCAGATTCACTTGCAGTGAATTATTTGCCCAAGTGTGGGCTCTACCTCCTCACCTTGAAGCTCGTGGTGTTCCGTTAGAATAGAGGCTGGCAGGACATATTTGAGGAAGTTGTTACAGGATGGCCGGCTGAAAAGCTTGCTTTTCGGCTACATAACTGGGACTTTGTGCTTTCCAAAGGCAGGCTGTGACTAAAATTGCCCCATACAGACAATCACCTCTGCCTCATCTTCTTCTAACACTGAAAGCGGACTACATATCACATACACATACATGCATGCACCCATATATGTATTCATATATTTGTAACTATGTTTTTACAGTGAAAGAAACATTGAGTCTTGAGTCATAAGTTCTTTCCTTTCTAGTTTCTAACATCTTCTTTCATCACAAAAAAGTTACTGAAATTTCTAAGTTTCAGGAAACCTAGAAAAACGTTACCTGTATTTGAGGATTTGGGGGAAGTTACGTATGTTCTTAGCACTGCTGGTAGCTCTTCAGTGAGTGTTATATACTTGCGTTTCTCTCTTCCCTTCCTTCCTGATGCCTTAAGGATACACTATGTACCATAATTAACTTTGTACTTGGGTACCATTGAATGGTCTGGGAAACCTGACCATGTTACTATAATGCGCTGTTAAGGATGACACTTTTATAAATACTGTAAGGAATCTAGAAAAGGGAAAATGCCAAAAGAGTGCGAATCAAAATGTGACTTTAGGCCAGGACTATGAACAGAAAGAAAAAAATCAAATTAAGTAAAAGAGAAAAGAAGCTTCTATATTGCTTTTGTGTCTCCCTGTACTGTACTCTTATATATGCCACCTGCTTCCAGGGTCCAAAGTCAGACTAATAAAATTCATGCTTTTAAACTACATTATACGTTAAATGGACTGGCCTGGAGATATCTCTACCATTTGTAAAAAATATATCTGGATGAAAACGTGATCTAAATACTAAACAACTGAAGGATCTTTTGAACTAGAAACTACTGACCATTTAGGACTGCCTGAACTTATTTTTTTTTAACCATTTAAACCCCACTTTCCAGGTTTGTTATTTCTTGGTGCCTTGACATATTATTATATGGATAATATAGTATACAAAATCACCAGCTGAAGTCCATAATATTTCATTTCTAGATAGCTCCAATTCTGTTTCTCCTTTTCTGTCTAATATAGACTCGTGAACTTATTTCTATAAGAGTCTTAGAATAAAATATTATACCATTTAATTTAACTTGGAAAAAATCTTATAAAATGAATTGTGTTTTTAAAAAATATATTTTATATAATTTATCATTGATATTTAATGCATCTTATTTAATAATATGTTATTCTGGCCAGAGGGACTTTCGTAGCATATTATTGCCTCTTTTCTATTTGATAGGCCTGCCAGTTTTCAAATAGATGTGTACACACACACACACGATTAGGGAGACTAAAATTTTTATTAAAATTATTGAGTCTGACAGGAGAAGCATTCTGTTTTAATAAAAGTGTTCAGAATAGCAGCTACTTCAGGCTAAATCAATATTAAATCTTTCAACAGAATCAGTTCAGTAACAATTTAAGTTTGCAATCAACCTCTTTCTATGCTGTTAGAAACCAAAGCAACCAGCTATATCTTATCAAAGGTAACTTTCTAAATTACCCAGGTCATGAGCTTTGCTTGAATGCATTTTTCCCTGGAAGTAGCTAAATCATCTCCTATCTGGATTAATTATCACTGATAACGAATTCTTAGCTTCTTCTTCCCTGAAGAATTTAAAGAGGTTATAAGAACAGCAGAAATATCTATACATAGATCATGTCCTGTTTAAAAAAATACTGTTTTCCTCCTGAGCTATGCTGGGTAGAGGCGCTGGCTCTATTAAACAAACAGTATTGAGGATGTAAGTGTTTTATTCTTTACCACCTTTGTCAATAAAGCAATGGAATATGGAGAATTTATAAAGTGGAAAGAATTGGATCTCAAAGGTCCCTAATAACTAACCTCTGCCTTAGGATATAGAGATATAGCAGCGACACTTTTTCTAGGTTTTCACACAAATATTCTCCTTTTCAAGCTTAGCTAATACGTAGAAGTTACCAGCTTTTGCCACTTGTGAAAATTATACGTATTTGGTTTCTTCAACGCCACTTTTCCCATTGAACTTCCAAATTTAAAACTGGAAAATTTAGTATATCTCAAATTTTGCATTTGAAAGGCATCTTCAAGGGACTATGAACTGGGTCCCCTGAAGTAAATGGAGTTTTAAAATTTCCCTAGAGAATCAAGAGATAAAGTTGCAGGAGTTATACAAAAACTCTATGAATTCTTCTCAACAAATATTCTCCTTGCATGTTGCAAAGCGATGTGTTTTCATTTCTGTTGGTTCTTCCGTGGAAACCTCTCAGTAACTGTTTGCCTTTCTCTTACCAGTGCCTTCCTTATTTCACACCTGGAGGGTGGTTCTCTTTCTCCCAGCCTCCTCCCACTTTTTAGTCTCTTCTCTCGCCAAGTTATTAACGAAGTAATTTTCTCGAAAATTCGGATTTATTTTGTTTTCTATTTTAGAGGAGACCTTTAAGAAGCCTCATTTTCTAGAGAGAACCCCTGAGCCACCGGAATTTTTCATTAAAATATTTACAAAACTTACTTCTCATCTGATCTCCTTCCTTCTATGTACACCTGTCCGGCTATTCAGTTCAGGTCAACTTTTTTCAGTAAATATGCGTGAGGCCATACTTGGAGACGAGACAGGTATTGAGAATTCAGAAAGAAGTAGGGCAAGTTCCTTGTCCTTGAGAAACATGAAGTCTGGACCAGGAATCACATTTGAAATAGAAATTCAGACTCTCGTGGAAGCACAGAAGAGGGGCATGACACTTCTGAAAGAGACCCATGCCATCCCATCTTTGATGACCTGATCAGGTTCTCTGATTGGAAGATCTGGACATGGGGGAAGGGAAGCTGGAGGCAGCTCACTAGACGCAGGGTATCCTGGGTGACTGATCTGGGGCGCGTATTTTGCTTTCTCTGGTTGGTCGTCAGTTGGAAGCAGGGGAGGCAGGGAGGAGGAAGAAAGGAGGTCAAAATAGGGAAGCTGGCCGTCCTTAATCAAACCCTGACCAAGTCCTGATCTTTCCAGGACAGTTGCTGCAAAAGTTGTAGTTTGGTTTGCCAGGCTAGTTGCCACTGAAGCTGTGGTCACAGGTCTGTTTGTCATGTATGACCTGCTCATTGCCCACTTGTATATTCGCTGTCTGAGACTTGAGCTTAAGGACCTTGTCAATTTCATACTTATTGTGCATTCCTCTCATCACATAGTAAATATTTAACAAGAAAAAATGTAATGAACTAATGATGCACAATTCTTTAATTGGCTATGTGAGTATTGGGTCCTTATCAAACGTATCATCCTAATTAATGTTTCCAGGAGAGTTACAAATTAATGTCTGCATTGAAGAACAATAATACTCTGTCGGGTTAAATATGGAAATGTTTTCAATTTTATGGGGTGTGTGCGTGAAATTGTAATAATTTAAAGGACATATTTTTTAACCTGATCCCTGAAGAATGATGCTGATGTGGAAGGGGTTACACGACGGGTCTGTGATGGCTCTCCAGCTGGGTCATCTTAACAACAGGTCTTCAGTACGGTTAGCTTATTAATATCTCTCGGGCGCAGGCTTATGTTATTCACATATAATTATAGGAATAATTAAAAAACGGAAGTGTGAACGTGTGCTCAACGTAGAAGTACTGCTCTTGTCAATATTTATTGGACCTCCATGTACCGGCTCTGTGTCTCTTCCTGCAAGAAGTCAAATTAAGTCAAAATAAAATCAGAGGTTGCTTTGAGAACATGTCACTAGATCCCATATGTCCCAAAGACCTGTTTCATGGCTTTCAGGTAGTCTGATGAACTAAGTGGACAGTAGTTTCCTTCAGACAGAAGATGCTTCCTCCTGGGCGGTGCTTTTAAGTTCAACATTTCTTAAATGATTTTTTTTTTCTGTTACAGGTTACTCACATTACAAATTATTTTTGTCAAAATATTTCTTAGGGTTTTAAAAAAATATTTCTCAGCTGAAGTTTGTTGAGATTGATCCCAGATCATTCCGCTTGAAATGGAGCACTTTTCTGCAAGTTCTGTACGTCTGCTCTGAGTTTCTCCACTTCACTACTTCATTGCCATGTTTCAGTCTACCATGTTTCGGTCTATCCAGTCTCAAAAGCTTATTAACATTTCTAGGCTTAAGAGGCTGAAGAAAAATAGAAGGAAGAGGGAGGGGTTGATGGAAGTCACATGAGAATACTTTTCCTAGATTTTTCTTGGAATCTTAAACTAATCACGGGGACTAACTCTAGGACGGATGGCTGCAGAACTGATTAAAAATGCTTCCCGTGGGCTTCCCTGGTGGCGCAGCGGTTGGGAGTCCGCCTGCCGATACAGGGGACGCGGGTTCGTGCCCCGGTCCGGGAAGATCCCACGTGCCGCCGAGCGGCTGGGCCCGTGAGCCGTGGCCGCTGCGCCTGCGCGTCCGGAGCCTGTGCTCCGCAACGGGAGAGGCCACAGCCGCGAGAGGCCCGCGTACCGCAAAAAAAAAAAAAAAAAAAAAAAAAAAAAATGCTTCCCGTAGACAGACTGGGGAAGAAATGGCAGAGGACACCGTAAGTGGCTTGTTTTTAAGGGAGAGTGATGCGAAGTGTTGTGGAGTGCTTCAGAAATGCAGGAAGTGGCTGAATCCTAAGACTTGAATCTTGAAATAAGCACTTGAATAATACTCAAACTCCCAAGTAGTCAGGAGAATGTAAATTAAAATAACAATGAGATATCACTTCCCACTTATCTGCCTCGAAATTATTGAAAAACGATAATATTGCCAAAGGGGGAATGTCGGCGACATGGACCTCTGATACTTTATCTTGGAAATGTAAATTGTTACACTTTGCAAATAGCTCTTCAATAACACACATTACAATGAAAAGTGTATTTACTTCAACCCAACGATTCCACTCCCGGGAATCTTTTCCACATAAGTATCAGCACGTGTACTTAAAGAACCATGTATCAAAACATTATTTATAGTAGCAGATAGAATGAAATTAATACCCATCATAGGGGAATAGCTGAATAAATGATACATCTAGTGATGCTCAAAATATAAAAACAAAGGAATGTAGATTTATGTAAATATATCAAAATTAAACGTATGCATTTTTATTAAATGAAAAGAACTTTATGACAAAACTGCTTATCAAGTAATATGTTAGTGCAAATCATTCATCAAATCATTCTACTAATCTCTAAATCGTTTGTAGATTTTCAAAATAAATTGTTTACCTATTTATTTGAGATAAATGTCCCTAATTAAATGCTTCCCTGCATTGGGATACAATTTGATACATGAAACTGTACTCACTCTTTTAATGATTCAGTAGTAAATCAGTCGTCACTGGTCCCATCAAATTTTTCTCAAAATCAGCGGTGCTTCTCTCATCTTTTATTAACCTAACAATTGTATTGAAACAGTTTGACCCTTTGATGTAACTTTTACATTGAGTACGTACATTATCGACCTTATTCACAAACAGTGATGGAAATCTGCATTTAACTGGATAAATCATTAAGCACATACATGGTGAAATGTGACACAGAGCAAACTCTCTTGCCAAGCTGCACCTCTGCCCCTAGCTTTGAGTAACCTTTGTGCGCTTTTATTCCTTCCTATGCAAGATAAAGACCATGATAGCCTGCTTTCCTAGTTCTCAAATAAGGTAGTTTAGCTGCAGCCTGGCTGAGAACAGTGTCCACAGTAACTTAATATGAATGCTTGTGTCTGGTGGGCTATCTCTAGCTGTCAACCACCGAGACATCTTCAATGGAGAATGGAATTGAATAGGGAGAAGAATTCTCTGGCTTCCATGGCAACCTCCAAATACAGGAGTGGCCACCATGCCAGAAGGACCTGTAGCACCCACTCTCTTGCTTCTCTTTTCCCTGCCCGCTTTCTTAGAGTGCAGAGTGCACTTTCCATCAGGCGCCCAATCACGTGTGACCGCAGGTACCACTGGCCCGTGGTGGTACCAGCTTATGGGGCTACTTGGGCATTGCTCGCCATGGTGCCGGCACCTCCACCAGTCTCCCTGTCTCCAGACCTGAGGCCTTGACCCGTTCCGCCCAGAGGGAACTTGGGGACTCCAGTGGGTGCCTGAGGCATGTGGTTGGTGGACTGTCAGGTGCTGAATCTTGAAGAGAAGCCAAGTGATCACTAGGGGTGTGGGAGAACTGAGGACCCATCCGATCAAAATTAAATTTTGTAACTGACTTTTTTTTTTTTTTTTTTTTGTGGTACGCGGGCCTCTCACTGCTGTGGCCTCTCCCGTTGCGGAGCACAGGCTCCGGACGCGCAGGCTCAGCGGCCATGGCTCACGGGCCCAGCCGCTCGGCGGCACGTGGGATCTTCCCGGACCGGGGCACGAACCTGCGTCCCCTGCATCGGCAGGCGGACTCTCAACCACTGCGCCACCAGGGAAGCCCTGTAACTGACTTTTAAGCTGCATTGAAGATCTCTGCTGGATAAATCCGAGGCATAGTTACAAATAATTTGGAAATTACATTTGATATCTATATCTCCTTCCCATCTGTCAATCTATCTATGTGTACACTTGTAGATATGCATTAACAATACATGTGAAAGGGGACCATTACTTCAGGAGAGATTTCCAGTGATTTTCATTTTCTTTTAAAAACTTTCAGAAAATGTATTTCTTTAAATAAGCACGGATGGTTTGTGGGGGGTAAAATATCAAAGAATGGAACAGTTACTGTTGCGGTACAGAAAGCAAAAGCCCCGTCCCCATTTTTCCTGGAGAGAATGGAAGTGTCCATTCTTGGATGGACCTTGGGGCTTCATACAGAGAATGCCTCGGAGGCCGTACCAGGGTCTCATGCACAGGGTTGGTCATTTAATTCTTAAAACATCTCTAATGCTTCGAAATCCCCCCTATTTCTCAAATTCTCCTATGTTATCCCCAAGAACCCATGACTGTTATATTTTTCATAGTTAAATTGATGATCTTGAAATAATTTTTATAGAGAGCATGATTTAGTATTCTTTTTTTTTTTTCTGTTTCTCCTTTTTCTCCTTCTTTTGAATATGGACATGCAGCTGATCGAGCACCATTTAGTGAAAAGGCCCTCCTTTCTGCATTGCTTTGTACCATAAAACGTAACTATGCACATGTGTGCCTTGTTCTAAGGTCTTTTGCTCCGTTTGACTCTCTGTTTATCCTGGTTCCAATTCCTCACGGTGTTAATTATTGTAGATTAGAGGGCTCTGGCATCTGGTGAAGCAACATCTTTTTTTTTTTTTTTTTCCGGTACGCGGGCCTCTCACTGTTGTGGCCTCTCCCGTTGCGGAGCACAGGCTCCGGACGCGCAGGCGCAGCGGCCACGGCTCACGGGCCCAGCCGCTCCGCGGCACGTGGGATCCTCCCGGACCGGGACACGAACCTGCGTCCCCTGCATCGGCAGGCGGATTCTCAACCACTGCGCCACCAGGGAAGCCCACATCTTTTGTTTTTGTGACCCCCCCCCCCTTAGTTATCCTTGGCTATTCTTGGGGGGAGATTCCAGTATGCCTCCAATTAACCATTTTAAAACTCTGCAAAGCTTATCAAAATAGCATATCCGCAATTGTACTGGCTTGAAGGTGAAAATTCCTCTGTATTCCCTGTATTATAAACCTGGCTGAAAATCTCTGTGGTAATTAGATGGATTTTATAGCTGTCCAAGTCAGCATTTTTCTCCCTTAGTTATACTCTCTTCTTCGTGTCAAATTGACATTTGAGTGCAATTGTGGTTCCACAAATATTTTGACAGAGCCGATACTTTTATGTTACAAAAGGTCTTAAGGCTTAACACTTCACTGAAACATATATAGTCTTTTTCATTTGTGATATTTCCACAAATATTGTCTTTTCTAACCTATCAGGCAGATTTGGAGGAGGGTGGGGTTTGTAAGTGGTGTTCTATTCAAGGGAGCAGGAAGTATTTCAGAGTTGTCCTTCAGAAGAGGCGGATTATTCTGGTTAAAACATTGTAAGATACAGAAATAAGAATATATGACTAGGTCCAGAAGGTTATTTATCTCGAACTACATTTAACGGGCCAAACTAGTCCCATGCTCATTGAAGCATTCAGCTGTGCACATCACATATGAGTAGCTCCACTGGGTGAAGAGTGATGGGTATGAGTTTGGTGTTTCTGGTTTCTGAATAAGTTGGAACATTTCTTGGTAACTAATTAGCACAACTTCTTCATCATCTTCTCCCCTTATGCTTATTCCTTAAGCAACCCCATATTTCCCTTCAAAATTTAATTCAGTAGTAAAATAAATAAAACGTTTTAATTCTCCAAAGAATTACATGATGCGATATAGTTAAAATAAGAAAATTAATAAAGAGTACACATCATAATATGATTCATAACTTAATGCTTTTTTAGTATTGTGATTTAATTGAGACACATTTTTACTGAAAGAGAATTGCAGAACTTGTACCTTTAACATGTTACTAATAGTATCAGATTATCTACTGACATTATAAATATGAAAGAAATGATACGATTGTCTCATTCCCCAGTCAATTATCTAAAATGGAAACCTGTGTCCCCTCCCTGTTCCTGCTTCCAGGGCCCTGAATCCTCCCTCACCTGTTCTATATTTCATTTCCATTGAGTAGTCCCATTTTAACATTCTGTAAAATTTACTTTTTTTACAATATTTGTTCTTTGTTTTCTACCCAGGTCACCCCACCTCCCTATCTGAGTTCTGAGAAAGCAGCCATCCAAAGCTATTTCCTTCCAGTGCCTAGGAGGGAGAGTCTTCCTTGTTGCACTTCTATACACCATGCTCAGGGTTGGCCTTACTTAGAAGGTGATATCTGGTAAATTGCTTGATAGAAGCAAGAAGGCTAGTCATGCAGATATTAAATATAGGGAATAGGAATCAAAAACTGCAGACTTTAGGTGGGGGGCTTGTATGTTGGAATGGTGGCAAGGATTTCAGTTACCCCGGGATATAGTTAGTGAGAGGCTGGGCACAGAGAGAAGGTGGCACGTAGCAGAGGGTCTCGTGGGCCCATATGATGGTTTTGTTGTTGACTCTGAGTGAAATGAGAAATATTGATGTGTTTTGAACAGAGGAATGACATGAGCTGACTTATGCTTTCAAGCTGGCACTCAGTAAATATCGAGTTGAATTGAACTGCATTGATTTTGAGGGAAGAAAGCTACAGCTCTTGCAAGTTCTGCAAGTTATCAGACTCTGATATATGACAAAAATAAAAAAAAGAGGTTATTGGGAAATATGTCTAGAACAATGGAATAAAGTTAATTTATATGAAATAGTGACCGCGGGTTAGAATGTTGACTTTTCCTTAATGATCTAAAAGTGATTTCTCAAGAGAACTTCAGTGGAAAAGTGTACACACACTTGTGCCCACAGCTTTACATGGAAGGTTAAAGTAGTTGATATTTTAAAAGGAAATTTGCAGTGGGAGTTCAGCTACCTAAGAATAGACCCATGTTTACAGTAATGCTTAAAGGATTATTCTTTTTCTTTGGGGATATTTTAAAGTAGATACTAATAGATGCGAGCTGTTGATGACAATACAGAAAAGGTTTGAGAATTGCAAGAATAGTTACAAGAAGTCAAAATCTGTGCCTCCTTTTTATGCTAAAATTCTTATCACATGGTGATGTATCAGAATTATACTTATAAATTTAACATTCAACAGATTTTATTTACTCACAGGATGTTTTCTACTGACAGAAACAAAATATAATATGTTCACTAATTTGGATAGGAAGTTGGGATTTTCCTGTGATGAAAAATTGTTATTTGGTCTGTGATACCTACTTTTAATGCATTTTTAGGAAACAGATTTTAGACTCCACCCAGCCTCCCTGCTGTCTGCGCTGAGAGCTGCCAGCTATTCCCAGAAAAGTTCTGGAATTATCGGTGACACTAGTACAGTATATCAACAAGGAAGTAGACAAAAACAGAAGCATGCTTCTATAAGGAACACTGGGGTGGTAAAACAATGTTTTCCTAAAGGGAAAGAAAAAAAGAAAACATGACAGTGGAGGAAGAGTGTTTTCTTTTCAGGCTTCTCAGAGAGCATTTAGCCAGAAGCTGAAATAGTTGTGTCAATACAAAAGTTTAAGCATTGTAAGTGTAATCTCTGAAGGACCAGTGGAAGAGAGTAACAAAACACACACAAGAGGAATCTGAATGATCAGAGACAAATGGATATACTATCTTGTATGTTATTTTGAGGTTACCAAGACATTCTTAAGGAAAATTGACAAACACTGATTTTAATAATAGTGAAGGAATTTGGAGATAGTTTGAGAATTTTGTGATTTCACTCATTCACTCAGAAATTTATATTAATAGGACAAGTTAGAACTTAACTTCTATTAGTAGTATATATAGGAACCTGGAGCAACTCTCTTACTGAGGACAAATAGAGATGTTTGATATATATTTTTTGATAAAAATCTGATATAATATGTATATAATTCATCAAGAACATTCTCATATTAAAGGAATTCTAGACACCCTATCTCAGAGACCCATGTCACATAATATATGGCTATAACAGCATGTGTATTATTAACATAGAGGTAAATATACTTAAAGAGTTCTAAAGTCTTTTTACTGGACAGGGATAGATAAAAGTAAAACTTTATATTAGTCTTTGACTATTAATGAAGTATGGTGTAATCTTGGGTAACCATTAAAACAATCTTAAATGTTTAGCTATGCCGGGGAAATAGAACAGTAAAAAACACACAGTCAGATCATAAAGGAAGCCATGACAGGAGGTTAAAAAAAAGATAACATATCTGGAATAATTGCAAAACAAAGAGTAACATGGAATTTTTAAAAATCTGAGTAATTATATTACATGTCATTGGAATAGCTCTAGAAATAGAAGCAAGATTGTCAGGCTTGAGTATAAAAAAAACTACATGCTGCTTATAAGAGACACATAAGGTATAAGTTTTTGGACAGTTTGTCCATGGCTGGAAAAAATTAACACCATATAAGAACCAGAATATACCTGATATCAATCTAGGAGTACCAAATAATATTTAATGGCAGGTAGGATTACTAATGATAAGAGAGAGAGCTAATTATGATAAAAATTTCAATTCACAGGGAAGCAATAGCATCATCTATCTATATGAAATTAATAACATTTCCATTCAGTATAATAAAATAAAAATGAGAGTCAAATCCTAAATCATCTAAATACATGTAAGCATACTTCTCTTAAAAACTGAATGAACATGAACAGAATTACAGAGCAAGGAAACAACTCAAATGACATTTCTGACATATGTAAAACACCACAAAGAACAGCACAATATACAGACCCTTTTTAAGAACCTAAGGGTTATAAAGAAACCCTATTAATATGCTGGTCTCATGAATCAAGTTTCAACAAAATTAAAACAATTGAATTATACAGAAAATATCCCCTGACCATAGTAGAGGTAAGTTCGAAATTAATAATAAAAATAATAATATAGTCTTAAATGTTTAGAAATTTTAAAAACACACTTTAAGTAATAAGCCAAAGAAGAAAATGTAATGGTAATTAGAATATTTTTTAATTTAAAGATAATAAAATACCATATTTGTAGGATGATGCTAAAGCAGTCCCTAGAGGAAAATATTCAGCTTTAAAATCATATAAAAGGAGAAATGCTAAACATTAATGATCTTAGATTCCATCTCAAGAAAATAGAGGAAGAACATAATTACACTCAAACTAAATAGAAGACAGGGAATTGTAAAGATAACAAATTAATTGAATAAACAATAATACTAATGGTATTTCAATTTCCTCATTGGCTATGAGTACTAGATAGTGATTCTGGATTCTCTGGCTGCTACAACAGCTGGTTATTAGATAAAACAAAATATTTAATAAGAAAATTTTAACATAATAAAAATATGATGAGACCTAAAACAAGAAAGAAAGGAGATAGCACTGTATACATTATAGGATGCCACTGAACAAAGCTGGGGTAATTAGAACTTCAAAAATAGAAATACCTGCAGTTTGTTTAAACACGGCCAATATATGATGCATGAGGTCATACTTTTGCATTAGTACAAATTGTTCAGCTTTAGAAGATTCTATGAAAAGAAGTCACTATCTGAAAATCACAGTGGAAAATACTTTGTCGTTTCTGCATGACCTTTACCCCAGACCTACCAAATAGTCAATGAAAAATGTCAGAATTACAACTTCACTATTTTAGAATGCCCAACTAAATAATATTTCAAGGAAATGATCACAAATGTCTGTTAAAATCAATGGGTAATAAAAGAAAAAATGATAGTGAATTTTATAATGGATGTGTTAGTCTCCAAATGCCTGAAAATACTGATTAATCTTCACATCAAAAAATAGGGACAGCCAAACATTCTATGTTTACAATGTATTATATCAGGGCTTAAAAAACGGTGACCACTAATTATTCTTGCCAAATTAAGAAACTGAATCTGATCAAGACTCTAGATATAAATTGTACTTTACAATAAATATGTGGGTCGGAAAAACATGTTAAGTACCACTGAGGAAGCAATCGGCAAAATCCAAAATGTGTAAAGTTGATCTAGTGTCTTCATGAAGTAAATTAAGAAAAATAAAAATGTGAGGGTGGGTATAGACTAAGGGATGTGTTTGGATTACAATTCAAATGAATCAATCATCAGAGATAAGTAAGTATATATTTATTGGAGGAAATATATTGGGGAAAACTGAGGGAAACCGAATAGCAGATTTGTATAATATTAGATCACTACTATTAATTTGTTCAGGTGTAAAACTGGAATTGGGTAATACTTCAAAATAGTCGCTGGAGGGGGTGGGGGGAGTATAGATAAAATAATATTGGCTACGTGTCGGTAACTGGTGAACCTGATAGATATGTGGGGATACACTGAACTATTATTTTTACTTTTGTAAATATTTAAAATTTTTTAAAGTTTCAAAATCAGTCAGTGTATTTCACTAGATTAACAAAAAAAGGAAAAACCACATGATGATCTTGATAGTTGCAAGAAAGTTTATGGTATTAAAATTCTAACAATGAAAAAGTGGAAATCATGAATCTTCAAAATATGTACCAAACGCTGCAGAAAATGACTTGCCAAATACTGAACTATTGACAAGATGCTCACTATTTGTATTTGAATTTACTGGTGTTGCTGGAGAGTGAAGTAAGTCAAAAGAAAGAATACAAAATGAACAACAACAGAAAGACAAAAAATAAAATGTTAATTATTTGAAGGCATTTTGTTTGATTACATGGAGAATTCAAAATATTCTATGGACTCTTAGTTAATAAGTGAGCTGAGCAAAGTCCTCAGATGCGAAATTATTATATAGAAATCATTTACATTTTTATACTAGAATTAGCTAATAAGAAAATACAATTTTACCATTTACAGCGCCATAAGAAACCAAATTTCTAGGAACAAACACCTTAAAAAATGTACACGATTTCTTCTCAGAAAAGGACTCCGTTTTGTAGGGAGAAGAAGGCAAGTAAGTGGAGGAATGTATTATGCTCGTGGATTGGAAGGCTCCGTGTTTAATTTAAAGAGCCAATTGTTCACACAAAAAATACTCTAGAGATTTAGCGTTATACCAAATACCAAAGATAAAGCCCAGGAAGTCATTTTCCTCCAAGCAGAATGCCATGTTCCCATGGCAGTGAAAGGAACCAACATTAGGTCAGACAGTTAAAGAAGTACAACAAGTGGAAGACATTTTTTTCTAGATATCAAAAGTGATGATGGACCTGCAGCATTTAGCAGAGTATGATATCAATGCAAGGATAGAGGAGCAGTAATTAGGCACAGGAGAGACTCTGCGAGGACACACCACACACACACACATACACATAAACACACGTACTTAATCTTGACAAATGCGGCTCCATGGACCAGTGAGGAAAGAGCACTCTTTTCATTAATTGGTACTGATTAATTCTAAAAATATAATTTCTGATGCTTTCTTCATACCGTTCCTAACCTTAATTCCAAGCTGACTATAGATTTAAATTGTAAAAGACCTCTAAAAACTAACAAGGGAGAATAACTTTTTGTCTTTGGAGTAAGATTTTTTTAATTGTCCATTACTACTAGTACAAGGGAAATAAATGCTCATTTGGAGCACATTAAAATTAAGAACTTTTGTTCATTAAAAGAGACAGTCAAGAGAGTGATAAAGCAAGCCTTTCTTTGGAAGAAGATAGATAGATAGATAGATCTATCTGTGTGTGTGTGTGTATATATATATATATATATATATATATATATATATATATATATACTCATGTACACAACTAAAGCTGTTGCCCAGAGTATATAAAGATTTCCTAAAAATTAGTAAAAAAAAATCTTTTCAATAAATAAATGGACACAATCATCAACAAAGTACATTAAAAAGACAGTGTCTAAATGGCAAAGGGCTCAATCTCATTAATAATCAGGTAAATTAAAAAAGTTAAAAGGGCACCAGTTGAAGAACCATACTATGAGTAGCTCAGAGTAGAACTGTTTCTTCTATTAGTGATCTTAAAATGTACCCTACAGCATCTGGGTTCATTCAAGTTTTTATAAACAGGTGAATTATATTTTGATTGTGGATGGCTTATTCTGCATCCGTGCCAAGGTCAGATTTGAAGATGACACAGTTAGATGAAGAAGAAAATAGAATGCTGACTGCTGTAGATGATAATCTGAATGAACGATGAGGAAGGTCTTAACCTGGTGAGGAAGGCGATTTGGAGTTAACAGAATAAATATTTATCTCAGGGTTCACATACTCCCTTTCTCCTTCCTAAAGGGAATCGTCTGACACTTTCCCATCACTAGGCTGAACCTTATCTATCGGGAGAAAAAAAGACATCAGGCACATGAACCAAAAGACCCACAGGGACAAAGGTTAATTCAAGGCTACCTGGGTATGAAAGGAAATATACATTAGAAGTGAAGGGGGAAGGTACATATGTAGCTTTCTAGGTAAAGAACAAGTGTCTCCGTTACAGCTTCATTTGTTTCACCTTTCAGTTTCATGGTTGGGATTAACTGCTTAACCTCTTTCTGTAAGACAGATGACCCTTCTGTTTCTGTAGGATGTATGTTGTCTTTCTATGCATTTTCTGCCAGCAGCGTCTAAATTCTGTGTGACTCCCACTTTCTCTTTATTTTCCCACAGTATACCTTTCCTACCAGGATGAAATTTTTATCAGGATAATAAACTGTAAAATTGAGGTTTAAGCTAAAATAACAACAACAATAATAATGATAAATCTCTTCTGACCATTCGTGTTGTAAGAGGGTCAAACATTCTGTTTCCTCTTCATGTTGTGGCTCAAGGCTCTGTGTTTGTCTAGTTTCCTCACGCTCTCAAAACTCCTGTCCAAAGGCACTTCAGGAAGCAAGCACATGGCCAACCAAAAACTTGCGATTGATTTGGTGTCTTTGGAGCAGAGGAGAGCATGAGGAAGTACGACAAAGACCCTCACACTCTGGGCTGGGTGGGCAGTTCAGGAAGGTGTTTGCCTGATATTCAGTTGGGCGTGCCTCCACCAGGGTGCTTATTTCATATGTATCCAATCATGAGTGCTTCCTTCCCTTATATAGCACTATGTTATCTAGACCTTTGTGCTCTATGGTATGCATTTTGTGACTTTAGTCCTATTTTTCAAATCAATGTCAGGGATAAATGTCAGTTTTTCACAGAGACATCCAGAATTAGGGAATTAAGGAAGAAGAGTTTTACTTTAGATTTGGTATCAAAATGCTATAAAAATATCTTAGAATAGTGGTAAGTATCATTTTATAGATACTATTCAATTTCTTCAAAATTGAATCATGAATTCTTAAAGTCATAGATAAAACCATATCAATTTATGGCCTAAAGCATGCATAAAAGATAAGTAAAAATTATTTTGGCTTTTCAAATTTAAAAAACGTGTCTGTATTTCACAGTCTCCTCTGAGGTGGTGGTGGTGTTTTTTCTTGTTTTATCTCTGATTTCATTTCAATGGCAAGGTGAAACTTTTTTTTTTTTTTGTCTTCCTCCCTCCCACCCTCCCTATCCCACCCCTCTAGGTGGTCACAAACCACCGAGCTGATCTCCCTGTGCTATGCGGCTGCTTCCCACTAGCTATCCACCATACGTTTGGTAGTGTATATATGTCTATGCCACTCTCTCACTTCGTCACAACTTACCCTTCCCCCTCCCCATATCCTCAAGTCCATGCTCTAGTAGGTCTGTGTTTATTCCCATCCTACCCCTAGACTCTTCATGACATCTTTTTTTCTTAGATTCCATATGTATGTTAGCATATGGTATTTGTTTTTCTCCTTCTGACTTACTTCACTCTGTATGACAGACTCCAGGTCCATCCACCTCACTACAAATTAACTCAGTTTCGTTTCTTTTCATGGCTGAGTAATATTCCATTGTATATATGTGCCACATCTTCTTTATCCATTCATCTGTTGATGGACACTTAGGTTGCTTCTGTGTCCTGCCTATTGTAAATAAAGCTGCAGTGAACATTTTGATACATGACTCTTTTTGAATTATGGTTTCCTCAGTGTATATGCCCAGTAGTGGGATTGCTGGGTCATATGGTAGTTCTCTTTGTAGTTTTTTAAGGAACCTCCATACTGTTCTCCATAGTGGCTCTATCAATTTACATTCCCACCAGCAGTGCAAGAGTGTTCCCTTTTCTCCACACCCTCTCCAGCATTTATTGTT
This sequence comes from Kogia breviceps, assembly GCF_026419965.1. Classification (NCBI taxonomy): domain Eukaryota; kingdom Metazoa; phylum Chordata; class Mammalia; order Artiodactyla; family Physeteridae; genus Kogia; species Kogia breviceps. The sequence goes on along the minus strand of NC_081324.1, from coordinate 6,068,041 downwards.
TCTAGATTTTTTGATGATGGCCATTCTGACCGGTGTGAGATGATATCTCATTGTAGTTTTGATTTGCATTTCTCTAATGATTAATGAGGTTGAGCATTCTTTCATGTGTTTGTTGGCAATCTGTATATCTTCTTTGGAGGAATGTCTATTTAGGTCTTCTGCCCATTTTTGGATTGGGTTGTTTGTTTTTTTGTTATTGAGCTGCATGAGTTGCTTATAAATTTTGGAGATTAATCCTTTATCAGTTGCTTCATTGACAAAGGTGAAACTTTTGTGGTGTTTCTTTTCTTCCTTCTACTTCACGAAGAGTGCATTCTCTTTAATCCGTCATTTCCCTGTGTTGTTTGTTTGCTTTTTAGTATATAGTGGGCATGTGTGCCCCTTCCTTTCAGAGGGATGCCAGAAACATTTTTCAAAGACAAAGAAAGCATTTTTTTAAAAAAGACGGTAAGCCTGAATTATTGATAGGCTCACTCATTCAAAAGGGTTGACCAGGGTGACTGTGGTTCCTGTCTGCTTTCCTCTGGGTTCTGCCTTAGGGCACACCTTCTGCCCATGGCTCTGTACCCTGCCAAGAACACCAGGCTTGTTCTTTGCTCCTTTTCCCTGCCAGGTGATTTTTGAAAGCTTGACTGTTTACTGGTGCAAAGCAATGACCCAAACAGAGCACAAAACCCAATGAAGATAGTCTATGAGGGGGCCTGGCGGTACATGATTGCTGGCTGCAGTTAGGACATGGAGAAAAGAAAACAAAGCATCTATTAAGAAGTAGCTACAGGAGGAGCTGCAGAATCGTTCTAAGAATTCTTTTCCTGCGATAAACAAAGGAATGAAATAGATGTCCACAAACTCCATGTTGGTTTTCTTTTTCTTTTTTCATTCTGCACCAAATAATTAAGTAATGATGAGAGAGGGAGAGGGAGAGAGAGTTTTTATGTATTTAAGGAAAGAGACTTTTCTCTTTAAGGTTTGAGTGCTGTGTGTTGGGTGAGGAACATGTCAGGAAGGGAGCGGGCAGAGAGGGAACAGATAGGCACACAACCTCAGTTTTTAAATGAGATTTTGGCAGAAAAATTTTCTGAGATTCTGGTCCTTTTTTGCCTCATGGATGAAGTTAAAGGCTGGGAGAGGATGAAACACTCTGTCACTATTTTCCCTAATGTTCATAAACAGGGTGTTCATATTTTTCCCTTACCAATCATGGAGCAAGGAGGAAGGCATCCTAGCCATAGGTCACAGGATGGGTCATATAGTGACCCAGAATCTGTCTTTTCTCTAAGCCCATGAGGCTGAGGGAAAGAAAAATATGTTAAGATTAATATTTGCCAGACAGAATCCAATTTCATTGATTCTTCGTGTACTTCCAAAGGTGCATAGAAATAGTTAATCATTTCTATGGCCATGAAGCTATGCCAACGACAACAATACTATCATTTGTTTTCCTAATATCATCTTATCCTTACCTACCTGAGATGAAGTACATTCAACAAGTAGCACTATTCTTGGAAAATGAATATATTGTTGCATTTGATTTGCTATTTTTCCCTTTAGGATTTTGAGCTCAAGGTTAATATAGTAAGTGGAAATATATTAAACAAACTGAAGTTACAGCTTTCCCAAGGAATTCCAATTCCGTAAGTGTTAACTAACCATAAAAATAAGTTAAACTCTAGTTTATAACATACAGTATGGAGAGGTAAAATATGAATATCTTAAAAATAAGAAGCATTGATAGATGGATATAGGATTGGGTAGGTATACGCGCAATAAACAGAACTGTACCAACTGATTCTTGCAGAAGTTAGGTAACGCCCCATATCCGCATTCACTGTATACTTGCAAATTTTCTACATTTCAAGATTTTTATAATGAAATACAGGAAATTAAAGTATAATGTGTACTGAATAATACACTCTGCTTCATTATAGGTTCTTACAAGTGAAACAATAAATATTTTTGAATCCGCATAAATGAGTGGCTTTCTATAACCTCTTTTAATAATATTTCATCTAACAGTTGTTTAAAAGAAACCCACTAAGATCATGGATTCCCTAATGACCCCTTTGGAGATCAAAAGCGTGCCGCATTGTGTCAGGTGAATTCTTAATGGCAACAACTTTCCATAAACAGAGAAACTCAGTCATGGGGGCTGCCATTCTGAGGAGATTTCTTGAGAGAATTTGGGAGGAAAGTACTTTGCCGGGAACTTGTGTACTCTGATTCATAAAACGTTCCCAGGATTCCTGGTTCCAACCCAGTTTGGTAAACAAAGTGGAAAAGTAGTGAACTCAAATGATCTTTCAACATGCTTCGGTAAAGTTGCATTTGTAATCTAAAAAGAGAATATTTCTTTCAAATATTTCCTCTATCTGTCACCCACTAAACATGGAGCTTTGATAGATAGAATTTTAAACTATTTTAAACTATGACTTCCAAAGATTGGATAAGTAAAAATGTGGAAAATGTATTTTGGTAACAGAAACAAGGTATAATAGGGAAATCTTAAATTTCTTAAGTATGGTTTAAGGTTTATATGTTTTACTATTTTATAAACCCGCATGATAATTTACAAAAATATGTAGAATGAACATTCAAAGGGTGAATGAGTGCAATGACCAGATTTTAAAGCAGTTTCATAAAGTAATGGCTAAGAAAAGAGATCCCACCCCAAGTTCTGTGAATATATAAACTATCTTCTTCAAAGATAATGTATAGTGGAAACGGTTACAGCCTGTGTGCAATCTTGCAGAAGGCTGAAAAGAAATGCGCTGGCTTCAGGAGCTGTTTGTATTGTGTGAGATGTCCACCAACAACTTGCATTGCCATTGCTAGGGGCTTTCAAGAGAAATGTCACTCCTCACAGCAAGTGATGAGATTTGACATATGACATCAAAGCATCATTAAAACCACACCTGCTGCAGAAGAGGCTGTGTCTTTCAAGAGATTTTCAAGCAGAAAAGGTTACACTGAATATCTGAAAGGCTGAGGCTTATTTCTTTTCTTTGCAGACAATTAAATGCTCTAAAGAAGAAAGTAAATTTCACAAATTTGTGTAAGAAAAAAATCTACTTTTGCAGTATACCTTTCTTAAAACAACTTTATGAAGGAAACACTTTTTTTTTTTTTTTGCATTACTAGAACATACAATATAACCTAATACAACTTATTCACAAGTATTGATTTCTGTGAGAAAAGTTTTGTCAGGAGTCAGGAATCATAGGACACAGGGGCCTGAAAATGTCATGGTTCTGCTCTTTGGGAAAAATCTACTTTTTAAGAACTTTTCACCTCTGTTCTATATATTCAACTCTGGAAAGGAAGGTGGTGTAATTTATTGAGCATTAACTCTATGGCAATGGTTTACATGTTTTATTCTCTAGTCTTACCTGTTGATGTATATAGGTAAAGAAACTATGTCAGGGTGGTTACATAATTTTTTCAAGCTCATACAACCAAAGTGGCAGAGCTGGATTTTAAGTCCGAGTTGGTCAAATGTAAAAAGTTTGTATTCTCGTTTCTTTAGGCGAATGATATTCTCTATGTTCCAGATTGGATTGTATGTATCTGGCAAAGGAAAATAAGTGTTGGTCTCTGAGCTCACATATTTTATGATTAGTTTGTGAGATAGGGCATATTCATAAAAGAAATAAAAGAAACATGGTGTGGCATCTGTTAAGCATTAAATAACTAGTACAGACAATATGCACCACCCCATCCAATATAGCACAATGAACAGGCACTGAGGAAAGGCTCCTGTAGGGCGTGGAACTGACATGGGATCAGACAAATCGGAAAGATTTAAGTCAGAAGCTAGAGGGACACATAACAATAAGAACACTGTGAGCAGTATATATGCATTTTTAACTTTAATGGGAACAGTCAACTGAGACCTTGAGTTGGCTTCTGTTTCTGCTCCGTAGACTGACATATATTTAGTCTCTCGCTGTATCTCCAATGCTGATGAATTGTCCTCATAATCAGCCTCTCTCATCTCAACACATGATTTACAGACATGACAAATATTTTTACAGTAAAATTTTTGTACTTTTATCATGCTTTCATCACTGGGAAGAAATGTTCATATGTCATTAAGGAAACATATTGTGTTTCCTACAAACAAAAAGTCACATAATTTTCCATGTGAAATCAAATTTTAATTTTTCTACATCCAAGAAAGAAGGAAGGATGCCTTTAAAAATACGTCCCAAAGAGCAAATGGCAGACTGTGTAATGAAGGGTCAAGTGAAAGGTCAGCATGACGAAATGCATATCCCAAACTCTGTATTTCAGAACAAATGTGGAAGGAACACTCTCTGTGAATCATTTAAAGTATTGGGTTGGCCAAAAAGTTCGTTCAGGTTTTTTGTAAGATGTTACAGAGAAACCTGAATGAACATTTTGGCCAACCCAATACTTTATTTGAGGATACACACAGTTTAATTTTAGTATGTATTCCATCACTTAAAAGTATGTCTGGAATATTTATACAGATAACATGCTAACTACTAGACACAAAGTGAGTGAAAATAGTCATATTTTCTGCTGAGTGGAAACAAAGGTGAGTGACAGATAGTAAATGTTAAAATCCCATCAGTAAATGTAAATTTTAAAACGGAAAGGTTTTTGGAAGCATACAAGAGAGGATTCTATAACCAACAGGGACCTACTGTATAGCACAGAGAACTATACTCAGTATTTTATAATAACCTAGAAGGGGAAGGAATCTGAAAAAGAATATATACAAAAAATGTGTGGGGGGCATGTGTGTATACATGCATATACATACATATAACTGAATCACTTTTCTGTACACCTGAAACTAACACAACACTGTAAGTCAACTGTGTGTCTATTAAAAAAAAAAAGAGTTCTGAATGTCTGGATTTAAATAAACTAAAATTCAAGAAAAATGATAAAAATCACTCTGGGAGAGAAAACAAACATCAGTTTCCCAGTTCACGATGGAGAACAGGATATTTAGAGAAATGCGAGACAATCATTGGGAAAGAAGAGAGAGTGGTGGGCAAAGTGCAGGGTTCTTGGGCTCCAGAGGCTGCAGGGCCGGGTCGTGAACAGCGTGATCAGGAAGGGTAGACATGCTGGGATTACAATTCCTTTTCAGTGGGTGGCTAATAGAGTCACATTTTATTTTATCTTTGCAAGCAGTCCCTCTGGCGTCAGTGTGGACAGTGGGCGGGGGTGACTGCGGTCCTGGTGTCAGAGCTGAGAGCTGATTGGACGCCCGGGACGGCATGCGGAGAGGGTGGTGCGTTCTGGAGCCAGAAGGGAGGGGCTTGTGCTTCCCGAGCTGCAGCCCTGGAAGTGAGAGTGATGGAGACGGCGCGTGCAGAAACCCTGGGGGGATAAACAGAAAGTGACTCACGTGGGAAGGTCATGGCAGGTTGGGGCAGAGGAGGTTCAGAGCCACACCAAGGAGATGGTTTTGAGGAGAGAGTCTGCCCAGCTAGTGATTTTATTCCCTGCCCTCCACAGTGACCCGGCTGGAACTTTGTGTGTCTTGTCACCAATGAGAACAGGAAAAACAGTGCACACCTTAGGTTTTAACAAGGCAGTGGCCCCCCTCACATGCCTCCAGGGTTCCCCTTAGGAAACCCCTAAGGGCTCCTTCCTGCCCCAGGGCCTCTGCATAGCAGACAGTAAACAAGGCACAGTCTCAGCGCAGGAGCGGGTGTGTGCCATGCAGGGCTGCAGTCAGAGCCAGTGTGTGGGGAACTTCTCTGGCTGCAGGGGCCCCTGGGATGAGGACTGGAAATCAAGAATCGCCGAATCTCAGCTGTGGGGGAATAGGCTTCTCCCCCGCCCTCCTCGGGACACCACTCCTAGGCTCCTGAATTCGTAAAGAATGACAAAATGGAGAAAATGCAGTTTGGCTTTCCCCATCTCCCCAGCCACTCCCGCCACCCTGTGAATATATCATCGGCCAATAGGCCTGACTCCTGAAAGGGAAAAATAAGATCACAGGCACACACGTCTTCAAAGTCTAATTAAAGGGGGTAATCAGTTGTAAACTCTGACTATTTAGCTGAAATTTAATTGAAGACATTACCCAATTTATATTTATTTATTTATCTTGGCTACACCAGGTCTTAGTTGTGGCACATGGGATCCTCCTTGCGGCATGTTTAGTTGAAGCTTGTGGAAAACAGGACCTTATTAATGCAAAAAACGCAGATAGGTAATTTTTCTGAAAGTAAATCATGGAAAAAAGTAAAATTCATGGAACCGACATACGCAGTATCCAGGGAGGAAGGATTTGGGATACAGACTGGAGCTGTCTGGTTGCTGAGATCAATTTGTTTTTCTTGGGAGTCCAAGACATTTGGTTATTTGAGCCTGAGGCCTGTACATATGTGAATTGTGTGCTTACGCCCTCACCCCTTGCCTCACTTCTCTGCTTCAAGTCTGTAGAGAGAGCTCTGTACTCTCTCTACATATGTAGATTTTAGGCAGAGAACATGCTAGAGGAATAGTGTGACTGGTTTATTGTTGGGTCTCTTTATCTTTGTAACAGAGAGAAAGGCATTTTCGATTCAGACATCAGTCTCAGAGTCTTGGCTAAAGTGACTCTTTTCTGACTCAATCAGGCTCCCCAGCTCTCTGAAAAAAAGGCCAGATTTTAGATCTCCACAAATTAATTTAGGTGATTAGCTCATTGCCATTCTCCTGGGAGACAAGCGTTACTTTTTCCTCACCTCTCTTGGTTGACATCCACTGGCATTGGACTATGCAGCATATTTTTGCCTCTCTTCATGCAGGAGGTAATGACTGAACAATACTTTACGGGACAAATATTTCTTCTAAAGAAGTTATCCACCTTAAATTTTCTAGAATATTGCAGCCAATATCATTTGGGAAGAATCATGAAAGTAAAATGAGGTTAACTAACTTGATTAATCTTTTATAAATTAATCGCTCTACTGCAAAGAAAAGAGCTTTGAGTTCACTAATATTTTTTTATCATTAAGAAATATTGGTGAATTATGCTTCTGGCCAAGATGGAGAAATAGAGACTGGATTTACTCTTCTGCCTGGAACAACCTAGAACATTTTTTTTTAACGTATAAAATAAAGCAGCCATCTACAACACATTGGACATTAGGCAACAAAGGATAGCTATCCCTGAGGAGCAGAAAATAAAGATGACAAGACCCAGCTGGCTGCCCCCAGAGTCTCCCAGTGTAAGGGCAGAGGAGGCGTTAGTTTGCCGTGGCTGGTGGAACACATTTCCACAGAATTAATGGCTTAAAACAACTCACGTTTTTTATCTTACAGTTCAATATGTTAGAAGGCCAATGTGAGTCTAATGAGCTATAATCACAGTGGCAGCAGAGCTGCATTCCTTTCTGGAGACTCTGGAGGAGAATGTGTCTTTCCTGGTCCTGCTTCTAGAAACTTCCTGTGTTCTTTGGCTTAGTCTCTCTATCTTCATTGTCAAGTCCTCATAATGCTTCCCTATATCCCTCTTTTCTACCTTTATCTTCTCCCAAGGATCTTGTCATTACATTGGTCCCACCCGAATAATCCAGAAATCATGTCACAATTATAAGGCCAGATGTTTGGCAAACTTTTTTCTATCTGCAGACCTTAATCTCTTTACGTGAATAATGGCAAATGTATAGGTAAATAAATGCTTTGTCTTATTATTTAAATTTTGTTAAAAAGTAATTGACCGTTTTAACAAAATTGATATTAACAGTGTAAGAGGCTTTTAGAATGTGTAAAATTAGAATGTATTTATGACGATATTGGATTGGGATTGGACAAATGGAAGTGTTAAGATTCTACTGCAAGTTGTAAGTTCTATTGTAAGATTCGTATACAACGCATTCGTGGAATAAACATATGAAGGAAGACTGATTAGTTAAAGATGTATATTACAACCTCTGCAGAGGGAATGTAAGGTAATATATTGCTCTTTTACTCTGCGTTAATACATTTAATTTTTGATTTACAGTAGAGAATTTTTCAGTTTATGTCTCAGAAGTACGTCTCTTCTTGGTGATAGTATCATGAAAGTGAATTTATCAAGGAACAAATGTTAAACTCATGAATCATCTAGTAGACTGTCCACAATCCTTTTTCTCCAGGAGCTTTATACTTTTCCTTTCCCTTCTTTTCCTCCTCCTTCATGTTATTATTTCTATTATTATTATATATAGGACATCTCCACTGGTACAGAACATCATCTGGGCAGGACTGTATCTATTTTGTTCGTTGCTATATCGCCATATCCACCATTAACTGTGCCTCTCTTATAATAGTCTTTCGATAAATGAATTGGCTTTTATGCCTGCATTTTATTACTTCCGGAGTAACAACTTAGTAACTTTTTATTTTTTTAATATGAATATCTAATTAATTTTTTAAAATGTGAAAGTCAGGGTGAGCAATTATATTTTGTCAGCCACTTAGCTTCTTGTCATCTGTGTACATCTCTCCACTGATGAAGGTTTTCCTCTTTTGCTTATGATGATTAAGTGTGGGGAAAGAATTTTCCATCTTTTATAAAGATGTGTGCATAACTGTTCTAAGAGATCATTTTGTCAAAGCTCAGCTGATAATTGCAGGCTTGTTGGTGCAAATTCAATAATCATATCTCCAGTCTAGCTGCCTCTCTCCTTTACTGCATCTCCCCCAAAATCTTCTAAATGATGCTTAGAGATGCTCCTTCTGTTTCTAAAGCTATTCTCTTCGCCTCTCTCCCAGTGGTTCCTCTTTTCGCTGTTTTTCCTTTGCTGAGGTTTCTTTTTTGACTTGAAAACAGGAATCTAAAGTGGATCAAGGAAGCTCCCTTCAGTTTCAAGTGCAGTCACTCTATGGAAGGGAGGTATGAGACTTAAAAGAAATGGAAAACAGGAGTTTTAAAAGAATATCCCATCTGGGTATTCAGTACTTTCTTCTACAAGATCTTAAAATAATAGATGTATTTATAATTTGATAGAATTGTTTTCATACCTAAGTTTTATGTCTGTCTTTTCTCTGATGTTACTTTCCAGAAAACCAATTGTCCTACATTAGACTTTGAATAAAATTACAAAGTCCATGCCCATTAACTTGGTAATTAAGCTTACCGCTCAATCAGTCCTTAGTAATTTTTGGTTTGTCCTCAGATTGCAGGGGATAAGGTTAGAGAAAAGGGTGACCACAGAGAAAAGTAAGCATTCTGACCCCCCTGAATCATCTCCATTTGGTGATTTCATATCTGTTTTTAATTATTACTGGCAATCATGTTTTCTTGGTTTTACTAAAGAGATTTTATTCCCTTTCCCACTTATAATATGTAATTAATGTACTCCTTTTCTTTGGTGCTCCCCAAATCTATTTTCTCAAGAGTGATATTTTCCCTCAGGATATAATTTCATTGTAGCCTTCGGATCCTAATGTTTTCTGTCCTTCTGGAAAGCTTCTGAGTACTTGGTCCAATTTAGGCTATGCTTTTTGTAACCAGGTCTCCTTTAGTCTCTTTATAAGGGGCTGTCTCTTTCTCAGTTTGTTTTCTTGGTGTAGATGATGGAGCCACGTTTCAGGTGCTCATTTGAAACGACAAGATGACCAGTCCAGGCACCATGTAGACCTTAATGTGTTTCTTTTTTTTCTGGAATCTAACATTGTTCTCTTGACCAAGTCAGCACTTGTCAAAACGTTGACTGAGAGAATTTGACTCCATTAAGGCATTTCCATCAGCACAAAGAAAAAAGGAGAAAGAGAAGGAAAGGAACATCTATTTCGGGTTGTAGTTTATCATATACAGTATATCATACATCTTAGCTCCTTAAACCTACATGTATCTGAATATATTCTGATGAGAAATAATATTAGGCATTAAAAATTTTCTCACTGTGAAGGTAATAGATTCAAAAGGCATGGATATGATGCCTCTATCTCATTCATGGTAGATTTTTCATTTTAATGTAATTTCTTTCCCTTCAGGATGTTACAATTGAAGATAAAATGACTGGGTGACAGGTGTTTTTCCAATGCTCCTTTGCTACTCCAGCTGAGAGATCTCATAAAAATGTCAGCTCTCCACCAGCAAAGCATGCCACACCTGCTTGCCAGGCTCTTTGTGACTACCAACATTTACGTATCACTGTATTCCAAGTCAAATAAATTGATAAAATGCAACTCAAAATGCAGCACGTTGCATCTCTAATGCTTTTAAGGAGAAATGTCTTCTCTCCCAATCTTAATGCAAAATGGCCATTCCTTATTCTGTTCAGTAAAAATATGGCCGCTTCACTATTCAATTTAATTTGGAAAATGGTGCTGAAAACATATTAAGATAATATATATATATATGCACTTAACCAGACAGAGTCTCTCTAATCTACTTTAAGATTGTTTACTAATGTCACAGAATATGCTAAGTCAGCTAAGATTTCATTCTCTGCTAAGGCTTGTACAAATTAATAATTCGTTCCTTCATACAATTTCCATTACAGATGTGAAAAGGTGTGGGTAATAGCAGAAAGTAGCATTAGAACACTGATGTATGCAAATGGTGCTTTGGCTCCTCTGCCTTTCATTTTCATGAAAACTTTTACTTACTTGCCGTCTGAATTTATTATTTATTTTTGCCTCAGCTTTGCTTTCATTTACTGAAGGTTTTGCTCAATATATCAGAGTAACATGAGAAACATCTTCTAAATTGTTGCTTAGGAGAAATTATATTTTTAATAATAATACAAATAAAGATATATTTCTAAAAACTAATAAAAGAGATAACAATGAGGTAAATTTGTTGAGTCTAGTTTTTAAAATTTAAATAGATACTTTACACTCACATTTTAGATCCATGCTTCACCTTGCTCACAGATTCACTAGAAACCTTTTCCGTGAAAGGCTGATATATCCTTTCAGAGTAAAACTGCTAATGTCTCTTGTCATATTATTCTTAAAAATGTATAATGTGTGAGTTTCCATTGCATCTTTTTTTTTGCTAATTAGTATTTCTAGGAAGGGACAAACACCCAGCGTGGACAGTTACTTGTTGTATGTCAACAGTAATAGATTAGGAATAACCTTCTAGAGATATACCTGAAGATGCACCCTGAGTCTGGGTGTCTATGCATGATCAGTGGGAAATGATGTCAAGATCAATTTACTAGCCTCAAACTTTCTAGGCTAAAGTAAAACAAATTTTGTTTTATTCAACCTGCAACTGCAAAATGATATACGTGTTGTAAATACTTTGGTGGTTGCAAATTTCTCAGTAAATTACACTTCTAGAAAAATCAGTACCTGAAGTTGCAAAGGCCCTGGTTTGGGTTGTAAGATCTATCATTTAGTAACACCTATACTTGAAAATGTATTTACTTATTTAAAATTTTTAAAAATTTTATTGAAGTATAGTTGATTTACCATATTGTGTTAATTTCTGCTGTACAGCAGTGACTCAGTTATAGTATAGATATATATATTCTTTTTCATATTCTTTTCCATGATGGTTTATCACAGGATATTGAATATAGTTCCCTGTGCTCTACAGTAGGACCTTGAGGACCTTGTTGTTTATGCATCCTATATATACTAGTTCGCCTCTACTAATCCCACACTCCCAATTCATACCCCCCCACCTGCCTCCCCCTTGGTAACCACAAGTCTGTTCTCTATGTCTGTGAGTCTGTTTCTGTTTTGTAGGTAAGTTCATTTGTGTCGTATTTTAGATTCCACATGTAAGTGATATCATATGGTATTTCAAAATGTTATTGTAAGTTTTGCTCTTACTAAGATACAGAAAATAAGTGAAAATCAAGCATACATATAAGATGCAACTATATTAATGCATGCATGTTAAAAATGTATTTCGTATATTCTTTGATTTTAAAACAAAGAAGATTAATAATTAATTGATATGACTCCATAGTACTTTTGAAATAATCATCTTTCTTCTAGTTAAATTTTGTAGATGCTTTTAGTGTTAAGAAGAGAAATCGTGAGTCTAGTGATAACCAGTATCTTTTAAACAATTCTGTATCAAGGTCTATATAAAAAGAAATCACCAACATAAAGTGAAAGATGTATAATTTTTATGAGCTGAATGCATTTTATATTATTTCTTTCAGACAGCATTATTTAAAGGTCAAAATCAGCATACTCCAAATAACTAAATAGTTCTGGGCAATTAAGTCAAGTTTAATACAAGCTTTGGGAGTAATTACTACTTCTTTATTAGACTACATCAAGGCCACATAAAAGAATAAGATTAATTCCCAGAGATTCTCATATTCTAGTAAAATGGAAAAATTGCCTAATGTAGATAGTTTGTAAGTCTTGGCTTGGGTTTGCTTTATGTCTAAACAAAGATAGATAATGAATTGATTATTAATGCCCTTTATCAAGTTGTTTCGCTGTTCTTATTTTTCATATGCGGTATATTAAGACAGTAGAAGTAGATTCAGAACATTTTCAAAAGCTTTGTTATATTTGTTATATTTACAAATGTCTTAATGTTATAGGTCCATTCTATCAAACGTTTATAATAGACATTCGTATAGGCATAAACATTTGCTTTGATGCATAGGAAATTTGAATTCTAGTTACTCAGTATTTTGTTAATCTCCACTTATCTGATCGTTAGATGGTTATCCTTATATTTAACAGGTGATAATGTAGTATTATTTTAAAAAGCAAAAGAGTTGTTTTTTCACTCAGCATTTTTAAAAATCTTCTTCTCTGGGATAGAATGGGTGATGCTGGATCCGTAAGTTAGAAGAGGCCACATGAAGACCTCTCAGCATGTATATGTGTGTGTGTGTGTGTGTGTGTGTGTGTGTGTGTGTGTGTAGATTAAATATAGGATAACAGTCATCCACCACAAAAGAATTTTTTATTGTTTGGAAAATCAGAAGGAATAATCAAATTAATAGTGTTTTAATACCAAAGAACCTCTGAAACATCTAATTTAAGGGGATCTCGTAAGCTGTTACATTTTCAGCATCTTTAAGCCTTATCTAAAATAAGTGTCATCTATTAATAATTCCTTTACTCCACATAAAAATATTATTTTGCATTTAGATAAACATCTTTGCATAATTTGTATTACAGATCACTATAAAGATTGCAAGACCGGGATCTAAATTACACACTTTTTATGTCTTCTGTTGTTTCTGTATAGTGTCTAATATAAAGATGCCGCTCATGGATATTTATTGGATTAAATATCTATTATTGAATTGTGAAGTATTTTTTTAAAATATTGTTTTCAAGATTAGAAGTGACTGTTGAATTATCAAAATTAACCATTCATTTGGGAATTCAACAGAAAAGAAATTGTGTGTGTATGTTACTGTATTATTTTCCTACACATACAAGTTACTGACTTTAATGTCTATGTGACTGTAATACACATTTGTTAAAACATTTTAGATGTAAGTTATATTGAAGATTTCATTTTCAAGCTGGTGATTTCAATTTAACATGGAAGTCTGTTCTGACATTCAGGTGAAATAAATGCACCAAATTGTGTGTAAAACCTTGGATTAGGCAGTCAAATTCTGTGGCAGTTAAAATAATGCTACACAGATTACTACAGTTCAAAAACTTGAATAGTCTGTTCCTTCCTGTGGACATAGATAATGCAGATATTTGGGGGAAAATCACAATGGTATGCTAGGGACCAAGCGTAATAAATGAAAATAGTCAGGTTTTAATTGGTATATAAATTTCCCAAATTAAAATCCATACTTACAATTCAATTTTCTCAGAGGAAGGCTGTAGTCTCATGGCAGAAAGTTATTTGTTTTGGAGGAGAAGTGTGATTTCTATGAAATCATAGGAATTTTACATTCATTCATTCATTTATTTTTGTTCATTTATTTATTTGCGGTATGTATTACTTTAACAGAAGAGACTCTGAGACTTTATCGTAAGACTCATACTAATAGGGTGAGACATTATGTTTCTGGGATGCCCTTTATTTAGGTTTGTGTTCGTAAACATTAAAACTTTCAAAACCAATTTTATCATCTCTTAAATAAAGGGTTTGGTTTTAAAAGGCCTTCTATCACAGTGATTAATACTACAGACTCTGGACTCCACAGTATACAGCTCAAATCGCAATTCCGCTCATTTTAATTAGGCAAACTATTTAGTCTCACAACCATTGTTTGTATCTTTTAAAATTATCTTTCTCTTAGTTATGTCAATATTATCTACAAAATGTTGATTGCGAGCATTCAGTGTGGTCCTATGAGGATGCAGTAAACACTCCCAAATTATTTTTATTCCATGGTAACTGCTTCCTTTTCCAGCTGGATCATTTTGTGAGGACACACACATTGTAGATAATTATTTACAATGGACTGGTCAGGCACCCAGGAAATATTCACTGTCGACCTCCTTCGACACGGGCCCAAACACCCCCAATAATTGGCACCTGTGGAGTCAAAAATGGAAGTCGATTTAGGTCATTTTCAGCAACATCAATCTCAGTTTTGCTGACTTTCATTGTGTTCTGTCATGTAGACCACCTGTTTCTCATGGCAAAGCCCCACAAAGTTAGTGACTGATAACCCTTGCATGGCCAATGGGTGACACTGAATTTCACGATAAAAAACATATCATCATCCTAAACTGTTCTTAGAGAGCCTGTGTTGGTCCACGTGGCACTGACGCACACTCTGATTCTTCTTACATCTTATAAGCAAAAGGTCTGTTTTCTGTGCTGGGAAATGTGGCCTTAGGTGTCACTATGTTTGCCTGAGTATGAGGGCCAAGGAGATGGAACTGTTGTATGCAATGCCTTTTGGAGTACATAGGGGAACAAAATTTGTTACCTCTAGATGTCTCTTTAGCATGAGGATTATTTTGAGCTAAAAACAATCAAGGCCCCAAACACGTTGACCTTCCCGCTAACTGCCTAAAAGAATGTAGATAGAGAGGACCTGTTCCAGGAAGGAAGCTATCACCCTAGATAACTGTGGTGTGAGCTAGGTGTGTGGACAGGGGAAAAACCTAGCAAAGTCTGCCTGTTAAGATTCCTTTCTGTGTCCCATTGTCTCTGCCAGGCCCAGCAAACATTTACCAAATATTTGCTTTTCCATCTCCATGTCAATTGCCTTTCTCCTTTTGAAGTCCTAAACCACTCCCCGCCAACATCCTGCTTTGTCTTTAGCTGAAGATGGTATTTAAGGTGAGGGTTTCAGCCATTTTGGTGAGTTGCTCAGTTTTCCTGGATCTCTCCCATACACACATGTTGTTAAAATTTGTTTGGTTTCCTCTTGTTACTGTCTCATGACAATTTGATTCTTTAAACCAGCCAGAAGAGCCTAGAAAGGCAGAGGAAAATTTCTTCCTCCCCAACAAGTGTTTATAACAAGGCTTTCTGGACTGCAGCTGAGGTGCTCTAGAGGAAAATCTGGGGCTTTCTATTCACTTTGCACATCTTTCTCTGTCTTCCCCTGGAATTCTGCAAATTACAAGATTGCTTGAAGAAACAGTTTGGGCCTCGTCCTTAGCACTAGTGGGGAATGATCCCATATATCAGGTATGATTTTATATGTGCTTCTCAGGTAACACTCTGTCTGCCTGATTAGTGATCGAAAATGTGCCAGTTTGTACTAAGATAATTTAGGGGAAAATATAAGAATCAAGAAGGCTGAGGGAAGATAAGCATTCTCCTCTCTCCGGTACCAGACTGCTCACAGCCTAGGGCTGAGCCTGAGTTGGACACTGAGGCAGGCTCTTTCCAGAGGTACGGGGTCTGGCCTTGCTGAAGCTTTCTTGGACTGCCCATTAGTCTAGGGCACTTCCAACCAGAACTTCTCCCTTTCCTCTCTCCTTCTCTTGGGGTCAGACTGCAGTCATGGCCTGATGATTCCCTCACCTTCTTTCTCCCTGTTCCCTCTCCATTTCCTGTCACAGGTGTTTCTCCTACTGAAATCATAGCACAGGTAATGCCATCTCTGTTTCTGCTTCTCAGAAGACTGGAGGACTAGCGTAGCTCATCTCCTTTTAATCTTTTAGCTCTGATGAAGTGTTAAGATCATCATACCCTTCAGTTGATGGCCCATTAAAGTTACTGGTCCCTGCAAGTCTCCTCTCTCATTTGATTTTCATGTTAACTTTTATTTCCCCCTAAATCACAATAATACCCCATCAGCACTTTCATCACTAATATCCTGCCATCATTTTATTGCCCTTATGTGTTATTTTGTTTGTTTATGCTCTTTCTAAATGTGCACTTTATTCATGTTTTTCAATTTCAGATTATTTTTCAATTTTAATTTTGTAAACCATGAGTTATATACATTCATGATATTTCGGTTTCACAATATTTATATTTTTTCAGATACAACCATGCTATAATATGTATTTCCAAGTGTTTTTTTTTTTTTCCCTGTTATTCTGAGAATGTTCATCCACCAACTACAGCCTATCGTTTTTACTTTAAGATAACCAGGTTCCCTATAACTTCCAACTACTAAGGTAGTGCTGTAATAAAAATCTTTGCACATGTGCCTCTACAAACAAGGGTGGAAAGTTGTTAAGATACATTCTCTGGAGCAGAATATCTGGTTCATAGTCTATGCATCTACATACTTCATTATCTTCTTGAATTGTGCCCCAGTTTTTACTGCTGTCAGCTCTTCACGAGGATCACAATATCTGCACATCTCTCCCCTAGGCAAACATGATTACTCATTGTAATTTTAATTTACTTTTTCCAGTCACTACTGGTTTTAAGCATTGTTTGACATGCTTGTGGCTTTGTGTGTTACCATCTCTGTAATTACTTGCTTATATTCTTTGTTCATTTTTCCAGTTCAGTTGCTATTTCTTACGTATTCTTGCTAGTAATTCTTTTTAATATATTGCTAGTGCCATGCCTCATTTTTATATATACCCATTATTCTTAATTTTTAAGTAATAAACCCTATCAAACTTTTTTTGTCTTCTATAGTTTAATAAATTCTTCTCTATTCTCAGATCAACACAATTTTCCAATTTTTTTCAATTCCATTTTTAATTAGCTTTCATATATAGCATTTAATTTATTGGTGTTCACCCTTGTGTCTGGTGTTAGGAGGGATCCTACTTATTTTATTTCTTATATTAAGACCCAATATCTCAAATAATCAGTAAGCAATACATCATTTGCCCATATTTTCTCATATTATCTCTTATTTCCCATAGCGTCTCTACCATATTGTATGCTTCCATGTTGGATATATTAGCCTGAGTTTTATCTCTTCATGTTGTTACATAGTTTTATTTGTCTGCTCTTGCACTGATACCTCACTCCTTTAATTGCTGTTGCCTTGCTGTGTTAATCTGTCCAATGCTTTGCCTTCCTTTATTTAATGCTTAGCTTCACAACAGGTGGACTTTTGGCTTCCTTATATGTGTGCTGTATCTTATCAAATGCATTTTTCTGTACCCCTAGTTTTGCACATTGTTTTCTCCTTTTTGCCTTTTAACATGGTAAAATGCATTAATAGATATTCTTATGTTGAACCATCCTTTGCATCCCTGAAATAAACTTAATGTATATTTTTAATTCACGGTTAAAATATGCTATGGGATACTATTTGTGGAATTTTTATGTTTACCTTCATACATGAAGTGAACCTATAATTTTCTTTTAATGTATTAGTTTTTGGGTTTTAGAAATATGATTACACCTGTCCCATTAAGTAATCTGGCCAACTGTCATTCTCTTTCTGTTTTCTGGAAAAATCTTCAAAAAATGGGAATTAGCTGTTTCTTGAATGTTTGGTAAAAATCATATGTAAGCTTCTTTGATAAGGGGACATTTGAGCGATGACTTGAAGAGTCTTAAAAAGTCCACCCTGTGGGCATAACGAAGATGAGCTTTTCATGCAGAAGACAGAGAAAATAGCTAGTGGGAATATAAGAGGGTAATTGGTGTAATAAGTGAAGAGCAAAAAGGCCAGCCTAGCTAGAGCTCAGTGATTTAGAAAGACAGTATTTTGGTGTGAGTGTGGGTATTTTCAAATCACATAGGCATCATAGGACATTGGGGTATGTTGGCTTTTACTTTGCGTGAAATAGGCAGGCATTGCAGGGTTTGGAGGTGGAAAGGGCCATAATTGTCCTTTATTTTAAGGAATTATTTAACTACTTCTCTAAAGTAAACTGTGAGTGAGTGAGCATTAAAAAATGCAGATAACTGCAGGAATGCATTTGAGAAGGGATGGTGACTCAGATTAACCCGGTAGCCGTGCACGTGGTACAAAGTGTTTAAGCTCTGGATATGTTTTCTGAAGATGGTGCCAGCAGGATTTCCTGCAGGATGTATACATTGTGTGAGAAAACAGAGAGAAATGGGGGACCTGGGAAAGTCTTCTGGGGGAACAGATTTGGAGAAGAGTTCAATTTTAATCATGCTGATTGGACATTTGGAGAGAATAAGTTTGATATTTGACCATATTCAAAATTGCAGTGAGAGGGTGATCTGCGTTGACATTCGTATGGAGGGTATTTCAAGCACGAGGGAGAGTCATCACAAAGATCCTGCTGTGGACTGGGGTGTGTGTGTAGAACAATCACGTATGCAAATTCACTGTAGTCAAGCTGGGAGTAGAGTAGCAGGAGAAACAGGAGAAAAGTGGTGTGTGAGGTTATGGAGGAAGATGGAGCTGGCATTCTCAAATCATCAAGTCTAAAGGGCAGATGAGAGGTTTGGTCAATAAACAAACATTAACACAGGGAAAGTAGACAAGATGAAGAGCAGAGGGTGATGCAGCGTCACTCTATATACTGAATGCAAACAAAGCAAAACAAACACGCACAAAAACTTTTAAAGCTCCATTTGGACCCATTCATAGCTAATTCATTCACATCTAGAATCCACACTGACTCAATCTTCCAATATCAGTTGATAGCTGGTCCAGGAATCTGTAACCATTTAAATAAGGTTAGCTTTAGGGTCAAACAAAGTTCTCAGATGAAAGATGATTTGTAGAGGAACTTCGTTTCCATTTTCTGATCGTGTATTTCTCATAGTGGCAGAGCCAGGATCTGAATAAATTGTAATGTCACAGAGACCATGCATATGGATAGTGTTTCCTTTCCTTAATGTAGCCCATTATTTTCCCATTAAACAGCAAATACTCTGCAGACCTTTTTTATTAATCATAACAGTAAATAATATTTTCTTGATGAGATGCTGGAAAAATACTGAAGGAATGCAGGTGGCTAATTGAGGTGCTTCTGTGATTTATTCAAAATGAGGAACTAGCTCTCTGCTTCCTCTCACCCTGCTGCTTTGAGTAACCTGAATAAGACGATAGCAAACAAAATGAGCTGGCTTCATATTAGAAATGTTATCATCTGGAAACATTCAAAGAATGTGTTATTATGCCATCTTCCTTATAATAAGAGTATACTCAGCCAACATGAAGCCTTTCAAGGCTTATATATATTGAGATTATATCAATTATTCTGAAAATATCACTCCACTTTAAAAGTACAATTTAGACAAATTTACAATGAAAGTTATTTCTGTACCTCTTATAGTTAAAAAAAATTATAAAATCTTTGAGAAAGCCACAGTGCAAAGAAATACCTTACCATTTTCACACTAATTAGGAGTAACATAAATCAAGACACCTACTTCTTGAAATTTCCCCCTTTCTTTCTTTTTCTTTCTTTCTTTCTTTCTTTCTTTCTTTCTTTCTTTCTTTCTTTCTTTCTTTCTTTCTTTCTTTCTTTCTTTCTTTCTTTCTTTCTTTCTTTCTTTCTCTCTTTCTTTCTTTCTCTCTTTCTTTCTTTCTCTCTTTCTCTTTCTTTCTTTCTCTCCCTCTCTCTCTCCCTCCCTCCCTCTCTCTCTCCCTCTCTCCCCCCCACTCTCTCTCTCTCTCCCTCTCTCTCTCTCCCCCCTCCTCTGTCTCTCTCCCTCTCTTTCTCAATACATTTTTAGATTGATATTCTCTCCATATGTATAATGTTTTAAACTGAATATACAAGACAAGCCCCTTAAACAATAGGCAAATGAATTGAAACACATACCCGGAGTCATTGTTTGAGCAGGGTTCAAGTTTGGCTACTCACAATATTTAAAACATATAAACAGTACATTTTTAGAGCTGGAATTTGGAAAAGGATATATGGGGGATTCTGACATTTTTAGCCTCCTTTCTCCCCGATGGAAATTTACAGGCAAGGAATAACTCATGCTGTATAAATTTTAAATTGCAATTTCCAAGTAAATTCACTAAAACAACAAGAATTAAAACAAACACAGAAAAATGCTTCTGAAGCACCTCATACATTTTTGGGGCCAGAGTCTAGGATTTGTATTGTAGCAAATGATGAAAGACCAGTTTTTTGACTGGAAATTCATATAAACTGTGACTATAAATATAAACTGTCTTAGAGGTGCCCCTTTGATCCTCACGCCTAGAGGCCTGGGCTGTGGGCCCTCATTAGACTCCTGTTTAATTGAATACATCCAGGAGTTGTGCTGCTTAGAATTTTAATAGCGCAGATCAGATGACCAGAACTTCACAGCTACACGGACGCCCTTGCATATTTTTAACAAAGCTTTTGACAACTTGTCAAAAAGCTGTTTGCTTGTTTGTTTTCTGAGTGAAGAAACTTGATGTTAAGTTACATGAAGCTACTGTGTATGCTCCTGGAGATTCCATAATATATTACCTATCTCCTGAACATGAGTGCACCGATTTGACTCTCAGAAAGAGAGACTTTGTGTGTGACTCTCTTAGCTACAAAATAAAATACAGTGTTTGTTGTAAAGATTGTCTGTATGTAGGACGGCTCTGTGATGTAGTTATAATTATCGGTGTTAGGGTCTTGGGTTTCATTCCTAGCTCAGTTGTTGATTTTTTGTTTGTTTGTTTTTAGTAAGTCGGTACCATTTGAGATTCCGTTTTCCCCAGAGAGTGACAGCATCTATTAAGAAGCTCATGCTTTTTCTTCCTCTCTCACCCTAGTCCCTAACCTGGGACCTGGTTTCTTTCAAACATTTCTGCCTCTGTCTTTGGCTCATACATACTCAGACAGTCCAGGCTCACAGGCTCGGCAGAACTTTTGACATAACTCTAGCTATGCTACATATAATCAACTCCAAATTATGTTGATTCTTCCTTTGAATTTTTCCCTCATCCTTTCTTTCCTCCTCCTCCTTATGGCCGCTGATCTCATCAAATTAAATGTAGTTTATTGTAATTGGGATTACTGAGCATAATTTGTCTTATACTGTCCATCCAGGAACAACACCGCCGACATGCATAACATATTAAGATGATACTGAACTTCTGCTTTGAAACAAATGGCGCTGCTCGCAAAGTCTTCCAGAATTTGAGGCTGATGTGCCCATATAAAGAGATTTTTCTCTCTTCTTATGGTTTTCTTATTTCTCATCTGATTTTGGCATATCAAAATCTCGTATATCTAACAGTCTCATCATTCCTTTCTTTTTTCTAGGATTTATGTTTTTGGAAGATGAATAATAGAATAATGTCGTAAAATGACTTGAATTGGATACTTGAATGTCTGTGTGGGCTCTTGTGGTTAAAGGGATGAAACAGTTAAAACGGATTCACATTTATTAGCATAAATGTGAATTA
Source organism: Kogia breviceps (assembly GCF_026419965.1). Classification (NCBI taxonomy): domain Eukaryota; kingdom Metazoa; phylum Chordata; class Mammalia; order Artiodactyla; family Physeteridae; genus Kogia; species Kogia breviceps. The sequence goes on along the minus strand of NC_081324.1, from coordinate 6,046,466 downwards.
TTAGCTAATTTTAATTATTAGCTAATTATTAGCTAATTTATTAGCATAAATTAGCATAAATGTTAGCGTTTATTATTCTCTGCTCTAATTTCCTGCTTGATCATCTTGTTCACTGATGCGTAGACTCCTTGAGGGCGCGGAATACGTTCAGTGACCTTCGGCCCACAATGCCTGGCGCACAACTGGGCACGTGGTATAGTTTCAAAATTATTTTTAAATGAGAGAATAATATTCAGCTTGATATTTTATCTACTTATGCCTAATCGTGATCTATAGCATATGCGTTCTTACTGCCCTATCACCCTAAGAAACTTTCCATCCAATTTCTTCCCTAACAATGCCTAAATTAAATTGATCTCTAAGTATAGAGAGAAGAGGCAATTTTTCTGTTTTTTTTTTTTTTTTTTTTAAGATTTAGGGAACTGATCTCCTCTTAGGGCACAATGTTAGACCTGAGTGAGGTATTAATACTTTTTTTTTAAACATCTTTATTGGAGTATAACTGTTTTACAGCGGTGTGTTAGTTTCTGCTTTACAACAAAGTGAATCAGTTATACATATACATATGTTCCCATATCTCTTCCCTCTTGCGTCTCCCTCCCTCCCACTCTCCCTATCCCACCCCTCTAGGTGGTCACAAAGCACACAGGTGATCTCCCTGTGCTATGTGGCAGCTTCCCACTAGCTATCTAATTTACATTTGGTAGTGTGTATATGTCCCTGCCACTCTCTCACTTCATCACAGCTTACCCTTCCCCCTCCACATATCCTCAAGTCCATGCTCTAGTAGGTCTGTGTTTTATTCCCGTCCTACCCGTAGTCTCCTCATGACATTTTTTTTCTTAGATTCCATATATATGTGTTAACATACGGTATTTGTTTTTCTCCTTCTGACTTACTTCACTCTGTATGACAGACTCTAGGTCCATATACCTCACCACAAATAACTCAATTTCGTTTCTTTGTATGCCTGAGTAATATTCCATTGTATATACGTGCCACATCTTCTTTATCCATTTCTCTGTTGATGGACACTTAGGTTGCTTCCATGTCCTGGCTATTGTAAATAGAGCTGCAATAAACATTTTGGTACATGACTCTTTTTGAATTATGGTCTTCTCAGGGTATATGCCCAGTAGTGGGATAGCGGGGTCGTATGGTAGTTCTATTTGTAGTTTTTTAAGGAACCTCCATACTGTTCTCCATAGTGGCTGTATCAATTTACATTCCCACCAACAGTGCAAGAGGGTTCCCTTTTCTCCACACCCTCTCCAGCATTTATTGTTTCTAGAGATTTTGATGATGGCCAATCTGACCGGTGAGAGATGATATCTCATTGTAGTTTTCATTTGCATTTCTCTGATGATTAATGATGTTGAGCATTCTTTCATGTGTGTGTTGGCAGTCTGTGTATCTTCTTTGGAGAAATGTCTATTTAGCTAATCCCAGCAAACACAAGTCAGCGAATTTGTGTCTGTGATAATTTCCAGAGGTGAGAAGCCTTGTGCTGCTGATGGATATGATACATAGGAGGGGAGTCACTGAAAACCAGTGGTTTAGGAAAATGGCTTCTGTTCAGCACTGTCCACTGCTCTGCCCATGAGAGCGGCTTGTTCACTATTCAGGCAAACTCCCTGCGTGTGTTCTCAGTGCAAGTCTACATGGAGGATACGAAATACTTAACAAAGGATACAGTATCTGGAAGATTTTGGTTTTCTATATGATTATTCATCAAAAGTCTTTTTTGAATTTCTCTTTGTCAATTTTTAGAGCATATATTTTAATAATTTTGGGTGATGTTATGAGAAACAAAAGAGATAGGGATGCTTTTCCTTGCTGCCTTGAAAATATTTTTGAACTAGATACTGACCAACTATCTCTACTCTTTTGCCCTGTAGCAGCAATATTGGATTTCACAAATGCTCTGTCTCCCTTCTACATAAATCATCAAGTAAATGTGGCACCTAAAATCAGCCTGCACTGTACTAGTGCAAAAAAAAGAACAGATAAATTGGAGGTTTTTCTTTAAAATTTACGTGTGGTTTTCTAAATTATAATATACTTTTCTGCTCTGCATTCCATGCCTTTCCATGGCTTTCCATACTATATCTTCTATACAAAAAGAATCAACAGTTTTTAACTGTGACAAAGTATGAGCTGCTTATCAGAGAAACTACAATCTTGTCATCAAAAACATTTTGGAATTATTGCAGATATTGTGTGATTTTGCTATTTCAGTCCTTTATATATTCTTAATGTGCTTATATTCTGTTAAATTTCGACAGTTTGGAGGCAAATATTTCTGTGACTAAAACAACTGTTACAACATTGTCGTTATGACATCTGACTACTTATAACTAAATATATAAAGAAATTTATACATTAGCTATTTTATTGCTTACATCTGGTATTCTTACAAAAAGAAATTTTAAAACTTTCTTCACAAGTCTTAGTTACTGAGGTTATAAAACCACAGCTCTAAAGACTTGTTAAGTGTTGAAAATATTGTAAACTTACAGTGTATTTTGGAAGTTGATACCACACATACTTAATGGACCTTTCAATAGCATTGTCGCCGTTTGTCAGTACATGTAGCTTTGCGTCCAAAACTTTGCAAGGTGCTGAATTTCTGTGATGGCTCAATTCATGCTGTCAGTGAAAATATTTACTTACCAGTAAGATTTCTGTAGAATCAGGTTGTTATTGGCCCAGTTCTTGATGAGATGTATCTCACAGTATAAACATGGAGCTCTAGAATCTTTTTAATAAAGTTTTCATTTGGTTTCAAGAATAAACTTTCTCAAGTGTTCCATAATAATGATATGGTTTGAGAATGACTGATGATCAAAGTTGATATCTGTTGTGGTTTTTTGTTTATGTTTGTTTCTTAGCTTTGTTTTGTGTGTGTGTGTTTGGTGGTGTTGTGTTTTGTTTTTTTGCTCCGAAGTCTTGTTTTTCCACATGGTAAGCTTTCTGTCATTTTTAATGGCATTCCTCATTTTCCTCTCAGAGCTATGTGAACTTTATTAAGTAGCGATGGGTGTGCTGTGTGGTAAAAGTTTTATGTCTCAGCAAGTAGTTGGGATGGGTGCCATTAGACTTTCTCCAACATTATAAAATTATGCTAAAAACTAAACTAAAATTATACTAAAAATATAATTTTATATAACTCTTTTCTTAGGAAACATCTAATCCAAGCAAACTCAGCTATTGAAGCAAGAAACAAAATAGATGTATATAAATCTTGAGGAAATCATGTTTACATGTAAACTTCTCTTACTATTTCAACTATCCTCTGTAATGACTTTTCTTATTTTTTGCTAAATAAAGAGAAAATCGTTTAAATTATCGTTGGCATAAGTCAAAGTAGGATGTATTCTTGTAGAGCCACCGTCTCTTACTAATGACAATATTAATTGATGCAATGTCCTCAGAATTCAGAGTCTCTGGCCATCGCTGAGCTGTTACGCCTCTTTCAGGATACTGCATTTACCTTGATACATGGCTTTTAAAGCTGATAAAAACATTAATGTGGATTTGATGCTACAGAGGAAATAGCAACAAAAGTAGTTTTAAGCACCCTTGTGTTAAATAACATTGTGCTTGAGAGAGTGCCTAGTACCAACAAAAATGGGAACTGGACAATTCTTGCAATTTTTTTTATGAACAAAGGTTTCAATAAATATTTGACAACTGTGATGAGTTAAATTTACACTCAGTTTATTTAAGATGGCTTTGAAACAGGACATCAGAACACCAGTCATTATAACTGCTTCGAAATAACGCTTCTTCACAACGCAAGACAGCTGGATTATTGAAATTTCAAATATACTTGGGTTTTAAGCTTATTCTCCTAGGTCATAAAATAATATATAACTATATCTACATTTAAGTTAGATTTGTCCCATGCTGACCTACTGCACTGAAATGTCACTGTAGAATTTCAGTATGTCTTCAGAGAAGTATATTTTAAAAAGTACACTGATGAACCGGCTGAAAAATCTGACGTGTTAACTAGGGCATAGAGTGAACATAATATAAAATCATATTTCCAAGTTCAGCTAGTGAAGGAATTTTTTTGCTATCATTTATTTTAAAAATTGTATGAAATAATTATTTTACAAATTAGTTTACAAAATATATCCTTACAGTATTAAAAGTATACTTTGAGGGAAAAGCATACAAATTGGTTTACATTTGCCTATATTTGAAATTGCTTTATGTTTGCAAAATCAAGTGGATTGATTACAAATAATTTTTATCTTAGAGATTATATTTTGCCCCCAACACTGAATTAAACCTTCTCCATGTTTGCATTGTACAAACATAACCATTAAAATCTGACACATAATTTCTGTTTGTAGCTATTTTTTAATAGCCATCTAGCATTGTCTGTTGTAATCCTGATTAACAATCAAGCTGTCATTTTTAAGATGGGGGTCACAGTAACAGAAGTTTCCTTTGTTACATCATCATTTATTAAATCCATGTTATAAGAACTTTTATATGATATGCTTTTGTAGGATATGATTCGTTTGTGTCCATTTAGCAAATATTGTGTTTTATTTTGAGAACTCCAAGCACACCACGAAAGACAGATGATATTCATCAATTACTTTAGTAAATTATAATTAACCCAGTACTTGAACTGACATGACAGCCTCATCCAGCTCTGGGCTTCTCAGTCCCGATTCTGTTGACATTTTGAGCTGAGTAATCCATTGTTGCAGGTGCTGTCATGTGGGTTGTAAGATGTTTAGCAGTATCCCTGGCCTCTAGATGCCAGTAGCAACGCCTTGACCAGTTGTGACAACTGCAGATGTCTTCAGATGTTGCCAAAATTCCTCTTGGGGACAAAACCTCCTCTGGTCGAACACCACTGATTTCAATAGTGAGCACAAATATCACCTGGAAGACAAAGGGATAATATCCACTTTATTTTTATTTTTAACTTTACTTTGCTGCTATTTCCTGGAAGATCTATGAATTAAATTATTTGTGAAAATTTGAAGATCTGTGCTTTGGAGGAAATGCTGTCTGGCTTTTTCTTTAGATGCCCTGTTCCCCTTTTAGATACTTTTGATGCAACAGAGAATGAGGATATTACAGCCATACCTCTGAAATACTGCCTGTTCAGTTCCAGACCACCACAATAAAGCAAATATCACAGTAAAACAAGTCACACTTTTTTGTTTTTTTTGGTCCCCAGCACATGTAAAAGTGAATATTAACACTACAGTGCATTACATGTTCAATAGCCTTGTGTTTAAAACAGTGTACATCCCTTAATTTAAAAAATACTTTAATGCTAATCATCAACTTAGCCTTTAGCAAGTCATAGTCTTTTTGCTGGTGGAATGTCCTGCCTTCATGTTGGTGGCTGCTGACTGATCAGGGCGGTGGCTGCTGAAGGTCCGGGTGGCCATGGCTTTTTCTTTAAACGAGACAACGATGAAGTTTGCCACGTTGATTGACTCTACCTTTCATGAGCAATGTGATGTTTGAAATCCATGGTAGAACTTCTTTCAAGATCAGAGTCAATCCTCTCAAACCCTGCTACTGCTTTATTCACTACATTTATGTAATATTCTAAACGCTTTGTTGTCATTTTAACAACCTTCACAGCATCTTCACCAGGAATAGATTCCATCTCACGAAACCACTTTCTTTGCTCATGCATAAGATGCAATTTCTCATCCATTCAAGTTTTATCATGAGATTGCAGCAACTCAGTCCCATCTTCAGGCTCCACTTCCAATACTAATCCTCTTGCTGTTTCCACCACATCTAGAGTTTCTTCCTCTGCTGAAGTCTTGAACCCCTCAAAGTCATCCATGAGGGTTGGGATCAACTTCTTCCAAACTCCTGTTTGTGTTGATATGTTGACCTCTTCCCGTGAATCATGATAGTTCTTAATGGCATCTAGAATAATAAATCCTTTCCAGAAGATTTTCAATTTACTTTGCCCAGATCCATAAGAGGAATCAACACTTACGGCAGCTATTGCCTTAAGAAATGTATTTCTTGAAAGTCAGAATTACTCCTTGATCTATGGGCTGCAGAATGGATGCTGTTAGCAGGCTTGAAAACCACATGAATCTCATTGTGCATCTTCCTCAGAGCTCTTGGGAGACCAGATGCATTGTTACTGAGCAGTAATATTTTGAAAAGAATCCTCTTCCTAAGCTGTAGGTCTCAATATTGGGCTGAAAATATTCAGTAAGCCATGTTGTAAATAGATGTGCTGTCATTCAGGCTTTGCTTTTCTATTGATAGAGCACAGGCAGAGTAGATTTAGCATAATTTTTAAGGGCTCTAGGATTTTTTTGAAATAGGAAATGAGCCCTGGGTTCAACGTAAAGTCACCAGCTGCATTAGTCCCTAACAAGAGAGAAACCCTGTCCTTTGAAGCTCTGAAGCCAGGCATTGACTTCTCCTCTCTAGCTATGAAAGTCCTAGATGGTATCTTCTTCCAGTATGAGACTATTTCATCTACATTGAAAATCTGTTGTTTAGTGTAGCCACCTTCATGAATTAACTATATCTTCTGGATAACTTGCTGCAGCTTCTACCTCATCACTTGCTGCCTTACGTTGCACTTCGATGTTATGGAGACGGTTTCTTTCCTTAAACCTCATGAACCTACTGGTTCCTCTGCTGGCTTCAAACATTTCTTCTGAAGCTTCCTAACTTCTCTCAACCTTCATAGAATTGAAGAGAGTTAGGACCTTGCTCTGGATCAGACTTAAGCTTAAGGCAATGTTGTGGCTTCCATCCAGACCACTAAAACTTTCTCTGTATTGGCAATATGCTGTTTTACTTTCTTATCATTTGTGTGTTCACTGGAGTCACACTTGATTTCCTTTAAGAACTTTTCCTTTGCATCCACAGTGTGGCTAAATGTTTGGCATAAGGGGCCTAGCTTTCAGCTGATCTCAGCTTCAGACATGCCTTCCTCAATAAGCTTATTCATTTCTAGCTTTTGGTTTAAAATGAGAGATGTGCGACTCTGTCTTTCACTTAGGGGCCATTGTGGGGTTATTAATTGGCCTAATTTCAATATTGTTGTGTCTCAGGGAATAGGGAGTTCAGAGGATATGTGGAGAGACTGGGAAATGGATGGTTGTTGGAGCAGTCAGAACACACACGATATTTATCGAATTTATCGATTAAGTTCACCGTCTCCCATGGGAGTGATTTGTGGCACCCCCAAACAATTAGAAAAGTAACATCAAAGACCACTGATCGTAGATCACCATAGTAAATATGATTTGAAATGTTGTGAGAATTACCAACTTGTGACACAGATACAAGGAGTGGGCAAATGTTGTTGGAAAAAATGGTGCCAATAGACTTGCTTGACACGGGGTTGCCACAAACCTTTGATTTGTTAAAAAAAAAAAAAAAAAAGCAATATTTGTGAAGCACAATAAAGTGAAGTGCAATAAAATGAGGCCCGCCTATACAAGTACAAAATAATTTTCAAAATTGGGGAAAATGTTGAAAAAATACAATATAATACAGTAGTCTGAGGATACAAATGAATAATGATAGATGTTAGCTAGATTATTGTGGTATATACAAATATCAAATCATTATTTTGTACACCTGAAATTAATATAATGTTATATGTCAGTTAGACTTCAGTAAAATAATAAATCAGTATGAAAAGTTATTCAGTTTAGAATTAAGGTTAATGTCTATAGATTTATTTATATATATAAAGAAAAGTTTTACCTAAGTACATTGCTTCCTGTTTGAATATCCTCTGATTTTGGCTGATCAGTCACCAATATTTTATAATGTTACTTTCCACCTTCTCATTATAGTATCTACAAAATATAGAAGGTAGGACACTTGGTGTTTAGACATTTTTTGGTCATGAAATTTGAATTAAAGGATTATCATTTGATTTAGTTATTTTTCCCTTGACCCTTGCCGAATGTGTAATTTTTATATCCTCTTCACTGGGGATACCATTCTCTTCCCTTCAGATTTCAAACCTTGGCTGTAAAGTAATCATTCTAACACATTATTGAGAAACAATCTCTAATTACCTTCCCTTCTTCTTCCCTTGTGATGTACTTTACTTATCTGAGGCCCAGGATGGGAACTGAATATGTGTTCCTCTGTTCTCTTTCTTTCTCTTTTCCTATCTCTCTGCTTCCTTATTTTCCCTTTTTATAGGTTATTCGTACATTAGTAGTCATTTCTCTTACAAGCAGAGTAGATGAATTTAATAGTGGAGGAAAGTAGTAGGAAGACTGAACGTAGACAGGGTCAAATTCTCCAGTTTACCAATAGTAATAATATAGTGTGATTCATCTATCTGCTTCTACATCTATGAATTGGTTATAAACAATAGACACAGATCTAAAACTCAACACCTTAACTGAAGTGATTTCAAGGGTGGAATTTAGTATTTAACAATATTGAAAATAAAAGTGTCTTATTACCGAACACATAGTTCTTTTGTGGATTCAGCTTTGAAGGTATTAGCCTAAGATTACAAGTAACATAATCTATGGCTTGTGATCTTGTTATTATATAGTAATATTAATTTATCTATTTGAACTGGGTTATTTAAGATGTGTGATTTTTGTGAGGTTTTACATTAAGGAGAAATAGAGTTAATTCTTCCTCACTCATGATGCTTTTTTAACCACAAGTAATAATTGACTTTTTTAACTAGTCTCCTGTCCCAATTCTCCCAAATGGCATCATCTGAAAAACACACCTTGCCATTAAAAATACCTCCATCCATATTCACTCTTGGTATGTTCTTTTGCAAATATTCAGTTGGATAGGTCAAAATCAGCCTCCTCCCTGTATTTTCCTTAACATACTATGTTCAGTTATATATAAGGGAGACTTTTCTATAAATGGCCCCAAACCAGAAGAGTGCAACAGAGAACAAGAATATTTTAACCTTTTCAATTCTTTTATTTATTAGAATTCACATCTTTTTATCAATATGTTGTTCTAAGATACAAAATTAATATCTTAGAGTCTGTGTGAAACATATGCTGGAGTGAGTTAAACATTCTGCATGACTGCATTACGTTTTTCACACAAAATATTCTTTGGTACTTGAGAAATAATAGAAGAATTATACTTTGATGAGAAAACAATTTGAAAAAAATCACATCAGCCCTTTGAGTTTGCTGCTATTTACTGTCAAAGGAACAAATCTCTTGATTTTGTTCAATTAGTTGTATAGGCATTAGCGAGTAATTTAACTTTGCATATCCTGCCTAATTCACAGGGTTGTTGAGAGACAAAACAGGTGTATTATTTTAAAATGCAAGTAGACAATGATGATAAAAATTTATTATTGGAGGACTTCCCTGGTGGCACAATGGTTGAGCGTCCGCCTGCCGATGCAGGGTACACGGGTTCGTGCCCCGGTCCGGGAAGATCCCACGTGCCGCGGAGCGGCTGGGCCCGTGAGCCGTGGCAGCTGCGCCTGCGCGTCCGGAGCCTGTGCTCCGCAACGGGAGAGGCCACAGCAGTGAGAGGCCCAAAATTATTATTGGAAAAACTGAACGTAACAAAATGTAAGAATAACTACAAAAAATATTTTAGTATCCTCTGTGAATGAGATGTCTCTATTAGCTTCCTTCCTTCTTTCCTTCCACTGATTAGCTATGTAACTTTACAAATATTGCTTATAAAATAGGGTTTTTTAAGCTAACTCTTTTAGCATTTGTTCTGAAGTGCCAGAAATTATTAGATCACTTACTCAAAATATTAAAGGAATAGACTTACTCTAGATGGCTTTGGAGTGCAGTTTTCTTCTGTAGATGGTGTGACTCCTTTAAAATGGAAGTTTTGATTTTACTTTGACATTACAAGGAAAGGTTAAATCTTAAAATGTTTAGCAAAACATTTCCTTTAAATTCTAATGCTTCACGATAATTATTTCCTGAACAATGTGACGTAAATTCATTTTCAACGGCACTTAATAAAATTATACAAAACAAGATGGAAAAGCTCTTGTATTTGAATATCATTATCACTTAAGTCACAACTTGAATTATTCTGAACCACATATCTTGGCTTCGTGAAATTTTATACCTCATAGGCACATTTCTATTCCTTGATAAAATAAGACAGACTTCAAAGAAAATATATAGCAAACAATATATTACAGAATATGCCTTTGTTGTGTGGTGTGAATCAAAAGAAATGCATATTTATATGTAGGTTTAGTATTCACTTTTCAATTCTGGTTTAAGTTTCTGTTACAAGGAACATTAATTTTTTTCTACTTCCTTTTTACTTTTTAAATCTATTTCATTTTCTTTCAACCATTATTTAACATCAAACAGGAAATTTTATATTCTCAAACATAACATTCTCCATACTACTCTTCATTTCTTGTGATGTAAATTTAAGCAACTTATTTATTTCTATTTCATCTTAATTATCAATCATGAAAAATGAGCAGTCCTCCCTTGGGCAACACATAGAGATAGCAGCACAAGTGTCATACTCTAGTGCCTCTTTATTGTTGTCATTGTAAAAAAATATCAATGCTCCAACTTAGGGAGAACTAGAACAATTAGAAATCATTATCATTCAGTAACTTTGATAGGAGGTTTACATGTCTAACCGGCATAAACCTTTGTAAAGAAATTACGTGCATGCAAAAAAGAGAGAGAGAACTCGTTTCTCCTCCCAGAAGGAAATTGCTCTAGTCTTGACTGTGTCTGACACTCTAACAAGTGTCTGTCTTTTGATTCAAATTCTAGATGGCATTTTCCATTTTCCATAGTATTTCAATGACCTGTTTCTTCCTTCCAGTAGAAAGTTAGTGTTTTAAAACACTACAAAATAAAATGTATTTATTACAAAATAGTGTAGGACTCAGCAAGACAGTCGTAGCTTTTTAATTGAATTAGATAATTCATATCAAAAGACTTTCTAAAATCTGCAAAGAGGTAGTAAAGCAGGTAACAGTTTTCAAATGGGATAATTGCATTCATAGTTCATAAATATACTCTAAACTCAGGCCTAGATTCTCTAGGTGCCTAGGCAGTAGAAATATTGTACAACGCTTGACCTTTATATTCATCATTTCAATTATCAAAATTTATTCAATACATTTTAAGGAGGATGCCTGTCAAAATGTCCTCTGTCAGAGGGGTACAAACTTGAAGACACGCTGTTTGTGTCCTAACGGTTACGAAGGCACAGCAAGTCTGCTAGGTTCATAGAGCAGAGGGTTTTGGGATTTCAGTCACGCCTGGAATGCTGTGATTCTTTTATACACTGGTGCGCACGCACATACAACATGTTATTTAGCGAACCAGCACCGAGATCTCTGTGCATCTGAGCAAAATGTGTCTCTTATAGCTTATTAGCCGCTTTCTTCAACATGATGCGTTTCTTGATGCATATGATCCTTCTACAGCGCTGCCAGCAGCCTGAGGAGCGAACTTGTCCTCCTGTGATCTTGCACATTACATGTTGTTGATGAAGTACTTTGCACTTAATGCTGGCCAAGAAAATGCCATTTTAATGAATGTAACCAAGACTCCAGTGCAATTGAATTCATTTGTTACGTGCAATACGATGGTCGCCCAATGTATTTAAGTCATTTATGATTCCTGTGTTTATTCATAAGAGACTTGAGCTCTTATGTTACGAAATCATTAAGTTTAAGGATTTAAATATATATTTTATTCCCCAATATTTTATTAGAAAAAAATCACTAATATGGCTTATTGAATGTGTGAATAAGTGAAATAAATTGATTATAATTTACATTAGATATAGTTATTTTTATTTAATACAATGGCTCAACATTTGTGTGTATATCTAACCATCTTTCTATGCAGCCACCCATCCAGCCAGCCATTTACCGAATTATTGAAATTACTCTAAAAAGACTATGTCCCTATCTTACATACTCTTATCCCAACAAGTTCATTAAAATAACTTCAGTGGAATCTACAATTAATAATAGCTTTTTAAATTATTATTGCGTTAGTCGTAATAATGCACTTGAATTAAAAGTAAAACGAACTACCAACGTTTCACTGAGTTACAATGAAATGAAATTTCAGAGACTTTTATAGGAAGCCTAAAAATAACTTTTCTTCATTTCTTTTGTAAATTTTTAGTTGTGGCGTTGAGGTCTTTGGCAGAGATTGGATCAGATAAATGATCAGAATGGTTTCAATAACAGTAAACTGGACTGACGACCCCCTCAACTCCTGCCCCGGCTTCAGGAGTTCCTTTCAGACTAGGCCCATTCTTAAACTGTGGTCTGTTTTCCGACCCTAATTATCTCTATAAGGGCACTACTAGAAAACGTTCTCATGTATCACAGGTCTAGTTCTCTTTGGAATAATGATACATTGGAATGCTGGTGCTAATTAACTTATGCCACTCTTTTTAAATTCTTTGCCCATGACTAATACCTCCTTCTTGGAGACTTTGATGAGATAATGGAAACCTGTTTCAGTAATTCAGTGATGAACATCAGCAAGGATGTTTTCATTCATGTGCTGTGTATATATCACAGTGGTTATTGAATAATCTGTGAAGCCTTCAACCTTCGTCTATAAAATAATACAGGACATAGTATATGGTATAATATGGTTTTATAAGAGAGCCACAGAAAAAATACTCTATGAATCCCAACAGGAGATGATTATTTGGCTTAAAATAACACCGGACTCCAATGTTAATGTCGTATTGGGGCTGAGTCTTTGAAATCTCGACAATATTTGACATGCGCTAGCCCCAGAAACCGCCATCCAGGCCGCTGTTATTCTATCACCGCCACCACACCATCGTCACTGCCACCACTGTTCTGCCGTTCGGATACCGAGGTCACTTACAGATCTAGTTTAATATTGAGAAGTCTAATGACTCCCAGAATCTTAAGAGGAATTACAGACACACATTGTATCCCATGATTTGTGGCCTAAGGACTTTCAAAAGATAAGAACAGAAAGAGCATATGCAAAATAACCATCTTTCCCAGTTTAGCATCAGATGAGATCTCTTATCTGCAGAGGCAAATGGCATCTTCTGACAAGGTACCTGCTCTTGATAAGAAAAACGTCTCGGGCTTCCCTGGTGGCGCAGTGGTTGAGAGTCCGCCTGCCGATGCAGGGGACACGGGTTCGTGCCCCGGTCCGGGAGGATCCCACGTGCCGCGGAGCGGCTGGGCCCGTGAGCCATGGCCGCTGAGCCTGCGCGTCCGGAGCCTGTGCTCCGCAACGGGAGAGGCCACAACAGTGAGAGGCCCGCATACCACACACACACACACACACACACAAAAAAGTCTCCATTTTGTTCTGCGTTACTCAGTGTCTAAGCATGCACGCGTTACCCAAATTCTCACCTTTACATCAGGATTAGTAGATTCGATGTGACAAAATTAGACATACTGTACCTGTGGAGAGAAAAGATGGACCAGAGTGACTGAGATAAAAAGATATTGAAAGGTATGATCAAATGACTTCTTTAATGAGTAAGGAATTCTAAGGGGTTAGACCAAGGCCAGCTGAATTGTGGAGCTCCGAGTGGTCCTTGTTCAAAATATTAAAAATTTTAAGATGGGGATAGCAGAACATTATACCAAGTCAGGGGCCCTTTTGAGTATGGGGCCCTGTGTGATCGCACAGCTCCCAAGCCCGGGAAGCAATCCTGAATTAGACTAAGAACAGCAAGCCAAGAGCAAGCTCGATTTAATATAGAAAACAAGGGTCTAGATTTGTTCTCCAAATTTCAGAATAAAGTCTTTTATAAATACTAAAGTAGAAGGGGAAGGCAGTCCAATATGTAGTATTTATCATAAAATATGGGTGTTTATGAGGAAGATATTCTGATTTTACTCAGATAAAGTTCAGAGCATCTAAGAGTGAAAAGGGGGTTCTCAATATATCCAGCTCACAGAATGCATGTGTGCTAAGACTAGTATTCTCCCAGTCACAAACTTTCTATTAAAATTTGAACGCAGAGAAAAGTGCATTAACAGTCATATAACGAAAAACAGTAGTTTTTCTAGAAAGTCACAGTGACCCTAAGTAGCGGAAGCTCTTTCATTGAACAATGTAAGAAAATGTTTTATTTGTTTAGACATCTGGGAGAATGAAGGTTTTAACACTTTACTGTTGTTGCCATTGTTTTCTTGAGTAAATCAGTAGGCCCATAAAAGTGGTAGAGCTTAATTGGTTGCTTAGGGTGGAAATATTATCAAATTCTAATATGAAGTAAAAACTTGAAAACAGAGGCCCTTAAGAAATTTCAGAGAGCAGGAAATACTCAGAAAGCCTAATTAGCTATTCCACATCTGAGATGCTATAGTGAAGAAACTATAATAGAGATGTGAATGGATTAAATATTTTTCATCCACAACGAAAGCTATTGTGTGAGTAATGGTTAACAATAAGATATTCAATTGAGGCCTTATTGTTATGCATAAAATGTCATCAGCTGGTCTATTATTAAGTATAAACCTTACTTAGAGACACTCAAATGAAAGAAATGCAAATGGAAGCAGAATTTCACCAACCAATTAACAAATGTCCAGTCTGTGAGCAAAGCTGTTTGCAAACAGAAATCTAATTTGGTTTCATTGATTGTATCTTTATTCCATCCTATGGTCATTATAGGCATTCATAGTATGTTTAATTTTCCTGAGGCTGTTTGGAGAATAAACTACAGCCCTAGAAGAAGGAAGCTTTACTGTGACATAGAGACCTCCCTGGGAAATAGAACACAATGATTTTTGTAATTGTAATCATTCTAGAAAACGGACTAAACCCGTAAGAGAGGTTACTTTAGTTAATCCTAATTGATATTTCTCAATTTTGGCAGCCAACTGTTTTCTTTTCAGACTAAGTGTTACTGATGCACCCCTTTTATGTTGCAATTTAAATAAATGCATGCTCTGGAGTGGAGTGATAGAGAAAAGGACAGGCAACCAGCAGTGGAAATCAAGCTTCTAACCTTAACCCTTCCCTGGGCAAAATATTTTACTTGGACCAACTCATTTATTTTGTTCTAAGGACTTTGTATCATCTCAGAAAATAAGAATAAAACAAATAGGCAAAACAAGAAACAATGAAGTCATCCTGTCCCTCACATCTAGCATCTACTATTGTTAAAACCAAATTATTATACAAAGTATTCTGTAATAGATATTTTGTGTAATCAAAAGATTCATACTTTGTGTGATCAAATGAGCACACATAAAACCAAATAAAACAATCTATCCATACTGTAAAAAGAAAAAAAAAAAGAAATGATACTGTTCATCTTCCTTATTAATGTGCTTTTTTTTCTAGGCACTATTATCTACCTTTTCATTTCAGTAAATTTTCATCCAATACCCATTCTTTTTCACAGTTTCCTAATTGACTTCAATGTGTTCTTAACAGATGGTTTATCTACTCTACACTTATATTTTATTTAATTTTTGTCTCTTAAGTTTCTTAATTTATCAAAGATTTATATTTTTGGCACCAGCTTTTTTTTTTAACTAAACAACTTATCCCATGTATGTTTTTCCAGCTTTATTGAGGTATAGTTGACAAATAACAATCATATGTATTTAAGATGCACAACGTGATGGTTTGACATATGTCTTAATTGCGAAACGATTAACACAGTCATGCTGTAACGTATTTAGCACCTCATATAATTGGCATTTTGTTGTGTGTATGTGTGATGAGAACACTTAAGATCTACTCTCTTTGCAAATTTCAAGTATACAACACAGTATTATTAACTGTAGTCAGCATGATGTACCTTAGATCTCCAGAACGTATTCATCCTGCATAAGTGAAACTTCGCGTCCTTAGAACAACATCTCCCCATTAACCCCAATCTCCAGCCCCTAGAAACTGGTATTCTACCCTCTGCTTTTCTGAATTCAAATTTTTTTAGATTGCACATCTAATTGAGATCATGAAGTATTTGTCTTTCTGTGCCTGACTTATTTCCCTTGGCATAAGCCTTCCAGATTCATCCATGATGTCACAAAGGGCAGGATTTCCCTTTTTTAATGCTGAGTAATATTCCAAGGTATAAAAATATATACACCACATTTTCTTTATCCATTCTTCTGTCCCTGGACACTTAGGCTGTTTTCACATCTTGGCTATTGTGAATAATGTTGCAGTGAACTTGGGCTCACAGATAACTCTTGGTGATCCTGATTTCATTTCCTTTGGTTATATGAGCAGAAGTGGTACTACTGGATCACAAGGTAGTGCTATTTTAAATTCTTTGAGAAAACTCTATACTGTTTTCCCAAATGGTTGTAACCTCTTTACATTCCCACCAACAAGACACAGGCAATTCCCTTTTATCCACATCCTCCCCAACCCATTTCCTCCCAGTAAGGCAAGATGAACACGCAAACTCCTTCCTACTTTTTTTGCACCACCTTGTTCCAGGCTCCTCTTGTTCTTTCCATGCTGCAGACCAGAATTCAACAATTTATTCAGACTCAAGTTCTTAACACAGGGGACTGTTAGAAGCTGTAATCTGAGCTCTTGAAGTTATCATTCCTACTGGGGTAAGATTTGTTTGTAGGCCATTTCAGTGAAAGTTTTTAAAATTGTGAATCTGTATTAATAGTTTCAATTCAGCTTCATAACACTTAACCTCGTGTTTTTTAACTGTTTCCCCTTGTGTAGTAGGGTATATTAGAAAGCAGTGGCTAATAGCAAACCCATTATCTAAATGGCTCTCAAAAACAAGTATTTATTTCTTGCTCACTTTATCAGAGGCTGCAAGTCAGCTGCCGCTCTGTTTGGCTCTTCTGTGCTTACCCAGCCTGGCTTGAAAAATGTTTTCTTTTTGTAGATCATTGGCTGAGGAGCTGTCCTGTGTTTAGGATATGGCCAAGGAACATCACATCACCAGGTCCCAAATCAAAGAGGCTGTGTAATGTGCTTTTCCTACCAGATGATCAGACAAGTCACCTAACAAGCAGAGGGGATGGTATATAATAGTATTACAAGGAGGGGCAAATAATTGGTAACAGTAATCCAATTGTCTGCAGCCTTCCTTCTTTGTCACAAACACTTGCTTTCGTCTGCACACAATATAAAGTCCCCAAGACTCTCTAAGAATTTCATGCAAAGGTGACATAAGACTTGAATTCCAGGATTCTGTAATCCAAATTATGTCGATACAGCTTTTTAAAAAAATCTAAATGAAAGACAACTTGCTTATCAGAGATCCCCTTAGATCTTTTCAAAAGGGCCATTGCACTGGGTCTTGTTCTTTTGAGGAACATGTTCTGACTTTCCTCTGGCTCTAACTTTTCTCTAAGGACAAGAGATCATGTAGTCAAGGGATGTGCATGCCTGGAACCTATGCTCTCCCTTCTCGTCCACACTTGAGTTACTAGGACCTTTGAATTCCCTACACACGTGGCCTTGAGGATATATCCTACATGGCCCTTCCCTCATCTACCCTATTGAGGATCTCCTGTCCCGTCAGCATGTCCCTCCCTAGATCCAAAGGGTAGCCAAGTGACAATAGTGCTTATGAAGAAGTACACGTACAGATTGTTGGCTGCAGTATCCATAGGTATGTACCCAAGGAGCCTCCTGGTGTAGGACAGGTTTGGAGTTAGAAAGAAGGGGGTAAAGCAAGAACAAAGGGGTTTCTCCTCCATCAGCCCACTGGGGAGGGTCTTTAAGACATTGACAATGCTGACTTCTATTTCTTTCTATGTCATTATGATATATATGTATATATATATGTATGTATGTATATATATGTGTGTATATGTACGTATATATGCATGTATATGTGTGTGTGTATATATGTATACATATACATACATATATATATGTATATATACACACAGGTATTTTTTTTCAACCTGACATTGGGAATCTATTTTGTAGAAAAGCAACATGTAGAGAATGCCATAAACAGCCCTAGTATGTCTGAAGTACTATATATAAAAATGACAGTTGCTCCTAATGACAACACTGAAGCAGTGAAGGATACACTGACAGATCAGACAAATGTCTTCTAGCAATTAGCTCAGTTTATAAAATTTAAATTTGTATGCATATCTTATATGAAGCGCCATCTATTTTCTTACTCCACGTGGCACAATTTAAAAGCAGCTCTGTTCACTAGGCACCCAGCATACAGTGGTCCAACATAAACAGGACAACTGAAATGATCTCTGACATGAGAACATATGGAAAGTAGCAGACACATACCAGTCACTGGTCCAGAGCAAATCTGAAATTGCACCAGGAAAACGTGGCAAAGTTTATGTACTGTGATGGTTAATTTTGTGTGTCAACTTATTGGGATGGTGAATGTCCAAATAGTTGGTAAAACTGTCTCTGGGTACGTCTATTAGGTGTCTAACGTAAACCCAAAGTTTTAACTCATGATGTTTATTAATAGTAAAGAACATTGCAATGAGAGATGTGTGGATAACGTAAAACATTGCATAAGTTATTTAAAGCACACACGATATGTTTTAAATCAGGAAATGTTAGTGATATTGCCAATTCTATTAAAGACACAGATATTATTAATACTTAAATGAAAGTCAATTTATACTTTTAATCTTTGAACTTATCATACAAGTCAGGAAATATAAAGAGACCAGAACTTGGATTGAAAGAAAGAGTACATCATTAGTAGGAAGAAAACTTGCTGAAAATCCAATTTAGCAATATTTCAACGTCTGTTTCCAGAAAGTACAGGTAAACTAGGAAGGATGCTAGAGTGAAAGTCATTTTCATTCTTAGATCTGAAGTTCAAGGAGCGGTCTGACTATACAAGGAGGGAAACATTGGGCAGGAAATTCTTTCTGAGTATTATGTTGACTGCAGTTCTTTGAGTTCACATTTATAAATATTTATCCACATCTTTTAATCCCTGCCGTTTCTGAAATTCTTGACTAGATTCTGTCATGGAAATTCACAGCTCATCCTTTATTTTTGTGTCTGTGTACCTTTTGTGCTTTAAATAAAACAAGAGAGTTGGCAGTTTTAGGCTACACAGGCATAGTCATGATGGAAGAATAAATGGGACAATCCTTTTTTTCTCCCTGTTATTGTTCATGAGTCTCTACAGAATGTTACTCTTAGGGCAATAGTAGCAATCAGTCACAATGCTTTCTAAGTAACATTTGATCACTCATGGGACAAATAGACCATACTAGGTAGGCTCCATAGTTTCATAAGCCAAAGTGATGTGCGGGAAAAAAAAAAAAATGACAGTTTATTTTTAAAATTGTTAGCTTTATTAAACCGTATTTTGTTCCCTTCACTTCTTAACGTTTTGAATGATATTTGCAAGCACATTTATAGAATTATCTCCACTCGAACAGTCTTATAAATACGCTCCAAATTTTTCCACCATTTATTTAACTCACATATAGAGAGTGTCCACCAGGTCCCAGGTGCCATGATGGCCAGTGAAGCTAAAACTGGGAAGAAAAAGTACAGTTACTAAAGTTTTAGCGTTTATGAGCTTAGAGTGAATATAGAGATATAAACACTAATCAAAGTATAATGTTGACTATGCTTTCAGGTGTAGAAAATATTTTATATCTGTAGAAATTGCGCTTGAAATACAAGCATTCAGTCAGAGTGGCTTCTCAGAGGAAGAGCCATCCGTGTGTACGATGAAATTGTAATACGTGCTCAGGAGTTAGGAAAGAGAAAGTGGTGAGTAAATTGTAGGAGGCTGGGGAAGAAGGCCAGAAAGGATAGTGCTTCCTGAGGAGAAAAGACCCGTGGGATGGGGGTACAGAGGGAAAATGAGAGAAAGCAAGAGTGAAATCTGTGCAAGGTGCAGTTGTATGGGAATGTAGTATTTACCATTGTATATGGGCATACAGCGAAACTACAGACTGATGTGTTCAACACCTTCCAGATGAAAACTCTCAGAAAATAGGATACAGGAGCACTTTCTCCACTGGATAAGCAGTGCTCACCCCAAAATTCTACAGTTCACATTATACTTCGTGGTGAAAGGCAATTCTTTCTCCTAAGATCAGGAACAAAACAATGTGAGATTTACATCTATGTACTTCTCGTTTAGTAACTGTAAGTGGTATTGTATTTTCATTTTCATTTTCTGTGTGTTTCTATATGTAGTCATGAAAATAATTGTTTTTCTTCATCTACCTCAATAAAGATTGTGGTTATTAAATGTACAAATATTTATCAAAGCTTAACCCTGTCAGGCAGTAGACTCACCAAGGTGAGGAAAATAGAATGCATCTCTGTCCGTGTGGGATTTACAGTCTCTGGAAAGGGAGGGTCTCTTCAACTTTTACACTTACCACGATTACGCACTGCAGCAAGTGAAGAGAGATGGGAAAAAATATAGCAGGGCGATATTATTCGGTTCATACGTTCAGGGAATGCTTCCCTGACAAAGTGGTTATTGGGCTGTGATCTAAAGGATATGTAAGAATTCACTGGGCTGGGGATAATGCTTTTCCAGGCAAAGGGAGTGCAAAGTCTTTAAAGGTAGAATGACCACATTACTTTCAAGGAATGGAAAGAGACGTGAAACATGCAATCGACAAAACAAAGGTTATAGGGGTATTAAATGAGGTAAAAGAAGAAGACAGTTGCCAGATAATGCAGGGGCAAAGAAAAATTCAAATCACTGAAGAATGATTTGGCCACGTTTGTATGTTCTAAAGATCATTCCAGCTGCAGTGTAGATACAGGATTAAAAGCTGATTGAGGATGGAGCAGTGAGGAGAGGTTTCCAATAGTTCCGGTGAGATAATGATAACTTGTTCTCTGTAATAGGGGTAGAGACGCATTATCGATATAAAATTACTAGGACTTGGTGACAAGTTTTACATGAAAGTTAAAGCAGTGCCATAGTCAAGCTTTTATTCTACCTTGTCCAGCTCTAGACTTGGAATATGTTTCCTGGAAACAGCAAATGCAGGAGTGTGTGTCTGTACCGGATGCCATTGGAAATTCTACATAGTTTCATCACTGAGTCTGGATCCCAGAGAAAGATGGTCTCTAGAGATAGAGTTGTGAACCATCCACCAGTATTTGGCAACCGAACTAGGGATATAGATGAAATCTCATTGGAAGTTATTACAAGATGAAAAGAAAGAGGAAACCCAGGTCTTCGATTTCAGGGAGGTGAGCAACAAAAGATGCTGAGATACTTTAGGCAAGAAATAAAACATACTGATTAAAGAGTGTTGTGTTATGGAAGAGTATAGAAAATTCTTTCAAAATATAAATTGGTTAAAATGTATATCAATTGTTAGATTATAATTAGTTACATATAGTTAGGTATAAATTAGTTATATGTGTGTGTGTCTATGTGTGTGGTGTGTAGTACGTGGTGTGTATAAAATCCACGTTTAACTTACTAAACGATGACTTCATTTTTTTCCCCAAACCTTCTCTTTGACCTTTATAAACCACAAGGGGTTCATATTGTCCATTGCTTTCTGGACCATATAAGGAATAATGTGAAGTTCATGAAAACAGCACCATTGGCTTGAGAATTGACCAAACATTGAGAAAAGAAGGTAATAACTTTGAAAGACCCCAGCCTCCCCCTTTCTTGCTGCCTCGTTGTTGTTCATTTGGCATACCCTGCCCAAGTGCCATATGCATCTAGCAATACGTTTGACAAACAAAGATAAAACAAGAAGGGTTTTCTCTGACAGGTAGGAAGATATATTGCCAATCCACAGTAATAAGATTAGTATTGGCGTGAGTACAAACAAATAGATGAAATGGCTGAGCAGAAGTCAGGGAGAAAACAATAAATACTTGGAAATTTAATGTGCAATACATTTAGTTCCATAAATCAATGGGGAAAGTGCAGAGTGTTAGATGGAAAAGGATGGAAATAATTCCCTGTCTAATCCTGACTGCATGGGAGGAGTCTCCATGTGTTTAAAACCAAAATGTGCAAGATGGCATTGTAAAACAAATTGAAGAAAATATCTTTGTGAGCCTAGTGGGAGAAATAACATCTTAAACCTTTTTTTTTTTTTTTTTTTTTTGTGGTACGCGGGCCTCTCACTGTTGTGGCCTCTCGCGTTGTGGAGCACAGGCTCCGGACGCGCAGGCGCAGCGGCCACGGCTCACGGGCCCAGCCGCTCCGCGGCACGTGGGATCCTCCCGGACCGGGGCACGAACCCGTATCCCCCGCATCGGCAGGCGGACTCTCAACCACTGCGCCACCAGGGAAGCCCCATCTTAAACCTTTAAAGTCACAAAGCATATGGCAAAAGTTGATGAATAGGATTAAAGCAAAGTCAACGAAGGATATAGAAACGATAAAAGATGACCATACCCCCAAAACAGCTACATGCAATATTTTAGCAAGAGTAGAGTACAAACAAAATATATATGCATTAAACGTATTAGAATGTTAAGTATGCGTAAGGCAAATTTTCAGCCCATTTCTTAACTTGCCATTAGCCTTCTCAGAAATGTATCCTAGTTCGGAAAATAAGTTATATAGTCCACTACCTATGGCTGAAGAAAGGGAAATAGATTGGTATATGGGGATAAAGGGAAAAAAATACATGTCTAATGATTCATAACCTTCTCTCTGAAAAAATATATTCACACAGGCATATATATTTATTGTAAATGTTACTGATATAAAGGATATATATATCACATAATTTACTGAGAATAATAAAATGTAAAAATACTATTTATTGTAAGTTTCAGATACCCAAGTGGAGTCTCAGAGTATACTTTTGTTGATTTCGACCAAGTGTTTATATTCACAGCCAAACTGGTTTGCAATTAAATCATGATTTGACAAATGCAGTTACTTCCCACTTCATGAACTCTTTTTCCAATGTATTTGTCGTTAAATTTGACGGAGAACCTACTGTTAAACGATCCCTTCCCCGGTGCAGATTTTATTCATTGAGCGAAACTGCCTTCAGCTCTGCATTTGTTGGGATTTCACGTGTTTCTCAATGATGTGAGAGACATCTTGGCTGACAGTTAGCAGCTCCAAACACTGCAAGAATGACCTCTCTTCTTTTGTGCTCTTCTCAATGTAGCAGCTATAGACACCACATATTTTTACGTCTGTCCTACGTTCCTAACATCTTCTCCATCACGTTCCATCTAAACAATAAATCGGAAAGTAAATCAAGCCCTGATTTACGGCATTTTCCAGTTCCCATGCTGTGTTTCCACCGTGGCTAATTCAAACCAACCAACGTTAGTGAACAAGGAGTTAAGCGTGGCACATAGAGTGTCCTGTTTCCACCATACAGATGCTACAGACAGAAAATAATCAAAAACCAGAGAAGTTAAGAAAATATAGTAAAACAAGTAGGAAGTGATAAGTTTTGAATATATATTACATTGTTTTAATATAACTTATTTAATTGCAAATTTATACATTTTAATTTTAATTCTGGCTATGTGTAACAGCTCAAAGCTTCCTGGAAAAAACTTTTTTTTTTTTTTTTTTTTTTTTTTTTTTTTTTTTGCGGTAAGATTATACTTTATTCTGTTTGCGAATTGAATGAGAGAAATGACCTTTTGTAGTCTGGACTCGGCCACAAGCAGACATGGGCACCGCCTGACGGACTGCCTAGCTTAGAGTCCCGGGGAATAAAGCAGTGGTTCTCAGTCCTGACCTTAAGAATGACCCAGGGAGCTTTTATAGAAGATTGAAGTCCAGGCCTCACTCCAAACCAGTTAAATCAGAATCTCTGGGAGTAGGCTGGCTTCCTCATTATAAAACACTTCTCAGTTGATTATAATATTTGGCCAAGGGTTGAACGCGTCGTGCAGGTTCTTTGGTGAATTCAGGTTCTACTAATTGGGTTATCTACCCCTCTGGTAGATTTTTTTTTTTTTTTTAATTTAAGTTTTGTTGGGGTATAGTTGATTTACAATGTTATGCTAGTTTCAGGTATACAGCAAAGTGAATCTGTTATACATATAACCGCTCTTTTTAATATTCTTTTCCCATATAGGCTGTTACAGAGTATTAGGTAGAGGTTCCTGTGCTATATAGTAGATCCTAATTAGTTATCTGTTTTATATATAGTTGTGTGTATATGTCAATCCCAGTCTTCCAATTTATCCCTCACCCCCTTGTAACCATAAGTTATTTCCTACATCTGTAACTGTTTTGTAGATAAGTTCATTTGTACCCTATTTTTAGATTCCGCATATAAGTGATATCATATGTTAGCTATCTTTCTCTGTCTGGCTTTCTTCACTCAGTTTGACAATTTCTCAGTCCATCCGTGTTGCTGCAAATGGCCTTATTTTGTTCTTTTTCATGGCTGAGTAATATTCCATTGTATATATGTATCACATCTTCTTTGTCCATTTCTCTGTTGATGGACATTTCGGTTGCTTCCATGTCTTGGCTCTTGTAAAGAGTGCTACAGTGAACATTGGGGTGCATGTATCTTTTCAAATTTTGTTTTTCTCTGGACACATGCCCAGGAGTGGGATTGCTGGATCATATGGTAGCTCTATTTTTAAAAACTTCCTGAAAATTTAGCCGTCGGTTTCCGTGAGGGGGTTTGAGCCACCTCTTTCAACACTGATGGGTACAAATACATACATAAAACAAGCCTTCTGACTGTCCCTGCATTTCCAATTCAGCGTAGTGGGGCCTGCCAAGACTTCTTTGTATCATCCCATCAAAGCTCACACTCTTTAGATATCTCTAATTCTCAGCAGCAATTACACTTAATTTATTACACTGAGTGACAGTCTACTTTAGTAAGATTTGTCTTCTGCCCTGGATGTGCCTTCCCTGGGTCTCTGATCATGAACAAGTGGTCTCCATCCATTCCTGATCCCACAAAGTTCTAACCCTGATGACTGCAGTCCCCTGGCAACCCAGTGGCTTCTAGTTGGGTTCAGGCCTTGAGAGGCTCTGACACATGATCAAAGGGCAGGAAGAGCGGGAGACAAGGATTTCCTTCTCCAGCCTCATCTCTGCTTTGAGGTTTGTTGCCCTTTGCTTTGTTTTTGGAAATGGCTGTCTCCCTCCGTGACAGCTCTGGTAGGTGGCACCTCCTTTGTGGGTGCAAAGCCACGGGGCTCCACTAAAACAATTTTCCCTCCAGGCCCTCTCCTGTATGTGATACAACAGCTTCTCACCATTAATCTCTATGTGCTTTGATAACCCACCGTGGCTTCCCTAACCCTGACCTCATGTCTATACTCTGTTATACATTTTCTGAACCCTCTTCAGGTTGTAGTTTCTTTGCAGGATGAAGGCCAACACAACTATACAATGAGAGGGTTGGACTAGGTTACTTAGAAGTCCTTTCTAGCCCCATAATTATAGAGTCCAGAATTCACTAAGGTTAATTTTCCAGAAAGCATTTTTATTATTAACTTAAAATTTTAGACTATGAATATCTATCTATATACAAAGCAGACCTGGGAAAAGGAAACTGAATAAAAATGACGCCATATATCAGAAGTATGTGATGAAATAAAGGAGACAAATAAATGTGAATAATTATGACACAACAAGCAAAGTGATAAGTAATAGATCCCTTAGATAAGTCCAGTGCATTGCTCACTGAGCTAGATATCTAACAGAGATGGTTGGGGCCATATTGTCTTTGTACGTGTGTGTGTCTCATATAAACATATTTTTTGTTCATCAGTATATCAGGGTTTCTCCATATGGGCACTATTAACGTTTTGGGCTGATATAATTTTGTTGTGGTGGTGGGGATTGTCCCGTAAAGTATAGACTGTTTATTAGTATCCTTGGCTGCTACCCATGAGATATCAGTAGCTCTTCCCCCAGTTGTGACAACTGAAAATGTTTGCAGTAATTGCTAAATGTCCTCAGGGGGGCAAAAGTGCCCTTGGTTAAGAACCACTAATTATTAGACTACACACACATGTATGTGTATAGATAGATATAGAGATACATGTCAAAGGAGACTTAACAACAATTTGTTTAGAGTCCTGCATTCAGTATTATTCTACATTGTTATTATTTTGCATGCTAGTACATACTCTAACAGCTATGACTGGAAACATGTGATTTTGATTAGAAATACGTGATCATAATTTTTTGTCCCCTTTTTCCTTCCATCACATCACCTTCCGTTGTAAATATACAAGTAGAGATGCTGACAGAACCGAACACCTAAGAAATCAACAGGCTGCACCGCATGTGCGGGGCCTTTCCTGTCACCATCCAGAGAGAGGGCAGGAGGTGCGAGAGCAGCACATAGGTCTCGCTTTCTCCAAGGTGCAGCTTCTAAAACTCCACTGAGAAATAAAACACAACAAAGGGGCCACTTCCTGCTGCCGTTGTCTTGAATGAAAGGTGGCCATTTACATAGTCATTGTCTGCAGCTCATTCCAGATTTAAAGTGCCCTTGTCAGTAAAATTCTATTTAAACCAACATTTCCTGATCTACCCTACAGCTGATTCTGACCGAGCCTGTGGCTTATTGAATATATTGTCTTTGCTCTCAATTTCTTCTTCCCTTTGCCAGCAGAATCTGACCATCCGCATGATACGGGAGCTAGCTCTGGGTTAAACTGAACATTTCTCACCATTCTAGGAATATTTTATAGTAAGTTATTTCTGCCTCTGCTCTGACACGTTTACCATACATTCTGTCAAATTTAATTAGGATTCCCTTTCAAGGTCACGGGTGTGCCCCTCACCCATCTTCAACCACTGCAGGTTTCTCACTGGACAAAATTATTGCTACTTGGAGGATTCCCTTGGTATTGCCATGAATGCTAGTACTTTCTCAGGGGGTCTAAACATGATCCCCAGAAAGTGTGATACGGAATCGATTTATAGGTAGATATACATACCACATGCGTTCCTCATCTTACCTAAACTCTGAGAGAACTAAAATGACATCGTTTATGGTTATAGAAATATAAATTTGAAATAAGAGTAGTTTTTGACTTGCATTATTAAGTTTCTTTATTTTTTTACAAAAGGCTTAAATTTGTTATAAGAAATTAGGACGATAAAATTACATAAAATTATGAAATCCAACCGTCCAGTGGTAAGCCCTATTAATAGACACATGTCTTTTCAGACCTTCTGTAACATATACACGTGCCTATGCACACATATTTTACAAAAATAGTTGCATAATATTGTCATGCAAATTTGTTTTTTAATTTCAACACTATAACATAGTCAGTTTTCCATACCAGGCATAGAAAATGAACCTACTTATTTTTAATAGTTTTATAAGTATTCCATGGTACAATTTTTTTCCCACTTTTACCATATGTAAACAAACAAACAAACGCACGAGCAGTTATAAGCAATCCTAAATATTCTGTACTCTGCATCTCTAAAACCCTCTTAAGTCAATGCTGATTTTAGACTTTTTACCAAGAGGTTCTCTGTTGGTGGCTAGCACCCCAGTGACACTGAAGAAAGATGCTTCAGCTGAAGTTGTCTCTGTCCTCCTTAACTCACAGTTGATGAATGGACTTGAAACCCTGTGAGTCCCTCTGAGAATGGGATAACCTCAAGGATGATAGCCGTTATTCTTTGCTTTTGTTTGTTCTTGTATTAAAAAATTTCAGAAATATCCAGTTATTCAAACATTACTTTAAAAAGAGTATATTTGACTCAAACAATATTTAGATAAGTATCTAATGTCCTTTTTAATTCCTATCAATGAACATTATATGATTTACAGGAGTGAAGATCAAGAATAAGAATTCATGATGTCCTATGTAACAACCTGTTTCTAGTCCCGTTTGTGTCCACTTAAGCTAGTTCCTTGCTACTGCAGGAAAAGGGAAGTTTTGTGCCGGAGAAAGGCAAAGCTGCTACCTAGAACTTGGGGGCATCCTAATATTTAGATGACTATATTCTTTGAGGAAGAAAAATATGAATTATTCTTTTTTCTTTTTTCTTGAAGTATAGTTGATTTTCAATACTGTGCTAGTTTCAGGTATATGGCAAAATGATTCAGTCATACGTGTGTGTGTGTGTGTGTGTGTGTGTGTGTGTGTGTGTGTACTCTTTTTTCAGGTTCTTTTCCATTATAGGTTATTAGAAGATATTGAATATAGTTCCCTGTGCTATACAGTAAATCCTTTTTGTTTATCTGTTTTATGCATGATAGTGTGTATCTGTTAGTCTCATGCTCATAGTTTATTTCTCCCCCTCCCCTTTCCCCTTGGGTATCCATAATTTTATTTTCTATGTCCGTGAGACTTTTTCTGTTTCACACATAAGTTCATTTGTATTATTTTTTAGATTCCACATGTAAGTGATACCATATAATATTTGTCTTTGAATTACTTCACTTAGTATGATAATCTCTGTTTCTATTCCTGTTGCTGCAAATGGCATTCTTTTTCATGGCTGAGTAGTATTCCATTGTGTATATACCACATCTTCTTTATCCATTCACCTGTCAGTGAACATTTAGGTTGTTTCCGTGTCTTGGCTGTTGTAAATAGTGCTGCAGTAAACACTGGGGTGCGTGTATCATTTCAAATTAGAGTTTTTTCCAGATATATGCCCAGGAGTGGGATTGTTGGATTATATGGTAACTCTGTTTTATACTATTTAAAAATTAATTTATTTATTTATTTTTGGCTGCGTTGGGTCTTCATTGCTGCACGTGGGCTCTCTATAGCTGTGGCGAGCGGGGGCTACTCTTCATTGCGGTGCGCAGGCTTCTCATTGAAGTGGCTTCTCTTGTTGCGGAGCATGAGCTGTAGGTGCGCGGGCTCCAGTAGTTGTGGCTCGTGGGCTCTGGAGCGCAGGCTCAGTAGTTGTGGCGCATGGGCTTAGTTGCTTCGTGGCACGTGGGATCTTCGCGAACCAGGGATCAAACCCGCGTCCCCTGCATTGGCAGGTGGATTCTTAACCCCTGCGCCACAAGGGAAGTCCCTCTATTTTTTATTTTTTCAGGAACCTCCATACTGTTTTCTATGGTGTCCGCACCAATTTACAGAAAGGAATTATTCTTGTGAGGTTTCTGGGAGTATTTTGACAGCGTGGACAGATCTTAGAAAGTGGCAGTATCAGAAAATTTTAACAGCAGAAGGATGGAAATAGCATACAGTAATAATAAGAATAGTGCAGTAGTAGTCGTAATCTTAAAAGTAAGGTATTGAGGAGAAAGAGCTACACATGCAACATTCCTCAGGCCCAGCATGCATTTGACATCGTGTGGTTCTAGTCAGGACACTGGCTGGTTTTGTTCCTTTGCTTTCGGCAGTGTCAGGGTGTTAAAATGATTTGAGTACAGCAGAGTGAGGTAGCTCCAGAATTGGCCTGTAGGCGGCCTCAGCGACCACCTTTGTGAGGCTTCTTTTGAGAAGCAGTGGCCTGACTGGGACCTTAGTGTGTCCTCTCTTGGCTCCTTACAGGCGTCCTCAGCCTGGAGAAAGTGAAATCTGTGATGACTGGAAAGGGTTCAGAACATGCCACCCCCAAATATGCTGCTCTGGCACGTTGACTATTTTGAGTTAAAGGCACTTGGAAAACAGCAGCTACAAGGAAAACACTCGAACTTTCCTTCTTAAAAGCAGGAGACGAAATTCCCTACTAAAAATGTCCTCCCTCTATGAGAAGGACAGTGACGTTCTTATCATCAAAGATGAGAAGTTGAGACTGAGAAGATTCTAGACAGACGGACCTTGTTAAAACAGTCCTTCTCTTCCTGTAGCTCCCACAGAGCTGAGTCACGTTCCCACAATCTACCCCTTCTCTTCAACCTAATATGAAAGCAAGCACATCTCCCCATTTTTTCGCGTCTTCATTGCATGTGAGGGCTCCCGTGTCACGTAAAACTTGCATGAAATAAATCTGCGTGCTTTTTTCCCTGTTGCTCAGTCTTAGGTCAGTTTAGTTCTCAGGCTCAGCCGAAAAGAACCCTGGGTGTGGGGGGGTAAAGGTGAACATTTGCCTCGCCTAAGGCTCACCCCACTCAACGCCCCGCGCTCCACAGCTGACTTCATCTCCCACGTTCTCCTCTATGTGCCGGAGACCATAGGGTCCTCCAAGGCACCTCCCGACTGACTGTTCAGTGCTGTCGATACCAAGACTGGGCAAAAAAGCGCAGGAGCTTGGAGGGGAGGGACTTGGTGGAAGAGGCTGTCTGTCTTCGTAATTCAAAGTGGAAAAGGGGGAATGCATCTGAAAGCCTGGGATGAGGAACGGGAGTTTGCTATTGTGTTTTGGAGGCTGAGAGGCTAAAAAAAACTGTGGAGTGAAGACTCCGTGTTTGGAGAAAATAGAGCACAGCTGTCAATGAGGTTGGTGCATTAGATCCTACTTAACATACTTAAATTTTCAGTTGTGTTGACATGTGCTTTTTTACGTGTAAATTTATATTATTTTATGGAGATATAACTGACGTATAGCGTTGTGTGAGTTTAAGGCACACGATGCGTTGATTTGATACATTCATATCTCGCAATGTGATTACCACCGTAGCGTTCGCTAACACCTCCATCATGTTCCATAATTATCATTCCTTTTATGTAGTGAGTACATTTAAGATCCAGTTTCTTAGCCACTTTGAAGTACATAATATGGTATTAACTGTAATCACAGAACTGTCCGTGAGATCTCCGAGAGACTGTCATACATACAGAGGGAAGTCAGAAAAACAAATACCGTATGCTAACACATATATAAGGAATCGAACTGCAAGATTGTACCCTTTGACCTTTTAAAAATGTGACCTAGCTCCTGTAGTCAACCACCTGATCTGACGCTTCAAAAAGGTTATTTCCTTAAACAATAACACCAGTGTGCTAGAAATGCTTGGCGCTGAGATCTCTTCCTAGGCAGCCCATGTGCCCTACATCTGTGAGGAAGGCTGGGAATTTGTTTGGTTTAATTATAGGAGGGAAGGAAAGTTTAGTCTGTCTGAAAATTCAAACTATTGAAATGAATTAAAACCCAGACAAAGGAATCCGTTTTCAGAGGAATCTGAAGATGCATTTCTTTAATATTGCTTGTGGAGATAAGGCATCTAAGGAGCTCACGGTATTTTGCCCTATGTGGGTGCTGGAGCAAAGTCCCAAAAAAGGCCGTAGTCAGGAATGAGGTGAAAATAAAATGCTAAAGGTTCATGCTTGGGAAAGAAAACTCTGTTGGAAGTTTCCTGGCTGTTAAAGATCTAGAAGTGCTCATTAAACAATGGAGAGAAAGCTGACAGGGGGAAGGAGGAAGGTCTGGAGTCTGAGCTTGAAGACGTATGATAAACAGTGGTGAGAAGAGTAAAGCCAATCATGACGGCAGCCCCGAATGACTTCCATTGGAGTGGTGATTTTTTTTAATGCAGCTTGAGTGAAGACAACAGGAAACGTGTTCAGGAAAATTCTGCTAAGCAATATCCAGCTGGCTGAAGGGAGACAAAGAGTACAAGGGAGGAAAAGAAAATAAGGAAAGGAAAGGATTAGAAGGACCCCTGTCCACCCTCACCCCATACAAACAAGAGTTTATTCTGTCCAGAGGATTTGTGGTTTTGTTGATGTGGTTTGTAGAGTTGTTTGGGGTTTTTTTTGGAGCAAAGCAGCATTGGAGCAGCTGGGGTTTCCAGAAGCCTCGGTAGAACTGCAGGCCACAGATTGAGAAAACCCAGAAAGATCAAGCTCCCTCAGGTGTTCCAGGTAACGCATGCGCAAAGAAGCCTAGGAACGGGACGAGGAAAGGGAATTGGAGTCGTACCTACTTGTCTCTGAATTGGTTAAGTCCTATTTCTCATTGGATCTATGAATTAAACCTGTGTGTATTAGTTTTCTTTTGCTGCTATAACAAGTGACTGCATACTTGGTAGGTTATGAAGCACAGATTTGTCCAGAGGTCAGAAGTTTCACGTGGGTTTCGGGATGGAAATATACGCTGTTAGCAGAGCTGCTTCCTTTCTGAAATGTGTCCAGGAAAATCTGTTTCCTTGCCTCTTCCGAGTGCTAGAGGCCTGTGGCTTTCCTTGACCCACAGCTTCTCCTTTCACTCACGGCCAGCACGGCTGCGTTTCTCTGACTGTTCATTCACAGCAGCATCTCCTATGACCCTCCCTCCTCAGGAACAGTTTCTTTAAATGTGAGGAAATTGGGCCCACGTGGATCATTCAAATAATTTTATATTTGTCAAGTTGATCAGGGATCCTCAGTGTCCTTCATCTCAATCATATCTGCAAAGCCTACTGTATACAGGCAGACCTCGTTTTATTGCACTTTGCTTTTGTGCTTTGCAGACACTGTGTGGTTTTTGGTTTTGGTTTTTTGGAGGGTTTTCTTGGTACAAATGAAAGATCTGTGGCAACAGTGCACTGAGCGAGGCCGGGGCACCATTTTTTTCCAACATCGTTTGCTCACTTTGTGTCTCTGTGTCGCATTTCATTACTTCTCACAACATTTCAATCTTTTTCATTATTGTTATATTTGGTATGTTGTTCAGGGATCCGCGATCTTTGATGTTACTACTCCTCCTCTCTGAAGGCACAGATGATGGTTAGCATTTTTTAGCAATGAAGTATTTTTTTAATTAAGGTTTTAGTATTTTTTAGACTTAAGGTTATTGCACACATAGCAGACTACAGTATAGCATAAACATAACTTTTACACACACTGAAAAACCAAAAAATATTTTTTTTACTTTATTAAGTAAAACATTTTTAGTTAAAAATTTATTTTTTACTTTAGTATTTACTATTATTATTAACTTAATTTATTACTTTATTGCAGTGGCCTGGAACAGAACCCATGATGTCTCTGAGGTCTGCCTGCAATACAATATATTTACTGTTTCCTGAGAATAGGACTGAACCTTTTTGGGGGTGGGAGGACAGATGTGATTCCGCCTTCCAGGACAGATGTGATTCCGCCTACCACACTTTGTACAAATAACGTTCCCTCCCCATCTGTGAAATGAATGAGGAGTAAATGACATTATTACATATTGTTCTACCTGATCAATGTCTTGATGCATGAAAGACTTTATGTGTTTCAAAGAAGTCACGTTCTTTAACAAACATGCAAGCACTCTGGGAATCACAGACGCAGTAATAGGAGCAGTTAGCCTCTGGAGCCACAAGTATGTGTTTCATGCACAATTAGGTGAATAAATTTCGACTCTGAGTCTATCAAGTACACAGTCCAGAAATGGAAGTCGGCAGTGACTTTCATTTCCATCGGTTTCGTAACATGTCTTGCTCTTTCTTGCACGGAGCCCATTTCTAGGTGAGCAGCCACATGACGTAGCCAGTGTGCTCGTTCTTACCACGCTGCCCAGATGATTAAGCCTCAGAGTAGAAGTTAAAATCAATATCATCTCCTTTATTCTGCCCTTATTCTCGAAGCGGGAGGCTTAAATGTTTAGATGCGTAATTTTCTTGATAGTGTAGCACCTGCTTATCTTATTTGCAGATAAAATAATGATTCGAGGACTCTGACAGTTGGAGAGTTCAGTGGGGCAGGCAGCAGCTTTTCCACTGTCTGTGGTTAAAGTATCAGTGTTGCATGGTGGAGAGAGATTTCTTGGAGGTCAGAGAAATTCTGGATAAAATCCCTGTTGTAACAACATCAGAAACAAATCTGTGACTCTTGACTGCTCTAGCCAAGCTCATGATTCGGAGTATAAAACCTGAAGTGGTACCAAGAACCTGAGACTGAGAAATTGGAGTAACACTGAGGTTATAATTCTCCATTTGAATCAGCAGCTTTTGTGCAGTATAGGTGTGCGTGTGTTTATGAATAAATTAATTAAATGGAATCAACAAAAATAATAAAACTTCTCTTCCTCATTAGCAATTAAAAGGTGCTGATTTCGGCCAACACTCATCACCATTCTGTGGCCGCCATAAAAATTTTTGTTCCTTCATTGGCATAGCAGCTCTATAAAACAGGAAGGCCGTGTGTATACTTTGGGCATGTGCACTGAGGAAACACGAAAATACTTTTGAATGTCTTGAATTAAGCAAATGCTATTTTTAAAAACTTGAAACAAAGTATTTTTTCCTTTAGAATTCCAAGTCATTTGTCCAGATTTTCAGAAATAAGAAGTCATATTTATTCCTGTGAGTTGAAAAACAGTGACCTTCATTGAGATTTCCAACAATGATAACGTATTTAGAGCAAAAAGAGATTGGTGCCCACTGTTTCCAATTTGTAACTGGAAGAGCCCCTGATTTGCTTCATAGAGTTCATGGTCTTGAACACTAAAACCAATTCTCAATTTCTCTGGAAAATGCATGCCCCTTGGGAGTTCCTGTATTTGGGAAGGTTTGCCAATAAAAAGCAACGGAAAGCAATATCTTTCAGTCATGTTTTGAATGCATTGAAACTAAGGGTGTTAAACAGAAATCTGAGATATAAAGAAGAAGGCGTCAAGGCAAAAGGAGACAGGTTAGAATGTATTCATCATATATCCCTACATTGTAGCTTATAGCTATATATGTTTACTACAATGTGTCAGAAAAATAAAATTTGGAATAATAAGGATTAATAGCTCACCTCTCACAATTTGAGGAAAGTTACGGTTGAACTTGTGTTGCAAAACCCTTCACATGGAATTACATTTATGTTACATATCTAAGTTATTAAGGACATTTTTACTATTATAGGTTCTCCAGCACAATGTACTACTTATAATCAGAACATTGCAAAAGGAGTCATGTAGAGAATGAGCCTTGGAGATAGTCCTAGAATCCAGCCTGGCCTCATTTTTTCACTGGCCTTGGAGAATTTATTATTCTCCCAGTGTCTCAGTATTCTCTGTGGAAATAAATATAGTCATATCTGTACCTCACATATGTGGTGATTAAATAAACTAAATGTGCATGGAAATGCCCAGAAAATAGGCAGTCAGAAATTACTTATTTTCAAAATTGAATTTCATTAAAACAGCAATGAGATACCACTACACACTTATTAGAATGACCAAGCTCTGGAACACTGACACCACCAAATGCTGGTGAGAATATAGAGCAACGGGAAATCCCATTCACTGCTGATGGGAATACAAAATGGTGCAGCCACTCTGGAAAAGAGTTTGGTGGTTTCTTACAAAATTAAATGTATTCTTTCAGTAAGATCCAACAGTCATTCTCCTTTGTATTTACTCAAAGGAGTTTAAAACTCACGTCCACACATAAAAATGAAAAGATAGATTTAGACCACATTTAATCAGTTTAGATTATGAATATTCAGGAAGTTACTTTTTAATTGAAGTGTAGTTGATTTTCAACATGGTGCCAGTGGAAGTTACTTTATAATGAAAATATGACTAATTTTGTTGTGGTCCTTTAAGAATAATTAGTCAAACTGGAGATGCTGGAAGGATTGAGTGAAGTAAAATATTTGAATAAAAAGACCAATTAAATAGTCAAAAAAAAAGCCCTTACATCCACACAAAAACTGGAACGTTGATGTGTATAGCAACTTTATTTATAATTGCAAAAACTTGGAAGCAACCCAGAGGTCCTTCAGTAGGTGAATGGACTAATATATTGAGGTCCATCCAGACCATGGAATATTATTCAGCACTAAAAAGAAATGAGCCATCAAGTCATAAAAAGACATAGAGGAACCATAAATGCATATCAGTGAGTGAAAGAAGCCAATCTGAGATGGCTACACGCTGTATGATTCCAAATATATGACATTCTGGAAAAGGTAAAACTACGGAGACAGTAAAATGATCAGTGATTTCCAAGGGCCGGTGGGAGGGAGAATGAAGAGGTGGAGAGCAGAGGACATTTAGGGCAGAGAAAATAATCTCTATGACACTATCGTGATGAAACCGTGACATTTATACATTTGTCCAAACTCATAGAATATACAGCGCTGAGAATGAATCCTAAAGTAAACTATGGACTTTGGGTGATTATGATGTGTCAGGGTAGGTTCATCAGTTGTAACAAATGTCCCACTCTGTGGGAGGGGTGTTGATAAAGGGGTAGTCCATGCATGTGTGTGAGCAGGGGCTTTAAGGGAACTCTCTGTACCTTTCTCTCAGTGTTGCTGTGGACCTAAAACTGCTCCCCAAAAAGAGTCTTCAAAAATTGAATGTCACAAGAATATCACCTCTCTAAAATTTCAAAATTAAATGATAGTATATTTTTGATAAGAGATTATACACACATATATACAGACACATACACATGTCATTTATCCCCAGATTCAGAATTCATGTTAAGTTGGATAATTTGTGAATGTTGATTTTCTTTATTTTAATGAATATGTCAAATTATCCATATACTTTACCCTGAAACATCTATTAGTAGTAAAATATTACAATAGAAACATAACACATTTTCTAGATTACATAGATGAGTTTTAATTTGCATATTTAAAATGTGAATTAACTCCTATTTTCTAATTATGCATACAAAAGAGATATGTGTATTTCTCCATTCACGGGTATATTATTTCTGACTGTGTTTTTACAGTACGCGTACTGTGGTTTAAGATCTGCACTAGCATGTTGTTTTATCCTTTCCCTCTTCTTTCCTTTTCCCGGTGAAACACTGAATTCTAAATGACCACCTCTCTAAAGAGCTTATGATGCAGATAGTACTGATTTATTTAGAAGGCACATCTTGGCAAACATTCTTGGATCTCACCGGCAGTCTCAGGAAAACCAGAAACGCTTTCATCGTTCATAGGATCAAACGAAAGTACTTCACATTACTTTTTGTCATCAGCCAGGAGCGTATAAAGTATTTAAACTATCTGAAAGAGGCTGAAACCGTGGTTTCTCGAATACTTTGGTCACTAACCCATGCAGGTGGCTAAGGTAGAAGGTTAGAACAGCAACCCCCGTCTATCTATAAGCACCAAGAAAGTAGCTGCCATCATCTTAAATAAGGAATTTGCCTTATGTAGCACTTGTACAGAGACACACAGAGACAACGACAAACAGACACGTGGCTTACGGCTGAGATCACGAAGAATTTACTGAACTCACTTCTGTGGAATAAACATCTTTTTTACGGAAAATGATACTACACTGATGTTAATCATATAAAGGACATTTTAAAACTGTTATGCTTTGACCAAACATTTGGACTCACATAAAAAGGAATGCTACAGCAATAGTCACTTTGTGTTTTGAGTCATTTCTATGCTGTTCAGATCTTCCTGGACTTACAATGGGGTTACATCTTGATAAACCCATTGTAAGTTGAAAATATCATTCATTGAAGATGTATATTTAATACTGAACATCATAGCCTAGCCTAGCCTACTGTAAACACGCTCAGAACATGTACATTAGCCTACGTTTGGGCAATGTCATCTAACACAAAGCCTATTTAATAATAGTGTTGAATAGCTCACGTAATGTATTGAATACTGTCCTGAAAGTGAAAAACAGAATGATTGTAAGTGTATGGGTTGCCTCCCCTCGTGGTCACATGCTGACGGAGAGCTGAGGCTCACGGCCCTGGCCAGCTTCATGAGAGAGGATTTTACAGCATATCGCCAGTCCAGAAAAACATCCAAATTCAAACTAAGGTTTCCAGTGAATGTATAGCCCTTTCGCACCATCACAAGTGGAAAAAAATCATAAGCTGACGCATCATAAGGCAGGAAGAGTCTGTGTACGGATATGGTACCCGGACTTTCTTTTACAAAGAAACAGAGAACATGGCAATATTCAGATACTAAATATATTTTGTTTTAAAATATACACTGTTTTAAGGTGGTTCTACACTATTCAGTGATGCTATCGGTATTGTCAAGGACCCAACTAGGCAAAGTAGATTAGCTGATAAAAGGAAAATAACTCAGCTTCTCATCTCTGCTCTGATCTAAAGGTTTCTAGTGGTGAGGAATCAAAAAAAAAAAAAAAAAGTTGTAGCGTGATGGCCAGATCTGCAGGAGATTGTAAGAGAGCTGGGTGGAGTGCTGAGCCATCCTGTAACCAGCTCAGATGACATCTTCAACCCTAAGTATGCAATGAAATTTTAAAAAATCAGTCAACCAAAAATGTTTAGGCAACAGTAGCTGAGTTGATCCAAAAGGAATCGATTAACAATACATTTGTTACCAACCATATCCCACTGGTGGAAGAAAGCTTGGATCAAAGTATTTTCTCCTGTGGGACATAAAGGGATTAGATTAAAAGAGGAACAAATTGCATTTCTATCTTTTCCTCTTTATTCACTGTACCTAATAGCTCTTTAGGGAGGAAAAAAAAAAAACTGGCCCACGTGTTTCATAAAAATCTCTTACTTCCATTGAATTAAATCATGCCTAGAGATAATTAAAATAGGTCATTCATTAATCAAATATTCCAGAAGCCATTTTCCAATAATTCTTTATCAGGGGACTAATTTAACAAAATTAGTTTTCTGCATTTGGGACACCAACTCAGGAAAACGGAACTACCGTCAGAAACTAGTAATAGGTCTTGGAATTTAAAGACCAAGAAAGTGCTCAGGTTTCTTGGCTTTACCGACGCTTCTCAGAAATGGAAATGTCAGTCACTCTCTTATTTTCTACTTTTGGCTTTATGAAAATTATTTTCAAATCTGTATTTGCATCCGCATTAGCACATCTGATATATATTCTTCTACAATAATCTTATGCATTTAACTTTCTCCTGGACCGTTTAACTGAGATGCTCTATGCTATCATCATGGGCAGGGTGTCAGGAAGTCAGTTCTTGACCTGGGTGGAAAGGATGGCAATAAAGAAAAGGATTGCTAAATTTATATGGCATTTTACTATCTATATAAGACCATTTTGTACATTCACTAAAAGGCCAGACACACATTAATAACGTGCCAATGTTCATGGAGTTCGTGACACAAGTAAAATATAAAATTTATCTCTTTTCAACAGTGTGTTTATTCAACACATATGCACTTAGTACCCAAAAGTTTTATTGGTTCTGAGGATATGAGCATGAACGTGAGACATTTCCTTCCTTTGCAGAGTTCATGTGACATTTTGATATTGAATTAGTTTCTTAATAGGTCTCCTTGCTCTTTGTTCCCATTACACATCCTCCTACATTATACTGACAAGAATCAACTTTCTAAGAGTATCACAGAACACATGTTCTCCCATAACCCAGTAATATAAATGGTTGTGTTATTAATCACAATTTGAAGTTCAACAGTCTTAGCTCAGCATACATGACCCGTGATGAATTATCTCCTTCATTTACAACATCCTCCTTGTCTATTAATATTGGTGCATTCAATTATTGCTCCAAAGCATGTTGTAAAATATTCCAGGGATGCCTTGTGGATGCCACCCATCTTCACCAGCCTCGCGTGAGACCAGTCGCCAGCACCTCAGCTCAGTCCTGCACATTCCCCAAATCCTTCCTCGACACGCATAGCCTCAGTGATGATCTCACTTTCTAATATGCGACAGCAATCATGACTTGTATGGGTGCTGGTACTTACCGTAGACTCTAGCATTCTTTTTCTTTTGTATGTGTGTGTGTCTCCTCAAACACATTGATAATTCAAAGAAGAGTTTTTACTACACTATCAAAAATCAACACAATGGTTAATGAAACATAATTTACTAAATGACAGTATAAAAATACTTGCTTAATTGAATAATTCCTTGATTTATCAGTTCTATTACTTATTATGGCATGTGCCAGATGAGGTGCCAGAAGCTAAAAATGGAAGTAAAAGGTAAAAATGGAGAAGAAAGCGAATGATTCCTAGCAATAATAAAAATGACGCCCAAATAAATGTATAATGTTCACAATGCTTATCATTGCATGTGACTTATTGAATTTTGTTAATATATGTTTATTTTTACCTTATAGTCAAACTAAATATTTTCATAAAATAGAATTGTCCCTAAAACTTATTATCTTGTTTAAATTAATAATTTACATAATCCATTTTAAAGAAATCTAAATGTGAATATTATCAATTTACTAATAGTTATTCTTGCTCTGTCCTAAACAAGATCTATCTTTATTCTCTCTCTGTATCCATGAACAAGCTGCTAAAAATGAGAAAATATCAAAATGCAGGAGGAGGATATGAAGTTACAAACTCAGGAGAAATTCAAGATATGACAGACAAAACAACTGCAATTATGAAAAGGAAAATAATTTAGCAGAAATCCAATAAAATCTCAGTAGTCATTTTTGAATTAACTTGGAAATGTTATCAGGTAGAGAAAGAAACATTAGTATTTAGTAGATATATTAAAATCCATTCAGTAATAAAAAGAACATGCCTTAAACAAATCAAAAGGAGAAAACTAGTAACTTTGAGTCAATTAGAGTAATTAGATGGCATTGGGAAGAAAATACGAGTCTAAATCGTATACTTTCCCCCATTGCTGAACAAACTCAATTTCATACTTTTGTCTCTATAAAACTGTTTCTTCCTTTATATTCTTATATTTTCATTTATTTTCCTCCAATTTCAAAATACATAGCTGTAAACTGAAATTTACTATTTATCTCTAATAATGTTCCCTGACATTTATTAGATCAATTTATTACATATGTTTCAGCACAGTTAAAGGCAAAAACACATCATCACGCATTTCTTGACTGCTTCTTATGTGAAGAGTACTAGTACTACTACAGTCTTAAATGCTATTATCCATGGATTATTCAGGAGTCAGAGTAGATTAGAAATGGAAAGAAAATTTAGATGCCATTGAATCCATGTCTTTAAATGGATTGAAGAACTGAACTGAATTGAATTCCAGATGTTTTCACAATCAGAAAGTGAGTCGGTACAATCCAGGTCTTCTAACAGGATACAGACCTAATGCCTGTAAATTCTTGTTTTAATTTACACACTGAAAAACTGCCAGTAAGTCTGCGTAAGAGTTCTGAAAATTCAGAGGCCAAAACCAGTGCATCGTTCCACTGTGCAGAATCATTTCATTGTTCTGAATATGTATTCTCTCTCTCTCTTTCTATGTATATATATGTACATATATAAAATTCACATACATATGTAAATTCCTTCAGTCAATAAAATGTTATTTCATGGAAAAATATTTAAAGCCTTATGCCAAATAACTGGCATTAAAAATGCAAATAATGTAAATGTACTAATTTCCTCGCCTTTTACGGTGGTGAATCAACAAGTGCAATTTAAAGGTCATAACTCAAGTAATGGAAGTTTAAGTGTATCATATTAATATAATGCCAAAATCTAACAAATAGAAAAGAAGAAATCAAGAGTAAATCATTCAAAGTATTTAAGTACAATTAAGTAAAAGAAAGACTAATAGCAAACAAGGAAATCATGCATTAAAATTAATAAGTGAAACAGGAAATGAGGTGACATATCAATATGTGAAAATGTGATACAGTCAACCCCCCAAAGAGAAAAAAATAAATCATTGGTTAGCTAATAGGGGCAACCATGACATTTGTACTAATATCTTTTAAAAAGGTATTGAATAGTTTGGAAGTAAAAGGATAAGAAAACATATACCAAGCAAATAAGCAAAATAGCAATCAGGAGACAGTATATTACCATGAAACAAAAGTGGCCACTTTATAGTGATGAGTGTACAATCTATGATAAAGATCCAGTATTTATTTCATGAAGCATATAACATAAAACTATGAATAAAAAAATTACAGGAAAAACTACAGGAGAAACAGGAAGACGTATTACGAGAGTAAAAGGCTTTAACTGTCTTATCTCAGGGCACAGTTAATAGAAGTAATAAAATAGTTGACCTCCAAAGCAGCAAGCAAACTTTCTCATCAGCTGCCTGAGAATCTGTTTACAACTTGACTTTTGAAATCACAAGGGAAATAATGGGAAAATAGCAACAGGTATCTAGGAAATTAAAAATAGTAAGTAAATATTTTATTCAACTATATATACAGAAATCTGGATAAAATAAATGCTTTTCTTTGAAAATATATATTATGTTAACTCACCAACTCACCACAGAAGTTAATAAAAATAAACTGTAAGCAAAAATGTTACGTCATATGAAACTTATGAAACAAGTATCCAGGGTAAACATTTTAGGAGGAAAATACTTTCAAATTGTCAAAAATAGCTTTTATCCCAAATTTATTTATCTTATATAAAATGCTAAGAGAGGAAAATATGGTTCTTTTTTTTAAAACAAAGCTAACACTGTACTAATAAAACCCAAACACTTTGGGTTTTATTTGTAATTAAATATGTAATTAAATATGTTGATAAAAATTTTCCTAGATAATATATTAACAATAAAAGTTTCAGATTACTTTAAGGTCATTTAGCTATTTTCTCAGAAATTAAGACAAGAAATAGACATAAATGCATGTAAGATTTCAGTGTACTACTAGAAATCATAGGGGAAAGATGGATTATTTAACCAGTATCTACAGCACAATTTGGTGCTATTTAGAAAAAAACATATGCTACCTATCTCCTTAAAGTAGCTAAATTCCAGATTTAGAAGATATTACTTTGCTTTTTAATATCTTCATACCCACATGCAGGGACATTTATATAAAATTTTACATAAAATAATATATCAAGTATGTTTTTTCTCTGCAAATACATTTTTGCTCCTTGTGCTTTTTTTGTTTTCCTTTGGCTCCGCCCTTCTTGTTTTTCATCTATGTAGAAAAGCAGTCTCATCTATCTCCTGTGGTAATACACTAAGACAGATTTTTCCATATTTTCTCCATGTTCATATAACCCTAGGTAGATGAACGTGCATATCATATGAACATGACTATTTTCAATCATAGTTTTTAGGTTTTGTGGTTTTTTTTTTTAAGATAGTTTTTGTGCCTTGCTTTTCTTCTCAACAACACCTCATAGTAATTCTTATAAGTCAGATTGTCAAATGCCAACTTGTTTTTAAAACAGCTCTGTTGCTGATGGCAAATTCCGAGACTGCTCTTAAGAATTTCTTTTTGTATTTTTGTTTTCAGCAATTACACTGTGATGTACTTAGTGTTGCTTTCTTTGTATTCATACTGCTCAGGAGTTGCCAAGTTTTTACATATGTTATTTGATGTCTTTCGTCAGTTTTATAAATTCTCAGACATTGTTCCTTCAAACATTACTACTTTTTATTACTTTTCTCTGCTCCTTGAATTTCATGCTTTTTAAAAAATATTTTT
Source organism: Kogia breviceps (assembly GCF_026419965.1). NCBI lineage: Eukaryota > Metazoa > Chordata > Mammalia > Artiodactyla > Physeteridae > Kogia > Kogia breviceps. The sequence goes on along the minus strand of NC_081324.1, from coordinate 6,003,440 downwards.
ACCCTTTTTTCCCTGTTGAGTGCTTTTATTTGGTTATTTTCCCTTGGCCTGTCTTCCCTTTCACTAATCTTCTTTTCATACTTATTAAAGATAATAAACCTGATACTTTAAGAACTTTGATAACAAAGCCATTATCTAAATCCTCAGGGATCATTTTCTAATATCATTTTTTTCCTCTTATTTTACCTCACTTGGTCCTATATTGGCCTGCCTTGTTGTTTTTTAATGGATGCCAACTATTTGTATGAAAAACAGTGGAGATCTAAAAGGGCTTACCTTCCTCCAGAAAAATATCACTCTTCCTCTTCTCTCATGATTTCTCTAGGATTAAGGTATCTGAAGTCCTGGTGAACGAAATAGCTTTTCAATGTGTTCCAATACATTTTTTTTCTTTATTTGATCCTTTCATAGGAAATTTTCTGCTGTTTCCTATTTACATGTTTTCAGAGGGACATTGACCTTTCACAATCACAAATGCATGATAGCCAAAAGCAGATGATCCTTAATTTTGTAAAACATTTCTGCCTGTTAGACTGACAGATAAGTAATGAGAAAATGCATAACTGAAAGTTTCTCTTCACTCCTGATGACTGCATGTAAATTGGTAAGAACTTTTTCTAGTATATTTTAAAAATATACTTGAAATTCAGAATTATACATAACTTTTACCTAAGAACTGCTTTTTCTTTAGAAATCGTTACTTAAAAATTACTCACATAATACTATAACAATGCATGTAAAGGATTTTACTGTGGCCTTTTAATAAATGTAAATGTGACTATTGGCAGAAATATTGATTGATGGGTGCCTATATGATCACATGATCGATTATTAGAAATACATAGAATATTTAATTTATAATGCTAGATATAAAATTATATCTTTGGCTTATTTTCATGGAATTCAACTTACATAGTACACAGTAATACACACAATTAATTGGGTGGAATATGGTGAGGTTATTTTCATAAGAAATTATAGAAGATCTAAAATATAGCTTCTTCAAATAGGCCATGCCTTTTAAAAATTTGTATGTAATACTGCTGACACAGAAGCATGAGTTTGATTTATTGTAGGTGAAGTTTTTACAGTCTTAATGGCAAAGTAAAATATTTAATTTTCCTTTTCTCCTCTACTACATTGCCTCTTTCTGTCTCAACATTCAATGGTTCTTACACTTTTTATATAATTTTACAGAATTCATTTAGTCTCTATGGAGGCAATTGCTTTCACAAGATTAGATGGAATCATATCCATGAGGAAGATACATGGGAAGGAAGGGATATTTTAATATAATCAACCAACAAACGTTATTTTTGTACAGCTACTTGTAATATTTTTCTACTTCTCTGGTCTTTGAATTTCCTTTATTTTACTCTTCATCTTTCCAATTAATTTGAACAGGAGGTAGAATAAAAATATTGTAGTTAAAACAATCAATGTAGAAATACAAATCACTTTTCAGATAGCAAGGGAAGGAAACATTTCAGAGATATCTACCCCTAGTCGTTAGGAATTCCGTTTTTCAGTGTTTCACTTGATGATAAATAATACAACAGCAAATCTTGAGTTTCACTTATATAAGATTCCGTGCATATTCTCTGTTAAAAAATTCTGAAGCGTGGGCTTCCCTGGTGGCGCAGTGGTTGAGAGTCCGCCTGCCTATACACGGGACACGGGTTCGTGCCCTGGTCCGGGAAGATCCCACGTGCCGCGGAGCGGCTGGGCCCGTGAGCCATGGCCGCTGAGCCTGCGCGTCCAGAGCCTGTGCTCCGCAACCGGAGAGGCCATAACAGTGAGAGGCCCGCGTACCGCAAAAAAAAAGAAGCAAAAAGGCATAGTTAACATTTAAATGTTCCTAGACATTGAATTTTCCTTCTCCTTTAAAATATTACTGCTAATGCATATGCTCAATAGTCTTACAGCAGCAGCTCAGTTCCCTGCCCGCTGCATGGTGCCAGTGGTTTGTTGACCAAGCAAATCAATTCTAAAGATATGAATGGGGCTTCCCTGGTGGCGCAGTGGTTGAGAATCTGCCTGCCGATGCAGGGGACACAGGTTCGTGCCCTGGTCCGGGAAGATCCCACATGCCGCGGAGCGACTGGGCCCGTGAGCCGTGGCCACTGAGCCTGCGCGTCCGGAGCCTGTGCTCCGCAATGGGAGAGGCCACAACAGTGAGAGGCCCGCGTACCACCAAAAAAAAAAAAAAGCTGCAAAATAAAATGAATCAACCATGGAATTTCCCCAACAAGCTAATAGCTATGACTGCAGAGGTCAGATCATGGTACCTCTGTATAATTAAATTTTGAATGTAAGTGACTTTATAAAATAGGTGAATATATAAATCATAAACATCAAATATTATAGTAATAAGCAAAACAATTAAAACTGTGTTTGCCTCACTTGGTAATTTGCAGTTTACTTCAAGTTTACAAGAGTGTATCATATGTCATGGTTAAGGAGATACTTATGCATGGGCTCCTTTTTTTTTTCTGGGATGGATGCTTATTCTAGAAAGGGTTAGAAGTATACACATCATTTTACTTATACTTTTTAAAAACATCTTTATTGGAGTAGAATTGCTTTACAATGTTGTGTTAGTTTCTGCTGTATAACAAAGTGAATCAGCTATACGTATACATATGTCCCCATATCTCCTCCCTCTTGCGTCTCCCTCCCTCCCACCCTCCCTATCCCACCCCTCTAGGTGGTCACAAAGCACCGAGCTGATCTCCCTATGCTATGCGGCCGCTTCCCACTAACTATCTGTTTTACATTTGGTAGTGTATATACGTCCATGCCACTCTCTCACTTCGGGCAAAGTGTTTTTTATCGTAGATGCAAAACAATACATGCATCCCTCTTTGGAAGCTAGCAGAGGGAAAACACACACACACACACACACACACACACACACACACACACACACGGTTTCAATTTCCAAATATCCGTATCAAAGGCTATTTGCAAACAATAAACTGTTACATGTCAGAATAGATGGAAAATGAAAAGCGTTCTGAATCATCTTCTTTTAATGCTTAGAGCACTGTTCTGTTTTATATATAAAATTTTCCTTTTCCTAATGTTAGATTGAAAATATAATACTGTGCTGTTGGGAATATTACCCATATAGAGTGAGGAAAACAGATTATACTGATAAAACACTTAGCCATTAAAGGTTGGATATGTGTACAGAGATACTGTAAAACACAGCTTCTGAGAAGATCGTTATGCCTTCACCTTCATCCATTTATGTTTGATAGAGGCTGATTTTATTTTATAAGTGTGTGTGTATGTGTGACAGTGATCGTTTTACCTAAGAGAGCATTTCACACGTTTTTTGCATTAATTGCAGGGTTAGAGAAGGTGACAATTGTAGAACCTGCAGCAATTAAGTTGACTGGATAAGCTCCCAGTTAAAAAAATAAGAATATATGTGCCACATCTTCTTTATACATTCATCCATCGATGGATACTTAAGTTGCTTCCATGTCCTGGCTATTGTAAATAGAGCTGCGATGAACACTGTAAAGCAATTATACTCCAATAAAGATGTTTAAAAAAAAATAAGGATAAAGAGCACATTGGAAACAATTTAGAAAGTCACATTAAGTATGAATTTGCACGTGAAAAGGAACACACACCTGTGTGAATGTATGTAAAGCAATATGTTTTGTCTTCATTTCAGTAAAAGTATAATAGTTACGTGTGGTATCTGTGAATATGTCAGGACTAAGGAATCTCAGAAATTATGCTCTCAAATGTTAAATACTGGACAGAATAAGATGCAAAGTACTAGCTCATGTAGTGACCATTAAAAAACAGAAAAAAAAAAAAAACACTATACATCAAATCCTTAAATGATCCAAGAACCATGAAAAAATTCTCCTGGAAAGAGTCTTTCTCCCAGTAGCTCCAAGATTGTAAATATTTGGAAGATACGATGGAGAGACTTATAGAAAAATCTCACTCTAGCTTGTTACTTAGCAAGTCTCATATTCTTACTGCAGAGAGGAGTGTGAAGGAAACTCCGGCCCAGCAGCTCTGTTACTCTGGGCTAGGTTTTTATTATCATTCCTTGGTGGGCTTCAGGTTGAACATAAATCGCGAAAGGAGCTCAATGAGTTGACAAGAAAACAGATTTTCCAGCAGTATTTATTGCCATCCCAGTACCTTGGAAATTGTATGTGTGTAACAGCAGCTTGAATAGTTCTGCAGAGGTTTGAAGACATAGGTAAGTGATACATAATAAACTTTATAGACATTTCCTTCTATGGATTCGAGACTCACCTTCAAGACTTGTTTGATTTCTTCCATAACATTTCACCTTGGTGAACTTACGTTTTTTCAGGAAAAGCCAAAGTAAGTAAAAATTAAGCTGTCACAGAGCCACAACTTTTCGGAATTTAATATAGCTGAATCTTTCTAGATTCATAGGTCATTTCCTCACTTTGTTAAGTCACCTTGGCCTCCATCCAAAGGATTTCTGAATCTTATTTCACTTAGAAACACTGACTATATTTTATCTTTATTGGCTTTGCAGTTTTGAACATACCCTAACAGGATGCTTCTTAGGACCACCTTATGATACACAATTACTGTCAGAAGAAAGGGGTCCAAGAAAAGTCAGGCAAGGGCTTAACAGATGATCAAAGGGAAAAGACAAATAGAAATTCAGCTTGATTGTTAGTTTCAGGTGTGCCTGAAAAGCAAAGATGAAGGCAGCGAAATGAATGATGACTGTGTCAGCCTTGTGTATATGAATGTCAGCAGTAACACAGGGGTCATGGCACCGACTTTACGTAAGGTTCATTATGACAATAATATGTGGCTTACAGATTGAGCAACAATCATCCAGATGTATACGTGAACTAAATGCGATGGTGGGAAATTGAGCTTGTAGGTATAACTAATTCATAGTTTTGTAAATGCTGTATATGATGTAATGATATATGACACATCTTATAGAAATTCATTAATTAGTAAAAAAATTTAAACAGTCCCATAAATGTTTTGAACTCTGTATTCGTTTCCTATTGCTTGTGTATCAAATTACTACAAACTGAGTAGTTTTTAAAAAGTAGCAATGTATCCTAGAGTTCTGGAGCTCAGAAGTCCAAAATGGGTCTTGTGGAATTAAGTCAAGGTGTTGACTAGGCTGGTTCCTTCTGGAGGTTCTTAAAGGAAACTCTCCTTCCTTAACTTTTTCGCCTTGCACAGACCCCTCCATGCCTTGCCTCCTGGCCCCCAACCCAGATCACTCCAACCTCTCCTCCCATTATCACATCTAATTCTGACTCTGACCCTCTTGTCTCTCTTTTATAATGACCCTTCTCGTTGGATTGGACACACCTGGATAATCCAGGCTACTCTTCCCCAGTTCTTTATGTAGTCACATCTGCAAAGTGCCCTTTGCCATGTAAGGTGACATTCTCGGGTTTCAAGGACTAGGATGTGTACATCTCAGGAAAGAGGGCATCATTCTATCTACTCAGGCACCTTCTATGTGTATGGTGTTGTTCTATGTACTAAAAAGTGAGTAAGACAAAAGTTTGTTATCCTCAAAGAACTTACGATGCATGTGAGAAAAATACCTACCGTAGGTCTGTGGGGGACTAGGGGTTAGAAGACTAGAGACAGGACTGCAAATAGGAAATGAGCCCCGATAGAAAAGATCTAAGTTGGAGAAGATGGGTAAAATGGATTTTCCAGGAAAAGGGAAATGTGTGTGACTAAAGGAGCCTGTCAAGTTCAGGAGAGAGAAGGGTTTGAGGACGGGAGTGATGATTTATGAGCCCTACAGAGTGAGGACCAGACTATGAAAAGCTTTTGAGGAGCGCCTAAGACGTTGGGGGTCGACCTTGACCACTCATCGGCATCACCGAGGGGCTTTCACACATCGCTGAGGTCGAGATGCTTCATCAGATTTGCTTGGTACAAAGTGTCTTCTGAGCATGAGTGATGATAACATCAATACCATATTTTAAAATGTACACTCAGGCTGAAAAGCACTTTAAATTTATAAAGACTTTAAAATTTTATCCGAGCCCAGTGGAAAACTCATGAAGGAGTTGAACCAAGGTTCAGATGTGACACGGTCAGAGTTCTACTTTTGAAAGATAAATATGGTGGCTGTATGGACGTTAAATTGGATTACACAAGATCAGAAACATAAAGAGTTAAAAAGAATCTTTTTTGGTTTTTTTTTTTTTTTTTATTTTGTGGTACGTGGGCCTCTCACCGCTGTGACCTCTCCCGCTGCAGAGCACGGGCTCCGGATGTGCAGGCTCAGCGGCCACGGCTCACGGGCCCAGCCGCTCCGCGGCACGTGGGATCTTCCCGGACCGGGGCACGAACCCGTGTCCCCTGCATCGGCAGGTGGACGCTCAACCACTCCGCCACCAGGGAAGCCCAAAACATACATTTTGTACTTTCCATTTCTGTTTTACCAGGGATAAAATATCTAGTGTAGCCCTGTAAACTATATTTTTAGAGTTACAGCTAAAATGGCTTAGAGCTCTAAATACTTAAAGGGTATGCTTAAAGGAAATCATTTGGGGTATTTTTTTTTTCCTGTTGTAAAACAGTATTGTGATATAGCTGAAAAATAGAACTGACAATTTTGAGAAGAAAAAGTACACATGGATGTGAAATCTAAAATTAGCTGATAAATTCCCCTGCCATACAGTTAATACAAAAGATAACATTGATTAATAAATCACTATTTCAAGTCTGAAGTGTGAATTAAAATCATGGGGCCCTCCGGAGTAGGCTGTGTGCTATAAGCTGTGAAAAACTATTACTGTGATCGACACACCTCTGCCTTCACGCGAATTACAGCATAGGAAGAGAGACAGAACGATTGTTAGACCGTAGGATTATGTACAGTGTGCTGTGTGAGCATGGAGAGGGTTCCTAGCCCCAAATTAACCACAAAGGAGGAACAAGGAGAAGTTCAGGTCGGAGGAAAAAGCGTTCAGTATGTTAAGGTCTTACTATGATAAGGGCGCAGAAGAAATACAATCTGTATGGAAAGTAGAGGATAAACCGTGAGTCAGGACCACAGCTGCTGGGAAAGTTCTAGCATGTTTGCCAGGAGACCTGATTATTTCTTCAGAAATAATCAGGATTTTACGATTCATAGTTTTAGATGATTTTCATTTTCAGAAGGAACAGTATGGTAGAAATATGAAGAGAGAATGAAGAGGCGGCAGGGCTAAGGCATGGAGGAAAGTGTTGGGCTGAGACCGGGTTAGGAAGACATCTGGTACTGAGTAGAATTTGTGGGCGTGGAGAGAGGTGATGTATTTGAGTCGTATCTTACAATACACAGCAAGTGTGTGCAAGGAACTATCCCAGTCTTTCTCCAAAGAACTCCATGAGCTCTTAACCATATAGCCATATACTGGGGAAAGTAAAATGCACACATGTTTTGAGGACTGTTGTATATAACACCTGAGCTAACATTGATCTTTATGGACACATAGTGTTCATGACATCCCTGTTGGGGGGGCCAATGAGGATTAGGTAGTAAGTGGAGCCCCTTCCTCCACAGCTCTAACAGTGGACGTGGACACTCTCAGTGGTTCCAAGGTAAGGGTTCCTAGAAAACTGTCTCAATATGTTAGTAAACACCAAACAATGCGGCTGAACAGTTTTCATTCAGAGGTGATCCTGAAAGAGTAGAGGGCAGAGATTCCGGCAGTGTCCCCGGCCATCCATTTTGGATGGGCAACGGTGAATGGCTTGTCCAGTTGGTCAGGGACCTGGAAGGAGCAAGGGTAGAATGTTCTAATCTTGGTACCAGCTGTGTGCATGGCAGCATAGAAAGATTCGGTAGACTAGCTCCCATTTATTTATACAAGCAGTGGCTTTTAGAGATAAAACTGAGCTGACTCTGGAAATCCACAGATAATCTCCAGGGGTACCCAGGCACGTATAGCTTTAAGGATCACTGTGGAAACTTTCGTTTTCCTTAGCACAACTTCTTAAAGCTGGTCTGCCTGAAAGACACTTGTCAAAACACCGTTTTGCTTTCCCACCCCCCTTTTCATAAGCATCCTTCTCCTCCTTTAAATTAGACAAGTATATTCCATCTATCCTGACTTACACTATGGTGCGTTGACCTACAGTATAGAAACCTCTGGGGACTCAAGAGAATAACTGGAAACAGTGATCCCTTCAAAGTCTCCACTAATTCACAAACCGAATGAGGTAAATCTTCAACGTTTACAGAAAATCCACGTGAAGCTCATGAAAATATATAAACATTTTACTGATAGTGGCAAGTTCACAGTATCTCTGTTGTCTCCAGTAGTTCTGAAAATAGTAGGATAAGTGAATGTTTGTAAATAAAATAGTAAAGTTAAAATTAATAATAATTTGATAATTCCTTGTAAAAAATATTGGATATATTTCCCAGAATGTAAAGAAAAACACTCTAATTAGTAGGTAGGAAATCTTGTTGCAAATATGATGTAAAATACCTTGCTTTCAATAATGTAGAAGCAACTAAATGATTCATCAGTAGTAAGATATCACTAGGTAATTTTGTCATATAAACTAAAACGAATTTAAAACTAAAGTTGCATTGCTATAAAATATTGCATTGCTATAAAATAGTCTTTCAATTCTAATATACTTATTTATGTAACTAAATGTTCTCAACTCTCAAAACAATGTACAAAATTAGAGATGGAGTTAGTGCTGAGACCCGTCTTGTTCTCACAGTAACAAACAAATTGAGGCCACAAAAATCCTATCTGCCTCCTTGAGAAATGCATTTCCAGTAAAAGTTCTCTTTTATGTTTTGTAATTATTTATCAAAATTATAATATCTGTTTGGGGAATAAATGTAAATAGAAGTTGAACAAGAAGTGGGATTAATGTAGAAGTCTGCTAAACATGGAGTGTGTGAGTAAACGTGTGTGTGTAAATATATAATGGATGTGGCAGTGATCAAATCACTGCTGTATATGGAGGATCCAGTTGGATAAAATTAGAAGAATATTTTATTTATTGCAATGTGCCAGTATTTATTATATTCAGCAGTTATATAATATCATCATATCAACTACAGTTGACCTTGAACAGCATAAGTTTGTGCGGGTTCCCTTAAACATAGATTTTTTTCGATAGTAAATATTACAGTCCTACACTATTTTACACTACTCAGATTTTCAGATTTTACAGTACTCAAATTATAGTACTCCAAAATTCGACTGCGCAGTGGGTCAGCACCCCTAACCAATGCATCATTCAAAGGTCAACTGTATTTGAATGACAATTTAGGTTTCTAATAGAAATATTTGTAGCTTTCCATAATTTCTCAAAAAATTAAATATTCAGAGAATAAAACAGGTTAAAGTCAGTAGTTCTAGAGGGCCATTGGATTCTCCCAGTTGAAGTATTTCTGATTCAGTATTATCTGAAATTTTTTATTATAATGACTATAGGAAAAATAATAAAAATGAAATATGAAGAAATCATTATGATTATTTACCAAAATATATATTTAAACAACCTTTAAACCACTGTGGAAGGTCATCTCTTAAAAAAACTGCATGAGACATGGATATCTCTGTACTCTAAGTTTTGGCTACTTGGCTGATTAGGGCTTTAAATTCTGACAGTGGATTTTTATGTCTTCCCACTCAGATTACCTGTAACGAACAAATTAAATTGCCTCTACGCAATGCCAACAATTGTTTGATGGATTAATATATATATTAATTTATTTGTTCTAATAGATCAACTAATTTATTCAGACAACCTAATTAACTTTAATTATATATACAGTTTCTAATGGCAGAAGCATGATACGATCATTATGGGATTGATTTGAAATTGCCAATTAAAGTTTTCAGCTATAAATTTGGAGGAAACTCATGAGACTTTGTTTTCAATAAAAATTATATATCATCTGTTCAATTCCAATTAAGTTGGAAAAATTCAATTATAAAATATGTTTATTTCATAAGTATCTGAAAATCAGACAGTTTTATTTCTCATATTCTTGAAATTCTAATTAGTACCTGTCATTATATTGAAAAAAATACTATAAAATATACTCCCTGGAGAAGAACTATAATATATTATTTACGTTTTCAGTAAGTATTTTGTGGAGAATATGCATTGCTTAGTTTTTATTCAACTTTAATCCTACAATTGTGCCAGGGTGAGTGCCATTAAATGGACTGCAGGTTTAAACATTTTAGTTTAACAGTCAATGGTCACTATTCACCTTAGCAATAAAACTCAGATTCAAAATGTATTCTCTTCTGTTACAGGCATTGACCTGTAGTCACTCTTTACGGTATCAGATGAAGACACCCAACTACTAAATCTCAAGTTATATGACAAGAAATATGAATAATGTATTCTTTCGAAAATATCCTCTTCATTCCCCACCTCATTTTTTTTTTTTTTTTTTTTTTTTTTTTTTGCGGTATGCGGGCCTCTCACTGTTGTGGCCTCTCCCGTTGCGGAGCACAGGCTCCGGACGCACAGGCTCAGCGGCCATGGCTCACGGGCTCAGTTGCTCCGCGGCATGTGGGATCTTCCTGGACCAGGGCACGAACCCGTGTCTCCTGCATCGGCAGGCGGATTCTCAACCACTGCGCCACCAGGAAAGCCCCCCCCCACCTCATTTTTTCACCTAGTGAATCAGAAAAGTTTTGGATGATTGTTAAATTATGCTTTTGTCAACAAACTTTCTAAGTGTTTTAACATCATTGGTCACTTTTGCTTCATTATATGAAATTTTTTAATGAAATAGGACTTATTATTCCTAGCCCAGAGGTTTTCAGTTTGTTCCAGGCTTGAGTGCTTTTCCATGATGCTATATCTAGAACCCCATACATAGTATGTATTAAGATGTTCTTGGCAGGAAATGGATGGATGGTTTCCTAATGGAGTTATTGAAGAGAGTTTTAAAAAGGGATTCTTGCAGAGATTGGATAGGGTAAAGGAAACACTAAGGTTTATCTAGAGAATCAGGGACTAATACAGAAGAAAGTCCTGCCATGCCTTGGTCTAAAAGGACAATGGCAAGCAATACAGGGAACTGAAGGAGAGCTGCAGAGAGGGACAGGGACCCCAGCTGGCTTTCAATGGAGATGCAGTCACTGCCCAAACTGACCCCTTATAGAGAGTGGGAGAGATTTGAGATATCCACAGTTCTCAGTCCCCCTATCTCTAATTCTCTGCAATTGCCTCCTATTGAGTGAAAAGTCATATATAAACATGTATTTTCCAGAGACAGGAAAAATAACATTTGTATTTAGTTTTTGTGGAAGAATACCTTTGCCAATCTCAGCAATCGTCACCATCACTGAATGGATATAAATTGCCCTCGACCATTTCCTGATAATTTAACAAAAACAGCGATGGTTATAATATGCTAAAGCATCTTAAAATTGGCATTATTCATCTTAAAGTCTCAGAAAACACAAAATAACCTATTTCCTATAGCTATGGAAAAATGATTCATTCTTTTCTTTGAAAGTGCATTTCCTGTTTTCTGCCTCAGAGATTAGATGTTCTTCCCAGTGTGCTTGAACTCAAGAAACTTGCAAAATTTGGAAGCTGCTCGTATAAGGACTTCCAAGGGCTTAAAAATCAGGCACAGAGACATTTCAAACCAGCAAACTTTCAACATTTTACAGATTATTTTGCATGAGGTAAAATGGTATCAAACTAGGAGACTGTGATTCTGTAGACAGAGATACATGATCGCCAAGATTTTCCTGCACATTCCAAATATCCCAAGCAATTTTGTGTTTGAAAAATGGAGCAAGCATTTCTTCCAGTTTGAATCTACTTCACATTGGTAAACTGAAGAAAAGGACAAGGGTCCAATTGACAAGCCTATTTTACACTTTGGCATATATCCTCGTAAACCTGGGTCATTTAGGGGTGATGTATTTTTGTTTTTAAACAAGAGAATTTTAAAAAAATTTTTATTGGAGTATAGTTGATTCACAATGTTGTGTTAGTTTCAGGGGTACAGCTAAGGGAATCATTTATACATATATCCACTCTTTTTGAGATTCTTTTCCCATATAGGTCATTACAGAGTTCCCTGTGCTCTACAGTAGGTCCTTAATAGTTATCTATTTTATATATAGTAGGTGTATATGTGAATCCCAATCTCCTAATTTATCTCTCCTCTCCTGCTTACCCCCTGGTAACCATAGATTTGTTTTCTACATCTGTGACTCTATTTCTGTTTTGTAAATAAGTTCATTTGTACCATTGTTTTAGATTCCACATGTAAGCAATACCATAGATATTTGTCTGCTTGACTTACTTCCCTCAGTATGACAATCTCTACGTCCATTCATGTTGCTGCAAATGGCATTATTTTGTTCTTTGTTTTTTATGGCTGAGTAATATTTTTTTGTATCAGTATATATGTACCACATCTTCTTTAGCCACTCCTCTGTCGATGGACATTTAGGGTGCTTCCATGTCTTGGCTATCACAAATAGTGCTGCAATGAACATTGGGGTGAATGTATCTTTCTGAATTATGGTTTTCTCCGGATATATGCCCAGAAGTGGGATTGCTGGATCATAAGGTAGTTCTATATTTAGTTTTTAAAGGAACCTCCATACTGTTCTAAACAAGAGAATTTAAAATGCTTTATGAAAGGTACTGCATATGAGAATGTCAATTAACACAGATCTAGAAAATGCACATTGTAAAAATAAGTAGTCATAAAAGATGAAACCTGACATATATTCTTTGCAGTTTAAAATAATGCAATATTTATTCAATATTCTTCCCTGCTTTCCAAAATCTTAAATTACTAGTTTCTCAGTAACTTATCCAGTGTGCCAAGCTCAATGCGTTTTATGTGAGAATTCATTTCAACATTTAAAGTAACAACAAATAAAGTCAGTTTAAATAGTACCACATGTAAGTCTATATAAACATAAAATGCTCCTGAGAAAGAGCAAACAAGTGTTTGGTTACAAGCCATTAACTTCTTTCAGTGCAAAATCATTTTTTCCTATTTAACTTGAGTGTGAAGAAGCTTATGTTGGGATGTTGGGGAAACCAGAATGAAATGATTCAAATATATGAATTAATTCATTATGGTTATAAAATTACAGTAAGCATACACTTTAAGAAAATCTTAAGGTCTTTCACACCATATTGATTTATCAAAATAAATAGAAATATGTATTTTCTCCAGAGAATATTCCCACTCCACCTGTATATCCAGATTAAAATAACCCTACTGATGGAAAAATATGATTTCTTTATGTTTAAAATTAATGCCATGATAGTCATTTATAAACTGGAAATCATTTCATAAAGTATCAACTGGCTTATCCTTAAAAGTAGGTGAACTGTGAAGTCTGTTTTTACAACTTTTTCCCTAAGCTTTGTGAGGAGCGGGGTATACCTTAGCAAGCATAAATTCAAATAACAAAAATTCACAATCAATTCTTTGGGCTTGGATGACATTAAACGTAGTATAAAAATTTATATGACCAGTCATGATGAGTGTAAGTTATTTATGCCTATTTAAATATGCATAGATATAGAGATATATACACACGTATACTTGTACGTGTTACAACTAGAGTATATTGTCTGTTTTACAAGTAATGGATCTTACGTGTATCATGAGAACACACACGTAACTTTCTACACACACAACTTTTCCTTTGGGTGAGGGAAGGGAGGAAAGACCACAGACACATAGAAATGCAAACTTGTGGGGAAGGAACAGATGACCAGGGAAAAACACCATTAAAAGAGAAATTACGAGGAGGTTTATGGAAACCTCTGATATATATACGTACGCACACACACCTTGTGATTAACACATGTGCTAATATAAATATATCTATATATCCTTTAAAATGTTATACTAAATTTTATATATATATATGTATATATATATATATATAGTTATTTACCTGTATCGATGGACTTGTCTCCTATTCGTGAAACAGAATAAAAAGACACACATGAGGTGTTAATTTCGTGTCCCCCAGCCTCTGACACTGAGCCACTAAGTAGTTTGTCTGAAGGGGCAGGGGACACTGATAGACCAGTGGGAAGTGAAACAGGAAATCATATGTTAAATGGTGTTTTATGAAACCAAGAAGCAGTGTGCATGCTTGGAACTTATACTACTGGGGAATTCTGGGATTTGTCTAAAAGAGATGTCTGAATTATTTCACTCAGTTCGCAAGGAGGCTGAAGTGTTTATACATCAATTTCCTAGAGTTATGGTTTGAGGACAGCTCTCAGGATGTCTTAGTTCTGTGGCATTCAGGCCTGTGGCCACATGGGCATAGCAGTTTTCATGGCAGACACAGAGACTGGCAGCCAGAAATCTCTGGAACACACTGTGAGCTCCAGTGGAAAGAGAGGGGCCCCAATGGCATCTTGTAATCATTCACGTACACATTTATGTATATTCAAAAGTCAGAGATCTGTGTTCAAACATGCAACATTTATATGTAAATCATAGTAAATACATCTCCATCTCTGTATTGACTAAGGCAGGACAAGAGTCAATGTCTCATACAAACGATTGTTTTGTGTGTAATATAACTTGATAAAGTATGTTACAGAATGCTAGGCATTATTAAACTGTTAACATAAAGAAGTACTGGGATTCATTTTGCAAAACAATGGCTAAAATTAAGTGTCCTTTTTTTCCCAAAGCATATGATGCCCTTGTAGAATTTCAACGCACAAATATTCAATTTTAAAACCTTTATCACAAAAAGGGCAAAGTCCTTTTGGAGAGTATATGCACATTTTATCTGTCGCTTCTGAATATTATTAATGAGCAGTAAATGGTATTTTCAAGTTGTTCTTTTCAGGATAAAAAAGAAATTGTATAATTTACAGAATTATACTTTCTCATTCTCTCTACATTTCATGAAAACCTAGTGGTGTGATTAAAAATTTTTTTAAAGGATTTCCCTACATTTTTATATACTATATTTTCTATTTTAATTTAAGTGAAAACAGAAAAATAGTAATCTCTCTTGTTATAGGTTTTTAAGAGTTATCCCTTAGTAATGAGGGATAGTTCATATAGACAAAAATGCTTGTTTTTCTCTCTGACTCATTCATTTATCCAAGCAAATTTTTTTCTCAAAATAAGTCATGGTCTTGTCAAGCCATTTGATTCAGTACCTTCCCAAGCCACCTATATATAAGAATTTGTAAATAAATCACTTCCAACATATAAAATTTTAGAAATTATAGTCTATAATATTACTGGTAGTTCTTGACAGTAATTCCTTAATTGAATATGGACCATATTGAGAATACTGTGTGGACAGTTTCATATTCTATAGAGAAATCAGAGTACAAAAACTTGCATTTGCAGTCCTCTAAAAATATAGAAATTCATAAAATAGGTTGTGACTTTTAAAATAAAATGCACTGCATAGGTAAAAACATTTCAGTTGAAATGCAGAAGCCAATTTTGAATTAAGAAATCAAAGTAATAAATAGGCAAGGAAAATAATTTGGGGGGTACAATCATATAATATTATTTTTCTTTATTATTCTTGTCATAATATTATAGCACCTTCATAACATAAAGGTATTAAAACAAGTATTAAGGATATAAGATATACAATACATGTCATTTAATAAGTTTGGAATCTAATGATAAATTTTATTTAGAAGAGCACATTATTCCTTGATACTTTTTCTTAATAATTGGGCCTGAAAGTTTCTGTTTCTGAAATATAAGTGCGTATTTTCATAACAACCAACCAGAGTTATGTTTTTTCTTTTTCCTAAAGTTTCTAGGGGATTAAAAATGTCTAGCACTAATTGCCAGTCTGGTCTCCAGCCCCCCTAAAGCATAGCCACTGGACGGCTGGCAGGATGGCAGTGCTGGTGTCTCTGGGTAGGAGTGAGCATTGATGGAGGAGGGAATTGACTCATTGACTGTGAGTTACCAGCACCCATGCAGAGAGAAAGTGGGGGGTCTCAGCTAAAGAGAACAAGTTTCCTGTTATCAAGGACATCTGTTCCTGACATTCCTGCTATTTTATTCCTATTTCTTCCGGTTCGATCACTTCCATTCCTCCCACCATCTGTACTCCAAAGAAGGTGAGTAAAACTTTCCTCTCCCTGTGCCTTTCACGGCCACTTTACCTGGCTGACCTCTAATCAATGTAATCATCCTTCAGGTATGAGCGTGAACTTCATTTCCTCAGAGAAGCCTCTCTTTACCCTCAGCAATTGCTCTCCTAGAAGCCTGACATTTCTGCTCTTTCATTGTAACTTCTTGTTTTAATTGTTCACATTTTCTGTTAATGAATAAGTACCATGAGAGTAAGCCCAGCAAACGATGTGCTTGCAGTTCAACAGGTAACTTCGGTTTTGCATCAACATCAATGAGAAAGTCAGAGAGCGAGAGAGCGAGTGAGAGAGTGAGAGAGAGAGAGAGAGAGAGAGAAGCTTGAGAGAACTTAGATCTTGGCTCATTTATTTCCTTTTATGTGTGCCTAAAAACACACCCACCCTCATATTCTTGTATCTATCTATCTGTCTGTCTGTCTGTCTTCAAATAAGCACCCCAGAATGAAAATAAAGCAGTGCATAGCCTCTTACATCTTAAGTAACAGTACTAGTCGACACTTTCTGGTTCATATTTCAAAAGGCTTCTGTTCTCATGAAGCATTGTTAGGATCAGCTTGTTTTCCATTGAAGCATAAGAACTTGAATTGCTTTACATTTGCTCTTCCCGAAGTTTGGGGATCGTGGAAACATATTTATGTTAAACCTGTGTGTTTTCCTCATTTGTTTTTCCTCATCTATGTTAGGTGGTCCTTTCTAGCTTTAGACAGAGGTTACACTTCTGTTTTCATGCCAATTTCAAGAAACTCCTAAGGTTTTCAAATTTGGTCAATTTCATGTGAACGTGACAAATTTTCTGGAGAGAAGGGAATATAGTAGTAGAGAAGGGAATTGATGTTTTGGGGACACTTTTTCTACCACAGTCCTATTAGGGAGACCTTCTCACCCCATATTGCAGATGAGGAAATTGAGGATCAGAGAGGTCAAGTAGCCTGTCCAGTGTCACTCAGTGGTTGGTCTGGCATTCAGACCCAAGTTGCCTGATGTCAAAGCTTGTACCTTCATAAAAATAAATCAATAAGTGAAGAAGCTGTTCTTCACAGTGATTAATTACAGCCTTTGAGAAACACATGGGAAACCGGCAGAGAATCACAAGCTGATGTCAAAATTGGTCATATTTTTTGACTGCCTCTCCTGTTTTTCTGTGTATATGCTATAAAGATGAAAATATATTGCCTGTTGTTTAATGGTTTTGATAATTTATGTTATCTAATTCAGGAAGAGCGGGAATTTGAGAGCATATTACTAATGTGAGGAACACAGTAGAGGATTTAGTCTCAAACAACATTTTGTTTTGTTTTTCTCCATTTTCTGACCTAACTTCCAAATAACTGTAACATAATTCTACCACTGGAAAGATTATAATATAAACAAAATGCAAAGAAAGCATCAATTGTGGTTATATTTTAAACAAACTGAAAGTTAGGGTGTATGTCTATGCAAAATGTCCTGCTATTCAATTGTACTGAATTGAAGGGCTAATGGCTAAATCTTTCACACCCTCACTTACATAAATCTAGTCACGTTTATTGGGAAAAGAAAATAAGCATACCGCAGTTCTTTCCAGATCTGTTGGGCATGCTTTCTCATCTTATAAAATTGGGGGGCGTGAATTATCATACAGAAGCTGTCCTGTTTTCTAATGTTGCAGATGAGGAAACAGGTTTTAAAATGGAAGTGAGTATTCAAAGGTTATGCAGCTAGTATCTCTCAGAACCCAACAAGACTCTCTAGGCTGTGTTTTTCATTAGGTCATGGGCATCAGTTGTTACATTACTAGATAGAACAATCATGCCCTTAAAGTAGAAGTCAAATCATATTTTATACTATATACAATCAGAGAAGGATATATTTATCTTGTGACTAAAAACACTGCTTCTCTACACATTCTCAGAGCAAGAGATCTTAGAATGCATTACAATGTAAGACAAATCAGTAACGTATTAAAATTAAACCAATAAGAAAAATACTGGTGAAATTTATCTCTACCTTTCTGTGTTCCAGTAAGTACGTTACAGGCCGTGCAATGAAGCGCCACTACCCACAGCAAAGCTAACAAATTGTGTGCTTTCAGTGACCATATGTTTGATAGAAATGAAGAATTTGAGCCATTCTGTTCTACATCAAATTTTATTTTTCAGGTGATGGTATACTGAGAGGAAAATTGTATTAGTTTCCTAGGGTTGTAACAAATTACCACAAATTTAGTGCTTACAACAGCAGGGATTTTATTGTACAGTTCTGGAGGCTAAAATTCTGACAGGGTATCTCTCAGCTAAGCGCAAGGTGTCAGCAGGGCTGCATTCTTCCCGGAGTTTCCAGGGAAGAAATCCATTTCCTTGTGGTTTTCAACTCCTAGAGTCCTCGTGCATTCCCTTGGCTCCTGGTCCCTTGCTCTGTCTTCAAGCCGAGAGCATAGCAGTTTCAAATATCCATGCCTCTGACTGTGACCTCTGATTTCATAATCATAGTTCTTCCCAAGATCCTTAACTTACTCACATCTGCAAAGTCCCTTTTTCCACGTAAGGTAACATATTACAGGGACTCAGACACGGACATCATTTGGAGGAGGGCTTTGTTTAGCTACTACAGCCTCACATTGGTACACGTGGTTTCTTTTCGAAGAGAAAAAATCGACCAGATATGTACTGCTTTGATATGTTTAGTGCCTGGTGTTGAGATGTCAGTTTACTTACTACCAGACTTGCAACCATTTCTTTTCCCAAATTACTATTTTTCCCTTACATGAAGAAGAAATAAACTTCCTCGTATATGTAATATTGGAAACGATCTGATTAGGAATGTAGGAATTATTCAGAAGATGGTTATTTGGAATCTTATGAAACTATTTCTCAACAGTATTTGGTCTCAAATGGAAGTTCCTTTTTTAATTACTATTTTCTAGCAAGTCCAGGAAAAGGAATATGTTTTTCTGTTTTTAATTAAGGTGCAAATTGTATCAGCAGCTCTGAGTAAGATCTCTTTTTCTATGCATATCAGAAATGAAAAGAGGTTATGCACCTCTGCTCCTTAGACAGGTTTATTGGATTACCGCTGGCAGGTGTCTCTGTTTAAATAGAAGTAATTAAAGTATACAAATATTTATGAAGTTATTTCACCAAGAATGACAACACAACATGTAGAATAGGCACTTTGTAATAATAGTCATATTGTTCCTCAGTAGAATGTAGCAACAATTTAATCGACGGATGCATATTTTGAAATTCGTTTAAGTTTTGGAGTAGAAATTCTTTAGATAACAAAAACTGTAGAATGGCTCTGGGTACACTGGGGATACATAATTTCCAATAAAGCTATACAAGTTCCTCTATAGGGCCTGGTGTCATACCAATCACATTCTTTTTATATATAATTTTACGGCGGCACAATAATATATCAATTGTTCATGCACAGTTTGTTTTGTATGGAAATGGTGGATAGTGTCTGTGCTTTATAAATTGTCTTACTGAATGACTTGGAAGGACAGTGATAAGAGATACAAATTTCTCTCTCCCTATTAATTTTGAAGTTAAATATTTATCAGGGTTTGGTAACTGGAAGGGAAAGGTGTTTACACTGTCCTTTGAATTCTAATGCATTTCCAGTGTCATGACCTTGTAATAGAATATTAAAATTTGTCTTACATATCATGGAAATGTTCAAAGGTTATTTTTTATCATACATATTTTTAGGTTATAATTTTAGTATGCAAGATTTCCTTAAATTTAAATTTCCCTTTTTAATAAAATGGGCAGATGAATGTCACATCTGTTTATAAAATTTTGATAGTGTTGTTCAAAGTACATCCATCCTCAGTGATGGTAATTTAAAATAACTCATATCTATCAAATTATTGTATGCAGTGAACGTTTATAAAAGTGTTGGAGTCACTTCCAGTTTAATAAAACTGTGCAAGGAAATATGAATGCAACACTGCAACCTGGGGCAAGTTGCTGTTGAATTTATAATATCTGTTGCTGGAGTAGTATATTCAGGAGATTCAAAACACAGCAATGTGTAAAGATGTTATTTTAAGTGATCAAGGGCTTAACTGAATAAGTCCCCGTTTTTAAAATGTTACTATTTTATGAGTATAAAAAATGCCTAATCCCATAAATCAAATGGAAATCTCACATTTACTTACACACAAAAACACGCCATAGATACTCACGGACGCTCTGAGCTCTTATTAATTATTGGAATGTGTAATCTATCCGAAGTCCAGTATCCATGTATTTTGAAGATTCAAAGTAAATGAACTCTATTAAAGGAGATAGGAAGATACTATGATCATAAAAACAAAATGTTATTCATGTTGAGGTCAAGATTACAGTAAATTAACCTATAGCTATTTCCTTGTCCAGTCTTCAAATTATCCTAGCCACATCCATTGGAAATGTATCTACACTAATCATAAACAAAATTTATATCAATCCTACAGTAATGTCTAATGAGGACATTCATTTGAGTATGTATAGCAGTATGGGATTATTGGCAGAAACTCTATGTGATGATACCTAGCAGGCAGTTGGAAATATGGAATAAGAAGTTAGAAGTAAGATCAGGATTGTGGGTAAAACTTTAGAAATATCTTCATAAAGGTGATATAATAAATTACAGAATTAGATGAGATTACCAAAGGGATGGATGTATACAGCAGTAATTTTCAATCTCTGGGGTACATAATAATCACTATGAGTGCCCGTTAGAAACTGAGAATCTGGGTTACAGCTCCAGGTTTTCTGATCTGGTAGATCTGGATCAGAACAGGAGAATCTACAGGTGCACAAAACTCCCTTGGTTATTCGAAAGCAGATGTTCCTAGGGTTTATTGTGAGAAAATTGCCAGAGAATTGTGAAGGACAAAGACAGATGGATCTTTCCATGTATTTACATTTAGAGAGAGAGAGAGAGTAGGAAGAAAAAGTAGAAGAAGGCGTGAGTGGAAAAAAAAAAAATTAATACTTAAGGAAAACCAAAGAGTCTCATGTCACAAAAGCTAAGCAAAAGGAGTGTTTGACGGAAGGAATAGTCAGTGCTCTTCGATATTGCACACAGACGTAAGAATTTGCAATAATCATGGTGACATCATTTTGTACAACATGATGAGAAAACTGGACTTACAGAAAGAATATTACAGCAATCAATAGAGACCTTTAAAAGTTTGATGACAAAGGGTAGCAGTGAAAGAGGAGAACACTGTTTTGGAAGATTTTGTGTTTTTATTGTTTTAATGTTGGGAGGAAAGATAGAGATATTAGCAAAGGATGGACCCAGGAAAGAGGAAGAAGTGAAAGTAGGAGGGAAAGGAGAAATAATGAGCACAGCTTTGGAGAATTTGGAGAAGAACTGAGATGCTCAATTGAAGAGCTCTTCTCTTTGGAAAACAGGAGTTATGAGTGTGTGTGTGTGAGCGTGTGTGTGTATGCATGCGTGACTGCAGGCGTGTGTTTACGTGTGAGATATCTATGTCTATATGTATTAGATATAAATATGTAATTTCTTCTTCTTCAGCCAGAAAAGAAAGGTGAAAGAAATGGTGAAATCACAGAGTCATAATGTAAAAACATCTAATTTAAATTGAGTGAGAACACATTGGTCTTGATCTCTTCAGGGCAAGTGTGGAGAAAGAACACTTTTTAAGGGGAGAGGAAAACAAACCTGGTCCTCCAGGCTAACCAGGGCTGAAGAGATTTGAAGCAGCTCTGAGGAAAGATCTGGAAGTGATACACTGAAAAATAAGAATGAGAATTTATTAGAAACAGAAGTTGTAGGACATCACACGTTCAGTCCATTAACGTTGGACTAATTTACAAGGTTGCGTTACTTTGTAGCAAAAAAAGGGGGGCATATTTTCACAAATTCTGGTATTTGGGAAGCAGGAAAAGAGGAAGCGGACACGGTGGTCCACCCATAGTCAGGAAGAGCAAAGATAAGTAAGACAGAATGACAAGGGACGGGTATTTAAATTACATCAAATTAATGCTCACCCTGAAACGGTCTGGGTAGGGAGGTGAACTCAATGGACAAGAAAGACAGTAGCCCACAGGCCTACGGGAAAGTGAATAAACCTCATCTCTCCACGGCCATAATATTACCGTGTTTAATAGAAATAGTGGACTTGTTTCATAGAAGGCTATTAACACTTAGTAGATTAGATACTGCAAGTGTGTGAAACAACTTCCAATTGTGTTTCTACAGATGTGCTTTGGTCCTTATACAACTTTTCTTATATAGACCCTGATACAATAGCAGCTATAGTCATCTAAAGAAAATGTTTAGTCTCCTGATTAAAACGCTGTTTCTGGCCTGCTTAAGACATATGGTACGAGAACTACATATTCAAAACCAAAGAAAAACAAAAGGGTGGATTAGTATGCAAGCCGTAAATATGCTAATGTGACAGATTATATCAATTTTCCGCTTGTGTTTTGCTCCAAGTTAATGGAGCAATGGTCTTTGAGTTCCCTTAGCACATCTTCTACTATCAAGGAATGATTGTGGTCTCATTTAACATTCACATAAAAAATATGAGCTAGAGATAACAGAAAGATATTTTTTAAATGCCACATTAAAAATCTATAGTAATAACCTAAATGGGAAAATAACTTGAAAAAGAACGGACAATGGGTATAGCAGAATCACTCTGCTGTATACCTGTAACTAACACATCATTGTTAATCTACTATACTCCAATATAAAGTAAAATTTTTAAAAAAATCTATAGTAATCTAGTAGCATATGTGAAATCATGTGTTTTTATGCAGAAAACTCATTTTAAATGTATACATTTATGTCTATGTTTATGACGTATACATATATATGTGTACATGTGATAAATATGATAAAAATATATGCATATGTCTAATACTGCATTTTTACTCATTGTGTATAGATACAGAAATTCAGATAAACTAGAGAAAAACAGAAACGTAGCTAGATGTACAGATGAGGTAGAAATAGAGTTCGCGTGTCTGGTCACATTCTGAAAGATTGTCCTTATCATGTTTTGGAAGAGTTGAACTAAGAATATCCATACTCAAGGAAGCATTCCATAGGCTGGAGTTGAGATTTGTTTAGTTTCTGGTAAATCAATAACAAACACCAAAAAAGGTGACGTATCTTGATAATGAAATAAGAATCTGTGTAAGTAACAAGTAGAAGTAGTACATTTTATTACATATTGAAAACATTTCTTAAGTTGCTAAATTCTGGTATTTAAACAGTAATGCTTACTGTATCTTTTGCTGGAACTGAATTATATTTGCTTTCAACACCACCAAAAAAAGTAGATCAATACAGGTAATAAATCTTTAAACACATTTTAACCTTACAAGCTGTTTAGATGCTGAAGGATAATCAATAAGCACAGCAGAAAAACGGTGTGTGATTCATCTTTTAAGGCAGTGTTATTCTATGACATAATGCCAATAACTCTGAATGTAAATGCCAAGATCAATTTTGCTTCTGAAAAATTATTCAGAGTGATATGAAGTAATCACTTTTATTTACAAACATGCTAGATAAATTTTCCTGAGTGCAATAATTATTTTATCTGTGATATTTTAGAAAAAAGAGCAACTGTTTCACAATGATTTTATTGAGATATTAATCGTCACCAGAATATGTCTTTAAAACAGATATAAATTCAAATATGAATTTTTCACTTACCTAGTATATGGCAATTCATGCAAACAGTGTATCTAATTCAATTTTTTAAAAAAACTTTATTTTTCAAACTCAAGAGAAAACAAACACAGTAAACAAAGGTTTTTAATATTTTTCCCAGTGAGCGCACATTTTTATATCACTTTAACAACTTTCTGAATGTTATAGTTATATTTGATTACATTTATGAACAGAATAACAGAGAATCTCCCAATGGATAAGTACAGTGAGGCAAATAACAATTTGTATCATTTTATCTTCCTAATATAGCAATAATTGGGATAATAGAGTTAAGATTTCAGATTGACTTATAATATTATTTCTCAATAGAGAAGTTTTATGCATTTGTCAGAAATCATAAAGCTTTACAGCATAAAGAGGCAATCTTGCAGTATGCAAATAAAAAACATAGAAGAGGTTGGGGGGATCATAGGACAGAATGCAGACTGTGAAAACATTATCTAACTGTATTGCCAATATATTGATACTAAATTATGTCACAGGAGGGGGTGGGGTTAAAAGTTGATGTCAGCAGCTTTGGAAGTGAGTGGCTTTTGTAAGATTAAAAACAAGAGAATTTTACATAAGTCTGGTACTCGAGCAGGTGATGTCATTTTCTGCAGTAATATTAATTCTATTAATTCTGAATCCATATGAATGTGTACTAGGATTGAAAAACTAAGTAAATGAATGACAGGAGCTGAGAGTAAGTTGTCTCCCTGTTATCGTGGGAGCTTACAGACAGCCAAAGAGAGTAAGGTTGGGATAATACATACAGTATAGACAGAGGTTTGGTGACATCGGTATGAACTCATGTTACTTAATATAGGTGAAAACTATACATGACACAATCACTACTAGATCCATTCCACCGATGCCTGATACTACAGATGAAACATAAAGCAACTGACAAAAATTTATGGACAAAAACTCCCTTTGGTATACAAACTGAAGAGAATTCCAGTGTACCGGTATGTAAGTGGAAAGAATGCAGACATGGCTTTTAAAAAAACAAAAACGATGCAAGGGTAAAAAGAAGCAGCAAACACATAAGAATGTAATCTGGGGAAAAAAAGTTACCTATGAATGGGAATAAGGAATCATACTTCTCTCTAACTTTCAAAAGAATAAAATACACACAAAAAACATTAACAGATTGATGGCTCTAGAATTATTTGCCGAGTCCAGATGTACTCCAGTAACAAGGGTTATAAAATGTTACTTGAAGATTTAAATCTAGACTTCTGAGAGGTTACTCAAAATAAAGAATTTTATAAAGGGCAGTCACAAAATTTTTAAATAATCAAGAACTAGTAATACTTAAAATTAGTTTAAGTAGTTTTATTAGCTTAAATATACTGTTATGCAAATGACAAAATATTCATGAAAAAGTAAATAATGATATAAATTTTTCTTAATATTAGTCTTCTTTTAATTAATATTAATTTTGTTCTTTTAGCAATAATATAATGAATATGGGAGAAAATAAAATTGTGTTGCCTTTCTCAGTTTACACAATAGCAGTTGACAGATTATTTTATCATTTGTGCTATAGACAGATAAATTGATCATTTTTTTTTGCGGTATAAATTGATCATTTTTAAACCATATATTTATCATTAAATTATATGAATTTATGTATGTGTGCATATGTCTAGGAAAACATCTATACACATAGTGGGTTAAGTAATGTTATTCCTAGGTTGTAAGATTTCAGTTAATGTTTATGTAGTGTATTATTCTAATTTATTTTCAAATTGTTATGGTAAAAATATATGGCTTATCAAATTAAAAAGGAAAAGAAATGTGACTGAATGTTAAATAGCTATTGATAATTCTAGATCTCTATTTTGAATAGTTATATAATATTCATCCACAGTACTACAGTAGGGTCATAGCAACTGACTCACTTTTACCCAAAACTGACTTTTAAACCAAATTATGTGGGAGGAAATATTCTTGACATGGCCCAATGGTTCATATAAATCTATTAAGTTTATTTTTTTTCCTTAAATATGCTTTCAGATTTTTAAAGAAACTGCTAGTTTTGTATGAAGACCACATAAACAGAGACACTCCATTAAATACCCTATTAAATGTGAACAAAGTCTCAGGATATCAAATAATGTATTAAGTAATTCTTAATTCTAGTATTTTATAAAGGTCTATGCTTATGTCAAAGTTTCCTTGAAAACAAAATTTGATCATGCTTTAAAATTCTGAGAAGTAATCTTAACGTGTATTTGTATCTGTTTCTGTGTTATGTTCTATTGGTAACAAAATACACCATAATATGAAGATTTCATAGCCTTTGTCTGAGAAAAAAACCATTGTTACCTCTAGTACAAGTCTGACATATATCTGATCATTACAGTTTCAAATAATTAAGCTGGATAGCTGGACAGTTGAATATTACATAACATATATTAATAAAACTCTGTAGATACACACTGAACAGCAACTTGCCAAATGAACACAGGCTCAAGTTTGAAAAATCAATACAACATCCTTGTTACAATGTGGCAAATGCTTATTGATTTTAGAAATTGCTACTTTTTCCTGGAGGTCCATGCTTTCTACATTTTTCATTTTTATATTACATTGGACTGGCTAGATGCCACTGGTTTTCTCGAGTAATGTTCTTTTGCTTTTTTTCTTGTCCTTAGTGTTTTGGTGATATCTTAATTAATACATTTTTTTGCTACATTTAGTCTTTTCCAAAATAAAAAAAAATCAGATAAAATACTACTCTATTTACCAATTTTACTTTTTAAAATAAATAAGTTCTCTACAAAATTGAATTCTGATTCCCCTCCTTCATCAGGAAGGAATGGGGAAATATGCACATTCATAAGGAGCTTCGTTTGGGACCTGACAGTTCCCTTTCCTTCCATGGAAAATAGATTTTCTATTCTCATGGAAGTCACAGTACACTGTGGGAATTAGCTGACATATAAATGTCCATAAAAATACTGAAAACTACAACATATAATTGGTTTAATTTAAGGGAGGACTTTCAATCCCATTTTAAAGTATTTTCATACTATTTGAGAGAGAGAGTACACTGAAAGGACTTTCTGACATATCTGTGGCATACCTCCGTTTTTCATCAGTCTATAAAAGGTTCGTTATTCTGCAGCTATTGACATTCACCGGTACACATACTAGGTATTTGCTGAAAGGCCATCAAAGTGAGTGCTGTCATCTAAACTGCCTTCCAGCTCCTCTGCACTGCCCCCGTCTTATCAGCTGGGCCTGCTTGACTGTCCCATGAAATGGTACCTCACTCTAAACTTGACCTTGCCTAGTGAGGACAGAGGGAGACCTTGACTCAAGTTATTCATCGTCAAGTTATGTTTTGGGGTAGCCTGATTTTGACTGTCAATTTTGTCATAATTGTAAAAGCTGCCTTGTTCCTGAAATCCCTGTGTGCGTTTTGTGTCTAAGATTCGAGGCAGGCACGTTCTTTGCAAGGTCCGTCTCTCCATCCTCCTGCCCTACCTGTCCATGCACTTCTCTGCTAAGGCCCCATACCTTCCGTGAACACTGAAATAAACAGGTGTTGGTCTTGATTATCATGAATTATAATTCTTTCCAGCCACCTCTTTGTCTGTCTTTACCCACCTCAACCCGGTGTTAACCCAGGAAGGGATGTGATCCCACATTCCACCCCTTTTGAACATACCTTTTTCTCTTTGAAGCACCTGGTATTCACAGATGAGACTCCCTTTACATCCGGTTTTTGCTGTTTGTTGCTGTTGTTATTTTTCTGCTTTCAGTAAGGCGATTCAGTTAAAATGATTTTGAATTCAAGTGTGAAAACAAAATGAAATTTCGTAGCTAATCAGAGACTGTATTATACCGTTGCAGGAGAAAAGAATGAAGTTACCTGTGCATTTGAAAAGCTTAGTGGTGTCGTTACGACTCAGGTTATTTTTTAATCTTTCAGCTATGCTGTTCCCTGTTGGTGGGCAGTGTCTTCAGTCTAAATTCCCACAAGAGGGAAAGATGGCTCTAGAGGCTCAGGGCACTATATTTAGACACAGCAGAATCCAGAAAAATATAAGAAATCCTCTCTCTCCTTCTTCCCCCTCCCCATCCTAATAGTTGTAGCACCACTCCCATAAACAACATCACACCTGTCTCACTATCCAGAATTTTCCCATATTCCTCGACCTAATAAATCACTAACAGAGCTCTGTGAGCTCCTTAACTGGCTTGGACCAGCCAGTATCTAAGACCTGGGGATGAGTCAAGTCCAGCCTCCCTTAAGTACAAAGTCTCATAGAGAAAGGTGGGTACCTGAACAGATGTCTGGTAGTACTGGAGAGAAGGAATAAAGGAGAGAAGGGTTTGAACTTTGATGTCAAACATCAACAGGAGAGACTCAGAGAGGCCACTCCAATGGATGCCAAAGATCTACTCATACTCTTCCCATTAACAAAGCTTCTGCTTGTAGAAAAGACACTCTAATTCATCAGCAATGTGGCAAAATCTGCGTCCTGCTATTGCATCCAGCTCTAATTCCAGGAACTGATTTATGTGCAAGCCCTTCTCATTAATCTTTTTTCTTTCTCAGTTTTCTTCCTTCTTCTTTAGGAAAGGCTACACAAGATCAAATATTCTTTTGTACAAGTATATAGCTATAAATGAATGCATTTATGCTCAAGTGATCTGAAAATTTATGATACATCCCCAATAATTCTTGTCAGGAATCACAACCACAGTCTATTTTATTCTCACTGGCTATCAAAACTTTCATAGGTGGAAATAAACTTCTTTTAGTATGAAATTTTTCATACACATAAGACACTATCATTTGTAATCTTCTTTGACTTCTATGTAATGTACTACAACTGAGAGACAAAGAATAAACTGTTCTAAGGATATCATTATGTTATAATGAAAACAAACAATGGATATCTTGAATTGTAATCATTTTCCTTTATCATTAAGATAATGGGAAACAAGAAAGAAACAGAATTAAATTGTCCCTAGATCTTTGAAATCCATGGGAGTATTCTTCAGGAGAAACAAAGCCACCTGTTTTTTACTTTTCAGACCTAGAAATGAGTACTACACACCTGAATTACCAGCATCTTAAGTGTTGCAGAAGAACCAGTGTTTATCTTCACCAGGAGAACCTTTTCACTAGATCCCTCAAAGAAGTTCATTAACAGGATTCGGGGATGATACCGTTTCACTGACGTGGATTAACAATACATTTATAAACACAGTTAAAAACATTCAATAGCTCCTCTAACCAACTCACTTTGTGAAGTCAGTCACGTGGATTAGGGGTGAATTGTCTATACTAGCCTGTAAGTCTTTCAAGAAATAATTATCAGAAGATACCAGAGCTGGTTGTTTTGAGTTCTTGATTTTAAGCATAGATTAAAATGAGAAGAGAAAGAATACTTTTAGTTGGTATGTTTAAGCATAATTTCCTTATGGGACAACAGTCTAGGAGGCAAAGGCTAAGATGACAGTAAAGGTAAAAATTAGTACCAAAGGCATGTGTAGTATTGTCACTTGATCTCCATATAACCCTACCTTCTCCATGATTTACCATCACCAGTAGTCACCAAGCATGCCATGCTCTGGTGCTTGGTATGGCAATCTTATGATCCATTGGTAGTCTGGCGACATTGCACAGTGACCACTGAGATTTGCTTGATTACAACTAATTTGTACTTTGATATAATTGAAGAACTATGACAAGCAAAAAAGGAAGGAAAAAGCTATGTAAGGTTACATCAGTGCTGTAACAACTTATTGATAATTCTCTAAGAACAGGGAAGTACATTTGTCAGAGTTACTTTTAGAAAAAGAGAGATTTTTCTTGTTACACAATTTCTTGTTAAATTGCTTCAGATAGGACAGACTACAGTGGACTGGAATATGGGAAGGATTACCTCGGGGAATGATAGGGCTGTAGCCCAGGATGGAGGAAGGCTACGTTTTATACTACATTATTCATCCCCATAATCCAGAATATTTGGTAAGTGATTCAAAAGCATAAAAAATACGTGTACTGAATGTGTAGTTGGTGGAAACTTAGCAGGGGTGTAGTTCTGCATCCAGAGTCTTGAGGAGCATTTTGAGACTGGAGAAGAGATGTGACACTCTGGAGGCCTTTGTAGATCTATGGATAGAACTTGGGTTTGATCCCTACAAATAGGGGATTGGGATCACTTCCAGTGATTGCTCTGAGACAGGGGAAACCCAGAAGACAACAGACAAAGCAGGGCAGAATAATTCATTCTATTTTGGTCTCATTCATGAAAGATTGAATTAAGGTTCTGTCCACAGCTGTAGCTCCGATTTAATCTTCCAATCTCTCATTATTTGTTAGTGTTTCAAAAGAAGATGCAGATATATGCAGCATTATTTGAATTGGACATCAAATCCCCACAATTTCTATATGGATTAGCTAGCAATGGAATTGTTATTTTTAACCAGGCCCACGTGGAAACACAAGCCCCCGAGGGCCTTGGTCGACACTCACTGGGGTGTCCTGGTTTAGCTCTAATTTAGAGGATTCAGGAAACAGTACTAAAGACTTTACAAAATAATTTCGCTCAAGCTCTTAGAAAGAGGAAAGAAAAAGTGTCTGGGCTCAGGAAGCAAAGTGTATAGTACACTCTGATTTTTACCTAAAGCAAAGGTAGGTAATCTGTATTTTAATGTCGTAAAATACATTTGCCAGAATTTATTTCAGGCAATATGTGGTGCTTGTTTGGATTCATCTCTTGATAATCTCTGAAACTGAACGTGAACAGAATGTTCTTGTAAAGTCAGGGGAAGATAGGGTGGGTGGAAAGTGAAAATGCAGCTACATAGGAGGCCTGTAAATAAACACACATAATATATACATTTACATGTGTATAAGCAGACATCCATTTTAAATATATGTTTCTAGAAATGTATATAGCTTTTCCGTGAAAGATGCACTTTTTCGTTTCACCTATCCCTCAAAATATTCAGTAATAACTTGGACAAATCACAAAAGTCTAGAAGCAACACATTTGCTATGAAACTTGTTTCAGGAAAATGTTTTTTTAAAAATATGCTAGAAAAAAATAGAATAGAGAAGCCCCATTCAGGAAAAAGAGGTAAGTCAGCGAGAAGCAGGGGGCATGTGAGATGCTGGAATAAAGACAGGATAGGCGCGGCTTGGAGCTGTGTCAGGAGTTTTCTGAGATTCCATCACATCATCCAGAGTCAGTGGTTTCCCCAGTGACATCAGGGCATCATGGCAGACTCGAGATGAGTGACGTGCTAACATTTTGATTAATATTGGTCAACTCGCAGGGAACGTACTGATTTTCAGACAAATTCGGCCCAATTGTTTTCACTCGTATCTCTGGAATTAATAAGGGTTTTTGTGTCCTGAACAAAGACAACTGATATTAAGGCCACAGCCTCTGAGAGGACAACCCAGGATGGAGCTTGCCTTTCTCCCCTTCCTTGTGCAGCTCTTGCTATGGCAGTTAGGAGAGTGACCCAAAGAGAACAGAGAAAGGGAGAGCAGACCGAGATAAGGTTTTGTGCAAGTCTGAACCAAAGTGACAGATCTCAAGTAAGACAGGGCATCCAGATATCCCGCAAATGAGATGCACTTGACTGTGGAGAATTATACTCAATAGCAATAAAAATGGAAATTACAACGTTTTGATTGGGGCCTATTTCTTTAGTCACATGTGTTTCATGGTGGGTCATTTCACCTTCCTTTGAAAAATTAGATCAAGTATCTTTCATTCATCGGGGTGAGACTGATGGGACTATCTGAAAATGTTTTGAGTTTCTTAAGAGAACTACACAAAAATGATGTTATTTGGCCAAAATTTTTATGAATTTTTGAAGCGACAAAGCCTTTATTGAATTTGTTACAATATGGCTTCTGTTTTCTCTTTTGGTTTTTTGGCCACGAGGCATGTGGGATCTTAGCTTCCTGACCAGGGATTGAACCCACACCCCCTGCACTGGACTGCCAAGGAAGTCCTGGAGCGATATTTTTTAAAAATAAAATTTTCCAGACACAGGGAAAGGCTGAATGTAATGAAGGAAAACTTTGAAACCAAACGCCTTACAGGAAAAGCAAAAAGAGTGAGGCAGACATTCTACACTTAAATTTACAACATGCCAACATCTGATACAGGCATATTTGCAGATTTTTATTTTCCATTTATGTAAGGAAATATATAATTTAACAAATACCTTCGAGGGGATGTGAAGCTTTGGGGAATAAGCAAAATGATATAACTGTTTCTGGAATCCAAACATATAACCCTTTTTCCTGAACTGTGAAACTGTAAGGTGAGTGGAAAATTCTCACACTAGCTATACATCCGTAAGGTGTCAGCTGACAATGAATTCACTGTCAATTTATTCTAAGCACAATTAAAGGAGTAGTCATGCAGGAAAAAAAAAATCTTTCACGATGGAAATATTTTCAATACAGGTGCTGTCATAAGAGATACTCAGATTAAAAGAAAGGAGAAAATTACATCATTACCAAGTTCATCATTGAATAAATTATTACAATTCATCCAAAAAAAGTATTTTAAAAAGTCATCTAAAGCAAAATGCGAGGAGTTTATAAGAATTTGTGGCTATAGATCTGAGGCTCTTAGTCATTTTAGGTCTAATGGTTGACTTCCAGGGAGAAAATGGTTAAATTGTTCTGTTTTTCTGTTCACCAAGGATAAATGGATCAAACTTGGAGTTCTTTGTGTGAAATGAATAAATCCACAGTGTTTCCAGAGTAGACTTCATGTCTTTGACCAAATTAGACTCACTTTGTAATGTTTTGTTTAATACGTATTGCATTACTCCTTTTTATTTGCTAGGGAGTGCTGGGCTCCCAGCCAATTGAGAAATCCCATTAGTTTAACAAAAAACAGGCTTATTTCATTTTCATGCTCCACATCAGCTGTGGGTTGGCTGTAGAGAAGTACACGTCTGTCTTATGAAATTCCGGTGGAAGGAGCTGCCATTATGATACAGGACACAAGTATCTAATGGTAGAGGAAAGAGAATAAATGGTGGGACCATTCATTGGCTTTTTCTTTTTTCTTTTTTTTTTTTTTTTAACATCTTTATTGGATTATAATTGCTTTACAGTGATATGTTAGTTTCTGTTTTATAATAAAGTGAATCAGTTATACATATACACATATCCCCGTATCTCTTCCTTCTTGCGTCTCCCTCCTTCCCACCCTCCCTATCCCACCCCTCTAGGTGGTCACAAAGCACTGAGCTGATCTCCCTGTGTCATGCGGCTGCTTCCCACTAGCTATCTATTTTACATTTGGTAGTGTATATATGTCCCTGCCACTCTCTCACTTTGTTCCAGTTTACCCTTCCCCCTCCCTATATCCTCAAGTCCATTCTCTAGTAGGTCTGTGTCTTTATCCCCGTCTTGCCACTAGGTTCTTCACGACCTTTCTTTGGTTTGTTTTTTAGATTCCATATATTTGTGTTAGCATACGGTATTTGTTTTTCTCCTTCTGACTTACTTCACTCTGTATGACAGACTCTAGGTCCATCCACCTCACTACAAATAACTCAATTTTGTTTCTTTTATGGCTGAATAATATTCCATTGTATATATGTGCCACATCTTCTTTATCCATTCATCTGTTGATGGACACTTAGGTTGCTTCCATGTGCTGGCTATTGTAAATAGAGCTGCAATGAACATTGTGGTACATGACTCTTTTGAATTATGGTTATCTCAGGGTATATGCCCAAGAGTGGGATTGCAGGGTCGTATGGTAGTTCTATTTTTAGTTTTTTAAGGAACCTCCATACTGTTCTCCATAGTGGCTGTATCAATTTACATTCCCACCAACAGTGCAAGAGGGTTCCCTTTTCTCCACACCCTCTCCAGCATTAATTGTTTGTAGATTTTTGATGATGGCCATTCTGACCAGTATGAGATGATATCTCATTGTACTTTTGATTTGCATTTCTCTAATGATTAATGATACTGAGCATTCTTTCATGTGTTTGTTGGCAATCTGTATATCACCTTTGGAGATATGTCTGTTTAGGTGTTCTGCCCATTTTGGAATTGGGTTGTTTGCTTTTTTTGATATTTAGCTGCACGAGCTGCTTGTAAATTTCGGAGATTAACCCTTTGTTAGTTGCTTCATTTGCAAATATTTTCTCCCATTCTAAGGGTTGTCTTTTCATCTTGTTCATGGTTTCCTTTACTGTGCAAAAATTTTTTAAGTTTCATTAGGTCCCATTTATTTATTTTTGTTTTTATTTCCATTTCTCTAGGTGGTGGGTCAAAAAGGATCTTGCTGTGATTTATGTCATACAGTGTTCTGCCTATGTTTTCCTCTAAGAGATTGATAGTGTCTGGCCTTACATTTAGGTTTTTAATCCATTTTGAGTTTATTTTTGTGTATGGTGTTAGGGAGTGTTCTAATTTCATTCTTTTACTGTAGCTGTCCAGTTTTCCCAGCACCACTTATTGAAGAGGCTGTCTTTTCTAAACTGTATATTCTTGCCTCCTTTATCAAGATAAGTGACCGTATGTGTGTGGGTTTATCTCTGGGCTTTCTATCCTGTTCCATTGATCTATATTTCTGTTTTTGTGCAAGTACCATAGTGTCTTGATTACTGTAGCTTTGTAGTGTAGTCTGAAGTCAGGGAGCCTGATTCCTCAAGCTCCATTTTTTTTTCTCAATATTGCTTTGGCTCTTTGGCTCTTTTTAAAGTATGTTCCTATTACCATTTTCAGAATTGTTCTGGGTTTGTTATTGTAGGTCTTTTTCTTCCCTTGTGTTTCCTGCCTAGAGAAGTTCCTTTAGCATTTACTGTAAAGCTGTTTTTTTGGTGCTGAATTATCTTAGCTTTTGCTTGTCTGTAAAGGTTTTAGTTTCTATGTCCAATCTGAAAGAGATCCTTTGTGGGTAGAGTAATCTTGGTTGTAGGTTTTTTTTCCCTTCATTACTTTAAATATGTCCTGCCACTCCCTTCTGGCTTGAAGAGTTTGTGTTGAAAGATCAGCTGTTAACCTTATGGGGATTCCCTTGTATGCTATTTGTTGTTTTTCCCTTGCTGCTTTTAGTATTTTTCCTTTGTATTTAATTATTGATAGTTTGATTAATATGTGTCTTGGCATGTTTCTCCTTGGAATTATCCTGTATGTACTCTCTGTGCTTCCTGGAGTTGATTAACTATTTCCTTTCCCATATTTGGGAAGTTTTCAAGTATAGTCTCTTCAACTATAATCTCTTCAAATATTTTCTTAGTCCCTTTCTTTTTCTCTTCTTTTGGAACCCCTATAATTCGAATGTTGGTGTGTTTAATGTTGTCCCAGATATCTCTGAGACTGTCCTCAATTTTTTTCATTCTTCTTTCTTTATTCTGCTCTGCAGTAGTTATTTCCACTATTTTATCTTCCAGGTCACTTATCCATTCTTCTGCCTCAGTTATTCTGCTATTGATCCCTTGTAGAGAATTTTTAATTTCATTTATTGTGTTGTTCATCACTGTTTGCTTGCTCTTTAGTTCTTCTAGATCCTTGTTAAACGTTTCTTGTATTTTCTCCATTGTATTTCCAAGATTTTGGATCATCTTTACTCTCATTATTATGAATTATTTTTCAGGTAGACTGCCTATTTCCTCTTCATTTGTTAGGTCTGGTAGATTTTTTTTGCCTTGCTCCTTCATCTGCTGTTTCTCTGTCTTCTCATTTTGCTTAACTTACTGTGTTTGGAGTTTCCTTTTCGAAGGCTACAGGTTCGTAGTTCCCATTGTTTTTGGTGTCTGTCTCCAGTGGATAAGGTTGGTTCAGTGGGTTGTGTAGGCTTCCTGGTGGAGGAGACTGGTGCCTGTGTTCTGGTGGATGAGGCTGGATCTTGTCTTTCTGGTGGGCAGGTCCATGTCTGGTGGTATGTTTTGTTGTGTCTGTGGCCTTACTATGATTTTAGGCAGCCTCTCTGCTAATGCGTGGGGTTGTGTTTTTGTCTTGCTAATTGTTTGGCATAGGGTGTCCAACACTGTAGCTTGCTAGTTGTTGACTGGAGCCGGGTCTTGGCATTGAGATGGGGATCTCTGGGAGATTTTTGCCGTTTGATAGTACGTGGAGCTGGGGTGTCTCTTGTGGACCAATGTCCCAAACTTGTCTCTCCCACCTCAGAGGCACAGCCCTGGCACCTGGCTGGAGCACCAAGAGCCTGTTATCCACATGGCTCAGAATAAAAGGGAGAAAATAAGAAAGAAAGAAACAAGAAGTTAAAATAAATAAAATTTAAAAGTTATTAAAATAAAAAAATGTTATTTAAAAATTGCAAAAATAATAAAGAAAAAGGAGAGCAAACAAACCAAAAAACAACAAGCACTAAAGACTATGCTTAAAAAAAAACAAAAAAACAAACTGAACCCCAGGACAAATGGACAAATGATGAAAGCAAAGCTATACAGACAAAATCACACACACAAGCATACACATACACACTCACAAAAAGAGGGGAGAAAAAGGGACAAAAAATACATATATGTTTGCTCCCACAGTCTACCACCTCAATTTGGGATGATTCGTTGTCTATTCAGGTGTTCCACAGGTGCAGGTACATCGAGTTGGTTGTGGAGATTTAATCCGCTGCTCCTGAGGCTGCTGGGAGAGATTCTCTTTCTCTTCTTTGTTCGCACAGCTCCCAGGGTTCAGCTTTGGATTTGGCCCCGCCTCTGTGTGTAGGTCGCCTGAGGGCGTCTGTTCTTCGCTCAGACAGGACGGGGTTAAAGGCGCAGCTGCTTCGGGGGCTCTGGCTCACTCAGGCTTGGGCGGAGGGAGGGGTACAGATGCGGGGCGAGCCTGTGGCGGCGGCGACAGAGGCCAACATGACGTTGCACCAGCCTGAGGTGCACCTTGGGTTCTTCCGGGGAGGTTGTCCCTGGATCCCGGGACCCCGGCAGTGGCGGGCTGCACAGGCTCCCGGGAGGGGCGGTGCGGATAGTGACCTGGGCTCGCAGACAGGCTTCTTGGTGGCGGCAGCGGCGGCCTTAGTGTCTCATGCCCGTCTCTGGGGTCCGCCCTGATAGCCGCGGCTCGCGCCCGTCTCTGGAGCTCCTTTAAGCGGCGCTCTGAATCCCCTCTCCTCGCGCACCAGGAAACAAAGAGGCAAGAAAAAGTCTCTTACCTCTTCAGCAGCTCCAGACTTTTTCCCAGACTCCCTCCCGGCCAGCCGTGGCGCACCAGCCCCTTCAGGCTGTGTTCACGCCGCCAACCCCAGTCCTCTCCCGGCTTCCGACCGAAGCCCGAGCCTCAGCTCCCAGCCCCGCCCGCCCCGGCGGCTGAGCAGACGAGCCTCTCGGGCTGGTGAGTGCCGGTCAGCGCCGATCCTCCATGCGGGAATCTCTCCGCTTTGCCCTCCGCACCCTGTGGCTGCGCTCTCCTCCGCGGCTCCGAAGCTTCCCCCTCCGCCACCCGCGTCTCTGCCCGCGAAGGGGTTTCTAGTGGGTGGAAACCTTTCCTCCTTCACGGCTCCCTCCCACTGGTACAGGTCCCGTCCCTATTCCTTTGTCTCTGTTTTTTCTTTTCTCTTTTGCCCTACCCAGGTATGTGGGGAGTTTCTTGCCTTTTGGGAGGTCTGAGGTCTTCTGCCAGCGTTCGGTGGGTGTTCTGTAGGAGCAGTTGCTCGTGTAGATGTATTTCTGATGCATCTGTGGGGAGGAAGGAGATCTCCACGTCTTACTCTTCCGCCATCTTGAAGCTCCTCCCACTCATTGGCTTTTGAAGCTTCTTCTCAGACCTGGAAAACACCACCTGAACTTACGTTCAACTGGACAAAAGGCCAGTGATGCAAGGGATAGTATTTCTATCGAGAAGACAGCAATCATAAAATGTACCACCAGTGTATAAAGTAACTTTTTTTTTTAATCTGTCACCCCGTGTGTTTAGTGTATAGGATAGAGAGGGGTTATGAGGCAGAGATGGCAGATGAGGAGTCCAGGGAAGGGAACAGCCTGAGCCAGGACATAGGAGTTGGAAAATCCCTTGAGAAATGATAAAGCTCACAAGTGACTTGCCTTTGTGGGTCAGAGCCATGAACCCCTGTCTCCAGGAGGGTGAGAATAGGGAAGTCAGAAAAGGTATTAGGTGGTTCCCCACACTCTTGTCTGAATATATGATTCATGGAGAGGGCAGAGAAGGTGAGTGGCCAGGAGTCAGTATAAATTAAATGTTCAAATACTATCCATTAAGAGCATGAGAGGGGTCTTCCCTAGTGGCACAGTGGTTAAGAATCTGCCTGCCAGGGCAGGGGACACGGGCTTGAACCCTGGTCTGGGAAGATCCCACATGCTGCAGAGCAACTAAGCCCGTGCGCCACAACTACTGAGCCTGCTCTCTAGAGCCCGTGAGCCACAACTACTGAGCTTGCCTGCTGTAACTACTGAGCCCGCGTGCCTAGAGCCTGTGCTTCACAACAAGAGAAGCCACCGCAATGAGAAGCCCGCGCACCGCAACAAAGAGTAGCCCCCACTCACTGCAACTAGAGAAAGCCCACGTGCAGCAACGAAGACCCAATGCACCAAAAAATAAATAATTTTTTAAAAAAAGCATGAGATGCTGGTCCCTATCAACCCACCCCCTCCATTTCCCCCGATAACCATAAGTTTGTTTTCTACATTTGTAACTCTATTTCTGTTTTGTAGGTAAGTTCATTTGTACCCTTTTTTTTTAGATTCCACCTATGAGTGATATCATATGATATTTGTCTTTCTCTGCCTGACTTACTGTACTTAGTATGACAATCTCTGGTCCATCCATGTTGCTGCAAATTTGTGCCTCTTTTTTGAATTTATAGTAGAAACACTTAGGTGTACTGTTGTCTGGGAGGAAGAAATTGTTCTCTATCCTTCTGCGTTCTCCTGGCTGTTCTAAGAATTAAATTGACATGCAGCAGATTAACAGGAGAAAATCGAAACTTGAATAACATGTATACACGGGCGAGACCTTGGAGAACTGAGTAACTCACTAAAATGGCTAAAACTCTCACCTTAAATACAGTCTTTAGCTAAAGACAAAAAAGGATGTTGGGGTGTAGGTGGTCTGGGATTTCGAAGGGGAGAAAGGCAATTTACATGGTGATGGAAGAGCAAGTGTTTGATAAACACATGTTTGCTGGGCCAGGCAGAGAAGGTGGGACACAGAACAGACTCTGATTTTTAGGCCCTGCCTGGAGTTTCCCCACCCCACCCCTAGCCCATATTCTTTGCAGTTGTCTCTGGTGATATCTCTATGCCAGGAAGAGGTACTCTATTTAAATTCTTTTAGACAGTGAGGGAGAAGGTCAAAGTTTCTTTCTGAGTCTTTTGGACCTTAATTATTTTCAGCTTGAGATAATCCATATGCCAAAGAGATTGGGAGGGGCAAGTTCTGCTCCCCAACGTTGTGGAGTGCTTTATGCTTAGCGAGTTGAACTACAGATTCACTTCTGAACGAACTAACCTATTTATCTTGGGACTTTGGAAGCATCTTTGCTCTTTTATAGCTGTTATTTATTGAATTAAAGTCAAAAATATTTAGCAGCTATTTGCCAGATATATGCTACTTGGTGGTCCATACTAGGAAAGAACATACAGATTAAATGTGGATACAAAGCATAAACATTTAGAAAACTAAAGACACTGTGTTGTCAAGCAAGGGCTCCTGTGTCCATGGCACCAAAAGCCAAACCCTGAGAGTGGGTGTTTTTAGCAAAGCAAGGGTTTATAGCAGGGCACCAGCAGGGGAGTGAGAGATGAGCCTCAGATCCACTCTCACTTGGTCTTTGAGTTGAGGGTGTTTTTAAAGGGGAAGAACAAAGAATTTGCGATTAATCATGCTCTTGTGATATTTCCTGATTGTAGTTTAGGGGGTCAGGATGTCTCCACTTATGATTCTCTGGTCAGGTCGTTCATGGCTTGAGGGTCTGTTAGCTAATCTTGCCCTGGAGAAACAGCCTGAGTTTGTATGTTGATGATATCTACAATCGCAATTTTAGTACATCAATGATGTACTAAAAGAGAAGACTAGAGGTTCCACTTTGGTTGGGGTTGAGGGTGGGTTGTCTAGGGCTTCACAGGTTCACTCTTCATTGGTGAATTTAAAACATAAGAGTGAGAATTAAAGCTCAGAAGGGTACAGCAAGCTGTCAGTCAAATGGTCAGTTTGTCTAAGTCAACCTGAGCTTTGTTAAAGAAAAAAAAAAAAAAGAACTTCATGGGTGGGGCAGGCTAGCTCTTCATCTCCTTGCGTAGCTGATAAGGTGTTTACTGGAGATGGACGTCTTTGCGGTGGAAGCCTAGGCAGTCAAAGGCTTGATACCAGGCACATACATTACAATCAAAGAAGCTGATTGTCAGGCTCCTATAACACTTTTTACCATTGAAGAATTGAAACTTTGGTAGCTGACAATAGCAGCAGATATCACCCAGACAAGTAAACAAACAGGCAGAACATGAGAAAGAACATTCCAAGTGACAAAAGAAATATTAATAATATGTTAGTCTGTGAAAGAGGGAGAGTAGGAATTGGTTATTTGAATGAGGCTTGAAGGTTCAGTAGAATTTCCAGAGGTGAAAAGTGTGGGGGGAAGTCTATCAAATTGTAGGCAATACCGTGAAAAAACAGGATATATATGCCAACAGTTTTTTAAATTAATTTTTATTGTAGTATAGTTGACTTACAATGCTGTGTTAGTTTCTGCTGTACAGCAGAGTGAATCGGTTATACATATACATATATCCACTCTTTTAAAAATTCTTTTCCCATATGGGTCATTACAGAGTATTGAGTAGTGTTCCCTGTGCTATACAGTAGGTTCTTATTAGTTATCTATTTTATACATAGCGGTGTATGTATGTCAATCCCAAAACAGCTTCTTAAAATTGTCTGAATAATGCATTAAGAGAGTAAAAAGAAAAAAATCTTGAAATGCGATCTGGGCAATATGGTGGATGGTGTTGTGTCTTGGGACCTGAAGTTTATACATGACTTGGTGATCAAATGAATCCACCCAGTATTTGAGCAATAATATGACTGTATCACAAATACACATTTAAAGGTCAATATGGCATGTAGACACGTAACCAATTTTTATCTGATATTTTGCATCCTGCAGCATCACTGATTTCATTCATTAGTCCTAACAATTTTTTGTGTAGTCTCTAGACATTTCTACATATAGGATCATATCTACTCTGAAAACAGAGGTAATTTACTTCTTCCTTTCTGATGTGGATGTGCTTTATTTCTTTTGTTATCTAATTGTTCTGGCTGGGGCTTCCAATACTGTATAGAATAGATATGGCGTAAGTGGACATCCTTGTTTTGCTCCTGATCTTAGAGAAAAAGCTTTCAGTTTTTCCCCACTAAGTATGCTGTAACTGTAGAACCCCCTAGAAGAAAATATAGGGAAATTTTTCTAGATATTGATCGTGGCCATGATTTCTTAGATATGACACCAAAAGCACAAGCAACAAAATCAAATGTAGACAAGCAGGGCTACATTAAACCGAAAAGCTTCTGCACAGTGAAGGAAACAGTCAACAGAATGGAAGGAACTATTAACAAATTATATATATGATAAGGGGTTAATTTCCAAAATACCTAAGGAACTCCTATCGCTCAAAAGCAAGAACAAATAACCCAATTTTAAAAGTGGGCAAAGGACTTGAATAGACATCTCTCCAAAGAGGACATGCAAATGGCCACCAGGTATATGAAAAGATGCTCAACATCACTAATCATCAAGGAAATGCAAATCAGAACTAAACTGAGATAACATCACACACCAGTCAGGATGGCTATTATTAAAGAAAAAAAAGATAAGTGTTGGTGAGGATGGTGTCCAAATTTATCCAATTGTACTTGCTGAACATGTGCAGTTCTTTTTATATCAATTATACTTAAATAAAGCCGTTTAAAAGATATTAATTTGGCAAAAGGATGTATAATTGATTGGACATGAAATGGAGGTAAGGAACGCATTTTCAAGGCCATAATCAGGGAACTGAAAAGTAAGTCCAATGATCTGGAGTTAGACTGAAAGAAGGAGATAAATGTGAGAGGTATAACAAGGTTACAAGTTTGCTAGAAAAAAACAGTGGATTGAGTTTGTGGGTAGTGCAAAAAGGCTGAATAAAACATTGATATGAGGCTTTTGAAAGTAAGTGTCTGCAGGATATTTTCAATTTAATAGAAAGTCAAAAGGAATAGTTGATTTGAGTTGGAAAGATAAATGATTCTATGATGTTTATTTTCATTCATTTTGACTCAGACAGAGTTTACTAAGAAAGTTTTCGAATTTTCTGTCACAGGTTACTCTGAGACTTGAAGGTTGCAAAGAAACCTTCCTGCCAGGTTATCAGAATTATAAGCAGTTCTGAATGGTGGAAGAAAGCAAGCCTAGGGTTGAGGGTGCGCCCTAAAAATCTATCCCGGCAAGGCATTGAGTATGCCAACGCCATCCTAAAAGGGAAGTAGTCAATACAGGTTCATTTACAAGAACTTCATGCTGAAACAGTGACAGCGTGTAATATATTCAACTTAGTGTAAAATACATGAAAGCACTTTCTTTTTATACACATAAGCGTGGAAAATAACATGGATCTCATCCATCACATTGTATTGTTTTACAGGGTCCTTCATACACTGTTAATACAATATGGGAAGTTTACTGTTCATTCATCAAGTTGCATTAGCACTGTATTTTGTTATTATCGTACCAAGCTCATATAATATGGTTCTTAATATATCATCAAAGTCCATACCAAGCAGAAACATTAATATCAGGAAATTTTCAAGCACATTTCCACACAGCTTGTGACTCTTTCATGTGTCAAGATGCAATAAGAGGCTCGGAAACGTCTGTTGAGACTGCAAGAATATTTGTGAAGGGACATTATGAATGTGTTATTCTGGGCATTCTGAAGGCATCCCCACGGAAGCGTGTCCCATATGAGTCAGTAAATCCACTTTGAGTTAACAACATTTTCTATCCCAACTCTCATATATGGAGAAATGATTCTACTTTAGAGAAAAAGTAGGGCACGCATTTATCCTCTCAGTGTCAATTTGGTTTTGGTCACTATTTACCATGCGGGAAATTAATATCCACTTTAGGAGCTAAACTATACAAACATGAACTAGTTTGGTAGATGCTCAGTTATCAAGCTGTTAGTGCTGATTACTTGAAAGACAAACAGTCCGAGATGCAGTTGAAGTTATAAAAACACAGTTTTTAATATGAAGAAGACTCTAATTTTACCTGAAAAGATATCTGAGTAACCAGCAAAAGAATGGGGCAAAAGATTCATACCACGGAAATTCAAAGACGTTTTCTTGCAGATGAGAAACGGGAAGTTACATGGGAGAACATTCTGGGTAGAAAGAATGGGGTGAAGAATTTGGACTGATTGATTGCCATATTTATAGCTTATATAGTATATATAAGTATATATATAAGTATATATAATATATATACTTATATATACTTATATATACTTATACTTATATACTTATATACTTATATACTTATAAGTATATAAGTATACTTATATAAGTATATATAAGTATATATATAAGTATATATATACTTATATAAGTATATACTTATATACTTATATACTTATACTTATATATATATAAGTATATATAACTATATAGCTTCTTATAGTAAAGAAACCAGCTTGTTTAAAAGAGGACTTAAAATAAATCAGTGTAGTATGGGAACAGGAAATAGAAAATCAATTATATTTTTAAAGATTAATCCTGTAGAAATCAGTGAAGTTGTTTGAAGATAGTTAGTAGGATAAGAGAATGGATAAATTATAATTTTAGGATGAGCAGTGGTTTTGTAGGCAGGAAAGGAGGTATAAGGAGACAGGAACAGAAAAACAATTGGTAAGACTGTAGCCTCAGGTAAATAATGGGCTGGGGAGAGAGAGAGGTTATTTCAGAGAAATGACCAAGGAGTC
Source organism: Kogia breviceps (assembly GCF_026419965.1). Taxonomy (NCBI): domain Eukaryota; kingdom Metazoa; phylum Chordata; class Mammalia; order Artiodactyla; family Physeteridae; genus Kogia; species Kogia breviceps. Next base: position 5,959,655 of record NC_081324.1, on the reverse strand, counting down.
TTACATTTGAGTTAGGAGAGACTTCAAAAATCATCATCTGTTTTGAATTTCTTATTTATATATAAGGCGATATTGGCAGAATTAGGGACCATTTGTATGTTACCAATAAAGAATATGAAACACTACTTGGAAAAAAATAATTGCACAAACTTATAAAGTCAAGAAGGAAAGAAATGAGGGTTTAAGGGAGTGAGCATGAATTATCCTTTGAAATACTGATTGAATGATACCTGGCTGACGAGATGAAAAAAACGTATGGTTGTTAATATTGATTTTGAATCCAGTGATGACTGTAATCATAAGTTAGAATCAACTCAATAATAGGAGAATATGGAAAAAAAATCAGAGCAGGTCAAGGATACTTATCTCACGTTCATAATTTAGTAAATATCTCATTTTATGATGTGAAGTAGAAATCAAACCAAAAAAAAACAATCTGCAAATTATACATTTAACATGTAGTGTTAAAACAAGGATTTTTCTAAACAGGTGCATAGAGGCCCAAGTCCAATACCATAAAACTGTAAAGCTCCTGTAGCAAAGAAAAAAATCACCGTATTTTATTTTCACCATTTTCAATATTGACCGAGAAGAAATCTCTATTTATACCCCCCATTTCTTTTGGTGGAGAAGATTTTATTGCATTTTTGACACTTATTTAGATCAAGACTTTATATTAAATGGGATTTCCCCCCCCTACATGGTCCACTGGGTAGCATGTCTTTTATTGTCAGAAAACGTGATATATTGAATCAGTTCTGCCTTCTGAAGAACATGCTCGGTCAAGTAGTAGTAGAATTCCAATTGGTCGAATGCATTTGGGGAGTAGATCATTTTCTGCACAGCTGGTTCAGACAGAGCCCTCACGAGGTAACTGGAGTGGTTACGAGAGATACTCATGTACAGTTCTCTGTCACTTCAAACTGGATATATTACACTGGCAGCAAAAGACTACAAGACTAAGACTAAACCTGTTTCTCTAGCACCTTTAGCATGTGTATGTATATATACATGCATGTATGTGTATTTATATATGTATATATGCATGTATGAGAGATTCTAAAAGAGGAATTTCTTGAAGTTTGCAAATTTGAACTTTCATGCTATCGAAGGAACAAGCCACTACATCTTTAGTCTTCACATGTGAGCAAGTCACCATGAGGGTGTAACTTCACAACCTACCATTGAGTTTTGTCTTAAAATCCCCAACGAGTTGAATTTCAATGATTTCCTTACTTTGTGAAAATTATGGGCATGTGGGGAACTATGAATCATACAGAATATTGTATAAAATATTTTTTCCCGAATGTAGCTTCATGTTGATTGTGAGTTGTGTCTGTGTGTGTGCGCTTTTAGAACACGGTCTGTTTCACTAGGAATATTGTGCATTTTTTTTTTTCTATCTGACATAATGAGTTTTTCATGCCCCTTCTGTATTGGATTCAATTTTCTGTTCTGATGTATAATTTAGTTGTTTTTGAATTCCACACACATTTAAACACTTATATGCCAAATTTAATTTTTCTTCTAGTAAAAGACAATGAAGCATTTACTGCAGGAAATATTCTACTAAAATAAACATTGCATATTTTTCTCTAGTTTATTCTTTTCTTGCTCTCTTTTCTGTAAATCTGTAAGTATGCTCCAGCAGGGAAACTCATTATCTTTTTAACTCTTTATGCTGTCATGAAAATTACCAACTCATAAAATTCTGTCAATAATTATTTCATTTTATCACTCCTAAGATGTAGCTCAACCTGATACATAGGGTGCATTCCCATATGCATTTTGTTATTAATTCTAATACTAAAAAATTTAAAATGTTTGGTTTTATCTTAATTTTATGCATCTTATAGGAATTCTGAACATTCATGGAAATGAAGATGTAAAAATGGTACAACCATTGTGGAAAACACTTTGGCAGTTCTTCAACAAGTTAAATGTAGAGTTACCATATGACTCAGCAAATTGACCTTTAGATATATACACAAATAACTGAAAATACGGACGCTAACAGACATATATGCCAATGTTCACAGCAGCATTATTCATAATAAACTAAAGGTAGAAAAAACCCATTTGAATGATTAAACACATGAATGGTCAAATAAAATGTGACATATACATACAATGGACTGATATTCAGCCATAAAAAACAATGAATTTCTGACACATGTACATAACAGATGAACCTTGAAAACATTATGCTAAGTGAAATATGCCAGACACAGAAGGATGAACGTTGTATGATTCCACATACATGAAATATCAATAATATGCAAATTCACAGAGATAGATTAGGAGTTATCATGGGTTGGGGGTGAGACGAATGGAGAGGTCTTGCTGGAAGGGCACAGAGTTTCTGTTTGAGGTAATTAAAAATTTTTGGAAATAGAGAGTGGTGGTGGCTGAACCACTTGTGAATATAATTAATGCCACTGAATTGCACACTTAAAATGAGTAAAATGTCAAATTGTATGTTCTATATTATTACCACAATAAAAATATACTATATAGTTACAAAAAGTTAATGGAACCATTTTTTTTCTTGAATAACTGCTTTGTAATTCATTTTCTCTTACACATTTCAGCTAACTAAATGCTGTCAGCAGAATTAATTTTTTGAAAAGATTAATTTACATTGTTACTGCTGCTTTTCTTTTTTTTATTGAAATACAGTTGATTTACAATTGTGTTAGTTTCAGCAAAGTGATTCAGTTATATATATATACATATATATGTGTATATATATATATATATTCCTTTTTAAGATTCTCTTCCCTTACAGATTATTACAATTTATTGAGTATAGTTCTCTGTGCTATACAGTAGGTCTTTGTTGATGATCTATTTTATATATAGTAGTGTGTATGATTTTCTTTCTTGAGAAGGATGAGAAGGGTGAGGAAGTCATCTTGCAGCCTCTACCATAGACTAACTCTGATGTTATCACCCCTACCCCTCCATCAGAATCCAGTAGTGACCCCGCTTAGAACCACTTGGGCAGTATCTTGTAGGAGATTAAATAAAGTGAATCCATAAAATGAACTTCACTAATTAGAGTGACCACAATCACATTGCCTAGAAAAATGGGAATATCATTAGACAATTTTAATAGGTGAAAAAGAAAAAAACATTATCCTTACTACTCCAAAGTATAGATTCCCAGAATAAGAAGGGATATGGTGCTTAAGGTGACTTGTACTTACCCTATTATTATTAAGCTTAGGCATACATTGAGATACTGTTTTTTAGGAAAATTAAGCATAGCAAACATGAAGGGCTGCAAACATGGGACCCCCTTTGCTGAAATAGGATTATGTTCCCTTATGGAGCTGTGCAGCTGTGTACAGACCTGGACCAGCTCCATTCCAGGGTAATCAGTATACACAGTATAGAAAAGAAACATTGGTGGACGGACCAAAACTTGGCTTAATTTTTAGTGGGTGGAGAAGCTGCAATGATCCTCACCCCTCTGGAACCTGGGGTTCCTGAAAACTTGTGTCAACAGGTGAAAACCAAGAGCGTCATTAATACAACTATTGATAAGAAGGTGGTTGAGTCTGTAAGCAATTATTTATGGAGAAAAAATTAATGATACATATTTATATCGTGAGATTCTGAAGCTCTTTAGAACATCTGAGGTGCATGATAAGAATACCCAACTCTCATTTTTCCTAAGGGAAAGCTGGAGTGGAGGCGGGGGGGGGGATATATTGAATTATATAAGATTGCAAACACAAGCATCTTCATTGAGATCGGAAGCAGTAGCTAGTGATGTATTCTACATTGTTCACCTTTTAGTGTTATTTTGGTCTCACTTATTTTTTGTGTAGGTAAATATAACCTCAATTGCATACAGTATAATCAGGATTTGTACAATTATACGTGATATATCATGATTTGTATCTTATCTGTTTGGATTTCTATGGCACCTGTCATGTTTCAAGTTCCCTGAGGGCAGTGATTTCAAACATAAATTTCAGATTAGATGAATTAGAAACTATGTGAAGCTTACTCTTGATTTTTATTGCCACTTTGCTTTGGGCAGAAAGATGCTGGAAGGATTGAACTCTCTATTTCACCAGCAGAGCTGGCTACGTCCACACGGTAGAGTAATAGTCTTTGTACCCCTTACAAGAAGGCAGAGACCGTTGCCTAACATCTGCACTATTCTATTGGTATATGTTCATGTTGACATGAAGAGAGAAAGGATGTTTCTATATAAGTTTCTCCCTATTGAGTTACGTGTCCTGCCAGTTTCTTTGACTTTTGTTCTGAAAGGGGTCATAATCACTTCTGTTCAACCAGTTGACTTTAAGGCAATATTTCTCCACAACTGATTAGTCTAAAACTATCTCACAATATTTTTCCCTTCTTAAGATTCAGTAAGATCAATGTTGTGTTTGAAACTAAATACTTTAAACAGAATTAGATACTACACTAACTTAATGGCTTAAAAATGGCATCCAGAATGCCATAGATATACTGATATACATGTATATAAATTTAAGATAATTTTGCCATTTTTTTTGGATTCTGAAACATGACAGTGATAGGAAAAAGTAAAATCGAATTTATTTTGCTAAATAAGTGCAGTATCTCAGTAGAGTCCTTTAAAAGTTTAGATCAGCTGCATATATTATGAAGAAATTTTTCTAAATGTTATTTCTGATTCATTTCTCAGACATGATATTCTAGGTGTATTATGTTCACTAACCTACTTAGAATGCTGTAATAGAGCCTTTCTGTTTTTTTTTCCCCTTAAACAAGATTATGATACAATAAGAAAAGCTTCACCTGGTTTTTTAATATTTTGGGGTTCATGAAATATAGATTGCAACTGTTAAAAGCCCATTCTGTCCATGTAGATAGAAGACTGTACTACTGCATGATTTTAGACCTCTTTGCTTTAAAAGAGACTATTTCTAGCTGTGGAAGTGAGGGTGCTTTTTCTTCTGTGAAATAGTTATGATATTTCATCAGGGCTTTCTATTATGTGACACATACATTAAAAAAAAAATGGTGGAGTGTCTCGGTTTATGGTCCACTTGTGGGTGTGAACATAAACAGGAGTGAAAACCTAGCATCTAATTATGGGGTGTCACCGCCTGCAGTAAACAGATACCAAACAGAAACATCAGTTCCCTCCAGCAAACCTATCACTATTCTAGCCTTTCCTCTTCCCGGATCTCAGCTGTCCAAGAAACAATCCTGAGACTCCTCTTGGTTCCTTCTCCCTTCCCCCGTTTTCTCTCTGTTCTCTCTCTAGGCTCTAATGTGTCCACTTTATCTCAACTCACAACTCATCTCGTTACAGCCCTTCCTCTTGGACATCTAATAGAGCCTTCTCCTAAATCATGTCACCCATGATCCATTCACAGTGTGCTGGCGACAAGTTGCAGGCCTCGGGACCTGACTTACAAGATGATGTATATGCGGTCCCCCCGTGACCCATCGACAGTGCCATCTTCCCAGCAGACAGAGCACGTAGCTCTGCACATCAAAGGGTGGAAGGGGTTAGCTCCTTTTATTATAATAAACCCTCATTTCCCACTTGCAAAATGTTGCTTTTGTCTTTGGTATTTGCTGACCTAACTGCCTACTGACCAGAGGAGAAATGCTTTTATCGGGGGTCACAAAATAGTGCAACTGCCTTAGAAGGCAGCACTGCTGACTGGCCATTTGGGCTCCTGATGCTGATGTAGCCAAAGTAAAAATGAGGGAGATTACAGTATAGACTGAAGTAACTGATTTCATCATTAAGGGGAGGAGTGGGGAATGTATTTGCAAACCAAGGCATTCACCAGAGCATTTCTCATTATATTCCTACACTCACCTGTAAATCTTACTAGAAGACATCAACAAACTAATATAGTAGGAGCATGAATGACTTAGACCAGTCAGGAACAAAAGTTTGGGGTCAGTCTGCAGAGTAGTGAGATATCGTCAGCTGAGTGACTTTTTGAAACTAAAGAAAACGTTGACTGGAGAGAGAAAAATAAGATATACCGACCAACTGTGACCATAAGAAAAGGTTCAGATATGAGAACTGCAGAACTGCAGTCATTATGTGCATTTTTCTCCCTTTATCCACACAAACATGCACACATACATGCAGTTATACGTGCACATATGCATACAAATATTAATTTATAGGCAGTATATTTAAGCCATTTTGTATTTTAATGTTTTCCTCATCACCATCCTTTACTCTTTTCTATAAAGTACTGCGGAAGATTAAATTTATAGCTGTCTTCTTCACTGGATATTCGCAGGAGCCCTTGTAACTGAGCTGGGAAAAGAATGGAGATGACTCAAAGGAGATACTGTGCCTCACGGGAGGGCAACCTTGGTTCTCTAAGAAAACCTTGCATCTCGGTAGGCAGAGCCAGATGGGGTTCTAACTGCACAGCAGTTTAAATTTCTTTAGAGTGTCACCTGCGGGCGCAGAGTTGAGACAGGGATGGTTTGGCTGGGACTTCCGTGGTTACCTGAGCGTCGCAAACACACGCATTGAGAGCCTCTTTGGCTCTTCGGGGAGGAACCCAGGAAGGAGCTTTCTTAGTATCTGATTTCCAGGTCAGAGTCTGCCAATGAGAGGAACTCACGGGGGAGTTAGAAACAGAAGACACAGAGAAGGTACCATCCTCTGAACTCATTTTCAGGCAACACTTGCAGATAGGAAGTGCTTGGAAATGCCAGCTTTGGGGCTGTAGGGGGTTACGTCTGACACCATCTAAAGACCCTCCCCCATCACTAACTAAACTTCTGGAGTTTCACGAAAGTGTCTTCCTGAACTCCTGAGAATATTCTCCGTATAGTGCTGGCCTTTCTTTGCGCTCGAAGACACCTTAGTGGTGTGCAGTAAGTCTCCAGTTACCAGCAATGAAACACTGGCCACGTGGACCTAGGAGTGGCTTTCGTTTTCCTTATCAAACTCCTACTGAGGCAGCTGCCAAGAGTATTCCAGGGGGAGAAAACTGCTTCCCAAGCCCCCCTTGGGAGCCAGAATGCAGAAATTAAGGTTCTGCTTCATTTGCCTTTTTACCTGAACGTAAATGAACTTTTCAGTGTCATAGCTTCCTTGAAGGTGATCTATAAAAGAGCTCCTTAGGCAGAGAACGTAAATGATGTTTGATGGATTTTAATAGTAGAACCTATGGGAGAATTTTCTGCATCAAATGAAATCATTCTGCTTTATGCCAGGTCAGATTCCTGCAATGTCTGAACCATTTCCTATGACTTAAGCCACTTCTCCTGTCCAGATGTGAGTCTGGTTAGCACATGACTTCTTAGAGGCTTGAATGATTCAACTGGTTTAAAATTTTGTAGTTTTATAAAGTAACACTATGAGCATCTGTATCAATATTTTTGAGTCGATGAAGTGTGCTCACTGGATTTTTCCAGCACAGGAGATTCCACTCTGTACTGAAAAATGAAGTTTACCGTCATTAAAAATCAATGTGACATTTGTTAGCATTTGCATTTGAACTCAAGGAGTCATTGGGTTGAAGGAAATATCTTGAGAGAAATGAATATACCTAGAAACTGTCTTGGGTCTTCTAAGAGCAAGTCATTTCCATCACTCCTGACTGGGGCTGTCATTCGTGTGTGGGTAGACACAAACACAACACAAACACAGCAAATGACTTCCTGAATATGGAGAAGGCTACCTAAGAACTCGCCATAACATCAGCAGAATCTAGACTAATTAATATGGTCTATCTAAGTGTCACTGAGTTCAGAAATCACAGAACTCATGTGTCCTTGTCTATAATTAGTGTAGACTTTACTTATTGCTCATTCATTATTATGTGGCCATAATGTTAAAATATGCTGTCTTAGTGAATTAAATGTTTGTTTTACAACCACTGTGTATGGAACATCCCTACCTACATCCAGACTCATCAGGGATCAAGTATATAATACTTAAAATTTTAGTTCACTTAAACAGTGAAGGGCTTAACTGGTTAAATAAACACACACACACACACACACACACACACACACACACACACACACACATAAAAGATAATTCCTAATGAGCAACATTCTTTCTACAAATTAATGCATCTGGCATATCTCACTTCTAAGGAAGGAATTTCATTAAATTCAGAGTCATCGAGGACCAGAGAGAGACCAGTTCATCTGCTAAATTCTATTTGTAGAATTTGTATCCTATTTGCTCAGGCTGGGGCTCCCAAGAGGTTGATATTCAGATGATATTCACAGATCATTCAGTGCTTAGGAACAAGAAACCAACCTGAAACATGTCTATGCCGTTGGGAAACTTGACCAGCAGCTATAGTCCAACTATGCAATATGTGCTTTTAATATGATCATCATGTCTCTGTTAAATATTTGATAGTAACTATTATTTATGGAAAAATTCTAGAGTCTAAAGACACGATGATCCCTTCTTTCTACAATTGCTGGGTTTTACCTTCTACTCCCACTTTCAGATGCTCTGGATTCCAACCCCACGAACGTACCACATATTATTGTTCAATCTCCCTCTTCCTAAGTTATTCTCACTTTGTTCCCAATTCCTAGAATAAATTTTTCTGTTTCATTTCTGCCTACTGAACTTCACTCATCTTTTAAGAGGCCCAATTCAAATTTCATCTTCTCTGCTCAATTAACTCTTCATTTTCTCTGTCTCCTTAAGTAATCAGTTAAACATTTTCTATATCCTTGAAATATCTTGCTTCATGTTAGTTGAACAAAAATTGGTATCACCCCTGTAGACCATAATATGCTTCCAAGTGTAGAGGTTGGATCTTACATACTTGTACTATATAGTGTACATTATTCTCACTTGAGGTCAGAGCCAGCAACATATTTTGTAGGATAAAGAGCAAAATGATCATGTAGGACCCAGACCAGGGCCAGGAAGTCAATGTTCCCAACACAGGGCAGACACAGGACCCCATGGGATGGCAACTGTCACACCAGAAATGCTCAGTCCCTGTATGCGGGATGAAGGGGGGGCCCACTGTGTCATCTGCTTGAATGTCCTGTGACATCATCATCCTGGAGCAGAGACAGATACCCTTTTTCCTGCCCCAGCTACAGAGCACACCTGGGACCCAATTTGTCTGAGTCCAAGGCTCAGCCAGGCACCGAGGACAACAGAAGCCTCCCACCCCTCAGGGACCTGGTTCCCTCCATACATGGGCAGGTAGACATGGTCATGAGGTTCAATCAGGGAAGGGAAGGCAGGTGAAAATTGGAAGGTCAGGGGTCAGGGAGCGGGCAGCCAGGAACCTATCCTGGGGAGACTGAAGCAGGGAGCACTGTGTGTGAGCCAAGGATCCAAGCCCAAGGGGATGCTTCTCTGTCCCACCGGCCCTCACCTCCGGGAAGCAAGACAGTGACCCAGGGCACCAAACTCAAAGCATGGGGCTGTCCTGAGCAACTGTGCAGGCCTCCTGCCCTGAAGCTGGCCCTTATCAGATATGAAGTAAAAATTGGCTTTTTAATATAAGGTGTTTACATTCAATTATTAAAATGCCAAAATGTTTGTATTCGACGAGATGGATACATGCTGTTATTATTCCTAAATTTGAGGGTTGCAGAAAGACCATCTAAAACCACGTCAGCTGTGTTAGGACTCAGCTGATTCAGACTGTAAGCTGGACTGGAAAACATTACTTTGAAATACTACCTATGCACTTAGTAGTGCATTTTAAGAATGCTGATAGACAATGATAAAAATACAATCTGCATTGGCAGACTACATAGTGATAACAGTTGAAATTCTGTTGTAGAGACTTAGAAAGTACTAGATCATTTTAGCTATTAGCTGACCTAGGTCTAAAAAAAAATCGTGATTTTTGTTTCAAGTATTGTTAAGAATGTATCCTGAAATAAAGTCACAGCATGCAAAGAAGAAAGCATGGACCCATCTGTAAAGCATTTTTTTTAAAAAACGAGGATTTCTTCAAACAGGATTTACAGTAAATTTCATTTCTTGATGACATCAGTAAATTTCATTAATTTATACTTACGAGTTATATTGATACATCATGTACACACCTTACCTGCTGCCTTTTGAACACCGTCATTCTGTGTACATAAAGAGCTTTGCTGTTACTAACTGAATTAACTGAATTATCAGGTATCAATAATAACAGGGTCTGTTTGTGGTCATTCATTTTTTGTCTGTCCTCAGCTATAATAAATAAATACGCACAAAATAGTTCTACATATCAAATAGAAGTATAAATAGGTACAAGGTTAAATTTTTATCATATATGTGAGATATATATATATGAGAGATATATATGTGTGTGTGATATATAATAAATATACAGATCAGTTTTGCCAGTTATATTTCACTCTCTCTACTTTGCCTCAAGGTCTGTGATGGGAGAAGTCTGGTCCCTGTAGCCCTTTGCTCAATCTTAATTACAAAGTGCTGCAACGCCCCTGGTAGTGATGCTGTGATCATATAGTTTTTATGCTCTGATTTAGTTGTCCTTTTGCATAAAACAGTGTCTACCGTTGAATGTGCAGAGAGTTGTATTTTATCTTTTGTATCTCTTAAAATTCTGCGTGCTTCATTATTACTGTTTCACTTCAGTTAAACCTTTATTTTAGTAACTTAACTCCTACTTAAAAACAACAATATTAAAGCTTTTAAATACTTACTTTTGGGAATTGTTTTAGAATACAGTATGTCCTCATTATTATGAATTTGTGATTTATCGATGACCAGTATATTCTTCAGAAGGTTAAAATGCAATTAAAGAAATTTCTGAGAAAGCAAACTAGTTTATGCATAGATTTCTGCTTTTGTGAGTGAGGGCTTTGCTGTATACATTCTTCCCCCAATAGTGTAATTGACCTAAATTTACTATTCAGGATAATAATCTGAAGACGTTAATGCCTAAAAACACCATATGCTAACACATATATATGGAATCTAAGAAAAAAAAATGTCATGAAGAGCCTAGGGGTAGGACGGGAATAAAACACAGACCTACTAGAGCATGGACTTGAGGATATGGGGAGGGGGAAGGGTAAACTGTGACGAAGCGAGAGAGCGGCAGGGACATATATACACTACCAAACATAAAATAGCTAGCTAGTGGGAAGCAGCCGCATAGCACAGGGAGATCAGCTCGGTGCTTTGTGACCACCTAGAGGGGTGGGATAGGGAGGGTGGGAGATGCAAGAGGGAAGAGATATGGGAACATATGTATATGTATAACTATTCACTTTGTTATACAGCAGAAACTAACACACCATTGTAAGGAATTATACTCCAATAAAGATGTTAAAAACATAAAAATAAAAAATAAATTCATTTAATCATTTATTTTTTAAAAAATGTGCTAGCTACTGGGAATATTAACCAAAAAACCCACCCATTATCTGCTCCTAGGTGATTAAGGAAAAGTTTTTTAACAGTCACAGTAAAGTGTATTAAATACGATGAGAGTACACTTCATATTTGAGCCGGGCCACCTCAGGTTAACTGAGATCAAGAAGGAAAAATATCTTAAAACTAAGATTGTAATTAAGTTCACTAGTTAAGGAAGGGGTAAGGTTATTCTAATTGCTTTCATCAAACTTAAAAGAAAATATTTTTTTAATGTGTTCATGTTTAGCAAGTGGGGAAAAATAAACCAAAACATAAACATTCTAGTAAAAACAACTTCTCCTAGTTTGGAATCTGCAACTGTACTTCTGAGTGTGAGTAAAATATGACTTCAGAATTATTTTTCTACATAGGGTCAAGGTTGATTTAAACAAACTGACCAGCTAGACAGCAGTAGAAAGCCAAAGCAGCTTGCTGTGTATTTATTACATAGTATTAGCTTTGACAGTGTAAGTCCTTTGTAAAAAGATTGTCATATTTCTGTTTTTAGTAACCTGGTCTCCCCACACTGTCTAGATTGGTTTAAGATTAGTTGAACCCTGAGGGCAGTCTATATTTTTGTTTGATTGTGGATTAGGAAAGATGTGGCTAGCATTCCATGACTTGTTTAAAACTAGCCAATGTATCACTGAAGAAAACCTTCTAAAAAGGAAAAAAACAAAATTTACTAAAGAAAAGTTACTAAAGGATTTGTACTCTTTAAAGCTGCTTTTATTGGTTTGTATCTCTTCATAAAGAAATGGTACCCAGCTGGATTCCTCTAAGATTGAGTGCTAGAGGGCTTTCTCAGGATCAATGCAAAATATCTCTTCAGAAGATAACATATCTGATAAATCAAGGTGATTCCAAAAGAAGGCGTAAATTCTCATTGCAGTTCAAAGACTCTCTGCGAAGTAAGTATTGATAAGCAGGTAGCCCGTCTTAATGTGATACCATCAGAAATACCTACAACTGTGCTGCGGGGTGGAAAACAAGGAAGCCCTACTCCCTCATTATGCAGAGACTTCTGATAAACTAGTGGCAATTCCTGGGGTTTTTATTTTAGCTGCTTCCCTGATACCGAGGCTGATTCTTTCATAACTACAGCTTTTTCTCTCTTCCCAGATTCATTAGACTCTGAGATGTTTGCAGACTGAAAAATGTAGGCAGTCTTGAGCAGAATGTAGTTCTTCTGCATTTAGCTATTATTTTTTATCTTTATGTTTTGCATACAGAACTGATATTAAACTAAGAAGAATGCAGGTGAGAACATTTCTTTTTAATATATGCTAATGACTGCAGTTTGGCCCAAAATGTGCTGCTCTTTCCATGTAACACTTTTTTTTTTTTTTTTTTTTTTTTTGTGGTATGTGGGCTTCTCACTGTTGTGGCCTCTCCCGTTGCGGAGCACAGGCTCCGGACGCGCAGGCTCAGCGGCCATGGCTCACGGGCCCAGCTGCTCCATGGCATGTGGGATCTTCCCGGATCGGGGCACGAACCCGTGTCCCCTGCATCGGCAGGAGGACTCTCAACCACTGCGCCACCAGGGAAGCCCCCATGTAACACTTTGATACGGCTGGGAAGAGTTTCTCCTAAGTGGTTTTATAGTTAGTTATTATCCCCTTCATACCGTAACTTGGATTCTCTACTACAATTCAACACTTTTTCAGACTTCCACTACCTAGCAAACTAGCTCCTGGTTTTATCACCTATATTGGAAAGATTGAGGAAAACAAATTCTGAACAATTTCTTTTCAGATTTGATTGTCATGCCTTGAAAAACATTTCAGAGAACATTAGAATTTCTAATATCCTATTACCTTGAAAACAGGGAATTTAAAATAAAAGCCTAGAATGTGAATTAAATGGATATAGTGAACATACTCTAAAAACCCAATGAAAGTTGCCTTAAACCTCAACCAATCTGAAACGGATGAATAAGAATTTTCAACATGAATAATTATTAGAACAAGCTGTAATTACAGAACTTAAGGGCAGTGTTAAGAATGTGTTTAGTATCTATTGTTAGACCTAAATCTATAGAGAGTAGTATCTGTCTCTATCTCTATATAAAGAGATAGAGACAGATAGATAAAGACTGTTTTCAGTTGATTTCTCTTGTACCTTTTTTTTAACTTAGTCTTGCAGTGAAACTGAGAAGGCATTATGCCCTTAGAATCCATGCATAGAAGAGTTCTCTACAATGTCTTTGAGACACAGCTGTGGCAATGGTGGCTCCAATAGTCAATAACCAATTTCTATACGGCTTAGTAAGCCAGCTCTGCCGTTTACTAGCTTTGTGACTTTGAGAAGACATTTAACTTCTTGGATGTCCAATTTTCCTGTATCAAATACAGAAGGAGGAGGAGGAATGTGGGAGAAGGGAAGAGTTTCCTTCCAAGTATTGAAATTTAATGAGCGAGGACATATTTGCGCTTTGATATTTTTCCAGGACATCAATCGTGTAGTGCCTTCTGAAGAGAGCATGATGCTTTCTATATATTGTTGCCCATAAGGCAAACGGTATACTGGAGATTTGTGTGCGTCCTGGAGAAACACTGAAATGATGTTTGCCGTTGAAACACAAAACACTATACACGCAGGCTCTGGAGACTCCTGGGCTCTGCAACAACACCTGGCCTGACCCCCCTACCTACCTACCTAGACAGCTTATTTAGGTACTAGTTTACAGTACCCTATCCTTGTTCCTTCATCCTTGCAGCGCCTCCTCACGCCAGGTTTTGTATCATTCCTTCTGGAGCGCCAGTGAAAAGAATGCAAAGCACAAGTGACAGAACCATGCTAAGACAGATGGGATAGTTGTCCTTTACAAGTGAAGAACGCAAAGTTTTTCAGCCTTCTTGGCTTATCCGGTAGAGCTCTTAGGTGTTCTATAGAAAAAGATCATAATAACGTTGTGGTGTCAGGAATGTCTTTTTCCACCCATGGTCTTTGGGATACAGAGGTAATTACATACAAAGGATGGGTTATTCAGAGAAATTTACATTCAGTCCATGGCCTCATGGAAACAGATAAAGTGCTAAATAAAAGTAAATTATACACATTGGGGACATGTTCAAAATATTTTAAAATCCGTAATCGTAGCAGAGTTTTCTCCTAAATCTGTCTGGTATTCATTGCAAAATAAACTAGGCTTTTTAGAAAAGGGAGGTCAGAATGTAACTTCTAATGATTACATTATTAATGCTTTCTCTATGCCACTGTAAAACCCATAATACCGTCTCACACTACAGTGAAAAACTATTTGAAGAACTTAGGTTTATTTGAATTTTGCAGATGGGAGGCTGGATTCCTATAAAAGGGCCGACACTTTTTAAACTTAGTTCATCGATATCCTTCAACACAACCAGCAGCCAAAACAAATAATTGGCAGTTTTAAGTAGAATTGGTCAAATTACATGAATGATAGGTAATTTCGATTGCCATTCACCAACCTAAGGCACTTCCCTAAGAAGGCAAGTTGTTGAAACCTTGAGCAAATTTTAAGATGAACTAGTTAAATCCTCATTTTCCACTGACAATGGTGAATATTTCTTTCAAATATATGCCTGCAAATAAAATTTTGACCACACATTTGCCTTGATTTTCCTGGGATAAACACACAACCAAGTCTTTAGTGAAATTCTTTAAAAATGAATAAGAAGCAGTTATAAGAAAACATTAAATAATATTTTTCAATAAAGATTATGACTACATTAAAACTTTACTCTTATAATACATAGGCCCTTAGTGACTTACACAATTGTTTATGTAGATACAAAGTAGAAGCTTTTATTTAGCTAACTAATCAAGTGACTTTTAATGTAATGCAGCTGTACATACAGTGAACATCCCACATCACTGAACAGTTAATGCTACCTTTTATCCTTTATCACTTTCTTTATGAGCTAAGGGATTGTTCATTCAGATTCTTCTAATCCTCATAATACCTGGGCCATTATTACAAATCCTTGCTATTCGGATAGCATCCAATTTCTTATGACTCTCATGAGTATTACAGAAATCTTGTTCAGTGAAAATAGAGGTATCACATTTTGTCTGGAATTTCATTTGCACTTCAATAGTTTAAGTGCTAACATAGAGGGCTCGCTTGAAACTCACACTAGTGTGTTTTTTTCTGTCTGCAGGCATGCCACACTTAGAAGGCTGTCTCTCATTCAATATGCAATAGCCAGAAAACTATGACTTTTGAGCCCTTTTCTTGGTCATGGGTAAGACTGAATAAGGTAGAGGGTGGAGGGAAATGAAGAAGGATTAATAGAGGTGGCAATTCTTATAAATGTACAAATCTGTAATCAATGCCACAAAAATTGTGAAGTATCTTTAGGATAAACGTACTTAAAATATATTACCCATGTAGTCTTCAGCTTGGTAGTAACACATTCCCCTTGGTACCGAAACAAAGAGCTTGGAATATTTCTACACAACTTCCTTAGATTTAGTCCCTTATGGAACTTTCTCAACCTGGTAAAAGGTATTGCTATGGACTGAATGTTCGTACTGTCCCTGCTCCAAATTCCTATCTTGAATTCCTAACCCACAATTTGATAGTTTTTGGAAGAGTAGACTTTGGGATGTAAGAGCCCCCACGAGTGGGATTAGTGCCCTTAGAAGGGAGATCCCAAAGAGCTGGCTCATCCTTGCCGGCATGTGAGGACACAGGGGAGAGACAGCTATCTATGAACCAGAAAGCAGCTCTCACCAGACGCTAAATCTGATCTTGGATTTACCAGCCTTCAGAAATGTACAAAATAAATGTTCCTTACTTAAGCCACCCCGTCTATGGTAGTTTGTTATAGCAGCCCAAGTGGACTTGGTAAGAAATCAGTACTCAGAGTGAGATGCTGGTGGAACAAATACTCAAACACATGGAAGTGGCTTTGGAACTGGTCATAGGTAGAGGATGGAGGTGTTTCCAGGTGCATGGTGGGAATGCCAACATTGCCATGAATAGTCTGTTAAGGGTGATTCTGGTGAGAGCTCAGAAAGAAAAGAGGACAGCTGTATGTCTTCTAGGGAATACTGGAGTAATCATAAACAGAATATTGGTGTAAAATAGAATATAAAGGCCATTCCAATGAGACTTCAGCTGGAAAGGAGGAACGTGCTATTAGAAGCTGGAGAAAAGGCAATCTTTGTTATAAAGCATCAAAGAATTTGGCTGAATTGTGTTCATGATCTCATGTTTTGCGGAAGGTAGAACTTGTGAGTGAACAGATTTCTAGCAAAGTGTTGAAGGCTTAGCTCCTCTTGACTGCTTATGGTAAAATGTGTGAGGAGAGAAATTGCTTAAAGACGGAATTGTTAAGAAAAAAAGGAAGCAGAACGTAAAGGTTTGGAAAAACGTCAGCCTATTCGTATGGCAAGAAATGAGAACACTGACGGCGTGGCCAGTCAGCCATTTAATAAGGGGACTTAATGTCGTTTGCCCTGTTAGGTTTTGGTCTTACCTGGAACCTGTTACCCATTTCTCCTTTCCTATTTCTCCCTTGAAGGATGGTTATATCTATCCTCTACCTGTCCCACCACTGTATTTCGAAAGCATTTAACTCGTTTGGTTTCACAGCTTCTGAGCTAGAGAGCAAAACACCTCAGGATGAACCACACCTTGAGTCTCATGCATATTTGATTTAAATGATACTTAGATGAGACTTTGGATTTAGACTTCTGGGGCTCTTGGGATCAAATGAATGTATTTTGCTCACCGCCTCTGGCGGAATGAGTTATTCAGTGATCTACTCACCCCAAAACCTTTGAAAATTACCCCTGGTCTAAAACTCCTAAAGTTATATTCCACGCGTGACAAACCCTAGTGAAAAATGGTATCCCGTGGTACAATCCATTATTTACGATCTTCACACTTCTAAATTAGACTGAAATGACGTTTGCCATTGAAGCGGCCAATGTCAAGAAGACCTTCAGGGCTTTCAATGGTGAATGTCCCAGCTTCATACTCTGGTTCGCTTCAGAAAATACAGAAACGGGCATAATCGACCAGGATGTGTCATGTCTCCAAGTCCTCCAGATTGGACTATCATGGGAGCTTGGAATTCGGTGTGCCTGAAGGGTACATTTTCGGGGGCGGGGGGGTGCGTGGGGAACAGCAAGGTTTTTGATCAGCAGTGGAGTGCATTAATAGCAGAAGAAAAGAGCTGGTTTGGGCTGCTAGAGATAGAGAATACTGACTGTAAACCTAAAGAGTGTACTCCTTGTTGGGAGGTGGGGTGGGGTAGGGTAGTTGCCATGACAGGGGTAAGAGGGAAAGATGGAGGCCATTTCAGTGATGGAAACAAAACAGGGCTCATACGGCCAGGGAAAAGCGCTACTGCTTGGTTACCCAAAGTTCACAGGAATAGAAAGCAAACTGGAAAGAATATGACCCTTACTCCATGTTTCAGGATCCTTCTATGGCCCACAATTTGTGAAAATGCTTAGGAAATCAGCTGTGAAAGAAGAACTCTAGCATCGACATATGTACACTACCAAATGTAAAATAGCTAGCTAGTGGGAAGCAGCCGCAGAGCACAGGGAGATCAGCTCGGTGCTCTGTGACCACCTAGAGGGGTGGGATAGGGAGGGTGGGAGGGAGACGCAAGAGGGAGGGGATATGGGCACATATGTATAAGTATAGCTGATTCACTTTGTTATACAGCAGAAACTAACACACCATTGTAAAGCGATTATACTCCAATGAAGATGTTTAAAAAAAAAAAAAAATTACAGTCTGCAGGATCCAAGTCCCAGCATTTCAGAAGGAAATAGAATTGTAAGAAGGTTTAGAATTGTAAGAAAAGAAGCTTAAAGAGCAGCTCAATTTTAATACTGATGAGTTTTGTTTTAAGCTTTGGGTCAAAGGGAGTAGAGGAAAGGATCTGAAGGAGAGAATGAGATATGGAAATGAACCTGCATCCAAACACACACACACACACACACACACACACACACACACGTACACACAATAGCAACATAAAGCAGATTAAGATAAGTGAGTAGACTCCCAGCCCTGGGTTGCAGTAAGGTTACAGAGTAAACACCACCATTACCCTCTATCTGTGAGTCAGCAGGGGAGGGACCTGAGAAAATGGAAAGGGCTAAACATGTGACATTTTCCTCCTGTGTCCTGAGTTGTACTTAGGATGGCTGGTCTTTAAGTTGAAGGAGTGAGTGTAAGGAAGTCTGTAATGTAATAAGCAGTCATGGGGCTGTGCCTACTTGAGTAAATCCCTTGGGGGAGCTCTGTTAATAGGGACGTCACTGCTGGTGGCATGTGTATCAATATCAGGGTGTTGAGGCACCATCCATTAACTCAGCATGGCTGAAACAGCAGCAGCTTTGAAGGGAGGAGGACATAGTTCGCAACTTACTGGTTTGATGCCCTTCAAGCAGTTATTTACTCCCCGTGGAATTTAGTTTCAGCTCTAAAATGGAGGAAATCAGGTCTACCTTACAGCCCTTGTGTGAGTTTAATTTATATAATTTATAAGTACATATAGAGTACTTTGAGAGGACTTAACACTGACTGCATATTTAATGAATCATAGCTGTTATTATTACAAATGTAAATTGTATTTCATAGAAAACAAGTGGCCATTAAAAGATCTATGAAGGAATAGACAAAGGGTAAGTGCATGCTTAAGGTTTGCGCAGAGTCAGAAAAAAAGTCGCTGTGTGAAAGAGGAATGATAGCTAGCAGGTATATCATCAAATGGGACAAACTCAGAGGTAGCATAAGTAACTGGAGGCTTTAATTAGGCATCAATCTCTGTTATCATTTAATCTAATTAATTAGATTAACAAAATGAGAACAAAGTATTCAAAGAAAAACATATTCACTTAATTGGCAATATTGATTATATTTTCAACTAAAAATTACAGCCTTTAGTTTTGTGAAGAATAGCATCCGAACGAGATAGCTAATATCTGTCTATATCTATCTATCATATGTACCAATATAATAGTACTACAGTCTTATGTAGAGGTTTTCAAGCACATCTGTATTAGAACATACATGTGAATAAAAATTTAGTTTAAATTATTCCTTGACAGACTTCTGGCTTTCTCACTTTGGACCTAAATTATACAAATATTTGTTGAAAAGAAAGAAATACATAATAACGCAATATCTACTTTTTAAGTAATGTTTCCATTGGCATTATGTGAATGGCTTTATCTACAATTTTTTTACATCATTATTTTTAAAATAATGTAAATTAATAGCCTAGTCGAGTTTTCACATTATTATCCTTATTAAAATTATAAAATAAAAGAGATCTAAAAAAGAAAACAGGCTGAGAAGTAGAACTATGCCATCTAGAGTAAAATGCCATTCTACTTTTTTATTTGCAAACATAATCCATATTTTGTAACCCAGTCATAATGTATACATAACTATTATCCAGACTTTAATAGTATTCCTTCCTTCCTTAGTAAATACATTTGCAACCCAAACATAGACCATTTTTATTCTTGTCATTAAGAAAAAGCAAACATTTTAAGTCTTTAAAAAAATTTTTTCCCAACTTTATTGAGGTATAAATGGTATACAAAAAGTGTGGGTTTTTTTGTTTGTTTTTTTTGGCCATGCTGTGTGGCATGTGGGATCTTAGTTCCATGACCAGGGTGGAAGCCGCACCCCCTGTACTGGAAGCGTGGAGTATTAACCACTGGACCACCAGGCAAGTCCCTAAAGTGCACATATTTAATACATTCAATGTGATGACCTTTTTCATATGCGTATTTTCATAAAACCATCACCGAAGTCAAGGTAATAGATTCATCTGCCATCTCCAAATGTTCTCTTGTGCCCCTTTATGGTTCTTTGTTTATTATTTGTTTTGTGTGTGCGTGGTAAGAACAGTTTACAGGAGACTAAAATCACAAGAAGATATCATCTTGTATCAGGATAGCTATTATCAGAAAAACGAAGGAAAAGTTTTGGTGAGGATGTGGAGAAATTGGCAGTCCTGTGTACTGCTGGTGGGAATGTAAAATGGCGCTGCTCCCATGGAAAACAGTATGGAGCTACCTCAAAAAATCAAAAACAGAAGTGCCATATGAGCTGAAAGCTCAAAAACATTACTTAGGGGAATTAAATGATGTATAATAATGTAGAAATTTACCTGTTTCATAAGTTGAAAGATTCAATATTTTTTTTAAGATTTTTTTTTTTTTTTTGGTGTGGACCATTTTAAAAATCTTTATTGAATTTGTTACAGTATTGCTTGCGTTTTATGTTTTGGTTTTTTGGCCATAAGGCGTGTGGGATCTTAGATCCCCGACCAGGAATCCCACCCACACCCCCTGCATTGGAAGGCAAAGTCTCAAGACACTGACACACCAGGGAAGTCTCAAAAGATTCAATATTTTAAGATGTTACTTTTCTCCAATTTACCTATAGAGCAATGGTACCACATGAAAATCACAGAAAACATTATTACAGAAATTGAAAAGTGGATTAAAAAATGTATACGGAAAGAGTCAGAAAGTCACAACAATTCTGATAAAAGAGAATTAAGTTGGCTGCATTAACCTGATTTCAAAATTTGCTCAAAACCTGCCGTAAACAAAGGGATTTGGAATTAGCAAAAGGATAAACTTATAAAAGTACAACAATGCATATTCCAAAAGTAGTTCAACGCATGTATAATCAATTGATTTTTGATAAAGGAACCAAGGTAATTCAATGGGAAACAATGTTATCAATAAACATCTTAAGAACTTTGAAATCAGTTTTTGAAAACTGAAACTTGACCCTTACCACACACTGTACACAAAAATAAACACACAATTCATATTAGACCTAAAGAGCTAAAACTATAAAATTTCCAGAAGAAACAGTGAGAACAATGTTTTGATCTTGAATCTAGCACCACTTTTTAAAAATAGGAGACAAACTGTATCAGCCCTAGAAGAAAACGAAAAACATACAGAAAACTTCTATACAGTCACTCAGCCAAAGAAAATATACAAATGGCAAAGAAGTACATAATAAGATTATCAACATATTTTCTCATTCACACTAGAACCGCAATGAGAAGCCACCAGGTGCCTATCAGCATGCTTAAAATTACCAAGACTGCTAACAGGGAAAAGTGCAGATTAGGATGTGACTCGGGTGGAATATTTATACATTTGCAGGTGGAAACGCAAAACGGTACAACTTTCTAGAATACGTTGTGGCCTCTTTTTATACAGTTAAATAGGTAGATATCATAGGACCAAGAAATTCCACTTTAGATATTAAACCAAAGAGGTAAAAACACATGGACAAACATATATTTGTTCTTAACAGTTTCTCCATAACCCCTAAAGTGGAAATCACCCCAATTCCCGCCAAGTGGTGAAAGTAAACACACTGTAGTGCATACAAGCAACGGAACTCACAATTTAAAAAAATGACTGACTTCCTGATACATTCATAAACATGGATGGATTTTAAAAATATAAGTGGGGCTTCCCTGGTGGCGCAGTGGTTGGGAGTCCGCCTGCCGATGCGGGAGACACGGGTTCATGCCCCGGTCCGGGAGGATCCCACGTGCCGTGGAGCGGCTGGGCCCGTGAGCCGTGGCCGCTGAGCCTGCGCGTCCGGAGCCTGTGCTCCGCAATGGGAGGGGCCGCAGCGGTGAGAGGCCCGCGTACCGCAAAAAAAAAAAAAAAAAAAAAAAAAAATATATATATATATATATATAAGTGAAAGAGGACAGATACAACATGCTCTATATTAGATAATAACATGTATATGCTCTTCCTGATAAGGCAAAGCTACAGTGAAAGATGGGAGAACGGGAGTTGCCAGTTATGGGGCTTTTTATTCTGTTCCATTGGTCGATGTGTCTGTCTTTATGCCACTCCTATACTCTTGTGGTTCCTGTAGTTTGTAACCTGTTTGCAATCAGGAAGGGTGACGTCTCCAGCTTTGTCCTTCTTGCTCAGGTGCTTTGCTCTCTAGTTAGTGCCTCCACTAACTCCACTGCATTAAAATAGTTACAGGCAGGGTCACACTTGACATCTTTCCGACATTTGTCCAACTTGTCTGTGCCAATTGGTATGCCTGCTGTCTCTTTATTCTGGAATGGTTCTTCTGTAATTTCTCAGATATGACTCTTCTCTGCTTTCCCACTTGCCCGTCTGCCTTCTCTGCTGCAATTTTCTATTCAAGATCCTCTTATTCCACTTTTCTCAAAAGTGTGTGTTCTTTCATCTTTAAGTGTGCCTGAACTCGGGAAGCTCTAGTCTATTTCAGTGTGTTCAAAAACCACTTTGATGATGATGAATCTCAAATCTTGGCCTCAGAAATTCTCTTCTGACTTCGAGGCTTGCATAATTAATTGTATGATATTTTTAGTCCCTTCATTCATAACTGATTTATTAGGAACTCATTTAAAGTAAAAATATTTCACTCTGTTCATTTTGCATGGCTTTGATACTTTCCTCATTGCATGGGAAAAAACTGAGGGACAAGACAGCAATGTTGACAACCAAATAAATAGGCAATTGCAACAAGTTAGGTTTCTCCTCAACACACCGTAAATGCAGTTTCATGTTTTAAAAATCCTGCTTCATTTTATTCCAAATTAAGTGTTCTTGCGAATTTGAGAATAGCTTGCTATGCATCCCTCACTATTCCAATCCTGTCGTGTTAGTGACCCAGTATTTGAACCTGAATATCTGAAGTTTTTAAATTCATCACATCAAATAGATTATGGTTTGTGAGATTTTCTTTCAACTTATTGTGGATTGTTGATTGATCTTCTAATGTACCAGTATGTTTTACTATATTTATAGGGAAAAATTACTACTGTTTTTATAGAGAAGTAGTTCATTGCCTTTGTTAGACTTTCTATGCCAGGGTTCCCAATTATCTTCATGTTATATTATCTTTGCCTATCTTGTTGTTCTAGGGTTTTCTCTCTCATTGGTCCAAGAGCTTTGTTATTTTCATGTGGACTCAACTGTGGTTATATTAAGCCATTCCTCTAAGTCATAAATGAGGTTTTCAGCTGTGTTTATTTTCTTTCTTGTAGTTCTATTTTTTTCCTGTTCCTTCTGTAATGCTATTCATTTGGCATTTACTATGTTTCCCTAGCTCTGCAATTTCTGTATCATTAAATTCTACCCTTTATTTATCTCATCTTTAAACTTAGATTTTATTAAATTATTCAGAGTCTCAAATGTTCTTTTTAGTGTGAAACACAGATGGATAATGCTCTTCATTTCTGGCACAGTATGTTTTGTTCTAACTTAGTTTAACATGGCTTGTACATGCCTTCCTTTTTTTCCTTCCTTCCTCCCTCCCTTCCTTCCTTCCCCTTGTGATGTCTGTATAATTGCTGTAACAATCTTTTGTATCATCTTCCTAATATGTTAATATGTAAAATGTGTACCTCTTTGCACGCCGTTTGTGCTGATGGATTATAGATAAACCCCCTCCATTCTTCTAATTATCCTGTATTTCCCCCCCTTTATGGAAGTGCTTTGGTTTAAGGACTGCGTGTTTTCAATTTCACAGAGGAGGTATGGAAAGCAGGCAGATTTACTCAGAGGCTTGTGTGACACAAAAGGGAGTTAAACTGCAAAGAGTTAGACCAAGTTGTGTGTCATGTAATTTACTCATGTCTTCTGTCCACACCATTACCTTTTATCTAAAGCCTACTTATAATCTCTTGCTTTTGTTTGCTGCTTGGGAGCATTTATCAAGCTCCTATGTTTAGATTTTAGAATAAGGGGATTTAAGAACTAAGTTGTTTACAACTAAATTGTTCTTTTCCATTTAAAATTATCTAAAACATAAAAACATGCAAAGCATTTTAACACATTTTAGATAACTAGTATAACCCTATCCAAACAACAACATCTGATTTGAGAGAGAAAGGGTTAACTATTTGATGGCCAAGTAGATTTAATCTTCAGAATAAAAGGTGATTCAATAAGGGGAAAATAATGTTCTTTACTAGAAATTTATATAACTCAAGCAACCATGAACATTTTTATAGTTGATGAAAATTCACTTGCTAACAGTAACACTCATTCTTGAATTAAAATAAAAAACAAATGTTTATCAAACTAGGACTGTCTTTAACTTAATAAAATCTGTCTACAGAAATTGAGATTTTACACTTAAGGAAAAAATGTTTTAAACGCTTTCCAGAGAAAACAAGACACATAAATGCTTTCTACCACAAGAGACAAAGCAATAATAAAATAGAAGTAAAAGAAATTAGAGAGGTATGCCTATACAAGAGAAGGAATATACATTTTTATATTATATATATAAATACATACACATATACACATGTATGTATATATACATGTATTTATATTTATTCAACTTAACTGAAAAACTATTAGAACTAATGCAACAGTCCACCAACATAGTTTAATATGTGTATAAATACAAAATCATTAGGTTTAATGTAAAGCTACAGTTATCAATTAAACATATCATGGGTCCTAAAGCACAAAGCTTTCAAGATTTTCTCAGTAAATATGTCATGAAAACTGTAATAAAGCTCTGTTCATTCTGTCTGTTCCTGAGACAAGTATGTTAAAAATCTTACATATGACTGAATTTCTCTGTTCCTTCTTTTAATTTTAACTTTGTCATGTGTTAATGTGGATATCAATTTACCAATTTAAAATGTTAACATCTTGTTGTATTGAGTATTATCTCTCATAATGCTTTTGATCTTGAAGCCTGCTTTGTCCACTGTAAACATTGCAACATTGACTTTTTAAATTAGTGTTTTCATTGTATAGCTTTCAGTCTTTTTTTAAATTTTCTTGCATCTTTACATTTAATCTGCATTCCTTATGAGCAGCTTTTAGTTGCTCTTTGAAAGCTTTTTACCTATCCTGACAAATTTGGCCCCTTTTACTGGGGTGTATACTCTACTTATATTTAATGTACTTATTAATGGTTTTTGGATTTAAACATTCAATTGTACTCTGTTGTGATCTTCTATATTACTTTCCCTTCATTTTTGCATTCTGTGATTTGACTGAGAATTGTTTTGCTGCCCTCTAAAAAAGTATGTTAATTGTACTTTCACTTTCTTTTACTTTGTTTACCGTGATTTCAGTATATTTGATTCTTCGTGTTGATTTCATTAAGGACCTTTATTCTCATTGTTCATTTCTCTTCCAGTCTTCACCATCACGACCCCTAAGCACCACCCCCATCTCCTCACCTCTAGCTTCTCTTGCAGAACTATTATATTTCTGCTACAAACATGTTGCTACTTTCACTAAGATCTTTGAAGACGTTGCATAATTTGACTCTGACAATTTCTGACACTTTTTTTTCCCAGTAAATTATTTATTTCTTTGCTTTTCAGAGCCTAATTTACTATATAATTTGATGAATTCAATTTGGCTTTTTGGTTTTTGAAAAATGTGAGCCTTTATGTAAAAGACAGCTGGAGCTGTGCCCTAGGCTAACAGAAATCATTTATGGGTCACAGTGAGGCATGAGATGGTATCTTATGGGTTGTGTGTGCCTGTGTCTGTGTGTATGTCATTGTACGTGTGTTTATCACAGCCAAGACGAAATCTGCTGCTCCAAGGTTTCTCACAATTAAAATTCTAAGCCTTTTTATTATTTTCTGAAAGTTTTCTGCAAGATATAAAGGACCACACACCTTCTTAATCGGTTTTACATTCCCTTTTAGTTCTTGACATCAAATGGTGTCAAATGATGCTCACGGACCCCATTCCACCCCAGGAAGCCCATTGCCCCAAAGGGTGTGTTGGCTTCGTTCACCCATCATCCGCTGCCTGGTTTCTAAGAACAGCATTTTGCTGCTTTGTGTGACAGTCATAGCTACAGTCTCCGCTTACTGATATTCCTTCTTCTGGCTGAGCCTCTGTGACCCTGATAGGTGCTTTTCACAAGTAACAATTTAAGGTTAATAAGTCAACAACTTTTATTGAAAATGAAATTTCTCACATCTCTTATTTGGGGTTGACTTCCTAGTGAAGAAATGCCCTTTATTCCAATATCTTATATCTAGAAAGCTTACTTTTTTCTGAAATTATATTTCTCTGTTCCTACTCATCAATCTAGATGCAGCGTGTGGTAGATAAAAGAGACTGAAGTCATATTTTAGGGCAACGGAAACACCTAGTTAAACGATGTCACAATTTATTGGTAACTGATTGATTTTTAGCTTTCAGTAAAATATCTTAGCAACAAAATATATTTAAAAGCCTTTTAAAGGAAAAAAAAAAGGAAAAATACACCAAACTATGAAAAAAATTAACAGGAGATGCCTCTGATTTACATTAGTTTTATATAGTTCTCTTTCTGTAAATTTTATATTACTGCAACTATATTTTCCTCTGATACAGGTTTCTCTGTGAAGTGAAAACCGATGAGTCTACATTTCTCGACCTTACAATTACCTAAATTAATCATCAAGTATGTGCCTCTAGGATCTGAGAGGGATTGACAAGAGTCATCCTTCTTCCTGACCCTGGGCTCCGGACACTAGATTCAATCACTTGAATGTGCCCCTCGGGCCACAAGTTGGGCCACAAGTACCAAAAGTTGGCATGAGTAGAGGCATAGGAGATACACGCTCTGTCAGTAGTAGACATTCCAGTAATTATGTGTTTAATCCAACATAATGGCAGCAATTCTGACATATCTTCCCAGGATATTAGAGCGTGATAATATTACAGGATGGGTGAAACTAGTTTCACCTCCTTGTAAAGTCTCATTACTGAGTGCGGGAGGAACGCTCTCAGTCTGAAAGACTGCAAACCGTACTTGTACGCAGGCCCAGTCCCACTAATTGGATGGGAAATCATTTTGTTTTGCAGGGGGAAAAAAAACCAAAATAAACGAGGTTTGCTGATGAGCCTCTTGAGAAATGAAAAACTAAAATGGTTTGTTTCACTTCGGTAAAAAGCTTATCATAAGGTGACGTGGGGTCCTGATTTACAAGAAAATGTCCAAATAACAGGTTTTAACAGAAAGACGTAGGTTAGGCAAAGCTACAAGAAAGAGAGAGCTTTGCAAGTTCAGTTGAGAGTCCAGCAAGGGAAAGATAACCTCTTGGACTTGTAGAGTGCTTTTGTAACAGACAAAATATAGGGCATGAAGTGATTAAATATTGATGCCCTTTAGCTGATGTCTCCAGAATATTTAATTATAAAAAGAAGGGTTATTGTGCAGCACAGTTGGAGACAGATTTTTCAAGGACATTATTTTGAGTCATACAAGAAGACTCTTTAAACTAACACACATATTTCCATTATGTCACGCCAAAGCAGTGCTCACTTCAAGTCCAGCGCTAACTAGAGAAATAAGCTTAGACGTGCGAGTTACAAAGTGCAAGATATTGTGAAGCGAGCACATTATATACACATACATACATACACACCCCCACACGTTACACATTTTGTCAGCAATCTAGTTAGTTTCTCAATCTCCAGTGAGTCTGTGGGGCCCCATGAGTTTGATCCCTGGTTTATTGTTCATTAGCTTAGTGTTTGGTGCTACTGATAACCGTTCCAGAGGAGAAGTCAGTCTTGAAGGAGCCAGAAAAGAAATTTCTATCTTTGCTATAGACACACTGACAGCACCATGGAGGCCATGCCATCAAGGGGCACAGCTTGTTGTGCTTGGACGACTAGCACAACAGAACCTGCTCCTGTCCTTGTGTCCTCTGAGTCCCACGTGCAATGACTCAGTTGCACCTCCCCTTACACACAACTCAGTTGAAGCAACGTGAGGAAAGTGAAGGCATAACAAGCTAGGCCCCCTTCCTCGTGCCGTTTGGCTAGAATACACGGACATCCACTGCAGGTGGATTCACAGAAGTCTGAGGTAAACCTTTAACATTTGAAGAAGACATAGATGTTATATCGAGCTCACAAAACAGAAGAGAAAAAAAAAAAAGATTGATGTTGCAACCACATTAAGAATGGTAACTTCTGTTCTGCAAAATACACTACCAAAATACTTGAAAAAGTATTTTCAGTACACACAGATGTCAGAATTTACCTAACCCAAGATGTAAAGTTGGGCGAGTCAGCATCAGGGCCCATATTCTCCTCCTTGTGGGACACTGAGGTAATGAAACCTGGACCAGACATTCTTGGAAACATGGAAATATAATACCTACTAGCAGAATGCTCTCAATTGGAAAACCTTATCTAAAACAAACAAAAAAGTCTTTTTTAAGATATATTACCTGATCTGACCAGAGCGTCTATTGTAAAAATTTTTTTTAAAAAACGCAGAATTTATGGATTTTAATTTTCTTTTAGTTTTAGTTTTATTCATGTATAGTTGATTTAAAATGTTTAGCTTCAGGGATACAGCAAAGTGATTCAGTTATACATATATTCATTCTTTAGATTCTTTTCTCATACAGGTTTTATCCCAGAATATTGAGTTCCCTGTGCTACACAGTACATCCTTGTTATCTATTTTATATACAGTAGGGTGTATATGTTCCTCCAAATCTCCTGATTTACCCCTCCATCCCCATGTTTCCCTTTTGGTAAACCATACGTTTGTTTTCAGTATCTGTTAAGTCTGTTTCTGTTTTGTAAATAAGTTCATTTGTTTCATTTTTTAAAATTAGATTCCACATATGAGTGTTATCATATATTTGTCTTTCTCTGTCTGACTTACTTTACTTAGTATGATAATCTCTAGGTCCATCTCTGTTGCTGCAAATGGCACTTCATTTTTTATGGCTAATATTCCACTGTGTGTGTATGTGTGTGTGTGTATACACACACACATACACACACCACATCTTCCTTATCCATTTCTCTGTCAATGGACATTTAGGGTGCTTCCATGTCTTGGCTATTGTAAATAGTGTTGCTATGAACATTGGGGTGCATGTGTCCTTTCAGATATGGTTTTCTCCGGATACATGCCCAGGAGTGGGATTGCTGGATCGTATGGTAGCTCTATTTTTAGTTTTTTTAAGGAAAACTCCATACTGTTTGTTTTCCATAGTGGCTGCACCAATTTACATTCCCATCACCAGTGCAGGAGGGTTCCCTTTTCTCCACACTCTCTCCAGCATTTATTGTTTATAGATTTTTTGATGATGGCCATTCTGACCAGTGTGAGGTGATACCTCATTGAGTTTTGATTTGCATTTCTCTGATGATTAGTGATGTTGAGCAGATTTTCATGTGTTTTTTAGCCATCTGTATGTCTTCTTTGGAGAAATGTCTATTTGGATCTTCTGCCCAATTTTTGATCGGGTTGGGGGTTTTTTGGAGATTAATCCCTTGTTGGTTGCTTTGTTTGCAAATATTTTCTCCCACTCTGAGGATTGTCTTTTCATTTCGTTTACGGTTTCCTTTGCTGTGCAAAAGCTTTCGAGTTTCATCAGGTCCCATTTGTTCATTTTTGTTTTCATTTTCATTACCCTAGGAGGTGGATCCAAAAAGATATCGCTGCCATTTATGTAAAAGAGTGTTCTGCCTACGTTTTCCTCTAAGAGTTCTACAGTGTGTCCAGCTTTACATTTAGGTCTTTGATCCATTTTGAGTTTATTTTTGTGTATGGTGTTAGAGAATGTTGTAATTTCATTCTTTTAAATGTAGGTGTTGAGTTTTCCTAGCACCGCTTATTGAAGAGACTGTCTTTTCTCCATTTTATATAGAATTTATGGATTTTGGAGGTGGGCATGGACATTTACTCACCTGTATATTTTCTCTGTTTGACTGATGAAGCATAAAACCAGGAAGCCCCCCAAAACAATAAGATTTCTCAGAAAGTATTTCAGAACCAGTATAAAACATTTACCTGTTACTTGAAAGCCAACAGCATCACAGCATGAGAGAAATGGACATTATTTGGAAACTATGTAGAGATTGCTACCCCTTCAAAGAAGGAAGCTGGGTCTATGTTTGCTCCGGGCTTGTAACCTATGACTTATTAGTAATGTTTATGTTGAGTAAGATCTGTGTTTCACTTGAGTGTGCTTTGACAACTCATTCTATTGCGACATTAAAATAAACATCTCTTATAAATCAAAAAAATCAAAAAGTACCCCAAAAATGAAAAAAATAAGATTTCAAAAACAAAAAGCACAGATTTGAACAAATGTTCACTCTTTATTAACCAACCAATATAGTACAAATTCTACTAAATATGGGCCAAAAAAAAGTGAGTTAATATTTCAAACATTGAAGACAGCTTGATTAAAAACAGTAAGTCATAGAAGAAAACATAAGATCAGGCAAAACCAGAGAGCATATTTTGCATAGAGAAACACACATCAAGCCAAACTATTGGGAAAAGCAAGAGAATAATAAACACAAAGTATGGAATAGTGATTATTCCTCAAGGAGTATGTGATTGCAGAATGCTAACAGCTAGAAAATGTATCAGAATGTTCTTTGGCTTGGCTAGGAGTTCAGAATTGTCATGCTATTCTTCATCCCTTACATTTATTTTATACATATATATGTATACATATTCAAAATATAACTTAGAAAATACTTAAATTATATACGTATAAATCTAAAAGTGGTTTCCTTCAGGTAGGATCACCAGAAGAGAGGGTGTTCGACAAATTTAGCATTTAATTTTTAAATAAACCTCTTTTTTTGCCTGCTCCTAATTGCTTTTTCTTTTGGGGATATATAATTCTAGGACAAAAGACAATTTTTATTTTCAGAAATATTTTGTGGTTTTGCCAAAATGGAAGAAATGTCAAACTGTTCACTTTTTCTAAATCTCACAGAAGATATTTCTGACAAGTTTGAAAAAGTATTTTTCTTTTCTTTTCCTTGCAGCTGTAACTAGACATTTGAGAGTCAACAAACATGCTATTCCAATGTCAGCTCAGCATAATTGTGTAAGGAGAACATAATTTTCAGACGTTCACCGTGTTGTTTAATGTGGAGAATATACATATTACATAGTTGCTTGCAAAATGTATGTCTACATGCACATTATCTGATGGAACTATTAGGTTTAAATGCCATTTAACAGTGACGTCCTGGAAGGTAAAAATGTTCTTTACATCAAATTTTAAGTTATTTTTATGATTATGCATAAAGTTGATTTTTCTACAAATTAAAAAAAAATTACTTTCTGTGTATAGGAATAATTATATGTATATATATATGCAGGTTTGATATTAAAACAAATATTAAAATTAGAATGTACATATACTATTTCATAATAATGCAGACGTTTTTACAGAATGTCTTCAATAGACATTTGGTCTAGAGGTAAGTGATTTTTCATTAGCATTTGCTAATGAAATTGTTATAGTCATAGATCTGATTTCAGATTTTTCTTTTGTGATTGAACTTCTGATTCATGGATCTTGTCACTACTCAACATTTTCTTTGACAATTACAACATCAAGTATTACCTTTTCAAAAATTTCTTTGTAGACACTTGCAATTTATTTCTCCTCCTTTTCTCTTTTTACTCTTTTGGCTTCCTACTCAGATTAGTCCTACATCACTTGGTTACTTGTTGCTCAATTTGGTTGAGTGATTACATTAATTCAAAACTCCAAGTTAAACTATCTTTAACCCCCTTGAATAGACCCTCTGACACTGAACCCCTTTCATAGTCACAGGTTCATGGTGGTCCATTTAAAATGTTGATCTTGCCACGTTTGTGGTAGTGGTGGTTGTGAATGGGGCAAACGCAGGCGTCCACCATCATTGGGATAATTGATTATAACCAGAGATGCTATTCAGTGGTTAGAAGCATCGGATTAGACACACAGTCAGGAGCATATATAGATTTAATGAAATTTTGTTGAGCAAAAATTACACTAGTTAGCAAGGACACTATTTCAGTGATGCATGCCAGATTCACTAAAGCAATCACCTATGTAGAGTAGGAATGATGATACTCAGGAGGACCCAATCAATCAGTCAGGAGGGCCTTGCACGGGAATAATTTTATTCAGTGCCTTGGGAAGCACGATTAATGCAATGCACTGAATCTGATTTTTTTTTTTTTAAAGAACAGCAAAAAAAAAAGCTATTGATTTAATAGAAGCAGAACTATAGCAAAAAAATATAGTCCTTCTTTGAATGTATATAGGAAAGAACTTCATAGCCTGCAACTGAGAAAGTTTCCTAGAATGTATTACCATCAGGCAAAGTTTCCAGGTTATGTGCAAAGTTTTAGGCATACTTGAGGAAATATTCCAGAACAGAGAGGAATATAGTCTCCAAAGCACGAGGTTTAAACAGCTAACTAAATGACTGATAGTCAGAGTCAGTATTGAATGGAGCTGAGTTTAACTAAAAACTCTTGAGTAGTGAGCTGGGCGCTCCAGGGAGCCTTTGCATTATGGAATGTGATGAGAGTCAGAAACATAATTGGGAAATAAATACCTCAGGTGAAAACATTGCGTGTCTGCCTTTAAAATTATAATGAAAAATAGGGGCTAGAAAGATTCAAATCAGACTTATCGTATATTTATATCCAATACACAAAATTTAACAACTGTATGTTGGATGTATATTATTCAAAAACTACTAATATTTGTCAATGGGGACATTCTAATGAGTGGGGAATATGGAGTGACCTTTGACCTATTTGAAAAGATGCATAGTTACAGATGAACTATTGGTTTATACCTTTTAACACCATTTTACTTCTTCTATTGAGAGAGCACTTAATTTTTTTTTTTTACATCTTCATTGGAGTATAATTCCTTTACAATGGTGTGTTAGTTTCTGCTGTATAACAAAGTGAATTAGCTCTACGGATACATATATCCCCATATCTCCTCCCTCTTGCGTCTCCCTCCCTATCCCACCCCTCTAGGTGGTCACAAAGCACCGGGCTGATCTCCCTGTGCTATGCGGCTGCTTCCCACTAGCTAGCTATTTTTACGTTTGGTAGGAGCGCACTTAATTTAAAAACTTTTTTTTTTTATATTTTACATGCAAAATTCTAAACCAACAGTAAAGTTGCTAAAATAAGGATAGGACAAACTGTCATGTACACTTTACCCAGATTTAACAATTAGAACCTTACTATCGCCCTTCATATATTTGCACATGTACATATGTTTGTGTGTAAGTATCAATATGAACAAATACACTTTTATGTGAACCATTTCAGATTCTAAGCTGCATGCATCCTGACCCTTTACGTTTAAATACTTGTGTATTTAGAATAAATAGGGATATTTTGTTGTACAGCTATGGTACATATATCAACTTCAATAAATACAATCCTGATACATTTTATTTCATCTACAGTCCATATTTCATTTTTTCCCAATTGAACCTATATTTATTTATTTATTTTTTTAACTCCAAGACTGGATTCAACCTACGATCAAGCACTGCATTTAACTTCAAAATATTTATAATGTTTAGTCTGGACCATTCCCACGGTGTTTATCTTTTCTGATATTGTACTTTAAAAAATCTAATTCTTTTACTTTTTTAAACAAAATGTTTTTATGGGGAGTTTGGCTGATATTTCCTCAGGTTTAAATGTAGGTTACGCATTACAAATTTGCGTAGTCCGTGCACCATGGCGTATCCTTTGCAGAGCATCACATCCAGAGGCAGCTGCTATTCCTCCGCCCATCACTCGGGCTTCTCCTATTGATCATCTGGTCAAGCAGTAAGGTTTATCCACTGCAGGGTTTTAGCTTTTTCCTCATATAACTAACCGTCTGTGAAAAGATACTTTAAGATCATCTGCATATCTTCATCAACATGTTTCTTTGAACTGAGCATTCGTGAATGGGTTTGCCTGAGCCAACTTTCACAATGATGCCACAAAATGATGTTCTTCTACAGCATGCATTTCCCACAAATTCTCCTGTTGGCATTCCCATTCTACAGTAAATAAGAGTACTCCCTAAGTCTCCTTTTAATTAACATTATTCATTTATTTATTATACCTTTAGAAATGTGAAATCAACAAGTCTAAATAGTTTATAATTAATTATTCTGTTCCTCAAATTGACCCAGATTTGGCTAGATCCTGTGTCCTTTTGACATAGTCCCTTCAGGTTTGTAGGAAACCGAATAACTTTAAGGCATTACAGAATTATCCACTATTATCTTGTACCTACTCTGCCCCAGCCCACTATTCAGCCATTTCTCCAAGGAGTCCTGGTCAAAGAAGTTTTTTTTTAAATCTTAGAAAAATAGAATATTGATAATTAGTAGTTAGATTATTATTTCTAATTTCATAAAAACCCCACCACTACATCTAAAGAAGAGGATAATCACATGTCCTGCTATTTTTGGCCATTCCTAAAGAGCAATTTTGATTAATATGCCATCAAAAATTCATAGCAGAAGAATAACATCCACTACCTTATTGTAGACTTGTAACAATTTTGACAATTTGATTTTTCAAGAAATACAGCAAGTCAGAAAAATTATGAAGAGGCCAACACCTTCTAAATCTGTAAAATTATTTTAAATGCCAGTTACCGTCAAGTGCAGTTTCATGACTTTTTGCATTAAAATCTATCAAACTGTACGAAATACATGTTCCTTTATCACATTTTATGCCATGATTGAGAAAGCAGTTGAATTTGGTCATTTGTCTATATTATAAAATAAATCAGGGAAGATATAAAAACTTCAGCTTAGACCCTGGGGGCAATCACACTGTCAAGGAAAACCACTTTATTTCTCTGGAAAACCTCCTGTGTTTTTTTTTTTTTTTTTTTTTTTTTTTTGCGGTACGTGGGCCTCTCACCGCTGTGGCCTCTCCCGTTGCGGAGCACAGGCTCCGGACGCGCAGGCGCAGCGGCCACAGCTCACGGGCCCAGCCGCTCCGCGGCACGTGGGATCTTCCCGGACCGGGGCACGAACCCGCGTCCCCCGCATCGGCAGGCGGACTCCCAACCACTGTGCCACCAGGGAAGCCCCTTCCTGTGTTTTTGAAATCAGCGAAAAGCATCCGCAAACTAAAAATACTATGAGCTTCTTTCCCAATAAGCCCCTGAGGGTGTGGTTTCGAGGCAGCCACAGCCCCACACATGCCCATCAGATGGGAGAACCCACCACAATCGCCTTTGGTGGACAAAACCATCTCTCTGGGAGCTGCTGAGGAACAGGGTACCTACCCCTCCTGGTCAGATCAGGAACAGCCTGGACTCAAACTTTATCGACGTATTGTCACTGAACGTGAAATGTTTTGTACCTTAAAAATATTTGTTTGCCCCGATACTTACAGGTTACTTAGCCTACGTTTTAAAACGTCCTATTAAAAAAGGATAAAATCACTGGGAAACTTTAGTTCGACACTGGAAGGAAAGGCCAAACATTTTAAAGATGGCAGTTTCTTCTGAGTACAGTTGTAATTTTCTTACACTTGCAAATGTATATTTTTTAAACCTGGTAAAAAATTCTAGATTTATGAAACTAAGAAGAAATGGGTAGCAATAGCGAGTAAAAATGTGAGAAATAATAATGGAAGGATTCTGGCGCTCCATAATCGTTATCAGCAACAGTCAAATAGGAGTCCCCCAAATTTACCTTGCTGGAAATATTTTCCACCTACCACTTGTGCACACTTTCTCTGCCAAGACTATCAAAACTCATTGTGCCTTTGTTTCCTGCTTGTGTCAGTTCGTGCAAGAAGCCCAGGATCTTTACCCTCCACATGTCTGTTGCCCAGTCTTCATACTTCCCAAGCCTCTGAAATATTTTCACTTTTCTCCCCTCAGAAACTCCACTCCCCAAATCACCAACCTCTACTCTGAACCTGCCCCTGTTGCTGTAACCGAGGTCTGCTTTCAGCCATCGATACTGTCCGTGTTGTTGCTGTTTTTCCCCGTGCAGCCTTCTTACCTGGGCCTGGGGAGTGTCAGTCGTCTCCCTCCAGTAATGCCCCCTTCTTCATAAAAACCCACTGCAGTGCACTTGGACTAAACACACTCAACATTGAGCAGCTGCAGGTCCCCCAGCGCTTCTGCAATAATTGTGTGTGTCTGTGTTGTGTGCATGTGAGTATAAGTGTGTGCACTGCCGATGCCTACTTAGTCCTTCCAATCCATTCATTTCTCTTTTCCTTCACCTCTTCTCCCCTACGGATCGTGCCCCCCACCATGCCTCACCCATCCATGTCCATGGTCACGCTGCAGCTTTTCATTACCAGTCACAGTAACACCAACATCATCTCACTGTTGAACATTTCTCTCTCCATCATCCGTTAAACTTCCGGCAAACTTCCTGTGGCAGCTCACGTCCATCACTTATCAACTCCACAAGAACTTCCAATCTATTTGTTTTCACTTTATCATCCCTCCTAACATAAAGTCCCTTCACATCCTAAAGTCCCTAAACTTACAAGCTTAAAATCTGTGGAGCATTATTATAATTATTCCCTCGCCTACAACTTAAACCAATGTATTCCTTTGTTTCCTTACGATGTTCTGCTGAATAAGCCACATATCTTTTAGGTGTCACTCTCTATGGTTGTCATGGCCTCATAGTAGAACTCCGTTGGGAAAAAATAATCGTGGCAGCTGCTTCTCTATTTCACTTCATGGTCAGTAACTTTAGGAAGGCACTTGATGTTCCCTGGCAATCAGTCGATCTTTCCATACTATTTCCTCCCCCTCCCCCCTCCTCTCTCTCCCCCACTCTTGAGAGGGATGCCCTTACCTTTTATCCTCATCCTCACAGGTGTAAAGTGATATCTCATTCTGATTTCCATCTCCCTGATGACTAGATACGGATCATCAACAAAACCTTCCCCAACAGTATCCCCGCTTTAACTGCCTGATGTGCTTCGGTGTATCTTCAAGGCAGCAAAGTGATCATTTCAAAACACAGGCCACACAGCAGCACAACAAACAACCCAATCCAAAAATGGGCAGAAGAACTATAGACATTTCTCCACAGAAGATATACAGATTGCCAACAAACACATGAAAGAATGCTCAACATCACCAATCATTAGAGAAATGCAAATCAAAACTACAATGAGATATCATCTCACACCGGCCAGATTGGCCATCATCAAAAACTCTAGAAACAATAAATGCTGGAGAGGATGTGGAGAAAAGGGAACCCTCTTGCACTGCTGGTGGGAATGTAAAATGATACAGCCACTATGGAGAACAGTATGGAGGCTCCTTAAAAAGCTACAAATAGAACTACCATACGACCCAGCAATCCCACTACTAGGCATATACCCTGAGAAAACCATAATTCAAAAAGAGTCATGTACCAAAATGTTTATTGCAGCTCTATTTACAATAGCCAGGACATGGAAGCAACCTAAGTGTCCATCAACAGATGAATGGATAAAGAAGATGTGGCACATATATACTCAGCCATAAAAAGAAATGAAACTGAATTATTTGTAATGAGGTGGATAGACCTGGAGTCTGTCATACAGAGTGAAGTAAGTCAGAAGGAGAAAAACAAATACCGTATTCTAACACACATATATGGAATCTAAAAAAAAAAAAAAAAAATGTCATGAAGAGATTAGTGGTAGGACGGGAATAAAACACAGACTTACTAGAGCATGGACTTGAGGATATGGGGAGGGGGAAGGGTAAGCTGGGACGAAGTGAAAGAGTGGCAGGGACATATATACACTATCAAATGTAAATTAGATAGCTGGTGGGAAGCTGCCGCATAGCACAGGGAGTTCACCTCTGTGCTTTGTGACCACCTAGAGGGGTGGGATAGGGAGGGAGATGCAAGAGGGAAGAGATATGGGAACATATGCATATGTATAACTGATTCACTTTGTTGTAAGGGAGAAACTAACACACTATTGTAAAACAGTTATACTCAAAGATGTTAAAAAAAAAAAAAACACAGGCCAAATCATGTTATTTCTTGGTTCAAATTACTCCTAAATTTACTCAGAAAAGAATAAAGGCCAAAGTTATTAATATGACCACATTACTTTCCATGTCTGTTTACTGTGATACTTTTTTGTTTACTCGGGTAAAGTAATTTTCTCCTAACTTACTCCTTCGATGTTTTTTCAACACGTAAGAAATTTACTGAACTCTGTGTCTTGGCATTCATCCCTTCTGCATGCGATGTTCCCTGACATTATTCAGCTCTGTGAACCAGGCACCTTCTCAGAAAATACTGCTCTCCACACCCTATCTAAAATTTCCATACTCCCGAGTTTGCTAATTCTCTATTTTTTGTTAGCTCTTATCACTGATATTCCATAAATGCTTACTCGTTACTTGCTTACTATATGCATATTCCTTTAGAATACAAGCTCAACGAGGGTGAAAAACTTATCTTTTTTCACTTCTGTATTCCAGCCGTTATTGAAGTACCTGGGCCGTAGTTGTTTGTGTATTCAATTAATTAAAATAGAATAGACAACACTCACTTTATTGTTCTTCTGTTTTAATACTTGGAGCAAAGTCTCATGTGACTGAATGTGCTATACCCCCCATGCAAAATTGAGTATCCCCGCACCAAATTTAATATATCTGTCGCTCCGGGGAGTTCTACGGACACTGTGAGGCTAAGCATTTCCTGGAAAGATTGCCTACGTGGTTTTCTCACGTTACACACGAGGACCACTTGAGCTGTGGACGTAGCTTCTAAACCACATTCCACTGTATGAGTGTCTGATAGTGTGGAGACAACCACCAGGAACATTAGATTATCTGTTATTGTTTTGACCTTTCCCCACCTTTGTTTCTATGAACAAAAATTGCTTACAGGCTAAGCTCAATCAGCTAAACGTAGACTCACACTAACTTTGTCATGGGCCCTGAGATATTCCTCCAAAACTCTCAGCTAGGAGAAAAATAGTTTCCTAAATTTTAGACATACATTTTAGAACTTCCGGAAGGCAGTGTTCTGTCCTAACTTACCTTCCTCTGTTCCACCCTGTTTATCCCTTTTGAATGTGGTAGTTACAAGGCACTTCCTCTAAATCCAGTGTACAAACACATGCACAAACTATCATTTTTTATCTCCACAAATTACACACATGTAAGTTTCAACGAGATAAGTAAGGAGTGAAGAGAAAACTGCCCTTTGCCAACAACTCTGAGCGACCTTGAGAACTCTGAAACATAGTTAAAGACTGACCATTCTGAAACTGAAAAGTATTATTTTTAGACGCTGGCAACTCAACTGACAAACTCTCAGACCTTTAAATACTACACTGTAAACATTTTTGGGGGAAAAGATTTTTGCTGGAGGATCCGGCAGGAATTTGCATTGTCCAAAGCTAAGCAATCGCTGACTGCTTTATTTTGGATGAGGTCTTACTTTTTTCTTTGGATGAGACAGATGTCTGGCTCCACCTTCTTGGGATTAGGTCAACATCAAGTTGCTGGACTGATGCAAAAGAAACTAATCCTGCTACGTACGTATGCAATAATAAGTATAAAATAAACAAAAAGCATATTCACCACTTTCAAGAGTGTAAAGTGCTTTCACAAGCATTAAATCATTTGTTTCTCTCATAAGCCATACAATTTGTAGGCTCACCTAACGTTTAGAGATGAGAAAAGTGACAGGCAGAAATGTTGCTAATGTTACACAGGTGGTCAAAGACAATCCTTGCTCAATTAAAACGTGCTTGCTTGGGCTTCCCTGGTGGTGCAGTGGTTGAGAGTCCGCCTGCCGATGCAGGGGACGCGGGTTCGTGCCCCGGTCCGGGAGGATCCCACGGGCCGCGGAGCGGCTGGGCCCGTGAGCCGTGGCCGCTGAGCCTGCGCGTCCGGAGCCTGTGCTCCGCAACGGAAGAGGCCACAGCAGTGAGGCCCGCGTACCGCAAAAAAAAAAAAAAAAAATCTGCTTGCTTTGTAATTTTAAAATTACTTTTAGCAAACATAGGAATATATTCTTTGTATGGAAACACATAGAACAAAAGAAAATTCAGTGTAGGTTATAAAAGAAAGTAAACCAAATGACACAATTTATGTAAAATATTTTCAAATTGACCTGGCAGAAAAACTCCTCGTAGAAATTGGTCACCTTGCCCATTTCCCTTCCATAATTCTGCTTCACATACCCCGTTCCACAGCAATTATTTCAGAAGAAAACTGTAGGAAAGCTCTCAGTTTAAGTTTGTGAACTAACTCATTTTAAAGTGATTTTAGAAAGTTTATTTTTGAGCTAACATGTTGAATAGCTCTACAGCTTTTATTGAGATGTTACAGCATAAAAACCTTTGTCCAACTTTGAAAATCTGTGTTGGTTTATTAATTACTGTGGACTTATTCTAAAGTGTTTCACTAACACTTAAGGGACTTTAATGTAGAGTGTCTTGTAAGTGAGTTGTGAATTAGAGACAATTTGGGGGGTGGGGTTTATATATGCTTCATTACTCATCTTCCTAGTTTAGAATATCTTCGAATTACATTCTCACCTCTCTATTAGGTATAAGCATGTGAATTTCTGAGCTTTCTTTAGAATTAGACAAAGAACATTAGATAAAACATTTTCATTCTGAGTGATAAACTCATTTCTCTTTTTTGTACTTTTCTTTTACAAATTAAAGTTGTTGACTGTATGTTTTTTAAAGGGAAAAAAAGGAAAATGTTCTCACAGGCAAAATTCATAGCATTTACTGGGGCAAGTTTTTGTCAATTTTAATGACAGACAAATATTAAACAAGGAGAGAAAATTGTATTGCTGACATATGCAAGTCCGAATGACACTGAAAACAGTCAATATTTCTTAGCCATGTTTTATCTGAAAAATATGTGATAAACTCCTAAGTGCCTCATTTATCTCCCCAAGATCAAGCATTTATGCTACAGCAAATCCTCCTTATGTGATAGGGATTTTAAATGGCAGCAGAATCTAATATGAACACTGATTTGAGAAAATCAAAATCAATTTGAGTTTTAGATAGTTGGGGATTGTGGTATTAGCTAAGTGTCCATAGGAAGATAATTTAAATCATTGTACCAAGATGTTAAACTTTCTATTTTTATCAACTTGCTTTTATATCTTTCAGTAACATGTAAACTACTTACAGGTACTTTCTGCTTTTCTATCGCCTAAAAAGTCATTATATTTTCATTTATTTAAGTGCAGTGAGTTCACACAATTAATTTGTAAATCATCTATTTAAAGCAACACGTTGTGTATATCACATGGTATTGTAAACACCTGGGCGTGAATAATGATTTTTTTTTTTTTTTATAGTAGTGGATACAATAACAGTGTTCAACCTTGACAGTATACATCTGTATTTTCAAAGTCAAATTACTTTTTTTCTGAAAATCCCATGATAATTGTTGTATTTGGTAAGCACGCCATAATGAGCTATTTTAGAATATTTTCTTTAACAAGCTCAAATGCCCGCTTTTGGTCACTCACTCACCTGGATTCTGAC
Source organism: Kogia breviceps (assembly GCF_026419965.1). Classification (NCBI taxonomy): domain Eukaryota; kingdom Metazoa; phylum Chordata; class Mammalia; order Artiodactyla; family Physeteridae; genus Kogia; species Kogia breviceps. The sequence continues at coordinate 5,917,980 of NC_081324.1, read as the reverse complement.
CAGGGATTCTCGACTTTGCATGTGCATGTGAATGACCTCGGGAACCTTTCAAAACTCAGATTCAGGATGGGGTCTGAGAGCCCGCGTCTCTGACAGCCTCCTAAGGCAATGAAGATGCAGGTCCCCACGCTGCACTGGCAGTGAACAGGGTCTTCAACACCTTGTTTGTGGTGCTTTGGTCTCCGGCTCTTACAAAACAGGTTTCTATCATTAAGTGATTAAGTGTATGCAGATAACCAGAGTATTTAAAATCTTGTATGTTTTAGAGAAGCCTACTGGTATTAAACTGGCCCATTTACCTCTTATTTTCCATCCTTGTATTTTTGGTTAGTCTTTTTATTTTTTTGTATTGATGTAAATCATTTTACCTCAGATAGTTGAATTTGTTTCTGAAATTCCATTAACCCTTGCTTTACATTTTATTTTTCAGCTGATAAAATAAAAATTAACTTTTGCCCCACACACCTACGGTCAGTTAATCGTCGACAAAGGAGGCCAGAATATACGATGAGAAAAAGACAGTCTCTTCAGCAAGCAGTGCTGGGAAAATTGGACAGCTACATGTACATCAGTGAAGTTAGAACACACCTTCTCACCATACACAAAATAAACACGAAATGGCGTAAGGACTTAAACATAAGACCATAAAACTGCCAGAAGACAACACAGGCAAAACACTGTCTGACATAAATCGTACCAATGTTTTCTTAGGTCAGTTTCCCAAAGCAATAGAAATAAAACCAAAAATCAACAAATGGGACCTAATCAAACTTACAAGCTTCTCACAGCAAGGGAAACCATAAACAAAACAAAAAGACAGTCTACAGAACGGGAAAAAAAAATGTTTGCAAACAATTCAATTGACAAGGGCTCAATTTACAAAATATAAAACAGCTCATACGACTCAACAATGAAAAACCAAGCAGCCCAACTGAAAAATGGGGAGAAGACCTAAAGAGACATTTCTCCAGAGAAGACATACAGATGGCCCATAGGCACATGAAAAGCTGCTCAACATCGCTAATTATCAGAGAAATGCAAATCAAAACTGCAATGAGGTACCACCTCACGGCGGTCAGAACGGCCATCATTCAAAAGTCTACAAGTAACAAATTCCGGAGACAGTGCAGAGAAAAGGGAACCCTCCTCCACTGCTGGTGGGAATGTAAGTTGGTGCAGCCACTGTGGAGAACAGTATGGAGGTGCCTCAGAAAACTAAAAATAGAACTACCATATGATCCAGCAATGTCACTCCTGGACATATATCCAGATACAACTGTAATTCACAAAGATTCATGCACCCCTATATTCATAGCAGCACTATTCACAATAGCCAAGACTTGGAAACAACCTAAATGTCCACCAACAGATAAATGGATAAAGAAGATGTAGTACACACATATATATATATATATATATATATATATATATATATATATTAAATGGAATACTACTCAACCATAAAAAAGAACAAAATAATGCCATTTGCAGCAACATGGATGCACCTAGAAATTATCATACTAAGTAAGGAAGAAAAAGACAAATATCATATGATATCACTTATATGGAGACTCTAAAATATGATACAAATGAACCTATCTATGGAATAGAAACAGAATCTTGGACAGAGAATAGACTGCTGGTTGCCAAGCGGGGAGGGGTGTGGGTTGGGAGTCTGGGATTAGCAGATGCAAACTGATATATACAGAATGGATAAACAACAAGGTCCTACTGTACAGCAAGGGAACTATATTCAATGTCCTGTGAGAAACCATAATGGACAAGAATATGAAAAAGAATATGTGTGTGTATATATATATATGTATAACTGAGTCACTTTGCTCTACAGTGGTAATAAATACAACATTGAAAATCAAATATACTTCAATGAAAAAGGAAGAAACTAAAGAAAATTAACTTTTGAAATAGGCATCATTAGAATATTATAAATTTTTACAGGCTAATCATTTGAAACACTTTAAATGACAGTATATTAATGGCCTATAAACTTGAATGTGATGTACAGCACTCCATAGCAAACTAAATGGTGTACAGGGCTATGTAGATTTACATAATATTTTTATTATATTAAAGCAATATCTTGAAATGCTTTATTTCCATTTGGAAATCGTAGCCCTTACCTTATATTTAAACCAGGAGAAGAATATAAATTTGCATTATACTTCAGAGCTAGAAGTAACCTGTTTATTTATGGAGGAGCCGAAATTTGAGGAGTTAAAAATTTAAGAAATATCCTTCGTATATCAGGTAGCACTGTGAGGTATTAATGTGAGGGTCTAACTGCTGCTACTTGGTTAATGATGTTATCCTATTATTATAGGTTGAGATAAAGCAGACTGGCCACAACTATGTAAATATCTAACACTGCCATCATGTCTATTAATTTGGTAATTTGTAATAAATGACCAGGTCAGTTATGTCATAAAAGGTAGGCAATTAATGTTTTCCCTTATATCCTTTTATGGTAGAAAATACAATATTCCATTATTTATATACTTAGATATCAAAATATTGATTTACTGGCTATTCATTAAATTAACATATTTGATTATGAACACTAAAAGATAACATTTCAAATTGTCATGCTTATTTCTGAAACGAAATCTCACATTTTCATCTATCTCACATATCTAATCTCACATATTCCTCTATCAATTAATTTATCCATGAGGCGCATTTTATTTTTTAATAATAACACCACAAGTTGGTGTTTGACCTTTCATAGAAACTATTAAAACTACCTAACAATGCTTCTGGATACTGCTTCTTTGATGGTTCTTGAAAAAGAGCCTTCCTTCTTTTCATTTAAAATTCATTTGTCTCCTTGGTCATATCCTGTAAACTTTCTGGGAGTGAAAACTGCAAAATGTCACCTGTAATTGCTCGTTAAACATCCTGGGATTTATTTAATTGTTCTAGAAATGCAGCTCTTTTCTATTCCATTCTTCCTGATATAATTGGTATGATTATTGTGGATTAAGAACAGTGACAGTATATACTCAATTACTGTAGATTATTCACAAGTCAACACCTGGGTGATCTGTGATTCCCAGTTAAAAATAATCAGACCCTCACCAACAGGTGAAAATAATTCAAATTTATGAAGTGACTGTATCTATCAACAGCAATCCTACTGCCAAATTGCGATAAAACTCCTCACCATGAGTGTTCAGCAAAAAGTATGCTCAGATGTAAATTAGAGAAGAATCAAGTACTTTTATTTATTACATAATTAGGTTAGAAGAATCCTTTAACTTCTGTCATCTGATTTGTGGGAATGGAAATACTTCATTCCATAAAAAAGCAAAAATCGAGGAAAGAAAATTCAAAATAACTTAAAAGGAAAAATAACCTTTAGAATATATGATGATAAGGATATGGACAGTCACAGAATCAAATCCTTAGGTCCTACACATTTTCTCTTCATGGTTTGAAATTTGTTTTGGATCTGGAAGTACAGCTCACTGTGCTGCAGTTGGAATTACAATATAACTGTAGGGATACATTTCAGAATAACAGAACAACTGTTGAGAGCAAGTATGGAATATAAAATATACTGTATAAACATTCAAGATATTTTATGCTAATTAGGCTATATCCAAATAATTCTACCTTTTGATAAATCTTTCATTTTTCCCTTTGAAAGCTTTTAGAGGTGAGTGTTCGGCATTCGTTTTATCATACTGAGCAGTTAAAAATGATTCTTTACTCATCTTCCTGGAAGTACCCTTCAGGAATTATGCCAAGCAAGTTTTTGATTAATTATTAAATGTAAATGATTTTGTTTGTCATAAAAAACAACAGCAGTAAGTGCTCCGTGGATTTTAATGACGACCTGCTACTTAAAAGAGCTTAAACAGTGTTACCAAGAATTCCATGGAAAACTGCATCAATGTCTTATATAATCACTGCAGTGCTTCAAAAATGTATTGCAACTCAAGCCTTCTAAAACACACCCTCATCATTATTTCTCCATATTCAAGGAGGTGTGCATTTCTAAGGGTGATGCTGGCTAGGAATTCTCTCTTCACCTTGATTCTCTACATCACTGCTGTATCATCTGTCATGGAAGCCTCTTCCTCGTGCCAGCTGGAATGTGGAACTTAAATTCCTCCTCATGGTCTCCCACGTGAGGTTCCCAACCACAGTACACAAACAACAGCATTAACCAAAGCTGAGGATATCACTGTCCCTGAAAAACTCTCGAGGCAGTCCCGAGTGTGCTTATTTTCTCCCAGCCATGGCAAAAATGCGCCTGCAGTTTTACTTGACATAGCAATTCAGTTCATTCACGTTGTTTACCTCCAAACTCAAGATTAAGATCACCTGTTCCTGTGCACCGACATAGTAAATAGCTCTGTTCAAAGCAGGGCCGCCTGAGAGTCCAAGGTTGGCTCCCGCAGGGTCACCACTCGTTCTTTCCTTTTTCTTCACGCGTGAACTTGTGTTGCTCTGCTACTTTTCTTGGGGAATGAACAGTGTCGAAGTGTGTGATGTCTGCATTAGGATACGACTTTACTGCGGAGGGAGTTCAGGCCCTTGCTCCCTGTCCTATTTATTCCTGGGCCCACTGTACCTGCTCCTTTTTCCTAAGTGACAGCGTGCCCTTGTGGTCACATTGGAGAACTGTCTTTGTCTACAGAGGGTCACATGGACACGAGTAAGGAGAGACTTGTCTGCCTTTTGTGTTCACCACCTCACAAAAATTATATTTACACTCTGTATTTACATCTATATCTTACATATATGGTTACAGTTATCGTTAGTTATATAGTTTTTCTGGTGTTGTACTGTTTGTGGGGAAGGTATAATATGAAGAAGGAAAGGAGACTTGGGAACCCGTTGTAATTTCTGTGCTTATAAAATTTCCTTAAATCTATGCCCAACGTATTAAATTTGACTCATGGTTTGATCAAAGCTGAGATTGTTTGTCAAGTCCCTTTAAAAAAGTTCTGTTTCTCTGCCATCCAAATGAACTCTGATTCATGGAGGTTAGCACAGGGTCATAAGAAAGAATACACATATTTTGTTATAAAGCAGAAACTAACACACCATTTTAAAGCAATTATACTCCAATAAAGATGTTAACCAAAAAAAATAGCTCTTTGAATAGAGATTTATTACTGATCCTAATCTTTAAAGTGATGCTATTAGGGAAATGGGTGTGAGTGAAGTATAAATGTCAATGTGTTAATTAGAAATAATAAGTACATAAATGAACAATTAAATTTTCTAGTGTTAAATGCTACAGCATGTTGATTTGAGTCTATAACTTTGCCCTATTATTTTAAAATACCACATATCAAATAAAAGTCAACGATTCAATAAAAAGTTCAAAATTTATCACAGTGCTTAGCAAGAATACATATTAAACAATTCTTTTTATTTTTGATAAATAATTTTATATTGTCATGTTATATTCTCTCACAATGGTCTTTTTCCCACGTTGCTTTCTGTTCCGAATACGTTTTTCTTAAAAGATTTGATACTATTTTATTTAAGCAACCAATATCCATGATTAACCAGTGTTTTGCACCCTTGGATTATTTCTTGCCCTATAATTTTGCCAACTGCAGTTTACTTTTATTCACTTTTGTAATATAAACGGAAACATTAGAACATGTAAACTTTTGTTCTGGTGAGTTGTGTTTGTCTCTAAGGAAAATCATCTCTTATTTTTTATTTTTTGTGTTACCACCATATGAGATGATTTTCCTCACTAATTTCTGGAGTTATAAAGAGAGGCCAAAAAGAAACTTGGCCTCAGATGTAAAATGGCTCCAGATCAAGACTCCAATTCCCCGGGCCAGCAAGAGTGAGATTAGCTATTTTGCTCTTGAAGGACAGAGGAGAGAGAGAGAGGGCTTCCCTGGTGGTGCAGTGGCTGGGAGTCTGCCTGCCGATGCAGGGGACGCGGGTTCGTGCCCTGGTCCGGGAAGATCCCACATGCCGCAGAGCAGCTGGACCTGTGAGCCATGGCCGCTAAGCCTGTGCGTCTGGAGCCTGTGCTCCGCAACGGGAGAGGCCACAGCAGTGAGAGGCCCGCGTACCGCAAAAAAAAAAAAAAAAAAAAAAAAAAAAAGGAGAGAAAGATGGAGAAATGGGGGGAGGGTGGAGAAAAGGAATCAGTCTTCGTAAAGCCAGGGAAATTACATTCTAGCGAGGTAAGATTCAACATCATGACTAGATGCAAAATGATTAAAGTTCCACTAAATTACATTAAAAGCATATATTTTTTTCAAATAGGTGCTGAAATGAGGCTTGTTCAAAACCACAGCACTGGACTGAGATGTGCTCTCCAGTGGTCAGTGACTCTGACCATTAGCGTCAGTGGTGGAAGAACAGGAAGTTATCCGGGGCTCAGACTGGAGCAGCGCGGGGGAGAAATAGGATGTGGCCGAGCAGCTGAGGGACCTGCAGCAGGGTTTGCTACCCACGCGCACCACCCACCCCTCTCTCTGTCACGGCCTTTGCCCTCATTTGGAGGTGTCTATGAATTTCGGTCCTCTTTTGAGGTTGTGCCGCTTTCTCAGGAAGCAGAACTGAGACCAGAGATTATCCTATTCTTTCTTAGACTATTCAATAATCACTGCATTCTCTGCTGAGTATCTCTTTTCCCAACGAGATATCTGTGTCATCTTTTATATATTTTTCTTTTAGTGAATACATGGACTGCTTTATTAGCTAGAAGAGCACTACCTACGTTATAGTAATGAAGGATATAAATATGCCCTACGTGACAGACACTGTGTATTGCTACCCAAGATTGCTACCTGAAGGAATAAAGTATGGGGGGTAATGTGCCCAGACCCGGGTGATATGATTGGCTCAGTTTCATCATAATCTAACAATTTTGTTCCTTGGTTTACCAGCCTCCCTTGCAGCCAGGCATAGTCACAAGATCCAGTTCTGGCCATGAGATGTTCAGGGAAATCTGCTGGTAGGCTTTTAGGATTTTTGTGTACCTGCTAAAAGGAAACAGGCACAAGAGGTATGGCCCCTTTCGTCAGCTTTCTGATTTGAGTAAGGCATTTTGTAGTTGACTGAAGCTTCAGAAGCAATCTTGTGACCATAATACCTTAATTCAACAACCACTGCTTTTCTTAAATTGCTGCAATAGCCTTTGGAAATTCCCTACTGCAACACTTTCTCTGTAATTTTCCTGGGCACTCACATTAGGACTATCAGTAGAATTCAACCAGAGCTTTCTAACAGTTGTTTTTCTACAGGCTTTAGTACTTGATTCTTTGAATTTGTTGGCAATGAATGATGCACATAACTAATTCTGCTATAATGCAGGTTGTTTAAAAAAAAAAAAAAAAAAGGGGTTCCCTGGTGGCGCAGTGGTTGAGAGCCCGCCTGCCGATGCGGGGGACACGGGTTCGTGCCCTGGTCCGGGAAGATCCCACGTGCCGCGGAGCGGCTGGGCCCGTGAGCCGTGGCCGCTGAGCCTGTGCGTCCGGAGCCTGTGCTCCGCAACGGGAGGGGTCGCAGCAGTGAGAGGCCCGCGTACTACCAAAAAAAAAAAAAAAAAACCACTATTCCTTCTTTACTGAGAAGTCAATAACATATCCAGAATACGGAACATTCTTGTTTCCTTTTCATATTAAACCAGGAATAGAACTTTATTGAGAAACAAACATTTCATATTCTTAAAAATATATTTATCTTTCTCACAGTCAGATCTTGAGAGGGTCTGTAGCAGAGCACTCAAAAAGTGAATTCTCAGATGAATATATGCAGTCCAGTATTTCTGAGATGCTGGTTGAACTGATCTAAATGCTTTGAACAACCTATTATTTATTATATTCCAGTTATTTAAATTCATGAAAGATGTTAACTATAGCCATTGTTCCCGGCCCCAAGGAATTAACGCATAGACATTACCAAACTCCTTATTGAAGTATAAAACAAATGCAGTCTTCTTATTCTGCCTGGACTAATCCAGGCTGATAGATTGTCCACGAGGAGACACACACTTTTCTAACAATTTGCAAAATAATCTGTGTTTCTTCAATGATTAATCAGATGTGATAACTATTTCAATTGTGAAATTACTTTCGTAACTATGATGAATTTAATATTTACCTTTAGAAATGTAGGGCAACTTTATAATGGAATTTATACAAAATTGTTGATGTTTTGACACAGTGAAATTCTACGAAGTATAGGATTAGACCCAATGTGTGACTTTGGATCTTTCATTTAAGATTGTCCTGTGCTCCTGGCTTGGACAAGAAGGGAGGAAGAAATGAGGGGAAGCAAATGTAGAGACATAGTGTGAAGGAGGGGAAAATGCTCTTGTATTCGATGTGTGACAGAAATTATGTTCAGCACTTTACACACATTATTTTCCCTAACAATTAGCCTATGAGATTGGGTTTGTCCTTCTTACTCTTAGACAACTGAAGCTCTTCGAGGGTAAATTTCTTACTGATACCTTGCTGATATCTTAAAGTAACCAGAAGTCACGATTATTTATAAACAAGTGTACTGCTAAAATCTATACTGTTTTTAACTACTGCTTGACTAATTCAAATTTTCCAGAAACTAAATTTAAGAAAATAAATCAATATATTTTATCCTAATGGAACAATATGGATTGCAGTCTCAATACTAAATAATTTTATACATTATATTAGGAAAAGGGTATTTTAAATTATTTTCCTATGATGATTCTCCCAAACTGCATGAGTTGAAGTTTAAAGCACAAAGTTCATCTTTCAAGGATTTTATTAACTTAGATACTATAAATTAATCATATCATGCAGCTTAACATATTACAAGGGGATTACCTTTGAAGATACTGTGTAGTGTCCCATAGACTATCAGCAAGTGAGAAACTGCAATTTAATAGGGGGTGTGTCATACTAAAATTGCAATTTGCTCAAATATTTGTATTGCTTATTCCTTAGTTAACATACTAGATAATTCATTGAACTTAGTATTCAAGTCATCCCAACACACTGTTAATTAAGACCACATGCTTTGCAATTTTAGGATCAGAGGGTGTGTTTTAAGTCTTTAAAAAATTACAACAATGTACAATTATAAAAAGACTCTATCAAATAAATTGTATAAAATCCAAGCCTAAGTAGATAAATGAAAAATATCTAAGTCTATGACAAAGGAGGCAAGAATATACAGTGGAGAAAAGACAGCCTCTTCAATAAGTGGTGCTGGGAAAAGCTACATGTAAAAGAATAAAAGTAGAACATTCTCTGTCACCACACACAAAAATAAACTCAAAGTGGATTGAAGACCTAAATTTAAAGACTGGATACTATAAAACTCTTAGAGGAAAACACAGGCAGAACGCTGATATAAATCACAGCAAGATCTTTTTTGATCCATCTCCTAGGAGTAAAGGAAATAAAAACAAAAATCAACAAATGGGACCTAATCAAACTTAAAAGCTTTTGCACAGCAAAGGAAACCATAAACAAGACCAAAAGACAAGCCACAGAATGGGAGAAAATATTTGCAAACAAAGTGACCAACAAGGAATTAATCTCTAAAATATACAAACAGCTCACACAGCTCAATATCAAGAAAACAAACAACGCTACCAAAAAATGGGTGAAGATCTAGTTAGACATTTCTCTAAAGAAGACATACAGATGGCCAAGAGGCACATGAAAAGATGATCACCATCACTATCAGAGAAGTGCAAATCAAAAGTACACTGAGGTATCAACTCAAACCAGTCAGAATGGCCATCATCAAACAAACTACAAACAATAAATGCTGGAGAGAGTATAGAGAAAAGGGAACCCTCCTACACTGTTGGTGAGAATGTAAATTGGTACAGCCATTATGGAGAACAGTATGGAGGTTCCTCAGAAAACTAAAAGTAGAGCTACCATATGATCCAGCAATCCCACTCCTGGGCATATACCCTGAGAAAACCATAATTCAAAAAGATACATTCACGCCAAAGTTCATTGCAGCACTATTTACAATAGCCAGAACATGGAATCAACCTAAATGTCCATCGACCAAGGAATGGATACGGAAGATTTGGTGTGATATACATACACACACACACACACACACACACACACACACACACACACACACACACACACACACACTATTAGCCACAAAAGAATAATGTTATTTGCAGTGACAAGGATGGACCTAGAGATTGTCATATTGAGTGAAGTCAAACAGAGAAAGACAAATATCATATGATATCGCTTAAATGTGGAACCTAAAAAAAATGGTACAAATGAACCTATTCACAAAACAGAAATAGAGTCACAGATGTAGAAAGCAAACCTATGGTTACCAAAGGGGATAGGGTGGGGAGGGATAAACTGGGAGATTGGGATTGACATATACACACCACTACATATAAAAGAGATAACTAATAAGCACCCACTGTACAGCACAGGGAACTCTACTCAATACTCTACAATGACCTATATGGGAACAGAATCTAAAAGACTGGATATACGTGTATGTAGAACTGATTCACTTTGCTGTACAGCAGAAACTAGCACAACATTGTAAATCAACTATATTCCAATAAAAACTAACAAAAACGAAAGAAAAATATCTAAATAAGGGGATATAAACTGGAATATGAACAGAAAAGTGAAGCAACAAATAACTGGCATAGAATAAAATCAGCATGTCCGTTTCTAGCTAAATTTCTCTCTCTCAAACGTTCTGTGCTAGATGACACCTGTTTTTCCAGTGTCACTGTACATATACGATGCATACATATCTATTTAAATCTTACAATGACATAGTTGCCATTCAATTTAAATTTTAAAAGACTATTCGCCTCTGACAAAATTCAGCTTTTTATGGTTCTGGGGCTGAGATCTCCAGCTCCTACAAGGTCTCCCTGTCTTTATGACAAGACATTTTGCCTCTACAGTTCAGAGGAAAGTGTCAGTTTTTCTTTTAAAGGCTTCACCTGGTTAATCCAGGCCCACTCAGGATAATCTCCCTTTGATTAACTCAAAGTCAACTGATTTGGAGCACTAACTACATCTAAAAATACCTCTTCACCTCTGGCACCCACTCATATAGAAGGTGGTTATGCAGAGGGTGCAAATCTTGAGGGTTATCTTTGGAATCTACCTACTACAGCTCCCTACTTAACCATGAGACAGTATTTTAAATACTAAAATTATGTTCCTTCAGCTACCAAATAGGCCTGTCAGTAGTAACAATGACTGTGTTAGTCAGAATAGGCCAGGTTATGCCACATTAAAAAAGAAAACGAATTAAAAAAATCTAAAAGTCCAGTGGATTAACACAGTAAGATTTATCTCATACTCACTACGTGTTTCCATTGTGAGTTAGTTCTTCACATACATATGCATGGACCCAGTATGATAGAGATTTTTCCATTTTGTAGCTACATTATGTATCAATACTTCCTTTTCTTGTGTTTCCCACATACAATCAACTGATATTTCCTATTGATTTTACCTTCCAGCTATCTGTCTAGTTCACATTCTTCTTTATACACTATCACCCCCAAACTATTCTTCTTCTCTTCTCCTGACTCTTGCAGGCTGTTCTCAATACAGCTAATAGAATGAGCCTTCTAAAAATATGGCATATCACGTCACTCTTCTATTCAAAACTCTCTCAAGGCTTCCCATTTCACTCAGGATAAGGGTCAACATTCTGGAGGTCCCGCTTCTAGAAGAGTAGTGTCAGGAACCCCATCCATCATTTCCAAGTGAAACATCTGTATCTGATGAAATGCTCTCTGGAAATTACCCTAAAGGCATACAACAAATGAAGAATTTTTTTTTTTTTTTTTTCAAGAAACTCTTCTAAATCTCAGTAGGAACAGAGAGTCTGTGACACCGGAGCCTTCGCCTCCTTCAGCTCAGTGGAAGGAAGTCCCACGTGGGCAGGTGTGACCAGAAGATGGGACAGTCATGGCACGCACTGCCTCACGGGGAGGAACTGTCCACCAGTATTTCTCAATCAATCCCAGCTTCAAGCTGCAGAGGCTAAATTCCTGGCAAATACGTCTAAGAGATAGAACTCCCTTCCTCCGCAGCCTCAACTGGTAGGGCAGAGGGTGTACCACAGGTACCAGAGGCTGAAAATAATGAGGCATTGATTACCGTTAACTCATAAGCATAGGAAAGGATGCTCAACATTTGTCATCGGTGAAAGGAAAATAAAAAGCAGAAGGCTACAGTCGAAACACAGATGGTAACAGATCTTGTCGTGGACGTGGAGAAATGGGAACATTCCTTGACTGCTTGTGGAACTGTGAAATGATGCAGATGCTTGGAAAATAGCCCGACAACTCCTCAAAAGATTAAACGTTATGAACCAACAGTTCAGTCCTAGGTGTATACACAAAGTGTGTGTCCACACAGAAAGTTGTACAGGGATGTTCATAGCAGAATTTTTCATAATAGTCAAAAATGGAAACAATCTAAGTGCCCATCAGCTGATGAGCGAATAAAAAAAATCGTGATATTCCTATTTGAAGAATATTATTCAGCCATGAAAAGGAATGAAATCCATGCTACAATATGGATAAACCTTAAAAACATTATTCAGAGTAAAAGAGCCAGACACACGAACACATATTATATGATTTCACTGATACAAAATGTCTACCATCAGCAAACCTAGAGAGACAGAAAGTAGATTATTGGGTGGCAGGAGCTGGGAGCAAGGAGCAACGGGAAGTGGCTGCTGTGGATGCAGGGTTTCTTAACGGAGTGAAAAAATGGTATAAAATTAATTGCGTGATGATAAAATTGCACACTTGAAATGGGTGAATTAGATAGAATGTCACGTATATCTCAATAAAGCTGTTTTTTTATATCAGTGTTCTTAAACTAGTATATATAGGCCACGTGATCTTCACCCTGGTTTTCTGTGCAGCCTCAGTGCTTACAACTTGTCCCCAAACTGACTTCTTTCCAACCACACTGACCTCCTTTCTTTTCCACAACTCCCACCCTGTGGTCTTTGCGTAGAATGGTTCATCTTCCAGGAATGCTCCTCCCCTAAATAAATTAATGGTTAGGGCTTCCCTGGTGGCGCAGTGGTTGAGAGTCCGCCTGCCGATGCAGGGGACGCGGGTTCGTGCCCCGGTCCGGGAGGATCCCACGTGCCGCGGAGCGGCTGGGCCCGTGAGCCGTGGCCTCTGCGCCTGCGCGTCCGGAGCCTGTGCTCCGCAACAGGAGAGGCCACAACAGTGAGAGGCCCGCGTACCGAAAAAAAAAAAAAATTAATGGTTAACTCCCCATGTCACAGTCTCAAGGACAACTATTCTGATTTCTTCACGTAAATTGGCAGTGGGAACTTGTCTGTAAAATCCTGATGCCTCTGACCCCAGCTCTGGTCTGCCTTTCCTGCCAGCACTCACCGTCATCGACTGCCTGGTCATAGATCCATTTATTATGATCATTACCTCTCTCTTCCCAGGGCCCTTAGGCTGTTAGTTTCACTGGTGGGGGGGGGGGCGCTCTAAAAGTCCACGCCCAGCACAGTCTTCTGATATTGACATTTAATGACGGATCATTAGTCTGAGCTGGGATGCTAATATCTCCCTGCTGGTCAATAGCTTCTGACCTGCTATCTTCATCTCCAGTCTTCCTTATGATTCATGGCCAGCATCGATCACTGCCATGCAGTTCCACCATCCAGAGAAGGATCTAAACCAAATATCTGACCTTGTACCTCCTTAAACATTCCTAACCACTTTCCTTTGCACCTGGAATAACTTTAAACTATTAAATTTACTTCAGTGTCTTCTTCTTCTCTCCTAGCCTCATTTTGCATCATAGCCCCTTTTTCGATGCCATATTCAAATCATACTGAACATTTTTATTCTCCTTGAGTAAATCTATTTTTCTTACTGACACATCTCATGGGAGAAATGTCTTCCCTGCTTGTTACTTGATTAATCCCTATGATGTTTCATATCATGGCCCTCTTGCTCCCAAACCCGTCTTGACGCAATCCAGGTAAGCTACTCTGTACATCTTAGAACCAACTTGTACTATCGGCTTTTAAGAGAAACGCATGCGTATTTTAAAAACAGTGGATCTTCAGGAACTGACGTTCACTACCTGGCACATAGTACTCACTCGGCATGTATTTATTTACTCCTTTACATGAAGCTGCATTGGCTAAAATGTTTGGCTCTACAATATGAGTTTTTCTTATTATTATAACAGATCTTCTTTGATTTCTGGTTAAACCATTCCATTGTATTTTGATGGTGATGGATTCTCCTCAGGAACTGCAGGTATGGGCAGAGAATCCAGATTTGGGCAATTACAAGTGTTTCCTGGAATTTCTTTTGGAATTATCAAAAAAATGTGTATCTCTTCTTTACCTGGCATTGGTAGCTTACATGCTCATATTTAATATGCACACAGAAAGCTTTTTGAAGAACTAAACCAATGTAGAGAGAAGCAGTACAAAGTGCCAGTGGGTAGGGTAATGTTTAAACCTTCTCATACCCCAAGACCAACAATTCCAATCTTCCATACACACCCTCCAGTTGTTTTGTACGTACACACCAATAGGCATGGGAAAGAATGCTCCAAACAGCCTTATGATCCCTGAAAATAACCCAGAAGTCCATCAACACGAGAAAGCATGAATTATATATTCAAAGAATAGAATATTATGCATTATTGAAAAGGAATGAACTATAGAAATACACAACGCACTAACTGTAGACACGTAACACTCGTTTCAGAAAACATCACTGTTAATAGAATTATGATTGGATCCTAGAATTTTAAAAGTCTGTGTCTGTACAAAAGGTGCTGTACATATTCTGGATGAAAAACATATTTCAGTGAATATACTTTCTGAGAAATAGTGCAGTAGTCAGTTATTGTGTATCATATATGAACGTTAAAATACAAATTAAGGATGTAATTAAACATAATCGCCTATCCACTATTTCTATGTGTATTTTGGAAAAATCCAAATATTTCATTCAAAAATATGTATTAAGGCGAAATATCCAGTGGATAGACACTAATACATACATTGCAGGCTTGAAAATAATTATTTCATAAAAAGGAGTATTTGAGTAAAGTTTCTACAATTATCTTCATAGGAAATCTATTTTTGTGTTTTATAATTTATTATCCTTTATCATCTTTTCGCAGTTACTAACTCTTGAAGTACTTATTTTTCCATGGGGTAAAAAGGGTTACTGTTCATGAAGAAAGTGATTGACAATGCAGAGTCATTTTCATTTGAAAACAAAATAAACAAACAAAAACACTGCCAGACACTCTCTTTCTCTCTTTTCCCTTTTGTTGGCAGTCATCCTTTCATCATTATCATATAATTTGTTTGGGAGCTGTGAAGAGGATTGAAAAGAACATTGTTCTCCAAGAATAATGTTTGTCTTTCTTATAGAATTTCAAAAAACTGCATGTCTGTGTATGTATATCAATCAGAATTGTAGTCAACCCACTTTTTCTTATTTTCAATTTTGCATTTACATGTGGATAATACTGCACCAACTCCAAAATGAATGGAGAAAAGGTGAGCAAAATGAGATGAGACACAGCAAGGTAAAAAAGCAAGATTAAGATAGACAAGCAGAAAAAATACAATAAAAAAAAAGAATAAAAAAGACAGAAGGCCAGGGAAAGATAAACCACAAAGATGAAGCACTTACAGAATGGAATAAAAAACCTGGTAAGTAGAAGTGAAGTCGTGGCTCAAATCTAGCAGGGTTTTGCCAAAAGAACATTGTAGATTTCTTAGGCACATGAGCAACAAATTCCCTTTACAGTGTTTCTTCCTGAAGTCCCACCTTTTCTTTCATCTAGCCAGCTTCCAAAGAGAGTGGATGCACTCCTGAAACTTTTCCTAAATTAGTTGTAAAGTAGCAGTTGCTACCTACTACAAAGATATATACAATGATTTTCCTTAGGATATTAATAATAAATTTCCATATAAATTGCTTCAGACTTTAAACTCCAGTTCAACAGTTTGCTATCATTTATGTCAGTGAATGAGAAAGCTGACTTGTATTTCAAAATATACACTTTAAAAAGGTATGACTGTGATAGTTATTTAATTAAATAGAAAGATGTTAAGAATTATTTTAAATGAATAACTCTCATTATTTATTATCCTTAGAATCTCAGGACTAATTCCAAAGAATTCCATTTACATATAAAGCAACTCCACACTCTCACAACCACATAGAACTCCATTTAATCTCACTCTTTGTATACTGTTTATACTAGCTTTGAATATAATTAACTCAACTTTTTTCCCTAAATGGTTCGAGTCTAAATCTTTTTACCCTATCTTTGCATTATGTCCACTGAACATCTATCTCCTCAACTGACACATTTCGTGGGAAAAATGTCTTCCCTGCTTGTTACTTGATTAATTCCTATGATGTTTCACATCATGACCCTCTTGCTCGCAAACCCGTCTTGATGCAATCTATCTCCTCAACATGATATTACTTTTGCCTAACCAACCATAACAAATGTGCACAATCCATGAGTATTCCTTTTCACATCAACAATCTTGCCGTTCTTATAGCTCAGGGGTGCATCACTATTATTCATGCTTTGTATCAAATCCACTGTTTTACAACCATTTTACAGCAAAAGTAGGCATTTATCTCTATTTTCCTAAAGTTTCACTATGCAACACTTTAGATCATTTTACAAATATATACAATATTTATCTATGGACTTTCTTCTGATTTTTAGCTATTAATATGATTGCTGTGAAGATCTGTGTGCAATCGTTTTGGAAATAATTTCTCTTGTTTATAGTACTTAGGAGTAGAAGGAGTGAAACTTGGGGGGGGCATATATATACATATACACACACACATTGTTAACAACTGCTAAACCGTTTTCTAAACATGGCATGCGATTTTAACCCCTACAGTCTATGTCTGAGAGTTGCAGTTGTTTCTCGTCCTTTTTAACACTTGTAATTTTAACCATTCTGGTGGATGGACAATGAACTACTTGCAGCTGTAATGTACCTTCCCCTGCTAAGTAATGGTTAACAGCCATTTAACCATTAGAAGCAGCAAACTGTTACTCCCAACTGAAGAGTATGGGAGTAGACATTTCTCCAGAGAAGACATACAGGTGGCCAAGAGGCACATGAAAAGATGCTCAGCGTCACTAATTATTAGAGAAATGCAAGTCAAAACTACCATGAGGTATCACCTCACACCGGTCAGGATGGCCATGATCAAAAAGTCTACAAACAATAAATGCTGGAGAGGGTGCAGAGAAAACTGAACCCTCCTACGCTATTGGTGGGAATGTAAACTGGTACAACCATTATGGAGAATAGTATCGAGGTTCCTTACAGACTAAAAATAGAGCTACCATATAATCCAGCAACTCCTGGACATTTATCCAGAGAAAACCATAATTCAAAAAGATACATGTGACGCCAGTGTTCACTGCAGCAGTGTTTTACAAGAGCCAAGACACAAAAGCAACCTAAATGTCCACTGATAGAGGAATGGATAAAGAAGATGTGATATATATATATACACATATAATGGAATATTACTCAGCCACAAAAAAGAATGAAATAATGCCATTTGCAGCCAAATGGATGGACCTAGAGATTATCATACTAAGTGAAGTCAGACAGACAAAGACAAATAACAACTCATAGTGGAATCTAATTTTTAAAAATGAAACAAACTTATTTACAAAACAGAAACACACTCAGACTTCGAAAACAAACTAATGGTTACCAAAGGGGAAAGGTGGGGGAGGTATAAATTAGGAGTTTGGGATGAACATATACACACTACTATATATAAAATAGATAATCAACAGGGACCTACTGTAGAGCACAGGGAACTCTACTCAATATTCTGTAATAACCTGTAAGGGAAAAGAATCTGAAAAAGAACGGATATATGTATATGTATCACTGAATCACTCTACTGTACACCTGAAACTAACACAAAATGTCAAATCAACTATAATATAAAATAAAAATTAAATTTAAAAAAGGAAAATAGAAAGACCCCTTGAATTTAAAAAAACACCATAAGCAGACAGACACCACTTCACACCCATTGAATACCTAAAATTAAATATAATAAAAATGCTGGAGAGTATGTGGGCAACTGAACTCTTAAAATAGGCTGTTGGGAATACAAAATGATACAGCCAATTAGAAAGTTTGGAAGTTTCTTAAGTCTTTAAACACAGACTCACCATGTGACTTGGCAATCTCACTCCTATTTACCCAAGGGAGGTTAAAACATATGTTCACAGGGCTTCCCTGGTGGCGCAGTGGTTGAGAGTCCACCTGCTGATGCAGGGGACATGGGTTCGAGCCCCAGTCCGGGAGGATCCCACGTGCCGCGGAGCGGCTGCGCCCGTAAGCCATGGCCTCTGAGCCTGCGCGTCCGGAGCCTGTGCTCCGCAATTGGAAAACATATGTTCACACACAAAAACTGTACTTTTTTTTTTTTTTTTTGGTCTCCATGCATAATCTCCCCAAAATAGAAACAAGTGAAATGTCCTTCCACTTGTGAGTGGATAAATTAACTGTGATCCATCTTTACGATAGAATACTACCACCAACAAAAAGATCAAGTTACTGATACAACAACATAGATATACATCAGATGCAAAATGCTAAGTAAAACTACCAGATTAAAATGACCACAGACTGTATGTTTCCATATATATTTTGAAAAAGGCACAACTATATGAACAGAAAATAGCTCAGTGTTTGTCCTGATCTGGGAACAAAGGGAAGCGGTAATTACAAAGGGGCGTGAGGCAGCTGGCGGGTATGAACATGTTCCTTATCTTGATTGTGTTGGAGGTCACATGATGTATGAGTCTCTAACAATCTAGGGAACTAAACATTAAAATGAATTTGACTCTATGCAAATTAAGAAATTTAATTTTCAATTCAATTTCCTTTTCTTCATTTTCAATTAACAAAAGGCAACTTTGACACCCACCCCTACCAATGATTGCTCTTTTGTAGCTAGAGAAAGATAGTCATAACCTCAGACCAGGAGAAAATATTTCATTACTAAATCTGGGCTCTTTGTTGCCTTGTCCCTTTGTTTATCTATGTGTTTATTTATACATATATATACACATTATTTGATAACAGATTCTCAAAATATAATGAGCCAGGAATGAGGCAATGCACCAGGATATACCTTTAAATGAAAGAGCTCTGACTTCTGCTGGATATATCAGAGGATCCCTCTCACCATAATCAACTAGAAAACTAAGCAACATAGATGAGGTAATGGGCTTTAGCTGTGGCTAATATTAGCCCCTGTCAGCAATACTTGGTAGAACTTCACTCAGTCTCTGCCTCAGAACAATCTCCTACCCAGGGCGTAGAGAGCACAAGAAACCTGGAAGGTGAGCAGAGCATCAGAGTCTTGCTGAGAGGAGACGGCAGAAATCAAAGTTAGATCTGCTGGAGCAGCTGCAGTATGTGTTGTGGGTACTGCAGAGGGTTTAGCTGTGCAGAAAAGGAAGCTAGGGAAAGGGGGATTCCCCTTAAATTCTTGGCCGCGGGCTGAGGTCTAAAATGAGCAACGCACGAGCTCCAAGTCTTGTCAGACAGCACCTAACACGGGCATCGGAGCAGAGGGGGAATGCTTGAAATTGAGCAGCACCGGTGAAGCCCCTTGTCATTGGCTGCCGGTTCTCCGGCCCTTTCATGTTGCAGAGACGCTCCTTACCAGACTGTTAATGCCTCGACACACACCTGAGACCCCGAGCTGCCGTACTCACAATTAAAACTGAGAAATTCCCAAGTATTTGCTTATTACTCCATCTAAAGTAATAGACTGAACAGAAATGTAAACAACACAGTTTTATGAAAATAAGTCTATTTTCCAAAACATCACAAAGCTTAAGGATAAGAGTGGTATTGTTTTACATTCTGCAAATGACTTAAATGACCAGCTAAAGAGAAGTCAGCTGGATTCTCAGGTCTGCCTCTTCATCCGCTCTGATTTGATATGTGGTTTGGTAGAAGTATATGAAGAAAAATATGGCTTCACACTGATGTGTGGTTTTAGAGGGAGGGATACTACTATACTTTTCTGATAATTTTGGATATGCTTCTTTGGTTCTACATTCCAAATGAAAAATTGGTTTTGTAGAGACTAGTTGCAAAGGGCAAGCTCCAACCATATAACGAATGGATCTTCCCCCCACCCCACCCCCATAGCTGGTTTTGTAACATCAAATAAGCATCACTCATTTAGAAAACATTGTCTCAATGAATTATGGAGATCTTACAAATGTTGACACATTTCATTATAAAAAAAACAAAAACAAAAACTACATTCTTAATATCTCTATGGATGTAATGGGAAACATTTTAAGTTTTGGAAAAACATCAAATCTCTGGATTGAAGATAAAAGTCTTCCGAAACATTCTGTCTCGCTTCCAATAAACTCAAATAATATGAGTAAAATACTGTCAGTTGTTTTCCTTGGAAGGACAGCACAGACTCACTTTGTTCATTTTTCAGAAACTCTCTGCAAAATCCCCAAGTCTGAATAAATATAATTTGTCTTTCAGTCATTCTTATAAGTTGTATGGTGTTTCATGAAAAAGAGGTGCCAGGATCAGCTTTAAACTCAATCGCCTAGTGCTTTTCCTCAAAAAGTATCATTCTTCAGAATTTAGCACAACTGCTCTACCCTTGATATTTTTCCATACTGAATATTCAGAATTATACTCAAAGGTTCAGGATTTAATAAAATTAGTAACTTGTGCTGCTTGATCCAGGGCATTCACAAGTAAAACTGACTTATTTTACTGGAGGTGTGCAAAGTTGAAATATATATACTTACTAGCACACTTTGGGGCCACTGCTTATTTTGTGTCAAGGTATCAGTAGATTTATCAACCATTGCTTTTGCACTATTTTCATAAATGTCAACACAGTGAAAAAGAAAAAAATTCACACCCCATTTTTATGAAAATAGGCTTAAATTTATAGATACCCTGAAAGCATATTGGAGACCCCAGAGGTCAGCAGACTGCACTTGAGAACTGCTGCATTAAAAATCTACTTAAGACGCATCCTAACAAAACTATGACTATATAGTTGCTATAGGAAGATGGAGATTTAATATGATCCATGCAATGATTTTTTTTGCATGCCTGTAATCATTATAGTATAAATATAAATGTTTATTTTCTTAAGTACAGAGTATTTTACTCTCCTGTGGTTATTATTGTTTCCTTTCAATTTCTAATCATCAAAAGTCACCATTGGGGCTTCCCTGGTGGCGCAGTGGTTGAGAATCCGCCTGCCGATGCAGGAGACACGGGTTCGTGCCCCGGTCCGGGAGGATCCCACATGCCGCGGAGCAACTAAGCCCGTGAGCCATGGCCGCTAGGCCTGCGCGTCCGGAGCCTGTGCTCCGCAACGGGAGAGGCCACAACAGTGAGAGGCCCGCATACCGCAAAAAAAAAAAAAAAAAAAAAAGTCACCATTAATTTACTCTTCTAAAATTTTTTTTAAATTTTCTAATTATTCAGAGAACATAGGGGAATATAAGTTTTTTGGGTTTTTGGCCATGCTGCACAGCATGTGGGACCTTAGTTCCCCATCCAGGGATCGAACCCGTGCCCCCTGCAGTGGAAGCTCAGAGTCTCAACCACTGGACCACCAGGGAAGTCCCTAATTTA
The DNA here is from genome assembly GCF_026419965.1 of Kogia breviceps. NCBI lineage: Eukaryota > Metazoa > Chordata > Mammalia > Artiodactyla > Physeteridae > Kogia > Kogia breviceps. The sequence goes on along the minus strand of NC_081324.1, from coordinate 5,896,284 downwards.
CTCTTTTTCCTTCACTGTTTTCACCTTATTTCTTATTTCTAGTAATTTAAACTCTATGGAATGTAAATACTCTCCATCCATGGAACTAGAAATATATTGTTTTATTTTTTTCACCTAATATTCTAAGGTTTTAATCTCCTTCACCTATATTCCTGAATTCCATTTTCTTTTTTGCTTAATGAAAAACTCTGGACTTTCTCCACACCACACACTTCACCATAGTGTATCTCCTTTTGATTGACATCATAACTTCTCGTTATATTCAGCATCACACCCAGGTCTTTCGATGATGTGAAAGATGACGTTTCCTGGTCAACTTATAAATGCTAATTATTATGCTAGAGGCTAATATTTACTGAGTTCTTGCTAATTACAGACCTACGTATGCACCAACAAATGAGTTTGATTACTGTCTACAACATGATGTGTTTTTATTATCCAAAGTGGAAATGTAAACTGATAGAGCTACAGTGGAGAACAGTATGGAGGTTCCTGAAAAAGCTAAAAATAGAACTACCGTACAACCCAGCAATCCCACTACTGGGCATATACCCTGAGAAAACCATAATTCAAAACAAGTCATGTACCACAATGTTCACTGCAGCTCTATTTACAATAGCCAGGACAGGGAAGCAACCTAAGTGTCCATCGACAGATGCATGGATAAAGATGTGGCACATATATACAATGGAATATTACTCAGCCATAAAATGAAACAAAATTGAGTTATTTGTAGTGAGGAGGATGGACCTAGAGTCTGTCATACAGAGTGAAGTAAGTCAGAAAGAGAAAAACAAGTACTGTATGCTAACACATATATATGGAATCTAAAAAAAAAAAATAGTTCTGAAGAACCTAGGGGCAGGACAGGAATAAAAACTCAGATGTAAAGAATGGACTTGAGGACACAGAGTGTCCTCTGTGTGGCATGGACATATATACACTACCAAACGTAGGGTGGATAGCTAGTGGGAAGCAGCTGCATAGCACAGGGAGATCAGCTCGGTGCTTTGTGACCACCTAGAGGGGTGGGACAGGGAGGGTGGGAGGGAGATGCAAGAGGGAGGGGATTTGGGGATATATGTATACATATAGCTGATTCACTTTGTTATACAGCAGAAACTAAAACACCATTGTAAAGCAATTATACTCCAATAAAGATGTTAAAAAAATGTTTACCTGTGTAAACATGTTTTCTGGAAGATCAAGGGATGTGTTGTATCACATGGCTGGAGTGTGGCAGAGTAAACACTTTCTAGGAACAGCTCCATAGGACATCTTTTTAACTTTTCCACCATCTGTCTCCTAGTAGTATATTTAGTAAAGTTGTAGAGAAATAATAATACTTTTCAAAATTACCATGAAATGCTTTGAATTACAGTGACCCTATAAATTGATGGTTAATGAGATAAAGAATCACACGTCTATTTTTCTGGCTATCATTGGCTAAAAAGCTTCCTTAGTTATGTATTTTGGGGCACAACATTCATAAAAATTCACAAACCATTTCATCTGAACCATTTCTTTGCTGAAGAAATAAGCACAGTACTGACTTGTTCACGTTTTCACAGTGAATGTGTGTCAGAACTCAGACACAGTAAGGGCATCATGAGTAAAATACAAAAGCTGTGTTGTTCGTACACTTTAACACTGCACATTTTGTCTTAACTCTAATTTTGAAATTTGATAATAGAGTAGATCACATAGAGATTTTACCTGCAGGGCCTAAAAATACACAGATTAAAGACACCTCTGCACATGAGAAGCACTTATGAACATGTTAAAATGTCAATATTCATGAACATCCACACCTGAAAATCCTTTCAATAGGTCTGGGGCATTTCCAGAGATCTATAGTTTTTAAAACCTAATACTTGTGCACATTGATATTAGGAACTGCTCTATTAGCATATTTTAAATAAAAATGGGAATATAATTAACTATATATCAAAGTGCTCTTTCTTAAAAGAAACAAAAAAGACCACAATGTAAATTGTGGTCTTCCTTTTCCTTTAAGGAGTGAGAGCTATCTAATATAGCTTTAGGAGATAGAGATTATTGTTATCAATAATGTTTGTAATCCTATAATTAACTCTATTTTTAAAAAGCCACATCGGCTTGCTGCTCTAATGTAAACAGCAAGCTCTGTGATTTCTCATTTGCACATAGCAGGCAAATCTTTCCTGGGATTCTCCTTGTATCTGTGGACTTACTGGCTTTTTGCCTTTCCCTGTAGAATAAAAATACATAGAAACCCTTCTCTGTACTCTATGCATGGAGTCTACTGCAAAACCCAGCAAGGGTCACACAGCCAGGGCATCAAGCATCAGAGGGTGGCGGATGCCTTCAGATTACCTGAACATAGTGGAAGGGAAGGAAGCTCGTTAAATTTTATTCATTTTTTTTTTATGATTATACTGTATGTGTAAAACCTTTCAAAAAGTTTAATTCAAAACTACCATATATTTTTCCCATATATACTCACATATAATCAAACTGAGGTTATACTGCTTTAAATAAAATATGACAGTGTCACATTTAGAATCATGACCAAGGAGCAAGTGGTCTGTTTTGTTATTGGTAAAGTATGAGCACAGGAATTAGTCATCACAATATGTGGTTATGAAGTCAAATTAGAATAGACAAATATTAATGAAAGAGATTAATGACGACATGGAAGAAATTAAAGAGGCCCTCTACTATCTGATTTTATTCCCATGGACCATGTCCTTGCAAAGCTGGCCTCCACTCATTTATTTTTAAATAAATTTAAAAATAATAACAACTTTCTGATAAAAATGATGATTTTTATCAGAAATGTTATACCTACCGCCTAGATCAGTCTATTGCAATTTAATATTGTAGCTTTATTTTTTCAAAAAATCAAAAAGCCTCCTTATTCACCTTTAATATAATATTTTATTAAATTTATCACTACAAAAGAAAAAGGAAATACTAGTATAACCATGAGATTAAAAAAGCAAAAATTTCTGATGGCTTTTTCTGAAACTACTGACACAAGTAAAACAAAATACTCATATTCCTAGGTACTTTGGAGTCCAGGATTCATAAAGAGACATTTAGGGTGGTGGAACTATTCTGTAAGATACCATACTTGTGAATTCATGCACTGCATTTGCCAAGACTTGAATTGCCAAAATTTGAATTTCAGAGCATAAAGAGTAAGCCGTAACATATGCAATTAAAATTATTTAAAGAAGAATCTTGATACAGAATGAGGAATGTAACCAAAAAATCTAATGTATAACAAATGTGTAACTATTAGAAAACAGAAAACCTCAGTGAAGGAGAATGGGAGAAAAGATGATGACCTAAGTAACTCTGGACAAGAGTGGTATCTGTAAAAGCTAAGGAGAAAACAAACTGTAGGTAAGCACTGTACTCGGGTTGATAATGCAGTGTCCACAGGAGAACAGGTTAACATTTCTGGTACTGCTGTGCACAACTAGTGGATTCAACAACTAAATAAATGAATGGCAGATAGTGCGAGTAGGGTGTCTCACTACTGAAGTGGGATGTTACAGGTGAACAGGGGAGGAAAGTAGAATGACATGTGATGATAGACAGGAGTTGGAAACATCAGGATGAACTCATGCTTAGCTTTGCATACAGAGAGGAACCTATAGAAATGCGGGTTCTTGTGTGTGCACACACGATGCAGAATGCACACGTATTTTTATATTTCCTTGCTCTGTCAGTGGAGAGAACATAGAAACAATGGCACCACATGGACTGGCTTCCTAAGGTTGTTGCACCGAAGTACCACAACTGGGTCACTTAAAACAGCAGAGGGCTTCCCTGGTGGCGCAGTGGTTGAGAGTCCGCCTGCCGATGCAGGGGACGCGGGTTCGTGCCCCGGTCCGGGAGGATCCCACGTGCCGCGGAGCCGCTGGGCCCGTGAGCCATGGCCGCTGCGCCTGCGCGTCCGGAGCCTGTGCTCCGCAACGGGAGAGGCCACGACGGTGAGAGGCCCGCGTACCGCAAAAAAAAAAAAAAAAAAAAAAAACCAGCAGATATTTATTGTCTCACAATACTAGAGAATAGAAATCCTCATTCAAAATGCTGGCAGTGCCATGCGACTCCTGATACTTATTCGGGAGAATCGCTTTCACCCACGACTCCAATTTTTATTGTAGGGCTCATCTCACAATCCTTCCTTTAGTTTTTAACCTTTGAACAAAATTATGAACACCTTAGGGACAAAGATTTTGAGCAACTTATATATTTTCAAGTCCTGGCACATAGTCTCTAAGTATTTATTCAATTAAATTCTATTTAATAGAGTTGTGCACTTTGCCTTTTCTCTGTTTCCATTAGGGAAAAGGACTCCAAACTATATGATTATTTTCAATTTGTTTCCTTTATTCTCTTTTAACTTATATTTAGTATGCTCTTTGAGAAAGTTCCATTTGATGTGTAAACAATTTTGAGATTACGCCACTTTCATTATAGTGACCTACTGTCCTTTCCAAGTCCAAATTGTTTGCACATTTTCTTTGAATGTCTTCAATTTAATTTTATTTACAATTTCTAATCCAATTTGAGATAATCTAAACTAATCTGTCTTAAAGATAGTCAGATATTGTTATTGTACGTTTTTTAGAAAAAGATCTGGAACATAAATATGAACACACGCTAGATTTTTTTGTTCAATGCCTATATCTAAAATCATATGACTCCTCTTTTTTTTTTTTTTTTTTGCAGTACGCGGGCCTCTCACTGTTGTGGCCTCTCGTGTTGCAGAGCACAGGCTCCCGACGCACAGGCTCAGCGGCCATGGCTCACGCGCCCAGCCGGTCCACAGCACGTGGGATCTTCGCACCCAGCCGCTCCGCGGCATGTGGGATCTTCCCGCACCGGGGCACGAACCCGTGTCCCCTGCATCAGCAGGCGGACTCTCAACCACTGCGCCACCAGGGAAGCCCTGACTACTCTTTTTTAACACTCTTTTTCATTAACCGAGTTGTTGTTTTGTACCTGACCATACTTCCAGATGCTCATTAATCCACAAACTTGAACATTTTAGAAATAAACACAAAAGAGCACCGTAATGATTAACCTTATTTGGTAGTTATACTTTTTATATTTTCAAGTCAACTTTTTGATTTTCTGTAATATAAATTCAGTTGATTGTTTAATAGACTGTTAGAAGTAATCTGACATTTTCATGTAACAAAAATGTGAATTTTTATCTCATTGGGTGGCTAACAGAACTATTCTGTGCATCTAATTAATGTTATTTTTATAGCCTAAGACCAGCTGTCCACTGACACATTGATAAAGTAAGAAATTTAAATAATTACTCAGATATTTTAGGGAAAATAAAATGCTTCAGTTACAATGCTAAACATTGTTTAAATATCTTTGTTTTTCCTTTTTCATGGAGATAAGGACATAGAAAGCCCTCAGAGCACATTCTGAATGCCTATAATATCTAGTTAGATCCAGTAAAATAAATACATTTTAAACATTTTGACTCATAATGAAAGTATTTCTGTCAATATATGGGATCCACTAGGCAAAGACATCAATTCTGAAATATATTTACAAATCTAGATTCAACTAAAAATAGTTATTAATATACAGTATGAACATCCAGCACCCAAAGTATCAACTCCATGTCTTGCTACATTCTATAAATTCCATTGTGCTACTTCCTGCATAAAATATACTTTTTTTTTTAAACTCTTGAAAGACTTTTGATTTTCTGGTGTGCCTGGAAAACTATGTTTATTATTCAACATCGAAGTGGGGATTATTTTTCAGAGATATCTTAGTGGGAAACAGTGCCTATGAAAATGCAGGAGAGGAGAGGTGAGGTAGCAGGACACCGAAGTAACCTTCGCCCAACTTTTTAATCCAATTGAGCACAACATATGAAATGTCAACTAAAATAGCTTTTAAATTTTGCATTCATTACATAAAATGTATATGTTTATTAGAAAATTAAAACAATTGAGTGTTATTTTAGTGTTAGGTGCAAGGCTTTCTGATAACATATTCATTTTTATAATGGTTTGAAAGATTACTAACCTTATATCCTGGAAAACAATATATGCTCACTTTATTTATAAAACTTAAAAATTGCAAACTATAGGGCTTCCCTGGTGGCACAGTGGTTGGGAGTTCGCCCGCCGGTGCAGGGGACGCGGGTTCGTGCCCCGGTCCGGGAGGATCCCACGTGCCGCGGAGCGGCTGGGCCCGTGAGCCATGGCCGCTGAGCCTGCGCGTCCGCAGCCTGTGCTCCGCAACGGGAGAGGCCACAACATTGAGAGGCCCGCGTACCGCAAAAAAAAAAAAAAAAAAAAAGTGCAAACTATAGACATATAGAAATAGAAAATATTGAAACTTGACAGAAGTTAACTTCTCAAAATAGCCATAATTTATGTTTGATAAAATTATTCATGTATCTATTTAGAAAAAATAATTACATGATACACAGGGATGTTATAAAGAAATGGCATCATACTCGCTATTATTGGCAAAAGTTGTATTTTTATATTTTTTAACATGACAAAAATTGTATCTCCAAAGTATTAAACTGCTTTGAACTTTAATATTTTATTCACCTTGAAGTGAATCTATAATACATGCTTTATCACAAATCAAATTACTATACATTCTTGGGTGTCTCTCTGAGCTCTTTATTCTTTCAGTTTTTCTCTATCTCAGTCCCAATATAATGGCTTCAAAATTATTATTGATGTTTATCAGGGAAGCTCTTCATCCTTCCTGATTCTGGGACAGTACAGTGGTTACTTTTATCCTTTGTTTCTTTGTATACATTTTTGTCAAACTTCACCACAAAATATTTCAGTTTTCTATAGAATTTGTGGGTCAGTTAAGGAATACTGGTATCTGTATGATACTGTCTTCTTATTCATGAAGCTGTCACATGTCTCCAATGATTTATAAGGTTGTGATATATGTTCAATATAATTTTATAATTTTCCTCAACAGAAATTGTACATTTTGTTTTCATTTATAACTACTCTTAATATTAATTAATTTATAGCTATTGCAAAAGAAACAAAAATGTTTTCCTCTACTTGTTGAGTGTATGAAAATGTAAAGGAGAATTGATTTTTTAAGCTTCCAGAAAATTTGCAAAACTCTTCTACTAATTCTAATTACTGATCTCTAAGTTACGTTGGGTTTCTGCGTAACCATATCACGTGTAAATAAAGTTTTCAGCTTTCTATTTATTTAATCCTTTTTCCTATACTGATTCACTAAATATACACCCAGAAATATGTTTAAGATACTGATATAAGATGTTGAAGTACTTGCTTCTAACATCTCACTATAATACTTGCTATTTTTTAATTGTATATTTCTTCATTTATTACAAAAGTAATGAAGGCCCATTATATAAAATTCAACACCAACAAAATAAAAAATAACAAGAGGACTGTGGTAATGACTGGCTGCTCCTCAACTAGGTAAGGGTCATTGAATTACCTAATATTTTATTTATTTTTACATCATAAAATGTGTTTTTCCTTCTTATTGATCCGAATTAGATTTCTCATAACCTTTCTTTATTGATGTATAGTTGATTTATAATATTAGTTTGAGGTGTACAACATAGTGATTCAGTATTTTTATAGATTATACTTCATTTAAAGTTATTACAAAATAATGGCTATATTTCCCTGTGCTGGACAATATATCCTTGTTGCTTATCTATTTTATACACAGTAGTTTGTATCTCTTAATCCCCTACCCTTACCTTTCCCCTCCCCCTTCCCCTCTCCCCACTGGTTTCCACTAGTTTGTTTTCTATATTTGTAAGTCTGTTTCTGTTTTGTTATAAACATTCATTTGTTTAATACTTTTAGATTCCACATATAAGTGATAACATACAGTATTTGTCTTTCTCTTTTTGATTTATTTCAGTAAGCATAGTACCCTCTAGGTACATCTACCTTGCATCTGCAGCTGATATGAGATTCTGAATTTGGTTAGTTGTATCTTAAAAAGTAATACCTACAGTAAAAGAAATCCTAATAAAATTTTTGTGCCCAACTGTGAACAGTAAGAAGTTCAATGAATCTATTTCTTTGGCAGGAAAATTGTTAGCAAAAGTACAAAATATGATGCAGTTTCCAGGAAAATTAAATTTAGGAGGCATATGTAGAAGTAAATTTCCATGAAAATAGTACTGTTTTGCTACTCTATTTTGCACTTGTCGCATTACACCTGTTTCTCTGTCAAGTCGATCTTCAATATATTAATGTAAAACACAGAATAAGTTTTCTTCAAAGACACCACCATCCAAAAAGTTGCATAAGTTAGAAACCAGTAAGCCATCCTTTAATGACCCCTGTACTTGTAACTAAGCAGAGCCCAGCTCTGTGCATTCATTGCCTCTTCTACACACGAGGGTCTTTCTGTCTCCACTTCAAACACTGACATGTAATCTGCCATCATCTTTCAGCTGGATTAAGCAAAAGACTCTGATTTGATTTGCCCACATTCAATCACCCACTGTACTTCCAATCCATTCTCCAGGGTGTAACCTGAGTTACATTCAACATTTCAAGCACAATCGTATTCCTCCCCCGTGTAAAAGCTCCCACATCTTGCCCGCTCTCATCTTCCCAATCTCACGCGTCTTATTCTAGGCACTTGAATGTGCATTGCTCCCCCACTGCCTTTGTGAAACTTCATTGCCCATCTCTGGCCAGAAAGAGTAAAATACGTAATTTCCAACTGCTACATTTTGGACACTTTATTGTCTATAAGTGCTTGCCTCAGAACAGCTACACTTGACTTATGGTCTCCTTGAGTGGGGAGGCTCTCCTATTGGGATGATTAATTTGCTTTACCCTTGGAATTAGTAACGACACAAGATAACCTTGCTTTTTGAAATAAAATATTGTCAAGTCTAGTACTCCGTTGAAACTGCTAACACTGAGTCTTCAACTGCCTTTTATTCTCTTCTTGTAGCTGAGATGTGTCATTGACAATTGGAAACTGTAGTGGTTTTCGTCAACCTGTTTTTTTACACTACTTACAGCTAAACACAGAAACTAGGAGACCTTCTTAGTTTGTAAGAAAAACCAACTCTATAGTGATAATAAAATCCATGAATATGGGACTATGGCACCTACCTAAATCAAACATTAAAAAAACTGTGGACTTTTCACAAATACAGCTTTTGAGTATATCAATCTCTTCAGGACATGAAATAATGGTGAAGTTAAGATAATTTCAAAATGTAAATAGTATTTAAATATAGATTACACCAGTTAGGAAGATAATATAGTAGCAAAGGTAAATTAGATCTATTTTAAAATTAAAAAAAAAAAAACCTGTGCACTTTTAAGATAACCGCATTGAATACATAAAACTAATCCTACATTTTTTTTTCATGTTTACCTAATTAGATAGTTGATCTATGTCTCATTCAGTTAAGGATTAGCCCCAGGTTCAGAGTAATTCTGTGACCTTCTAATTTCCAGGCAAAAACAGGTATCTAGGGCTTCCCTGGTGGCGCAGTGGTTGAGAGTCCGCCTGCCGATGCGGGGGACACGGGTTCGTGCCCCGGTCCGGGAAGATCCCACGTGCCGCGGAGCGGCTGGGCCCGTGAGCCGTGGCCGCTGAGCCTGTGCGTCCGGAGCCTGTGCTCCGCAACGGGAGGGGCCACAGCGGTGAGAGGCCCGCATATCACACACAAAAAAAACAAAAAAACAGGTATCTAAAGGAATGTTAACTACCCACTGAACTGGAAAAAAAATGATTCCACCTTACTGCACAGCATGCGCGTGCCTCACTGCCTCACTACTCCATTGTTCCCTCTCAGCTTATTCTAGCAAACTCCTTTAATCCGTAAGAAGAGACGGGGGATGCCTTTCCTTTCTGACAACGGAAGTACTAGAGCTACTCAGATGGGCAAGGAGTGGTGTGGGTTGGTGGAGGGGTGGGGGGAGGGCAGTTAGAAGGCTTGGCTTTGACACCACCACGGAGACCAAGTTCTCTGGCATCTGTGAACTGAACACAGAGGTGGCACACTTCCTGGAGTGTGTGTGTGTCTGGATGTAAATTGGACACAGGGAAGTTGGTATTTATTCATCCTCTAATTTGGGGCATCAGCAGAGCCTCCTGCTGAGTGTTATTCAGAACCTCCTTGGTCTCTGTTGAGATACAGCAGACATATCAACAGCATAAGCTAATCTATTTCTGGTTGATAGCAGATGCTTTTCTTTTCACAAGATGAAAAACGTTAGTATAATGGCAGCTTTAGTATCATCAGCTACTTGCCATGCAACTCCTTGGGGAATATAAACTCCTCAAATACGGCATGACAGAAAGTAGAAGAACCTGAGCAGAGACAGGGCGCTTTTTATGGCCCTTACTGCCTTCTTTATTTTCTTCCAAACAGTGGTTTACCAGTTTCAATTGATAAATCTCGCATTTATTTTGTAAATTTTTCTTTTCTTTTTTTTTTGATGATATGGTAAGAGCAATTGTTTTCTTAATTTCTTTTTTAGGTATTACCTTACCAGAGTATAAAAATACGATTCATTCTTTTGTATTTAACTTGCATCCTACAAATGTACTGAACTTGTTTACTAGTTATAATAGCGTTTGGGGGAATTTCTGTGCATCTTTTATAGACTGAATCATGTCTGGAGACAAACAGTTTTACATCTTTTTTTCCAATCTGAATGGCATTTCTTTTTTTTTTTTTTTCTTATGGGCCTAATCTTGCCTGCTCACACTTGCATCACCACAGATATAAGGTCTTTCTGAGGTTAACCAATTAACACTGTCTCTCAGTGTTTGTATTAATAGTCCACCTATTTCCTTGGGCATTAAACTTATTTTTTCTTTTTTTAACAATTTATAAATAACTGACAAGAGGAGACATTTTCTTGGCCCCTACCTTAATAAGAAGACATCAGCCTTTTAATATTCTTAAAAATTTTTATTTTATATTGGAGTATAGTTGATCTACAATGTTGTGTTAGTTTTGGGGGTACAGCAAAGTGATTCAGTTATATTTATGTGTATGAATCTATTCTTTTTCAAATTATTTTCCCATTTATGTTATTACAGTATATTGATTAGACTTCCCTGTGCTGTGCCATAGGTCCTTGTTGATTATCTACTTTATATATGGTAGTATGTATATTTTTCAACCTCATAATTTGTCTCCCCATTCCCCCTTTGGTAAACATACATTTGTTTTTGATATCTGTAAGCCTGTTTGTTTTGTAAATAAGTTCATGTTTCATTTTTTTGGATTCCACATATAAGTGATATCATATATGTCTCTCCGTTTGACTTCAGTTAGTATGATAATCTCTAGGTCCATCCACATTGCTGAAAATGGCATTATTTCATTCATTTTTATGGCTGAGTAATATTCCATTGTATATATGTACCACACCTTCTTTATCCATTCCTCTGTTGATGGACGTTTACGTTGCTTCCATGTCTTGGCTACTGTAAACAGTGCTGAACATTTGGGTGCAGATACCTTTTTGAATTATGTTTTTATCTAGATATATGTCCAGGAGTGGGATTGCTGGATCATATGGTAGTTCTGTTTTTAGTTTAAGGAACCTCCATACTTTTCTCCACAGTAGCTGTACCAATTTACACTCCCACCAACAGTGTAGGATGGTTCCCTTCTCTCCACACGCTTTCCAGCATTTATTGTTTGTAGACTTTTTTGATGATGGCCATTCTGACTGGAGTGAGGTGATCTCTTGTAGTCTTTATTTGCATTTCTCTAATAATTAGTAATGTTGCACATCTTTTCATATGCTTTTTGGCCACCTGTATGTCTTTGGAGAAATATCTATTTAGGTCTTCTGCCCATTTTCTGATTGGGTTCCTTGTTTTTTCTGTTATTCAGTTGTAGAAGCTATTTGTATATTTTGGAAATTCAGCCCTTATTGGTCTCATCATTTGCAAATATTTTCTCCCCCAAGGCCATAGGTTTTCTTTTCATTTTATGATTTCCTTTACTGTGCAAGAGCTTATAAGTTTCATTAGGTCCCATTTTTTTATTTCTGCTTTTATTTCTATTGCCTTGGAGACTGACCTAAGAAAACATTGTTATGATTTATGCCAGAGAATATTTTACCTATGTTATCTTCCAGGAGTTTTATGGTGTGATGTCTTATAATTAAGTCATTAAGACATCTTAAGTTTATTTTTGTGTATGGTGTGAAAGTGTGTTCTAGCTTCATTAATTTACATGTGGCTGTCCAACTTTACCAACACCACTTGCTGAAGAGCCTCTCTTTTCTCCATTGTATATTCTTGCCTCCTTTGTCAAAGATTAACATTTGTGTATGGGCTTATCTTTGGGCTCTCTATTCTATTCCATTGATCCATACATCTGTTTCGTGGCAATACCACACTGTTTGATTACTGCAGCTTTGTAGCATTTTCTAAAGTCTGGGAGGGTTATGCCTCAGGATTGCCTTGGCAGTTCTGGGTCTTTTATGGTTCCATATGAATTTTAGGATTATTCAGTCTAGTTCTGTAAAAAATGTCATGGAAAATTTGATAGGGATTGCATTAAATCTGTAGATTGTTTTGGGTAGTATGGCAATTTTAACAATATTAATTCTTCCAGTTCAAGAGCATGGATATTTTTCCATCTCTATGAATCATCAACAATTTTCTTTATTAATGCTTTGTAGTTCTAAGCATATAAGTCTTTCAACTCCTCGGTGAGGTTTATTCAGAACCACTATTGAGAACATTATGGAGGTTCCTTAAAAACTAAAAATAGAACTATCATATGATCCAGCAATCCCACTCCTGAGCATAGATATTGAGAAAAACCATAATTTGGAAAGATACATGTATCCCAATGTTCACTGCAGCACTATTTACAATAGCCAAGACACGGAAGTAACCTAAATGTCCATCGACAGAGAAATGGATAAAAAAGATGTTGTACAATATATACAATGGAATATTACTTCACCACAAAAATAATTAAATAATGTCATTTGCAGCAACATTGATGGACCTAGAAATCATACTAAATGAAGTCAGAGAAAGACAAATATGATACCACTTATATGTGGAATCTAAAAATAATGATACAAATGAACTTATTTACAAAACCAAAATGGATTCAGACTTTGAAAACAAACTTATGGTTACCAACGGGGAATGGGGGGGATAAGTTAGGAGTTTGGGATTAACATATACACACTATTAGATATATAAATATGTATCTATTTTATGTATAAAATAGATAATCAACAAGGACCTACTGTGTAATACAGGCAACTCTACTCAGTAATCTATAATAACCTATATGGGAAAAGAATCTGAAAAAGAATGGATATAGGTATATGTATTACTGAATCACTTTGCTGTACACCTGAAACACAGCATTGCAAATCAACTAATGTAAAATAAAAATTAAATTTAAAATAAAGTAAATTAAAATAAAATTTAGCAGGTTAAGAAAAAGTATTAAGTCAGTCCTCACGCAGTGTTTTTAAATGTCTCCTTCCAGAGACTGCACTCGGACACGGCGTCTGCCTGTGGGTGAGAAGCCAAAACCTGCTCAGGCCGCGTGCAGTGCAGCGAGGGGTGGAGGTGGGGACACCCCGGGAAGGGTGGTCCAGGCCGAGGTGACCGAGGAGAGACAGACGGACAACAGCAAGCCAGGGATTTGGAATCAAGACAAGCCCCGGAGTTAGTGACAGGCCAAAGGCAGCCCTCAGAACTGAGCGGTGTTTTCGGTTTTGTTTTCGTCTTTTTACAACTCCACAGCTCTCATTTTTTTTTTAAAGAAAATTTGATGGTAAATTGATTATGTAGGGGAACAATATTTTCCACCCCAAAATGTCTCTTTTGGCTTGTGGATTATTTCAAGCCGAAAATAACCGAGGGCCGAAGTAATCTTAGGCAACATCTTTGACCTTGCCCCAGCTGCCTAAGAACGTAAAGGGCCAGTTCCTGGGAAGAGCCGGCGCCGGAGCGATCAGCCAGGAGCCCGGCTGGGTGTGGTGGTGAAGCTTCGCAGGGCCTAGGGATCCGAGTCCGCTCTGTCCCACAGTCTCTGCCTGGCCCACGAAGCATTTATCAACACGCCTGCTTTCCCACCGCCATGTGAACTGCCTTCCCCTCCTCTGAAGCCCCAAACCTCTAACCCCAATATCCTCTTTTGTCTTTAGATATTTAAGGTGAGAATTTCGGCCATTTTGGTGTTACTCAGTTTTCCTGGGTCTCTCCCACGTATACATGTTTTCTAAACTTTAATTTTGTTACTCTTTCTGATGTCAATTCAGTTCTTAGACCAGCCAGAAGAACCTAAAAGGATAGCGAAGAATTTCTTCGGACAATTCACACGTATAAAGTGAATAAAATAAAGGTGTAAGTGAATCTTCCTTCTTCCCTTAAATTTTAAGACATTTATAAATGCCCCTGAAATTGTAATAAGATTCCAGAAGCTTCTACATAGAATTGAGTTTGAAGTAAAGCTGCCTGTCTATCCACTCCTACAATTACGAGCTTAGAAACATACAGGTCCTGGAAAATCAGGGTGACACGACAACTGTCATACATTCGGACAAGACTCATACTGGAAAGCAAGGAAAAATCAGCAATTCACAGGGCCTTTGATGACTGAGCGATGCACAGGAAGGTCACGGCAGGGGTCAACTTCGCAGACAGGAAGCGCACTCCCAGCTTCCTGCCAGTGTAAGAGCCATCCTGTACTCAGTCCTCGACAACCTGGCCATAGAGGGGAAGCAGAAAAGTGCACGCCCAACCAGAGCAGAGAGGAGCCAGAAAGGAAACACATTCAAAGCTTTCCCTACTCCTTATCATACAATCTGTAAGTCCCTCCCTCCCCTCACACAGCTCATTACAATATGTGGGCCTGAGGGGCTCAAACAGATTCCTCAACACGGCCTCGGGGCGCATCACTCACCCACCCTCTCGTTTCCACATTTCAGGAGGAGGAGTGCAAAGTCGTCTGCTTTCTGTTCCAAAGACTCACGCGTCTGGTTTCCCATCTCATTGCCGACCAGTGTATAGGAGCAGTTCATTACTTCAACAAACATTTACTGGCTCTCTGCTCTACAGGGCTCTACACCGGTAACTGTTCCTCAGAATTGTTCAGAGTTTGGGGGAGAAAATATGAGTTAATAGACAACACAATACAACGGGATCCGTGTTTTAAAAACAGTGTCCTAGGGCTTCCCTGGTGGCGCAGTGGTTGAGAATCCGCCTGCCGATGCAGGGGACGCGGGTTCGTGTCCGGGTCCGGGAAGATCCCACGTGCCGCGGAGCGGCTGGGCCCGTGAGCCGTGGCCGCTGAGCCTGCGCATCCGGAGCCTGTGCTCCGCAAAGGGAGAGACCACAACAGTGAGAAGCCCGCCTACCACAAAAAAAAAAAAAAAAAAAAAAAAAAAAAACAGTGTCCTAGGAGTAGGGACTCTGGGAGCTCAGACTTTCTGAGGGTTCCCAGAAAGCTTTCTGGAGGAAGTGACATCTATGCTGAGGTTGACAGGTAAACAGGAATTAGCCACCAGATGGAAATGATGGGAGAGACTTTCCAGGTCAGCTGAAACTTGCTGTAGTTGAGTCTGGCTCAGACACAGAATTCAACACACAGAAGTTGAGATGAGGGTAAAGAAGAGGTTCCAAATGGTGGAGAGCCATCTGGCCAAAGCAAGATTTAATTAACAGCAAAGAAAGCGTACCCCCTGTCCACATAGAAACATGGAAAGGGCACTAAATGCAGGAGGGTCGTGGTAGCATAGACTTTAAGGAAAGTATGTTTCAAGAACGTGAGAAAATGATGAACAGCGGGCATGAGAGACTGAATATATTATAGGACATCAGCCAGGCCATCAACAAGAGAGAACGCGGACCCACGGCCTGCAGCGACCAGCCCTGGAGGCCAGACCCCAGATCCTGCAGCCACAGGCTCCCTACGGCCAAGACCGGGTCAGTACCCGACGGCGTTCCTAGGTTCGCCTTCACCTCCAGCTTGGACCAACCAGAGAAAACCGGATCCGCTCCGCTAGCCAATGACGTAGGGGCCCTGCTCCTGCTCAGCCCACCGCCAGCGTCTCAGTGCCCTCCGCCTCCCGTCAAGACACACCTGAAGCCTCACCGTGCGTTTTCTCACCGTTGAGCCCCCCCGCCCCTGCCTGCCCTCGGCTGTCCGTCAAACACGAGGGGCGGTGGGGGGCCCTCTTGCTGCAGCGAGCTCTGAATCAACAGCCGCTGCGGCCGCTCATCTGGGCCACGTTCCTCTCCCCAGGGATAACCCTTTGCATTTTTTTTAAGGAGCTTGACCAGGAGGGGGAAGAGAAAGCAGAGACTCTGCCAAGACGCAGCAGCCGCTCAGTAATTCCCGTCCAATGGCATCTAATTTCTGACAGTTGGAGGGAGATCAAAGTACCTAAGGAAATAGAGAAGTACGATGTCTGAAGCAAGGAAGGAAGGTTTAAATTAAGTTGCTGCTGGTTGATCACCGCTACTGTGATGTAACTGTTGCAGTGACTCAGGGCACCTGGAAGGAGGACTCCTAGACCCCAGCTTGGTTTTAGACTCGACTCTTTCCTTAGACAGCAGAGCAGTGATTAAGAGCTCGAATATCATAGTGAGCCTGCATTCAGAATCCCAGCTCCACCACTTCCTAGCTATGTGCCTCTAAAAAAGTCATCTCCCTGTGCCTCAGTTTTCCCACCTGTAAAATGGACACAATAGCAGCACTAAACCTGTGGGGTGGTTTTGACAATTAACTGCTACTTGTAAAAGCATGTACAACAGTGTCGGGGATGCATTCATTACTATATAATAAAATTATTTCCAGGTCTTTGGAGGATTGTTAAACATCTCTCTCCAGCCCAGATAAAACGTTTAAGTCGGAGTCAGTACATCCAACTACCTAGTTGACATCCTGTCTTGAACGGCTCACAGGCAACTGTCCCAGAAGAAAAATCACAATTGCACATCTCTCTGCAGTGTGTTTGATAGAAAGTGTAGAGTAAGAGAGTAAAACAAGAATCACAAGTTTTCCATGAGAGCAGCTTTTCTCCAGCTCCACGGGAGTTTGCCCCCAGCTCTTCAAGCAGGGCTGGTAGACAGAAGTTGGAGGAAACTTCTAAGGGGTAGGAGGAGGGTGAGGCGGAGTCCCCAGGGGTTTTCCAATTAGAAAGGTCACCCTCGTCGATGAAAACGAGTCCAGCTGTTATGGTCACTGATATAACAACGATGCAGCTACAAGTGGCCTCCTTGGGTTTTACAATTACTAAAGTCACACACCTGGGCTGGGGCGTTGTGTCCTCAGGTGACTGACAGACCCTCACCAGGCTTTTCTACGTCAGGTAAGCCTCGGCAGCCTATTCCTTCTAGTCGACACCACAGAGACAGACAACACGGCAGGCTGCCCTTCACCCTGTGCCCGCCGCCCGGGAACCGGCACCAGCGAAGCCCGGCGCTGCCCGTGCAGAGACCTGCCTGTGCCTCCTGCGCTCCCCGTTAACTCTCTCCGCGCGCTGTCAGCTCGACTTTCTCAGCATTTCTCCAGCCTCCCCACTTCGTTGCATCTTCAAAGCCGCCACGGCGATCCCAGACACCACGTCTCGCCAGTACCCTGCACCAGCCCCACCCCCCGTTACCCTGGGCTCCTGCATTCACACCGCTCCCGTTTTCTCCGCTAGCAGTCAGAATATTCTAACTTCCAAATACATCCTTCCTCTGTCTCTGCTTAAAGAGCTTCCTGCTTCTCAGAGAAGGTGCCCTCTCCCTCAGCCTGTCCCAGTCGCCCCTTGCGTGAACCGCTCCTGAGCCTCACCAGTCTCGCAGGGCACCGCTGTCCTCCCTGAGGCCAGAGGGCTGGTCTTTGATTTTCTGCCTCAAGGGCTTCCAGTAAGTGGGTCTCCATTCCTGAACTGACCACCGCACCTGTGCCCCATTAACTCCGGCCGACATCTCAGTGTCCGCTGAAACATTGCTGTCATCCAGACAACCTGCCCCTCACGTGTTTGCTTAACAGGGCTTAGTACCAACGCAGTGAAACAATTTATTGTGCAATTTTTGTTTGATGCCCGTCTCTCCTACTAGACCACGAGCCCCAACGAGAGCTACGTCCAGCCTGGGCCGGGTGTTTGTGAAAGGCTTGTTGTATGAATAGGAGAAGACCACGGAGAAGGAAGTAGCTTTGGACAGAGACACAATGCAATGGTAGATCATGGTGCAATATTCAGGGTCTGCTTTAGGTTGAGGGCATAATTTAGAATGACATCTATATGGCTTAGCAGTGAAGACCAGAGGTGAAGAAGCTTTTTTTAAAGAAGTTGGCATAGATAGTATAATTCACTTTCAGGTTGTCATTTCCAATAAGACACACAAAATAGTTTACTTATAAAACCACTCTGGTTGATATTATGTCAAAATTACATCAATTACCTCTACAGTGGTAAAATGTAAGATAAAAGATTTCTTACAACTTTGATACTCAGAAAATGCTAAACTTGTTATCAAATTATCCTAGGCACTGATGAGTAGGGAACTACTTTTACTAGAACAGCTGACAGATATTTTGCATTCATTTAAGGAGCCACAGGACAAGTAAACAACTCTGCCAGATGTTTTGTGTCAGAGCAAATGGGCTTTGTTTCCACCGAGCCCAGGGACTCTTTCAGGGCATCCTGAGAGATGACATCCCGTGCAGGGCAACATGTGAAATCACGTGTTGAACACAGAGGGACGACAATTTACTGTAAGTGGTTTTAACCATCTCAGAATAAAAAAAAACAAAAAACAAAACTTTCATGAAGGAAAGAAAATTTAACCACCCTCTCCTTGCAAAAGAGGGTGTTAATAACTTCACAAGATAAATGCTTGCCTTTCTTCAGACGTCCTGCCATTTTTGTGCAGGCTTAGTGAGATTTATAAGTGAGATTTTAAAACAATTCTCTGCATCTTTGATGTTCTAACCCTAAGCCCCTCTCAAAGAATCACAGATCCAAGGGTATGGCTGGCGGGAGGGGTAGGGAGGGCACGAGTGAACAATGGCCATTGCATACAACTATTTAATTGTCAAATACTAGTGTAAATATTCAAAAACATAATTTTGTAGATTTCCCTTTCCCAGCCCCTTTCATTGTTACAGCACTGCTTCCCTACTGTTTCTTGCTTCAATTTTTAGAAAAACCTCAGAAAACTGACATCTGTCCAGACTGTAAGCACCTCAGGCAGTCAAGTTATCAGGCTGTTTACATGACGAAACTAACTGTCCAAATACCTCAAAAAAGCTATCATAAGTCATCATGTCATGCTGCAATTCTATCTTTTGTGAGGGCATACAGGCAGACATTAAGCAATCAGGCAAGAAAAATCGCAAGGAAGGTAATAATGCATTTGTTACTCAGTCTGGCTCAAAATTACAGCTGGCAGTTAGTAATACTATTAGTAATACTACAGCTCATTTGCGTAACTCTTTCTGGAACTCTCCAAATGCAGCACTGTACCTGAAGTGGAGTCAACACACCCACAAATTAGTTGCCTAAATATTTTGGAAGATTGGAAACTCACAGTCAAATAAGTGAGTTTTAAAAATTGTGTATTGAGTTAGTGACCATTTTTCTGTGTACCAATGCAATATTTCTCCAAATAACCACTCTCCAAAGTCTAAATGAGAAGGAATTTTTAAACTGATTCAGAAAAAAATGAGGACATTGTTACATGTTTAAACTTATACTTTGTCCTAGTATCGTTTTTTCCCCTTAGGAATTTACAGAAAGTTATCAAGAAAGAAGGAACAGACTAATTCTCTATCCGTGTAGCACAGAGGAAAGGTAACAGTTCATAGCCCTGAAGTGTCATTGGAGACTTACTGAGGAGTGTTATGGGTTGAATCGTGTCCCCCAGAAGGTGTGCTGGAGTCCTAGGCCCCTGTACTTGGGAATGGGACCTTATCTGGAAACACGGTCTTGGAAGATACAATCAAGTTAAGATGAGGTCATTAGGGTACGTCCTAACCCTACAACACTGGTGCCTTTAGAAATGGCAGAGACACAGGGAGGTGGACATGGACAGGGGAAAGACAATGTGAAGCCTCACAGAGCAGAACCACGTGATAACACTGCAGAGGTTGAAGCGATACATCTGCAAACTCCGAACCACCAAGGGCTGATGGCAACACCAGAGCCTCAGAGAAAGGCACGGAATAGATTCTCCCCTGCAGCCTTCAGAGAGAGCTTGACCCTGCCGACAGCTTGACTTTTGAACCTCCAGCCTCCAGGAACGTGAGAATACATTGCTATTGCTTTAAGCCACCTAGTTGGCGGTACTTCGTTATGGCAACATCCAGAAACTAACACAGGCTGTGTCCTCCGAAGCAACACCTAAAGGAAGTTATTGCAGCAGAGCTGGGCGGAGGGAGAAGAAACTGATACAGTTACAACGGGACCTCAGCTGATCCCAGAGGAACCCTGGAGCTGCAGTGGCCCTCAAAGTTGTTCCCAACTGAGGCCACGGCTGGGCCTTCGGACTCCCGCACAGACCAGTCACTGAATGCGGGCCACCCCAGGATGTCACCTTCCAGCCAAGGATGATGCCCAGAGGGGGACTCGGCTGTGAGCCCTGAACCCACACTGCCGGCAGCTGGGGGCAATGAGGGCCTCCACCTGGAAAGGAGGATCTGCACTGGCCACCAGGTTTGCTACACCCTTGTACACACAGGTGAACATTTATGCAGGACAGATTCTAACATCGGTCACATTGTTTGCTCAAAAACTGTGTGTGATTCAGCTGGACAGACATTGCCGAGCTGCTGCCGCTGAACTTATTCCTCCCCCGTCTCCAGCGTACGCGACACCTATGGACCCCCGTCCATCACTCGTTAGGCTGTGGCCAGATGCATGACAGTATTGTAATGGATACTGCCAAGTTATTAATAGTTAACTAATTAATACGGCTGACTGTTTTTACAGTGTAATTACTGGCCACCTCTTTTCTCCTGTGAAGTTTTTAGGGGTATTTTTGCACATTTCTTATTGTTTTCTTAATGACAGTAAATATATATGTCTTTGCAGAAATATAAATAGCAAATAATTTTTATCTTTATTATAGGATATCTTTACAATGCTAAAATATTCAATATTTCTATTTTCAAAATTCTTAAAATTTTCTCTTTTGTATTTATTGTCTTCCATAAGATTAATAAAAGTATTTGTGTATAATGTCAGAATATTATATTTGTCTTAACTATCTGGAGTTTCTTACGAAATGTCAGATGGGGATTCAACTTTTTCTAAATTGATAGCATTCTATGGAAAATTGACTATTTCCAGTGTGATTAGTTGTAAGATTTTAAACGTAGGTGTTTCTAAACTATCTAATTCTTTCATGAAATTCTGTTTGTATCAATATACTATTATAACTTTATACTATAATTTGATATCAAAGATTTTTAACCCCTTAAACATTTTCTTGGCTTCACTTCTCCTTGCAGAGAAACTTGAATTCAACTTGTTCAATTTTATTTTCAAGAAACTCATTTGGAAATCCATTGATTGGCTTCAGGATATTTGACATCCTCACAATACTGATTCTTTCCATTCAGGAACTTCTCTGATGAAATTGTATAGACTTCGTAAAGGTAATAGTGATGCTTTTGATGGTTCCTTTGCTTGTTGACTTTTTTAAAGTTTATTCCGAGGTATTAGAGCCTTTGGCTCTATGTTAAGAAAGGGGTTTTTGTTTTCCTTTATTACATTTATTAGCTGATTGCTATTATTTGTATATTGCTAGTTGACTTTGCAACTTTTCCAAAATATTCTTTGTTGGCAATTTTCTAATGGGGCTCAGGTTTTCCAGAGAGAAAAATGTCATCTGCTAATTATGACGGTTCAGTATCATTGTTTTCAATCATTATCATCATCCTTTCATCCTACTTCTGACATTAGAAATACTCTAAAATTAAAAAACAAATGCCGTGTTCATTGTGATATCTTGACACTTAAGTTTTTTCCAAGGTATGAAAGTTCTTTTTCCCAGCTTACAAAGTGACTGTTATTTTGGCTCTTAGATTTTTTTTTTTAAGTTTCCCAGTAGTTTCATTGAGGAGTCTGGTTTCAGACCCAAAGCCTATGAGTGAGTGATCCTTCAGGCCCGGCCCTAGGCAATGACCCAGGCTTCACTTGGCTGCCCTCCACACCAGACTTGGTGCACAGACAACGCACTGCCGTCTCTGGAGGGAGTTTCAGTCAAGGACTCAGCCAGCCACCCTCCAGGCCAGCCACGTTCTTAGGAAGACCTGCGCTCCGTGCCTGGGCACCTCCATTCAGGGCGGCCCTTGGCCAAGACCTCTCTCAGGGGCCTCTGCTGAGACCCTTACAGGGGGCTGATGCGAGGAGCTGGGGGGAGCTTGAAGATGCCTTTCTCCACCATGACTCAGTAACTCGGGAATTCTCCTCCTGGTCCTTCCCCTCCCCCTTCTTCTGTCCTTTGTTCAGGAATCTTCTGCAGTTGGCTTTGATGTTGAGGTATTTTAGTAGCATGTTTGGAATATTTGATTTTGTTGTTTTCACTTATAAAACCTGAGTGCCTTGGTGTTCTAATGAGGCATTTAAAAACCATAATTATTTTGATAGCTGCGACTTCTGACATATCGTTTTCAATTTCTGCACCTACTGGATGTCACGTTAATCTTGTTTCCTTTCTTCCCTTTTTTCTCAAAATACCATGTCTTTTGTTCATTGCTCTTTACTTACTGAAATACTGCGAAAAATCAGA
The DNA here is from genome assembly GCF_026419965.1 of Kogia breviceps. Lineage (NCBI taxonomy): Eukaryota > Metazoa > Chordata > Mammalia > Artiodactyla > Physeteridae > Kogia > Kogia breviceps. Next base: position 5,873,517 of record NC_081324.1, on the reverse strand, counting down.
TTTCCATTTTTCCAATGTGCTCTTATTGAAACATGTTTTAACTTCTATTTTTCTATTAAAGTTGAGAATTTCTGTACCCATAATATTCAACTAATCAAAAGGGAACAAGCTGGAATTTTTAATTCCAGATTCTTTTCTTTGGCTGTTTCTATGCTTTGGCTGTTTTAGAAAATCCTTTAAACTTCAAAACCACAGAGCCTCAGCAATTACTTGTCTTGCATAGAGATTTTAAGTCTAGGTGCACCATTTTCTTTGCCAAGCAGGCTTTCTGATAACCCATGGTATCTTCTTTGTCCCACTCCTTTTATGCTTGGTTGCCTTCTTACCATTTTCTGTTTTGGGGCAAAGTGGATAATGGGAGGTCAGAATTTCAGTGTCAATGTGTATTCTATTTTCTCATACGATTTAAATGACGGTTTTCCTGGGTAGAGCATTGTAAACTGTCTATAAGCGTAATAAAAATTAGAAAACTGCAAAATACAATGTACAGGTGTGTGTCCTTGTGGGCAGCAGGAACACTTGGGCACCATTACTGGGACACAGACTAGTGCAGCCATTCTGGAAAACTGTCTAGAACTACTTAGTTTTACAAATAAATTACCAACCAGTGTATATATGTGTATATGTGTAATTGATATATGGAGAGAGAGAGAGAGAATTTTGCAGACATCCAAACAGAGATGTGTATGAGAAATTCTGTAAGGTTACCTGTTGTAGCAGCCAATTAAAAGCGAATCAGGTTATACTTCCAGGAGAGTAGACAGTTTAATACAGGGAATACACAAAGGAGTATCACAGAAGGAAGAGACAATATACACATAACCAAAAAAAATTAAGGGTTTCCTGCTAAGTACTATGCCAGAAAAGATAGAGAATTCAAAAAATACGTATAAGAATTCCTAGTAACATACAGGCTACCAAGACTAAATCATAAACAGAAAACATGCAGCATCCAATAACAAGGTTGAACAGTCATCAAAACCCTCCGAGTAAGGAAGAGCCCAGGACCAGACGGCTTCATTAGTGAGGATTCTGCCCAGCGTCTCAAAGAGCAGCAGTGCCGAGCCTCCTCAGACCCCCCACCGTCTGTCTTATTCTCTCCCCCAGACTCACGTTATTCTAACGGCCGGCATTACCCGGACACCAAAGCCAGAGAACAACACTACAAGGAAACTGCAGAGCAATCTCCCTGCTGAATATAGATGTAAAACTTCTCACAATATTAGCAAACTGAATTCAACTCGTACATGGAAAGAATTTTGCACCGCAGTCAAGTGGGATTTGTCTGTGGGGTGCAAGGATGGTTCAATATCTACAAGTCAATGACATGATAAACAGAATGAAAGATACAAATCATATGACCAACTCTTACCATGAGATCGGTCATCATATAATGCGAAAGATGGAGTGGCTAACGCCCGTGGTAATTATTTTGCTGTCAGAACATGTACATCTTAAATTTCCACAGTGATGTCAACTACCTCTCAATAAAACTAGAAAAATAAGATTTTCAAAACAAGTTCTTAGAAGTATTTGTCAATTCTACTCTTTAAATGTCATTACTATGTTGCTGTTTATTCTTTAATAATTTGTTCTCCCTTGCATAGGTCACTTAGGAAGGATATACTTCTAGAATACCCATTATCAAAATCTTTCATATTAAAATTTTAAATGATTATGAATTCTTAGATAAAAGAAACATCAATACATTGTACTTTGTCTTAATTTTGTGGTTTTTAATCTTCTGAATCTAAAGGTTTGCCTAAGTATTAGTAAATAAAGGAGAAGCTGGAGAAATGTAGAACAGAGAAGATACTATTTTATTTATGCAACAACTGTAATATGCAAACAGTGACAACATTTATGGATATGGCCATTTCCCATTGAAGACCTCATTATGAACAGGCCAATGAAGAAAGGAAAGATAATTGTGACCGATTATTTTGGAATTAGGATGTCTGTTTAAAGAAAAAAATGCGTATGAAGAAGCCTAAAATGAGCAGTTAGAGAAGGATGACTACAGTTCATCCGTAGCCTTGTAAAGCTGCATTCACCTCTGATAGTTTTAGAATGAATGGCATGCGGTTCCTCCTGTCTGACCAGCACGGGTAGACACCAGCCAAGTGTATTCTTTTCAAATATAACTTGCCAGCTACACAAATAATTCATTTAGAAAACGTACACATGAATATTAGAGATTTCACAAACATTCACTACTTTATCCACGGATATGGGATCAAAGAGTAAAAGAAAATTGGCCCCAACATTATGTTTTGAGAATGAAATGATTTTAAACGGTAAAACTATTTCATTAAGAAAGTCAAAGGACAGAAGGGGCTGCGTGGAGCTCTCAAGCTCCGTATTGGAATCTCTAGCGACAACCGTTCTCCATAAAACCACTCTAACATGGAGACCAAACTATTGCACGTGTTCCCCAATTCACCACCCGTTTCTACGTCTTCAGAAGATGTACCACATCTGACATAATGTCGAGAGCTCCGTGGATCCTGCGGATGCGCTGCGGGTTCTACTGGGAGTGAAACGGGCAGCACTGGAGAATTGACGCGGACATGAAATGACCCGACTCACATCATCAAGGGATCACTGGGGGCTCTGAGCAAAGGCAGAAACAAAGCGACCAAGCAAGAAGGGCGCCGAGCACGAGAGGCTGGTCGGAAGCAGGGCCGCGGCAGCTCAGAGAGCAAACGGGCCGCTTCGTCGCCGGCACCGGGAGCGCGGAGGACAGCCTTCCAGAGAGGCTCCGCCGGCCGCCACAGCGACGCAAGTTCAGGTCCCCGTGACAAACCCCTTATGCATATACGGAGCGGGGCCGGGGGAGGCGGGGGGAGACCGTACATACGTATATACGTGCCAGAGCTTCTACTTCTGATCACATCCCGACACGCACGGGAAGGTAAGTAAAATCTGAGCAAAACTTAGGAAGTAAAACAAATACGACCGAATCACCGACTTGACAGCAGTGAGGAGGCCTAAAGAAGAATTTGAAGATGGAAGGAGCAGGGAACGGGGTCAATTGCACCAGAGGGTTTAAAGAAGGAAGAAAGCGGAGAAGAGGACATTCTCGGTTAACAATTAAGGAATTACTAATGACCCTAGTTAGCAGTTTACATTTATTTTATTAGCAATAGGGGATGAAAAACAGTCCAAAATGGGTTATCAGTGTGTCCTGTTTGTGATTTTGCATGCATTACATAAAGATAGTGTTCTAGCTAGCTTTTAAGAAAAAATAAGGCTTTTAGTTCTGCATTTGCCTTAGAGATCAGCATAATGCAAAACACCTGCTCAATGTTTGCGACTGGACACCTTTTTGTAACCCTCGCCCCTCTTGTCCACCCCTCCACAATGATTACCTTGCCCAATCTCGTTTCCCACATCTTATACTTCTGACCCTACTTCCCTTCCTGTATCTGTACGTTCTTCTCCAATTTTTAAACAATGTAGTGAACTACTGAGTATTCCAATACTAACAGCTCTTCAAGATCTCCTGAGAACAATCCGTCGTTTTACAGGTTTCAGTGATCACTACCCCCTCCCCAGAGTTCAAAGCACTCCTTGCAGAATGTTAAGCGGAGTATAGACGTACTTAAAATATACTGACAATACAAAATAAAAATAAATAAAAATAAATAAATAAATAAAATATATTGACAGTAAATTCTGAAATATTCACTTATGGAAATGAGAGCAAATGTTAGAAGTAAAAATAAAATAGGAAAATTAATATTTTTAAACATGGATAATATGTTCCAGAAACTGTTGCAAATATTTTATATGCATTATCTCACTCTTCATAACAACTCTTAAGATACTATTATCCCAGAGTTAATGGAATAGCAAACTAAATAACAGAGAAGTTAAATAAACTTTCCCAAATTAACACTAGTAACAGTTGAAAAAAATTAAGTCCTTCTGAGTCCAGGCCCAAGATACCTTGATATGTATGGTAGTGTTCACACCAAATGACAGATAACCATCTTAGAATTCATACAAACATCACAAATCACTCAAGAACATGACATGGCACCAATGAAATTTCTATTTTGAAAAAAGTTGGCATTTTACTGTCATTAGAAAAATCAGTTGTATTTTCTATGAAGGCAAATGAACATATTCCACATTTGAGGTAAGTCCAATCACAGTCCTTGGTAACCTCATAACAAGTCATGTTAGAAGGTGAAATCTTAAGTTACCAAAATTTTCCTGGTTATAAAAACTCTCAAATTTTTTAAATCGCCAAGATAATAATCCACTTGTGTTAGATCAAGATTATCACCCCCCACAAGACGATGTGGAGGTGATGGAGAGACAAGGCAGAGTGAGTACGTTCTTGGAAGGAAAACCGTCTAGAGAAGTAACAGGAGGCTGCAACTGCTTCCTGAAAAGCAAGGGAAAATGCAAGTTCCCCCCACCCCCACGTCCGGGAAATTGGAGCGAACCCGCAACACCTGCTCACAGGTTTCAGAGAAAGCGGGAAACCCCGCCCTCAATGCCTTGACTGTTATCCATGGGTGCAGCGCAGGACACAGAAAGGGGACCCGGGCCTCACGACAATGACACAGACGCTTTTTACTGAGACTACTGCACCCCTCCTTCCCCATCAGCTCCCAGAAGCGAACGCAAAGGTGACCAAGTAGGCCACGGCCAGGAAGAGGGTCCAGGGATCGACATTTGGTCAGATGTCTAGAGACGCCATCCTTCGGGCTCACCTGGTAACTTGTAAGATGGGCAGGACCGCATATTAAAGTGTATCTCACCCCTCACACCCTCCCGTTAGCTGTCGTCTGAGTAAAAGACGCTTTCCTCCAGTCGCTAAGGGAGTGGGAGCTTTGAAGGAGAAGGTAAAGGAGGATTTTGGAGGACTGAACCCTATCATTTGGGAGTGAGGCAGGAACACTCAGGCTGTTCCAGAGGCTTCCATCAGCCAGGGATGCCCAGCAATGTGCAGAAAACGTGCTGCTATAAGAAAGGTTAGAATTTTTACAAGTGTCTCAATCGAAACTTGGCTAAAAGGAAGTATGTCTAGTATAGGAAACCACCTTGGGGCTGGGTTGGACCACACGGGGCCGTTCCTTTCTGTCTGTAGATCCAGCAAAAAAAAAAAAAAAAGCGAGAGAGAGACAGCAGTGCCGAGGACATGCCCGCAACAATAAGTGAGAAGACACAGACCCTCCCCGACTCCCAGGCTCCCTGATTCCACAGGGAGGTGGGTCAGAATTTCACTGAGAAACCCATCTTGCACGTTAAGAATCAGCTGAGGGCAGACCAGAGCCGGCCTGCCTGCATTTCTTACCGTTAACCAAGGAAGCGGATGCATCACCCCTCGAGCACCTTCCCTAACACCCTGTAAAGACACTGCTCCTAAGCCATCGTTCCTCCTTCCACGTGCATCTTCTTTCTGGAACAAAGACCTTCTCGGAGGCCCGATCCCTAGCACAGCACGAGCCATCATTACCTTGATTGAGACACTCTTACGGTCAACGTCCTGCCAACGTGTCTGTTCCGTCCTTCACGGAGAACCGCACGGGCAGCAGCTTCTCAGAAGCTAGATTCCGCCACCAGGTAGGGCCACGTGGCTGGGCTCCTGCAGACGGAAGTGACCCGAGCCACTTCGCGCTCCGGCCCCTGAAACGCCCGCCCCTGCGCTGCCCCGTGCTTCTCCCTCTCCTAGAACAGCTCCTCCCCCGCCCAGGGTGACCTCAGACGCCATTTGTTGAAGGTGCTAAAGACCCTCACACCAGCGCCAGGACGTCTGTGTGAAGGGGGCTGCCCTGCTGGCCCAGGCAGCCCTCCAGTATTTTAGCTTCTATTGTGTCTGAGCCATTCATCACCTGGGGGCCAGCTTCTTATTGGATCTAGTCCCCCCACTAAGAGAAACACCCAGAACAGCAGGACACCCCGCGGCGCCGCCTGCCCCTGCGCTTTGATGCGAGTGCGCAGCTCGCCCGGCCCCCCGCAGCTTCCCTTCCTTTGTGACGAGGCCTCACGTGTTGGGGCTCTGCACGGGTCGTCAGGGATGATAATGCACTGAAGAGCCTTAGGAGTGCTCGGGGGGGTCACTTCAGAGAGATTAAAACCGCCTAATGGATTGGCAGCAAGCACCCTGCTCCCCTGCCAGCGTGAAGGACAGTTACTAAAAGCAGCGCTGACCATTGAGGACGGCTCTCTGACCCAGGGCGCGGGTAGAGATCGTCCGGGCTTCACTTACAACCATTTGGCTTCCTGCACCCCAGTGACTTTCCAGAAAGACCAATTCGCTCTGTGGGAAATGCAACTGGAGACAAAGATACAAGCACGAGAGGAAAATGTGAGCGATACCTTTCATTTTCTTAAAGTTAAATAAATGTCACTTTCCGTTCCCAGCAATATCACGCCAGCCATTCAGTCTCAGAGGGAGAGAGGTGATTTCATTGGCCCCTAAAAAATGCACTGAGCCCCAGGAACCGTGATGCAGAATCACGCTGTGTGACAATGGCTTTTCTGTCACTCCCCAGCTCTCCCGTGTCCCTCTTCACCCCATTCAGTTTTTTCATTTGCTTGTCATATAATCCCTCTAACCTCGCCTATAAACGAAAAGATAAAAGAGCTCTCAGCAAGACAGAGCATCTCTGTACACCAGAGCGCTTAAAACGGGTGCGTTTCACTCCGTCTGCAAGATCCCTGCTGCAGCAGCTGCTGCAAACCACCGATCCCCCAACCAGTCAGAGATGCCCCCTTCCTATGATCCCCTTGCTTGGGCTGTCAACACACAAGATGCCCTTTGTGAAGTTTTCAGCATCTCCCCCCCAAAATTTACCTTAGGCCACCCTGTCACAAGTCTCAGCCGCTTCAGAGACTGACAACTCACTCAGGAGGGTTTGCTGCTTGAGGAACTCATGTCTGCCTCAAAGTGAGGGCTGGGTGGCCTCTTTCCCTCGTTCTGTGCCGAAACGGTCATGCCAAGATTGATTTTAGAATCAGAATTGCGGTGCTTCAAGGGATCTTACAAATCCTGTAGTACAACTCTCTGTGGGGTCTACAGGTTAAGTGACTTGCTTGAGGGCCACCAGATTAACCAGAAGAACATCAACCACGTTAACCCAAGGCCCCTGGTTCCTAGTCCTCACTCTTTTCTGTGCTGTGTTACGAGGACTGACATCATGAAACCTTGTACCATCTAAAAGAGATCAGGGCAAAGATCAGTTCTTTGCTCGTGCTGCCCTATTCCCAAGATTAATTAGCGAGTTCCTCGCGTGACTCACGTCACTGGTGCTGCAGAGCTCACTTTATGCACTTCAACTGGCAAATCTGTCAGCTTCAGCTTCCGGCTGGAAACACAGGACAGGCTCAGCACCGGACACTCCAGTCCACATCAACCTACCACCGTACAAGCACACGACCCATCATGAACCAGGAAGAATCTTGATCAGTTGGACTTTTTTTTTTAAAAAAAGTAAACATAAGTATCTATTATTACAGCTAAAATCTACAACAGTCACAGCACCAAATTCTGAAGAAAATGTAGCGCACCAGGAACTCTCGTTCATTGCCGGTGGGCATGCAGAACGGCGCAGCCGCACGGGAAGACGGTTTGGCAGGTTCTTACAAAGCCAAACAGAGGCTTATCATCCGATCCAGCAATCACACTCCTACGTATTTACCCAAGTTAACTTTTGTTCACACAAAAACCTGTACATGAATGTTGATAGCAGCTTTATTCATAACTGTCAAAAATTGGTAGTAACCAAGATGTCCTTCAATAGGTGAGTCAATAAACAAACTATGATACATCCCAATAATAGAATATTATTCAGTGATTTTAAAAAATGAACTGTAGGGCTTCCCTGGTGGCGCAGTGGTTGAGAGTCCGCCTGCCGATGCAGGGGACGTGGGTTCGTGCCCCGGTCCGGGAAGATCCCACGTGCCGCGGAGCGGCCGGGCCCGTGAGCCGTGGCCGCTGCGCCTGAGCGTCTGGAGCCTGTGCTCCGCGACGGGAGAGGCCACAACAGTGAGAGGCCCGCGTACGGCAAAAAAAAAAAAAAAAAAAAAAAAAAAAAAAGAACTGTATCAAGCCTTGAAAAGATGCGGAGGAGACTTCAGTATACACTAAGTGAAAGAAGCTCGTCTATCAAGACTACATACTGTACGATTCTAACTATGAAATTCTGCAAAAGGCAAACTTAAAGAGTAATTTAAAAGATTAGTGGCTGCCACGGTTTCAGAGAGAGGTGATGAGGTAGAACAGGTCCTTTTTAGGGTGATAAAATTATTGTGTATGATAACATAACATTGGATACATGATGTGAATTTGCCAAAACACGTAAAACTGTACAGAGTGAACCCTAATGTAAACTACAGACTTTAATTATGTATTAATATTGGTTCAATATATTATAACATAATGTTAAATAATTATACCAAAATGCAAGATGTTAATAGGGGAAACTGTGCCCCCTATGAGGGAGGGGGAAAATGAGAATTCTGCTCAGTTTTTCTATGAACGTAAGGCTGCTTTAAGAGTAAAGGCTACTTTTTAAAGTGTAAACACTGCATGTTCGACACGGAAAGCACTGCCGTGTCGATATGGTTCTTGGCGACATCATCTTCCAACCGCAAACGCTCTCACCTTTCAATCCACGTGACTGAGGCCACATCCCCAAGCCTCTTAAATCACTTACGATAAGTTATTTAATCGTCAGTCGCTGCCCTCGTGGACAGTACCTTCTAATGATAATAGTATCATACATTTATGTATTGCCGACGTAATTGCCACGTATTGCTCTAAATTCTTCACGCGTGTTTACAGTCACAAAACTACAAGGAATGAGATCCTCAGTATCATCCTCACACAGATGTGAGAACTCTAGAGACTAAGGTACTCGCCATAGTTAGAGGCAGAAAGGCTCTCGAAGAACTGAGGTTTCACCCCAGACCACCTGGTTCTGAAATACCTGCTCATAACCACTGCAACCGAGCAGATAAAACTAAGGTAAAACCTATGAATCTGACAAGTGATTACAGTTCTTCCCAGAAAACCCCAAATTCAGCAGCAGAAATAAGGAGGCAAAAATGAAGAAAGTTAAGGTTAGGAGCCTCCAAAACTATCAGGTAACAAACTGTTAAACGGCTGGAACAGCAAAGGAGACCTAAAGGAGATCTCGGGGAGCCGCCTTCAGAGAAGACTTCATCTCAAAGACCCCTGGAGGCAGGAGGCCCGGCAGCGGGGCACCGAAGCGCGCTCGCGCTGGGGAAGCGCAAGGGGTCGGGCAAGCCCGCCTGCGCGCCAGGAGACGGTCCGAGACCAGGCGAGCCTGGGTCAGCGCAGGGGGAACGCGGCGCGGGCGGCTCTGCGAGCGAGGTCCCCCTGCCGGCGGCAGCGGCGGCATCGCCCGGGAGCTGTAGACTCGCGAGATCTCGGGCTCCACCCTCCGTTTCGGCACCTACAAAGCTGACCCTTGAACGACGCGGGCGTCAGGGAGGCCGACCCTCCGCACAGTGGAAACGCTGTGTGTAACATGCCCTCCGTACCCAGGCTCCTCTCCTCCGAGGTTCCTCGATCCCTGCGGTGCCCCGTCCGAGGTGTCAGCCAACTGGGGACTGTGTGGTTCTCTCCACGATTCGCTACGGAAAACCATCTGCTCCTAAGTGGACCCACGCAGCTCAAACCCACGTTGTTTAAGGACCAACTACTGTAAAAGCCCTCCGGTGACTCTGATGCAGGCTAAATCCTGAGACCCGCCGTCTGAGTCACACACGTGGATGTCACTTGGTACGAGGCAGAAAGCTGCAGAAGGATTTTATGAAGGGGAGAAACAGGTGCAGCTAGTAAAACCTACTCAGCCAGCCAAGAGAGAGTGCCATGGTCGTTCCAAGGTGTCCTGAAAATATAGAAGGTTACACCATCAACTGCTTATGTGACTCTCCAACTTCCGAAAATGTGTCCCTGATGCTATTAGTTACTTAAATAAAGACACTTACTGGACTTAAGTCTATTTCTTTGGCCAATAACTAATACCTCACAGCATCCCCGTCTCAGACTTACATATAGATAATAGATATACACTCCACTTATAACCAATACTCTGCTATGAACCCAGAGAACATATTTGAAACTAGAAAATAAAGCCTTTGGGAGTCATTGAAGAGGCCCTTGTTTTGTTCCTTTTTTTTTTTCCTTTTAAAGTCTCCATTTTACAACTGGCCGGGGGCTACCTCCATTTTCGAACGAATCCATCCCCTTTGAAATTCCACAGACTCTCACTGGTCTGTGAGGACAGAATTAATTGGGTTTTGGCGGGGGGGGGGGGGGGGGGGGATTGCGTCATTTGCCTCGTTTCCTCTACTCTTTTGGGAGAAGGGCTCTTGTTTTACCCCCAGCTGGTTCAAGATTAAGAATTTGGAGGCTTTCAACAATACAAGTCACCTGACAAGGCAAAATCTTTAAAAATACTGGTTCATGGCGAAATGCAAGTTATGACCGGACTAAGCACACAGCTGACGATCATAAAAAGTTACCATCCTGTTGTTGGCGACTTTAGGTTACGTGAAGGCGGATTAGACATACCACCGGGGAAAAGATTTGAGGAAACTATTCTTATTGCCACAAAAAATCTGTTCCCACCTATGCTGTTCTTGGTTAGCCACTGCCTAGGAAGCTACTGGAGGCCCCCAAGTTTGAGACAGCTGTGTAATTAGGTAGCTTGCTTCCTTGTTGCTCTATTCCAGTTGTTTATGACTCTCCAGTTTATATGCCTAAAGGATTATGGGGAAATGGAATCATTCGCTTACTACAGAGGGATTCATAATAAAAATAAATCCATCACTTTGATTCATGTGATTTCTAGGGCCACTGGAATGGGATTTGCTCTCTTCCTGGTAAGTACCATGAACTTCCCACCTGTGCCTTCATGGCCACATCTGTCTAGCACATGACACACTCCAAGCCTCTGAGAGGCATTTGTCAAAGTCAGCTATTCAAAGTACAATAAACTTTAGAACAGGTGTTAATAATACTTAGCCCCCTTGCCTCTGGCCTGCCTACTAAAGAAACATCAATCCCACTTTCTCCTTTCCTACCTAGGATTTTAAACTATATACACATTTTACTGGTTTTCTAGTTTAATTCATTTTCTGTGTGAATAGAAAATAATCTACCATCAAAATAAATGATGTGGGTGGTCTTAATAGTAACTACTACTTTTAAACAACCATAAAATAGAGTTGATGTATTATGACAAAACAAATGACTTTTTTGTGGACACAATATAGATTTTAGAACACTGTCTTGAAATCTTGACTGAATAAAAAGTCCATTATTAGGATGTCTCAAACAAGTCATGTGTGTTTAACTTTAAATCAAATTACATTTATTGAGACAATTAACCAACTACATGAAAGTATCTGTCTTTAGGACAAATTAACAAGAAATACAATAAATCTCTTCCCAAACACCATTTTTCATTTTTCTGGTTATAGAAAATCCAAACCAAACGCCAATCTCTTAGATTACTCTTTTGAAATAACACAATGAAAGTTAAGTCCCTTCATTTTTAGATTCAGAGACAAATCCATTGATAAATTATTGAAAATATAACTTTATAAGGCAACATTCGTGTTTTTATCACCTTTATTCAACCGGTTCTCATTTATGCTGCTTACAGACATGAGATCACAATCCGCACTGACTTCTCGGTTATACCGAACACGCCCTTAAGAGATACTGAGCCAGGCTGGGACCCGGGACCCTTACCGCAGGGCTTGCACCTGGACAGACGTCTCCACGTGCAACAGATACACAGAAACTCGAAGGGACTAGAAATGACGGCCGGCATGCGCAGCTGGGGCAAATTATCAACGAGACACAGAAAGGCCACAAGCAACTGCCATTTCTGAGGTGCTGGGAGCAAAAGCAGGGTCCTGCGCATGATGCGACATACAGCATCGCCAAGGGGGTGGGCGGACCACCTAAGACCCCTGCAGCCCCACCCAACGATCCGCTCCCACCCTCAGCCCATTTAAGGCATCAGCCCGCCCCACCCACGAAGCAGCAAGGGCACCCGGTACTCGTGTCGCCCCCTCGTGCTGCAGCGAGAGGCCCCGTAAAGCCCCGCCTCAATTCCTCCTCTGGCCTCTGATCAATTCTACTGATTGAAGAGTCCAGGAAGCTGCACGGTAGCTATTACAGAGCAGCACAGTTATACAAGTTATTAAGCTCACCAAATTCGACCCCCCATCAGAAACTCCACAGAATTTCCAAGAAAGTGGCCCAAAATCCGTTAGCTCTCACCGCACATTTTATACGTGGCCTGATTTGTTAGAAAGTTCTTCCTCATATTGACCTCAAATCACTTAAATTTCAATCTGTGTGGTTTCTAATTCTATCACTTGGGACTAAACAGTGTATCTTATTTTTTAAGAGTATCATGTTCTCTTATTTTCTTCTCTTCCGACAAGTTTTTTTTTTCAACTGTTCTTAACATGCCAAAGTTTTAAGCCTTTTCCCATCCATTTCATTCACCTAGAGAAAAAAGTCACATATTTTTAAAACCATGCTGTTGAGAACTAAAGTACTTGACTTTCGATTCACATTATGAGTAACTACTATCAGCCATGCACTGGCCTACATGCTCTGGCCGCAGTTTAACAAATTAAGGATTCAGCCTACCAGAATTAAATCTTATTTTCATTAGAAGCCCAGTATCATATTTTACTTCTGCTAGCTTTTAGGAACCGTTCCTCGTATAAGGCTTGGAGTTACCAATAAAGGCTTTTTGCCTTTTGAATGTTAGTAGTTGCTAAGCCTCATCTCCCACACTCTATGCTTTAAGATGGACTGAGAGTAAAAGCCAGCTCAGGAAGTATTGTTTGTAAAGGTAAATAACAACGAGAAGACTACGAAGCAACAGAGTTTGCCGTAAGACTGAGGTCACCTGGAACAAAACATTTGAAAATTGATCTGTCAATATGTAATAGGAAAAGATCAAAGTGTTTAGACCTCTTAATTTCTGAATTGAAATTTCCATTTTGGTGAATTCGTCCTCAGGAAATATTGAGAGCAAATGCATAAAGATGTGTGTAACAGCAGTATTTTTAGTACTGTTTTGGTGAAAATAAAACCTAAATATTTTTTTAAACAGGAAACCACTATAATACTTACAATTGTTAAAATCAAACACAAACGGAGACCAGACTTGGAAACTTCTTGATCAGACAAAACCACTTTACTCATACAAGCAACGCTTAATTTAGCTTATTTTGCAAGACAGGTGAGGCTTGACCTCATTTACCTCTTGTTAATGCCTCTGAAAATCACAAGCAAAACTGAAATTATTCCAACTGTGAGGAATACACAGTTGCTGCCTCCTTATTGTATAAACTGCTTTATAACTGAGCCTCTGAGGCTCAGTCCATGTTTGGTTTGAGGGCTCTCGGTTCACCAACTTTGTGTGCACGATAAATTTTTAGTACTTACTATCACAGTGATTCAGTGGTTTTACGTCTGCTATTTCTGAGCCTTTGATACAACTATGTAAAAACACAAACAGAATTCTGGATGGGAAAACAAATGCATAATCTAATTACAACAGTTTGGATTTTTAGTGCATTTAAAAAATATATTTTCAATTCATCCAATATATTGCAGTGCTTTTATTACATTTATTATAAATGTTTGCCTTTGGAGTCATGAGACTTGAGCCAACTCCCAGCTCCTCCACTTGCTAGTGGAGGCCAAGTAACCAAACTATTTTGTTTTAGTTTTCTCATCTCTCAAGTTGAGATGACTCCTATTTCACAAGGTTCCAGGAGCAGATATTTCTCTAAAATCTAAAACACTTTATCAGCACTTCTAAAGACTGTGTCAGAATGACTAACGAAAGTATTTTCTTGTTTTGGTTTGGTTTTTCCCCTCAAGAAGCAACCACATAAACATTGTGAACCAAAGAAGACAGCCAGTATGTCTGCTAACCTTCCGTATCTCTCAAGGTCCCAACGAAAGAGCAAAAAGAAAACATAATAAAGGGAAGCAGAAAATCATAACAAGGTTGGAAAGCATGACATGGAAAATCTACACTCCAAGATACTGAAAAACAGGCCGAAGGAAAACATAAAAACCAGGAGAAACACTCACCCAAGAGAGCAGAGGAAAGCGTGGTCCTTCCCAGAAGAGCTCTGAGCAAACTGAAGCCGAGAAGCAACCACGATAAGAGGCAGGTGTGGAGCTCCGCGTTCCTCGGGCCCAGGGCTGGGTAACCACTAACATCCTTAATTCATAACAGGGGGTCACGTGGGTGCTGCCTCTCCGCGTTCCTCGGGCCCAGGGCTGGGTAACCACTAACAAGGTCAATTCCTGACAGCTGGTCACATGGCTGCTGCCTCTCCCCGTTCCTGGGTTCTGTCGGGTGGAAAAAAGCTTTAACTTCTGGAATAAAACTTGAGAACCACTCTCAAAAGAAAGTGGTTTGTCTAGGAGCAAACCAGTGTGGGTTGTCAAGCCCCAGATAAAAGAGCAAAGCTTGAGGAAACTCTGGGCTTTGTATCAGGTGCTGGAAAAAAAAAGAAAAAGAAAGAAAGAAGGAAATCGCATGTGTAACAAAAACGTCGAAGGGGGCTGTACGCGGGAACAAATGCAAGTGTTGTCCCTGGAGATTCGGAGCCTTTCTGTTGGCGTCTGGGGGGATCTGCAGCCTGGCTCCCTCTGTGTTCTACCCACACCCAGGCCCACTTCCCAAAGCCACCCCATGGGTCCTTCCATGAAAAGGAACGGACTGTTAGAAAAACGCGTCCACAGCTGCAAAGGAAAATCACCCAAGCCAGCTATATCCATCAACCTAATTCTTCACGGTAACAGGTTGTAAGGGGTGATCACCGAGTTTCTGAGCAAAATTAATAGAATGTGTTAAATACAAGACAGCAGGCTCAAAATGGAGTCGCTTATGCTAAGGCACATGTAGCCAAACCAAGACAAACTTGATTACAGCTTCGGCTCTCCGGGAAATGGGATCTTAAACCAGTCGGTCAGGAAGCAGCTGATCAGCACCAGTTATGTAACCTGCCTGAGACACCCCTGCCGTCCCCGAAAGGAAAGGAACTTTGCAGTAACCAACCTGCTCCTTTTGCAAAGCAGAACTTCCTTGCGGCCACTCCACTCTGCCTGTAAAACTCTGGTTTTGTGCAGCTCTTTGGAGTTCCTTTCTACCTGCTGGACCGGATGCTGCCGAGCTCCAGTGGATTTTTGCTCAAAGAAATTGTGAAAATGTTTCATATGCCTCAGTTTATCTTGTAACACATGAAAAACTTTATCAACACTCGGTCAGTTCCTAATCCAACAATCACAGCTATAGCCATTTAATTTTTAAACACAACAAAACAGATGCTTTGCAATTATTCATACACTTCCGCCAGCAAGGTTCCCTGATTGATGGCACCTTATCAACGAAAGAAATTCAGTGAAGCTGATGTGATTTGCTCATAGCAAACTGCTGTCTGGACCTGGTGTGTCTTAGTTCTACATGCAGACATTCCATTCTCTGAATAATATGCATAAAAATCCTGCCAGAGATCAAGGTTAAACACACGAGTCTCTACTTTTCTAAATCTGACAATGTCCCCAATTTAAAAATCAGAATGGCTTTGTCTTGACACTTCTCCCATTTTCCACATGCATCAAAAATGACCCACCTGATTCAGCAATTTCTGATTTTATTTGCAAATGCCTTTGGAAGGGTAAGAAGAAATTTGAGCCTAAAACTTGAATTTTTGGAAAAATAACATTTTGTGTATCTGCATAAGAGTTTTATACTATTATTTCTTCATTATCCACAATCTATGAGTCAGATAGTTTTCTCCTCATTTTTAGGATAAAAAGGATAGAAGAATGATGCTCAAAGAAGTAAGAAATTTCCTAAAGTCCAAGAACTACTGAGTGACAGTTCCAAGTTCCAATCTATGTCTGTTTGGGGAAAAACAGTCCTTCTTTGGTTTTTATCTATATTCTTTTCACACATTTTTTGTGTGCGAAAATAACTTAGAAGATAGAAATAGAGTTACAGTTAAAAAGGCCAACCCTTATCATTTCACAATAGACCCTAATAGCGAAACTCTTCTGATCTTTGTAAAATGAAAAGCTAATGAGATAAGTAAATGAATAGACCTGTGTTGCTAGCATTTTGGCGTCTGCTCATTTCAGGACACAACCTTCCTTACACCCTACAGTTCTGTGCCAACACTTGCTATTCGCCCTTGAGTAGGGAGGCCCATCACTTCTTCTCTGTCTTGTATACATCCTTTCAGACATGGGAACTAAGAAAGCTCCTACACAAATAACCATATTGGCATCTTTAGATACTGCACCCTGTTCATCACAGGGAAGTTAAATAATTCCACACTGGATTGAATTGCAAGGGAAACTCAACTGTCTCAAGCGATTTCTTTTCCAGAGACTTGTGCTTTGAGATGAAGCTGACATTTCACTTAAGCTTTTGAAATGTGCTATCATAGAGGAGAGCAAAGCAGTTAGTTTTTTCTCAATTTCTCCTTCCTTGACAATAATACACCTTTGGATAAAATAGTCACATTTCCTTGAGTTCCTTCCCCAACTTCTGTTAGACTGCATTAGGAGAATCAGTTCAGTCAATTGTTTCCCATGTCTTTGCAGTTCTCAAACTTTGTGTGTACATAAGTATCAGCAAGTATCACCTAGAATGCCTGGTTTTAAAAATCAGAAACTTTGGTGCCACAAGCAGAATTTATTGAATCTTTAGAATACTCTAGAATCTGAATTATAAAGTATTGGGTTGGCCAAAAGTTACAGAAAACCAAACGAACTTTTTGGCCAACCCAATATATACCTTAAGATTTTTGTTGTGGGTGTTACATATTCATAGTTTGAGAAACAATGTTCTACCTTGTAAAAAATAAAACTTTTGTAAAGATCCATCAGGATTTTTCCCTGATTCTCCACCTCAGGCCAAGAAGTGATCCAGTCAATGCCCAGAGAGCAGACCTGATAGCTTGCCTGCATCTCTTCTGCACCTGTCATTCATGTTATCAGTTTGTCCATCTGGCTACATAGTTCAATCACTTTTCTAGAATAACACTTGCTTTAATGTCTCTATTTAGCCACCTGAAATGTTTACTGATATTTGGAATTTTCTGTGCAGTGTAAATATTGTTGACATATAAGATTACTCTGCCTTCTCCTTCACAGCTTTCATTGTACAATGTATACACTTTCTTCATGGTTGAAACCCAAAGCTTTTTCTGCATTTACTGAGATGACCATATGGTTTTTATTCCTCAGTTTGTTAATGTGGTGTATCTCATTGATTGATTTGCATATACTGAAAAACCCTTACATCCTGGGAAAGAATGCCATGTCTTAAAGATGGTTCGTTTTCCCTACTTTTTAAAAAAAGAGTTTGGCAGTTTCTTACAAAACTAAAGATAGTCTTACCATATGACCCAGCAATTGTGTGCCCAGGTATTTAACCAAACAATTTAAAAATTTTATATCTATAAAAAAAATACAAAAAAATACCCTACGTGCCAAAAACTAGAAG
The DNA here is from genome assembly GCF_026419965.1 of Kogia breviceps. NCBI lineage: Eukaryota > Metazoa > Chordata > Mammalia > Artiodactyla > Physeteridae > Kogia > Kogia breviceps. The sequence goes on along the minus strand of NC_081324.1, from coordinate 5,855,962 downwards.
CAACCAAGATATTCTTAAATAGGTGAATGGATAAACAAACTGTGGTACATCCATACAATGGAAGATTATTCAGCAATAATAAATGTGCTATCAAGCTACCAAAAAACATGCATGAAAGTTAAACATATATTTCTAAGTGAAAGATTAAATTTTGAAAGACTTTATGATTCCAATTTTATGACATTCTGGAAAAGGCAAAACAGACAGTAAAAATGATCAGTGATTCCCAGGAGTTCAGGAAGGAGAAGGGTGAATAGTTAAAACAGGGGATTTTGGGGGTCGTAAAACTATTCTGTGTGGTAATGTGATGATGGATATTTAATATTACCCTTCTCTTCTATTTCTTTGAAGAGTATGTGAAAAGTTGGCATTAACCCTTCTTTGAATATTTGAAATTCATGGGACTTTTCTTTCTGGGAGATTTTAAATTATTAATTCAATCCCTTTTCTTTTATGGGTCTGTTCAGATCTATTTTTCTTGAGTCATCTTTGGTAGTCTGTGTTTTTTAAAAATTGACCAGTTCATCTATGTTACCTAATTTGTTGACATTTAGTTGTTCAAAGTATTTCATTCTAATTGTTTTTATTTATGAAAATTCAGTAGGTATGTCCTTCTTCCTCAATTTTGTTCATCTGAATCTTCTTTTTTCGTACTCAGTCTAGCTTAAGGTTTGTCAATTTTAGCTTTCAAAGAAACCACTTTTACTTGTGATGCAAAGCCAAATTTTGAACACTCAACATTATTTAAAAATAACTGGTTGCTCCAAGTGATATTTTGGGGGTGATGTAAGGCAGAACTGTTATTAACAATTCATGCACAAACTCTGAAAGACTCCTTATGTATATATTTAATAAAAATGGAGATCTTGGAAATGGAAAGATGAATTAAGATTATCTTCGGGTGAAAAGTAAAATGCATGGAATGCATCGCATCTCTCCCCTGTGCCCCCAGGTGCACTAGAGAATTCCCTCTCTGCCCGATCACAGTTCCAAGCACACAACACGCACACTAAAACCATTTGCTGAATTTAATTGTCAAGGCACATTTTAGACATTTGCTGCTGGCAGCAAGCTGATTAAAATTTGGCCTTTCAGTGTGGGTAGCCTAAATGGACAGCTGATAGAACATTTTTGCAGATATTTCAGCCATAAGATTAAAATTCATCTCATGGTCATTATCAACATGGCTCTTCTTGTTAATAAAGGAACCAAAGCAATGAAGTATGGATTAGACTCAAAGTATTTGAATGTTCTGCTAGCCATGTATGTTTGTTTAGTAACAATCAAGTACCATACTAAATAGTGTACATATATGAGTTTATTTAATTCCCACAACAAACTTAGAGTTTTACATATTCCTTTTACCATTTTATAGAAGAGGAAATTAAGTGTATTGACCAAAGTCTCCAGCTAGCAAACAGTAAACCCAAGATTCAAACAAAGAAAGTCTGCCTTCATAAGCAACATACGTTAATGATATTCTATTCTAATAGATACACTTTATTGGTAACCTACACAATCACTCATTTCCAGAAGAGTGATTATCACAGGACAGGCTCATACTCTTCCCTTCACTTTTATGGAGGAACATAGGGATTTTGAGCTTTTTTTTTAAAATTAAGATAATCTTATTGCTTTGCTCAGATATTTCAGCATGCATACATACTGATGACCACTGAAATAGAATTACTAAAATACTAAATTGAAAGTTTGAAATGATGCTTAATATTTGTATTGAAAAGGAATATTAAGCATTACATTAAGCATGTAAAAAAACAGCCACATATTTTGAGACATCTGTGGTGGGAGGTGGGGTTATGTATAACTCTTTTTGGGAAAATATTTTTTATCTTCTTTACCAAGGACAATCAATCTAGTTTTCAATATTCAGGACAACAGTCATGGCAATGTTTTACTAACATACAGAACCATGTAAAAATAAAAGCACATTTACTTCTTTTATATATTATTATTTTCATAAATATTTAAATAAATTTTGCAGTCAACTTTGAGCCTTCTACTTTGGAATACTTCTGTGAACTTCCATGGTCCCTTAGAGTCATCTTACGAGACCCCTTATGGCTAAATCATTGTTGAGTTCCCTCTGGGCATGTATATTGTGTGTCCTACCATAAATAATTTAAAAGAGTAGCTTGAAGTTCCTAAAATGCTTGCTGGTGATATTATATATCCTTTACTCATAACCAGAGTACCTAATTTTACCTTGTATCAGAGTATTAGAAAATGAAAGACATTTGCTTTTGTGAAACAGGATGTGAGTAAATCAAATGTTGATTATGTTTAAAGATGTTGACCTTCTTCATTCATGTTATCATGTAGCTTTCTCATTTCTGCCTCCAATTTTATTTGAAACAGTTATCTAAGGACTAGACTCATTTAATTATTACTATTTTTGTACACAATTTATTTCCAGTGCTCTGGGGTGTGTGTGTGCGTGTGTGTGTGTGTGTGTGTGTGTGTGTGTGTGTGTGTGTGTGTGGTTTTGCTCATTTGCTTGCTTTACATTTTAGGACTGTCTGCTGATATTTAGGCAAGTATGATACATAGTTAATATTCAGAACTCTTGGGAAAATCACCTGAAACAAGATATTTGAGGAACTATATACAATAGTGAGTCTTCAATCAGAAACAAGTCTAGAAAACAGATGGAAAGAGTAATATAAAAGTAGATCCCCTTAGCAAGATTTACAGCACTATAAATGCCAGGTAGCTTCACCTCCTCAGATTTCTGTGGCCTTCTGGCACAGGTGTATAGAATAGAACTAAACCGTGTTTTTCACCTTGTCCCTAGACTACTGCAAACATGTTCTGATTGATGACATCTTAAGGCCGAAGTTTTATCAGAGTCCATTAGCAAGCCAAAGGCATATGTGTAGACCCTGAAATTTACAGAATGGTTAGATTATATTGTTATTATTCAGTTAGACATGAAAGTATGGCAGTTCAGAAGGATGGTAAATATTATCTCACCAGATGGGAGTCAAATCAGGAAATTCACAGCTGAAAACCTGCACTTGAGAATTACAATGTCATTTTTTTCAAAACATAGATTTGCCATAACTGAAGAAGTTAAAAAATGTTGGTATTTTTTTGAGAGAGAAAAAGTAAATTGCACAGTAGTAGTTGGCCTGTCAGAAAATGAGATGAAAACAATTCCTATTGTAGAGATCTGTCCAGAAACAAAATATAAGAAAAAAAGATGCTCCAGTAAAATCCATACAAATTGCAGTTAAACTAAATCTAATCAGTATCGACTGAATGAAAATGTAGAGTTCATATGTGTTCTCAAAAATCTGTTTTCTATTTGTAACTGAGTATTAAGACTTTAGGAGAGTAAAAAAGATATAAAATCAGTATTGATTTCTCTCTGTGGTAAAGCTCAGTCCCTTAAAAAATATTCAGTAAAGTGTGGCTTTTTACTTCTTGTCTCTAATTGATTGCTCTGACAATTCTTATGACAGAAGTTACACCATTTTAAGTGGAAAATTTACATTCAGCTTTTATTTTCAGTCAGGATCCTCGGCATTTTTTCAGGGGAATAAAAAGACATTTGTTGGAATATGAGCTTGTTATTCCAGTTATTCTTGACACACATTTTCCAAATATTAAAACTGGTTATTTTCGCCTAGTAAAAATTCTGTTTTCTCATATGTTATTATTTTTTTCAAAATAATTTGGCATTCATTGAATAGAGATAGATCTAAACCACATCTTTTTTCTTTGTGTAGTCTTTCAATATATTTCATATGGTATCAAGAATGATAACATTTTTAATTTCATAGAATTAGAGAAAATTATTAACAGAGATAAACTGTGTCTTTGTAGATTTAATGACACAAATTTTTTATCCAAACATTTCAATGTCATCTGTGTAACATAAAATGCTTTCAAGGGCAAGAAAATGGGTGAGTTTTTTTGTAGACCAATTCAGTTGGCTCTTGTTCTTAGGAGAATTCATGGTACCTGGGAGAAAATCTTGGTATGCTTAAATGTTAGCGCTTATTTAGGATGGAAACAATAAGCATTTGTACAAGAAGAATCTCTAGTGGATTTACTGTGTATGTAATTCACATGCAGCTTTTAGCAAAAAAGGAACCTTAGCAGTCTTAGCAGTTGAGAGGATTTATTTTTTCTGCTTTCACAGTACTGAATTGTTCACTTTTGATTTTTCTTGGCTAGGGCAGATTTACTCTATTAATCTTAATTTTTTCCTGTTCTACAAAAGTTTAATGTAAATCATACGCGAATTTAACCAAAAGCTAATGAAACAAAGTTTAGGAATCCTTACTTACATGGAGTCCATCCAAAACCCTGGGAGGAAACCCAAATATCTTTACATAGTCAGATACATTTGTAAATTTTGCAAAAAAATAAATGTAACTGCAATGAGTTAAGATCACTTTCTTTTATATGTTCCAACTATTTTTCTATCACACTTCTATTTTGGCTGGCATTGGAGAGCTATCAGCTTTGGGAAAAAATCTAGAGAAGCTAAATTAGGATAGATTTAATTTGAGTTGGGTGGGCTACAGTTTTGTAGTTTTTCAGTTATATTGCTATGTAGTTTCACTATTGCTACTTGTTGTGGTGTAAATGGTGGTTTCTAGGATCACTCCTGCCAAACACTACTTGGAGGTGTATTTTGATGTGAACGCTGCTATGGTCTGAATTTTCATGTTCTCCCCAAATTTGTGTGTTGAAATCCTTATGTCCTATTCGATGGTGGGGCCTTTGGGAGGTAAATAGGTCAAAAGGGATGAACCTTCATGAATGAGATTAATGTCCTTATAAAAAGAGACCCCAGAGAGGAAGCTTGCCCCTTCTACCATGTGAAGACTGGCAAAAAGTCTGTGACTCAGTGAGGGTTCTCACCTGACCATGCTGGAGTCCCGATCTCAGACTTCCAGCCTCCAGAACCAAATAGAAATAAATTTCCATTGCTTATATAATTCTCCCAGTCTGTGGTATTTTGTTATAGCAGCCCAGACAAACTAAGGCAGTGTCTTTAAGCTCCATGCATGGACCATACAAAGGTAGAAGAGGAAAAACAAGATTTGAAATACATGTAGACAGGAGATTATATGCAGTATTTTAAATTTTAAAGCACATTTATGACGGAAATTTGAGTAGCTGACAAAAATCCAAAAATTTTATATGGCATTGCCAACAAGAGTTGTGAAACTGAAACTACTTTTTATTAATCATCTTTGTAATAAAATAATCAACAATGCTAGAAAAAAAAGACTGAACTACATTTCCGTATTCCTCTTAAAATAATATTATAAAATTATATTATAAATATATATATAAAATATATATATATAATATATAAAATATATATATATAAAATTACCATCATATAAAGAAGAGATAGATAATTTAGCATCCCCACCAAAAAAAAGAAAGATTGTTTTGTGGAGGCATGTCAAATATAGTATAAATTATTACGTTACTGTACCTGATTTTACAACATGGGGCTTGTTTATTTTGTAAAATAGTAATTTTCATAATTCCCTTCAAGATATCAGATTACTCTGCCTTTATATTAATACTTAAATTTATATTGCCTTTAAATACTCAGATTCATGTAATCATCATATTGTTTATACACACTTCAGTTTTCGGTATATTGTTATAAGTGTTTAAGAATATAGGTTTCCCCAAACTCCCATAAAGTCTGCATTTAGTATTTTCTTTGGTGCTAATTTCCATACACTTGGTCAATTTCCTTTATTTTCCTACTTAATTTGAGAACTTAATCATTTCCACGTGTATACATGTTTTATTTTCTTATTTTGTTATTAAATCCTAGCTTTCTTGTAAGCACAAATTGCTCTTGCAATCATTTTGCCATTTATTACACATTATAGTCTAAATATATGGTCAAGATTTTTTTATGAATCATCTGAATTTACTTTAAAAATGTATATTCTCTGTTTTCAGGATTTACAATTTGATATGGACCAATTTGTTCTTTATTAATTGTTTTACTTTAGTCTTCTGTATCATGACCAGCGTTTGCCCTCTTGACCTCTCCAAGTGGACAGGGGCTGGTGCAGACACACACATAATGGTGGCACCAGTTCTAGCATCAGGCCCCAAAGCAGCTCTGGGGGCCCTGGGTGTCAAGGGCACAACCATGGCTGCAGGGTCACGGCAGGATCACACAGCAGCGGGGGCTGGTGAAGGGAGTTGGGCTTGAGGGGTTTGGGGGTGTCCAGGGGCGCAGCCTGAGGGGCTAGGTGAGGCGAGCCCACGGGTTGCAAGCCAGTTACTGGACCTTGAGCTGAATCCAGGCCCACAAGCAGCTGTGTGGGCGTGGCTGTCACCCTGCACTTCTGTGGCTGGATCTCCATGGCAGGAGTCAGGTGCACAGCTGGAGGAGAGGCTGTAGAGGCTGAAGATCCGGGATGCTCGAGTGCATCCCAGGCTCTGGCTGGGAGCTGGAGGTGGTGAGGGGGGGAACCGGGTAGGGACTCAGGGCCTGGCACCTGCAGGCATTTATACCTGTGGGGAGAAAACTGGTGAAATTTGCCAGAGGTCTGTGGCAGCTGTGTTTGCCCTTGGTTTCTTCAGCGGGGATGGCGGCTGGGGGCCTCTGCAAAGCAGCTCCCTGGGAACCAAGTTCACCCCCATTGCACGGTTGATACGGGTAGTCCGTGCTCTTCCCCCGTGTTCCTGGCTGTCTCTGTAAGTCTCAGCTTTGCAGGTCTCTGGGCGGGCTGCCTGGAAAGCTGCTTGCTCCACCTGCTCTCCCCTACCTGGGAGGGGAACCCCTTCTAGCTCAGTTCTCTGTGCTGAGCAGTGCCGCCTGGGTGATGGGAGCACACAGGCAAAATGACGCTGTTCTTCCTTCCTGTTTTTGGTGATTATTCCTAGGGTTTTTTGTTCCACGGTGTTGCTGAAGTTTCTTAAGTGGCCTCCTGAGCTCCGTGGGAGCTGTTTTTGTTCCCTGATAGCTGCTTGATTGTTGATCTTTGCCGGAGAGATCAAGGCTACAGTCTCCTACCGAAGCATCTTGGCGACGTTGGTAAAACCAAGGGGTATATTTGAAAACAAAAGAAAAAAAAAAAAAACCACTTCAAATGTTGAATTGAGAGGATAATAATTTACCCTTTTAGGATATATTTTAAAATACGTGTATTGTAACTTCCTGATTGTTTTCGCTTATGGATGAAATCAGTTTTCATTATGATAGCGGCAGCACTTGGGAAGATAACAGCAGTCAGATGTAATTTCAGTTAACTTCTGTTTTGGGTTTGGGAAACCCAGACTACCAATTCCACCTCTGTGTTTAATCTGGGGGTAATAAACCAAAATTGACATAGGCTTTTTCTTTTTCTGTAGTTCCCCAGTATACCCAGTATATAATAATTGTTTTATAAACCATTTCCAGTTGCAGTTTTATCAGAAATAAGATACATTGCATCTAGATATCTTTTAAAGATAATTTGAACGGGTTCATTATCCTATATATACAACGTATCAAACCTGTCTTGTAAATCAGTATACACTTCATCAACACCAGCAAAGCTTGCATAAACAAGAGCCTTATGAGTCTTAAATGATAATTATCGCAATCTAATGAACTGCATAAATCATTTATAATGAAGGGAAATAAACAAGTACACTACGATGAGCACATTAATAACTTAGGTTTGTCAAAAGCAATGAGTAATTTATATGCTATATCCACAGACAGTAACACCTTGCATTTTATTTGTGAAATAATTAGCAGTTGACCTAAAGGGATATAACTTATCTACTAGCAATACTTCAAACTGAAGAATAAAGATTACTTTTATCTTTGATGGAAATTATTCTGATAATACCCCCTGATTTGAAAGTCAATATAAAGAGGGAAAAGATAAAGACTGATTTAAGTGCAGACAGACGAAACTAAAATTTATTCCAAAATATGAACTTCCATGCTTCACAATTCCAAGTAATTTGTAATATACTATAATTTTTAGTGATCCACTCACTCAATTGCTAATTGGATTTTATTTTTCACATATTTATGAGGGAAAGGAGGGAGTTTATAACTTCTATCTTTAACATTTTAATTTGGATCATGAAAAATACCTTATTCATTCTTGAGGTTAACTTTCATTGGTTAAAAAGATATTCTCCCAGACAAAACAACTCAAAAGTAATTAGTAAACCTGTTCTTTTCCCCAAGTAACATGCATATTATCTGGGCTAATATATTTATGTAAGTATTTTATTTCTCTTGACATTATGTAACCATCATCTTCTTGTCCACAATTCAGTTTGAAAACACAAGTTTTTCCAATCCAGTAAACTTTCAGTTTATTCCTCCATTGAAAGATAAACAATATTTCACAGTAGGACTGCCTCATATTTGAAATTTACATATTTATTCATCTGTAGTTTTTTGCAATAACAATGCACCATGTTCTGTGGTAAGACCGGTGTATTAAAATGACCAAGATATAACCTAATTCTAAGAAGTTCCGAGCTGATGGTGAAAAAGAGTTACATTAAAAGAATAAGCACAATTTAATGTAAAAGCCACTTTTTTGTGTATGATTTATGCCTAAGACTTCGTATTGAAGAGAGAGCCATGTCCTAGCTAGGCCGTTGGGATTTTATCCACTGAAGAGTTTCCCCAAGTGAGTAAATTGCAAATTGTTAAAATCAGAGTTATCAATGAAAACTAGAGCTATTTTAGAGATGGAAAACACCATGCTGCATCACAATACCTGTACACAGACAAATCTCCAACAGGAAAATAACAACATACCTCAGGAACTTAGTGGCTACCAGAAGTAACTGAATAGGTACAGTGGGGTAAGAAGAAGCCAATACCTGAGAAAGAACTCACATTTGGATATCAAAATCAAAAGATGAGGGGTGATGACCCTTAAAAAATGCTGCTGTTCATGACTTCTCCCCTTATTTCATTTTTTTGGCCGTGCCTTGTGGGATCTTAGTTCCCCCACCAGAGATCAAACCTGCACCCCCTGCAGTGGAAGCACAGAGTCTTGACCACTGGACCGCCAGGGAAGTCCCTGTGGCTTCTCTTTTTTAAGCTAACCTACTTATGAAGGTGAACCAGTTAAACCTCAAGAACTAGGACATAATAAGCCAATTTTAATATCTAGAAATCCATGAAGAGATATCTTTTCATAGTATTATTTTTAATAAGTGTTTCTTACAATACAGATATTATTTCCAGTCACCAAATTATTGACTGCCATTTATTCAAGGAAAAAGATAAAAATACATATGTCTTTCATTTCATGTTCTTATTATTTTCCTGTAAGATAATTGTAGTTGCTTCTATTAATGAGTCTTTTGTGTGCAGTATTTTTTTTTTTTAATTTAATCCTTCCATGAGGAGAGCTCAAGGGCTACTTCTCTCCAGATGTGCTGAAATCAATGCCTATCACTCCAAGTTTATAAAACTAGTTTATTCCAGTAAAGGTATGGAATAAGTCTCAAAGGAACGCTGGTGCAATAAAAAGATGTAGACTTGGTCTTCGTCACCAGTTCTTGGCACTGAGCTCTTAAGACCCTTGGAAAGTCCTGATTGATAAGAGCGTCTTTGTTATACATAATGAGCTCCTTTTGACCATCCCCGAGTTTACGCTGATGAGATAACTCTTGGTGGGCCCCTAGACGGCTTCAGGATGGGGGCTGGTCACCAGAGGAAGCAACCATGCCGTGAGTGGGTTGAACCCCCAACCTTTGGGGAGGGGAGAGAAGCTGAAGATTGAGTTCCATGCTTTAATTAAGCATGCCCACATAGTGAATCTTAGGTAAAATCTCTGAAACAATGAAACTAAGGAAGTTTCTGGGTTGGCAAACACATCCATGTACCAGGAGGGTGGAACACCCCAGTCCCCAGGAACAGAGGTTCTTGTGCTTGGGACACTTTCAGACCGGCCTGCCTCATTTGTATGCTCTATAGTAAACTATAAAAAGAAGTATAGCATTTTCCTGAGTTCCGTGAGTTGATCTAGCAAATTTTTAAACCTGAAGGAGGGTCATAGGGACCCCTAAATTTAGAATGGCCCAGACAGGAGTATGATAACCTGGAGATCCCACTTGTAACTGGAGTCTGAAGTGGGTGAAGCCTTGTGGTACTGAGCCCTTAGTTAGTGTCAGAATTTAACTGAATCATAGGACATCCAGTGCGTATCATAGAATTGAAGAATCGTTGTTTGGAAAACCACAGAGAGGTGCACAAGAGAATTAGGATGCAGGAATAGACCAATAGAAGAGATTACCTTACTTAGAGAGATAAGGCCCTTAATAATGGATAATGGCAATGTTTATTTGGAAAAAAAATAGTGTTATCAGAATCAGAAATATTTCATGTAAATTCATAAGGTGATTCACTGGGTACAATTTGGAAGGGCATGTAAGAAAACAAATGAAAGCAAAGATTACAGCTTTATCCCTACGTGTGGTGGAGAAGAAAAGGAAACCATTTAGGGAGCAGTTCAAGGTTTTCAAACTTCAGCAGTATCTACATTAAAGAAGGGCAAGAATGGAAATGGAACATCAGAGAAGGCAGCATCAGGGCCTCATTGCTGCTGGAAGACAGATGGTGGAGAGGAAAATCTTTTGCAGTTGAAGTCCTAGGAAATTCAAAAGGAGAAGAAAACAAAGTTTTAGGGGAGAAAGAGCAAAAACTCTAGGCATGAAGGCTTCTGAGGACACAAATTTTGGAAGTTTCAGCAACACTCCTCAATCAGAAATACCTGAATATGATTCTCCGGGTGAGACAAAGGACAATTCCACAGGGGGGTGTGGGGGTGGGAGGGGGGAAGGAGCTCAGAGACACGTGGAATTCCTTCAACGAAAAGGACAACACGTTGCTATGTTGACATATTAAATAAGCCTTGGTTCCTACTGAGGTTCCTACACTCTGGATTGAGGGTGATTAAAGAACATAACTTAAGGTTCTAATATCAAGAGATAGCAGAGACTATTCTACCAATGAGATTTCATTCAACTCAGCCTTATGGAACAAGAAATAAGAGACAAAAGGGAGACATGAATAGAAGAAATTTGTAACATGCAAATGTGGCCACTAAGAAAAAGAAAAAGACATCATGAAAGAGCAGTAGCCATGAAAAATTCTCATTTTCAAGAAGACTGGACAATTTAAAATATTAGTCTCTTAGCGTGAACAGGTTTGTTTTGATCATTGGTTGCCCCAGATATGGTAACCAATATGAGAAAAACTCCTTCGTTGGAGATCTCTTCCTCTTGGGTTTTATGTGACCATTTTATGAGATTCTGAGCATTAACAGGCTGTTGTTCTGTCCAAAGTGAAAAAAAATTCACAATTTGTCTTTTATTTTCTCTGTCTACATAGTCCTCCAGAAAAAAACATACACAGAAAAAGAACACACATGCATAACAACAATTAAATTTCATTTAAAATCTGAATAAGATCAGTAAACAGAATCCAAACTCTAAACAAATGTCTGAATGAGACATTCTTCCTAGGAGTAATTAGGCCCGGAAAAAAAAGATATTTTTGGAAGGTAACTTATGGGAATCCTTAAACAATACAGTTTCAAGCTTACCTAGTAGAATGTAATGCATGAAAATGCAATTTTTATTGAGATGCTGAGAGAAACAGAGAATCGTGTCATTTTATGACAGCTTTTCACGAGGAAAAATTATTCTACTGATAGTTTTTTTCCATGGCAGGTTTTTCAATATATTGTATTACAAATATCAGTTTTGTTTCTCTTCTCATGCTTGTCTAGCAAAGAAAAAGTTCTGTCTGCTTTCAACAACGAGGAGCATATGGCTCCCTGTCAGTTTCAGATCTTTTCTCCTTGAATTACTAACAAAAAACAATTAGTAAAAGACATCAACCCTATTCATGAATTTTTTTTTCCTTAACCCTCTTTCAAATACATAAGGCATGTTCTTGTGGGATTCCTTCAATCAAAATTTACACACATTTTCATTTACATCTTCAAGATTAAAAAGAATTTTTGCAGCAGAAAATAAATTAGAAGCATTAAACAGCATATTTATTAACTATGAAAAGAATGAAGTGCCACATTTACCTAGAGAGAAAGCACTTTCTACACCTAGATAAATTCACTCATTATTTTAGATATTTATTGACACCTACTATGTGCCAGAAACTGAGCAAGCCTGAAACACTACTTGCTTTCCTGAAGTTTATAATCTAAGCAAACTCAATAGAATGGATTTCCAAATATACATTCAAATTCAGGAATGGAATCTCTCATGGGTTCTGCCTCTGAAATCTTAATAATGAAATGTTGATAAATTCAAAGCTCTGTATATGTGTTAGGGTTAATTATTAAATATGAAAACCTATTGAACAGTAAATCTTAAAAATGCAAATGAGCACATAACATTTCACTATTTGTCCAAATCTACTTGTATAGCTGTTTTCTTCTTAAAATATTTCATTTGTATATTGTCAAGCTTTTCCATACTTTCTGTTAGTCTTTTGATTTTTACAGCTTGCATTCAAAAGATTATCTTTACTAAGAAGCAATTTAACAATTATTCTATATTTTCTTCTATTTTTACCATTACACTTTTTACAATATTTAAAAAATACTGAACCTCATGCAAGTTATTAATGCATGATTATGACAATATTATTTTTACTCTTTGAATGATCTATTCTTTTCTCCACAAAATTGTATGTCCATTTTATTACATGTTAAGTTCCCAGTGTACTCAAATCTATCTATGGAAATATTCATTCTTATTTACTGATCTTTTTATCTATTTTGGAGCTCATGCTATATGCTTTTATAGAGCATTTTATAGTACATTTTAAATCCAATACACCCCCCCAATTCTTCTGTTGAAAATTATTGGCAAATTACATAATAATTTCTCTGGGAAGATGCTGACCAACTTACATAAATTTCAAAGTCTCATTCTGGATGGGGATCGACTGAGATAGCTACCTTCTCCTAGAAATTTAGAACCAGGGGGCAATGATTGTGCTGACTTAACCCTAAGGCCATACAAGGTATAACAAGGCAACAAGGTACCTTAAAGGGATATTACTAAGAAAAAAATAAAGTAAAATAGACAGGAAGGGAGGAAGGAAAAAAGGAAGAAAGGAAGGAATGAAGGGAGGAAGAAAGGATGAAAAGAAGAAAGGTAAGGAGGGAGGAAGGAGAGAAAGATAGGATGGGATGGAGCAAGACAGGGAAAGAGAGGGGGAAACACCTCATTCAGAAACATGTGTTGCATTTAGTTGTTTAATATCCTTTGTCTCTCAGTCTGAAACAAATAGTCATTCCTTGACTTTCTCGACCTTGATATTTTTGAATATTATAAGCTTTAGCTTTTAGAATATCCCTCTGTTTGGGTGTGTCTCAGTTCTCCTGACTGAATTCAGATTATACACCTTTGGCAGGAGTATCACAGGAGTGATGCCGTGTTCTTTGCATCCAGCCTGTGGGGTGGCCCTTGGTGATGATCACTCTGACCACTTGATTAGCGTGGGATCCGCCAGGCTTCTCCGCTGTAGACTTATCTTATTAATTAATAAGTATTTGATTGGAAGTATGTATCGCGTTATTCACCAAACTTTTCCCTGACACATTTAGTTATTTACATCTCCATGTAGTTATAGCTCCACATCCAGTATTAGTCAACAAGTTGCACTTTAGATCATTAGATATTTTTTACCTACGTCATCTTGATATGGCCAGTGGGAACCCATGAAGACTGTCTTCTATGTCCTTTTGACCTGTCCTCATTATTCTTCGAGCACTTCCTTGCTTTCTGGAACAATCACACGTCCTAGCCTTTGTTGGTAGTTTTTCTACCTTAGTCCTGGAATTATGCACATTTCTATATTAAAAATAAACAAAAAAATTTAAACTCTGAGGTTGGCAAAGAAGAGTTTCAATGCAAAGAATGATGGAGAATTGAAGATGGATTATGCTAATATGACTTTGTTCTCAATAATAGGGTCTCTCCCTGATTAATCTTTCCACATTTGTGCTGATCTCAGAAGGCGTCTGCTCTTGCAAAAAAAGATACAACACTTTTTAAAAAAATCTCTTGCGTTTGCTAAATTAAGGCAGAGCCATTTAAAAAGGCACATTAAACAATTAGGGATAACAAAGAATATTTAACTCAGAGGATATCCCACTTTTAAAATAGTTCATAGTATTTAGATATATCATTGTTCTAATTGTTGTCTCCCCTATACTCAGATGCCTCCACTCACTATTAATATTTATTATAGTTGTAGTATGTATTAATTACCACCCCTTTATTCCAACCTCTATATTTTCTTAGCTGATATCACAATGCAAGATAATACTGTTTTTAATAAAAGTTTAATTCAATTAAGAAGCGTTCACTGAGAACTTATGACTGTCTGAACAAGCATCGACTCCAGTCTATGCAACCATATCGATTTGCATGAACATTTCTTTTAGCATTTGTGACATATGATACACGTATCTGCCTTATATTTTAATTATATTATAATTTATTGGAAAATAAGGAAAGTATCTTGTTTACATTTTTATTCTTCAACATGCAAAAATAGCACTCAGTCATAAGTTCTCAGTGAACACTTCTTAATTGAATTAAACTTTTATTAAAAAGAGTATTATCTTGCATTGTGATATCAGCTAAGAAAATATAGAGGTCGGAAACAAGTTCAGACTTGTTTCGACGTAATCACAAAGAGCACTTAATTCCCCTATAATCACTGTTGTTAAAGGTTTTGCACTATCCTCTTTCCTCATTCCACGTCTTCTGAGAGAACCCCCTAAAAATCACCTAAAGTGGAATATCCATAACAGGATCTGCTTTCAGGGAAGACGACCAACACTTCACTGAATTTTGAATTTCTCAGGCCGGACCTGAAGTCTTCCCTTTTTTCCACTATAAAGCTTTCTGTTCTTTTATGGCTCTCAAATCTCTACCAAATACAAGTAATGGGACTGGCTTCCTCATCAGTGCAAGCTCTGAATTGGCAGTCTCTGTTTGCTCTCACGTGGGTGGTCTTTGTTTATTTCCACAATGGAAATGAAAGCTAGGTAGTCCTTGAAAGTTATGGCAATGTCAAAGTCCTTGAGGAGAATTTACTCATTATTTAGACAAAAGTTTTGAGAGAAAAGATGAAATAATCAGAAGATCATGAATAACTGGAAGTTCTTATCATTCCTTTTAAATATGGATTTCCTCAGAAGGCATTTTTAAGGTAAAATGTTCTGCATGTTCATAACAAATAACCCAAATTTTATTTAGTCCCAAATATAACTCTTTGAACCTGAAGTTGATATTGTCCTTAATTCAAATAGTCTAATACTTATTCTTTTAATGTCTGAAACATTTATATTAACATATTTCCATACAAATAACCCAAAGTTTAGTATTAGTTTTTTGTTTGTTTGTTTGTTTATACTGGTTCTTATTAATCAATTGATACACATCAGTGTATACATGTCAATCCCAATCTCCCAATTCATCACACCACCACCACCACCCCCTGCTGCTTTCCCCCCTTGGTGCCCATATGTTTCTTCTCTACATCTGTTTCTCAACTTCTGCCCTGCAAACCGGTTCAGCTGTACCATTTTTCTAGATTCCACATACATGCATTAATATACAATATTTGTTTTTCTCTTTCTGAATACTTCACTCTGTATGACAGTCTCTAGATACATCCACGTCTCAACAAATGACTCAATTTCATTCCTTTTTATGGCTGAGTAATATTCCATTGTACATATGTACCACAACTTCTTTAGCCATTCATCTGTCGATGGGCATTTAGGTTGCTTCCATGACCTGGCTATTGTAAATAGAGCTGCAATGAACATTGGGGTGCATGTGTCTCTTTGAATTATGGTTTTCTCTGGGTATATGCACAGTAGTGGGATTGCTGCATCATATGGTAGTTCTATTTATAGTTTTTTAAGGAAGCTCCATACTGTTCTCCATAGTGGCTGTATCAATTTACATTCCCACCAACAGTGCAAGAGGGTTCCATTTTCTCCACACCCTCTCCAGCATTTGTTATTTGTAGATTTTCTGCTGATGCCCATTCTAACTGGTGTGAGGTGATACCACATTGTAGGTTTGATTGGCATTTCTCTGATAATTAGTGACGTTGAGCAGCTTTTCACATGCTTCTTGGCCATCTGTGTGTCTTCTTTGGAGAAATGTCTATTTAGGTTTTCTGCCCATTTTTGGATTTGGTTGTTTGTATCTTTAATATTGAGCTGCATGAGCTGTTTATATATTTTGGAGATTAATCCTTTGTCCGTTGATTCATTAGCAAATATTTTCTCCCATTCTGAGGGTTGTCTTTTGGTCTTGTTTATGGTTTCCTTTCCTGTGCAAAAGCTTTGAAGTTTCATTAGGTCCCATTTGTTTATTTTTGTTTTATTTCCATTACTCTAGGAGGTGGATCAAAAAAGACCTTGCTGTGATTTATGTCAAAGAGTGTTCTTCCTGTGTTTTCCTCTAAGAGTTTTATAGTGACCGGTCTCAAATCCATTTTAGGTCTCAAATCCATTTTGAGTTTACTTTTGTGTACGGTGTTAGGGAGTGTTCTAATTTCATTCTTTTACATGTAGCTGTCCAGTTTTCCCAGCACCACTTATTAAAAAGACTGTCTTTTCTCCATTGTATATCTTTGCCTCCTTTGTCATAGATTAGTTGACCATAGGTACATGGGTTTATCTCTGGGCTTTCTATCTTGTTCCATTGATCTATGTTTCTTTTTTTGTGCCAATACCATACTGTCTTGATTACTGTAAATTTGCAGTGTAGTCTGAAATCAGGGAGTCTGATTCCTCCAGCTCCGTTTTTTTCCCTCAAGACTGCTTTAGTTATTTGGGGTCTTTTGTGTCTCCATATAAATTTTAAGATGATTTGTTCTACTTCCATAAAAAATGCCATTGGTAATTTGATAGAAATTACAATGAATCTGTAGATTGCTTTGGGTAGTATAGTCACTTTCACAATATTGATTCTTCCAATCCAAGAACATGGTCTATCTCTCCATCTGTTGGTATCATCTTTAATTACTTTTGTCAGTGTCTTATAGTTTTCTGCATACAGGTCTTTTGTCTCCCTAGGTAGGTTTATTCCTCTGTATTTTATTCTTTTTGTTGCAATGGTAAATGGGAGTGTTTCTATAATTTCTCTTTCAGATTTTTCATCATTGGTGTATAGGAATGCAAGAGATTTCCCTGCATTGATTTTGTATCCTGCAACTTTACCAAATTCATTGATTAGCTCTAGCAGTTTTCTGGTGGCATTTTTAGGATTCTCTATGTATAGTATCATGTCATCTGCAAACAGTGACTGTATTACTTCTTCTTTTCCAATTTATATTCCTTTTATTTCTTTTTCTTCTCTGATTGCCGTAGCTAGGACTTCCAAAATTATGTTGAATAATAGTGGTGAGAGTGGACATCCTTGTCTCATTCCTGATCTTAGAGGAAATGCTTTCAATTTTTCACCATTGAGAATGTTTGCTGTGGGTTTGTCATATATGGCCTTCATTACATTGAGGTACACTCTCTCTATGCCCACTTTCTGGAGAGTTTTTCTCATAAATGGGTGTTAAATTTTGTCAAAAGCTTGTTCTGCATCTATTGAGATGATCATATGGTTTTTATTCTTCAGTTTGTTAATATGGTTTATCACATTGATTGATTTGCATATATTGAAGAATCCTTGCATCCCTGGGATAAATCCCACTTGATCATGGTGTATGATCCTTTTAAAGTGTTGTTGGATTCCAGTTTGCTAGTATTTTGTTGAGGACTTTTGCATCTATATTCATCAGTGATATTGGTCTGTAATTTTCTTTTTTTGTAGTATCTTTGTCTGGTTTTGGTATCAGAGTGATGGTGGCCTCATAGAATGAGTTTGGGAGTGTTCCTTCCTCTGCAATTTTTTGGAAGCGTTTGACGATGGGTGTTAGCTCTTCTCTAAATGTTTGATAGAATTCACCTGTGAAGCCATCTGGTCCTGGACTTTTGTTTGTTGGAAGATTTTTAATCACAGTTTCAATTTCATTACTTGTGATTGGTCTGTTCATATTTTCTGTTCCTTCCTGGTTCAGTCTTGGAAAGTTATACCTTTCTAAGAATTTGTCCATTTCTTCCAGGTTGTCCATTTTATTGGCATAGAGTTGCTTGTAGTAGTCTCTTAGGATGCTTTGTATTTCTGTGGTGTCTGTTGTAACTTCTCCGTTTTCATTTCTTATTTTATTGATTTGAGTCCTCTCCCTCTTTTTCTTGATGAATCTAGCTAATGGCTTATCAATTTTGTTTATCTTCTCAAAGAACCAGCTTTTAGTTTTATTGATCTTTTTGCTATTGTTTTCTTTGTTTCTATTTCATTTATTTCTGCTCTGATCTTTGTGATTTCTTTCCTTCTGCTAACTTTGGGTTTTGTTTGTTCTTCTTTCTCTGGTTCCTTTAGGTGTAAGGTTAGATTGTTTATTTGAGATTTTTCTTGTTTCTTGAGGTAGGCTTATATAGCTATAAACTTCCCTCTTAGAACTGCTTTTGCTGCATCCAATAGGTTTTGGATCCTGTGTTTTCATTGTCATTTGTCTCTAGGTATTTTTTGATTTCCTCTTTGATTTCTTCGGTGATCTCTTGGTTATTTAGTAACATACTGTTTAGCATCCATGTGTTTGTGTTTTTTACATTTTTTTCCCTGTAATTCATTTCTAATCTCATAGCATTGTGGTCAGAAAAGATACCTGATATGATTTCAATTTTCTTAAATTTACTGAGGCTTGATTTGTGACCCAAGATGTGATCTATCCTGGAGAATGTTCCATGCACTCTTGAGAAGAAAGTGTAATCTGCTGTTTTTGGATGGAATGTCCTATAAATATCAATTAAATCTATCTTGTCTGTTGTGTCATTTAAACCTTCTTTTTCCTTATTTATTTTCATTTTGGATGATCTGTTCATTGGTGTAAGGGAGGTGTTAAAGTCTCCAACTATTATATGTTACTGTAGAAGTCCTCTTTTATAACTGTTAGCAGTTGCCTTATGTATTGAGGTGCCTCTATGTTGGGTGCATATATATTTATACTTGTTATGTCTTCTTCTTGGATTGATCCTTTGATCATTATGTAGTGGCCTTTCTTGTCTCTTGTAACATTCTTTATTTTAAAGTCTATTTTACCCGATATGAATATAGCTACTCCAGCTTTCTTTTGATTTCCATTTGCATGGACTATCTTTTTGCATCCCCTCACTTTCAGTCTGTATGTGTCCCTAGGTCTGAAGTGGGTCTCTTGTAGACAGCATATATATGGGTCTTGTTTTTGTATCTATTCAGCGAGCCTGTGTCTTTTGGTTGGAGCACTTAATCCATTCATGTTTAAGGTAATTATCGATATGTATGTTCCTATGACCATTCTCTTAATTGTTTGGGGTTTGTTTTCATATGTCCTTTTCTTCTCTTGTGTTTCCCACTTCGAGATATTCCTTTCACATTTGTTGTAGAACTGGTTTGTTGGTGGTGACTTCTCTTAGCTTTTGCTTGTCTGTAAAGCTTTTGATTTCTCCATCGAATCTGAATGAAATCCTTGCTGGGTAATCTTGGTTGTAGATTCTTCCCTTTCATCACTTTAAGTATATCATGCTACTCCCTCTGGCTTGTAGAGTTTCTGCTGAGAAATCAGCTGTTAACCTTATGGGAGTTCCCTTGTATGTTATTTGTTGTTTTTCCCTTGCTGCTTTCAGTAATTTTTCTTTGTCTTTAATTTTTGCCAACTTGATTACTATGTGTCTCAGAGTGCTTCTCCTTGGGTTTATCCTGTATGGGACTCGCTGCCCTTCCTGGACTTGGGTGGCTATTTCCTTTCCCTTGTTAGGGAAGTTTTAGACTATAATCTCTTCAAATATTTTCTCTGGTCCTTTCTCTCTCTCTCTTCTCCTTCTAGGACCCCATAATGCGAATGTTGTTGCATTTAATGTTGTCCCAGTGGTCTCTTAGGCTGTCTTCATTTCTTTTCATTCTTTTTTCTTTATTCTGTTCCATGGCAATGAATTCCGCCATTCTGTCTTCCAGGTCACTTATCCATTCTTCTGCCTCAGTTGTTCTGCTATTGATTCCTTTTAGTGTAGTTTTCATTTCAGTTATTGTATTTTTCATCTCTGTTCGTTTGCTCTTTAATTCTTCTAGGTCTTCATTAAACATTTCTTGCATCTTCTGGCTCTTTGCCTCCATTCTTTTTCCGATGTCCTGGATCATCTTCACTATCATTATTGTGAATTCTTCTTCTGCAAGGTTGCCTATCTCTACTTCATTTAGTTGTTTTTCTGTGGTTTTATCTTATTCCTTCATCTGGTATATAGCCCTCTGCCTTTTCATCTTGTCTATCTTTCTGTGAATGTGGTTTTTGTTCCACAGGCTGCAGGATTGTTGTTCTTCTATCTTCTGCTGTCTGCCCTCTGGTGGATGAAGCTATTTAAGAGGCTTGATGGGAGGGACTGGTCAACACAATGAGAATCTTCACATAGCCAATGATACGGTAAGATCAGTTCTGGCGTTAGTTTTAAATTAAAAGTAAATTATGTAGGCTCAGTGAACTGATACCCTCTGTTCACATAATTATTTTACAATATGCTACATCGAAGGCAGAGGAGGGAATTACCAATTTATGTTTACTCTTTGCCAGCAAAGAGTACATTACACAAGTCACATCATTTACAATGGCCCTGTGATACAGATGTCATGACTAATACTTATTTTACAATGTACTCATTTGAGATATCATAGACTTTGCTCTTTTCTAATTTTCACCCAGTCTGAATTATTTTAGTGTGAACTAGTTCAATCCTGCTCTGCCAAAAGTTGTGCTACACACTCCTACTTTGGGATTCTGGGATGTAAAAAGTATATTACATGCAGGCTCAGTAGCTATATTTAAAGATAGAGAAACATTATTAACAGACTTATGATAGTGGACACAAACTGAAATACTAGAATTTTTGTTTTTACCTACCTGAATTTTTTTTCTAAAAAATGCTCGCATTGCAAAAAAAAAAAAAAAAATCTGTTTTGCCATTCAGAAGAAATTAATGATAATGGTAATACATAGCAGCTGGTATCACATGTAGAGATGGCCCTGTTTGGGCACATTTCTGTTACCAAAGCTCTGTAAGTCTGCACAAGAATAAACAGTTTAGCAGATAGATGCTCAGAATTTCTAGCTGTGATACTGATCAACTGTGATGTTGACTCCTCAGATTACATCCTCCTGACCAGGGAGAGGGACCACATGGAATTGCTATATTGCTTTCCTGTCTTTGGACATAATTGCTTCTTGTGATTTTTTTCTGCCTTAATCAGGAGCATGACCTACACTCTGCCACACATATAAAATCTCTGTGGTCTAAATCCCTGCTCACCTGGGTCCTTCTATGTGCATTTGGCAATAATCCAAAAGCATTGAGAAATCTTTCTGAAAATATTTCTTCTCAATTGGGTCTCCTCTTACATATATAAGGAAATCATGAAACACCAAATATAATGATTCTAATATTATACATTTGAAGATAATTTTAAATCAGCATATTCTTCCTCAGTCTTTCTATCCAAAGATGATCAGAATATGCAGACACATCCTTCAGTGGAAATAGTAACATGGCTTTTGAAAAAGGATTTGTATGCTTTAAAAAATGTTTATGCAAATAAATTTATTTTTAAGGAAATGTTATTCAGAAGTTTCTTAATAATTTAATGGGCTTTAAAAAGGCAATTTTATAGGTTTAGACCATTACTAATATATATTATATTGGGGAATTTATGTGCACTGCTTTTGGAATAAGCAAAATGCTTCCCTGAGCTTAATATACAGGATAACTAAGGAAAATGTGTAGTGTGTTCAATGTCCTCAATTCTCATGTATTACTTGGGGAGCTTTACCAAGGATTATGAGATATGTAAATCCCTGGGTGGTTTTCCTGTCATTTAAAAACTGTTAAAATTACAGTTATTCAAATGTCATTTTAAAACTCATTCATTTAAATAGTTTTTTGTACCACAAATAAATTGTTCTGTTTAACGAAGCAGCACTTTCAAATGTAATTCATCTTTGCTCTATTGACTCAGAATCAAGTTGATATACTATATTCTCCTGGCAAAAATGTTGACTTGACTTACTTCACTAAACATGTCCTACTTTCATTTCCAAGAAGCTTTAGAAGTATAGTCACTGAATAATAAACATGCGTGAATCTATGGTGAATCCATAGATCTCTTAGTAAATTTTATCTGAAGTAAATATATAATCTATTTGGGTAAAATCTCTGTTTGAAATGAAATCTAGTTCCCTGGCTCTGTGAATTCCAAACTAAATAGTTATTTTGTGAAAAGTTTTTATTTTTTAAAACTACTGCAAGCATACAGTTTCAGAATTTGTGATTTTTTCAACTGACCATAATATGCCAAAAACATATGACTGAGGCTAAGTGACCTGCGGGAGTCCAGCTCCTGCAGGTCCAGGAATACCTGAGGGATGGACAGCGTCGGCGAGGGGAAGTTAAGTCAATCAATAACACTGTGTATGTACAAGCATGATCTCTCTCTACTTTATCTTCTCACAGTCAGATTTATATACCCTAAGTGATTACATCATCA
Organism: Kogia breviceps; assembly: GCF_026419965.1. Classification (NCBI taxonomy): domain Eukaryota; kingdom Metazoa; phylum Chordata; class Mammalia; order Artiodactyla; family Physeteridae; genus Kogia; species Kogia breviceps. The sequence goes on along the minus strand of NC_081324.1, from coordinate 5,833,297 downwards.
GGTGTTTAACTAAAACCTCAGAAGATATTCACAATAGATTGTACCTAATATTTCTAGATGTACTTTTAAAGTAATTCTAAAGGTTCTCGAAACATCATTGTTTTTTCTTAGAGTAGGTTCAATCCGTACTAATAACAAAGCCAAGCTAATATGTAACAAGCCATTAAAAGAAACTATGAAGGAGAAAGTTTCCTAAACTTTCCTATGTGTCCCAGAGGTCCTCATGGACAGGTTTTAACAATGTACCCCTAAATCATCTACAATATATTTCACAATTCAATCTATCACTGTGTTTTTTCTGGGCAAGAAGCTTTGTCTGAATGGACGAGTCAACAATTCCAATGTTGGCAGTCGACTCTGTATGATTAATTTATCATTATACCAGAACCAACAATACCCATAATCATTTATTACTCCCATGTAGGGCCATTGTTTTTTTATTATTGGTGTTTTCCATAGAAACACCCCACATTTCCAGGTTGTTTCTTCTCCCACCAGCAGGGGCTGTTGTTAAAAAGTCCCAATTCGTAGGTTTTGGTTTGGGAGGGGGAAGAGGATGTTTTACACGGTTAAGCTTGGGACAGGGGGCAAATTCCCCATGTACTTTTTCAAGGCAGAAGCACAAAATTACAGAACAGATCAGAAGAGATGTAGTCAGCTTCCTGGGTGCAGCACTGCCCTGCAGCGCTGTCTTGGATTGTTATTCCATGACCCTGTCATGGCACAGAGGCTCCAGGTTGGCTTCCAACAGTGACCTGCATCAGAAATTAGACTGCTGTATATTTTATCCCAGTATATATATATATGTGTGTGTGTATATATATATATATATATATATATATATATATATATATATATATATATTAGAGAAAGGGATACAGAACTTAAACTTTAATATTTACTTCTTAACTGCTGGGTTATTTAACCCAGCGTTAATTTCAGTAAAGATTTTCATGGAAACATCTGACTTTGGTAATTCCATAACTCATATTTTTATTCTCCATTGCCTCTTTATTAGTTCAAGGGGGTTCTTTTTGTTTGTTTGTTTTTAACAGGTAAACATGTGACATCCAAGTCATATTCCTAGGACACTATGCTCAAAGAAATTTCCTCTTGAATTGTGATGGCAAACATTTTTATTACCAAAAAATAAATTGTGCCCTTACAAACTGTGGAGTGAATTAAAGGTTATTTATCTTACCCTTATCCTTCTAATCACATTTCTTATACATGTAAATAGGAGTTGCCTTGCTACCTTTTTCCTTTTTTAAAAATGTATTTTAATAAAATCAGAATATATGGTACATACTATTATTATTATTAATAATGTAATTTGGAATTTTTCTGCATGGGATATTTTTCTATTCTCCATTTATTTATTGATTCAATTGTTTACTTATATCACTGTGAACATATGAATATTGATTTTAGACTTAGGTTTAAAAAACCAACAATGCTCTATAAATTAGTTGCTCTAGTTATCCAGATTTGGCCACTGGAAACCCTTTCAGTTCGCTCCTGTGCTCTTGTGACATTTCTGTCCATGTCTGTGTGTCTGTGGGTGTGTTAAAAGTTCCTTACTTTCTGGCAGGACAAGATGCTCCAGGCTCATGTTATATGTTACCTCTCCAAGTCCTAGAATCATCATTTTCTCCAAAGAGTCTGGGTCCTTTTATTGGAAAATGGTATTAGAAAGCAAGACATGGGCTCTTTTGTGCTTATTGCTACTGGTCTGGAGGGTTGATGTGTGTAGGACCTTACCTGGCAGGGTAAGGAAAAGTGTGTGTATACTAACCCATTTACACACATATCTATAAATCTTTTTATATATAACCATTGATATAGGTATTACACTAAACATGAATCTATCAAATTTGTGAGCATAGTGTTCATAGTTTTTCGGTTTGGTTTGGAGTTTTTCTTTATTTCTTTATTTGAAATCAGCCTTTTAACGTTGCGAGATCAGTAGCAATGACCCCTCTTTTATTTTTGAGATTAGTAATCTGTGCCTTTTCTCTTTTTTTTCCTGGTGAGACTTGTCATAGATCTATCAGTTTGACTGATCTTTTCACAGCCAGCCTTTGGTTTGGATTCTTTGTCTATATTATTTTTTTCCAATTACACAGATTTCAGCTCTAAATTTACCTTCTTTGTTATGCTTACTTTAGGCTTAAATTGCATTTCAGTCTCTAGTTTGCTAAGGGAGACACATTTTTGATTTGAGATATCTTGTTTTCTAATAGATGCACTTAATGGTATACATTTTCTTACCCTGCAAGAACTATGGGAGGGTCAGTCTCGGCTTCATGGTGAGAATCCGGAGGGGTTCAAGGAGGTAAAATGCAGAAAAGCGTTGAGGCCACCCTAAGACCAGCTAGGATACCTACCAGCGATTGCCAAAATTCTGTAATCAAAACTGCTACGTGCTTTGACCTTTGATACAAAATGCCATCAGTCCCACTCTTAATTCCTGCTGAGATTTCCCCAGGTCTCCCCTGATTTGATGAATCCATCTGTTCTACAGGTATGTGATCTTTCTCACTACTGTATGAGCCAAAATATACACTGTCTCTTTTATAACAGAAAAATCAACCATCAGTAAAGAAATTCCACACCCACTGCTGTTCTGTCTGCTTGCTGATGACTAGACCTTCTTTTTTGTTCTCTTACATTCTCCCTTGCCTTTGCACTCACATATATCTCAGCTCTTTCTGAGTTAAAATAATCAACAGTGGCACTCTTTTGTGCCTCTATGTGCTCTTGGAGAATATGTGAATTCTCATTTATCCTGTCAAGGGTTTTGCATTTGACTAAGTGAATGAATCACTGGCAGCAACATTTCTTTCTGTTTGTTTTCCCTCTTTCTTTTTTATTGCCTGATGTATACTAAGCTCAGTAGTATACTGTTCATTATTATGCCTACTGTATTAGCAACAATGATATGGATAACAGACTCAGGAGTATCTGTTCATTTTATGCTTCATTCAGTAGGTTATAGACTTGTTGGTAGATTTGTGCTGCTTAAAAATCCTCCCATGGTTTCTGAGCTTGTATTATACAGCAAAGTATTATGAGAAATGCCTTGTTGGAAGAATGTAATTGAATTTTCATTTACTTGCTTTCCTTGGAAGTGGATACATTAAAAGCAAATATTCACACCTATTTTGAATGCTGAAGACACAGTTTTGGGCTAAGTCTCGGAGGCTGAAAAGCAATTGAAGATAAAAGCAGAATTGTGGATTGTGCACGAAGGATCACTCTATCACACATGTGATTTGACTAAATCTCAGATGGTTTCTAGAATGAAATCCTTACTGGAAAAAAATGTCCAAAAGTATCCTCTTATTCCATAGGCTTACAGTCTTAAATGTCTAGAAAGCATCACACAAATATACTACAAAGAAACATCAGTTACATAGGGCATGACATATCAAATCAAAACACCAAACTGACTTAATCTTCTTTATTATCCTGAGAATGCCCTCAGAGGTGAGCAACACATATCACCAGGTGGGAAACATGCCTTTAACTTGTCTTATACCACTAGTTTGACCTTATGAGTTTGTAGGGGGACCTGTTGAATATACTTTTAACTTTTAAACACTATATATAATATATATATATTATATATATATTATAAATACTGAAAAGTATAGCAGTTTTAAAATGATAGCCATTTTTCTCTTTTATCTTTTTTTTTCCTTTTCTCAGCATCCAAGAAAAAATTTTAAACAAAATGTTAACATTTCTGTCATTGTTACTTTGGAGTCTTTATCGATTGATTGTATTAATGTAGTAATCAGGATAGGCTACTTTATGCTACAAAACCAAATAATGCCCAAATCTCAGTTAGCTTAACACAAAAACGTATGCTTCTTTTTTCTTTCTTTTATTTTCTATTTTTGTTGTTTGTTTGATTCTCAGAGAACTAAGCTGTGGAGGTTCCATCCTGACATATGCTTTTGTGTTTGAGGTAAGGGGAGAGGGGAGAGTACAGGACGAATCAGTTTTGGCTCTTAATTGCCTCTGTCTAAATGTGAAACCTGCCACTTTTGCTCATATTTCTTTGGCCAAAGGTAGTTGTGGCCTCAGCTGACTTCAGGGATGCAATGAGGGGGAGATTCAATCCTACCACATGTCTAAAGGAGTAAAGATGAAATATTGGTGAACAGCTCAGTGACTACTATGTTTGTGTAACTTGAAAAGAAACAAATGAAAGCACCTTGATTATTTTGTCAATTTTCATGACCTCTCTAGTGAAGGAGAAAATTGAAAAAAAAAAGAATACAGTTTTACTACTGAAAAGACCTACCGCCATCCCCAAGTGCCACCGGAACCAAGTGGTTTTAGAGATTCAGAGCAGAGATTTTTATGCTTAATACACTTGTAAGGTTGCTCATGAGACAAAGTTCCGTGGAAGCTCTGCAATCCCAACAGGAACAGGCAGACCTACCCAGTTTTCCCACCTTCTCTGATGAGTGCAAAGGCTCCATCTCTACACCATCTCTCCTGAGGTCAAACCATCTTAACCCCATCTTTCCCCAGTATCTTAGCCCAGGCTCCTCATGATCTGTGTTTATTACCCTAATGTGCAAATATTCAGTTGTTTTGTTTTCTAAAGGCAGTGCCGCTTTCAGCAATTATCTATTTTTAAATCTTTTATCCATAATTGAAATTTTCTTGATTTCTTCCGTGACCTACCCTTCATATATAACTTCCCTATTTATGGTAGCTTACTGCTTTATTCAGCAAATCAACACAATTTTAAATATTTAACTATCTGTGTGGTAATGGTTTAAATTTTGAAATTCCTCTGTGCCTAATAAGTGGTAAATATCTGAAAAAAAAGAGTGTTAAAATTCTGGTTTAATTATCTAATGATTGAGATGAATTAATTCCTATGTCTGTTATTTTATTTACTTTTATGGAAATTTAGAAGTTATAGCACAATTTTAATTTTACTCATTAGAGATGATCAAAGGCAGGGTGCATATTTCATTAAAAATAACATGAGCTCTACAATTTAAAAAATTTAGATTTAAATTCCCGATTGATAAGTTAGTCTCCTGAACAAATTTACCCTCTGTGACCTTAAGCAAATCATAAAAATGTTCTGACCTCAATTTTCTCGTATGAAAAATAAAACGATGATTTCTAACACACAATGAGGGAGAACACAACATGAAATTCAAAAATGGAAAGAACAAACACCACCATGTCTGAACCATAGTAGACATAAATAAATGCTACTTTTATTTTCTTCATTTTCTTTCTGGTATTTTAACAAAAATAGCTTGATATAATAAGCAAAGAAAATTTGAGGTTGCCTCACTGTAGCATATTAAGAAAGGCACTTGTTCTCATGTCCCTCTCAGAAAACAAACCACCCACAGCAAAAACCTCCACAAGTTCATTCCTTTTGAAATCCTAAAGAAGGAAGAGGAGGAGGGAGAATGCAAGATGGAGGGGAGGGAGAGGAGGACAAGGAGAAGAAAGAAGAATTGAGACATAGAAAACAAACACCAGGGAAAGGTGGGGTGCAGGGATAAATTAGGAATTGGGGAATAACATATATACACTACTAAACATAAAACAGATAAACAACAAGGACTTACTGTATAGAACAGGGAACTATACTGTACTCAGTAGTTTGAATAACCTATATGGGAAAAGAATCTGAGAAAGAATATATATATACGTATAACTGAATCACTTTGCTGTACACCTTTAACACAACACTGTAAATCAACTATACTTCAATTTAAAAAAATAATTTATAAAATGGACAGTACGTGTCTCGTAGCCATTTTTAAAGGGATTTAGAAATCACTAAATGGTCTGTGCTCTCTAAATATAGGATAACTATCGTTTTGTATAATTATATAGTCTTTAGCTTATCAGCCCCCAAACTTTGGAGTAAACTTAAGTTCATTTCTCTGATTTATCCCTCCATGATGGTGCTGAATTCTGAAGGTAAGAAACAGCAGCTGCAGTATTCATCAGTGCTTCAGGCAGAGTTGGAATTATGTGAAGTTGGAACAGCAGTGAGTGTAAATAAATCCAGTTGTCCTAGTGGGTTTTATGGTAACTTAAATTAAAATCAGCTCTATTCCAGATGGGCCATCCAAAGGAACTTGATTTCCAAGTCTCATGCTGAAAATAAATCATTGTTCTAGAGAGATGATTGCTATTTACATATTGTGTTCTTCTTAGCACCTCCATCTAGGCAAAGCACTCACGGACATGAGAAGCAACAGTCTGGATAATTACCCAGCTGATTTAGGCTACTGTCCCAATTTTAGAGTTAGGTAGGTATTCATTATAGTTTTCCTGATACTTTCATCTAATAACTAAATTTACTTACTCTACAAATTAGCATATTTCAAGGTGCTTAGCACATTTTCAGGTGACATTAAATATTTTTAAAACATTTAAAACTGAAAGTCCCTTACAAAAAATCTCTCTGAAATATTAGCACAAAATTATTTACCCAGTTCACATTTTGCAAATTGAAATTCATTTTGTACTTAATTACTCCCAAAACACACAACTTATAGAACTAGGTTTGAAAGCCATATTCTTTGTGTATTTTCACTGAGATGGAACTCTTTGCTAGTATAAGGTTTTAATTGTTGGCACTTTTGAAAAGCACCAACTTTGAAAGATGCCTTTGCCCCTGTTTTTCAATGATTTATTCTTATATAATCACATGGAGAACTCAGGGAAATAGGAACCCAGTGAATATTGAAACATGGAAAACGTATATAGCAATGTTTACTGAGCAACTCTTTTGTATTAGGCTCAGTGCTGGTGAGTTAGAAAGTGACAAAACTATAATAAAATATGATGAGTGATTTTTTCCACTAATAATATAGAAACCTCTTGCTATATTAATGTATAAAACAGTTGAAACAATGAGAAATTGTTAGTGATGTCCTTGTGATATTTTTCTGTGATAAAGATATCAAATATTAGGTAAGTCAAATGGTTTTTCTCCCCATTCATCTCTATTCGATGTTAAAAACTGCAAAAATTATATACAAAACATGACAAAATAAATGCAAAACCAATATTTTGTTATGTTTCTATCTGCAGAAGTAACTCATATTTACACTAGCTTCATCCTTAGTGTGATTCTTATTTAAGATACAAATCATTTATGAATCTCTTTTCTAAAAGGGCAAAGTAATATATAATAATATAGCACTTTCAAAACATTTAACATAATTCATATTTTTTTCATTTAATGATAAGAACTATTCTAAACCTACCTCTTTATTTCTATTATAGCTTTGTTAAATAAAGGAAACATTTACTCTGGCATTGTTTGTTCAATATGTCATGTAACTATAAAATTGAGTAAGAAAAAATTATAGCAATTTAATTTATTATAGCTTATTACTTTTCAAAGACTTAAATAGTTGCATATTAGTCTTTTATAATCTCAAAGCAAATTTTTAAATACTAATGTTTTTTCAAATTTTATTTGTATCAACTCCTAGCTAATAGTCAATAGAATTATTAAGGCATTATTTCTTCTATTTCCTATAACCCACCTGAGTCCCAAAATGTAAAGATATACTATTTTAATAAATAAACTAAATGTCATTCACTATGATTGGATAAAAATATTTCTTATTTACATATTAATATTTTACAATTTTCTGTAGCTTTACTTATTTTTATATTCCTTCTTATGGTTATAGCTAACCCTTGTCCTGAAGTTGTTACAACTGACTGAAGACTTAGAAAGTAAAACTACAGAATGAATTATTTTTCATTTTGCCAATGAGGCCACCATAAAAAAAAAAAAAAGTGTCACTAAATATCTTTGTCTGTGTACCCCAGAAACAGAATCTGGGCCAAAGGCTTAAGCCTGACAATCTTATTATAGAATTCAATTCTAAGAAAATGAAAGTGAGTAAAAAGACGAATTAGGAAAGCAAAGGAGAGAGAATCAATAACATACTTTATTGTTCATCCTATTCCATCTACTGACCTTCTGAACTGACTGCAGCATGCATATTACCTTCTTCCTGTAATTACCCTAGCATTTGTTTCTCTGTCAAAATTTTCCAATCCTGGCGATTTATCTTCTGCAATGTTACCTAAAAAATCATCTGAAAATAAAATTTTAAAAATAAAGCTTTATTTTAACTCCTGGCCAGAGGGAGTAACACAGATCAAAATGATCCTCCTACTGAAACTGCTAAAAAAGAAGGAAAAAAAATACTAACAAAATATTTTTTTTTAATTGATGCAAACTTTGGATCTCAGCAGTGTAGGAAAGCAATTCCTGAGAAATAGTTACAAAACATGTGAGTCCTAAAATTGCCCAAATTACTGCCCCAAACAGGTATCCAGGCCACTGGACAGGCACAGAGAACCCCAGGAGGATCTTGCATTGGCTTGCAGTCAAGGAGTGAAAGCTGTTATTCTAAGGAGCCAAGGTGGCTGGATTTTGGAGGGACAAGAACCAGAGAGGTGAGACCTGCAGAGACAAAGAGAGATAGTCAAACAGACAGACAGAACGAGAGGCAGAGATCACTCTGGAGTTCTGCTGAGGTCCTTCTTGGGTCTTCAGCCACAAACTGACCAGATCATGCATGTGAAGGAACTACCCAGGGTCTGAAAAGTAACCACTGAAAGGAATTACAGGTAATACTCTCTAAAGCTCCAAAAGGACCAGGAAGAGTTTGTATCCCCCGTGGTCAGAGTGGAGAACTTCATATCCTTCAGAGTGTAGAGCAGAGTGCTAAGAAGGATACTGATTCCCGGGGATTCTAAAAGCCAGAGAAATACAAGCCACGATAAGAACAAAACCATCAGTAGAGACAGAACTATATGTGACAGAGGTGATAGAATGAGTAGACAGGGGCTTAAAAACTTCTATTTTACGTACACTCCTTATGTTCAAAAAGGTAGAGAAAAGAATTGAAAGATATAAGAGAGATAAAAATGTAACTTCTAGAGATGACTGCAGCAATGGCTGAGTTAAAAAAAAAATGCACCACGTGGGATCAGCAACAAATTAAATACTGCAGAAGGAACTTGAAGAGACAAAAACAGAAGTAGAGAAAGGAAATGACATAAAAAACAAACCAGAAACAAACAAAAAGTTTACCAGGAGAAGAGATTAGGAGAGCATGAAAAAGCTACGGGACAGTTTTAAGTGGTCAAGTATCTGTGAGAGTGGTATGCACATGAGGGAGAAGAAGAGAACAGAGGGAGAAGAAATGCTTGAAGAAATCACGGCTACAATTTTACAGCTTTGATGAATAGTAGGAACGCTGAACAAAGAAACTCAGTGAAACAACATAAAACGTAAAGAAAACAATATTAAAGCATATATGATAATCAACTGCATTAAAGTCATGATAAAAGCAGATTAAAATGGCCAGAAAGAAAACATTATATACAGAAAAACAAAGATGAGACAGAGAGATCAGGTTTCTATTCTGACACAATGCAACCTAGACAACAGTGGATTATTATCTTGAAAACACTGCCAAACAGCTATAGCAACAAAAATACCAAAAAAAACCAAAACCTTCAAATTAGAAATCTATATAAACAAAAGCAACATGCAAAAGCTAAAACCATTCATCACAAGAAGACTTGCGCTACAGTCACTGTGAAAGGACCTCCTCCAGGAAGAAGGAAATGATACTTGGAATTTAAGACACCTTAAATTGTAAATATAAATGTATATATAACTTTTCCTCTTTTTATTATCTTTAAATATATTTAGCCATTTTGATCAAACTCAGTAAGAATAATAATCACATTAAATGTACATGGTACCATATAAAAGATTGTCAGATTGGATAGATAAACAAGAACCAAATATATACTGCCTAAAGAAAACGACTTTAATGTAAATACACAACATAATGTAAATACACAGAATGTTTAGAAGTAAATGAATGGGATAAATGCCATGTTATGACTAAGCCCAGGAACATTTAGTGGTTATATTAATATCAGACTAAGTAAATTCCATATCAAATGCTATTACCGGGAATAAAGAGGGCATTTTCACAATGATCAAGGGTTAATTCATCAAAATGATATAATAATCCCAAATATTTATGCACCTAATAAAAGAGCTTCAAAATAAATGAAGGAAAATCTTATAGAACTGTAAGGAGACACAGGCAAATCTACAATTATAGTCAGAGTAATTGGTAGAAGCAAGCTGGTGGGTAATCAGCAAGGACACAGTTGACTTGGACAACACAGTCAATTTGAACTAATTGACATTTCCGGAAAACTTCCCCCACAAGAGCAGAATACAGCTTCTTTGCCACATCCACCTCTAATTGGATTACCATTTTACCAAATTTCCAGGAAACACCAATAAAGTGCTTGGCAAAGACTGATTTCAGTCAGTGTTGAGTAAATGAATAATTAATGAATGAGTATATCTGTATATTTCCATTCTATCAGATGACATTTAATATAAAATTTAATGTAAAACTGTGGCTAGTAATAGGAAATATGGTAATATACTTTCTGAATGCAGAGTATATGCACAAGAATTTATATAGATATATATATAGTATTTAGGAAGAATTCAAGTTTAGGTATGTAGTCTAATATTTAACGAGAGGACTGCATTTGATAAAACACCCTCAGTGTTTGCCTGTAATCATTGTAACAGGGACAGCTGAGGTCTTCAGCTCCAGAATGAAGAAGGCTCTCACAAAGGACAATAGCTGCTCCCTTTTGTTTTGTGGAAAAATAATATTTCCAACACCTTTTGTGTAAAATGTTACTTTCGAAGTACAACCGACACTCTTAAAATATTGTTTGGGAACTGAGATGATACCTAGGGCTATAAATTGTTCTCCTCACTTGTCATTCCTTATCACAATTTGTAAAATCAGAATAAAACAGATTGTTTATTGTTTTAAAATATAATTATTATAACTCCTATCTCCTATATATGAACAGAATTAAAAAACAAACACACATGGAGTTTGGTGTCAGGTGGAACCAATTTTCATGTTCCTCGGTATATTAGTTGTGTGAACATGCTTATGCTACTTTTCACCTCAAGTGCACAAAGAACACTCTTCTATCCTGCACCATTCGGCTATGATGTGGGCGCTACCTCTCTCCATAAGTCAGGGGATAATGCAGGAAACAGAAAACACGCAAGGTATTTCAATCAGTAAGAGATTTAGTACAGGGTATAAGAGCTTGTAAAATCATTGGAACTGTTGGGAAAAAAGAGCTGGTTGACTAGCCCTCAAGGTGAATCACTGAGCAACACTGGCCCACTTTTTCTACTGAAATGTTTCTATGGGATTTGCTGCAGGAAATCATGATGATGCAAGACAGCAGCAACAGCTAGAACTGCAGAAAGATCGTCCCTGCCTAACAGAAACCTGCACAAAATCACCTAGAAACCAGGCCAGTTATTCATCTAGCAACCGACTTAAAAGGGAATATGTCATATATCTAGCTATAGCTCTGATACTGCAGGAGACAAAAAAAATTGGAGGCGGGCATCAACAAGAACTCCTTCGCAGTATTTTTGTTTTTTCACAAACTAACCATGGAGCTTTTACAGTTCACCTTAGTTTAATTCATTTTATTTTTTTTAGTCAAACTGAATCAGGCTTTCACTCAGCATGACCTTTAAACTGATGTAGTCAATGTCTTTAATAATGATGAGACACAACCCTTAGTGTTTTTTCTAATTAACATATAATATTGTATTAGTTTCAGCTGCACAGCATAGTGATTCTATGTTTCTATACATTATGAAATGATCACAGTAAGACCAGTTACTGCCATCACTGTAAGAAGTTGTTTCAATGTTATAAACTCTAGTCCCTCTGCGTACATTGCATCCAAGTTTAAACCTCCACAGCGCTCCTCAGTTTTTAATTCCAGGCTGAGTTATCCCAGCTGCCCAATTTTGGACATTTAAAAGACCTCAACAAAACCAAGAAACAAGTCATTGAACTGTACTACCAGCATTTCCTGATTGGCAAACTTAAGAACATATTCCATAACCTCTAAAAACACACATTTTTCTCATAGCACAATTTCTCTTTAATGCGGTATAAGATGAATGCTTAATGAGCCCAAACATCTTCTAAAGTTTTCTTAATTAAGCCAAGGCTGGAGTCTCAGGCAAAGTGGGTTGTGTTTGTATTTCAAGGACATGATAAAAGTTAACCTCAAGCTTTCTTCTACGTATATATTGTTCTCGTGTAGAGAACATGTATTTGTTCATGTATCTGTTCTCTCCTACATATATTTTTTGGTCAGAATTCTGAAAACAGTATTTTATCAAGTTTCTCTAAATGTATGTGCAAAAAGAACCAGTTTTGGCATTTCATAAAGAGTTTGATCTTAACCATTTTTTTCCAGAGTCTAAAGAATACAGTTGTCATACATTGTTTAAAAAAGTATCTTTTTTTTTCTTTAGTCATAATCTCATAGCTAAAATTTTTCTAATCACACAATGGAATATACACTCACACACCAGAAGACAGAATTGTCACAGATCCTCCAAGAGGATGACCCATACAAGGTCCCGAACAAATACTTCCCTAACACAAAGGGCCCTCGACGTCAGACACACGTCAGAACCAATTGGCAAAATGCCCAAATAACGCTTCATGCTCACAAGAGGTTTGGCCAGTGGACTTACCTGGTCTTGGATCTTCCAGATGCATGTTTCCGTTCCACCAATGAAAAGCATTCCTTGGCAGCCAGGGGAGAAACAGGGAGGGTCCCCAAAACAAATGGCTTCAGCAGCTGCTAAGTCTGTTCCCCCAAACCCCCTCTGGGGGCCAGCGAGCCACAAGTAGCGGACTCCTCGCAGCCGTCCTAAGCGTGTGGTCACGGCCACGGCTCCGCTGGGGGAAAACCCGGAAGCCAGATGTCGCGAGAACTCAGCCGCCCGCTCTGGGGCAGGGGTGCTCGCCGCTCTGAGGCCCATAAGGAGGCGAGGTTCAGGGAAAGGAAAATTTGCTTTATTTCAGAGGCCAGCAACCAGGAGGTTTCGCAGGGGGACGGGCAGACTTTTGTACAAAGGCTGACTCCCCCCAACTGACAATCACGGGGCAAGAGCTTTCATAGATGGAGGGAGGGGCTACATGCGGAGACAGCACAGTCAGCTCGGACAGTCATCTCGAGATTGTTCATGCGGTGGTCTGGTCATTGTCGCTTGATTGTTTTAAGCACAGTTAGTCTTTAGTTGCAGAGTCAGTTTGTTCCCGTGTTTTTGAGGCCAGGTCTCAGAATTCTGGAGGCTTACGTCATGGCTACAATTTGGTCATCATGTAGTTAACTTCTTCCACCTGGTGGGGCTTTCAGTATCTAAAGGACAGTTCACAGGAGATGGTTCAGAATATTATCTAGAGCCCTTGAGGAGGAACTAAAGGTCCTTGACTGTGCTTAATGACTACACTAGTATTATTTAGTCTTGTTGGACTGTTTTCCTTTGTTTCTGCATTTTCTCACTTCTCGGATTAAACTTATTCTTTGGCTAAGGTTTTTCCACAGACAAAAGGCGGGCTGAGCACATGGGGGGCAAGGACCGTAGGGTCCTGCTCCGTTTCAATAACAGGTAACCAAATTCCATTGGAAGAATATGGCTTTTCACCTAAAACCAAATGCAAATTTAACTATCTGCTAAAAGAAAGGACAGTTTAGTTATTTGGCAAATACAGTTACAGTCAAATTCATGAACTTCACATCCTTTCTCAAATATATTGTCAATAGGCAGCGCCAGTTTTCTATAAACAGTGGGTAAAGGAAATGACACCAGTGGAAAGAAGCACTGGGATGTACGTGTGGCCGGATGTGCTGTTTCATTAAATGGTGTTTGTACCAATGGGGGCTAGACTGCCTAGGTGAACAACGATTTCACTTACTTACGCTTTTCTTCTCTTTGATCCAAAAGGAAAGGACAAAGCTGAGAACCACAGAGGAAGAACGAAATGGATACACTGACTAAATAAAAATGTATCTGAAGCCTCCTTCATGACTTTAGCCAGACAATGGGAATGTCCTATATATGACAGCTAGATAATGAAGAAGCCAGCTCTTACTAAAAAAGCTTACAAGATTCCAGCAAAAACTCACATTGTGATCAGCAGGATGCCTAGAAGATATCACCTTGACAGTCAGTAAACACAGGTGTTTGTGTAAAATCAAACCACAGCAAAAAAGTTCATCACTTAAAGTTCAAAATTACCAGTTTTGCTTAAAGAAATGCAGTTTGATACGGATAGTTTAGGTTCCAGAAAACAGGTTTTGATCCCATTTGTATTTAATCCAAAGCAACACAATACAAATGAGCATGAATGTCATTTTCTGGTGGTGGGCACAGATGATGTTTTGTTCTGTTGTATAGTTTTGCTCACATCAGTGAAATTTCATAAGAAAAGGAGTTCCTGTATTTCTTACCCACTTAGGATACTGATAAAACGCATCAGGCTTTATGCTGAAAGAATCAAGAATTGAAGGTGGGTTTTCAAGTAAAAATTTGAGTCCTAGCTGTACTATTATCTCTTCTGACTAGGAGTTCTGCTTGCCCTGAGTGCAGCAAGGTGCACCCTTGAACACTTAACACTGGACATCACAAGCTACCTGATTACAGATGTTCTTAGTAACTATTTTTGCATTAAATTTTGACCTAGCTGTATGAAAATGTTCTTAGGCTTCAAAATGTATTTTCTATTCACCTCCAGAGCAAAATGATAAAAACATTAGCCTTTGAAAATTTTACCATCTGAAATGGAGATAATTGTGCAGGGAATATGACGATGCCAGGGAATAGGAGGCCACATCTGGTGATTCAGTGCTTTGCTTGCTTCTGATAAAGGCGGAGATAGAAAAGAAAAAAAATAAATAATGTACTAACAGTTTGAGCAGGCATGAAGGGAGATTTAGCAGTGATGAGAAGGTGCAGACATTTCTCCTATGAACTCAGAATATTCAAGGGACTATATTGCTATTACATAGAGAAACATTATCAAAATATTCACTTTTAGGGCTTCCCTGGTGGCGCAGTGGTTGGGAGTCCACCTGCCGATGCAGGGGACACGGGTTCGTGCCCCGGTCCGGGAAGACCCCACGTGCCGCAGAGCGGCTGGGCCCGTGAGCCGTGCCCGCTGAGCCTGCACGTCCAGAGCCTGTGCCCCGCAACGGGAGAGGCCACAGCGGGGAGAGGCCCGCGTACCGCAAAAAAAAAAAATATATATATATATATATATATATATATATATATTCACTTTTAGCAGAAAGCAGTGAAGAGAATAGTAACAGAATTTACCACCAGGAATAGATAAACTTCTCTCCACATCTATCCTGTCATTAAAGTGAATGGGTATGCTCATGGAAAGGATGCCTTTCTAAAAAACTCAATATTTTAGTTGCACAATGATCTCTTTTTTGAAGATTTTGAAGGGTGTTTGGTACCAATGGCATATAATATATATACTCTGAACACTGCAGATATACATGTTATTTGAAGAGCAATGTTTTAAGATTTTTATGTTTATTATTACCCAGTCATGTTCACATTTGATAGCTTCAGTCATTCTCTAACCATCATCGTATCTTAGGCTGCCAGGGAATTCCCAGCACACTGGAGGTAATGGTACCACATCAGTTCCCTTTCTCCCCCTGCTTCAGTGTTTCAGTTCCACCCTATTTTTGAGCCTTACTAAGGCTCCAGTCTGGGGAAAGCCAGGGGGATAGGTTGTCATGTATGTTGGTTTGAAGATCAAGGATGTTCTTTACATACATTACTGATATTATTAAGCAGAACTTTTATGAAGTACTCATTTTTAAAATTAATTTTATATTTAAGGGAGTTTCAGCTTTATAGAAAAAAAATTGAGAAAATAGTACAGAGTTTTAACATATGCTGTACACTGTCTCCCCTATTGTTAATACCTTAAATCAGTACAGTACACTTGTTACAATTAATGGAACAATATTGATACATTATTATAAGCCAAAGTTCATAGTTTATTCACTTTTCCATAGTTTTTACCTACTGCTCTTTTTCTCTTCCCACCCAGGACGCCATCTGAGATACCACATTACATTGATTCATCTTGTCTCCTTAGGCTCTTCTTGGCTGTGACAGTTTCTAAGATTTTTATTGTTTTAGATGACACTGACAGTTTTGAAGAGTACTGGTCAGGTGTTTTGTAGGATGTCCTTCTACTGAAATTTGTCTGATTTTTTTTCCATGATTCGATTGGGTTATGGGCTTTGGCAAGGGAGATCATAAAGTGTCAATTTCACCCCATTGTATCAAGGGTACATGCTGTCAGCATGAGTTATTGCTGTTGATGTGGACCTTGGTCACCTGGCTGAGGTCTTATTCGCCAGTTTCCTGCACTCTACATTACTTTCCCCAACCTGCCCCTTTCTATATCATAATTTTGGAAGCCCTAGACTTGAGGAGTAGGAAGTGATGGTCTACCTTCATGAGGGCAGAGTAACTACATAAATTATTGGGAATTTTGTCTGCATAGGAAGCTTGTTCTCCTTCATTAATTAATGTATTCAATCAGTTATTTATATCATTCTAGTCTTGTAGAAATATTTTGTGTGTTTGGGGTTATAACCCAAAGCTACTTTATTTAGTTTGTGGTTAAAGTTGTTCTAGATTTGGCCATTGGGAGCTCTTTCAACTGGCTTTGGTGACGTTTGACATATATCCATCAGCGTGTGTGTGTGTGTGTGTGTGTGTGTGTGTGTGTGTGTGTGTGTGTGTGTGTTCACACTTCCTTTCTGAAAGTGTAAGACGCTTTGGGTGAGTCACTTAACTTTCCTGCCCCAGGCCTAGAATCAGGCATGATTCTAAGGAACTCTGGACATTTTATTGCTTTACTGTTGATCTATTCACCTGCGAAGAGAATCTTGAGCTTCTGTTTGTTTGACATTATGAGTAAAGCTACTATAAACATTACTGTGCAGATATTTTTGTGGACACAAATTTTCAGATCCTTTGGATAAACATCCAGAAGCACGTTTGCTGGATCATAGGATAAGACTATGTTTAGTTTGCTAAGAAACTGCCAAACTGTGCCCCCTCCCCGGTGAGTGTACTGTTTTGCCTTCCCGTCAGTAATGAATGAGATTTTGTGTTCTTCTGTATACTCACCAGCAGTTGATATTATCATTTTCTTGGATTTAGCCATTCTAACAGGTACACAGTATCTTATCATGATTTTGATAAATTATTTTAAGATAGCATTTGTTCCCTTTTATTATTTGAATTTAGAAAAGCAAACAAATTGTTTCGATATCAGCTCCTTTGTATCAATAGGCAAGAAAAAATGTTGTATAAGAGGTGAAGAATTTGGATTTTTACCTGTGAAAGTGTTTCTGTTTGTAACATATACCACATATTGAACTTGGCCAAGTCTTAGAAATTAAAGAAGAAAGAACACAAATGGTGGGAGATGTTTCTAGCTACATTCTATAAGCTGGTTTCAAGATCTCAGTTTTCTGCGGTAACAGCTTTTGATGCAGAGTAAGTTGAAACACACCTTAGGTAATAAAAATAACACAGGTGAGCATATTTTTAATCTCAAGTATATGATCATTCCTTACTCTTATAGCCATCTGTACAATTCACTCTTTGCCTTCTGGTATCTGGTATCTTATTTAAATAGGGATTTATGAATTCAACATATTTAAAGTTTTTTTGTTTTTTTTTCAGCAACAGAGACATCAGTGGTTTAATGAATGGGGGAGTTTACATGTCTGAGGGAAGCCTGGAGTGACACCCCACTGTGTCTAAAGTATTTTTATTCAGGTGACATAATTTAGATGACAAATTAATGCAGGACAATTTCTCTAAACAATATTTTCTTAGAAGACCTGGTAAATCCCAAGCAGATCGTTATCTAATTCAGTGGAATATGAAATGGAATATACTTTACTTGATTTGCTCTTAATGTAAGAGCTAGTAAACCTTTGCTCTCTCATTGCTTCCTCATAAATGTTTTTAAAAAATGTGTGGTATCAACCTGCTTCTGATTCTTTACAGGCTAAAATAATGACGATATTGTATACATTTTGCCTGTAGCACTTGTTTTTCTTTGGAAAGGAATTAAATAATTTAAGAGAGAGGACAATTATTTTGCTAAATACCAATACAACCTTTTTCTAATAGATTCAATTGTATAAGAAATCCTTTGACTATATTCTATCTCTCTGTCTACTGGCCTGGAGAGAGACATATATAATGGAATGAAGATACAAAATACAATATCCAACAACAAATTTGTTCTTTTGGTCCAGTAGGTATTAGGTGAAAGTAAAATAGCTATGTGAGATAAAAATAAGAACGACTTTTGCAAAAATACTTTCAGTTGAACCAAAAGAAAAGAACTTTTAATTGTAGGCTTTGACAGGATGAGGAAAAACAGTGACAGTGTGTGTACTGATATCATCGCTATACCATAGTCAAACATTTTAAAAGTTCTCAATAATAACACAGTGTTCCTCCCTGTTTTAATCTCTTCGTCCATCTGTTTTCACCTTAATATAGTATAATACTTATCCCGTAGTATATTTGCTGTTAAATTTATTCCTTCCCAACTAGATGTGAGATACTTTGAGAGAAAGAGTTCTGTCATATTAATCTTTTTATTTCTAGCATTCAGCATAAAGATGAGCATAAATTATACACTCAATACATGTTTGTTGGACTTGGGTTTAAACTGAATTTAAAAGGAAGGATACTGTGGAAGTCAGATTTATATGAAATTGCCAGTGTTGTTATTGAACACACTGAGTATATACTAGCCATATTTATATTTGACATTTAGTAGCATCATACAACCATATCATTCCAGAAGGCAGTTTTATGACATAAAAAGCATGACTCACCACAAAACCTTAATAGAGAGATCAAACAGAGGAAATTCCAAATCCCCAGAATAAGTTGCTTTCTAGGATCTGCTAGAGAACTGTTCATTTTTGTATTTACTCTATCATAAAACACCTTAATTTCAATTTCAATTGTTTAATTAATTGGAAGATTTCATAGAAAAGTTTCCTAAGTCTCCACAAACTTTCAGTTCTTTCCTGCAAATGAAGATAGTAGGATTTCGCAAAATGTCAAGTGAAGAAAATATAACAGG
The DNA here is from genome assembly GCF_026419965.1 of Kogia breviceps. Taxonomy (NCBI): domain Eukaryota; kingdom Metazoa; phylum Chordata; class Mammalia; order Artiodactyla; family Physeteridae; genus Kogia; species Kogia breviceps. Next base: position 5,814,158 of record NC_081324.1, on the reverse strand, counting down.
ACTAACAGTTCTTAGAGAACAGTGTTACAGAATATCTACTTATTATTCTCAGAATTCTCTTCCTGGAGAATGTCAGTTAAAGTCTATATTTGACTGCAGCAGCAATGAAGAAGACCTAGGGTCCTGATGATAAAATATATATATATTTTTTAATATATATTTTAATATATATATTTTTTTAATTTTTAAAATCATTTAACAAAAATAAGGAATTTCAAAACTTGTCTTCTGTGATCTTTCTGTATTACACAGTTAAGGCTAATGAAAATAAAAACTTTCAGTTGGACTATATCTGGATTTCAACTAGAGGATGGACAGTATGGGACTGTGCATAGACCTAGGGACAAAATTGCCGTGTTTATTCATTTTATTATAATACTTGTTTACTTCTATTTTTTAGAGCAGGGTTTAAATTTGATAATATTTATCAAAATCTGTTTAATAAATATGTATAAATTAATATGGGGAAGTTAGACAAAAGAAATAATGTTTCATTACATTATTTATCATGGCTCTATAATATCAAGTTGTCTGAAATGCAATGATAGAGTTATGATTTCATCATTAAGATGTAACATGTAGGTTGAAAAACCTTTTTTTTAAATTTTTAATACGCTGGTAAAGATTTTTATATTGTCTGTTTAATTGAATAGGGACTAAGATATATTGCCAGACTAAAATAAAAACTTTCTCTTAGGGCTTCCCTGGTGGCGCAGTGGTTGAGAATCCGCCTGCCGATGCAGAGGACACGGGTTCGTGCCCCGGTCCGGGAAGATCCCACGTGCCGCGGAGCGGCTGGGCCCGTGAGCCATGGCCGCTGAGCCTGCGCGTCCGGAGCCTGTGCTCCGCGACGGGAGAGGCCACAGCAGTGAGAGGTCCGTGTACCGCAAAAAAAAAAAAAAAAAAAAAAAAAAAAAACTTTCTCTTAATAGGACAACTATTTGCAAAGAAATCGATTACCATAAGGGTTTGGTCCATATCTTATTTTTTTACATATTTTCCTACATATGATGTCATATTTAATATATACATTGTTCAGAATGTGGGAAATTCATAAGTTAATTTTTTAAAATAAAAATAAAAATGTGATTATTTGCTAATGCAAAGGATCCCAGGCAGTTCTGACATATGCTCTATTTTGGTCAGACCCGAAAGTTTGGGTTCACTGAATGTGGATTTCAGCATAACCAAGAACATTTTGATCTCAGTATTTGAAGTATAAATTTATACTTTTGACTAATGTTTGTAGATAATATTTTAATGGAAATATATTTTTTTAGTATCTTATACAAGTAGGATTAAAAAGAAAGTAAAATCCTACATCCATTTATAGAAATAAACATCTACTTTATTCATACTTTTTTGAAATGTAAAGCCTTGAAGGTAAAATTTTAAAGTTCACATATTTTAAGTATAGCTATTGACAACTACATTAATAAATATATGTTTTCTCACTGGTAAATAGGTCAAGGAGATCCAGCTTTTCATTTGGGAGCTGAAAAGTGTAAATTTAGGGACCATTGGGTGTATACTTACACCTCAGGCTAAATTCTAAAGCCAAGTTCTCATTTCACTGTGTAAAGAACTAATGGGTAAAGTTTTATAAATAGGTCAAAAATAAGTTTTAACTTTATAACTATCAATATAAAACAAGCGGAAGTTAAAAAGTACAAACTGCAATGAGGAAGTACTACTTCCACATTTTTTCACCAGGAAGCATTAAGAGTTCTTAAAATCAAAATGTATTATTTTAAAAATAACGTTTCTCTTTGTAAAGGTTTGTTAATGCAAGTATATCAAGAATATCCCTATGCATATTGAAATTGATTATCTTTCTTCTAACATAAAACAAGATTCCCTTAAAAGTGATGAAACAACAATATTATTTACCTAGGTTCCAAATCTTTAACACAGTATTTAACCATTAAGTATAATTGGTAACCTCTTTGGTATCTTTAAGTTTAAATACAACAATTAGTGTCTGATGGTAAATATACCTGCAGGTTCTGAACTTACTGAACTATATAAATTCAATATATCAATACATTAGAACATAAATATGTGAAGGTATACTTAACTTTTTCCTTACCATAAAAGAAGTAAACTAAGTTAATTAATAATACCTTGATTGGTATTTTGCAAAATATTTTCCTGAGGACTTTCAATAGTGATATATAATTAAAATAAGATTATTCATAATCTTTCTTCATAACTTAATCAAATAAGTTTATTTTCATCGGCCATACTTACGAATGAGCATATAACCCTTCACTGCCATTGTGGTTGTAAGAGCCATTCTTATTACACTTTCTAGTCAGATCTTATAAGAATTCAGAAAGTAAAGAATTGCATATGCTTAAGGAGTTTAGCCCAGGATATAAGCACAGAAAGCTTATTTATATCTCCAAACAGAATTAATTCCAAGAAAACATTACATGACTTGACTTTATATTCACACTGCCGTTTTAAAGAATTACCTGTTAGTCAGCTAATACTTATGAACCCTTACAATGTGATTAAAATGCATCTAGTCCCTTGGTATGCAAAGTGGGATGGTGTTCCCTCCTCTAAGAGTCAGGTGGAGAGATGTGAGAAATTATTAAATATTTTTATAATAAACAGAACACAGTTGGTGGATGATTTCAATGAACATATCTATAAAGTGAAGAAAAGGCATGGTGTAAGAACTTCCTCTGGGAAAACAGGACAGGCTTCCCCATTCATCTGGAATAACCTCAGTGAAGTGATTTTTGTTTTCAGCACCTAAATATTATTAGGTACCCTGATGATGAAGGAGTCTCAGAAATCTCATTTTCCCAGACCTTACTCTTTGTAACAGGGGGAAAATCAATCTAAGGTTTATAAGGGGTGCCACATGCTCATGGGGACACCCTCCAACTAAGGATACATCCTCACCAACCACCCAAAGAGTTAGCTGCAATCTTGGTGGCTTCACTTCATATTTCTTGAATCCTTCCAGCCCTGCAGAGTAAATATTGAGTTTGAAGACGAAATAGCCTAGAGACTTAACTGAGCACACTTGACTCAGTCCAGCTTTAAAATATAATCTATTCACCACATGATGCTTCTCCCTGTATGTGGATATGAACAACTTATATGCATTTGGTGTTTCAGCTCCTAACACTGAACTGATGCAGATTTTCTGTCACATTTTCATTCTAGCATTCACACAAATCCTGAGATTTACAATTTCTTTATAACTTAGGAGGAAAATTGTTGTAATCATCAAAATTTTATAATCCTCAGCAATTGTACTGATACTTTGAATGTTTCAAAATTAGAAATATGTTTTAAATCCAGCTACTAAGTGTGAGGGATATTTTATCCAATTTTGTTAATACTTACTAATTTCTTAAATTTACTCCAATAATTCATGCATAAAAATTAAACTAAGAATTACTCTTTTAAATGTAAACTAGTCTATATAATTATGTTTGTGAGTTTGTTTCCACTTATTTGCTGTTGTTGTACATGAGAGTGGTAAAAGGATTGTGCTATTAATAAATATAGACACTTGACAATCATACAAAACCAAAAATTAAATTTTCGCTCAGACAACAGAACCACCATGCCTATTGTTAACTTGTTTTAAGGAGAGTAAGCCAATTATGATAATAAACACTAAAAGTTCAGTACAAAATAAGCTTGTTGATGCTACCTGTACTCCAAAATTTATTTTAAATCTAGGAATTGCTGAGGATGTGTTATAAGTGGACTCCCTCTGAATTTTCTCAACGCAGACAAATATGCAGTATGATATTGGGAACACTTCCTCTGTCATTTTCCCAGCTGCCTACACAATAGAGGACATGTTCAAGGTCCCTGTGGATCATGAGTGATGTCACAGGTGGCTGTAGAGGATTTAGTTCACATTATAAACACTACCACCTTCATATAGAAAATTCAGATATCAGCTAAGGTCATTAAAAAAAGTTTTCTCTTTAGTAAAACTTAGTTTTTAATATTAAATGTGGATGGTCTTATTTATGGATTTTTTTAGTAAATTTATTTACAGTGTTTTATTATCATTCCCATTGGTTTTAAGCAACTTTACTTTTTGCATCTTCTAATGAAAGTGCCTGCAACATATTCCTGTCTATGATTTGTACTGGGTTGAATAATTTCCTCCCCAAACTGTGGTCCACCTGGAACTTCAGAATGTGACCTAGTTTGGAAATGTCCTTAGTCTTTGCATATGCAATTAGTTAAAATGAAATCACTTTCAATTAGGGTGGACCTTAACTGCTCTAGACTGAATGTTTGTGTCCCCCCCAAATTCATATGTTGAAATCCTAAACCCTAATGTTACTGCATTCGGAGGTGGGGCCTTTGGGGAGGTGATTGGGTCATGAGCAGGGGCCCTCATGAATGACAATAGTTCCCTTATAACAGAGACCCCAGAGATCTCCCCCTTCCTTTCTGCAAGGACACAGCAAGGTTCATTTTGGACTTCTGGCCTCCAGAACTGTGAGAGAATAAATTTTGTTTGTTTTTCGGTACGCGGGCCTCTCACCGCTATGGCCTCTCCCATTGTGGAGCACAGGCTCCGGACGCGCAGGCTCAGCGGTCACGGCTCACGGGCCCAGCCGCTCCGTCGCACGTGGGATCTTCCCGGACCGGGGCACGAACCCGTGTCCCCTGCATCCGCAGGCGGGCTCTCAACCACTGCGCCACCAGGGAAGACCAATTTTGTTGTTTTAAGCCACCCATTTTGTGGTAATTCCTTAAGGAAGCCCTTGGAGTTTAATTCATAACCCTACTCTCTTTTCATACCATTCTTTCCATTTCAAAGATCTTAATTATATTTAATTTTGAAATTTATGCCTTTACTTTTTTTCTAAAATTATACAGGTTTTCAAGGTTAGAGTGACTGTTCTTTTATCTTTTTACTTTACAGATTTCATTCATAAATTTGAGGTCAGAAATGAATTTTTAAAACACAACCAAAAACATGATTCATGAAAGAAAAAAATGATTAATTTGACTTCATTAAAATTAATAACATCTGCTCTGTAAGAGACACTGTAAGGAAAATAAAAAGACAAGTCACAGACTAGTGGAAAATATTTACAAAACATTATCTGTTAAAGGACTGATATACAAAATGTACAAACAACTCTTAAAACCCAACAATAGGGCTTCCCTGGTGGCGCAGTGGTTGAGAGTCCGCCTGCCGATGCAGGGGACGCGGGTTCGTGCCCCGGTCCGGGAAGATCCCACGTGCCGCGGAGCGGCTGGGCCCGTGAGCCATGGCCGCTGAGCCTGCGCATCCGGAGCCTGTGCCCCGCAACGGGAGAGGCCACAGCAGTGAGAGGCCCGCATACCACAAAAAAAAAAAAAAAAAACCCAACAATAAGGGAAAAACCAACCCAATTTAAAATGTGTAGAATATCTGAACACACATCTCACCAAAGAAGATATACAGATGACAATTAAACAAAATAAGATCCCCAACATTATCCATCACTAGGTAACTGCAAAGTAATTCAGCAATGTGATATCACTTCACATCTATGAGAAGGGTTAAAATAAAAAGAAAACAAAATATCAGGTGTTGGTGATGATTTAGAGCAACAGGAACTCCCATTCATTTTGGTGGGATTGCAAATTGTACAGTCACGTTGGAGGACAGTTTGGCAGTTTTTTGCTTGTTTGTTTGGTTTGTTAGTTTTTACAAAGCCTAATATAGTCTTAACTTAGGTCCAACAGGAATCCATACATAAATATTTATAGCAACTTTATTTATAGTTGCCCCAAACTGGATGCAACCAAGATGTTCTTCAAAAGATGAACGGATAAACAAACTGTGGTACATCTAAGTGATAGGATATTATTCAGGAATAAAAAGAAATGAACTATGGGGGGTGGGAGGGAGGTTCAAGAGGGAGGGGATATGGGGATATATGTATACGCATAGATGATTCACTTTGTTGTATAGCAGAAACTAACACAACATTGTAAAGCAATCATACTCCAAAAAAAGAAAAAAAAAGAAAAGAAATGAGCTATAAAGCCACAAAAATACACAAAGAAAACTTAAATGCATATTGTTAGGGAAAGAAAATTATATGAAAAGGTACAAACTATAAGATTCCAAATATATGACATTCTGGTAAAAAACAAAACTATAGAGATACAATAAAGATTAGTGGATGCCAGGGGGGCTTGGGGACAGGTGGAAAGGATGAATAGTTGAAGCACAGAAAGATTTTAGGGCTTGAAATGATAATTTTATGCATCTCTCAAAACCCATAGAACTGTATAATGCAAAGAGTGAATCCTGATGTACACTATCGACTATAAGTAGGCTTTAGTTAATAATAATGCATCAATATCGGTTCATCAATTTTAACAAGTGTACCACACTAATGCAAGATTTTAAGAATAGAGGAAACAGTGACCAGGAGGGAGAGGGGGGTATATATATGCCAGCGTTCTCTTCTATCTTCTCGATTCTCAGTCAACATAAAACTGCTCTAACAATCAAGTCTATTAATTTAACAAATATTATACTATGGAGAACTAGATTCCCTGCAGTAATCTTATTAAATCAATTTAATATTGATTTCAACTCTAAAATTCTATGTTCTGTTACTGGACATTATGTCATGCGGTACATGTATTATTTCACTGCATTAATGCCCTTAAAAAACCTCCTGATTTAACACGGACTCTCCTTTCCCTCGGCTTTATGTTTCCACGAAAAGGGTGCTCCACTGGAGTGATTCCCCTCATTTCTTCACTTATTCCTCCTCAGCAAAGTCACTCGGTGTGTTGAAAGAACAATACGGTGAGAAGGCATAATGGAGCGCAATTATGGATGGAATGAGAAGTTATCGGGGTGAGACTGTGTAAGATATCAGAGCTCATGTTAAGGGGCCCGATCTACTTTTATCGCAAAGGGAACTCCGAGTAAGGCCGGGGTAGGGTAGTGATGTCACCTGATTTATGTTGTAAAAGGATCATACTGTTAAATGATAATGTAAGAGTCCAAAGCGGAGACAGAAAGTGTAGTTAAAAGTCGATTCCAACTGTCTATGAAACAGGTGATGATGACGTAAGTTAGAATGGTACACCAGTGGAAATCTCCCGAGGTAGGAAGATGTAGAAAACACAATTTGCTGAAGGAAGCAGGAAAAAAGTTATGAATTAAAGTTCTTTGCAATATTGAAGTCCTGAGAAAATAGTAGTGTTATTTATTGATTTGGGCAATACTTGGTCATAGCAGAGATAAGATTTGAATGAAAAGAGCAGACCAGAGATGGGTAACCTAAATTAATAAGCTAATCTTATGGAAACTTATACTTTTGCAGTATGAATAGGCAAATAGAAAAAGAAGGAAAGGAGGACTAAAAGATATGTTGCTTCTGTTTTATATTTTCCCTAAAGCAATCATTGCTTTCATTGGGTTAAAGAATAAAAACAAGAATCAATACTCAACGATTTTCCCTCTAAATATATGTATAAGTAAGAAACGTGTTTAACTGCAAGTAATAGAAAACCTGACTAGAAGCAGAATAAACACATGGGTGTTTCTTTTTACCCCCAGAATATCAGTACCCAAGGGCTGCGCGGCTTCAGTACTGGTTCAGCTACTCAATACAACCATCAGAAGAGCAGGCTCTTTTTCATTCTGCTCTATCAAACTCACTGCATTGGCTCTTTTCCTCATGTTTATTGCATTAGGGTTGCAAGGAGGCTGATGCATCTCCAGGCTTATGTGAACACTCTTGGCAGGATGAAGAGGAAACATGAAGACACAAATCTCTTTTTACATCAGAAAAGTAAAAGTTGCATCGAAACCTTCACAGCACACTAACATTACGTCTCATTGACAAAACGTGTGTCCTGTTGCCTCCTTTGACGAAAATAAGACTCGGCCACCTGAAACTTAGATTCATATACTCTGTAGTGGATAGAGGCAGGGAGAAAAGCGTTACCCACCTTTTTTATTTAAGCTAACATACTGTTTTGGTTACGTGTGCTCATGTGCCTATGACTCTCTCTGTCTTTGTCTCTCTCTCACACACAATCATTTGTATATTTCCATTCATTTTAATTCTTGTATTAACTCATTTAGTATATCCTGTCTTCCTGTTACTGTCCAGATTAGCTAAAATATTGGAAGACATTTTTGAATCTTTTTATTACCTTGAGGAGTACGTTAAAAACACAATGTGACAAGTATATGAAAAAACATGCACATGTTACTTAGAATTTTTAAAAAATTAACTACACTTTTCATGTTGTATTTATTTAAATCAGTGAACCAAAGCAAAGGTCTGACAACTTGTACTTCTTAGGAACCTATTGCATGCTCTTAGTATTAGAAATAGCCAAGGTGTGGAAGGGGCTCTTATCGTTCCAGAAAGATCTGAACAAAACACTAAGTTATCTTCCTCCAGACACCAGGGACAGGGAGAGAAAAATGGCCGTCAACATTCTCTTCCAAAAGGATGACTTAGACGCATGTACCAGTCACTCATCCATAGCAATTCTGATATCTACGCACCTGTTTCCAGAACTCTTTATCCTGGGGGGGAGACAATGTTCCTTTTGAAGAGCTTGATTCTTCTCCCTGGGAATAAATCCAGCCTGATGTTCATTGTTGCTGCATAGATGTGGCTTCTAAGGTCAAGGTTTGACAAATATTTTCTGTAAAAATCCTGATCATAAATATTTTAGGTTTTGTGAGCTACATACAGTTCCTACTGCATATTTTTATACTTTTTGAAAATATGAAAATTTTTTTCTTGTACAGAAAAGAAAACTCACCTCCTCAGATTTTAATCTGCTACCTGACATCTTAAAGCATAGATCCCAGAGGGCACAGACCTGTGGCCTGTCTATCTTCATATGTCATAAAATTCCCATCAATACTAGCATCTAAGTAAATAATTCAGCTTGTTCATTGCCAGAAATATATCAGGGGCCAAGAGAACATTTTTTGAAGTGCTTCATTCTCTTTTAGTCCAACCTGATGGTCTATTTGCCAGAACAATAAACCTAAAATCTTTCTCACTTTGTATGAATCTGAGTTGGATTCACTCTCCACATCATGCTCCCAAATACACATCCATAATTCTTTTCAAGATAGGTGGTCTGTAACTGCTATCCTCGTCATGCCTGGTCTGTGTAGATAAGACCCTGAAGAATTTGAGCCATCCTTTTGCCTAGCTGAGAAGGTCACTCAGGTTCTGCTTAGATCTTTCAAGAATCTTAGAAAATAATCTTTGAGCCACATACGACATATTTTATTTGATCTACGTGTCCAGGTTCTACTTTACTTTGAGGATCTTTTGCTGGTAGAGAGACTGAAGATGAGAAGAAGATTTTTTTTTTTCATCACCTAACTGAACAAGTCATTATTTGCAATATTTCCTTTACATTTGCTTTGCAAATGGTCTCTCTCTCCCTTTGCCTTACGATATAGAACCCCAACAAATGCATAACACTTTCAACATTTTGGACATTTTGCCAGGAGAGATATCCACAGGTAATCAGCAAGTTCATTAGTTACTCTTCCCAAACTGCTGGGTAACAAATGGGTCCATCATATTGCTGTTAGCTAATAAGATGACCTTTTATTCCAGCCCACAAAGGTAAATGTCTTACTATTTTTCTAGCCTTTGGGGACAGTTTATTCATTCCTTTGCCAGCCTCTGCTGTGACCTGGCCCCAGAGCCAATGTCACGTAGTATCTGTCTTTTGTCATGTCAGTGCTTTCCTGTGGATCAATTTTCGTACCATTAAAAGAGAGCACTTGTTTAGCAGGTCAGTTTCCAGTGGGAGTTCTTCTGATCTTGTCAGATCTTCACCGTCCGCAGCTGAGATCAGTGACAAAATGTCCAAACGTTAGATCTGTGAGGTCACGTACTCCTACTCCTCTAACGGGTGGAATGTTCTGAGCAAGATCAGATGACTACAGCCTATTTTCTGGAGATCCTAAGGAGAGAAGGCATGATGAACCCAAGGAACCCAGAAGCAAAATGAAGCCCCACTGTTGACCTCACTTGAAGGCCTGGATAGTCTATTGTCATCTGGCCTCACCATCACAACCCAAACCAAGGCTGAAGATCATTCTTCCCAGAATGCAAGTCTTGCCCTGTTTCCAGGTCAGACTTCATCAGTGAGAGGAACTTGCATTTGGAATGTCACAATGAACGGAGGCTACTACTCTTTGGAGGTCGTGGGGTCCACTAGGCCCTTTTGCAGACATGGTGTCTTCAGGTCCGCCTGATGCACAGAACTTCCTGTGAGCTCCCGCCTCTGTGCCATGCTTGGATATTGGATATTCTGTCAACTTTTTGGGCATCCATTCCTCCATTCCTCTCACATTTGAAGGGGCCCTTTGTCTTTGAAAGTTGCTGTTTCACCACCATGTGTTTTTGATGGCTCCTTTTTAAAGTCTTCCTTTATTTTAAATACTAAAAATCTTGGTATTTTTAGGCATCTTGATCTGTTGGTGGGATCAGATCCCCCCCACCCCCCCTGCTACCCCCCCACCCCCACCATCCCCCCCCACCCCGCCAGAGCCACACCCACAGCCCTTCAGCACTTAAATTCCTGAGGCTACTGCAAACTCTCCGCCTGAGGGTGTGGTTGTGGTTGTTTTTCTGAGCCCATCCCCAGGACAGGGTGTGACAGCTGGGGAATTAACCACCTTGGGAGCAATTGACCCTCTGCCTGTGATGAGCTGGAGATGGAGGGTGAATAGTCCTGTACTCACTTTTATGAGACAATGCTAAGGATTGTCTCATACACTGGGAGCCAGCGTCCAGCCTGCTGCTTGTTCTTCAAGTCAAATTTTACTAAGACAAAGCCATGTGCATCCTTTACATCCAGTCTTTGGCTGCTTTTGCACTACAACAGATCACACAAGGGAGGCAGTGTGACTCACAAAGTTGAACATATTTACCATCCGACTCTACAGAAAAGTCTGCCAACCCCTGACCTCAGCCATCCCCCCAAAGTCCCCAGCAGGATGGAGCCAGTGTATCTGCAGAGTAAACTCGCCCTTCAGGGCACACTGCAACAGCCCCCTTTGCTTTCCTATCTTGCATCCCCATTTTTCTTGGGTTAAACTCAAAATAGGACCAAAAAGGAGCCAATTCACTGACTTGTGATCTCCGTCTCAGGAACCCAATCCGAGATTTTTTAAATCAGTTCTAAAAATCATTTTAGACATCTGTTCTTCAAATATTGTCTTTTCCCCATTTTCCATCTTGTTTCTGGAACTCAAAACTTCTCAAATCCACTACATGTATCTTTCTTACTCTCTGCATTTATTGTAACTACTCATGCTTTGCCACTCTTTGCCTCTCAGAACTGCATTGTGTTTATTCTTATTCTTATTACTCGTTTTATCTTTCAACTAACAATTCTACTTTCAGGTGCATCTGAACTTCTAAATTTGATGATTGATTTTTTTAAAACCTCAAAATATTTTATTTTTAGCTCTAAATATTTTATTTTTAGAGAACTTATTATTTGACTGTATTTACTCATTTAGTTTACGTATGGAAACACATCAATTATATTTAGTGTCTCTCTTGTGTCCAATAATGCTCATCTATGAAGCTTTGTGAGCATGATTCTGTTTTCTGTTGTTTCTACTGGTATTTACATATGGTGGCTTCTTGTGTATTTTGTCAGGTTTTCAACAGTGAGTTTCTCACTTTTCTTTGAGGTGTGAGAATTCTTTGAATTAAAATGGATTTCTCCAGAGAGAAACTGTAGTTGATTTTTCTCAGCTGTCTGGGTTCACTAGGAAGTCAGGATTGTTTTAAATTAATTTACTTATCTGAGTTTTAAAAATCCACTTAAGAGAAGGCCATTCATTTGTCAAACACCTAAGAGAATTAGCTGGCTTTACCTTTACAGTTTCTCAGGTGCACATCGATTTTCCTCCTGGACCTCATCCCTGTCTCCTCCCTTCCCCCACCTCCTTCTCCTCATTTTATTATTATTATTACTCTTCCACTCATCACCATGTTTTGATGATGGTTACTTTCTTAATGCTCTTCTGAGTGGGGTATTTATTTTAAGTTCCCTATTACACAAGGTCTTACATTTAGGGGGCTTTCCTATCATGCTTATTACTTAGGATGGGCCTAAGCTTTTCTCCACAATTCAGAACTTTCAGAATTTAACAAGCCAAAGCTTAAAATCCCACGGCATGGCAAACACCCTCTAGAAAAAGCATGCTTCAATAACCCACTTATCTCTCTGTATCTGGTGTCACTTTATTTTTGGCAGAATATTCTTTATTTTCTTACCAGATTTTGAACACCTTCAAGAAGGCTTAAAATGTCTTGGCAAGCATGGCTTATTGTTTTCAGGGAAAGCCTAGACCAGGTCTGCAAATAGCCAAATTACAAAGAATGGAAAACTTTTTTCCCTGTGCACAATCAGATTCAGACTCATTTGGTCCATCATTGCACTTTCTATTAACAACTTTCTATTGCACTTTCTTTTAACAACTTTCAGAACAGTTCCTAGATTTACAGACTATTTAACTATATACTTATATTAGCACCACTATTATACTATGCATTATACTTTAGATTAAGAGCAATTAAATTGGTTTATGTCTATATAGTTTTAATCAGAAAATTATAATCGGTAAATGGGCAGACCTCACAGATCTAATGTTTGGACATTTTGTCACTGATCCCAGCTGCGGACGGTGAAGATCTGACAAGATCAGAAGAACTCTCACTCCAAACTGACCTGCTAAACAAGTGCTCTCTTTTATGGTATGAAAATTGATCCACAGGAATGCACTGACATGACAAAAGATACCCTTGTATCTGCCCATTCAAATGGTATATTGTGTATATATGGAGTAGAGATAGACATATTGATAGAAAGTTAGTTTGCTTAAAAGAAGTGTATATAATCTGCCTCAGAGATTACAGGTTACTTCTGTCAGTTCAAACTATATAGCCTCGTAAAATGATAGTCCAAACTTTAAATTTCTACCAAGAGTTTTCTCGGTAACAATAACCATAAATTAAGTTTCCCTTCACTACAGTTTTATAACCTTTATAGACTGCTCTATAGGATCTATTACATACTTTGCTTTATATTCTTACCCTGTTGTTTTTAATATGTACAACCTACCCTCAACATCAAGCACATGCTAATTGAGAGCCAACTGAATAACTTCTGTTCGAACAATAAATAAATAGGCATGAGTTTATTGCTTTAAAAATGCTTATTTGATTGCTCTGACTTGTATGGAGTTGAATCAAATTGAATTGCCAGCGATAAAGATGTATCTTTTTTACAAAGCTAGGGATATTCATTGTCAGGCAGAGACGCATTCACAGTTCGCTAAATTAATGATGAGAACAATGTTATTTCTTGTTGGATAAGCAAGTTCTATTTTTAACGTGTATTACACATTAATTGTGGCTCACTTCTAAATACAAAGCTAAAGAGAAATGGTCACTTTTGAAGAGATCTTCTAAGCCCCGTTGGATTCCGTTAGGTAACAAAGGGAGGGAGGCAAGCACCCATGCGCATTGCCTGCTTGGCCAGCCCTTGCTTCACTCACATGACTATCCAAGCCTCTTAATCATAAGGCGTAATTAGCCCCTGGTAACTAATGCGCCCACCTGACGTCAATTCCCCTGTAAATGGCAGCCTCCTTCTCCCCTGAGTAGCGAACTCTACTGCCACGTCCTGTCCACCGTCGATGCACCCGGTGTGCGGTGTTGCTCCAGGACCCTTTGTGTAAGATTCGTCTGTCCAATAAACCATGGATGTCTCTGTTAAAAAAAAAAAAAAAAAAAGACTTTAATACTTCATTAGTATTAAGGTTATCTTCCAGAATGGGTCACGGTAATTTTGTGGCAGGGAAGGGAAAAAGCAACACTCCAGACACCTGAAGAGGAAAAATCTTAGAGCCCATGAAGTACAGGGAAAGGAGAGTCACAAATCAAGTTTATTTTTCAGAACAAAAGTGCCTGTAGCCTTCTTCCCAAAGAAAGAAAACATCCTGGATGGCTCTCCCAAACTGTTACAAGCACCTTAAATTTAACTGACGGCTGAGTCTACCATCCCCTGAAAGATGACTCAACCTACAATCTGATCGTCATTCTTCTAACATAAAGATGAATCTATCAGAAGCAGCCAGGGATGGTCTCAGCTACTGCATCTCCCATGCAAATGTCCATCAATATGTGAATACTTTCCACACCCCCCTTCTCAGTCCTTTTGTGGGGAAGAAGAATGGCTAGTGACTTGAACTAATAAGACAGGTAGGACAAACTACCCAAAGCCATTCCTTCAGAAACAAAGATTCAGTTATTCAAACTGAATTGGGGACCCCAAGCTGTACCAGACAGCTAGGAGGTCGTTCTGGAACCGACGTCAACCTATTCTGCTGAACTGATGCAGTTTCTGCTTAAGAAGCCCCAAGAGTTGTCAACATCTTCTTTCTAGGGGTACCATCTTGTGCCCCTGCAATCCTACTTCTTGTGTAAAAACTAAGCATGAATTTGCTACCCTGCAAGTAGCAGTGGAAACACTGACTGACAGCTTTTAGGTTAGTCATTAGAGACCTTCAAGTATTTAAGGAAACACCAGATCATGCAGCCCTCAGAAGACTTACAGGTTTTCCAAAATGAGTTTGTCCTTGATTCCTCTGGGGAGCTTCCTGGAGAGATAACTAAATGCTCATTTGCGATGCCTCCTTCCGGCAGCCTTTCTATTCCCCTCCACTCTCCAGGCAACTACTGGTCTGCTCTGACACCGTAGAGTAGCTTGCATTTTCCGGCTTTTTGTATAAATGAAATGATAGAGTATGTCCTCATCTGTGTCTATTTTCCTTTAGTCAACATACTTATTTGGGGTTTCACCCCTGTTTTTACATGTACCAATAGTTCATTGCTTTTTATTAATAGTAATCTATCCTATGGATATACTACATTTGTTTACCCATTCACCTGTTGATGGACACTTTGGTTTTCTTCAGTTTGGGGCTATTACAAATAAAGTTTTTATGAGCATTTACATTAAACAATAGTTTTAATAGCAACAAGGTTAACTGGTATATTGCAGTATATTTCTGAAAGATATGAAGTAAAAAGTGAAATGACGCAAAGTCAACTTTGGATCGATGCAATAAATAATGGTGTGTACCATACAAGAAGAATGTAATGCATTTTATATTGATATTATGTCTTTCAAATATATCCACATTAGCTTTCACCTCCGGACATAACAGTAGACATGTATGCTGCTTTGGCTTGATATAAAATTTATCTTTACTTCTAGACTGAGTCAACGGTTTCTTAAATGAGAATTATTTAGTTATTTTTCATAACATTTGCATACAGCTGTGCATTTACTTTCCTCTATTTATGATACATAGAAGCTGTTGGTTTAAATTATTTCTATTGTTTAATAATTTGTTGGTTTTCAATGTGTTCTAAGCAATCCAAAACAATAAGTCAAATAGACGATTTATGTTGCACATGGAATTTTATTGAACCATGTAATTTGAGAAAACAAAACTTTTTACAATAATTTGGTAGTCAGGGCTTTGGCACAGTAAAATTTTTTCATAATTTAAATGATACACTATAAAATTAGTACATAGGAGACATTTATATAACAATTTCATTAGGAATCCTTTATTGCTTTATTATAACTATAACTTTTATTGATAACATATGACATAGACTTAATATGAGGATGATGTGTATCATTTGGGTATCTGTCATGATTATGCAATTTTAGAAACTAGGCTGTGATTCCTCAGTGCCAAAATTAAACCTCCTATAGATATTCAAGAACGTTTTACATACATATTCAAAGTATACATATGATTATAATTACTTGTTAAAGGGCAGTATTAGAGAATATATCTTTTATTCAGCCTTGCTTTTGAAAATAGCTGTTACCGTTTATTATCAGTTTTTAATTCCAATAAATTGGTTAGGAGCATTGTCTTAATTTCCTAGGACTGCTGTAACAGAGTACCACACATTAGTTGGCTGAAACAAGAGAAACTTATTGTTTTGCAGTTCTGGAGGCTAAAAGTTTGAAATCAGTGTGGCCGCTGGGCCGTGCTCTCTCTGAAGTCTAGAGGAGAATCTGTTCCGCGCCTTTCCCTTAGCTCCTGGCGTTGCCGGCATCCGTAGCGTTTCTTGGCTACTAAACGTATCCCTCAATCTCTGCTTCCCGGTGTTTCTTCTCTTCTTATGAGCACAGCAGCCCGCCCTACCCCAGCACAGCCTCACCTGAACCAATATACATCTGCAAAACACTATTTCCAAATAAGGTCATATTCTGGCGCTCTAGGGGCGAGAACTACAACATATCTATGGGTGGGGGGCAGGGGCAGGTGTCACAGTTCAATCCGCAACAAGCATATCTTTTGGAATCCAGCAGATTTACTGCATACACTGGATTTGGATCTTGGAATGTCAATGGTGGCCTTTATAATAATGGTTTGGATGTGACTGGGAGAAAACAATTCTCTGGATTTAGGGGAAAAAACCCTACCAGCAGAAGTTGGTAAGCATAGACAAAAAAATTCAAAAGATTTGGACATGAAGGAGAAAAGGAGAAGTAGATTAGTTATGAGAGCTGGCTGGGTCGAGGAGAATTTGTTTGGAGTCATGCGAACTTGAATATGTTGGTAGGCTGAGTTAGCCCTTGTGTAAGTGATTTGGTATCAAGATTCTAGATTGTGTGTTTACTTGGAAATTGTTGGAGTGGGATTTTCTGAGGCCAGTCGAAGGAGTTTGGGATGTGTGATGATGCAGTTATGTTAGAAATAGAGCTGACACAAGTGAATGTCTTCTGGATGCTTCCAGTGCCTTGGTGGAGTAGAGGATCTGAGAACCTCTCGATGGTGGGAGCACAAAGGAAGGGTTGGTGTTTGAGGAGAGGGGTACACTCTCATGTATGTCACTGTGGGACCCGAGGATTTCTGTTGACTCTTACAAAACAACGAGCACACGTAGAAATTCAGGTGAGTGGAGGGGTGATGTGCACTGGGAAATGAAGCACTTTTATGGAGCAGACAGGACTAAAAATTTAATAGGAGAATAGATACGATTTAGGAGGGAGAAAGGAAAGACACATGTAGGGTGAGGGAAGGCAGGTGTTCCATGTTTACAAAACAGGGTGAATTAAATGATAGGGATCCATTGACAGGGATGTATGGACGATGTATGGACAGGCAGACAGAAAATATTTAGGGAGATTTTTAAAAGACTGCCTTTTTTATTATCAAATACTTAGTACTGAAAAACAAAACTAATGGAAATAAATCTTGTGTTGAAGCCAACTTTAACTTCATCTTATTTTATCAAAAGGAGTATCTGAAGAGAAAAACTTCCCACTTGTCACATTAATAAATTGATAGGTTTAAATGTTGTTTTGAACTTCAAATAAGTACCTCAGGTTTTGTTATAGAAGAAAAACATGTACTCTCTGTATCTCTCTAGGAGAATTATTAAAAGTTGTTCATCCTGTTCTATTTTATCATGGTTTGGAATCAAGGCATACCAGTAAGTAAACTACCTGTGAGATGATTCAGTAAGGTATCTGAAAGTTTTCTCCTCAGATGACATTTCTACGAGAAGATTTTCCTTCACCAGGAAAGACCATCTGACTCTGTCTTTGCTGTTGCTACTCACCATTTATCCCGTGTCTATCAATCTCCTCCAGCCACAGATATCAGCATACTCACTCAGGCCTCCCTCTTATTGATTGGGGGCTCATAAGCCACTCTGCATGGTCGATCTTCACAAACAGACTTTATTTCTTCATGTATGTTAATAATTCATGTGCAGAACTTTTAAAATTTTATTTCCAGGAGGAGTGCTAACCAGAATAAAATAATATATGTGAATTACTCACTATGTTTTTTAAAAAATTATCCTGAGGCTATACATATAAATAAATATATATATGACCATTATGGGAAGAAGTTATTCTTTATTATGAGCTACCTGAATTATATATAAAATTATTTTAAAAATACTGCCGTGTATATAGAAAAATTAGAATAAAGCAAAGATTTGAGTGGAACAGCTATTTTTTCCATTGTGATAAACATATTGTTTTAAAATTATACAATATCTTCATTTCCATGAGTTCAAACATTTTATAGTTAGAATTTCTCTGAGCTAAGAGGTGGCAAAGAACATTATTTACCGTTTGGTTCCAAAACTGGTAAATAAATCAATTATTAGAAGTACTATAATGAGGAGAGCAATTGAGTGATTAAGCCTTTTTACCTAACATACCACATTCATTTCAGCCCCTTTTCACAAAATCCAAACCTTTCCTTGACAGAAAAGCCACTAGATTCTGTCAGGGTTCATTCAGTGCACACTAGGATTAGGCTTATTTACATATGACCCATATTCGAAGGTTAATAACATTTATAAGCCCTACTAATGCCACTGAGACATCCCTAACCAATGGACAATGTTGTTGAGATTTCTCTTTTGTTTTCTTTAAAATAGTTTGCTAATAGGCAAAATCAGATGGAAACGTGCATTGCCGTGGGAGAATATCAAACGTGTAGAAATTTAGAAATACATTCTTACTCACTGAACGTTTACAGGGAAGGTGGAGCAACCAAAGATATATCAAATATCACTTTCATAATAACTTCAAAAAAGCAAATTGGGTGATTTAAGGAAAAGTGGCCAAGTAAGCACCTCTGAAAGCTTACCCCTCCATGAAAGCAACAATAAATGGCAAACAAATTCACCTGAATCAACTTTTTCAGAACTCTGGAAATTAACGAAAAGTATGGAACAACCTGAGAACATTTATGCAAGCAAGGAGCTGAGTCTTTTTAAGAACAGGGAGCTTTGGGGCATTTTAACTTCCCTTAATCTCAACCTCCATCTCCACCTCAGCAGTAGTCTTAAAAATTAGCCTAACATTCCTGGTATCTAGGGGGCAATGTGGAGCTGGTGCAGTTAGAAAGCCTCATTTCCAAAGAATTATTATGATTTTACCTTTCTACTGCTTCCCTGGAAGACCCAACTTGAAAAACCCATCTTTATTTGTCCTTATTCAAAGATCTCCCTGAGTTAATATTTTCCTCCTGAGAGGGTATTTGCTAAAAACGCACGATGTATTTAAACTTGTTACAGCCTAAAGTAGCGGATAAAAGTTGGAGCAAACACTAGCCTAACCAAAAAGTTTAAAAGATAGGATAAGAAATGAGATAACACAAAGGTGCTAAAATATTCAAATGTAGATGTTTTCCTGGGCTGGGTACCTGCTGAGAAAAGACCTAGGAAGGCCCTAAATCTTCTCTTCTGGCTGTTTTTTCTTTTGTTTTTCTACTGCCATTCTCTTTTCTTATCTTTCCAAGGAGTCCACTTGCTGGAAAAAATGCTAGATGGTATAATTGGAGACACTGGAGTTAGTGCTTTCCTTTGGAGAAGGACCAAGGGATGACGAAAATTGATTCTGTGCCCAGAAAGAAGTTGAGTTGAAGAGCTGAAAGTTAACAGGAAGACTTAGCTACCTTCTAATTTTTTTTTTCAGAGATAGCAAAAATATAGGAAAAGTAGATAAAACAACAGAGTTGCACAGATATAATAAGAGGGAAAAAACTGTTCTCTCCTTTTAAATTTGGCACCTTTTGCCTTGCATCAGGAGTGAGTGGCAGGTTGATTGAAGAGAGGGTAGGGGATGGGAAGGGGGGCAGATAAGAGGGGAGGGGGAGGGGAGAGGAAGGGGAGGGGGAGGGGAGAGGAAGGGGAGGGGGAGGGGAGGGGCAGTGGAAAGAAACTGAGCTGCAGCACAAGGGGAAAAGGGGTGTCTTCCCAGGCAGTTCCATAATTAGAGACACTGTAGAAATGTCCAGAGAAGATATTTCAAATAATGGTTGCTGGTTTTAAGATAAAATTCTCTCTTCATTTCATCTTAACATGGAATCTACAGTTTCTTGCTAGTGCTTTGATGGAGGTGGGTGTGCATATGTGAGGAGGCCTGGGGGTGAGGAGAAGATTGAAAAGAGAGGTGTGGGTGGATGGTGGCTCCAAGAAGAGGATTAGGGAACAGCTGACACCAGTTGGAGTTATAGAGATTTTAAAAGATTGTCTTTCGCATTTAAGAGGCTAGGAAAGTGAGCTAGTTTCCCATTTAATATTCTTTGTCTTCCTGATGACTTTTGGCTCTTCTGGATTGTTTTGAGGCTCTGGGCACCGGAAAAAAAGGCTGAGGGGGAGCTGGGCCCTGCCTGTCTCAGCCTTGACTGTGCAGCCCAGACATGCACAGAGGCCCTCAGTTTACACTGCAAGATTTACCGTTTGTAAGCATTTAAGGGAAACGTCAATTATTATCTGACCATGAAGTTAACTGATCAGAGCCTTCAGTCACCGTGGGTGAAAACGACCATAGACTTTACAGAATTACTCTTAGAAGCAAAGTAAACATCAGAAAAGCAACTGCTGCGAGAAGCACCGACAGCTGCAGACATTGTGTGTGTGTGTTGGGCGCTGCATTTTCTTATATGCCTTTGAGTATTCTGGGCTTTGCTTCGGCTCACACTTAGGTTACACTAGATCAGTTTTCATTCTCTCAAATTTCACTTTATGCTTTATTAGGGCATTCAGAACAGACTTTATTCAAATGACAGGTTAGCTCTGCTCCTAAGGTGATATACTTTGAGGACCCTACCTGAGGTTCCAACCATTGCATGTTTTTTAAATTTTTCTTTTTTCCATTTTGATCAGTCTGAATAGGAACTAATCCTAGCTATGTGTGAACTCCAAAAATAATTCAGTCGGCTGAATTCCAATTGTTATTTCCTGAGCCTCAGTATTTTTCTGTCACTCAGGTGCAAAAGGTATTTGTTCAACAATGGAGGCTCCCCTTTGCAGAACTCTGTCTCTTTCTGTCTCTGTCTCTCTCTATAGCTCGCTTCTTTCTGATATTCTGTCCCACAAATTCTAATCAATTTGACCTCTTCCAACTCCAAATTTTGTTTCCTAGACTCAAAATTACTGCCGGGATATGTTTGCATATCCACTCCCAGGCTGATTTTTGACTACTTCCCAACAAAGGCTGGGACAATCGTGATTCACCTTATGTGTTTCTCCTGTCAGGGGTCACAGTTCTGCATAGTCTGTGGTCCAGTGTCTGAAAAGAGTTGTTTTATAATTTTTGTCACGTGTTCTATCTGCTTAAGCCAAGATGATAAAATTTGCTGGCTCGATCTACATTAAAAACGAAAATAATTGTTTTGTTAAATTCAGTTTTAAATCACTGTAATTGAGGCAGGAGCTAGATGGGCCCCAGTCTGAGCAGCTAGACTTGTCCCCTGTGGACAGAAACTCCAAAATAGCAGAAGTGAGAGAAGAGCTGGGCCCTGGCCAGATAAGAGACAAAAGACCCTCGAGGTCAGGGAGATCTTCCTGACTACACACACGCAGAAAGGCTCCTTGAAGGTCAAAAAGCAGGGGGCATCACCTCATAGTAAGTGATGGTAACCTACTCATAGGCCTCTTTGCTAGAATCCATCTTGGCTAAGAGTTGTGCACACACGGGAGGACCCTGAGATAAACCAAAAACGGACTGAGAACCAGGCAAAGCAAGGTGATTGGCCAAAGGAAACCCAGAAGAAATGCGCCATGTTAAGTGATTCAAACTCCCAAGAGCTTGCATCTGTCTCTCTGAGCCCACCCTTGTGTCTATCCACACAGAGCTGTATGCTTTTCTTACTAATAAACACTTTACTTGTTTCACTATTTTCCATCTCTATGTGGAAATTCACGTCTACACAGCTGACGGGCCAGGGTCTTGTCACTGGCCACTTCTCCCTGGTAGTCTGGTGGCCAGGATTCAGCCCTTTCACTGCTGCAGCCTGACTTCAATCTCTGGCCAGGGAACCAAAACCCTGCTTCTAGCCAGTGCCGGCCGAGGCCACCCGAGATCATAATGATCTTGCGTTATTTTCACATCATCTTTCAAATTTTTCTGGTTAGTGTAGCCTTATGTTGGCTGTGCTTTGGAGAATTAAAGGAAACAACTTCCATGCACACTCGGGAAAAGTATCCGGGGACAGATCTACAGCTATTGTTTTGAGACAGAAATAGTGTGCAGAACACACAGGAAAACTATTTTCCATTAAAGGTGATGGGACAATTAGGATAGATTTGCAGAAACACTCCGGCATGTTCAGAAATTCTCAGGATGGAGGATGATTCAAAAAGGAAGATGAACTTCCTACAGTCAGGCAGGTAAGGCTTTGGACTGTATTAGCTGTCTCTTTTCTTTATAAAACTTTTAGGGATAGAACAGTTGAGAATTTCAGGTTATATATGTATTTTTTAATTTTAAATAAAATGTTAAGACTAAGATAAAGCTTCAGTTTAACACTGTTAATCATTTTGTCATTGTTAACTATTTTCTCATAAAACGTGTTTCAAATTTGTTTCTTTTTAGGTTTTTTTTTCCAGATTACTTTCTGCATATTTGATCAAAAGAACAGGAATATGACATGCAGTTTGACCAAATTATGATTTATTCAATTTGATTGATTTTAAATAAATTTATACCAGGATTGGGTCTACATGTACGTATTACTTCTTTACATGTGGATTCTTCCATAGGAGAACTGCTCGTTTATCTGAAGAAAGAATTAGCCTTTTACAACAATAATCCACAAATGTGAGCTCGGTGTCAAGCTCTAATTGTAGTGTACAATAATGTGTTCAGTATACTTAATTATTAGGCAACTAGGCTTAATCCATTGATTTTATGCTTATAATAACGGGTGCTTTTTATTTTGTTGGATTAGATATTGATTAAAAAATAAAGAACTCTAGAACTTCAAAACTAACCTGAGATTATATGTCATTGCAAAGTAATAAAAGAAAAATCTTTGGTTTTCTTCTGCATAAGCATTGGTTGATTTCAGATATAGAGCCTCTTTTTCTCAAAAAAACATCACTCCATAAATGTGGGAAGGTTTTAATCCTCAGTACTTTTGCATATATTCTGCCATTGGCCAGCTAATATATTTTCTACATATATGACAAAGATACTGATTTCCAGATTGCTTTTGGTAATTCTAGCATTTGCCTTCTTGAGCAATCCCAGTATTAGCAGTTACCAGGTGACTACTAGAATTAATTAATCATTTTGCTCTCAAAAAAAAAAAGAAAGAAAAAACTAAGCAGAAAATAGTAAACTCTTCTCTGTATAATTACTTTTTGATTTTTTCTTTCCTTTCCTGTTCTTTCTTCTTTCATTTCTTCCTTCCTTCTTTCTTTCCTTCCTTCCTTTCTTCCTCTTTCTTATTTTATTTAGGGAGAGCACAGAAATATTGTACTTCCAATGACCAGAAGAATGATAAAGGTGTTTAATTTCCTAATTTGCAGAATAAATCTAGCACCAACCACAAAATAGTCTTCCAGTACACTTACATATCTGATCAGTAAATAGCAAGTGGGTAAAACTGTACTTGCCCCAAAAGGTGGGACAATTTGCTTGGAAAACTATTTAGGTTCTTTCTCTACAGGAAAAGCTACAAAGTTCCTCAAACTTGAGAATTAAAATGAAACAAACAAAAAAAAAAGCGGGCGGGGGGGGGGGGAGATATTTTAGACTTTTTTTGATTGATTTTCTAAAAATACATTAGCATTTAAAAATATTTTGGCTGTGCATACAGATATACACAGAATAGGGTTGGCTAAATTAAAAATATGCCAGATAGACATTAAAATTACAGATTGGTTCAATTTTTCACTTTGATAATCTCCATTTCCCCCTTTTAAGTGAATTTATCAATCTAACTGACTCATAACTGACAAAAATGCCTTTCTTGTATCTTTCTCTGTATTGGGACAGCATGGACTTGTAACAGGAAAACCAAAATCTGACGTTTGGAGGAAGACATAGCTGAGAGGAAAGTGTTTCAATGTCCACATTTAAATATGGAGTTAGTCGTAGCTTCTTCCCAGAACTTAAGGATTCAATATATAGAGGCTGATCTATAACAGATGTGAAATGCCTAGGCATAGCTTTCTTCTCCCAACCACACTATCTCCTTTAGGCTCGGCCAAAGCGTCCCACTCTAATGAAAAGAACAGAAGTCCTACTCTTTCACAGAGTTCTTTTGCAGATTAAATGGGTCGACATATGACAAGCCTTTAGCACTTTGCTCAGCAAATCAGTTCTTTCCATACATGACTTTTAAGGAAACGTTAATTTGAAAAATAGTAAAAATAAATAACATATTTCCTACACACTCCCATGGTTGCAGGGGCCAGGATATTCCCTAACTTGCCCTCCTTACATTGCCAAAGGATCTCAGAGAAGAAAGCAACCTACTGCTTGAAGAGTTTTATATTCCTGGGCCTTCACAATTGTATACTGATGAAGATATTCAAAGTTGTACTTTGTATCTATTTAAGGTGGGTACTATAGAGAATGCGATGAATAAACTCAGCCTAGTGCCATCTAACCATTCATCCACCTGTGTGATCTGCAATTGTTCCTAGCACTGCCCTTCCAGTATTCTCACACCCAATTTGCCATAAGAATACAAGTAACATACAAATTACTCTATTTTCCCTTGTACTATAAGTTTTCTTTCAAGTAACTTTGTGATATATTTTCTCTGTTTTTCCTTCACATCATTGTACTTCAGGATTGGAATAACTGTCTCTAAGACCATCATTCTATGCCATAGTTCTATATGTATTTCTTTTTTCATAATGTAGTTCACAGACATGTATTTGTGCCTCTTTCTTCAAAACTAAATATTTCTCATGCTATTCTATGATCTTCTTTTTTTTTTTTGCTTTTAGGCTGAAGAAATCATTAAAAAATCAGAATCCATAAAAATTGGTGGTTTCCTTCATGGGTGATTTTATATCATAATAGAAAATGTGTCTGAAACCATACTAAACTATGACTTATATTTTCATTTATACTTAGATAAAATGTTTGATGGGTTGTATATTATAAATTCTTTGCAGTCAGTACAAATTATTCTGTAAACTCATTGAAGGAATAGCTATAAAATATGCATGTCAATTAGGTGATCTCAACTGCAAGTTTGTTGTGCTCAAATAATTACGTTACAGTAGCTTATAAATATACTGGCTTTTCAGAGGCATAAATGATTACTAAAGTGTCTTATAAATTGTTTAATTTAGACCTTGGATGGTTTTCAAAGAATCCTATTCTAGACATAAACATTCATAATATTAAAAGACAAGGCTTGGCTTGGATGCCATTCCTTCCCAGAGGAAATTTTATAATTTCCAGAGAGGGTCCTCCACTCTATGTTTTTTTTTTTAATTACACCTATTTTTAAAAATTATTCACAGCAAATTACATTTGCATTTATTTTTATACTTCTGTTCATGTGTTTTTTTGCTACTTCCTCACATTAGAAAGTAAGCTTAATGAAGGCCTATAAATTTTTTTCTGGCATAATTTTTAAAAAGTGACTTAATGAGTATATGTATTTAACCTCAGATGATGCACCAGGTTTAAGGGTTGTTTAAGCTCATCACGGTACTAGAAAGTAGAACAGAGTCTGAAGATGTTGCACTCATGGTGCTGAAAGTAAAAGAACCCTTAAAAATGTTGGTGTATTACTGTGTTCAGCAGATTGCTTCCAATATGGCACCTTAGCTAACCTGAAGGTTTTAGTTTAGCATTGCTGTTGATAAGAAAAATAATTAAACTCCTTGAATGTCTCAAGGAGAATAAAGACTACCACTTAACCCTGAAATTTATATTGATAAATCGTAAGGAAGTAAAGGAAAGAAAATAAAAGGTAAAGAGAAAGAAAGGGAAGAAAGGAAAAGGAGTCAAATTAAGAGAAGCCAGGAATCAAACTTGAGATATAAGTGCATGTAAATAATGGAAGAAATGGCCAAAGAGGAAATGTACCTTCAATAAAACATCTCCTAAGAATGATTTCCATTAAGAGACCTCAACTAGCAGTTGCCAGGTGTGGCAGACTTTTTGCAAAGTGCTCTGTCCTTTACCCTCAAGGGTGATAAGAAATAGGGCATTCATGGTAAAGGTCCTACAAATCAACGCATGCAACTGTTCTAAAATTCCCCGTGACTATTTATGTATGCTATTATTTTGTTAACCGATCAGATCTCTAGTTAATGTAGATTATCTCTTTATGTCAAAATGGTTTTTTTTTTTTGTCAAAAGAAGATTGTTGTTCCAGCTGTCACATCCTAACTGCTCCATGGAATATCCATGCCAAAGCCCTTTAGCCCTGCAACGTGTGAATCATTGACAATGACATTTAAAAATCTGTTGGAAAAAAAATATTTTGACTGTTCATCAGGTATTCCAATGAACTAAGATTATGTCTTGTCTTTGTGAATTAAATTATTAACCGATCAATCACTGTGCTCTAAAGTAACTGATGGTTTAGGATTTTCTGTTCTTGCAAGGAAATTAAATGCAAATCTATGTCAGTCATCTGTTCACAAAGGCTCCTTTAAGGAATCCACTGGAATACAAATGGAACGCCCCACAGCAGTTTTGGTCTACTATTACTCACTCTCTTTATTTTTTTTCTTAATAACCCCTTCTTTAAGGTGCCTATTTGATTTTTCTCTGACTTTTCTCCCTTAAAAAGGAAATGTGATTTGAAGGTAATATGTCAAAGTACTTAACACTGATACAAATTAGAGTTCTGTCTTTTTTCTTTTTTTTACCCAAGTTTCTAGTGGATATGGGCTTGGAGAAGCCGGAGGATAGAATGAACTTTGAAGTCTCAGCTATTTGGGACTTCAAGGAAAGAAGTGTTTCTCCCGTTGAGATTTTTGGGTTTTTTTGTAATCATAGACAGAGAGACATAGGCGTCCTCTGAAAATCTTGAATGACAAGTTTTGTTTTGTTTTTTTCTCCCAGTACCCTGTGGTAATGAAAATCCATCTAGAATAAATATTTTGGCCACAAGACCTAAAATACAAAATATTTTATTTTTTGGTATAATTTACATCCTATTGAATGAAGCTATCTCCATACTAACCTTATGTCTTATATCATCCAATTAGTTCTGGTACGACATTGCCCCTTCTCTTAGTCATTGCGAAAATGAGGAGGGCATCATGAACAAACTTCCCATTCATTCATTCATTCAAAATATTTACTTCACGCTCCCCTGGTCAAGCAAAGGGCAGGCTTTATTTTTAAAAAATGAGAACACTCAAATCTCTGCTATTTATGAACTAGCAGTCGATTTAATTGTTCAGCTCTGTGTTCCTGTGACTACAGTGACGGCACCTCAGCCAGGTAATTTCTGACTCAGAGAAGAAATGTTCAACCCAATGGTGACAGCAGCACATTTGCTATTAATATATTGGTGAGTCTTTTCCCAATGTCCAAATGAAAGAAAACAAAAGAGCCCAAATATTTTGACAAGGTCACCTTTCTTTTTTTTTTTTAACATCTTCACTGGAGTGTAATTGCTTTACAATGGTGTGCTAGTTTCTGCTGTATAACAAAGTGAATCAGCTCTACGGATACATATATCCCTGAGACATCTTGGACTCTTTCTTTCCTAATACATCACGGAAGATTACTGAATTTTATACATTCTACTCTAAACACTGCTAATATCTTGTGAGTCTTTTTTCTCTGTGGATCCACTAAAAGTTAATAAACTCACAAACCCCACTGTCTGCACCCCTTTGTCACTTTATTTAAACCTATTGTCTACTTACTCCAGTTTAATGTCATTTCTCAAACTTGAGGTCTCTTCCCATCACTCACTGATAAATACTGTTAATACCAATGTCTCCATTTTTCTCACTAACCAGTTTTTTTTTTTTTTTTTTTTTTTTTTTTTTTTTTTTTTGCGGTACGCGGGCCTCTCACTGCTGTGGCCTCTCCCGTTGCGGAGCATAGGCTCCGGACACGCAGGCCCAGCGGCCATGGCTCACGGGCCCAGCCGCTCCGTGGCGTGTGGGATCTTCCCGGACCGGGGCACGAACCCTTGTCCCCTGCATTGGCAGGTGGACTCTCAACCACTGCGCCACCAGGGAAGCCCTATCCAGTTATTTTTTCATTTCAGGAGATTTAACATTCATGCCCATGACACTTTCAAAGGTGTAGCCTCTCAATTTCTTGGCATCCTTTTCTCCTGTGACCCGTCCCTGAACTGAAATGTATCCACACATTATCATGGTCACACTTTAGAACTTGTAGACCTAGTAACCTAGACCTAGAAGTGTTCCCAACTATCTATTCTCTGTGGGTACCTTTATTTTCAAAGGCCCTTAGGAGTATTAGTCCTAGGATACCTGTTCCATAAACAAACTGGCACTTCTAGTCCAATTACATTTAATTTCTTTCCATATTAGCCACTTTTTTCCTGGCCATCCAATTTCATTTTTCAATCCAACGTTGAATCAGATTCTGTCAAATTACCTCTATGTTTTCCTTCCACCATGATGCTTGGGTCAAGAGCTCATATCTATATTGAGTCCAGGTGCCTACCCTTTCCATGTTTACAGGGTTTCAACAAAGTGCTGCTAAAGAGAAATCATAAAACTGGGCTGAATATATCAACTGTTAATCCATGGTTTCCAGCTAATCCCCACTCTTAGCAGATGCTTAAAAAACTACACCACAAGGACTTCCCTGGTGGCGCAGTGGTTAAGAATCCACCTGCCAATGCAGGGGACACAGGTTCGAGCCCTGGTCTGGCGAGATCCCATGTGCCCACATGCTGCGGAGCAACTAAGTGCACGTGCCACAAGTACTGAAGCCCGTGCGCCTAGAGCCTGTGCTCCGCAACAAGAGAAGCCACTGCAATGAAAATCCTGCGCACCGCAACGAAGAATAGCCCCTGCTTGCCGCAACTAGAGAATGCCCACGCACAGCAAGGAAAACCCAATGTAGCCAAAAAAAAAAACCCAAACCATCACAGATAAAAGAGAAGCATTGGCAGGTCAATATCGGAACTTGCTATTACCAGACATAAAGCTTACCAACATGATACCTATTTTTCCTACAGTCCTCCTGTCCCTATTGATGATGTGTGTCTGTTGAGAATCTCTCCCCCTACTTTTTGAATACAGCAGTATTGCTTAAAAGCTGTGGAGGTAGCATGGGTTTGAATCTTCACTCTGCTATTTAATATCTGTCTGATTTTAAAGAATGATATCTGTTCAGTGTCTCTGCTTTCTCACCTTTAATTAAAGATAAGTGATAAATACCATTGTTATTACCACTGTCACTGTTCCTGAAGGTCGTTGACTATTCCTCTCGGTGAAAACAAATACATTTCAAGTATCTTTCTTTTTCCTAATTCTCCCTGTCTTCCCCAGATTAGTTTGACTGCTACGATTGCTTTCCAGGTTAAGAGAAGTTGATCTCTTTCCTAGACAACCTTCAAGCCAATTTCTGGACTACTGATTAGTACTTTTGGCTACACTGACTTGTGTGCTTTTTTGAGACAGTTTTAAAACACGCTCTCCCTCGAGCACTGAAGAGCATTTTCTCTGACTTAACATAGCTTATAAACCAAGTTCCCACTTGGGACAGTTTCAAATAGGTATTTATTCAAACAACATATAAGTGAACAAAATCCTCTTTCAGAAAATTAGATGTGAGAAAGGCAACTGGCAAAATCACTTTCATCTCATCAGATAAGATTATATAGGGAATTTCATTTCTCATAATGAAACGGAGCAGGACCCTACGGTCCTTGCGCCCCATGTGCTCAGCCCGCCTTTTGTCCGTGGAAAAACCTTAGCCAAAGACTAAATTTAATCCGAGAAGTGAGAAAATGCAGAAACAAAGGAAAACAGTCCAACAAGACTAAATAATACTAGTGTAGTCATTAAGCACAGTCAAGGACCTTTAGTTCCTCCTCAAGGGCTCTAGGTAATATTCTGAACCATCTCCTGTGAGCTGTCCTACAGATACTGAAAGCCCCACCAGGTGGAAGGAGTTAAGCACATGATGACCAGACTGTAGCCATGACGTGAGCCTCCAGAATTCTGAGACCTGGCCTCAAGGAAATGGGAACAAACCGACCCTGCAACTGAAGACAAACTCTGCTTAAAACAATCAAGAGGACGCTGATCAGACCACCGCATGACCAATTTCAAGGTGACCCTCAGAGCTGACTGTGCTGTCTCGGCATGCAGCCCCCTCCCTCCGTCTACAAAAGCTCTTGCCCCCTGATCGTCAAGGTGGAGAGCTGGCCTTTGGACAGAAGGCTGCCCTCCCCTCCCCCCGCCCCGCCCCCCTCCACTTGCTGGCTTCCGAAATAAAGCAAACTTTCCTTTCCCCCATCCTTGCCTCTTTATCGGCTTCAGAGCGGCGAGCAGCCGGACGCCGCTTTCGGTGACAGGTTTTGGCGCCTCCCGTGCAGCGTCGTCTGAGCTCTCGCGACATCTGGCTCCCGGGTTTTCCGAGCAGAGGCGGCCTTGACGATCGATGCACTGGGATGGCTTCCGGGAGCCCGCTGCTCGTGGCTTGCGGCCCCTGGAGTGGGATTTGGGGGGACGTTCCTAGCAGCTGCCGAAACCATTTGTTTCGAGGATCCTCCGTGCTCGGCACTGGCTGCCACCTGACACTTTTTTCCTCGGTGGAACGGAAACACGCGTGTGGACAAGCCGAGGAGCTCCAGAACTGAGTAAGTCCACCGGCGTGCGCCCGGGCTAACTTCTCTTTTGAGCACTAGACGTTCTGATGTGTGTCTGACCATGAGGGCCCTTTGTGAGCCCTGAGTGTCCCGTGGGCATTTTTCCAGTTGGTTCTGGCATGTGTCTATGTTGAGGGCCGTTTGTGAGCACGGAGTGGCATTTGGGCATGTTGCCAGTTGGTTCTGACGTGTGTCTGGCGTCGAGGACCCTTTGCATTGGCGAAGCATTTGTGTGGGACCTTGTATGGGGCAGCCTCTTGGCGGATCTGTGACAGTTCTGTCTTCTGGTGTGTGCGTGCATATGCCATTTGTGTGATTGATATCTTTGTTGTCTTTGGTAAAATGGGATATTCCAGTTCAATTCATTAGAAAAATTTTAGCTATGAGGTTAAGATTAAAGGAAAACAAACATCATTTTTAAAACAATATATGACAACAGTATTTCTGCACCGGTAACTTATTAGATACAGGGCTCGACTGACAACAATGCTATTTTTAAAATAATACTTTAATCTCTCTCATTCCATTTCTGTATAATCTTTTAATTTAAAGCTACTTACGTGAATAGTCTTGGATATCCATTTCAAGGTTTCTCAAACTATAGCTTGAGCCACCTTCGAAGATTGATTCAATGACTACAAAGTAGAAGTGTTCTAGGAGGCGAGGGAGGGAAAATAAAAAGTAGTAACATTGGGAAGTGCAGACCCTTCCAGTACTTTATCTGACACAGGTGTAAATAATCCCCCAATACTTGCTCATTTACCTCCCAGGCCAATTTCCCTTGCCATGTGCTAAACGTAGCTGTTCAGAGGGTCTGGTGGCAAGTACACCAGCCCTCTCTTCTGATGGGTGCGCCCTGGTTTATAAATACCTTCGTAATATTTTGCTTCTGAAAAAGGTACATCTTTCACATACTACTTACTGTAACATATAGTACTTAGTAGTCGGAGTAGTTCTAAGGACTTTATAAATAGTAACTAATTTAAGCCTCAAAATCAGCCTAGATGGTAAGAACTATCAACTTGTTTTCTTTTCATGCATAAGAAATTGGAACCCAGAAATGTTACTTTCCTCGGGGTCCACACATCACTGGTACTGTCTTCAGAACTGATAGCTAGTGATCTTTTATGCAGCTCTACCCAGGAATCCCTAGAGTCACTTTAGAAGACCTGATATACCACATATGCATGATGCTTTGTCATGTGGTATTTTAAGTATAGACTTTAATTTAAATGTCATTGTCTCAGCCTAAACAGATTATCAAGTGTGGTTCAATCTATATTGACCTCCAGAATGTCATGTTTATAATTAATGATCACCAGAGATACATGTGGCTTTAATTGTGGGTCTCTGCAATCTATAGGTAGACTCCTGTCATCCATTCCTAGTTTTCAGTGAGCTAAGTGTTTACTTGAGGATGACTTTCCCCTATAATACTTAGTAAAAATGAAGGACAAGTATGAAAAATGTAATTATTTTGTCACCCCATCACATACCATTCTATTTTGTCAAGTTTAACACCAACTGAATTGTAGCAGTGAGTGACACCGTAGGGCAAACATAAATACTGTAACAACGGACATAAATACATGTACTACATAATAAATAAAGAATATATATATAGAAAGTGTCTTGAGCTGTCTATTTATTATGTCTTCGTATATACTATAAATGTGTATCACTTGGATTTCATAAAACGAATTAAAATTAAGTGCTTAAAGATAAGTCATACTTTTGTATTTTAATATGTTGAATTTCAATTATTGGATTCAACAAATACTTAACAAAAAATTGTAGGCACTGTGCTTAGAACTGAATACATAGGGCTCTCATGTAATTTATATGGGTAGGTGAGACAGGTATTAAACAAAAATGTAAGAGCTAATGCTTATTTACAATAAAGAACAACGCAGGGGGGAATTTGTCTCTATTGGTGCTATGGGGGCAAGTTTGTCAGAAATCTGCCCCGAGTTGAAACATGAGTGAGGAGAAGTAATTACCAGGTAGAAGTTTTGCTGGAGAAAGTATTCCAAGCATAGAAGACAGTGTAGGAAGGCCCTGAGCCAAGATAACAATTACAAAATGGAAATAAGCAAATGGATTTTAAAATGCATTAAATTTAATAATAAGTACAATGTTAAATTTCTTGACATCAAAATCTTCACAGTTTAGTAATAATTATTCTTTGAAACAAATACAAAAATCTTCACACGTTTTAAAGAAAATTAACAGAAATGTTTAAATTTTCCATCTGGTGTCAGCATATGAGATGAGCTCCTCATTATTCATCAGACTATGAAAGGCAAACAATTTCTTGACTGTTAAAAGTAGTTACACTTCCACTGTCAGTGTGGGGAAAAAGGAACTCATTTTTCTAGCAGCAAACATTTTTGCTTTCCTCTCCATAAGACTTAGTATGAATTACTGGATACTACAAATGAAAGGGTTCTCACAAACTCCGTGAACACCTATGCCAAAAGAGATTACCAGTGTTTCGTCTTACATTCTCAGCTCTGGCCCTCATTAAAAGAGAGGTGTTTCCACCAAGATGGGAAACCAAAATAATATTTTTCAGCCTAACCCAACAGGCAGTGTGAAGTAAAGGAGAATTTGGAAGACTGTTCAGGATAGACTAGAGGTCTAGTTTATTACCAATATAAGCTTTTATCCCTGGCATTGCAGACAGATATAGGAGCAGGGATCAAACAACTTGGATTCCATTTTAATTTAGCCTAGATGCCAACCTGACCCAACCTCTACTGAATCCAAAATCTCTTGTTCCCACTTCACATCCTTTTGATGAGCCCTGTGACTCTGCTGTTGCCATGGCAGCAAGCTGTGGGTGGAGGGAAACTGACAGAACCTCAGCTTAGCCTCAGTGACACACTCAGCTCACTTCCTGCCAGGTTCCTCTCTCTCCAGCTGGAATTTTGCCTGCAGGAGTCTGCTTATCCATTCTATCGTGGGCAAATCTGAGAAGGCAAGGTAGTTGAAAGGTGACACGAGAACCCACGAATAAGTACCTGCTCTTTCATACCTGGAGTGTGTTCCATACAGCATCTCAGAAGGCCTCCAGGGGGTCTGAGTCCTAGTTGTCCACAGGGGTTCCCATATTGACAGTGAGTCCTTGGATTTATCTCTTTCCTTCCATGGCATTCTTCCCTGGCCCCCAAAACTTCTTCCTGATGTCATTTCTCAAAAGAAAGTCCCTGCAGACATGCTTAATATATTACATGAAGTTAGTTAAGGATTAAATAAATCATTGGTAATATTATTAATATATCTTAGGGAAATTGTAAATTCTCTGTATATGAGAAATCTGAACTCGATATGGTCTTAAATAGAGAAATGAATAGATATTAATAAAAGGTTCTGATTAATGGCAGTCCATTTACTATCATGCACTGTCACAGTTTTTCCAGTGATTTCAGAAACTTTAAGATCACATCAGTATTACATGTTAGAAATGTAATTTATGATTCCAAATACCATTTGTTGTTTTGGAATGTATGCTAATGTATGTCAATGATGAATGATAGCTTTACAAGATGCAGGGAGTCAGAACTATTAAATGTATTAACAGACAGAAATGTAGCACATGGTGGAGATTTCTCTGTCTCCAGTCCTTTGCTCTTTCATCTGGGCAGTTTAGCCTGCATGAACCTTTGTTCTGGATCAAGGTTTTAATCCAAGATCCAAAAGTGAGTAGTTCTAAAACTAAAAATATAAACCATGTTTCAAGGAAATCTCTGATAGGAATGGGGAAAACGTACCATGAATAATAATAAAGCAGGATACTAGCAGAAAAGTGAACAACAAAAATGAAAATAAAGACAAAAACAAATGTCTGGCTAACACTTATTATCATCTCTCATATCAAGCCTCACAAGAATTCAAAATTGATAGCATGCCCACCTTGGATTTTAGTTACAATATGGTATATATAATAACATTTTAATTCTCTATGTAGTAAAAATGTATGATTCTCATTCCACAGTGTGTGTCTAAGAGCAGGCAAATGCTATAATAATTATGTAGTAACTTTTGTAATCATAAGTTTAATGTCTGTCTCTTCAACTAGGTTCTGTTTTGTGAGGTGAACTGTTGTATTGATTTTCCTCACCAGTAAATCTTCAGAATATGTATATCATATAGTAGATATTCGGTAAATGTATGTTTACAGAGGTGATGGTTGTTGCCCTCATAAGTAAATCTTAATAGTTTTATAAATTTTTGATAGAGCAATAATAACCATTGACTATCATTTTTCTAAATTGATATCCACTAGTTAAGGTTCTAGTACTAAGAGTAGGCAAAACCAGGTAAAAACAAGCTCTATTGGATATTGTTTTAAACAGACATTTTTGTTTGTATGTGATATGTCCTATTAATGTTAATATATGGTGTTAATATCAATATTTTAGAGGAAATTTTAAACTTTTTTTCCTCAATTTTTAAACTACACACACACACTTTGGGTTTTCAGTTTGGGGGTTGTGATGTATGGCTGTATCAAAAATGAGTTTATATCACAAAAGTAAATTAAATTTGAAAACAATTATCAAATAAATTCTTCTCACATGTAAGCTCACATTCATTAGACAAAACTAAGGATATCATTTGTAGATGCCTAGTTATTTGCTTGATTTTTCTCCCCGGCTATTGTATATATATATTACACATATATAAGAACAAGAAAAATATATGTGGAAGAAAACTTAGAGATCATAGATATCCACATCTTTTCCAATGCAGTTCTCATCGTTATCTCTAGACAAATACTATTTGAATAAATGGAATTTGGTAAGGTTGTGATGTACAGGGAAAAATGGATTCTGGATGCAGATGGATCTGGCTTTGAATCCTATTTTTTCTTCTAACTAAAACTTACCTTAGACAAATGACTTTTACCTCTTTAAGTATCAATTGGCTCTATGTTAAATGAAAATATTTTCCAAACTATCGAAAATCTAATGAGGACACCATATGAGTAGGTCATAACGTATTCTGGCATATAGCCGATGCTCTATAAATACCATTCCTTTAGTGTATAGTGTAGCAGCGGTTCTCAGTGTATCAGGTGGGGGTGCCTCGCGGTGCTTGACATAATTTTAGAAAACAGTGCAAAACTATTTTCATACTAAGTTGCCTTTTGAATTCTCACCGTTTCTGTCACACATGTACAGAGGAGTTTCTCAGATGCTACATGAGGCATAAAGACCTCACTGAACTTGACTGATAATATAATCTGTATTTGTGTTTTGTGGTTTTGGGGTTTTTTAGTTTTAAATATGGGAAATATGGTGTAATGTGTTTTTGTGCTTTAAAAAATATTTTGGTTTTAATTTGAAAGATAGGAAATATGAAGAGGTATAATCTATACAAACAAAAGCTCTTTGAGGTTCTCAAGAATTTTTAAGATTGTAAAGGAGCTGTGAGGCCAACACTTTGATATCAGCTGTACTACGGTCTGAAGCATGTGTCCTGCACATACAGCAATGCAGCTACCAGGAGTAAACACTAAGCATGTGAGTTGGTGTTTCAGGATAGAAAATGGCCTTGTGACTTGATTGTCTGAACTCTACCTTTATTACTTGACTTACTTGCTCTAAAATAGCCTTACTGTCACTCACTCAATATTTCTTATTTAGGGAACGATCTGAATTCTTTCAGAAGACCAGTGCCTTGATAATCTGATAATCTAGTAGTATTCCTGTTTCTAACGTGTCCAATTATGATATCTTGCATTATAGTGAACAGAATTTTATAAAAGCATGTGAACTATATTTCAAGACCTGATGGGTAAATCACTTGTCATTTACTGTTAGATAAATCATAGAGGGAAATATATCACAAGTCTGGAAGCCGTCATTCACACTTCTTTTCTCCCTTAACCTGCATAACCAGTGGATCATGGAGTCCTGTTGATTCCATCTCCTAAATAGCTCTCAAACCTCTCCTTTCCCCTGCATCTCCACTGACACCATTTAGGTTAAGCAACCATTGCTCTTCCCTGGATTATCAGAATAGCATCCCACCTGTCCCTCTCAATCCACTGGGGATAGATTCAGAGAAACTCATGTCAGGATTTCACTGTAGCAACTGTTTTCTTTGAAATATTGTTTTAAATGTTGTCATCTTGTGCTTTGCCCCATTCACGTGGGCCAAACTCTCAGTGAATCATGGCATTGAAGACCACTCAGGATAACTTCTTCAGTGGTGCCTAGAAGTTTCCCAATGGCTGAGTGAATCAGCCCAGATCCTTCCAGTCAGTGCATTTCACCAAATTTGCATAGATCTAGGGAAAATGGATCTGTCAGTCTACCCAGCAAAGAAATGATAGGAATATGAAAAGCTGAATTAAGTCTACGACCAGGTGAATTTTGAGGGGCGTCAGGGAAGAGAATAGCTGTCATAGAGATAGAAAATCTCAGAGTATTCCAATTCTGAATCCTAATAAATGCAGCTAAAGAAAGATCAGATAAAAACTATTTATTTGCCAGGTATGTCTTGGAACTAAAGTATTTGCATCTTAAATATGACATACTAAATAAAAGGAGGTCTTAAAAATATTTATCAATATCTCCTATCAGTGAGAACTATATTTATAAATATTTATTGTATTTCATATAATAAATGAATATGAATAAAAAGCAATATAAGGACTCTACTTCTATATACTAAATTAATAATGTGTAAATTGTAAGCAATCATTTAAAATATGTCACATATTTTCAATAGATACATAATGGAAATGGTTTTAAAGGTGAATTAGTTATGCAAACAATTATAGTAATGGGTTTATGCACTCAGAAAAATATTGCTCTGAAGCTTTTATGAATTTCTGAAATACATGGGTAAATCAGGAAAGTGAAGGTTGTGTATTCAATCATGAAATATTAATAAGGCACCCGTTATGCACCATTTATTGTTAATGTCAATGATAAAACAATCAATTAGACACAGCCTTGCTCTTGCAGGAGCTCACTGTTCCTTAACAGAATACCAGACAATAATAATCATTTTTGGAAAGAGTCACATTAACACAAAATAAAATTCTGACATAAAAAGCTATCCTAACTTTTGGGATATGCACTCTCCAGGTTTAGTGGCATTGCTGGTAAGATCTCAGTAATGTGGAGACCTGTACAGAGTAATATCTCATTTTGAACCCAGTAGAATTTCCAATATGGATGACTTTTTAAACCAAATACTTCTGAAAATAAAACTTCCAATCTAAAGGAGGATAATTGGGTCATATTTTTTGGCAAAATGAGAACAAAGTGGTTAGTTCAAGGTTTGAGTCTAGGTATTTCCTCCTAGGACTGATTCTCAGTAAATATGCATAATTTAGGCCTATATGTAACACTCCAAAATACAAACAACTATGGCAACACATCTAAATTAAATAAAATATATAACATATTAATTGATAAAAAAGGCTCCTGTTTGAATTTAGGTTGCTTATTAAAGCAGGAAACTCTTTTTTTTTAAATCTGTAATTCTTCAATTCCAAGGAGTCCTAAGATCTCTTAATGAAACTCTATACTTATAATGTTCTTAAAATTCTTTACTCCTTAGTAACTGGGCAGAAAATATCCTATGTGAACAGAAGTGAGTATAACAAATGAGAGGCAACACAATCATAAAAATATCTAATGATGCTGAATTATTGTTATGTAGCACAAAGGTTATCTAGTTCTTTAATGATATCTTTTCTGTTTTAATCACATCATGAGTCATGTATCTAAGTAGATCATCCATGTGAACTGACAAAATAAAATAGAATTAAAGCTTTACCTTGAACATATCAGATTATGCCATAGTGATTTGCAGCAATACATAATATAATAAAATTCCTATAGAAAGACACAACAAAGTATTATAAGTTGATGTCTTGATATTAACCAAAAATGCTTTTGTTCTATAAAATCATAGCGGATTACCTTTTCCATTATAAGCATTATTTTTATCCTACCTCTTAAAATACAGACCACATCTTCAGGGAATAAACAATGAAGAGGTTACTGGTAGTCAAACTGCTCATGTTAGTGTTGATTAAAGCCCCAAGAAAACTTGAAGGAAGAGAGATGGGTACACACTGCAGTTACCATTTTTTAAAATCACAGATCCCATTTTTTTTTATTGTATTTCTTTTTTGCATAATTAGCTCTCATCATGCAACAAATGCAGAGAGAGTTCAAAAATAGATCCTAAAGAACAAGCAGAGCAATGGAGGGAAATTTTCATGCTGTTTCCATCACACTGATGCTCTTCTCTCCCAAATTCTATTTTATCGTAGTTCTTCTTTCGGTCCCTGTTATTCTGTCTGCCGTGCTGTGTCAAGAAAATAATCGTAACTGATACTGAAAAATTTGAAGAAATTTCTTTAGCCTTAGTAAAGAATGAAGAATCATACATCTCAGAAAACAAGTCAGAAACAAATAAACAAAAATGTGGCATGTCGGTCCCTTAATTGCTGCTCCCACGTTCTCATTCATAGGGTCACAGTTTATCTGCTGCACCTGAAATGTCAACAATTAATGTTTTCTTTCAGGTTTGTAATGTAAATCTAGACAATAACTATTAAAATACATAAAATCCAGATGGGGAAACTACATTAACATAGCATTTATTATTAACTTAATTGAGGGGTTTTTTAAAAATTGTATTTGCTGTCACTGAAGGATAAACAGGTAGACAGGAGAATGATGACACTGTGCTTTCAGGCAGGTGTGAATAAAGCTGTTAGATGTCATTGAGCTAAGAATGCGATTCTAGGAAGTCAAGGGGATCATGGGGGAGGGGGCACTTAGAGAACCCAGAAGATGAAAACAGTGTCTAGGCAGATTTTATCTACGCAATCATTTTGCCAAGAGCTAACTCTACAACCTCAGAAAGGCCCAACAGCCTAACTAACAAGCAACGTTATACATAATTTAAAAGCCCCTAACTGCCCAGGAAGGCTCTACATTTGATCTCTTAGTATTTGTATGTTGAAAGCTATACAAATCAGATATAGTATTAGCTACCATTGCTAAGATTAATTATAATTTTATAATCTTTTCAGTATAATATTACAGCATGTTATCTATAAAGATCTTCCAAAAATCCTAATTGATTCTGTTATTATGTACTTTGAAACCATCAACATATTCTCATTAAATAGAGCAAAAAATCTAAATGCTTACTGTGACATCTGATACTTTCCAAGATCTGGCCTTTGCCCACATGTTTAATATTTACACAGTGCTTTCCACGTAGCTTTCACTCTAATCATCTATACCCATGGTCATCAAATTCCTTATCCAACATATGGCAATTTGTTTCACCGCTTAAAAATTATGTCAAGGTGTTATTTCTCCCTCTAATCTCTCCCTGACTTTGCTGCCTGGAAAATACCTTATGTTCTTTAGTGTTAGCAGGTCGTTTTTGCTGTAAATCCTCTCCTGACTCTGATCCATAGAGACTGATCATTGCCTTTAAATAATGCTCTCCCCACCCCGAACATCTATCATGATGCTTACCATGTTCATTTTCATTTAATTGCTTAAATGTTTGTTTCTCCTTCCTACACTGCAGTTAAGGCAGGGATAATATCAAGTTCTGCTGTGTGAGCCCACTCTATGACACTGTGTTCAGTAGAAATGAAGTCCCCAAAAGCCATTGGATGAACTGAAGATTTTAAGTAAAACAGTAAGCAGGTTGCCAATAGAATTGTGAACGCTCAAGAGCTGCAGCTTTGGGTTCAGAGATATGAGTTCAAGCATGTGTGCCCTGGAAAGCTGTACACTCTTTCAGGCATGTGTCATGGAGGTCATGACATAATGTCTGCAAAATGATTGGCAGGGAAATTAGTATAGAGTGAGCATTGAGTAATATTATGTATCATCATAACATTTCAGGAATTAACAGTTTTAATTATCTGCAATAAATAAAATAGATTTGCCAAAATTTTAACCAAGGATTGGAAATGTATGAGCTTTTTAAGATTCTTGATGCACATTGCAAAGAGCAATTGTCTGACAGCTTGCATTGGATATTGCTGCCACAGCTACTGCTAAGAGGCAGGGATGAATTGCCCTGACCTTAAGCTACTTACTCAAAACTCAGAGCCCTGGGAGACAGCGTGCGTAGGGCAGAACTGTGGTCCCACGCTCACCACTCACTTTACTAGGAATCTTGGAGAGGAAGAATGGTGTTCCTGTGATTCCATACAGGAAGGCGAGCAAGTGAGATAAATGTTCCCCAAATACCACCCAAAATCAGAGAGAAAAATTTCCTCCAAATGAAACTTGATACTTTGGTGAGCTGTGAATGCATGCTAGACAACACACAAAGGCAATACCTACTATATTAACTACACAGTGAAATTAATCTAGTGGAGAATTTTTCATCCTGTGATTTCAAAATACAATAAACTATTATATCAGATTTTTAATCAGTTTTGTTCATATCCATTTTTGATGACACTCATTTATTGACAATGTAAGAAATTTTAATAGTAATATTCTGCACTTATTCACAAAATTCTTTAGTAGAATGTATGCACGACATTTTTAAAATTAAAAAAAAAAATCTAGGAAGCAAATGAGGATTTTTGGAGAT
The DNA here is from genome assembly GCF_026419965.1 of Kogia breviceps. Classification (NCBI taxonomy): domain Eukaryota; kingdom Metazoa; phylum Chordata; class Mammalia; order Artiodactyla; family Physeteridae; genus Kogia; species Kogia breviceps. The sequence goes on along the minus strand of NC_081324.1, from coordinate 5,772,889 downwards.
AAAATTCTGTGGGATGATTGATAATCAATTTGAATTTCTTAATGTGGCCCAACAAAACAAATAAATAGTTAAAGATTATAGTTATAGTTTTATGTGACTAATGTCATTGTGTATTTTAATTGAAATAAGGAACTGTGTATTTCAAAGAATAAAATCAATCTGACATTCAGGGAACCATTAACTTAAAACCTCAGGCTTTTCCTGAAATGATAGGCCTTTCCACTAGTAAGAGAATGTTAATCAAGGGAATGGAAATGGCAAAAGAAATGGCATTTCATGTATTAGAAAGTTTCCTCTGAACCCTATCAACTAAATGAAAGTAGAAAAGGATGATGTGATTCCAGTCATTCAACTAACCTCAGATATCAGATGGTGTCTTAACAACATTTATTTTACCATCAAACATTTCCTAAAATTTCTTTTCCTTTTATTATTTTTTATTGGAGTATAAGTGTTTCCCAATGGTGTGTTAGTTTCTGCTGTACAATGAAGTGAATCAGCTCTATGTATACCTATATCCCCATATCGCCATATCCCCTCCCTGTTGGACCTCCCCACCCGCATCCCACCCATCTAGGTCGTCACAAAGCAGCGAGCTGAGCTCCCAGCACTATAGTGCAGGTTCTCACTAACAATCTGTTTTACACATGGTAGTGTATTTATGTCAAACCTAATCTCCCAATTCATCCCACCCTCCTTTTCCCCCACCATGTCCACATGTCCATTCTCTACATCTGCATCTCTATTCCTGCCCTGGAAATAGGTTCATCTGTACTATTTTTCTAGATTTCTCATATAAGTGTTAATATATGATATTTGTTTTTCTCTTTCTAACTTACTTCACTCTGTATGACAGACTCTAGGTCCATCCACGTCTCTACAAATGACCCGATTTCATTCTTTTTTATGGCTGAGTAGTATCCCATTGTATATAAAATTTATTTTTCTTAAGGTAGAGCAATGTCTTAGATTTTCCCCCCAACAGCATCAAATATACAGCAAGAGGAGATTTGCTACTAATTTATTCAAAAACTGCAAATCATTCAAAAACTGCAAATCATTCAAAAACTGAAATATCATTGATATATGTTTATAAACTATTGAATTACATGGGCATATGCTAATATTTAAAATACATATTACAGAATAATATCAATAGTATAATCCAAGTGTGTGTGAGTACTGTATATTTAGGATTTACAGGTGTTTAAGTGTTCACAGTAACCTGAAACATCATGAATTGTGTCATGGCAAAAGAATAAAACTGAACTTTATTTAAAAAGGCAAATTTCATAACTCAGTTAACACATATTATTAAGTTTTATAGTATGATTTTCCATGCTTGTTTAAACCATGAAAAATATACACAAGTTTGTATGAGAGAGCCTTTTGTAACATTGGACCTCTTGAAAGCACTGCTACAAATGAAGTGTTTTGACTAGAAATTGTTCTCATGCTGCTTAAACAAAACAAATTTTAGGCACATTCTTTTGAACGATTTTCTTAGGCAAATCCCTTGAGGGGTTGTTAGCCAAAACTTTGTATATAGGTTTATTTTTCTCTGTCAAAACAATCACTAACACCTTAGAGAATTAAAGTAAGGCAATTTAAATAGAATTATCTTACTGAATTCCATCTCGAATTTTAAAGAAATTTCAGATTTAAGAATGCTAAACCTAAATTAAAAGTACTGCAGGTTTGCAGAATATTGTAAAATGATACCATTAATGTAAACCCCTTTCTGCAGTTATTATTTTCCATTTAGCACTTTTTTAAAAAATTAGCTTAGGTATAATTTACAATGCCCAAAGCACACACAGCTCCAAAGGCACATATTCTTCAAGACGAGTAGATTTTGTTATTTAAATAAGTTCTGTATTTTTTCATCCTCTCTATTTCACTGAATTATTTTAAATATCTGAAATGTGAGTTTAGATCTCAGCTTGTTCATGTGACATCTAAAAATATTATTTAAAACATAATCAGTTTTCTCTTTCTAAAATGGGGATTAATAATGGAACCTCTCCTCAAAAGGTTTTGAGGGACTAAGTTAGTTAAATACAGGCAAAACAGTTTATCACACAGGCCTAATCACTACTCGGATCCAATAAATAAACTGGCTATTATTATTGATGTCATCATCACAATCATCATTATTATTTAGGTCGTTCTCTGTGATTACTTAATGATGCCATGACTCATCTGTTAATATTGAGCTTTAAATAAAGTATATTTGGCTTCTTTTTCTATAGTAAACTGTCAAAAATATTATTCGATGTTAATTACGTTTCCTGCAATAGAGAACATTTTCTAGATATTAAAGGAAAAGTATACATATTTACACCCATAACAGTAAAATGTGAGCTGCTATTTTCAAAAAGCTGGCTAGTCTTTATTCTTTATTTTCTGCAACTAAAAGAGGGGGAAAAATGCTCTTTACTTTGGAAACACATATTTCTCTAGTCCTTCACAAAGGAATGTACACTTATTTAAAAGTTAATTTTCATGAGAAAAAAAAGTAAAATTCGAAATGTCTACATCATTATTGTTGACAAGAGAAAGCTCATAAACATAACGTTTAATTCAGTGTAATGAAATTGGAAGGGATCATTTCTTCAGAACTGAAAAAAGTCACTGAGATGTACACAAAAGATAGAGCACTTCCCTTAAGTCTATTTGTTTCAATAAGAAGAGATTATACGGTGACCTTTTCTTTAGCTGCCTTGGTTTCTCCATTTTTAATCATTCTGCAAGATTTGATAGGAATCCTTGCTGACACTTTGCTCCTCAGGGGGCAATTAAGAGAGTAGTGAATTCACTGGAAACGGAAAATCATTTTACTTTACTACCAAAAATGACAGGAGAGAAACCAACATACTGGGACTGCTAAAGCATTCTCCCGATGTTAGTAACACAAGAATCCATACAGTTGTGCTTAAGGGAAATTACATATCCAAAAGAAAATTATAAAATACACATCACAGATAGATCAGTTACAATTAATGCTATCTTACACACCACTTAGAGCTATAGTCCTACACTTATTTTGCACATTTGTACAAATAAATTTGTTCTTAGCAAATCTCCTATTTTGGTTTCTGTCTATCTTGCTCTTTATATTTTATATTTCCAAATTATATTACTTTGCTGAGAATTTTAATTTTTAGTGCCAAAAGAGAAAAGGGAACATCAGCATTATTTTTTTCCAAAGCAAATGAATTTAAACTAAACAATTATATTATTTGAGAAATATCTGTATATATTTTAGGAAAAAATACTCAGAGTAAAATGTAATATGAAAGGTGTATTATTCAGTGCATGCATCACTAGCTGCTGTAACAAACACCCCCCAAAATTTAGCAGCTTAAAACAGCAAAGGTTTATTTTTCCTCTCTTATCAGTATCAGTGAAGGATAAATGGGCTTCTCTTCCACCCTGTGGTTTCATTACCCCTTAGAGCCCCTGATTTTTCCACTAGAAACTCTGCATGAGAGAGAGAGAGAGAGAGAGAGAGATAGAGGGAGAGAGAGAGAGAGAGAGAGAGAGAGGATGATTTCACAATGAGAAATTTTAGAGGTCAGACCTGGTTGATGCACACGGCCTTTCTCCCTCTATTTCACTATCCAGAAATCAGATCTGTAGTTCCACGTGATTATCACATGGTCTTGACATTGTCCCCAGGAAAGAGATTATCGGTGGCCATTAGCATTCGCTGTAAGAAAGTTTCTTTGGAAAATGTTTTAATAGGTATCAGCTTGAGTTATGCATCTTCTTTGAAGAAAATATTTATTATTTAAAAGCACAGTCACTGTAGCAACATCTTTCTTAACTAAGATATTAAGGACAAAAATGAAATAAAATTCTATTTATAAATATATATATATATGAAATTTCCATCACAGGTGTAGACCTTCTCTTTGCATTGACTTGTATATCCAAGTGCCTCTTGACATACTTACTTTCATGTCCACTCTCATTAATGGACAGTCCATTCTGGTGGATGTTTGACTCTACTCCTTCCTTAAAACTCTACTTCTATCACAATAACTTGCCAGCATTAACTTCAAAATATAACCACAAGCTGGCCATTGTCACTGATATCTTTCTGGCCCAATCCACTTTACCTCTTTACTAGCTGGTGACTGTTCTCTTCTATGCTTGGCTATTGCATTTTATTCACAAAGCAGCCAAAGAGGTGAAGTAAAGAAAAAACAAAAACAAAAACAGAACAAACTTATATCCCTTAATTGGGTCTACACAACCCCGTTGATCTGCCTCACACGGTTTTGTGCCGAATTCTGACTTTATCTCCTGTTCTTCTCTCTGAATCTCCCTCTGCTCCATGCACTGGCCTCCAAGCAGTGCCTCTGTTCTTTCTGTAGATTGTCTGTCTGTTCACTCCCTCACCCCATCAGGCCTTTGCTCAGGTGCTGCTCATTGAGACCTTCTTGGACTCATCTACTTAATATTCAAAATCACCACCTGCAACTCCTGGCATGACTCAGCCTCATTCTCTTTTCCTTTTTCTGTAGAGCTCTTACCACTAAGTTACCACCACTACTACTTTGAAGTACAGCAAGTCCCCTACATACGAACAAGTTCTGTTCCGAGAGTGTGTTCATAAGTCCAATTTGTTTGTAAGTCCAACAAAGTTAGCCTAGGTACCCGACTAACACAATCGGCTATATAATACTGTACTGTAATAGGTTTATAATACTTTTCACACAAATAATACATAAAAAACAAACAAACACAAAAATAAAACATTTTTAATCTTACAATACAGTACCTTGAAAACTACAGTAGTACAGCACAACAGCCGGCACACAGGGGCTGGCATCGATTGAACAGGCAAGACGAGTTACTGACTGGAGGAGGAGAGGAGGTGGGAGATGGTAGAGCTGAAGGATCATCCGCAATAGGAGACAGAGGGCGAGCTGCAGTTTCACTCACACCTGACGTTGATAGCACAGGTTCTGGATTCAATTGCTGGATTCAACTCTGTCTACCCACTTGAAAAAAGAATCCAGTGATGTCTGGGTAGTAGCTCTTTTTTCTCCTCATAGATGACACGGTAGCACTGGATACATTCTGAATGGCTGCTGCAACCTTGGTGTACTGTCCTACTCTCGGGTTCTGTACCTCAAAAATTAACAGTGCCTCCTCAAATAAAGAAAACCCCCTTGCCATTTCCTGTGTCGTGAATCTCTTCGGTTCTTCAGTTACTTCTTCTTACTCTTGTCTCTCTTCGTCCTTTCTCTCGGCCTCCAGTTCCATCAGGTCTTCGTTAGTAAGCTACACAAAAGCACAACCACTTGTAGAGGATGCACCCACGTGACAATGTGCGCCAGTCACGTGAACTAACTTATGTGATAGGACATGGGAATTCACATTTGCATCTTTGAAAGTTCGCAACTTGAAGGTTTGTATGTAGGGGGCTTACTGTACTATTTGCAATGACCTTCAGTCTTCCCCATAAGCAGATGATACACCCCTGCTTATTCCCTGGCACTTCACTAAGTCTCTGTAAGATATGAGTACACTTCCCTGCCTCCAGTTTGGCTTCATGCTCTCTCTCCCTAGTCCAGTGTGGTTAAAGAAAAGGACTTACACACCATATACAGTACAAGTAGAAGATATAAGAGCAATCTTATAGTTCCACCATTATCATTTTTCTCTGCCCTGAGAACCCTCTGTTTCAAAGAGGGAAAGCCCTCTTAACCTGACATGTGAGCAAGGAAATATAATTTTGTTAATATCAGCCACTGAGATTTCTTCTTCTTTTTTTCTTTTCTTTTTTTGATTTTTTTGCTTGTTTGTTTGTTATTGTTCTTCCTTAAACGTAATCTGCCAAAGCAAAGCAGGCTAATATATTTTAAACAACCTCTGTTTTAATTACTTTTTAAATTGCCTGTCTCTGCACTAGAACGTATTTCTCATGATAGCTGTAATTGTGTATATCTTATACTTTGATTTATCCCTACTGCCTAGAGAGTGGCTATTATAAAGTGGTCTATACCTCGATAAATACCTGTTTAAGGAATAAATATTGAAGGTAGAGGAGGAACCTACAGCTGGTTACAAACTGGCTTAAAATTAATCTGAGTCCAAGTTTACTAAACAATACAGTTAAAATTGTACTATTTGTTTTTAAAGAGTAGGATACTTTACCCCCCACCCCAAATTATTAGTAAAACAGCAATTATGTAGAATAGAGAGAAGGAGATAGAGTCTTTCCCACTTATTAGCCCACAGTTCTGTTGAGAGGAGACATCCTTTAGGATATCTCTAGATACTCAACAACCTGGAATAAATGTCTACTAAAATCCCTTTGGATTATGATCTTCTATGATTCTATAATACTGTGCCGTTACAGAAAACCATTATACTTTTATTTCCAAGCAATGTTGTAGAAATCCAGTTATTATTTCTAAATCGCTCAAGTGAAGAAGAATTCTTTCAGGAATCTTGCTGTCTGATGAGAAGAATTATCTACTTACAGTTGTATGAAAGTTATTGATATACCCAAATATTCTCTACAGAATTCAAGAATATGGTAATTCATCCTCTGAACTCTTCATCTTATAATGTAATTTCAGTGTTGTACGAGATGAGAAAAGCAACATCCTATGAATGCTGCTATAAATATTGCTTAAAGTTGTGCTCTATTTTAATATATGTTTTAAATACACGAAGAGGGGAGAATTCGCTCTCTGTGGACTCTAGGACGTGGTAATCACACTAAACCACCCTCTCTGGGGACACTTCTTTCCGAGGATATACATACTTTTGACTTTCTGAGGTTGTTTGTGATTCAAAAGATTAGAACATAGATGTCTCACAGAAATACATTTAAATAAATACTAATGGTCAATATATTAAAAAAATCACCAGTAATGCATCTAGCATTGGAAGCTACATCAGAAAACCTAATACCCCTGAGGAACTTGTGAGATCAGAAAGGGATATGGGTTTGAATGCTGCCTGGAAGATCCTTCAGAAAAACAGTCTCAGCACAGCCTAAGTCATTCTTTCCTCAAGCAAGTGGTAGGAACAGATCAGAGGGAACGGAGACTCAGCAGAAGGAACAGAGGAGTCATTCAACTCTCACTTTCTGCAATTAAATTGGTGGTAAATTAGTGATTTATTTTCTGCTCCTCTCACATGAATTTGAGCTAATTAAGTCTCTGGGACTTCCCTGGTGGCACAGTGGTTAAGAATCTGCCTGCCAATGTAGGGGATGTGGGTTCGATCCCTGGTCTGGGAAGATTCCACATACCGCAGAGCAACTAAGCCCGTGTGCCACAACTACTGAACCCATGTGCCACAACTACTGAAGCCTAGAGGCCATGTTCCTCAAGAAGAGAAGTTACTGCAGTGGAGAAGCCCACACACCACAGTGAAGAGTAGCTCCCCACTCGCTGCAACTAGAAAAAGCCTGCGCACAGCAACGAAGACTCAACGCAGACAAAAATAAACAAATAAATTAAAAATAAATAAATAAATAAAAAATAAATGGCATCCCCCCAAAAAAGGTTATTCTTTAAAAAACAAAAAGACAATTTACCATCCTGTTGAGTACTGTATCCTCAATTTCTAAAACAAAATTTATAATATAGTAGTTATTCAATAAATTCTTATTGAGGAGATGCATGAATTGATTTGATTAGTTGAAGAGCCTCATGGAAGGTTGAATTAGCAGTGAATAAGTCTACTTATGAATAGTCTCAGAAATACACTGCACACTCAAAATTTTTGGAAAAATACTATAAAATTACAGGGATATGGTTAAATTTCTTAAGAGTTTCAGAATTGTTTTGTAAAGACAGCATCTTCATTTTCTTCTAAAAGAGAACTAGAGGAATATTAGTATATATGTATATATAATGTACATAATGTACATTATATAAAATGTACATTATGCATGTATATGTATATAAAATGGCTCAGATTGGAGGTATATTTGGGAAACCACCTTAGAAATAATATACATGATTAAAGAGTTAATGTAAATTATTTGATAGTTAAAAGGAAAAGCTAAAAGATAGTTAACCCACTGAAGGTTAAAAAAATGCCAAAGTTTGGATTTCCCTGTTGGCACAGTGGTTGAGAATCCACCTGCCAGTGCAGGGGACACGGGTTCGATCCCTGGTCCAGGAAGATCCCACATGCCACGGAGCAACTAAGCCCGTGTACCACAACTAGTGAGCCTGCGCTCTAGAGCTGACGAGCCCCAACTACTGAAGCCCGCGTGCCTAGAGCCTGTGCTGCACAATGGGAAAGGCCACTGTGGTGAGAAGCCTGTGCACCATGCTGAGGAGTAGCCCCCGCTCACCACAGCTGGAGGAAGCCTGATCGCAGCAACGAAGACCCAATGCAGCCCCCCCAAAATAAATAAATAAGTAAATAAACAAATTTATTTTAAAAATGCCAATGTTTATACAAGGGTATAATGTACAAAATTAAAAATTCAATTGTAGAAATAGATTAAATACATAAGCACATTTTTATAACTATGGAATTTATTAGGCAGTAGACTGAGCTCTTGAGGGAATGGATGTAGATTTTGTACACTGAATCATTTAAAAACTGAGCAAATTGAACACTTAAGGATACCTTAAAGGGAATAGTCCTTTATTAGGAATAAGATTGAATAGATGAACTAATATAGTTTCCGTTCATAATGTTACTTTTCAATCCTTGACTAAAAAAGTATACAAAGCTAATCGTCTCTTGATAGCTATGTGAGTAGTTAGAATATATTAAATAACAAAATTGATGTTGCTAACTTTTGCCAACTCAGAAAACAGGAGCAGTATAATTAAAGAAAAAAAGAAGGTCTTAAAAGCAAGCTGAGAGAAAATGAGACAATACATATAGAGAAATAAAAGTATGAATTAGAGTAAGCATCACATCAAAAACAAGAAAACAAGACAACGAGTGACATGATGAAAACACTGAAAGTAACAAAACAAAACAAGTCAAAACAAAACAAATGTCAGCCCGGAATTCTATACTAAGCAACAGATATTTCAAAAATAGAGAATAAGTTTAAATGACTATTTATGATTTTCATTATGCACACGTTACATCATTTGTAATGTCCCAGAGTCCTTGGATATTCTGTTATCTTTTGTTCAGTCTTAGTCATCTTTCCTCTTCGATTTTCAAGGATTCTATTGATATATCTTCTAGTTCAGAGATTTTTTCCTCAGGTGTGTCCAGTTTACTAATAAGCACATCAAAGGCGTTCTTCATTTCTGTTACAGTGCTTTTTTCCTCTAGATTCTTTTTGGTTCTTGTTGCTTCTAGGATTTCCATCTCTGCTTACCTTGCCCATCTGTTCTTGCGTGCTGTCTACTTTCTCCATCAGGGTCATGAGCATATGAATTGTGTTTTTAATTCCCAGCTTGATAATTCCAACGTTCCTGCTGTGTCTCGTTCTGATGCTTGCTCTCTCTTTAAACCGTGTTTTTTGCCTTTTGGTATGCCTTCTAATTTTTTTTTTTTTTTTTGGATAGCCAAATATGACACACTGAGTAAAAGGAACTGCTGTGAATCGGCCTTTAGTAACAAGTAACGTGGAGGTCAGGTGGTGGGAGAGGTGTTCTGTTGTCCTGTGATCAGGTCTTGGTCTTTACTGAGCATGTGCCTCTGGAACTGGACTTCACAAGTGTTTGGTAGTATTTCTTTCTCTCCCCTTGGGTGGGACAGCATGTCTAGAGCTGCTGGAGTTGGGTTTCCCTTCTGCCAGGTCAGTTAGGCTCTGACAACACCCCAGCAGGTGAGGCTTCAGCGGACTAGTTCCCCCTGAGGGCAAGTCTGGTTAAGCACAGAGAGCTCGGGTATTTCAAGATGTTGTTCCCCCTCCCTGTGGAAGCGCAAGGGGATTTTTCTCAGGTGTTCACTGTTAACAACCTGCCGGAACTGCTAGAGGTAAAAATCTCACTGCATTGTGCGGACCCTCCGGCAGTTCATCAGTTACAGGGCTGGTTTTCCACCCAGAACTGGATCCCAAGTTGGATTTAGCTCCAGAGACTCTGCACAGCTCCCTGCATTTGCCTGTCTGTCTCTCTGATCTCAGGGGCAACAGAGGTTTCCCCTGTGTTCTCCCCTTTCATATGCATTCAAAAGTGTTGTTCATTTTTCAGTCTGTTCAGCTTGTAACTTGTTGTTTGGATGAAGTGGCGACTTTCCGTGTTCTTTCTTTTACAGAACCGGAAACCAGCAGTCTCCTATTGGTGTTTCTCCATCAATAACTTTCCTTTCCTCTCCCAAAATCAGTCACAGCTAGCTCCCCTTCTTTGCCAGAAAACTAAACTGCAGTATCTTCCTCAAATCAACAAGAATTAGAGAGGACAGGCGCTTCCCTCAAATATCATTTTCCTTAGTCAAATTAAAGCCTTTTTTTTTTTTTTTACTAGAATGTATTTCAATGTATTTTTTTACTAGAATGTATTTTTTTACTAGAATGTATTTCATATTTCTTGAGGAAATACGAAAAGTTAAAAACATTCAATAACAAAGCTGCAACTACGCTACAAACAAAAAAATAGTTGGTATCTGTAAGCATATATAATTTTATAAATAAGCTCCAGTAATACTTCTTAAATTTATAATCAGTACAAGAAGTTGAGGATCTTAGTAAGGTTTGTGTTGAACTTGACTGATAAAAGTTTTGCATGTGTTAACTTTTTTGACCTTTACAATAATCCTGTAATGTTTTTGTTATTATTATTCCTGCATTACAGGTCATCCAACTGGGACTCAGAAATAATATATGCTTTGTCTTTGAGTCCTTAGACAATTAAGGTTTAAAATGAATTTTGAATCCAGTTTTTTATACTAGTTTTTAAACTTCAGTTCACAATCACTCCACGCAGAGATTGCTCCCTAAAATATATGACCAGTCTAGTCTTATAGGCAAGACTTAGAAAAAAAGAGAACTCTTCTAAGTTGGTGAAAAATAACTGAGGCTTATTTCTGTAAGTGTATGAAATTCCTCACTTTGCAGAAACATTGTCCTTGACCTAACAGCTGAGAGGTTGAATAATCAATAACAAATCCTTGACCTTAACAGTAAATATAATCTGAGTGCAATGCAAATTTCAATTTGCTGTTTATAGAAAGCCTGATGTATGATATAAAACTTCTTCCACAGAGCCTTGTTAACTGAGTTTTGTGATAAAATATGATATTCATCACAGACTTCTGACATGTCACGCTTTTAATTTCCCAGTGATCTGTACTGTTCAACACTTGTCCTCAATTTGATGTTCTAAAGGGAGCATTTAATAAGAGTTTCTTTCCAGTGACAGCCAGTAACTCCACATGCAGGCATTAAGTAAGGTGTTTGCCTTTCTTTGAAAACTATTGATCTAATGTGTTTCAATTCTGCCAACAACTTTTCCCTTATGGCTACCCTAAAAATAAAGCAGTCCTGCCTGGACACTAATGTGCCATTCTATTTTCAGTGAGTGGCTTTGTATTGTTTCGTTGATTGATTTAACTGAGTACAAAATGTAAGCCTATTTATACTTGTTATGAAGAGAAGGAGAGGAGAGTTTCACAAACTCACAGAGGGACCACCCTGGGGTCCTTGGAAAGATATACAGAGAGGAAAAGAAGTTTCCTTTTTTCAACTGTGTATCCATATAGAGATGCTTGCCCTTAAAAACTGCTGCTGTTCAAATTCAGCAGGGCATTGTGGCAGAGAGCTGCTTGCCAACTGTAAGACCACAAGTATGAAAGAGTAAAAGGGGTTTCCTGTTTGTTTTCACTGTGAAAAATTTTCCAGTATAGTTCTGAGGATATACAGTAGAGAATATTTTTTCTTGTTTTTCATTAAGAGTCATAGGTTACTACTTCCTCAATTTGAATAAAAGAATTAAACAGATATATGCTTGTTATTCAATGTTCCTCTCATCAGTTTGGCCTTACAGCTATTTATCATTAAAAAAAGAGTATAAAATGGACTTGATGACATGAACACCGAATAACAGTGTTATTCAATGATAACTCTTTTTCCCCCAACCATTGTCCACACTCAGGATACAGAGAAAAAAACACAATTCTTCTCATTATCTCAGACTAGCAGTTTGGCTGTGGACTAGTCCAGTTAGAGTATGGCCTTCACCCCACAGTCTAAGATAATTAGGAAATTATTCCTACCAAGTGAACATATTGTTCTACCTTAAAGGATGTCTAGTGGATAAAGATCTCTTTAAGTTGCCCATCATGTGGAAATCACTGGAAAAATTATCTTAAACATACATTTCTATTAATAAATACAACTTCTATAGTGCGTGATTTGGTGTCTGGTTTTGAATCTGTTACAACTTCAGTGTAGTTTTTGTCCAGTTGAAAGAAAATGATGTGTCTCTAGTGTGTGTAATTATTCCAAAAAATTGAAAAAAAAATTTAGCAAACGTGCATATGTTTTAATCAGACTCTGTGGTGGAAATGGTTAAGTACAATTGTTCTAAGGTGTTTAGGGATGAATAATCCTATTAACTTCTCAATGAGATTTTAATTATTATTACTATTTTTTTGTAAATTGAATATAAAGTGGAAAGAGATGATATGAAGCCATGCACGATTTTAAAAGTAAATCAAATGCATGATTCCTGGAAACCACAGTAATACATAGTTGTTCTACAGAGTGTAACTCATGGAATTTACCTTTTAAAGGCTTCAAATCTAGATGGATACAGACAAATGTACTATTCTGATACCTAGTGAAGTGTGTTATGAAGAGTGAACAAGAAATAAATCTAACTAGTTTTCATAGAAGAGGGTGCTATTTATCTGGTGATATGAATTCATGGAGTTTGGGTAAGAGGTAAACAGGAAAGGCATATCTCTAGCAATGGGACTAATTTACAATTAGAAGCATGGCATGGATTATTACAAAGGATATGAAAATGAAGATAAAGAATGAAGTCAAATAAGAGATATCAGAAGATTTAAATCATGTATTTTATAAGTAGGGTTTTTGGTTTTTTTTCCCCATTCAAACCAGACCCTTGAGATATGAGAGCAGACCAGAGTTGCTTGTAAGACGTTTCAGAAGTACAAACACATGATTTTCAAGCTTAAAGTAGAAACTGTAATAAACATCAAAGTGCATACATTCATGTATTGATATTTTTAAAGTTTGCACCCAACAGATAAGTGAATAAAAAGTAACTTCAGCATCTCCAGAATACCTTCAGCTGAAAAGGGCACCATTTTTCCTTTTTTCTTATTTTCTCCTTCCAGTAATGACCTTGGATGTCATCCAAGTTTTTGACTGAACAATATCTATTCCAACCACTGTGCTATTCCCTACCAATGAGCAGAGAATTGCATCCCCAACCTTTAGCTTGGATGCTTGACTCTTCTTTGGGTCTTGGCTCTTGACCAGCCAATCACTGGTTTTATTTTCTCTCTATAATCTTCTCTCTATAATCACTATATGGTAATATTATTATAATGATGTCTTAGCTATTAATGAAGAAAATTTTCTGTGGTTATGTGGTACAGTGACAAGATCATGAGCTACAGATTCTCTAAGAACCAGATCTGAATGATGGTTCTGTCATTAACAAGACAGAAATTTCTTTATTTATAAAGTGATCATAATAAAAGCAAGCTACTAAGTTTTGTGATGAGTACAGAATATACTGGACACTTTCCAGAAAAGTTTCCACTTTATTTTTTTTTATTTTTTATTTTTATTTTTTTTGTGGTATGCAGGCCTCACTGTTGTGGCCTCTCCCTTTGCGGAGCACAGGCTCCGGACGCGCAGGCTCAGCGGCCATGGCTCACGGGCCCAGCCGCTCCGTGGCATGTGGGATCCTCCCAGACCGGGACATGACCCTGTGTCCCCTGCATCGGCAGGCGGGCTCTCAACCACTGCGCCACCAGGGAAGCCCCCAGTTTCCACTTTAACTGTACAAATACAATGAATCCAAATGCAACCTTGCTTTTACCTGAATAATCCATATGCTTCAGCCCATCCACATCACCTGTGCCTCCCTTTTCAGCTTTCATGGTCCTTCCTCACCTCATGGGAAAACTTGACCTCATCTACAGTTCTGAAATTAATATCAATTTCATTAATTTAAAAACTCTTCTTATTGCATGTTATATAAAAATATAAATTAACTTTCATAGATAAATGAAAAGTTAGGGGATACTTGAGGAATAGGATCCAAGACCACAATGATAAATGCTTTTCTTCCATATATTGACATAAAGCCTTAAATATATAATACAACGTATGTAGAAGATCCGTCCTATACTTTAAATGATTTTGAACATGTCAGTTCCTCCACATTTTAGTAAAAGCTGTCCATGATCCCTTGATTGATAACCACGTGATGTCTGTCCCACCCAACTTTCCAAGTGCTGTTACCTCCAGTGTCCAAGGTCTGTTACTGCTGATCTTCTACCTGCTACACAGGGCCATTCAGCAGTACACTCCCTTTCAATAATTCCTCTGGAGATTTTTGCTTAGTTTTGGCAGAAGAAATTCAGCCTTTGTATCATGCTCACAGTTTCTTGGACCACTTACAGAAATGGCTTGGCAAGATTATGCTCACACCACCACCCTCTCTCCTCCCTGATATAGTTGTATAAACCACAATAAATGGACAGCCTTAGGAAGTACATCTTTTCCTTGGAAAGACTGTCTCAATTTCACTTTAACCTTGTTTTCTGTCAACAGAGTTAACTCCTGGAGAGAGGCCAGTCCCCCAGTCATGACGGAAGAGCCACTTTATAACATGTGACCCTAGGTACACAGCTCCATCTCTTGTAGTGGAGCATGTTAATACATTAGTTTTTGTGGTAATTTTTGCAGTAATTTTTTTCAGCCATGAATAAAAATAACTATAACAATACACATGGGCATTGCAAGGAAAAGCACACAGGAAGTATGATAGTGTCTGAAAGTAGATGTTAACTATCATCATTATCACCACCATTGTCATAGTCACAACAGGTAAAAGAGCAATTGCTAATGCTGTTTTCTATAAAAAATTGTTTCTCCTTTCTTCTTGTTTCGGGGGGGGTAAGCATTTTCCAGTAAAACACTGATATTAAAGAGAGTGTAATACAACTAGTATTCTGCTTTCACTTTATCAAGAATAAACTGTCTTTGGAGATTCTGTTCACTAACCCGTTTTTGAACTTGTCTGTGGAAGTGACCTCAGAGGTCTGCAGTTTCCTCACTTGCCAGTTTGGGGCATAAGCAAGCTGTAAATTGGAGTTATCCGTATCCCTGTGAGAAAGGTAAACACCATAGTTACTTTCTTCATTTTAGAGTAAATGATCGTCATATACAAGATTATCACTTTTTTAAATCCATATAGCTTATGCATTATTTTGAGGTAACCATTTGAATTTTCTGCCCCAGAGAAAACATTTTAATACTTGATATCAATATATGGAAGGGAAATATTTACCAAGCTGTGCATTTTTGTTTTATGTGTCCCTCAGCACAAAGGAAGACTTCTATGAAGTTTTTCCATTAATGTGTTTGTTTAAGGAAAGTTGGAGTTCAGCAACCATTTTTCTTGCCTCTTTGATTCATAGATTCTCTAAGGCCCTTGCTGCTTAATGCAAAGTGTATTGATATACTGATTTAATGTAGTAACAGCACTATTGAGATATACCTCTCCAATGCCAACAGGAGCAATGACCCAGATAAAAAACTTGTGATATTAAAATCAATTAAAATATTGAAAAATGTTAAATTGCATTGTTAGGATACAATCAGTTTCTAGAGTTGGTTCCTGAGCAATTAAGGGAGAAAATTAGGCTGGAATTTCTCATTTGTCTTGCTCTTTTAGCCAAAGGTGTGGTTTTGATAATTTAAGTACTACCAATGTCTTCTATTGAAGGAGTCTGTAAAATTTTCTGTAAAAATGAAGGCTTTAACTTCCACATCTATGTTTAATCCTACTTAAGATTCTCAGGTTTTAACTTGTCTAAATCAGTCCCTATTGCTAATTCAGGATCTTAAAAAGGCACATTGACATTTCAGGGCACTGGGTACAGTGTCACGTATTCGTACAAGAAGAAAAGAGAAATGCTATCTTCTAAATTATTGATAAATATTTTACAGGTGAAGGAGCTGTGGCATAGTGGGAACAGTTCCATTTCACTTCTCTGTACCTTGAAAAATGTTTTAAAATATTAAGATTTCTCTGTATTATCTTTAAGACATTATTTATTAGTATAATAGCATTCTGCAAATCATATAATGGAGTAATAAATAAATCCTTTAGGGGTGCTTAACATTAGGTGGGCAGTGAAGGGAGATGAAATATGAAAAAAAATGCTACTTAAGGACAAACTCCATAAAAATGTTTACAAAACCGAAGAGGACCTGAAATTATGTACAAGTATGAAAATGTATGAAGGCCTATAAGAACTATAAAAGGGCAATTGTGTGTTTCTGTGGTCTGGAGCTGTTAGAAAAGGCTTCATAAGGAGTTTAGACCTCACTCAGGATTTCAGGGTTGTGTATGATCTAAAAGCGAGGAGGACATGTATGCAGAACATTACTCTATGTGTTGCCATTATTAACAGCAACGAATATATTACAAATAACTAGTTCAAGTTGCATGCAGGGTGGGCCACCTGTAGGAAGAGTTCCTGGATAGTAAGTTCCAGACATGGTGGTAAGGATCCTTGGCCATGGCCATCAGAGTTCATGTCTTTACATTCTCACTGTTGAACTGATCAGCTAAAGATGAGTTCCTCCTCTTGAGGGAAGGGCTAAAAGTCTAGATGGCTTTTGACCTTAAAATCCTCAGGCCACCCCCTATAAAAACACATAGAGAAGACATAGAGTGTTACTTAGTCTACATCTTGTACTGAACCAAGAAAGAATTATTAGCGTCATTGCATATTGAAGATAGGAATTGACACTATGGTAATTTACCAGCAGTCGATAAAGTCTTGGCTAAAAAGCTAGGGAGGTGGGAATATGGAAAACCTGTAAAATAAGGACCTTTTAGGAAAAAATAGATTCTGATTAATTATTGACAGATCCATTGAGAGGACAGAAGAGACTGATAACGGATTTAGGAATTTCACATATGAGAGGAGGAAGGACACTGTCACTGAAGTTGTTAATAGGTATTGTCATGATGTAGAGATTTAGAAGTTTATGTTAGGAGTAAAGGGACTGGTGAGATAAATATTACAGTGTCCTAAAAAGAACTTACAATATGGAAGCATATCTTAAAATAGCATGAAGGAGAGAAAGTATAATCACTACTATAAAGGTTATAGTCAAAAAGTCAGAACTGTCTAATGGATTTTTTTATAAATAAATAGGTACATAGTAAGGACTGATTTTGGAGAATTAAGAAGAATTAGATATTTGGAAAGTGTAGAAATGTTAGAAAAGAAAGATTCATATGGATTATTCCAGAACAATAGGAAGTGAGGAAGGAGTTGTGAGAGGAAGAATTTTTAAAAGGCACATTGTTGGATGCAGGCAATAAATTAGGTAAAAAACACCACTATATTTGAAAACTTATGTCGTGGAAATACTCATTAGTTTATAAAGAAAATGGAGATTGGGTATGCTTTCCAAGATTATAAAAAAATATTTAAATGTCAACTAAGTACTTGAATACTTTAGATGTCAAGAGCACTGGCTCTTTTTTCTGTATGTCTTCTATTTCTAACCTCCCACAACACACACATACACATATGTGCACACACACACACATACACGTGCACATGCATACACACGCATACACACGCATACACCCACACATACACACATGCATACACATGGATACACACACATATACACACATACACACACAATATATACCTCTAAATAGATACAATTCAAAGGCTCAGGAAAAAAATGAACTACTATCAGATTATGTAAAAGCAGAATTAAAATTTAATGTGTACAGAATTACAATGGCATTCAAATATTGACCTATTTTATAGGGATGTAGATTAGGACATTAATATTTTTCACTTTTTTACAGATAAGCTATTCTAACTCTTCATCTTTAGGCTAATTATTTTTAATGTAATTTTCTTACAGTTTTCTTAATATGCCTTTCCAGAATTATTTCAGCCTGTCCCTTTGCAAAGTAAATTCACTTATATAGAAAGAAGTAAATTGTAATGGGACATTGTATTTTTAAATAACCTCAGATAATGAAAGCACTTTTCTGTTTTTCATTTTGATCATTTCAGTCTTGTACTGATACCCTGTCTTGTATCAGCTCTGATGTGCTTTTCATATATTCTAGGATTTTCCAAGGGCAACAAAACTAATTTAAACTATGTGAGGCATTACAGACAATAAATAAATATTTTAAGTACTTTTGTTGAGCCAGTTCTTAGAAGATTAAATGATATTTCTCTAGAAAGTCTTAAATTAGAAATATGTTTTCAGTTATTAATCATCCTTATACTAGTCTAATGTTTGAAATAAATTTTAAAATGTATCTCTATAACAATAAAATGAAAGCAATATTGAAATCACTTTGCATGAAGAAAACTAATTGAGTCAATATTAAAAACGGTTTGTTTCCATATGGGAAGCAAATTTACCAACCTGAGGAAAAAAATCCATTATTTCTTTCTCATCTCATAAAAAAATTTGCTCTCTAATTGCCTTCTATAAAATTCTCTATCTTCATCTACAGATGCATCTCTCTCAGTCTACATATATATGGTTATGAATATATATATAATATACATGTGTGTATACATGTGATATACATGTGTTTATATATACATATATGCCTTTATTTCTCAAAAATTAAATGAATTTATTAAATAATTTTACTTTAGAAAACTAGTAAATAGAGGCAAACATGTTAATTTCTGTTTCTTTTTTAAAACATGAAAAGACATGTCTATAATTCAACATTCTGTAAAAGACGTTCTTATGGAAATATAAAAATATAGAAAATGTTAATTATAAAAGGCAAAGCAGTCTATGATATGGGCTGAAACAATATTGTCCATATAATAAGGGAGATTCTAATTCATTTAGTGACTTACGATGTTTAATAATGATCAGATAAATTTTAAAAAGGAATACTTTGCTATATTTCACAGCAAACAGAGGTCAGAATAGGTATATTATAGAAACCCTAATGCATTCTATATAAAGAATTATATTTTGTACTTATAGTGATGTCTAACACACAAATAGGAAGGTTTCCTGAAACCCTCTTTCATAAGGTAGTCTCACAACAAAACAACAGGAATAAAAACCAGTAAACAGCTTTCTCTTATACCTTAAGATAACTTTTATTGTGTAATATTCTATTTTATTTTTATTTTAAAGTTTCTCTGATTTGATGTCTACTTTTGAAGCAAATACACACTGCTCAATTTATCACATATTATAATTTATTTTAAAATCTCATGGCATGTTTTAAATCATATTGTAGTTTATTTGCAAATTATGTTCAAATGTTAAAATAAAATATAATTTATTTTCAAATATTTTTTCTTTGTTCTCTGTACATTTTTTTCAATATATTCTTAACAATGATCAATTGTTCAGTTTTCAGGTTAAATTTAAAGCCATTGTATTGAAATTTAGGTCAGGATTGAAAGATCTTTATAAATTGTTTTGGAGAGAATTTGTTTCCTTAAATACGGAGTATTTCAGTGCATAAACTTCATTAAGAGCTTCTATTTTTTAGTTTTATTCCTTTTTTCTATTCCTCAGTAAATTTTTAGAGATTACTTCACTAATACTTGCGTATCTGTTACAAAGATGTAAGTAGTTACACTTTACTATTCAGATATGCAAAGAAAACATAGCTTATTTATTTTCTAGTGACAGTTTTATCCTTGCTCGTAAGCTCCTACACCCTAACCTGACAGAGCTCTTAAGTTGTCCATTGTATTTTCTCTTTAAAATTGTCACTTTTGATGATGAATATATAATATTGTCACATATGCTTCATTTATATGAAATATCTATATGTATCCATATCTACTTTCCACGCTTTAGGATAACTCCATTTTTCTAGTGTAATAAATGTAGTCTTTTATATTATTTCTTTCTCCTCTTTTTTTTGATCTGCTATGGCTTCAGATTATGGGTGTCATAGGACACCAATGGGACAATGATGTAGCCCAGAGTGAGAGCCACAGATCTGCTTGGTGTCTTCTGGGCTCTGGTTTCCACTAAGTGGGTTTTGATCTAGTTTTTGGACTCTCATTGTGGGTCCACTGTTTCCTTTACGCCTTTTCAGCCACCATGTATTGAATACTTCTTGAACCCATGGACAGTCGTTGCCTCCAATTACAAATACATGCTACTGGCGCTCTTAAGCAGACCCTAGAATCTGTCCTGCCCATCAGGCCTTTCAGCAACTCTGAGTCCTTTCACAGGACTCAGAGATACCTGCATTTGATCAAATACATTGACCTATGTATCTAAGTAGCTCAACCAACTCCAAGTAGAATAGAGATTCACATCTAGATACCTCAAAGTAAAAATGTTCCCAGCCAGAGACAAAGAGAAACTATCGAAAGCAACAAAAGAAAAAATTGCATGCCATGTAAAAGGGAACCTTCACTTTCGAAGGCAAAATAAAGACATTCCAAGATAAACGAAACTGAGAAAAATCATTGCTGGCAGACCTGCCTTATGAAAAATAATAAAAGAAGATCTTCAGGCTGAAAGCAAGGGAACCAGACAGTAATTTTCCTACACGTGAAAAAGCAAAGATCATCAGTAAAGGTAATTGTGTCCACATCACTAGGGTGGGAAAGGCCACACGATATTTTCATTTATCTTTATCCACATGCTCTCCATATTAATCTGTAAGACCTATTTGTGCAGGTGCAATGTCTTATTCATCTTTCTTATGTTCCCCCATTAGAGATATGACTTAGTATGAATATTTAAATTCTTCTTTAAGGGAGAAAGGAGGAGAGGGAAGTGAAGGTGTAGAAAAGTGGCTGACATATGCAGACCTCAGCCTCTTCATTATCCTGCCCTGGTTCTTGAAAGTAAAGTAGCATCTATCTTGCATGAATTTCATTACTTACGACCTTGTGGCTTAACGTAAAAGTCAATTTACTCCCCTCATTTATCATTTATATTTCATACTGTACAATTATTCTAAAACTCTTTAGTGAAGCCCATTTATATAAAACTATAAATAAATAAATAAATAAAACTTACTAAATCCCCTCGTTGACAGCATATTGCTCATTGATGCCAAACAATATCTATTACTTAATCAGTCATTGAAATTGTCAGGAAACAATAACTAATTGTCTTCTTCTCATTTAAAGTAAAAACACTCTCATACACTATTGCTATGTTTATGAAAATGAAAATAACAAGTAACTACTCAAAAACTAAGGTTTTATAACAAGTGATCAGCAGATTTAAATTTTGTAATGCAGTAAACGATCTATTACAAAATCACAAATTTATATCTAGTTTATATATATGTATAGTTTATGAAATAAAACTTTCAAAATAACTATATATATAGTTTACATAGTAAAGTTTTCAAAATGCCTATGACAATAGTTTATTAAGAAAATTTAGAGTTTAATTTAAACCTTCATAATTCCTCAGGCTTTTCATTAATTATTTAACCATTATACTCTAATGGCTTAATAAAATTAATGCAGTTTCCAAATGTCTAACTTACTCTAGGAATTTTAGCACTTTTCTGATAAATATTGACTTCAAAATTACTGTATGTGGGGCTTCCCTGGTGGCGCAGTGGTTGAGAATCCGCCTGCCGATGCAGGGGACGTGGGTTCGTGCCCCGGTCTGGGAGGATCCCACATTCCGCGGAGCGGCTGGGCCCGTGAGCCATGGCCGCTGAGCCTGTGCGTCCGGAGCCTGTGCTCCGCAACGGGAGAGGCCCGCGTAGCACCCCCCAAAAAAAAAGAAAAAAAAAAAATTACTGTATGTGGAGATATTTGCAAAAAGCTTTACTTTTTAAATCAATTTAAGGAGACTTCTATTGTAAGATGGCAATGTTAAGCTAGGTCCCAGATTTTTTGCCCCTCACACTTAATGATGTAACCAGATAAAAAGGTTATCAAAAATATAGTATGTCAATTCATCAAATGAAGACAAAGCACAATGCCTCACTCAAAACTTTTAGATATAATGTGGAATCAACAGGAGAAATCAGTGTAGTTTAGTTTGGGGAATTATCAAATATTATTGGTGAAACAAGTGAGGTATACTGAAAAAGAAAAAATTAAGCTAATAGTGGGTTCTCATTCCCATACCAATGGAAGACCAAGGCTCAGAAGCCTACTTAAGGCAAGATGTTGATTCTATAATTAAGTCACAACACAGGAAAATTCCACAAAATTCAATATTTTGTTCTTGTTTTATTTTTCCCAGCTGGAAGGAAAGCATGAAAGGGAAGAACAGATAAACATAATCATCAAGAATTAATTATCTTTAGACTTAGAGATTAACTAGATGGCAGATGAAGAGATAATAACTAAGATAAAACAATCTGCAGGAGCTGGCTCTCCATGGGGGATATTTTTCAGCGTATTCCCGTGTATTTTTGCTCTTCTGCATTTAGAACTAATAACAACTTGGCTAAATATTTACATATTTACCTTTTTTCCTTCTTTGACAGATGGTCTAGGGGATGTAATTGCTCCCACAGTGTAACCAAATCATGGAGATTACTATTTCTATAAAAGTGATGTCTGGGGACAAAATGAAGCCTGAATGGAATGCCCACAAAACAATAAAACAAGCAAACAAGTATTTCCTTAAATAGATGGACTAACATTTGATACAGGATTTTTTTTTTTAATGTGAAGAAGGGAGTTCAACAATTATACAATGCCAGGAAGCCTCCTCTTTACACTCACTCCCTTCCCAGACACTATCACTAGAATATCAAGATGGATTGATGGTCAATAAAAATAGTTTTCAGGTAAATGGGGCTAGAAACCAAGGCAACAGTTGATCCTTGCACAAGGGTTTGAACTGCATGGTCCACTTATACGTGGATTTTTTTCAATAAATATATTGGAAAACTTTTTGGAGATTTGCCACAATATGAAAAAACTTGTAGATAAATTGCATAACCTATAACTATTGAAAAAATTAAGAAAAAGTTAGGTATTGTCATAAATGCATAAAATATATGTAGATATACATATGACATACCAAATACATGTTAATTGGCTGTTTATGTTATTGTTGAGGCTGCCAGTCCACAGTAGGCTCTTGGTAGTTAAGTTTTGGGAGAATCACAATTTACATGCAGTTTTTTTATTGCATGGGGGTTGGCACCCCTAACCTTCGTGTTATTTAAAGATCAACTGTAATGTAATGGTAGAAATTTTGTGGGAAACATGTTCATGTTAAATATGTAGCCAATGAATAGGAAAAGATGGCACACCTGTAAAAGTTCAACTACAAATATGAGAGCAGAACGGGTATAATGTACAGAAGATATCTTTCATTACAAAATAAAATAAAATTTCTCATATTGAATGATTTGATCAGTATAATAAATTAATAACAACACAATGTCAGTGAAAGAAGCATCAAAGACCAGGTGATAGACAACATATAATAAGGGGTATAATAAGGGAAACGTCTGATGATAATTCATTTTAATAATAAAAAAATAAAACTACATATCTAATCAAGATTTTAGAAGTATCAAGGAACCTAATAGACCATCTAAAAGATAAACTTTGATATTTATTATCAGATCATAACAAGGGATAAAAATATGAAAATTTAAAAGCTGACTGAAAGAAATTAATAGTTATTGTATTGTATAATACAATTAAAATATGGTGAAATAGATAATTCCACCAAATTAAAGACAGTAGAATTGTTTTCTGTTGTAAAGTCCTGAATCAGCATATTGATACTGTTACAGAAAAATTTCAAGCAAATGGTTAAAACCTAGACAGTAGTTAACTTTATAGGTAATAAACTACAAAGATAAGGAGAACACAATTTCAAACATTATATGTGTGTTAAAGATTCACTTAAAAGATATATTTTATCAGCTGTTTCTCTTATTATATTCCTTATGTCCATATTTTCAAAAAAGATAAAAGAAAAGAGGAAAGAGAAAAAAAGCAAAAAGAAAATGATGGCAATGTGAGAATAACAATCAGTGTGCCAGTCAGTGTAGAGAGAGCAATATTCTGTCTTCAAAGAATGAAGCAATAAATATCAAAATCCTAAGAAAAAGAAAGCATAAGTCTACTTGTAATACTTAGCCTATTTCCTTTATACAAAATAGTTCGTTTCTCCAAAAAATATTAGCAAATCAAATTCAACAGTATATAAAAAGAATAATATACTATAACCAAGTGGGATTTATCCTAGGTATGCAAGACCAGTTCAACATTTGAAAATCAGTTAATGTAATACATCATATCAACAGGATGAAAAAGAAAAATCGCATGATCATACCTTTAGGTGCAGAAAACTCATTTGACAAAACACCCATTCACACACAAAACAATAAATAAATTTGACAACAGTCCAACCCACATTCAAAATCACACTTCCTTAATTCAGTAAAAAACAACCGCTAATATCATACTTAATTGTGATAAATTCTACTAATATCAGGAACAAGGCAAGGGTATCCCCTTTCACCCCTGCTTTCAACATTGTACTAGAAGTCCTAGCTATTGCACTAAGAAAAGAAAAAGCAATAAAAGGCCTAAAGATTGAGAAGGAAGAAATAAAATTGTCTCAGATAACATGACTGTCATGATTCTGTAACATGTAAATATAAAAAAGAATTGGCAAAAAACCTCCAAGAACAAATAAATGATCATAGCAAGGTCAGGGGATGCTACGTATGTCAGGACAATTACTAACTAGAATGTACCTTCCGTAACATAGATGATCAAGTGCTCTTTGAAAGCACTGAGGTGAAAATGAAGAGCATTAGATCATCTGTGTTATAGGTGGTACATTCTAATTATTTCTTGTTCTGCCATAAGTAGTGTCTTCTTTCTGGGACTGTATCATTATCTTTAAAAGGGGAAGTGTGTCCCAGATGTTTTGTCATTAATTGTTGCCCCTCAGAACCCCATTTTTGTGGTATTTGTTTTATATTGTTGGTTTCTTTAAAAATTAATAATAATTTATATTACCTTTATAAATATGATCTAGCCCGTCTGAACATTCCTAAACTAATTTTGTACCTTTTCCCCAAACCCACACAACACACTCCGTCCACACTGAACTTATTCCCAGCACCACTTCAAACTTGTTTTCACCTTAGAGCACCTGTCCTAGCTTTTCTTTCTAACCAGAAAGAATCTTTCCTCAATGTCACCATTTTGGTGGAGGCTTTTCCTCATCCTTCCATACTTAAAATTCACTTTTCCCCACATTCCTATATTCTGATATTTGGCATATCATTTCACTGTTATTTTCTACGTGTGTGTTTAATGTCTGTAACTCTACACTCAAAAACCAAACTCCTTGAAAGAGCAAGGAAGCTTTGCCTGCTTCTTTCAGTCACCTCTCTGACCCCAGAACAGAGAACGTGTGCTCTTCCTCTGACTCAGCAAAAATTCACTCAGAGAATGGAACAATGGATGGATACAGGGATGGATGAATAAATAAATGTTAACCCGGGTGACCCTATAATTTAACTTCCAAACAAGGACACTGTAGAGAATGAAACAGAGGCATTATTTAATAATTTCACCATGTCAAGAGATGTGAAAATGGGACTTTTATGGGCTAACACAATGGTTCTGGGAAAAGTAGTAAATATGGTCACACTATTTGTCAGTTCTACAATCCTTGAATTCTGGATACAAAGGTAACATGTTTTCATACAGTTTATAAGCCCTTAAATTCAATCTTAGGCATGTGATACAAATGAATACTTTTTAAAGGTCTGGGTCATATATATTCTGATAGTTTTTTAGTTTTCCTGATTTAATGCAAAAGCCCATTTCAAGACATCAGGGCTACCATTTCAGGCATGACACATAGAAATTTCACAAATGAGATGCCATGTTAGGTGTCCTACAAGTACACTGACTATTTGGGGGTTAAAACTTTGTACTTATTCTAAAGCCTTTCTGTCAGATAATTTCATAGCTCAGACAGTATCACAGAGTTCTAAATTCATACTTTTAATAGGAGTCCAGGGTTAATTTTGCTGCTATCATGACTTGAGTGGAAGATTGGGGACAAGTAATGAACACTCTTTCTGGAAGTTCTTCAACACCAAATTCAATACATAGCCTCAACTGCAATTGAGATTTAGTTAAAAAAGAAAAAGAAATGATAGCAGGCAACTTATCTACAGGGTAACTCAGACATCAAAAAGAAAAAGGGGGGAAAAGAAAAAGAAAAGGAAAGTGACCTACAGACATTTGTATCTATAGAAGCCAGATTGACAGCATGTCCTTTGGGTAGTTGCTCATCACTGACAGACACACAGGTCAAAATTGGAAACACAATTGATATTGATAGATACTGGTCGTTGAAGGGAATCATGCTGTTTGCAATAAATGATGAAGAAATTAAGGGCACAGCCCTAAAAGTGTTACCGCATCACCCTCTCTATTGTCATATCCCATTTTATGGAGGAGTTATCCTCTAACTTCACATAGATCAGGACCTTTCACATGGGACTGAATGGAAATAGCAGATTTGATATTTTCCATTTAAAAGTCTCATAATGTACATAAATTTCAGAGGAGAAATATCACTCTGCAGATAGGCTGTTTATAAGCTAAAATGAAATTATAATGACAATAAGAAAATGCAGCCATATTGAGTGATATGGGAGTTGATTTCAAGATATCCATACTTGGCCAGAGAGATGAACTTGCTCACAAAGGCAGAGCAAAGGCAAGTTTCAGAGTCCATTCTCAAAAACAAGCAGTCTCTCCCCAGCGTCTGAGCTAGAGACCCTGAGAGGTTTACTAAAAATCAAGAGCCAGAAGCTGTTTGAGCCATGAGAAGAGATAACGTGATGAACAAACAAAACACACAAACAGAAATACAAAATTCCGGTACTCAAATAGAGGAAGAAGAAAATAAGCAACTCATTAAAATAGAGTGTGGCCTGTATTGTAAGTGCTGTGGAGGGAAAATAAAATAAAGACTGCGAACAAGGCGGGAATAAGATGTTATGTTCAGGGGACAAATGTAGAATGAAGCAGTAGATATTTTAAAAAGAGTGATCAAGAATGATTGCACTAAGAAGAGACTATAAGGGACTTTCCTGGTGGCATAGTGATTCAGAATCCACCTGCCAATGCAGGGGAAATGGGTTCAGTCCCTGGTCCAGGAAGATCCCACATGCCGTGGAGCAACTAAGCCCGTGCGCCACAACTACTGAGCCTGCACTCTGTAGCCTGTGAGCCACAACTACTGAGCCCGCATGCTACAACTACTGAAGCCCATGCACCTAGAGCCCGTGCTCTGCAACAAGAGAAGCCACTGCAACGAGAAACCCGCGCACCGCAATGAAGAGTAGCCCCTGCTCGCAGTAACTAGAGGAAGCCCATGTGCAGCAATGAAGACCCAATGCAGACAAAAATAAACAAATAGATAAATAAATAAATAACGTTTATTTTAAAAAGAGACTATGAAACCAAAATCCTCACCTAAGGAAATGAAGAAATCAGCCAGACAGAGAGGGAGGGGAGAGATTTCCAGGCATAGGAAACAAGTGGAAAAATCCATGTGGTAGGTAGGATGTGATGGATATGATCAACATGTTTTTCCACAACTGGAGAGGAAGGAAAGAATACTCAGTTAAGCTTCCTACCAGAATTGATGTGTATTTTTCTTCAAATTTCATGGGCCAAAGCAAATTGCATGACCTTAGCTGATACTGGGGAACTAAGAAGTACAATTTCTCTGATTAAAGAGGGATAAATGGGTAAAAACACCACATATATAATATGTGAAAAGGATACAATGTCTAATAGACTTTACAAACTTGATATCCTTTTAAAAAATATTTGAGATGTAATTGACAGACATATTTACATATTTACATTGTACAGCTTGATAAGTTCTGAAACGTACAAAATCAATAAAGCCATCAGCACAGTCAAGGGCGAACACATCCATCATCCCCCAGTTATTCCTAGTCCCTCTTATAAAGTCATCCGTGCCTCCACCCACCACCCCTCCCGCTACAACCCAGGAACCACTGGTCTGCTTTTATTTCATTTTATATTTTGTATTTTCTAGAGTTTTATATAAATAGAATGGTACAGTGTACACTCTTTCTTGCGAGGTTCTGACCTCTTCATTTTACACAATACAATTATTTGGGAGTTCACTCATATTATTATTTTTCAGTTATTGATTCTTATTGTGGAGCCATATTCCGTTGTATGGATACATCACAAATTGATTAGCCATTGATCTGCATGGACATATGGGTTGTTGCGAGTTTTTTGGCCATTACAAATAAATCTGCAGTAAACATTTATGTCTAAGTCTTTATATAGACATATGGTATCTTTTCTCTTTGATAAATGTCTAGAAGGGGAATGGCTGGATGACATGTGAGATATTCGCTTAACTTTTTACACAATTGACAAACTGTTTTCCAAAGTGGATGAGAAATCTTACTTCCTGTGAGCAGAGTAATAGAATTTCGGTATCTTTATTTCTTCACCAATACTTCATATGATCAGTATTTTTACTTTTAGCTATTTCAGTAAGTTTGTATTTGCATTATATTGTTTTAATTTGATTTCTCTTATGACTAATGAGGTGAAACCTCAACTCGTGTTCTTATCTGCCATATGATTGCTTATCTTCTTCATTAAAGCATCTATCCAAATCTTCTGTCTATATTTAATTGGATTTTTCTCATCTGTGTTGATTTTTGAGGGATATACATTTTCCTCCAAGTTATAACATCTCTTTATATCTTTTTATACTCATAGAGTCTTTCAAGGAAGAGAAATTTTCAATTTTGGTAGAATTCAGTGTTCATTTTGTTATTTATCATCATATCAGTCTCTACCAAAGAAAAAGCTTACTGGATTTTTAATGCATTGAGAGTATAAATCAATGTGGAAAACATTTTATATTTTTATGGTGGTGAGTCTTCCAAAACTTATTAGTTCTTCAATTTCTCTCAGCAATCACAAAGTTTTCTTGAATAAGTTGTGAGACTTATCTCTGTTTTCATATTTTTGATGCTATGGTGAATGATAATTTTATTTCAACGTTTGGTTGATTGTTGCTAATGTACAGAAATACAAACTGTCCTATATTCACTGCAATCTTAATAGATTTACTTACTGGTTACAGTAGTTTTATTGCAAATTCCATCATATTTTTGATCTATATGAACAGGTTGTCAATGAACAAAATTTTTCTTCTTGATCTAGATGTCTTTTTATTCTTATTTCTTTGCTTTTTGTTTGGCAATGCAATGTAGAATAGCAGTGACAACTGTGGACATCCGAATCTTAGTTTTCAGTGAACAACGCTCTATCTTTAACCATTAGGTATTATTTACCTGTAGGATTGTTGAAGATGCCCTTTCTCAGTTTGAGGAAGAGTCCTTCTATTCCTAATTTTCTTAAAGTTTTTAATAAGAATTCATATTAAATTCATTCCATTTATCGCAACTATTTTGACATTGAAATGGCATGCACGCCTATTTTAAACCACTGAGATTTTGGAATTGTCAATTATATTAGACTAATCCAGTCTATTTTGACTAATATATCAAGTGTTTTTTATATTTATGGTTTCAGAAATATTGCTCATAAATATTTTGCTGTAACAAGTCCAATAAATATTCCCTTTCTGGGCCGATGGATTAAAAATCAGTTAGTACAGGTCTGTGTATGACATTAATTTAGAGTCTCTTTGACCAAATTGTTTCCTTTTTTGTATGGTTCTTCTGCTTTGCCTGTCCATTATACTTACTCATGAAGCCATTTTGTTAACACAGGCTATTTGTTCTCCTTGACTTTCCTAAACTGGCAACTTTCAGTTTTGTGGAAGCTGAGGAAAAATATGAAAATAATAATAATAATGTTAGTACTGTAGTAATTATAATAACAGCCATTATAACTAACCTGAAATGTGCTCACATAAAATGTCTGGTCTGTCTGCTTGGGTTAAATCTGCCAATAAATAATTTCTACAGGATATTCATAAACAGAGTTAAGTTTTTCTCTGCAAGTAAGAAATATCAATCATTCTATGGACTTTAAAACTACAAAAGTCAAATTTAAATGCATAAACGTTATCAAATCTATCAATGACATAAGGTAGTAAAAATGAATTGTATTGATCCTACCAGTTTTCAAGGTTATGGATTATGCGTCTTTAGAAAGAAAGAAGCACCAACTTTTTAAAAGGTACTCTTGATTCTATTAAAAAAGAAACAGCATTTTTGTGATGCTTTATTGGTGCCAGCTTATCATTCCCTAAGGCTCCTGGTTCTCCAGGGGAAAAAAATGATATGAAAAGATTGTTAGTTTTAGACCTTCTGAAAACTGCAGATAAGGGTTAAAGAGTTCATTGTGCTATCAAATCAGATCCATCTTATATGTGCAGATCAGGTGGCCAGACAATGTGCTTTCCCCCTATTTCTCTCCTTTTATCACGAGCAAACAGACCTGAAGAAAGGCACCTACCACCTATTAGATATCTATGAACAACCAATCACATCTTGTTAACATAATGTAAAATATTTGACCTTTTAGTCAGAAGTGACCCTATTTTAATAGCATCAAAATTCGCTCCAGACATGCTGCTCTTGCTGTAATAAGACGCTGTAAAAGACAACAGTGAGTTAACTCTCTGTCTTTGGGAAAGTGAGTGAAAAGCAGTTCACAGCTGCACTTCTCTGCATAACAAGAGCTCACATTTAACCTCATTAAATAAGACAGTAAGTCTATGTGGCATCCAAAGCTATTAAGCAAACTAGATTGGTCCATAATAATAAGAAACATATTTCACATCTGTTGCACAGTACAGGGCTTTTAACAAGTAAGAGGCATAGCATGCTGGAAAAGAGTTGCTATTCCCCATCAGTATATCATTATCAATGGTAGTGCTGTCTCAAAAGAAGCACTTATCTCATACACTTTATTGCTTGATAGCTTGCTGATTGCTTTTACAAAACAATAAATTGATGGCCTGATTCAGTACTGACATTAGGTTATGTTCATTTTCAGTGACTGATGTCTTGAATTAGAACTCTTGTATTCGTCTCTGTTTAGGAATATGAAATTCTAAACAGGCCTGTCTGATGTCACAAATAAAGCAGTATAACTGATGCCAAATGAGCTATGTTTATTCATTTAAATAACTAAATGGCTTTTCCCTTTAATAAAATTTTCATAATTTATGTTTTAATGTTTCCATTTCCAATTAAATTGTCTAGCCAAATTTAAAAAAAACTTGTAAAAAAAGGTGTTAAATATTTAAAATTTGCAATTTCAAAGCAGATTAAGGAAAGACTACAAAATCAGAATAAATTTTTAAGCAATTAGATAAATATAATTTTACTAATTTTAAAATTAAAAAGGCAGAATATATTTATTATTTTCCATTAACTGGAGTTATTGTTTGATTTTGTAACTTTAAAATAATACTGAAACTAGAAAGGTAAAAATGAATAAAACAATAGGAGGGCAGAGCTATTGTTTTTGTTTTATATTGTTTCCACTCTTTTTCAGAAAAGTTACTTTGGCAGGCTTGATAAAAATAACGTTAATGTTAACCACATTCCCATAGAAGGCAGCAAGTTCAGTGCTAAGCTTTTTAATAGTTTAAGAAAATCAAATAATGAACGTGTTCTCAGGCCAGTATATCAAATGAGGAGCAATCTAATGTATAATTAAATAATCTCTCTAGACCAATGGTTCTCAACTGGGCATGTTCCCCCCAGGGAACATTTAGAAAATGGAGACATATCTGATTTAACAGATGGGGCGTTGACATTTAGTGGGTGGCAGCTGGGGATGATGCGAAACATCTTAGAGTGCAGAGGACATCCCCATATAACAAAGAATTCTCAGACCCAATGTGCCCCATGTGCTGGGGCTGAGAAAACTTGCTATAGATGCTTCAAGGGAGCAAGGCCAGATCGTGGGCCTCCCTGCTTACCAGTCCCCTTGTCCTGTTAAAATCAAACAGCTTAGCATTTCTCTAATGATTAGTGATGTTGAGCATTCTTACATGTGCTTGTTGGCAATCTGTATATCTTCTTTGGAGAAATGTCTGTTTAGGTCTTCTGCCCATTTTTGGATTGGGTTGTTTGTTTTTTTGCTATTGAGCTGCATGAGCTGCTTATAAATTTTGGATATTAATCTTTTGTCAGTTGCTTCATTTGCAACTATTTTCTCCCATTCTGAGGGTTGTCTTTTGGTCTTGTTTATGGTATTCTTTGCTGTGCAAAAGCTTTTAAGTTTCATTAGATCCCATTTGTTTATTTTAGTTTTTATTTCCATTTCTCTAGGAGGTGGGCCAAAAAGGATCTTGCTGTGATTTATGTCATAGAGCGTTCTGCCTATGTTTTGCTCTAAGAGTTTGATAGTGTCTGGCCTTACATTTAGGTATTTAATCCATTTTGAGTTTATTTTTGTGTATGGTGTTAGGGAGTGTTCTAATTTCATTCTTTTACATGTAGTCGTCCAGTTTTCCCAGCATCACTTATTGAAGAGGCTGTCTTTTCTCTGTTGTATATTCTTGCCTCCTTTATCAAAGATAAGGTGACTATATGTGTGTGGGTTATCTCTAGGCTTTCTATCCTGTTTCATTGATCTATGTTTCTGTTTTTGTGCCAGTACCATACTGTCTTGATTACTGTAGCTTTGTAGTATAATCTGAAGTCCAGGAGCCTGATTCCTCTAGCCCCGTTTTCCTTTCTCAAGATTCCTTTGGCTATTCGAGGTCTTTTGTGTTTCCATACAAATTGTGAAATTTTTTGTTCTAGTTCTGTGAAAAATGCCATTGGTAGTTTTATAGGGATTGCACTGAATCTGTAGATTGCTTTGGGTAGTATAATGATTTTCACAATGTTTATTCTTCCAATCCAAGAACATGGCATATTTCTCCATCTGTATCATCTTTAATTTCTTTCATCAGTATCTTATAGTTTTCTGCATAAAGGTCTTTCGTCTCCTTAGGTAGGTTTATTCCTAGGCATTTTATTCTTTTTGTTGCAATGGTAAATGGGAGTGTTTCCTTAATTTCTCTTTCAGATTTTTCACCATTAATGTATAGGAATGCAAGAGATTTCTGTGCATTAATATCACCTCACACCAGTCAGAATGGTCATCATCAAAAAATTTACAAACAATAAATGCTGGAGAGGGTGTGGAGAAAAGGGAACCCTCTTGAACTGTTGGTAGGAATGTAAATTGATACAGCCACTATAGAGAACAGTATGGAGGTTCCTTAAAAAACTAAAAATAGAACTACCATAAGACCCAGCAATCCCACTACTGGGCATATATCCTGAGAAAACCATAATTCAAAAAAGAATCATGCACCACAATGTTCATTGCAGCTCTATTTGCAATAGCCAGGACATGGAAACAACCTAAGTATCCATCGACAGATGAATGGATAAAGAAGATGTGGCACATGTATACAATGGAATATTACTCAGCCATAAAAGAAACGAAATCGAGTTATTTGTAGTGAGATAGATGGACCTAGACTCTGTCATACAGAGAGAAGTAAGTCAGAAAGAGAAAAATGAATACCATATGCTAACACATATATATGGAATCTAAAAAAAAAAAGGTCATGAAGAACCTAGGGTCAAGACCGGAATAAAGACACAGACGTAGAGAATGGACTTGAGGGCACGAGGAGGGGGAAGGGTAAGCTGGGACAAAGTGAGAGGTGGCGTGGACATATATACACTACCAAATGTAAAATAGCTAGCTAGTGGGAAGCAGCCGCATAGCACAGGGAGATCAGCTCGGTGGTTTGTGACCACCTAGAGGGGTGGGAGGGAGACGCAAGAGGGAGGAGATATGGGAACATGCGTATATGTATAGCTGATTCACTTTGTTATAAAGCAGAAACTAACACACTATTGTAAAGCAATTATACTCCAATAAAGATGTTAAAACAAAAAAAAAGCTTAGCAAATAGATACACGCTGTCTGTGTAACTGTGCTCTGTGCCTTTTGTCTCATCCCTCTGCCCCCATTCGTGGAATAAGAATGTGGCCCATGACCATGGACATGGAACAGGCAGGAGGAACAGGGACAGGATGGTCTCAGTCACGTTAAGTGTAGCCAACTGAGTATTCTGAGCAGCAAAATGGAATCAAATAAATAAAAAATGGGTGGTTACTGGGAATAAATGAGGAGTTATGTTATGACAATGCTGATTTGATGATTGGGGTTGGGCTTTGAGAACAAGAGAAAATAACATGCTTTGAAAAAAGCATTTAAACCCATATTCATTATATGTGTTAACCTGCAACTAACTGGGAGAGCACTAATTTATAGTGATGTCTTCCTTTACATTTTTTATTGTGTCATATATTTCTTTACACTAGCATGGGTATACCAATCCTCTGTTGTGTGTCTGTTAAAGAGACAGAACGAGAGAGAATGGGACCAATCATATAACGTTCTGTGTGCCATATTTGACTTTTATTATTTATAGAGGTATAAGTGGTAGAATATGAAGGTAGAACAAAACTAAAAATTGAACAAACAATATTTGTAATACAGTAGAGTAAAGTAACATTTTATTTCAAATAAAGACTAGGAGTAGCAACTGTTATGATACGCGATTGAGATGAGGTCTTTATTGCATATACATGGCTGGGGATTTGGATTACATAATAAGATAAACAGTAAAATGGTGAAAAAAATGCTCACCCAAGGCAAATTTGACAGAGCCAAAGCCACCTTTGAAATACCTAGTATTTTCTATTGGAGGTTCTGCTTATTTGCATGGTTCGTAATTTCTAGTTTCATATGTATTTTATGTGCATGCGCACACATTTCTGAAGAATAAATTCTGAGGGATAGAATTTCTGAGAAAAAATAGGGCATTTAAGTTGTTGACATAAAGCCACTAAAAGACCTTAAAAATCCACAGCAATATTCATTCTTACTCACAAGGTTGCAGTTACATTTAATACTGACACCATTTCAGGTTGTTGATGAGTTGATCAATTAACCAAAATTCATTGATTATGTGACTAGTTTTTATTATTTTTTAACTTGCCAATTTATGTAGCTTTGAATATTCAGATGTTCTGGAAGTTTCCCATTACTGTTCTAGATCCTTGGGATTAAAAGATGAAAATACTTGACCAGTCTTCAAACAGCTTGTATTTGTCAGAGTTCTCCAGAGACACAGAACCAATAGGATGTGTAGAAATACATACAAGAGGAGATTTATCATCAGAATTGGTTCGTGTTTTATGGAGGCTGAGAAGTCCTACCCTCTGCCACCTGCAGTCTGGTGACCTTGGGGTGTGGAGGTATAATTCAGTCCAAGTCAGAGACTTGAGAACCAGGAGCTCCTAGTTCCAGGGCAGGAAATAATGCACATACCAGCTCAAGAGGAAAGAGAGAGATCTGCCCCCTTCCTCTGCCTTTTTTGTTCCATCTGGGTCTCCAGCAGATGGATGAGGGCTGTGCTCATTGGTGAGAGTGAATCTTCTTTACTCAGTTACTGATTCAAATGCTAACCGCTTCCAGAAACACCCTTACAGACATCCAGAAATAGGATTTTACCAGCTATCTGGTCATTTTATATATATATATATATATATATATATATATATATATATATATATATATATATATATATATATATATAACATATATAATTATATATATAGTATACATATATAATTATATATATTATATATATATTATATATATATAATTATACATATGTAATCATCACACAACTCAATTGTAAAAAATGATAATTATAATATATTATAACTTAATTGTCATTTAATGATAAATCATAAGTTTGTCCTCGCTGTATCATTTGCTTACCAATAATGCAAAGCTTGCAAAACTCATATCGAGACACTTTATTTAGACACGTGTGAATGTATGTATTTACATTAAACCACTGAAGCTTATATAATGCTAAAATGCATTAAAATACGTTCTTGAAAAAAAATGTTCCTGAAATACCTGTTCATTGGCTAGAAACGAATATTTACAGAGTCAAGAAAAAATTAATCATGGATGCTTGATTAAATTGACAGACAATATATTCTAGTGGCTAAAACTGGATTCCAATTTGAGTTCTGCAACTTACCATTTGGGGGACACTCAACAATTTTTTAAAATACTGTTAAACTTCAACTGTCTAATTTATACAACGAAGCAAATATGAGTGCATAAATTAAATGACGGGTGTGAGGACTTACCTGAGATATGATGTGTTAAAGAAATTAGCAGAATTTTAGCTATATTGTTAGGTGCTTAGCAAATATGTAAGTTTTATGTTCATAAATAGAATTCTGTGGCAGATGCTTCAAGGATACCCTTAGATATGACACCACTTTGGAGAAAGTGTTTTAATAAATGTCTCAAGTATTGTTATAATGTTTGCAAGGCTTCTGAAGATTGAGACAGGGCTTTAAAAATGTTGCATGTTGTATTCAGCAAATTTATATCTCTTTTGCTTTATTTACTGGTCAGAAAGTTCCTCCAGCATTTGGAGGAAATTATTTTGGACCAAGAACTGGTGGAGACCTTTTAGTTCTTGATGATGAAGGTAACCGACATTTTCCTCTGAGATACTGCATGCTGTCGTGTTACCTGTGATGCAGGCAGGACTGACTGGGGACTTCACAGGAGTTGATGGCCATTGAGATTACAGTAGCTTTCAGGAAAGAGTTCTTTAAGCTTTGCTACAAGTAATGAACACTACCAAGTATGACCATGTCAGTGATCCCAGAGGCAGAGGACTATGAGGACACTGTGAGGGCTTTTATTTTATTTCTTCTGCCCCTTGGAGTTTGCCTTTATTCTGAATGGTTGACAGGATTTGTCAAGGGGAGGGGGCAGCTATCTTGCTTATCTAATTCCTGCAACATCTGGAAAAAAGTGTGTTTTTCGTGAAATCTATTGTAGAGAAGAGCCAAGGAAGACGTATCTCAGTATGAATACATTGTGATCACGTGACATACCTAAACATAAAATGTTTCCTAAAGAAAATAACAGCAGAAGGGGATTATTAAATGTTTGACGTTTCTAGTTTGTATGGAAAATGTTATTTTCATTTTCTAAGGCAAAGTACATAAGTGTTAAGGCTAAAGCCCTGTATAGAGAGAAATGTAAAATTTTGATTGTATGTTTTTGTGAGTCAGGTTTATCTTAAATTAAACTACTACATGGTGATTGAACGTAAAACTCATAAATAGGTTTCCTTTGAACCTAGTAATTAAAATTAAATGGATATTTGGCAAAGTGTATTTTAAAATCGGTGCTTAGGTAACGTTGTGATCATTAGTAGCAAAATCACTTCATTGACATTTTCTGTTATATGCACAGTAAAACAGAAGCAATATTAATATAAATTATGCAAATAAATGAGAAAAATACAAACCAGGTGGGTATAAAAATAGGGAGTGGAGTTATAGGCATACCAATATTAACAGAGAAGAAAATCAGAGGAAAGCAAGACACAGATGGAAGAGAAACATGGCCTCACAGCCTCCACTCACACCATCTCCCAGGCTAAGATGAGCCTTCCCCGCGCAGTGGATCAGTACTGCGCACAGATCTAAGCATCATCTCTAAGACAGCATTCCTCCAAGAATGCACAAGACAGGGATGACTGTTCACGTCTCCGAATTCCATCGCTTTCTACTTTCCTTGCATCACATATCACAGTCTGTCTTACAGTTACTTTTGAACATTTTTCTATCATCTCCCCTAGATTGCTATCTTTAGGAGGGCAGCCTTTGAATTTTTCATCATTTTATTCCCTTGGTCCTTAGCAAAGCACTTTGACCACAGTGTAATCTTAAGCAGCACTGGTTGAATAAGAGGATGAAAGAATTGAATAGATGGGAGGAAATATGTACACTTGAAATATGTTAAATGTTTGAAGAAGCTGGAAAGCTTACTTCAAATCTTTGAAATTATAATGGTTTGAAACGTCTTTCCCATTCTTGATTCCTCACAGAGATCCAATACTTAATTCCATATGTCGTGGAACCTATGAATCAGGTTTCTGAACATTAACAAAAATTAATGTTAATAAACAGGGAAGTAATATATCTCAACTTGTGTTCAAGGTATATGTTTAAATCCAGTATTTTATAAACAGATAATACAATACATAGTAAGTTGAAGGAAGTTTAAAATAGACCGGTAGTCTTTGAATCTATCTGTTTAGTGAGATCCATGAGACTATTACCAGTATCTTAATGCATTTTTAAAATATTTAATCGCTGTTCTATTTTAATAAGCATAACACACACGTACATAGGCTTTAAACAAGCATCTCTAACAGTCAAGAAAAAATACTATCACATAATTGCATTGTATTATTCTGTATAACATATGGAGCACACCAGTTCATGGAAGTTTGTGCTACAAATGTATTGAGAACAGGTACAAACATTTTGATCTTAAAAAGCCAGTTTCCAATGTGCATGAGAGTGAAAAGTTAACCTACTGGAACTGATTCTAGAAAGAGGGTCGAGTTGTCTCATAAAATACAAAGATTTGTCCTTTTATGGACCTTTCTATCAGGTATCTTTAAAATGTAACCTTATCTTTCTGAGCATATATTTGGAAAACATCACAAGCTGTTCCTTCCAATTACAGTTGTCAAACTATTAGCAAAGAAAATACAATATAAGGCAATGGTCTTCCACTTTTCTCATAGGCAATGACAATTATTTACTCAATTGATGAGTAAATAATTTGAAAATTCATCCATTTTGAAATTCATCCATTTGAAAATTCATCCATTTTGAAATTCATGAATGGGTCTTTCATGAAATTAAGATATATTTGGAATAGCTCAAAACTAATATGAATAGAGAATTTCATTTTGTCTTACACAATACAGAATGTTGTAATCACAATGGACATTTTGTTTGTCTGATGTCACTCCTCCAATATGTGCAAATATTATGTTAATAGTATGAGCTTTAGTCTTAAAGGTAATTAATAAGTAAAATTTAAATATCAAAATTTTCATGAGGATAAATGCAAAGAGGCACAAGATTTTCAACATACAAATTGTTAGAGAGAACATGCTTACCTAAAATGAAAAATAGATAGGATTTAGATGTACCTCTCATGAGGTTCATATTTTAACATCCTCAATGAAAAAAAAAAAATTTAAAGGAAAGAGAAATCAGAGAAAATGTGACAAAAATAGAAATAACCAAAGAATGTGACCAAAAACAGGGAAGTCACCATATATTTTATAAGACTGATAGTGTTTCTCATTATGGTACCCCAAATGAGAACCTGTTGTTAATATCAATAAACGCACTAGGAATTCCATAAGCATTTGAACACCTGTAATTTTATTATGTTTAAATGTTTTTCCAATTGTCTATTAACTTTCTACACAGAATCTTCCCACAACCTCACATTCAATCTCTTGAGTTTTAACCTGTTAGCATGCATCTGACCATTCAATTGTTCTGTTAAGGTTAAAAGACAAGTTACTTTTGAGTTTACTATTTCATTTTCCAGATTCAAGAGCTTTTCCTTCAGGTTAGCTTCCAGCTACATGCATCTGAGTTAAGGCTTCCCACGCTCTCACTCAGTGTGGAGCAGGCTAGTTGCAGGAGGTGGACATGGCAATTTTGGATTGATGGTTTTTTATTCAGTGAAAACTACTCTAGATACATTTAGTCTCTGTATTTTGGATTATTTAATACAATGAGTGGATGATAATTGAAACATATTTTGAGTACTTTTCTTCCAAAGTTAGGAAGAATGCTAAGCCTATTTCACAAGCCCCTTTATCTCCCTTGTCATAACCTCCCTTCTACCCAACACACACACTACATCAGAGGTAAATACATTATTAACTATCTACTTACAGGACTTCTTTACCTTTTCTCATTTCCCTTTTACTTTTGGGTACTTTGCAAAATGTATCAACAGAAATGAAAAAAAACAGCGGTTTGAGGTTACTTATAACATTGCAGTTAGAAAAAAAAAATGAGGTTCCAAAGTCCCAAGCTCATCTAGGGGTAAGAAATGATTTCAGTAAATTCCCTACGAAGTGAAAAGTTCTCCAGTCCGTATAATGTGTCCCACTTCTCCCAAACCCATTCTTCTCCCTCTGATCAGCATATAAAACAATTAGTTACTCATCTCACATGGAACAGAAATGCCCTGTTTCTATCTCACCATGCTGAAATACCAGACAAAACGAGACTCTGGAGTGAAACAACAGGAACAAGCAAGCAAATTCGATTCAGTTCTGCCTCTGCTCTCCATCCCCGGACTAACCACAAGTAACGAAATAAATAAAGCAGCCACCTCTGCCCTCTAAGAATGGATAAGGAAATAATATGCTATCAGTCTCCTTGAAAGCATTACCACTATAAAACCTATATATCGACCCATTCTCAGCCTTCCCTTTGGGATAGCGATCTGTTCATAAAAATCTGCGTAAATATTCCCTTCCATACATATTTTTAAAAATCCTGTCTCCCTTTACCCTTCTGTATACATACTCACAAACATTAAATGAGCCTGAGTCTCAACAGGCATACAAGAAATGAAAATTTTAATATAATCTAACAAGGTGCCTTCATGCAAATGTTAAAAGAAAGCAGTTTCTGTTACAAATGTTATGCATTTCCTCAAAATGTATTTATCAAAATGCATGCATTTTTTAAATACCATAGGAGATCTATTAAAAGATGACTGATGAATTGTTTTGCAGTGGCATAGCTCAGAGCATTTCCTTTTATCCAAGTAAGACATTACCCAAAGGGCACTAGGTTTAGCTATATAAAAAACAGTGCTTTGAGTCTCTTGCCAGGTAGCAGCAAATACTGCCTTCCTAGCTTATGAGCTTTAGCGCACCAGCTATGGTAACTGTCATTCACCCATAGATTCTTTCTTCAACCCCTGCCTCCACACACTCACCTCAAGGCTTATGATGAAAGGCTGCACTAAGTAAACCTGAAAATCCCCCCTAAGCTGGCAAGAAACTCAAAGCAACTGAAAGATGATTCATTACTCAGAGTATCATTTTTATTTGCAAGAGACTGGAGAGTCATGGCTGAAACTAAAGGCTGTGGGAGTGAAAGTAAAAGAAGAAAGGAAGAGGAGGAAGAAGCAGGTTATTTGAGATAGTAACTTAATTATTTTTTCCTTTCTTTTACAGTCTTCTTAAGGGTAAATTTTTTATTATGTCTCAGTGTGGTAAAAAGTCTCACTCTATTGTTTGCAGTTTGATGCATGAAAGATTTTTAAGCCTCACGCCTGCCTCTTCCTTTTGTGCCCTACGTCTGGGCAAGCACAAAAGAGCCCGAGTGCTGGGTCCTCTGGCTTCACGACAGATTCAAACTGCAAACCTCTTTTCCTGGGAGGGGCCTCTTATCCCAGCCCTGTCCTCTCATCACAGTAAAAATCCCAAACTTGTTCTCCTTCTCTTTTCTTCCAAGCCAATTTCAGACAAGCTTGGGGGACCTGCCCTGTTTTCCCCAGAAGCCTCACTATGTGAGTAACAAAAGTTTTTATACTCTTGGTCTATGTGTGTCTTCATCAATCTGAGCATCTTAACCAAATTTTGAGTGGGAGCCCTGCTTCCTCAGGTTGTCCGTAAGATTTAGTCAGATCATTTAAAATTCACTAGATTACTTTTATCTAAGTTGTATAGAATATAAATTTAAGGATGTCATTTGAATTCTAAATCAATAAATTCTTTCCTGGTGCATTCTCTGGAGTCTAGAAACTAATTACAAAATGTTGCAGAGAATGCTATATTAATTTTGTACATAAACTGAAGCCACACTATTCCAAGAGAATAGATGTGGCCTTATCAGATGGAAGCTACTCACCACTACATACAAGCACTGATTCTGAACTAGAAAGTCAGAAATAGACCAGACTTAACAAAGTTTGCAAAGCAGCCTTAAATCACCCCAATCCATCGTTGGATTAAGGTGATCTGTAACTAGCCTAATCCCTGACAGAAACAAACAAAAAATCTGGTTTGCAGGAGAACATTTTTCATAGCCTAAATGATGCCTATATTCTTTCATACATATAGTCTAATATAGAATCAAAGAAAACTACCAGTAACATTGTATGACAAGATGAGATGACTAAAGATTAAATTATTTTTAAAAAGCAGTCCATAGACACAGTCACTGGAGATTCCAGCTACTGGTTATTAGATATAGATTTAAAATAAAACATGGTAAATATGTTCAGGAAAATAGAGAATGGTATCTAATATTTCAGATAGATTTAGGAATAAAAATCAAATGGAAGTGCTAAAATTGAAAAATACAGTATGTGAAATTAAAAACTCAATAGATAGGTTTAACAGAATCTTAGACATAGCTGAAGAGAAGGTTAGTGGACTTGAAAACATCTATAGAAATTTTCTGGAAAAAAGACAAGAGAGGAAGCGAGAAATACAGAACATGCAGCAAGAATCAACGTGTAACAAATACCTAGTTTTACTCTTAGAAGAATAAGGGAGAATGGAGAAGAAACAGTATTTGAAGGGTTAGTTCCTGGAATTTTCTAGAGCAAATGAAAGACTTTAATCCATGGGTTTTAAAGTGTTATAGGCTTCCTCGGGATAAATATAAATAAAAATTACACATAGACACTTTCTAGTAAGTCTTCTCAAAATTAGTGACCAAGAAAAACCTGAAAAGAACCAGGGGAAAAAGAAACACATTATCTTCAAATGAGAGACAGTAAGGATGAAAGATAAAATTATACCTAGAACTGTAGAAGCTATCATACAATGCAATGACATTTTCAAGGTGTTGAAAGTAAATCAGTGTCAAACTGAAATTCAGCAAATCTATCTTTCAAAAATGAAAGCATAATAAGTTAATATTCAGAGAAACAAACACAAAGTGTATTTCTCACAAACAAGCCATAGTAAGAGGAATATAAAATGGGCTTGTTAAGGCACAATGAAAATCATCTGTATGACTTTAAGGAAATGCATGTAGTAAAGAGACATATCAAAAAGGATAAAAATATGAGGAACTCCAAATAAATGTCATGTGTAAATAATAAGAAGAATGTACTTAAAAACTTTATGTAGCAATAGAATGAAAATAAATAAAAACAGTAGAAAAAAAATTGGAGGGTGACAAATAGCATTGACGTGCCTTAAGATCCCTGCATTGTTTATGAAGTGGTAAAAAAATACTACGTTGTAAGAATTTTTAATATGTTAAAATAACATCCGTTATGGGCAGAGTGGAGCAAACTTACTTCA
The DNA here is from genome assembly GCF_026419965.1 of Kogia breviceps. Taxonomy (NCBI): domain Eukaryota; kingdom Metazoa; phylum Chordata; class Mammalia; order Artiodactyla; family Physeteridae; genus Kogia; species Kogia breviceps. Next base: position 5,729,478 of record NC_081324.1, on the reverse strand, counting down.
TTCTATTCTCTTTTGTGAATTACACCTCAAAACCCAAGACAAAACACATAAGACATCTATCAAAAGATTCTGAAAGGTGAAAGAAAAATGCCAGACCAGTTAAAAACCTCAGTATTCGAGATGTTAAACCAGTGGTGAATTCCCTGTTTTGTTTTGTTTTACCTGTTATATGATATATTCCCTCCCGAGTATAGAGCTTTCCACAACTCTTTTAGAAATCACAATATCCACTCAGTTTTAAAATGACCGAGACAACTAGATATTTTAGTCATTTACAGCCTGACTGCTTTGCATACCCCACCAGGCCTCACGCAGCATCCACCGGCCACTGATAAGACAGAGCCTTGCGGGTGCCAGACCATAAGCTGCTACGGCCCCGCAAACACAGACACCCCACCGTGCTACTGAGCAACATCACCCTGACATGTAAGCCCCCTCTTCTCCAAGGAGGTCCCTTGCTCCCCTCCACTTTCTGGAGGTGACCCCTGGGCCATTTTGTCTCATACTGAAGAGACTCAGACTGTGAGAGCTTCTGCTCTTGTGCAGCGATATCCAGGTGCAGCCCAGTAAAACCCTTTGTGTGTTGCTGCCTCTTGTGGACATAACTTTTTCACTGATCAGCTCCAGAATTCCTTGAACCCTGCACAAGGGGCTGCACTGCTTTGAACGTTCACTGTAGCCATAAGTTCTAGAAGCTTCACATTCATTCAGAATCCTTGCTTTTGTCTTTTCTTTTGACTTTGGGCTCTTCTAAACGATCTGTTGAACACCTGTTGATGGAGAGGTAAGGTGTGGAACTATGGATCATTCTATAATTTCCTAAATAGCCTTTTAGGAGGCCTGCATCTTAGGAATGTGACCTTTACCTGCATTTCTCTGTCATGTAGCTTTTTATCTCTGGCCCTATTTCCCCCTCTGTCTGTTGCATTCCCAACCTAGCCACTTGAATTTCTTACCCTTGTGGATGATCCCTCCCCCACTTAGGTGAAACAGGAAAATTAAAGGGGCCTGGAATCATACTCTGGTAATGCATTTTCCTTGCGAAATAGGCCTTTTTTTAACGGAGGGGGCTCTGTGCATATTTCACAATGATTATTCCTCCATTCTGCCTGTCGTGGCGTGAGGGGTCTTTCTTGGATCTTGACTGTGAGAACATGTTGGAGCTGCTGAAGGCCAAGCCCGTGGACGTGCGAGGGCCCCTCCAGACTGTGGTCTCAGGAGTTCCTCCCTCGCACGCCAGTCCACACAGCCTCTAGCACTTCATCAGAATCGCCACCAGGGAGTCCCTTCCGTTTGTCTCCAGAAGCTGCTGCTCCAGGTAAGCACATCTTGTCGGTGACTCTACAGATTTTGGCAGTTTGCCCTACAAACTCCGTTCTCCTGATGGGTCCAAGAAAAGTTATTGATTTTCAGTGCATCTGGCATCTTCTTATGGTAATTACAGGAATCATGACTCTGAAACTTTTTACACGTGGAGCTCCGGGAATCTGACTTCTAAAGCTACTTTTCAGCTTAAAACCAACGTCGTAATCTCTGTTTTCCCCGAATTCTTTTGCCTTCTCTTTTCTCAGGGGCAATGATCCTCAAATTTAAGGTTTATGTATAATGGAGTAAAGTGTATGTAAATTGACGAATAAAAAGATAATAAAAACTTACAAAAAGTGACCATATGATACATTGAAATAATTTAATTCTACTGTCTAATGGTGTCACTCTCAGGAACTATCTGATTAATAGGAGGTATATAGGAATAAATATTATTGTGCAATACTGTTTGATGAGTACTTTGCTGTTAATGATATGGTGATAGAGGAGCTTCAGAGCTGAGTTTGAAGAGAAGTCAGGAAAGACTGTCTTGAAAAGATAATACTATAATACAGTCTGGGGTTGCCATGGAAAGACGGAAGAAAATGTTTGCAGACAGAGATCGCAAAGTATACCAATGGTCAAAGACTTGAGGTATATAATATAAGCTTAAGGAATATATATATATATATATATATATATGTATATATTCCCTAATATTTAAAGAAGTGTCAGCAGAGGGGTGATTATTTTAAGTCCTGGGTACACGTAAAATTATTCCATGGGTATAGAATCCTTTTGTTCAAATAATAGATTTTGGTATAAGAGGATAAGAACACAGCTCATCAATATACACTTTTTAGCAAAGTTGTTCAGTAGAGCTTGCACTCTGTTTTTTGAATAAAGGAAAATCAGTACTAAGAGCCAGCCTATAGCAAGAACATGTCTCTCAAGCATCCAGGTATAGTTAAAAACAACAAATACAAACCACAGGTCCTTGACTGGTTGGGCTCAAAAACACTTTGTAACAATTATCTATCAAATGTCTACTTGCTGTCAAGCACTATGTTTGGCAAACTCAGGGTGAGGCACATATGGCTTTTACACGTAAATCATTATGACAAAATCTGCATCCTCGGGGCATGCAAATCCTAGTCAGAGACGGAGCCACACACACACACACAAGAATGAAAACCTTCATGCGTATTAATTAAAAGTAACTTTACTTAAAGAATTTGTAAGTAACTTCTCTATTGAAAATATAAATATAAAAGTTCCTGAAGAAATTTAAAAGAAAGCAGTGGATACTTTGGGGATTATTTACATATTAAATGTTTACTTTTTTTTTTTTTTTTTTTGAGAGTTCCTAAGTGTTTGGTATGGAGTTGTAATCCCATTGGTTTTCTTCCATCATTTTATCCTGTGGTGATTAAATCATCTGACTTTTTTGTCAGTGATCTAGTTTGGAAATAGTCAACTAAAGCAGTTATATACTATCACCACCATCTAGTTAAAAATAGAATTTAAAAGTGTGGATGCAGACAACCTCTAAAAGGTTGGTCTTCAAAAATTGTTAATGAAGAATGGATTCTGATAGTAGCACTGTCTATCATTTATTATGCATCGAAGACATGGAAGACATACTGCATTAAATTCATTATCTCATGTAGATGCCACGACAAATTGGCAAGCTGGTTATCATTATTCTCATTTCAGAGTCGGTGAAATGGAGAATAGGTGAGTGGTCATCTAAAGTTGTTTAGCTAGGGAAAAAACAACGTGAAATTTTACATCTAAATATGTCAGACTCCAGATTCACATTGTTAAGCACTCTGTTACACTGACTTTGGGAGAGAGTAATAGGAAAAACAATACATACTAAGTATTGTCTGTTAATTCATATGTGGAATTTGAGAGAGAAAAAAAAAATGACACATGACATTAGTGGAAGTGTCCCAGGACTTTCCTTGGGGATTTCCCCAAGATATTTCAAAACTTCCTTGACATTTTGAAACTTCCTAGCCTCAAGTGAGAATAGCTGGTAGGAGATAGTCACTTGTTTAGTTTTATGTGGGCAGGGGAAGGATGTTTTCTGTGCATGACGAGTAGATAATTTCCCCAGATTGGGTGCTTTTTCCTCTTCCACTTATTACCACCCACAAGGGATGTAACTCTGCGTCTCCCCACCGAGTCTGCAAACCCTCTACCCCTGCCTGGAGGCACACACCCTTGCTGGCCGCTGCCTGTCCCCAAACTGGTAGGGTTTGGGGGGGATCAGTTTCCTGACCTAATTGTGGCCCTTGTCTCTGGGCCCCTTTCTCTGCTCGGCACCCGCCATTTCTCACCCTAACCCTTCTCCTGCATCACTTCCCTAGCGATATTGCCCTGCATGTATTTTCGAGTCGTGGTTTCCTCCTCCAAGCTATCCATGTCATTTTTCCATCCTTCAGTGATTCCCCCTGGCTTTGGTATCCTACAGACCCTCCATTTTTTTCAACAGAGACCACACATAATTACATTGCTTGTTTGCCATTTCTAGGTTTGGAGCACCTTAATTATCAGCTCTTTTCTGCCTGATTAACTCCCATGCCTTCTTTCAAGATTCACAGTAGCTATTATGTATTTTGATATCCATAATTAATTTCTGATACTTAGTACTCCTATTGCTCTTTTTATTTATCGCTATTAATTGCACTTATCACTTCTAAGAAAGCTACTTCTGCTTGTCTGAATCCTCTGTTAGGCTTTAAGCTTCTGGTTCAGAGAACATCAGTGTTTATATTTATATTCTTATCTAAATCCCAGACTGGAGTATGAAGTTGTTATTAATAAGTATCTTTTGAACTTTTAATATGTTACATTTAACATAAACATTGAAACATTTGTTCCATTAAAAGGTTAATTAAAGTAAAATAATTGGTTTCCATAATATTTGTCTTGCATATAAATATTCATATTTATACTCTTTTTAGTAGAATATTTTAATTATAAAATAGAGAGTGGTAGGTAAATAAAAATTATTTACTCTGGAGCTGATTGAAAGAAATGCCCAGAGTCCTTTAACGTTATCAAACTTGCAGTGAAAGCTATTTTGGCTAGTGATTTAGATTTACTTTTAAAAGTAAAGGGAAAAAAAAGCAAAACTTGCCAGTCTCTTCCTTCCCAAAGGGACAAAGAGCAGTATATTCAGCAATAGTGATAGGAAGTATTTTCTTTAGGAGGATGCTGTGCAGGAGACAATGGCAATTACTAGTCTGGAGGTGAGTTTGGAAATCATAGACAATGATAAGATACAATTGAGCTCTACCTTCCGGAAAGACATTACCACAGAACACAAAATCAAAAGCTCTCTAGGCAGAAATAAGCAATCAAGTCACAGATACAAAGTTGGAATGTTACACTATCAGAATAAAGACCCGTGTGTTGAGCATACCCTAAAAGGTAGTATACTGTTGCTTGCTTTGTTTGGTTTTTCCTTATTGACACTCTTTTTTAAATTACTTGTACACTTTTAAGAATCCAATTATCAGATTTTTAAATCTAAGTCACATTAGAGTTCATCTAGTCCTATCTTTTAATGAGTTTGAAAGCTAAGATGAAAGATCAGCAAAAGTGGTAAAGCCAGATGATTTAGACCCAAATCCCTTCTCTTCTTGGCCAGCCCAGGAGTTTCCCTATAATTACCCTTCAGGGTAACTATTAACATCATCATCATCATACATTTTTTTCTGTTCACTTTTTAAAGTATGGTTAGAATACATACTTTCAACAAATACCGGTCCAAACACCAGAAATACTACTTTTCAAAAGAGACTGAACAAAGAGGAATATAATCCAGAAGATTCTCCAAAGAGTCAGAGTACTTCTGTCATGAAGACACATGATGATGGATTATTAGCCCAGAAAAGGAAGAGGCGGGTACTTTTCAGCATGGCAGAGGGTACTTTAATTTTCAAAAATCAGGTAGCAGTCCAAAATGGACTCATAACAAATACCAGCAGGATGGGATTGTAAGAGGAGTAAAAGACCAAGAGAAATTATGAAGAAAATAAGGACAGACACAATAAAGAAAAGACATAGTGAATCCCAAGTGAGATTGCAAGAAGAGCAGGAACATACACCCACAGTTTATTTTACCACATTTTTGTTCTCGTTTAAGAATGTAAGCATTTTACTTAGATTTGCAGCTTGCAAGCAGTCCATAGAAATTTTATTTCACATATTTAAATATCTTGTAAAACAGTAAATTGTGTGTTGAAAATTGTACTGAAATAAAGTAAAAAATTGTTATATATGGAAAATACATAAATGCATGTTTAAGACATAAATTGTTTTTGAGTCTTTAACCACATGAAACTAATAAATACTAGAGACCAAGCTGTCTGTCATTTCTATCACCTGTAATGAAAACATGGTAATACATGAATATATAATATCTAGGTATATATTGCCCTATAGATGACTTGTATATGCTGCATAGGTGTTACTCTGGAAATAACTTTTATTTCTATTGCTTTGAATCTAAGAGGATAGTCTCAGAAATTAGTGAATACTTCTTCTCAGAAGCACTGCATCAATATTAGCAGAAAACTGCAAGATCACCTTAGATATTAAATTGGATTGGTTTTGAAAGTTTTTCAATATAGTAAAGTAAAATCCACAAGGGATTAGTGGACAGCTGGATCCAAGATTTAATTCTGTGAGGTGGGCCAAGAACAGGAGGTCTTCCCTGGGTGCGAGAAACACAAGGGTTCAATAAGTAGCAGTGAGGGGGACAAAGGGCAAATGTCCATAAGTGTTCTGTTACATAAGTGATGGTGTCACTTCACACTACTCCACTCTACCCTAGGATGTATGCTAGCTACTTTAAAATAGGTTGATATTTTCCAATTATGATTAAATTGCATGAAACTAATAACTGTTGAGTTTAAGATACCAATAATATACTATATTTTATTCCATTTCATATCAAGACCTTATAACTAAATGAAGCATGTAAGGATCATAAGAAATATCCAGATAATACTTTAAAATGCGCAGTTTGCGGACCATTAATATTTCTAAAACACTGTGTCCACTTTTACTTTTTTTTTTTCTAAAAACCATGAGAAAAATTAGAGAGTTAACCCAACATTTCCAAAGCCATTATCATAAAGTAATTTCAAATATCTGAATGTTGCTTTCATGTAACTTACTTCTATGGCACAGACTCAACTTTCTATAAAAAAGTGTTATTGACATATCTGACTATACTTATTTAGAAAAATCTTGAAAACTTTGTCCATCTTAACAAATATTACCTTCAGTGTTTCCTTAAACAAACAATAGCTCATAATTCAAAAATTTTTTAAAAACTATGTCTTGTGTATTTAAAACTTATGCCCCTAAATTTTTATCTGTTTTAGTATTTTATTTGCATTACAGAGGGAATTTATTAATATTTCACATGGTTTGAGTAAAAGATGTTTCTGTGACATGTCAGGTATATTTGACAGACAAAATTCACTGTAGTTTAAAATTTTTATTTATTTAACCTTAAGTATTAACAGGCAAAGTGTAACTCATTTGTAAAATTTCAGTCTCTAGAGATGAATAGTTTTGAGTGATGAATGTGTCCCTTGTTCTAGTTCTATGTCCTGGTTTCCAGTAAATGTGTTGGCTCTGATTCCACAGATCTGAGTGTTCTGTACTGATGAGATTAGTTAAATATGAGGTGTCACTTAGGGACTAAGAGCTATTAAGCTATTGATTAAAAATCTAGCTTAAAATATCAAGGCTAAAACCACTATATTCTGTCTTATATTTTTTGAAAAAGAACTGGATATTCCTTCAAACGAAAGGGTTGAAAATTTTATATTAGGTTGATAATATGCTTATTAATAAACAAGGTGTTACATTTATAAATCTTACAGAGGTTTCTAAAAGAAATTCCTTTATCCTATTCTTAAAAGTCTTTTGGTAATAAATAAATAAATAAATAAATGTCTTTTGAAATTAGTAAATGTAAACTATTTCTGGATGCATGAATTTATTTGAGCAAATATTTTAGCAAATAAATACCATGTTAACAGTCATAGAATTAGTTCCTGTGATATTCATATACTAGGTATTTCCTAGATTATTAGAAGCCACTAGTATAATAACTGAGCCTATTTACGTGAATTATTCATTCGAATAAAGACATTCTCAATGCAGGAGAAAAAGTTTTCTGCTTACATTGTCTTCTACCCTCAGATAGTAACCTTTGAAAAACAAATCATTTATTTCAAAAGTTTTTTCCCCAGCTAAAATATAACCTTCTTGTTGGAAATTTGTCATAATTTATGGTGGATTTCAATGTATTTTTTACCTCAAAAATGATGTTGGCAAACCAGTGTGTTTGTGCATGTGTGCACATGTGGATGTATGGATGTCTGTATGACAATTTTTCCACAAATTTTTTTTTCAAGATTGGAATCTTTTGGGATTTTAATGATTCAGTGTTTTCTAAATTTGGACAAGCTTATTAACAAAAATTGGATTGTTTATTTACCTAATGCTAGATATCCACAGACTTAATTGTCATATTTCATCAATATTTATGAATTGTAGAGTGCAAACAATTTTGCTTAAATATAAAATAATGAATCAAAAAGTAACTTTCTAATTGAGGGACTCCATAAACATTTAATTGTGCTTTTAAATGTCTACAGTTAGGCACGAAGTATGATATATTTGGAAGAATGATCATATTTTATAACAATGAAAAGTTAAGTCAATTTTGCAGTTAAGCCTGGAAAAGTGAATTCTGTATTTGGAAATCAATTATATTCAGAATATTGAACAGAACATCTCATCCTATGCAATGTTAGGTGACAAGTTTGACTTTTGTGTTAGGAACCAGAAGTTTAAGAAACTTATATAACTTTTTCAAACTACACATTGATGAATGACAGCTGTATAGACCAGCTGTCTTGACAACCATTGCAAATATATGTTGCATCTTGTCATTACCTAAGTGATATGTATATATACATATATACATACACACATACATATATACATATATGTTGTCAATGAAGAATTGCACTGAATGGAGTTAAACCAACATGAAAGACTTTATTCAAGACTATGGCAACAGGGGAGACAGACTGAACTAAACTTCACTGAAACAAGAGAAAAAGTTTGGGTTTTTTTTATTGGGGTATAATTGCTTTACAATGGTGTGTTAGTTTATGCTTTATAACTAAGTGAATCAGCTATACATATGCCTATATCCCCATATCTCTTCCCTCTTGCATCTCCCTCCCACCCTTCCTATCCCACCCCTCTAGGTGGTCACAAAGCACTGAGCTGATCTCCCTGTGCTATGCAGCTGCTTCCCACTAGCTGTCGGTTTTACATTTGGTAGTGTATATATGTCCATGCCACCCTCTCACTTTGTCCCAGCTTACCCTTCCCCCTCCCCGTGTCCTCAAGTCCATTCTCTAGTAGGTCTGTGTCTTTATTCCCATCCTGCCCCTAGTTTCTTCATGACCATTTTGTTGTTCTTTTTTTTAGATTCCATATATATGTGTTAGCATACGGTATTTGTTTTTCTCTTTCTGACTTACTTCTCTCTGTATGACAGAGTCTAGGTCCATCCACCTCACTACAAATAACTCAATTTCGTTTCTTTTTATGGCTGAATAATATTCCATTGTATATATGTGCCATTGTATATATATCTTCTTTATTCATTCATCTGTTGATGGACACTTAAGTTGCTTCCATGTCCTGGCTATTGTAAATGGTGCTGCAGTGAACATTGTGATACATGACTCTTTTTGAATTATGATTTTCTCAGGGTATATGCCCAGTAGTGGGATTGCTGGGTCATATGGTAGTTCTGTTTTTAGTTTTTTAAGGAACCTCCATACTGTACTCCATAGTGGTTGTATCAATTTATATTCCCACCAACAGTGCAAGAGGTTTCCCTTTTCTCCACACCCTCTCCAGCATTTATTGTTTGTAGATTTTTTGATGATGGCCATTCTGACTGGTATGAGGTGATACCTCATAGTAGTTTTGATTTGCATTTCTCTAATGATTAGTGATGTTGAGCATCCTTTCATGTGTTTGTTGGCAATCTGTATATCTTCTGTGGAGAAATGTCTGTTTAGGTCTTCTGCCCATTTTGGGATTAGGTTGTTTGGTTTTTGATACTGTGTTGCTGCATGAGCTGCTTGTAAATTTTGGAGATTAATGCTTTGTGAGTTGCTTCATTTGCAACTATTTTCTCCCATTCTGAGGGTTGTCTTTTGGTCTTGTCTATGGTTTCCTTTGCTGTGCAAAAGCTTTGAAGTTTCATTAGGTCCCATTTGTTTATTTTTGTCTTTATTTCCATTTCTCTAGGAGGTGGGTAGAAAGGATCTTGCTGTGATTTATGTCATAGAGTATTCTGCCTATGTTTTCCTCTAAGAGTTTGATAGTGTCTGGCCTTACATTTAGGTCTTTAATCCATTCTGAGTTTATTTTTGTGTATGGTGTTAGAGAGTGTTCTAATTTCACTCTTTTACATGTAGCTGCCCAGTTTTCCCAGCACCACTTATTGAAGAGGCTGAGACAGGAGGTATTTTTAAGTGACGGGGTGAGTTAAGAGGGAAGTTGATCCATGTCATTAGGCAATCTGTGTTTGCTAACTGTTGATTTCCAAAGCTAGGCGGCTGCTTCCCATAGATTTGGAGGTGGGACTCTTGTTTTTCTTGATGATAACTGTGCAAAGGGTGACACTGAGTTCCTGAGAAAACCTTTCCTGGGTTGTAAGAGGCTAGGAGAATATTTACATCTCAAAATTCAAAGAAAGAATTTACAATTGCAAGGTTTTGTTTGTTTGTTTGTTTGGGTGTTTTTTAATGTAAATGCTTTAAGAGAAGGGAAGTCAGGGGACTAAAGGTAAGAGGAAACCTGTCTAAAGTTTAGTCAAACTGAGGGAACAATAGGGCCATCTTGGTCAATATCTGTATCCATTCCTTTCAACTGGAAATGCTTATCTCATCACACAACTACGTCATAGCTTACAGAGTATTTTTTTTTTTTTTTTTTTTAGGTTATTTTCACATGAAGATTAACAAATTATAATTCTTAAATAAATGCTTCTTTTGTTCCAATAATTAAAATTTAAGAGGACATGTAACATTCAAAATTTTACTGTGAATTCCAAATTAATTTGTGTTTTTAAAATCCTCCCTCCCCAAATATAGAGTTTTATGGGTATATACAAGTTTTTTTTTTTTTTTTTTAACATCTTTATTGGAGTATAATTGTTTTACAATAGTGTGTTAGTTTTCCCTCCACAACAAACTAAATCAGTCATACATACACACATGCTCCCACATCTCCTCCCTCTTGCATCACCCTCTCTCCCACCCTCCCCATCCCACCCCCCCCAGGCGGTCACAAAGCACAGAGGTGATCTCCCTGTGCTACACAGCAGCCTCCCACCAGCTATCCAATCTACATTTGATAGTGTATACATGTCCCTGCCACTCCCCCACCTCGTTACAGCTTACAGAGTATTTTTAACAAGTATTCAAAGTATTACTTGCTGCTAAAATGGAAATAAGTTTTTTCAAGTTGGAGTGTGTTATAGGCACTGCTACTTCTCTGTTAATTTCCAAAATTATCTAAATTACAAAATATCTTTTGAATACATCTGGTTGATTATTCTGTGGTACTTCCCAATCAGTAGAACCAGAACTAAGCTTGTTTTTACTACCATTGTTTTAGTATTGTTGTCACTACATTGTTTACTATTTTGACTATTTTACTATTTTGACATCACCATAATTACATTAATAAAAACAAAGTTGTTCAGGTTAGTTACAGCATGAACAGACCTGTCTTCCTCTTCCCTCAATCCACTGAATTACCACATTCTGTAAAATTCTCTGTCCACAGTATTGCTGATAATCTGGCATATGATTTGGGAGTTCTCTTATCTAGCCTCGAGGGATGTTGTTTTTTCCATTATTCCCTCTGCATTGCTAATTTTTCTTGTGTCTTATATTTGCAGCTATTTTCTTTAAAAATAAATAAGTCTTATATGTGAACATCTTTTCTTTTAAAAATATCCACTATAGTCCACTTTTCCTTCAGCTACAGACCCATTTTTTGCTCATATTCAGAGCTAAAGTTTTTGAAAATGTGTATTTATCACCAATATAGACTCCATTCTCTTTGTTATACCTCACTTCTCAATCTATTCTAATATATCATTTACTCTTTTTAAAAATGTTTATTGGCGTATAGTTGATTTACCATGGTGTGTTAGTTTCTGCTGTACAGCAAAGTGAATCAGTTATACATATACATATATCCACTCTTTTTTAGATTCTATTCCCATATAGGTCATTACAGAGTATTGAGTAGAGTTCCCTGTGCTGTACATCAGGTCCTTATTAGTTATCTATTTTATATATAGTAGTGTGTATGTGTCTATCCTTTACTCTTCACATCAATGTTTGATTGAGACCAGTCATGACACAGGAATGAATCTCTGTCCCCGAAATGCACTTCTGCCTTAATCATGGAATAGCATTTCTTTCTATTCCACTCACATTTCAAGAATACCAAAATTTATATAAATTTTTCCTAACAACACAGACCTAAAATACACACTCTATTTCAATTTTCTGCCTCCTGACAATTGAATAGTGCATGTCTATTGAATATCTGTCTCCCAGTTCTATCTCTACATAAGCTCCATAAAAGGACCTTGTGATTATCAGGTTCATCACTGTGGCCCTAGTGCCAAGAACATGGCAGAAAGTAGTCTCTCAATGAATATCCGTTGGATGAATAAATGTAGGAAGGAAGAAATAATGAACCTTTCCATCTAGCCTCAGTAGTATGCAACTTGCATCCATATTTCATGTCTATTAGACATACTCACACACTTGCCATTGACTATTTAGTCAAGTGTGCATTTCCTGGGGGCAGGAGGAGGAGGAAGTCCAGCAAAGTCCTTGTATCTTCAACTGTACACACCATAAAGATTTAGAAGAAGGTGTAAAGACCAAAAAATAAATCAGTAAATATTAGATCTGCCAAATATATAGAAAAATAGGGGAAGCCAAATAGCTTTCCCGTTTTCAGGGCTAGAGGCTTCTCTTGCAATTGAGTTCTGTTGTTGCCTGCTGTCTCTTGCCTGGCATGCTCTGTCTTTCTTCTTCTATAGATTGATACAGCAGTGACATCAGAGTCAGATGTTTGGTTTTGTTTTCTTCATAATTACTCTCAGACATCCTCTTATACATCTTTGGCAACATCAAGAGAAAGAAAAAGTTCCTGGCTAAAGTTACTCCTATTTCCTGTATGAGCTCTCAGAGATTAAGCAAAACAAACAACAGTAGAAACAAAAAAGCTGCCATTTATCTGAACAGAGAGTATCTAGTCCAATTGTCACTGACTTTTTTCTTACTAGACTGTTTTTTGTTCTTAAGTCAATGTCTGCTTTGAAATTTTAAGAGATTGTAGTGTTTCATATGTCTTAAATTACCCTTTACTTTTCTTCAAAAAATATGTGGTGAGTGTGAAAACATTCCTTATACTTTACAAAAGGGCCACTATTCCAATTCAAGAAATAATGAAAAAACAGACTGTTCAACAACATCTCTGGTTTAAATTAATTTATATAATAATTTTAATAATATTTTGTTATTATGTTTTTTCATTTCATGTGTCTTTATTCTCTCTAGCAAAATTTTCACTATTATTTATCCTACACAAAAGGAGGAAGCTTTGTGTACTCAGTGCCACTACTGGAAGAATTACTTATATATTATTTGAATTTAAATGAAAAATAAATTTTTATTTTGGACAGTTAGATCATTTGGTTCACCAAGAATAGGAATTCTAATGTCCTTCTCCTTAAGCAAAATTGGTCTACATGACTACCTACATAGAACTCTTTGACTATTAAAAAACATTAGACAGTGATTGGTTCAGGATGGCAGAGTAGAAGGACGTGCGCTCACTCCCCCCTGCGAGAGCACCAGAATCACAACTAACTGCTGAACAATCATTGACAGGAAGACACTGGAAATCACCAAAAGATACCCCACATCCAAAGACAAAGGAGAAGCCACAAAGAGACAGTAGGAGGGGTGCAATCACAATAAAACCAAATCTCATAACTGCTGGGTGGGTGACTCACAGACTGGAGAACAATTATACCACAGAGGTCCACCCACTGGAGTGAAGGTTCTGAGCCCCACATCTGGCTTCCCAACCTGGAGGTCTGGCAATGGGAGGAGGAATTCCCAGAGAATCAGACTTTGAAGGCTAGCAAGATTTGATTGCAGGATTTTGACAGGACTGGGGGAAACAGAGACTCCACTCTTGGTGGGCACACACAAAGTAGTGTGTGCATTGGGACACAGGGGAAAGAGCAGTGACCCAATACAAGACTGAAAGAGACCTACCTACTAGTGTTGGAGGGTCTCCTGCAAAGGTAGGGGGTGGCTGTGCCTCATCAATGGACAAGGACAGTGGCAGCAGAGTTCTAGGAAGTACTTCTTGGCGTGAGCCCTCCCAGAGTCAGTCTTTAGCTCCACCAAAGAGCCTATAGCCTCTGCTGCTGGGTCGCTTCAGCCCAAACAACCAGCAGGGAGGAAACTCAATGCCAACCATCAACAGACAAGTGGATTAAAGTTTTCTGGAGCTCTTCCCACCAGAGAAACACCCACCTCTTTGCACCATCAGTCCCTCCCATCAGGAAGCTTGAACAAGCCTCTTAGTTAGGCTCATCTACCAGAGGGGAGACAGCAGAAGCAAGAACTGCAATCCTGCAGCCTGTGGAAAGAAAACCATATTCACAGAAAGATAGACAAAATGAAAAGGCAGAGGGCTAAGTAGCAGATGAAGGAACAAGATGAAACCCCAGAAAAACAATTAAATGAAGTGGATATAGGCAATCTTCCAGAAAAAGAATTCAGAATAATTATAGTGAAGATGATCCAGGATCTCAGAAATAGAGGCAAAGATCAAAAAGATGCAAGAAATGGTTAACAAAGACATAGAAGAATTAAAAAACAAACAAACAGAGATGAACAATACAATAACTGAAATGAAAAACACACTAGAAGGAATATATAGCAGAATAACTGAGGCAGAAGAATGGAAAAGTGACCTGGAAGACAGAATGGAGGAAATCACTGACACAGCACAGAATAAAGAAAAAAGAATGAAAAGAAATGAAGGCAGCCTAAGAGACCTCTGGGAACATTAAATGCACCAACATTCGCTTTATAGGAGTCCCAGAAGGAGAAGAGAGAGAGAAAGGACCCGAGAAAATATTTGAAGAGATTATAGTTGAAAACTTCCCTAACATGGGAAAGGAAATAGCCACCCAAGTGCAGGAAGTGAAGAAAGTCCCAGTCAGGATAAACCCAAGGAGAAACGCACCGAGAATCATAATAATCAAATGGACAAAAATTAAAGACAAAGAAAAATTATTAAAAGCAACAAGGGAAAAACGACAACATACAAGGGAACTCCCATAAGGTTAACAGCTGATTTCTCAGCAGAAACTATACAAGCCAGAAGGGAGTGGTATGATATATTGAAAGTGATGAAAGGGAAGAACCCACAACCAAGATTACTCTACCCGGCAAGGATCTCATACAGATCCAATGAAGAAATCAAAAGCTTTACAGACAAGCAAAATCTAAGAGAATTCACCACCACCAAACCAGCTTTATAACAAATGGTAAAGGAACTTGTCTAAGTGGGAAACACAAGAGAAGAAAAGGACCTAGAGAAACAAAGCCAAAATAATTAAGAAGATGGTAATAGGAACATACATATCGATAATTACCTTAAACGTGAATGGATTAAATGCTCCAACCAAGGGACACAGGCTTACTGAATGGATATAAAAACAAGACCCATATATATGCTGTCTACAGGAGACCCACTTCAGACCTAGGGACACATACAGACTGAAAGTGAGGGGATGGGAAAATATATTACATGCAGATGGAAATCAAAAGAAAGCTGGAGTAGCAATACTCATCAAATAAAATAGACTTTAAGATAAAGAATATTATAAGAGACAAGGAAGGACACTACATAATGATCAAGGGATCAATCCAAGAAAAAGATATAGCAAGTATAAGTATATATTCATCCAACATAGGAGCACTTCAATACATTAGGCAATTTCTAACAGCTATAAAAGAGGAAATTGACAGTAACACAATAATAGTGGGGTTTTAGCGCCTCACTTACACCAGTGGACATATCATCCAGACAGAAAATTAATAAGGAAACACAAGCTTTAAATGACACAATAGAGAAATTAGATTTAATGGATATTTATGGAACATTCCATCCGAAAACAGCAGATTACACTTCTCAAGTGCACACGGAACATCCTCCAGGATAGATCACATCTTGGGTCAAAAATCAAGCCTCAGTAAATTTAAAATTGAAATCATACCAAGCATCTTTTCTGAACAAAATGCTATGAGTTTAGAAATAAATTATAGGGGAAAAAAGTAATAAAACACAAACACATGGAGGCTAAACAATATGTTATTAAATAACCAAGAGATCATTAAAGAAATCAAAGAGGAAATTAAAAAATACCTAGAGACAAATGACAATGAAAACATGACGATCCAAAACCTATTGGATGTAGCAAAGCAGTTCTAAGGGGGAATTTTATAGCAATAAAATCCTACCTCAAGAAATAGGAAAAATCCCCAATAAACAATCTAACCTTACACCTAAAAGAACTATAGAAAGAAGAACAAACAAAACCTAAAGGTAGTAGAAGGAAAGAAATCATAAAGATCAGAACAGAAATAAATGAAATAGAAACAAAGAAATCAATAGCAAAGATCAATAAACCTAAAAGCTGGTTCTTTTAGAAGATGAACAAAATTGGTAAACATTTAGCTAGACTCATCAAAAAATAAAAAGAAACGGAGAGTACTGAAATCAATAAAATAAGAAACAAAAAAGGAGAAGTTACAAAAGACTCCTCAGAAATACAAAGCATCCTAAGAGACTACTACAAGCAGCTCTATGACAATAAAATGGACAACCTGGAAGAAATGGTCAAATTCTCAGAAAGGTATAACCTTCCAAGACTGAACCAGGAAGACATAGAAAATATGAACAGACCAATCACAAGTAATGAAATTGAAACCATGATTAAAAATCTTCCAACAAACAAAAGTCCAGGACCAGATGGCTTAGGTAAATTCTATCAAACATTTAGAGAAGAGCTAACACCCATCTTTCTCAAACTTTTCCAGAAAATTTCAGAGGAAGGAATACTCCCAAACTCATTCTGTGAGGCCACCATCACCCTGATACCAAAACCAGAGAGATACTACAAAAAAGAAAATTACAGGCCAATATCACTGATGAATATAGATGCAAAACCCTCAACAAAATCTAGCAAACAGAATCCAGCAATACATTAAAAGGATCATACACCATGATCAAGTGAGATTTATCCCAGGGATGCAATGATTCTTCAAGATATGCAAATCAATCCATGTGATACACCATATTAACATATTGAAGAATAAAAACCATATGATCATCTCAGTAGATGCAGAAAAAGCTTTTGACGAAATTCAACACTAATTTATGTTAAAAACTCTCCAGAAAGTGGTCATAGAGGGAACCTATCTGAACATAATAAAGGACATATATGACAAACCCACAGCACACATCATTCTCAATGGTGAAAAACTGAAAACATTTCCTCTAAGATCAGGAGCAAGACAAGGATGTCCACTCTTGCAACTATTATTCAATATAATTTTGGAAGTCCTAGCCATGGCAATCAGAGAAGAAAAAGAAATAAAATGAATCCAAATCAGAAAAGAAGTAAAGCTGTCAGTGTTTGCAGATAACATGATACTATACATAGAGAATCCTAAACATGCCACCAGGAAACTACTAGAGCTAATCAATGAATTTGGTAAAGTTTCAGGATAGGAAATTAATGCACAGAAACCTCTTGCATTTCAATACACTAACAACAAAAGATCAGAAAGAGAAATTAAGGAAACAACCCCATTCACCATCACAACAAAAAGAATAAAATACCTTGGAATAAACCTACCTAAGGAGGTAAAAGACCTGTACTCAGAAAACTATAAGACACTGATGAAAGAAATCAAAGATGATACAAACAGATGGAGAGCTATACCATGTTCTTGGATTGGAAGAATTAATATTGTGAAAATGACTATACTACCCAAAGCAATCTAGAGATTCAATGCAATCCCTATCAAATTACCAATGGAATTTTTTATAGAACTAGAACAAAAAATCTTGAAATTTGTATAGAGACACAAAAGACCCTGAATAGTCAAAGCAGTCTTGAGGGAAAAAAAATGGAGCTGGAGGAATCAGAGTCCCTGACTTCAGACTTTACTACAAAACTACAGTAATCAAGGCAATATCGTACTGGCAAAAAAACCAGAAGTATAGATCAATTGCAAAAGATAGAAACCCCAGAGATAAACCCACACACCTGTGGTCAGCTAATCTCTGACAAAGGAGGCAAGGGTATACAATGGAGAAAAGACAGTCTCTTCAATAACTGGTGCTGGGAAAACTGGACAGCTACATGTAAAAAATGAAATTAGAACACTCCCTAACACCATACCCCAAAATAAACTCAAAATGTGTTAGAGACCTAAATGTAAGACTGGACCCTATAAAACTCTTAGAGGAAAACATAGGAAGAACACTCTTTGACATAAATCACAGCAAGATCTTTTTTGATCCACCTCCTACAGTAATGGAAATAAAAGCAAAAAGAACAAATAGGACCTAATGAAACTTCAAAGCTTTTGCACAGCAAAGGAAACCATAGACCAGACGAAAAGACAACCCTCAGAATGGGAGAAAATGTTTGTGAACGAATCAACGGACAAAGGATTAATCTCCAAAATATATAAACAGCTCATGCAGCTCAATATTAAAGAAACAAACAACCAAATCCAAAAATGGGCAGAAAACCTAAATAGACATTTCTCCAAAGAAGACACACAGATGGCCAAGAAGCATGTGAAAAGCTGCTCAACATCACTAATTATCAGAGACATGCCAATCAAACCTACAATGTGGTATCACCTCACACCAGTTAGAATGGGCATCAGCAGAAAATCTACAAACAACAAATGCTGGAGAGGGTGTGGAGAAAAGGGAACCCTCTTGCATTCCTACCCTCTTGGTAGGAATGTAAATTGATACAGCCACTATGGAGAACAGTATGGAAGTTCCTTAAAAAACTAAAAATATAATTACCATATGATTCAGCATTCCCACTACTGGGCATATACCCAGAGAAAACCATAATTCAAAAAGACACATGCACCCCAATGTTCATTGCAGCACTATTTACAATAGCCAGGTCATGGAAGCAACCTAAATGCCCATTGACAGATGAATGGCTAAAGAAGTTGTGGTATATATACACAATGGAATATTACTCAGCCATAAAAAGGAATGAAATTGAGTCATTTGTTGAGCCATGGATGGATCTAGAGACTGTCATACAGAGTGAAGTATTCAGAAAGAGAAAAACAAATATTGTATATTAATGCATGTATGTGGAACCTAGAAAAACGGTACAGATGAACTGGTTTGCGGGGCAGAAATTGAGACACAAATGCATAGAACAAATGTATGGACACCAAGGGGGGAAAACAGCAGGGGTGTGTGTGTGGTTTCTACTTGTAACTTTAGATCTGTGTGTGGCCTGGAGGCTGCTTTCTCAATTCAGCGAGTTGATGAGTTTACCCCTCACTCATGCAGAGAGGGGAGAACCAGAAGTTCTTTCCTCAGAGGACACAGCATTGGGAAGGTGCACCATCGTCATGACCTTCAGGATGACTGTGATTTTACCTGCACCCTCTGAATGCCTTTACTCTGGTCTCCCCGATAGTCTTCTGAGTTGTCTGAGTCTATTGGCATCACATACAGATGTTTTGTTGTTGTCACACATGTGTAATGATATTCTTTTTAGGTAGAGAAAAACTGAGAGAGTATACCACCAACTTATCCATCTCGAGGGAAAAAACACAGCCAAAGTACTCTCAAATATTTATACATAATCTATAAAAGATCAGTATAAATAAATACATTTGGAAATTTTAAAGATATAATAACTAATTTTGGGCAATAGAACATAAGTGTAAAATGAAATGAATTTGGGTCACAAATTATAGCACATATATAAGATAGCATAATATGTATCAATTTCTAATTATTATAAAATAATATTCAGTTGATATATGCATAATATATTTTTAGGTGTAAAGCACACTTCAAAACTATGGTGGTTTAAACTAACTAATAGATGTATAGATATGTTCTTTGTCAGACTTAGGTATTTTCTTTATTTTTCACATTGTGTCTAAATCCCAGATACTGTTTTTTGTTAAGTATAAAAATAAAATAACTATTAATTTAAAAGAGACTATGCAAAGATATGAATCAACTATACTCTGTTAAATACCTTATATTTGAGGACACTTTCAGAAGAGAAACCAAACAAGCTATTTAATTTTACTTTCAAGTATTTAAAGTGCTTTGTAAGGTGAAGATAAGCTTTCAGATTTACATATTTTAGTTCCTATTTATTGCAATTCATCAGTTTACCTGCCAGAATACACAAATGTCCTTACATTGTGCTAATTTACATTTTATTTTTTCCAAGTTGTATCAAATCACAAATCAAAAAGTTTGCAACATAGTTTTGATTCGTTTAAGACTTAGTAGAATCTGTTTCCTGTTTTATGTTTGACGATAATTTAGCATAATATAAACTGGTGTGACATTAAACAACATTCCTGAACAGAATTCAATTCCATTAACAAGCTCCATTAGGGAAATATAACTGCCTACTAAATCAACGATTTTGTGTCAGTTTCATTAAATACTGCTTCGGCATAATTGGTGTGATACCATACCTTACATGACAGTGCTTGAATTGTTTGGCTAGAAAAGGCATCGCATAATGTTGGATAAAGCATAACCTAAATCTAATTTTAAATTGCTTGTATCAGAGTCTGCCACCCTAAGAAGAAAAAAATGTCATTTGCTTTATGAAATTCATGACTGACATTTTAATTGTCAGTGAAAAATGTATTAATGGATAATTCAAGGAAAATTTGTAGTTTCAAGAATACAAAGATTTATTGTTTATTATATACTATTTGCATTGATGATAGAACGCTTGCTATACTTACACAATATTATGATTGTGTGGATTAAGTAAACATAATTCATGATGTGAGCTCAAGTCACTGGATGTCCTGCAGCATCCACCAATGTTTTTCAAAAGAAGATATTGATCTTTGGAAGAGAGCATAGATTTGCTCCAAAACCCTCGAGATGTGTGCAGGGTTCCTCTATGATGCTCTATGGGCAAATCCTAACATGACAGAAGCAGCAAAGCAGCAGTGTGATTTAAAGAGCCCCAGCTTGAACATCACAAGGTTTAGGGCTGAGAGACAGCAACTTAATAATTGCCATATATCATTGTCATCCATTGTAAGCTCACACTGATTTCAGATGCATCAAATGGGAAGCAAAGTAAAGGTATTTATTTACTTATTTACAAATGTGCTTGCTTATGTATTCAAATACTTATTTTAACGTTTTAAAGTACAATTAGCCTACAATACACAACATAAATTTAAAGTGCAGACCTTCAAGAGTTTGACATTTGTATACACCTGCAACACCGTCACAAAATCAAAACAATGAACAGACTCGTCATTCTCAAAAGTATTTCACCTTCCCTAGACCCGCAATCCCCAGGTCACCATTGATCTGCTTCTTGTCTGATACAATACATTGTATTTTCTAGTATTTTCTACAAACGGCATCATGCAGTATGGAATCTATTTGCCCGTCTTCTTTCTTTAACTATATTTACTTTCATTCATATTGTAGCCTATATAAATACTTCATTCTTTTCATTGCTATGTAGTATTGGATGTATAGATGCAACACAGCATATGACCTATTCACATACTGATGACTTTTGAGTGGCATTAGGTTTGACTGGTGCATGAATTGCTTTTATCCTTTTGGGAAAATAGCTAGACATGTAACCCCTCAGTGTTACACTTCATTTGCTTTCAGGCAAATATTTTAGTAACTTTGCTGTAAGCTTCCTCTTTGATCTATGGGTTATTTAAAAGCGTGTAATGTAATTTCCA
The DNA here is from genome assembly GCF_026419965.1 of Kogia breviceps. Lineage (NCBI taxonomy): Eukaryota > Metazoa > Chordata > Mammalia > Artiodactyla > Physeteridae > Kogia > Kogia breviceps. The sequence continues at coordinate 5,707,951 of NC_081324.1, read as the reverse complement.
TATATTTGGAACTTTTCCAGTTATCTTAACATTTTTGATTTTAAGTTAAATTCTATTATGCTCTGAGAACAGAACTTGCATGATTTCTATTCTTTTAAATTTGTCTCTTTTTTTTTTTTTTTCCGAATGGCGAAAGATATGTTCTATCTTGGTGGATGTTCTAAGGGTTCTTGAAAAGAATGAGTGTTCCCTGTTGCTGAGTGGCTCGTTGTAAGTGACAAACGTAGCAAGTTCCCTGATAGTGTATTCAGGTCATTACACACTTACAAACTTGAGGCCTAATTGCTCTATCAGTTGTTGAGACTAGCGTATTGTGATCTGTGACTATAATTGTGGATTTGTCTCTTTTTTCCTTTCAGTTCTACCAGTATTTGTTTTATGAGTTTCAAATCTCTGTTGTCATTGCTTAGCTGGGATTGCTATGTCTTCTTTTTTTTTTTTTTTTTTTTTTCCGGTATGCGGGCCTCTCACCGCTGTGGCCTCTCCCGTTGCGGAGCACAGGCTCCGGACGCACAGGCTCAGCGGCCATGGCTCACGGGCTTAGTCGCTCCGCGGCACGTGGGATCTTCCCGGACCGGGGCACGAACCCGTGTCTCCTGCATCGGCAGGCGGATTCTCAACCACTGCGCCACCAGGGAAGCCCTGCTATGTCTTCTTTGAGAATGTCCAGCTCTCTCATTATGAAATATCTGTTTTCATCACTAATAATATTGCTCGTTCCGAAGTCTATTTTGTCAGATATTCATGTGGCTACTCAAGCTTTCTTGTGGTTGGTTGGTGTTTGTGTGTGAGTCCTTTATCTCTCAATTTACTTTCATCTATCTCTATATTTGAAGCATGTTTCTTATAGATATCTTTTTTTTTTTTTTTTGGCTGTGTCGGGTCTTCATTGCTGTGCGGGGGTTTTCTGTAGTTGCGGTGGGAGGGGACTACTCTTCGTTTCAGTGTGTGGGCTTCTCATTGCGGTGGCTTCTCTTGTGGAGCACGGTCTCTAGGTACGCAGGCTTCAGTAGCTGCAGCATGCAGGCTCAGTCGTTGTGACTCATGGGCTTAGGTGCTCCACGGCATGTGGGATCTTCCTGGACCAGGGACTGAACCTGTGTCCCCTGCATTGGCAGGTGGATTCTTAACCACTGCACCACCAGGGAAGTCCCTAGATACCATATTAAAATCTACCAATTCGCTGGTTGTTTTATTCTTTTCCATTTGTTCTCTTTCTGATTTCTCGTGGTTAACTCTACAGCTTGTTCTTGTTTGTCGTGAAGAGAATATCTTTCCTGTGTCTCTTGCATTTCTGCCTATTTTCTGAACAAAGACTGACAGCTTTTGTTCCATGCCATTCTTTCAAACGTATCTGTATGGCAAATATAGACATGGAAGATAGATATAAAGGTCCCTCTCTCTGGGACACTATATCCAGGAAAATAAAACATATTATCTCCCTCTATTACCAAGTTCAGACAGTTTTGATGTCAGCCCTCCTCTAACAGATTGGGGTTTCTTATACTCTGGGTTCTTGTCCTTAACACACGTGAGCACATGTTAAATGACAATTGACACACTGCTCTGCAAGAATTGAGGCTTGAAGGATGTGTGCTATGGACCGAGTGTTTGTGTCCCTCCAAACTCCACATATTGAAACCTTAATCCTCAGTGTGCTTGTATTTGGAGATGGGGCCTTTGGGAGGTAATTAGGTCCTGAGAGTAGAACACTTATAATAGGATTAATGTCCTTATAAAAAGAGATACCAGAGGGCTAGTGCTCTCCCCTCTCCTCTCCTCCCCTCCTCTCCCCTTTCCCTCTCCTCTCCTCCCCTCCCCGTCTCCTTCCTTCCCTCCTTCCCTCTTTCTCTTTCTTTCTTTCTTTCTCTCTTTCTTTCTTTCATTTTTCTTTCTTCCCTTCTCTTCCTCTTTCTCTCTCCTCCCTGTCTCTCTCTCTCTCCAACTTTCTCTCTCTCTCTTTGCCTTGTGAAGATAAAATGTATATCTGTGAGCCAGGAAGATGATCCTCACCAGACACCTGATATGCAAGTGCTTTCATCTTTTTTTTAATTCCCTCCCTTGCAGAGGACCTTAAATCTTGCTTGGTTGATTATAATCAGGATTAAACGGAACTTTCTGCCTTTGTTGTTTTGCACTTGTACAATTGAACTCCACTGAAAAAATGTGACAGCTATGTTGACTAACTGCACTTAATTGTCATGAATCTAAAATATGCCTTAAGGGTAACATGGATTTCTTAAGGACCAACTTAACTGACCGCCCTTAAGACAATCTAGCGAAACACTGAAACGGTAAAATTAATGTCTAAAACCAGAAAAAGGTATGCATGGGAGAATGACAAGTATTTCAAGTAGCAGCACTTCTCACTGTCATGTGTAGCTTTAGGAGATGATATGAGTGAGATTGGAAACTGTGCTGGTTCCTCAGGAGGTGGCTGCAGGGACTCGGGAAGGTGGTTAGGATCTGACCCATGTCCAATCATGGGTCAGATCGAGTCAGAAAATGAACATGGTAAATTCACATATTGCCCAAGGGTTGAATTCTCCTTCCAAACTTACTGTAAAATGTGAACTCTGGACTCCTTTTCTACTTGGAAAATAAAATCCCTCATACACAGACATTCAGTGCTCTACAGCTAGGTTAATAGTTAGCCAAGCAAAGATTTGAGTATCTCAATATTGGTAGCAAGATCATGTTTGGATCATAATCTTTAGGTAAAGAATTAATCACCATTCATTCATTCATTCACTCAATCATTCACCATATAGTTATTGAATCTCTGCCACTTGGGTGGTGCTATGCTACCCTTTTAAATATTAAGGGTGGGGAGAGATTCCTACCTTATTCCTAAAGGAGAAAGAAGCCTACAAGCATAAATTCTGTTTCTTATTTAAAACTTTGTGACAATACAGCCATCTACTTCCTTGTTAAAAGCTAATTTTGCATAAGAGTGACACAAAAATGGGTTTTGGTATACATGCCATTTATCAACCTATAAACAGCCTTTAACAGCAAATGAAAGCCCTTTATTTGGATGCACACATTGCCAAAAATCTTACAGACTATTATAAGATTTATGACAGCTTTCACAGCATTCTTTTTTCTGGCATCCACTTCAGTGCATTAACTTTGAAAAGGAACCGTTTGGCTTGAATTGTGAATATGACTTCAAACAATAAAAGCAAAGGAATCCATATTGCAGCTCCTCTCTTATATATGAATACACAAGTATTTGCATATTGAACCCTACTTGGTGCTTTTAGGTAGCTGCAGGTACACTTGAAGTTCAAGTAAAACGCAAAGAGGTCTGCCTGGTGAATTTAGGTGTTACTAAATTGTGAAGTATTGGTTAACAGTGGCGAAAACGGAAACCAAGAACCTGCTTTTGTATCTTTATTACCCTAAAAAAAACCACACATAACTTCTAAATCTGGTAAGAACGATTTTGCAGAGTTCAAACTTAATTACGTAGCCATGACTAGAAGCTCAATGTATAATTTCAAGGAGTTGATTAACACAGATATTCCAAAAATATTTAAAACATTATATGAATGTGAGTGCAGCATAAAGAAATACTTGTGGAATAGAGCTAAGCACCCTGAAATGTAGTTCAGATCCTGTAATAACATTGCACCAGGCATATATTTTAAACTCTCTGGCTCAAGCATAAGCGTCTAAAAATAGAAAATTATCCACTTTTCTTTGACTATTTCACAGTGTTGTTCTATCATTAATTCAAAAATTGTGTAAAGAGGGTAAAAGGAAAACGGACTTCTTGGTCTACTACTTGTAATATATGAGCCCTTGTCAGAGCCTGTTTTGAAATTATGAAATTGTTAGCATGTTTAGAGTAAATTATTTGTACTAATTACCATTCAATATTATAGTGATCATTTACAACACTAAAATATCACTATTAACCTTTATAATAATTCTGTGAGGTAGGTACTGTTTCTCCCCATTTTACAGATGAGGAAACCAAGTCTAGGGTGAAATAAATTAATCAGGGTCACAATAGCTTATTCATTCTTATAAATTCTGGCATTGGGAATAAAATGCTGATCTGATGTCCAAAACCACGGGTTTAAACACCATGATATGCTGTAACTCCTAAATTAAACTTTTAAGATGATAAACATCTTGAGTTGAATTGGAGGAAAGGAAAGTTTTTCACCTTGCTCAGGCAGATCATTAAGGTAGATTGAGGGTATTTTAAATGGAGAGCATGGGGCTTCCCTGGTGGCGCAGTGGTTGAGAATCCGCCTGCCGATGCAGGAGACACGGGTTCGTGCCCCGGTCCGGGAGGATCCCACGTGCCGCGGAGCAACTAAGCCCGTGAGCCATGGCCGCTAGGCCTGCGCGTCCGGAGCCCGTGCTCCGCAATGGGAGAGGCCACAACAGTGAGAGGCCCGCATACCGCAAAAAAAAAATAAAATAAAATAAAAAATAAATGGAGAGCATGAATCAAGTACTTTGGAGGGTGATTTAAAAGTAGCATACTCCCTATTTGCACATTAATAGTATCTAGTTAATCTTATTTAGAAAATTAAGTCACTTAAGCCTGATTTAACAGAATATGCTTCTATCTGAGTTTTTGCCACCATTGAACTTATCATGTGATAGAACAAGTGTAGGCTTGCCTTCTTTCATTATAAACTCCATGGAGAGGTTAGCATCTCACATTATCTCCTTTTGTCCTGGTCTTGTACTATTTCCGCAACATAGAAATTGCTGTCCAGCAATCATTAAAATAAACTAAACTGCTACCATGCCTGAAAAATGTTTCTGTACGTAAAGATGTAAACTAAGGAAATCATGGTTTACCTCATATTTGGTTGTAATTTAAAGAACATATTATTTCTTTAAGATATAAATCACTGAAATATAATCATATATAACTATATTCTAGATTGTATCTACCACTATCACATTAAATGGGTACATGGTTGATAATGAACGTCAATTTTATTTTGAGTTTTCCTATCAAATGTATTTTACTACATTGGAGCTAGTACTTTAACAATTAAGAAGTTAAAATTAAATTGGAATTACGATAATGCTCTGAAATCATATATAAATATTGTATGAAAATTCTGGGATTTTCAGACTAAATTCAGTTAAGAAGGAAAGTCTAGAAAATGGCTTTTTATAATCCCAAACCTAACTTTTGTAATTCAATTCAATTCAATTGTATGAAATTGGGAGGGGTTTTTTTGTTTGTTTTTTTGTCTTTTGTGGTACACGGGCCTCTCACTGTTGTGGCCTCTCCCATTGCAGAGCACAGGCTCTGGACGCGCAGGCTCAGCGGCCGTGGCTCACGGGCCCAGCCGCTCCGCGGCACGTGGGATCTTCCCGGACCGGGGCAGGAACCCGTGTCCCTTGCATCGGCAGGCGGACTCTCAACCACTACGCCACCAGGGAAGCCCCGGGAGTTTTAAATAGAAATGGATCACTAACGTGAGAAAAAATTGGGTGGGGGGGTGCTCTGATTTGACATTAAACAGTAATTCATCTCCCCAAATCTGTACTAATATAAAACTATATGCATGGTGATATAGTCTTTTAACTTTGGTGTTGTCATATTGTCAGCACAAAGTCATTTTGACCTGTAGCTCTGGACTGAATACAAGGACGTCAGTAATGAGGTTCATCTGTATATCACGTTCCTGCAGGATGGCATGGAGGTTTTCACACACTGTACACAATACAGAAATCAAATGTACCATGGCAGATGGAAAACCTAACATTCCTCATGAAGTCTATGAAGCATGAGCCATTTCCTTGGAAGGGCCTAAAATCAATAGTTTAAAATCTGAGATTAAAAGAAGCAGAGTATATAATTTCAGTAAATATGATGTATTTTTCTAATGTGCTTTTTCTTCTACTATAATATTCTCCCTGCCTCCTTCCTCATTGCTGAGGCCCAATGAGCAATAACTTTCATGCTGCATTTTGAAATGAAATAATGAGTGGTGTTTTACTAATTAAAAACACTAATCAATATATAATAACATGATTTAATAAAAGAAACCAGGACCCAGACTCCCTGGAGAAAGAGCCAGTTATACGACTAGAGTAGCAAATATGCAAGATGAACCTAGAGACTTCTGTAGTAGTGGGATGAAGGAAATGCTCAAAACAGGAAAATGAATCAAATCAAACGTACAAAAACAAGGAGGGGATATGTCAATGGGACACAGGACCTAATTGAAAGGGCTCCCAATGATCAAAGCTAGAACAATTTGAGAAACAAAACAAAGTAGTTTGGGATTATAACTTAAAGTATGACATAAATATACATGAGTGCCGCTGACATAAAAGAATGATTGAATGAATAAGTAAATCAATGGGGGAGAGAGAGAAATCTGTTTAGAAGGATTCCAAATAATTTATACAGATACTCCACCGTCAAGGAGATGGAGCATAACTCAAAATATCACCCTCTTTAAGTGTGAGCCGTGCATGGTGACTTCCTTAAAAAGAGCAGAGTATGTAAAAGGGAGAAAAAAAGAGCAACTTTCAACTTTCGAGTCGAGAACCCTGATGAAGAGGACGCCAACCAAGTCAAGAAGGGTAACGGCAGTCACAATAATTCATGTTGATAGGACACGCTTTTGATAAGAAGAGATGAAAAATGGCACTTTACCTCTGTGCTCTTTCTCCCCAAATCCCATCTCTACCGTCAAATAATGAGAGAATCATCAGGCAAATCCCAGTTGAGGGTCCTCCCACAGACTACTTCACCAGTTCTCCTCAAGACTGTCAGTGAAGTTCATCGAAAACAAGGAAAATTTGTAAAGCTGTTGAAACAAGAGGGGCCTGAGGAGACATGACAACTAAATATAACGTGGTGTCCTGGATGAGATACTGGAGTAGAAAAAGAATAATAGGTTAAAAAAAAAAAGAATTCAGGAAATCTGAATACAGCATGGACCTTAGGTGATGATAATGAATCAATATCGGTTTACTACCTGTGACAGATGTACTTCACTACTGTAAAATGTTAGTAATAAGGGAAATTGGGTGTGGGATGTATGGGAACTCTGTATTAGCTTTACAGTTTTTCTGTAAACCTAAGAATGTTCTAAAACAAAAGTTTGTTAAAAAACTTAGTCATCTCAGGAAAATTTTTGTAAAGATATATGAGATTATTCTAAAATTTTTATGTGTTTGCATAGTAACTAGAACAGATAAAACAATGTCGAATAAAAAAAGAATTAAGTGGGAGGAATTAGTCTATCTGATTTCAAGATTTATTACATAGCCAGAGTAATCAAAAGAATTTCCAGAAGGGATACACACATAGATGAATGTAGCAGAACAGAGAGCTCAGAAATAGAACCACAAAAATATGTCCAATTGATATTTGACAAAGTTGCAAAAGCAATTTAATCGAGGAAAGATAGCCTTTTCAGCAAATGGTACTGGAAAATTGGATATCCAAAGCCAAAATAATAAACTTCAACCTAAGTCATACATCTTATACAAAGATTAACACAAATGGGTCATGGATTGAAATATAAAATATAAAACTATAAAACTTTTAGAAGAAAAAGAAAACCTTGGAAACTAGAGCTAGGCAAAAATTTTTAGGCTTGACGTGTAACCATGATTCATAAAAGAAACAATTGATACCTTGGACCTCATTACAATTTTTAAAAAAATTGCTCAACAAAGACCTTAAGAAGATGAAAATACATGCTACAGGAGAAGATATTTGAATCCACATAGCCAACAAAGAACTAATGTCTAGAAAATATAAGGAACTCTCAAATTCAACAGTATAAAAAGCAAACAATCAAATTAAAAAATGAGCAGAAGACATAACACATTTCACCAAATAGAATACACAGATGGCAAATAAACACATGATAGGATGTGGAGCGTCATTAGCCACTATTCCTGTTTTCTCGCCACATCAATTTGTTGTGAAAGAAGACACACTTAATGCAAGTGATGGAGGTATATATTTCTGAAATGATGACAAGTAACATCCTGTCATGTACTCATCAAGCTGATGAGTTTAATAAGATGTTTAATAATGTTAGCAATATTTTGATGTATTGATTTACCTTTTCAGAACAAGGTATAACAATATCATGTATGAATTAATGTTAATATTCTGATGAGCAGGAAACCAAGAAGATAAATATGTTTCTGAATGAACATATATCATCAGATTGTCCAGTGTGATACAAATCTGAGTATTCAGTGTTAAGCTTTACTAAAGAGGCTCAAAGACATAAGCAATTATAGACTGTCCTTCCAAAGTCCAAAACCTAATGCAGAAAATTAATAAAACTATAGGTGTATTTATCTTTACACCTTAGCTTTATATTAGCATATCTTGTCTCTTCTGTGCATCCTTTCTATTAGCTTCCTCTTTATCTGGGCTATGAATGGCATAGATTTTCACTTTTCCTTGCCTTGACTTTTGAATTTAGCATGAGAAACCTATTATGAACAATGTACTTATTTCTAGGGAATTGGCTCTCAGAACACAGCTTCATTAAGTAGTACTTAAAATTTTTTTAAATAAGACTCTAAGTATATTCACTTTGTGATATATTGATAATAGACTAGATAATGTTTGTTCATGTCCACCAGAGACTATCTTGAAATTTATAACTTGGACCTCATTATGTTCCCCTATTCCCTGTGTGTAGCACCATAATAATTGATTATCTGTGGGTCAGTAACCTATGATGGAACATTTGTTTCCTCCCTATCTCAATTGTGGTGCTACAGTGGAGATGAAAATAGTTATTCATCTTTGAATTAAAATGCAATTACAATCCTAATGATGAACATATTTGCTTAACTGTGGACATTTTTCTTAGTTCAAGATTGCTAAAATTTTTTACTAAGTACCACAACTCCAATCCCATCAGGTGAAAGAACCAATAAATTGTCTCAGATTGGAGGGTGTGACTTCTAACTAAAACCTTAAAGGTGGTTATGTTTCTTTGGAATGAAGCACTCAGAGATGATAGCAGTTTTATTTTAATGTTTTCTAATTTGCATAACCATAATCTTGACCTACATTTGTGCAATATACATGAGGTGAACTTTGCAGTTATAGAAGGGAAAAAAGAAGAGAAAATAGAGTAGAGGGAGAGGGTAGAGGAAATGAAAGGTTTTCAGATTGATCATATTTAAAACAAAAATAACTGCTATTAAATCACTGAGAATCTTGGGAGGACCTATAAAATTACTTAATATCATGAAATCACTCTTGCCTGTGCTAACCAAATGCTGGATTTAAGAGGAACATCACATTAAAAGGAAGATGTTCCTAAACAAAAAGGCTAGTGATTGAGTATGAAAGAGGCATAGGGAAAATCACATACAATGGGCATTTATTTGGGTTAGCAGGTGTAAAAGATACTCCAGGGAACAGAGTGCCAACGTGCAGAAACGTCTCAGACTCTGAGCGCTTGTAATTATGCAGTCTTTCCCTTAGGGCTTACGTGTTTATTTGTCTGTTGGTGGTTGCCTGAACATTTTAAATTAAAAGTTTGCTGAAAAGAAAGTTCCTGCCTTAAAACCACACTTTGCAATCCTAAAAAGGACTCCAGAGAACAATGTTAAGGTTTTATAAAGATATTTTTAAAAATCAGCTTTATTTTTATTGTGCATTTCACTTTCCTCTTTACTGTGCTCTGGTTAGGAGAAAATTAATTTAGAAAATAAAAGTAAGTGGCCCCCAAAGTCTTCCAGATTGTTTTCATTGTACTTTCTACAAATTAAATCTGGTAAGCTTGACTGTGGTGGAGATTTAATGGTGTTTAAAGATTAGTTAGGAGTGGAAGGATGCATTAACTTTTTCTCTCTGTAAAAATGTAGTGTATCGATTGTTTTAAGAATATTTTCTATTCATTAAGAGATTTTCTTCATATAAACACAGTTTTTATGAACAGAGAAAAACAGTATTAAAGAGGAATATAAAGTTCTTTGCTTAAAAGACTAAAAAAGAGCAAGATGCATTATTCCTTTATTTTGTACACATTTGAATAAATGTGTAAAAATGGTATAGAAATGGTATATAATGGTATAGAAAAATATATGGAAAAGAAAAATGCAACTTACATTAAAAAACATGAAAAGAAATTCCATAAAAATGGGGGATACCGATGTTTGCAAAAAAGCATTGGTGATCTGGCATTTTCATTTTCAGCCTTGTCTGACATTTATTCGATCTCTCTGGGTGCAAATACCCAAATATTTCTAAATATCCACTTATTGTTTTTTATGTACATCACTGAATAGATACCTGTAATTTTAACATCAGAATAATAGAGATAATTATACATACTAATTCACCACCTTCAAACAAATGAAAGAAGGAATTTTCCATAATTTCTTTAAGCTCTAGAACAATACGGATTCAATAAATTGAGAGAGAAAAAAATATATATATATTATTAAGAATAGAGGATGACATAAAAGGAAGATTACAAATTTAAAGAAATAAAGCAAGTTCAAAAACAACTTTATTACATTAAAATTTTTTAATAGGAAATGTAAGAAGAGAGGAAGTCTTAAATTAGCCACAGAGAATGCAGAACAGTAAGACAAAGCAGGTAAAGCAATCTGGGAGAAGTTATCATAATCCAGATAAAACTTATTTGAGATAAGGATAAATATTCCATTTTAAAGTGTCAGCAATATAGAGAAGGAACTTCCTCAATCTGATTTTAAAAAATCCAGAGAAGGAAGAACCTGCAGCTAATATTATATTTAATGGTAAACGTTTGAATATTTTCCTCCTAAAAAGAGTAACAAGTTAAAGATATCAGCTCTCATCACTTCTATCAGCACTATACTGGAAGAAATTAACCATCAGACATGGTAGGGAAATTTAAAAATTAAACAAAAAGCCTACATATTGAAAAAGAAAAAATTAAACACCGTCCTTGATTGCAAATGACATGTTGGTTTAGGTAGAAAATGGCCAATAATCAATAATGAAGTTGGCTGATACACAAATTTAATAACATTTCAGGATATAACATCCACATAAAAAAATTATATTTCCATGTAGCAGTAATGAACCACTGGCAATTGAAATATACAAAAGAGACTATCATTTACAATTAGATCAAAAACATGAGATATTTAGGAATAATTCTTCAAAATATGTCAAATATATGTACCCTTAATTTTTTAAAAGTATAAAATAAAGAAGACCTAAATTAATGGAGAGATATAGCTCGTCCAAGAATTGAAGACTGTTGGTTCCAACCCTCCTAGGGAGCTTCCCCAGGTGAAATCTGAAACCAGCCCTTGAACAGGGAGGACAAGGAAGGATGCAAGAAAAGCAGACCACTCCAGATGGCAGGTGGTAGGTTTAACAAGCAAGGGAACTTAACTAACCAGAATCTGAAACGTTTATGCGGAGGCCTTAACTGGGCTCAATCATATACACAGTCCAGATGGTCTCAACACATCACTCTCTCAACGCAGCGTCCTTGGGGCTGCTTCTGGGACCAGGGGAGACAAGCAGAGCACACATTCCAAGGATGAGGAGGAGGTGGGAAGCCTCTAATTGCCAGGGTCACATCTTCTCAATGACCTCCCCCAAAACTCCACCCCAGTGACAGGCTCTTACAATTTTACACCCCCTCTCCCTTCCACAGTGTGCCCTGAGTGGTCCATGAGGAATTTCAGCAGCATGGAGTGGCTCATTGGGTGGCCCTCTGGCCCTCACTGGGGACAGATGCCTCAGCAACAGAATAGGCACGTGCAGAAGAAAACACAGGTCTAGACAATGAGTCTTAAAATTAGTGACCACGTTTTCCATCAACAGCCTCATGATCTAAACCATTGATTGATTAACTCCCCGAGGCTGGGGGCCAGATCACTCAGGGCCTTCACTTACGGTGGGTGATACATTAGCATACACATCAGGTGGGACACACAATATTCTGTTTGGACAATGGCACAGGTGCCTCCTTTTGAGGCAGTAATGATGTCCAAGGCTATTCTATTTGGAGGACTGCACTTCTCATTAGAGACGTTTTGTGTTCAGTAAGGACAGACTTTTTTTGTTATCATTCAGGGCTTGCTGGGTGAATTTAGTACAGGCTGTAAGGTCCTTCAGTCCAATGGAGGGAACAAAGAAGGCAGACAAAAGATCATACCAGTGGGAAACAAACAGAACATGTCCACCTGGCCTTGAGGAGAGGGAGGTTGGCAGCTTTAGGAGCTTGACCTGGTTGTTCCTGCCATACGTGTTGGCTGGGGACAGCAGCACCACCAGTTGTGAGGACACACACTGGGGGTGAGATATATGCCAGACCAGGACCCCCTACCTTCTCGCCTCTTTCCAGGTGTGTGTTCCATTCCAGGTATAATGCATTTTGGCAGGTCCATCTTGCAGCAGGACAGTGTTACCCCAGTGGAGACTGAGTAGTTCCCGTCACCCAGGGGTAGGAACTAGTTCACCCATCCTCGTGGGACATTCCATTACAGATTCCCAAGCATGACGGACGGGGCTTGGTGTTCTCAGCAGCACAGCATCTTGATCCAGGGTAAGGGTGACTTTCCTACCCTCGTGGTGTTGGGTGTCTTGGCAGGGGTTCCAGGCTGGCATATGGACAACAGGCCCTCCTGGTCAGTCATCCAACTGTATTAAAGCCTGAAATAGTACTTTAGTCCACGTGGCCAAGGTGGTTTTACCTGTTAGTAATTTAACTGGCTGTTTAATATTCCGTTTTTCCATTTTCTACCAAACCTGCTGCTTGTGGATTGAAAGCGGGATGGGGGCTTCCCTGGTGGCGCAGTGGTTGAGAGTCCGCCTGCCGATGCAGGGGACGCGGGTTCGTGCCCCGGTCTGGGAAGATCCCACGTGCCGCGGAGCGGCTGGGCCCGTGAGCCATGGCCGCTGAGCCTGCGCGTCCGGAGCCTGTGCTCCGCAACGGGAGAGGCCACAGCAGTGAGAGGCCCGCGTACTGCAAAAAAAAAAAAAAAAAAAAAAAAAAAAGCGGGATGGGTCCTCCACTCAATGTCATGGTTTCTTGCCAAGTCTTACACATGATGAACTTTGAAACGTGACCCCCAATCACTGTCTAGCCAAGTAGGGTATCTGTACATGGTTCTCAGTCTCTCTAATCCCCTAACGGGAGCAGCCTGGTTTGCATGGCAACAGGAGAAAGCTTGGGTTAAGCCAGATACGATGTCCACACAAGCCAAGTATATTTAGAATCCTCACTCAGAGGGAGGGGTCCAATATCATGAATTTGCCAATCCCTCATCCTTTGGGAGCTCCAGTGGATGGCCTGGACTACTTTGGCAGTTGCCTTGGGCTTTTAGAACACACAGGACATGCTGTTACCGTCTTAACTGAGCCACTGTATTCTGAGGACAATCTGGCATCCTTGGCAATATACCACCCCACCTGGGTTCTGTGGTGGCCGCTCTTTCTGTTCACTCGATCTGCTCTATCTGCCGAAGGGTCAGTTTCTTGGGCTTGTATCCAAGCTAGGGCATCACTTTCCTGATCGCCAGGGGGTGTTAGTGCCTTAGGAATTGGGACATGGGAACAGTGAGGACTACCTCAGGCTCTTGTAGGCCAACCCAAGTGTCCCTCCACGCATTCTGACCCCATGAGGGCCACTCATGACTCATCCACTCCTCAGCATCCCCTGGTATAAGCCCAGCTGTCAGAGCAAAGTGTTGACAGCCCCGGTTCCTGAGTGACTGCCAGCCAAACCTCTCTGTGTTCTGCCCGTTGGCTGTTGCAGATTGTCCTTCCTGAGATGCTCCATCTGGAGGAGCGCTGTGTACACTGCTGGGAGCTTTTGCTCTGCGGGGGTACATCAGGTTCCCTTCTAGAGCTGGGACCAGCGTCCTAGGGACACTGTCCTCTTCTGTTGTGTCGGCCACAGTGTCTGACCCATACATCCCAGAGTCACAGACAAAGCTAGCACAAATGGCAGCCCTGCTTGGGACACACCCGGAGCTTTGATCTACTTCCCTGGTATCTTTGCCTTTCCCACAGCACTCCCTTCTCTGATCCCCAGGGCCACATGTTCCTTTTCCTTACCAGGCAAAATGAGGCATAGAAGCTCTGTGCCAAGAGGAGGAAAACGTCCCCCCAAACCCTAAAACCCTACACAGGCTTCCATCTCCTTTACATCTTTAGGAGTTGGTTAGGCTCCCATTTTAGCAAACACAGCTTCTGGGATAAAATGTGTCGTACCCAACCAAATGACTCCCAGAACCCTAGGGTCATCTCTGGGCCTTGAATTTTCAGTGGGGTCACTGCCTGTCTTCTCCCTCACAGATGTTCCAGCCAAGCCTGCAGAGCGTCCTGCAGCAGAGGCAAGCCTTCACTTGTTAGCAATAGATCATCAATGTGATGGGCCCATTTTACTGATGTGGGAAGGAGGGTGTAGATGGGTCTCGGTTGGGCCACCATCCTCATGACATATTGAAGGGCCATGCAGGTGGCCTTGGGGGAGCACTTGGAAGGTCTGTCGTTGCCTCTCCGATGTGAAGGCAAATTGATCTTGTGACTCAGAGGCAGGGGTGGACTGAGAAAGGCATCTGCTAAGTGCGGTCCAGCATGGCACACTCCTGGAGCGTGGCCAAGGTATCCGAGATGGTGGTGATGCTGGGCGCAGTCGTGTGGATGGGGGCAACACCTGGCTCAGTTCTCAGTGGTCCATGGTCATCATCCTCCAGGAGCATCTGGCTTTTTTACCGGCCATACAAGCTGTTGAAAGCACTACTGACAGGGTGTACAATATCAACTAAGGATAGTTCTTAGGTGGTTACTCCTATTTCCTTATGCTCCCCAGGAAATTTATGTTATTTGGTGACATGCCAAATAGCATAAGTGGTGACAGTAAGCCTGTCACCACTCATTTCGAGGGTGACAGGCTTACTGGTTCCCAGATGGCTTTCAGTACTGGTTCTTCAGCACTGGTTTGATTACTGTAACTTGGAGGAAGTTAGAGATTGACCTTGCAGGATATCAATACCCAATATGTTCTCCGGTTTCGGAGACATAAAAGCCTCATCATCTTGGCAGAGAGAACAGCCAATCTGCAGTGTTCTCCATGACCTCCCCTAACAAAGACTGAAAATTCTTAAGACATCAAATATCCCAAAATGGTCTAGAGGTTCCAGTTAGATCTGAATCAAAAGTGTTTTTAGAAGTTTTTTTAAAGCAGATTTTACAATATTTGTGGAAATGGAAAGGACCTAAATAATCAAAACAACTTTGAAAAAAAATATAGAGAGATATTACACTACTTTCAGGAGTAGAATGAAGTTACAGCAATCACTGTCGTGTGGTATTTGGATAAGGATAGTCCTATAAAACAGAATGCAGAATAATAAAGAAAATAATATAGAATGCAGAAATAGATCCACATAAATATGATTAAAAGGTTTTCATAAAGATTATTCTATGTTGAAGATAGTATTTTTAACATAATATACTAGAACAAATAGTTCCATGTGCAAATAAATAAATCTCAATGCATACCTCATATCATACACAAATAAAATAAAAGAAAAAATTGTGATAATCATTTTATAAGAAAAAATAGGAGAGGAACCAAGATGGTGGAGTAGAAGGACGTGCTCTCACTCCCTCTTGTGAGAACACCAGAATCACAGCTAGCTGCTTGGACAATCATCTACAGCAAGACACTAGAACTCACCAAAAAAGATACCCCACATCCAAAGACAAAGGAGAAGCCACAATGAGATGGTAGGAGGGGCGCAATCACAGTAAAATCAAATCCCATGACTGCTGGGTGGGTGACTCACAGACTGGAGAACACTTACACCACAGAAGTCCACCCACTGGAGTGAAGGTTCTGAGCCCCACGTCAGGCTTCCCAACCAGGGGGTCTGGCAATGGGAGGAGGAATTCCTAGAGAATCAGACTTTGAAGGCTAGCGAGATTTGACTGCAGGATTTAGACAGGACTGGGGGAAATAGACACTCCACCCTTGGAGGGCACACACAAAGTAGTGTATGCATCGGGACCCAGGGGAAGGAGCAGTGAGCCCACAGGAGACTAAATCAGACCTACCTGCTAGTGTTGGAGGGTCTCCTGCAGAGGCGGGGGTGACTGTGGCTCACCTTGGGGACAAGGACACTAACAGCAGAAGTTCTGGGAAGTACTCCTTGGCATGAGCCCTCCCAGAGTCTGTCATTGGCCCCACCAAAGAGCCCAGGTAGGCTCCAGTGTTGGGTTGCCTCAGGCCAAACAACGAACAGGGAGGGAACCCAGCCTCACCCATCAACAGTCAAGTGGATTAAAGTTTTACTGAGCTGTGCCAACCAGAGCAACACCCAGCTCTACCCACCACCAGTCCCTCCCATCAGGAAACTTGCACAAGCCTCTTAGATAGCCTCATCCACCAGAGGGCAGACAGCAGAAGCAAGAAGAACTACAATCCTGCAGCCTGTGGAACAAAAACCACATTCACAGAAAGATAGACAGGATGAAAAGGCAGAGGGCTATGTACCAGATGAAGGAACAAGATAAAACCCCAGAAAAACAACTAAATGAAGTGGAGATAGGCAATCTTCCAGAAAAAGAATTCAGAATAATGTTAGTGAAGATGATCCAGGACCTCGGAAAAAGAATGGAGACAAAGATTGAGAAGATGCAAGAAATGTTTAACAAAGATCTAGAAGAATTAAAGAACAAACAAACAGAGATGAACAATACAATAACTAAAATGAAAACTACACTAGAAGGAATCAATAGCATAATAACTGAGGCAGAAGAACAGATAAGTGACCTGGAAGACAGAATGGTGGAATTCACTGCTGTGGAACAGAATAAAGAAAAAAGAATGAAAAGAAATGAAGACAGCCTAAGAGACCTCTGGGACAACATTAAACGCAAAAACATTCACATTGTAGGGGTCCCAGAAAGAGAAGAGAGAGAGAAAGGACCTGAGAAAATATTTGAAGAGATTATAGTTGAAAACTTCCCAAACATGGGAAAGGAAATAGCCAACCAAGTCCAGGAAGCACAGTGAGTCCAATACAGGATAAACCCAAGGAGAAACACACCAAGACACATAATAATCAAATTGGCAAAAATTAAAGACAAAAATTATTAAAAGCAGCAAGGGAAAAATGACAAATAACATAAAAGGGAGCTCCCATAAGATTAAGAGCTGATTTCTCAGCAGAAACTCTACAAGCCAGAGGGAGTGGCATGATATACTTAAAGTGATGAAAGGGAAGAACCTACAACCAAGATTACTCTACCCGGCAAGGATCTCATTCAGATTCGATGGAGAAATCAAAAGCTTTACAGACAAGCAAAAGCTAAGAGAAGTCACCACCACCAAACCAGCTCTACAACAAATGCTAAAAGACCTTCTCTAAGTGGGAACACAAGAGAAGAAAAGGACCTACAAAAAACAAACCCAAAACAATTAAGAAAATGGTCATAGGAACATACATATCCATAATTACCTTAAAAATGAATGGATTAAATGCTCCAACCAAAAGACACAAGCTTGCTGAATGTATACAAAAACAAGACCCATATATATGCTGTCTACAAGAGACCCACTTCAGACCTAGGGACACATACAGACTGAAAGTGAGGGGATGGAAAAAGATATTCCATGCAAGTGGAAATCAAAAGAAAGCTGGAATAGCAATACTCATGTCAGATAAAATAGACTTAAAAATCAAGAATGTTACAAGAGACAAGGAAGGACACTACATAATGATCAAGGGATCAATCCACGAAGAAGATATAACAATTATAAATACATATGCACCCAACATAGGAGCACCTCAATACATAAGGCAACTGCTAACAGCTATAAAAGAGGAAATCAACAGTAACACAATAATAGTGGGGGAGGGCTTTCCTGGTTGTGCAGTGTTTGAGAATCCACCTGCCGATGCAGGGGACACGGGTTTGTGCACTGGTCCGGGAAGATCCCACATGCCGCGGAGCAGCTGGGCATGTGAGCCATGGCTGCTGTGCCTGCGCGTCCGGAGCCTGTGCTCCGCAATGGGAGAGGCCACAACTGTGAGAGGCACGCGTCATGCAAAAATAAATGAATAATAATAATAGTGGGGGACTTTTACACTTCACTTACACCAATGGACAGATCATCCAAAATGAAAATATATAAGGAAACAGAAACTTTAAATGACACAATAGACCAGATAGATTTAATTGATATTTATAAGACATGCCGTCCAAAAACAGAAGATTACACTCTCTTCTCAAGTGTCCATGGAACATTCTCCAGGATAGATCACATCTTGGGTCACAAATCAAGCCTCAGTAAATTTAAGAAAATTGAAATCATATCAAGCATCTTTTCTGACCACAACACTATGAGATTAGAAATGAATTACAGGGGAAAAATAGGTAAAAACACATGGATGCTAAACAGTATGTTACTAAATAACTGAGAGATCACCGAAGAAATCAAAGAGGAAATCAAAAAATACCTAGAGATAAATGACAATGAAAACATGATGATCGAAAACATATGGGATGCAGCAAAAGCAGTTCTAAGAGGGAAGTTTATAGCTATACAAGCCTACCTCAAGAAACAAGAAAAGTCTCAAGAAAACAATCTAACCTTACACCTAAAGGAACTAGAGAAAGAAGAGCAAACAAAACCCAAAGTTAGCAGAAGGAAAGAAATAATAAAGGTCAGAGCAGAAATAAATGAAATAGAAACAAAGAAAACAATAGCAAAGATCAATAAAGCTAAAAGCTGGCTTTTTGAGAAGATTAAAAAAAATTGATAAACCATTAGCCAGACTTATCAAGAAAAAGAGGGAGAGGACTCAAATCAATAAAGTAAGAAATGAAAAAGGAGAAGTTACAACAGACACCACAGAAATACAAAGCATCCTAAGAGACTACTTCGAGCAACTCTATGTCAATAAAATGGACAACCTGGAAGAAATGGACAAATTCCTAGAAAGGTATAAACTTCCAAGACTGAACCAGGAAGAAATAAAAAATCTTAAGAAAAAGCTTTTGACAAAATTCAACATCCATTTACAATAAAAACTCTCCAGATAGTGGGAATAGAGGGAACCTACTTCAACGTAATAAAGGCCATATACGACAAACCAACAGCACACATCATTCTCAATGGTGAAAAACTGAAAGCATTTGCTCTAAGACCAGGAACAAGACAAGGATGTCCACTCTCACCACTATTATTCAACATAGTTTTCGAAGTCCTAGCCATGGCAATCAGACAAGAAAAAGAAATAAAAGTAATAAAAATTGGAAAAGAAGAAGTAAAACTGTCACTCTTTGCAGATGACATGATACTATACATAGAGAATCCTAAACAGGCCACCAGAAAACTACTAGAGCTAATCAATGAATTTGGTAAAGTTGCAGGATACAGAATTAATGCACATAAATCTCTTGCATTCCTATACACTAATGATGAAAAATCTGAAAGAGAAATTAAGGAAACACTCCCATTTACCACTGCAACAAAAAGAATAAAATACCTAGGAATAAACCTACCTAGGGAGACAAAAAAACCTATATGCAGAAAGCTATAAGACACTGATGAAAGAAATTAAAGGTGATACCAACAGATGGAGAGATATACCATGTTCTTGGATTGGAAGAATCAATATTGTGAAAATGACTATACTACCCAAAGCAATCTACAGATTCAGTGCAATCCCTATTACTATGGCATTTTTTACAGAACTAGAACAAAAATATCTTAAAATTTATATGGAGACACAAAAGACCCCGAATAACCAAAGCAGTCTTGAGGGAAACAAACGGAGCTAGAGGAATCAGACTCCCTGACTTTAGACCATACTACAAAGCTACAGTAATCAAGAGAATATGGTACTGGCACAAAAACAGAAACATAGATCAATGGAACAAGATATAAAGCCCAGAGATAAACCCAAGCACCTATGGTCAACTAATCTCTGACAAATGAGGCAAGGGTATACAATGGAGAAAAGACCGTCTCTTCAATAACTCGTGCTGGAAAAACTGGACAGCTACATGTAAAAGAATGAAATTAGAACACTCCCTAACAGCATACACAAAAATAAACTCAAAATTGATTCAAGACCTAAATGTAAGACTGGACACTATAAAACTCTTAGAGGAAAACATAGGAAGAACACTCTTTGACATAAATCACATCAAGATCTTTTTTACCCACCTCCTAGAGTAATGGAAATAAAAACAAAAATAAACAAATCCGACCTAATGAAACTTCAAAGCTTTCACACAGCAAGGGAAACCGTAAACAAGACAAAAAGAGAGCCCTCCGGATGGGAGAAAATATTTGCAAATGAATCAACGGACAAAGGATTAATCTCCAAAATATGTAAACAGCTCATGCAGTTCAATATTAAAGATACAAACAACCAAATCCAAAAATGGACAGAAAACCTAAATAGACATTTCTCCAAAGAAGACATACAGATGGCCGAGGAGCATATGAAAAGCTGCTCAACATCACTAATTATTAGAGAAATGCAAATCAAAACTACAATGAGGTATCACCTCACACCAGTTAGAATGGGCATCAGCAGAAAATCTACAAACAACAAATGCTGGAGAGGGTGTGGAGAAAAGGGAACCCTCTTGAACTGTAGGTGGGAATGTAAACTGATACAGCCACTATGGAGAACAGTATGGAGGTTCCTGAAAAAGCTAAAAATAGAATTACCATATGATCCAGTAATCCCACTATGGGGCATATACCCAGAGAAAACCATAAATCAAAAAGTCACATGCATCCCAATGTTCATTGCAGCTCTATTTACGATAGCCAGGTCGTGGAAACAACCTAAATGCCCATCAACAGATGAATGGCTAAAGAAGTTGTGGTCCATATATACAATGGAGTATTACTCAGCCATTAAAAGGAACGAAATTGGGTCATTTGTTGAGATGTGGATGCTTCTAGAGACTGTCATACAGAGTGAAGTAAGTCAGAAAGAGAAAAACAAATATCATATATTAACACATGTATGTGGAACGTAGAAAAATGGTGCAGATGAACCGGTTTGCAAGGCAGAAACTGAGACACAGATGTAGAGAACAAAAGTATGGACACCAAGGGGTGAAAGCCACGGGGGGTTGGGGATGGTGGTGTGCTGAATTGGGAGATTGGGATTGACATGTATACACTGATGTGTATAAAATGGATGACTAATAAGAACCTGCTGTATTAAAAAATAAATAAAATAAAATTTAAAAACTAAAAAAAAAGAAAACATAGGAGAAAATTTTTGAAATCTTAAGTTAGGCAAAGATTTTATAGATCATATATAAAAAGCAGAACCCCTAAAAACTGGTAATTGAATTTAACTCCCTGCTCGTTGAAAGACACTGAAAAGAAAATAAAAAGACAAACCACAGACCAGAAAGATAATTTTTGTAAGCACATATCTGTTGGGAGACTGTATCAATAATATAGAAAGAACTTAAACATACTCATTAAAATATTTGAACAGATGCATTACCAAAAAGAAATGATTTGGAGAGCAAACACATAGAAAAGTGCTTTCCATCAGTATTCATCAGAAAAATTCACATTAAAATCACCATGAGATACTACTACACAGCTACTAGGAGAGCTAAAATTAAGCAACAACAGCAAGAAAAATTGGCAACACCGAACGGTTGAGTGTGCAGAGCTGGATCCCTTCTACATTGTTGATGGGGTGCAGTGGTGCAGTCTCTTTGAACAGTCTTAGATATTTATCCAACAGAAATGTAAAAAATATCCACACAGAGATTTGAACATGAGTGTTTATAACAGCTTCATTCATGTAGCTGCATACTGGAAATAACCCAACTATCCACCAATTTATAAAGAGATATACAAATTGGGACATATTGATGTAAAGAAATATGGGCTGAGCAATAAAATGGAGTGAACTACTGATGAATAACAGGATTAATTTCAGAAGTGTTTTGGTATGTGAAAAAAGCCAGGTCGTTTATAAAACATTCTAAAAAGGCAAGACTGTAAATACAGTGATCAGTAGCTGCCAGAGCCTGGGGGTGAGGGATTTACTGTAAAGGAGCAGGAGTTAATTTTTTTTAAAAATTAATTTCTATTGGAGTGTAGTTGATTTATAATGTTGTGTTAGCTTCTGCTGTACAGCAGAATGAGTCAGTTATACATATACATATATCCACTCTTTTTTTGAAGTTATGGAAAGGTTTTCTATCTCAGTTGGGGCGGTGATTATCCTTTATATTTGTCACAGCTTAGCAAGCTTCACACTAAAGATGGGTGAATTGTATTGTTTGTGAATCGAATTCATTAAAACTGACTTAAAATTTCATCATAGCAAAATGTATAACCATACTTTTAGAGACATTCAGGAAATTATCAAATGCATTTTCTTGAGCTAGGAAAAGTGTTTCAAATTGTTTCACTAATTTTCTTCTCTTTATTCTTAGAAATTTTCCATTTCCATTATCCTCTCCTTTTATATAACTTAGGTTTGGGTCTTTTCATTGACCAGAAAATAAAAATAATCTGCTCTGTGTTAGGCTTCTGTGGGTCTCCATACCTGCAAGAACCCAGCCAGTGCCTTCAGTCTTCTCACCACTGGAGGCCACGTCTGATGCCTCTTTCCCACCTCAGGGGGTGTGAGCTGAGGGTCCACGGTGGAGGGCTGCCAAGTCCTAACAGTGACTTTCCGCAAAGGTAGCCTTTGAGGTGTCACCATGACCAAATTTGAGTACACCACTGCTTCAAAACAGTCAAAGGATTTGAAAATAGGGTTGAGCTGTTAGATGGAGACGTGGATTATAAGCCATCTGGACATAAGAGAAGGTGACATTTTCTCTACGATACAAATGTTAGAGATAGAATAAATAAGTTTAAACATACTACAGTTTTTTTTTTTTTTAGTAGTCTGTCATTTACGTGAGGAGAAAATGAGGAAACCTGGACCAGTAATAAAGCATTGACATTGATTGGCTCATGGAAACCCAAAGGGTCAAAATGGGGGGGTCACCCCATTAAAGTGGGGTCTAAAGGGGTCAGGGGCGTCTTGACTCCAGTGTGGCTCGCACTGATGTCTCCAGTACCCACATGTGTATTTGGGGCTGATATATTTAGCAGTTGCAGTAACCTCAGTTTGGTTTACAGTCCTGTGGGTAAGACCCATCAGTGTAAGGAAGCCGTGAAATTGCACCCAAGTCAAGGTAGTAAATGAAAACCAGTTATTACATCCTAAGTGAGAGTGGAAATTAGTGTCACCCTTAAAATTGTGGGGTGCAGAGGTGGTGGTGACCATCACATCTCTGTTTAATTCACCAGTCTGATCTCTGCACAAACCAAAGGAAGCCCAGAGAATGACTATAGAAGGTTGTACCTTCCAGAAGTCACTGGCCTCACTGAGTATTGGAATGGACTATTAAAGGCAGGCAATACTCTGAATAGAAGTGGTTCTGCCCTTCAGGGCTCCATCTTTGTAATATGTCAAAGATTTATCTATGGTGATTTTTGCTCAATAAAAAAAAAAAACATGAGTTTGGGAATCAAGGAGTGGACATGTAAGTGGCTTTGCTCTCCGTGAATCCCAGTGTCCCACGGAAGGATTTAGCGTTTCCCATCCCCACTTCTCTGGGCTCTAGGAAACTGAAGTTTCCACGCTCCAAGGAGACACACTCTTGGTGGAGGACACAGCAAGAGCCCCACTGATCCACAAGGTAAAGCTACTGCCAGGGAACTTCCGGCTTCTTGAGCACAGGGACCGTGAGGCAAGAAGGAGCCCCCGCATTGGCGGTAGTTTTTTTTTTTTTTTTTTTTTTGCGGTATGCGGGCCTCTCACTATTGTGGCCTCTCCCGTTGCGGAGCACAGGCTCCGGACGCGCAGGCCCAGCGGCCATGGCCCACGGGCTTAGTTGCTCCGCGGCATGTGGGATCCTCCCGGACCGGGGCACGAACCCGTGTCTCCCGCATCGGCAGGCGGATTCTCAACCACTGCGCCACCAGGGAAGCCCTGGCGGTAGTTATTGACACTGGCCGGAGGGAGCAACCGGGGCTGCTGTCTCGCCACCCACGCAGGGAGGAGCACATCCAGAGGTGAGACGGTCACCTTGAGCGCTCCTGGCACCCCCGTTCCCTATCATAACAGTAACAGGACATGTGGAGTAACCGGGCAGAAATAGACTGTCGAAAGTTCAGACAGTTAGTTCCGCTCGTAGCTGAGGGTAAGGGAAGATTCTGTATGCATCGTGGAGGAGGGAGAGGAGGAAGACCCGTTGTGGCCGCAAGGTCAACTCCCATGATGGTGACTGTGATGTTATCCTTGAACCGCCCTGTTGTAAGTTCTCCCCGACGTGGAATGGCTGCCTGAACCCGTGTGTGGAGACACATCTGCTTGGTGCAGGACGGGGGGGGGCGGGGGGGGGAGTGGTGGCCATGACAACGCAGCGCCCAGATCTCCTGCTTTAGGGAGCATGATTGAGAGAGAACCCCAGGGGCTGTGTTCTGAGCCCACCGTGAGTTCACATCACAGCTCTGCTTCCAGCGGGGTCCTCCAGCCAGTGCCGCGGAACAGCTGAGCTTCTCAGGCCTGCTCCCCCCCCCCCGCCGTCCAAGGGGCTCCTCGGAGGAGCACGGTGGGCTCGAACACGCCGCCCTGGGATGGTCAGAGCTCTCCTACATCTGCGCTGCTGCAGGTGTGAGAAAGCCACTGCCCTTCCCTCCTGCCCTTCTTCACAGGGTTCAGGCGCCCCTGTGGCCTGAGGACCTTCCTCGGTATCTCCATCCTCTTCTCTTTTTCTGCTTTTTCCTCCCACATGTTCACCACAAAAATCTCTCTTGCGCATCTTATCACGTCTCGGTGTCTGCGTCTTGAAGAACCTGAAACAGGGCAATAATTATGAGCTTCAAGATGGTTTCTGTTATTTTATTGTGTTACTTGTGAATTATCGGTGTTATTCCAATGTGGGAGCATATTTTCAGCCCCTAGTCAATGTAAAGACTGACTGATGCCTCCAAATTTCCTGTCACCAAGGAGCCTAAAAGCGCAAGGGAACAAAGTCTCCACGGGCTTTCAGTTAGAGAAAAGCGATTACCAGCTCGAGCGCGTGTCTGCTGAACGTGTTTTAGGGCACATTTTAATTCATTCCCCGATTTCTTATAACCCTTTGCTCAGCCCCCAGTGGAATTTGGAGAAGAGCAGATCAGCATTCTCTCAGAAGCAAACTTTCGAGAAAGTCTGTATGAGAATACTTAATATTTCCTGAAGCTCAAAAAATTCTCGATGAGTTAGAATACTGTTTGGGGGACTTCGCTTGGAATTAAAATTTGAAGACTAACACAAACAAATCTATATTTCATGTTTTCCTTTGGGCCACTTTAATTATGTGCTGTTATATTTTTGATAGAGCTTTTGAAAGACCATATTTGAAGCAGTCAATACAAATTAATGATCCTTCAGAAAACAGAGGATTAACTGGTATTTCTGGATACTTCAAGCGAGCATAATTTTGTTCATGATGCTTTTTATCTATATCACTTATGTAGGAGATGTCTAGATCCTTTGAAATATTATATTCAAATCATTAGCATCCTCTCTCCTTTTGGCATTTTTGAACCTCAAGTCATATAAATACACCAGAAAAAAAAAAAAAACTAAACCAAATTTGTTGAGATAATAATAATAACGTTTTATACCTTTTTGCTACATCTTATCATTTTTGGGGGTGTATTGAGTCGATACAGAAATCAAAATGCATGGGTCTTATTCTCAGAAGCTTTGGTTCTGCACATCTAGGATCTTCCTGTCTGCACTTTTATGACTTTAAGCCACTGACTTTAATGTGATAGTCATAACACTCACTTTTGTAGGCTGATGAAGTCACACTCATCTACAAACCCCCGGCAGAGAAGAAACTTTATTATGTGCACGAAGTGATCATTACTGAAAGACCAGAGAAGAGACTTATTATGACGTGTGTAGCGTGGTTAGCCTGCACAGAAATTTTGCACATTAGTAGGGGAAATTTGGGGTAGAAAATACCCATTAGACCATCACCATCTACCCTATAACATTACTAGTTTTAAGTACTTTTTTTTAGAATTTTAGTCAGTCATTCTAGTTTTAAAGTAAATCCAACACAAGTGACAAAAATATATAAGCACAATTTTTAGTAGCTCCTCTTTCCTCAGCCAGCTAGGTTAAATTGCACTTTTCAGCCTTTTTCATTGTCCTGAAAGCTGCTGGGTGATAATTAAAACCACACGTACCACAGGATGGAAGAAAAGAGTAGACCAATTTAATAAGGATAAAGTTAGGGAATTGCATTTCAGCTTAATGATATCACATACTCCACATCTCCTTTAAGGACTGTTTGATGTCCCTAATTAACTGGTCATTAGTGACATCAATCCCCCTGCCGGCTTTAATCAAGGTTCAAACTTAAAGCACATGGAGCACTAACTATTCTCCAAGGCACATAAATTAGCTCAGAACATCTCTCTTCAGGTAGAGTCTGTGAAAGCCACTTAACGGTCCATTTTCTTGCTACAACCAAGAGAACAAGTGAAGGAGTGTCCTGGTGTCAAGGTGTACACTTCAGCACCTAGTAATTACCAAGGGATTTTTATATCAGCCAAATTAAGTCAATTAAATGTAACACAGACAATTCATTTTTACATATTGAGAAATTAAAGTATATCCGGGAGGGGGAAATACAGATGAAAAAATCACTGATTAGATTTTGAAAGAAAATACTAGTCTACCTTACATTTCAACATCTCTCAATATGTGACCAGGAAAATGATAGTTGTATCATCAATGATTGGGGTGTTCAGGTGGATTAATTAGAACATAGTTGGGCTCCATTACATGCTTCCCATCACAGTATCTTACATAGTTTTCACAGTTTTGAGCCTTTTACTGCTTCTTTATATTCTCCACTACAGAGTATGCATTACAGGAAATGATTGAAATTATGTATCTGCAAATTCCAAAGCACTAACTATGTGTACCTCTAAAATTGTTAAATTTTCACACAGTCTCCAGACATAAGAGCTCCCACTGTCCCTGGTTTTCCAGGTGTAACCATTGGCAGATCCCCTGTACTTTTTACTCAACATTTCCACTAACTGATCATTCCTGCAGAATTCACTGAAGTGATACATCCATGGATGTTTTACATCCATTTCTAGCTATCAAGAACTGTGAAGGGTTTAAGATTTTACCTTACTGCATGCTAACAAATAAGATTGCAGTGGTATTACGGATGGTGGGAAAAGACACAAGACCCCTGAGTTGCAGATCAAAGACTATATACTACTCAAGGCAAAAGCAGTTGTCAAAGGATAGGGTGGCTACATCCATTCCTGCATCCCAATTACCCGCTGTGCAGTACAGGTGGCCCAAGATGGAATCCGGTATTGGGTTGCATTTCAGGAGAGTAACACCTGAGCCTTATTAGTGGTCTGTAATATATTCAAACATGCCCTTTTTCCGAGAGGAGCGGTCACCTCAGCCCTCAAGTTTGCTCGCTGAAAACACAGCTTAGAGAAGTGGTCTAAAAAAAGAGAAGTCACACCCTTGCAGTCTTGGCATCCCAGCAAGACACGGAGGAATGCAAGGGACCCACGGAAGAATGTGTTCCAACACTAGCTTCCATGACATTCTGGCACCAGCCTTGTCATTACCAAGTTCATCATTTGTTTCCTTTCCTCCAGGACCCCAAGATACTATGTATCCTGCACAATATAGCCATATTAATTGTCCAAAGGCTTTTATATAATTTTGTCACTCTCTCATTTAATACCCTTCAATACTGCGTACTTAGACTGCTGATTGTGGGTGTGTGTGTAAAATTCTAGCATGCAAAACTATTCTCCCCGTTAAAACACAATAGCCACGAAATCACGTAAATTCAACAATCCCTTGCAAATTTCATTAATTCAGATGACAATTTAGATTTATTAAGGAGAGGTACATGCTTTTTGAGACACTAAACACAGGTAATATATATTTACTATGTAACAGAATTACATACACATTTTAATATTTGAAATTTTCAAAATGTAAGAGAAGTACCCCAAATCTAAATTTTCTTGCTATGTCTGACATAATTCAAGGTATATAATTAAACTACAAATTTATATTCTGCATATTAATCCTGAAAAGTGTTTAGAAGTTTAATAGTCCTTACTGGGAAATCTTATTTGAATATCTAATTTGTAGATTTATATCACCAGAACGCAATTTTAAAATGGAAAGGCCCAAATCAGTCTCTCTGTACCCAACATTTCCACTCTAATTTTCTTATGTTTCTTTATTTATCTAAGAATTTAGTATATTTTGAGTATTATATCAAAG
The DNA here is from genome assembly GCF_026419965.1 of Kogia breviceps. NCBI lineage: Eukaryota > Metazoa > Chordata > Mammalia > Artiodactyla > Physeteridae > Kogia > Kogia breviceps. The sequence goes on along the minus strand of NC_081324.1, from coordinate 5,679,613 downwards.
ACCAAAAACTAAAGCTGATTCTATTCTAGCCTAGGAACATGACTCTGTCTACATTTTCCACCTGGTTGCATACACTTTTTATTTTTAATAACTTTGTCTTTAAAAAGAACGGGGAAAAAAAAAAAAAAAGAACGGGGTATTATGAAGGGTGGTGTTGGATTTATTGTCCTGCCTTTAAGTACTGTCCGTATTTCCCAAAACTGTACTTTCTGAGCATCTGCGGATAGAGTATTAGTGAATCAGGAAGCTTGATAGTTATCAAAACGTTCTCTACTCTCTAAGCTGCTCGACCTTATTCTCCACTCATTTAATTGCTTCTCTTTGGACACTTCTGGGTGCACATGATATGTTCATTTATTCCACCTGAAAGAGTGCCATATTTTTTTTCCAAAATGATGAAGCTATATTAAAATCCCTCTGGACTCTTAATATACCTCAATCTGACATGCGACTGAACTTTTCCATCCTTGATACCTTGCTACATTCCTAGTTTTAATAATACTCCTCTTTCACTTCTAAATTATTTTTAAAGAACATTTGATATAACTTTCAATTGCATTGTATATTACCTTAAACTTTGAAAGTGTAAATTAATCTCACTGAGGGGGTAAACGTCACAACTGACCCTGTATCCTTCCCTTGTCTTTCCCCAGCACATCCACCCAAATGGGGAGCTTCCTCTCCAGAGTACTTTGAGAACCAGCCTTTGTGTGGTATAAAAGCCTAGGACTGCCTCCTAAAGAGAATTAGCAAAGATGTATCTGTCTTGAGATCACAGAGAGGCATGTGAATTTTTGTTGCTGATTTTATATTAAATAGAATAGTTGAACAACGCTTTCTCATCTTATTTAGGGTATATCAGCATTTCATTAATGTTGAATCTTTATATTCTGCACCTACAAGCTAGAAAGCAGTATTTTTCTGTAAAAATAAAATAAAATATTGCAGGTAACTTATAAAACTATTTTTTTTAAGCGCATTTTCTGTATTTGTCAAGCTATACAAGGGAAATGAAGATTTAGGTCCTGATTTAAAGCCGAGTTATAAAGCCTCTGGGCCCCGTGGTAATACTGAAAGCCAGTCAGCAGTCAGCCTGTGCAGCACGAATCAGCAGCACCTCGGGTGACAGGGCTTGGGGAGGGTCGGGATGCATACTGACCCAGGTGCCATGAAATGAATTTAACACCCAAGCGATCCTATGAACTTGACTTCCGGGGGGCGCCATCTCTGCGCTGTGCACACTCACATGCAACGTGCAGTCACAGTGGTGGGCGTCGTGGCACTCAGCGCTAATTGATATCCCAGTGTCCATTCTCACCTGTGCTGTCCCAGATCTTACAGGACAGCACTGATGCCCAGTTAGAGACCACAATTCCTAGCTTCCTTTAAGGTTGGATGTGACCGTATCACTAGTTTTGTCCATTGGGATATGAGCAGAAAGATTGCCTTGGACCTGACCATTCCCACTTTCTGTTGATTGCGGGTGCACAGGACCGGAGCAGACCCCTTGAACCCAGAGAAGGGCATCAAATGGGTTCGTGTCAGAGCCCCCGGCCACCTGGAAAATGACGTCCTGTGGAATAAAGCACAGACCATTACAGTGGTGGAAAAAAAGCTCTGTTTTGTTTGAGCCGCTGTATTTTGAGCTCATTTTGTTGCAACAACTAATTCTATATCATATGAATGCAAGCCAGATACCATAATTAGATTTGGTTGATATTGTCATATTTTATTCTTGCCTGCCGAGTGCTGAGCTATCACACACATCATTGTCAGTAACGAGTGTCACAGTCTGTGTGTGGGAGGAGCTGAGCCAGTCCTATCTATCTATATTGCTTCCAATTTTACAGAAACTGGGTTATATCTACATCCTACCTGCTCTCATCATAGTTTCCTTTTCCATTTGACCAACTCCCAGGTTTTTTCTCCTTGACTTCTTTATCCCTCTTGTCCAAAATTACATCCCAATTGACAAAGCCGCCTAGACTCTCTAAGTGAGAGAGCCAACTCAGCGTTGTAGACATATGGAAGGAAGAATGCAAACAAGTTCAAGAGTGGTTCAGCTGAAATCAGACTGTTGTTCCCATGTGTGAACTCATGCATGCTGTATATTTTTCTGAAAATGCTTGGAGATAGAGCACCGATGAATGTGCACCCTTCATCTCCATAGAAGTAAAAGTAACTTTGGAAATATCTGAAAGTAGTTTGTCACCTGTTATAAGTAAGGGTAGCTATGATTCATTGTGCAAATTGAGACACTGCTGAGAATGAAAGGAGGTGGTATTAATATCACAGCAGGACAACAGTACACTTGGTCCTGACCCAGGCAGACCAGAACAAATGATCCATATTTATAAGACTTGGAATTTTTGTCTATTTCTAAGATCTATTTTTTCCTTTATATTTAATATTTATAAATGGAACTAGGGTCTGAATTAACATTCTCCTTCCGTGGTCATTTTTTTATGGAACGTGATATAGTTTCAATTAGTGGGTTTAAACCTTATTTTATATATGGATGGTTTCATTTGACTTTTTTAAGTTCTATGTGTCTGTCCCTTTAATAATATAGAAAGACATTATTATATTAAACATTTGTTCATTTTCATTTTAATAAGCTTACTTTCACATTCTCATCTTATTCCCTGTTTAAAAAAATATGCCTTTGTGTCTTTCATTTTTAAAAACAAATCTCTTGTATTGAAACAGACATATAGAAAGTGGCATAAATTCTGAATGTTTACCTCAGTGGATTTTCACAGTAAACACACCATAAAATCACAAGGCAGGTCAAGAAATAGACCCTTAACAGCATCTCACAGGGCCCCTGCCTGCTTCCTTCTAGGGTTTTCGGCACAGTTACCATTGTCTATCTTCTATCAATATTGAATACTCTGTCCATTTGTGAGCTGTACATAAGTAGAATCTTAACACATTCCCAAGTTTTCTTTCATTCAACATTATGTTTGCATGGCTTTTTCATGCTGAATCGTGTGGCAGTAATTGGTTCATTTTCATAGCTGTACTGCATTTCTTAGTATAAAAACAAATCACCATTTATTTTATCACTGTTTTGATGACAATTTATAATGTTTCCACTATTTTGCTGCACATGTCTTCTATTTTTTCCAAGGATAAAATTTGCAGTGTTTCTTAATTTGGTCATTTCAGGAGAAAATAATGTTTAATATTATAAAACAAGGGCATTTACAATATTTTCACACCTTATTACATTTCTCAGTGGTGCACATAGCATACACTTCCATTTGTATAAGGTTCAGAATTAGCAAAGCTAATCTTCACTGCATAAAATTAAGACAGTGGTTACTTCTGAGGTGGAGGGTAAGGGAGGAGAGCTTCGGGGATATTAGTAATTCTGTCTTGATATGAGTTTCAGTGACAGAGGAATTTACAGTTTGTGAAAATTTATTATGATTTGTGTAATTTTCTAAGTGTATACTATACTTAACATATGATCTGAAAACTAATTATTGAGTGGGTCAGATTATAATCCCTATGTACAAATCATAGGGCAGTTACCTTTTTATTTCACTGGATGTTTTTTTTACTGGATGCATAAAAATAGATCTTTTCAACACTTCTTTGGAAAATAATTTGGAAGGGAAGTTGGAAATAAGGGTGCCATATCAACTCAAGATTCTATGGACTTACACTTTATAGCTGTGAACAAATATTTGGTAATTCTCCAACCCACTCTCAGGTACTCTGATTTGTTGATTTAACTAATATAATTTTTCTTTTTCTATAGTAAGAACAATGTTAATAATATTTTTATGCAAATAAAATAATCCTATTAGAAGAAAAAGCAATGATAAAAACTATTAGAATTGAGTTAGCCCTCAACTGTGATACATGAGTAGATAAGCAACTCTGACTTGTAAGCAGCTTCTGAGCTGCTTGAAAGTAGCAGAGAATTATAGGACTAAAGATAGCTAAGACATTTATCGTGTTGCTTATAAACCATCGGTTAGAGCACTATTTGTGTTATCATTTAGAGACGGCAATTTATATGCATCCATTTTTCATCAATATAAATATTTTATACGTAACATTTTATTAGTTGGTTATGTATTTTAGTCCTTGATTCTCTTGAGGAGTGTAATGTTATATAACTTTGCTCATTAGCGTTTGCTCTACCTGTGTCCTGAGGCGACTCACAACAGCTATTTTACTATTACAGCTAGAAGTCAGTGCCCTGAGTCCTTTAGCTTGAATGTGTATAAACATATACGGGAATGTATATGTTATGGACTGAATGTTTGTGTCACCCCCAAATTTATGTGTTGAAGACCTAAGCCCCCCAGTGTGGTGGTATCAGGAGACGGGGCCTTTGGGGTGTAACTAGGTTGAGATGAGGTCCTGAGGGTGGGGCCCTATGATGGGATTGCTGTCCTTCTAAGAAGAGGAAGAGACCAGAGTGCTCTCTCTCTTTCCACGTGCACACAAAGAAAAACACCTGTGAGGACAAAGAGATGGCAGCTATCTCTGAGACAGGAGGAGGACCTTCACCAAGAACCTAAACTTTGTACCTTGATCTTGGACTTCCCAGCCTCCAAAACTGTTAGAAGTAAATGTCTGTTGTTTAAGCCATCCAGTCTATGACATCTTATAACAAACTGGCTAAGACAACATCTAAATCTTTCAGAAGCCAAAAAGGAGCGCCTCGATCAATGAGCCTTTTAACATTTTTATTATTTTAAAAAAATGTTTAAAGCTTTTATTGAAGTATAGTTGATTTACAATGTAGTATTAATTTTTGCTGTACAACAAAGTGATTCTTTTCCATTCTGGTTTATCACAGGATATTGAATATAGTTCCCTGTGCTATACAGTAGGACTTTGTTGTTTATCCATCCTATATATAATGCATTAGTCACACTGGGTGACTAATAACCAGCTCTAGAGCATTGTTTTTCATGTAAACTTGAAAGCGTAAACATATTATAGTCATAGGCTTCGGCTTCTGCTTCTGCAAAGAACATCTCACTGGGTGCCATATCAACTCAAGATTCTATGGACTTACACTTAATAGCTGTGAACAGCTATTATTGGTTTATTTTTTTTTCCTTCTTATTTAACTACTAAGAGAGAAAATATTTCTCATAAGGACATGGAATGAATAGTTGGAGGGCCCAGCCTTTTGGCTCCCTGAATTTTGTCCACCCGTTTTCAACCTGGCCTGCATGTGTTTGTGTTATTCTGGGAAGTTATAAGAAAGTATTGTACACTAAACAGTGGAAATTGTAGGGGTATAGATATGTTTTTTATTCTCCACCTGATGCTCATGTTTTATTTCTCATTCCTGCCCCAAATGATTTAAGATTGTGTTTTCCTTATTTGATGATGGCTTGGCTCCCATGTAGGATTGCTTAATAGATGACATTGAATCACTAGCCTAACTAAACAAAACTGTGTTTTAAACCTACTCTTCTCTTACTATTTATAATCATCTAACTGCACTCACCTTGCTTAGCCCTTTGATAATCTATCTTGAATTGTTTACCGTTTAAACATCATCATTATGTTAGTTAACAGGATTTAAGAAATGTCAGGCAAGTCTTAATATTTTCCAATAAAGTCTGAGTAGACATTTTGGGCTGAGTTAGTTTGGTCCTCATAAATTAGGCCTCTTGAAAGATAATATTTCAGCCAAAAAATGTATATTTTTCTGTCAGAGAAATAAGAAAAGATGAGTGCCCCTAATGGCAGGTTTATTATGAATGCTCTAATATCTGTCAGCTCTGAAGAATGAGGTAGCAGGAGTCTGTTTTAAACCCACAACTCTCTTGAGTCGAAAAGTATTCAATAACTTACTCAGCTTGAACAATTTATTATTTTGCAACCCGCTCTATAAGATGACAAGATTAAATTATTCAGTCAATATTGCAGTGCTGGCTTTTGTCACGAATATATTTAATTTAATAAAAAGCACTGAATGACCATTTATCATATAGTTACTATTTTACACATTGAATTTGTTGACTCCATCTCTTTTTTCAGTGGCATTAAGAACATTAATTAATTCATGACTATGATATTTCATCCACAATAAATGCCCCTAGAGTTCTGGCAGGTTAAAATCTGGCCAAATATACAACTCCTAATGACATTTATCTTTGTACTTAAGGGTATTTATTACATGTGATAATATAGGGATTCTCCAATAGAAAGTGTCTATAGAACAATTATGTCATGATTTATTTTTCAGTGTGGGTTACGAGTTGCTCTGGGTTTATACCACATTTCAAGGTCTGTTACATGCACAACACTGAATCCAGGGAAAATTTCCTTCCAAATTTTAACTTATAATATCCAGTACAGAAATATATATATTTAGAATATCAGAATGCATTAGAATTTAGAAATATAGTAGATTTAGAATATTTTTCAGGAGCTCTCTGCATTTTGGAAAAATAAAATTTGGCTTTCTGAATGTATCTTGTATTATCTAAATTAGTGTGTGATCCCTTCAGATTTTTTTTTTTCTTGCATTCCAGGTATTGTTTAATTCCAGTGCTCTTAAAACTGATCCCTCTGTAATTTTCCAAATTCTTGTAAGTTTTATATGGAAATAACCATTTAATTTTCAGATAGTAGCTGACTAGCCAAGTATTCACTTAGGGGCTAGGAAGAAAAAAATATTAATCGTTTGATGTTTTTTAAATCTATGTTCTCTAATATTTTGAGTATAGCTAATTATTTTAACTTTTCTACCAATCACAGCTTCTCACTGCACAAATATCTTGGTAGAAGTATCTTTCCGTTAAGTGCTGATAGCCAGTATTCTAATTAAATTTTGGTAAGAATATAAAATAATTGAAGTCATTTGGCTATTCCAAATTGCTTGTCACAAGATATGTAATTACTCTAAATGAGGTCAAAGTTTTACATCTCTAAGTGAATATTTTTAATATTCCATCTTTCAGAGAAGTTTTTATTTCACTTGTCTGTGAATAGTGAATAAGGCCTTTGTTGCTGTTTTATTCAATATTGCTCAAGCCTGACTTTTTAGCGTAAGAGACTCAAGACCCAAACCCCAGTGGTCGTAGGCACATGCAAATTTAAGATGCATCCTGGATGGTTCCCACCCAAGTGATTTGCAGACACTATGAGAAACAAGTCTCGAAACCAACAGACCATCTCTGGAGTATTCGTATTTTCATCACTTTCTGAAGCAGTAGTCCTCAAAAAATTTAGCTAGTCTATTTTCTTCACAAATAACTTGTTAGAGAACTAACTATAAGGCTATGTTTGTTGTATTCTACACACCCATCTTCACCTCTTTGCACTGGCACGCTAGACCCCTTGGAAATATATTCCCAAGTGCATCTTCTATGCTTGCAAAGATATGAAAGGTATATTTCCCTAAATATTTTTTCTCGTATTCTTTTGGTCAAGTTTAGTGCAGCTTCCTGAAGTTTGATGTAAAAATGTCATTAAAAGCATAATTAAAGAAAATATAAACATAGGAAAACAATAAGACACAAAAGTATAAACAAACATAAGGGGAAATACTGTTTTGTTTTGAGAATGAGGGAAAGCAAAAAGCACAAAAATAAGTGTATGGTCTTTGTGAAGACATGGGGCAGTAGTAACACTGAGGCAAAGCCAAATTATTAGGGGGTGAAGATTTTCTGCTCCGGGCTTCCAGTTACGTAATACTCTTGATGATACAAATAATACCAACTGGGATTTTGGAAGCAGCCAAATGACAGGCACTGATGGCTCACGATCTTGAAGCCTAGAAAAAAGTCATTTTTGAACTCAGTTGATTGCATTTTATTTTGCTTTCATATTTTTCCATGTTAACTACAATCTTCTGGGTTAGGAAATTGACTGTTTCGTGTAATAAAATGGGATGATTTGGGGACTGTAAAGATTGGAAGTTATTTTTAAAGTGGGTTTTCTACTTTAAAGGCACATTTCCATTATTTCTCATTGAATACACAAAAGCAAGAATATTTTTCTCTTGTTATCAAATGGTAGAATCCTCATTCTTTTTGGATTTTGTAGAAGGAAATCAATAAAAAGATAGATAAAAAGTCAAAGAAGCCTGCCATCAAGATGAAGCATTTCCCTCTTTTAGTGAATATTTAAGTTGTGGCATGAAATGGATCATAAAAGTGTTGGTGTATTATTTATATGGAGACAGCTTTCCTGTCTCATAAACCCTTACTCTGCTTTGAGTGCCTTGGGAAACAAAGAAGCAGAGAGGGGGAGCTAAGAGGTATTGAGTGCTTATCGATTAAGACAAACTTTCTGAAGTCCATTCTCTGGCCACACTGCAGGGTTGCCCCTCTCTGATCTGGTTGGTTTGGAGGGTGACTCCCATGGCCATGACCTGGCCTCCCAATTTAGACTCGTTGGTGAGGTTTACGTCACATGACGAAGCTGAAGGTATTGATCCTGTACCTAGAAACATACTCCCGCACGTGTGATGAAGGAGCACTGAGGTTTAGCCATCCTGTGCCTGCTCAGTGCATTAAGATTGGGTTCAGTTCTTTTACACCGAATGCTAAATCATTGCAGAACCGATTTTGTCATTCCAAGTCAGCGTGTCAGAAGCTAGGACCACTGTCTGTTAGTGAAGTGGGATGGTGATGTGGGCAAATGTCCTATTTTTATCTGTCATATTCTTATGTATGCGTTACGTCAGCACTGGTAAAACCACACTCACCCTTCTTTTTGTGTCTTTCCTATCACAGAGCTTGTAAATTTCAAAAAAAAAAATAGGTGCTTGATTGGAAAGTCTGAGCATCTTGATAAAACAATAGTATTTTAGACATGAATGATTAGTCAAAATCTTCAATGCCTTCTGTGAAAATTGCTGACACTTCAGTTATTTTTTAATAGGATTAAGTTAAATATTGATGATGCCTCTTAATGAAACATTAGCAAGCGCCCTACTATATATGTCTTGTAAAACCAATGAAATACCTAATATTAAAAATTATTTTAGGAGAGATAGATAGATAGAGTGGGATGTTATAAGATCCCCTAGAATTATACAAAGACAATGACTGTTACAAGTACATAGTTTATCGGTTGATATTGCAAGTCACAACCTCTCTTTTAAAAAGAAAAAAACAAAGCCTGAAAACGTAAACAAAACGTTTTAATTTCTACTCATTTGAATCAAAGGCAGGTGTGTTTGTCCTTTTAAGTGTATTTTCACATTCAGTCCAGTAAATTCGGAGCTTTTATTCAATGATGAAACTAAACTCCAGAGCTGCAGTTAACTGTTAACTCCTGAGCAGTTTATTGTCAAGTTACTTTCAGGGACTATTTACTGAATGCTAAGTGGTCAGTCTGACCTTGCCGGGGATAGAGGGAGAGGCCATGTGACATTCATGACACTTATTACTTCCTGTCTGCCACGTGCAGGAGTGGAGTCAGGGTGGGGAAAGGTGCTAGACTTTAGTCTTTCCTCTTTATACAGTTCATATTTATGAAAGAATGTGTTAGAAAATTCAGAGAGTTGCACAGTTTTTAAATAAGAATGCCTTAATATTGATACAGTTATACAGACAACTTGGAAAGAAATATCATCTTGCCCTCGAAAACTCAGGCTTCATTAAAACAAATTCACAGGTACAAAACATATGAAGTCCAATTTCGCTCACAATTTAAAAACTCATTTTGTGGGAGATAAAGAAGCTGATACATCTTTTTTGAAAAAATAAATTTTTTTTTTAATGTATGTATTTTTGGCTGTGTTGGGTCTTCGTTGCTGCTCCTGGGCTTCCTCTAGTTGCTGTGAGCTGGGGCTACTCTTCGTTGCAGTGCGCGGGCTTCTCATTGCAGTAGCTTCTCTTGTTGTGGAGCACGGGCTCTAGGCACGCAGGCTTGAGTAGTTTTAGCACGCGGCCTCAGTAGTTGTGGCACATGGGCTTAGTTGCTCCACGGCATGTGGGATCTACCTGAACCAGGGATCGAACCCATGTCCCCTCCATTGGAAGGCGGATTCTTAACCACTGCGCCACCAGGGAAGGGAAGCCCCCAGGAGCTGATACATATTTATAACATTTTCAAAAGTGTGTAGTAAATTCCCTGTTAAGCAAAAACAGAAAATTTAGTTAGTGATATATTCCTGCCTTTCTCTTTTTCTTTTCCTCTTTAATTCTTTTTATTCCTAGTTTTTGGTTATTTTCTTATCTAAGAGAACAGTAGACATGTTGAAAAGATTTAAAACTAAAAGGAATTAATTTTGTTGCTGAAAAGGATCAATGACTAGGAGGTTTGGCAAAAAAGAATAATAACTATATATAAAATTAGGGCTGGTGGTTGATTTTGGGGGAGTGTGTAGAAAGTAAAAATAAAGACTGGGGTCTTAAGGAAAAGAATTCCTTAGTTTTGTCAGTTATACATCTGTTTAGACATTCAATAGTTTTGGCTGCTACTCTATGGCCTACTTTGAGGTATCTGCTGAACATATGGAAATTAACAGGTTGAGACATTATTCAGTGAAGATGACAAAACAGTTAATGGTTAACTAGCATTAGTGATTAAAGGTTTATACAGAAGATAATTGGAGAACAAAGGATCAATCAGTTTTATATGATCATTGCTATAAATACCTTAATATATTTAGAAAATATTTCTTCAAGATGTTTTATGGAAATTTGCTTTTTGTCCAAATGAGATACATCTAAACTGCAATATGAGTTTTTGAAAGTTATCTCCCTGTTCTGTATTTTATAAATATCATCATTTGAATCACACTTGAAGGAAGTAAAAAATTAGACCACAGTTTTTAATTTCAAAAGATTTTCTTGTACTCTTTTTTTTAATCAATTATTCCGAAATGGTGTTACAACTGAAGAAGCTTCTCAGAGTTCTGAAACATGGTCATTGGAGGTTAGCTTTTGGATATTTTGACAAGACAATGATTAAATTTTTAACACCATATTTTCTTGAAAAAATAATGTCCAGTATTGGGAAAATGTGAGAATATAGATAATAATTTAAAATGTCACTTATGAGTGTATGGGCAAACTTATTTATACAGCAAAAGTTAGAGGAAGTCTAAATGTCCAAACAGAAAATTGATTATATACATTTTAGTATATCTATCCAAAGGAATCTAATGCAAATTTCATGAAAGTTAGCTTATGCTAACATAGAGTATTTTGAAAAAAATTCTTATCAAACTATTAGAAAAAATGTTTACAAAAATGTATATTACATATATTTTTTGTATTTTTGTTAAAGTATACTATGTATATGGCATCATCATTAGATGTCTGAGAGACTGACTATACAATATATAGACGAACTACTTTGTTCATGGAACAGGGAAACCTATACAAAAGATTCCATTTACTTGGGTTCAACCTTTGCAGAAAAGGAAAAAAAAAAAGTTTCAAGGAGAAATTACAGTTTTGCCAAAACACAGTCCATTATTTTGGTCCCGTCCTTCCTAACAAGGGGAATATATTCTCTCCTAACAGACTAAAGATTATCCAAATGTATCCTAGACACCTTACAAAATGATAATTGAGAGGATTTCTTGGTTTAACTGGATCTGGCAGTCAGTTGGCATCAAAGTATTCTGAGATTGCCATGCCTTTTTATGAAGTGACCAAGTCCTCAGTAAGAGACCCTCTACTGTGTGACCCTGAACGCAAAGGCTTTCTGCGACCCACAGTGGCATCTCCCACAGCCTTCTCTAGGCGTCCCTAACTACAAAAACCCATTTTGTCTATTTGTGCGGCAGCAACCCGGACAAAAAAGCCCTTATGGTTTTGATTCATCTTTATGGGAAATTAAAAAAAAAAAAATTGCTTGCTCTCGCCTGCTCCTTAACCAGTTACAAAGGCTTATACCCCATGTCTGAGGGTAATAGCTGCTGCTGTAAAACCTGGTGGTGCTTCTGTTGAATGAATTCTAGGCTCCTTCTTGATCTCATGGTTCCTGACCCAGTGCAGACTTTACTCCTGACTGAGAACACAGGGCATGTTCCAGTCTGACAATTAATGGCTTTTGAGATTCAGTTCCTCTCCCCCTCTCACTGTTCTCTTCTCTGCAGAACCCTGAATCCTGCTTCTCTTCTGCCTCTGCTAGAAGGAGAAACCCAAACTCGTTTTACCTCGGTTATGGAACTTTTCTATGCCTCGCTCCTATTTATTGGCGAGTATCTGTCACATTAAATAAAACACTGAGAACCCAACCTCATACTCTGTGGGGATGGATCTTACTCCAAAACTAAAACTGGAGGTTTTTAAGCAAGATATACTATCACTCATGTAAGCTTTTCTTTAGACTACTGACCTTTACCTAAGGTAAAAAATCACACAGATGCAAAAGACTGTAAGGAAATTATCACATTATTAACAACACCATGTCTTTTATGATTAATGATAGACATATTATTAATGATGGGCATATGAATGATGTCATTAATGAACTCTGCCCTGGGTGGGAAACAGATCAGTCTCAAGCCAGCATGATTCGTGATGGACAATGCATTGCTCAGCATTTCTTATTGACTAATCTTGGAGACATCTGTGCCATGGCTAATATTTCTTGCTGTTCTTGGATCAGTAAAGCAGCTAAGGTAAAAGAGGCCATATGTTCCACTAAGGAAAGAAGCTACTTGACTCTCTAGGTTGGTCCTCATATCCAATGGGATTTGTCTCTTGGTCTAAGTTGGTCAATTGGGGTTCCCAGTTCTGAAGCTTCTTACTTGGATTATTATTTATTCTTGTTTCCACATAGTGGTCATATGCTTGTCCACTGTATTCTATACAGAGCCTTAATGCTTCTCTGCAGCTACTTTCTCCTCCTTTGATACATGATGATATAACAACAGAAAGGTAAATAAGATCCCGTAATATGACTGGTCATGGAGATAACTGAGCAAACCCTGAGGGTGAAGATCTGGCTCTGTAACCTCTGAAAGGTGTCAGTCCTTATAAGTGAGAAACTGACCAACGGGAGGACTGAGAGACATATACAAAGGGACGATGACTGGACCCCATAGGGCAATAGAATCCTGACTCAGGATCTCTGCAGTAACCAGCCGGGGAAGCCAAACCACATCCTGTGCATCAATAAGCCTAAGACTGTCTGCACTTGATCAGTGACCACCAGCTTCCCTAGGATTTGCCCCCACCTTCACCTCAGGACCAATCAGAGAAAGTCAGAGATTCACCCCAAACCAATCTCATGAAAAGCCCTACTTCTAGTTAGCGTCCTCATCTCAATGACCTTTTCTAACTTCACAGCTTTCCAATTCCCTACCTGTCTTAGAGTCCCTGGCAAATGCAAGCGAGACTAACGTCTTAGTCATTTGGGATTGCTATCACAAAGTACCATAGACTGGGTGGCTTAAAACAAAAAACATTTTTTTTTTTTTTTTTTTTTTTGTGGTACGCGGGCCTCTCCCTGTTGTGGCCTCTCCCGTTGCAAAGCACAGGCTCCGGATGCGCAGGCTCAGTGGCCACGGCTCACGGGCCCAGCCGCTCCGCGGCACGTGGGATCCTCCCGGACCGGGGCACGAACCCGCGTCCCCTGCATTGGCAGGCGGACTCTCAACCACTGCGCCACCAGGGAAGCCCAAAACAACAAACATTTATTTCTCACAGTTCTGGAGGCTGGAAGTCCAACTGAGGTGAGAAGCATGGTCAGGTTGTAGTGAGGGGCCTCATCCGGGTTGCAAACTCCTGACTTCTGGTTCTATCCTGACATGGTGAAAAGAAAGGCAGATAGCTCTCTGAACCTCTCATATAAGGGCACTGATCCCGTTCAGGAAGACTCCACCCTCGTGACCTAATCACCTGCAAAGACTCCACCTCCAAACACCATGACATTGGAATTAGGTTTCAACATATGAATGCTGAGGGAACAGAACCATTCAGCCTGTAACAGGGGGCCGTAGCAAGCTCTGAATAAATAGCCTCTGTTCTCATTTGGGTGCTCTCTGTTTGTTCCAACAAAACTAAATATTCAACATTACATACTAAAATACAGCTGAGAACTGTTGCATTTTGTTTTTCTGTATTTTAAAATTTTGTACATAAAATGCACCTGCATATTAAAAAAATGAAATTGTTTTAAATGAAGAACATACACAATATACATTTTTTTGAAGTTTTGATTTCCATGAGAACAAACCAAGGTAAAGTTCACCATGCCCCTGCAGCTGCCATCAGTGAGAAGAGCTTTGCTATGAGTCAGTCCAGTGTTAGTGTTTGAGGAATATTTCAAGCAGAACAAGGAAACTGCACTACATAGGAATCAAGAGAGGGGTTGCCAGAAACAGTGTCCAATCAAAAGGCAAATTTAGAGAAAATAGAAAAGAGGTTTAGTTCAGAGGCACAATGATGTGAAATTATGACAATCAGAAGAGTACCTTAAAAGTGTTCCCATCCACATTCAGTTATCCAAAGATTATCCTTAATAAGTTAGACTATGATCTGATCTGTTTTTCTGACTGGATTATTGAAACATGGTTTCAGTGAGTAAAGCCTACATTAACAATTCAACCAGATTCCAGTAAACCACCTCACCTCATACAATTTCTATCATTGCCTTACACTATTTGATTGCAGGGTACCTTTCTTTCAAAGCAAGCAGTATATTTACATTGTTTACATAAAACCCATGTTGTGGAGTCACCCAATGTCCATTTTATTCATCTATTCTAGTATATACTCAATATAGTCACATATGTTCATATATATATCTTTATTTATACTTAATCTATTTTCTTTCTAAATGTATAAAATTGTAGCTATCTTTTTTATTTATTGCACTCAAATAGACTTTCAAAACATCTTTCCCACAAATTGTATGTCTTATAAATGATTTTATTTATCTTTGACCCTGATTAATAGAGCTATGAAAAGTGTGTAAAATTACATTAGCATCTAGAAGTAAAATGGGTATAGCAATAGAAATGATTTAATTTAGGTAAGAACTAGGTGTATTATATGGCAGAATAATTGAAAAAGAATCCATGTTTATTAAAAACTACTACTCTCTAAATCACAAAAGAAACAAAAAGAGTGAGGGAAATAGATTAGTAATAGTGTAAAAATTTCTGTCAGATAATAGATTGCTATGTCTAATTTCATTTCAGAGCACATGATGTAAGATGTTCTGTTTCCAAGCAGCAGGTGACAATTATCTGAGAAGGAAACTTTCCTTTCCCACCCTTACTGTTAAGTGATAATTAATATTTTAAATCCAGATAGATACCTAAAAATATGACCTCCAATATCACTTTTCTCAAATCATGGAGCTATAAATCTTTATCATGAAAAAAATAGTGATATGTATTACTAATACTGGTGACATGCTTTTGAAAAACAGAAATACTCTCTATGATCTTTATATATAAGCCACATATACCTACTTGTCTAGTTAATATATATAAATGAAGTAGAAACTGGCATTAAGTAGAATTTAAGAGCATCTGTATTTAGTAGGGGATAAAAATTCATTTATGTTTTACTCTTTTGGTTCTCGGCTGAGAACCCCCTGTAATAAAAGACCAATTAACAGGAGAAAAACAAACAATAATTTAATATGAAATAACAGATTTGATGATAGGTCTCAACTTCTGGTGTGTAATTCTGACTACAGTAATAACATACTCTATGGCAGTTTTCCTCGGATAAGATCATCGTACAAATGAGAATAGGTAATATGCTATTCCACTTATAAGATCAATAGGGCCATACTTTTATTCTGTCAAGGTGGAAGACATTTGTCTCTACCCTTCTAAGTTCTTCTGGCTGGTCCAAACTTAAACTGATATGAGACAGTTTAGCAGGAGACAATCAAAAAAAAGTTTAATAACATGTATACCTGGGGGAGACCCAGGAAAACTGAGTAACAGGCCTAAATGGCCAAAGCTCTCAACTTAAATACCATCTTCAACTAGAGACAAAGAGGACGTTGAGGGTAGAAGCTTGGGATTTTACAGGGGAGGAAGGCAATTCACATGGAGCACCAAAGCAAATTTTGGTAACACGTGCTTGCTGGGCCAGGCAGAGACAATGGGAAGCAGTGGACTCTGACCTCCAGGCATTTCCCCCACCACATCTAGGCCATATTCTTTGCAGACATTTGGTGATAGCTCTATCCCAGGGACAGGTCCTCTATCTAAATTCTTTTGGGCAGCCAAGGAGGAAGGTCAAAGAATCTTCCTGAGTCCTTTGGGCTTTGATTTTTTCGGCTCGAAATCATTCACACACCAGAGAGACACATTTGGAGTGGCGAATTTTGCTCCCCTTCCAAAAGCAAGCATTTATTTTCCCAGGCAATGTAACCTTAAGAGTATGTTTAGTATGAGAGGCTGTTATTTCTTAGGGGATTCTCAAGAATTAACACCTTCCCTGGAATGTCACTTGACTTAGATATCGAGTTGCTTTTATAACACCCCAGTGGCTGGCTCTTCATTTATTTGAATGTAAAGCAATGGTAATGTAGCCCCAGGGATCCATAGAGAATAGTGCAATATTTCTCGCATTTCCATGTGCATACAGATCAACTGGCGATCTTGTTAAAATGCAGATGCTGATTAGGGGACCTGAAATTCCAAATATTTAAACAAACTCCTCAGTGATCTCTGTCTTGCTTCCAGCAGCAAAATCATCCAACCCCTAAGCAATGCTTTGTTTTCATCACCAGTTAACTGCACATTGTTACCAGCTTTGCACGCCTGTGTCCTATCCTTTCTTCTGGGGCCCTTCTGGCCGCCTCAGTGCCTCTTGCTGAGATGTCGTTGCCTTTCACACCACTGTGAGGAATCATTCCTGCTTCTTTCCTTCTTCTTCTCCAGGTAGAGATACAAGGACGGAGAGAGATGTGTGTCTAATAAGGATCCTTTTTCTTTCCATTCTTGCTTCCTCTCTACTTCTATCTTCCCACCGTCTTTGACGCATCCTTTTCCACCTTCTCCCGCTCTTCCTGCTCCTTCTATTTTATCTTTTCTTCTCATTTCTCCCCTTTTGTTCTCCTTTTTGTACCCCCTCCAATCATAGGTTTTGAGAAACGGGATACTGCCTGCCATAGCAGTAAACAAAGGATGTCACAGTCATCAGCCATTGCAGCCCCCTCCTGGTGAGCTGGTGAGCCCTGAGGGAGCTCAGGAAGGACACGAAGCATACCTGCCACCTAGCAGTCAGCCTTCAGACGGCAACCACTCCCTACAATGAGCCCTGGGGAAACTCAGGGTGTGAAAACACTGGATACTGGCCCCAGAGAGCTGAGGTGCATATCAAAGGAATGATTTCAGTGAGGCCAGACTCTAGCATCTTCCCATACATAGAAAAGCACTAAATTCCTTAACCTGAGATTTCTGGTTTTCTTTAATTAACAGTAATCTTTTGTTCCTACTACCTGCCCTTTGTTGCAAAATTTCTATATATCCTAGCTTCCCCCTCGCCTCCACGGAGCAGTTCTCTCAGGGTTACTTGAGATGCTGCCTCCTGGTCTTGAAGTCCTAAAAATTTCCACCGAATAAAACATAACTCTCAACTTTTCGGTTGTGAATATTTTTTTTAGTCAACAGTTTCATCCTTTTCTTTCTTGTTTTCCCTTATTTTCTCCTTCTTCTTCTTTCCTCCTCCTCTCATCCTCCCTCCTACGTCAAGACAGCTGCCTCTCCCAGGAACTGAGTTGACTCAACACTTGCCTCCGTGGTAGTCTGTATATGTACGTGCAAAGTTTTGACACTCACACACACTCACACACACCAGCTCAACTCTCACTGTAACCCTACCTGAGAAGATGGTGTAACATCCCCAAAAGATCATTTATAATTTTATCCATCTAGCTGAGATAACTACTGATAGATTAATCTTTATTCTGAATTGCCAACTTTGAATTTCTTTGAATTTTTGTGTGTGCAAATTGAAAACCTATTTTTATTTAAAAATTTTTTTTATTGGAGTGTAGTTGCTTTACAATGTTATGTTAGTTTCTGCTGTACAGCAAAGTGAATCAGCCACATGTATACATATATCCCCTCTTTTTTGGATTTCTTTCCCATTTAGGTCACCACAGAGCATTGAGTAGAGTTCCCCGTGCTATACAGCAGGTTCTCATTAAAGTTATCTATTTTATACACAGTAGTGTATATATGTCAATCCCAATTTCCCAATCTATCCGCCCCCCGCTCCCCCGGTGTCCATACGTTTGTTCTCTACGCCTGTGTCTCCATTTCTGCTTTGCAAATAGGTTCATCTGTACCATTTTTCTAG
This sequence comes from Kogia breviceps, assembly GCF_026419965.1. Lineage (NCBI taxonomy): Eukaryota > Metazoa > Chordata > Mammalia > Artiodactyla > Physeteridae > Kogia > Kogia breviceps. The sequence continues at coordinate 5,661,380 of NC_081324.1, read as the reverse complement.
GTTCCACATATGTACGTTAATATACGATATTTGTTTTTCTCCTTCTGACTTACTTCATTCTGTATGACAGTCTCTAGGTCCATTCAAGTCTCTACAAATGACCCAATTTTGTTCATTTTTAGGGCTGAGTATATTCCATTGTATATATGTACCACATCTTTATCCATTCCTCTGTCGATAGACATTTAGGTTGCTTCCATGTCCTAGCTATCCTCTTGCACTGTTGGTGGGAATGTAAATTGATGCATTTACATTCCCACCAACAGTATGGAGGTTTCCTTAAAAAACTAAATCTAGAACTACCATGTGACCCAGCAATCCCACTCCTGGGCATATACCCTGAGAAAACCATAGTTCGAAAGACACATGCACTCCGGTGTTCATTGCAGCTCTATTTACAATTGCTTTGTATTAATCTGAGATTTGCTTTCTGTTGTGTCCTTCATGCGTAGGCTATAGGGGACTGTTTTAACCTCGCCCGTTCCATTAATAAAGTATGTTTTCAGGGTAAACACCATAGCTGGTGGTTTTAAAAAAAAAATAGATTATGTCCTTAGCAATGAGAGTTTATAAAAAGTATCTGCCAGGGGTACTTAAGTCCTGCGCCTATTATATTTGTTCTTTAATTTTCCTTGCTTGCTTGCCTCTGAGAGCTGCCTGATATGTTCTCACTATTCACCTTTCCATACCTTTTCTTTTTTTTAATTTTTATTTATTTATTTATTTATTTTACATTGTTTTTAACATCTTTATTGGAGTATAATTGCTTTACAATGGTGTGTTAGTTTCTGCTTTACAACAGAGTGAATCAGTTATACGTATACATATGTCCCCATATCTCTTCCCTCTTGCGTCTCCCTCCCTCCCACCCTCCCTATCCCACCCCTCTAGGTGGTCACAGAGCACCGAGCTGATCTCCCTGTGCTATGCGGCTGCTTCCCACTAGCTATCTATTTTACATTTGGTAGTGTGTGTCCATACCTTTTCTGAGGTTCCCTTTCCCATTTACTATTCTGTTCGTTTACACCATTCTCTCCTGGCCACGCCTCTTGCACCTGTAGCTTTCATCTCAAGTAAGCCCTAGAACGTGCTCACGGGAAAGCATGCTTAAACTCTGACCCACTATATGTTTTTTCAATAACAGTGGGAACTGCAGGCTTCTGGCGGCAACAGAGGCAATGAAAGCAACAGTGTGGCTGGTCGTGTTTAGTTTGCATTTTATTAATGTTCACGCACAGGGCTGTTCTGTTTTTTTCCCATCATTTCTTCACTAATGATAGCTTTGCTGTAAGCCCTGTAACTTAAGTAACATAAAAGGTCAGAGTTGACCAGTTCTTAAACCAATTCTCAAGCAGGAATATTGAACTCAGTTTTAGGTCTAAAATGTATTAGTTCATGTATTTTTAAACTTGATTTACATTAAATTGTTTTAAAAACAGGAAATTAATTAGAATCAATCATCCTGACTTGACATCATGATAGAAATGCAAAAATTCTGATCAGTCTCTCAACTGGTAATAGGCATTTGCATTAAGCTTTATTGAATAAAGTCATCTAATAAATATTGTTCTAAATCACCTATAATTAATGGAAGAGTAACATTTATTGGATGATCAAGCAAGTCACATACATTTTTGAACAGATCATCCATGTAACAGTAAATACTTGAGCTTCTAAGGTCTAACCGAGGGAAGGAGAAAACGTTCTATGCTTTGTAGGGTAGGGAAGGAAATCTTTTTCTCTACCCGTCTAGGTTCTTTTGGCTGGTCTAATGAATTAAATTGACATAAGACAGATTAACAGGAGAAAAACAAATTTAAATATGGACAGGATCCCCAAAGATAGGAGACCCAAGCGTGGGCTGGGCAGCTGAGGCTTCTACAGCATCCTTAGCTAAGGAATGTTTTAGGGGCCTGGGGCTCCAGAGGGGAGGAGAGTGATTCACAGAACAGGACGATAAGAAGAGTAGAGGCCTGCTAATTAGATGTGTGCCCTGCCATGCAGATAGGTAATTCAGAAGAGAGTTACCTTTGGTGGTAGCTCTGTCTCTGGCCAAGCCCCCCTTTCTAAGTTAGTTTAGGCAGCTCAAGGGGAAGTTAAAAGCTCTTCCTGGGCTTCCCTGGTGGCGCAGTGGTTGAGGATCCGCCTGCCGATGCAGGGAACACTGGTTCGTGCCCCCGTCCGGGAGGATCCCACATGCCGCGGAGCGGCTGGGCCCGTGAGCCATGGCCGCTGAGCCTGCGCCGGAGCCTGTGCCCCGCAATGGGAGAGGCCACAGCAGTGAGAGGCCCGCCTAGCACCAAAAAAAAAGCTCTTCCTGAGTCTTTTGGGCCTTGATTATCTTCAGCTCAAAAAACCCACAGGCCAAGGCAGCCCATTTGGGGGCAGCTCATTGTGAACCCGTTCGGCTTCCTAGCTGTAGAACCAGGTGAGAAACCTTTGCTCTTTAAAATATGCCCCAAATAAGCCTCTAAAGAATAAATGTCAATGAAAAAGTCTGTTCTTTCTCATTTTTATCATTGGAAATGCATTTCCTCACACCCCAGATTGGTAAAGTTTTTCAAGTAAAATCTAGATTTCCTGTTTTTATTTTGTAAAATGGTATTGAGAGCAATTTTTTTTCTATAGCTGTGGAATTGGTAATTAAGACCCACAGGTCAAGCAATAGGTTTTGTATAATTTTTCTTCATTTTCGATCTCATTGGAGTTTTGGGTGGTTGTTTATATACTAAATGTGAAAAAACTGTGTTTGTCCATAGAATGAGGTTTTAGTCTCAGTGGATGCCAGGTGCTACAATGAATGATGTATAACCACCTGTCACCCTCCCATTTCCCAAATATTATAAAACTTTAAAAAATACTCCTACAAATTTCTAAAATTCCCCTAGGATTCAGTCCATCCTACATGAAAAATGACTCAAGTAGATGATTCCCTCATTTTTAAAGTATTTTCATTTCTTGGCCTTGGAAATACCAAACTCTTGGAATTTTCACCCTAACTCTATCTGCAATTTCCAGTCTTCTTTGCCCGTTCTCTCTCCAAACCTGTCATTCTTGAAAGCTCCCAGGATTCCGTCATAGCACTAGTCTCTTTATTTACCTCTATTTGTATACTGATATTTTCTATATATGAATCTCCAGCTTCTTTCTCTCCTTTGAGCTGGATTCCGATGACCTGCTGCCTATTGTCACATTTCAGCTTAAATGTTGACAGGCATCTTCATCTTCAGCTTAACATATACAAACAGACCTAAAAGAATTTATTTTTCCAAACCTTCTCATACTTCAGTTTCCCTCCTATCAGCAAATGTTATTAATGTTCATCTGGTTGCTTAGTCCAAAAATACTCAAAGACATTTTTCTCTTGCTGTCACACTCAGCATTCAACACACCAGCAATTCCTGCCAGGTCTGTCTTCAAAATATATTCTAAATTTCACTTCTAGATTCTTTTGAATGGAAAACTCTGCATTTTGAGCTATAATAGCTCTGCTTGTTTCTGACATAGCTTCCTGTATGGTTTATGTGTTACCAGTCTTGTTCTTGAAGATTAAAGTTTTTATGTAGAAACAAGAATAACACTTTAATCACATGAACCATGTCATGTTACTTCCTTTTTCAAAAAATGTCTAAAGGCTTCTATTCACAATCAAAATATTAAATTCCCTGACCACAGTCCATAGAGTCCTACATTATCGGCTCAGGCCCATCACTGCTTCCTCACCACTTCCCTTCTTCAGCTCTATCCATGGAAGCATTGGCACTTCTTGAAATGTGCAAAACGTGTCTGCCTCAAGATCTTTACAACTGATCGGAGGCCATTCTTCCAACAGGTTGTATTAGAGTTCCGGTGTCATGCAGGTCTCCAAACCACACCACCTGTTCCCGGAGTTCTCCTTACTCTTTTATGTAAAATACTATGTACTCTCACTCCATAACCCTATGTCATCTTTTTCAAAACAAAATTATTTTATTGAAGTATTGTTGATTTACAGTGTTGTGTTACTTCCTGCTGTACAGCAAAGTGATTCAATTACACATATATATACACCTTCTTTTTCATATTCTTTTCCATTAGAGTTTATCACAGGATATTGACTATAGTTCCCTGTGCTGTACAGTAAAACCTTGTCGTTTATCCCTTCTATATACAATAGTTTGCATCTGCTAATCCCAAACTCCCACCCCTTCCCTTCCCCTCTGCCCCCGCCAAGCCCCGGCAACCACAAGTCTGTTCTCTATGTTTGTGAGTCTGTTTCTGTTTTGTAGATAAGTTCATTTGTGTTACATTTTAGATTCCACATAAGTGATATCATATGGTATTTGTGTGTCATCTTTTATATTTATAAACAGACTTCCCACTACATAATATTAGAACTTATGTTTATTTAAATGTTTAGTATCCATATCCCTTTCTAGACTATAAACCATGTAAGTGATAGAGTTCTATCTGTCCTGCTCGCCATTCTCCCTCAGGCATCTAGAATATTCTCTTGTACATTATAGTCACATAGCAATAAAAGTTTCTGTACAAATAAATTCAGATATGCAAAAAGGACATTTTATTTGTAAACTTAAATTTTTGAAATAATGAAAATTGTAAAAAGAGATAGAAGATATCAAGAGAAATGGATTTCGAGTTTGAATGACCCCAGAGAAAAAATTTTGACAGTACAACCTCATTTATTGTTCAGCTTTACTCTTTCAGTGAAAAAATAAATAAGTAAAAATGTGGATAATCCCTTAGAATTTCAGCATATAAATATCAACCCAATCATAGAATGCACACACTATGGTGACCGCCCACCCCAGTAAGTCTCACCTTGTGGTTTTAGCCACTAGAATATGGCAAAGATGATGGGGAACAGTCAATCCCCTGATTAAATCAAGTTTTATCACAAAAGTGATGGGACATCTCTTGCTTGAATTAGACTACGTTATATGATATATAATGTATACATGGTATGCTACTACCATGGTTATCATACTTGAGAGGACCACATGGCAAGGGACTGAGGGTGGCCTGTAGGAGCTGTAGAAAATACGCCAGCTAAATGCCAACAACAACAACAAAAAAGAGGACCTCAGTTCTACAGCTGCAAGGGACTGAATTCTGCCTACATCCCCTTGAGCTTGGAAGGGCTTGTCAAACTGCAGAAAGGAACTCAGACTGGCCTACAGCTTGCATTAACCCTTGTGAGATCTGGATCAAAGCACCCAGCTAAGTCATGTCCAGACTTCTGACCTAAAAAATCTCTGTGACAATAAAGGTGTGTTATTCCAAGCTACTAAATTTGTGATTGTTATGCAGCAATATAAAACAAAAATAGCAATGTTGATAACTATATTGTAATACATTTTTTCTAATTTATTACACAGAAAAATAAGAACAACACTTTCAAATAATAAAATCTTGATTGTAAAGTGATTGGTCAGAAATGTCAAGGCCTCTACAGAGCTACTTAAGAAGCACCTGGATTAGAAATAAGATCTTTCTCTTCTTTGTTGGATTAAAAATTAGATCATAGTGTAGCCAGAGGCTTTTGTGCAAATTTATGGCAACTGAGTATTTGAACTAGTTTGTATTCCTCTATTGTTATATGTATGTTTCTTTGAGATCAGATTAGGTCAAAGGATATGTAAGGTGTTCGTTTGTCAAAATAATTTACTTTATGTTTCTTTTGCGGGAATGAAAATAAAAGCTGACTGAATTTTTCAAATAGTTGTACTGCAATTTTAGACATCTAAATTGTTTTCTGCTTCAGGCAGTGACAACCAAGTTACACTTTGGAGTTTGAAGAATATCTGAGAAAGGACTTTTGCATTATATTCTGGTTTTGCTTCTAATTGATCTTGAAAGTTATCAATGCAACTGCAGTATTTGCAGGCACCCATGCATTGTTAGAGTGGTGAATTTGTCCTAGGCTGTGGTATACATTTCTGCCATTGTGTGATCTTTAGGTTTCCTGGGACATTTCTTTAGAAACCCACTGAAATCTTCTGACTTATTATGTATTAAGTATATAATAGTATCTACCTATCTATCTACGTATATGACAGAAAAATTCAGTGAACACCATATTTACAAGGACAGTATGGGATGCTTCTTAATTAAAAACACCAATGCCATGGTCTTCCCTGGTGGCGCAGTGGTTGAGAGCCCGCCTGCCGATTCAGGGCACACGGGTTCGTGCCCCGGTCCGGGCGGATCCCACGTGCCGCGGAGCGGCTGGGCCCGTGAGCCATGGCCGCTGAGCCTGCGCGTCCGGAGCCTGTGCTCCGCAACGGGAGAGGCCACAACGGTGAGAGGCCTGCGTATCGCAAACAAACAAACAAACAAACCCCACCAATTCCATAGCGTTATTAAAACACTGGAATAAGATAAAAAATCTACAGTCATTTTCAAAGCTCAGGCCAAAGATAATTATTGCAAATGAGAAAATGTAACTTGAACTCCACGACAGTCAAGGCAGTAAGATGGAAACGATGAGTTGCATATCCCCATTTTTAATAAAAGAAGGCATAGTATTTATTTTATCAGGTGTAAGACTCATAGTTTTTTAAAGAAAAAATGCTATTAAACGTAAGAACTTTTAATAGTAAAACTGACGTTAGTATTTTTATGCTTCGTTATATCATTTTATTTCTAAAACTGTACAACAATAGGGAAACACTGGAAAGTATCCACTTTCATGTATTTTGCAATCATTTCTTTCAATAACATATATGAAGCCTTTTCTATGTTTGTTGTGGGTCTGGGAATATTGTTGAAGGAAACTGACATTGTTCTAGGTAGAGTCATGTCTCTTTCATAACATGTAAGTTATGTGACTCACCATTTCCGACTGAGTGCTGGACTTTGTGGATAGAACAGTGATGACTGAGGTGAAGAGTGGCGTAGGGTGCCTTTTCCTCGGTGTGGCTCCTGGGGTGGGAGTGAGAGCCAATGTGGGCAGCAGTTAGGCTGGTTTGGGGCTTGTTGTTGTTATGGTACCTTCAGCAAACCTTGGTTTCAAATTCCTCTATTTTATCTTATACTTGGAACAAAGACTGGTGAGAAAAATCTATTTTACTCTATATTTCTGTTCCTGACTTCCCTGTATACCTGTACACTACATGTGGTTTCTTCTACTCTTTTATTCCATTATATGACAAACTGCAATTGCTCCCTGACCAGTGTTTGCACACTTGATGGGAAAGGCTAGCTTGCTCTGTATTATAATCTGGTGTCAATGTTATGTGGGCTCCTACATGCCTGGTTCTCTGTGGTGCAGAGAGCAGCTTTCTTGGTTATCCTTTCCTTTCTATCTGAAACAACCAGCTATGTCTTGTATGTTTGGTGAATCTTGAAGGGGGAGGATGCCCTGCCCCTCCCCTCTTGGTGGGAACACTATAATGTAGGATAACTCATCATTGTAGAATAAATAGGGACTCGACTTTCTCTTCTCCAGTGGTGGAAGGTGTTTTCTGTTTTGTTTTGTTTTGTTTTTTCCCCCAGCCATAATGGGTCTTCACCTGTGCCCTGGGGATGGTGGAGTTGCTGCCCTCTCCCCAGTGGCTTAAGGCATTTCTGCTGTTAGGGAGAAGGTTCTGGGGAAGGGAGTTGTGATTGGCAGTTGACGCCTGCTCCTTCTATGCTCTGCCTCAGATGATCCAGTGTTCATGCTCCATCTTGCCTCGAAGTGGGCCTCTCTTTCTTTATCTATCCAGCTAATTGGTTACATTGTAACCTCAGTACTCTACTGGGTTCAAGAAAAGTTATTATTTTATAGTTTATCGGCTTTTTTTTGGAGTCAAGGTAGGAGCAATGTATTTTCCAACCTTTAGTGTACTGGGTGAAGGTACACACCAAAACACATTTTCAACACCAGAGAAGTGTCCAGAGAATAGAACGGTGGTTTCCAGTGGCTGGGGGGAGGGGGAAAAGGGAAGCTGCTGTTTACGAGGTGTAACGTTTCCATTATGCAAACTGAGTAAGTTCTAGAGACCTGCTGGGCAACATAGTATCTTTAATTAACCATACTGTATTGTGTGTTTAAATATTTGGTAAGAGAGTAGATCTCGTGTTAAGTGTTCTTCCCACAATTAAAAATAAATGAAGGAAAACAAAAAGTAGACCTCTACAGTTAAAATCAGTTGTTTTCCACAAAATTCTTCTTGGACTCTATTCTAAATACTTCTTGACAATGGATTAGCTTTTTGCCAGGAAACCCATTGTGGTTTTGTAAATAATTCTTCATATAAGTCACAACATCTTTTCCAATAAGCAGTGGAAGGATCTCATCTGGAGGTCAAGAAATGTTCAACATGTGAAAAGTGATAGTAGATATTTTCACTAACCCTCTCATTTAATTGACAACATAATGCCTTGAGGTAAGATTTTGTTTGGACCACCGTTTGCCAATAAAGAAATTAGGGCAAAAGAAAGTGAAAATATCCTGTTCGAGGTCACAGCATTATAAAGATGGAAAGCTAGGATTCAGAGTTGGAATTTGTGCTCATAGCCATCATATTTTACTTCATCCCTGTCCTACCAGTGATTTCAAGACAATCTAAGTAAGCTAAGAAGCGCAACACTCCCACCCATTTTCTCATGTATTTTTACTTAAGAAATGGAAAGAAATTTGAAAATAGATTTCCCCAGCTGAAGCTCCAATTAACTACTAAGAAGAGGAAATCCTAAGAGGCTATGATGAGACTTGAAATTCAAAGGCTGATGCTGTCTCCTAAAGTATGCATAAGTTTTTGGTAATTTTATAGTCTAAATTTGGAAGCTTAGCACTTAGACTGTCAGCTTTGGCTTCTAATTAAATGATAATAGGATATATATATATATATATATATATATATATATATATATATATATATATATATATATACCATGACATGGGACTTAGGAGATATAGAAGAAGTTGCTTCCAATATCAGATTAGATATCAGCTGTATAACAGAACGAAAAAAAAAATTTCATTTTCTTTTTTTTTTTTTGCTGTAATAGTCTGAGAATAAAATATTGAAAGGAAGAAAGATTTCTTAATGTAAAGGAATGCATTATAACTGTTACTGTAGGCTAAGTTAAGAAGTCCATAAGCTAATTGCTATATATAGATTCATCCCAAGCCAGCATCTGAAAGTTTGAAATAAATATTTAATTTAGAAGTTTGATTTGAAATGTAATGAAAGGCATTTAATATAAATATATACATAATGTATAATGTATAACCTGTATTAAAAACCTCTGTATTTTGTAGTAAAAGTAAGCAAACATTTTTGCATCTTAAAGGTTTATAACAATTAGGTCAACGTATTTTGCTGGTATATGCATAGCCACACAAAGTCAAGTGAGAAGGCTAATGCAGGCTATGTTTGAAAAGGGCGCATAAATCATATGGTCTAAGTAAATTATTTTAGAAGAGAAAGAATTAATCACAAAATCAGCAACTGCTATCTCATACAAATTTGAGTGCATATTAATTCACTGGAGAAGCTTATAATCCTAGATGACTGACATGCTTTTAGGAACAGATGGTATGTCACACCGTGGGGGTGGAGGGTTGCTGAGAGAACGTTAGGAAGATAAGGCAGATGAATACACGGCTCCTCAGAGAAGAGGGATGTGTCTCTGTCTGGTTTTTGTTTGTATATGTCCTTTGCAAATCCTTAGTAAAGACTGTTTTGGTATAAGATCTGTGTTTCATATGGATTTTCTTTGACAAGTTGATCCATGTGATAATGTACTTATTGATTCCTTGTTAAGAAGAAAGAAAGAAGAGAGAAAGAAAGAAAGAAAGAAAGAGAAAGGAAAGAAAGAGAGAAAAAGAAAGAAAATGAAAGAAAGGAAGACCGTAATTATTATAGATCCGTTTTGACAGAATATATTCCCAGCATCTTATCTTCTTGATAAACTATACATAAGCCATCCTTGAAATCTCAGGAAAAAAATGTTATTTAATTCTGTATGTACCTGTATCATAACTAGTAGTCATAGTTAAGAATAAATGAATTATTATCTTAGAGGTGATTTGCCATGTTTTATGTTTATTGTTAAAACACGCAGTAAAATGATTTGCTGTATATATAATAAACATTTGCACAATAAGTGAACACCTCAATATTTTGCACTTAAATAAATTATTTTGTTTATGATTAAATTAGGAGAGTCTTATCTACATGTTGGATCACATTATTATTCACATTCCATATGAGGAGACGTTTAGAGAGAGCCACGAACAGATCCCTTCCAACCCTAGATAAAAATTAGAAGTCAATGTTTTCTTTCTGAAATGATGAAAAGGATTGTTTGAGGTAAATGCAGTGGTCAAAAGATGTCTGAAATTTTGTAGCCAGGGTAATGGACTATAAACTTTTAATCAAGAGAAGTTAAGGAGCTGAAGTGTTAATAAGGGAGACATAATTAATTTCTTTTTAAATCCGTTGAGTTGGAGTTTCCTAAAAAAACACGAGTGGAGATGTCCAGTGATCAACTCGAAATATTGTAGAACCTAGGAATGTAGATATGTATAAATTTCTTCAATGAAAAGGTGGCATGAAACTAAATATTTGAATAACTCATGCCATGATTTAGAATGATATCAAAGAGAAAATATATGTTGCATAATAAAAGAAAAAGAAGTCATAAGAATGTAAATATATAAGTAAAGAAAAAAGTTCAGTAAATGTTATAGATAAAATATGGTCCACATACTTGAAGAACAATATTAAAAAAAGTTTCACAGAAACGTCTTAAGATTCAGAAAACAGAAACAGTACAAACTTTTAATACCAGTGAATAAATTGTAGATTTGAAGCCTGTCTGGATTCAGTTATTCACTGATAACCTTTCCCATCAATGGTCCACAGTGCGGTGAAGACACACAATGGGAAACTGCAGTAGGTAAAAATGTGGAGGAAGAAGATGAGCAGTGAAGACAACATGGGCTATATAATAGGAAATACTTGAGAATAATTCTCAGCTGAGTAGAAAATAAAATGAGAGTTTCTGAGACTCTAGATCTGTAGGCATTTTATTAGGTATCAGAAAGAGTTATAAAAGCTCAGCGATTAAAAGAGAATAGTTTTAGCAGTCTAACAGAAATATGGAACAGAAAAGGAGTCCATAAATACAAGCAAACCTTTAATTCAGTGTGCAATCAAGGTGGCATGTCAAATCAATGTAGAAAAGATGTCTCTTCAATACATGACAGTAACACAACTTGATAAGCATCTTGGTAAAAATAAATATGGAACCATACCTCACACCATAGAACAAGAACAATTACAAAGGAAACAAACATTTCATTTCAATGGAAAATTTAAAAAGTGAAAGAACAGGAAGAAAACAAGTTAGAATTCTTTTTTTTTTTTTTTTTATGTGTGAAGGCTTTTCTGTCAGGGAATACTGAAGTGTTACTAGTTTGTCTATCAGAAATTAGAAAAAAAAAAGATAATTCCAGTAAACACACACACACACACACACACACACACACACACACACACACACACACTATAAACAAAGGGGAAATCAAAATAAAAATCTGGGAAAATATTTACAACTATTATCAAATCACATTTCTTCTGTGGAAGAGGCTCCTTGAAATTAATACCAAAAAGGCCTAAAATGACATTTAAAAAATGACAAATATACCCAACACACACAGATTTTAATTAAACACATGAAAAATGTGTAAACTCATTTAAGTAAGAAATACCCAAGTTGAAATTCCATGGAAATACTATCAAAATCTTTGCATACACTTTAGGTTGGTAAAACCTAACATAAGCAGGAATTTATCTGCATTAAAGCTGAACTTGAACAAAGTGGGGGTTAGAGGTGCCAACCCCCTCGCAGTCAAAAATCCTGTATAACTTTCAGCTCCTCCAAAACTTAACTAGTAATAGCCTACTGTTGACCTGAAACCTTATCAATAACATAAATAGTCAATTATATTGTGTATGTTAAATGTATATGTTATGTGTATATTATATGTGTTAATCTAGAAAAAAAGCATATTAAGAAAATCATAAGAAAGATAAAATACATTTATAGTACTTTACGTTTATGTCATCTGCTTACAAGGTAAATCATCTGTCTGTCATTACCTACATCAATATTGTCTTATATGATACAAAACACTAGATGTTTTACGTATTACTAACAGTAGACATCAAAAATAAAAAGGTAGCACCAGAGGGCAGACAGCAGAAGGAAGAAGAACTACAGTCCTGCAGCCTGTGGAACAAAAACCACATTCACAGAAAGATAGATGAGATGAAAAGGCAGAGGGCTATGTACCAGATGAAGGAACAAGATAAAACCCCAGAAAAACAGCTAAATGAAGTGGAGATGGGCAACCTTCCAGAAAAAGAATTCAGAATAATGATAGTGAAGATGATCCAGGACCTCGGAAAAAGAATGGAGGCAAAGATTGAGAAGATGCAAGAAATGTTTAACAAAGATCTAGAAGAATTAAAGAGCAAACAAACAGAGATGAACAATACAATAACTAAAATGAAAACTACACTAGAAGGAATCAATAGCATAATAACTGAGGCAGAAGAACAGATAAGTGACCTGGAAGACAGAATGGTGGAATTCACTGCTGTGGAACAGAATAAAGAAAAAAGAATGAAAAGAAATGAAGACAGCCTAGGAGACCTCTGGGACAACGTTAAACACAACAACATTCGCATTATAGGGGTCCCAGAGGGAGAAGAGAGAGAGAGAAAGGACCCGAGAAAATACTTGAAGAGATTATAGTTGAAAACTTCCCTAACACAGAAAAGGAAATAGCCACCCAACTCCAGGAAGCACAGGGAGTCCCATACAGGATAAACCCAAGGAGAAACACACCAAGACACATAATAATCAAATTGGCAAAAGATAAAAACAAAGAAAAATTATTGAAAGCAGCAAGAGAAAAATGACAACATACAAGGGAACTCCCATAAGGTTAACAGCTGATTTCTCAGCAGAAACTTTGTAAGCCAGAAGGGAGTGGCATGATATACATGAAGTGATGAAAGGGAAGAACCTACAACCAAGATTATCCACCCGGCAAGGATCTCATTCAGATTCGATGGAGAAATCAAAAGCTTTACAGACAAGCAAAAGGTAAGAGAAGTCAGCACCAATAAAGCAGCTCTACAAAAAATGCTACCAGAATTTCTCTAAGTGGGAACACAAGAGGAGAAAAGGACCTACAAAAACAAACCCAAAACAATTAAGAGAATGGTCATAGGAACATACATATCCATAATTACCGTAAACGTGAATTAAATGCTCCAACCAAAAGATACTTGCTTGCTAAATGGATACAAAAACAAGACCCATATATATGTTGTCTGCAAGAGACCAACTTCAGACTTAGGGACACATATAGACTGAAAGTGAGGGGGTGGAAAAAGATGCCCGTGAGCCATGGCCGCTGGGCCTGCACGTCCGGAGCCTGTGCTCCGCAACGGGAGAGGCCACAACAGTAAGAGGCCCATGTTCTGCATAAAAAAATATATATATGTATTGAACAGGAGAAATTTTTTCAGATACTTTTAGTTTTCTTAAAAAGGCTCTTTGATAAAGTTAATGAATCACTGCAAATTTCCCCTGAATTCATGGCGTAAGTCATATTCACCATATTCAAATTGCTTTTTATTCCTTTGTGGAGAGGGTGCTCTGTAAAACTAGTTTTCCTTACTGTGCTTTGTTTTTCTACATTATTAACTTTTCATATATTTATTTATTTATTTATTTTTAACATCTTTGTTTGAGTATAATTGCTTTACAATGGTGTTGTGTTAGTTTCTGCTTTACAACAAAGTGAATCAGTTATACATATACATATGTTCCCATATCTCTTCCCTCTTGCTTTTCATATATTTAAACAGTAAGACATGACAGGCAGTGGATTCCTGGATGATTATCCTTTTTCTTCCTGCGTAAAAATAAATGAGTTTCGGTATCCCAAAGATGCAATATTTTTTACAAATGTTCAAATACCACATTGCTTTAAAAAATGGAAACCTTATGTTACAAGAAGAATGAAACCAGTTTAACATCTGAAATAATTCTCACCAAATATACCACCACACACATGACATTTGAAGTATCTTTTCTCTTTTGTATGGTAGAATCACCAGCAAATTGCATGTTCTGAGGCCATTTAGACTCTACCAATGAAAGCTTTCAATGATAGCTGCCACTTCTGAAGACTGTAACTAAATTATCATTTCCTTTGACCAGCAAATGACCTTAGCACCTAAATCCTGCTCCCAGGAAGAAGAAAAAGCCAGAAAATTCTTGTGATCACTCTGCCACAGCCATATTAAAAATGAAAGACAACAACAACAAAGAAAACATTTTGCAATGCTTTCCAAGTGAACAGAAATTTTATGTCAGTTTTTCAGTATATCTTTCCTTTTCTCTTAGTTTTAATTAATTGTAAAGTTACAGTGACATAGAGGAAGAAATATCTCTGAGGGAAATCAAGAATACTTGAACATTTTGTAAAATTTCACTCTCAGAGGATGCAGGATAAAATACTATTTTACTGTGTTTTCCCATAAAAGGAATGTAGTATCTCTTGGTAAAAAGAAATAAAAATAATAATCCAATTGTATCAATTAGAGGGGTATCATCTGCAAGGAATAGAACATCTTTCTGAAACTGGAAAATTTCATAAGAAAACTCTATTATCTTGTATGAAAACATGTCTAGAGGAAAATAGGAGACCAGATATATTACTGCACAATTCCTTTTGTGCTTCTTTCTGAGTTCTTCATTCTTCCTTTAGCTCTGCCTTCTTTTTGTGTGTCCTTGTCCTGAGATACAAGACAACTGCATGTTTCCAGGTATTAATTCCTCAGCCTAAATTCCATAGAAAATGTAGTAGACATGGGTCTCTATGATGAGGTTCATAAGGAAAAAAAAAAATTCCATGTACTGATGCAGAAGCTGAAAGGACAAGAAAAAAAATTCTAGGACCTCACTGTGTAGGCAGACTTGCCTCTCCCTGGCCAGAATTGAGATGCATGAACATTTATACACCACCTACTGGCAGGTATCTCTCTCTAGCTCCCCAAATAGCCATTTTATATATGGAGTCAAATTTATCTGTGAGATGAATATTTGAACCAATTTTTTTTTTAAGGAAAGAGAGGGAAAATATAAGTTACACAGTTCTTCAACTCTTCACAAACGATTCCTAAGCCTGTAATCTAGAATTAAAATATTTAAAACTTTCTCAAATAACCACTATTATGTGACTAGAGAGATAAAGTAAAACAAAATTAAATATTAATTTTCAGATTTCAACACTAATTAAAAATGTTATTTCCTTAATATTATATCACATATACAGTGAGTAAAGTCTGTGATGTCAGTCTCTTTAGTGTTTTATGAAAATGTGAAAAAAATCTGGATCTAAATTCAGATATCAAGCAGAAAATAATCAATACTCTTAAACTTGTGTTAAAACAAATTTAAAACAATGCCGGAATGATAAAAGTAGGTTTAGAAAAATTCCAAGCACCAGGAGAATAATGTGTAGTTAAATGATTCCTTTATACTAACAGAGTATTTCAACAAACTTATTTTGAATGCTCAAAATTTTTAAATTAATATTTAATTTAAAACCTTGCCTCATACCTCCCATTCCCATCACAATGCTTTATTTTTTCTCCACAGTACATCATAAACTTTGTCAGTTTATAGCTAATGTCAATTTTAATCCCAAACCTAAAATATAGCCTTAAATTTGCCTGCTTTGCTAACTGCTGTATATTAATACAGAGTAGACACTCAAAACTTTTTTTTAAATGAGAGACTATACTTTTTTTATTGCACAATACCTGATGAATGCTTTTGGTTTTTTTAAAAAAATCACAGACACATACACACATATATGTATGAGCATGTTTGCATTTGAATACACAATACATCATGGATATCTATCATTAACAAAATTTTATATATGGCGTATATAAAATATGTTGTATATATAGTATTAGTTTTCCCAGCTGTACACTATTTTATCCTGTGACTTCATGATAACAGATTAACTCTCTATTTACTAACAGTATTTTAGAGTTTAAGGAGGCTTCCAGTTTTGTCAGAGTAGCTACACTCAAAGACTCTCTTCTGTGAAACAAATAGTGTCACAAACATGATACTTTGTTCATAGATACCTGGCTGGAGTAAACTAAGGAAAATTTAGAATGGAGAAGAAAAAAAAAGACAAACTGAAAAAGTGAGCTAAAATCTAAAAATTGAATAGCAGGAGGTTCACCCAAGGACAGCAGTCCATAGAGTGGTAGGAATTAATTTCTTTGAACCAACCAATCAGAAGTTGAGGAACCTGAAACAGAGACCCTCACATTATGCAAAGCCTCTCAAAGGCAGCAGAGGTTGTCCCAAATTGGTAGTGAACCCTGACTCCAGGTAAAGACAGGTGGGCGTTTGGGAAGAAATCATTCATAATTTAGGACCTTAACATTCTCATAAAATTATTACAGACATTATGAATTCATAATAAAGATCAAGGAACACACGAAGTCACCTGGAGTGGAGATTAAAAGAAACAAACATTGGTTATATCACCTCTACAAGAATTAATATATTTATTAGAGACTCCAAAAGCAATTACATATTAAATGTTCATAAAATAAATGAAACAAAAGAAGCAAGCAACAAGATACTATGAAAACTAACAGCCGTGGACCACACACCTAAATGTAAAACATAAACTATAAAACTCCTAGAGGATAATATAGGAAAAAAATCTAGAGGACCTTGGGTATGGCCATGACATATTAGATATAACAACAAAGGCACGATCCATGGGAGAAATAATGGACAAGGGGACTCCATCAGAATTTTTTTAAAATCTGCTCTGCAAAAGACACTGTCAAGAGAAAAAAAGACAATACTTAAAGTCTTACTTGGATACTTAAATATTTAAATACTTGGATACTTTAAATTCAACAGTAATAAACAACCTGATTAAAAAACGGGCCAAAGACCATAACAGACACCTCACCAAAGAAGAAACACAGATGGCAAAATAAGCATATGAAAAGATGCTCCACATTATATGTTATCTGGAAATACAGTTTGAAACAACAATGAGATACCACTACAGACCTGTTAGAATGGCTAAATCCAGAACACTGTCAACACCAAATGCTGGTGAGGATATGGAGCAACAGGAACTCTAATTCATTGCTGGTGGGGATGCAAAATGGTGCAACCACCTTGGAAGAGAGCTTAGCAGTTTCTTAACAAAACCAAACATACTCTTACCATAAAACCCAGCAATTGTGCTCCTTGGTATTTACCCAGAGGAGTCGAAAACATATATCCACACAAAAACCTGCCCACAAATGTTTATAGCAGCTTTATTCATAATTGCCAAAATTTAAAAGCAACCAAAATGTCCTTTAGTAGGTGAATGGTTAACATAAACTGTAGTATAGTCAGATAATGGACTATTATTAGAGGCTAAAAAGAAATGAGCTATCAAAACATGAAAAGACATGGAGGAACCTTAAATGCAATTACTAAGTGAAAGAAGCCAATCTGAAGAGGATACAAACTGTATGATTCCAACTATAGGACGTTCTGGAAAAGGCAAAAGTATGGCGACAATAAAAATATCAGTGATTGTCAGGGATTTGTGTGCCTGTGGAGGGGGAGGATGAAGATGCAAAGCACGGAGGATTTTCAGGGAAGTAAAACTACTGTGTATGTTACCATAATGGTAGATATATGTCATTGCACCTTTGCCCAAACCCACAGAACGTTCCCCAAGAGTGAACACTCATGTAAACCACAGCCTTTGGGTGACAGTGTGTATCAGTGTAGGTCCGTCAGTTGAAACAACTGTCACCCTCTTCTGGGGAACCTTGATAATGTTGACAATAATTAATGTGAAGCCAGAAGCTATGTGGGAAATCTCTGAACTTTTCTCTACATTTTGCTGTGAATATAAAGCTGTTCAAAAAAATAAAGTCAAAAATCGAAAATGTAAGTGAACAGCATGTAAGAAAAATTTAGAACTTCAAATTTAAAACTGAATGGAGAGGTGAAACAGAAGATTAGGAAAAACTGAGTGGAAAATTAGTGAATTAGAAAATAGAGTCAAATAAATTACATAAAGTAACTCACAAAGAGAAATGACATAAACAAAAAGAATCAAAGAAAACCTTAAGAGGCAGGGAGAAGTTTTAAGGTATTTCTAATCAGAAGCCAAGGAGAACAGAAGAAAGCAGATAGCGGGTTGATAATGCTTGAATTAACAAGAGCTAAGAAGTGTCTTAAAGTGAAGAAAGTTGAGGATTAGCTAAAGGAGAACAAATTATACCAAGCAGGTTTAAACAAAGAAGCCCACTACTTATATCTCCTGTATATAACATATATTTAATAATAAGTATATTACATAAAATAAATAACAAATACCTATAATTTAATTTATTATTTAAATTAATAATAAAATGAAAAAATTACAAAACATGTTTCATAGTGGTAAACATATTAATTACAATGATAATTAAATTGATTTTATAATATATAATAATACAAATAGTAACACTAAATAAATGCAGTTATTGTAACGATAGGTAGTATTTTTCAGCGTATGGTTGACCAGACACACTGTGTTAAGCTCCCAACATACATTGTCTCTCCTTTTTTCTCATGATCTTATCTTAGAAAGCATTTTCCTTAATGTCCCATTGTCATATAGATACCAAGTTTCATCTGCTATCCAATCTCAGAGTCTGTGTCCACTAATTACCTTTTTTTTTCCAGTACTTTCTTTTTTTGCGGGGTTTATTTTAAATGATGCTATATCTAACAGTTTTCAGATTATAGAGATATATTTAAATGAACATCATTCCATTTTTGTTACTACATTTTTTTCCAAATCATGCAACTTTTGAAATATCTTCAGGTTTTAAAAATATTTACTTGGAAATAGTTCCTGTTTTCTTGAATAAATTTTGTGAACTATATCTAGCATATATATATATATATATGATATATCTTCACAACTAGTGAAAAAGATACACAACTAGTGATAAAGATACACAACTAGTCTTGTTTTTTCAGAAGCCCTTGAGTCACCCTCTTCAAACAGTGCATGGGGCCAGAGATCCATAGAGAAGTTTCTCTACACTCAGAATCCTCCCTCAAATTAATCCAAATTTTACTGCAGTATATATGATGAATGATATCTTGATATGTGATTGGGATCTATATTTCATTTTAATCATATGTAGATTTTTCTTAATAGGTTAACTGTTGTCTTCCTGTGGTTTCAAAGGAAGAGTAAGCTATTTTTAACTTCTGCAGATTTTTAAAAAGTGAATATTGTTACTTCAGATCAATACAATTGATGGCCTAGTAAAAAAAAGCAAATCTAAAAAAAAAAAAAAGAAACCCTACTCAATTCATTTGCCACTACTAAAGAGAAAGGTAAGCATTTTAGTACAATGCTAATTTTCTGTCCTACCTTCTCCTATGTTTCACCTATGTTTTAGCATAACCATCTGTTTTACAACCCATTTGAGTCCACATGACACCTATTACTTAGATTTATAAGACAGGTAATATTTAGCCAAATTAGCAATCAGAATGCCTGAATGTTTTAACATCATTTATAATTAACTTCCGGTATAATAACAAATAGGAACAGCAGCTGCAACAAAACTCCGATTAGGTAGTCAAAGTGGGAATAATTCACATTTATGGAAGGCCCCAAACTCATCTTCAAGACACGTAATAACATCTCGATAATAACTCAACCAGGCCACTGGGCACGAACATCCTGGTGTTTATTTAGTTCAGGTGGAGAATCCTTCCAAAAAATGAGCCTCATGACTCATCAACCCCAATAATTCTCGGAACATGAGGATGAGATCTAAACCTAAGTTGTATTTATCCCTAGACTGAATCCAGAGTTCACGGCTCCAACTTTATGTAATCAACTGTGGCTCTGAATCCTTTCTAGTCACACATACCCCCCCAGCCCCATATTTCTAGATCATTGAATAATGATCTAAAATCCTCTCCTTAAAAAATCAAAACAAAACAAAGTTGCATTTACTCTCAACAGCACTGTATAGCTATCTAAACTAAAATCCTCCCTTCACAGATGAGGAAACTGAACCCAGAAATGAAGATATTTCCTTATGAGTTTACCCAGAACTAGTAGGAGAGCTAGGAATAATCCATCAGCTGTGATGCTTTTTATTATTCACGCTTGGTTTTCAGTCATAACTTCCAACTTTTTAAAAACAATAAATCTTTGGAACATAAAATCCAAACTTTTTATTAAAAAGGGGGCAAGTTCTTTCAGTGTTGCAAGTAACAAAAAACAGTAGTGCTATTAATATTAATGACAGTAATATTAGTGCAGTAATTAAAATTTATTTTGCATTTACTTTTTTAAAAAGTTATTTTATTTTTTTAAGTTTATTTTTGTGTGTGTGGTACGCAGGCCTCTCACTGTCGTGGCCTCTCCCATTGTGGAGCACAGGCTCCGGACACGCAGGCTCAGCGGCCATGGCTCACGGGCCCAGCCGCTCCGCGGCACGTGGGATCTTCCCGGACCGGGACACGAACCCGTGTCCTCTGCATCGGCAGGCGGACTCTCAACCACTGCGCCACCGGGGAAGCCCTGCATTTACTTTTGACAAGGCATTTTAATAAACATTGAATGCAGCCTTTCATCTTGATGACAACCTTTAGATTGATATTCTTCTTTCATTTTCATTCACAAGTAACAAAATATTGCAGTCATTAAAAAAAACATGTCTATATTCACTGTCTGAAATTGGAAGAACAAATCAGGGTCTTTTGGAGGAACGCAAACCATGCATTCAAACATATTTTCTTTTCAAACTGCCTTGGGCCGGGCTGCTTTTGAGGGCTGTGAGGACAAATTCAGTAGCTGAATGGTTGGGAGAGTAATGACCATACTAGTTACAGTGTTTTTAATACCCTGTCTATTTTCCCTTCACCTGCTCATTCAGGTAGGAGAAGTTGTCTCTGATACTACTTGGTTCTGATAAAACCGTCAGTCACAGTGATGGATGTTACCATTATGACTCTTTTGAATAAAAGTGACAAAGATGTACCTAAAACCAATAAACAGGGTAACATTAATTTAGGTTAAAAAAAATCAAAGTTAGGAAGGCTTTAGGTATAGGTACACTGAGCTTCAAAATATATACTCAGGAACAGTAATTTTTCCTCCTCCCTTTAAGTGTTGGTTTTATTCTTAATCTGAACTCAGTGGCGCATTGTTGCCACAGATGTACTTTGTAACATAATCCCAGCTTCGTGTCTAGTGGGGAAACACACTTGTTTTGCTCTCAGAAGTTGCATTCTGTCTGATTGACTCCTGGCTTCACCTGCTGCATCCTAAACTATTTAGAGTGATCAAGAATGTGGAATCCAGAAAATAATTTATACCAGTGAAGGGTTGGCCCCTGAAACTTCAGTTGGGTACGTCACATCCAGTGCACACTGCCTGACAGTGTGAGTGGGGTGTTGGCTTAAACTTAACGAGGGGAGGTATTATTTTCCTAAAAGAAGTTCACATCCCCTGGAGAAATCATCATAACAACAGCAATAGTGTACTAATAGCTCATGCAGATGGAGTGCTTGCTGTGTACTAGGCACTGACACAAGAAGTTTACATACAATAACTGTGTAATTCAAATCTACCAGATTTTTTTTTTTTTTTTACCCACGCTGCGTGGCTTGCAGAGATCTTAGTTCCCCGACCAGGGATCTAACCTGGCAGTGAAAGCGCCAAGTCCTAACCCCTGGGACACCAGGGAACTCCCTAGATAGTTTATTATTTGGCCTCTTCACCATTGTATCTGTTGAGACATAGGAAACACGAGTAGCTTGCTCTAGATGGACCATCTAACGTAAGCTAGATTTGGGCTTCAACTTTATATTGCCTATTTGAAGGCTTTATACCTAACCGCAATGGTAAATGGCCTGTCTGCAGTGGACAATCACACATTCTCAGGGATGAAAGATGCAACAAACAAACTAGTAAACTAAGTACACGACTAAATAAGTAAATTTAAAAAAACACAAGAAATCAGTAAATACATAAAATATTTGAAGAGGATAAGTAACTTCCAATTGAATAATTTACATCAAATCTGAAAAGAAAATGATACTCAAAATATAAATTTCAAAAATAAAAACAGTAACATCAATACAATCTTGAAAAAAGGAAATGATGTAGAACTTCTTACCAGACAGTAACTTATTAGAAAGCTATAGACTTTAATATAATCTGATAATGACAGAGTTTGGAAAAATAGTCCAGTGAAACAGAATAGTTAATACAGAATATCCCTTATAATGACATGCCTTTTTACTGCAGTCGGAGAGTATGTAGTCATTTTTACAAATGCTTCTAGTTCAACTGGTTTTACATATGGACAAATAAATCCATCTTGACTCCTACCTCACACCTTACAAAAGGATTGCAAGTGGAGTGTAAATCTAAATTTAAAAAAATAAAAATAAAAATTTTAGAAGATAATGAGGAAAATATCTTTTTGTCGTATATCATTTAATTTCAATAATATTTTGTGGTTTGCTTTTCCGCCCTCTTTCTTCTACTCACTGGATAATTTCAGTTGCACTATCTTCAATTGTACTGATTTCCTTCCACATGCTCAAATTTTTATTGAGTCTCTTTAATGGAATTTTATTTCATTTATTGTATTTTATAGCTGCAGAATTTCTATCTGGTTGTTTTAATACTTTCTGTAGTATCAGCCATGCATCGAGAAGGGTTTCAAGGGAAACCTAGGGATGGTCAAACCCAGTGAATGGATGAATGAACAGAAAATTGAGTGAGAATGTGAATGAACAAATGATCGCTGAATAATTGACTTAAAGAATTAGGACTACTGACACATCTCTACTATTCAGTCTCTGGCCAGCACTTCACAATTATGGAAGCAGGAGTAGAGGAGAGTGATTATTCATTTTATATTTCAACCCAAAGTGATCTTATCATAAAAGAGGCATATGATTTTTTTTATTCTAAAGAGAGAACAGCAGCAGACACAGAAAATATACAGAAGTCAGACAAGGATCATTCTCAAGTAGAAGGAAATGGTGCTGTAGTGCATCTTAGCTATTCCACTAACTGGTAAGGCCGACCCTTCTCGCAAGAAATATGAAAGGGAATCCTTGAGCCTGAAATGAAAGAGCACTAGAGGGTAACTTCAATCCACACGAAGAATAAAGAGCATCAGGACAGTAACTGCAGAGGCATGAAAGGCGATGTGAAAGTGTTTTTGTTTGTCACTTTATGTTCTGTTTCATTTTTATTAATAATTATAACACTGTGTTACTAGGCTTCTAACATAAAAGAGGGTGATCTGTATAACAATTACAGTACAAAGTTGGGGGTAGGATGTAAATTGGAGTAAATTTCTGTAGAGTATTGAAATTAAGTTAATATTAATTTGAACTAGATTGTTTTAAGTTGAGATGCATTTTCAGCTTTTTAACAATTACTAAATGACAGGCACTGTTATGAATTTTATGTATGTTATATACTTTAACATGTGGAAGAGCAATAAGGGCATGTAATTACAATATAATGTGGTAAAGTCAATGACAGATGTACAGACAGGGTGCCCTGGGAAGTCTGGGGTGGACCTAGATCAATGTTGAGGAGGTAACGGCTGACCAGAATTTTGGTATATGATGGCGGTTCTTTCCAGGATTATGGGATGAGTAAACCGAAACACAGAAGAAAGAAATAATTGAAAGATTACTTGCCGAGTAAAACAGTTGGGCGCTCATTAAACATGCATATTAAAGTGGGGAGGGGTTGTGTATGAGGCTAGAGGGAAAAAAAACACTACAAAACACGATTTTCTTAGTACAGGACCATTTTATATCATCAGTGAACGGTGCAATTGATATAAGCGGCATTGTGGACAGAAGAATAAGGTAAGAGATGTGGGAGATGTGAGGCTTTTACAGGAAACTTTTACCTCTGCTGCTCTTTTTTGATGGACTGCTTTCCTTAGTAGCAGCGTGGCTGAGACAACACTGCAAGTATTCAATTGCCCCAATTGTTACGTCTTCCGTTATCTCTGGTAAGAGCTGGCATACCCCAGGAATCTTAGAGCACATCTTTGTCTATTTACAGCCACTCCCTTGGTTACTCCTAGTCAGTCTGCTGGCTTTCCATGTGCATTTATGTCTCCGCCTAGAATGCACGCCTGCACTCCAGACTCAAATATCCAACTGCCCGATCAGTATTTCCACTTGGATATGTGATAGGCATCTCGTACTGAATGTGGCCAATGCTGTGGTTCTGATATTTCCTCACTTGCCTCCAAATCTGCTCGCCAGTTAATGTCCCCATTTCAGTGACATCCACATTTTTACATTTGCTCAAGCAAGCGCGCGCGCACACACACACACACACACACACACACACACTTTTTAGGATAGCCCCCGAGTTCTTCTTTCTCTACAACCTACACATCATTGATCAATAAATCACGCTGGCTCTAACATCAAAATATATACAGCACCTATTCTATGACCGCTTGTATATATTCATTGCTGCCACTCAAAACCTGAGAGTTCTTCCCTAACCTGCCCCCCTCAGCTTTCTGACAGCCTTCACTCCTGCTGCACTGACCCCCTCACTGCTCCTAAGTGTAAGCCTTGCTGCTTGCCGTGCTTCCCACACCATCCTGCAGGGCTTTCTCTATTACTCTCATGTATACCTTACTTGGTCACATTATTTATCATTCCACCTCCCACACCTTTTCTGTGTTTTATTTTTATCTCTACAACTTGTCCTCTACAAAATATTTATTGTACATATCTTTGATCTTTCTGCCCTTTGGAGTGTAATATCCATGAGGGTACAGATTTTATGTTTTGTTCACTCTCTCATTTGAAGTATGTTGACGAGAAAATGGCCCCTTGTACACAAGCTGTAAATATTTAACGATGAAGAAATAACTTCAGTTGATTTGAAACGTTACCTTGATGATAAAGAATGCTGCAATTCTCCAGTGTGGCAGATTCATTCCAGGTGTGCAAAAATTACTACCAAGTAGAACAGGCAAAGTGACAGAGATTTAAAAATCTCTGGATTATTGACATTGACTATGATCACGTAAGGATAGAAGATAAATATTCTGTAAAGTATTGAGCAAAGCAAATCTCAGAAATCCCTGAGCTGAGATTGATAATTAAGTGGAATTTAGTAGAGAAGTAGGAAGGAGAATAGCTGGAGAAGATGGAGGATAATGGACACACTTTGACAGGATAAATGAGGGGATTAAACTTGGACCAGGAGGAATGTTGAAAACTCTAAAATTTTATGGAACGTGTTAATTTCAGTTATCTAGTCAATTTCTTTGCTTCCTTTTCCTACCTACTCATTTTTTTTTTTTTTTTAATCGAGGTTTCTTCTCCTTACTTTGACAAGGCCTGTACCAGAGTCAAGATCTTACATGTAGTTGGGATGGAAAAGAAGATGATCAGCAATTCTTTTAGGAAGTAAATTTTCTCTTTTTAGCACACCAGCTTGTTAGCTGTTCTGTTTAAGTAATGGAGATGCTTAGTCGGACTATGTGGGTTTGGGGAGCGGGGGACGGGGACTGAATTACTGTGATGAACGATTAAGAAAACTGGTGGCAGGGCTTCCCTGGTGGCGCAGTGGTTGAGAATCCGCCTGCCGATGCAGGGGACGCGGGTTCGTGCCCCGGTCCGGGAAGATCCCACGTGCCGCGGAGCAGCTGGGCCTGTGAGCCATGGCCGCTGCGCCTGCGCGTCCGGAGCCTGTGCTCCGCAACGGGTGAGGCCACAGCAGTGAGAGGCCCGCGTACCGCCAAAAAAAAAAGAAAACTGGTGATGATGAGGGGTGGGTGAGGGCGTGAGGAGGGGCAGCTGCACAAGATCGCAGGAAAAGTGAAAGCAAGGTAATAGTTTAAGGGCGAAATGGTGCAGGAATTTTAGGAATAGACCAGTGTGATATCCAATGTTAAATATCTGGGCTGTGATGCTTCCTGCTCTCTCCTTGTCCTTTGAATCCATAACAATGAGCTTCATGCATCTAATTATTTAGGTGGTTCCTTCATCCACAAAGGTATCTGAAGTATATCTCAGCCTTCTTAGAGCTTAACAGATAACAGAGGTAGAAAATTCAGAGGAAACAAGAAACTGAGCTGGAAATGAGGAGTAGGTGCCTGTAGTTCACAGAGGTCCTGAGTCTTCCTCCCCTTTATCCCTAAAGATACTGTGATGGATCATAATGAGTTCACTGGAGAAAGATTAATGTCTTTCCAGCCAATCCTATTTTCCTATTATCAGGAAGGGTAACGCCAGGAAAGGGAACCACAGAAGAAACCTGGAGGGTTGAGTTCTGGATTAAAAAATGATATCTGTACACCAACTGAATTTTACCTCTTTAGAAACTAAACCGGTCATGTTGCTTACTTATATAAGTCATTCAGTCAATTTATCTTTAGAAACTCAAATGATTTTTTAAGTACTAATGTTCTGCCCACTATATGTATAGTAGTTATATAATAAATATAATAATTATACATAACACGTATATGTGTAAAATTTTGAAGCTTATAGTGTTTGGGGTTTCAGATAAATCTACTTATGATTTTCTCTCATCATCGTTACTGTCTGACATAATTTTTAATTCTTGCCACGTACTTTGGGAATGGGGTTTCAGAGGGCATTTCAGGTGGCATATTTGGGACAGTAAAGTTATTCCCTTGGTGATGATTGTGAGTTCTTTCCCCTAAAGGCAGAGCATAACAAATTGTTTCCTCTTCCTTATCCTAAAACATCTCAAGTAAAATAGCCATAAGAATATATCCACATTTAGCAGGTGGGTGTACTTAGTTTACGTTATCAAAAATCCTGTAGCTTCAACCCTCAGCCTACATAAATGGTGGGATTGTGTCATCTCGATGTTCTACAAAGGCCAAGGCCAGCTGGGGCTGCTCACAGAGCCAGGCACCTGCATCCTCTACTTTTGTTCTTCTCATAATTTTCGAGCATGTGTGCAGGGGGTATAATGCACGATGTCACATGAGGCAGAGTTGGCCTAAAAAAGTCTCATTAACCAACACTTGAATTCGTAACTGGAGTGCCTGTGGCATAGCACATCCTAAATTATGTGATTACACTCTCGATTTCACTTAGATTAAATGGAGAGTACATTCATTTTTTTCCAAAGAGAATCTTTAATAGAAGATGGATTTATCTTGTTGTAGTAGTATCAAGAAGATGGTATGAAGGATTAAATATTTTGATTTTCTAGATTGTCCTTTGAATATTTGTTTTCCTTTTTATTGAATAGACTCACCTTCCTAGTAAAAGGGCAAGGAGATACAATTTGAATGTGTAACTGCCTTAAGTGCATTCTAATCTGGAAAATATCCATCAGAATGTTTGGGATTTGCTTCAGGGAGCATGAATGGTAGGGGTGGAGAGTGAAATCCTAAATTACATTAAAGGTAATTTTTGAGGGGCAGCATATTGCATCTTTGTGATCCTTAGAATGTTATTATTGATTATGCTTGGCTATGAGAATTGCTATAAAAAATTGGATGCAAAAATCAACATGAAAATTTGGCTGCAAATTGTTTGACAACTTGCCTGAAAAAAGTGCATTACTTGACATAAAGGTGAGAGTACATTCACTTCTGTATGGAAGTGCGTAACATTTTGTCAGTACTAACATTCACTTATTTTATTGGGCTTTTGTTATGACATATTTTCAGCATATAATATATATAATTTATCTATCTATCTATCTATCTATCTATCTATCTATCTATCTATCTATCTACTTATTTTGGCTGTACCAGGTCTTAGTTGTGACACACGGGATCTTTTGTTGCTGCATGCGGACTATTAGTTGCTGCATTCAGACTCTTTGTTGTGGCATGCTGGATCTAGTTCCCCCACCAGGGATCAAACCTGGGCCCCCTGCTTTGGGAGTGCAGAGTCTTACCCACTGGACCACCAAGGCAGTCTCTCAGCGTATATTTTTAATTTTAGAAAACAATATCAAAAAGTATCCAAAAGACATGAACTATGGTATTAGTGCCCTAAAGTATAGTGTATTTGTGATTAATTTATAATTTATTAAAGTATAGTGTACTTTAGATTAATTTATTTCAACTATAATGTTGATATTGATGGATTCACTGACACTCTCACTAAGGTTTATAAGAGTTTTTTTGTAAAAATTCCATTATCTTATTTCAAAGTTATTTTAATGTGTATGGTTTAATACCTTCAAGAAGATCATAATGACCATGAACTTTGATGTTATATTATTCTTTAAATATGGATATTTTATAGTGTATTTATTTTTAAATAAAAATTAAACCAACTAATCTATAGTCATTAGCTGAACATTCCATTTTCTAAATTTTTAATATTCATTGTGAGATTTTTTGAAATTAGATGGGTTTGTTGAAATCTTGAGCAGTCAAGTCTTAAAATATAAGTTGCTAGTTTACTATCTCCACTGTATTTAATGGAAATGACTTTATCTTTTCTTTGAACATTGAGATAGTAATAGAAATTCAATACCACCATTGCCCTCTTGAAGATCAGAAGTAATTTAAAATGTTTCATAAGAACTGATACCATTTGGTATTATAAAATTGTATTTTATGCTTAAAAAGTCTTAAGGCTCTATCTTTTGTATGTATGTATGTGTGATGTATGTATGAGTAGAGAGTTTAAAGTAGCGTAAGAAATATAGAGATGAGAAAAAGAAGCAGAATTTAAGCCTCTAGTAGCACTCTCTTGTCAAATTATACAATTTTTTTTTTTTTTTGGCAATATGGCATCTCTATCCTGTCTGCTGTGGATCCATGGTTGCTCCTTTTTTACAAACTAAGAACCTATGTTCTCAGTTCTGTACATCTGTGTAAGTGATTGATCTTTTAAAGAACAATAGAATTATGTATATCAGATTCAGAAAGCCTCCAATGATTTTGTAATACCAACTTTATTTTATGCACTTCTGCATCACAGTGGCAATAAAAAGACTATCGAATGGCAGTGTGTGGTAATTATTATAGAGTTATGTGGTTATAGAATGAAGCTTCTTTTGGAAATGCGATGAACTGCTCTGCAGTTGCTACAGCAGACACAAAGATAGATAATAATAGAACATTCAAGCAAATGCCATATGGGCATTGGAAAAGGGACAAGTACCAATGCCGTAGGATTGAGCCAGATCACGAATTTTGAAAGAATGAACTGAAATAGTGTGGAATGTGCAGGAATTATTACTTTTGTTAGTCCTATTAGCTAAATGAATCCTTAAATATGCTATCTTAGCTGAATTTAAGTTATATGTAAGGATAATTATAACACACTTGTTAAAATAAAAATGTCATCAATACCAATTGTTACTTGCACACTTGAAAACAGACAAACGTTATTAACAGAATTTTAAATTGCAATCTAAAAAAGCAATAACAATTAAGGGCAATGATTTTCATGGTAATATAGGCTGTATGTGGTTTTCAATACTCATGAAACCAATTTTTGTTCTTAACTGTGGTGGAGTTTTAAATCAGATTGCTATTAGGTTTTAACATTCCTTTCCCTTCCAAATGAATGTCTCTCAATATTAGAAGTGTTTTCCAGAATTTAGGGAAAAAATATACTGATATATCAAGGACATTAGGGATATCGCAAAGGAAAATAAATGTATAAATGTATAATTAAGGTCGTAGGCAATTTTCCCTGAATTCAAATATATATTTTTATTTTCAAATTCAAGCTTTGATTTACCATTCATTGATTTTAAATTTCATCAGATTTGTCATCACAATTCAGTTTAGAAACCTAATATTTCCTACTGACTGTTTCGGATGATTTTGCTTTCCTTGTTCCTAGGTTAAATGATTTTGCTGATTGCATTTGTTTTAATTTCACATTCAACTGCATCACCTTGATGTATCCATCTCAGTGTGTTGTTATTGTTTTATTTTTTATAATCTATTAATTTTGGCATATTTATAGATTTCCCTGAAGAATACAAGGAGAGTACAAGGAAGAATACAAGAAGATCCTCTATAATGTTTACTCAGATTTCCCCCGAGTGTAATATCTTGCTAACTATACCACATCCAGGAACATGGCATTGATACAATCCGTCAGTCTTATTCGGATTTCATCAGCTTCACATGCATTCATTTTACAGCCACAGGCATACCTCCATCCCTGGCAACCTACTTTTGTCATGTCAGGAAAGTTGGCTATTTTCCCTCAGCATAAAATTCTTGAGATCCATAAACTGCGGAGTCAAGAATACGTTCCCTTTTTTTGGCTGAATGGTATGGATTTACTCTATTCAGGCATCCTTCAGTTGAAAGACATCTGAGCTGTTTCCAGTTTGGGGCTATCACAAATAAAACTTTTGCATATATTTGAGTATAGGTTTTTGTGTTGTGTAAGATTTAATTTCTCTGGGATAAATATGCAGGAATAAAATTGCTTGATCACGTGACACGTGATTGTCTAATTTAGAAAAGAACTTCCATACACTTTTCCAGAGGGTCTGTACCATTTACAGTCCCAGCAGCAAAGTGATCCATTTCTTCACATCCTTTTCTGCATTTGATATTAGTGCCATTTTCTTTTTTTAAAATTTTAGCTGTTCTAGTAGGTGTGACATCTCAGTGCCCTTTTATTTCACATTCCCTTAAGGACTAAAAATGTTCAGTATCTCTTCATGTGTTTATTTATGATCTGTATGTTCTCCTAAGTAAATCTCTCTTCAAGTCTTTTGCTCGTTTTCTAATTGACTTCTTTTGTTTTTTTTTTTTTTGGCTGCGTTGTGTCTTCGTTGCTGTGCGCTGGCTTCTCGTTATGGTGGCTTCTCTCGTTATGGAGCATGGGCTCTAGGCACGCGGGCTTCAGTAGTTGTGGCTTGCGAGCTCTAGAGTGCAGGCTCAGTAGTTGTGGTGCACGGGCTTAGTTGCTCCGCGGCATGTGGGATCTTTCTGGGCCAGGGATTGAACCCGTATCCCCTGCATTGGCAGGCAGATTCTTAACCACTGAGCCACCAGGGAAGCCCCCTGTTTTTGACTTTTAGTGCTTGTATTTTCAGAGCTCTGTATATGTTCTAGATAATACATCTTTGTCCAATATGCGATTAGCAAATATCTTCTCCTAGTCTGTAGCTTCTCTACATCCTCTAAACAGGGCTTTTTCTTTATTTTTTTTTTAATTTAATGAGTTTCAGTTTATCTCTTTTCTTTCCTTTATGGGTCACACTTTTGATGTCAGGTCTCTCTGCCTAGTCCTAAAACCTAAGAATTTTTTCTACTTTTTATTGTAAATAGGTTTATAGTCTTAATGCACACAGTGTTCTAAATATCTGTCAGTACTGATTTCTTTCTTAGTGTATTCATTTACATAATTTTATTAATGATTGTTTTTGTTATTACAATATACTCACTACGATCTACTGGTATTGCCATTTTCACTGCTATGTAACTGTCTTCATATTTCGATATGTGAAATTTTTATTTTCATTCACACATATATGTGTTTCTTCTAGACAGCATATAGTTGAATCATACATATTTTTAATCCACTCTGCCATCTCAGACATAGAATTAGAGAGAGAGTGCAATCCAAGACCAGCTTTGCCAGCACGCAACTATTTGAGTCTTTCCATTCCAGGCATGAGACATGGGAGGATTTAGTAAAATGATCCCAGCACTCAGCCTTCAAACCAAACTAGATGATTCTGAGTAGAACAAAGAGATGCTCAGTCTATCAACTTCTACAGAAACCGGGAGAGATAGGAAGGAAGTATGGTTGATTTAAGCCACTATGTATGGGGGATAATTTCTTTTGTCACCAACAGATAATTTGTTTGCTACATGAAAAAAAAAAAAAAAAAAGGAAGAATTCCACTAGCATAATTTAGAAGGGAAGAATCCAGACACAAAAGTATACACAGTATGCGATTTGACTTATATAACTTGCAGAAAAGGTAGACCCAATCTGTGGAGATAGAAGTTAGAATAGTGATTAACTTAGGTGCTATAATGAAGAGAAGAGCATGACAGAGGTTGTTAAAATTTTTTTT
Organism: Kogia breviceps; assembly: GCF_026419965.1. Lineage (NCBI taxonomy): Eukaryota > Metazoa > Chordata > Mammalia > Artiodactyla > Physeteridae > Kogia > Kogia breviceps. Next base: position 5,629,219 of record NC_081324.1, on the reverse strand, counting down.
TTCTTTTTCTATATTTGTCTTGCATGGTAGTTAAACAGATGTGCTCATTTTGTTTGAAAAAAAATGACAAACTACATTTGGGATTCTCTGTATATTTGTAATAATCAAATAATAAAAAATGACCAATAATAAGCAGATAAAAATAAATAAAAAAGAAATTACCACTTAGTGCATGGGTAAAATTCTTTAATATTCTACCACTTATATTTTATTTTACATTTTTATAACCATAAAAAAGGTAACTAGAACATTTACCGCATGGCTAAGTTTCTAGTTATGCCAGTCTGCCTAGAATTCAACTGTGTTCTTCTTCCTAAAATTGAGGTCACTTTGAAGCCCTCAACCTCACATCCTATGTGAGGACTGTTTCTGATTATAATCAGGAGAGATTCAAAGAACACTGGGGCAAATTTTGATCCTAAGCAAAACATTTCCTTCTTGCTTATCTAATTTGAACACCGTGCCTCATTTGTGATTTAAAAATATCAGCCTTCTTCCCAAGAAGCTGACACCCCTTTACCATCTGCTGCTAGAAATTGACGGTTGTGTATTTGAGTGCTGTGTGTCCTGTGTCTCAGTCCCCATATTTGTAATTTCCTAACAGAGATCATAAGTAAAAGTGCAGACTATAATTCTATTCACGTAAATAGCCTTCTGTGGGCTGAATTGATTTAGGCATAATTTATCGTCTCACAGTATGGACCAAGCAGCAGATAAACTAATCTCACAACAAAAGGGAAATAGATTATTTTGACTTTGTCCCTTGTTAGCAATGTCCTGCGAAATCCTTACCACAGCTCTTCTCTACTTAAAAAATTCCCAAAATGAATTAAATTCCCATTTTTGTCTCATACGTATTCCAGAAATACTCCACCATCTCAGTCTCCTCCAATTATATACCTGTGAATATAAGACTTCTACCCATATAACATGCCCCATGTCCCATCCCCTCTTAATCTTTCTCTCTCATTGAACCACACTGTGAAATTCTGATATATTGTTTTACATTAATTTTTCCTGCTTCACATTGAGACATGTTTGGCTAATTGCTTGAGTCCGGGTAGCTCCTGACTCAAGACGCTTAATTGAATGTACTATGTTCTTACCTCCCATTTCATACTCCAACATATTTCAAGAGAAGTCACACGTGGACAAAAGTATCTTTCACCTCAACTTGTTACACACTATGTGGCTTAGGCAACAGATTAGTATTTCTTTGCGCTTTTATATAATATATAAATATATAAAAATAAAATAAAAATATATTATTTATATATATATATATATATATATTTATTAGAACAGCTTGATTTTCCTCTGTTTTCTCTTATCAGAGCTCTGAAAAAATTCCCTTACAGAGCAGGGGGGGTCCGGGTCGTACACTGATCTCATACACTCATTCTACTCTGATCAAAACCAGTGGTCTCTTTGATACTGACCCATTGATTTAAGAAAAGGTGAACACATCTTTCTGGCCATAAGAAATTCCTTCCTGGGCTCTTCATGCACATACATGCATGGCAAGTCTGCTCTACAATCCCAGCAGATCTGCTGACATGGTCTTTGGAGAACAGTGTTCAGGCTGGATCTTGAAAGGCCAAGGGCAAAGTAAAATTTTATAGAGTACACAAATTACAGTAGATAGAGTTTTCTCCTGGAACATTTTCAAAGGGGCTATGACCAGGCACTCTGGCTGCAGCTGTTTCATGAACCTTCCCAATGATGTTTGCACTTTATCCTGTTATCTGCCAACTTTGGCTGTCACCTCTCTGTGTCCTTTCTTTGCTGCCAAAATGCACTTCCTTCTAGACTCTTTAGCCAAGTCTTATATTACCACACTGATGGCCTGGTCCTGGATTCTCCAGTTAATAAGACTTAACTTCAGGCTTCTGTCCTTATGAAGGATAAAATTCTTTGTGTCATCTTCTACCTGCCTTCTTTTTAATAATTCATCAGGGAACATGATGTTAATTACAATTATTCAACTGAATTATTGTAGCAATAAATGCACATAGTCAGGAATACACATGTATAAAAATATTTGGAACCATATGAAAAGAGCATTTTAAAAAAGTTAAAGCACTTGAAATGGTATAACAATTTAACCTACTTTATGAAATATCCTGTGATACTAGAAACCCCATATATTCATGAGTTCTAAAATCTTTTTATAGAAAGGCCAACATAAAGGAATGCCCTCGTTTAGCTTTTCTCCTTCTCTTTGCACATTTTAATTATAGCCATTTCCTTTGGAAATGTATTTTTGGACTGTGTTACTCTAATCTTCTGTTTTAAAATTATTTCAGGAAAATTCTTACTGAATGAATTCTGGCTCCAGGTTATGAGTAAGATACTTTGGTGCGGGGGGCTTACTCATATCTCAAAAAGATTAAATCCCTGCTTCCCCTTAATTTACTCCCTTCCCAGTCATTCAACCATCACACCTCTGCTTCAGCTCAATTTCTTCTCTGCCCTGCATGACGCGTGATGCCGCATCTGAGAGACACAAATGACTACAGGCCACTTCACCTCCATTAACTGCCCTGGGTCTCTCCTCCGTGAAAGCAGACAGCAAAGGATGCCTGATCAAACATTGATACGTCAGGTTCAAAGGGCTGGACGTGGCCTCGATGTCACCATGCAGCTGACCGTGTACACACACGCCAGATGTGGTGCTCACGGAGCTGTGTTTGAGCTCTCTGCACCGCGTGTCAACGTGCTGTGTTAGAGGCTTAATGAACCCCGGAAAAGTACAGGTCTCCCAGTCCTCAGAAGGTTAAAGACTTGAGAAACAAGTCAGAGTGGGTTTTCCCTAGTTCCTTGCGTTAATACTGTTTGTGATGATGAACACACTTTGTGATAAAATGCCTTTGGAGTTGGATGAGTCTGACACTCATGGTTATTTCCGTGGGGCAGTCTCCAACCGACGCATTTCACAGGTGAGTGAGACGACGTACAGAGGACACTTGCATTACAACCTATGAGTCCAATGGCCTGAACATTATAAAATGGGTATTTTCCCATTGCCTGACATTCCTTAAAATAATTGAGGATTTTAGGGTCAAGGAGAATCACCACTACTTTAGAATTCTTACGCAAGATTAATAATGAATATACAACATTCATATACAGCCTGGGTTGAATTTCTAGCTTATATTGAAGAGCAAACTCTTAAATATCAATGGGGTTTTTATGTCATAACAGAAACAAAGCACTTGCCTTTACTCTAAAAGTGTCAGTTGTATTTAACAATCTTAGGAATTTATTTCCAAATTATTTGCAAGACGAATACATTCAGGACAACAGAGGCAAGGGGATCCCACTAAAAATGCATATAGTATTTATACAAGTTTTGATAAATTCAGGTTCCCATACGTCATATAAGAAGTTCCCGATTTGATTAGAATGTTTCCAGGAGAGCCAACATCCTTCAGAAGGGATCAAATTCTCTCTCCTAACATTAAAGCTAACTGTACTTCACTAAACAGAATATTAGAATACATTTCATTTGCATAAAATATATTTTGTAAAAGATTATAAAGCAAATCCAATTTCTAACCTTCTAAAGGAAAAAACCTTGCATGCTATGTTTCTTTTTCTTGCTGTTTTAAAACATGACACAAATTTTGATACCCGCATTTTGAACCTGTTATTTATTACAGCTTCCAGAATGTGCCCTACTGTCTGTGTGCTGTCTGGGGCTGAGCCAGTGGGTGATGAAGTATAATGCAATTTAAAATAGCCTGAGGAAGCCCCATGGCAAAGCTTGCAGTTCATTCTGTGCGTGTGTGTATATATATATATATATATATATATATATATATATATATATATATATATATATGTATGTATTTTTCTAGTTATATTTTATTTTTGAAAATCCACATTCAAATATAGTTAGATAGAGTCATATTTTGGAGTGAAGCAAAACGTCATGATAACTGCACATGCTATTTAGGATGGAACACATTCCAACGTAATGATAGTTATTTTCCTGTCAACTGCCATTCTGCAGGCAAATATTAATCTGAACACAAGCCGCGTTCATTGTCTGAAGATAGGCAAAATTTACAAAGCTCCGTAATAATTTTGCCATCTCAGGAGAAATATCTTCAACGTATGCCTTATGAGTAAAGAAAAGACTAAGGAATGAGACCGTATTTATGTTGCCTCTTATATGACAGTCACTTTTCTAGGCACTGTCTCATTATAGCAAATCAGTCAGGCAGTGCTAGACAAAAATGTCATTAAATTGTCTAGTCCTCTTAGTCAAATCTAATTGGAAAAAACCCTTTTATCTGGTTTTTAAAATATCCTAATTGATTCTTTTTTGGTGTCATTCAAACAAACTTCATTGAGGAAAACACGCCAGAAAGAGAATGGTAACAAACACACAGAGGACTATGAAAAATTAAAATTTTCTGACCAAAATATGGCCTTCATTAAAGGTGACTATTCTTAAAACTCTACACAAATATTTTCATTTACCAAAAATGAATACACAAAGCATTCTCTCTCACACACTCTGTCTTGCTTTCCCCAAATTTATTATTTGAATAAAAGTCATAGTAACATTGTTTATGAATTTGCTTCTGCTAATCCTTTTTAAAGCTTAAATAGCATTTGATGGATGTAAAAAAATTAATTGACATAATAATGTACCATCTTCTTCACAGGGCAGAATATTTTGTGAGAAAAACAAATATTTGGGTCAAGTAAATTGAGTAGACAATAAAATGATAAATATTAATTTAAGAACACATATCATACACAGTCAAAATTAATACATCCAACTTATCTAACATCTGAATTTGTCTTTTATTTTTTCCAAATATAGTCACCTACCACAATACTATTACTATACACAAGCACTCAGCTAATTACAGAAACTCAGGTAATGTCTTTACTTCCTTGATGAAATAGCTAAACACAGTTTCCCTTAAGCTGTAATAGTATATGGAAAACAGAAACCTTATTTTTTCTATAATCAAACTTACTAAAAATAATGTTAGTGCTTTGTCAAGGTAAATCACTCTGTGGAATAAACCTTGAGATAATAAAGCAAATAAAATTTAAATTGTGTAAAAATTTATCCCAGTAAAATTCCCCTATGGTTTGCCTACTACAGTGATTAAATGTGTTGTTAATTTCTACAACATATTTAGCAAATTCTTCTTCTTTTTTTTAACATCTTTATTAGAGTATAATTGCTTTACAATGGTGTGTTAGTTTCTGCTGTATAACAAAGTGAATCAGCTATATGGATACATATATCCCCATATCTCCTCCCTCTTGCATCTCTCTCCCACCCTCCCTATCCTGCCCCTCTAGGTGGTCAAAAGCACCGAGCTGATCTCCCTGTGCTATTGGGCTGCTTCCCACTAGCTATCTATTTTACATTTGGTAGTGTATATATGTCCATGCCACTCTCTCACTTCGTCCCGGCTTACCCTTCCCCCTCCCCGTGTCCTCAAGTCCATTCTCTATGTCTGTGTCTTTATTCCTGTCCTGCCCCTAGGTTCTTCAAAACCATTTTTTTTTAAGATTCCATATATATATATGTGTTAGCATACGGTATTTGTTTTTCTCTTTCTGACTTACTCCACTCTATGACAGACTTTAGGTCCATCCACCTCACTACAGATGACCCAGTTTCATTTCTTTTTATGGATGAGTAATATTCCATTGTATATATGTGCCACATTTTCTTTATCCATTCATTGGTTGATGGACACTTAGGTTGCTTCCATGTCCTGGCTATTGTAAATAGAGCTGCAATGAACGTTGTGGTACATGACTCTTTTTGAATTATGGTTTTCTCAGGGTATAATGTCCTGAAGCATCCCTTACCAAGGTCCTGACACTGTCACTAAGTAAGCCCTGACCTTGTGCCTAACTCAGGCTCTGATGCTGTCCATAACTAGGGCCCTGACAATGTCTTAAACTAAGATCCTGATGCTGTCCCTAACTAAGGCCCTGACACTGGTCCTAACACAGGCCCTGACACTGTCCCCAACTAAGGCCCTGATGCTAGGCCTAACTCAGGCATTGATGCTAGGCCTAATTCAGGCCCTGACTCTGTCCCTAATGAAGGACCTGAAGCTTTCCCTAACGTAGCCTCTTCTGCCATCAGTAACTGAAATCTTGACACTATCCTTAATTTATGTCCTGACACATCTCTTACCAAGGTTTTGACACTGTCCCTAAGTAAACCCTGATGCTATGCCTAACTCAGGCTCTGATGCTCTCCCTACCTCAGTCCCTGATGCTTGTCCTAATTAAGGTCCTGACGCTCCCAATAAGTTCTTGACACTAAACCGAGCTCTTTCCCTGTTGCTGTCCCTAGATAATGTCCTGACTCTGATTATAGCTAAACCATGATGCTGTCCCTAACTAAGGCCTTGATGCTAGTCCTAACTCAAGTCCTGACTCTGTCTCTAACTAAGGCCCTGAAGCTGTCCCAAAGGGAGGCCCTGCTACAGTCAGTAACTAAAGTCCTGAAACTATTGTTAGCTAATGTCCTGAGGCATCTCTTACCAAGGTCCTGACAAGGTCCCTAAGTATGGCCCTATTACTAGTCCGAACTGAGACACTGACACTGTCCCTAATGAAGGCCTTGATACTAGTCCTAACTCAGGCCATGATGCTAGGCCTTACTCAAACTATGATGCTAGGCCTAATTCAGGCAATGACTGTGTCCCTAATTAAAGCCCTGAAGCTTTATGATTTATGCCATAAAGTGTTCTGCCTATGTTTTCCGCTAAGAGATTTATAGTGTCTGGCCTTACATTTAGGTCTTAATCCATTTTGAGTTTATTTTTGTGTATAGTGTTAGGGAGTGTTCTAATTTCATTCTTTTACATGTAGCTGTCCTGTTTTCCCAGCACCACTTATTGAAGAGGCTGTATTTTCTCCATTGTATATTCTTGCCTCCTTTATCAAAGATAAGGTGACCATATGTGCATGGGTTTATCTCTGGGCTTTCTATCTTGTTCCATTGATCTATATTTCTGTTTTTGTGCCAGTACCATACTGTCATGATTACTGTAGCTTTGTAGTACAGTCTGAAGTCAGGGACATTTATTCCTCCAGTTCCGTTTTGCTTTCTCAAGATTGCTTTGGCTATTCGGGGTCTTTTGTATTTCCATACAAATTGTGAAATTTTTTGTTCTAGTTCTGTGAAAAATGCCATTGGTAGTTTGATAGGATTGCCCTGAATCTGTAGATTGCTTTGGGTAGTATAATCATTTTCACAATGTTAACTCTTCCAGTCCAAGAACATGATATATCTCTCCATCTGTTTGTATTATCTTTAATTTCTTTCATCAGTGTCTGACAGTTTTCTGCATATAGGTCTTTTGTCTCCTTGAGTAGGTTTATTCCTAGGTATTTTATTATTTTTATTGCCATGGTAAATGGGAGTGTTTCCTTAATTTCTCTTTCAGATTTTGCTTCATTACTGTATAAGAATGCAAGAGATTAATGTGCATTAATTTTGTATCCTGCTACTTTACCAAATTCATTGTTTAGCTCTAATAGTTTTCTGGTAGCATTTTTAGGATTCTCTATGTATAGTATCAAGTCATCCGCAAACAGTGACAGTTTCACTTCTTTTCCGAGTTGGATTCCTTTTATTTCTTTTTCTTCTCTGATTGCTGTGGCTAAAACTTCCAAAACTATGTTGAATAATAGTGGTGAGAGTGGACAATCTTGTCTCGTTCCTGATCTTAGAGGAAATGCTTTCAATTTTTCACCATTGAGAACGATGTTGGCTGTGGGTTTGTCATATATGGCCTTTATTATGTTGAGGTAAGTTCCCTCTATGCCTACTTTCTGGAGGGTTTTTATCATAAATGGGTGTTGAATTTTGTCAAAAACTTTTTCTGCATCTATTGAGATGATCATATGGTTTTTCTTCTTCAATTTGTTAATATGGTGTATCACTTTGATTGATTTGCGTATATTGAAGAATCTTTGCATTCCTGGGATAAACCCCATTTGATCATGGTGTATGATCCTTTTAATGTGCTATTGGATTCTGTTTACTAGTATTTTGTTGAGGATTTTTGCATCTATGTTCATCAGTGATATTGGCCTGTAGTTTTCTTTCTTTGTGACACCTTTGTCTGGTTTTCGTATCCGGGTGATGGTGGCCTCGTAGAATGAGTTTGGGAGTGTTCCTCCCTCTGCTGTATTTTGGAAGAGTTTGAGAAGGATAGATGTTAGTTCTTCTTTAAATGTTTGTTAGAATTTTTCTGTGAAGCCATCTGGTCCTGGGCTTTTGTTTGTTGGAAGATTTTTAATCACAGTTTCAATTTCAGTGCTTGTGATTGGTCTGTTCATATTTTCTATTTCTTCTTGGTTCAGTCTCGGAAAGTTGTGCTTTTCTAAGAATTTGTCCATTTCTTCCAGGTTGTCCGTTTTATTGTCATATAGTTGCTTGCAGTAATCTCTCATGATCCTTTGTATTTCTACAGTGTCAGTTGTTACTTCTCCTTTTTCATTTTTAATTCTACTGATTTGAGTATTCTCTCTTTTTTCTTGATGAGTATGGCTAATGGTTTATCAATTTTCTTTAACTTCTCAAAGAACCAGCTTTTAGTTTTATTGGTCTTTGCTATCATTTCCTTCATTTCTTTTTCATTTATTTCTGATCTGATGTTTATGTCTTCTTTCCTTCTTCTAACTTTGGGGTTTTTTTTGTTCTTCTTTCTCTAATTGCTTTAGGTGTAAGGTTAGGTTGTTTATTTGAGATTTTTCTTGTTTCTTGAGGTAGGATTGTATTGCTATAAACTTTCCTCTTAGAACTGCTTTTCCTACATCCCATAGGTTTTGGGTCATCATGTTTTCATTGTCATTTTTTCTAGATAATTTTTGATATCCTGTTTGATTTCTTCAGTGATCTCTTGGTTATTTTGTAGCATATTGTTTAGCCTCCATGTGTTTGTATTTTTTACAGATTTATTCTTGTAATTGATATCTAGTCTCGTAGAGTTGTGGTCGGAAAATACACTTGATATGATTTTAATTTTCTTAAATTTACCGAGGCTTGATTTGTGACCCAAGATATGATCTGTCCTGGAGAATGTTCCATGAGCACTTGAGAAGAAAGTGTATTCTGTTGTTTTTGGATGGAATGTCCTATAAATATCATTTAAGTCCACCATGTTTAATGTATCACTTGAAGCTTGTGTTTCCTTATTTGTTTTCATTTTGGATGATCTGTCCACTGGTGAAAGTGGAGTGTTAAAGTCCCCTACGATTATTGTGTTACTGTTGATTTCCCCTTTTATAGCTCTTAGCATTTGCCTTATGTATTGAGGTGCTCCTCTGTTGAGTACATAAATATTTACAATTGTTATATCTTCTTCTGGATTGATCCCTTGATCATTATGTAGTGTCCTTCTTTGTCTCTTGTAATAGTCTTTATTTTAAAGTCTATTTTGTCTGATACGAGAATTGCTACTCTAGCTTTCTTTTGATTTTCATTTACATGGAATATCTTTTTCCATCCCCTCACTTTCAGTCTGCATGTTTCCCTAGGTCTGAAGTGGGTCTCTTGTAGACAGCATATATATGGGTCTTGTTTTTGTATCCATTCAGCCTGTCTATCTTTTGGTTGGAGCATTTAATCCATTTACATTTAAGGTAGTTATTGATATGTATGTTCCTTTTACCATTTTCTTAACTGTTTCGGGTTTGTTATTGTAGGTCTTTTCCTCCTCTTGTGTTTCCTGCCTAGAGAAGTTCCTTTAGCATTTGTTGTAAAGCTGGTTTGGTGGTGCTGAATTCTCTTAGCTTTTGCTTGTCTGTACAGTTTTCATTTCTCTGTCAAATCTGAATAAGATCCTTGCTGGGTAGAGTAATCATGGTTGTAGGATTTTCCCTTTCATCACTTTAAATATGTCCTGCCATTCCCTTTTGGCTTGCAGAGTTTCTGCTGAAAGATAAGCTGTTAACCTTATGGGGATTCCTTTGTAGATTATTTGTTGCTTTTCCCTTGCTGCTTTTAATATTTTTTCTTTGTATTTCATTTTTGATAGTTTGATTCATATGTGTCTTGGCATGTTTCTCCTTGTATTTATCCTGTATGGGACTCTCTGCACTTCCTGCACTTGATTGACTAGTTCCTTTGCATATTAGGGAAGTTTTCAACTATCATCTCTTCAAATATTTTCTCATTCCCTTTCTTTTTCTCATCCTCTTCTGTGACCCCTATAATTCGAATGTTGGTGCGTTTAATGTTGTCCCAGAGGTCTCTGAGACTGTCCTCAAATTCTTTTCATTCTTTTTTCTTTATTCTGCTCTGCAGTAGTTATTTCCACTCTTTTATCTTCCAGGTCACTTATCCATTGTTCTTCCTCAGTTATTCTGCTGTTAATTCCTTCTAGAGAATTTTTAATTTCATTTACTTTGGTTCATCATTGTTTGTTTGCTCTTAATTCTTCTAGGTCATTGTTAAACGTTTCTTGTATTTTCTCCATTCTATTTCCAAGATTTGGATCATCTTCACTATCATTACTCTGAATTTTTTTTCAGGTAGACTGCCTACTTCCTCTACATTTGTTTGGTCTGGTGGTTTTTATCTTGCTCCTTCATCTGCTGTGTGTGTCTCTGTCCTCTCATTTTGCTTAACTTACTGTGTTTGGGGTCTCCTTTTCGCAGGCTGCAGGTTCGTAGTTCCTGTTGTTTTTGGTGTCTGCTCCCAGTGGCTAAGGTTGATTCAGTGAGTTGTGTAGGCTTCCTGGTGGAGGGGACTGGTGCCTGTGTTTTGATGCATGAAGCTGGATCTTGTCTTTCTGGTGGGCAGGACCACCTCCGGTGGTATGTTTTGGGGTGTCTGTGACCTTATTATGATTTTAGGCAGCCTCTCTGCTAATGGGTGGGGTTGTGTTCTTGTCTTGCTATTTGTTTGGCATGGGGTTTCAAGCACTGTAGCTTGCTGGTCATTGAGTGGAGCTGGGTCTTAGTGTTGAGATGGAGATCTCTGGGAAAGCTTTTGCCGTTTGATATTATGTGGGGCTGGGAAGTCTCTGGTGGACCAATGTCCTGAACTCAGCTCTCCCACCTCAGAGGTTCTCCCAGCCCAAGCACTAAGACCCTGTCAGCCAGAAGGAAGGGAGGAAGGGAGGGAGGGAGGGAGGGAGGGAGGGAGGGAGGGAGGGAGGGAGGGAGGGAGGAAAAATAAAATAAAGTTACTAAAATAAGAAATTAAAAAATTGTTATTAAAATATTTTTAATTGAAAAGTAATAAAAAAGAGAAAAAGAAATGAAAAACAGAGAGCAACCATACCAAACAACCAATCCACCGATGATACCAAGCACTAAAAACTATACTAAAAAAACCCAGAAAACCAGGAAAACCGACAGACAGAATTTTAGGACAAATGATAAAAGCAAAGCTATACAGACAAAATCACACAAAGAAACATACACATACACACTCACAAAAAGAGAAAAAGGAAAAAAATATATATATCTAAAAAAGAGCAACCAAATGAATAAACAAATCTACCAATGATAATAAGCTCTAAATACTAAACTAACATAAACATAAAACCAGAAACAAATTAGATGCAGAAAGAAAACCCCAAGTCTGCAGTTGCTCCCAAAGTCCACCTCCTCAATTTTGGGATGATTCATTGTCTATTCTAGTATTCCACAGAATACCAGAACTGGTACATCAAGTTGATTGTGGAGATTTAATGTCCTGCTTCTGAGGCTGCTAAGAGAGATTTCCCTCTCTCTTCTTTGTTCGCACAGCTCCCCGGATTCAGCTTTGGACTTGGCCCCGCCTATGTGTGTAGGTCACCTGAGGGCATCTGTTCTTTGCTCAGACAGGACTGGGTTAAAGGAGCCGCTGATTCGGGGTCTCTGGCTCCCTCAGGCTGGGGGAGGGAGGGGTACGGATGCGGGGCGAGCCTGCGGCGGTGGCAGAGGCCGACGTGATGTTGCACCAGCCTGAGGCGCACCGTGTGTTCTCCCGGGGAAGTTGTCCTTGGATCCCGGCACCCCGGCAGTGGCGGGCTGCACAGGCTTCCTGGAGGGATGGTGTGGAGAGTGACCTGTGCTCACACACAGGCTTCTTGGTGCGGCAGCAGCAGCCTTAGCATTTCATGCCCATCTCTGGTGTCTGCACTGATAGCCACATCTCGCGCCATTCTCTGGAGCTCGTTTAGGCGTTGCTCTGAATCCCCTCTCCTACCGTACCCCAAAACAATTGTCTCTTGCCTCTTCGGCAGCTCCATACTTTTTCCCGGACTCCCTCCCAGCTAACCGTGGTGCACTAACCCCTTCAGGCTATGTTCACGCAGCCAACCCCAGTCCTCTCCCTGCGATCCAACCTCTGAAGCCCGAGCGTCAGCTCCCAGCCCCCGCCCGCCCCAGTGGGTGAGCAGACAAGCCTCTCGGGCTGGTCGGCACCGATCCTCTGTGCGGGAATCTCTCCACTTTGCCTTCCGCACCCCTGTTGCTGCGCTCTCCTCCGTGGCTCTGAAGCTTCCCACTGACCCACCCCCCCATCTCAACCAGTGAAGGGGCTTCCTAGTGTGTGGAAACCTTTCCTCCTTCCCAGCTCCCTCCCAGAGGTGCAGGTCCTGTCCCTATTCGTTTGGCTCTGTTTTTTCTTTTTTCTTTTCCCTACCCAGGTACGTGGGGAGTTTCTTGTCTTTTGCAAGGTCTGAGGTCTTCTGCCAGAGTTCAGTAGGTGTTCTGTAGGAGCTGTTCCACATGTAGATGTATTTCTGATGTATTTTTGGGGAGGAAGGTGATCTCCACATTTTACTCCTCCACCATCTTGAGGAGTCTTGAAGTTCTCCCCACAAATTACTCTTAATAGAAATATTTGCTTTGTTTTCCATATCATACCAATTATTAGTTGAACTCACTATTGATTAAAAAATTAGGTGTTTTACTATTTTTTAAATTGTGAGTATAAAATGAAAATAACTTCCTAATATTTTAATAAATATGTTGCTCTCATTTTAGTATCTATTTACTCCATTATGTAATACCATATATAAAATGATGTGAATAATACAAAGGACTCTAGAGACAAGTTTTTGTTTAAATAATTTTGCCAGACAGAAAGGAATAATGATGTAAGACCATATACAAAGTAATCAGAGTCATCAGATTTCTCATTAACATCATGGAAGCTAAAACACAATGGAAGAGTGTCTTTAAAATCCTTCAGGGGATCATTTTCCAACCTCAAATTCTATCTGCAGGTAAAGTATCAATTATTATAATCAAATCAATATATTTTCTTGGAACTACATTGTTAGTGTTAGAATACAATGAAATAAAACAACTTAATGTTTGTTCCTAATGATTTCATCAATTGCTGGGAAGTTTTACAATTAATTCAAGAGCACATTTTGTCAAACCCTTGGTATATGGTCAGACATTATGTCACACTCTTTCAACTCAACTACTTCATTACATGTAACAGGGTTAGACAAATGGAAAGGATGGTTGCTCTTCATGGTCAGTAGGGGAAACTGTCCCTTAAATACCTTCATTATAAAGGTTGACTAAGAAGAGCTGAAATTGACCATAATTAACCATAACTTACTATGTAAGCCTTCAACATACTCCAGAGTTGTAAGACAGTTGCATGAGACAGATTCTGCCAGTTGGTGCTTCCTACTCTGCGTCTTCTTGGAATCCTCTTTTGAAATGTTTATGTATTTTTTGAAGTTTTTGGAATTTTTGTGGTTGTGTAGAATTATCTACTTGTACAAATATTTTCTCTATTTTTAGATCTTCTCTTTTCCTTTAGCTCCAAGTAGAATATTATAAATAAGCTTCTTTCTTCTGTCTTTGATCAGCAAAAGTGGAAATCCTTGTTGATTCCTTTGACTTTCATGAAGACCATTTCTATAGAAAGACTATTGGTCAGAGCTTCTGTAGATGAAAGAGAAGAGCCTATGGATCTGGACTATTTAGAAAGCCTTGGAATGGAGGACAGAAGCTGTCTTTTGCTACAACTAGTCAAAATCATGAAATGCCCAAATCCTTATTGGACATATCTCTCAAAACATGCGTTTTTGCAAGTAGGCATTTATTTAGCTAAAGGGTACTGAAGGTCCCAATGCATGATCAAATTTATGACCACGAGGGGGCTCTGTCAACTACAAATTGGCACTTGCCATTGGCACTTGCCATCTACCTCTACGAGGATTAAATCATGTGCTGCTGCAGCTGTTGGTTTTCAACACCCCCTGAAAGTGGTTCTGGGTGGAGAGCAGCAATGAGGCCCTCTGTGCTTGGGCAAAAACTGGAAAAACAGGTATTCAGGTGTTTAGATTTTTCCAGGAGCTGATTTTTTTTCTTGCATCTCCTCTTATCTAGAAGAGCACTAAAATCCTTCATGGTGATATCTGCTCCAGGTGACTAGCAGTAACCTTCAGGAGACTAGCAGAAACCTGCAAAACGTGTGCTTGATTGCATGTACTCCCCCTTCACCAAAGTCACATCTATACTGACCTTCCCCACTTCCTCCCTGGAGCAGTTTCTCAGAGCTATCTGAAATGCTGTCTCCCGGGCTATAGTCGTCATTTTGCCTCAAATAAAACTTAACTCACAACTCTCATGTTGTGCATTTTTTTAAAGTTGACATGGTGTTCAGTATTTTTACCAATTACTCTTTGGACTTGGACTGAGAAATGATTTGATTAGAGGATTAATTTGTAATATCTGGACACATCACTTTGGAGCAAAGAAAAAATATCAAGTTAGAATTTATTGTATTTATTGATGTATCTTGAGGTTCTTTTATTTGCTTGTGTCCACCATTGCTATTATCATTGCTGTGGTTGAGGAATCAAGCACTGGTCTCTGCAACGATTTAGATCCATGAGCAAGAGGAGCACAGGCTAAAATCTAGTTCCTGAACTAAAGCAGGTTAACGCCTAAGCTTTAAGTCCTATGGGTATGAAATGACTTTTAATCATTTCCCCCTAACTTTGCCCACTCATTCCTATCTTCCCCATCAGTCACCTCCCCCACTGAGGCACACATACAACTGACTTTCCCAACTCGTCATCTTTCTTAAGAACATTAACATATTCCAACCACTATGGAGAACAGTATGGAGGTTCCTAAAAAACTAAAAATAGAATTACCATATGACCCAGCAATCGCACTACTGGGCATATATACCCTGAGAAAACCATAATTCAAAAAGAGTCATGTACCAAAATGTTCATTGCAGCTCTATTTACAATAGCCAGGACATGGAAGCAACCTAAGTGTCCATCATTGGATGAATGGATAAAAAAGATGTGGCACATATATACAATGGACTATTACTCAGCCATAAAAAGAAATGAAATTGGGTCATTTGTAGAAATGTGGATGGACCTAGAGACTGTCATACAGAGTGAAGTAAGTCAGGAAGAGAAAAACGAATAGCGTATATTAATGCCTATATGTGGAATCTAGAGAAATGGTACAGATGAACCAATTTGCAAGGCAGAAAGAGAGACGCAGATGTAGAGAACAAACATATGGACACCAAGGGGGTAGTGTGGCGGGGGTGGTGGTGGTGGTGGGATGAACTGGGAGATTGGGATTGACATGTATACACTGATGTGTATAAAATAGATAACTAATAAGGACCTGCTGTATAAAAAAAAATAAGCATGAGGAATGTTAATGTATTCAATGCTGATATTCAATAAAATCTCATTTTTATTTTTCATTTTGACACATTTTATATCTTTTATTAGTTTATTATCTAATTTCATACCAACATTTCCCAAGGTGATTAAAATATACATTTCATTTATTTGTTAAGCATTTTTTGAGTATTAACAATGTGTCACAAACTGTATAATGATGCACAGATTTTAAAGAAATAACTTGTGCACCGGCCTCCATCCAAGGTCTAACCCTTTAATGGATGAAATGGATGATTTTTTAACTATATATAATTAGATAATTTTTATAATATAAAAATAAAATATGTATTTTTGAGCTCAGAAGAGGAGTAACACGTTTCACAGTACCATGAGCCAGGAAATACTGGCAGGAAAGAATGAAGACAATAGTGATGATAGTACGAGTACTAATGACAGCTACTCTGTGTAATGCTCACAATAAGTCTAAGTCTGCTTTCTAATCTCTTTCTACATACACAGTAAAGCACTATGATGAATCAATGTGGTTATGATACAATACATGCTTGCTCTTGTCCTTTACCTTGAACTCATCACCACTGCAATCCCAAGCCATCCTCTCCTCCCCATGCTCTGTTGAAAATAACAGACTAAAGTTCTTATCTTCTAATGGGAACGTGTAGGTGAGATGTGGAGATGAGGGTATAGGAAAAGATTGTATTGAATGGGAAGTAGAGTAGCCAGATTTCCAAAGCAGCCACCAGCCACAGAGTCCTCCCCAAGGATCTATTAACTCACAGCTGACTATGGCCACAGAACACAGCAAGACTTCCTAAGACAGTGACAGATTTGGAGGAATTTAGTTCAACCCCTGTGTCTTAAGGGCAGATGTCTGCAGAAATCCTCCCTGGTTATTTCATAAATCTCATAGTAATGTCATCCCAACATATTACACTATAGAGGGACTATATTGTTATCTTACTTAGTCCTTACAGCAACTCTCTGAGGTAGGTACTCATATCACCTCTTTTACTTTTGCATTGGAGGAAATAGAGGTACAGAAAGTTGAACCAGCTGCTCAAGAAAGAACAGGGATTCTATGAAAGAGCAGATTTCGAAGTCCATACTTCTTAGCTCTGTGCTTTAATGACTACAGATGAAGACGATCACATAAATTAAAATATAAAGGAAAAATTAGGAGAAGTGACATGTAAAATAATTTATGAACCATAAGGAAAAAGTTTATTTAATATTTCTTTTAATATGAATCCCGACTGATAATGTAATGCAAATCCAGGCTCAAAATCCATCTGATAATTTGGGTATTATTGTGGAGGATTCAGGGAACTTAAATCCTAAACTGTAAAAACAGGGCAATATTTCATTATGCCCTAAGATCTACAGACATCAGATGGCTCACGATATCAAGTAGTGACAATAATTATGTAAAATTCCAATATGACATTAAGAATATTACCTATTAAACATAAGAATCATTGATATTTTAAAAAGCTGAGCTCTTCCTCTTACACAGCAATTGGCCAATTTTGGACACTCGTGACCATTTGGGTTCCCTAAATGGTAAATACTGTGTGAGGGAAAGACTGAACATCTGGCCCTGAGAGCCATATAAGAAACAGGTCATCCACCAGGAGATTAATAGTTGACTCACCTGAAAAGTGTCCTAGCGCCAATACCTAGTTGAATCTCACTGCTGTATGTCCTCCTGAATCAGCACTTCAAAGAGGACCATAAAAGAGGAGGCTGACAGAAGGAAGCTGGGGTGAGACTAAGTGGGCAGCCCACCTTGGAGGATTGAAAGCCCTAGCATCACTGGAGAAATTCATCATTTATCAGTGAAAGAGTTCAAGGAAGTAATTAACCTAGGAAGATTTACCTTCTTCCCTCGCCCCCCACCCAGCCCTGACGTTAAAAGGGCCGCACCACAAAAGAGCATCATTAAATGGGGACTAGTTGAAAATGCATAAAAGCAAGAGAAAGAGGAAACACAAATCTAGGTCTCCTTGCTCAGCGTTTCCTTTGCCGGGAACTGGAGCAGAGCCTGCTGATTCTCCACTGAAATGATTATGAGGACTCGCTTTCATTATGAGTTTCAAGGGTCTAGGGAAACTCTTCTTTTTTTCCCTTCCCATTAAAAAAGTGCTGTTTCATACACACTCCTTTGAATATAATACCCTTTCTAATATTAAAAAAATCATTTCCCAGACTCCAAGATTCTTCTGATTAATTTGTAAAACACCATAGTGTGTCCTTACCTGTGGGGGGAAAAGGACATTTAAAATGGTTTTTGAAAAGCATATTTACCTGTGGAATGATCTTTGTTGGATGTGTGCAGAACACTTCGGATGGTGTAGAGTGCAGTGACTTCATTTTAAATGAAACCTCTTTACTGGATCTTCCTGGCACTGCCTTAAAGAACTGAAGGGAGGTCTTATGAGATGACATGATGTCACCTCTTGTCTCTCTGGCTTTTTTGGAGGTCACTTTGTCTAAGCTCTGTCCTTTGTTCTGAATAAACAGAGGTGGGAGACAGTAAGCACCGAGTTGTTATTTCTGCCCTCTGACTTCAAGCACTATTTATCCTTTCCCACCTGCCCCTTCCTATGAATGTGGAAGCACATAGGATACTATATGCAACCAAAGTTTCCAACAGTTATGATATGTGTGTATCTGTTGTTTTCTCACTGGTCAATTATAATTTCAAATTGTGTCAATAAGTGGATAAAATGGTCGCATGAAAAGAAGAATCAGATATATTTAATTAATTGATTAGAACCCATAAGCTAAATGTAATTCATTTAAAATAATACTTTATTGAAAAAAAGGAAATTAAGTACATTCTTAAATTTGAAATAAATTCGTGTTTCTAAAATTTTCAGATTTGACCACAGTGCACAAAAGAGAAAATGATATCTCCTGAAGAATAAATACTATTACATAATGGTAACATTTAAAGCTAGCAGCCAACTGAAAACATAGACTTTCTGAAGGATTTTTATCTGAAAAGAAAAACATGAATGAAATGACACACACACGATTTCCAACTCTAAGACACTTTGGACCTTTAGTAAATGTTCCTTTTCAATGAAAAACTGATAATATCACAGAGAATGTAAAATATGTGATTAAACAAAATGATTGCATTTAAGCCAAAGAATCATATATCTAGAATTGTTATTTTTTTACTTGAAAAATGTAATTATTGTATTTTCCAATAACTGAAAACATATTTACTCATTCTAAATCAGTAACACCAATATTTTACTCTTCAAGTTTGTTTTAATGGTGAAGACAATATATTTTAGTGGGAGTGGACAGGGAATGGTGGGTCTTGGAAAAAATAATGAAGCAGACTTAGTTTTGTTGCTTTTTCAAAACAGCTATGTTGACCAATGTACCGTAACATGCACCCACTATAGACATAAAATGTAAGGCTTTTTAGTAAATGTATCAAGTTGTATAACCACTACAAAATTTTGTTTTAAAACATTTCCATCACTCCAAAATGTCTTTCATCCCCATTTAGAGGTAACTCCTGTTTCCAGCTCCATCACTAGTATACACTCCTGTATACACAATACTACATTTTCCATTTGCTCTTTCAACATATTTTATCCTTTTTCCTCCGCTACACATATGCCACCTCTTAAGCAGTCTTGTCAATCTTAAGTGACGTGATCATAACCACAAACATTTAAAAATAATTTACCAAACATCATGGATTTACTTGATACATTATATCGCCATGTTTCTTGACGGACAAATGTGCTATTGATGGAAGCAACATTATAAAAAGAATCTAGTCATAGTTTCTACAGGGCACAAATAACCTTCTCCCAACTAAACCCTGTCACTTTTACTATAACTTAATTGTTTTTTAATCTGTATTCTTTATGCCTCACCAAGGTCCAATATGCTAGTAGACACTCAATGAATATTTTAAGTATAAATACACCTTTTAAGATGAGAAGGTCGTGTAATGAAATCACAAAGTAGAGAATAGCTTGGTGGATTATGTGAAGTTACAATATACAGAGCAAAGAATCGGTAGATGTTCCTCTCCTTGTCACTAATCAGATACTTGAAAAGGTCACTTAATATCATTGAGCTTCTCTTTCCTCACACGGAAATTAGGGCTGATTAGATGGACAAACTTTAGAAGGCCTTTGAGTTCTAGTAGTCTTCTGTTATCATTTTTTCCTAAATAGAAAAAAGATAAATTGTTCATGTTTGAAGACAAACCGGCAAGACTTCTTATTATACATTTATGAAATGAGATAATGTCATAATATTTTTCTGGTGGAACCTAATGATGTATTTGTCTTCATCTGAGATTTTCTTTTTTTTTTTTGGAATACCTACAATGTGCTTGGTGCTACGTGCAAAGTACCAACTGTAGGCTATACAAAACTAACATTAATAGATTCCTAGCTACCAACACTTTTCTCTCTAATGTAAGAGAGAAGACAAGCAAAATAAATGGTTTTCCAATGTGATACCAAAGAGGTGTTTTAAGTATTATGGAAAATTATCTCTTAGAAATAATAAAGAATTGTTTCATAATTTTTATGATCACATAAAATTATTTCAGAAGTTTAGGAAAATAAACAATAATTTTTCTATTACTTTAAAGACTTTTGTCATATATAAACTACAGTTCAATATATAACTGTTTTTGCAGAGTTTCAGATAATAGTCTATTAAACTTAGAAAACACCAAAGATATTATCATTATAGGCCACAAACATGAATTTTCTATCATGCAGAGTGTATTCATGACCTTTCTAAGTCAGTGCTACTTCATCCTTAAGAACTCAATATAGAAAAGACAACATACTACGCATTATGGAGACTGTAAGTTTAGGAAAAATGTGGTGTACTGGTGTTGCCGCCTGGAGAACGGAAGCAGCAGGACCACTGGTGCCACATTCAGTCCCTCAAATCAACTGGCAATTGTGTAAATCTGGAAAGGGGGTTGGATCACAACCTTTCACTACTCTCAGTTTTCCTATTGGTGACCACTGCTGTTTATAATACTGACATTAGTTGGATTTTGAGAGAATATTGTGATATATTGTAGAGAGTGAGAATATTGAGATATAACATAAAATCCCTGGATACTCAAAGATGTGTTTGTATTGCATTCCTTCTTAACTGCTAAAATGTTCTTATTTTGCGAGTAGGGAATTTTTTAAAAGGTGCATTGGCTTTCTAAAAGCTCAAAATGATGCCAGGTGATGGAAACTAATGAAATCATCCCTTTTTTGGAGCTTTGCTATGTACTCAGTATTTTCTTGAGTGTTTCATTAATTCCTGAAACTTAATGTGTGTGATGAGAATGCCTGTAAAAAATATAGTCTGAGAATAAGCAGAGGTAAAATTATGCAAACACACTAATTTTGTGACCAGTGATTGAAAAATAGATTATAGATCCCCATTTAGGATTCGGAAGATACTTGTTTTAAACATTATTTCAAAAGAGATATTCAAACTAGAAAGAGTATTCTCAGGCATAGAATATGTAAGATAGAAAATGCAATAAAATTAGTTCCTCACTCACATAGATATTTAATTGCACATAAATGATACTAGAAAATTGTTCCATAGTTAGAAAAATACATAAATTCTTACACTGTATTTTTGAGATTATTTGCAAATAGTAGGAAGCATATTGTCTTTTTCGAATATTCATTTATACTCATTCTGAAGGTTTGCTTTATTTTAACTTCTACACGCCACTGCATTGACTAATCTATAATATGTAACTAGAAATACTGCAGAGAACCCTCTGGGAAAGTCTTAAATTTGGAAAACAAATCTATCTACAATTACGGCCTTATCATTAGACACTGCACAATGTCATCATGTTTGTTTTAAAGCTGAAAGATGTATGTATTGAGTCCTCCGTTAGATGCACGCGTATCCTATGGTATTTGTTTACGGAAAATTATTAAAACAATTCAGGAGGAGCTGGCAGGCTTCAAATTCTATAAATAGAATAGGCAGTCTGTTTCTATAGACACTTTAATATGTGCCAAAAGGAAGAGTGATATTCAAATTCCCAAACTGACCACACACTGCGCCAAGGTACAATCACATTGACTCTGACCTAGGAGATTCTTGGGGGCAGTCTTGAATATATATTAATGCTACCATCATGGTCCAAACATTCATGATTTCTCCTTGAAGATATATTTCTGCATTAAAGGAACAAAATCAGCCAAAGAATCTATATCTGAAAGCTAGAAAAAGAGGAGAAAAACAAGAGAAGATCACTTCAGTCTTTTCATTTGAAATAAATCGATATGTTATAAATAGAACTGGAACTCCACTGCTGGGAAGAGGAGGACACAAGAGCCTCACATTTTCACTTTTATAAGATTTTGAGAATATTATCCTAGTTCAGAAAAATCCTAAGGAAAGTTTTGGTTTGCTTTTTAAATTTATTTTCAATTTAGAGCGAACATTTCCTTAAAGCAACCTTCTCAGAAAAACTGAGAACATTTTCTCAAATATTGTACCATTTATGTTTCCATATACTATATTGTATTTGTTGAGTAATAACTAACATTTATGAATGGTGATCCCCCCAAAATATATGCCCACATCCTAATCCCAAGAACCTGAGAATATTACCTCATATGGCAAAATATGTTATTAAAATAAGGATGCTGAGAGGAGAAGCTTATCTTGGATTATCCAGGTGGGCCCTAAATCCAACAAGAAGT
Source organism: Kogia breviceps (assembly GCF_026419965.1). NCBI lineage: Eukaryota > Metazoa > Chordata > Mammalia > Artiodactyla > Physeteridae > Kogia > Kogia breviceps. The sequence goes on along the minus strand of NC_081324.1, from coordinate 5,606,847 downwards.
GTCCTTATAAGAGTGATGCAAAAGGAGATTTTGACACACAGAGGAGAAGGCAATGTGAAGACACAGACAGAGATGGGAGTGATGTGGCCACAAACCAAGGAACCCAGCAGCCACCAGAAGCTAGAAGAGGCAAAGGATAAATTCTCCCCTGGAGCCTATAAAGGGTGTTCAGCTCTGTGACATCTTGATTTTGGACTTCAGCCCTCTAGAGTTATGAGAGAATAAATTTCCATTGCTTGAAGCCACCAAGAGTTTGGTAATTTGTTATGGCAACCCTAGGAAAGTAGTACAGAAGCCAGAGGAAAGTAGTATAATTCCTATATTTGCAAAAGGAGTTGTTAAAATGCACTGAGAGTTTAAATGACTTACAAACAGATATTCAGCAGCTTGGTTTCTGATATAAACACAAACACCAGAATTCTCTAAGATACCATTATATTCTCTCTCCATGTGGCAGAGGACAAATATATGAATAATTTTTTATACTTTAATATATAATCTTACACCTGTGTCCAGAATGGGGGTTTGTGATATGCAGTCATTTCTATTCCTCCCCGTAGAACAAACTATTTCCTTCACACTTGTACAGCATGCTTGGTAAAGTGAGTTGCCAATATGTCTTCTCAGCTTGTAAAATAATTAAAATAATTAATATGACTGGTAGGGAATGATCCTATAACAAACCATATGGGAACACCTTTCTGTGCTGACTTCAGTCCTTCTTGTGGGAGTGTAAACCATATGTTCAGATTCATTTGTTATATTGTAGGAATTCCACGGGGCTGAGCCATCCTAATTTATGATTCTATCTAAGGATAGAAGAATCTTTTTTTTTTTTTTTTTTAGGGAAAATATAGAATGTGTTAAGGAAGACTTGCAGGTAGTTTTGTAAGGAAAATAATCATTTTTCAGAGCATTTAAGATACTAAAAGAATACACATATGGTTCATAATTCCCTAACGTAATATAATATGTTCGAGACTCCAGGTTCTTGTCATTTTCACCATTTATTTTTATTTTAATATATACTTTTCATATGCCATTTTCAGGCCACGGGAAAGATAATATCCATCTACATATCATATATTTTACTGGGAAAAGTCCTCCACACCACTTGCCATTTTCAGTCACAATACATAATTTCTTTGCTTTCCTGATGTGTTGGTTGTATTCAAATACTAAGTTAAGACATACGAGTATAAAGATCTTTCCTTTTAATTTTTGCTCAGTTGTGTATCTCAAACATCCTAGGAGAGCTCCTGGCTCAATAAGATGCATAATAATAGATATTTGTGAAATTTTTGAAAGAACAGCCAACTTGATATAAAATTGTCGAAATGATCTTACTATCACCACAATATTTGTGCTTGATATAAATCACTCTAGATATCTGTATTATTTGATACAATTTGGAAATAAGTGCTCTAAGAATATGAATTTTCTAAGGATAACATTAGTAAGACAAAGATCTTTCCCTGAAAATAGATTGTAGTTAAGAATACCGTTTCCTCTTACATTTAATAGGGTCAACTCTGCTCTATACCAAGACACAAATTATAATACCAGCTATTGGGTGTGTGATATTATATACTGTCTGTATAATCAGGAAAGCCATGTTCATTGTTTGTACTTATCAGGAAGACTGTAAGAACAGTTTTTTGAGAAGTATTATGCCAATACAATTTATAAGGAATATACCATGATTAATAAGCTACATAAACTCTCCACAGAATACATTTTAACTTGTGTTTGTATTGTAACATCCTTTTTTGCCTTCCACTTTGTAAGTAATAGAGACACGGGAGGGTACATTGTTATCAAACTGCTGGGAGATTTCTGCTGACCACATTTGCTCAGCACATACAGGTTGAGTTCACTTGATTTTAGACCAAGACACATTTTCCAAGTGCAGGAAAAACATGGGGCTTTAAATTTTGCCTCATGTATTGGCTAACCCTTGAAAATTCTCTTAAGAAACTGTGTCAATTAAGAGCACATCATAAAAAAAATTATTGCCAAATGTAAGTTTTGAACTACCTTAACATTGATTTTGTTACTAAATTTTCAGAATAAACAACTTACATTTGTTAACTGACTAAGGTACACATTGTAAAGGCAATTGGATACTTAAGAGGGAAGCCAAAGAAACATACCTTGAAGGAATCGACTCTTTTTCGTACTTGTGTTGAGTGACGGAGGACCCACTTTGCTTCGTAGGCACCTATTGCAGAGCTCTCCAGTAAGTAACCATATGAAATTTAAAATGTGCTCATATAGTATCGCATTGGTGTCAAGCTCTGTGATAGATGCCTCAGGAGACACAAATGTGACTAGAAGGACATTTTAGCTTCTAGGAAGTTTTCAGACCAGGAACACAGTAAAAGAAACCCAACTATTTGCAACCAAATGAAGAAAATGATACGTACAGCAATAGAAGTACTAGTAATGTGGGAGATGACTAAGAACAAAGCATCTTTTCCCCGTGAATTGGATGAGAAGAGCCTTTAGGAAAAGTTTCCATTGAAATTAATCTTAAGGAGAACGGTTAGGAGAGTTTTGGTTTTGTTTTTGTCTTTGTTTTTGTGAGAACATTTAACGAGAGCTCTACCTTCTTAACACATTTTAAGCGCACAATACTGTGTTGCTAGGTATATGGACTATGTGAGAGACGGTAAGGTAAGTGAAATAAGCCCATCTCAGAAGGACCAATGCTGCATGAGTCCACTTCCATGAGGAATCGAAAATAGTCATTCTCATAGAAGCAGGCAGTGGAAGAGCGCTTGCTGGGGGCTGGGCGGGGGGAGTGGGGGCTGTGGTCCTGGGTATAAGATTTCATTTATGCAAGATGGGTACACTGTAGGGACCGGACTGTGACAGTCACTCTGGTAGAGTCTGAGGGGATACTAAAAACAGGTGGATTAACATGCAAAAAAAGGTACAGATGGGGGAAGCTTGCAGCTTCTAAGGGAAGAGTAAGGAGTCCAGTTTATCCTGATACACGGAGGACAGTCATTGGGGCGGTCAGTGACTAACTCATCATCGCAAATCATGAGGCAGTCTCCTCATTTCCTGTTCACAGCATCCCTCCGAAGCAGGCAGTGTTACTGGTCCCGGACACAGGTGAGATAACTGCCCGGGAGGGAGTGTAGACAGTGTCTCAGTCAGTTCAGGCGGCTCTAACAAATTGCCATGGACTGGGCGGCTGAGACAACACACATTTATTTATCTTAGTTCTAGAGGCTGAGAGGTCCAAGATCGGGGGCCAGCATGGTCACGTTCTTGGTGAGGACCCTCTTCCTGCTTTACAGATGGTCATCTTTTTGTATCCTTACAGGTTAGAGCACAAAAAGGAGCAGGTCCTTTGACGTCTCTTCTCACAAGGGCATTATTTTACTATGGGCTTCTATAACCAGATGCCGTAGACTGAAAGGCATAAAAGAAACAAACATTTCTTTCTCACGGTTCTGAGTGCTGGGAAGTCCAAAATCCTGGCCTCAGCCTATTCAGTGTCTGGTGAGAACATGCTTCCAGGTTCATAGACGCAGTCTTCTAGCTGTAACGCCACAGGGTGGAAAGGGCTAAGGAGTTCTGTGAGTCCTCTTCTGTCATGACCCAATCACCCCCAAAAGCCCCACCTTCCATCTCTATCGCCTTGGGGGTCAAGACTTCAACACATGCATTTGGAGGGGACATAAACATTCAGACCATCGCATAAGGGCTTCACTCTTATGACCGAATTACACCCCAAAAGCCCCACCTCCATATATCATCACAATGGATATTAGGGTTTCAACATATGAATTGAGGGACCTAAATATACAGTCCAGAGCAGATAGTTCCCCAGTCTTGTAAACGACAGGACTGGGATTCTGGTGTGAGCTCCACTTTCGCTCCAGAGTCTAGGCTGATCACTTGAGTACTTTTGGAATGGCAAAATTGAGGCCATCCCAGGAGGGAGCCAGGATATGCCTGACTGAGAAATTTGTCTGCAAATTGCTCGATAATGCAGTTCCATTTAAGCGTTTGAAGAAGAGAATGGAAAGTTGTGGTTGTGTTTTAAAGCGGTGATTCCAGAAACGCCATAAAGGATGGATTGAAGGGGAGGGAACGTGGAGTCAGCCTCCAGGAAGAAGCCTACTGATAGAGTCTTGTTGAAACTAGAGGCAGCTGGATAAGGCTGACGGTAGAATGTGTTGAACTGAGGAGTGTGAGGCTATGTGGAAAATATCTTTGATTTGGATGAATTTAGGACCCACGGGTTTAAATGTTCCATAAAATTTGAACCGTTATAGACAATCAGTGCTTGCAGAGGTCTCATTAATAGTGTGACGATTCCATCAGTTCTACTCATTCCAGAGAATAGATTGGTAAAAATATTCAACTTGAACTTTTATATCTGTGCTATTTTTTTCAGACCTCCTTTCTCCTGCAGTGCATATAATAAATCTGTTTGTTAACAATCTGGAATAGTTTTTCTTCCTAATACCAGACTCTTAACCAAGTGCTATGCCTTGGTTATTGGACTGGTGTAGTCAGGGAAAATAACAACAAAATTCATAATTATGGAGTTCTCGTATGCTTCTGATGGCATCAAAGACATTTCATAATAAACACCACCATAAGGGAGTTCACTTGTGATGAGAGATTAATTATCCAATTAGGCACATAGATCATCCCCCAACTCTCATACGGTATGTCTATAAGAGGTTGTAAATACTGTAATTTTAACTGCAAGTCAAAAAGGAGGAATGGATAAAAATAACATCCCAGAGATGCAAGGTGAACTTCACTGATTTTGCTTCATATTGATTTCTTCCTGTATTCAGAGTACACTTATTTTATTGGAAATATTACTTTGCAAGTAACATTTTACTGGAGATAAACCCTCACTAGGAAATTGCCACTGGAAATGACTTAGGCCAATAAAAAAAACGGCACATGAGGACTGAGCTATGCAGATAAAGACATCTGCTTGTCCCATAAAATACGTGCACCATAGAAAGGTCAGGAGAGGTGAGAATATGCTATTTGCCATATTCTGCCATTCGTGTTTTACTTTCTTACCCTGTTATAGACACGTGCCTAGAAATGAAATAAAATATTTCAATGGCATAAACATACAAAACTAAAGGAAAAGGACATTAAGAATTAATTCAGTAGTAGGACAAGCACAATGATATGAGTGCAAATATAAAGGATATAGTATTATCCCACCAACAGAGTAGAATAAAATACTAATCAGATCAAGACAAAATTAGAAACATTTCAATCCTTAAAATGTATTTTAATTATGATTATCCCAACTGCTAATTGACCAAGAAGGTGGTGGTGCATGTACCAAAAAATCTGTGAATTGAAACTGGCAACCAAGTGCAGAGCCTAAAGTTAAACTTATCTTTGCTTTTAAATATCACCAATTTGTAAATTTGGCAGGATTTGTGCTAGAAGGAAAAGATACTGAGCCTTAGAAGCCAGACATTGTAATAGCTATTGGAGTATTTAAAACATGAATAAGACAAAGAATCTGCTTCTGGATGTCGAAGGATGTTTTAAATACGGGTATTGTATATGCAAAGACGTGAAATGAAATCGTCTTCTCAAGTAATGGTGAGAATTTAGGGTATTTTCAGAGATATATAGTGAGACTAAAAGGTTGCTTTGACTTAGCTAATCTAAAATATTTAACCTAAGTTGAAATAATGTGTATTTCACAAGGTAGGAATCAAATGAGATAAGCTCTGTAAAACCTTTAGCACAGCTCACACCCCTCAGCCCACTTCATAGTCACACACAGCTGTGATAGGAAATTCCTTGTGTTCCCAGACTCAAGCAGAAAACATCTATTCTAAGGGAAAATCCCTTCTCTGAACACTTTACATACAAGCAAGTTGGCATGGAACTGTGGGCGAGTTAATGCCACTAAACGGTGGTGTCAAAGCACCAATGCTCGTTTCTCCCAGGCACACAGCCTGGGAAGCGCCCTCTGTGCGTTCCAGAACTCACCCAGTAGCCAGCTGGATAATGCACTATTATACATCCTTTCTTCCTTCCTGTTTCAGTCTCCCACTCCCAAGCTCTCTCCTCCGGGGACCTCCTCTTAAACGACATGCACACAAGCCCCGGCCTCAGGCTCCGTCTCCAGGGAAACCCAAAGAACATCCTGACACATAATAGGTACGCGGATGACAGATTCCTTTTTGCCTGTTCTAATGCATTTAAACTGTCTCCATTGCTCACCAAAGTAAGTGCAGTTTTCTCTTTCTGCCCACTAAGGTCATCCACAAAATGGCTACCAATTTTTTGTATAACATATTATGATACATGACTTCTCTACAGGGATATTACTCAGCTACTGACTGTTCTTTAATGCATTCCGTTTCCCACAGTTGTGCTTTTCTACATGGTCTTTAACGTCTCAGAATGCTCTTAATCCCATTTTTGCACATCATAATTTTATAGAGTCTTTAAGAGGTTCATCAAGTCACCTACAAAAAGCCTTTTCAAAATTTTTCCTGCCAAATGTTCCTTTTTCCTGTGGGGTTCAGTTAAACCTCAAGAGTACCTTATCTGTGGCTCTTATTTACCTTTAAATTCAATAATCAACTAGGAGGTACTTGTTTCCTATACTCTACTAAATTTTAAGCTGCACAAGCATAAATCATAATAGTTTCATATCTCTTACTATGCCCGACACCCTGACATAGCATGTATGTGTGGGTATATGTGTGTATCCTCTGTAGAGCTATGTATTATGTGGATATAATTGATATGTAAAGTAGTCACCTTAATATTATTTTTTGGTTATAAAGATTATATATGCTAATTGCAGAAACATTTTAAAAACAATAAACAAAAATTCCCAGATCTTACTGGCCAAAGAAAACTATTAATATTTTGTTTCATATTTTTAAAAAAATTTAATCAATTATAATATTATTTTACCATCTGCATTTAAATTAGTAAAGACCACATTATTAATAGTCATTTTAAAAAATGTACATAAGATAAATAATAATAAACCTATTAATAGTTGATGAGTTCTAGGCATGAAAATATAGAAAAGAAGCCCTTTTTTCATAGATATGAAATACAACATTTATCGCTATGTTGAGGATAAGTATTTTCTTTCCTTTCCTTTTCTTGTAATGTGTTTGCTGGGTGTTTGTATATGTGTGTGTTTATGTGTTTTACTGCTAGATTTATGAAGAGTTAGGAAGCGTTCCCTCCTCTTGTGTGTGTGTATAGAATTGGTGTTGTTTCTTAAATGTTACCAAGTATTGACATTAATATTATAAAACACTACAAAATGTTAAACATTTAATTAAATTCTCCAGTAAACTCAGGTGGTCCTAGGGTTTTCTTTGTGTGAAAGTATGTAACTAATATTTAATTTTTAAAATAGGTATAGGTTTTTGGCATGGTTTCATTTTCTTTGTGAATGAGTTTGGTTAGTCTTCTTTCAAGGAATTTGTCCAGATCACTTAAACTATTGACTTTATTGCCATAGATTATTCATAATATACACTTTTTATCATTTAAAAATGTAGTATCTGTAATGATATACCTTTCTCATTCTTGATATTATTTTTTTCTTCCCCTTTTACTCTATCTGTTTGCCAAGGTTTTCATCATATTTACTGATCTTCTCAAAGAACTACTTTTTTGTGTGTGTGTGGTACGCGGGCCTCTCACTGTCGTGGCCTCTCCCGTTGCGGAGCACAGGCTCCGGACGCGCAGGCTCAGCGGCCACGGCTCACGGGCCCAGCCGCTCCATGGCACGTGGGATCTTCCCGGACCGGGGCACGAACCCGCGTCCCCTGCATCGGCAGGCAGACTCTCAACCGCTGCGCCACCAGGGAAGCCCTCAAAGGACTACTTTTGACATGATTGATCTTTTAAAATTATTTTTTCTGGCTTTTATTTCATTCAATTCTGGTCTAATGTTTATTATTTCTTATTTTAATTTGTTCTTGTTTGTCTAGAGTCTTTAAGGAAGGGCAGATTTTTTCTTATGTGACTCTACTGAGGTTATATATTTTGGGGAAAAATATCACAGAGGTGAAAGTGCCTTTTCTTACCATGTCCCATCTGGGGATACATGCAGTGAACATGTTAACATCAATCACCTGGTCAAGGTGTTGTCATGTTTCTTTTAAAACTACCCCTCACTCTTTACCTAATCGACTATTTTTGAAACATGTTACTAAGTCTAGCCCATAACTCATTGGAGAGGAATTCAGTTTCACCACCTAGAAGAGGATATTTACATAAATATCTTCTCTAAAGATGTGTCTCTTTTTCCTCATGTATTTATTTATGCAATCATTTGTATCAATAAGGATTCGTGAATATTTATTGTATTTATTGGATTATAATTCAGTATTTTGTTTATTCTGTTGCTTAAGTTGTTTTATCTTTGGCCATTTGGGCCTCTTTTAATGGCTCCTGTGTCCCTATGAGATACCCATACCATGGTGTATATGTGTGTGTGTGTGTGTGTGTGTGTGTGTGTGTGTGTGTGTGTGTGTTTAAGTATAATCCTTATTTTCTGGCAGTATAAGATGTTATGGGCTCATCTTGTTATATCCCCTGCCTTTAGCCTAGAATAAGGCATTTCTCTAAGGAAATTTGGTTCATTTTATTCGAGAATGGTTAGAAACAAACGAAAATCTGCATGATGGGTATTCTTGTTGCTAATGCTGCATCTAGGCCATCTAAGTGGACAGAGCTAGGATATATAGATGTGTACCAACCCATGTATACAAATACTCAATTATGCGTGTCTCTATCTGCACCCTCTTTGGTGGACGTGCACCACATGCATCTCACGTACAAACACAGGTGAGTAGAAGGACTAGACATATTGGAGTTTTCACACTTAAGCTGTCAGCTCATTAGCCTTCACATAATGAGAAGAACTTTCCTCAAAAGCATACTTTCAATGCAGACCCACTATTATATCCAGAACTGAACAAATTGTGGCATAAATCACCCTGTACCCTGTGACGTGTGTGGGCGTGAGCTGAGCACATGATCTGGTGGCACACTTTTCATGGCATCCACCCAAACTGAAGGCAGTCTGCAGAGGGTCTTCGATAACAGTTTGAAACAGGGCAAGAGAAACACGCACCATCTGTATGGACAGAAAGTCTGTGTCCCCTCCCCAAGACTTATAGGTTGAAATCCTACCCCCCAATGTGATCGTATTAGGAGGTGAGGCCTTTGGGAGGCAATTGAGTCCTTAGGGCGGAGCCCCTGTGATTAAGGTAAGAAGCCACACTGGAGAGATGATCTCTCTGTGTGTCTGCCACGTGAGCGCACGAGAAGACGACACCCCCCGGAAGAGAAGTCTCACCGGAAAAGGAACTCTGCCAGGTCTAGATAGGACTTCTCAGCTTCCGGAGCTGTGAGGAATGCATTTATATTGTTTAAGCCACCTGGTCTATGGTAATATGTTATAGCAGGCCTGACCTGACTAGGATAGCATCAAGTACAAAGTATCATGAGACTGAATGTACTTTATGTGCTTTGACTGTAGGTGAGGAACGGACTGGGGCTAAGTCCTCGAGAGACAGAATGGGACAGGTGATGGTGTTGGTAACGATAGCATCACGGAAGGGAGGGTCCTATGGGCGCTAAGTCAGTCTAGAGAAACACACCCACACCCTTGGGTGGTAGCCGTAGGCAGAGCAAACAGACTCTGGTATTGGTGAAAAGAGACTCCTCAGGAATGTCACTTCCTGGTTCACGGGCAGTAGATTGGCCGTCGGGCTGACCCCGGAAGCACGGATCCACTGAAGCTTCCAGGTTGCAAATATTTTTCTCCTATTTCTTTGAATTTCTACTGAAAATAATGCCATCGGGTTTTTGTGGAATAAATTTAATAACTGTAAAGAAGTCCATAGAAATGATGATAGCAAAGGGAAGGCCTCATAGAATGTGTTATATAAAATGGTACGTTGCTTGCTCTTAGTAACTTATTCGGGAGAAGACACTCCTGTTCATTCCCAAACAATGTATAGAAATTGAAACCGGGTTGGGAACAACACTCTTAAGTTAAATATGCCCTGCAGGAAAGTAAAAAAGTTAAAGTTTTATTTTCCAAATCAATTGACCCCAGGATGAAGATAGGCAGCAGAAGTTTGAATGCAGATACACAGAAGTAACTACTTGCCCCTCTTATTTAATACAACAACTACAAATGAGACCTTTGAAAGAATAAAATAATAATGTCTGTGGATCAAAGGGAAGGTTTTACTGGAATATGATACAACGTTTCCTAGTAAGTAGATAAGTGCCGAATGTCCTTACTTACAATAGTGAGGTACAAAGAGCAGAGATAGTAGTAGAGGGTCCTCAGCCTCCTTAGAACCACGAGTGAAACTTCCCATACTCACAGGTACCTGTCAAAACGTCTCTGTGTGATTGAAGGAGTTCAGGGCGGCTGTGCTCAGAGTTGACCTTCAGGCCACCTCTGTGTTCTCTCCAGGCATAAGTACCTGTAGAACTGTTCCTACATCTCTGCCCCTGAGGGCTGAATAACCTGCTGCCTTTCAAGGACTGTCTTGAAATCCATCTGTTACTAACTGATGGATTATACCTCATGGCTGCCCTCCTTCAGTTTTCTAGAAACTTGTCGACTAGACATAAAAATTAAAAAAGAAAAATTCTCTGGATCTGATCCTTGGAAAATTCACAGCCTCAAACCCTTGCACATGGTGACAACTCCACAAATACTCATGACATTAAAAAAATAAGAATAAAAATAGTTTTTGCCTACACCAATCTTGATGAGTAGAAAATAATTTTAAGAAATATGTGGAGGAAAATCATAAACATCTAGATGGAAACTGTTGAAACCTGAGAAAATTTTAAATTTAGAGAAAGAGACCCTATGAAATAGCAGGAGACATATATGATGATTAAAGTAATAAGTGTAAAACAATTTAATGAGTCAAATGCCTCGGGTAAATGCCTCAGTTAAATGATAGTTGAATTCATAAGTTAACATGAGTTAATAAAAGAAAGTACATCAAATAGACTATCTTTACTATGTGAGTTTTGTAACATTGTTTTTCCCTGAAGGATATTAAATGGCATATTTCCAAAATTTCAGGGGATATTAACTATGAACATAGCTTATTGCTCAGAGAAATATTTAACATTATCTAGTAACGATTATTAGAATCCTAGCTTCTAAGATCTCTAAAAACACACAGTACGCACGTGCACACACACACCACACACACACAATATGTTTACAGCATAATACAAGAAGAGGTATTTCTAAGGACAATACAAAACCTAGGAAAATATCATGTTGTTTAATTTATCAAATAAAAAATGTCAAAACAGAAATAACATATTTGGAAAAAAGAAAATAGTTGATTTTTACCAGAGGATGATTTATTTTTTCCTAGGCCGAGAAGGTGGCAACAGCAGAGACTGTTCTAGTACATGGTAACTGAACCAACTTCTCCTGTTGTCTAGGGTCCTGTTATCCAGGACAGTGACATTTGTGGCCTGTGCTGAAGCCAGTGGTTTCTGGTAGCAGTTTTGCAGACTCATAAGTAGTAATGCCTGAGTTCAGGGCCATCAGATAAAAGGGCAGCTTGTAAATCCAACAACCACCTGTGGGTTCCAGGGCACGTAGCAGGAATGGTCCCTGAGAAAAAGATCCATAGGGCTCCTTCCGTCTGAAGCCTAGGAGCTCAGGTGGTGAAGACTGTTGGTGGGGCGTGTACCACAAGGACTCCATCACCCACACTGCGCTTGTTCGCATTCTAACCACTCAGCACTTAGTGGGCTGCACCCTTGCTGGCAATGTGGAAGGGGCAAGGTACGCAGAGATGGTGTTCCCAGTATCTGTGGGTGAAAGCAACCGGGGGAAGCAGGATATGTAGCCCTGGGTATGGACAAAGGATGAGCTACCACATACAACACGCATCAGTTCTATCTGTGGATGGGGGAGGAGACCGTGGGTGAGTGGATATCAAGCCCGTGTGAAAATAAGAACCCGATGCGCTCAAACAGGAAACTTTACAACTGTGTCCTCTTAGTTTCTCTAAAGCACACTACCTTGGGATTACAATAAAGGGTTAAAACCCACATACCTGCGTAAAAGTATTTTTACAAACTAAGACTGCGTGATTTAAAAAGTGCATTGCATTTATTGTCAGTTATACATTATTTAAGCTAAATTAAGTGCTAGCAGGCCTCAGAGAGACTGCAAAAAATTGCAATCTCCTTTGTAAAGATTTTATTTTATTTTATTTTTTTTTTTTTTGCGGTATGCGGGCCTCTCACTGCTGTGGCCTCTCCCATTGCGGAGCACAGGCTCCGGACGCGCAGGCCCGGCGGCCATGGCTCACGGGCTTAGTTGCTCCGCGGCACGTGGGATCCTCCCGGACCAGGGCACGAACCCGTGTCTCCTGCATCGGCAGGCGGACTCCCAACCACTGCGCCACCAGGGAAGCCCTGTAAAGATTTTAGAGAACGAGTAGGCATGACTTCATCTTCAGCTGCATAGATATTTCAAGGTAAAATAGATGGTTGACAGGAATATCTTGCTAACTGTTTTTATTCATTTATTTATTTGAGCCTCGTGCCCATTGGCTACTGTCACTGAACCAAAAGACAGAAGTGACTTTAACAGCATAAAAATGTATTTTCTCTCATTTACATTCTGGGTAGTATGTCAGCTCTCTGGAGTCAGGCACCCAGGCACCTTTGGTTTCCATGCTCTTGACCATCTAAAAGGAACACGTGGTCTTAGCTGGTGCACTGGCTCCGCATCACATCTATCCTTCTCCCAACTGACAGGTAGGCTAAGTGTGGGTTCCACCCATCTCCAAGGGCATGGCCAGAGAGTTGCAGGTATTCATTTATTCCAAAGGATGTATGGCATAAAAAACTACCAACTTCTAAACACGGTGAAAGGCTCTGAAAACATATGAGTGAAAAGTCTGTAATCTAGTGAAACGTACATTCAGTGGTGGAGAGAAGGTTCATGAATGGAAGGTTGGTGGTCTGCACTGTGCTACATCATGATCAGTGTTGTCTGAACCATGATTCTTAGAGAAGGCATCTCTTAAACTCTCTGTGTTTGAGTTGAAACACTGGCACCTCTAGGTATATCGAAATTAACCAGATGGTCACCGGAGGCCCACAGCTGCAATGGAGGTAGCTAGGCAGCCATCTGTCCTACTAAAACTAGGTGTTCTTTTATTGAAGAAAAAAAAAAGGGGGAAATGGACCTTTCAGGAAGCTAGTAGCTTCACCAAGCTATGTCGAGCTTATTTGTAAGAAAAATTGTACATTTTTTTTCATAATTTGGACGAATAGCAACAATAGTGATAAAACTCATAATAGACTGTGTAAAATAAGAGAGATAGGAAATACAAATTTCTTTATTTAGAGTACCCAAGGAATAATAATATAAACTTCCTGTAGACATTATTAATTGCCAAAGTCAAGTGGGACATTACCCATATAAGAATAATTAGCCCATACAAGAATACTTTTCACTTTACATTAAATCTCTGAATAAGCTTTGTTTCCTATGCAAGTATATTATTTACTTTTCACGTGCTAGTAGGTTCCGATACTTATGCCCATCTAAGTTAATGAAACACTTGATGTGTTTGAATGCTTTTAGTCATTCTTGGCATGTTCAAAGCTGTGAACTTCCTTCATGTTGATTATGACAAGAATAAGATTTCTCCCAATTTAAAAGTTTTAATGGGAATCTCTATAGAAATGTATTTATATGCATGTGTAAATATTTTGTGTATTTTATACTTTCAGAAAATTAATATTCTCTGTCATTTTTTCAAGCACCATATTCTTAGCAAAATAATTCCACATTCTTAAACAATTTTTGAATAGATAATGAATTTGACTTATAAATACAGTAAATTGTAATCAATTTAATCACCACACAATTTTAGTCAATGTCCTTTTCTACTTGTTATATTTTGCATGTTTTTGGATGTCAAGAAACTTTAAAATTTCCAAGCTAGCTCTAATAGCACAACAATGTCATTTGATCTGCTGCTTTACCCCATGCATTCATTTATTCCAAAGATGTATAGAATAAACAACTACCAGCTTCCAAACATAGTGAAAGGCTCTGAGAACATATGAGTGAAAAGTCCATAGGTTGATGAACAGAAAGATCTGCACTGTGCTACATCATGATAAGTGCTGTCTGAACTATGATTCTTAGAGAAGGCATCTCTTGAATCTCTGTGTTTGAGCTGAAGCATTGGCAAAATTCTCTTATGACACTTTTGACTTTATCAGCTGGTTGGATTCTCTATTCTGTTTGTATTCTGTCTAGTCTTTTCCTTGCTTAAAACTGATGTAGAAATGAAAAGGGCATCCAGATGTATTCTGTATTCTCTCTCAAATACTTTGTGTTATTTTTTGATTATACCGATATGGTCACATTAGTCTAGTTTTCCTAATGACAGTGTAGATAAGCATTTATCTTCCTATTTTACTTTATAGGAAACTGATTGGGAAAAGCAGGCCTTAATGGCGTACACGCTTTGTGTGTACCTCGCTGTTTTCATAACATCTAATGCTGATAATCCTTTCTCTTGTCATATTTGGTGAGAGAGTCGGTATTCTTTTTGTACTGGGAGCATATCCAAGCAAGGATGAGTGGTTTACGAATATACAGAAATTAATTATTAGCTCCATCTGAGAACAGTGAAATTTTACATGGCTTTTTTTCAAAAAATATGTATCGAGTACCTACTGTCTTTGAAGGTATTAGATCATGGAAATAAAGGAATAAATGCAATAAATATACTGTTTACCTTGGTGTAGAGTGAAAACTCTGTAAGCATATACATTATTAATATTTGCAGCTGTGATTAGTGATATCAAAGAATATTGCAGAAATTCAAGAGGATGAAGAGCAACTTATGATTCTTTTAGGTAAAAACTGACTATGCAAAATTCTAATTTTCTAATATTAGTATATTGAAACAACTAACTATTTTAAATGATTGGCTTCAGTAGATGTTTAAATGTAAATCATGAATTGGGAAAAGATTGTGGAAAGTGGCTTCCAAAATTATCTGTCTAAAACATCAGTGCCAGATATAGTGGTATAGAATGCACAGGATTTCTAGGAAAAGTGTGGTCCAAAATGTCTATGCAGATCCAAGTCATCCTTCAATTATAGAGACATTGGACAAAGATATCCCACGTAAAATATCAGGGAACGCGATATGCATACATCCTTTTCTAAACTACTCAGTGTGAAATATGAAGTATGACGAAAAATGGACCAATTTGTATCATGCTTTATATATTATATACATAGTAGTAATCTACACCCTCAAAACCATGAAATTCTAGGATGGAGATTAGCAATATAAAGATGACCCAATTAAAATAATTTAGCTTCTTGATATTTTATAGCATCATAATAAAGTGTCTTTTTGTTTCTGTCTTATACACAGGACAAAATTATTTGGCAAGGGATTTGTCATGGTATTTTATTACCATGTATCTGTTTATACCCTAATTAACCAGTACTTTTTAATAATACATTGATATGACTGACTATAAGTACTAGAAGTAGTACATAGCTGAGAAAGTACAAGTAAAAATAATTTGTGATACTAGAAGTAATGCTCATAGCATTACATACCTGGACTGGTTGTGTAACTTATCTTTTCCATACTTAGGTTAAATAGAAAGGCACTAGAGTTCAAAGTTTGTACACAGACACACACACACACATGCGCGCGCGCGCGCGCCAGCGCCTACACCTGCGCGCTTACCATGGTGGGAAAGGTAATTCAACAGCGTACTAATTTTATGTGGCCCCAAGGCTGAATATGGAAGTTTTAGTCATCAATAGTCAATTAAAAATATATGCCATTACTTTTGACACATATATGTTATTTCTGTCCTGATTTTTATGTAAAAGACAGATTTTTGCTTTCAAAGAGAGTCTACTTCCGTATCAGGAAAACCGGAAGAGAGTAGGGGTGCTCGTGGTTTGGCTGTGCGTGGCTGATCACACAGTATGAGAGTGGGAAGTGATCACGGGCAGGAAGACCTGGGCTTGGGAGATGCCTGCACTCCAGCCTCCAGCCGCATTAGACCACAAGATGAGTTCTTACTCCCAGCCTGACCGTGCGCGCCTACAAACGAAATGACCGATTTAATTACATTATCATTTAAGAGAATACTTGAAATTAAAAGGGGCTGTCCAAACTGATTCTGGTATTACCATTAATATTATCCTTCATAATAGTACTTGAAAAGAAAAGAGCAATTGGAATTGAATCTGGCTGAGAGCTGTAGTAACTCACATTGATGTCAATTTTTTCTACAAAAATGTACTGCAAAGCTATGCCCTAAATGTACTGTATTATGCATAGTCTTCAAGGATGGCTAAAACATCAGTTCTAGTCCATTTAAACCACAGATGACCAAGAGAAGTAGACATATGCACAAGTAACTATGTTACCATATAGTTGTTTCACACACACACACACACACACACACACACACACACACGAATGAATGCATGAAACCATTATATTAAAATTTTATGTGTAAATTGGCAGTTATATACATATAACAGAAATAAAAGATTGAATGTTTTTATCTTCTCTCGTATCAGGCCTTGTATTTCATTGTCTGGCAAACTTGGGATCTAACTCTAGTTCTGACTCAGGGGTCAACAGGTGATGGGAGTAGATTTTGAGGCACGTTAGCATCTCCTTATGAGGCAATTGCCCTCCCCACACTATGTGACGTCTGCAAGGAGGGTCATGGGAGAGTGCATCCCCTGACTTCATCTTCTGTTTGTCTTTTCCTGTCAGCGCCGCACAGGGGTCCGAATCCAAATGGCAGTAGTGTAATTAAACTCTCAGCCATCATCTATGACAGTGAACATGCAGGATGACTGAGCATGGTGGAGAAGGGCTGGGAGTGGATTAGAAAAGACAAGGGAAGATGTCTGGGAGAGAGACTAGGATGGAATGGTGAGGCTGTTGTCTCATGTGGTCACTCCTTCGTGAGTTTCGCAGTGCAGGTCTTAACCCTACAGTCAGGGAGGAAGACATTTCCCTCTGCCCTTCTAGGTTCTTCTGGCTGGTCTAAGAATTAAGTTGATATGAGCCAGATGAACAGGAGAAAATGAAACAAAAGTGTCATAACACATATACATGGGAGAGACGCAGGAAACCTGAGTTAACTCGTCAAAATGGTTGAAATTCTCACCATAAATACCATCTTCAGCTAGACAAAAGAGGATGTGAGGGGTAGTGGTTTGGAATTTCAAAGGGGAGGAAGGTAATTTAGTGGAGTTGGAAAAACAAATGTTTGGTAAAGAAAAGTTTGCTGGGCCAGGCAGAGACAGGGGTGACACAGAGAGGAATTTTAACAGGCAGACTTCGCTAGGGCTCTCCCTGTCTACACACCTAGGTCGTGCTATAGTTTATGGGGAGGCTCCCTTCCTGGAACAAGTCCGCTGTCTACACTCTAGAGGCAGTTAGGCGGAAGGTCAAAGCTTCTTCCTGAGTCTTTTGAGCCTTGACTGTTCTCAGCCCAGAATAATCTGCATGCCAAAGGGCTATGTTAGATTGGCCAATTTTGTTTCCCTACACTGTTATTCTGGTAGCTAGTCCTCTATCCTTATCACAGTGTTTGGGTTGGGAGTGTCATTTTCTAGTTTCAGAAATGACTTGTGTTCATTCTTGCAAAATGCTCACTATTGCCGTTCTCACATAGGGTTTTCCGCATTCTTTTCAGGGAAGTTCTGCTTTTCTCTCTATTCCTCCTCCTTCGACAGTCAGGTCACAAAGTGGACCATCTTTTGATGCTTTTATGCTGTGACCACACATTTTTTTCCTAGCTGCCCGGCCATAGCAATCCCATAATGCTCTAAATTTATAGGGAGGAAAGGTGTTCCCTCTGGGAGCTCTTGAAATTGTTTTTATCACTTGCTAACGAAATGAGATTTTGCCAGCTTTTGCATGGTCAGTGCTCCCACGTGGGTTCCAAGTAAACAGTTTTCTCAGTTAAGATGTAAAAACTTTAATTAATTCCCCATGGTGCCTAATCCACAAAACAAAGGAGCAGTTTACTAAGCAACAGACTCGTGTTTTCATAACTTATTAGCCTGCCGTTTACTCAGAAAACACTGCATTAAGATAGAAAATTAATGAGACCAGGCCCCCCAGTGCAGATGTGGGGAAAACACTGATAGTTGTCTGCAGGACTCCTAGACTTGCAGGAAATAGTCAGACATTACGAATTAACAAAACATAAGAAAAACTGAGCTAAGACAACGTTAGTATAAAAAAACAGAATTTCGTCTCGATCTAATGTCATTTAATATAAATTGTGCACATAAGTAATTTAAAAACAAGACAACTTAGAATATTCACAATAGTTTTTACATGGAAAATTATCACAATTTGTTAATGTTGATTCTTCTTGCAAATTACTAGGAATTCTAACTTCCAGTGCATTGATATTTTGGAAAGAAACGTTTAGTATGTTAGGGTATTAAATTATTATTACAATTACTGTTAAAAAGCTGAAGGGAAAATAACCTTACGCCATAGATAGTTAAATATCTATCTCAAAATTTATGGAACAGCCAGATAAATCAATGCACCCATACTTTCATTACTAGGTAAATAGCTAATGTGGGCATTATTAAGCAGCCTGATATTATCATGACAACAGGAAAATAAATTTTAAAACAAACTATTTCTAACATATGTAAAAGATGTCTATGAATGCTTCAAATTATGAGACCTATAGTCTAGTGACGTATTTATTTCTTTTGATTTCATTTTTTTTTTTTTTTTTTTTTGTGGTACACGGGCCTCTCACTGCTGTGGCCTCTCCCATTGCGGAGCGCAGGCTCCGGACGCACAGGCTCAGCGGCCATGGTTCACGGGCCCAGCCGCTCCGCGGCACGTGGGATCTTCCCGGACCGGGACACGAACCCGCGTCCCCTGCATCGGCAGGCGGACTCTCAACCACTGCGCCACCAGGGAAGTCCTGATTTCATTATTTTTATGAAATATTCTGAATGTACATTGTAGCTTAAATAATTTTACCCTAGGTATAAAATGGCGCAGAGATTAGTCCAGCTCTTGAAGTAACAGAAACACACGTTTATATTTGCACTTTCCCACTTACCAGCGTTGCCATCTTCATCATGTTTATAAATGTTTCCCTGCTTTCAAATCTACCAATGTGATATCATATTTCATATAATAGATTTTTTTGTGGATACTGAGTCAGTGAAAGTAAAGCACATGGCTAACCAGGCCCTTAGTTGAATGACATCTAAATATATAATAGAAGAAATGATTTATGTCAAGAGTATGGTGAGGGATGAGGAATTATAGAGGAGAAGACAGTGAAGGAGACAGGAGGGATAAAAAAGAAATTCTAAATTCATTCTCTTGGCTGAAAAAAGGATCATAAAGTTCATGGCAAAGAAAAATATCAATTTTCAAAGGAAATAACACGTGTACACATATTTGTATAAAAACCCACTGGCATTAATAGTTTTAAAACTGTTTAAATCTTAGGAATGGCTGTTTAATTTTATAAAATATATTTTACCTATTTATGGCTTCTGTTATTTGTGTCAGCAATATTTTTTAAGTTTACAATATAGAATTTTTAATTGATTTTGTTTTATTTATTCCTAAATAGTTTATCATTTTGATACTATTTAAATGTAATTGTTTTAATGTCATTTATTAACTGCTTGGCGATTTCATATAGAAATAAGATGTATTTATCAATATCACTTTATATACTATAACCTTGCTAAACTCATTTATTAGATTAATCTTTTTGATATGTTAGAATCATTTCATGAAAACAATTCATGTTATCTGTGATGAAATACAACTTTATTCTTCTTTTCCAATCTCAAGGCCATATACATTTTTCTTGTCTTGTGCTGTCTTGAACCACAAGTGCAACGTTGACAGAAGTGGTGAGAGCAGACACCATTTACTGTTTTCTAATCTTAGGGGGTAAATTGTTTAATAGTTCACATTTAAGTATAATATCTGCTATAGGTTTTACACAGCTGAACTCTTATTGGAAGGAGAATATTTTCTTCGATTTCTAGTTTTCCATGAATTTTTATTCATGTATTTGTGTTGAATTGTGGCAAAAGCTTTCTTGGTGTCTTCTGAAAAGAGCATCTGATTCGTCTCCTTTATTCTGTCAACATGGCGATTGTCTAATTTTTGGATATTAAAGCAAACTTCCCAGTTAAAGTGCATCTAGTCTTACATATTGTTGGATTTGATTTGGTAATACCTGTTAAGAATGGATATTGGTCTGTAATTTCTATTTCTTGTGATGACATTTTCAGGCCCCATGAGACTCCTTGTGAAGTGTTGCTTCTTGCTAGATTTTCTGAAACAGGTCTGTGCTCTGTGCTGAAGCCCTTGTCTTTTATAAGCTTGAAGCTCTCACTCAAGTCCTCCAAGCGCAGGCAGCCAGCAGCTCTCAGCTGAGTCCCTTGCCAGGAGCTTTCTTAGTCTGAAGGAGGCACGTTTCCCGAAGTCTTGACTAGTAAATGTCTAAGGCATCTGGGAGGTAGAAGAGTGAGGGATGCTGGGAACAAATACCTTGAGAGGCTGAAAGGGATTAATCATCACTTAAAGGCTACACTTAAAGCCAGAAATCTACCTTTCAGCATATTCATGGTCCAGCATCTCCTTGAAGCTGAAGAGTGGTTAAAACTCTTTAATAATTAGGTCCACAATTCTGGAGAGAGGTCAATTCTGAACAAAAGCAGCTCCCCCAAATCCATAAAGCTTAATCCTTTTGGTTGTCCTCTATTCTTTGTCTTTTAAGCACTTCCGCTTCTATGATCAAACCTACTTGGTACTGGGAATGGTTTTGAGGAGGGAACCTTAAAAATGGCTACCTGCACTGGTTCTTAATTTTCTGGAGTTTGTTTCCTGATCTGATTATGTTAAAAGGCAGTAAGAAACCCATTTCTTTTGATAAAAAGTACCCTAGTTATATACATCATACAGTAGTAAAACAGTTACTTAAATGATCACCGGTAGATTCAATGACATCAAATGACTAGAAAGAAACTGCTTTGGATGACAAAGTAGTTGCTGTGATAGAACTCCTTAATAAAAATAAGAAATGTAATGTGTTTCATTAACTGTTTCTAGGTGTACTGGAGAAACGGATGAAAAAATGATAAGAGAGCTTCCCATCCACAAGTCCACGTCTAGATAAGGGACTAGGAACATCTATGATTTCACTAAAAAGAAAACCTTATCTCCTCAGAGCCAAGATTTGTGTAAAACACCAACGCCAAATTCAATCCTATGGGTGGCTGAATTAAACACAGACTAAATCCATGACCTCACAGGATCTGTTATGTTAAAGTTAGGATATAAGACTATTGATTGGGAAGGTATGAGATCCTTAATACGGGGCAGGAGGGAGACAGGTAGATTCCGTTGAATTTGGAGGCATTTAAACCCCCAATGCTGTCAAGTCTCCTTTATTAGTAGAAGAGACCTCATCCCTTTCTGGTTGAGGAAGCTGTCTAATCTTACCTAAAATTGCAATCATCTCCACTGCAGTTGGTGCTTTTTGAGGAAAACCTGAGCTTCCTTAGGACCTATTCTTACCATTTCCCATTTCTCCTAGTCCTATAACTAAATTTCTTTCCCAGCGCATGCCAGGGGCTCAAGTATATAATGTGAGATCTCTAACCAGGTGTGAGAAACAACTGAAAGAAATGTTTGCCGACTTTATGGATAGAAAACTGAGTAAATGGTGTGAAAATGGATCCTAAGTGTATTGGATCAGTGTTACAGGAATACAATGATGTATCAAGAAGAAATTATCTGTATATGAGTTTACTAAGAGGGCATTCTGGGTTCACTGGGTTAACTTACAAATCTGAGGGTGGCTATAATCGTTGATTGTTCAGTGTAATGAAACTTGAACCTAAAAATGGTCTACACTAAATTAAGTTAAAATGCCAGACTTGGTTTACTATAGAGGAAAGTGTCCAAAGATTCGTGGAGATTGGAATGTTAGGGTAAATGTATCTTGTAAGACTTACTCACCAGTGCCCTAAATTCGTCTCTTACGATTGTCCAGATGACCTTCCCTTCAGGAAGGCTGTCAGAAATACATTCTTTTCTTTATTTTATTTGTTTGTTTATTTATTTATTTGGCTGAGTTGGGCTGTTGCCGCGTGGGCTTTCTCTAGTTGCGGAGAGCGGGGGGCTAATCTTCATTGCAGTACACAGGCTTCTCATTGCAGTGGCTTCTCTTGTTGCGGAGCACGGGCTGTAGGCACCAGGGCTAGTTGTGGCTCGCGGGCTCTACATCGCAGGCTTAGTAGTTGTGGCGCACGGGCTTAGTCGCTCCGCGGCCTGTGGGATCTTCCCAGACCAGCGCTCAAACCCGTGTCCGCTGCGTTGGCAGGCGGATTCTTAACGACTGCGCCACCAGAAATACATTCTTAACAAGGGGCCCAGTAACCCTGAAAACTTCCAAGGTTGATGAGAGATGGACAGTGTCATCACAGTAGTTTGAGTTTGGTGAGAATGATGGAATCCTGGGGTTACGATGACCACGCGATGATAATATTGTATCACCCCTGGCAAGGTGGGCAGGGTTGCGCCAGTGGAAAGCAGGCTCAGAGTCATAACAGTTGGGTCCACGCTGGCTGGTTGGAACTCCCGAGTATTTCAATCATGTGTGATCTCTCGAGTTGTTCAGGTTATCGCAATCGGTTATCATTCATCCATTTTGTAGATCTTCATATTATACACGCGTGGCTTAACTATCAGAATCCAGGGGACCCTGTGCAGATTTCTGCAGCTCTTCGTCAATTCCAGCCGTGGAAGTCCCTGTGCTGTGATGTCTGTCTCCTTAACTTGGGAAGAGGTCATGCTCTATTTCGTGATACTCCTCCTAGAACCATGATCCCAGAAAGGCACTACGGGCAGAAAGCCAGGGCAATCAGAGAGACGCTGCCTTTGTTTCCCTTCTTCCAGGGGATTCTGCGTCGTCCTGATAGTGGCCCAGTGTCCTAAAGCCCTCGACTCGTGTATTTGTCCACTCTTCCAGCTGTTACACGGGGAAGCAATTCCTGGCCCAGTGACTCTATCAGGGTCTTAAACTGCATGGTCCCTTTGGCTCTGATCCTTAAAAATTCAACTTATCTGCTGAGGTTTAGTGACTCTTTCCCTTTTAAGATCATATCTTATTTACTTAGCTGAACACATTTTCTTTTAATTCTTTCAATACCTTTCAAATGTTGATCTGCTAAGTCTAGCATCTAGGCCATCTTGTGTTCAATTTTAATCAACTGTTATTTTTACTGTCTATAGAGCGTATTTTCCTATTCCATGATTTGCCTAGTGTTTTATGTATTATTTATTTGTTTTTATCAGAAGACAGTTCTTTGTGGATGATACACGGTGAGGTATTTGGATTCTGTTGTCTTTCTTAGAAGAGCGCTGTTTCTTTTCTCAGCAGCTTTCCGGCTGATTAGGAAAGGAATTACAGCCATTCCTCATCCTTCTGTGTGTAATGCAGTTTTAATGTGTATACACACATCTTTAAACACCATATATTTTATAACAGTGTATATGTTTTTATGGCCTTGTTTTTGAGTTTTAATACATTAATAAGCAATATTATTTAACATGTAATAATTATTGAAAGGCTTTTATTTTATATACCCTATGTGAATAAAAGATAATTCAAATCTATATTTACTATGGCAACTGATTAAATAACATTTTTAAAGCATAAGAACAAAATTTCCCTGAATAGAGTACTGTTATTATCTCTAAATAATGAGGTGAGAAATAGGATGTTGTATGTCTAAAGGGTTGACCAAATTTGAATCACTACCACTGAGTCTTGAGGCAATAGAAAATGAAGGTAAACTGGGAAAATGGAAATCTTTATTTGTATCCTGAACTTTAGCTCTAACCCTCATTGTCTCTTCTATGGGCTTGGCTTCTTAGCTTAATTCCCCGGGCTAGATTGAAAACAGCTGGGGAAGCCTTCTTTTGGCTCTGTGGAATATCTATATCTTACCCCTCCAAACTTGAGAAGGTGCTCGAAAAGAAACCCACTTTTCCTGGAAGGCCTTATTCAGACTTTCCCTGAACTGCCCACTTCATGCTTTATCTCTCTTGGATTTTACTTTTGTATTCCAAGAAATTAGAAGTGGAAAGTAGCTATGAGCTGTTTTAAAAATATTAGCCACAGAGAAGGCCCAAGAAGCAAGAAGCTACAGAAAAGCACCACCTTTACCGAGAGAAAGCTTTTTGTTTTTTTCTTCTGAAAATATTTGCCCGTTACATTGGCAAAATCGTATGTATACGATACCTTAAATTTGCCTGTAGCCTGCATGAAATTCTGTGTGGGGATCTTGACAACCTTGAATTCATGCTCTTGTTTGAATGTGTAGGCGCTTAAGAGCAGTGAGGGTTTAAATTACATGGTTGGACTTCTGAATTATAATGGCTGTTTTTAACTGTGTCTCTCATGTTCATGTATCTCCTCTTATCACTACGAACGATGGGGTTTTTTTTTACACTCAAGAATTTACACAGACTAAATGGAATTTATGAATCTATGCTGTGTAATAAAACAACACGTACCATTTCATTCACATAAACAAAATCTGTACTTAACTATTTGAATATGAGCTTCTATTTCTAATTCATAATAGTATGCCACACAGGGACTAAAATCAGTTCTTTAAACAGTAGGGAATCAATGCACGCTTCTGGTAGGATTTGAACAGCATATGCCATTACTACTAGAAAACAGATTACAACCTCATTGACTAAAGAGAGTAAATTTTCTGTATAAACTGTCTACAATTTTCTTTGAGATAGAGTAAATTAAAATGACACACAAAAGGACCTTGAAACTGGTACTTGACATTGATAATTAGATGAAATAAATGGTGATTTGTCTTTACTCAATATTCTCTCAAATTCTGTCTTAGGGACTTTAAGATATTGCTTTTATATTTAAGAGTTTAATTTGACAGTGTTAGTTACTCCAGAGCTCAATATCATTGAACTAAGATGATATTTCACAATCTGAGGAAAGAGATTTTAAAAAGCTTCAAATACAGTTTCCATAACCATTGTATAAGATTTGAGCAAGTGGAAATTGAAACAAATGGAAACAGAATGTATTTACTGTCCTTGCTGGACACTGAATGACAATATACTCTGAATAATACAGGTATAAGGTTAACTTTTCTTTTTTCAACCTTCTATACTAAGCGTTCTACCAATAGTCAGAAGAACCTGTTGTGGTATTTTTTCTGAACCTGAAACCATGAACTCTAATGTCCCACACTTGTTTACATTTTCCCTTTTTCTTGTGAAAATCAAACTTTCTGGACTTGCTTATCTTGAAGCCATCCACTTCTAAGAACTGATAATGGAACATTTTCTGTACTTCATACATCACATTCCTCCATTCTTCTTTTTTTATTTAAAAAACCAATCTGAGTGTCTGTAACATTTAAACCTCTGCTAACTTTCAGACTAATCAGCTCCTGGCAGTGAATAAAGACTTGCTCTTTGTTGCTCTTCTTTTGTGGTCTTTATTTCAGGACACTTCTCCCTCAGATCAGTCCTAAATTGATTCAGTCT
The DNA here is from genome assembly GCF_026419965.1 of Kogia breviceps. Classification (NCBI taxonomy): domain Eukaryota; kingdom Metazoa; phylum Chordata; class Mammalia; order Artiodactyla; family Physeteridae; genus Kogia; species Kogia breviceps. The sequence continues at coordinate 5,581,150 of NC_081324.1, read as the reverse complement.
ACAGACTAGATTGTAGCAAAGCAAACTTAATGAACATGCTATGAACTCTTACTTTCCTGCTTTAAAATTTATCTTCAACAATTACTCATTTTTACCTGGTAGCAAGTCATATGAACTTTCTGAACCCAAACTTTTCCACTGGTAAAATAGTACTTACGTTATGGGGTTATCAAGATACAGTTCTAAGGCAATTAGATTTATCTCTGAGACGTGATGGCCACTCAAAACTCAAAAACCTTTAGCAATCATAATCTTTAATAAAGAGACAGAGTATGTTACGATTATTATATAAAGGAAGTACATTTTCTAATGTTAAAAATAATATCTATGAATTCTCTAGACCTTTCTGAAAATTATCGAAACTCTTCATTAAAAACCATTTGCATTTTTACATAGGAATAGAAAACTCACAAACACAATTATGGAAATTTGACATAGCCAGTGGCGATCATTGTTTTATCCTTAGTGTCTTATTAGTCCAAATGTACTTGGTGAGTGGATAAAGGATAGAGTTTGTAAATATGTTAAGTGCTATTCTATGTTTCCACCTCTCACAAGGCACATATTATATGAGAGGAAATATTCCCTAATGGCTAAAGTTGCCTTCCAGCAACAAATAAGTCTACTTCATCATTTAAATAAAATATTTTTTTAAAAAATTATAAATTTTAGAAGCAGCATAATATTAGAATGAAATGAGAAAACTCTATGAAGTATCTGGTGATATTCAATGTTCACACATAAGACACCATATGTAACTGGTTTCCATGGATATTGCATATTCTTTAAAAACTGAACTTGCCAAACACATGCAAATTTTATCTCTAGCTTGAACATGACTCATGTATCCAATTTCATAGTCAACCTCTTCACTCAGATGTTCAATAGACGTCACAAGGATTGCCCCGTCTCATTTACTGATGGTTCCGTGTCCATTGCTGACGGCTCACATCTCATTTACTGATCATTCTCTGTATCCATTGCTCAAGGCCCCATCTCACTTACTGATGGTTCCCCTTGTCCATTGCTCAAGTGGACTTCAGTCACTCTCTCACACACCGTCTCCAAATCAATCATGCCTGAAAATCCTCCCATTTTCACTGAGAGCAACGCCATAGTCTATGCAATGCTCCCTGAGTTCCTACACAAATGCCCCCAATCCCATACATCTCTAACCTCTGCTCTCCTGCCCACTGACTCTGCTCCAGCCACTCCGTATATCCTGGTTATGCCTGGAATGGCCATTTTCCTGTCCCAAGGCCTCTGCATTTAATATATCTGCTGGATTCACTTTCCCATCAGGCATCTCCATGATGTCATACCTCCTATTAGTCACTCTTAGTTCAGATCTTACCAATTCATTGAGACCTTCCTGATCACCAGTTAAAATCTCGACCCCCCATTTGAAATTCCCCCTCGCCCTCTATATTTTCCTCTTATCACTTAACAACATCAATTTTGTTTAAAATTATGTATTTATTTCTTGTCTCTCTGTTACAATATTCATTCAAAGAGAATGAAAATTTTTGTGCACTTTATTTTATGGCTGCTGTATACTCTGTGCCTGGAAAGATAGAAGCCCAATAAATAGTGATTAAATGAATAAACAGCAATCCTTTGCCAACAGGGAGATACAGATGTATATAAAAGTTGCAGCAATTATTTCTTTAGGAGAGCCCAGGAAGAAAAGGTGACGTGTGATGTTGACGTTTTTGACTAAGACATACAAGTATTTCCTCCAAGTATAAGCATGTAAGAGTATGATTAAGTGCCCTCTCTCTCTCTCTCTCTCCCTGTCTCTCTCATTAGGCATGCAAAGTTCTATAGCATGGTCTCACCTAAATTACATAAGATGTCCATGCAGGGGAGTAAAAATCATTTGTTTCTATGGAAAAGTTTCTTAATCGTTCACTTTGTGGCACCAATGTACAAATCACTTATGGAGGTGTTTTTGGCACCCCTTACCTATGTAATATCTTATAAGGCAATCATATTTTTATAGGCTTTATAAATCACAAAAGTCAGCTCCAGGAGCATTAATTAATGCACGTGCTTACTCTACCTCCAATTGTCCTTTCTCTTGAACAGAAGATTGTAGCAAATTGTCTTCTTCTATCCTCTTTCCCCACCTCCTCTCTCTCTCTCTCTCTCTCTCTCTCTCTCTCTCTCTCTCTCTCTCTCTCTCTCTCTCTCTCTCTCTCTCTCTCTCTCTCTCCCCTTCCCTCACCCTCTCCCTCCTTCCTTTCTTCCTTCTCCCTCCTTTGCCCCATCCCTCCCTTCCTTCTTTCCACTGATCTAACAATATTGCTTTGAAAACGCACTATTTTTTTCCAAAGTACAAAAACTGTAGAAAATAATTTAATGATGATTTCAGTATCCACACACTTTTTTTGATCAGGATATAACAGGATTTTTTAAAATGTAGTCGTTCAGCTGAAGCTGAGATAGTTTAGCAGTGATTAGATAGAGTTCTCCATTGACAATAGAGCCTGAATTAGATGTCAACAAAAGAAACTAGAACCATGATTCAAGATGACATGTCGTTACACAAAGAGATCACCATGTAGACACGAGATGCTATTCCTTTAAACCAAGAGAGCAAATGTGAGTCAGGGTACTGTGGGCACCCTGACAGCAGATCAGAAAGTACCAGGACCTAATCGCCCTGAATTATTTTCACAATTTGAATGTTTTGACTAAAGTGGTGAATATTTAAGCATTGACTGTTATAAAGGGAATATATAACAGTTTATAATCCAGTATGTACCTATTACTTAGGGATATATTTTTGCATTTATATTGAATTATAAACCATGCCTCTTCAAAACTTGTGAAACCTGAATTAGGTAATAGGGAGAAAATATCTAGATTCTAAGTTTAATTCTAGGTAAGTCTAGCCTTAAGCATATTATGCACAAATTAATAACTAATAAGAGACTCCCAATTTCTAAGGCCAAAACAAAACAAAAATTATTTGGAGAGGAGGATTTAGTTGTTTATATATTTGGAAGAAGGTATATATTGCCTTTCTATAAGGTAAGCCACAAGAATCATAAACAATGGACACAAAAAACAAAACATAAACAATTATATAAAAGTATCACAAACAGTAAATAACTTTATTTTTTCTAAGGACGAAATACTTTCCGATAATGTATTCATGAAAATGTCTCTTTTATTTTAATGCTACATAAGTTTTTGGGTCTCCATTGACTTGGTAGAAGTAAAAGAAAAGTTTTCTATTCTTGCTGAGTAAACAGAATAACTCCTTTCAGAATCATGCATCTTAAAACCAAGGTAATAAAATTATTAGAAATATTACTAATAAAGTAAACACTGTAAACTGTGAATGGTTGGTCTACGTTCCCAAAAGAAATCACAATATTGCACACGGACTTATGTAAAACTTAAAATGTTTCCCTTGCTGAACTGAAATTGTATGTATGTATATGTACAGTTTATTTTTTCCTCTTGGGGATACAATTACAAAGCTAACGCTGAAAGCATTTCTATCTGGTGTTTCACCTGCCAAACCACAATCTTTATCAGTGAGCCAAAACTAAATAACCTAACCCTTTTATAATGGCTGTCTCTAGGAAGCTAAACAAAGTCACCATTCTTGCGCAGTCATTTTAGCCTTTAGCAGATGTGTACTTTGAACAAATTTATTTGCCTTATGAATAAAGATTAGCACTCTGTTCAGCTCTGTTAGGAAAAACATTATTCTACTGTAAATGGACATAAAATTCAACCTAATGAAGGCTTTACAAAGGGAAAAAAATGCAGTTTTTGAACAAACTTTGTGAATACAATTTGGAATTGGTTTTCTCACGTATATTTAATGAATATATTATATTCATGAATACCTTCATCTGTAATAATGTGGATAAAGGTTGACAGTTATAATTTTAATTATACAATTAATAACGGAATTTAATTACAGTCATGCTTACAAAAATATCTACATACATCCTGATATTGTTTTTGTTTTTCAGTTATTATGGTTTGTAAACACTGATGCCTATTTACACATGTATGACTCACCAAGAATTATAAACAGCTCCTTTTTTAAATCTCTGGAGTTACATATTTAATTTTAAAATTGTAAGTGTACTGGGGTTGAAATTAAGCATGCTCCATATTCATATGCAATGTTCTGTAAAGCAGAATAGTAGTATCTAATTTAGCTATCTTTTTTTTTTTGACGATTAAATGAGATATCCACATGTGTATGTGGTAAAATGTAAAATCCTAAAATATTTGACTAACGTATTTTTGTCTCTGTCAAACTGAAGGTTTCTGTGAGAGTGTGCCATTATGGTCAACAACATTTATTAAGTATGTTGACCTACCCAGTTATATGTTAAGTGCCATGGAGATAATTTAGACAAGAACAGTCCTTGACAACCAGAGGTCTATAATTCCCAAGAGTTGTAGTTGGGTTGAAACTGAAGAAATTGCAAGTCACTTACAATTTTATACTTTAAAGCTTTATTTCTCCTGCTTTTGTAGATTGCCCATAACTCAGGAAGCCAGGAGACTATTAATCTCTGCTGCTTAAATGCTTCTTTTATAAAGACACACGATAGTGTGGCAAAGAAGTGAACTCACATGGAGGATATGTGTAACATTTTAAATTGTATGTGTAGAAAACTAAATTGCATTTGTTCTTAAAAACAAATTAAACAATTAAATGAACTTAGTGTATAGTAGCACAATTATGCTACACGCGCTTATCCATAAACTATGTTCAAGTGCACAATCTGTTTAATATTAGTATTAAAAACATCAAATGGGAAATTCTAATTTACTTATATTGTGATATATATGTTCTGTGAATAGGATTTCAGGCCAAGTCTTTGAGTTTAAGGGCTAGAAACAATTGAAAGAAAGAAAATATTCTCCAGCTTTATGTGGTTGTGAGGCTTAAAGAAACTGGCAAACATAGAAAAGCATTTGATGTTCCAATATCTACTTCATTCTTTTATGATGTGTCAGTGGGTTTTGATTGCTCCTTCAAGAATTGTGTAGGCGAAAAGGAGTTGTAGTAGATTTTAATCGAATGTTTATGCCCAAGACAGTGAACTGAACCGAAAAGACACCCAGCTTCTGACCTGGCTAAGACAGCAAGAGGTCTTAAACAGCTGACCTGGGAGCCCAGGGCAAACCCAGATACTGATTTGGTAGTTGCTTTCTCTGTGGCAGACATGTGAGTTGGAGTTAGATGCCAGAACACCCTTGCAATATTGTTCTAGTCTTTACCCCTACAGTTGCACTCCAGATGTTAATAGATAGTAAGAGAAACCCCTTAACTCTGTGTTCAGATGTTTTAGAAAGCATTACAGGGAGATAGTTATCTTGTCTCTCTGGAAGATGTATGACTTGGCCAGAAAAATAATGCGACTTTTTTCAATTTGGAACGATGTAGCCCAATTAAACATTACTTAGTATGTAGCTGGCTGCCTTTGGACTTTTGCATTTAATTTCTGACATTTCAAGGAAGAGCACAGAGTTTCTTTTCCGTTAAGAAGATTCCTAAAAGTTTGTAAACAATTGAAAGTCTTTTACAAGGACTTGGTGAATCACTTCAATTATCTGTAATTTTTTTTTTTTTTTTTGCGGTACGCGGGCCTCTCACTGTTGTGGCCTCTCCCGTTGTGGAGCACAGGCTCCGGACGCGCAGGCTCAGCGGCCACGGCTCACGGGCCCAGCCGCTCTGCGCCATGTGGGATCTTCCCGGACCGGGGCACGAACCCGTGTCGCCTGCATCAGCAGGCGGATTCTCAACCACTGCGCCAACAGGGAAGCCCCAATTATCTGTAATTTTTTATCTGTTGCTGATTATTTCTGAGGCTAATTTGCATTACTCTACATTTGTCAACATTAAATTTCATTTGGCACTTGTCAGCCTATTTAAGGAGCAAATTTGAAGCATGTTAGAATGTACTAGGTGTACATTGGAACACCACTATTTAATAATGCCTTCCTCCTACTCTAAATTGAAAAACCCCAGCATACTGAGAGGCTAAATGTCTAATTTCCTTAATTATGAAAAATATACTGGAGGAAAGAGAATACAGTCTGTAGAATAATATCTTTGACTGAAAAATATTTCCGATTTAAGCTTTTTTAAGCCGACAACACTAGTTTTTGAATTTCAACTTAACAGCGTTATTTTCAAAATATTAGGTCTGAGAAGAAACCACAAGGAGTTAATCTTTACCAATGATGGTAAAGAAACTGGTAAAATAAAAATGGAAAAATTTTAAGAAGTAAGCCTATAAAGAAATAGAATAAATTATCAGTAATATCAGTAAATTATTACATTTATTTAAAGTTTATTTCAATTATAATAAAGAAGAAATCAAATAATTTGCTATTAAAGAAAATACAGGGACTTCCCTGGCAGTCCAGTGGTTAAGATTTCATCTTCCAATGCAGGGGATGCAGGTTCAATCCCTAAGAACTCACACGCCTCATGGCCAAAAAAACAAAACCTAAAAGAGAGGCAATATTGTAACAAATTCAATAAAGACTTTAAAAATGGTCCATGTCAAAAAAAATTCTTCAAAAAAGAAAATGTAAAATTATAACCATTGAGAAAATAGGTACAAAATAATTTAAATAAATAAATCAGGAAGTCGTCATTATATGGAGGTAAAATCTTAAAAGGAATTAATTAATGTTTATGAAACTACTTAAGATACATGTAGATTTTGAGGAGGAGGGTGTAGGGTTTTCAAATAATTGGAAGACATCCTGGTAATTTATGTTTATGTGAATATCTCAATTGAGTTTCAAACTATTTTAAAATTTAAAATACTGATAAAAGCATTTGTCATTGTATTGCTATAGGAAGAGCCTGTATTGATAGAATGTCCTATGTCCTTGGAATGAGTCCAAACTAATGCATTTAAAAGACTAAGAGGACCCTGAAAAATATGTCATCATTTTGGAAGAATTTCCAAATGCCCAGAATAAAGTACATGTACTCAATATATATTTTCTGGCCCCTAATTATATTTCAATAATTATTAAAGTTTGATCAGAGGTGACTCGAAAAGAATTGTAAAAATATATCCATTCCCAAAAGAACCGAGAGCTGCTGGGTCTTGAACAGATATCTGTACACCCATATTCGTAGCAGCGTTATTCACAATGGCCAAAAGGTGCCGGTAACTCTCGCGTTCTTCAACAGCTAAGCAAATGTGCTATACATATACAAGGGAATCTCATCCAGTCTTAAAAAAGCAGAGAATTCTGATCTATGTTACAACATGGGAGAACCTTGAAATGGGGGATGCCAGGGACTGTGAGGGAAAGGGAATGGTGAATTATTATTAAGTGGGTCCAGAGTTTTCGTTTTGCAAGATGAAAAATATTCTGGAGCTGGATGGTGGTGATGGTTGCATAGCAATGTGAATGTACTTAATACCACTGAACTGTACCCTTAAAAATGGTTAAATAGGTACATTTTACATCACGTATATTTACCACAATTATATAAAAATATATAACCTACATCAATTTATATCTATATCTATATTTACATAATTTTACCATTTCATGTCACGTTAGCTTAATGTTTGACTATTATATTATTATATAGAATATGAGTTTCATATTACCTAATTATAGTTTAATTTGAAAAACACAGAGAACACTATATATAAAATAAAATTATTAAAGTTTAATTTGGTTTAATTGATTGTGAATGTAAAGAAAAACACTAATGTAACAATTGTTAGAGGAAGTTATGATAATCAAATGCTGTGAATTAATTTTTCACCTTCATTATTACTTAAATGCTCATTAATGAACAGACTTTAAAAGAGTTGTTAAATTTGTAGAAAATACTATAGCAACATGGGAATCTTGAAATTCCTCACTACATTTTCTGAAATCCTGAGACATTTTTCTTTTTAATCTTAAGAGATGTAAAGTTTTAAAAAGATAATATTTTTTAAATGTCATTAATTTTACAGTCTTAAAGTTTTAAAGTGTAAGTAGTTATTTTATATATTTATGTGTTCCTAATACATGTGTTAGGATGTCATAATATTCCTAATATCATGTATTCCTAACTTAAGGACTGTATAAACATCATATTTATGGCAACATAGTTAAGGAAAAAACTGATCTGAGCATGTCAATGAAGATGCTACAAGCTAGCAGCATTTTTATCTGGTCAATTCATTGAACTTGTGTATTTAACATATGGCATTAAGAAAAATATCTATTTAAAAAATAAAAGAATTTAGATTATTGCCTCATGTCCTGTGTAAAAATACATCTAGGTATATTAAATAATTACATGAAAAATTTTATTTTTAAAGAACTGGTAGGATATATATTCAATTACTATCACACAGTTGGTGGTAGGACTAAAGGAAGAGAAAAAAATTAAAGCAAACTCCACTATTAACTAACTGGCTTTAGCTTGGTCCAATATACAATTTGTACTTATAAGCAAATAATGAATATTCTTCTATATTTTATATATGGCAAACATACTATATATATTTTAATTCATAGTGATAAAATTTATTTGTGCATTAGAAAATACCTACCAAATAAATACTTCTTTCACTACAGCACATTTTCTCCTAAAGCATATTATATAGTTAGTTCAGATAAAATTTTAGCTGTCGTTTGCCTCAATCTGTTTTTTCTCTATTCATCTTCCCTTCACTTTATTTGTTATAATTTATTAATTTCTCTATCCCTCCCTTCACTTAAAATTTTCCTTCCCTCTCTTTTTTGTTCTCTCTTATGACAGGGTAATGCTATGATGTTACTGACGATCATTCAATTATGAAACAAGAAAACCAACCTGGTTCACTTTGATATATTGCCATACAGAAACTCTTTTCAAATTTTCTCCTTCTACTAGGATTTTATTTTATTATATAACTTATTCATAGCATAATTTTATCTCATCTAGGTGTTCATAAGTTTGTATACCATCATTCAATACAGTGTATAATGACTCTCTTTTTATTATTATTCCTTCTGTGCCAGTTCTTATTTTGTGCATTTGTGTTTTCTTTGTTCCTCTCTCAACATTTCTTCTTTTAACATTAGGAGATGCTTTGATTAATTTGCTGATTTTTTTCAGAGGATCCATTTATTTATTAGTAGTGTCAATGATTATTTTTTCTTTCCTTTCATTACATTAAATATGTTAATCACGGGCTTCCCTGGTGGCGCAGCGGTTGAGAGTCCGTCTGCCGATGCGGGGGACGCGGGTTCGTGCCCCGGTCCGGGAGGGTCCTGCATGCTGCGGAGCGGCTGGGCCTGTGGGCCGTGGCCGCTGGGCCTGTGGGTCCAGAGCCTGTGCTCCGCAGCGGGGGGAGGCCGCAGCGGTGACAGGCCCACCTAGCACACACACACACACACACACACACACACACACACACACACACACACACACACACACACAAAATGTTAATCACGAACTAAGATGAAAAGCAGCTCTCAAAAGCAAAACAAACATATAAAAAAAAGAAACAGAAATATAAATGTTGTGAGTTCATAACTCAACCTGAAACTTCCATTCGAAGTTTAAGATTATGATTTTTTTGTTTTATCCTCTTTGATTTCATATTAGTGTCTTTTTTATTGTGTGTATAGAAAATCTTGGTGCTTTTAAAAGTAATATAATAACTTATTTGTTTTATAGTACTATATAAAATAATAATTTCAAAGTAAAAATGTCTGGAATCAATTTTAAAGTTTAAAATTTCTTTGTTGTTCTTTTTGTACTCAAAATTCCCCAGGGAACTGCAACAAAAATGCTGCATTGTAAGGTCATTTGAATGAATTGTTTGTGTTATGCATCAATTTAACATATGGATAAATTAATTTCTTTCAGCTTATTTTTGAGCTACATGATATTGATTTCTTATTTGACTTTGTAACAATGAATAGCACAAAACCTTATATTATAGAAGTAAATTCATACTAAATGAAAAACATTTGTTAGATTTACTCTATTAAAATATACTTAGGAAAAGATACTAGGATATCAGCCACACTAAATGAAAAATAATGTTGTTCCCATTTGTTTTATGACCATTATTTAATCCAAAGATATTAAAATGTGTAGAAAGAAGGAGGAAAAAGAAAATGTAAATTGGTCATTTAATATATTAGGTGATTAATATCCACTCAGTAGATGAAATATGTTCCAAATAAGCTGTTGGCCAAATTTTCCCTTTGGGTGATATTTGCTCAAACTGCAAAGCGATATTCAGTCATGGGTTCTACTGGAATATACCTGTAACACAGGGCACCTTTGAGGCAAAGACTTTTCATATTGGAGCTTAAATGGTGCAATAATGTCAGACTTCCAGGAGTAAAGAAATCAATCAATATGTTGGTTACATAGCGGAGGCACCCTGGGATTTATCTGACAAGTGAGGAGATCCCAGACATTTTTCCTGCTATTCCTCCACAGCCCTATTCAGACTTTTCAATAGAAAATCTGGTGAATACAGCAAAGGAGGAAGAGAAAGAGTAAGAAAAAATAGAAGTCAAAAGTTACAAAATAAAAGTAACAATGATGGTGAACTCTCTGACCTTAAATGAAAAGGAAAAAATGTACAAAGTATGAGAATGAACAAAGCCTTGCTGGAATAAAGAAAAGTTTTGGTTCACTGCCTGTGCAGTTTGCTTAACATACCAAATTTAACTGAGAATACTTTTTGAGTGAGTTCTTTATTTCACTATAACTTTAGGTCCATAATCAACTTCACCAAATGTATTACAGAGCTTTCAAATCAATTAGATAGACCCACAGATATTCTTTGGGTATGTGATTATCTAAATCACATACTGTACTTGAACATTTGGGGAGTAAAATAAATCATAAGTTCCACTGAATTCGTAAGAAATTAGAACTTTCAAGATAGTTCACAAAGAAATATAATACAATATTTATTCTCTCAAATTAATTAACCTTTAGCTATCACTACTTATTATTATATCCTTTATTTTGAAAGCATTTACTGTATCTTCTAAATCTGGTAAAATGTATAAAGTGTTTAACTTGTGAAAGATCTAATATCAGCATTATATTAATATACCAATATACAGTCTCATTATGGTAATTGTTTCTTTGGTTAAGAAGACATGTCTTCAATTTGTAATGAAGACCAAGGAAAATAAAGGCAGTGATTCTTTTCAATTGAAATGTTACATACAAGAAAAGGCACAAGTTTTAAGTGAAAATTTTTTACCTAAATTTTACTTATTTATACACTGTGGTACCAACCCTCAAATAATAAAAATATGCCCTGCATCCCAGGAGACAACCTCCTGTCCTTTCCAGTCAATAGTCCCACTGAGTGACATCGTTGAGATTTATTTCATGATGAGTTAGTTTTGCTTGCTTTTTAACTTCATGTAAATGGAAACTTACTCAGTATTATGTATGTAAAATACATTCATATTTTTGTGTGAGTAAATACTTCTTAAGTATTATAAATAACAAACTTTCTACTGGTCTTTATATAAAGAGCTTTACTGAGGTATAATTTATATACATTTCACTGTAAAGTTGGATAAGCATTGACACATGAGTACATTCATGAAGCAATCACCGAAACGAGATAATAAACATACTGATCATCTCCCAAAGTTTGATTGATCAGGATTTCAACCGATGCTCCTGAATTACGAGGGTTTCTTTCCCGGGTTTGGGGAACACATGCTCCTCCGGGTCCTATGTAGCCTTGGGTTCTTTGGGGTGATGCTTTGCCCGGTTAAGTAGTTGCCTCCTGCACGTGTGCTGATCAGTACTCACTTGAGTGCCCGGAGGAGACACTGCAGATCCACAGACTGCTGTCTCTGCTCTGCAATCTCTAGTCGCCTTTGCCCCCTGGACTTCCAGCATCATCTCCTAAGATCAGGGACACTAGAGGTCTCTGCCTAGATTCCACGGCGCTGCAGCACACACAGCTGGGAATCTCTCCTCAGGTATCACCTGCAGCACGGGGCTCACCTCATTTATTTCCCATCTCTTGGAGATCAGTTTTCTTTGTTAATTGATATTTCCTCCTTCGATAGTGATTCCTGATAACCTCTTTCTTTTCCCAAGTTCCCTTTCAGGATCATATCACAACACATGCAAACATGAACACAAATGGACCAATTTCACAGGCAGCTGAAATTATCAGCTGAAAAATGTCCCCTCACACTCATTTATCATGGGTGGTTATTGAAAACCCTATAAACAACCTTCTTCAGATGTTGGCTCTTATTCCTGAACCCACCCTAACCAAAGGGAAACTTCATTACATCCTTCAATCCTCTCAAAGTGGAATGACATTTGCAATTCTGTTAGAGCTTTCTAGCCATAGTTCTCTTTCAAAATTCATTACTTCCTGAATCTGTGGTTGCTCAAGAATTGGGGTGTAAAATTCATCATATTTCTATTTCTTCTTTTTGTTCTTCCTCTTCCACTGCAGTATTTTGGGCACTTACCGAGTTTCATGGAACAGGGGAAGATGGGGTACATGGTGGTCTCGGACTTTCAGAATAGCTCAGTCAAGCCCTGCTTTTATATCATGGCTTTTGCTTCAAAGGCCTAGCGACTTGCTTTTGTTGGAGTCTACAGATGACTGAGACCAAAGGACAATTAAAAGTTAATTAAAAAGCACACCAACTGGGCTTGACATCAGAGTGACAGCTTATTACTAACAGACAAATGCAACAGTTGCATGAATTTAGGTACTTTACAAGAAGCAATTAATTCATTCACTTCTTTTGATAAGCTAGTGGGAAAATAAGTCAAAACCAAAAATTATTTACCGATTTACTCTGCGATATCCCTAACTAGGATAATGAAAAATGCTCGTTGCCCTTATGAGCCGTAATGATCTGCACATTTTCTCTTCTTGGACTGATCTGACTTTGCATTGGAAAGTCATGAGATGAGGCTTGGATGAGAAGAAAAGGAGCTCATGAAAAGAAAGTGAATATTTATTGTCAGGCTAAAATATTCACAGTGTATTAGTAACTTCAGATACATACACTTAAATTTAATACTTTAATAGTAAGGACAGTTTCAAGTTGTGACCTGAAAATCTCAAACTCTTGAAAGGCTAGCGCTTCTATTAATAATCTACTGCTATACAACAAATTATGCAAAAATGAGCAGCTGAAAACAATACACGTTTTCTGTCTTAACATTTCTGTGGAGTGCAGGCATAGCTGGATTGTCTGCATCTGTGTCTTCTTAAAGGGCTATAGTCAAGATGTCCTCCAGGGCTAGTGTCTCTTATGAAGGCTTCACTAAAAGAGGCTCTGCTTATAAGTTCGCTCATGTGGGATTCTGTTCATGAAGGACTGTTAGCTGAGGGCCTATTTCCTCACTGGCTCTAGGCTAGAGACCACCTTCAGTTCTTTGTCATGTGGGTCTTTCCAACATAGCAGCTTGGTTCCTCAAAGCCAGCAAGAGAAAGAGTCTGCCAGCAAGATGGAAGTCAGGATCTCGTGTAACATAAACACACAAGCGATGTTCCATCAACTTTGCCTTTTCTGCTGATAAGAAAAAAGTCACTAGGTACAGCCCACCTGAAGAGAGAGCTCACACTTGCAACAACCTGCCCAGGAAACCAATCCCCTTATCTGAAATAAACCACCCAGGAAGTCAGCCTATGTTAGACTTGCAAGATTGCTATCTCTAGTGACAATCCAGGAAGCTACTCAGTAACTTCTGTCACAATCAGCTGCAAATGTCCAGGACTTGATTCATAACATATCTTCTCTAATTTTTATCCCCACTTCCAACTTAGGACCAACCAGAGAAAGTCAACTGCTCCCTTAACCAATCACATGGGATGCCCTAGCCTCCCGTTTCCCCGGGCGGACAGCCTCCTTTAGGCTTCCTTTTATCAATACAGAGTGTCCCTGCTCCCCTTCCTGCCTTTGGGTCTGCCAAAACACAAGTATTGGTGGCTGACGCCATTGCTGTAGAAGCTCAGAATAAAAGAAAAACTTTCTCATTTGGCTGGTCTTCATTTATCTCCATACCACACTCAAGAAGAGGAGTGAGTATACAAGGGTCTTGATACAAAGGATGCAGGGATCATGGCAGGCATCTTAGAATTCTGAATACCACCGTGCTTAAGCAGACATTGTAAGTACATTCTATCGTAGTGTCTTTTTTTTTCCTTCCGTTGATGCTGGTCAGTAGCGCTTCTAAATGATGCATTCTACCTTTAGAATTAAAAATAAAGGTGCAGGTGATGTATTTATCATGTCACTCAAGGACTGTGTAAGTGCTTTCCTTGATGTGAGATGAGATGAGAGCTATACTATTACTTCTCTAAGCTCAGTACCCATTATATTTTACCCTGAGTCCCTTACCAAATTGATTACGATGCTTTTATAAGTCTCCTAAAAGCAGGTCTTTCTTTCCTCTCCACATATCGTTCAACCAAAGACCTATGCCAAAATTGGGGATTAGGTCATTTGGACTCCTCAATTTTCTCATTGCATACTGAACTTAGAATTAGGAAATATATCTGTGAAATATAAATCTATACTTTTTTCAGTTTGAATAACCACACAACAATTATTCATGTATAGTATAGCCTTCAAAGTAGAAGACGGAACGAGAGTTTGAATCATTAATTTATCTGGTCCCTTCTAGCTCTGATCTACCTCGATAGCATCCCTATCCACAGAGAGGCTCACTAGCCACGTCTCTTCATACCAGTGAGCTAACGCTTACATAGCAAATCACTGAATAGTGGCTCTTCTTTATGTAAGTCACCATGTGTTTCACTATACGTGATTTAGCCAGGGTGCAAGTGCTCTGCCAACAGAGAGATGACTGTCACTAGGCCAGATTTTCTCTCCAGGAAAGTTTGAAGGTAAGGTACAGAGAAGGAGAATATGTGTGTAGAAAGATAGACAAAAACCCAACTTCCACAAAGAGAAATGTTCTTAAGAAGAATGTGTGACATAGAGAGAAGGTTGAGAAAGGCAGCAGGTTTTGTCACATGAAACAAAGAGGACTGAGTGAAAAAAAAAAATGACACAAAAACTTAATACTCACCCAACCCAATTATCTGTGGCAAGATTTTAGGTTGAATAATGAAAATTAGCAATAGTGGTGCTTTTGTGTGTTCTATCATTGCTGATATATTTTAGCTACTTTAATTACTAAGTCTTGTCTTTGTCATTAAGTATGGTTAAACTATTGGTAGAATCTAAGTATTTATGTATGATGAAGTGATTTCCCCCAGTATATCCTGATGAAGATGTATTAAAATAAATAATACTACAAAGCAAATATTTCAAGGAAAAGTATCTCTACTTTTAATGTTATACATAAAGTCTACCACTATATCATTTTTAATTAACTAAATAAATCTCATTCCATGGAAGAAACAAAATTTAAACTTGGTGACTGTGTAACTTGACAGTTATTTACTGGGATAATATAATTCTCTATAATAAAATTCTTCTTGTAATTTTTATACATACATTATTGTTCCCTTTTGGTAAATTAGATTTATTGGTTAAAAGACACACTAAGTTTTGAGTTCTTGAGAGGTACTGGTGGATTACTAATAGTTCTTTACTCCAAGTACTTAGGCAAATTTGCATTCCCACCGTAATTCCATTTAACTACTTTTTGATGATTAACGGATGTTGTGATTTTAACAGTTTTACTTTTTGCCTTTTCATATCAAAACTATTTATTAAATTTTACATTTACTTTATATTTTTTATTGTTAATGAGGTTGGATCTTTTTTGTCTTGTTGTTTAAACTTGCATTTCTTCTTTGTGAATTATCATGTCTTCTGATCATTTTCCTGTGGAGATTTTTTTTTTTTTTTTTTTTTTGCGGTACGCGGGCCTCTCACCGCTGTGGCCTCTCCTGCTGTGGAGCACAGGCTCCGGACACGCAGGCCCAGCGGCCACGGCTCACGGGCCCAGCCGCTCCGCGGCACGTGGGATCCTCCCGGACCGGGGCACGAACCCGTGTCCCCTGCATCGGCAGGCGGACTCTCAACCACTGTGCCACCAGGGAAGCCCTCCTGTGGAGATTTTTGACTTTTCTGATTAACATTTAAGAGATTAAAAAAAAAACTGTTTCAAGGATATGGAGCTTATGCCTGCCTCTCATCTTCCTTTTACTATTTCTAAAGATTTTTCCTTCTTAATATTTCAATTTGGATGTTATTAAGCAACAGAAATATATACATTTTAACTGTTTATGCAGTGAAATCTATCAAGCATTACATACTGTATGGGGCTCTTGATGGTGTTATGATTTGTTTTGTTTTGCATTTGATGCCATGTTTGCAAAGTCCAGGTACATGGGGAATAGATTATCATCCTTCTTATTTGACCTATATGTTTATATGCCAAGATTATATCTGTTTATAAAATATTCACTATGCATTAATGATTAGTAACAGAAGCTTCTTATTCACC
Organism: Kogia breviceps; assembly: GCF_026419965.1. Classification (NCBI taxonomy): domain Eukaryota; kingdom Metazoa; phylum Chordata; class Mammalia; order Artiodactyla; family Physeteridae; genus Kogia; species Kogia breviceps. The sequence continues at coordinate 5,564,694 of NC_081324.1, read as the reverse complement.
ACGTTGTTTAGGTTGCAAGTTAACTGTCATTTGTCCTCTATTTCAGTGAATTTATGTCAATTGTAAAGACACTGATTGACCCCTCCCGGGATGTATGCCCACGTATATGACCCATTACAATTACCTACAGGATCGATTTCAATGATTCAACAATATGGAGACTCTAGCCATCCCTGTACCAGGGAGGGCAGGTTTCTGGTTGGAAGTCCAGCCAGGGAGTCAACAAAGGACTGTGACCTAATGAACAATAACAAATGAAGCAAACAAAAAGACACAAAAAATTGCTGGGCAGAAGAAAAATACAACACGTGCACTATACCTAGCCACTTTTCCATTCCTCCTGCCACTACTATAATTTAGTCTTGTATGATTTTTTACTTGAATTGCTTTGGCAGTTGGCTAAATGATCTCACCGCTTTCCATCCTTTCTTTCTAATTTATTTAACACCTTAGTGCCAGCAGGACATTTCTAAGAACACAAACCTAATAATGTTGCCTATGTAGTCAAACTTACGATTTAATGCACCACCATTGTTTTTAGGATAACATGTTAGTTCTTTTACTGTAGATAAGAGGCCAGTTATAAACTCAATTCAATTTATTTTTCACCTCTCTGGTATGACATTTCAAAATCAAACTATATCAGAGTTACTGGACTTATTAGAGCAGGTCCAGAGTCTTCTCTTTTATTGGCATATGGACACGATTCTCCAAAGAAATGTACTTTAAATGCAATGTATTTTTCCCTGCCACAGCATCCTGAGTTGACCTTAATTACAGCATTTATCAAGCTACCCCGTTGACTTGTTCCTGGTCCACTTCAGAATTTAAGTTCCCTCAGGGCAGGGACTATATTGTCCATCTTTGAGATGAATGCCCAGTGGTCACCATCGAGTAAGGACTCACATGTGGGTTTGGGGAATGCGTGTGTGAACCTGTGAATAATGCATCCATGATGGGGGGGTGGTACTTCCTGCCCATGGTATAAAGTTTTTGTGAAGCCACATCTCCTAAACCACACTTTGGTCTCGCCCCCCACCCCTTTTTTTTTGTCACCACTGGGAAGAAAAACTTATCTGATAGGTTAAATCAAAAGAAGATAATAAATCAGCTAAGACGGTCTTTTCTCAGACCCTTTCCCTCTTAGTTCTAGATGCCTACCCAGAATGTGCATTCTCTTCTGCTCTCCACTGTAGAGCAGTAATTTATCTACCTTACAAGGATGTGTTAGATATTCCCCCAGGTGGGTTGAAACTAAATAACCTTGAGACTAAGCATCCTGCTTTCCAAGTTTGTCAATTAAAGCTGATCTGAATAATCATTGAAATGCTTTCCTCAATTCAAAATGACATATGTATTTACTCATATATTCTTTGAAGATATTTATAATGCATTGTCACATTTGATCACGTGCTGCTATCTTGAGTTTATTTTGTAGTAAAGACTAAAATGGGGTTGATGGTCCCAGCATTATTTTTATTTTTTTTACTAATATAAGATTTAACTATTATGAAATATAAAATTTGTATACTCTTAAGTCTGCTTTTGTGCTATGCCCTTAATCTACATGATTTATTACTCCTTTGTTTGCTTTACTGGAATTTTCATGTTTTGATATAGGTAGAGCAAGAGGCCTCCTATTATATTTTATCTTTCCTAATTACCTACTTTAATTATTCTTCAAAATTAATGACATATTCAGTTATTTTTAATTATGTGGTTTTCACTGATATTTAATTCAACTTAAGAAAGTTAATACACTTAAAATTCTTTTTCATTCAAACAAATATATTTATCCATTTTTGCAATTCTTTCACCCCCATCTGTACATTTTCACATGATTATGTATACTGAGTGTATTTTACTAAGTTTATTTCCATTTATATTGTATTTATTATTGCAAGTGGAATTTTTCCCATTAACCTAATTTTTACTGAATATGAGAAAGGTATTTGATTTGGATTATCTTGTAAATAGAATACTTAATTCTTTCAGGTTTTCATTATATTGATTTTTATCATTTTAAAATACATATTTCTTTTGTATTATTTATCTAATTGAATTGGTTAGAAATTTCAGAACACCATTAACTTTTAAAAAGTAGGGAAAGTTTCATCTTCGTCCTGTTCTTTAACTAGCATGCTTCCCGTGTCTTACTGTTAAGCATTCTGCCTTTTGGTCTACACGCTTCATCACGCTAAGAAAGTATTTCCTCCTTTCATATTTTAGTTGACCATTTCATCAGGGATGCCTTTTCAGCATGAGTAAAAGTTTTATTTCTTATTTTGACCAGTTAATATTGTGAAATATATTTAATTTCCAAGTTCTGAATAATCCCTACTTTGCCACAATAAATCCTATTTGAGTGTATTATTCATGTATTGTTTTATTTGATTCTATGTGTTCTTGTTTTATTTATGACTTTGAATCAATATATAAGCAAGATATTCTCTATGTGCCATCCTTGTCAGCCTAGCACTGTTTTGTAAATACACTGAGAAGCTATCTTTTTCCTGGTGTGATGCCAAAAAGTATAAGAAACAGTATGAGAGTTACTTATTCCACTAAATTTACAAGAATTCACCCATAAAACCATCTGGATATGGCGAGTCTATGGGGAGAAGCTGTTTGAAAGAGTTTTAATTTTTTTTTTTCGCAGACCTTGATCTGCTTATATTTCGTAATTCTCTGCAATCATTTTCTTCTAATTTCCTGTGTTTTTTTTTTCTGTGCATTTATTGCACAACTAATATGTTGCTCTCCATTTTTGATTAGTATGTGTTTTTTTGCTTTTTTAAATCAATAATTTATTGAGCCCTGTTTGAGTGCCAGTCACTCTACCAAATGCTGAGGATTGAAAACTGAGGATTAGGAGAAACGGTGTCTCTGCCTTCAAAGAACTTACATTCTAGGCTCTCAAGTAACATGGAAACAAGCAAGTACAGAGCCAGCCAGGTGTGGTGGGGGGGAATGATTGCAGGACACTATATGAAGAACAGTGGTCAGTAAAGCTTCTCCAGTGACGTGAGAGTTGAGTCAATCAGTAAGTGTAGGTGGAGAAAACATGGAAGGGAAAGGAATAATCTGTACAAATTCCCAATGAGGAAACCAGTTTAAAATTGTCAATAAGTAGAAAAGAAAGCTAATGGATCCATAAGTAAATGACCCTAGGTGACTTGAGTATCAATAAGAATGACCCATCCAAAAAAAATTAAAAATAAAAAAAAAAGAATGACCCATCCAATGAGGGGCCGCTTTTATTTGACTGCTTCCTACCCACTGAACATTCTAGGTTTTCTTAACCTCCAATTCCCATAATCACACCATTTAAATAGATAATCATCCATTAATACTCCAGCTCCTGATTTACAGATGATGCACTCAAGCATTTCACTCCATCCCACTCTCCTTCAGCTCACTTGTAAATACACCAGAAGTAGCCACTTAGTTTAGTGTAGTTTCGTTTCATTTATTGATGTATATGTGACTTACAATATTATATTAGTTTCAAGTGTACAGCTTAGTGATGTGATATTTTTATAAATTATGCACCATATAAAGTTATAACAATATTAGTAACTATATTCTCTGTGCTGTATATTACGTCCCCATGATATATTTATTTTATAACTGGAGGCTTGTACCTCTTAATCCCTTTCACCTATTTCGCCCATCCTCACACCCCTCTCCCCTCTGGTAATCACAAGTTTGTTCTCTGAATCTGTGAGTCTGTTTCCATTTTGATATATTTGTTTGCATATTTGTTTTTTAGATTCCACATATAATCGAAAGCATACAGTATTTGTCTTTCTCTGTCTGACTTATTTCATGAAACATAATACCATCCAGGTCAATCCATGCTGTTGCCAATGGCAAGATTTCATTTTTTATAGCCAAGTGACATTCCATTGTGTGTGTGTATATATATATATATATATATATATATATATATATATATATAGTGTGTGTGTGTATATGCATCGCATCTTCTTCATCCATTCATCTGTGGAGTGATAACCAGTTTTACACTATTTTTTGTTATAGAAGTTCATCCAGTGCGTTACTTTCCTCAATTCTTATTAATAAACAGGGCGCATTCTTGGGGAAACTATTTAGAGTGGCGATATGCTGCAGATGTGGAGTCATCCAGTGCACTGTTGATAGTTTCATGGCTTTACGTCATGATGGCAATGTCCACAGGGCTCTTCTGCCTTTACCATGTGGCCACCAAAAGGTCAAAATAGACGTTCAAAACTGCAACTCATCTCTTTTTAGAATGTCTAATTTTCATATGAATTTTCACAACGTCAGGTATATTAAACACCCTTAAAAGTGAGAATTATAAAAGAAGACAATTTCATCATTCAAGTTTATGGTAAAATACAAATCTCTGGATACAATACTATTTTTCCCCTTCCTACAACTAACTTACCTGTATTGGAGATTTTTATGGTAAGGTCTCTGCAGGCTTTTAAGTTTTTTGAAACCCTTCAAATTCTTTTTGGACTAATTTTATCCATATTCAGTGTTCTGGTTTTTTCTTTCATATTTGAGACGTATTGAAATAGCCCCTTAATAGAGTATAGTTGTAGGGAGAAAGGAAGAGCCTTCCACTCACTTTAGAAGAATCAACTATTCTTCAACATAAAATAAACTTAAAGCCAATTGGAAACACACTGAAACATCATAGTACTTTATATTGTTCTTGGAGCTTAAGGCAAATTATATTTAGTGCGACTTTCAATATTCATGCGTGATAAGCAACCATTCACTAATCAAGTCAACAGGATATTACTGTCATTGACTAAAGTAATGAATTAGATGATCAGTCATTAAGTTTGAACACATTTTTCCATTTCTAATGAACCAGAAAAAGCAGTTGGAATCCAATGTAGCAATATCACTAGGTGAGGGCGCTGGCTTTATGTCTTACATGTAAATTCTTGAGTACAAAATCAGAAAAAAAAAGAGCAGATGCAAAGAATCATGTTGCCCAGTTATTCGTGCACATCCAATGTTACTCTCACTTCCATTTACTCGATGGAGTTGTTGGTCATTGCCTTCGTACTTGGATGGAAGGGGCCTGACAATCTCGTAACAGTGTCCTGGGAGCAGAGATTGGTACCAACAGCAGATAGAGGTAGCCGGCGCCTGTCACACTGAATGTCATCAGTGCCAGAAATTTAACCAAGAATTCTTTCTGACTAATTTCTTTTCTAGAGAAACTCTTATTAATTACTGTTTCTCTGTCTTGCAATGAAGTACAAGTGTTCAAAGATGGCCTTAGGAAGTATTCACAGTTAATTAAAGTATACTTTGCTCCTGAGTGGAGTTTTTTTCCTCTACCAGCTCAAGGCCAGATGTCGTTATAAAAGATACTCTTATGGGAAACCCTGGTTCAGACTCAAAATCAGTGGTGTCTGTTTCCCCCATTTGTGTAAGAAGAGACCGTTTTTTATTAAAGCAGAATTAAAGATGAATTGATACCTTTATATTTTGATGAATCTTTAAATATTGGTCTAAGTTAAGAAAAGTGTTTAAAATCAGGTGATTTTAAGAGTATGATTGCATTTGTGATATTTGCAAATCTGATTTTCTTTTTGTCTAGGTGGTTCTGTTTATTAGCATCATTGTCCATGAAGAGGGCATGTTTACTATGTTTTTACTTTCATATGTTTTAGAGATAAAGACTGTTAAGTGGAGCAAAGCATATTTGCAGAAAAAATGTGGTTGTATAACATCAACTTACCAGCATATTGTTATTTTTCTATCAAAATGAAAGAATATAGGCAATTTGATATTGTTTAGTCTTCATTACTCTCTGAAATTTTCTTTCACATTTCTGCCAAATATCTTTTCTCTTCATACTTTTCAATGTAAGTTTGGGCAAAAGAACCTTGAAATTGAGAGAGATAGGTAAAATATTTCTTATGTTGTCATTCAGGGAGTTGGCAGGGATTATTGCCACATGACCCAATGCAGTTCACCTGTAGCACAGACATATCAACATACACTATAAACAGAGGGCTTTGTCATGGCATGTGAAAGATTGTCACATCAAGGTGACTTGGAATAATTCACTCAGGCAATGATGAGAGCTCGAGGCCAGGCTTTGGCTGTAGGGAGGGTGGGAAGGAGACAGCCAAGAAAGGGCTTGAGACCAATCCAACCAATGGATGGTTTGAGTGGTCTGTGGTGATTATTTTCTCTGCGTTGGATGATAAAGTGGATGGAAGTTGTAATAAAGAAATATATGCTAAGAGGGGGAAGGTGTGTTGCAGAGATTGTGTGGAGAAGAGGAGATTTTGGAACGGTGGACTCAGTTTGGGGAAAGATTACATTTTCTATGCTGGGAAGACAGCTGAATATCTCCACCAGGAATTGGCATTGCGTGTGTGATACAGTTCGCTTGTTTCTTTAGATTGGATCCTCCTCCTCGCTTCTCTGAAAATAATACCTGGACTCTCGGCTGCTGGTGGCCTGAGGAGAAAAGCATTTGGGTCCTTGCGTCCTCCAAGTATTTGCTCTTCTCTTCTGCAAGGTGGCTGGTATTTCTGTGGTCTGTTCCCGGAAGCGTCCTGTCTGGATGTTCGGGATAATGTGTGGGCACCACCCAGCTCACTGCTTAGCTAGTAATATTTACAACCAGAACACGTTTCTATCTCTAAATCCTATGCATTCCTACCCATTCTCTAAATAACACCCATCTTCTTGCTTGACCAGAACATGCAGGAGTCACGCCTGAGGCCACTTTCCTTAGAAGCCTCTCTGCACCCTGTCCACTGATCTCAACACAAACTCACCCAGGTCTCCCCGTGGCCACGTGTCAGTCCAAGCCCCACTGTTCCTTGCAGGAACAGTCAGTTTCAACTACGCACCCCGACTCCACAATTGTAGCAAGTAGCTGCTCTCCACACGACAGCCAAAATGATTCTTTAAAGAAACATAACTTTGATATTACAATTCAACTGCTTAACGCTTTACAAAGCTTCCCATCCCACAGGGTGGGACAAACCCGAACTTCCTGTCGTGGTTTATCAAGGATGACAAGACCGGGGTCTGCCTTAATCCTACACCACCTTCCCCTCTGCCCCGACGTGAGGGCCACTCTTGGCCTCCTTCTATCCTCTGGTCCATCCAATCTATCATCCACCCAATGTCCAGTGGCTTTTCAGCATGGGTCATATTAAGTCACTTCCCTATTTAAAACCATATTAAGGCTTCACTTCCTTTGAGAATAAAACATAATTCCATTATAGTTGCCTGTAAGCAGTGTCTGCCTAATTTAGCATCTGAACCAAGTCACTTTTAAAATTGAAAGCAAGTGTTGGTAAGAAGTTGGAACTCCAGGCAGAAAGCTGTAAAACTAGATTGCCCTGCGTATCTTGGGTGTACGATTTCCCTTCCCTTTTGTTTTATTTTTGGTTCTTATCTCATATCCGTATACGAGTTATTTCTGGGGGAAATCACAAACCACTCTCATCCATTTAATTTCTACGTGTATGTTAACAACTTCCAAATTTCTCTCTTTATTTAAGTCTTCTCCACTCAACTGCAGGTAAACTTCCCACTGGCATGTTCAAAATTCCAAGCTTCTAAAATTAATTAATACACTATTTCTATGATTATATTTATTGTTTTAATATTAAGTTTTGGAGACTCATGAGGTAACCTCAGGTGGTGTCACCCCACAGCCAAAAGAATCGTAGCAGAGACTGGCTGTCTGGCAAATGGAATCAAACATTTGCAGGTACATTTCCTTTGTACTACACTCGCAGAAGGAGTGTAAAATCAGTAAGTGACAAGTCTGTGAAACTGCCTCCATTGTGACCATTGGAAATAGGGGTGTGAATTATTTAAGCCAGATTGCATGTAAGCAAGTTCGACTAGTGATTTTCTGTAAACTATTTTAAAGGTGAATTACTAAGAAATTTCCCCATGCAATCACGTAGGATATGTTTGAAAACTAGTATATTTACATTTTTATCTGGAAAGAATGGTACCATTTCTCTCATCGTGATGCATTTTCCTTGCACAGGCCCCATTTGTTTTCTGTGTTAACTGATTTGAAACAATCTCGCTCCCTCCGAAACAAACATAAGCTTCCACAAAAAGAGTTATCACTTTACTGGAGTTTGGAAAGCACTTGTCTATTTAGAATCGGGAATCTTTGCAGTGTGATTAAAAATTATCTTCCAAAGGGGGTTAAAAAAATATTGCCTGTAAATATATTACAGTTTAGAATTACATCTCTTGGATGCTGGTAAAAGAAGAAAGTAAAACTAAGGAAACAAATAAGCCAATATTACATCCCCTTAGTGGCAGGCATGATATTTCTTCATGAATAAAGATAGAGTAAACCACATTTGTAGCATAATAAGAAAAGGTAATTAGTGTCATCTATTCACCACTGTTAGAATTTGACTAGAGCAATTGGATTATGTTTATCACATTTTAAACTTTGAGTAAGTTTTTCAGCTCTGTAATCCCGTTAGTGGTGAAGTGTGGAGAATATAAGTCAGCCTCCCAGTATGATTGATGAGCACAGACTCAGAGAGGGATAGCAATGAAAAAAAAAAAAAAAGAAAAACACAAACAAACAAAAAACCCAGATATTGTAATATAGATACTGCCTATTGGATTTAAAGTAAATCTCTTCTAAATCAGTTTGAATGTGTTGGCAAGGCATATAAAACTAGTAGGACTTCTTACCAAACAAATACAAAATGGAATACATGTGTGTTGTGGGAGACCTCAGCATCTATATAGAGTGCCAGGAAATCATTTCTAGGGAAAGTAAACTACTGGACCTCGTTACAATAGCAAATTAATGTCTCACGTCTAACTTAATATCAACTAAGGTAATATGCTTTTATCTTTTTATATAAATTTATCTATTGATTTATTTTTGGCTGTGTTCTTCGTTGCGGCGTGCGGGCTTTCTCTAGTTGCGGCGAGCGGGGTCTACTCCGTTGCGGTGCGCGGCCTTCTCATTGCGGTGGCTTCACTTGTTGCAGAGCACGGGCTCTAGCGCGCAAGCTCAGTAGTTGTGACTCGCGGGCTTAGTTGATCCGCAGCATGTGGGATCTTCCTGGACCAGGGCTCGAACCCATGTCCCCTGCATTGGCAGGCGGATTCTTAACCACTGTGCCACCAAGGAAGTCCCAAGATAATATGTTTTTAAATGTATTTGTAATAAATTAATGGAAATAATTAGAACATAGCATCTCTTTTGGTAATGCTTAAGATGCTGAATTATGAATGAATAAGTATGGCTTCATTCTCAGACATTAACACTTTCTAGTTAAAGATTATGTTATCTTAGGTGTTTTGGTTCTGTGTTCCCTACACATGATGATATAATCACTTAAGTATAGCTCAGATATATTTTGAGAATCAATTAAAGCAGTTACATGTGGAGATAGTCACAGGAACACCGGCTGCTCAGGAAATCAAAAACAGGAGGAAGTGGAAAATTTTGAGCCCCAAGAGTTCTGGGAAGAAGCCATTGGAGCCTAGAGAAAGTTAAAAATAAACAACGGGAAAATGCAAATCAAAACCACAGTGAGATATCACCTCACACCTCTTAGGATGACCATTACCAAAAAGACTACAGGTAACAAGTGCTGGAGAGGGTGTGGGGAAAAGGGGACCCTCGTGCACTGTTGGTGGGAATGTCAGTGGGTGCAGCCGCTGTGGAGAACAGGATGGAGAGTCCTCAAAAAATTAAAAGTAGCACCACCTTACCAGCAGGCCCACTTTTGGGTACATATCCAAAAATAATGAAGTCAGTATCTGGAAGAGATATGTGCGCTCCCACGTTCACTACAGCATGATTCAAAATAGCCAAGATACGGAAACAACCTAAGTGTCCATTGATGGATGAATGCATGATGAAATTGTGGCATATATATATATATATAATGGAATGTATTATTCAGCCATTAGAAAAGAAATCCTGCATTTGTGACATGAGTGAACCCGGATGGCATTATGATAAGTGAAAGAGGTCAGACACAGAGAAGGACGAATCTGAAGTAAACAGTTGAAGGAACTGAAGGAATTAGTCATACAGAAATCTGAGGGAACATTCCAGGTAGAAGAAACCATAGTGCTGTACATTCTCCTTGGAGCCCTTCAGCCTCTGTATGTTCACCAGCCCAAAAGCCAGCACCGCGAGACTCAGATAGCATGCAAATCCCACACGCCAAATGATATGCCAGCTGCTCATTGCTGCATTACAACCGCCCTGGACATTCGTGGCTTAAAATAAAAATATTGTATCCTACGTTACAAACACATGGGCCAGACATTTGGCCAGTGACAGAGTAAGCAACTCTTTTGCCCCATATGTTGCCACCTTAGGGCACCTGATGGGATTCGGCTGGCGGATGGAGTGCAGGCTCCGTGATGGCTTCAGGTGCCTGGTTGGAAATGGCAGGTGCCTAGGCTCAGCTGGGCTACTCTTCTCGCCTCCTGTGTTGTCACGGAAGTTGCTGGACTTCTTACATGATGGCTCAGGGTTCTGAGGCTGAGTGATTTCAGGGAGAGGAAGAGGAATCTACTAGTATCGTAGCAAAACAGCCCAGAAAGTGGAAGAGAGGTGCTCCCGCTTCACTAGATTGGCCTAACGAACACAGGCCAACCAGATTCAAGGAAGAGGGTCGTAGGGCCACCTCTCTATCTGAGGGGGTTCAAAGAAATGTTGGCCATCCTTAATCTTCCAGAAGAGATCAGAGATTGTAGAGCTATGTTTTTACATAAATGGTGCTCTATTTATAGACTCTTCTCAACCACGACTAACAAACTGATAAGGAATGGACAAATGTAAAAGTCTTTTTATGATCAATAACCACACTTGCAACATTTTGTAACCAGGGCCACTGCAATCGCTCATCCAGTATCTCCTCGTGAATTTGAGAACTGGGAAATGTATAGAGGAATACAAAGAAAGTGGATAAATCCGGGAAAAGGATGAATTTGAAACACGGTCCCGAAGGTTGTGAGAGGCCGGGGCTCTACTCAAATGTCTTTATCCTTGAAATTTTACAGGATTCTCAACTTTGCCTCTAACTGAGTGTAGGACCTGAGTGACACACACTTCATGAAGTCCCTCTGTGTGTTATTTCCTTTATCTGTACAGTAAGCAATTTGGGCTGGAAGACCGCTGAGTTGATCTTTTGTTATAAGAATCTAAAACTGGCAATTTCCCCTTAGCCAAATTAGTCCCGTGTTGTAGAAATAAAATACCATGGAATGTCTATTAATTATGTGACTGTTTTCCTATTCAACACAGTTATTTTCTGTTTTTACTAATTCTCAGTGAGGTGGGAAAGAGGAGACACTTGGAATAAGTTAAATTTAAACTTTAAAGTGGACTAGATTCGACTAGATTTTTATTACACGAAATTACATTTTTTTTTCCCTTGGTTGCCACGTATGGGGAGAAGCAACGAAGCCGTGATGAAGATAATCTAAACATTGAAAGGCATTTGACTCAGTGAGCATATTCACTCCTGATACTCGGTTATCTCCCCCATCCGACAGTGTACACATCTCTTCCCCAAACAGAAACTACCGTGCCTGATGCACAATTTGACCAGTGCAAATGCAAAAAGCACCGTCATTAGCAATGGCGCAGGACAGCTACGTTCACTTCTCCCTCATCTCCCACATGTTTCTTTATGTGACAGCATCCACATATAGCTACAAATATTTTAAAGTCCATTTTACAACACCTGAAACTTCAGCAGCAAAGGAGTGCTTTAACTGACAGTCAGCACCACCGCCCAAGATCTCACTTTACGTAAGCTCTCAAGCTTTCCATATAAAAAGCTGATAGGACTTCCCTGGTGGCTCAGTGGTTAAGAATCCGCCTGCCAGTGCAGGGGACACGGGTTCGAGCCCTGGTCCGGGAAGATTCCACATGCCGCGGTGCAACTAAGTTCATGAGCCACAACTGCTGAGCCCGCGTGCCAAAAAAGAAAAAAAAAAAAAAAAAAAAGCTGATATAAGAAATGCACCTGGTCTTTAAAAAATAACAATTAAAAAATAACAATTCCTGCTCTCAAAAGGACTCCACGTGTGTTGGTAACAGAGAAAGGATGTGCTTTGCAAAGCACCTGGAAAAGGCAAATGTGCTAAGTATATCCTGCTGAGGGCACCTAGAAAAATGCAAGTTATAGATGAAGGCTATTTCCCTTTTGCTCTCCTAGACCCACCTTCTAACAATCCAGTTCTTTCTTCTCGCCAACCACAAGGGTGAGAGAAACATTTATTCTTCTTTTCAGTAATTCCCACTATACTCTCTCAGATAATTTAGAAACAAGCTCTGTGGGGAACTTACACAATAATCTTTTAGTGCTGGAAGAGAAACATTTGCCTGTTATGGCATTTCTGGGCGTGATATCAAATTGCATTGTGTTGGTGGGCACCGGAGAAGCTCTCTCCAGCTGACAGTGGTAGTAAATCATGATGCCTTCCTAGAGAAGTAAATCATTAGAAATATTCTGAACTGTGTCAGGTGCTTCTTTGAAACCTTTGTGAAATTACTGTTATGCAAGCACTTAAAATCAGACACATAGACACACATACACGTCTATGAAATTACAAAAAATGACCTACTTAAAGAGTACACAGGTCTTGTGTTCACATAATAGGGGTTGGGACTGACTTATGCCAAAGGTTTACAATTTTTCCTTTGAAAAGAAGAAACAGCATGTGGCTTTGCTGGTTATGGCAAATTTAATATTTCTGCAAATAAAAATAATGCAAATAAAAAATAATCCAGCCATATTTGAAAGGTATTCACCAACATGTAATTAGGCTATCTGCACAATTAAACAGAGCAAATGTGATTTTCTCAATTAGAGTTGTTGTTTTACTTTGTTTCTATGTGTGATTTGCATTTATATGATCCATTTCAAGTTTATTGAGCACCTACTAGATGCCAATTGATCTAGGGAAATACCAAGACATTTGATACAAAGTTTCTTTCCTCAGACATCACAGTTGAAAGACAACCTACAGAAGAAGGGTTCATATGAACCTCTAGGAACATAAATCCATAGACCCAGAAATTATATTACGGTTGCCAGTCTGGGGGCACAAGGGAATGAAGACTGACAGCTAATGGTTGTAGAGTTATTTTGGAGAGTAATAAACAGCTTCTGGAATAAAATAGTGGTAATGGTTGCAACACTTTGTGAATGTACTCAAAGCACTAAATTTTACACTTAAAATGGTGAATTCTATGGCATATTAATCATATCTCAATAAAGCTATTTTTAAAAATGAATGATACAGTTCCTGTAAATATCAGGTACACGTTATTTCAGTCTATTATCTAAAAATGTAAGTAACTGTGAGCTATCTATAAAAATCTAGGAAACTACAAAAAATTGGCACTTGTAAAAATTCTTTCCAAACTTAATTATGATCAGTTTTGAAACTTGCTAAGGGAATAACTTTCTTCTACTTACATCGTTGTTCTCTGTTTTCCTTAGGGTTTCCTTAGGCTTTCTCTTAATTGAGCCCTGTTAAAGGTGCTGAATTTGCTGCTCTCAAAAATAAAGTGGACTTTGAATAAGGAGCTGAAATACTGTAGAATCCCTGAGTATGAAATGTCTCTTGACACTTTGGCTTTCAGACTGTTTTCTGGAAACACTGCACACTTGATAAAGACAGCTTAATGACATAGCTTGAAGCTATAGGTACGTCTGCAAACAAGGTTGTGAGGTTAGGAGAACACACTCAAAGCTTCAGCTGATAGCTGATCTGCCTCACATAAACGAACATCCAAATACACACGTCTCACCTATACCCACCATGGACACCAAAACCTAATTTGCTGCCGATCATTCTAAGTATTTTGAAAGAAGCTTATGGTCATTTCCATAGGTTGACAGCAAAACTGTAATAGTCAAGAAAAATGACAGGAATATGAAATGCTACATTAACTTGTGCACTTGATTTATTAATCAGATCTCTCCTTCTCTCAGTCACTCAGTTTCTCAGTCCTTTTCTTCTCTCCTGCCCTGAGCTAAAGAGGAAAACAGAATGATAGGGAGGGGAAACTGTTAAGAAGGATGTTTGAACAAAGGAAAGAAAAAAAGAGATACCATATGAAAAACAGGGGAAAGTAACATTATTTCACATCAGTTGAGAGAAAAATAGTGAAGGCACCATTTACTATGAAGACAGAAAATCCAAGAAGGGTGCTCTCATTTCAGAAGAGTTATTTCATAAGCTCTGAAGCCCTTTTTCCTAGTGCATCTCAGATCTGAAAGCAAGTTGCTATACACTTTCATCATTTTGATTGTCATGTGCCTTTAACCAGTTGTAAGCTAACAAATTCACTAACTGTCAGATCATTCTTTTATTAAAATTGTTGTGAGCCCTTTTCAAATCTTATAGTGACCTTTACTCGTGCTTTTAAGGCTACAAAATAAAAAAGTCTTCATAGATTCATTTTTGTAATGAAAGATTATTGCAGGGATAATAGGAACATGAGAGACCTCAAGAAAACCCCTTATTCTCACTATCCCAATATTCCACTTCTTCCAAGACTGTGTTGACCTAAAATGAATAGACTGTCAGCTATTTCTCCAGCAAAGATGGGTATATTCAGGATCAGCAGAGAATTGCAGTTCTGCGATCTGCAACTATGGAGAGCTACATGCAGGTCCCCTCATGGGAAGAGAAGGAGGACACTTTCCTGGAGGAAAAGGCAGTAGGGAGGTTTACAGTAAACAGAGTCCATGGCTCTTCACTGGCTGAGTCCTTGCCAGTAAAGAAGAGCAGCCCTTCTTCTTCTGCTGGGCTCTGCTATCCTCACAGTGCATGAGAGCCCCCACTTCTGGAAGCTCTCCCCACTCCATTTAATTGAGGTTTCTGTTTATTAAATTTTTACAACAGAAACATGAATCAGGCTTCAAAAAAAAAAAAAGTTTGCTTATTGTACTCAGAAAAAACAGCCTAAACTGAAGTTAATATTGTCCCCTTTTGACAAAATATGTGTCCTTCCCAAAATAAAAACTATATTCCTTTTGTTTAAGATGATCTGGAATGCAGGACTTCTTTGAGAGGCAGTGGAGAAATTGAAAATATGAGGCTATAAGCTTTGGAGCAAATTAGAACTCTGTAAAGAGTTAGTCTTTAGAGCTGGCCTTGAGGTCAAGTACCATTTTGCTCCTGTGGCTCAGTTCTGGGCACTTGTGAGTGCTGTTTGAATCGGATTGATTTTCAAAATGTTTAGAAAATCAGTTTGGAATAAACTTTGTTGAATCTATATATATGCATATTGGTTTGTTCAATTATTTAAATTATTATTTAAAGAAAAGCTAATGAAAACTGTCCCTGAGACTTTTATCTAAGTCAATGCCTAAAGCACGGTAGTAAATTTTATTTATTGACACTATACATACAGGACATGTTTAGAATCATTTCTCGTTCATCTAAAACACTTTCCATTTTTATGATTTTCTCCTCTTTTTCTCAAAGTAAGTTTCCATTACGTACTACTGTAATTAGGATCTTTTTTTTTCTTATGAATATATATTTAATACATCTGTATTTAAGAAACCAATCACTTTGGTGTCCTCTTCAGAGACCATAATATGGGTGACTCCGCCGCAATGTGGATCTTGTAACTTTCCCAAATTCATCTAAAGAAACAATACTGGGAGTATTAAAATAGTCAACAGTTCTCTCTTCTTCTCCCCTTGCTGTTCTGTGGTCTGTTCTCATTACAAAATGCTGAGGTCCAAAATGGATGCAGATCTTAACTCCTCTGTGCAAAATCCTGCAGTGGGTCCCTGTTGCCATTCGGAGAGAAGTCAGAGCCTTGGCAGTGCTCTTCTAGGTCCGCTATAATCTGGTTCCAAACTGCCTCTCTGCATCTCAGCCTCGGCTACTCAGAACTTTGCTAGCTTTCCTCCAGCAGCACTGCGCTCCAGGAGGCTCCCAGGACGCACAGGGGAGAATCTTGCCTGAGAGCTTTTCCCACGTTCTCCCCTCCCTCCAGCCCCTTTTCACTCAGCCATCCTTTGAGTAATTCCATCACCTCCTTCCAGTATTTCATTCAAATATCACCTTCTCAAGGAGAACTTCCTTAACTGTTCTGTTGAATACCGTCAACTGCCATGGCCTCTACAGTGTCAATTCTTCCCCATCTAGTTTGTCTTTTCACACAACATCCACCACATTCCAGCACAGTACATACTTTCTTCATTTATTATGGCTACTGATTATTGTCTACCTTTCTCTGCTAGAACGTGAAGAGCCACAAGAGTGGTAGTCTTTGTTTTGTTTTGTAAAAAATTAATAAATAGGAACCTCAGTTAAAAAGAGTTGGGCCACCAAAAGGGGGAGCGCTCATGCCCTGTGGCCATGGCAGAGCCCAACAGGAAGAAGATTCTTCTTCCCTGGCAAGGACTCAGCCAATGAAAAGCCATGGACTGTTTACTGGAACCCTCCCAACTTCCTTGTCCTCTGTAAAAAGTGTCCTCCTTCCCTTGCCACAAGGGGACTTGGCGTGTGGCACTCCGTGGTTGCAGACCCCGGAATTGCAATTCTCTGCTGATCCCAAATAAACCCAGTTTCGCTGTAGAAATATCCGGCAGCCTGTTTGTTTCAGGACAACAGTTTATTGATGTTTCACTAACACACAGCAGCTACTCCACTGGTATCTATTCACTGAATGGCTCAACATACATATATGTGTATTAACATTAACTAACATTTTGTGCATGTTTACAAGCGTTATCTAATACATTACGGACCAAAATTCCCAGATTTTTTTTTTTTTTTTGCGGTATGCGGACCTCTCACTGCTGTGGCCTCTCCCGTTGCGGAGCACAGGCTCCGGACGCGCAGGCTCAGCGGCCACGGCTCACGGGCGCAGCCGCTCCGCGGCACGTGGGATCTTCCCGGACCGGGGCACGAACCCGTGTCCCCTGCATCGGCAGGCGGAGTGTCTCAACCACTGCGCCACCAGGGAAGCCCCAATTCCCAGATTTTAAGCTGTGTGTGTATAGAGGAAATGTCTTTTATTGTTCCGCCATATTTGGTGACTATCAAAGTTGCCCACAGGAAATGTTAAACACACATTTAATGAAGGGAAAAATCAGTTATTACTCTCATTGTTTCTCAGGCAAAGAAATAGATTTTAAAAGGCTAGACGTCTCTCCAGAACCAAAGGGTTAATAGGGGAAAAAGATAAGCAGTTAAATATATTTTTGAATGTAAAAATCTAACTATAGTCATAAGTCTTTGGTCTTAAATTAGTTAAAAAAATAATGTAACTATTTAAAAATGGTATTAGTGATGCATGATTTTACCAGTGGCAAAGCTTGTCTAGCATGGTAGTGGCAATACAATGTTAATTTGGGGCTTCCCTGGTGGCGCAGTGGTTGAGAATCCGCCTGCCGATGCAGGGGACACGGGTTCGTGTCCTGGTCCGGGAAGATCCCACGTGCCACGGAGCAACTAAGCCCGTGAGCCGTGGCCGCTGAGCCTGCGCGTCCGGAGCCTGTGCTCCGCAATGGGAGAGGCCACAGCAGTGAGAGGCCCGCATACCGCAAAAAAAAAAAAAAAAAAAAAAAAAAAAATGTTAATCTGTGTTAATAATCACTTGAGAAGAGCAAGGAAAGGTGCTAACATTGTATATATGCATCCGTTGAATATTGTGGATCATGTAATTTGCATGAAAGTCCTCCAGGTCTCTTAATGATAGCCATGCTCCTAACTTTTACATTTTTCTCCTGGAAAAATGCTAACATTTGATCCAATGTACATGTAATAGTTCATTATGAAATACTGAAAGCAGTGACTAACTGATATCATGTTTGGAGCTCGAGGTGCCAGCAGCAAAAATGCAAGTTAAAAACATTATTTCACCCTTATTCTGTATCAACAGGAGAAGGCGTGTAAAGTTACTTCCATTTAGAGCCAAAGGGTATTGTACTTTTTTGCGTGTGTGGTGCAGTTCAGTTGCTCTTTTTGATAATATTTTCCAAGTAATTATTTTAAATGTGAATACTAAATTAAAAATAAATTGTGGTAGCAAATTTATAATAGCAGTGCAACCCAGGTGATTTGCGGTTTTGGGATAAAATCTTCAATGTTTCGTGGTAGCTAGTTTATGTCATTCGTCATTTGCGAGTGCAGAGAAATTAAGTAATTGGCAATAATTCTCAATTAGTTATTGTCCAAAAGAACCAAGTTGCCTAAGTACGGGGCAATGGTGAAGCCCGGAACTGATGTTTTACTCTGGAAGGGAATATGTGGTTCCTTTTGACCAACTATTTCTTGCAATGGAATCCTCAGTTACTCTGAGGAGTAGGTCCTGTAAAAACACAATTTATTTGAAGAGCATGTTTTCTTTATCATGAAATCCTCCCTAACTTAGGATTTGGGGGACTGTGAAATACAAAAAAGGGCTTAATTCTAATTTGCATATTTTATTACAAAATAGCATCCTTAGAGTTAACGATTGAATGTGTTTCTGTTGAAATAGAGTTTCCTGGTATTCTAGGTTGCTAATTAACGCCGGTTTTTACCCTTGGAAGATCAAATATGCAGGTGGTAAGACTGACATATATTTCGAGGAGTACGGTTATCTTTTTCCAGAATGGAAAGACTGCCCCTGTCCATTGGCGTGGTCACAGGGTTTCAGGGATAGCAGGGTGAGGCGTCTACTCAGGAGTTGTCTGAGTTGCACCAGCTGTTGTACAAACACTTGACTGAGTCCTCCATGTTGCACCATTCAGTAGGGGAGAAAGAACTTTGGCCTGGAAAAAAATACCAAAGCAAGTGTCAGCAGTATCACATCCCGCGACCCAGACCAGCACAGCAGTGCTCCTACAGACCATCCCAGAGACTCTGCTTCTGGCTTGTCGACAGAGGCAAGTAGCTGCAAAAGACACCACGATGTAAGTGATGACAGTAATTAACTGGGTGCAATTAATCCCATCCATCAATTGAATTCTGAATTATGTGTGTCATATTTGATAGACATATCTTTATCTCTGACAATTTCTTTCATGCCTGCAAATACTGAGAACAGCCTTTTTCTTGCTGCACTTCTGGCTTTACATTCATAAATTGATGGCATTAGTTTGAAGGAGAATATTTATATTTCTTTTATCTTTTCTTGAAGGGAATGTGTCCAATTCAGCTAAAGTGTTTTTAAATATTTAACAGAATATTTGAAATGGTATGTAAGATGCTTTACAATATATTTTATCTATTAATATCTCTATGTGGGCAGGCATGAGAGCAGAACTGTTTTCATTTATTCCTGATGGTAGTAAAAGCTTAATTTCCAAAAGCATTATTAACTGAAAAGTCTAAGGAATAGTGACACCACTTGGCCCATAGTCAGAATCTGTCCAAAATTGAAGGGCAGTTAAAAATCAATAAGAGAAACAAGTCTTGCTAAGTTATTTTTATCAAATTTCTTCAAGCAGCTGTAAAAAATAAAATCATGATCCGTAGTACAGTAAACCCACTGAAACCTATTTGTTTCTAATGTAAAACAATCGACTGAACATTTAGTCCTGTAGTTAATGGACAAAAGATTTGGTGTTACTCTTTGCCTTCTCTCAGTCTTCCCCATTTAATTAAGGGGTATGGAATTTAAGGCAATGTCACTCTTTTATTCTATCCATAGGTGACTGGGTCTGAGAAACTGACTAAAGTAAACACTTCCATAAATATTAGATAAAAGGCTTTTTAAAACAGTCTTAAGGTCCCATGACTACCTCTCCAATGAGAAATTTCTAAGCTTGCCTTGTTGAATTTGCCAGTTGCTCTCATGGAGGAGTTTATAAAGGTACTTAAAAAGGTCATTGACTTAACACCTCCTAAAGGGGCATCTTTCATTGCAGGTATTTACCTTCAAGGTGAACCTCAGTTACAGTGTTCAAAGGCTATGCTTTGCCTGCAATGAACTGCCATCCCTAGGTGGTGTGCTATCTGAGAGAACCCGTGTCCCTCCTGTGATGTAAAGGGGATCCCTCGGTCAAAGGGCAATGGTGTACAGGACCCTACATCAGTAGATCAGACATTCTGTAAGTCCTCACATAACCAAGTTGGCTAAGGCCCTGGAGGAAGGAAATGCAAGCTCATACCTGGATCAGGTGTCACATCCAAGTCAGAGTGAATCATTGGCTCTTGCAAGGTGAAAGGGGCCTGGCGTTATCAACGTGCTACCGGGGTGGTAGTTGGTCTTCCCCGTGGAATAGTGTCACGTAAGGGAATAACATGGGGTTCAATGACTGGCAGGATGGACATTCCCCAGTCGAGACAGAGTTTCATTGTCTTCTAGCAACACAAATTGCTGAAAAACTGAACTTCTGTATGCATATAAAAGAACGTTAAGCTGTGTATCATACATACCGAAATTAAAGAGGATCATAATCCTAAATGTAAAACCTAAAACAACGCAACTTTTTAGAGAAAACATAGGACCTTGGGTTAGGCAAGTATATTTAAGGTAAAACACCAAATGCCTGATCCTTAATGGAAAAGATATAGTAAATTGGACTTCATCAAAACTAAAAATCTGTGGTCTTCAAAAGATACTATTAAGAGAATGAAAAGACCTGTCAGAGAGTGGGTGAAATATTTGCAAGTCATATATAAGATAAAAGATTTGTATTCATAATATGTAAAGTTTAATAAGAAGAAAGCAAACAATCCGATTAAAAAACAGGCAAGAAATTTGAACAGCTCTTTTATCAGATACTGAAGGATGGCAAATAAGCACATGAAATATGTCTCGAAATCATTAATCATTAAGGGAATAAAAATTAAAACAAGAATGAGGTACCAATAAATCTGTATTAGAATAGCTAAAAGGACAGACCGTATCAAAAGTTGGTAAGGATATGGAAAAACTGAAATTCATACAGAGCTAGTGAGAATGTAAACTGTGAAGACCTCTTTGGAAACCATTTTAGCAATTTCTTAAAAAGTTAAACACACACCTACCATAATCCGAACACTCCACTCCTATGTACCCAAGCATAATGGAAGCACAGGCCATACAAAGACCTGTGCACAAATATCCAGCGTGGCTTTCTTTGTAATAACCAAACCTGGAAGCAACCTAAATAACCGCCAAGTCAGTGAATAAAGAGATTGCAGTTTATCTATGTAACAGAATCTACTTATAATTGAAAATGAATGAATCATTGTCACACACAACATAAATGAATCCCCCCAAAATAATTATGCTCGTGAAAGAAGCAAGACAAAAAGAATGAGAGCTCTAGGATTTCATTTAGATAAAACCTTTTAGATGGAAAATATTCTTTATTTTACATATTTATTTTTTGAGAAGGGAGGGGAAAAAGAGGAGAGGGAGGTACTACATAGAGGGACAGTCATGAGAAAACATTTGTGAATCATGAATATTACCATTCGCTTGATTATGTTCATGCTTTCATTGGTTATGTTCATGCTTTCGTTGGTGTACACATGTGTACATATGTTAAAACGTATTAAATCATACACCTTAAATATATACTGTTTATTGTATATTGTTTCTCAATGACACAGTTTTCAAAACTGTAGAAGAAATGGGTACTTCCCTGGTGGCACAGTGGTTAAGAATCCGCCTGCCAATGCAGGGGACACAGGTTCAATCCCTGGTCTGAGAAGATCCCACATGCCGCAGAGCAACTAAGCCCATGTGCCACAACAACTGAGCCTGTGCTCTAGAGCCCACGAGCCACAACTACTGAGTCTGCGTGCCGCAACTACTGAAGCCCATGTACCTAGAGACCGTGCTCCGCAACAAGAGAAGCCACCGCAATGAGAAGACCGCGCAACGCAAAGAAGACTAGCCCTCGCTCGCTGCAACTAGAGAAAGCCCACATGCAGCAATGAAGACCCAACGCAGCCAAAATAAATTTTAAAAAAAATTGTAGAAGAAAAGAAGACTTGTTAATGACCGTGTTAAGGCATTGTAATAGCAGAGTGCTCTGGTGTATTCACAATGGTTCCTTTTCTCCTCCTCCTTCAGGAAGCCCAGGGGGATTTTTCTCTGATATTTACCATGGGAATCTGGTCAAGGTCTAGCAGTACACCTCAAGATACTGTGGAGCCCTCCCTATATCTGGGTTCCCCAGAATGTTTAACTCTCAGAATTGTACATCCTGAGCCTGTAGCTATTCATCCATTACAGTTCAGGTTTTCCTACCCCGGCACTGGTTCCTGTGGTAGTTTCAGTTGTTACATCATCTTATATTTTCACCAGTTATTTTACCAAGGTTGTGTCTTCAACATCTAATTTGAGAATTGTATTTTTGAGAGTTTTACATGAATTGATGTTTTCCAACAGATTCTATTTAATTTTCATGGAAACAATGATCTCTTCTTGCATGTATAGTTCATAATCTTATAAGATATTTAATTCAATTTCATGATACAAATAACAAACTCAGCTGTCATAGTCAGGTTTTGCACAAACACAACTGAATCTTAGTAATCATGTAACTCAGCTGTTAGATTCAGGAATGTATACACTCCTTCTAGAGAGTCATTTACCTGCCATAAAAAGTTCATCCTCCTGGGCATCAGTAAGCATATTTTCCATGCAGACTGAAGATAAAACCAGCAAGCAACTTAAACAGACTATAATTAAGAAATGCTCTATTGTACTCTGACTTGCAGTCTCATTACATAGAGACTTAATACTCACCTTAAAACTTCAGCTTAGGTTTTATGGTGCAACACTTGCTTCTGCTGTTTATTAATCATTTTTACCTTTTGCTTTTCAACACAAAAGATGATTTCTCACAGTGATCTGGGGCTCAAAGAAAAGACTGGGTCCCCCTAACACATATGCACTTCTTAGCTATTATTTACAATACACATCCAGTCAATGAAAAATAAATCAGCACTCTTACACTTGGAATGGGAAGTGAGGACCTGATGGCCTTCCACCATTTTTATCATGACAGCTGTAATCCTAAAGAACCGTGCACATCAGAATAAATTTACGGAAGCCAAAGCACTTCTTGCATCTCTTCGTTCCTTAAAAAGATAGCTACGCTTTGCCCAAATTAATGTTAGATTAATGGTCAATCCCCCTAAATTATTATACCACAGTAGAAAGGAGCAAAGAAGGGGAAAAAAATCAACAGCACTATTCAAATAAAAATGCATATTTCAGTGTTTTGTTTTCCAGCTGTTTTTCAGTGCAGATTTCCAGTTTTCCAATAAAATAGTTGCAAGGGGAGCCTCGTGCTAAACAAAAATGGCTGTCAAATGTCATCATTAAAGTGAGCAAACAGCACCCATGGGATTCTCCTCTTGGAGGCTCTATTCATTATTTTCTAAATCTGTAAAGCTATCATTTCCAGGGTTTCTTTTGAGTACTGACATAAAAAGAAACAATCATAATTTGTAAGAGTGTCAGTGAAAAATATGCTCCCCCCTCCCCCTAAGCACAGTTCTCAAAGAAAGAAAAGATTGCAGTGTGCATATCCTATCATTCCCTCAAGAACTGGAAAAATATTAATGGTCGCTTTCAAAAGGAAATAAAACGTTTTGAAACTAAGTTGAAGTAACCTCTTTTATAACTATGGGAAAGAATGACCTATTGAGATGTAGCAAAGGAAAAGACCCAAGATAGGAAATATTTTTTGTTCTCATTTTATTACTTGCTCCTGTAGTCAGAATTGTTTCTGAGACAAATGCTGAGTCTTTGGAGAAGTATGAACTGCCCCACTTGTAAAGACTTGGAGCTGTACAGCATCCAACATGGCCAAAGAAAAGTTTGGGACAAAGGAAAAAGGGAAGTCGAGTAAGAGCATGTCATTGACTGTCTTTGATCAACTGTTCTGTAGCATCAAGTCGGAGTAATAATTGGAGGTTGTATTAAAGCTGGTTGAGGCATTCAGAGGGTAGATTCAAAGTTCAGGTTATCAGATTCATGTTTCCTATATCACATTATCTAAATGTTTCTAAATGTTACTTTTCTTAATCTCTTTTTCTTTAGTCTTAAAAATAGGGATAATTGTTTTGCTGGACAATAATCTCACTTGGGAATGATCTAATGACCCTAAGCTTAAAATTAGCAAATATTTAATAACTGGTAGATGCTAGTAATATGTTTAACATCATTGCTAAAATTGATATGAGGTAGAGGACAGGTTATCTTAAATATCCTCTGTACTTTTTAAAATTGAATCATTTTTAAAATGCTAAAACTGTTTAAGTGATAAAACTCCCATACTTACTTATGTGATTTAGCAAAGGACTTGATGTTATAATCAATGTATATAAAACTGAGTGCTTTCTTATCATTGAAATGATGTCTCTGTGGAGAAGTGACTATAATGACACAGAGTCAGTATATTAAAATATTCTTTGAATCATCTCTCTTTATTACTTATAATAAAAGAGTTTACTGCAGAGACGCTTCAGATCATGGAAAAATCACAGTGGCAACTAAGGTTATTTTTCTGCTCTCGGGATACCTCCTTAGTGCCATCATCGCCTAGTCCTTTGGTGTTAGGTCACTGTCGTGCGGATATGGAAGAGTAACATCCAGCAATCTGTACGAGGAGGGAATTCCCAGTTTTTCTGTATAATACTTGAAATGGAGGATTTGTTAAACCTTTCTGGTTTGAATAGGATCATTTTAAATTGAGAAGACTGCAAAAACTGAGGAATGAGAGAACTGGGAATCATGAGAATCATTCTTCAGGAAGCAATCGTAAGCTACAATGAAATCAAATCGACCGTTAAACACACCACGTGGGAGAACCAGGAGAAATACTAGTAAGAGGGTACGTTAGGTCTAGCCCATCACGCCTGTAGATCTAAATTCAAATAACAGGATAAAACTAGAAATCAATTATTTCTTCTGAGCGTGAGACTAGACATAAATATGCAAAAGAGACACACTTATATTTTAATATTGCTCTACATTTTAAAATTTAGGTTAACTACACATGTAAATAAAATGTTGCCATTAATAATTAGAGAACACTTTATCATATAACAAAGCCTGCTAATTTACTTTTAAATAAGCCGTGATTTAAAGGACTTAAGGCGTAAGTCCTGACATAAATTAAAAATATGGAAAACCAAGTCAAGCAAAATGATTGATGTACATTGTTCCAGTTTTAATTTAATTGATAGACAAAATTTTTAATACTCTCTTCTTAATATTAAAAACACCTATAAAATGATCCTGCCAGTTGAGACAGTGATTTACACGTCTTCACTGATCTCCCCTGTGGATTAATTGCCTGAAAAACAACACATTTTTACCTGGAAGTAGTGACTCCACTATCGCTAATAGGCCAGTGGGCCAAAGCTCCTTTCTGTTTTCATTAGAATTATGGTCTAATCTGAACAAACACTTGTTTAAAGCGTTCAGTGTGATTTCGTGCATTTTATATAGTTGAAAACTTGAATTTACTTACATATTTAGGATATGTTCCCAGGTAAAAAGTCATCATATTTTTCAGTCTAAATCAAAGCTCTGTAAGTAACTCCAATTTTATGTTGAAATGACTTCTTTTTCTTCACAGTATGTTAAATGAGAATTTTTTTCTATTTTATGTAAAACCAGATTCTTTACAAAATAGAAATTACCAGATATTTCAGTTCAATTTGAGATTTTAAAAAGAAATCAATCAACATCATTGGCAAAATTAATAAAGATTTCAGATCTTTCATAACTTTTATTTATAATAATCATTACCACGTTTACCAGTCTATATAGGGGCTGTCAGTTATAATTCGAAAGTAAACCTGTGACTTATGAAATATTTTTTAAAAGAGTAGAATATAAATGTACCACCTAGGAAAAAACTTCAGTTAATTTATATTTTCTTTTATAAAGAAGCTGTTTCCCAATGAAGACGTTTGTACTTTAGAGAGTAAAGCAAAAATAGATATAAAAAATAATAACAATTAGTCTCATATCCCATATATAATTTTAGTTAAATTCAGTTAAATATAAGTGAATTTTATAAATGTAAGGGTTTTAATAATATTTATTTAAGTATTACTTAGTTTCATAGATATTCTTATGTAAAACAGCTTTAATAGTTACATAGAGCTCCTATGATCAAAACAATGTTTGTTAAGATACTATCTAATTATGAAGATTTAATCGTTCCCAGTCCTTGAGATACAAAGTAACCCAGTCCGTAGAACAAGCTCTAATTCAAACTTGTGGAATTTGAATCACCATTCTACTGCCTATTAGCTGTAGGATTTGTGTGCCTTAGCTTCTTTTTAATAAAATGATAATAACAATAAAACCTAGCCCTTGGGTTTGTTCTGGGGATTAAATAAGTTAATAATGTAAAGTTCTCAGACCTGTGATTGAAAAGTAGTAAACATTTACTCTAATACTTAGTAATGAAAATTTATAGCTAAATCTTAGGGAAGTCTGAGATTATTTACTGAAAACAAATCGCTAGAAAACATCCATCAGTGTAATTCACAGGGGGAAAACCCTTCAGAACTCATATGCCAGTTTGCACCCTAACCATCAGTGCCCCAATATGACTCTTTCTCAACATTCCATTGGAATTGTATTTATTTTCTAATATCATAAAGAACATATTTTATTTTTACTTACATTTATTAATTTGCTTAAAATTTGAACAATCTTTATATATGCTCCTTAGAATTTGCATTCCTTTTTCCCTTCATTTGTACATTTGTACTATTGACATCTACATTATTTTTTTTTAATGATTGTTAAGCTACAATTAAATCTGCATCTATCTCCTGTCTATCTGATTTTTAAAAGCTATGAACACCTTCCCTGCTGCAGTGTTGGAACTACAACACAACAGTCTTGCCCCACTTTTTAAACTTCTTTATCAATTTTTATGATGTGTTTTGACATATAAAAGTACTTAATTGTAGGAAGTTAATATTATTGCTCTGTTATTCTGCCTGTGTCACCATGCTTATTAAATATACTCCAACTAAATATTTTCTATACATATCCATCTGTATCCCTTTCTGATAAATGTTGGTTTGACTTCTCTTTATTAAAAAATTTTTGTGGGACTTGTGACGTTGAATATTTTGAAAGGAGTGATACTTTCTTATACAATTTTCAATAAGCCAGTTGTCTAATCACTTTGCATATGGTAAACCATGGAGACCTACATTAAAATAACAAAATAGCAAGGCCAAACAGTTATCTGTAACTATGCTTAATTATTAGAAAATATATTGATATAACATATTCATATATTAACTTTTTAGAAATACATATTTTTATATTAAGTATTTTGAAACATGTTCTCTTATTGATAGAAAGTAAAATATTTATTGCAATCATCCAGGCAAAATATGAGACGAGGCATAAGGAATATCTGATGATTCGTAAATCAGGGAAGAATGTGAGACAGGAAGAAAAAGTAGGCAGAGTCTTGGGTTCATGATGTAAAAGACTGTACTTCTTGTGATGACAATTTGGAGGGCATTTTCTGCCAAACAAATCAGTAACTTTGATGTTCAGGACAAACCACGCTAGATTTCGCACCCTCTCAACAGCTCTCCAATTCATTATGTGGCTCACAGGTCAGTGTAGTAAATAACACCATCTGTCCTTCTATTTTAACTAGATTTTTCTTGCTAATTAGGTGCCGAAATCATTTTTTCTAGTACTGCTGAAGGAATGCATTTATCCAGCAGGTATTTATCATCTAGCTCTAAGTCATTGCTTCAGGTCTGGGAAACAGCAGTTAACAAAATAAACAAAAAATCCCTGCCTTTATATTATTACAGTTGGAGGGAAGCACACAATAATTTTTAGAAAGTAAATACATGGAATATATTGTCCACTGGGTGGTGAAAATGGCATGTCTAGGGAGAAAAGTGGGATAAGGGAGGGATGGCCAGGGGTAAGGGGGGATGGGGCTTGGGGATGACCTTTGGACTTTAAATATGCAAATGAGAGAAGAGAGGGTGGATGGTAATGTCAGAGCAGAGACTCAAAGCCCTCGGGGCCGGCCGGAGTGGGGTATCAAGGGATGATGGAGAAACACAGAGGGAAGCCCAGCAATGTCAACCCGCCTGGGGCGTGGGGCGGGGGGGTGGGTGGGGTGGGGCCGTCCCGGAAATGTGAGGCAGCCAGCATGGCAGGAGCAAAACGACAGTGACAGCGGGGGTCTTAGTAGAAACGAGCGTAGACTGGTTAAGGGAGGGGGGCATGTATACGTATCCCGCATGTCATCCAGAATGTCAGAGCTCGTGGAAATATCCCCATCCCTCTGTCCCACTCACAGGTACAACTATAAGAGCCTTAGTTAGATGGCGTTGATGGGTAAGAGGCCTGATGAATTAACTTTACCCCAAAACTTGGTAAATGGGAGGTAGCCTCACCAACTGGCTCAGTTAAGAAGAGAAATGATTCCCGTGGCTGGGAAATGCGTTTTTGCTTCTAAATGCATGTCACCGTGTTGTGCAGGATCGCCAGTAAGTGGTCTGAAATGTGGCTCTGAGAGGATACACGATGTTCAGGGGTCAGTGTTCCACCATTCTGTTTATTTTACTGATTGATTATTTATTCATCTATTTATTCATTCCTTCCTCCCTTCCTTTATTTAATCGAAATATAGTCATATATTAAATATAGAAAGGTGAAAATATGCATATAAGCAAAACAAATACTTAAATATGCTTATACGTAAAAAGGGCCCATATACACACAATTGTGTGTGTGTTTCAGGGAGCTGCCCTGGGCTTCTCCCCCAGCTTCTGGTGGCACCTGGAGATCTGAGAGTCTCCGTTTCCTTCTTCATTCACCACGTGCACATCCCCATCCTCCTCAGGAATTCGTCTGGTTGGCACTTATGTGGGGCTTCCTTTCTCTTCACTATCATTCCTCCCGTCGTTTCTCTGTGGCAGGTGGTATCCCAAGTGTATATTCCTATCCTCATATGATCGTAACAGTCCAATGAGGGACGTATTACCATCGTAAACGTATAGATTAGGAGCCTGATTTTCTTAGGTGACTTGCCTTGCTCGGCTCCCACGTAGGAAGTAAGCAGGTACTTGAACCTGGGCCTGTCTGACGTCACAGAAGTGTATGTTCTTAACTTTTCTATCAATTTCATGAAATGCAGAGGCATAGCTGAGAGTGGCCACCTGATCAAATCTTTGGACTCACAGGGCAGAAACCGGTCCTCCCAGCAGAATAAAGATCACAGTGCACGGGCGCTGCTCTGAGCACTTCGGCTCTCAGTGCCCTAGGAAAATAGCAGGGACATAGCAACCATGTGTGTAGAGGAAGGGAAAAAACTCAGGAAACAAAAGGTAGTAATGAAACTGTATTCTGAAAAACATTTCAATTAAAAAATATATAATTTGAATACAAAGATTTCCAAAATACAAAAATATATTTCTGTTTTAAAAAAATAGAAAAAATAACTGGACAAACATCAATTAAGTTTTCAATGTTCACAACATCTTTAGATAAATGAAGCCCTTATCTTAATAATATAAATTAAAATCCTTAACATGCTTATATATGCATATTTACCGATAGTGATGATGACTGGGGTCCCCATGGTTTGAAAACTCATGTTAGCAGAACCACCCAAAGTGTTCTTTCCAATAACACTCATAGCTGTGTCGGTACGCCTCCTATCCATATTGCAAACAATTGTGATTGTGATTTTCTATCATTTACAAATGCATTATTTATAATAAAAAGTAGGTGAAAATAAAGCAGTATAGTTCTTCACTTCTGATTATAATACATTTTATAAGATAGATGAAAGAGAAAGAATATCCCATGTAAGGATGATTTTAAATAGTAAAAGATATTAGAGGGCTTCCCTGGTGGCGCAGTGGTTGAGAGTCCGCCTGCCGATGCAGGGGACACGGGTTCGTGCCCTGGTCCGGGAGGATCCCACATGCCGCGGAGCGATTGAGCCCGTGAGCCATGGCCGCTGGGCCTGCGCGTCCGGAGCCTGTGTTCCGCGACGGGAGAGGCCACGACAGTGAGAGGCCCGCGTACTGCAAAAAAAAAAAAAAAAAAAAAAGATATTAGAGATAATCACATTTATCCACAATTCCTATATCATTCATAGTGTTCATGTCTTACTCCACAAAAGGACGCATTTCTGGAAAGTGACTAATTAAAAAAATTTCTGAAGTTTGATAAACATTGGAGCATACAAAAATATTTCCTATAGAGTATAATATTTTTAACACTTACATGTATCTGTGGTCTAAGTTGCATTAGTAAGAAAGTAAATGGAAGATATCAAGAAATGCCCAGCCTAACTAGTCAGTTTATGATTCTGAGTCTAGCTAAGGTTTAATATAAATTCCAAACACATACTCTTAAACCATATGAAATACAGTTAACACATTTATTCTTTATTGTATTCATTTCAGAGGGTAGTCATGAATTTTTCCAAATATTTATAGTTGTCTGAAGGAAAAATACTCTCTAAAAAAGGTTTATTTTCCAAGCTATCGCTATTTCAAGTGAGTTAAATGCCAATCTGGGGAGGAGAAAATACAGCTATAAGTATGGAAAGGCATACAAAATAGCACTCAAAAGCAGGACGAACAATATTAAGTCCAAAATATTATCAATTTTATTCTTTTGAATATATTTCCAAATATGATTTGTTCAAAGATTACTTTCCTGTTGAAACTCAGTTTCTATTTAGACAGAGACAAAGCTCTTAAGGGGAATACAATACAGCACAATTGCTTCAAGTTATACCAACCCATATTTTGGTATTTTTTTCGGAAAAATCAATGGCAGCAACCAACTCTTTACAGTAGCTTCATTAAAAATCACCTCTGTGGTCTGCTATTTTCTTTCTGAAGTCGAAGAAAATAACGCTTTTATTTTGTTTATGTTGTTTGACCCAACTACCAGCTTCCGTTAAAATTCTTAGCTGGATATATTCTCTCCAAAGGAGAGGAAATCAAAATATATTACTATCTGGCTCAAAACCAATAGCTAGGATTTTACTGGAGTCACTTTGGTGGCTTAACAGTAGACACATTTATATCCTGATATTATTGTCTCTCATGGCTCATGAAAGTTTTGGCAAAATTAGGTAAAACATATTTTGTTTATTTATTTGGTAATTGAAATAAATAGTTACGAGGAAGATATTTGCTGTTAGGATTTTTTTTTTTTCAGAAAGTGTCAAATATCTCAGCTTTAATCTCTAAAGTGAGAGTTTCAGTTATTTGTTCATTCAAAAACATGCATTCAATTTTACTATTTCATTGTGCTGGGCAGTGGTGAAAACACATTGAGCTAAACAGAGGAGTTAGAACAGGTGTATTTGGCCTCTTTTATTATGAAGGATCTATCAGGGAAGCAACGAGTCAGAGAATGTTACAAACAAATATAAAGTTTAAACTCCGAAAGTTGTATCCCGGAAAGCTATTATATGTCATAAGACCATATGATGATACAATTCTGACTAAAGCTAAGAACGTTGCGGGGAGAAATTTCTCAGAGAAAGTGATGATGGGTAGGAAGAAGGGCAGGAGGTGACCAGGCAACCAGGAAGTGACCTGTTTCAGGGTAAGTTCTAGACAATGGCCAGTGGGCCATAAAGAGGGCAGATTCCACGGGGTATCAGGAAGCCCTGAAGAGCAGGCAGTCCCTGTCGGCCTGTGCAGAACCACATTAATATTTTGATCTTCAGTCAAAGAACAGTGGTCATTGCAGCGGACTTTTTTGTCGTAACCAGATCTCCATTTTGCAAAGAGCACTGCGAAGGCAACACGGAAAGTAGCCGTCAGTCGCCTGCTCTGTAGGGCTGGCCCCTCTTGAACGGCTGTCACTCAGGCCAGTAGCTAACGCACCTGGAGTCTCTGCCACTTCCCAACTTGGACTAAAAGCCATGAGATGTGGCTTTTGCTGAGCAGCTTTAAAAGGTGACCCCAATGTATTTCAGAATTCCAGAGGAGTTAAATCCACATCGGGAAACATTTGGCCAAGGAAAAGTAAGGGACAGAGCAGCTCGTGTTACCACATGCCTGTTTCTTCTAGCTCTTACGTACTACCCCAGACACCAGCTCCCTATACAGCCTGTTTAGCAACCACCAGAGGACAGATACCTGTCGAGCCGCATCTGTCTCTGTGGGTTTGCTTTGAGGAAGAGGTGAGCAGGGTGACACCAAGCTCACGTGGCTTATCTCGCTTTCCTAACTCAGGTCTCTGCCTTATTTTGCATCCCTGAAATGAAATATCATTTCATCCTTGAGGCTAATTCTGCTTTCCTGGAAAGTTGAGAAATATTAGAACAAAACTATAAACTGAAATCAATAAGACTTAAGGATAGATTCAATATGGGGAAAATGCATGTGAAGATGAACAAACAAATGTGACATAACTAAGAGGGGAGATAGGGCTGGGGCAGGTTGTGGAGGACAGCATGGACACCATCTGGACATGTTGAGCTTGAGAGGGATAAACGCAGGGATTTGGAGCCAGGAGGATAGGTCTTGGCTGAGACATAAAGGTTTTCATCTGCATCTGTGCCCTGAATGTAGCCATCGGCGTGCCTGGTGTGCTTGCTTGGAGCCACCCAAGAAAATACCCAAAGCCATCGTCAAGGAGGTTCTACAGGTACCACGCGAGTAAAGCCGGATCATGTTTCATGTTGTTCAGTGGCAAAGAAAAGGATAAATTAAACAATTAATGAAAACTAAAGTAGGTAAATAAAGCAAATGTGCCAAAAATTAACAATTACTTAGGACTTCCCTAGCGGTCCAGTGGTTAGGACTCCGCACTTCCACTTGCAGCAGGCCCAGGTTCCATCCCTGGTCGGGGAACTAAGATCCCACAGGCTGCACAGTGCAGCCAAAAAGAAAAAAAAAAAAAAAATAGCAATTGATAAATCCAACTGAGAAGTAAACAGGTACCTGATTTCATTTTTCAACATTTCTGTAGGCTTAAATTTTTTTAATAAAAAGAGAAAGGAGGTATAGTTAACATTAGAGCATAGAGTTCTATTATTCATTTAGAAGAAGACTAAAAAATGACTGGTGGTTAATTGTATTGTCAACTCGACTGGGCCACAGGGTGCCCAGATAGCTGGTAAAACATTACTTCTGGCTGTTTCTGTGGGAAATGTTTGAATCAGTGGACTCAGTAAAGTAGATTATGTTCCCTAGTGTGGGTGGACGTCATCCAGCCCTTCCAGGGCCTGAAGAGAACGAAAAAGCAGAGGAAGGGGGCATTTGCTCCATATTGCTTCCAGTTTGCCTGCTTGAGCTGGGACATTGGTCTTCTCCTGCTGTTGGGCTGAGATTTTCACCATCAGCTCCCCTGTTTCTCAGACCTCCAGACTCAGACTGAATTACTCCACCAGGTTTCCTGGGGCTCCAGCTTGCAGATGGCAGACTGTGGCTTCTCAGCCTCCATAATCACGCAGATCAACTCCTCAGATAAATCTCTTCATGTATGTCTAATATATACATGTTCGGTTTCTCTGGAGAACCCTGACTGTGATGACTATTGGCTTTTGTAGGTGAATTGCCAGCTTAGCAGAAGCAGTTTTGTTAGAGAGAAGGCACACGATTTGACTGGGGGGCGGAATATGTGAAAAGTGGGGGGAAAGGCTGATCATCGAAAACCCTTCAGAAAAGTCTGGTTGTAGTGCTTATAAAGATGCCTCGAGAAAAACTAAGTTAGCAAATTATTCAAGGTTAACAAAAACACCCTTAGACATCATAGAAAAGATCATTTAAAATTGTAGTCTAATATGTAAACGTTTTAAATCTGTGAAATATTCTTTTGTGTGGTAGGTAGTCAATAGAGGCAATATCGTCCAAAAGAAGAAGAAGAAGGAGAAGGAGAAAGGAAAAGCTACGTAATTCACGTGAATTATATTATCTGCCACTTTACAATATAACATATAAGACAAAGCCCTCAGCAGCACTATAATCTACTGGACATGTAAACTTACTAGAATAAAAAAAAAATCAGTTATATGTTATAAGACTTATTTGATAAGTACATGTCATTGCTAGAGTATTCTGAGGGACAATAATTATCCTGGAAAAATGTTTAAAAAAAAAAAAAAACAAGCCTTACATTTTATTATAGCTGTGGCTATCCCAAAGGCAGATCTATTCAAAGATAGACACCAGTCCCAATTAGTGCCTGACCTAGGTCAGACACATTTTTGGTAGCTGCTTAATGAGCAAAATAATACAAAACGTCTTACAAGACTTTAGAACATTAGTTGCATGACAATGAAATGGCATTTAGAAAACTTGTTAAAATGAATTTTTAAAGTATTGCATTAAGTTCTAGTTATTATTTGGCTTAAGAAAATCACGTCATCCTTACAATTAAGTTCATTTTACCAAAATCATTCAAGCAAATGATTTTGGGTAATGTAACGTCACACATTTACTATGGTAAACTGTGACAACAGTTGTAATGGAAAGTTTCCACGAACTTTCTAGCAATTGGCCAAAGAAACCAAATAGCATAATTGAGGGGCAACCTTTGCATATGAAGGACATATTTTTAATAAAATATACAACTATCTAACCAGGGACTCATGACCTGAGAACACGTATCATAAAATTTTCTTTTCTGTTCACTCAGTGTTTCCTGCATGTGAATCAAGATGGTTTAAAATTTTATACATTTGCAATTAGCAAATAATCTTACCAACCATTTTCACCTGAATGAGCATTAGTGTTAAGAGCAGCATTACAGTGCTCAATACTGTGTGTATGAACAGCACTCACTAAAGACTCTAATTTACAATGATCATAGAGTAATATCTGGGTTGCATTTATTCAGTTTCTTTATACATTCATTAGTACATTTAGGTTGTAATTTTGCTTAAAAAAACTGTATATACTACTCAAAGCAATTACACCAATTATGAAAATGTGCCTCTATGATTTTCTTCCATGATGAGTACAATTAAGGGCCCCAGTTACTGAGCTCTGAAAGTCAGCACTGCTTTCAGATCAAGGCTCCCAGCCAATAATAGAGCACACCAGGGATACTGAGGCAAACACTTCCTAGGAGACAGGAGATCCCTGTGACGGGGCACTTGGACTCAAGGGCTCTCCACCAGCCTTGCCGAGACTTTACTAGGACTGCACTGCACTCTACAACCCCTCTCTCACACACGGGTCAGACCAGCATCATGGCCTGGTAGCTCTTCTCGTCCCTTCCAGTCTCCTCTCCTTTTCATCTCACGGGTGGATACCCCCCCACCAAGTATCTTGCAAGTCTCATTCCACCTTGGGACATGCTTCTTGGAAGACCTGGACTGATACATTTATCACTTAAGATAACTTTATAAAAAATTGTATAATATAACTTAGAATTTTTAGATCTACAAGGGATCTTAGCGAGCACTCCGTTTCACATATGCAAAAAAAAAGCCTGTAGAGGCTGAATGAATTTTCCAAGTACACATGGTTATTGACAACATCTAGGACTAACTATGCCAGTTAACCCTTCACGTTATTTTAAATCTAGTACTAATGAAATGCAACTGTAGCAGAAGGTGAATTGTGTCCCAGGTCTGAGTGGTGTCCATATCATCTCTGAGCAGAAAACATACCGTTATTACTGTAGCATTAAGAATTCTTTCTAGCATATCTGTAACCAAATTGTTTAAGTGTCATCACCCAAAAGAAAATAATACACATGAACTTGTGAAGACTCTTAGGGGACCCCATTCCTTCTCCTAAAGATCCTAAATGATAAGACCTCTTTGTCTTTAACACTTTGAAAATATTTACCATCATGTGGGCTCACGTTGATTTATTTCAATGCACTGTCATCATTCAATGGAATATTTTCTCATTAATGAAGTTTATCAAATGGATATTTTTATTATTTCCTACAAATCGATATTATTAAACACAAAAATAAACGTTAGACTTCCAGTCACCACTGCACCAAACTACAAGGCAGCCTGAATACAAACTCGGTCCACATTGCCACCTTCCGCTTCACCCATGGGTTAGGCGCTAAGTCCACCTGAACGCTTTTTCCCTGTGGTGTTTGTTCAATATCAACTTCAAAGTTGGAGCCTCCATTTAAAGACAAAATGCCACAGAACAAATGGCAGAAATAGTCAGTTTTCTGGAAACTGGTTGCTTTTCTCTCAAAATACCATATCCTGTTTTCAGTAGTTTTTCACAAATACACACAGAAAAGTGAAACCCTACTTGTTATGGTTTACAAAGCACTTCATTTAGTTTTATTCACGTGACTTTCAAAGAACATTTTATTTAATAAAAATAACCATACCTTCTAGATTAAAAGCATATATTGTGTAAAATTAAATTAGAAAAATATAAAACATACATTTGACACCTAACAATATCACCATGCCCCCAAATAGGAAGAAATAAGCTTGCATATAATTCAAGGACCAAAATTTGTTGAACAAATTCTAATTTCTGCTTTTGAGGTTACAACTCAATTCTCCATTATTTCTGAAATAAAACAAAAAGGAACCACCAAGAAAAGGCATGGTATTAGATGAACCATAATCCCACCTTATAGATTGTCTCGAACTGTAATCATTTATTTAAATAAATATATAACTTTAGAAAGGAAATGATAGTTCAGTGTTAAGTTGCATATTGATAAATGTATTTGAACCTAAAAATGGTTAACTAATTAATATAATTAATGGCTATGGTTTTCAATATAATTCATACAAAGTCCCACGAGATAGATGATACGATATTTATCGACAGACAGGGACAACGATTCTTAGAGAATTTAAATACTTTTCTCAAGGTTATGCAGCTATTTAGTTGTGGAGTTTATATTTATACCGATGCATTTTAGATTATATGTGTGTTCTTCCCAGTATAATACTGATTCTAAAATTGTGTTCCAAGGATGTATTATTACTCATTGTTCTCTCTGAGAAGTTCCTTTTTTAATTGTAGGCGTTCATTTTGATTATAATATAAAACAGCTGAATAAGCCTATTCTGGACAGCGAGAATGACCACCATATGTCTTATTGCTGATACATGAATCTAGCGCTTT
Source organism: Kogia breviceps (assembly GCF_026419965.1). NCBI lineage: Eukaryota > Metazoa > Chordata > Mammalia > Artiodactyla > Physeteridae > Kogia > Kogia breviceps. Next base: position 5,527,665 of record NC_081324.1, on the reverse strand, counting down.
TTGTGCACCTGCGTTTGTGATCACTGTGGAGTCAACTGATTCTATGTTTTATATCTTAGCTAAACAAGAAACAACAGGACTACATTTAGTGTCCAAGTGATAACTTCACAGCACGTGAAGATCAAGTGAATAATGCTGTAAATTTGGAGGCAGAGGAAAGATGGATTACCACTCCTCATGTAACACAGTACTAAAAGAACAATGATAGCGATATTTTTATGGTCGATTAAGGAAATTATTATTATTTGGAGATTCATTCACGTTGTGCTAATTGATATTTACTTCCTTTTTTAATTGCTGAGTCGTATTTCATTGTATAAATGTACCACACTTTATCCATTCACTTAGTGACAAATAGTTGAATTATCTCCAGTGGGGATTATTACACATAAAGCTTCTATGAACATTGGTATACAAATCGTAGTTTGGAAACTATTCTTCAGTGAGGTCGAAAGGCCCTATTGCTTCTGTGGTGCAACTGGCAGAAAGTCTTTTTTTTTTTTCCTCCAAGGATGTGATCCTCTATGCTTTTGGCATCATAGAAAAAGCCATTCCATTTGGGGGTCATTCTCTCTTCTTGGAATGCTTCCAGAGTGGTGAGCAGGAGCCTGCAGAGCTCCAGAGACACGCCTGCTGCCAGTCTCTTTCCACGCCCCCGTGCTGTGAAAACTCCTTCTGCTTTTAAAAGAAAAATGTGTAAGCTACTTCGTTTCTATGCAAAACCTGTCTTTCTCAATAGGCTTTGGCTTTGGAAACACACCAAGGGTCTTGCCAAGAAGGACAGTCCTCTGTGCAACGTTCCCTGTGGGTAGGGGCCACAGAGCAAGCTAAATGTCTGAAGGAGACAGAGAGGAACATGGGGTGGGGGTGGGGGCGTGAAATATCATTTAGCAACATTTGAGTAGAAATTTTAAGAGCAAGTTTTACATTTACCTAGTTTTACATTTCTACATATTTAAATAGCACTCTAAGGGTAATACTCAATACTAGGAGTCAGTGAGAAAATCTTTTTTCTTTAGAAGCAGTTCATAAATTACTTAAATCTAAGAGTCATGTCACAGTATTACAAGGATTCCTCAGTGATTAAGCAAAGCTTTTGCCAATCAAGGACTTTATCATCTGAAGTAAACGAGGATGGCAGTGGATGTATGAGTAAGCAAAGGTAATACTTAAAATGTTTAAAAACTGGAGCAATACAGGACTCAACAGTTAAGAGCAAACAGTTCGGGGCTGGGGGAGAGAAAGATTGAGAGCTTGGGATTAGCAGATGCAAGCTAGGATACATAGGATGGATAAACAAGGTCCTACAGTGTAGCACAGGGAACTATAGTCAATATCCTGTGATAAACCAGAATGGAAAAGAATATAAAGAGGAATATATATATATATATGTATAACTGAATCACTTTGCTGTACAGCAGAAATTAACACAATGTTGTAAATCAACTCTACTTCAATTTAAAATATATATATATATATACTTATGAAAGAACAGACAGTGGATAGCAACAATTGGTAAGGCCATATAATGAACCCCAGCTGAACATCAGCCTCGCCTAAGGTTAGTTACCCAGAGTTTATAACATGTCTTTCTTATATGCTTTAATTGATACAGCTTAGCGGAGCCAGAGTCAATAGTCTTAATCATCGTGTTAGCTGATGAGCCCTCAGAAATGCTATCCCGTCAGAAGTTTGTCTTTTGAGTCCCAAGTTCCTATGATATCGCCGTTCTTGTGAATTCAGCATCATCTCCTGGACTTGTTCCAGAATAAGTGATCACTCTTGAAAGCAGAATAATTCATTTTTTTCACTTCTCAAGCTTTTAAAAGATATTTTCACAGGTCTATCATTTGGCTTAGAAATTGTGTCTCTTACCTAAATCTGCTAATAAACCAAGGGCAGACAGGATGATTTTGAACTTTTAAATAAGTTATAAGGTGATTTGGAACTGGGGGTTAGCTCTTATAAAAGCAAAATGTTTTATCTCAGATACTATCTTCCTTCCTTATCCAGATTTCAATTTGCGGAGAGTTCTTACGCTTTCAGCTGCCCTCCGATCCTCTGTGTTCTTTTGTCCCCATTTCTCATGGTGGTGCTGGGTTGCATAGCAGGTGGTTGATGTGGGCTCAAGATCGTTCAAAAGAGCAGTTATCACATTTTTCAACAGCTCAGGTAGTAGGAATTTGCTTTCCTCACGGTACCTTTTTTTCTGAAAGGTAGATTTTTTTTTGCCATCTGTAAATGGCACTCAAACCCCTGGGAGTTTAAGCTCATTTCTAGGTTTGAAATCTACATTACTCAAGTGTGTTTGAACTTGCAAAAAATCATTTCCTTTACAGCTCAGCGATGTCCGAGAGGCTCCAAACTTGAGCTGAAACAAGAAGATTGCCAGGAATAGGGAAATATCTTAATATTTTATTACGGTTATTCTTTCTATTATATTAGTCACATGTGGTCCCACAGCCTTAAATAATTTTCACTACCTCAGAATATATGGTATTATTTTTAATGAATTTCTTTGTAAAATGACATTTCTAAACTCCACTAAGAAAACTTGAGATTTATCTCATCTCAATTTTACACATAAAACCTTCAGAATGTGTTAACAATATCATTTTCTATTTTATCCAGGGTTCTTCGTCAATGCTTTAAATTGCAAATATCTTTCCTTAAGCCATCTGAAGTGGAGCAGAATTTGCCACCTCAAAATATGGCTTTTTAGCGTAAGGAATATTTTAGGCTGATTATTTAAGAAACAGCAGACACAGGAGAAGCTCTGAAAATTGAGTAGAAGTTACCCTTTTGTAAGAGAAATCGACATTTATCAGGGAAATTCCATCTGGAAGGGTATCTTCCTCTCTGTACCAAGAGGAGAAGGATGGCTAAATCTCTAGAAACTCTTATCCATGGAGAAGGCAAGGGCTTACATCTGCGTAACAACCCTACCCTTGTTTACTGTGTCTTTCCTGCCACCTCCCACCCTTGGCTGCCCCAACTCCAGCATCTTCTTTAATCTGGTGGTGGTATTTAAGGTGATGGCTTGGGCCATTTCGGGATGCTGCTCAGCTCTCCTGGTGATCTCCCAGGTATACTGGAGGTGTACATGTCTTTAAACTTCTGTTGGTTTTTCTCCTGTTAATTTGTGCTTTATTACAGGGGAGTCTTAGCTGAGAACTTAGAAGGATAGAGTTAAAGTTATTTTTCCTCCCTACACATCATAAACCACAGGTCTTATCACTAGTAGTACCATCAGCAGGAAGAGAGAAGTGTATCTCCTAGTCAACTTGAAAAAAAAGTACAATGTAAGAGCTATGAATGTAGTTCATTCAGTGTCTTCCTGAGGACAGTGTAGCGCGGGAGACGGCCTATCAGATAGCTCTGAGGAGCTCTGCTCCTAAGAGTTGGGGTAGGGGTAGGGGGCAGTATATACGTGATTTTGGCAGAAGGGTACATGCGATCAAGCACACATCTCAGTAGGACATTACTACCAGTCACGAGGGACAGATATCTCAGTTAATGGTTTTGGTGCTTTTCTAAGTAGGGAAGATGCAAGACATTTCTGAATCTATTTATATCTATAGGACATCTCAGGGAAATAACTCCCCAGAGTTTAATACTTCCTTTAATAGTTCTTTTGATGAGAACTAAATTTACCATTTCTAAGCTTCAAGCGTAATTTCTCCTCATTGTAATCAAGAGTTTTCACTGTTAGTTTTTTTTTTTTTAACTTTGTGGTTTTCTGAGGGGTGTTCCTCATGAATTTATCAACTTCGATTCTATCCATTTTATTTTCAGTTTCCCTGAAACCACAATCATGTCTTCATAGGCAGAATTGTCATAATTTAATAGCATGAGAAAAGTGAATCGATGAAACCACATCTTCAGGTCAGGGATCTGCAAACATTTTCTGTTAAAGGCGAGGTAATAAATATTTTAGGTTTCGTGGGCCACATAGCCTGGAGGCGCTGCTGCTTCTTCTCCTCCTTCTTGTCGTTGCCCTTCTTCTTCTTCCTCTTCTTCTTCTTCCTCTTCTTCTTTCTCTTCTTCTTCTTCCTCTTCTTCTTCTTCCTCTTCGTCTTCTCCTTCTTCCTCTTCTTCCTCTTCTTCTTCTCCTTCTTCTTCTTCTTCTTTCTCTTCTTCTTCCTCTTCTTCTTCTTCCTCTTCTTCTTCCTCTTTGTCTTCTCCTTCTTCTTCCTCTTCTTCTTCCTCTTCTTCTTCTTCATCCTCCTCTTCCTCTTCTTCTTCTTCCTCTTCTTCTCCTCCTTCTCCTCCTCCTCCTCCTTCCTCTTCCTCCCTCCTCCCCCTCCTCCTTCTCCTTCTCTCCTTCTCCTTCTTCTTCTTCTTCCCCCTTTAAAGATGTAAAAACTGTTTGTATCTACCACACAAAGACAGCCCCCCACACTTCCCTGTTACCTCCCACTCCATCAGTAAGAAACCTGGCCCCCACCTCCTGCTGACCACTGAGTTCATAGCTCAGTTCCAGGATTCATGCATAGAAGCATTGGCAGCTTTAGCCTGTATGCTCCTGGGAAACGACTTTACAAACTATAGTTCAGTGCTTTTGCATTTAGTCTTACAGATTCCACAATGTTAGTTAAGCAGCTCTTTCTCCCACCCCCTTTAGTGGGTTGTTTCATACATTTTTAATCCAGTAAGATAGTTTTAACACATTCTGCATTCTATCATGAGATTCTCCAACATCCTAAAGGTTTTGTAAAAATATATATATTATTGCTTGTATACTTTAAGATTCATTCATCCTTCCTGCTAAGTTCTATGGGCTTTGAGAGATGCACAGTGTCATATATACATCATCACAGTAACCTACAGAATAGTTTCATCGCCTTGAACACTTCCAAGATTTATCTGTTGTGCAACACCCTCCCAATCCCTGAATATCTTGTACCCCAGTCTATTTACCGTCTCTGTGGTTTTGCCTCTTCCAGTATGTCATATAAATAAAATCATGTAGCCTTTTCAGACTGGCTTCTTTCACTTGGGAATCCATGTCTATACATGCATGGCTTAATAGCCCATACCTGTTTATTGCTGAGTGGTGTTATATTTTATGGATATCCTAGAGTTTATTTCTCCATTCATCTATTGAAGAACATCTTGGTTGCTTCCAGTTTTTTGTCAATTATAAGTAAAACTACTGTACATATTTGTAAATAGTTTTTTGTGTGGATCTGTGTTTTCAACTCAGTGGTGTAAGTACTTAGGTGTGTGACTGCTAGATTGCACACCGTGACCAAACTTTCTTTATGTGAAACAGCCCAGCTGTTTTCCAAGTTCATGTACCATTTTGCGTTCCTACCAGTAATACATGAAAGTTCCTTTTACTCTGCATCTCACCACCAATTGGTATTGTCAGCTTTGGGATGTGGGCCGTTCTAGTAGGTAACTCACCATCGTCATTTGCTTTCCCTGATGACAAATGCTATCAAGCATCTTTTCATGTGCACTCTCTAATCCCTATATCTTCTGTGGTGAAATGTCTGTTCAGATCTTTGGGCCATTTTTTAATTGTGTTGCTTGTCTTTTTATTATTGAGTTTTAAGTGTTCTTTGTGTGCTTCTGGTACAAATGCTTTGTCAGATTTTTTTTGACAGTGTTGTCAACCAGTCTGTGCCTTATATTTTCATTCTCTTAACAGTCAGAGAGCAGAGGTTTGTGACTTTAATACCTCCCAAATAATCATCTGTTTTCTTTCATGTAGCATGATTTTTGTATTGTATCTAAAGACACGCTATTAATCCCCAGGTCGCATTGATTTTCTCCTTGAAATTTTATAATTGTACACAATACATTTAGATACAGATTCCTTTTGAGTTACTTTTGTGGAAGGCGTGAGGTGTGTGTCTAGGTTTATTTTTTTGCATATGGACATTCAGTAGTTACAGCATTATTTGTTGAAAAGACTATCCTTTCTGTACCGAATGCCCTTTGTCAAAAATCAGTTGAATATATTCATGTGGGTATATTTCTGGGCTCTCTGTTCTGTCTCATTGATCTATGTGCTATTCTTTGGCCAATATCATGCTGGGTGATTACTGTAGCTTTATAATAAGTCTTGAAATCAGGTAGCATGAGTCCTCCAACTTTGTTCAACTTTAGTGAACATTGGCTATTCTAGGCTTTTGCCTTTCCATGCACATTTCAGAATCAGGTTGTCAATAACTGCAAAATAGTTTACTGGGTTTTTAATAAGGTTGTGTCATACTTTCCTTTATATGTGGATGTGTGTAATAAATCCTTTTGGAATTCATTGCCAAAAGTAAAGTTTGCTTCTCTTCAGGACATGGAAGGTCTTTAATGAAATCCATCTAAGCCAGAGTCATTCCTTTTTTTAATATTGGCATCAAGGAAGCAAAAATAAGTCATATTTAGAAATCACTATGGTCATTTAATTGACTATTTTTTGTATTACTGTATTATAATTCTATTATAGTCAATTATTTTAACACCTCAACCTACATATAGATACATATGCATATACTCATATATATTCTGGCCCTATTAATGGTAGGTATGATATAGATTATAACTAAAATTATGACTAGAATAAACATAAATATACAAGTAGAACAAAGCAGAAATTTAAATCAAAATATCAATTAAATGTATTACTTTTTGTTTCTGTGAAATTTTTATAGATAGTATCAATTTGTTCTCTATGTTAAGTATGAGTTGTTTTCATCATACATGTTGTTTTACTTTTTTTCCAAGTGATTCCTTAATAGAAATGAAGAAAATTCTACACGTAAATGCAAAGTCCCTATAACCTATCAAAGAGAATATTGGCAGGAAAATGTGTAAATGTGTTTTGAGTTAGTGGAGATTCAAAAATTTTATTAGAGCTAGAATTAAAATTTATAATCTTAGCAAAATATATTTACAGATGCATTGAGGTATTAGGGGAAAACACAAGGGCCTAATTTTACTTAGATTGTGGTCATAGATGTACTTTGCAGAAGAGAGAGTTTGAAGACAAATGAACACTGTACAGTAATATTATTTCCTCATGTTCTACATAGAAACTACACAGTAGTTTTTCCTACAACTTAATTGCAGAAAAAAGAAATACTCTATTTTTAAATGGTTAAGTACTCTATTTTTAAATGGTTACTTACTCTGGTTTACCTTTTGTAGTTCATGGGGAATATATTTCATATGATGCTGGCTTTTTCCTTTGTACATAAATAGCACTTTTCATCAATACCCTTGAGCAAGAACAAACAACTACTTTTGAACAAGAAGTGTGTTGAGTAGATATCAGGTATATAAAAGAGCAGCAGAACTGAGAATAGGACCTAGAAATCTTGTAAAGTTTTTGTGTTCACAAAGTATCCTACATTTTTTTCTTATTCAAAATGTATTTCAGTCCTGATTGCAAAACTAAATTAATATTTCCAAAAATGAATTATCTCCAGAAGCCATTTGTAAATTCAAAATGTCACCACCACAGTATCTCTAGAGACCTCATTCACCTCATATTTACTTAGTGAACTCATAGTTATTCTTTAAAGCCCACATCAACACTCTGAGAAGCGTTCCTGGCTAATTCCCAAGTACATTTGGCATTCTAGTATGTTACACTCTTAAATTATACACTTAGACATTAGTGTCTACAACTAGACCCTAAGCAGTTGGATAAAAGTGTAAATATGGACAGCATCTTTTTCTTACCCGAATTAAGCATACTCCTTGAAACTACTTGATAGGGAATCTTTACAGTATATATTTACTGTGATTTTGCAAGATCCTTTCTTTTAGGGACAGAGCCACGACTTCAGCGAGGGACTGCCACATTTGAAATTTGGCTCAGATTCCTGCACCAAGCAAGGGATCAAGACTTCTTACTAAGGTGACACCCTCAGTCGCCTCCATTCTTGCCTTAATTTGATCGTATATGTTAAGCACCATCTCTCTTGACTGCCTTTCTGTTTCACCTCCAGTGAGGCCATGTTCTAGTAACCATTTCCACAGCTCTTAGCAGGCCATACCTCTTGGCTGCTCTTTTGACCTTGCTCGATGCGGCAGTAATTGTGAGCCGTTGGCTTCTAACAGCTAAACCCCACTACCTGGTCTCTACTGCTCTGTGGGCCCTGTAACCTAAACTACTTTCAACACACTGACTCTGTGACCATCCTTCCTGCTGGCAGACGAAAGCCAACACCATTGAACTTCTCAGTGAATCTGTGGGCCTTCACCAGTGCGTCCCTGTGCAACCTAATTCCGCTAGCGGAACTTCTGGTCTCAGATGGCGTGTCCATTCCAGAACTCCCACCATGCTCAACCTTTCTTTGTCGTCTTCCTCTATTATCAGCTGTGCCCAATATGAGCCACTGCTTTTCTCAGGCCTTCACTTTCTTGGGCCATTCCTAGCTCCAAACATTCTAGTTCAGGGTCTCTGGAAAGCAAACGCCAGGGAAGAGTTAGAAGGGCATGAAATTTATTGTGAAGAGCAATAAGGAGAGAGAGTAAGAGAGAAACCATTAGACCATGAAGGTTTGACACGCCTGAAGGAGGAAGAAGAAAGAGAACTGCACAGGGAGAACCTCAGACTGGGGTATAGTTCCGGAAAAGTCTCCAGGGACAGACTGACGGGAAGCCCTTGAGCACAGGTTGCCCATTAGGGGGGTCCTTTATGGCTGGAAATGGCTCAGGTCTGTCATTCCCCTTGTGGTCAGTCATTAGCTGGGAACCACACAGGGAGTGTGTGGCTTTGGTGGGAACGTGGCTGTAGATCGCAAATGTCCAAGAGTGGAGGCTGGACTCTGTATCTAATTGCAAACACATATGTTTTTTTTTTTTCATTTTTCCTCACCGGGAGAATTTCATTTTAATATTTTTTAGTAAATTGCACATATTTTGGCTAAAATCCGCCTTACTATTTTTATTGACCAAGAAGAACAGCTGGAGAGGACAGACGGGTAAGAAAATTTTTTTAAATTTTATTTTATACAATTGAATGTAAGGAAATAATTACCTACTCAAACAGAAGCACTTACACTTTCTTTCCAGATGACTTTGAAAAGCTCTTTTCTCTTTGAGTTTATTATTGCTAAAGATGAGGGTCTGTTTGTTCATATGACAGCATTTAATTCAGGAATATTAAGAAGTCAAATAAAACTCAATAATTTACAGAAAACTGCTAGCATAGCTGGAAAATGTCATTATTTTTCTCCTCTGCAAAACAGTATTTTCATGTTTCCTACTGACATGTGATTATTGTTGCATGTGAAATGCTGGATAACCGTTTAGTAGCACATACTGGTGTAGGGTAAGCTTAGTGAATGGAGCTAAAGAAAGGCTACTATTCGTTACTATGTGAAATAATTGTGCTTGACGATAGACTCCAAACCTAGAAAGCATCAAGAATATCAAGGCATACATTAAAAGGAAAAAAACAAGGAACCACAAGAAGATCTAACTTTCCTTTTCCCAATTGCCAAAAAGAGAGATTATTCTTGAACAATAAGAGGCCATATTATTGGTTGTTGCTGTCATAACATTACAGCTTATTAAAAATGAAAGCCCCATGCGTCTATAAATCAAATACCTATCTCTATCACCTATCTATATCTTTTCTCTTGTGATGTTCTTAGATTAGCATTCAAAATTTTGTTTTGTACTACTACAAAGGGCCATATTGTCTGACAGACTCACATGGAACTACAGGTCTTACCCAACAAAAAGACTGAGTAATGATTGTAAAGACGAGTGAGGCATCACACCTGAATTTTTCAGCTGCAGCTTTCAAAAGTCCCTTTTTCAGAGTGATGAGAGAAAATGCAAAATGCATATAGTAGGGATTGGTACAAGGAAGCCACTTAGTTTTGGAGTATTTCTCTTTTTATCACTTGGTTGTTATAGAGCTACAAATTCTACGTGATTAACAGCGCATTCTCCTGGCAGTGGTGCCCCATAAATCCATAAATTTCAAAGTTATTTCTAATAACCAGTCTAGACTAGACAGGCGTATCTTCCTAAAAGCATTTATATGTGAGAGCTAAGTACAGAGATGTGTCTACAGTCTTCACAGTTATAACCCAGCCAGTCACTTCCTATAACATGTTTACAGAACATATGGTTTTGGGGCAAATTGGAGGAGTCAGCAGCCATTCTACAGGCTCGCTGCTAACTCTTCCCTTCCCAGGCTCCGAGGTAAATTATTGTATATATTTGATTGTTACCATAAAACTAAGGTGAAATGATAAAGCAAAAGAGTGAGAAAGAGACAGGATTGATGGTGTATAATTGCAGTCACAAATCATTATGTAATTGGACAGTTCCAGACTCATGACACAATTTCCTCGATAAAACTCTTCTTATATATTAGTGGAGGTAATTCATTAAAATTTATATTGATGCTGTGTATACCACATTCTGTTTAGTACTAGAAAGAATATCAAAAACTAACTAGGGCTATCTTATCACAATCACATATATTCAAAATATACTGGAAAACAGTATGGCATCGCAGCATTATTATGACAGTAAGGTTTCCTATTGTAAATCTCGAGCAGATTTACAATTTACCGTGTTTGTTATTTATTTGGGGCAAGAAGGGTTTGGCCCTTGTAATCATAAGCATTATCAAAGTTTCAATGTGAATCAAAGGTTTTTTCTATAATTTTTCATTTTCTGACTCATTTGACTCGTTTTTTTTAATTAAGAAAAATGGTGAAAAATATTGAGTTAATAATAATACTCTCTGTTTGGTCAGAAAACTGCCTAGTTAATTCATAAACACAGCTATTTGACACATTAAAGGTAGGTTTCTGTTAACTGAAGAAAATATAGAAAATTCTGGACAAGTGCATTGTCTTCATACAATAAAAATAATCTGCAATCCCATTAAAATATGAAATAGAACAATCATATCTGGAACTAAAAAATTGAACTCTTTAAAGGTCTGTTTCCCTTTAGCAAGGAAAATATTCTTGCCTCTTTTTATTGACTCTGGATGTTTGACAACCTTCTACAGACCTCACAAATAGAAGAGGTGATTACACTGAGTAGATCACTTGCAGTGAGGAAGGGAGATGGAACTGAGTACAACTGAAATATCAATTAAAGCTATAGATCATATAATGCTGATATATTAGTGTTAGCCATTCTATATTGATATGTCAAAATGATGCTCTTTTACATGCCATATGCTTTTAAACATTTTAATAATGTAAAACGATATCAAATTCTTTAGTATTCTCAGTATTTTTCCGTATCAAGACAAACATGTATGTACTATGGTATTTACTTGCATACATTAAAATATTCAACACATATTAGTGTATAGTAACATCAAGTCACATGGCTTTTACCATTTAGTCATAGTTTAAATTTAGAATTTAATGAAATCATGAAATAAATCTGTAGCCATTTGAAATATTTCTTGCTGTGAACAGATAGAAAATTATCATTTTCAATTTAATTATTTTGACAAGAACATATTCAATTCTGGACAAATACTGTTTCAGTTTCTCAATTTTTTCTCTTAGCTGCACAGCTCTTAATCTGCTCTGCACAGTCTTCTTTTAATATGTGTTAATTAAATCAATACTGTTACTATTTTTTGTTCGTTTGCTGGGAGTAGATTCTCTCTCAGTTAACTTTGCACAGATCGGGTTTGTAATATTTGGGGTCTATAATCCAGTTTAATTCTCAGGGGATGATGTTATTTCTCTTTATTCATTTACTAAAAATAATTTTAGGTGGCCTCTCTACGTCTGAGACATTGTATTAGGTATATCATGAAGAACAAACAAAATATTGTCCATACTTTTATGAAACGTAGCAGCACAGAATCTAGTCAATTATCAAATGCTAATATAAACAAAAAAGTGTTGCAGTATTTTTAGAAGAAGAAATACACATGCTGCTAAGTATCTAAATCAGTGGTTGTAAAGCACGAGTGATTTGGCTGGCAAAGACTCGGCGATTTCCGGCCACAGTTTGACTGTCACACCTGGGATAGGGGTGTGGGAATGCTACTGCCCTCTAGTGGAGAGAGGCCTGGGATGCTGTTAAACAATGCACAGGAAGGCCCCACCGCAAAAAAGAATTATCCAGCCCAAACTGGCCATAGTGTTGAGGTTGAGAAGTGCTAATATAAATTAAGGGAAATTTAGACTATATAAAGGGACACCTCTCTGAGGAAGTGATAGTGAAGTGAAAATGCAAAATACGAACAGCAACAAACAAGCATTGCAGAAATGAACTTGGAAATCTAAAAGTTAAGATCATTCAGGGCCTCAGCTACTCTAAACATTCTGAATGAAATCTAACACAAATTGGAAATCCTTTGATGAGTTTCAAAGAAGTAATGTGATTAATTATGCATTTTTAAAGGATCACACTGGAGTACGGCGGTAATGTTACAAGGGATAAAGACATACTTACCTTTATAAACTAAGTGATAAATCAGGTGTTTTGATACTCAGTGGTGGTAATAGAGATGAAACAAAGTGGAAAATTGTTATACATATTTATAAAGAAAACTTGGCAAGTTTTAGCAATGGGTTTGGATGTGCTCAGAGAGATGAAATCAAGAATGACTCCCAAGTTTTTTACTTAATTAATTAAAAAGTGAAGACATAAAAATAAAAAATACAGCAAGTAGAGCATTTTGTTGAATTGGAGCACACTGGAGATGGGAGGAGAACCATAAAGATGTGCATTTGGGGCATTTTATATTTGCAGTGCTTTTCAAACATACAAGGTGAACGTGGAGGGGTCAGTGGCAAACCTTAGTCTGAAACTCAGAAGAGTCATTGGAACAGAGAACGTGTTACTGAGTCTAAGGTCCTACGGCTTGCAGAATGACAGGCCAATAAATCAAGAGACAAGGTCTTGGGCTTCCCTGGTGGCGCAGTGGTTGAGAATCCGCCTGCCGATGCAGGGGACACTGGTTCGTGCCCCGGTCCAGGAGGATCCCATGTGCTGCGGAGCGGCTGGACCCGTGAGCCATGGCGGCTGAGCCTGCGCGTCCAGAGCCTGTGCTCCGCAACCGGAAAGGCCACAGCAGTGAGAGGCCCGCGTACCACAAAAAAAAAAAAAAAAAAAAAAAAAAAGGCAAGGTCTTGAGGCAAGGAATAGCAACTTTAATAGGAAAGCCAACAGACTGAGAAGATAACAGACTAGTGTCCCAAAGGTCCATCTTACCCGGGTTAGAATTCAGGATTCTTTTATACTGAAAGGGGATGGGATGTGACTGGTTGTTGCCAACTTCTTGGAGTCTGCCAGGTCCTGGAGAGGATGTGATAATTCTTTGTTCTTGCAGCTCTGCTTAGGTCTGGTTACAATGTTCCCGTTAACCTCCAGCAAGACAGATGCATTGCATTTGGAAGTAGGTTTACTGATAATAACTGTGGCATGCAGATTTTGGTCAGGAAGGATGGGAGTTAGACACAATTGAAAGAAAGATAAGAAAAACTAGAAAGAATATCATCAAGCAACATTTTAATAGGTTTGCTTTAAGATGAGCAGAAAAATAGAACAACACTAGGGAAACAATGTGGTGGCAAAACGATTTTATCGCTGAGATTGATTTTCTGTTGTGTTTTGTTTTCATTTTTAATGTTTTGCTGAGAGATAATAGACGTATAACATTATATTAGTTTCAGGTATACAACATAATGATTCGATGTTTGTCTGTGTTGCAAAATGATCACCACAGTAAGTCTAGAGAACATCTGTCACCACCCCTAGTTATTTTTTTTCTTGTGGCGGGAAATTTTAAGGTCTACTCTCATAGCAACTTTCAAAGATACAGACAGTATTATTAACTATAGTCACTATGCTGTACATTACCTCCCCGTGGCTTACTCATTGTATAATTGGAAGCTTGTATCTTTTGACTCCTCTCATCCATTTTGCCCATACCCCACCCCGCCTCTGGCAACCACTAGTCTGTTCTCTGTATCTATGAGTTTGTCTGTTTGTTTGTATTTTAGATTCCACATATAAGTAATATCATACAATACCATGTTTCTCTGTCTGCTTATTTCACTTAGCATAATGCCCTCAAGGCCATCCATGTTGTGCAAATGGCAAGATTTCCCTCTTTTGATGACTGAATAATATTCCATTGTGTGTGTGTGTGTGTGTGTATGTGTGTAGATAGCTAGATAGATAGATATCACATTTTCTTTATCCATTAATCCAAATATGGACATTTTAGAAGCAGAAGAGTGGTTGTTAGAGGCTGGGGGGAGGAGAAAATGGGGAAAGTGTTACTCAAGGAGTATAAAATTTCTATTATGAAAGATGATTAAGTTCTAAAGATTTGCTGTACAACATCACGCCTGTAGTTAGAAATACCGTACTGTACACTTAAAACTTTGTGAAGAAGGTAGATCTAAGGCTAAGCATTATTACCATAATAAAAGTCAATAAATAAAATAAAGTAGAAAACATTAATAAAAGACAAACTCACACCTACACACTGACCTCTCAGGTTTCATTCTGGGGTGCTGGAGCAAGACCACTTTTTAATCTTTATTTGACAATCAGAGAACTAAGGCTTAGAGGAGTTGAATGGTTTTCCCAAGTTATAAAATGAGCTTCAGTCCATATGCTTTGACAGGGTATTTTCACTGCCCTAAAACTCCTCTGTGCTTTACATAGTGACCCCCTTGCCCAAACCTCTGGCCACCACTGATATTTTTCTTTTACTGTCTAAATATTTCTGCTTTTCCTAGAATGCTATAGAGTTGGAATTATACAGTATGTAGCCTTGTTAGATTGGCTTCTTTCACTTAGTAATTGGCATTTAAGTTTCCTCTGTGGCTCTTCACGGCTTGATGGCTCTTTTCTTTTCAGCACTGAATAATACCCCATTGTCTGACCATAGTGAAGTTTATTTACCCATCCACCTACTGAAGGACACCTCCGTTGCTTCCAAGTTTTGACAATTATGAATAAAGTTGCCTAAACATCCATGTGCAGGTTTTTGTACAGACATAAGCTTTCAGCTCCTTTGAGTAAACATCAAGGTGTAAGAATGCTACATAGTGTGTTAAGAGTATGCTTAGTTTTGCCAAGCTGCCAAAATGTCTTCCAAAGCGACTGCACCATTTTGCGTTCCCACCAGCAATGAATGAGCGTTCCTGTTGCTCCACACCCTTGTCAGCACTTGGGGTTGTCAGTGTTTTAGATTTTGGTTATTCTAATAGGTTTGCAGTACTATACTTTTTTTTTTTTTTTTTGCTGTACGTGGGCCTCTCACTGTCGTGGCCTCTCCCGCTGCGGAGCACAGGCTCCGGACGCGCAGGCGCAGCGGCCACGGCACACGGGCCCAGCCGCTCCGCGGCATGTGGGATCTTCCCGGACCGGGGCACGAACCCGTGTCCCCTGCATCGGCAGGCGGACTCTCAACCACTGCGCCACCAGGGAAACCCAGTAGTATACTTTTTAGTGTAATATGTTGATGCATATTATCAAGTGACCTACCAGAAAAGTTTTAGCAACTTATATTCCTTCTGGCCCAATGCATGTTCATGTATTTATAAAACCTAGAAATTCAATAAGTAAAATATAACATTTTATATTAGTTCAAGTATCTTTGTATACTAATGAGTTCAATTAAATTCTGATTTTATATAGGGAATAATGTCAGTTTCTAAGAATTACTTATTTTTGACTTGTACAGACCAAAGCTACCTATATAACTGTGTTAGTCAGGGTTTTCCAAAGAGAAAGAACCAATAGGAAACACACACACACACACACACACACACACACACACACAGAGATTTATTTTAAGTAATTAACTCATGCAATTATGGAGACCTGCCGATGCAAAATCTGCAGTTCGAATCCAAAGGCAGTCTTCTGGCAGAATTCCTTCTTGCTCCAAGGAGGTCAGGCTTTTGTTCCATTCAGTCCATCAACTGATTGGATGAGTTCACCCGCATTAGGGAAGGCCATCTGCTTTATTCAGAGTCCACTGATTTAATGCTAATCTCATCAAAAAACACCCTCACAGAAGCATCAGGAGCTCCGTTGGAGTGCATTTCTGGGCACCTTGGCTCAGTCAGTCAAGTTGATGCATAAAATTAGTCATCACAATAGTATAATGTCAGGGCTTCAGCATTTCACTTCATTTTACAATTTGCATTATCACTGACCGTTGTATCCAGAGGTGTTCAAAACACCAATCAATGAGAGCTAATTTTCCATCATTAAACAATAAACAGCATTTTTACATCAAATATAAGATAACGGTGCTGCAGACTATTTTAGTCTTTAAAACTGTTTGGAAAAGAGTAATGCTCCTTTTTAAAAAAAAACTGCAGTAAACACTGTAATGTTTGATTCCATTATCCTATACTGACCAATTGAAACCAAAAACTAACTTATGAAAAGTAGTTTCAGGAAGTCTGTTTCTTTGGAAAATTTTGAACATGAAATGCATTTTGATCTGCTCAGGTTTTTTTTTTCTTTCCATTTCCATTTCAAAAGTTTCAGAAGCCTTTTCATGTTTCATCCCCATACCAGGCAGCCTCAGATGTGTTTCATTTTAGAATTGTGAAGATCTTTGAAACCCATTATTCAAAGTAAAATGGAATGAATTGGAGAGTTATCAGCCAACATGAAGTGAAAAAAGTATTTCAGAGGAAAACCTATGATGACTTTTTTTTTTTCAAAATTTATTCAGAAGAGATCTAAATGTCACAATCCCACCTACATGCAGGGCCAAGTCCTATGAGTTTGAGCTTTTGGCTGTGGAGGGCTCTCCAGCAAAGTGGTCTGAGCTGGCTGGCATCCTATAAGTGGTCATGAAAATTTTATATCAGTGCTTCCTCTTCTCTTCCATCAAAATGCACCTGTTATTGCAGACATGGTGACCAAAATAACCTCAACAAACTAAACTATCCTGAAGTATTAGTTAACAATAATGTTATCAAACGTATATAGTCACCTTTGACAGTGAAAACACCTTGATATGACATAATGCATCTCAAATAATGGTATAATATGTCATGCTAATCAAGGAGAGATTTGTCCCCTCTGCTAATAAACAACAGATAAGAGGGCTCCTTAGATATATGCAAGCAACAGTTTTGTGGATTCTAAACTAACAATCAGAGTGTCTAGATGTGTGTAGTGGCATGTTGAAGACAGGTATGGATACAAGGAAATTAGCGTGGGATAGAGACTTTTTGGAGGAGGTTTCTTGTGTGGCATTTATGGACTAGGATTGGATATACAAAGTGGGAGTATGATATTCTGCACAAGATTTAGCTCCGGATACGGAGCAGCTGCAGAAAATAGAAGGAACTATATCGATGGGAGCTTCTGTGGAACTCAAAAAGACAAGATACCAAGCATCTTTTCACATACTATGGCATGATTGGACTGAACCCAGCATGGAAACTGATTCTCATAGATCTTAGGAGTGAATACGTGACCAACTGCAGCTAAAAGAGACATAATGGGAACTTGTCTAGTTTTCTTTCCTAAATAAAAAAAATAATAATTGCTGAAAGGCAGAGTTGTTTTGACTTCTCTCCTTTCTGTCACAAACATGGTGCAACGTCTGGATTGGGAGAAGCCAATCTGGATTGGATTCCAGTCGCATGAAGCAGGAACCCCAAGTGAGTAAGAAGTAGACAGCGGCGGGGGGGGGCGCTGATGATACTGTTGAGTGACTGCAAGTTCTAGACTGGCTTTTTCCCAACTTCTTATTATATGAGAAAATACATGAACTCCAGCTTGTTAAAGCAACACCTGCCAGATTTTCGTGACTTACAGCTAACAGCATACTTAATTGAAACAAATACTCTAAGGTTTGGGTACTAGAAGAACTTTATAGCAATAAATTATAAATAACAGAAAAGGTCATCCAAACTGTGTTAAAATAAAAGTTATTGCCCCTGATTCTATGTAGTCCAGAGCAGAGGGTGCTAAATGGAGTGGACGGCACGGTGTTATCTCCTGGTCCCTGATGGTGACATAAATAGTCTACCAGCGGAAATGGTGAGGGAGTTACCTTGTCTGTCCTCAGGGCAGCTGAGCAGGCCGTGGGCATCTGGCCCTACAGAGCTGGTCCGCAGTGTCAGTGTGATTTAAAAACACTATCACTTTATATCTATGTCATAAAAATGCTGGGAAGCACCGGTCTACAGGAAAGACGTCTTCAGAGATGAAGCAACTGAAGGACTTGGGTTCTTTCTGTGCCTCTGCTATGGTACACTGAATGCTGGCTTCATCCTCAGATTGGTAGCAAGATGGCGCCACAGTTACTGATTACATTCAGTCAAGACTGGGCCTCTCTCCTGGTACCAAGAAACATTTTCCAGAAACAGCTCACTCATGTATTTTAAAAATGCCAAAATTTTGATCTGTTAGACATCTACAGTAGTGAACAAAATTATTATTCAATATTCATTGTTTGCCTTAGGACTTTCTACCCCCTTTGATTAGAATCTCTCTCTATATATATTTATATTTTAGCCTGTGTTCCTCTGAAAATGTCATCATCCTACACGAGCTTCTCATCTAGTGAGCTCTTTGCCTTTATTACTCCACAAAGAGTATTTTCCATTAAGACATTTAGAATCATCAAATATGATTGATAATAAAACTGAATATCAAATACGGTTTTGTTTTTTGTTTTTTTTTTGCGGTACACGGGCCTCTCGCTGCTGTGGCCTCTCCCGTTGCGGAGCACAGGCTCCGGACGCGCAGGCGCAGCGGCCACGGCTCACGGGCCCAGCCGCTCCGCGGCACGTGGGATCTTCCCGGACCGGGGCACGAACCCGTGTCCCCTGCATCGGCAGGCGGACTCTCAACCACTGCGCCACCAGGGAAGCCCAAATAAGATTGTTACTGATTTTGCTGTTTTATCTTTTCTTCTTTCAAGTGTCTGCAGAACCATCTTCTCTGTCTAATTATAACTGATCTGAGATTGCATCACTTATTAGATGTGGAATTCAGGGCAAACCACTGACCTGAACTTTGGATTCTTCACATGTCAAATGAGTTACTGTGAGAAACAAATGAGGTAAACTATATACAGTATTAGAATAGGATCTGGCATACTAAATTTTGCTATTTTTGTGTAGGATAAAAATTCCCTTAGCAGAAAAATAAATGCCTATAAGTTTTGCTTTGTTCAGTGTTCAACACATTGCTATCATTTATTAATGTGATATTATAATAACCTCTTGTATTATTATAATATTTTTCAGTGTCAGCCCCAGTATTATTGTTATATAGCATAAAACAATAAACTTACATAACTGGAGTTTCAAATATCTTTAATAATAACACATTTCCTCTTCATTGGAATTAAAATATCCAGAGTTACTTGGCTATCAATGCTAAAATTAGAGCTTGCTTTTTTTTTCCATTATTTTACAAATAATGTCTAACTAGAGTATACTTTCTTTTCTTAGAGCGTACATTCTTTTGTAGATAATCAGTGAATTTCAATGAGAATTTTAATAACTCCTAAGTACTGTATTAGATTTGCTTTGCTGGGTGTTGTTTATCATGCCCCATGAGAGGTCTGGGAAGAAAATATGTGGATAGATTCTTATTTACTGTACTTCAGAGTTTGAGGTATATTATGAATTTGATTCATTATTGCTGTTTATATGGGCAGTGCTTTTATATTATCTATAATATAAGAGACAGTTTCTATTTTGTAGAAAGACTGTTTTTGTAGACAGTTTTTAAATTTGCCCCAATCAGCTAGAGATCCAATAGAGGTGGATAACTTCTTGAATGACCAATTTGTTAGAAAAAAAAAGTGATTGAAATAATCTTGCAATACAACATCATAAAAAAATGTGTTCACACAGCTTTATAAATGTGCGCTGTTTTGAATTTCGGTATTAACATTGTTTTTCTATACTTCAGAATCTTATGGTAAATATCATTCAACATATATTGTAACATTATTGAAGGGATAGCAGCAATGTAGCCCCATATAAATTGTGCTGGATAGATGTGTAAAGACTGTAATTTCTCTGCGAGAAATATGGGCCTGTTAATATGGAAAAATGAGAAAGAACCAAAGACTTGAATGCTCACATATAAATGCAAACTAATTTTTATTTGCAGAAAATTTTAAATGCATATTAATATATTTAACTAAACCTAACCATTTATAAATGAAGATAAGTTAATCATCAACCAGTTTACTTTTATGTTATAAAAGAAAAAACTCTAAGGAACTATAGAAAAAGTCAACCATAAAAACAATGAATTTTAGGGCTTCCCTGGTGGCGCAGTGGTTAAGAATCCTCCTGCCGATGCAGGGGACACAGGTTCGAGCCCTGGTCTGGGAGGATCCCGCATGCCGCGGAGCAACTAGGCCCATGAGCCACAACTACTGAGCCTGCGCGTCTGGAGCCTGCACTACTGCAACAAGAGAGGCCGTGACAGTGACAGGCCCGCGCACCGCAATGAAGAGTGGCCCCCGCTCGCCATAACTAGAGAAAGCCCTCGCACAGAAACGAAGACCCGACACAGCCATAAATAAATAAATAAAACAATGAATTTTAAAGGTTAGGGAAAGTAAATAGGAAAATTAAGAGAGAAAATAATATAGAAGAGAACAGAGTAAACAAAACTAAATTAGACCGTATTTCTCTTTTAAAGGGTTATGTGAACTAAGTACAGCTATGTAGTGTGATTAGGGGCAGAAATTTACTTCTCCCTGTAACAGATCTTCATCATAAATGTATGGTATTAGCCTAAGATGCATCAAACTGTCTAAGTTCTATTCTTTAGCAGTCCTTTTGCTGACATTACTACAAAGTTGAAAAAGACTAGAGCCTTGGCCAAGGGTATAGGAGATATGGCCAACATTAGTAAATCATGATCTGATTCAAGAACTCTGCAGCACCTTTTATTCCACAATTAATGAAGACATTTATACTGAGGTTAATATTGAGACTTACAAAAAATATTTCTGTTCCTTTTATAAAGTTAGTAACTGGAAGAAGGAAAGGAGATAATGCAATGTATGATGAACTTGATAAATGGTGCCTTTAGCTCAGTTTGCTGTTTAGAATGAGGTTATCCGTCATGGGTATTGAACCATATGCAAGTGCAAGACATTGGCTTATATACTGTTGTAGTATGTGACAAATAACTCCTCACATATGAGGTAAGAAGTGCTTCAGCAAAATCACATCCTTAGTTATTATCTGTGTGTGTGTGTGTGTGTGTGTGTGTGTGTGTGTCTGTCCTTGAAACTGTAGACCTTTTCATCTCTTTCTACTAAAATAAAATAAAAAGTAGTGATAGACATTATAAATATACCCACACTAGGGAAACATAGATAGACGTTGCTCAAGAAGGCTAGCATATTGACACAAGTAAGTTAGTGCATCAGAGATGATTGGTTTTTATTCCCTTTAGTCACTGAAAAAAATAAGACCTTCAACCACACCTTTGAGTAGGAAATGCAGTATTCCTGATTTATACATATTGCTTGAGAAATTGCATAATTATATCCTAAGCCAGCCACTCTGTGCCCAGAATGCAAATGACATCAAGAAGCACAGAGACCCATAATCATATCATAAGTCATGTGCTATTAGAGTGATAAAACCTCCAAAGTTGCCTTTACTTTACACTCACAAGAAAATAGAAGATGTTCCGTCATTTCATTCCCTTTAACGTTTCCTACAGCTCCTCACATCCAGTAAGGATTTGTTGAATTCGTTAGCGTGACTTTCACAATCCATTTCAAATTTGCCTTAGTCATCCTTTTCAGCCTCACCTCTGACCTCTGTGCCCCCAGACCTGTGGCCAATTATTCGGGAACAGTTCTGTTTCCCAAGGTTGCAGACGTGGAGCTCCTCCTGCTTTTCTTCATCCTCTGGTTTTCTCCATCTTCTTACATGACCTAATTCACCTTCAAGAGCCTGGTTAAGTTTATCCCAATCCTTATGGTTCAAAAGAAACAGACTTCTTTCCTCCATTATCCTTGCATCTGATTTTTTGCATAAAATTTGGCCTACAAAAGAGAACATTCTGGGCTTCCCTGGTGGCGCAGTGGTTGAGAATCCACCTGCCGATGCAGGGGACACGGGTTCGTGCCCCGGTCCGGGAAGATCCCACATGCCGCTGAGCGGCTGGGCCCGTGAGCCATGGCCGCTGAGCCTGCGCGTCCGGAGCCTGTGCTCCGCAATGGGAGAGGCCACAACAGTGAGAGGCCCGCAAAAAAAAAAAAAAAAAAAAAAAAAAAAAAGAGAACATCCTCAAGCTAGTTTAAGTACAAATGGGACCTGAACTAGAAGGATATTGGGTAGCTCGCAGATTCATTTTCAGACCTCAAGAGGGACCAGAACCAGGAATGGCAGATAGCTTCAGCTCTCACGTCCTCTTTCTCTGTCTCTCTCAGGATCCACATGATATTTTGTCTGTACATCTTTCTGACTCTTTTTCCATGTTTCTTCTTTTGGAAGACCAGTTTTCTCTAGGTCTCAAAGCACATGACCAAACACAGCCTTTGCAAGCATACAAAACCTTCTAATGATGGAGCTTACAATGGATACACAAAAGTCCCTGAGTTTTAATAAAAATTTCACAACAGTGAGAATCCAATCAATTTGACCTGGGTCAGGTGTCTACACTGGTTGTAAACACTTTGACCAGTTGGTTTGAATCTCAGCGCACGTTTAGCCAGATCTTTTAAGTTAGACTTTTGACACAGCATGTATGGAAAAAAAAAAAACGCATTGAAAATTTCCAATACACTTTCTAGCTATTACTATCATACCTCTTAATAAGCAACTAAGGTATTTTTCCCCGACAAGTTGTGAGCTATATAAAAGTATAGAACATAGCTTATCTAGTTTTTTTTTGTCTTGTTTTTTGCCCAGAGCAAACTTATAGTCAGTTTTCAAGAAATGCTAAATGAGTTGGGATGAATACAATGTGTTGCCCTGAAGATTATGTCAACCCATGTAACATTATGAGAACTTGCTATACTTGTTTTGCAAAGGTGATTTGTGACTTTTATTTGCATTTCAAGTATCTGAATAAATATATTTTTAAAATAATGCAATGCACTAAGGGCTTCCCCGGTGGCGCAGTGGTTGAGAGCCCGCCTGCCGATGCAGGGGACACGGGTTCGTGCCCCGGTCCGCGAAGATCCCACGTGCCGCGGAGCGGCTGGGCCCGTGAGCCGTGGCCGCTGGGCCTGCGCGTCCGGAGCCTGTGCTCCGCAACGGGAGAGGCCGCAACAGCGAGAGGCCCGCGTACCGCAAAAAAAAAAAAAAAAAAAAAAGAAGGAAGGAAGGAAAAATGGATTTGAGTATTGAGCTGTCAGTATCTATCACAATACCTAATCTTTGGGTATGTCTGCATATGCTGAGGGTCACCATTCACTGATTCCTTGACCATTCTTCATCCACGTTTATGGTTTGCCTCCAGCAAACACTGTTCGGGATGCATTTGCAACAGCAGTGATCAAGAGACACAAATCGTTGCCATTGTAGCACTTACATTATAGTAAGGAGGGAGAGAGACAATAAATGCATGAGCAAAAAAAAAAAAAAGTACTGTAAGTTAGATAGTGGTGAGCACTATAAAAATAAAGCTGGATAATTGACTAGGGAACCTCTGTTGGTGGAATTGGTTAATCGAAATGAGATTGGTTGGAATGTCTTTCCGAGGGGGTATATTTGAGCTGAAACTTAATATATGAGAGGGACCAGCCATGCCCCAAATCAGAAGAGAGGCATGTAGGCATTGAGAAGAGTGGCAAAGCCCCTAAAAAGTAGCTTATTGTGTGGGAGCAGGTCAGAGGACAGGGTCGAGAAGGTGGCTAGGGATCGTATGAGATGCAACTTATGCACTGATCCGGGCATCATGGCACTTGTGGACCGCGGTAAGGACTCCAGATTTTATAATACAGTAATAGGCATCAGTGGAGAATTTAAAAGAGAGAAATGATATGATGTGATTTTTATTGGTAAAGACTAGATCATTGATGGGAATCAGTCAAATCCTACCTTTCATGTTTTGTATTGGCTTACTATTCAAATAGGAATTACGATTTGGGGGGCGACTTTTTCAAATGTTGTAATGAAGACAAATCGAAAACACATTACACCACACTGACCCTGTTTGCCACCAGCTTTGGAAGTCCTGTTAAAACGGATTGATCTGATTATTGTTTTGTAACCTTGAGTTTGCCTGAAAGTGTCAACAAAAAGTGTCAAAGGCAACATAATTAAGTTGCTGGGATACGTATTCTGAGGAAACTCTGCAGAAAGCACACTGCGCCCCTTATTTGCCCATTGATATTCAGCCTCACGTTTTCCCTTCTGTAATCTTCCTGAGTCTGGAAGCTCCCAAATTACATTTCCAGTTTTCCCTGATAGCGGAGTGTCAGCCAGGTTCGGCCACTGAAGGGCTTCATATGAGATGGAGGCAGGGAGAAGGTAGGAGCCACTCTGACTCCACTGATAACCTCAGCGTCTTCGCCAGCTGCAAGGAAGCTTGTGTTGCCACAGAAAGGCAGTGCTGCCAACTGCAGGTTTCCCGCAGCATCACCAGGAGGGGAGCCCCGGTTTCTACTCAGCCTTGGGGGTGGCAGTGGTGGCGGAGGTGGGACCACACAGGTGGCTCTGCAGACAAGTGTCCTTCCTCACCTGAGGAGCTTAAGTGAGGCCGGATCCCTGGCAATCACAGAGCTTCCCCTTTCTTTTTAAGTATGTTGGAACATCATCGAACGTCTCCTCTATGTCATTCAACATCATTCACCTCATCCGTATTTTTTGACACTTACTTTAATGCAGAGCGCATTACTACTTTAGAGATCAGATAACTTAATGTATTGAAGTTTGTGAAAAGGTGACCATGAAATAAGATGCTTTTCAGATGACAGAACTGTATGTCGCAGTCCTCTGAAAGACATAGGTGGTCATATTTTTGTATTTTATGTTATGTTTGGTGTCTTGCAGGCACACATACAGAAGTGAATAGTCATTATTAAAAGCAGAAGGAAAACAATCTAATAATCATCCCAACAAAAGTAAACAGCTTATAACATTTTCCGTAAAAAGACCAAAACATTATGTATAAATCATAGTGGGATAAATGAGGTGAAATTAACTGCAGTAAAATAGGATATTCCCTATTCAGTTAGGCTCCGTTTTTCCTAAATTTATATATGAACTGACAAATTATGATAATTCCTATTAAAAAGAACATGCTGAGAAAAAGCTAAATTTCATAAGCAAAATATCCTGATTTTATAGACTGAGCTGCAGGTAAAATGTAAGGGATCAACAGCTCTAAGATAGAAACCATATGTCTCTATGATATATTTGAATATAAAATTGCGCTGCCAGGTGTGTCTCACTGGGGGAGTGCGACATTTTGTAGAGTATTTTTCTTTTTTTTCCCCCATTGTTAAAAATTATTTTTCTACCAGGCAACAGAGTTACTCTACTTTTAACTAGGATCTTTTATAAATCATACAAATTAGATCTTAATCTTTCCCAATATTAAAACAACCCAGAATATAATATTCACTGAAACAAATTATGACTGCTTTATGGTAGTAAAAACAAGATACTGTGTAGAATATACAGTCTTTTCTGAGATATGTTTGGTTTTTGTTTTGGTTTGGTTTGGTTTTTTTGCGGTATGCGGGCCTCTCACTGTTGTGGCCTCTCCCGTTGCGGAGCACAGACTCCAGACGCGCAGGCTCAGGGGCCATGGCTCACGGGCCCAGCCGCTCCGCGGCACGTGGGATCTTCCCGGACCGGGGCACGAACCCGCGTCCCCCGCATCGGCAGGCGGACTCTCAACCACTGCGCCACCAGGGAAGCCCTAAGATATCTTTTTATTATTAATATTTTTGCATGCTGAAAATAGAGTGAGTTATTCTAAATTTTTTTATTTTTTCATCATGTTTCAGCTTTATGAGGTATAACTGACAGAAGTTGTATACATTTAAGATGTACAACATAATTTCATGTAAATATACATTGTGAAATGATCACCACCCCATGCTAAGTAGCATTCATCCTCTCCACAGTTCCCTTTTTCTTCCGTCTCATCCTCTCATTTCCCTCCCCTCTGACGATCAGCTGTTTGTTCTTTATCTATGAGGCTGTTTCCATTTTGTTATGTTTGTTCATTTGTTTTGTTTTTCTGGATTCCACATATAAGTGAAATCACACAGTATTTCTCTTTCTCTTACTTATTTCACTGAGCCGAATACCCTCTAGGTACATCCATTCTGTTGCAGGTGACAGGATTTCATTCTTTTTATGGCTGAGTAGTATTCCATCGTGTGTATATACCACATCTTTATTCATCTCTCGATCATGGACACTTAGGTTGCTTTCCATATCTTGACTATTGTAAAGAATGCTGAAATGAACATAGGGATGCATGTATCTTCTCAAACTAGTGTTTTTATTTTCTTCAGAAAAATACCCAGGAGTGAAATTGCTGGATTGTATGGTATTTTTAATACCATAATCATTTCAGTCCTCATTTCAAAGGTCCTACGGTGATGTCACTGTATTAATTGATTATTGCTGCACCATAAATGATCATCATCTTAGATGTTTAAAACAACTACAACAACAAAACTACACCAGTAAACATCACTAATATGAATATATAACTAGATAGCTAGATGATAGCTACCTGGCTAGCTAAAAAGTAGACAAAATAAGTCAGCAATGAAGATAATAAGAACCATAAACAAAAAAATAGTCAACTGTTGAAACAAAGTGGGCAAAAGAAGTAAACAACTGTTGAGACATACAGGAAAAAAAAAAAAAACCCAAAATGGTAAACTTAAATCCACAGTATAAAACACCACATTAAATGTGAATAAGATTAAAACCACCCCAAGTAGAAATGCAAAGATTGCCAAATTGAATAAAAAAGGAAGACTCCACTGCATATGGCTTATGAGAATTTACTCTGTATACAATTGCACAAATATGACATAAGGGTGAGAAAAGATGCACCATGCTATCGCTGATTTAAAGAAGGCTAGAAACCTGCTGTATAAAATAGTAAATAAATAAAATAAAATTCAAAAAATAAAGAAGGCTAGATTCGCTACAGTAGCATTAGACAAAACTATTTCAGAGCAAAGAACATCACCAGGGATAAAGAAAGCCATTCCCTAATGATAAAGCTGCCATTTCATCAACAGGACATGACAAGCCTAAACATTTGTGCCCCTAGTAAAAAAGCTTTAAGCTTTAATATACGCGAAGCAGACACTCATAGAAATACAAGAAAAAAATAGTCAAATCTTCGATTATAATTGACGGGTTCAACACCATTCTCCCAGTGCTTCATAGAAGTATTGACAGAAGACAGAAAATCAGTTGAGGATTACAAGGCTAGTACAACATTACCAACCAACTGGACTTAGCTGACATCGTGGAACTCTCCATCCAACAACAGAGAATATACACATTCTACCTCACTGTCCCAACAAGTGCCTTTGGACTAAATTGTTCAGAAAGGAAGGAAAGTTAATGGCAGAAAGGGAAAAGAAGGGAACCTTGTATATTTAACTCAGTGGAGAGGAGTAGATTCAAAATTGTGGTCACTCTCCCTAGTCTTGAATTTTAAGCATTTGGTGGTTGATAATTAACCAGAAACCCTTTTCTCAGCAAAGCTTTTACCCCTTGCTTTGATTTTTTCAGAAGTCTTATAATGGTCGTCCATGCCTCTAAAATTGGTTCCCACAGATTTATTTTTCCATTCTGCTGCTAGAGTGATCATTCTATAGCATAAACCAGATCATTTGTATCATTCCCTTTCTTAAAACTCATCCGTGGGTCTCTGTTTCATTCAACACAAACTTCTCTTGATTTTAAGGATCTTCTCACGCTATTAGTGTTTCATGTTGGAGTTTCACTATTTAATTAAAATTATCTCATGTAGCAGTACTTGCTTTTCTTTCTCCCTGGCATATTTTCTCCTCTTCTTGCTGTATTAGTATTGCCTTGTCTTTCTAATATTAATACTGCTGTTAAATTGTTCTTGATGCTGAAATGTGGCTTATGTGTCTCTCCTGTGTGACCCTGTAGACCTCCTACATACCGCACTGCAGACCCATCACACCCTCTTGGAATTGCCTATTTACCCCCTTGTCTTCCCCACCAATTGTTAGTAGCTAGAGATTACGGTCTGGTCTTCTTGTTCAGTGATCCTGATGCCCTAGTCCAGGAGGCAGGTACAAAACTGAAGTCAAGTAAACAGTTTTGAGGTGCGTTTTAGCTGTGATGACAGAAACTTCATGGTGCTCTTTCTGACTGAGGTGAGATAGCCATTCATCTGGACAAACATGCTTGAGTTCTTTTGACAGGTAAGGTGCACCTCAGTGGAAACAGTGAATTTCCCAAATATTTCCAGAGGCTGGTAACTGCAGGACGTCTCTGTGCAAACGTCTGGGAAGGCTGGGGTAGACACAACTTGCCCTTAGACATTTAAAGGAAGACGTTCCACAGGTCTCTATTGACCCATAAGTTCTTAACACTCCCCTCAGCTTGACTGAACCTCAGACAGGTTTCTTCCTGCCATCGGAGCCGTTCTGTCTCCTTCACTGGTCCTTACAGAATCCACGTATCCTGCCGCAGAGATGCTGCCTCAGCTTTGCTTCGAGCATTGACTTTAGAAAAGTTGTTTTGTGCATCATTTCTTTCATCCTTTGAAATGTTCTTCTTAGAAGCATCTTGACAGTTTCACAGCCCAGGACTCTTTCAAGAATCTGGGAGCCACCCCATTTGGAAGGAAATCATCAAGGAAGAAGGCATCCCCATCTCCCGGGCTCTTTGGAAGGGTGCCTTCAGAGAGGGCGCCTTGCTCCAGGTTGTAAGTTTACCTGCTGCCACAAAGACACGAGAAGGTTTACTTGCTAAAA
Organism: Kogia breviceps; assembly: GCF_026419965.1. Classification (NCBI taxonomy): domain Eukaryota; kingdom Metazoa; phylum Chordata; class Mammalia; order Artiodactyla; family Physeteridae; genus Kogia; species Kogia breviceps. The sequence goes on along the minus strand of NC_081324.1, from coordinate 5,498,780 downwards.
TCACGTGCAATAGTGCAAGAGTGACCCCTGACGTAGATAAAGCAATTTTCCACGTGGAGAAAAAAACAGGGCAATATTCCAAGCCAGTGTGTCTTTTTATATCTTTTGTAGCTCATCCTAGTAGAAATTCTGTTAACCACAGAGGAGAGAAACGTTATCTCCTGGGGGAATTTCTGTTTTCTAGCTAGTTAAATAATTCTTGCATAAGCAAGTAGACAACTGGGAAAGAAACACAATATTAATCATAAACACATGTGTGTGTTGCTGGATTGCTCTCAGTAAGGAATCAGCGGTGTGGTGGTCTTCCCAGAGCTGGAGATGGGGAATCAAAGCAGCGACTGTGCCTGGAGGGGTGGGGAGTTTTCTATCTACCTGAACTCAAGGACGTAGATTAGGTCCATTCAACTTTTGAACCAGCTTGAGATAAATGGTTTTTTCCCCTGTGTCGGCTCTAAACTCGGACAAACCTGAAGAATAATTTTAAAAAGGAGAGAAAACTGAGAAAGACTCTTTGGTGCCCTCATCGTTTTCTTTTCCTGCTGAATTGACCCATATCCAGGCTTAACAGTATTCAGCTAAAAATTCTGTGCCCAGAAGTGATGCTTATCCACGACACAGATAGAACTTACACTTCTCAAGAGAGTGATTCACAAAACTGGAGAATCAGTGTATTTTAAATTTCCGGTAGAAATAACACTGGCTGGACTGTTGAATTCATTCCTGATATACAAGCTACCAAAAAAAAAAAAAAAAAAAAGTCCAGTTATTGGACATTACCTAAAAGAAGCTAGATAAAGATCAATGAAAATTAGTTGTAAATAGTAAAGGTTTCATGTCATCAGGATTTAAAGAGATACGTGTTCCCTCATGCTGCTTACATAAAAGACATTTCTTTTACCCTGGACCTTGGTGCTTGGACTTTGACAGTGTTGCCACTTTGATTTGCATTCTAGATATTTCCGTAGATCACTGGGCACCAACAGTGACAGGTACATTCGTAGTTTAGATATGTTCATTGCCTTGTATGAGGTAATTCTCACATCATCCTGGAAAGATAAAAAAGGCCTGACTGTTATCTTTGTTGTCACCTGTTGCTTTTTCCTTTAAGGTGATGCTACCTATCTCTTTGATATTGCCTTTCGTCTAGATTTACACTTGATTTCTCAAAGGGCAATTCCACAGCCCTCTTTTTTAGGATGTAGTGGCTCTGTCTACAGATCTTTAAGTGCTGACATTCTGTTCCTCCATATCAGGAGGCTTGCTGTTTAAAAGAAATCTATGTCCGTCCTTTGCGGAGACTTAGGGAAAAATGCCAAATATCCATCCTTTTTAAGAAATGTGTGTTCAGGAGATGACACGTTACTGAACACACCATTTTCAAACCCTGACACCATTGAAAGTCAGGCAATATTTTGCTCACACAAACTTACATTTCTGTAGCATTATTAACTGCTAAGATTACTTTCTCACCACAATGTAGATTTTTAAAAATGTCCTACCATGGTTTCAAACAAGAGGTACAGGAAGCATATATTTTAAATATCCAACTTTCTTCGAGTTAGTAGAAGTAAAGCAATGAGGAAAAAAGTTGAATAGAAGCTTTAAGTTGTCATACTCACTCCAGAGATGCATAGTTACCATGGAGATAGGATGTAGGTAAATACATAAAAAGACTGACGAATGAAATAAAATCTTATTTCTAAAGGCACATCTGATTTGCTGTTTTTAATGAGCATTTTCTGCTCTTCTCTATGAAGAGAAATACAGCATTAGAGCCATGTAAAATTTCTTTAAGATCTCAGAATTATTAGTTAATTTATATCAAATGAAAAAGTACATGACTTGGTCCAATATGATCACTTTCAAGAGGCATTTTGGCAAGTAATCTCAGACTGGCAACCATAAAGAACCTTGATAATGACCTGTGAAGAGAAGAAGTGTGTCCCTGGAATGTTGAGGAGGCGTGACGTCCCCCAGGCCTTTCTTGCCACTGCTTAGAGCTGGGATCTGACTTACGAAGAGCGGGCCACTCACTCAGACCCCTACACATAGGAACCTCTGGTCTTTGGATTACCTCTGCTTAAGAATTGAATTCTGGATTTCACCTCCTTAAAGCAAAACTGTGATTTGAAAGTTTCTGCCACATTTTGTATTGCTGAAAGTGGATCTCAAAGTTGACTTTTAGATGAGACATTTCCTTGTTTGGAGAAACACATCTCCCCAAACAAGTCTATGTACTTTATGTGGTTATAAAAAAAAGTCAGCAGGAATTCCAATGTCCAGAGCAGTGGCCAAGGGGGCCAGACCCTGCACAGGGCACAGCCCATATGCTACCTGTTCTCACTACCATTTCACCTGATATAACCCTCTTGTGTTGTCCTCAAGACAGAGCAAGGTCTGCTAAATTAAGACACTCTTTAGTAATGTATATTTTAGGTTAAGGGGAGAAGGTTGACTTCCTTCAGTAGAATAAAGCAGGAAAGGAGCAGTGATAGCAGCATAAAGAACTGAGGACAAAAGAGACACAAGAGGGACAGAGGAGTCGAGAGAGAGAGGGAGGGAGTCAGCGGGGTGTCCAGTGAACACGGTAGGTGGTGGGGGGGAGGATGGGACTCCTTTCAGGTACACAGAGTATGAGCTACATGTGGATAGTTTAACATGGAAGGAAATTGTGGCCCTTCCCCAAACAGAAAGTTTGTGTTATATATTTGTTTCACATGTGGAGGGCAAATCTGCTACACATGGGAAATAAATACATTTTTGCTTAATCAAAAAAAAAAAAAAAAAAAAGCTGGAAAATTTCCAAGTGAGAGGACTTGATCTTAAGGCAAAAAGATATTTGAACAAATAATACCTATGTATAGAGTTAAAATCTCTAAATATGAAATTCTAATTATTTCCAAATAAGAGATAGCTCAGTAGGAGATAGCAAGAATAGTAAGAATAACTTAAGATATATATATATATATATATATATACACACACACACACACACACACACACATATATTTCCCAGTAAGAGGTTTGTAGTAATAGCAGGTGAAAATTTTGGAAGAAAACAGCTTTAAATATTTCTGTAAAATAATCTTCCAACATCTCTACTGGAATCTGATTTTATAAAGGAATTGTTTCAGTCAACTGTTACCAAGTCAAGAATCTAATGGAATGATTCAATATTCTATCCATTTTTTAAGGATACCTTGAAAACTGTATACACTGAGAGCAAATGTGAGTTTCTTTTATTTTTCTTACTTTTTGTTTTTTAACTTAATATGAAGATTTGAGTCGTTCTGGGCAAAGAGTCAAAGGTTAGTCAAAATAGTCTATAAGTCAAAGTAGAGCCCTTGCCATCAAGAAGTTTAGAGGCAGCTGTTTGTGCGATGGAATGAAAGGAAACACCAGTAACTGTATTTAAAGAAGAATATCATAAGTGCCGGGGGGATGACATTTTATTAGGGACCCCAGGAGGAAGATATAAAATCTGATTGTGTCATAGAAGATGTTAGGGGAGAGCTTCAGGTACAGTGTAACAGCATATTCTATAATTGATTTCAAATCACAAATAATTGAAGAGGAAATAACGTAGATAAGAGGACATTTTTCAAGAGTCAAAATTGTTTATTCTTGGATTTTCTTTTTTTTTGTTTTTTGTTTTTGTTTTTTAAGCCAAAACGATAAGGCCTTTCTTTTTTTTTTTGGAGTATAGTTGCTTTACAATGTTGTGTTAGTTTCTACTGTACAGCAAAGTGAATCAGCTATACGTATACATATATCCCCGTCGTTTTTGGATTTCCTTCCCATTTAGGTCACCACAGAGCAGCGAGTAGAGTTCCCTGTGCTATACAGTAGGTTCTCATTAGTTATCTATTTTATACATAGTATCAATAGGGTATATATGTCAATCCCAATCCTTTTTAAGACAAATCATGGAAAATCAACCAAAAGTAAAAAAGTTAAGGAATTATTTCATACAGTAATTTGTCATTGAATATCTGAAAAACTACATACCTTACAGACTCATGGCAGCTGTGATATCTGGAGAAGGTAGGACAAGACACCCCACTGACCCCATAGCCTAATTCCTGCCACACAGGACAATTCAGGACCAAGACAGTACATTAACAAGAACAACACCTGATCAATATTCCTCCAACCACCTTCAAAATCTATGTTGTCTGAGTCTCATGCGATCTACTTATACTCGCATCATCCTTTCTCATTTAACTATTATGCCCATCTAACTTATATCACTCAAATGTCTTTCCTGTTAAAAAAAAGTGATATCAAAGACACAATAAAAGAAATAAACAGAAATGCTTGTTTTTGTAATGACTTAACTGAGGTATAACACCAGAGTTTACTCACGTAAAGTGGACAAGCCAGTGTTTTCACGTACACTTGCACTATCACCACAGTTAATTTTAGAATATTTTTACCACCTCAAAAGGAAACCATGTACCCTTTATGTATCCCCTCACCCCACCCCAATTCGCCATTGCATCCAGCACTAAACAACTACTAATCTGCTTTCTGCCTCTTTAGATTTTCCTGTACTGGGCATTTCATATAAATGGAAGCATACAGTTATTGATTTTATCTCCATTTTATAGATTAAAATACACACACATGCACACACACACGAGAGAAAGAGGCTGAGTAAGTTTCTGAAAGTCACGAATCTCCTAACAGTGTCAGGACTTGAATGCAGGCCATCTGATTCCAGATCGATGATTTTAACCTTTATGTCAAGTGCTAAAATATTATCATGCACATTATTCTACATTAAGGAAAGACAGGCAGGAATTGAGATCCACTGAATATATATATATATATTAAGGGTAAGTTAGATGATAAGTTATTTGTCTATTTAAACACTTTTAGCTTCCAAAAGTTGTACAACTGATGTCAAATATCATAATAAATAATTAGTCTTTTTTCCTTCAGGAATTACACTCATCCAGAAAACTCATAACACAGTACAGCGAGTGAAATCAAAGTACTGGATGCAGGTATAGTGACATTACTTAAGGCTTACAACAAAAGCAAGCTTGTCACTGATTGTTGTGACATTTCGCATATCCACCTAACAGACACCTCTCACCAGTACCACTGATAGAATATATGCTGCTTCAGTCAACAACTTAAATACCTACTGTTGAGACCCACGTGAGGAGCATACTTAGAGGCTAATGACAGAACAGATTTCTAGATTTTTCAGTGAGATGTATTCATTATTACAGGAACTATAATGCTGATACGAATGCAGTCCTTTTCCTTCATGTGCACACAAACAACTAACACATGATCCCTAATATTATAAACATGATACGTCAGAATGAATCAGGTGCCATAGAAATTCAGTGGAGAGATAAGCCCTGACTGATTGGGACAATCAAAAAAGGCCTGATTGGGCTTCCCTGGTGGCGCAGTGGTTGAGAATCCGCCTGCCAATGCAGGAGACACGGGTTCGTGCCCTGGTCCGGGAAGATCCCACATGCCGCGGAGCAACTAAGCCCGTGAGCCATGGCCGCTAGGCCTGCGCATCCGGAGCCTGTGCTCCGCAACGGGAGAGGCCACAACAGTGAGAGGCCCGCATACCGCAAAAAAAAAAAAAAAAAAAAAAAAAAAGGCCTGATGAAGATGCTAGTTTTATGGTCGATAGATGAATACAGAGAAGACCTTTCAGGAAGAGGGCTCATTACCGCGCAGAAGGTGAAAACATGCAGGGGGCGAGGACTGGACATGACCTGGCTTCTGATTGGTGCTTAGAGCACAGCAGTGGACGATGAGGATGGAAGAGCTTAAAGGTTAGATACTGGGAGATCCTGTTTGAAACAACGTTGCTAATCACTTTAAGGTTATTACAGAGCAGATACAAAAAGAAGTGTTTGATTCCCCCTCTACAACCTCCTTATGCATAGTCTACAAATGTCACAATTTTTAATTGGTTGCGGGTGATACCAGATAATGTACAGAATCATTCTTGGTATAAACTGGGGTCCATTGACCAGGCTCACACTAAAAAGAGCTGTGATAGGGTTCAGTCTACTTGTCAGGTACCTATAACGTCGTCTTACTGGAAAACGATATATTTAAACAACCTGTAAAGTAGCTGAAACTCCTCTAAGCAAGAACGTTAACCAAAGTTAACTTTGATCTATCTGAGCACCCAACACACTTCATCAACCACTGTATATTATCAATAGGTATATATGTAAGAAATGCTAAAAGGAATTCTTGAGATAGATTTATATAATAAAACATTATTTGTGTTTTGCTGTTTATTTGTTCTTTATACTTTTTAAATGACCTAGTTAAGAGAAATGTGCTTCTTATTTTATTTACCTTATATTTTTAAAATTCTTGTAAGGAGAAAAAAAAACCAGGAAAATCAATTTGCTTTTAATTTCTGTTTTTTATTTTTCCTTTTGTTTTTTAGCTATCGACTCTGCTTTTAGGCATGGTTCTTTGCTGCTTAATAAAAAATCAAATAGGTGTATATTTTATAGTGTAATTTTGAAAGCCATCCACACGTGTGATTTACAGTTTCAAAGCAAATTATTACAAAAGATAAATTATCAAAATAAGTTTTATGTTTAGTATTTGAGAGGTCACCAGATCAACCAGAGTCTACTGCTTGTATTATAGAGGCATTTGCTATGGTATAAGTTCTTTTTTTCGATCTTAATAACAAGAATATTTGATGTTGGAAAAGAGAATAAGAAGAAAAATATTTCTTAATGCCCATTTAAAAATAATTTTTCTGTGGTAAGGAGTACTTACTTTTCTTTATAACTGGATCACCAGGGCATCTAGAGAGCAGATGGCAGTAGGCAGTACCATCGTTAATTTCTGTACTAGAACTATGCGGGGGGTAAATTATTCTTGGATAATTTGAAGGGTTTTCTTTCCAAAAAAATATTCTATGTCTACACCACATATTTGTTTATAGGGATTTTCTGATTACATAAAATGCAATGAAGCATACATATATTCATATGTATATGTATATATGAAACCACTGAACTGGTCCTGGTTGTGACAAAGAAAAGATTACATACTGAAGAGACTTGCTTTGTAATGTGAAGCTAAGGCAGATAATTTTGATCTCCCAAACTTGCCACCATCTTTCATAAGGTGATCCAAGGATTTAGGAAGGAAATTTGTCCCTTTCTTTGTTATTCACACCAACCGTCAACTTTAAAACAAAAGGTGTTGAAAAAGGTGCCAAATGACTGGAAACAGACAGAGTGTTAATGGATTTCAGAAATGCACCAGGAATCATCCTGGAATTTATTGAGCATTAAACCATAAAACCTGAAATCATCATTGTCACAGGACTCTCTGTCTTATTTATGCCCTAATTATACTAAAATAGTCTTGAAATATCTAACTTCAAAGCAATAAAATATGAGTAAAGAATCACTCAAATTTAATCTTAGTTTATTATCTATTATAGCAAATAATGTCAGATAATATTAACTTTTTCTGTTTTCAAGACAATAAATTCATATATTTTAGATTAGGAAATTAAGACTTCCAAAATGTTTTCTAAAAGCATTATTTTGCAAGGTATTCTTGGAGGAAAAGGGTTACATGATCAAATAGTTTCGGGAAAAACTGTATAACGTATACCAGTCATGGAGAACAGCAGCACAGATTAGCAAATGGAAAGTTATGAAAAGACCAACTCAGCATTTCTTCAAATTATTTTGACAATAAACCAGGTTTCACATTTAAAATGAGGCAATTAAGGTAAGCCAGAATTGATCTTGAGTTTGGGGAAACAGTAATCAAAACAAAATCTGAAATCTTAAATCAAATGATGAAGCGGTTTCTTAGTAAAAAATGTGCATGGATTGGATTGTAGTGTAGTTAGGTGACAATGGACTTTGTACTTTATTCAAAATATGTTCTTCTTAATAAATAAGAATATGAATAAAGCATGATTACAAACAAATATCCACCCCTCCTTCAAAAACATTAGCTGAAGAGATGAGGCGATAAAGGATTATGGGAATTGGCAGCTGCAGTTTAGATTTTAAAACATTGTTACTCCATAAAAGCAGCACAATTAAATAGAGAACTAAAAACCTACCTTCTGTCTTTAGACAAAACTAATCGTCAGGGTATCTTAGGTACCACAATATACCACAAGGCGATCTACACCGATTCTGCATGGATGTGCCTTAACAGATCCCTACCATATAAAGCAGAGGGCAGCAGTGGGGTGTCTGGTAAGCATGGAGTGGACATGAAATCGAGCAGGCACTGTGCCTTCCGGGGAGGGCCGCGCAACAAGGAGATCCACTGGGAGTGAAATCAAAATTGAGCAGCAGAGGGCCGATCAGAGGAAGGAAAATGAAAAGGCCCAATAAAAGTAGCAGAGAGAAACAGTCATGAAAGTTTGGAAAGGAAGTCACTTACTTTTCAACACTAAATTAAAAAAACAGCAAAATAGAGAGCTTTCTGATGGTAGGAAAGCTATCCTTAACCTAATAAACGTTCAGGAAAACAAATCACGTCAAAATGAGCAATTAAAAAAAAAAAGCATCAAGTTGTGGGTAATCTAAGAAGGAGGGACCCAAGACGGGAACACAGAGAAGGACAGGCGGAGGCATCACACCACCATGGGGCCAAGGATAATTCTGCGGAACAAGAGGTATCGATAGGACCCGAAGAGTGAGAGGAGATTCTGCGGATTCCAAGAGGTATCGATAGGACCCGAAGAGTGAGAGAGGGAGATTCTGCGGAACAAGAGGTATCGATAGGACCCGAAGAGTGAGAGGAGATTCTGCGGATTCCAAGAGGTATCGATAGGACCCGAAGAGTGAGAGAGGGAGATTCTGCGGAACAAGAAGTATCGATAGGATACTTTACTGATCTCAGTAAAAAAATAGGACTGGAAAATGAGTGCTTTCCTTAAAAGACACACCCTAAATTGTAGAGTAAAATGTGTAGCTTGAATGACTCAGAATTACAAGGACCCGGTCTCCAGATTTTATGTAACAATAATGGCTGTCAGAACTGTTCTATTGTTGACTTCTGTCCCAGAATTTCATTAAATTCTCTTTGGTCTTATCACCTGTATTCAGAAGGCAAAACCTTCCTTGATTTCCTCACAAGAGGTATGACACTTGGAAAAGGTAGATCGTGACAGCCTCTATTCTAGGGTTACATTGATTTTCTCAGACATGCAAAACAGACTTGGCGTCATCAGAAAGTAGCACCATCATTAGCTTTTGCTATTTTCATGTGACACATTTTGAAATCGACAGTTGTACCCGCAGAAAGCCATGAGGGGGACTGAAATCAGGGAAAAGATGTGATTATTTGTATCCAGTCACTAAGTGCATTGATGATCTTGAAGACTGGTCTTTCACAAAAGAAATTTCTATTTAATTAAACCTGCCAACATTATATGACGGAGGTGTATTGCCTCTGTGTACATTATTGCAAAGTCCAATTGCAGTGTGTTTCCGTCAAAGATCATGTTTTCTTTTAAGAAAGAGGAATGATTTCTTTCTCCCCAGAAATGTTCTAAGCTGTTTCACTTTGTTATACAGCAGAAACTAACACACCGTTGTAAAGCAGTTATACTCCAATAATGTTAAATAACTAACTAAATAATTTTTTTAAAAAAATTTAGAAAAAGAAATGTTCTAAAAACGAATCATCAGCTGGCTCACTTCCTGCCAGTGACACACAGTTAAGTACTTGGGTCATGTTTAGCTAAGGTGGAACATAACAACCTCTTATTGGATATTTGTAGGTATTTATATTTCAAAACTTTCCTTTTTTTTTTTTGCGGTACGCGGGCCTCAGGCTCCGGACGCGCAGGCGCAGTGGCCACGGCTCACGGACCCAGCCGCTCCGCGGCACGTGGGATCCTCCCAGACCGGGGCACGAACCCGCGTCCCCTGCATCGGCAGGCGGACTCTCAACCACTGCGCCACCAGGGAAGCCCCAAAACTTTCCTTTTTATCAGGGTGTGAGCAACTTTTCTGCAGTTTCTTCGGCTAAAGAGGTTTGTCTCTACTCTTCCCGCTTGGCACGGTGTGTTTATCTGCAGTGATGCTGTTGCTTCTTACTGGGTGAAACATGCAGTGAGGCTGAGAGGTGTCTGGCCCTCCTTGGGGGGCAGAAGTTTCTTCCACTTGATCCCCAGAAGGTGGTTACACTTTCCTGGGCCCTGGCGGAACCTGTGTCCTGCCCGTCACCCACCCAGGTTTAAAGCTCTGCTCAGTGTGAGAGATGGGCCTGTTGAGGGTGGAATTTCCAGGCTACGCACCTGGGCACCACCAACGTGGATTATTTCAAGTCTCCTGCCCTAACCCGACGTCTCATGGGCACACAGCAGAGGTCCTCAGAAAAGAGCTCGCTGTGTATCCACTGTAAACTTCCTGTGTGTCTGGAGATTCCAGGGATGCTCAAGCGTCGGGAGAGCTCGCACGTGACCTGTTAAGAATTCGCTAAAAGTGTACCGGTCTTCTTACCGGCTTGTCTCGCGGTCACCTCTATTTCTTGTGCTGTGTCAAGGCTGAAACAGTCCTAGCGGTCTTCTGGAGGGGCTTGTCCCCTTTTTAATTTCATTCACCTCTTTGCCTTGTGACCTCAGGTCCCTGATGGACTCAAGAAAAATTATTATTTTGTGGAGTATCCGATGTTTTTTCTCACAGGGTGGGAGCAATGCTTTCTGGCAGCTTTTCTACCTCTTAAGCAGAAGCAGAATGGCACCAGTGCTTTGGGGTATTTTTATAAATTATATAATTTTAATATTTTCATTATCTTTATGTTTGATCAAGTTATATCAAACTATTTAATTTTTAATTATGAGTTCACTAACATTGAAAATACCCTTATTATTATTATTATTTTTTTTTTTTTTTTTTTTTTTTTTTTTTTTTTTTTTTTTTTTTTGCGGTACGCAGGCCTCTCGCGGCTGTGGCCTCTCCCGTTGCGGAGCCCAGGCTCCGGACGCGCAGGCTCAGCGGCCACGGCTCACGGGCCCAGCCGCTCCGCGGCACGTGGGATCCTCCCGGACCGGGGCACGAACCCGCGTCCCCTGCATCGGCAGGCGGATTCTCAACCACTGCGCCACCAGGGAAGCCCACCCTTATTATTTTTAATATTATGTCATAGATCCCAACATCATGTTGGGTGGCAGCTCAACTTTATGTAACATAGTAAGAGATAGTTAGAGGGACACTTGACTGCCTGTGAAAAACCCTTGACAACAAACTGACTGTGAAGTTGAAAAACTAAATATATATACGCCAGATTTGTAATAAATATTTTCATTGCACATATTCAAAGTTTGTTTCTCAGCTTTGATTGACATATTTTGAACTGTTTTTAGTTTTATAATACTCATAATCACATTTATTAAAATAAAACAGTAATTCAACTAAAGGCATGTAAATACTGCCACGTTTGACATGAGAATGTTGAATTCTAATTTTAACTATTAGATTCATTCATTTTATCTTGATATAAACTCATGCTCTTAAATGTAAAATTCAAATAATTTGATTGTATAAAGTTTGTTTAAGCTGGAGTCAATCATGATATGAAATATTTGTAGACCTCATACTGAAGATACATTACTATAAACCATAATTTATTATTTATGCATACCTATTCCTCAGTGATTTTCCCAGTAACATTCTGGAGTTAGGTAGGCTCAGAATTGTTATGTGATTTTTACTGATATGAAAGCTGAGGATAAAATATTTTTATTATTTTGACCAGGGTCGCAGAGCTAGGAGTTGGAACTCAAATCCTTGGCTCTTCTCTCCACAGAACGTTGCTTGTTTCCTCATGTCCACCTTTGCATTCAGCGGTATCTGTGGGCTAATTCTGCAGCTACAGCTTTAATATCAGAAGCCCCAAGACTTCTTTGGCTGCACAGAAGTGTGGCCCCTTTCTTAGCATTATTATTAATTTTGCTAGAATTTGGAGGTATACACTGTAAGGTTTGTCTTGAAGTCATTACATATTCGTGTGATCTTGAAAAATATATTGCATGCTACTTAGATCTAGATTTCTCGTCCGTAAAATGGAGAGAGATTTAGAAATTAAATTAGATAACCTGTGACTATTCTCTGTAAACTTTAACAAACGCATGTTATACCTTTTTCTTTTTAAGTGGGGATCATTTTAGAGAATTAAATGACTCTCATAGGCATGGTGCTATTACATTTTCGTCTGCTCCTATACAAACACAGACATTCAAGCACAGGCAAAGAATTAGTCAGAAAAATTAAGATTGGAAATACTAATGAAAACCAAGCAGAAATATTATTACTTCCAACTACAGAGTTCTTCTAAATCCAAGCAATATAATGATGAATAGTTTAATCTGAAGACACCTTAGAATAAAAGTTAGAGACCACGAGTTATTAAAGTAATAAATAATATAAATAAATCAGAAATAAAATTCTGTTCTTGGTTTTTTGCCTGACTCTTACCATTCCATTTGGTTCTTCAATCCCCACATTATGTTGATGAAAAAATAAAAACAACTGGTTTTTCTTTAGACCTCTTGTGGAATTTCTGGACTAAAATTCTCTCTCATAAGCTGTAATATATTATTCATTATGGAGGCATTAAAGGAAAAATCTTAAAAGCTAGAAATATTGTAAGGACTGAGTCTTTCTGCTTTCTTAAGTAGGCTTTGGAAAAGCAAGGCTGTAACAACACGCATATATACAATCATACTTTAAAAAATTTCTGATCAAAATTTTACTTGGAGGTAACGGAATACAAAATTCTTGTTGACTGATTTCTAGTGATAATCACTAAATTCAAGCTTACACCCATTTGCAGCGTGAATTTAATACTTTTTGGTCATCTACTACATCATAAACACAAAACTAAATGGTTGTTTTTATCACAATAAATTGCAACAATCTAATGATTCATAAAGTTAAACTGAAATTACTTACTACCATTATATTTGCATTTTTTCTGTAAGCCTAAAACTATTCTAAAATTAAAAAGTTTATTTACTAAGTTGCTAAGTAATAAAACTTCTTTACTAAGTTACTGAAAAAATGTATGGACTTTCTGCCCTTCCAAACAAGACTTACTTCAAGGTAATCATTGACTTTCAACTTTCAAATGTTGCCTCCATGTGGATAATGCATATTTTTAGGTACAAATTTTATAGCCATGTTTCATTTGCTGGAATGTTAGAAGCAAATAGTTTCATTACCAGAGTTGGGTTTTTTTTTTTGAACTTTTTTTCTCCCAGAGCTATTATCCTAAATGTGGGTATTGATGATGCTACCCATGGAGGGGAAGCATTATAGCTACAGCACTTTCGGATATTTTATATAAATCTTTGCTATAATGTCACTCCTGGCAACCAGCTGTGCTGTGATATGTCACAATGATGAATCATCAGACATGGTAAAAATCTAAAGGACAGTTATATAAGAACCTGTATTAATAAACATAATTTTCTCCAGTGCAAAATGAACATTTGCGTTTACTCTGAAACCTTCTATAGCATTTACTCCAAGGTTTCCAGTACATGACCATTTTTAGAATCATAATGATTTGCATGTGATATTTCACAGGGAAACAAATTCTTTCTGCAAACATATTTAAGATTGAAACTTAACTGTACAACACGTGATTGTTATAGCAGGACCTAATGTAGGTACCTTATCAAATTACACTGGATTTCCAGTCTGGACAGAATAGTGTAAACTCCTTTCTCCCTGCTACTCCCTGCTAAGTGCAAATAAAAACCCAGAAAGTAATTCAAGAGACAACCAAGATACAACTCTGAAATACGGAAAGAGGAAAGTAGACTGGTTAGAGATATTAGGACTGGATGGACAGCAAGAATACAAGACATCTTGCAAACACTTCCAACCAAGGAAAGAGGCCAAGGCCCAGAATTTCCTGATGCCCCAAACAAGCAACAGAAGATGGCCCAGGTGAGCTCACTCCCACTGCAGATCAAATGTGAAGGTTGCCAGCAACACCAAGTGAGCCTGGATGTTGTGGCAAGAAGAACCGCTCAGGAACACCCTGACGACAGGACTCCAGCATGGAAAGCACCTTCCATGCTGGACCACTGGGCCTGAGATGCCCTCCTCGCCCAGAGCTGACAATCCATTGGCCAGGGGTGTCCCACCACAAGCAGGGCCCTCCTGAGACGCACCGTCGGTCTCTTGGGCAAGAGATTCTCTTTCCCCAGCTGCAGACAAGCGGCAGCCTGGCCAGAATAAGTTCCTTCATGCAGGGTCCAGAGGGAGGCCCAGCAACACAGCGGGATGTTAAACCACGTGAACCAAAATCGCCCCTCCAAGTTTCTGAGTCTGAAGAAAACTCTTTCTCATGCATCACCATTCATCCAGTTAAACTCAGATGCTGCTGTTATCCTGAGAAGTTGAGTCATTTTCCCTCATCGGTCCTTCCTTAGTGCAACAGACGTAATGACAGGCAGCTCTCTCCCCAACTGCACTTTTATTTTCTATGAGGAAAGGAGCATTCCCCGTGAAATCCATTAACGGAGTCCTTGAGATGCTCACAAGAATTGTACTGTAACTTTAAGGTATGATGAATAAATAGCAAATCAAAATCATAATGACAGAAAAAGCATGATAAACTCAGAGGAGCTCAGGTAGCTTAACACGGCCAGAATCTAGTGTAAAATTTTAAATGCGTCAATATGTGAGACCATAAAGTGGGCAGATTTTCGGCAAGTGTTTTGGTTTTGTTTAGTAATTATGGGAGGTACTGAAGGTTTTCGCTAAGACTGGTTAAGATTTCTCTTCTTAAAATGACAACTTCAGTTGCAGTGAGGAAGGTGGGTGTGAACTGGAGATTTATCAGGAATTTAAAAAACAATTGCCTCTCTATATTTCAGATAAGGGATTATAATGGTCTCAACTAAAAGCATTTACAACAGAAAAGTATTCATTAAAGAACGATTTTGGAGACATGTTAATGTAAGTTAAAAGTGTTTGGTTGTGGATGAGAGGAAGCAGTGAATGTCACAGATGGCTAAGTATATCCAGATATTCTATTGTTTCATTAAAAATTTTGAGGGCTTCCCTGGTGGCGCAGTGGTTGAGAGTCCGCCTGCCGATGCAGGGGACGCGGGTTCACGCCCCGGTCCGGGAAGATCCCACGTGCCGCGGAGCGGCTGGGCCCGTGAGCCGTGGCCGCTGGGCCTGCGCGTCCGGAGCCTGTGCTCCGCAACGGGAGAGGCCACAACAGTGAGAGGCCCGCGTACCGGAAAAAAAAAAAAAAAAAAAAATTGAATATCAGACAAAAATATCAAAAAGAGCTGAGATAATCCAATCAGTCATTGCAATTATGCCTGACCATATGTAGTCAAGGTCAGTGAAAGTCAAGTGGTTTTTGTCAAGTCTTCCAAAATTTAATTCTTGTATTTGTATTCAGATTCTGTTCTTGAGACCCAGAAATTTTGAGAACTTACTACTCTGATCTTGTTTTGTTTTGAGGTTGTATACTGGTAGGAATAATGAGGGAAGACCGCAACATTTATCTTTTTTGATAGTATCATAGAAGTTAATCCTTGAAAATTTATTTTCCACATTTGTGCCTCTCTAAGTGCAGTAATTTAACATTTTTTTCAGTCATGCATCTCTGCATTCTGATGTTTGCTTCTCATTACAGTAGACATCCAGACAGCTGGAAGCTGTTCCTCCTTCTCCTCCAATTTGGTGCCTGTAGCAACAAGAATGTGAATCTGGAATATTAATGATGAATTCAATGCAGTCAGTTAAAAAAAATCAAAGAGCTACTGAAGGAGACAACCAAAACACCTAATCTTATTATTCCTTGACCCATTACTCTCGTAGCCCCAAGTTCGTAGGAAGAGTACCATGATTGCATTTAGACACTTTAAGGATGGAATAAAAATTACCTTCTTAAAAAGGTGATTATTGTTATACTGTAAAATATACATACAATAAAATTTACCTTTTTAACCATTCTTAAGTATACAATTCAGTGGCAGTAAGTACATTCACATGGCTCTGCAGCCATCACCACCATCCATATTGGGAACTTTTTCGTCGTCCCCATCTGAAACCCCAGACCCATTAAACAATAGCTCCCCGTTCTCCTCTCCTGTCCCCTGGCAACCACCACCTTACTTTCTGTCTCTATGAATTTGACTACTTTTAGAATCTCATGTAAGTGGAATCACACACCATTTGTCTTATGGTGACTGGTCTATTGCACTTAGCCTCATGTCCTCAAGATGCTTCCATGTTACAGCCTGTGTCAGAATTGTCTTCCTTTTTAAGGCTGAATAATATTCCATTGTGTGTCTATACCACATTTTTTTTATTTTTTATTTTTTAATTTTTATTTATTTATTTATTTTTTAACATCTTTATTTGAGTATAACTGTCTTACAATAGTGTGTTAGTTTCTCCTTTACAACAAAGTGAATCAGTTATACATATACCTATGTTCCCATATCTCTTCCCTCTTGTGTCACCCATATACCACATTTTTAAATCAATCATCCATAAGTGGACAATTGGGTTGATTTCACCTTTACTATTTTGAATAAAGCTTTCATAAACATGAACATATAAATATGTTTGACTTCCTTTTCAATTCTTTTGAGTATATACTTAGAACAGCTGGATTACATGGTAATTCTATGTTTAATTCTTCGGAGGAGTTGCCATACTGTTTTCCGTAGTGGCTGCACCATTTTACATTCCCACTCACAATGCACAGGGATTCCAATTTCTCTATATCCTCTCCAACGGTTTTTATTATATTTAAAAAATAATCATCTTAATGTGTGTGCAAATACTCTTAAAATTTTGTCTAAACGGTCCTAACCACAAGGTAAATGCAATTCTACTAAAGATAAAAATTATAACTTAACGGGCTTCCCTGGTGGCGCAGTGGTTGAGAGTCCGCCTGCCGATGCAGGAGACACGGGTTCGTGCCCCGGTCCGGGAAGATCCCACATGCCGCGGAGCAACTAAGCCCGTGAGCCATGGCCGCTGAGCCTGTGCGTCCGGAGCCTGTGCTCCGCAACGGGAGAGGCCACAACAGTGAGAGGCCCGCGTACCGCAAAAAAAAAAAAAAAAAAAAAAAAAAAAATTATAACTTAACTTGCCAATTCCCAGCTTAAGTGTTCCCACGTAGACAACAATATGGCACGATAATTGTGCAAAGTGATAAAGGCGCGGTGTGAGCCTACAGTGGCAATCATAGTACAATATGTAAGTTTATCAATAAGACCCTGGGCACATTAAATGTATATAATTTTACATATTAATAATTAACCAAATAGAATTCTCATCAGCCATAGTGAATTTTTATAAAAGGGCATTGTGTGTATTTTGGGGGTCCCATGACCACCCAATAGTTTGGTGATCTCCTGGACGGAGTCATAGGACTTAACAAGTTCAACTCATGGATGAGATTTATTCAAGCAAAGGATACAGAGCAGGAACAGTAGGAAAAAAAAATATATATGTATATATATATATATATAGAGAGAGAGAGAGAGAGAGAGAGAAGATGATAGAATGGTCATTCCCAGGCTTCTAAGCCTTCCTTCTCTCTGTAAGGACCACAGGACTTGCTTTTCTTTCCAACCACAAACAACAAAGACCCACACAAGATACCTGCACCCCAGGAAGCCCACTCAAGTCTTGGGATCCATAACTCTTAAATGGGGCTAGTCACATAGCTCTAGCTATATGACCAGTCTTTGTGCAGACCCCAAACTAGGGACCAGGTGTGTATCACGAATCTTCATGTTTAAACAATGTGGATAGAGTGGTACATCTCAATCACTGCCTCAGCGTATAGAATAACATCACTAATCAGTGAGTATGTGAACTTTTCTGTAGTTTAATTCTCAGGATTTGACCAATGGTCATTGCTGTGGCTACAGATGCAAGCAAAAATTAAGTAAAACAGATCTGCTGTGTTTACTCTTTCCTAGCAAGGTATGAATAAATAAAGGAATAAATGAGTATTTAAGTAGATAAATAAATGCATAGAAAGATATTAGGTGGAAAAATAAACAATTTTTTTAAAATGTTGTCTCAGTAAGAAAGTTCTCATCTATCACTAATTTAAATTGCATATATAACCCTTTCACAAAAAAATGTCTCCTATGAACAACCTAAAAAAGAAATGCATGTGTATACCACCTTGTTTGAACTGTGTGAATATCAGTGCTATTTACTTCACTAAATCAGAATTTGCTCTTTGCCAGTGTGCACAGTATTTAAAAACATATTATTGACAAAATCTTTTAAACAGAAGAGTATCTCCAGGAAGGAGTATATAATATGCAATGTTCATTTGATAGAATGGATATTAGTTGTC
Organism: Kogia breviceps; assembly: GCF_026419965.1. Taxonomy (NCBI): domain Eukaryota; kingdom Metazoa; phylum Chordata; class Mammalia; order Artiodactyla; family Physeteridae; genus Kogia; species Kogia breviceps. The sequence goes on along the minus strand of NC_081324.1, from coordinate 5,480,423 downwards.
TATTGTAGTATAAAAAATTACTTCAAAACTTAGCAGTTTAAAACAACAAATATTTATCCTCTCGAAGCTAATAAGAGTCAGGAATCTGGGCAGCTTAGCCAGCGCCTCTGGAGGAAGACCCCTTAATAGACTGTGGATAAGCCGTTGGCTGGGCTGCAGTTATGAGAAATCTCGACCTGTGGGCAGAGGATCCACTTTTAAGCTCATTCTCCTGGTTGTTAGCAGTCTCTTATGACACAGGAATGTCCACAGGGCTGCCTCTCACCAGGGCAGGTAACCTCCCTGGGATGAGAGATATGGAAGAGGGAGAGAAAGAGGAGAGTGAATATACAGTATGGAAGCCACAGTTTTCTTATAACCATCGTCTTTGTACAACCCCCCCCCCCTCAGAAGTCACATCCCATCACTTCTTCCTTATTCTATTAACAAGAAGCAAGTAACTAAACCCATCCTGTATTCAGCAGGAAGGGATTACACGAGAGTTATCAGCTCCAGGATCAGGGGTTTCATTGGGGCCACCTTTGAGGTTGCTTCCACACAATGTAGAACATCCACACCGAATTCTTGGCTTTTTATTTTCCTATGTTGCTTGTATGCTGGGGTGAGGGGGGGCTTTTGTATTCCCAAAGGCCAGTATCTAAATCTAATGAAAACTCTGATCAGATAAATATTAGATGCTAAAAAAAAAATCATTCGGTTTGATCACTGCCACATAACTGAACGGTGTTTCAGCCAGCAAGAACAGTACCTAGAGCTTCATCCTCTGTATTTGAGCTTCTTAGCCCAACACTGAAACCTTAAGTGACCTCAGATATTAGACTTTGACTTTATCTCTTTAGGGAAAGATCTGAAGACACAACTAATAAAAATGCCTGACAGCTCATTTCCAGCTAATTATAACGAGATTATGTAAAGGAAAGCGTCAGCATCCAATATCCTATACAGGTAATGATGCAAGTTAAATGGGAATGTGAGATAATTATATCCAGTGATAATTAAAAAGAACATCATTTAAGTTAATAACTCCCAACATAGATATGAACATGGTAATCACTGGGAGTGCAAAATTTTAAAACCCCAAACACTTAATCCCGCACAAATGCACTAAGTCAGAATTTCTGGGGTGTCCTCTCTATGAATGACAAATGTCACAGGTGATTCAAATGTGCAATGCCTGTTGAAAAGCCCCTGAGCTAAAGAATGACCTTACGTGGTTTCTGTTGAAAACCTTTTTTTTCCCTTTTCTCTGTCCCTTTGGTTTTAATTTTTTAATATATATTTAATTTTTTAATCAAAATGTAGTTGATTTACAATATGTGTTAGTTTCAGGCATACAGCAAAGAGATTCAGATATATATATAAATGAATATATATATATACACATGTATATATATATATATATATATATATATATATATATATATATATATACACACACACACATATCTATATTTTCTCTTTCAGATTCTTTTCCCATGTAGGTTACTACAAAATACTGAGTATAGTTCCCCGTGCTATACAGTAGGTCCTTGTTGTTTATATTATACACAGTCGTGTGTACCTGTTACTTATCCCATGAAGATTGAAGGAGAGAAGAGCAGTCAGGTATCCTGCCCAGTCTGGCCTTCTCTCAGTTGTCTCTTAGTGAGATTGGACATTCAGGGTCACACAGCTCACTGTTGAAGACGTGACCCTCCTTTTCTCTCCCTCCTGACACGCACTGTCAGGCACTGTGCGGTGAGCCTTGTACCACATTTGGGAACTTCTCCACCAACATGGATACGTAGCTGCGAAGTTTTGACCTATTCAAGTGATTTGCCAAAGGCTCTTGCGTGAAATCCACGTGAGCCAGAGGATGAGGTGGTAAAGTTTAATCACGGAGGCTGCTGTGGGGAGGAAGGGTGAGAGTCAGGGAGCCATGGAGGCAGAGACTCCGGGGAAAAGTCTGTTACAGGAAGTCACAAAGCCAGAGAGACTTGGATCGGGTGGGGTTAGGGAGACAATTACAGCTTTACTAACAAGAATCAGAGTGGCTTGGACCAGGGCATTATTAGAGGAAAGAGCAAAACTTGATAAATTCGAAGCATATTTTCATCATAGATTCGACATGACTTGCTAACGGATTAAATGCAAGTGTTTGAGAGAAAGAAATCATGAATAATGCCTCAAATTAAATATTTTAGTGAAGTATTTTGAACAAGAGACTCTTGGGCAGGGGGGATAAAATAAAACATGTTTGTTCTTTAAAAATTGGAGTGTCTATTGGAAATTTATTTGCTATTGTCAATTAAGCAGTTAGACACTCAATATCTTGAATTTTACGGTGAGTTCAAGGATATAGATAGATACAGATATAGACATGATATAGACTAAACATCAACAGGGATGTATATACGGTAGGATAAGAATAGAGGTGTAGATTGAAGAAAGCATCTTGTTAGAGATGAGGAGGCTCTGTATTCATTGGCTGACTCATAAATTACAATATTTTCATTTGTTTTGGCCATTTGTCAACACCCAGGAAACGGTATATACGTACATATACATACTTCTATATCTTTGTGCGCACCGCCCTACTCTTCCAGCACCCCCATCCCCTCCTCATGCCGCCCTTCCTGACTCATGGAGATCCAGCCATTTGTTTAGCCTCCCGTTTCTTCATCAGAGCAAACTCGTTTCTGCCTGAAGATCTTCGCATCAGCTCGGCCTTCTGACCTGGAATATTCTTCTCCCTCATCTTCTCATACTGCTGTGTTCCTCCAACACCCTATACTGAATTTTATTTCATTACTGTTGAATTTTATACTATAAACGTCATAGTATTTTCCATTCCAATTTTATACTATATCGTGATGGCGGTCATCTCTCCTTTTATTCCTCTTTTAGCCTCTGTCATTCCCAGGCAATGAAGTGGCTTTCTCATCCATCTTTCAGTGTTATTTAAATCTCGTAGCTGTCAATATGTAGGGATTTTCCTATAGATCTTATTTTAAGTTTAGTTATACAGTCTGGGTAAGAGTGATTCAAGATTATGAATGAAAACTGTGTCTTCACTCACATTTCATTAAACCATCAGAAGCCCTATTGGCAGATAGAGGTTCTGAGAATATTACTGCAACATCCAGAGATGCCTTAATTATTGAAACCTCAAGCTGAAGTCATTATAGAGATTCACACTCACAGTACAAAGGGTGGTAAACCTGAATAATTGATAAATCTACACATTGCACTGTTATTCACTGCTATAAACAGAAACTTCAATTTTAAGATATGGCTTTTATCCGTTTCTTTTGAAAAAACAAAACACTGAGTGCTTTCAGAAGGTGCTAATGAATTCTTAAGATTTCACATTAATTGTCATTAAAATGTTAATGACATTACAGCAATACATAGTATGAGTTCAGAAAGCATTATCTAAATGCCTTCTGATAACCATTGTTGGAAAAATTCAAATGAATCATACTTTAGATCATTGCTTCCAGGAAAATTTTCCATGTGATGCAATATTCACTAACTGAACTGTATATTATGTAACCATTAGCTATTGAGCACTTGAAATGTAGCCAGTGAGGCAGAGAAATTGACTTGATTTCATTTTTTCAATTACTTAGAACTTAAATGACCACATGGAGTTCCTGGCTACTGTATTAGTACAACTTTAAAAATTATTCCATATTATTTATTAATTTTATTTATTTTTTGGCCATGCCCCACGGCATGCAGGATCTTAGTTCCCAGACCAGGGATCGAACCCGTGCCCCCTGCAGTGGGGGCGTGGATCTTAACCACTGGACCACCAGGGAAGTCCCAAGTACAACTTTAGAATTTTTGAATATCAAGACAAAATTCTTCAGAAAGCTATACTTTTACTTAATTGTTATATTTGATCTTTAACATCAAAACAATTGAAACTCTGATTCTTTTCAGTTTCTACCTCCATCATGCAAAATATTGGGGGAGAGTTTTATTAGATTTTCAAGAAATTTATTTTCAAGAACTCTTTTGAAATCTTAAACGTCGACTTTTAGACTTTCCTTGAAATGACAAAGTTATATTTTACAAATTATATATAAATAAGCTTTAAATCAGAAAGGGTGTGCTAAGATGTCAGGGTTTTTCCAACAGAAGGTGCTGAGGAAAGGACAACCTTAGAAAAACAGGGAGACATATGCATTTTCTTTTATAATAAAGTTATGATTTTTAAAAAAGCTAATATACAAAATTCACGATGTTCAAGTAAACCCAAAACAAAACAAAATACGTTCCTTTACAGGACTTTGAAAATTTAAAACATGGTCCTGAGGGGAGAAATAAGTAAAATTAAGATAAATAATCAAAGGTATCTCCCCATTTTCAAGAGGAAATTTAAATTATTAAACAGTTTTTGTCAGGATAGTCAGAAATCCCATTTCTTAAAATAAAACTCGACAGACTACAAAATATAGCTATACCAACTATGTTTTTAAAAATATTTCGAAGTTAAATGATGCATAAAATTTAAGAGCGGGACACACAGGAATCAGTTATTAGCTTTAAAATAGTAGAATTTTTAAAATCCCTTGGTTAAATTGAAAACTTGGATGCATTTTGCTAAAAATATCACATTGATTTCCAGATGGTTAGTTTGGCAAAAATTCTTGAATCATAAGTGATAATAAAAGTAGCTGCTCTTCGCAGAACACATTGATATATTATTAGCTTGTTCTGAGCCATCAAAAAAAACCCCAGATTTTTGGAGGGTCAACCTTTTGTATTTAAATGTCCTGGATATTTTAATCTTTGATGAATGTAGATACTTTTTAATAAACCATTATTTTGAAATTGGCTTTCTGACACATTTCAATATAAAACAGAAAAGTTCCTTACCTTTTATATGTAAAAGGTATGTAGATTTATATGTATAAATGTATAGATTTATAGGTATATATGTAGATTTATATGTATAAATCTACTTTCATAAACTTAATGTTGTATTTTATTCCAAAGAAAACATAATGAATAGATACCTGTATTAATGAAATAAATAGGACAGAAATCATCTTTGAAATTATCATGGGTGACCTGCTATGAGAAATGAGTCTAGCTTGGATGAAGTTAGCTGATTGGCTCACAATTTCGGAGAGCTCCCGGGATGCTGTTGGTGTTTCTCAGATTCCATATGGTGATGGGAGAGCTGTAGCAGCATCAACTCACATCCGTCCAGGTTCCGATCTGTGTGAAAGCATCACAGCCTCTGCAAAAGTCTCAAGGCTGTCTATCGGCTCGGGAGGTCTTGGCCTGAGTTAATCACTCTGACAGGGAAAATATACAGCCATTCAGAAACATGCCAAATCTACTGCCAGGCATGAAGTCAGCCACTGGAGTCACTAGACAGGAACAAATTCTCACATAGAATCAGAAGCTTCCAGAAGCAATGGTGATAGACACATTAAAGTTCTGATATTCAGAGCATCTCTTAACTCCATCTTCCTGAAGACGCATGTCTGAGTCCCAGAGAGACAGAAGTTGGTAACTGAAAATGGTTTAATTAAATGTGTAAAACATTAATAATGACACATTTCTTACTCTCCCAGGGCCTTCCAAGAGAGCATAAAAGAAAAGAGAAGTGAAGTTTTAACAAAAACTCTCAGGCAGCTTTGGAATCAAGAGAGCTACACTGTTGGGGGGGGACCCATGGTGTCACCCTGGTGTCAGGGGCAGCGTTTGGCAGGGTGCGGATGGCATCCAGTAAGACCACAACAGGGCTCAAGTGAGAAGCTATGGCACCCTAGGAAGTAACTGTAATACTCAGGGAGATTTTATTTGTTCTTAGACTTTATTTTTTAAAGCAGCTATGGTTTCACAGCAAGGCTGAGCAGAAAGCGCAGAGTTCCTGTACACCCCCTGCCCCCACGCATGCATCGCCTCGCCTGCCATCAACTTTCCCCCCCCCGGGGTTACATTTATGACAATTGTCGAATCACATGGTACTACATTATCACATTAGGGTTCACACTGACATTCTATGGGTTTTGACCAAAGTGTAATAATATCGATATGTATCCACCATTATAGTATCCTAAAGAACTTATCTGATTGTTGAGAAGAATAAATTGAGCATGTTAGGTTCACCCCATCCTCTGACCCCCCGACTTCTTTTAGTGGTTGATCTGCCAGCGGGAAGCATAAAGTAGATGCTCCGCTCTGCTCCTCTATGTCATAAATTTTCACAGGAAGATGCTCCTTCTATTGAGATATGTGTACAGTGGAACATTGTCTTGGCAAGAAGTCTCTCCAATTCCAAATTCAGCATTAGAAAGCCCATTGCTCACAGATAAAATCCACACCTCTATCACTAGCAAAAGTGGTATTTTATTTGCCCATCCCCTATGCTCCATATCTATCCTCCAGTTGCTTCCAGTGTCCAGCAAATCCTGGGTGCTATTCCCTGGGCCCCCGGTTAATATTCCCATCTCTGTTCTCGCCAGATCCAGCCTTAGGGTTACTAAGCTCGTTCAAGGAGCTCAGGGCTTCTGAATGGTAATTGTGAAATAATCAGGAGTAATGTGATTCTCTATTTTGGTGGATCTAATCTATTCTTTAGACCTAGAGTTTGGGGTAATTATGTAAGCATAATAGAACTCTAGTGAGTCACCCAATAATTATTATTCCAGGGAAACAATCATCAACTAATAGTTATCAAATCACTCTTATCATCAGTCAAGCCGTATGGTTTAATACAAAAATGTGTGTGCCTTTCCTCTGGTGGTCCCACCCTGGACCCACCCACACCCAGTGATTGAATGCAGACTGTGCTACCAGCATTGCCGCCTATAGCAACCAGCCACAGTACCGTTTTCTAAGAACTCACAATTCGGCAACTGTGTTTGTAAAGATGTGGAAAAGGGACGGTCTTAGTTAGGATGTGAAGTTTCTCCTTGCGCGTAAGAAATCCATTCTAGTGTTCCGGTGCTCCAGAGTCTTTGGGTTCTTTTCATTATGACAAGAATTTTGAGTGTTATGGAAATAATTAGAACTCTCCCAATGACTTAATTTAGACACAGAATCTACAATCTCTAGTAAGTGTACTTGCACTACTAAATCCAGATCCTCTATAATTATATTATCCTCTCATTGATATAAGTCCTTTAAAATGTCTCTGACTATTGCACTGGCATGGGAAGTCTAGTACTGTACTGAGTTTCATTTCTCTGAATCCTTTCATCTTCCTATATTTCACCATTTTCAGTCTTCAAGCTCTGACTTGTCCAGCTTCAACGCACTAAATTTTTATGAGACCTTGTAAGACTGTGAATTGAACTGATACTGTATCTCGGCTACCTGCAAAATCAATAACTGAGTTTGTTTTTTAAAATCTTTGCCATAGATGAAAGAGATAAGAGATTATTTCAATGGTCACAGAAAGGCCCCTGGTTTTGTTCTATTACACAAGCTAGGGATTTAAGATTTTGAGGGTTTCATTCTCTTTCTTTTCTAAGCTGTTTAGTTCTGGTTAAATATGGCATCTCCACCCTTAAGAACAGAATCTCCACCCTAAGTTCTTGAATTCACCAAGCCCTTAATACTGGGTCTTTGGATCAGTCAGGGTCCCAACAGATAAAAGAACATTCAAAAGGGGCCAAGGAGGGAAGTTTAATTAAGGGTATTTTAAAAGTTGGGAGCAGAATTAATTGTCCCATCCCAGGGCTAGTAAGACAAGAAAAGCTGTTAGAACCTGGACCTAGTTAGACGGCACCCCACCTCACCCTTCCACCAAATTCATGCGCTGCCCAGAGTCTCGAGATGTGACCTTATTTGTAAATCGGGCCATTGCGGATGTTATTAATGAAGTCAAGATGAAGTCACGCTGGAGTAGGTGGCTTCTTAATCCGTATGACTAGTGTCCTTATAAGAAGAGAAGGGACAGAGACGGAAACCCACAGAGAGAACAAATGATGACAGAGGCAGAAATTGCAGTGGTGAATCCACAAACCAAGGAACACCAGGGATTGCTGACCGCACTAGGAACTGAGAGATGCCTGCAACAGACTCTTTCTCAGAGATACGTAGAAGGAGCAAATCTTTGCTGACGCCTGGATTTCTGACCTTCCGTGGAAGTGTGGGAGAATACGTTTCTGTTGTTTTAAGCCACTCTTTGTGCCACTTTGTTACGGCAGCTGCAGGAAACCAATCACCGCACACAGGATCAGAGAAAGAAGCAGCGATAGGGCTAGGAGTGGTCCCCCTGATGGAAACTGTGGCCTTGGTAGGGACATAGTCATACATCCTGTAGCCTGACAGGGAGGGAGCCAGGAACAAGTACCCCACTTTTCTGTGGTCCAGTCTTCTGCTGGTGCCCACCTGTGTGCAATGCAACCAGAAGCTTGAGGGCAAAGGGGTGCGCTGATGCAGTCCTTGGAGGTCAGCCCTCCAGGTACCAAGCAGGTGAGGAAGGATGGAGGATATACCTGGAGGAGGAAAGGCAGAGTCCAGTGCATTCTCCCTAACCCTGGTCTTTTAATGAGTAGTTTATGCCAGATGATACTTCATTAGCTATTTTTCCATTTTGTGCTATTCCAGGATACTGAGTAACTCTGAATTAAGGGCAAGGAGGGAGACTCTGGCTCAGAAAATGAGCAGGCGTGAATGTGGTGAAGGGGTCACAATCCCTGCAAACCTCACGCCACGTGAAACTCCACTCCCCGTGTGATGCCTCCCCAGTAAGCATGGCCGGACCTCACTCCTGGCACCACTGGTTGGACACTGGCTTCCACCTTTTCTACAATTGCTGCTTGATACTGAAATTGAAATCTCTTGTGACTATCACCTCTACCCAAATGCAGGTTAAAAATACTCTCTTTCTCCCCCTACTTTCTTCCTCCTTTGCTCTCTTCCTGCTTCCCTTCCCACTTCCATCTTTTTTGCATTATTATCTTCTCCACATTTCTTTTCCAGAGTAAGATATTTGCCTGATCGAATATAGATCACACGGCTTTGCTCCAGCCACAAGTAATACGGAATGCAATTTGGGGGCTTTTTCAATATCCACAGTAGGGGATAGTCTCCTGCCCTACCCAAACTTTTTTTTTTTTTTTTTTTTTTTGCGGTACGCGGGCCTCTCACTGTTGTGGCCTCTCCCGTTGCGGAGCACAGGCTCCGGACGCGCAGGCGCAGCGGCCACGGCTCACGGGCCCAGCCGCTCCGCGGCACGTGGGATCTTCCCGGACCGGGGCACGAACCCGCGTCCCCTGCATCGGCAGGCGGACTCTCAACCGCCGCGCCACCAGGGAAGCCCCCTACCCAAACTTTAAAAAGAGATTTGGTGACTGGGCATACAAAAGATTACACTCCTACCGATTCCTGTAAGGAATTATTATACAAGCCTCCACATGTATTTTTCATATCCTTCTTTTACAATAGATTGTTAATTCTCAATTAATGTAGAAAATTTCCTCCCGAATGAGTTAATTATTACATAATGAATTTTTAAGCAAGAGATATTAAATAAATTATTTCTGATTTTCAAAGGTATGCTACTCACGTAAATGCTTCGCATCCTTGGAATTATGTTAAGAGTTCAAGATTCTGTGAAATTAATTAATTGTTTGTTCTAACAGCTTACAAAATAAATTGGCTAAAAAGTGAGAAAATTTGAAAATAACAGTTAAAATGTGAATAAAATGTTTCATTGAAACATTATTATGCCTGACCTAACAAAATTATGATTTAAAACTTAGAGATCAAATTTCAGTTACACAAAAACTTAGATGATTTTTATATTTTACTATTTTTCTTCCCTAAAACTTGAGATTGTGAGTCTCTCGTGGAATCGCTTCACACTGGTGTGACTTCAGTTATCTCTGAAACACTTATCCCCAACATCTAAGATGAGAGGGGGCTCAAACTCGTGGTGTAACCCAACTTCCCAAATTTTCGAAAGCATCAATTTGAAGAGCATCTCACAAGGAGAATGTTCTTTCCTCGGAAGAGTGAGCACAGCACTAAGGCTCTGCCTTCAGGTAACCATCCACCTCCACCATCAAGAAAGCCCAGGGACTCACCAACCCCTGCCTCTGAACCTGGCATCCTTATCACTCACCAGGGACTGTCTAGAACTCCTTAGGACCTTAGGCCAGTTCAGGGCAGTCATCATGGAAGCTCAGACTTCCAGGTCTCCACCGATCACCCATGAATAATCGCCTTAACGCTTTATGTAACTCTATTTTGGACCTTTCTTTCTCCATCTCTCTACAATCTCTGAAAAGGTGTACCTTCTGGAATTCAAGGGCATTGTCAGCAAAAGCCCTGTATCCTAATCCTATTCCCTGAATGCCCCCTTCTCCTTTCACTCTAGTGATATCCTGGCTTGGCACTTCAGATGCTGTTTCCCCTGAGGTCTCCTAACCCTGGCTGCTCTTCTTCCCAGGATCTTGTGTCTCCCTGGACCAGGAGGTGAGGTAGGGGTTTCCTAGCTTCTCATGAAGGTCCTCATAGAACTCACTCTCCTAAGTCCTCTGAAATATCACCATCATCATCATCATTATTTCATCAACTACTTTTATTGTTGCTATCACCTCTTTAACTCTTGGGTCATGGCCTTTCATTTTTGGATAATTCTAGCACCAGACCTACTGTCCATTTCTTGAAAATTACTTCTGCTTTACTTCTCAGTTATTTCCATCTCTATGGAGATGGTCTTTCCTGCACTCTGACCTCTCACTTCTTTGCACTCTTCTCTTCTATCAACCTTGCCCTCCCTCTCACTTCCAAGTCCACGTCTCAGAATTAGCTGTTGCCTGTAACCTGCAAAGCATTGCCTAATTGCCTCCCAACCACCTACTTTCCAGCTAACTTCCACTTGATTCTCGCTCCTAACAACGCTTCTACCCCAACAAGGCGTCTCACTCATTAATCCTACCATCTTTCCATCCCCATGAGGGTCAAGATTCTAGTTTCAATTTCAAGTCAAGCTCTTGGCAAAACTCTTCAGACCCCTCCCGTATCATTGAAACTGAAGGTGGGGAGAGAACCATGGAATCAGTCTTCCTGATCTCACTTTAAAACTAATGGCCATGGACCTATATGGTCTTTTAATGCTACTTAGAAATTACATTACACGTTTTGATTTTATTTGTTCTCCTCCTTCTTCTTCACAGTTGTTCAAATCTACGCGACTTTTTTCAAACCTCAATACCTTCTCACCCGTGTTCATGCTCAGCTGGTGACCTTGCTTCTTTCTTCACTGAGAAAATCAAAGCAATAAAAAAGAAATCCCATCGCTTCTCACCACCATGTCTAACTATCTACCAACATCTGGCTGCACACATTCCCTACGTGCCTCCAGAGGTAGATGGGACATTCCTGTTTCTTTCTAAAGATTATTTCTCCCCTACATATTAAACCTGAATCCTTTCTCAGATTCACTGTTCCAGCAATTTCATCTCTTTTTTTCCCCCATCTTCAAATTTTGTTTCTATTGAATCATTCTTATCAGTATAAAAATATGCTACTTATTTAGTTTTCTTCTTTATAAACAAAATATACCAAAATTTTTTTTTAATCCCATTCCTTGTCAGCTATCACTCTTTCACTGCTCCCCTTGCAGCAAATATTTTTTAAAAGTGTTCTATATTCTCTTTTTCCAATTTCCTTCTCCTAGACTCTTTAAACCCACCACTCAACAAAACTATTCTTACCAAGATCGTCAATAACATTAAAGCAGCTAAAATTAATGTCAAGTTCTTAGTTCCAATTTCTTTGGCCTAAAGACAGAAACAGGCACAGCTGATCACTTCTTCCTCTTGGATGTACTGTCTTCTCTGATGACACTTTCTTGGGGGGTTTTTTCCCCTGATTTCTCTTCCTCAGTTTATGTAATGGTTTCTTCTTTTATACTTAATATTGTAGTGCCCCAGAGCTTAGTTTTAATATCTCCTTTCTCTCTGTGTATATTCCTTCCATATTTCATCCAGTTCATGTGTTACAAATACTCTATGCTAGTGTCTCAAAGTTACACCTCTGCCTGGTGTATATGAGTTTGCAGAGAACGTAGCATCCTCTGCAAACTCATGTATCCAACCCAGTGCTTGACATATACACAGAGATATCTCAAACTCAGCATGACCCCAACTAAATTCCAGATCTCCTTTTAATTGTTCACCGCAGGCTTTCTCAGTTCAGTTGTTGGCAACTCCGTTCTTACCATTGTTTGCCTAACTTCTTAGAGCCATCTTTGATCCCCGTTTCTCCTGTGCAACCTTCAACCCATCAGAGGAGAACTTTTGAAAGACGTACAGAACAATTTGCAGAATTGATATAGAATCTGAGCAATCTCAACTGTATGGTTTGCGCCCTGTTGACACGAGCCACTCTCGCCGATTGTCCCGATCGCTGTAATCACCTTCTCACTGCTGCTCTTCTTCTGCCCACTGTCTATTCCTCACCGAGAACCACGGGAGCCTTTCAAAACCTGACCCTGGTCATGTCACTTCTCTGCTCAAAACTCTCCTAGGCCTCCCCCTTTGATTCAGGGGCAAACGTGAAGCCTTTGCAAGGCCTATTCAATCCTCCACAGTCTAGCCCCAAACTTCTGTGATCTCTTTCCTTCTCGGGACCCCCTCATTCTCTTTGGCCACACCCACTCCAGCTTTCTGGTCATTTTCCCCAAACACAAGGTTATTTTGCCCTTCGGGTGGGTTGCACTGGCTTGTCCCTCTGCCCGAAACCCCCTTTGCCGAGACGTCCTCACCGTCCATAGTTCGGTCAAATGTCACTTTATGCATGAGCTCCCCTAAGAGTTCTAGATAATACAATAACCTTGGCCTCCTCTCCCTTGGTCTTCCTGGTCCTCCTTACCCAACTCTACCTGATTATCATTCCACACACGGATCATGAAACAACACACGATATAACCTATATAGTTATAGTTTACGAGGCATATTTGTAATTGGTCGATGTCTCTCTGCTAGAATATTGCTTCAAACGGTAGGAATTTTTGCCCATTTTATTCACTGATAGAACCCAAGATCTGAAAAGTGCCTTTTACCTTATAATTCTCAGTAAATAGTTTGAATTCATATATCGCACATCATGGGTTGAGACAAAATTTAACATATTGAATCGCAGTGAAGAGAAAATGCCAATCTTAGTGTGCTTCCTTTTAGCAACGTGAGTGTCCATGAGGGACTAGAAGAGGGTTTTCTTTCTCATCACAGAAAAAGGTGTCATAATTCACTCTGATAGTATAGTCATGGCTAAAAAGCACCATATAATTTACATGTCCAGAAGGCAGTCTCTTTTCAGTTAAATTCATAAGAGTTAATTTTATACTAGTAAAAAGGAATGGGTACTCAACTCTTATGACACTGAATTGTCACAGAACCTCATCCTCACTTCGTGCATTTTTCAAAATTCTCCTCAGCTTAAGCAAACCGTTGCATAATAATTGTCTGCGTACTGCTGTACCTACGATCTTCAATCCAGTCCCATTTCATGACATGTTAAGTTATGTCATAGACAGTGTCTCAGAATTTTGCATTTTTGTTATCTACGTTTTAAAAAAACCAAGCTAACAAATGTATAATCAGATCAGAAAGCCCTTTCGAAAGCCATTGCTTTCTTTTGCAAGGAAAAGAATCTCCAGAAGACTTATTAAATTTGGAGGCCTAATTCATATGGAAATGCTATTTATTATTTCAAGGAAGTGATTTGCATCTCCCCAGATTGTAAACCCTTGCAAGTTGGAGCCGCACTTAAGAGATCCCGTCTCCCTGCCAAGGCTTCTTACTGCAGTGGTGCGTGCCCAGTGGGCAAAGGGGAAAAGTGTCGATGATGCTAACGTCATAAAGTAAAATGACATTGTCTTCAAGACATTATCGACAGTAACTGCACATTCTATTCTTATTAGTGCATTATATCTTGAAAAAGGATTTGTCTCAATAAGCCTGGAGCACTAATTTACTTGAATTGATTAAATATATCACAGTTTAAATGGCTTTCATCTGACCCATTTTATTTATGTATTTATTTATTTTTTAACATCTTTATTGGAGTATAATTGCTTTACAATGTTGTGTTAGTTTCTGACCCATTTTAAGTTCATTGCTTTATAATTTCTTTATGAGACAGGATAAATAGGAGTAGGCAAGAGAATTCTCTTCTGTTACATTGTGAGTTTTATGTGTTGAAGCATATTTTCCATGTGCCAAAGTCAGGTCTATTTTTCACATCTAAGGAATTATAAAGAAAAAAATAATTTGAACGTGGTAAATTAAATTTATCTACTGATTTTATTGGCATACACACACACACACAAAGTTGATGATGCTATTAATAACATTGCCTTTTTTCTTTTTTAATTTTTTAATTTTATTTTAATTTTTTATACAGCAGGTTCTTATTAGTCATCCATTTTATACACATCAGTGTATACATGTCAATCCCAATCTCCCAAGTCATCACACCACCATCCCCACCCCCTGCTGCTTTCCCCTCTTGGTGTCTATATGTTTGTTCTCTACATCTGTGTCTCAAATTCTGCCCTGCAAACTGGTTCATCTGTACTATTTTTCTAGGTTCCACATACATGCATTAATATACGATATTTGTTTTTCTCTTTCTGACTTACTTCACTCTGTATGACACTCTCTAGATCCATCCACGTCTCAGCAAATGATTCAATTTCGTTCCTTTTTATGGCTGAGTAATATTCCATTGTATATATGTGCCACATCTTCTTTATCCATTCATCTGTCGACGGGCATTTAGGTTGCTTCCATGACCTGGCTATTCTAAATACTGCTACAATGAACATTGGGGTGCATGTGTCTTTTTGAATTATGGTTTTCTCTGGGTATATGCCCAGTAGTGGGATTGCTGCATCATATGGCAATTCTATTTTTAGTTTTTTAACGAACCTCCATACTGTACTCCATAGTGGCTGTATCAATTTACATTCCCACCAACAGGGCAAGAGGGTTCCCTTTTCTCCACACCCTCTCCAGCATTTGTTGTTTGTAGAATTTCTGATGATGCTCATTCTACTAGTGTGAGGTGATACCTCATTGTAGTTTTGATTTGCATTTCTCTAATAATTAGTGGTGTTCAGCAGCTTTTCCTGTGCTTCTTGGCCATCTGTGTGTCTTCTTTGGAGAAATGTCTATTTAGGTTTTCTGCCCATTTTTGGATTGGGTTGTTTGTTTCTTTAATAATGAGCTGCATGAGCTGTTTATATATGTTAGAGATTAATCCTTTGTCCATTGTTTCATTTGCAAATATTTTCTCCCATTCCCAGGGTTGGTCTTTTTGTCTTGTTTATGGTTCCCTTTGCTGTGCAAAAGCTTTGAAGTTTCATTAGGTCCCATTTGATTACTTTTGTTTTTATTTCAATTACTCTAAGAGGTGGATCAAAAAAGATCTTGCAGTGATTTATGTCAAAGAGTGTTTTTCCTATGTTTTCCTCTAAGAGCTTTATAGTGTCTGGTCTTACATTTAGGTCTCTAATCCATCTTGAGTTTAGTTTTGTGTATGGTGTTAGGGAGTGTTCTAATTTCATTCTTTTACATGTAGCTGTCCAGTTTTCCCAGCACCACTTATTGAAGAGACTGTCTTTTCTCCGTTGTGTATCCTTGCCTCCATTGTCATACATTAGTTGACCATAGGTGTGTGGGTTTACCTCTGGGCTTTCTATCTTGTTCCATTGATCTATGTTTCTGTTTTTGTGCCAGTACCATATTGTCTTGATTACTGTAGCTTTGCAGTATAGTGTGATGGCAGGGAATCTGATTCCTCCAGCTCCGTTTTTTTTCCCTCAAGACCGCTTTGGCTATTCGGGTTCTTTTATGTCTCCATACAAATTTTAAGATTTTTTGTTCTAGTTCTGTAAAAAATGCCATTGCTAATTTGATAGGGATTGCATTGAATCTCTAGATTGCTTTGGGTAGTATAGTCATTTTCACAATATTGATTCTTCCAATCCAAGAACATGGTCTATCTCTCCATCTGTTGGTATCATCTTTAATTTCTTTCATCAGTGTCTTATAGTTTTCTGCATACAGGTCTTTTGTCTCCCTAGGTAGGTTTATTCCTAGGTATTTTATTCTTTTTGTTGCAGTGGTAAATGGGAGTGTTTCCTTAATTTCTCTTTCAGATTTCTCATCATTAGTGTATAGCAATGCAAGAGATTTCTGTGCATTAATTTTGTATCCTGCAAGTTTACCAAATTCATTGATTAGCTCTAATAGTTTTCAGGTAGCATTTTTAGGATTCTCTACATATAGTATTATGTCATCTGCAAACAGTGACTGTATTACTTCTTCTTATCCAATTTGTATTCCTTTTATTTCTTTTTCTTCTCTGATTGCTGTGGTGAGGACTTCCAAAACTATGTTGAATAATAGTGGTGAGAGTGGACATTCTTGTCTTGCTCCTGATCTGAGAGGAAATGCTTTCAGTTTTTCACCATTGGGAATGATGTTTGCTGTGGGTTTGTTGTAGATGGCCTTTATTATGTTGAGGTAGGTTCCCTCTATGCCCACTTTCTGGAGAGTTTTTATCATAAATGGGTGTTGAATTTTGTCAAAAGCTTTTTCTGAATCTATTGAGATGATCATTTGGTTTTTCTTCTTCAATTTGTTAATATGGTGTATCACATGGATTGGTTTGCATATATTGAAGAATCATTGCATCCCCGGGATAAATCCCACTTGATCATGGTATATGATCCTTTTAATGTGTTGTTGGATTCTGTTTGCTAGTATTTTGTTGAGGATTTTTGCATCTATATTCATCAGTGATATTGGGCTGTAATTTTCTTTTTTTGTAGTATCTTTGTCTGGTTTTGGTGTCAGGGTGATGGTGGTGTGATAGAATGAGTTTGGGAGTGTTCCTTCCTCTGAAATTTTTTGGAAGAGTTTGAGAAGGATGGGTGTCAGCTCTTCTTTAAATGTTTGATAGAATTCACCTGTGAAGCCATCTGGTCCTAGACTTTTGTTTGCTGGAAGTTTGAGTAGGATAGTTGTTAGCTCTTCTCTAAATGTTTGATAGAATTCACCTGTAAAGCCATCTGGTCCTGGACTTTTGTTTGTCGGAAGATTATTAATCACAGTTTCAATTTCATTACTTGTGATTGGTCTGTTCATATTTTCTGTTTCTTCCTGATTCAGTCTTGGAAGGTTATACCTTTCTAAGAATTTGTCCATTTCTTCCAGGTTGTCCATTTTATTGTCATAGAGTTGCTTGTAGTAGTCTCTTAGGATGTTTTGTATTTCTGCGGTGTCTGTTGTAACTTCTCCTATTTTCATTCCTAATTTTATTGATTTGAGTCCTCTCCCTCTTTTTCTTGATGAGTCTGGCTAATGGTTTATCAATTTTGTTTATCTTCTCAAAGAACCAGCTTTTAGTTTTATTGATCTTTGCTATTGTTTTCTTTGTTTCTATTTCATTTATTTCTGCTATGATCTTTATGATTTCTTTCCTTCTGCTAACTTTGAGTTTTGTTTGTTCTTCTTTCTCTAGTTCCTTTAGGTGTAAAGTTAGATTGTTTATTTGAGATTTTTCTTGTTTCTTGAGGTAGGCTTGTATAGCTATAAACTTCCCTCTTAGAACTGCTTTTGCTGCATCCTATAGGTTTTGGATTGTTGTGTTTTCATTGTCATTTGTCTCTAGGTATTTTTTGATTTCCTCTGATTTCTTCAGTGATCTCTTTGTTGTTTAGTACCGTATTGTTTAGCCTCCATGTGTTTGTGTTTTTTACGTTTTTTTCCCTGTAATTAATTTCTATTCGCATAAGGTTGTGGTCAGAAAAGATGCTTGATATGATTTCAATTTTCTTAAATTTACTGAAGCTTGATTTTTGACCCAAGATGTGATCTATCCTGGAGAATGTTCTGTGTGCACTTGAGAAGAACGTGTAATCTGCTGTTTGGGGATGGAATTTCCTGTAAATATCAATTAAATCTATCTGGTCTATTGTGTCATTTAAAGCTTGTGTTTTTGTATTAATTTTCTGTTTCTATGATGTGTCCATTGGTGTAAGTGAGGTGTTAAAGTCCCCCACTATCATTGTGTTTCTGTCAATTTCCTCTTTTATAGCTGTTAGCCATTGCCTTATGTATTGAGGTGCTTCTATGTTGGGTGTGTATATGTTTATAATTGTTATGTGTCCTTCCTTGTCTCTTGTAACATTGTTTATTTTAAAGTCTATTTTATCTGATATGAGTATTGCTACTCCAGCTTTCCTTTGATTTTCATTGGCTTGGAATATCTTTTTCCATCCCCTCACTTTCAGTCTGTATGTGTCTCTAGGTCTGAAGTGGGTCTCTTGTAGACAGCATATATATGGGTCTGGTTTTTATATCCATTCAGCAAGCCAGTGTCTTTTGGTTGGAGCATTTAATCCATTCACGTTTAAGGTAATTA
The DNA here is from genome assembly GCF_026419965.1 of Kogia breviceps. NCBI lineage: Eukaryota > Metazoa > Chordata > Mammalia > Artiodactyla > Physeteridae > Kogia > Kogia breviceps. The sequence goes on along the minus strand of NC_081324.1, from coordinate 5,462,027 downwards.
TCAATATGTATGTTCCTATGACCATTTTCTTAATTGTTTTGGGTTTGTTTTTGTAGGCCCTTTTCTTCTCTTGTGTTTCCCACTTAGAGAAGTTCCTTTGGCATTTGTTGTAGAGCTGGTTTGGTGGTGGTGAATCTTAGCTTTTGCTTGTCTTTAAAGCTTTTGATTTCTCCATCAAATCTGAATGAGATCTTTGCTGGGTAGAGTCATCTTGGTTGTAGTTTCTTCCCTTTCATCACTTTAAGTATATCATGCCACTCCCTTCTGGCTTGTAGAGTTTCTGCTGAGAAATCAGCTGTTAACCTTATGGGAGTTCCCTTGTATGTTATTTGTCATTTTTCCCTTGCTGCTTTCAGTAATTTTTCTTTGTCTTTAATTTTTGCCAATTTGATTATTATGTGTCTTGATGTGTTTCTCCTTGGGTTTATCCTGTATGGGACTCACTGTGCTTCCTGGTCTTGGCTGGCTATTTCCTTTCCCATGTTAGGGAAGTTTTCGACTATAATCTCTTCAAATATTTTCTCTGGTCCTTTCTCTCTCTCTCTTCTCCTTCTGGGACCCCTATAATGTTGTTGCGTTTAATGTGTCCCAGAGGTCTCTTAGGCTGTCTTCATTTCTTTTCATTCTTTTTTCTTTATTCTGTTCTGCAGCAGAGAATTCCACCATTCTGTCTTCCAGGTCACTTATCCGTTCTTCTGCCTCAGTTGTTCTGCTATTGATTCCTTCCAGTGTAGTTTTCATTTCAGTTATTTTATTGTTCATCTCTGGTTTTTTGTTCTTTAATTTTTCCAGGTCTTTGTTAAACATTTCTTGCATCTTCTTGATCTTTGCTTTCATTCTTCTTCTGAGATCTTGGATCATCCTCACTGTCATTATTCTGAATTCTTTTTCTGGAAGGTTGCCTATCTCCACTACATTTAGTTGTTTTTCTGGGGTTTTATCTTGTTCCTTCATCTGATACGTAGCCCTCTGCCTTTTCATCTTGTCTTTTTTTCTATGAATGTGGTTTTTGTTCCACAGGCTGCAGGTTTGTAATTCTTGCTTCTGCTGTCTGCCCTCTGGTGGATGAGGCTATCTAAGAGGCTTGTGTAAGTTTCCTGATGGGAGGGATTGGTGGTGGGTAGAGCTGGGTGTTGCTCTGGTTGGCACAGCTCAGTAAAACTTTAATCCACTTGACTGTTGATGGGTGGGGCTGGGTTCCCTCCCTGTTAGTTGTTTGGCCAGAGGCAACCCAACACTGGAGCCTACCTGGGCTCTTTGGTGGGGCCAATGACAGACTCTGGGAGGGCTCATGCCAAGGAGTACTTCCCAGAACTTCTGCTGTTAGTGTCCTTGTCCCCATGGTGAGCCACAGTCCCCCGCCCCCACCTCTGCAGGAGACCCTCCAACACTAGCAGGTAGGTCTGGTTCAGTCTCCCCTGGGGTCACTGCTCCTTCCCCTGGGTCCCGACGCGCACACTACTTTGTGTGTGCCCTCCAAGAGGGGAGTCTCCGTTTCCCCCAGTCCTGTTGAAGTCCTGCAGTCAAATCCCACTAGGCTTCAAAGTCTGATTCTCTAGGAATTCCTCCTCCCATTGCTGGACCCCCAGGTTGGGAAGCCTGACGTGGGGCTCAAAACCTTCACTCCAGTGGGTGGACTTCTGTGGTATAAGTGTTCTCCAGTCTGTGAGTCACCCACCCAGCACTTATGGGATTTGATTTTCCTGTGATTGCGCCCCTCGTCTGGTCTCATTGTGGCTTCTCCTTTGTCTTTGGATGTGGGGTGTCTTTTTTGGTTAGTTCCAGTGTCTTCCTGTCGGTGATTGTCTAGCAGCTAGTTGTGATTCTGGTGTTCTCACAAGAGGGAGTGAGAGCACGTCCTTCTAGTCCGCCATCTTGGTTCCTCTCCCACAAAAGTACTCTTAGCTCATTTTTATTTCTTTAAAAGGGAATTATTTTAAAGTCATCTAATCACCATCTCATTCTTTGACTATTTTAGCTTCCTCTCCATCCCCAATCCCAACACTATCCTTGGTGACATCAAAATCCAGATGGATGAGTCCACCGGCTCTCAGACCTCTGCTTCCTTGAATTTCTCCTGTCCAGCAAGCTTTTCCTCCCATCCACCTCTGTAATCCCTCATATCTTTTATAACTGCCTTTGTACAACAGTACTTTAAGAATATCTGCTTCATTGTATCTGCTGGATGTCTTCTTTTTATCTAATGTAAATAGCATAAATATTTCTAATTTCATTTATAAATCTACTCCATCTCTCTTAATTCTATGTTAATCTGTCCTTAGGTTGTCTTTTAAGACATATGTGGGTTAATCTTAACTATTATACACACAGCACACACTTCCCCTAATGGCCACCCCAAGAGGTCACCCTAACTCCCTTCTCTCTTCTCTGTAGGGGCTAAATATACTGTTTAAAAATGACAAAACTTCCTGACCCAGCTTTATTTTTTTAAATGTGTATTTAGTTCTTAGAATAACTTAGCTTTTCAGTATATTTATCATAGAGTTTTATTTAAGATCATTCAATGGAGGGTTAATAGGTGAAACAGAAACAATCATCATGTTTTAAGTGCAGAGTGAATTGTGTTTTTATTTCTAATTAAATAGGCCTAAAGTGTATTTCTAACAAATGTCCCTTGTTTTGTTGTCTGTTCTCAGTTTCTTATTTTGTTGATTTCTTGACATAATAATTGTTTAATATTTATATTTTTCCTAAATTCAACTTATTTCCCCAAATCGGAGTGTTAGATTATGAAAATGTCTGTTAGGAGTATATCTCTGCCCTCTGGCTCTCTTACAACTAATGACTATGGGAGTCCTGTCATAAGCCTTGACAAATTCAAATTCTAGCAACTCACTGTTTATTAATTAATTTATTTATTTATTTTAGTTTTTAATTTGTAAGTTAAAGGATGTCGAAGTCTATCACTTAATTTTTTTTAAAAAATAAAATTTCTCTACTCAATTTTTCCTGAGCATTTTTTCTTTGATATTTTTTTTTATTGTTGTTTTCTACACAATTATTTGGACATCTTTCCAGTAAAAAAAAATAATCTGGAACTTTAAATAGTAATGTATTTGTAAGAATGAAAGAAATGGTGGGAAAAATATGTAAACCATTGTAGTTTATTTTCCTTTGTCAATTAAAAATTCAGATTAAATATTATTTTTTAGGAATTGATCATTTTATGATTATAGTCATATAGTGTGCTTTCTCTATGATAAATTTAAAACAAGAGAGGAATCATGTTTTTAACGTATTAATATAATTGCTGTATTTGATTTTGTTGCACAAATATTTCTATTTTTTAACTCAAACACATTAATCAGGTTATCACAAAACAAAACCATTGATTGATATGATTGTCCTTGATTTAAATATCACTAATGTTTTTGTCAAATTTGCTTTTATTGTATATTGATTCTGACATTAGAGTCACATTTCAAATTGAATTTTTCTTTAAACATGCATTAATTATTGGTCTTTTTCTTCATTAAATAGCAAGACTTCAATTGTGACATTGAAGCACACAACCAAAAAAAAAAAAAGTCTTCTCCACTTGTTTGCAGAAGAACCCTCTTTGGCATATATTACATCAGGCGCTTATCCTTCCGTTCTTCAAATCCCATTCCTCTAACTGTCTTGCACATATTTGTGTCTTTCTCTTCTGGCTTCCACTAAAGTTTCACTGCCAAAGGAAGCACTTTAAATAACACAGCTGATTTGTGCATTGAGAGAGTGAGAATGTCTAATCATCCCCCCAAATTTATGTATTAGGGCCCCCCTCTAATTCAACATTTATTGTCTTTGTTATTTCATTATATATGATCTCCACACGAAAATTAAAATGACTCAGCTATCTGAGATAATTTTGTGTGGTTTAAACAGGACTCTTTCCATAACTAGCGGAGTTTCAGGAAAGCTTCTTAACCAGCAATGTAGACAAAGTTATGTTGGAGAGTTGAGACTTATTACCCGTGTGCTAAGCAGGACTTTTGTTAAGAATTTTTCCACAGATTTTGTAAATCCAGGCAGTCACTGTTTCCATCATTTCTGAGCTCACAGAAGTCTATGAGTGCTATGATTTTTCACCACAAATCCACTCCAGAAGAGGCTCCTAGTGAGATAGGGAAATATCACGTGGGACAATTATATATTATTAGTTAAGTGGATATTTACAAATGAAGAGCTGCCTGTGCTTTACCTTTAAGACTGTTGAAAGAGCAGAATGCAATGCCATTTAAGTTCTCATTACCGTAGTGATTTACATCCAACACTGTAGTAAAAATCCAAAACAAAAAAAATTGTACTAAATAAAAGAAAACAAACGTAAAGATCAGAAAAGAAGAAATGATATTTAAAATGTTCCAAAATGATATGATTATCTAAACAGAAGCCAAAAATAATCTTCAATTTTATCAGTTTGAGCGTAGTCATGTCCATATACAAATCGTCTTTCTATCCAACAGCTTTGAGCAAGTAGAAAATGTGACTTAAATTCATCAAGGAACATAAGTAAAATAAAGACTAAATCTAAGACAAGATAGACATGATTTTATGGAAATTATTTAAGCCTTTAATAAAAGATATAAAATGTTACCATCACAGAAAAAGATAGTGTAAAAACATCAATTTACTCAAATAAACTATAGAGCTACTGAAATCTCAATCATATTCCAGTAGGCTTCAGTAGGCTTTTCTTTTCCAGAGAATTTTATGAGATTGTTCTAAAATTTATTTGGAAAAATGAAAGACTAGGAATAGTCATGAAAATTCTGAAAAAGAACTAATCAAGTGAACTTACCCTACCATATCCCCAGACTTTTAGTGTGCCAATAGGAATTAAGTCTTTAGGGTAATTAAGATAGTACATATATGTGTAGGGACAGTCAAATAGATCAATACAACAGGACAGAGAGCCCAGAAATATGTGGAAATTAGGCATGTGATGTAAGATCAATTACAGAGCCATGGGTAAAGCATGGGCCATTTAATACATGGTGCTGGCACAACTGCTTGACCACAAGTTAAAAATGAGTTAACAAATTGGATTGCTTTATGTTATGCACAGAAATCAATTTCTGAAAGGTTGAGTATATAAATATAAAAGGCAAACTTTCAGTAATTTTAGAAATATATTTTTAAGACTTCAGAATTGTAAGACTTCTTTAAAATCATAAGCAAAAACATAAACTATAAGGAAGATATTTATAAGTTAGATTTCTGAAAAACTTACAACTTTTGTTCATCACCAGACATGATAAGTAAAATGAAAAATACTTCACAAAGTGAGAGGAAACATTTGTAATATAGCTGGTGAGATATCAGTATCCAGACCACACTGGTGATAGATAGATGATAGATAATATAGATAGATAGATAGATAGGTAGATAATAGATAGGTAGGTAGATAGAAGATAGGTAGATAGAAAAGATAATATAAGAGCATGACAAATGACTCTAGAATAAATTTAAAAACATGAACGGGTATTTCACAAAAAATACATGAATGGCAAATAACACTGTGAAATGTTGAATAATATCATTGGTAGTCAGGAAAATGTTATTAAACACAGCACTAGATTTCCAAAAATTAATGTCCAGCAATACCATTTGTTCTTGAGAATGATAAAAAAAACATAAACTCGATAAATCTAGTAATTTAAATCATTTAAAAAAACATGTTGTATTATCTAGCCAAGTTAAAGATCTCCATACTCTAAGATCCAACAATTTCACACACAGGAATATTCCCTTCAGAAACATGACTATGTTCCCCCAGGAGATAAGTATGTTTAAAACATTTATTCTAACAATGAAAGAAAGAGAGAAAGAAAAAGGAAGGAAGGTAAATTTAAGGGAATCAAAATTCTATTGACGAAAGATTAATGAATTATAATAGATTTATAGCAAAGCACTACATAACAATGCAAACAAACAGCAGCAACAAAATATAAAATCTTAAAAATGAAATTTTTAGCAGAAAAAGCAAGCTTCAGGCAAATACATACAACAGAACAATTTCATTTATATAGATAATATAGCTACGTATACATAAATAATATGACTACAGGACATTTGCACTTGTGATCAAGACATTAAATAAAACAAGAACATGTTTAGCGTGACGTTTCGGAGTAGTGATTCCTCTGGGAGTTAAGAGGCTTCACGTTGGAAACTCACTGTGTACTCTCCTGAGTTAGGTGGTGAGTCCCTGGTAAACATTTTTAATTATTCCTCAAATTGTGCAAATATATCATATATGCCCTATATCCAGAAAGAAAAGGTTGGGACTGGGGAGAAACAGTGCATTTTCATTGGGAAGAAGGACTTATTTAGAGCTCCTCTGGCAATGACATCATCATGCCTGAGAGAAAATGAATGAACCTTGGGCTAGAGTCTAAGGCTTGAGGAGGAAATGAGACAAGATGAGAGTTGAAACACAGGCAGGAGACACAAAACAAGGGGTCTGATGGCCATGCTGCCCATTTTCCTAAGATGGGGTTTCCCTCTCGAAGATGCAACCCTGGGTCTGTGTGAGGAAGGACTTGAAGAACACAGGGTGGAGCCAGTATGGTGTGCAGAGCAGAGGAGGGATGTTCAAGGCAATGGAAGCAGGGATGGGTAGCATCAGAAATGTGAGAGATCATAAACACCATCTGAAAGACTAGATGCAAGAACATCTTATTTGCAATGAGAACACCCATGCTTGGCTTCTATGTACCATTCCTCGTGAAACAGGAACTCCAAGAGAAATGACCGATTGCAAGTCACAGCCACAGAAGCAAGAGCAAAGACCAGCCAGGGACACCTCGTCGTGCCTGACATCAGAGAAGTGCTCCAACATTAAAGGGGCGCACACACCGAAAGTAAGATGGCTGGGGATCTGGGTAAGGCAGAGGAGCATGCAGCAAACCCAGGTCCCAACAGGAATAAGAAGAAAGCCACATAAAACAAGAAATCACCAGTTGAAAGGATTCAGAGGGTCACTGAAGCATAGAGAACAAGAGCAACCAATTTGCAGACATGTGACACGCACTTCAAGAATCCTTGGAGAGATCTGTACATGACCACTTTAACGGACTGATGAGGCTGAGTGAGCATCGTTAATAATGGGAGATCTGATATGATTCAAGCTCCTGATGGGATGCAGTAGGTCACACACAAAATCATCCATAAAATCCCCAATATTGTAATGGAAATATAATCAAGCCTCCATATTTCTTTCCAGTTTCTAGGAAATGCAGGGATGGAGAGTGGAATTAAACACCAGGAGGAATCAAACAAATCGGGAGTCAGAAAGAGCCTGCCTACAAGAAAACTAATTGTCCATGAGTCTTTTTTTTTTTTTTTTTTTTTTTTGGCAGTATGCGGGCCTCTCACTGTTGTGGCCTCTCCCGTTGCGGAGCACAGGCTCCGGACGCGCAGGCCCAGCGGCCACGGCTCATGGGACCCAGCCGCTCCGCGGCACGTGGGATCTTCCCGGACCGGGGCGCGAACCCGCGTCCCCTCCATCGGCAGGCGGACTCTCAACCGCTGCGCCACCAGGGGAGCGCATGTCCATGAGTCTTTAAAAAGTCATCGTCATAGACTTTTCTAGACTAAGAGATTAAAGAGTCATAATCAACTGCAAAGGTTGAAACTAGATTGTATCTTGAATTGGATTTTAAAAAGCATAAAAGGGACTTCGCTGGTGGTTCAGTGGCCCCCAATGTAAGGGGCCCAGGTTCGATCCCTGGTCAGGGAACTAGATCCCACATACATGCTGCAACTAATGAGCTCGCCTGCTGCAACTAAGGAACCCCATGTGGCGCAGCTAAGGAGCCTGCCTGCTGCAACTAATACCCAATACAACCAAATAAATAAGTTAATTAAAATATATTCTCACAAAATGTTTAAAAAGAATAAAATGGTTAAAATGGTAGATTTTAATAAATAAATTTTAAAAAATTATAAAATAAAAATATTCTTAGAATAATTTGGTAAATTTGAATGTGGGCTCCATACTAGATGACATTAAAATTATTTTTATTTTTTAAGTTTCATAAATGCACTGCTATTGATGGCCATTTTAAATAATTAAAAATCTGAGAATCTGTAATATTACAGCAAAATAAGAGATAAAATGGGAAGAAAAAAGTGAAGATCTTCTTTCAAGAAAACTGCTAATTAAGGTAGAAGGAATGGTGGAAACCCTGAGTTTTGCAACTGTGTGTTGCAAATAATTCCTTCAGGAAATATTAATTCCATCAGGTCATTAAAAGGTGGTAATTGGCCTTATTCTTCCCAAGATGAATGCCAGTGTATTTAGACGTGCAGCTGCATGATTTCTGCATTGTGTTTTCAAGTGTGCATCACCTGTGTGCTTTGCGTGTGTATGTGCATGACAGAGAGAGTACAAATATGGCCAGGTGTTGGCAATTTTCTTTTCTATATTTGGTAGTATTCTTCCAACATTTCTTTGAAAATTTTGTCTGTGTTGGAGAAATTGAGACTGAGGGAGCTTATGTCACTTGTCAAAATTCAAAAAACCCTCATCTATGTTGAAAAGGCTCTGTAAAACCAGGCTGATTAGAACATAGAGATAACACAGAGATAGTGCAATGTATTAACATCCAGCAGAGGGTCTCTGGTCCAGGAAGAAAATGAGCAGATTAGATGAATAGATGATAGATACAAGGATAGATAGATAGATAAATTTTCAAAATGTAAACCCACAACACATGGAAGGAATTAAGAAGGAATTTTCCTATTTATTTAAGCGCTTTATATTTAACACTAAGTAGTTCAATAACCATCCCCAAACTGTATTATCCTGTGACCCTAGGATATTCATAAAATATTGTGGATTAACTTAACGTTTTTAGTGAAATCAAAATATCTCACAATGGTTTAACCTATCAGAAAAGCATTTCACAAAGAATAGCTTTCAACAATAAATATTCACTTCTACACTAAACTAAGAATTTATAGGCTGTGAGTGGAAAGGTAATGATTTTTTCTAGACTTGTGGAGCTAATAAATGACTTGAGGTTTTTTTCCCTGAGAAGTGTGTTAGTTTAGGTAGATTATTTTTACAATTTCAAGGGAGTGTAGACATCACTGAATATCTTGGGGAACATTAATAAAATATGGTGACAACAGCTTTTAATACTGGAATCGCTATCACAGCAGGTCTGACTTCTGAGTAATTGGGAGATGCCAAGAAAATGATGTTAAACAGAGCTGAAAGCAGTGCAGATTTCCTATCATTCTGCACTCTTAGAAGACTAGAAACTGAGTCCGCAGCAGCAGTTTCCAAAACGCAGCAGGCAATACAGTGAATGTAAATGCTATTTTAGGCAAAGCCTAAATAAGTTCTGTTTTTTGTTGTTTGCGATATAAGTCCACACATTCTAAGCCTCTCCCCAGCACAAGCGAGCATGCTGACGCAGAAACAGTTAGGCATTTTCCCCAATTCCTGGTCTAGATGTCCTCCTTCCTCGTTCACATTCCACGTAAAGTTATTTTTTAAATGATTTAACTTTCTTGGGTACTTAATATTTATCTTGTTTTGATAATTACTGCAATCAAACTATTTGGTGCATACATATCTTCTTAAAAATATTAACAGAATCTATCTTGAATGAATCAGAAGTGAATTTAGCCATTTCTGTTACTTTTTATCAAATAATTCAAGAAGCTACTCAGGAATATATTTATTTAAATTCATAGCATTTTAAAGGAAGTTAGCGATCTGATTATTGCAGTTCATTAATACAACTCATTTTAAATGATATTTAATAGTAAGTTCATCTAATGCCTGAAGAGTGACGTAACAAATAGTTTTGCACTATTTTTCAGGAACGTGATCTTCCGGCTATAGCCCAGGCATTGGATTTTTGAGTGACTTGGCCACAATTTTAAATCACTTTGTCACTGTTAGTTTATCTATCTGTGATACAGATATTTGTTAAGCATCTCTGACACCACAGAGATGTGGGTAAACTTGAATTGTTTCTAATCGCATGAATTGCTGTAGATGTCTTACACGTTTCATGGAGTTCTTGCATTTCTCAGACTCCACATTTTGAAATCCTATCGAGTTGTTTCTTATGGACAAAACCTTGAATTTATAACTGTGTCTTCACTATGTTGTCCAGGAAATCCAGACACACTCAGCATTTCATGCAGTGACAGCTCTTCTGAAGGCCTGAGGGCTTCCTGGGTAGGAATCCATCATGCCTTTCCTCTCCACCTGGCCAACCCTCATCTCGCTGCCTCTGTGTCCTGCTCCAGCATTTGCTGCGATGGTGTGTGATTCTCCAGCCATTCAGAGGCCCCTGAAAAAGGTGATCCAGCCTCAGTCTTTGACAAACTCTCTGAAGAGAAGCAGGACTGACAGGTTTGCTCACCTTTCTTAACCCCACTGAAATGCTCTTCATGTATTTCTCCCAAAATCTTACTTAAAAATAAAAATGGTTTTAATCCCTTCAGATGGATTCGCCTAAAAAACAAACACTAAAAAAACAAAAGTGAAATCCATAGTGTTATTTTTTTTTTCCACTTTTCTGATTCCCCGTAGGTTTTTGTGAAGGTATTTGTGAATTCAAAGCCATTATTTTGTAGGGTCTGTAATACAGATTCTAATACAGGCCTAGATGCTTACGCTGGGTTTACATTCCAGCCCTGACACTTAGCAACTGTGTGTTTGGGGAAGGTCCTGTCTGTGGCTTGGGTTTTTCTTTTGTAAAATGTGAATAATAGAATAACATCTCACAGGGCTGCTGTAAGGATTAGGTTAGTTAACAGGACCAAAAGCACTTACAGAGGTATCTGGGACACATCAAACTTAACAGAAGTGCTAATTCAAGTTAGATGGGGTTATAAACTAGCCCTCGGATACATTAAACTTTGTGGTTGATGGCAAAGTTATTGAATATGGCGTGTCCCTTAAAGTATTGTTGCATTGCTTAGTCTCTCAGGGTTGTAAAGCACTGGTTTTGGTTTTTCTTTTTTCTTTCCAGTAGAAATTAAGGAGTGAATACTTTCCATTGATTTTTTTTTTTTTTTTTTTTTTTTTTTTTTTTTTTTTTTTTTTTTTTTTGCGGTACGCGGGCCTCTCACCGCTGTGGCCTCTCCCGTTGCGGAGCACAGGCTCCGGACGCGCAGGCTTAGCGGCCACGGCTCACGGGCCCAGCCGTTCCGCGGCACGTGGGATCCTCCCCGACCGGGGCACGAACCCGTGTCCCCCGCATCGGCAGGCGGATTCTCAACCACTGCGCCACCAGGGAAGCCCTCCCCTATTATTTCTAAGTTTGTTTGGTTTTTTTTCTTGAGTACTAAATATCTGTTTTCCATTTAATGATAAATGAATAAATTATGAATAAAGCATTTCCTGAGCATTAATCATACTAAAAATAGTGGCGGGCATCATAGATATTGTTGGGTTAGAACCTGATCAGAAACACTGACACATAAGATTTAGCTTCTTAAATATTTCCTTATATTGTCAAACAAAACTTTTAGAAATCAAATTTATACCCATCTAATCTTCAGATACTTCAGTGACAGAAATGATGCTGAAAAAAAAAAGGAACACTCTTATTTTAAGGCCTGATATTTTAGCAGTGAATCAATAAGCTATTACAGTGAATCTAAGTTATAAAAAAAATCACATAAATATACCAATAGACAACATATCGAGATATATGTCTCCAAGAAGGAAAACATAAGGAAGTGAGAAATTTGCACTGCAGTCTGATTACAGAAAAAAGCATAGCAGGGAATCTGTTTCCAAATCAAAACTATTTTGTATTTTTTTAGGTTGCCTGATTTTAAATCTCAGTATAGATTCTTAACTTGTTGGACCAAAGCAAACTATTCTTTTTCCTTATGCATATTAGGGAAACATAGTATCTTAAAGAAAGGGAAATTTTTCTGCAAGTCAAGTCTATGATGGATTCTTTTTATTTTAACATCTTTATTGGAGTATAATTGCTTTACAATGGTGTGTTAGTTTCTGCTTTACAACAAAGTGAATCAGTTATATGTATACATATATCGCCATATCTCCTCCCTCTTACATCTCCCTCCCACCCTCCCTATCCCACCCCTCTAGGTGGTCACAAAGCACCGAGCTGATCTCCCTGTGCTATGCGGCTGCTTCCCACTAGCTATCTATTTTACGTTTGGTAGTGTATATATGTCCATGCCACTCTCTCACTTTGTCCCAGCTTACCCTTCCCCCTCCCCGTGTCCTCAAGTCTGTTCTCTAGTAGGTCTGTGTCTTTATTCCTGTCTTACCCGTAGGTTCTTCATGACCTTTTTTTTTTCCTTCTTAGATTCCATGTATATGTGTTAGCATACAGTATTTGTTTTTCTCTTTCTGACTTACTTCATTCTGTATAACAGACTCTAGGTCCATCCACCTCACTACAAATAACTCCATTTCTTTTTATGGCTGAGTAATATTCCATTGTATATATGTGCCACATCTTTATCCATTCATCTGATGATGGACACAAATTGGAAAAGAAGAGGTAAAGCTGTCACTGTTTGCAGATGACATGATACTATACATAGAGAATCCTAAAGATGCTACCAGAAAACTTCTAGAGCTAATCAATGAATTTGGTAAAGTAGCAAGATACAAAATTAATGCACAGAAATCTCTGGCATTCCTATACACTAATGATGAAAAATCTGAAAGTGAAATTAAGAAAACACTCCCATTTACCATTGCAACAAAAAGAATAAAATATCTAGGAATAAACCTACCTAAGGAGACAAAAGACCTGTATGCAGAAAATTATAAGACACTGATGAAAGAAATTAAAGATGATACAAATAGATGGAGAGATATACCATGTTCTTGGATTGGAAGAATCAACATTGTGAAAATGACTCTACTACCCAAAGCAATCTACAGATTCAATGCAATCCCTATCAAACTACCACTGGCATTTTTCACAGAACTAGAACAAAAAATTTCACAATTTGTATGGAAACACAAAAGACCCTGAGAACAAAACCTTGAGAACGAAAAATGGAGCTGGAGGGATCAAGCTCCCTGACTTCAGACTATACTAGAAAACTACAGTAATCAAGACAGTATGGTACTGGCACAAAATCAGAAATATAGATCAATGGAACAGGATAGAAAGCTCAGAGATAAACCCACGCACGTATGGTCACCTTATCTTTGATAAAGGAGGCAAGAATATACAGTGGAAAAAAGACAGCCTCTTCAATAAGTGGTGCTGGGAAAACTGGACAGGTACATGTAAAAGTGGCTTTCTTTATACACGGCAGGTTAGGGGTGCAGGGACAGAGTGGAGGTCAGATAGGTCTTAACTCTTCCCTCGTCCTAAGTTTAGTTAGTTAAGTTAAGTTAGTTTCCCTAAGTGCCTTGCTAAGTCTAGGCACCAATTTAGGGTGGAAGGGAAATGTAATTGTTTCTTTCAACCGAACAATGCTCATCATTATATAAATTTCAGCCATTCTGGATTTCACACCAGGTTGAAAAGGCTTTTTTTAAAATCATGGTTGTATTCTGGTTTTTTTCTTTACTTTCAGCTAGGACAACATAGACTAATCATAGTGCTTCTCCTATAAAATTTTATTGAATGTAGTAAGAAATAGTCAACATATTTCAAAGTGTTAACTTTTTTTCCTAAATATCCTAAAGACTCAAACGTGTTATGCAAATCTATGACTCCCAAATAATTGCAAGTGACAGTTTAAACAGCTAGCAGTTTGGGGGAACTGTTTAACAACATTGCTGATGTCCCAGTTGAGGGTAGAGAAATAATATGCCCTATTACCTGCTTTTACTCAGACCGCATCACATAGCAGTGTCTCTTTTGACTTTTCCTTTTCATGTTCCAATGGTTATATTAGTCTGTAATCCTTGGACACCAAGTACAGAACTGAGCTCAACTTGGATTAAGCAAAACTGTTATTTTATTGGCACATGGAATCAGGAAGTCCCAGATTAGAATTAGCATCGACCTATGCAGGGATTCAAATGATCAAAATTCTGCGTCACTCCCTTAAAATCTCAGATCTGTATTCTTTTCTGTTGCCTTCATATGTGTATCTGCAATTTAATTGAATTTGTTTTATTTGAATCACCTCCCTAACTGCACATCATCAGTACCTTTCCCTCAAACCAAGTGGAGATGGGATCTTTCCCCGGAGGAAAAGTATCCACAAAAAAGTAACTAACATCCTCTCTGTTTCCTATCACAACTATTTTTTAAATTTTAGCAAAATATCTTAAAATTTAAAATGAGCACCCAAATCAATAATATTTACATCATGTGAATCCAGGTGGTGTAGTGGAGAAAAAAATCGTACATATGTCCAATAGGTCAAAAGAGATGATCACTAAAGAGTGTTTTATTTGTAGGGGCTTCCCTGGTGGCACAGTGGTTAAGAATCCACCTGCCAATGCAAGGGACAAGGGTTCGAGCCCTAGTCTGGGAAGATCCCACATGCCACGGAGCAACTAAGCCTGTGCTCCATGACTACTGAGCCTGTGCTCTAGAGCCCGCGAGCCACAACTACTGAGCCCATGTGCCACAACTACTGAAGCTCGTGCACCTAGAGCCCATGCTGTGCAATGAGAAGCCACCACAATGAGTAGCTGCGCACCACAATGAAGAGTAGCCCCCGCTCGCTGCAGCTAGAGAAAGCCCCCACGCAACAAGGAAGATCTGTTGCAGCCAAACATAAATAAATAAATTAATTAATTTTTAAAAAGAGTGTTTATAAATATCGAATCTCCATCAGTGGGAATTAGCAAATTAATAATTTTAATAAAACTGGAATAGTCAAAATATGGATACTAAGCAACATTTAAAAATATGTATTTATGTAATTAAATTAGGTACAATCATATGTAGAGCCAAAAAAGTAATTACACTACAATATCTAGAGGATGTTATTATGTATTTATGTACAGCAAATTATGTATTTCTGTTACATATATGTATTTTAAAAGCAAAGAAAATCAAAGGAGACACTAAAAAAAGGATAATATTGATTTGTCTAGGATATTTTATGGAGATTTTTGCCCTAGACGTGTTTCTGAAGTTTAAGCTGTTAAAACAATTATGTATCCTTATATAAGTTATGTGATTGAAATAAATATTTCATTAAAATTACAAAGTATATATTGCAGATAAGTGATTTTATTTCTGGAAAATCTAGAAAACTCTCTTAAAAATTATTTGTAACTGAGATATCAGTACAATGCTTGGTTACAAATTTAGTATTTGTAAAAACAATAACTTTCTCTACAAGAAGTATAAATAGAAACTTAGGAGATATTATAGCATGAAGCTCCAATTTATAGCAACATTCAGAAAGATGTAATACCTAGGAATAAAATGAAATGAAACATATAGATCTATAGAGTGAAAACTGCAAAATACTTTTTAGGAACCAGAAGAAAAGTTCAAAAAATTTGAAAAATATTCACAACATATATGATAAGGGATAAATCTATTTAATATCTAAAGAGAGTGCTTATAATTTGATATGTGAAAGACCCCAATGCATTGTTATAAAAATGACATTGACCCCCCAAGATCAAAAATAAGTGAAAATATGCACAATTATACTGATAAATGGAAATCCAAAGAATAGCATACCATTGTTCACCTACTGAGTTTTCATAGATCAACATTTTTAGAACCCTCAGAAGAGTACAAAGCTATGTGCCAATGCACTGTTGGTTCTTGGATGTGACCTGAAATAAATACAATTTCACTGAAGGAAATGTAGCATCTACCATAATTCCAAGACACATTCCAGGTAAACCAGGTGTTTATTTCTAGAAATCTGTTCTAAAAATATACTCATGCAATAGCACAAAAATACAAAGTATTTTTGCCCCATTGTTTGTGATAAAAAACAATCAGGAAACCCTCTGGACATCCATCCACATACCCTTGGGTGTGTTCACCGACACAGCAGTATTTAGAATAAAGTCAGACCACATGTGTACGAGGTCATGAGGTAGTGTGTGTGTTTGCGTGCGTGTGTGTCTGTGATCTGTGAAAGGCTGAATAAGAAATTCTAAAGAATGCCTCAGAATGGTGTCATTGGTGGGGCACTGAAATAGATTAGCCTGTGCCCTTGTATAACCATTTGTATAACCATTGTTGGAAAAGTCTGATTTTAAAATGCTCAACCAAGAGCATTTTAGTTTCCATACCCAGATTATTGTCAACGTTCAACTGTAAAATTTTAGGACTCCAAATATTCATTATCTGTAAATTAGAGTGTTCAAAATTATTTTCTAAAGAGAAATCTGGCCAGGCTTACAAATTTATTCCTATAGCTTAACTTTAATAAGAGCTTATTACTCTTGTAACCAGTTTCATTGTCAAATATGAAAAATCATGTTGGGTGCACATTAAGAACAGAGATTTGGAGCCAAAAAGACCTGATTTTAATTCTAACTCTGCATTTGCTAGATATGAAACCTATGTCAATGTAATACCTGTAAGAATCAGTCTTTTCACATGTAACTTAAAAACATAGAACTTAGCCTCATCAAGCTACTGCGAGTGAATCAATGACACAGTACACGCACAGCACTCATCATGGTATCCAACATCTCTAAGTATCCAACAAATGGTGTCATTATTATTATTATTTGTATTTTTCACACCTAGTTTTGAACTCAGACAGCTAAACCTCAAGAACTGGAAAATAGTAAACATCTTGTGCTCATTGGTGCCAATTAGCTTTCAATAACTCAGCTCAAAAAGCAATAATTGGAAGATTGCTTAAAATACTTTCTCTTGGGCTTCCCTGGTGGCGCAGTGGTTGAGAGTCCGCCTGCCGATGCAGGGGACACAGGTTCGTGCCCTGGTCCGGGAGGATCCCGCATGCCGCGGAGTGGCTGGGCCCGTGAGCCATGGCCGCTGAGCCTGCGTGTCCGGAGCCTGTGCTCTGCAAGGGGAGAGGCCACAACAGTGAGAGGCCCGCGTACCGAAAAAAAAAAAAAAAAAAAAAAACCTTTCTCTTATTTATTCTTTGAAATGTGCAATGGAGGTAATTCAAGGACCTTGACCAGAAAAGCAAAGAAAGTGACTGGGAAGTCCTGCTACATTCACTTTAACCGATGCAGTATATATTTTTTTTGATTAATATATTGAAATAAATTTTATTAGAAAAAATGTTCTTTTAGTAAAAATGCAAAAGTTAAAAAAAAGTTTTTAAAATTTCTCTCTTGATTAAATCAGAGAAGCAAAAGGATGGCTGCATAAACATTTGTATCCCTTGAACTTATTTCATAGACCTACATGGAGACAGGCTCTAAAAACCGATGTTTAATTTCACTAAACATTGTATAATTTATGAGGGTCCTTAAAAGAAATGCTGTCTTGTCTTATGATGGAAATAGGCTTCTATTAAGGGATGCTGTAAAATCAGATGTTTCCAAATCAGGAGTAACTACAGAACTCCTGAGTTATGGACACTGTGACCTGTGTAATGGACACCACTTCCTTCTCCATATTGGCTTCTAGAAAGCTGGAGGCCAGCTTTGTGGCCCACTCACAGCAAATGTGAAAGGTTCTTAAGAATTGATTTTTGTATTAGTCTCATTTGGGGATCCATTTCATGAGTCCCTGACATTACAGCCCTCTTCTCTTTCCCACCTACTTCTATTCTAGGACACCCTAATGCATTTTATGTATCTATTATTTCAACAAATATGTATTGATCTTCCACTGATGGGCCAAGAACTGGGGTGGACAGAAGTAGAGTGGATTACAAAGTACGTGACCTTGCCAGTAGCAAAGTTATATTCAATGCAGGCTTCCTTTAAAAGGCAATCTACTAATTAATTATCTAATGAAAAACAAGGGACAGGCTAGATAAACCCATATCCAGAATACGTGTCCACTCCAGTGAGGAAGAACCGCAGTGTCCCCGTGATGGAAAAGGTCTAACGTAATCAACCGGCCAACCAGTAGCCAGGTTCAGGGAGTGGAGCCTATCAGGCTCTCAGCCTAATGTCTTTGCTGGCAGACAGACACTCAGCGCTGGCAGTGGTCCCATTAACTTTGTGGATGGCAAACCCATAGGATGAAGTAAATGCTTCACATTCATTTCAAGCACGCTGCCAATTTTGTCTGTAAACCCACTGTAAATGCTCGCCTGTGGAAAGATGCTGACTCAGACATCAGACAGACCTGCCCACCAGACCCTTAGGTACCTGAGCCCACTGTCTCCCAGCCGCAAGGTTTCTGCTGAGAAATCCATTTACAGCCTTATGGGTGTTGCATTGTATGTGACCACATTTTTTCCTCTTGCTGTTTTAAGAATGTTCTCTTTGTCTTTGCTTTTAGACGGTTTTATTATGTGTTTGGCAAAAGATCTTTTTAAGTTGAACTTGTTTGGAGACCAGTTGAGCTTCATGAACTTGGATGTCCAGATCTCTCCCCAGATTTAGGAAGTTCTCAGGCATTATTTCTTTAAATAGTTTTTGCCACTTTCTCCCTCTCTTCTCCTTCTGGGACTCCAATAATACCCAGATTGTCTCTTTAAAGGGTGTCCCATGGTCTGCAGAGGCTTTCCTCAGTATTTTTCTTTCTTTTTTCTTTGCTCTCCTCTGACTTGGTAACTTCAGATGACCTGTCTCCTACCTCACAGGCTATTTTTTCTATGTTGATGTTCTCTAGTGCATTTTCACTTCATTCATGATATTCTTCAGCCTTAGAATTTCTACGATTTCATGATTTCTGTGTCTCTGTTAAACTTCTTGTTTTGTTCATGTGTTGTTGTCCCTATTTCACTGAATTGTCTTTCTGGGTTTTTTTTTTTGTAGCTCCCTGAGTTTCCCTAAAGCAACTACAGTTGGCCCTTGAACGACACAGGTTTGAGCTGAGCAGGTCCTCTCACATACATAAATACATATTTCAGTTCTACATGATCCACGGTTGGACAGCTCTGTGGACACAGAACTGCTGACTGTAAAATTATACACGGATTTTCTCCTGCTCAGAGGGTCTGTGCCCCTCACCCCTGCATTGTTCAAGGGTCGACTGTATTTTGAATTCTTCCTCAAGAAAATTGCAGATCTCCACGTTTAAGAGTTGGTTACTGGAAGATTATTATGTTCCTTTGGCGATGTCACGTTTCCTTGATGTTTCATATTCCTTGGAGTCTCGCGTTGCTATCTTTGCATTTGAAGAAGCCGTCACCTTCACCATTTTTGACTGACTGGGATAGAAATACCTTCTATCACCCCTTCTAGGGAGTTGGAGGCTTTCTCGTCCCGCTGATGGGTACACCTGCTCCACACTTCTTGTTCCCGCTTGGGGGCAAATCCTTACAATTGTGTGCCTTCCCTCGATTCTGCAAAGCTAGGTCAGGTGTTGGCTACCTCCCACATCCTTGCCCTAAGGCGGTGCTGAATGCTCAAATTCATGTACTTTTCCCCAGTCTTGCAGAGAATTGGGCCAGTTTTCTGCACATGCTCATTAGCCGTCTGCAAAGCCTCTTGCCACTGTCACCACGGTACGCAGGGCCACGGTCACAAGGTGAGAGTGAGGTGCACAGAGCATCGGGGGTGCCCATGGGCCAGTTGGGGGACCCACAGGCAACGTGTCCCAGCAGTTCATTGACAGGCTTCCTGATGGGGCTGCGGAGTGTTTAACAGGATCCTCTTTCCTTTGATGACCTACAAGAGCCCTGTGCTGCCTTGAGGGAGGCGTGAAGCCGGTAAAGTGCAGCTGTTCTCACCCTCTTCAGTACCCAATCTTGGACCTTTTCTGCTCTAGCTGCGTGCTAGCACTTCTCCACAGGACTCCCAGACTTGCAGAAAAGCTCTCTAGTCTGTGGCTGATTATCTAAATCAATATTCTTGGTGGGAGGAGATGACAGAAAACTATTGGGTTGGCCAAACAGTTCGTTAGGCGTTTTCCGTAAGACGTGGTGGAAAAACCCGAACGAACTTTTTGGCCAATCCACTATTACTCCACCATGTCGATGTCACTTCTATCTGTATTTTCTAATAAAGCAAACAGAAAGTTATTATCTGTGATACAAATCACACAATGCTTATATTCTTTTCATAATCTGCTCTTTGATTTGGTTCTCACTAATCACAAACGGCACAGACTGTTAACATCTGTTAAAAGCAAGATTTTAAGGTATAATTTCATTTTATGTAATCTTGAAAAAAGAAGTGTTAAAATTTCATGTATATGTCACACAAAAATAACAATAGCCTTGACCTTTTCTTTTTAATGCACCACAAAGCTTTCCACATATTCTATATGGCAGGATCCTATTTAGCAATGAATTAACCAGAATCATCTACCAGTGTCACTGTCACATAACTCTCATTCTAAACTCTTATTGGCCTTAGTTTGCAAACTAATAAAGATTATAAATGGGCTCAGAAACTTACTGGGCCGACTATAGGAAATATATAAACCTGTGCTTTTATCAGCCAATGTTTAGCCTACTTGCCAATTTTGTCAAAAATGATCACTGTAAAATCAAAGATTTGTACCTCACTCTTAATGCATTTTGTAAACTGTTGAGAAAAATTCCATCTGTTTTTCGGCCTCATTTAAAAAATGTCTCTGAATATTGAAAATCAAATAACCCTGTGTTTAACAAGCATGCGAGTTGCAATTTTAAAGAATCTTGCTTTCACATAAGCCACTGCGTGAAGACTGCTCAAGAAGGTACCCGACACAGATCTGTTTCTCAAAAAACAATCAGAAAATGAACAGTTTCTGCAAAAATCTAAATACATTACTTCTGGAACAGAACACATTGGGATAAATTCCTCATATCAATTTTCTCACTGCTTGAATGTCATATAACCACAGGGGGGAATAGTCACGTCAGTAAACATTTCCTAATGAGAACAGAATAATACGATTAGAACATTTCAAAGAGAAAAGATTTTAAAATACTACTCTCAGTAACACACTTGAAGCCTGATTATTACAAATATATCTTCAAAAGTACTAATTTTTAATTTACCAGAGGATAATAGGTGATGAGGTAAAATTTTGTAAATAAGTTAAAATTAGTATTAAACATCAACAAAATGTGACTGATTAGCTAATGTTCTTCATCTTATTAAAAATTAAATGTGGCATTAATTGATCACTAACTAAATCATTTTGCACCAACATTTTGTTTGGGAAATCTGCATTTCCAACAGCAAGAACAGACTTCCCTCTGTAACCTGAAGTGCTTGGTACCAGACTGAAAAGATTTTCATTTACACAGAATTTTAATTCAAATGCCAATGCTCAATTTCTCTAATTTGCCAATAAATATGCATAGAATATGGCCTAAATTGTCCATTGGATTTCACTATTATAAACATTTCTTGTTAAAGCCTCAAACTTTTAGAGCTAGGATATTTGTCTGTTTATTTCACTGATGTATATATGTTCTTTGTAGAGAACTTGGCTCAAAGTAGGTACTTAATAAATACATGCTGAGTGAATGAATTGAACAACCAGAGACAGAGAATCATAACTAGCAAGGCATTTATTCTATGCCTGGAGGAGTCTTTGGTGGGCAGAATTCTGAGATGACTTTCAAGATTCCATGGTATACATGGCTATAAAATCCCATCTCCCTGAGTGTGGGTAAAACCTGTGAATATGATGCAATATTCACTCCCATAATAATGTTACACTGTACAAGACTCTGTCTCAGCAGACTAAGGGGTGGTGTTTTTCTGAGGGCCTTGAAGAACTAAGGTGCCATTTTGTGAGGGGACCTCATGAGGGGGACCCGAATGCAGCCTCTAGAAACTGATAGTGTCGCCAGCTGGCAGCCAGCAAGAACACAGGACATCAGTCCAACAACCACAAGGAAGTGAATTCTGCTGACAACCTGAGGGGGCTTGGTTGCAGATTTTTCTCTAATTTGAGCCTCCAGAAAAGTACACCTTTGGTCAATACCTTCATTTAAGACTTAAGAGCCCCTCACCCATGGAACCTATAAGATGATACATTTGTGTTGTTTTAGGCCACTGTTTGTTACCCATCAATAGAAAAGGAAAATACAGTGTTGATATTTATAGAGGGGAAGAAAAATTCTCTCTTGATAGTGCCGTAATAGTGTCAATATCCTGCAAAAGTGAATCTGAATCAATATATTGACCAGAAAACAAATGGGCTGAGGTCACAGGAACATGTGGATAGAACACATACAAGCAGGAAATGCTAAACAAGTGAGCACACATGCCAGGAACACAGATGAAGAGTATGTAAGTGTCCTCCGAAATCCTGGAGATCAATCTTCTCGTTTCACAGCCACAGGAGGGAATAGTTCACGCTGTGGTAACCAGGGTGGCACATCGACCTGGAGCAATGTGATGGTGTCTAAATGCCACCCTAGCCCCAGCTTCGACTCCGCTTCTGCTGCCTGTAAAGGACTGAAGAAGAATTTCTGTCCCACTATATTTATTATTTACTCTCATGCCTTTTCCTTCAAGTTTGAATAATGAAAACAAACAAAACAAACAAAATAAAGAGTTCTACACTATGAACCAAGGGGTCTCTCTATTTTCCACTGATTTCAATTCTCATAAAAAATGCTACTCAATCTGCTGCTTAATATCAAAAGATCGCTTTGATATAAATTAGCTAATATGTAAGATCCATGCAGAAAAAGTATAATAAAAGTGAAATCGTTTATCCTCTGGAAATTCCATCTAAGGATATTGTTTTGGCTTTTTTAAAAAACAATATGGGCCTAAAACGTCAAGTGACTTTTTGAAAACATCATGGAAGCAATTAATGCAGATAATTTGGGCATAGGTCTCATTTTCCACC
Organism: Kogia breviceps; assembly: GCF_026419965.1. Lineage (NCBI taxonomy): Eukaryota > Metazoa > Chordata > Mammalia > Artiodactyla > Physeteridae > Kogia > Kogia breviceps. Next base: position 5,439,210 of record NC_081324.1, on the reverse strand, counting down.
AATCCCAATAGGTCAGATCTAAGTGGGAATTTCCTATTCATTTCAAAGAAAAACACCGACCGTGATCATTTCTATGTGGCTTTAAATAAGACATGCACGTTATCATTAAGAGTCTGAAATCAAAAGGATAAGATCTAAAGTCATGTTGGAGCTGGGTTGCGAATAATGGAACATATAAGCATGCTGAATATTTTTAAATTGCTATCAGCAAACAGGAAATCAAACTTTATCCAATAAAGAGTAATCATTTTATTTTTTATGATGAAGGAAAGAATCTCCAAAACACCCCTTCACAACCAGCATCTTGCCTGACTTCCTGACAAAGACACGAATTACATGTCTTACCGATAGTAGGAAATTTGAATGATTGAAGTCCTGATGTAGTTTTAGAAATAAAAATGTCCCTCAAATAAAATTTCACAGCTTCATAATATTTGTATGTCCTTGGGAAAAAAATGTTCTAGACAGAACTAATAAAAGTACTGAAAATAAACTATCGAAAGGACAAAAATCACAGAGAATCAGCAAAATATTTTTGCTGCATGGGCTCCGTGTAATGTATATTTGTCCTTGACTACACTGGCAAAACTACTGCATAAAAAATAGTTAGGAACTTCAAAGGGGAAAAGTATCTACTAAGAGTACTTACTAGAAAATAGGGATGGGGATTCCATACAATTAAGAAATAGATCTTCCTCAACATGATGGGGTTACATCCCGATGAACCCAAAGTAGGTTGAAAATACTGTAAGTCAAAAATGCATTTATTACACCTAACCTACCAAACATCTTAGCTTAGCCTAGCTCACCTTAAACGCTCTCAGAACACTTACATTAGGCTGCATCAGGCTGTGGTTGGTTGAAATCACCTGACACAAAGTCATTTTTATAATAAAGTGTTGACGATGTCGTGTAATTTATTGTGTACTTTACTGAAAATGAAACACAGAATGGCTGTTATTTGGGTACAGGATGGCTGTCAATGTATCAGTTGTTTATCCTGATGACCAGCCTCGTGGCTGACATGGGCTGCAGCTGGATGCCCCGCCCAGCATCACGGGAGAAGCTCACAGCATATTGTCAGCCTAGGAAAAGATCAGAACTCAAAATTAGAAGTATAGTTTCCACTAAATGTGTATCCTTTTGCCCCAACGTAAAGTTCAAAAATCCCAAATTGAATCATATGTCGGGGACCATCTCCAGATCGCTGCTGCTATTTAGGAAATGGGATAAAACCATGTGACTGTAACTATGCAGAGGTGCAGACCCTCCAGCCCAAGGTGCCCGACTATGGATGGGAAATCTTCGGTATTTGACTGTAGTAAGTTCCCGTGGAACTTTGATCCTGAGAGCGCCATGTGCTGGGAACACAACATGGCAGAAGCAGTGATAGGCGAGTGAACTCTTTTCCTTTCACCAATAGATGAGAGTGGTCATTGCTCATTGAGTTAAAAAACTCAAGTTCTAAAAGCATGTTCACTAATATTTTACCCAAACCTGAAAGAAAGAAAGAAATGCAGTGTTACTAAATTCGAATAGTTTTTATTTTTTTTTATGTTTTTAGACCCCTTTACTGAGGTAGGAGTGACAAATAAAAATTGTTGAAGGTGTACAGCATGATCTTTTGATACATGTAAACACTGTGAAATAATTGCCACAGTCAAGTTAAGGAATGTATCTATCACGTCACTGAGTCATCTTAACTAGCATCTTTGGCACCAGTCTCCTCCTCAGCATGCTCCAATTTTCTCAGTTCTGTTGCCAGAGTCACTTCCAAACCGCAGGTTGTATTTTGTTCTTATTAAATACAGTAATGAAAAATTTAGATTGTAACATCAAAATATCAGTTCTAACCTGTACCTTGAGTTATTAATTTTCTAAGTCTGTTTCCCTGTTGTTTTAATGTGCTTAGTACAGTAATTGAAATCTTATGAGTTAACAATATTAACTATTATAAGTATTAGTGTTAAAAAACAGGTATCTGAACAATGGACCAAACAGCTGATGGTGGTGTTTTGAAAGCAAGGAATTCTCATTAAAAAACTCCCTGGTAATTTATCCTTCAGTATCAGGAAAGTTAAATAAATTTGTCAACTCCTAAGGCATCTTATAATGATATATGGATGAAAAACAGTCTTGCTTAATTTAAAAACATACACTTTACCTTCTTGCCCAGAGGCCTTTACTTCATATCACCCTTCCTGTGGAATTACCCACATTTTGACCACTGTAAATTCATTTCATCTTTCTAAATTCAAAATAAATGCCACATCTCTCATGAAGCTGCCAAAAGTCTCTGCTTGGCTGCTCAAGGTAAAACCCAGCATTCATGTTTGAGTATCCCTTCCTGTCACTCCCCACAAGCCCATCAGCAAGTCCTGTAGATATTTTACCTCCAAAATATGTCTTCAGCTCTCTGAAGTCCATTTACTCCTTCCATCTCTATTACCACCCAGGTTCAATTCATGATCATCTTTCTCTTCTATACTAAAAGCATTCACTTTTGAGACTGCTATCTGACACATACTCTAGTCCATTCTCTGTGCAACAACCTACCTGACGTTTGGGGTTTTTTTTTTTAACATCTTTATTGGAGTATAATTGCTTTACAATGGTGTGTTAGTTTCTGCTTTATAACAAAGTGAATCAGTCATACATATGTTCCCATATCTCTTCACTCTTGTGTCTCCCTCCCTCCCTCCCACCCTCTCCCACCCCTCTAAGTGGTCACAAACCACTGAGACGATCTCCCTGTGCTATGTGGCTGCTTCCCACTAGATATCTATTTTACGTTTGGTAGTGTATATATGTCCATGCCACTCTCTCACTTTGTCCCAGCTTACCCTTCCCCCTCCCCGTGTCCTCAAGTCCATTCTCTAGTAAGTCTGTGTCTTTATTCCCGTCTTACCCCTAGGTTCTTCATTACCTTTTTTTTTTCCCCTTAGATTCCATATATATGTGTTAGCATACGGTATTTGTTTTTCTCTTTCTGACTTACTTCACTCTGTATGACATACTCTAGGTCCATCCACCTCACTACAAATAATTCAATTTCGTTTCTTTTTATGGCTGAATAATAGTCCATTGTATATATGTGCCACATCTTCTTTATCCATTCATCTGTTCATGGACACTTAGGTTGCTTCCATGTCCTGGCTACTGTAAATAGAGCTGCAATGAACATTTTGATACATGACTCTTTTTGAATTATGGTTTTCTCAGGGTATATGCTCAGGAGTGGGATTGCTGGGTCATATGGTAGTTCTATTTTTAGTTTTTTAAGGAACCTCCATACTGTTCTCCATAGTGGCTGTATCAATTTACATTCCCACCAGCAGTGCAAGGGGGTTCCCTTTTCTCCACACCCTCTCCAGCATTTATTGTTTCTAGATTTTTTGATGATGGCCATTCTGACAGGTGTGAGATGATACCTCATTGTAGTTTGGATTTGCATTTCTCTAATGATTAATGATGTTGAGCATTCTTTCGTGTGTTTGTTGGTAATCTTTATATCTTCTTTGGAGAAATGTCTATTTAGGTCTTCTGCCCATTTTTGGATTGGGTTGTTTGTTTTTGTCCTATTGAGCTGCGTGAGCTGCTTCTAAATTTTGGAGATTAATCCTTTGTCAGTTGCTTCATTTGCAAATATTTTCTCCCATTCTGAGGGTTGTCTTTTGGTCTTGTTAATGGTTTCCTTTGCTGTGCAAAAGCTTTTAAGTTTCATTAGGTCCCATTTGTTTATTTTTTTTTAAATTTCCATTTCTCTAGGAGGTGAGTGAAAAAGGATCTTGCTGTGATTTATGTCATAGAGTGTTCTGCCTATGTTTTCCTCTAAGAGTTTGATAGTTTCTGGCCTTACATTTAGATTTTTAATCCATTTTGAGCTTATTTTTGTGTATGGTATTACGGAGTGTTCTAGTCTCATACTTTTACATGTAGCTGTCCAGTTATCCCAGCACCACTTATTGAAGAGGCTGTCTTTTCTCCATTGTATATTCTTGCCTTCTTTATCAAAGATAAGATGACCATATGTGCGTGGATATATCTCTGGGCTTTCTATCCTGTTCCATTGATCTATATTTCTGTTTTTGTGCCAGTAAAAACTATCTTGATTACTGTAGCTTTGTAGTATAGTCTGAAGTCAGGGAGCCTGATTCCTCCAGCTCCATTTTTCATTCTCAGGATTGCTTTGACTATTTGGGGTCTTTTGTGTTTCCATACAAATTGTGAAATTTTTTGTTCTAGTTCTGTGAAAAATGCCAGTGGTAGTTTGATAGGGATTGCATTGAATCTGTAGATTGCTTTGGGTAGTAGAGCCATTTTCACAATGTTGATTCTTCCAATCCAAGAACATGGTATATCTCTCCATCTATTTGTATCATCTTTAATTTCCTTCATCAGTGTCTTATAATTTTCTGCATACAGGTCTTTTGTCTCCTTAGGTAGGTTTATTCCTAGATATTTTATTCTTTTTGTTGCAGTGGTAAATGGGAGTGTTTTCTTAATTTCACTTTCAGATTTTTCATCATTAGTGTATAGGAATGCCAGAGATTTCTGTGCATTAATTTTGTATCCTGCAAGTTTACCAAATTCATTGATTAGCTCTGGTAGTTTTCTGGTAGCATCTTTAGGATTCCTTATGTATAGTATCATGTCATCTGCAAACAGTGACAGCTTTACTTCTTCTTTTCCAATTTGGATTCCTTTTATTTCTTTTTCTTCTCTGATTGCTGTGGCTAAAACTTCCAAAACTATGTTGAATAAGAGTGGTGAGAGTGGGCAACCTTGTCTTGTTCCTGATCTTAGTGGAAATGGTTTCAGTTTTTCACCATTGAGGACAATGTTGGCTGTGGGTTTTTCATATATGGCCTTTATTATGTTGAGGAAAGTTCCCTCTATGCCTACTTTCTGCAGGGTTTTTATCATAAATGGGTGTTGAATTTTTTTTGAAAGCTTTCTCTGCATCTATTGAGATGATCATACGGTTTTTCTCCTTCAATTTGTTAATATGGTGTATCATGTTGATTGATTTGCGTATATTGAAGAATCCTTGCATTCCTGGAATAAACCCCACTTGATCCTGGTGTATGATCCTTTTAATGTACTGTTGGATTCTGTTTGCTAGTATTTTGTTGAGGATTTTTGCATCTATGTTCATCAATGATATGGGCCTGCAGTTTTCTTTCTTTGCCACATCTTTGTCTGGTTTTGGTATCAGGGTGATGGTGGCCTCGTAGAATGAGTTTGGGAGTGTTCCTCCCTCTGCTATATTTTGGAAGAGTTTGAGAAGGATAGGTGTTAGCTCTTCTCTAAATGTTTGATAGAATTTGCCTGTGAAGCTATCTGGTCCTGGGCTTTTGTTTGTTGGAAGATTTTTAATCACAGTCTCTCTAATAGTTTTTAAAGCAAAATAAATGCTTTCATGGCTAATGGAAGAAAAATAGAAAACTGAGACCAACGGTGCTATATTTGTGAATTTTCGCACATGTAATTTTGTATATTTGTGTATATGCATGTGTGTGTGCTCATGTGAGTCAAAATTCATAAAATTTGAAAATAATTTTTTCGTACCTAATCAACACTTTCTGAGATGAGAATAAGTATTGTTATACCAAGAATTAGATCAACTTCCAAACCATGAGGTGATGGACAGAGAAATTATAGAGAATTTTAATGAGAAGAGAGAGAAAAATTCATCCTATTTTGAAGGTCCTGCTTTAATGCCTTTCTCCTGCTAATATTTTACAAGTGTCCTCAGTCTAAGGCATCATAGCTTTTTATGACAAAGCCCACGATTGATAATCATTAATGAAGCACTAATCATCAGTACATCATCATGTATCACATGTAGTTACTTGGTGATAAAGAGAGGATAGATGTACAGTCCCTGTGCATACATAGTTGAGGAGACATGGTATTTATGAATAAATAAGTAAATAAATAAATATATTAATTGAACACTTTCTATTGATGGATGTAAAGGGAGCCATCATGGGACATGCCTTTCAGCTGGAAGATTTAATTTATTTCCATTGCAAATGTGGGATTATTTCTTAACATTTTATAAACCCATGAGAGCTTCTCAGCTGGAGCTGGTTAGCAGGATCTAAAAAGGAAGGACTTTTATTAAACCAAATCACTTAATTACGTCTCTGAACCTGGGGTCATTATAAGCTAGACAGACAGCAAATTTAATGAGAAAAAGAGCAAACATGTTTAGACTACGCATTCAGGTCAGTTTGACAGGTAAAGTTATTCATTTTCATAAAGACAGAGAATTAATAGCATAGGAAGAAAGTATGACAACTCTCCAGCTTTCCTTGAGTAGAGTGTTAGAAATATAAAGTTATTATTAGAAATAAAAATATGACTTCATTATTATATACAGAATAACTTATTTGGAAAATGGTGCATTCTCAGAATATTTGACAGACCCTGTACATATGTACATGTTAAAATACTTTCTAATAATTATCTCTGGTTCACTATCTAAATACATATATACATATAGGTAAAAAGAAAAATATTATTTGCAATTTAGTTTACTCTAATTTGAATGCCCATTCTGTAGTCATAGGTATTATACATCTGGCATATATATTTATATGCCAAAAAGTGGGCTAGCATCAGGATACACCTCCTACATTTATTTTATTTTATTTTATTTTATTTTATTTTATTTTATTTTTTAACATATTTATTAGAGTATAATTGCTTTACAATGGTGTGTTAGTTTCCGTTGTATAACGAAGTGAATCAGCTATATGTATACATATATCCCCATATCTCCTCCCTCTTGTGAGGGAGAATTCACCTGTGAAGCCAGCTGGTCCTGGGCTTTTGTTTGTTGGAAGGTTTTTAATCACAGTTTCAATTTCAGTGCTTGTGATTGGTCTGTTTATATTTTCTATTTCTTCCTGGTTCATTCTCAGAAGGTTGTGCTTTTCTAAGAATTTGTTCATTTCTTCCAAGTTGTCCATTTTTTTTGGCATATAGTTGCTTGTAGTAATCTCTCATGATTCTTTGTATTTCTGCAGCATCAGTTGTTACTTCTCCTTTTTCATTTCTAATTCTATTGATTTGAGTCTTCTCCCTTTTTTTCTTGACGAGTCTGGCTAATGGTTTATGAATTTTGTTTATCTTCTCAGAGAACCAGCTTTTAGTTTTATAGATCTTTGCTATTGTTTCCTTCATTTCTTTTTAATTTATTTCTGATCTGATATTTATGATTTCTTTTCTTACGCTAACTGTGTGATTTTTTTCTTCTTCTTTCTCTAATTGCTTTAGGTGTAGATTATGTTGTTTATTTGAGGTGTTTATTGTTTCTTGAAGTAGGATTGTATTGCTAAAAACTTCCCTCTTAAACTGCTTTTGCTGCATCTGATAGGTCATTGTATTTTCGTTTACATTTGTTTCAAGGTATTTTTTGATTTCCCCTTTGCTTTCTTCAGTGATCTCTTGGTTATTTAGTAGTGTATTGTTCAGCCTCCATGGGTTTGTATTTTTTACAGATTTTTTTTCCTGTAATTCATATCTAGTCTCATAGTGTTGTGATTGGAAAAGGTATTTGATAAGATTTCAATTTTCGTAAATTTACCAAGGCTTGATTTGTGACCCAAGATATGATCTATCCTGGAGAATATTCAATGAGCACTTGAGAAGGAAATGTATTCTGTTGTTTTTGGATGGAATGTCCTATAAATATCAGTTAAGTCCATCTTGTCTAATGTGTTTAATTAAAAGCTTGTGTTTCCTTATGTATGTTCATTTTGGATGATCTGTCCATTGGTGAAAGTGGGGTGTTAAACTACTGTACTATTATTTTGTTACTGTCGATTTCCCCTTTTACGGCTGTTAGCATTTGCCTCATGTATTGAGGTGCTCCTATGTTGGGTGCATAAAAATTTACAATTTTTATATCTTATTCTTGGATTAATCCCTTGATCATTATGTAGTGTCCTTCTTTGCCTCTTATAACAGTCTTTATTTTAAAGTCTATTTTGTCTGATATGAGAATCGATACTCTGGCTTTCTTTTGATTTCCATTTTCATGGAATATCTTTTTCCATCCCCTTACTTTCATTCTGTATGCATCCCTAGGTCTGAAATGGGTATCTTATAGACAGCATATATACAGCTCTTGTTTTTGTATCCATTTGGCCAGTCTATGTCTTTTGGTTGGAGCATTTAATCCACTTACATTTAAGGTAATTATCAATATATATATGCGCCTATTACCATTTTCTTAATTGTTTTGGGTTTGTTTTTGCAGGTCTTTTCCTTCTCCTGTGTTTCCTGCCTAGAGAAATTCCTTTAGCATTTGTTGTAAAGCTGGTTTGGTGGTGCTGAATTCTCTTAGCTTTTGCTTGTCTGTAAAGGTTTTAATTTCTTCCTTGAATCTGAATGATATCCTTGCTGGGTAGAGTAATCTTGGTTGTAGCTTTTCCCCTTTCATCGCTTTAAATATGTCCTGCCACTCCCTTCTGGCTTGCAGAATTTCTGCTGAAAGGTCAGGTGTTAACCTTATGGGGATTACCTTGTATGTTATTTGTTCCTTTTCCCTTGCTGCTTTTAATATTTTTTCTTTGTATTTAATTTTTGATAGTTTGATTAATATGTGTCTTGGCATGTTTCTCCTTGGGTTTATCCTGTATGGGACTCTGTGCTTCCTGGACTTGATTGAGTATTTCCTTTCCCATATTAGGGACGTTTTCAACTATAGTCTCTTCAAATATTTTCAGTCCCTTTCTTTTTCTCTTCTTCTTCAGGGAACCCTATAATTCAAATGTTGGTGCGTTGTCCCTGTTGTCTCAGAGACTGACCTCAATTCTTTTCATTCTTTTTTTCTTTATTCTGCTCTGTGGTAGTTATTTCCACTATTTTATCTTCCAGGTCACTTATCCGTTCTTTTGCCTCAGTTATTCTGCTATTGATTCCTTCTAGAGAATTTTTAATTTCATTTGTTGTGTTGTTCATCATTGTTTGTTTGCCCTTTAGTTCTTCTAGGTCCTTGCTAAACCTTTCTTCTAGTTTCTCTATTCTATTTCCAAGATTTTGGATCATCTTTACTATCATTTCTCTGAATGCTTTTTCAGGTAGAATGCCTATTTTCTCTTCATTTGTTTGGCCTGATGGGTTTTTACCTTGCTCCTTCATCTGCTGTGTGTTTCTCTGTCTTCTCATTTTGCTTAACTTACTGTGTTTGGGGTCTCCTTTTTGCAGGCTGCAGGTTCGTAGTTCCCGTTGTGTTTGGTGTCTGCCCCCAGAGGGTAAGGTTGGTTCAGTGGGTTGTGTCGGCTTCCTGGTGGAGGGGACTAGTGCCTGTGTTCTGGTGGATGAGGCTGCATCTTGTCTTTCTGGTGGGCAGGACCACGTCCGGTGGTGTGTTTTGGGGTGTCTGTGAACTTATTATGATTTTAGACATCTTCTCTACTACTGGGTGGGCTTGTGTATCTGTCTTGCTAGTTGTTTAGCATAGGGTTTCCAGCACTGTAGCTTTCTGGTCATTGAGGGGAACTAGGTCTTAGCATTCACATGGAGATCTCTGGGAGAGCTTTTGCCGTTTGATATTATGTGGAACCGGGAGGTCCCTGGTGGATCAGTGTCCTGAACTTGGCTCTCCCACCTAAGAGGCTCAGGCCTGACACACAGCCTGAGCACCAAGACCCTGTCAGCCACACGGCTCAGAATAAAAGGGAGGAAGGAAGGGAGGGAGGGAGGGAGGAAGAAAATAAAATAGTTATTTTAAAATTTTTTAATTATTAAAAATTAAAAAAAATTATAAAGTAATAAAAAAAGAAAAGAAAGAAGAGAGCAACCAAACCAAAAAACAAATCCACCAATGATAACAAGTGCTAAAAACTATTCTAAAAAATTAAATAAATAAAAGGACAGACAGAACCCTAGGACAAATGGTAAAAGCAAACCTATAGAGACAAAATCACACAAAGAAGCGTACACATACACACTCACAAAAAGAGAAAAAAGAAATATATATATATATATATATATATATATATATTATAAAAAAGGAAGAAAGCAACCAAATCAATAAACAAATCTAGGATACTTCAGAGCACCTTATTCCTCTAATCAGATTTTTGGTAACTGGTTTCAAAGTGTTACTTGAGTATTTTTCTCATACTGGCTTTCAGGCAAAAGTACTACTTAGTGATTTTTTAAGAGATGTTAATTTGATTAAACAGTTTATCCTTAATAACCTGAGACATCAATCCATGGATAGCTTCTATGGTAGTTTTACAACTGTCTCTTGTAGCTTTGGCAAGTTTGTCTTCTGACTTTTGGTCATGTGTTTCTAGACCCAACATGAAACTCCCTCGTCCCAGCTGGGCTTCTGACTGTTCTAATTTTTCAGACAAATCAAAAACCTGACCGGTGGTATAGTCTGCATTAGTAAGCAAGCTAGAGGAACTCAGCATATTCACCCAGTATTTATTCCACAAAAGCTCAAGCAGTTTGCAATCCAAAGAGGATTTGAAATATGAGTCTTCTAAGGCATAATATTGTTTGCAGTGTACACCAAAGTCTTCTATTTTATTAAGTGGGATAGTCTGGTACTCAGAAGGTCCTTCATGAGGAGGCTTGTAGCCCTTTGGGTATGTCCTAAAGGCTCCAAGATTCACTTTCCCTGCAGATATTGTTCTTGTTGGGTCAATTACCACGGCTACAAATGGTTCCTGGAACTGCTGATTGAGCATCTGAGTACTAACATCAATCCCAGAAAGCCAGCAGCCATAGCCAGGGTGGCTATGATACCAACCAATTGCATTTTCAAGGCGGCCGACCTGTTTGGCATTTTCTATGTATGCGGCCATGTACTCATATGCAGCAGCCTGAGCGTTTACTCGGGTTTCAGTGCCCTCTACAGGCAAAGCAAAACTGTCCATAATGATCATGGTTTCACCATCCACCTTTCCCAGCAAATCTGATAATAAATCCTAGATACTAAACTAAGAGAAACAGAAAACCAGAAACAAATTAGATGCAGAAAGCAAACCCCAAGTCTACAGTTGCTCCCAAAGTCCACTGCCTCAATTTTGGGATGATTCGTTTTCTATTCAGGTATTCCACAGGTGCAGGTACATCAAGTTGATTGTGGAGATTTAATCCACTGCTGCTGAGGCTACTGGGAGAGATTTCCCTTTCTCTTCTTTGTTCGCACAGCTCCTGGGGTTCAGCTTTGGATTTGGACCTGCCTCTGCGTGTAGGTCACCTGAGGGCGTCTGTTCCCCATGCCAACAGGACAGTGTTAAAGGAGCAGCTGATTAGTGGGCTCTGGCTCACTCAGGCCGGGGGGGAGGGAGGGGTACGGATGCGGGGTGAGCCTGCGGCGGCAGAGGCCAACATGACGCACCAGCCTGAGGTGCGCTGTGCGTTCTCCTGGGGAAGTTGTCCCTGGATCCCGGGACCCTGGCAGTGGTGGGCTGCACAGGCTCCCGGGAGGGGAGGTGTGGAGAGTGACCTGTGCTCACACACAGGCCTCTTGGTGGCGGCAGCAGCAGCCTTAGCGTCTCATGCCCGTCTCTGGTGTCCGCGCTGATAGCCGTGGCTCGCGCCCATCTCTGGAGCTCATTTAGGCAGTGCTCTGAATCCTCTCTCCTGGCACACCCCTAAACAATTGTCTCTTGCCTCTTTGGCAACTCCAGACTTTTTCCCGGACTCCCTCCCGGCCAGCCGTGGCGCACTAACCCCTTCAGGCTGTGTTCACGCCGCCAACCCCAGTCCTCTCCCTGGGATCCAACCTCCGAAGCCCGAGCCTCAGCTCCCAGCCCACACCTGCCCTGTTGAGTAAGCAGACAAGCCTCGCAGGCTGGTGAGTGCTGGTTGGCACCAATCCTTTGTGTGGGAATCTTTCTGCTTTGCCCTCTGCACCCCTGTTGCTGCGCTCTCCTCTGTGGCTCGGAAGCTTCCCCCCCCCCCCCCGCCACCCCTGTCTCCACAAGTGAAGGTGCTTCCTAGTGTGTGGAAAGTTTTCCTCCTCCACAACTCCCTCCCAGAGGTGCAGGTCCCATCCCTATTCTTTTGTCTTTGTTTTTTCTTTTTGCTTTTGCCCTACCCAGGTACTTGGGGAGTTTCTTGCATTTTGGGAAGTCTGAGGTCTTCTGCCAGCATTGAGTAGGTGTTCTGTAGGAGTTGTTTCACATGTAGATGTATTTCTGATGTATTTGTGGGGAGGAAGGTGATCTCCACCTCTTACTCTTCCACCATCTTGAAGGTCTCCTCCTGCTCCTACATATATGGACTTACTTTTTTAAGAAAAAAGAGCTTTCAATAAAAGGTAGTAAACAAATAATCTAATAATTATTCATTAAGTCATAGAATATACAAAGTATGATGTCAATAAGCTTATTATTAATATAATCAATGCTGTAACTCATTAGTGCTAAATTATTATATTATTCAAATATACTTTGACATTTTTAAGAAATTTGTAATTCTTATTTACAATTTGACATCTGAATACCTTTGGCTGGCTATTCCCTTCCTAATTTTACCCTTTCATTGATGAGTACATTTTAATGATAAATTCAAAATGATAGATGTAAATATTTCTTAAAGACAGAGTAATTATAATTTTGTAAAATATTTAGCAATAATAGATAGATGGTAGATAAATAGAAATAAAGATATCCATGCACTGTAAGTGAAATTTTAGTGGTTTAAATCATTTACTTTTAAGCAGTTGCTCTATGTAAGATTATTAAACTGGGATCAGAGTTGCTCTAGAGATTATCACAAGCAGATAAAATAAGAATGACTCACTTATTGGTCAACTTTCAAATAAGCCAACCTATATCATTTTGTCTTTCAAAAATATTATGCTTTTGAAATAGAAAATATGAGCAGAATAATCACAAGCACTGAAATGGAAACTGTGATTAAAAATCTTCCAACAAATAAAAGTCCAAGACCAGATGGCTTCAGAGGTGAATTCTATCAAACATTTAGAGAAGCACTAACACCCATCCTTCTCAAACTCTTCCACAAAATTGTGGAGGAAGGAACACTTCCAAACTCATTCTATCACACCACCATCACCCTGATACCAAAACCAGACAAAGATACTACAAAAAAAGAAAATTGCACACCAATATCACTGATGAATATAGATGCAAAAATCCTCAACAAAATACTAGCAAACAGAATCCAACAACACATTAAAAGGATCATACACCATGATCAAGAGGGATTTATCTCAGGGATGCAAGGATTCTTCAATATATGCAAACCAATCCATGTGATATGCCATATTAACAAATTGAAGAAGAAAAACCATATGATCATCTCAATAGATACAGAAAAAGCTTTTGACAAAATTCAACACCCATTTATGATAAAAACTCTCCAGAAAGTGGGCATAGAGGGAACCTACCTCAACATAATAAAGGCCATATATGACAAACCCACAGCAAACACCATTCTCAATGGTGAAAAGCTGAAAGCATTTCCTCTAAGATCAGGACCAAGACAAGGATGTCCACTCTTACCACGTATTATTCAACATAGTTTTGGAAGTCATAGCCATGGCAATCAGAGAAGAAAGAGAAATAAAAGGAATACAAATTGGATAAGAAGAAGTAAAACAGTCACTGTTTGCAGATGACATAATACTATATATAGAGAATCCTAAAGATGCACCAGAAAACTACTAGAGCTAATCAATGAATTTGGTAAAGTTGCAGGATACAAAATTAATGCCCAGAAATCTCTTGCATTCCTATATACAAATGATGAAAAATCTGAAAGAGAAATTAAGTAAACACTCCCATTTACAATTGCAATAAAAAGAATAAAATACCTAGGAATAAACCTACCTAAGGAGACAAAAGACCTGTATGCAGAAAACTATTAGACACTGATGAAAGAAATTAAAAATGATACAAATAAATGGAGAGATATACCATGTTCTTGGATTGGAAGAATAAATGTTGTGAAAATGACTATGCTACCCAAAGCAATCTACAGATTCAATGCAATCCCTATCAATTTACCAATGGCATTTTTTACAGAACTAGAACAAAAAATCTTAAAATTTGTATGGAGACACAAAAGACCCTGAATGGCCAAAGCAGTCTTGAGGGAAAAAAGTGGAGCTGGAGGAATCAGACTCCCTGACTTCAGACTATAATACAATGCTACAGTATCAAGACAATATGGTACTGGCACAAAAACAGAAACATAGATCAATGGAGCAGGATAGAAAGCCCAGAGGTAAACCCACACACCTATGGTCAACTAATCTATGACAAAGGAGGCAAGGATATACAATGGAGAAAAGACAGTCTCTTCAATAAGTGGTGCTGGGAAAACTGGACAGCTACATCTAAAAGAATGAAGTTAGAACATTCCCTAACACCATACACAAAAATAAACTCAAAATGGATTAGAGACCTTAATGTAAGACCGGACGCTATAAAAGTCTTAGGGGAAAACATAGGAAGAACACTCTTTGACATAAATCACAGCAAGATCTCTTTTGATCCACCTCCTAGAGTAATTGAAATAAAAACAAAAGTAATCAAATGGGACCTAATGAAACTTCAAAGCTTTTGCACAGCAAAGGGAACCATAAACAAGACAAAAAGACAACTGTCAGGATGGGAGAAGATATTTGCAAACGAATCAACTGACAAAGGATTAATCTCCAAAATATATAAACAGCTCATGCAGCTCAATATTAAAAAAACAAACAACCCAATCCAAAAGTGGGCAGAAAACCTAAACAGACATTTCTCCAAAGAAGACACACAGATGGCCAAGAAGCACATGAAAAGCTGCTCAACATCACTAATTATTAGAGACATGCAAATCAAAACTACAATGAGGTATCACCTCACACCAGTCAGGATGGCCATCATCAAAAAGTCTACAAACAACAAATGCTGGAGAGGGTGTGGAGAAAAGGGAACCCTCTTGCACTGTTGGTGGGAATTAAACTGATACAGCCACTATGGAGAAAAGTATGGAGGTTCCTTAAAAAGCTAAAAATAGAATTACTATATTACCCAGCAATCCCACTACTGGGCATATACCCAGAGAAAACCATAATTCAAAAAGACACATGCACCCCAATGTTCCTTGCAGCACTATTTACAATAGCCAGGTCATGGAAGCAACCTAAATGCCCATCGACAGACAAATGAATAAAGAAGATGTGGTACATATATACAATGGAATAAAACCGAACGAAATTGGGTTATTTGTAGAGACGTGGATGGATCTAGAGACTGTCATAAAGAGTGAAGTAAGTCAGAAAGAGAAAAACAAATATTGTATATTAACGCATATATGTGGAACCTAGAAAAATGGTACAGATGAACCAGTTTGCAGGGCAGAAGTTGAGATACAGATGTAGAGAACAGACATATGGACACCAAGGGGGGAAAGTGGCAGGGGGCGGGTGGTGGTGTGCTGAATTGGGCGATTGGGATTGACATGTATACACTGATGTGTATAAAATTGATGACTAATAAGAACCTACTGTATAAAAAAATAAATATAATTTTTTAAAAATATGCTTTTGCATTAAAACTTTGCAAGTTTGAAGTTTACTAACAGAAAAACAATAGACCCTACGTTTACATTCCCCTAAAAAATTACATACCTAGGATCCTGTTAAGAAATGCAGAATTAAGATATTATATTTCATTAAATTTTTTTATGCTTAATTTTAAAGAATCAGTACTATCTGTGATTTTAAGTAAATGTACATGTGGTCGTGTGTACACACGCACACACACACACACACACACACACACATTTTCTGGGTTTGTTGTATGTATAAAAAATAACGTATCTAGAGAGACAAATGGAGAAAACCAAGACATGTGTTATTGATACGTGTGTATACACGTAGGCATGAGTAGTTAGGGATTTGGTATAAGTGTATATACTATGTCTCTCTCGAAATGCCCTGCCCCTCCCCGCATGAAATAAGCCATCTTGCCATCTAGCAGCTGCTCCCTATCTTCCTCAACCTTCTCTCTGCACAAAACCCCTACTCCACTGTCTGACCCCATTCTTCCCTTCAGTTTCCTGCACTCCCTCAGGTGGAAGTACTGAGTCTCTCCTCTGTGGTCAATTGGTGTTTTGTTCTGTCTTCTCTTATACCCTTAATAGTACTTTTACATTATGGACCCTTTGTACCTCTGTTTACACAACGAAACCATTGACTTCTGTTAAAAAAAAAAAATTATGTCCATCATTGTATCTCTATAGCCAAGCACAGTTTGGGAGATAATTTGTAGATGCTCAAAACCAGTTTTGTTGAAAGAATGACTAGAAAATTTGTCTTGCACATCGTTTTGAATATCCCAGTTAAATTTAAAAGTACATTCTTGTATATTTTCTATAACAGAATTAATGGACCAAACTAAAGACAGGACAGCTCATTATCATTTTTATGCAGCTAATTTGGGCCAGAAGCCAAGCAATCAAATGTTTTGTCAGATGTGGCTGCTGACTTTAAATAAAACTGAGTAGTTGGCAACTAAAAGGTCATTTATTCACCAACCATTAAAATGATGACCCCAACGTGAGGCCCAGATTGCAAATGAGTGCTGCTTTTGCAATATATTACTCATGTTGTCCAAGGTTGTTGGGAAATACTGTACACTTAAACAGGAGATACCCAGGCTCTTACTCCAAAATCCCAAAGTTAGGAAATAAGATTTAAAATCCAGGGAGGTAGTGTCTCCCAGAGCTTGGGTTTTGGACAAAGGGAAGCCTCAGTTTAATCTTTGACTTCACTAAG
Organism: Kogia breviceps; assembly: GCF_026419965.1. Lineage (NCBI taxonomy): Eukaryota > Metazoa > Chordata > Mammalia > Artiodactyla > Physeteridae > Kogia > Kogia breviceps. Next base: position 5,422,436 of record NC_081324.1, on the reverse strand, counting down.
AACTGAATCACCTTGTGTACATCACTCATCCTCTCTTGGCTAGAGTTTCTTCAAATCAAACACAGGCACAGTGAAGCCTACTTCAAAAATTTGCTGGAAAGAAGAGAAATTATGAGCACCTAGCATAACACTACAGTGCTGAATAGATTTTTTAAAACTAACTCCCTATATGCTTTGTAAAAAGAATTTCTCTAAATTTGAGAAATGTTTGATGTCTAGATTTAAAGGTGGATTCCTATGGTAAGGAATACATTCCCGGTGGTTTCAGAGAGCTCTTGGCAGGGTGACATACCATTCCACTGTTTTATCACAATCTGAAAAACACTAGATGCAGCAAATTAAAATTCAGGTTAATCAAAATATTGCTTGACAAAGCAAATAATTGAATTGCACCTGCTGTGCACTGTGGTAGATGGTAATTAACATGCAGCATCTCCAACATTTGAGCACAACTTCCAATTTCCATTTTAACATCATAGAATGCTGTCTACACATTTTTCTAATGGTGCCCATGATAATAATATATTCTCTTTCTAATCATATTCCACGTTGCAAGAAATGAAGCTTGCAATTTTCCCAGGTGCTTACGAAATTACTACTGCAAGCTAATTCTTATCCCCTAAGTTAAGAGTTTCAACAGAGCGCATATTAACAGCCTGCTTCTGTTCTTCCTGTACAGCAGAAGGTAAGTTAATATGTGCCTCAATTATATCCAGTTTGTGCATTTATAGCACCCTGAGGGCAGCAGTAAGAAAGCTGTAAATGTACTTATCCTGCTTTTTTAATGCTCTACTATATTACAGTAGACTAAGACTGAGAAAGTGAAAAGGAAGCAGAGGAAAAAATATATATAAGAAAGGTACTAGATAAATAAATAGGAAAAAAGCATGATGTAATGGGAAATCAATAAGAAACACACATTGAAAATCATTATTTTATTTTATTATTTATTTATTTTTGCGGTACGCGGGCCTCTCACTGTTGGGGCCTCTCCCGTTGCGGAGCACAGGCTCCGGACGCTCAGGCTCAGCGGCCACGGCTCACGGGCCCAGCCGCTCCGCGGAACGTGGGATCTTCCCGGACCGGGGCACGAACCCGTGTCCCCCGCATCGGCAGGCGGACCCTCAACCACTGCGCCACCAGGGAAGCCCGAAAATCATTATTTTAAAACTTTTTAATTAAAGTAATATCTGGATTGATGTACATATATGTGAAGGAAATACACTTATATGTGCCCTATTCTATACACATTTTATTTTACATAACTTTGTTTAGTTTGAATAACAAAATGATCAAGAATATCTTATTTGTCAAGAATATCTACAAATCAAATAACGCAAGGAAAGATTTACAGTCTTTACACGTAAATAGACACTGTGCTACCTGTAATTTGTGCAGGCCAATCCATTAATCCCTGTAAACTCAAGACAAACCTGCTTTCCTTCACTTCTTAATAACCTTAAGTAGCTTGATTTGCAATATGTAATTCGAATTTATAATATACAGATCCAAGATATTTAAAACACTGTCCCACATGTGTTTATGAGTTATGAATTTATAGCTCTATGAGATAGTGATTTAGAACTCTACTCAGAAATTACAAGTTAGGAACAACATTAACTTCATTTTTCTTCTGGCATTCAAGGGTGAGTGGCCTCATTGCCAAGGTGACATTTCAAAACCATGTAGACAGAATGGTAATGTAAGCAATGTATATTCTGATTATTTTCCTGCTTTCATTATGTAGCATGATAGAAGATAAAAATTAAATGTGATTCACAATGCTTAATGCACTCTTCATGCGAACCTTTAGACATCTAAGCATAAAATCGTGGACAGTTGACAAAAGAATTTCTAAATTTAAAGTATATACATATCAAAATTTGATCACATTATTTCCGTTACTATCTTTCCAAGATACTAAAAAAATGAAGATCGTTTGCCAAAGATAAGTTTGCACATTAATTTTTAATTTTTGTTATGACCATGGGAAAAATGAGAACAGAAAAAATAATAATCCAAGTAACCAGCATTTAAATCATTCTACTGCTTCTTTTATGTCATGTTCATTTGGTTTAAACTGATATCATCTGAAAAACTCTCTTCTCTTTTCGTTTACCTTAAGGGCGTCTTCCAATTCTGATGTTGACCAGCAGCAAGGCAAAACTATCCCTCCTAATTTTGTTTATGCACTCAGCACTTGTTACTTATTACCTTTGAAATTCTATTGATATGAGCAGCTCTCCAGGATAGGAATTGAAAGAGCAATATATGATTGCAATGGCCACTAAACTGAAGATATGCCCAATACACTTGAGAGGAAATATCACTTTCTGGTTCCCAGTAGATACCCTGAGCCAAATTGTAAAGCATATAAGGAAGAGAACTTCTGGGTTGGCAGGAAACTTGAAGTCATCTTTGTGTCTGTAGCCTTCTCCTCTTCAATCAATCTTTATACATGATAAAAGACTGTTATTTCTAAACTATAAAACATTGTTAACTACCCCCGTGTTACAGCTTTTCCGTGGCCTGCCATGACATTAAAGTGAAGGCCAAATATTTTCATGACACACATGCATATACTTATGTTCTGGTTTCTGCTGTCCTTTTCTAGACACATTTACTGCACTCTCCAATACAAACCTGCATTCTAGTGCTGCTGACGTTTCTGTCTTTATGGAAACACTATTTCGCTATTTTGAAAGCTCCCTGACACACCAGTCACCGCAAGCTTAGTCATCTAAAGATGCCCAGCTATGTTTTAAGTCCAACTGAGGTGTATGTGGAATGGCTGCTGGCACTTTTAGGCAGAGCCTTGGCTCCATGTGACCTCTTCTCTTCTGAAATGACATGGAGTGTGTTCCAGACAGGTACTCCGTCTTCACCTTTAGAAGGATCCAGGGCAAAACCGTGGCCAACCTTCAATATATGTGAACATGCGTATATCATAACTTTATTTGTGTAAGGTGCTAAACTTTATCAGTATAGCTTAACCAAATCTGACTGACATAGATCGATACTTCAGTCATTAATGTATTTTCAGTTAATGCCTACGAAGGCTCGCCTATGCCATATTTCAGAGAAGCAATTTAATGGGCAGGTAAAATATTTATTTTTCCACATTTCTATAAGAATCATTTCTATATTTTTAAGTTTAAAAAATATTTGAATATATTATCTGAGCTTCCATAGAACATCAACTCAATATTTTGTCATCGAATTTAATGAAGATATTATATGCATACGTATATACACATACACATTTACATGAATCATCCAAGCACTTACCTATTCACCAATTTATTCAACAGATGTTATTAAGAAACAACTATACAAGCAATAATAAATTTCAAAATATTTGTGCCTTTTCACCCAGCTATAATAGAAGTGATTGGCAAACCCCCAGTATTCTATATACCAAGGCACCAACATTAAGGTTTTAGAAAAGTTTTACTGTACAGGTAAACCCGCCTTCGGTTTCAGATAATAAAAATGACTCTATATTACTTACCTTTGTACCATTTGAAATGCCTATCATTATTCTTTTTACATACCCGGTTCAATAAATGTACTGAATTGAATTCACTGATTTTTGCATTAGCTGTCAAAACTACAGGAAAAACTCTTCATTTAATAAGCTTGCTATCTACTCTGTTTTTATCTTGAAATTTCTAATTTTACATTTTCTTTACCTGTGTGAAGGCAACGTCAATATTCTGGAAGTAGACAGAATATAAATTATATACAGACTGTGTCACTCTTTGAGAAATATTATCTCATCCTCCTAGGTTGTTACCAGCAAATCAACTTTATCATTTCGTTGCGTTATTATATGTACTTCAGTGATGCAAAATTCTTGCCTAGCATAAAACCATGGCAATAACAAAATAAATAAAAAGTAATAATGTAAGAATCCTTTTATAAAACACTCCCCTCTTCCCTTCCAATTTACAAAGTTTACAAAATGAACTCAACACAAACCTTGCCTGTTTGATACAGTGCCGTGTATGCTGTGCCACTTTTCTTTAGAATGTTCCAATAAATTTTATTTTTAAAATGAAATCAAATTTGAACTGTAGGAAACATGATATTTTTATTATCTCCATTTTCCCTAATTTTTAAACTGGGTTTATTTTTTACCTGCTTTTAAATAACTTTCACTGAGAACAACCTTTTGTATTGGTGTCAAATATAACTGGGGAGTTGGTTACCAGGGAAGAAACTTAAATTTCCATCGCTGCCAAGGCTTCAATTCTGACTACAAAATAGTATATATTAATAAGAAACCTTCACTGATTTAAAAGTTATTTCATGGCACTGAGGTATGAACTCCTAGAAGCATAAACAGACAATGCCAAGAAATTTGTGAGTACACATAAATTTAGCAAATCAAGTGTATTTTTTTTCCCCATACCATCAGTTTTGTTTCTAACCATAACTGGGTGTAAGAACTATAATTTGGTTGGGTTAAAAGAGAGGAGGAGGAGCTTCTCTGGTGGCGCAGTGGTTAGGAATCCGCCTGCCGATACAGGGGACGCGGGTTTGAGCCCCGGTCCGGGAAGATCCCACATGCCGTGGAGCAGCTAAGCCCGTGCACCACAACTACTGAGCCTGAGCTCTGGAGTCCACGAGCCACAACTACTGAGCCCACGCACCTGGAGCCCGGGCTCCACAACAAGAGAAGCCACCGCAATGAGAAGCCCACGCACTGCAACGAAGAGTAACCCCCGCTCGCCGCAACTGGAGAAAAAGCCCACGCACAGCAACGAAGACCCAACGCAGCCAAAGATAAAATAAAAATTAAATAAAAAATTTTAAAAAAGAAAAACAGGTACTGAAATAGTACTGTATAAAAAGAAAAAAAAGAGGAGGAAAATGAAGCATATGTAACATCAGCAAAAGAGCTGTGCTTTCTGAGAAAAAAAATGTCTTCTATCATATTTCAATCCTCTTTTTTCCAGTCGCTGGCTAATTATACAATGAAGGGGAAAAAAAGAACGTAAAACCACTAAATTTCCTACCCGGTCCTTAGCCGTAGTCAATCTTGGCCATACTGTTACCCTCATATTTATCTTACTTCCTCTGTGAAGTTTGAGTATTTCTTTTTGATATCACAATAATTTCTAATCTTATAATAAGATATAATGACAATTTAAAGAATGAATAAAAATAGAGCATAAGGAAGTGCTAAATGGAACGATTTTTCAGTTTCCTGGGAGATACCAGCACTATTTAAAATAGCATTATAATGTCAAAAAGAGCTTTTTCCACACCAGTTTTGCTGTGGAGTGGCATTAAAAAACAAAAATGTCTGCCAAGCTAAAAAATACTTTTGAATAGTAACTGTGTCACTTAGGTATGGCAATGCATCAATCTCCTTGTCAGCAGAAAGCAAAACAAAACAAAACAAAGTGTATTCTTTTAACTCTTTGTCTCTTGATTTCTGCCTCAGGAACTTATGAAATAATTGCTGACTTTTGAGAATACATGCACTATTCAGACAATGAATTTTTTAACTGGAAAAATCCTTTCTATTAAGATTATTAATGATGATTTTGACACAGCTAGGTTTTTGCTACTGTTATATTCTGTAGATTTAATATGGACCTACATTTCTGTCTAATTGTTTGGTTTTACTATAACATTTAGATTCTGTGCATATTATCAGAATTATCAGAATAAACAACTAGAAATCGAAGTCATCATCTCCATTCCAAATGACTTAATGGGATGACATGCTTCCAAAAAGATTTCTTAAACTATTAGAAACCTAGCAAAAAACACATCAAATTTGTCCGCAGAACTGCAGCTATGACTCTATCAGTAAACCATGGCACTTTTGTATTCCCCGTCTGAGGCTTTTATACAGCTTTGGATGACAGTCTGCTTCAGCTTCATCATATGATCCACTGGGACAGAAACTCATAACTGGCTTTCAACACAGCGCTTTCATATAAAAGGTAATAACCACCGCCAGTCAGTATAGGGAGGTATAAGAGTGAACACAAAAGTTTGGGGAAAAGCAGTTTGACATAAACCGACAAAAACAAGCCCAGAGGGATGGCTTCTTAAATGTTAAAGGCAAGAAGGAAATGGTCGTCTTTGAAAGACATGCCTTTGGATAGTTTTTTCTATTGTGTTCTTTCAGGAGCTATGGCTGTTGGCTTTAAACTGCTCTGTACAATGTCCACACGTCCACAGCCTCCAAGGACGAGACAAAACGTTCTCCTCCGTGTGTGCCATCCGCCAGATCACCGCGTCTGTTGTTTACGGACACACAGTTACCTGAATTAACCTCTCAAAATTAGGCTTCAGTGTTTTCAGAATCTCTCCAGAGAAGCTCCATGGAGTGGTTAGAACCTGTTTGCTGGGCGGCTTGTACTAGTTATGAGGGCTGATTGTGAAAATTTCAGGAATTTTGTGAACCAGTTATTAAACGCAGATATTTTGGAAGTTAAATTACATAAACTTACAGTTAAATAAATTAGACTAAAAGAAAGTTAATGTGCAAAAAGCATCACTGAACACATTTTACTATTAAATAACTACACTCCTGAAGGTATTTACGTCTGTGTATCTGTGAGATGGAAGTGCTGTAGAATTCCTTGCTGCTGTGCTTTCTTTCACAACTCTGTGCCTAGTGAATTCTAATTGGCGTTTCAGTAGCTTCTGATTAGTCATAGTGGAAGTATTTGCACCATGGTAACCAGCAAATGCTACAAATCGGGGCTCCATTTCCCACTCTAAGGGGTGGTTGGTTTACCAGCTTATCACTGGGTTAAGGTGTTTTATATTATCAACACCAGGCTTCACATTTGCAAAGAGAAACATTATACCTGCCACTATATACCTTTACTGAAGTATAAATGAATATTTTAACCACTCTTTTAAAATACCATTAGAGATTTTTTAAAAATGATTCCCATAGGACTCTCAAGATTTTTATTTAACTTAACTTAGCAATCACCCTCATCAATGCACTACAGGAGAGCAAAACTGTAGTGTCATTCCTTTTAAACTTTTAAAACAATTTCAAAGTAAAAAATCCAAAAAAAAAAAAAAAAAAAGGTATTTTCTTCGAAGTTTAAAATACAATCATCTCTCAGTATCCACTGGGTGTTGACTCCAGGACCCCTGAAGATACCAAAATTTGTGGATACTCAAGTCCCTTGCGGCATAATATTTGCATACAACTGTGAATGAAAAATAGTGCCTGCCATATCAGTAAACAAAGGATGTTGCAGCCATCAAGCCACCCCTGAAGGTGAGCCCTGAGGGCACACGGGATGGGAAAGCGCAGGATACTAGCCCTAGATGCTGAGGTGCACATCAAAGGAATGATTTCAGTGAACCCAGACTTTTGCATCTTCCCATACATAGAAAAGCGCTAAATTCCTTAAATTGAGATGTCTGGTTTTCCTTAATTACCAGTAATCTTTTGACGTTCCAACTACCTGGTCTTTGTTGCAAAACCCCCTGCATATCCTGGCTTCTCCCTTGCCTCTTTGGAGCCGTGCCTCAGAGCTTACGTCCCCAGTTTTGTCTGCCAAATAAAACATAATTCTCAACTTTTCGAGTGTGCCTTTTTTTTCACTCAATATAACCTACTCACATCTTCCTGTATACTTTAAGTAGTCTCTAGATTACTTGTGGTACCTAATACAGTGTAAATAGTAAATAGTTGTAAATACAAAATAAATGCTATGTAAATAGCTGTCGGGAGGGGCAAATTCAAGTTTTGCTTTTTGGAACTTTCTGAAACTTTTTCTCCCCTGAATGTTTTTGATACGCAGTTGATTGAATCCATAGATGCAGAGCCCTCAGATAGGGATGGACCACTCACTATAGTAGGCATGTGTCCACTTCCACTTACAACCACTGATAACTATGCTGTAAGTTTTGGGGGTTGCCTGAAATAACATCCAGGTAAATGATTATCCGCTTACGGACAACAAAACAATAGCACCTGTGAGGCATTGACTGTGTTTTGTGACAGAGAAACGGGTGGAGATGCACCTGTGAGCTTAGTGCAGCTCTGTACCTATAAGTCCAGCTAAGGAACTACAGGTCTCACTGCCCTTTGGGGACAACAGCAGGAGCCACACAATGCAGGCAGAAGACAAGATGTGAATTAGCTGGGGGTGCAGGTAAGCATCAACAATATTTTCGAAGAACACCTCTCCTCTAGTGATTGTTGGCAAAAGCGTATGGAATCCATATGAGACAGAAATGGAGGCCTATGTCAACAGCAAGTAGACATTCAAGTTCTAAACTTGCAGAATTTAATAAGCTGGCTTCAATTAAAATGCAAAGGGCAGCTTTCTCAAGAGCTGAAAAATAATTTGAGCTGGTACTAATGGATTGCTAATATTGAAAATAGCCTTAAGAAATTTCCTGGTCAAGCCTCAGTTTCTTAGAAAGATAAATGTTTATCCAGCCAAGTTCTGTGGCAACAATTCTACTTTGAAATATCACAAGAAAAAGTCCATTTGGCATTCGTTGCTAATCTAGTCTATGGTTTAATGACTATTGTAAATCACTTTCTCATGTTTAACAACTTCTCCTTTAGGACAGTTATATCCACCTATGTTATGTGAATAGTCATTATTAAAATACATGTTAGCCCTTCCCCGTGTATGTTTATGTAAATCAAATGACTGTTGGCCATGATTAAGGGGAAATATAAAGTAGAACATAAAACTATGGTACTTAGATTTTTTATAATTTTTTTCAGAGTTGAAAAATCACAATTGTTTACTGGGTTAGACTGCAAAAGTATTTAATACTAGGGCTAAAAACATGTTTTTTTCTGTTTATATAATTTACATACTGCTTATGTTTTTTGTTTAATTTTTATTTTTTAATTTTTTTGGTTGTGTTGGGTCTTCGTTTCTGTGCGAGGGCTTTCCTCTAGTTGCGGCAAGCGGGGTCCACTCTTCATCGCGGTGCGCGGGCCTTTCACTGTCACGGCCTCTCTTGTTGCGGGGCACAGGCTCCAGACGCGCAGGCTCAGTAGTTGTGGTTCACGGGCCTAGTAGCTCCACAGCATGTGGGATCTTCCCAGACCAGGACTTGAACCCGTGTCCCCTGCATTGGCAGGCAGATTCTCAACCACTGTGCCACCAGGGAAGCCCCCTGCTTAAGTTTTAAATGTACACACAGTAGATATATTTCTATGACAGTTGAATAAAGCATTGCATCTATAGTGTTTGCTAGAAAGTTATTACATTCAAACTGAAAAATGACAGTAATTTAAAACACGTTTTCTGCTAGGCCAAATTCTTTGTATAAGTAATCGCTAAAAAAAAAAAAAAAATGGCTATAAAGGTAGGTAGTGACAATTATTGCTTGAATGTTCATACATTCTTATGTCTAAATAAGCCATACTCTCCCATTACTTAAAAAACAAACCAGCTCCATGACTAATGATATGATATATGTATAAATATCTGAATTTTAAAAGCATTTCTTCCAAAATGCAAATTTCAAGATATGAGAATCCTTTGTGAACTTCAGACTAAAAAGAGAAAGAAACAGTTAATTCTGTGTGAGTTCTGTGGGGAATGTATATTTGTGTGTTTGTTGGTCAGCTTTTCTAGTTATAATGGGATGTTTTTCATTCACATTTCAAGTTAATATATAAATATTTGGGAACCTAACAAACGTAATTAGGTAGAACTAATTACTTAGGTAGAACAGCTACTATGAATTCTGTACTGAAGTACTTGTTTCTGTTATACACTCTGCTGGAAATGGAAATAAATAAATTTAGGTAAATCTATATATATATATATATATATTTTGGCCATGCCATGCTGCTTGCGGGATCTTAGTTCCCCCACTAGGGATTGAACCCAGGCCCCAGCAGTGAAAGCACAGAGTCCTAACCATTGGACTACCAGGGAATTCACATAAATTTAGGTAAATCTATCAAATTGAGTTTAATGGATATTACTTTATACCTAAAAAAATGTTCTCTATCTCATGACCCCAGGTGAAAGCCAAGAGAAAAAACTATCCCTTACTTCCATTTATTTGACAACTTTTCATTACAACAATTAAATATCTATCTTTACAAATGTTGTGTCTATACTGTAGCTATAAAAAGAAAAGATACTTCTATAGAAATAAAAAAGTTTAATGATATTTAAAAATAAGTTACATGGTAAAAACTTATATTGGCCTCCTGTTAGAAATAATGTTTTTCCATAATTCAAACTTGTACCTGTTCAAGCTCCTATTTTCCAGAAAAAGTGCGTGAAATTAGGGAGACTAATATGCTGAAAGCTCTTTGAAACTAAAATAGTTAATAACAAAGCTAACAGACTTGTACTAAATTGCAAGTTCTAATTTATTTTTCCAATAAGATGTTAGTCTGTTTGATTACATATACAAAAGAAATGTACATTGGTGACTGTAAATCACAGTTACGAAAGAAGCTAAATTAAATCAATCAATCAATCAATCAATAAAATAACGACATGCTCAGCAAAATCAGTGTGGATTAGGAAATTCCACTGGGCCTAGCTAGATTGGAGCAGTGATCAAGAAAGGAACTTGGGGCTTCCCTGGTGGCGCAGTGGTTGAGGGTCCGCCTGCCGATGCAGGGGACACGGGTTCGTGCCCCGGTCCCGGAAGATCCCACATGCCGCGGAGCAACTAAGCCCGTGAGCCATGGCCGCTAGGCCTGCGCGTTCGGGGCCTGTGTTCCGCAACGGGAGAGGCCACAACAGTGAGAGGCCCGCGTACCGCAAAACAAACCAAAAAAAAAAAAAGAAAGGAACTTGGAGGGTTACTAAAAGAGCTATTTATTCATTTCATTCCAAGGAAATAAGATACAGTTCGGGGCTTGAGGAGAAGAAGGGAGGAAGAACATCCACCTTCCCTTCTGTGTGGTTCAGTTTCATGTGAGATCACATTGTGAACAGATAGAAAGATGTGTCTCTCTCTGTGGGAATAGAAAACAGTTTCAATTCTGTGGTTAAAGGAAGTAAGAAAGATTCAATTCATAATCTACTGACTTTGAATAACTTTGAAATTCCAAGAGTAGTTTCTTGAGTGTGAACATCCTCAGAGGCTGGAAACAGAGGGAGATAGTTTACTGATAGATCAGTGACGACGGAAGACCTAGTGACTCGCTTACGCTCATTCTGTTTGATTCACGGCTTTAAATAGGTATTTCATTTTCCACGATCGTCTAAGGCCTTACGTGTATTTAAATGGTCATAATTATGCTTAAATCAACAATTTGATTAGAAATTGGCTGAGATCACACAATATTTCTGGATGCTTGAAGAAATATCTGCATTCAATGTTTCTATGCTACCAAAAAGATACATATATTGGTGATTATCCTGAGAGTACTGACTATATAAGGATAAACAGAGAGCATTTTATTCATTTTCTTATTTGATTGGTGAAAGTAAGCTAAAAAGAATTTACATCTATATTAACAAACATCTGTTGGGTAGCAAAGAAAAATGCTTGTTTGTTTAAAATACCTTTTCTAGCCATTGTGGATTTTCCATTTATGTATAAAACGACACCATAACAAACCAATAGGTACTCCCATTCCCTGAATGAGTCAAGACATTTAAAAGCAGCATACTTTATTCTGATGCCTATATTTTTTTTTTTTTTTTTTTTCGGTATGCGGGCCTCTCACTGTTGTGGCCTCTCCCTTTGCAGAGCACAGGCTGTGGACGCGCAGGCCTAGCGGCCATGGCTCACGGGCTTAGTTGCTCCGCGGCATGTGGGATCTTCCCGGACCAGGGCACAAACCCGTGTCCCCTGCATCGGCAGGCGGATTCCCAACCACTGCGCCACCAGGGAAGCCCTGATGCCTATATTTTTATCTTTATTTAAAGGTTGGACTTTTGTCTTTTTCTAAAGGTTGGACTTTACAAATTCAGAGATAGGGCTTCCCTGGTGGCGCAGTGGTTGAGAGTCCGCCTGCCGATGCAGGGGACGCGGGTTCGTGCCCCGGTCCGGGAGGATCCCACGTGCCGCGGAGCGGCTGGGCCCGTGAGCCGTGGCCGCTGAGCCTGCGCGTCCGGAGCCTGTGCTCCGCAACGGGAGAGGCCACAGCAGTGAGAGGTCCACGTACCACAAAAAAAAAAAAAAAAAAAAAAAAATTCAGAGATATTTATGAATATCTGTATAGCAGAAATATTTTTGAATAGAGACCAATATGTGAATACAGAGTGAGATATTTAATAAATGTAAACATCCATTCTTTCAGTGCTAGGAGAACATTATGACTTTCTTAAAACATATAGTTTGATAACTGCTCTATCTCAAATAAATACAAATCCTAAGGAAAGTTTTTTTATCTCATGACCTTCCCGAGAAAGTTTTCCTATCCTACCACTCCTTCTCACAACGATTATACACTGAAATTCAGTGCACAATTATGTACTTAGATGCGTAGGAACAGGGAAAAACCAATAGCAACACACACCTAGCCTTCTGATCTTGGCCCTCTCCGTACCATTCCCCACCGAAAGGAACCAGGAATCCTTGTAAAAATGACCAGTTATAGAACGGGCACAAAAAAAGTTCAAGAGGAGACTCGTATCAGCCAGAGAGCGAGGACATGCTCATAGAATGATGGCAGTGTGTAAAATTGATACCCCAAACAGCTTAACCATATCTCCTAAAATTTGGGCATCCAAATATATAATAATATTTGATTATACTTGATGAATAAAATGAGAATCTCTGAGTCCATATTGATATAAAGAGATTGACAGTTTCATAAGAAATGGAATATTAACAGAGTTGCACATTACCTCCCCAGAAAATACATATTTAATTACAAAGGGAAAAAGAGTAACTTCACAGCAAAGTCACCTTGTAGATATCACCTTAATCAAACCGTCAGAGTGACACCAATAAGTAACGGCACAAAAGGAAATTTTATCGTGAAAAGAACAGTGTATCACTCATACCCTGTGATACTCCTGCCAGAGGTGCATAACCTGAATCTAATCATGAGAACACATCTGAGAAACCCAAAAGGAGTGACGTTCTAAAAAACTAGTTGCCCTCTAATCTTTAAAGTGTTATGATCAAAAAGATGAGAGGATGGAAAGGATCTATCTAAACCAAAAGAATCGCTAGCCCATATTCACATAAAACTGAGAACATAAGGACAATTCTCCAAGTTTTCAGAAAGAAAACAACAATAACAACAGCAATAATAAACAAAACCAATGACCAAAACAGGGAAGCGTCAGACTTCTCACAAGCAACACGGTGTGCGAAAAGTCAAGGAATAACTGCCTTCGATTTAATGAGGAGAATGTAGATAATCTACAATTGCCTGTTCAGCCACACTACAATTCAATGTCAGTGTCAAATAAAGTTTTTCAGGTGTACAAAAAAGGAGAGTACTTAACGCGTGGCCTTTCTAAGGAAGTTTATTGTGCAGATGGTAAAGCAAAAACAAAGATGTCAATGGAAAAGAGGAAAAGGGTGGACCCCAAGAAACAGTTGAATAAACAACAGGAATGCAGTGGAGGGAAGTTCAAAGGTAACAGCTAAGTACACGACTTCAGGGTAATAATTGATCTGCAGCCAATTTAGGATGGATCACAACAGTTAACTGTTTAATTTTCAAGAACTTGGGGAGAGCTAGATTTTAAAACATTGATAACTTAAAATTGGCTCTGGGCAAACACTATGAAAGAGGGCCTCCTCTTCACCCCCAAAACCCTGCCAGTTATCAAATATTTACCAGCACCCCTCTGAGTAAATCTTTCAGAGAAATATAAATATGTCACTATAAAGGGAATTAATTTTTGTAAGATCCATGTCTTTCAACAAAAGATTAGCCCAAGGAGAAACGGTGAAGTACGATCTGTATTTTTTTTTTTTTTTTTTTTATGCGGTACGCGGGCCTCTCACTGCTGTGGCCTCTCCCGTTGCGGAGCACAGGCTCCGGACGCGCAGGCTCAGAGGCCACGGCTCACGGGCCCAGCCGCTCCGCGGCACGTGGGATCCTCCCGGACCGGGGCACGAACCCGCGTCCCCTGCATCGGCAGGCGGACTCTCAACCACTGGGCCACCAGGGAAGCCCCAATCTGTATTTGAATCTCCCTTCTTCCCTTATGGCTGCCCAATCAGAGGAAAAGCAAGTATCTGTAGATTTAATTGACCTTAAATTAATTTTTAAATCCGAATAGTACCAATAAACTGCCCTTGATTATTATTTTTATTTATCTATTTTTGGCTGCATTGGGTCTTCATTGCTGCGCAGGCTTTCTCTAGTTGCAGCGAGCAGGGGCTACTCTTTGTTGTGGTGCGCGGGCTTCTCATTGCAGTGGCTTCTTCTGTTGCTGAGCAGGGGCTCTGGGCATGTGGGCTCAGTAGTTGTGGCTCGCGAGATCTAGAGCGCAGGCTCAGTAGTTGCGGCTCGCGGGCTTAGTTGCTCCGCGACCTGTGGGATCTTCCCAGATCAGGGCTCGAACCCCTGTCCCCTGCATTGGCAGGTGGGTTCTTAACCGCCATGCCACCAGGGAAGCCCCTGCCCTTTATTATTTACTCTAACTTTTCTCTTAGCCTCCCCTAAAGTCCAATAGCCAGCACTATCCCAACCTGATTTTAAGTTGCAATATTTTTCCATCCTCTTGAATTTTGTTGCCTTGGTGAATCTGATGGTTTTTCACACTCGGTTTCAATCTTCCAAGAGGCTTTTGAAAACAAACAGGCTCAAATGTGACCTCGCTCACATGCTCTTCTTTTTCCCCCCCTTCCTTCCTTAAGAGAGCATTTGCATTTGATCTGACCACATACTAAAATGTACAATCACTGTAGAATACACAATTATCCATCCAGTGGTTCTCAAAGACCACTAGCATCTTCCCAGTCCTGTTCCAGACCTACTGCATCAGAAACACTGTGAGTCGGACCCAGGAGTCTGTCCCGTTAACAAGTTCCCCAGAGAAGTCTGATGCATATCAAGTTTGAGACCCAGAGCTTTACACTGTATGATGATGTGTAAGGACAGTGATTGTACCTATTCCCTGGTAGAGAGCCTAGAATACATTAAGTACGGGATAAAAATATTTGGGGGATGAATGCATTAATCCTTTAAAAAAACTCTCAATTCTAAAATTGGACTCTGGACAAAAAATAAATAGCTGTAAACTGCTATTGTGTTTCGGAGACCACTCTCTGCAGAAAGGATCACACTTCAGCATGATTTCAATTGATTCGTTTTTTAAGTCCTCATTTCCTCTGAAGCAATATTGGGAAAACCAGTCAAAGTGCTTCAGGATCCTTGCGTGAAAGTGTTCAGAGTGGAGGAAAGCACAGCAATGTTATTTTCACACTGATTCTCTTAGAGAAAAGGATATTTAAGTTGCAATGGTTGGTCTTCTCTTTGGAGCCCTGCAGCAGATTTTTTTTTTTTTACAGAAAGATGGAAAAACACTAAAAGGAATTGAGATTAGGATACAGACTCTGATAGTGAGGGGGAAAAAATCAAAAGGCTTATATGAAAGGAGAACTATCTAACGGCAGCTTTAATCTTGGACGTCTCCCAAACAGCTTGCACACGGAGGCCAGAGAGCCACAGGTGCGCTCCGCATGAGCAGGTGAACAAAATAAAGACACTGTCAGGATGCGATGAATTCTGGTCTACGATGCATTCATCCCAAGGTGCCCTTCTGCATCTGGTATATATCTTAGTGCGGGTAATTTTTTAGCAGGTACGTTTCAAGAACATAAAAGAGCTCACAGAACCAAACGGGGCTGTAAGATAGTCAACGGTCTAATGAGGCAGCCTCTGCAATGGTTACTAGCAACACGTTGGCGAAGACTTCTGTGTTTATCAAAAGAAAGAGATAAATAGCGTCTGTCTTCATTATTCCTAAGTGGATGTTATAGTTAGTTACCAGTATTGTTTAAACTAGAAATTTTTAAAAGTCTCAAAGCCAATGGGAAATGGAGAGTTTAATGAATTCACACAATGTAACACTTTTATTTGAAAGAATAGGGATGGTATTAACTTTATATGTGGTAACACTGGTGTGAAGGATGGCCAGATGTAAGTATATTTCCAAGAGACAGAAGGCAAAACTTTATATTTCTTAGTTCTCTGCACTGTGAAGGCCAGCTAAAATCTTCACTCAGATGCCTCTTTTTTACTTAAATGTTTAAATGGTTTATGTTTCTACACAGATTTTAAAATAGCTATAACAATGAATTGAAAATTATTTTCCAAAATAAAAAAATTTAATCTGATCTAATAACTAGGAATTGTTGACTTAGTTGTTCTTGAAAGAATCCATTTTTAATTCCAAGAAGTCATGTTACTAGAATGTTGGAAAATTGTTTCCATCACTCCAAGAAATATCTTGGAAAATTCAACAGTTCCATAGGGGAGTGTTTTGGATTGAAAAATATGTCCCAATAAAAATATTTACCAGCTATATCAGTTTTCTATCACTGTCATAACCAATTACGATAAATCTAGTGGATTAAACTACACACTTTTATCATCTTACAGTGTATAGTTCAGAATCATACATGGGTCTATTGGGCTAAAACCCAGGTTCTACAGGGCTACATTCCTTTCTTATGCAGGTTCAAGGGGAGAATTTCTTCCCTCCCTTCCCCTTTCCAGCTTTTAGAGACTGACCACATGCCTTGACCCGTGGTCCTCTTCCTCCATCGTAAGCTAGCACCTCACCCTTTTTTTTTTCTTTTTTTTTTTTTTTTTTTGTGGTACGCGGGCCTCTCACTGTTGCGGCCTCTCCCGTTGCGGAGCACAGGCTCCGGACGCGCAGGCTCAGCGGCCATGGCTCACGGGCCCAGCCGCTCCGCGGCACGTGGGATCCTCCCGGACCGGGGCACGAACCCGTGTCCCCTGCATCGGCAGGCGGACTCTCAACCACTGCGCCACCAGGGAAGCCCTCACCCTTTTTCTGATGTCACGTTTCTCTCTGAGGTTCCACTCTCCTGTCACATTTTTCCAGATTTAAAAGCTCCTGTGATTACACTGGCCCCCCCTGAAAAATCCCAGACAATCTTCCTATTTTAAAGACAGCGAATTAGTAACTTTTTTTCTATCTGCAACCTCACTTCCCCCTCACCAAGCAACATGGCGCATTCGCAGGTTCTGGGAATTAGGATGTGGACGTCTTCCAGGGATTATTATTATTATTCTGCCTACCACACCAAACATCCAGGGATTTTATGAGAATATTCACTTTTTAATAGATGTTTTACATCAGTCACTCTAAAATGAATAATCTGTAAAGGTAGTTTATTCTCTCCCAGGACATGCCTTGTATGGCCATTGTATTTGGTAAATATTTTAATACAATTCACAGCAAGTCTTGAAACTGTGACCTGCTTTGTGCCCATGGCCAAAGACATCGCACATAAATAATAAATTTCAGTGTTGCTGTTTAATGCAGTTCGCAAGTTAAAATAGACTGTTTTCAGTATTTTTTCATCATCTCATGTAGAGTTTTTTCAGTGCAGTATGAAAAAAAGAGTATCATATCATGCATTTCTCTGTAACCATTTATGAAGAGAGAGCTTAAATGTTACTATATGTAAAAAGGTAAAGCAAGCTATTGCACTTTACTATAAAGATAAACATAATTAGAAAATAAAAACATCAAGACAGTGTTGTAACTTTTAATAGAGCGTAATGGTCTTCTAAATTATCCTCCTACCTCCTGTGACTCAAATAGCATTCGTCGTGCTACAGCCATGTGTAGACAGATGCCCACGGCTTATGAACTCTACTATAACACAGTCAGTAGTTCCCTCTTTTCTGCAGGATGAGATTGTGTACTTGTTGGCTGGATGCCTATTGTCTTTCATGGTGGGTCCCAGTCTACCTGCCCAGACGTATCTCCTCCACCTGAGCACCCCTCATGTCAAAGAGATGTTCATTCTCTGTTGGTACTGCTCAGTTCCCTCTCAGAACCATTCTACCTGCCTTGTCCATTCTGTTCTCTGCATTAAGGTCAATCTACGTTATGAAGAAACACTAATAATTAACCCACATTCCCCAGAAGTCATCTCTGTTCCACATAGCTTGAAGTGACATTTTCACATCTGTGAAATGTTGTCTGTAAAATAATGATGTTAGATACTCATCAGTTTTGTGAAGTTTCTGTAGGTAGTATGTGTTGTTTTTTTAAATTATAGTTGATTTACGATGCTGTGTTAGTTTCAGGTGTATAGCAAAGTGATTCAGCTATGTATGTATATATACATACACATGTATACATTATTTTTCAGGTTCTTTTCCATTATAGGTTATGATAAGATATTAAATATAGTTCCCTGTGCTATACAGTAGGTCCTTGTTTATCTATTTTATATATAGTAGTGTGTATCTGTTAATCCCAAGGTCTTAATTTATCCCTTTCCCCTTTTCCCCCTTTGATAACCATAAGTTTGTTTTCTATGGCTGTGAGTCTTTCTGTTTTGTAAATAAGTTCATTTACATCATTTTTTAGATTCCACATATAAGTGATAGCATATGATATTTGTCTTTCTCTGTCAAGTATGCCTTATTATTTTAAATATTGATATTTTGTCTTCATGTAGCTGTTGTTGCTACTATATATTAATTACAAGATTTTACATTTCTTGAAGACCGGCGTTCTCTCTGCTACATCTCTGTCCCTGCCATATCCCTCAACATGGTGGATTTTTCCAATGACATTGTTCCTGTACTTTGGTTAAGTCGTAGAGGGTCATGGGAGGCACCTCATCATTTCCTTCAGAAAAGTTTCTTCCTAATAAAATAATTGGCATTATCACTTCACTTGAAAATTTATTTTCACAAAATTGGACCTCTTTGTTTCATTTCTTACCACTCCAAATTTATTTTAACAATATCCTGTCTGAACAGTTAAAATGATATCAATATTTCTGAAGAAAGTATTATGTGTAGAAGGGGAAGTACCATTATAAATAAGTCCTTAAGATGGCACCAAGCTTAATGTTATGTAGCAATTATACTTTTTAAAAAGAAAGATGGCACCAAGCTAATGAAATCAAGCACTGCCAAATGGAACCATTATGTGGATAATATATGCGATATTATTTAGATCTTAACTCAAAACATTATCATGGGAAAAGCTAGGAGACTAAAGGAATTTGCATAAAAGCTGGAAGAGTCCAACTAGAAGTAAGTAGCTCTACAACCAACATTCAAGGTCTATTATCAGACAGGGTTATTTGAAAGAGTTTTATTAGCTTTTCACAGGAGCATAAAATATAACTCTTTACATCATAGTCCCTTGCTCTTCAATTTGTCAATATTGTAAACTTTCAAAGAAAAAAAGGCTTATGCGGCTTTTTCCCCAAGAAAACTTGGTCAATGATATATTGATTTTGAGGACACAGTATGTCAATGTTAAGCTACTTCCTTTCTTAAAGCAAGTTTATGTTCTGTGCTAAACAAACCTGCAAATCAATATGCATCATATCATCATAACCTCATCTTAGAAATACAATTAATTAACTCTGATACATTTTACTTTTTTTAAAGTTTTCTGACATGGTTCTGTTTGCCCTTTGCCATGCTTCATGGTGGATATATGAACGACATTATGCTGATGCTACACTACCACGAACAATGTCCTCATAGAATGTGCCATACACAGTTTATTTTATCACAGTAAGAAAAATCCTCAATTCACAGTATTTAAATTGAGCAAAATGTCCAGGGGGGGCAAAAATTTAAGCATCAACTTAGTTTAAGTGTTTGGATTCAGTAAAAATAACGAAGCAGTTGCATTCCTGTGTTCTGTGATACTCATGTACAGTTGCAAATAAACTGGTTACCTTTCAAAGAAAAATTAAAATATGTAAGTGTGAAGTATAAAACAAGACATACTCCATTTTTACCATGTTCGTTGGCACCTGTATTCTGACAATTGCAAAGAGTAATCTATTACCTTTTGCTCAGTTGCCAGGGAATTGAGCTATTTGCTTCAATGAGTGCCTACGTCTTCCTCTGAGCCTAGAGACCCCAGAATAACACTGGATTATTGGCAAACCTACATGAAATCATCCCATAATTCTCTTTTTGGTGGTACGTGGGCCTCTCACTGTCGTGGCCTCTCCCGTTGCGGAGCGCAGGCTCCGGACGCGCAGGCTCAGCGGCCACGGCTCACGGGCCCAGCCGCTCCGCGGCACGTGGGATCCTCCCGGACTGGAGCACGAATCCGTGTCCCCTGCATCGGCAGGCGGACTCCCAACCACTGCACCACCAGGGAAGCCGCCATAATTCTCTTTGATGTTAGTGTTTTTCTTTACTGAAAGCTAAACTGTCAACCAATGGTTTTTCAATACTGCATAAATATTACTAAGAAAATTTTAGATGCAAAAATAGGAAACAAAATCAAGAAACCCATTATGACCTCTTATTAATGTTTTTGTCTTTCCTACACTCAAAGGCATTTAATACTTTTTAATAGTTCAAATTATACGTATCTATCTTCTGATGCCTTGCACGGGCACAGGTGGCAGGCAGATAGAGTGATTAACTGTCTATTATGCTACCAAACCCAAGCTGATCGGTTTTTCTTTTTTTTTTTTTTTTTTTTGTGGTACGCGGGCCTCTCACTGTTTGTGGCCTCTCCCGTTGCGGAGCACAGGCTCCGGACGCGCAGGCGCAGCGGCCACGGCTCACGGGCCCAGCCGCTCCGCGGCACGTGGGATCTTCCCGGACCGGGGCACGAACCCGCGTCCCCTGCATCGGCAGGCGGATTCTCAACCACTGCGCCACCAGGGAAGCCCCGGTTTTTCTTTTATCTGATCTCCTGTGGTTAAATCTGACTAGAATAGCATCATGCTAAATTGCATTTTATTTTGAGTTACTAGTTGTATTTAACTATTAAATTAATTTTGAATCACATGGTTCAAACAGATCCAGTGAGGAGAATTGTAAGCCGCCCTTTAGCAGGTAAATTAGGCAACAGCTTGCATACATAACCCAGTTATACGTCTCACCCATAACGATGAAATACAACCTGCTTAGAATTAATTGACAACAAATGAACTGCATGACTGTAATTCCCTATCATTCTTTGAATAGCAGAATCACTTCAACAATAGAAAACTTTAAAAGGGCTTAGATTTAAATGCTGGATAATTTCAAGCAAATTTTCTGCTATTTTTTCATTTTGAAAAAGCACTTGACTTAAACATGAATAAAACATCAGCTACAGACTGGTCAAGGCATCTACTGTGAGGTCACCAATCACACCATTGAATTTATTGTCTGTGACCTGAGTAAACAAACAGCCATTAACGTGGAAGCCGTACCCGGATCCGTTTGTGGTCCTGGTCTTTCAGACCTGCCATCATGCACCAGGATCATTGTCACTTTAGCCAGCATTTTCCTTCCCAAGTTACCACTGAGAGCGTCTTGTGGAAGCAGGTACCTATCTGTAAATTTACCTTATGGTTTTTGAAATGTGGTAAACCAACTTAGAGAAAAAAAATCTCTCGAGCAAAGAAAGAACTGTATTTGGCATAATAAAAGTACATTTACTAGGGAGAAAAAAAAAAGCAGTGTGTGTGTGTGTGTGTGTGTGTGTGTGTGTGTGTGTGTGTGTGTGTGTGTATATAAAATGTCTTGATCATGGTCTTGTTCTCATTCCTCTGGCAAAACAATTTTGATGAATAAAATAATCTCAGTGTTCAGAGCACTTATTATGTTAAAAATTATGAACACATAATATTTTTAAATAATATTAAAATATTAAAATAAATATTAATGTTATTTTTAAAATTTTATAAATCATAAACGTTTATTAAAATAAGTATTATTTATTAATATTTTGATAAAATATTAATATTTTAATTTCATCTTCTCCACATTCTTTCAGGAGAGGAAATATTGCTATTTGACAAAACAGGACATCAGAGCTTAGGTTAAATTAGGTTCAGCTAGTCATCGGCAGAACTAGTAATGAAATCCAAGTCTCTCTCATAACAAAGGTGGTTGTATCTGTTTGCTTAGACTGCCGAAACAGATCACAGACTGAGTAGCTTAAACAACAGAAATGTATTGTCTCACAGTTCTGGGGACTGGAAATCCAAGGTCAAGGTGTCGGCAGAGGTGGCTGGTTTCGCCTGAGGATTCTCTCCTTGGCTGTAGGACACTTACTTGCTCCGTCCTCAGATGGCACTTCTCTGTGTGCACGTCCCTGGGGTCTCTTTCTCTTCTTATAAGGACACCAGTCATATTGGATCAGGGCCCCACCGTTACGATTTCATTTAACCTTAATTACCTCTTTAAAGGCCCTGTCTCCAGATAGAGTCATATTGGGGGACAGGGTTTCAACATATAAATAAATTGGGGGGTGAGGGTGCGGGAGGGATGCAACTCAGTCCACAGAGCGGTATCCTTCCCACGCTGCGCAAGCCCGCACAAAGGAACTGAGTGCTTACCGGCGTCCCGCACCCCACACTGCACTGGGGGCTTCAGACATGTATGCGCTAGACGTGGCCTCTGTCATCCAGAACATCCACCTCTAAAAGCACCAGAGCAGAAAGCTGACAAAGACGAGTACAAAGTGCCCTGAGTGCCCTGACCCGAAGCTGATTCACTCAATGCTTGAGGGGGGTCAGGCTGTGATAATGTCCTCAAAGGGGCCCATCCAACATTTGGCGTGTTTGGAAAGCCTTGGAAAACATATATGCATGCTGAAGATGATTTACTCAGCCAGTCTGCTGGTTTAATATTAAGGCCTAGCATAAGGTCTACTTCCATGGCTCCTAGAGTTGGTACTGATGCTAGCATGGGCAGGAGGGCTACTTTGTAGAGAGAAGTAATGTAGGGGATGCTGTGTTGTGACAAATGATGAATGACAAGCTCTCTCTCTTTATATAATCTGTTGAGTTTTCCAGCCACACTGCATACCATCAAGGCCCCCTGCAGGTTTCCATTATTCAAGACCACAGGCTGACCAGATCGCCTTAATGTTCCCCTTAGCTTGACTAATCTTTAGACGAGTTTCTTCCTTACATGGGTCCCTTACCTCCTCTTTCTTAGAGACTTTTGTTTCAGAGGAGGAGGGATTAATCTCTCTCCCCTATTGTTCTAGGGAAAGTCTCCTTTACGTATTTAACTTTATCTGGTGTAGTTTTCACTCGGCAAGGCTAACAGGCTGATCATGGCCTGAGATATGCATACCTGGCTTTTCCCTCCAAGCCAATAGCCAGAGTCCAGGTGCCAAAAGACACGACTCTGCAGGGCCCAGCCTTGGGTAGTAGAAGAATTTCTACCACAACATGAGATAAAAACCATTATTTTGACTACTTCCATCACAGCCTAAAGCACAGTAGATGCTTATTTATATTGGCTTTTGTTACCTTATTTTTTTATTTTCATTAAAAAAAAATTTTATTGGAGTCTAGTTGATTTACAATGTTCTGTTACTTTCTGCTGTACAGCAAAGTGAATCCGTTCTACATATACATATATTGACTTTTATCATTCTTGTTGACTCACAGTTTCTTTCTCATAAACCACTGTTTTGGGGAACATCCAGAGTTCTCTTAATTCAACCTCATGCTGGGGGGAATAGGGTCAGTAGCAGTGTGTGGGAAAGGCAGTCTATCAATCTAAAGAGGGACAATCTATGGAAAATTAGTTTTGAAGCAGCAGAGAATGTTTGGGCAAACATTGGTGGATAATTTAGAAGGACCTCACCCTCCTCCCATTATCCTTGTCAACCGTGAGGCAAACCTCCCTGCACTTACAGAACCAAACTATTACAAGTTTGTTGTGCAGCATAGTGAAAGGGACATAGTTAGAAAAATAGAGAGAAGTTGTTCTCCTTTATACAATGAGTTTCACACCTCTTATCGTATTTTACCTTCACGAGCACCCTGTGAAGTTACCCCTTTTACTACAGTTTGCACTTTAAGAAGCTGTAACTTACAGCTCACAAACTAGTTAGGAGGCAGAGTTAGGATTCAAACCAATGCACATTCAGCCCCAGAGTTGACATGTTTGCGTCATATCGTGCTGCCTTATTCTTTCTCTTCTCTTTTCACCACCACGGAGAGTTTTCACAACAATTTATTAGCGCACTGGCTCTAACAACAATGCCGTGAGACAGATATTACCAGCTCCATTTTTACAGAAGTACATTAAAGATCAGAGGAGTTGGGTAACTTCCCAAGAGTCACAGATGTCAAAAATGGAAAGTACCTTCATCAGATTCCAATCCAAGTTTGAAACAAAACTTAAAGCATCTACCATCTTTGAGCATGACATCAAAGTAAGCTGAGTCATTGGCAGGCTAATCTGGACGTAAAGTTCTCAGTGATTTCTTTCCAAAAAAGTAAATTATATAGAGAAAATATAACTGGACTTTATTATTTTCCCTATAATATAATTTATTTGTTTCAAACTATAGTAAATACTTTCATACCAAGAAAAAAAGTATAAATAATCATTGCAATAGCATAATACATTATATATATAATTGTATATATAAATTATATTTATATATATAAATACAGTCTGTTCTACTTCGGATGATAATTAATTTTTCTCCCAAAGTTGTTGGATCTCTCTTACTCAGTGAAAGAGATCTCTGTGAAACATTGTGAAATATTGCTTATTATTAATTTTCTAGGTTGTCCCTTTGGTCCTGTGTCCCCCTCCAGCACGTAGTGAGATTTCCCTAAAGTGCTGTTTATACTCACTGTTTCCAGTTCCTCATCTCCCATGCTTTATTTATTCAATCTCCTCAGACTTTTGTCCCTGTTATTCCACTGAAATAGGACGTGTCAAGCCAAATATCATGTTCAAGTCTTTGTTGCTATAGCATGAAATTCCCAGTCATTCTGTATGAGTGATCACACCTCGTTCTTAAAATCATTTCTGCTTGCTTTGCAGGATTCCATCTCCTCCCCCATTTCCTTCTGTCCCACTTACCTCTCTTTCTTAGCCTCTTTTGAGCACCTCCCTTTGACCTCTCAGTGACACATGGCCTTATCCTCTTTTCTATCTGTATTCATTCCCGGGGTGATCTCAGTACATCCCAGCTTTACGGACCCCCCATATGCTGATGATGCTTACCTTTCATCTCTCATTCACGATTCCTTCCACGAGTTCTAGCCTTCAATAGGCTAGTCTACTATACTACTCAATATCCTCCCAAGTATGTCACACAGGCAGCCTATATTTAATACGTCTAAGACACCTCGCTGCATCCCCTACTGCATTGTTGGTTACCTTGTTCTATATCCTTTGCAATCCTTTTCATGATATATACTCTTCTGCACCATGAAGGCTGAGAAGCTGCAACTAGCTTGTCAAAACTTCCTTACAGGCAGTCTTCCTTATGGAATTCAAGCTCTGCCCCTCAGATCTCCTTGCACAGGCTTAGGTTGGGAATGGAGTTATATGATGCGTATACAGTCACGGTTCATGACAAAGGACACAGGTTCCTGATCCCGTGGCTTTCCTCAATGGCAGTGGCACTTCTTCAGTCCTGGCAAAGGAAGAGCGATGCGAAGAGTGGGGCCTTTTCCCAGAAAGCTCAGCATGAAAGTTGATCCTCAAGCCCTGCCGAAGCTTTTGTCTGTTACCTAATACCAATTATGAAATCCATCTCTGCAGGGACCAGCCAGAATGGTCTCTGTTGTCTGCAACTGAATCCTAACCAGAGCAGTCCTGAACTCTACCCCTCCAACAAGTTTCTGCTTGGCCTCATCGCCCTTCCGTGTGCAAAACACATAGCTCTGGTGTCATTCCTGCATTTCTCTCACATCCCACCGCAATCCATGAGCACTCCTTCAAAAAACCCTGATGTCATCACTCCAGCCTCAACAATCTTACTGCCTCCACCACTGATACTTTACACCCTATTACTTTATAGTGCATTGACCAGCCAGATTGATCTGATAAAACCTAATTCGTATTATATCACTTCCAGGCTCCTGTGCTCCTGTGTATTCAAATCACATCCTGAATAAAATCAATCCCCTTAACCGAACCTGCAAAGCTCCAGACAATGGAGCCCTGCCTACTTCTCTGACCTCACCCCTTACCACTCTGCCCCATTTTCTGTCCCTCATGCACTTCAAACTTGACCTTATCTTAGTAAATTCACAGCTACATAAAAGAATGAAATTAGAATACTCCCTAACACCGTACACAAAAATAAATGCAAAATGGATTAAAGACCTAAATGTAGGACCAGACACCAAAATACTCTTAGAGGAAAACATAGGCAGAACACTCTTTGACATAAATCACAGCAAGATCATTTTGACCACATCCTAGAGAAATGAAGTTAAAAACAAGAAGAAACAAATGAGACCTAATGAAACCTAAAAGCGTTTGCTGAGCAAAGGAAACCATAATATGAAAAGAGAACCCTCAGAATGGAAGAAAATATTTGCAAATGAAGCAACAGAAAAGGGATTAACTCCAAAATATTCAAACAGCTCATGCAGCTCAATATCAAAAAAACAAACAACCCAATCCAAAAACGGGCAGAAGACCTAAATAGACATTTCTCCAAAGAAGACATACATGTTGCCAACAAACACATGAAAAGATGCTCAACATCACTAATCATTAGAGAAATGCAGGTCAAAACTACAATGAGGTATCTCCTCACACTGGTCAGAATGGCCATCATCGAAAAATGTACAAACAATAAATGCTGGAGAGGGTGTGGAGAAAAAGGAACCCTCCTGCACTGTTGGTGGGAATGTAAATTGATACAGCCACTATGGAGAACAGTATGGAGGTTCCTTAAAAATCTAAAAATAGAACTACCATATGACCCAGCAATCCCACTACTAGGCATATACGCTGAGAAAACCATAATTCAAAAAGAGTCATGTACCTGGAAGTTCATTGCAGCTCTATTTAGAATAACGAGCACATGAAGCAACCTAGATGTCCATCGACAGAGGAATGGATAAAGAAGATGTAGCACATATATATATATATATACAATGGAATATTACTCAGCCATGAAAAATGAAATTGTTATTTGTAGTGAGGTGGTTGGACTTAGAGTCTGTCATACAGAGTGAAGTACGTCAGAAAGAGAAAAACAAATACTGTATGCTAACACATATATATGGAACCTTTAAAAAATGGTTCTGATGAACCTAGGGGCAGGACAGGAATAAAGACGCAGACTTAGAGAATGGTCTTGCGGACATGGGGAGGGGGAAGGGTAAGCTGGGACGAAGTGAGTGAGTAGCACTGACATATATACACTACCAAATATAAAATACATAGCTAGTGGGAAGCAGCTGCATCACACAGGGAGGTTAGCTTGGTGCTTTGTGACCACCTAGAGGGGTGAGATAGGGAGGGTGGGAGAGAGACCAAGAGTGAGGGGATATGGAGTATATGTATACATATAGCTGATTCACTTTGTTATACAGCAGAAAGTAACAATGTTGTAAAGCAATTATACTCCAATAAAAATGCTAAAAAAAATTAGAACAGCAAAAGCAAGAGTGTCAAAAGAAAAAAACTATATAAATTGGGCTGCATGAGGGCAGGGTGTGTGGAATTACCATGGAAATAAATTGTATTGCAGTACAGTTATCAAAATATTTTTGATAACTGTATTGTAATAAACATTACCATGTTTTAAAAAATGTTTTGATGACTGTATTTGTGATGTGGTTTCTTTCTATGGTGGTTCCATATATTTTGTTTTCATGTAGCCCAATTTATCTTTGAACTACTTGAAATTATTTACCTAACAGGAATGCAAAAGAGAGGATGTTAGTGCTTTTTGTTATAGATTCATTTTATACACTTAAAGTATATTCATTTGTGCATGAAAAATTTATTACTCTATTCATTGCAGCAACTGTTCCAATTCTCAAGTAACTTTGGGAAGAATTTATAATCTTACAATGCCTTAATAAGAGATGTTTCAAAAAAAAAAGATTTTTCAACATCTCAACAAATAAATAAATAAATAAATAAATAAATAAATAAAAATAAATAAAAAGACACATGCACCCCAATGTTCATTGCAGCACTCTTTACAATAGCCAGGTCATGGAAGCAATGTAAATGCCCACTGACAGATGAATGGATAAAGAAGATGAGGTACATTTATACAATGGTATATTATTCAGCCATAAAAAGGAACAAAATTGCATCCTTTGTAGAGACGTAGATGGATCTAGAGACTGTCATACAGAGTGAAGTAAGTCAGAAAGAGCAAACAAATATCGTATATTGATGCGTATATGTGGAATCTAGAAAAATGGTACAGATGAACCTGCTTGCAAGGTGTACATAGGGACACAGACATAGAGAACAAACATATGGACACCAAGGGGGGAAAGCGGGATGGGATGAATTGGGAGATTGGGATTGACATATACACACTACTATGTATAAAACAGATAACTAATGAGAACCTGCTGTACAGCACAGGGAGCTCTACTCGCTGCTCTGTGGTGACCTAAATGGGAAGGAAATCCAAAAAAGATGGAATATATCTGTACATATGGCTGATTCACTTCACTGTACAGAAGAAACTAACACAACCTTGTAAAACAACTATACTCCAATAAAATTTTTTTTAAAAAGGAACCACAACAGGAAAAAAAATAAAAAAGAATAAGAATAAAAATAAAACATTAAAAAAAACCAAACCCTGATGTCACCACCCCAGCCTCACTCTCCTACTGCCTCCAAAGCTGTCTCCCTGCCTCCACTAGTGCTGCTTTTCACCCTAGTACTTTATAGTGCATGGGCCAGTCAGATTGATCTGATAAAACCTAAGTCGTATTGTATCACTTCCAGGCTCCTGTGCTCCTGTGTATTCAAATCACACCCTGAATAAAATCAATGGAGCCCCGCCTACTTCTCTAACCTCACCCCTTACCACTTTGCCCCATTTTCTGTACCTTCAAACTTGACCTTATCTCAGGAACTTCATAGTTGCTGTGCCTTCTGCCTGAAACATCTCTGGATCAGTTTTAGATGGTTTGCAAGTTCACACCATTTGGGTCTCTGCTCAGAAAGGCTCTCATAATCTCCTTATTTAAATAACAACTCCTGCCTCTACCCCTATAACATCTATGACCTTATTCTGCCTCATTTTCTTCATCTGTCACTAAACAAAACTCCAGGTTTTGTATTTGTGTATTTGTTTCCTGTGGCCATCTCAAGGACTTTGTCTCGTGCTCAGCTCCTTGACCTCAGCATACGGGAAGATTTCTATGACTATTCTGAATAAGTGATTGAGCGAAAAAATGAATGATGTTTTTTAGTGATCCAGAGGGGACATATACGATTACCTCCAGAAGTGAAAGCCAGCATCAGCCTTTTTCCCCCATCCGTAAATAGCCTCTAAAATTCATAGTGAACATTGAAAAGTTACGTTAGTTCCTATTTCTCACAATATGCAGAGGGACACCATTTGAGAGATGACCCATAAGTTGTAGCAATGCTTTATTTTGCGGCACAGGAAACAGCATATAAGAATCTAACATTTAGATGCCAGGCACTTAAGAACTTTTAAAACTCATGGCAGCAAAGAAGGAAGTAAAGAATGGAGAGAAGGAGGAGCCCATGTCGTACTGTGGAAGCAAGATTAAAACTATTTCATGTGCTTCCAACACTGGGGTTACAAGTAATGAAGGACAGGATGACCTCCAACAACTAAAAGTTAAAAATTGAATTCTGGCACAGGAACATCTTCTGAACACTCTGTAGTTGGCGAAGGCTGTATGTATCACTCATGTCTTAAAAGAAAATACAGCACGTTTCTTTGCATGCATTTTAACTGCTCTCAGAATTGCTACCATCATCTTCAAAGGATTTATGCTAGCAATCTTATAAATGTTTTTTTTGAAACAGAAATGCTCCTTGCCTAATTTCTACAAGCAGCTGAATAGGTTGTACTAAATCCTCCTCATCTTCTCTTTATTCTCTCTCTTTTATCTGTTTTCCATTTTTCTCCATAGTCTTTGCTTCATTTTTCATTCTGATCCATCTTTGTGGTGATATCAGGGGATAGGCTCGAAAATGATGGAAACAAGTCAATAAAATAGAAGCTTTGATAAGATTTAAGGAAAACCATTTTTCCAATTTTAATAATATGTAATAATATATTTTATGAATATTACCATTTATAATTTCAAAACACTGTTAACAAAAATCATCTAATTTAAAGTCGCATTACCACCTTCTCATAGGGTGAGTAGGACAGATGTTATTTCTTCATCATAGAAACAAAATCGTAGTCAATGAGGGAATTCCCTGGCAGTCTAGTGGTTAGGATTCTGTGCTTCCACTGCAGAGGGCACGGGTTCGATCCCTGGTGGGGGAAGTAAGATCCCGCAAGCCGTGCAGCACGGCCAAAAAAACCCCAAAAAACAAAAATAACAAAAAACCTTAGTCATTGAAGACATAATCATTGTTGTTCTGGAAAATAAGTGTTTTAGCATATATCATACTCTCAGTCCTTTACTTGATCACACAAGTGTTTATCTTTTTCTCTCACCTTTTATTCCAAAATATAAAATTTAAGTTAATAATCTTTATGTGTCTGGCTGAGTCAGAATAGAAAACAGAATAATTATTTATTCTACAATAAGCCATTCCTTTTTCAAAATGCATGGAACCTTTTATTTATATTATAGCCTTATTGAGGTATAATTGATACACAAAATCTGCACATATTTATTGTATGCAATTTGATGAGATTGGACATAGGCATACATCTGTGGTGATACACCACAGTCAAGAAATGTGCAGATCGAACTTTCATTGCAAAGATACTTTTAAACTACTGCAACAAGTCCATTGACATAGTAAGGGCTTACCAGGGCATTATCAAATGAATAAAAATCCAACATTTTGATATCCAGATAGTCCTCCAAACCTAGTCAATGGCAGTCTCTCTACTTCAAGGTCCCCGGTGGTCCTTGCCATCTTCCACTGTCAACTGCTATTACAGTATCTTCTTAACTTCAACCCACTTTTCCCTGTGTACATGCCCCTGGGTGTTCAAATGCTCCTTCTTTCATAGTTAGGTAGTTAGGAACAGAAAATGTCCTGAAGAGCCATATCCAAGCCTGGGTTTCTGAGGAAGCCCTAGAAAGTGATGTCAAGCAAACTTCACAGAGACCTCACTTGCCTTATATGCCTGAGAGTTTCTTAGAGTAAAATTGGTTCTGAAGAAGATAATTCTGAAAGAATCATGTTAGCAGAGACTTTTGTGGACCTGGTGTATATATAGATTATGGTCCACGAACCTTCAGAGGTACTCAAATGTTGGCAGGTCATACTGGCACCAGAGCATCTCTGGTCCAGAAGATTTTATGGATTTTCTCTTATGGAAATGCTGCTGCACTTAGTAGTCAAATATAACTGTCCCCTATGCGATCAATTTCCACATTTCAATTATGAGACACTAGAAAAGTTTCCAACTAGAGTTGTACTTTTGAAATGTTCTCTCCTGGTCCAACAGTGAACCAACCTCATAGCCTTCAGGGCACCCTTTTTAATCAGGTTTTTACCCTAGTGCTGAAGGGTAAATTAAATAGGATAGCCATTAATTAGGATCGCAGCTATACACATTCACTTAGATGCCATCACTAGGATCTAAATCTCCACGACAGGGCTATAGCTAAAGAAAAGAGCTTGACTCTGCTTTTTTAAAAACAAAGAAAAATCATCTTCATCTTCATAAAATTATGATAAGGTATTCCTCTTACAGCTTTCTGGGGGCTGGAGAGAAATGGAATATTTTAGGCTTCCTTGCAGCTCTAGTTAAGAAAATCCCTCTGGGCACTCATCTAACCTCCTTCCTCTGTCTCAACGCTCCCATGTGTCAAGATTCAGAATGGCTTTATATGATTTCTGAAGTAGTTTTTTTCTAACACTATATGTGCTGCCAGTGACTTTGGTGAACAGGAACTCTTTTATTTTTTTTATTGTAGTATAGTTGATTTACAATGTTGTGTTAATTTCTGCTGTACAGCCAAGTGAACTAGTTATACATATATCCACTCTTTTTTAGATTCTTTTCCCATATAGGTCATTACAGAGTATTCAGGGGAGTTTCCTGCACTCTGCAGTAGATCCTATTAATTATCTATTTCATATATAGTAGTGTGTGTAAATCCCAGTCTCCCAGTTTATCCCTCCCCACCCCTTTTCCCCCCCAGTAACCATAAGTTTGGTTTTTCCATCTGTGACTCTATTTCTGTTTTGTAAATAAGTGATTCTGTACCATTTTTTTAAGCAATAGCATGAGATGTGTCTTTCCAAACAGGTTTGCTTTGAGATTTTGTAAGCTCTACGTTCAGTCCACCACACTCCTGATTTGATATTTTCTAGAATTAACCAAGGGGCTGGTCCTATCTCACTTCCTTTTGAAGCCTCCATGTGCGCCTGTTGAAAACCCCTTGCGCTTTGGAGCTGGACGTGACTTTGCACTGGCCCTGGAGTCACGCCTTCTGCTAGAAAATAGGGCCCCTTACCTTTGTGGTATAGCGGAGGCTAAATGTGTGATCAGCATTTGGATACATCCTCCAAAAAAGTTCTTTTGAGAATAAAAGTGTTACATACAAAATCCTATGATCCAGTTATAACCCTCTTGAGACATTCCCTCAGATCAAATTTTACTGCAAAAGTATGTCAAATAATGAAATTAAATGATAAAGATATTTTTTCCTGGCACTTTCTGCTGTTTTTATAAACAATGTTAACCAAATGCTTACGATGTAACAAAATGTGTAAAAATTAGAATAACCTGAAAATACATGCTGTCTACGATTTAGCAGCACCCATACATAACTAATTATTTTGCAACCAAGTTTAACAAAATTTGGTGTGATTTTTTGGTTGCCATAGGTGGAAAGAGAAACAAATAAGAAAGACCATGAGCTAAGGCAACAAAACCTGTTTGTGTCTCTGTGTGTCTCTGTGTACCTATACTGTGCTGTGGTCTGAGGCTTGAAATCAAGGCCTGACAAGATGTGTGCTTTGATATCTGGGGAAAACTCAGTTGGGGGGAGGGTTTGAAATGCCCCAACCACAAGTTCCACGGCCCTCTCTACTCACAGGAAAGGTCTCCTAGTCAATCCTTGCCATGGAAACCAATGATAGTGCCTGCTTATCCCTATGTAGTGGGTTCAATTCCCTGACCGCCCACAGAATTATTCAGACAAGGCAATCTTGTCCTCTGGGAACCAGGGCCCACCTCACCCTATTGTTGCTACAGAGTCTACCTGCCACCATTTCCGCTTGTTCCCTCTGTTCCTGAGTGCAACCCCAGTGTGATCCTACAAACCATGTGGTGCCCTGCTCTCCTGGGCTATGAATATATGTGACTAATAAACTACCTTCAGTCTCATCTGTCCAGGTCATTGTCATGTGTCCAGTGGTTCCCATAACCCTACAGCAGGAATCCCTCCTTCCCCAACGGGGTGAAGAGGAAGCTACCAAAACGTATGCATCTCCGTACATGTTTATAAATGTATATTCACAGATTGTTCTTACATACACATTTCTATCCTTTAACTAAATATCAAAACATAGCACTTGTTATTAATTTATGATGCTCTCTTTTGTTCTTAATCTTGGAATTCACTTCAAGAAAGTTTTCTTCACTGGGTAAAATTTTGATCATCCCTTAATGGGGAACTAACATTGTCACACATGTGTGCTCCAGCCAAATGGACCAAAAGATCATCTTAAAATTGTTTCATGATGGATTAAATGGAAAGAGATTGAGGAGAAATGTTCTATTCTATAAATAATTGAGCACACGTATAATGATGATAAGCGGAGAGTTTGCAATGAGCATTTTAGAGAGCTTTTGTCTAAGAGATTTCCTAGAAAATTAAGTTGTCTTTCTATTATATCATAAACTGCATCCCAAGTTCTGAGAAATATGAACTAGTCTAGGGTTAAACTGAAAGTAGTCAGGCAGACAAGACTGAGTTGGAGTATTTTGAAGTGTGCCAGGAAATCCCTCTTGTACAAACATTTCTTCCTCTGCTGAGATTCCTACTGTTGTGTTCAATTCCGTTTGAATGATTCATTCAGGAAAACTGTGATAAAAGAAATATATTATCTGGTGTAAGTAATATATTTTTAAATTTATTTTTCAAATCTAAGTGCAGCATTCTCAGAGAGAGTTATTGAAGATAGAAACATTTAATGTCAATCAGAAAAAAAAGACAAGAATGGCATCTAGTATTTCTGGCTAATCTGGGGATACTTTCTGCTCACTTGTCCGAATGAGTTCAAAGTCAATGACTAGTGATGTCACAAGGGGAAGGTCACTAAAGGCAAATAAATGTCACATTTTTTTTACCAAAGGCACATTCTGCATAATAGATCTTGGCTTTTATTTTTTTTATTTTTATTTTTTTTGCGGTACGTGGGCCTCTCACTGTTGTGGCCTCTCCCATTGCGGAGCACAGGCTCTGGACGCGCAGGTTCAGCAGCCGTGGCTCACGGGCCCAGCCGCTCCGCGGCATGTGAGATCTTCCCGGACCGGGGCACGAACCCGTGTCCCCTTCATCGGCAGGCGGACTTTCAACCACTGTGCCACCAGGGAAGCCCCTTGGCATTTTTTAAAGGTATTTGAAATCAGCTTTAACACATGATAATATTAATCTCATTGAGTAATTGTGGATATCAAGTGAAATAACGTATACAAGATACCTAGTACAAACCATCCTTCCCAACAATTCCTCAATAAAGGATAGCTATTTTGTGGTTTTGAATATTTACTTGAGCTATTCTTAGTTGTATAAAAACAATGAGCTTTATTTTTCTTTCTACAATTTAATCATCCTAATTATCTTTCTGTCTCCCTAGGGTGAGGGGCAAATCTATATACTATCTATCTATACCTACCTTTGTCTATGTGTAGTTAGTCTAACCCAGTAATCTTGTTCCTAGTCAATAATTTGAAGTATTTAAATGTATATATAAGTTTCTTTAGGTATTTAATTTATATCCATACATGTCCAGGTCCAAGCCTTCAGCCACCTCGAATGCATTGTGCTCCCTTCCAATATGGTGTCTGGGTCTATAAGACGAAGGGTAAGAGCTTATGTGATCTCATGGATGGGCTCCTTAGTGTCACCCCTTTAAATTCCTTAGGTCCACTCATTTTAGTCTAAAACAGTCTAAAACTGCAAGAAGTGACTTTCCACTTCCTACATTTTTCATCCTAAATTTTCAAGACTAATGGGACCTACACTTGCACTCTGTTATCCAAACCTCCATATCTACCACTAAAGGGAAAACATGATTGTTGAGAAATTCCTCTCAGCCCAAAGAGAAACTCTTCTCTTATTTAAACATGAGTCAGAATTGATACTCAGGGTTCATAAACAGCATCTCTGGCCCAGATGGAATGTATCTCTCATTCCCTGTGACAATAAGTTTCATGATTTAGCCAGAGAGGAGGGTTGAATGAAAACATGATAGAGAAAAGGAAAACCAGAAGACAACAGATTAATATTGAATATTTTCGTAGTTTATCCCTGTTGCAAATATTAGTGTTCACCCAAAATTATGATAGTCACATATACTCCCAGAAAAAAAAAACTCCAGTTGCCCTATATAAAAGTGTGATGATTCAATTTGAAAAGCCTCATGTCACTGCCCTTCAAACCAGCCGTCAAGTGCGTTCTCTAACCAAAAACAAAATAAAACTTTAAAAAAGTCTAGCTGTGTAAATGAATCATAAATTTCTCAGGCCAGATGGTATTAAGTCCTAGCCTGCCAAATACCTACACCATTTACAGTACTACAGTACATGAAATTAGCACTGCTTGGCACTTTGAATCGTCAAGTGTTAATTTGCTAGACGTCCACAATCTTCCTTATGCTTGCTGCATGATAGCAGCTGCTTTTATAGGTACTGTTAAAAGAATATATTCACACTTTTTTTCTGAGACCATAGTCATTTTTCACAGGTATCTGGGTCCATCTTTGGAGATATACACCAAAAAGAAGTAGAAAACTTTGGGACCAGGATTCTGACAGCCTGAATTCCGACGTTAGCTATGCTGATCACTAGCTGTCCTCTTAGATCGGTCCATTTACTTCTCTGGATTTGCTTTTTCAATGGTTCCTTTTAACTCTAATATAATGTCATTCTGGAATTTTATTCTAAGGCTAATTTTGACTCAAGACCAAATTTGTCTTTGAATGTTCTTCTATACCTATTTCTAAAATGTCTATTTGCTATATAAAAGGATCTAAGCCAGTGTTAGAAGTCTTAGAAGTTGGTCAGCATGTAAAAGTTATCACTGATAATTTAATAAATGTTATAGGTGCTTTCCTAGAAAATTCATATACAGATAAAATCTTGCATAACACATTTAGGGTTCACTACGTATATGGACTGTTGTGAAATCATAAAATCCAAGATAAAGTACGTTGGTCTTCTTGTGTATATTGTGCATTATTTAAAAGAATGTCCAGAACCCACGTATTAGAAATTATTATCATATTCATTAGACTGATAACATATATCTAATTTATATATATATATATATATATATATATATATATATGTGCGTGGAATTACACATATCACACACACTGGGCCAGTTATCATTGTTAAAGATTGGTCAATGACTACTTTCACTCAAGGATTTCTTTTCCACTCTTTTAATAGTAGATGACATATTTTGTGTGTTTACACCCCTGACCCTGTTATAGGCATTTTATATAGATGAGCTCTAAATCCATAATAAATCTACATGCTGGGTATTGTTTTGAAAGTGGGTATGAGGTAGGGAGCAGGAAGCTATATGATTTTAAATCGACTCACTAATTTGGATACACCACAGAGCTTACAGAGCGAGTCTCTGGAACATCTAAAGGAGGGAAATAAGGGGGGCAGATGTCCAATTCCACTACGGGTGGGACAGAGTCATCAAGGGATCATTCTCCTGCAGGAGAGGTGGTCTTCCTAATCCAATTTCTGAGAATTTGGAGAAGTATATAGTCTCCCCAGCGATTCTCATTCCTCCAGGTTTCCTGCTTTCCTCCTTCCACCATGCATAGAGACCTGTGCGGAGTAAGTGTGTGTGTGTGTGTGTGTGTGTGTGTACACGTGTGTGTGTGCGCGTATTGGGTGCCGGTGAGGAAGGTGACACGGGACTCCCCCACTCACTGTCCTGCCCCCAGCAATATCCCCTTCTGTGTGAAGAGGGAAGCTGGTCTGGTTTCTGGGAGGTTGGAAGCTTTGCTTGCTTATTATTATGGGATAGGCAGTCAAATGAATCATCTCCTAGAGCTGCTGTCTGCTCTCAGGGGCGTGCCTGGTTTCTAGGACAGAAGCCTTGCCTCAGGCAGAAAATCTTATCCGGTCTCCCACTCCTCCTGGTCTTCCTGACAACCTGTATATCTTCCTAAATTGAATAACCATAGTTCCTACTTGTAGGTAGGCATTGTTTTTTTTATTGTTAGATTTAAATCGGGAATTGAAAAGTCGTACATAGTTTCATCATTACCTAACGCTTATAATTATATGTATCTGTCTCAGATCAATACAATCAAATATTTATGTGGCTTAAGTAACATCGATGCCTTGCATTTACGACTCATCAATAGAGGAATTATCCTTATTGTTTTAACTAAGAATCATATGGCACTTACTAAGTACCAGATAATATTTAAAATGTTTTACAGATAATCAGTGTATTCCTCATCAATCTGAGAGGAAGATGGGGGTGTTATCTCTATTTTACAGAAGTGAGAACTGAGGAACAGAGAGGTTCACTAATATGTTTCGGAATGCACAACTAGTAAATGGTAGAGCTAGAATTCAACCCCAACCAGTCTGGCTCCATTAATTTGTGAACTAATCATGAAATCAAGTACATCTCAATGTAACTAGGAATCTGTGCTATGCAGAAAAATGGCCCCATCAAGATGCCTACCTGAACATGTGAAAATGGTATGTTCCACGGCAAAGAGGAATTAAAGTTGCAAATGGAATTAAGGCTGCTAATCAGCTGGCCTTGAAATGGCCAGATGAAGCTGATGGTCAGAGTGGGCCCAATGGATCACCAAGATCCTTATACGTGAAAGAGGGAGATAGGGGGATCGGAGTCAAAGGGGAGGATGTGAGCACAGAGGCAGAGGTTAGAATGATGTGGGGCCATTAGACATCTAGGAGCTGGAAAAGACAAGGAAACAGATTCTCCCCTAAAGACTCCAGAAGTAATGCAGCCCAGCTCTCCCATTTTAGACTTCTGACCTCCAGAAACGTAAGATAATAAATTTTTAAGCCACTATATTTATAGTAATTTGTTACAGCAGTAAAGGGAGATTAATACAAAACAGTTGTCTACAAGTGGCATTAAAGTTAAGAATCCAGCCCTTAAAATTCAGGGTCACCATTTACTAGGTGTGTGAAACAAGCAGTTAACTTAACTTTCTGCATATCTGTGGGCCTTTCCGCAAAATGAAGACAGGCACATTACTACAAATCACTGGGGCTGGGTTTCCAGAAGGTAAAAACTGGTACCACCTGAGATGTAGCGTTATTTTTTGAGTGAAAATTTCCCTCTGGAATTGTGCAGAAGATTGAAATAACTGGCGTATATATAGCCTTGTGTGATTGTTGAAATAGACAGTATACGCAAAACATTATATGCAGAAAGCTGAAATATAATGTATACTCAAATAGTGGTTATGATGATGATGATGATGGTAGTGATAATTATCAATAGGAGGTTGGTGGGGGAAGAGGGGTAGGATTGAATCAAAGACTTGGGAAGCAGACTGGACTTTAAATCCAACTCCACCACCCACGATCCCTGCTTTAAGGCAAATTTCTTTGAGCATTAAACCATCTAGAAATTCCAAGCTTATAGGATTGTTGGGAGGTCCAGTTGAGTTGACATAAGGAGAGAGGCTGGAATGCAGTAGGCACTCATGAAAAGTCCTCTGCAGGATTAGAATTCATTGCTCCATGATTCAGTTAACTGGAGATATCACACTCAAAACTTCAATAATGATCCATCACCTTTTAAGGAATGCAAGCATTTTGGAATTTTCCACTTTTGCCCACATCCAGCATGGCTCTTACAGATAGATGGGTTCTGTGTTACATGTACTCAGTAATATGGAACATCTAGTAGTACTCAAAATCAAAGTAACATGTAGTGGTTCTGCCCAAACCAGAGTTATCTGAAACTAAATCAATAGCTGGGAAATAATAGCACTAATAAAGAACTGGGATTTGAGGTTGCAATGGAGAGTTACAGCCATTGTAGGTCCATTGCATATCTAGCAATAGCACACCTTATTAATACAGTCAGCGAGTATTGCTTACAAGGAGAGCGATTATATCCTACGATGACAACCACAGAACTGATTTTCCTGGGGCAGGAAAACAAGCCCCTAAAACAACTACTAATCAACTACAGAAGCACATGACCGACTGCCCTTCTGGTGGGTCCTATATCCTCGGAGTAAAGTTCACCTTGGGTTAGTAACTTACAATGGAAAGGAAAGTAAACGTGATTTTAGGAAAATATCAAAACTAATTTGCTCTCAAATTATTTATTTCTATAATATTTTGATACTGTTTTATATTTTCATATTTTTACAAGATCATCTAATGTAAAGAATTTTGTTAATTATATTAGTAAATGTCTCAAATTCTTAAGTTTCATCCAGTTCTAATGAATCCACTAAATGACTCATCTGCCAATTACAACTAGAGTTGAGATTTTTTCTGTTCAGAATATTCAATTATAAAATGTTCAAGTGTGACAACAAATAAACATGTTATCAGGGACCTGAAAAAAATATTTTGAAAAGAGTGTGTCTCTGTAATCATTATAATTTGAAACATGAATTCGAAATATTGATAAATGACGCTGATATATGAACAACATAATATCACTTCCCTGCGCAATTGGGTCATTTCTGACTTCTTGACAATAAACCAAGTCAGCATTATTTTTGGTGGAATGTCATTTTTCTTTAATTGTAGGTGTATCTCTTTACAGTACCAAACCATTCTTTTCAACTAAGCTTTATAATAATTAATATTTTAATGTGTATACATATGAAATACAGTGCTCTATGTTAATTAGAACAGCTGTCTTTTTTCAGAGGACTTAATTACATGTGAAGTATGCGTGTGTATATGTGTAGCAGTAATAATAGTGACAGTACAAATGTGTAAGTTTGTATGTGGCGGAGTGGAAACAAAAGTCCGTTTACTACTAACAATCGATATGACAAAACCACCCAAACTAGCTGTTAATCTTGAACTTTTGAAATAGGATTGAATCCAAAGAAATCTTATGAGATCTCAGTCCTGGACATTATTCGTGTGTTTATAAAAATGATTTTTAAAATTAATAGTAAAAATTAATAGTAATAATTGGGGAGTCAAAATAATTGGTAACAGATGGTGTTTTAATTCCCTACTATCTAGTAAAGTGGCCTGCAGGATGTTTTAATCTCTTTATTGAGGTGTGATTGACATACAAAAGCTGTGCATGTTTACTGTGTACAACTTGATGAGTTTGGAGATAATCATAGATCCGTGGTTCTAAGTGGAGCTTAGAATCCCATAGCAGGTGGATTGGAACCAGAAGATGTGTGAAGACATTTTACCCAACCCTCTGAGCGCCAAGGAGAAGCTTAACCTATGCCAGAAAGAGCACAGCTGGAACCGTGCGATGGGCACAGGTCCTCGGGTCCGTCCACAGAGGCACAGGTAGGGAGGGGCCAGCCGGGCAGCACCTGGAACTAGCTTTGGTTGGTTTCTTGCCAATTACGTGTCAATGTGCAGACATGCAGCAGAGAAACAGTATTCGCTCAGACTCCAACTTACCCAGCTTATATTTTCTTTAATATTTCACAAGTAAAAATATAAGTAGATATTCCAACATTCAAAAAAACTATTCCAGCATTCAAAGTACAAAAAAAAAAAGTATGTGATTAAGAGCTGGACCGTCCACACATTAAAATGAACAGTTCTGAAAGACTGATGATACAATAATGATGTTGCCAGAGTATTATTCAGGAGGTGTAGATCAGACAGAGTGCCCGAGATGAACGTGGGCAAATCATCAGTGTGGTACTTCTAGACACGGCTGTTAAGCAGTGTACCTGAGTTTAACCTGCTTGTGTTAAGCAGTCTCTCCTCATATCGTAAAAGCACTTATATTTTTGGCTGATGTTTCTTTCCAATATTACTTTCCTTTATTTGTCTACCTTTTTCTTTTTAATTTGTAAAGAAAGAAAGTCTTTCACATTTACTATGCAAATGATCCATGTTCATTGTAAAAAATTTCAGGAAATACCAGAAGTAAAAGCAGAAAGAGAAAAAAATACAAGTCTCCCTACTCCGAACATTTAGGTTACGCCTTCCCAAATATGACTTCCTGCTTATATAAAGATAAAAGGAAGGACACATTGCAGGATTGAGTAATGGTAGCTAACCATACTGATGGTCATTAGATAAACGGACGGATTAGACTGATACAGGCAGCCAACAGTGTCACCACACGTAAAGTTATAAAGGTCACCTTAATTAAATGCATTTTGATTGAAATTAAATAATTTCATAAAGCTAATTTTAAAAAGAAATTAGGGGCTTCCCTGGTGGCACAGTGGTTGAGGGTCTGCCTAACGATGCAGGGGACATGAGTTCGTGCCCCGGTCCGGGAGGATCCCACGTGCCGCGGAGCGGCTGGGCCTGTGAGCCGTGGCCGCTGAGCCTGCGTGTCCGGAGCCTGTGCTCCGCAACGGGAGAGGCCACGACAGTGAGAGGCCCGCGTACCGCAAAAAAAATAAAATAAAATAAAATAAATTAGGGTATAATTGAAAGAGTTGCTGAATTTCACCCATATGTTTCATCATCTTAAAAATTATTAAATCTAATTTCTCTAAATTTTAGAAAACAATCAGAAATGTGTTTATGAAAGTTTGATCATGTGCTTTGATTTTTAAATTATGCATAATTTTTACTGTATTTACTGTGCACCATATTAAATGCTATGAACGGAAATTAGCATGCTGATTTCTCTTCCTATCTCGAGTTTACTGGTCGTAGTTTTACCTTGTCAGTTTGTGGACTTTATATTATATCGTGTGGCAATGATTTCTGAAATTATTTAGTTTTTGTTATCTATGTAAATAAATTCAATAATTCTCACCAGTTTTGTTCCATACCTTCTGCACTTCTGAATTATGAATTGTTTATTTCTTTATTATTGACCCTATTTAGAATGTTTAGTAGACGGTTTGTAACTTTTCCTTTGTTTCACCTAAGACATGCTTATAGTTTTTGATTCATATATGTAAATATAGATTTTTGGCTTAGAATTAAAATTCTCAGATACGACTTCTTTTCCTCCAAAAATTTCCCACAGTATTATTCCTTTCCTCTGGAATTGTGTGTTGCTATAGAAAATATCAACCATTCATTCACTCACTAAGTATTTTATTGAGTACCTACTAGGGGCTAGAGGCTAATCTAGGAGCAGGAGTCAGCAATGAACAAAATAGACAAAATCTTTGTCTTCATAGAGATTACTTTCTAGTGGAGGAAAACAAAAATATATAAGTAGAAAAAATGCT
Organism: Kogia breviceps; assembly: GCF_026419965.1. Taxonomy (NCBI): domain Eukaryota; kingdom Metazoa; phylum Chordata; class Mammalia; order Artiodactyla; family Physeteridae; genus Kogia; species Kogia breviceps. Next base: position 5,379,841 of record NC_081324.1, on the reverse strand, counting down.
AGTTTGGATCAAACAGGATTTGCCTTTGCTCGTGTCCTCTGGCCAACCATGATTCTTAAGTCCCGTTTACTCTCCCAGCCCAACTCCCTCAATCAGGCAAATCGTTACCATCTAAGAAGATTCTTGGGATCACTGCTACTGTTCTGAAGTCCCAGACAATGACAAGACCTGTAGTCTCTGCTATCCATATTTGACTTGGAGCCTTCAAATGCCATCAGGTGACGCGGGCCTCTCACTGTTGTGGCCCCTCCCGTTGCGAAGCACAGGCTCCGGAAGCGCAGGCTCAGCGGCCACGGCTCACGGGCCCAGCCGCTCCGCGGCACGTGGGATCTTCCCGGACCGGGGCACCAACCCGTGTCCCCTGCATCGGCAGGCGGACTCTCAACCACTGCGCCACCAGGGAAGCCCCATATTGGGTTTTTTTTTTAGGTCTTACTAAATGTCAAGTGCTTTTCTAAGGCTTGAGAATATTGTCTAATTTAATCCTCATAACATAGTAATTAGGAAAGTAACCTGATATCCATTTTAAAGCTGAGTTGCGACACAAATTAATTAACTAAAGACAGATAGCAAGTCACCAGTAGAGCTGGGGCTTAACCACTGCAAGTTGGTTAGAGACACCTGTCCTGCTCCGAAATGTGGGAGCAGGAGATCTGCAGATCCTCAGCTTTTCCAAGGGAGAAACTCATCTCTACTAAACCCAAAGCTGCAGAGATCATAAACTATAGTGATGGGAAAATGTATCACTGAGACTCTGCGAAGGCTGATTTTATTTCTTATAAATCACTCCTATTTTATGGGTGGGTTTTCCAGAACTCTCTGATTCCCACATTTACATTTCTGGGATCTGCTAGTAAGGGGTAGATTTATAGAAGTTAGAGGCCAGGTTTGTGCATTGATTCTGATACAGGGAAGTGCTTTTGGTAGTTTTGTGAGATCATTGTTCTTATGGATTGATGGTGAAGAAGGTCTCTGTGGGCAGACGCCCATTTGCCAGCAGTCTCACTGGTGAACAGGAAACCTCACTTCTACCTTTCTGCACGCTTCTTAGTGAAGCCTTTCAATCATTAGCAGAAATCTGAACATTACTGGCTCTGACGCACACATCCTCGGGTAAGACTCTATCTCCCAAGTCAAGCTCACGTCCACTTCCTCTTTACAAAAGTATAAACCATCCCTACACACACCACAGAAGCATTTTTGAGGGATGCTGTGATGGCCTGGCTACCAAACAAATCATTATCTGGGTGGAAGGATAATCGGGTTCTTTCACGGGTGTCAAGAGTAGACGTCATTAAGCCATTTCAGTCCAAAGTCTGGACAGTTGGTTAGTTAGGTTCTGAGTAGTTCCTTTATCTTGGGTCTGTCCACTGACACACCACTGGCTAGCAGACAACCAAAGCGAGTCCTAGTTGAACTTGGCTGGATTTTTCCATCTCCTTGCACCTTGCACCTCAGCCCCCCCTTGTGTCTGCATGAACTGGCCTCCAGACCTGTGCTTCTCTCCCACTTCTAGCTGAGTCCTTCCTTTGGGCATAGAGTCAGTTGCTCCACCTTGGTCCTCAGATGGCTGGTAGTTTTTCCATTTTCCCCCTGATTTAGAGGAAAGAGAAGAGGGGAAATGGGGCCATTTGAAGGACTGAGTGTGAAAAGTGTTAGTAACACAAGTTGCTAATATGATGTAATTGGGCCAAATAAATTATCTGCTTATAATAAAATGATTACTTTTTGTTTAGACTGTGAATAAGACTTCGTTTGCATGTTCAGTTAAAGAAAGCTTCCTCGTTCTTTGACATCACACAAAGCCCAAACCCAAGGTAAAACCCACTGAAGGACATCAATATTAGATTTAGAAATTTTCTGAGCTGACAGTAGATATCAGCTTCACCTTCATATTACCAAATGGTTGATAAAACTATACATGTTATAAATAATTACTTATAATTAAAAGACAAAAATGAATTAAGATGATTTTCCTTTCGAAGTAGTATGCTGGATAAATGTTTTACTGGTAAATAAATAGACAATTCATATTCCTTCATTCCAGAAAGGTGAATTTTTTTCAAGTTGATTACTGATTTGAGTACCACATATCTACAGAAAGTTCACAAATTACAACAGATAATGCCCAGGGATTGATCTAAATATTTTTCAAGTTATGCAAAATCATATCGATCTTTTGGAGTCATGTCAACTTTATGCTGACTTACAGGTGCTACAGAGGAGTTTATTAGATTTTATTAATGGTACTCCCAGAAGTTAATACTATTCTTAAAGAACAATACATATTTTCTTTTGCAATAAATGCAAAATTTACTCTTTGCTTAAAAAAATAGAACCTCATAACAGAATTTAATTTAGGACTGTGACTATTTTCTTCACACATTTCCTTCTGCGTATTATTATTTTTAACTTAAGTCCTAAACATGAAATAATGCCTATTTTAAAAATATTTAATATTACATTGTAGGCTAATTACTTAGTGATAAAGACTGACAGAATTCCTTGGAGAAGTATTTAATTACATTGGTCTGGTTGCCAAAGAAACAGCTCCACAAGTAAAGCCACTCAATTGGTAAATGCTCTGTAAACTTACCACAAAGGAAGTAGCAAACAAAAGGCCATTTTCATTGTTACATCAATGTGTGTGAATAAAAGACCTTTACAGTTGTCCCTCCAGTAAACGCAAAAGAAAGTTAGTGACTTGTATTTTGATATCGACAGGGCCGCTAACGTGTAAAGCCCAGAGTTAAAGCAATTAGTTCAGTCAAATAAAAGAAGACAGAATGAAACAAAGGTAAATTGTTCTTTGAAGGAATCTGTCCCTTGTTTCGTGTATTTTACTTTCTATTAAATCAAAATGGACAAACCTTTCTATAGACTTTGTCTTCACGTGTTACTACGTCAATACTTTAGCTATTGGATGTGACATGAAGTGGAGTGGTTTCAGTACATATTGCAAGAAATATACTCTTGTGTTTTAAAAAGGTATACCTTATATTACCTAAAATCTCAAAAAACTTAGAGGCATGGGATTCGTATAACCTGTGAGGGGAGCTAAGTGTTGATCAACAAGGTATTTATTCGTGCTACATTTACAACATGATTAAAAGAGTCTACATTTCTAATTAATTTATAGGAATCCTTAAGTAGCCCCAAACCTGTAAATTAACTTGACTTAAGAATGTAACAAAGTCTATATCTATCATTATGAATTGCCATGAAAAACTGAGCAAAGCTCGTTGGCCAAGGAATCAGCACTTCATCAGGGAGAATCATTCTAATTCTTGGTCTTTCCTGAGTCAAATCTAGGAAGGAGGTGAGGTAGGTCCAGGAAATTCTCGCTTCGGGAGATCTCCAACCTTATCTGTTGGTACCAGGACTCCTCTGAGAATAAGGGGAAGCCTGTGTAACAGAAAGAGACTAACGTGAGCCCTGACTCTTTCAGAGGGGCTCCACCTCTCTTCTGCGTGAGGCGTCCCAAAGGCTTTATCCCAGAAACAGCCAGAGCAATGGTGAGGTACTTTGAGGCAATGGGAACCACTAATATCCTGCTCCCACCTCAGCTGGTATTAAAGACCTCAGGACGAAGCCAGGATAAAATTGAATTTCAGACTGAAAGAGGGGAGAAAATTTTACTTTCTCAGACTGGCCATTATATTTGGTTCCCTGTATAATTTTAATAGTTCCGGTCAGAAACTGTGTAATAGGGTGCTAGAAATGTTCATTCAACAGCTTCTATAAATAAATCGACACCTTCTCCCACTCTGTGCCCACAAATCTGAATCATCAGCATTTGCTGAGCTCTTACAATGAAAAGTCTTTGGGCTCGGGAGTTGTAGAAAGTGAACTTTTCTGAATTTACAGAATCACGAAAGGCTTTAAGTTAGAACTATCGGTAGAAAGACCTAGGGTTAAGGACTTCAAGATTCTGGAAACCACGAATAGCCTGAACCCACCTCCACACAGTGAGAAATTAGTAGGACACTGTGTTTTCCTTTTCAATCTTTTTTAATGAAAAGTTTACTTAGTATATTTTGATGCCGTTAAAATTTGCCTGCAAAAACTGAAAATGCAATGATGTGCTATTTTTGAAAAATGTTTTTGTGGGTGACCCTGAGAGCACCTGTTATAAACTCGAAGGGGAGGCTTCTCACACAAAACAAAATGAAACAAACGGAAGGTAAAATTGGCTTATCCAAATAACCAGGGACTAAAATTAGTGATCATGCTATATCATTTTCTATTAAAATTTAAGATTCTGGATTTTGTTTATATCATTCTAGTATATTCTATAGGTTTGGACAAAGTATAATGACGTGTTTCCACCATTATAGTATGATACGGAGTAATTTTACTGCCTTAAAACTCCTCTGTGCTACATCTATTCATCCCTTAGCCCCCTACCCCAACCCTGGCAACCATTATCTTTTTACTGTCTCAATAATTTTGCCTTTTCTGGAATGCCATCTAGTTGAAATCACAAAGTATGTAGTCCTTTCAGACCAGCTTCTTTCACTTAATGATATGCATTTAATGTTCCTCTATGTCTTTTCATGGCTTGATGGTCCATTTCTTTTCAGTACTGAAAGCTATTCCATTGTCTGGATGTACCACAGTTTATTTATCCACTCACCTATTGGAGGACATCTTGGTTGGTTCAAAGTTTTGGAAATTATGAATACAGCTGCTATAAACATCTGTGTGTAGGTATTTGTAGAGATATAAGTTATCAACTTCTTTGGATAAATACCAAAAAGTGTGATTGCCAGATTGTATGGTAAGAGTATGTTTAGTTTTATAAGAAACTGCCAAACTGTCCTCCAAAGTGGCTGCACCATTTTGCATTCACATCAGCCATTAATAGGAGTTTCTGCAGTTCCACATCCTCACCAGCATTTGTTGTAGGCAGTGTTCTGGATTTTGGCCATTCTCATAGGTGTGTAGTGGTACCTTATTGTGTTTTTAATTTGCTTTTCTCTGATGACATATGATGTGTTGCATATTTTCATATGCTTGTTTGTTGTCTGTTTCTCTTCTTTGGTAAGATGTCTGCTAAGGTCTTTGTCCCATTTTTTAATAGAGTTGTCTGTCTTCCTATCTTTGAATTTTAAGAGTCATTTTTGTGCTTTGAAAAATAGTTTCTTATCTGATGTATCTTTTGCAAGTATTTTCTCCCAGTCGGTGGCTTGTCTTTTGTTGTATTAGCAATGTCTTTTGCATTGCAGATTTTTTTTTTTTAATTTTAATGAAATCCAGCTTATAAGTTTTTCTTTCCTGGATCACACATTTGGTGTTGTATCTAAAAAGTCATTAAAAAACCCAATGTATTTTATTTTCAAAGAGTCAGCATTTAGTTTTACTATCAATTCTATTTTTAATTTTAATATATGGATTTTAGCTGTTATTGTTATCAATTACCTCCTTTTTCAGTTTAACACTATTTTCATTTTTCTATTTCTTAAACCTTGTATTTATTTTAAATGCTTTTATGTCATAAAATTGTTTTCTGAATAATAAAATATAGTTGAAATCACATTTCATAGGCATTACAAAGTGTGTTCTCATTTTGGTAATTTCCAACCTTTTTATAAGATTCTTTTTCTCCTTAATTCAAAAATGGTTAAAACATTTAGTTGTTGCTATTATTGTTAATTATTAACTTTATTTCATTGTGGCTACAGAATACAGGTTTAAAGAACTCTATTTTTTGGAAGTTTCACTGTGGCTAAGTACATTTTGTTACGTAAATTAATTTTATGATCATATCATTTGACCTGATAATTCAACTTACAGAAGTGTGATCTTTTTCTGAGAAAATAAAATATTTGTGTACAAGTAAGTTTATCACCATTTTACTCATAAAAGAGAAAATTTACAATCATTCAAATTATCATAGTATCCATAAAAGTGGCGATATGGAGGCAACTATTAACAAATGTGCTTGAAAGTCAGGGATCTGGGAATTCTCAAGGATCAAGGAAATACTAAAGTATAGAAAGCGATGTGTTCCTTAAATATAGAGAATGATTTACATGTGCACACAAAAGACTGATTTGTATATACCAAAAAACTAATGATAATTGTTTTGTATAATATGCTGGGTGTTGTATGTCTTACCTTACTATTTGGGTTATGGGCAAATATCTTGGGCTAACAGATATTTCATAAATTAGATAGTGTAAGACCCATACACTGAACCACAAAAATCCAGATGCCAAACTTACTTATTCAGCCAAGGTCTATTAGCAGAGTTTTCTCACCCCCGGACTTAGATATCCCATTCAACACCCAAATTTTAAAGACTTGAAGGGAATTCCTAGTCAACGCTGTTAGAAATCAAATCTAATCAGGGAAAAAGGCTACTTAGAATAATATTGATAGTAAATGTCATTCAGTATTGTTAGTTTAAAAGACTCACTTCAATATTAGGTGCCTTTGACCCAAATGAGACAAAAAAATAGTTGATGGGCAAAGAGAAGGCTTGCCGTGGCGACCCTACTCTTAGTGGCATCCTTGAAGGTGTTTTAGCTCACTGCTACGAGCTGTGGTTTTTAATGTACCTTTGTTGGGAAATGACCAGGCACAGAGAGCAGATACCAGAATTTTATTCAAGGATTATTGTGGGGTTTTCAGGCATGCAAACAAAAGAGGAGTTCGTATACGGTCTCTACATTTCCCAGAATATTAGGTCCATGTCCTTGAGGACGAAACTGAGGATGTTTCAGGGAGCTTTGATATTAACAGAAAATGTCTTAAAAGAGATTGTGTTCAAGTTCATCTAAATGGAGGAAAAACATATTTGAAATGTCTCTAGCATATCAGAGACTATCATTCCAAGTTTGAAATATATTAATAACATTTTTCAGTGATTTTTCTATTATATTTTACAGCTTTTGTGGCATTTGACACTACATGTATAAATGTGCATATTGTCTCTAAGCAATAGATTTAACCCTATAACATTGAATTTTGTAGGTCAAAAAAGGTCAAGTGTCAGCAGTTTCACATGATTAGTGTAATAAACGTGAGAGAAGCTCTATCTTATACAAGACGGGTCTTATGTACGCAGGAAAGTGTCTGAGGAAAGGAGCCTCCCTCCTACAAATGCCCCTAGAAATTGACTTAAAGCCCAGTGTTAGTAAACAGTCATGATCACCACCAAGACTGACCCCAGTCCGCAGCCGTGTTCTACTTCCACAGAAGGACGCTGAGCTGACAAGATGGGATGATTGTGACCCAGTCTCTCTTAGCAGCACGGAAGCCTCCCATTGCACCGCAGGCCGAATCCAGCAGGTCAGGACTGGAGGGAAGGCTCTGCCCCTTTATGGTGCTGTCACACCCCAGTGCTGGTCCCATCAGGAGAGGGTCTCATGCTTCTTCACTCAAGCACTTCACATTCCCCACAGGCTGAGGGGTGGGGTCCCTTCCCCAGAATCGAGTGTCCTGCCTGCTAGGTCTCTGGAAGGTCCCAGAATGAATGGATGCCTGGGGTCAGAGTGCACGTTCTTGATAGTAATCTTCAGTCTGATGGTTTAAAAGCTGCCTTGGCAGGTGGATGCATGCTGTCTGCCCTTGGATGTTTGTACAAACCCTACGCTCTGCATTGACTAGACTTTTCTTAGTGACCTTATGTACCAAGAAATATACCAGGAGTGGGATTTGAGAGCTGTTGGTGGTGACGTCAAGCACGTTGTATGCTTTCTGGAACCAAGATGCTTCCAGTCTGTCTGGGGAGAAAAAAAAAAAAAAAAAAAAGCCATAAACATTCAAATTAAAAATAGTAAAACCACAAGTGATGCCAAAGAGAAGAAGGTCACGATTTGAAAGCTGTAGAAAAATGTGTGCTTAAGGGTTAATGAGAACAAATCTTAGAAGAAACAGAATGGCTTCAGCAAGAAGAAATGTGGCCTAGTTGGTTATTTCCAGATGAAAACGAAAACAGTGTCACAAGAGGCAAAAGGGTAAGAAAGAAGAAGGATATAGTCAAAGCACAGGGATTAAAGACGTTTGTGTGGAGTACATGTTCACAAGGAAGGATGGTGCAGGGTATCAGAATATATGCACATGAACTTCTAGCAACAGTGTCCGCTCCAGTCCATCACTTGTCTGCTGGAACCTGTGTCTTGAAATTACAGAGAAAGAAGACGCTGATGAGGAGAGACCCGAAGGGCCTGGAGGAGTCTGCCCCCCTCCCAGGAAACTCTTTTTTGCTCCCCATATCTGCTGGGGCACCTACATTTATTCTTTGGGCAGAAATAAATGCCAAAGGCACAGACTCCTTCAGTTGGAGACTAGCGCAACCTCACACGGTCAGGCCAGCGTTCCTTCAATTTCTATAGCATTCTCCTTCATTCTCCTGATGAGTCAGCCATCAGGAGACAAAGGAGTAGGAGAGTTAGGGAGATTAGCACATAGGGAAGAGATCTCTTTCCTGAAGCAGGACTTTGGATTCTGGGGGTCTCCTTACAACATGTTTTGACAGCAAGAAATTAACAGCAAAATAACCTCCTGCCAATGAGTTTAACTTGAAAACTCAAAAGTCGCACATAATAATAAAAGAAGACACTGAAAATATTCTACTCTTTACATTTTGCTCTTTTTACCCAAGTTCGTCTATTTCTTTCTTCACATTTGTTCCATGAATCTGGAAGGAAACAGAATTTTGTGGTTTTGTTCTCCTGCATTATGAATCCCCTGTAATTTATTTAATTAAAGACTGGGTTTCATATGAGCACGTTTTTATTGATGTTTAGACGTCTTAGTTTGACTGTTATTGAATGTTAATGACCAAGCCATTTGGGGGTGGCTCCCTTTCAAGGGAGGCATTTATCTCCTATCTAGTTATTCTACAGGAGTGATTCTCAGCCTTGGCTTTACATCAAATTCCACACAGCTTTTAACAGTCCCAAAGCCCAGGGATGGCTCCGAATCAGAAGCTTTGGGAGAGGCATTCAGGCAGTGGTAGGTTTTGAAAGCTGTCCGCATCTAAAATGCAGCCAAAACAGAGAGCCACTGCTCTACACCAATTTTTCCAAATCTGTATTGGCTAAACTTCTTACACCTGAAATGCAATCCACATTTCTCCCTTGGTACCAGGATGCACGATTGACATTTTAGAAGATATTTATGTAAATCACAAACTAATATGCCATCAATTTGTCATGAGACTGCATAGAAATTACTCCAAACTGAACCTGACAGACACCTTACTCTGCTAATACTTACTAAAATGCGTTGACATTAAAAAAAATTGAACAAAATATATTTTTACTATATTGTCTTCTGTAAAGCTGAGATGATTTCTATGCTACGGTGTGGGCAATGGAAACACTAACTATTCCTAACATTTTTGAACGTTAAAATACTGTGAACCGGGGCTTCCCTGGTGGCGCAGTGGTTGAGAATCCGCCTGTCGATGCAGGGGACACGGGTTCGTGCCCCGGTCCGGGAAGATCCCACGTGCCGCGGAGCGGCTGGGCCCGTGAGCCATGGCCGCTGAGCCTGCGCGTCCGGAGCCTGTGCTCCGCAACGGGAGAGGCCACAACAGTGAGAAGCCCGCGTACCGAAAAAAAAAAAAAAAAAAAAAAATACTGTGAACCGAGGCGTGGTTCTGTAGACAGAACACTAAGTGCATGAACCTTCCAGAACATTCTGTTTCCAAAGCACCAGAGTAACCAAACAAAATTTGTCATTAAGATAATAGATCAATGGAAACACTAAAAACTGTAAAAAGTAAAAAGAATATGGTTCAGCTTATTCGGTTTGGTAATGTACATATCACTTATTTTTGCCAATGCAAAGTAACTTAGGTAGTTCTATCCCATTTTAAATTTATAATAAGTCATTTATAAATATGAAATTATAAATTTAGGAATCAGGGCAAAAGGACAGATTTAGAGGTGAATATATCTTTCTTTTGATAAACAAATATGCGAGGTAGAAAACCTAGGGGCTGAGCACCCCTTACGGAGGTCGACGCCAGTGGAAATCCGGACTCATCCATTTACCGATTGTGGGAAATTGGGCAAGTTACTCCATGTCAGCGCCTTGGTCTTCTTATCCACGAAATGGGAATAATAATAGCACCTGCCTCATATATGTCTTTCAAGCATTGAACAGAATAGTATGTGTGAAATGCTTGAAATAGCACATAGCAATTACATAGCCAGCAAATAATATTATTTGATGTGTTTGCCATCCCATCTGATGTTCTTTTTTGGGGAGGGACACTTCTTGGAGTTAGTATCTACTTATGTCAATTTCCTTTGGTTAAAAGGCCACCAATTAATTTTGCAAATGTAGCTGATGACATTTGCTTAAAAAAGACAAACTTTGTCATAAGATTTTTAAAAATTTAAATTAATGAACCTTAAATATATCATTACTCCAAAGAAGAATCAGTATATCCTAGTGGTTTTGCTTATATAATTTAATTTAGACAGCCTCAGCTAGAATTCTGATAACACCATAATACTTAGTTTTGTCAACTACAAATTTTTCAACTATAAGACTAGATTAATAAGAGCCTGTACTTCCTCATGTTGTAAGGATTAAATAAGATACTTCATGTAAAGCACTGAGAATACCATCTTCATATATAAAATTAAAAATTAATGTTTTATTATTACCAGCATTCTAAATAATGAGTCAAGATGTCAGTTTTTGTTGTTGTTTTGTTTTATGCTGTTTTACAGTGGATTGAAAGTATTCACTGGCCTATTGTTTTCTTAAACTTGACCTTACATATACCAAAAAATTCACGGATGCAAATATCATCAGTGGACATCACTTTTATGTTGGTTAGAAAACCTTTACTTCAAGTAATTAGGAATCTCACTTCAACCTGCTTATGCAAGAAGGAAATGTGTTATAAGTAGAAGTCCACAAGTAGGGACCACTCAGGGCAGGACACTTCAGGAACTCTGATTTCATAAGGAGCCAGGTTTTCTCCACCTCTCAGCTCAGCTCTCCTGGAGGTAGTTTCATGAAAAGCAACCTCAAAAAGACTACGATTCTCTTTATATATGATTCATGAGTAATACTCACATACAAATATTTTAAGTATGTGCTGATTCTATGCAAGGAATAAGGTTTGATTCATATGAAAGAATTCTAATGATTTTTAGGCTAAAATATTTGTTCTATATATTTGTTGACATGATTTGAAGCACAAAACTTTTTTTCCTAAATCTTTATAAAATGAGGGTTTGACATACTTTAAACATATCAATAGAATCATATCACATATATCTGCCAAAGACAAAACTGTCTATAAGTGAGTTTTCATTTTTGCAATAAACTTTTGAAATATTTTCCAAATGTGTTCTTTGGAATCTATAGAGTTATTTCACAAAAGCTAGTCTGATTCCCTGATTTCAATACTTACATAGCAGTAAGTCATAGGCATTGTTCTTGGTACTTTATATCTGCTAGCATTTAATCCCATAGCAAACTTGTGAGTATTATTAATATCCCAATTTTGTCAATAAAGAGAATGAAACAGGGGAGTTTGAATACCCTGCACAGGAAAGTATGTGTGGGTTTGATGCCAGATAACCCAGCCCAGAGTACATGCTTATCATGATACCTAACTGCCCTTTAGCAAGACGAATCTGTTAAATTTCCCTGATGAAATTGTTCCAACAGCACACAGCTTTTAATAAAATGAAAAAGACCCTGACTTTGATTTATTATTGAACCGTACTGATGGTCCACTTCTGAAAGCTGATGAAAAACCAAGGGGGGAAAGTGGCGCCGGCGGGGGGATGAATTGGGAGATTGGGATTGACATATATACACTAATATGTATAAAATAGATAACTAATAAGGACCTGCTGTATAAAAAAATAAATAAAATAAAAATAAAAAATTCAAAAAAAAAAAAAGAAAATAAAGTAAGAAAGGAAAACATACCAAAGATGTAATTATTAAGAGGAGAAAAAGGATGCTATCGTGATCTTTGGGATGTAAAAGTATTTTTTCACATCACATAAAGTATTTTTTCCTTTTGATAGGTAATTAGGATATATTTAATACAGGTATGGCATCAATTTTCTTTGTAATGTATAATTAATACCTTGAATCATTTTTCTTTCATTGAATAAGTAAAGCTTTAGTTTAGATCTAAAAGTGCTTCAAGAAGCAAGTACACGGAGTAGAGAGAAAGGACAGGTATAGGTATTAGTCTGTGATTCATTAGGTCTGGGAAGAAGAGCAAGAATGTGCATTTTAACAAGAATGCAGATGACACAAGTCCTGCTGGTCTGGGAATTAGACCTTGGGAACCACGGTATCCTGTGGCAACAGATGAGCACACGAATCTCGGTGACCTCACAGAAGTCCAGGCTTATTTCTCACTCATGTAATCAGTACATGTCAGGAGGGGCTCATCATTTTGGAACTGCTCCGTGGCGTAAGTGGCTTCTAAGGTCATGGTGGCCGGAGTGCAGGGGGTCCTGTGAGGGAGATGATTTTAAGGGCCAGGCTTTGGGGGCTTGGACCATTTCCACCCACATCTCATTGACCAGAATCCAGTCATGGCCCAAGCTAACAAGGGACAGTGGGAAATGTGGTCCTCCTATGCACTTAGGAGTAGGTACATGGATACGGTTTGATGGATACCGCATGGTGTCAGTCTCAAGATTATCCATCCATCAAATCAGCCACAGAGGCTGAAACAGTCATCACTCAGTGATGGAGCTCAGTGATAATTGTCATTGTCACGTCACCCTTACCTTTAGAGGAGCTTATGAAAAGGCTGTAGATTGCAAAGATTTATGCTCTTCTCTGTAAATAGCACAGTACTTCTATATAATAGGTGTTCAGTAAATGTCTGTGGATGAATACACTATATATTAGCAAATCATTGAGACCAAAAAACTTAATATTTTTAATCCTGTGCCATAGATACCATCTGTAAACTTATAATAGCTAATGCTTATTTCATATGTACAACCCACTGCTGAGCAATTTTCATGTATAATCTCATTTAATTTTTATAACATCTGTGTAGAATAAGTTTGTATTCTTGTAACTAAGATTTGTGAAGCCTGGAGTGAAAATCTCTCTTGTTGGTAAAAGGTCCAGGAACATACTGGCAGGAAATAAGCAAAAGAGCTATTGTTTCTAGGCAGAGTTAATTAATAAACTAATTAACATACATCCTGTCAAGGTTCTCAACTTGCTAATGAGTTAGTATATTGCATAGGTAGATACAGTACATGTTTCTCTTGATTTAACTTCTCCACCAGAAGCTGATGCTTAAGGCAGCCTTGAGCATCTCATAGAGATCACTGCTTATTCTCTCACACATAGTAGAAAAAGCATCTTAGGAAATAATTTACTTAGAACAAAACGTTTAAAAATCCTGAATAGGGCTTCCCTGGTGGTGCAGTGGTTGAGAATCCGCCTGCTGATGCAGGGGACACAGGTTCGTGCCCCGGTCCAGGAAGATCCCACATGCCGCAGAGCGGCTGGGCCCGTGAGCCATGGCCGCTGAGCCTGCACGTCCGGAGCCTGTGCTCCGCAACGGGAGAGGCCACAACAGTGAGAGGCCCGCGTACCACCCCCCCCAAAAAAAAAAAAATCCTGAATAAATGGTGTGTTGTTTAATTTTTAATAAGTGGAGCATACAGTGACTAATATGTCAGAGAACACTAGGTATTGCCAGCAATAACAGAAATCTGTAGTTAGTGGTGCCCAGTAGGAACATTGAAAAAGGATAGACACGCATAGCAAACTTCTGGTACCATCGCTTACCTTCCTCTTAATTTTATACACAGATATCTTCTGTTACTCCTTCCATTTCTACACACCTGCATCAACACACACACACACACACACACACACACACACCACACATCTGTGGACAGAAATATAAATAGAATTAGAATACAGCAATTTCTATTTTCAAGATCAGAAATTTGAAAGATAATTACTTCCTTTCCCATGTACATTAGTAGTAGTCATGCAGTTATTAAGAATAAATATGCATTTATCTTGGTTTAAAACATGAGAGCTTTATTGACTATATTTAATTGACAGCAAAAAGCATATTTTTGTCCTTTTATTGCATGTGTCCTACATGTATTATGCCTCAAAATACACTTATGTATTTTTCTGATAATGCAGTTAGGTGATCCAGGGAACTCAATAGTGGACACATCCAGCCACATGAAACAGAACTGTATTAGTTTATTAGTTTAGTTATGTATCTCATTTTATTTACAAGAAAGTTTGGCTGAATTGTGGGTATAACCAAAAACAAAGTTTTGTTGTTCTCAAATTTCAGTTGCATACTCTGTAAACTTATTAACTGGTTGACATTTGTGTCTGGTACTCTAGGACTGCAGGTACGTTTGTTCTCCCCATCCATTACTATCCCAAGAAAAGAAAGCAATAGTGGCAGTGGTGCTGAGATCAATGCCGTGAAACGAAAAGGGATTACTGTTTTTTACTTCTTTAGAGTAAACAGAGTATATTAAAAGATTTCCAAATTCTTTTACCGCACCTCATGATGTGGACATAACTGGAGGACTAGGCATCTAAGTTCAGTTCTCCCACAATGCAGAGTCATACACGTGCTGCTTCCAGGGCACCTTGTTTCTGTAATTATTCAAGTTGAAAGGAGCTGACTATCAAGACACACTGGACACCAGACACACTTAGAAACCAAAAAGGTGAGGAGGAGAAGGTCACTAACAAAGATGGGGGGCTTCACTCAGCAGAGTGTCTAGATGTTAAATAAATAGTGGGCAGGGGGTCTTCAACTCATCCAGTGCATAGGAGATGTGATGTGATTTCTGACAGGGTCTAGTCTTAAGAAATACCGTATGTCAAATGCAATCGTAACCTATTTTGAGACATAACCACATTTCAGACTTTGAAAAAAACCTACCGACTAGAAATTAGTTTCTGAGGGTTTCCAAACATCAAGAACAATTTAAATTCCAGGATCATAAGGTATTGCTTTCAATAATTTTATTCATAGACATTAAGAGTGTATGTACTGGTGACAGCATCCCTGGATTTCTATTCTATGTCTTACAATTCCTCGATGGCTTTGGGCATGTTATTAAGTGAGTCTATGTAACTATTATGTGGAAAAGGGTGTTATGGGCTGAACGGTGTTCCCTCAAAATTCATACATGGAAGTTCTAATTCCCCAGCACCTCAGAATGTGACTTTTTAGTCGAAGAAAGAGCCTTTAAAGAGGTAATTAAGGTTGAATGAGGTGATAGGGTTGGGCCCGAATCCAGTATGACTGGTGTCCTTGTAAGAAGAGAAGAGGAGAGAGAGAAGGTAGGTCGGGGCAGCGGTGGAGAAAGAGAGAGACTTTAATGACTCTGGCTCATTCAACTGTGGCAAGCTAGGAGACTGGGAATTCAGGAAAGAGCTGATATTACAGTCTTGAGTGCGAAGTTTACAGGGCAGGCCGGCAGGCTGGAAATTCAGGCAGGATTTCTAGGTTGCAGCCTTGAGGCAAATTTTGCTTCTTCTTTGGGAAACCTCCATCTTTGCTCTTCAGGCCCCCAAGGGACTGAACGAGGCCCACCCACGTAGGAGGTGATTGGCTTCACGTGAAAGCAACTGATGGTAAGTGTTACAGTCAGTTAATGGTAAATGTTCTCTTATTGAAACAATACTTAATTACAAGCACAGAGGACAGAATGCCACTGTCCTACTCCAAAGACAGCCGACTCCGGGCCTCCAAGGTGTTTAGATTACAACATAAAAGCACTTGATTTGAAAAGCAAAGCCACTCCTGAAGCTGATAGGCTCATGGTGAAGAAGTACTGCCTAAATTATGAGATTATCGAACGAAGAACGACATTGTGGGTTTAAACATCCTTTGTCTTAGGCAGGCAGGTGTTCTCCTGGGCCGTTCTTTACCCCTCTTATAAAAACCCACAGGGCCAGGAAAAATTACTTGCCCGGCTCCAAGTGTCAAGAAGACAATACAGGGGCTTCCCTGGTGGCCCAGTGGTTGAGAGTCCGCCTGCCGATGCAGGGCACGCGGGTTCGTGCCCCGGTCCGGGAGGATCCCACGTGCCGCGGAGCGGCTGGGCCCGTGAGCCATGGCCGCTGGGCCTGCGCGTCCGGGGCCTGTGCTCCGCAACGGGAGAGGCCACAACAGTGAGAGGCCCGCGTACCACAAAAAAAAAAAAAGACAATACAGCATGCAATTGGATTACACAAACTAAGATCAGGGGCAGATTCATTCTCCCAGTAACCAGCAAACTGTTTGGAGAAGTGATGAGTAGGGGGCTGACGAACCCAACGGGAATGAGATTCGCCTAGTTTCTTGAGTTAATGGAGTAGGCTGTATTATGAGATAAGGATTCAGAGCGGTAATTTGGAGGCACGGTTTGGTGAATTTCTGTCCATTGTCTTTGGTTCTTCTATATGAGAACATTATTAAAAACACAGAGAAGGAGACTTGCCTGGTGGCACAGTGGTTGAAAATCCGCCTGTCAATTTAGGGGACACGGGTTCGAGCCCCGGTCTGGGAAGATCCCACATGCCATGGAGCAACTAAACCCGTGCACCATAACTACTGAGCCTGCGCTCTAGAGCCACAAGCCACGACTACTGAGCCTGTGTGCCACAAGTACTGAAGTCCACGCACCTAGAGCCCGTGCTCTGCAACAAAGAGAAGCCACCATAATGAGAATCCCGCTCATGGCAACGAAGAGTAGCCCTTGCTCGCCGCAACTAGAGAAAGCCTGCACACAGCAACAAAGACCCAACACAGCCAAAAATTAATTAATTAATTTTTAAAAAAAACACAGAGAAGGATGGTTTGGAAGGTTAATTTTATTCTTTTATGAAGGATTAAGTAAAAACTGGTCAAAGACTTTTTAATGTCTGCTTGAATTACATATTTGTAATTTTTATTACCTAATACAATAAAAATTCTTTATTCTTGAGTTCTGTTTTATATGTCAGTGATTTTTGATGTCTGGTAAATGATTAGTATGGCTACACTTGCATAAATTGCATTTCCTATTTTTGTGTGTGTGTGTGGTACGCGGGCCTCTCATTGCTGTGGCCTCTCCCGTTGCGGAGCACAGGCTCCAGAGGCACAGGCTCAGCGGCCATGGCTCACAGACCCAGCCGCTCCGCAGCATGTGGGATCCTCCCGGACCGGGGCACGAACCCGTGTCCCCTGCATCGGCAGGCGGACTCTCAACCACTGCGCCACCAGGGAAGCCTGCATTTCCTATTTTTTTAGATAAAAGGCAAATGGATTTTTTAATCACAGAAAAACACTCCTGAGATACTATCTACATATACCTTCTTTTTTTTAAATGAAATTTAAATATAGAAATAGCATTTATAAGGATTTGTTTTTCCTGATTGTGTGTTAAATCTTGCTATCTGCTTAGTAGTTCACGTCTTTTGTTCTTTTTTCCCCCAATTTTTATATTTAATAAAAAATGTTACTTTCACACAAATGACCTGAAAATTCTGCAGATACAGCTTGTGATTTCCATGGTTACATCATGGTATCCTCCTTCAATTTTAATCTAGTCTCAGGAATTGAACACATTGTTTCTTTAACTGACATAATTCATAATGATACCTGTTAATGAACACTGGTCCTGAAAATTCTTCATAGTTAAAATAACAAAATATTTTCCCAATCAGAATCAGGGGTACATAGCTAAACTGCGTTCTGACAGTCTAACGATGACTTGAATATACAAAATAAAGTCCATTCTGAAGAATATAAAATTAATTGTTCCCTTTTTAAGTACAAATGTAACTTCCTATCTGATTCAAATATGTCTGATGCATTAAGAAGACTCCCTTCAGAGGTATCTTTGAGGGGATAATGCACCTAAGTGTTTAACTCCACCCATGGTCATGAAAATCTGTTCAATTTTTCATATTTCTTCTAGACTCTTAGGTGTACACTATTAGCTATATGTTCTTATATATAGTTATTGAGTAATTATTCCATTATAAAAAGGAATTAGTCAAATCCCTCTGCTGAAGAAGCAAAAGAGCTAGTAATTAATCAAGTATAATAACTCAGTGTGTAAATAGTCTCTGAAATATGCAAAAGATACAATCAAAACCAAAAGGAGCCCTCTACCTTGCAAATCCTCAAAGAAGAGATAATCTCTCTGGTATGTACTAGAGAGGAACTAAACAATTTATTACTACCTTTAACATCCAAAGGAAAATTTACTGCTTTTCAAAAAATAAAAAGACTACACATTGAACAATAATAAACTAAGATTCAAAAATATGTATTAATTCTAATTACATAAAATCTTATATCACTTTATCCAGGCCATGTTTGAGATATGATAATAATTTACCATGATCATGACATCACCATCATCTAAAATACAAATATTTATTTTAATGTCCTCAAGATAGATGCTACAATTCTCAGAAAAGATGTGTGGGTAGCCATGGCTGTAGTGTTTTTCATGGAAAAGGATGCAGTCTATTCCAAATCCAAAAAAATGGGCATTATAGAATAACAATTGAGGGAATGTTTATAGATGGCAAACAACTTCCTTCTAGTTGATGTGATAGATATATAGTCCCTGCTAAAATAGTGTGTTAACCATAAGTGTACCTGATTATTTGAAGGACTGCATTTTAATGTGAAATATTAACAAATTACTTATGTAGTAAGTTTTATTTGGTTGACAGCATTTGATGTATTAATGGCTGACAAAAGGTAAAGTGATATGCTAATACCAACTTGTATCTCTACATAGTTTTCCTCTTTCACAACATGAAAAGGAAATGGATAGGAATTCCACACTGTCCTAAACAGTTTTGGAAGATTATGTGTATAAGATTGATTTGAGAAGATCTGGATGAGGAAAATATTAGTTGAAAACTGTTCTCCTTATAGGCTCTGCCTTCCAATTTTACAGTGTTTCCATCTACAGAGAGATGAAAACCGTGGTTTGCTGGAACTTGCCCAGATAGTTCCTGTACCAGAAAAATCTTCTGACGCAGGCAAACCCAGACAGCGGGTCACCCTAATATTAGGGTATGACACAGCATCTGTGCCTCTTCAAAATACTCCCACAGATTCAGGGGGAGAAAAACCACAACATTCTACACTACTTAGATGACACTAAAATCCAGGGACCCTAAACATCACTATAGAAAACTTATTCAAACTTGTAACATTCAAACATACACATTACCCCAAAGAACGTATTAGAATAATAAACAAGAAACACTATTAAAAGAAATGCGAGGTTAATACAGTGTTTTCATGGGTATTTTTAAAATAACCTTTACTAAGACTTTTATTAGGAATACCCAGCACTAAACTGTTAATATGGACATCTGTTGGGCATTTCGATGGTAACTAGGCACCTAAAATTTTAATCGGCAGTTTCTTCAGTATTTAAGACTATATTGCTGTCAACATATTTTTCATAAAGAAAGTCATGCACTACTGTCAGTTATATTTGTTACACGGAGGAACGTTTTAATATAATAATGCAGATGTCTTCATTCTATAAACCCCAATGGTACTTAAAGCTAGAATTTTATTACTTGTGCCGAGGGCCAATAAAAGCTATAAAGCTGCTAAATTCTAGCTCAGCTACTGCTGTTGAGTTGTGCACATTTGAGTTGTAAATTATAATATAAAGTAATCAAATATGTATAAGAATGGTAGTCATGGAAGCAGTATCATAAGATTTCATAAGAAATCAGGAAAAGAATTTATAAACATCAACACTCTGTTCTGGGTTTATGAAATCCTCTTCCCCAAATATAGCACTATTCTAATAACTTAAGAAACGGTCTGTCAGTCAGCGCTACCTACATTCTCTTCTTCGTGACGTCTCCTTTATTCACAACTTATTTCCAAAACAATCACATTGGCCGCCCTGCTAGTCTCCAGTTTGTACTTAGAGTGACCAAATGCTCCATGTAGTGTTATATGAAGATATTAAAACCATTATAAGGTATCTCTCTGATGACATTTTGTCATGTGCAGAGTGTTTAGAAACATCAGCTGCAAGACAGCAGATTCAAAGGATGGGAAATTCTTTAGCTTCGAGCTAGAAGGAAACGGCAAAAGAGTCAAAACGACCACACTGAAACATGGCATTTTGTATATGTGACAACATAGAGGTGGTGATAAACATGAGGATAGGCTTGTTTTCTCCTAAGGTAGTGTTAGCCCCTTATACAATCATATTATTACTCTTCCATAAGAAAAAAATAAATTATTGTAAACACCGCCTATGTCATGAACATTAAAACAGTGTCTGGTTTTTTCAGTATTCTTCGCAACTGCGTTACGAAGTATACAATTTCTGGAGTGGCTTTATTTAGCAAAACATATCACTTATCATGTTCATTATTAAAATGAATAGGAGTAAACGAATGTGGCACAGATCCCAATGGTATAGACAGTCTCCCATAATCCTTTGTAAAATTTAGATTTGCCGTGTTTTCATACATTTGGAGGAAATCTATGATTTCAACTTTGTAAGATGTTTCTTTTAATATACAAGGAGTTTGGAGTCAGTCAGGTCTTGGATGGAGTCCCAGTAACATCACGTGTTGGGTTGGAGACCTTTGGCAAATTGTCTAAACTTCCTGAGCTGCAGTTTCTTTGTTTATAAAATAATGATGATAATATCAAGTTAATTGAATTGCTGGGAAAAAAAACCATGAGCTGATTATATGTAAACAGAATATAGCACCATAAGAGGAATGCAGGAAGTAACCAATGATTGATAATATTGTATTATTACTGCTTAATTATGATTATTTTAATCGGATTATTTTTGGAAAAAATAATCCGATTAAAATATTGTTACGGAAAAATACTGGAAAAGACATTGACGAACATTTTAACAAAGCTATGTGTAGGGATTATATAGGTGGCTATATATATTTCTTTTAAGTACTTATCTTGGATTTATGAATTTTCCCTAAAAAGGTACAATTTATAATCAGGTAATAAAATATGTTAAAAATAGTTGGGGATCCATATTTTGTGGTTTATATTCTTGCCTCTTTAAAATACACAGTCATGAATTTTACATTATAAATGGCTTCCAGGAAAGAATAATTTTCCTTCATTTTAATTGGGAACATCATTCTGTAAATGCACCTTTTCTAATTAAAGCCTTGGTCCAACAAGGGAATGCATTATCCATCGATACTTATCCAATGGAACTCTTTCTAAATCATAAGAGCAGAGCTCGTCCTTACTATGTGCCAGGCAGGAAGTGCTTTCAATGGTTCTCCCAACCACCTTACAAGGTAGGCGCTATCACCATATACTGCACAGAGACGCTGTGTAACTTACCTCGAGTCACAGAGCTATGCCATGGCAAAACTGGGATTTGAACTCAAGTCACATAATTCCGAAGTCTGTGTTCTGGACCGCTGTGGTACACAGGCTTTCCGAGTAATGGATGCTCTGAATCACTGATGATTATGACTCTTTCAGAACACAAAATCAGTGTCCTTGCTCCTGTCTCTCCAGCCTCAAGAAGAATTCTTACACCAGGAAAGGGATATATCCTGCAGTATTTATCCAGTGGTTAATTTAATTTATCTCAATTCTCAGAACAATATTGTATGCCTTATTTGTATTAAAAGAAATATTCCAATTAAATGAGTAATAAATTCATCTAGAGAACTTTGCCATCCACCCTGGTTTGTGTGTGTGTGTGTGTGTGTGTGTGTGTGTGTGTTAAGCAAAATAATGTTTAAAGATGTAGATAGCAACTACTGACAACTCTGGAAACTGTATCAGATTAGGGTGCTCTAAGTGTGTGAAAAAAGTTACTATAAACTTTGAATATGCTTAGTTAGAAAATGTGTTACTATCATCACATCTTTAAAATATTTGGGGCAAGTTTTCCAAAATATGTTTGAACCTTAATGTCGAAACAATTGTCAACTCAGAACTAGAAATTTTCTTCAAGTCAAGACGTTTTATTCACCATTTATTTTGTGTTTGGCCCTGTGCTCAGTCCTCCAAGTAATACAGAGATGAATAAATGTTCTTCCCGATATAAAGGAGTTACATCGATGAAAGGCAGTGTCACTTTCTGATCCAGGTAAATAGAACAGCGTGCGTTCTGAGTTCGTTCTATGAAACAAGGGTGAGATAAGAGGGACCAGTTCTGAACCACCTCTAATGAAAGAGCAGCTTGAAGGGTCACGTGAAAGGATGAGGGACATGTTAGGGGGCAGAATCTGTAAAAGAGTGCGTATGTAATTGAGAAAAAGAACAATAAATCAATGAACTGAGGACTAAGGTTCCATCAGAAGACAAGAACTCTTGGAGAAGCTGGTGTTAGGAACAGAAGGAGAAGAGAATTATAGATTAAGATCTATAGGAGAGAAAATATGGGAAAGAATAAAGATGCAGAGAGGTTTTCAGTTAAGGGATGGGTAATTAATTCACTTGAATTTGCTTGAGCTAAGAAAAAACACAGAAGTTAAGTCAACTAAAGAGTGAAAGTGGGGTGAGATTGTGCATTTAAGGATTTAGAGGTTTAGAACGGCAATTTTGGAAAAAATATACATAGAGATTGTACAACAGCCCAGCTGAGATTCCTTAAAGATTGATTCACGTGAACCCTCCATGATTCCACCACCACAGCAATATAAAGTCCCAGAGCATTGGAACTCAGTAAGAAGACTTCTGCTTAAATTCTGGAGGCATTGTTTATTGACTCGAGGTACTTTGAATTCTCAGAGATTTAGCTGTTGAGGAAAATAAGTGTGTTGTGTGATTCCTGTGAGCTATTGTAAAGATGCAATCAGCTGTATATGTGTATTTCATAGCTGTACAAAAGAATTCTGCAAACTGTAGCATCCCATTCAAACGTTAGTGGTGACTGTAGCTGTATTCAATTATGAATAATAAGGGAACAGAGAAAATGGAGAGTCCAGTTACCCAGGGCTGCTAATTAGCAGACAGGAATTTCAGGAGAGTCCATGCAAGAAAAAAGGCATGGCTGTACAGAGAGGCAGAAGAAGCTAGAAAATGAGCTCTCAGTTTTCACTGAGAAAGTTCAGATGGCAAGGAGAACAAAAGGCAGAGGAAATGGAAGATGTAAAAAGGAACTGAACATTGGAGTTAAAACGGGGAATTTCAGTTTCAAGAAGGTTCTCAAGTGGAGCAAAGTTAGGTCACAATTAAGTAAGTGATTGAGGCAGAAGTGGATGGAGAAGAAAAAACGAAAGCAAGGAATCTGCTAGCCTGGGCCGACAACAATAGAGGTTTTCCCTTAGTTTGTCCATAAAACAGCAAGTGTTTGTGTCATGCTTCAGTTAATGAAGCCATATTTTTGTAAATTATTGATTTACTATTCATCTCTATTTGATCACTACACCCTGTGCAGTGAATATTGTATTAACGCTCTTCATTGATAAATGAAGCATATTGGAATAGCTGTCCACATGCAGAATATCAGTGCCCGATGGACCTAGTGTTTGAGCTTAGAAACCTGAGCTTCCCATGCTCTGCTATTTCCACACATCCCTACATCTTATTTAACATCCCTTTAAATTCTACATGAGAACCTGTTCTTCTCCAAAGCAGAAAAAAAAAAAAACATTAGAGAAAGCATGAGGAAATATATATCATGAAAAAAAAATTAAAGTATTTGGCACATCCCCCGTGAATTTCTGTAGCCTGAAACGAAAGATATAGTTAAAATTAGAGTGTATTACCCACAAGAGAGAAGCAGGTCATAACAATGCTTCCAGATTCCAGTGTCCACGCCAGTTGTGGCTCTTTGTTTCCGAAGAATGTGATGAGTGAACAGTTTGCACTGCTGGGTAATGGTATAGTTCCAGGACCTAATTGAAAAGCTCCACAATATCACCTAAAGTCAGCATTTCAGCATTCACTGGAGTTAGGTTCTGGGTGGAATATTTGATGAAATATTTTAACAAAAGAACGTTATTCGAGTTTTAGCAGTAAGGTGATAATTCCTTTGGTTTTCTTTATCAACCAATCTCTCTCTCTCTCTCTCCCTCTCTCAGCTTTCAAATGAGAACACAATGCCTTCAATATATGATACAATTTTCTTGAAAAAGATTTCTGTTAGGTTCATTTCTTCTTGTCTTCGATTATATCATATCCTAAGTTAGGTTTTATAAAGTTTTCAAACCTCTTGTCATATTAAAAGACAAACTTGTTCAATGAAAAATATTCCAAGCTTGTTTAAAACTAAGACAATAAATACTGTTATATAAAGTTCTATTGAGTCACTATACAGTCATTGAAGTGCATAGATAAAGACAAAAAGAAAATAATCCCTCAGGAGTGAACTCTGATATAAAATAAAACTACTGAATAAAATTTCTTAAAACAACTACTAGCTGAAGAGAAAAACAGGAAGAGCAAAAAAAAATACCTCCCCAAGTTTGAACATAATGTATTTAAAATCAAAGTTTTAATTTTTGTTTTAAGTTCGTTGTACAATCTCTCCTCAAGGTCTAAATCATGCCACCTTATCATAACCTACTTTCTCTTCTCTGTGTAGTATACCCTTATAATAAAGGTATCAAGCAGTATTTTTCCAATTCATTTAGAACTAACTGATTTATCTCACAGCTTAGCCATTTTGGTCTATATAAGTCCTCTTTTCTAAAACTTCTGAGAGGCTAATTGCATGCTCTTCCTTCTAAAAGGACACCTATGAATGGAGTTTGTAAATTCCACAATGCCCTCGGTTGTTCAGCTCAGAATATCCATAGGTAATTGCTGGGTATGGAAGCTTATCTTGTTTTTGACATATGTCCTATTTAAATGATAGACGAATGCACTTATGATCTAATTTCCTAAGTCCTCTGTGTGTGTGTGTGCACATGCCTGCACGTACATATTTGTAAATCGCTGGGGGAAAAAACGATGCTTAGGATACAAGTTAAAAAAAGTCATATAGAAAAAAAAAATGTAAAAAAAGGAAAGAAAATAGAGTTTCTTGCTTTGTTGTCTCTGGTTTTTATTTTTTTCTTTGTAGAGTTTTATTTATCCTTTTCTTTCTCCTCGAATTTCTTAAAAGAGCCATGATTGCTTTAAGGAATTCCCTGGCTAATAAATATTAGTGGATTATATAAAGATAAGTGCCCGATGGAGATCTTAGAAAGGTCTTCTTCAGCTCAGCTCTGACCTACCCTTTGCCCACCTCTCTGTGGGCGGTAAGCCATATGCTCTCCTGCTGGGTCCCAAGCCAGGAAAAAATTGCAGAGTATAGTTGGGAAGGGGTGAAAAGTAGCAAATGAACTGAGATGATGTGTTTACTCCAGTACCTGCTTCACCCACTTGATGCTGGCTTGACTGGTCTTTTTGTTTTGTGTTGTCTTCTGCTCTGTCTTATTTCTTCCTTCCTTCTTTGAACATCTTCTCAGCATTAAGCTCGCACTTTACTGAATAAGCTCACTTCCCTTTCCTAAGGGGAAACAAATCAAATAATATTGTAAGACTCAGACCATTATAATTTCCATGCCATCGTTTCCAGGCTTAGCCTCGCTTTTCTTTTTTCTCCCCTAAAATAGTGATGTTTTTACTTGGGGGAAAGGGACAGAAAATCATTGCTTTTGTCGAGTTCTGATAACTTCTCCAGATGCCATTGACCTTTTTCTAAGACCCAGTTGCACTAACTAACTTCTCTGCTTGGTCAGGCACTGGCTTGAGCTTTCATTTGACTCGCTTCTGTGCTTTTGTTCCGCCTTCAAAGGGTAAAGACTCTGCCTTCGCTACCTGTCCTGGTTCCTTTAGCAACTAGCAGAGCTGTATACATTTTTTTTTTAAAAACATCTTTATTGGAGTATAACTGTTTTACAATAGCTGTATACATTTTGATTAGATGTGTTCCACACTACATCATATA
Organism: Kogia breviceps; assembly: GCF_026419965.1. Lineage (NCBI taxonomy): Eukaryota > Metazoa > Chordata > Mammalia > Artiodactyla > Physeteridae > Kogia > Kogia breviceps. The sequence goes on along the minus strand of NC_081324.1, from coordinate 5,353,973 downwards.
CTTCCTTTTTGTAAAGCATTGGAATGAGGACAGTTTCCATGTGAGTTTCCTGCTGACCTTTCTCTCACCCATAAGCTGCAATAAATGCACAGTGAGAGGGACAATCGAAGTCTCAAATCACTCCCTTCTTCTCTTTACCCATCAAAATTCTAAACAAAGCATTAGCAGAGATGTTGAGATAAACGGAGGAAATTTTAGCCTAAAGGTGCATCATCTTCTTCCAGGATCCTGCCATTTGGGGCAATTTTGTTACCTGGTTTTTTTTTCCTATTACTTCCCACTCCTTTCTCAAATCTACTAAAAAAAAGCATGTTGACATTCTTTCTAATACAGCCTAAGAGGTTAGTAATCGGTTATTTCCTCTTTTCTCACTTTCCTCATCCTATACATCAACTTTCAATGATATAATACATATAAAATATTATGTATAAAAATTGGCTAAGCTGGGGGTTAAATTTAAATACATTTTAGTGTCATCACATATACTAGGTATAATAGTGTCTTTTCAAATGAAACTCTACTGAATCTTGATACATTAAAAAAAAAAGGAAATGAAAGCTGACTACGGCAAAAGGAGTTTGTTCAACAAATAACCAAATTAGCGGTTTAAGGTGAAAAGCACAGTAAGTTAGTAGTTTACGCTTTACTATTTAAATACAATAAATAAATACATACAATAAATGGCATGGTCACAGTCTTTTGGTTCACAAATTATTGCAGTTAACAAAGTCTACATTTAGAAACTATGTGGTAGAAAATTTCAGTGATGACCCATTGAAATACTCATAAGAGTAACACTGAATTAGATAAATATTTTGGGCAAAAACCTTCCTACTTTTTGTAGTGCCTCAGAATAAACATCATGACTCAATTTACAATGTATTATTTTAATTAACAAATCGATGCCTTGATTTATAATTGAGTCAAATGTCATTAAAATTGACAATGTGCGAGGTCAAACAGTTAAACAAAAGAGGAATTCAACTTTTACACAGAGAAAAGTGATCAGTTCACATATTTTTAAGTTAGCAAACATATTTCTAAATTATACTAATGTCAAGTCATACACTAAATAAATACTAAGTAAAATACTCCCTTTTTCTTTATTTGTTCATTCATGGTAATCCATAATTTTTTGAAGAAAGGCAAATAACTGTATATGCTGTAGAGATTAAATAGAATATGTTCCCTTGTGCTTTCCATATTGAGAATACATTTGCGGTTCATGCAATGATAATTGAAATATATACTCGTACATATATAACTGAGGGTGCTTATGTGTGCAGGGTTCCAACATGTTTCTTTATTTGCTCCATAGTAATACAAATTGCTAATAAAAGGTCACTGATATCAATAATTACGATTTACACTTTGATGTCATACATCATCCAATATGTCCCTAATTAATTTCAAGCTCCTCAAATACATAAAATCATACTTTAGTCCATTCCACGATATCCCATCATTAGAGATAATACACGTGGCGCCACTGACACAGAGGCCGGCATATCATTAACATGTAATAAATTGCGACATTTGTTTGTTAGGGTACTGTTTGCTCGTGTTTTTTGCAAATCTGGAAAAACATAAAGTCATGTGCAAAAAGAGGTTTCTTTACAGAAAAACATAGCCCAGGGGTCTGATGATATATCGTCTAATTAGGTGAGCCATTAACACCTCATGATACTAAGGCTTACCTACCTAAGTGTTAAATGCATTTAAGAAAATCAGGACAGATTTCTTATAAAGCAAGATAAGGAAGATAGGGAAGAAAATATTTTAGAATTACCACATGCTAAAATCACCCTTCGTTGCTGAGCAGGTTGTAATACATAATGCGGGCATTGGGGCACCGTACATCTAAAACAAGCCCCACGGGAGCCATCGGATGAATACAGGTGTCGTATGTTTGGTCTCCCAGCCTCATAACTGCCTGCAAACCAGCACATTTGCCATTTAACATGCATCTTTTTCTCTATTATACTGTAGACTGTCCTCCTGACTCCCGATCTCATTTAACTAATCTAGAAATGGATGTTTAAAAATCCAAAGGTTCTTTGCATCCCTGTTAATTGACGTTACCAAAAGGGTAAGTATTTGCAAGGAATTTGGTTTTTAACAAAGTGGCTAACGGTCAATCCGAAAACAGACTGCAAATCCCAAAGGTAATAGATGTCTCTGGAGTTCACTGAAATGCATTATATGTGTCCTTTCTATCCACAGAGATGACTGTCAGATAAATGGCTTAAATGCTTCTAGAAAACATTGTGAGTCATTCTGACGGGGAGCAGCATGACAGGGTAAGAACCACTGCCGACCTGCACATTGCCCAGTGGATCTAGCACTATAGCCAGAGATTGTCTGCAGACCATCTTACACACTAGCTTCCTTCCTACCCACAACAGTTTTTTAGAAAAGAGAGGTGAGGTGGGACTTACTTTCGTCAACTAGACTCCCAGAGGTCTGGAGATGAAAGATTTGTCGTCCTAGTCTACCAGTTACTCCAAGAAGTTTTTCAGATGAAATTTAAGACAAAAACAACAACAACAACAAAACACCCCAAAAGGCCATCCTGACAGTTGGTCATAACCGGGATTCCTGATAGCAGCTGAGCAGAACCCAAGAAGCACAGAGAGTGACCCCTGGCCAAGTGAATCCCTTCTCTAGGACTTGAGCCACTGTGGGGAAGTAGAGGCCTTTGGAGGCTGACAGAGGAAAAGACATAACCAAGAGATGCAGTAACACACAAGTTTATTAGGTGTTACTTAATCAGGTTGCAGGAGAGGGGAGGTCCCTCCTACCATGTGACTGTGCAGAGGCTTATAACCATTCAGAGGGGGAGGAACTTCTGGGGGAGCTGGGGCTCAGAGACTGGGCTTAAGTCTAGGTGACAGCACAGCACAGCGGGGGGTCTCTGCTTGGAGAGCTCTGGAGGACAGTAGCTGCTTGGGTCCTATAAGCACAAGATTGTCTTATCAACACCAGCAGATGCTGGGTCTTGTCTCATAGGTTATGCAAAGCAAGCAGGCACAGAGTGGCCACAAAACTGCTTGTGTGGTCTAGTTTGAAAACAATTTAATGCGTAAAAATGTGAGTTTGAAGCTTGCAGGCTTTTGAGCTAACAGGTCTCAGCCTGCTGTGAAATGAACAAAAAAAAACCTAGTAGCTATTATATGAGGCCGTATCAGGCTCATGAATATAATAAACGACTTTCTCAAAACCCTGAGAATGGCAGTCTTCAGTACCATGCCTTGAATTTGAAGACACTTCCAGAATGATAAAATAGTGATAAAAATGAAGATCCAAAAGGCGTGGTATCAATACAAGTCTGAGTCAGAGAATCACCAACATTCAGTACTTTAGAAATGCATGACCTTGTTCTTGACCAGGCACTTAAAAGAAACGTCTTTCCCATCTGGTTACTCTTATTTTACCTGTGTATGTAGAGTCACATCTGCCGTGCCACACGTACTAAATAGTTTATTTGCTTTCCGGTGTATTTCCCCTTATTCTTCCCCTATGTAGTATCTCCCGAGCAACTGTTCTCTTGCTTTTGGAGTACATGATTTGAGTCTGGTTGGCAAATATATTAAGTCATCAAGATAAGCACTTCGGTGCTGGGATTTAATTGGGCATTTTATACTTGGCTAAAAACTATTATTCAATCTATACATTAATTTTAATTCCAGATATATTTAACTTACAAAGGTAATAAATAATTGATTTATGGAGTGAAAAGGAAAACTTTTGCAAGATAGGCATCTGACCACAAGAGTCAATTAGAGAAAGAAGCTTTCAGCCCTTATTGAAATTTTCTGAGGCTGGGTCCCAGCAGGGAATAATGCCATAATCTATAACCTTATGGATCACAAGCCAGTCTGTGTGGACTCCAACCTTGGCCGGGATGGCTTCACAAACAAGCTGACTAACCTCTGGGCTCCAGTTTTCTCTGCAATAGACTCCAGAACGTGATAGTACCTGGCTCATAACAGGATGTAATATGACTTAGACACTTAGAATGGCACCTGGTACATGGTAACATTTCATTCAATGCTAGTCATTTTCATTAGTGATATTAATTAGCTTCTGAGTGACAGAATTTTAATATAAAAGCCAACAAAACAAATCTCCTAGTTAACACTCTGCTTTTATTGTAACACCTTTGGGGTAGAGTCTGAAGCAGCTTTAGAATCTGAAAAACATGGAGGAAAACTACAGGCTATTATGACTATTACAGTTAAGACATAAAAAACATTTTAATGTTGGAAATTAACTATATTCTCCATATGTGTCCTGAGTGTAATATATTGCATGACATTTTATCATTCTCTAGTTCCAAGGCTGCGGATCACAATCAGTACCATGAATCAGTGAATCAATCATCAAATTAGATGTGACAAGGAATATTAAATCATTGCAACAGATTCAGTTTTACATTTTGGATCTAAAGAACTGATTCGTTAGATGCAAAATAACAAAACCCACTAAACGTACATATTAATTTTAAATGAACCAGTCTTGACAGATGAAATTTGTTCATTTGGAATGCTTCATGGAGAAAAACACAGACAAAGTATCCCATCCTTGACTCCCCCTAAGTTACACTATAAATGAATTTGCCACCTATTAGAGATGCCTCTTTTACAAATGGGAGCTTAAATAAATCAGAAGTACAGTAGATTCTCATTAAAAAGAATAAATTTTATGGTGGTATAAATCACACTACATTCCTGATTTCCCTGATCCTGTCACAGGTATTTTTCAGTGACCTAGGATCTTATCTATTCAAATGTTCAAACCTTTTGACATGTTCGATATTTTGCCTTCCCCCCAAATCAAATCCTAGATGAACTCTTCTTGATCTCAAACTGACTTTGAGATTTCCCAGAGGGCCCCTGGAAAATCTCAGATTTGTCTTTTCATGTTGCAACAAGAGTAACTACATTTATTTGCTACGTTCAATTGCATGAAAATCATTGTCAAATAAGAAGGGATGCTTAACATTTGCAGGGGTAAATGTTATTAATGTAAATATTTCAAAAACTATATGAAGTTTTTTGTCATCCAAATCCAAAACCTCTCATCATTGGTCACCAAGTCCTTCCTCTGTCCTCTGCAGCCATCTCTCTTTTTGGCCAAAGATAACCAAAGTTAACAAAATAAATCTGGCATCATTAAATTTGGCCTGATTTTTTACATAAGTGCAGCAAGAGTGGTAACTGACCTCATAGGATTTTTAAGTCTGCTTTGCTGACACTTTTCATAAGGAATCACAGATTAGACTTTACAAAGCCTCTCTTGGCTAGAACACCTACCTACACAAGACCTCACCATCTGACTTCACCTGCGGTACTTATAGATTTAGGTGAATTCCTCTCTTCTTGAGGTCCCCAAGATAGCCTGTTTCCTGGGCCTGCCAGGAAGTGACCTTCCTCAGTCACTTGTAAAGTTGGGAACCCTATAATCCAGGTACCAGGCTGGTTTTTCCAAGGGGGCTTTTTAAGCATTGGCTCCATAAAGTTAACTGGAGTTCCTCAAAGCTGTCTGGCCATAGCTGATTCTATGCACATCGTCCTCAAATGTAACAGTTCATTCCAAGCCTTGGCTAAGACCCCAATTTTTTAACTATGTCCTGTTATAAGGAGGACAGACTCATTGAAATTATGGAAATATTTTATATTTATAAAATTAGAACAGTCAAATTCTGGAGGGATCAAACAGGAAGGAAAAGATCAACATTTCATTCCTGTATACAAAAGTATAATCTACTAAATTGTCAAGAGTTGTAGATAGCTTAAGAGAAAGGAGAAAAGGGTTCCTTATATCCAGAAAATAGAACACTGAAGAACCAGCACTGCTCCAAACAAAAGCTGTAAAATCATTATCGTTCTTCATCAGTTCATTCAGTCCCGTGTGATTATCTTTGCTCTGCTTCGTCTTGGCTTAGCAGTTTTATGAACTTGTCAGCTTCTCCACAAGAGCTCTGGAAGTCTTTATTCAGTCTGTAATATGGTTTCAGATTTACTGAAGCAAAGCCATCAAAAGTCTGTACCCCAGACTATCTGTCTTAATCCTCTCCATGGGTTTCTGAAACAGTCCCTTTTCATTGAAGACAAAGCACTCTGTCTGTAGCTAATTGCAAACACCTTTGGAGAAGAATCAGAGTAAAAAAACAAAAACAGAAACGAAAAACCTATCTGTGGATGACAAAGACTTTGAATGTCTATGGTTAACGACCTGACGAGAATTTATTTGACAAGGAAATTTCGTTATTTCTGCGGCATAAAACATTTTAAAATAATACTGGAATTGTGACTGATGACACTATACCAGGACACACCACAGAGAGCAGGAGTATAGACAAATGTCTATGATCTTCATATAGTTTTTGAAATATTTCCATTAATAACATTTACCCCTGCAAATGTTAAGCATCCCTTCTTGTTTGACAATGATTTTCATGCAACTGAACGTAGCAAATAAATGTAGTTACTCTTGTTGCAACATGAAAAGACAAATCTGAGATTTTCCAGGGGCCCTCTGGGAAATCTCAAAGTCAGTTTGAGATCAAGAAGAGTTCATCTAGGATTTGATTTGGGGGGAAGGCAAAATCTCGAACATGTCAAAAGGTTTGAACATTTGAATAGGTAAGATCCTAGGTCACTGAAAAATACTTGACTACCTATTTAACCAAAGTAACAATAAAATAATTCCAAAGTAAACAGGAGGAGTGATGTAATTATAAAAAACAAAACAAAACAAAAACTTCACTCATTTAAAAATAGATGAGAAGACTCGGTTCTCTTAAATAACGAAGAACATGGTAAAGTCAACATAAAGCACAGGAAAATATTCCGATGAGACAGAGTCCCTGTGTTGAAGGATTACTTTAAAAGGTAAACAAACAAAAACTAACTTTTACAATCTCTTATCAAGAGCAGACCAATAATCGAAGAACATTTGTTGTTCTAAGAGAAAAAAAAAAACATATTCTAGTTTTGCATTTATGCTATTAATACTAAAGCTCCAAAAAAACCTTACAAATAAATCCATTCAATCTTATCCAGCTTTGATCTCACAAGATATGATTCCTTTTCCAAGATTCCTTTTCCTCAGACTTCCTATAACTCTTCATGTATTTGCAGTTTTTGTCCTTTATTTTCTCCTTTTTACTTTAGAACAAAATTACTCCTTTTCCCATAACAAAAACACATCCTACATACTATGCATGTTTTGTAGACAATGTCGTTTCCCTTCACGTTTATTATTTCCAGTAGTTTTATTTTCTTATATCGATTGTATTTTTAACCGGTCGTAACATTTCCTTTTTTACAGAAAAAAACTAGGAAGTAAGCAGTTGGAAATTGTCTGTCACGTATCAGCCTTCTGTAGCAGACTAGCTAATGTTATTCTCTTTCATTCCCAGTGTGGCAAAAGAACACGTTTATTAGCAGACTTGAATATATTTAGCCTCTCTACACCATATGAAATAAGAAACCAAAAGTGTAAAAACTTAAATTTAGGTTCAATAATTAATGTTTCAACTTATAAAGAAATATAATCTGCAAAAAGACTGAAAATATTTAAAAATTAAAAAATTAGTGTTTCAGTAGGTTATTTAACTTAGAAATTATTAACGAGTATCTATTACTTAACTTAGCATAACTCTTAGGTTACAAATTGCTGAAAAGATTTTGAAAACTATTTTCAGGCAGACGTATTATAACAAAGCTAGCCATCACCTCAAGTTATTTCCCTGTTAACTATTTTTATAGCACATGCACATTCATACACATTAGGCAAGTATCCCAAGAGAAAAAAACAAAAACAACAACAAAAAAGAACAAAACCAAAAAACCCTAAGAGAAGTTAAATACATGGGTGTTTTGTTTTACTTCCATGCTTGATATGCATGAAGTAATTCATTTCTTCTGTATCTTTATTTGTATATTTGTTCTTAGGTTGAATTTGTAATTTATTTAATCTTAAATATCTAATAGATATAATATTACATTAATTCACTAATAATCCCAAGGAGAAAAAGTTTATGCTCATATTATCTTTAATTCTGATAACTCAGAAGACATACTCATTTCCATTAAACCGATATTGCGAAACTACTCTTATTTTTCAACAATTCACTCAAATGATGTGAACTTAAAAAAAAACATTTGGGTTAGTTTCTATGTATCTGGGAATGTTAGGAATATTTAATTTATACAAGAGCTATTTTATCTCTAAGGCAATTTGAATAGAGTTCCTTTATAGGATTTTTTTTTTTTTTTTTTTTTTTTTTTTTTTTTGCGGTACGCGGGCCTCTCACCGCCGTGGCCTCTCCCGTTGCGGAGCACAGGCTCCGGACGTGCAGGCTCAGCGGCCACGGCTCACGGGCCCAGCCGCTCCGCGGCACGTGGGATCTTCCCGGACCGGGGCACGAACCCGCGTCCCCTGCATCGGCAGGCAGACTCCCAAACACTGCGCCACCGGGGAAGCCCCCTTTATAGGATTTTTATGAATTAATTTGGAAATATCATCAGATGCAGAAAAATGTCACATGTGTAGTACATTATATGCATATATATACATAATCATATACAAACATTCAGATGCAAATAGAGACTTTATAGCTTTCTTTTTTTTTTTTTTTTTTTTTTTTTTTTTTTTTTTTTTTTTTTTTTTTTTTGTGGTATGCGGGCCTCTCACTGTTGTGGCCTCTCCCGTTGCGGAGCACAGGCTCCGGACGCACAGGCCTAGCGGCCATGGCTCACGGGCTTAGTTGCTCCGCGGCATGTGGGATCTTCCCGGACCAGGGCACGAACCCGTGTCTCCTGCATTGGCAGGCGGATTCTCAACCACTGCGCCACCAGGGAAGCCCTATAGCTTTCATTTTAAACTTATAGTCATGAGTCAAGTTACAGTCATACAAAACACACCAGCTTATATAAAATAGTTGACTCTTGTTTTTGCTGTACTTTATATTCTCATTTGAATTGTGTATCTGGCCGATGGCACAAGTAAGTTTACCTGCTCAGTCAGGGCTCAGGCTTTTATCAATATTTGTGGAGGAAACTTTTAAGATTTTCATTTGCCCTGACAGGTAGTGGCTTTGGGGGTCCCGAGTGCCCTGAGCGTTCCTGATGGAGGAGGGGGCAGGGTGTCCAAAGTTCAAGTGACCATGAGGAGTTGGGGGCCAACGTGGGAAGGGAGAGTCTGGCGGGGGGGGCCACAAAGGGATGGAGGAGGCGGGGACTTGAGACCCTTCCCGTATCAAAGGAGTCATGGGAGCCGAAGGGAACATCAAAGCGGGTGAAAGAGGGAAGAAAGGGCAGCGGTGAGAAGAAGGGAGAGGTCTGAGAGGAGCCTGTTTGGGGAGATTTGTTTCCCACAGAAGCCAATGAAGTTCCAACTTATCCGTAATCAAATCGTGCCAATAAGAAAGGGAGCTGACAGAGTTTGTGCCTAGGGGTGGAGCATATGTCAGGAAGGATCGGAAATGAGATCTCAGGAGCATTGCAGACAGGATTTTCAGTAGGGGTGTCAGTCAACTAAGAAGCTCCCCTGTTCTTAACTAATGGTACTTGGCAAACAAAGATGTCCGGGACTCTAACCCAGCCCCTGTGCCTTATGACAGAAGGCTGGGACTCCTGTAACCCAGCTGCTAAATCAGAGTCCTCACAAGAGGCAGGAATTTCCCCCTCAAGAGTCAGAGGGAAAATCTCCACTCAAAAGAGCCAAGACTTCCAGCCAGGAAGATTCTTCCCCAACAGCAGACCTGAGACTCTAATGCAGCCTTGAGAGTATACTCAGAATCTTCGGGATAAAAATCCTGCTTCAGCACTTCGCCATGCAGGGCACTGCAGGGGAGTGCTCGACAGGTCAGGTCCTCTTTTTAAAGGGACTTAGCGGGATTCTCACTACAAATGGGCTAGGCTGGCTTGAGGACAAGGCCCAAGGTCAAGACCAAGTTTAAAAGAGGCCTCAGAGAGACTGCCTAAAGTTCCATCGAGAGAGCGTCTGTGTCACTTTCAAACAACTATATATTTAATGTGTCTATCTTATCATCTATCTTTTATCTATTATTAATCTATCCATCTATCTATTCATCCATCCTATTCATGTGTACATGTAAATTTCCATACCATCATTATCACAAGCTATATGCCCAGATATATTTTCCATATATTTGAGTCTAATGAACAAGTGTTATTTTAATTCTAATAGGTATATTCTTGGAGGGAAAGCTAGCGTGGTGAAAATATGATGCACTTTCTCAAAATATGCAAGAAGGAAAATGTCACAGCTGCTAGAGGACGTGAACGTAGCGGCCCTGCCCCATCACCTTTTGTGGCTAAAGCCTGACAGGATGCATCATGTACTAGGGTGTTATAGGAACTCTTGTTTTCTACCTAAAGGTATAAGCGGCAGGGCTGGCAGGGTCAACCTCTCTACTGCCAAGAAACTATCCATAAACCACGGCCAAACGCTCTTCACGGTAACACTGCTATGAAGTAACATCATCTCTCAGGCCAATAAGTTTAACTCCATAACATGTAATTTGAACTAAACCATCACAAGTAATCAATAGAGAATTATCAATATCTCTGATGAAAAAAGCTTAAGTTATCAAAATCTAAATTTATCTTATGTTAATTTGAAATTACACTTAAATACCTTATCTCACTGAAAGGTACTATAAAACCTCCTTATATGTAATGGTTATTCTTTTGGCTAATCTACATTATTTTTAGTTGTGCTAAGTAATGAAGGGTCTTTTTAAGGCTTTCTGCCTGGTAGTAGAGCCAAACCAAGAACCCAGACAAATACTGTTACACAAATAGGTACCACTTCTGAATATACACCACAAAATTACCCACTAAGACCAAGGCTCTCATTTTAAACAAGTTGTTAAAGGTAAATTTTGCCTTACCATTTTGAATAGGAATGTGACACTGTTGTTTGTTTTGTGTTTTACAAAAAGTGCATTCAGGAAACCAACACAAAAAAGTAAAAACTCTTTACCCTCTTTAAAACATTATGAAAATATGTATTAGTAAAAAGTTTTGGTAGTAAATTTAGATGTAATAGTACCAGATGTAAGCTTTTTCTATGTCCACAATCTTTAAGTTAACATGTTTTGTAAAAAAGGCATAATGAGCCGTAACAAAAAATAAAAGTAATATTCTCAGAAAAACATTTGGAGACAACTTTTGTTTTGTCTCTTTATTATCTAACTTCAAAATATATTTCCTCTGGTTAGAACATAGCAAATACATTTAATGCAACCAAATGACTTACCATCTCGAAAACTCCCCCTTTAATTTTGTTTAATTAGTTTTAGTTTTGCTAAGTATGCTTTCCAGGCAAGAGATCTAATCTCTTAAGGAACTCCCCAACTCCAGTCTCTAGGAGATTTCTCCACGCAGAGGTTAAGCTTAAACCCCCATGCACAGCTTTAGGACAAGTAGCTCAGTACGACCATAGTTTATTTTCTTCTTGTGCTTGATGTCTCAGTTTTGACTCTAGAATTCCTAAAAGAGAGTGACCTGTGTCCTTTATAAAATATGCAGTCCTGTTGGGAAAATGAGCTATTTGTATTTATATGTTTGAGTATTTTGGATTCATGTTTACAAGGAGTTCTGGCAAGAAAAAGGAAAGAAAAGTTTCCATTATCATTTTCTGCCTGGGAATTAGGACTAAACATCACAGGAGCCCAAACGCTGGCGTTTCTGATATGAGAATCAGTCCATTACAGCAGCTGTTGCAATATTTCTCTTATGATTACAAGAAAGCAATTTTTATGTTTGCAGGGTGCAAAGCTAAATTGTCTTTTTTTTAAAAAAATGTATTTTACTGGAATAACTGTGATGCAGACACTTATGATTAATCACGGCGTACATAGATGTCTTATGTAACAAAATGATTTTTGCACTTTAGCTATCGTTCTGAGATGCAGTATAAAATCATAGTTTAGAGAATAGGTTCTGAACTTAGAAAGTCCAAGATAGGAATCTACCTCTGAGATTCACTTGCTATGAGACCTTGACCACGTCATTTAATTGCTTTAAATATTATTCTCATCACCTGTAAAATGGTAATAATGAGAGTGTCTACTTTGTAAGGGTTATCATGATGAAGAAATGGAAAAATAACCGTAAAGCACTCAACACAGTGTCTCCCATGTGCAAAGAGTTAGCATATTTTTTTAACATCCTTATTGGAGTATAACTGCCTTACAATGGTGTGTTAGTTTCTGCTGTATCACAAAGTGAATCAGCTATACTTATACATATATCCCCATATCCCCTCCCTCTTGCGTCTGCCTCCCACCCCTCTAGGTGGTCACAAAGCACCGAGCTGATCTCCCTGTGCTATGTGGCTGCTTCCCACTAGCTAGCTATTTTACATTTGGTAGTGTATATGTGTCAATCCCACTCTCTCACTTCGTCCCAGCTTACCCTTCCCCCTCCCTGTGTCCTCAAGTCCATTCTCTACGTCTGCGTCTTTATTCCTGTCCTGCTTCCCCCTCCATGTGTCCTCAAGTCCATTCTCTACGTCTGCGTCTTTATTCCTGTCCTGCCCTTAGGTTCTTCAGAACCATTTTTTTTTAAATTCCATATATATGTGTTAGCATATGGTATTTGTTTTTTGCTTTCTGACTTACTTCACTCTGTATGACAGACTCTAGGTCCATCCACCTCACTACAAATAACCCAATTTCGTTTCTTTTTATGGCTGAGTAATATTCCATTGTATATATGTGCCACATCTTCTTTATCCATTCATCTGTTGATGGACACTTAGGTTGCTTCCATGTTCTGGCTATTGTAAATAGAGCTGCAATGAACATTGTGGTACATGGCTCTTCTTTGGGATTATGGTTTTCTCAGGGTATAAGCCCAGTAGTGGGATTGCTGGGTCATATGGTAGCTCTATTTTTAGTTTTTTAAGGAACCTCCATACTGTTCTCCATAGTGGTTGTATCAATTTACATTCCCACCAACAGGGCAAGAGGGTTCCCTTTTCTCCACACCCTCTCCAGCATTTATTGTTTGTAGATTTTTTGATGATGGCCATTCTGACCGGTGTGAGGTGATACCTCATTGCAATTTTGATTTGCATTTCTCTAATGATTAGTGACGTTGAGCATCCTTTCATGTGTTTGTTGGCAATCTGTATATCTTCTTTGGAGAAATGTCTATTTAGTTCTTCTGCCCATTTTTGGATTGGGTTGTTTGTTTTTTTGTTATTGAGCTGCATGAGTTGCTTATAAATTTTGGAGATTAATCCTTTGTCAGTCGCTTCGTTTGCAAATATTTTCTCCCATTCTGAGGGTTGTCTTTTCATCTTGCTTATGGTCTCCTTTGCTGTGCAAAAGCTTTTAAGTTTCATTAGGTCCCATTTGTTTATTTTTGTTTTTATTTCCATTTCTCTAGGAGGTGGGTCAGAAAGGATCTTGCTGTGATTTATGTCATAGAGCGTTCTGCCTATGTTTTCCTCTAAGACTTTGATAGTGTCTGGCCTTACATTTAGGTCTTTAATCTATTTTGAGTTTATCTTTGTGTGTGGTGTTAGGGAGTGTTCTAATTTCATTCTTTTACATGTAGCTGTCCAGTTTTCCCAGCACCACTTATCGAAGAGGCTGTCTTTTCTCCATTGTGTATCCTTGCCTCCTTTGTCAAAGATAAGGTGAGCGTGTGTGCGTGGGTTGATCTCTGGGCTTTCTCTCCTGTTGCACCCGTCTGTATTTCTCTTCCTGTGACGAGGGTTTAGCGTATTAAGGATGTCCATTAACAACAGTGCCAGCGTCATTCTGCTGATACAATTCCTGCACCTGCAATTTTTTTCCCTTAAATATGAAAGAAGGACTTCATTGTTTTCATTTGTATTATAATCCTCATCTTATATATTTAACTAATAGACCCTTGAAGCATGATGGGGAAAGAAATTTGGAAGGCCATTCAGCTCATCCTCTTGCATCAGTCAGTTTTGTTGTGGTATGTTTCAAAAATATTTGAGATAGGAACATTGGACCCAAGAAGTAATTTCTTGACCTCAAAGCACCGAGACATCTTTCTGAAGTTTTCAAATTATACCATTAAGTCAATGTGCATTCAGCAAAAATAAAGTCACATGTTTGTCTTTCTATAACTTGATGTAAGGGCATTCCCAGAGGCCTCTCTCTGGAGCTTTTTTGCATACTAATTATGCAATGGTTTAAATCACAGCAGCACCATCTATTGGGGAGTTTTTCCTGAAACAAATGTTTCTGCAACTCTGCAAGAAGATATAACAAAATGAGTTTAGGTTCATTTCAATTCTCCATTAAGATAAAAAGTTTATGTTAGTAATAATTTCTTCTCATGAACATACTCAGGAATAGGTCCGAATCTTAAGTGAAAGTTGCATGCCATTCACTGTTTGGTGCAGTACCTTTTGAGACATTTTTTAAAAAGGAAAAATAAAGCATCAAAAGCAATAGGCCTTAGGGGAGAATAAGCCTTCTCTGATTATCGCAGTCTGATGTATGCATGCTTTTGCCAGCTAATGACTGGAGAGATGGGGCCATTTTCTTTAAAAATCCAGCTCCCTCATCCTTTTGTGCCAAAGTAATTTAGATGCAATGAATGAAAAGCAGATTAGGCCATGATCCATTGATCATAACTTTCTGTTGGATTTATAGCACCAGATGGCTTAATTATTCTCAACATTCTCAATCTCTGTCTGTCAGGGAGACCAGATGTAATGTCTACCTTCTGGTGAAATATATTCCGGAGATTGAATACAAGAAATGAAATATGATATATAGACCAAGTTGTTGAAGTAAGAAGTTAGTAGAAGTGACTCTATGTACCCAGACAAAGGTACCTTGGTCCGTCACCTTCCTCTTTTATGAAAGTGAGTTTTCACTGATGACATAACTAGAGGTACCCAGAAGGCATTTTGACAGTGGGTAGGTTTGGACTATAAATAGTTATTTATTTCAAAGTTCACACACACAGAAACATACGTATGTGTGTGTTTGTAGAAGTAAAACATAGAGAATTCATGTTTGGTACCAGAGCCACTTGGCCTTGTGTTTATCTTTTGTTTCTTATTAAGCTAGACCTCTATTCATTAAGTTAATATCTTATAAAACATGCTGAAGGGCTAGGTGGCCCATCTAGTCTGTTTAAGAGGGGCTTCACATCATGCCTTGCTTGTATCCTGCTTAAGCCCTGTCTTCCGAGGATTTGCGTAATCTTAGTATGACTTCTGCTTTCCCAAGAAATTCACCACATGAGGAAAGCAGAAATACGACTGTAAAAAGGGCTGTGAGAATTTAATCTTCACTGAATGTTTTAAAACAATGGAAATTCCCTGCATCTGGCCCCGTGTCACTTTCATAGCTCCAAGATTAGTTCATGAGCACTGGTCTGTCAAATCTCCAACCATGTTCCCCAAGGGAGGAGAGATGATGGGGGCACCTTTTAATTGGGAGATCAACTGATGCTCGGGATTCAATGCCAATGCCAAACTCACATCCTCTGCTTCGAATGTGAAAAATGTAAATTACATTATTAACTTTAGTAAATATGCATTCACATCTCTAAGTTTCCTCCCACACCCACCTCAGACGCCCTGTCACCAGCAGTTTAACTGGCTCTCCTCCAGGCTACTTTTGAACACCATTTCCAACAAGGACTATAAGCTCTTGGCATACACCGACTATGTCTTTATTTTTCTATCATCATCCCTAAGCGCACTGGCCCCTAGGCAGCAATCTGCAAATGTTTTGGAATGAAAAGGAAATATCTACACCCTGTTCCCAAAAGAATAGATCATTTTTTATAAGTAATATAATCGCTCTTTCCACTGACAATTGACAATTCCAGAACAAAACTATATGACATCTAGACATGACGCTCAGCAATGTGAAAAAAGACAGTATCCCATGGTCATGTCCTAAATTTGTTGTTCAGTGATAAACTTCTCTCTGGAAGTATAGTATTTATGATCTAACAGTTACATGGTTGTGAAAAAAATAAAGAGTTAGCAATTCAAAGATAATTGTTAATTTTAAGCTGGTAGGAATCTTTAAGATCCATGTAAAAATATGGCAAATGAGGACTTTTAGTAATAAGGAGAATTTGCCAATTTTTTTTTCAGTTAATTTAGTTTTACTTTAGACATTATTCTTGCGTCAGTTCTATAACAATGAACCAGAATCACAATAAATGCTCTTTTATAATACAAAGCCAAGGAAACATCAGAGTGCTCTATATCCCACAGGACTTTGAAAGTATAGGAGATTGATATAAGTATTTTCAAATGAATAAAGTGATACTTGGGCAAAATACCCGAGTTCCACATTCCAATGTATGTCAACATTCAACCCAAAGAATTTTTTTTTTTGCCACCTAAAATGAATTTTAAAAAAGAAATCAGCATTCCTGGAATGTGAAGAAACACTAATCCGAGTTAAAGGCAATGCTAGTCAGGTCTCAAGACTGGAATGGCTCATTAAATAAGTAGCTTCCATCCTGTTAGGACAGCTCCAGGGCAAAGCGGCATTCTCACCCTGGGAAGTCTTGCTGTAGGCGTTCAGAAGAGGGAATGAAGATTTCTTTTCCAAATTAAGTTGTCAAGGAGCTCATTTACACTACACAAAGAGTGTATGTGGGTGAGCTGATGAAGATGATGATTTATGACGCTATAGACACTGAAGTGATTCTGGTGATGGAAATCCACAGCAAAATCCACTTAGGAAGATAAAACAGAGCCCCTATTAAAACCTCATGGCTTTTGCCCTTACAAATTTCAAGTTACCCTACTGGATTTGGGAATGGAAGGAAAACTCATTTACTTAGAATTCATGTTCTGGTATAACACTATACAGACACACACATGCCATTTTTTTTTTTTTTTTTTTTAAGTTCATAGTCATTGGGTCTACTTTAAAGGAATTTTGAGAAGACTTTTTTTTTCTTTTTTCAGGGGGTGAGTGAAGGCTAAATCTGACCAATCACACCATGGACAGCTGTGTATCATACAGGCTTTTAAATTATCTAAACGTGAATTAATCGTAGATCTCCATCCACAAGAGCAATAAACATACTTTTTGGTGAATCGATCTGCAAAAATTATGTTTTAAAAATCTAGGCAAATACATAAACAGATTTGACAGAGGAACGTGGCCATCATCAGTTAACGTGTCACAGTGTATCGTTCAAAAAAAAAAAATCAGAGCACAAAATATCTAAAACCATAAAACCAAAATGTAAATTGTTGTTTAACTCACTTCAGTATATTTGGTGTGCTTGTTCCTTAAATGCCAAGAAAATTAACTTTAAGAACCTCACAAGAATCTATAGCCTCTGATCTTAAGTTTTAAAATGTTTGTAATATCCCACTGTAGTAGCCAAGCGTCAGCTTTAGAAATAGAGTCCCAATGACAAGTGAACTACACAAGCAAGGCAAAAGGGTAAAAACTCACTGTAGTTCTATGGTTAATCTAGTTTTACATTTCTTATAAGTGTTTTTACAGAGTGCACAGTAAACCGTTTAGAGTGATTCAGTGTAACCTGCTTCTATGAGTTCCATCATTTATTTACACCATCTTAAATATAATGTAACAGAGCCTTTCATTCAAATGTATCTATACGGTAGATTGTTATAAGCTTTCTATTCTGTAGAAATATAAACACTAACTACTTGTTTACAGTAACATTCTTATTGCAATATTAATTTCCTTATAAAAGACTGCAAAATTATAGGGTCACAAATTGCCAGAAGATTCTTTGCTCTTTTGCCATGTATAAGGCATGCTGAAGCAACCCATGCTTTTGTTTTGCTTGTATAAAGTGATTCATCAAATTTTCCTCTCACATATTTCTAGATTCCAGGAGAATGTAGCCAGTGTATGTATTTTATTTTTATCATTATGCTAAAAATCAGGTGCATATGTTCATGTATTTACAGGCAAACCATATATATGTAATAGTTAGTATGAATGTGAATTGACAACAGTTTCCTTTATAAGATGTCAAGGAAATAGTACAAACAAAATTAAGTATTCAGTAAAAGTTTTGGTTTGCTTTGTATAACTTTTCTAACTCTTCTGATGCATGAAATAACTAGATTTAGCTTAAAATATTTTTTCCAAATAAGCAAATCTACGTAATCTCTATAGGAGTCCATGAGTTTTCACTCTAATATTCAACAGCTTTTTATCAGCTTTGCTCTGGGCAGCCACAGTAAGCACAACCTTTAAAAATGTAAATAATTTCATTATACATGAATACATAAATCAAAAATATGAGGATGCAAATAAAGGCTCAGGAATTACAGGTGTTACACAGTTTCTCAGGACCTAGAGTTGAATCATCAGGATTGTGTTTCAAGTGAGAATATATTTTAAGTTAAAAAACAGTATTGTTTTAAAAGCATTTACAGTTTAGTAGCATTAACATTTATCAACGAGAGCAACTCACTATTATAATGTCATAATATTGGAACCTCATCTTTTACTTGTGTTAAAATGTTAATTATACATTTTTATAAAATGTTGGTTACATATTTGAACAGAAAGGTTGGCTTGAGCCACAAACGATAGTCAAATAACATAACTGAGAATTAAATTAATATGAAAATGTGTGGATTTTGATATGTTTGTAAAAATCAAATGAGACTTCAATACAGTGCTGTCATTTTAAAAGGCTATTTGAGAATAAGGACATTTACTTTTCACATTCAAGTGTACTGTTGGGTATTCATTTTAAAAATTTTTTCACAAACTGCCTGTTGAAAAATCTGATTTACAAGAAACACCACTCTCCCTACCGCTCTCCCTACCTTTTTCCACCATGGTTCCCTGTTCTGACATTTCTGTGTGATTCTCCTATTAGCCTTGGGGGTTGAGCCGAAGGTGCGGGGCTGTCTGCCTCACTCTACAGACGGGGAAACTGCGGCTCAGAGATGGGGCTCCTCAAACTGGGCTTCAAATATAGACGGTCCCTTTTTTCCCAATTAAAGATATATTTCACATTTTCATCCGACCTATATATTTGTATAGACCATACACAAGAGCTTCATCTCCCTCAAAGCTCCTTAACCAAATAGAACCTTAGCAGAAGCAGCAAGAGATGATCAACAACTTCAGAAACACTAATGTCCTGGCCTCTTCCTAATGCGGTTTCTGGCATCCATTTAAAAAAAAAAAAAAAAAAAAAGTGATCAAGTTTTCCTTCCTAATAGAAAATCAACTCCTGAAACATACTTCGTTTTAGATAGCTCAATTTAATAACTTATTAGGAGACAGTATACCCAAATGACAACCTATATGTAATAAATTTATAACTATGACAAAATGTCTATTACAAATTAGTAAGCAGTAAAAATAACAACTTCTCATATGTCTTTCAGTCTCAGACGTGCTATACTGTGTCTCACTGAGGACTGTTTGCTCTTTGTTTTCAATTGAACATAAGGTTGAGGAAATGAAGGAAAGAGGAATAAATAGCTAAGGGCAATAAAATGGAGAAAAATCTTAGCTATGACCCTGCTGTGTATGTTACCAGCATTAATAAATAATGCTCTTGTCAGGAGTATGTCTTCTACTCACAGAGCCAAAATATCCCAAATGCTTTTCGGTTGATGTTTTTTGATACATTTTTTTCCCTTACAAAATGTAATAGCATTTTGATTCAAATTAAATTCTGCATCCTGTTATGCTCTTCACCTACGGCCAGTAAAACTGACACCCTTAGCCCAACTATGTTTAGAATCCCACTGCATTTCTTACTTGAAAATGAAACCCATCGTTACATACATCTTAGAAACAACTGATGCAATCATCAAAGGTCAGTTCCTTGTATGTCTGTGTATCTCTGATTGAAATATTGGATTGGGTCTTGTATTACATCAAAGATTAAATGTGATAAAAGCAGATTGCCTCTCCATCAAACCTTTTTAATGCTGTCTTTTTCACATAATACCTCCCCCCAAATCTTTCTGGGTGAAAAATAGATATTTAAGGGTGCAATATCCATCTGGACCCAAAGCTAGATCTGCCTATGTCGGTGTGTGTTTTTCTGTGTATTTTCTAAAGAGTAAACAGTATGGGTTTAATTTCCCCATGCCCTTGACCCTTGGCCTTTCCTTACACACATTTTGAGAGTTGGGAGGCGAGGCGGAGGGAGAGAGCAAATCAGACGTCAAACCCATTTATTCTGCATCTTAAATTATGACTTTTTATCATCAATATTTTGGTTACATTGTTACACAAAGGACAAATTAACATCCGGTTTGAGGTTTCTTCTTTGATTGCTTTGGGCTCAGTGCCATTTCCTTGGCATACGAATCCTGCACCCATCAACTCTTAGCTGTGTTTTAATAATATTGTTGTACAAGGTGCCAAACAACAAGGACTTGGGAAACTGCTTCTAGGGCGCCTCTGCCGACACCTTCAACCACTGCGATTTCCAGGTGGCCTCCCGCCAGGCGCTCCCAGGGGAGTGTCGACACCCTCTGGCCTTGGTGGGTCAGAAGAGGCTCCTGAAGGGGAAGTACTGGCTGGTCCCGTCGACTCTGAGGCACCTGATCGCGGTGTGCTCACCCAGATGTGGATCCAAATGAACAAAAACATGCTGCCTGGAAGACCCAGGTGCGCTCAGCAAAGAAACCAAGTGATCGGGGGCTTGGTCATCACAGCTTCCGTGCCCATCTGACATGATTCAGGCCACCCAGGAACGTCAGTCTCTTAGAGTATTCCAGAATGTAAATTAAAAAAAAAAAAAATCCAGGTTGTTAGTTCCAAAAGTGCCTCTGAGAGAATCTCTTTGAAAGAATAAGCAGAAATGTCCGTTTGTCATTTTCACTTTGCTCTACAGGTACCTTCTGTTTGGTTTGGTCTCCTCCAAAACAAAATACACCGTTATTCTTTGTTTTGTCTTGTTTGGTCATATCCAGGAATTCAGCACACATTTTTCTCTCCTCACCCGAGCACAAAAGATAAGAGCAGGGGGTGTGGATGGAGGGCTGTGGGTAGGGGAAGAAAAGTGGTTTCTTGGGGAAAACACACACGCACACACACACACACACAGAGACACACACACACACACATACACAAACAGTACAAAACAAAACTGGCAGTCCAATGGCGCAGAATTTGCTTCTCCGGATAAAGCACTTCTTAACACAATGTTCCTTTCCCCCTCCCGCGTCTTCCCATCCACCCAGGGTGGGGAGGAAAGCGGCATGAAAGCGAAGCCATTCTTTTTCTTAAGGCTGAACAGACACGCAGAGAACATGTTTCAAGGACTGTCGGGCGGTGGTGATTGGCAGGGCTCCCGCTGTGAGCCCGGCCTGCAGCCTGCGGGCCATTCCGGGGGCAGCGGGTACCAGGTACGAACAAAAGAAGAGAAGTCAGTGGTCCCAGTGATAAAATCCCATATCGACTTTACAATCGCAGGTACAAATTGCTCAGATCCGTCATTTCATTTCTCCTTCAGACCTTGTCATCTAGAACTAATTAGAGGTCAGGTTGCAGAGGCATGGTCAACATTCAAAGAAAACACTGGAGGTTCCGAAGGCGATCACGCTTCTACCACAGCAGTCCGACGAAGGAGGCTAGAAACAAGCTGTGCTGTTCTGACAAGTTCGGGGTGTTAGGAAGGGTGAACTCCTGGGTCCAGATGGCAACTTCCCAATCATCATCGGGGCCGGGCGGGGATCCTGCGTTCATAGAGGGAAAACCAAGAAGCCCGAGAACGTGGAGTACTTCCAGCCTCCCATGAGGTTACCCCTCTCCAGTTTGAGGTGGACTTTGTCCTCCCTTTCCATCAGCAGCAGGACACCATTGCTGGCAGCTTCTCTGGTGACGTCCTGGTCCCCTGCGAAGGCGGAGATCACCGGGTAGCCGTTCTGCATTAAACTGACCTGCGAGGCAGAGGGTAGAGCTCAGCAGACCACGATGCACCCCATTCCATCCACTTGTTCTCATCTCCCCCGCCCCCTCCTCCTCCTCCCACCCTGGCCATGGACCTGGACCCATGCGGGGTCCTGACCCAGAGGACTCAGCTGGTGCCCTGGCCCCCGTGACGCCCCCGTCCCTGGTTCTCCCCGCCTCGCAGAGGGTGTGACAATTCATCCAGAGCCAAAAGCGTCCAGCTGTCAGAGCGACCCACCTGGATGGTCTGTCTGTTGTACACTTTGACCACGTGGAAGCTGAAGCTGTAAATCCCTTTTCTCGGGGCTACAAATATACTGGAGGCGAGATCGAAATGGTTGCCGATATTTACTAAGACCTGGAAAAGAAGAGGGGATACATCACGCACAGAGCAAGCCCCTCCTCCGCGTGTGTTTCAGTCAGACTCACAAAGTCACCCCCACCCGTCCCTTTAGGAGCTGAAGCACCACCGCAGCACCTGCTCGGGGCGGCCAGGCCGCCCCAGGAAGGAAGCAGCCCCGGAGCGCAACGTCCTGCCGAGGAATTGATTTCCGAAGGATGCTAATGGATCGTAATTCAAAAGAATGGCTTTAGAGTATATTTTATTGATGCGTTGAAAACGTGGCTGCAAACTGTGGCTGCTCTGGGCAGGGCTGAGAGAAAGCAGGGGAAGACGATCAGCTCGGGAGACACACTGTAACTGAGTGTGTTCAGAGGTCCGTGGGATTCTGGGGACTTTGAACGTGAAGCGTGGACCAAAACAGGGCTCCGTCCTGAATGGGCAGAAAGGGCTCTGACGTAAGAGGCCAACTCAGTGAGATAACTTCTGTCAGATAAAGCCTGGGACGAGCTTTGTGTGCTTTAGGAGAGAACAGACCGAGCACGTGAGGTTTCCTCTCTGTTTCCCAGCCCCAGGCATGCCCCTCCCCGCCGGCAGCACACAGTAGGTGTTCAATAAAGGCTGCTGGGTGAAAGACCACACTCCATAAACACTGGCTGCACCCCTTTCCCCTCACTTTGCTCCACGTGAGGTGTCTGCACCCTAAGCTGAGCTATGATGTCATGCAAATGAGCTTGGACAACCAAAGGGAGAGTGGAAAGGCAGCTTGGACACCCTTAGCTCAAAGGGTGGGAACTCCACCAGGTGCGAGAATAATGACAAAAT
Organism: Kogia breviceps; assembly: GCF_026419965.1. Lineage (NCBI taxonomy): Eukaryota > Metazoa > Chordata > Mammalia > Artiodactyla > Physeteridae > Kogia > Kogia breviceps. The sequence goes on along the minus strand of NC_081324.1, from coordinate 5,330,883 downwards.
GAGCCACGAGATGCAAAATCACGTGACCCTCCAGGTGCTATTTCTCAAATAAAAGATGGACGAGACTGTCAGGATGTCCTAAGCAGAACTTGGGAGAGTGGAGGGTCCTAAGCAGAACTTGGAGAGTGGAGGGTCCCCTCCATTATGAACAGATTGCCTTTCAGATATTCAAGGCGGAATATGGCCCCTCTGTCTGGACCTGTCCCCATTTCTCCTCACACACACATGCACAACTCAATTAAAATAATAAAATGGCCCGCCTGGTGTTCTCAGCTTTGAAAATGAACCGCCAGCAACAACAAAATCCTAGATTAGAGGCCCTGTCATCTGTTCAGAACATAAATTTCAACCTCATACCCATTGCTGTTATTTTGTACACACTCATTACAGACGATCACACACGGCTCCCAGAGCAACGGGCAGGGTGCCACTGACAGCTTCTGGGGTGGCTGGGGACTGCACCACACCAGCTTCCTCAAGGAGCTCCAAGCAGTACTTCAGCCCCTCTACTGCGGGGCTCAGAGACACTCGGGCTCTATCGTTAAGGCGATATGCTTCAGGACGTGAGTCCTCCTGCCTCCGAGGCTGTGCTCCTGTCTGCCTGACAAGCCTTGAGAAAAGAACAAAGCCTCCCCTCTCCAAGCCCTCAGCGCGGCTTCTCCCAACTCAAGGACCTCAGCTCTCGCACCTCCATTTCTAATTCAGGAAACTGGTAAATTCAGGGCCCTGCTGTAGACGGAAGAACACCCACCAGCCCCAGAAAAGCAAGTTTCAGTTACTCCCTAACCGGGGAACCAGAGAAACATCATTTAATCTGCCCTGTCATAGTTTGCTCATCTATAAAATTAGAATCCTACTACTACTTAAGCCTGCCTACGTCACAGAGTTTTTTTTGACACCCTGATGAAAGGGCAGATGTAAAAATGCTGTGAAAACTAATTCACTGCCTGCTTTAGTTGGACATAATTAAATTAAAGACATTTATGTCTCTTAAGAAAGAAACAGATTAAAGAGAGACACGCCCCGTACACACCCCTCCCCAGATTTCAAGTACATAATCCTAACAAGGATTAAAGCAAATAGACACTGGCCTAAGAAGAGGCTTCGGTGGGTGCAGATGTGTCACCACTCAGGCATGCGAGTTGGTTAACAGAGAGAAAGGAACTCAATCAAGTGTGCTCAGTAAGCCCGAGCTCCCTGTGTGGGAAGCGCTTTGGCAAAAGGAATGGAATGGTGAGGTAAAGTTTGGAAGCCACTCTAATGTTTCCTGTTTGTTTCCGAAAAAAACCAGAAACCAGGGTGGGGAGGGAGGTCACAGAGGAAGGTAGCAGCAACCTCTAATCCTGGAGAGAAGTAACCCAGAGAAGGCGTTGCCAAAGCCTGATCATACGCAGACCCTTCTGCTTTGAAGCCAGTGGGAGAAGTTGAGTGGCTAGAGCAACTTAAGTCATGGCTCTTCGTTTTGTGTTTTCTTTATATCAGCACGCCATGTATGACATCGATATGCATTTTATGTTACGTTGTATATATTGTATTTACCGTACATTGCATTCATATAACCACACTCGGTTTTGTTTTGTTTATCTATAACCATACCTGCTGCCCCCCCCCCACTCTTGCCCACTTATTTTTCTGAAGAGAAGCATCCTCTCCCCAGTCCATCCCAAAATAAGCAGTAGGTACACATTTTCGGAGGCTTGGCTGAGACCTTCGGAGAACCCGCGGGCTGAGCGGGGAGAGTTTAGATGCGCTCGGTCTCTAAGTGGCCAGTGGGGTGACAGAAGGCCATCCGCCACAAAGCACGGCCCCCATCCCAGCGAAAAGCACAACGTTCACTGTCCCTTCGGGAAATCGATTTCAGCTCTCTTGGCTCTACGGGGCGCCTTAGCTTTACAGGACTCTCAGTCACTCCGGTGCCAACTGAGCTGATTCGTTCTAAAAAAGCTCCACTGTGGAGAGGAGAGCTTACTGGAGACGGGAGAAAGGGCGGAGAGGAGGGGAGAGCCTGGAACTCCGCGTCCCGGAAGCCGGCGACCCCCCAGGCCGCCCGCCCTCCCCAGCCCGGGCGGGAGGCGAGGGGCAGGCCGGCCGGCTGACCTGGTCGAAGTAGATGGTCATGGTGCGGTTGCTCATCTCGGACGGCTCGTGGTTGGTGCTCCGCGTGGCGGAGAAGGCCACCTTGGCGCTGCCGGAGCGCACGGAGATGCCCAGGGAGGAGGTGACGGCGCCGTCCGCCGACGGGCTGGAGTCGCACACCACCAGGCACTTGCCCTCCAGCACGATGGGCTCCGTGTCATTCTGAGCCCGCACCGGGCAGCCGGCCGGCAGCAGCAGCAGCAGGGCCAGCGCCGCCCCCAGGCCGGAGCCGCAGGCGGCCGGCTCGCGCAGCGCCCCCCGGCGCCCGGGCATGGTCAGCGGCGGCCCGCGGGGGCCCCGGCCCGGCGCCGGCATCCGGGCTGCGGGGGGCGGCGCGCGGGGGCGCGGCGAGGGCGGGAGGGCGCGCGGGAACGCGCGGGGCCGGGAGTAGCCTCCTCTGGCCGCGGTCCCCTGCGCTGATGGTCAAGGCCGGGGTCGTCCTCAGAAGAAAGGCGCCAGCGGACCTGTCAGGGCAAAGAACCCAAACCCTGAGACAGGGAGGTGGAGCTGCGTGCGGAGGAGGCGCGGGGAGCAAGCAGGTCCCTGCGGCGCTCGGGCCCCCTCCCTGGAGGCCACCCCCTCGGTGCCTCGCGCTGCCCCCCGGGGAGCCCGACTGGCACCCAGGTCCGGAGAAACGCCGGGGCTCACTGGCCAGGGCATTCCCGAAGGCTCCCGGGCGGCGCGCGCCGGGGGCGCGGTCAGGTAAGGGGCCCGCAATTCCGCAGGGCCTCGGCAATAGGGACGTGGCCGGTCACCCGCGGAGACGCGGTCGACGCCACCCCGGCCCATTGAGCCCAAGGCAAAGGAGGGCTCAAGACACAGGCAAAGAAAAAGATTCACTACGCCTTAATGGCTTTAATCGCAGAGGCATTTTCTCTAAAGCCACCCCAAGAAACCTTTTCCCTTTCTCTGCTTTCACTTTCATTCATCCTCTATTTCTCCGACCTAGAGACTTTTTTTTTTTTTTAAAGCAATCCATTTAGTGAAGATCTTATCCGTTTTCCACCCCAAGAACAAATCCCCAGGAAGCTCCTTCGGGCGAATAAGATTAAGGGGAAAAACAAAAACAAAAACCAGAAAAGAAGAGAGAGAAATCCTAAAACCGAACATCCACTTCCAGCGCCCCCCCACCCCCCCCGCCAGCAGCGAGCCCCTTTGGAGAAGCCCCTCGGATCCCTCTCTCTGGCGCAGGACCAGAGGATTCCAGTGGTGGGAACCCCGAGCTTGGCTTATCGTGCAGCTTTTGTTTCCGGACTCCGGGCTCTTCTCCTCCCGGCCAGGAGGCAGCCTCTGCAGCTTTCTGCCAACTTACGCGCCCGTCTGCACTTGTAACCGGGCCCCTTCTTCCCCCGCTAAACTAGGCATATCTCTCCAATACCCAGGCGAGAAACAAAAAGCAAAGAAACCTCTTCCCTCACCGCCCGCAGCCTCCGAACAACTCAGCCAACTGCCTAAATAGTCCTTAGAAGAAGAGACAAGTTGTTTCCCGACGGGTAGCCTCCCTCCTCAGCCCCTGAACGAAATGATGTCGATGTTCTCTCCCGCTCTCTCTCCGCCCAGACGCAGACCCGCGATGGTCCTCATTGAGACGGACGCACGAATGCAGTTAACGCGCCGATCGCGGAGGGCAGGGCCGGGTTGGGTTACCTGGAACATCCATGATGGGCGAGCACCGCGGTCCGCGAACTTGTTATGCTCGGAGAAGATGAGCGGGAGCTGGCGGGAGGAGACACGGAGCGCGACCCCTTCTCCCGGCGCCTGGCCAATAACCGCGCCGCCCCGCCCCGCCGCTTTCCCGCGCCGGCCCGCGCCCCGCACCGGCGCGTTCCGCGCCCCGCTCCGCCCCGCGCGTCCCGCCCCGCGTCCGCCCCGCACCCGGGCCCGCAGCCTCGGAGGGGCCCTCGCGCCCGCTGCTGCCTCTCTCCGCCGCCCCCCACGCCCTCAGTCCTGGCCTCTCCTCCGGTCTCCGGGCCGCACCGCCGAGCGCCGCGGACCGCCCCGGTCCCGCTCTCACCCGAATACCCAGCGCGAAATCCTCCCAGGCGCCTCTCTTTCAGAAATTAGGCGACCTCAGGAGCGCCGCTCGCGCCTCTTCTTCTCGATTCTTTCTTTTCTTTTCCAAATTCCCTCCAAGTCTTAATCCTGAATAAAGTGATCACTTTCATAATTAGTGGCGAAAGCAGTTTTCTTAAAAAAAAAAAAAAAATGAGGACTGAGATGAAGAGAAAAATCTTGGGATCTTAATGATGTGAAAGCTGGGGTTCCGGAACCTCCCGTTTGGGAAATGCCAGGTTTGGGCAGGGATTAGGGGGGCGCCTCCGCCTGAGTGTCTGCTTCTGTTCCTCTGAACCCGGGGGCTGGTGGGGCGCGCTGGCACTCGAGCGCTTGGTTATTAAAATGCCGGCTCTGAGCTCTAACCACCCGGGGACCCGCGCCGGGTTCCCGAGCTGCGCCCCCAGCGCGGACGAGAAGCGCAAGCACGGACGTGGGGCGCCACCTACGGGCGCTGGAGCCTCCCTGCCGCGGGCTGCGGGCCAGCGGGCTCGGGGAGAGCCGGGGAGTCCCGCGGACACGGGTAAGGCTCGCCGATGGTCTTCTTGGACCCCCCAAAGCAGTCCGGGCCTCTGCAAAAATGTAGCGGCAGGAAACGACCTTTCCGGTCTCCTTCAGTGCCCTGACCCTGAGAGAATGAAGCCGCACCCTTGCTTTTGCAGGTCTTCACTGTTCTAACGACTCTGCCAGGATGATTTATGCTGCAGTCAGGTTATCGTCGCTTATCATTGTCTTCAAAACCTTTGCAAGGACCACTGGGCTGTACAGTCCATGCCGCCCTTAAACAAAGACAGTATTTAAATGGACACTCTCTTTATAACCCGACCTCTAAAGACGTCGTTTAAAAAAAAAAAAAAAAAAACCAACTTAGTCCTTTGACTTGCTTAGCATGCCTTTGCTGATAGGCTGTTCAGAAATAAACTGTTAAGTGGGCCAGTGCTGTTCAGAAGAACAGAATGAACGTATAGCTTATGCCTCCAGACTTCACACCTAACCCTCTTTCGTTTGAAGATTTCAGCCAGGGTTCTGGTCCCAGCCCATAACGTGGGGCTTTGCAGGTAGGGGGTTTTCAAGGCCTTCGTTCCCATAGGCTGGGGCATGGCTCCTCTCCCTCGTTAGAACTGCCAAGGCCTCATCTCTAAGAGCGCGAGATGAAATCGACTTCACATCAGTTCCGCCGAAATAGATGCGTAGGAAGACAGGGGCAGAGTGCAAACGGAATTGCATATTATTACCTGAGACTAGGTATTTATTATGGGAGTAAAAATGCGATTAAAAGAACTTCTGAGCCAAATGTTTTCTACTTAACATGCAAAATAGGACAAAATAGCCCCCCAATCTCTTCTCCCCCTAAGGATATTCGCTGAAAACGAAGTACTTTGCTTCAACATTTTTATAACATGCTGGTCAGATGTATTGGACTTTGTCAGGAAACGTTTTCGAAGCCACCATGTTTGTTACCATTTGTATGAGTTTAACACAGTGGAAATTGTTGATTCTTACTCTCCTATTTTTATTCCAACGTTGCATCAATTTCACAATCTCTTATTGTCAAAATAAGCACAACTCTATCCTTCCGTCACAGAGAATACGGATTTGTGTGCAGACGTAAATAGAAAGGGACTCCAGATCTATGAAAGAGATGTGAGCTTAGACTGAAAATTAGACCAATTGGGGAATGCTAATTAAGTAACAATACCTCTCACACATCTATACATCTTTAAATAACATCTCTATTAAGCAGTTCTTAAATGTTATGCTATAAGCATTTCATTTGACTAATGCAAATGCAGACACACATGATCATCGCCTTTGGAGGGAATAAAACCAAACCTCTTTTCTATGAGGCAACGAAAATGTCTAACTTGTATAAAAAGTAAATCTTTATATAGGGGACTGAATTATGGAATTAAAGCAATAAGTATTCTTATATGATGGGAAAAACAGGTTAGGTTTAAATTTAGGCTTGAAATTATTTTTAGAAGGAAGTTAATATTTGTGAAAGTAGCAGATTGATCTAGAAATGGAACATTATTTATTCACTGATTGAACGATTGTTCTGTCTATAAGGAGACATTTAGGTAGTCTCTTTGTGATGGAATTTTAGTCCATCATTGCTTAGAAAGACTTGCAGAATATAACTAAAATTTAAAAGTTAAAATGTTTTCTAGTTGTCACAGGGATTACCTTTTCTATTTTATTTCCTTGTTACTAGGAACTGTTGTCATTGGTACTGTAACAGTAGACTCTATGCTCTTAAGTGTAGGGACATCCCCATCGACAATAAAAATATCAGCCGTTGACTGAGCATCTGTTATATGTTAGCACACTATTTTCTTTATCTAGAATATAACATACAGTTTAACACCCACGATCAGCCTGTAGTAAACACATGGTCACCTAGAGCCTAAGAGGAAGGTATTCTATTGTTAAAAAAACAAAAATGAGAGGGAGAGGCTAAGGTAATTCAAGATCCCTTCCTTTCATTTATCCTAAGTATTTATTTCTACTAGAGCTTAAATTTGTTTTCTTTGGATAGAAGCCATCACTGAAAAACATCTTTAGCATGCAATATAGTCTTTTCTTGCTTATTTAAACCAAGGCATAATATTTATGATTTTATCCTAGATAAATATGTGATAAATATGATATGCTATATATTTCATAATATTGGACGTGAAAGCTATATACATACTTTAAAACATAAATATATAAGCATTAATAAACAAAAAGTACTTTTTAAATTTAACTTTATTAGGGAATAATTGACAAATATAATTGTATGTATTTAAAGTGTACGATGTGATGATTGGATACACATATCCATGGTGAAATGATGACCAATGTCAAGATAATTAATACAGCCATCACTTCACATAGTTAACACAGTTTCCTCTTTCTTAGTTACGTGATGAGAACGCTTAAGATCTACTTTCCGCACCTTTAAGTATACAATACTGTAGTATTAGCTATAGTCACCTGCTGTAAATTAAATCCTCAGAACTTGTTCATTTTATACTGGAAATGTGTACCCTTTGACCTACATCACCCCATCCCCCCCAGCCCATGTTAACCACCATTCTATTTTCTGTTTCTATGAAATCAGCTTTGGTTTTGTTTTTTTGTTTGTTTTTAAGATTCCACATATATAGTTTTGACTTTGTATGGCTTATTTCACTGAGCATAAGGTCCTCCAGATTCATCCATTTTGTCACAAATGGCAGTATTTCTTTCTTTTTGTGGCTGAATAATATTCCCTTGTGTATAAATACCACATTTGCTTTATCCATTCATCTGTTGAAGGACACTTACGTTGTTTCCATATTTTGGCAATTGTGAGTAATGCTGCATGAACATGGGGGTGTAGGTATCTCTTCGAGATACTGATTTCATTTTATTTGGACATATACCCAGGAGTGGGATTGCTGGATCACATGGTAGTTCTATTTTTACTTACTTTAGTAAAAATATAAATTTCTAAAATAATTAGTAAATATATTTCCAACGTGGCATAATGCTATTCTAGAACATTATTGAGATGTGGAAAATAATTCTAAATATTACACACTCCTTAGGTTATACGTGCTAAATTGTAAAGTGTAAATGTTCAGTGTTATGTGGGCACTTCAATCTGATGAATTACCAAAATAAGTAAAGGTCTTTAAAACTTGAAGCCAGTTCTAATTCAGTTCAACAGGAAGACCAAGAAAAGTTTGTCTATATAAGCAACTGGTTTGTAATTTTTGACTGAAATTACTGAAGAATCATAATAATCTGGTCAAATTAGCTAAAAATTTGTTGACAGAAATCCCAGGTTAGCTGAATTCAAGTCAGTTAAAACTGTTTGCATTATGTGGTCATATTACACTAAACAAATTACTTCTACCATTCAAAGAGCATACTGAACTATTAAAGACCATATACCAGCTATTTTTTCTGACATTCATTTCAACATTCAATAAAGATTCTTCAAAAATATGTTTTTATTTTACTTTTATTAGCAAACCGATAAAATACAGAGCAACATTTGGCCACAATGTGATACTATTTTTCCAATGTTACAAAATGAACTTATAACATTATAAAAGGATACTTTTTATGGTTCTAGAATGCCCCTTAAACTTTAAAACATAGTCTAGTTATCTAGTTGGGGGTAAATATTAAGGTTTATGAGACTTTATGAGGCAAAGGTATTGAAAATATATGAAGTAGTCTATTTTCTTGTCACGCCAATGCTTCATGCTCCTTGATTCTTAACAAGGCATATCTTAGCATTAGTATACAAGGCAAATTAGTAACTTAATGGACTTCTAATATTTGAAATATGGTACAGCAGTAGACACAGAAACTATTGGTTGGAAAAGAAACAATTTATCTTGATTCTTTTCAGCTATGTCTCATTGTCTTACATAATCCTAATATCTAATTTATTCTATTTTATGATAGGAAATGTCTCTATTGCTTTACCAAATTGGGTCAAGTGCCTCATGGCAGTCATTGTAATTCTATCAAAACTGAAGTCCTTATAAACAAGGACGCCTTTTGTCAACTCTTATTTCTCAATAAAAGATACATAGTATTGCTAGGTGAAACTGTCTTCTGCAAACTCTTGCTAAAAAAAAAATTCTATTGGTTCAGAAAGTAGCAAAGAATCATTAACATGTAGCTAAAGCATTTCCTGATTGTTTAAAATTTATTTAAAAGCTTTTTCTTATAGTATAATTGTGTGACTTTCCTTTTAGAATGAGCTACATGTGTGTTTTCAAGGCTCATTATAGTCAGAACATTTTGAGACATTTCATATATTTTTACCTAGAAACCAATTTCAAAATAAGAACGTGCATGAGTAAGAAAAAAAAAAAAAAAAACTGGTTGCTCCCTTGTACTTTCAGAAATTTTCTATGAGGTGATGGCTCAATGTGTATTTCCCTCTCAAATGTTCCCCTATAAGAATAAATTAGAAAAGCATGTTGTATTTGTAATTGTTCAAATTAAGTCCAAAAATTCTGGAGCTATCTTTAAGCCCTTTTTAAGAATACTAGGCATATAACCATTTTGGCTTCTGAAATATGTTTTATCTTCAAATTGTCATTTAAGATAGAGGCTATTTGTGCCTACCAGAGGACATGTTTACATCCTCAAAAAGCAACAAATCACAGGATCTGTTGCAATTAAAGGAGTGAAAAGTTGGGAGTTTAGGCAAGAACCATCTGGTAGGTTCTGTTTGCCGGAGCTGTGAGACCGGAATGTGGCGATCCGGAGTCAGCAGATACCTTAGAGACTCCTTCTCACCATCTCCTAGCCGACCTAGGCTAACCCACCTGCCATCGCCTTAGTGACCTGAGAATCAGGAGGTCTTTCTATCGTGTAGCTGCAGTGAACTGGCCTGTGTGTGGGGGTGGGGGCGGGGGGGGGGGGGTTTAAGCCCAACACAGAGGAAACGTAACTCAAACACGGCCTAGACCTGAATACAGCCTTTTGGTGGTTGTTTCAGAAACTATTTGGTAGCAATAACTAATTATTCCGTGCTTGATAGTAACTGTTCATCCTGAGACTATTTTTTGGAAATAGAGCATCTTAAATAAATATTAAGTAAGCATTCATACGACTCTTTTGTTTTCACACTGAATCACGCGAAGCCTACTGTTTCACTGAGTTGCACCTTGCCCACGCTAAGAACCTCTGGTTACCCCTTGGAGCTGTTCTTCTGATGTAATCCACTGTAAAAGACATTTTATGCTCATCAGAAGTTTTTCAGAGGAATATGGTTATCTTCTGCACAGAGATCAGCGTGCAGGAACAAATATATTTAAGAAATCTTTCTCTACCTGAAAGCGAATGATGCGCTACCCCGTCATGTGAGCAAAGAAGTGAGCCAGCAGCCGCTGAAATCTGGTTCTGATCACGTACACACGGCATCTGTGGTCCATAGCTGCCCACGGCCCACCTTCCTCATTGACTTTCTTCAACGGAACTGACCCAGGCTATGGGGGTGTATAGTAATAGCAGATTCATGTAGGAAAAGAGGGAAATAAAATTAAGGAAGGGGGTCATACGTGCCCATGATTCCCAAACTGTGACGAACACGTGAATCACCCGGAAATACCGTGAAAACTGTAAATTCGAAACCACAAAGCCTTGGGTGGGACCTGAAATTCTACATATCAAACAAGCTCACAGCTGAGGCCAATCTCCTGCAGAGGACACTCAGAGTAGCAAATATCTATTCCTCTATTCTTATAGGGAATTAATCAGCACCTGAAAAATATTCTGAAGGTGTACTGTTAGCACATTTATGAGCAGAAGATGGTTAAGTAGAAGAAGTTACACTCACATCCAGAGATGGCCTGGGATCATATAATAAACCTGGAAGTCAGTATCCAATGGTGTGATTTACAGCTGTTACATTTCCTTATTGTTCACTGAGGCTGTTTTTTCAAGTCTGATGTGCTGTATTCTGTACACATTATTTCAAAAAGAAAAGAAAATGTGTTTGTGTTAAAAATCTTATACAAAATATGTTTTGCTTTCCTAAAAGCTCAACTCTGGCAAGACAACTTCACGATGACTGAGAAAGAGGAGAGACAGCTTTCTAAATGTGTTTTTAATTCACAGCCAGGGACTGTTTGTTTATAGTCCTGATTAAGATGCTACTACCAGGAGTTACTCCGTCAATATCACAAAAGGGGTTTCAGCTCATCTGCAACGCACTAGACAAACATCCACGGAGGTATGAGAGTTTTCTGATGGGTTTCTGTGAAATGTGTAGGAGCCCTCTGTCTCCTGAGTCTAAGATATTATGGTTCCTGGCAGCAAAGGTCAAGGGGAGACTGGGGTTAATACTAAGATCTGCTAAGAACTGGTGAACAGATACAAAAGCAAATGTTCTCCCGGTTGTAATATCAAAATCTTCTTGATATGAGGTGGGGGCTCTGTTGACTCACTACCAGAAAGTCTGCAAGTTAAAAATTAACTTTAAAATAAGCAAAATGTGGGACAAATGCATCCCTTGGCAGGTTGGCTAGATTGATGTTTGATAAATCCTTGTCTGATTCCTCCTAATAATCGGCAAGAAAGTATATAGATTTCCCTTTAGCGTCCTCATCGTTTTCAATAAGCACAAACATTTGTTAAATTTCTATTATTTCTCAGGCACATATTATACTGGATCATTTCTCTGGAGGAAACCATAAGCATAGACACTTAATGAGTCAAAATGCAAAAAGTCAGGAAAAGCGCCAATTTCTCTTCAGTGCTGAGAGATCAGAGGATGGAGAGATAGTTAAGTTTGAGAGCTGACACTGTCGGGTGGGGTCATGTGGAAAACAAGCTTTGAGAAAAGAAACATAAGCGCTTCCATTAGTGAAGGGATGTTCATATTAAATTTCCTAGATTCTGAACCCTAAGCAACTGGACATATTTTTACTAGCTTTCAAAAATACTGAAACAAAAAGTTCATATCATGCAAAATAGCATAACATAAATTGCATTACTTAACAGAGAGGTTTTTTTTAAAAAAAAAAGTTTTGTTTTGTTTTTTTTAATAGTTTTTTTTTTTTTTTTTTCCAAATCCTCTATGTGCCTTTAGGAAGCTTTCAGTATATATTGAGAATTAGATTAAGTTTTGGTTTGATTCATAATGTTAAGATGTTCTGCGCAGAATAGTTTTTAAATGTTAGACTAATCCTAATATATTTCATGATTTATATCCATGCATTAAATAATTCCCTAAAATGATGTATGTGATATTCTTATTGTCTTGTTCACATCTCTCTGATGGTGCTTATATGCGAGTCCTGCGCTGGAATTAGTTATCTGCATGTCTTGACGACCAACAAACTGTAAATTCTTCGCAAACAGGCACCGTAACATTTTTTGTTTTGTGATTTTTCAGCACATCTAACACGCGCCTTTGCTTGTTGGGAATTCTACTTCTATTTGCATATTGATAAATTGAACCTGCTGCTCGTTAAAGAGCAATTTTAGGTAATTCTATCATATGTCTTCATGTGCACTTTCAGAAATGACTAATGGGCAAACTTATCTAAATAAGTAAAGAAAAAATTCAGAGGTTAAGGTTTTTTTTGTGTGTGTGGTACGCGGGCCTTTCACTGCTGTGGCCTCTCCCGTTGCGGAGCACAGGCTCCGGACGCGCAGGCTCAGCGGCCACGGCTCACGGGCCCAGCCGCTCCGCGGCACGTGGGATCCTCCCGGACCGGGGCACGAACCCGCGTGCCCTGCATCGGCAGGCAGACCCTCAACCACTGCGCCACCAGGAAAGCCCCAAGATAATTTTTTTATTACCCCACCAAGAAAAATACCATTGAAGAGATTCTGGGTTTTTGTTTGCTTGTTTTCTTTTTTTTGGGCGGGGAGGTTTCAAATTTCGGTAGCCTGGTCCAGGAGACACCGATGTGGAAACAGAAGATTGGAAATCGTTTTAATCCTGCGCTTCTGTTTGTGAGCCTTTGTATTTCTGAAAACTATAACTCTTACCTGAAATAGAATTGAACAGAAGGGGCAGACTGAACATCTGACAAAGCTTTCAGAAACGGAAGGTCGACCCTTACGGATACCCTTCAGGTGCACACCTTCATCTGAGCCTGTACATCTTCACAGAGCGGAACTGATGCCAAGGCCACTCACCGTATACACAGGTGTGGTGTAGGTTCTGTAGAAACAAGAATGAAAAAGTACTCAACAGTTAATAGTGTACGAATTACTGAGATTTATAGATATGTGCACAATGTGAAATTATATGAGTGGCCTATTAATCAGATAGGTTACCCTTCATTAGTACTGCTGTTTATTTCATTAAAGAAATAAATGGTCCTCATCTCCTGATTCACTTTATACAGCAAGAAAGCTCAAGTGAAGCTTTAAACGTAGGAGGTCAACTTTCTCATGATTGTACGATTGTGCTGATTTTTCATGTAAAAAAGTCAAATGCTGGGTTTTGTTTTTGTTTTGTTTTCTGTTATTAAACTTGTTCTCCAGTTCCTTGTTCTCTTAGCCTCGTGTTTCTCTTTCGTCTGTACTGTTTTGTCAGTGTTTCTGAATCTCACCGCTTATTAACATGTCCACCAGGGAAAGTGATTTTTAATAGAAGAAAGAGATTTAAGTTAAGCTATCATACGGATATCTAATACTTTATATTTCTTTTCAAAATGTATAAAACAATCAACAAACTTCTTGCTGAAATGTGTGGTTTGAAACAACCTTTTCATAATATGATGCCATCAGTTTGATAATGGGAAAAAACAAACAAACAAGTGAAACTCCCAGACTGTGACACTTGTGATCTCATTTTTCATAAAAGATGTTGTGATGCACACTAAAATTATGGAAAAAGAATACATCATTTCCAGGGATAAAAGCAACAAATGATATAATTAAAATACTATGTTTCTTTTAAACATTGATTGTCAGAGGAAAACTAGAGGGGGTTATTGTTATTGAGCTAAATCCCCATCTTCTCCGCAGGAAATCAATAGACATTGAATAAAGTTGATAAGTTTATGATTAGACAGTTAATCATGTTGTCTACACATTGGGAAATCATAAGGGGAAGGGGGAGAAAACAAAAATCGTTTTGAAAAAGATGATGACAGGCAGGAAATTATATTATTAGAATTGCTTAATCCTATGTGCTTCTGTATTTTTAAATTTGCTACTGTGACTGCATTACTTTGGAAATCGTTTTTATTAAAAGACATGAAATACATTTTCTGAATATACTGTATTCTGACATAAGTGTCTATGTGAACTAAGTGCAAAGCGGTGGCAAGGAGAAGGGATTGGATTCTGGAGATGCTGTCTATAGGAGTGGAAAGGGAGGGCTGACTTCAGGACTAGGGCGGAGAAAGTGTATGTTGGGGTGTGTCTCTCCGGGGCTGCAGACCTGTGACGTACTTTTTCACTTATAAGAGGCCAAAATGGATCCTGGGGCCAGCAACTCCAAGGGCGACTTTGGGAAATAGTTCAGAGTTTCTGAAATAGTTCAGAAATAGTTCAGAGGTTCAGAGTAGGGACCCCCACACGTCTCTCCCTCAGGGGATTCAAAATTGAAACAAGCAAGTGAAAGAAGAAGCCACAAACCTCTGTCTACAGGCATAAAGGGTGAATAAGAGATACAGCCCAGGAAAAATAATGAGAGGTCCCAACAGACCAGCTTAGGAAATGGACTAGCAATTTGTAATACTACACATGAGTATGTGTGTATTAATGCTCACTCAATAAAAGTGTCATTTTTATTTTTATTTATTATTTTTGTGTGTGTGTGCTAGGCGGGCCTCTCACTGTCGTGGCCTCTCCCGTTGCGGAGCACAGATTCCAGACACTCAGGCTCAGCGGCCATGGCTCACGGGCCCGGCCGCTCCGCGGCACGTGGGATCTTCCCGGACCGGGGCACGAACCCGCGTCCCCTGCATCGGCAGGCGGACTCTCAACCACTGCGCCACCAGGGAAGCCCCAAAAGTGTAATTTTAATAGATAAATGAGTGTAAAATATATTTTAGTGATAGAAAGCTCGAACAAATCTTTATATCATTTTAGTAGCAACAGCTAATTTACCACTTGGTAGCTATATAATCTAACTGCAAGAAAACTATGGGATGCAATGGAGTGATGAACGCAGAACAAGACTGCAGCCCACAATTCAAGTTTAGAAAGCTAAACAGAAAATGTAAATTGACCCGCAAAAAATCACACTATTAATTCCGATTGATGTTATAAACTCTAATAAAAGGCGTGCACTGGGAGAGATTTGAAACACTTGGCTAAAAGGAGGTTTGAAGACAACTGTCTTTTTCAGCTTTATGCGTATCCTTCACTACCATGCCTCAATGAGAATTGATCATATTCCAAGGGAAGTGCATATTGCTATAATGAGGAAATATTATAGTATCCTTTGGTTCTCAATCCTGCAGGGAAAGAATTAATAACTAATCACATAATCTCTTTTATATTTTATTCTTCATAATCCTCAGAGTATTACATGACTACAACTGTTAAAGGGAGTGAAAATCAGAAGACTATTAATATTTGTTGTTTTCATGACGCTCTTCCTATTTTGGTTTGGCTGTGATGAGAGCAGTCAATCTGAAATGTATTATAAAATTTGAAATCTATTATGCCTGATTTACCTCGCAGATGTTCAGAAGAAAGTGACAAGAGTAATTTTGAAGAGAAAAGTAAACTCCTTTGCCAGCCTTCGGGACTTCTGGCCAAAACAAAACAATAACTGTGACAAAAAAGAAAGACTTTGAAGAGGATGATTTCTAGTGACTTTCAGTGAGACCATTGTTCCTTTTCCTTTTGAATTTCAAGAAATGGGATTAAGTGTCAGAGTTTAGAATTACTGCTTAAAAGTGGTACATATTAAATGGTTGTTCCTGTTAACCTGGGTATATTAAATGAGAAGACTGGAACACAGGAATGTGAGCTTAAATAACTCACCAACTGAGCAAAATTAAATGCCTCAAAGAAAATAAAATGGGAAATTCAGGTGAAAGAACTTCCGTGACGAAACGTTAAATGCGATCTCTGATTACTCTTCAGCTAAAATGTCAGGCAAAGCCGGGATAAAGGTTAAATTTTGAAAAAAAGGAAAAAAAAAAAGGTATGAAGGCTCATCTCTCAGCACTGCAACCACTGTATGGTCCACTCCTCCTCACTACTACTTAAAAATAGAAAAAATAATAAGTACAAAAGGGCATTGGCTTTCCCTTAATCCTTGACTATCAGCTATGCAAAGAGCTAAAGGCGCAGGGTGGTGTCTAAATGGGGAGTACTTTGCTTTGAATATGTCCTGTTAGGAGGGGGCTGGCGACCGGGGAACTCACAGAATGTCACACAATCACTTCAATTTGTATTCAAAGATTTTTTAATTGTTGTTTAACGTAATCAGTTGAAGGAAACTAGTTTTTTTTGGGGGGTGGGGTGGGGAACATCTATTGATGATCAGAGAAAGTCACTAGGAACCCTTGAGTGTGCGTGTGTGCACGAGTGTCGGGGCGGAAGATGTATAATCTTATTTTACAAAATTTGAAACCACATTTCACATTATATTAAATAATCTCTTTCCTTTTTATTTATCATGGGCATTTTAAAAGTTGTTTAAACTCAAATGTAAAATTAAACAACAGCAACTGCTTAGAAATCCCTCCCTCTTCAGAGGAACTGAAAGGCCAGCCATGTGACTTCTTCATAGTCTTGTGGCAAAGTCATAACCATGATACCTACACTTCAGTGAATCCTTACTATGAGCTCAGCAATGATCTAGATAAATATCTGACTTAAGGATGGAGTCAGTAAGTCGGTCACGAAATCATTCCCAAGGGGAGTTTGCACTTTGGGGCCCCTTGTAGTTGAGTGGAGGCGTGCTGCTTCAGGAGAACAGGTACGTGAAGTGGGTGTTGCTTCAGTGGCTTTTGGCTGGTAAAAAAATGTCCCAGAACTGAGCTATTCTCCTCTACCACAGCAACTCGTAGTGTTTGGGATGGCAGCTGCTGCATCACCCGGGTCACTGGCAAGGAGATATGGAACAGAAACCGTAACTAATTACCATCTGCAAGTAGCATGAGGGAGAAACAGGTGCTTGTGTTATAAGTTACTGAAGTTTGGAGTTGTTGAGTACTGCAGCGTAACCTAGACTCTACTGGCTGGATCTAATTTAATCTTTTTCACAAGCTAATAAGTTTGGAATTCTTATGCTGATGGTAATTATTCAGACGAAAAGGAAAAAGAAAGCATCAGGGAAAATATCTTATCTAGCTAGAAAATGACAGATCTGAATTTCTAAACGTGGTCTTATTGTTAGTGGTTTTCTACTTCTATATCAGAGAATGTTTTACCCCATATGCATATGAACTTCAATTAGTCAGAGCTAAAAGTTACTATTATCTTTAAAAGAATTAAAGGGAAAAAAATAGAGAAAATTCCTCGTGATTTAAAGGCCCATTTGCTGTAATTTTGGTCTGGGCTGGAGGAAGAGGTAGTAGTTCCTCAGCATTAAAAAGTCCGTTTCTATCACTATTTCTATTGCACAGCAGTAAAGGTGCATGGGGGTTGTTCAGTAATGAAAAGACTTTACTACTGAGACCATTTCCTGTAAGACCAAAGGGAAATGAAGGTATTCCTTGCAAAAAATGATTGATGGATAGATTCTGAGTGCTTTATAAGCTGAAGGTGCAGAACCGTAATGAAAGACGTGGGACAAGCAGGCGTCAAAAAGAAATCCTAAAACCAACAGAGTTATAATTAAGGATATGAGATAATGAACAAAATGATATATAGATGTATGCTTTCAAACTACACTCATAAAAACTGAAATGTTTGGCCTTCTTGTATTGACATCTAGAGAGTTATTGAAGAAGGAAAGTATATTATTTTCTATCCTGTAATATTTCCAGTGGAGCCCTTATCTTTGTTTGCCATGTAGACAGAAAAAATGTGACAAACATAGTGCGTTCCCCTTTGCTTTATTTTAATTTGATTTTTAAATACGTCTTTGTTCTTTTCTAAAATAAATTCAAACTAAATGAAAGTGAGAGAAAAAGTAAGAATGAGGGTCAGGGTGAAGAGCAGAGAGAGTCTAATCTTCTACCGGCTATTCAGGGATGAAGCAGTGGCAAAAATGAACAGGTTGCATAAGTGTCCATTGACAGATAAATGGGTAAAGAAGATGTGGTATGTATATACAATGGAATACTACTCAGCCATAAAAAAGAATGAAATAATTCCATTTGCAACAACATGGATGGACTGAGAGATCATCATACTAAGTGAAGTAAGTCAGATAGAAAAAGGCAAATATCATATGAGATCACTTATTTGTGGAATCTAAAAAAGGACATATATGAACTTATTTACAAAACAGAAACAGACTCACAGACGTAGAAAACAATCCTATCAAAGGGGAAAGGTGTGAGAGGGATACATTGGGAGTTTGCGATGAACAGATACACACTATTAAGCACAGAGAACTATATTCAAAAATTTATAGTAACTTATAATGGAAAAGAATCTGAAAGAAGAATAATTTGTATATCTGAATCACTGATCTGTATCACTTTGCTGTACATCAGAAACTAACACAACATTGTAAATTAACTATACTTCAGTTTAAAAAACGAACAGATGGCATGAAACATGGCAGTGAATGGTGCCTAGAGGAGCTGAGCGATAAAGAAGTTTCCATGCAGGGCTTCCCTAAGGAATGTGGGACGCCTACAACTTTGAGCATCCTCATGGAGAAATCTATGCTAACAGTGTGTTCTATGGGGGGTCCTTGGCCAGGTGGTATCAGTGTGACATCTGGAGCAGCTGGAGACTAAGATCAGCCACGTGGGTGGCAGGTTATGTGCATGTGACTGAGTGGGTGAGTGTCCCCAGCTGGCAGTACTCCTTGAGTGTTGTCACACATCACTGCTATGACACATAATCACTGTTGGCCTAACTTCCCTGGGACAGGACGACTGGGATCCCCATGCCTGGTCTCTCCTGACTTGTCCTACACACTGTTTCCTCTGCTGATTATAGTCTATATGCCTTAACTGTAATAAACTGTAACTGTGAGTATAACAGCTTTGCCTAGCTCCTTCAACCTGAGGGTTATCTTGGGGATCTCCCAAACTCGCAGATGTTCTCACGAGAGGATGTGCAAGGATTCTGCTCCATTTACTCCAGCAGCTGGTCCTATTGCTTCATTACGCCTACATTGTGGCAATACAGCTGTCCAAAGGAGCAAGAGAGGAGAGCAAGAATCGCAGCAAAGGATAGGTAAGAAAAGCAAGGACCACTCCAGGATCAGAAGTTAACTTATAGGTAATCTTACAAATATTTTCTCGTGTTATTGTATATACAATGTTTTAAAACATCAGTAGAAGGACTCCCCTGGTGGCACAGTGGTTAAGAATCTGCCTGCCAATGCAGGGGACATGGATTCCAGCCCTGGTCTGGGAAGATCTCACATGCCGTGGAGCAACTAAGTCCGTGCATCACAACTACTGAGCCTGTGCTCTAGAGCTTGCGAGCCACAACTACTGAGCCCACGTGTCACAACTACTGAAGCCCATGAGCCTAGAGCCCACGCTCCACAACAAGAGAAACCACCACAATGAGAAGCCCGCACACTGCAACGAAGAGTAGCCCCCGCTCGCCGCAACTAGAGAAAGCCCACGCGCAGCAATGAAGATCCAATGCAGCCAAAAATAAACTAATTAATTTTTTAAAATCTGTAGAAATTAAAGCTATAAAGTGCAGTCTGAAGCAGTGAGTCGTCCCACAGCCCACCGGTTCTCCCTGGGCCAGCGAGGTTCAGAGTTTTTGATGTGATTGCTGTGGGTGTTCACTCAGCATTACGCTAGTTATTTTGTGCAACCCAATCAGCAGTGGCGCACTAACCAATTCTCTTGGTGATTTGCAAGTTCATTTTCCTTAAGTGAAAAGGGTGATTTCCCTGCAGCCTGCCTGGACCAGGTGAAATGAGCATTCAACAAATCTGAGAAGCAGGGAAAGACTTACTCAGACCATACACCCTAGGGGGTGCTGTTTTGGATTTGATAGTGTTTATGTGTTTATGGTTTGCTTCCATTTTAATATAAAATATAACTCATTATGGACTATTTAAATTTAAAAATCCTTCCTTAATCATCACAGGAGAGGGTAACATGAAGGACAAGAGGATGGGGCACTTGGTCAACGTGGGTTTGGGTGTCTGTTTGAAAATCATCTGAAGGAAGAAACTTTCATCACAGCCACCAGCCTGGATCCAAAATGGCATCCAAGCTTAACAGATTCATTTGACTTTTCGGAGCATAATGCAAAGCTGGGTGACACACAGACACAGATGACATTACTTTGTTTAGACTTTGAAAGGGCACTTCCCATGGTATAGGAGATGAAAAGTCATTTTTAAATGCTGTCTCCTGGTGTCGCTGAAATCAAACAAGTGCATTGAAAGGTTGTTAAAAGAAAGGTACAAAGCACCTTGATTTGTAGTCAGTCTAAGGCACTCTCCTCTGTGGCATTTGTTAATTTTTTATATATTCATTGATCACATATCTATCATTCTGGTCCTCTTCTCCATGGGGATAATAGTATCAGCTCTCTGCACTGAACCCAGGAAGGAGCTCCTTGAACAGAGAAGAGACAGAGGATGATGCTTATTCTTCCAGCTCCCAACTGTGCCCTCTTCTCACTGGCAGCGCCTAACAAAGCAGTTGTTCTTCAGAAGCCAAAGGGTTGTGTACACACACATCCAGCTACCCTCCACACATCCAGCCTAAGGAGGACGGGTGCCGGCTCCCCTCCCGCACTGGGAATGCAAACCTGCCATGGAGAGCGCCCACCTGTGCAGGAGGGAAAGGGACTCCCGTCTGTTCCAGCAGGTACCCGAGCAAGCCACCACGTGCACAACGAAGAGGGTGGGGCGGTCTTCGTGCCTCTAACGTACAATATGTGACATGCTTCTTCAGCCAGTGGAGAACTTCCAAAGCCTTCAAAAAATGTTGCAATAGCCTGGGGGATTATAGGAAAAATTTGGAATAAATTTTGTATCGGGTTATGGTTTCCTTGGGACAGGTGATGGCAAACTATGACCCAGATACCAAACACAGTCACCCTGACTCGTTTATCAATCACCTTCTGATTTCACTACCGTGGCAGAGCCGAGTGATTGTGACACAGACGACACGGCTGCAAAGCCTAAACTACTTACTAACTGGTCTTTTATAGAGAAAGTTTGCTGATCCCTGTAAGTAGACACGTATACAACATGAAAGTCTATATTACGAAAGTTTTAAAAAGGACGCAATTACTGTGCATAACATCGTGTAACAGGTGTAAGTGGTATTGAGATGAAAGATAGATACAGATATTTATGAGATATATATACATATATGTGTGTGTATATATATATATATATAATGTATATATAAATGTTGTCTTTCCCTTAAGTTAAAAAAAGGTAGTCTAGAAGTCAGTATCAGGAAGCAAAACAAAGAAATCAGATATTTGGAATTAATTTTCACAAAGTTATTGGGAATATGAGATATCAATTTTCAAACTGGAAGGGAATTTAAATATAAATTATATAAATATAAATATTTAATGTTATATAAAAATATTCAAGGCCTGGAACAAAATTTTCTGATTGCTTAAAATTTATTAGCTTTAGGTCTTTACAGTAAAAATAGCATCCATGACTTGAACACATGTTCGGTTTTCTTCCTCTCTCCTTTTCTCTCTGTCTCAATGTCTCTCTCTTCCTCCTACCCACTCCAATTTAATACAGCACTTCTCTGACGATTTCACACAGTCTCTCTCTCTAACAGGAACTTAAGAATTTGGATCTATTAACAGTGCATACATTATTTATTAACTTGCACCAGGAGTAATTTTGCAACTGGCAAGCTTCAGAAAGCTGCAGAAAATCATCATGCCGCCACCATCGTTGTCTGCATTACTTCTCAGCAGTCCTTGACAGAGAAAAACATTAGAAAAGGGCCTTCTCTTCTGTCAGGTGGATATGGAAAGTATAACAAATTGCTTGTTTCATTCACAATTTCCCCTCTGTCCATGCAGCAGCAACTTGTGCATTAGCATGAAGGCTGAAAGGTACATGAACATTCATCTCAAAATGCTCTGGAGGCTCCCAGGAATTATTATTATCCATCAGTTTGGGGGAAATAAACTGTGTCCTAAGACACAAGGCATATTTTTGTGAACTTTGGCAGGTGGTCTGCAGTGCTAAGTCACCAAACCATCGTCAGAGTACAGTTCCCGTACAGTTCCTGTACTGTACAAACAGAAGGAGGTCACAGCACGGTACAATTGCATTACTTGTTTGTCGTGCCTGGTACTATCTGTAGGAAACAGTCAGCAAGGCAACATTTGGGACTTCATTTACAACAGATGACAGCTATCTGAAACAAGCTATGCATCAGATAAATTGAGTGTGTGTGTGTGATAGGTGAGGATTGATACGGTGTGTGACAAGCATGGCTGGGCTGGAGGAGGGCCGTGTAGAAGACGCAGGAACAAAAATAGAATTGAGTAATGGTTATGAAGAGGACACAGCACGTCTCTAGCTGAGGAATGCAATCATAGAGGCAGAAAAAGAAAGCATATGAATTGAGATACAATATTTTCTCTCCCCCAGGATAAAGATACGGTTCAAATTTTCCGTTTAATCATCAATTCTCAGTATGTCATCTGTTGTATTAAAGTGGCCAGGGACACATTTGACATAGTTTGACTGACATGTTTTGGGACTTTTCTTTGACTAGCTTTGGTGCAAGAACAGTGAAATATTTTTTTCATCTCACTATTTTGTTTTTATTTGGGGTTTAAAAAGGAGCCAATATAGCAAATGCTAAATACATATTTACAGCCTTGGGAAACAGACAATAGTGGAAAATGAATCCTATTTTTAAGGAGGCAGTTTAAAATTTTAGGCTTCCAAGTATAATTTAGGTCTGACGTTATGTGAAAATGCCTTCATGATTCACAGGGTTTTTAGAAGCTGGTTACCTTAGTGATTTTATTTATCTCTCTGAAACCGTCTGACAGTTGAAATGTACTTGGTTACACCTGCTGGCAGTTGCTAGTTTTAAATTACAGGAAATTGAAAGCAAGTTGCTTCTAGGACATTGAATTTCGGATTTCTTTCTTATTTTGGCAAATGATGTGTGACTAGTAGTGTAGGTAATACCATTGTAAAGTGTTTGTCTTAATATTTAGGGAAGCCTCACGTTAAAATGAGCACTCTTACAGATAGTTATATAAATTTAGATGTAGACATAGATGTACCTATACCTACACACATGCAAACATACACTCAGCTTTAGAAAATAATGAACACGTACTATGAATCCAGAGATTACATTGCAATTGAATAAAACTAGATTTCCATTTTTGAAACAGGAAGCCAAAAAGGTGCAATAAGCACAGATTAAATTTCCTCAGTTAAGTTAGTCTATTGAATGGTCAAATTTTCATCAAACCTTGGGAATTCCCTAGTGGTACAGTGGTTAGGGCTTCATGCTTCCACTGTAGGGGGCCTGGCTTAGATCCCTAGTGGGGGAACTAAGATCCTGCAAGCCAAGTGGTGGCGTCAAACAAACAAACAGACAGACAAGAGTCATCAAACCAGACCAATGTAATGAGTCACTACTCTTATGAGCTTTGAAAGGTTAGTAGAAGATGGTCCTGAACCAAGGTGGTATGGCTGGAATATTCCTGTCCCTTCCAAATCCCTGTGTTGAAATCCTACTGCTTAATGTGATGGGATTAAGAGATGGAGCTGTTGGGAGGTGATGGGTCATGAGTGTGGAGCCTCATGACTGGGATTAGTGCCCTTTTCAAAGATACCCCTCAGAGCTCCCTCAGCCCGTCCACCAAGTGAGGACACAGCAGGAAGGTGAGACCTATGAACTGGGAAGCCCTGATCCTGCACCTCCAGTTTCCAGAACTCAGAAACATTTGTTGTGGATAAGCCACCCAGTCGGTGGTGTTTTAGCAGCCTGAATGGGCTAAAACATGAAGGATGTCAAAGTGTGACTGTCTCTTTTTTTTTTAACATCTTTATTGGAGTATAATTGCTTTACAATGGTGTGTTAGTTTCTGCTTTACAACAAAGTGGATCAGTTATACATATACATATGTTCCCGTATCTCTTCCCTCTCTCATCTCCCTGCCTCCCACCCTCCCCATCCCACCCCTCTAGGTGGTCACAAAGCACCGAGCTGATGTCCCTGTGCTATGCGGCTGCTTCCCACTAGCTATCTATTTTACGTTTGGTAGTGTATATATGTCCAAGCCACTCTCTCACTTCGTCCCAGCTTCCCCTTCCCCCTCCCCATATCCTCAAGTCCATTCTCTAGTAGGTCTGCATCTTTATTCCCATCTTGCTGCTAGGTTCTTCATGACCATTTTTTTGTTTGTTTTTTAGATTCCATATATATGTGTTGTGGCGAGCATTGCCCTCTGAGGAAGGCGCCATTAAGACCCTCATAAGCCTCAGGGCCCGATTGTACTCTCCCTGGTATGCATCCTGGACTTTATGGGATGAATGTAAAAAGGGAGATGGCCTTTGGCCAGATCGCTCCAGGGACCTGCTCAGTCACTGGGAGTCCCTGGTTGTTCCCTAAAGCTAGGAAAAGCAACCCTGGAGGGGAAATTGGTGCCTTTGAGGGAGAAGCCGAGAAGCCAATCAACCAGCTGATGCCGATAAGGCGTGACTAAGCCGAGAAGCCAATTAACCAGCTGATGCCGATAAGGCGTGACTAAGCCGAGAAGCCAATTAACCAGCTGACGCCGATAAGGCGTGACTCAGCAAATTCCCTGCTTTAGGGGTATATATACGGCTACGCTTTGTTGTTAAGCTTGCCTTGCAACCGTCAGTTGTCTGTGCTCTTCGGATCCCATACCTTGGTGCGTTCAGTTCCCTAACCCCCCTCTCGTCGATTGTTGCTGCACTTTGAGGACCCGCCGCGGCCGGCGGCAAGTGGCGTCTGAACAGGGACCGGACGAGAGGGACATCTGAATCTCGGTAGGTGAATCCCCGGAGTGAAGGGTGAAAGTGCGGCCACATAGTAAAGTTGATAGTAACTCGGGGCAATAGTCAGAAGTAAAAAAAAAATATGGGACAAAAAGTATCCAAGGAGCGACCTGAGATCACTGATTTAGAGAAGGAGTTGTCCACCAGTGCTTTCCAGGCTTTCACAGCTGGAAATTATGATGTCTGTCTGCAACATCTTGCCTGCCTACAAGATATAAACAAAGACGATTATAAAATAATTTTGAATACGGCAGTAGCTGAGTTTTTCAAAAGTAACCAGACAACAACAGATAGTTTAAGACAGACACTTAACCAATTGAAGAATCAGGTGCACTCGGCTGTTGAAGAAATGGATGGACTAGATGATCCTGAAAACAGTATGTTGTATTACAGTTAAGCAGTCCTCCTGTATCATGTCCGACAGTATACAGAAGCCATATCCATTGGTGAAAAACTTTTTCAGTTCATAGAACCTTTTGAAGAAAAATTTGCCCAAGTAGTGTGTTTTTTGTTCGTAGACCTGGATATATTAACCTACCAAGCTGAGAAAGTTTTACATCTTCTTGCTGTTCTAGAAATAATGATTTCACAGGGCAACAATAACAAAAATGGAAAGAATGAGACTGGTAAAGATACTATGTTTGTGTTGAAATATATGTAGGAGGACAAGGGACTTTACTGGCCGGCCATAGTTTAAAGGTAGTTAAAGCTGTTACAAGTTTGAAGTTTCCCTCCTTTTTTCCTTCTGATTTTCCCCAATCTGATTTTGAATTCTCAAATCTGGTGCACCTTAAATTATAATAATGGTACCATTCTAATTTCTTCAGTTTCTGTTACTGATAATAGTTTGGTTTTTTTATAAGCATTGGGATTTGGGGAAGTTTGCATTGTCTTATTCTTATCAACCGGTTATTACTTGTGTTACACCCTCATATGCCTTGCTAATAGGAGATTTACAGATTGAGTTTACTTCTGGTTCCTTAGGATATAATATAACTTGTCAGAATTGTATTTTTAGTACTTGCTTTCTGCCTTTGAAAGGAACTTGTTCTGTTATGATGTTAAAACAACCTTCCTATGTAATGCTGCCTGTAAATATGATACCATGGTATCATAGTACTAGCATACAAGCTTGGCTAGAATTATCTGAAGCTTTAAAAAAAGACTTAAACGATTCATTGGAATAAGTGTATGCACTGATGGACACATTCGTTTGAACATACAAAAACTTAATGCGGAAATACAAGCAATTCAAGAAGCTCATCTACAAGAAGACGGGCCCCAACAACTAATTCAAGGACTCTTGGATCAGCTTCAATGGTTAAATCCAATGCATTTGGTTTCAAAATGGACTCACAGGATTGATTACCGTGGGGTCATGTGTATTGTTGATGTTAATTGCATTACCTTGTTTATTACGCTTTATTGTTGGCCGTCTCGCTGCTCTTCGTCAGGAGGTGTATGGGTTGAAATTGCATTATCAAGCTTTAAAAAATAAAAGAGGGGGGAATGTGGCGAGCATTGCCCTCTGAGGAAGGCGCCATTAAGACCCTCATAAGCCTCAGGGCCCGACTGTACTCTCCTTGGTATGCATCCTGGACTTTATGGTATGAACGTAAAAAAGGAGATGGCCTTTGGCCAAATCGCTCCAGGGACCTGCTCAGTTACTGGGAGTCCCTGGTTGTTCCCTAAAGCTAGGAAAAGCAACCCTGGAGGGGAAATTGGTGCCTTTGAGGGAGAAGCCGAGAAGCCAATCAACCAGCTGATGCCGATAAGGCGTGACTAAGCAAATTCCCTGCTTTAGGGGTGTATATATATGGCTAAGCTTTGTTGTTAAACTTGCCTTGCAACCATCAGTTGTCTGTGCCCTTCTGATCCCGTACCTCGGTGCATTCAGTTCCCTACCCCCTGTCGTCGATTGTTGCTGCACTTTGAGGACCCGCCGCGGCTGGCGGCAATGTGTAGCATGCGGTATTTGTTTTTCTCTTTCTGACTTACTTCACTCTGTGTGACAGATTCTAGGTCCATCCACCTCACTACAAATAGCTCAATTTCATTTCTTTTTATGGCTGAGTAATATTCCGTTGTATATATGTGCCACATCGTCTTTATCCATTCATCTGTCAATGTTCTGGCTATTGTAAATAGTTCTGCAATGAACATTGTGGTACATGACTCTTTTCGAATTATGTAGAGAATTACCATTCTCTACATCTGCGTCTTTATTGCTGTCCTGCCACTAGGTTCTTCAGAACCATTTGTTTTTTTTTTTTTTTTTTTTAGATTACATATATATGTGTTAGCATATAGTATTTGTTTTACCCTTTCTGATTTATTTCAGTCTGCGTGAAAGACTCTAGATCCATCCACCTCACTACAAATAGCTCAATTTTGTTTCTCTTTATGGCTGAGTGATATTCCATTGTATATATGTGCCACATCTTCTTCATCCATTCATCTCTTGATGGACACTTAGGTTGCTTCCATGTCTTGGCTATTGTAAATAGAGCTGCAATGAACATTGTGGTACATGACTCTTTTTAAATTATGATTTTCTCAGGGTATATGCCCCATAGTGGGATTGCTGGGTCATATGGTAGCTCTATTTTTAGTTTTTTAAGGAACCTCCATACTGTTCTCCATGGTGGCTGTATCAATTTACATTCCCACCAACAGGGCAAGAGGGTTCCCTTTTCTCCAAACCCTCTCCAGCATTTGTTGTCTGTAGATTTTCTGATGACGCCCATTCTAACTGGTGTGAGGTGATACCTCATTGTAGTTTTGATTTGCATTTCTCTGATTATTATTGATGCTGAGCAGCTTTTCATATGCTTCTTGGCCATCTGTATATCTTCTTTGGAGAAATGTCTATTTAGGTCTTCTGTCCATTTTTGGATTGGGTTGTTGTTTTTTTTATATTGAGCTGCATGAGCTGTTTATATATTTTGGAGATTAATCCTTCGTCAGTTGATTCGTTTGCAAATATTTTCTCCCATTCTGAGGGTTGTCTTTTTGTCTTGTTTATGGTTTCCTTTGCTGTGCAAAAGCTTTGAAGTTTCATGAGGTCCCATTTGTTTATTTTTGTTTTCATTTCCATTACTCTAGGAGGTGGATCAAAAAAGGTCTTGCTGTGATTTATGTCAAAGAGTGTTCTTCCTATGTTTTCCAACATGTCTTCATCACTGCCTGTTGGATGATAGTTTGGTGGCTTGAAATTGGCCATGGAAGGAATATTTACACCACAGCAATTGACAAATGCTACCAAGTAAGGCTTGATTTGTTGCTTTGTTGATTTAAAAAATATTAATAGGGCTTCCCTGGTGGCGCAGTGGTTGAGAATCCGCCTGCCGATGCAGGGGACACGGGTTCCTGCCCTGGTCTGGGAAGATCCCACATGCCACGGAGCTGCTATGCCCGTGAGCCATGGTCACTGAGCCTGCACATCCAGAGCCTGTGCTCCACAACAGGAGAGGCCACAGAAGCGAGAGGCCCGTGTACCGCAAAAAAATCCAAAAAAACAAAAATAACAACAAAAAATAAAAAACATTAATAATGAAGATTATAAAGTATTTCATTGTATTATAAAAAGTGTAAAAAAATTGAAGTAATCTTCTTGTATTAAAAAATGTTTAATTCAGCTTAAAAGCCATTTATATTAATGAATGAAGTTCCAACTCAAGGATTTGTTGTTTCAAGGTTGTGTCACTTGTTCATGGAGACATTTATGTTGTAACTTCTCTCAGAGAACAAGTTATCAAATGCTTACCATCACACATCACTGGAGTGTGTATCACAAGGAAATTGTCACATACCTCAGATCAGGACTTTTTTTCCCCAGAGAGTCAGAGTACCAGCATGCCACCGGTCATATTTATCAATGTTCATCATATTAGAAAAATTCTTATTAATGCATTTAATAATGATGAACCCATTAGAGGTTAACATAAAGAATGTCTTATAACAAAAACATAATTTTACCAAAATAAATTGTATTTACCAAAAGAAAAAATAATTTAGTGAGAAGAATGGTATTGTTTTGCATTGTTGCAAATCTTTTTAATGTCTCATTTAATATAAGACAGCGAGATTCTTTTATCTGCTTTTGGAATCAATCTGTCGCAATAAATTTTTTCACTTTAAATAAAGACATGAAGAAAAATCAGTTTTATTCAGATATGTAGTCTAGAAAGGGAGAAACTCACCAATCCACTGGAAGAGTCTCAGGGACTGATATTTAATATCTATTGTTGACGCATTGACATTGAACTCCGACCAACAGCACACGGTAACTCATGCCTGAAAAAACCTTATCTAACACATGTATTTTCTCCATAAGGGCACATCACAGCCTTCCGGTGCTTAGGAACTGTTAAATTAATTAAACAAGGAGGCCATTAAACTCAGGGAAGTCTCGTGCTCTGGTGGCCTCTGTAGGTAAACCAAAGTCTAATCCAGGAAATGTCTCAAGGTTTTGGCATTGAAACCTAAGGACAACCAGTCACAAAGAGCTAACCAGCCTTAAAGCTACATCCAGTTCATAACATCCTTGCACTGCTTCAGCTCTTGCTTGTGTACTCCTAACCACTTCCTGTTTGGCACTGCCCAATTCAAATCAATTTCTGTTCAAATAAACTCTTAAAATTTGTGATATGCCTCAGTTTATCTTTTAACAGAACAATAGCTGGCACTTCAGCACTGTTCTTGGGGGCCATTTTAAATAGCAAAATCACTAACAAAAACCTACAGAAAAGGGAGCTTGATTCCAGCCTGAGAACTGAAGTAAGAAAAGAGAGCATTGTCTTGTGCAGCCTCAGCTGGGAAAGTAACTAAAATGTTTTGCTGCTCTGGTCGTGTCTGTGAATGACTGCAAAAAAAGCCAACAAATATTTATTTTGAGGTTACAGTTAAATTTTAGCAAAAGGATGAATTCACAAATACAGAGTAACAAATCCATGAGTAACAAGGATTGAATATATATATATGTGTGTATGTGTTTACTGGATGGTTGAAAAAAATTTTAAGGGTTTTATGCACAAATATGAATATTTTCAGGACAGTGGCTTTGGTATTTTAAAGTATGATGCAGTGAAAGATGACTAAAATATTTTAAAATGCAGTTAGAAAAACACAAAATTGAAAAATAATTTACGATTGTGTTCTGACCATAGTGTGAAACTTGAAGAGTTTTAGAATGCTAATTTATCTATGCCACTTCCTGAATGTTTGTTAAATTTGTCCATGGCAATAATCAATGAATTGGTATCTTGAATTAGAATAGCATTACTGATGTTAATGAGATAAACTCAACAAATCCCAAGTGCTTTTTAAAAAAGCACTCGGGGGCTTCCCTGGTGGCGCAGTGGTTGAGAATCCGCCTGCCGATGCAGGGGACACGGGTTCGTGCCCCGGTCTGGGAAGATCCCACATGCCGCGGAGCGGCTGGGCCCGTGAGCCATGGCCGCTGAGCCTGTGCGTCCGGAGCTTGTGCTCCGCAACGGGAGAGGCCACAACAGTGAAGCCCGCATACCACAAAAAAAAAAAAAAAAAAAAAAAAAAAAGCACTCGGTTATTAGAATATCATTACCACAGAGCTTTAGAATTTAGTAAACTTTACCAGTTTCCTACAAAACACAAACATAAATTATACATTATCTTTTTCATTATCTATGAAAAACAAAAGAGAAATATATTTTCTGAACGTAGGCATGTCAAAGAATAGGAAAGAGGGATCTTTGACAATTATACAACTTTTATGAAGTAAAATGAATATTTTTGAATATGTTCCAGCTTTTTCTACTCATAATATTACATGAAAATTTTAAATTTTAATGTAAGAATTTCCATGGCATGCTAGATTTATCATCCATCGTCTACAGAGGACATTTGATTTTATTTGAGAATTATTTATTAGTTAGGGCAATACTATCTGCTCTAACAAAAAAACTCAAACATGCCTGCCTAATGGCTTCAACATCAAGAAAATTTACTTTTCTCTCATAGAAAGTCTAAAACAGATGTTCTTGTTCAGCAAGGGAGCTCTCCTCCAAGAGGTAATTCAAAGACCCAGACTCTATTTTGTGGTTTTATGATCTTCAGCAAAGTTGCCACACTTGTCTTCAATAAATCATTGGAAGATGAAACCTAAAGAAAGAGTCAAGCACATCTTCCCCACCGAGGACACATACATGTCACTTCTGCTCAGATTCCATTGTTAAAAGCCACTCAAACAGCCCTACCTACTTGCAAGAGCAGCTGGAAACTATAACCCAAGTTTGGTTGCTGGTATCTAGCAAGAAAATAACTATCTTGGTGGGGGGTGGAGGTGGATGTATCTGTCACAAATGAAGTGTGAACTTAATATCCTATTAAAAGTGAAATATTAAGCAAAAGAGTATAAGGATCAAACAGAAGTGTCTCACTGCCATAAAAATCTTCTGTGCTCTGCCTGTTCATTACTCCCTCTCCCCATGCCCTGGAAATCACTGATCTTTTTTACTGTCTCCATAGTTTTGCCTTTTCCAGGAAGTTGTATACTTGGAGTCATAGGGTATGCAGATGTTTCAGACTGGCTTCTTTCACTTAGTAACATGCATTTAAAGTTCCTCTGTGTCCTTTCATGGCTTGATAGCTCATTTATTTTAGTCCTGAATAATATTCAATTGTCTGGATGCACCATAGTTTATTTATCCATTCACTTACTGAAGGACTTCTTGGTTGCTTCCAAGTTTGGGCCACTATGAATAAAACTGCTATAAACATTCATGTGCAGGTCTTTCTTAGGATGTAAGATTTCAAGTCCTTTAGGCAAATACCAAGAAATGTGATTGCTGGATTGTATGGTAAGAATATGTTTCATTTTATAAGAAACAGCCAAACTGTCTTCCAAAGTGGCTGCACCGTTTTGCATTCCAGTCAGAAATGAATGAGAGCTTCTGTTGCTCCACATCCTTGTCAGCACTTGGTGTTGTCAGAGTTTTGGATTTTGGCCATCCTAACAGGTGTGTTGTGGTATCTCATTGTTGTTTTAATTTGCATTTCCCTGATGACAAAGAATGTGGAGCATCTTTTCATATGCTTATTTGCCATCTGTATATCCTCTTTGGTGAGGCATCTGTTTAGATCTTTCTCCTGTTTTTAAATCAAGTTTTTCTTATTCTCGAGTTTTACGTGGTCTTTGTACATTTTGGATAACAGTCCATTATCAGATGTGTCTTTTGCAAATATTTTCTCCCAGTCTGTGGCGTGTCTTCTCATTCTCTTGACAGTGTCTCTCACAGCAGAAGTTTTTCATTTTAATTAATTTTCATGGGTCACCTTTGGTGTAGTATCTCAAAAGTCATCACCAAACCCAAGGTCATCTAAGACTTTCTCCCTTGTTTATCTTCTAGCAATTTTATAATTTAGACACTCCTTTGGAGGAGTTTTGGTACCAAGGGAGAAAAGAAATATGTGGTAGCTGGAGAGGGGAGTGAGGACAAGAACACAATTAATTAAAGCGATTCTGTCTAAAGCAGGGGATGGCTGAAATCTATCCCTGTGCACGTGGGAGGTGATGGAATCTAGTGCACAGAAGGAGGGGGTGGCCTTAGATGGGATCACGGTTTGTTCACTTATATGAGCAGCAGGGACACAGAGCATGTGGGTGCAGATGCCAGAAAGTGAATAGACATGGTAGTGGGAGTTTGCAAGTTTCTATTCTGAAGCTTGATTTCCTCCATGAATAGAAAACCAAGAATAAAAATGGGGAAAGTGATGCTTGGAGTCTGGGGAGAAAGGAGAAGAGAATGGGAAGGTAAATGAAATAGGAGATGGTTGTCATGCGTCATATAAGAAGCAGTTTGTTGTTCCCGGTGATACATTTTAAGGATGAGTTCAGTCCTCACGGTTGTGTACATTTCTTTAGCCATGCTCACGGTAGAAATGCACGCAAGCAGGTGGTGGATTAAGTCAGACCTTGGTGTTGTCAGGTGACAATTATAAAGCATGAGAGAGTGAGGAGTTGAGAGTGTATGCACGGAAGTGATTATATTGAGTCATCATGGGTCTAGCCTAGGTAGTTCAAGAAAGGTCACTGAGGACATCAGATCAACAGATTGAGAACCTGGTGGGTTTGAAAGGTGGTTGGAGCTGAGCTGCTAAGGGATTAGGAAGTGATGGTTAGGAGTGTGATGCATGCTGCTGAGATAATTGAGGGTCCATCCTCACTGGTGATGTCCAAGTCAGGAAATGGCCATGGGAGCAAGTGATCTAGGTAGTGTACACCGTAAGGTCATCAGAGGAGAGGACTTTAAAAACCTTGAGGCTAGGGTGTTGGAAAGGTCATCTACAGGAACATGCGGATTGCTACAAATGTAAGGGATATTTTGGACAGAGTGGTAGTGAGTCAGGAGCTAAAAACATCTAGAAATGAGGGAGAATCTGTAGAGGATCCACACATAACAGCAACAATGAAGAGTAGTGGTTGATAAAATCTGCTGAGATGTGCCTCAAAGCTGCAGGTTTTTAGAAAGGAGGAGAGGAGTATGATCTGAAAGCAGCAATGAGGAGAAAGCAGGTCCGTTCCTGCAGGTCCTGTAGTGAAAGGGCTGTGGGAGAGAAGAGCACCACCCCCCCAGAGGGCTGTGGGGAAGCAGAGTCTTTGGGGCATCCTTGGAAGAGCCCAGGAAAGCTAGAAGCGGAAGGACCAGTCTGCAGAGAGGTTGAGGACAAAGGTGTTTTTGCTGACTTTGGGCTGGAATTTTCAGAGGAGCCAGGGGTAGGATTTGGGGTTTGGGAAAAATGAGATAAGGAAGAGAATAGGAGATGTGCAGTGACTGGTGACCTGAGTCATTATTCCTAGAAGGTTCTAAAGCAGGACACTTACCAGTCTTCTCCTGAATTATAACACACACCAGTCCTTGTCACCCTAACTCTGAACCTGATCCTTCAATTTTTCTTGTCTGTCAATTGTGTCATTCATCTAAGAATATTTATTGAGAATATATTATAGGCCAGGAACTGACTATACGCTAGAGAACAAAACAGACAAAAATGTGTTAACTTAAAACTAGGGCTAAAACTTAAAACTAAAACTAACTAAGCCATTGGCACAATCATGGAGTATTTATATACGGCTCCCTGTGTCTGTATTTCCCCTAATGGCCTTATGTATGTGACTTATTACTAAGATATTTGCTCCCTATTTTTTTTTCAGAATGTGAGCCTCCGGATGTGAAATTGACTGCAAAAAGGGAAGCAAGAGGTAAGCGAGCAGGCACGCTTTGCTCAGAATGGGTAAAGCAGCCTCACCTCAAGTTCATAAGTGTTGTCAGGCCAAAATGCTGCACCAAATAGAGGTCACAGTTTATTCACTTGAACTTTTGCCAATATTTTAAAAGTGCACAGTGATATGTATCACAATGAAAATACAAGTAGATAATAAACATATAAAAATGCTCACTTTCACTCTTAAAATTTATGCAGAACGAAATGAGAAAATAGAAATGTTTTAGAATAACTATCCTCAATGCCATTACAATAGTATTTTCAGCACTGCTTAAGACTAGAAAATGGTTCCGTTTCTCAAAGCAATACCAGTCAGTCCTGCTCTTAAAACCTTTATATTAAGTGCCAGTTTTGTGCCAGATCCTATACTGGGATCTGAGGAAAGGAAAATAAATATAATGTTTTTTTTTCCTAAAGGCGCTTTTAGGATTTGGGAATATTACCCAGAAGCACACTTCAGGAGTTTTAAACAAATTATTTCTGCTGACTCAATAACTCTGTATCTAAAGAACTACCAAGGTGGTATTTTTTTAAATGAGTGTAACACATGTGTACAATTATTTTTATCCCAGAATTATATGTAAAAATTTTAAAGTGGGAATAACAGAAAGAAATTGCTTTAGCATATTATGCTAACTCCATTAAAAATACAGTCAATTAAAAGTTACATTAATTAAAGAATGTTGATAGCAATGGAAATGTTTATAATAAAATGGCTGAAAAACACGCCGTTTCAATATTATATAAATTTATGAAAAAATATACCAATATATAGAAGAAGAATGAAAATAAACCTCCTAATCTATTAGCAATGGTTATCTTTAGAGCATTTGAGTTTCTTCTTTGATTTCTCTTTTAAAAAAGATACTCTGCAATTGCCATAAATTAGTTTTTAATCATAAAACCTTATATTTTTAAGTGTACCTGTACGGGGAGAAAATTTATTCTCATAGTATCATTTCACTCTAATTTCCTATGCACTTTAATTGTATTAGAGTATCATTCTGTAGGACTTAAACGAACAATGATCTTAGGAAACATAAAGCCTAAATCATGAATAAGTCCACGCTGACCTCTCTTTACTACAACTAAACCTCTTATTTGAACATGAGCTTCAGGAATAGAGGAAAACAATTGCATTAATATCCAATATCTAAATAACTGCATCATATTTTATTAAGTTAGCACTTTAGTATTTCTCAAATACATCAGCCTGTGGAATGGCTCTATGAGTTAGAGCCCAGCCTGTAAAACTCCCCAGGTAGCCCGTGTGGTGTGCTATTTGCTGGGCTCATTTTATTTCTGATGTACATTAGTGTAACAATACAGATGGATTCATCGCAACTGATTCCATTTCCATCTTGAAAGTGCACATTTAAAAACTATTAAGACATATGTTGTTCTCTGAATATAATGAATACATATACTGTAATAGTTTACACTAAGAATAACACTGTTGCAATCAATTTATAGCACTGTAAAGTGAACAAAGCAAGTTAAAACCGTCTTCAAATCCAGTTCTGATCATTGATTAATAATGATGTGTTATGCTTCAAAAATTCTGGTCTTGCAATCTTGTAGTTACCATGCGGGCTTTGCTGTCAGACGGACCTGGGTTGCTACATCAGCTCTGCATCTCCCTTGCTGGGTGATTTAGCAACTTGGTAACCTTTTGGAGCTTCAGGTCACTCATTTGTAAA
Source organism: Kogia breviceps (assembly GCF_026419965.1). Classification (NCBI taxonomy): domain Eukaryota; kingdom Metazoa; phylum Chordata; class Mammalia; order Artiodactyla; family Physeteridae; genus Kogia; species Kogia breviceps. Next base: position 5,295,168 of record NC_081324.1, on the reverse strand, counting down.
CTGGAGATTTTAATGCCTGCAATATTGTTATAGGGACAAGTATCTGGCATACTGCAATCTTAAAGTGTTCAAAATTTCAATATTGAAGTTACCATATGTGTTACTATGTTAAAAAATTCATATAAACCCACTCAGCCAGGGATTCATCTTCTCTTTACAAATATTTGCAAAGAAATTACTACTAGGTTTTTTAAGACACTTAAATTTTATTCAAAGATGACATGATGTATATATACAAAATATTCCCCACTTATATTGAGGTAATAGAGACACCAGGGAACAGTCATACAGAGCATGACTTAATGTTATTCCATGAAGCCTGAAAGAACTGTCTACACAGTTGAAGACCCTCTTTTCTATATACTGGGATACCCTTGTCCTCTCCTTGTGTTAAGCATGCTCATAAAGTTTTGTTCCTGTTGATCCTTAGATTTTAGTCTCCTTTTCTATTGCTTTCCATTTAAACCATTTTCATTTTTAATTTTTAAAAGCCTTGTTACCAGGCTACGAGGGTTTGTGGTATTTACTATTCTGTAGTGCAGGAAGAACTCAATCCATAGATTTTTCAGCCCTCTTTCCTATAAAAATTATTTAATGTGTCATCTGCCTAGAAAATGCAATAATGGTGGAGGTTTAAGGAAAATGTGCTTCTCCTAAAGTATAGTCCATTGCAATACACGAAATAAAAATAAAATCTTGATGGAGTTCAACCGTTTTTTTTCCTTCCTGAAAGCACCCTTCACCTTTTATTTCTTCAAAGTGGTTGAAAGGTTAAATTTAACCATAAACTGTGAGACTGTCTCTCTTAGATCAAGGCCTCCTGTGTCACCCAGCTTTCCATTTCAGATGGATCCTTATGAATGATAACTTTTTCATTTTTATGCCCAGTATGTAGTACAACGCTTGTCCATGTAGATATCTACTTATTGTTTTTGAGTAAGAGAAGTAGCAATGAATCAGACCACTAATTGCCCTGCTGGTGTCACAGAATACTGTGACTGCCTTTGTACTCTTATGAACCACTACTGAAGAAAATGGTAGAAATCTTCTCTGGAATTTGAAATATAAACCATTGGTTGATTGCCCTAAGGATTTCTGGTCATATTATGTTTCAGTATTGAATTAAGGAGGTGTAAACTTCAGGGAATAATGAAAATAAAATATTTTTGAATTGGAGTAGGTCAATGATTGATACTCCTGAATAGAACTATGAAAACTGGAGTTTTTATGTTCTAAACCATTTAAATTTGTTTTGGTTTTTAATCAAAATATAAATAACATATAACACTATATGAGTTTCAGGTATACAACATAACAGTTTGATATTTCTGTGCATTGCAAAATGATCACCCCAATAAGTCTAGTTAACATCGGTCACCCGTTTAGTTACAAAACATATTTTTTGTTGTGATGAGAACTCTTAAGATCTATTTTCTTAGCAACCTTCAAATATGCAACACGATATGAACTGTAGCCACCATGCTGTACTTCACAGCCCCGTGACTTATTTATGTTATGGCTGGAAGTTTGTGCCTTTGGATCCCCTTCACCCATTTTTGCAACCCTCCACCCTCTGCCTCTAGCAACTACTGGTCTGGAAGACTGGAGTTTGATTCTCCCTTTTCACCAAGAAGCACAACTCTAGCAGCACAACCTACTCATTTAAAAACTGTTTGGTGATACACACATAGAGAAAAATTAGAAAAAATATATAGGTGGTACCGTAATTAATGATATCTCTGATGTTAATATGAAAAAATGACTGGCAAAGTTTCTTTTAACAAATATCAGAAAACTCCATTTTCAATATTATAATTATTAAAAATGCTAAAAATTTCATTCAGATATATTTTTAAATCCTTTTTATTATGAAATATAAACTCATTTAGAAAAGTACATGAAAGAAAAAATATTCAGCTTATTGAGTTATCACACAGTGAACATACATATAATCACAACCCAGAGCAAGAACTAGAATATTGCCAGGAAACCAGTACCCACTGTAGCTTTGTTTCTATCATAATCTCCTTCTTATCAACTAAAAGTAGACACTTACTTGAGTGTAATATCATCAGTTCATTACTTTTCTCTTTACTACCAAGTTTATATCTCTAAACAATATAGTATAGCTTTGCCTGCTTTTTAATTTTATAGAGATTGAATCATACATAGGTTTGTTTGTTTGTTTTTTACCTGCCATCATTTGCTCACATTAACCATTACGCTTTTGAGATTCATTCACGTTTTTTGTATACTTGTAGGTCATTCATTTCAAAGCTGTGAAGTGTTACGTTGTATAATTACACCACAGTTTATTTATTCTGCTGCTGTTGATTGACACTGAGCTTGTTTTGGAATTTATGAATAATAACGCTGTGAACATTCATGTGATGTCTCCCCTAGAGCACACAGGCATAGGTTGTGGCTGGGTGTGACAAAGACCTCCTCCGTAACCGAACCTCAGGCAGGCTCCTCCACCCTCTGCTCCACTAGACTTCAACCATGGCCCATTCCTGTCTTAGCCGCCTCACCCCAGTCTTCGAAGGAGTCCTGCTCATCAGTTTAGCAAGAATTCCCCCACCTTTCATAATCTGATCGCCCTTGATATCTAATCAAGTTCCTCACCTCCCACCTTTGATGTCTGAGTCCTTGGTCTGCCTGCCAGTTTAGCAAGAATCTCCTTACCCTTGGGGTCCCCTCTTGGTAATTTTCCATCCACTGACCCTCTCACTCTGCTAGTTGTCAATAATTACCCAACTGTCTTTACTGTATTGGGAGTTGAGCTCAATCTCTCTCCTCTATTGCAATAACCCCATTGCAAGAATCTTGAATAAAGTCTTCCCTACTGGCTTAGCCTGTGTAGAATAGCTTTTTCTTTAATAGTACACACTGAAGAATAAATTGCTGAGTCATGGGGAATCAGCATCTTCAGCTTAATCAATATTTCCTATTTTCTTCAATGAATAAAGCAATGTACACTTCCACCATCACATATGAGAATTTTTGTGGTCTTCCATTTGTGCTAGCCTTTGGCTGTTTGAATTTTAGCCATTCGTGTGGCTGCATAGTGAATTTTATCATTGTTCAGTGGCTGTTCTCCTGGTCACTAGTGGGGTAAGGCACCTTTCCACATGTATACTGACCGCTGAATCATTTCAGTGGTTCCCTTTGCATCTGTTTATGTTTGGTTATTCTTGCTTATATTTTTGGCCCACTTTCTTATGGGTTTTCTGTCTTTTTCTTGTTGAAATGTAGAATTCCTCTGTATATTCTGGAAACAGCACTTTGTGATTATATTCATTGCAAATAATATCATTTTCACTTTTTTAATGTGGAATTTTGATAAACAAAATATCTTAGGTTTAATGCCATTCAGTTTATAATATTATTCTCTATGGTGAGTATTTTTTGTATTCTGTTTAAATATTTTTTTCATTTGGAAATCATGAAGATATCCTATTCATTGAATTAAATGTATCTGCTTGCTTGTTTAGTTGATTAGTTTGTGTATGTGTGTGTGTGTGTGTGTGTGTGTGTGTGTTGCATGTATATTTACAATCCCAGTGGAATTATTTTTCTGTGAATGATATGGAATAGAATTCAAGGTTTTTCCTTTTAATCTTTGAGGAGATTTCACCATATGAAAGAACCACCTTTCCTCCAGTGCTTTGAAGTGTTTCTTGTGTCATAAATCAAGTGTCAATATATGCAGGGGGCTATTTGAAGGCTGTCTATTTTTACCTCGTTCTCTTTGTCTACCCTTGCATCAGGACCATATGCTTTAGAATTTGGCTTCATATATATGGCAGTTCAAGTCCTCCCACATTCTTCTCCTTCAAGAGAGCTTTGGCTATTTTTGGATCTTTGCGTTCCCATGTAAATTTTAGAAGCATTTTGTCAAACTCCATTTAAAATGTTATCTTTAATGGAGGTTTTATTAACTATATAAACAATTTGTGACTATCTGATATTTTTGCAGTGTTGAATCTTATAAAACATGAGCATGGTACATATCTCAAACTGTTATACCTATTTGAAATTCCTTAATATTGTATTAAAGTTTCTGACAGCCTGTGCATCTTTCGTTGGACTTGCTTGTAGGTATACTTGATTTTCGTTATTCCCAGTACTTATGTTCTATATAAAGTCACTACAGAGACTGAATTAGCAAATACTGAACCCATTGGTCTTAGGTTCCCGTGAGCCTCTGGCCACAGTATTTTTGTCAACTGATTAATAACCAACCTGGTTTTATGTGTGTTTATGTTTAAACACATCTTATTTTATAAGGGTGACTAAGTCTTACATGAAGCTTGACTAGTATTAAGGAATTATGAATATATTTTATTTATTTTGAAAAGGATAAGGATAAGGTAAATTAGTTGAATATCACATAAGGTCTGCTTTGAAATTATTTGATTATTTCATGTATTTATTTAGGACGTATTTCTCTCTTACTTCCAAAAACTTTTAGGCACTTTAGAGATTAAAAATGAAATGTCAAAATACAAACTTACACATAAAGCAAAACGAGAATCATTTAAAAGATTCAGAAATGCCTGCTTAACTGAGTTGACCAACTTAAGATAAGGCTTTAGGCAAATACAGTGACACAAAGTTTCCTAAAGACATAGAAAAACGTAGACTATTTGTATACGTGCTTTAAGAGAAAGTACAAAACTGCATCGTACAGAGAGATTGGGAAAGATTCAGACGATGGAAGAGAGAGGGGTGAACGAATGACTTGATTTGCAGGCAAAAGCTCTTTGCTGTCTTCGGGTTGACCTCACCTGAAGTGTTGATTCATCAAGGAACAGCGTGGGTTTTGTGGGGAAGAGAACCTCCTGGTGGTTTGCTTCCACCGCTAAAGCTTCCCCGCACTTTAAGACTTGTTCACTCAGGTGTCAGAGAAGCACTAACCATTAAGACTTCATGGTGTTTGGAAACAGAAACATGTTATTTCTATGACATTAGGCAAGAGATGTGGAGCTTTTCCTGGGGCCTGAAAACAGGATCCAGAAGAGAAGATGCCTATGGGTGATACTGTTCCAACACTGAGCAATGTTAACAAATGCACGTGATTTGTGTGTGTGGGGGGGTGGGTGTGGGTGTGGGAGAGTGTGTGCAAGAACCCCTGAAGAGCAGGGCCCCCACACACCCAGTGCAAAACCAACTGGAAAAACAGTAACACTGGGAGACATTTGTGGTCATGCTCAGCCTAAATACTAGTCAAACCCTGAGATCTAGAGTGAGATGACAATTAGTCCTTAAGGAAAAGATCACAATTTTACTTACAATTGTAGCACCTGATTGAGACCTACAGCTAACATTTGCATTCTATGTCTAAATATTTGAAAATGTGAAATCGAGCTCTGCTCATGGCTCAGCCTCGTTCTCATGCAGGCTTTGCAACCTCTGCTGACGTTCACTTTGTTTCCCGGACCACCTCCTTCCTGCCAGCCCCTGTGAGAGCTAAGCAGGAATCTTCAGGTACATGGGGCAGGGCAGGGTAGAAACTGTGCCCGGAACCTGACCTCCTGGGCAGGGACTGGACCTGCCAGGATGGGGTGGGTTCTGATCTGATCAAGACCCTCAAAGAGCCGGGCAGGCAGCCTTTCTCTCTGTGCCACGTGTATTAGTCAAGTCAAGCTGCGATAACAAAAATACTACAGCCTGGGTGGCTTAAAAAACAGACATTCATTTCTCACAGCTCTGGAGGCTGGACGTCCAAGACCCAGGCGCCGGCAGATTAAGTGTGGTGAGTCCGCTTCCCGACGTGTAGTTGGCCATCTTCTAGCTGTGTCTTCAGATGCTGGTGAGAGACAGGTCTGGGCTCTTCATCCCCTTTTGTGAGGGCATGAATCCCACCCAGCATGAGGGCTCCACCCCCCATGACCTCACCCAAACCTAGTCATGTCCCCAAAGTCCCTCTTCCAAATACCATTACATTGGGGTTTAGGTATCAAAATACCAATTCTGAGGGTGTCACGAACATTCAGTCCATAGCGCCATGCGTGTTCAACTCAGAATTTCCAGGCTTTGTCTTCTAACCATTCCATAACTCAACCCCAGAAAAGAGGGGAGGGAGAGAGACCAGTCATCTAACCTGGTCTGCCTGGGCTCTCTCCTGGTGTTTTGAAGCCACTCTCCTTAAACAACAGCAGCTGCTATTTCTGGGTTCTCCCCACTGAGGCTGTGATTTTCTGTCACCCATCCCCACACTTACCCTACAAATACAAGCAAGCACTCAGCCCCTCCTGCTCTGCCATGGGTGGGGTGTTTCTGCTCCCAGAACTTCATCAAAACTAGAGCTTTGCCAAAGCAGGAATGACAAATTCCATTTTCCCTGGGAATCATAAAAGACACTGAATTTCAGCTTTCTTTCGCCTTAAAAACATCAATCTCACAAATTAAGTATCACAAGATTTATAATCCCATTGTGATATTTGTTCTTTTTTTAATATACCAGGAGCCTCAGAAGATGGAAGAGGTCCAGGGTTCTATTAATCTCTGAGAAACCCTGGCTATGAAGGAACCAAGTCAATTTTCTTACCACTGGTAGTTATAAGAAAATCTAAGGAAGTAATTCTTAGCCTTGGCTTTGTGTTAGAATCATGTTCCAGCCCTTTCCGTCCCTGTCAATTTTCATCTCTGGGATTGGACTGAGGCTTTGCACTGGGGCAACTGCATCGTACAGACAGAGCTGAAACCAGCGGACCCATGTTTATTAAGCTTTTGCTCTGTGCGGGATTCTCTGCTAAGTGCTTTGAACATATTTCTTGTTTGTTGAATGAAACTTCCTTGTAGTCCTGTTACCATGACCTGCAGGGCCCAATGTTTATGGCTCTTTCCAAGCTCACTGACCTCACTTTTTTCCCTCTCACTGTTCTCCAGACACTGCAGCTTTCTGTTCGTTCATCCAAAATGCCAGGTCCTGATTTAAGGCCTTGGATCACACGTTCTCTGCACCTAGGAAAGGTCTCCTCCACACATTTACAGCTGCTTCTTTGTTCTCATTCAGCTCTCAATTCAGATGCCTCCTCCTCCAAAGGGCCATGTGTGTATGCTGCTTTTACATACTTCATAATGAGAGGATGAAGGTCACGTGCCTTATTTGCAACTATATCACCAGAATAATAATAAAAGACTTCTGTGGACATAGTAGGTGCTCAATAAATATTTTTTTAAAATAAAAATGGAATAGGAAAACCTTAAAGTATTTGTAGTTTTTCTCTCTCTTGTTTATTTCTCATGTTCTTTCATGTTGTTAATTATGACTGTTTCTTCTTCTTCTCCTTTTTATTCTGTAATATACATGATGTGAGTGGAACATTTGAGTTCAATGCCCTAAAGATGAGAAACTGCCGTGAATATTTTTACCAACACCATTATTTCCCTAACTTCTCAGAAGGTGCCAAGAGGTCCGCTGGAGGTGGCAGAGGGCAGAGCGGAGGCAGTATTACTGCCAAATGAGGGCCGCTCTTCCCAAGGAATCACTGAAAGAAGAGAAATGACCTACTATTCACGAGTATTCTCTCATCTCATTTTAATTCATGAACTGCTAAGCATTCGGCTTAAGCTAAACTTGAACATTTTATTGATCTGTTCAGCGCTATTCATGTAGATCATTGTACTTCACACACTACGTTAGTGACTGATGTTATTAGGCGAAAATGGAATCTAGCTGAAAGGAGAAAAAGTAGACATATATTGGGGAGCAATTACCATATAAATAGACATTAACTATCTAAGAGAGTTCTCCAACATAAAATAAGTGAAACAGTTCTTCGGGGGTGTTACTGCTGAGATTTCAAGTTGGAATTCTATTTCAACTCTTTTTTTTTTTTTTTTTTTCTGCAACAGCATAGGAAGAAAATCTAAATGAGAAGTTAGAATGCTCAAATGTCCAGACTGTAACTGCAGAATATCTCTATGAACATACTATCCAGTCGCAATGTGTGAAAAGTCACAAAATTAGATACGGTGCGAGGCGTTTTTGTATACGGAAATGACAATAGCACATCCACACAATTCAAATAACAAATATATTATGGAGGTTTAATCAAGTGTGTCAGTTCAAAAATACTCAGGTTTTAATTTATTTTTCTGTCCATTTTTTCAGATTTATAGAGGTATTCCCTGAAATAAGTTTGGCACCAAGTGGCAATATCTTCAAGATAAATAGAAAATATGAGAGAAAGATGAAACCTTTTAAATGTCATTCCTACGGAAGTTGAAATACACTAACATGTTTCGCTATTCGCTTAATATGTAACTAGCTATCAATCACCCCTTCACTTTGCTCATTTAAAAAGTGAATTAAGGTTTTGCCCACAATAAAATAAAATTAAAAAGAAAAGGAAGACAGAGGGTTATTAATGCAATTACATTTGATTCTCAAACAATTTTTTTCTATAGCCAAAAGAAAAGTGAATTAAGGATGTATAACTATGAGTGTAGCAGATAAAAAGCCTATGAAATAAGTTAGGAAAGTTTTTTTCCTCTCTCTTTTATTTCTAAAAGAAATAATAAAATAAATTGTTTATACTTTAAAAATCCCACAATTTTTGCATATTTGTGGAAGATACAGGCCACTCTGACTTTGCGTTTGACATCAATAACAATGATTATTTGCATTTGAATGTGCTTCACATTTTACAGAATGATTTAATATGTATGACCCAGTATCTCTATGAAGAAGTTAAAGCTCAGTGAGCGTGTATAATATAGCTGGTCTGGAGTTAAATTAGAGGCATTTCTGAGACTCAAAGCTAAGTTTATCATTTTCAACCTCTGTATTCCCTCCACTATACTAAGCTGCCTCTGAAATGACAATGCATCCGATACCTGTTTAAATTAATGAATTACATCTTTCCTGTAAGTATGTATGTCGGCTACTGTAACGTGTGTTCAGAATCTCTGAGTATTAGCCCAGACAGTGTTTGTCCATACCTAATATTCTGACAATAAGCATCATAAAGATTACATTGTATTGGAATCGGACTTTTGAGTTTATAAATTGCCCTTATGTAAGCTGGCTCACTCAGCTACAAGCAAATGCATGCCTTAGTCATTTGCGACATTATCTCACCCAAAACAAATTCCCATAGGAAATTTTCCATCCTATCACTTACTCAGAGCTAAGATTTTCAAGGGAGTCTGTTACCACAGACTTTGACAATTCAAACAAGTGAGAGGAGGTCATGTGTATTCTGCGACAGCCCCTCTACTGAATCAGTGAATTCTGACCTCTAAAAGAGCATTTTACAGTCAGTGTCTTTCTGAGCTTAGGTCCTAATTCACCCTTGTATCTAAATGTTTTGAATGAAGCGGTTAAAAAAATGTATTTTTTTCTACTTCTTTTTTTATTAAAGTGAAATTCACCAACAAAATTAACCATTTTGAAGTGAACAACTCAGAGGCGGTTTACACATTCACAATGTTGTACACCACCAGCTCCATCTAGTTCCCAAAATTTTTCTCCTTTGAGTTTCTTCTGTGTTCTGTGCTAAGCTCAGGAACTACACAGACTAGTGGGAAAGACAGGTTTCCGGGGGGAAGCGTTCAGTGCTCTGGGGTGGAGCCTGGCTGAGGGCGGAGCACAGCCCCAGGAGTTGAAGGGATCTCTCTTCTGGGGGTGGGTGAGAGTGTGCGATAAATGCAGCTGGTCGCATCTTATTGGACCTTTGAAGACTGCAGACTGAAAAAGGACTTACCCATCCCCAGGAGAGGGAAGGGAACTATTTCCCAGGCAGACAGATGCAGAGAGGAAGCTCTGGGAGCCTGAAGCATCACTGAGTGTTAGGGAAGATCCAATCCTTCACTACAGCTGAAGCCCAAAGCATGAAACACAGGAAGAAAAGGTGCAGGGAGACGGGACTAAAACACAGGCAGAAGCAGCTCCTAAAACACTGAGAATTGTGCTTCTTAGGAGCCAGCGAAATTTGTTTGGCACAAAAGGGACAGCTAGGCAGCCATTGAAGCTGCTCCGGTCAGCTTTGCACTGTCTGTCCATGTTCTGGTTGCCGTGTGGCTCACTGATTAGAAGAAGGTGAGACTGGAGACGAGGATGACAGCAAGGCCATCATTTGCAGTAGTTATTGATCTTTAACAGCCAAGGGCGGTGGTCCGAACAGGAAGAGAAAGTGTAAGAGATATTTAAGGAGCAAAATCTGAAGAACATGGAAATTGATTACGAATGATTACCGAGAGTAAGAGAAGCGAAGGATAGTATCCAGGTTTCTAGTTTGGTTGACAGGAAACATGTCTATCACAACAAACCCAGACGTAAAAGAGAAGAAATGAGTTCATTGGGATTGTAGCGAGTTCCCTTTTAGACGTAGTGTATTTACAATACCTATGGGACACGTGGAGGAGGAATCTTGGAGTTTGGGGTACAGGTCGGGCCGAGTACTGAGTTAGCAGACAGAATTACTCAGGCTCAGGCATGCATGAGATTGCTTCAGGAGTTATGTAGAATAAGTAACTGGTGAAAAGCAAAAACAAGGCATAGCCGTGTCATACAATAAGATTTAAAAGGGGACATTTAGCAATTAGCATGCTATTGCTGACTCTACTGGAAAAAGTTCACATTTAAGATACAAAGAGTTGAGACATGAATTTTAGGTAAAGAGGCAGAGAGACAAGATATAACCCAATCATCTTGGAAACCAGTGGATGAGACAGGAAGGAGGAGTGGAAATAAAAAGCCATTGTGAGACCTGAAAAGGTGAGGGTCACGGGCTATCTGGGACCCTTGTTGCTTCAAAGTTTCAATAGCAATGATCGTGGTAAATAAATAGGAAATGCGTTAGAAATTAATATCCCATTAACGAATGCATTTGTATTTGGGTAGAGATGACTGTAATATTGACTTGATTTTCTTTTAAAAAAACACATAAAATTAAAGCAAAACAATAACAACAACAAAAGTCTCTGGCTATAGAACTATGGCATCGGTGCACTAATTTTGTCTTAGGGCTGGTAGTTCATGGTAATGGAGTTACTGAAATTCTGTAAATATTCTTGTACATTTATTATCCAGTCAAGTAACCTATAGTATAATAACAAATCACTGATTTCCTTCAGGTAAATAATTCTGTTTAAGTCCTACGTAACCTTCTCACTTCTAACTGGCTAAGCAGTTGCTAAAACAAGTCATGAAGAACAAATCCAATAAAATTTTTTTAAAGAGCATGTAAACAATATGCCAATAGATCACTATGTTTGTTATATTTATCCTGTATAATTCAAATTATTTCCCCACAGAATACTTATTTATTGCTCCGGCCTTCTGGCATTGTCAAAGAGCTGCTGCTCTGTTTGATAGCTCTTTGATATATTTGGCCAGTTTTTAGCTGAAAGGATGCGTTTTTTGAAAGGAACCGTCAATATGCCAAGAACCAGTGACACAGGTGTTGAGCTTCAGCAGAGGTTTTAGAAAAAAGGGATTAAAATCAGTTGTCATCATGTGATTGACATACTGACTACCCAGCTAGACATAAGTTTTAAAACACTAAGTACAGTGACTGGCTTGCTTACATATCTTACTCATTTCGAAATGATAAATATTACATTGCGAGAAAGACAAAGTATAAAAAAGAGATGTCCAACAAACCTGTCAGAATCAATACCAATATAATTACTGCTTTGCATGATTTTTAAAAAATTAATTCAAAGTTATCTGAGAATTTGCTGTGGCAGTAGTGTTGAAATCTCTGTCATTATTAATTTCTATTTCTTTTTTAACAAAGTGTGTTCTTTATGTATTTACTCCTTAAAGTTTCTTTCACTATATGAAAGCCAGAATGTTACATTTATTTTTTAAATAAACGTTTAAAAGGCGTTATTGGACAAGAATGGAGTTAGGAAAAGTTCAGAAAAGTTCACAGGGCTGGATACAAGAAGGTCACAATATTGACCTGTGATTTTGCTAATGCACATCCTGACACGGAGGACTCTAGGATAACTTATGTTTTATGTGTACATAAAGGATAGAGTCTTCTGTTGATATATCTTACTTTAATTTAGATTTGGACTTTTCAATTCTGTTTCTATGAAGAGTTTTCTGGGTTTTTTTCCTAGAAGCACAGCGTGTGCTCATCAATCAAATTAGAGACTCGTGTGGAGAAATAAACTACTTGCGATTCCATAGGACATCTGCATCGGGGCCCATTTAGCCTGTGAGAAAGAGCCAGTCGAAAAAAGAACGGCTGAAGATATTGGAGAAAGAAGGGATGATTGAGAAATCAAGGTCCCTGAAGCAATCTGAGGGAAGAGGGTCAAGGGCACCAACGTGGGGTTTGCCTTCCAGTCTGACTGGGGACACACGGAGACTCGTGAAATGACAGGGAGTATGCCTAGAGGTGGAAGTGTGGATTGAGAGCAGAAAGCTTGCTCCCCGTGGGTCAGATTTCTCAGCGAGGGGAAGGAGGTGGCCCGCAGTGCAGAGGCTGAGAGCCGCCCTGGGCCGGGGAGCAGGGAGAGGGGCGTGGCCTCGGCTGCTCCTGAAGGGGCCTGAGCTGCTGGGGGCCCTGCCTGAGTCTGGCACCCATCCACCTGTCCCTGCACGCACGTTCACGGTTCTGCCTTTTTCTCCAGCCTTGCACAGAAACCCAGACCTCCCGTCCAATGGATTAGGTGAGCTTAATTACATTTTGGTAATATGAGTTTATTTTCTTTAATACTACAAAACACTGATCATTTAGGATTATAAACGTTAGCCACAAAAACGATTCAAAGAGAAGGGAGAAAAGAAGTTACAAATTTGATCCCAAGATTTGGGGTGTGTAGGGTGGGCTTCTAGAAAATCAGGAGTGAAAGAGAGGATGGGGTAAGAAGGAGTTGGGTTCCTCAATATGGATTCAAATGGAGGTGGTAGGGTGAAGGAAGCGTGGAATCGAGATACAAGGAACTCCGTGAGGCCTGAGGGTAAACTAAGCACTGTGGGAATTTGGTTGTAAGAGAGAAGCAAGACCAGGCCATGAGACTTAGTGCAATTTATTAGACCTCGAGGTTTCAAAGATGAAAGGTTTCCACGTGCAGACAAAGTCTAGGGTGTGGTCGAGAGAGGCGGTGGAGACACGGGAGGTCAGTTAAGGAGGGCAAGGGTCAGAGGTGAGCTTCCTCCTGTTCGCTCGCTGCTGCAGGCCGTGAGCTTAAAGCTTGTCTCCCGTTCTTTTTCCTGATGATGCCCTCGCTCTATGTTCCCGAGACCATGGTGGGCCTCGCAAGTGGGCTAAACCTACCACTTGCCCTCATCTTTATTCTTTGGAAGACAGACTGCTTGCTTGCTGCGACTGATTTCTTTGGTTCTGTCGTATGAGACAAAACAATTAACAGCCCTTTCGAATCCACCGCCCCCCTCTAGTTAGAGTTCTCCAGAGAAACAGAACCAATAGTATATAGAGATACATATAGGAGAAGATTTATTATAGGAATCGGCCCCCATGGGAAGCTGAGATATGGCATGGAAGGCAGTCTGAAAGCCGGAGAACCAGGAGAGCTGATGGTATAATTTAGTCCAAGTCCAGAGGTCTGAGAGCCAAGGGGCTGATGCTGTAAATTCCAGAGTCTGAAGGCCCCAGAACCAGGAGGTCCAGATGTCCCAGAGCAGGAACTCATGGACATTTCAGCTCAAAGAGAGAACTTGGCCTTCCTCTGTGTTCTTGTTCCATGGTGTCTTCCAGTGGATCTGATGAGGGCTGCGCTCATTGGTGAGAATGGATCTTCTTTACTCAGTTACTGAATCACATGCTAACATCTTCCAGAAACATCCTTACGGACACCGCCAGCAACAATGTTTCGCCAGCTATCTGAGCATCCCTTAAGCCGGTCAAGCTGACACACAAACTTAGCCATCACACCCCCAGCTTCAACATGGAGTTAATTTTAGATCTTCGTTCAAATCTCATGGAAACATCACTCGGTTCAGCGTTTAAACTTCTTCCTTCAAATACATTCTGGGATCAATCAGGTCACTGACAAGACAAGGGAGTGGATGACTGATTACAAGGCCCTTTGCCCAGAGGCTGTGCTCTGGGTTTGGAGGGAAGGAGGCCTCTCTTCTCAGCATCCCCATATGTTCACTAGGCTTATGTTTATCCCATTCCAATAATATTTTCACCTTTTTTAACCGATTCTATATTTTTCCATGTTCTTTTATTTTTCTTTCCCTACCTCTGTCTATTTCTAGCTTTTATAGAGGCTCCTTCTAAACCCTGTTTTCTCCTTCCCCCAGACCCCATCCCCACACCATGGGGTCAGTTCAACTTATTGAGGCTATAGACCCCAGTCAGTCAACCAAATGGTGATCTCAGTGTTGCCGTGAAGATTCTTATAGATCAAATTAAAGCCCATAATCAGTTGAGTTTATGCAAGAGAGATGATTCTAGATGATTCAACTGTTTGAATCTAGTCCTCATTCAATCCATTGAAAGGTCTTAAGGGAAGAGCTGAGGTTTCCCAGGAGAAGAGGAAATTCTGCCTGTGGGTTGCAGCTTCAGCTCCTGCCAGAGTTTCTAGCCTGTCCTTCCTAATAGCCTGCCCTGTGGATTTTGGACTTGCCTAGCCAGCCTCCTAATCACATACACTGACTCCCTGTAATAACTCTCTTCATACGTGTCTCCTGCAGTTTCTCCTTGTCTGGTGAACCCTGACTGGTACACACACCTTTATGTGTTTCCCCGTCTCCGTGCAGTGAGGCCAATTGCAGCGCTGCCACTTACTGGGGTGAGGTTACAAAAGGATCCGTCATCTGTAGATGCTAGATCATCTTAGATGATAGTAAAGCTTGTCTTCAAGGCTTACGGAGAGGATGAAATGGGGAACTGTATATATGTTTCATGCCACAAGGAGAAATCTCAATAAATTAGTTCCATTTCTTTTCTTTGCCCTGTCTTTCCTTTAATTATTTACATTTTCCTTTACATGTAACATACTCTACAATTTGTATTTAGGTTGTGCAAAAACGTTCTCATTTAAATCTCCAATATCTCCAATATCTATAAATAATAAAAATATCCCTTCAATGGCATGGGACTGTTAGCACTTGAAATAACTTAAAGTCATCAGAATTTTCAACCAGACCTCTCAAATTCCAGGTTTTAATTCATTAGGTGAATTTTTTTAAAAAGAGGATTCACTGTCTAAATTACTAAATAGGTAGCACTGCAGATCAATATGCGAAAAGTAGTCACTGTACATTCTTGAATCATTCAAGGCTTTCAAAGGTTCCCTTAAAATGCTAATCCAAGCATTCATATTTTATTATTTTTCTACTCTTGCCTTTTTCAGAGTAACGGACTTTTGGTAATAAAAATTATATTATTTATTTTTTTCATATTGTACTATTTGCTTTCCTTCCCTCAAGTTCACCTGTGACCTTTTACCAGACCGTCTCTCTCTTTGTTTTTTTTTTTGTTTTTTTTTTTTGTGGTACGTGGGCCTCTCAATGTTGTGGCCTCTCCCGTTGCGGAGCACAGGCTCCGGACGCGCAGGCTCAGCGGCCACGGCTCACGGGCCCAGCCGCTCCGCGGCACGTGGGATCTTCCCGGACCGGGGCACGAACCCGTGTCCCCTGCATCGGCAGGCGGACTCTCAACCGCCGCACCACCAGGGAAGCCCCAGACCCTCTCTTTGAAATGTTTTATTAGCTAAGACTTCTAACCCCAAATGATCTATCCACTGCATCATCCAAGGAAATAAACTCATAAAACCAAAATTTAATGATAGTTTATCTAATACGTTTCAATGGGAAACCCCAAAAGACATGAGATAATTATTTGAGAGTGTCCTTATGACTCAGCTATTATTTGGGAAAAAATAGTCTCTGGACTCACCTTGTCTGAAAAAATAATCCTTGCCATTTTCTAAAAGGTAGAATACTATTTACCCCAGTAGTTTGCCAACTTTGCTGCACATAGACTCACACAGTAGGCTTGCATCCGGAACCAATTGCATCAATATCCTGAAGACAGGGGCAGGAGACAGAGTTCTGAAAAGGAACAATCAAATTTGGGAATCAGTGATCTACATTGATTTACTTCTCCTCAAAGCATGTTTCAAGGCCACTGGCATGGTGTCACGTGGGCGGGGACCTTGAATCATGGTCTGCCTTTAAACGAGACCCACAGATGAGGGACTTCCCTGGTGGTGCAGTGGATAGGACTTCGCGCTCCCAATGCCGGGGGCCCAGGCTCGATCCCTGGTCAGAGAACTAGATCCCACATGCATGTTGCAACTAACACTTTACATGCCACAACGAAGGAGCCCACGTGCTGCAACTAAGGAGCTGACGAGCCACAACTAAGCAGCCTGTGAGCTGCAACTAAGGAACCCACCTGCCACAACTAAGACCCCATGCAACCAAATTGAAAAAAAATAAAGAGACCCACAGATGATTCCCTTGCTCTGATTCAACCACTGCTTTATTCCTCCGCTTGATTTGGTCAAAAGCCTTCCATAATTTCTTCATTATTTTGTACAAAATGAGGACTAGTGAATTTGCCTTCTCCAATAATGTAGACAACACCATAATAGATCACTGCTTTTTATTATATTTGTCTTGCATGATTCAAACTATTCTATTTAGCTAGCTAGCTGGCTATCCATCGGAGGAGCTACCTTTATAAGTTGGAATACATGTGTTTTAGGAGAGGCACAGCTAATTAGTCATATTTTGTGTAGAGATAATTTTTAGTCTGGCTAGACCAAGGAGGGGTGGCATGCACTTAATTGTAATACAAGGTAAAACATTATCCTTAAGACCTAAGCCTGCCACAGAAGAAAGGAATTTGGCAGATTAGAGAACATTCTAGGAGAATATGTCTCCCCATTTTGTATCTAATTAGGTCCTTGTCATATCTAAACACTTGACCCTACCTTTCACAATGAATTAACGACTTTTCCTTCTTCCTCTCTCCAAAGAAGTTTCTAACTGAAATTAATTCACAATCAAGCAAAGTGAGATTACATTACTTTACCCACTTTGTCATACGCGCATCTTTTCTGGTGCTGTAAAGTGTCACTTGAAGGTGGTGTAGAGCTACTGGCATCCTTGTATTTAATTTATGACTCTACACATTCTTCACTTTCACCCTTCCTGCCTTGGTAGGATGCTTCGTGATTTCTTCTGAACAAAATGCAGAAGTTAATTACTGACCTTCTGTTAACAAGGCCAAGCGAGTTTAGAATACGAAGCAAACTGGCTTCTACTAAAGTTTTTCTACTTGTCATAACAAGTACCTAGAGATAATAAAATAAATAGCTTGAAACATGAAATAATACATTTTTATTAATAGATTTTTATAAGTTTCGTAAAAGTATGGGTTTATTTTCTTATGGAAATGATGTCATTTCATACTGACCCATGCTCAGTGATAAGAAAGAAGCGTCAGGGCTTCCCTGGTGGCGCAGTGGTTGAGAGTCCGCCTGCCGATGCAGGAGACACGGGTTCGTGCCCTGGTCCGGGAGGATCCCACATGCCGCGGAGCGACTGGGCCCGTGAGCCATGGCCGCTGGGCCTGCGCGTCCGGGGCCTGTGCTCCGCGGCGGGAGAGGCCACAACAGTGAGAGGCCCGCATACCGCAAAAAAAAAAAAAAAAAAAAAAAAGAAAGAAGCGTCAAATAGAACAGGAATTTAGGGAATGTTTCCCACGAGTCCCTGAAAGGCACTGATGATACATATATAAGATAACGTATATACTTCGAATCCATGTTCTGTGTGGGTGGAACAAGGATGCTTATGCACTAGTTCAGAGCTTTCTAACTTATCATGTTTGCTCTTTATCAGACTCACTACCAAGAAAACTGGAAAGCAAAGCCCCCTTAAAGCATCACGGTCTCATTCCCTTTGGATCAAGTATTACAACATTCGATCACTGTAGCACCAATGCAGTCAGCTGTGTGGACTTAACCAACCAGTCCCTCTGGAATGACGCTGGCTGTCACTTTTCCCACTATGTCCTTGATATGAAAATGTCATAAATTCTTAGGATACCTTAAGACAGAATGGGAGTGTTTTCTTCCACCTTTTCCTCTCGCATGTTTTTTAAGCCCCAGTCCAGTATAATCTTAATGCTTTTGTTTTAGGTTGCTAACTATTTTCATAATCATTGTACCATTTCAGTGAAATAATCTTCAAAAGCCATTGTTACCAATTTTATGCATTTTCTTATTCGTCAATGCAGAACAAGTTAATTATAGATTGCCACGATTATTAGTGTATAGCAAGACATAATTTTCTTACATAGGAATCTGTTGGATTTTTCTTTGGGGGATGTGGTATTCACCTGTAAACACACCTGTGTGTACCCGAAGATGCAGACGTATTTGTCCTGGCTGGGGCACCTGCAGAAGCTGTTGTAAGTGATGATTCTGAGGACACTGAGACTTTGGACACATATCTGAGTATAAAATCTAAAATCTCTCTCAGATATTAGAATCAAAGGGCAGTATTGCTTTTAGTGTATTTTATAGTGGGTGTAAATGGCTTACTGTTTAAGCATAGAAGAAACTTAGCAGCTTGAGAAACAGGATACAGTAGACTACCTCTGTCCTGGATAAGACATCGGCTGAGGTTCAGGATGGCAAGTGGGGAGGGGTGCCTGTGTTCTCGGATGCCCGAGGTAGGTCTGCATGACAGGGTAGAATTGTTTTCCCCACCCCAAATTCATATGTTGAATTCCTAGCCCCCAGTACCTTGGAATGTGAACTTACTAAGAAATAGAGTCTTTACAGAGGTAATCAAGTTAAAATGAGATCATTAATCCAATACTGGGCTCTAATCCAATATGACTAGTATCCTTATAGAAAAGGGAACGCGGACACAGTCATGAACAGGGAGAAAGGCATGGGAACGTGAAGATGACCGTCTATCAGCCAAGGAGTGAGGCCTGGAACAGATTTCTCCTCACTGCCTCAGAAAAACCGAGCCTCGCAGCACCTTGATTTGGGACTTCTAGCCTCCAGACTGTGAGATAGGTTTCTGTTGCTTAAGGCACCCATGAGTGGTGTTTTGTTATGGAAGCCCCAGCAAATGGATACAAACCCTGTGAGGATTTCCTCGATGAGGACACATGTCCCTCACTTGGAGAGGCACATGTATGCATTTTTCATTGAGCAGATAATTAACATCGCTTTTAAGGAGAAAGAATAGCAGTGTTCCCTTTCTCCTGTAGGGTCAGTTATGGCTACTTCTTTTGCATTCAAGTCACTCAAAACTAGAAGAGTTGAAAGCTCTTTTTCTCTTGCTTCTAGACACCTCCACCCCCAAACCACCAAACCCAGATTTCACAGCTTCCTTTACGCCAGACCACGCTAATTATACTTCAATGTCCATGACATTTCGCATAGGTGTGTCACCAGAAAGCATTGTTAGCCAAACCGGTATTTACATGACCTATGTCGATCTGTTTTTGATTCTAAATTTGAAAGTCTGAGTAGGGGATTGAGTCCCTTCTCTCCTTTTCAATTCAGTGTTTGAATTCTGTCTTTTTAGTCTACCCCCCTAATCAGCCTTCCATTCCCTAATCATGCTGTCTCTTTCACTGGGAGCATTAAACATATTAGAAGGTTTTTTTCTAGCCACGTGGAGCAGTAATCTAATCGATGCCTTTCTGGCAGCTATTTTATTTCCAAAGAGAAGGGTATTTAGCCCAGGCATATTTGAGGGCATATTCTCCGAACTCTTTCAACAAGCTTTGCAACCTCTTACCTAAATGAGCCATCTACACATATTTGTAATTTTTCTTCCCTCGGAGGCTTATATGACTGCAGCAATATCTTAGAATTATTCTTGGTGAATTTATAACAACAGTTCTCACATTACTTTTCATCGGGCAACTGCTTTGTTTCTTGTAAACAAATCCTGGAAAGAGAAATCCTTCATAAGAATCCTTTCTTCTCTTCCATAGCTTTTGAAACACTGCATAAATCTCCATTTTAACCTCCATTTTCTTTTCTCCTGGGGAGCCGAATGCAGGGAGAACAAAAGAACCAGCGGTTCTCCTTTTATATGTGCCCTTCTCTCTTTCCACTCCCCCTCAGGACCCCCTGCACCACTATCTCCCTTCTGAAGCACTCGCTTGTCACCTGCCCTCTTGTCCCCGGCATTGAGGCTCCCAGACACCGGGCTGCGGTCACACCTGCACGGATCCACCTTTACAAGCACTGATTTTGAGGATCTCACATTTCTTCAAATTCCTGATGAAAGCTCCACCAGCCCGCCGTCAGTGGAGCCTGAAAGTGAGTCAGAGAAGCCTGCAAATCTGATGAGAAGACATCCTCCCCGCCATGTCCCTGTGCAAGGAGCCCTGTGCACCGTGGAGGGACCGAGAGGCTTGGTTCACAGGTGAGGGGCACAGGTGAGGGCCAACGGGAAGAAAAGGAAGGAGGAAAGAAGGTTCTATGCCTGAGCGTAGGCCCGTGGCGGAAGCTGACTGACGTTTTTATTACTATCGGAACAAGGATGCATTTTTGTAAATAGAAAATGTGAATTGGCCCCCCCCCCCAAAGTCATGGGTTGAAGTCCTGACCCCCAAGACCCTTGAATGTGACTGTATTTGAAGACGGTGTCTCTAAAGAGGTAATTAAGGTAAAACGAGGTTGTATGGGTGGACCCTAAGCCAGCACGATTGGTGTCTTTGTAGGAAGGGGAGACTAGGACAGAGACACACACACACACAGAGGACCATGCGAGGACACAGGGAGAAGGTGGCATCTACGAGCCAAGGAGCGAGGCCTGCCTGGGAAGAAACAGCACCGCTGACACCTGGATCTCAGGCTTCCAGCCTGTAGACTGTGAGACAATGCATTTCTGATGTTTCGGTCTCCCAGCCTGCGGTCCTTTGCCCGAGCAAACTGTCACAGAAAGCCACCTGACACAGTCTCTACGTACAAGTAAGAAAAGCTGCGGGGGCTTCCCTGGTGGTGCAGTGGTTGAGAGTCCGCCTGC
This sequence comes from Kogia breviceps, assembly GCF_026419965.1. Lineage (NCBI taxonomy): Eukaryota > Metazoa > Chordata > Mammalia > Artiodactyla > Physeteridae > Kogia > Kogia breviceps. Next base: position 5,274,215 of record NC_081324.1, on the reverse strand, counting down.
CGACGCAGGGGACGCGGGTTCGTGCCCCGGTCCGGGAGGATCCCACGTGCCGCGGAGCGGCTGGGCCCGTGAGCCGTGGCCGCTGAGCCTGCGCGTCCGGAGCCTGTGCTCCACAACGGGAGAGGCCACAGCAGTGAGAGGCCTGCGTACCGCAAAAAGCAAAAGAAAAAAAAAAGAGAAGCTGCAAAATAGCAGTGCTTCTGTGACATGCCATGGATCAGTTTCACGTGAGAGGTTCCACTTTCCCAGCCCGGTGCCCACCCTGTGACTCTCATTTAGCTAGACGGGGACCAGCCTGCCTTAACCCATTTCAGAATAAACTTGGGGTGCTGCCTTCTTCATCGCCTTCCCACTGTCTGGCCATCCTTGTCATGCGCGGCTGCAGGAGGCTCCACCCCTCCTCCGTGTCATTAAGTCGGGTTGCTCACAGCTGGGGTCCAGGGAGGGAAAGGCGTGGCCGGCCGGCCACCTCCGCTCACCCACCTGTCATAGTCATTCCCTGGGGACGTACAGGCCCATCCGAAGTCCCTGCTGTGTGCGACACCCTCCTCGGCTGGGTTTCATCCAAGGCCCATCCAACCCCTTAGTGGTTGAAATAGCAAACTCCTAGCCCTGCCTGCTATAAACACCTTCCCCAGTAAACATCCCGATTTTTCTTTCTTTTTGAACTAAATGTTTTGGACTCTATCTGTGGCTTTTTCTGAGATAATTTTTTTTTTTTTTAATTCTATGTCTTGGAAGACTTCCTCTGTCCCATCTTCGCCCACCCTGGCCACCCCGCCCCGTTCCTTCAACACCAAGCACATGCCCATCTAAGGGTCTCTGTATGAGCTATTCCCTAGGATACCTGTACCTGAAGAGACCAATGTCTCTGTCCTTTTTTTCTGTAGGTATTTGCTCAAATATCTCCCCTTCCAAAACTTTCCTGATGGCCTTATCTAAAAATAAACATCCCATTATCTTCTTTCCTTCACCTAGAATTTTCTTCTCATAGCATTTATATCAAATATCCAGATGTCTATTTTTGTGTATGTGTCTCCACTGGAAGGTAAACTCCATGAAGGAAGCTGCCTCTGTCTTGCCCACTGCTAGGACCCCAGCACCTAGAATAATACTTGACACACAAAGGCTTCAGAATATTACTCCTTTGAAGCAATACATAACCCAATAGCAAAAGCCCCACCCCGCATGGCAGTCCTACACGATAATCACAATAAACACATTCAGAGTCCGTAAATCTGACTTAAATTATCAAATAATTCATTTATACCTGTGCAGGTGCATGTGCTTGTGTGTGTGTGCACTTGCTGTGTGAATTCAAAGAACGTTAAAGGTCCACTGTCCCCAAATTAAATATCAGCCTCTCATCCTGACATTCAAAGGCCTTTGCAGGTGGCCCCAGCTTTCCTTTAGGAACTTACCTCCCTCGGTTGAGGTACACATTTTCTGTATTTTTTTCTGTGGTCATGTCTTCCTCGCGTCAAAAACCTCCTCACGTGCCCCAATTCTGTCAATTGCGATTTAGTTTAAATGTCACCCTTTTCTGTGGAGATTGTTCTGGTTTGCGACACCCACCTACCCCGACCCAGGACTGGTTTTGCTTGCGTTTCTCTCGCGGTGTGTATTCTTGTTTTGTGTCTCATGTAGGTGCTTTTGTATCTGTTCCTCCCAGAAGCAGAATGAGTTTGCTAGGGCTGCCCTGAAGTACTACCAGCAGGACTTAAATGCCAGAAATGTATTTTCCTACAGTGCTGGAGGCTACCAGTTCAAAATCAAAGTGTCAGCTGGGTTGGTTCCTTCTCAAGACTCTGAGGGGAAAATAGTTCTGGCCTTTTCCTCCGCTTCCAGGGGTCGGTTAGCAATCCTTGGCATTTTTTGGCTTTTGCTGTATCACCATGATCTCTGTCTTCATGTTCACATGGTGTTCTCCTTCTGTGTGTGTCTCTGTGTTCAAATTTCCCCTTTATACTGAATCAGGGCCCAGCCTTCTCTAGTATGACCTTATCTTAACTAATTACATCTGCGGTGACCCTATTTCCAAATAAGGACTCATGCTGAGGTCCCAGAGATGAGGACTTCAACACATGGATTTGAGGGGGCGTGCCACGCAGCCTGCAGCAAGTTCTTTAACAAAGGCTCTTCCTTTTCCCTCCTGGTAGGTTCAGATGCCCCACCCAGTGGTTTTCACATTATAACGACTTCATAAATACCTTGCTGAACTGAAGGATGCCTTTTACTCTGTACCATCATCGTTGCCTTTCCCAATGACTGGCACATCGCCGGTATCCCACCATGTATTTTACAGTTATTATTGGTCATTGGGATATTTTTCTCACACATTTTGTTGAAGATTATTCTGTTGTCTCATTTCCACCTTTGTGTGACATGCCCTAATAATACAGGACTTCACGGAAGCCATGCTTACTTGCGGTACCCTAATAATACAAGACTTCACGGAAGCCATGCTTACTTGCGGTACCCTAATACCCAGTAACAGTGTACTCAGGAGGAGGGTGGCTGTAAGGGGGAGAATGTAGAAGATGACATGGCACAGGGGAGAAAATATGTCTCTTGACAGATATTCAGCTTGTTCAGAATGCAGAAAATCACCTGTTTGGACAGTATCACCACAACGGTCCCTGGGGACACATGTATTTACATGTTTTCTGCTCATCTACTTCTTTGAAAGCCTCATAGATCCCAAGCTTGCTGACTCCAGAAATGGAGTGTCAGACTTATTTTTATACACTGTTGCCTTTCAAATTCATATTATTGTCTTCCTTTTCAGTGTCTCATAGTATATGCAATTTATATTCAAAATGCCTTTTAAGACAATATATCTCTCTAGCCCAGCTATGTGTTTTGAAATTCCTTTGTGAGAGACTGCGGCTTCTGTTACACTCTGTCAACAAGATTTTCAAATGGCCTCCAGGATCATGTTTTCCCTATTACATAATTTTTTATAGCCGTGGTTACATCTCTCAGCTTGCTGCACAACTGGCTGCCACTAAGGCACAGTTACCTGAGTCAGCTATGAATAAGCTTTACCGGAAACGGATGCCGGTGCCTTTCGGACATGAGCAGCCACTTTGTAACCAAATGAAAAGATGCATTGAGCTGAAAAGTTATTTATGCATTTTATCATAAATAAATCAATTAAGATAAATTAAATCTCAAAGTTAAAATAAATAATACATTTAAATAATTTTTGCGCTCTCTATTCATATATGTCATCTAACAATTAGCTTAATTTGAGTATCTAAACATGAGGATGGATTGTTAAAGTTTGCAAGTAAGATTATTAATTCTGAGATATGATTTCTTTTATTCGTTGAATGCACTAGATGGCCAAATAACAATTTTTTTTTTTTGGTGTACATTAAGACTTCATTAGAGAACAAATTATGTGGAAAGTGGAAAGACTTACACCATTGGGTTTTGTAGTTTGAGAATTGCATGTCCTATTTGAAAGAACCAAAGATTTATTTTAAAATGTAAAATATTCATATACCATATCCACAGTGATCTAACTATTGACATTAAAATATAGCCTACATAAAATTCTAGGTTGTCAACTGAAAAAACAAATCACTGATTTAATATGAAGTTAAATATAAAGTGCTTTTGAGTCTTTGACAAATTACTATATAGTTAACTTACATGTTACTGAATCACTCTTTTTCATGGTGTTGGCTAATTTTTCTTGATAGCTAAAATATACATAAATTGTTTCAGAAAACTGTATCTACTCAGGGTTTTAAATTACCTTATATTAACAATGACTGTTCAAATTAATATCGCTATGCATTACAAGAGCGTATCTCTATCTTTAAGCATAATGCAGGTGTAGTGGCCTGAGTCTGACTATTTTGACTACACATGTAAATCAGATAGGCTTCCTGTTTGTCAGTTAACAACTCAAGGAAATAAAAAAATCTTCTAAAATGTGGATTAGAAAGTATAAAATGGATTCTTATTGATTTGAGGTTTTTTAGTTAGCTACTGAAATAAAAGTTTGCATTGCACAATGCATATGTTAAGTGTTTTTTGTTTTGTTTTTGATGATTCTCTATGAAAAGTGACCAGTAAAATAAATTGACTTATTTCATGGTCAGATGAATGTCTACAATGTAACAAATGATAAAAATCTAACTAATAATTCCAGAAAGAAACACGGAGACTTAGCCCACTTAGGGGCTGCTGCTGTTGTCTGGAATGTAAGGTTCAATCTTACAATATTTTTTTTTCAATATTGTGAGAGAGTGAATCTTGCAAGTTTCTGACTGTGTTCTTCATCTACCCACGACTTATTTTTCAATCCAAAGAACTCCTGGTGACTACCAACAGTGGAAATGGTCCAGAATGTTTCCCAAAGAGTTAACTTTTTAATTTCCTCCACATTTAGCACTATTGTACCTGATAATATTGAACTTCTCCTGAGTTCTGTATTCCAAGAAAATAACCAAGATTAAGAAATTATCCCATCTTAGACTGAGACTAAATTGAGTTACTTAATGGTTATTTATTAGATACCTACATCATTTTTAAGCTAGAATATTAACACATTAATTACTAAGCATAAATTTAAGTATATATACATTTTGTCTCATTTTTATATGCTACGGAGAGTCTATACTTATTAGCTTCAGTTCTGCTTTTGAGAAGTTGTTCAGTTTTGCACGTTGAGACGTTGTACTGTAAGGGATGTTTATGGCTATAAAAAGTTGTGAGATATTATTCATTAGCTTTGCTAGTCTGATGCAGAAGGCTGGTGTGTGTGACAGACAGTTCGCATTTATTCACCTTCCAGTTTTCTCTGTGGAATAGAAGTTACTGTGGTTAAAACATCCATGCATGTGAATGAGACCTCCACTGGTAGTAATGGAGGCAGAAATGTATACCTTTGTGTGCAAGAAATGCAGGATGAGTTTTTGTTAAGGGAAAAAAGGTAATTTTGTCCTACAATGAAATGACTTGTTATTCCAGAAAGAGAAAACAGTGACATGTAGGACAATACCTGGATGGGTACAGAAAGTTAACGAGGAGTCTCAGACGGGGAATTTTGGTTGCCATTGACAAAACGAGCTAAGGTTTGGTGGATTTATTTGTAAGATTTTCAAAAAGAGATTGAGTATCAAATTGTATACTGATGCAAAAGTAGAATTTGTTTTTTTCTCTGTTATAATGAAATGTTCTTAGAGGCTATAAAAGTTTACCTTCTGTGTAATCTACCTGCAAAGATTCTGTTCTACCAGAGTAATCTTTTGTGATTTATAAGAGATTATGCCCCAGCTTATTTCTAAAAACAAAGGTTTCTCACTTATGAAAGAGCTAAGCGTCTTTACCCTCTATGTTTGCTTTTAAAATATTTGGTTGTCACTTTTGTTAAATAGGTAGCCATTTATCATTTCTTAGTAACCTATGATCCTTTCTTATTCAGGTCTTCAGAGCTGACAACTTTTGATGTTTTGCTTCCTCAAACCAAAAAAAATTTTTTTTGAGCAAAACTGTCTCCGAGATTTCCCAGATGGTCCCTGGTAAACCACAACAGATTTGTTCTTTCACCTTGTAAAAAGAGAGGTGTTAGAAATAATCAGTTTATTTAATAGGTTACTCTTTCACATGGGAAGCATCTAAGAGATGCTTAGACTTCCTGTGTTGTCCAGTGACTCATCTTGGACAACAGGGGGGACAGAAGATGAGCTGTATGAGAGCTCTGTGCTCTCAGAAAAGAAGGATGGTTAAGAAATCCCCCATCCCTTTTTTTTTTCAGTAAAATGGCTAATCACAAGGGACCACTTTGTCCCTAGATAGTCTGATGCAAGACCCATCTCCCTCCTCCCTCATAACCCCCTTGTTTTATAAAACACCAAGTTTTCTCCCTCTTCTTTGAGATGCTCCATTCTCTATTGCAGCAGCTAAATTGAAACAATCTCGTTAATTACCTCCTGCATAATCATCTTGGACTTGCCCTAATATCATTCCGAATGTTTAATTTTGGTGAGATAGTTTATGGTTTCCATACATAATTTTATAAGTACCTATATTGGCAAATCAGCCTGACAATTAATGCTCAATGCACCTTGCAATATTATAATTTCTTTTTAGGTTACATACTACTTAAATGTGCAGAAAAGAAAACTTCAATAAAAAGTTGTCAAATACAAAAAGAGGCTGGTATTAAGACAGTGTAGGGGCAGAGAGTAATTGGAAGGAGCTTTAGAAAAATAAAAGTTTTAGGAAAGCTAAAGAAAACAAACATTGCTTTTTCCAGCTTGAGAATTATCACAAGAAAGTGAGGGTGCTTTGGTGAATCTCTCTCCCTGAAATCTTAGTGATTATCAGACAGGTTTTTACCATCCTTTGTTAAGGATGTGGCAGCAATTTTGGAGCATATTTTCTAACTCATCTACAGAGCTTACTTCAAAATCTGCTGGGAAATAACAGCCTGGAGTCTGAATGTCAAAGGGGATGACAAGCAGATCTAGAATCTGAAAAAGAACATCCAGCTGTGTCACATCTACTTTGTGTATTTAGCACTTGTTCCAAGTCTCTGTCCAATTAATTTTAAGAGTAACTTGGGCTGGGAGAGAAGCTCCGTGGAGGTCAGCAGTCAAATCCTTCTCTCCCCCTCTCAAAATTGGGACCTTCCTTGTTCCTGAAGCATAAAGTTTCCTTGTAGCTACCAAAGACATGCACTATATCTCCATCAACTGACACTTGGATTAGGATTTAAAAATATTTACTTTGCCTCTTTGCACCCATACTAAAAAGGATTATTGCTCCTAAAGCATTTCTTTGTTTATACCATTTTCCAATGGTTGCTGGGGAACTATGAAAATTTTTAACTAGTAGGTTATCCTAATTATTTCATGTGATATATAAGTAAATTTACAATCTTGCTCAAATTTAGCTTTCTATATATACCTTTTTAAAAAAAATCTTACAACGCTTCCATGCGGAGCCTCTGTTCCAAACAACCTGGTTTATGCATGAAACTTGTTCAAGTCTTACCCATGATTGATTCAAAGGCAAACTTAGTTTGTTTATAAGGGTAAACATTTATGTTTTCATCCAAAACAGAGATGTAGACATAAATTGGGCTGTTCTGAAAAAATTTCCAGGTTTGGTTCTCTACTCAGTGCTATTTTATTATGTAGCAGCAACAACATGTAATCTTATAGTTGGTGTTTTACATCAATAAATCCAAGGGTAATTTCTATGAATCTTTTCCCAGTAAGAAGTAGCAGCCTCATATCTTTTCAATTATTGATATTTCTCTTCATTTTCTTAGAAAACAGTTTTTTTTTTTTTTTTTTTTTTTAGTTATACTATGTTTGTCTTACTCCTTTCTACAGTTTGTTTTGGAAAAATCATATATTAATATGTTATATTTTGTATAAGAAATGGGATAGGGAAATGGGTACTTATATTTGGTTATATTTATAAAACTGTTATAAGGATAAATCAAAAACTAATAAAAACTGTTACCTATAAGTAAAGGTAGATAGCAGATGAGAGGATGAGGAGGGAAACAATACTGCTAAATATATCTTTTATTGTTTTAACTTTGAAAAATTTAAATGAATCACATATTGAAAAATTAAATTAAATAATAAAGGAAAGAAAATCAGTACATAAGAATAGAAAACAAACCTACAAATGACTGCTGAAGCTGGTGAAATAAACATTCTTAGAAAAGAACAATTTTAAATAAGATGGGAACACTAAGGCTGTCTATCCACAATAATATGTATGGACAAATGGAACTACAAAAAAAAAATCTTAAATGTGATTTTAAACTTAGACTTTGATCTTTAGTCTATTTATTGATAATAATAGTTTAAGATTATTTTGAAACAATATTATAGGTCTCATTGAGGATAAGGCAATTCAATAATGATGTTCAGATTGTTAGTGATCTAGTTTTTGTGTAGGAAAAATATACTGATATAGAAATCAAAGATGTTAATTAAAAATAGTGCTAAACTTGAGTTGAAAATATTTGTATGAACTCATGATTTCTTTTAATTTCCCAAAATATGCACATCTTAACTCTGTCCTCTGCAAAAGTCTGGAAGCAACGCTAATAGAAAAATAATGAACACCCTCACGGGCAGAAAGTGGTTTCTAAATACCATTCCCCGCTAAAACGAACCAGTGTTGTTCCCAAATGTGGCATAGGACAGGGGTCCCCAACCCCCGTTAGGAACTGGGCCTCACAGCAGGAGGTGAGCAATGGATGGGAAGGCAATGCTTCATCTGCACTCCCCATCGCTCCCCACCACTCCCCACCGCTCCCCATCTCTCCCCATCACTCCCCATCGCTCCCCACCACTCCCCACCGCTCCCCATCTCTCCCCATCACTCCCCATCACTCCCCATCGCTCCCCTCCGCTCCCCACTGCTCCCAATTACTCCCCATCGCTCCCCTCCGCTCACATTACTGATGAACCATCCCCACACATGAGTCTGTGGAAAAATTGTCTTCCATGAAACCGGTCCCTGGTGCCAAAAATATTGGGGACCGCTGGCATAGGAAATACACAATATGACACAGAGACATATTGTGACAGAAAGTTAAGCAGTCGTCCCAGATGGAGTGATGGTACCTAAGGACACAGAAGCCAACTTGATGACACTCTCATTGGCTGAAATTGTAAGAACTAAGTACAGGCATACCTCGAAGATACCGTGGGTTCTAGACCACCAAGATAAAATGAATATCACAATAAAGGGAGTCACACAAATTTTTGGTTTCCCAGTGCGTATAAAAGTTATGTTTATGCTATAGTGTAGTCTATTAAATGTGCAACAGCATTATGTCTAAAATAAATGTACATACCTTAATTTAAAAGTACTTTATTGGTAAAAAATGCCTGTGTAATGACAATAGTAACATCAAAGATTACTGATCACAGATCACCATAACTAATGTAAAGACATAACTAATGTAAAGAGTGAAGTTTGAAATATCATGAAAATCACCAAAATGTGACACGAAGACATGAACTGTTAGAAAAGTGCAGCAGCAGTAACACCATTTGGGGCATCAGTGGAAATAGTAAGCGCATGAAGCCTTCCTCTGAAAATTAGACTGATGAAGTCAATCATTAAGCCCTTTTTGTATAGACTGTATTTTATGATATCCAAATAGATATATATTTATTTGATAAAGTTCTTCACGGAAGAATTCTACCCATTACATGTGACAGGAATGGTGAGATTAGGAAATGGTCACTTGGCAAAATTTAATAAAAACTGAGTCATATAAAGCTCCTCCCAGCAATTACGTGAAAAGTTGGTAGCCAGCTTTATAGGAAAGAGATAAACCTGTCCCCAGTTGAACACACAAAACAATCTGAACAACACTGAAAATGGAAAGCTGATTGTATTCTGATGTGATGTAAAGCGAAGCACATCACACCACCTATAAAAGATTCTTGTCAAAATGTTGAACCTTATCAATCCTCAGAAACTAACGGTCACTTATGAGTAAAACAGCAGAACCAGTTGAATGATCCGAATGAATCATTCTGACAAATCCAGAATGTGAGGTATTTTATAAGACAATCCACTTTATGCAAAACACCAGTGGCGTGACCAAAAAGAAATAGTTGTAGCTGTGGTGGGTGCAGTGTGTCAAATAAATGAGATTGAAGAAATATAATAAAAAGGCAAGGTCTGGACTTTGGAACCTGAATCAAATAAATACATTCTAAAGAAGACTTTGGTAGCTGTGAAATTTTATTATTACTTGGTAGTCAATACATTAAAGAATTAACACTAATTATATTAAGAATGATACTTTTATTATGGCTTATTGCATGAGGTATGGTATTTGTATTAGATGTGATACTGGAATATTTTTAAAAGGCATATAATGAAGTATGTAAATGGCACTCAATGTTTCAGAAGAGAAAAATTTTTAAATAATAAAAAAAATGAGACAAAGCAAATTTAGCAAAATCTTGAAAATGGTTGTATCTGGGTGATGAGTGTATGTAAATTCATTATTCTGTTGCCTCCACTTTTTGTAATCTTGAATATTTTCATAATATTTTCAAGTCAGTAATCCTGGTTAGATGAGCTATTCCACAAATATGTCGGTCATACGTTCAAGGATCTAACATTCAGTGTAACGAGCCACATGTATTAATCCATCCTGAGAGCTTACATGACTTGTGATGTTATAATGGCTGTTAACACATTGACACTTTCACTTGAGTGCCTCCAAAACATCTCACAATCAATATGATAAAAACGAAACCAAGAATTCTTCATTAACCTCAGCTACTGTCATTTTCTGCATTTCCCGGTGTTAGGAATTGTACCATGATTGATCAGCTGCCCAAGCCAGAAACCCAAAAGTTGACATCATCCCCTTCCTCTCTTCCACTTCTTGTGTCCAGTCGGTCACCAAATTCTGCTTTTTTTGCCCATAAATATATTTTAAATAAACATGTTTCTTAGACTTTTCTCTCATCTTCCCGCATCCACTCTTGATCAACTGTAAACTCTTTATTATGAGCAGTCAGAATACTCTTTTAAAATGTAAATCTGAAAAATTTCCCTTTTCTCTTAGAACAAGCACAAAAAAATATTCATGTACCCCGCAAGGGGTGTTGGATATACCCCTCCAATCTTTCTGTCCAACCTATGTTGAAGTGCTCTCAGCCATAGTAAATTTTTTAGTTCCTTAAATGTGCCATGGTTCTTGCCACATGACTTTTGCACATTCTTCTCCTTTGTCTAAAAATGCCTCACAACCTTTCTCTTCCAATGGATGCTTCAGATCTCAGACTCTTTTTTCTCTTTTTAAGACTTGCTAGATTAGATATCTCCATTATATATTCTCATAAAATCAGGTTTCTCTCCTTCTTAGCATTTACCACTTTCATACTTTTATTTTTACTTGTACAATTCCTTAAATTCTCTTTACCTACATTTCAACCTCTAGAAGTTCATGGACTATAATTGTTTTCTGCTCATTCTTGTATCAGTTATGCCCACACCTGGTACAAGGTACCAACTCACTGATTATTCCTTAAATATATGAATAGACTCATAAAAGAATGAGTCTGAGAATGATATAATAAACACATATTCTCTGGTCTCTTAGACCAACTGTTGTATTTTTATTTTAATAGTACTTTAGATGCATTGAGATTCAGGCTATTCCTGGGCAAAGTTGTGTAGAAAGCACACTTTCTTTTTACATCTTCAGCCTTCATTTTCAGTCGTTTATCCCAGCTCCCAGCCTACCATCATTTCCCAACTTTGTGGTCCAGTGAGAGCAGCTCTTCCTGTTGTCTCTCCAGTAGAAAATACCTCTCAGGAAAGAATCTAGAATTCATTCATGTCAACACGTAACCACTGAAAGTTTCTCTCACATTCAGCAGATATTCATTTTTTTTAACTTCTGGTCAAAAACTGGTATAAGGCATGTACAAGGCATTGTGCTTACAAAGAAGAATAAGAACGATCTCTGTCCCGGAGAAGTTGTAATTTGTTACTACTTTTAGAGATTTTTTCATTCGTAGGGAACAATGTCATAAAGGAAGGGAAACATCATTTGTTATATGGGTAATGGTAGACTTTCATATAAGAGTCAAGTTAGTTGGGAGTTAGTTTGGTGATATCAAAGAAAAATGCCTCTTAGCCATGAACTTGTGTGAAAAGCTAGTCATCAATCCTTGATGTGTAAAAAGGAAATCAGGCTTGTGACCCAGAAAATGGCAGATGGAAAGCAAATCAGCAAATGGAGACTCTCTGCTTTGATGACCACTAGTTCTCACAACATACTGAGCCTGAGTTATGGCTTCATCCAACCTCCTCCTCAGGCCTCCAGGTGGATGTGGCTCAATCTGAACCCAAAGGCGTTTGTCTCACTCCAATATCTCAGTTCCTAACAACTCTTTTTGTTTGTGTTTAAACTTGATATGAATGGACTCATTCAGTCTCTACTCTTTTGTGGCTGGCTTTTCTCCACTCAACATTATTTTTGTGAGATTAATCCATCTTGTTGCACACAGTTGGCATTGACTTATTCTCACACTGTAGACTATTCCAATGTGTAGAAATAAAGGGTATTCAAAAATATATACCCACAGTCCTCCAAAAGCTATGTGTAAGAATACCCATTGCAGCACTATAGACTCAAACTGAAATCATTCCCAAAGCCAATCCATAGCAGAACAGATAAATATATTCTGGATACTAGTTTGAATGTTTTTTAAGCAAATTTAATATAGCACAAACTACAGAGTAGATGTTATTCTAGGAGGTTTTTCAAAAAGAAACTAAGTTAGAAAAAACTCATATTTATACAAGAGTTTCATATCGTATTATTTGTTGTGGTAATGCAATGTTTATTATTATTTTTGTAAGGAGATGTTGCTGCTCGGAAGGCCTTGATAGGACTGTACCTTGCTCAAATACTATTCCATAAGGGGAGTTATGCTTCTTGGTTTTGTCTACTCACTATGGACACCGGTACCCTGGTTGCCAATGTCAGCTGCTGTCCCCTAAGTCTCAGGAATTATCTGTAGCAATCAGCGTGAGGCCATGAGGCCAGGAGATAGATGCTTTGACTTAAGACTATGATGATAGTAAGTGAATGAATGGAGAGGGTGTGTGGATAAGCCCTGTGAAATGTGACGGCACAGAGTTTGTGTTAGTCTTCTGTTCAAACGGGCTTCCACATACGTGGGATTGTGAGTGGGCGTACATGAGTGTCCATATACTCAAAACATTTCAAAACACTCTATGGAATACTTTGGCTACTCATCTTCAACCTCTTTCCCCCAGAAAGTGGATAAACCTTTAGCCAGGCAAATCTAAGAGAGGTGTCTGTAAACTGCCCGTGTGGATTCTCCGCTTTTGTTATGTTCATGAACGGTTTTCTTCTCTGTGCGGCGTAGCACTTAGGTGGGATGCTGCATCAAGATTTCCACGGATCAGGCTCTAACTCCTATTTCTGACTTGCATGACTTTGGCGTTCCTTTCTCCGCCTCAGTCTCCTCATCTGTAAAATCGGAATGACAGTGCCTAATTGTGGAGCAGGATGGGGGATGGGATAACAACTAATGAATGAATTCAAGCAAAACACCTGGGACAGGGCCTCTCCCATTAGAACCACTGTCACATGGGCTTGATTAAGCTCGGAGCTTTTCCAGAAATTTAAGTGATTTCACTGTCTTTGTGCTACGAGTGTTCAAAGGTCCAAATTTAAAATAAAAGCTGTTCTGTTCCACACATGTATAGCTTAACCATTGTCCGTCCATTTTTCACAGACATTAATGAAATTAGGTTTCTTGTCAAATTATTTTACTAAATGGGTCACTTATTTATTACCAGGAGTCTATCTGCATGGTTCTAAAACTGTTGTCTATTATCCTTGTATTATCTGTTCTGCTAAATCATCAGAAGTATGATTGTGTATTCTTTAAATTCTGGATGAAAATTGTCATTTCTCCTTAAATGGAGCTGGCTCCGTGGGTATGGAACCTGCATCGTCACACAGGGGCTGCACTTAGAAGACCCCATGCTTGGTTTAATGCTCTGCATTGCCATCTTGAAATTCTTAATAATTTTTAAAGAAAATGCCTCGAGTTTTCATTTTACAAGAGAACCTGCAAATTATGGAGTCAGTCCTGACATCAGATAGAAAAGAAAAAGGTCTTTGTGGCAGGCAGGTGTCTCAGAAGGCAGGCTCTGCAGTGGAGTTTAGGACCTAGGATGCTTGTATTTATTTCAGAATAAATAAATACATGCTGTGTGGAATAGTCCTTACTGAATTCTCAAGCACAAAAGAGAAAAAGCAGTTATGAAAATGTTTCTGCCGTAAAACTAAAATCTTTATAGTAACTAAGAAAAATTGTTACCTGTCTAATAGTAGGCTACTAGTTCCTCTCCATAAGGAAGTCGGTAAAAATATGCTTTCCTGTGGAGGAACTCTGTGTCACAAACATACTAACAAGGAGATTAGGTGCTTTGCAAACTTCTTTAGTGAAGAGACGGCTCAATTTTTTTTTAATGGGCATTTCTGTTTCTTAGCAACCAGAAAGTTCTGCATTAATCTATATCTGCCTTCTTATGGGAACAGATCAACTCAGGTGCTATCTATGGCAGTTGAGCTCTGGAAAATAAGGAAAGAGACAAACTGAAAGAGATGTATCATTTTGTTTTGATCCCTAGTGTTGATTCAAATTCTACGATCCCTGTTCAACTTTCTTGGGTTTGCAAATTACAAAGTTGAAAACAGATCACATAGGCATTGTATAGTTATTAAATAAGAAAGGCTAGTAAATATTTTAAAAATATTTTCCTATTTTTCTTAATCTGAACTAGTTCCATTATTCATTACAAAACCCACTTCATATCCGGAAAGCGCTCTCTAGAAGTGGGTACTTGGGAAACGTGTCAGGACACGGAATGTGTCATTCTCCACTCCTCCACATCAGTGATACTACAGACATTAGGGAATGAAAACCACACTGACATTATCCCAACTTGCTTTTGTATCTGGGGTGAGAAGTCATGGAATTAGTCTCTCTGGACCATCCATCATTTGCCAAAATTCATTCCTCATAAAGCTTGACAATCCTGTCTTATACCACATCTCAGAATATCTCACCAACAATAGAGCTGCAAATATTCCTGTGAAATTCATTCAGGAATTCAGTTCAAACTTGCACAAATTTCGGCATTACACAATGTCTTTGGGATGCAGTTTGAATGGGCAGTTGACAGGATTTTACCTATGTATTTTAAGGGAATAATGGCATTATCTGATTGATAATTTTAATAGTACTAGAATATTTCTTTCTGAATTTAAATTAGACTTATCTCCAGTTTAGGCTATTTGCTTTTTTCCTATCATTCTATCATCCTGCTTCATTTCTAATTTAGAAACAACTTTTTAATTAGTAGATTAAAAACATCAAACATCCCTAGTAGGCAAATGTGTCTAAACATAGGTCTGTAAGAATAGTGTCTGGAGGATAACACTTGAGTAAATTTACATCTGAGTAAATTTGTTTTGAGATTATTTTCTTTTATTGTGGTGTCATACAAATTTATCTTTAAAGTACTATCAATTAAAAATATTTAAAAATTAGTTTAAAAAACAAACACTAAACAACAATTTAATAAACTGAAATACAGTGAAAGAGGGAAACATTTGTATTGTACGCATAATAAGAATTTAGACATAAACAGATGTATATTTTTGTAATTTTATTTATTTATTTATTTTTCATGGTACGCGGGCCTCTCACTGTCGTGGCCTCTCCCATTGCGGAGCACAGGCTCCGGATGCGCAGGCTCAGCGGCCATGGCTCACGGGCCCAGCCGCTCCGCGGCACGTGGGATCCTCCCGGACCGGGGCACGAACCCGTGTCCCCTGCATCGGCAGGCGGATTCTCAACCACTGCGCCACCAGGGAAGCCCAATTTTTGTAATTTTAAACTAACGTTTGACCAATACATTAAATTCATCTTTCCAGAATATATAAGGGTTTTTAAGATGCTCCTACAGGGGAGGAAAATTTTCCTTTCTTATCATCTAGGTTCTTTGGCTGGTCTAAAAATTAAATTAACATAAGACAGTTTAACAGGAGAAAAATAAATTTTATGGGAACTCATAGAAATATGACACAACGGAGTGACCAAAGCAGACAGTTTTATATGTTTTAGATGAAACAATACATTTATGAGGAATTGACAATGCAAAGAAGTTTGGGTGTGGTGGGGTAGTAAGTTGGTGAAGAAGTAACAGGTTTGTTTATACAGCCTTCTCAGCCCTAAATCCTCTATCTCAGGTGAGAAGGTCGCCTTCCACCATCTGGCACTGGGAGGGTACCTTTCACATGGGAGATTGATATCCTGTTGCCAGGGGGACAAAGGCAGGTCAGAGTGTTCTTCTGGAACCTGCTGCTTCTTAAGTAACTGTAATTCAAAATAATCCAAATGCTAATGTGGCATCTTTGGGGGAGGCCTGCCCTGAACCGCATC
The DNA here is from genome assembly GCF_026419965.1 of Kogia breviceps. Lineage (NCBI taxonomy): Eukaryota > Metazoa > Chordata > Mammalia > Artiodactyla > Physeteridae > Kogia > Kogia breviceps. The sequence goes on along the minus strand of NC_081324.1, from coordinate 5,258,199 downwards.
ACTCTGTAACCAGTGGTTTTGTGAGAAATAAATTACGATAGGATCCTGCTGATCTACGTGAAAACGTAGGACAGTATTTAGGGCACTCACTGCCTTTTCAATCTATTTTACTAACCAGCTATTATGGTCAATGATGTAATTTAATTCAATTAAATATCATTTATTCTTTACCTACTATGTGAAACAATCTATGTGTCATGTGTCATATGCAATGCACCCAGATAAATTAGACAAGATCCCCATAATTATTAAAATTATGATGTAATTGAAGCTAATTTTTAAAACCTACCATCTGCCATTCATTCATTCATTCATCCCATATAATGTTGACTGAGCACCATATAAAAAGTATCCTTGCTGGGAATGCAAGAATTAAGAAGCCACGAGGGATTTACAATACAAGGGATGTGATGCATATGCAGATAGAAATGTTTTACAAGAGGTATAAACAAGTGCCTTAGGAACCTAGAGGAGGAGAGATAGAGCAGTATATTAAAAAGTAGTTTGTGTTATTTTGCAAGACAAGCTATTCTCAGGGATTCATAATTGCAGTCACAGTGGCCTCCTGTGGCCGTAAGATATATATATATATATAGATAGATATAAATATATCTATATTTTTTGTGGTACGCGGGCCTCTCACTGCTGTGGCCTCTCCCGCTGCGGAGCACAGGCTCCGGACGCGCAGGCTCAGCGGCCACGGCTCACTGGCCCAGCCGCTCCGCGGCACGTGGGATCCTCCCGGACCGGGGCACGAACCCGCGTCCCCTGCATCGGCAGGCGGACTCTCAACCACTGCGCCACCAGGGAAGCCCCGTAAGATATTTTTACAAAGTAATATCCTTTAGTTATTCTCAAATAAAATTTTACCATTTATTCATATACATTTTCACACGTACTCTAGGATATAGGACGTGACAGAGCAAATAGCCTAGAAACCCCCTCTTCTTTATCTCTCCCAGGAACCTAGAATCTGCTCTCAAAGATTTCAGAAATCCAACTGAGGAGAGTAACAAATACTAACCAAGTGGTGGTTCATTCTTAGATGAGCCAATTCTTTCTTGACCATATTTACCAAAGGTATTTTTTTCTCTGTTTCTGCCATGGCTTAGGTTTGTTAATTTTGTGCTTTTTTTGAGGGCATGAGTTGTCTCTTAGTCATCTGTGAATCACCATATTTTCCTGAACAGCGTTCCTACCTGGAAAATTGTTGAATGAGTAAAAGTACACCTGAACTCAAGCGGCATTCATCCTGATCTCAAAGTAAAACCAGCACCAACACCCTTGGTGTGGCTTATTCACACTACCGGGGGGGAAGGGAGGGGAGAAGGCATCGTTAGGGAGTTTGGGATTGACATGTCCACGCTGCTGTATTTAAAATGGTTAGGGCTTCCCTGGTGGCGCAGTGGTTGAGAATCCGCCTGCCGATGCAGGAGACACGGGTTCGTGCCCTGGTCCGGGAAGATCCCACATGCCGCGGAGCAACTAAGCCCGTGAGCCATGGCCGCTGGGCCTGCGTGTCCGGAGCCTGTGCTCCGCAACGGGAGAGGCCACAACAGTGAGAGGCCCGCATACCACAAAACAAAAAAAACAAAAAACAAAAACAAATAAAATGGTTAACCACCAAAGACCTACCGTATAGAACAGGGAAATCCGCTCAGTATTATGTAATAACCTAAATGGGAAAAGAATTTGAAAAAGAATAGATTCAAGTATATGTATAACTGAATCACTTTGCTGTACACCTGAAACTATCACAACATTATTAATCAACTCTACTCCAATATAAAATGAAAAGTTTAAATTAATGAATTAATTAATTAAAAAAAAAACCCCAGTGTCCCTAACTTTGATGAACAAATATTTATATAACAATTTACTGAGCATCTAAAGTGTTCTAATTGAATTACTGGTTACAAAACGGAGGAAAACAGGGAAAAAAGGCCTCATTTTAAATTTTCTTTCATTCTGGACAAGATGGGATGGAAGGTACAGCTGATAAGGAAGTGGATGGACATCGGAGGGTGAGGGCTAGGGAGGGTCACTTCCTACACGTTTCAAAGTAAAGTTGCAAATACATATGTTAGCATGTTATAATTTTCCTGCCATTATTGTTTTTCATCTTATTTCCTTAGGCCAACTGATTTTATAATAATATTTTATAAAAGAATACATGGCAGACATTTTCAGGAAAATTATCAACCTTAATTATTTTAAAACCAGCAAACAAGTAAGGAGTTTAGAGAGGGCAAAGAAACAAAATCATTCAAAGCTCCAGAGACTCAAATATTCATCTTTCAAAAGTCTAACTTGGTTTGATGGAAAGTCCCTATTTAAACATAATCTCCTAGGTTATCATTTGCAAGAAACAACATCTCAAACCATACTCAGTCCTGTCATATCAGAAAATAAAGTCAGTAATCATTTGTATTTATCTTCATGAATATCCATGGGAAAATAGAAGAAAGCAAATGAGAAAATATAAGTGTTTCTAAAAACGATTACAATATCATTATACCTGCAAATCATTTAAATTAGGAATATAGAGGAAAAAAACATAGCTTTATCTTGAATCAAATAAGCTTTTTTTTTAAAGTTAGATGCCACTGTTTAAAAAGAAAATCACCCTTTTTTCCATTTTAGAAGTTTCCAAATAAACGGCTCATATCAGAAATAACCAGTGATATTTAATATATTAATATTTATAATTTACATTTTCCAAACTCAAATATGTTTATTTTTCTTTGGCAAGACAGAGCATTATTTAAAGAATATATTCCCCAAAGTATTCAAATCATAGGTGAATAGGTTTTGAAGAAAGATCTCACATTCTGTTATTTTCACATAAGCAGGCATTTTTATCCCCCTGATTCAGTAACGTATACAACACAGCAGAACTGATCGTTTAACAAGTCAACATAGTAAGGTAATGTAATGTGGCCAAAAAAAATGAGAAACACATTTAATTATTATGTGCCAGATAGGTGGGCAAATGCAGATTCTTTGGGTAGCTCATCTTCTCACTCCTTTCAAAAGTAATAGAGGGCTTCCCTGGTGGCGCAGTGGTTGAGAATCCGCCTGCGGATACAGGGGACACGGGTTCGTGCCTCGGTTCGGGAAGATCCCACGTGCCGCGGAGTGGCTGGGCCCGTGAGCCATGGCCGCTGGGCCTGTGCGTCCGGAGCCTGTGCTCCGCAACGGGAGAGGCCACAACAGTGAGAGGCCCGCGTACCACAAAAAAAAAAAAAAAAAAGTAATAGAAAATACAGACCCCTGGTTTCATACTTAGGTTGAGAAACTTGTGTACAGTTAAAAAAAAAAAAAGTTTAGAAGAAATTCCATTGCAAAATAGGATCATGAAAAAACCATTGGTTTTTCATATGTAAAATGGAAATTATTTCTACCTGACATGGTTAAGGAGCAAAGTTACACTTGTAAACTCCTGGCATGAAAGATTCACTTGAAATTTTACTCTCATCACTCTTACTGTGACAATAAAATTGGCCTTGAATTTTCACCTTTAAGATTTCGGTTTCAGTTATGCAGAAGAACAATATATATGAAAATGTATCTTAAGTATTTACCCCATTTAAGGGAACAAAACATGATCATTATCAATGCTTAATATAAACAAAACTGCAATTAAGCCCAATTGCAATGAGAAAACAACTGAAGCAGCAAAAAGTTACAGAGTGGGGGGACAGAAAACATTTTTTATTTTTTATTATTATTTTTTTAATAAATAGGTTTTTTCTTTTTTTATATACAGCAGATTCTTATTACTCATCAATTTTATACACATCAGTGTATATGTGTTAATCCCAATCGCCCAGTTCATCACACCACCCCCCCACCCCCACCCCCGTCACTTTCCCTCCCTTGGTGTCCATACGTCTGTTCTCTACATCTGTGTCTCAATTTCTGCCCTGCAAACTGGTCCATCTGTACCATTTTTCTAGGTTGCACATATATGCGTTAATATACGATATTTGTTTTTCTCTTTCTGACTTGCTTCACTCTGTATGACACTCTCTAGATCCATCCACGTCCCAACAAATGACCTAATTCCGTTCCTTTTTATGGCTGAGTAATATTCCATTGTATATATGTACCACATCTTCTTTATCCATTCATCTGTCGATGGGCATTTAGGTGGCTTCCATGTCCTGGCTATTGTAAACAGTGCTGCAATGAACATTGGGGTGCATGTGTCTTTTTGAATTACAGGTTTTCTCTGGGTATATGCCCAGTAGTGGGATTGCTGGATCATATGGTAATTTTATTTTTAGTTTTTAAGGAACCTCCATACTGTTCTCCATAGTGGCTGTATCACTTTACATTCCCATCAATAGTGCAATAGGGTTCCCTTTTCTCCACACCCTTTTTTTTGTCTTTTGTCTCCCTAGGTAGGTTTATCCCTAGGTATTTTATTCTTTTTGTTGCAATGGTAAATGGGAATGTTTCCTTAATTTCTCTTTCAGATTTTTCATCATTACTGTATAGGAATGCAAGAGATTTCTGTGCATTAATTTTGCATCCTGCAACTTTACCGAACTCATTGATTAGCTCTAGGAGTTTTCCTATGGCATCTTTAGGATTCTGTATGTATAGTATCATGTCATCTGCAAACAGTAACAGTTTTACTTCTTCTTTTCCAATTTGTATTCCTTTTATTTCTTTTTCTTCTCTGATTGCCATGGCTACGACTTCCAAAACTATGTTGAATAAGAGCGGTGAGAGTGGACATCCTTGTCTTGATCCTGATCTTAGAAGAAATGCTTTCAGCTTTTCACCATTGGGAATGAAGTTTGCTGTGGGTTTTTTGTATATGGCCTTTATTATGTTGAGGTAGGTTCCCTCTATGCCCACTTTCTGGAGAGTTTTTATCATAAATCGGTGTTGAATTTTGTCAAAAGCTTTTTCTGCATCTATTGAGATGATCATATGGTTTTTCTCCTTCAATTTGTTAATATGGTGTATCACATTGATTGATTTTCGTATATTGAAGAATCCTTGCATGCCTGGGATAATTCCCACTTGATCATGATATATGATCTTTTTAATGTGTTGTTGGATTCTGTTTGCTAGTATTTTGTTGAGGATTTTTGCATTTATATTCATCAGCGATATTGGTCTGTAATTTTCTTTTTTTTTTTAGTATCTTTGTCTGGTTTTGGTATCAGGGTGATGGTGGCCTGATAGAATGAGTTTGGGAGTTTTCTTTCCTCTGCAATTTTTTGGAAAAGTTTGAGTAGGATAGTTGTTAGCTCTTCTCTAAATGTTTGATAGAATTCACCTGTAAAGCGATCTGGTCCTGGACTTTTGTTTGTTGGAAGATTGTTAATCACAGTTTCAATTTCATTACTTGTGATTGGTCTGTTCAAATTTTCTATTTCTTCCTGGTTCAGTCTTGGAAGGTTATAGCTTTCTAAGAATCTGTCCATTTCTTCCACGTTGTCCATTTTATTGGCATAGAGTTGCTTGTAGTAGTCTCTTAGGATGCTTTGTATTTCTGTGGTGTCTGTTGTAACTTCTCCCTTTTCATTTCTAATTTTATTGATTTGAGTCCTCTCCCTCTTTTTCTTGATGAGTCTGGGTAATGGTTTATCAATTTTGTTTATCTTCTCAAAGAACCAGCTTTTAGTTGTATTGATCTTTGTTATTGTTTTCTTTGTTTCTATTTCATTTATTTCTGCTATGATCTTTATGATTTCTTTCCTTCTGCTAACTTTGGGTTTTGTTTTTTCTTCTTTCTCTAGTTCCTTTAAGTATAAGGTTAGATTATTTATTTGTGATTTTTCTTGTTTCTTGAGGTAGGCTTGTATAGCTATAAACTTCCCTCTTAGAACTGCTTTTGCTGCATCCCATAGGTTTTGGATTGTCGTGTTTTCATTGTCATTTGTCTCTAGGTATTTTTTGATTTCCTCTTTGATTTCTTCAGTGATCTCTTAGTTATTTAGTAATGTAGTGTTTAGCCTCCACGTGTTTGTGTTTTTTACATTTTTTCCCCTGTAATTCATTTCTATTCTTATAGCGTTGTGGTCAGAAAAGATGCTTGATATGATTTCAGTTTTCTTAAATTTACTGAGGCTTGCTTTGTGACCCAAGATGTGATCTATCCTGGAGAATGTTCCATGCACACTTGAGAAGAAAGTGTAATCTGCTGTTTTTAGATGTAATGTCCTATAAATATCAATTAAATCTATCTGGTCTACTCTGTCATTTAAAGCTTCTGTTTCCTTATTTATTTTCATTTTGAATTATCTGTCTATTGGTGTAAGTGAGGTGTTAAAGTCCCCCACTATTATTGTGTTGCTGTCGATTTCCTCTTTTACAGTTGTTAGCAGTTGCCTTATGTATTGACGTGCTCCTGCATTGGGTGCATATATATTTATAATTGTTATATCTTCTTCTTGGATTGATCCCTTGATCATTATGTAGCGTCCTTCCTTGTGTCTTGTAACATTCTTTATTTTAATGTCTATTTTATCTGATATGAGTATTGCTATTCCAGCTTTCCTTTGATTTCCATTTACATGGAATATCTTTTTCCATCCCCTCATTTTCAGTCTGTATGTGTCCCTAGGTTTGAAGTGGGTCTCTTGTAGACAGCATATATATGGGTCTTGTTTTTGTATCCATTCAGCAAGCCTGTGTCTTTTGATTGGAGCATTTAATCCATTCACATTTAAGGTAATTATCGATATGTATGTTCCTATGACCATTTTCTTAATTGCTTTGGGTTTGTTTTTGTAGGCCCTTTTCTACTCTTGTGTCTCCCACTTATGGAAGTTCCTTTAGCATTTGTTGTAGAGCTGGTTTGGTGGTGCTGAATTCTCTTAGCTTTTGCTTGTCTGTAAAGCTTTTGATTTCTCCATCAAATCAGAATGAGATCTTTGCCGGGTAGAGTAATCTTGGTTGTAGGTTCTCTCATCACTTTAAATATATCATGCCATTCCCTTCTGGCTTGTAGAGTTTCTGCTGAGAAGTCAGCTGTTAACCTTATGGGAGTTCCCTTGTATGTTATTTGTCATTTTTCCCTTGCTGCTTTCAATAATTTTTCTTTGTTTTAATTTTTGCCAATTTGATTACTATGTGTCTCGGTGTGTTTCTCCTTGGGTTTATCCTCTATGCAACTCACTGCGCTTCCTGGACTTGGGTGGCTATTTCCTTTCCCATGTTAGGGAAGTTTTCGACTATAATCTATTCAAATATTTTCTCAGGTCCTTTCTCTCTCTCTTCCTCTTCTAGGACCCCTATAATGTGAATGTTGCTGTGTTTAATGTTGTCCCATAGGTCTCTTAGGCTGTCTTCATTTCTTTTCATTCTTTTTTCTTTATTCTGTTCTGCAGCAGTGAATTCCACCATTCTGTCTTCCAGGTCACTTATCCGTTCTTCTGCCTCAGTTATTCTGCTATTGATTCCTTCTAGTGTAGTTTTCATTTCAGTTACTATATTGTTCATCTCTGTTTGTTCTTTAATTCTTCTAGGGCTTTGTTAAATATTTCTTGCATCTTGTCAATTTTTGCCTCCATTCTTTTTCCGAGGTCCTGGATTATCTTCACTATCATTACTCTGAATTCTTTTTCTGGAAGGCTGCGTGTCTCCACTTCATTTAGTTGTTTTTCTGGGATTTTATCTTGTCCCTTCATCTGGTACATAGCTCTCTGCCTTTTCATCTTTTCTGTCTTTCTGTGGATGTGGTTTTTGCTCCATAGGCTGCAGGATTGTAATTCTTCTTGCTTCTGCTGTCTGCCCTCTGGTGGATGAGGCTATCTAAGATGCTTGTGCAGGTTTCCTGATGGGAGGGACTTGTGGTGGGTAGAGCTGGGTGTTGCTCTGGTTGGCACAGCTCAGTAAAACTTTAATCTGCTTGATTGTTGATGGGTGGGGCTGGGCTCCCTCCCTGTTGGTTGTTTGTCCTGAGACCACCCAGCACTGGAGCCTACCTGGGCTCTTTGGTGAGGCTAATGGCAGATTCTGGGAGGGCTCACTCCAAAGAGTATGTCTCAGAACTTCTGCTGCCAGTATCCTTGTCCCCATGGTGAGCCACAGCCCCCCACCCCTGCCTCTGCAGCAGACCCTCCAACACTAGCATGTAGGTCTGGTTCAGTCTCCGCTGGGGTCACTGTTCCCTCCCCCTGGGTCCCAATGCACTCACTACATTGCATGTGCCCTCCAAGAGTGGAGTCTCTGTTTCCCCCAGTCCCGTCTAAGTCCTGCAATCAAATCCCACTAGCCTTCAAATACTGATTCTCTAGGAATTCCTCCTCCCATTGCCAGACCCTCAGGTTTGGAAGCCTGACGTGGGGCTCAGAAACTTCACTCCAGTGGGTGGACTTCCGTGGTATGTGTTCTCCAGTCTGTGAGTCCCCCACCCAACTGTTATGTGATTTGATTTTGCTGTGGCAAAATTTGATTGCACCCCTCCTACCATCTCATTGTGGCTTCTCCTTTGTCTTCAGATGTGGGGTATCTTTTCTGCTGAGTTCCAGTGTCTTCCTGTAGATGATTGTCCAGCAGCTAGTTGTGATTCTGGTGTTCTCACAAGAGGGAGTGAGAGCACACATCCTTCTACTCCGCCATCTTGGTTTCAATCCCCAGAAAACTTTTTTTCTCATGAATTTTGTACCGTACTCAGCAAATCTGACAAACAATTGTAAAATATGTCCTATATATGTTTCTATTTTCTTAAGTGCAGAAATCACTTATGATAAGTTTAAACACTTGTACACCTCTCAAAGCCCAGTGCTTATGCCATAGAACAAATAAAAAATGGTCCTCATCTATCTATAGTGTAAGAAATGGTTACCAGTGACTAGTGTCTGAAGAAGAAGTTTGCCAAGAATCAGATTGTTAAGCAGTCAATTTGATGACTGTGAATGAAAAATTCTGAGATTCCGATTCCGTTTTCTGAGCCGTGCCTCAGTCCGACACTGGCAGCTGGTGGTTCTTTCAGGCACCAGGCTGGTGTGAATGGAAAGTGACAGCAGTGTGCTACTTGTCACTTTTGAATGAACAGCTGCCCTGACAGGAAGTCTTTCCTTGTCAACACGATAACTGTGGCTCTGTGAGAGCCCAAGTTACGTGTTCTTTTCCCCAGAGGGAAATTGGCACCTGATACATAGACTTCATTCAATGAAGTCAACATTTATTTATTAAGAATCTACCATTGCCAGCCACCATGGTTCCCCAGTGATTGACAGGGATAGACCAGGACTTTACCCTCAGGGAGCTTTTATTCCCTGAGAGAAATGGGAAAGAAAGATGTCAAACAAAAGTCAAATCATAAATAAGACAATCTCAGATTATGGTATGTGCTATGAGTGAAGCAAACATAAAAGGGGAAATGAGTCAGAACTACTGGAGTGCCTTGAACTAGGTGGTCAGGATAAGGCAGCTGAGATGGGACAGCAGAGATCAAGAGAAGGAACATCCCAGTTGGGGAAAGAGCAGGGAAAGTCCTTTGTTATAGCAAACCTTGGAGGGTTTGCAGAAAACTCAAGTTTCGAGTGAGGCAGGCTCCGGTAGTTGCACCTGATAACATATATAGTATAATATGCAATTATATACAGATACTATATGTAAACAAAAGGAATGCCCTTGAAATAAACTGACCTGCAAAACAGTCTTCAGATTCCAATAAGTTCTAAAGGAATGCTTATTATTAAGAAAACACCTGTAAGTACTTTGGATTACACTTAATTCTTAATAATCACATCTTTTGGTTGTTGTCTTTCATTCCACAATTTCCAGGAGCCGACTTTTTTCTAGGATACATGCTTAAGTTCCCTCAAACCTAAAATTTCATCTCTTACCCCAGCCCCATTTCATTCCAATACTCACAGAAAATAAAAATATATCCCTGCAGATCTGGAGAAGAGTTTCCAAGTACATTCAGTTTATTCCACTTTTATATCCAATTTCATAGGATTAACCCAATTACAGCCCCTATCCTTGCTGATGAATGTGAAGACCTGTTGGACAGTCTTAGTACATTTATGCTTATGACTAAATTTCAAGTGGTCCATGAATCATCTGCTATTTCCCACATGTCTATTTTAGACTTGCCAAGGGAGAAGTAGTTCTGAAATATGTTGTGCTAGCAAGGCTCTTTTCAAATGACATATGCCACCTAATCTCCCATGCCACAACAGGAAATCTAGACACTTTCCCTGTCAAAGCAGCATCCACTTCTATCAATAGAGTTACCAATGCATTATTTAGCAACCGGGTATTCCACTACCCAGAAACAAGCAACATTGTGCACCAGCAACTAAAACTCAGTGGTATTTTGAGAATTTTGAGAGCGAGAGGAGCCTTCTCCCCAGCATGTGATGTCTGATTGATGCTTCCTGGCTAGATCACGACTCCTCTGTGTTCTCTGCTTCGACAGCACACTGTTAGACCAGACTGCTAGAATTTCAAGAGCCTGGGTTTTATTTTGAAGGTTCCGTTTCAAACTCAGCTCATTATTTGTAGACATGGCTATTCAACAAGTAAGATTTAAGGGGTGAAAGTTTTAAGGACAGCATCTCGACATTACCTTGTCATGTATTTATAATAAAGTCAATGTGCAATTTTTTCTTAAGGTAATGTAGCTTTAATTAGAAAAATATTACTTTGAGACCAACTAGTACTTTTCTCATCTTTAGCTTATACTGCTAGTGTGAGAGTGTGTGTGTGTGTATGTGTATGTAACAAAGGATGTCTTCAGAGAAATAGAAGGGTGTAGCCCAGCACCCACAGAATGAAGGATGCAGCAGACTGTAAACTCTGACAGATGCCACCAAGGCTTCATATTAATTATACAGAATGAGAGGAACCCAGGTGGACAAAAATGATTGAATAGACTCTATTGACTCCCTACAAGAGACCTGATGTTTCAAAATTACGGAACCAAAACAAAATAATTCGGGGTAATCAGACATTTGCATATACTTTCATTGTCATTCCTTTTTTTTTTTTTTTTTTTTCCTAGATTGTCTAGACACTTTAAGTCTGCTAGTCTTACAGCATCTTTGTCCAAGGTCAGCTCCCTCATGGGCTAGGAGAGAAATGGTGGAGCCACCCACATCAGCATGCACATGTACATAATTTAGGATTTTTGATGGAGTTCCCGTACATTTGCTCAGGTTTATGTCCAGTTTTATGTCTCCTGTGAAATTAATAGGACTTACCGCAGTTTGGGGTATGTGAGTGTGATACGAACAATGAAACTGCCCTCATTAGTGCAGGCAGGCAAACCTTGGCCACTTAGCATTTAGAATGGGATCAGGGCAAATGTTGCTTTGGGAGGGCTGTTTCATGCTGATGGCAGTACTACTAAGGTGAGAATCATTGTATCCAAATCTTGATGCAAATATGTGATTTTTATTCTTTAGAGTAGAAACTTAGAAATAGAAACACTGAGTCAACAGTTATAAATATTTTTGTCTCTGGATACACATTTTCCTTTAGAAAATGTTGCATTATTTTTACATTTTATATTAAAGAAGAGTGTTCCTTTGCAATTTTGATCACATCGAGTATTGATCTGAATTCATCTTTGCTTATTTTGGGGGAGTAAATATCTTTCATTTAGTTTAAATCGTGCATTTTTTATTACTAAAGAGTATGAATATTTATCATTTTTATTTGTTTAATAACTTTTTTGGTAAATTGTAAGTTCATGTCCAATCTTTTTACTGGGGTGTTGATAGAAATATGTTTATAAGAGCTTCTTAAGAATGAATCTTTTTTTGATAAAAATATTTTTCCTCATTTGTCATTTGCTTATGATATTTTTGAACCATAGTTTGCTTTAACATTTTTGTGGTCAAATATGCTATACTTTTTTCATATATATATGTATTTATATATATTGGCAGAGGTGAGTTTTATACAAGTACATGTTGAAGTGATGATAGACTTTGCAATAAAATTTGGGAAGCTGTGCAAAAAAAAACCCCCCAGTAAATGCACTGATAAAACATAAGAGCAAGTCATATAAATGTGATAGATATCAGATTGGATGAGATAATGATGGAAAATATCTCTAGAGAAAAGAGGGGAAAAAAGGGTGAAAGTTGCCATAAATCCAAAACAGGGGTGAGACACTGGGTGGAGCCACTTTCGAGGAACAAAAAGGGGTGTTCAGATTCAGGGAAAGAAACTCAGCTAGGTAGAAAGCAAAATTCCTGGGAAGAGTGTATTCAAGAAGGAGGGAGTCATTAAGAGCGTCAGATTATGCAGAGCTGTCATGAAAAAGATTCAGAGAAAGGTACTTGAATTGATCTGCTATTTGTAAAATCCTCAGCTGCCACTCAAATTATCCAGGACTTTCATGATAAGCCCTAGTTAATGGCACAAGCTTCATCTGCATTGCAACAGAGACGGGGGGAGAATCCCGGTTCCTGCAGTTAAGAAGCTGACATTAATCACTCCATTCTCTACCATGCAGAATTTGCCAAAATAAAATATCCTGACATTGGGAAGATTGTAGAAATATGAACACTGGCTATGAAAGTTCAAAACGTGACATTTGTTCAAGAAGTTGTCATAACATTTTATAGATATCTACTTTCAAGAATGCAATTTCAAGGAGCATTCTCCCAGAATAAGGACATTTCCTGTAACAGCGTCAGTTGTAAAGTACAATTTCTATTTGGGGAAACAATGTGGATATCCACCCCCAGGGAAAAGAATCAGCCTGCACTTTCCACGCTCACCTTGCTGACCTTTGCCCTGCCCCACACCATACCTTGCCAATTCCCTCCGGCAAAAGCCCACCAAACCTCCTCTCTAGCCACAAGCCATAGTCTCATATTTTACCTAATTCTAGACATCAGACTTATGAAAAAGAATCGACTGCCATCACAATTCTCTACGTCCGCAACTCCTTACATGCCTTTAAAATCTAGCCTGTGTCTCTGACCGTTTACCCAAACCATGTTTTTCTTAACCATCTAATCGCAAATTCAATGAATTTTATTTTTCCTTATGTAACATTGTCCTCTGCAGCACTTGACCTACAAACGATTTCTTGCTTTGGCTGCTAGAATGATAGTTTCCTCATCCTTCTCCCTAACTGCACTTTCTATCCTTTAATGGATCCCAATGCATTTCCATTTCCTTATATTATCAATCTTCCAGTTTTTTCCAAGGTTGTCTCCCTGTATCTCTCTCTCTCTTTCTCTTCATTCCACCCCCTTCCCGTTGGCAATCTTACATACTACAAAGATGTAACTCTACCATGTTTATATCATGTTTCAAGAAAAAAGCTATAAGAAGAGATGACCAATTTTTTTTTTAAGGAATTGCCTCGAGGGGAATTTGCTTCTCTATATAGTCATTCTAAATCCAGCACCTGGTCTGCTGTGTAGATTTTTCTTACACGTGTTTGTTTCAATTTCCCAGAGATAAGCACAACCCAAGGAAGAAATCTTTTTTGTGGGTTCATGAGATTGCCGATTGCCCAGCAATGCCATGTCCCCCTGCTGGGGACAAAATAATGACCAGGAGGTTATTGTTAGAGCAAAGGGAAAAGGAGTTAAATGATTTTCCAGGGAAACAGCAAGCTGTAGTAGTTGACCGAATCACAGTTCTTTATTTTACAGTGATTTTTATCAAGATAATGAGGACTAGTTATTAGCATCAGAGAATTTTCTTTCTACCGGCTGACAAATCCTCACGATCCAATCTCCTAATTCAGAACTTCCTACCAGTCTCCTGGCAGGTGTTCAGCATTATAATACTTCCTTGCGCTAGATCTGTTCCCATTGCCAAAAACACAGCTTTAGGTTAATTTGGTCACATTTGGAGTTGTGATGCTCTTATAAGAAAAGACATCTGACCTCTTACTGAGATTTAGAAAACTACCTAGTTCTATGAAAACACTGAATGATCAGTTCTAAGATAGGTAACTCGGAGAAACATTAATAAGAATAGCTCACATCACCCATTTTGGGTTGATTTTGTTGGCCCAAAGTTACATACCTTCACTTTACCTCAAATGCTGTCAGACGTTTCAAAGGCTATATATAGATCACACACTCATTCCTACATGTTGAGCTCCAGACTATATTTAAACAACTTTTGACATATTTCCACCACGTTGTAATAGATAACAGTTTAAACTAAGGCACATTCGAAATCAATTCCACTGTCGTCCACTCTCCTCTCCATCACTTCCTCCCAGGCTCTAACAATCCATATTTGCCTCTTGTATTTCCTTTTTTGAATATTGCTATCAATATCTTACTATGCTTTGAAATATCACCATCGTCTTCCATTTCCAGTCTCCTGTTTGTACCTACCCTTGATCCATCTCTAATCCTATGACATCCATCACGGTTCATGTCCTCAATACTTGCACAGAATCTTGTAATAACCCTCTTCCTTGGGCTCCAGATTCTAATTTCTATCCAATCAATCTATCCAATACACTAGAGCCAACAGAACCTTCCGAAGTTACAATTTTATTTATATTACCTTCCTGATCTACAGTCTTTATTGGCTCCCCCTGGACTCACTAAAACCTAAAGTGATATAAAGAGAATAATTAAAACTCAGGCTCAGTTAGACAGAGCCAGGTTTGAATCCTAAATATACCACCTTTTAGATTTGCAACTAACCTGAATTTGTGGTACAGGCTTAACGATACTGCTTATCTCATGGTTTATTGTGAGGACTGCACTGGGAAAATATAAAGTGTTCACTATAGTACGTAGCATATATTAAGCTGTTATTATTATTATATAAATTATTTACCAGAATGTTGACGGCATATGGTGATTTGTCTCCAAACAAAATTTGACGTTTGAGTACCCTCGATGGATAATCTAACCAAACTGACCCCGACGTAGAACCTCAACAGTCATGTCACCTTCTTGTTTCCACTATATTCTTTTTTTTTTTTTTTTTTTTGCGGTATGCGGGCCTCTCACTGTTGTGGCCTCTCCCATTGCGGAGCACAGGCTCCGGATGCGCAGGCCTAGCGGCCATGGCTCACGGGCTTAGTTGCTCCGCGGCATGTGGGATCTTCCCGGACCAGGGCACGAACCCGTGTCTCCTGCATTGGCAGGCGGATTCTCAACCACTGCGCCACCAGGGAAGCCCTCCACTATATTCTTGCTACTACATTTTCTTTTCTTTCTTTTTTAACTAGGGATCTTCCCGGACCGGGGCACGAACCCGCGTCCCCTGCATCAGCAGGCGGAATCTCAACCACTGCGCTACCAGGGAAGCCCCTACATTTTCTTAATAGAGACTCTAGCTATTTACTTATAAATTTTACTCATTTTTTCAAATCGAGATACAGTACCATCCTCTTTAAGAATACAACTTCCCGGGCTTCCCTGGTGGCGCAGTGGTTGAGAATCCGCCTGCCAATGCAGGGGACGCGGGTTCGTGCCCCGGTCCAGGAAGATCCCACGTGCCGCGGAGCGGCTGGGCCCGTGAGCCATGGCCGCTGAGCCTGCGCGTCCGGAGCCTGTGCTCCGCAACGGGAGAGGCCACGACAGTGAGAGGCCCACGTACCACAAAAAAAAAAAAAAAAAAAAAAAGAATACAACTTCCCTATTCATGTCAGCCAGAATTAAAGTGACATTGAAAGCAATAACTAATATTAATCGAACAATTACATCCTGCCATTCTCTGCCTTAAGAACTTTACATATATTGCAGCGTAGCCTCTTGTGGATTCGCACAGCATTTTGACAACTCGAAATCATCTCATGCATTACTGGCCGAATCAATCATTTTTCTAAACCATGTTCAGTCCATGTCATTTTCCTGCTCAAAATCTTTTCCTAGATCCCTATTACACCAATAAGGATAATAATGCTTGAATTCCTCAGCTGTTTGTTCAACCCACTACCACTCACTGCTCTGATTTTCCTCTAGTCCCTTGGATGTGTACACAAGCACTTCTCTCAGATTCCGCCTGGCGCTACTCTGCATATACGTCTTGCTTTCCAGATGCTATGTCTCTGCTCGCCTCATCCTGCTTCCCCTGCCTGGTCACCCTTCCTATTTCTTCATCTGTTTTTCTGTCTGTCTGGTTTTGGGGACCTTTTCAGGTCCGGCCCTCCTGAAACCATCTTTCATAGCTCCAATCGTAAATGATCTCACTCACCGAATATGCAAACACTGTTTTGCGTCGCTCACTTGGAAACTGACAATACGAGGAGCTTTCAGTGTATGAGTGAGTGTGTAACTTTCTGTATCTGTTTCTTGCTTCTAGAAATAACTCAAAAGCTATTCGAAGACAAGGAATATGTTTTCTGCTTCTTTGTCTAATGTAGGTGTTATTTTAATTTTGACGAAATGACACATCATCATTTCCTCCTTAGGTTGCCTTTCCTTGCTGCCTTCTCTTTCCTTGGCTACGCAAAGATCCCATGGAAGGAGAATATGGTAATGAACAGAAGAGTCACAGACCAGCTTTCAAATCACAGACTGCTTTGAATCCTACACCAGACAATAATCTTGAAAGCCGAGCTTTGTTGAAATAAAACTATACATTTGTCTGGAGTTCTTTAGCTCTCATTTTATGGATCAAGAGGCAGGCTTTGCTAAACTAATCACAGACTTTAAGAAGGAAAAACCTTAGCAAGGCTTGAGGACGAGATAGAAAGCCTATACCTTCAGGTTTTAGGTAATCGGGAAAGGAAAGGCTGATCAAGAGAAAGCAGGGTTGGCATACAGAGATCTTGTCCTTTCCTCTCCAGCTCAAGTCCTAAAGGGAAGGTGAAGGTGTGTTCCAGTTACTACAGGTTTGTAAGGCACCACCCTGAAATCTAATGCCTTAAAATAACTTGTATCAGCAGTATGGGAAGGCTCTGCCCCATGCTGCATCAGCTGAGCCAACGCTAGCGAGGGCTAGAATCTTTGGACGGATAGCTGTGTCACAGGGCTGGTGCCAGGCTGGGAAGATTTCAACATCTGGGGCGGGGGGTATCGGAGGCTCCTCGGGTATTTCTGTCTAACTCTGTGTAGTCCCTTCACCTTATCTCTCAATCTGATACATTCAAGATAGCTGGACTTCTTACATGGAGAATTATGAAGAAGAGGGACAGAGAGAGAGACACACAGAGAGAGAGAGAGAGAGAGAGAGAGAGAGAGATCAAAACCAATAGGAATCAATAGAGAGAGAGAGATCAAGAGATGAAGCAGAAAGTTTCCTCTTGGCTGGCTAGCCTAAAAAGTAATGTATCAACTCTTTAGAGGAGAGTTTCTAAGGACAACCCATATGCAATGGGAGGTTAAACACCACTTTTTGTGTAAAGAGTGTCAAAGTATCTGCGGATATGCTCTAAACCACCACTGCAGGTAAGTAGTTGGAATGGGAATCTGAAAAAGAGGAAGCCCATTCAACCTCTGTCCTCTAGGAATCTTGCGGGAGACAGCAGCCCGGGGAGCCTGTGCACCAATGTCGATGGAGCAGCATCTCAGGAAACAAACGTGAGAGCACAGCCCAGCTGGACAGAGAAAAAGCATTCCTGGAATCCGTCTATCCCCTGTGGGGCAGGAAGGATCCTGGAGTTCCCCCAAGCCTCTCAGTTGATGTGCCAATTAGCTACAGAGGGAGAAAATAAACAAGAAAGAAAAGGCTTCTGGGCCAGCTGTGGGGCAGACATCACATGAGAGTTGTAACCACACGCTGTCACCTGCAGGAGGACAACGCAACAGGAAAGCCCACTGGGTCCTGACCAAGTCGCGCTCTTCATCAGACGATGCCCACAGAACTCTGGGAAGCTAGCAGAAGAGCTGCTTCGTAGACCACGATGATGGCACCCACCCCAGGACCAACCAGGGGTCAGGATTTCCCTCCTGCCTCCACTTTACGGGCTATGAGCACACATTAACACCCGCGTTTCCCCCAGACCCCAATCTGGGGAGAAGGTGGAGAAGGCAGACCTCTGAAAGACTGAGCATTTACTGGGAACCAAGTTATTTGATTTATATCATCCCTAAAAAAGCATTGAACTGAGATAGTTGGAGATTATTTATGGAAAGGAAACTGTTAAAACTGGGAGAGACTGAGAGACTGTTTTAATTTTTCTAGTACCCACTGGGGTGAGGCTTATAGGATGAGCTGAATCAAAGATAGAATACAAAAAAGTTATACTGCATTTCCTTTGTGCATGTAAGTTAATGTAAGTAGATTTTTGACACTGGTGTGAATATATCAACACATATAGAATGTCTTCTGTGAATGTCTTACATAGAGAACAGATTTCATAAGTAGGTATTAAGTTGGTCCTTTAAGGATTTTGCAAATGCAGAGAATTCCAAAAACTGTTCCAAGAAGTGAACCTATATTAAAAGCAGTCAAAAGCAAAACGTGTTTAGGAAGGTCAACAGGCAAGGCCTTCCAGCTTCCCAGCTATCTCTTCTGTGATACATGACAGATGCCTCGCATTTTAGACCATCTCCACAGTGAAATGCGTGGACGGGCGCCTCCTTGGCTCTGGAGACGCACGGGCTACTGCCGTGGGCGATTTTGCACCCCACGCTGCGCTGGGGCTGGCGCTGTTCTGGTCACTGTTCACTTGCTCCCTCGATGGCTTAGTGACCGGGACCTCCGGGACCACCACGTTTTCTGTCCCTACACTGGCCTTGTGTCCCAGAGATGGAAAATGTCCTTGGTATTTTTGAACCTCAGAGAGGTCTTAGCTCTTTGTGTCTGTTCTGCTTATGAAATGTTGAGGTAACGACTTTCTATATCTTCCGTATATCTCCTTTCTAGCAATCTAGTTGTCGGTTCCAAACCTCCCCTCCCCATCTCCTTTTTTAAAACATTTCAGACTGAACTGCTGTTACTTTTCTGGAAAATGGATCCCTATTGGCCTGTGAAAGGGACGAGAGCACAAAGGTTGGTGCGGACTTGAAAAACGGGCAAAAATAACAACTCAGACATAAGAAAGCTTTCCTTCCACTTTTGCTCACTACCACTGAGCGTAGACAGCAAAATCTCAAAGGGTAGAATATCGCTGAGATGCATGTTGCTTCAGGGGGAGCCCTAGCTCCTCAGAGCTTATCCTGTAACCTCTGAAGGAAAGTGAAGAATTGAATACCTAGTTCAGAGGGGCTTCTAATTCCTTTCCTTAGACTGTCGGGGCCTTGTCAGCCCACGTCATCCAGACTTCACCCAGGGTCCTGGTTCACACTTTTCGCTGTAACACAATGATGTATAAATTACACTTACTTTTGCATTTTATTTCTTACAGTGCTACCCTGACTTCACAGAATTTCCAACACTGTTAGTTGGCTCAGAATTCACCCGATTCACTCAATGTATATTTTAAAAGTGGCAATAAACATCAGGGAGGTTGTTTTATGTGCAAGATAATTTTCTGTAATCTTTGAAACCAAAACAGATGTACCAGACTATAGATTGGCATGATGGGGAGAGAGGGGTAAAAGGGATGCATATCCAAGGTCTGATGGGAAGAAAGGTAATTATCTAAAGAATGATCATTTGAAAAAAGGAGGAAGCTCCCCTCCCCCCAAATTATATATGAAAACAGGACAAGTGGACAGAGGCAATGCCACCAAACATAGAAGACCCAAGGACAAATAACTAGAACATTTGTGTCAGTGACCGTAAAGAAAAAAAACAAAAAGTGAAATCAGGATTTCCCAGTGTGAGAAATTAGTACACAAATAGAGGTTTGGGCTAGAATCCACAATGGGCCCACCACCACTCCTCTCTGCTGCCCTCTATTGGTTACTCTTTCTAAGACCAAATCTACTGCCAGGAGCTTAAAGGACAGACAGTAAGTCAATCCAAATTGGAGAGTGAAAGAGAAATGGAAATTATACCCTAAATTTTTTTCTCAGCTGCTTGGGGCCTAGATAGGAACCATAGAGGTTTAAAAATACAGATATAATAGGAGAATAGCAGAAATAGTTAATTGCACGTGTCAAAATTTGTGCATAGCTGACAACAGGATTGAATTTATATGTTACTTGAACTTAACTTGTGTATATTTTCAGACCTGTGATAGATACCAAGCTGCCTCAAAGACTCACATGGGTATCATCTAAGGGCTCATCCTCTGAGAACAGTTTTATTAACTTCTCATTGGTCAATAACGTCTCTCCTACTGGAAGTTAAGATCTTTGAAGGCAGGGTTGGGGGCTTCTTTTCATTCCCCACAGTACTTAAGACTGACTTACAGATATATGCACATAATGACATTTGGTTGATGTCCTTTAAAGCAATAGCTTCAAGCAGAGTTTACTGCCTACCATTTGGGGAAAAATGGAAAGACCCAACTATGTATAATGAAGGTCATTCCCTAATCCCCACTCAGGGCAGGGAAGAAGAGAGGGCCAAACTCTGTAAACGTTTAATTTGTGTCAAGATTGGGGAGCCTCTATCCATATAATTTAATGCAAATTCAGATTGGCATCTGAATACTGAATAATTCATATGTCATTTACATAAATGCATTTCCATTTGGGCACATTTAAGTTAACTTGGGTTTTGGTCCTCATCGCTTAAAAAAAACACCCTTATTAAATTAACTATAAATGTGTTATTTTAAAATGGACTTGTTGTTCCACAGGAAAATATTTGCTGTGTCATGTAACCGTGGATTTAGCCAGATTGCATAATTTAGATAGTTAAATGCGGTGAACTGTATGATTGCTTTAGAGTCATATGATACAAGCTCAAACAACCGAGTAGAGGCAATTCATTTCTGATATGTGAAGGAAAATGACTTTTAATTCAAGAAGTTGGTCTTGCATTATTTAAAAATATTTTCTGTCCACTTTCCCCCTCTTTTTAATATCTTTATTGAGTGATTTATGTACCATAAAATTCACCCATTTCATCTTGTACAGTTCCATATTTTTTAGTCTGTTCACAGACGAGTGTAACCATCACAATCGAAGTTATTGTGATGGTTAAAATCTTCGCAGTTCATCCACATGGTAATGTGAATCCGAACTGCATCCCTTTCACCGGGGATGATATATCATTGTATGGCTATACCACCTTCACCAGTTGATGGACATTTGGGTGGTTTCCACTTTATATCTTGCAGCATTTTAAAGAGATGCATTTTCAAAACCTTACAAAGCCCACTTTTGCTTTAACACTTCAGAAGTGTGAAAATCAGCCTGTTCTCCATCCTCCAACACAGCAGCTTTCTCAGCTTGTTGGCAGGGCAACCGCCCAAGCTCCTGCTGCGTTTACTCTGAAGATGGACTTCCATTGCTCCAACATTCGGTGGAATAATCAAGATAACGTTTTTTTTTTTTCTTCTCATTCACTGGCTGGATCCATTTCATCAGTATGATCCATTTCTTCATAATATCATGGAATAAAAATAAATACTTCCTGGGGGCTTCCCTGGTGGCGCAGTGGTTGGGAGTCCGCCTGCCGATGCAGGGGACGCGGGTTCGTGCCCCGGTCCGGGAGGATCCCACGTGCCGCGGGGCGGCTGGGCCCGTGAGCCATGGCCGCTGGGCCTGCGCGTCCGGAGCCTGTGCTCTGCAACGGGAGAGGCCACAGCGGTGAGAGGCCTGCGTACCACAAAAAAAAAAAAAAAAAAAAAAAAGCAAAAAAAAAAAAAAATAATAAATACTTCCCACAATTGAACACAAAGAGCCCCTGGATGGTAGTTAGAAAAATCTGTTTCTCTCTTCAATTCTGCCATTGCCTATTGGTGAAAACAAGCATCGTCATAGTTTCATCTATACTCAGAGTTGTATTACAGCCGAGTGACCTGCACTAAGATTTTAAAACTCTGTGAGAAAGAAACAGCTCCTAAAATACAAACTTGCATTAAGCAAATCAAATGAAAAACCAAAACCAAAAGCCCCAAACTAACAAACGCTCATTGCTACGTATTTTGTTAGTTTGCTTGCTATGTGCTTTAAATTTCTTACTTGCTAGAATTTTCTTTATCTAGAGGTGGAATTTTAACACACGCACACATACACAGAGACACACACACACTAAGTGTTCGGTTCAGTTAGTAAAATAAGTTCTTGGATTGTTTGTTTTTTCCTTTCCTTTGTTTCTTCCTTCCTTGTTTCTTTCTTCTCTGTCTCTCTCTGTCTCTCTCTCCTTCTCTGTCTCTCCCTCTCTCTCTCTCTCCCCAGAACTGGTTCCCAGAGACTTTTCCCCAGAGCTCAGTGTAGGAACTGAGCTCTCACTATGCCCTAATTATTGCTTGTTTTTGTGGAGCTTGGTGTCTCTGGGAAGGATGTGGTAAATGCGGGGAGGCAGCCTGAGGGACCTGCGGGAAATAAGGGACACACCGAAAAACCGAATGGGCCGGATTTGTAAACAGATATTTGAGAGCAGCTGTGTGACGTGCCTTTCAAACCCAGTAGGCAGACCCTGGGGAGATGGCCACAAGCAACTAGGCTTAGGTTCTGTTGCATTTAAAGGATAAATGAAATACAATAAAGTGGCTAAATGCAAGAGGAATTTTTACCCCACGTGTAAGATAAACCTAGAGGTGAGCAAACTAGTGTGAGGGTTCCCACACCTCATTCAGGACCCGCTGTGGTTGTTCCATTGAACCATCTCAGCATTTGTTTTCATCTTCAGATCAACTCATGGTACAAGATGGCTGCTGGATTTCCAGCCATTTTAGCTGTATTCCAAGCTTTAGGGATGAGAAAGAAAGAGAGCAGAAAGTGGCGTACCACAGAGATAACTTGTTCTAAGGGGCTTAGTTTGGCCCAAGCGCTGCGGCTGTGACTTTCTGGGATGAAGCCATATGTGCTCCTCACTGTCAGTCTCTGTATCATGACGTCCATGGAGACCTCCTGGTCTTCAGTCCTACCTGGTCTTCATTCAGTGTCTGTATCATGACTTCCATGGAGACCTCCTGGTCTTCAATCCTACCTGGTCTTCATTCAGTGATCCTCTTAGGTGCTTGTAAGCCGTCCCTAGAATCTACATGCAGGCCTCTTGTCTCTCTCTCCCCATGTTCTACACACTTATCCAGGTTTTGTGGGAAGCAGCCTATGGTTCTACACGAAGGCAAGAGAGCATCTGTGAAGCTGGTTCAGATCTAGCTGCCTAGATAAATCACAGGCAGTTTCAAAACTTGAGCTGCACCTTCTCCCCAGGTATTCTCCAGGAAGAAAAGTAGTATCCCTTGCTCCCGGCTTCCCCAAACCCATCTAGAGGTTTTATCATTACTGTCTCTCAGGAGTTTGGTCAACAGTGGGTAGAGAACAAACCTCCTTTCTCAGGAATTCTCAAACATAAAAACCTTTATTTTGTAAATCGACTATACTTCAATATATTGTTTTTACAAAACCCTTGGCCCGTGATTGGTATCGGCTGTTTATGAGTTTCTGGAAGATGAGAATGGCTTTTGGTGAACACATAGCCATTTAATCATACAGTCACGCATAATATGGATTTATTTTACCATTCTGAGGACACGTCAGTCTAGTAAACGAAGGCATCTTTCCCCGAAAATTAAATAGAAAGCTCAACCCCTACCTCTCTGTCCACTTCATCTCTTCACCCAGCGTGTGACACAGTATTCACTGATACACTCACATTAACTGTGAAAACTGTTTGGAAACAGTTTTGCTTTTCTAGTTGTAGTTCAGCTTTCCCCACGAGACAGCCTGCAATTACTTAGAGAAAACAACATTCTTTTGATTCTGAACTTCAATTCACATGGCCCACCTAAAGTTCAAGGACTGTATTTTGGGGTTTTTTTAAACACTACATAAACCTCATAGGGATACCCCGAGGAAGAGTAATTAGTTTGGAATTGATTCTGCTGTTCAAGTGGCTTCTCACTTTAGAGAAACAATTAAAGTTTTCCACTTCTGGGCCTCAGTGCCTAGGATAATTGGGCATCAGGATTCTTTGGGATGTACTTAAGAGATGAGGATGAGACGGGCACACAAAGATCAGTCTCAGGCAAACGTCGGTTCCTTACTGCTCTCCTGTGTTCCTGCAGCGAGGTATACATGACAAGATAATGTGTGAACGTCAGAGCCCTACTGGCTTTGCTAGCTACACACACATTTTTGCACATTTAGCCCAATGCATCCTAAGGCAATTTAGGCTTGATGTTTGCAAATCCAAGAATACTTGTGTCATGCTGAAGGCATGCAAAGCAAATTCCAAAGTAAGGAACAGTGATTTCCCACTCTGTGGGATACACAAGAAGCAGTTGGGTGAGGTTACTGTTGACCACAGGGTTCAGCGGGGATCTCAATTTATGGGAAGCTACTTCTATACCCAATCATTTTGGATATATCTTGCTGTGGAAACTTTTCTTTGTTGTTGTTTCTTCCTCAAATTTTTGGGCAACTTACACCCACATCCAGAAAACATTCATAAGAATACAAATATCAGTGTATGTATTGTCTAAATACCAAAGTATGTTTACATAATAAGGGATTGATACCACAGATATACACATAGATAGGAAGTCTGTCCATAGAATTATTTCTTCATCAAATAAAATTATGATATTGGAATCATTGAACATAGCCGAACTGCTTAATCTTACCTTCTGAGGTTTGAGGTAAGACTTACTGCAATTATTTATTTTGGTCAGTAATTTATATCAGGCTATAATAAAAGAACAATGCGGAATTTTTATTATGATTTTCAACACAGAGCTCTACTAATGGCATCCACTGAGTTCCTGTCTATGGCAGTCATTGTATTATACTTTAGCAATGGTGTCAATAATCAGGATTCTCTGTTCTCCCCTAAATTATATGCTACACCGCCTAGTATGTTTCAAAGTAGAGAACTACTAAATTAATTTTCTAACTAGTCAAAGCAGGCGTATTGTACAGGGTCAATGCATGTTATTACTAAAATATGACAATACAGTTAAGGGAGCTTAATCTGTTTCTGATGCCTCATCTCCCTTTTCTCTCTTTAGAAGAACACACCTAGTTGAAGAAAGAGTTTCAGATCTCCTCGCTAGAGTAAGATAAAGAATTTGAAAAACTCCAGGATGACAATGCCTCCCCCCAACCCCGCCCCCCGCAGCTAAAACAAACAAATCCAGAATCCGTAGAGGAGTCAATTCAAAGGCACCAAAGTGTGCATCTATCAGATGGGAAGATGACCAGGGACCTGTACACATATTAATAGCACATTTAGGAAGGAAATCATCCTCTCATCATTTCCAGAGAGAGAAGACCAAACAAAGATTTGGGACTTCATAACATGATACATGAGAATCTGCTCCGGGCACTGGCCCTTGTCGGGGTCCCAGTGACTCCGCCATCGCTAATTCCAAGTCCAGGTTTTGTCCTCATCTTTCTTGAGTATCAGTGTATTCGACACAGACGACTTCTCCCTCCTCCTTCACATACTTTATTTGGTTCCAGGACACAATATTCTCCTGATTTTCCTCCTACTTCATTGATTTTCATTCTTGGGAACACTTTTGTGGTTTCTCCTCTTTTTCCCGAATCCTTCAAATTTGAGTGTCAAGGGTTCCGTTTTGGGTTCTTTTCTCTATCCTTACCCCCTGTAGTTTAATCCCGTCTCACAGCCTCATACCATTTATATGCTGACAATCGCTTTACATGTATTGTAACCTTGAACTCTTTCCTCAAGTCCAGACTCATACGTCCAACTGCCAACATGATACATCAGCTTGGATGTCTAACAGACTTCCCCAGGCGACAATGTGCACACACTGAGATCCTAATCTCTCTCATCATATCTGCTCTAATGGCTGCTTTCCTCACTTTGATGATGGTCGATTCTTCCTTGCCTTCCCTCAAGACCAAATCCTTCACCGCATCCTTTACCCATCTCACGGATTTGTACTCTGTAGCCAAGGAATAACTAGAAAATACTTGGCCCTTTGTCAACCTGCCTCCTAGCAAGTAGGAACTCCTTTTGGCTCGGTCTTTGAAATGTACCTGGAGCCCAATAATGTGGGCTCACTCACGGGCACCTGGCTAATCCAAGCCACTATTATCTCTCCCCTAGGCTAATGCAGAAGACTTCGAACAGGTCTCGCTCTTTCTGCACTGTTCTTCTACCATCTGTTCCTTAAGGAGCAGCAAAACCATCTCTGCAGGTATCAGATTCTGTCACCCCACTGCTTTTCATTGTACTGAACAGCCAAAGCTCTTTTCGCTGGGCAGTCACACTCTGATGACCTGGCTCTACCATTCTCTGCTCCTTAGTTCTTGTCTCACTGCATCTACACCAGGTCCCTTTGCTCTGCCTGGAACGCTCCAGGCTAATCCCCATGGCAGGTCTTGAGCTTTTCGTCTGTTCCCCCGTGAACGCAATGTTCATTTCATAGGCATCTGGTTAATTTCCACTCTCGCTTCCAGGTCTGCTTAAAGGGCACAGCAACATAAGGTCTACTCTCTCCACTTTATTTCAAATTGTAAACTTTTCTCCAAACCTTCTTTCCTCTACTCTACATTTTTTTTTTCAAAGCCCTTTCAGCCTTTAACTAACTCTGCGATTTAATCATCAGTTACTGATGTCATGTGTAAGAACATAAGGTCCTCAAAGACAGGCATCTCTGTTTTACTGAAGGATGCAGCCAGTGCTTAGAAAAGTATGAATTATAGAGCACAAATGGATTCGAAATACTAAACAGTCAAGGATGCTGTGAATTAAATACCAAAAAGTCAGGAAGTTAAAAAGTTTTACGGAGCAAAATGAAAGGAACGTTAACCTAAAGCCTTATATCAGTGTCCTCTGTACTGGGTGAGGGTCTCTTCTCTTCCTTCCCTCACTATCTAGTATAATGCTCAGTTTAAAGAAACAGCTCTAAAAGCTACAACATTGACGGAATAAATGGATGAACTCAAAACTACATGAAAGCATCCGTAATTTGGGGCTCACTTTCTTTATTTCATGGAGCCTGATGTTTTAAGAGAAAGGATCTTCAGTTATTCATAACTGAAAACACTTTAGGCAGAGGCCTGAATAAAAGCAAACAAACAGAAATATTCATGATGGATCCTTTGAATTGGCTACATTTGAAAGGAAAATTTTTAGAGTTCTGATCACAAACAGCTGTCTTATTTGTACCTAAGGAAGACCAAGTTAAAAGCAGGAAAGAAAATGATGTGGCAGTTAGCCTTAGGGACTCCCTAACAGGGTGAAAGAAGAAAAATTAGACTGACAACAAAAATGCAACATAAAATTCCCCTTCTTAAAAATTGCCCTCCTACAAATAATCAGAAAGTAGATCAGCTGAGGTCAATGTTCAAGGACTAATGGAAACAACTGTCTCTGTCTTGAAAATCTTTACAAAACCAGAAGTAAAATTCTACATGCAAGTTGAAGCTCACCTATCTTTACCAATTCCAAAACCAGTTCTCAAAATGCTTGTAGATATTATAAAACATAAAGATATTGGAACAAAATTGTCCTGTACTTAAGAAAGACAAGAAAAGTTTAAATAACAATTACCCTGAAACCTTTAGAAAAAAAATCTTGCATTCTTTCTCTGTGTCTTGAAGTTATAAATCTTGCCATCTCTTTGAAGTATAAACACAGCCCACAAACACCTGAGAGAGAAGGGGAAAAAAAAAAAGAAAAGAAACCTTTTTTAAAATTCAAATTGCAAAAGGGCTCTCTTCACCAAACTCTACACCACAGCCGCCATAAGATTGCCTGTCAAGAGCAAATACAAATCTTAAAATCCTTCTCCACCAATAGCAATACTTTAGCCATCCAAGCAAGTTGAAAGTAATTTATTCCAACTGTTATTTATAAAGTAGTAAATTTTGATTTGGGGGAAGTTTGTCAGAAGTATCAAAAATGAATGTACCTGACTGATGGCTAAAGTTTTGAAATGAAAGCTAAAAGATTTCTATTTGTGTCTGTCTGTATGTTTATATATGTACATTATAGATGTGGTATTTTTACACTTTCAGATGGTATTGCCAAAATTAATTTCTAAAAGAGCTCTATCTAATTGGTTTAAAACAATCACTTATATGTATTAAAGTATAACACAACTTAACCCAAAAGCTTTTCAAGTTCACATAGTCTAGGATTAATCTTTAGTCAATAAAAGCAGTTTATGTTTGTTGGTTTAATTAATGCAGACGTGTCGTTAGAAATGTCAGCATTAAGTATAATACTTTTGTCCCACATAGGTTTACGAAAAGTCAAATAAGCACTTCGGCTTTATTACAAAATTTGTTGGCAGTTACATACATACATACACATACACATACGTACATAAGACAGCTAATTGCTTTAATGTCTTCTAAAATCTTCAGGAGTGATCTAAATATGATTGTTAAGAACAAATGAATTAAATAGATGTAAATGAATAAGAGTTTTTAGGTGAACTTTTAAACAATAATTGTTTTATATATCTACTTAAACAGTTTCCCAAATCACTTGGGTAGTCTACACCTTAGAGTTTTGCTAAATTAAATTAAATGATGGAAATTCGTTGACTATCTAGATTATTTCCAAATAAGGTAACATAATAAAACACTAGTTACTGAACATAGGTCTGTCTACTGTTGGCTTCCTATTGTAGAGAAACTGAAGATAAATTTGGGTCTGTTAGTAACTGTGTCAGATACCACACTGCAAGTTTGCACTGTTTAAAAGGACCTTGTTTATAGCAATTATAAAAGGGAACTTAGCAAAGTTAAATAATGACAGAAATGGTGGGGCTGGGAGGTTGAACTGACCAGAGGAAGACAGCTGGGCATAAATGGTGTAACATACCCACTGAATGATTGGCTGCAGGGGGTTTTACATTGGCTTCTGTAAGAATAAGCAGTTTATAGTTTATTTTGATATTTTGCCCTATTTGAGAAAACTCTCATTAACGGAATCAATTGTTCAATAATTTATCTTTTGGGTAATGTTATGGTCAGTGTTTCTCACATTGGGGTCCTGGAAGAAACTGCAGTTTCTTGCCTGATAGAAAGTTCCTCACATTCATCTTAGACCAATTTGATGACTGTCTTTTCCAATAGAACTGCTGGTAGATTCTTTTTTAACCTGGGTCAGCACCTATGTACACAGCTGTCCTTATCAAATATGTGTTCCATTTTAGACTTGCTTCATCTCTCTGACTTGATTATTGATTTAACTTCTCAGGGAATTTAAAGGCAGTAAACATGATTATCATTTGAATGCTGCTGGTCCAAAAGTGTCTCATAGTTGATCAATTAATCAAAAAGGCAGTTTAAATTGGGGAATCAAAAAATGTGATACTTATGTATGTTACACAGCATATTTGAACATGAAACACACATGCATTTTTATTTGCCAGCCTGTTAATTCAGGGCCAGAACCCTCCTTTGCATTTGGGTCCATTTATGGAAGTCTGATCTAGTCTATCATGGAACTTTTAGTTCCCTGTTCTTTAGTGTGGAGATTGTGAAGCAATCTGATTCAGCTTCAGGATGAATTTGTGCATGTTTTCTTCAGCTTTTAAATGTTTATTCATACATAAATGGGGCTTTTCTTTCACTTGTTCTTACAAAGTTTTTCAAAACTATTCAACCTAAGTTTTACAGAAAAAAAGTCTCTAGATTTTCCTTCACAGTTGGTCTCTTTAGATGACATTTGATTTCATCATATAATTAAGCTGATAAGCTCAGCCACTACAAATGGCATTTTGAAGAAACAAAACCATCCCTTGGTAAACACACAAATTAACTACAGGAAGCAGAAATTCTGAAATCCAGAAAGTAGAGAGCACTCAGCTAGCCAGAAGCAGCACTAGTCCGTGGAATCAAATCAGTATGTTGAATAAATAGAAAAATAAATAAAATAACTCTAATAAAAGAGGCAATCTGGGTTAAATGATAATCCATTAAGAGAACATCTCCATTAACTCCAATTAACATCTGAAATAATTATTGCCCTAAGCTCTTCCGAGAAGCATAAGTTAAGCTCACGTTCCCAAGACCATGCTTAATGTATAAATGCCCACAGGAAGAGAGGTCCCAGAGGCACGTTAGCAGAATTCCCCCTCACAGGGGCACAAACACACATTCCTTGAATGTCCCTCACCTGCCCAGATACAAAGGTAGGCCTCCTTAAACAGACAGGCATATGAAACAAAGGGGTTGCAATTTCTTCTCAGGGATCTCCTCCTGATTGTCTTTACACAAAGAGGCAAGTTGATTCCAAACAGAATTTTCTTTTAATAACACAAAGTTAGTGCATCAACCGACTAGAAGTTAACCATGAATTTTAAATCTGATTTGGAAACAGGATATCAAGATGTATTTTGCAGTTAATATTGCATTTTATTTGTGATTAATATCTGGAGGGGGCTGTGAGTGGAGTGCAGAAGGTGAAAGCACTTATTCGTATATGCAAGCATCTAGGAAATTTCCCTTTTAACTTTCATCCTCACCCTACTCTGCAACTTCCGGAGGAAGAGAGGGAAGGGACAGGCATTAGTGTAAAATAATTATATTTTAAGCCTTAAACCACACTAAAAAATCAATACATAATTATAGAATTTCAGTTCATTGGATGAGATCCAGTCATCGAAGTAAGATTTTAGAACCTCTGTTTTTATAGAAAGTTTCCCTTCTTTTCTACTTGGGAAATACTTCATGTGAAATTCACTAGCTCCCTCTGGTGGCCGCCCTCCGGTATTACCACCACTCACCTTTCAAAGGATTCTAGTAAAATTCCTGGGTTTTCTGTTACTGGTTAGTCATTTGGAAGAAATAATACTTTTTTGTTTCCACAGCTGCAACTCGTTTTAGACTTTTATAAATAATTTATACTTCCAGCAATTTAATAAAGATAATAATTTTCCCTTAAAAGTCTGAATCTCCAATACGTTTGACAGATCTATACTTTTGGTTGAAGACTGCTAAATTGTTTTTACCTTGAGCCAAAAAAGCAGAAGTATGTCAGCGGCCATCTCCAGATTTTGAACTGAAGACGCTGACATGGTGAGACAAGGAGTCCTGCTTTGCTGGTTCCTACCCAGCCAAGCAGAAAATTACATCAGTCCCCCATAAGCACTTACAGAGAGAAAGGGCATACAAAACCCATACTTCACATGTCACATTAAGAAGGGCACGAGGGCAAGTTTGAACCTGACCAGAGGCCCCATGTGACCTCATTCTCCTCAGTTTGCCAGTGATGCATGGTGGATTGACAATACGGGGAATGCCATGCCTGTTACTTTTGAGTCACAGAAGCACAGACAACACACCCGTGAAACAAAGCTCATGAGAGAAGCCTCGTGTCAAGTACCCCAGTGTGGTGCAGGTGTGCACGGTGAGCACGCACTCACAGAGAAGCAAAGAAACGTGAGACTGCAAACCTAGGGAACCGTGAATCTCAAAAATTCGTGTCAAATCTTCACACAAGTTTCTCTCCATAATAATAGGTCTGAATTACAATACCACCAAACTAGAGCTCTGATAGCAACTGAAGGTATTTTTTTTTAAAAAAAAGGTATATGTGGTTTAATATATTATTTGAAGAAACTATCATGTCAACTTCATATATATGTATTTTTATATATGTATATAAATACATGTGCTTGACTATATATATATATAGTCAAGTGTCCACTTCAGTTTAGCACATAGAAAGCAAAGGAAGGGGCGGAAAGAAGGAAGGGAAGAAACAGTGTCCTCTCTTCATTTCTTTGTGAATCACCCCTGTGTAATCATATCTCAAAAGCAAAAATAAATTTAGCTTTGAAATAGAAAATTATAGGGAAAGTAGAATGTCTTTTCTTCATCAAAACATATTCCACCGAAAAACTCACTTGCAATGTAATTGAATTTAGGTCATTCCAAATCCAGAAATGAGTTCACACCAGAAGAACATGCAGTGAGAAAATTGCTTTTAAGAGAGAATATTTATGAGACAAAGCAAAGCTCATCAAAAGTGCTTGTGGAATAAAATTTATGAATTAGGCAAGGGATGGTAATATGGAGAGGCCAAAAAGCAGAACTGGCTGTGTGTCCCTAATCCAGGATTCAACCTTATTGATAATTTAGAGCGCCCTCGTCTTGCAGATCCAAGTTTACCAATCTTAGCAGACTGGCTCAAGAACGACGACTTTCAAATCTATTCCCTGGCAACTCGAATCTCTTAGGTTCCTTCCTCAACATGGTACCAGTTATTTCTTATATCTCTCATACGTGGTAAATAAAAATAGGCATCTGTCGATTAGAATATCATTGAAAAAAGCCCCGAAAGAATTTTTGTCCAAGTTTGGAGAACATGTTTGGGATGGTTTATCTATCTGTTAGGATCCTTGGTTGCAAGCAACAGAAATAGATGGTGACTGACTTAAATAGAAGGACAAAAGAATTTATTAAAAGGATATGAGAAAACACACACAGTCACAAGAAAGAGTCTATGTTGCAGTTAAATAGCCAAACTCGTACCCTAGGCGCAATAATATTTGCGTCTCTGGTTCCCCAGAGTACCAGGGGGCTTCTCATTCGGTAGCTGTGTTTACCCTGATACATTTGGAGGTTCCCAAACAGGCAAATTTCCTATCCCTCATGTCCTCAGAAGTCACTAGGAATTCTCCCTGGAAGGACAGTGCCCTGCGGCCCAGATGTCTCATTGCATCCAAAGGTTTTAATCTCTGGTTTCTTGTGTGTTTTCTCATTTTTGTTTTCCTTTTCCCCTTAGCAGACACCTTTGCATCTTCTTGGTTTGACAGCCACTCAGCCTCAAAGGGAGATATACTTGAAGATTTGGCTCAAAGACAGGGTTTCCAGTAAATAAACAGAAACCAGAAAGCACAGATGTGGGGCTTTTCAGCTTTTGAAGAGATCTCATCACTGCTTTCAGAGTAAATGTATTTCATGATGTTTTTATGAGCCAGTTAAATAACTCATGTTATTCCATATTATTTTATCAAATCAGTTTCTGCCTTTTTGATACTGGATTGTACTTGTTGAATGTGCACTTAATTTTCAATAGTTGGGCAGAAAATTTGAGCATAATTTTATTTCAAAGGCATATTGGTCATTTCTGGCAAAGATAGAGCTGCCACATTCCTCCTAGTTCCTCTCTCTTGCAACTAAAAAGATCCTGTTCAGAGGACAACCAAGAGGAACAAGAAGACTCTGAAAGTACAGAAGAAGAAGCAGAATGGGTAGGGACCTTGGCACTTGAGGAACAGAGGGGGTGAGTTGTGGGGAAGAGTTCTCAGAGGCAAACTTTGGGGTGAGGGCTGCAGGATGTGTGACTTTCTTCTGATTGGTTGGTGGTGAGGTAATAGGGTGATGTTTCTGGAATCTCAGCCTTCTGGTCCCAACCGGTCTGGGGTCAGCATATAGTCACCGTCCCCCCCCCCCCCCCCGGGTGGTGGTGGAGTTTTAGATTCTGCAGAACAGCTCAAAGATACGTACCGGGCTGTTGACCACATACCCCAGGAGGAAACTGGAGGCCTGTGACGCTGTTGTTCTCTTAAGGGCTGGAGCCTCTGCTCCTTGAAACTCAGCGAAAGCCTGGGAGACTAACGCCTTTTGCTGAAAACAAGAAACAGGAGATACGGAGGGGCTCTTGTACCTGGGAGGGCTCTGCAGGGTCCTGCTGGTTTTTACTGGGGGCTGAGTGGGGAGCTGATCTTTCAGCTTCTGGAAGAAGCAGGTGGTGATCTGGTTTCCCAGAGAGGTAGAGAGAGATGGGGTCCGACAGTGAGCTGAGGCTCCTCTCCCCCCCACCATCAATGAGACTGGACAAGGTGGGTGAAGCAGGGAGAGTCAGCACCCCAGGACCCCATCCCCTAGAGGGGTCGGAGGGGGGACCTAGTGGAGAGCTGAACCTCAAGCCAACCAGTACCACTGCGGGGGGGGGAACGAGGTGGTCAGGGGCAGGGCTGGTGGACACTTTTCTCTCCCCCTCTCATCTCCCGGTGTGTCAGGTGGCCTAATGGGAAGCTGAGCTTGTACCCCACTCAGAGGCACCGGGCTGGTGCCAATCAGCGCTCCTTTTTCAAAGGGGACGTGCCGGGTGGGCCAAGGGTGAAGCTGAATCTCTATCCACCATGCAGGCAGAATGATTCGATTTGCTGGGGTGATACCATGAAAGCCTGGGGGGAAGCTGCACACCATCACACCTCCGGGCTGCTGCTACCCCTGGATGAAAAGGAGAATGACGTAAGATTCGGAGCCTCATAATACGGTGTCAAAACTTTCTAGGATAAATTAGAAAATCACTCGTCAGGCCAAGAACCAGGAAAATCACAATTTGCATGAGAAATGAGAATCCATCGATGTTAACACCAAAATGATACACATATTGGTATGATCTGGGAAAGATTTTTAAATACCCATCATAAAAATGCTGCAATAAACAATTACAAATGCCACTGAAAACACATTTTTATTTGCTCGTTAACAATTTGGGCACCTTCTTTGGGGAATTCTCTATTCAAATCCTTTTCCATTTCTCAGTCAGATTTTCTTCTGTTGCTGAGTTGCAAAAAGTTCTCTATATATTCTGGATACTAGGACTTTATCAGATATACAATTTTCAAATTTTTTTCCCATTTTTGCAGGTTGTCTTTCTCTTTCTTCACAACGCCCTTTGTGATGCATGAACACTGAAAAGTTTGATTCCCTTACAGAAGTGAAGACAGTGGACTTTTGAAGGGTTATGAAGACTAACTTACTTTTTAAAAAATATCTCTCTAAAAAATTATTGGTTGGGATTAAGGCATACTTTCGATTCCTGTTTTCAAAGACAGAAAATAAAATTTTGGAGAAACTTTTCCTTGCTTTCCTCTTAAATGTACCATCCTATGTGAGTATTTTCAAATTTTTTGTTCTATAGCAAGACTTACACGAAGATACAAACATGTATCATCTGGGTAACTACTAAGATAGTAAACATTTATATAGAAACACTTCATCCCTAGTTAACTCCTCCAATTCCTGTTGAGATCTCTCTTCTCCTTCTCTCTCTCTCTCTCTCTCTCTCTCTCTCTCTCTCTTTTTCCATGGTCCAGTTCTCTTTGACCCCTCTGGTGCCTGAATTCTTGGTTTTACCTGCTTCCTGATGAGCAATTTTCACCTGCCCCTGCCAAGTAGTAAGAAATGACCAAATTAGCCAAGTCCCCTTTACTTTGGCTTTCGATTTCCTTTATCCATTCTCTATAGTGTATGCTTTTATTAAGAGGCTGCACAAAAATTAGGAGCATTTTACATGAAAAGATATCCCAAAGGGAAGACGATGTTAATATGCTTTGATAACTTTTTCATAACCAGGCAATGATTATTGGTGCTTAGTTGACAAATGTTAAGGCACCTCCTCCAAGGCTACATCATAGAAGTCTCACATAACTCATTGGCAAAAATGCAGAAGCAGAATGCATACAGGGTACACACACGATTTTATCGCCCCCAAGTTTACACAGACAACCCAGTTTTTGCTTAAGGAATTTATAGAATCGAAAAGCTGGAGGGGACAGTGGGCTTTCAGCCATCAGCTGGCCATGTTCCCTTCAATCAGACAGGGTGATGTCAAACATTTCCGCTTATTACTTTCCTCTTTGACATACACTAAAGAGGACAGTGCTGTCTCAGTTCCTGCAAAGATATTAACCAACTTCTCCTAGACTCCAGTAAGATTAAGTTCCACCTTGAAAGTTCTCGATCTTTGAAACAGCTGCTCCTTATTATATGGCAGAAGGGAGGGTATTTGCAGAGGGAGGGAGGATATCTCTTCATCGGTAAAATGTCCCCGTGGACTAACTAGTGGCTTCAAAACTTTATCTGAAGCTATGCCTAAAATTCATTGACAAATGTACTAAAGGAAATATTTCTTGACTCATTAGGGCATATCTATCTAATGTGAAACTGCATAAAGTTACATTGCCAAAAGGAGCTTGAGGTTACAGGACAAATATTATAGCTACTCCCTTTCCCCGAAGTACCATACTCCGCCTTAGGATGCTGTCCTAAGTAATTGGTGACATGTCATTCTCATACCACTGCGGAGGCAGTTAGAATTACTTTAGACATGGATAAGAGGAAAGGGATACGTCTTTAAAATTATTTCACAGTGGGTTATCTAATCTCGAAAATATCCTACCAGAACAAAGAGAATAAAATAAATCACTTTCCGGGTACGATTGTTATAGCAACTATTTTTAAGCTGAATTTCTACATATTGGCTTGTTTTTTGTTTTATCATGTTTGCTTTTGTTTATACTTATGGAAGCCGCTTTGGGCCATTTGCCTGATTTTGGCCCTACCTCACCTGTTTGAGTTTTTTTTTTTTTTTATGAAAAACAGGTATCATGTCTTCAAAAGCTTTGCTGCTTTCTCTATGTGTTCTCTGTTTTTTTATCTTCTGCCCTGACTTATTTGTCCTCATAGGCAGCCAGTTTCTAGGACTTCTCTCTCCCTACCGGCTACAAATCAGCACTGTTTACATCAGTTCGAATATGCTATACAACTGTTTAAAGTTAAAGTTTCCACCCCTTATTTCACTGAACTTCAGAACCTGAAGGTGTCATTCAGAGCCAACCTAATAGTGATTTTACAAATGAGGAAACGGAGGAAATCTGAAGAGGAGAGATTAGTCACCAAAATCTTAACTTGAACCAGTAGCTGAGCACAGGACATCCATTCTTTTTATTCTGTCTCTGTGGGTCAGATTTCTATCATCGAATTATCTGTTGGAAGTAAAGCTTGGAACAAACCCTACTTTACATTTCAAATATTTCTAAGCTTTCTACCTTTTCCTCCCCTACGGAGATTGTCCTGATAAAATATTCATTCGTTGCATTTTATAAAACGTTGAAAGGTTAAAGTATTCTAAACACTGAAGTAGATGCTGGTATAGCATGGTGTGCACGTGTGTATGGTTCCCGTCTTCATGGAATTTACAGTTTAGTGAGAGACTGAAGTTAATCAAGTAATCCCACAACTGTGGGATTTCTTCTGACAAACATGGATAAATGAAATGAAGGTCAATGTAGGGTGTGATGGGAAGGTAAAATTGGGAACCTGATCTAGTGTGGCTAGTCAGGGAAGAATTCCCCGAGGCAGACGCATTTGATCTGACACGTGGTGAGAAGGAGCTGAATAGGAAGTGGGGGTGGGAGGGGCAGGAGGAGGATCAGCTTGACCAAAGGTCAGGAGAGAAGTCAGTGTGATGGTTTAGGGTACTGAGAGGAAGGGAGGGAGCTGGAGGGAAGGGAGACGGAGAGAAACAGATGGAATGATGCTAGAAATTTCTGGTTACAGACATAGGCAGAGGGGAGCTGCCGGATTTAATGCCAAGAGCCCTGGGAATCAAAAGAAGGGGAAGGAACTTACTAGATATCCATTTTAAAAAGTATTCTGGCTGAGTTTTGGAGAATGTACTGAGATGAGGATGGAGAATGCTGTACCGAGGGGGAGGACTCCAAGCTACCGCAGTAATCTTGGAAAAGTGTTCTTGGAGATCTTGGAAAAACACACTAAGTGTTAACAAAGTCTACACTAAGTATGATACATAGAGAGAGATATGCAGACCCACTCACAAGATCTTAGGGAGAAAGCGATGTAAAGACTCTTCGGGGCTGATGGGTGCATATCTTCCACGTACCTGCGTAAATTTATCGAATCCACCCCTGAGCTTGCTGACCTGTGGGCTGGCAGCTATCTGCCACCATTCACAGGCCACGTGGCCCCGTTCAGCCACAGCCAAATCACTGAAACCTATGACGTCATTGTTTTGTTGTTGTTGTTCTTTCATTCCTTGTTACTTTTATTTTTGTCATCATGGACACTCTCATGTATTTTAAGAGGTATCTATGATTTTTCATCATAATATACATTTTTTCAAAGGCTATGTCTTAGTCATTATTAGACATAAAAAAGCAAACTTTCATTGGAAATGAATCTCAGTGAGATAGATGAGGTTTTTTATTTTCAAATATTTTATTTATCTGTGTATTAATACTATCTCTTGCTAGAATGAGGTAGGGCTGAGCACAATTTTAGTTCTATCTTATTGTTTTTACAGATTGTTTAAAAACTTGTTTCAGAAAGACAGGAATGGAGTGAGTTTTAACAATGTCATTTATTTCTTTGAACCCCTTTCAAGATATATTCCAAATATCATGGAGTGCTCTATGCTATAAAATCATTTTTAATTCTCTACCCTATGACAACTTGATTAAATTATGTCAGGAAAAAACTTAGAAGACTATAAAATGAAAAAAAAGATTACTTTGTGTTCTTTCTGTGAAATCCTGGAATGTCCAGTGGACTTCAGGGCTTATCTGATCCTTTTGTTTTTCAGCTGATCTACTTTATAATGCTTTAAGTTGTAAATAGCTGATAGTAATGCTAATGATTATTTTTCATAGATATTCAAATGCATTTTATTAGGTAGAGAGTCAATTAATATCCACTTTTTGGGAAAGATGGTCCCCAACAGTTTATGCCCTGTCCTGTGGATGATGAGTAGTTTTGTATCAGTTAGCAAATTCATTTCAGCATTCCTGATTGTTTATATGTGTGTGTCCACTTTTGGATTGTTCTTTGACATGGTTTTCCCATCTTATTGGCCTTGTCACTAATCAATGAGTTAAATAATCTTGGGGGTGTGTTTATTTTATATTTGTGTGAGAGTCACAATTTTACTTCCTTAAAAGTTAGCTTCTAATAATTCTGGAGATGCCCAGTGGATTCTCCATCAGATCTGGGTAGATTGTGTCACAGGAGGAGGGGTAACGGGCATTCCTGGAGGCCACCTCACAGGCAGGTGAAGCCTTGCACATCTTGGCCCCAGAGTGATTTCTAAAGAGCAGTAGATCTGAATGTCTGTTTCTGTAGGGTTTTTTTTTTTTTAAATGTAATTTGCTTGGTTTGATTGATTGTTTCTGGTTTGCATGTGACCAATGATTTTTTTTTCTCTTGGTAGCCACAATGATGGGAGATTTGGTTTTATGCTGGACCATTTGAAGATAATCTGTAAATGGATGATAGAAATCTATTCTAAGTAAGATGACAAAGAATCCAGTTTCTTAGTTTTTTTGTCTATTTGTTATTTTTTTTTTTAACATCTTTATTGGAGTATAATTGTTTTACAATAGTGTGTTAGTTTTTCCTTTACAACAAACTGAATCAGTTATACATATACATATGTTCCCATATCTCTTCCCTCTTGCATCACCCTCTCTCCCACCCTCCCTATCCCACCCCTCTAGGTGGTCACAAAGCACAGAGGTGATCTCCCTGTGCTATGCAGCAGCTTCCCACTAGCTATCTAATTTACATTTGATAGTGTGTATTATTTGTTATTTTGACCTCAAATCATGTAAGAGTTCAGAGCCCACTGGGAAGGAGGACATCTCTGAGATTTGAAGTGTACTTTTTATTTTTGCTCTTCTGTGTTTACTTCTCACCTGTGGCTCAAGTTGTAGAACTAAAGCTATACTCTCTTTATGCATCTATGTGGCCATACATGGGGAATTGTGGGGATGTAAGATGTTTTTCTATATACAGTGTTAAAATTAAATTTTTAACTCTCATAAAGGAGCTTTGTTTTGATTTATTCAAAGTGACAAATAATGTTTATATAAATTTAATTTAACTGATTTCTATTCCATGGAAGAGATGAATCTACTCATTACATAGGATGCTGACAAGTTTTGCAACAAGTAGCCATTAATTTCAGCATTTCTGATTGTCTATGTATGTCTGTTTTTGAATTATCTTTTGAGCCACTTTTAATGGTTTACTTTTTAAAATCTTTGGCATGCATTCATTTTTCATTGTATGAGGGCTATCATCTTATCTTTAAAAATATTCTTTAGCAGTCCTCCTCCTATATTTTTAAAACATATAACTAGGACTCATTTTACTGGTAAAATAATTTGCCCCATATTCATTAAGGCCACTCATTTTCTCAGGATTTACACCAATATTGTGACATGTTGATATTTAAGGCACAGATGCATTACGTCTAATGCAAGCAATAATTCAGAATTCCTGAAGGCAAACCTTTCTTTTTGGAAGTGTATAAAGAGCGACCGAAGGTGGTGTGGAGAGAGGAGAATCAGCGTGAAGCAGAAACACACACCGATGATGGGGTTGTTGTGAAGATTAATTGAGTAAATACATGTAGAGCAATTAGAAAAGCACCCACAGAGAGCAGACACTCAACTTCAACAAATGATCGCTTTTATTATTCACTTGTACTCTTGGTAAAACACAAGTCTGTCTTAAAACTGTTCAAAAATTCATCCTGCATTAGATTTATTGAAAAGTGATCTGATACAGCAATTTATGGGAAATTTTATTTGATAGTAGATATTTAGTAGACATTTACTGAATAAACGGTATCTTCCAAGGGAAAAAATTACCTTTCCTTTGGACAACATTTTCAGAAAATACTTGTCTATTTTAAACTTGAATAATTCAGCCTATATAATTCCATAATTTCTATTCCTATTCACATGCAAAAATAATCAGAATCCTTATCGATGAGGCCCTGTGTTCCTAAGACTTCTGTCCTTCAGGCTAAACACCCACCATCCTTTCAAATTTTCGTTACACCGCACAGGATTTAGCTTCACCCTGATTCTTACCCTTCTGAAGGGCCTCAGCTTATCTATCTACCAATATGTTCCAGATGCCATGTGACTAGAACGGAGTATATCAACATTTTAGTTACTATTCTCTTTCCAGATTCTGTTGTTCAATTACTTTAGTCTAAGATGTAGCAGATGATCCTGGAGGCACAGCATACCACTGTCACACACAGGGGTTACGTGCAACTTTTGCATCATGCACCGTTTGGGAGTTACAGTTCCTCCTGGCTTCTCCACAAGCAATTAACATTTTACACCAAACTCTGAATGTTATTTTGTGGCTGTTAAATTTAACGTTTTAAAATTCACCCTATTGTTCAAAGTTGTTGAGTACATTTGCATTCGTATTCAGTTATGCTACGTATCTTCCCTGGTACTCAGCTTTGAGTTATAGGAGAAATAGATAAACAGACTCTCAATATAATTTTCAAGTTATTAATAAATGAGAGGAAAAAGGCAAGGACAGGTTAGGGGTCTAGAATCACTTTTCCTCCACAGAGACATCCAACTGAAAGTGCACTACTCTGTTATCTACCTATCTATCATCTATATATTTATCTATCTATCATCTATCTATCCTATCTTTCTATCTATTTATTTATAACTATCTATCACAAGA
This sequence comes from Kogia breviceps, assembly GCF_026419965.1. NCBI lineage: Eukaryota > Metazoa > Chordata > Mammalia > Artiodactyla > Physeteridae > Kogia > Kogia breviceps. The sequence goes on along the minus strand of NC_081324.1, from coordinate 5,217,082 downwards.
TAATTTATTGACTTGCAAGTAGGATAATATCTCAGATCTTCATGTTTTTAATATAACATTCGTATCATTTTATCATCAAGCATTCCAGTGAAATTTTCAGAGAAGGAAATACATTTTATTTAAATTAGTTATATTCCATGTTGACTCCTTGGTATTCCAAATACCTAAAGCCTCCTTTATCCTTCTGTTTTTAACAGTCTTAACCAGTATCGTGTTTTTACTGTTTTATTAAGGTTAAAATGGTTTATTAAAATGGCACATACCTAAGGTTTATATTAATTTAATGAGTTTGGACATATGCATATCCCCATGAAACTATCATCACCACCAAGGTAATAAACACGTCTATTGCCTCCAAAAGCTTCCTTATGCTTTCCTTTGTGGTAAGAACCCTTAACATGAGATCTGCTTCCTTGGCAAATGTTTAAGTGCACAATACAGTGTTTTTACTTGGTTCCACCGGGTCTTACTTGAGGCAGGTGGGCTCCTTAGTTGCAGCTTGCTGGCTCCTTAGTTGTGGCATGCAAACTCTTAGTTGTGGCATGCATGTGGGATCTAGTTCCCTGGCCAGGGATCGAACCTGGGCCCCCTGCATTGGGAGCGTGAGTCTTAACCACTGTGCCACCAGGGAAGTCCCCAGTGTTTTTAACTATAGGTACAGGCACAGTGTTGTACAGCCAAGCTCTGGAACGTATTCATTTGGTGTATTAATAACTGAAACTTTATACCATTGAAAAACAACTGCCCAGTTTTCCCTCCCCCGAGTCCCTGACAACCACCATTCTCCTCTGTTTCTATCTGTTTTATTTATTGCATCTAAGTAGAATCATGCAGTATTTGTTCTTTGGCAAGATGAATGAATTAGTGAGTAAGCATTAATGAATGTTTGAAAATGGCAAATTGACTTATACATCCTCTATGATGGCTTTATTTGGTGTCAAAAAGTAATGTAAATGATAGATTTATGAACCTATACATATAATAAATTGGGGCAGATGTAATGAGTGTATGTATACTTGTATGCATACAGGTATAATTGGGCAAATCTGAATACCATTGGTTCACTAAGTAAATGTCAATATCCTGATTGTGAAACTCTATATTGTTTTGTACAATTACATTTGGGAAGTCAGGCAAATTATTCAAGAGATTGTATCATTTCTTCTGATTTCATGTACTCTACAATGATCTTAATAAAAGTTTTAATTAAAAATTAGTGAAGCTACTTTAGGTGAGGCCAGTGAATTTAAAGAAATAACATGGCTTATTACCCTAAGATTATCGCCTTCCTCAGTGTTTACATAATTTCTGCTTTAAAAATCCAGAAAACAGGGTCTGTTAGCATAGTCCCACAGATGTCGGTCTAAAAGACATTTGTTCTGGTTCTAAAGAGTTAAGTTCAGTATATACATGAACAAGGCTTGTCAGCATGAGTTAATGACAGCAAACAATGGGGGTAACATCTGAATACTGTGGCCCGAATGTTTATTTCCCTACCCACATTCACAGAGCGAAACCCTAACCCCCAACGTGATAGTATTTGGAGGTAGAATTTGGGGAGGTATTGATGGTTAGATCAAGTCACAAGGGTGAGGCCATCATGATGGGATTAATATCCTTATAAGGAAGGAAGAGATACAAGATATTTTCTCACCACCGTATGAGGAGGCAGCAAGAAAGCTCTCTGCCTGAAAACCAGGAAGGGCATCCGTCCTCACCAGGGACTCAGTCAGCTGGAACCTTGATCTTGGACTTCCCAGTCCCCCAAATTGTGATCAATAAATTTCTGTTGTTTAAGCCCCCAGTCTACGGTATTCTGTTCCAGTTTCCAAAGCTAACTAAATGGCAGCCGGAACTTGCTAGAATGCAGCAAATATCCAGGTTAAGCTAAAGGAGGAATTATTCCAAATTTCTTTAAACTGAGTAGGACTTGCTGTGTCATTGGTGCAGCTGAGCTCCAGTAAGTTTTATGTGACTTTCAATCACTTAGAATTATTCATCCACAGCTACTCGAGTGAGTGGGGGAGCAGGTCCAAATCACATCTTGTTCTGCTACGGACCATTCAATTGTCAGTTGTGTATCCTGGCTGGCCTTTCATCTCTATCATTTAGATAAGCAACACTTGTTGGATTTAGCTAAGTGGTTTCTGTATTCTGCTTTTGAATCAAACTTAGCCTTCCCCTGACAACTGACCATATGGTGTCCACACATTTTTATAAATGAACCTTTATAACTATGGTAACATGTTGATCTCTAAAGTATATGGTATAAAATCTTAGGGCAATGGAAATTGTGTTATTGCTTTGAAACAGAGAACTCATCTGATAACAAGGTATGTCCTATTCACTCCAGTAGAGGTCTCTCTTATACTTTCTCAAGAATCTAAAAAAATACAACAGGCAATGGTTTTTTTAAAGATTTTCCTGTAGATGTTCAGTAATACTTTCCACTCTCTCAGCTTTGAGAGTTTTTGGAAAATCCATTTCAAGTCATTTCATCATTAGAGAAATATCTTCCTGCCGCTTATACATAATTTTAAGTAAAACTGGAGAGTGATTCTAACAATTAAAAAGGCCGGAGGAGCTTCCACTTATTATTGATGCTGACCAAAAGTTGAGGAAAGAGATGCTCTTCTACATGCCTGGATATCTATAATCTCTATACTTCATTGAAGATACAAGAGTAGATCCATCACTATTCTGGAAATGCAGAATGCACTGTTTACTCCTGCAGCAAGCCTCCAGACTATGAGATCTTAGTTTAACTTCAGGAGGCTGCTTTACTTGGCTGAGGGCGTGCGGCAGCAGCTGCAGGGTAATAGCTGTGATCTTGTTTTAATTGAGTAAAATGAGTCTTGAACAGGGTAGGAAGTTGTTCACTTGAAATACTGTTTCCTTTACATTTGTTTCCATTCAATGCTGAGCCAAGACTGTGTGGGGGACAGGGGAACAGGATGGGGGTGGGGGGGACGGTGGGGAGTAGGGTTTTGAAATACTCTTCCTCAAAGGAACGTTATTTCTCATCACTCAAATATATAAAATTAATAAACCCCCCCCCCCATTTTGTAGGAGAAGCAACAAACTTGATGAAAGTTTAGTAAGAGAACTGAAATTAAACATCTGTGACTAGAAATTCAGAATCAAGTCTGTATCACTCCCAAGTCAAGTCAAGCTCTTTCCGTTATGGAAGGAAACTCTGCTCTCAAACCGAAACGTAGCTGGTTGCCATACCTGAGTTTTTTACAGCTTTCGTATCCGTATTCATAATGTCTATATGGGCTCAGAGATCAAATAATAAACTATATGACAATTACTTAAATACCTTGAATTTAATAAACTTTTTTTTTAACTGCTAAATTTTTGAACTAATCTCAGGAAGTGAATATAAAACTCGGAACTGACAATCTACCTTATCTTAGAGAAAGAGTTCGGATCCGTAAGAGCCCCTCAGCTGTGAAAGATAAAAGCTTTTGTGATTTCACTTACCAAATGTCTTTCAAGTTAGGTAAATAGAGTAACATTTCTTTGAAAGCCTTTTTCAGTTGTCAATTCCGCCCACTGAAATACCTTTATAAACAGTGATAAAAAGAAGCAACAGGCACCAAAGTGAGCCGCGTGTCTCTAGATAATAGCTATTGAATGATAATGCCCAGAAGCTAAATATTCACTTACTTTGTATGCAACCAACATTCCTCTAGTATAAAATAACATTGATGCTAGCGACTTCAATGCTGAAGATTCCAAATTATATTAAACTTTCTTCAGTAAAGGAAGTGATCTCAAATGTTTGTGGTAAACACATTGTATACTTCTGCTTTAAAGTATGAAACAACATGCATTAAATCATTATCTCAATGAGAAAAGCACAGTGGAGTGCGATTCGGAGCGACTGTGAAATTTGGATGGGTCATATGTAGAGATACAATTTGTGTTTGGTGCTGACAGTTGAAGTTAGTCGAAGCATTTTCAGAGACAAGAGGGAAATAGTCACAATGCAATAATCACGATCATGTCTTGGTCAAAACAGAATTATCTTCTATGCACACTTTTTAATTTTACATCGGTCATGTATGGAAGATTAGAGTGAGTATTTGCAGGGGTGATATGAGCTTATTATTCTGCAGGTAACAGGTCCCCAGCTCATTCCCTCTGTGACTTAGTTCCTCGAAACCCTTGCTATCTCTTAGCAGCAACGAAACCCAGGCTCTGAAGGACCACATCACCCTTCTCCACTGCTGGCTATGGGAGGGTGCCTCCATTATTTTTTTTGACTTGTCAATGGACAGGACATGTTATCTTTCTAATAAATTAATGGGATGCCCTACCTTGTAGACATACTTTTTAAAGAATCATATAGAGCACTCCTGTTTTAGTAAAGATGGAGAAGAGGTACTTTTCCCCCCTTGTCTTCCTGCTAAGCACTAATAAAACTCTGAACATTGCATGTAAAGCAAACCTAAGAGGATTCTTAAAGGTGGAAAGAAGAAGGCAACTAAATGCCACTCAAGAAGGGCATTGACGGCATTCCTGGGTTTTATTTGGTCTCCTTGAGCCCAGACTTAGAGCTGAAGAATTCTACCAGGAACCCAGAAACATGAATGAGCACAGACACCGAAAAAACCCTGACAAAAGGCTGCTCTCTCTGGCTAAAAGACCTAGAAAGGGGCATCCTGGGAAAACAGAATATTTTAGACAGTAATCTCCCTACTCCAGCAAATACCGCAGGAAAATGCTGGGCTCCGTTCCACCACTGCCATCAAAGGGGGCCGGGAGCTTAGATTCCTGATCTTACCAGGCTCCAGACTCCCCACTGGACAGTGTCCTCCTGGCGGGGCAATGTCGCCAGGAGAGCCTGGACTTCCAGCCCCACCAGCAGTAATGAGATGCCCCCCACCTCCCTCTTGGTTTCTATCATCACTGGACAACCGCCTGGCAGTAGTGAGGCCAATGCTTCTACCCCATCAATGTCAGCAGAGACCAATGGGAGAGCAGTAACAAGGCACTCCTGCCCCCCCAAGCCGCCGAGGGGCAAACAGGGGACCAGAGCAGCCCTGTCCCCCCTCCCGGTGTCAAGAGACACTGAGTAGGGAACCTGGACCTCCAACCCCACCTGGCGGCAAGGAGGTGATGCTCTCTGCTCCTTCCAGTCTGAGGGGTGTAAGGGGAGGTCAGCCCAAAGAGAAGATTAAAATAAGCCCCAGAGCGTTTATAATACACAGCACACCCTGGTCTAGTTGAAAGTCACCGATCACGCATAAATGAGAAAATTCAACCAACAGACTCCACACACCAAAATGATACAGATGCTAGAATTATCCGATAAGGGATTAAGGAAGCCACAATAAAAATGCTTCAACATTACAAGCACAAATAAAAAAAAAAAAAAGAAAGAAAGTTTCAGGAAAGAAAAAGAAGATACAAAGAACCAAATGGAAATTTTAGAACTATGAAATATCATAAATGAAATGAAAAACTCATTGGATGGGGTCAATTATAGAATGGAAAAAGAGAAAGAGAAGAAAATCAGTGACCTCGAAGATAGAATATGTAACACCTAATGTGTGAAAAAGAGAGAAATGGACTGGAAAAGATGCATAGATTAACAGGGGCGTATGTGATTATAACACAAGATCTAAAGTATGTGCCATCAGTGTCCTGGGTGGAGCTGAGAAAGAAAGCAAGACTGAAAGAGTAGTTAAAAAATAATGGTTAAGTAGTTCCCAAATTTGGCAAAAGACATGAATTCTTTTCAAGTGCTGGTGGCACGTTTACCAAGATAGACCATACCCTGGCTCAGTAAACAGTCATACAGAATGTGTTCCTTGGCCACAGTGGAACTGAACTAGAAATCAATGACAGAAAGATAGGAAAATTTCCAAGCACTTGGAAGTGAAAAGATATACTTCCAAATAATCCTTAGGTCAAAGAGGAAGTCCCAAGGGAAATAAAAGAAATGTTTTGAACTGAATGAAAATACACTGAACTGAATATATTTGTAGAATTTAGAGGATAATTCCTAGAGGATTAAACAAAAGCCAGTAAACTAAGATTTATAGCAACAAACTAAGGTTGAATTATCGTCTCAGTCACAGAATATCAGTTTCTTAAAATTATGATGTGATTGTACAATGTTTTAAATAATATTATTTTAGTAATTAGTAATAATAATTGCCATTAGGTACTAGTTTTTGTGGTGACATAAATTATTATCTGCATAAAGAAGAATGTAAATGGAAAGTCAGTAAATGTCTACTGTATTTAGAGAAGTAAATCAAACTATAAAGTCCTTGTTAGACATTCTTGGTACCTAAGCTATTAAATGTGCTTACTCTCCTGTGACTTCAGAAATGGCTTGCTTTTGTGAAGGGCTTTACTGTTTAGAGAAACAACAGGGATTTAATTCCACAACCCTGATCTCAGTAAGGACAATTTAGCTTCAAAGAGGAAAGCAAGGCAGTTGATACACTTTCTCAACATCTGGCAAACCATTTTAAAGCACCGAGTTAACAGCTTGGGAGGGATTTATAGAAGGTGTCTTTTTTTGCATTTGATATCAGAGGGAATTATGAGGTTGTCATTTTAAAGACAAAGTTCTGGCAAATTGCTGTGATGGTGTGCTCCAAATACCTGCCACTGACCCACTGTAATTTATTAGCTTGTACTTACGATGGGTACCTTAAAACCCTGCTAGTAATTGTTACAAAAGAAAAAAGAAGTAAAATGCCATCTGCTATTTCAAATGGCAGATGAACACCATGAGCTCTACTTAATGCTATTGATGTAAAATGCAAGGGAGATGTTATAAAACTCACTGACAGGTATAAACGCATATGTAGATCAATCAACGCAATGCACAACTTTCACCAGCCAGCTGCTCCATGCAGATAAGACAACGGCAGAGGATCCCTCTGCAGGGGAGTGACAGCTGCTTCCCTTGCATATCTATATCCTCAGTCCACCAGTGAAAGCACACCTTAATTCAGGCGAGAAAATGGGGTATGCAGAGAACGATTTTGAGTTATGTGACCAATCAAGTCAGAAGTCAGTGCAAACAGATAGGATGATTAGTGTGTACTTCATATATCATTCATCTAAAAGGAGGAAATGGGAGAGAGAAGGAAAGGGACAGACAGGGAGAGAAAGGATCTATTATTCAAATTGCCTTAGACAGTTTATTTATTGAAAAGTTGTTGATTGGAAAACTGTAAACAATGTGTTAATGCCTTCAGGCAGATATTTTCAATTTGAAATATAAACTGAATTTTAGAGCTAGAAAGGGCCTTTGGATATCATTTCGTTCTTTATTTTACACATGGGGAAATTACAGAATTCAGTGACTGACTCAAAGTCACAGCAAGTCAGTAGCAGAGCTGATAATAGAACATGCTGCTACCAACTCTCAATTTATTTCTAATCAGATTGTTTATCATTCTCCCAAACTGCAAGCGTCAATCAGAGCTTCGATTTTTTTTTTTTCTCAATTTTTATGCACAAGGCTACACTTCCTGGGCTGACACACAAGCCAGTTCAGGATGTGGTGAGAAGTGGGTGCCATAGGCCAGCCTGTGAGAAGGCAGGTGGTGGTTACCTGACCATAGACCCAGGAGTCCCCATGTCCACAGAGAAAACACACTATTGTTTTGGAAACAGAATGTGCACTGGGCCTTTGCTTTTCCATCAGCAGGTGTGGCGAGAGACAAAATCTGCGTAATAAAGTAGGCAGATACTAAAACATAAACATAAAAATTTCTGGCATCCCTTTTGTTTTTTTCTTTCTTGCATGTACCTTAATCTTCTGAAAACAAAGTTTTAGGCTTCGTATGGTCACTAATTAGGCAAGTCATAGTACCGGGTAGATTCTTAGTTTCTTAGTCTTTAAAATGAGTTTGATAGATGTATTTATGTTTATGTATTTGATTTCTAAATTTGCAAAATCAGGGTTCATTTACCTTCCTACAACTCTGGAGAGGAAATGATACAGTACACAGAAAGTGTCTGACCCGATAGAACCATGGCAGAGAGTAGCAGAAAAAAACACAGCCTCCGTGAGGGGGTGAGGGACATGCGTTATTCATCCCGGTTTTTCAGAGACACACAGTAGGGCTTCATGATTGTACGTCTAATGCACTCGATCCATATCCAGATTACAGTTAAAAACGTTAAAGTTGGATGTGATTATTCGACAGTTATTATTTGAGAGTCCACTCTGTGCCACAGGCGCTGTCCTCTCCCCTGGGAACAGAGTAGTGAGTGAGACAGAAAGCAGCCCTGCTGGGAAGGGGCGTCCTTCCTACTGGGGAGAGACAGACAGATCACAGGAACAAACCAGCCCATTCCAGGCAGGACAAGAGCTACAAAAAGCAAAGATCTTAGACGGAGACTGGGATGTGAAAAGTTTACTCTGAGAAGCTACTGTGATTGAGATCTGAACGTTAGGACGGAGACCAGGGGTAAGAAATTTCCAGGTAGCATGCACGTGTCAAACAAAGTTCCATTTATGGAGTTAAAATTATCTCCACAATCATTATAAATAACTACTATACGAACATATTCGCCTGTAGCATAGGTATTTTGGGTTGAATTGTGTTCCTAGCTTTGTGTTGAAGTCTTTCCTAATCCCCTTCCTCAGAGTGTGACCTGACCTGGAGACAGGGGTCTTTAAGAACGAATCCAATTAAAATGAGCTCACTAGGGTGGGCTCCGATGCAGTGTGCCTGGTGTGCTTATAAAAAGGTGCAATCTGGTCACAGAGACAGACACACACAGAGGGGAGATAATGTGAATGGACCTGGAAGACAGCCACCTGCAAACCCAAGAGAGGCGTGGAACAGATTCTCCCTCACAGCCCTCGGAAGGAACAACCCGGCCAAACCTTGATCCTGGGCCTCTAGCCTCCAGAGCTGTGAGAAGATCCATTTCTGTTGTTTAAACCATCCAGTGAGTGGTACTTTGTTACAGCAACACTTAGCCAACTGATATAATAGGTAGGACATCTAGGAAAATGGAATGTCCCCCCCAATATTTTTAATACCAATAATAGTAAATTACACAAGTGTCAAAATGTTTTGAACGAGAAACTGAAACAATGGAAAATGGACTTGAAAACGATTTTACAAAAGTATGGCTCCCCATTACCTTACATACACAGTTATTTCCTTATTAAAAATTGGCCCATCAGGATTATGGGCTTGAGGAAAGCCAAGTCAGAATACGCTACTTTATGAAACTAAAAAATTTGTAGGTTCTATCTACGGACAGACGTGTGTGTACGCTGTGTACCTGCGCACACACCTTAAGCTCTAACCACCTAAGCTTAAAAAAAAGTTAGATTGCTACTTATCAGTTAAGTTCTTGTAAATGGGGTCATTCAGAACTGTCTTTAGCTATAAGCTCTCCCCAACTTTGCTTCCACATTCTACCATCAAATCAAGTGGAAGTGCTCTGTAGGGTTTAGAGCTCTGTCGCCCACTGTAACAACAATTATCTAGCAGGGAAAACAAACTACTGAGTAGAATTATGCGCTCTGATCCACAGGCTGGTATTCTAAGACCAGAGAAGCCACTTACTAACTCTGCTGCCTCTTGTGTTTTAAACTTCTCTGGTCCTTTGTTTTCTCAGTGGTAAGATACTATACGGATTTAACTTTATATTATGTGAAAATGTATTCTAAATAAGTAAGCATGAAAACTCAGAGTGGGTATTATTCTCGTAGCACTTTCCAATTGGTTCCCACACGCCCAAACTTTTCCAGTTCTGGACAATACAACAAATAGTTTGCAGAAACACCCTCATAGAGTCCATAGCCCTGCTGCACTGATGTCCTGTCTGCATTACTTCTCTTGCACAATCTTCCTTTATCCTCTCTTTGTCCACAAATAAAGTCTAAATCCCTTAGCGGGGCTGCCAAGACCCTCCCCCGTCTGGCATATGACAGGTGTGGTGGCCGAAACACCCTTCCCACCTCATCAACTTCCTACACGTTCTTTCACTGATCAGATCCACTTCTCCATTCAGCTGCGGAAAACCTCCACTTTTTAAAGTGTCACCCCAAATGTCTGTTTCCTGAAGCCTTGCTGGGCCTTATTGCCAAAGAAACATTGAACATGGACATAGAAGCATCATGGCAACATCACTCAGGGATCACGTTTAGGGAACTACTTTGTAATTAAAATACATTGAACGCAGTGATTTTTCACCATTTAAAAAATAGTCTAATAAAGTTTTCAATATGGTTTCATTGAATAAAATGAAACCAGTCTCCAGAATAATATCGTTAAGTGTTTTGAGTAACTGTGATAGGAAACTCAAGATTTAACAAAATCTAACTTTCACTGAAGACATAACTCAGAGAACAGTTAGTCATATGAAAATGCATCCTTTGGTCCTTGCACAAACGATTTCCCTGAGTACCTTTAAAATACCGTTTGATGTATATTGAATATTTCAGGAGCACGGCATTGCATAAAGCTGGGTACAGAGGGTCGATTTAACTTTTCGTCAGGAGAGATTCAGTTTTTGAAGCTGTCATGACATAACTAAATTTCTTGGAAACTACAGTGATCATATTGAATGGATATTTCACGGCAAAATTACACTTTTCCAAAACTTTGGTACAGCTTTTATCTTTGAAAGGCAAGGTTTTACTTTTGCCTTGTGGGTAGCTCAACTACGTTAACGTAAACCCAAGAATTCTCTTAAATGTTATAGTAGTAGTTGTACTTAACAAAATATTAAATTTAGAATAATTAGTAAATATACCTGGAATAATGAGAATTATGGCTCTAGCTCTCATGGATTATAAAGAATATATAGATAAAGATAGATAGATCCCAATGTCTTAAGTGTACAATATCATTCGAGTGAAAATATAGAGGACTGGATAGCACCGGACATCATATATTATTGGTTATCAGCTGGAATTTCATGGAGTCAAGGCCCAGTACCCTCATGCCCATTGGGGGCCAGTAGTCAATTAATAAATCAATTGACTGGATTGTAATAATAGTAACACACTGCATTTACAGCATGAGTCACAGTAAATGTAGCAATGCAGCTTTCTTAAATATTATTCAGCAGAATCTCCCAAATATTCTGTGCAATAGGTTAAGAAGCACTTATATAACAAAAGCAGGCTGAGACATGAGTAAAATAGAAAAGTATGTTTAGAATATGCCAGTGGCTAGATGGCCATGCCTATATTTGAATTTGAGGGGCCACTAGTATTGTTTTGAGAGACCAGTTGACACCGGGTCCATAAACCCACTGACAGCAGAACACATACCATGCATGTAAGGAAGTGTGTCTGCTGAGTGTGTGTGTCTTGAAAATTAATGAGTCCTGAGAATCCTCGCCACCGGGTAAGACCATGGAATACGCGGTTTCCAACTGCTACAAGGCGAGGATGTAGTGCCACCTACATGCTGGAAAGGATGTCTACAACTTACATTGTACATTTTCCACACAAAATTGTAAGATATATTTTCTTCAACCACAGAAACATCTGTTATTAAATAAATTTTGTGATTCTGATTTCGCATTTACTATAGTAATAGGGATTTTAATAAAAAGAGTAATAGAAATCTAATAAAACATTCAATGAGACAATGAGATTGGTTGAGAGTTAAAAGATTCATGGAAAAAAGAATGTATCTAAACACACTATCATTAATTTGAGCTTACTTATTGCCATCAGCTGATGTTGCAAGTTCTTAAGACCAAAAAATTCATAAACTATAGTTAATATTTAAAAGAGAAATGGGGTATTAGTGATAGGTAGACATAAAATATGTTTTTTATAATTTTATTTGTTAATGTTTATTTCACATTGTTATCCTTTTTTTTTTTTTTTTTTTTTTTTTTTTTGCGGTACGCGGGCCTCTCACTGCTGTGGCCTCTCCCGTTGCGGAGCACAGGCTCCGGACGCGCAGGCTCAGCGGCCACGGCTCACGGGCCCAGCCGCTCCGCGGCATGCGGGATCCTCCCGGACCGGGGCACGAACCCGTATCCCCTGCATCGGCAGGCGGACTCTCAACCACTGCGCCACCAGGGAAGCCCTGTTATCCTTATTTTTATTCTTCTCTTCCCAGAAGTAGGACAGGTAAATATAAGTTAATAAACACATATTCTAAAATAAAAATATTTGATTACTATAAATGTCACCATCCAGAGACGATCAGTCTTAACATTTTGGTGTATATGTTTCTCCTTTTTTTCTATGCAAATTATACACACACGTGCATACACATATGCATCTAATGTAAATTATATACCTCCTTAGTAATTTCATTTGGGGAAGTTTCTACAAGTAGAATTTTTTTTTGTTCAAAGAGTATGAATTATTGTAACCCTATTGCACGCATATTTTCTCTCCATTAAGACCTTTCCAACTAAACTGCCTAACATCAGTCTAAAAAGAACCCATTTCTTTACCCAAAACATCAACGATTGATAACAAAATTGAAAGAAAAATAATTTACTTATCTGATACGTGACAATACTTCAATGTTTTATTTACTTTTTGAATATTAATGAAGTTGATATTGCGTATTGGCCATTGAAATTCTTCTTTGGTGAACTGCCCACTCATAACAAAATAAGAATTCTTAATTTTTCTCCCCAAATTGTGCATCCATCTTCTCCATAGAAATAAATGATACCACTAAGCCCTTGCTGAAGTTAAAAGTTAAACCCTTGTAAGTCATTCTTGATTTCTCTCTTTTCCTCACTCTCTGTATCAAATCTTCCAGCCTGTTCTATCCAGTAAACCTCTAAAATACATGTGGAGGTCATCTGCTCCTAAAGCCATTTATCACCTATTTTGTGGAGAGATGCTATAGCTTCCCATCTGGTCCCTGGGTTTCCCAGAGATTCTCCATATGGTCACGCACTTTGAGAGGTTGGCCTGGAACAATGTCAGCTTGGAAAATGGGCTGCCTGCCATTTTTCAATTCTTCCCCCAGGAGGGGAACCTTACTGTGTTTTCCCCCAATGGATAGTACATGCCCAAAGTGTAACAATCCCTTCACTTTCTCACTTCCTAAATATGCTTCCCAGGGGGCAGCCAGAGTGACCTTTCAAAGACATCAATCTGCTTATGTCACCATACAGTTTATGTCTTCCAATAGTGGTATAGCAATGAGCAAATTTCTAACCTTTTTCTTTAGTAATTATTTTTATTTTGAAACAATCTCAAACTTGCAGGGAAAAAACTGCAAGTACACTACAAAGGACTTTCTCTCCCACAAGCCATTTCAGAAAAAAATGTCAATGTGTTGCCCACCGTCCCAAATATTAGTGTATATTTCCTATAAACAAGCACCTTCTCCTATGCAATCACAGTAAGACCAACAAACGTAAAAAATAAAAATGGATACACTTCTACAATATAATCCTCGGAGCCCATTCAAGCTGTGCCAGTTTTTCTAATAGCATGTCTTATAGCAAAATGATCCAGATCAAAATCATGCCTTAAAATTAGCTATGTCTTTTCTCAATCCTTCCTCGACTTCATGACCTTGACGCTTTTGATTACAAGATTACAAGCCAGTTGTTTTCAAGAATATCCTTTCATTTTGGTTTACCTAATGTTTTTATAGAACGTGGTTCAGGTTACACGTCTTTGAAGCAAATATCACAAAAGTGATAGGGTGTTCTTTTCATTGCATCCTATCAAATTTGACTTGTCTCATCTTTGTGGATGTTAACTTTGATTCCTTGATTAAAGTAGCATCTGCCAGGCTTCTCCGGAAAGTTACACATCTGTGTAATCAATACCACACTTGAGGGTGAGGAGTTTTCTGTCACCCTATTCTTTCCCTCAGTTGTTGCTACCATGTTATCTAGAAACCAGACATCAGTTGTGTCTTCTCCCTTTTCCTACTTCTTGCCATCCAGTCATCAAAAAATACAGCAAGAAGAACAATTTCATTTGAGGGAAATGATAGTCTCCTCTTCAATATTATTAGAAGCACTGAATTGGAGCCAGCAGGGCACTGATTGAGTATAAGATCCTGAATCTTAGAGGACAGGGCTGGCTAGAGGGCCATTAGCATATAGGTCATAATAAAAGAAGAGAATGAATAAAACCACTTGGGGGAAAATTTATGGGATAAAGAGAGTGATGGGACAGGAACAGAATCCTTAGAAACACTAATACAGGTGAGATTGTAGGAGGACAGGAAACTCAAGAGCAAATAAAGAAATTGCAACTGAAGAGGTAGAGAGGGAGGTGCAAGAGTGAGAAGTAGAAGAAACATCCTTTCAGAGCCTGACCAACAGCAGATGTATCCGTGAAGCATCTAGAGGTGATTTAGCCTGTCTCTGAAAGGAGAAAAATTAGACACATTTTCCTGGTTTCCTAGACACATAAAGATTTATATGTTTTGCTTTGATAAAAAGGAAAACTAATACATATTGGATGCCCAACATACATCAGTCATTTTGCTAGATGTCTTAAAAATGATCTTATTTCATAAACTCGTGAGAAAAAAATATAAGTAGGTATTATTATCCCCCAATCTATAGTTCAAGCAACACTCAGTTGGCAAATGGCTTATTCAGATTGAAACCAAGTCTACCGGAATCTCAAGTCTCCACGAGACCATGTATGCCAAAGGGAGTTTAAAATAAGTTCAGATGTATATGTATGTGATAAAACTGATACTAGATCAGAGACACATATTTCTATTACCCTCTCTTCAGAGGTTTACACAGCAAATTAAAATTGGGTTTTTGTGAGTTACAATTGTTTTGTAAGACTTTCTGAAGGACAAGATTTTTCTGTACCTTATTAATGCCCCAAATCGAATGTAGACCACATCCATGATTATTGGAAACAGACACTTAAGAAGGAAGGATGTGTAATGCAGAAGTATTACATTTAGTCAGCATATATTCAGTGAATGTCTAAACTGTTTCAAGCCCCCTTCTGGTCCTGAGAATACAGCAATAAGCAAGATGTACAAACTCCCTGATCTCACAAGCTTCCCTTCGTAGAGTAAGATGATGGATGACAGACGACCAAACACCGTGTGCTAAGGGAACATGATCACTCCGGAGAAATAAAGCAGGATAAAGGGCTAAAGAGTGACGGTGTGGGCTGAAGAGGACAGAGCACTGCTCTTTTCGATAGAGAGGCTGTGGAAGTCATCTCTGTTAGGATGACGACTGAGCAGAAACCTGAAATCTGTGAGCCAACCATGTAGATATAACAGGGAAGAGGGGACCAGGAAAAAATAAAAGTGCTTTGCTCTTTGAACAACAGCCAGAAGCCCCTTCGGAGATGGATTGTTAGGAAGCTGGGGGAAGACTGAGTAGGAAATACTATCGTGATGACAAAATATACATAAATGATATTCAAGAGTGAATGGCCTCCTTTGAACCAATCAGCCCATTTTCTTTTGGCAACGTGTTTCACTGCACTTGATTTCCACTAGCAAGTTCACCTAAGTGCAGATGTTCAAACTCTGTAAAGGTCACGTGCTTAGAATGGAAGAGAAGAGAATCATTAGCTCACGTCCCCCATCGCTCTGGCAGAGCAGAAGAGAGGTTAAAAGGATCCTTCGTAATTTTCTACGACTTCAATAAGCTAAATCCATATAATTAAGCACTCACAACCTCCCACCGCAGTACATCTAAGCATTATAATTTCCATTTTCTAGATGGAGAACCGGAATAATAACGGAATAGTCAGTCATAAAGTGGAGGACTCCTGAGGACGTTATTTTCAAGCCTAGTTTAAATTTTAGGCTCACTAACTTCACGATATGTCATCAGACTGGAAAACCCCAAATCGTTACCTTGGAAGAGATGCGAAACCCACATGGCTTATTACGCACCAAGGCACTTAACAGCTTTTAAGTCAGGGGAGGAGAGGTGCTACTGACCCCCTCTCCTGAGATCTTCTAGTCAACCAGATATGCATGGATTTAAGGCAGAAGGGTCAGCCTCACGATGCCAAGAATTCTGCAGCGGCATTTCTACAAAGCAGGTCATTTTGAACACAAAGTCAACGAGGTGTCTCTTTTAGGATTACATTGTCCGAATCAAGGAGAAGTCTTTTAAAATTTCATGCTCTTATCGTATACAATTCAGAAACCATTTGAAATATCATAAAGAAGAGTATTAGCCAGAAGCACTGAGATAAAAGTCTTGTATTACAAAAGAAATAAGAAAATAAAACATTGGCAGGATATTGCAGGAGAGTACCCGTACTGTTAAGGATATGAGCTTTTCAGAGTTAAACAGATGTGAGTCTAATCCCAGCTGAGTAACCTTTGGCCAGATTCTCCATCTTTCTAAGTGTCAGAACTCTTATGTTTAAAATGGGCAAAACAGTAATACTTATTTCATTGGGTTGCTGTGGGCGTTAGAGACGATAACGCCTATAACTTGTTGAGCACAGTTCCTGGCATATGGTAGGCAGTTAATAAACAGTAGCTATTGGAAAAATATTTCAATGATTATATTATTTTGTACATATAAGGAATAAATTGTATTAGCCTCAATTTCAACCCTTTTTTTTTTTGCGGTACGCGGGCCTCTCACTGCTGTGGCCTCTCCCGCTGCGGAGCACAGGCTCCGGACGCGCAGGCGCAGCGGCCATGGCTCACTGGCCCTGTCGCTCCGCGGCACGTGGGATCCTTCCGGACCGGGGCACGAACCCGTGTGCCCTGCATCGGCAGGCGGATTCTCAACCACTGTGCCACCAGGGAAGCCCAATTTCAACCCTATTTAAAATTCTAAGACCTATAAAAGTCTCACATCTAATTCTTTAACGAGATCAATAAAATCATTCAACCTATTTTTTATGGTAACATACAATGTCAGTTTTATATACAATAAACTGTTTTTAGTAAAACTTCATTTGTGAGGACTTCCTGGTTCCAAAAGTGGTCGATTATATCTGCACAATTCTGAATTATTTGCTTCCAGCTAACATTTGACCATAAATATGCTTTTAAGAAATGTCATGAAATAAATGGTTTTCATATTTTAAGCAATTTTTTTCTGTGTGTCGTTTCACCATTTTTCACTGGGATGAGAAAAAGATATTCTGCACAGTGAGAGGACATTGATATAACCACAGAGATACGTGTTACACAGAAAGGAATTTTAGATTCAAAATGGTTCCTAAAAGATATATACCCTTCAAATAAAGGTAATTCTGTATCTCATGCCAAAATAATTGGGTAGTAAAGGGAAAAAATCAACTTACCTAATCAGAGGAATATATAAGTATTTCAGGATGAAACTGGAGTTTTCTTTCTTGCAAAAATAGGCAGGAGAAACCCCTATTTTTTCTATTTATGTGACTTTACTATTTCTGGAAATTAAACAGAATAAAGCAAATGCATTTCTCCCTTCTGGATTATAAACATAATCTTGATACTGATTCTAAAATATAAAAGCTCAGCTTTCCAGTGGGATCAGGTGACTGGTACTCACATTCCATGGTTGAATATGCTTTGAAATCTAAGTAGGAAACCTTCCTGGTTTTATTCTGGTCGGGTATCTGTGGGCTGGTGGGTGCTAATTTGGGTAAACTGTTGTCAGCTCCGTTCCAAACTCTATCCCTTACCACCTTTTTTCACTGTTTTCTCTCACTTTACCTACAAATGATTTCACTTGCCAAAAAAAAAAGGGGGGGGAGGGGAGTATTTTAAAATGAGTCCCCCCGAAGCCTCACTCTAGCAGGGGTGCTGGTGGCAGTGTATTAGATAAGGAGTTTCCCACATAAGAAAACACTGTGGAGTCTGTTTGCGAGTCCTCCTTGCCTTTGGTTTTATAGTTTAGCAGTAATCATCATATAGGAACGTGGGTGTAATTACCACTGCCTAGGGAAACAAGCTCATTTCCTGAATTAATTCTTAATAGAGTACATACTGAGAGTTGAAATTTTAAGGCAAACCACAATTATCAAAAGTCGGATCTAGTTTGGGTTTGAAAAAGGGATGGACTCGACAAACCTAAAAACTAAGATTTATCATCCTTCTCAAAAGGAAATCAACTCTAGCATTTTATGGCATTTCCTTGTTGTCTCAGGCAGCCTATGATTGAAGCCATATAATGACTGGAGTGTTATTTCTGTTTAATAGATTACAAAGTCAGAGAGAGCCAGAGACGTCAAATGGTTACATAACAACCAAGAGCCTACAACGGTGGTCCGATATCCCACTTGCTGCCTTTTCAGAATCTTCTGAGATTCTACTGATATTTTAGGAGCCAACTATAAAGACTATATCTGCCCTTTGAAGTAGACATTTAATTACTAAGGCTCACAAAAATTGACATTTTTAGAAATGTAAAACTAGACATAAATCCATACTAATATGTGTACATAAATTGTTCCTTTACTTATAAAAAAGTGAAACAATCCTCATGTTTCAGTAACAATCCTTATGTTTTGATACCAGTATTCTTCTGAGCAAAACAATTAAAAGTTTTCTAAAAAATATAAACAAAGAAACACATAATACTTTAAGACACAGGTGAGGTAGAAAGCCAGGTTTTGTGTTGGTATGATGGCTTCAAAAAAGAAAGTTAAACTACTGACCATGAGATAAAGAGTAGGAATAGCTTTTAAGCTTTCAAAGAGACACAAAAGTGAAAGTTGAGGGATGCAGAAAAGATCCAGAGTAGGATAGGACCCTGATCATTATTCGGAAAAATTCTCAAGAAAATCATCATCTTGTGGGATCCCAAAAGACAAAAACTAAAATCTCCGCTCTGTGATTTTGAATGCATATTGGAGTTCAACAGTATGAAACACTTCCTGTGATCCTTAATTGACACGTATTTGATTGTTCAGTACATTCTTTCTTACTCACAAATGCTTTGTGTGAGTTGATCTTGGTTGTGCTGATGGAAAAGAGAGAGGCTGATTTCTTCACCTGCATTTTCACAGCAATGGGCAAACTCATTATCACAGGCGAGAAAAAGGGACCAATAAAATATAAGACTTCTTTTTACTTAATTCACAAGAATATTCCAGGGAGAGCTTAGATGCCCATGGGGTTCAGGGTAAAAATGAGGAGCTAACTTGCCAAGAGGGGAATTTGGTCTTTAGACACAGTGTCAGCCCGGTGACGAACATGTCCTTATGAGATCAAGATAACGACTTCAATTCATGCACCATGTCTACAATCCACGTGGGAAGAGGATAAGGTAAAATTTATGGGTCACCTGAGTTCTATTCGTTTGGGTCAAAAAACAATGCATTTACAGAATCCCCACTCAGAAGACTTTTACTTACATGTCACTGGCTAGAACTGGTTCACACGGCCATGCCTGGCTGGGGAGGCGACCCCTTAAATGGGCTCATCACTGCTCCGAACACTGAAGAACAGGGCAAGAGAGGGGTAACACTCCAGAGGCTGAGGAACTCTCGATGGTATTGCGATATCGGCCCTCTCTTGAAGAACAATTCTTAAAGAGCCAAAAGGTTCAGAGAACTGAGAACGTGACATTCTCGTCGCCATTTTAACAACCCTCTAAATGCTCCCCCTATTTCTATCATAGAGTTAATTAATGCACGTGGCAGTTTCCTGGAATAGACTCGTTGAGGTAAATCCCAAATGGATCTCAGGCAGCCAGTCAGGAATATGAAGAAGTGGCTTGTGTACAGCTCCTGCATTCATTAGAACCCATCTGGTTTCCTGAACGGACTCCAAAATCTCCACAAGCCAAAAGGATGCATTTTGTCTGCGGTGACAATAGCAACACCTAAGGCTCTGTGTCATCGGGTCTGATCGTTAGGAGGCCGGCCCGGCTGCAGGATCCATTTCCTGCGGGCCTCCCCAGGTTCCCCAGTTCCTGCGTGTCTCAAGAAATCACGGAATGCCCTAACATGATGACTACAGAGACCTAGTGCACGTTTTTCCTTGTTTAAAGAGACAATGTTTTCCCCTTTGAGATTCTGTTAGCATCGAATAAAAAAGCTGGTCTTGGAAAATGGAGTCTGCTTTGCAGATGCCTCGGGATCTATCTTGTTTCTTCCTGACATAGTTTAACTCCTAGAAGGTGTGGGCATCACGCTGGCAGCACCCATGCGCGGTGAGGAGAGAGGGGCTGTATGCTCTGATCTGTCGGGAGACCTCGGGGAAGCCACTCGACCTCTCTGGTCCTCGGTTTATCATCTGTGGAGCCAGCGGTTCATCCTGGATGGCTCTGAGGCCTCTCGGCTCGCACCCTCTCCCCTCTCCCCTCTCCCCTGCCGCCTCCCCAAGGCCAGTCCTCGACTATCTATTCTTCTGTGTATCGTTTCAAAAGCTCACGTACATGCTGTGTCGATCAGTTGATACAGTTTCCTTTTCTTAGAAGGCAAAGTATCGCTTGCCCATCTCTTTCTATCATTGTCATTCGCAAAGAAGACTGAGAAGGTAGAGAGACGGTCTCAGCAAAGCCTGATAACGATTCCCAGCCAATGAAAACAGAACCTGGGTAAACAAAGTCTCAACTTGTTCTATTCCTTTGTGCCGAGTCTAACTTCACGGGCTCACGGTGGGCCACAGGCAGAGGCCTCACGCGGGACGCTTCTGCCCAGAGCTCCAGGCGAGAAATTGCTGCTGACACCCCAGCTCAACACCCGAAGCCCTGTGCACGGACGCTGCGCCCTCCACCCCCCCCGAACTCCGCCCCCTCCCCAATGACGTGATCCCTGCAAAGCAGCCCCGCCCACCGCCTGCGGGGAGGGCGCGCGCTCTAGAGCTCGAGCTCACACCTCTCCATTCTTCGATCAGAGCCTAAAGCTTTCCTCTGCTTTTGGAGCAAACTCGCTCTCCTTCTGTTGGCTGGAGCAACACCAGGCAGGAGGACCCTTGTTGGGAACCAACTGGGGAGGGTCGACAACAAGATTTTGGCAAAGGCTAAAAGACGAGAGAGTCATGTAAAAATGTTAGTTTACATCTAGGCTTGATACTGAGTACAATCTTGATGATAATTAATTATAGTCACTCATCTGCAGTTTTATCTTTTCAGTTTTACCAATTAGTTCTTGACAATTATTTATAAATGCATATGAATAGTTAAATATTCCTCATAAGGGATGAAGATGCACTTTATACAGAAATATGCATTATATGCAAAATTTCTATATACAAAATATGTGTAATAGTAGATATGGAAACCCTGATGGTGGTTCCTAGAGCACAGGAATCTTTCTTGGTGGGGGGGATAGAAATGAAAAGTATAAAAAACAAATGATAAGCAATGATCAATGTAAGTGCACTATACTTAGTAATATAAATTAACAGACTGATCACTGTCTTTCTTTTTTCTGAAAAGAAATACCCTTTATATCTATTACTGTTCCATTTGTTCCATGAATAAGTTGCTAAAAAAAAAACAATGTTAATAATTTGAGTTGAAGAAAATAGAAATTAATATGAAAATGTGACTTAAATATGCTAACTTCTATATTAAAGTTTTACACTCTGCCCTATTTTGTCCCCTTAAATCTGAATTCTCTAAAACCACATATTTTTGTTATTACCTCCAAGATGCTAATCATCTTTATATAAGGAAATTTATAATTAAATTTATAATGACATAATTTATAAATACGATAATTAATATTGCTTAACAATTGAGTTATTTAGGGAAGCATTTTTCCTTTAAATTCACTCTGCTACTCCTCCGGAAGTGTCTGCTTCAGTCCCCAAATTCCAAAAGGGATAAAACCCTCAGGGCATCCACATGAGCCTTGGGGAACGCTGATAACAGAAAAACCAACAGCCCCGACCGCCCCCTCCCTCACAGTAATGGAGTTCAGGTGGGTTAATTGACTTTTTAAAAGTCTAGTCATACAAAATGCACACTAATTATTAATAAATGAAGAGTAATTTTTGAAGAAAAATATAGGAAATCTTGACTAGAATACTTAGTAAAATTTTTTTTTTAAGACTGGAGTGAAGAAATCTTCTCCCCCGTAATATATATTCATTCACTGGTAAATTCCATAAACACTTGTAGGATATACTCGACATCAGAAGTTTTGCTGGGTTCTAGTGATAAAATATAAATAGGACCATCCCTTGTCTCAAATATTCAAATACAATGGTGAGAAATAATCAAGAAAATCCATCATTGCAAGGACAGGCTATTGTAGCTTAGTTCAAGCCTATGGGAGCAGAACGGAGACGCAACCTCACCAGACCGAGAAAGTCAGGTAATTTCTGGAATGCAAGAACGACGCGGAGTCTCTTCATGGTTGCCAAGAGTCAATCTGGATGGAGAACAAGGTAAGAGGACACGGAAGCCCTCAGGTTAAAATAGAAGTTATTATAATGCAGACCAGTTCTCCACAATGCCAGTTGGGCACCAAAAGATACTTAGGCCAGAAAGTTCTTCATCAAAAGGAAGGTGAATTAATCTAGCATGTCCGATGGGAAAACTTACATGTCTTAATGTCAGTAATGGTGATAGATGGGAAATAATATATGTGGTGATTGAGACAGGAAAGACCAGACAAACGTCAAAGATACTTAAAGAGGAACTTATTTTGTTGGAAGTTGATCAACTGTAGTCTGAACTGATGGAAGCTAAAAGAAACATTAGGAAACCCTTGAAGCTTGCAGAACAAGAGATTGGAGGGCGGTGGTTAGCGTTAAAAGCAATGGGCAATTTTAAAGTGGATCCAGAAAACTCTGCCTCGCAAAAGTGACAGAAATTTAGTAATTTCCTGGTTCACAGGCCAAGAGCGTCGCTGATATTCGATAGGTTCAGATTAATTAGACCTCTGCTTTCTGCTCTTACTGGATAGTTTCTCTCACACCAACCTCCCAAGCAACTGATCCTGTTCTTCCCACGCTCTTGAGGTGGTTTGTGTGAACACTCGATGACTTTCTTCTCCTCGGCAAGTGACTACAAGCCTCTCAGAGTCAGAGAACCGTTGTCTTTTTGTTCATCACTGTCTCTCTCGAGATCTGGCATGGCGTTCAGCAAAGGTTGAGTTGCAGGAGTGAATGGTGAACTTCCCTGGCGGTCCAGTGGATGAGACTCCACGTTTCCAAGGTAGGGGGCGTGGGATCGAGCCCTGGTCGGGAAAGGAGGATCCCACATGCCACGCAGCATGGCCAAAAAAAAAAAAAAAAGAGGGAATGGTGAGAGGTTATATTCATTTACAAGAAGGTAAGCTGAGCAACACCACCACCGTGGAAATTAGACAGCCTGGCTTCTGCTGGCTGGCTGGTCTCGCCTCTCAGGCACAGTATCTGGAACACTGCTCTCTTTTTCAACCACCAGCAGCAGGCCCTCCTTCTTGGAAAACCCTTGACAAGCCTCCTTAGCTGGAAAACTAATTTTCCTCTGGCTGCCAGCTTAAGAGTCCTTTAAGTGGCACAGGCCTCATGGCCAGGAAACCTGCATTTGATCCCTGCCTCTACTGGAGAACAGCGTTGCCACCGCGAGTCCATAAGAAGGTGATGTATATAAAACAACCAGACCAGTATCAGGCATGTAGGAAATACCTTTTTAATTTTCTTACGGAATTAGCTGCTTTCGCGATACTCAATTATATTTATATTATACAAGTATAAATATACTTTATATCTCTACATAGCTTGAATCTATGGTACTGTAATTATCTATTTACTTGTCTTCCTCATGAGAACATGAATGTCCATAGTTAAATGTCTAGGTCACAAGATAGGTGTCTGGCACAGAGTCTGCACTTTATAAATATTAATTTAATGTATGAAGCCATGATTGAAAGATTAAGTGGACATGTAAATATTGTTTTAAATATAAAAATGAGAAAATTTTTACATAAACACCATCAAGTTACTTTACTGTGAAGCTTTATTATATATGTATAACATGTACATATATAATTACACAGACATTAAATACTTCAAATATTTACCATATTTATTTTTGTGGTTGCTAGTCAAAAGTCAAACTAATAAACATTTAATTTTTACCAAGAGTCTCAGAAGCAAAGTGTCAAACTGTCATAAAGCTGTGAAATCTATGGGTACAGCATTACTTCTATTTGTTAATTAAAGTTTTAGACTTTAAGTTTAGATTCATTTCAGAAGCAATATGTCAAATTATTTCAGGTTGGAAGACAGTACAAACAGTCACTTCATTCTGCGATGCTTTGAAAGAATGTGGGCAGGAGAAAAGAGATTTTTCTTCAAGAACAGAATTGAAAAGTTGAGTTTCTTGCTGCCAGTAACAATATTCTCATATGTTTCTGAACACCTTTCTTATGAAGGACGATCCAGGAAAAGACTGAAGGAATGACAGTGACCTAGCCGACCTCTAGAGTTAAAGAGAAAAAGCAACACCACTGCTTGATTTTCATCTAACAGTGTAGCCTGAGAGAATATGTTGCCTGCAGGAAGATATGAACATCAGCTGAAGCCTCAGGACCGGGAGGTGGAGAAGAAATCCTCAGCTTTCATTGTCAAAGGTAGTTGGTGACAAGTAGCTACAGGATTAAAAAAAGTTAAGGGAAGACAGATTTCAGGAAGCCAAAAGTTACTGAACAAAGCAATGAAACTAAAACTAAGTGTTTCTCCCAGCCTAAAGTAATTTAGAGAAAGCAGGAAGGAGGAGGGAGAGAACACAATATTTTAAAGAAGAGAAGGGGCTGGAAAGAGGGAGAGAGACAGAGGAGGGTAGTATGTGCTACTCTAAGTCTGGAGCTGTCACTGGTACTTTTAAACATGTTATTATACAATTTGCACAAAAACTCTATAAGGTGGGTATTTTTGTTCACTTTTCTTTCTTTCTTTTTTTTTTTTTTAACATATACTGACACTAAGATTCAGAGAGGGCAAGTAACCATGAGACCTATAAAGTTCACAGATATTTTGATCGTAAAGCTCGAATTCAATGTGTTGGATGACAAAAAGCTTTCCGATTTCTATGATTTTAATTAAACATTTTGAATAACACATTCCATTCCTTGAGTGTCATTCTTAAAATGGGGATAATTTTCTGAAACGTTCCTCCTTTACAGGAACAGTTTTATAGAGGGGAGAGGAGGACTATGTCATTATCTCCAGCTGTTTGCTCCCTCTTTCTTTGTGTGATGATTTTACATCCCTCCCCACTGATTCTGGGTCTGGCCATGTGACAGGTTTGGCTGATGGAATGCAAGTGCATGTGGCCTAAGCCAAGACCAAGCAGAAGCGTCAGAAATATCCTCCAGCTCTCTTGTGTTTTCCCCTCCCATGAGAATAGTATATCTTCAAAAAGGGCTCCTCCTCCAGACTAGCTTCCGAATGAGAACTGTGGAGAACAATAGGAGCCGACCCACCACCTCTGACATGAAAGGAGAGTTTGTTTGCATGAGCCATTGAGTTCATGGGTCATAACTTACTGCTGCTAAGCTACTGTAGAAGAAAAATGCCCTGGTGCTGGAAACCACACGGGTAAAGTTAATCATCTTGATGTCAGTCTAGAATATTTTAAATGCTCATTGGCCCCTTGATATGAAAAGAGAGAAGAGATTAAAACTAAGCATAACTTCTTATTTAAAATATGTATCTATATCATTTGATGAATAATATAATGAATATATATTCATTCACCAAATATGCGTTGTTAGCCTGCTATGTCCCTGGAGCTATGTTAGCACCTGTATGTGTACAGAGAGGTAATCAAAACATACCGTGAATAGTACCTGCCGTCTATGTTGTTTTCAGTCTATAGGGAGGACTGTTTTCTACACTAATTGTTGGCGTATTGGAATAATGTTTATCTCAGTAGGGAGGCGGGTCAAGGAATGTAGGGGTGAGTACCGCCGGATAGAAACACAAGAAACGTGGATACTGCGACCTGAACACCAGTAACCGTGTTTTAGCCACGGTCAAGGTTAAACAACATGGGTAAACAGGAAAAGTGGATCTTACAGAAGTTATAGCATTAAGTAACCAAGATACAATTCTCTCAAGAACACAATAACAATTTCCTTTTGTTTCTGAGATAATTGTTTTATTCTTTAGCTTTATACATTAATACTTGGCGTGACCTTGTTGAACATACGTGAAGGCAAACAACACCAGGTAGGTTTCCTCTTGGGCATGCATGCAATTCATCACGGTCATTGTGATGATTGCAAAGGATTCAGCATTTCAAGTAAAAGAGGCGGAAGCTAGGTGTTTGGGGCGTCATTTTAAGTGATATTCTTAATTGCAAGCGTGCCGCCGATCCGTTCTCCATGACACTGTGTGGGAAAGGTTCACTACACGTTTACCATATTATAGACCTAGTTCTTTTTCATGCTCTCTTTGGAAATACTGTACTCAATATGTTGTATTTTGAATTCACAAATCAATATTCACTTACATGTAACAAAACATTGTCTATAATCTGTTTTAGTCACAAATAGGCAGCATGGTATATAACTGTGTGATTAGATTATTAAGAATCAAATTATATATTTCTGTATACATTGATAGTAACTCCTTTCAATAATAACTTTGCAGCAGTATTATGGATAAAGATTCTTTTATTCCTCCGAGACATAGATAGAATGGGAATAAATAGCACCGGTAATAGAGAGAAGACTGTTAATCTTTATTTAGCGGATACTGATAGATGGGCCTGGATCTCATAATGGAAACTGCACTGAGCATTTAATAGCAGGTTTTGTTTTCAAAAAACTTCCTCTGCATTAATCTTTATGACAGCATCAGTGACAGTGCTATCATTTTATATGTCTAGGTTTGTATACTCTGCACACAAGACGGTGTGTTTTTTTCCATCATATATAGTTCAATATGCTTCCACTTGGTACATAGTAAGACCTTAGCTTTACAATCTATGATTTTAAAAATCCAGGCTTTTCAAATATGTGCTAACCTGAAAGTGTTATTTTCATGTTCTTGTACTACATTACCTATCACAAAAAATATATGTAATTTCTTATAAACTCAGTGGGCTCAAATGTTGTATGTTCTCAATAAATGGTAGCCGTATTAATAATAAAAAGTAAAATACATTCTCTAGAGTACAAACTTTAAAAATATAGTCATATGTGGGCTTCCCTGGTGGCGCAGTGGTTGAGAGTCCGCCTGCCGATGCAGGGGACGCGGGTTCGTGCCCCGGTCCGGGAGGATCCCACGTGCCGCGGAGCGGCTGGGCCCGTGAGCCATGGCCGCTGAGCCTGCGCGTCCGGAGCCTGTGCTCCGCAACGGGAGAGGCCGCAACAGTGAGAGGCCCGCGTACCGCAAAAAAAAAAAAATATATATATATATATATATATATAGTCATATGTAATATACCAATGTTACTGTCAGCATATTTAAATCCTTAGTCTCATTCCTAGATATTGATAAGAATATTGTTACTATTTCAGTGGTTTTTTTGTTTGTTTTTTTTGGTTTTTTTTTTTTTTTTTTGCGGTACGCGGGCCTCTCACTGTTGCGGCCTCTCCCATTGCGGAGCGCAGGCTCCGGACGCGCAGGCGCAGCGGCCATGGCTCACGGGCCCAGCCGCTCCGCGGCATGTGGGATCCTCCCGGACCGGGGCACGAACCCGCGTCCCCTGCATCGGCAGGCGGATTCGCAACCACTGTGCCACCAGGGAAGCCCACTATTTCAGTTTTTATGACATCAAAACCTTTTGCATATTTGTGCACAATTCACCTCATGTCGAAGCCAAAGGCACTACTTGATCAGAAAAAGCAATTCGGGAAAATTGTTCATTTTAGATACACAGGCTTCCTTGAACTTGTGGAATATTTCTATGATGCTTTCTATTTTTTTTTCCCTACAGTTAACTGGGTTGCATTAAGCAAACGTATTGGAATATATATAATTAAAAAATTTTCAAGTGTGTTCCACCCAATGGTCATTCTTCTTCTTTCAGAAAAGAATCACTGCCCCTCTACTGGCAATACCAGGACACAGGACAAATCTTCCACCTGTATTTAGTCTGGGTTGAGTCAGGAAAGTAGAATTTCTATAGCATTATGAGAATAAGGAATTTACTACAGGAGTTGGGGATTCCACAGATGTGAGAGGAGATGAGTAGTGCAGATCAGGAAGGCAGCTGCTGAAGGTTTGGGGACATGTTCCATAAGGACTTAGGACTGAAGCACAGGGGTCAGAGAGAAGACAGAGCTCAGGAGATTTTGGAGCCTCCGTGTCTGGTCACCACCATGGAGAACTGGGAGCTTGTAGACAAGGCCCAGAAGCCACTGCATCTGCCCACTGGGACCTCCTGAGAAGAATAATGTCCACTCCATCCCTCCTTCCAAATCCTATGTGAGTTCCTTTCATTGACAAACTCTAACCCTGAGCCAAAGAGGGAAGGAGTACTGTGAAACTAGCTTCCAGTCCTAGTAGAGAGGGTTGGTGATGCTTCATTAGAAACAGACAATCCAACTTAATTCCTATAAAGAGAAACCAAATAAATAACTCACTGTTGATGGGACAATTAGTTTTCATAGAGATGAAGCTGCATGCATATTGTTTTGTTTTGTTTTGTTATTCTTTTTAACCCTCCCAATGGTTTTAAATCCTTTCCTTGGCATTAGTCATATCGTGTCACTGAGCATCAATTCCCCGAGGAAAAGCATGGGGTTACTTATATCCACTTCATAGTGAGGTTCTGAGAAGTGAATTAGATAATGTATATCAAACAGCAGCACATCTCCGGGCCCGATACATGAAGTCATCATTTTGGTGGAAATGAGTTTGTCAGTGAGAAACGTCTGGGAGTCCCTGTATTTATTGGCTCTGTGAACTGGATAAATCAGTTGACTTCTTTAAGACTCGGTTTGCTAACCCGTAAAATGGAGAATATAATAGTATCTGCCTTCAGAATTACAGTCAGGATGGATACAATTAAAGAAAACAATGTGTGTCCAAGAATCACTTTATAGTTAACCTTATCTTATTTCCTAGTAACTTGTCATTTTCAGGAAGAATGCTCACTCTGACATGAGAAAACTAGGTGTCTATTGTTGAGAAATCAGATCCTCCTAACAGATGCACATGTTGTTTTGCCTTTGCTGTGACCAAGCTCCAGCTCCTACCATAAGCTAATCTGAGCACGGCCATCAGGTAAATTGAGAATACTTTATGGAAAGCAATGAATGTAATCTGTTTCTAAAAGGGCTTTGTTGTCATTGCATCGTTGTTTTTAAAAAGCACAATTTCTAAAATAACTTCTTAGATAATCTTTAGATACATCCTTTCAGAGTTTGACAAGATTGAGCTGTCTATTTGCAAAGAATTGCACCAAGAAATGTAATGGTGTCTGACAAAAAAAAAATACAAGCATATGAATTCAATCATTCTTGGTAAACTTTGAGAAGAATGTAAATCTCTAATCTTTTTTTTTTCCAAGTCCGTCATGAATAGTTGAAAGATTTCCCTGATTAAAAAAAAAATACTAATAGAAAAAATGAAATGGTATACTCAAAATGTTTTGCAGCTCTTTTAAGCCTGGCTGTGCCCTGCATGCATTTTAAAAATTCCTGCTTCTTATATACTTTTCTGTTCTTCACACTACACCCTTTTGGTCCAATACTTCCTTCACAAACTCACTCAAATTTGAATCATAATTGCATATGGATACTTTCTCTCAGTGTAGGTTGCTTTTTTCAAAATTTTTTAAATTAAGTTTTTCTCAGTGTCGATCACCCTAATATAACACTCTCTACTTGTTCGTCTTGATTCTTTTAGCCTACTAGCATTAGCTTGCCCTACGATTATTCCTCTTATTATGGAAACGTTTTTCATTCAACCAAAAAGTGTTAATTATGCATCCAGCGTATTCCAGGAATGATGCTATCTTCTGGGGTTGCAAAAAATGAAAAAAGTTTCTTCTTTCCCTCAAAGAGCTGGTACACCAGTAGGAAGAAAAAATATAAAAATAAGCAATTTAATTATTTATTTAGTTAAATATGTTAAGGTAGACTTCTACCTCCAGAGAGAGAGTAAGACCAAATATTTATCTTCCCTCTCTACCAATCCACTGAATAATGATTGGCATAGGAAAAGAAGTTTACACTGACAGCAAGACTATAAAGAGGTAATAATTCCTATTTAAGGCATTTTAGAAAGTGTAAGTTAATCATAGGATTTGTCAGTGATGAGCTCTCATGCGAGAATTGCCAAATGGGAGAGACTCCTCCAAAGACATATACAGCCAGAGGCGTGGGCGTGTAATGATTTTCCATATGTGCAGGCATGTTTTTCAGAACTCCCCTCCTCACTCGGCTTCTGTAGACGCCAATGGTTTTGTAGGGTTTTCCAGAGAGTCTTGAGAATTGCAGAATCTTCTAGACATCAGAGCTCCTTTGGTGCTTCAGGCTGAGACCTTTGGTGAAACTTCTCTGAACTCTGCTCCTTCAGGTTTTTCCACAGCTTATTTAAGACCTTCATTCCTAGCTCTGTCTTTCATGGCTTGGATATTTCCAGTGGCTTTGACTTTCCGGACTGCTCCCTGACAGATCACCACACTCCATCCTCTCTCACCTGCACTGTCGATGCACGAATGCCTTCTAGCTGTTCTCACTGACCTCAACACCGACACGTGTAAAAACTATTCTCAGCACAGCCACAGAGGAGACCAGGTAGAGCTTAGCCATACTCGGCTCTCTTAGAACCCTTCAGCCCCTTCCCATTTCTGTCCCATTTAATTTCTTAAGTTTTGCTTGAGCATCTCTATCTGATCTCAGCACCCCCTGCTTCTCCATCTCTTACTGCTGTCACTCTCTCAACTCCATTCCTCCCACACCGTCCTCTCAAACATATCAGGCAAACTTTTCCCAAACTCCAGGAAATATCCTCCCTTAGATATTCCCAGCTCACTATTTTACTTCATTAAGACTTTGGTCAAACATTACACTACCAGAGATGCTCATGTCTTTTCCTCATAAAATACCAGTTCTGTATCTCAACACTCTCTGTTCCCCCAATATGCCTAATTTGGGGGGCAAGGCACGTTCATAACATGACAAATGGTTTTTATCATTATTGTTGTTTGTTCTTTACTGTGTGTTTCCTTTAACTAGATTGCATGACACAAAAGAGTGATATTTTTATCTGTTTTGTGACTAAAACAGTTTCAAGCACCTAGTTGCTTGCAATGAATATTTATTGAATGAGCTGCTATTGTTTATGTTATGTTTGTTGAATAAGTAAACAATGCCCCTGATATCTACCAAGACAAGCCAAAGGAACATACAACTTAGGCACTGGACTTCTTGGAACTCCAAAATGTTCCAAGAAGGAACTGCAGGAAACTCCTTGATATAGCAAAAGGGGTCAGACTCTCAAATCAGACATACAAGAATCACGGGTTACACAGGATCAAAATTCACTAATACTTCAAAGGATACAGGTAATTATGAGTTGAAGGTAAAGCATGTGGAAGTACGGTGAGGCAAACACAAGACTCTCGGTCCTTTATAGCTGCCTTGGGACCACCCAACACAGTTTAAGCACAGGACCTCTCTAAGGGGGCCATGTAGGACATCGCTTACTGAGAGAGAGAGAGATTTCAGTTAGGAAACATTGCCATTTATTACTTAGATAGTCACATGCTGATTCTGACAGTTTTTTAGCAGGCTTTGTACCATAAATCCATAAACTGTAGATACATTTATCATAAGCAACCTAGACAGTGCAATGCATCATGCTACAATCATTCCACAGATGGAGATTATTCCCCATTATTTTTCTATAGTGATTCTCATCAGGAATTCCTAAAGCATGTTTTCAAGGAGAATTGACTGTTATTTCTATCTTTTATTCCTTGTCTCTCCTCTGTCTGTGCTCACTAGGTTAGGAAGAGTGGTTTTAAGTGAGTGGCTAACATTTTATTTCCCATTTCTTCAAATTAAGAAGTAGGTAATCAATGAGAAGCAAGGTGATGTGTGGTTAAGACTATAGTTTCTGTATCTAGCCCTCCAAAGTTTAAATCCAAGCCTTACTATTTATTAGTTACATGAGATTGGGTATTTTACGTAACTTCTTTGGATTGCAATTTCACATCTATAAAATAAAGCTAATAATAACTACTTTATAAGGTTGTTATGAGGATTGACTGGATAAATACCTGTAAAATATTTAGAACAGTGTTTCACACAAGTTGAACATTCACCCATGCTTTCTTATGTTTAGTACTTTAACGGGAGCTACGCTTTCACTGGTCATTGCTCTTTTGAGACAAAGCTCTTTCTTTTCGTACCTTCAGCAATGGCTAAGTTGGCTAGACTCACTAAGAAAACAGGAATATGTACAGGTGAGTGTTCTGGGAAAAATCCAAATTTAAGTAGTATTGAGAATATTTTTTTGTATGAAATGAGTTTATCATAACAAGCTATAGTTTCATCCAATTAAGCCAGAAAAACGGATCTTTCCTTCTGTATAGTCACAAACTGCAGGGAATCAAAATTTGATAGACCCCAGACTGAGTCAAATTACTCAATGCACCTGTCAGCCACATTTATTTGTCTCCCTGTTCCCTTGAGATAAAAGTT
This sequence comes from Kogia breviceps, assembly GCF_026419965.1. Taxonomy (NCBI): domain Eukaryota; kingdom Metazoa; phylum Chordata; class Mammalia; order Artiodactyla; family Physeteridae; genus Kogia; species Kogia breviceps. Next base: position 5,184,636 of record NC_081324.1, on the reverse strand, counting down.
TGATAGTGGTTGACTTTAGAAAGATTAAAATTCTTATCAGTAGGTGATTAGATTTGAAGTCATTCCCTGTGAAAAATTGAAGTTATAAAATTTTAACTTTCTAAGTTCTGTGGCTGATTAGTTAGAATTTAAGTTATTAACCCTCCTAGGAAATGCTCTGAAACATCTAATAGACCAGGGTAGGGTCTCCAGGCTCTCCTGAAGGCACTGGCCAACCATTTTAAAAGGGGCTTTACTCCCAGAGAATAAAGAAAAAATTTAAAGATCCACAGGAATTGATTTTGGTACACATAAATAAATTAAGAAGAGTTGACTAGAGCTGTTTAGGTCAGGAATATAAATTAGAAAGAGGACCCATGATGCTTTTTCATTTCACTGTCATTTTAATATTGTTGATATTCTCCCTTTTAAATCCCCACGAGAACTGAGGAATACCCACCCCATGAAAGGGAACACTTGCTCATTATAAGCATGTGTATCTGTTCTCATATATAATTGAATGTCTCATGCTATAGAACTAATATTCCAGAAATAATTTAGCCAAACACTTCATTCTTGTGTGAAATTTAATTAGGCGAAGTTGTCATAAGTTAAGTAAAAGAATCTCAGGGAAGAATTTTAAAAAGCCCTTAGCAAGGAAAAAGATTCCAGTTAAAATCAATCATAATCCTCGGGTCAGGAAACCAGAAGACATGGTAGATATATCAGCAGAGAGACTGTGATCCTGGGAATCTGTTATACAGGTTTGGAAGACTGGAAAAATGAAAAGGGAATAAGGAGGTAGCCAATATTAAGCCATACAGAGCCTGGCTCGCTCTAGGACTGAGGAAACAATGGAAATGAATGGGAGTTTTCAGAATCGAGAGTCCAGAAGGAGTCCTTCCAAGGCAGGGCTCAGAGCTCTGAGGAGGACACGCCAAGCTGGTGCAGATGCTTCTGAGGGGGTGCTCGGAGGCTGGAGGCTGCCGGTGAATCCAAGTTCTGCTTCTTAGAGGATGCTGACGGGAATAGGAGGCAAACATAACAGTGTTTCAGGTCCTCATCTGTCTTGCCATCTTCCTCTACTGCCCTCTGTTAGCAGACGTGAACAGGAAGGATCAACTGGCAGAGAGAACGATTTCATTTGCAGAGTCCCAGCCCTACCAATTCAGAGCAGAGTCGATTTGAAGATGAGATATAACTTCTTACAAACCAGCACAGTCCTTCAAGAAATGAGGCCTGTTTACAAGTGACTAAAGGATAAGCACAGGCTCAGGAAATATCTATATGTATCGTATAAAAGTCTCAACATAGCTGGGAGAAAAACCTTGGCTATAAAAAAGGAGTACTTGTAGAGAGAGAAGGCGTTTTCTCACAAGTGCATTAATATTTTACAAAATACTTCAATATTATCAATTAACAAGAGTTCATTACTCTTTTTTTTAACACAAAAAGACTGTCCTTTCAGAAAGTTGGGTAAGTATATTGTATGAAACTATGTTCGTAGTATCCATCTTAACAAGAATGATCTACTTGAAAAAGCTGCCACTTAAAGAGTGATTTTTTAAAAAGACACTTTTATTCATAAAGTTAGCATATGTAAGAATATAAAAATCTAGAGAGACCCATGGTTTGTAAGCGTACTGCATTGATATGTACTTCAAGCAATTCTGTTTACATGTTATTCTAAATTTGTGTGTTCTAAAACTCACCATTTTTGTGTATGTTTATTTTGAAAACACCACCTGCAAATTAAACTTTTTTTAAAAAAAGGAGAAAGATAATGTGCCCATAACGATGGGTATTAAACCGTACTTCTTTAAGTTTACTTTTGAATCTGGCTTAATTCTGTAGTTTCTAGAAGGAAAGGCTAATGAATATAAGCCTCGTGTGAGGTCAGGACAGTGCTTCTCTGTGACAAGTAAAGGAATGTATTTATTTATTTAAATGTAACTTTTGTGCTCATTTGCTCACCTAAGCAGAGCCGTACTGACCGTGCCCTTGACAGTTACTTTGAAGCATCCCCAAATTGCTCATTCTCGACACCAACTTTCAAATCCTTAAATGCCAGAAATTAGCAGTTCTCAAGTACACATCATTAATAGCATATCTGTGTTGATGTCTTTTCCAGTGTCAACCTCATTTATGGCGGATGCTGGCCGACTAAGAGCTAAGAGGCAAGGGCTCACCTCGTTCTCTCCCACCTACTAACCCCTACGCCCCTTCCATCTGGTCCTGTCCTAAGAATCTGTCCTAAACTGATGTCACCTTGGAAAGGTGAGGCCTTTTCCCGAGTTGTCTGAACCCAAGGTTGATCGCGGAGGTAGAGAAGTCCATTTCTGTCAGCAATGACTGGTTCACAGATGGACAAAAGTCAGGCGTAGAGGAGACATTTTGCCCACAAACTAGTAAGACACAAATGTGAAAACTAGAGCCCGCATATTGGTACCACCAATTTCATGTTGTTTGTTTGTGGATGGTGTCATCTCTGATTTTCTGAGCAACTTTCATTATTGGGTATAGACTCTCTATTTTAAGGATAAAGGAAGCGAAGCTCAAAGGATTCCAACAACATCCTGAAGAGCACATGAGAAGTAGGAAGTGAAACTAAAATTTGAAATTGTCCTGTTGAAAAGCTATTTTCACTGCATCACACCACATTTTTATACCGTAATTATGGTTATGAGAGTGCACTTATCTACCTACCTCTCTATTGGCTTTCTTATCCCACTATTAGGCTATCGTGCGAATGTATACCAAACAATTGTCTGGGATTGAAAAACAGACTTTTCTGTCAAGTGTTAGTATTTCTGTTTGTACTTGATGACTAGGGTTTTGGGGACCGCGTAGGAGCTCTGGAGTTCAATGTTGTTCAATAAGATGATGCAATAAAATAAGCACTGGGGAAAGATGTCACTCAAGTGAAATAAGAATCAGTGGACTCCGTAAATCATACATTGCACTGTGGACAAGAGGAGGCTGGAAGTTATTTTTCATTACTGCTCTGTATAGGTGATACCTTTGTCCCATGTCCATTTTAAAATGAAGTTTACACATGACTTAGGAAAATGATTTATTTATAATGTATCATAGGGTATAAAAAGTATCTTCCAATGCATTGTCGTTTGGTCCTCAAAAGCTATAGGGTGGAGAGAAGTTGCTAAAATACATATTTTTACAGATGAGAAAACACAAAAGTATGGGGTTTCTATGAATACGTATCAACTTATTTCAGTGAAACATACTGTATTGAATATTAAAGGGTTGTATTCATATCAGTAGGATCGCTGGCTGATTCTGGGGTTAATCAGCTTGAGTTCAGACCTGGATGTAGCATTCTTTATTGTGCAATCTTAGAAAAGCTACCAAAACTCTCTTCAGTTTCCTTATAGGTACAATGGAATAACAATAAAACAACCATAACAACAAGTATTATTATTATTAATAATAATAATAATTGCCAAGACGACTAAAGGAATACTTACATGAAAAACTCTCAGAATGGTGTTTAGCATACAACACTCAGTATTTTGGCTAGTTACCCAACCATGATCTTAAAATAATTTAAAAAATCATAGAAAATAAATAGAAAGTAAGACAGATATTTCTGGATATCTAACAATCCATCGGTTATTCTTTTTTAATATCTTGTGTCTGTATTGTTTTGATTTCCTTTATTTATTCCAGTTTCACTCAGTTTAGCAAATACACTGCTGTCAGAGGATTCTACTTAGAGTATAGTTTTTCAGCCCAACTTTGCTAAGAGACATTAAAATTCTTTTTTGACTAAAACGTGAAGTCTTTTGGATGGCATTACCTGCACTCAGAGGTCATGACGTAAACGCCAACCTGCTCTTCCAACTATACTGACTATTATTCCTTTAGTCTAATCCTATGCTCCAGCCAACTCAAATATTTACATGGCCTTGGGAGACTACTCTCTGCTCTAATTTCTCTAGGTGGAAATCTCTCCCTGCTCCACCATTTGACAATGGTTCTCAATCTTCAAGACCTGCTTAGAAAGACACTATTCATCAAGCATCTCTACATCTCGTTGAGAATATATTTTACCCCCTTATCTATGCTACTGACTTCTTTATTATAAAACATTCTCGGTACTGTATTCTCTTGACAGTTGAATATACTTCATCTTCCATGCCAGATTAGCAGGAAGCAACTAATTAGCTTTTCAAGATGGAAAACTTAGCAAATAATTTTGAGCTTCATTTTCCTTATTGAGCTCCGCTAAGAACCCTTCCTTCTATAAGGCTCCATAATTATGCTCCCCACTAGTTCGTCACCTTTTATTTTCATCCCCAAAGCACTTAGGAAGAATCCTGGTATATAGATTGTACAGGCTCAAGAAAAACGCTGGCTATATTGATACTAAACTTAACTCATGAGAAAGCAAATAAATAGCACAAATTTTATAATGTGATATAATAAGGAAAATTTTATTTTAAATAATTTATATGCTATGTTTTCTGACCACTTTTACATTTTGTGTCTAGCTATGTGTCTATTAAGAAGAGGGCAAAAAAAAAAATTGTTTTTCCAAAGAATGAACCAACGTAAAACGACATGCTTCAGAGTTTGGAGAGGTGATAGAAGTTGGGGATAAACAGGAACATGTTGGCTGCACAAGTATGGACACAAAGAAGTGGTTTAACTTTATGATCATACTAGTGCAAGAATAAGAACCTTCTGGAAACCAGCCCTAGTAAGTTTGAAGTCTGAGGAATTAAAGGCATACTAAGAAGGCATTTACTTCTTTAATAACACATAAGAAAGTACAGAACCAGAGGCCATAATAAAAAAAAAGCTGAGATGTTACAAGTGCCTGACGTCAGTCACCTGGATTTGTTATTTCTATCACACTGTTGGGTTTATTTGAATAATAAAATTCAGTTAAAGAAATCTGTAGCACAATTTAAACAAACTCATTAATAAAATTAATCAGGATAATTCTACATTAGCAAAGGGCTCTAATTTGTTGAACAAGATTATTTATAAAAACACATCTCTGGCTATTTTAACAATATATTTTATTCTGCTACTTAATTCCACCTTTAAGAGATAAACGGGAATTATTAATTAAATGGATAAGAAACTGAAAGTTAATTCAAGTCTGATTTTAAAAATTATTTTATCTATTTGACAATTTTTTGGATGGACCCTCTGGGCCATTAGTATGATCCCAAAAATGAGCCAAAGGAAGAAGAATGCCCAGGCAGGCATGATACAGAAACTAACTCGCTTCAGCAAAGTTGGACAAAACTGAGACTCACTTTTCACATCATATGCATTTTGCATTCAGAATATTTTCATGATTTTATTTATTTAACCTCCCTCCAGAGTTGGAATCTGACAGGATTCATTTTCATCATTGAAATATACAAATTTCATCAGAAGATAAAACACTATTATTTATTTTACCACCAAAAGATAAATAATTTGTCATTACTTTAATTAAGGAATAGGAATCAGTATCATATTTTGTTATTTATTAAGATATTCTTAGGTTGAGGAAAATCCATTCGTGGAATTTTAAAAATGCTATCAAATTTGAGGAAAAGCCAAATTCCTAAATGAAAAATATAGAAAAAGTTGATTCAATATTAAGTGAATACTCAAGAAATGTCAAAAACCTAACTTTATTAAATGCTAAGAATAATGGTTTATGGAGTCATTGAAATAATTTTGGTGAAAAAAATAATGCAAAACAGAAAAGCCAGCATCTCCACAATGTGGACTGTTCCCCTTTGAAAGCTCAAAGACATTGATCTCCAATTAAGTTTACAGCCACATTTTAATTATCTAATCAAATGGAATTGAATTATGGTAAATCAAATATTACATATGTCTATCTTCCAATATGATGCATAAAAATGGCTTGTGTATAAAATCAGGTACATAAAAATCATATTTCCAAATCAGCATGCCAACCTTGAATTAGGCAACTAAAATGCACTTGGACGGAAGTAAAAAGCTTAATTCAGGGTTTCATAGGTGTTGCACATAATCATGATATGCCTCCCAGATTTTGAAAGTGAATCCAAACATAGGGAAATGAAACAAAAACAGCTATTTTCAAATTAACTAACATGGTGTGTAATTACGCTATCAGACAGCATCTTATGAGATTAATAAAGCACTCGTGCAAGTAATATTTGAATTCACTTTGTCAAAAAATATATTTATTAAAATAACTTGATTTGAAACATCTTGAAAGTCTTGAACTATCTCATGCCTTATCTACATGTGTCTCTCCACTTGAATCTAAACCAAAGGTTGATACTCAGGTGACAGGGTCTAATGTAGCCAGTAAAGAGGAATTTTTAACGTGTTGGTAGATTTCAATACTGGCTTTTAAAGACCTTCATTCAGGAAACCCCCAGGCATCATGGAGCCCCTACACCCTCAAGATGCAGCATCTAGAGGTGAGGCAGGGACAACAGGATGCTTCCAGGCCCCTGTCTCAGAGCCATCTCTATCTTGTTCTCTGATTAGGCAATGCCCAATTATACGTTGAGTTATACGTTCTCAGTATTACCACTGAAGAGGCCTATTCTTCATTTCAATATTTTTGTTTTCCTATGGAGCTGTTGTATATTAAATATATGTAAGCAATCTATCTTTATCATTATACTTAATGTAGTTGGATCTATTTTTTAAGTCCTCGATTTCTGGTGCAAATATCCTTTCAGCAGTGAACCAGATCAGAAGGATTCTGCTTATTTAGGAAGAACTGGAAAGATGGAAGTCCTGTGGACAGCTGAAAGGACAGTGGATAGTAAGTGGTTCACATGTATATCATCCTTTTTGAGATTATTCACTCAAAGTGTACAGGTTCTTATGAAGATTTCTAAATAGAGACAGTAATATAAAACATGGCTAATCACTTTAAAAAGCCTCTGGATGCATCAACTTTGAAGTAAAAGGAATGAAAATAGGCATGATAATAAAAGAATTAGTCAAGTCAAACAAAAAAGGTTAAATTTCAACATAATGTATATAAAATATATAGCAAAACAACAGAAAATCTTTCTTTATAATGTTCGATATATTTTTTCTATTTAGCAGTTTATCAAATTCTGTGGATTGACATGTTTTCAATACAGACTATTCAGAATTGATATGATAATTGATTTTTCTATCAGAAAATTTTTTCTTTTCCATTTATTTGTTTCTGTAACACATGTGAAGTTGAATTCCTAACAGGGATGTGTGTGAATAATTCATCGATTGGCTTTGCGGAGCTTGCTTGAATTACCAGGTTGGCATCGTGATAGACCAGATGGCTATGTGTTTGTAGGACAAAATTCTGTAGAATTCAGCTGTTTGGGAAATGCTGGTAAGCAGATTTACAGTAAACTGGGTTTAGAAATTATTTTCTGAGAATACACATTCAATATTTTAAAAGTACCCACTCACTAAAACAAACTTTATAGAGTATGTAATTCAACAGCAATTAATTATAATATTATTTTCCTTTATTTATATTAAACACACCATAATTAGTAAGCTTTCAGGAATCATATATGTGCCTGAGTATAAGGACAACTCAGAATTGTGTAATTTGGGTCATAAAAGGGCTTGTGATTTTAAAGCATTTAAAAAAGACTTTCCTATTCTAAAAGGAGAATATATTCCATAAAGTTTTTTTTTTTTTCTGTTATCCTCACAGTTATGGTTTATTACAGTCTGTACCACATTAACTGATTGCCTTTGGGGATGGAAGTAGGACAGAGAAGAACTCCCCTGGCACGCTTAAAGGAATTTATTTACTGGCTTCACAAGCCCACATTTTAAAGATGATCTTAGCTTTCTGGATCTGCTACTGTTTGCTTCCAATCGTGGATTTTTAGTTCTGAGGGGGAAAAATTAAAAACTCAATTTGTATGTTAGCTGGTTAATGGTCTCCTAAAGCATCCTTATAAAAAAAAAAAAACAGAACATTGATTGATGATAAAATCATCTTGATTCCCTGCCCGCATGCATCTGACATACTTGTGACTGTCTGTTTTACAGGACTGGCAGGTTTTGCAGCAATCGTTGCATATGGATTATATAAATTGAAGAGCAGGGACAATACTAAAGTGTCTGTTCACCTGATCCACATGCGCGTGGCAGCCCAAGGCTTTGTTATGGGAGCAGTGGCTCTGGGTATGTTGCCACAGAATATCTCAAATTTGTGGTTCCCCATTAATGGATTTCTTTGTAAATAAAACAAGATAGATACTTTCAGCTGACTTTGAAGCAGTTTGCAAATATCACTTATATTCATTTTCACATAAAAACTGAATTAATAAAAATAGTTCAAGTAGTGACATAGTTGTACTGTCTATGATAAAATCTTACTAAGGTTTTAAAGAAAGAAAGAAAAGATAGTATTACCCTTCACTGAGTTTATAATTTTGTTGAAGAGTCTAGATAAGTAAATAGGATTCGTAATAAGATCCATCATCTAGGAGAGACATGATTCCTGTTTTATTGAGTTTTTGAAGGTGGAAAAGATATTACATGCTTTTATATGCTTTATAATTAATTGACTTTATCTGGTATTATACAGTAAGAGTAACTCCTTTTAAAGTTGCCAGATAAATATTGATATTTTAACAGTCTGAGCTAGTCATACTGTCCTTGAGATACTTGGGAAATTGTGTAAAAAGAATTTTAGAAATTTGAATTGCTTAAGAAAGCAAGAATGCAAGCAGCATAGGGCCTTGTTCCCCTTGTAAGTATTGTATGCTAGCAAGGGTGCTACTTTATGAACTGTTTTTAATTTTCGAATACTGAAAAAAATATTTAAATGCTTAACTAGCATTCTTTTTCTTTAGGTATGGGCTATTCCATGTATCGAGAATTCTGGGCAAAACCTAAACCTTAGAAGAGGAGATGCTGATCTTGGTGCTTGCTTTAGTTAGACGTCTCATATTGAGGTTATATGTTTATGTTGAAACTAAATTCTGTGGGTCGGACAATACCATGGTAATTTGAATACTGGCTCTCTTTCTTGCAGGCTTGATTTGCCTGGTGACCAAGTTACTGGTGACTAGTTCACTAGCTACGTCATTCAGATCAGCACAAAAACATGTCACTTTTAAATGCGCTTGATAGTGATACAACGTCCACTTTCTTAAACTCTTCGGATAAAATTAGTCGTAAAGAGGACAACATGCCCATCCTGAAAATGCTCCCAGTTGCTGCAGAATATCATATGCTTTTGATGTAATGTAGGAATCCTATTTACTCCAGTTAACTTAACTCTTTCTGACTGCCTTGGGGACTGAGGACTCCATAAAGTTTTAGAAATCAAATTTTGAAGAAGTATGTCTTAATACTAAAGGACATCCTGTAGCCTAAAATGTGGAAAGAGTAGATATAAAGTGTGGACTTACGTAAGTCAGTTTTTATCACTCTAATAGAAGAAAACATTTCTCTTAACTCAAGTTAGGAAATTATTATACATTTTTATATATCTTTATATAAAAAGTTACAAGTAGCAAGCATATGACACAAGGAAATGGAAGAGTAACAGCAGTATTGCAGAATGCATGCTTTTTACAATGTGTCTAATAAAAAGGATATTTTTCCAATTCAAATATCCAGTACTGACATGCAGGGTATTTTCTCAAACTGTCAATCAATCATATTGCTAAGTGCTTAATCAAAAATCATTTCTACTGAAGGGTATGAACGGTAAAATACCTGATTTCAAAACTATTTCTGAAACTCGGTATCTTCCTTTGATTTTTTTTTTTTTTTAAAGGAAATGGGGGTATATAGGAAAGACAAAAAATGAGATTTTTCTTATTGCAATCCAGTAATTTTACTCGGTACTTTTGGCTGCATTTAATCTTAATACAACAACAGATGTTTATAGTCCATAAAACCTCTAGCTGGTGTTTCCATGGTCCATATTCTCACTTTTCACTGTAGCATGTTCAAAATCACTCAGGAACGCACTATTCTCAAGCAGTCTATATAATGAAAACAATGTACATGTAACACAAAGTTCAGCCAAAATCGTATTTTTCACATATCACACAATGTACAATTATCTAACAAAGACATAAAACAACATAGAAACAAATTGAAACTGACAGTAAAAATAAAGTTGGGATAGTCTTAGTCAGGAACTAATTTCTTCTTCAAGTTTCCAGTAAATCTCAAAATGTATTTAAAAACTAAGGAGCACTTGGTGGCCAGCAACCAAATTACGAAATGAACATATCATTGTGCAGCGGGGATGTCTTGCTGAAGGGATAACAAGTGTCTGTAATTCTTAAGTTTGGATAAAGGCAGTGGAATGAAATTAGAAATATGTCCACTTTTCACAATTCACTATAGAATTGTCTTTTCACAGTCCCCATGTTTGTATAAATAGTTCTTCTCTGAAAATAAAGCACAGTTAAAACATTTTCTCCCGATGAAATATGCACACAAATACACCAATTTATCAAAGTAATATAGAGCATGGAAATGCATTCACCTAATTCATGAATAATTGATAGGTCTGAAGAGTTTTGAAGAGATTAACCGTCAAGCAAATTTAATTGGAGACAAATTAGTCTAATAGAGATATAGACTCTAAGCGCTAAAAATAAAGCCATTATGGTACCCGATGACAAAATAGATGTACACATAGACAACTGATATTTATGGAACATTTTACATTACCAAGCATTCAAATTTTATATTATAAAATTTGACATAACATGCTGCATTTAATTTTGATGAAATAAGCTACATATTCATGCAAAAATAAGAGGACACAAAGTGTATAAGTACCACAGAATACTTAGTGTATGAGTTTTGAGTAGAATGTTGCCAAATTCAATCAATACCATCATTACCAGTTTTATATATTGACTTCAGTTATATTGAGACAGTATTCAATATTGTAAATTATGAAAACCTTGGGTTTCTTCTGGTATTTCTTTTAAGACTTCACCAATTTTTGTATCTTTCCCTTAAAATAGATAAAATTTAACTTATTAACTTAACAGCCTTTTCAATAACATTGTAGTACAATGCTTGATGGTAAGAATATTAACATTTATTTTAAAGATACGTATACTAAGAATCATCCTTCCATCAGCATTGAATCCCGTATATTTCTAATTGTGAAATGCTATGAAACACATATCTCAAGAAAGAATGAATAAATAGCACATTCCCTAAAAAACTACAAGACAAGTTCAACAGAACAAAACAAAACAGTACAACAAAGTCGGAGAAGGAACCAAGGGCATTTGCTTACCTTGAATTTTCTTTTTAGACCCTAGTTGTGTTGTATTCAGATTCATGTTTGCTTAGAGACCCAATGAGGCAGAACCTGGAATGTTATGGCTATTTCATTCAACAAAGTAATATTTTCACAAAAAATAAATACGCACACAAATATTTACTTAAAAGCATTCCTAAAAATTCATAAAACTGTGGAAATAAAATTGTTTCCATCAGCATGCAAAAATATTAAATCGACTAAAAGTGGTTTAGGTTTTGAGAATATATGTTGAATTGAGGAATTACGTACATTTACAAAATAAACTAAATGCTAGTAAACATGCAAAACAAAACATAGGAAGATTGGATTGGGGAATTTTAAATAATACTTTTCTCAATTTAAATCTTCTTTCCTCAAGACTTTTACTAATTTTAGGCCTAATAATACAATATAGATAATATTGTCTCCATATTAAAAGAAAAATGTTTCTACTAATCCTCACTACATTTGAATAGCAATGTTTACTGTTTTAGCGTACTATGCTATCATATGCAGTTTGTAATGTAAGTATTATGTGATATGTGGAAAAAAGTGTTTGAACTTTCATACCAAAAATATAATACATTATATTGCAAAATATGTTATTTTTACATTAAAATTATTCAACAAGATGGGTTAACCATCTTGGTAAGGCAATTATTTCCAAATATCATCTCGTATCTTAAAATCTATAAATATTGATTGGAGCAACATTTATGACCACATGGAAGCTAATTAGCAATATAAATTAGAGCCATAATTTTTATAGAAATAAATATTATATCTGTATAGAAATAAATGAAATCTCTTTGGTCTGTGTGTGCTCACACACATACACATATGTACACAAACGGGATTTAGGAAAAGTATGGAGAGCACGGGAAAAGGAAAAGAAGAGGCAAAAGTTGAAATGCTACGCTTTAAGTCATTAATAAAAAAGAGAAACTGAAAAATGAAGACAAAATAGAACACAACATTCTGGAAGCATGTCAGTCTTCAGGTTATAGTTGGCATCAAAAAATCTATAGATACTGACCGCTGGACGGCTTTCTCGTGTCGGGACAGCCTGTGACTCGTGGTCGGCACCTCGTCGATCTCGTCGATGTCACAGGCATCTGCAGCATCTTGGGAGTAGTTGTGTTTCATGACAAGGATACTTCTTCTGTTCACGGGTGGGATGAGGGGTTTGACGGGCTGTGGGGACATCTCTGTCAGGACAGAAGCATCTCTTGTGCTGAGGTTGCTGCGGCTGCCTTTCGTACTGGACAGTTGTGATCCACAGTGATGGTCATGAATGCATTTGGAAGAGGACCTCCTCAGTTTATGGTAGTTTTCAAAGTCATCGGCCACATCTGCAAAGTCAGCTGCAGCTCCTGGCCCTCTGAGGGTGCATACCTCATAATGAGGAGGTTCCAACACCTCCTGGAAAACTGTCTGGTCAAAGTCCGATTTCCTTTGGACATATTTTTTACGAGGCTGTTTGATCTGCACAATGACAGAAACGATAATAAGGATGGTCACAATGCAGGAAGTGACGCCAATGACAGTCCCGCTGGTGTTGGTCAGCTGGTCCAGCAGACTGGCTTTCCTCTTTTCTACACGTTGACGAGGGTGAAACAACAAACAAAACAAGAAACAACCCACCACGCGTTAATATGGTAGTCAAACGCACGTCGAGAACTTCAAATGAAACAGGCTGAGCATAAAACTTTCAAGCTCTTAAAAGTAACCGAGTCTTTAAGAAGAAACACAAGGTTTCACTTTTCACAAGACCCCTTATCTTCTGGCCTTAGAAACGGCTCTCCCGTTGCACAGCATCCCTACTTTAAATGTATATATATGTTGTGAAGAAGGTCTTATAAAACCTTTAGGATGTCGTTTGTGAATCAATTGGTGATGGTAAAAACGGTAAATTCTGTTTTTCTCTTGGTATAAGAATTCTACCCCACAAACTCCACTAATGGGAACACGAAGATACCTACATTGTTTTGAATGTATTCCTGACGTGGATAACGGAAGTCTAAGTAACAGTATTCTGATACCAGAAGGTGATTACACTTTAAGACAGACACTTCTGGGATGTTGGCATGAGGGCTTCTGTGGGTCTTTTCCCATCATGGTAAAAGTTAAAAAACAACATTTAAAGTTTCTGGAAATTGTCTTAAGGGAGGTACATTTATTCAGGAAAATCTGCTGAATTTCTTTATGAACAGGGATGGTCCGTGGCCTTTGAGTTCCTCCACCCGATAGAAGGTATCCCAATAGAAGCTTCTGTCCCAGTAGAAGCTCTACTCAGGGTGGTTTCAGGCAACACAAGCGTCCTCTCCCTACAGGCCCCCCGTCTGGAGCTACAGTACCTCCCCTGGGAGGGCAAAGCCACCTGCATTTCCCATCCCCAGATCCATACTGCAGATGCTCGATGCCAGGCAGGAGTGGCTGGAATGCGGGGTCTCCCCTCCTCCTCCCAGGCCCCCCTGGTAGGAAAGAAGGTCTACACCAGGCCCGGCGGGTTGAGAATACAGGGGCCCGGCCACACTGGCTGCAGCTCCCTCACAGTGTGGAGCTCCCTGGAGAGACAAGCTGAGAAGACCACATCGCCCCTTTCTCCATCCCCACCGAGCGTCTTCTTCATAAAGCAGGGATGTTCCTCCCAGAGAAGTGAGCCACTGTCCCTGCCCCACCCTACCATCCAGGGCAGTGGCGCAGAGGTTTTGTCCATGGAGAAAAGGTGGGCCACCAAGAACCATGGGAACACACCCATTTTAGGCAGGTAAAACGAATCCCTAACAGTGCTGTATAAGGTCCCTCACAAAATGCTTAATTTCCCATCCATTCCAAAGTGCTTCCTTGGACACAGCATGGATCATTGCCCATCTCCTCAAAATAGTCGACACTGGATCGGCTTCTCTTATTGACTCTACGGACCACGGGTACTGTGGCAACATCTCTCTGCTTCTATCCACAGAGGGCATTTTAATAGAAGATATTGGACGTTAAGCATGGAGCGTTATTTGCCCGTTTCTTTTCCTTTGCAAACTGGTTAATATTGGATCTGAACAAAAGAGGATATGTGGCACTTTGAACTTAACCAGAACTTGCAACATTCATAACCAAGCCAAGGGATGCTCTCTAGGTAAACAAACCTTTGCGTACAGGCGAGAGAAGGAAGCCAGAACATTGGAAGCGATTCTCATTGGAAAGGAAGAAGAGCATTTTGGTGGGAAAATTGAAGTCGAGGTAAGTGGCTTTAGGTACCTGAAAGCCCTAATGTTCCTTTGATACACCTTTATCTCTAGAGTATGTGCACAATGTCTGGTAAAGACGGACTGGATAAGTGAGAGGTGCAGCCACAGATGAAGGAGCTTCTGATAGGAAACCCTGCTTTGCATGAAAAGCTCCAATGCCCTGCTGCAGGCTCCAAAAAGGAGATTTGCCAATGAACATCAAGTGCTAAGGATGGTCCACTGTGCATTCCGGAATGTGAAAATTTCTGGTTACAGCAAGAGTAAAAGCAAAGGAAAAAGCTAACAAATCAATTATAAAACCTACAGGAAGTTCATAAAGCCAATATACAATATATTTTTAAGGCTGTCTGATACATATAAACATTGGATAAACTTCTTCCCACGCTACAGGTAGAGAGATTTTGCAGATTCCAGGGACGAATGATTACCTTTACAATGATTTTCGTCCCAAGGGTACACACAGTTCTGGAGTCCATTGCAAACCAATGTATTGTTAATACACATGTTACTGTGGCAGAAGAATGTATTGCCTTCACAGGGAGCTAAAAAGGAGAAGAAAAAGGCAAGAGAAAAGTTTTAACTGATGCTCAGTTGTAAATCACTCACGTTGCAAATCTAAAAGCAAAAAGATTAGTGTGATAATATGCCGTCAAATTGAGATAAATGATAGGACTGACATTCCATTCTCAGAAGTGTTGCTGTAGCGGTAATTATTCCTCGTGTTACTAACAGAGCTAGAGTTCTTCTAGATGTGCTCAGCTTATAAAACTGGCACGGGCAGTTTTCCATCATAAAAATGAAGTACATTATCCATATGGGTTCTTCTTCTTCTTTTTTATTTAACTTGGTGCATTCATTTAGCAAAACTTAAGTGCCGTCCACATGCATAACATTATGCTTTACACTGAAATTCTGTATGTATAAATTTAGTTGTCCTGTGCAAAAAAGATTTAGTTTAATGGAAATATTGAAATATTTTGGAAAGTATATGCTTACAAAATACTAATGAAGGAACTATAATATTATTTAAGCATATGAAAGAAGCAAAGAATATCATGGAGATTCAGAACAAGGGAAAATTTATTCTGAACAACATAAGATAATATACATTATTCTCATCAACGTTTAAAATGTATACGGTGATGAAATTAGCCTACTTTGCATATATATCACACGTTCTACTAACTTTAGGTACAATGGTCCATGCTCTCCAGATTACAATGCACATTTAGGGCATTGGAAGGTAAAATAAGAATTCCAAGAAGTATACAATTTGGCTATAGAAATTAGAGAGTTAGTGACAAGTCTAATATAGCAAAGTCTAACGTTAGCTATGACTTCAATATTACAAAAAAATACACCTTTCATTGTCAGAGTAATTGGTTGTTTATAATAATGCATCTCTAGAGTAATGCTACACTATGAATTATAGCTTATAGACAGTCCTTTAAAGTAGTTTTTGTTTTTATCTTTGTAATCATCCCACACATCTCATAAAATGTAATTTTAGCATTGATTTTTTTCAGTTATAGTTTTGTGACCCTTTTAAGGGTAGGTATTCTAGAAAAATATATTAGACACAAAACGTATAATTTACAGAGGTTCATCAATCAGTAAAGTTTTATCAATGATCAATATTATCTAAACAGTGCAGTCATGTTATAATTAATTTTCACCTTCAAAACCGCATATCGCAGGTTTGTTTTTTTTAAGAAAGTTGTCTTCCTTAAATATATTTTCCATATTAATGAAAATTGTTAAGAAAATACTTTGCGTAAGGTAATTTAATATATTTTAACATTCCTAGAGGAATCATTAAAAAAAGATGATCAAGTCTTGAAAATAAAAAGTGTGGCAAAGACAAAGGTAACTTGAGCCAAGCAGTCCCCTGACTCTCCAAGCCCTCCACCCCCCCCCGGCCGACCCCCCCACCCCCCAGTTCCAATTCCCAGGAGAGTTTCTTCTTCCTTCTGCTTGGTTTGCCTTTAAGTCCCCCTGGTTAAAGAAAAATAAAAGACATAATAGTGGTTTTGAAAAACAAAGTATTAAAGAGTAGAAAAGATGCAGATGCAGTAGTCATTTCGAAAAGTATCATGCTGAACATTTTATTGCGCTCCTGCTTTCAACATGGTGTAAAGCTTTTACAGTGTAAAATGTAATGATCCAATCTATTACTGCAAAAATCTGCTTTTCGGTAAGGAACTAAATTTGAATTTCTGTAGTCAACCATTTTGCAGAACTGATATGGTCTGTTTAGCAGGTAATGAATGTTGTCAAAATGTGTACACAGAACAAAAAAGTAGTTTTCTGCAAATAGATTAGAGCAGCTGCAAATTGCTTTCGTAGAAAATGTAAAAAAACACTTACTACCTGATAAATTGCAGTGGTTTTGAAAGTACAGTTAATCCATCAAGTAAAGAATACCTCGAAAAGAGCATAAATATTTATTGACATTCCAGAATGAGCTGAAAAATTTATTACAATTACTATTAAATAGGATGGGTTTGTTTTTAAATTTTTAAATATATAGATTAAAATGGCATTGCATTCTGCAACAGTGAAGTATGTCAGTACTAACAGTACTAACAGTATGTTAGTAAATGCACTAGAGATTTGGCTTCCAAGTTTTCCAAATGTAATTTTGTTTCTGTTTGTGCTGCTGTTGCGGAAGTCTTACAAAACACCAATCAATGTGCCAGTATCAGTTATCATTAAATATTGGTGGTTTGACTGGGAATATGGAACAGATCATCCAGTACTGTCAATGAATCACATCCTGGACACACTACTTTACATCAAATAATTATGCAAATGTGCCAGTTAACTGAAATCATCCTCCCTTAAAAAAAAAATCACTATTATTCCAAGTACTACTCCATCTTTTCTTCCTTACTTTTGCTACATTTATAGAACTGCTGTGCAAACAATAAACAAACAAAAACAAACAAGGAAATCTTGCAGTGGCTAAGAAACTAATGTATCACAACATACCCCCTGAACAAAAATTAATTTTGTCTCATAGACACCAAAAATAAAATAGATTGGATTCTGAATTTTCTTTATATTGCATATCTGAGTATTTCTCTCATACAAATGCAGACACACAATAGTTGAATAGAGGTTCTTATTTCTACCTCCTGCTAAAAACAAAATGGCACCTTCCTGCCTCGCCAATCAAGCCATGTCCTCACTGATCCTTCAAGGATGTCTGAGTGCATACACTCCGCACATAAGCATTTTCCAGTGCTCCCCACACACTCCTGAGACCTTTGGTTCATTGGCCATACGGTTCCCTCCCTCTCTCTGTCCTGGAATACCCATTCTCCACTCTGCTATGCAAATCATACCAGAACTGTATTATCTTTACAGTTTTAAAGTATCATTCCAACCTATCAGAAAATTATCTTTTCCTTAAATCCCATTCTACTTACAATTTTTAAGAGTTTAACACTTAGTATATGCTTATCATCCTTCCCTATGAGTTCTTTGAGGCTAGGGACATGCTTTTAAAAAAAATTATTTGTAATCTCTTATGTGGCTTAATATCTCTAGGCTTAGAGTAAAGAGTCAACAGATATTTTTAATTGATTAATATCACTGAGCAAAAGTTTAGCTCTGGCCAAGCTGCCGACCTGAGTATCCCAGAGAACAGAAGACTCTCACAGGTGTGTTTACTGTGGAGAATTAGCCCTCAAATACAATACAAATTGTGATATTTTCAGAAACTAAATCCCATTCATTTATTTGGCTCTCTTACTATTGCTGGAAAAGCACATATTCTACCAATTTTTAGAGAACTTATTCTACTTAGAAATTCAATATAATTGTCAAAAGCTATTGGCTCTTAAAAACCAGTCCCCTTATTCCCTAAAATTATCTGGAAGAAACTCAAAATTAAGGTTTACCAATAATAAAGGGCAGCCAATAACGTAACCCTCAAAATTCAGAGTAACTCACACAAGCAGTTTCCGTGATCAGATGAATCTACTTATCTCTGGGACTAGGTCTTCTGTGGCTTTCAGAACGGCAAACATATCCTCATACTGATGTTCAAAACTAAGTACACGGAAGAAAGTATTCGCACTGCTTTTTGACTCTGAATTATTTACAAGCGTATTTAGACATAATGAGTGCAGCTATTGCAAACTCACTTCTCTGGAAGGGTTTATTGAACACCACCATTTTATCCTCCGGATCGAACGCTAAGTGTTTCTTTTTGAGAAAAGCCAGAAGCGGAATGTAGTGAAATATACTAGTCAGCCACAAGAATGTCATATGTGTAAGCACAGCACTGTTATTGATTTAAATCATTGGGGTAACATAGAAAATGGATACTTTAACACTGCGAAGTGAGTCTTTCTCCACTTTCCCCTCTTCTCTCATACACTGACACATACGCAATTGTGCAAAGCATCCTTTTTGGACCAGGTTAACTGGCCATGAACTTGAAGCTTAGAGAATGCTTCTCCAGGCACTTCATCCTGGGCTAGAGTCCTGACAACACTACAGAGGGTGGGGCCGCGTCTCAGGCTGTAGGGAGTGATAATTCCTAAGGAGAGATCACGTCTTCCATGAACGCTTACTCAGTTACCACATCTATTAAACAGGGAGACAGATAACGCTTCCCTACGTGATTGAACTAAGCAAAGAATGCAGGGCAGTGCCGGCCATACGGGACGCAAGCACTGTAGTTGACATTGTAAGCTGTTCTAAAAGGCAAGGATTGTACGGAGGCTATGAATTCAAAATGTCTGAGATGGAATCCTGGGTTCACCACTTCTAAGTTGTGTCACCTTGAGCAAATATTCCTGAAATTTTTCCACTTTTCAGTTTACATCTATATAATGGGATAAGTGTAAGGAGATACGTGATATAAAAGTTAAGTGATTTATATTCAATTTCCTTATTTGTAAAGTGACGATAGTTATTCACAGACCTCTTGTTAAGACTAAATGAGAATGCAAATTTGAAAGAACAGAGCACAGCCCTTCATGCAGAAGAGCACGCAATAAATGCTGTTTAAAAAGATGAGTTATACATAGAACTGTTTGTTTTCTCATGTGACGAAACAGCAGAGAGTTATTCTTTAGATAGTAAAATATTGTAATAAAATTAATATAATTAAATGGACTATGCTACATAGATCAATAAGAGATTATATTGGGAGTAATATTTAAAATATTTAACAACCCTTACTTCATGGGAACTAACCAACCAGAGTTAAAGGGGTGCTGCTGGACATACCACACCAGTGCATTCCGCCCTGCCTGTGGGTACCAGTTCTTCAACACCCCAGTTTACAGTCACTTGTAAGAAACTGCAAAATAAACTAATGCATAATGAAACATCTTTTTCTCAAAAGCGACAGGGGAATGCTTATTTTAATAATTTTCCTACCATATCTTCTTCCAAGTCCTTATTCTAGCACACTATGTATTTCGCAAAAATTCAATCCCAAGGACCAAGCGGACAACTCCCTTCTGTGATTCAAAAAGTGGTTTTAGGGCTTCCCTGGTGGCGCAGTGGTTGAGAGTCCGCCTGCCGATGCGGGGGACGCGGGTTCGTGCCCCGGTCCGGGAGGATCCCATGTGCCGCGGAGCGGCTGGGCCCGTGAGCCATGGCCGCCGAGCCTGCGCGTCCGGAGCCTGTGCTCCGCAACGGGAGAGGCCACAACGGTGAGAGGCCCGCGTACCGCAAAAAAAAAAAAAAAAAAAAAAAAAAAAAAAGTGGTTTTAAATTAATTCTGACATTACATGAAGTAGCACAATGACAGGTAATACAAACAATTAACTTTACAATTTGCAGAAGGTTCTTATCCTCTTGTTCTCCTAAAAGTCACTATATGAGCTTAGTAATATACTTGAATGTGAAAACAAAGTCAACAATACACCAGAGCCCTTCAGCTTCAAGGTCTTTGATTCTGTGTTACTGTACTATTTACATGTAAAAAGAAAAAAAAAGAGTCTATAAACAGTCTCCATTTTTTATATCCAAGTACACAATAAACACACCTTTCTTAGACATGCCCAGGACTTTCCTAAAACTATGACTTCCTGACTGACATATTTTAACATCTTGGGAGTATATTTCTTTGCCACACTCATACCCAGTGTAAAATATCATTAAAGTTCAATTCTAAAAAAGAAGCAAAACAGAATCTACGCATGTGAAATATCAATACAATAGCAAATGGAGATTTTAAATGTTTGTACTACTTTATAGGAGGAAGGTTTCGCTATGTAAGGTATTTGTGATATTCCATCATTCACAGAATAACAAGACCATCAAGATAACATGCATTTTCTAACACCAAATTGTAAAAGAGAGATATTCAGGTCCCATCCTGGGAAACCAAGGCAAGCAGTGTGTAAAAGAGAATAGATCTTGGTCTTTTGGTTCCAATATAAATCCAGGAGTGTTCTGAAGTTTTTAGTAATCCTATGAAACTGAGGCTTGGATAAAAGTGACATTTGTCCTACAATTGTATTAACAGAATTTTCAGTACAGAGAAACACAATACACAGATGCAGGTTTTGAAATTATTTAGAGGTCCTTTAAGCCCAATTTTAAAATTTCAATTCAAAATACCTTAAGTGAACAGTTATCTAAATATTCCAAAACAACATTTTGTTCTGGCAAGGAAGATGTGTACTGCAGAGTCGGAAGACAGGGAAATACAGTGTGTTCCTGTGTGTCTCCCTTCTAGTGATTCTCAGCACCTTGTTCAGAGAAGTCATATAACAAAAAGCGTATGTTTAACCTTGTTTAATCCAAATATCTCCAATTTTATTTGTATACCACTTAACAGACAACACAAAAACAAAATCAAAAACAGAAGCTTGGCAAGTGTTGCCCCAGTGTTCAAAAATCATTATAGTGGTAGGATTCTTGATTCTTAAGGAGTCATAGAATAGTATGGAAATTATTGAGTTGGGTGAAAAATAAGGATACAAGTTGTTTCAAATTATAAAGCCTCACACGCAAACAAACATATGAAACATTTTACAGGAAATATTCAGCTGAAATGTTAGCAATGACTATTTCTAGGATATTTACAAGTTATATTTAATTTTCATTGGGAAATTTTTTCATATATGCATATACATATGTGTGTATATACACAAACATATACACATACAGTTACTTCTTATGATTGGGAAAAATCTGATAACTTTTCATGAAAAAATGCCAAATATTAATCCAAACAAGTCTATTTTATCTTTCAAATTTTAACCAGTAAAAGAAGAGTTTCACATAATATTTATACTTTATTATTTTTTAAAGATACTTAATGAACTCAATATTTCACTGAATTCATTGTTTTCTTTTGGACGTTTTTTCTACTTTTAAATCCTCATATGTTCTCATTCGTCCCACTAGGTGGGGGGCATTTACCATTCTTCAGTGAAATAGCGTTTCAGTCCTTCAAGATGCTTAAATCATGCCGGCATCTGAGACAAACCACCTCTATACCTACATATTGCTGATTCTTAAGGAGTAAAAACGTTATCAGGAGACAAACAAACATATTTGGGGCATATTTTAATTAGGTTGAGGAGGACAAGAGGAAAAAGGGCAGCCACACACTCAAAATAAAGGAAATTCTATTTTAAAATATACTAAAGAATCACCAAACATATATTTTATAATGTTAAAGGTCTAATCATGGATGTACCATCATTTTTTGGTATCATGTCACATGCTTATAAATACTGTTCCAATTCTGTAATTAAAAGCCACGTAATTCATAATGACTATTTAATGCTACCAGCACTTAATGCTCATTCTATTAGAGTCATTTCTTTCCTCACCCGTTACCTTTCTTTTCAAGTCCAGAAATACCACTCAGGGAAAGTCAAAACAAAATGGAAATAAAAACTGTCAGATTTCTCTCTGGAACCTTGATAGTTCAAATACCTCTGCTTTCTTGTTAATGAAACTATCATTTGGTAGATCTGTTCAAAGTCAAATTACATCATATTTCATCAAGAAAATTTGGAAATAGAAGTGATGCTCCATCCTATTTTTCTTTAAAAATCATTGTACCATTTAAAAACCGCTTGGGGCTTCAGATCAGATGCTCCGGCCCCCCTACCCCCACCCCCGACCCCGTCTCCCTGCCCCCAACCCATATCTTGTTTCATCCTACAGGTATTCTCCTTGCTTCTTGCTCCTCTCAAATTCTGATCTTTTAACCTCTTTAATTTGAGGTTTGTCAAAAGCTCAGGCCTCTATGTGCTGGCCTGTGTGAGAATAGACCACACACACACACACACACACACACACACACACACACACACACACACATACGTTTTCGAGCTTTCTACTTCTGCTCTTTTTAATTCTTATTTTCCCAATCATAACTCGGAGCGGAAATGGTCACAAAAATGCATGGAGAAGCGTCAGAAAGAGGAAAGAGCGTGGAGTACGTTTACATGTCCTTGCTTCATTTCCTGAATTCAGCTTGTATCACCCTTGAAGATATTGATTTATTAAAATTTTCTGACAGTCAAGAGGCTCTACAGTCTATCACTTTCTTTGCCTGAGAGATGGGAACAAAGCTGAAAATTATTATAACTATGTAAATGTGATAGGTACCTACACTATATATTTAGGTAATCAATTGTTACTAAATAGCAAAATCTGACACACTGAAAAACTCAGTTACTTTTATTCAATAATCATTTTGATCTTTCAGGTGCAAAGGTGATTTCCCCTGCCCTCTGAGGCCCTCTGGCTGATACCCAGCAGGGCCCCGTGGGGCTCCTGGGCACAAAAGCCTTTCTGTGTCCCCCCATTTCTAGATTACAGGAAATAGGCTTCATTCAGCCTCCATGACCCACCCCGAGTTCCAAGGAGCAGGTTTAAATATATGTTAATTAGGGAAGGGAGGACCAGTCAAAAGAAACAATAGAGCAGCCTAGGGGCAGGGTCTGGGTCCCCCCTCAAGGGATATACTAAATATTTCTGAGCTGTTTTTACAGATACTGAAACCGCCAGCAGGTGGGAGAAATTAACGTGGGTATGCTGCCCACAAGCACGTAGACCCCCGACTGGATGGAAGCAGAAGGTTGATAATGCTGACTCGCCCTTACCTCACCACCAACCAATCGCAAGAAAGTCCACGAGCTGACCACGCCCCTCTCTGAACCATGACTATAAAACTTCTCACTACCACCTCCAGGTCTAGACACATTTTGATGGCATGCGTCCACTGTGGCCCCCTTTGCCTGGCAAAGCAATAAAGTGATTCTTTTCTACTTCACCCAAAACTCTGTCTCTGAGATTTAATCTGGTGTCAGAGTACAGAGGCTGGATTTGGCTTCATTCTCATGGGCTCACGCTTCCGTCTCTGACTCCTATCTGAGACCCAGATTTGTTCGGTGCCTCCAAATCCCTGAGGAACATCCCCACTTGGCATCCCAATGACCATCTCAGATGGAATATGGCTGGATGGGCTCAGGTAACGGTGATCACCCTACTCCTCTTCCCTGCCTCAATTCTCCTCCCACACGCCCTCCTGACATTCAAAAGGGACATCGCCTCGCTCCAGGCACAAGGCTCGGGGTCACCGCTGAGTCCTCCCTGCCCCGGCACCCACAGCAAACTGTCCTGTGGGTCTGTCAGCTCTCTCTCAACTCCAGGCTCTCGGTAACGTCTCCACTGGTACTTCTGAGCTGTCTTCCCCCGAATGGTCCCTTACACGGATCCACGGGCACAGTGGCCGGAGAAGCCTCGCATACTTAAGTGTAAATCGGATGGAGTTTCGTCCCCTTTTAAAACACTCCAAACCCTTCCCAATAAAGTGAAATCAAATCTCAAACGCCTTAGTGCGCCTTCGCTTCCCCCAAACCTTCGCCCAGCTTACTTCTGAGTCCAACGATCGCCCAGCACAACCCAGGATCGCCCACATCCTTCTCCAGCACGTTGCCCCGTGCTGTGTTTTTCCACAACACTCATTAGGATGTGAGTTCATCTTTTTAAATTAACTCACTTGTACATCATTAGCTTCCTTTAATAAGAATGAGAGGCAAAGGCGTTGTTCTGGTCACTAATTTATCACTGCGCTCAGAACAGCAGGTGCCGTATTGTAGGCCCTTAATAAATACTTGTCCACGAGACACTGGAACAAAACTTCTTTAAGCAGTAAAATGGATATGCCATATTCTCATTAAATTCTAACAATGCTTCTAATTTCTAAGGAATAGCTAAACTTTTCTTCACGAACTTGATGGAAGAAAATATCTAAAACATCAGAGATCCCAATTATGAGTAAGCATCTGCGCCAGCTTTCAAAGGCTTCAAAAACTGGATTAAAAAAATGTAGAGCTTGCTGCTAAATACCAATTTTTTTTTTTTTTTTTGCGATACGCGGGCCTCTCACTGCTGTGGCCTCTCCCGTTGCGGAGCACGGGTTCCGGACGCGCAGGCTCAGCGGCCGTGGCTCACGGGCCCAGCCGCTCGGCGGCACGTGGGATCTTCCCGGACCGGGGCACGAACCCGTGTCCCCTGCATCGGCAGGCGGACTCTCAACCGCTGCGCCACCAGGAAAACCCCTGAATACCATTTTTAATGGTGAGATTCTAATTACAGAAAAAGAAAATGTAAAAAAAATTAAATATATTTGGCCATTAGAATTGCCTCCCAAAACAAATGTTTTGTTTTGTTTTTTCCAAAATGAATGGAATAATTTCCCTGCCACCATACTTTAAACATGAAATGGCCCTTGGGCTATGCAATTAGAGGAAATGTCATTTTACTTGAAAAATGCTGACCAGATTTGAGGCCAGAAATAGGTTTGTGCATCTTCTCGTCACCTCTTTCATCAGCTTCATATATTTTTTTTTGAAAAATCAATATCTGCTTCCAAAACTCTATGTTCCAATGTGACTTAGTTATCAGTCAAAATATCCAGTGTTATTATTAAGCTATAGCTTAATCTTTTTTCTAATACAAGGAATTCTATTTACAATCTAATCCCACTCACATTTATTAGATCCCCCCAATCTCTCTGCTAAAATTGCATATTCCTACTGTTCCAAAAGACACGCTATTCTGAAAAGAGAAGCACCTTCAGGAGAAAATTATATTCCATAGATAGAGACCATTTCATTACTCACAGAGGGCAAGGACCATGTCACGATCTATCCATTCCATTTGATGCCAGGAAATTATTATACATTTTTATACTATGATTACGTCTGCATTGGGTCAGCTACCCCATGATATATTCATTGTGTGCAATTAGACGTGACCCTAGTTACAGTAACTAGGATATTATATTTCTTTGGGGTCTGCACTCTATTATTAGGACTTGGACATGGGGTCCAGGGTTTGTTTCCATAGCTGATGCACACATATATGCAACAGTTGTTAGGGTAGACTCATCGTGTTGTTAAAGGTATTAATGTATATTTGGTTTCATTATGGAACAGGCCAGCTCCCCAAAGGAGGACTTGCAGTAAATGAGGATTAAAGCCAAGCATCAAGGAGCGCCATAGCCTCAGGCTTGTGATTCAAAGACTAGCGATTTGGAATAATAACTTCCTTTCTCCATAGCAAACATACATTGTTTATTTTCATTGATAGACGTAAACTATGTAGCTGTGAAGCCAGAATCAAAGAGATCAATATATATTATCCCCAAGGATCCTACCAAAAATTACAAGGAATTTGCTGCCTTTATTCTTGTCCCAGGATCCATGGCAGACACTTAACTAAAGACAATGTTGATCTAAAAAGTTCAATGAAAAGTCTACAAAATTTTCTAAGTAATTCAACATATAAATATGGTAGCCAAAATTATTTAATTTTTTTAGTCTAAAAATTAGTTGAGGAAATTGATTTTAAATTTTAATTATATCACTAAACTATATATCTATATGTATAACTTTCCTTCAGTGATTTGAGTTAAATGACCAAATAACTTAATATCCAGTAATAAATGTCCATCGAGAATTAACTTCAAATATGAGATATGTCTGACAGTTTTTTTTTTTTTTTTTTTTTTAATGGTACAATAGGACTCAACTAAACATTTAAAAAGAAAGAGAGAAGGGTCAGTCTCTGGCAGATTACACAATTTTAGGGCTTCCCTGGTGGCGCAGTGGTTGAGAGTCCGCCTGCCGATGCAGGGGACGCGGGTTCGTGCCCCGGTCCGGGAGGATCCCACGTGCCGCGCAGCGGCTGGGCCCGTGAGCCGTGGCCGCTGGGCCTGCGCGTCCGGAGCCTGTGCTCCGCAACGGGAGAGGCCACAACTGTGAGAGGCCTGCGTAACACAATTTTATATCATTTTCCTTTGCTCAAAAGCCTCATTATATTTGAAAGTAAGAAACGACTGACTCTAGAAAGTTTCAGTATACTGTTATCCCATTAACAGACAGAATAGTAGAACCATCTATTGACTATTTGCTCCATTCTAGACACATATATTTAAAACTTACAGCTGTCCTGTAAGGATTCCTCATTTTCTGGAGAATTCACGTTTAATGTCAAGGTGTTACAGGTAGGAAAATGGAAAAATTAGTTGACCAGCACCAAATTCATGCTTTTACACACTTTTCTCATCCTATTTCATATTTTTTAAACAACAAAAATTATTTTTTCAAATGACAGATTTGTGATTTTCTTTCTAAAATATTAACATTAATCTTAAAATCTGCAAACACATGTATACTTGCCAAAAAGTACATATTGATATCTTCATGATACATTCCTTTTCTGTAGTGCAAAGATGTTTAATTTTTAAATAATTTCTTTATACAGAAGAATATTTACTCAGTGGTAGGGAATGAAGGGAACATGTGTTTAGATAAACGATTACCATCTGGCATTATGAACCGTTGGTCTTCAAGTCAACTAAGTTATGTTTTCATAATGCCAGACAAGAGTTTGTCAGTTTAATAAAAATAAAAAAAATCGAACCTATTGTGTTTAGTTGAATAATGGCTCCCAAGTCTGTTCACACCCTAATGCCTAGAACTTGTGAGTGTCACTTTTTATGGCAAAGGGATTTTGCAGATGTGATAAAGTTAAGGATTTCAAAATGGGGAGATTAGCCTGGATTATCCAGGAGGGGCCCGTGTAATCAAAGGCCCGTGTAATCAAAGGTGTAATCAAAGGCCCGTGTAATCAAAGGCCCGCGTAATCAAAAGCTTCCCTTGGAAGCTCCAAGGGACAGAACAGGACTTAACAAGGTAGCAAAAAGAGATAAGATGATACCTTGCTGGCTTCGAGTAAGGAATAGAAGGAATTCAGAGACTGGGACAACACAGGTGAGGGAATGTATTCTTCCCTAGAGCTCCCCTAGAAGGTGGCCTTGTCGACACCCTGGTTTCAGCCCAGGGAAACCTATTTCGAATAATACGTTTGTGTGGTTTTAGGCACTAAGTTAGTGGTGATCTGTTACAGCAGCAGCAGGAGAACTTGTAGCCGACTTCTTAGGGTAATCAGAGACCTGCCCCACTAGGTTCCACAGATGTAGCTATGGCTGCACAATATCAAAATGGGGAAGGAAAGGTCAGAAACGGGAAGGGGGAAGAAAGAGATCTCTGAGGTAGAAGAGCAACAGCTTGGAACCAGGACACCCTGACAATCTGTGAGTCACTATTAGCTGGGAACTGTGTTAAGAGCAACATTTTCTAATTATTTACATAGTGCAAAATATCAGAGCAAACATTTATTCATATCACCTGTGAGAGAAAGGGCTGATGCTACTCTACCTCTACTGTTCTAAGGGCCCTGCAGAAATGTGGGCTTGGCCATCAGCATTTGCCGTGCAGTAAATCAGCCCTCAGTTAAGTGTGTCTTTAAGGTAAAATGGTGGAGAAATTCTATCGTAGGCTGTAGTGACTCTTAAGTCTAAAAGAGTATGTTATGAGACAGAAATGTGGTATCCTCAGCTGTTGCATAATTATCACCCCTCCAACAAAACCTCCAATGATCAATTATTGTTTTCTGAAATCATAAATGAATCTTAATTTTCGCAATAAAGAAGATAATGTATAACTTGATATCTTGTAATAACCTACAGTGGAAACTAATCTGATAAAAAATACGTATATATATAAAACTGAATCACTTTGCTGTATACCTGAAACTAACACAGTATTGTAAATCAAATATATTTAAATTTAAAAAAGAAAAAATGTATATATCTTGTTTTCCTAGATTTAATAAATCCCTTCAGAAAGTCGTATCAAATTATATTTATTGCTTTTAAAATGTTTACTAAAACAACAACTTTTTGCTGTAGAAAAATCATAAAATACTGATAATCAATAAGGCTCATCCTAAAAATAATCAGTTACTTGCACTGCCTACTACACATATGCATTACATATATAATAGATACTGTATATTAAATATTTATCACACATGTTTACAAGAATATATTTGTAATGTACATGTGTTTTGCTTGCCACTTGTTTTTAGAATTTTATTTTTTAATATAATACATTGTCAGTATCCATCTAACACATCACCATAGAAGTTACAAGCATATAGGCATGTTTCAAGAACCATTTAACCAAGCCATTTAGGCAATTTTCATTTTTTAAATGATTCTAAACATTCTCATCACTAGTATCTATTCTTAGACTCATTTTTTTAGATCAACAGGTAAGACTCTATTTTTGTTTTTTACCTGTTTTAGAATTTTGATATATAGTGCTAAATTAAGAAAACTTTTATTTTCCTGCCAGCATACATAAATTTTCATTTCACCACACCATCTCCAAAACTGGGTATTTCATCATTGCTAATTTTTTAAAACAATTTGATAGATGAAAATGATGTCTCATTCTTATTGAAATTTATGTCTTTTTGTTTACTAATATGAATAGGTGTTGGTTTCCTATACCAGTAGGCCTTTTATGCTTCTCTATGAATTAATTGTTTACTTTATTTGCCCCATTTTCTATTGTTATATAACATTTTCTTATTGTCTTATATAATCTGTATTCTTTTTTTGTTTATTGTAGCTTATTTATTATTTATTTTTATTGAAGTATAGTTGACTTACAATATTATATTAGTTATAGGTGTACAACATAGTGATTCAGTGGTTTTATAGGTTACATACCCTACAACCTGTACTCTTTACAGGATAATAATATTTGCCCACTGCCTATCCTTTATGTTGCTAATTGTCCTCCAGTTCAGCTTTTCCTTTTTATTTAAATTTAATTTAAATTAAATGTAAAAATTTAAATAATAATACATCTTGAATTTTGTATATTTGTATATAGTGATATGTTCCCTTACCTACAGTGTGTTTTATGTCTACTTTATGGAGATATGCCCAAACCTGACAAAGAGTCAGCAATTTTCCCATCATATTTTGTGTACTGTTGATATTTAAATCTATGCCATCTGGTATTTACACTGTTATAAGACATATATAAGTAAATAATTCCTGTATTAATAAAGTGGTCTTAATCTTTTAAAAATACACCAATTCATAATGATGAGGCATGGAGATCTATACCCATAAAATGTCAATTTACATTTAAATCTATGTTGTAATCGGTCACATCGCTCCCTCTAGCACTTACAATTTTCTTTCCTTGCTGAAGTACATACAGACTATAATGCCTTTTGATCTTAGCATTTAACCCAAACTTGTAAATGTGTTTTGCCTAGATTTTTCTAGAGGGAAAATTAAATATTATTGTTGTGAGTTGATTATTATCCACCTTTTTTTGGTGTATTTGCTCAGAGTGTTACTGACCTCTGTGCACTTTTAAAGTAATAATCAAATTAAAATCTATATACCTTTTTCCCCCTAGGAGCCATGAAATTTAGTTTATTGAGGTGATATGGTAATTTTACTGGTGCATTACAAAATTGGGAATTTGCACTACCTAGGACAGAATGCAAATTGGCTATACAGGAGGCAGATGGCAGGCCAAACCGTGTTCCAGACAAGAAAAGCTAAGATAATAAAACTGAAGAGTAAAATAATAAACAATTACGGTGACAGAAGAGTAAGGATCCTACTAGTATAAAAAAACGCTGGAGAAAAAAAACTATACAGGGGGCTTCCCTGGTGGTGCAGTGGTTGAGAATCTGCCTGCCAATGCAGGGGACACGGGTTTGAGCCCTGGTCCGGGAAGATCCCACATGCCGCGGAGCAACTGGGCCCGTGAGCCACAACTACTGAGCCTGCGCGTCTGGAGCCTGTGCTCCGCAACGGGAGAGGCCTCAACAGTGAGAGGCCCGCACACCACGATGAAGAGTGGCCCCCGCTCGCCGCAACTAGAGAAAGCCCTTGTGCAGAAACGAAGACCCAACACATCCCTAAATAAATAAATAAATAAATAAAATACATTTATAAAAAAACCCCAAAAGCTATACAAGAAGAGAATTTGCCTTCTTAGAATACAGTGTTTTAGTGGGTAATTTACTGAAGTAAATGAGAAAGTGTGTGGCGGGAGGGACAGAGTAGCGGATACAAGGGAACGTTTTCTGAAGTGAGTTACACCCTTGAATTCAATTTGAATGAGTGCGGCTGCACCTCAAGAGGAGCAACCCTCTTATTCATCTTCATGCCATCAGTGCCTGGGCACCTCCTTGTCGTTCCTTGAAGGAAGGACAGAATAAATGGAGGAACACGAAGTATAAAAACGAAAACTTATCAATGACGAGGGAAAACAGTAGTAGTTGCTCAACATCAGCTCAAGCTGATGTTGGAGTGATTATTTTTCTTATACTGCCTATAATTCTATCTTGTCAAAAGTCTTGAACTACCAAATTTAGGAACAGTAATACATTACTAAATAATAATATATTTAATCAATATATTAAGTAACGTATATAGATTGCATTTGGGTTATCCATTCTATTAAAAATCACCCATCATTACAACAAATATGCTTCAGCTTTCTATTGCTGAGTAACAAATTATTACAAACTTTTGGGCTTAAAACAATACCCTCTTAATATCTCCAGCTATGCAGGTCAGAAGTCTGGGTTGGGTGAGGTCTCTCTTTATGATCTCACAAGGCTAAATCAAGGAGGCAGCTGTACTGGGTTCTTCTCATCTGGAGCATGGAGGCCTCTTTCAAGCTCATTCAGGCTACTGGAAGAATTCAGTCTCTTGTGGCTGTAGATCTGAGGTTCCTGCTTTCTTGCTGGCTGCCAACTGGGGGACATTTTTAGCCCCTAAAGGCCCCCATCATTCTCCTGTCACATGGCCCTTTCTGTAACATGGCAGTGTGTTCCTTTAAGGCCAGCAGGAGTACTGGCTGCAGCTTAAAATGTCTCTGACTTCTTCCATCCCTGACCTTTAGAATTTCTTTTAAAAGGGCATAAAGATTATTATAAATATTTGTTGAGTATTGTCCGACCAACCAGGATATCTGGTACACTTCTATGTATCAATAACAAACTATCCGAAAGAGAAATTAAGAAAACAATCCCATTTATAATTACATCAAAATGAATAAAGTACCTAAGAATGAATTTAACCAAGGAGGTGAAAGACCTGTACTTGGAAAACTAGAAGACATTGGTGAAGGAAATTTAAGATGACACAAATGGAAAGCTACACCGTGCTCAAGGATTAAAAGAATTAGTATTGTTAAAATGTCCATCCTACCCAAAGCAATATACAGCTTCAATGCAATTCCTGTCAAAATACCCATGGCATTTTTCACAGAACTAGAACAAATGATTCTAAAATTTGTATGGAACCACAAAAGACCCCAAATAGTTGAAGCACTCTTGAAAAGAAGAATATACCTGGGGGTATCACATTCCCTGACTTCAGACTATACTACAAACTACAGTAACAGAAACACTATGGCACAAAAACAGACACAAAGATCAATGAAACAGAACAGAGAGCCCAGAAATGAACCCATACTTTCATACTTTCCCAAGACTCCCAAGAGTATTGTTTTATTACAGCATCAACTCAAAGTCCAAAATCTCATCTAAATCTCACCAGCTCAAAGTCTGAAATCTCACCATCTAAGGCACCTAAATATTGTGCAGACAAGCCTGCTGGGGGCAGTCCTTGAAGGAGTCTGGACTTCAGTTCCCGAGGTACAGTCCCTCTCCATGTGGACCCATGAAACCAAAGAGCCAAGCCGCCTTCCCCAAACTCCCAACACAATGGTTAGACGGGCATCAGAAAATAGTTACAGAGATTCTGGTTCAAAGGAGAATGAAGAGTAAATAGGAGTCACTGGTCCACAACAGTCTTGAATCCAGCAGGGTAAAGGCTGGATTTTTCTTGACTCTATTTCCAGTTCTAGGACTATGTCTCTGTAGCTGTGGACTTTGCTCTCCAGGCTCTCAGTTCTGCTCCCTGAGTCATCCTTCTTTTTTCATGAAAAGTAACATGGATATGCAGCTGACTGGTAGTATCAGATCGCTTCATGCCACTAGAGCTTTAGGGTTCTGATAACTGTTTTCATTTGGTTCTCTCCTTCCCTTTCAGTCCAAGCTGAGTGTTTCTGCTGAAATAATTTTCTCAAGAGCCTTGTGGGTCTTGCTTGAAATTCACTGGGCTTTGTTCTCTTAGACAAATGCCACACCCCTAAATCTATTTGAGAGAATCCTTTCCCTCCCCTTGGTTTCCACTGTAATGGCTGAGGTCATTACCCTTCCCCTCCTGGAGACCCTCTAGCTTGACTTAGAGGATCTATAAGGTCCAAATTTAACCTCTTCTTTGAAGGGCCTTTTAGTTACTAAACACTGAGATCTTTTGCTGTTTCTGATGGTTGAGCAAAGGTTATACGGTCATATTCAGCCTTTTTCCTCTGCCATATTTTCAGCGTCATTTCTAACTTTTAACATCTCTGCCACCTGGAGAAGCTGGGGCTTTAAAAACCATCCAGTCCTAATTCCTTTTAGTTTAACAATTCTTTAGATTTATTTCTCCCCTTCCTCATGTTACTATAGGCAGCAAGAGAAGCCAGGCCATACCTCCACCACTTTTCTCAGTCATCTACTTAGTTATAGAATCAATGTTTGTCACTTACAAGTCTGCCTTCTGACATCCCTGCAGGACACAATTTCGCCGCACTTTCTGCCACTACAAAACAAGGATTGCCCTTCCTCCGGTTTCTAATAAATACTCCCCACTTCTATCTGAGCCCCACTGGCAGCCCTCCAAGTCCAGGTATATTTTAACCACTTGTCTCAGGCATTTAGGCTTTTTCTATCATTATTCTCAGAATTCAACCAACCTACGATGACTGCTTGATGCCAAACCCGCCTCCACCTATTACGTATTTGTTATAGCAGCATCTCACATACAGTACCAAAATCTGCAATAGTTTTCTGTTGCCGTGTAACCATCACCCCAATTTTAACATCTGAAAATGACACCCAATTTGTGTCACACAATTTCAGAAGCCCAAGTACTGGACCCTCTGCTGGAATCTTAGAAGGTGAAATCAAGGCATCGGTTGGGGCTGTGGTTTTCATCTGGTTCTCAGGGTTGTGTCTTCCTAACTTCTTCGGATTGTTGGTAGGATTCAGTTCCTTGCAGTTATACACCTGGGGTCCCCATTTACTTGCCAGTCAATGGCTAGGGATGTTCTCAGCTCCTAGGGTTCACCCCTGTAACAGGCAGGCAGTTCACGACATACCTGTTTGCTTTCTTGTTCCAGGCCAGCAGTCTTTCTGACTCCTGCTTCACCTTATTTTGGGGAGCTCACCTGATGAGATCAGGTCCACCCAAGATAATCTCCCTTTTGATGAACTCAGAATCAATTGACTAAGACCTTATTTACATCTGCAAAATAACTTTTGCCATGGAATGTAATTTAATTACAAAAAGATATTGTAGGATTCTGTGCCTTCCACAGAATCCTTCAATTCAATTCCTCTTTGAAATTAAATATTACTGTGTGTATATTTCTTTACTGTAAATAAATCTGTAGTTTAGACTCTATGGCCTTTTGCCATAAATTGATATGAAACAAAATACATAATCTCATCTTAGCAAATTATTGTAAACATTATTCCCACATCTTTAAAATGAACAATTTTTTTTTCATCTCTTTTTACTTGCATGTCTGTTTTTAACAGAAATATGCTGCCCATTAATCAAGCATTAAGTGATTGAGATTTTTATCATGGTGTAAGTAAGAGCCGAAGAGCAGCTGAAAGTAGAACTTCCGAAGTCACAATAAGATATTACTATTGTATTCATTCGTTCTAGTTACTGCAAATCCACGGTGTGTTCAGGAAAAGGCTGGATCAGAAAATCTGGCTTGTGACTCAAAGTGAAGAGGTACATTTCCCTAATGTCTCCATTATACATATACAGTACTTAAATATACAGTTCTATCATAATTGATCATGCATTTTCATGTATAAGTATGCTCAACATTGAAATTACACTAACCATAATCAATTTAAAAAATTTTAGATGATTTTTTAGATCAAGACCAACGTCTTTATAAAAAGTGATGCAAATGTGTAAAACTCTATTCTTATAGGCAATCTTAAATGGAGTCACTAAAATAAAATATAGCACACTTTCAATATCAATGTGAGAATTATTCAAACTATTCCATCTTTATCTCAAGTTGGATTCACTCTTCTTTATCCTCAGCTGTGTTTCTAACCTGATCCTCTCTCATAATTTTTGATTTTTGACCCAAGAAAGCAAATTAGTCACAGTGGTTAATACATTTTCCTCTTCATTTCAGAATATATTTGAAGTTTAAATAAGTCATCTTTCGTAGAGAATACCATCCAAAATTAATACCTAAAATTCTGAGGTCTTTTTCGGGTGCCCATGTATGTGTTCAGCTCCACTGTATACATTATTTAAGAGTGGACTGAGGGCTTCCCTGGTGGCGCAGCGGTTGAGAGTCCGCCTGCCGATGCGGGGGACGCGGGTTCGTGCCCCGGTCCGGGAAGATCCCACATGCCGCGGAGCAACTAAGCCCGTGAGCCGTGGCCGCTGGGCCTGTGCGTCCGGAGCCTGTGCTCCGCAACGGGAGAGGCCAGAG
This sequence comes from Kogia breviceps, assembly GCF_026419965.1. Taxonomy (NCBI): domain Eukaryota; kingdom Metazoa; phylum Chordata; class Mammalia; order Artiodactyla; family Physeteridae; genus Kogia; species Kogia breviceps. The sequence continues at coordinate 5,149,165 of NC_081324.1, read as the reverse complement.
CAGTGAGAGACCCGCGTACCGCAAAAAAAAAAAAAAAAAAAAGTGGACTGAGCATTCTGAGTAATCTGGGTATAAAATGCCATTTGAAGTATTAAAAAGACTATAATCTAATGAAGTAAGACAGTGCCTATTTGGTGATAACGCTGATTGTTTGTTCTCTAGCTGATAGGTTTCAAAGTTGTTCTAAACAGTTTTCTAACAGCAGCCAACAGCAGTGTGATACCATTAATCGGGGCAGCAAACCTCAGGCAGAGCTGAGGAAAGGCTGAGGTGCAGAGTTAGCAAGACAGTAGGGGCAGGAGTGTGGTATTTAGAGGACCTATCTAGGGAAGATGTTATTTCTCATGACACAGTTGAAGGTAAATACTTCTCAATTCAGTGATCTTATATTCCTCCCATTATATTAGAGGATATTTTTCATTGTTGCAAATGTTGGCGTTTAATCCAGACTTTAAAAATTCTTCTAAGGTGCCTGTGAAACCTCAAAGTGGGTTGACTCATAGTAAGAATTTCTACGCCTCTCTCTTAGACGCTCATCCTTTCCCTTTACTGTAATTTATTCAGATACAAATGTAAAAATAAAATGAGTTGAAAATATATTCCCACTTGCATCCATTAGTCAGGTCTTACATTCTTGCCTCCGTGCTGTTTTCAAATCATTAAGCATGGTGTTGAGGGTATTCAGGGAAAGTCAGTTAACTTCCCTGGGTCTTTCCCTTTTCTGTTCGAATTCATAAAATGTTTGAGATAGAAATAGATGGCTTCTAAGCTCTTATCTAACTCCTAAAAATATCCTGTGGTCCTAATATAAGACGTTTTGACAGATATTAGAGTAGTGTTGATTATGCCCTAAGCACTTTTCAACACTGCACTGGGGATACCATCTAATAAACATACGAACCAAGAAAAATATCAAGGTGGTTTCTAATGATTTGAGTAAGAAAAAGCTGGTCATTGATTCACATCTCTAATCTTTATTCCATATGTGTGTGTATGTGGAATAAAGATTAGAATCACCCATTTCTGAATAAAAGAATTGATTGAAGTCTACTTCCTGTTGCTTTGAAACCTTTCATCTCTTATCAGGGATACCTTGATTTCAAAGCAAAAATACTTAGTCTACACCCATATACTCCATCACATGCTGACTTTGATCGTAGGCATGTAATAGTAGAATTCTGCACAGTTTTAGTCAAGGCAGAAAAAACAAAATATCGTAACAAAACTGCATAGGCAACATGACACAGAGGATTAATTTGTTTCAATCAAAGCTTCCTGTAAATTTATGAGATAATCACGGCAACTGCTACGTAATACTCAAATGAGCGTGTCCATCCATCCACTGTGTAGGAACATTAAGTGGCTTGCTTAGGGAGAATACCCTGTTTCTTCTGGATTAGTCACTGAAAGTTCACCCACTTGAATGACTTCCAGAGATCATTTAATTACAGAATGAAAACTCCGTCATTTAGCTCAAAAATATCTCTAATGATATATACACAGTATGATATAATTCACCATTTCTTATATAAGCAGAATTGTAAAGTCTCACAGGTCTTAACGTTTGAGATGAAAGGGACCTTAGACGTTAGCTAGTTTTCCTTTTCCCCTATCCAACCTAGACACTTCCCCTACACCATTCACACCCAATGAGAACCCATTCCTCATATATCCTTCTGTGGAATATCCTCTGTGGGAACCCATTCAATTTTGGAATATTGCAGCTCCCATGATCTAGACATTGCTTCTTCCTAAATTACACTCAAATAGTTTCCTATAATTAATTTAACAAACATTAATCCTACCTCTCTAACATTAATCCATATCACCCACCTAAGTCTAACGTAGTTACCTGACATTTTGAAAAAAAGAAATCTGTAAGATAAACATTCCTTCTCCTTTGCCCTTTTCCCATGATTCTAGATGCTTCTGCATCCTGGTCAGCCTCTTCTAATTGATGACTCTCCTCCTCAGTAATAACACCCAGAAGAGAACTGGCTATGCAATTGGCATTTTGACCAGTGCAGCTTCCTACAGGAGTATCTTCTTTGAGCTGCTTATTGCCATTTTCCTTAATATAAGCCAATACTGCATTAGATATTTTTTGTCAAGTATTTTAAAAAGTATTGGCTTATGTTGAGTTTGAATGCAATAAAACCTTAGGAATTCCTAGGAGTCAGAGTTTCTTTACTTGATATATGAAACGTAAGAATACATATTTTAATTTATCCTTACTACATTTTATGGCATAGCTTTGATAAAAATTGCATATTTTTGTGATAGTTTTAAAAACCTGATTATATCAACTAACATATTAACTAGAACTTAAATTAGAAAGTTCTCAATCTGTGATTATCCAGGTGTACACTCTGCACCTCTCCAAAGGCACAATCGACCGGATATGGTAAAGCAATCATCGGTGAAAACACCAAATGTGCTATCTTACAGCCTGAATTTCTTCAAATTCTAAACAGGAAAATGATGAGCGTTTTTTGGCCAGATACCTTGCTGAAATAAAGATGCACTCGTTCTAACATTTTGATCAACTCCTGAAACAAAGACATAGATAGCAACATGCGGTTGAAATCTGCAATAATCTTGGGTGGGAGATTTAACATACTCTGTGATGGTATCAAGGTTTAGAAAGACTGAGTGACATTCAGTACTTCTGGGGCCCTAGAATTCTCCAACTGGGTAATTAAAGAGCGACTTAAGGCCCAAACTGTTTATTGATGATACAAAGTAATCGTCTAATACATTTAACATTTATGAATTGAAAAAACAGTGACTGCTGTACCTATCACTGAGAGATCCTTGACATTTCACAAACATTTTGTCTTTTCTCTTTTAAAAAAATGTATAGTTTCAACTGGTAAAGTGTTGGTTCCTTAAAGGTGAATTTCTTAGGTTTATTTTTCATTTGTATAAATTTATTAAACATGAATTATTCAAAGCTTCTAAAGGACAGTTCAAACATATATCTATTACTATAATTCATTATTTGTTAGAACATGATTTTCTAAAATTTCTGTGCTTTGCCCATAACTCTGGGTGTCATCCATTGGGCCGTTTAAACTATTTTCTGGAACTTTTTCTATTTACTCTCTTCCCAAGCAGTTCTCCCTCTTTGCCTACTTTGATAGGAGCTCTGTAGTCACAGACCTATTTGAAATCAATGGGACAGCAAGAGAACCTTAGCAAAGAGAACCTACCAAATATTTCTATTTAGGGTTTTAAGACTTAAACTTCATTGGAAGCTGCTGCCTCAGTTCCATAGCTTGGTAAGAGCTAAACCAAAGACAAACAAAATCCATCATTTCCCAATTGAATAGTGTGAAGTGTCTTAAGCAAGGCTATGATGCATATGCTGATATAGGTCATCAAAAGGTAATATGCAATTCTCCTGTCCCTGGACCAAAGTGAAGGAAAGGGAATCTCAGCGATGTGAAAAACTTACGAAGGCTCAGCCTGCTGTGCTCAAACTGCATGAAGAAAACACCATTAACAGTTTATGAGATTTGCATCATTGGACACATCTGAAGGATAAACAGTGAAGTGTAGAGATTCTTACGTTCTTGAAAGGATGTGAAGAGCATCTGAAACCGGCTGTTGCGACTGCCCTCGTCCGCCCACATGCGGATGACCCCGAGACCTGTACGGAGCATGACGTCGTTGGCCACGGTGCTGCAGAACTTGGCTTTCAGATCCTCCACGGAGCTGCTTCCATCATACACCGCCACAAAATTCCTTTTGCACTCATTTGAATTCTGCATCTCATAGTCCAAGAATCGTAAGTAGATCTGTAAAACAACAAAGATAGGATAATTTCCCAGAAGGAATTTGGGAAAGTAGTTCACAAAGCACCAGAACTTCCTTCCTCTTTCTGTCTCACAAGACAGTCTTGATTGCAATCAGTCTTATTATTTTTTCTCTGTGGAAAGTAAAGAAGTATGACTCAGATCAACTTGCGTTTAAAATTGTTTTCAAATGTTATTGTCCTTTCTTTAGGTAAATGTACCATTTCCCATAGCTGAGTATTTTTACACAAATGATCCTTATTTCTTCTCATAACTTATCTGGAATCAGTTATTAGTTTTCATACTTACACAGTTTTATTTTAATCAGCACAAATGTGTTTTAAATATTCCTGATACATTTTTTTAATAGTTCCGTGGCTTCAATTGGCTTCCAAAAATGCATGGAAATAAATAATTTGTACTAATATCAAACAAAGCCAGAAATGGTTTCAAAAGACAGTCTCTGATTTTACTTTGTTTAGATTATTTCACATAACTATGCTGTTTCATTTTTGAGGTTCAGAATATTTTAAAAAGCACAGCTAAATCTATGACCATTCTCACCGTAACAGGGTCAAGGCATTTTAAGTCCACATAAATAAAAATTCAATTAACACTTAATGTGTAAAAAGTACTGTATAACCTACTTTATAGATTATTGTTAAATACTCCCAACAACTCTATAAAGTGGCACATTTTATTGTCATGTTAAGGAAATGCAGACTCGGATGGTATAAATTGCAAATTAGATACAAGTTCCTTCAAACTCTCTAGTCCATAATCCTTCCACAATATTATATTGCTTCAGACATACTGTTTTAAGAACAACAGATATTAGTTGACTCTGCACAAATGTGCATTAAAAATCACAAACAATTAATTCAACCAGTGATAAATATTTATGTATAATGGAGTACTACGCAGCCATAAAAAAGAACAAAATCCTGCCATTTGTGACAACATAGATGGACCTGGAAGGTATTATGCCTACATGAAGTAAGTCAGGTGGAGAAAGACAAACGCTATGATTTCACACATATGTGGAATCTATAAAAGAAACAAACAAAATCAAACTCTTAGAAAAAACAGATTAGTTGTTACCAGAGGGGAAGTGAGTTGAGGGTGGGCAAAACAGGTGAAAGGGGTCAACTGTATGGGAATGGATGGTAACTAGACCTGTGGTGGTGACCACTCTGTAGAGTGCACAGGTGGTAAATTATAATGCTGTACACCTGTAACTTATATAATAATAATATTAAAAAAAGAATGTTCACTCCTCCCACTTCCCAACCACAGCGGCATGCTTCTCCCTTTGCGCTAAAGTATTTTGAACATATTTTAAGCTTTAGTTACAGGTTATATGTACCTTTTGCTAAACTGTGTGTTCCCGAAAAGCTGGGGTGGTGGTGTACTTGTTTGATTCTTAGTATTACACCACGTGCTACGTATGTTAAGCACGCACTCCCTAAAATTTGCACGGATGTACATTTAACGGCCTGCTGATTGGAAATTCTGTTTTCTTTATTCACTTCATTTTTTCAGCATCTGTCTCATATTTATTGGGCACCTATACACCAGACTTTGTTTTGAGTGTCACAAATCACGATAATTACATAGAATAATTGACATTTTATTATTTGCAGTAGAAAATGACATGCAATAATTTTCAAAACAAGGTATTTATAACTCTAAACTATGACATAAAGGCATATACGTCATATGTCGCAGACTAATAAGGAATTGAGTGTAAATAAAATGTGAGTCCCAAGGCAGGAAATCCTCATATAACTCTCAGGAGGAAGAACAAAAAGAGAAAAATAGGGGGAAATGGACAAAACTAAGAAACAATGGAAAGCACTGTAGTTTCATTATGCTTTGCATGGTGAGCAGGTTTTCATGTATATGCAATCTGTAACATCTCAGTTGGAAGCTATCCCCAAATTCCCAAATACTTTGATACTGACTTTAAATTAACTGCCATTACTGCAATCTTATAAACCATGCAGCCTAAGAAAGCCTGCCCGTTCTTCATTCCTCCATCATTGCTTTGTTTTATTCTATGAAAAGTTCAAATATTACTCATGTAGCCCATCTTGGATCCACTCTTCCCAACCAAATGTTACATTCCTGAAAATTATCCAGAAAATTCCAAATTGTCCACCCTAGGAAGGCATATCTGAAAATGTTAAACCTTCCAAGTTTCTACTAACTGGTTTGTTTTTCAAATTTTCACAAGGATTTGTAAAAAGGAACTGGGTCTGTAGTTAGATGACCTTTACCAGGAAGCTGGAGCACAGGAGACAAAATCGCTTGCTCAAGGAAAATAAGTAAATCAACGTGAGAGCCTTAAATAGTATTAAAATCGGCCAACTTTTGTTTTAAAGAGCTCTTCATTAGCACCATCCTGAATAAAAGTAAACAAATAGAAAACACTATAAAAATATAAAAAATGTAAATACCTATAAAATCTAGGTATTCTTAGAAAGTTAAAAAGTTGTTAAATGTAACAAAAATCAAATATATATCTATATTCTCAAATACTATACAGACTCCAACATAGTTTATTAGACCTCAAAAGAATACGCAATTACAATTGTAAACATACATAGTTACTAACAGGAGAAAACACCGAGTAGGGTAACTGAAAACCCCTCCCTCCAATGTTCTTACAAAGCTATAAAAAGCAAACACCATCCCCAGAGAAAGAAAATAATGTAACCGTTTGACTAATTCAAGAAAGAAAGATATTTGATCCTGTGACATTTTCAGGTTGAGTGATTCAGTGGCCGAACATCTCCGAACAATTATTTCAGAAACACAACTTAACATACTAACTTAGTATTTGCATCATGTACTGGCAATAACTTAAGAGCTAACGCATGATTTCACTCAAATCTCTCAACAGTAATACACGCTGTTGTTATAACTACTTTAAAATGAAAAAACACACCAAGGTTTACAAAAGCTAAGTAACTTTCTCAAAGTGACACAGGCCCTTTAGTAATAGATTTGTATTTAACTCAGATATGCCTGACACTTTTCTCCTTAGTATCAAACTATGCAGCCTCATATCATTTTTTTGAAAATTTTCAAAGACCGATATTCCAGAAAGAATGTTATAGTCTCGAATAAAAACAAACTCCTACAAAATCGACAAATAAGCAAGCAAAGCAAAATCATTTCTATTTTTCTGAAGGCGCTAAGGAACATATTGACGATTGAGATAATGAACAACATTCACAGAAAATAAATGTGTGTCTCTGAAGTAAATGGCTGTCTTCAATTTTCTTTAAAAAATAAGATTATCTTATAGAAGAATACCACTGTAGTTAGAAAGACAATTTGCATATTTGGCCCATGTTTTCTCATTTGACAGTTCTAGAGAGTGTGAACTTCCACGGGAGGTGAATGGTTTGCGTTCTTACATGAAGGGCAATGGCTGAAGTCTAAGAACCTTCTGTATCTAAAGACTATTCTTATTAGACAGAATACTATTCATAGAGGAAGTGAACGATTACAGTCACTAGATTTTATATATTCACTTCTGAAGCATTCAATCATTTAAAAAATTTTTTTTAATAGTTTAAAAAAAAGAAATAAAATATCCCAGTGGGTATTAGCTTTACTGGGTACAGAGCTGTTACTGCAAAAGCCAAATGCCATTAGCCAGAAAAGTGATCAAGTTTTCCCACACTAGCTATAGTATATATCATATAAAAACCCCCCCACATTAGGATTTAAATGATATCTCATCAGCTTAAAGCTTGTGCCATAATATCACTAAGGGGAAGAATGCCATATGACAATGTTTTTACTTAAGGTAGAAAACCACAGAGAGCTTGTTAGTCTCTCTGCTGAAGAAAAGAGAAAGTGATCAACAGAGTCATATATAACTCCAGTAAAATAGTCAGATTACAATCGCCTCTCCGTGAATCATTTTGTTGCATTCTTCTTTCTAATCAATCACAAAGAGTTTGAGCTGACAAAATGATTTATTGAATAGGACGTGGGAGGCTTCAGAACACATAAACAATTTCTAGTAATATCTGTCTTCCAAATCATGCTAATGTTGACAGCAGAATCCCTTTCGTATACTTAAAGCATGTAAATCTAGCCAACGATTTACTAAGTTAACATACTTACAAACGTGTAATACCAACCATTCAACTGGCTCTCTCCTCTCATGTCACAATGATATGCAAAATACAAACATTGTTTGGCGCCATTATTTAAGATTTGCCAGAAAAATTTTCTCCATGATAAATACAAATTAAATACACCACAGTCTGAGAAACACTAACCACGGTTTCCATATTGCTTTACACTTGGATAAATAAAGCTACATTCTAAAAAGCGTGTAGCTCAGGACTTCTGTGGTTGCTTTTCATTTGTGGCTGGACCTGCCAGGCCTTATAATTTTAGGTAGGATATCCCATGAATCTAGAGGGTAGCACTTTATTTGGAGGAAAAAAACAGAACATCATACTATTGAAAAAACACACACCCCACACAACAAACCCAAATACAACCATATTAAAATGATTTTCTGGCATGCACAGACAAGTATCAAAATATTTCAGGTCCATCTGAGTAACCCTCCAAAATCTGATGCTACAAAACTGAGATTTCATGTAAAAACAAAGTTGAACCCTAACACTGGTAGTTATCTAATCAGTTAAGATTTTCAATCTGTTTACCCAATTTTTACTTTCATTTTGGAGATGATAAGGGCAGACTCAACCTTTAGAATCCCTAAACTTACCATTGTCATCAATTATTGTTGCTACCCTTCGCCTGTTGCATGCATTAATTTCCTCCTTGATCCCATAACAAATTACCACAAATTGAGCAGCTTTAAACAATGCCCATATGTTATCTATAGGTTAGAAGTATTGGTGAGCTGGACTGCGTTTTTTTGCTAAGGTCATATGAGGCTGAAAACTCAACTTCACTATAAAAGATTGATTTATTGTGTTTGTCAAGTTTTTCTGTTTTTTATCCTAATTTTAATCAAAGTATTTTCAATTAAGTAACGTTTAAAAATTAATTTGAAGTTTTAAATGATGGGTAATGAATAAAAGCTAGTTTTATTCTCCCAAGACCTTAATCATCAAATTAATTATCTTCATGTATACACTTTTAAAAGTCTTTTGACTTATTTATTTTCTCGTCTTAACAAATTGGACAATTTCTCCAAATAGTGTGGTTTTGTGACATCACACTGGACTTCGAGTCTGGACGTGGAGAACTGGCTTCAGCCCTTTTACTAACTAATCAAATATTCAAGCAGTTACTTATCACAGATTCGTCAAGTTTGGGTCTTAAAAGGAGTTTAATATTATCTATGCCAAAAAACTACTTGACTTTTTCATTATTATACAAAATCCCTGCCAAACTTTACTTGGATTCCTCCCATGGAATCTCATTTGATCTTTGGGCATCTCCATTATTAAAATAAAAAAACAAAAACCTTCTTTATATTGAATATTTCTCTAGATTCAAGCATACAACTAAATTGCAGTACTTGAAAACATGCAGGTTAAGCCTTATCCTCTTATTTCTGTCGCCTAACAGTCCTTCAAAGGTTTGAAGATTGTCACCATGTCCATTTTTCTAGCTATATATGCATCAGTTTATTTCTTCTACAAGTTTTAACTGAATGACAGATTTTTCTTGGTACTGGGAGAGAAATAAGTCTCAGCCCTCATGAAATTAACATTGTTACCACGATTGGCTCATCCAACGTTCTTCTCTAGTGGTTCTTTACTGGACCAGATCCAGAACTAGACATCATGATACTCTCCTACTCGAATCTGTATGAAAACCAAAGCGTTGCTTACAGAGGCATATTTCGACATCCCATCGTTAACCAACTTCTCTGTCCCGACTCAACAACGTATTCCTCTGTTAAAGGAGCACGTCAGTAACGGATTTCCAACTTTCTTTCTGGCTCTGGTATTCCAGTTTCTAAGAAATCTGGGTTAATCACGTTCTAATTAAAGGTGATCATCTGTATTACAATTCTCAAACGAAGGAAATATCAGATATTGTATTTTCTGTTTGTGAAAAGGCTGAGAAGTAATATACACTTGATGCAAATTTTTTTTTTTTTTTTTTTTTTTTTTTTTGCGGTACGCGGGCCTCTCACTGTTGTGGCCTCTCCCGTTGCGGAGCACAGGCTCCGGACGCGCAGGCGCAGCGGCCATGGCTCACGGGCTTAGTTGCTCCGCGGCATGTGGGATCTTCCCGGACCAGGGCACGAACCCGTGTCTCCTGCATCGGCAGGCGGATTCTCAACCACTGCGCCACCAGGGAAGTCCTGATGCAAATTTTAATAGAACCCCAGTAAGCTGTTTAGCACCTTCATTGTGGAATATGTTTCTGTCACTAGTTATGCAAATATCCGCATGAGCCATTTCAGGTTTAACTTGTGCTTTGGAGGCCGCTAAGAACTCCATATAAATAGAAAGCCCACACAGGCCGTCATCTCCAGTTCTTGCTTTTCTCGACAGTTATTCAAAGCCACTTCCTATCCCCTAACCTTTAATTTAACAGAGAAAGGCTGTCACAATAGAGCCATCTTTGTCCAGCTCTGCAGGCGGCTTCCCCTTTGGGTCACAGAATGCCAAATTCTGTAACAGGCAGGTACACTGGGTATTGTTGTTCTGCAATTGTACAGAAGACAGTCTATTTACCAGCTGGAAGGAAATGGTTGTGTGTTTGCAATTCCATAGAAACTGTCTCTTTGACACTGACTGAGGTGACAAAGGTGCTAGTTATGACCATGAGGTGGGACTCAAATATTCCCTGTTGAAAAAAAAAATCTAAAAAATCTTTCACTCATAGAGTTTAAGGAAAATAAATAGCACATGTGAACCCACAGCTTATGTGAGGGAGCACAATGAACTGCAATGTAGCTCTCACATTATCTTTGTAGTGGGTTGGGTTTATGTCACCAGTAGCCTTGGATATTTTTTTGAAGGAGGAATCACTGTGTCTTTCTTCATAGCGCAATTCACTTTTTAAAGACTTGTTCAGATGCAAAGAGACCTGCAGTGGCAAAGCTGGAACTTGGACCGTGGTCTGAACCCCCATAACCAGAAGTTTGGGGAAAGTGTTCCACACTTCCAAGTTATATGCAAACCCCAAAGACATATTCATGGGAAATCAAGTGAAGAAGGACAAAAATATTTCCTGAAATACCAACTCCCTCAGAGATGAGTTTTATTTTTCCCTCATCCTAAATATCCAGCCATCAAATTCTTTTGTATCTAGCTTGAGGTGTTAACACCTCTGTCATTTCTAGACAGGGAAAATCTGTTATTCAAAAATGCAGATCTGATCACATCACTTTCCTGTTTCACACCCTTCCAGGTATCACTAGTGCACTCAGGATAAATCCGGGCTCTTTAGGGGAATGGACAGAGCCCTTCGGCTTAACCACTCACCTCCAGAGTTCTGCTTTCATTTGGTCACATGCAGTTACTTTAATTCCTGAAAAAGCAGGCTCTCTTACGATCCCATGACCTTACAGATGCTATTCACTCTACACGGAGAGTCTCCCACCTTGTCTACCTGACAGCACCATTTCTCATTAAGATTCAGAGGATGCCCTGCAATGCAATTTGATTCCACCTTTGATGTTCCTCACCAGCTATATGTGGTCTTCTCGCTCACTCTACTACACCTTATAAATACCTTAATGATCTTGTCATAGTCCATGGATTATTTTGATACATAGTTGTCTAAGGATTAAACTGGAAACATGAGGACAGCGCAATTTTTCATTTCCTCAGCACAGTGCTTGAGAGTTTATAGCATCACTGAGTCAATTAATTAAATAATAAACTGTTTCAATCTCAATAAGTGGGCAACTCCAAATGTAATAAATAAGTAAAACTTGGTTGTAACTATATTCTATGAATGAAGGATGACAATAAAGGGAGAATAAGCGAATAGACACTCTAAACCTGTGACAGGTACTGGCACAAAATTACTCATCCCAATATTTCTTAAGATACATCCATAATAGAATGAATAGGGTTGTTCTAAACAAGTGTTTCCAAAACAGTGATCTGAGTCTGAATCTGGCCCACAATACATTTAGTTTCACACATCTGATGTTTCCCACTTTTAAAATTTATCATCAACATTTAAAAATCAAGGTAATCAGGGACTTCCCTGGCGGTCCAGTGGTTAAGACTCCACGCTTCCACTGCAGGGGGTGTGCGTTTGATCACTGGTCGGGGAACTAAGATCCCACACGCCGTGCAGCATGGCCAAAAAATTTAAAAAAAAAAAAAATCAAGGTAATCAACATAAATTCTAGATTTGGGACATATTATGAAGAAAATGGAGGACTTGGTGATGCTGGACCAACATTTTCTCATGATGATCGTCAAGGAGTTTAATAGGCAGTTAAGGACCTGCTGTCCCTTTTTCATGGTCCTAATCACCACTGTCCCTCAGCCCTGTTGCAGGTTTATTTTATATTCCAGAGACACATGACTTTGTGAGCCCTGGACAATTTCTTCCATAGATATGATTTGAGGTTAAAAAGCAAGTAAACTACAGATACTGACAATAAGGACATAAGTTATGCTCAGAACCATAATTTATATATGACATTTCAATGCATTTTTCAGAGAGGTAGGTTTACCCCAGAGTCTCTTCTCCAGGTTATCCAATGAGCTCTTCAACATCCTCTCCATATTATTTATGACCTTGAAAGTTACATTAAACAGAGGAAGACGATTTGCAATTCAAAACTAAAAGAAAATGATAGCTTATGATTGCTCTCTGAAATGAACAAAGCATGTCCAGTTGGTTCAAAGCAGTGCACACTGGAGACACTTTGCAAGCCGACTGTCAAACCTGCATTTCACCTTAAGACTGACCTTGGATCGTGGAGGTGCTCGGATGTACCACTTGCAATCAACGGCCTCGCTAGCAGAAGCTTTGCCTTCCTTCATAATTTGTATAGACTCCACAATGCCTTCAGGGCCGCCCATCTCAAACTCACACACTAAATAACGAAATGCCAAACAAACATACAAAAACGGAGCTTGAGTAGTAAACCGAAAGTATATATCATAGCAGAAAACAAAGGCCTCTCAACAGTATTAAATATCTATTTTACCAACCTGGTAATGGTTTCAAAACTCCAAGGTCCTTAAAGTCAGGATCTTAAAAATTGAGAAAAAGACAATTAGTCTTATTCTGCATTTGTGACTTAAAATGAGGTTGAGTAAGATACCATTAAATTATTCAGGAATCTGCCTTATAAAACATGCTAGGGGAAATTAAATGATTAAATAAAAAGTGCATGATAATGTTAAGACTGAAATCGTAATTTACATAACGTAATATTATTACTACGGGATTTTTATCAATTAAAAGAAGCTATTTGAAAAAACCTTCCCGTGTCATCACTTCATCTAATAACCAGGTAAAAATCTTACTCATTTTCTTTATAATCAGACAACAGATGTTTTTGTAAAATGTATCCATAGACAATTCAAGGTTTGGGTAAACTTCCATCTCTTCTAGATACAATTATTTTGTCTGGTTTAAAAGATTCAATTTCAACTGAAATACTGGAAGCACAAAGTTAAGATGTAAATCCTAGGGCCCTTCTCCCCTGGCTGACGCCCCTATCCTGTTTCCATCAAATCTTCTACCGTCACTTTTCCTCCTGTGCTGGTTTTCAAACTACCACTCAGTCTTCTGCAATGTCTTCTCAACATCCAGTCTCTCCCCGGTCTTTTCAATCTACTCCAGTCCAGGTGTCTGTCCTTCTCTGATCATTTGTGCGCTTCAGGGAAGCTTCATTTATCAGGAGCCTCTGAAACATCTTAATTGTTATAAGCCAAAAATGGTAGTTTCATTTCCATTTCCTGGAATTGATTGTGAGGTCGGTATACAGCCAGGGTAACATAAAGGTGAGCCTACTGGAGGGTTTCTGAGAACGCTTTCCTTGATAATAGACATAAGGCAGGACTCAAGTTGTGGTCCTGTTTGTGTTGGCGCCTTTGGGATCATGTGTGGTGGGCGACTTGTGATGTTGACAGATGCTAAGGTAAGAAAATGCTGACTCTTACGATGGACAGAATAGAACCATGGAGAACTGTGAGTCCTTAAGAATATCACTGGGGCACTGCATTCACCTCGTCTGGAGTTGCACTTCTCTGGGTTTCTTGCTTTTTGGAAACAATACACATCCCTATAGTCTCAGTTACTTTGAATTGATTTTCTCTTGTTTATGGGTGAGGGCATCAGAGGCTATGATTTATCTTGGAGACACATGGTATTCAATATAAAAGATGATTGTGAATTTTAATTACTTTTTGCTACTATGGTATTAGTGATGAATCAAAAATCTTACAAAGTTAGAAATGTTTCATAAGACACCACTCAATAATGGTCTAGGGCTGAAATATGAAAGGTTAGCACTCTTTCTGGATAGAATTAGTTCTGGATATTAAGACCATGTGTGCGTGTATGTCCACGTGTACCTAAGTGTGCTTCCTAGTGCATCCGTGTGTGTGAATTCACCAAATCCATAACCGCAGGCTGATTTCACTAGGGTACTCATCGTCACCACAGATTTTTGTTTCTACTGAGTAAAGAAAATATTTAATTTTTTGTGTGTTTGTTTCTAAACAGTAATGTGCACTGATCTGTCGAATCTGAAAGTCCTGGATTGGTCCCCCTACAATTTAGTTATATCACCTATTTAGATTCACTTTATTGCAGGACACTATTAGAATACCAGTGGTAATAAATTTTGAATCAAGATACAAATTCCTTTGTATAACTGTTTTGAAAACAGTTCTTTTGCTTTTTTGGAAAAGAAAGACAGAAAGAAATACGTGTATGCAATATCCATGAAAGAAATAGAAATGAGGGCAACATCGTTTCTTTGGATCAGGCCTCCTCCTGGCAGAGATTTTTTTTTCCTTCATCTAAATCAATGGATGTTTGGTTATTCTTTCAAGAAATGTATATGTAATACCTACTATGTACAAGAAAAGAACAGTTTGGTATAGAATTACTCAGATTGGCTGTCACAATTAAGCAGTTTTATTGGTATTGAAGAGACCCACCCATCAAGCTTGCCGACCCCAGTTAACTGGATTCTTTATTATTTATTATATCCTTTTTACTATTTTTCATAATGATCATTATTGTTACTCACTATCTCCTTTTTGATGAGAATGCTTCAGCCTTGCATGGCTGTTGCTATGATTTTTGTGAGAATGTTGTTAATATTCTACTCTCTAGTTTGAAGGTGAAGATTTGTCATTTTTATAACTCATGCTAGACAACGTTGAGAGAAATTCCAGTTCTGAGAATTGAAAATGTATTTTTGTCATTGTATTAATGGTGAGAGCACTGACTGTTTTAAAAAAAAACTCTTTAGGAAAAAATCATTTCTGCAATTCCATTTGAATTAGGCACCAGTAATATCACGATCACAATAACACGTGGCCCCTACGAGCTGTAAAATAAACGCCAGAAAATAAATGACACAATTTTAAAAAATAGCCTACAATGAATTTAAGGGTATTGAGATTGACTTACTGCTTCAGGTTGTCTAGGACAATGACATAAATTATTATGTAGAAGCACAATGACCTTGGACTTAACGGTCATCTACTACTCTACAGCTCCCCAAATCTATTCTCCACTAAGCAACCTGAATAAACTTTTAGAAATAGAAATCAAATCATGAAATGCACCTGGCTTTCCATTGTCCTTAAGTTAAAGCCACAACTCTTTGTAATGGAGTATAAAGTCCTGTGTGTTCTGGCCCCAGACCACCTGGGCCAACACACCCTAGACTGCTAATCTCTGCTCTTTCCTCTCAAAACACATGGACCCTTTCTATTTCTACAGCATTCTAGGCTGTTCTCCTCCTCAGCAATTTGATCTTGCTCTTTTCTCTGTCTTCAGTATCTCTCCCCGGGGCTCTGCACCTGTGAACCTTTCTCATTCTTCAGTTCTTGGCTCAACTATCTCTGAGGAAAGGTCTTCCTGGATGACCCTCTCCAAGGCAGAGTTGACTCCCACTTTCTTTTCTCCCTTCATGGTTTCTTTTATCACAATTCACTATTATTTTGCCAATTGTTAGCTTTTTATTGACCACCTACTCCCACTAGACTATAAAAAAGTATGCTCTACAAGGGCCTTTATGTCTATTCTTCCTCCCTTTATCCAGGACCAAGGACACTGCTTGGACATAGTGCGTGCACAATAAATGTTATTGAACGTTATTGAATTTACATTACACCGACTTGATTTTCTTATATTGTTGACATATGTACAATGCTTTATACCTACACTTTTCCAATTCAGAGGCTCTCACAGGAAATCTATCAAATTAGGTGCTATATTCAAGACTGACCTCCCATTTACTAAACCTGCATCTTTTTCTTCCTGGCACACAGCTGACTATGTTTCCAGCCTCCCTTGCAACTGGGGATACCATGTCTAATGAAATGTGGACAAAGTGTTGAAGTTTACTTGAAGGCTGGGCTCATAAAAACTTCTTGAAAAAATTATCCACTCCCACTTTTGCTCTCCCCTGCTCGACCTCAGAAGGCAGACATTGACGACGTAGAACCCCATCAGCTCCAATTCCTAAATGAATGTGTGAAGCACAGCCTTTCCCTGATTAGGCTAAATCAGCAGGAAGTAAACTTTAATAATGTGAAATTACTGAGGTTTTAGATTGTCTGTTGTTGTTATTACAGCTATTATTCCCCTAACCCAGCGTTGTTCAAGGCTGAAGTTATGGTCAAGGGCTCCTAGGGTCCATGAGACCCTTTCATGAGACCCAAAGGCTAAAGTGTTTCATAATCCTACTAAAATGACAAGTTATCTTTAATTTTCCTTGCTATAATCCCTGTAACCCCATTTTTGTCCGATACGTTCTAATTTTGAAATCTTGAATTTTGTCTTGAGCCTACATAGAAGCACAGCTAGAATTAGTACATTTCTCTGTCCTCTTTTATAAATACACACACATAGATAAAAGTGTACTATGAAATTTAATAGTATTTCCCCTGAAATAAAATATATTTATAATATAGGTTTCTTACTGTGAAGGATGGACATTTGTCAGAGACGAAGGAGACTAAACCTCACTTTCTCTATCACGATTACACTGTCTATATCCAAAGTTTGAGAAAAGAATGAAACTGATATTTCAAAGTGGTCTCTTATTTATGGAAAGGAGAAATCTACTCTGAATAAAATGAAAAAGCTTCACATAAGAAATGAAAAGAAGACAAAAGCTATCTTTCCTTCAGCTTTATTGATGTCAATAATTTGCCCTATTGTGATTTAGGAAGAAAAATATTTTCTGGTAGTTTTATTGTGACAGTTTGATTGCAACATTATTTTGAGACAAATAATTGGGAAGTATTGAATATTTTAAATGTAGATGTTAATATGCTCTTTAAAAGCTAAAACTTTCAGTATTGTGTGTGCCTCTCCAGCCACTGTGACAGTTTACCTTGTAAGATGCTTTGGTGGCTTTTGCATATCTAATTTGAAAGCTATAACAGCTAATTTTCGGATTTTAAAGAGTTCATCACATTTATGATTGAAAAATTCAGTTCTTTTTCTTTAATGATTGACCTCAAAATTATGCCACAACTGAACAAATGCAATAATACCATTCAAAAATGTCCTATTGCATAACAGTCAGTTAAATTTTAACATCTCTGAAGCTTGGGAAAGAACAGATTTCATTATACTTTTGTTTCTTATTTAGACTTTAGTTAAGTTTCTTTGGAGTGGATCCTTCACTTCCACGAGTCAGAGAACTCTGTTATTCCAATTTCTTTTTTAGCATCGTTAGATGTTAAACTGTGCAGTTGGGTTGAGAAAGCAAGTCTTCTAATTTTCCTAATAAAGGTCTACAATGAGTCTTTAAATATTAAAAAAAAATAATAATTTTTTTATTTTATGGTGAAATAACACATGTTAATATAATAGCTGTAAAAGTATATGAGATAATGTTATATAATTATATAGTTATTACATATAACTTTTTATTTGGGAAAATTTTGAATAAACAAAAAATAATATTGCAAAACAAAACAAAATCAAAAGCTAAAAGTCATTTGTTACACTTTTCAAATTAAAGATGACAGTCACTGGGCTCCCCTGGTGGCGCAGTGGTTGAGAGTCCGCCTGCCGATGCAGGGGACGCGGGTTCGTGCCCCGGTCCGGGAGGATCCCACGTGCCGCGGAGCGGCCGGGCCCGTGAGCCATGGCTGCTGAGCCTGTGCGTCCGGAGCCTGTGCTCCGCAACGGGAGAGGCCACGACGGTGAGAGGCCCGCGTACAGAAAAAAAAAAAGAAAAACGACAGTGACTGAAACATGTTACAAAGTAGGTTATTGTATTGTATTGGCTGGAGAAGCACACATAAGACCTGAGAAACTAATAAAGCAATGCCTTTAGTCAGCTGCCATTGCTGAATGTTTACTGGTTGAAAAGTAGTTAAAAAAAAAAAGACAAACCCAGGACCCCGTTGCTTTCCAACCATATAGTAACTTGCTGATAGAAAGTTTTAGCTTTAAGCAAGAAAACAGAGTTAATATCTTTCTACAGAGCCTTATTTTTGTCTAACAGATAGACAGATGTACAGACATGGCTAAGCTTGCTTATTTTCCTTGAATTCGTTCAGTGTCAGCATGGACCAATCATCACAGTTCTTCTTTCATGCGAATGCTTGGCAACAAATGCAAGAAATACTGAAATATCCAAATGTTGGATGACTTTTAAATCTTATGACATACTGAAACATCTGTGTTGACAGTTGCATTGATAGTGCAAAGGCAGTGGTGAATAAAACTGCTGATGCTTTACCCCGAGTCAAGACAATGGCACCAAACCTTAGCTATTAGTATTCATTGTATAAGTCATCTCCATGCATTCTCGGGGGGTAAAAAAACAATTTTACTTTAAAGTCTCCTTGATGAGGCACTCAAAATTGCTAATTTTTAAAAATGTAACGATTTGAATACATATCTTTTCTGCAGGAAGAACATAGTGAATCTTTTGACTTTAAGGAAAACAAATTGAAAATATTTGCTGCCAAAGATAAAATTCCACCTCCGAGCAAACAAAAATGTATCCATCACTGTGCACTGACAGTTCCTCATACTTAAATAATTTTTCAATGTGATTGTTGTTTATGTGAACAAGTGTGCTTCTTGACATTGAAAAATGAAACATGTTCGTATTTGGAAGAGCAGCATAACCGTGATCCAATAACTGTCATCCAGTGATGTTTGCTGTTAAATAATTATGCATGGGTTAAAGAGGCATTTGAAGAGCAAAACACATGAATAGATGTTAATGTTAACAGAATACAAAAACTCCATTGATACAGTTTCACGTTCCCCGTTGCAACTAACCTTTAAGAAACTATCACTTTTTGAGGTTTGCACTAGTATCCATCTGAAAAGGCTATGAAAACACTCTTCCCTTTTCCATCTACATTTCTCTGTGAGGCTGAATTTTCTTCATATACTTCAACCATAAGAACACACTGCAAAGATGTAATGCAGAGGCACATGTGAGGATCTAGCTGTCCCCTAATACACTAGACGTTCGATTTACAAAAATGTGAAACAGTGTAATTCCCCTAATTATTATTTTAATATTTATTAATAGATATGTTCACTTTAATCAGTTTTTAAAATATGCTTTATGTTAACACATAATTGGTTTTCAGGGTAATTTTTCTAGGAATTAATAAATAGCTATTTAAAACTTTATCAGTTTAAATGTCTAATATGATAAATATTGAATGATATAGCTAAATAAGCTGAAGCATTTTGAGGTCTTCAGTATTTTTTTAAGAGAAGATAGGGCTTTTGAGAACAAAATACTTCAGAACTTCTGCCTGAATGAACCGCATCTTTGAATTATGGGTAAATGCCTTCTCCCAACAAAAATCTAACTTACAATTTATTAACTCAGGACCGTGCAATTCATTTATTTTATATTCCAAGGAAGTTTCCACAATGCTAGCCACGTTGTAGTTGGACTTTCAGTAAATTATTGTTTATCTGATTAGATTATGACTAAATCAAAATCAGAAGCATCTTCATTTTACAAATGAACAAAATGGGGGTTCAACAACTTTAGAAAAATAAACTTGTTCTGATCCAAAACCTAAACCTAAAACTTTGAACAAATCACGAAGTAGTTCTGAAACATATTTTTCTTAGCTAAAATCAAGATGCTGGTTTAGGCTTTTATAGCACAAGTGTGCCGTTATACCACAGAGCACAGCAGCGTTGCTAGAAGAACAGTTATGGGAAAATGTAATTGCCTGACGTGGCCATGTAACTATACCTGCAAAACCCTCTGATTATAGAAATCAACTGTGATACTTTAATATGTTTGCAACACACAGCTCAACCACCTGATGGGCTAGTCTTAGAGAAAGACAATCAATATTCTCATCAAATTTCCACCATCTCACACATCCTGAATTATGCCATGAGCTACTAATGTCTCCACTTATCATCTATGCTTACTTTTGAAAGCCTGTAATGTCTGTACACGTATCTTTATTAAATCAGCTTTTGCATCAAAACGAACTGCCCACTTCAATGGGTGCTTTCCTGTCCTATTTTACCTGCCTTCAGCCCATCACTGACGACACCTTGCTTCCTAGTCAAGACTGAAAAGCACTGTTTGTGGTTTTTGGAAATCAGTTAACTGAATTTAAGATGCTGCTTGAAAAATCGATTGCAAGAAAACAAAAACTTGACAGCGCAGTACTAAGATAGCTTGCATCATCATAGTATTTGACTAATCCAATTTATTTCACTCTTCTCTAGAAGAAACATCTTTCTAGTACAAAATTCAGAGCACAATTATTTTAAGCCTCTGTTAAAGGATTACTGTTATCTATGACAATTACAGCTTCTTATTGAGTTTGCCTCCCTAAGGGTCTTAATGTTGGCATAGAGTTTACATACCATGACTCTTTTTTTTCTAGTTTAACATAAAATTTATTCATATATGAGATTTAGAAATCAAAATTTATGAGAATTTTAGGAGGGAAGCTTGCAAGCCCCATAAAATATTATTGACATTTGCATGGCCTGTAGAGATGCATTGCTTCCTTATTTTATTTACTTAGCTGTAATATATTATGTTTCCTCAAGATACTTGTATTCATCATTCTAAATATATTGAGAAAATATATTCTTTCTTATAAAATGAATGCACAGATGCTGGTGCTGGATTTTGCTTGTGTTCATATTAAATAGGCTTTTACAATGCTTGTTCTTGATAGTCACAAGGCGATAGTATTATTCTATGCAGAAAAGATGTGTTTACTATACAGAATAGAGAAAAACCTTGAGGGAAGGAGGGAAGAAGAAATCATCAGAAGACCAAAAGAATAATAAAGACAATTTTTTAAAAACTAGATCATCCAAAACTGGTGTTTGGTGTTTGTATATTTGAATTAGCTATCACAGAACATATTAAATTTTCTGTTCAAAGGAAACCAGGGAAGTTCTTGATTGATTATTAGCAAACCGCTCCCTTGCCACCAAATTCTCTCAGAATGCCCTCATTCATTC
Source organism: Kogia breviceps (assembly GCF_026419965.1). Taxonomy (NCBI): domain Eukaryota; kingdom Metazoa; phylum Chordata; class Mammalia; order Artiodactyla; family Physeteridae; genus Kogia; species Kogia breviceps. The sequence goes on along the minus strand of NC_081324.1, from coordinate 5,127,746 downwards.
ATCCAGTAAGTGATACTTAGCACGATCTCCTGGGCACAAAAGCCTTTCTGTGTCCCCCATTTCTTGATTACAGGAAATGGGCTTCATTCAGCCTCCTTGACCTTCCCTGAGTTCCAAGGAGCAGGTCCAAACAGTTGCTAATTAAGGAAGGGAGGCGATGCAGAGACCAGGGAGGAACAGTCAAAGAAAAAATAGTGCAGCCTTGGGGCAGGGTCCTGGTTCCCCCTAAAAAGGGATACACAGAACAATATCTTTGAGCTGTTTTGCAGGTACAGAAATCCCTGCCAGGTGGGAGGAGTTAGCGGTATGCTGCCCACAAGCCCGTAGACCCCAGACAGTTGGAAGCACAAGGCTGATGATGCTGACTCCCCATTACCTCACCACCAGCCAATCAGAACAACGTCCACGAGCTGACCACGCCCTCTTTGAACCCTTCCTCTAAAGCTTCTCACTAGCCCCTCCAGGTCGGGACACGCAGTTTGGAGGGCATGAGCCTGCTGTGGCCCCCTTTGCCTGGCAAAGCAATAAAGCTATTCTTTTCTATTTCACCCAAAACTCTGTCTCCAAGATTTAATTCGGTGTCACGGTACAGAGGCCAGATTCAGCTTCATAAGGACTTCCTAAATCACGTGAAAGCACAAATAAATGAGTCCATCTTCTGAACCATCTTCTTCACTAGAGCTGATTTAATGGACATTTCTTGCTGGCACAACTGTGGTGCCAGCACTGTTAGTGACTAAAACACCTCCAATGTCCTCCTCTCTCTATCCATTACTTCCCATTTACACCCTTCCCAATACCTAGTCACGTTTTTTGACATGCACAGCAAGCATGGTCTGGTAATCAGGAGGAAGGGTGGGACATTGACCATAGAAGGGCTCAGGGTAAATATTTTGGCAGGTAGTATGAAACTGGATCTGAGGTTTTATGCCTAGAAGAGTCAGAACAGGAAATTACTTCATGAGAGCAATTTGAGAGTCTGGGAATAACTAATTGTTTTGGAACCCGAGCCAGCACGTGTAGCACATGGCTGCAGAGGAACAGAATCCTCCTGGCTCTGCTATGCCAAGAATTGAAGGCAGGGGTGGCACCACAAGTTGTGTGTGTGCGAGGTGAGGGATGGCATTATCCTACCTCAGTATCTTTCGTCCCACTTAAGTCACTGTATGCTAAATAATTACACCACTGAAAATGAAAAAAATTAAAATATTTCATTAAAATATTACATTTTCTTAATTTTATTTAAAAATATAAATGCAGATATCCTGAAAAAGCCTTATAAGTTACAGCTAAGTAAATATACTACGGACACATAAAGTGGTACAAGCCAAGCAAATTTAGCTTCAAGGCAAGATTTTTTTTGTGCTTCCAGTCAATTTGATGAGCCTTAGCCCCTTCTAAATAGAACTGGAACAGCCTCTAACTGGAAACTTTGGGATTGTCCTCTGTTGGTGCCCCTGGCAAGGACACTAGAGTTTTCCTGCCAGGCACTAGCAGGGCCCATGGGCAAGTAGAGCCATAATGGGACTAGAATAAAAGAGCAAACGCCAAAAGCCAAGAGCTAGCAGTGGCGATCGATGGGTGTGGTAGCACGCAGCAGGCTCCTTCCGATCAATCCCGGAGAAGCCCGTGGAATGACTTGCACAGGCTGAATTTTTGCCAGTCTGGACAAGGCTCTGAAGTTACCTTGTTGGGTCTTTATTTATTTATTTATTTATTTATTTATTTATTTATTTTTGGTGGTATGCGGGCCTCTCACTGTTGTGGCCTCTCCCGTTGCGGAGCACTGGCTCCGGACGCGCAGGCCTAGCGGCCATGGCTCACGGGCTTAGTTGCTCCGCGGCACGTGGGATCTTCCCGGACCAGGGCACGAACCCGTGTCTCCTGCATCGGCAGGCGGATTCTCAACCACTGCGCCACCAGGGAAGCCCTGTTGGGTCTTTAAATGTAAGTGTGTTCTTATTTTTCAATCACAACTCTCATCTCCTTTCACCAAGGTCGGGATCTTTGAGTTCTAGCTATCCTCCTGCTCTTCGAATCCCAAAACCCGGCCACACACTTTTATATAAAAGCCATGGGCAGCGCGTGGTGATGTGGAAAGACTGAGATTAGAAGGGCACAAAATGATATGCCAGTCAAATAATTAAAAAATGGAAAACTGTAATGATATTCTAGTAAACAAAATGGACTTAAAAGGAAAACCAAACTATAAAACCAAAAGGTAGGGTAAATATTAATTTCATCAGGAAGAATTCACCAGAAAGTTTGATGATGTTGAACTTGTATTATGTAACAACACTGAGGCTTCTGTCTAAGAGATTAGGATAAAAATATGAACCGGCCTTGGCACAAAGCAGAGGACTCACAAATATCAACTAGATAATGGATAGGATACAGATTTCCTAAAGTATAAAGTGATGTGTAAATATAAGTTATCTCATCCATGCACAGTTCAGAATTTTAGCTCCTGGGTGAAAAATGGATGATAAATACCTGAAACATTATTTTTATCTACCTAAAATATTATTGTGGTTCTAAAACCATTATTTACAAATTAAATACCATTGTTGTAGTTTCATTGTACATTCTTCACACTGCAATTATTTCTATTAGAAAGTATTCAACTTTGGGAAGTTCATCTCACCATCTCAAATGCCTGACATCAGCTGGAGAATTTCTGCAGAAAATTCATAACATAATTCTTACTGGATTTTTATAAACATCCAAATAATGCTGGATACCTGGTAAATTTCCAGATATCCATTTTTCCCTTAATATATAACAACATAGACTAGGTACAAAAAGCCCTTGTATGTCAATTTAGCTCAAAAATTATATCCAAATTTTAGATAGCAGTAAAATTGGGCTGATCTAAATATGTATGAAGCCATGTAAGGAAGCAGTGTGTCTAATATCGCAATTGGCAATTTCAGAGGTCTACTCCTAGGTGTATGCAACTATCTGAAAACTGAAAAGATCATCACTTTTTTGCATTCTCCACTAGCAAGTAACATGGTCCATTTTAAGTCTAGGGGAATTAAACAGTTACAAAAAATTCATAATCTTTCCGTCTCCATTTCTCACATCTCTTTTCATCTCCCTGGTACACATGTCCTCAATATCACAGTGATTCTGCAGGTTTGAATGAGTGTCTGAAACCAGTGTTTTTAATGAGTATTTCACTTGAGAATACAGGTGATCAGAGTTGGGTACCTAGTTTTGAACCACTTGTTAAGAAAGTTAGACTAGAGCTGCCTAAAACCCTCCATCTCTGAGAAAGAGTTATTTCTCAAAAGTGTAACCTCCATCTTGGGGAGAATTATAGTTGCTGGAGCCCCAGGCAGAGCTGGACTCTCAGGGTCCATTCGGCCCCCAAATCTATCATTTCCTAAAGATTGTAAGAATCAAGTTCATTTTCAGCCTATATCAAGCACAATTTGAAGTGTTCATGGAGATGGGTCTTAGAATTTTTAATAATGCTATACTGATTTCTTTCCACTGGTATTTAAAAAAAGTTTGTGTAATTGTGAAAATAGTGTTGCATTATAAAAACTGAAATAGTTTGTTTGCCTTTAGACTACAGTTTAAGACCCAGCTCTTTATTGAGACAGTTGCTAAACCTGCATTCCCTTTGCTCATTTTTCTTTCAAATATAAGAGCACCTAAAGTTATTTCATTAGGAGGTGTGAAAATAATCCATGTTTTTCCCAAAGTAATGGTCTATAGCAATATAAATCAATATCGTACATTTCAGGTTGGAAGGAGAGAATTAGGTCTCTCCTGTTTAGTCAGAGAGTACGATTGATGAGATCTCATTAGCTTTATTTCCTTAGACTTTTCATTTTTATCAATCATTAGCCTTCTCATGATTCCCTGAGCTGAAAACTTCAAAAACAAAACTAACTTGACTCTTTCACACTGTTCTTTCATCAGCAACATACTAAGAGCTTTCAAATATTTTTGTAAAATCTCTCACTACCAACCTCCTTTTCTAGTCTGCTATGATCTCAGTCCCAACCCTTATTGCCTTAGCCCTAAGGCTTAGGCATCAGAATCTCAACCAGTCTCTGCCTTAGTCCCTCCTTTATCCAGTGCTTTGCATATAATTTTTGAGCTGAACTGATGTAAAATGCAGAAGTAAGTCCTCCCATATGTGGTCAAATGATTTTTGACAAGAGTGCCAAGACATTTGAAGGCGAAAGGACCATCTTTTCAACAAACAGTGCTGGGAAAACTGTATATCCACATGCAAAATAATACAGTCTGACCCTTAACCTAACAACATATACAAAAATCAACTCAAAATGGATCAAAGACCTAATGTAAGACCTGAAATTAGCAGTGTATAGTACTCTCCAGGACAAACTGCCCACAATGAGTTAATCTGAAGAAAATCACTCCTCCTATACTTAATTCCCATTATTTGTTATGAACTTTATGGCCCAGGAGAACTTGAATTTAGAGGTGGGCCAGCAGGTAAGGAGAATAAAATGAGAGCGGGCTAAGGATCCACTTAACACGTGGCCATCGCCAGGAGGTCCTACACCATGGGGTATGAAGTAAATGTAGGTTTATCACTCTGAGAAGCCCCACTTCTCCCACAGAGCCCTAGAATCCCCATTCTACAATACCAGGAATCACCGGCAATGACACCAATCTAGACTTCTCAAGACTTCCTCCTCTGGGGGACCCATGCATAGCTAAGTCCCTGCTGGCCACTTGCTTACCACAGCACAGGGACACATGAAAGGGACTAGGAAACAATTCAAAGAAAGTACAAAAAAGAAAAACAAAGGAGCACGGGAAGATTTCTTTATGAAGATATACCAAAAAAAGGTTCGAGAAAAGTTTGAACAAAATGATGAAGATGAAGGAATGTCTTGCCAAAGTCAGTGGCAAAAGGAAGAGCACACAGATAATAAATATATTCTTCTTTAACAATGATCAGGATATAAGAACTAGAGCATGTCCCTGGAAAATAAGAGGCAGGAATACAGCTGGAGAATTTACCAATGTTCAATAACAAGAAATTCAGGAAGTGTGTAGATAAAACCATGAAAATATATTGTAAAGAAATTATTAACAAGATTGAAAATACCTGCAGGGACTAGTTATCAAAAAGAGCCCAACATTTTTGAAAAACAACCAAATCGATTTAGAAAAGAAAATCACAATAACTGAAATTAAAAACCCCATAAACAGACTTACTATGAACTACCCAATGGAGAAACGCAGAGAAACGCACACGGCCAGCGAGGAGTGAGCCTTGTTAAGAGTTGTGTGGATGAGCTAGTCCATCGGCTCATCCAGTGCTCAGCTCACCCAGCTGAGCCTTGAGATAACTGTGGTTATCTTGCACACAGACCTGTCGATTCTTTTTTTGTCTTAAATAATATTAGTCTTCGGTTGCCATAGAGTGGAAAACGTGTAGAAGCTTCTCGTGTATTTCTTCCTCAAAATAAGAATATATGGTTTTGCTTTCAGAACAAAATATTCCCTTTACCATTTTAAGACTATTCTTTAGAAAAGAAGACCTTAAGTAGCCTAATATTCTCAGATTTTAGAATTAAACACAAGGCGTTAAAATAAATAAACACACACATACAAGCATACGCACACACACAAACACGCACACACGCATGAGGCATTTTTTTATCCTAGAGGATCCATTGCTTATTGAGATATGATTGACTTGATAAAAATATATATTACAATGTTACTATCTATATTACAATATTTCTTTGGGAAAATTTTATACCATAAAATAGTATGCTAATTATAACTTTATAAAAAGAGTTTCTCATGTATCTATTAGTCAAATAAAACCAACAAGTAATACATTCTCTTGAAACTCCCATGATAGTCATTGTAATTTTATCACGTGTATAACTTTCCAATATTAACAGCACAGGAAAATTAAAATAAGCTAAAAATATAAAAATGGAAAGGCAGTTATGTATGTATACATAGTCTATCCCTAAAACACACACACATACACCTCTGCAATGAGTTCTATTTTTCCACTGATTTGGATGGAATTTTTTTTGCATAAATCCCATAGAGTTCTCTTTTCTTTTTTTATCTGACATTGACTTGTAAAGCCATGCAAATCTAAATCATGGCTGCCTTTGCTCCCTTCTTCCTTCTCATCTTCTTTCTCCCTTTATTTTTGTCTCTCGACTTTCCTTTCAAATTATGTTGAGAATTGTTCTGGAGTGCTTGGATGTAAGGCCACAGCAATCATGTGGTAATCATGTCCAATGCAACAAAGATAAGAGATGTCTGCCATATAAAACTGTGACATGCGAAGATTGTGACACATTTCATTCCAATGATGTATACGCATTTCTAACAAACCTTAGTTTATTTATATATTTGATACTGTTTGCTTTACAGAAAATGATGAGCTTCTAAAACATTGTATAATTGCTGAAATTTTGAGAATTGATTAACACTTCACGATTAAGTAGTGCTATGATTACAAAAATATTTGACCTCGATATAGGGTTTATTTCAAAATGAGATATTTTCATAACACTTCTAAATTTTGTTCTAGCAATAATGCCTTTAATCAATCTTAAGACTACCAACACTAAAAATATAAATCTGTATTTAAAAAACTAACTTGAAATACTAAAAACATTAAAACTTTTCATATAGTTATAATTTCACTTAATTTGCATGTTTAAAATTTCTATCCTCATACATTGAAATTTCTGATAGTTGTCAACTACCATGAAACTTTCCTCATAGTGAAACAAACAACAGTAATAAAATAATATTAAGCATAAAAAGCAATGTTAAATGTAGGGAAATTTCTAAATAAGATATACTAAAAGTAAAAAAGGTTATTTTTTAATTGAAGTATAGCTGACTTACAATGTTATATTAATTTCAGTTGTGCAACATAATGATTCAATATTTTTATAGATTATACCCCCAAATGACTGTATTTCCCTACTCTGTACAGTATATCCTTGTTGCTAATTTATTTTATACATAGTAGATTGCATCTCTTAATCCTATACCCCTATCTTGGTCCTCCCCCCTACTTTTTCTTTAAATACATAAAATTAATCTTGAATTATACTTGATATAAAAAAGACTGTAGGGCTTCCCTCGTGGCGCAGTGGTTGAGAATCCACCTGCTGATGCAGGGGACACAGGTTCGTGCCCCGGTCCGGGAAGATACCACGTGCCGCGGAGCGGCTGGGCCCGTGAGCCATGGCCGCTGGGCCTGCGCGTCCGGAGCCTGTGCTCCGCAACCTGAGAGGCCATGGCAGTGAGAGGCCCGCATACCGCAAAAAAAAAAAAAAAAAAAAGACTGTAAGTTCAAGATATTGAATTTATATATCAGTGGTACTAATGCTCTCAGCTCATTCTATTTAATGAAACCATTCCCAGTCTTTATTTCAAAATTTATTTTGTCGATGTGAAATGCATGCGATAAAAACTCAAACTTATAGATGCCACTATTCTGGCACCAGAAAAATTAAGAGGGTTCTGTTTCTGCTTTTGTACTAGAAGGAAGTAAAAGATATGTTTCACATTAAAGCTACATAAGTGAGAAAGTTCAAATTTATAAGCTACTCTAAAAACTTCAGAAAGGCCCTTTGACATATGGATAGCTCACTGATGTTCATTTAATTTATACAGAGACAATGAGAGAAGGATAAATGATTTTTACTTTTCATGTTTCAGGAAAGATCAACAATAAATGTGTGAGGATTAAATTTTATAAGCTCCTGTTTCTAAAATTTCAACTCGTTACAACGTACCTCCAGGTAGAGCAATTCAACAGAGAGATTAACATGTTGGAAAGCACCCAGATTGGAAAGCAAAATCAATTACAGAATATGCAGGCTGCATTATCCTTTGCCATCTTTACCTAAGTAGGTAACTGTCCCTCTTCGTCCCGGTCCACTTGCTCTTACTAGTGGTGCCATTTGTTCAGTAGACATCTGTCCTCCTTTGGAAACACATAGGATGTTGCCACGATCACTTGTCAACTTGACTGGGCCATGGGGTGTCCAGACATGGGACCAAACGTTATTCTGGGTGTGCCTGCGAGGATGTTTCCGGATGAGGTTCACCTTTGAATTGGTAAAGAGAGTAAAGAAGATTGCCCTCCCTGATGTGGACGGACCTTGTCCATGGAATAGCTGAAGACTGGAACAGAACAAAAACGGAACGAGAGGGAGAGGAGAGACCTCCTGCCTGCCTGCTTGAACTAAGACATTAGTCTTTTCCTGCCTTTGGACTCAAACTGACAAACTGGCTCTTGGTTCTGGAGCCTGTCCACTTATACCGTAACTACACCATTGGCTGTCCTGGTTCTCAGACTTTGGGATACAAACTGGAAATAAACCATCAGCTTTCCTGGGTCTCCAGCTGTAGAACTTTGGATTTCTAAGCCTCCATAATCATATGAGCCAATTCCTTATAATAAATCTCCTATATACGCCTGTATCTTCGATTCCATTTTTCTGAAGAACCCTGACCAATACAGATGACACACAGGTCTCCATAATCTGTCCTGCGTCTCTCTCCTGCCTGTCTCTTGCCTAAGAGACAGCCCTAAATCTAGCTGACACATTACATCTTGTCTATTCCTTAGCACCTATATTTTGTCTCCTGGAGCTGAGCTCTCTTTGCCCTTTCTGTCTTCCTCTCCATATAAATAAATAAAAGTATAGGAACCATCTCAGAAGAATCATGCAATGTTTAGTGAGCCCTCACAATATGCCAGGCCCTGTGCACGGACGACCTCACGAATCTTCAAAGTAATACTTATCTCACACGGTGGCTATCATCCCAATTTTTAAAGTGGAAGAAAGTAAGACTTCAGGTGACTGAGAAAATTGGTGAAGGTTATGCTTCCCAAAAGTGGCAAAACTGGAATTTGAATGCAGGTAATCTTACCCCAGAGTCCACACTCTTCCTTGCTACGGGGTTAAAGTGCCCTTCTAAGATTTACTGTAACGGAACTGCAAGGAGAAAGGTGTAGGGCTGTGATGGGACACGGGGCTCAGGCTCACCTAGGTTACATACTGGACCTTGACCTGCTGGCTTCCTGTTAGTTTCCTAAATTGTCCCAATGTCCTATAAATTGAAGAGCAGAGAAGCTGATTAATTTACTCCCCTGCTGGGGTCTGATGAGTGAGGGACGTTCCCTAGACACCTGGGTGACCACAGATACCTACTACCAGATCCAGCAGGCGAAGATTCTATGAGGAGAGCAGCAGAGGTCTTGTAACATCTCCGACTTCTCACAGCTAGAGGGGAATGCGTGTGTAGCTCACAGATACAGAGGGGATGTCAGAAGTCCTGCAGGAGCTTGACTGGGGCTCAAGTCTCACGAGGCCGAAGGGGGCAGGGAGAGAGGGGCACCAGAGGAATAGCTGATCATGAGGCAGACAGGTGGACCGGGTAAGAGAGTCAGCCCACGTGGGCTCGTGAAGCCAGGTAGCTGCAGACTGACCAGTGGGCCACGTAGGAGAGCGAGCCCTGGCACAGCCCAAGCCACAGATCAGACTGCAAGGATGGCAGCTACAGTGCCCTGACAGCAGCAACAAAACACCAACATTGTCAGGAGCGCTGTCCCTCCTGTGTCTCCTTGCAGGACTTGGGAAGTGGAGCAGACAGCAAGAGCCAGTTGCAGAGGAGGCATCAAAAGAATTGAGGTGAATCTTGACTATGACTTTTAAAAAAGAGAAAATTTATTGGATAAGATGAAGTTGTTTACTGCCAAGCAAAACTATGAGCTCAGAGTCAAGAACAGAATTGTAGTTATGAAATAGAGTGACACTTTTCTATCCCCGAGTTTTGTGCACCTTTTAACTGTAAGATAGATAATAATAGTGCTACTATTATCAAAACAACATGTGTTGTCATAGGAATAAAAGCTGAAGACTTAACTCTTGGCAGACACTGTTCTCTAAGCTATTTAAAGAAAGAAATTATTAAAGCTGCATATACAATCAAACTTCTGGAAAAGAGAGAAAAACAAAAGCAGCAGTAGCAATAAGTTCTTCAACCGCCCTCCTCCCTGCTCCCCACCAAAAAAAAAGATATTCAAAGAAATCTTATTGTCCACAATAAGATTTATTGGAATACATTCACACCCACTCATTTACGCATTGTCTGGAACTGCTTTACCCCCGCAATGGCAGAGCTGAGTAAATGCCACAGAAGCTGTGCAGCCCCCAAATATTTACTCTCTAGCCCTTTACTAAAGGGCATCTTGGCAATGGAAGGGCTCTGATGGAAAAGAAAAACCGCGGGTGGTTGTGTGGAGGAATGACTTTGACTATGTTTTTAAGACATCACTTGGGCTGCCATGTGGAAAATATTCTGTTGGGAATAGGGCTTGACTTTATTATACAACCTTATGTCTGTATTACAGCATTTTATTCTATAGCAATAATGTATACTCATCCAAAACTCCTAATGGAGTAGATACGTATTTTAAGAGTAGGTAGAGTTTTTTTGGTTTGTTTTAATCTCAGTAAACATAGTTCTCAAAATTCCTAACATTTAGTGGGTACTCATGAAATAACTGTTAAAGAAGTAATGCACTCAAATCACGTACTGGGTCTGCTCTGAAGGTAGCTTTATTTCTAATTATATTTCCATGGTGTTCTATTCTTACTATGTTTCTCTTCTCATGAAATTTTTGTGAGTCTCAATCTTAGAATTATGATCTCAAATTGAACTTACAGTTATCTGGCTCTGTATACTTGCTCCAGATGAATTAAGAGTCCCCTTTGAACAATGGGACATGTTGTCATGAGGACTTCATTGCATGAGAATAGTTCCCAAATATTTATTTCATTTCTTCAGACTAGGAAAGTGACTTAAAGTACCATAAGAGAGATTTGGATTAAATATAAAACTACATCTTGCTTTTAGAATAACAGAACAAGAAAAGTTGTCGCATATTCTCGTGAAAGTTCCAGTAAATTAAGAAATCTCCAGCCATGAACTCTTAAGCTAATCATGGTAGATGTGGAAAGAGATCAGAAATCAGTGGTTTTCTTTTCATTAATGCCTCTCTATCTTTCTATATTCCTTAATTTTCTATCTTCCTGTATGTATATTCTAATTAATTTCAGGTTTGTTTCTTATAAGTATTATATAGCTGACATTTTCCTTAATCTAATCCACTTCTCAGTTTTTTTTAATTGGTGAATTTACTCTGTTTATATTCATTAGTAACATATGTGGGTTTATTTCTGCCACCAAATTTTGTGTTTTCTTAAACCTTCTTTTTCTTCACATTTCCTTTTCCCAATCTTCCTGCCTTCCATTTGCTTTCTGTGTTCCCTTCTAATTCTTTGCTGGCTTGGAAACCATAGACAGTATTTCTATACACCTAGTGGCTGTTCTCAAATTTGTAAGTTACCTGCTTAACGGTAAACTTCCAATATTAGTAAAGGCTCGGAAGTGGGTTCGCAGGATTTTACAGTTAGCCTATTTTTTTCTTGATGTTCAATATATTCATAGTAAAATAACTGTTTGACAATGACTCTGAGGACTTCTGTTTCTTGTCATATTAGTTGAGCAGAAGTTTTGAGAAGCACCGCACTCACACTCTTCCCCAAGGATAGTCCCGCGACAATCACACGCATGGAGGTCTCACTGGTCCACTAGCCACAGGATGACCTTCAGGCTCAAACAATCCTACAAGCCTGAGCTGAGCCCTTGCTGCACCGAGGGAGCTGGGCTGAAGTGACCCGCAGTAGCTGAGAGACAAACACCTGGAATCCAGGGCAAGTAGACAGGCCCATAGGAGAAGGGAATTGGGGGGATAGACGTTCAAACGTAAATTGGTCTGAACGTTTGGGCATGCTGAAAAGGAGGGTTTTGCTGATGCGTGATTCCTATATAGACACTTCTATGGGAGGTCTGAACTTTGGAAACCAACATTTTCGAGGGTGCTGAAGTGGTACTGGTCAGGTGTTAGCATTTGCTACTGGCAGAAAAAAATCGGAAGCAGGACAAGCCATCTTAAGAGGAAAGTTTCCATAAATTATTCCACACATGGCAATGGATTCAAAGAGAATATAAAAAGCTCACAAAAGGAGAAGGGTCATCATTCTACATGGCAGCCAGCAGAAACAACATACAATAGATCTTGGAGTTTGGAATCATCAAATACAGAATATACTTTCTGTAGATATATATGTGATGATTTGAAAAGAGACATTTGCAAAAAGAAGTATACAATAAGAAATTATTTAAAAAGAAAACAAGGAGATTGAAAATGGAATTTGCATATATAAATTTGTTAAAGAACACAATTGACAATATCTTAAAAAATCATGGCTAAACATTTTTCAGAGCTGATGAAAATATGAAGCTGCTGATCTAGAAGGTAAAATATCTTCCAGGAAAATAAATAAATAAAAGGAAATCCATGTAGACACGTGGCAGTAGAATCCCTAAACAGAAGATGAAGATAAAACCTTGAAGGAGCAGAAAGAAAGGCCATGTCAATTAAAGGCAATGACAGTTAGAGTGATGGCAGACATTTCAATAGCAAAAACACAAGCCAAGAGACCATCAAATAATATCTAGTAAGAGCTGGCAGAAAATACCTGTCAACCTAGAATTGTCAGTCAGCCAAAGGATCTTTCAAGGATGAAGGGGAAATAAAGACATTTAGACAGTAAGTAAACATGGGAAGATTTTTACCTCCAAGAGACTGGCTCTAAAGGAAATTTTGAGGTTGTAATTCCCAAAGAAAAACGATCCGAGAATAGGAAAGGTCAGAAAACAAAGGACATGGTAACAAGGAACACTCCACATTTTCTGATAACAATACAATTTAAATTAGAAGTTAATAACAAAAATAAATTAACTTCATTTAGAAATTGAAAACCACACCGCAAAAAAAGAATGGACCAAGGAAGAAATTTTAAAAGACTTAGATCTGAATGGCAGTGAAAGAGATTAGATAAGACCTATATAGGAGGAAAGTTATAACCATGCACCATGGTCATGAAATGCAAGACTCAACATATTAAAAATGCTGGCTTTCCTCGAGCTGATCTACAGACCAACCAAAATCCCAACAACGATCTTTTTTGGTGGAACATGACAAGCTGATTCTCAGTTTCTTTGCTGGAAGAATAAAGATGCAGACATATCCAAGACACTCCAACTAGTTATTAAATCTTATTATAATACAATTTATTATTATTATTCTTGTATTTTCACAGTCCTAGCACATTCCTGACACACCTGACATTATTCAAACCTGTGAAATTTAAATGCATATTTTAACATCCAGCTTCTACTTTAGCTGTTAAAGTAAATCCATGTTTGTTTCACTCTAACATATGTTTACTTTTAGGAATTCAAGCAAATGATTTCTTCCTTTGCCAAAAGGAAGACTGAAAAATAAATGGAATAATAAGGGCTGAAAAACCCTAGGGAACAAAACGACGTTTGGCCAGCTTCTCTGAAACTGAGGGAGCACACACATACTGCTCTTTAGTCAGGAGCATAAGATAGTCCTGCTTTTGGTGTATCGTTCTGTCACATTTGTGTAGCTCTAAAGACAACATGCCCGTGTGTAGGGGTGAGCACTGCCTTATAGTTTGAGGCTAAAATGCATTACCCCAGGATTGAGCCAGGCAGGTTAAGATACATCTGAATACCTTTGGAGTGTATCCACAGACGGGAAAGTTAACCTCAGCGCAAGAAAAGAGAGACTCCTGGTTGTACAAATAAAGAAGAAGGGGCGATTTGGAAGAGTTCATAGTGTACGTCTCTGAGATGGTCTCAGTCCAGTCCCCAGAGCTACATATGTGGCTGAAATCAAAGAGGAAGTACTAAAATATCTATTGCTTTATCATCCTATCGTATGGAGTACATAAGTCATCCACAGATTTGGGGAAGCAGCAGCATGGGTGAGGAAGCAGCCTCCACATGAGATAGGAACAGCAGGGCTATATTGGCTCGGGCTTGAGAGAGTGGGAACGGTGCTGCTGAAATTGGCAAAAGCTGTGGCATCTGCGTCCACATGTTCAGCACCATGGACAGTATCCAAACACCGGAAACTGAGGCTGGCATCTAGGTGTGAACTTCAGCAAAGTCGGTAACACCACATATGTCTTCAGAAAACCATTGTCATATCACTTATATTGGGCACTGAAAGGGATTGGGATATCTAAACAAGGATCCCAAGGAAGAAGTAGAAAAAGGACCCAAAAAACAAAGGCCATAGGGGCTGTTGCTTGGCTTGAGATTCCTCAATGAGCAGATATAATAAAGAAGACTGCCAGAATTCTGGGGGAGCAGATTTCGTTTGGGGGGTCGGATGGGCAGGGAGGAGGTGGATTTCACCAGGTAGAAGCAAGGCATGAGAAAAACCTGTCTTAAGGCTAATTCCTAGTGAAGCCAAGTCTTGCATAAAGAAGAAACAAAAGATGAACTTTAACCGCCCCCTTCCTTAACACTGCATTGTGCCTCAGATTCAAACACCTACTCTTTCTTCATACTCCCATCACATTATTCCTTTCACAGACTAGGTTCCTGAAGATGATTCTACATGATAAACTCTAGTTGCCCAGATTTATTCACTGCTAAATCCTCTGCAGTCTGAATTCTACCTTAACCACTCAGGAAAATTATATTTGACAGAAATATCAATTAGTTCTTCTAAATGCAAAAAATTGGATTGATAATCGTATTCCATCTTATACATCACAGACCAACTTACTTGAAAAGGTCTCTTTCCCTTGGTTTCTGGTACCCCCACTCCACCACTTGAAGCTCTGACGCTAGTTAGCCACCCATCAGAGTACTTATTTTAGGTATCTCAAACAGCAACATGTCTGTTTTCTTGCCAACACACCTACTCAAATGTTTTCTTTATCTTTCTTGATATTTCTTTGCTGAGCGATATGATCTACACCCCCGATTCCCACTCCCACCCCCGTGTCAGTGACTAACACAATTCACTCCACCGATCAGATCTCTCCTATAACTTAAAATTCCATTCAACAAGTGGAGCTATGACAACGAATTAAAAATGGTTGATTTCTGCATAGAATTACAGTCTGGTGCATCAGATAATTAAAAAACACGGGGTTACTTCACTTCTGTATTTCAAAGACACCTCAAACCAAAGATGTTCCCATGTAACTCACTGTCTTTTCTCCTAACATATAATCAGAGAACATACACTATAAATGTTAACATCTCTGTAACTCTTGAAGCTATATCTTCCTATCCATCTCTGGTGCTGCCACTAGAATTCATGTTAATTCACCTGGACATCTTTTACAGCTTCCCGACTCATACACAAGTCCACCTTCTCCCAATTTACTTTCTATCTATCTTATGATCCAACAATATTTCTGTGTTTCAACTATGATCATCTCCATACATAAAATCTTTTGGTGGTTTCTACTGTTTCAAGACTAGACTCAAATACGTTAGCATAGTAAATACTGACTTTCATCTTGGATAACTTTTCCAAACACATCATTCATTATACTTTTGTGCACAGCCTTTTTCTCAACCAAGCCAAATCGCTTGCAGTTTTTCTTTCTTTCTTTCTTTCTTTTTTTTTTTTTTTTTGCTTGTTTGTTTGTTTTGATGGAAAAGCAATAGCAATATTTCTGTCTTTGGGCATTGTGGCCCAAGAGTCTGGAAGGCCTGTTCTACCTTCCTCCTAGTGCTTCCTCTTCTAAGTGCTTCGAGATAGGATTTGGATTTACCCCTTGAGAATGTTTCTCTGTTGCCTAGCCTCGTCTGAGTTCAGGAAGCTCTCTTCCTTAAACCATATGTTATCTTTATTATGACATATATCACATTGTACCTTCTATCTCCTAAGGTAGGATATGAGCAGTATGCGTTTCATTTCGTTGTTACCTCCGGTGCCTAGCGCATGAATAAGTAACTGATAGAAGAACTAGTTGAGGTCTTTAGAATTCCTGCTAGCTCTACCACGTGCTTACTCTTAAATTTTGGTGCAACATAAAATGTTTTGTAATTCTTAGAAAATAAAACACAAATGTAGTCTCTGAACTTTACTTACAAAAATATTTCATAACATCCTACACATTTCAGCAGGACTCAAAATATTTTTTAGGAAAACCATTATTGCTTGCAATAGTTAATAAGTCTCAGGTTTGAAATTAGAGTAGTTTACATAACTCTCATAAAGATCAAATTTCTTTCAGGGAAATATAAACACTTCGGATTTTATTTCCTTACATTTATTCTTTAGGAAGAGCCACTTCTAAATTATATTGCATATGAATTAAGAAAGAACCAAGTCATCTTCTTTAGGCTTTTATTAACCCATATACTGCAAGGCTTATAATTCTGTCTCTTGAGCTCATAGGTAACATCTGGCAGTTGATGTTTATAATCTCCGTTACACAACATCTTCTGGCTTATTAGCATGATCCAAGGGATTGATATGTGACTAGACTAGCCCAGTACACTCCCCTGGCTGCCCGCACGTTTATATAAGCTGCTAGCAATGAATAGACTGAATATCGTTTATTATAATTCAGCTTTCTGTTTAAAATTTTATAGTTTTGGTGTTTATATGTATATTTTACTTATATAGGAATGTAATAAAAAGCTGGTTTTAATAATGGTATATTTTTACTAGCAAGTGATACTATTTTATTCAACTTTTTAATGTGTGGTTCATTATGCCGGTAACTTGAAACAAAATGAGCTAAAGTTAGAAATACTTTTGGACAGTTTGAACATTGTTCATTTGAAATGTGTTATTAATTTAAAGGTTTTGAAAGTATTTATTGTACTTTCTTTTCACTGGTCATCTATCTATAATCATTCTGTATACATTGATTTCAAAAGAACCACCGTAGGCACTGAATAAGATACAGAACCAGATCAAGGGAAGTAAAACCTACCTAGGAACATTTAACATATCAACACGAAACTTACAGAATAACACACAACAATAAAAAAATAACTACTGCCAAATCTGGGGATATAGTCTAGGAAGGGTACGCTATAGGAATTTAAAGAAAAGTCAACAAGGTTAGGAAGATTCAAGAGAGAAACATTTGATGAAAGAAGAACATTATCTCTCAACGGGGTAAAATGCAGGGACAGCTGTACTTTTAATAATTAATGGTGAGTAATCTAACAAGAACATGGCAAAAGGTGGTAAAGAGCTTTTCAGAGAAAACAAAAAGTTACTATCTTATCACTTCCCTTCCCTAGTTTTTTCTCTCTGGTGGCCCTGACAACCAGCAAGTAGATTTTGATATGTAAAATTAAAAGAGGGAAAAATAAGACAAAACAATCTTTTAATTAAATAATTCAGTCAGTCAAAACAGGGAATTTGCAGGTTGCATTTAGCATATGACTAAAAGTGTCCACTGGAAATTTTTTTTTTTCCTGCCCTGGAGACAGATCTAACCATGTTTCCTGCTCAAATGTGCACCGAAGATTCAAGTGTGTATGTGTAATCTAGAGAAAAATAATAAATGCAATCAATGCTTATTAAGCAATCTAGTCCACATAGTGTACCAAAAATTCTGCATGCCTTATATTTTAAATAGTCTCAGTAACCCGATGAGTTCGGTGGTGTTGTTCCCACTTTATAGGTGAGAGATCTGAAGGGCACCGAAGGCCAAGTGATTACAGAGTGATGGAGCAGGTTTCTAACCAAACTCTCCAAAGTGAGTTACTTCCCTTTGAAACACAGGTTATATTTTGCTATAGCAAAATCTTTAGAACAGCAGTTAAAAGGATTTGAATATGTGTAACTTTATGCCAGATTTCTAGTATTTAATGCAAACCATTCCCACAGAAGTACAGTGTATACTAGACAATATAACACAGAAAAAAATATTTGGGCCCCAGCTCCAATTCCACTTTTAAGTTATATGACATTTTAAGAAGTTAATCAACTATTCTAAGCAATATTAATTTCTTTATGAGAAACACAGAAGTAATGAAAATAATTTAGTTGTCAATTTCATAACATTTTAATTCAGATCATAATGAGGTTGGAGCTAGAGAAAATTCATGTTTTGTAATTCATTTATTTTTTTCTGTATTTATTTTGGGCCTTGAAATCATCTCCAAATCTCTCATTGTTTGGAAAAATAAAATACTACCTTGAGTTTTTATTGGCACTCTGGTTGGGCAAAAATATGTTAAATATATGATAATTCCCCGGCACTGGTGATTTTTTTAAATCCTAGGGCACAATTTCTGGGCTGAAGAACTCACAGTATGCCAGTCAGGGAGGATGGAGTGACAACTAAGATTGTAATAGAAAGACCATGAACGCCTGAGTAGGGATACGCACGAGAGGTACCTCACAGAGGAGCGTGGTCTTTATCTGACATTTGCTAAGTGGAGGAACCATCTAGATGGACAGCATTTTCAGTGGCACAGTCGTGCATTGGGTGCTCTGAGTGTGGTTCAAGATGCTTTAGATCAGAGTTCGGAGCGCTGGAGCATCTAGACATCAGACTAGAGAAGCAAGATCACAAAATACCCTGTGTGTCCTGCCAAAGAGTTTAGATTTTATTCTGGAGGCAAAGAGCCACCAATAAAGGAGTTTAATTAGGCCAGTACCATGAGCAGCTGTGAATTTTAGAAAGCCCGCTCTAGCAGATGTTTGGGTACTACGGGAGGGACAATTCTAAAGTAGGAACACAAGTTAAAACTCTGTTGTAGTAACTCAGATAAGAAATTAGGAGGGCCTGGAATCAGTGCTGAGGTAGGAAGGTACGGCAAAGATTCAACAAATAATCAGAGAGCATTTCTGAAGCATGCGGAGGTTAAATAAGAGGGAAGAATGGTGAATAACTGCACAGCTTGTTGTTTAGAGGACAAGGGACTGGTGACACCATTATCCCAAACGTGAAATACGAAAGGAAAAATGTAATCTTCTGGGAAGGCAATATTGATATTCTTGAATTTGAAGAGGACACTGGGACATGCAAGTAAAAATAGGAGGGGGTTGAGAAATAAATGGGGGAGAAGAAGGAAATACTCGAAGCATAGTCTTCCATATGTTGCTACTTTGGCTAATGTTTGGAACACAAGTACGACTCACAGTTACTTCCTTAGGAATCTCACAGTTCAGTGAGAGAAAAATTACGTAAATAGTTCATTACAATGCAGTGCGAAAGAGCAATAAGAGAGGGATATACATAGAGTCATCCCTAGGTATCCATGGAGGATTGGTTCCAGGACTTGTTGTAACTAATTAATCATTTAAAATATGTTATTTAAAATCTATAACTAGATATTGACTATCTTTAAGACGAAGGTGTGTACTTGTCTGGCTCATCGGTGGATCTCAGTGCCCAGTACGGTGGAAAGTGACTCAGAACAAGTACACAATACATACTTGATTACTAAGTGCCATACATAAATGAATGAGTTGAGAAAGACCTTCTAGGCAGGAGAAACGTGCGTTAGCACAGAAGAGTGTAATTGCAAATAGTTTTTTGTGAATGGAGGACTTGAGTCACAAAGGATGGTGGAGGAAACCTGGACAGACGTCAGATTGTTAAGGCCCGTGAGTGTCATGATAAGGAATGGTTAACTAAGCTGCTGAATGGTTTTAATCAGGAGATGGCTACAATTAGAATTCTCTCTTGTAACTCTGGCAAGAGTGGGTTAGAGAGACGGGGAAAATGTGTCTGAATAAAAGGACACAGGATATTACACTTGGCCAGATGAGGCATACTTAGGGCCAGAACAAACATAATGTGAGTAGGAATGGAGAAGATGAAAAGCATAGGAGAACTTTTAGGATATAGATTCAGAAGAACTTGGTGAGTGATGAGAACTTAGGGAGTAGGAAAAAGAAAATTAAATATGGTTCATATAATTTGGATTTGAATTTCTGGGTGAACCACGGTACTGTTGAATAACAACAAATAGAACACAGGAAAAGACACAAGCTTGGGAGAATTTTCAGTGTGTGGTGTTCATTTGGAGTGAGGAACTAATAAGTTCAAGTTTGAACATCATAAATATAAGAGCTAGTGTACATCTGGGGGATCCCTGGTAAGCAGCGCTCTACGGAATTGGATTTCCAGAGAAAGTGCAGTAAGGTAAATGAAGGAACATCCATGGCTTGAGTTTAAGATTAAACAATCTTTGCATTAGTCAGCAAAGTAAAAATTGTCAAAATATTGTTTTTCCTTACTGTGAAGATATCTATGACTGCATTTAGTTTATCAGTTTAATTTTCTTAGGAAGTACTGCATAGGAGTTAAAAGCAAGAGTTAGGGTCACACTGCATGGGATTTTAATTTTTCTACTGAAACCTGTAAAATGGGTGAGGCTGGGCGAGTTTTTAAACTTTTCTAAGCTTCTGTTTTCTTCCTTCTAATATAGGAAAATAGTTATATGCCGAACCAATTTACTAGGTTTATTTCTATGGACTTCAAAGAGGAATAATCTTACTTTATTTTACTTCCATCTACAGGCTTCGACTGATGTAGACATTTCTTTCCCTGCCAGTGAATGGGAGCTTGGGAGGATCCTATAGCTTTTTAATTTCTAAGATATTTCTTCCTATGATCATGAAGACTCACTTTCCGATATTTCAGCTCCTCAAAATCCAATAGCTGCACATCATCAAAGCATCCTCCCTCCCCCATCTCCATCCTAACAGGTGTCTCTATGTGGACCCTGTGGAGGGAAAGGGGAGACCGGTCGGTCTTTCTTCTTCCGGTTCCCATGCGCCATTCATCTTCTGCAACTGCCTGGTTGGGGAAGAGGTTAAAGGAAATGGAGCAGAAGTCTGTATGTTTAGCTGATGAAATTTGTAGTTGCTTATCTCTTGATTGTTGATGAATGGCTGAGGGTACTTCTCATGCACAGGTCACAGTTAGGCAAGCAGACTGGACCCTTCTTCCCTCACTCATTCTCTTTGACCGACATCTTGAGACAATTGCTGTGACACCTCTAGGTTTTACTTCCGATAGTCCAGCTGGCTGGGCAGTGACCAACGGCCCACAGGAAATGCGCTGTCTAAAATGAGAGAGTGCGGCCTTGACCTACTCCTCGATCATACTCCTAGGGCCATCTGGCTGCTCTACCCTATTGACTCTAGCCTATGACTAGCTTCCAGTAAGACGCAGGCACCATGCTTTTGCTCACGTTCGCTTCCACACTCCTGGGCACAGACGTTCCCCTAGGGTCTCACTCTCTCCTGCACTGCTCCAGTACATCTGGGTGGGGTGCTGCATTTCTTGCAGGAATCAGCAATTTCGAAGTCTGGTTTTGCTTAGAGAATCCCTCACCAGGACAAAAATTCTCCTATTCTTAGACTTTGTGAATTTTCAGCTTTCTATTTAATAAAGGCTGCTGGGGAGTGGGCAGTAAAATGTGAAGCACAATCTTGGTCACTTACATTTGACATGGATGTATCTAACAGTTGTCTCTAGAATTTTTTTTTAACATATATTTATCAACTGTAAGGTTTTGACAAAAATTTCCAAGCAACAGGAAAATTACATCCTGTTATAGTCATAATAATGTTTAAGTTTTTAGGGGTGATGTGGAGGTTAAAGGAAATAATGCACAAAGAACCGAAGTAGACGTCGCCTGTTACGTATTTTCTCTACTGTTCCACAAAACATCGACAACCACGTGTCCTTTAACAAATTTAAACTTCTTTTACTGTAACGTCCAAAAAAAGTAAATAAAATAAATGATCATTTTCTTAAGGCAGAACTATTGTTAATAACTAAATAACAGCAAGGGGAAGTGATGCTGAATATACGAAGTAAAGAATCTGAACCTGTAGTCTCCCAATTTGAATAAAAGGAATATAGAAGAGTTAGAAAGAGTGGGTGTGATCATTACCCTGAAAACCTAATCTTCAAGACGATGGTATTAAGAGGTAGGGGTCTTTGGGAGGTGATTAGGTCATTAGGGCAGAGCCCTTATGAATGGGGTTAGTGCCCTTTAAAAGGACCCCAAAGAGATGCCTTCCCCCTTCCCCCTTCCACCTCCTGAGGACACAGCAAGGATGTGCTGTCTATGAACCAGGAAGTTGGCTCTCACTGGACACTGAATCTACCAGTGCCTTGATCTTGGACTTGCAACCTCCAGAACGGTGAGAAATAAATGTCTGTTGTTTATAAGCCATTCAGTCTATGATATTTTGTTACAGCAGCCCAAACTGACTAAGAGATGCTCCAAAGTTCAAATTGCTCACCTATAAAACAGGGGAACAGGGAAAACAACACAAATTTGTTTTGAAAAATCAAGTGATCACTGTTTCTAAAACCAGTTTTAACGAGATAGTCAATGATTCTACAATTTTAGCATGTTAGAGCTCCAACAGTACTGGATGACAGCAAGTTCTACGCACCCCTTTTATGAATGAGCAAATGGAAACCTAAAGGGGTGAAGGACTTGCCCAAGGTCACACGGCCCCGTTCTGAATCCAGGGTCATGCAACATGGTGCTGTGTTTATGTGCCTTGAAGGTGAAATAACTTTCTCTCAGTTTGGTAGAACACCCCAAATACCTTGAAAATGCCTAGTTCTTTTAATTCTTGTCACAAAAAAAGTATAGATTCTCCCTAAGATATAGAAAGAGTGTACATAGAGAGATCCTATCCACATTGAAAGAATAGAAAAGAGGGAAAAGGCTAATTTTTGTCTGAGGCTCTCATGGTCAAGCAAGAAAAGTTATTATTAAGTTGCTCCCGTTTTTAATTCAGCCTTAGCCCTTTATATGTACCACAATTACATCTGTCTGTTAGTCTCCTGCCTCCGGAGGACAGAGACAGTCTCTGTGTCTGTATTTCCAAGTGCCTACACATAGCAGGTGCTCGGTGAACATGCGGTGAGTGAACGCATGGAGTCCAGGGGTAAGGATTCTGCAATGCTCTCACAGTCAGAAGCTGTTTCTACCTCTCCATACTCTGTCCCATTGCCTAGAAGTAAAATCTCCATGTTTCATTCCTTCGAGGCCAGCATATTTTTTCAGTCCTTGTAAGTCACCATTTAAAATGCAGATTGCTCTGGCTGAGGTGAATAAAATTCCTCACCAGATAATATTTCTCATCAGTAGAGATTGGTTTATAGGGCCATTCTCCAGCCAGGACACTAATTCAGAATAAATATCTGCATGAAAGAGACAGCAAGTAAGATTCTAAGGTGAACCCTGAAAACAGATGAGGGGAAGGAAGCATTGTAAGAAGAAGTGGGAAAGTACAAAAATGGAAGATATGAATGAACTGCACACGATTCTCTATCTCCATTTTAGCCTAGGTCAATGTGACTTTTATTCCCACAGGAAGCTAGAATAACTCTGAAGTATGAGTCTTTGGTTTAGTGACATCCAATTACTACAGGTAGCAGTTATTGGCCCTACATCTAGAAGCCATCGTACACCTTATCAGAGTGCTAATTAAAAGCAAACAAACATCCCAACGAACGAACATTACATGCCAAATATTTCATATTTCAAGGATTATTCTTTCAGTGATACAAGCAATAGGGACATAATTATTGAAGATGATGTATAAAGATCTCAGAAAGTCTGTTAGTGGCCTAGAGAAATTTTCCACAAATATACATTATATAACTTCATAAAAAAATTGAGTTTGCTCCAGCAGCATGTTCAGGGGTCAAGGAAAAAAACAGGAGTTTTTTGGAAACCAAGCTCTGGGATTTAACAAATAATCTAGGTATAAGATTATGGCTCATGTAAATTTAAGGGAAGGTAAAATTTCTAGTGATACCAGCGTTTGTTCTAGGGATTCAAGGTAGAATGATTGACAGTAGAAATGACCACAGCAGGAGACTAACGAAAAGCTTGGTAGTCACTAAGTAGAGCAGATGAGTGGTGACTAGCGCAAGAGTTGAATATAAAGCCATTAGCCACCTTTTGTAGAGTACCCACTAACCCCTGTAGTCCCGGGCACAGTACTAAATATCTTCCAAAGGAGGGGGCCCCTTCCTCACCACTACCAGCAGCATAAATTGGGGGAAGAGTTCTTGGCAGGCTTCTCTTGGCGGCAGCTCTTCTTTTAGCTGCTGCTTGGCCATCAAGGAGCTGGAGAGGAGGGATTGGGGAGCCCAAGGCTGAAGCCAGGCTTATGGAAAGACTGAGAAGCATTTGAGGTTAGGGGAGGAAGAGAATATTTGGAGGGAAAGCAAATATTTAAAATAAATACTTAAAAATGTGCTTTATTTTTAAAAATTTGAAATAATTGCCTAACCCAGCTCCACAAGAAACCTTCAGTAAAATCTGCACTACGGATCCACAACTTTGTTATTATATTTGTGGTTCTAGTATGGTTGGACCAAAGGTTTTCTAACCGTCCATAAACAGGCCCAAGGTGGGAGAAGATGGTGCAAAGGATCCTACCAAACAGGTTACACACATAGGATCTTACTTAATCCTTGCAAAACTGGATCAGACAGTCAATGTAACAATCACTTTGCAGATGGCCAATGAGATCAGAAAGGCTGATTGTTATGTTTTGGTTAATAGCTGGACAGTATCCTAAGTGCAGCTTGACTAAGGCTCACCTTACTTCCCCAGTCTGTGTCCTTTTGGCCACTATGTTGCCAGAGTTCCCAGATGCAAAGTCTTAGCTTCAGCCTGGCTGACGACAAAGCTGTGTTCTTTTTACTGTGTCGCATGTCTCTCACCTGTCACCACCAACTAAAACAAGGGGTTGTATCATGTTGACATTCATGGTCAAGAAAGTGTGATGGAAATATATTAAGTTATTTCTGAAATTTAGTGAACAGGTAAGCTAATTGATACCACTTTTTAACTAAAACAAAATGCATTCTGAAAAGGTTTGTAAGAGGGTGGGAAGATATGTTCATTGTACTTGCAACTTTTCTTTAAGTTTGAAATCGTTTAAAAATTAGTTTTGAAAAAAAAAGACACAGAAATTTAAAGTAGTACACCTATGGGGGGAAATATTCAAAATGAAGTAGTCCATGATTATTTCAGCATCTGAAATTGTTATTCACCTTTTTAAAACTAGTTGACAACATATAGATTGAATGAACTAATTATTTTCTATGGCAAGTGCATATTATAATGTACTTCACAAATATGAATAGCATTTGTATGGTTTAAAGTTCATTCATAAGATATAAATTGTCATATTATTTTTATTATTGGTTACTATTATTGATGATTTATATGATGATGAAGCCAATGATAAAAGTAATATATTGTAATTATGGTTTTAAAAATCCAAGGAAAATGTGGGGGTATTTTTGCTTAATTATTACAGGGACAAATGTTGCTGTTGTCTGAAAGATGGTAAAATATACAGAAAGGATAAATTCTAGGATCACTGAAAACACCTCAATGCCCTACAGTCACAAAGGGTGAAAAATGGTCAATGTTTTTGAGAAGTTTAGCCCTGACACAAATAGACATTTGTTGACAGCAGGGCATAATACCTAAATATATACATTTCTTGTGTTCAAATCTCAGCTTTGCTAGGGAGATGACCTTGAGCACAATATTTAAACATTTTAAATATTTCTTTTCAAAAATTCAAAACAAGAATGGCAATGATACAATACCTCATAGGTGGGCTATAAAAATCAAATGAAACAATGCTTAGAACAACCACTGGCATATAATAAGAACTCAACAATTCATTAGTTTTATGAAGATGAATATCTTATAATCAGATTGTAGAAAGCAAGAATCACTGCCTAATCATACTATTATTTCATTTAAATTAATTTTGAATGACTGCATTTATCACGTATTTTTCTGCTGGACAATTTCATTAAGAAAATTGGGAGATGTTTTATCTAATAAACAATCCAAATACTTTTGATAAGAAAGTAATTATTTTTTATAAATATGTAGGATATATTTAATTTTTATTTTCCAAAATTATTTCCCCTTTCGTATCCCTACCATCTTAATTGTAGCCACGAGTGAACACCATTGCTGTTTTACAATATTATAGCTTGCAATTGCAATTAGCATACATCCAATAGAATCAAGCAACAGATAAAGTAGTAAATACTGTCTGAATGACAAGGAAATAATGAATAGAGAAAAGTAACTCTCTTCTTTTCTCCCTCCCACCCCTGGCCCCTTCATTAAATTAAACAAAATGTACTTCTTCAAATCTTGCGGGACACTTGAAATCATCCTGATAATTGAGATATTACGTATTCAAAAGTAAGTATAAATAAATGACATCATTCCTAAAAGGGAGTATGGCAAAGACACACAGAAAGGAAATGAAAATATTATTAAATGATCTGTCATTTAATATGCAGTACAGCTCACATCTACCCTTGAACCTTTCAAAAGTATCCCAGGGAAGTTCATCTTTTGTAACCAGTCTCATGGAAGTAGGTCTCTCCATCATTCAGGAAAAGGTCCCTAATCATTGGAAGATTCCAAGCATGAGACAGAAGAAATATTCTTCCCTTATTTCAAAAAACAAAATGCATTGCTAAAGTTCACCTATACTCAAAGAAAAACGGATGCCAATTGATTACTGGCTAAAATTGTCCAAAAAGAAGAAGCCAAGACCAAATAAAATGTAAAATTCCAAAATATATAATTTTGTATTCGAATTTACTTAGACAAGAGTATTAGCTCAAACTCATATCATGTTCCGTTTTAATTTTGGGGTCTCGTAATTAGTTGGGGTTTTGTGCTTAGTCCTCCAATTAGCTCACTTCTTCACTTTCCCTGGCTGCCTGTCTCTGCATCAGCTCTCAATTGCTAACAGCCTTTGCAATGTGCCCACAAAGATACCACACTGGTATTTCTCTTTCGACATCTTTAAAAACAAACATAGCATTTTCTATCCTTTTATTCTCCAACAGAAGTTATGACATAATCACCAAATCATTAAGGATTGAAACTTCAGTCATTTCTACTTTTCGTTCTCAACATGCACACCTAATGGGTCACTAAATCTCACTGATTCCACATTTCTTCTTTCACTACATTGCTGCACACGCTACTCTCATCTTGGTTCTTACAGTTTCTCACCTGCATTGTTTTCATTGTTTATCTTTGTTTCCTGTGCTTCTATTCTCTCTCGATTCAATCCATCCTCCACATTCTGATAAATCACAGGCCTGCAATAAAGGTCTCAAAAATTGCAGTTCAATTTGAAATATTAGTATATTTCCCGCTTCACCTAAAATTATGTATGTATCATTACCATGGCTCACAAAACTATTCATTATCTGAATCAGTCTCACCTCAACTTCTCTCCTTTCAAAGCCACACATCTACTTTCCAAATGGTCTTGACTACCTGCTATACATTTTAGCAACTTCTCCATACCTGGCATCTCATTCGTTCTACCTTCTTTGGTTACTTAGCTCTATTCATTCATTCATTAACTCATTTAGATATTCATTCATATAAATTTCAGTAAATATCAGCTAATGCTAGACACTGAAGAGGCTCTAGAAATTTTAAAGGTGTGAACCAAAGCTCCTTCCCCTGGAGAAGTTTGGTATGATGTGTTATAATGCATGTCCCAAGGGCATAATGGAGCTATGGCTGGGTGAGCACAGGGGGACACACGATCCATCCAGAGGATGCAGTGAGGGGTGTGGAGGCAGGTGCCACTGAGGTGCACATCTCGCACCACATCCGCTGATGCCTCCGCCTATCCTTTAGGTGCCAGCACTCTGTACACTTGCCATGGCACTCACTGTATTGGGTATAAGTATTCATGTCCTCAAATACACGATAAGTTCCTCAGGAGGAGATTCGGCATCTCAATCATTTTCATGTCTCAGCATTTAGTGTACAGTCTGGACCAATTATGGGTCAATAATCTTTTACTGTTGCTGAATGAATCTATGAAATAATGAATCAGAGGCTTAGATGTGATCTCAGGGAATATCATGTCACATGGGAAGTAATGTTAACATTTTGACTCTATTGTTAGGTAGCAAAATCCATAATGATAACGTGTCAAATGCTGGTCTCATGAGGAAACTGAAACTCTAAGACATTAAGGAAACTGCTGTTGTCAAAAGTCACATAGTGAGAAGGTTTCCAAGCCAAAACTTAGACAATCTAGCACTATGGCCCATATTTGCTCATGTTTAATAAAAGTATTAATATATATATATATGTATACATATATATGTACACGTACATATAATATGAAACTATTAGAAAACCATGAAACTGAGAAAAATAGGTTTATGCAGAAATGAAAAACCGAAGACCCATACAGGTAGACTATGACAAAGATTTAGCAAAGTGCCGACATTCTCTGAAAGGAACTGATCATTCTCCTATACATTTGAAAGGAAATACCAAAACGAAACTCTTCTCAGTTAAATAAGTATTTGAAATTATGGCCTCAAATTATTAATTTTTTTCCCTGATGAGGAAAGATAGGTTACATTGAAGATAACTTGAAAACATGAGGAACTTTTCTAGAACATGGGTACCTCACAGGCATAAAAGAACATTTCATCCATAGCTAATGAGAAAACATACCAAATCACATCCTTAGAACCAATTTGCCTGAAGTTAACAAAAAGTTTGGCTTTATTGTGGATTACTTTATCATCTAAAACGGAGCATGTAAGTTGTTGTTAGAAGAAAAACCAATATCCAATTCCAACTAGACGCGAAAAGTTCAGCCCAAAGAACGTAAATACCAACGCTGACATTTTGAACAGGAAACTGAACACCCAAATTAGTCGTATAATCACGACATTTCTCCTCTATCAAGGGCTCCTAAATAGTTAGGATGGAAATGATATCTGAATTTTTTTCCAGAAAATGTGGGAGCAGACCAAAAAAATGGGGCTGGCAGAGTCAGGAGGCATATAATGTAGAACCTAGGGACTCAGCAGCCTGTGAACAGAAGGTGGTAAGCGGTGGGTAGAAGCTAGTGGGAGACACATTACCTACGAGTTGTCGAGGAAAGAGGCATGTAGCCACTGCTCAGGGTACTGAGAGGAGCTGAGAAGGAATGGGTGGCCACAGAAGTGCAAGAAGACCCAAGAGGATAACACGTGACATGGACAGAATGGAAATGATACAAATGGTAAAACAGTTGTCAACAAAAAATAAGCATGGTTGTATTATTTTTAAATGACAATCTTCTTTTAATTTAAAATTGAGAAGTAAATATTATTTGCAAATGCTTATTAAGGAAAGTAATTTACACATGAAAAATAGCTAAGAATAATTGTTTCACCAGTTAAACAGTTATCTACGACAGCAGATCTCTGCAAGCCTGGTTCATTTTCATGCCCATGGAAACCCTCTATTTCAGACTTTACCTACTATTCCCATACAGCCCCCATCTCTGCTTTCTTAGTTCATCAGCACAGCCATCGATCATTCTACAAATTCTACTTTGTTTGCCTGCCAAATCCGCTAAAGGAAATACACTTCCCTTGCAGACTGCACCAGCAAGCATAATAGAGTCTGGGAATGTTTTAAGATACTACTGATCTCTATATCTCATCTCTCTTTGAATCACTTAGAGAAATTCCTTGGGGCTTTGAAGTGCAAATTTCAGAAGAAAAGTTCCACGGGAATAGAGCCGTCTTCTGATGTGGGTTATGATCAATAGACAACAGAATATAAGTGACATATGTATGACTAATATGTCCTTCTGCTTAAAAAAGTCAAGTTTAGTTCTTTTGTGGCACTTGCCTTGCTGACTGTGAATAGTCCTACTATATTATAATCACTCTGTAATTCTTGTGGTAGTCTGGTTGAAGTGAGGTGTCTGAAATTAGTTGGAAAGGGAAAATGCCATAAGGATGTACTGAAGCAGAATTTCAAGCAAGTCAGCATAGCTGTGGAATGGTGGGAAGCTAGCCAAGTGAGCAAGCAAGAACAGACAGCATAGCTCTTTTGAAGCAAAGGCATCAGGCAGATATGCCATGAAGAGGCAGAGGTTTAAAGAGTGCCAGGTTCTACAAATAGCTATTATTGCCACAAACAAAAATACCACCATCCCATGCACATCTTTGGAAAGAATCGCAAGTTGCTATTTTGTTGGGGTTTCTGCCATATTTATGCATAAAGATGGCATTTACATAAAATCAAAAGATATATATATATATATATATATATATATATATATATATATATAGAGAGAGAGAGAGAGAGAGAGAGAGAGATACATACATACATACATATAGAAATAGAGTATCAATTTATGTATAGGAAAGTCCAGCTGAGAGCATTGGATATTTTATATCTGGAACAAAACTATTTTAAAATTTTGAATTGATAGACTCAAATTGTTATACTCTCTGTCTCAATGGTGAATTCTTACATCACTTGTTTACTTTTTCCAACACTTCTCATATCTTAACACATATTTTAAACATGACTTACTTGCTATATTAATTTCCTTTTGCTCCTATAACAAATCATCACAAGTTAATCAAAACAACACAAATATATTATCTTACAGTTCTGGATGTCAAATCTGAAATGGGTCTCGCTGAGCTAAAATCAAGGTGTCCGTAAGTGTTGTTTGTTCCTTTTCTGGAGGCCCCAGGAGAGCATCCGTTCCTCGCCTTTCCAGCTTCTAGAGGCTGCCCACGTTCCTTGGCTCATGGGCCCTTCCATCTTCAAAGCCAACAATGGCCATATGAGTATTGGTCACTTTGCATCACTCCAACACTGACTTTTTGGCCTCCCTCTTACACATAGAAGGGCTTTCGTGATTACCCTGGGCCCTCCCAGATAATCCAAAGTTGTTGTTTAAAGTAAATTGATTAGCATTCTTAATCCAATGTACTATCTTCAGTTCCCATTGTCCTGTAGCCAGATATATTCACAGACTCTAGGGATTAGCTCATAGACATTTTTTCTTGAAGGGGAAGGGCATTATTCTGTCTACTACGCATGATTTTTCTCTTCTTATAGAAACTGAACTCATTGTAGGGAGGATAGTGTCTTGCACATACCGTATTTTTACAGTATTAGCATAGTAAGTCAATAAATATTTGTTGAATACATGTAAGTGGCAAATACAGCCTAGTGAAAATTAAGTTATTCTGTGAAGTCACTTTAAGAATAGTTACATGAGCTATACTTCAATAGCTATGATGGCATACAAATGATAAAATATAAAAAACATTTTTGGTCAAGAAAATAACACTGTGGGTTGTTTTCCTGATAATTGTTTGATTTATTTTACACAGAAATACAATAATAAGCCTCAAACTATCAGCAAATTATTGTGAAAAAATGTTAAAAAAGAAAAGCCTAGATTATAATATTTTCTTAGGCAAAATACGTAGGATGTTATCATTTGAAAAACATAATTCTTGAATATGCACTAATAAGTTAAATGTTAAGAGTTTTCTAGGAGAAGATTTTGCCAAAAAGCCTGATAACTATGGATACCTAGAAAAAACATGAGAACGCAAAATGGAGATAGCACATATGCATTATTTCTTCATTTTGTTTCTTGAATGTTTCTCTGGCTCAAACGATACCATTTCTCTTTAGGACAATTTTCGTGAAGGGTGGACGCTGGTCCTTGGATGTTGGCACAACTGTGTGATTGGGTCCAGAGGTGACGTTATGACCGATCAATGCGTGATCAGGGCTAGTCCGTAAGACCCCCTTGTGGGAAGTAGTAAATGGTACCCATTTCTGGGTATGGTTCTGCTCCTGGGCGTCTGAATGTGAAAGGAATCAGACCTTCTCTCTCCCTCAACCTAGTGTCCTTAACATGACAGCTGTATGCAGCAGCGCTGGGGAGAGGAATGGTGTTGGCGGCTGGAGGCAACTGGCCACAGAAGAAGTCAAAGAGACACGTGTATTAGGAAGGAGGGATAATTGTGGGAGATCGAGGAGAAAGAAATTAGTTTTTCCCTTGAGTACTCAGCACGGAAGTCATAGGTTCCAAGTCATGAGAGCGTTATACATACAACTGACCAGGTCAGTAACAGCAGATATTTGAGAACAGGAAATGGATCATACACTTCCAGCTCAGGAGGACTGAAAAGGCAGATTTTTATAATAGAGGTAGAGGGAGGGAGGACAAATTGCTGCCTTTTTCATCACTGGGAATGAATAGGCATTTCAGGCAACATGGGAAAGGTGAATTTTAAAATTCATACACCAGTAATGGTGAAATATGGGGGATACAGTATTAGCCCTTAATTAAATTTCTTAATATAACTAAACTGAAAGTACTCGCAACATGTGATGTAATTAAAGTCATGATCTCTCCCCTTTGTAGAAGGCGTATCAGCACAGTGGTTATATAACTGATAAACAAGCAGTAACTCAACTTCTACACAGAGCTCATGAGCCTGGGCAACACGTTTTCTCTAGAACATTCGTTCCTTTATCTTTAAAATAAAAAGGCTGAATGAGATGAACTTCAAGGTCTCTTGCAGATCAAACGAAAATACACACCCACAATGGAAAGATACCTGAGACTCCACGTGGTCCAGTCTCAAATGTACCATATTCAAAAACGTGCAGTCCAACAATTAACCACTAAATAAATATAAACACACCTAAACACTTTGCTCCACCTTTCCAGGAAACAACAAGATAAGGAAGGCATTCTTTCCATACAGGAAACTTCTTCAAAAATGTTCCTTCTCCTTTGCCACTGCTTTCAATATTCTCTGTACAGATGGGAGCTAATCCTGGAAATTTTCTCTCCCACTCTCAACTTCTCTCCTGAACACCCACCTAGACCAAACAGCATTCTCTCCCTCCCTCCCTCCCCCTCTCTCTCTATTCCTCAGCCTTCCTCTTGAGCTTTCTTTTCTACACATCAGACCAACCAAGTCACAGGCTGGGCAGAAGAGAGTAAGGACAGATAGACGAAATTGCCCTCACACGAATATCTTTGGTAACTATTACACATTGATAATTTTGTCCCTACTGTGACTCTCAAGTTTTTAATTTCATTTCTTGAAAAATAAGCCTCAACGAGAAATGTGAATTTGTTTCATACATTTGACAGCCTTTAGAATATTTTGGGTCTACAGTGTAAATATAATAGAAAGACAATACGATACTATCTGACCTAAATGTATTCAACCTTTTATTTCTATGTTAAAAATAAAGTAATCAGATAAAGTCCTTAATTTAACATTAACCCCTTTTACTTCTTTCATCTTTTAGTGCAAAATTCAACTTAAAGTTTAGCTATTGAAAAACTGATACCAATAGATAGGTGAAATATTTCTTTTCTTTCTCACCAAAGCATATATCTGAACTCTGATTATCTAGACAAGAAAATTTAGGAATTTTCAACATGGTTAATACTCACACATGCATTCACATTTCAGACAGAAAGAGGAAAAGCACTGCATTCGATAATTAAAGTAACATCGAGTCCATGACAATATTTTGCCTAAATAATATATTTCATTTAATATGCATGGAAATCTTTTTATAACACTCAATTTAAATCACTGTACTGCAGTGTATCCTTTCCATTGCCTTTGAAGTCAATCAGCATGGAGTTTCTCAGGAGGCTAGGAGTTGGGCTGAACTTCCCTAAAACGCCTCGGGCTGCTCAGATGAAAGGTGCTAAGTACAAAGATTCTAATAATTTCAACACAGCTAACAACTCCACTCACTTCCAAGCCAATACCTAACTCGACCTCACCTATTTGGTACTTTGAGGCATAATCCTTAAATTAAATTTCTCCAGTAGGGTGTGTGTAACCTTGTTTCATAAAACTAGTTCAGAAAAAATAACATCAAAAGAGGAAGATTCCAAAAATATCACATTCTAGGTCTGTAAAGAGGAGAAAATCTCTCCATTAGGAAGGAAAGCACAAGACTAACGAGATATTTATTCCTACAGAGATCGAAAGGGTTACTTTCCCCAAGAGTAGAACATCCTGGATGTTCTTCTTTCTTAATATCTAATAAAGTCCTTGATAATGCCTCTGGACTGGGGATACAGCGAATACAGTTACATGTTTTCTCCTTAGCTCATATTTTCAAGTAACAAAGAAAATTGAGGCATGGGGGCAGCTGGATGCAGGGAAGAGTTAATCTCTACTTAAAAGGCATTCTCAGTGTAAAAAAAAAAAAAATGTAGATTGTGGAGAAACG
The DNA here is from genome assembly GCF_026419965.1 of Kogia breviceps. Classification (NCBI taxonomy): domain Eukaryota; kingdom Metazoa; phylum Chordata; class Mammalia; order Artiodactyla; family Physeteridae; genus Kogia; species Kogia breviceps. The sequence goes on along the minus strand of NC_081324.1, from coordinate 5,093,696 downwards.
GTATTCTCTCTTCTAAACTTCCATTCAAATTTAAAAATTCATTTAAAAATACATTTTAAATTCTAATAACAATTCATTTAAAAATTACCAACTATGGTATGTTCTCTTTTTTTTTGATGTATCTTAAATAATTTTATTTACATTAGTAGTAACAAAAACAATGTTGTATCCTTTTCAAAAATTTAAGCTTTACGGATAATGCTGATAGAAGTTCACTATCTCTCTCTTCTTCCCTTCAGCTCCTTCTCATCCACCGCACTCCAACAGCATCTAAAGTAATCATCGTTGTGAGTTTGGTGAATGTTATCCCAGTATTATTAAGGTAATTTCGTTATAAAATATTTTCTCATGATTCATTTTTCTATAATACATTTGGTTTAAATGTTTTTAAGAAAAACATTATTAAGATGAGCAAACAATATCAGTCTATTGCAATGGACACTTCTGTATGTTTTCTCGTTAAATTATCTGTGGGTTATCAAATTTTCCATCATGTGACTTTTAACATTTTCAGTGATTCTGACATTTCTCTTCACGGAAGTAGGAGAGTGTGTGTTGAGGAGAGCTCACAACACAACTGTGCTGGCACAGGAAGAAGAGAGCTTTTCCCAACTGCCATCACCCGGAGGCTCCCACCGGGGCCCTGGGTTCCTTGGCCCTTTTTCGAACCTCACACTGTCCTTCGTTTCTGCAAGCCCTGGGGGTTTGACAGGCTGACTTCTCTCTGACTGTAGCTCAGTGTCACAAACCTTCTTGTGCATATGCTAGACTGGACTCCTAGGCAATTCACCATCGTGCTGTGGACCCAGGGAAATGGCACAGTATCTACGAACAACCACATCCATAACATAAAAACTGCGGAGTCATCAGAACGTGTCTGAAGATGGAAAACGCCTTTAAGTGTGTATCTGTGGCGTCTTCTCTGGCTCTGCCTTCCTGCCCTCCAGGTCCACCCATGACCTCCAGTTGGCTAGTTCTCATCGACCACCAGTTCAGAAGTAGCTCCTAGGAACACAGGAGCTAGCGATTAAAAGGCTATGTTTTAAAGTTGACTAGGAAAGGAAGTCAAAGACATTCAGATATTAAGAGATAGAAACAAGTTTTGAGATAAGAGTTGACACAAATTAGTGTCCCGGTCAGGCATGGCTGAAGGTGAGGACTGGACAGGGGTACTGACCCATGGCAATTTGGGACCTAGAGCATCATTGGGAAAAATGGTCCATGGTATCAAGATGAATCAGCATGTGCCTTCGCCGGATGCTATTAAACATGCTTCAGTATTTGGATTTCACACTCACTGTACAATGTTCTGATTATAAATCTGGATGCCCATGTGTGGTCGCTTACAAGAAACACTGAGCTGTGTGATTCTAAGAATTCTTACTAAAAGTGTATGTATGTTTATATGTGTGTACATATATGCATGTGTACATGTATATATGTATATTCATATCTACGTACACATATATTCGTGTACTTTCACAGGTATGTATATATGTATATTTAGCTTGGTTAATGTGATTCATTCCTAAGAGTGGGTACATTCTTGCTGTGCTGATATCAAGTTTCTGGGACTGTAAATTAAGATCCAGATCCCCGATTATGGTAAATTCTCAAAAATAATAAAGACCACCTAGCCTTTCTACTGCTATTTCTGCTGTAACATATTTTATGACTGCTATCAGAAATAACTATAACCCTCATGTGGAGGCTGAGGCCCACTTAAACCTAATAAGGAAGAGTGACATCGTGTAGGTATTAGTTTTGCATATCCATCCCCAAAAAATCAGGGAAAGAGAAGGTGTAATTTAAAAAATCTGGGACACTTGCTCTCCCAATAAACTATGCCAAGTGTCCTTTACTTTTAAAGGACACGTGATCAAATTAATACAATAATAGCTATCAACAGCTGAGATCTTACAGGAAGTGAAGAAATCCGTAAATATGCATTGGTCGATAGTCAAACAATCTTGTGAGTAATCAATATTAGCCCTACTTTACAAATAAAAATATTGAAGCATAGAACATGAAGGATCATGTCCAGAGTTTACAGCAAGGAAGAAATAAGAAAGCTAGAATTGGAAGCCCAATCTGCTTCCAAACCAGTGTCCCGCACAGCTGTGGTGGAGTCCAGTTCTTGGGGTGACTTGGTGGGAAGGTCTCTCCTCCAACGTGCGGCCCACTCTGGGGCCCTCAAGATGTCAGCAATGCTTTATCACGTAAATGATGAAGTTGACTTGAGAAACTCTCTCAATTCCCACAGGTCACCGCTTGAAGCATACCACCAAGTAAAAATGAAGCCCAAATTAAACGAAAGCCTGCCTGACTCCTTATTCCCTAAATGCTGTCTAGATGATCACTCACCCCTATACCCGCTTCCTCCTACATTAACGAAGTGGCTTCCTCAATATTGCCTCTTTATGGAAGGAACTGTGCCACTCAGGCAATGTCCTTGGGCCATAGCGTGTCAGTCATGGAAGTGTTACACAACTCCTTCTTAGGGTCCTACTTTCCCCTCAGATGCCAAGCGTAGGTTTCCCGGCACACTTCCCTCAAGCTTCTCTGAGTGACAGCAGCCTCAGTCTATCCTTAACTCAGTCTTAATTCCATGGAATCACCTCCTCACAGTCCCTTCCGATTCAGATGTTCCTGGTAATAAAATCTTCTCCTTCTACAGATGAAGCAAGGTGGATCTAAAGAAACAAGGAGCAAAGAACAATGCCCGGGAGCAAAGAAGCTCAGGAAAACCTAGGATATCGGATTGAACGCCACCATCTACGTATCTCAAGTAGAGCTAGAAACGTGGATAGAATGGCTTAAGTTGATAGTCTGTTAGTTGACCCTACATTTCTAAGGCAACTACAGTTTTAGATCCTCACATGTTCCCATGATCGCCAGTCTCAAGGTGAAAATATAACTTACAAAAGCCTAGATCGTACCATGTGCCATTATTTTTAGGTCCTAGTTATACTCAAAATTCGCAGTTAAGAAAAAATATATATATATTTCCATTGAAAACTCTAGCACTAATAAAGTAATCTCAGTGTTTACACCTTTCTGGAACACATCGAGTTAGTTTGTTTGCCACATGTGAAATACCCATGACTTCTGTGAACAATCCAATATTAGCAACGCATAATAAAAACCACAATCTCTTAGAAATATTATAAAAACATTCCTAATGTTTAAGGCTAAGGCATATGGTAGGGTTAATATCTTACTTATTTTAATTATTATATTATTAAACCACAGTATCACAATAAAAGCCATCATTAATCTGATATTAATTATTTCAAAAATGTTATGCTTGACCTGAGCATCATAGCCCTGCTCTGATGTTACCTCTGTAAACCTGGAATGGAAACTTGAACAAATTTTACATATATTCCAATTTAATTTATTGTCTTTTATAACCTGAGTAAAACAATACATACAAACTTAAAAAAAATGTAATTATAAATAAATAATTTCCTTTATGTTAGTTGAGTCATTTTTCCATTAAAAAAAGTGACTTCATCAAATCTCAAATTGCTCCAGCCTGATGTTCTTGCAGTTTAAAAATATAACCAATTTTTATTGTATTAAATGATAACTCATCATAAAGTGAGCCAGTCAACATCAGAGGCCCTTTTTAATATCAACAGGTTAAAAGGAAAATAGACATAGAATAGATAATTATATAGTAACAGCTAATGGGTGCCAGACCTTGCAAATGGGTATTTGGCTGCTACGGGGCTCACTTTTCCTTTTACCACAACTCTTAGGAATTTGCATTTCTAAAAAGAGATTAGACTCACTGCTTTATACTAAGACCCATTTGCTTTAAAAATTATAATTTTCAAAAAAGAGAAAAAAAAATTATAATTTTCAGAACAAATGAATTTTTTATTTGAGTTCTCCAAAGATCATTTTGATGGATACATTTTACAATATTGCAATTGCCTTTTCAAGTTTCTTGGGATTCAATGCATAATTCGTTTCTCTATTACAGATGGCCTCTCAAATTACACGTTGCAGCATAATGGAAGTCCAATTAATTAACTGTGTTGCTGATGACCACGTAGACCCCTGAGTCACTATGCTGTGCCTCTAGTGTAGGCTAAATTTTAAAGAAAAATTATTTTCCTTTCAGAATTTATGAAATGAAAAGAGAAAGTATTGTAGGTTTGGTTTTAAATAGAACCAGGAAACTCTGGAAATTATAAAGTTGTCTTACAAAAGTTCTTATAGTATGAAGATAGAAAACCAAGGAAGAAAAAGGTATAGGGAAAAAAACAAGCCCCCACTTACCAGGTGTGAAATTGTATCGAGCTGAAAATCCCATAGATTCCAGCTCTCCATCAGCAAAAAATTTAATCCATAGAAATCTTCCACTGGATTTTATTACAGGTGGATTTTGTTGTCCACAAAAACGTCCAATTATTGGAGAAAATCCAAAAGGTCCATCTCGAACTTCAATATGATCAAATTTGCACTCCCAAGAAGGTTCAATAGAGTATTTTTCATCAAAATAAAGTTCAATGCACTGTCTTGGGGCAGCTGAAAAAAAAAAAAAAAAAAAGAAAGATTATGTCTAGAAGGTCCTTTTTAAATCCGTAGTTTGGTTTCTCTGATTTTACTTCAGATTTTATCTGAATAACTCCTACCAAATTTTGACTGTGACATGCATAGAAACGCTAAGCAACTTTGTTATTCTTAGCATCCGAAGAGATAATATTTCTATAACAATGTCTAAGGGATGATTCTTAAAACTGATGGTGCTGCACAAAATATTATCTGATATAAAATGACCACTTCAATATCTAACACAGAACGGACAAATCACAGTGGCTTTGTGAAAACCTGCTAACTCAGGTTTAAAAAGTAGAGAGGCATCTCTCTGCCACTTTTCCCACGCCTTAAGGGATATTAACAGGAATTTTCCTAGAACACAAATATTATCATGTCATTCTCAGGTTTAAACTTATTCAGCAACGCTCTATCAGCTATAGGAAAATGATCAATTCACTTGACATATAGGTTTCTTAGAAGTATCCAACAACTCACCCTGCCAAGGTCTTTTTTTTTTTTTTTTTAACATCTTTATTGGAGTATAAGTGCTTTACAATGCTGCGTTAGTTTCTGTTTTACAACAAAGTGAATCAGTTATACATATACACATGTTCCCATATCTCTTCCCTCATGCGTCTCCCTCCCACCCTCCCTATCCCACCCCTCTAGGTGGTCACAGAGCACCGAGCTGATCTCCCTGTGCTATGCGGCTGCTTCCCACTAGCTATCTATTTTACGTTCGGTAGTGTATATATGTCCCTGCCGCTCTCTCACTTTGTCCCAGCTTACCCTTCCCCCTCCCCGTGTCCTCAAGTCCATTCTGTAGTAGGTCTGCGTCTCCATTCCCAGCTTACCCTTAGGTTCTTCATGACCTTTTTTTTTTTTTTTTTTCTTAGATTCCATATATATGTGTTAGCATTCGGTATTTGTTTTTCTCTTTCTGACTTACTTCACCTCATATACAGCCTAAGTTCAGGCCACTCCAGGCGTATAATGTTTTCTAAGACAGCATGCTCTTTTAGGCTTTTGTGTGTTTTCCCACTTTCTTGAGTACATATATACTTCCAATCCAACTCCTGTTTATGTGGGAAAATCTTGCTTAAAAAAAAAAAAATCTCCTCTCGACATCTATTTACTAAAGACAAAACCCATATCTATTCACCTTCTTTTTTCAGCATTCAAGCACAATACTTGTCATGGAGAATTTCTCAAAAAGAAAAAAAATCTTTGTTGGGTGAATTATAAATGAACTTATCTTCGTAAATGTGTTTACAGCTCTTTAAATAATCATGGAAGACCCTGATAGGGTGAGCAGCTCCATAAACCTCCACATGGATGCATTTGCTAGTGCCCTTCCATTCTTCCCTTGTCATGGTCAAAACTGTTCAAAATTCTGGCGTTCCAGGCTGATATTCAGCCAGAGTACCCACAGAATAGCCATTACAGTTGTTGAAATATCCACACGTTTATCCTAGTTAGTAAATTGCTGTCTTGAGTCCTTCAGTTGCTTTCCAGCCCCTTGATCCTCTTTAAAGACCAATCCCCTCCAGAAACTTGAAAGTTAAGTCCTGGCACGGCAGGGCCTGCTTCCCACGTTGTCAGCAATCATTCTGAATGACTACTGTCCCCTCCACACCAGTTCTTAAATATATATTGAATATCACCCTTGAATGGCTTTAAAACTAAAGCCTTGCATGCATGAGTATCAAAATGTATATAGAGTTGAGACACATGATTACTTGAAAATTAGAGACTTACAAAAAAAAAATACGATCCTGATATTCTCTGGCTTTTCCTTCACAGTCCATGGTGACTTTCTCCTTACTCTGCCCTCCTTACATGTCATTTTCCAGAAATCTATTCTATGTCTCCTTTCCTCTCTTTCTAGACCAGGGCTCTGGATGCCACTAGCAGCCCAATGGAAAGAGAGTATAATATAATAATATCTGCAGCTCCATGTAAGCCCAATTAAATCAGAATTCCTGGAGGCAGACCCAAGCATCTGTATTTTCCAAAAGAGTTAAAGTGCTCCAAATACACTTTGGGTAATTTTATCCATACTAGCAGCCTCAACAGTAATCACTATATTTATCACCTATAAATATATATATATATATATATATATATATATATATATATATATTTTTTTTTTTTTTTTTTTTTTTTTTTTTTTTTTTTTTTTTTTTTTGCGGTATGCGGGCCTCTCACTGCTGTGGCCTCTCCCGTTGCGGAGCACAGGCTCCGGACGCGCAGGCCCAGCGGCCATGGCTCACGGGCTTAGTTGCTCCGCGGCATGTGGGATCTTCCCGGACCAGGGCACGAACCCGTGACCCCTGCATCGGCAGGCGGACTCTCAACCACTGCGCCACCAGGGAAGCCCTAAATATATATTTTTATCCCAGAACTATGCACTGAACTAAAGATCACACATCCAATCTCTTCATGAGACATCTCCATAAACACCAAATGGAACACATTATTTTTCCTTTAACCCCCACTTTCTCCACCTCTATTCCTTATCTGACATGGCAATTCCATGTAACACGTCACCAAGCCAAAACTTTAGAAGAGTCCTGAGATTGTCTATTCTCTCATCCAGTCATGCAAGACTCGGCTTCCCAAATACCTCTCATTTGTTCCCTTGACTCCACCATCAATGTCACTTCTGTAGTTCAGGCTTCTCCTATGGTTTAGTCCGTCTTTCACAATAGTTTCAGCTTATGTTCTCTTCCTCCAGTTTCTTTATCAAAATCTCACATTATTTTTCTCAAGTTATTTCCATGGTACTCGCTTGTCTATAACATAAAGTCCAAACTTGCCTGGTGGAAGATGGATGCCAAGTTCTCCTTTATCTGAGGCCACCTGCCCTGTAGACTCCTCACTTGCTGCTCTCCTCACCCTCTGCAGACACCCTATGATACAACACGTGTGTAACCAACCTCACCGCGTCTCTGAACCTCTGCACATGCTATTCCACACAGAGGACGATTATCTCCTGAATGTTCTTTAAAACTGAGTGCAAGCATCTCTTCCTCCTTACAGACTTCTTATCTTTCTCCCTATTCCAAAACTGCTCATCTCGGGGCCACTTTAGATGGTTTACTGAAAAAAGCATAGTCCCCAGGCTACATCGTAAGCTTCATAAGGCAAGTACCATGTCTATTTTGTTCAATACTCTGTAAACAAGAGTGGCTCAGCAAATATTTGTTAAATGAATGTATGAATGGAAAAAAAGACAAGTATGAAGTATTTCAAGATGGGTATAGAAGTATGATTAACAGTGACAGGAGGTTCTATTTATTTCCCAACTTTAAGTTTTGTCCTTGACATGACTACAAACGAATGCAAATATGTGCATGATATTAGAATCAAATGTTAGCAATGCATTTAAATTATCAATAAGAATAAACATGAAAACACAATTAACATGCAAAGATTTTCTTCTGAATTACAAGAGAATTAGTTGATGTTATTCTTTTTAATCATTTGTAGTTTTGAAATACTGTTGCTTCAAAACACAAATTATGTTATATGAAGTTAAGCAAGACATTTAACCCTTCCGTGCCTCAGTTTCCTTATATGTACAGTAGGGATAACAAAAATACCAAATTTCTATGATTAAATATTTATGTATATGTATATATATGTATATATACACAAGTCATCTCTAGGTACCTGCAGGAAGCAGGGGAGAGGGGAGGCGGATGGTTCCAGGACCCTCCTTGGACATCAAAATCCAAGGATGCTCAAGTTTCAAGTCCCTTACTTGGCCCTCTGTATTTGAATCTGTGGGTTTTCACATCCTCAAATTCAATCAGCCAAGGATCTTAAACTAGAACTACACGATACAATTATACAGTATATGTATTACTACATAAAACAGATATGTAATATTAACTTGATAGAAAGAACAGCTAATTTTAACCCAGAATTTCCACATTTCAGTCTCCTTTTCTATCTATCATAAGAGGAAGAAAATCTGCCAGAGCTCAGTTTCTCAGCTTTATGCTTTTATTAGCAGAGCTTATTCCTTTCTCTTCTTGTAATATGGTGCATCTTTGCTAAAAGTTCAACTTGAAGCATGACAAGAAGACAGGAAAGATCTTGGTCCAGAAATTACAAAAAGAATCATTTCTAAATGAAATTCTTGAAATCAGTTAACCAGAACATCTTTTAATTTGAAAGATCTATCAAATTAACATGTCCCTTGCTTATAAGTAAACAGGGAACATAAATACCGTCTTTGTTAAGGGAAGTGTGTGTGTGTGTGTGTGTGTGTGTGTGTGTGTGTGTTGGGGGGGCACAGGGGTTGGGGAGGTTGAAAGTTTTGGGCTATTAAGTACTAACACATAATATTGAAAACTTCTATCACTAGATGAAATGTTCATGTATCAGTATCGGCCTTAATAGAGACGTGTCTACGAGGGTAATGGAAATGGAAAATGTTCAAAGAGAACTGAATCCCTTTTTCAGCACTTTTTATCCTTCAAGCTGGGGAAAAAATGATGAAAAGAAGCATCATCATTTGGAATCCTGACTTTGGCATGAAAGTACGAAAATATCACTTGTGGACACAAACTAAGGCAACTGCTATTCAGGTTGACGTTTGGAAAATATGACCATAGAGGTACTTCTGATGATAATATATTTTTTTGTGCTTCATATTATTTAAGAGAAAAAATAACAAATGTATGGGTTATTCTCCTAATTATTAACCAGAAAAATACTAGTTGCCAAAACTGTTACACATTAGGTACTATCATGCCAACCATGCATCCATTCCATTAATGTAGAATTCCAAATCAATTACATGAACTGTGAAATAAACTGTTGTTGATTTTTTATTTCCCAGAATTTACCTGTTTATAAACCATTACTAATAATTTCAATAATTAGCTGGACTCCAGATTTTACAGCTATTTGATTCACTCAGAGATAGTTATGTGTATGGTCTCCAAAACCAATTTTTGTAATGTCTATATGCATATTGTCCATCCAAAGCTTAGAGGTGGCCAGACTTGGCTGAATGTTTTCTCCAGCTCTGGCACTGGCTTCCTCACCTTCTATGATGTAGATGCACTCCCGGTCAGGGGGGTACTTGCTGGGATAGTTCGGAGAGGTGAAGACACCTCCGTCTGCATGTTTTGTCCAACTTCCACACTGCACAGACTTCTGCGTTTCCGAGGTGCTTTGCTTTTCTGGAAAAAAAAAAGATTTTTTTGAAAGCCATTATCCATTTTTTTATAAAACTAAAAATAGAGAGGACATTCTTACAATATCCATTAGTAAATTAACTTCTAAAAGGTGTCTTAGTCAAAACCAATCAATTATACACACTATAAAATGCTCAGATATTCTGGAATATTAAGAATGTGGGGAAAATAGGAAAATGCAAGTGATTGGAGGTCTTCCACTTGCATTTTTCCAAAGAAACACACCTGTTCCTTGCTTGGTTGCCCCAGACAAATGGAGGATGATTAAACTTGCTACAACTGAAACAAAAAAAGAAAAATTAGAAAGCTTAATGTACACCAAAATGATCAAATTCTATAACATCATAACAATTTAAAGGTAAAATGATATCAAAGAAGATTATTACTTTTAACTGTTCCGAGTAGACTCAGAACTTGCAAAAACTGATAAAAGGTACAAATTTGTACTGACAAAACATACAAATCAGGACAACTTAGGAATCTCCTCAGGAAGTAATGCCAGTTAGGAATGGCTGAGACCCAAACTCCTAAGGCAAAGGCAGACTTCAAGACTAAAGAGTCAATATTGTCACCTACTAATGTCCCATTACAGCAATGACCTTGCTAGCATCTCTAAAGGAAAAAAGAGGGACAGCAGGTAAAAGGGTGAAAAGGAAACGTTGTATTTTCATCATGTTATTGTGTTTTAGAAAATAAATACTTAGGCAAAATCCTTTGGCAGGCCAGGGGGGGGAACAGAAGAAAAACAGACGAATGTGGATTGAAGGCATTAAGCAGCATAATTAAAAGTATTTCTTATAAAATGATGAACTACCAAGTAACCCCAGTCCTCAGCATTTTCTAAGCTCTGAAATTAATCTCTTCTAGCCTTAACTTTGATTTAACATTTAGTATTAGCCAGAAATATTTTATAATTTTGAGAAAGGTTATTTCTATAAGCATTTTATTGAGTCAGTTTTTCCAGTATCAGAAAGAGCCTCTGATCTGTAACTTAACAGTAAATCTACGAAGACCACTGAAACTTGCCCTTCTGTTTTACTTCCACATCCTTGATTTACTTAATATTTTTGCAAAGCCTAAAACTGAGAAAAGTATGACAGTCATCTAGTCTTCATAATTTCTGATTTTTCATTCTCTATTTCTGTTGTTATCATTGACTTTTTTGGCTTGATTACCTAAAAGCCCTAAGTTCCATTAGGTGTATAAATCATACGTCCACTTAAAAACGCATTTGGAAAAGGGAAGGTATAATTCACAATGCTTTCCTTAACTAAAGCTCACTACAGGATCTTACAAATTTATGCTTAAAGATTATTCCAGGAAAAGTATGTGGGCCTTGCTATTAGTATTTGAGCAATGATGTCAATTATTGTACTTTGCACTCTAGCCTGGCTCTCTGCTTTTAGATTAAAATATCAGTCGTTGCTATTGTCTGTGTTCAGGTAAGAAAACAAAAGTCTTACTTTAACTTGCAGTGTTCCTACACCTACACACACGCACGCGCACACACCCGGGTGTACAGCCATCAGTATCAAGCTGGAGTTCGGGTGTTTTCACTCTGCTTTTCCTGTTCTGCTGGAATCACATTGTGGAGCGTGTACTGTGATTAACACAGCGGCCAAGCCGGTCCTTTGACTGCGGGGCACAGCCACCCTAATCCTTGCTTTATACTGTGAGAGTTCCACAATATATTTTCTTACACTGCCGTTTACTCGATGACTTCTGACACTATTTTCCTCCAATCCTCTCCCCCCCACCCCGCCCCAGTTGCACGCTCACCACACACTCGTGAAGCAACACTAGAGGGCTATCTACTCTCCGGAAGAGTTGAGGTTGGCCCTCGCCCTCCCCTCGGGGGCTGCGTTCAGGTGAACCACAAACTACCCACGGGGTGGGCAGGCGGGCCGGCCGAGCTCCAGAAGCCCCCGAAAGGAACTATCAGGTCAGCTCTCTCGCTCTTGCCACAGGCCACCTCGCTCTTGCGCACGTGCCCACCCCCGAACTACTCGCCATGCTGTGCCCCGGGATGCTCCTGCCCACGGAAAGGCGGTTTTCCGCGGCAGACTCTGCGATCCAGTGACCACCGCCTTGCGCAGCCCGCACGCCGGTTCTACGATGCTGCGATACAGAAAGTTTACATCTGCCCCAGACTCGCGGGGCCTGCGCGGTCCGGCGGGAGCGCGGCGGTGCCCAGGCGTTCCCTGCGCGTTCGGCCACGAGGGAGGGCAGGCGGGGAGGACGGCACCCGGAGAGCCCCGGCGCGGCGGGAAAGGTACTCACTGTGAAACAAACTGCGTCCATAGATCATGTCTGTTCGTTACACCCGAGGCTCCGATCTCCACTAATTCCATTTAGAGACAGGGAGACTTCCAGTGGTCGGGGAGAGGTCGGAGTCGAGAGGGGTTTTGGATATGCAAACCAAGAGCAAATGAAGGCGGGGGGGTGGGGGAAGAGAGAGAGGAGAGAAGGAGATCGGAGCCCACACGGCAGCTAGATCCGGACCCGTGCGTCCTCCGCCCCGGGCTCGCGCTCGCCCTCTCAGCGCCGCGAGGCCAGCAGCATCCTCGCCGTGACGCGCGCCTCACACCCGGGCGCCGGGCGCCACCATCAGCGCCGGCGGCGGCAGCACCCTCCTCCTTTGCATCACCGCCGCAGCCGCAGCCGTCAGGAGGGCGCGCGGGCAGTCGGCGCGCGGGCGAGCCCTGGGGCGTCCCGAGCCGGGGCCGGGCGGCGGGCGCGGCGAGAGGAGGGGGGCCCGGTCCGGACCGACGGCAGCCACGGAGCGGACGGCTGCGGCTGGGGCTCGCTCAGTCCCCAGTTTCATACACCACGAGCAGCAGGTCGGAGCAGCCTCCGCGGGAGGATGTCGAGCAGCGCTCGTCTCTCCAACCCTTGGGGATCTTCCGCTGAGGCATTGAAGACCGGAGGAAGGGGTCCGTCATCGGCTCGCCGGGCTGCGCGCCACCTCTGCGATCTCGCGGAAAGAGGAGCGGGGGGTGGGGGGGTGGGCGTCTGGGAGGAGGGCCGGAGGGTGGTGGAGGGGCACCGAGGTGGCGAAGGGGGGCGGGGGGATTGGGAAAATGACAGTTACCAGGTGGGCGACTGAGTCATCGCCTGGGGCTGCGCGGCCCTCCGGGAAGCCCGGGGCCGCCGTGAAACCGGGCCGCTCCGCGCGGCCGGCGCCCCCGGGGCTGGTGCGCAGCGGAATGGGGCGGCGACAGCGGCAGCAGCAAGTACAGCACACCAGCTCCGATCCCGGGGAGGGGGAGGGGGAGGGGGACGGGGGAGGACCAGGCTGGGATCCGTCACTCGGCCAGCCTGGGCCGAGGGGGCCAGAAGGGCGCCGGCAAAGCCAGAGCTGCATCCTCGTGCCGGATAAAAGGCGTGCGAGGGGGAGGGGCCGCCATGTGAAAATCCCTTTCGGGGCTCAAATTGTCACTTTTTAACGATTAGAATTTCCGGTCGATCTGTCCCCCCACCCCTCATATTCCATCTGTCTAGAAGAAACGGGTTCTGTCTCCCTTCGGGGGTGAAGGCTTTGCCATTCACTCCGGTCTCGGGCTGGGAGACGAGGCAGGGGCGCGCCGGAGGCAAAGGCAGCATTAAAAGTTTCGCGTTTTATCACCTGGCCTTACGCGGAGGTCGCCCGTAACAAACTGCTCCTGCAAAGACACGAGCTTCTAGCAATTTTCCTTCGCCCTCCCCAAAATATTTAAAACCCCCAAGGCAAACACAGATCACCTCCTACCCCACCCCTTCATGGACAGACGCGCGCGCGCGCAGCCGTTCAACTCGGAGAGGAAGAGGAAATTTTAAAAAAGAAAGAAAGAGAGAGAGAGAGAGAGAGAGAGAGAGAGAGAGAGGAAGGAAGGAAAGAAAAGAAAGAAGGAAGGAAGGAAGGAAGAAAGAAAGAACGAACGAACGAAAGAAAGAAAGAAAAAGTTGGTAGGCAAATAGCTCCGAAAAAAACCCCAGTTTGTAAAATGCAAATAAATGAATATGAAGAACAGTAAACCCGGGGCGGCCCGAGGAGGGCTGGAGCGCGCGGAGCGGGGAGTCCCTCCTGGGCGCTGCAGCGCCACCTCCTACCCTCCCGGCTGCGTCCCGCCCTCCAGCCGCTGCGGACTCCGCCCGCGCCCACCGGCCGCTACTAGCCGCACCTCCGGGCCACGCAGAGGCCGGCGACTCCCGGCCCCCGCCTCGGCGGCGCCAGACCCCAGGGCCGCTCAGCCGCAGCCCCCGTGCCTCCCACTCCGCAGACCGGACTGGGACTCCTGTTGGGGATGATGGCGGTGAGGAGGTGGCGTAGGGAGAATTAAAGGAGGTAGAAAGCGGAGAGGCGCTTTGCTGCTAAGACTAGGGTCACCTCAAAAGGCAGAAGAGAGAGGCAAGGACCGGGAGAGTGGCCCAGAGACTGGTGGCTGCCGGGCTGCTGCCGCCGCCGGGCTTCCGGCCTGACCTCCACCTTCTGGCACCTGCTGCTGCGGCTCGGGGCAGCCCGCGTGGGCGCGTGCGTGCGCGCGGGTGCGGGTGAACGCTCGCTGCTGTCCTGCCCTCATTTTCCCTGCAGAGCCGCTGGGAGAGGGTAGAGGTCTACAGGTCAATAATTTGCAATGAGGTCACCCCCAAGGCCCGGGGAGGGGGGAGATCCCCGAGCCCTGGAAGCAACCGCGAAGACTCCTTCCATCAAGCTTTTGGCCCTTTGATTCTCGGAAGCTGCAGGCCCTCGACGGTGGGGTAAAGTGATCAGTTAGAGAAGGGCGCGCGCGTGCTTGCGTGCGGGCGGGCGTGTGTGTGTTTCCGTCCATTTAATGGAAAGTGGGTACATGGGGCAGGATGGAATGGAGAGCGAGAGCGAGAGAAGGAGAACGCCAGACCGCCAGACCTAGAGAAAAGGGGAGGGGAGAGAAGGAGAGACAGAACACAGAGAGGGAGAGAGACTGCGCGCCCGCGGAACGCCAACTCCATCTGAACTTGGTGCCTGCAAGAGGAGCTACAGGCTCGAGAAAGGAGCAAGGGGTGAGCTGACGGATGGAGAGCCCGGAGGAGCGGCTCAGAAAATCCGTGTGTATCTGCCCACGTATGTACTTGTAAAAGGATCAAAGGGGAAAATAGCAGAAGGTCCTGAAAGAGTTGTGTGACCCACGTGCGATTCTTGTGCCAGCGCGGGGGTTGTGTGTGTGTGTGTGTTAGGGCGGGGGGGATGAGTGGATGGGAGGAGTTGAAAAAGAGTGGCTAGTGCATGATTAGAGCGGTTAGTAGATGGTGAATAGATGACAAAGAAAACAGGTCACCGATGGGGGAGGGAGGGTCATTGAAAACTGGTCAATGACGCAAGTTGGTAGTAGAATGTTGACATGTTTAAGAATGGATCGTAATTATTTTTTGCATCCAAAAATCTTATTTACAAAAATAATTTTTTGGAAAAAAAATATCCTTCAATGAAACAGTGGCAACGTTAACATTTTTCTTAAGGGAAACCACTGTATTTCTCAATAGCAATTTGAAGGTAGAAGGGAAAGTTGGTCTTTGCTAAATCCGTCCACTCAAGTATGTCTAACATTTTTTCCCTTCTCTTTGCTTTCCCAGGACACAGGTCGTTGTAATGTAGCCAAGGGAGTGGCCACTGAAATATTCCTAGACCAATGGGTGGTCCTTGCATCTGAAGGGGGATCCAGGAAATTCAGGAAGGAAATCCCAGGGGGAAAAAAAGAGGGGCACCCAAAACTTTTGTCCATGTCTTTATTCTTCCCATATCCCATTGGCCAGCATGTCTGTATTTGAGATCAAATTCTCATAAATCGGGGCCTGCCTCCTGGGCTGTGCCTGGAGCTGAAGGATTGAACTGCTCTAACCTCAGTGCTGATGGAATGAGAGTGTATATCCCAGACCTGGTCCATGACAGAGGCTCTCAGGTCCTGTATTCACTTCTTCACTGACCAAGAGACAGAGTCAAGCAGATGCTAAGGCTTTTGCTCTCCTCCCCTAATCCTTCCAGGTTATGGCTGCAACTTTTTCCTTGAAGAGTCCATTCATTTTCCTACACACACACACATGCACAAGTACTTTTAACCATCCACCACATCCTGCTTGCTTGGCAAACTCTCTTCTCATTTTTGAGTTCTGAACTACCGCTTGCTGAGTAATGCTGCCTCCCTGACGGAGACCCACGAGTTTTTACTTTCTGAGAAAAGCTGACATATGGGAAAAGTTCAGCTTCTCCAAGGGAAGGTTTTGCACACATATGGCCAAATTTCAAGATGTGATTTTGTTGAAAGAGAGAGCTTATAAACTGATAGCTTTTATAAGTTCAGTGTGCTGTCCAAGAAGAGGGTGCTTTGCCACAGTTCTCCAAAGTTAGCATTGCAGTATAGACTACTTATAGGACATATGGCAGAATTAATGCCTCTTGAACCCAATTTACACTGTCACTGGTTTCCTTTGAGCCTGCACCCTATAACAATGAGTGATAAGGAGGATTTCCAAAACCCTATAAAGAATTGGTGTAGGACACTTGCTCTTCTGATTCAAAAGTAAGTAGTATTTAGCTACATACATGTAGTTCTCTATCGAAAATAATAGAGCTCCAGGCCCACTAGGGATCTTTCATTAATTCATCCGCAGTATTGATATCTTCAAGGTTTTTTTTTAATAGCTAAAATAAGTGATGTTACCAAAAAAAAAAATGACCAAAATCAATAGTGTTTCTGATACATTCTGTATTATATTAGTTTCTTGAAAATTTCCTACCATATTTTAATTGACATAGTTCTGAGCTATAAAGTTCTGTTTCTTCCATTTTATTAACTCAATATACAAGTCATAATATTAGTTTATCAAAAACACCTGATAAATAATTGCTGCCAAATAATGGAATTTTTGGGGAAAATTATCTGCAATATTCTAGTATGAAACTGGTTTTAAGCAGTTTTGATGAAGCCATTTCCTTTCAGTCTGTAAATATATCCTGACAGAGTAGAAAATCTTCATAAAATAAAAGACAGATAGGACCTTTGAAATCTCACATTTAAACCAGACAGGATATGTTATGAAAATGACTAGGGAATATAAAATATGATTCTCTTCCTAGTACGAATATATTGTATTATATCACAAGAATATTAGCCTCTTGTGGGCAAGAACTTTCATAGCACATTACTCAACCAATTTTCACCTATACTTGCAGATATGTAGCTGTTGTCTATGTTGCTACATATTTACTGTTAATTGTCCTCCAAGAAAAATGTATTATTATGTCTGGAAAAATATGAGGGGAATAAAAATAATTCCATTATCTACCAATCTATGCCAACGTTTTTTTTAAAAACCTTTATTTTTCTTCTGGTTCATTTTTAATTAACAGTAGCTTATAAAAATAAGATTGAGATTTTTTAGTAACCGCTGGCCTAATTAAACACTAGTAATCTGTAAATCAGCATAAACTAAAAGAACATTTCTAAAGATATATATTGAGATTGAAAAGTGCATTTTTTTGTAAAGGAGGCACCTTCATACTATATCCACTCACTTTATTTTGGGGAGAAGATGAGTTTCCATCAAGAGTTTAAAAAGAGATTTAATCATATTTAGAAAATACATTAAGCTGAAGAATAAATATACATATTCCATGTCAAAACATCCACTGAAGAAAACAAAACTACTTAAAATTGCTAAATTAGATGTGTGAATGATACTTATGGGTTAGGTATAATTTTGTTATCTTTAAGTATATAAATTAATAGCATCACCTAAATTTACTTGCTTTGGCTAGTTTAAGACATAAAGTATTATTATTATAACAATTTATTGGATATTATATGGATGATTTAGAAAATAATAAAAGACAAGATTTACTTGTTGAACACAACAATGTAAATCAACTATACTCCAATAAAATCTTTTTTAAAAAAGGCAAAAAAAGGGTTCCCTGCTGGTGCAGTGGTTAAGAATCCACCTGCCAATGCAGGAGACACAGGTTCAAGCCCTGGTCCGGGAAGATCCCACATGCCTCGGAGCAACTAAGCCCGTGCACCACAGCTACTGAGCCTGTGCTCTAGAGCCCGCGAGCCACAACTACTGAAGCTCGCGTGCCTAGAGCCCGTGCTCCGCAACAAGAGAAGCCACTGCAATGAGAAGCCCACTCGCCACAACTAGAGAACGCCCGCTTGCAGCAACAAAGACCCAACACATCCAAAAATAAAATAAATTTATTTTTTTTAAAAGGCAGGGCCTTATATATGTGTTAGCATACAGTATTTGTTTTTATCCTTCTGACTTACTTCACTCTGTATGACAGACTCCAGGTCTATCCACCTCATTACAAATAACTCAGTTGCATTTCTTTTTATGGCATAGTAATATTCCATTGTATATATGTGCCACATCTTCCTTATCCATTCATCTGTTGATGGACACTTAGGTTGCTTCCATGTCCTGGCTATTGTAAATAGAGCTGCAATAAACATTTTGGTACATGACTCTTTTTGAATTATGGTTTTCTCAGGGTATATGCCCAGTAGTGGGATTGCTGGGTCATATGGTAGTTCTATTTGTAGTTTTTTAAGGAACCTCCATACTGTTCTCCATAGTGGCTGTATCATTTTACATTCCCACCAACAGTGCAAGAGTGTTCCCTTTTCTCCACACCCTCTCCAGCATTTATTGTTTCTAGAGTTTTTGATGATGGCCAATCTGGCCGGTGTGAGATGATATCTCATTGTAGTTTTGATTTGCATTTCTCTAATGATTAATGATGTTGAGCATGCTTTCATGTGTTTGTTGGCAATCTGTATATCTTCTTTGGAGAAATGTTGGTTTAGTTCTTCTGCCCATTTTTGGATTGGGTTGTTTGTTTTTTTGTTATTGAGCTGCATGAGTTGCTTATAAATTTTGGATATTAATCCTTTGTCAGTTGCTTCCTTTGCAAATATTTTCTCCCCTTCTGAGGGTTGTCTTTTGGTCTTGTTTATGGTTTCCTTTGCTGTGCAAAAGCTTTTAAGTTTCACTAGGTCCCATTTGTTTATTTTTGTTTTTATTTCCATTTCTCTAGGAGGTGGGTCCAAAAGGATCTTGCTGTGATTTATGTCATAGAGTGTTCTGCCTATGTTTTCCTCTAAGGGTTTGATAGTGTCTGGCCTTACATTTAGGTCTTTAATCCATTTTGAGTTTATTTCTGTGTATGGTGTTAGGGAGTGTTCTAATTTCATACTTTTACATGTACCTGTCCAGTTTTCCCAGCACCACTTATTGAAGAGGCTGTCTTTTCTCCACTGTGTATCCTTCCCTCCTTTATCAAAGATAAGGTGACCATATGTGTGTGGGTTTATCTCTGGGCTTTCTATCCGGTTCCATTGATGTATATTTGTGTTTTTGTGCCAGTACCATACAGTCTTGACTTGATTACTGTAGCCTTGTAGTATAGTCTGAAGTCAGGGAGCCTGATTCCTCCAGCTACATTTTTCGTTCTCAAGATTGCTTTGGCTATTCGGGGTCTTTTGTGCTTCCATACAAATTGTGAAATTGTTTGTTCTAGTTCTGTAAAAAATGCCAGCGGTAGTTTGATAGGGATTGCATTGAATCTGTAGATTGCTTTGGGTAGTAGAGTCATTTTCACAATGTTGATTCTTCCAATCCAAGAACATGGTATATTTCTCCACCTATTTGTATCATCTTTAATTTCTTTCCTCAGTGTCTTATAGTTTTCTGTATACAGGTCTTTTGTCTCCTTAGGTAGGTTTATTCATAGATGTTTTATTCTTTTTGTTGCAGTGGCAAATGGGGGTGTTTTCTTAATTTCACTCTCAGAGTTTTCATCATTCGTGTATAAGAATGCCAGAGATTTCTGTGCATCAGTTTTGTATCCTGCTACTTTACCAAATTCATTGATTAGCTCTAGTAGTTTTTCTGGTAGCATCCTTAGGATTCTCTATGTATAGTATCATGTCATCTGCAAACAGTGACAGCATTACTTCTTCTTTTCTTATTTGGATTCCTTTTATTTCTTTTTCTTCTCTGATAGCTGTGGCTAAAACTTCCAAAACTATGTTGAATAAGAGTGGTGAGAGTGGGCAACCTTGTCTTGTTCCTGATCTTAGTGGAAATGGTTTCAGTTTTTCACCATTGAGGACAATGCTGGCTGTGGGTTTGTCATATATGGCCTTTATTATGTTGAGGAAAGTTCCCGCTATGCCTACTTTCTGCAGGGTTTTTATCATAAATGGGTGTTGAATTTTGTCAGAAGCTTCTTTCTCTGCATCTATTGAGATGATCATATGGTTTTTCTTCCTCAGTTTTTTGATATGGTGTATCACGTTGATTGGTTTGCGTATAATGAAGAATCCTTGCATTCCTGGGATAAACCCCACTTGATCATGGTGT
Source organism: Kogia breviceps (assembly GCF_026419965.1). Classification (NCBI taxonomy): domain Eukaryota; kingdom Metazoa; phylum Chordata; class Mammalia; order Artiodactyla; family Physeteridae; genus Kogia; species Kogia breviceps. Next base: position 5,073,555 of record NC_081324.1, on the reverse strand, counting down.
ATGATCCTTTTAATGTACTGTTGGATTCTGTTTGCTAGTATTTTGTTGAGGAGTTTTACATCTATGTTCATCAGTGATATTGGCCTGTAGTTTTCTTTCTTTGTGACATCTTTGTCTGGTTTTGGTATCAGAGTGATGGTGGCCTCGTAGAATGAGTTTGGGAGTGTTCCTCCCTCTGCTATCTTTTGGAAGAGTTTGAGAAGGATAGGTGTTATCTCATCTCTAAATGTTTGATAGAATTCGCCTGTGAAGCCATCTGGTCCTGGGCTTTTGTTTGTTGGAAGATTTTTAATCACAGTTTCAAATTCAGTGCTTGTGATTGATCTGTTCATATTTTCTATTGCTTCCTGGTTCAGTCTCGGCAGGTTGTACATTTCTAAGAATTTGTCCATTTCTTCCAGGTTGCCCATTTTATTGGCATAGAGTTGCTTGTAGTAATCTCTCATGATCCCTTGTATTTCTGCAGTGTCAGTTGTTACTTCTCCTTTTTCATTTCTAATTCTATTGATTTGAGTCTTCTTTCTTTTTTTCTTGATGAGTCTGGCTAATGGTTTATCAATTTTGCTTATCTTCTCAAAGAACGAGCTTTTAGTTTTATTGATCTTTGCTATCGTTTCCTTCATGTCTTTTTCATTTATTTCTGATCTGATCTTTATGATTTCTTTCCTTCTGCTAACTTTGGGGGTTTTTTGTTCTTCTTTCTCTAATTGCTTTAGGTGCAGAGTTAGGTTGTTTACTTGAGATGTTGCCTGTTTCTTAAGGTAGGATTGTATTGCTATAAACTTCCCTCTTCGAACTGCTTTTGCTGCATCCCATAGGTTTGGGGTCATCGTGTTTTCATTGTCATTTGTTTCTAGGTATTTTTTGATTTCCTCTTTGATTTGTTCAGTGATCTCTTGGTTATTAAGTAGTGTGTTGTTTAGTCTCCATGTGTTTGTAATTGATATATTGTCTCATAGTGTTGTGGTCAGAAAAGAAACTTGATACGATTTCAATTTTCTTAAACTTACCAAGACTTGATTTGTGACCCAAGATATGATCTATCCTGGAGAATGTTCCATGAGCCCTTGAGAAAAATGTGTATTCTGTTGTTTTTGGATGGAATGTCCTATAAATATCAATTAAGTCCATCTTGTTTAACGTATCATTTAAAGCTTGTGTTTCCTTATTTATTTTCATTTTGGATGATCTGTCCATTGGTAAAAGTGGGGTGTGTTAAAGTCCCCTACTATGATTGTGTTACTGTCGATTTCCCCTTTTATGGCTATTAGCATTTGCCTTATGTATTTAGGTGCTCCTATGTTGGATGCATAAATATTTACAATTGTTATATATTCTTCTTGTATTGATCCCTTGATCATTATGTAGTGTCCTTCTTTGTCTCTTGTAATAGTCTTTGTTTTATAGTCTATTTTGTCTGATATGAGAATTGCTACTCCAGCTTTCTTTTGATTTCCATTTGCATGGAATATCTTTTTCCATCCCCTCACTTTCCGTCTGTATGTGTCCTTAGGTCCCTGGCGGTCCAGTGGTTAGGACTCCATGCTTCCACTGCAGGGATCCCGGGTTCGATCGCCGATTATGGAACTAATATACCACAAGCTGAGCAGTGCGGCCACAAAAACAAAAACAAAAAAACTAAAGGGAGACCAAGGGTGTGGCCACTGTGGGGCAAAAGATGTCCCAGTTAGGTATGTACACTGAGATGGCAATTTTTATATTATGTAAATAGAATCAAAGCAAAAGAAATATCATGTGAAAAAATAGTTGTTATATATTTATAGAAAAAAATAAATATGACAAGTTGATATAATGTTCCTCACCATATATACAGCTAAAATTTAGCCTGATTAACATTTTGTAAAAAAGAACAAATGAAAAAATAGTGAATTATATGAAATAATAATTGCAGTTTAAGATTTTTAACACATCCTCTCAGAAACTGACTGCTTAAATATATTTAAAATTAGCAAAAGTTGGGAACATATGAACATAAGCTCAATTTATTTGATGTAAGCAGAAATTTAATTCAACGTAACAAACAAAATGAGTTTATTACTCATTTTAAACTCTTATTAAGCATTTATTAAAAATAAATACATCATATGCAAAAAACAAAACTGGTAAATTCAAAGGATAAACATACAGAACTAATATCAGAATACAATAATATATCCTCCTGAAGGCATTATTCTTCTTGCTATAACACATCATCTAAGCAGTCTTTAAAATTGGGTATGCTAAAAATATCTTTCTTTTCACTCTTGAATTTAAGTGATAGGTTACATGCTTTTTTTTTTTTTTTTTTTGTGGTACGCGGGCCTCTCACTGTTGTGGCCTCTCCTGTTGCAGAGCAGAGGCTCCGGACGCGCAGGCTCAGTGGCCACGGCTCACGGGCCCAGCCGCTCCGCGGCATGTGGGATCTTCCCAGACCGGGGCACGAAACCCGTGTCCCCTGCATCGGCAGGCGGATTCTCAACCACTGCGCCACCAGGGAAGCCCAGGTTACATGCTTTTAAATTTCAGTTTCAAAGTGTTTTTTCTTTAACACTAACAATATAGCTCTATTGACTTTTTTGTGCCCCATGTTTCTTTTCAGAAGATTGTTGTCAATATAATTCTTATTTTCTGAGATCTGTGTTGAGATCTGTTTTCTGAGATCTGTTGATCTGCATTGGTTGTTTTCTTTTTTCCTTTCTTCATAATCTTTTAGAAAGTTCATTTGCATTTGATTTTATTAAATTTTATTATTGTTATTCTAGCTGTTTATTTTTTCTCCAAAATATTCTGTTCAGTATTCATATGTGTTTTTGGTTCGAGGTCCTATAACATTCTTTGTTATTATTAACATGAAATATTTCTTCCCATTTTTTGTTATTATCTTACCCCTCTTTCATTCTGAGATGTGTGCATAATCTTACATCTGTTCTTCATATCCAAGAATTTTTTTTCCTGATACGTTCAGGGACAGTACTTCAATGTTGACTGTTTCAATCGACTCATTTAACATTTTTTTTTTTTTTTTTTTTTTTTTTGCGGTACGCGGGCCTCTGACTGTTGTGGCCTCTCCCGTTGCGGAGCACAGGCTCCGGACGCGCAGGCTCAGCGGCCATGGCTCACGGGCCCAGCCGCTCGGCGGCACGTGGGATCTTCCCGGACCGGGGCACGAACCCGTGTCCCCTGCATCGGCAGGCGGACTCCCAACCACTGCGCCACCAGGGAAGCCCTCATTTAACATTTTAACAATGATTATTGTTATGCTCAATATTTCTAATATATTCTCCTTGTGTGTCAGTTATTAATTGCTATAAAATAAACCAACTCAAAACTTAATGGCTTAAAACAATAATCCATTATTAGCTCATGATTTTGTGGGTCAACAATTTGAGCTGGGTTCAGTTGGGTAGTTTTCCTGCTGGTCTGACCTGAGGTCATTCATTCAGGAATAGTCACTTGGTGGCTAAATTAGTGTGTGATGTTCTCAGATTATCTCATGCAGATGCCTTGCATCCTTTCAGAGTACTTACACAGCAATTGTGAAATTTTTCATTATTCCCTTGGGACTGTCTTGATATGATGCTTATGTAAAGAAAGAACAAAAATTTAAGTCTTAGCTTGTTCTTCTCCACCTGAAATTAGGTGATGGGAATTTGGAGTGTGTCTTGGGTCAGAAAAACTGTAATGTTTCCCTCTTGAGTTAGCCATTCCCTATACCTTGCCCCAGCTCATAATAGCCCCATCCCAAGTATTACTCTTGTCCAGAGCATCTGGCTTCTTTTGTAATTGCTCAACTCAAGAAGGATTGGATATGGAGTATACTGAAGGATGACCAGCAACTATGCACTGTGGAAATTTGGGATAGAAAACAGAATAGGGTGCCTTGGCATATGCCATGTGGCTACTATCTATATATTAACGTCAGGCTGGGGTAGGAAAGTGGGACCCTGAGACCCATGATGGAGATACCATGGGGGCTGTGCTTGGGAACTTTGAACATTCAGATTTCCCTAAATCATCTGGGTCAGCTCAGGTGTCTCATCTACAATTGCTCAAGAAAAGCAGCCTCCCCTTGTCTCAAAACCATGTAATTCCCTACTGCAAGGCAAATGCCGTACAGAATGATGCTTGCTCTCTCAAGATCCAACCTCACCTGCTACGAGGTTCAAGACCAAATACTAGGTTCACATCTCAGCGTGGCTTAACTAGGGAAGTCCTGTCTCCATTTTGAGATGAAAGAGATTATTAGCAGAAACTGAGAAGGGTTCTTGAGGGTGCTACCTGCCCTCAAAAGCAGCATCTCCAGCTGATCCATTGTAAGCCATTGTTTTCTTAACGCTTCAGAGAGATATTCCAGTGAGTTATTAGTAGCTTTAGTGCTTGCTTTAGATGTCCTTGTCAAGTCATTAAATTCTGAGTTATAGGAAAGTTCCCCCATGTCAAAAATGTCTTATTGATATTTACATTTTGTCCCGAAGCATGGCACCTGCTCATTAATTCCCAAGTCCTACTAATAATTCTGTTCCCTTCAAAACACTAACAGAATTTCCGCCATTGGGACATGGTGATCCTTGAGCCTAGTCGTCAGTCGAGAATCAGCTAATGGCCCTTGGGAAGTGAGTTTTAAATCGTAAGTGGTTATGTATATTCAATTTAGAAAATAATTGTCTTCCTGTATTTGAGCAAATGTTAGAGCTTGAGGGTAGACTGAGTTTAGCAAAAAGAAAATAGAGCTCATCATATTTTTGTACACTGAGTACACACTCTGTTAGATTTATACCCAGTTAGCTTTTTCTTTTGCTCCACAAAACAATTTTATTTCCAAGTTTGAATGAGGTGTTCCCCACGATATTCATATAGCTACCATGAAGATTCCACCTGAAACCTCAACTCTAAAAATGGGAAAAAATATTTGTAATAGATGCTACAGCTGCAGAAGCCTACAATGCATATTAGGAATGATTCCAAATAATTCAGAGGGGTAATCAAACTAATGCTAAATGTATTGTGTACATTTGTGGTCATGACAATCATCTTAGTGAGTAGACATTTATCTTTTTTGTTTGTTTTTGGAGTTTCTCCCAAATTAGTTTTCAGATGACAAAATCCTCCAGGGAGGAACAAAGCTCTTATATAAAGCCTCTTCTTTTTGAGTGTTTGTTTTCCTTTTCAAGAAGGTTCGGTATTGAATAAACAGAGTAGATTTGCCAGGGAGTGAGAGAAGAAGGTCAGACTGATTCATGAAGAGCCAATGTGCTGTCCTAAAATAACACTCCTTACACAGCCACAGGATATGCTTTGCACATCCAAGGCCAACTTACCTAGGTAATAATACTAATAGTATAGATTACTTTCAAAAAGAATAAAATAATTACAATTTTGATTCCCCAAAATGGGAAAAAAGTGCTTAATAAATGAAAATATATTAGATAGATAGTAGATAGATAGGAAATGAATATTTATACATATGTTAGAATGTAATATCTTATCTATCTAGAATTTACTTTCAAGTACCAGCTTGTCTATCTTTTTGAAATGAAGGATTTGCATTTCCTTAGACAATCTGGACATTGTTTTAAAGATGAAACATATAGTTCTTGTTACCTTTAGCAATAAGGATTTTTAAAATAATTTATTCTTAGTATATACCTTTGACTCATTTTTAAAGTTTTAGGCACATAACTCAGGATTCATAACTACATACATATGGATAGAGGTGCTTGAAAAGAAAATCTGCTCTTCTGGAATACTGAATATGAAATTAAAGCCCCTTACTGTAAGCAGAATTTGGATAAAATAAATGAAATATGGAACAGAGTTTTTAAAGAGATTATTAAAATATAACAAGTTTGCACTTTCCTTAAACAGTATAAAATATAAAAATATACTACTCCACTCCTGCCTCCAGGGTAGAAGGTGATTTAGGGTCATCCAACTAATACATTAAGTTCTTCGGCCAAAGTGACTGATCAGTGATGAACACCTGAGCAAATCGAGCAAATGATACAATGACACTGTTTCTGTCAAATATTCAGACAGAGTCCATCGGTACAGTGATCTGCACATAATAGGAGCCAAATGGATGTTTACCTTAGGGCTTTAATAATATGGCTAAATGGTCTGTTGAGTATTACTGAACCTACTGGACTGCTCAGTAATGATAATTTTGTGCTTATATACTATATATATTTATGTTACCTAGGATAATATACTATATATATTATGTATACGGTACGTATGTACTATAAGATAACACAGGTGTACTTGGAAAGAAGCATGCAGCGTTCAGGGTCGGGCAGCTGCCAGAAAGGAAAAAGTGAGCCTAGGGATGGTTAGGACCCGCGGGGAAAAAAGCCAATAGAGCGAAAAGCAGAACAGAAACAAATTCTTCCAAATTATTTGAGCTTCTGGATCAAATTGTGCCTAAAGTACTACTCCTGGGTTTTTCGGTTTTATGAGTCAATATAAGTTCAGTTTTGCAAAAGTCAGCGTGCATTGATTTACTGTCATTCGCACAGGCAAAGAGTCCTAATTGATATAATATGATTTAAAGTAATTTTGTCTGACAAAATCTTATTCCAGGCAGATTGACAGCAGGTGTGGTAGCACAAAGCCCAAACTCTTTAGGTTTGTTCTATCAGGAGTAGAATTTGAAAATGGAGAATATAGGTCATCAGCTGACCGTTGGCTGTGTGGTATATCCACCCAAAACAAACCCAGTTTTTCTGGTTTTGAATTGATGGAACTCTTTTTAAAAAAATTGTGGTTTTAAAAAACCTCACATAATATGGAATCTACTCTTTTAACAAATTTGTATGTATACAGTAGAGTGCTGTTATTTATATGGACATTGTTGTAGAGTAGATCTCTAGAACTTTTTCATCTTGTGTGACCGAGACTCTATACCATTGAACAGCAACTCCCATTGCTTCCTCATCTCAGCCCCCGGCAACCACAACTCTACTCTCTGCTTCTGTGAGATTGACTACGGTAGATACATTATGTAAACAGAATTATGCACTATATCCTTCTTTGTTTAACTAATATCCTCAAGGTTCATCTATGTAGTCATATATGGCATGATTACTTTTTTTTGAGGCTGACTAATATTCTATTGTATTTATATACCACATTTTCTTTATCCATTCATCCACTGATGGGCATTTCGGTTGCTTCCACCTCTTAGCTATTGTGGATAATGCAGCGGTGAAAACGGGAGTCCAGGTACCTCTGTGAGATGGTGATTTTAATTCTTTTGGATAAATACCCAGGAGTGGGATTGCTGGATCTTATGGTAGTTCACTTTTTAAATTTCTGAGGAAACCCCACACTGTTTTCTATAGAGGCTGCACCATTTTACATTCCCATCAATAGTATATAAGTGTTCCAATTGCTCCACAGCCTGACCAACACTTGTGTTAGTTTCTGTTTTGTTTTTCTTTTGTTAGCCACCCTAACAGGTATGAGGTGATATCTGATTGTGGTTTTGATTTACATTTCCCTGATGATTAGTAATGTTGAGCATCTGTTCACGTATCTATTGACCATTTGTATGTCTTCTTTTGAGAAATATCTATTCAAGTCCTTTGCCCATTTTAAAATTGGATTATTTGGGGGGGGGGTTTCTATTGAATTGTAGGAGCTCCTTATATATTGGGGATATTAGCTCCTTATTAGATATATGGCTTGCAAATATTTTCTCCTATTCCATAGGTTTGTCTTTCACTCTGTTGATTATTTACTGTGCAGAAGCTTTTTTGTTGGATGTAGTCCCACTTGCCTATTTTTGCTTTTGATGCTTGAGCTTTTTAATCATACACAAACAGCTAAGTGTGGCAATTATGGAAACAGTATATCATTTCCTTCGACTGTGTATATTTATTTGTTTATTTGTACTTAGTAATTATTAGGAACCATGCACTCTTCTAAGCAATTTACATATATTAACTCACACAAAGATGATAACCCTATGAGGTATGTGCATTTTATCTCTTTTTTCCAGACAGAAAAACTTGGACACGGTGAGACTGAATGATATACCAAGGAGTAGATTCAAACACAGAAAGTTTTGCTGTAGAATCCACATATTTGAACATTTTATCATGTTGCCTCTCCACTATGTTATCATTTGTTTAGTTGAAAACATAAATAAACTGCATTAATATGTGAAAGAATTAAAGGTTAAATGAATAAACAGAAAATTGACATGATAGTAGAATATAGGACTTAAATATGATGTTAATCTGTTAAATTAATCAAATTTCTAGAATCTCCATTTAGAAAAATTTTAAGAGTAAGACCCAACTTTGGAAAATTAAATTAACCAAAATATTCTTTAGATAAATACAAAAGAAATTATATAATTTGCTTATTTTAAGAAATAAAACATCATCACTATGTTTTAGTTGGTTATTGATAAATAACTGCTTTGTTTTATAGGAAAAGCCAATAGTGAGTTATAAGATGATATCATCCATTATTTTTTTTATTATTATGTCAGCCTAGAGGCAAATCCACAGCAATTATGAGCATTATCTTATAAATCTTTATAACTGAAGCTGTATAAAGAGATGATTTCCTGGCCACTTTGACCATAAGGGAGCAAGCTTATGGTTAAAGTTAATATCTGAAGATGACGGTATGGAGTATTGAAAGAAATGTGTTGTTGATGAAATCATTGGGTGTTTGAAATTACCTCCAGAATTGTCAGTAAGTGAATAATACATGCTATTGTTGTTTTGTTTTTCAATAAAATATGCAGTAATTTTTCTCCAATACACATTGAAATTTAGCTTGTGATTATACAGCTTTTAAAATTGTGTATAGATTTATCTGAATTGGAATTTAACATTTATGATGAAAAAAATTTCAGTAATATTGGGGCCTTGAACAAGTACCCCGTGACATTCACAAAAAAAATGGATTAGGTATTAGGAAAATAAAACGTCAAATGCATAACTTGCAGCTAGTAATGCCAGAAGGGCATGTCATACTTCACCCCATCCCCTTTTTCCTAAATCAGTTTCAAGAATTATCAAATAGCAAAAATATTGTTTCGCATTAAGTCATTGCTACAAGTTGTGTAATGCAGAGACTTGCTGGGAGAGGAACCATGTGCCTGGAGAAACAGCAGGTGGAGGAGAAGGAGGTGATACCCACCAGTCAAGACTAAAACAGGCTTGCAGTATTCACATAGATATGTTCATGAGAAACATAGGTGGGATGGAAACAAGCTGCAAGACACTCCTTTCCTCTCTCTTTCCTTTATGTTCACGCTCAAGCTGCATATGCCTTTTTGTGCCATAATACGTTCTTATTTTCTCATTCAAGGTTGCTGGGTTTGTTCATTACAGATACAATTAAACTGTAGAAAAATGAAGAGGATCAGATAAACTAATTTTGATCTATCTTTCTCTGTTACTGTTACCTGAAGACAATTTCTAATATCTATGAGAAGGTGAATGATAAAGACTATTTCACTTCATAGATGACAGAAGAAACCATTCATGGATTGTAAAGGTATGACAGTGCAAACTCCCATTTATCAATTCCATTGTTTATGTTCAGTTGTTGATCCATTATGCCAAAACTTGGACTCTACAGGCTTTGGGCCAGTGATAAGTAAGAACTCAGCTTTAGCAGAATGCAAGAAGGAAAATGACTATTTTGTTTCCATATTATTTCTTGGCGATATTTTGTTCAGAAAAGCAAATCTAAGAAAAAACAAAAATTTACTCATTATTAAAAAATTGATATAATATTGGATAATTCTTAATTTGAAAGACTGTGGTTCTGGAGTTGACATTGGTCCAACAGATATCTTGAGCTTATCCTTAAAAAGTAAAGTTAATTTTGCCCAAACAATACATGAACATGGAGTTTTAATGTGAAACAACCATCTCAACTTATTTTTCTCTTTACCTCTTTCTCTCCAAGGCAATAGTTTTTTCATCCTTTAGCTTTTTATTTGTGTTGTTACACCCATATCTCCAAAGTTACTTAGACTGCATATACTGAGTTCTCAAAGTTAGACACTGCCTATTAGCTTCTTGTTATGAGAGCTAAAGATTTAGCTATTTTCACTCCACTTTACCTCCCCTGCTTCTTTTGGTGAGACTCGTATTGTATGAACTTAAACAATTAATATTTAATGTGTAAAACAATATGATCATGGAAATAATGCTTCACTGCAAAGTCAAATAATGTACCATGATTATGTGTCTTTCACCTAGAATTTTTTTTCTTCATTGGAGTTTCTGACTTTTTAAATTGTAATATCCCCTCTATAATAAAATTGTTTTTTGAAAAGTTTAATTTAGCAAGTGTTCTAGGGGAATTTTTTTTCTCTTTATCTCTAACCTGAACATTCTCTCATCCAGCTCCACATAGATCCAGCTGCCTTCCAGGTTTTACAGCCTGACACTCTTTCACTCATTTGTTTTTCAAATGGATTGACTATTTCTTGCTTCTCAAGTGTAGTGGATATTTGGCATTTGTTGCTCTCTTGACATTCATTTTCCTTCCTAGCTCTATCCATGATTCTATTTGAGGGAATCACCTTACCCCGCTCTCAGTGTGATTTCATTGGAATTGATAGTTTAAATCATTTAATCTAATTCCTCTTATTCCAGTGTGGCCTGAGTAGTCAGTTTTGGCCAAGAGAGTAGGTAAGCCTTATACCTTTGCTTATTTTTTGTGAGAAAAAAGCTCTCTCTTCTCCCAGGAACATAAGCCTAAGAAGACGCTGTGTCTGGATCTGTCGTGTTCACTTGCAGTCAAAAGAAAAGAGATAGTATTGAGTCAACAGGTGGAAGGGTGACCTAAAGGAGGAAAATAATCGGTTGTGGGTGGCATTGTTTGAGCCTAAAACAAACCTTGCCCCTAAACTATTATACAAGTGACTAAAGAATACCCAACCTGTTGTTGTTATTATTATTAATATTAATTGGCTCGGTGCTAGTTTTTATTGGTTTTCAGTTGATTAGAGTAACCAGTGACCTAACTAATACATCAGATCCAAAGATCCAACACTTTTTTGGTTTAATATACTGCTTGCTAGAACACATTGTCATGTAATCTCCTGAGAAAAACTTGCAAGTGGAAAGAATTTTTCTGAGTTTTTCTATGACTGAAAAGTCTTTTATTTAACTTTCACTTAATTGATAGTTTTGTGAGGTAAAAAATTTTAGATTGGAAATATTTTTTTCTTCCGTATTTTGAAAGCAGTTAGAGTCTGGTACTGAGAAGAAGTAGTAAAAAAAAAAAAAAAAAGTTCGAGATTCTTTCCTGTGTGTAGTTTAAATGCATTTTAATTTCTGGAAACATTCAGAATATTCTCACCATTCCTGATTATCTAAAATATTATGAGATTTCACCTTGGTATGTTTATTTGGTTTTGTTTTTATTCATCTTACTAGGAACCTTAGGTGTTACTTCAAGTTGGAGGCTTCCTCATGTATTTGTTTATCCATACTTTGTTTCGTGTTTTTAAGAATGATGTAAAAGACTGTAGGAAATTTGGTACATTTATAAGACTTGTCCACCGTCAAATTTGCTTAAGAATGGGTGGCAGCAAGCCAGATGTAATTATGCTGAGAGATCACCGAATTCTAGACCATGGATGGCTCTTCTATCACTCACTATGCTCAGCTTCTGCTTGAAGAAAAAGCACCTTATGACAGTCACCAATTGGACTTTATGTGAGCAACAATTAAACGTCTGCTCTGCTTTTGTGATATAGCAGTTAGCATTACTTTCATAGAAAGTCTCAAAATGCATTAATTAAATTGAAGAAATAAAAGCAAGCAAACAAGTAGTATCTTGTTCAGTTAAGTCAACGTAGCACACCTTTAGGCTCAGGTGTCTACATTTCTGGTCTTCCCTTTGACCTAGGTCAAGCCATGACCTATGCCAAGTTGCCTTTCCCTTTTCCTGTAAAATGCCCTGTTTCACCAGAATGCCAGATCAAGAGGACTGCGATGAAGCCTCCAACTCTAAAATATACGGTTCTATTCTTTCCACAGCAGTTTGAGCAACAAGAAACAAAGCTCTTTACCCTAAAATTTACGATTTTGTGAGCATCAAAAGTTTTCTCATGCAAATTTATAAATATTAACCTATGCTTCTAAATGTGCAATATCCAAGCTGACTTCAAGACATTTTATTTCCTTAGGTTTTGTCATAGATGTGATTTGCATGGAAAGAAGCCTGCTTTCAAGTCGGGATGATGTTCATACGTAATTATTGTCAACACCCTTGAAAATAATTTCCAGGACCTCAAAGAGAAGTGCAGATGACACACCTTGATCACATAATTTTTCGTAATGACACACTTTTTTATCCTTTCTTTTTAAGGACTGGGGTAAGGTGTTGTTGCATTGTAATTTAATACTATAGAGATTATTTTTGTCTTTTTGAACTGAGGAAAATAAAATTCATAAATCCTAGGATATACATGCCAGCTTTTTATGACCTTTTCCTTTTCAGGTAAGTGCCATGAGAACAGCCTGGTGAACTGGGTCTGAGCTGGGTACAAACACAGAGCTGCCCTGTGGACTGAGCTACAGCCTTGAGGCTGCAGGTGTGCAGGAATTAGGCTGCAGCCGACCTGAGTCCTGAGAATACATTCCTGACAATAGACTAAACAAGAACGTGAGACTTTTTCCTTTGTTGTGTCAGCCAGATGAGGACTTAACTTGGAAAGAAAAACATTTTATCCTATTGATATCCATTCCTTTTTAAATGTTCTCTTTATTTTGACCAAACCCAAACCTCTTTGATTAAGATAAGCTCCACAAGCAGCTCTACTTCTTATTATATAATTCTAATTAAATGCAGTTAATTGAAAAACCTAACCAAGTTTTTATTTGGCAGATTTTATGACCAGAGCATTTTAATTAAGTCGAATTTCCAAGGGATATTGATAATTGTATTTGGTTTTAAATTGAGAACAAATCTCTTTACCTCAAGAGAATGAAAGGAATAAATAGAGACCACTTTTCTTTGTTCGTTAAAAAACAATCATGTTATCTAGGAAGCAGCCACATGGCACAGGGATATCAGCTCGGTCATTTGTGACCACCTAGAGGGGTGGGATAGGGAGGGTGGGAGGGAGGGAGACGCAAAAGGGGAGAGATATGGGAACATATATATAGGTATAACTAATTCACTTTGTTATACAGCAGAAACTAATACACCATTGTAAAGCAATTATACTCCAATAAAGATGTTTAAAAAAAAAAGAAAAGAAAAGAAAAAACAATCATGTTGAAGCCGTTCATAGGACTTTTCAGTGTGACAGATGACTGGTATGTTTAAGGAATTAGCCACTAGAGCAGGGAGGCAACTTCAGGCAGGCATAGGTAGTAGATGGTTTGTGAAGAGTTGCGTGATTCAGTTATTCAACAAAAGCCTTCGTTGCTGCAAATGCACTCACCTTGTCCTGAAAGTGCACAGGCAGAATGGAAATCAGAAAGTTCAAGATAAAAAGTTCTTAGCAGTTGGCATTTGGGGCAAGGGGTTTCTTTACATTTGTTTGCTCTTTTTTATGCCTGCCTGTCTAATTGAAGAATTAATTACAATCAACAGACAACCTGCAACGTGCTAGCTGTTTTCTTGAAAAGCTAACATTCTCTCTGCAGATGCGGTTTCATTCATTCTCACAACATCCGATCGTATTCATTTCCCATCTTTGCTAGGGGGATGTCAAATGTCAAATGTGCTTCTCTGTCATCCTTGCATTCTCAAGGCAGAAAGTAAGGACTGAAAAGATAAGTGACTTAATCATCATACACAGAATTCGATGGTGAAGGGGGAGTGTAGAACATTTAGTCTGAGAGATCTGAGATACGGGAAGAGGGAAAGAGAGGGCCACCATTCAAAGAGCTTCCTTCCAGTGTTAACTGTTTCAAAGACACAATAAGTCTCCACTGATGTAGAAATTATAAATTGTATTCTAATTTTCAAGCATTGATTTGGAAAAACAAATGGGTGCCTTGGAGTACTGTGAATAAAAATGATAATGCATAATTGTAATAGTGTAACAAAACCAACTAAACTAAAAATTATTTTATTTCTCTCCCTTTCCTTTAGTTTGTTTTGATAAGAATCCCTAAAATATTAAGCATTATTATTCATAGTTAATATCAAAAAAATTCATGTTCATTTCATATTTGATATAGTGGGGTTGATAGTAAAATAAGAACTGTATTTATATGATGGTATATTTGGTGAACATTATAGTCTACCAGAATATTATAAAGTTATCCTTTAACATATTACAAAGAAGAGAGGATTTTTGAGCCTCATGCTGTAACTATGGCAACAGTATAGGCTTAAAACAATAGCAAACATTGTTGGAATATGAAGCAAATCTATCTCATAGTCTTTATCTCTAAACATAATAGCTACTTTACAATTCTCTGAGCATTTGTCAAAAAAACTACTGTATAAATATTGATAACTAAATTCAATAATCTCCTTGGATTTATAGCATATGGCACATGGGGCACTGACATGCATTCATGAAGATTATCATTTAAACTTTGACAGGGACAAAAATTATTGAAATTGATATAGTTATTTTAAATATTTTGAAATGTATCAAGTATATGTAACAACCACTTCCCTGAAAAGAAGTTTAGTTCTAAATACATTTATTCTGTCTATTGAGAAGACTTTTAGTAGCCTGCAGGATGGGCTTCTGATTAAATCACTTATGTCTACATAGTTCTGAAAGGATTGAACACTTAAAAGGATAGGGTAGTATAGTTTGAGGTCAGGGAACCTGATTCCTCCAGCTCTGTTTTTCTTTCTCAAGATTGCTTTGGCTATTCAGGGTCTTTTGTGTCTCCACAGGAATTGTAAAATTTTTTGTTCTAATTCTGTGAAGAATGCCACTGGTAATTTGATAGGGATTGCATTGACTCTGTAGATTGTTTTGGGTAGTATAGTTATTTTCACAATATTGATTCTTCCAATCCAAGAACATGGTACATTTCTTCATCTGTTTATGTCATCTTTGATTTCTTTCATCAGTGTTTTATAGTTTTCTGTACAAGTATAAGTCTTTCACTGCCTTAGGTAAGTTTATTCCTAAGTATTTTATTCTTTTTGTTGCTATGGTAAATGGGATTGTTTCCTTAATTTCTCTTTCTGATTTTTCATTGTTAGTGTATAGGAATGCCAGAGATTTCTGTGCATTAATTTTGCAACCTTACCAAATTCATTAATTAGTTCTAGTAGTTTTCTGGTGACATCTTTAGGATTTTCTATGTATAGTATCATGACATCTGCAAACAGTGACAGTTTTACTTCTTCTTTTCCAATTTGTATTCTTTTTTATTTCTTTTTCTTCTCTGATTGCTGTGACTAGAATTTCCAAAACCATGTTGAATAAGAGAGGTGAGAGTGGACATCCTTGTCTTGTTCCTGATCTTAGTGGAAATGCTCCCTGACTTCAAACTATACTAGAAAGCTACATAATCAAGACAGTATGGTACTGGCACAAAAACAGAAATATAGATCAATGGTACAGGATAGAAAGCCCAGAGATAAACCATGCACATATGACCACCTAATTTACAACAAGGAGGTAAGAACATACAATGGAGAAAAGACAGCCTCTTCAATAAGTGGTGCTGGGAAAACTGGACAGCTACATGTAAAAGAATGAAATTAGAACACTACCTAACACCATACACAAAAATAAACTCCTAATGGATTAAAGACCTAAATGTAACACCAGACACTATAAAACTCTTAGAGGAAAACATAGGAAAAACACTCTTTGACATAAACCACAGCAAGATCTTTTTTGACCCACCTCCTAGAGTAATGAAAATAAAAACAAAAATAAACAAATGGGACCTAATTAAACTTAAAAGCCTTGCACAGCAAAGGAAACCATAAACAAGATGGAAAGACACACTCAGAATGGGAGAAACTATGGACAAAGGATTAATCTCCAAAATATACAAATACATGGAGCTTAATATCAAAAAAACAAACAATCCAATTTAAAAATGGGCAGAAGATCTAAACAGACATTTCACCAAAGAAGACATAAAGATGCTCAACATCACTAATTATTAGAGAAATGCAAATCAAAGCTACAGTGAGGTATCACCTCACACTGGTCAGAATGGCCATCATCAACAAATCTAGAAACAATAAATGCTGGAGAGGGTGTGGTGGAAAGGGAACACTCTTGCACTGTTAGTGGGAATATAAATTGATACAACCAGTTTGGAGAACACTATGAAGGTTCCTTAAAAAACTAAAAATAGAACTATCATATGACCCAGCAATTCCACTCCTGGGCATATACCCTGAGAAAACCATAATTCAAAAAGAGACATGTACCCCAATGTTCATTGCAGCTCTATTTACAATAGTCAGGACATGGAAGCAACCTAAGTGTCCATCGACGGATGAATGGATAAAGAAGATGTGGCACATACATACAATGGAATATTACTCAGCCATAAAAAGAAACGAAACTGAGTTATTTGTAGTGAGGTGGATGGACCTAGAGTCTGTCATACAGAGTGAAGTAAGTCAGAAAGAGAAAAACAAATACCGTATGCTGACGCATATATATGGAATCTAAAAAAAACAAAAAGGGTACTGATGAACCTAGCATCAGGGCAGGAATAATGACATAGACATACAGAATGGACTTGAGGGCATGGGGTGAGGGGGAAGCTGAGGTGAAGTGAGAGTAGCATTGACATATAGACACTACCAAATGTAAAATATTTAGCTAGTCGGAAGCAGCATCCTAACACAGGGAGGTCAGCTCGGTGCTTTGTGACCACCTAGAGGGGTGGGATAGGGAGAGCGGGAGGGAGGCTCAAGAGGGAGGGGATATGGGGATGTATGTATGCATATGGCTGATATCTCCCCAAGGAGATATATACACACACACATACACACAGTCATACTATAGCATAGTATATATTGTTTTTAAACCTTTTTTTAGAAAAAAAACATATTTCTAGGAAGTCTTTTGTACTTGAATCTTTGTATGTACTCCTGAATTTTAATTTTTTGTCTATTTGTTTATATATGTAGGCGTCTTCTGTCAACTTCCTCTGCTCTATGTCATTATGGGTGTTTTATGAGGTTTCAGCTCTTTGATATTACTATTTTTCTCTACCTACTCTTTGAGGTTCATAGTCAGTTGATGGATGGCCTGAGCTGAAAATGTCATTTGCAAATGCCAATGTCATCTGCCATTGAGGTCTGATTATGGAGCAGCTGGCCATCAGGGGACTGTCAGTTCACTGTCCAAGCACCAAGAGTGAGTCTATGCCTCCTGGTCTCCTGGTCAACCCCAGGCTCAGGAGAAGAGAAGGCTCCTCCCACTTAGCCACTGTCTTCTCTTGCCCATGTGGTCAGGGAATCCAGACAGATCCCAGTGGAAACAAGTGTTTCACTACCTTTGGTAGATACACAGATATATTCAGTCCCACCAGGGACTGTCATCCCTCTGTGCTTCTCTAATGCCTGCCTCTGCCTTCCCCACAGAGTGGGGAAAGTCCTGGACTCAGGCTGGAAGGGAATCGTTAGTCCTGGGACTTTCCTTTCTCTCCTCCACTCTACCAGAATGCAGAAATACCAGTGATCCATCTTCCACTACACAGAGATGGGTGTCTTCCTTGGAGATAAAAGAACAGTTTAATTGAATAAACCTGGATCCCTTAATGAACTCGAGAAGAGGAGTTGCCCATCTATCTCCCTGAAATGGGTGGACAGTGACATGACAGAAAAATAAACATCTATTTTAGACCACTGTGTTTTTTGGTCTTCTTGTTTGTGATTGGCAGGTGTTTACATCTTTATTTGTGTTAACTTCCCCCATAAGCTCCATAGATGAATGGCTCATACAGGATAATCTACCTAAAGGACCTTCTCAAGTTTTTGGAAATTGTGTCAACTTTTCTTGGATAAATCTCTTTTATTCAGCATCATCAAGAGAGTGTGATTGCTACTTGCTTAGAAATGAAAAGATGTAGTATCAATTCAAATTATTCTTTTCCAGACGAATAAGGATTCTCAAACCAGAAGAAAGTGAGAATAAATAATATTGTTAACAAAGCTTGCTACATTCAAGGAATCTGCCAATCAAAACACTATTTAAATTGAATTGAAGGATCTGACATTGAGAAGGCTGTATAAAATTTCTGTAAGAAAATACAATCCATGGATGGAAGTGTGTATAATAAGACTTTGGTAGGCAACAGTTTAGTCTGTGAAGGTCAGAGGTCACACTGTGCAAACCCAGCTTGTGTTTTCTAAGTGAGGGGATGATTTAGGGTAATATAATGTCCACACCATAGTCAAACATAAGATTTTGTCCAAGCACAATGATGTGGAAGGGCTCCCTAATTAGGACATCTAAATAATAATATATAATTTATGGTCTTGCCGGTAAACTCAGTGGCTCAGGCAGTGGGTTAGATAACCTACCTCAGGAAGCCATGCCCCTGACCTCTGACCTTGAAGACCTGACTCATCCTCCAAATTCCACAGTGAGATCCTTGGTGATACAGAAACCTGTGAACTATGACCCCAGAGATATCTCTCCCACCCCCAAATACACCTCATTCCAGTCATTTTAAGGATATGAACACAAGTGACATTCTTGAAAATAAGAGAAACCAGGAATAAAATAACTGAAGTGCCAAATTCTACATAACCCATGTTAAGCAGAAATGAGTATCAATCTCCCATTGCTCCTTTCCTGACATAAAATCAGAAAGCTCATGCCTTTATTTTCTCCTAATTTTTTCCTTTAAAATAGTTTCAACTTTTCTCAACCTGCAGAACCATAAATCTAATCCTTTCTATTTTCTTCTTTCTTGAGTTACTTGACTGCAGTGGCAGGTTTTGGTTATTTTTTCAAGAAATCTCTCATGAATATGTTGTCAATAAGCCAATGATTTACATTTACCCCAGTGTCCCTGTAAGGCAGAGTCCCTCACACCACCCTCCTTCGGGGCTTTCTAGTTGTTGGATCCTGTCCTACTGAGCTCTGTATTCTTCCCTTTTTTGTTCTTGGTATTCTTGACCGTTCTGTCAGAGAGGTTGTAAAAGCAAATGGATGTCTCACTTTTTTCTATGCAGTTTCTTCAAGTCAATTTTTTTTCCTACAAGATCTGTGGATTGCTGACTATGCTGACTATTTTTATTATTCCAAATAGAGATTTACTGTAGAAAACCGAGCAATTGTCTTCTCCTGTATTTTCATGTGGCATCATGTACTTTTAATTTTTAAATGTTGAATATTAAAATAAAAGGATCATATGAAAACAAAGGCATCTTCCTTAGGTTGCCGTTTTGCAGTGCTTCAAATAAAAAGGGAAAGTGGGCTACAGTGTTGAGTTCTAATAAAGGACTCAACTTTTCAGCATACAGGAAGGATAGGTTTCTGATAATGTAAAATTTTGGAAATTGTTTCTCAAAATGGAGAGAATTTCATTTCTAATGAAAAAACTGTATCTTGAAAATTATATATTGAAAATTATATACTAATGAAAGTGGCAAAGAGACAAGCTTATTCATTCAACAAATATTTATTGAACAGATGCTATGTTCAGACACACTTCTAAGTGCTGGGGATACAGTCATGAACAAACACGTAGAATCCTTTCATTGTAAAGACAATGAGCATACGTGAAGAGTAGTGGATATTAAATATTTAGGACACATAAACACCCATCTATCTGAGAAGATGCAGCCCAGTTCAAGTGAACTCAA
Source organism: Kogia breviceps (assembly GCF_026419965.1). Lineage (NCBI taxonomy): Eukaryota > Metazoa > Chordata > Mammalia > Artiodactyla > Physeteridae > Kogia > Kogia breviceps. The sequence goes on along the minus strand of NC_081324.1, from coordinate 5,053,797 downwards.
AAACTCATTCACACTGAAATGTAAACAGAAGTAATGATCCTGATCTGATGTAGACAACAATGATATCAACTTGCCGGTCTCCTCTGCCAAATTGTGTAGATACTCTTACTCTTGAGGTCTTGTGTGTGGCACTCCATGTTATTTTCAGAGAATGCACCCGACCAGTTGGGAAGACGCAACACAATCCATTTTAGGCAAATTATTAGCCCTTTAGCATGGGTGGGTGTGTTGGTGGCATTTGGTAGAGAGCAGCCACCAGGAATAGCTTTCTTTCTCAGAACATTTGTGCAGTTATACATCTGATTCTGCTAACAGAGTGTCTTCTGTCCTAGGCTTGAAATCTTTTCCCTTCTCATCATCTGCCTCTAGGACACTGCTAGTTTTGCTGATTTGGGAGCAATCCATGCGTTCTGAGAGGGTGTTTTACCCTCATCGTCTCTGCAAGAACATCATCTCAGTTGATATTGTCTCCAATTTATAGATGACAAAACTAAAACTGAGAGATGTTAAGTCAATGAGAAGATGCCGTATGCATCGTAAGGGTCAGAACTGGGATTAAAATTCAGGGCTTGATCACTCCAAAGAGGATGGACATTCCTCCAGACCAGCGTTTCCCAGATCCTAGGGTGCATCAGAATCACTTGAAGAGCTTGTTCAAACACAGACTTCTGGACCCCTCCCCAGGGATTCTGACTCAGTCGGTTTGGGTTGGGGCCCAAGAATTTACATTTCTAACAAGTCCCAGGTGACGCTGACACTGCCGGTCCAGGGACCTCACTTTGAGAACACTGATGGATTCCACGCTGGCCCAGAGACTCTCTTCTGCTTTTAGAAAGTTTGAAATTTGAACTTTGAAGTTTTCATTTCTGTTATTGTTTTTACCTAGGGTTACCTGGTAGGTGTGAAAGCAGAAACAAGACAAGGTCTCTGGGAACCGTTTCCATTCTCTGAGGATTTGCCCCCCTCCATCTGTCACAGGGTGGGGTTGAAGGAACAATCGTAGACAAAGTTTTCCACTGTTGAGAAGCAACAATTACCTCTTTTATAATTACAATAGAAAGGGAATTAAACAGCTCTGTCACATTGATAGTGGCTTGTAGAGTGTACTTAACTCTCATGAGTTTCAAACAATGAGCATTATTGAGTCACTCGGGGTTAGCTCTTTCTGCATAACCTGTTTTCATCTGAATTTGGAATACTTCTCTGGCAGCTTGCCAGGCCATAGACATATAGCTCTTAAAAATCTCAGAAGATACATTGCCAAATACTTTTTATTTCACGACAGTTGAACTTCAGTGAAAATGAAAAGGAGAACAAATCTCTTGGGTCTTTTCTTTCTAAAAAAATTATTTGGGGAAATATCCCATCTGCAGACACATGTCATTTCTAAGAATCCAAAAGGCTCATCAAGATGTGCCTTGCAAAGATACAGACGTCCAAAACATTTTGTAATCTAAAAACATTATAAGTTAATTTCTCATACCCTGTGTATTAAGAATTTAATCAGTAACTCCTGAGTAATTAATTTTTTTCCTAATACCCTCCGGGCCCTCCGGGTGGTTATTTGTGACCTTCTCTTGGATGGGGCCAAATTGAAGGTTATCTCATTGTCCTTCAGTGTGATGGGAAGGAGGTAAGACGAATAAAATTTCTAGATTTTGGAGGGAAAACAGATCCTTTCACTAAGTGCTTGAGCATGATCCTCTCACATTTAAATTGGTATCTTGTGTTTTTCATCTCAAATTTAAATAGTTATAAAGGACGTATTTTGCAATATTGACACACGAAATACAACTATTTTCTCTCACTTATATATACCATAGATTATAGACACCAGTATCACTCAATACTCATAATACTTTTAAAACCTACAGAACGGGCTTCCCTGGTGGTGCAGTGGTTGAGAGTCCGCCTGCCGATGCAGGGGACACGGGTTCGTGCCCCGGGCCGGGAAGATCCCACGTGCCGCGGAGCGGCTGGGCTCATGAGCCGTGGCCGCTGAGCCTGCGCGTCCGGAGCCTGTGCTCCGCAACAGGAGAGGCCGCAACACTGAGAGGCCCGTGTACCGCAAAAAGAAAACAGACATACAGGAAAAAATTTTTCTTTAACAGTTGTGAATTTTACAGTGTTGCATTTTCCTTTTTGAATTTCTATTTGCATATTACCTTCCCTCCAGTGTCCCATCCTAAAATAATATGCTTTAATTTTGAAAATATTTTACTAAACACATAAATATGTAGATATATATGTATTTGGTTGTATACTACACACACATATATAAATTTATATATATATGTATATAACTTAAAATGTTCTTGTGACACTAAATTGTTGTCAATTTTTTTCTTCTTAATTGGAGTAGCATTATAATTATTATTGGTAAACAGATAATCAAAACAACATAAATATATGATAGTTTTGTAAATTGCATAAGAAGCAAAATGTTATTGGAAATGTACCTTTTAATGAGACAGGAGGGATATATGTGTATCTTGATTAAAGAGTTTTTTGACACCTCAGAGAGGCTTTCTCCTTTGGACTATGGCCATAGTAAGACTCGGGAGACAGATTACCTGGTGCCGGTATTATTAGCTGTGTGATTGGGGGAAGTTAATTAACATCTCTGGGCTTCAACTTCCTCATCTACAATTTGGAAATAGTAATGTTACCTATCTCACAAGGCTCTTACGAATACTACGTGAGTTAATTTAAGAAAGGTACTTAGAACAATGCCTAGTATATATTATAGGTGATACATATTTTACCTATTATTTTGATTAATGTCATTTTGAAACTTCTACCTGGTTCAAGCCCCATCCTTATCCCCTTCACTGGGCTAATAACAACTCTTCATTAATATTCTGTCTTAAAGTTAATTTTCTTTAGGAAACATTCTCTTATTTGTATCTTCTGAAGCCTGTATTGTCCATTCCACAGCATTGATCACAGCTTTGTAATGGCATGATTCAAAAGTGCTTTCTTGTATAGGCGCTATGTCTTGAGAACTCTTGCATCTCCTTTACCTAAAGGTAGAAGACCCTCAATGTAAATGATTTTCCATGTATTTAAGTGATATGTAATCCACTAAAAACACTTGATATTGATTTGTTCTAGCATTTTCTTCACCGTGTTCCTTTTTGGTGTCATGACTAGAATAGTATTGTAACATAACTCAGTGTATGTTATGGCATTCTTACAAAAACTGATGGATTCAGTGGCTTTGACTATATAAACTTCTGCAAAGTGATGATGTTTCTGGAAGAAAAGAAATAGGCATTCACTAGCCTTATGCTCTGTTTTTATCCGGTATGGTTGCAAATGGAATTGTAGCCAGTGGCAGCTGCCCTGGACTGAAAGAGCTCTCACATTCCAACTGAATAGGGAATGATAAAGCCAGCCGTCATTCCATCATCATTCTGTAGCTACCCGGACATCACCATCAGCAAAGCTCTCAAAGGCACTCACTTGCTATGTGGTTAGTGCAGAGAAAGCTGAGGACTGATTCAAAGTTCTACCACCCAAAATCAGCCTTGATGAAAGCTCTTTAATGACTGATTGAAATCTACATCTCCGTGAAAACATCCATTCACTTTTCTAATAGATTAAGCTAGACCTCTTACTTATTATTATTTTTACACTGGACTAGTATTAGGTCTACAAAACTACTCATTTTTTGATTAGAAGAAATGATAGCTTACTCAGAATCCTTCAACAAGAATTTCAAGGACATAATGTCAAAGTGTTGGGATATGATCTTAGTTGGACAAATAAAAAAAGTTTTAGCATGCACTCAAGACATTGAATATACTGCCTTACGTGTATCGAGTCCTCGCTGAATATTTCTGTATATATTTAAAGATTTCCACACCTCTTCAATTTCAATTTAAAATATCACAACTTGACAAATAATGCTGTTAGCATTTTGAAAGCAAGACAATGTGGACCCTTCCTGTTATAATTGATCGTGGATCATTTTGGAAAGCTGTCCTCCACATGGATATATATTTACGTTAAAATGTAACAGTTTAATTTGTTCAGAGATTCCCCCAAGTGAAATTCAGCATGAAATAAACAAACCCATCCATAAATAAGTATAATAAATGTAAAATTGACTCCCAAAATCACCAGAATTAGACTTTTATGAGCTAATGATAGTCACTTTAATGATTGCTGATCTTACTAGGACTGAAAAATAATACTGAGTTTTTCTCTTAAACCTACGGGAAAGAGAAAATATGTTTATGTGAAATGGGTAATAAAATGTAACAAAACAATAGAAAAATTCTAATTTTATGAATAAAATGAGGCATGTAAAATAAATTTTGTGGGTTTTTTTTTTCATAAGTTGCTTTGGCTTAGAGTTCCCAGATACCCATTCAGAATTTTGAGAAGCAGTGGCTCTATATTTTACCCCGCCTCAAATTAAATTTAGTGTATTTAAGGAGTATATGGTATCTCTTTTTCTCTTTGTATGAAATCTCTCTCTCTCTCTCTCTCTCTCTCTCTCACACACACACACACACACACACACACACACACACACACAAACTTTCTATAGAGAATTTGAAATCTCTAAATAAAGGAGTGAGGTTTTAGTCTTTAGGGATATCCAAGAAAAAGAAGAAAGGCAAGATATTTTTTGGTTAGTAAGGTCCCTGAAATATACAAGATATGTTACCACTCATTCTGCGAAGATGCGTGATAAATAAATAAGCAAAGGAGGAATTTCCACCCTTCTTCCGGAAGTGTAGAAGTCCATCATTTTTGCCTCGTTCTACAACAGCTACTGAGAAATTTGGTTTATGACATTAAACAATAGTCAAAGCAGGTCCATATGGGAGGACAGCTTTCTATTTGATTGGGGCAAGTCAAGCTCTTGCTTATTTTTCACTATCATGGTGGTTTCTCTCAACATCCAGCAAAGACATTGATAGCACATCACGGGAAAATAGCATCTTATTCATATAATAAGCAGTAGGAATAGCACACAGTGAAGTGCCACAACCTCTAACTGATGTTCACTGGATTCCTGTTAAAATTGGTTTCTGAGCACAAGACCTTCGACATGAGAAATCTGGTAATAGGCTAACGGTAACGGCATTTTTATCTTGATTTTCTTCACTCATCACTATTTTCAGTGGATAGGATATTTAATACCTGAAATTGTAACTTGTGATTGTAATTACAAACTTATAGGCCTCTAGAAAACCACTGTTTATATGTGTGGTAAGCTACAGAACTACCTATCCAGATTCAGAAGCACAGAGGTGAGTTTGACCATGAAAGGGAAGTAACAAAACTCTGGTCAGGCAAATCCAGATTGTCCACACAGAGCGGGGAACTTCCCAGACTGAAACCCCTACTAGGAGCAGATCTTGGCACTAAAATGCTGTGAGATGAAGGAAGCGAGGCACCAAGAGGAAACGTCCGTAACTCTTCCATCCCATTTGTCTTTAGTAAATACTAGAAATCTGTGCCATGCATGACATTCCGTAACTTATTGATTGGGCCCTTTTAGAATGACAATAAATCATCCTTGACAGAGTTTCAGGAAACAGCTACCTTACCAAGTAATTAAATTTTTTTCTCAGACAAAAACTCTATTATTGAAAATTGTAAAGATAGAAATAATCATTTTTAGTTTTATTAAAAGTATCTTTAATTTAGTTAACTAACAAATTGGAAACAATAGTAGTAAAGATTCTACTTCCCATACAAAGCACCTCCATGTTAGTCAAATATAAAGGCATGATGTAAATTTTCTACATAGAGTAGAAAATAAAGAATGGGATGAGAAATGATATTAATATTATTGATTTCAAATTTTTTAGTTGACAATCACTGAAACTGACAAATTAACCTTTTCCTTGTAATATAATTTCAGTTTAGATTATTTGAGAGCTAATTCAGCACAATACTACAGAATTTCATTTTCAAGTTGATAAGGCACTTATTCTGAAAGCTATGATTTCAGGGGTATTATGAGTGTAGTTCAGAATGGACTAGCTTGTGCACTTCTTTCTTTTTTTTTTTTTTTTTTTTGCCAATTTAAAATACAGTTTTCTTTAAGACATTGCATTTTCCACTTACAATATAGTGCTTGTAAAGTGCAATGCTATTTTCTTTCCCTGTGCACACATTCCATGCTCAAGTATCAAGAATGCCCAGTTTACTATAGCAGCTCAACTTTAAAACTGCCGTGGAATTTGCTACAAATTTGGGTCCTTCCATGTTTTATGGAACAACGTGCATATATTTCTTAAACCTCCAGGGCCTCTTGTAGTCCTCATTTTGTCAACTTGTTTCTCCAGGATTCTATAACCTTTTCCATGTTTACATGAACTTTCATGGCTCTTTATTTTCATTTTTTCATGATCCTTTTTACTTTGTAAGGTATGATCACACTCGAGATGTTTTAAGGGCATCACTAGAATTCATTTTTATTCAAAGGACAGTAAACAATACTTCGCTGTTGACAGCATCACCAACTTATTTATTTATTGTAAACCTCTGCTCTTTTTGGTCCCCAGGTATTTCACATGTTAATTACACATTTAAAATTCAACAAACCCATGAGAGTGTAATTGTAAACTCATAAGGATGCTGTGACAGGCGTGGAGTAAATGTTCCTGTCTTTAGTCGTCACTTTTAATCAGTGACGACTAAATCATGTAAACAGCATGTTATTATCTTCCACTGTGATTTTACATGTCAGGTGCTCTTTTAAATTCTGTTTTTCTTTTAACCTTGGATATTTTGAGGCTATTTTATTAGGCGCAAACATATTTAGACTTTTTATACATTCCCAATGTATTGATTTTTTTCATATTATGAAATGTTTCTATCTCAGCAATCTTTTCTTAAGGAACACTGAGTCTGGTGGGGTTTTTTCGTATATTGTTCCCAGCTTTCCTTTGTTTCATATTTGCAACATATATCTTTTGAAATATTTTTATTTTCACCCTCTGTCTGTAGCTCTATTTTTAAAGGATATGTCTTATAAGAAGCTTATAGTAGATTTATTGTAAAATCTAATTTGATAAGGTTAGAGTTTTAATTGGATAATTTTACTCATTTATCTAATGTCATTACAGGTATATGTGCATAAATCTACCATCTTCTTTGCACTTTTTTGTCCCAACTCTTTATACTCCTTTATTTCTTTTTTCCTATTTTTCAAATAACCAAATTTTATTGTATTTCATTTTCTTCCTCTATTATATATTATTTTACTAATTTTTAGGGTTTGATATGGAAATCATAAAATCCATCATTAACATTAAAATCCAAATAGTAGACTTTTAACACTTAGTCATTGCAAGGACCTTAAAACAATTTAACTCTTGGTTTATTCTCTAACCAACTCCTATTTTTTCGTGCAATTGTTGTCAATTATTTTACTGTTCTATACATTCATATACCCAAGACTTTATCATTAATGTTTTATTCAATCAATAGCCATTTAGATGTATCCACATATTTACTTGCAGTGGGCTCTGTATTCCTTGTGGCATATCCATGTCTCCACCTGGGATCATTTTCCTTCTGTCTGAAGAATCCTCTAATTATTTCCTTTCATGCAGATCTGCTGTTCACTAATCTTCTAAATTTTCATTTATCTGAAAATGTGCTCATTTGTCTTTCTCTTTCTGAGGACATTTTTGCTATGTATAGAATTCTGGATCAGCATTATGTTTGGTTTTTTACTTTGAAGGTAATTATTTATTTTCTTAAACCTTCTATCTTTACTTGTTGAGAAGTCCATGTTTCTCTGGATGCTTTTAAGATTCTTTGTCTTAAATTTTAAGTTTTGCTGTGATATGCTTGTGTGGCGTTCTTTATATTTACCCTGTTTGGGGTTATAGAGCACTGCGAATATTTTTGTTGCTGTTTTTTTTTTTCATATTTGGGGGTGAGAGCGATTTCATACAATGCATCTTCAAATATGTTTTTATCCCATTTTTTTCCTCCCTCCTCTTTTCTCAGATTCCAATCACAGTTGTTTCAAGATCTTTTCTTTATATTCTATTTGTATCTTCCATGTGTGTCTGTATATTTCATGTTTTTATCTCTGTGCCTTTATGTGTATATTTTCTTCTAGCCTATTTCTAGCTTACTGTTCCTCTATCCATGTGTGTATAAACTAATGTTAAAACCATTTATTGTCTTGTTTCAGTTTTTATATTTTTTCCACAATTTCTCTTGATTACCTCTAGTAGTGTTTTATTTTCCCTTAATATTCTATATTACTCATGGTTATTTTAAAGTTCTCATTGGTGAATTGCAATATTGTCATGTCCCACGTGTCTATTTCTACACTTATTTTTATCTCTTGATTTTCGTCATTTCTTGTCTTTCTTATGCATTATTATTTCTGATTGAATAATGAGCTGTGTCTGAAACATTATAAAGATAATTTAAGCATCTAGATGACTTTATTTTCCCCCAGAGAGGAATTATACTTCCAGCAATGGAGTTCAGATGAGGTCAGATAATTTTGAACCAAGTAAGGACTGAGGTACTGGAATTTGCCTTTGAGTTTTTTCATAACTGGCTTACCAGGTTTGCTTTTATTCCTACATTGTGGGCATTATTGGGTCCAATATAAAATCCTGGTGTGCTTACCTAGGTACATGCTCCTTGGAGAATCCCGAATTCAATCATTTTTCACTCCCACTACAGCTCCTTGAAACCACTGAAAGCTCTACTCAGTGTCAGCTGCTCCTTAAAATGGGCAAATGCACCAATTGCAAAAGTATTGCCAAAGACCAAAGACAAGACTCCCATCCCTGGGCCTCCCTTTCCTCTAAAATGATGGGCCTTAATGTCAGTGCTGCTTTGGTTGCTCCGATGCATTTCAACAGATTCTTAAAATCACTTTTACAGCTCCTCTAGTTGTTATTGGTGTGAAGGCTGGTCTTCTAGAGGGAGATGTAAAATTTTTAAATATTTATTTTATAAAACAATCTAAAATAGGTCAATTAACCACTATTCTCAGTCTTTTCTAGTGTATATGTATAATAATCTGACTTTTGAATTAGAATGCATTAGCAAGTAATAATATAGAAACAAATCCAGTGTTGTATTAAGTCCCCATCTGACTAGCAAATTTTAGAAGTCTTGAGTAGGATTTTGATCAGTATTCCTAGGGAAGTCATTGGCTCTCAACCACTGAATACTGATTAACACAGAAGGATGCCAAAGACTTTAAACATTGTATTCAATTAGTGTTAGGAAAACAGAAATTTATAATCATTTCCAGAACAATTTATCTCAAATCATATAATGTATGTTAGTCTGGCAATCTTTTATAGACCATTATACAATGTAAATTAGATGTTATGTAAAGAAATATGAGAAAATAAAAATAACTTGCTTTCATGAAATCAAATAAATGAGAATGATTATATTCTTTATTGAAATTGTAGGCACATAAGGACAAGTTAGGAATTTAGAAAACCTGAATTTACTAAACATATTTCTTTTGGGTGATTGCTTTAATTATAAATTATTTTCCTTATTAAAAGTCATTTATATATACAAGATTGCTTGGTACATGTGATTACTTAAGTATTACTAATTACTTGAAGTGAATATGAAGAAGAGGATGCTTAAGTTATTGTCTTTTTTACAATAAATTGCTAATATTTATTCAGTGTTTCCAATGTGTTACACAATGTGTTATTTATGGGAAAGCACTTCATGGAACAATGAGGTCAAGTCCTTAATTTTACAAGTATGTAGACAGATGCTCACAAATACTAGCTGATTTTAAAGGGTGTTGATATTTCTTTTTGATAGAAGCAAGATTTAATTCCAGTTCTTAGGAATACTAAACACTTTTTCTCTCCCTTTGACTAGGTTGTACCGAATTTAAGCGTGTTGATAATCATTACTAATAAATTATTAATCAAAAGTGAAGATAGTACAATATTCATTTCACTAAATGAAGAAATTCTACTTGGTAATTTTTTTTCTTAATGGATAGGATGTGTTATTATATGGTAGTAATTGCTTTCTAAATTTATGGAAAAATTATAATTGTTCATAAAAATTTCAGGATAAATAGGTAAACATATTTTTTATTTTGAAAGAAAAATTGTGTATTTTGAGGATTTGTGAGATGGGCCAAGATAGGAAAAAAGAAAAGAATATGATACAACATTACATTTTCAGAAATAAGGTACTTCTTAGAAAATGTGTGGGGACACCATATCCGAAGAGCATAAATAACATTTTCTTCCACAAACTGATATTCGTGAATGTCATTCATTCATATATGTCATTTACACAAGTATTGCTTACTGTCTGTATTTGTTGAAACACAATTGCTAAGCAAACATTTTATTATTCACCTCCGTTTTCTGACAACAGATTTTTAAAAATAATTTGTACAAATTACCTGAAATTTATGGTTTTAGGTAAAATAAAAATTTTACACAGTAGGAAATCAAATATAATATCAACAGCTATATTAATCTTTGACTCTATACTCGTTCCTCCGACAGAATATATTTCTCTGACCTCTGACGTAGCTAAAATTTATTTCTCAGACTAAATGCACTCACTGCTACAAGCATTCAGCATCGCACTGAAGTTCTATGAACTTTACAACACTGTATCAAGACCGATAAATAACATTACTCTTTCTAATCTCATGAGAACTAAATCTTGCATAATGAACAAAGCACGAAAATAGTCACTTGAATACTTAAGGTTTTTATTTCTCTGGAAGATCAGAAAAGTAGTCTAGGATTTTGGTGTTTTCAGCTTTAAGTCGCACATAATGACTGCACTTCAAGTGACACTGTCAGGGTCACTGTTAGCATGAAGTGGTTATGAGACACTTGAATAACAGTAACAGCTTCCACTCACTAGCCAATGGCATGCGGATGTTCTGTGCTAGCGTGTCTCTGTTGTTGTTTACAAAACACCTAAAATCACCATTTGTAGAAAGAAATAATGAAATTTAGAGAAGCTAAAGCACTTGCTTAAAATCACACAGCTCCGTGACAGGCTTAGAACGCCAACCCAAGTGGTCTGAACCCGAAGGCTGAGTTACAATGTTATGATGCATCCACACTCATTCCTAAATGGCTTTCAGTTTAATTACTGATCATTTTACATGATAATATTCACCCTTACTGATGTCTTTTAATTCTCACAAAAACCTGAGAGAGGGATGGTCTTACTCTTATTTTACAGGTACACATGAGAGCTAGAGGTCCAAGTGTCTCCTATGCAGTGAAGCCAAATTCAGATCTACCATCCTCACGTCTGCCCCCATGGCTGTGTCCCTCACTCCTGCACAGATAACTCATTTCCCAGTCCCTGTCATTTCCTGTCCAAGCTACTTTACCATGCACACATTTTTGGAACAATTAACAGAGGAATCTGATAAAGCAAGGTTTATGATCACCCTTTTTATCAATGCTCCTCAGGCTTGGCTATATGTCCCCAGAACCTGGAGAAATTTTATAGATGCTTATACCTAGGCCTCAGAATTCCATCAGAATTCTGAATCAGCCTGGCAGTGGAGGTGAGCATCAGTATTAACTAATATTTCAAGGGCATCTAGTGGTCAGAACTCCTGGTCTACCAGCTTCAGCCACTAAGGCTGGCTGAGGTGTGGGTAAGTCCTGAGAAACCAAACTGCACCTGGTCTGGGGTCTCAGTGAGATTCTCAAAGTCCTAGAGCTGAACCCAGCACATTTGTTCTGCTTGGGTAAGGGCTGTACCAAGATAGAGTAGAATAGTCCTTGCTAAATTCAAGAAACAGCCCAGAGTTGCTGATTTGGTTGAACACTAATAAGTCAACCTGGAAATGCAGAAAGCAAGGTACCCGAGAAACAAATTGAGGATACAAGAAATTTGCAGGGAGACTTGCCTGGTGGCACAGTGGTTAAGAATCCACCTGCCAATGCAGGGGACACAGGTTCGATTCCTGGTCTGGGAAGATCCCACATGCCACAGAGCAACTAAGCCCATGTGTCACAACTACTGAGCCTGTGCTCTAGAGCCTGTGAGCCACAACTACTGAGCCCGTGTGCCACAGCTACTGAAACCTGCGTGCCTAGAGCCCATGCTCCGCAACAAGAGAAGCCACTGCAATGAGAAGCCCACTCGCTGCATGGAAAAGTAGTCCCCGCTCGCCGCAACTACAGAAAGCCCGCGCACAGCAACGAAGACCCAACGCAGTCAAAAATAAATAAATAAATAAATTAATTAATTAAAAAGAAAAAAGAAATTTGCAGTGGTCTTGAAGATTGAGGCTAATAACTAAAACTATAACATTTCCTTCTACCAACCATGCCTTGTCCATCTACATTACTCTTATAAGAGACTGTTGGACTCTGCGAGGCTGGGCTCCTGTTCTCAAAATGGGCTGCTCTACATGAGTTCCCTTCTATCTAATTTGTTACAGTCAACAGGTCTTATGGAACTTGTGATAAGAAAAGCTACTAGTAGAATAATAATCGAAAGTACTGAGTATTATTAATTTAACTCTGGATGATAAAAAATGAATATATCAAAGTTGTTCATTTAAGGAACTTACCAGCTGAGATGCAAATAAACAGTAGATAACATACAATTAATAACAACTAAACATGTATAAAGACATTATAATGTGGAGTAGGTTTGGAGCAATCATATTAGGACTTGGTACCTTTATCCTGAAAATGTGGTTATAGAGACAATTATAAGTAATGCCTGTTTTGTTAATTATTTTACCATATGATATTTCCTCTCTCAATCATCCAATAGTCAAAGTTCAAATTTGTAGGTTATAGATAAATAAGGCCTAAAAATGTGCCATAGCGTTTGTCAAAGTAGTAGTTCTTTTGATTTAAAGGAATGTTTAGTACAGTTAATAAGTTGATCATGGAGCATGTAATAATGTAAGAGGTGGAAAGGGCAAAATAAAAGCCTAGAAATTGCATGCATACTTGAGGATATTTTGAAAATGAATCATAAATCAGCCCATGTGCTTTTGTTATTTAAAAATATATTTTTTCAGTAAAGCAATTGCTTGTAGAATGATAAAACAACAAATTGATATATGAAATAAGACATTTATGTTTAGTTTAGAAACAGATTCTAAGCTGGGCCCTAACCATGATTTTTAGTCAGTGTTTTGTACACATCCTAGTTTTTGAGAAATCAAATTAATTATGTTTCATTTTTCTGGAGAAATTTGATTTTCTGTTCACAGAGTTTCCATCTATTTCCAACTAAGCAAGTGCATAAGGACTTGCATGAACGTACCACGTGTGAAAACAGGCTCATACGGAAAAGTATCTGCAGACAAATGCATAATTTTCGTAATTTTTGTTACTGTGTCAGGGGTCTCCAAGACCCCCTCCACCTTTGATGATTCCTTGGACTCAGCATATAGTCATACTCACAGTTATGATTTACTACAGTGCAAGGACACAAAGCAAAATCAGCCAAGGAGAAAAGGGCACATAGGCAAAATCAGGGGAATCCAGGTGCAAGGCAACAAGAGTTTTCGCCTGGTGGAGAGACTACACAGGATGCCCTCCATCCCTCAGCGACAAGATGGGATGACACATGTAAAAGTCTACAAGGAAACTCATTAGAGACTCAGTACCCACGTTTTTTATTGGAGGCTAGTTGCATAAGCACCTTCTGTCTAGCATGTACCAAGCTCCCAGTCTCTCAGAGGAAAGCAGCTTCAGCCTAAACTATATTATTTGCACAAAACGTTTAGACACAGTGAGTTATCCTTATCAAGGAAGGGTGGGAACTGTACTGCAGTTCAAGTTCCCAGACCTCATCCAAGGGCCAACCTTATAAGCAGGACTTTCTAAGGATCCAGTCTCAGGCCGGCTGTGTTAACTTTTTCTGCACAGTCCCTTTGATTTTGTGGTCTTGTTTGACTTGTGATTTAAGGTCAATTCACACGGGATACTCATATTTAGCAATTACAGATACATCAATTAATATAATGGTGAAGAAACAATAGTAATTTCCTTATGGCATTTTAAAGATTTTCTTAATCTACCTTAGAGAACAGGTTTTGGACTTTTTGGTGATTAGCAAAATGACATAAAACTTTCCTTCACACAGAACTAATCACTGAGTTTTTCTCAAAAGCAAGTCTTTTACTCCAAAGTAATTCAGCTGCATTAGTAATATTCTTCAGTTTTGAGAAATAAGTCCTTCTCTGTATATATTTTCAAGAACTATTTAAAGGGTCCAAGTCAAATGTGATAGTTCTTCTATTCAAGGACTTTGTAAAGAAAAAAAAGTAGTGACAGATATTACAGATAATGGCTAAATTTATATCAATAAAAATATTTTGAACACTCTTCGATCAAATCAACCACAATTTCTGCATAGATGAATTTTTGAAGTACTGATTTATTTGTTATTTACTTATGTGACATATCACTCTGGAGTATTAGAAGTTCAGACTCTCAAATTATCCATATGATATCAGCTACTTGATCTTCCTGTAAATGTCTCCTCAGATGAGGTGTTTTTTTATTACCTTGACCTTTAAATTCAGAATAACTTTGATTATAATTATTGTCTTCATGCAGTTGAAGTTGAGGTGATACTTAAAAGCTCAATATTAATTTCTCCAGCAATATTAAATTTTAGCAAACCATTCTTTTGACCCTAAATAGGGCTAAACGTTCTTAAGGAAGCAGGAGCGACAAGTCTTAAGCTGGTTAGGATGTGTATTTGTTTCAGAATCATTTACGCCAGCTGCTGTAACACTTAAATCACAAAAATCTCATCGGTTAAACACAACAGTGCTTATTTCTCACCCTCACAACACGCCAAGTGAGTCCGGCAATTGTCACAGATATTTGGGTTATTTTCATCTTAAGTTTCATCATTATCTTGCCCTGAGACCTCTTACAAGCACTGCCTAGTGAGAAAAGAGAAACGGTGCAAGCACACTGGATTTTTAATCCCTCAGCTCCAAAATGACAGCCTCACCACGCACAATCCATTCCTCAAATTGCCCATGTGGCTGAAGCCCAACTTCAAGGACGGATGGGGAAATGTATGGGAGCAAATGAAATATTTGGTCAGCATGGTCCTTCCTACACTTGCTCTTAATGTCCCTTTTCTTCTTTCCAAATGTGGAGCAAGAATTCCCTTTTCTTCTTTTTCAGGTCACTTACACTTTGTGATTTTGTATTCAGTAGACATCCAGGAAGAAACACAGACAAGGAAAAAGACAATTACCCAGTCTACTGGGGTGACTGTCACGATACAAGTTCCAACAGTGAGCATAGAAATAGAGGGAATGGTGCGGCTGACAAATAGAGAAGTTTGCCCAGGAAAAATGTCATTTAGACGAAAGTCCCATACCTCTTCTGACATTGATACTCTGATGTGAGAGATAGTTTGCCCACAGCTCAACCCAGCCATGCTTCTGTTGATGTTCTTTGCACCAACCCTACTGTTACTTATGAAGAAATACGGAAACAGTAAAGACTGAGGGGCTGATAGACAAAGTGCTTTCATTTTAGCCTCCAGAATGACCTTAAAACTCTTCAGAGAATCAGCTGTTTGCTACGTTCCAGGAGAACCCCCTATAATTAAATATAACAGTATATGACATAACTTTGCAGGTTCCTTCCTCTCTACTCTCCTAAGTGAAATCTATTTTCTAGCCAAACAGCTGTGCCCGACAGCTATGCTCTCTTTTACATCCATATGTTCCTCAAACTACTGCTCTGTCCTGGAGTTTGCTTTCTCTTCCTCTTCTACCCAAATTTTCGTTTTCTTTAAGATGCAATTCAGGTCCTACATTGTCACATATGCTTTCCTTGCTGTGAAATTTTTCTCAGCTCTCATGACTTCTAAGTATCACTTTTCGAATTTTCTTTCCAGCCTAAACTCTGTTTTCTCCATATTGGATTAAGACAGAGTATGAGAACACCATATGTAACAGCCCCTCAATAGGTATTGAATAAATAGTTGTTTTTAAAATTCAGCTATATATTTCAAACAGTGTCTAATTTAGATCAAAAGTTAGATTTGGGCTTGGTAATTGTATTATACTTTTATCTCTCTCTGTATAGAAAACCTTAAAATGAATAACCAGTTTTATAATTTAGCATTTTAGTATTAATATTTTGATACAATGCTATACATGCTATTTTACTGCCATATTAATTATTCTTTGAAGAGTTCTGTGTATTTATTAATAAGTTATTAGTTTTTGCAAAGTTCAGCATCATTCACCATACACAAAGTTATAAATCTGAGAGAGAAATATAAAATCAATATTTTTAGTGGTGTAAAAGATTATGAAGTTGTACAAGAAATTATAATTTGCAAAATTCAGGAACAATGTAATTGAAATGTAAAGAAAGCTGACATTTCAGTTTATAGGTGGAGTTTCAGCACTGGTGAATTATTAACTCAAGAACAAATAACGCATCAATCGCTATACTTTGAAATGATTTTAAACTCCCTTTTATTCACACTTTTTAAGATCAAGCCTGATGTTTAACTTGTATAATTCAGAATGGGAATGAGGACAGGAAATAGGGAAGAAAACCTCATGTTTTTATTCTTAACTTGATTCTGAACAACATTTGCAATCTATGATGCATTTATAATAAATTTCTTACATTTACAGCACTATTTTGTTGGGGCTCAGGAAGGGCCACCCGAAAATGTGCCACAATGACATATTGATTATTTTTAAAGTTACTCAAAAAATGGCCAATGCAAGAGGGACACTCTGACCCTCCATACTGTCCCCCTGAAAGCAAGAAATAAATCTCTCATGTGAAAGGTGCCCTCCATGCAGCTGGGGGTAGAAGGATACCCAGATCATCAGAAATAAGGAATTCAGGCTAAGAAGCCTGTAGTATAAACAAATCTTGTTACTTCTTTTACTACCTCAAGCCCAAACTCTGTTTAGATTCTTCACAAACTGAGCACCCCAAACCTGTTTCTTTGTCTTGTCACGTCCTCACAAATGCATTGTTTCTTTATCTAAATTATAAAAGCTGCCTGCTTTGACCACTTCTTAGGTCCCATTTCTATGAGACTCCTGTGCGCACAATTAAAATTTGTTCTTTTTTCTCCTCTTCATCTGTCATGTGTCAATTTCATTATTAGTGCAGCCACAAAAACTCAAGAGGTGTAGAGGGGGAAATTCCCCTCTCCTCAATAGTATTATCCTTAGAAAGTTTTCAACTTTATTATTTTAGTTAAACTGATTGTATAAAAATAGCTTCTCCATCTCTATGTTAGAGAAGAATGTATTTAGATCTG
This sequence comes from Kogia breviceps, assembly GCF_026419965.1. Taxonomy (NCBI): domain Eukaryota; kingdom Metazoa; phylum Chordata; class Mammalia; order Artiodactyla; family Physeteridae; genus Kogia; species Kogia breviceps. Next base: position 5,036,523 of record NC_081324.1, on the reverse strand, counting down.
TTCTTCTCATAACCTATTTCAGGAGCACACACCAGGGCATATCCAGAGTCAGTGAGTGGAGACTTTTAGGCTTCCATTCAGTTTATGTGGGGCTGAGACTTGATGAGCGGCCTTGGTATCTTCTCAAGTATAGGTAAGTCTCTTCCCTGCTTCCTACTCCCTTTCCCATTCCGAGTTATAACACAAGTTAAATATCTTGCTTGGGCTTGAAAAGTGTGAATAAAAGGGAGTTAAAGTGACTATCAAATCATTTAACCGTATGAAGATTGATGGGTTATTTGTCCTTGAGTTAATAATTCACCTTTGCCTAAATCCCGTCTATAGACAAAAGTGCCAGCTCTCTCTGCATTTCATCTAATTCAGATGGATAGATGCATACGATGATGTCTCTAAGGCTTCCTCTTTTTCTTCTGTAGCGGCGAGGAACAGAATGATGAGGTGAAAGTTTATATGGAAATTGACATGTGGGTATGAATTATGCAGAGATTTAATCTATTGGAAATCTCAGTCAAGACCAGATAACATCAGCTCCAGATGCATGAAGAGACTTATGTGAGCTGAGGAGATGGGTCACTTGATCCATATGTCAGTTATGCCTATTGAGCAATTTCCAGTGAGCTATGGTCATTTTGGCCTGTTCTGCTATTGCATATTTTATACTTGGCCAGAGCTGACTTTGGTCCCCAAATAGAAGCTTCTTGGAATAGCAATTCCTCCACATAAGGTGCCTTCTATGCTAAATTTTTATTTCTCCTCTTTCTTACCTTTTTTCAAAAGCAAAAGTAAAGACAAAAGGCTAAGGATATAGGATTCCAATAGTGCTAGTTGAATTAGACTGTCAGGACTAGGGCTGTCCTGTACCACTAACTGGTGCTGGTGTTGACTAAACAAGCTGATGGGGCTGTTTTCTAGGATGTAAGTCTTCAAGGATGGAGAGATTCCACCCAACATGAAGTCCACTTGCTTCCAGGACAGATCGGTCAACTCATGAGTCTACCATAAAAGGAAAATATGATGGGCGGTGTATTTTGAAAAATTAAATGCAATTAAAAGAACCTTCAAATACTTGATGTCAATGAAATGTCCTTAGAACACTTTTCAGTTAAAGTATAAAATGTTATATTTATTGAATCTCTAGTCAATCTGTCAGGCGCCGGGCGTGGTTCCCCCCTTCAATCAGCAAAGTTTGGTAAAGTCTTTGAAGGTTTGTGTGTGGCCTCTGGGGAAGGTGACTTCAGCTGAGTCCCCTTTTGTGTCTCCCAGGGTCTGCTTTGTGACCTTGGGCAAAAGTTACTTAAAATTTTAATAATCCTCACCTGTAATAAAAACACCTACCTCTGGAGTTGTCTGGAGTAGATTGTTATGGTAGTAATATGCCCTGAGCAGTGCCTGACTTGAGATAGAACGCTTCTGCTTGTACGATTGTTTCAGATGAGGCCTGAAATTACTCACAACATGCGTGGCCGTGCAATTCTTCTACTGTTGCCCCAGCTGTCCACTTGGATGTTCTTTATTCAAAACTGCATTTAAAATAGGTTGTCAACTTATAAGACATTCTGATTTTACAGACTAGTTGCTTTTGTAATTAGTTTCTGTGGTCACCTGAAAATAATATTAAATACTTAAAAATAAACTTGGATGACAAATAGAATTATTTAACTAACACAAGGGGAAAAATCTAATTCTAATATATTCATACAATGCTGATCAGATTTAGCTTTTATGATACGTAGCTAAATTGTTTGTATATCGATTCAGCCACTATCACCAAGTGGCCCAAATAATAGTGCCATAAAAAAAGAGGAGTTGTATCTACTCAGAAGAAATGAAAAACAACTGTCCACACAAAGACTTGTAGTAAAACGATGATAGCAGTTTTGTTCATAATAGCCCCAAACTGGAAACAACACAGATGTCCATCAACACTTGAATAGACAAACGATCCATACAATTGAGTAATACTCAGCCATAAAAAGGAACCAACTAATGATACGTGAAGCAAGATGGATGAAACTCGAAATCATTGTGCTGCGTGAAAGAAACCAGTCACCAAGTGGTGTAACTATAATGTATATGTACGTGCACCATGCATTCCAGATGATTCTATTTATATGAAATACAAACTAATCCATAATAACAGTGAAGCAGCGGCTGCCTGTGTCTGGAGGGTAGACTACAAAGGAGCATGGGGTATCTTTGGGGGCTGATGAAACCATTCAGCATCTTGCTCGCAGCGCTGGTCTGCTGGGTGAAACAACTGTCAGAACTCATTGAACTGAATACGATAAATGGCTGTTCTCTTTGCCTGGCGCGCATTCCTTCTGTCTTGGGTGCAGGCGGAAGGGTTGGCCATTGCAGGTAGCATTTAGTATAGGGTCCTGTGCATTTCCACACCTCTCTTCCTGGTGAGACTCTGAGGAAGAATGGGAGCTGCTGTCCTTTGAACACTAATGTTTAATCCAGATCCTTATAACACACTGTTTGGATAATGCTTATCAAAGCAAACTAGATACTCACGGGTAAACAAGGCAAAGCTCCTGACCTGGAGGAACTCAGAGACTGATGGAGAGACAGCTAACATGGGGAGGAGTGGGGAGGCCATCAGGTGCTGATAAAGTGTTTGGCGCAGGTGGTAAGTGAGAGCAGAAGGCAATGATTCTTCAAGGTCAAGCTCAGTTTCCACTTCATTCTCGAAAGCTTCCCTGAGTCTCACCGGGAATTTCTTTCTCTCTTTCAATTTTTATTGTACTTATAGATTGTAGCATATATTTGGTTCTGATGAGATGTTGTGAATAATGTACTTTTCCTGTGTGCTTGGCTTATCTTCTACAGAAATTCCAGTTCAGCATGAGCTTAGAGCTTCTTTATAGTTCCTTTATCTCCAGAAGCTCATTATGCATGTAGGTGGAGGCCAGTAGCCATTTCTTACTGATCTCCGTGTGTTCTTGAGGACAGTTGTAATCCCTCCTTTCACTAAATAGGCTCCTATACATTTGAAAGGCTAGTCTGCCGAAAACCATTATAAATAGCATGATATATAAAAAGACCGTATATGTATAACTGCATCACTTTGCTGTACACCTGAAACTAACACAACGTTGTAAATCAACTATACTTCAATAAAAATTTTTAAACAAAAACAAAAACAAACTAAAAAGATATATGTGGCTTAAGGTCAGAGTAATTACACTGTGATTAACCCTCCTGTCTAGAGTCAAGACAACTGTGAAAATCTCTGAACGGAGCCTGGCATTTGAATAAGCTTTTGTGGTATAATTACGCTTAAGTAAATATTTTATGTAAGTTTGCAGCAGAGGAACTATATTTACTCATGGGTTTATGATAAAAATACCAACACTCCTGCACTAATTTCAAAATGCAAATTAAAATTAACTATTATTTTATAAATAAAAATTTAACATGAATCATATATCAACAACATTCTGAATTCCTTTTGGTAAATTATGGCATTTGGGAAACAAAATACTTAACAGCAGCTCCTGATACTAGTTAATTTCAGTAATGGTGGTAACTTATAACTAGTTGTACCTCTGGGAAGAATTTCTAAAAGAATCAAAAAGGGCATCTGGGCTTTTGGAAATGCAGCCTCAATGAGCATGATGGTTCTTAAACTACTATCTCCCAGCTTCAAATTCATCCTGGCATATTTTGCTTTGTTAGGCAAGAGCTCGCTTCTACAAACCACATTACTCCTTTGACAGATACACGGACCCCTTCTCTGAGCTCCTGAGTGAGGGTCCTGATGAGATGAGGCTCTCCTCAGACACCTGCATCCCAACTCAAAGGCCCACATTTCAAATGTCTAAATTCGAATACTCTCACTCCCTGCCCTTTATTCGTTCAACCTTTCAAGAAGTAGCTGCTTCTGGCACTGCCCAGTGGTTTCTGAGTTGCTTTTTTGTCTTCTCAGATTTCAAAAACTAGCTAATGATTATATGTATGTTAAACTCTTCCCAAATTCTGTTAACACAACTGGTGTGGCTTCAGTGTCCTAACTGGACCCTAACTGATACATCTAAACAAACATCTTATAGATGGACTTCGTGTATGGTACTTGGGCTATACTGAATAGCTTTGGTGGTTACCAAGAATGTGGTTCCACGACAAGGAAGTCAACACTAGGGTCACTCAGATGTGGGTTCAAATCCTTTTCTTCCTGCCAACAGACCTTGGGAAAATTATATGACTTCGTGTTCCTTTCACGCGTAACTATAACAAGTGTGTTTGATGATAACCAGAGAGCAGATTAGTGCAATAAGCACATGTACCTGAAAGCTCTGTGCACACAACACTTGGCAAATAGTCGGCTGTCCAGTCATCCCTTCTGCAACTGGAAATTCCTACCTCCTGAAGTAGTAATCTATGTATTGTCCTGTGTTACTTCTACAAGCAGTTCTAATCCCTCCGTGCTAATAAGTTACAGATGTATGCTTGAACTCAGGTAGAAGCCCAAGCACATCTCACAAGACCGTTCACTTCTGTGTTGCATAGCCTTTAGGAATGCTGCCCTAATCTTATTGTATTGTGAACATTTAAATTATTTCTTGTACCCACTGTGAGGTCCTTGCCGGCAGAGCCATGTGTCATTGGTGTATCTGCCATTTGTAATCAGACTTTATCACATTGGTTAACACCCACCCTAAATTAGCTGATGCCTCCAGGCCTTAAATTAAAAGCAGACACGTGACTGTGAGGTGCCAGTTTAATCTGATGCCACACTTCCTGTTTGAAATGAGAGTTTGGTTAATTTGAGCTCCTGGCTTGTTGTTCAGACTCTTTTGCGCCTTGGGCCTCTGTCCTGTCTTTACCAGGTTGGTACAAGCCCTTTAGAGTCTCTTGGGCCAAGGACATTCCTCCAACTTGTCCAGCAAGAATGTGGATTTCATGGCGTTCATCCTTTAACAGTCACTATACGCACCCGACACTTGAGGAGTGACATGTTATGCTTTACCTCCAGCTTGTGGAGTGTCTACAGACATAATTTGGAATTCTCCTTAAATTCAGAGGTTTCCCAAGCATGAGAGATTCTCAGACTCTTCTTCACCTATAGTCAATTTCCAGAGTGCTAAGTTGTTGCTATCAGTTAGCCTATAAGTAGGCAAAACTGTATGGAATTTGTTTTTTCATATCAACGCCCAAGAGATCAGCCACTGCAGAGGACACACAGAACAGCCAGGGAGATTGGATAACTCGCCTTCCACCTTGGAGGGGGAAGTGCTTGTCCTTATGACCATGGCGCACGTGCCGGGGCTGCCTTCTTCACCTGCAGTGCCCCTGCCACCAGCACTGTGCCAGAGCTCAGAGACTGATTATTTTCCCGGGATCTCACCCAGCGTCACCTCAGACAAAGGAACGTGCTTTAAGAGGAAGATGGGTCTTCATGAGCAAGGTCTTAGTAGATTCAATATACACTTCAATCTGCCAGCCAGTAGGAGGTGGTAGAAGCACCTTTGGGTAACTTGTGCATCCTGTCCTCTCCACTTTACGCTCTGCTTGAACAAGTCCTGGTTCCAAGGGGAGATGCTGGTACCAGGGACATAGCAAGTGATCACAAAGTTCAAAGTCATGGCTGGCATCGGGTCATGTTGTGTTCCTCATTCCAGCAGGCCAATAGGCAGTGAAAAGAGTTAACATGCCGCTGGGGTAATTGACTCAGGTCACCAGGAGAAGAGAGGTTTGCTCCTTCATGGTGGGCACAGAGAGAAGAATACCTGGGGCTCAGCAGATTCATTGGGGTGCCTATTGGGGCTTTCATGTTCAAAAATACTTGTTTATGTGTAATTTCTGTAACTGTGGCCACAGACACAACAAACAGGTACATACACCTTGAGGTATGGAGACCTTGGTCATTTGGCGGGGCGACCAATGCAAACCAACAAAAGTTAAGGGTGATGTAGAACGGGTGGAGGAGGAAGGGGAAGGTAGACCTAGAATAACTGAAGCACTGGGACGTACAGCTTGATCCACTAACCTTCTCTTGGGAGGCCCTTCTTTTCGTGCGCCCAGCAAAGACCATTTGGAAGAATCAGTGACATGACTGAGCAAATATAACCTGAGCAAAAGTGGGTCTGCATGGTGCGAGAGGTGGGCGGATGCAGACGTTTTCTGTCCTCTGTCTCGATTGTTCTTCACCTTTAATCAATTTCTAGAGGGCTGAATTGTTGCTGTCAGTTAGCCTGTAAGTAGGCAAGAGTGTGTGGAATGTTTTTTTCATATCAATGCCCAGGAGAGAGCAGTCGCTGCGGAGGACCCACTGAGCAACCAGGGAGATTGGATAACTCGTTGAGTAGAAGTCAGCCAACTTCCAAACTCACCCACCTCTCCACTTCCACAAATGGTCACCCTCAGAGCTCCATGGCGCCAGGGATGGAGCCCGGGTACGAGCCCAGCAAAACGGTCCCCCTCAGCCAATACGCAGAAGTTTCAGTTGACACTGAACCACGCACAGCGAGGTCTCCCTGTACGGGCTAAATATTTTTAAAATAACCTATCTATTTAAGGTACACCTTTGATAAATTTCCATGGGAGTTTCTAATTAAATGATTTTTTTAATGAGCCGAAAAGTTAAAACTGGCAAATATCATGCCTTTTATGTATTTGTCTGACGTTGCATTGTCCATATATCCATGTTGTATGCTTCCTCTTAGACTGTAAGATTCTGGATAGCCTAGATTAATGTGGTTTTTAAAAGAAATAATCTTTAAGTGAAAACTTGACAAATTATCTTCTACGGTGACTTTTCTAAAATCAAAATACAGCCACTTCTGGCATATGATTCATAGTCTGCTTTGTAAGACCGAACCTTCATGCTGGCTCATCCTAGAGTAAACATTAGAAAATCAAATACCTTTCTGTGTCTGTAAACATCAGTCAAACAACCAAAGCAACTTATGTATCATCAAATATGTCTTTGGCTAACAGTGCATGTGTATCACTGGAGAGATAAGGCAAAGTTGAACAAGCTAAAAGTGAAGAGCAGCAGAAAAAGGAGTGCTGTGAGGGACAAAGCAACACAGGGAAGGCATACAGTAGGCTGCGAAGTGAGTTAAACATTTCTCTTATTAAGGAGTGGGACCCGCCTAAAGGTAGGTAAGAGATACAGCAGAGAATATTGAGGGAAACACTAGGTGTGAAGAGGCAATATGAGAGCCATTTGCAGGTCACAGTTCACTAATAAGATAGCCACTCATTCAACTAATGTGCATTGAACATCTTCTGTGAAGGAAATAGTGGATGGATTGGGCAAATTATTACAGGTGAGTTCAGCCTGTTTGGTGCCTGTTTGCAGAGGTCCTAAGAGTCTGAATTCCCTCTTGTATATCTTAAAATGTGGTTACAAATAGCAGTTAATTGTCAAAACAACCCCCCATTGTTTACTGCTGCTATTATTTCCATTTCTAAAAAATTGCTTTGAGTTATGCTTTGAAGCCATGAAAGTTGAGCCTTATATTTGGTTCAACTCTCGTGATGAATTTGATAAGAAAATTCAGTTAAACATTATAGATTTCAAATACTCATTTTCCACAGTTGTAAATGTATGTTTTATTAAAAAATGAGTTCATTCTAATTATTTTACCATAAAATGTGTAATTAATTATTTTATTGATATGACAAATTTCTATCATGTACCTAGTGCATACATCATAAATCATTGCTTTATCTAGACAGTCTACGAAAAAAATAAAACTTTAAAATATTATTTATTGGCATATAACTTTGAACATCTAAAGGTTTACCCTGGAAAATCTATAGACTTTTAAAATGGGGAAAAATAATCACCTAGCTTAATATAACATATATTTAATATATATACTTTTTCTACTTATTTATCTGTTTTAAAAGAGATTTAAATAAAATTTTGTGCTTATCCATTCAGAAAAAATTCCAACCAAGAAAAAAAAATGTGATCTTAATGAACTTTAATATCCTATTTAAAATATACTTGCTAATCATTAATGAGAATAATGAATATACATAGAATGGTATGCTTTGTTAATAATAAATTATTTTGCAAATAATATCTTAGAACCAAAAATAATTTATGGAAGTATATGATTTTAGCATTGCAAGAGACCTTTGGGTTTGTCTTTTGTTTTTGTTTCTGTTTTTGTTTTTATCCAGCTATATCTATGTTAAGTGTTTGGGCATTATTTTAAAGATTATAAAACTTTGGATTTTTTTAATGTTACCATTTCAGCAGTATTGTATATTTTCTGGAAACATACACTTCTAAATTTTGTTTTAAAAAAACAGGATACGGGGCTTCCCTGGTGGCGCAGTGGTTGAGAATCCGCCTGCCGATGCAGGAGACACGGGTTCGTGCCCCGGTCCGGGAAGATCCCACATGCCGCGGAGCAACTAAGCTCGTGAGCCATGGCCGCTGCGCCTGCGCATCCGGAGCCTGTGCTCCGCAATGGGAGAGGCCACAACAGTGAGAGGCCCGAATACCGCAAAAAAAAAAAAAAAAAAAAAAACAGGATACGAGTGTAGAGGTAACATATGCCGTATATGGTGTGCTACTTGAACGCAGGCACAGAGTAAACCACAGGCTGTTCTCTCTGAGTGGGGCGCAGAGGAGGAGAAGCCTCTGCAGGAAGTTCAGGCTGCACCACGAGCTGCTCTGCCCTTCAGCAGTGCCAAGGTCTCTCCAGGTGTCTTTGGCCAATAGGGCCGTTGTGCAGAGCCTCTGGCAATTGCCAGTACCAGAATCACTGCACACACCTCTCAGATTCTGGAGCATCTGCGCCCTCTTCCGTAGATAACTTTTCCTTTTTGAGAAACTGCTTTTGGCCTCGTAGAAACTGAATACTTAACCGTGGGCTATCAGGTGACCACGTGAGCTGAGCCTCCGTAATAAACGAGCTGTTGTCGGAACCACATACTCATACGGTTGGGTGTGTACAGAAACACTCTACCGTCAACTAGAAAAGTTTGTAAGACACTGAGCTCAGACAGGTTGGAAGGTACAAGAAAGTTGTAAGAACAGGTGACCCAGAGTCCTTAAACCAACCACTGTTGCATCACCTCCTCTCTCTCAATCCAAGCGTGCAGCCCCCTGTGGTGTCTTTATCACCAACTTAAAACTTGAGCCTGCTTTACAGATGGGTCTCCCTGATATACTGGCACCACTTGAATATAGAAGGTTACAACACTGCTGAACCATTCAGGGGGACCCTGGAGGAGAGTGATGAAGGAAAATCTTCCCAGTGGGAAGAATTTGAGCAGCATGTTTGATTGCCCACTACAACTGAAGTGGGAGGTGGACAGAAGCACTGATTTTATTAGTTCAGAAGCCATTACTAATGATTTGATTTGCAAGGAATAAGATTAGACTATTGGTGACAGGGAAGTTGGGGGGAAGAAATATGTGGCTGGAACTTTCAGAATGGGAACGGAGCGTGAAAATATTTCTGTCACCTGTGAGCTCTCACCAAAGAGGCATCAAGTGGAGAAGAGACTCTTAAAAATCAGGAGGACAAAATAATGCCCTCTGGAGGTGTAAGTCAGCCTCTTTCCGCAGTCATCCAGCGCTGGCTCAGTGTGTCCGTGGATACTGTGGCCACGGTGGCGCGGCTGGAGGCCGTTCATGGACTTTCCCCCCACCAAGACTGATCTGGCTACTGCTGGCTGCCTTACCTGCCCCCGCTATGAAACCATTCCCCAGGGAGACTAGCCTGACACCTGGTGACAGGTAGAAGACACTGGTCATCTTCCACCGTGGGGAGGGCCACAACGTTCATCACCGGAATACACACCTATTCTGGATATAGATTTCCCCACCACGCCGTGCGTGATGTTTTTCCTGGAACCACGATCTGTGGACTCACAAAAGCTGGGTCCACCGCCACGGCATTCCACACAACACCGTGTTGACTCACGTAACTGATTTCACGCTGAAAGAAATGCATCTTTAGAGCTGTACTGTTTCAGTTTGAATCTCAGTGAAGACCTGAATAAAATATAAGGTAGTAAAAACCTGTGAAGGTCCAAGAGAAAAACCTTCCAGACAGAGAGATGAGCAAGTTCAAAGAATGAGATTGACGTGTTCAAGCACAAACTAAAATGGGAGCCACTGGGTCTGGAGTGAACTGAGTACCAGTGGTTTAGAAATGAGTTTAGAATGGAAGATAGGAGCTAAATCATGTAGCGATTTTTAGATCATCATAAGGTGTGTGGATTTTAATATTCCAAGCAATTACGTGTTTTTGTTTTGTTCTGTTTTGTTTAGGTTAACCCTACAGCTCTTTCTGTGCCCGCATCCTTTCATGGGATAAAAACTTCCAATTACTTCCCCCAAAAAACAATATAATGGCTGATTACCCTCCTGGGAGATCATATTCTAATTGTCAGCATGTAATTCTACACCTACAGTTCTTCTCCTCTGTAGTTATGAGAAGATACTCTGCCCTTGCGTTCCCTAAAGAAAGCAAAATTTAAAATAGCATAAGGCTCACTAAGTTGGAGGCATACGCTCATAAGAGAAAAGAGAGTAAACATTTCTTAAGTCTCTAGTCCTAAGCTTCCAGATAGAAGAGGTATACGGGGTTTTCTAATATTTCACGCGTGTTTACGTTTCTTTTGAGACAATACAGTGGGTGGTCAATTATTTAAAGGAATATAGCTACATTATGCATGGATTCCACGGCTCAGTCAAACATCAGATAAGTGTTGGAACGTGTGCAGCAGTACTCAAAAGCTTGCAAATATCTGCATTCTGAGTGACACTGCAAGCAGCAACTCCAATTGGGCACATAAACTCCCATATCTTTCCAAGCAGGTTTGTTGCTACTAGAGTATTTGACATGTATAAGGAGCACTTCTCTGGTGGTTACTATTTGGTAGGTCTTTTCTGAGTGTTTTACCTTTGTTACCATTGATTCCTCACGACAAACGAATGTGGCCGTTATGATTATGCTCTTCTTCTCATAGATAGGGAAACTGAGGCACGAAGATGTTAAATAACTAGCCCAAAGCCACACAGATTGCAAGTGGATGATTCAGATCTCTTTGATTTCTCCAAATCCAGCAAAGAGAATGCAGACTTACCCTTGATTGTTTTCAAGCACAGCTTTGATGTTTAAAAAAATAAGCATGAGTAGTGACAGATGGCTTTAGAATTTTAATGCTTTGGTGACTTTATTGAAAACATAATTCAGCCTAACAAAGATGTGAGAAGCAGCATGGTTGAAAGAGAATTGGTCAGAGAATCTTATTCAGGAGAATTTACTTCGAAAAACACCACTGATTGCTTTTTTTAACTGAAAAAGTCACTGACTGGTTATCTTCAGGAAATTATTACTCCTCATTTTCTTCTCTCAGAAAGTAAAGTGCACTCCTCACTCATGAACCAACAGTCATCTTTTATGGTGTTTTCTTTTTTGTTTTTGTCATTTGAGTTTTGCTTGCTTTCCCTGTTTTTCCTCAGGTTGACATTTAAGCTTTAGTATAAAGACAACTGAAATGTAATGTTAATCTATTCATTTCACGGCATTTAACCTTGGAGAATGCTATGAATGTTAACCATTAATTCATCAATTAATTGCAATTAATTTACAGATTATGGCATGACCGGATACTCCTGTGAGGATGAACTAAGCTGGGGTGGTCAGTGATACAGAGGACTAACTAGTCCTGGTCAGCAAGGCCCAGTAGTTAGGGTGCCTTGGACTCTTCTATTTCCTTTCTTAGCTCATTGCCTTAGAATTTTACTTTATGCTGCCTTTGAGCTGCCCACGTGCAATTGCTCTAACATTAGAATCTACTCTTTTTTTTTCTGTTTTGGCTGTGCAACGTGGCATGGGATCCTAGTTCCCTGGCCAGTGATCGAACCCGTGCCCCCTGCAGTGCAAGCACGGAGTCTTAACCACTGGACCGCCAGGGAAGTCCCCAACCTACCCTTCTGATAACACAGAACTTACTGCTTTATTCCCCACCTCCCCACCTTGCAAATCCCCTATGCAAAGGTGCCCTAAAGATACACTTCCTCTAGACGGTACAATGCGGTGACAGCAGGATACGACAGTGAGATGGACAGTATAGAATTTCAGACAAAACTCCTTGGGGAAATAACTTGAGTATATCAATGTTGTAAGTATCCTTTAAAATAAGCCTTGTAGGTAGACATCAGTACACATAGCTAAACTTCCTGGAAATAGATGTTAGCATAGACCAGTTAGACCAAGTTAGTAATTCACTACTAAACAAGGAATCCACAGACCTGAATGTCTTCTAGGTCCTACCTCTTGCTTGTATGATCTTGGGCAAGTCATGTAAGTCCTCTAAAAATCATTTTCTTTATTTACAAAATGTATCGCTTTCCTTGCTAATTTCCCCAGTTTCTTTTAGAGATAAAAATATATTTTAAACTATTTCAAAACAAGAGAGTACTATCATGTATGATTTAAAAGCAAGTAAAAATCTTTTGTGTTTTAATATAAAACAATTATTTGCACCAATGACATTAATAGCTGGAGATTTAACATTAACACAACTGAAATTTTGCAAAGTCCAAGAGAGTTTAATCAAGTAATTCCTAGGGCAGGAACCCATCAAATTCAGTATGTTAGCTGGAATAATATTAAATTAGAATAAGTAAATTGCTTAAATAAAATGAATTTTAAAAAGTGTTAGATCAATGAGTTACCCCCCTTTCCAGCCCTGTTATAATAATTAGCTGTTCTTATACCACCCTAAAAACCCTCACACACTCTACCCCATCACCACAATTTTTTATTTTACTCATTGATGATAATGTATTAAATCTGCTAGTAGATACATATGCAACACAAATATATTTTGAAGTCTTCATGACATTTTAGATGTAAGCAGCCTAAAATACAAGGACATAAAAATGGTCCTGGAAGATATATAGAAAGAAGAGAGTTTGACTTTCACAAAAAAAGCACAAGGGTATCAGCACTCTTCCAAGTTTCGTTAAGTCCCTCCGAAGTAGATCAGTCTAGCCCTGCTTGTTCATAAAACCTTAGAAGGTGAATTTAGAAGAAAGAGCTTAGTCCTTTGGCATGCATTAACCTTGGCCGAGGCTGAGGAAAAGCATGAACCCAATGGGTTCTTTCCTAAAATAATAACATATATTTAACACAACAGTGAGGACAGAAATTTGAACTCTTTCACTGACCACGATTTAACATTAAAACTTTCACAACAGAAAATCATATTTAACAATATCTTAATAATTCCATTAACAAGAGTACAGTGTTTGTCAAGTTGTGGATCTCCAGTCCTCTGTCCCAGGACTACTACCTGAGTTGTGTGTTTGAGAATTAAGGTCCTGACCCCCACGCTCAGAACTTCTGACCCAGTAGGTTTGAAGTGTTGTTCTAGGCATCTGCAGTTTAACAATGCTCCTAGTGTCTTTCATGCAATGCAATTTAAGAACTATTGACTACTCCGCTATCTTCAAACATGGATCCAAGTAATAAAATTCAAATACCAGCTCTGCCATATAAATGGCAGAACCTTAGGAAATATACTTGACTTCCTTAGATTCCAGTTTATTCACTGGGAAAATGACAGAGGATGTCTTATTCACAGTACTGTAGTGACGTTTACATGTGTAATGCCTGTAAAGCCTTGGTCTTATTGCCTGCCACATATTGTGTACTCAACACGTATAGCCATTATTATTATTAATTCTATTTTTGTATTGTCAATTAAAGTAAGTATTAAATAAAATCAATTTACTCCTTGGGAAAACAATTAAAATATAATGCAATACCTTCCAGTGTAAAACTCTTTGGAAAATGCCGAAGTAAAATTGGCATTGTTTCTACTGTAATTTTGCAAAGTTCCATTATCGACACAATATATGCACAATTGAGTGTTGAAATGCAGAAAACTTGTGTTTATTGTTTATTTTTTAATGTTGCAAAAAAATTATATGTCCCTTAAAATATTCATGTAAAAATTATGTATGCTTCTTTTTATTATCTTCCATGTACATTTTATTGACTTTTGGTTCACTAATAATTTTTTCAATACTGATTACGCATCACAACAGCCAAATAATTCATCCGTAGTAGGTAGAATGTTGGATTTGTGTATACAGACCCTCATATCCCTATGCTTAATTGAGGATAAAATTATACAACATTTTCCTGGTTTCCATTGATGTTAAAAGCACAATAATCTACACAGGTTATCAGTGGCATAATAATGAAATTATATACGAAAGTTCTTTAAAATGTTAAGTGAGTCAAATCAGTGTAAGGTGTTATTATCTCTTCTGCTGTTATTATCACTTGTACTATTAACAGTCATGGCAGCCACATAATGCCCTTTGAGTGGGAGACAGTAATAATAACACTGTCATTATTAAGAGCTCACTTTGAGCCCAGTTCACCACTAAATACTTTATATGCATTATGACACTTAATGTTCTCAAGGGCTGAATGAGGTTAGTCACATGCCTATTTTTAAGGGAAGAACCCCAAACCTAGAGTGTTTAAGTCGTGTTTCCAAAGGGCAGAGCGGTGGCAAAGTTGGGCAGGGACCTCATCTTCCTCTTCCCTCCTGTCGTATCCCCAGGGCCCGAACCAAGCTCTGACTCACGGCAGGAGCTCAGTAATAAAGGAACACAATTCTGGGTAAGGTTTTTCCACCATCTCCAGGCACCCCTTATCTGCCGTCTACCAAAGACCTCGTGTTAGGGTTCTCTAGAGAAACACAGCCAACATGATGGAATATACACAGCGGACCCTCAGACAACACAGGTTTGAGCTGTGGGTCCCCACTTATACGTGGAAGTTTTCTCAATAGTAAATACTACAGTACCACGCGAGCCAACGTTGGGTGGACCAAAGAATGCGGAACCTTGGATACTGAGGGTGGACATAAGTTACACGTGGATTTTTGACTGTGTGGAGGGTCTGCTGTATACACAAAGAGAGAGATTTCTTTCAAGGAATTGGTTCACGTGACTGTGGAGGTTGGCAAGTCCAAAATCTGCAGGGTGGGTAGCCTGCGGACCTGGAGGAGTAGCAGTTCAAGCTGAAGGCCACCTGCTGGAAGAATTCCCTCTTTTTTTTTTTTTTTTTTTTTTTTTTTTTGCGGTACGCGGGACTCTCACTGTTGTGGCCTCTCCCATTGCGGAGCACAGGCTCCGGACGCGCAGGCCCAGCGGCCGCGGTTCACGGGCCCAGCCGCCCCGCGGCACGTGGGATCTTCCCGGACCGGGGCACGAACCCGCGTCCCCTGCATCGGCAGGCGGACTCTCAACCGCTGTGCCACCAGGGAAGCCCCGAATTCCCTCTTCTTTAGGAGAGGTCAACTGTTTGGATAAAGTCCACTACATTTTAGAGGGTTATCAGCTTTACACAAAGCTGACAGATTAAATGTTAATCTCATCTAAAAGATAACATTCACTGAAATGTCTGGACTAAGGTTTGACAAAATTATCTGAGCGTGGCGACTGAGCCAAACAGATATATAACATTAACCGTCACACCCTGGCAGCAAGTCCATCAGATCAGAGCAACACCATTCAATCATAACGTTACCTGCAGCAAGCCACTTGCTTTGGGGTTGAGTTCTGTATGGCAATGATCCATTTTCCAAAATCTATCCACTTCTCTCCACCCCAGTTGCCACTATCATCGTCCAATTCCCTCCAAACCTCTTCTTCTACTTAAAAGTCCTGCATTCATTTCCCGTTTCACTCAGTGAAGATCCAAAATCCTTGCAAAGTCCACCCAGCTCTGTGTGATCTGCTCCCCGATCCACGTTTGCTCTCATCGCCCCTATGTCCCCCTTTCTCACTTTATTCCAGCCTTCTGGGCTTCCACACTGTCCCCAGCTCCCAGATTTTGCCCTCTACTCGTGCACTGGCTACTTCTCTGCCTAAAACACTCACACCCCGGATTTTCACATGCCTGATGCCTTCACCTTTATGAACGCTTGTTCTGCTGGGACCCGCTTAAAGAGCCCTACCCCAGCCATGTCTTTAAAAACCACAATCCATCCTCATCTCTATTAGCTTTCTTGTGTGTGGCTGTTTAACAAATTACCACAAACTTAGCTTAAAACAACACCCATTTATTATCCCACAGTTCTGTAGGTCACAAGTCCAGGCGGGCTCAACAGGTTATTCCTTAGAGTCTCACAAGGCAAATCAAGGTGGGTCTCCTTTTAGGAGGCAGCAAGTACAGTGAAACCTCTCATGGATTTTTTTGCACATGGGAGCCAATGGAGTGGTCATGGGAGAAGGGTTAAGGGTCAAAAGAGATGTTATTTTAATGGTATGAGTTTCCATATCATGTTTTTGTATTGATAAAAATAATACAAAAAAAAAGAGAAAATTTCCAATGATGCTACAGAAGAGAAAGGAGGATACTGTAAGGGCAAAGTCACTGAGTAATCACGAGTGGGTAGGGTCTAGTGCAAGAGAGAGGTTACCCCCGGTGGACGCTGGGAGAGGTGAGACAGAGCACAGGTGTACAGAGGTAGGCTGGTGGTGGGATTGCCAGAGAATCCCTTGGAAATTCTCTCTGGATTCCTTCTTTTTTTCTCAGTTGATAGTGAGGAGTGGGTGGCATTGTTAGAGTATTGTAGAGAGAGGAGAAGATGTAAAATACTCTTCCTGTTAAGAGGGGATTAGGGGTGTGTTGTAAGATGGTCAGACAGTGATGAGGGTCTATGTGAAGTTGGTGGCTATGAATTTAAAGTGAAAACATTTAATATGGTTTTTCTCTAGCCATAGTTGCTGGGATGCAGGTGAGAAAAGTTAGATTTAAAAGTGATAGAGATTATTGAAGGAAATTTCACCAGAAAAAGAAGTGGAAATCACTCAGAACCAGCCTAAACAACCAACCAACCAAACAAACAAACAAGCAAATATTACCCCTCATATATGACTATATTTCAACAAAATAATATGCATATGTATACATTCATCGGACCCAAATTCTCAACTCTTTACAACTCTGTCAACTGTGCCTTGTAAAATTCACAGTCTGTCTGCTATCAACAATATTTTCTATTTGCTATTTACAAGAAACGTTTTTTGTGGTCAACTACACAGAATTAGAAGGGAATGTTCCTTAACAGAATTTTTTACATTGTTCACTATATATGTATCCTGTGATTCTCCAAGCAGTTTGCATAATATACAGAATTTCTTACACCGACTTGAGCAAATTAAAACTTTTTTTTTCCTCACAGACATCGGGGATGTCTAATATACCAGGATGCATCATTTAGAAGGTATTACTCTTTGTGTCTCACAGATTAATATCAGATCACTGCTCTGGATCTCCCAGTATCTAAAATCTTCCCCCTTTTAACAAATAGTAATAACTCTTATTCTTCAGTTTTTTGTCATATTAATAGTTTCCTAAGTTCTCTCAAAGATTTGTCATTCTCAAACTATTGATATATGCAACAGCATAGATAAATCCCCAAATCATTATGCTGAGTGAAGGAAACCAGACACAGAAGAGTACATACTGTATGCTTGCATATATGTAAAATTCTAGAAAGGAGAGAAATCGCTAGCAGGTGGCATTGGGAGTGAAGGTGAGAATTAATTGCAAAAGGGCGTGAGGGGCCTTTCCAAGGCTGATGAGAATGTTCTACATCT
Organism: Kogia breviceps; assembly: GCF_026419965.1. Taxonomy (NCBI): domain Eukaryota; kingdom Metazoa; phylum Chordata; class Mammalia; order Artiodactyla; family Physeteridae; genus Kogia; species Kogia breviceps. Next base: position 5,018,906 of record NC_081324.1, on the reverse strand, counting down.
TGATTGCACTCATGGCTACATGGTGTATACATTTGTCAAAACTCATCTAAAGGTATCCCTAAAGTAGTGCATTTATTGTATATAAATTATACCCCAATAGAATTGAAAAACTGAAATGCAAAAAAAAAAAAAAAAGAGAGAGAGAGATTGATCATTCCCGTGGTGAGGACTGAACATTTTCCCCCAGTAATCTGGAACTAAATTCTATTTATTTAAAAGAGCAAAGAATTATCTTACTAGTTCCCCATTGTGTTAGCTCAGGCTGCTATAACAAACTACAACACACTGGTCACTTAAACAACAAATATTCGTTTCTCACAGTTCTGGAGAGTGAGACGTTCAGAATTAAGCAAGGAGTTCGGGGGGCCAGCAGATTCATGGTCTGGTGAACCTGTTTCCTCCTTTGCAGCCGGTCACCTTCTAGGTGCCCTCATGTGATAAAGAGAGAGCTCTGGTCTCTTCCTCTTCTTATAAGGGCACTAATCCTATCATCAGCTCATAACATAATCTGATTACCTCCCACGGGACATCAAGTATCCTCACGCAGGGGACTGGGCTTCAACATATAAATTTTGAGGAAGCATAAGCATTCGGCCCATTGTACACGCCTTTCTTGAGCTTCAACAAATATGCTCATCCTGCCCTTTCTAAGTCAATATTCTTTAATAAATTATTGAAAGGAAATTGAAACACTTATTTACTTATTCATTTCTCTAGCTTTTTTTTTCTGGGTAAAATTAAATGAAACTTTCGTATCAGATTGTTTTCCTTCTTGCACAAGTCATGAATATGATAATATCCTTTGAAGTTGAAAGGAATTATTTCCAAACAAGTTGATCTAATCTCTTTGAAAAGCAAGCTCACTGTTTAGTTGTATATGTCATCATTTATTGCATAATCATGTTTTTGGGGTAACATGATAGTTTCTAAATAAACATCAAAGCCTCTGTAGTATTAAATATACATTTTATCTTTTAGGCACTTCTAACTACCAACATTTATTTTATGTGGTCAAAAAAAATCTTTGCTTTTAGAAATTTTATACATAAGGTATCTTTTCACAGTTTTTATGAGACCATTAAAGATGTGTAAAATAAGATGTAGGGCTTCCCTGGCTGCGCAGTGGTTGAGAGTCCGCCTGCTGATGCAGGAGACGCGGGTTCGTGCCCCGGTCCGGGAAGATCCCACATGCCGTGGAGCGGCTGGGCCCGTGAGCCGTGGCCGCTGAGCCTGCGCGTCCGGAGCCTGTGCTCTGCAACGGGAGAGGCCACAACAGTGAGAGGCCCACGTACCACAAAAATTAAAAAAAAAAAAAAAAAAAAAAAAAAATAGGAAGCAGCAGCAATGGTCCTTGGATTCAACAAGTAATTAAATGAAAAAAATCTCTGTGCTTCCCTTATTTTTTATCTGGGATAATTGTTTTCATTAATAATCAAATAATCAAACCAAAATGAAAAATGTATATAGAAATTGCAGTCTAAAGTAATATAAGGAGATATCAAGAGTATATTCAACTTCGGCAAATGGGTTTAATGTCTTAGATTTACACTAATTATATGTCATGGCGGCAAGCAAAATTGAAGATTTAATCAGATCCACCAGTATATTTCCAAATTTTTGAAGAATAGTAGATTTGCTCATAGACTGGAAACAAATTAACTCCCAAGTATTAAGAGGGTGAAAAACTATTCCTGCAAATATAAGTTGATGCCAAATTATGGAAAATTTCTAGAACTTATCAGGCAGTGTGAGAATATTTTAACAATGTTTACTAGTTAATAATAACTCTTACTAGTTATTATTATTAGTTATTTGGGAGAGAAAAAAGGGAGTTGAAACAATTAAATTTCTTTATAAACATGTTAATGACCACACTGACAAATACATTAAAAATACCAAAGTAACTTAAATTTATGAAGTATACACGTGTATAGATACATATGTATTGATATATACAGAGATATATGTATATATAGAGAGATATGTATAAAGAGAGATATATGTCTATAGAGAGATATATGTATATGGAGAGATATGACAGAAGTAGAACTAACTGATTACTGAAGGTATAATCAATAGAGGAGTGTCCTTTCTAGGTCATCACAGCACAGTCTCTCTATTCTCATCTCAGGGGAGAACAAATTCTAAACTACCGATGTCATGAAAAGACTTTATGCTTGCAGTAAAGTAGAAAAGACTTGAACTGGGATCTTCAGTCTGCCACTTACTGAGACTTCCTGGAAAGATGTCTTAAATTCTGTGAACTTACCATTTGTAAATTGTAGTTAATACTGGAGTTGCTGTGTGGTTAAAACGTAGGCATTGGGAATATGCCTGGCGCATAGAAAAGCAAGGCTTGGAACAAGTGTCCAGCTGGAATGCCCGTGGATTTGTCTTCGGTCGGGTTTTATTTCATATTTTCTTTGATATCTTAGATCAAGGTATAGTAGTATTAGAATTTTAGAACTTAAAATATCAATATCATATAGATGATCGGATTATAAAAAGTCACATGGTAGAAAGCTTGAGTGAAAGACGAATGTAATGGATGACAGGCGGACAAGATTTGGGAAGGAAGTCTTGGGAAGGCCGCCTTTGGAGAATAAAGTTATAGGCGCCATGGAAAATCTCAGAGTTTGAGAGCTTTAAGAAACCATAAAGTTTATTTATTCCAAAATCTCTTCTTCTACTGATGAGGAAGGAAAATTCAGGGAGGAAAGACTAAATAGAATTTAATATGAAATATAATGTGGAAGAACTTTTACTTCTACACTTATACTAAGGGGCATGGATTACTGAGTCATAAAAAAAGTGTTGTCAGGTGGCTGATACATGTTATATAAGATCAACTCTTTGACGTGATTTGTTGAAACATTGACTGGAAAATTCTCCCTTTCTGAAAATGCATATATTTCTATTCATTGTCCCTATAGAGAGGAAACTCATAATCCAATTGATAAGAATTATACCAGTTTTTAAGATGGCTACAATAGTCTTTAAATATATGTATATATAATATATATATACATATATATATATAAATCCACTAGAGGGCTAATACAGTAAGCTATCGACTAGTAACATCATTTTGTCAAAGAGTACAAGCCCTGAGAACAGTTAAGAACAAGGAACTTTAAAAAATGAAATACATACCAGGTAAATTTTGATGTTGGGAATAGAGACAGAATAATTTTAAAACATCAGATAGTAGTACACATTCAACTGACTCACTTCTTTTTTCTTTCCTCTTTGAGAGCTGGAGAAAAATCTCAGTTGGGGGCTAGTATTATGACTATAAAATGACATCCATACCTCTGTGCATATTCTAGAACTTATATTTACTGTCCAATAAATATGTGCAGATGTGGTCACTGAAATGGAAAGTAGAAACCCGAACACTTGAAGAATTCCAAAATTGTGAGAAGAAAATTACAAAGCTCCGTCCATTACAATTCTCCCACGGACACCAATGTGGATCGTGACATTCTCTACATTGCAGTGTCTAAGGCAACTGGGCAAAATTATCCAGCTGAGATTGTCAGATTAATTTACATCTTCCCATTTCCAGATTCTATACCAAACCTTTTATAAATGTGGACTCAATTGTTTTCTACACGTTCTGTTCTTTGGTCATTTTTCATAAAGTACCACTTTGAACAGCCCCTCTGGGGATTTGAACAGCAATCTGAAATGAGTGGAAAGTGCCTGACTACCGTAGTCAAACTCCATTTCACAAAGTGATTAAAGTGAGGAAACTATCCATAGAAAATGTCATTTTCAGACACCTTAGTGATGGGTATGCTATGGTCTTTAATAGCAAGTAGCACAGTCTCGTCTTCTATTCTCAGGTTATGCTTAGGGCAGATCTGAGGCCATGTTACTCTTCCATCTAAAGACACGGAAATTCCATAATGAGCAGTTGATTATTTCACAGTTGTCTTGTCAATGTCTCTAGAATCTCAAATCTGTAGGAAGTCTTCAAGTCAGAAACTCCCAGAGAACAGCCATCCTTCCTAAAGACTAGCAGCTCTACCTGCTAGTTCCCTCTTTTATTGTTATTTTGTTCTGTAAAAATTCGGAGTAATTTCTTTGCTCCCTAGATGGCAGCCATTGCGTTTTCAAATAGACCAAGGTATTTATTACCCCTTGGTCCCCTTCTACTTCCTAGCATCAGGCATACTTTAGTATTAACAAACTAGCAAAAAAAAAAAAGCAGGCTTTTCACTTCATTTTTAAATGAATAGACTCTATTTACTCATTTATTCAACAAATATTTTTGTCCCAAGCAAAGTACTTCTCTTTAGATGTAACATCAAAAGAAGTCTTTGAAAATTTCCTCTAGTTTGTAGTGTATTGAATAAAGCCTACAATGAAAAAAAGTACATAATATTTAGAGGTATGTAGTTTCACAGCATTCAACTTACTTATTTAAAATAAACTGCTTCAAACATGGCAAGTCTCTACCTAAAGTGCATTTGTTGTAAGAATGGTGGCCCATGAGTGAATGATGAGTGTGTTGTGGTGGCTATAATCTTCTTTCCTGGATAGCATGTTTACATCACACATTTTACAGTCATTTCTTCTCTTTGACTCTATCGCCGCTGAGTAAATAGAAGCTGGATCATGAAAACCTGTAACTGTAACACATCCAGCTAGTAATTCCCTTGTCAAGCATATGCTTTCTGACAGTGGATAGATGGGACGAGGTGGAGAGAACTGCTGGAAGCATTTCACTTGCATATGCAGGAGATGCCATCGGCTATAATCAGCTAGGTGAGGACAGAAATGCTTAACACTTCTCAAAGCAGGCATTGGATATCTCCTATATACACCAGGCGTTCTGAAGAAATTGTGCCATAACTCTTTTTAAAAGTGCCAAAATGCAGATAATTATTTCTTTTAAAATATTGTGTGACCACTATATGTCTATTCCACTCTTGGAAATTTATTTTCATCTCTGCTATAGAACAGCAGTAATGTTTATGAAATTTCATTGACAGAGAACATTATATGGACCTCGGTAAATAAACTATACAATTAAAAGCACTGACACATAACGTGCTTGGTATTTTGTTTTATTTTGGCTATAAATGAATCTCAACCAGACAGAATACATTTATAGCCTATAAAGGCACAAGATAAAGTAAATTGTGAAAAAGGTTAAGCCATTAAGGGAACTTTTTATCCAAAGTAAAATATGATGAAACTTACACTTACTGTGTGCTTACAAGAGGGAAGGATCTTTGTCACACTAAAACCTGCTCAACTTTATGTATGAAAACTATTCTCTTTATAGCCAACATGCATTTCACCACCTTACAGTGAAGAAACTTTACCAGTATCTTCTTCTAATTCAAGGAGTAAACATTTTTCATATCTATTTAAAATATTGTTATCTTCCTACACACACCAGATCAATATAAAATTCATCTGAAGTGGAAAGGGAAATTGTTGAAATGCACACAACGGGCGCTTAGCTATCAGAGTTGACATGATTCTGTTGACAATTTTTATAAATAAAAGTGGTCCTTTAATCATTTCATTAAAAATACAGAAATGAATCAAAAAATATTAGGAGGTCACGACACAATTTATGGTAGAGAGATTCTACATTTTTCACTCCTTGACATATACCACATATATGACTAGGCTTTTCTAAATTTGAGACATGCATTTCTGCTTTAATTATTTAAACAGTAAACAAAGTACGATCAGCATACATTCAATGAAGTTTCCAAAGCAAAGAATTATGGTGAATTATATATCATTAGATTCATTTAAACATCATTGAAGACATTTTTAAGATTATTATTTTCTACCCAAAAGTTCATGTGTTGAAATAAATAGAAAATCCATGTTTTCAAAATCACTCAGTGAAAACATGAAAAATAGAGATATTCTTCTACATTAAAAGCTGTTTTGCATTTTTTGGTCTCCTGCTTTTGGTTAAATATCTCAGCCTCGAACACTTTTATTCCATTTTCCTTAAATTTTCAAGTTTAGTCAATATTTTTAGAAAACTAACTGTGCTATCCTCCATGTAAAGTCTTAAGTTGATTCAAGGCCAATTTACTTTCTTGCATGGAGAAATTGGAAGAGCTGTAATTCAACAAAATGAAAAACAGCTGTAGAGCAAAAATAATTTTTCTTCTTCCGTGTGATTTCTCAAAGTTCTTTTTAACTTAAGACTTTGGCACCTGTGACAATGGAACTACCATGGTGACAGTATCGATTGCCATGGCTTTCATATTGTAAGTGCGGGTTATGGAGAGATTTAGATGAAAGGGCTGTGATTATTTCAGAGCTTGGTTGGAAAAGAGGAGTAGCTCCTTGAGTACCAATCATTCAGTCTCATGGCAAAAGATAAAGAGGGCAGAATTAGGAAAGCAGGGTCTTAATGATAAGCATCATTTAATGTGCAATTCTTCCTAAGTTAGTCTGGAGTCTGAGTATTTCGATTACTTGAGTTTTCTGTGATTTAATCATTGAACTGTTTTGTTTGGTAAATCTTTGCTTTACATTAATCTATGAAAAAGCGACTGCTGGTTCTGAAAAATAATGGGGCTATGAATGTGATGTGAGATGAAAAATTTTGCTGGCATTTTAAATCAGAAGTCATATAAACTATATGTAATATTTTTAAAAAGGTATAGGAGGCTTACATGAAAAAAAGAATTGCTCTCAAGAAAATCATACAAATTTAAATACAAAATAGAAAGGTTATGTTTATCAACCAAATTTATTGTATCTCCTAAAGTATATTAAGGCATCGTTATTGATAACTGAAAATTAAAAGAAGAAATAATATTCGTGATATGTATCAATATATGTCTAAATGTGTTTGTAATGAAAAAGAACCATACAAAGTATTCTGTCTAATTAGTTTAAGAAACAATGTTGAACATTAAAAATTTAGAATGATTTAGAAAGTATTGGGCTTCCCTGGTGGCGCAGTGGTTGAGAATCCGCCTGCCGATGCAGGAGACACGGGTTCGTGCCCCGGTCCGGGAAGATCCCACGTGCCGCGGAGCGGCTGGGCCCGTGAGCCGTGGCCGCTGCGCCTGCGCGTCCGGAGCCTGTGCTCCGCAACGGGAGAGGCCACAACAGTGAGAGGCCCGCATACCGCAAAAAAAAAAAAAAAAAAAAAAAAGAAAGTATTTAGAATGATTCTAGCAGGTCAGAAGACATATTGACTAGTGATAGTTTAGCTAGAAAACTAAAATATATAACCATCGTTTCTCTCTAGGTCTATGCTTATAAATCCTGTCAATGAAAAAATGACACAACGAACAGACTCTCCTACGTTACCATCAACTTCTTGAATACTCCATTAAGGAGAATCTCTCATAGTAATATCGCATGTTTATCCTGTTTTATGCTCTGAAGTTTCAAGAGACTTCATACAAAATCTTATGGTAATTGTCATCAATACTTCAGAAGTAGCAAGCATTATTATTTTTATTTTCATTTTTACTACAGCTACAGTTTTGGGGAGGGTATAATATATGAAAGTTTGAAAAACTAATTACACAGCACCTGTCATGATTCAGGTTAAGGATTAACTAACTCTGTTATCTGGATTCGATGTCATAAATACAAGAAGTGTTTTCCTACCTCTAGCTAAGAACTTTGTTTCTTTCTCCATCTGAATTAGCAGAGAATGTCAAAATGCAAATAAAAAGTTCGTGTTAGGAGTTTTCAGTATTTCAACCACGGTAAAAGGAAGCATGTCTGGGACCCAATGCTCTCTAATATGCTTTCAAATAATTGATAACAGAATAAGTCATATTAACAATGCATGCTTCCAAATAAAAACCCAATGATAATCTAAATAGGACTATCATGCAGTTGTTTTTTTTTAACTCTGTGTAGCAATTGGCCAAAATTAACTTAAAGTAATCACTTTTTCTGCACATACACACCCTCTTGGATGGAATATTAACTACCATATTTGTCCTAACATCAGCAGCTACGTTCCCTTCACGTTAGCTGTAGCATAACAGTAAAGATAAACAATAGATTCCTCGGGAAAATACATGTTTTCTCAAATGGCTTAAATGAATATTCAACATTTATTCTATGAATACTTATAGATAACATTTCATATGACAACAATCTTGTTCTTGCAGAGCAAATGCTCCATGTAGCTTCGTCACTATTTGGAAAAATATGATATATTTATTCTCTGACTAGAAGATATATTATTCTTCAATAATCCCAGGGAGCATGCTTCTACATCAGAGCTAAATTGATTTATCCAAATTTTCTCTGAGGACAGACGGAAAAATAACCATGTCTGAGGTTAAGCAATAGCTGCCTCAGTCCAGACAGCAAAATGAGAATAAGGGACAGGAACATCAAAGGCGTTGGTCCAGCAGAGGAGTCAATAGCAACTATTTGAATCCTCTACGGTTAGGGTTAGGGAAAAATGTTAGGACATTTTTCTATTTACTATATAGGAAAGAATACACATTGAAAATATTTTAATGTAGCCACTTACTGTGTTTCTAGCAAGAAATTAATGTAACCAGTCCATATGGTAGAGCTGTATTATTATTTCATAAAGCTTTCTTCTAGCTTAGTTAGTGGCTTCAGCAAAATACTTTCTTTTGGAAGGTTTTAAGAATCTATTTAAGAAAGTAATATATAAGGGTGGTTTTTTTTTTTTTTTTGCAGTCTGTATTCTTGAAATAACATTTTAAGGCTGCTTTAGTTGGTCATTAGGACAGATAAGCTCCACCATTTTTCCCAATTCTTTCTAACACTCCTTGAATTCTAATACAACAAATCTATATGTTTGCTGGGTTACATAGCATCTCAAATTGCTAATTTTGCTATTTTTACTAGTTCACATGACCTTTAAAATGTGAATGAGTCAGCATATATTAACAAATTCTGCCAACAAATTCTAATTGTATAATGTAAAACATATTCTACACCCTGCAAAGTCATTGGTATATTTGAAGACAATTTCCTTAGCCTGGATCCATAGAAAATAGCCTGAGGCAAGACTTTTTCCTAATACTTTACTGGGGTGCACAACCCCAGGGTAGCCAGAGGGAGAGAAATGAGGCCAGGAAAGTTGGGAAGCAAATGCAGGGTCATATGTCACCATGTTGGTCCCTAGTGCGTGAGGCACTACAGAGCAACCTGCTGTGTGCCCAGCAAGTACACCTGTGCTGCCGTCAGTAGCGTCTTGAGAATGGTGACGCTGTCCTCTAAGGTGGGCCTTAATCCCACGAGGGTGTGGGAAGATGCGCTAGGGACTTGGCAAAGACGCTGGCCAGCCTCAGGTAACGGAGCTACACGGGCTGAGCAAAGTCGGTCAGTTTTAGCATCAGTTAAGGCTGAGCAAGCTGAACAAGGGCCAGGGAGAGAGGTGTGGCCAAAAGAAGCTCTGGCGGTACCCAAGGTAAGTCTGATACAGACACCACATTAGATTTCGAGCTTTGCGGTCCTCACATTCCAAGTCCTTTTCCTGAATGTCCAGGGCCCTCCTTCCACTTTTGCTGTGGGTTTGCTCTGTGATCTATACTCCAGATGCATCCCCCGCACGGTTTCTCAGCCTGACCTTGGGCCGGATAATCCTTTATTGCAGGGGTTGTCCTGTGTATTGCAGAATGTTCAGCAGCATTCTTGGCTTCTACCCACTGGCTGCTGGGAGCTCCCTTGACCCAGTTGTGACAACCCAAAATGTCTACAGGCACTGCCGAATAGTTCATGGTTGGCAAAAGTGCCCTACTTGAAAATCTGTGATATATACAACCCACATACACGTTAGAATCTACTTGTCCCGTCTCCCAATTCCCTAGGTCTACCTTTACTTTCCAAAAAGCTGATCTATACATTAGTCAGTGAGCTTACACACAAGCAGGCAGTAATTATCAAAAGGACATTTTGGTTTTCAAGGCATTGTACTTCCCTTGTTTTCCTTCCTCTTCCCTGAGCATCCCTTCTCTAACTTCTCATTTTTCATCTTCAAGGACCTAAATAATGGGTGAGTACAGAGGCCCTGTTTCCAGTCCTGCAGCAAACTAACTCAGTAAACTGAATCATTCTACTCTTTTTTTTTTTTTTAATTGGAGTAAAATTGCTTTACAATGTTGTGTTAGTTTCTGCTGTAAATGAAGTGAATCGGCTACATGTATACATATACCCCCTCCCTCTTGGACCTCCCTCCCCACCCCACCCCACCCATCTAGGTCACCACAGAGCACCGAGCTGAGCTCCCTGTGCTGTACAGCAGGTTGCCACTAGCTCTCTGTTTTACACACGGTAGCATATTTATGTCAAACCTTCTACTCTTTTAATCATCTATTATTTTGCATGGAGAGACATATGTGTAGGCTCTGAATCAAACTGGCTAGTTATGAATCCTGAGGTCACCACTTAGCGCTGCTGTGAAATTATCAGCACCTCCCCACTTAGGGGAGGTGCTGGTAATAAATCGTATCCACCTTGGAGAGCTGTGGGAGAACTACATGACGTTATGAAGGTAATACGGTTGTCATGCTACTTGGCTTATCTCAGACAATGAACATCAGCTACTATTGCCATCTGCATTTATATTCCGATCTCTCATGTAAACTTCACCCCTTAAAGCATCTTCACGTGAGATTTAAATAATTCAGGAATATACTCAGTATTCTTCTAGAAACTTCCTCTTTGTACTACTTTGCAAGGACGTGTGTTTTTTCTACTCCCAGTTTTTAAATCTTGGAGGTGCCTTTCACTTTATCTGCATCTGGTCTTCTCGTTCTTCCTCTCATACAGTAACACCTCATATTTGGATTGTGCTTTCTGATTGGAAAGCATTTTCAATTTGCTTCTTTCAAAATTCCAGTGAGTCAGGAAGGACAAGTGCATTCAATATCAATTCAAAAGAAAAAATGTTATTTAGAAGCTATTATGAAGCAGACACTATTTTAGTTTCCAGACAATAAGAATCAGGTCCGTGGATTACTGTAAGGTACCTAACTTGTTACCTTGACTGTGGGTAATGCCCTCTTTCCTATCCTTCTTCATGTCCCTGCTAGACAATTTGCCAAAACACGACGGCTTAAAGATCTAAAATCATCCCCGGTGGCAACCTAAGTGTTTTGCATCAGCTTCGAATACGGCTGGTCCCTCCCTATTTTTTTTAAAGCATTCTTAGCTCCTAAACTCCATTCTAATGAGGTAGACGTGCCTACTTTCTTTCATCCCATCTGTGTTTATTTCATTATTTTCCTCCCACTGTTATTTCTTTTTCCTGGAATTGTGTACATCCTACATATTATTTAACAATGCAGTCCCCTCTGCCTACTCGAGGGTGGAATGGTATTTCGTGCATCTTAACTCTTTACAGTAGGGAATTTCACACAGTGTAACATTTAATTGTCCTCAGCTCATTTCAAATGCTGTAGTTCTGTCTCCCGTGCTAGATTGTAAACCTGTGAAGATTGGAGCCATATGGATGAGTATTTATGTTTACCAGATACTTAGAATATGATTTCGAGTCTATACCTACTTGCAGGATGAGCATTTGATCTTTCCAGACATCAAGGATAGTGACTTAGTACAAAGACGAAGCTACGAGCTTCGTAAAAAGCTTGTTGGGAACCTGGGGATTTCAGTGTCTCTAGAGACATAGCTTATGCCATCCACCTCTTCCATTTAGCAGCCCTCAGATCATGCTCACTTTAGACATGTATTTTTGCCCTTCAACGTAGCTAATCACAGCAAAACCACTCCCAGGAAGAACTCTCACTATGGTCTCGGCGCAACTCCTCTTCCTTAACATAAAAAAACAGGTATATTTGTATTTTTCCTGTCTGTAACAATCACACCTGGCGGTACCTGTTATTCTCAGAAAGAGATTAGAAATGACAGTGGCAGTTAAAAATTGGTGTTACTGCAATTTCAGTTCTCACTTACAGTATTCTTTTGTACCAATCTCAAGCATTTTGACTTCCAGATCAGCTTCCTATTGCCTGCATTTCGTTGTAGTACACAAAAAGAACGTCAGTGTTGATAGGGTTTATAAAGACTCTCATTTTTTTGTCTTTGATAAAGAATTTGTAATATTGCTCTGCTCCTAAAATGCATCCTTTTAGCTAATTTAAAAATGCATGGTTTATGTAGGGTAAGTTTTAATGTTATGAAAACAAATTACTAGCATTTAGGTATTTTCCCAGGATGCTTTAGAAATCGAACTGTATTTATACTATGAAAAGTCCAAAAGCACACTCTTTCTTTCAGCAGTGTGTTACTGAGATACTTTGTTGATTTGTCACCAGGAATGTTACCTCACTGTGGACTTTTGGAAAAAGTGAAGTCAATTTCCAGGGCTACTTTACATGGTTCCTCAGAATACCAAAATCAAATTTCTTGATGATTTCCTCTTTCGTATTTTAATGTAAATATCAAGTATTCAATTTCAGAGATAAAAAGTGAGTGAATGTGGAAGAAGTTGAAAGAGCTCTTCTTTTATGTGTGAGGGAACCAAAGGGTTATCTCGCTGAGTAAAAAGCAAAGGGAAGCTGGAGCCGCAGCAGGATTAATATAAGGACTCTCCTCACTAGGCACCATCTTAAACTGAAAGTGTTCTCAGGTCACCATGGTTAATGTCTTATTTACAGGAAGCAATGTAAGTACCGACTTAACTTTGCCATCATGCAGAACTGTGCCTTGACCTACAAAGGTAATAAGTAAGAGTTGTCTCGATCTATAATAGAAACCGGGGTTACAATGCATGTCTTCTGAACTCATCAAAGGAACTGGTGGATGAGTAATTATTTCCTCCCCAGCGAACAAAAGGATGCCAGCCAGGAAAACCTACTCAGAAAGAAAAATAACATTTTTGGGTGCACTGCGGCTGGTTCCATAACATGTGTTAACTGAGCCAAAAATACATTCAAGTGACTTTGACAGCTGAACAACTGGTTGAAAAGTGAAAAATATATTAACTACCTAAAGGTTTTAGCTCTAAGAAATCAGTTTGATTTTACTGTCAGATTATTGAGAGTGCTTCTCGCTTTGGGATGCTATTGAGTAGCGGTGACCACCGGCCAGTGACTCCTAAGGAAAAGAAAAGAATAAGTAACAGGTACGAAAGTGATGCATCTCCAGGATCCAGGCTTTAAGTTCCATGTGGGTTATGACTGATGTGCTTCCACTAACTACTCAGAACTTGAGCTCTTACTGGCAGCAGGAAGGGGAACATGGCGACTGACAATCTTTGGGTCGTCTGAAGTGACAATGTGCAGGTAATTTCCATGGGTTACGGGAGTATCATTAAATATTTATCATAGTGGTTATTTGGAATTTTCTAAGTTTCTCAGAACTTGATTAGTGGTCACAGGAATGATTGCAAATATTCTCGATAAATTAATTTTTTAATAATTGAACTGAATTCCTTGTTTTGCATACAATATAACCTAGAATAGCATTTCTCTCTTGTCCAATAAGTGACCCTCACTCACTGTTAAAAATCTCAAAACTCTTCGAGCATCATCTCCTGGACAAAATCTTGCCTCTCACTCCTCTACTTCTTCAACAGATTAAGACAGTTTCCCTCATCCTCTATCTCCTTGCAAGAGAGATCGCCTCTATCTACTATCTATTAGCAAAATTTATGACAATATAATGCAGTGAATTTGCTTGTTTTCTCTTCCTGACAAGGATTTTTCCTTGCAAGCTTGCTCCACAAATACTGGTGAGATAAACTTTGCGCTTATCAGAGTAAATGATTTTTTAAATCCATGAGCTTATTGGTAAAGAAAGTTTAACCATTTCCTTTAAATTCCACATTTTCTCAGCATCTTGAGTTTAAACTTCCCAACTCCAGTTTTTGTCCTTATTAGAAGTCCTACTCCCAAGGATGTGGCACGTGTGCGTGTGCCCCTGTGTGTTGTGAATACATGCTCGCGCGTGCACGTATAGACCAAAGGAACTCTTTCCTGTGCCTGGAAGTCTAGGAAATCAGTCCACCAAGTAATATTTCTGAGTGCACAATACCTCTGCTGTGCACATAAAAGGCTTGTTGGACTTGGATTCAACAGCTGGATAGTTATATGACAGTTTTTGCATTCACTAGGTATATAACCTCGGAAGCCTTAATTGCTCTAAATGTTCATTCCTTCATCTGTAAGCAAGTGATGAAAGCAATGCCCACTATAATATTAAGTAAGATAATTTTTATGGAAATTCTTTATAAAATTAATCACTCAGTTAAAATGAGGATTTTTTTCAGGTGCATGCCTTTCGACTTTCTCCTTCATCAATAATATCACTGCATTTTAATTAGTGTTTTCATTGCTATATCACTCCTTATATTGAGACCTTTTCAAGGGCAAAGACTTTGTTTCTCTAATATTGCAATGGTATGTGACACATAGTAGATAATAAATATTTGTTGATTAACAGATGTACCCAGGATTATAGAGAAAGAAAATTAAAGCAGAATATTGTATTCTAAACTAGATCACGTCGCAAGGGCTCTGTAGCAGTAGCTTCACTTGGAGTGACTAAAAAGACTCTTGGAAAAGGAAGTCATCCTTTGAACACACAGATGCCCATTGTCTGTGACTACTAAACGCACAGCCATGTGACCCTGGTCGAGTGGGAAGATCAACCTGAAAGTAACGTTTATTTAATTTACAATCTACTTGATTTAATTCTATTCAGTTATATTATTTGTAGTTCATTAAAATATATTTAACTAGTTTCATAACTCAATTAGTTTGCATCCAATTTACAGTGCCCTTTGTTGTATTTTGTGTGAATTTTAGAAACAACTTTGAGGATGGTCACACTAGATGATTAAAAAAAAAAAATTAAACTGCACAGATCGGATGATTTGGTAACAGCTGGGTAAACAGTTGTAATGAGGACATAAAGTGAGACTTGCCTAGAAAGAGGTGTTACAAGAAAACTGAGAAGTAACAGAAGTCTGGGCTTATAAGGGATGATTAAAGAAGTAGGTCATCTTGAGTATGTGGATCAAAGACTCTACAGTTTAAAGCAAAGAATATTGTTAAAGGAGGGAGAAGACAAATCTTGAAATTGATGAAAATCTGAAGATTAAGTAAATCCTTGTAAATTCAACCCCAGATATTTGAGGCTACACTGTATGTTTTACTTAAATATTTGAAAATCTGAGCTCCAACTGTTGTTTCTGGACTCAGTTATGTACATATGTACCCACAATCTGACTCTATTAAGTACATAATTATTTAACATCTACAATAGATAAGAACATCCTGTTCTAGCCCTAAAGAAATTTACTAATTTATCAGAAGGCAATAACAACAACAAAAAATACTCTCATATGTATGTTGCATTTTTGCTACAAAATGACTTTTACTCCAGTGGTTTTTAAATGAACTGACCATATGAATCAACTCAGTATTTTATCAAAAATATGGATTTCTTTGGTCACAAAAAATGTGCTGAAATTTTATAGGAAAGTAGACAGTAAGATGCAAGTAAACTTTTAAAAAAGCAAACGTCAGCCGTCAGAAGGTGAGACAGAGCCATGAAAGAAACTGCAAAGCCTTTCTGCATGATGTCCAACATAAATACTAATGACAAAATGTCGTGGGAAGTGGGGAATTTAAGTAGACAATAAATAGATGATAAAAAGGTTTATAAGGCCATGTTCAGATACTTGGAATCTAAGGCAACATGGAGCCATTGAAGACTTGGCGACAGTGAGTACCTGGGACAGGACTGTGTCTTAGCAAAATCACAGTAATGACAGCAGGAGCCTGATCAAAGCTTTGAGAGTTGGCGTGACAATTCAATGGTTCCAATCAAACTGCAAGAGCTGGAATTTGTTTAAAGGCGCTGTAGACATGATAGGAGAGATTCACAAAAATTATACCAGGAATGGTGGATAGGATGAGGGGTGGGCAAGAGTCTATGATTTTAACTTTCTAGCTTGCGACTTGTATTATTGCATGAAGTCCACTAAGACATAGGCATGGATGGTAAATTCAGATTTGAGCATTTATGTGTCTAATACTCACACATCCACATGGAAATGTGCAGCAAAAAGCCATGTTGGTTAGACACTCGAGACAGAGGTGAAGACTGGAAATAGAATTTGGATATCATGTTTATTAAGATACAAGATGAAACAATGGGGATAAATGAGATAAGTGGTAGAGATGAGGAAGAAAATCAGAGGAGAGAGAAACAGGGCACAACTGAGTTAGAAGAAGAACGAGCAGTACCATCAGAAGTGTGTATTTACATGCACAACAAAGTGAAAAGCACTATGAAAAATGTTAAAGGAATGAAGAATAAGAAGCCACAGGATTTGATAGTTAGGAGGTAAATAAAGTGCTTTTTTTTTCCGGCTTCATTGAGATATCGACAAGTAACATGGTATAAATCTAAGGTGTACAGTGTGATGATTTGACACTGTAGACCTTGGAAAGTGTTTACCACAATAAAGTTAGTTAGTACATCCTTCACCTGATACAATTACCATTTTGTGGTGGTTGTTATGGTGAGAACATTTACACTCTGTTCTCATAGCAACTGTCAAATACATAATACAGTGTTTTTGACTGTCGTCACCCTGCTGCACATTCTATCTCCAGATCTTATTCATCTTATAACTGGAAGTCTGTACTCTTGACCTTCATGTCCCCATTTTCCCTACTCCCCAGCCCCTGGAAACCCCCATTCTACATTCTACTTCTGTGAGTTTGGTTTTTCAGATTCTACATACATATAAGTGAGATCATACAGCATTTGTCTTTTTCTGTCTGACTTATTTCACTTGAAGTGAATAATGATAAATGTTGTGATAGATGTTGGTGCTTTTGCCTAATCAGAGTCCAATTCTCTTTCTTTAGGGACATAACTAATCTTTCTTCAGTGTAACTGCTGGTGGTACCAGGGATGGAGGTGTTAAATGATGGAGAGGTACCAAAATTTGACCAATCAGAATCTCTCTGAAATGTGATTCTTGAGTCAAAGGGATCAAAATGATTGGAGAAGATTCGTGCTTAAAAAGATTTCATGTGGAGATCTCCTCTTCATTTTAGCTGCTTCCCCCTTAAAACTATCTCTTCTCTTTATTTTTTCTTAAATTTTACTTATTTTATATATTTATTTTTGGCTGCATTGGGTCTTTGTTGCTGCGCACAGTCTTACTCTAGTTGCAGCGAGCGGGGGCTACTTTTCGTTGCGGTGCGCAGGCTTCTCATTGCGGTGGCTTCTCTTGTTGTGGAGCATGGGCTCTAGGCGTGCAGGCTTCAGTAGTTGTGGCATGTGGGCTCAGTAATTATGGCTCAACGGCTCTAGAGCACAGGCTCAGTAGTTGTGGTGCATGGGCTTAGTTGCTCCGTGGCATGTGGGATCTTCCTGGACCAGGGATCAAACCCATGTACCCTGTATTTTCAGGCAGATTCTTAACCATTGCACCATGAGGGAAGTCCTAAAGCCATCTCTTTTCCTGAGGCCTTCTCTTCTGATATGCTCAGCTATCTCATTTTCTTCTAATGTCTTTCTCTTTTATTTAAGCTTGTCAGATTTAGTTTCTGTTGCTTGCCTTCACAAAATTCTAAGTGATACAGAGATTAATATAAGTGGGGGCTGATACATAACAGAACAAAGGTGCTAAATGAGTTGAGGTAGGTAAGAGAAATGAGGACGGTTCTATTCTGATCTGGAAGTTGGCTGCTGCCTTTTGTATATTAAGAATTTATGTGCCTACCAGGATTCTGGTTATAAAACTTCAACCTATTGAACTATGTTGGCTAATTATTGCACTTCAGAAAACGCCCAACATCAAAGAGACAAGATTCAGCTGAAGTGGTCAGTATGATAACAAATAAGAAAATGAAAGTTAGGGATTCCTGCCGATTGCCAATGATCCAAGATTCTTGAGAGTCAGATATGAAAACTGGTAAAGTAGAAAAAGCGAATCATCCGTCCCAAGTTAAAGTCAGGGACTGAAAACCAGGGAGGGAGAAGGTACGAGGCATCCGGGTGAAGCTTTCCCTGCCTGCCCTCCACCCTGCACACATCTGTGCAGCTCAGGAGAGCTGACCTCGCTAGGGTGTAGACACCTATATAGTGATACTGCCTTTCTGTGTTTCAAGGAGTACATGGAATATGTGTGAATGAAGGAAAAAACAGGTTACTCTTAAGATAGATTTCGGTAAAGAAATGGAGGAGAATTGTGGTCCAGGGAGTTACTTGTTTTCAGGCGTAGAGAAGACATGAATATGCTTGTAAGCCTAAAGAAGGAAGCAGTGGAGAGGAAAAGGCCAAAGCAGGAAAAGAGAAATGAAGGCATCAGCCCACAAAGGCAGCGGGAGATGAGGAGGAAAAAGGCACAGTGCTCGTGGCGCAGGCGGCACTGAGGTTAGTGGAGCATCAGACAGACCGCGGGGAGTTTACCCTCCTCGCAGTCTCCATCCATCCTTGGAAGCTAACCCTGCACAACAGGATGCTTTTCAAAGTGTGTTTGGTGTTCTAGTGTCTCTTCTGGAAACGCTGGGCGCCTTCTCACTTCAAAAGCTTTATTGATTTTGGCCCCTCTTATGTAGCACTTTTGCAATCGCTGCCAGGGTGGCACTTTTCATCTCCCCGTCTTTTGTTTCAGGGAGTTGAGTTCAACCGCTCGCCCCCATTGCAATAGTGTTGAATAAAGTCCTCCTTGCCTGTACCAGTGAAAGAGTGCTGCCTGCCAACAAAGGATGTTGCAGCCATTAAAGACACCCCAACGGTGAGCCCTGAGGGAACTCAGACTAGAAACAGGATGCCTGCCATCTAGCGGTCACGGTGTGTGTAGCAGCCACCCCACCTCTACCCTCTCCGCTCCCCCACCCCCCATGCCCCAGTGCACCCTGAGGAGACACAGGATGAGAAAGCACAGGATCCTGGCCCCAAAGCGCTGAGCTGCCCATCAAGGGAATGATGCTAGGGAGCTCAGACTCTTGCACCTTCCCATGCACAGAAAAGCATTACATTCCTTACGCTCAGGTGTGTGTCTGGTTTTCTTTAATTAACAGTAATCTTTGGTTGTTCCCAACTACCTGGTCTTTGTTGCAGAAACTCATGTATATGCTGGCTCCTCCTTTGCCTCTTGGGAGCCGTCTTCCAGAGCTATCTGAGGCTGTCTCTCAGGCTTAATTCCTCAATTTTGTTCACCAAATAAAACATAATTCTCAACTTTCAGGTTGTGCTCTTTTTTCAGTCTACACCTGTTTACCTTGTCTGGGACGATTTTCCTTTGACAAAGATAATCTTTCACGGGTTTAGAAATCATAACATGCAGGACTTTTATCTCTGCCTGGCCTTAGAGGAATGTTTTTGCTTTCATGAATTTCTGATTCATTTTCAGAAGATAAAAGTTTCCCTTAAATTTGGAAGCTTGTATTTCTCTTGGATAAAGACCACACCAAAGTCCTTTAGTTTTCCCAGACTCTTAAATACATAGAAAGTCAGGCTAAATCACGTGTCAGAATAACTGGGAATTACACTAGGTGGATCAAAATCATATTTTTAGAGATGAAATATCTTAATGAGATTGATTTGAACTATGGGGCAGGAAATAAAATGATTGACTTCTCTAAACTGAGGTACCTGTAGCTAAGCGATTCCTTTCATGCATGTCTTGTATTTTTCATGTGTTAAAAGGGATCAGCCAACAATATTAATAACAGTAAACACACACACACACACACACACACACACACACTTTCTCTGAAATAAAATGAAAAGTGTACTTAAAGAGTTTCTGTTTATCTTTCGGAAATCTTTCATGAGAGTCAAATCACCAGATCACACCTGGAAGGCAGTTTTATTTAAATTAGCTTTCCAAGTCCATCTTGACAAGGATAACTACTTTTATAGCTTTAGAAAGAGGTATACTGAAATTGCCATTTTAATGTAAAAAATAAAAGAAGCTCCTTTTGAGAGGCAGCTGCTAGGTAAAGTAGGAAGTGATCCATTTTTTTCTGTCTTTTTTTTTTTCCTACTTCTTTCCAGAACTTTCTGAGTATCTACTTTATTTTACTCTCAATTTAGAAATGTGCTTTCAAATTTTGTGTGTGTGTTTGTGACTCCAGGGCCAATTTGGGGCAATAGACAGGATTTCCTTAAATCTATTTATGACATGGTCAGACAATTGTTCCCTTTCTAATGGGAAGGAATCGCAGTAATATAGCTAGCAGCCACTTTCATTTGGGGGATGTAATAAAAGAGACTCTGTAGAAGGTCTTCTGCATCTCATTATCAGACATTCTTCTAAAGTAGCTCTTTATAATGGAAAAAAAGGAGTCTTTCTCCTGAGACTATCTAAAGCTCCATGCTGCTCATTAATAGGGCTGAACAGAGAGGTCTCACATCTTTATTCAAAACCAACATTGGACAAGTCTTTAAAGAAATTATTAGGGCCCTCTTTGTTACCAAGGCTACCTCGTTTCTTTAACCTCATCCTCTGGCTGTGCACAGATCACTCCAAAGAGGGCACATCCAATTCCCTTTACTGCAAATGAAGATGGACTCGCTACGGTGCCACATGAATATTAACCAGTCAGTGGGCACTGGCAATCTGGAAGTGTGTGTCGAGTTTATTTCTTTCCGTTTCTAAAAGAAGTAAATGAATTAAAAAAAAAAAATTCCTGACTGGGGCATCTGGGCCCAGGAACTCAAATTATGAGAGCTGTAAAGAGAAAATTAATATGAGGTGTTGAAACGAAAGATATTCTAATCCTACCTGGCTGTGATGAGAACAAGGTGTCAGGTGACAGGTTGGGTTGGGCCAAACTCATCATTCAGAACAAAGTAATGCCATCTCTTTCTGTTCTGAAAATGAAACATTTTCTTAATCAACAGTTGACATTAACAATGCATTTTTAGATTCACCAGAGGACGGATAATCAACTTCATTTTCACCCAGGTGAACCAGTCTCCTTGGCCTCTTCCCTTATGCCTGGAACAGCATCCATGGCCATGAATTTTAAAAAGCAGCTGAAGATAACATGGTTCATGTAATTACCATTGAAACTGCAGAAAGTCCCACCTGGCAAAGGTTCTAAACCCTTAAAAAGACTACGGAGTGTTCACATGCCGCCAGCGTGCCAGTGGCGATCACTTGAAGCTCTACCGTTAAATTTAGAGAATGCCAAGGCGCAGGGTCCGTGCATAATGAGAGAGAAAACTCTGTTATGCTCTATGTTAATGTGGACACACACGGGGCAGGGAATTGTCTTGCAAACTCTGCTGCTTGTGGGCTGTGCGTGGGGGCAGTCACACAGGCTGCCAAGGGTCAGAGCCTGATCACCCTCTTATGAACCTGTGACTCACCGTCCTCACCTGTAAAAGGGGCTCAGTAGCAGTTTGTATCTCACAGAGTTGTGGAGGTACAATGAGTTATAGAGTGTGCAGCACTTAGAACGGTGCCTGGTGTACTACAGCTCTCTGTAAACTGTAGCTATTATTTCTATCAGCTTGGTTCTACAAGGACACTTTTTTCCCTTGCCCCCCCCCCTTTACCTTTATTAACCAAGTAACAATCATTGCAAAATTTAAAAAATGCAAGTAAGTAAAAAGAGAATAAGATTACTCCTCTTCCTATTCCAACCATCAAAAATATACACTGGTATATCGTATCCCTATCACTTTTTTCACTGCCACTATGTAATTTCATTGATTTGATATATATTGGGGGGCTTATATACACATTATTCTATGTGATGTTCTACATAAATAACCAAGCAAATACCCTGCCTTCAAAGACTTTATACTTTAGTGGATAAGAAAGACTGTTTAAAGCGTACATGCCTACACGCATGAGTTAATACATCCATAGATACATACATACACACATAAAATATTAAGTTAGGGAAGAGGATCGTGGAGAAGAATGCTTATTAAATGAACAGTGACTAATGGACAATGTTCTTTTAGGTAGGGTGGTCAGGAAAATGCTTTCTGTGGTGACATTGGAGTAGAGACCAGAATTAACTGAGAGGGAGTATCATGTAGGTATCTAGGGAAGTAATTCTCTAGGCAGAGGCAACTGGAGGTAGAAAAGTCTGTCTGCATGCTGGGAGTCTTTTAGGCACAGTAGAATCAGTGGGCCTGGAATTCTGTGAGAGGGAACAAAAGAGAGATGCACTCTAGAAGTGGTCAGCTATCAGATCATCTATGGGTTGTAGCTCATTGTAGGGACGTCGAATTGTGTTTAAGCAGAAGAGGTTCCATTGGTGGGTTTAGAGTGGGAGAATATGAATATTTGTAAATATTTAAAAACAACATCCTATAGGCTCTGTAACAAGTGTATGCTATTTTGTAACTTACTTTATACTTCAGTAATATACACAAACATACATATAGTTAGGCATCAAAGCCAAGGCAATATTGTCCCAGCCTAATTGCTATTAGTCTGGGACAATGTGTAAGGTGAAAACTTCCTGGGCACAGAAGGACCCAATACCTAGGTCAGTCGACTCTCCTGTGGTGTTCCCTGCAGGATTTCCTTTCATGAAGCTGTGGCAATTCAAGTGACAACAAAGCCAATATGGCTTTCTAGGCACGTGCTTCGCTTACGCGGCTAAGCTAGGGGAGAAAAGGTAGCAAGATGTTATGAGTCAGAGGCTCTCAAGTCCTCAGGCTCAGTAGATATACATCCAAGATGTATCCTTTAGCATGGATGAGACCGTGTGTTCTTCCTTTCTAAGTAATTATTTTTCATTATATTATTACTTATTTATTATTTTACTTTGTATGAACATATTTTGTTAATTATACAGGCAGACAGCTGTCACTGGGATAAACACCGCCCTGTCGACGATTTTCATTTTACTTAAGTTCCTACTTCAATTATAAAAATTATGTTTAATTATAGCCCATTTTTATAATCTATATTTTAAAGTTTTAGTCAATATACCTATAAAGAATTTGTATTTGTTCACTCCTGAAAAATCTACTTAGCTCTTGCACATTTTCAAAGGCCTTCTTTACTTAATTCCTTTTGATTTCTCAGGTACTATTTGTATATCATAGACGCTATTTTAAATATGTTCTAATTGTGTGTGCACCCGATCTGTTTTATTATGCTTTGTTCTTAAATTCTGTTCAAAAATACATTTGTTTATGGCTTAATACTTTGAGCTGTGTTCAGAAAACCTAACCTCCATCTCAAGATTATACAAATACATATTCTTTCATATTTTTAAAGACTTTTCTCCAATTACCTTTGCATTTAGGTCTTGAACCACTTGGATTTCTTCTGTGATATGAAGTAATATTAGGCTTTAGCTTTTACCGTAAAACACAGTTTCCGGTCTCAGTGATGTTTCTGGGGATTCCAGCCCAGTTCATCAGCATCCTTCTCCAGGCCAAGAGATGAGGAAGCCTGCATCAGGTTCCCCAGACCCCCTGTCAGACGGCTTCTGGGTAGGCTCTGTCCATGAGAGCCTCTGGCAGGTGCAGGAAGGAAGCACAGTCACCTATTATCCTGCTCTCATCAGGCGCCTAGGGCAGCAGTGGCAGCGGGGAGGCTGCAGACCAAGAAACTTGGTGCTGGTTTCAGCCACACAATCAGCTGGACTGCCCGGCTGCTGGCCTCTCTGTTGGGCATCTCCTAGAAGCGACAGAAGCTGCTCCCCAGCAGATCTGGGGTTAGTGGGGTCAGGTGGGATCCACTCCAGGAATGCAGCACCTTCCCGATCCTTTTTGCTCATCCAGTACCTGTCTTTCTACACTGTTCAACCAGTGCTACTCATAGTTTTTGATCAGTTCTTTATATTAAGTATGTGTTTCAAACCCCTGAAGCAGCTTCGATTATTTTTTGCCTGGGCCTTGACTAGTTGGACGAACTATTTCCCAAGCTGTCACTTTTATCTTCTGTTAAATCACCTCCACTCTCCCTTACACCCCTCCTCAATGTTTGGGTTCCCTTTCATGTGTCCTACTGCAAATACCCTCCATCTCTCTAGTAAACCTCTCTGCAGCAAAGGGACCTTTCCCAAGTACAAATCTCATAGTGTCATTCTCAGCAAAATGACCCTTTTTTTTTTTTTTTCCAATGAAGACAAAACCTGTGAAAGCCTCTGCATGATGCTAAGCAAATGGGTCTTTTGACTCCACTTCCTGACTCATCTTGAACTGTGTTCATTCTAACTTTCTCACTGTTCCTACAAACCGGAGACTGGTTTTCTTCTAATCTTCATGCTGCCAAAAGCTTCTCTCCACCCCAGGACCTGTGTTCATGATGTCTCCTCTCCCTTGAAAGCTGTTTCTTCCCTTTGTTCATTTTTTTCAGTCATATGATGTGTATCACTTATTAAATCAAGACTTCTCATACCCCTCTGATTAGTCCAATCCTCTATTAGAGTTTATTTTATTACTGTGTACATCTCCTACATTACACTTGGAAAAATTACAAATTTAATATTTGCTGTGGAGATTATTGGATTAATAGCTGGTATCTTTCACTCCAACCAGACTTAAAGTCTCATGCATGCAAAGGATGTGTCTGCTTTTGCTCATTCTTTAATTCCAGAAACTAGCACAGCGCCTGATATATTGGGTTCTATGATTACTTACTGTGGCCATTATTCCTAGATTCTCCGCTGCATTCATGTGCTGTTTCATGTCTATACTAGGCTATCTTACATAATTAGAGGAGTGTTGTAATGTCTTTTGCTCCATGATATATACCAAGCCTCCCTCCATCATTCTGCTCTTTTTTCATGATTTTATTGACTATTCTTTTATTGACTATTCTATTTATTGACTCTTCATACCTTTTTCCAGGTAACCTTTATAATTTTTTTTTCTGGTACAGAAGCAGTAACTAAAACAATAACCACAATGATAGAAATGATAATAATTAGGATTTTAATAAGAGCTGATGTTTTAATATGTTTGTTTAGGAAAGATAATGTTTTCAAACAACCCTTAGCAGTGGACACTGGGTTTGTTGGCAGTTGTTTTATATTATAAATAGCTTGTGTCCATATGCATGTATCTTTCTTTTCAAGAGATAAGTTTAAATTTTATGCATTTTATTGTATGTAAATTTTACCTAAGAAGGGGAAAAAAGTGTAAGCACATGTTGAACCCCAGATTATATGCTTAACAAAGAATTTAAGGTATACTGGTATCTTTCAATTACTTTTTTTTCTTTTTCTTTTATATTGGAGTATAGTTGATTAACAATGTTGTGTTAGTTTCAGGTGTACAACAAAGTGACTCAGTTTACATATACATATATCTATTTTTTTTTCAAATTATTTTCCCATTTTTATTAAAGAATATCAGAAAATGAGATGAGTTAATAAATAAATAGAGGGATGGATGGATTCAAATATGGTAAAATGAATTTTAGAAAAATAGTAATTATAAAATCTAGATGGTTGGCATATGAGATTTACTATAAAATCATTTTAGTGTTTATGTATGTTTGAAAATATTCCTAATAAAATATTGGAAAAAAATAAATGAGAATTATAAACATCATAATCAGGATAATGATATTTGCCATGATTTTGTTTCTGGTACCTAAATTATATTTTTGAGGAAATATTAATGCATCATAGCAAATTTATAGAAAAATGATATAAAGCTAAAATTTTATATTTGACCAAATTTCCATTAATATATTTAAATAAAACTTTCATACAATTTATTTTCTATTGACTACCAGTCTCCTATTCATGGGTTTTTCATGGATTCCAGTAAGATTCTGTTAATTCATGTTTATTTTAAAACAATTTTTCCTAAATAATTAAATGCATTATATATTTTCTTATAATCATATATATATATCAGCTTTATTCCTGTATTGACCTTTAATATAATTTGTTGTTTTACTATAATATTTTTGCTCATGTTTTCCATGTGAAGCAAATAATATATACTCTACAATTAATTATTATTAAATAAATGGATTATTTCAAATATGGTTCACTTAAATATTTACATAACTTTTGTAGCCAAAGTAGTGATTTAAACATCTCTGGCAACACAATTGCTATGTTTTTAAAACAACTGCAATAATTTACTTACAATTTGGGTAAACTGTTTTTCTTTTCTGCTTGATATTAAAAGTCTCCTTATTAGAAGCTCTAGAATTTAAAACTTCAAATTTTCTACATTTAAATACACCTAGATCACTTAAAAAAGAGAGATGTCTTATAGCAGTAATTTTAAGTTTGTAAATCTTTTGCAACCTTAAATTCACACTATATCTATTTTATTTATATTCATTATTTTTTATTCTTCTACATGTTTAAACTATTCCTTTCACGTAATATTGGTATTTGATAATTTTATAGTAATTACCGTATGTTATGGGCTGAATTGTGACCCCCTTCCAAATCCATATGTTGAAGTCCTAACCCGAGCACTTCAGAATGTGACAATATTTGCAGATAGGGTCTTTAAAGAAGTAAGGTAAAATGAGGTCATTGAAGTGGGCTCCAATAGGAGTCATATTCAGTATGACTGGAGTTCTTATAAAAAGAGGAGACACACAAGAGGGAAGACCATGGGAGGACACAGGGAGAAGATGGCCATCAGCAACCCCGGGAGAGAGTCATCAGAAGAAACCAAACCCACCGATGTCTGCATCTTGAACTTCTAATCTCTAGAATTGTGATAAAATAAATGTCTGTTGTTTAAGCCTCCGAGTCTGTGGTACTTTGTTAGGACAGTCTTGGAAAACTAATGTCGTGACTATCACTTCTCAAATTATTCTGCAGAACAAAGTGTTCTTAAAATGTTTTAAAAGTTTCTCAAATTTGAATATGTATGAATGTATATTATTTCTTCTGGAGAAGATCAAAGTATTCTTTGGAAAAGATACAGTTTCAAATGGCATTAATACATGGTCATTTTTGATGCTCATGTAGGACTCGACAGGATGGGTTAAAAAGAAAACAAAAAACAATCTAGATTTATTTATTTTTTATTCTTGCTACAACATATCTATTGCTAAATGTTAAAAATTAATGAAAAAGATGGAACAGTAGGTGGTAATATTTTGTAAACTCCTACTGTCCTTATGGGTATAGTATCTGGATATTAAAATATCCAGTGACAACATCATACACAAATTTGAAAAGTGCTGTAAATCAAGCAACCTGGATGGAATGGAGGAAAAGGTACTCTCAGAAAAATGTGTTAGATTACTCACACTGATGCCATAGGTGTGTGTGAATAGCTTTGAGTAAAATTATTTTATGTAAGCGAGGACATATGTTATAGATCTAAATTAATATGTCATTTATATATGTTAATTAAATATACGACAAAGTAAATGAACCTTAAAGTTAGACATTTAACTATTTCGTTTATACTCTTAGAATTTAGATATCTATGTTCACCAAAACCCTTCTGCCTATTAATGTACATTCAGTTAGAGCATTTGAAATAAGCCAGCAAAAAACAAACAAAAGAAAACAAGAAATATAAGTAGAAATATAAATATATATGTGTGTGTATATATATATATATATATATATATATATATATGCTAGGCATCTGTCATTCTAAATGTCTGATGCATTCTTTTGCCTTTATAACTAAAGAAATTGTCTAGATTTTTTGTTGGAGTGGTTGAGGAAATATTTCAGCAAAAGATAAAAAACTGCCTGAAAACAGTTTAACTTGTGTTATCTTATAAGCCTTGCCTCTCTGTCATGTTTGCAATCTCCATGAACTTTGCAATGGCAATAAACAGTTCCAGCTTTTCCTCTTGTGCAAGTCTAGACAATAAGTGACTTCAGTTTCTGCTCCTTGCTTGCTAGTGTAGCACAAAGGTAATGGGGAAAAATAATGGATGGATAGTCCATTGTTTCTGCTATTTATTTGCTTTGCTCATCACACTTTTCCATTTTCACTTAGACTTTGAAATCCCCTGACTCGGGAAAGGGAGCTGGTGGCAGAAATGAGAAGGGAAACAGAAGTTAGTGCTCCTTTTTAGCTTTCAAGAGTCAAGAACAGGACCAAAAGGAGCTTGGAAAACCAACTTCTTTAGACACTCCCTGACACTTTCCCTGGTCCTCCCCAACCAACAGGGATAAGGGATCAAATGATGTCTTTATCAGGGTAGAAAAAGTATGCATAACTATCGAGGCAGCCAAGCAGTTTGCCCCTTGGAGAAGGGACCTTGAGTCTTAGGTGTCATGAGCCAGGATGAGCTGAGAGGGAATGATAAAACTACCAGAGAAATTTGGTACTCTAGGTCATTGAAGACCTGTCATTTTCTTTGCTGGGATTTGGGAAAGGGCTCAGCTGACTGTCATTCCTGTGACACCGGCATCTTGCAACAGCTGTGGAATTCAAGGGGCGTCACTGTCTACAGCCAGATGCAGGGATGCAGGAGTGGCTTGGGCAGGAAATACAGCCCATGGGGCTTCATGCAGTGAGGATGCAGGAGTAGACCCAGAGCCTACAGACCTGTGAACAGAAAATTATGGGATGTAACAGTGCTGCAGGTTGAGTGGAGGGGCCACTACTACCACAAAGGCAAATGAAAAATAAGACAAACTCCCGTTTGGAGTCTGAAAAGCAACAAGAAAGAAAGAAAAGCAACAAGAATAGAGAAAGAAAAGCAACAAGAACAACAACAAACAGTTGGACCTAAACCATAAAACTGATAAAACAAAGAGAATGCTGAAGTTATCAGGACCAAGGACTACAGAACCATGTGCCGGCCCATCACCACACCACCATCCTTTGGACCCCTGCTTCTTGACTCACTCATCAATGGTTGCACACACACTGCCGGATGCATGTGGGAGGGGTGGTCACCCAGAACACGGCCAGTGTGAAGTCACAACTAACTGGGATTCACTCCTACTGAGTCGGACCTTGTGGCTTGATCGTTTCTCATTGGTTAAGAAGAACACGGCTCTTGTTTAGATGAAAGGTTAAAATCATTAATCACTCTTACAGCAAAACCATGTAAGACTGAATTGAGGAGTTGTTCAAATACTGGTATTTGGTCTTAATTATTTAACAACCAGGCCACAAAGGCAAAACCATGTATAAACCGCAACTATTAAGTAGCTAGCTTGTTTTTATGCATGTGAATCCATCCAGCTAAAACCATATCAATCAGGCAGTTTTTTAAAGTAAACTTGTTAGACTTTAAAAAAATTTTTTTAATTAAAATTTTTTTAAAAATTATATGTGTTTGAGAGCCAAATGTGTTTGTGTTGTAGAAACAGTGGGAATCATATTCTGCCCACCAAGCATAAGTTTTTAAAATTACTATGTAGTAGAAAATCCACATATGATACTTATAAAAGTCATAAAATATAATTTTCTTCTTATTTTATGACTACGGAACAGACTCCTGAGGTAGTTATAATTCTACACGAGGGGTTTCCTTGCTGGCGCCGTGCTTGAGAGTCCGCCTGCCGACGCAGGGGACACGGGTTCGTGCCCCGGTCCGGGAGGATCCCACGTGCCGCGGAGCGGCTGGGCCCGTGAGCCGTGGCCGCTGCGCCTGCGCGTCCGGAGCCTGTGCCCCGCAACGGGAGAGGCCCCGACAGTGAGAGGCCCGCGTACCGCAAAAAAAAAAAAAAAATTCGACATGAAACACTTGAGCAATGCTTCCTCCTAAATACGCTCTCCTTAACGTACCAGATGAGTGGTGTCCCAGAATTATTTAAAGGACAGATTAGGAACCTTTGATGAGCCAGGTCCTGCTTCCTCATCTCAGACCACCACCCGCAGTTTCCTTCTCTGTCCTCCCCAAACCCAAAACATAGGTCTTTTTTTTAAGTTTTTCAAAAGTGCCTTTTTTTCCCCACTTGTGAGTGTTTGCATCTGCTGTTCCATCTGCTGGAATCCCTGCGTCCCCGCGCAGTGATTCCCAGGTGACTTCTTTTCCTTTTGTAGATCCCAGAAAAGCATCACCTTTATCTGCTCTTTGCCTTTCTACCTCCCCACCCACACTGCCTCCGATCGCAACTCCACTTCCCCCAGCCCCAATCACCAGACCAATTCACATGTTCTCACACCACTCACTGACTTTTTTCATAACATTTATCTGATTTTGCAATTTTAGTGTTTGCAGAATGATTATTGGATTAATACCTTTTACCTTCTCCCCAATTTGTAAGATTCTCGGTGGATCTTAGTGTTCCTTCTGTTATCATCACGTCTTAAGTGTGAGACATATGGCAGATGCACAATAAACATTTTTCCATATTGTCTGAGTCAGTCTGGGCTTCCAGAACAGATTGCCATAGCGTGGTGGCTTAAACAACAAACTCTTATTTTCCAAGATCAAGGTTCTGGCAGGTCGCTGTCTGGCGAGGGCACTCCCCCTGGTGTGCAAACATTCTTCCTCTCCTCGTGCCCTCACTTGTTGGAGGGCAGAGAATGGTCCTCTCTCTCTCATTTCGTTAATAAGAGGGGCCCCACCCGCGTGACCAAATTGCCTCCCAAGGACCCCATGTCCATCACACTGGAGATTTAAGCTTTTACATATGAATTTCTGAGGTAGGAGGGTGCATAATACAAACATCGAGTCCAGAGCACATATATTTACCATAGAATGCCAGATGGCAAACAATATAAATAATCTTAGATGTTTCCATAAATCTGAGTTTATTATCATCTTTGAAAAGGTGAAGAGCAAAGTAGATATTGATAATTACACTAAAAGCATTTTGAAGTGCTAAAATCTGACCAAGTAACTGGCAGAGAGAATAAAGCACTAATGGAAATCTCTCATGGGGGTTTCTTCCCTTCAGCCTCTTAACCTCTGCATATCTAAAGATTCTGGAGAGTCAGTCAACCTGAAGCATCTCACACTACACAGGGTCCACCAAGGAGATAGTAGGTCTATCCCTTGCAAGTTGCCTTTGGGTATGAGACAACAATGGCTTTCATTCTTCCCAGGGAAAACCCAAATCCCAAGACAAGGTCCTGAGTCCCATCCTGAGATGAGGGAGAGAGAAACACATAACATTCTTGAAATACTATTCAGGTTGTAAAGAGGTATTAAGTAACTTGCCTCAGGCCATCATGGAAAAGCTACTTTTTTTTTTGGCCACACCGTGCAGCTTGCAGGATTTTAGTTCCCTGACCAGGGATTGAACCCACGCCCTCCACAGTGAGAGTACAGAGTCCCAACCACTGGACCAACAGGGAATTCTCAAGCTACATTTTTAAAATTTAAATCTAGGAATTCACCCTGTCATCCAATTTTTGCCAAATGCTTTTCTTTTTTAGATAAGTATCATTCCGTTTTCCTTATTTTCAGAAAACCTGACATTAGCTCACGAGTTATGTTCATGATTATGTGATTTTCCCTTCTTGTAGCCCATACTCAGTTACCCACAGTAGTGGTCTATCAAAATCGGTTTGTAAATATAGAAAACAGATAAATTTGCAATGGTAGTTTCCAAATGATACAGTTCCTAAAAACAAAACAAAACAATGAAGACGGAGACCAAGATGTCATATCAAGGGACAAATATCGATTTGCCTTTTACCTATACCTTGTTCATCTTAATGAAATTGTTACACAGGAAGAGAGGGGGCGCCTAAAATAGTTGGCAGGGGGGAATACCGGAAGAAACAACCTCATGTGTTAAAGTCAATAGGTAAACAAAATATAGACAATGCAGTTTTCAGAAATTATATTTTGTACTCCTCCTTTGCTTTTCCTTCATATTTTTAACATTACTCTCTTTCATTTATGAGTATTTTCTCTAGCCCTCATGATGATTCTTGCTACCCTATGTGTCATGGTCACCTCTGCTGGGACTATAATCTAATCTTCTTAGTATCTCATCAATTTACTAATTCCCCAAAATCAGCACAGCCTTCCAACCACAATTCTTATAACAAGGCAATAGATCATTTTGTGCAAGGATGTGTCGTCCTATGATTCAACGTGAAATACATCAGGGGGAAGTAAAATTTGTCTGTAGCAAGATCTCCATAAAGCATTTCCATTAAATCCCCTCTCCTGCTCTCACTCACATCTGTTTGACATAAGAACATTTCTTAGGTAATAGGGTTTTTTTAAATGAGGGCACTGTCATCACCGTTGTTTATTTCATTTATGAATTTTCTACTCTGAAGAGGTCTAGGAAGTTACCTCAGAGGGTGGCATTGAGAATGTAAGGGTAGGATACATGTTAAAAGGACTTGAAAAGACTTTCAAGAGCTATAGAAATATAAAATATTATCCTAGTAAAGCAATTCTTAGTTTTTAAACAATATCCATAAAGATAACCACAGAAGTCAGAACAATGCCAGAAAGCAAGATAAAGCACACTTGTACAGGCAAGAGTCTGCATGAAGGAGTAAGGATAGGATAAAAAGTTACATAGCCAAGCAGACACGAGGCAACCACAAAAGAGAGAAAGAGACCACGGAAGAGGAATGAACGGGAAAAATCATTTAATGTAGCTCAGGTTAAAACCAGCTGTGCCAACAGCTGTGGACACACCCTTGCGTGGATGAGGCCAAAGGGCCAAAGGGCTCATACAAGGGAATGTGTAATCAGAGGCTTAGTTTTATTGTTGCTGTTTAACTTAGCTTTGGGTGCCCCAAGTTTGCGCTGGTCTTTTGGCCCTACGTGCCGCCAAGAGGAACAAACACTGCCACCATCCAGTATGGACTAAGCCTGGATGCATGTGCAGGGTTTTAGCGGGGAGATCAAACTCTCCCATATCTCTCCAGGAAAGAAGAACACACAATTATTTTTACCTTTTCCCACATGAGATCTGGCAGTAGTAATGGAAAATGCTTTTTTCCCACTTGGATTCGAAACTCTCAGGCAAAATTCCATCTTTCTTATGTTTTGAGCAGCCAAGTAGACAGTGGAACTTAGCAAGTAATAACTGCAAATGAAACAAAAACAATTCTGTTTGTGTTCTGCAGAGATAACAAAATATGCAGAAAAGAAGAAAGGGGTAAATGCCTCATGACCAGAGAACATTCTTTACAAACCTTGAATTGACTTTTTTTGTCTTCTTCCAAGAACAAGGAAAGCAAAAATGCTGTGATTAAGGACTCAGCAGTGGTCGGTGGATAAATAACATCCAGAAGGATCTACTAATGATGGTGTCTTATAATAAGTAAAGGCAATGTTTTGTTGGCCAGAAGCCATACCTTATAATTTATTACATTCTATCCAAAAACTGTGTGGCATGATTCATTAAAAACAGTAAGAATGAGATGTGATGTCTGAAGGTATTCATGTTGAACAGTAAAACCAAAGCTAATTATTTGACAGTAAAATCAGGCAAGTAATGCCCACTCATTTTCTACTTGAGGCCAAGAACCAAATTCATGGCAAGACCTCCATCACTCCCTTGTTTCTTAAATAAGGATAAGGAGACACATTCTAAATTAACTCTCAAAAACATTTGTAAAATGAGTGTTATTATAACAAATAGGACTTCTGGTCATTAACTTTTACTTATTTATTTACTTTTTAGTTTATATATTTGGTCATTAACTTTTAGCTATTATGCTTACTTGTAAATTTATGTTTTTAAGTATGTCTCCATATTATTAGCTAATTCTGTAAAAATGTCTTTGTATTATTTTGGGTTTTCAGAAAGACTCTAGGAGAATATATATATGTAATATATATAGACTTATATATAATATATACATATATATTTCTATAATATATACTTATATATAATATTTATATAATATACTTATATAATATATATAATATACTTATATAATATATATACTTATAAATATGTATATATTTACAATGTACTATTTTTCAATGTATAATATAGTTAATCAAATGCATACACTTTTTTCAGCTTATATGTTCAAAATAAAAGATAATTGACATAGAAGTACTTAATAACATTATATGAATATTAGTACTATTACTAGTACAATTAGCAAACAAAAATCATGTTATTGTTATGTGACATGAATTTTAAATATAATTTCAGTATAACCGAAGTGAATGTACACTTTTTCATCTTATCCTCTCTACCGACTAGGTCCTCTAAGAATCATTGTAAGGTGTTCTTGATCTTGGGGCTCACAGATGTCATCTCTTTTTTTTTTTTTTTTTAGATTTCTTCTTTCTGGCAATAGTAATCTATAGAGCTTTTTATAGATTGGATATTCCTGGAAAACAGAGTTTTGTTTAGATGTGTTATCTTAAATATAAACAAGCGTTTGTTAGAATTGCCAATTTGGTGACTTTTCAAATCTTACAAAATTTTCTATTTAAATTTGTGAAATGCACAAGGTGGACAATGTTCAGAGCCAATGTAATATTAGGTATTGATAATATTGAATTCAGTCTGTCAACTCAGGTGCAGGTGATAGAAGAAGCCAGGGAATTTCAGATGAAAAAAGAAGCCAGGGAATGTCAGAGTCTTTTGACGACGTTGAATGTGCATCGTTCAGATCAAAACAAGTTCCTGAAGTCAGCATTCATTCATTCACTCACAAAATATTTACTGGGGGCCCAAGTTGTTCCAAGAATCATGACATTGTACAATGGACATAGACACAGGTAAAGACAATACCAAATCATTATTTTATTTTTGTCTTTCTGTATTGAGGCTACCATATGTGAGTTATTTAGTCTGAAACTAAATGCTTAGGAATAGGCAAAATGAGGTATATAGCATGGTTCATATAAGTAAAAGTAATTACTAATAGATTTAGTTTAACAGACAAGAATTTGAATGGCCTACAAAATTTCTTAGAGGACTGGGAGGAAAAAAATCTCAGTAATTTTGGATACGAGAAAAAATAATCAGACTTTAAGGATATTCTCAACATCTTACTTTTAAAAAGGCAATGATTCTTTATTTCACTAAAGTTTGGCAATCTTTTTAAAGAAGCAATACTTTGAATGAAGTAACAAGAAGCAAATAAAGAAAAATAAATATTTGTGCAATGCAGTACTTATACTTCACTACAATAATACACATAATAATTTTGAAAAAATTGAATTGTTATTCAACAAGAAGTTTTCTGTAGATCTTGTAATCGGACATGCCAGAAAAAAAAATAAGAAAAAGCTACCTAAAAATTCTCAGCTACCAAAAGTATCTTGATTCTTTGTTAACTGCCTACTTAAAATATAGCAAACTGTTAACAAATTCTTTAAAGAAAGAAATTATACATTCCGGGTAACATTTCTCCTGTTGTTAAATTTTCTGTTATTTTCTGGGAAGCACTAAGCCTTATTTAAAGGAATTAACTACAGCTTGTATTTAAAAAAAAAAAAAAAAAAAGAAAGGATTAAGGGAATGTTTTAACTTACACTTTAAGATTTCAGAGAAATACTCAATGAGATTGGCCTATCAGCTTCATATGTCAAATAACCTTCCATCCAATGATGAAAATACCAAATTATTCACTCACTGTTGTTTCATGTGAATGAAGCCTGGGCAAATTATAAAGGGAATGGGGCAATAGGTAAACTTTGTACTTTGACAACCATGATGTGACATTTGAAGTCCACAGAAAGTGCTGACAGTAGATAAGAATCAATAGCAGGAAAAATAATTCAGAGTTTCCAAACACCTTAGCATCGTTGACACATGAACGGGTTTGACTCCTGACAGACGTGATCACTAAAAATGTTATCGTAGCGCTACTGACTCAAGGTTTGTGTCTCCCCCAAATTCCTACGTTGAAGCCCTAACGTGATGGTGTCAGGAGCACTTCCTGCTGCCAGAGGCCACATGCCTTTCTTGGCTTATACTCCCCCCGCCTCCATCTGCAAAGCCAGCACATCATAGCATAGTGTCTGTTGAGTCTAACCTTTCTGCCTTCCTCTAATTAAGGACCCTTGTGATTACATCAGGTTCACCCATACAATCCAGCATAACCTCCCCATCGCCTCATCCTTAATTTTTTTTTTTTTTTTTTTTTTTTTGTGGTATGCGGGCCTCACTGTTGTGGCCTCTCCCTTGCGGAGCACAGGCTCCGGACGCGCAGGCTCAGCGGCCATGGCTCACGGGCCCAGCCGCTCCGCGGCATGTGGGATCTTCCCAGACC
This sequence comes from Kogia breviceps, assembly GCF_026419965.1. Taxonomy (NCBI): domain Eukaryota; kingdom Metazoa; phylum Chordata; class Mammalia; order Artiodactyla; family Physeteridae; genus Kogia; species Kogia breviceps. The sequence continues at coordinate 4,982,921 of NC_081324.1, read as the reverse complement.
GGGGCACGAACCCGTGTCCCCTGCATCGGCAGGCGGATTCTCAACCACTGCGCCACCAGGGAAGCCCGCCTCATCCTTAATTTAAACACATCTGCAAAGTCTCTTTTGCCATAGAAGGTAACATATTCCAAAGTTCCATGAATCAGGAAGTGGACACATATGGCAGGCATTATTCAGCCTGTCATAGCTCCCAAACCTAAACTGAGTGCAAACTTGTCATTTGGGTTGAGCGATGGTCAATATGATGATGAGAATATTAGCTGATGGCAGTGCTGATATGCAAAATTTTATCGTAAGTAAGGCAGTGATATCAGCCGACTCAGCCATGCACTGAGGCAGTACATAATGAGTAATGAACGAATTTATAATTAATTAGCTTAAAATAAAATACATGTAGCCTACCTCCAGTAAATACAATCCACATTTAGATCTAGACTGCGATTTAAAAGATGGTTGTTATTTACCATTTAGGTTTTATTTTCAATTGAAATATTAAGAAAAATGTTTGGGTCTCCAAACTGGCCTAAAAGTCTAGATACCATGTAACATAGCCTTTTCAATCCTGATGACAGAATACCAGCTTGAAAGACTCAAATCGTTGAAGATTGTGAAAAGGCAGACCTTGCTTTCATCAAGCCATAAATGGGTTCGGACAATTCGGGCTTCTTTTTAGTTTTCCTCTGTACCAATGCTCTTTTACAATACCTCCATATAAACACTTAGTCTAATGTTTCTACATGAAGAATAGATTCTACTATCAAGTCAGTTCGTCTTTTATAAGTGCTAAATTGCCCTAACATTGTTAAGCCATTCCAAGGCCCCAAATTTATTTCATTATTCAAATTTGCAAATGAGATTTAGGCTAAGAGAGATTTCAAACTTCTGTCCTTAATAAGAACATATGAAGATAGAAAGGTGCTATACTTTTTCTGCAAATCTTTAAAGAAAAAGCATACATAAAATATACTGAAATGACTGCTGACAGGTGTGGGAGGCACCCAGATGCACCTACATAATTCATAATATCATGTCTTGGATTTGTTCCTATTCAACCCCACTGCATTTTATAAATTGTTTTGAATCTTGAAACAGCTACAAAGAAGGGTTTGCTAAGCAATTTAATGTTGTTAAATGGTTATTATTCCTATCAATATCAAGGATGGTTTTTTTTTTCAAGATTTGCATTGTTCTTGACGGTTGTTTTCCTTTTTCTCACACAGATTGTTACACTGTAGGAACCTATTCCTTCAGTGCCCCAGGCAGTAGGAAAAATAAAGCCTGATGCTTGGCTTTATTCACTTACATTTTCAGTTAATTAAAAAAATAAAAACAAAAAGAAGAGTGAAATCCTTTATTTTAATGTTCAGACTAATTATTTGACTCAATGATTAAATGCACATTTGCCAGTAAGGCTTCCAGATATTTAAGCAGCTGTGAAGGAAGTCACACAAATTCCAAACTGGAACGGCAAATAGAGCATTTGCTCCCTTTGGGTGCTTTGCAATCTGCAAACAGGGACAGTCGAGTCTGACTGAGAACAAATTGAATACTGTTCTCTAATCTTTCATTTGTGCAAAGCCCTGACAGTCCCCAAACATCAGCTGATCACAGTAAGTGATTCAATGCTCAGGTTCTTGGGTGGCACCCATCATGCAAAAACTCTTATTTGCACATATAACATTGCTTGAGTAAAGTGTACAATATCAAGCCATCTGCAGTTAAAAAACACTGTCGTTTTAATTTCAAATATATAAATCTTAAATACTAATAGATACCTAAAATTTTACAATATATTTTAGATAAATTAAAATACCTTTCTTCTAAACGTGCTCTGGGTGTACTACATTGTCTATTACACAGAGCATGTCCAGACTTTTTTCACTTTCCTGGCTTTCTCATTGTTGCCCCTGGAGAGATTTGTACAAACCTTTGTAGTAAAAATAATCAATTGATTGTGACCAAACCAATTATAAAACAAGGAGGACATCAATCAAAAGCTTAGTGGTAATGAATACTGGTGTGTGTGTGTGTGTGTGTGTGTGTGTGTGTGTGTGTGTGTTTGCACACATGCATGTTCATTGGCAAAAAGGCTAAAGCTGAATGAGAAAATAACTTGAAACCATCTAACCTTTAATGTGTTCCAAGGAAAAGAAAGCCCTCATCTTCCCACATCCAAACCCAATATCCTAGATTCCATACTGCCTTCCTTCTTGCTGATTCAGTACAAGGGCCCCCGCTTTCCTTTCTGGCAAACCACTGCTTCTGAGATCTGAATTCCAACTTATCTCACTTTCTCAAAAACTTTGTTTCCACCCTTCCTTCCTCCTAGAACTTTACTATGAGCACATAAAACGTGCTCTAGCATCTACGACATGAAGACTACCTCTGACCCCAAATGTCTCTGAACTATCAACTGCTCCGCTTACAGGAAAGTCTGTCCACACAAGTTGTGCCTGTCTCTCTCTTTCCACCCTCTCCTCAGCCATCTCTGATCTGGTTCCTGACCTTTGCAAGTCACAGAAACTCCGTAATCGACTCATCAATTCTCTCCTGGCTGCCCACACAAGGACCCTTTGGTAGTTCTGGTTTCAGATTCTCAGCACCTCCTACTGGACCAGTCCGTCCTTCTCAAAATGCTTATGCTTCTGAGACATTACATTTTGCTGTATTTCTTTTCCTTTTGATTTTTCTCCTCCATCCTCCTTTCAGTCACTTTGGAGACTTTATCAAGCTATTTTCATCCACCTCGAAATATTAGAGTATCCTGCACTTTTTATCTGAGGTTTCTCCTCTTTTCTATTTATATTTTTCCCACAAGTGATATCATCGAGATGCATGGCTTTACAGACCATGAGACTGGTGCTAAATATTCCCCAAATATCTACTTGACATTTCCACTTCAGTGTTTAAGAGGAATCTTACATTTAATCTACCCAAAACAGCGCTCTTGCTTTCTACTATCCTAGCCCCTGTGCCCCTTACTGCCATAGACGTACCCCGTTTTAATAAGCACCAGCAACATTTTGCTCAAGCCACAAACCTACACGTATGCTCTCCTTTCCCACATTACTCATAACCAATTGAGCAACACATTTTATTCCGTTTCTCTCCATTTTCTCTGCTACCACCATCAAAGCTACCAGGTTTCTTCTCAAGGACTGCTACATTACCTTCGCAACCGGGCTCCCTGCTCCAGTTCCTGCCCGTTATAAACAACTCCCCGGGAGCTTCAAGATGGCGGAGGAGGAAGACGCGGAGATCTCCTTCCTCCCCCCACAGACACGTCAGAAATACATCTACACGAGCGACTGCTCCTACAGAACACCCACCGGACGCTGGCAGAAGACCTCAGACCTCCCAAAAGGCAAGAAACTCCCCCCACGTACCTGGGTGGGGAAAAGAAAAAAGAATAAACAGAGACAAAGAATAGGGACGGGCCCTGCACCAGTGGGAGGGAGCCGTGAAGGAGGAAAGGTTCCCACACACTAGAAGCCCCTTCGCGGGCGGAGACGCGGGGGGCGGAGGGGGGAAGCTCCGGAGCCGCGGAGGAGAGCGCAGCCACAGGGTGCGGAGGGCAAAGCGGAGAGATTCCGCAGAGGATCGGGGCCGACCGGCACTCACCTGCCCGAGAGGCTCGTCTGCTCAGCCGCTGGGGCGGGCGGGGCTGGGAGCTGAGGCTCGGGCTTCGGTTGTCGGAAGCCGCGAGAGGACTGGGGTTGGCGGCGTGAACACAGCCTGAAGGGGCTAGTGCGCCACGGCTGGCCGGGAGGGAGTCCGGGAGAGTCTGGAGCTGCCGAAGAGGTAAGAGACTTTTTCTTGCCTCTTTGTTTCCTGGGGCGCGAGGAGAGGGGATTAAGCGCGCCTCTTAAAGGAGCTCCAGAGACGGGCGCGAGCCGCGGCTATCAGCGCGGACCCCAGAGACGGGCATGAGACGTTAAGGCCGCTGCTGCCGCCACCAAGAAGCCTGTGTGCGAGCACAGGTCACTCTCCACACTGCCCCTCCCGGGAGCCTGTGCAGCCCGCCACTGCCGGGGTCCCGGGATCCAGGGACAACCTCCCCGGGAGAACGCACGGCGCGCCTCGGGCTGGTGCAACGTCACGCCGGCTTCTGACGTCGCAGGCTCGCCCCGCATCCGTGCCCCTCCCTCCCCCGGCCTGAGTGAGCCAGAGCCCCCGAATCAGCGGCTCCTTTAACCCCATCCTTTCTGGGTGGGAACAGAGGCCTGAGGGCGACCTACACGCAGAGGCGGGGCTAAATCCAAAGCTGAACCCCGGGAGCTGTGCAAACAAAGAAGAGAAAGGGAAATCTCTCCCAGCAGCCTCAGCAGCAGCGGATTAAATCTCCATAGTCAACTTGATGATGTACCTGCGTCCGCGGAATACCTGAACAGACAATGATTCATCCTAAATTGAAGAGGTGGACTTTGGGAACAAGACAGATTATTTTTTTCCCCGTTTCCTCTTTTTGTGAGTGTGTGTGTTTATGCTTCTGTGTGAGATTTTGTCTATATAGCTTTGCTTTCACCATTTGTCCTAGGGTTCTGTCTGTCCGTGGTGTTTTATTTTATTACTTAAAAATTTATTTTCTTAATAATTATTTTTTATTTAATAACTTTCTTTTCTTTCTTTCTTTCTTTCTTTTCTTTTCTTTTCTTTTCTTTTCTTTCTTCTTTCCACCCTTTTACTCTGAGCCGTGTGGATGACAAACTCTTGGTGCTCCAGCCAGGCACCAGGGCTGTGCCTCTGACGTGGCAGGAGCCAAATTCAGGACATTGGATCACCAGAGACCTCTCAGCTCCACGTGATATCAAATGGTGAAAATCTCCTAGAGATCTTCATCTCAACGCCAAGACACAGCTTCATTCAACTACCAGCAAGCTCCAGTGCTGGACACCCTATGCCAAACAACTAACAAGACAGGAACACAACCCCATCCATTAGCAGAGAGGCTGCCTAAAATCATAATAAGGCCAAAGACACCCCAAAACACACCACCAAACATGGACCTGCCCACCAGAAAGACAAGATCCAGCCTCATCCACCAGGACAGAGGCACTAGTCCCCTCCACCAGGAAGCCTACCCAACCCACTGAAGAAACCTTAGCCACTGGGGACAGACACAAAAAACAATGGGAACTACAAACCTGCAGCCTATGAAAAGGAGACCCCAAATACAGTAAGTTCAACAAAATGAGAAGACAGAGAAACACACAGCAGATGAAGGAGCAAGGCAAAAAAACCACCAGACCTAGCAAATGAAGAGGAACTAGGCAGTCTACCTGAGAAAGAATTCAGAATAATAACAGTAAAGATGATCCAGAATCTTGGAAATAGAATAGAGAAAATACAAGAAACATTTAACAAGAACATAGAAGAACTAAAGAGCAAACAAACGGTGATGAACAACACAATAAATGAAATTAAACATTCTTTAGAAGGAATCAATAGAATAACTGAGGCAGAAGAACAGGTAAGTGACCTGGAAGATAAAATAGTAGAAATAACTACTGCAGAGCAGAATAAAGAAAAAAGAATGAAAAGAATTGAGGACAGTCTCAGAGACCTCTGGGACAACATTAAATGCACCAACATTCAAATTATAGGGGTCTCAGAAGAAGAAGAGGAAAAGAAAGTGACTGAGAAAATATTTGAAGGGATTATAGTTGAAAACTTCCCTAATATGGAAAGGAAATAGTTAATAAGTCCAGGAAGAACAGAGAGTCCCATACAGGATAAATCCAAGGAGAAACATGCCAAGACACATATTAATCAAACTATCAAAAATTAAATACAAAGAAAAAATATTAAAAGCAGTGAGGGATAAACAACAACTAACACACAAGGGAATCCCCATGAGGTTAACAGCTGATCTTTCAGCAGAAACTCTACAAGCCAGAAGGGAGTAGCAGGACATATTTAAAGTGATGAAGGAGAAAAACGTACAACCAATATTACCCAGCAAGGATTTCATTTAGATTTGATGGGGAAATTAAAACCTTTAAAGACAAGCAAAAGCTAAGAGAATTCAGCACCACCAAACAAGCTTTACAACAAATGCTAAAGGAACTTCTCTAGGCAGTTAACACAAGAGAAGGAAAAGACCTGTAATAACAAACCCAAAACAATGAAGAAAATGGTAATAGGAACATACATATCGATAATTACCTTAAGTGTAAATGGATTAAATGCTCCAACTAGAAGACATAGACTGGCTGAATGAATGCAAAAACAAGACCCATATATATGCTGTCTACAAGAGACACACTTCAGATCTAGGGACACATACAGACTGATGGTAAAGGGATGGAAAAAGATATCCCATGCAAATGGAAATCAAAAGAAAGCTGGAGTAGCGATTCTCATATCAGATAAAATAGACTTAAAAATAAAGACTATCACAAGAGACAAAGAAGGACACTACATAATGATCAAGGGATCAATCCAAGAAGAAGATATAACAACTGTAAGTATTTTTGCACCCAACATAGGGGCACCTCAACACATAAGGCAAATACTAACAGCCATAAAAAGGGAAGTCGACAGTAGCAAGGGAGACATACAATATACATATGCTGAGTAATGAACAGATTTATAATCTAATTTATAAAAACATCATACATTATTTATGGATATACTCATATGTAATAATATTACAAAATATACACAAAAATCATAAGCAGCAACTTCAGGAATGGTTACCACTGTGCAAGATGGGAAAGGAAAGGATTTAGGGAAGTGGAGCTTTAGCTGTGTTTGTTACCATTTCCAATTTATTGAAAATTTCCATTTTCAAAACTAATATTTCAATTTATTAAACATACATTTAAAGGAAATATGGAAAAATAAGAATATACTAATATCTATTATCTGAAGATAACTGGTTACTTCATATATCATTTTTTAAGAATCCCAATTTAATCTTTCTTTTTTCTTTTTCAATTGAAGTATAGTTGATGTACAATATTTACATAAGTTACAGGTGTATAACTTAGTGATTCACAATTTTAGAGGTTATAGTTCATTTATGGTTACTACAAAATATTAGCTATATTCCCTGTGTTGTACAGTATATCCTTATAGCTTATTTTATACATAATAGTTTGTACCTCTTAATCCCTACCCCTATCTTGCCCCTCCTTCTTTCCCTCTCCCTGCTGGTAACCACTAGTTTGTTCTCTATATCTGTGAGTCTGCTTCTTTTTCATTATATTCATTAGTTTGTTTTATTTTTTAGATTCCACATAAAGTGATATCATACAATATTTTTCTTTCTCTGACAATTTAATCCTTAAAGCAGAGTTAATGAGAGTTAATTGACATAACTGCACCTATTAACATATACAACTTGATAAGCTTTGACTTAGGAAGGCACTTGTGAAACCATTACAGCAACCAAGATAATGAACATTTACATCAGTAACAAAAGTTTCCTCTTACCCTTTTCTCCCCTTTATTTATGTCATTTTTATGATATTAAAATAATTTACAGGAGCAGAAAAGGAAGCCATAGATATGTGAAATTAAAATGCTGGAAACGTACCTCACTGAACATCTATACCTGTTGAGGGATGGGTTTAGCTCGCCCAGCTTCATGAGGACCTTCTTCATAATTGAGGCTTTAATGCCACTTGGAGGATATGATGCTATTGGATCACTTTCCTCACTTCTTTTAAATCTGTCGCCATCTCCCCACTTTTGATCTGCTTCCTTGTCCACAGTGGGGAGGATGGCTGCGTGTTAATCTTGGAGAAAGTTACCTATTGGACTTTCCATACAAAATACTACTCTTCCAGGATTCCCTGGTGGCGCAGCAATTAAGAATCCGCCTGCCAGTGCAGGGGACATGGGTCCAAGCCCTGGGCCGGGTCCCACATGCCGCAGAGCAGCTAAGCCCATGGCCACAACTACTCAGCCTGCACTCTAGAGCCCATAAGCCACAACTACTGAGCACGTGTGCCACAACTACTGAAGCCCATGAGGCTACAGCCTGTGCTCTGCAACAAGAGAAGCCACCGCAATGAGAAGCCCCTGCTCACCACAACTAGAGAAAAGCCCATGTGCAGCAATGAAGACCCAACACAGCCAAAAAAAACATAAATTAAATAAATAAATAAATAAATAAATACTACTCTTCCTAATTGGACCTGGGTTTTCTGGATTTAGCTTTCATAAAATGTCTTTAAAACCAAAACCAAAACAAACCAAAAAACCCTCTTTGAGGTGTTTTAGACAGATACAATTTCTCCATTTGACATTTTCTTAGCTTGGTTTTCCCACTAAGCAGAACCTGAAACAGGTATAGACAGGTATGTCAGGAAATGGGGAAGAACAAAACCCAGAAGGAGAGACAGCCCATCCAGGTGTGCTGGTGAGCTGGAGGTAAGAGTTTTTGGGCTCCTGATAAGCCCAAGGAGAATTGACTCCTCTGCTCCCAGATGTATGCATGTGGCTGAAATGCTCTCCCAGGCAGACCATCCAAACAGTGTAAGTAGAGAAGCAGTAGGTCAGAAACCAAGAGATATGCAGTGCAGCAGTGGGGGCAGGAATGGTCAGGACCAAAAAGGAGCCCAGGGATAAACATGGTCCAGCAAAAGTATTAAGCTCCCTTGAGAATGCATGTGATTATATTTTATTTATTCCATAAACAAATACAGACTGGACACTTAGTGAATGACTATGCAAATTTTTTATCACCTTCTAGAGACTGATATGTTATCTCACATAAAAATCATCATGTCTAGCTAGTTTAATCCTTCCTAATATGTATTAAAATGTGCATTTATTATAGACTGATTAATTACAATTAATTATATTAATTAACTATTTATAAAAGATTAGGTAATTAGCATTCAGTTAAATGAAACATTTTGTAATACTCACTATCAAAAAGGAATCAGCTTAACAAAAGTAAATAGATAATAGATTCTTCAAGAAACAATAGCAATTACAATAATACTAGCAAACACCAGTGCAGTGGTTCATTTGTACTGTTTTTAGATCTCTACATAGATTAACTCATTTAATACTAACAATGTCCTATGAGTTAAGTAGTGTTGCTATCATTATTTTCAAGATAGTAAACTGAAGTACAGAGTGATTAGTAATTAACATTTTAGAAATAAAATAAAATGGTATCTCATAAACCATTACACAATCTTTTTTTATTTCGTTTCCTTTTTTTATTTTCTTTTAGGCAACAGAATCTGGTGGTTAGATGGTAAACACACAAGCCTGTCTAATGGCTCAGTTCATATCCTAACTGTACCCCTTACTAGCTCTGCAACTTTGGGCAAGTTATTAATTCCTTTAAAAGTAGTATTAAAAATTATGTGTGAATATAAATAACATTTTATGAACAATAGATTCCCCAAAACAAAGAAATTAGCAAGAACATTGACATTGTTTTATAGTTTTTGCAAATGTGTTTAATGTCTGTTTAATAGAAAATAGCTATAATCTTATATTGGCTTCTGTACCTAATCTGTTGTGATAGTAAGTCATTGGCTTCTAGAAAATGTCACCGTACACACATAAGAGAATGAGCGAAAAGGCAACTAAAGTCTTATATTTATTATAAAAATAACTGTGACCTCATGAGCCCTGAAGGTGTCTGAGGGACTCTCCCACAGAATCCCCAGGATACACTCTAAAAAATGCCACTAAAACACCAACATATATAGTCAATTTAGACAATTCACTCAAAAGTAAGATTCCCTAGGAGAAAACTATCAAACATTTCATAAGATATTGTCTAGACAAATCTGACAACTGATTGGCTACACTTTTCAATTTTCCAGTGACTTTTGCTTATTTATACCTATGTATTTACATCTTTTATAAATATGTAATATGGCCCATCTGATTTTCAAAACTTGATCTAGAAGATTAGTAATATTTCTAGAAGAAAGTTATCTTCCTATGGGATATCAAGATTCAAAAACAAGAAATTTTCCAAATGCTTTAGAATTTCAATATCCTTGGCTTACTGATTTAAAAAGAACTTAGATATTTCTTTTGCTGTGGAGCAGAAGGAAGGTGGGTGTCAGAATTTCATGTCTCATAATACATGTGCCATAGTTCATTAGGTTGTACATACAACAGCCAATTAAATACTTACTATTAAAGGTCAACAGCCGCGTACAAGCTGCAGATCCTCTTTCCTCCTCTGCAGAAAGAACATAAAGAACCTCATTTATAAACTCGTACTATTACCCAAGAAGTCTGTATTCTTTAAAAATCTAGTGTATTTTATTTTAAAATAATAGATATCAATTTGCCTCTTTGGTATATGTTTCTTTCTCTTAAAATGCTTAACATTTCAGAGTAAAAACATTTTCCAAAAGATCCTTTTTAAAAATCAAAGGGTTTTTTTTTTTTTTTTTTTTTTTTTTTTTGGTGTTGGTGGTGGTGGTAATACCCTCCACCCCAATTTTCAACCATTGTTAATTTTTAAAAGTTCAACTCATTTTAACAGGTTGAATTCAATGGACTGATTCTTAAATTGTATTAACCAATTGATTCAATAGCTATTGCTGAACTCACTTTAGTTCTGAATCACTTAAGCAGAGAAACTGCCCTCAGTGCTATTTTGCCTGCATTCGAAAACAAGGAAAGTCATAGTAGCTTTATCTGCTTTCCATCACAATCCATCCCTTAAAGAACCAATCGCACATTGAACCGCATTATCACTGAGTGAGAAAATCTCGGATTTCCTCCGTAGTCTCATTCCACTGAACACTCTGGCCATTCTCATTATCAGCCTAAAATCCTGCAGTTCATAATTCTCTTGTACGATCATGCACCAAAACACTTCTTTCTGCATCCCTCAGCTGACTAAAGATTCTTCTTAAGCTGTGTCCCATTGGATCTCAATTTAAAGCCTTGCTCTCACTTTTAGTCTGGATTTTCTCACACATTTCTTCCTCTGTGGCCTCCACTTTTCCAACAGTTTGCTTGATACTGCCAATACGTTTTGTTAAAATCTTGTTTGTAGGATGCATCAGTTTCTGCCGTGCATTAAAGCCCTTAGACAGTCATCTCATTCCCTTGATTAAAAATATAAAATCTATGACAACAGGGTGTACTTTACTCTTCGTTATTTCCTGATTCATGTACTGTTTTTTGCACTCAATAATCAGCCAATGAACATTTGTTGACTTCAATGTTTTACCCGTATATTTGAATTAAAAATATGCTGCAACGTATGCGTTGTTTTGGCGCAGACCGAAATTTGAGAAAGAAAATAGTTTTTACTAGATCTTTTAGTATCAAAAAGATTCTGAAGATATACTACTATCAGTAATTTACCACATAAAATGTTTTTAGTCCATGAGAGCCATGGAAACTAGATCAAAGTGAATGGAATGAATATTCAAATGTGAAGCGTCTCATAAGCTCTTGTACAGACTGGACCACATCACATCTACTCAAGCCTCCCTCTCTCTTTATATTCATATGCCTTAACTGACCCAATTGTCAATAATTTTTCAAGAAAAAAATCCCATTTTAAAGCTATAAAAGATCATTAAAGTAAGAAAAGATTATAAATGTAATTGTGATTTTTTTAAAGATAGTCAATTTTGTTCACCTTTGATTTATCTAGGAATTATATACTCAAAATTGAAATAAGAGTTAGAAAATCAGAATAAACCAAATGTTTTTCTTAGGGTAAATTGAAAACACTGTCTAATAATGACCACCTATCAAGAAATAAGACAAAAGTAATTCTATAGACAAGTTCTTTTCAATCTTTAAGAACAGACAACACTATAATAATTAAATTGTCCTTGAGCATAGGAATATCAGTGGCTTCAAAATTTGTTGTTAGTGTAATCTTGATAGGGAAATCTTAAAATCTTAGGAAAATTTATAGGTGTCATATCTATTTTTAAAAGGAGATACAAAGCCATCAAATATAATACCGTCAAATAAAATAGGGTACTACATTAGAAGAACTACTAATGAATATATAAGATTTATTATAAGAATGCAATGATGATACAATTCTAAGAAATCTTTAAAGGGAGAGAGGGGTGAGTAAAATAGGTAAGGGAGATTAAGAGGTACAAACTTTCAGTTACAAAATAAATGAATCATGGGGATGAAATATAGAAAGAAAGAAAGAGAAAAAGAAAGAAAGAATGAAAAAAGAACCAAAGAAAGAAAGAAAGTAAGAAAGAACCAAAGAAAGAAGGGAAGGAGAGAAGGAGGGAGGGATGGAGGAAGAAAAGAAGGAAGGAAGGAAGGAAGGAAGGAGGAAAGAAAGAGCTCTTTAAAGGAGAAAAACTTTATTTTCATTCTGAAAGGGAATTTAATGAAATGCAATATATATTGCGGACTCAAATATTTTAATAAAACAGGAAGAGATATATACTTCCTTGAATTATCCATCTGAAACAAGGTGCCAGCATTACAGATAGTAGTAAAAATTTGACAGCATTCTACTCACATTTAAAAAGAGGTATTTTTGCTGTTATTTCTGCTATTATTCATAAGGTATAATAAAATAATAGATGTTAATATCCATCTTGCCATTTACATTTTACACGCATTCTGCTAAGCATTTCTTTAAATTCATTTGACCAATATTCATTGAGTGTCTGTGTTGCCGCTGTAGGTACTAGGGATTCATCAGTGCAAAGAGACAAAACACACACCCTGCGGGGTTGGCAACAGGCCTATCAGGGAGTTATTATGCAGTGGCCACAGTTAACAGATGAAGAGACAGGCCTGAAGATGCTAATTAATTTTCTCAAAGCTACACAGCAAGTGGCAGAAGGGATTCAACCCCAAGGCCATTTAGCTCCAGATTCCAATCTCTTATTTATTCCCTATATTTTGTTTCCTCCATTCTTTGTAAATTTCTAGTCAATTCTGCACCCGAGAAAATAATAACATGTATAAACCTTATAGAGCAGGGGTGTGACCTTCCATTACTCACTTCATTTCCTCCCATGAAAGAAAAGGAAAAAAATAGACCCCAAATTTCCCAGGACTGGCTGTGAAACACATTAAAGACAGGACAAAAAGTTTGCAGGGGAAGTTTCTCAAAGAAAGATCCCCGGTCTTATAACTCTTTCACTTCAGTCCTAAAGAAGACTTCTAGATTGACCACGTTGACCTGCCAGATATTTCTCCAGCAAGGATGTGTTTATTCAGGGTCAGCAGGGAATTGCAATGCTGGGTCTGCCACCATGGTGAGCTGCGTGCGTCCCCACATGGCAAGGGAAGGAGGACCCTTTTACAGAGGGCAAAGGAAGATGGGAGGGCTACAGTAAACCAAGAACCCATGGCTCTTCACCTGCTGAGTCCTTGCCAGAATCTATGTTCATCAGTGATATTGGCCTATAGTTTTTTTTCTCTGTGACATCTTTGTCTGGTTTTGGGATCAGGGTGATGGTGGCCTTATAGAATGAGTCTGGGAGTGTTCAAACCTCTCTCTGCTATATTTTGGAAGAGTTTGAGAAGGATAGGTGTTAGCTCTTCTCTACATGTTTGATAGAATTTGCCTGTGAAGCCATCTAGTCCTGGGCTTTTGTTGGAAGATTTTAAATCACAGTTTCAATTTCAGTGCTTGTAATTGGTCTGTTTGTATTTGCTAGTTCTTCCTGGTTCAGTCTCAGAACTTTTCTAAGAATTTGTCCATTTCTTCCGGGTTGTGCATTTTATTGACATATAGTTGTGTGTAGTAATCTCTCATGATCCTTTGTACTTCTGCAGTGTCATTTGTTACATGTCCTTTTTCAATTCTAATTCTGTTGATTTGAGTCTTCTCCCATTTTTTCTTGATGAGTCGGGCTAATGGTTTATCAATTTTGTTTATCTTCTCAAAGAACCAGATTTTAGTTTTATTGATCTTTGCTCTCCTTTCCTTCATTTCTTTTTCATTTATTTCTGATCTGGTCTTTATGATTTCTTTCCTTCTGCTAAATTTAGGGTATTTGTTGTTCTTCTTTCTCTAATTGTTTTAGGTGTTTATTTGAAATGTTTCTTGTTTCCTGAGGTAGGACTGTATTGCTATAAACTCCCCTTTCAGAACTTCTTTTGCTGCATCCCATAGGTTTGGGGCCTTCATGTTTTCATTGTCATTAGTTTCTAGGTATTTTTTTATTTCCTTTTTGACTTCTTCAGTGATCTCTTGGTTATTTAGTAGTTTATTGTTTAGCCTCCATGTGTTTGTATTTTTTACAGTTTTTTTCCTGTAATTGATATGTAGTCTCATAGCATTCTGGTCAGAAAAGATACTTGATACGATTTCAATTTCCTTGACTATTTCCTTTCCCATATTAGGGAAGTTTTCAACTATAATCTCTTCAAATATTTTCTCAGTTCCTTTTTTTTTCTCTTCTTCTTCTGGGACCCCTATAATTTGAATGCTGATGCGTTTAATGTTGTCCCAGAGGTCGTGAGACTGTCCTCAATTCTTTTCATTATTTTTTCTTTATTCTGCTCTGTGGTAGTTATTTCCACAATTTTATCTTCTACGTCACTTATCCGTTCTTCTGCCTCAGTTATTCTACTATTGATTCCTTCTAGAGAATTTTTAATTTAATTTATTGTGTTGTTCATGATTGTTTGTTTACTCTTTAGTTCTTCTAGGTCCTTGTTAAACATTTCTTGTATTTTCTTCATTCTATTTCCAAGAGTTTGGATCATCTTTACTATCATTTTTCTGAATTCTTTTTCAGGTAAACTGCCTATTTCCTCTTCATTTGTTTGGTCTGGTGGGTTTTTACCTTGCTCCTCCATCTGGTGTGTGTTTCTCTGTCTTCTCATTTTGCTTAACTTACTGTTTTGGGGTCTCCTTTTTGCAGGCTGCATGTTCGTAGTACTATTGTTTTTGGTGCCTGCCTCCCGTGGGTAAGGTTTGTTCAGTGGATTGTGTAGGCTTCCTGGTGGAGGGGACTGGTGCCTGTGTTCTGATGGATGAGAATGGATCTTGTCTTTCTGGTGGGCAGACCTGAGTCTAGTGGTGTGTTTTGGGGTATCTTTGAACTTAGTATGATTATAGGCAGCCTCTCTGCTAATGGGTGGTGTTGTGTTCCTGTTTTGCTAGTTGTTTGGCATAGGGTGTCCAGCACTGGAGCTTGCTGGTCGTTGAGTGGAGTTGGGTCTCAACATTAAGATGGAGATCTCTGGGAGAGCTCTCACTGATTGATATTACGTGGGGCCAGGTAGTCTCTGGTGGACCAATGTCCTGAACTTGGCTCTCCCACCTCTGAGGCTCAGGCCTGACACCTGGCCAGAGCAGCAAGACCCTGTCAGCCACATGGCTGCTAGTGCTGGAAGGTCTTCTGCAGAGGTGGGAGGTGTCTGTGGCTCACCACTGGGACAAGGACACTGGCAGCAGAAGTTCTGGGAAGTACTTCTTGGCATGAGTGCTCCCGGAGTCTGCCATTAGCCCCACTGAAGAGCCTCTCAGTAAGAGTTTATTTTTGTTTCTTGACCATGTATAATGTACACCAAACTTTTTTTTTGCTTAAATTGTTATCTTGATTTGCTGTGTTCATTCTTCTTTTCTTTCTTCTCATTCCACCTATACTCCAAGACAGAGTTGAGCACTCTGACATTCAAACTAGAAAGTATCGATTTTCCCTAATTTTTAAATTCATTTGATCTTGAACTCTGTATTTTCTTATATTATTTTAGTGCACATGCATCATTACCCTATATAAATTGTGGAGGTCATGAGCATTATCCTAGATCTACTTATATTCCCTGAATGTGAGACAGTGCCTTGACTATATTAGGGACTCATAATTTTTCATTAAAATTAATTACCCTAAATTTATGATGTTAGTGTAAAATACAATATTAATAAATACAAATTATGTAGAAGAATGTTCCTTATAAATACCCAGAAGTTACTGACACATTTAGACAAAGGACAATTTATGGTGGTGCTATCAATATTTCAGAGAGAAAGATTTCTATTTATTTGAGTGCTCCAGATAATCAGAGAAAATTTGTCTTTTATAAACTGAAGTGAGTGATCTTTTAGATGAGGTATCAAAAAAATAAATGCCACTTGTCCAGAAGGTGACTGAATTTAAAAGTTTGGGCTGCCAACCAGAATGTGGTATTTTCACAGAAATTTCACCAAGCATGTCCTTTGTGAAGCATGCCACTAATTAGGCATCTGTGAGCACCTTATGCTTGGTGCATTAAGCACAAAACAACTTCTCTTTCTTACAGAAAATACACCCACAACTTCCAAAGAAAAATTATCCACATATGATGGTTTCAAGACTGTCACAGTAATAAATTTTATTTATTATATTTAAACTGCTAAAGATGTTTCTGAATTATTAAAATCCATTGTAATAAGTAATGATGTCTAACATTTACTAAATGCCTCACATTGTTCTCAACATTAGAATGAACTCTTCACACTGTAAGATGATGCAGGTATTATACTTGCAGGTCCCCAAAGCTAGTACGTGACAGAGTTGGGGTTTGAACCTAGGCATTCTATTTGCAGATTCTGTGTACCTAACCATAGTACTATATTATTCAATATGAAAAGGCTATATACATTTAATAGAACATTTATAGCAGACTGATGAACATGAGGCCTGAAAACTAACTTACCATGGAAAATTTAGAGAAAACATAGTATACCTTAAAACCAGTTACTAATAAAATTCCATTAAGCAAGACAGTCTTGTGGGAGGAGAGTAGTGAAATATTTGGAGTTCTTATATTTTACATTCTGTAAAGATTATACAATAAAGCTTGGAATTTAAGACAGCTGGAAGGATTAAAAACAAGTATATTACATTTTATTGGGTACTTATAATGAATAGAGCATTAGGCTAAGTATTTTATATGCTATTTTACCTAATCCTCCCAAACC
Organism: Kogia breviceps; assembly: GCF_026419965.1. Lineage (NCBI taxonomy): Eukaryota > Metazoa > Chordata > Mammalia > Artiodactyla > Physeteridae > Kogia > Kogia breviceps. The sequence goes on along the minus strand of NC_081324.1, from coordinate 4,966,066 downwards.
TTTAGAAGTAGTTACTACATTGAAGTCATATTTTATGCAAATTTTATGTTTTTAAAAACTTCTCATTAAGTTATAACATATGACATTCAATAGCACATACCATAATATACAGCTCAAAGAATTTTGACAAAATGAATACACCCATGTAACCAACTGCCATATGAAGAAATAGAATATAAACTACCTTTCGTTAGAATATCTTGTGACCACACTTGCTAAACACCTGCCTTTAAATGTAAGTACTGTCCTGTTTTTCAGCATCACAGTTGAGCTTTACTTGTTCTTGAATATTATATCAGCAGAGTCATCTTTTATAAACATACATTACATCATATATTCTGTTGAACATGACGTTTATGGGATTCATCCATATATTTATGGCTAGCAGTAGTTAACGATTTCTTATTGAAGAATATTCCATCGTATCAACTTACTATAATTTATTAATTCATTCTAACATTGATGAACCATTTAGTTGTTTCTAGTCTGGAGCTATTATGAATAATGCTGCTGTGAAGACAGTTGTACATGTCTTTTAGTGCACATATATAAGCCCTTGGAGAGAAGCATACACTTAGCTGTAGAATTTCTGGCTTGTATGGTATATACATGTTCAGTTCAGCAGATTTTGACAACTATTTTACCAAAGCGACTATATCAATTTACAATCCCTTCATCACTATAAAGGACTTCCAAATGCTCCACATCCTAGCTAAATGCTTACTTACTTGCCATCTTGTTTTCAAATATTGTGTCTTAATATATGCACAGCTTTCCCTTGCTTTAGGAAATAATATATTCAGATTTTTGATTCAGATGTTAAGTCATGGATTCTTTGAAAAATGGAGCTTCCACTGAGATATTTTTTTTGCAGACTCTCATTCGGCAGCATTTGGTGGGACCTACACAGCAGCAGGTGCATTCTTCAGGTCCCTTGTTCCCACAGTTCAAATGTGCTGCCAATTTGTTGTCAGGAACATCTCTCAACAACAATAAGGGTCTGCCTTATTTTATTGAATCCTAGATGTTGAATTTATTTTGTTATCTGAGAAGTTGTTAATTACACTCTTTGATTTCAAAGTGCACGATTTGGTAAATACTCTAACCATTATCCTATGGAGCCTTCCACTGCTCCCTTTGTTCTTTCTGCATGTTAGTCTGTCTATATTGTCTTGTTTCATATGTTTTGCTTTGTTCTTTGAAGATCTTAAGTCTGATGAATCTATAAAGAAGTGCTCCATAGGGAACAATGGCATCATAGGCCCCATAAGTCTCCTATTCAAGCCAGCTCCAAGAACTACTAGCTATGAACTCATTAAATGGGCACGCAAATTATACAAAGGTAATTAGTCAGGGGTTGGGTTGGGTCTCTTATAAAATCTATAGTTATTTTTTCTTTATTCTCTGGTTGCCTCTAAGAGTTTTTCTTTATCATTGCTTTCCAATATCTTGAATATAATGTATATTAACCCAACTTGGGTTTCTCTGCATTCCTTTTACTTGTGATTTGCTGTTTTTAATTATATTTGAAAATTATCAGCCATTATCTCTTCAAATATTCCTTCTTATCCATTCTTTCTCTCTTCTCCTTCTAATATTTCAATTTACATATATGTTAAATCATTTGATATTGCCCCATAGCTCATGAACACTCTGTCTTTACTCCTTTTTATTCTCTTCCTAGTTTTCTCTTTAGTTTGTGTAATTTCTACAGATTTATCTTCACGTTCACTCATCCTTACCTCCATTGTGTCTAGTCTACTGATGTTAGATTTATCATTAAATGTGTCCAGTGAATATTTTGAAAACTTTTTATTTCTGCCACCATTTATTTTTACTTCTAAATTATCCATTTGATTCCTTTTTATAATTTCAATTCTGCTGAAATCTGTTAATACATATTGTCCAATTTTCCACTACAGTATTTAACAAAGTATTCATAGTTATTTTAAATCTTTCTATTTCTAAGACCTGAGTCATCATTTGGTCTAGTTTTGTTGATTGTTTTCTCTTGTTACAGTGGGTTGCTTTTGTTTTGTTTTTCCCTCTAGACCTGCATTACATAATTGACCTGATTTAAGGCTGAGTGACAGTTTAGATAATTTTAGCTTAACTTGAAATTGTCTCTGTAGCTAAGGTGGACCCCACCAAGGTTGTCAACTTAGAGCCAGATGTGACCATTATAACATTCCCTGTAGAGTTGTGAGCACTAATCTTTTTCTTTTAGCCACAATTAGACTGATGAATATATCTCTCTATTTCAGGGGTTTTCAGCAAAGGTCTTTAGGCTCTCACTCCAAACGGCTTCAGAATTCAGTAAATGTCTGGAAATGTAAACTGATCATGCTTTTGGTGCCCATTTTTTTGCCATTCAAATACCCAAATATTGCATGTGTTGGGTGGATTTCTCTGTCCTCCATCAGGAGTTTCCTTCTTAAAGGAACAACAGAATTGCAGCCACTTGCTGATGCCCACAGTTGTCAGATATACACAAGGACGAATCAATTGCCAAATGTCAGCTTAATCCTTAGATCTCCTCTTCTCTGATTGTTAGGTCCTCTTTTCTTGTTATTTTAGCTACTGTCTGATGCCTTCAAGCAAATGGGTTTTGTGTTTCAACAAAGTTTACAAACTTTTGTCAGTGGGACCATTGGAATGCATAAAGTACTCAATTCTCTCTTGAAGCAGAAGTTCATAGTGCTCTTTTGAAATAGGGTGACATTAATGGTCTCATTTGTATGAGAAGATTGTTTTAATCATAAAACATCCCCCAAATTTTAAAATCTGAATAAATCCTCATCTATAAGTTGGTGCATCTTCCTTGGAAGTTGCAATTTTTTTATATTTTTGCCATATAATTGGGCTTCTTTAATAATTAAACATAAGTTATTTTTAGACCACCTGTTTATTTGTACAAATCTTCTATTAGGGTTTTGGTTTTTATACTAGCTAGTAGTATTTACATTGTTTTAATCAATATGAAATGTCATTCCAAATATTTTCTTTGTTTGCAATTCTAATGTTAAAATTTGTACTCAAAAGTTGATAATATTGGAACAGAAACTGTATGTAATAAAGTGCAACAATATGGCCAGACAACCTCAACATTATTTTTTACTCTTGTTCTTTAGGAGTAAACTTAAACATCTATAAGAGATAATGTCAAAAAATAAAAAGCAGCCTTAAAGTGTGATATGTAACATGTTTATAGATTTACATGCTCTGTTAATTTTCTCATTTACAACAAACCTGAACAAATTTGAATTACATAGTATTTTCAGAAATGTGTATCATGGAGAGAAAAGCAAGTAGATGTTTTCTTTCTTTTATAGGTAAGAAAAGTAAAGTTCATTGAAATTAAATAACTTGCCAAAAATACCTATCTTGCAAATGGGGATATATTTGACTTCAATATCCATGCTTTTAATCATTATAATATACCAGGTTTCTAACTATTTTAATGGTTATACTCCCTTGGTGTATGCAAAGAAATTTACTGAGCATCTACAAAGTTCCAGAACATATGGCATATCTGGGGATACAAAGATGACTAAGACCCATTTTCTGCCTATATTGAGCCAGGAGGCTATTAGAGAAATTCAGAGTCTAATAAGAAGTCAAGATTTGATACTACTCAAAGGACCATTAAATAAAAAGATGGATAATTGGATTTTTTTCTAAAAATTATTCTTTGGGACTTGGAAACCAACCAACGCTGCTGCAAAGGTGAAAGTGGTCACATTTATATGATGATTTAAACTATTTAAAAGATTAAGCATATGATCACTCCATTTTAGCATTAAAAGTAAATTGTTTTCCAGAACATTTACAAGCAAAAATATTTCTACTTCCATTCCATTTTTATCATGTCATCAAATCCAGGTTCTTTAAATTGGGTGCAGTCAAAGCATTTGGAGTCCTCTCAGTTTACTGTGTTAATTCATACTTCTGTGCACTAGTTTCTTCTTCCTCTTCCAGGAATGCATTTTACGTTTTGTCCATCTGGAAAATAGCTACTCATCTTTCAAGACTCAGTACACAAGTCACTTACAGGAAGACTTTGACTCAATCCTACATGATTGCCAATGCCACAGAATTGATTCTTTGTTGTTTTAGCACACCTACCACTTAATTGTACTTATTTGTTTTCAAGGTTCACATTTCATAAGTGTGAAAGCTCCAGGAAGAATATCTCCTTCAGTTTTATATTTCTAGCGCATTAAATAGTTGCATTCTCCATTCAAGGCTACTTCATCAGCATTGTGTAGTTTGTAGCAAGTAAGTCCTCAGTAAGTTTTGTTAGATTTACAACTAAGTATTTCATTTTTTGAGTGATTGAAAATGGAATTATATTTTCAGTGTGTATGTGTTAATTACTAGCTTATAGAAAGACAATTGATTTTGTCTGCTTATCTTTTATATGCAAACTTTCTGAACTTATTTATTAATTCTAGAAGGGTATTTTTTGTAGGCATCTTGGGATTTTCTATTTAGACGATCATGATGTCCATAAATAAGGACAGTTTTCTTTTTCCTTTTTGTTTCATTTTCTTCTCTTGCCTTATTTGGCCAGAAAATCCAACACTTTTTTTTTTTTTTTTTTTTTTTTTTTTGTGGTACGCAGGCCTCTCACTGTCTCGGCCTCTCCCGTTGCGGGGCACAGGCTCCGGATGCGCAGGCTCAGCGGCCATGGCCCACGGGCCCAGCTGCTCCGCGGCATGTGGGATCTTCCCGGACCAGGGCACGAACCCGTATCCCCTGCATCGGCAGGCGGACTCTCAACCACTGCGCCACCAGGGAAGCCCAATCCAACACTTTTGAATGAGTAGTGAAAGCAAATATTCTTGCCATTTTCCTCAATATTAAGGGAAAACATTCAGTCTTTCAACATTAAATACAGTGTTAATTATATTTTTTTTGTGTGTGTGTACGCTCTTTATCCATCTGAGGAAGTACCCCTCTCTTTTTATTAGAAATATACACACAGAGAATTTTTATCACAAATGGGTGTTGACTTTTGCCAAAGATTTTTCTGCATTAATTGATATAATCATATAATATGATCAGGTTTTCTTTGTTACCCTGTTAATAGGATGGATTACACTAACAGATTTTCAAATATTGAACAATCTTTTCAAATCTGGAATAAAACCTTCTTGGTCAGGGTAGAAAAATAAATTGGGTTGTGTTCTCTCTTCTATTCTGGAGAAAGATACTGTGCAGAATTAATGTTAACCCTTCCTTAAATTCTTTGGTAGAATTCTCCAGTGAAACTATCTGGGCCTGAATATTTCTTTTGTGAGAGCCTTAAAATTATTAATTCCATTTTCTTAACAGTAATGGGACTATTAAGACCATCTATTTCATAGTGGTGAGCTGTGGAGGTTTGTGTTTTTCAAGGAATTGGTCCGTTTAATCTGAGTTGTCAGATTTCTATGTGCAGAGTTGTTCTTAGTATTATTTTTTCTCCTTTGGATGTCTGCAGGGTCTGTAGTGATACCCCTTGTTTCATTCCTGATATTAAAAATGGTATTTATTTCTTTTCTATTATCAGTGTTGTTAAAGTTTTGTCAATCGTATTGATCATTTCAAGGAACCAACTTTATAGTTCTTTGGATATTTCTATTTTTTTCTGTTTTTAATTTCATTGATTTTACTTGTATCATTATTATTTCCTTCCGTTAACTTTCTCTGTGTTTTTCTTTTGCTCTTCTTATGGCAGACTCTTGAGTGAAAGTTTAGATTATTGATTCAAGACTGTACTTTCCTAATATACTCATTTAGTGCTATAAATGTCCTTCTCAGCATTACTTTATCTGTGCCCTACAATTTTTTATACAGTGTATTTTCTTTTTCATTCACTTCAATGTGTTCTTTTTAAAAATATTCCTTGAGAGTTTTCCTTTACCTGATATATTAGCAGCATTTTATTTAGTTTCCAAGAAATCAAAAGTTTTCTGTTTTCTGTAATTGATTTCTATACTAAGCCCACTGTGGTCAGAGAAAATACATTGTATGATTTAAATTCTTTTAATCTTCTGAGATTTGTTTTTATCCTGGGATGTAGTCTACCTTAGTGTATGTTCCATGGGCACTTAGAAAGAATGTGTATACTGCTGACTTTTAATAGAGTATTCTACAAATGCTCATTATGACCCTGCTGGTTGATGGTAGTATTAAATTCTTCTATATACTCGCTGGATTTTTGCCTACTTATTCCACCCATTGCTGAGAGGCAGATGTTCACAAAACTAACTATAGTTATGGTTTTGTCAGTTTTTCCTTTTAGTTCTATCAGTTTTGCATCATATATTTTGCAGCTTTTGGGGGGGGCACATACACATTATAATTACTGTATCTTCTTCATGAATTGCCTTTTTATCATTACTTATGACTTTTATTTCTTTGCTCTGATGTCTACTTTACCTGATATTAATACAGCCACTTATTTCTTTTGATTAATATTTGTATGTTTTTCCATCATTTTACTTTCACCTTACCTATATCATTATAATTGAAAGGATTTCTTGTATATAGTATATGGTTAGGTTATTGTCACTATTCTGATCTGCCAATCTCTGTCATTCAATCAGTACATTTAGATCATTTACATTTAATGTAATTATTGATATGTTAATGCTTAAGTGTGTCATTTATTTTTTCTGTTCTCTCTGTTTTTCATTTGCTGTTCCCCTTTTCCTGCCTTCATGTGTGTTGAGTCATTTTAAAAATTTCATTTTAATTTTTCTATAGTGTTTTTGAGTATATCTCCTTATATAGTTTGTTTTGCAGTTGTTCTATGTATTACATTATATTTGCACAACTTATTAAAGCCTACTGGTATCATCATTTTATAATAAAAGTTCCAGAAGAGACGTGTAGAGACTTTTGTGAGTGGAAATTATTTATAAAAGTAAAGTCTGAGAATTTAGTAGAATTAAAGAAAACATGAGTTATAGAATCAAAACGTCCATTAAATTGACAGTAGGAAGAATAAAACTAAAACTACTCTCAGGGACATCTTGGTAAAAATTCAGAGCATACAAAACTAACACAATGTCTGAAAATTACCTGAGAGAAAGGACAAATGACCTACAAGGAAACAATATTTAGCCTGGTGGTCATTTCATCAGCAATGACATATGCAATAAGAAGATGGAATACATATTTAAAATGCTGAGGAAACATAACTGTCAATCTAGAAATCAATATTCAGCCAACTTATAATTAAAGACTGAGGGCAAGATAAGGACACTGAGAAACACAGAGGTGAAAAAAGCTCTGTATGGGTGCCTAGTTTAAAGTGACTAAAGTTTTAATTATGCAGGAAAAAATTCTGATAGATGATACTAGTGAAACATAGATAGTTAGATAACACCTTAATTATTCAAATTACATAAGATCTTTAAACTATCTTGTTTATGCATATAGAAATAATTTTGAAAAATATGTATCTCTTCACAATAAATAAATACAGACCCATACATAGTTTTCTATTTTTTTATACATTCTATGCTATCTAGCAGAACATTGATGCTTCTCTTCTTAAGATATTATAAAATTATTCCTTTAGCTTTTGTAATTTGTATGATAAAGGTAGAACTATAGATGCAGTTTCTATTAAGCCTGGTTTAAATAAAACTTGTAGAAATTCACTGCAGTACTATCTCCAAAGAGTGAAAGATGCTTTTTGATATTAATTTAGCAACACTTTGTAAATCCATTAAAAATCCTTTATTTGAAGGTTATGCTTTGTATTTTAATCCTCATATACACAGGTAAGGAACTGCTTGAAGTAAAGGATAATGGAATAATGGAATTGGCATAGCCTCACACAGTCTCTGCAGCAATCTCCTGTTTTCTTTCTTTTTTTTTTTTCTTTTTAAGTATCCATGTCTCATAAAATATGACATTGAAGTTGTGTCAATCAACCTTGGTGGTGCGCATATATGTTGGGGTTTAATCAAGAGAAATAGAGTGTTTAAGTGCACTAAGTACTAAGTACACAACACGTCCTTGGGCCAGAGTTCTTAGGACTAAACTGAGCTATACCACTTACCTGCAGTTTGACTTTATAAAACTTGCTTTAAATTGTTTTCTGTGACTCAGTTTTTTCTTTAACTAAATGGGAAATTAGAATAGTATTTTTCTTAAACATATAGTGTATGTGTGTGTTTACATACATACACATAATGTAAATACTAGAATCACACCCAGTTAGAACATAATAAATATTAGAAATATTATTTATTATCATGAGAACATACAATGTCTATGTATATCAAGAAGAAGAAAACAGAAAAAACAAAATACATATTTCTTTTACTTTCTCGACTAGCTTTCTATTCCCTTTAGCATGAACGCAGCAGTGCTCCACTGTGTTATTTCCTGAAGCATACTCTCAGTTCCAATGTTCCATCTCATGACTGATACTTTTAATGGAGGGGGCAGACAGTGGATATTACTCCAAGCTGACATCCTCCCTCTTATTTAAGCAGAGTATATAAGCTGCACAGAAGAAAGGTCAGGTAGAGAGCTGTACAGAGAAACCTAAATCAGTAACGTTGTACAATAAAGATCTCATAAGAAGCATTGTCACAATCAACCTCCACCACCACTCTTTTTTTTTTTTTTTTTTTTTTTTTTGGCGGTACGCGGGCCTCTCTCGTTGCAGAGCACAGGATCTGGTTGCGCAGGCTCAGCGGCCATGGCTCACGGGCCCAGCCGCTCTGTGGCATGTGGGATCTTCCCGGACCGGGGCACGAACCCGCGTCCCTTGCATCGGCAGGCGGACTCTCAACCACTGCACCACCAGGGAAGACCCCACCGCCACTCTTGACATCAGCTCTTCCGTGGCCATCTCCCACTTGTTTGGAAAGAGTTCCTAATGCTTTTCATTTCCCATTAGGAGGTCAGATCTGCACTTAACTGTCATCATATTTACATTAGTTAAATGATGCAGTTTCGAAATGCTCAGTTAGTAGATTCAACTATCAGTAGCGCTGAGCCAAGTGTTAATTTGATGCTGTTGACTGCTAGTGGCTCTCATCTTTCCCTTGGCATTCAGGTTGCCCAGTTCATAGTAGGAATCCCAGTCTTAGAAGAGTTCACTTTCTCCTCCTGTGATCAGAGTCCTAACAATTTTCCTCTTTACTATGATGTACCATTAACAGAGGTACTCAGTTGGTTCTTCCCAGGAACTGAGGGTAGGATTAGCTGTAGAGCGTATTCTATATGGCTTATATTTCAGGCTTCCATGAAACAAAGTCACCACTCAACAGAACGTTAAATTAGCATACTCAGGAAATCAAGAGCTCCCAGTGTAATTAGCATACAGCTGCTAATTATCAAGTGAAATGCTGCATTGAAGAGGGATGGGAGTTTACTGTCGATTTGGGTGTTAACATGAAGAGATAATTATTTCAAGCCACTTTACTTCAACATTTTGGTTATTGAACATATGTTTCTAATTTCCCAGGATGCAAAATTGTATTGGAAAGATATACAAGGCAATTATTTCTTAAAGCACATCTTAGAATTGTTCAATAAATTCATTTGAAAGTTGTATTGTTATATACCCTTGCAGACAGCGATATGTTAAAATGGTGTTCTCTCATAAAATTAACTATAATATTTTAAAGATGCTGTATACGTTACAAAATGCTTTACTATGTATAGTACACACATATACAAATAACTTCTCGATCATGTATTTTAATATAGCCAGCTTCTCCAAATAAGTGACCAAGAGTTACAACTATTTCATTTTTCCAATTTATTACTTTAACATGTATCACCTTTGTCCTTAGAAAGTGAGTATTTTACTTTTCGGTGTCCCTGGCTGGCTCTTTGAAACAGTAAATTTCCAACAATTTCTGGGGTTTATTCTATTAAAAGGATAACAGATTTATTTCCAAATTATGTTTTTGGAGAAAAATTAACGTCTGGTCAGTTGAGGGCTGCCTTTGCTTCACTCTGCGCCACGTGTTGCTGTTGACAAGCCGTCTTTCATAAAGAGGCAGATAACTTTCCAGTCTGCAGCTATGCCTTTGATTGGGCATATCCTTGTGCAGGGAACAGAGGAACCGCGTGCTTGGTTTCCAAGCAACAGTCGTCTTTTTCATATTCACATGGTCAACCACTGTTCACAAAAGCATGGGTCTCCAGGTGGTGTGAATGAGATATTAAAAAATCTAGAAGGATGTAGTAATTGTCCATTTTAGGTATGGCTGAAACATAAAGTTTAAGAAAAAGTACGTGGGTCTAAGAGAATAATGGAGGTTTTATGTCATGATTGATCCTTTTAAGCTGATAATAATTTTGTATATTATTCTGTGAGAAAATGTCCTGTGAGATGGGGTAGAAACACAAGGGAGAAACAAAATACTAGGAAGAAAGTTAGGTGTTCTTGTTAGTGTCATTTTCATTTGAAAAATTTTATTTTTATTTTGGTAACATTAAGAAAATGAAATAGATCAAAGGTCTAAAAAGTTACTTGAATTTCCTTTTTACAAAGAGGGGAATATTTGTCACTTATTATTTAATATGTATTTTCAATTTCTAAAAGGTGGGGAGGAGGAGATAAAGGAGAAAGAACCATGTGGCAGATGATGATGTTATACTGTTTCAGTAAAGCAGGAGAGAGATTTGAATCCTGGGAAATGTCTTGGCCAAAAAGGACAACCGTGTAAAGAGAGTGGGAACAAAGGAGCTGACCCAACCCTGGAAATAGATGGAGTCTGTGAGACCAAAGACAAAAGGAACCGCACAAAAATAATGCACTGTGGTTGATACGGTTGCTTCCTGTGGGGATAAAGGTTAATAATTCCGAGACAGCTCTACACGTATACTGAGGCTGAGCAATTAAGTAGATGAAAAGCTCTGGTGGGAGCCAGATTTCTCACTAATGGAGGCAGAATTATAGACAAGCAGGGAAGGAGGTTACAAAGACCCATGTGGTCATTAGTGTTGCAGATTTCCACGTTTAGCTTAATAGATACAAATGCTTACATGTAGATATAGGTATAGATATGCATATATACACAGTTCACTAGATACACATATGCTTTTTTGTCAGCTGACAGAGCCTAGAAGCAACGATTACTATGACATAGGTTATTTCTAACAACACTTCCTTTACCCTAAATCTCAGAATGCGCTGTATTTGATTTGCGTATAGATTTTTGTTTAATTTGGGACATTGTTTTTGAGACATATGACTTAGCACATGGTAACCTTGAGTTTAATATGTAATGTGTGTGTGTGAGAGAGAGACAGAGAGGAGAGAGACAGAGTTTAATGGGACCTCTTTGCATTTACAGGATCCAGTCCTGTGAATGGTTCAGTCCAGGACCTAGACCACTAGGATAGAACTGACTGAATGATAAAAAATATATAAAATAAATATTAGCACCTCCTAGAGTCATTTGTCAGGGATGATTAAATCCTGAAAAATGTAGTCTTTTTGAATAAGTCATCCTATCTATAAACCTAAATAAAAGCTTGGGGGGATACAATTTCAACTGTGGCCGCCGAACTCTGGGAAAAATAGCGTTCTACAGCGAGTGTGTACAAGTCCAGGAGAAAGCAACTGGTATTCTATCCTCTTTTATGTCTTTGTACAGAAAAATAAAGAAAAATACTTTCAGACAAATTCAGCATCGCCAGGCCTCAAACTTGTACCTTCCTGTTTGCTTGCATTTACCTAAAATATATCACAGGTATATTTTCTTGCTTTAAAATGAGTATTTTATTAGTATTTCTTCTCCAAATATGCTTATCTTCCAACCTACAGCCCACACATATGTAATGCTGCAATTACAACCCTGTTAGATCACAAATTTAAGCTGTTTCCAGTCTGTACAATACAAGTGAAATTATATTGTAGAAAACTGCTTGGGGTGTGACTTTTTTATAGGAACTTTTGGTCTGAGATAGAGGAGGATTCTGCTCCCTAATTAATTGGTCCTGACTCTGAAGCAGTGAGTTCTTTTTTTTTTTTTTTTGCTGTATGCGGGCCTCTCACTGCTGTGGCCTCTCCCACTGCGGAGCACAGGCTCCGGACGCGCAGGCCCAGCGGCCATGGCTCACGGGCTTAGTTGCTCCGCGGCACGTGGGATCTTCCCGGACCGGGGCACGAACCCGTGACCCCTGCATCGGCAGGCGGATTCTCAACCACTGCGCCACCAGGGAAGCCCAGTGAGTTCTTTTGAACTCAGTGAGATGGATAGCTGTCGAGAAAGGTCTTACATAAAATCCTCTTTTTCTTTTCTATTCAAAGCAATATTAAGTAATAATCAATTTTAAGTACAATGTTTTTTCAGCCCTCTGAGGTTCTTTGCAATATTTTAAAAGTACAAGCAAGGAAAAACGCCCCTAAACTTTTCTTCATTCCTATCTTAAGAAGTACAGTAAGTACAAAACCTCACCCTCAGTTAAATTGTGGGTTTCCGACATACTCACCATTCCCAATGGCGGCGAGATATTCAGTCTCCTTTTTAAAATAATTGTTCTGATAGTGATGTCTGCCAATGTCAATGATTCCCATCTCATTTGGGGTCCTGAGGGGCACAGAATCTCTCTACTTACATACATAATGAAGATGTGAATTAGCATGCACACAATTTTCTCAGCATAAAGCATACTACAAAAATCTTTGCAGAGCTACTCATGGTTTTGTTCCCCTTGTTTTTGTAACTTAAATATTTTTTTCCTCTGGTTAATGGACCAATCCACACTTAACAATTCCTTGTGAATTATTCTCAAATCAGCATTTCCCCCGGATAAAGAACCAGTTGCCATAATGCATATAGTAAAGGAACTATTTTGGTTTATGAGGTAACATCCTCCCAGAATCCCCTGGACCAGTATTTTAATTAATCCTGGAATCTATATAAAGCTAAACTAAGATGATAAAATGTTTAAAATGCTCAAAATAAGTTTCCTCTGATTTTGATAATTGCTACATTTTAAGATTTTATTTACTTATGCCAATCTCCAAATCATATTTCAAAGTCCTCTTCAGACCTAGCCACAGTGATTTAATTGCCTATTGAGACTTGTTTACAAATGCCCAAGCAAGGGGTTTCAGAATAGAATCAATATTGCAACTTTGCAAGTTCTATGTTTTAGCTGTCTTTGATGGAGACAATAAACGTGTAAGAATGCGCTGTTCTCCTTGAAAGATGTTAGTGAGTTGCACTCTTACTCAAAACGAATTATCATATCGGAGGTTACTATTGTGAAAAGTTATTTACATACTGACAAACAAGACAAATGTAGTGTTTGACAAAGGCGAAAAAATATCAGCATAAAATTGTCAGAATACTAAATTTCTATTCCTCATTTTCTTGTTTATGAATAAAAATGTAGAGCTATTACTTTTGATTTTGCAATAAAATTATAAAATCCCTTTCTTTTTGTTTTCTCCCCTAAATTCCCTAGAACAAAAGCCAAAATTTGTGTTTACTGCTCCATAAATGTTCCATACGAGACTATGCCATCAATAAACATCCTATCCCACACAGCATTTCCTCTGATGGAGGAACATATTTATCCATCAAATAATGACACTTCTTTGGGAATTAAGCTTTGAAAGAACTCTGCTCCATGCTGCCCTCTCTGGTAAACAGTGGCCCAACGAAAGCTGTTAACTCAAGGTGCCCCTTGAGGAGGCACGAGGTTAGGGAACAGGCTTGCTGAAATGCCACAAACCTCAGTCTTCTTACAGATATTCAGACATTTTTCTTACATAAATGTTCTCTGGGTTGCTGCAAGCCTTTAGTTAATTTCCAGGTTTCCGAAATTGTTGATATTGACCATAGTTGACAGGTTTTCGGTCGCTTTTATACAAGGGTGGATGTTCAGGGGTCCATACTCTGCTCTTTGGCTGATGTTGGCTGAAGCTCTTAAACAGAAAGAGCCAGCTTCCAGTTCCCCTGCGGGGGTGGGGGTGGGGGGGTGGAGTAACTTCCCACTTTTGCTAGCTTTTTAATACATCACTATTCCATGATGGTTTTCTCAACCTAAACCACACCTCTGTAAATAATCTCTTTTAAAAATTAGTTTTGTTTAAACCCTTTTCATGGCATCAAATTTTTCCTAACTGAACCATGACCAATACAGTAATAAAATTCAATAGAACCCAAACAGTTTAAGCAACAAATGTGTACGCACAAGACAGAGTGCTAATTCTAGGGTTATTTTAAAGAGGACCACAATAGATTTTCTATGACAAAATAATTTAAAAACTTTGCCTTCTGATAAAATATTTCCTTTAAATCCACTTTGCTTTAGATATAATCCATTCAACAGGCATTTATTTTCCTTTAAGAAACTGCTACAGGTTTTTAAAATAAACATACCAAAACAAAAAGAGACTAGCCTGTATTTCTCTAGTTCTTATTGAGGTTAATATTTTTCATTAGTATTTTGCAGGATGTATCTATAAACATTTGAGGAGTGCCAATTATAAATGTTATTCCAATTTCCTCAAGGGATTTTACTTTTGAGATATAATATTTAGATAATAAATATTGTTTCATTTTCCTTAATTGAATACTGTTTATGTCACAGAAGCATTTTGTTTGGGGATTTAGTGTAGATGAAATATCTTTTTTAAAGATGCAGAGATTTCTATGTAAACGAACTTGAAAGGATTTTAATTGTTTCATTGTTTATAAATGCAATAATATAATGGAAGTCTGTTTCTACAGGTACAGAAGGGATGCATGGTACTTTATAAATATCATTCACATGAAATAAATGATTTTCATGTTGTAATAATTTTAAAATAACAGTATGAATATGTGAATATGTGAAATAATAACATATGAGTTTTCACTGGATGACCTTGTTGAGGAGTTATTGTTTAATGGGAACAGAATTGCAGTTTTGGAAGATGAAAATGTTTACGGAGATGGGTGGTGGTGGTGTTTGCACAACATTGTGAATATATTTAATACCACTGAACTGTACCTTTAGAAATGGTTAAGATGGTAAATTTTTGTATACTTTCCCAAAATAAAAAAAAGAAGGAAAAAACCATGAGAAAATGCATTCATGTAAAAGAAACAATGTAATATTCATAAAGGGAGATTTCAAATTAAAAACATAATTATCAAAATATAAAATCCAGTAGAGAGTGAAAAATGAATAGCCTCTAAAGAAAACTGGATTAGTAATATAAAGATCAGCACAGGAATTTTTTTGAGAACTAATTGAAAATAAAAAGAAACAAGAAAAGAGACATGTATTATAGACCCTCACGGCTCAATTTGCGTATAATATGAATTCTATTAGGACTTTATGGGAACAAAAATCAAGGAAATGAAAGTAGATACTCTGAAAAATAATTTGACTCTTTAGTTGCAAATGCTTCATCAAGTACCTGGGTAAAATTTTTTAAAAAATAGACTCATACGGGCATTTCTTAATACTTTTCTTTTTAATTCAAGGTTATATAGGCAAAAAAATCAGGTATGTACAGAGACACACAAAACATACACATACAAATATAGAGTTGGCTGCAATGGAATCAAAAAAGCTGAGGTGTCATTCTTCCTTTTGGTTTCTGGTATGTATTTATATTCTTCAAGACATCCACACAATTTCTAAACCTTACACACTGGATGTTCTTTGCGTACAGTGTGGGATCAAGTGCACGACCCCTGCATCAGGCCGTCTTGCGCTTGTTTCTAGTGAGGATACTGTTATGGTCCCAGACAAAGTCCATGTTCCTTGGGAGCTTCGGTTTATTCACATTCAAAAATAGCTTAAGTGTTATAAGGCTGTTATCAGCATTAATGGAGATGACATGTTTCAGGAGCTCAGATGAGCTGGTGAGGGAGAGCTGAGTGGTTACAGGTCAGAGTACAGAGGAGTCCGTCAAAACAACGAGCCAAAAATGAAAGAGCGCAGCCTTGAATCACTTACTGCAACGGTACAAGAAAGAGGTAGAAATCTGAGAAAGCACCGATTCTCCCGCTCCATCTCCGCCCTCGGGGTGGTGCACCAGGTGTCCGAGTACAGACACGGGGGGCGTTGTCTCGCTGTGCCCAGAGCTCGGACAAAAGCCTCTGCATTTTTATGGAACCTGGGGTGGAGACAGCAGGATGAGGGGGAAGGGCTAAGAGTGGAAAAGCATTGGGACTGAGTCAGAGTGGGGAAAAGTGACTTTGTTTTTCCAGAAAACCAATTCTAAGTTTTGTCTTAACAGACTGCTGAGGCTGGCCAGAGATTCTGGATGCTTCTCAAACCGTGATGCTCATCCAAATGGCCACGTTTGCTCTAAACAGCCCCCGGGAGATTCGGGTGTGACAAGTGCTGTCAGCCTCTGGAGGTGGGGTAAACGTGCTCCCACACCTTCCTCCCCCGGCAGGGCTACTAGTTACCTGCCCCATCTGCTTCCAGATGAAGGTGAATTCGAATTCGAATTAGCCCAGCCCTCAGGTGGCAGCGGCGAAAGCGTGCGTTTAAACCTCTCCAGGGAGAAACTGGGACCTCAGCATCTTCTCATGGTCCCTCTGTGCTGAGCCCACGGGCATGGCGGGGCTTGGGGGGCGGGGGGAGCACTCATGCCTGTTCAAAACCCGCCTCTTTGTTTTCTGTGGTCCTGGGAGTCTCAGGAATGCTGAGGCCCATTGGCTTTAGAGCTGGGGGATTTGATAGAAGTTGGGGTGCTAGATGTATGTTGCAAACTCTTTGGTCCTGAGGGAGAAGCTGGGGTTGGGGGGGTTCCCTCTCAACTGTGAAGTGCTGTGAGGTTTATGTAGTTGAGTGTATGTCACCTTTTCCTACCCATTTAGATGCGGTACTTTCTGTCACCTGATGTGCAGCTGTCTCTCAACTAGTTTCTGGATTTCTCCCAGAGGGGACTGATCTGCGTGTAGCTGCATACTCAGTGTGTCTGTAGGAAGAGGGACAGTCAGGAGTTTTCCAGTCTCCATCTTGCTGATGCCACCCTGTCTTCTCCTCCTAAGACCTTCCACTGATTGGACAAGACCTACCTACCTCGTGGAGGAGAATATGCTTTACTCAATGTGTACTGATTTAAATGTTAATCACATCTGAAAAATACCTTCACGGCACATCTCGTGGTATTTGACCAAATATCTAGGTACTGTGACTTAGCCAAGTGGACACACCTAAGTAAGCAGCATGGTGAGGAAGTCTGTACTGGAACTCTGCTCGCTATTAGAGCTCCTACAAGTATTTGTTATTTCTTAAATTCATTGCACTTCCGTCAACAAAGTAGTGAACTATTCTGTCTGTTAGGGACATAAGTGAACCAGTCAGAATATATCCAGATATATCTATCTATATCTATATCTATTTATCTATATATATATATACATATATATATAGTTTCATCATATTCATATATATATGAATATGATGAAACTATATGGAGAAAATGTTTCTTGTGATAATAGAAAGCTTTCATCTTTGTAGCTGTATTGTCATTAATGAAGTCATATAACTGTGAGGCCACCTGTGAACGCCCCTGGTGAGGTCACACTGGCACATAGCAAATCAGGCAAATTAAACACAAATTTTGAGAAAAAGCAAGGAATTGAAATGTCAATTCCTTTTACTCCAAGTTTCTCAAGAGCTAAAATGCAGTATGTTCTTTTGCATTATTAATTTGAGGGAGGTGAATATATACAAGCCTTAGAAGTCAAGCTACACATATTAAATATATAGTTTAAGATACTTTACAGTATTCATGAGTTGCAATTATTTTACAAATAATGCAAACCTACTCTACAAAATGGCCTGGGGATCCTGCAGTTACCAAAGAAAAGACTTTGCTTAGTGGTTTAAAGAACATCGTAATAAACTCCTGGACATAGTAGCCTTTGCTTTTTTCCCCTGTTGACCAGTTGATGAACACGAGGAGCCCTCTGGGATGTGGTTCACAGAATAAGCTGTATGGTAAGAAGACAGGGAGCCCAAGGGAAATGAGAAAAAGGTCCGAGTTGTCCTGAGTGGACCCCAAACACTTTTAATGTCATAATCTGAATGAGACTCTCTCTGTCTGTCTATTTCTCTCACTCTGTCTCTCTTCCTACACACACACACACACACACACACACACACACACACACACACACACACTTCGACATGAGCTTTGTAAAGGAAAAAGGAACACAGTACCAAGTGTTCTGCCCGCTAATCTGAACCATGTAATTTCAGTTTTGACTTATTCAAATATATACAACATAAAGATCTCATACAATACTTATTTCTTATTGGCAAAATGAAGTCAATGTGCCAATTCTTCTATGTGTTGATTGACTGGAGAAAAATTTTCAGACACTATTAAATTCTAATCTCTTCCCCAACCAAATGAGTCTATGTCACATAATGTATGTTTTACTGGAACTGAACAATATCATCCAGGCAAATAAGCACACAAACATAAATCAAAATAGCTAGAGAGAGAGAAATAGAGGGAAAGGGTAATTGTAGTGGTGGAGTGAGTTGAATGGTCCTGTCACACACTATGCATCAGTCCACAGAAGATGATGGTCTTTAAGACCAAAACAGTGGAGGCTTTTTGGTGAAACCTAAGAAGGATATGTGAATAATTTTAAGAGTTTCTCATTATTGGCCAAGAGGTGAAGCAGACTGTCTGTAGGGCAGGGAAGTAGATTGAAATGGCTTCAGGAAGAAACTGAAGAATTAATTAGGGGCCGTGGAGAACCTTAGATTAAAGGAGAGTTAGGGGAATTGACACAAAGATCTGCAGAACAGGAATACCTCTAACAGGATAAACCTTAAATTGGAAACTTTATAAATCTGATGTTATATTCTAAGCATCCAAAATTTGAAAATTTTAATTTTGAATAGTAATCTAGTAATCCTCTACAGAATCACAAAAATACCTATTTCTTTGTTCATTAAATACCATACACACATATTTACTATATTGGACTTGAGGAACAATAAAATATGTACTGTACTTTGAAAGTTTATTAATGATCTGTAAAGTTTTATAATGTTTTATAGCAATTCTGCTCAGTACCAAATGATACATAAGTACTAATAACTATAAATTAGGAACTCATATCTTTCTTAATAATATTTTAAACCAAGGCTGCGTCTGTCCCATGCCAAGCTGTGACTGATAACTTAAAAGTCAAGTAATTTAGGTTTAATATTTTAAGCAGTCAAACCATTCACAGATCAGTTCAATCTTAATAGTAGGTTTTGTGATTCTAAATGGAGGGGAAACAATTAGCCACCATTTTAAGACGATTCTATAGTTCTTCTCACTGATATATTTAACATTTGCATGATTTTTTTAAATGTAAAAGGAAAAGCATTTCAGAAATTTGAAATACTTAATATTTTTAACATATAAAGCCCTGCATTTTGGTATTTGTTCTATATCAATTATTCATTAACCAATTATAATCATATTGTAATACTATGAACCATTAAATCAATAGTAATTGATTGGTGTTTTTATTTAAACAATTCTATCAGTAGTCACAATAAGTTCTCCTGAAATTTATATGTAAGATTTCCTTCTTTGGTACTTCTAAGCTGATTTACATTGCTCTTGTTTGGAGGGTATTTATTTTATTGTATTTGAAATGGCTCTAACCTCTTATTTAAATATTCTGAATACAGTGGAACATGCAGACAGATAAAGAGTTTTGTCCCAGCACTCACTGGTGTCCACTGAAATTAGCATCTTTTAGTATCAGTATAAGACACAGTATCTGTATAATTAAATGTCATCCTAATTGATTTTCTTCTAAAAAATAACTCATTTTTCTGGCATACATGAATCCAAAATGCCTAAATTGAAACTAAGTATTCAAAGACGTGTAATTTCAGAATGAGCCCAGGAAAAGGCTGGGAGGAGGTGGAAGTTGGCTTCAGGGGTCTTCTGCTGTCATTTGTCTAATTATGCAGTTCTGTACTGAAATTTAATCTAAAGAGCAGTGACTTGATGGTGCTGATTACTTAAGCAGATTTGGGATTCATGTGGCTAGAAAATTAGTATCATGTGTTAGATGTTACCTGAGAAATAAAGAGTTCAAAATAAGTTAATTCACAGCTACTCAAGGTTTATCTGATAATCGAGTCAGTCACTCTTTTCTCTTAATTTTATTATTGTATGAGTTTGCTTTTCAGTGTGATTCTACACATTACAGTAAAAGAAATGGAAAGGATAATGAAAAAATGCATTCAAGTACATATCAGTCAAAGAATAAGGTAAAAAAGAAAGCTTATAATGAGTCAGGCTCATTAGGGCTACGAAAATATTTTTAAAAAGGTAAGATCTACCAGATACTCTGAAACAATACACAGAAGAAAACCTTCAAAAAATAGAAGTGTGTTCAATGATATACATACATTCATGGAATTTAAGTTTTTCCCAGTGAAATTTGAAATAGGACAGATGCGTTAGATTTATAAATAATTTATATTTGTTAATTTATGTTTCAGAGAAATATCATTATAATAAGATCGCTCTGTTAATGGACATTTACCCCGAGCATCAAGATGACCAGTTAGTCAACCTGGCTGACTAGATATTTTGTCACCTGTTATTGCATAATCTTTGAGAAAGTTTATTAACGTTCTATAAAACATAGACTGTTCAATTCTAAAGCTATGAAAAAGAAAAAGCATGTTATTTTTCAATTTTGGAGAAATTACCTCTTTGCTTCATGTTACTCTGTCAGAAATACCTTGTAACAAGATAAAGCTAATTTCTTGTTACCTAAAAAATAAACGTTAAAAAATAAGGAAAAAGAACTTCTGCAATACAAAAGTCTTCACAGTAAATAATTTAAATCCCTCTTTCTGTCCTAAATCCCTGTCTTTCTGTCCTGCTCTACTTCTTTTTCTTTTGGGAACAGTGTGTATCCCTCCAGATTTCATACTGTACATTTACACTTAGAAACTGTAAGTTCAAAAATATGATTTAGATAAGTTTTTTTTTTATTTACATAAATAAGGTCATACATTTAATATGTCTCTGAAACACTTATTCTTCACTTAATACATTTTGGAATCTTTCTTTGGTCTTGCGTACCAATCCATTCCATTCTATTTAATTTCAGCAGTTTCTTTACCACAACTTATGAAACTATTCCTCTACTGATAGATATTTTTGCTGTTAATGTTGCACCATTGGAAAAATGCCACAAACATTCTATGGGCATCTCTGTGTTCATGTAAGCTAGTGTTTCTGGAATCTTACAGAAACACGAACTTACTTACATAGATTTGTCATTGCTGAGCAAACTTTTATAAATACAACTAGACTGCTTTTCCAAAAGGCTTTCTGCAATGTTCATCCCCAAAATAATTTTTAAATATAGGCTTTCCCCACATTTTTGCCAATGTTTTATTTGATCATTTTGTGGCATAAAACATGGGAATTTTTAATTTTCCCATGTTTCTGGTTACTAGTGAGTTCTAACATCAGTTTATGGTTTATTAGCCAACAGTAAATTTAGTGAATTGGCTTTTCATAAGCCTTATCCAGTTTTCCTTTACTTGGCTTTCTTTTTTTATGTTTATTGGTGGGAACTACTTATAAGTTAAGGATATTAACCTCTTGTCTGAAAAACATTTTCAAAATCTGAGAAGTGTTTAAAATTTTGAATATTTGTAATTCAAATCAAATTTTTCTACCACCTTTTTTTGGTCTCCTGATATTGTTTTCTAATCTCCTAGGTTGGGCATGAGAAAATTAGAGGATGTTATAAAATAGTCTCTGGACCACATTGTTGCTTAAGAAAGACATTGATGCAGGGATCTTGTACAGAGTTGTTTTTGACCAGAATCTGTCTTTGGGGCAGGACTGCCCTAGTTGAAATTTGATCCAAGTTCCTTTTGTAACCACAACTGGTTTGTATAGGAGAATCGTCTTTCTTGATATTATATAAGTCTAAGTATCAGTATGTTGGTATGGTACTTCAACTATATTATGAAAACATTTTTGTTGACATATAAAGTAAGTAATTTTCTACAACATTATTTCTATAAGAAAATGAATTCTAAGTTCCAAATAAACTCATAATAAAATACATTTTTGGAGTGCACTTCACTGTAAGTAAATACTTGTAGAGGTTAATGTAAATTAACTGTGTTTTTTTTCAAAAACAACTTCGTTGGCTATACAATTTTATTTAGGGTTCTTCTTAACAGGGGCAATAAGGCTGTGATAACTTTTTCTCACCACCTAGTGGCAGAGCATATACTTCCTAGAAGGAAACAGCCTAGAGGAAGAGACGTTGAAAATTCAAACTAACCATGACTGTGGCGATTTCATGACAGTCTGTTTTATTTTCTTGGAAAGGAACTCTCCAAGTATCAGGCATATGCGTATTCAGAAACAGAAATTGGGGCTTGGTCATGCTCTGGTTTAGGCTTTTTTTTTTCCCCTTTTAGTACAGAGGATAAATAGCAGAGCACCAACAAATGTATTCCTTTTCATTTATTTTACATTCACCATCTATTATACCTTAAATTTTAACATTTAAAGGACAGTAAAAAAATAGAAATGTTCTACTAAGCAAAAACTATTTTTACTGTGTACTTGGATTTAGAATTCTGATGGTAATTAAAAAATCATTTTCTCTCCAGTGTTTCCTTCCTAATCACATTGCTGGAAGCATTAGGAGGAAAGAAAATAAACACAATAAGCCAATGAGTTATACTAATAATTTAGTTTCTAGTGTATTTTAAGAATGAAACAAAATAAGTTTTAAATACAGGCGTTTTTTCCCTCCATAAAATATACTGAGCTAGTTCAAAAGTGACGTTCTTATGTTGGCTTCTAATTTTGGAAGCCAACATTTGTTTATAATTTTCAAATGCTAACTTCTCGGTTCTCTTCTACGAACCTTGTTTTCTCTCACTATCTTAATGATAAACAGAGCAGATTTGCCCAGGTTTTGTCTGGCTTGGTTTTCATTTTGGGAACTCTATCAGCAATGTAAGTAGTGTTCGTTTTACAGTTCATAGTGACATCATTTTGTGGTTCTAGAAACACCCTGCTCTAGAACTCCTGGGATGCCATCCCTACTTGGATCTTTATTTCTTTCTCTGTCAAAGAGGAAGTACAAGCTGCTAAAATGATGTCACAGCAATCTGCAACATGGAGAGCCCCTCATTGGATGCAGCGGGGAAGTCTTCCCCCGGCTCCGTGTGTAGCAGCCAGCACTGTCCTGGGAGTCAGGTGGCACATTAGTGACAAATTCTGGAGCAAAACATTGTAACATGAAAAAGTTGGCAGGTTTGGAAAGCCTTCTAGGAGTGACACCAAATTAACGAAGTAATGTATGCTGCGATTTGCTAATGACTCCTTGCTGAGATAGACACTTTGAGTTGAAGCTCAAACAGCTATTCTCAAAGTGGAATTTTATTAAACAGACATAAGTTGCAATTATGCTAACTTTATAATTATTCTACCTGCTAATTCACTTTCAGATATAAATACAATATAGTCATCTGTCAGAAACATATTCATAAATCATGGGACCCAGCAGGTTCTGTAGATAAATGTGCACTTTAATAAGGAAAAAGTGCTGTGAAAGTAAAATAAATTTCATGGTTCAGCCAGTAAATACATTACAGACTTAGTCGAAAAGAAGAATTGTCACAGCAAACTCATTATATAGACAATAGGAAAGGACTTCGCATAATAACAGTATGAAGTTGGAAGAAAAGTGAAACCGTAAGGCACAATTATTGCCTTATTTTGTAGAACTGCAGGCAATGCCTCAACAGACTAAAATCTATCGGATGGCATTTTCCACATGCCTTCCTGCCTTGATAAAATACATTTAGGCATCACTTAAATAGATACATTATTTTAACCATATTATGGGGATAAGTTGGCAAAACAGTATATGGATATTGGCGAAGTATTTTCTCACGTTATTCACATGTTTATTTTCAGTTTTCTTGCTCAATTCTAGTCTTTGTAATCTTCATATTTTGTATGATTTCTAAAGTTAATATCAGTAGTAACTGAATACCACACTGTCTGTCATATGGTTTATGTATTTTATACATATATAAAATATGTATAGTTAAATATATATTTAAATAAATTTTAGTTTTAAGCTGTTATCATACGTGCATGGGCATAGATATATGTTTTTTATTTTATTGGAGTACAGTTGGTTTACAATGTTGTGTTAGTTTCAGGTATACGGCAAAGTGAGTCAGTGATACATACACATAAAAATCTATGTGTTTTTTACCACGTGGATGCACCTATTTATTTGACAAAATGTTTGTGTATCTAATATATGACAAGGCATATTCTGAGCACCCAAGAATCCAGTGGTAAATGAGACTAAGTTTCTGCCCTCAGAGAATTTGTTTTTTACTGTAAAAGTTATTCATCTAGATGATCTCATGGCAATAAGGAAAAGTTACACGGGGCTATAAGTTAACATGATGAGGAGATTCCCGTCTGATGTGGTGAGGTATGAGCTAAAAGATTAAGATGAGCCATGGGGAGAGTTCAGGGAAGAGGTTCCTACATAGAGGAAAAGCAAGGGCAGAGTCTCGTGCTGGGAGCTAGAAGGAGGCGGGAGGGCGGTGGGGGCCATCATGTCCTGTGAGTGGTGGTGAGACAGTGGTTTAGCAGGTGCAAAGGGAGGGTAGAGCCGTGACCAGGTAGCCCAGGAGGCTCTGCTGTGGTTCTGATTTTGTTCCAACTGAAATGGAAGCGCTCGTGGAAGGGTCTTAGGAGGACGAGGAGAATAATTTCCACTGATGGATATTTTCGAAAGACAATTTTATGGTTTCCTGGAAAAAGCTGGGTGTGTATATTTGAACCCAAAACTGGCATGTGGAAGAGACTGGGATTTCACTTCATTCGCAACTCAAAGCTGAGTTGAAATATATGTTCTCTGTCAGGCTGTGTTTACATTCAACCCTTTCACCGGAGGCAGAGCTCTTTAAAAGGGGATTAGCTCCAAATGTCCCCAATACATGGTCTCAAGACCTTGTCCCAGGTCCCTTCATAGCACTAAAATCCAGTCCCTTGGTTATTGTTCTAGTAATGTATCTCCGCATAGCAAATTTCTACAAAACTCAG
This sequence comes from Kogia breviceps, assembly GCF_026419965.1. NCBI lineage: Eukaryota > Metazoa > Chordata > Mammalia > Artiodactyla > Physeteridae > Kogia > Kogia breviceps. The sequence goes on along the minus strand of NC_081324.1, from coordinate 4,940,982 downwards.
CAGTTTCAACAATCAACATTGAGCATCTCACAGTTTCTGGGTGTCAGGCATCTGGGAGCAGCTTAGCTGCATGTTCCTGGCACATGGCCTCCCAGGAGGTTGCAGTCAAGAAGTCAGGATGGGCTAAAGGCATCTGAAGGTCTGACTGGAGCTGGAGAATCGGGATGCCTCCTTTCACCCCCACGTGGACGTCCCCACAGGGCTGCTTGAGCTGCTCACCACAGGAGCTTGCTTCTACCTGAGGAGCCAGCCACCAGCGAGAACAAGGAAAGTGCAAAGCCTTTTACCACCGAGGCTCCCTCCCGCCTTATTCTCATCATTAGAAGAGAGTCACTAAACCCAGCCCACATTCCTGGGGAAGGGATTAGGCCTCACTTTTTGGAAAAAATGCTAAAGAATCTGTGGACAAATTATACACCACCAGTTACCAAACCCCCATGGCAGCCAAAGTTTTAAAGCACATTATCTCACTGGTTTCCAGCTTCCTCCTTGTTTTGGGGCCCTAGATAGTTCTTCTTTTTCTTATGAGCTTAGTGACATATTCACAGAATCAAAAAAATAAAATATTCCCCTGGCATTTCACAGAATTTTTAAGCAGGAGACTTGGGTTTTTTTGCTTCATTTTGTTTTATTCTATCAATGTAATATTTCCAGAGACAATAGTGTACTATTTCTTTCTACTCTTCACAAGATTTACCAAATGTGTTTTTGAAAATATATCCTTAAATTTTATATGAAACTAAGAATAAAAGAAATTCATGAGTCAGAATTATCCTAAATTAATAAGAGAACTTCTATTTGAATGTTATTGACATTTAATATGCTACCTATCTCTGTCCCCCAAATGAGACTTTTGCAGAAATCTATGACTTTTGTTTTATTTAGTAAACTCAGTAAAGAAAGATTCTTTGTTTAGTAGAATTTATATTAGATTAAATGTCACTTAAAGAGCTTTTACCCAATAGTAATAATCTGAATATGATTTATTCTGTTAACATTTGAGTATAATTTAAAAACATAGTGCTATATTAAGAAATTTATATTGAGAATTTACGATTTGGCAAATGATTCAATCAATACTTAATAGCTTCTAAAGATAGCTACATATCAACATTCAATAATCTTTAAATGCTCAGAGTCAAAAACATCAAACTTCAGGTTAAGAAATAATCAAAATCTGTGACTCATGTCACTTCTTAATGATCCATCATATTATTTTAAAATAAACATGTGTTGCAAATGTAGTTATTTTATTTTAATGTTAGAATATATTATAAAACTTATGATAGCCATTATTTTGTGCTCTAAACTTGTGCTGTCCAATTATAGTGGCCATTGACCAATTGAAATGTGGCTAGGACAACAGAGGAATTTATATTTGAATTTTATTTAAACATTAATTTTAAAATTTGACACATTTAAATGTTTGGAAAATATTTAAGTATGTTTGGAAAAATTCAGATATATGAGTCAAATAATTTGATTATAAACTTTATGAAATCTAAATACAGATCAAGTCTTTCCAATCAATATTTAACATGTGTGCAGTAAGCGTAAAACGTACACCAGATTTTACAAACTTAATATGAAAAAAGGTAAAATATCTCATTATTAATATATGAATTTTAAGATGACAATATGTGTATATATTAGATTTTAAAATATATTATTATAAGTAATTTCACCTGTGTCTTTTTACTGGTTAAAGGGAAAATTGGAAAATTTCAAGTTACATATGTGGCTTATTTTATTTTCATCAGAGAGAGCTAATTTAAGCTATTATTTAGATATTAAAGAGCAGATTTGATAAATTCCCTCTACTCTGTAGGTATATGAATATAGTTCTTCCTGACTTGTGATGCTTTACATTAAAACAGAATAGAGTTTCTAGAGTCCAAAGACTGAGGTATTTTCTTCTTGCTTCTCCTGGAATGACTTCATTTAAAAAGTTTAATCTTTGGTTTTTTTCAGATTGAATCTTGTGCTCTTTTGTCTTACATGAAAGCCTTACTATAATGGTGCGGCATCTATTCTAGTTTTGCTTATTCTCAGTATGTTCTTTTTAGCTTTTTTCTTTAAGCTTCCTACACCACAATAGCTGCTATTTTATTATTTTCTCCTGTATGAAGGAGGTTGGCACATTTGAGGAGTGGCATTGAATGCTGATCCCAGGGTAAATATCTGAACAGTTAAATGCTTTCACCCTGTTCTGTGGTCTGGGGTGACTTACCTCGTTGGTGTGTGTATCTGTAAATTCCAATTTAATATTTATTATCAACATGGGAAATGACGGCACTCAGTCACGATTATAAAGTGTTTAGAAGATACATGGAGCTGAATAAATGTTGCATATAATATAATCATTAGACCCTGTGACTGAGAGTTCTAAGAGTCAGATAGGAATGTGTGACTGACTCAAGATCTAAGATGCGTACAATTTTTCATAACTTTAATAATAAGCTTTAACTTAATTCACTTAACACAATACATTTTAACACAATTTTTCAAGGCACTGTCTTTTTGTCCCTCTTCTTACGTCCTTCCTACACTGCAGTACATTCTTTTTTGTGTAAAGGTAAGGACATGATTCTTGCCTCCCAAGAACTTAGCTTGGCTGATGAAACAGTATAGTTATAGCATCAGTTAGTGATGTAAACCTTGGAACTGAGGGAAGAACCAAGGCAGAGAAAGAAAATTATGAGGAAACAAGCCAGGAGTTTATTGAAGTTCCCTGCAAGTGGAGTCAGCTATTGAATTATGCATAAGAAATGAGAAAGAAAATGCAAAAAAAAAAATATTGTGATTAGAAAATAAAGAAAAATGATAGTGAAGTGTTTGTGTAAATTTGAGTAATGTATCCATAATAATCTAGTTGGAAGCAGACTCCTCAGAAGAAGAGTGTTGTCCACTAAGAGAAATGTTGAAATAAGGAGACATCACACATCTGGTGAAAGGTGTGTATTTGGCTCAGAAAACATTCGAGGTAGAACACCCCGTGGACGTTCTAACTATGAAGTCGAATACTCTGGGGTTGGGCTTAGGAGAGGTGCTGGGTTTGAAGGCAGAATTTCATTGGTAACCGTTACTATTTGCAGAAGCTTGAGGAGGGCTTCCTCGAGGTGATCGGCTTGCCTTTTTTCCAGGCACAAACGCCCAGGATGGCGTGTCCACAGGAAAGTCACCCTTGTAGGGGCCTCTAGCGCTTCGCCTTTGGAAACTAGATTGTTTATTACCCTTATGCGACCCTACCTGGGAGGTCAAGGAGGTCAATTGTGTCATTTATAATGAGAATATCTGACACCAATGTTCTCCTTAAGGGAAAAAGAGCGAAACACCTATTATGGAATTAATAAACAGGAATTCAGAACAACAGAAAATGAGTAATTTAAATTATGAATGAAAATAAGCTATATAATCTAACACACCTATTCTGAATCGGAGAAACAATATTGTAAGGGCAAAGTCAAGCCTTTGGTCTTAGCACCCAGGTCTTAGCACCCAGGATGTTAACCAAGAGCAGATTTGGTTTTGTATCTGGTTCATTGAACTCAATGTTATTTGGAATTTGGCCTCCCCACCTAATACCATCTCCTTGCGGGGTAAGGATTTCAACATATGAATGTGGAGTAGACAGAAGCATTCAGACCTTAGCATTTGGGTAACGGATAGTTGATTCTATATCTTTTAATTTAATACTTTAGCAAAATGCATAATTCTGCAAAGACTTGAGGAAAAAATCAAGCATTAAGTTTTTGTACATAGGCAGACATGCTCACAGGTTTGCTACTCCATCAGATATATAATAATTAAAGAGCTGAAATACATAGACTTAATTATAGTTTCTATTATTAAGACATTTACATTTGGTTGGCTTTGTGGTATTGTAATAACCATTAAAACATTTTTACTTATCATTTTAATTCTGATAAAACATTGCATTTGTTTTTCCCAAAATAGTTATCCGTAATAATGTTAGGGTTTTTGTTTGGTTTTATTATCAAAGCAATATGGAATCAAAATCATTCATTTTGCTAATGCAAGTCAGACATTTGCATGCATAATTCCTGAGAGCCTAGCTTAATATGACCATTCATTCAACACAATGGAAGTGAGAGAAATAAAATGCCAGATGGATAAATAGGCAGGAACAAATTAAATTTACAATAATTTGACAATGGTTTGAAGCAAAAGGGAAGAAAAATACATTTTTAACATATCATATTTCCAAAAGTTATTCAGTTTTTACGGTATGTTAAGCCAGTGTTCACAACCAGTGAAATTTAAATTTATCCTCTGAAACAAAATACATTTGTCATGATGACAAAACATTTACCAAAATAAAGCACTGCAAGGAACAATAAGAAGAAGTGTGCTAAAATTAATGTCTAAACTCGACATCTAATTTGTGCAAGGCACAATGCTAAGTGATTTACATGCATCGTCTCATTTAGTTCTAATGACCACTTTGAGGTTAAATATTAACGCTGTTCTCATTTTAAGGTTGATGACCCTAAGGCTCAGAGAGGTTGATTAACTTGGCCAAAGACAAACAGCTCTTATGTGGTGGAATCAGGATTCAACTACATCTGCATGACTCCAGAGCCCCAGCTCTCTAATCACCACTTCTCAAAATGTATGGAACATTCTTCTTTCTTTCTTTTAAAAATTATGTCTTAAATGTAAAACATCTTAGAAACTTAACAAGAGTAGTAGAATGTTAACATGGATTGTAAAGATATTTTAGAACACAAATCTTCTGTTGATTGGTATCTGACTCTGTGGGCAGAGAAGTGTTGTAATGACTTCATTTTTTTTTATCTATCGATGTGCATTTATTCATTGTGTTAATCAGTCATTCACCATATATTTATTCAGTGTTTGCTATGAAGCAAACATTTGTTCGTAATGAATTTGTTAAAACTACCTTTGAATAACAATTTGACAATTCAGAAGAATCCCCTGATGGATCTAAACACTGATAATTTGGTTGTATTTATCACAAAGAAAATATGTACTTAATAGGCAGTTAGGCTTGGTATTTAATTATTTTCTCAAAAATGGCTCCATGTGAACTATTCTAAAACTAAAATTGTTATCTTTGGTTGAAAGTTAACAAAATGTAATTGGTTTCTATCAAATAATTCCATACAGCATGTTAATTTGTTTAGGTAGCTGTGGGGTACATTTTGTTCCTAATGCATCCTGGCAGGTTCACCAGGAAACCATGTTGATCTGTATTAGATGCTTCATGGGGAAATTACTGAAGATTTTGACATCTGCTATGATAATTTTATAGGCCCAAGACTATTCTGCTTTGCTTTATGGAAAAAAAAAACCCAAAACTTTGGACATTCAAACAAGCAGCTGTTTACATATTGGAACACTCTCAAAATTATTCCTAAGCAAAGCTTTTCCCTCAAGCAACATTGATGCAAATACTGAGTTTTTCTGCCTTGTGGCATTCTTGAGAGAAAAATGAAGACAAGTAAACAAATGCACCTCCGTTATTTTCTTTTAGCTTTAAATTTCCTTTATGGTTCCCTTTACATAAAAGATTCAAGCTAGTTAAAAGGAATATACCTTCTACTTATGGTGGAGTAGAAGAAAAAGAGGCATGAAATGATTACATCACGAGTTTCCTCAACTATATTTAATATCTGCTCTATGTGGCATGCAGTGTTGATGTGGCAAAATACTCTATACATACTTTGTGGCATTTATTATATTTGTATATTTGAAAATAAAACCAAAACTATGTGTCCTGGGAGAGTAGAAATTTGAAATATATCAACTATAGCCTGCATAACTTACCAGAAGTATATGATCCAATTTTAATTTTGGGGAAAAAAAGTTTCTTTTATAAGAAAACTGGCTGAAAACACTCTAAATTAATGGGAATCACACACACAACCATTTTTCTTGTGGAAACAGAAAAACTGTGCAGTCACTTGACCTATTTGGGGTAATGTGGCCTGAGCAGATGAGCATTTTATTTAGCACCATGTTGTGTTTTGAAGTTTGATTCGGGGTTTGTCTCTGGAGAATCTGTCGTTATTTTTTCTTGGTATGATGCAAGAGGATTGTTTTCCTTTGCAAAAATGAAGATGCAGGACTCATTTGAATATTAACTATTTTTGTGGCATTGATTGAAATCTCTTTGCTTTAAGAAATACTAGAGGGCTTCCCTGGTGGCGCAGTGGTTAAGAATCTGCCTGCCGATGCAAGGAACACGGGTTCGAGCCCTGGTCCGGGAAGATCCCACATGCTGCAGAGCAGCTAAGCCTGTAGGCCACAACTACTGAGCCTGTGCTCTAGAGCCCACAAGCCACAACTACTGAAGCCCATGCACCTGGACCCCGTGCTCGGCAAATAAAGCCACCGCAATGAGAAGCCTGCTCACAGCAACAAAGAGTAGCCCTCGCCGCAACTAGAGAAAGCCCACGTGCAGCAACGAAGACCCAACACAGCCAAAAATAAATAAATAAATTTATTTTAAAAAAGAAAACGAAATACTAGAAACTGCAAAACGTGATGCTGATTGGGTGAAAATGACCATACTCACCAAATTAATCTACACATTCAACAAAACCACTATCACGGGCTTCCCTGGTGGCGCAGTGGTTGAGAGTCCGCCTGCCGATGCAGGGGACGCGGGTTCGTGCCCCGGTCCGGGAGGATCCCACATGCCGCTGAGCGGCTGAGCCCGTGAGCCGTGGCCACTGGGCCTGCGCGTCCGGAGCCTGTGCTCCGCAACGGGAGAGGCCGCAACAGTGAGAGGCCCGCGTACCGCAAAAAAAAAAAAAAAAAAAAAAAAAAAAAAAACCACTATCACAATTTCAAATGGCTTTGCTTGCAGACATTGACAAACTGTTATTTAAATTCATATGAAAACGTGAGAGATCCAGAATGGATAAAACACTCTCTTCAAAAAGAACAAAGCCGGAGAACTTAAACTACCCTATTTCCAAACTGCATACAAAGCTACAGGAATGAAGACCGTGGGGATATATTGACCAACGGAATAGGTTGAAGATCCCACAAATAAACCCTTACATTTATGGTCAACTGATGTTTGACCCAGTTGCCAAGAAAATGCAAGGGGGGAAAGTCTTAGCTATATGGGATACCTGGGGGCCTTGATAAGACCTCTTTCATTTGAGTGGGAGAGACATCAATGTGATTGGTGGGTTTAACAGGAAAAGAGAAATTGGAGATAGCAAATACAAAGGACTGTTTTAAGGCATTTTTCTGTAAAGAGAAAGACAACTAGGGCAATACTAGAAAAAAATAGGGTCCAAATATAGATAGATAGGTAGGTAGGTAGGTTGGTAGATAGATAGATGATTGATTGATACACACATACATATAGATAGATAGAGAGGAGAAACGTGTTTTTGGAAAGTTTCTTTAGAAAGAGAAAAATAGAAATAGGAGGGACAGAGTTGTTTCCTGGAGCAGGCTCTGAGTAGTTTAGAAGACCTGGCACCAATGCTCAGTAGGTACCCGGCTTTAGAGAGGATCTCCTTCAGAGCTTGGAGAAGGCAAGAGGTGGCGTGGCATCTGTGGGGATACCCCTCTGATTACTTCCTCTTCTCAGTGCAGGAGGAAGTTGGATCATAGGTGGCTGAGAATGTTGATGGGGAGAAGTAATCGAATGTCGAAGCAAAGAAAGGGCAATGGGTCATAGGACTCGCGATGGTTACTAGACTGCAGTCAGAACTAAACACAGTTTATACAATTACAAATAACCAGCCCAGATAAAGAATTGACACAATTTCCTATTTTCCTCACTTGTTACCAGTGAATGACTCGTGTAGAGAAGCACAAAGTATTAGGATATTTGAAATGAGAATATTCCATGTTCCTGGATTGTTTTGTTTGTGAAAGTTTCCATCCTGGTAGTCAAGAAATTCATGAGAAAACATGGGCTGGGTATAATAGAAAGTTTCTAGATTTTTCTGAGGGACTGTCATATTTCCTCTCTTTCTGCAAAACTAAACTAGTAAATCTGACTACCAGTGATTGAGAAATGAGGAACAAAAAGACAAAAGAGGAACAAAAAATAGTAATTATAAAAATTAGGGTCTAAGATGAAAGGGTTTCAGGTTTAGGTAATTTTCCAAGGTCTAATGACTTGATTTTTGAAAGAGTCTTGTTTAGGGATTGGTGGATATTTCTTTTATCACCTTGAAGTCTCCTGGTCTCTTTTGCTTCTCAGGATACAATTAATATCATTGATGTCATCAAATAATACTGAGTGATAAATATATAGCAACTACTGTGCTAAGTCCTTCATAATTCTTATTTTACTTTGTTTGCATGACAGCACAATAATGTACAGAATATTTCATAGAAGAAGGCCAGTGAGGCTTCGAGACCTTAATTAAGTCAGTTGCTCTAGATCACAGAATTTCCTGTCTTGAGAGGCTCTGTCTTGGACAGTGTTGGAGTTCCACGTGGAGGGCCCTGGAGTCTCTGTACCAGCACCCATTTAGCCTGCACTCACAGGCTGAAATGAAGTATGCAATACCCACAGATGGGAGGGCTTCAAGACACACATGTTCAAAGGAAAACATGTTCGTGCAGTAGTCAGCATCCTCTTCAGGAGTCGAAGATGCTTTGTAGGCCTGGAGTGGGGCAAACATAAGTGGGGTGAAGTGTCGAAGATACTTTAGGAGCTCACAGAAGCACATGCTAAGTAATTAAGCAAATCCAGCCATTGTTAAGAAACCGCAGCTAAGACAGGCGGGAAGCCAGGCTGTCAGACACTGAGGCTAGAAACAGACTTCTGGAGCAAAGACACGGACGAAGTCAGGCACAAATGGCAACTGCAGATCGGAGGGTTTGCTTTGCTTTCTCTTTGTTCAGTGTGAGAGATTGGGTCTGTGTTCCTACTCATATTTGAAATAAAATCTTCTCCATAGAAAAGACTAACATGTACTCAGAAGTGGAATTGCTGGATCAGATGGTAGCTCTATTTTTAAGTTTTTGAGGAACCTCCATACTTTTTTCAAGAGTGGCTGCATCAATTTACATTCCCACCAACATAAGTACGCAAGGGTTCCCTTTTCTCGGCATCCTACCAACACTTGCTGTCTTTTATCTCATACTTATTCTTGCAGATGTGAGGTGATATATCACTGTGATTTGAATTTGCATTTTCCTGGTGATTAGTGATGTTGAGCATGTTTTTACTTACCGATGGCCATGTATGTCTTCTTTGGAGAAACGTCTATTCAAGTAATTTGCCAATTTTGAATATTATATTATATTATGCATATATATGGTACTGTGTATCTGTTAATCCCAAACTCCTAATTTATTCTTCCCCCTCTATGTGTCTTTATCTTAACAAGACTACCATATCAACACTCTTCCAGTGGACCTTGTACTTTCATGCTATGCCTATGTTAACAGTGTTAAGTGAATGATATGTGATACTATTAATGTGTCTATTTAAAATCCAGGCTTTGGTTGGATTACATGTCCTCCATCCATATCCTAAATTTTATACACGACCTGTCTCAAATCTCAAACTTCAAAGCAGATTTTCTAACCTGCCTCAAACGCTGCCAAATAGTCTCCATAATTACAGTTTTGTCTTTTTGACAAAGGCAGATATATGCAATATTTTTAACTGGAGAAAGAATATAGTCCTTCAATAAATGGCATTGAAACAATTGGCTATCTATATGCAAAAAAATCTAAAAAGAACTTTGACCTAAATGGAGAATATATCTTAATGTAAAATGTAAAACTATAATATTTTTAGAAGAAGGCACAAGAGAAGAACTTTGTGTGCACCTGAAACTAACACAACAGTGTAAATCAACCATATGTCAATTAAAAAAAAAAAGATAAAGACACATAGACATAAGGAACTACTTTGAGGTATGTACAATACAAGGGCAGGCAGAAAATAGAGCACAAATTATAGCGTTCTACATGGAAGAAATTTTAAACCCATATGGTACACTAAGCCTTTAAATGCTCCCATCTTAAATTACATACTGTGTTGTCTCATTTATTTAGAAAATCTCATTCAGAGTGCTTGCTATATACACAAAGGTAATATTTTATGAGAATTAACCAGTTTCTTAGAAGTTAAATTTGTATGGCCCTAGATATTCCAAATGAAAATGTAAAATAAGAGGGCATAGGACAGAAAGAATCATTTCTCTTGTAAGAAAGTCTTCTAGCATGGAGTTCAAGCTATACAAGTTTAGTTTAATTCACTTCCAAATTATTTTCTGAAATAATTTTTTAAAAATACCTCTGCAGTTAAGCTGAATTCTGCACCTTTCCCTGAAAAGCTATAATATATTTTAAAAGATGTCTAAGTCAGTTTTTAAAATAAAAGATAGATATTTGAATAACATTTTAAAAATAATGTAGCTATTGATGATATGGTTATTTCTTGAATAATTCAGGTCAAATATTTTAATTTGAAAGGAATATCTTATTATTTTAATGGCAACATCAGCCATATTATAAAAATATGGGTGATGCTATTCGTTTATATTGAAAAAAAAGAGCTTTTTGAAAATGAAGCCGTGTTTGTTTCTTTTCATAGAAAGAAGTAGCTGATTGTGAGTAAAGTATAAAAACAATATTAAAAAATATATAATTATATTTGCTGTTAAAAAAAACAACACAGCTCTTTTGTGAAAATCTGGGTCTAAACAGCACTAAAAAAGCAAATCAAAACAAAAACTATGGAGCCAGAGAGGGTGGGGTGGAAACGGTAAAAAAGAAGAAACTCCTTTTATTGGGATCAGTTTTATTTATACTGACTTTTTTTCTCCCTCTTCACCCTGAATATTTTATTATCTTTTCACTGCCTAATAATAGAAACAGATTCTTAGCATAACTGCATTAGCTCTGTTATTAACTCTGCAGAGCTAATAACTGCATTAGCTCTGTCTTAAAAGTGTATAAATACACTTCTATATTTTAATGGTAATCAATGCCACATTAACATTGTTGGATTATTAAGGTGACTGTAGCCATGTAAAGAGATGTGGTCCTTGCATACATGATGCAAATGCTATGTACACACATTTACTTTAGTGTTATAACTTTGATGCCATCACTTTGATATTTTAGCACTTTTATGCCCATTTATACACTGTGTTCTTCCAACAATTTCTTCTGAGATATCAGAAGAGTTATATAATTACACACTATTGAAAGCAATATTTATTTATTTATTTATTTTTATTTATTTTTTTTTTTTTTGTGGTACGCGGGCCTCTCACTGTTGTGGCCTCTCCCATTGCAGAGCGCAGGCTCCGGACGCGCAGGCTCAGCGGCCATGGCTCACGGGCCCAGCCGCTCCGCGGCACGTGGGATCTTCCCAGACCGGGGCACGAACCCGTGTCCCCTGCATCGGCAGGCGGATTCTCAACCACTGCGCCACCAGGGAAGCCCTAAAGCAATATTTATTGAGCACTTACTTCGTACTACATTCTTTTATCGGCCCTTCATATGCCTTTAATCCTTATTACAAGCTTATTATTTAAATATCCTAATGATATATTTTTGCAAGTAAGGACACTGAGGTGTTGAGAAACTAACTCATGGTGAAATGGCTAAGAAATGGAAAAGATGACATTGAACCCAGGCTGTCTGGCCACAGAACTTGTGCTCATTCAACGAAAGATGGAAAATAGAAGTCTAGATTATTGAGACAGCTTAGAGGAACTCAGGTTATACTTTCTGAAAATCTAATGATGTCTTAGTAGAAGGAAACCAGTATTAAAGAGGAAAGTGCCAAAATATGAGTAATTTTCTTTATTAAGTAGTGTTAGAAATTTGAAAGTATATGAATAGAATAATGATCTAAAACTTTTAATATGATACCATATGAGGAAATTGAAGATAATGCTAAAGCATTGATTTAAAAAGTAGAAGTATAAAAAGCTGATAATGTTTATTTTTACCAGTATGTATTACCTAAGGGAAAGTTTATAATACAGTCTTTGTGTGTGTGTTGGTGTAATATCTTGAACTGTAGTTCACTGGCATTATGAAAAAACAGGAGAGTTAAACAGACTATCCTGATAAATCTGATAATACCCTGATAAGTCTGTAATAAACAAACTGATTATTTGCAGTCTTAAGGCAAGTCATCGAGTTTTTAACTCAATCTTGTTCAAGGAATAGAAATTGTGCATTGTACAGGAATGAATTTTGGCCACAAGGGACTTTTGAAGGACTCAGTTTAAGGGATCCAAAGACATAGTAACTGTTAAATTTCTAAAATAATTCTTCTTTATTTTAGAAGAAAATAAAGAAGGACTCTATTTTCTTTAGCATGAATTTTGGCCACAGAGGACTTTTGAAGGATTTTAGCATGAATTTTGGCCACAAAAGGCTTTTGAAGGACTCAATTTAAGGGATCCAAAGACATAGTAACTGTTAAATTTCTAAAATAATTCTTCTTTATTTTAGAAGAAAATAAAGAAGGCCTCTATCTTCTTTAGCATGAATTTTGGCCACAGAGGACTTTTGAAGGACTTTAGCATGAATTTTGGCCGCAAAGGACTTTTGAAGGACTCAATTTAAGGAATCCAAAGACATAGTAACTGTTAAATTTCTAAAATGCTTCTTCTTTCAAGCCCTCCTCACATTCATCCAGCCTATTGGTTTGCCTGTTCCCTCCTACTCCCACTTCTGAGTACCTGGAACTTCGTTAGGAACAGAGTGGGAGAATAGGTAAGTAAACAGAGCCTCTGAAACTAGAACACTCACAGCCTAGTTGGGAAGAAAGCCTTGTAAAAATTGAAGTGCAACTCACTGGACAAACATGTAGGTGCTATTATTTTTCAGGAAGTCTTGCAGATGTGGGGCATATAGAATTAAATGTCAGTGACAATTTCTCTGCCCTCATGGAGTTTACATCTTAGAGGACGGGGCCATGAAATTGTTTTAAATAAGCAAATTAAATATAAAAATAACTTCAAATAGTGGTATGGTCTACAAGTGAAAAGTACAGAGCATACGGTACCTAGGAGAATGTTGCATTTCTGTTACTTACGATGGAAATATTTCCAACCAGTATAAACTCCTGGAACTATCCCTAAATTAATGTTGCATTATCAAGGAGACCTGAAAATCCAAAGGCTATGGGACATCATTATCTCTTTCTATAAAAATAGGCACTGCAAATCTTTGTCACTGTGATTCCTCTCAGTCAATTAAAAAAAAACTGCATTATGTAGATTGAGATACAATAATTACATATGTATATATTTCAATGACTGCTTAATGTCCTCCAATATTCATTTTCCATTCCATTGGGTAACAGAATTCTGATTTGAGCTGGGCATGTCATGCTTGAGAGGAAGGCAATATTTACCAACCTTCCTTTTAGTGAACTGTGGGCATGTAACTAAATTCTAGCCAATGGAATTTCAACAGTTGTGTCCTATAAGTCATAAGATCATGCCACAAAGTAAAGGTATGTGTATTTCTGCACTCCTTTTTTACTTTCTCTTGGTTAATGTGTAGATGTAATGACTGGATCTAGAGCAGCCATCTTGGGCCATGAAGAGATATTGGGAATGGAGGTCTGTACAGAAATTAACAAAGATGGAGAGGCTGAATCTTTGACACCATGGCGTGCTGTACCAACACTGGATCACCTAACTGAAATTCTTTGTAAACAGAGATAAGCTTCTACATTATATAAGCCACTTCTGTTTTGTTTTTATTTTCTATTATTTACAGCTAAGCCTAAGCCTAATAATACATTGTCATCATTTCTTAATGACAAAGACTAAACCATATCTCTGTTTATTTCATATATCACTATTCTAATAAATTGTACAAAAATGACATACATTAACTTTCAAATTATATTGTCATTAATTTATTTATAGATTCTTCTGGCCAAGGATTAATAAACCTACTATGTAATAGGCATTCTTATAGATTCTATTGGTGTTAAATATAAAGAAAAATAGAGTAGCTTTCACTCTGGTAAAGTAATTGTCATTGGGTGCTTCTTGTACTTCTTGTGTTTTACCTAAATTATCTTTATAACAAGAAAAACTCCACAAGTTTTCACTGTCCCCATTTCTCAAATGAGAAAACTGAGAAACAAGATTTCAAGTATGTCAGCTAAGAATTTTAGCTTAGGTCTCTTCAAATCAAATGTCATATGCTATTCAATGCAAATATTCTTTTAAGAGGCAAGGCATAAGCATAAATAACTGTTGTACAAGATATAAATTAGTATGTGCTACAAGAAAAGCACAAAGTGCAATGGCAATTCAAAAAATAAACCAAGGACTTCCCTGGTGGCGCAGTGGTTGAGAGTCCGCCTGCCGATGCAGGGGACGCGGGTTCGTGCCCCGGTCCGGGAAGATCCCACGTGCCGCGGAGCGGCTGGGCCCGTGAGCCGTGGCCGCTGCGCCTGCGCGCCCGGAGCCTGTGCTCCGCAACGGGAGAGGCCACAACAGTGAGAGGCTCGCGTACAGCAAAAAAAAAAAAAAAAAAATCTAGTCCCAAGGAACAACTATTAACTTCTAACCATTTTCTCATGAATTTTCCTCCTTGAAGTAGTTCAACTTACTTCTCATACACAGAACACTTTTATATATTTTGGGCTCGCTGTAAAATCAATTTTATTGTAAAATTTCCCTTTTGGACAGAATGTTTCCTATTTTTTAAAGAAGACATTTTTAGTGTTCAAAAATGATTGATATATGTTTTCATTCTTTATGATTCCAATGTTTCAGAGATTGATGCCTAGAAGTATGGATAAAATATACATGATACATTCTTAGCTAATTGTCAGTGTATTATTAAATCACATTGCTTCCCGCAAGGCTATCTAAATTTCGTTAAATCATGAAATTCTCTACATAATTAATAATACTAGATTGAATGGCTTGTAGTCAGGTAATTGCCTATTCTCATTCTAAAGAAGGAACATTTATCATTGTTGCTTAAGAAAGGAATTGCTGGGCTTCCCTGGTGGCGCAGTGGTTGAGAATCCGCCTGCCGATGCAGGGGACGCGGGTTCGTGCCCCGGTCCGGGAGGATCCCACGTGCCGCGGAGCGGCTGGGCCCGTGAGCCGCGGCCGCTGAGCCTGCGCGCCCGGAGCCTGTGCTCCGCAATGGGAGGGACCACAACAGTGAGAGGCCCGCGTACCGCAAAAAAAAAAGAAAGGAATTGCTGTTGAGGCAAGCGCCTAAGTGTCTTTCCTATTCCTGGTGGCATGTAATACATTTGCTTGACTATAGAAAATGAGAAACAGCAGTTTTAATTTATATCACACTTAACAGGCTGAAACCAACCCCAAATATAGTAAATTGTTTACTGTTTTGGAGGTTCATTAACTCTTTCACGACGATAAGTTGAGATAGGAAAGATCTCTTTATAGGCGTACTAGCCCCAAGGTAGTTGCTATTACTTTGGACGCGTTGGGAAACATTTCAACATGTGAATTGTGTTTGTTCCTCAATTCTCTCACTTCTTTTAGAAGAGGTTCATGTTAGTTTCCTTGACCAGTTTTGTAAAGTCAATTTAAACTTCCAGCTAAAGCTACCAACTGAAAGAGTTAACACAATAGCTCCTGGTTAACACAATAACTCTCTCACGATATTGAGAAAAATTGGAATGATTTACCTTGACAACCAGCATCAGAGAAAACTATCAGTAAAGTCCATCAGAAGGAGAGGTAATGATCTGTGAAACAATAGAATTGGTGGAATGACATTTCACACTTGCAAAGCTGTAGATTATTCAAAAACATGAATTCCACACAGAAGCAAAACGCTATTAGCATTTTAATACATGTTCTCACAATCCAATCTCAATGTATTTTTATAGTGTTTTACATTATATTGATTATTTAAAACAACCAGTTCAATTCACGGCCACTGCAGAGTCAATAACAAAAACATTGATGTTCTTTATTGCTAAGTGAGACCGGTACAGGAAAATGGTTTAGGTAATACAGATATCAACTCTTTACCGCTCGTAGAACTGGACGCAATGGGCATGAATCCTAACTCTGTATCTTCTATAGAGCCTCTAATGACTGTAAATACCTGCACAGGATTTCTCTATGGGTCTATGTGCCTCTACAGGTCTGACACATGAGCCATTCTCAGAGCTTCAAGGAGGTCAGAGGCTGTATGTACTCAGTCCTTCCTTCCTTCCCTCTGTTGACAACTGGAAAACCTGCACTGCTATCCGAAGACCTTCCCTGCCTACTGTCACTGCTTCCTCCTTTATCCAAAACACCGCAGCTCCATCTACTCCTATCTTGGTGTCTGCTTCTTAGGCACGACTTATACAGGTCCTTTCCAGCCCGGTCATCTCAGAATATCTAACTTTATACGTGGCCACAGGCTTTCCCTGGGTGAGCTCCCTGGGAGAACAAGGTGGGACCTGCATTGCCCTTGATGAATTAGTCTCAGACATTCTATAACATCATTTCTACCCTGATTCACGGATTGAATCAGTCACATGCTCACCCAAATTGAAATGAGACGCTCCAAAGAATTTGTAGCATTTATCTAATGACTACAGTGGTGGTCTTGTTTCTCTATACAACTTTAATGCTTTTCATTTTTTCTCTAAACCACAATTTCAATCAGAGGTATTTAAACCATTTTATACTTCTGATATTAAGTTTTACTTACATTGTGTCAGAAAATACAAATTACACAATCTATTTAGTGAAAATTTAGAAGTAAACTTAGAGGTGAATACACCATCAATTTTAAAAATATTTCATGGAAACTTTAAGTTGTATATTTTGTTTTCTTTTGCTATTGTTGATTGGTTAATGTAACCTATAGTATGTTAATAATTTAAAGCCTTTTTTGCCAGACTTGCATTTCGTCTATTGTATCTGATATATATGGAGCCATGGTATGTAAACTTTCCATACTATAACTTGATTTTTAATGCTGTAATTTAATGTTATGTAATTTGGCCTATGAACATTCATATTTTAACACTTTTCATTATTTTACCTTTTATTGGTCTAATAATATTTTAAATGACTATTTCTTAAATTATATATAGTTTGAAGTTATATTGCTGTTTATACTTTGTGAGTTTGCCAATCACTTTAAAAACGTGGGATAGGGCTTCCCTGGTGGCGCAGTGGTTGAGGGTCCGCCTGCCGATGCAGGGGACACGGGTTTGTGCCCCGGTCTGGGAAGATCCCACGTGCCGCGGAGCGGCTGGGCCCGTGAGCCACGGCCGCTGAGCCTGCGCGTCCGGAGCCTGTGCTCCGCAACGGAAGAGGCCACAACAGTGAGAGGCCTGCATACCGCAAAAAACAAAAAACAAAAAAACAAAAAAAAACTTGGGATATATCTGATTAACAGAGAACAGCTTGACAAAGAAGAGACTGGATTTAGAGGGCTGCTATCTGAGAGATAAAGGATTAAACAAATAAAGGGAAAGTATAGGCAGAAGGGTGAGGAATTTAAAAAGCTAAAGACTTTCTAAGGTTCTGCTATGTGAAATGAAGTCAATGAATAAACAAGAGAGCCAGGAATGTAGGTGGTCAGAAAAAGGATAGAAGATGGAAGCATAAAGGAAAATGAGGTTGGAAGATTCAGAATATTAAAACTGGAACACTTGGATGAGAGAAGGATACTATCTTCATGCTGACAGTTGAGGCTGTGCATGTCTCTACATGACTTAGATAAGAGGTCGACCACCAGTGGCCACCTGACCCAGTCGCTTGTTACATGAAAATTTTACCTGGGAAAGTTAAGACTGGAAACCAATACATAACTTTACTGTTTGCTTCAGGAAATCCTACCAATCCATTTGTCAAAGACAGGGTAGTCCATCAACTTGGCCAAACAATTCTGTTATCAAGATCAGCTTCAGGACCCTCGCTTAGCAGTTTCCACCAATCCTAAACTATGTGCCATGAATTCGCCAAATTCTAATTAGTTCCTTGTCTGATAGAAATGCCTTAAAACTCTCATTCTTCCCACCTGCAACACTGTTAAAATTGTCAAGATGGTATTCTTGTTAAAAAGGGTAAGTTCTGGGCTTCCCTGGCGGCGCAGTGGTTGGGAGTCCGCCTGCCGATGCAGGGGACGCGGGTTCGTGCCCCGGTCCGGGAGGATCCCACGTGCCGCGGAGCGGCTGGGCCCGTGAGCCGTGGCCGCTGAGACTGCGCGTCCGGAGGAGCCTGTGCTCCGCAACGGGAGAGGCCACAACAGTGAGAGGCCCGCGTACCACAAAAAATAAAAGAGGGTAATTTGCTTAATATCACCCTGTAAGCTGTGGGGCTAGAATTCAGGTTCCAGCAGCCAGGCTTCAAAGGCTTGCTCTCAGCCACTGTGCAATTTTAAATTAAATGTATTATATATGGCATCTATCTCTTTTTTCCCCCCCTCTCTCTTTGCTCACTGTTCCTTTTTGCATATTATTTGAACCCTGCCTATAGCTATCTATCTATCTATCCATCTATCTATCTATATCTATTTATCTATCTATTTGTATGTATATTCAAAACTATTGGTTGGTGAAACAAAAAATTCATATACATTAAGATTAAAATTTACCCTGTATTTAAATTAAATTTTATTAAAATATAAATACTGTTCTGTGCATCACCCAGTGTATCTACTGCGAGTACCTGCAGGGGAAAACATACCTTATTTAGCCAATACCACATTTTGAACCCAAGAATCTCAACAAAATTATCATTCATTCTGTAAAATAGCCAATCCTTGTGTGCTTTTCCTGAAATACAGTTGATCATCCTAATTTTTCAAGTAATTATACTTGTTAATTTTATTTTTATTTTTATTATTTTGTGTGTGTGTGTGGTACGCGGGCCTCTCACTGTTGTGGCCTCTCCCGTTGCGGAGCACAGGCTCCGGACGCGCAGGCGCAGCGGCCACGGCTCACGGGCCCAGCCGCTGCGCGGCACGTGGGATCTTCCCGGACCGGGGCACGAACCCGTATCCCCTGCATCAGCAGGCGGACTCTCAACCACTGCGCCACCACGGAAGCCCTATACTTGTTAATTTTAACACTCTCTCAGGTTTGCAAGAGATCTCTGTAGACACCAGGAATGTAAGAGTTGTTTATGATCATGCATATCTGAATGAGCATTCAGCCGGCAAAATATTTATATGACTCATTATTATAAGTTTCTGTTTTGAATGTGTGTACCTTGAAAGGAACAATCAAAAGCCGTGGGCTAAGCAGGGAATGAAGTCCCTGTGCCGGCAGCAAGGGCAGATTCACAGGCTGTGGTGTTGGGTCCTCTACCCTCTGCAAATGCGATCTGGACCCAGGTTAGAAAGCTAACTAAACTTCCCCTAGGGCAACGAACTCAAGAAAGAGGAGGTAGAATTACAGACAAGAGTAAAAATGCAAGTATTTATCCATTTTTAAATCATATTTCTCCACTGATTACACTTATTCCAAATAATCGTCATGCTTTCACAGCAATTCCTGGACTAATATTATAGTATTCATAATTTTACTCCATCATTCACGGGTTTGCTTGCCATGAAACTTAGTGTATTTGAGTATTTAGTTAGGCGTAAGTGCACCCCAGGGCTGACAGTTGCATTGATCCAAAGTCTCAATCCAGGGCGCATTATCACCCTACAGGTGCAGAAAGCTTGCCAGGCAGAACTGGCTGACTGTTCATACAACTCATTTCTCTCCTCGCTGAGCTCACAGTTTGATTAGCCGTCCCCAGCCTTGCTTGCCCTGTTCACAGCCTGCAGGGCACAGCCAAGGGTTGGGAGCTGAGACGACGGGTGTGCCTTCCATACGCGGTCAATGAAAACGCCCCACTCTTAGTCCTGACCCACTGGCTGGGATGGAAGCGGCTGGTGAACCACCTCGTGAGCCACTGGCTGTAGGCGGGTGGAATCCCTGAATCACCTCGTGGGCTGCCTGCCCATAAAAACGTTCATTGAACTGCAGTGTGAATCGAAAATAAAACTTTCATGTGTTAAACCACGGAGATTCCCAGGATTTTTCTCTACAGAAGTTAGTATTCACTGAACCAATTAAGCACTTGAAAAACAACCCTTTTCTAACCTTTAACAATGCCTCCTTTTCTCCCCGGAACCAGCCATTCTCATGAATTTAGTAGTCTATATTTTTTCATATGTTTTCTTATAAATGCACATGTTTGAGGATATCTTAATTTCCTTCAGTGCACTATATGTACAAAAATGTGTTTCTTAATTGTTTTTACTCAGCACTTAAAAAAAAAAAATCCACCCGTGTAACTTAGGTGCACGGCTGGAGCATCACTCGCGAGCGTTGTTCAGTCCTCTGTAATGTGTACCTTTTCACGCTTGCCTAGCCGCACCTCAACCGGATTTCCCGCACCACAAACAGCACCGGAAAGAGCATCTCCTTTGGGTCCTGTTACAGAACTATGTTAGGGTTTCCCCTGGGGTTTGCACCCAGGAACAGTATTGCTGGCCGTAAGGCATGTGACTTGAACTTAATCTGTGTGGTGTCAAATTGCTCCTCAGGGGCTGCAGCTGGAACTTTCTTACCACTGTGCAAGTAGGTTTGTACACTCCTCCCATTTCCTAGTGTGTAACGTATTTATCAGTGTAAGAAGTCCAAAGCAATATTACATCGTTCTTTGAATTCCCATTTTTCTAAATACTAATGGGTTTGAGCGTCTTGGCATATGCTTGCTATTCTTCTGGGGGTTCCCTTACATAAAGTTCCTGTTTACATCTTCTTTTGACAATTTCCCCATTGAGGTTTTTGTCTTTTTAGCTTGACATTTCCTAGGATTCTCTTATATATTTGTTCATATCTAATTTTAGACGTTGCAAATATCTTTCCCCAGGATATCCAATGGTTGTGAACAGACTCAATGAATAATCTGAGAATATGACACACATCACAAATTATCCTGTGTTAGAGACAAGCTAATGTAATTATAATTATGAAAAGAAGTATTGCCTGGACTCACTTTTTTGTCCTGAAGTTGTGTTTTCTTTTAGTAAATAGAGATACTTTCATTAAGCAAATTTCCTTGCTATTTCATGTAGTGAAATGGTACCCTATGATACCACCTTGCCAAAACTAAAGTTAAAAAAAAGCCTTATGCCACAAAGATTATTTATGTTTAGTAATATTTTATGCATATGATACATGATAGGCATAAAATAATATAATTCTACTTATAATATTTTTCTGTCACAGTAAATACTGAAATAAAAAGTAATTTGCTTTATAAATGTTATTCTATTAAGACTATAGTAACTGTATGATTTTAGGAAAGTTGTAGATCCAAAGTTTTAAAGTGCTTAGATGTTATTTATGTTTAGTAGATTAAGTAGTTAACCAGTTTCATTTTGCTTTAGAAAATATCAGCTGGTTTTGGTCTAATGATTATTCCATTTCAGGACTGAAATTTATCATCACCAAAGCGTTGTTTTTAAGTTGCATGCTGAGACAATATGGGTGGTTCAGTTCAACAATCACTACTTCTAAAAACATAGTTACAGTATATGAACTCTTGGCAATGAGCTAATACCCACAGCATTGGTGCCCTTCAGCTCATGCTTTTCTTTGTCAAAACTCTAGTAGCACCTCTTGTTAAATGGGTACAAGAAATCTTCACGTAATATTTATAAGGAACCAATTATGGAAGGGACAAAATATACTTAGAACACTTGGTAACTATTCGACAAATGACAATTATTAATATTTTCAAAAATTTCTCCCATTTCATGGCCAGAAATTTCCCACCTTCCTAAAGAATTCCTCCTTGATCATTTTAGTTTATAAAGATGTCTCCTTCCTCAAAACTTCTGTGCATAGATATGATTCACAAAGAGTTTAGCATTTGATTATACTCTATATTATATTCTTTAAAATATATTATATGGCCATTAATTCTATTTCATTAAACACATCACAAGTTGCTAAAGATAGAGATCATTTTTTGTACTTTTCTTGTCTGTGCATAGATATGATGCAAAAAAGTTTAACATTTGATTATACTCTATAGTGTATTCTTTTTTTTTTTTTAACGGTACGCGGGCCTCTGTTGCGGCCTCACCCGTTGCGGAGCACAGGCTCCGGACGCGCAGGCGCAGCGGCCACGGCTCACGGGCCCAGCCGCTCCGCGGCACGTGGGATCTTCCCGGACCGGGGCACGAACCCGCGTCCCCTGAATCGGCAGGTGGACTCCCAACCACTGCGCCACCAGGGAAGCCCAGGGAAGCTCTGGGAAGCCCTATAGTGTATTCTTTTAAAAATATTTTATGGCCATTAATTCTATTTCATTAAACACATCACAAGTTGCTAAAGATCGAGATCATCTTTTGTACTTTTCTTGTCCTGTATTAGCCTCGGTGGAGGTGAGGTAGCGACAGTTTCTGAGTAGCTAACTGTTCTTTACAAAGGACAACAATTAAGAAATAATTTAAGGGAGTATGTGTGTGTGTTGCAATAATTCTTATTTCATGGAGGTTTTTTAAGAGACTAGTTTGCAATCTTTCATAAGTGTGAATGTTAAATCCCATTCCTGTGATCAAGTAAATATTTCTAAGGCAGCATTATAATCTCTTATCTTGATCTTAAGACAGCTAAAAGTGAAGGGTGTATTGATTCGGACACTCTCCTTGGTCTGTATGACAATTTCCTATGATGAAGGCACATATTCATGTGCAAATTAAAGGTTCAATAGAACACTCAAGAAGGATTTTTGTTCCAATGTACTTCAACAAATGTGGTATTGATTTTATTCAGTGTAAGATCAATTCTACATGCTGTCTCTGAACTGCCCCGTGTATAGGGCTTCAATGGCCTAAACTGAAAACCAACAAAATTTCTTACAAACCTTCTCTCTTTGGAAAAAAAAGGGTTTCTTTCGACAGAATGCTTGAGATCGAAGGGCGAGCAATATGGAGAGACAAGAAAAGGGAAAACTATTAAATTGGAAAACCAGGTTTGATCTTGAAATGACTCAATGATTTCCCATAATGATGCTTTCTGCCTTAAGACCAATTCTTTTCCCACACAGCTTTTCAGGTATTCTAACAAGTGGAACAGACAATTTGAGTCCTTTGATTAAGATCTGTCAAAAGCGCCTCGTGCCTATCTTTTTTTTTTTTTTTTTTTTTTTGTGGTACGCGGGCCTCTCACCGTTGTGGCCTCTCCCGTTGCGGAGCACAGGCTCCGGACGCGCAGGCTCAGCGGCCACGGCTCACGGGCCCAGCCGCTCCGCGGCACGTGGGATCCTCCCGGACCGGGTCTCGAACCCGTATCCCCTGCATCGGCAGGCGGACTCCCAACCACTGCGCCACCAGGGAAGCCCTCGTGCCTATCTTGATGCCAACTCCCCAGCGTGGTGTCTGAGGCCCTTCCTGAACATACTCTGCTCACAATTCATGCTTTGCCTCCACCCGAAAAGAACATGATGTAACACCAGGTGGCTCAGCCTGCAGGTCTCAGAACAGGACTGTCTCTAGGTTTGCTGCATTTTCACACGTTTGTTCTTCTGCCTGGGACATCCTTGCCTCTTTTCTCCAAGATTTATTCCCAATTTGTTCTTTAATGGTCAGGTAATCAGCTCTGCTTAAAATCCTCTTCTGATAACTAGGACCACTCCTCCCCAAGGACCCCCTTCCAAACCTCCCCCCAAGTTTCATGAGTATATTCACCAATACCCATGTTTCATCATGGTACCTATCAAACTGTGTTGTCGTTATTTGTGGGTCTCTCACACCTCCTTTAGACAAGGACTCTCTTCTTTTATACCTCAATTTACAAGTCCTAACCTTACTCCAGACTCATAATAAATATTCAATAGATGCTGGTTGATTAAATGACTTAACTAAATAGCTTTGCATAAAACTGGTGACTTGTACGGAGACTAAAGAGATGAATGATAATACTGTACATTTTTATACCCTTGCTTTATCTTAAACTATTTAAACCACATTACAGAGAAAAAAGAAGAGAGCACCATCAGACTTTATATGTAGAATAAAAACAAAGAAATATGTACCCAAGACCATGTCAGGGTAGAGAAGGGAAAATAACGTTTCTCTACCTTTCTAGGTTCGTGGCTGAGATCCCCTTGCGATAAAAGACTGATTAACAGGAGAAACGCAAACAGAAATTTAATAACATGTATACCTCCAGTATAAATGAGCGATACTGAAGTATACTCGTGAAAGCTGAATAACTTTCCAATATAACCCAAGCCACCACCTTAAATACCACATCTGGCTAAAGGCAAAAGATGTAGGGGGTCTGGGTAGGAAACCAGTTTGGGGAGGTTATCAAAAAAGCAGAACAAACAAGCATAAGTTTGTTGTATACATTTAAGCCATTGCCTTCTTTACTGATAAGAGTTTCTAGAGACTTAGTCATCTTCTTCCTGGTACAAAGAAAGAGAGACCCTTACAAATGAAGATTTCTCTTATAAATATAAGTGAATCATAAAAAAGGGTAATTTCTACTGTTTTCAGAGCTTCTCCTGTGTCTGATGTTTCCTAAAAATATCCAGCCCCCAATAATCCTTATGCCAAAGAGGCATATTTTGGGGTGGAATATTCTGCTCCCCTTTGTCAGTAAGCATTGACAATCAGCTACCCCTCTTCCAGAAGAGCCCTTTCACCTCTCCCATACACTGGAGCCTTCGATATCAATTTCCTACAGCTCTTAATAACTGAAAAACACAAACGCAAAAAGTTGATAAAACTCCATAAGGTTTTGGCACCAAATCCATTTAAGTGAGGACTGATGAGAAAAAGTAATGCAAAGATATCAATGAGTGAAAGAGAGTAGCCCCCACACAAAAATGAAAACAGTCAAACTTCCTGTGAGACTTCAGGATGAATAAATTACAGTATTTACATAAAGAGCTAGTATCCTTCAAAAATTTTTGAATAAAAATAAAAGCTTTAAAAAATAAAGATAGAAGCTTTCTGTATAATACTGGGGAATGGTAAGCTGTCATGAAAACGATATCTATGCATGTAACATAGTCGGGGACACAATAAACGTTAATTAAGTGGAAGCAAGACTGCTCATCTCAGAATATTGAATGGCAAAGGAAGTGAAAAACTGCCACAAGTCTATGATTGACTGAACTCATTTAGAAGTGTGAGTTTTAATTTTTGTTCCTTCGTTTGATTTTTAATGATTACCAGTGAAATTTTATCATAACTACAATTATTATCCTTATCTACTTGATGTAATTCTAATGGCTCTGAAATATACAGCAACAATAGCGACTTTATTGTGACATCCTTTTCCCCCAATTACTACATTTAGAACTATAGTGAACTACAAAGACTAAATTACAAACTGCACTTAGGAATCTATGTATTCAGCAATGAAACTTAATTATATCCAGATAAGAATATATTACAGCAGATTATCTTAATGGTCAAAGGGGTCTAGAATTAATAAAATGCCAAAATAAAGATTCCATGTTTAGCCTAACATGACTTTTAGCATTTTATTTGGAATTTATTAGATCTATGTTCCCTTCCTAATGATATTCAAAATAAAATCAATATGCGAATTTTGATGCGATAATACACTTCATCTCAAATTCATCTCTTGCTGTTTCTGAAACCAGAGAATATGGCAAATAGTTAACTAAAAGTGTGAGTAGTGAACCTACATACATGAATATTAAACATTCTCTTTGGGTCCCTAAAACCAGCCTAAATTAAATACTACATAAGAAAAAAATGGTGCCCAATGAAGGCATTACGCTGGTTACATCATACACACAGGTGAAAGGCAGGGACATTTATTAGAAAACTGGAACATAGACAAAAAATTTGAGTATGTCACGGTCAGCTGTCTCTCATTTAACAAATTGGTCAAGTTATCCTTCTTTGCCCCACTTCCGCTCGTTTTTCAGTGTCCACTTTGAGGGTTTTCTTACAACCTGCAGCTAGGTCCCCGGAACCCTGTCACTGACCTTTGATTCCCAGCCCTGCCTGTTGCCAACAACCTATGTCCTGGTGACACAGACCCCCCTCAGCAGTACATTACCAAGTCCATTTTCCGTGTGTTACAATTCTCTCCAGATCCATTTCCTCTCCTTCAAATGCCTGCCCTCCGCTTAGCTAACCCGACAACTACATTCAAAGAGCCAATCTTTTCCTTTCTTTTTATTAGTTAGTGCCTTTGACGCCATCTTTTTCTTTCCTACATTCCCCTTTCCTTAGTCCCTTCCTTTAAGACTTCCTTCTCTCTTTCTTCCAACCAATTCTATCATCCCTCAGAGAATACGTGATGGGTAGCAGTTATGTATCCCATCTATTAACTCCTGGAGATACAAGGGGATTGGTTAGATGTGGTTTCTGTGCACACGGAACTTCGAGTCTGCTGAGAAAGACCCGTGACAAGCTGGTAAACAAGCATAATCAAATGATAGAGTGATAAAATCTACACGAATTAAGAAGTACGATTAGAAAAATCTACACGAATTAAGAAGTACGATTAGACAATAAGGAAAGCTTCTTTTAGACGTCAGAAAGTTGCTTTCAGTTACTCAGCTCCTATGAACTGCTCTGTCTGGGGTTCCCCGCACCTATACCTACACCAATTTTCATCTGACTACTGTTTGTTTCCCATTATAATGAATCTCAAGGTGAGCCTCATTCACTTACTTAATAAAAGAAATATTAAGAAGTTACTATGTTTCAGAAATTTTGCTACAATTAGAAAATAAAAGAGCCATTGACCCTGCATCAAGAATTCAAGATTCAAGAATGCACAGGGGTCAATCAGGCAGGGAGGTACCAGTCAGAAGGAGTAGTGAAATAGAAATCTTAGAGCCAAAAATAAGCATGGTAAAAATGAGAAAGTCCAAAATGTTTTATGTGTAAGAGTGGGTATAAGAGGCAGAATTGCTTGATATGAGGAGATTCAGTTCTTTAGGGAAGTCTCATGTTTCTGTATGTCTATGCTTACAGGATACCATTTTTTTCCAGACTGTCTCTTCAAGGATGCTTGTATAGCAAAGGCCTCAGAAGATAGAGGCAGTGTCTCCCCTTGGAGCAAAAGGTAACTAATCCTACTCTTCAGTATAAAAGATAAGTGTTCTTGACAAGCAGAGGCAGATGTAGCCAACTCACGTGGGACTTGAGAAATGTGTAAAAGATGTTGGCATTTATTTAGGACTGAGGAAGCATCAATATGTTGCAATGAAGCATCATAATAAGATTTGTGTCTTTTAAAGAGCATTCTGGTTGGGTAAATATTGAGAGGAGTTGGGAAAGAGGGAAAGTTTGGGGTATTTGTGGTCTCCCACTGGAAAAATTGGGGGGGAGATGAATGAAAGACTATCAAGCTGAAGAGGGAGATTTAAGAAGGACAAATAGTTTGATTAACTAATAAAAATAAAGCTGAGGAAGTAGATACACTCTCTGAGAGAGAGAGAGAGTGAGGCCAGAGCAGAGGTGTGAATAATTCTAATACTGGATCTAAAGTTCTTACAAAGGGCAGTCCGCTTTGAGCTTTCTGGGGTTCAGAGCATGGCGGTCTTTAAAGTACGTGCTAATGTATCTTTCGTCTCTGTGAATAGACTGGAAGCTCTTCCACCATATCTCATTTATCTTTATATCTTGCACAAGATCTTAACATAGTAGGCATTCATTTAGTTCCTACTGCAATAACATCCACGCTTTTTCTGCAGGTAAGTTTTGGAGATATCATTCTTTAGGCCAAAATGTGCGCTAAGTTGGTGGAGGGTATTCAGTGTTGTGTGCTGTGAATCACGTAATTCTAAATACAGAGACAAGAACTTATTGTGCCCACATTCAGGACTACCCCTCTTAGGTTCCTAAATTTCTTTTGCTTTTACGATTCCCGTTCAATTATCTAAATAATTCCCCATTGTGTATTTAGACACAGCAGTAGTTCTAGACAGGAATAAAATGTGCCTCTAAGGATCCATATAAAAGAAAAGCTTTGAAAAATGACAATTAACAAAAATACCCTTTTTCTAATTTTACAATTTATCCACAAATTGTTATTGCTTTTTTTTTTTTTTTTTTTTTTTGCGGTACGCGGGCCTCTCACCGCTGTGGCCTCTCCCGTTGCGGGGCACAGGCTCCGGACGCGCAGGCTCAGCGGCCATGGCTCACGGGCTTAGTTGCTCCGCGGCACGTGGGATCCTCCCGGACCGGGGCGCGAACCCGCGTCCCCTGCATCGGCAGGCGGACTCTCAACCACTGCGCCACCAGGGAAGCCCTTGTTATTGCTTTTTGTGTAATTGTTCAATGTTATTGTGATGTGAGTGAAATTCAGGTACAATATACAGCATTTTATTTTATGTGTTTTCGTTAGTTTTCAGTCCTATCATGCTTTTAAAATCATTTCAAGTTATATTTTAATATTCAGCCCGCTTTTCTGAGTTTCGTATTTTTAATATGTCCTAAATGATGTCCTTGTATACTATTCCTTATCCAAGTACTGGGTTAGGAATGCAAAATTCTATACATCAAGAGAACTATAGAAAATAATAATTATCTGTGCAAAATATGTGGCAATTTGAAGGCTGGTAGATACAAATAGAAAGAGGGAATCGAGAAAGTAAGAATTAAATCACCAAAAGTGGTGTTAATCTATCAATGATAATTTTATCTATAATTGGCCTTATTTTGACCATTATGACCTATTTTAGCCCCTTGAGGTTTAACAAACTTCTCTATAGCTTGACGGGTTTCTGTAACCGTTTATATCAAGGATGTTACCAGAACCTCAGAAACTCTTGTATGTTCCCACTGAATCACTAACTCTGCCTTCAAAACACATAGTGTGTTTCTGTCTCCAGTTGTAGTTCACACTTTTTTAACATTTAAAGGTATAATATTTTATTTTTTAATTTATTATCATTTGTTTTTAGGGCCTCAAAATTTTTTCTTGAAAAAATGTGGATAGGTCAGTTATATTTGCGATGACTTCTATATCAGGATATTTATTTATACATATATTTATTATATTATATTTATTATATCAAGGGGCTGTTGACTGACAAAGTTGAGGCTCATTTTTCTGGTTCTGGGTTTTGAGCTGATCCAGATTCTTCCTTTACTTGTAGTGAGCAGCTTTTTAACGGCATTCATTCCTTACTATTGAATTTCCCAACATACCAAAGATGGATCTCAAACACATCTTCTTAGGAATGGTCCATGTTCCAATGCAAGTTTGACAATTTTTTCCCTAGGCACAGGCTTTTAACCCAAGAAGTTACAAAGGGCAATATTTGTAAAGCTACACAGACAAGTTCCCTTAAACCCCTTTTCCCATGGAACTTATTTACATTTAGTATCAAAGACTGCCACTTAAGTGACATACCTTCTTGAACTCAAGCTTATTCTTCTGACAAATATTTTTATGCCTGACTATGTATATATTCTAGTAATCAAAAACGGACACAGTACCTGCTCTTACAGAGGACATGATTAATAAAATAGGAGCCTGACATCAATCAGGTAATTGTATCAATAATTATACATTGCATTTATAGCTAATGCTAAATAGGAATGCTTCAAATGAAAGCAGGAGACAGAGCAAGCAAGGCCTCCCAGGGAAATTTACATTTGAGTTGATAACTGAAACTTGAGGTAAAGTTAACATATGGGGAAATGAATGACAGGAGGTTGGGGTAAGGAGGGAGCACATTTCAGAAAGAGAAAAGCATATGTAAAGGCCCTGGGGCATGATGGAGCATAGACACAAATATTCTTAACCTGAATTATTCTACCTTGCCAAACAGTTTACCTTTAATTTATATAAATTTTTGTAGAACAAAATATATTTGTTCTAAAATGATATGGTAATCTTTTATATGCTGCTTCTTTAATTCAAGTTTTGTGTAACCAGACATCTGGCTAAAATGATTTCCATTTACCGCATTTCTCAAACTTGTGAAAGTTCTCTGCCCCTGTATTAAAAATTTTAAAGAAGAAATGCAGTCTATTGTGGACAATTGTGTTTATAAGATACTACAACTGTTATAAGTGTATGTCCCGATTTCAAGGTCAGAATATTCCTAAGCCCCAACTCTGTATTTTATCAGCTGCAGAAATAGAGTCAAGGGAAGACCACTGGAATTGGATAAACATTGCATCAGGAGATAGGTAGTGACTGTTTGGAGTTCTTCAACTGGCAAGTAACATTTAACCTTAATTAGCAAAATAAGACAAAAGACTTGATAGATTTGCATTGAATATTAAATAACAATTAGGAGTTAAATTTTTGAATTTTATGATATAGAAGGACCTTCATCATATCTTTATAAATGTTCCAACAATACATTTTGTTGGAGTCAAAGTCAAGTATATTTGTTTTCAGCACAAAATATCATCACCTGTACCAAGGAAAATACTATTTTTTTCTGTCCTCTTATCCTCTCTGTGTACAGGACATAGATGGTTATGATCATATTACATTTAGACTGAATATCAACTTCCTTTCTCTCACTGACTTGTAATCTGCTGACTACAGCATATTTTGAAAGGATATAAGGCTGCACGACCACCATCTGGCTATTTGAATTTTTCAGCAAAGATATTTTGGGCAATGAATTATTTTTCTGTTGAGATTGTCCTGGTTCATGAATAAATATCATCAAGAATTTTTGTCTGCACGGAAGAATGACCTTTGTCTACTCAATGAGAGCGTTTGACCTTCCTAAATCCTTGACACAAAATACAATACGGATGCAAATGAGCTCTGGATTTTGAAATAAGTTCCCTCCATGACATCCTTTATTACATTTTACAAATCCAGCCAAAGAGAGAAGTTCAAAGCACTCCATATAGCGAACTGAATTCCATTCTGTTTCCAGCTGCTCACAAATGCAGAGGCTAAGTAGAATCTTTTAGAAAGCACAGGTCAGAGAGAAAGAAAAAGAGAGAAACTTATGTAATTGAGTAGTGAGACATATAGAGGGGCCAAAAACATGAAGTGAGAGAGTTAACACCTT
This sequence comes from Kogia breviceps, assembly GCF_026419965.1. Taxonomy (NCBI): domain Eukaryota; kingdom Metazoa; phylum Chordata; class Mammalia; order Artiodactyla; family Physeteridae; genus Kogia; species Kogia breviceps. The sequence continues at coordinate 4,910,023 of NC_081324.1, read as the reverse complement.
CCACCAAAAAATGCGTTGTTTCTTGTGCATGGAGAAATGCAAGTTCTGTGAGATGGACTCAACACTTGGAAAAACGAAACTTTAGACTGAAGCCTGCACTCGACAGTGATGTGGATAAACAGTAGATTAGCGCTACGAAGAAGCACATGGATTTGTGCAAACTGTTGGACCGAGCAGGGGAAAGTTCAAAGCTGTGCCATGCCTAGATGAAAGGCAACCATGGTTCCACCCAGAAAAGGCTTCCTGAAAATGGGGGTTTGCTGCTGCTTCAATGGAAACCATGGCACTGTTAGGATAATTAGTGCAATATCAAGAGCAAACACATTTAGTTTTTGAATGAAAATAATCAGGTGAAATGATATTAAGAGGTGCAATGACGGTACACTAGAAATCAGGAACATGGAAAGCAAGGGTAATTTTGAGGCAAAATGGTAACAGAAATCAATGGGATAAATGCATATCAAGAAGACAATGCGTCTATGTGCCTAACAGTTCTTCCCTATGTTGCCCTTTTAAAAAATAAATCCCTAAAACTGTCATGATTTAAGCCACCAGAACAATTTTCCTACTAATTGTTGCACTGTATTTGTTTAATGGCATACTACTCAAAACACAACTCCACCACAGCCGAATGGTATTAGCAGTTAGCTAGAACACAGGAGCATGATTTTTTTATTAACACATATTTTTAAAATAAATGTTTTCTTCAACATGAATTTCTTCATAATTTTAAAGACACAGGATTTTATTATTTCATTTCTTCTAATACTCTTTGCGGGTTTAGCTTGATTACCTTGAAAAACTTTTATACATAAAGTACAACTAAACATCTTGGCATGAACACAAAGGCACATAAGAACATTTTTTTCCTATTGGAAGCAAAACGATACCTGTTAAAGATGGTTATATTTGCCTCTGAAATAATCAAATATACCAAAGAATATGAGCACATGAGACAGTCAACACATACCCAACATCGTACGTCAAAAATTTGTGGGCTGGGGCTTCCCTGGTGGCGCAGTGGTTGAGGGCCCGCCTGCCGATGCAGGGGACACGGGTTCGTGCCCCGGTCCGGGAGGATCCCACGTGCCGCGGAGCGGCTGGGCCCGTGAGCCGTGGCCGCTGGGCCTGCGCATCGGGAGAGGCCACAACAGTGAGAGACCCGCATACTGCCAAAAAAAAAAAAAAAATTTGTGGGCTGGTTTTCTTAAATTAACTGAACTAATGAAAGGCACAGCTCACCCAATAAAACAGCAGTTCCCAAACAGTTTGTATTTGACCCTGAAAATTTAGTGGTATTTGACTATGCTTATATCCAGTGATTGTCTTAAAGAAATTGATCTTGTTAAAGATGTTGTAGGTCCCTCAGTTACACCATCTCTAGCCAAATTTTTAATCTAACACACACACACACACACATATATATATATATATATTTTTTTTTTTTTTTTTTTTTTGCGGTACGCGGGCCTCTCACTGTTGTGGCCTCTCCCGTTGCGGAGCACAGGCTCCAGACGCGCAGGCTCAGCGGCCACGGCTCACGGGCCCAGCCGCTCCGCGGCACGTGGGATCCTGGCGGACCGGGGCACGAACCCGTGTCCCCTGCATCGGCAGGCGGACTCTCAACCACTGCGCCACCAGGGAAGCCGCTATGGATTCCATATTTAAGACAAATATTAAAACTTTGTGACCACCATCCTTGCAAATTTTGGAAATCAGTAGTTTATATTAACATACCTATTAACACCAAAATGTGGGCAGATATGTGAAACTGACATATAGGTAGACAGGCGGGTACTTGAGTTTGCTGGTGTGGGAGCCAGTTTGTGTAAGAACTTCCTGGACCTATTGTTCTCACAGTTCCTTCTGCAAAGACCTAGCAAGTTCATTGTCTTGTTAATGCCCTTCTTCCCCCGATGCCCCATGCCACATTAAGAGCCCCTTTCGAAATCATAATACAGAGGCAATTCCTTGATCCCCATCCCAGAAGTCTGGAGGAGTAGAGAGAATTCGAGAAGGAAACAAAGGTAAACCCTTTCTTCCTAGATGAAACAGAGAAAGATGTCTTTCCTCAATCCCTGATAGGCTTAATGAAGGCACAATTGAAATGTAGCCTCTAGCTTCACTTTATGTATATATAGGAGTCATCTGGACACATTTCCTTGGAGGCTTCTTGACAGCTTGTTCAAATGGTGACATTTTTCTGACCTTGGCTTTTATTTTTTCCATTTCAGAATCACTTGGGAGACTACCATGAGACATTTTAATTTGGGCTGTAAGTGTTCTCATTCTGTCACACCCCCGACACATGGCAGATGCCCCGCTGAATGACCTAGCTTTTGGTTCAATCTTTCTAAGAAGAAAAAGTAGAAATTGTTACATTCACAGCTAATCTATCTGTCAATAACGCAGGAGTCACGTTATGTTTTTTAGAGGCTACGTTCAAGCAAAAAAATCTAACCTTTATTTTTTCACATAGTTGAAATAGTCTGTCAATGAGAGTTCTCTAAACTCGTTTAGCGTATGGTATATTAAAAATATCATAAAGATATTATTAAGGTTAAAATCTGATGGTGCTTGAATTTCAAAATACTATTATCTTTCAGAAATTTGTATTTAATATCTTCCATAAAAATTATCCATGTGTATCATTTAAATTTTGTTTTAATTATTATGGATACTGCTAACTATTGAATTCACAGGACTACTGGATAAAATTGTAAGCAATTGATTCTAGGTTTATTAGACTTATTACAGTATAGGAGAATGCCACCTTGATGGCCTTAGCGTTTTCTCAATACAAGGAAATTTGGAGGAAGTATTCATGTGATTTGGGGGCTTGAGCTGGGTGGTTTTGAGGTGAATTTTGCAAGGTGGGGGACTGCTTGGAACTGGGCAGAGTTCATTACGTGCTGGTAAGGTACACAATGATGTCCCGAAGGGAATCTTGATGATACACTCCTCTTAGCTTACTTAATTTTAATATACTTCATATGTGTGTATTTAGACCCACCCAAGTATAATGTAAAAAATCTGCTAGATGAGAATTTAACTTTGAACTTTAGCTTAAAATATTAACTTTCTTTGCATATTAAATAAATGAGTCTCATTGAATTTACTACTTTAATAAACTGTAATAATTTTCTTAAGGAACCCACGATATTGATTTTTTATATACATATTCATAGTGTATAACCATTGTATCTAATATTGTTTTAACCATTTATATTATATTTTATAAAAAATATTTTACCAACTGTAACCAAAATATACAACTTTTGTTTATATGGTCACAGAACAAAACTATAATAGAAGACAGGAAACAAATTGTCTAGCTAACTGCCTTTCTATGAGTATACATTTTATATCACTTTAACAAATTTCAAGGTTGCAAATACACATGTCAGCTTGTCTGTGTGTGTGAGAATGGCACCTTTCCCCATGCATAAGAATTTTTATACCGGTTCAGGTAACCAAAATTTCCTTTGAAAAAAGGAATTTACATTTGAGAACTTGGAAAAGGAAATTTAAGTTCAGACACAATGCAGGGCATGTATTACCATTGTGATCAGAGAAACACCACAGGGAGGGTCCAGACACCTCCCGGAAATGAGCAGTTTCCAAGTACAGGGTCTGAGCTGTGGCCCTGAGAATGTCTCTTATCTGATCTTAGTGGAACATCCAGAGTGATTGACCATTAATTTTTCAAAAGATCACAGAAAAACCTGTTGATCAGCAAATTTTACTAGATTTACAGCAATAAGGAAGAATACCCCTTTGCTGGAATCCTAGGAATACCTCAAAAAAGGAAAATTTGAGGAGGATATTCACAGTGTTTTGCATCTCGCCTGGATGAGTTTAAACCAGATCGGGATGGGTCAGCGTTCAGGATGTTGTAGCTTTGGGCTGGTGGACACAGGAAGGCAAACTTCTTGAAAGCGAGCGGTGCTGGTTCCTTCACACGCTAATTTTCTAGGAGAAAGTATTTCCCAGAGCAGCCGGCTCAGCGTTTCACCCAGGCCCGGTATGGTTAACAGGACAGGAAAATAGGCCAGGACCCAGGATTGCTTATTCGTATCAGTAAGTATTCTTTGTGCAACAACTACATACTACATATGGTGGTATCCACAGCTAAACAAAACACCATTTAGTGATCGGTTGACAATCTAGTGAATGTGATACGTGAACAGAAATAATGATACTTCAGGGCAATCACTATAGGACATGCCAAACGTGGCAGGTAAACTAAATGGTGAGGTGTTTTATTTCCCTTTATTAAATTTCTGTACATCAGCACTTGTAAATGTATTTTGGGGTAGTAACAGAACATGGATGAGACTTGGTGATGCTTACCTCAAAACGAAAGTCTGTACTACTTAGGGGCAAACTAAACTGATTGTCGTTGAGAAAAATTTCTTAAAAATCACGGGTTTTTTCATAAATATATTTGTGCGAGTTGCTGCTTTATATTATTTTGGTATCATTGGCATATCAATTTTGTTCCTGATCTTATAGAAGTAAATAAAATTTAAATTTATTGTGTCTCAATTTAGCTAGGTGACCCAATATGAGTGATAAAAGTGATCATTTTAGTAAATTAGATAGCTAGTGGGAAGCTGCTTCATAGCACAGGGAGATCACCTCTGTGCTTTGTGACCACCTAGAGGGGTGGGATAGGGAGGGTGGGAGAGAGGGTGATGCAAGAGGGAAGAGATATGGGAACATATGTATATGTATAACTGATTCAGTTTGTTGTAAAGGAAAAACTAACACACTATTGTAAAACAATTATACTCCAATAAAGATGTTAAAAAAAAAAAAAATAAATAAATAAATAAATAAATAAATAAATTCAACTCCAAAGATTGAAATAAATTCAACTTCAACTTTATGAAGATTTTTAAATTAACAATATCATATTGAACAAAAATCTTCTTCAGACAAATACCACTGAAAAACATTAGAGATGATTTATGTAAATATTATCAATAATAACTTCTGCTTATGCTATTTTTAATGTACATGATTATCTAATGTTTATTAGAATTTATCTTTTTAAAATCAATCTGTATAGAATGATTGTATAGGTCCATTAGTATAATAAAACCAATTTCCCATTAAAAAAAAAAAAAGTGATCATTTTATGTGACTTAAGGCAAATTATCACCTACGAAGGGAAACAACAGTGTCTTCTCTTTTTGAAAAATTACATTTTATGGTTCAAGGAGATCCTAAGAGCTTTTGAAAAATGGTAATGAGCACTTCCTCCCGGGAAATGTTACCTTTGAGAACATTAAACATGCTCATGGACCCGTGGGGGAAAAACTCGTGCTCTGGAGCAATCTCAGTAATTTCCATCTTATGCCAATGAGGAGCAGAAAATCTTATATGAAAGATTGCTCTATCAGTTGCTACGCCAAAGTATGCTATAATTTAAGTTGAAAATTAAGATACAAAGTATGAGGGGGCGACATATTCAAAGAGCACTAGAAATAATGCATTTCTAGAATATTAAACTGTGAAGTCTCTGACATTATCCCATCCAATCCTCATCTCTATTTAACAGTCCTGTGGTGTCTCGAGGTTAAAAGACTTGCCAAAGCTCTAGCATCTAGTTCTTCCCAAAGCCTAAAAGAGCCCCTGGCCCTTCTGAATGGGATAGTCACCTGTTCTTTTCCAAAACAAAGTTGCTTTTATTTCTATTCCTCAAAAGATTCTTAGTAGGCCTCTAATTCTGCTCTATACGTCTCAGACATTTGGGCCACGGGATTATTTAACTAAAAACCTTCCTCAGTGAACGTTTTTGTTCCCATATTTGCATGTGACCTGAGATTACAGGCTTCCAGATAGAGGAATATCACTTTTGATCAAGTGCATGTCACTCTCCTTCTAGAAACTCCACTGAACAATGAACATAAACAGGCCCATAAACTGCATGAATGTGAGCTATGTCTATTTTGAAAACCTAGACATCACCTCTGAGTTCCACACTCAGGTATCCAACGTCCTAGTTGAAGTCCCTCTCCTCTGAATGCCCCCAACCATGTTCTTTGCTCCCTCTACTGCAAAACTGGTTCTCCTCCAGTCCTCCATATAAATAATGGACCCAAGAATCTTTTCATTCCATACGACTAAGCTTAGGGTCATCCCCCGCCATTTTGAATTCACCAAAGCTGTGTCCATTTTATCACGTGAAAATCCTGAAGTTGAATTCATAACATTTCCTTCATCATAATGTTGAACTTCCTAACCGTTCTTTATAATGGAGCCAAATGATTATTTTAATATTAACTCTGTGGTCACGGCTGACTCTGCTCACCTGAACCCATTCTATTTAATGCCTCCTTGTTTTTTCAAGAACGTCCCCGTGGCACACACAGATCTGTATGTTCCGGCTGCTGCTAACGTTTCCCCCATCTCAAGCCAAGCTCTCCATGGGCCTCTGCACTCAAGACATTCCGGCCTTCATTTGCTTCCTCACTGACACCATTCTTCCTATTTTCATTTGCCTTCGCACTGATCAGAACTCTCACTGTACTTTAGTTAGTTTGAAATTATTTTTAAAATATTACTTGAAATTTTAAGACAAAAATTTCTGGTTATGTAAAAGTCCAGTTTATATCATAAGAAAACTGCATATATGGGGGCAAATAAACTCCCATGAAAACCCTAATGAGGTATGTAATTATTTGAATGTAAAAGAAAATTCATACTCTCTTAAAATGGCATATTTTTAAAGGAAGAATTAGACTGTGATTTTCTCACCTCTAAAAAGACTCTATGAAAGCACTAATGAGGAAGCAGAGACAGATTCCCTTTGAGCATGTAAATTATAGGCCATTTTCTGTCTGTTTAGATTACTCAATTGACCAAATATTTTAACAGAAGGCAAATATTTTCATTACTGCCATTGAGGACACCCAAAGATAGGTGTAAATGTAAACAGATGTGTAGTTGGCCACAGAGACAGAAAGGGGAAAAGAGGCAGTTAGGAGATGCATGAATATTGCCAAAACACCAGTTGCACGGAGCAAACTTAAAGAGGCAAGGAAGACCTTGTTCAAGGTTATAGCAAGAGAGAAGCGAGAACTCAGTCTGAGCTCAAATTTACTGAAAAAGAAAAGGGCTGGAGGATTTTTAAGAGCTAGGGTCGGGGGGGATCTTAGGCCATCATGTTTCCTACCTAAAGGAAAAGTAAACTCTCTCATCACTCCAGCACAGAAGGTAGTTTTACAAGTTGGCAAGAGGTACCCATCAGAGGCAGGCTTACCCTGTCCCACAAAGACTGGGAGGTGGTGGCATCTTCCTTCTTGAAGATTGCATCTCAATGGGATGGATCCCAAGTCACTGAGAAAGATATTCCCTGGGTCTTGAAACTGGAAAAAGATTTTCTTTTGTAGATTTATATCTCAAAGGGGCAGAGAAAGAATTTACAATTACAAGTTCTCTAAAGTAAATGCTCTCAGAAAAGGGAAGTGGTCTGGGTCCTAGAATCAGGAAGACATTTGTCTAAAGTTTAGTCAAGCCGAAAGGAACATGGAGGGTTGGTGGAGAGATGCGAAGTTAAGTGGGGAGGCAGACAATGTTTATACTTGTTCCAGGGCAACCTACTTCTCAGATTCTGTCCATGTGGCCAGTGGCACTGGATATACTCCAGGGCATTAAGAGAATAACCGGTACAAAGACATTGATGACAGTTATTCCCTTATTTTCATACTTTATCTTAATTGGTAACATCTCGTCCAGAGGTAATGTAGTTGAAGGTTTTATTTCTTGGCATGAATGGGTGAAGTTGCATAAAATTTATGAGGTAGCGTGTTAGAAACATCTTTTAAAACCATTCGTAGGATGGTTTATAATAACATTATAAATGAGCTAACACATATATACAAAATATATCATTTAAATGGATAATAAGGCATTATTTTGATTTTAGCTATGATCTCACTAGTTTCAACATCCTAAGTGGTATGAGGTTTATCCAATATTTCCATAGTAAATTTCCAAAGAAAATCCTGGAAATCAAGATTCAGGTAGTGTCATTAGTTTGTTTACAAATCAAAAACATATAAAGAAGTAATGACTTGTTTTCGTCACCTGAAAATACAGGACCTTATAAAAATCATTCACAGTCCAATTACAATCCCTATCAAACAAGTATGTGAAAATATACAGTATAATTACTACATGTACTACTAAAGATCGTAAATCAACACCTAAGCATATAGAGTGAGGGCATGCACCCAACATTTCCCTCGGTGTGCTGATGTGTAATTTCATTTAACAGTCATTAAAAAATTTTAATAGGTGTCTTTTTAATGCCATTTCATAGGTGATAACTATTAGTCAGTGAGAAGGTATAACTTGTAAAAATCATGCCTAATAAGTGAAGATACCAGTAGGGCAATTACAATTATTTATATCCCTTTCAGGAAAATGAGTCATTTATGCAAACACATGTTTACAAATGTAATTTGCCTTATGAACACACATATTGTATAATTTCCTCATGCTGTTTTCTAAGAGAAAAAGTATGATTAATGAACAGGAACCTAGATACTAAGAAGTTCCTCCATACAGAACAAAAATATGCATCCCGAATATCAATCAATAAATACAATTTTTATTGATTTGTCTCTTTTCAACGAAATTGATACAAAGCCAAGTTATTTCATTAGAAAATTATGAAATTAAAAACATTAATGGATGATTGTAAGTTAAAGCATTTGGTTAGAACATGTGAAGCATTTTTTACTGTAAATTGAGCAGTGAAATAATTGAATTTTACTTGATAAATTTTATGGCAAGATCTTTAAGGAAATTATACATAGCAAATATAATGTTTCTGTAAGTTTGTATAGTACATATTAGTTTACAAAATCCCACTTAACTGTGGAAATATCTATAAGAAAATCTCTTTGAAATGTAATTCTACTCCTTTTGTGAAATAACTAAAGGAAATGAAACCAAAATGCGAATGAAACCAACTGAAAATTAAAATAAAAAATTAGCAACTCACTATTTGCCCAAGTCAGTTAGGAAATGAAAGATAACCTTTCAAAATCAAGGTTAAAAGAGAGATTTATTTTATTTTACTTGCATTTTGAAAATTGGGCAGCTTCTATATTATAGCTAAAAATACAGGGAAAATTATAAAATAGACATAGAAATATGTTTAATGATCAAATTGCACAATAAAAATAAAAAATTCTAGGATGCAATAACATACTAGAATCAATAATCTGATGAAAATGTTATTATCAATTTTCATAGCTTTAAAGTAAAGGTAACAACAGCAACTTTGTAATAATTAAATAATTAAGTGAATTCATATAAGTAAAAGGCTAAAAATAATGCCTGTCATATTAAAAGTCAATAATTATTATCTATTATTCTTATCATCATCATCTTTACTAATAGGTATAACCTAAATTGATTATAGTTCATAGAGTTCAATAAATTTTAAAAAACATTGTTTGTTAGAGTCTATATAGGTCTAAAATACAGAAAGTAGTTTGTTTAACTACTTATGTGTTACTGCACCCCAACCCTGGACATTAGCTCCATTTAGTGACCTGCGAAAACAAACTAACAAACAACAACAAAAAATCATCAACTCAGCAAAACATAAAGTCAACCATACTACTGTTTCATATTATCATCAAGATAAATTTTTCTGTGGCAAGAAACTTTGATAAGAAACATGCAAAATTGTAAAAACATTTTTTAAAGTTCTACCTTATGTGGCCATCCCAGCAAACACCCTCTCATAATGATCTAAATTCCTGTAAATTTATCTCATGCTGGTCAGATTTGATGCACTGTTTGTTGACAATGCTACTATGACTATCCCCTCAACTAAATTGCATGTTCCTAAAAAGACAAAGATGACTGTATGTATTACTTTGTGTTCTCCACAACACTTATTTTCACAATATTTTGATATTTTGAATTTTCACAAATTAATTAATAAAAGTAGACCAATAATTAATGAAGTGCAATAGTTATAAACACATGAAAATTTGTTCCAAGTTATGCTCTATTTTTATAAGAAGAGGAGGAAAAATATGGCATTTGGATGCTAGAGACAAGCAGTAGTTTAAGTTGATATCAACTCTAGGTAAGAAAAGAGTGTACACATAAGGAAGCAATTCACTTAAAGGTATGCAGAGAAGCAGAGATAACGGCTATAAATCAATCTTGTGCTTAATAGAAAGCTACTCTCCAAGTCCTGACATTTGGATTCAGAAGATTTTAAGTAAAAGGTATATGTGAATCTTAGTTCTGCGGCGGAGAAAGGAACAAAGATATTTTAAAATAAAAACATTCCAAAAACCTGGCAAAAGTAAAATGAGGCAGTCAATGGGGTATTTTTTTCCCCACTGAATGTATGAAAGACAAGTTGTTGTTATGTCACACTTTAGAATCAGGAATGAAACCACTCAGAGCCAGAAAAGAAACCACCCCTAACCATCCCTACCATATCTATTGCAGCAACGTCGTTTTGTTTCCTTGCAAATCATTTTGGAAACCTCTTTTCTCCCCTTCTGATTCATGGTTTAGGTTGTGCTGTTCTCACTCCCAATGTCCCAAGGCTGAGCCCAATCACTTCAGTGATTGAATCAGCAGTTGGCATGTGACACATCATAGATTAAAGAGAATTTTATCAGAGGACTTTGCAACTGCTATTTAGAAAGAGAGGCTTTGTTGATCCTGTATCGCTGGTGAGAAGGAGGTAAGATGGGAATTGACAGTGGCCATTCTTATATCACTCTGGAGGAGCCTGTCTGAGAATAATGCCAGATCCTAAGACAGCAACGACATCTAAAGCAAGGAGAGGGGAGAAGAGGAGAGAAGGGAGAGGAGGAAGGGAGGGGAGAAAGAAAGAGAAAGAGAGAGAGAGCTCAGGAGGTGGAGGAAGGAGCAGAGAGAGAGAGAAAATACCTGAGAGATGATGATACGTAGATAGATAGATAGAAAAATGACAGATAATAGAGAGATGGTAGACATTAAATTTTTGATCACATTTCACATTGTTTGGATCTCCTTGTGATAGATAGAAAAATGACAGATAATAGAGAGATGGTAGACATTAAATTTTTGATCACATTTCACATTGTTTGGATCTCCTTGTACAGATCTTACCAGAGTCAACCTTATCCTTGTATTTCTTGGTTTCATGACTCGTAGATCCCATTGTATCACTTGAGCAAAACTGCCCGTCATTTGCAATTGAAAATGCCTTGGCTTTTATAACAAGGGCTATATATAAGTACATGTGCTAGTCCTTTTATTGATGTACACTGGGGTCAAAATTAATCTCGCAAGAAGGGCACGATTTGAAAAGCTAAAATGGAAAATCATTTATTTTCATTCTTCTCAGATTATTGGAAATGTTCTTTGACTTAGAGATTAAATATGCTTGAATCATACTATCTGCCCCTTACAAGACTGATATCTACAAAATAATATATTCAAAAATACGTTGTATTGATCCATTTAGTTAAAAATCTTTGTCAAGGGGCTAGTGTATTGAGGCTTCACTAATACAAGTACACTGACAGTCAAATATTGATATGTCTTTTACCCTTATAGATTTTATAGTTCAGTAGATGGGATAAACATGACAAAATAATGACACGTATTAATGAAAAAACTGCAACTATGTTTAGGATATAAGGATTTAATCTAATCATGAAGGTCAGGAAAACTTCTGTTTCCCTGATGGGTACATTTAAGAGCTAACTTAATTATAACTGATCTAAAGAAAGAAACAGAGAAACATTCTCTCTGACGACATAAAACTGTCAAAATATAAATATTCAATGCAGCAACCAAAGCATTAAGGACATAAAAACTCTTAAAACACTGCAGTTAACCATTTGTAAATATGCCCTACAAGCAAAATCTGTATTATTTCAAAGAATCTGTGTTTATTTTCTTTGACTTTTTTCAGCCTCATTGACTATGGTCAACGTAAATAACCGACACTTATTTATATTAAATCCTGTTTGCTAAGAAATCGAAACCTTTCCTACCAATGTTTCAAAAAGTACGTTTTGAAATAATTTGTTCAAAAGTATGTTCCAGGGCTTCCCTGGTGGCGCAGCGGTTGAGAATCCGCCTGCCGATGCAGGAGACACGGGTTCGTGCCCTGGTCCGGGAGGATCCCACATGCCGCGGAGCAACTAAGCCCGTGAGCCATGGCCGCTAGGCCTGTGCGTCCGGAACCTGTGCTCCGCAACGGGAGAGGCCACAACAGTGAGAGGCCCGCATACCGCAAAAAAAAAAAAAAAAAAAAAAAAAAAAAAAAAAGTATGTTCTAGATTCAGAGGGAAAGCAAACTAAGTTTCCCTATTAATTCCCAAACTCTTAGAATCTGTAGAATACACACACACACATGCTTTTAAACACATTGCATTACAACTAGAAAATATGGTGTGAACCTTATGAAGCAGGATTACAAGTAAAAGAATGGAAAGAATGCAGTTTATAGATTTCAACCTTAAGCAAGAAATAAGTTCTTGTTACAAGGGCTGAGATTTTAGTAACCACAATATAACTAAACCTATCATGGTATCATATATCTATGGCTGAAATAATCCTAATTTGGGTTTCAAAGGTCTAGGAAAGTTTGGAATTTATGGGATTAAGTATAATGTGGAAAAAATGAAACGAAATTCATTGAAAAATTATTAGTGTTTTGAAGCATTAAATAGAGAGCACTTCACAGACTGAAAGTTTGCACAGCGCAAAGAATGTGAGGTTGAAAGAAAGAGACTCCTAACAAAGCTTATAAGAGATAGGAAATTTGAATAAAATTTATTTGGATTTTTGTCCTGCTAAGAATTACATATCAGAGGGACATTCAGGTGATTTTCTCTGGCAATTCAGAATTTGAGAAAATCCACATTAGAGACAAATAAGATATTTATCTCATCATCTGGATTTTCTAAACACCTGCAAAGAGATCATCATTAAACAAGGGGTGGAGGGAAGTATAACTGAAAGGGGGTGTTTAAAAGAGTGGAGAACTCAGAAAATGGCACCGAGAGGAGTGTCAGTGAGGCATTAGGCGAGGCCTCGGTGCTCATTCACTGTCAGAATCAAGTTCTGTGTGGTGAGAGTATGACGGAACCAGCAGGAAGCAGATCTGTGCTATCAGGGTGACTGAACCATGACAATTAGACACCGAAGCTTTGCCTGGTCCATCAAGTAGCTTCAGGAAGTGTCCAAAATGAAGCCCATGCTTCTGAACAAGGAAAATAACACTACAGATGAAGCACGAGGACAGAATGTTTTAGGGGGAGGAGGATATCAGTGTGCAGTTTTCAAGGATGCAGCGACTCTGTTTTAACCTGGGAGGGAGTTATAACTGGACATCTATATGCTTTTCAGGATACAAGTCGCAGATTATAGAGTAGCCAATAATCCTTGAAGATATAGTTAGGATGACAATTCTAGCATGTAAAGAATTACAGCCATGCCACCCTTTTAAAAGTCGTATTCACCTGTGAGTCTAGATCAATCTCACAAGGCAATTGCCTGTCTAGAGATATTTCTTATACAATAGCATGGTAATGCAGTAATCAATAAAAAATGCATAACTGTTGACAGTCCAACACCTGTGCTTTTAAGCTTTGCATTCAAAATCAGTGGCACACTCTCAGTAAAGATATCTTGAGGGGATTACTCTTAACCCTTGGATTACTTTACATATATCTATGTTACTAGTCACACAGTATGGGGTATGGAAATGTTTACAAGCTACAGTATGGCTAATAAAAATAGAAGTCATTACACATTCAACTCTATGCCATTTTATGCTTTGAATCTTATATGAGTATAGCTTGAGATTTCACTCGAAACTCAGATTATGGTGGATTTTTCAGAATTGAGTAACTTACAGTGCCTTGTGACATGGAAATATTTTAGTAAGTATAGGATGACAATTAAAAGAAAAATTTTATGTGCATCGTAGCATCATTTCAGCAGTTAAAAATCAAGTTCAGTTGCCTTCTTATAGAAAAAGCATGGAGACTGCCAAAATACAGAAACAACACTAGAATGAAATAAAACAACTTCCACTAGCCTTAATTAGAAAAAGAAAAAGAAAAGAAAAAAAACGACATAGATGTGATAATTAAGACATGAGTTTCCATGGATGACAGCATTTCTAAATTGCAACTAAATCTAATTTTGTGCATTTTGTAATCTCTGCTCTAGATTTATGCATGCAGCAGAGAAAAAAATTGGTGATTTGATAGAATTAAATATGAGATAACCTGATTGCTGATAGTGTCCGAATTTACACGGATACTCTGGGAAATAACAAATGCCTCTGGACATTAGCAATGTTGACTTAGATCTTCCCATTACAGTAGCAATCACTGTGTTTAAGTAGGCCTGACTCCCTATATTCAATGAGAGAGCAACTGAGAGAGAAAGAGGTGGAGGATCAAAGAGGGTCCTAAAGTCTACGGATCCACCAGCTACAGAGAACCGATAGTACTCATGGACTCACATATTTGGTCTTCCCCAAGCTTGTAGACTCTGCCTGGGTCTGACTACCCCTAAAGCTAAGAAGGAATAAGAAAGGTGAGTTTGGGTTTTTAAGACAGAATGACATCAACCACCAATAATTATTCCAAAACATTGTCTTGAGCTCTAAATAATCAAGTTTGAATTTTAAATTATCCTCTATTGGAGGACAACCAGGATGGAGTAATAGAAGTGTCTGTTGGTAAAAATGAGCTGAAATGTCCTTTTCCCCCTATAATAAGTACTATTATTCCATTTACTAGATGAGGAATCAGAGGCTCAAATTGTTAATGCAACATTCCGAAGATCAAAGAGTAAACAGCAGAATCGCATTCAAAGAAAGACCTTCTTAACTCTTGATTTTTCTATGCCATAGAAAGATTCCTGTAAAAGGGATAGAAAGATGTTTCCTATCATCTCTCTAAATGGATTATACTATTTCTAATACTAAAATACCAATTTAGAAAATAACTACATATGGAAGTAGGCAAGACAGAAATAAAATGAATAATAAGAACAATAGCCAGAACAAAACGTCATGAAAAGGAAATAAAAGGAATACAGAGACAAAAGGAAGAAATAGAACAGCTCCTATTTGCTGATGACATCTGTCTATAGAGAATCCCAAGAAACCAAAAAAAAAAAAAAAAAAAAAATCCCAGAATGAACAAGTTAGTTAAACAAGGTCACAGGATACAAAATCAACACACAAAAATGACTCACATATGTACATGCCAACAATGAAGATGTGGAAACTGAAATTAAAAACACAATACCATTCACAATCACTACAAAGAAAATGGAATACTCCATTTTAAATAATCTAATGAAAGATGTACAGATCCATATGCTAAAAATTATAAAATGCCCATGAAAGAAATCAGAGCTCTAAGTAAACTGAGAGACATACTGTGTTCATGGATCAGAAGATTCAACATAGTATAGATGTCAATTTTCCCAAAATTGATAATATAGGCTTAATGCAATTTCTATCAAAATCTCAGGAAGATTACTTGTAGATTTAGACAAGCTTATTTTAAAATTTTATAGAAAGGCAAAGGAACTAGAATAACTAAAATAAGTTTGAGGGAGAAGAATGAGGTGGAACAGCTCAGTCTATCTGATCTCAAAGTTTAATACAGGTACAGTAATAATCAAGACTGTGTGATATTGGTGGAGAGACAGATGCATAGATCAGTGAAACTGAATAGAGAACTCAGAAATAGACCCACATAAATATGTCCAACTATTTTTCTCAAAGGGGCAAAATCAACTTAATGAAGGAAGGATAGCCTTTTCAACAAATGCTGCTAGAGGAATTAAACATCCACGGGCAAAAAATAGAAACTTGCCATAAACTTCACTCCTTATACAAAAACTCCAAATGGATATTGGCCTTAAATATAAAATGTAAAACCATAAAACTTTTACCAAAAGACAGGTTTAGGGATCTGGGTTTAGATAAAGAAATTTTAGAATCAACACCAAAAGTATGATCCATGAAAGGGGAATAATTGATAAATTGGCCTTTATCAAAATTAATCACTATAGATCTGTGGGAGATCATGTAAAGAGGACAAAAGGATAACCTACAGGTTTGGAGAAAATATTTGCAAACTACATATGTGACAAACGACTAGTATCTGGAATTTGGGAGGACGGGGGAACTTTCAAAATTCAATAGTTTAAAAAAAAAAAAATTAGAAAATAGTCCAAAGTCATGAACAGGCATTTCACGGAAGATACAGATGGCAAACACATGCTCAAAAAATATTGAAAATCATTATCTGGTAGGAAAACACAAATTCAGATCATAATGAGATATCGCTATACACCTACCAGAAGGGTTAAAATAAAAAATAGTTGCAACACCAAATGCTGATGATGTGTGGGGAAACTGACTCACATACATTGTTGGTCTAAACGTGAAATGGTTGAGCCACGGTGGAAACGGCCTTAGCAGTTTCTGAAAACAAACACGCAAGCAAACAAACAAAAAATTATGCAACTCGCATGCAACCCAGAAATTGCACTTTGGCATTTATCCCAGAAAAAAACAAAAGCTTATGATATATAAAATTCACTCAATTTGGAATTATTTTACCAAAAAAAGGTTATTGGTTAAAAGTTTTAATATCTATATCAGGACTTCACAAAATTTATTGAATATATTATTCCCTGATATGAAGAGAAACACAAATCTTTTCACATAATTAATACAAATTTAAAATAATACATGCCTTTACAAATGACCCATAAAAAACCTTCTTCTACCTTGTTGGGGAGGAATCACTGGCAGTGTATCAAAACTTGAAACCATCTAGAGTATTATGAATCTTTGAAAAAAGGTTTTGAATGTGAACGCATCTATAAAAGAAGATTTTAATTATCTAAACAATCCTATTTTGTATCCAGTCCACCACAAGTAAGGGATCAATCAGAAAACAAAACAAATACAAAAACCAAAACCAAAAGCAAAGCACTTAGGTGGATATCTGTCTTTTTCCAAAACGCTAGAATTTGCACACTTAATGATAATTATATTATAGCTAACATTTACTCACCAATTATTACATGTCAGGCAGTGTGCTAACTTTGCATCTCCCCATAATTCCCCCGTGAAGCTTAGAGATTCCACAGCCCGTGTGGCAAAGTTGGAATTGAAAAATCAAGTAACCGTTCCTCCCACCACCATAACAAAACAAACATAATTCTATATACATGAAGACAATTTAGGACTTTTAAAAAAATTCCAGCAATCTTCGTCACTACAGATATCACACACAGCAGGAGTGTATACACAAAATACTGCCTTTAAGCAGTTCTTACATGCTGTTAAAGACACAGAACTACAGTATAAATAACTCAGATATGTTTTTAAAAGAGAGACTATGAGAAAAAAAATCTTTCTTGTTTTTACCAAGTCAGCAAAATTGAAATACTTAAACCTGATAAAGAAGGCATTAAAATAATTCTCTAGAGCAATCACTGTTTTAAAATAACAATGCGAAAAAAAGCAAATAAAATAAATTCAGCACTGTATTAAATGCAGGGATTCTTCAATAAAGCATATATATTTACATATTACTGCAGGTTAACATAAAAAATGTATTTCAGTAAATTTCTAAAATGCATTTGACAAAATTCAACTCTTACCCCTCACAAAGAATCTTTAGGGGCAAGAGAGTGTGGCGTGAACCTGTCTGCTTTCCCTGAACTCACTTTTCCTGCTTGGGAATCCAGCCTTCTTCATTAACCAGCAGGAACCTGGGACAAGTTACCCAATCTCTCAAGCCTTCACTTTCCTCAGCTGAGAAATGGGTTTAATAATAGTATCTACTTCTTGATTGTTGTATGAATCCAAAGAAATCCTGCCCTTAAAGTGCTGACCCCAGAAAGCACCTAATAGACTGAGGACATTATAGAAACAAACAAGGACATTTACTCTAGGGACATGAAAATAATCAGTGGTGAAATAAAATGTGAGTATAGTCACAATTTTATAAGCAATACGTTCACTTGATTTACACTTTGTAAAAAGTGAAAGAAGATAATTAAATGTAGATTCGTGCTTGGTGGATTACACGGACTGGGTCAGAGGGCAAGGAGGAAAAGCTTGAACAAAGCTGCAGAAAGCCAGCCCTGTTGTATCTGCTTGTGACCCGAAGGTGCGAGACAGTCATCGGAGGTCAGCTGGCCTGGCCTGGCGCTGACACCTTTGGATGGTGGGGCTGTGGCCCCCAGGTGCCGGGATTACCTTGTCCTCTCCTTCTATTAGGAGCACTGTTTTGAGGCGATGGAGCAGTTTGCTGGTGTTATGGAAGATCGCCTCTACCTAACTCCACCTCACAGGTGGGCCGGAGAATTTTGTGAGTGGTTGTTTCAGTGGACCAAGAAGAGCTCCGCGGGCAGCTGATGGCGTGGTCCAGGAGCGCACCACACCTGTGTGCGGGGCGTCCTGGGTCCTTGCAGGCTCCTCCGAGCCCCCGCTAGATTTTCAGAGCCACTGAAAGAGCCACGGTATACATATCACTCTACCTCACTGCTATCACTGTTGGCATTACTAGCAAAGCGATCAGGACTGGAAAACAAGGAGCTTTTATTACAGGAGGCTTTTGTGAGGGTTGAGATCCTTGTGCTTCTGGCAAGTCCTGCTGCATGGAATGCTCCTGTCCTGCGTTACTGCCGAGAGGCTAGAGACAGTAATGAGAATAAAAATATTATTTGCAGGATAGGAACAGATAGATACCTGTTTTTTTAAAGAATAACTTATTGGCTTACATGTCTTCACTGAATAACTAAAAACCCCGGAAAGCATCATCTAAAATCTTATAAATGGAAAGTGAATGTAATGAAGTGACTAGTAATAAAATTAATATGCAGAAATCAATGGTAAAAATGAAGTAACCATTTTAAGATATCAATATAATTGAATTAAAAATCCCCTTACAACAGTAAAAGAACACATTGAATATAAAGATTGCCTTACAAATAAGAAAAAAAAAAAAAGCCACAAACCTACCACAATAGCTAAATTTATTGAGTACCCATTGCCAGGAAATAGTCCATATCAAAACAACCTACACAAATAAAATTTTAAAAGCTTTTGTTTGAATCAAAATAAAGATGTAAGTAAATTTTAAAGCATAGCTTGCTCTTGGATCCGATGAAATGAAACTAACAATTTTCTCCTAATTGTGCTTAACATTTAATGCGATAACAATTTAACCAAACAGGGTTTATTTGTTTTGTTGTTGTTGTTCTTGTTTTTTTTTTTTTTGAGGGTATTAAATTAATTTGCTTTTCTGAAAGAAAGAACAAACAAGAAGAGACAGAAAAAGTCCAAGAAATTTTCAGCAAAACAGAAAATTTTTTTCTAGCACATTTTATTTTTTAAAGGTAAAGAAACTTTAAAAATCTGATAGCTATGGAGGAATAAAAAGTAAATCAGTGAGTTATAGCAGAATAGATGAAATGAAAGCTCTGTGAGAATTATTCCAGTCATTTATTGCTGTAAAACACTCCACCTCAAAATTTCATAGAGCAAATCTGCAATTTGGGCAGGGCTTAGAGGGGCAGCTAGTTCCTCTCCTTTTGGTGTCACCCACATGTCGGTAAAGCTGGTGGCTGAAGCATCTAAAGGTACCCTTGCTCACCTGCCTAGCCTTAGACTGGGAAACTCAAACTGCTGGGGGCTGCAACACCTGTGTCCCCTCAGATATTTCTCTCACTTTATCTGTGATCTCACCACTCGTCTTCTCCATTGGTGGGTGTAGGATGGTTGGACTTACATTGGAGGTTCAGGACTCCCGAGGTGCATTAGCCTAGGAAGAAGCTCTAGTGTATTTTATTTATTTATTTATTTATTTATTTATTTAATTTATTTTTTGTGTGTGTGGTACGCGGGCCTCTCACTGTTGTGGCCTCTCCCGTTGTGCGGAGCACAGGCTCCGGACGCGCAGGCTCAGCGGCCATGGCTCACGGGCCCAGACGCTCCGCGGCATGTGGGATCTTCCCGGACCGGGACACGAACCCGCGTCCCCTGCATAGGCAGGCGGATTCTCAACCACTGCGCCACCAGGGAAGCCCTCTAGTGTATTTTATGACCAAGTCTCAGAAGTCACAGAGCATCACTTCTGCCATATTCTATTAGCCAAATTGGATACAAAGTTGTTCCCATGTTGAAGGGGAGGGAACAAAGGCCCATCTCTCAATGGAGGAGTGTCACTGCTATGTAGAAAGGAAAGAATGGAGAGTGGGATCATATTGGTGTGATAGCCATTGAAAAGTAAAATCTGTCACCGACATGTATTCTAGACCACAGTATCATTTCAAGTCAGTGCGGAAAGGTAGGTATACAATAACTGATATTTCTAGCTACAGGAAAAAAAAATGAAGCTCTTTATTTACAAATAAATATAAACAAGATGAGCTCACCTTACAGCAGAATAATGTTCATATGAATCAAATAGCTAAAATTAAATAAAACGAAACCTTCAACATACAAGAACTAACTTGAATAAGTTTATTTCTAGTTCTGAAGTGTCAATGGCTTTCCTAGGAAGACGTGAAATCCATAAAAGAAAAAGAATAAAATTGTCTCCATATAAGTTTAATCTCATATAGAGAAAATTGCAATAACTAAAACAAAAAGAAACAAGACACTGAGAGAGGTTTGAAAAACATAAGACAAACTGAGGTGTATATCCTCAATTTACAAAGATTCCACAGAAAAAAAAAAGAAACTATACCAAGTAAAAAAATTTGTAAGAGATATGAACAATTATTTCACAGAAAATAGAAAAAAAATTGGAAATTGTCCAAAAAACAGGGAAAGTACTGAAAACCATTCATAATTTAAGAAATGCATGTCAAAATCAAAGGCTGCATTTAGCTACAAAGATGTTTTTAAAGATATCCACATATTTTTTAAACAACAGAAATAATTTCAGGGCTGGGGTATAATATCTGTTCATCTATTTATAAGACCAAGATTTTCTTTTACACTCTTCTGCCTGGGTGAAATATTATTCCACACCAAAAGGTCACTGAATATTGCCACAATTGATATATGAATTTAATGCTATTTAACTAATAGAGGAGGACATCATGAATACTTAAATTTAAAAAATTCTGGAATGCATAATCTGAGAAAAATATTTAGGTGTGTATAGAAAATGTTCAAAACAATAAAACATTCAGGCAGTTTCAAACCTTAGGACTTCAAGGTTTTAGTCCTTGTGGCAGTAAATAGAAAGCACAAAGACTAAATCTGAGTTTGCTCAAGAGACTGAAATGTTGTGATTTCAATAGCAAATGTAGATTAACAATAAGAGCAGATTCCTTGTCAATTGAGGTTGAAAACATCTGCTTTATTGTTTCCCTGAGTATCTGGTATTAAAGAGTGTCTTTTGTTATTCATTTCTGTCATGTGTACATCCTTGGATTTAAATAATAAAAATGGATAGGGCTTCCCTGGTGGCGCAGTGGTTGAGAGTCCGCCTGCCGATGCAGGGGACACGGGTTCGTGCACCGGTCCGGGAGGATCCCACGTGCCGCGGAGCGGCTGGGCCCGTGAGCCATGGCCGCTGAGCCTGCGCGTCCGGAGCCTGTGCTCCGCAAAGGGAGAGGCCACTGCAGTGAGAGGCCCGCGTACCACAAAAAAAAAAAAATGGATAGATGATTATGATGATAGACAGATAGATAGATAGATAGATAGATGTACCTCTCCCACACACACTCTTGTGGGTGAAAAGATTAAACCTGGAATGAACTGTCATTGTACCAAATAATCAATTTCTTTTCATTCTTTATGTTAAAAACAGAATTGGTAGCTGCAATCAGGAAAAAGATCTAGTGAAAACAGGAAAAGATCTAGTGAGAAACAAGGCATCATAAAAGCTTTGCCAATATGAATTTTGTGTTTCTTTTCAGTGTAAAAGGAGAAAAATTCTAAAAGGAAGAAACATATGCTTTCTTCCCTCTCTTATTTCTATCATTAGAGACGGACCCCATTCTCTAAGAAGAGAAATTCAATTTTGTATTTTAAAAATGTCTTAGAGAGGCTGCCATTGAAGGATGATTAAACTTATCTAAAAGGCTAACTGGCTTCAGCCCCTTTTATCATATTTTTTTATATGTGACTTGATTATCAATTTGTAATAAGTAAAATTGTCTACTTTTAAAACATTTTAGTGCTTGCAAAGGGTCATCTTTTGAGACCCTTTAATATATCTTTTGATTTCTAATGCATTTCTTTTTTCTCTTTATCATTTACTTCTCTTTGTCCATTGAGTGTATTCTGTATCTTTTGCATCTGTCCCTGACTTCTTCATTTGGATGTTTGCATCATTATTCTTAAGTCTGAGTTATTGCTTATTTAAACTATTCATCTAAAGCTCTAAATTTCTGTAGTACCATCTTTAACTACATCACTGAATTTTGATAGGTAGCATTTTTGTCACCGTTCAGTTCTATTTTGTGGAAGAAAGACTTGAGCTCCTTGTCTTGAACATAGGCAGAAAAATATTGGCTGTAAGACTTTTATTCATCCCAATTCAGCGAAAACACAGAAATCCAGGTCTTCACGAATGCTCATCTATTAAGGTGCCTTAATGTAATTCCAGATGAAATGCCTTCTGTCAAATGCTGACTCCCCAGAAGCCTTCAGAAAAACATGTTAATCAAGAAAGAAGAAGCTTATTAGATTTGGTGCAGTAAGAGAGAACACTACTTTGACAGAATCTTAATAATGTCTCAAATTGAGGAAATTAAGGAAGAGAATTTACAAGGATTTAGGATCCAGGCTGGACAATTCTTTCAAGCCTGGTATCTAGTTGGGTTTGGGCAGAGTTTATGAGGTAATTCCCTGTAATTTCAAAGTTATTTCTTATTTGATTCATGAAATACTCTGAAGTTTGGTTTTCTTTTGGCGTTCAATTGTAACTTTATCCTTTGGTTATTGATTTCTGACCAATTGCATTCTAATCAAAGAACCTATCTTCTTTTATGACCCTTTTTTTTTTTTTAAGTGTGTTAACCTGTGACCTACTATGTATGCCATTTTTGTAATGTTTCATGCCTTGGAAAAATTTACATCCTCTAACTTGGCAGTATACAATTCTATGTATGTTTGTTCAAATCAATTTGCATGTTGTTTAAATCTTCTCTAACCTTAAGTACTTTTTGCCAACTTAAAAAAATTATCTATAATAATGGTGAATTTGTCATTCTCTTCTTTTGGAAATGATAGTTCTGTGTATATGTGTTAGTGATATCTTTATTTTCATCATTTTGTCTACTTTCTCATTTCCCCCACAATGTCTTATATTCTTATTATATGTTTCCCTACAATGCTTGTAACTTATAAACTCTGCCTTGCTTCTTAACAGACTTCCTCTTGAAATTTTGCTATGCGTGCTTAAATTACTGAGGGCTAAAATGATTCATTATTTCTACTCCCCTTTTAAATAGTATGAGAATATTAAAATTATCTTACTCTAATTTCCCCCAATATATCTTATATTATTGTTGGTATAGCTTCAAAAATTGGGCATAAATATTAATGTTTATACAGAAAAATATGTACTGCTATCACTACCAATCTTTACCAATTTCTAAGTTCACCATCCAAAAAATGTTGTGAACATTCTACTGGCTTTTTTCTCACGGCAGCACTGGCCGTAAACACATTCCTTGTGTTGTCTAGAGTGGAATATTTTTGTAGTGCTTTGATTTGAAATATGAAACATGATACAGGCTTTTCTCATTCCAGATATTTTGATAGCTAATGTTTACATTATCATTATTTTATAACTAGGAGTTTCTGAGAAGGGTCATTTTTAATTTTAAAGGGTTGACTTAAATATATGCATTTATGTACATATAATGTTGTTGTTATTTCCTAGTAGTCATAAGTATTTCACTTTTAGGATTTAATTAGATATTTTTTATTTTATTTATCTTTAATTTATTTTTTTGGCTGCACCACGCGGCTTGTGGAATCTTAGTTTCCCGACCAGGGATTGAACCCGGGCCCTCAACAGTGAGAGCATGGAGTCCTAACCACTGGACAGCCAGGGAATTCCCCGATATTTTTTATTTCTTTATCAATGATCTTTTTTTTTTGCTTCATAATAAATCAATGACCCATGCTCACTAGTCAAGAATATTTTTTCTCAACGCATTAAGCCTTTTACTTTTCATATACATGGAAAATTTTCATAGTCATGCATAAATTAAATAAAACTTATTCACTGGGCAGTATTCATTGCAGAGCTTCAAACCTCTTAATCCTTTTTCCCCAGGTAACAATCTGTTAAACTAAAAATTTGTTATGATTTCTATCAATATTCCTTTGCATTCTTGCACTTTTGCTCTGCAATATTAAACATCTATGTCTTAATTTGTTTGTTTATAACTACATAGCAATTAGGCCAAGCTAGGTGTTAATCTTCAGACACAGGGGAATGTTCTCCGGCATCCTGGTACCTGCACAGTGTGCTGTGATTTTAGGACACTCTGCTACACATCTGAAGGCAGGTCCCTTTAAGTAGACCCCCTTTCTATTCCGCAACTATCATGTCTTTCTCTAGTGCACCTCATTTTCCTTTGGAAGAACACTTTTCCGTAAATCTCCACTGCTTAATTAGGTCATGACACTGATAATTTCATTAGAAAGGCTAAAACTCAACTTGCAGCTGGCATTTTCCCTTTTTTGCCCCACCTGTAATGTTTTCTTAGACGAACAGAAGAAAGCACTGCTAACTCCCCCTATTACCATTTACAAGGATTTAGAATTTCTGCTTAAAAGCATGAATATTGACAAATGGAATGGAGGTGAGAAAGCTAACAGGAAACACAGTGGACCCCCTTTCACAGGGCAGGACGGTAAGAGCTGAGTATCCCTGAGCCCCAGAGCTTCCCTCTCACACCTACCTGTGAACTGAGACGCTTGTAGTCACAAGACCATTCTGTTCTAGAAAATACCTGTTCAGGAAGAAACACCTGTAAACCTTTGATTAACTTCACTGTTTACTTCAGGAAGTTTCTGCAAAACAATGTACCCAAACACCTGGGCAAATAGATTTCTTACCAAGGACACTTTCCTTATGAAGGAAACCCCCAAACTGCTGAAACCCTAAAACTATCATCCCTTTATCTCCATTTCTGCTAAGATTCTGTTAAGGGGTTTCTCTGTCACTATAGTAAGGCTAATAAACGCAACGCTGTTTTATCAACACTCTCCTTCGTGGCTGTTAGGGAAATGAAAGTTAAAAGAAGAAGGGTGAAGGGGGAAATTAGTATATTTTAGGTGAGGGGATAGATAGGAGAAAGAGGTAGAAAACATCTTTCTACTTACTTCCAATTACTGTTTTTATGAAGCCAAATCTCAGTTCAATGGGTGATGAAATCTTTGTAAATTTCTCATTCCATTCCACCTCCCTTAAAATTAGGAGGAAGTCCTTCTAAATTCTAACACCTAATTATTAGTGCAGTGTTTGATATTATAATGTATTTTCTCTTTTTTGAAATTTTTATTTATTTATTTATTTACTTGTGGCTGCTTTGGGTCTTCGTTGCTGCACTCAGGCTTTCTCTGGTTGTGGTGTGCGGGCTTCTCACTGCAGTGGCTTCTCTTGTTGCAGAGCACGGGCTCTAGGCGCGTGGGTTTCAGTAGTTGTGGCGTGTGGGCTCAGTAGTTATGGCTCGCTCTAGAGCACAGACTCAGTAGCTGTGGCCCACGGGCTTAGTTGCTCCGCGGCATGTGGGATCTTCCCGGACCAGGGCTCGAACCCGTGTCCCCGGCATTGGCAGGCGTATTCTTAACCACTGAGCCACCTGGGAAGTCCTATAATGTATTTTCTTCCTTTCAATTTTTTTTCACATGTATTATAAGAACCAGTTGGCTGAGACTGCATTGGGGAATGTCACCCAGTTCTCATACTGAAATAAAAGTCACTAATTTAAAATCTTTCTCCTTGTCTCCAAAGACACAACATCATAAATGTCCAAGTCCCTTGGCGTATCATAGGTGTGTTGTGGTAGGAACTGACACCAAGTCCAGAAAACAACGGGGTTTGTTGTCTTTAAGAGTTCAAAGTCTATATTGCCACTTTTTAAATTTGATTTAAAAATTTTAAAGAGTGTGAAGTGTGAGGTGTAATGATTTGTACTTGGTACAATTTATATACAATCTTTGACGAATTTGAATATTTTCAAACTTGAAATTTATTTTTCTATTTTAATATTGAGATGCTCTCTTTAAAAGAAATGAATGACTCAGAACATAAACATTAGTGGCACAATCTATTAGATGCCAAACGTGTAACTTTTGGTGACGTTTTGCTTTTAGTAAATAAAACTACCAATTACTTGCCATTTATTTATATAAATGAATGTAATAGCTCAAGGAAACCAAAGAATCAAAGTACAAAATTTTAGGCAGATATAGAAACTGTTGAATAAAAAATCATACTTTTTATTCTGCAGGAATTCTGAGGAACTTGCAGTTATTTCTATATATTTGTGAAACCAGCCACTAGCTCCTGATTATTCTGAATTCCATAAGAATTTCAAGTGAGATGCCCTTGCCAACATGAAAAATATTGATCTATTAATTAATTAATAGGGTAAAAGTAGAGACAATTAAAGCAGTGCCTGTACCTCTTTTGAAATATGTGACACACTTTATGATTATTACCAAAACAAGTTTGTCATATAAAGCAGAAGATATTCAAAATAATCTATTCTAGATGTCAACAGGCTAAGTTTGCTTGTGCTGGGGTTCAAAATACAGTCTAGTGATTTTATTTTTCCCAAGCATGATTAGCCTTACAAATGTCAGCTGTTAGGAATTAGAGAGTTATTCGAGATCCAGATGTAACCTTTGGCGTCACATTCTAGAAATTAGTAAAAATTTTCACTTGGACTAAAAAGAAACATTTGTAACAATGTTTGAAGGCCCAAAAGGTTTTAATATCAACAGATGGACTGAGAAACATCTTTCAGTGATGGAGGATGGTTTATTCATTGTGTATTGACCTCTCTGTTAATTAGTGGCTTAAATGGTTTCACTTCATGGAGCAAATGAACTTGAGGGTGTGTGTTATTTTGTACAAGAAAACAGTAAATTCTTTAAAATATATTAATTGTTGGAAGTAGTATTTGAGCATCATTATTCAAAATCTATTTGCACAGCAATCACTATTCCACTAGTTTATTTCAAATACAGATATCAGAATGTCTAATAAAGCACTTATTAACATATTTTTCTCTTAAAACTATCTTCATACTAATGAGTGATATTTTAATGCATTTAGTGACATTGTCTCATTTTCACAAGCATGAGTGTTTGAAGAATATATATCCAGAACAGAGCTTCAGCTTTTTGAAAGGCAATATTCACTCCATGGCAATATAGACATTATGATAGCATGAACTGTTTAAGTAAGGAAACATTTTCAATAGTTTTACTGAGGTGTAAATGAGGCATTTTTAATGAACTTTCTCTCTCACTACATCCATACATTTCTTCTATAATAAAATTTGTTTTCATCTTGAATTCCATTCAAAAATCAACTAGCCTAAAATTATAATGCTGGTAATACTACTACAAGTTATAACCATGGTAACCTTATAAAGTGACTTCTGTGTTCCTTTTATTCTTCTATGCCCTTTAGATGTGTTTATCCATTTGATCTTCTCAGCACGACTATGAGGTAGATACTATGTCACTTCCAATATCACAGATGAAGAAACTGAAGTACAGAGTATGTGAATACTTGCCCAAGTCCAACAGCCAGTGGGATTCAAATCAGAGCCTAGGGTATATTATTCAGAATTGCACAATATTATTTCCTCATCAACATCTTAATTACTATCCACAGGTTAGAGATGGACAGATTCACAGCTGAAAGCAGCCATTCCTGTGTTAAGCAAATTCTCCTGTTTTAAAAATAAGAAAATTTCCTTAGAATCCAATTCATGATGGCAATTGATAGAGAACTTTGAGTGAATCGAAGCATAGAGTTCTTTAAGATTCTTCTATTGAAAAATACAGTCAATCCAAGCGTAGATGGAATCCCAGTGTGGGAGGATGAACAGTAAGCTACAGAATGTGATGAGGTCAAATGGGAGAAGATGAGTGTGGAGTAGGTTAACATAGACACTTAGCCACTTGGGATCAAGACGCTGACTCATCTCTGGTGAGGGAAAACTAGCACTTTATTTCAGCATCTTAATCTATACTATTTACAATAGACATACATTTATGTAAGTGTTAATGTAAAGCAAAATGCACATGCCTTATATTTCATCATGGAAGTTTACTCATTTTCAATAAAAACTTAAGGAATCTTCAGAAAATTTGTAGCTACAGAACACCTTTAGCTCTTGTTTTATATATATATATATATATATATATATATATATATATATATATATATATATATATATATACACACCTACTAGTAGTGAACTACAATGTATCAGATATGTGCAAAACACTTAAGCCAGGCTCAGCACGTTACTTTGTTCACAATAATGCTAACACAATTATAATTATAATCAATACTCTGCTCTCGAGGAAAGATAAAATAAGTGTGTTTCATATTATAATGCAAATCAAATTTATATAATATATAATATTATATATTGCAAATATATAATGCAAATCAAATGCAAAAAAAAGTTTGAAGCAAAGGATCCTAACATACAGTCTCTAGAGATCACCATACTGGAATATACAATAGATTAAGGCACAGAAGATTGGAGAATACATCTAGGCTACGGAAGGAGAAAATGGAGAATAACTATCAAATTGGTCATTTTCTCTTTTCCAATTTTGCTATTAATGTATATAATGTTTTAATCCATGAAGAGATCAACCATGGAGTTTGTAGACACAGACATACAGTCATAAAAATGAATCTTAAGATTTAGATAGACATAGATATGAATATGTAGATACACATTTGTCTATATATATTTATATATAAAGAGGTGGTAGTGATAGATATGTAAATACATAGATACATGCTTATGTTCAAATTGATTATAAATAAAAACATATAGTGTGTGTGTGTGTGTGTGTGTGTGTGTGTGTGTGTGTGTGTGTGTAACCCAATACAGGGTATAATTATTTGAACGTAGGTTACAGACATACTTACTTCAGCATGCACCTCTTAAACATAAAGACATTCTCTACATAAATTCAGTGCCATTATCAGATCTGACACAATCAACAATAATTGTAAAATATGAGCTACAATCAATCCATGTTCAAGTTTCCTCTATGGCCCAATATATTTTTATAACTCTCTTGATTCGATCCAAGATATAATTAAGGTTTGCATGCTATATTTGGTTTTTATGTTTGGTCATTTAGTGAGTTTTAATCTACAAAAGTCACCCAATGTTTGATTTTTGTGACAACTTTTTTTTTGAAAGTCAAGGTCATGCTAAATTGTTGATTTTATTCCCATATTCTGGTTTTGTCTATGTACCTCAGGACTGAGTTTCAGAGAAACTATGCTTCCTCAGCAATACTAGGTTACTGTTTGCCCTTTTTAAGTGTTATGTTAGGAAGAATATCATCTTGAAAATGTTGGCCATGCCAAGTTTACTCACTTAGTGACCGTGGTGACCACCAGCTCTTTCCAAGTACAGGCAAATGTTTCCCTTTGTTATTAATGAGTAAGCGTGGGGGGTTTGGGGGCCCCACTTGAATAACTTCTTCAAACATCTCTCTTCCTGTCTTTTAGTATCTGCTGACAATCTCCACCAGAATCAGTTATTATATGGGCGGCTCCAAGATGATTTTTCTAATCTATCATTGCTTCTATTTTTTAATAGCTGAAATTAGTTTTATAAAGAATTGTTTTCTTCTCCCTTTCTCCTTTTTCATGTTGCAATAATTTCATGAATGCTCTAAGTTATATTCTACTCTGAATAAACATGCTTTTTATTGTTCCAGAATAAAGAGTCGGGTTCTTCAAAACTCAAGTGATTTTACCTGAAATGTCCCCACTGAGATGACCACGTGGCACCTGACAATATGACTCAGGAGAGTCCGTTTCTAAAAAAGTCACGAATTACTGGTCGTATATAGTAATTTAAGGGAAATTTTTAAACAGACTTACTTAGACAAACAGATCCTATAAAGTGGTTGTGAATCATGAGCTGTTAAAATGAGAACCAACATTACTTAATTCAAAATGTTCATTTAATTGCTCATTCATGTTGAGATATATTTATAGGGCCATCTCACCCACTGAGTGACCTCCATTATCTTCAACAATGAACTTCCTGAATTTGAATTTTCCAAATTAATGGTGCAAAATCCTGAAAGTTTCTGAAAAGTTTCAAATTGAACAAATACTGAAGTGATTTCCATGCATTTAACAACAAAATTCATACAACAAAAATACATGAAATATCTTTAATTCATTGTCTTAATTTGTATTTTTGCTCTTGCAATAATATTAAAATAAGTTTTAATTATTTTGATAACACAATATATTACAATGGCACAAAATTAAATAGAAAATCTCCTTTTCACCTCCTTCCATATACACTTGGCCACTCATTTATCTTTCCAGGGACAACTTTTCTTGGGTATCTTGAGTACTGACTGTGTACACAAATCTAAATGTATTTGTATGAATGTGTATAAATACACACACGTACACACACACCCCTCTGTTATTTTTCACAAATTACAGCAAGCTCTACGTACTTTCTTGTGTCTCACTTGTTCAGTTATCACTATATTTTAGAAATTCTGTGAGAGGTTATGCATGGATCTGACAGTTTTTAAGAGCTGCGTGGCATTTTATTATATTAAAGCATCATAATTCATTTAACTACTTTTTATGAGGTATTTAGATATTTATACAATTCCTAATCCTTTAATATTTTAAAGAGTGCTGCAATAAATGTCCTAAAAATAAATTCTGAGAAATGTGATGTCTGCGTGAAAGAATTTGCCTTTTAATTGGGCTGGAGGTCTTCAAATTCCTTCCCATCGAAGCTGTATTATGTTATCCTTTTACCATTAAACATGAGTCTCCTTGCTAGTTGTTTTTATATATTACACTTTTCTCCTTTAAACAATTATTAAATTACCATCTGTGTTTGTTAGCATACATTAAAGGTTATTAAAATTTTACCAAATACCATTTGACTATTACCTTGTACCCAGCATTGAGGTAGGTACTGGGACCACCGGTGTCGACCACCTCGACTAACCAAACACACATTGGTATTAGGAGAAGAAGAACACAGACAACCATGTTCATATTATGATTGACTCCATCAGTTTTCTTTGTCAGAGTGACCCCAGTGAAACTGGGCAATAGAAGTGGGTGGAGGTGAAAGGGTCTCACAAAAAACAGCTCCTAACGCAAGTGCTCGTTCTCTGAGTGAAATGGATACAGCTCAAATGCCCCTATATTAATTTTCTTCCCTTCCTGTGAGAATAGCAGGGCCAGATTTGTGTCCCCCATTCTTCTCTGACCCCTAGAGACATCTCCTGGGAAATCATACAAAACTTCATGAAAGGCTTGAAATGAATCTCTGTCACTACCAAGCAATTTTCCTGTACAAACAAAAGCTCTTTGCTCCCTGGGGCCAATCCTACCGTTTAATAGTAAAGTTACAATATCTCAGTTTTCATTTCTGTGGCAGAATGGCTGCCAGCTGGTCCTACCGCAAGGGCTTGCAAGGTTTTAAAGTCCTCAATGAATATCATGTTTCCTGATAGGTTAACAATAAGAAAATAGTATTTTTTGAATTATTCGACATCATCTCTGAAATAATCTGTAATGTTAAATAGTGATCTGTTTGCATATAATCGGTAGTCACAGTTAATTAAGAAATAAGCATAGAAAATAACAAATTTGTTAGGTTGTACCTGTAACCAAGGTTACTTGGAAAAATTGGCAACATCACACGGTGAGCACTGTAGTCTGTGTTTAGGTATTGATGACTTGAAAGATGGGGAAAATTACTAAGCAATTAAAAACAAATGCATATTCTGTGCTAATCAGCAAATCAATAAATTTTCTT
Organism: Kogia breviceps; assembly: GCF_026419965.1. Lineage (NCBI taxonomy): Eukaryota > Metazoa > Chordata > Mammalia > Artiodactyla > Physeteridae > Kogia > Kogia breviceps. The sequence continues at coordinate 4,877,914 of NC_081324.1, read as the reverse complement.
CCACAGAACAGAATGCAAAATTTATAATGTCGGTGATATCTGTTTTAAGCACACACATATTTCCAAATAGGTGGGACTTAGTATTTCCTTGTGAATCAGTAAATTAATAGTGAAAATGAAGAAATGCTCTAGCAACATGTCTATAAGAGGAGGGGACAGCTTTCTTGCTCCTTGATCTACACTCAATTTCCAAGTGAAAACAAGAATAAAATACATATGCATATTTTGAAATAGTTTTTCTGCCTGATCTCAGCTCACTTCTTATACTGGTGAAAAGAAAAAGATGACACCCATAATTAAGTGGTTTGTTTTTACTTTTTGGTCATCTGAGCACAAGTTTTGGAAAGCTTATAAAACGGCAAATTGAATAATAATACCACTTCACAAAGGGACAAGGGACTGTTTCTGGAAATTACCAAGTTTCCTTATTCTATTTCATTTTGACTCCTCTTTGCTCTCGTTATGATGGAAAAGGGTAGACTCAATTCTGGACTGTCTGGTGATCAAAATACTTATCTACATCCCAAATTTTCAATCTATTATAAGTCAGTTCTGTGCTATGATCACTGTGTCAGGAAGAAGTTAGGAACACATACTAAAGCTGTGGATTTATACACTTTTATTCAGTAAAGTTTTTTTTTAGTGAGAGTTCTGTGAATGCAATTCAGTAATTAATTTCAATAAATTGACATAACAAAGGATGAAAAGTTAAAGTAGATTCGTTCTTTGACTAAAGAATATTTTGAAAGCCAAAGGAAGCACACACATAACATGCCTCTGAGTCTGGACATAGAACTAACATACTCTGAAATTCAAGGCTAAGAATGATAATTCCACCCCATCAAACAAGAATAAGAGAACACTATCCCTTATAACATTCTTGCATTAGTATTTGTCACATCTGCTATATAATTTTTTCACATTGCCTCACCTGTTAAAGTAAAATACAAAATGGTGACCCCACACCTGAGAATTTCCTGAGCAGAGAAAACCATTTAAGCTACCTGAGCAAAACTCTGTAGCTTGATTCATGAACATAAGCAAAATTTAACTTAGGTTATTTCTTGTAAATGTCTCCGATCATCATAAAAGAAATGTAAGTCATTTTCATAAAATGCTATAAGATAACCACTTTAACCAATCTCCTGCCACCTGGAAATTCCCACCGGAGTAACCAATCGTGGTAGATATTGAATAACCTCCTCACTTTCACTTTAAAAACCATCTTGTGACGTCATGCCTCTGAACTTCATAGCAGTTTGGGTTTGAGAGCTCCCAGTTCACAAACTGCTCTTTTATGCACAATAAATTCTGACTAAGTATGATTTTACTGATCTGGTGGCCTTAATTTTGCTATTTCTAGATTTTTGGCACACCTATGAAGGCCAGTAGTTAAGAAGTAGCTTGTATTCAGGTAAGGTTTTATTTAAAGACACGTTTGTGCTTTCAAACCTATGAAAATACAGTTATTGTCATTATTCCTGGATTGTGATTCAGCATTTGTGAATCTGGCTGCTCGCCAAAATGTACTTTAACCTCAAACAATGTGTCACTTTTCAGATCATTTGCAGACACGTGCAGAAGGGAAAAAAAATGGCGTAGCCGCGCGTGCCCTTTCCCACGTGGCGTTTCAGCTCATACTGTACATGTCCTTTTCTCGGTATGTTTTGTGCCAGTATTTTTCCCATTTTGTGATTTATGTTGGTGATTTCGCTATTTTAAATGGCCCAGGAGTGTCCCGATGAAGTGCTGTGTTCGATTGCTAAGCACAAGAAAACTGTGATGAACCTCAGGGAGAAAACAGTTGGGTTAGATAAGCTCCCTGCAGGCATGAGTTACTGTCCGGATGTCCGTGAGTTCAGTGTTCGTGAATCAACAATAAATACTAAATAAGGTGTCTTTAAACAGCAGTACACATAAAGCAGGCTATGTATTGTATTGATTGATTGTCAAAAAAATGTTGTGACCAGAGGCTGACGGAAACTTAATTCTGTATTTCTGAGGAGCGATGGTTCAATATTCGCTAATTGAGTGTTTAAGGTGACTCTATAGAATAGAAGTACAGTGGATAACAAGAATCACTGTATTTAGATATATTCAGATTATTTTTCAGGTCTTATAAAGTTTTTACACTCTTTATTCTTTTAAACTTCTTTTTTGTCTCTGACTTATCTAGTGTTTTAAAGCCTTGTCCTGAAGAAGTTCATGTTTGTTTTCTCCCCCATCTCGTGTCCACCTTAGTGCCTGACACATGGGGGTGTGGGTGAATGAATGAATGTCTTGAAAGCACAAAGTTTTAGAACGATTAGCTATACGATGTTTCAGAAAACACAGATACTTAGAAGGTCAGCTATTTTCACTTGCAACGAATGTAATTCTTAGTTTGAATCATGGGAGCAAAGTTGAATCTTGGGCAAAATTATGATATACACAAAATGTATGCTTCTAGCTCAGTTGATATGTGTCCTAGCTCACTCTTAGAATGAAAACCATTATGAAAATCCTACTTGAGCTAAAATACTCATGATGAGTTACTCTTTGAAGGTCACATATTTGTGTTTTAATCATAAGCTTAACTTTCAAAGAAATAATGTGGGAATGTTTAGCTCATGAGTTGAAGGCAACTTTGGATGTCAAATAGAACCCGGAACCAAAGCTTTCATCAGGTATTTCCCAAAAGAGGATGTACAAATGGCTGATAATTAGAGGACTCCATGTTCTACTTCATTACTAATCAATGAAATACCAATAAAGTCAAATCATTGGCCATGTTTTATTGATTAATCTGGTTGTTGGTTACACATTTGTTTTTAAAGCATTTTTAAATAAATACCAATACATATTTTAAATATTCTGCATTTATGAAATATTTCACAATTAAAAAGTTAATAAAGAAATTCAGGAAGAGAAGCTGTTTCTTTAGAAAAACAAATTCTGTAGGAAGTTTTATCTTTTATAACTCCATATTCCACATAAACCAATAACTATGTGACTTCCCTCCTAATATCCAAAGCTCTGCTGCATAGAACCAAACACAAAACGAAAACAAGCAATCAAAGAGTAGTAGATGGGCTTCCCTGGTGGCGCAGTGGTTGAGAGTCCGCCTGCCTATGCAGGGGACGCGGGTTCGTGCCCCGGTCCGGGAGGATCCCACGTGCCGCGGAGCGGCTGGGCCCGTGAGCCGTGGCCGCTGAGCCTGCGCGTCCGGAGCCTGTGCTCCGCAACGGGAGGGGCCACAGCAGTGAGAGGCCCGCGTACCGCAAAAAAAAAAAAAAAAATAGTAGAGCTTGGTTCCAGGATGTAAACTGAAACATTAAGAGCTGTACCAATACTAGAAAGGTAAAGTAATGAAATTATTCCAAACACTTAAATTGTGTAACCAGTAGGTTTTTAAAAATATTACATATACAGATTAAAAAGTGAAAAATAAAATATTGCTTTTAATAAAAGGAAATGTTCTCTGGCCACAATGTTTTGCACTTGTCCTGCTGCTAGAGAGAATCACTTTATCTTTCAGGAAGATTTTTGTTTTGAACATGTGTCATAAATGTGTCCAAGTCTCTAACCTGTATTTTTTTCACTATTCCTTCCATCACCATCACACATGGGCATTTTGCTGTGAAGGCTAGACCTGCATTTTCACTGAACCACCTCCCTTCTCCTTGTCTTATCATTTCTGTTATCACCATGTTTATTTCCTCTGCTGATTATGCATTTAAACTAAATGATAGACCTACAGTATAATTTTCCATTCATCAAGTATAGATGCTATACCTTGGTGAACACTTTGTAAACTGGGAATATTAGTTCTCCTTCCAATCTCAATTCTTTTATCTCTTCTTCCTTTCTTTACTTTGACTGACCCAATTTTTTTTTTTTTTTTTTTTTTTTGTGGTACGCGGGCCTCTCACTGTTGTGGCCTCTCCCGTTGCAGAGCACAGGCTCCGGACGCGCAGGCTCAGCGGCCACGGCTCACGGGCCCAGCCGCTCCGCGGCACGTGGGATCTTCCCGGACCGGGGCACGAACCCGTGACCCCTGCATCGGCAGGCGGATTCTCAACCACTGCGCCACCAGGGAAGCCCCCCAATTTTTTTTAGATCTGCTGTGATGTCTTCCTTATTCTTTGTTATCAAGGGATGTATGAGAGCAAAATTTATGGCCTCGTATGTCAAAAATTTGATTTTTTACTTAGACTTGATGAACATATACTTATGCTTTTAAAATATTTCACCAACTATATTAGGACACTGAGATTTAAAAAGAACTTTTGAAAAATAGTAACAAGAAGAGAAAGAGAAGAATGCAGACACTCACTCAAACAAAACCAATTGAATCTGAGGTTTATAAAATATTTTTCCTATGTCCTATTACAGGAGTTATATAGATATAATAATGATAATATATTTATATATTACATTATATATATATATATATTCCATAGAGAATAGGGATGGCAAATCTATGTTTAATATAAAAGCCATACAGTTGTGTGACAAGAGAGGAAGTGAAAGCTGTGTCCACTATTTCTAAAAAAGTTAGAAATAAAGCCTAAACATCTCAAGGAAATATTTTCTAAACTTCTTACTTATGTTTTTTTTTTCTTTCCTTGCATTATTCACATCCTGTCTCTGTGAATGATAAGGTCTATTATAGATCTTGAATGAAATGAAAATGTCAGAGTGTGGAATTGTTGTACAGTGACCTACCTGCTGAGTATCACTTAATATTCTCAATAATAATGAAGAGAGAAAGAATAGGAAAGAACAGAGAAGAAAGAGAGAAAAAAGGAGGGAAGAAAGCAAGGGAGGAATGAGGAAAGAAAGAAGGAAAGGGAAGGAAGGGGTGGAAATGTCCAAGAAGGTAGCAGGCAACGCTCCAAAAGAAGGGTTTCCAGTATGAATCAATGGCTCTGGTTCAAACTGTAGAAAATAATGTGCACAGACAAGACTATGTAGTGGTTCTCGGCCTTGAATGGGCATTAGAATCTGCTCGGGAGGTTTGAACTTACCTCTACTCAATTAAATCAGTCTTTGGATGTCAGGCTCAGCAACCAGTATTTTTTTTTAAAGCCCCCAAACTGATTCTAATTTGCTGAAAGGCTTGAGAACTGCCTTAGTAGGATGGCTGAAAGAATACATACAATTAAAAAATAAAATTAAAATGATACAACACGTAAAAGGAGGAAACTAAAGAGACACTGACATACTTTCAACCTCACAAATCAAATCTGCATTTTTCTGACCTAATCTGGTCTTGACAAATGAGTATAGTTTCAACATGAACATGGGCAGAGACAGAGGATGGATCTGGGGGTACTTTTATTAGGCGTGGCTTTCTTTGTGTCCCAGGGAATGTGGCTGAATCTACAGGGCTGGGTTTTGTAAAGAAGATTTGCATTGCTCCCTCTGAAAAGGTACCGGTCTCCATGAGGCAATATCAGTTTTGAGAAGTTTTAGCTAAATCCTCTTCCTGTTCTTTGCTGAGCGAATATCCGAACACAGAAGTTAAGAGCAGAGGAGAAATGTGATTTACTTCCACTCGCCTTGCAGTAGTATGTTTTATGGGGTTTAGAATGACTACATATACCTTCCAGGTTTTTATCAACATGTGGTATAACTTTCCTCTAAATTATAGTGATTTTTGCATGAAACAGTAAGCTTCTTACTTGAATAGCTCCATAGCATAGGCTTTGTCCACATACCCGTGGGTCTACTGAAAAAACTTAGTCATCTAAGGTAAAATCCCCTTGGTTTGGACGCTGCATGTACACTGAGCTGCGTGGCTACTCCAAGGCTGCCATAGCACAGGGGCAGAGAAGAAAAGCTTGTGATTAATAAAGAAAGTTAGCTTCTGCTGTTGTCTGCCATTAGTAAGCAATGTACTGGTTAAATTGTGCTCAGAAAATCATGACTTCATTATACATGCTCCAGACAGCATTGGGGAGAGAAACTATATTGCTGGTGCACGGAGGTACCAACAAATTCCTGGGCTCATGGATTAGCTCGTTTTCTGTTACGGTGATAGGATGTTAGTAATTTAAGTCAGGGGTGTATTTTGTTTTCAAACAAAAAAAATAGCCAGATTTCTTTTTTCCTAAAAATTAACATACATAATAGTGTTCCTTTTTTAAAACAAAATATATTATTTTGTACAGAATCAAGGAAATATTTCTGAACTTCTTAGTTATGTCATTTTTTTCTTTGAATTATCCACACCTTATGTCTGTGAATGTGTGTGTATTAGAGATACTTCTTTGAATCAAATGAAAATTTCAGAGTGTGGAATCAGTGTACAAGTGACCTAAATACTGACTATCAATTTAATTTCCTCAATAACAATGAAGAGAGGGAAAAAAGGAAACAGAAGAAAGCAGGAAGAAAGAGAGGAAGGAATCTTTGTATGGATCTTTTAAAAACTCAAGGTAAAAAGTGGACATAATTTCTCTGGCACTAGTAACTTATGAAAGAAAATTCGTGTTTTCTCTGCTGCTGGGAAGGTTAAGGGGAGTTGCCGGGGAACATCTAGCCAAGACTCACAAGACCAAACTTCACACGTGCTCACAATGCCTAACAGTCAAATGTGTTCGTGTAAACAATGTCCAACACACGTATAATGAAAACGAGCTACCAAATGAGTGGGCATCCTAAGACATTACTGTAATCTTAACCTGATAATTTATCTGTGAATCAGAAACAATTCATTACAGTTTAGAAATAACAGTTTTTCATGAGTGATTTACACAAATCCTTAAGGGTATGCCTATAACGTTTACTTTTATAAATGCTACAAGGAGAGCTGAAACTGATACGCACCACCTCAGGAATAATGTGACGTGAGACTGGTTTTATTCATTTTTATTTTAATATTTAACTAATACCTTTGTTTTAATAGCATAGCAACTGATGCAATTATAAAAGTTCTAAGAAATAGAATAACTAGAAATAGGAAATTAATATTCAAGTGTATTAGATTTTATTTCTTCATGCAAGCATTAATTTATGAAAACTTATAGAAATTTTTTAAACTTTTAAAGAAATTTGGAAACAATTTGGAATCTGCTGACTATGAAAAAAAAGACATTTTACAACGTTTTCATGTAAATAATCTTTTACATTAAATATATATTTCAATGGCTAGTTGGAAGTAGGGGTTTAGTTTAATGTCTCTTGATTGTCAAGATTATTGCCTGTCTTGGTTAAAAAAAGTCATCTGTCAGCTGTCGTTGTTTTTTTTTAAATAAGAACAGATGGAATTTGCCCTTTCATTCCTCATTATTGATGTCTAATATTTTTAAAGTGGAAAGAAAAGAGATAGTGGGTGTGAGAAAATTTGGCTTCTGCATGCATTTCCTGAAATCTGGAAGGAGGCCTGAAGGTTAGTGAGTGCTGAGCAGTGCAGAGCAGCACACACCATAGACTGCACAGTTATATCATAGCCAGAGAACAGGGAGGTTTGTCTGAGCAGGTCAAAAGCTCTGGGCTTGGGCTTTGCCTCCCTTTGGAAATCACAAGGCATGTAGAATCGGTAGACTTGGCCTTCCACTATAAACCATAATGGAATCCTTTACCATGTCCTAGGTGAGATGGGTCCTGGTCATCAGAGATAGGTCTAGAATGTAAGGTTTAAGATAACAAGTAAGCATGAAGGACTACAACAGATGAGAAAAGTGCTGAAAATAAAGGTGTCCCCACCATTGGGAACCCTAAGCTAGACCAGGACTCAAGAAGAAATGATTCACAACAGTACTCATCCAGATTTTTCTTCCTGGCCTGTTAAAAGAATTTTGTAAAACGCTATGCCATGTCCTCAAATTTTTGACAGCTTTACTAGAATATAATTTGACATTAGTAAAGTGCACAATTCTTTGGTTGTTAGTATATTCATGAAGATGTATAACTATCAACACAAATTTTTGAAGAATACATTATCTCATAAAGAAACTGTACCCGCTGGGGCTCCCACTCCTCCCCCCAGCCTTAGCCTAGAGGTACTAAAATATGTTATATTTCTATAGATTTGCTTATTCTGGATATTTCGTGGAAGTGAAATCAACCAATATGTGGTCTTTTGTGACTAGCCTCTTTCACTTAGAATAATGTTTTCAAGGTTCATCCGTGCTGTATCATATACCAATACGCTATTTAATTTTATTACCAAATAGTATTCTATTTTGTGGATATGCCTGCCACATTTTGCTTATGCATTGTTGAAGGGTGTTTGGACTGTTTCTGCTTTTTGGCTAGTATGTTGCTCTTGGGAGAACATTGTGGCCCTAGAATGAGGGCAGGTGGTGAGAGGGAGCCCTGTGAATTGGGCTGCATGTGACTGGCTTCTTGTTGATGAGCTGGGGATGGGGAGAGAGAAGATGAGGTGATCGTATTGTTATCACAGATTTTTAGTAGATGTTCTTGAGTAAATGTTTCATTTGCTGTACGCCTTTTGGATAATTTCCAGACTTTAAATGGTTATATAAATCTATATTAGTCGGGGTTACTCAGAGATACAGAACCAATGGGATGTGTCTCTCCTGTCTATCTATCTATCTATCTATCTATCTATCTATCTATCTATCTATCTGTATCGAGACTAATTGATTGACTTAAAGGAGCTGGTTCACATAATTGTAGAGGCTGGCAATTCCCAATTCTGCAGGATAGGCCAACAGCTTAGAGATTGAGAGAAGGGTTGCAGTTAGGGTCTGAAGGCCATCTGTTTGAAGAATTCCCTCTTCCTCTAGGAAAGTCAGGTTTTTGTTGTGGTTTTTTGATGGGGCTTTTTTGTGGTTTTTATTTTTAATCAAGTAAGGTCTTCAGCTGATTGAATGAGGCCCACCCACATTACAGAGAACAATCTACATCACTCAAGATCTACTGGTTTCAATGTTACCCTCATCTAAAATATATATTCAAAGAAACATCGAGAATACCATATGATCAAATACCTGGGTACCATGGGCTAGCCAAGTTGATACATAAAATTCACCATATATATTTATGATGAATTACATACATGTAATTTTCACTAGACGGTTTGTCATTCACATGTTTGGCATCTTGGAAGAGATGGCGGGAACACCTGTGGGCTTACTATCCTCTTACAGCCTCTCTCTCTCTCTCTCTCTCCCCACGTCCTTTCTATATGGCTGGTTTGGACGTCCTCACACCATGACTGTATTAGTTGGGCTGCTTACATGGCATCTATCTTTAGTGGGCTTTCCATGAAAACAAAGCAGAAGTTGCCAGTCATCCCAAAGACTAAGTCCAGAACTAGCCCAGTACAATGTCTGACATATTCTATTGGTCAACAAGCCAGCTTAGAATCCAGGCCTGGAGGAGTAGACTCCACCTCTCAGTGAGGGAGACACTAGCACACTTTGAGGGAAAGTCACCACTGAGGTTTCTTGGGGGCTGTGGGGAGCAACAATTCCAGGTCACATTTTGATGAAACAAGATTAATGATTCCATACCAACAAGCAGAAATAATCTGTTTCAAAAGAACTGGTACCTGCTTTTGGCAGGCGGATTAAAGGCATTCTGAGGAATCCAAATTTCTTCTTGCCTCCTTCACTGGTTGCAGAATCTAGCCATGAAGAACATCCAAAAAGAAAGCTCAAAGCTAATGTTATTTTGCACTAAATTATAGAAAAATATACCCAATGATCACAACATCCAACCTCGTTCCCCAGGGTATCTTAGTTATTTATGCAAAACTGGAAACTTGCGTTGACAATGACTCCTGAAGATTTCCATTTTTTAGTCCAAACATATGATAAAATTGACCCTCTTTCATCAGACAAGCCACCAGTGCACCAAGGAGACAGCAGGTGGTGTCAGGGACTGCAGACGCTGTTTGCAGTATTGGTTGGCATTTCAAGAGAGCACAGGAGTAGAAATCAAACAGAAGAGATTTTAGAGGAATCATGTTACACAACTGTTACTGAGACATTCTCCTGACAACATATTGTAAGGTGAAGCAGAGCTTTTATTCCTAAATACATGGCAGGGCGTATTATATTAATCATGTCAAATGGCAGGGGATGAGACTCTTTGTGTGTGTAGACGTATTTGTGCTCTATTTACATTTGAAAAGGGCCTTGAGAACAGCCACAAAGCCTCTGACACCTAGTAATTGCATATTCAAGTTTTATAATGACTGAAAATGTTGCTTGCAGACAACAATTAAAATAACCACTACATGTGGTAGCGGAACCCAAGTGGAATGACTGTCTGACATGCATTCTCTTCTATTATTTATTTCTTTCAATGCGTCCTTTCATATGTTTGAAGAGTGAAAAATTAGGCAGCCAAGTTCACTTATGAAGTCCCTGGGAGAAATATGTCCTACCGTGCAACATGATTTTTAACAATCTCTTCAAGTAAGAAAAGGATAGATTTTAAATAAATGTTAAATATGGTGGTTGAAGCTCAAATTTAGTGAACATGAACTTATTTTGTTATATTGTATTTTCCAACCATCCGTGCATTTATCATTGTATGAGCCCAAATCACTTAGAATGATGTACATGTAAAGGGAAAAAGGACTTACACAGAACTGCTCGAGGGAAGTAGGCAGATCTGGCTTTCAATCGAGCTCTGATATTAGCTATGAAATCTGAATTAACCATCTTTCTTAGCTTCTTTTTCCACAAAATGAGAATAATACTAACAATATCTCAGTGCTTTGGATAAAGTATATAAATCACTTGTGAGATATTACAAATACTCAAAAAAGAAGATTTAACTATTTGGGGTAGAAATTTTTCAATTTTTCAAACTTTTATAGTACACATCACAAATAACTTGAAATGTTTGGTAACACTTTGCCTCTCTCAAGCTTGACTTTCTCCAGCTTGCAAATATTTGTTGAAATAAATAAATAAACGAAATACTTTTCACTGCATTTGTGCTCTTTTAAATTTCACTTTAGAAGTTGGGATTTTTAAGTATACAGTCAAGTAGTATTGACTTCATTATAAAAATTGCACCTGACTTAGACCACCATTTATGCTACTTTTTTTTTTTCCTGTAGAAATCACTGTCTTTCAATATGCTGGCTATTCTTCATCTATACCAGCCCCCAGCCCATTCCTTCTGTACACTCTCACTTTGGGTCCCGGAGACTGACTTGAGGACCCCTTTGATAACTGTCTTCTAGCTGAATTTGGCCAGTGGGATGCAAAGGTAGAGCATCTGAGCACGAGAGAAGAAAGAGGACAAGGGGTATCTCTTCGGTGTCCTGCTAGCTTCACTCACACCTCTGCTGCAGGAGCTGGGTCTGTGACCAGGGTTTTTCTCTCCTCCTCTGGTCCAGCTCTAACTGGGTTCATCACACAACTTCTTCTCCTGTCCTCTTTGAATTTCATATGAAATTTATATTTCCATGTGTCACGAAGTGCTTTTCTGTATATTTATAGCTATTAAAAGTTGCTGACAACATTTTTAGCTCACAGTTTGTGTAAAAGCAGTTGGTGGACTGCATTCAGCTTCTGCATTGTAGTTTGTTCATCCCTGGATTTAAAAAAATAGAGAAAATATAAGATTCCATGAGTCTACAATAATATGATAAAGAGAGCAAGAGACCAAGGGACCAAGAAAATAAAAGATAGAAAGGAGAAAATGAAAAAGTCTTATTTATAGAAAAATGCATTCAAGAACATAGAAAGAATTATTACAAGAAAAGATCATAACACCAACACCAAAATTAATAGTTTAGTCCACTAAGCATCACCCTGAGTGCCAAAGACATACATACAACATATTCATATCATCTCAAAGCCTCAATCACATTATTACTTATAATTATGAAGGGAAAAATTTAACTTTATCATTTAAAGTAACCAGGTGACCAAGTTTATCATAAGCATTAATTAGCAGGACAAGTGATATTATTTACTTTGTAATGGGAATAAAAATTATTATCTGTGCAATATATTTGCAAAAAGAAAAATGTTACCTAAATCTAATAACCATGTGGAAACATTAGAAAAATCATGCTACCAAAAAACTGCCTTAGACTATTCAAAAATGTCAGTGTCACGAAAGACCAAAACCTGATGTGGAGACTCTTCCGGATTAAAAGAAAATGAAGAGACATGATGATCAAACACAATCCATGAACATTTTGGATTTGGTTTGAAAATTAGCAGCTATGAATATAATTTTGTGAAAATAATGGGTAAATTTATTTATGAACAATATATTAGATAATATATTGAACTAATATTATGTGTTCTTCATGTGATCAAGGTCTTGTGGTCATGTAAGAGAATGTTCTTATTCTTAGGCAGCACTTGCCAAATAATTAGGTGTTCAATGCCAAAATGTCTGCAAATACTTTTACTTGGTTCAACAACAACATAGCAGATGGACAGAAATGGGAAAATATGGGAATATGTCATTCACTCAAAAATTAAGTTAGAGATACATAAAAAACCTTAAATATTATGAAGCCCATAATACAAAGAAACTGCTTGTCCTCATCTCATTGGTAATTTCTACTCACGCTGTGATCTGAAGAACACTGCAATCGCTTTGCGTCCTCTCATTGAAAAGTGTCATATTGCAGATTGGAATTCCAGAGCATGGAGTAGCGTGTACTTACTTCTCCTGATTGAATGTGAGTACATATCTGGTTAAGCATTGCCGTGGGTTGAATCGTGGCCCCCAAAGGATATGGTGTAGAAGTCCTAACCCTGGGTACCTAAGAATATGATCCTATTTGGGAGTAGGATGAGATCATATGCTATTAGTAATCCATAATGGGCAGTAATCCATTATGACTGGTGTCCTTGTAAGACTAGAGCACCGAATGAAGACGCAGAGACACTCAGGAGAAGATGGCTATGTGACAACAGAGGCAGAGATAGGAGTCATGCCTCCACAAGCTAAAGAAGGCCAAGGATAGCCGGCCCCCTCTAGAAGCTAGGAGAGGCAAGGAAGGGTTCTCCTGTTTATGTTAGAGGAAGCCAGGTCCTGTAATACCTTGATTTTGGACATGTAGTCCCAACAATAGTCATAAAGATCAGTATAAGAGTATATAATTCATATAAAGATAATAACAAAGTGGAGATTCATGTGGCATTCATTTGTTATCCCTATAACATTTGCAGCCGTTAACATTTGCTTTGGAAGACAAAAGGGATAACAGTATGCTAACACATGTATATGGAATCTAAGGGAAAAAAATGTCATGAAGAGCCTAGGGGTAGGACAGGAATAAAGACACAGACCTACTAGAGCATGGACTTGAGGATATGGGGAGGGGGAAGGGTAAGCTGGGACGAAGTGAGAGAGTGGCATGGACACATATACACTACCGAACGTAAAATAGATAGTGGGAAGCAGCCGCATAGCACAGGGAGATCAGCTCGGTGCTCTGTGACCACCTAGAGGGGTGGGATAGGGAGGGTGGGAGGGAGGGAGACGCAAGAGGGAGGAGATGTGGGAACATATGCATGTGTATAACTGATTCACTTTGTTGTAAAGCAGAAACTAACACACCATTGTAAAGCAATTATACTACAATAAAGATGTTAAAAAAAAAAAAAACAGAAGAAAACATAAGAACAGTTCTATTCTTCATGGTTTTTAATACACTTACAAAAAGTTTTGCTATTTTCAAATTATCTTTAAAAAATCTATAGCCACCATGGGGAGTAACGTAAAGAAAAAACAAATCTAAATGTAGAACTGTTTCTCTTATTCAGCGGGAGTGTGTCTTGATCACCCCCAGTTGCCTCAATCACACTAAGATTCACGAGCGCCTATAATAAAATCCGTCCATCTCTGTATCTGTCGATCTTACACTGTACTGTTATGTGGGTGATATACTTAAAATGGAATATTTCAAAAGACAATGCTGTTTCATCCTTTATTAGAAAAAAGCTACATAGCTGATGGTCATATATCTAGCTTCATAACTATAAAGGGATAATCACATAGAAATATTTTCCTCGATGTCTATTTTTAGTTGTACTTGTGTCATTCTCTTAAAGCCTCCTATACTTTGGAAATTGCCACATATATTTATTCACATAGAAAATCTGCAGCCCCAAAACATAATGGAAAGTGGTAAAGAGGCATGATTAATTATTGACAATAGGGAACCACAAGGGTCATATGCAAATGTGAACCTAGTACTAATGATTCTGCTAAACATCAGAGATTAACATATCCATTGCATACAAGTGTGTGGATTTAGTTGTCAGACAGACCACAGGGTTTCGGTTCTGGCTGTGCCACTTAAGAGTTTTGTGACCTTGAACAAGTTGCCAAACCTGTAAAAGGGTTGTAGTATAATTCCCACACTGGGAGTAATAATGGCACTTTCAGAAGATTAAATGACCGAGGCATATAAATTACTCAGCCCTAAACTGCACATAGTAAGCACTCACTTAATATGATAGTGTTATTCACATGCTTACCAGAATATCTGATTTCATGACTGATATAAGGCTTGCTATATTCCCAGCACCGTGTAAGCAAGAGGACCACAGTGGTGGGCCAGCTTGCAAACCCCTTTCATCAGGGTGTTTACAGTGGGGTTGGAAAGACAGCCAGCCAAGCAGAAGGTATAATTCAGAGTGATAGGTACCATAACCCAGTAGTGTACGGTGATATGAAATTTTACAGCAAGGACATCAAACTTAACCTAAATGTGTCAAAAAAGTATCATCTGAAGCTAACAAGGGTATCTGAAGGACCAGAGGAGAAGTAAAAATTTCCTGAATGTGAAAAGAATGTGTGCTCCTGGAGAAGAGAACCACATGTTTAAAATCATGAGAGGGCAAGTCTTATTCAAAGACTTTTAAAAGTTCAGAGAAACAGGGGTATACGTATGGTTAGGGAAATGGTATTGGACATGTCTTAATGCTAAATTATAATATTCCACCTCTACTGTAGTGAATAGAGCCAGTGTAGTATGGAGATCAAGAAAGGAAAACTTAAAATTATAATAACAAAAATAAAGAGCATTCCTGCTTAAAAAGAGGTCCAGCATATCACTATGATTCTGCTAAAATGATGTAGCAATACTGAATCGATGGAAAAAATAGAATGTTTATTTTCTTTTTCTCTAATAACCAACCTTCTCTAAACCACTTTGCATTATAAAATGTTAAATTCTATTTCTCTCTTTCACAACTTCCTTAAGATTGGTGATATTGCTAATTATCTTTAAATTTCCAGAGACTATGTAGAGGCACTTATTACATACTTTAGTTATTAAATTAGTGAATAGATGATGATTTTTAATTAATCTGAGTAGTAATCATGATAGAGGTCCATAAGGCTGTATGTGTTTAAGTTTGATTATTGAGTGTGTTACGAACATTGGAAATAATTTCAGTAGGGAATATGTAATGATTGGTTACAGAACGGTTTCCATCCTCACCTTTCAATTTTAACACAAAGTCCTCCTAATAAGACACGTGTCATTCACCCAGTATAAGAACTAGCCATAATAGAATCATGCATGAACTTGACAAGGCTGGCCAAATATTTAAACACATATATAGTCACAATTCAGAGAGTGCCCAAAAGATAATGCAAGAATTTTCAATTATTTACATTTTTAGGGACAGAATTTTCAAAAGCCAGATAAAAGAAATCTTATTTTCTACTTCCCGTGAAGCTGTCCATGATCAGGGGAATGGCTCTCTTTATTCCCCTAGAATTGTTCTGAAGGAAGAAACCCAATCTGGAGCCAGCCAGTGGAGACACAAATGCTAAAGCACTCAAGAGTCTACAGACACTATTGTCAATTGAAGCCATAAATGATTCCCCAGAGAGGAAACCTTCAGGACAGACATGTAGTTTATTAATGAATGCTTAATGATATAAAGTAGAAAATTGTTTATCATCATAATACAAGTACTTTGACTTCCTAGGGCATCTTAAGTAACTGAACTCTGTTAGACAAAAATAGTCTATCATTCCAAAAAATTAACTTTAGAGTATTTGAATATGCCTATATTCTTGATAATTGAATAATTTCACAGTTTATTTAAAGCAAAATGCCTAGCTGTAAATCCAGTTAATTTCCAACAAGCAGCTTAGAGGAGAAATGCATACGATAATAAAATATACATGAAGGTAATTAAGAGACCCTTTGGAAAAAACCCTAATTCTCATATTCATACACTCCGTCACTCATAATTCACCACCACTGAATATTTACTTTGTGCTAAGTAACCACTGCTCTGCACAAACAAATAAAAACTAAGAGAAAAATAGCCAACAAGTCTTTAGTATTTACTGTATACCTGGTCTTAATTTAGGTACTTTACATGTATTATTTTTTAATCCTCTCAATAACCATATGAAGTAGATATTATCATTATTCTTATTTTACAGATTAGAAAACTGAGATATATATATGTGTGTGTGTGTATATATATATATATATATATATATATATATATATATATATATATGTTAGATAGTTGCCACCAGCTTTTTGTCATGGATTTCACTGTGTGATTAACTTTCGAGCGTTTGACCCTTTGTGCTTTATAGTTCAATTCTTAGAATTCTCTATATCTATACAAAATAATTTTGGACCAAGATTAAAACATTATTAAGTTCCATTTCTATATTGGAATAAGGGGAATAATTAGCTCAAGACATATCTTTTATTGAAGATTTTTTATGAAACAAATGTGTTTTTTATAAGCTATAATACGTAACATTATATAGAGTGTGAGTTTTTAAAAAGCAAGTTCACATTTTCTCATTTAATCCATACAATGATCTTTTGAAGAAAATATTGTTACCACCACTTTATAAGTGATAAAACTGACTTTCTAAGATTTTATATTATATAATTTTTTTCCAAAGTTAACCAGCTAATAAGCAGAGGGCTAGGCCAGTATTTCATTTGTGTATTTTGGTAATAAATTCAATACATTTTCCAATGCATATATTACTTTGATAATATTAAAGACATTGGCTTCCTATAAAAAACAAAGCATATTGTTCTCTTCACATTTTTCCCCATTTCTTTGATCTGGCAATATCCATTGCTTTCCAACTTTGAAAGATAAACATTTCACAGAGAGAATAAGCAGTATAAAATTTTTTAAGAATTTTAAACTATTTGAGTCAGAACACAAGTCCAGCTTTTTAGATTGATGTTCTTTGTTCAATGATCATGAATCCAAGTAATCTTTGACCTCATTGCATTGCATAATGTCCTTTGCATTGTCTTTTTTATATTCTTCTACTAACAAAATACAGAAGAAGCCAAGGTAATTAAAATAAACAAAAATGGAGAAAGAAACAAAAGCAGCAGCTGAGGCTACGGTGCCCACGGGGGTTGGAAGGATTTTTATGCCAAGGCTGGACTGGGTCTAATGCCAGCACTCAGACCTCAAAGACTGGAAGGTTTGCACACATGATATGAATAATCAGAAAAAAATCATCTGAGCCAATCAACCTAGAAGCATGCTTTGGTTTAGAACTTGTTTTCTTTGTCAATTTTTTTTTTAATATTACACTGAAAGTTACTTTGGAAAAAGGGATGCATTCAGCAAACATTCATTTAAGATGACTATGTGCCAGGCATTCTTTTATGAACTGGGAAAACCTCAGTGAACACAGCAGGTAAAGATCCTGCCTTTGTAATGAATCACAAAGAACGAAGTCCGTTCTTAGATTACTTGAATACGGAGTCAAATTGTCACAGTCAAATTGTTGTGTCTTTATTGGATTATCACAGATAGACATTCATGATACTGAACTATGCAGACATGATATGGAACAAAGAACTAACACTGCTTAAAAAGCATAAACCACAATTGATAAAACCAGAGTGTAAAGGTAGCACAAAATTCTCAAAAGATTAGGAATGGAACCATGACCTGATTT
The DNA here is from genome assembly GCF_026419965.1 of Kogia breviceps. Taxonomy (NCBI): domain Eukaryota; kingdom Metazoa; phylum Chordata; class Mammalia; order Artiodactyla; family Physeteridae; genus Kogia; species Kogia breviceps. The sequence goes on along the minus strand of NC_081324.1, from coordinate 4,860,049 downwards.
TAATATGAGTCAGAACAGCCACTTACTATGAACTAAGGTAAGAATAGAAGAAAAGAAAATACAGATGTTCTATCAATATAGGAAATGGCTCAATATCCTAGGTATTAAGGAAATATATATTTTAGAAAGCAGTTAAGAACTACCATGTGACCCAGTAATCCCACTGCTGGGGATATAGCCTGAGAAAACCATAATTCAAAAAGCGTCATGTACCACAGTGTTCATTGCAGCACTATTTACAATTGCCAGGACATGGAAGCAACCTAAATGTCCATTGACAGAGGAATGGATAAAGATGATGTGGCACATATATACAATGTAATATTACTCAGCCATAAAAAGGAACGAAATTGAGTTATTTGTAATGAAGTGAATGGACCTAGAGTCTGTCATACAGAGTGAAGTAAGTCAGAAAGAGAAAAACAAATACTGTATGCTAACAGATATATATGGAATCTAAAAAAAAAAAAAAAAGGTCATGAAGAACCTAGGGGCAAGACGGGAATAAAGATGCAGACCTACTGGAGAATGGACTTCAGGATACAGGGAGGGGAAAGGTAGGCTGGGACGAAGTGAGAGAGTGTATGTATATACACTACCAAATGTAAAATAGCTAGCTAGTGGGAAGCAGCCGCATAGCACAGGGAGATCAGCTCAGTGCTTTGCGACCACCTAGGGGGTGGGATAGGGAGGGTGAGAGGGAAATGCAAGAGGGAGGGGATATGGGGATATATGTAAGGCAATTATACTCCAACAAAGATATTAAAAAAAAAAAAACCTTAATCCCTCAGTCCAGACGAGACACAATGTAATACAGCAGCATAAACCAGAATTCAAATCCTTTATGTTTAATGACGTTTCTTCTTCTCAGTTCTCTCACCTAAATGTTTCTGGTATAGAGAAGACCACTTATATTGGCAGTTAAGTTCATTTATAAAGTGAGAATTATTAATGTCAAAAAAAGCAATTAGATGGCAAAATTCATACATTTATAGTTTTTAAATTTCTTTAACAAACACAGATCTCTCATATGATGCCGGGCACAACTGAAACACTTTACCAATATTACTATTACATTAATCCTCGTAACACTCTGAGGATGGGTTACTATTATCATCCCCACATTACAGATGAAATAATTTAGACACAGAGCTTAGAAAACTTAACCAAAGCACCCATCTAGTAAATGGTGGAGCTGAGATTTGACCCAGATAGTTTAATTCCAGCATGTTTTAGGCTCCACCCTGTTCTAGGAGGAAAGCTAGACTGATACTTGCTGTTAGGAGAACAAAATGCCACACTTTATAAAGGAATCTCACCTTGTATATTAACATTCAAAATGCTCACATCTTTTGGTCCAAAAATATTATTATATACAGGAGTTTATTTTGACAGAGATTATAGACCATATACAAGGATATTTATGCAACACTGAGTGTAGTAGCAAAAAATAAAAAATAAAAATAAAACAAACTAAACAAAAACAAACACATCCCATCTCAAAAACAAACAGAATGATTAAGAACAGGTAAAGTTTGGATGAATGATAGCATGTTCATTTCAGACAACTAATAGATATTAAAATAAAGCAGTTTGACAGAAATGTGTTTCCAAGAGATTATTAATAATACGTTTCAGCAAACATGAAAGTAAACAAGATGCTGCAAAGTATCAATTTAATCCCAAATTTTTTATAGAAAATAAAATACAATTTGTGTGCCCATGTTCACTTGTGCTTGTGCTGCACACGTTTGTGGGTGTGGGTGTGTCAATATACACCAAACTGTTAACACTGATTACTTTGAAAGTCAGGTTGGAGGAACGGAGATTAGCCAATAACAACAGCAATTAACAGGCATTAAGTGCTTACCAAGGGCCAGACACTGTTCCAAGAGTCCAGGTTAAATAATAAATATAAAGACAATAACTGATTATTTAGGGAAAAAACCAACAAATATTGGTACAATAGAGACAATTGACAAAAATAAAAGTGGTTTTTGTGAAACAGGTAACAAAACAGAATAACCTATGCGAAGACTAGATTTGTAAAAGACAAATAACAAATAAGCAAAACACACAATGGATTAGGGGAAGTGAATCCAAACATAATGGCTATTTATTGTAAATAATTTGGGCACTGATAAATACTAACAAATTCTAGTTTACATAATAAAATATGATTTTTATAAATAAAAATTTGAGGAGACTAACAATAAAAAAGTGGTAATAAGAGATCTCTCCTCAAAATAATCCAAGTCCAGATTGTTTTACAAGTTGTCTTATCAAACTTTCAAGAAACAGATAATATCCATTTCTTTTATAATTTGATGTAAAATCAGAGAAAGTTGTCCAATTAATTTTAGGAAGACGGTATAAGTTCAATGTCTAAATCCGATGGGGGCAATACAACCAAAGATACACTTACAGACATTTTAAAAAGCTCATATAATATAAACTATATGAAATCCAACCATCAAGGGGTGCCAATGATGCCTGGCTCACTATATTTGAAAACATGAATATCAACCAGGATATTTGTTAAACTATTAAATAAATTATCTAGACACAGGGAGAAAACACAAGGCTACCAGCAATCTATTTTGAATTCTTTACACTTAGTAGATTTGAGTATTATGTAATAAACAGGCAGAGGGAATTTTTCAGAATTATTTGGTCTGGTTTTATGTCTCATCGTAATGATTTTGAAATCCCAGAATATACCTAGTTTATCTGAGATTTTTACAATAACCACTTCCCATTTCAAATACAGCTCACTACTGTATTAAACGAAGTTGAGTAAGATACTTCCAATTGACCCTACGTTAATGCACAGTTAGGTCAGAGGGGAGCAGTTGAACCATTATGCTATTAGACAGGACCATTTCACCAAATAGTGGAAAAGAAATTGGAATTGTTCTCTGTCTCAGTGGCTACCTGAGACTACTTGGTCTTCTGGGAGGTCTACTGAGAGACTGGGGAAGACTGTGTTTGGGAATACGAACTGGGTATCAGCATGAGCTCTGATGAACCCTAGCTTCACCGCTTAGTAATACAACATTGGTCACATTATTTAAACATTTTTATTGTCATCTATAAAATGAGTTACTACTGCATGAGACTGTAGTGAGGACTAATGAAGTGAATGTAGATAAAGCCTGGCATAGAGTAAACTAAATGAATGCACCTCCTCCCCCTCCCCTCCCCTCTCCTCCTCCCCTCCCCGCTCCTCCTCCCTCCCCTCCCCCTCCCCTCCTCCCCTTCCCTCCCCCTCCCCTCCTCCCCTCCCCTCCCCCTCCCCTCCCCTCTCCCTCCTCCTCCCCCTCCCCTCCCCTCCCCTCTCCCTCCTCCTCCCCCTCCTCCTCCCCTCCCCTCTCCCTCCTCCTCCCCCTCCCCTCCTCCTCCCCCTCTCCTCCTCCTCCCCCTCTCCTCCTCCTCCCCCTCCCCTCCTCCTCCCCTCCCCCTCCCCTTCCCCTCCTCCTCCCCTCCCCCTCCCCTTCCCCTCCTCCTCCCCTCCCCCCTCCTCCTCCCCCTCTTCCTCCTTCTTCCCCTCCTTCCCCCTCAGTCCCTCACCTTCACCATCACAATCGTTTTGAAGACCCACTCACAGAGGAGGAAGTCCTTCTTTGGGAGTCCCCCACCCCTGCAAGTGACTTGGTAGCTGTCATCTCTTCTAGTTTGTTCCCAAGATAATACGAAACATAGAAGATTCAGAAATAGACATCTAAAATTGATAACAAATGGCCTGTGTAAGCTGGGCTCTCATTGAGTGGCTCTGATTAGTCAAGCAGTGGAAGCAGTCTATCATTTCTTTCTAATGCTTCAATTTTCCAAACTGTAAACCTTAAACTCACACTACCTTTCTCACAGTTTTAGAACGCAAGAAATAATGGCCCAGATTTGTTTGTTTGTTTGTTTGTTTTTCATCTGGGGAACAGGATAATCTAGGACATTTCTTATGGGAAAAGTTCTGTATTTGTTTGAATTTTGAGAAACAGAAGACAGTTCTCCCTACTAAGGAGAGAAAAGAGAAAAAGGACAGAGGGCTTGGGCAGGCCCGCTGCAGGGTATTTTTATTTCTAAAGTGGTCATACCTTAAACAAAGAAGCCTCATGCTTAAATAGAACTGTAGTAACAAGACGAAAGATAGCCTAGAAAAGCAAATAGAAAAATGTGACCTTCTTTACAAAATCATAAAGCGAGAGCCTATGCAATGCTGAGCTTTATAAATATAAATACAAATTTATTTTTTAAAATTTGCTAGGTTAGCACCGAAGTCTGTATACTCCTGTTATAGAAACGTTTTTCAGACTAAGCATCTATTAAATAGGATATCAATACATCCATATTCTACCTTGACATCTTTATGTCATATGTGTGTATGTGTGTGTATGTACCTATCACTAAAATAGATCTTGTTTTACCATAGTGCACTCTATCGAGATTTTGAAGCAGGTTAAATAATTTTTCTTTCTTTGAAATTTTCATTATAATTGAGTATCATTAATCTTACACCATTTCGTATTTTTAGGTAAGATACAAATCCAAGATTAGTTTGATTTTATATTTAATTATTTCACTTACATAATAAATCATATTTCAAATAACTAAACTGTTTAAAATAAATGCTAATAATAGGTATACCAATATTATGTAGGTAGTCATTTGTCCACATTTACGGCATAGGAATTGAGTAGGCTGGGACATCGACTTTTAATTAACGAGAAATCAAGAATTAATCAGCTCTGATGCAGAAATACAAAGTAATCATCTGCTTTCTTTTGACTAGTAATTTTTCTTCATCCTCAATTTCTTTCTCTCACAATACTCTCACTTTTCATTTCTATTAGGAAAGCCCCCAAGTGATGATCTGTATTGTAGGCTCTCACATAATATTTATGGAGGATCGTTAGCATCTAATTCAGGTTTTCCTAAAACAGTCACAATGTTAACATGAGCATTTTTTAAATAGAAAACTTACGAGAAAAAGTATAAAGTTATGTACCCGTAAGTAAGTTTTTCCTTTCTTTGCCAAGAAGAGAAATTCCAACGTGAATAATCACTAAGGAATTTTAGAGTATAATCCATTTGAATAAACTAAAAAGTGTTTTTCTAAATACAAAATCTCCACTGGGAACAAACTCTGATTTTATATAAAACTGGGTAATTTCTTCCTTCAAGATTTTGCATATACAATTATTGCCAAATGAATGCCTTTTCTTTTCAGCCAATTTATGTTTTCTTTGTTCATAACCTCCCTCAAACACCCCATTAAAAAAGAAAACAAGCTTTCCATCTTTTACACTGAATTTTACTACTCTTCTGCTCACCTTCCTCTCAATGCTGTTTATGTCCCTTTTTGGCTGTTGACATTAGTACTGGCTTGGAACTCTAGCGTTCAAGAAATATTTGTTGAAAGAAAGAATGAAAGAATATAGGATTTTTGTGCGTGTGTAACTATATTCTACCTTATTTTTCAATCAAGAGGGTAACTCTCTTACATTGTTACTTTCTAAACTGATTGTGATGAATTTATAAACCGCACGGCTTTGTTTAGCACCAAATGGTAAAGCTACTTCTTTCCTCTGACCAGCTGCCTCCTGAGCTCATTGCCCTGATAACAGGCTCTGCGGGGGTCAAATCTGTTACAGTGTGAAGCCCAGGAAAGTTACCTTAACTTGCTACACCCATGAGACGAACAGACTTGAGTACAATAAAGTCGGTTTAACATATAGCTTCAAAATATATGCCCACACTATGAAAGCACTTTAGTCAAGATTTTGTAATGACATTGAAATCTCTTTAAGGAAGGTATTCAAGATTTAATCATTCTTAGGCATTTTGTATTTAATTGCTTCCAGCCTTCAAATATGACTTCTGAAACTTTTCAGAAAATGTACATGTGATTCTAATACTGCAGAGGCTACTGCAAACCTTTATTCACTCCTTCGTGAAAACTCAAGTTAATCCCGAAGGTTGTCTTTAAATGTCTTACAGAATGGCACTTATGTGTCATACGAAATTATAATTAAATGATCAAGATGCCTGCAACAGACCTTTTATACTGTCTTCATTTTCATTTTTTATTTCTCATAATCTTTCCTAATTTAAACTGGCACTGATTCTGTTTCTCTAGAGCATAGGGGGTAATACTCTTGAGCTTAATCTTTTAAATCCTGTTTATAACATTTCCCAATAGACACATTGTGGCAGAAATACCAATGATTAATAACCCTGAGGGCTATGTTGCTAGGATAAATTGGACCAAGATACCAATACTGAGGGTGGTAGCAACCAGGAGTAATTTTTCGAATGCTGACGAATGAAAAAGAAAGCAAAGGATGGATTAACTGTGGCAAATTTGCTGATTTCTATCTCATAACTGACCAAAAATGTGAGCATTTGGGGGCTGATTAAACAGCCTTTCAGTGATAGCAGAACAAGATTCCCCTCAGGACAAGAGCTCTTATGTTTTAGTTCCATATTATCCTCTTAAATACAAAACCTTGAGGAATATATAATTTAGTATTAAAAGAAGCTTAACCCCAAATGTTGAATCAATTATAGATAGGAGCTTGATTATTGAAAATCTAGGATAATAAAGCATTAATGCATAGTTCATGTCTTCAACCTTTACATTCTTTCTCTTGGAAATTCCATACCCTCCCACAGCTTTAAATCTCTTCTCCATGAGGACATTGCCCTAATTTTTATCTACAAAGACAAGCTTACTTTGGAAATCTAGTGTTGCATTTCTACTTGCTTAGTGGTTGTATCTCATGCTCCACTGAAATCTCCCAGTCAGCATGTCCCTCATCTCTCATCTCAAAAAACACGAAATATTGACTACATTCATTTAGGGCCCTTTATTCATTGAAATTAAAATACTGAATTTGTAATCAGTGGTAAAAGGTAGGCTCTCTACTGAGCGCCCCAACTATTCAGATTAAAATATTTCTTTCTCCCTACATGACTACACGCGGATGTGTCTGAGCTAGTAGAAGGAGCTCTTTGCTTGCAGGAGTTAGCACAGCCTTCGAGGAGACCTAGAGATTGGACAGGTAAGTACAGGTGTGCTAGGTGCCAGTGTGTGGATTCATGCGAAAGCATAGATACCTGAGCGAGCACACATAACCTGGTGACTGTAAGTCTGACTGCATCTGTTATCGGGAAGGGAGGGTGAGGAGAAAGGGATGGGGCTGGAGAGGCCCCCTGGAGACAGTTTGTAAAGGGTCTTGTGTCATCTTAGTGTGGAGATCATCATTCCAGAAAATCAGAGTGACTTCATGGGTCCCTCCATTTTCAAGGTTCCCTCTGTAATCCACTTACACGCACACCTGCTAATATAAACTTCCTGATGCACAGCTTTGATAACTCAGCTCCTCTATCTGTAAATCTTTAAGAGCCCATAATGCTCAATTAAAACCACAACATATTGTGTTTTCTAGGTCGTGGCTTTTTCTTTCACTTCCCCCTACGTGATTTACGCATGTGTTACCTACAGTCCAAATGGCCAGAGATGCTCTCCTTGCTTCCACTTCCTAAGACAGTCCTGCTAAGGCTGTTCTCCTCTCTCACGACAAATTCTGTACCTTTGTTGGCCTTGTTCATCATCATCATAGTAATAACTTAATAATAATAAGAACTAACGTTAAACCATACCTAAAATTCATCTGTGAAACCCTTCCTTCATGAGCCCTTTCTTAACTAACACCCCCCCACACCAAAAGGTGTCAATGTTCTTGCCTAAGCTCACATGAATAAACTGATTAAACATTTTAGGACTCTGTCATATCTTACTTCATTTTTACTCATTTATGTTATACTTGGAACTCTAAAATCTAAGACTTGGGCTTACACATTTTAAAAGATGCCTTAATGCATCCAATGTAGGTCACCTTATATAACATGTTCACTGTATATTTATTGCATGCATTTGAATTGATACTCAGTTGAACCCAATCAATACTCCATGCAAAACCCTGAAGAATGTGTGCTTTCTGCAAGAACTCTTTTCTAGGTTTCTGGTACTGTGTTTGGGATTTCTGTAGGATCAGGATCAGGGGACCTCTAAGAAAAAGAATTAAAAAGAGAACAGGAGACAAAGCTAATACCAGCATATGATTTTAAACAGATTTATTATGTAACAGTTTTAACAGTACACATGCATGCACACAGTACAATTTATAAATGATGTTACATATGTATGTGTGTATATGTATGTACATATCTATACCTATATTTTCAGAGAGTAAACAAAATCAATCTAATCGCCTTAGATTTGCTGGGTAATCATAAGTGAATGAAATGAGCATATAATTGTTCCATCAATCACTGAAAGCCCTGCAGCACTTTATCAGCTAAATTAACTTTATACTATGCTTGTGGAATGCAGAAGCCCTTTTGAGAACAAACTAATTCCATCCTATCACTGGAAACACCCTAGGATGATCAGCGCTGAAATATGCATTGTCCACTCTCCTTGATTGCACTATCTAAGAAGACTTAGTCGGGGTTAGAAAGGAAGTGGACTTTTCCAGGTTTAAATTACAATAGGTAGTTTGCAGGCAAGCATGGAAAGATTTGTTTATCAGAATCTGGCTGTACGCTTGTGAAAATAGGAAGGAATAGAGTAAGAGTATATTTATGCTGTAAGAATCATTAGTCATTCTGAGAAGTCATATGGACACTTCTGCTGCTTCTCCAATACACTGGAGAATTTTTCCCCCATAAACTTTCAGATGCTCCATTTTTAAGTCATTTTGGGCAGGATGTTATATAGCGAAGAAAACAAGAACGGGATGGAGAAAGTGGGAAAAGAGAAGGCATCGACAGATGAGAAAAATAATGCAAGTATAATTTACTAAGAAGCTCTGCCTTCAGGAGACCTGCTGAATTCTCAGTAACAGTTTTTTTATGACCAACAGAGGGAACAAAATAACTCTATCATTACCACTATCTCACTCACCAGCCCAAATAAATAAAAACTCTTAGCCCGCCCTTCCTAAAATTCAGATAGGAAAGGCAAAGCATATCACCTGGACTCAGGTGAGTGGATCTTATTGTCAACAAACTGCTTTTCTTCTAGTGTTATAAAAATAAACAAATATATATATATATAAACAAATCCCTAAATAACTGGAGAGCTAGGCCATGTCCATAGAAAGGAAGACTCAATATTTGTGAAGAGATTTGCCCTACCCAACTTAATCTATTGACTTATCACTATCTCAGTAAAAATCTCAAAAAGTTTTTTTTTTGCAGACATTAGTGAGCTGTTTTTAAAATATATTCAGAAGGCAAATGAACAAGAATAACCAAAATAATTCTGAAAAAGAGCAAACTTGGCAGGTCCACAGTGCACAGTTTCAAGAATTATTCTGAAAAAGACAGAATGGTACTGAGAATAGGAAATATGTAGACAATGGAATGTGTAGATAAATGGAAAAGAAGGTAAATCCCAGAAATAGACCTACTAAAGCATTTTCAACTAACCTCGACAAATGTGCAAAGGAAATTTATTACAAAAAGGACAGTCTCTTCAACAAATGGTACTAGAAAAATTGGACCTCCATTTGCAAAAACAAAAATAACCTAGACACATACCTCAGACCTGCTGCTACAAAATCTAAATTTAAATGGATTATAAACTTGAATGTAAAACATAAAACTTCTGGTAATATAGAAGAAAATCTGTGTGACCTTGAGTTTGGTGATAAACTTTTATATGCAATATAAGACCAAAATCAAGAACCATAAAAAAGCAAATTGATAAATTGGGCTGCCCCAAAATGCAAAACTTTGCTCTTAAAAAACAGACAAACAAACAAAAACACTGGTAAGAGTTTAGAAATAAAAGCCTTCTACTGGGAGAAAAATCTTTGAAAACCTCATATCTGATAAAAGACTTGAATCCAGAGTGCATAAAGAAATCTCAAAACTCAGTAATATGAAAGAAAAAGCCAAATTAATAAATGAGCCAAAGATATGAACAAACGTTTCATCAAAGAAAATATGTGAATGGCAAATGAGCATAGGAAAGGTGCTTCACATTATTTGTTATTATGGAAACTATATATTCTTAATAGTACCACTTGAGCTACAGCCTTCAGCAAGAATTTTTATCCTGGCTCTCATTTAAATTCATATTTATTTCTGGTCACTGGATCTATAATAGCTAACAAAAAATCCAGGTGAGGCATATATGTCCTTCAAAACCCAGATAATCTCATAAGGCATTGCACATCTTTCTTATTGGTAGGATTTAGCAAAGACAGTCATTTGTCCTGTGCTGTCTGTGGAATGTCTCTTGGCTCTTTAACTCAAGTTGTGTCTAAGAATTTAACAGGTTAGGCTGGCCCTATATATTATCTGACCAAATAAACCAACCTCACCTAGTAATATGTGCTATAGCAGTTCTCACAAACCCTTTGGCTTTTGCCATGATATTACCAATGTAATAAATTAAATTGTTTTGATGATGAGTCATAACTAAATCTTATCTCACTGGGTGATTGTGGTACACTGGAGAATTGATATCTTCTAAAGAAAGATAATGAATCTTTTCTGTAGCCTTGCCTATGAAAAACAAATTGTGCCTATCTTCCTTTCATATTTACAATAGCAAAGAAGAAATTAGCCAAATCTCTCAAAGCACATTACTCACTTTTAGCCAGTTGAATTTTTTGAGTAGTGAAAGCTACATCTGTCTCAGCAGAACCACCAATGAACCACTTTATTTGTTACAGAACCACACTTGGGTCCACTAGCCAGTGTGCAGTAAAGGCAATCTACTGAAACCAGGTTATGGTGAAGGAAAGTACAGCACTTATTGCAGGGCACCAAGCAAGGAGAATGGGCAGCTCATGCTCAAAAGACCCAAACTCCCTGATGGCTTTCAGGGAAGGGGTTTTCAAAAGCCAGTGGGAAGGAGGGGACTGCGAGGTGTATGATCAACACTTGCACAGTTCTCAGATTGGTTGGTATCGATTCTTTTGGATATACACTCAGAAACTGAATTGCTGGATCATATAGTAATTCTGGGTTTTTTTAGGAACCATCATACTATTTTCCATATCAGCTGCACCATTTTACGTTGCCACCAACAGTGCACAAGTGTTCCAATTTCTCCACCTGCCCACCAACACTTGTGACTTTCATTTTTTAAAAAATAGTAGTTATCCTAATAGGTATGAGGTGGAATCTCATGGTGGTTTTGATTTGCATTTCCCAATGATTAGTGACTATCTTTTACCCATTAACTGCTCTCAGCAACTTTGTCAGTGTATATATATGTATATATATTCATTATGTATATATATAATGCATAAGAAAAAGTACAAATAGGTAAAGCATATGCATAGGCTATCTCAGAAGAAATATAAATGGCTAGTAAAAATATTAAAATAGGTTCATCCTCAGTACTAAACTGTAAAATGAAAAAGAAATCAAAATGTGTAAGATTAATAATAAACTATTATTAATAATAATAAATATTAATTAATTAATATTATTATTAATAATAAACTCTATTTATTTGTTTAAGATGGTTCTTTAAAGCATTATGGAGGGGAGGGATAAATTGGGAGATTGGGATTGACATATACACACCACTATATATAAAATAGATAACTGATAAGAACCTGCTGTATAGCACAGGGAACTTTACTCAGTACTCTATAATGGCCTATATGGGAAAAGAATCTTAAAAAAAAGAGTGAATATACGTATATGTATAACTGAATCACTTTGCTGTACACCTGAAACTAATACAACATTGTAAATCAACTATACTCCAATAAAAATTTTTTGAAAAGCATTATGTTAGCTAATAATTTAAAAAGTGAATATTTGTCACTGAGTAAAGGCTATATATATTGTAATATATCATGTTATAAATACAAAGTGGCTATAAAATGAATAAGTTAAAATACATTAATGGATATATAGATATATATATGAAAAAATATCTGTCTCATTGCTAAAAGAGAACACAATATATTTAATCCCATTCATAACAGACAATATAAAAATGGTATGTGTATATATGCATATATGTATGTAAAAACACTAAAGGATTTTGAAATTGGGTGATTTACTCTTGACAGTGGTGAGCCAGAAGGGAGGACCAAGGGCCTGAGCGTGTGAAGAGTAGGTAAGAGTGACTTCTACTCGTTGTATTGTCTTCTTTTACAGTTGGAATTCATTAAAATGTAATTTGTTTAATAAAATACAATAAAACCCACTCCTACTAGTATCTGAATAAAATTTTACTTGAGTATATATGTTCATGGTGTTTCAAAATGTTAACAGAAGCACTGTTCTTTTCTTCCATCTGTTAGGAAATTATATTCATATGCTCTTTGTAAATGAGGAGGTGAAAAAACTAGGTGCTCATTTCCGAATTACGCTTCTTTCTTATGTCTAGATAATCTCCATATTCGTATTTATTCAAAATTCAGGAAAACTGAATATCAATCATTCAGACTTCTATCTCAGACTTTATGATTGTTTCACCTACACTGAATGAATATTAGTATCACAGCTGAAGGAATGGCTTAAAGTATAAACTATATTTCTCTACCAAATTACAAAATAATGCCCTTACCACTGGGATAGCTACATCTTAAAGGCTCCGTTTTTATGAGATAATATTTGTGGTTAACTGCAAATGGATCGTATCTCTCATAGATCTGTTTGCATTTAGATTTTATTCAGTTCGTCTGTAGACCTCGGAGTGCCTACTATGCAAAGCACCCCGAGAACACAGCTCCCAGAACCCAGCGCCAAGAACACAGCTCTTAGACGTAAATACAGTTCTGGGCACAGTGTCTATAGTCTGTAGGGATGGGAGAGAGAATGAAAATGATAACACTGGAAAATTATAATTTTGATACATTCTATGATATGTGATGCTAAAGAGAATAATTGAGTAGGAATGTACGATTCTAGATAAAATCATAGGAGGCAGGACATATAAGCCCATCTGAAAACCAAGTAGGAGTGAGTTGTGCCAAGAACAGGGAAGGTAATTCTCCTGAGAAGGAAGAGCAATCAAGAGGCTCTGCGACTGGGAAGAGCTTGGTACACGTGGAGAAGGAAGGGTAGTCCAAAGACTTGGAGGGTCAAGACGAAGGAAGAGAGTGGTAGAGATTAACTGGAGAGCAGTCAAAGCTCAGACACCAGAGCGGACAGAGAAGTCTGCAGCTGACACCTTACCTTCAAAACCACTCTCTATTTGGCTTCCCTCTGATCACTGAATTAGAAAATTCTACAATAGCTCCATTTGAAAACAACAGAGCGGTAGGAAGTAGCATTCACTCATATTATTATGGTTTTAATAATTATTCTAATCAACGTGACTTTATTTAATTGCTTGATTAATAAAAGTTCATGAAATACTTGATTTAAACTCTAAACGTACAATTCTAAAAATGGTATTATGGTTAGGTTCCTGTCAAATAAAATGAAAACCAAAATACACCACCTCCTTCTTTATAGCATTTTAAGGAAAGCCTCATTAGAGGAAAATTACTGGTCTACATTATCTCACACTACTAGGCTTATTTTTCTCTGAAATTTCTTTAAAATATTTAATTATTTGAATAATATATGGCATAGGGACTTCCCTGGTGGTCCAGTGGTTAAGGTGCTGCATGCCCAATGCAGGGGACCTGGGTTCAATCCCTGGTCAGGGAACTAGATCCTGCATGCAGCAACTAAGAGCCCACATGCTGCAACTAACGACCCCACATGCCACAATGAGATCCCGCATGCCACAACTAAGACCCAGTGCAGCCAAATAAATAAATATTTAAAAAATAATAATATATGGCATAAAACATTACTATTAAAATATTTAGATATGTAATTAATATAAATCTTCAACTCTGAAATACACAGATATTGCTAAACATTTAAATGGAACATTTAGTCCTTGCAACCATCAGTTGCTTGTGCCCTTCTGATCCCATACCTTGGTGCGTTCAGTTCCCTACCCCCTCTCGTCGATTGTTGCTGAGCTTTGAGGACCCGCCGCGGCTGGCGGCAAGTGGCGCCTGAACAGGGACCTGACAGGAGGGACATCTGAATCTCGGTAGGTGAATCCCCGGAGTGAAGAGTGAAAGTGTGGCCACATAGTAAAGTTGATAGTAACTCGGGGCAATAGTCAGAAGTAAAAAAATATGGGACAAGAAGTATCCAAGAAGCGACCTGAAATCACTGATCAAGAGAAGGAGTTGTCTACCAGTGCTTTCCAGGCTTTTACAGCTGGAAATTATGATGTCTGTCTGCAACATCTTGCCTGCCTACAAGATATAAACAAAGACGATTATAAAATAATTTTGAATACGGCAGTAGCTGAGTTTTTCAAAAGTAACCAGACAACAACAGATAGTTTAAGACAGACACTTAACCAGTTGAAGAATCAGGTGCACTCGGCTGTTGAAGAAATGGATGGACTAGATGATCCTGAAAACAGTATGTTGTATTACAATCAAGCAGTCATCCTGTATCATGTCCGACAGTATACAGAAGCCATATCCATTGGTGAAAAACTATCAGTTCATAGAACCTTTTGAAGAAAAATTTGCCCAAGCAGTGTGTATTTTGCTCGTAGACCTGTATATATTAACCTACCAAGCTAAGAAAGCTTTACATCTTCTTGCTGTTCTAGAAAAAATGATTTCACAGGGCAACAATAACAAAAATGGAAAGAATGAGACTGGTAATTACAGCAACAAAGATGGGTCTAATCATAAAGCTGAAAGTGGAGCTCTAATAGAAGCTGCAAAGTCAAAGATACTATTTTTGTGTTGAAGTATATGTAGGAGGACAAGGGACTTCACTGGCCGGCCATAGTTTAAAGGTAGTTAAAGCTGTTACAAGCTTGAAGTTTCCCTCCTTTTTTCCTTCTGATTTTCCCCAATCTGATTTTGAATTCTCAAATCTGGTGCACCTTAAATTATAATAATGGTACCATTTTAATTTCTTCAGTTTCTGTTACTAATAATAGTTTGGTTTTTTATAAGCATTGGGATTTGGGGAAGTTTGCATTGTCTTATTCTTATCAACCGGTTATTACTTGTGTTACACCCTCATATGCCTTGCTAATAGGAGAGTTACAGATTGAGTTTACTTCTGGTTCCTTAGGATATAATATAACTTGTCAGAATTGTATTTTTAGTACTTGCATTCTGCCTATGAAAGGAACTTTTTCTGTTATGATGTTAAAACAACCTTCCTATGTAATGCTGCCTGTAAATATTTCTGAACCATGGTATCATAGTACTAGCATGCAAGCTTGGCTAGAATTATCTGAAGCTTTAAAAAGACCTAAACGATTCATTGGAATATTAATATGTAGCATATTAGCCTTAGCCGCTTTAACAGCCATAGCCGCTACCGCCGGTTTAGCATTAAGTAAAACTGTACAACAAGCACATTATGTTAATCAATTGTCTAAAAATACCAGTATTGCATTAGCATTACAAAGTCATATTGATACTCAACTAAAAACTGGGGTTGATGAGTTAAAAAATGCTCTCATAGGTTTAGGAGACCAAATTATGGCTTTAAAATTGAAAATGCGTTTGATTTGCCATGCTAAATATACTTGGATTTGTGTGACTCAACACGCTTATAATGAAACTGACTGGGATTGGAACAAAGTAAAAATGCACTTTTTAAGTGTATGGACTGATGGACCCATTAGTTTGGACATACAAAAACTTAATGCGGAAATACAAGCAATTCAAGAAGCTCATCTACAAGAAGACAGGCCCCAACAATTAATTCAAGGACTCTTGGATCAGCTTCAATGGTTAAACCCAATGCATTGGTTTCAAAATGGACTCACAGGATTGATTACCGTGGGGTCATGTGTATTGTTGATGTTAATTGCCTTACCTTGTTTATTACGCCTTGTTGTTGGCCGTCTCGCTGCTCTTCGTCAGGAGGTGTATGGGTTGAAATTGCATTCTCAAGCTTTAAAAAATAAAAGGGGGGAATGTGGCGAGATGTGTCTGTTCCTCCCTCTGAGGAAGGCGCCATTAAGACCCTCATAAGCCTCAGGGCCCAATTGTACTCTCCTTGGTATGCATCCTGGACTTTATGGTATAAACGTAAAAAAGGAGATGGCCTTTGGCCAAATCGCTCCAGGGACCTGCTCAGTTACTGGGAGTGTCTGGTTGTTCCCTAAAGCTAGGAAAAGCAACCCTGGAGGGGAAATTGGTGCCTTTGAGGGAGAAGCTGAGAAGCCAATCAACCAGCTGATGCAGATAAGGCGTGACTAAGCCGAGAAGCCAATCAACCAGCTGATGCCGATAAGGCGTGACTAAGCCGAAAAGCCAATCAACCAGCTGATGCCGATAAGATGATGACTAAGCAAATTCCCTGCTTTAGGGGTATATATACGGCTATGCTTTGTTATTAAACTTGGCCTTGCAACCATCAGTTGCTTGTGCCCTTCTGATCCCATACCTTGGTGCGTTCAGTTCCCTACCCCCTCTCGTCGATTGTTGCTGCACTTTGAGGACCCGCCGCGGCTGGCGGCACTTATCACGTAGACATCGTAGATTTTGAGCTCATTAAGATGAATATATTCTAATTTTGTATTAAAATCCATAAGAAGAGCTGAATATATTCTGGGTTGAAAAAAAGAGTTCACCAAATATTTGTTACCAGTAAGGTAGATTGTGGAAGACATTACAAGTAGTCACCGACACCAACGTCTGCTTCTCTACAGGACATACGAAGTACAGGATATTAATTGTGCTTTGCTGCCCCTTCAGTAGGTTCTAAATGTGAGCAGAACTGTAAATATGTGCTACCTTAGGGCTGTGGCACTCGGAAGTTCTATGTGGGATTCTCTGGTCTCTCTTTTATTCTACTTAATTATGAAAAAACAGGTATAAAGAAATAAATTCTCATATTGGGATTCTCTATCACAAAAAAAAAAAAAAATAAATGGAACATTTAGACTTAGATGAAAACCCAATGTATCCAAATTGTGCATTTAACATTCTGTAGCTCACTGGATAAGTGTTACTTTTACATTTCTTGTCAGGCATACCGTGATGTACCTCAATTATGCACCTGAAATTTAAAAAAGAAGAAAAATTTGCGAGTATTGATATTTAGGATAACATATAGAGACAAAGCAGACAAACAAACCAAAAGAAAAACAGTAGTGTACTTGGCACTATGAATGTTTTGTTGTATAGCAAAGATTTTAAAGTGTCAATGTTTTTCAAAATAGATCATGAATTTAAATATTTGTATAGCTGATATCGATGAATAATCTAACTTTGAAACACAATCTGTACTATTGGCCTCTGATATGAGAGCACGTGAGTATTTCAGTAAATTTCAGTAAACACATGCCTACTTTTAACCTCACTCCCCAAATTCTTTGCCCCATTTGTCATAGTCCATAAAATAAATGTTGCTAACTCTTCAGTGACATTTCAGTAAAGGGCTCAAAACTTCAAATTCCTCTATTAGTGTAAAAAAAAAATAAATTTTAACAGCTAGGGTTGAATTGATGAAATTGAGAAATAATTATTCTGTATTAGATATTTCAGAATATTTAAAATGAACAATGGAAAATATCATACAATTACTGGAAAGTCATTCTTTTTTTTTTTTAATTTTTTTAAATTTTATTTATTTATTTTTTTGCGGTATGCGGGCCTCTCACTGTTGTGGCCTCTCCCATTGCGGAGCACAGGCTCTGGACGCGCAGGCTCAGCGGCCATGGCTCACGGGCCCAGCCGCTCCGCGGCACGTGGGATCTTCCCGGACCAGGGCACGAACCCGTGTCTCCTGCATCGGCAGGCGGATTCTCAACCACTGCGCCACCAGGGAAGCCCTGGAAAGTCATTCTTAATAGCCAACCTTTAATTAATATGGAAAGATACATTTCTAAATTTATATGGTACATAATTTTTGAAAATTATCAGTGTGTACGTATATGAGAAAGGGAATTCATTGTATAAGCTATTCTGAATTGTATGAAGAATAGCAAGTAAAAATTTAATTAATTGCACAAGTCACATTGTCAGACACGATAATCACAACATTGCAATGACCCTTTCAAGTCCCCTCTGTCCTGCACACTTGCTGCTGGCCATCCCAGAATGAAGCTGATTTATATGGAAACAAAAAGTCCACCTACCTCATTACGTTTTCATCCTACCTGACCTTTTCCTAATGTTAATCAAATCCCCTTAAATTGTGACCCCTTGAGGGTCAGATCCTGCTAACTGTCCACCCACTACCTAATCTCTCTTTTTTCCTTGTTAAGAGATACCTGGCTGTATTTGAGATTGCAATAAGTCCAGCTAAAATACTCAGTCTCCTAGGCACCAACGCAGCCAGTGGAGCCTTGTGACAGAGTTCTGGCCAATGAAATTAAAGAGCAGGCTCCTTCCCCACAGAGCCGCTAGGAATGTTCAAGAACCGGCGGGCAACGTTGCCTTTTTCCTCTCTATGTTGGTTAATTTTGTGCATCAACTTATCTAGGCCATAAGGTGCCCAGATATTATATTACTTTATTCCGGATGTTTCTGTGAAGGTGTTTTGGGGAGGAGATTAGCGTTTTAATCAGTAGAGTACAGCAGATTGTCTTCAGTGAAGGCAGGCCTCATCCAATCACTTGAAGACATGAAAAGAACAAAACGATGCACCCTGCTCCAAGTCAGAGAACCGCCTTCAGACTTCCTCGGCACCGTCAGTTTTCCGGGGTCTCCAGTCTGCTGGCGCACTCTGCAGATTCACACTTGCCAGTCTCCATAATCATGTGAACCAACTTCTTATAATAAATCTCTTAATATATCTATATATAATATCTATATCTACATATCTATTATATATGTTAGATATATAGATATAGATACAGATATATCAGGAATTAAGGATGCCAGTGGGAAGGTATATTAATCAAAGTTCTCCAGAAAGGGACTTCTCTGGTGGTCCAGTGGGTAAGACTACACGCTCCCAATGCAGGGGGCCTGGGTTCGATCCCTGGTGGGGGAAATAGATCCCATATGCATGCCACAACTGAGTCCGCATGCCGCAGTGAAGATCCTGTGAGCCGCAACTGAGAGCTGGTGCAGCCAAAATAAATATCTAAAAAAAAAAAAGTTCTCCAGAAAAACAGAAACAATAGGATACATACAACCAACAGTATACATTCTACCAAGACATTTTACCCTGAGAATTTTGCACCAGGATCATATTATTTTGACACCTACCAAGCTATGCTTTGGCGTTTTTCCATCAGTTCACAAGGAGGAAAATTCTAAGAAAAACTTCTAGAACATTCGTTACTTTTCTTCAAGTAAGGATAAAACTTATTATTGATAATGTTATTTACAGGTCACTAAGATTCTTCTTGATGTGAACTCGTGGAGCATTTTCTTTCGGATTTCAGTGACAGAAATAACTGTGCTGCTCTCCACCAAACCTTCTCTTAAGGTAGCTCATGAATTTGCAATGAATTAGGTAACTGGATTGTTTAACGCCTTCACTGGCTTCCAAGAAGCTAAATGTAAATTTCTACAAGCCATTTGAATGCTAAACTTACAAATGATGTCATCCTATTTTCTCACCCCTTAATATTTTCTTTCGGGTTTCCTTGGTGGCGCAGTGATTGAGAGTCCACCTGCCGATGCAGGGGACACGGGTTCGTGCCCCGGTCCGGGAGGATCCCACGTGCCGCGGAGCGGCTGGGCCCGTGAGCCGTGGCCGCTGCGCCTGCGCGTCCGGAGCCTGCGCTCCGCAACGGGAGAGGCCACAACAGTGAGAGGCCCGCGTACCACACAAAAATTTTCTTTCCTCAGTTTGCTCATCTGCTTATTTTAACCTGTTCTGTTATATAGTGGATATATCTTTCCATAGACCCCCTTTGAAGCAGGGCTATGTTAAAAGGCCAATTATAAAGAGAATATAATAATTAGCGTGAGGAATAATTATTAAGATCATACTTTAGTTACTGAATAGAGGATTAAGGGGAAAGCAAGGTCCCCACATCTTATAATTCACACCTCACTAATCGGTGTGTATGTACACCATGTTCAACATTGTCTGAGATAATTAGCAATACCGTTGCACGAAGCAGTTGCGATAGGTAAAATTTGCATTGTATGATGGAAAAAACTTTACATTCTAGACTGTCCAGCACCCCGTGGCAAATATAAGTTTCATATAATTTTAATTTTCTTGTGAAAGCTGGAATTTTATCATTTGTAACCAATACTCCTTGAAGTAGCAGGTTCACTTGGATCATTTTTGAGAAAATGTTCGCCGACCACCCGAGTCTGAAAAAACACAATCTGTCAGTCATCCTCTCAAATAAAAATAGTGTCCAGGAGACAAGTGGCTGCTCAAAACTCGAAGAAAAACACAGATGCTCTTCCCAAAGGCAATTGTCGTCCTTCCTTAAGAAAAGGGAAGAAGTGCTTTTGGGTGCTTCCCTTTTCATGTGTTATGAAGACACGTAAACAGGGTCAAGATTTATTCACACACACACACACACACACACACACAGAGGACACACACTGCCTCACCCAGTGTGTTCTTCTGTAAAAATTGGCCTCCCCTCCCCCCACGCAATGAGTGTATCCTATGGAGGAATAAAATGACAGAAGTGAGGTCCACTGTCACTCTCCTGTATGTCCTAGTGCTCCAGTAATTCATTCATCATTGCTTTTGCAATATCAGTGTAAGTGTCAACACAGTTAAAAAGGCAAATATTATCTTACAATTGCTCTGAAAATAGTTGTGACCTTGAAGACATCCTGAAAGTGTCTCAAGAACCCCAAGGGATCAACAGACCACACCTTGGGGACACCTAGTATGAAAAATGATGTCTTAGCATGCAAATTTCCTTCTCAGTTACCTGGAAGTATCTTTTGCTTGATAAGGTTTTTTTTTATTTAAATTTTTTAATTTTAAAACTTAAATGTATCCTTTTTTTCTCTTAGTTATTTTTGTGTTCTGTTTAAGAGTCTATTGTCTACTCAAAGTCATGGAGATATTAATTCATGTCTCCCTATTGGAGACTATAATTTGAGCTTTCACATTTATGATTAGGATCTACCTCAAATTACTTTGTGTGGGCTTTGAGATATCTAATGTGGATATACAATAGTTTCAGCATCATTTATTGAACAGGATATATTTCTCCCCCCTGAATTACACAGCACCGGTTTTTGTAAATCAGGTAACCATGCATGTATGCATGGGTCGATCTCTGGATTCTCAACTGGTCCATTTGTCTTTTCAAATGCCAATAGTTCATGGTCTTACTTATTTCACTCTATGGTATTTCTTAATATCTAGTAGAGTAAATTTTCCATCTTTATTCTTCAAGATGGCTTTGTTATTTCTGGCCCATTAAATTACTAAATTGGAGAAGATCATTTTTCATAAATCCCATGCATATGAATTCCCACACGCATACGAATATGTTTGAGACAACAGAGTTGGGATGGGAAGAAAGGTAATGGGATAAGAGGGCAAAATTTCTGGCAGAACGTTAAAATAGATAATATTTTAATTTTATTTATTTAATTTTCTTTTTTTTAAAGTTATGATTTTAAAATAAACATGTGTTAAATTTGAAATAAGGAAAGAGTCGTGAAAAGGAACCGTATTTCCCTTTCTAAAAACATCCTTTGCGGAGACATTATCCTTTATTCCTAAATGGCTGTGGGTAAAAGCTCCATTATGTCTTTTCCATTCCTGGCATTAAGTTCCTAGAAGTGATTAGCTCTAAGATATGGCATACAGAAATAAACTGTAAATGACTCTGCAGTTGAGATCATGTATCCAAACATGCCATTGTACTTTTTGGCAAGGAACACATAAATGTTAATCTTCACATCCAGTTTGCCAAGCCAATAGATCAAAATAGCATGAATATAATTACATATTTGTGAGTTAGATAACATCGTAGCCATCCCCTCTAGATTGATGGAGGTAAATGTGGCCAATCCAGGTTCATCTCTGCCAATGTTTATTTATTTGTTGATTGATTCTCTGGCGGTCAATAGGTAAATGGCATAAAATCAGGAAAAAGAGATAAATATTCCAAAGTCTCTTGCATGCCCAGTGAAATTAAAACAAAACACCCTGAGAGAAATAAGAGGAAAAAAGAACTGGCCAGGTTCCATGAAAGGAATACTAGCCATGGGCACAACATGCCAGGTTGCCTACCTGTTCAACAAACTGTCTCTTTTGTTCTTACTGCCTAGCTGGCTAGACACCCACAAGAGCATCAATGTCCCATGAAATAAGAACGACCTCATCTGTCAGCTCAAGCCCATCCAGAAATGGAATCAACAAGAAGATACTTAGTTAATCCTAGCTGAAAGAGCGTTATGGTTGACATATGCCTGGACACATACATTGCTGCTGAAATAACTGTAAGAGAGTGAAGGAGAATTCTCAACATCTGCAATGAGTTGGCCTTGGCAGACGGGGGCAGAGGAGAAAGGAGGAAAAGATGGCAATATCTCGCAAGTCCAGCACTTCAACAGGACAGAATTAAGGCAGAGACCTCTATCAGAAGCTGCATGAATGGTGAAAGAAAATATGTCACTTAATTATTGCACACGTCCCCTCACAAAAAAGAAAATCTCTTTTCTTGGAGCCAGAAGGACACTTTGGGACACATAGAGGTCAGGAATCCTAAATGGAATGGAATTAGGGTACAACCTGGTAGATATCTAAATGCCAGTTTTATAGTAACTGCATTTTATCTAACATAGTGTCACACTTTTAAACTGTAGATTCTGGGAAAAGAGTATAACAGCCCACTCTAACTATGTCACAAAGACTTTGAAGTAAAGTTTGGGTTGGATGGAAAAATGGGCAGTCTATGGATGATACTCTGAAATAAAAACAAGTCCTCTCCTTCTCTGTTAGATCTGTCTTTCGAAGGCAGTTTGAACTGCCAAACAGAGAAATTGATGCAGTAAAACAATCAGTAAAATCAATATGAAAAGGAACACTTAAACTTGTTTTAAAAATTCTGCTTTGGTACACAGAAAACTCAAAAAAAAAATTTAAAGACAAAACACTCCTTCTTGGAGTAATATGTAATATATGCTATTTGGTCAAACATGTCTGGATGTTGCTGGAAGATATTTTTTAGATGAGATTATGATTTAAATCAGTAAGGCAGATTACCCTCCGTAATGTGTGTGGGCCTCACCTAATCAGTTGAAGGCCTTTAGGAAAAGAGAGGTCCCTGAGGAAGATGGGATTCTGCCAGCAGATCACCTTCAGACTCCAGCTGCAGCATCAATTCCTCCCTGGGTCTCTCTGCCAGCCAGCACAACTGCATGACCAATTACTTACATCTCTCTCTCTCTCTCTCTCTCTTTCTCCACACATACGTCTTACTGGTTTTATTTATCTGGAGAACCCTTACTACTACTAATATATACATATACATTACACTATAGTATAAATCTCTCTCTCTCTAAATATATGACTTCTAACCCAGTCAATTTATAGATTCAATGGAATTCCAATAAAATTCTTAAGATGCATGTGTGTGTATATATTTGTGTGTGCATAATTTTATATAAAGTAATAAGCCTATTTTTAAATTTATGGGGAAGTTCAAAGGACTTGGGAAAAGAGGACAAGGTTAAGGGATTTCTCTTAATCTATATCAAGAATTAGTGTGTGGAACCCTCCTGTACTGTTGGTGGGAATGTAAATTGATACAACCGCTCTGGAGAATTGCATGGAGGTTCCTTGAAAAACTAAAAATAGAACCACCATACGACCCAGCAATCCCACTAATGGCATATACCCTGAGAAAACCATAATTCAAAAAGAGACATGTGCCACAATGTTCATTGCAGCTCTATTTACAATAGCCAGGACATGGAAGCAACCTAAGTGTCCATAGACAGATGAATGGATAAAGAAGATGTGGTACATACATACAATGGAATACTACTCAGCCGTAAAAAGAAATGAAATTGAGTTATTTGTAATGAGGTGGATGGACCAAGAGTCTATCATAGAGAGTGAAGTAAGTCAGAAAAAGAAAAACAAATACCGTATGCTAATGCATATATATGGAATCTAAAAAAAAAAAAAAAAGTCATACTGATGAACCTGGTGGCAGGGCAGGCCTAAAAACGTAGACATAGAGGATGGACTTGAGGACAGGGGGGGAGCAGGAGGGGGAAGCTGGGGTGAAGTGAGAGTAGCAGCAACATATACACACTACCAAATATAAAATAGCGAGTGGGAAGCAGCAGCATTGCACAGGGAGATCAGCTCGGTGCTTAGTGACCACCTAGAGGGGTGGGATAGGGAGGGTGAGAGGGAGATGCAAGAGGGAGGGGATATGGGGATACATGTATACATATAGCTGATTCACTTTGTTGTACAGCAGAAACTAATACAGTATTGTGAAGCAATTATACTCCAATAAAGATCTATTTTTTAAAAAAAATAATTACTGTGTCATTTCTTATGAATTAGGATAATGTGATATTATAACAGGGATAGGCAAACTGATGAAAAAATAAAGAACCCCCAAAGAGACAAACCCCAAATAGAAATCTGACTAATGGCAAAGCTGGGGTAGCAAGTGAGTAGGGATATGTAGTCTGTAAATGAATGATACTGGGTCAATTCAGAATCCACACGGACAAACTAAAATTGAACTTAAACCTATGCCAAAATTATTGCCTGGCATATGAAAATTCCATTATAAAAAGAACATTTTCAAAGGCAATACAGAATCAGATCTTTATGACTTATAATAGGAAAGGACTTCTTAATTAAAAGCCAATAAATGTGGTCCATATGAAAAGTCCTTGACATAAATTCAACTATATTAAAATTAAGAGCTTTGGCTTCTGAAGAACCCAGAAATAACATCTTTTGATAGAGCCTTTGTCACTGTTAACCAAGAAAATATATACCGGACAAATGAGCAATGTTTTGTCTTTTTATTTTGAAGTCCGTTCCTTCTCCTTGCTCAGGAAGTAGACTGGGAAGAGCCGGTGGTGAGGACGAGACGGTAGTGCCAGCAGGACAGTGAAGCCCTCCGACCACTTCAGGGCTTCCAGGAGCCTCGCAGACCTGAGCTGGGTGAAGGAGAGACATCTTTTGGAGTAGATGGAAGAGAGAAGTTCTGAAATGCCCTGAACTGGATTTTCTAGATCTTGACAGTGAAAAGAAAGCTTTGGTTCCGCCCAAACTACAGTGAAGTGCATATAAAGGACACTCAGAAAGAGCAAATTTAAGGAAGCGATTATAGAAAAATGAAGAGAGGTGCCCTGCTGGTCCTTGGTACTCCGCCCCATCCAATAATTAGTTACATATATTGGCAAATTCATTTCCAGAGACAGAAGTTCCTGTGAGTAAGGAGAGGGGGCGCTATAATCCCAAATGAAGTAAAACAGGTTCCTATGCTCAATGGTCCATAAGTCAACCACAGATACATTACTTAATCAGCACAAAAATCTTTTCTTCGAAAAGCACATACTGAGGTTGAGATTTAAGACGTATAAAATGAAAACATAAATACTGGCCTATGGGGATTCGTTCTTTCAAACACTTATCTGTTTTTTATGTTTTTATTATTGCTGAGTTTGTTGCTGGTTTATGGCACTGGAACCCTAACCCAACACCTGACTAACTCAACAATTTAATTCCTCCGGCGTGTGATCCTCCAGAAGCATCGCCAGGTCCGGGGTTAGACACCAGATCGCAGAGCCGAGATATGCGATGGAAGCAGGCTTCAGACGTCACCTGAATTCCCGTTGGTTGAGGGGGAATGTTCCTTCAGAGAATTTAGCAAACGCCAACCGAGCATTGGCCAAAAGAACAAGTGCAGGTGGATTAAATACAAAAGAGAATTCTGTAAACACATTTACAGGGGTGCAAACTTTGTTGTTCTGTATATTTTTATATTTAATTATAAGGAATTAATTGGTAAATATAACCTACTGTTACTAGGAACACTAATATTGCTCAGGTGTTTGTCACGTATTTCTCTTTACTAGCACTAACACTTAGATTTCAGTGAGTCTGTTTTATATACCAGAAGACCAGGGAAAAAGGCATTAAACATTGCTTGGCATTTCACGCTTGAATATCATACAGATCTCTGTTAAAGAAGAAAATTTGTACCTCAGATATCCTAGGGGGGCTCATGAGGTTCATACTTCATTCCCTAGTTTGAGAAATGCTGACCTAAAAAACTAAATTATTATTTTAAAAAATATCTTTCTACAGGAAATTATCATTAAAAATAACTTTAAAACATAAAATATCTTATTTTTTTATTGAAACCAACTTTTAAAATATTCTCAAAGACTTCATGAACCATTTATAAATCCCATGAAGCTTAGCTTAAGAAAATTAGTTTGTCTTATTTTCCATTTGACAGTTTTCAACAAACACTATTAGGTATCCAATCTCACCTTAGGGAGTTAGAAGGTTAGCAAGGATCCAGACAACTCAAACCTACTTTCTATCTATTGCACGGGTGAGTATTTCAGTGTATAACTGCTTCATTATAAATTAAAGGATATATTTTTGGTAGCAAATGAAAGCCTCAATTTTAATTCACCTAATAGCTTTCTTAATGATATCTAATTAGAACATCTGTTAAGTGTTTACAATGCTACATCCTTCATTTGGTTTTTCCCATTAAATTAGCATTATGGTTATTTCGCTCTTTTATTAAAAGTTCATTATTAATGGGAATATATATATATAGATAGATGTGTCTGTAGTTCATATATATACATATATATGCAAATTATATGATACTAGAATATACTTTCTAAGTAGGCTGAATGAACGTGTTCTTTTTTTAGTTAATAATTGGATTAATCTTATTAAGGATTTAGAATCTCCTTTCCCCTTTCTCAGAAAATTTCTAAATTGGAGTCGCTACATAGAAGTTCTAGCATTAACTAGACATATTAGTTGACAATAACTCAATGATCAAAGTGATGATGGAATGAGGACACAAATATCTGAAGTCTTTTTTTCTTTTAAAATTCTGTTCTGCATTAGTATTACAGTAATGCAGATTTGAAATAGCTTCTTAAATGAAAAAAAATAGAAATCATTTTTATCTCCAACTTTTAAAGTTTATAGGTCCTAAAGTTTCTTTATAAATTACACACAATGGATCTTTGAAAACATCGATGGAAAGATATTCCTCTAAGATAATATATTTTCAGTTCTTATAGTGATTTTCTTTAGTCTTACAGATCATTATCAAATGAAAGGATTCAAATTAAAGTTCTGATTTTTTTTCACATGAAACTATCATGAAATATTTTCATTTTTAAAGATATATCTAACTTCAATGTGTATCTGGTTTTACTATGGAACATTGATTATAAATTCAGCCTTAATCCATTCTGCATAGGTATTTAATTCTCCCCATTAATTTTATAGGCACTCTGAATTATTATATTCTATTAATTACCCTCTAGTCTTTAAGTTCACTGGGCAACTCTCTAACTCATTCTGTTCACTTACCATGTTCTTTGAATTAATATTATTATTCACATTTCACATAATCCTGTATTATCAGTTTCTATATAAGTCTATGCAAACAAAACAAAATCTCAATGAGAATGATGCAAGAAATGGGATTATTTTGAAACATCTATTTTTGTATAAAACATGACAAATAAACCCAGGAAATAAATTATATTTCAAAGAATCAAAACACAGAGACCACTCATAGATCACTCAGAAAATAAGTAGATCACATTTAAATTACTGTTCAAAACAATCAGGAAGGAATTATTATACTTTCTAAAATAATGGCTTTGAGCGATTATAGTAATAACTCAATGATACTCCTGTTGGTATGCATTTAGAGAAAGTGTTCTCAAACATGAGAAAATGCAAACGTGTACATTTGTTTTCATTAGTAGTTTTAGAAATAATGTTAATTTGGGGGGGCGTACAACCACTCAAACTTTAAATTTTAACTCAAAGCTTTAATTTGTAAAATCATAAGTATAGATGAAGAGAGGATAATATATAAAGACAGTTCAGACTTGTGGCTGGTAAAGATAGTTACAATTTATTTGACACTCCTCTTATTGAAAAGTGGAATCTATTTCCACTCTCCTTTAATCTGGGCTAGCCTGTGACCTCTTTGACATACGAGTACAGTGGAAGGGGTGCTACAGCATTTCTGGAAATAGCCTTTAAGAGGAGTGCCAGCTCCCACCTTGGCCTCTTGAGCCCAGAGGTCCTGGGTAAGAAGTATGGCTGCTCTATTAGGAAACCCTGGTGAAGTAGTCCAGAGACCACGTGGAAGGAACACGGTTCCCACCTGAGCCCTGCCTTCCACATCCCCACCAAGGTACCAGTCATCTTAGACAACCTGGCCCAGCCCCACAGCTGTCAGCTGAATACGACTTAACAGCAGATGAACAAGGGAATTGCCAAGACCTGCCTGAATGTCAGACCCGCACTATCATGAGATTTAATACGTTGGTCGCTATTTTTAACCTCTAAACTCAGGATAGTCTGATAAGTGGTAACAGGTAACTGGACCAAAACCTTTCCGTAAAGGCAAGATTTTTAAAATGAGGGGATGCATGCTGTTAGTATTCATTCAAATTGTTAATTATGAAAAATCTGCTATGGAAAAATTAGCAAGAATTTTCATGCAGGTGATCTTTGAGCCACATACTGAGAAACACTACTCCAGAAAGTGCTAGATCCCTGTTCTCAAGGGGAGAGTGTTACTGAGAACTAGACCTAACTTATATAAGGTCCAGTATATGACAGATTTTAATTATTCATTGTTAGGTAAAAATGTCTGTGTCAGTGATCTGTGCTGTTTCTATCAATTAATCTTAGTAAAAGGGATGGTCTTTCTATTGAAAATAACAACTGATTAAAACCTTTCAGACAAGTGGGAAGATTTCCTCCACTAGATAATTACTGTAAGAATATGGTGAGGGATCTAAAGAAACTAATTATAAAGGAATAAATCTTCTATGGCAGGCAGAATACTATATAGAGTAATAAATATTTTTCAACCATAGAATATAATCTATTGTACCTAAAATAACATAAGAATCCAAGATAAATGGAACACTCCAAAAAATCAATGAACTTGACAAATTTTGAAGACTTTCCAGGAACCAATATTTTTCAAGTTGACAGATTGTTTTTTATAAAGTGGAGAAATTAGCAAACTTCTAGACATATACATGTCTCCTGTATGTGTCCTGAGGAATATATGTAAATAAAGAATTATTTTTAGGGGAGAAATTATGGTAATTCTCTTTAAGAACTGAAAATTTCAAATATTGTTTGATACAAGGAGCTCTAATTCAAAATACTCATGTTAATTTTCTTTATGAAACTGAGAAATACATTTTTACAAATAGCAGCTAAAAGGAAAAAAGCCGGTTAGAGATTTAAGCCGTGACATAGTGTTAGAAAGACAAAAATTAGAATTCATGACTCCTCAGGAAGTTAGCATTGAGAGCCAAAGTGATACCAGCAGGACCCCATGGGACTCCTGGGCACAAAAGCCTTTCCGTGTCCCGCATTTCTTGATTATAGGAAATAGGCTTCATGCAGCCTCAATGACCTTCCCTGAGTTCCAACAGGTAATTCAAACAGATGCTAATTAGGGAAGGGAGGAGATTCGGAGATCAGGGAGGAGCAGTCAAGAGAAACAATACTGCAGCCTTGGGGCAGGGTCTTGGTTCCCCCTCAAGGGATACACAGGACAATATCTTTGAGCTGTTCTGCAGATACTGAAATCCCCGTCAGGTGGGAGAAGTTAACCTTATGCTGCCCACAAGCACGTAGACCCCAGACCGGTTGGAACCACAAGGTCAATGATGCTGATTCCCCATTACCTCACCACCGACCAATCAGAAGCATGTCCTCTAACCGTCACGCCCTCTTTGAACCGTGACTATAAAGCTTCTCACTATCCCCTCCACATTAGGACGTAGAGTTTTGAGAGCATTAGCCCACTGTGGCCCCCTTTGCCTGGCAAAGCGATGAAGTTATTCTTTTCTACTTCACCCAAAACTGTCTCCAAGATTTAATTCAGTGTTGGGGTACAGAGGTCAAATGCAAAAGTGCCAAAGTCAGTAAGTACTTTGGTTCCACTTTTCCCTCAATGTAGGTATGTATCCTTAGAGCCTAGCGTCTGAGAAGTCTGGCAAAAAGCAACAGCTATGAGTCTGAAAAGCTATTCAGTGATCTCAGTAGGCTCACGATGCATGGAAAGAAAAAAAAGAATGTTCAACATACCTGAAAAGGAGTAAATTATGAAGAGTAGCGAAGAAAGAAAATATTTAAAAAGACAGAGAGATACATGGAACAGAGTGTAAATTTGGAGTCCAGGAAAGGCAAATGGAACAGAAACACTCTCTGAAGGGATCATGATTGATAATTTTCTAAAATTGAGGAACAACGTCACATTTCAGATTCAACAAGTACCACAAACTTAAAGCAAGGCCAGCAAATCTATAGGAATGAAAAGGTTGGTGGTTGCCTGGGATTGGGGCCAGGAATGAGGATTGACTGCAAATGAGGGATTTCTTTGAGGTGATGGCAATGGTTTAAAACTGAGATGTGGTAATGGTTGCACGACTCTATAAGTTTACAAAATATCATTGAATCGTACTCTTAACATCAGTAAAATTTGTATTATATAAATTATACATCAATGAACCTGTTAAAATAACCAAAAGCAGGATTCAATATGAAGAAAACGGTACCTAGAAATATGAGAGGGGTGATGCAAAAGGATTAATGGATAATTAATATATAAAATGTCTGAATCACTTTATACACCTGAAGGATGAGTTATACATGTTGCTCAGATAATGTGGGCATTTTTATGGCTATTTATGTAGGAGTTAAAAAACTATGTTTGGTTGAAAGATGTGAGCTTATCAATTGAATTACACACTGAATTTTGCGTGGAAGAGCCTCAGTTTAGAATTTTAAGACTCAGTAAATTACATCATCTTTCAAGATTCTATATTCATGATGGTTACGGTCCTGCCATTTCTGGAGCTGCAAAATATATCTAGATAACACATTGAGCATCTGATCTTTTTCCTAATTAATTCATTCTCAAGCAGAGCCACAAAAGTTGCAAATGAGTGCCAAAAAAGTACCTCCTGAAATAACATTTTGCCTCCAGAATATATTAAATACCTGTAAGAATTTGACTTTACAGTTCCTCAGATGACTAAACTTCAAATTCTAAATATCGTATTTAGCAAGCATATCAAACTTTTAAATTTTAATTAGAAAAGAGTAATTTTTTTTACCATAATTCCAATCAGTTGTCACCATGATTGATTCAGGGATGGGCAGTAATGCTAGGTCTAGCCCAATTAGGATGTGTCACTTCCTAGCCACAGAGGCGGGGGTCGGAGCATGGTTCCGTTAATCCAAGGAGCTGTCTCTTAGGGAATCCAACCAAGCCTTCAATGGTCCTGGAAACCTCACAAAGAAATGCTTTGGAGATGCCCATTCTAATCTGAAACACAAAAAGCTTATTCACTGTCCACCCCCCCTCCATCCCAGGCCAGAACTTCCTGGGGAGGGAGGAAAGGTCAGACATGAACAAATAAGACACAGGATAATTTCCAAGTTGTATCATCAATACCGACTTATAAAAGTCATGGTTTTGCTGCCCCAAAGAGAGCTTTGTAGGTGACTACAGGTTCATCTCAAGCTCTTGGTTCCCCTAAGGAGTAGTTTACATATTGGAAGAACTTGGGCATTTAGGAGGCTGAATTCCTGGGGAAACAGGGATCTGGGAGTCATGAGCGTGTCCCCGTGAAGAGTGGGGGGGCCCGGGGGAGCATTTGAGGTTGTCCAGGAAGAGCTGTAAGTTGAGTCCAAGTGAGAAGACCTGGTGCAGACCCGGGGGAATCAATAATGCCTGGAATGGACAGAGGAAAGAGTAGTAAGAGAGAAGACTGCCATCACCACACTTGTCCTGTTGCATCGTGGTGACACAAATGGGAGCAAATTGTCCCTCCTGCCCTCTCTCGCAACCTGCCAACGTCTGGTCCACGTTCACCTGTCAGATTCCCAGGGCTCTGGGGATAGAGATCTGGGTACTAGTCAGAGACGTGGAAGGAACAGGATGAAATGGAACAAACCACATTTTTAGAGATTTCAATATAATCCTTCCGACACCATTAATTTTTTTCTTTTGAACTAAAAATAAGTAAATAAAAATTTAAAAAATTTAAAAATAGTCATTTTTGAAGCATGATCCACTATGTTGTATAATTAAGTGAAACACTGAGACAATAGAGGTGTTTTTATGTCCGTTCATCTGTATTATTCATCTTGTATTATCATCTTGTATCATTCATCTTGTATTATCAGGAAGTTTTTGTTGCAAATGACAGGTATCCAACCCATTTTGGCCAAAAGGAAAAATTATTAGAGGAATATAATTAAAGATAGGTTTAAACTATCAAGGCAGTTAAGCTGCAGTTGGAATCAGGGGATCAAATATTACCAGATTTTTGTTTTTGTTTGCTCTCTCTTATGTTGCTTGACAATCTCTCACCTTCATTTTAATTATCATTCTATCAATTCTGTTATCTCTATATATATCATATTATCCCTCTCTACCATCCTTCTTATATATTTGATCTTTTTCTCTCTTCATTATCTCATCTCTTTCTCATAAATATTTCTCAAAACTCATTCTCATCCATGACATATAAATATAAATATTATATGTGTCTATATACATGCATGATATATATATATATATATATCCATTTCTTTCTCATTTTTCCCTCTCCCCTTACTTGTTTTTTATTTTTCTCTATCTTCTCTCCTGGAAGCTCTTTCCAACATTCTACTCCATATTTTCTCTTTATCTCCTCTCTTTGTCATTTGTTCCTATTTCCCTCTGATCCCTCTCTCTCACATCTCTCCATTTTCAGTTTTTCTCTACCTCCATCCTCACCTCTCCTCTCCCTTTCTCTTTTCCTCCCTCCTGTCTCAGTTTGACTTAGATACTGAGCTCCAGACCTATGTCCAGAGGGTCAGGGCCTTATCAGTAGATGTGGTTTGCATGGCTGTCCCCTGAACCATGAATTGTGATTCTCAGGCATGGGGGGATGGGGGTGGGCAGTGAACACTTGAAAACATCACAACTTTGGATAGATCCCAGACTGGTGGGGCGTTGGTGAGGTGGGCTGGGCATGGGTGGGAGATGATAGTTCTTAGATGCTGGTTAAATAAACCCCAGACTGTCCAGTGGAATCTCCAAAAATGAAATATCTCTTGAGCAAACTTACATGATATATTGGAACATCAAAGGCATATCAATGGTAAAGTGAAACCTGAGGACTGTGTAGAATCAGAGATATGGGAGTTGACATAGCCATTGCTTGATTAACAGTGTGCATTAGAACAGTTCAAGGGACCTAGGAAACTCTGGCTTAATTCAAATAGCTATGGAATCCAGGAGATTTCAGCTAGTAGGGAACATGGGAACACAACTGTCAATTAGCAATGAGACTGACATCAAAGAGGTGAGGACACACGATGCTCACAGTGAAGTTGCTGTGTAGATACTGGAGGCCACATTAAGTGGTGCTCTCAGAACAATACAATCAATTCCAGGGGAGGAGAATCCTTGAGTGTAACAAAGCTTGGTTATTATTTCTATTTATTGAAGTATAGTTGATTTACAATGTTGTCTTAATTTCTGCTGCATAGCAAAGTGATTCAGTTATACATATGTACATTTTTTCAATATTCTTTTTCATTAAGGCTTATCATAGGATATTGAATATAGTTTTCTGTGCTATACAGTAGGACCTTGTTGTTTATCCATTCTCTATATAAAAACGTACATTTGCTAACCCTAACCTCTCACTCCATCCTTCCCCCCCCCCCCCCAGCCTCCTCTCCCTTGGCAACCACCAGTCTGTTCTCTGTCCCTGATTCTGTTTCTGTTTCATAGATAGGTTCATTTGTGTCATATTTTAGAGTCCACATATAAGTGATACCATACAGTATTTGTCTTTCTCTGACTTACTTCACTTAGTATGATAATCTCTAGTTGCAAAAGCTTGAGAACTGGAAGAAGCTGAACGTTCAATCAGGGTACTCAGTACCTACAGCTGGAAAAAGGGAAGGAAACCAGTGGTGACGACAACAATTTTCTATGTCCCATTGACAGAAACAAAATATATCTAACTGATAATAAATTATGGGGAAATGCATATAATAGTATTTCAAAGCATACAGATAAGAATTTTTACAAACTATTCCCAGTGCCTTGGAGCTAGTGTTCCTTCCAAAATCGCCCTTGATGGTTTACCTACTTTGAATGCACATGCTTTATTGTAAGTTTATTGATGCCCAGGTAGGCCTCAACGACAAGAGTAATTACATTGCATGTCCATTTATTTTTTATTTTTTTAAACATCTTTATTGGAGTATAATTGCTTTACAATGGTGTGTTAGTTTCTGCTTTATAACGAAGTGAATCAGCTATACATATGCATATATCCCCATATCTCCTCCCTCTTGCATCTCC
This sequence comes from Kogia breviceps, assembly GCF_026419965.1. Taxonomy (NCBI): domain Eukaryota; kingdom Metazoa; phylum Chordata; class Mammalia; order Artiodactyla; family Physeteridae; genus Kogia; species Kogia breviceps. The sequence continues at coordinate 4,825,467 of NC_081324.1, read as the reverse complement.
CTCCTACCCTCCCTATCCCACCCTGCTAGGTGGTCACAAAGCACCGAGCTGATCTCCCTGTGCTACGCGGCTGCTTCCCACTAGCTATCTGTTTTACATTTGGTAGTGTATATATGTCCATGCCACTCTCTCACTTCGTCCCAGCTTACCCCTCCCCCTCCTCGTGTCCTCAAGTCCATTCTCTACGTCTGCATCTTTATTCCTGTCCTGCCCCTAGGTTTTTCAGAACCTTTTTTTTTTTAAATTCCATACATATGTATTAGCATACGGTATTTCTTTTTCTCTTTCTGACTTACTTCACTCTGTATGACAGACTCTATGTCCAACCACCTCACTACAAATAACTCAATTTCACTTCTTTTTATGGCTGAATAATATTCCATTATATATATATATGTCACATCTACTTTATCCATTCATCTGTCGATGGACACTTAGGTTGCTTCCATGTCCTGGCTATTGTAAATAGTGCTGCAATGAACATTGTGGTACATGACTTTTTTTGAATTATGGTTTTCTCAGGGTATATGCCCAGTAGTGGGATTGCTGGGTCATATGGTAGTTCTATATTTAGTTTTTTAAGGAGCCTCCATACTGTTCTCCATAGTGGCTGTATCAATTTACATTCCCACCAGCAGTGCAAGAGTGTTCCCTTTTCTCCACACCCTCTCCAACATTAATTGTTTATAGATTTTTTGATGATGGCCATTCTGACTGGTGTGAGGTGATACCTCACTGTAGTTTTGATTTGCATTTCTCTCATGATTAGTGATGTTGAGCATCCTTTCATGTGTTTGTTGGCAATCTGTATATCTTCTTTGGAGAAATGCGTTTAGGTCTTATGCCCATTTTTGGATTGCGTTGCTTGTTTTTTTGGTATTGAGCTTCATGAGCTGCTTGTAAATTTTGGAGATTAATCCTTGGTCAGTTGCTTCATTTGCAAATATTTTCTCCCATTCTGAGGGCTGTCTTTTCCTCTTGTTTATGGTCTCCTTTGCTGTGTAAAAGCTTTTAAGTTTCATTAGGTCCCATTTGTTTATTTTTGTTTTTATTTCCATTTCTCTAGGAGGTGGGTCAAAAAGGATCTTGCTGTGATTTATGTCATAGAGTGTTCTGCTTATGTTTTCCTCTAAGAGTTTGATAGTGTCTGACCTTACATTTAGATCTTTAATCCATTTTGAGTTTATTTTTGTGTATGGTGTTAGGGAGTGTCCTAATTTCATTCTTTTTCTTGTAGCTGTCCAGTTTTCTGAGCACAACTTATTGAAGAGGCTGTCTTTTCTCCATTGTATATTCTTGCCTCCTTTATCAAAAACAAGGTGATGATATGTGTGTGGGTTTATCTCTGGGCTTTCTATCCTGGTCCATTGATCTATATTTCTGTTTTTGTGCCAGTACGGTACTCTCTTGATTATTGTAGCTTTGTAGTATAATGTGAAGTCTGGGAGCCTGAATCCTCCAGCTCTGTTTTTCTTTCTCAAGATTGTTTTGGCTATTCGTGGTCTTTTGTGTTTCCATACAAATTGTGAAATACTTTCTTCTAGTCCTGTGAAAAATGCCATCGGTAGTTTGACAGGGATTGCATTGAATCTGTAGATTGCTTTGAGTAGTGTAGTCATTTTCACAATGTTGATTCTTCCAATACAAGAACATGGTATATCTCTCCATCTGTTTGTATCATCTTCAATTTCTTTCACTAGTGTCTTATCGCTTTCTGCATACAGGTATTTTGTCTCCTTAGGTAGATTTATTCCTAGATATTTTATTCTTTTTGTTGTAGTGGTAAATGGGATTTCCTTAATTAAGTTAGTTCCTAGTTAGATGAAACAAAGGCAAGTAACTTACATGCTTTCTTCAGTTAGCCCTGGACAGATTAGAACAAACAAACACAACTCTTTGAGAGTGAGGTCTGTTCTGTTCCCTCTGAACCCAGAATCAGGGTTCCACACTGGGAACGAGGGCTGCCATCTTCAAGATTGACATCACACCAGGGAAGGGTTGAGTCAAGAGCCAAGAAAACTTCCATGAGCTTTTCTACCATTTGTAAGTTACTTTTTTTATTATTCAGTGTTTGCTTTGTTCCTATAAACCTTTGATTATTTTCCAGAGTTCTGAAAACATTGATTCTCACAACTTTTTCCCCAGTATTTTGGTGCTCTGTGCCAGGGTGGACCTTGGGAAGTTTACTCTGCTATTTTCACTTGATATAACTGGATTATAGGACTTTTAAGTCTAGAGTCAAGATACTGAGTCAACACTCTCCGTAAAGCAAGATGACCCAGTGCCCTGCATTATTTGAAAGGTAAACAAAATTACTCAGTGGACATCAGTTCTGTCTGATAGCTCAATAAGGTAGATGTCACATTACTTCGAAGACCTTTTGCCAAACTGGTGATTATACTGTATGCAAGATTTAAATGACTAAATAGAGAAATATTCCTTACAGAGCCTCTGTGAAGACACAGCATGCCTCCTAGAGAGAAGATGTCATACATAATCACTAATGGAGCATGGAAACCTGAGAATTCGTGAATTTATTCTAATAACTAAAAAGCTGTGTTCAAGGCTTGCAAAGACCAGGAGAGTTCCAACAGAACAATTATCAAGAAAATATTGTCAGATGAACAATGAGATTGATGACAAAAGAATCTAATATTATTCCATCTCTACTTTGCTTTTCCTCAATACACACAGTTATTGATGGCTTTTACATAAGTAAACCATAATATCTATTTTTCACAGCAACTAAACTAGGTGGCAACAGAGTAAACTGATGTTCAAAGAGGTTAGGTAACTCCTCAGTAAGATGCAGACCTTTCATGTAATCCCAGGTCAGATGACTCTAATGTCAATTTCTATTACATTTTGATGGCCCTTTATATTTTATAAATGTACCTTCTTTCTTAAGAAATAAAATGGATGAAGAGTTTAAGAATCTTCTTGCACTAGGTGCTTTCAAGCTACTGCATCCTTCTAGGAGGCTGGACCACTGCACCGCTGACTAATGGTGACTATGGTGACTGCAGTCTCACTGTGATTCACACACTATGGCTGTGTCTCAGCCCAGCAGCAGCAATCAGTCCCACCCTCACTGCTCTTGTGGGGTGAAGGTCCTGGCAGAGTTTGACCTTGACTCAGCTCATGCACTGTTGATCATGGATGATGCTGCATGGGTGCTTGAGCAGTCATCACTCACTGACACATGTTCTAAGTCCTGTGTCTTCAGTTCAGATTTTCTATCGCCACTGAAAATTTCCAATGATTCATGAAGATCATATTCTTCTGAATTCTAGAAATGGTATCATTTTTCAGTTAAATCTCATTGTTGGGATTAGTAAGAAGTGAACTCACAGAAATGTTTCAGAAATTTTGGATGACTTTGATAATTTAAATAAGTAAGTACAAAAGAAAGAAGTACAGATCAAGTTTTCTGACCCCGTTTCCTTTACAATGCTTTCCCCCAGTATTAGGTTTTCATTAATATCTTCTTCCTCTGCACATCAGAGGAATTACTGGCTTCATTATTGATGTTGAAAGATCAAGAACTTTCAATGTTCATATTTTTTTACTATTCATTCAAATTTTATTAAGTGTCTATTATACATCAAGCTTTGTATGACATGCATATTTGAATTACATGATGATATTCTGAAATAACTTACCATTTGAACAATTTGAATAGTTCTCCTTACTCATGTAATACTATATTCGATCTTTTCATAATGAATTGGTGACCTGATCTAAATTCATTTCTGTATCATATGTAATCAGTAGTCAGTAGATATTCTTAATAAATTAACATATAATCGGAGGAGTTGAGAACTCAGAAATGACCTTCAACATATCATTTTTGAATTTTCTTAAAATAACATTAAATGATATCACCCCTTTGGAGAGACAGTGACAGAGTGAGGGTGAGAATGAGAACAAGTGAGAGAGAGAGAGGGGTGGGGGGAGAGAGAAACAGATTCCTTAGCAATTTTAACTGAGACTTTAAAATCCAATTTCATGAGTAGACATTTGATTAACTACTACTGATGTGCTCTAATAGAAATACTGACTATATCTTCTCATATAAGAGGATTCTTAGAGTGTAAGTCTCCTCACCTCCCTTCAAGTCTTATAAAGGCCCAGGTTGAGGTTGACTACACCAATAGGGTTTTTAGCTACATTTTACTAGGATAAACCAATGAACTTCTGGTAGACACTTTGTGTTTATTTAGAATTTAGGATTCTCAGAAAGTTGCTTTCAAGAGCTTTGTTGAGAAATAACTGGCATAAAATAAACTGCACAGGTTTAGAGTATACAACTTGGTGAGTTTGACACCATGACATTGAAATTCTAGGTCAGTAAGTTAGGGCAATTAATTATAGGGTTCCCTTCGTTTTTGGTTTTCCTTTTCTCATGTACTGTCATCCCCAGTTGCCTGATGTCAAAATGGCTTGAAAAACATTGTTGCTTATATCTTGTCCCAGTCTTTACTTATTTTAGGCAGGAGAGTAAATCCAGTCCTCTCTTAATCCAACTTGGCCTGAAGTGGATGTCTGATTGTAATTATTGATCCATCTCAAATGTTTATATGGCAGCAATTTTCAAATCCTAAACACAGGTACTAAGCAAGAACAAACAAGCATGTCAAACAGTTCTAGATATAGCAAGAGTACAGCATTGCAATTTAGTACCTGTCTACACTACAAAGTGACCACCACCACAAGTCAAGTTACCACCCATTCCCATAGAGTTGATCCCCTTCACCCGTTTTGCCCACCTCCCAACACCCTTCCCCTCTGGTAACCACTAATTTGATCATTGTATCTATGAGTTTTTAACAATGTAACTTAATGCTACTTAGATATCAGTCACTCTTATTTCTTTCACAAAAGTTTGACATTCTGATGCTTCATATATGAGACAATTAATTCAGAAAGCACTTTAGAAGAAGGAAAAGGGGCTAACACAACATTGTAAAGCAACTATACTCCAATAAAAGTTAATTAAAAAATAAATTAAAAAGAAGGAAAGAGAGATGGAGAGAAAGATGGCTCTTCTTGGAGAATCAGCTTTGAGGTTATTTTACCAAGGGCAAAACTGCATTTAATAGATTATAACATCCCACATGAGGTTATGATACTATGATTGAGTTTACTCTATAATTAAATGCTGAAATCATCGTAGTGTGATAAGATTTCCCCAAATGCCCAAGACCTAATCTTAGGTCAACGAATGTTTGTATGATGACCTGATTGGTATGAATCTGAGGATGTTTATACAACTATAACCTGTAGCACAGGTACTATGTGACCAAGAAACACAGAACGCAAGTCTGCAGAGAAAGAAAATGAGGCTTATGTGCAGAGACTGGAGGGGAAATGCAACGGGTGGTGCAAGATACAACCTGGGTCCTGGGATGTTCTCTAGTTCCCCAATTCAGAAAATCCCTCGGGTGTTTGGATTTGATGAGACATCGTTACTTGCCATAAGCATAATAAAAATAAGTAATTTATTTTCTTATTCATTTAACTGAAATTTATTCGTTTATTTTACACACATTTATTTTCAATAAAAGACTCCTAATTAATTCATGGCAGTAATGCCCATTCTCATTTCCTCCAGCAATTAAAACCCTCAGTATTGGGCTTCCCTGGTGGCGCAGTGGTTGAGAATCCGCCTGCCGATGTAGGAGACACGGGTTCGTGCCCTGGTCCGGGAAGATCCCACATGCCGCGGAGCAACTAAGCCCGTGAGCCATGGCCGCTAGGCCTGCGCGTCCGGAGCCTGTGCTCCGCAACGGGAGAGGCCACAACAGTGAGAGGCCCGCATACCGCAAAAAAAAAAAAAAAAAAAAAAAAAAAAAAAAAAAAAAAAAACCCTCAGTATCCTCCATTAGTTTTCTGACCCCGTTTCCTTTACGGTGCTTTCCCCCAGTATTAGGTTTTCATTAATATCTTCTTCCTCTGCACATCAGAGGAATTACTGGCTTCATTATTGATGTTGAAACTGAATTACACTTTCTTCAGAGTATGCTTTAATTCTGTGATGGGCTACTTTTTGGTCTCCTCGACTGGACTACAAACTCTTAAAAGTCATAAAATGTATTTGAAATATTCTTATACTCCTACAACTCGTAATACCTTTTATATACATACTGAGGAACTTTGAACTATTTGTTGATTATGATACAGATGTGACTATAATAACAGTTAAGCAATTTGCCAGTGCTACTTTCTACTTACGAAATCGTAGTATTTCTGATACTAGGAGTAGCAGATCTAAACTAAAATTTTGCTGCTCCCAAGTACCTAGTGCTTAAATAGGAACATGTAATAATCCTCCAGAATATTACTGAGTACAATACATTTCTTATGAAAAGCAAGATATAAAATCCAAACTCTGAATTTATCAGATTATCCCAGTACACATGAATTTTTAAATTATTTGGAGCACATTTGGGTAGGTAATTTAGCTGCCTAAATCTGAATCCCTCTACATATCCTCCAAAACATGATAGAGAACAAACACAATAACAAATAAATCATGTCTTCAGATTGACTGCAACACAGAGAACACTATAAAAAATCATAAGCAGAAAACTACGCTTTAATTTTCACTGGCATTCTGTCTCAATCTTTCACAGCAGTCTTTGCCAAGAATGGGTGAGGGTCCAGAAAATTTGCATGAAAGAGAGAATTAAGGAGCCTGAGTGTGTGTTGAAATGACCCACCAGAAAATGTGAAAAATTTTGTATAGATAAGATCACCAACTACAGGGAATTGGCTGGAGACATACACAAAGTAATGGCGCTGGAAAGTGAAAATTATGAGGAAGAAGGAGGTTAAAAGGAGAGGAGAGGGATCCTTTGGATTCTTGGATGTATAGGAGGAAGAAAAGAAAGAGAAAGGGTGATGTCAGCAAAATGGCAGAGCAAGCAGTTCCAAGATCTCATTTCCCCCAAAAAACATCAAAAAAACAAGCAGGCACCATCAGAATCAACTTTGTCAGAACACTGAAAAACAGTCAAAGATTTATATCACCAACCAAACGTTGAGTCAAGAAAAAAAGACATCTTGAGGATAGTGCTGTAGCAGAAACTAGCTGAGGCACCCCTTTTAAGTTGGCCCTTATTCAGTCCTTATTCTTTCCACCCATTCAGCCGGTCTCCTTAGATGGTTTTCTTTTTCTCCCCTTTTCTTTCCTGCTTAATTGCACTCTGAAAATGATTGCCCTGTAGCTAAAGTCGCACTACGCACCTGAAATTTACTTCTCCAAGACAACACTCCTTAACACTTTCCTTTGTGAGCATTCTTCATTCCATAAAGAAGGTCATGGAATGATAACCTCAAGGACCACCAGAACCTGTTCTGGAACCATCTGACACCAGCCCTCATGATCTCAATGTTTCCAGGAGGAAAGAAGAATGCTAGACAACATCAGCCCCCATCCTTATCTACAGTCTTGTTTTCCACCCTGAAACTATAAGACCCCTTCCTATTTCCCAGGAAAGGCAAAGTCTTGAGGGCATTAGCCCACTGTGACCCCCTTTGCCTGCCAAAGTAAAAAAGCTACTCTTTTACACTCCTCCAAAGCTCTGTCTCCATGTTTCTATTTGGCACCACTGAACAGAGGCTGGGTTTTTGGCAACAATAGGAAGGAAGGCTTTGAGGTGTTTCACTCTAGAATTAAAAGTATGGTGCTTATAGACAGAAAACCAGTAAAATAGAACAGAAAGTCAAGAAATAGTACATATGAAACTAAGAATAGAAAAAAGTTGGCATCTCAAACCATTCAGGGAAAGAGAGACGATACATAAAAATAATCTGCAAATGTATCAGATACTGAAATGTAGAAAAAAAAAGAAACCTGAAGTCACACAATTACTAGGATAAAATACAGATGATTTCCCCAATAACCTGTTGAGAAAATCTCTTTCTACTGTCACCTACAAATTGGCACTTGCCATCCACCTCTACAACCATCAAACTGTGAGCCAACTGCAGCTGAAAGGAGTTCAGTGTGGAGATCAGGAATGAGACACTCTGTGCTCTGGGAAAAACTGGCAGAACAGGTCTTCAGATAGATACTTTCAGGAGAAGATTTTATGAGCCCGATTCTTGCATCTCCTCGTATATAGAAAAGCACTAAAATCCTTCATGGTGACATCTGCTCCAGGTGACTAGCAGTAACCTTCACGAGACTAGCAGACACCTCTGCAAAAAATATGTGCTTGATGACATGTACGCCCCCTTCACCAAATCACATAGATGCTGACATTTCCCCCTACCTCTTTGGAGCAGTTTCTCAGCTATCTGAAATGCTGTCTCCCAGGCTATAGTCCTAATTTTGCCCCAAATAAAACTTACCTCACAACTCTCACTCAGGTTGTGCATTTTTTTTCAATCGACAGTAACTAAGACTGAAAATCTAGGTGCGATAAAATAAATAAATGATAAATTTGACTACATAATTATTTTTAAATGCATGGTAAATTACATTATAAACAAAGTCAAAAGACAAATTGGGAGAAATTTTTTCACCATATGTTACAGATGACATGCTTATCCCTAGTATCCAAAGAACTCTTAAAAACTGAAAGGACAACAAACAAAAATCCAATAGAAAAATGTGCGATTAATAAAAATGGCCCTTAAACATATAGAAATAAGTTGAATTTTATTCTTGATGTCAACTAAGAAAATGTATTCACAGCCTAAAAGTTGAGTTATCTTATATTCGGCGGACATATGAGGACTTCAAACCCAGGAGGCAGCATCTCAAGTAATGCTGGGAGAACTGCTCCAAGGAGGCGAGAAGGAGCCAGGATACATAGGAGTTTTGCAACAAAGGGCAGGGAGTCTGAATGTCAAAGAATTCCTGTTAATTAAGAAAACAAGGGGCTTCCTTGGTGGCGCAGTGGTTGAGAGTCCGCCTGCCGATGCAGGGGACGCGGGTTCGTGCCCCGGTCCGGGAAGATCCCACGTGCCGCGGAGCGGCTGGGCCCATGAGCCGTGGCCGCTGAGCCTGCGCGTCCGGAGCCTGTGCTCCGCAACGGGAGAGGCCACAGCGGTGAGAGGCCCGTGTACTGCAAAAAAAAAAAGAAAAAGAAAAGAAGATATCTGTCTCTAGTTTAGGAATTTAGCGCTTTTCTATGTACTGGAAGATGCAAGAGTCTGGCTTCACTGAAATCATTCCTTTGATAGGTACCTCTGCTCTCTGGGGCCAGTATCCTGTGTTTTCTCATCCTGAGTTTCCTCAGAGCTCACCTTGGGGCGTGGCTGCAATCTGACGGCTGCTAGGTGGCAGGTATGCTTCGTGTCCTTCCTGAGCTCCCTCAGGGCTCACCAGCTCACCGTCAGTGGCGGCTGCAATGGCTGATGACCGTGGAAGGGAGGGCGCAGGTGGGTGATATTTTCCTGGACACACGCTTTTCTAAAGTTTTGACATTTAGAACATTGTTAATATTGTACATACACACACACACACAAATAAAATAATAAAATCAAGGAGGATGGAGATAAAATCTAAAATAGAATTCAAGCAGAAACAAATAAGCTTAGCTGATTTTCTAATAAATAACAAAACTAAACCTAAGGGGAAAGCAAAGCAAAGCAGTAACAAAATCAAAAAAATGAAAAAGAAAAGAAACTAACTCAAATAACATTTGAATGTAGTATTTTAACTCTGTGCCCTCAAGGTAAATACAAAAATAACCTTAGTTTCCAAAATATTGAACCTTAGTACATTATTTTTCCACAGCAGTATGAGGTCAGAATTCAAAAACGACTTTCTGTGCACTCTAGGATTAAACAAATGAGTATGTGTGGAGGATATTTGGAGATCGGAACTTTTTACTCTTTTAGAAATAAGTTACAAATATGGAAAGTGAAGACTAGAATAGACCTGGTGGTTTGAATTGGAATTTTATGGATTTGTGCAAATTCTTGTTTTCTAATGTTATAACTTAATAGAGTGCAATTAATAAATGAATTCCTTTTTTCCAGTTTTTACATATATTAAGATGTTTTACCTGCCCCAAATATAAACTTTGATTATTATTGTTTTTTACTGTTGGATTTCCACACTTTTCAACTTTCAGCATGATTAACTGGATTGTTGCAGCTGAGAAACCAGGACTAAAATAAAAATTCAGCCCCCAACTTGGTGAGTAATTTAAACGCTTAAATTTATTTCCTTTATATCTATAAATATATATGTATATATATATTTAACATGTCTAAGTGTTTAAAACTTATTCCTGCATACATTATATGAAAGTATACATAAATACAGGATTCCATTGGAACAATTAAAGTGTTTTCACATTCCACAATTTCTCAATTATTTTATTGTAGTGGAGGAAATTTTCCACTACCCTTCTGAATTCTTAGCTGAGACCCCTGTAATAAAAGCCAGATTAACAAGAGAAAAACAAACAAGTTTATTAACCTGTCTGCCTCCTGTATACATGGGACATACCCAGAATGAGTAATTCCCCCAGGTGGCTTACATTCAGGATTAAATACCATCTTAATAGGGATGTAGGCCTCTTAGGGGAGGGTAAATGATTTTTAGGAAAGATGACTGGGCCTATCATACCTCCAACTATTAGAATAGATGGACGTATGATAATTTGTGAAATTGTTTGGGTGTGGTGTCCACTTCTAATCTCCTCTCAGTGATAAAATTTCCCCTGGTTGATGAAACTCATCAAGAGCATTGCACTTGGCCCAGTTAATCCAGAAAAGACGTGGAGTCACTGGGAATTTCCTGGAGGCTAGCAGTCCAGCATCCTACAAAACTGTTTCTTAAAGACCTCATATTTTAATATTCCCCATTTAATTTTTCTTACATTTAGAAACGTAACTCCGGTGTGATATATGCATATGAGAGAAGGAGAAAGAGAAAGAGTGATGTGTGTGTGTGAGAGGGACAGAGACACAGACAGTGAAGAAGGCACAGATTTTGCTCAACTCTTTTTCTAAATGGATCAAGGAATTGATTACTTCAGAATCTGCTCTAAAGAAAAATGAGATTATTCACTTCCAGGTCAGTAGTTTGATTCAGCTCAGCTCGGTATTAACTCTAAGTATGAAATATGCATAGTTTAGGCTGGTTCTAGAATAAAAATAGGATAGCTGCCCTATTCAGAGCTGAAAGCCATCCATATTCTCCAAATCAGCAGCACACCATTCAGGACAAGTGAGGCTATACACAACAGGGTGCAGTGAGGTGGCTTAATACATCCCCTTACTCAGGCAATATGTAAATGGATTCTAAATCTTCTCGAGGCTCTTTTTATTCAAAATAAGAATTAGGTTCCATTCTGGCGTTATGTCAATAGTGGAATGTATGAGTCTATGCTTTACTAAGCTTATAGAATGAGGGGAAAGACCTTATTTAGGCTGTAAAACTGTACTATTAAGTAGTAAGCTTTCTTTGCGAATGAACAATATACCCTAAAATTCAGTGTATTTTTTCACTTTAATTTTCTATAATTATATTCTACTCTGGCATAATGCCTGGGTTCAATGTAGATGTTCCTTAATATTTTTGTAATGGATGGATGAAGAGTCTGTCAGCTAAAAATGGAAATAGAATCCATGGAATATCCAGTTATTTTTATATAACCTGAAAATGTATCCAAAAAAGCCTGAATTAAAAAGGACACAGTTACCTTGGACACCAGCTGTCAGAGAAAGCACAAAGGCGGGGAGGAACAACATCATATCCTTTACCCATATCCTTCCTCTGAAAAGGCTGCATTCTCTTTTCTACTCTGTGTATCGATGCAATATCTTTTGTCCAAATCAGATTCAACATGTCCTTCTTTCTTGCTTTGTCTTTCTTTGCAAATCTTTATACACATCCGATTGGTCCTAAGTCAGGATGCACTGAGTCCTTTCATGTGCAGAAATGGAGTGTGATGCTGAGTAAATGTTGATTGAAATAAGTTGAATGAGTTGGTCCTATTTTCCATTCATTTTTTCCGAAACTACTTGAGTCTAGGGTATCGTAAGCACCGTTCTTGGTGTTAGAGTGGTGAACAAACCCAAGAAAAATCTCTGCCTGAACAGTGGAGGAGACCAATAATAAGCAAAATAAATAGGTCAGGTCTTGGCCATATCCTGGAAGAGACTGTGTTGGAGTTGGGGTGGGGAGGAGATAGTTATACTTTTAGATAAAAAGATGAGAAAATGCCTCACTGATAATGTGACATTTGAATCAAGACCAGAGAGTGGTGAGGAAGCTAGCAATAGGCGATCTAGATGAGAATTCCAGGCAGAGTAAATGGCAAGTCCTAGGGCCTTGAGATGGAAACAGGTTTAGGACGTAGGAGAAATTGCAGGAGGATTCGTGTAGCTGGGACGAGTCTCTGAGGAGGATATTGCGTGTGCTACAAGGTCACACGCAAGTCAGGAAAAGTCAGGAAAACTGACTTGTCCTTGGAGGCAGATTGGAAGCCATTAAAAGGCACTGAGCAGAGAAACCTCATGATCTGACTTACATTTTCGAAAGCTGCTCTGTTCTGTTGACAAGAGACTCGACAGTAGCACCATGGGAGCAGGAAAACAATGCAGATACCACTGCTGTAACCCAGAGGAAATCTGTCACCAACTTGGAGCAGGGGATGCAAAAAAAGACCAGCAGGGAAGATGGCAAAAAGTGATTGGAATATGAATGTATTTGAAAGTCGACTCAACAATGATTTTCTGACTGTATGAGTCAGGGGTTAGTCAGGAATTTCGGAGAGAAAAAGATACACTGCAGGCAATTATGTACTTGAGGAAACCATTTGAGAACGTGGAAGACTGAAAGTCGGGAGGACGCTGTCGCTACCAGTGAAGTTTTTGTTCTGAGAATCAGGAAGTTGCTAATTAATGCCTTCCTGTCAGGACCGACAGGAAATCACACTGATGTCAAAGCCTTGAATGAGGTGGTGAGAAGTTTGCTTCTCTCTCTTGTGAGGGAGAGTGGTATGGCATTTCTGCCTCTTCCACCTTCCAAATAGAACCCGGGTAGATCCCATTCACTGGGCTTGAGAAATGGTAAAACGAGGGGGTCAAAGATTATTGGGATTGGAGTCACGGGAAATGAGCAGCAAAGATACAAGGCGGTGAGATGCTCGGAGCTGAGATTAAGGAGGGATTAAGGGTATTGGCATTGACAAGACTCAGGGTGTGACTGTGGAGCTGAGTGATGGAGAGAAAAGAAACAGTCCTTGGGGGAGAACAGGTCGCCACCCGGAAGGCCAGATGATTAGAGAGACGAGCTATGTAGATACCGAAATAAAAAATTATGGTAAAAATCATGTAGGAATTCACCAGAGGAATGTGTCCTGACAAACAAAAGTGTCTAAAACGTTTTTAAACCATTAGCATAGTGTTGGCACATTATAGACTTTTAATAAATGTTTGTGGAATAAATCCTATAACATTGATTTGTGTATGCAGAGTGATATCAAATATAAAGGTTGGGGCCACCACCTAAGTACGCACTTTGAGTTTAGGTTATATTATGTCACGTAAGAAAATGTGACTGGTGTGTGTTTGTGTGTCCCTGGCTGTTATTCCTGTGTCTTCCTGGTTGCTATGCTAGAAACTTCTAAACTAGCCTAACACATGCTGGTTGTACATTTATTCTAAGTATTTCTGATCTGAAGGATCTGATAGTTCTAGCTCTTAGACAGTCATACTTCCCAATTGCACTGACTCTTAGATAAATAAACACCTATAATGACTTGGGGAGGTGTACTACAATTAAGGCATGAAGATTTATCAAAGGAGAGCATACTGATGCCTGCTTGAAAAAATAGAGAAATATTTTAAAGTGTGGCTGTACACAATCCTCTCTACCTTACTTTAAAATGCATTTACTCACTTTTTATATTATATAAAATGAGCAAAGTCTTAATTGAAGCACTCTGTAGCAGATGAGCAATGAAATTATATATGTACTTTGTATTCAGTATAGAGTATAGTATTTAACATTATATGTTTACAAGAAAACTTTCACAGATGTATTTTGCTTAAAAAGAGGTATTTAAAGAACTTAGAACAGTGCTTAACAGAGTCCATGTTCAATAGGTATTAAGCAAGAAATAACTTGTACAGATAATCTTCTAAACATATGTTGTTTTAAAATAAACAAATTCTTTTTCTAATGTATAAGAAGCTGAATCTGCAAGCTGTTTCTTGGTTATTTTGATTCCATTCAGTTATGTAACACCTGAAGCATAGAAAACAGTGGTCAGTTTCAGAAGAGACTTACCAGGCAATAAATGAAACAATTCATGTCTTCACATCTGAAGTTGAAAAAAAGGGCAAAACCCAGAAACATGAAAAAAGCTGAATTATTGATGTTAAAATGAGAGCTTGACAAAATTGTCATGTAAGTAGTCCGGGTCCTTTGTCTGGTTTAAGAAACCTCCAATGAACAGAAACATATCTGCAAAAAGTTCTCACTATAGTACGATTATCACAGTGGGACACCTTAATGAGACAGTTGCAAGAGCTGAAGAAAGAATTACATTTTCTTCTTGCTGTGAAGCCAAAGGTCAAGGAAGACATTTGAAAGGAGTTGTAAATTGCAGATTAGGCTAAAACCCCTTATCAAGTTTTCTTTGATGAATCCTTTGCTATCATCTTTTAAGTGCTACTGCATTTAGAGTCTCTTTAAAAAAAGAAAAAAGAAAGAAAGAAAAAGAAAAAGAACCTTATAATATAGCTGCTGTTGCTATAGAAAATGTTGGGGAAAAAATACCCAGCAATCATTGACTCTAGCTTAGTTATTTTGAAAAACAGACTTTTCCCTGTAAAGAGGTGTGATCACTATACAGTGAAACGCCCGCTCAAGTTTCCCAGACACTGACTAATAATGATTAAGATGTGACTTAAGACCAAGCTTCTCCAATCAAAACACTTACTTTTATATGAGAGTTGAGTACGGTCCCTGGCTGTTTTCCCAAATTGAATAAGTAGTAGAGGGAAGATCAAGACGGGATTATCACAAGGGAAAAGGAAGAAATAGGCAGAGATGGATGAGGACAGGGAGACTACTTTTCTGAGCAACAGAATTGCTTGTTCTTCAAGACTACTTATTTTATCATTACATTTATCCACGTCTATCTAATGTACACCTGTAATTCTTGATGCTTTTATAAAAATAAAACCTACTCACACAAAAACACGGAAAGCAGGAGGTGGAGAAGGTCATGTTGTTTTGTTTATATACATAGTGTATTGCTGCAGCATTTTTCTGAGTGCCGCTATAACAAATCACCACAAACTTACTGGCTTAAAACAACACAAATTGATTAACTTACAGTTCTGGAGGTCAGAATTCTGAAATGGGTCTTGGGGGGCTAAAATCAAGGTGTTGGTGGGGCAGAATTACCTTTTAGAGTTTCCAGGGAAGGGTTTTCTTTAGAGGCTGGCTGCCTTGTCTCATGGCCACGACCATGAGTCTTTGTCACATTAAAACATTCTAAGGGAGGGGGGGGCTTAAGCCTTCCTCCCCCCCCCAATTTAAAACTCTTGTGATTTATTAGCCCCACTTGGATAAACCAGGATAACCTCCTTAAGGCCAGCTAAGGAGCGACCTTAATTCCATCTGCAACCTTAATTCTCTTTTGCTATGTTAAATAACAAAATCACAGGTTCTGGGAATCAGTACATGGACTTTTTTGGAAGTCCATTATTCTGTGACCCCCCCACCTGCCCTACAAGGCCACCATCATTTCAAATTTCAGACACTTTTACTGTAGGTACAATTTTCTAGATAACATTTAAATTTTCCCCTTAATATTGTGGCAAATATATCTCAAAGACAAATGATGAATAAAGAATGAACCCCTGATTCAAGAGGGGATCATAACCCAAACCTTACAACATATATTAACGATGATGTTGTCGACTTAGATGTGGTGGTGGCTTTAAAAAAAATCTAGGGGAGACCTTCAAGATGGCGGAGGAGTAAAACGTGGAGATCGCCTTCCTCCCCACAAATACATCAGAACTACATCTACACGTGCAACAGTCCCTACAGAACACCTACTGAAAGCAGGCAGAAGACCTCAGACCTCCCAAAAGGCAAGAAACCCCCCATGTACCTGGGTAGGGTAAAAGAAAAAAGAAAGAACAGAGACAAAAGAATAGGGACGGGCCCTGCACCAGTGGGAGGGAGCCGTGAAGGAGGAAAGGTTCCCACACACTAGAAGCCCCTTCGCGGGCGGAGACGCGGGTGGCGGAGGGGGAAGCTTCGGAGCCGCCGAGGAGAGCGCAGCCACAGGGGTGCGGAGGGCAAGGCGGAGAGATTCCCGCACGGAGGATCGGCGCCGACCGGCACTCACCAGCCCGAGAGGCTCGTCTGCTCACCCGCCGGGGCGGGCGGGGCTGGGAGCTGAGGCTCGGGCTTCGGTTGTCGGAAGCCGGGAGAGGACTGGGGTTGGTGGCGTGAACACAGCCTGAAGGGGCTAGTGCGCCACGGCTGGCCGGGAGGGAGTCCGGGAGAAGTCTGGAGCTGCCGAAGAGGTAAGAGACTTTTTCTTGCCTCTTTGTTTCCTGGTGCGCGAGGAGAGGGGATTAAGCGCGCCGCTTAAAGGAGCTCCAGAAACGGGCGCGAGCCGCGGCTATCAGCACGGACCCCAGAGGCGGGCGTGAGACGCTAAGGCCGCTGCTGCCGCCACCAAGAGGCCTGTGTGCGAGCACAGGTCACTCTCCACACCGCCCCTCCCGGGAGCCTGTGCCGCCCGCCACTGCCGGGGTCCCGGGATCCAGGGACAACTTCCCCGGGAGAACGCACGGCGAGCCTCAGGCTGGTGCAGCGTCACACTGGCCTCTGCCGCCGCAGGCTCGCCCCACATTCCAATTATAACTACCGGACCCCTCTCTCCCCCCTAACTGAGTGAGCCAGAGCCCCCGAATCAGCTGCTCCTTTAACCCCGTCCTTTCTGGGTGGGAACAGAGACCTGAGGGCGACCTACACGCAGAGGCGGGGCCAAATCCAAAGCTGAACCCCGGGAGCTTTGCGAACAAAGAAGAGAAAGGGAAATCTCTCCCAGCAGCCTCAGGAGCAGCGGATTAAATCCCCACAATCAACATGATGTACCTGCACCTGTGGAATAACTGAACAGACAACGAATCATCCCAAATTGAGGGGGTGGACTTTGGGAACAAATGTAGACTTGGGGTTTGCTGTCTGCAACTGACTTGTTTCTGATTTTTATATTTATCTTAGTATAGTTTTTAGTGCTTCTTATCATTGGTGGATTTGTTTATTGGTTTGGTTGCTCTCTCTCATTTTATTACTTTTAAATTTATTTTCTTTTATTTTAGTTACTATTTATTTATTTATTTTTCTTTCTTTCTTTTTTTTCTCCCTTTTCTTCTGAGCCATATGACTGACAGGGTCTTGGTGCTCCAGCCTGGTGTCAGGCCTGAGCCTTTGAGGTGGGAGAGCTGAGTTCAGGACATTAGACCTCCAGAGACCTCCTGGCCCCACGTAACATCAGTCAGCAAGAGCTCCCCAGAGATCTCATCTCAATGCTAAGACCCAGCTCCACCCAATGGCCAGCAAGCTCCAGTGCTGGACACCCCATGCCAAACATCTAGCAAGACAGAAACACAACCCCACACATTAGCAGAGAGGCTGCCTAAAATCATGCTAAGTTCACAGACACCCCAAAGCACACCATCGGACACAGACCTGCCCACCAGAAAGACAAGATCCATTCCCACCCACCAGAACACAGACACCTGTTCCCTCCATCAGGAAGACTACACAAGCCACTGAACCAACATTAGCCACTGGGGGCAGACACCAAAAACAACGGGAACTATGAACCTGCAGCCTGTGAAAGGAGACCCCAAACACAGTAACTTAAGCAAAGTAGGAAGACAGAGAAATACACAACAGATGAAAGAACAAGGTAAAAACCCACCAGACCAAACAAACAACGAGGAAATTGTCAGTCTACCTGAAAAGGAATTCAGAGTAATGATAGTAAAGATGATCCAAACTCTTGGAAATAGAATGGAGAAAATACAAGAAACATTTAACAAGGACCTAGAAGAACTAAAGAGCAAACAAACAATGATGAACAACACAATAAATGAAATTTAAAATTATTTAGAAGAAATCAATAGCAGAATAACTGAGACAGAAAAACGGATAAGTGACCTGGAATATAAAATAATGGGAATAACTACTGCAGAGCAGAATAAAGAAAAAAGAATGAAAAGAATTGAGGATAGTCTCAGAGACCTCTGGGACAACATTAAACATGACAATATTCGAATTATAGGGTTCCCAGAAGAAGAGAAAAAGAAAGGGACTAAGAAAATATTTGAAGAGATTATAGTTGAAAACTTCCCTAATATGGAAAAGGAAATAGTCAATCAAGTCCAGGAAGTGCAGAGTCCCATACAGGATAAATCCAAGGAGAAACAGGCCAAGACACAACTCCCCATGTACCTGTGTAGGGCAAAAGAAAAAACATAGACTCTCTGTCCACTCTTACCACTATAATTCAACAACGTTTTGGAAGTTATAGTCACAGCAATCAGAGAAGAAAAGGAAATAAAAGGAATCCAAATCAGAAAAGAAGTAAAGCTCTCACTGTTTGCAGATGACATGATACTATACATAGAGAATCCTAAAGATGCTACCAGAAAACTACCAGAGATAATCAATGAATTTGGTAAAGCTGCAGGATACAAAATTAATGCACAGAAATCTCTTGCATTCCTATAATTAATGATGAAAAATCCAAAAGAGAAATTAAGGAAACACTCCCATTTACCACTGCAACAAACAGAATAAAATACCTAGGAATAAACCTATGTAAGGAGACAAAAGACCTATATGCAGAAAACTGTAAGACACTGGTGAAAGAAATTAATGATGATACAAACAGATGGAGAGATATACCATGTTCTTGGATTGGAAGAATCAACGTGGTTAAAATGACTGTACTACCCAAGGCAATCTACAGATTCAATGCAATCCCTATCAAACTACCGATGACATTTTTCACAGAATTAGAACAAAAAACTTCACAATTGATATGGAAACACAAAGGACCCCAAATAGCAAAAGCAATCTTGAGAAACAGGCTCCCTGACTTCAGACTATTCTACAAAGGTACAGTCATCAAGAGAGTATGGTACTGGCACAAAAACAGAAATATAGATCAATGGAACAGGATAGAAAGCCCAGAGATAAACCCACGCACATATGGTTACCTTATCTTTGATAAAGGAGGCAAGAATATATAATGGAGAAAAGACAGCCTCTTCAATAAGTCATGCTGCGAAACTGGACAGCTACATGTAAAAGAATGAAATTAAAATACTCCCTAATACCATACACAAAAATAAACTAAAAATGGATTAAAGATCTAAATGTAAGGCCAGACACTATCAAACTCTTAGAGGAAAACATAAGAAGAACACTCTATGACATAAATCACAACAAGATCCCTTTTGACCCACCTCCTAAAGAAATGGAAATAAAAACAAAAATAAACAAATGGGACCTAATGAAACTTCAAAGCTTTTGCACAGCAAAGGAAACCATAAACAAGACCAAAAGACAACCCTCAGAATGGGAGAAAATATTTGCAAATGAAGCAACTGACAAAGGATTAATCTCCAAAGATTACAAGCAGGTCATGCAGTTCAATATCAAAAAAACAAACAACCCAATTCAAAAATGGGCAGATGACCTAAATAGACATTTCTCCAAAGAAGATACACAGATTGCCAACAAACACATGAAAGGATTCTCCACATCACTAATCATTAGAGTAATGCAAATGAAAACTACAATGAAGTTTCACATCATACCAGTCAGAATGGCCATCGTCAAAAAATCTACAAACAATAAATGGTGGAGAGGGTGTGGAGAAAAGGGAACCCTCTTGCACTGTTGGTGGGAATGTAAGTTGATACAGTCACTATGGAGAACAGTATGGAAATGCCTTAAAAAACTAAATATAGAACTACCATACAACCTAGCAATCCCACTACTGGGCATATATCCTAAAAATCTGTAATTCAAAAAGAGTCATGTACCACAGTGTTCATTGCAGCTTTATTTACAATAGCCAGGACATGGAAGCAACCTAAGTGTCCATCAACAGATGAATGGATAAAGAAGATGTGGCACATATATACAATGGAATATCACTCAGCCATAAAAAGAAATAAAACTGAGTTATTTGTAGTGAGGTGGATGGATCTAGAGTCTTTCATGCAGACTGAAATAAATCAGAAAGGGAAAAACAAATACTATATGCTAACACATATATATGTAATCTAAAAAAAAAAAACAAAAACAAATGGTTCTGAAGAACCTAGTGACAGGACAGCAATAAAGACGCAGATGTAGAGAATGGTCTTGAGGACAAAGGGAGGGGGAAGGATAAGCTGGGACGAAGTGAGATGGTAGCATTGACATATATACACTATGAAATGTAAAATAGCTAGTGGAAAACAGCTGCATAGCACAGGGACATCAGCTCCGTGCTTTGTGACCACCTAGAGGGGTGGGGTTGGGAGGGTGGGAGGGAGACGGAAGAGGGAGGGGATATGGGGATATATGTACGCATACAGCTGATTCACTTTGTTATACAGCAGAAATGAACACAACATTGTAAAGCAGTTATACTCCAATAAAGATATTAAAAATATATATCTAGAGAATTACTTTGAATATATACATTTGCTAAAAGAAATTAGTGTATTTTCAAAGGTTAGTTTTTGCTTTATATGTCTCATTTAAATGATTCCCCAAAAAGTTTTTTCTAAAATTCTCTGGATACTGATAAAATATTTATTAAAATATTAATAGTCTGGAAAATTTTAATATTTTGGTAATAATCAAATTATCAGTATTGAGTTTAGTACTATCAAATTAGTTTTAGATAAATATGTTAAATAAAATATTAAAATACTTAAAGAATTTTATACATATATATTTTTACATTACATTGAAACTTTATTACACTAAATTTGTGCCTATTTTGAAAAGATGTATTAATTATAAAGATTAAAACTTCACAGAAATATAAAGGCCTAAGATATACATTTACTCTGTATGGGCTCAAAATGTTTACTTTCTAATCATAGTATTTCCCCCTTTTGAGAAATTTAAACTTCAAAAAATAAATAATTAAGTATTAATATTAATTTGGGTTCAAAGATTCCTATACACATCTATTATTTTTGTAAATATATTGAGTAGCTGTAATGGATTAGCATCAATTGGTTTCTTGTCTAATGTATGTTTTTACATATCCAATTGGTCAGAAAACTATAAAGAGATCAATACTTTTTTTCAATTAAATTCACAGCGGGGGATTCTAAATTTGACCTTTTTAATGACTCTATAAATTTCATATATTTGATTGTCTTGTATTTACTGTAATCATTTTCCTTTCACTCTCTCTTCAGCAAATTAATTTTTCAGAAGCTTATCTCAAACACAGTTGCTAGCAAGATTCTTTATTTGGTTCAGTAATTTGCTAGCACAAAATATTAACAAAAAGCCTAGGGTATTCTTAATCTAAAATAAAACAAGCAAACAAAAAAAAAGTGTTATGGGAAAAACAGACTGTTATGCTATGATAGTTGCTATGGATACTAAGCTCTTTCACGGATTTGTAGGAGCATAAATATTTGCTATTTGATTAACTTGTGATTTTATTCAGAAATACTGCAATTCACATGCCTTATATGTTCTACCATAGATTAATGTCATTCACAGATAAGACAACTTTGAGAAGAAAACTCTCCCTCTCTGATTTACAGTTTATTTGGAAGAATGATTAGAAACACATGAAGAATATATGAAACTTTAAATAATAAATCCCATTCATGAAAACTTGCATCGGCAAAATATTTTTTTTCCTTTACTATTTTGAAGTGGGAAATAAAGAATAAGGTTAAAGAAACCGTACAATATACCCTAGCAAAATAGTTTGAATATAGTAGTTTATAGTAAGGATTGTGAATAACAATATTCTTAGCAGAATTGTTTATAATACACAATGTTACCTTAAACAAGTTTCACTTATGTTTCATCTCTTTCAGTCATTTTGTCAGAAAGATATTTGCAGTTTTCTTTTTTCACTCCCAGGCAGCATAACATTGTCTTTTATCCTTCATTTATTTAAAGAAATAGAATCAAACAAATGTACAGAGTTATATTTAACAACAATTAATGCTCTGAGTTTCAACTGTTTTAACCATCTAATGACAGACATAAATGAGTCATTACATTGATGTGTCTGACAGCGCAGTTTTCTATCACTTCTGAGATTGTCCTGTCTTATATTAGAAACATCTCATCTCCCTGACAAAGAGATGTGTATTACCTAATAGAATTCAATCTTTAAAAACAGATTGATAACCAACTTCAATCTTCTCCTCCATCTCCAAATCCATCCTAACTGTAGATTACAGATAAAACTGTCCAATTAAATACTTACGGTGGTCCTTTCTTGCTTAATCAGTTTACTTATCGCCACCATCATTTTCAAGCTCTTTATTCGTCTTTAGCCTTTCAGTATTCCACTCAGTTTATGCCATTTTAGATCAAAACACATTATCTGTGTATCTTAGCAAATTATGTTAGTTCTTGCTCCTTTTGTGAAAATGAACAAGAGCTCATTTTAGGAAATTGCTAAATGAAAGAAACTTTTTTCTATTATTACCTTTTTTACTTTTCTTAATGTATCTTTTAAAAGTGATTTTTTGATGTTAAAAACCAGAATCCTTGTAGATAGGTCTCAGAAGCTAGGATTGAGAAATAATGAGCATGGAAGAAAAATAAATTACTTAGCCTACTTTTCTTTCTTTAGTGTTAACTTTTGTACATTACAAATATACTAAATGAATATTTTAAAATATGCTTTTCTCTCGCTTTCACATATTTTAGTGGCACATAGACTATATAAGAAAGTAGTACATTGGGTCTGGTATAACATTTAAATTATTTAAGACTAGTTTTTTAAGATTAATTTGAAGTACTGTTTCAAACAAAAAAGGAAGAAATCTTTTGGCAAATAATTATGTTTCTACAAACTTCTAAAGAAATTTGTATTCTTTACAAATGTTTAGAAATAAACATTATGAGAATCGGAAGGGAATAAAGATTATTCACTGTTTTGAAATTATAACATCTTATACCTAGGTATAAGCATCTAAAAAATGTATAGCAAATTATAAGAATAAACAAGCTTATAAAATTATTAGGTACAAGATCCATATGCAAATACCAGTTGTATCTCCATATATCAGCAACAAAATTTAGAACGTGAAACAAAAAGATACCATTTACAAGAGCATTACAATTACCATGTGGCCAGAAATAAATCTAACAAATGATGCCCAAGATCGCTACACAGAAAATTACAACACATTACTAAGAACAATTAAAGTTTCAGTAAATAAGTAGAGGAAAATATAAGCTCATAGATGGTGAAATATGTATGATTGTGGTTGTAATGTACCAAGCTGTATTGGGTGACACATTCCTCCTCAGAATTCCTTTCCGAGTACGGTTTCCAGTTAGTATTGTAACAGGAAATATGCTGCATGAGACACAGGGGGTAGAATTAAAGATGCCATTGTACATCTCTATGTATCTATCTGCCTGTCAACTATCTATCTATCTACCTACCTATCTATCTATCCATCTACTAAAGATCTGTGCAAGACTCCAGGCATTGTAGTAGTTCCTGCTTACTGTGGCTTATTTGTGCCCTGAAGCATCACTCAGACTCACAGCCCCTTCAGCTCCTTGGATTTCCTAGTTTGGGGTCAAGGATATGTGCAGCTCTATAGCAATGCAAGCCAGCTTTCCCCGCAGGTCACCTTATAACCCTGGAGCTGGAGACAGCAAGAGACCAACACAGGTTCCAGGTTTTATCAACAGGTTCCACTTGTCCTTATGGGGTCCAGTTTGGCCTCCACCTTAGCTTTCCTCCTCTGTTGCCCTTCTGGCTGACTCCATGCAAATTAAGGCTCACTATTAGATACAGAAGCAACTCCCCACAGAGACTCCTCCTCCGGCTCCCACCACTGTATCATGTTTAATGCCTATAATAAATCCCTTATTTTGTATCCCTCATGGCATTAATCCTTATAATACATCCCTAATTTTGTATCCCTCATAGCATGTCTGCCACTTTGATTGAATCTTGACTGATATAAAGTTCAGATATCACTTCTCTTCCAAATTGTTTCTATAAGTTCAGCAGTGTGAAGCAAAATCCCAAAATAGATACTTGTCAAGATATTAGCAAATTATTTTATGGAATTGCGAGCAATCAAGGATAGTTTAAACGTCCTTGAAGAACAAGGTGCAGAGGCTTTGCCACAGTAGCAGACACTTGGTCACTGCAGAAAGAGACAAGTAGGCCTATGGAACATAACAGAGAGCCCAGAAACTTTACATGTATCCACAAACATATGTCATCTGTGGAGAATGAATTTCTTTGCATGGTGTGGGTTTAATGCATATTCTTTGGGGGAAAAATGAAAAAAGGGACTGTTCTCAAGCTAGATATGAGTCCACCCAGAACCAGTGTCATACTCTACAATTAAACATTTATAAATGCTTAACCATGAAACGTGTGTGTGTGTGTGTGTGTGTGTGTGTGTGTGTGTGTATGTAAGTATTTCATAAGAGGGGACTGATAGTGGAAAGTCTTAATTTGACAGAGGAAATAAAGCTTTTCTCTATAATGCCAAGTTAACTTAAAAATGTGGTAAAATTTCATTAAAATGCATAAAATTAACAGTTTAGCCACACATACTATAAAAAACCCATGTAATTTGAAATAAGAATTTCATGCCACCAGTTACTCAGTAAAAGAATGTCATTGTATAATGTTTTCTTAAAAGCAACGACTCAGTATGAAACTGAGGATAATGTTTTGGAGATTGTAAAGGAGGATGCTATAGGTAAAATAGAAAATATTTTAGGAAGGTATGTACAAAGTTATGATATAAATGAATTTGAAATGCTGTATATAAGTAACATCAGAAAATGATATGGAAAGTTTTATAAAGTGAATAAATACCAAACTGATCCAAACATGATATGAGATTGCTAATACAAAAAAGACTAAGTAAATGAAAAATTTTTTTGGACTCCTTTAGGGGATGATGATCCGTATTTAAAACCACAAAGGGCATAATTAATGTTGTTTTCTTTAATAAATCCCAGAAAGTTAATGTTGAAATGTGAGATTAACAGTTTAGAAAAATTAAAATTAAAAACTCATCTTTATATATCGTATATTAACTTTCACAAATATTACTCTGTTGAATGGTATTATTTAAATACTTTTAGCTTCAAATACAATTTACATAAATTCATTATCAAGAATTGGTATGTTAGTGATGGATGTTGATGTACTTTAGCTTCCATTTTAGGTCCTGTGTGATTAATACTTGGGACATACCTGTGACATAGACCACATAAAAGTTGTTGTCTCCTAGAGATAAAATTTTGGCCTCGTTAAAAATTATTTCTTGATTTTTTTCCAAATATATCTATACTCTAATAAACACAAAGTAGAATGCCTTAGGACTTGATGAAAATATCTAGAACAAACACAATTTCCTTTTAAAAGGAAGATGGATAGTTTCAGATTTATGTACAAAAATGAAAAAAGGATGTATATTTAACTTTAGAAAATAAAGAATCACTGGTATTAAATTTGAACATTAACTTCTTAGAAAAACTGGCAACATGTTGAGGTATTTGTTACTTCATTTTATTTAAGACAGGAGGCAGACAACTAAAATTTATAATCGACCTTTAAATGAAGCATTTATAAAATAAAACAAGTTTGGCAAAAAGGTGTAAATGATAGAGCAAATTCCAAAAATCCTTTCAAAAACTAACATGTAACATTTAGAGAAACATTTTCTGATGTTCCTAAGTTTAATTACACCTCATTAATAAAATCTTGAAAAGAAAATATGTACAGTGAACTTTTCAGTTTGTTTCTTTCCATTGTTTTAATGAAATCGGTTCTTTTAAGTGATAAAGTCTGATTTTTGACCCGTATTATAGAGAGTCTGTATTACAGACAACCTCACTCATAGCCAGGTTATAATAAAAACATAAAGCAACTGAAATGTCCTCTTGTTTTCTTATGATAACCACATTTAAAGATAATATTTGACAAGGGAGATACATAGATGTAGTATATGAGGATCTCTCTAGGACTATTAAAAGGATAGAGCTAAGAAGTTTTGCATTTCAGAGGCTCTTGGTTCAATTTTCACAAAATAAACAGGAGAAAATATGCTGAAAACTAGATATATTTTCCCAGGCTGAATATATAATATTGAGACTTTGCCTCTTCAACAGAGCAGAAAATTAAACAATTGCATTAATTAAAATTGACAAAGCACAAGCAAACCTGATAAATTATTACTACAGGTTATGAACGTAGCAAAAACAAATTTAGAAAAAGTTATTTTTTAGACTAGCAATAATACCTTGGAATTTCTTCCAAGTTCTAGGAAAATAATAACTCTTACATTTAATGTATCTCATAATATCCCACTGAAAGATGTAAAAAAGTATCTTTTTAGAAAGTTATAAATCTATGATATGGGATGGATTTTTGATATGACTAAAGCACTAAGAAATAGAATTTCCAAGTGCTTTCTTAAAGTTGTTTTCATATAGTTAATTGTTTGGCCCATATACAGGCAGCACCATTCAATGTATTCAACCAAAAATGAAGACTTAAGATGTCTATTTCCTAACATCAGCAACTCTGCTAAATTTTGGTCATTTCAGCATTGCAAACTCCATCCTAATTGTCAAGGAAAGAAAGCTTCCTGGAAGGTTTCAGTTCGGGGACGTTTCTTTTCCAGGACTTAACAACAAATCTGCAGCAAAAACATGGCACCCTTGCAATTAAATCTTTCATACGGTTAGACATCGGCAGCATCCTTCTATGTTCTTCACCTAAACAGTCCCGATTTCTCCTAAAATATTAACATGTTTCATTCAGGATCACTTTCACAATTAAGGAAAAGTACTCCAGATAACAGTAAATCCTAATTTCCATGTAAATGCTTCTTATCCCCCATATTTCTAAAATCATTAAAACCCAAAAACTTCAAAAAAGGAACACTCTGGAGGTGGAATCCTCATAAGTAAAACGGTGTAAGGAGTCATGGTCATGTTGAGTATGTTGGATTCCACTTTCTCAGAGCAGATCAGGAGAAGATTCCAGCTCTACAGGACTTCACTGCACCTAATGAACGCCTGGAACAATGTGAAGTTAGCTTGCCCTCACTCCTGTAAAAATAAGATTTTATGTTGTTTTCCTAGTAAACAGACAATGGGACCAAATGCAATTTACATAGTTATACAGGGAAATGTGAATTCTAACCAATCTACGCATGTTTCAACCCAGCTCAAGAGTGGGAAAAGTAATCTTGAGTCTCACCAAAATTCCTGGAAAACAGGAAAAGAGACCATAAACCCAGAGTTAGGAAGTCAATTAATTTCTGCATACATGGTGCCTCCAATGTCCTGACACCTCAGTTATTTGACCTTCTCTTCTTCAGTCGCTGATTCCATGGTCATTCCCTGGAATTTGTCATCATTAAAAACTGAACACCCGGGCTTCCCTGGTGGCGCAGTGGTTAAGAATCTGTCTGCCAGTGCAGGGGACACCGGTTCGAGCCCTAGTCCGGGAAGATCCCACATGCTGCGGAGCAACTAAGGCCGTGCGCCACAACTACCGAGCCTGCACTCTAGAACCCACATGCCATAACTACTAAGCCCATGTGCCACAACTACTGAAGCCCGCACGCCTAGAGCCCGTGCTCCGCAACAAGAGAAGCCACTGCAATGAGAAGCCCACGCACTGCAACAAACAGTAGTCCCCGCTCGCGGCAACTAGAGAAAGCCCGCGTGCAGCAACAAAGACCCAACACAGCCAAAAAGAAATAAATAAAATAAAAATAAATAAAACATTAAAAAATAGAGCACCCTATCAAAACGATCATTTCAAATACCCTCCTTCCAACCACAACCTCCTATTTTTCCAGCTCATGCCTTCTAATACTCTGATTCCCAAAACCAGAACCCACAACCACTTATCTTACCACCTCTCGATCATCCCTCACCCCCATCTATGTACTTTTGCTCCTCTTTAGCCTCCTTCAATTTCAAGGTCAAGCATTGTAATCATTACAGTGTATATGCCACCAACCCTGCTGCCTTATCCTACCCTCATCTTACTCTGGGGCAAAACCACATATCTGGTAAAAACCAAATTTGCTTTATCCATGCCTACACTTGAAAAGCTAAATATATTTGGGGATAAATGCAACTACACTGACTTAATTTAAAGTCTTTTACTCTTCTAAATACACTGTTAAAAGAAGGAAAAGATACGTCACAAATGGGGTGAAAACATTTGTATTTGCACCATTTATTACATGACATAGGTGTATAATAATGAGTCCATAAAATTCAGTCAAATTAAGTTTTGCATTGTTGTTAGTGATTATGTGTATCTCTTTTTATTTTCATACAGTTTTGATCAACTAGGATGTCTAAAACTTTCTACAAAGACATGATAGCCCAGCTCTACCACTTAATT
Organism: Kogia breviceps; assembly: GCF_026419965.1. NCBI lineage: Eukaryota > Metazoa > Chordata > Mammalia > Artiodactyla > Physeteridae > Kogia > Kogia breviceps. The sequence continues at coordinate 4,796,824 of NC_081324.1, read as the reverse complement.
GCTTCCGCACTGAAACATTTGTATGTGTGAAATACAAATAATAAAATTTAACAGGTGCTGTAATATCTTCACTTGAATAACTCTAACCATGGCGTACACTACTTTTCACCCCTACAATTAACACTGAGTAATAAGGATTGAATACTTATTATGCATTTTAACATAAAGAATATATTTGGATTCCTTACATTACATGGAAGTATTCTGGGCCATGCTCTGATAAAATAGATACTAATGATCCTGTTTATTAGTACATAAAATCATAACTGAAATTTAATGTGGGGATAAGGCTGAATGAAGCTGTGTAGTTAAAAATGTACAGAGTCACAAAAGAAGTATATTTTCTTGAGTACCATATAATAATATGTAGTATGTAAGTATTAGCCAAATTAAATGCTTTCTGGCAAATATGCTAAAAAGAGGTTCATAACCTCAAAGGAGTTAATTTTTACTAAATTCAGAAAAACATTTTGTTCATTCACCTAACAGAGATGCAAACACCCTTAAAGAGTGTCCCATCAGTGAAAGTGATAAAGATGCAATTTGATTTGTGGTAAGGAGAAATCACCAAACTCTGATCTACATCAGCTACTCTAAAAAATTCAAGCTAGTCAATGGAAAAAAATAAAATTAAAAAAAATATATATGTGTATATATATATATATATATATATATATATATATACACACAATAAAAAGAGGAACATTATATCTGTGAGGGTTACCTAGTTAAAATTATTATCAAATTTTGAGGGAATTTTATATTAAATAAGGATTAGCAGAGTGCATCATCCTAATCATAAAATGGCTGATGACATTCAGGTATGAGTGGACTTGGTATCTTCCAACCTTACCACACTCATATCATAGCTGATCTAGTTTACCTTCTCAAAATCTATCAGTGAAGCAAGAATATCAGAAAACTAATGTTTTGTGAATGGTTATTATGTAAGGGCAGTTTATTTAAATTATCGCAATTAATCTTAACAGTACCCTGTGCAATCGATATTAACTGCAATTTACATATGCAAACAAGCTCAAAAAGGTTAAGTAACTTATTGATTTCAATCCACTCAGATTTTTTTTCTTAACTGATGTCATAATATACAGATAGAAATGCTTATCTTGAAGAATCGCTGTTTTTGTGTCTTCCAAGAAAAAGGGCTGACATTTTTATACCCCAGGTGAGTAGAAAGAAATATTATAATGGAGACGGTCAAATTGGGATAGTGAGGTGTGCTATCTTTTACTCATTTCATCAGAGCACAGTATAAACAATTAAAAGACTGAGAATGGACTGCGCGGCCATCTGCTCTATTCTTGTGCACCCTCAATTCTGTCTGCAGGAGCTACCAAGTATAAAGTTTCTGATGTTCAGTGGTTCTGGGTAGTAACTGCCATGACTTTACATATTCTTTACAACCGTCACTTGCTTTTCGGCTTCATACAGTATCTATTGATGGCTGTCGTTGAAAGATTAGCATTTGGCTCATTCAAATGATTTCTACCTTCCCTCATTCCTTTTCACCAGTGGATGCTATTATTATTTTACACTCATCTACGTTTGTTTTTAAATTGGATGCACATTCTTCCATGTCACTTTCAGTTTTAGTTACTTCTTGTCTCCCCACTGTGTCAAATAAAGATACTCTGACTTACTACATCTTTCTAACACTGCCCACCCCAATATTTTCCTCTTTATAACTTTACTTTTTCAAGGTCAAGATCATTGATATCATTTACATTCTGCTCTATAAATAAACCACAAAATAAATGATTGTATACTCAATTATTTGTCTCTGAAATGTCTAAAAATTTTTTTTTTTTTTTTTGTGGTATGCGGGCCTCACTGTTGTGGCCTCTCCCGTTGTGGAGCACAGGCTCCAGACGCTCAGGCTCAGCGGCCATGGCTCACGGGCCCAGCCGCTCCGCGGCATGTGGGATCCTCCCAGACCGGGGCACGAACCCATGTCCCCTGCATCGGCAGGCGGACTCCCAACCACTGCGCCACCAGGGAAGCCCTAAAAATTTTTAAATCATTACTTTAAATAGAAATTACTAAGAAATTATTTGTCATTTTTGAGCCAAGCGGTAAGTTAAATTACATTTTATTACATTTTTAAGTATTTTATTATATTAAATCATGTTATCTTTAATCACATTTTTTTACCACTACTATGCCACACAAATAAATCTGTTTATTGTGTCAGGGAAAATAATATTATCATTTTTACACTCCTTTAATTGCTGAAAATCATACCACATTTAATTTTGCATTCAACAGAAGAGAATAAAATGGGTTGAAGAAGATTTATAGGATACTTCACAGTACAATGATTGACAGATAACACTGAAGAATATTATATTAAGAAGAGGACTAAAATTAATGCTTACAGCAGCTCTCTGAAGTAGATATCAATATTGTTGTTATAAGGCTGAAAAATTCAGAGACTCATCCAACAGGCATAACTAAAGATGATAAAGCTGAAGTCCTTGAAGAGACCATAATTTACACTGTATTTTTTGCCCAATAATCAACACAAGACACAAAAGGTAGTAATAATTTACTGAATTTATCTTTTCACTTGTGTATGTCTTATTTTCATAGAATTGACTATATTACAATGACACAACATGAATTGGATACAAAAAACCATGAAAATGATAGTGTAGCTAGGGTGGTCCATTAAACTATTCAGTTTATTTTATAATTTATTGATATTTATTCAAGGAGCACTGAATGTAACAGAGCCCATATTTTCGAGGACCTCACAGTCTAATGGAAAATTTAGAAACTAAAAAATTCAGTATAGTATAACACATACAGTAATAGAGGACCACGAAGGAGCAGTAGACATACAATGAGAGTTCAGGGAAGGTCTTCTGGAGGATCTTGCACTGAATTTGAAGTGTAAATGTATGTTGCTCAATCTGTCTAGGGAAAGAAACATGTTTCAGAAAAAAAGAGAGAGTATGTACAAAAGCAGATTCAAGAAAAACGATGGTGTACGCTTCGATATCTACGTACAGAAGCCAGGGATTAGAGGGAGTTAAAAGAGATTATGCCAGGCTGTGCAAGCGGTGGGTAGCCTCTAAGATAACCCTGCCAGTGTTAATGCCTTCCTGACCCCCTCCTCCTTATTGTGGTTAGACCTAGTGACTCTTTCCTAACAGGTAGAATATGGCAAAATTGACAGTGTGTCATTCCTGAGACCGGGATCCAAACCTACCCTGACTTCCATCTTGCTTGTCCTTTCTCATTCTTTCTTAGAGCCTTAATTCTCAGGGAAAAAGCTGTCATTTTGTGAGTAGTCTTAACGAGGCCAAAGTGGCAGAAACTCTTGGTATCTGCTCAAGAGCTAGTGAGGATCTGAGCTCTTTAAGATGACTTCACGCTGGTAGAAACTTGACTGCAACTTTGTGGTGCCAGAGGCACCAGCTGAGCTGTGACTGGATTCTTGCCACAGAAACTGGGAGCAGGTCTGTTGCTTTAATCTGCTGATCTTTGGTATAATATTTTATACAGTAGTAGATAACTATTACTATTGGTTAGGGACAGATGATTAAGACCCCATAGAGCTCACACTGAAAACATTGGAATCTAACTCAAAACCAATAGGATATAATAAAAATTTCAGAAAGAGTGGCTAGATGAGTCCATTTGTAGTTAATAAGCATTACTTAAATGTCAATGATTATGAATCTATATTAGCGGCAGGGGTGTCAGATGGAAGAGCTTAATAAGAGAAGAACTGGTCTTAGGCAAGAGCAGTGAAGTTGAAGAGGAGGGCCTGGTGCTCAGAAATACGCAGGATGTAGATGTAGCACAACTTTGTAATCATCAATTCAGGGGAGACAAGTGAGGAGGAAGAGTCTAGGATGATGCCAATGTTTTCAATTTCGACGATCGGCTTGATGAAGGGGCCACTATTAATTTCTTCCACCAGAAGGAGTAAGTCTGGGTGGAGTGAGAAAGGACAGAGCAAAGAATGAGTTCCATTTTACAACAGTCAGACGTGGGGTACTTAAGGCACCCTGAAGTCGACTCGTGAATGAATGAAAGAATCTAAAGATCCAAAGTGAGTCATCTACGGAGAACACCAACATCTACAGGGTGGAAGAAAGACAAGGATAAGGCAAAAAGGACAGAGGGAGCGTCTGAAGGGGTCAGAAAGGGCTAGGGGAGCCCAGTGTCACGGAAATCAGGGAGGAAAGAGCTGCAGAAGATGGGAGGAAATTGCCAAATGCAGCAATAAAAATAGCTGCGGGATGCCTGGCAAATGGATACTGAGAACCGGAAGCGTCTGGCCACCAGACCTGTAGCATCCTGTAGACACGTTTTCACAACTGCTACAGATACACTTTCAATTGCTATCCTGTCTGTCTTCTTTGTCCAGACCCAGCCAGTGTTCTGAGAGTTCATTAACTCATATTCCCCTTTATATTCTAAGATGTGTGCTACCAGAATGCTATGTGCCATAAGTATATGGACTGTATTCGAAATTTTCCATGCTTTATATCAATGAGAAGAAACAAAACCCTGTCATCAAAAGTCTCTTCCTGGAAAGCTGTCAATTAAATCTGATATTAGTGCTGTCGTAAGGTTAAGAGGAGAGAGAAACTTTACTCTGGGAAAGCTAGGGAATAAAATTTTTATGATCTACCCCGCAATGAAAACACTTAGAAGAAAGCAAAACACACCAATGTGTATCTTCTTAATTCCTCCCTCAGACATTTTCCCTCCACCATTCTTCCAATTTATGAATCAAATAAAATATCTCCCCAATTGTTAATTAGAAAAATTATATTAAAGCCACACTCTTTCTTACATCAGCTGATGCAAAAATTCCACCTGCAAAGCAGACCGTTCTTTCTCAAGCTGAGTAATGTCCGCCTCCCATTTCGTGATACCAGGGTAAGGATGATAATGTTCTCTTTAGGCCTTTCCATTTTCTCTTTCATCTGTTTTGTCTCTTTAGTTTTGTGAAATACTAAGGCAGAGGAAAAGTTTGACAACTCGCTCATGTGACCCAAGTAACAAGTTGCTATGTTTACCCTGGAGGTTGGAAGATAAGTTACCACAGATGCTGGAGCATATGGGCCTTAAGGCGTGACCACCCTTGGGGTAGCATTTTATGGGTATTTGGTGTACCGATTGGCAAGTTAGATAGTTTTCCGTTTTCATTTATCCAGGGAGAATAAGTGCTCCAAAATTCATGAGGGGCTACAGTTGCCAAGTCCTGTGGTTCACGAGCATAAGTTGTGCCCGGATGGTCCTGCTCATCGCGTTGCTACTTAATAAAAGGGAAAAACATTCAGCTCTCCAGCAGGGTAGAAGCATATGATCAATGTGTTTTCCCTTGCAACTGAAGAGAAGGTCTTTTACTTCTGCAATACCAGATGGATCCAAATCTAATTTTAAGTAAAACCCTGTGAGTGAACAGTCCTAAAGTGAGAATTCTGAAACACACGCTCGTTCCTCAAACATTTTACAAAAGGAGGGATGTGATGGAAGTGAATGAAAAATTTCATACAGAAGTCACTATTCTCTTATTTGAGTTTAGTGAAAGATATTGAGATTTTTATTCCTTTCTTTTAAAGAAAACAGAGGCAACTTGAGGAAGGAGGTTTATGTACAATAGGCAGGCATTTTTAAATCCCCTGACATGCTGTTGTTTCCAGTTATTATTACCCAGATATGAAAATTACTTATCCCATCAGCCCAGGACCTTGAAAATAAATGAGCAAGAGATTTGCTGGATATTCCTGAGCTAAAGTGCTTACCTCTCAAGAGCAGGTTTTTGTTTTTTGGTTTGTTTTTAATATATTCTGATACCTTAGTCAAGACTTTTCCCCTCTTATTCCATTTGGTTTTTACACCACAATATTCTAAATGAAAGTTTTCAATTTATATTTTAATTGTAAATTCTTGCAGACTTAAAAAAATTTTTTAAATAAATATGTGTATTTATTTATTTATCCTTTTTGGGGGGTTACATTTGGTCTTTGTTGCTGTGTGAGGGCTTTCTCTAGTTGCAGCTAGCAGGGGCTACTCTTTGTTGCGGTGGTTTCTCTTGTTGCAGAGCATGGGCTCTAGGTGCATGGGCTTCATTAGTTGTGGCACGTGGGCTCAATAGTTGTGGCTCATGGGCTCTAGAGCACAGGCTCAGTAGTTGTGGCACACGGGCTTAGTTGCTCCATGGCATGTGGGATCTTCCCAGACCAGGGATCAAACCCGTTTCCCCTGCATTGGCAGGCGGATTCTTAACCACTGTGCCACCAGGGAAGTCCTTTTTTTTATATTTTTAAATGAATGTTAGTAAACCAAAGCAAACAAAGCAAAACTTCAGGTATCACTTGTAATTAGAGTCCTGTCTATACAGATGGGATTAAGACAATTTACTCCTCTTAATCATATTTTTAATAAAAAGTTTAATTTTTTGAGAAGATTTAGGTTCACAGCAAAATTAAGAGGCAGGTGCATAGATTTCCCAAAGGTACAGAGAGAGCATTCTCCTGGAGCTTGAAATCACCCAGACTTTGCAAAGCAGAGTGTGATATGGGTGCCAAACTCTTGAAGTAATGAGTGAGAACAGTGAAAAAGTGAGTGAAAGAGAATGGTCACAGGCATATGGTAAATCCACCCCTTATCCAATCCACGAAATTATGAATATTTTACCTTATGTGGCAAAAGAGACTTGGTGTAGGTGGTTAAAGTTGCTCATCGGTGGACTTGAAGGATTTTCCAGGTGGACCCCAGTAATCACACGAGCCCTTAAAAATGGAAGGCTCTGAGAAATTCAAAGCTCAAGGGAGAGTCCATACACCGTCGCCAGCTTTGAAGAAGGAGGAGGCTACATGTCAAGGAGTGTGGGCAGTCTTTAGCATCTGAGGGTGACACTATGCTGACAGCCAGCATATAAATGCGGACCTCATAAGCAAGGAACTAGATTCCGTTAGCTGAATGGTGCTGGAAACAGATTCTCCCCAGACCTCCAAATAAGAGCCCGGGCCAATGGACCCCCGATTTTGGCCTTCTGATACGCTAAGCAGAGTACTCAGCTGAGCTCTCCAGACGATACTCCTGATCTCCAGAATTATGAGATAATAAATGGGTATTGTTTTACACTGCTAAATTTGCGGTACCTGGTTATGGTAGCAATACAAAAGGAATTTCTGCCTGGTTGTAGGATGATTATGCCTTTTTATAAGGTGGTAAAGTGACAATAATATAGAATCAAAAGTGTGAACCGCAGCTATACTCCAATAAAACTTAATTTTTTTTTTTTTTTTTTTTTTTTGCGGTACGCGGGCCTCTCACTGTCGCGGCCTCTCCGGTTGCGGAGCACAGGCTCCGGACGCGCAGGCCCAGCGGCCATGGCTCACGGGCCCAGCCGCTCCGCGGCACGTGGGATCCTCCCGGACCGGGTCAACCACTGCGCCACCAGGGAAGCCCAACAAAACTTAATTTTTAAAAATATGAACTACAAAGGACAGTGACCCCCAGGAACATGGGGCATACAACAATGAGATTTTAGAGGTAGAGGAAATTTGATATCCACAGGGAAGGAGAGGATTCCGTTAAGGTGGAATAGAGAGAGACCTTCTTAGCAAAGATTCAGGATACAGGAGACGACGAGAAGTCTGCCAGGTGGGTAGGTTCAGAGGCTGAACTAGGAGTGATATAGAGATCATAACTTCCTCCTTTTGATAGTCAAGGCACCAATGAATAAGTATTTTCAATGGAATGGCAATTCATATTTACATAGCAAGTTAAACACTGATCTCTAGTCAAGCAAATTTGTACTGTCAAATCTAGTCACTAGGGCTTCCCTGGTGGTGCAGTGGTTGAGAGTCCGCCTGCCAATGCAAGGGACCAGGGTTCGATCCCTGGTCCGGGAAGATCCCACATGCCGCGGAGCAACTAAGCCTGTGTGCCACAACTACTGAGCCTGCGCTCTACAGCCCACGAGCCACAACTACTGAGCCTGCACGCCACAACTACTGAGCCCATGTGCTTAGAGCTTGTGCTCTGCTACAAGAGAAGCCACTGCAATGAGAGGCCTGCACACCGCAATGAGGAGTGGCCCCCGCTCGCCGCAACTGGAGAAAGCCCGCACGCAACAGCGAAGACACAACTCAGCCCAAAATAAATCAGTAAAATAAATTTCAAAAAAATCTAGTCACTACATTATCTTAAATAAATATAATAACCTCAAAATTGTGAGAAGGAAAGTATATATTACAACATATCTGAAGAGGCTGTGTCACAGAATAGTGTATTATTAAAAAATGATTATGTAATATATGATTTTTGTTTCAAGGGAGAAGTGCTAAAATTTAGGTAAGAAAAGAATGTTTCTCCCTATGGACCGCGTTTGGCTATTGGAGTCCATTTTAAACATTTTACTAGCCCATAAAACACTGCTAATGGCTGAATTTAGTGTTGTAAAAGTCCAGTTAGTGAGATTTACTGTCTTTTTTGTAAGAGGTAGTTCAGTATTGGAAGTATTGTATAACATTAAACCTTGTTGGTGGAGAAAACAGTACTTTATCAGTTAAGAGCTTTACACATTGTAGTGACTGAACATACACTATAATTCAGATCATAGCTTTTTAAAATGTCTTTTATTTTCAAGCTGAAACATACATGACATTGTTTACATAAACTTCAACATCTTATCTCTCTGCAAAAGGGAGCTTTGGGAAATAGATCATGTTCAATATATGTATATAAATTAATGCAGAAGAAGCACATATGTTAGTCATCATATTTTATCACAATTCTATTTGTGCATAGCCTTATTAAAATATTTCTTATAAAGAAGATATAACATGTAATATTAGAAACATCTGTGTTCAAGTTACATTTCCATTTTCTCTTACCCTGGCATTCCTCCCTGTCGTTACAAGTTGTTGTTGAATATAGACACCTACCCAAAGTTTAAGAAAAGGATCAAGTTATAGGTTACTGCTACTAAGCTGTTTACACGTGACACTTGAGTCCCACCGGTCTTTGATTTATTGCCACTATAATGCAAAATACGATTTAATAAGTATTCAGCTGCCTGAGACCAGGTAAATGTCTATCCCCTTTATATGCAAGCTCACAGCTCACTAACTCAAGCAATTACATTTTATTCTAGATTACCCTAAATAAACATATTCCACATTTATTATACTAGAGGTGAGACCACAGATGTTCTTTGCAGACTACCATTTTATAATTCAGAATCACTAGAAGTAACTCTAATTTTGTGAGGCCAGCTTAGACTTGGCAACTAAAGGGAATGTAGATTTTGAATGCCTTTTGTGCAGTTAAATTATCACATATGCCTTTTGGTCAGGTGGAATTATCCACATGCTTTTTCTTTTGGCCTGGTGGACATTTTCCTCTTGTTAGCACTATGCAGGAATCCTCTATTCAATCTTTAACCTATGCATCAAGAACTTTCAGGAACGGGATGACTGCTGATTGAGGGAAAATATTTTGCTGAATATATTGCCAACATTTCAGAAAATTTCTACAGAAATTTATAATTGAATGTGTGCACATTTTTTAGCATGTCTTTCCAGAATTGCTCCAATCAAATCATATCTCTTAAGCAAATAATACTCCCTCAGAACCATAGTACAGACTCCGGAGGAATCTTATTATTTAAGGCTAGTCCATTTCTTTGATGAGATTCTAACCGATCAGGTATATAAATAATTTTATTTAAAATTAAAACACATGGGAATTAGTGTTTATAAAGCAGTATATACCTAAGTTCTGATCTGTGCCATAATGTTTTCAGTGGTGGAAATTTTAGAGAAACAGGAGGATAATGAAAAGGGAGATGAGAAATGCATATGGATTGAGAAATTATAGCATAGAAATAAAATCCATGGACTTTCATAATAAAGTCTGGGGTATAACTCAGGCTAAAATACTTACAAGATGTGTGACCTTGAGCAACTTAATTAAAATTGCTAAATCTCAGGAGATTTTCATCTCAAAAAATGGAAAAGTGTAATTACTAACTCATAGGGTTTTGATAAAGTTAAATGAGATAATGGTAATTAGCAATTACAAAACACTTATGTGCCAATCATTCTTCAAAATGTACATTTATTAAGTCACTGAATCTTCCCTACAACCCTGTGAGATAGATACTATCACTTGCCCCCTTTTATAAAATAGAAAACAGAGATACAGAAAGTATAACTAACTAGTTTCAGGTCACATTAATGGAGGAGCTACGATTCTGATTCCAGATCTCATGCCCTTGGTAATGCTTTAACATATATATCCGCATATTAGGTCTATGAGATCTGATGTGTGCATGAAATTGTAACCGTACCTTAAAACATTTTTTTCCCAAAGGTTAGTCATTTTTTTTTATAGATTTCTGCCCACATAAATGATATTTCTGAGAAACTAGGATATAGGTGATACCCATCACAATTTATGCAACCACAAAGAAATCACCCAGATTGGTAATCCATTACAAAGTCTGTAAGAATGTAATTGTTTTGCTACTCCAGTTTGAGTGTATAGGTGTACGGGAGCTATCCAGTCAAAGATAACTATTTGTGAAGCTTAAATTTTAGCAGTTGTTATTCTCAATGAAGTAATATTTTGTTGAAACATTGCAAGAGCACAAAATGAATTGCAGAGTCACAATTGAATAACTGCTCAGAAATGCAGATATCGTGCTAAAAAATGTCAGATGTCAGTCTCATTTCTAGTAAGTAGTATTTTCTGTAGAACGTCAAGAATCTTTAATTTTTGGAATATTAACTGGATATTCCTAGAGACGAACTAGAGCTATCAGAAACACCATAATAGAATTGCTGTGTCAAGAAATTTGAAATTAATAGCATACAGATGTGGCTTTAAAAAATATATTATTAATAGAGAAGCTCCACTTCTCAAATGCTTTTTACATTTATTCTTGCATTATAGAGAAGTAGAGACTTAATAATCTATAGCTTAATAATGCCTCGTAATTGGACATTTCCACATTGACCAACCTCAGAGTTGCAAAGTCCAGAATATTATCCCTGAATGAGGCATTAACTGATCTTTAAATATACGAACATCACAAAGTTTAATGTATTTTACTCCAAAGGTATTGAGAGTAACCCTAAGAGAGACGAAGGTGAAGCCGTGATGACCTCCCCACCCACAGGACCAAGATGTGGTAACTTTTCCCAAGCTTTACATACACATAAAGGAAAAGTACCCATCTATGGTCAAAAGAAATAGATAATAATGCACAATCTTCTGGTTAATTCTGGGAAAAAAATTATTTTCACCTTCCATCCTATACTGTTTGTAAAATGAGTTCTGAGTGATAAGAGCAAGTCTAGTTGACATCATTAGAGATGGCAGCCTCGAAAGTGACAAATACTGTCAAATAGCAAAAGAACACGTGCAGGGCATGCTCAGTACAGACGCTGAAGGACAGATTCTATTGCAACTTTGATAGCTGGAAATTAAATCTTTCTCAACATGTTGATGGGACTCATACTCTCCTTTGACAGGTTGGATCACAAAAACTGCTAAGTAAAAACCCAAGTAGCAACCTCAGTTAACTGTTTCTTGAATATGCAAATTGAACAGTAGAGCCATGTATGTTTAAATCTTGAATTTGAGTGTTGTTTGTGCAGATGAAAGAAATTTCAAGACAAAATAAGTATTAATTATGGTAAGATTTTCTTCCAGACCCATGTCTGAATAAGAGCGAAAAATAAGATTGTTTAAACTTTCTGCCTTGCAAACAGTTTGCAATAGATGTATTCAGATGGCTACAAACTGTGAACTATTAGTGATACTTATTTCTATATCCTACTTGGTTTATGCACTTTGTAATGACCGTAAATGCACCAGGGGGTATTTACTCTGTATCAGGTAAGAATACTTGATTTCTCTTCTATAATTTTGATTTACATGGGAAGTGTTTACATTACGAATAAAACAACATAAAATCGATGGCATTTTCAAGTTTTTTGACCTGAGTGCAAATTCAAGAAAATAAATAAGCACTCAATGTGTAATTTGAGTGTTACTTTTTTTTCTGCTCTTAGGTAATGTAAATACATATACAAATATAACAGTCTACAAATGTGCAAATAAATCCTCAACTATTTTGAAAAAAAAAAAGAATTTTAATCTTAGGACATCACTCTGAGCAAATCAGGAAGAAAAAGCCACTACAAGTTATAGAAATAAGAAAGCTTATATACAAGGGCCAGAGAATGAAGGAAAATATAAGCGGTATCATGCCCAGGAGGGCTGCAAAGTGAAAGCTTGTGGAGATCGCTTTGACAGTGGCCTGCTAGCCCCCAGGGACATGTGCACAGCATCGGGCCTGTTGCAAACCCTGTACTAGTAGAAACAGCCTCCTCTCTAAACACCTCCGAATCTTAGTATCAAGAAGCTTTCTGCTTAACTTACTGATAAAAAGATATATTATTAACTAGAGCCCAGATGTCAGTGCTTCTGTAAAAGAAAAGGAATGAAATTAATGTAAAGATAAGCAGGTTGGGCCCAGTATAGTTTTTTCATCCACCAGGTATTTGAAATTAGTGGAAAAATCCTATTCTCAGAGTGACAATCTGACCTGCTTCCTCGCTCGTAATTGCTGTCTTGCACATGATTCCCAGGAGTTCTCAGATCAAAGCTTGGGCTCAGCTGAGTCGCCCTTCCAGGGATGCAATTTCCTGGAGAATTGTCACTTTCCCTGAAGCTTACGTTTCTGGACATTGTAATAGACAATAATTTGAAGTTTACTAAAGGGTGTTTATGGGTGACTTTTTCATGTCGTTATTCAAGACAGACTTATTTCTATAAGTGTATTTCAGCAATGATGGGACCCATTCAAGGCTTTTACCTTTAAAGTTGAAACAACCAGAGATCAAAATCACCATAAGCAGCTGCTCTTTCTTCCAGTGATCAATACCAGAAATTGTTAATTCAATAATTGATTTTTGAGAGTATAAGACATTTAACTTGTTATCACAACTGTCAAATATAGCTTGACTGTGACTTCAGCATAAACAAGATATTAGAAGCTAACTTCGAATTAAATAAAGACATAGACCCCATGCATACATGTCTGTATATATGCGTATATATTCCGCATGTTCTTTTGAGTGATGTGAAGACTCCCTGATTCATACCCTTGAATTACAGGTGCTCAGGGGTCTAGCACCGCACATCTTCTGTAACAAAAACAGAAACTAAACAAACAAATCACTAAAAATAATAAAAACCCAAGTGCATCCTAATGCCTCACATTCTCATGATAACCACTGTAGATGAAAACATACTCTATTATATAAATAAACTATAATTGAAATAGTTCATTTCAATTATTCATATGCTATGAAGCCATGGAAAACATGAAGAAATATGAGGATGATGATAGAGAGATAGATATAGATAGGTAAAATAGAACAGTTTGAAAGGATATATACCATATGATTTCAATTATATGACATCCCAGAAAAGGCAAAATCATAGAGACAGTAAATAGATTAGTGGTTGCTAGGGGTCTGTGGGGAGATAGGGAGGATGAATTAGTAAAGCACAAGGGATTTTTAGGGAATTTATCCTATTCTGTATGACACTGTGATGGTGGATACATGACATTATACATTTGCCAAAATCTATTGAACTTAACCCAAAGCACGCAAGTTAGAAAATCATTGGACAGTTAGGGCATCCTGGGAAGGACTGTGACAAGAGAATCTAACTCTATTACAAATGTATGAAACATCCTCACGCCAAGGGATGGGAGTGAGGTGCTTATCCTAGAAACTTTGGAAATAGGCGGAGTCTGTAAGACTAAAGGCAAAATGTACTGGGTACAAGCACTGTCTTCTAGTTGATAAAGTGATTTTCAAGGGGATATACAGGTTCACAATTCTGATGCTGCTATGACGATTCTGGTGCATGCATACTGGCATTAAACATGTAAGGACAAAGAGATTTTTCACTGTTGGAGCAGGACTTCACAGATGAACAAGGAGAGGAGGCTAGAACGCTCCACGTGGTAATGCATCAGAGTTGGAGACCTCAGTGGGAACTCATGTTTCACTCAATATAGGTACCGATGGTTACAGATACAAATATGTATGGATACTCATGGGTTAGTACACACACAAATATATCCTTGCTCAGTCAGGTGAGATGATCGCAAAGAAATTATGCATCAGTAGCGATAAGCACATTCAGCTCCCAGATCTTGATTAATAAGACTTTTCTCCAAAACTGGGAACCAGAGCCCCTTGGAGAAATGGCCGATTCCAGGAATGAGATGGGAAAGATACAAGATGAACTTGCACTATCTTGTAGAGTCAGAAAGTAAGAAAGGGCCAAACATGCACACACACACACATCCATGGCGGATGGGAGTATGTCAAAGGACACAGGAGTCAACTGCAAGAGCTCCCAGTAGCCAAAACAAGAACAATTTAAGCAACAAAATAAATAAAATTGCATTGGATTATGACACCCCCAAAATATAAATAAATAATCACAAGCACTTATTGATAAACAAATGACTGAATAAATTAACAACTGGTGGAGAATTCCCATGCCAAAGAATTCAAAATAATATACGTACGTTTTCCACCCAACAGGAAGGTATGTGCAGGTTGTACATAGTGATTTCCTTCCAAAGACTACAGCACAGTAGAGAAGGGGTGAGGCTGGGGCGGGGGACTGTGCAGTAGAGGAACCTGAGGAACTCAGCCAGGTGACCAAGTCAATATTAACAATGATAAGGTATTTTGACAGTCGATAGCCTTGATATGATGTGATGAAAATAGCATTTTACCTCTGTGCTTTTCATTCCCCAATCCCACAAGAGCAGTCTATTCATGAAACTAATTCCAATAGAGGAACAGCCTACAATATACCTGAGCAGTTCCTGGTATATACCCGACCTCAAAACTGTCAAGGTCATGAAAAACTAGGAAAGTCTGAGAAAGTGACGCTGAAGAAGAAATTAAGGAGACAGGACAACAAAATGTAATGTTGGGTCCTTGATGGGGGTCCTGGAACAGAAATAGGACAGTAGATAAAGACTAAGAAAATCCAAATAAACTGTGGACTTTAGTTAATTATGTATTGATACTGGTTCCTTAATTTTAATAAGTGAATCATAATAATGTATGATGTCAATAAGGGAAACTCTGTGTAGGGGTATGTGGGGACTATTATCTTCTCAATTTTTCTGTAAATCTAAAATGGTTTATAAAAAACACATAGATGAGGAAGAGAGGATCTCTGTTCTCTAGGAGTTCACAGTCGAAAGAGGAGACACATACCCAAGAAATTACAGTCGAGTGTGGTAAGTTTTGTGATAAAAGGAAGCACGGGGCTTATGAGAGTTTGGTGGAGAAGCAGACCTGTGGAATCTTGGAGGAGAGAATGATTCTGAACTGAATATTACAAGAATCAAGGAGTTAGGAGGAAATGAAAAAATGCAAGAAGCAATGAAGTCTAACCTTGAATGCTTAACTTCCTTTATCACCAGAATCAAGAGCAAATTCTGTCGACTTTTACAGTCATCCCAACTTTGATTGAAAGTTTCCTTTTACTGCTCTCTGACTCTGCATCATTATTAACTCTCTGCTCCTATCAAATGTGGGTACATCGATCTCTTACACAAGTCTCGCACTGTCTGGCCTCTTCTGTACGTGTTCTCACTTTGGAGATAGTGAACACATTTTTGCCTCTTTAAAAAGGCTATGCAGTCTTCAATATCTGACCTGTCTCCCTACTCCTGGAAAATTCCCAAAACTCTTCAGTTCATAAGTTCCAAACTTTTTCCAACGCAAAGCATTCTTATCATACTCTGAATCCTATTTGAATAATTCTTCTATTATTTTTCTTAAAATATTGCATTTTGGAATCATTTGCATTTCCATGCACTTCTATATTTTATCATCAGTTATATTCCTGAATTCTCCAAATCCTGGACTTGTCTTGGAATCATTTTTTTAGTATTATAAGACTCCTTGGATATCATCTTTCTATTATTTGACAGAAGGGAAGAATAGGAACTCATACTTATTGATAGCCGATGTATCAGGAACCCTGTAAGTCTTCTAAAATATGTTAACTTTTCAAATCCCCCAAAATGCCTGTAACTGTTGTTACCTCCATTTTCTGTGCAATAAAGCTATTGAGGGATACTGTAGCTGTACAACCTACCCAGACACGTGGCCAGAATCCTGACTGCGGACTCCAACCAGCAACAAAGCCCAGGCTGTCTCTGCTCTAGCATTTCCTACCTCCTCTGCGCAAGCTCAGGAATTGAGACCCATATAAGTAAACATATTTCGCAACAGTGTAAAGCTGTTTAGTGTCAGAGACAGACTGCTTCTCACTTCTGTGCAGCAGCTGCATTCCTTGCTAGACATATGATCTGAGGTCGTTTTTCAGCACCCTGATTCTCCAGTTTCCTCAATTTGAAAATGAGGCTGAAAATAGCACCTACCTCCTAAGGATGCTCTAAGGAATGAATGAGATGATGTAAGTGAAATGCTGAGAGCCTCAGCAGACACCTAGCAAGCTGTGGTGCCATCACTGTACCTAGAGGTCATGCTCTCTCCCCTTTTCTCTTCAGTGCTCTGTGGCATAGAGAACATTCAGTAGTTATTTATTTGTTTTAGGGTTTCTGCTTTGACTTCTATGACAGTCTTCTCATTTTCCAGAATACAAAAACTAAAACAGTATTTGACTTCAGTTCAAGAGCTTGACAGTTTAGTCACATGTAAGTGCCAAAAGAAAAAGAAGGATGTAGTTAAGGCTGTCAGGAAAATACGGGATTGTCACACAGCTTTGGGCAGGTAGTGACAGGGGCAAAGCTGGCGTGTGTAACGTTTCTCCCCCTTTCCCAACACCTCGGTGTACTAAGAAAGGGAACTTTGACATCGAGAGCATGCCGAGAAGAGATACTATTTCCAATGAAACAATAAAATGTGTGATAGATGTTAGTAATTAGAGAAACTGCTTAGTTCTTGTCTCAGTTTACTAGCTTCTCAAAGATTGTGGATAAGTTAAGGGAGCTTTTAACATTCCTCTGAAGGATGAACCCATGTACTACTTTGTATTACATAATTAAAAATGTCTTTGGTCTCAAGGGCTTAGATTTATCCTAGCAAATTAAGTGATGAACAGCTCATCTCTAGTAGGTTTTATTCATAAGGCAAACAAGTAAAGCAATCAATGCCAACTTTGGGGTGATGTCCCCTCCCCCGCCCCACAGAGGGGAAACTGAAGCTTTGTTCATCTCAAATATCATCCCACGTCAACCAAGAAGAAAGGTTGATTGGCATCACGAGGATTATCTTACTTTTATTCATATGAGAACTGTAAATATAACTCATCTGAAGTTGGGGTGAAAGTACACAACCAAAGACTCAAACAGACCCATAATGAGGGAGGACTCACCGGAGACCTCGCTTGATTTTGTCATTACCTCATGCAAACCCAAATTCATGTCACTAATGTTTCCCCAGAAAAAGATGGAACACTCTTCAAAATAGAATAATGCTTCAGAGTAGAAAGTGAAAAATGTACGCGTCTGTATGACCATCGACGATGTCCTCCGTGGCCTGCAGAAAATCGACCACCTCCAGTTGCTGGTGTTAGCGATGTCCGGGGTCAATAGGTTTCTCTTGTGTAGACGGGGAAAACCCAAAACTTAGCCTGAGGTTTCAGTTAACTTCCTCTCCACCAAAGACATACAGGAGCTTTTTAAAAAGCTTTTATTCTATACACCTTTATACGTGGAGATCGAAAGTGAGATAGCTGCAAAATGCTTGATCTCAAGGAATCCACTTTACTTCCATTAATTATACTGTAGCTAAATCATGTAATTGTCTAGGATTATAAAGCATAGCGTTAAAATGTGTGATTCATAAGAGGCAGTCCTGGCACCGTTATCATATGTACCTTTGCTGTGAATACTAAAACGACATTACAGGTGCTGATACTTTAGGAATAAGGACTGTTTTTGCAGGTGTCATTTATTAAGATGAGGTCATCCTGGAGTAGGGTGGGTGCCCATTCCAATATGACTGGTGTCCTTATAAAAAAAGGTCCTTTGTACACAGACACAAAGGGTGATGTATCTACCAGCCAAGGAAGGCCAAAGGCTGCCGGGAAGCCACCGGAAGCTCCAGATGAAGCATGGATTCTCCCTTACAAACCGCAGAAGGAACCAACTCTGTTAACACCTTGGTCTTGGACTTGTGGCCTCCAGGAGCGTAAGACAATAAGCTTGTGTTGTGTAAGCCACCTAGTTTGCGTTGCTGTGTTGTGGAAGCCCCTGTAACTCGGTGCACCCTCCTGACCCAGGACTCAGCCTCCTTGCTCACCAGTGGGTTCTCATCGTCTTAGGTTAGCCATCAGAACCCGTTAACCTCTGTGTCCTTCCACAGCCTCCTCAGGGCTGTGTTAGCGGGGAGTCACCCTCAGAATGCATGTTCTTCTCGTTTCAGCAGAAACTGCCTATTGGATTTGCAGCACGTACAGCTTTTCATAGAGTAAACACGCATCCATGTACTAGCTGTCAGCGTTGAACACGTAGCTCTTTTAAGGACCGATCTCATTTATTATCAGTGACGTTTTCCTCTTATACTCTTTAGTTGTTGTTAATAATTTAGCCCAGTATTAGAAATGGTTGTATCCTCTCTGACCCATTCGCCTTTAGTTTGTATTTTTATTAATAACTGTTAAGTCAGCTAATCCTGTCTCGTGTCAAAGTCAGTTCACGACAGTTACATCAGTTCTTACTTTCCCATGTCCCTTGGTATATGTGATTGTTTAAGAGCATCAAAACAAAGGAAATCTTTCCTCCCCGGACATTTCTAGTCTTAAAAAGGAAACTGGCAAAAACTCATAATGGAACCCCCCCCAAAAAAAAAATTGTTCTGAAGAACCTAGGGGCAGGACAGGAATAAAGACGTAGATGTAGAGAATGGACTTGAGGACATGGGGAGGGGCGAGGGTAAGCTGGGACGAAGTGAGAGAGTGGCATGGACATATATACACTACCAAGTGTAAAACAGATAGGTAGTGGGAAGCAGCCGCATAGCATAGGGAGATCAGCTCGGTGCTCTGTGACCACCTAGCAGGGTGGGATAGGGAGGGTGGGAGGGAGGGAGACGCAAGAAGGAAGAGATATGGGAACATATGTATATGTATAACTGATCCACTTTGTTATAAAGCAGAAACTAACACACCATTGTAAAGCAATTATACTCCAATAAAGATGTTAAAAAATAATAATAATTAAGTAAAATTTAAAAAAAATACTCATAACAAGAAACCAAAAGGATTCAAGTGTGGCAAAGGATACTTTTCAGATAGGCAAACTGGATGACATAAAAATAATTTGTGTCCACATTATTTTATGTATGAAAATGTTTATGACCAGGTGAAATAGTCAGAAGGATCGATATAATCCTTCCCAGTGTGTTTTAGTGGTAACCATTATATCATTGTGAATTACATGAATTCCCTTCAGTTGGAACTAAACAGTCAAAATCAAATTAATTTTCTTTTGCTTGTTATGCATTAGAGAGCCAACTCTTATAACCATAATTGTGTTTATAACGAGTGTTATGATATTTTATGATAATTATGATTTTTTTTTTTTTTTTTAGTTCTTAGATGTTCTAAATAACTAAGGCTTTGTCTCTAGTCAGCATCTGTGGCTGAATTTTTTCACGTGTTTTGTAGACTTTCATCCAAATCTTAGCATTTCCTCGAGGTCTCTATTAAGCACCAAATCCTCCATATATACTTCTCAAACAATTTTAATGAATATTAAAAAATGTAATGTGTATCCTTAAGTAGTTTACAGATTATTTCCTCACACATTTTATGCTCAGCCTTTTTCTTTTGAAATATTTTTTATTGTTTGAGTGCAAGATCATTGACTATAGAGATCAGGACTTCTATTTTCTTTTTGATAATGCCTTGAATAGGGGAAAGGCACATGTTGGAACATAAGTATAAATTTTCTAATTAACTTACCATATCAATCATATATATATATGTATTTAAAGTGATACTTCACAAAATGGAACTGTTTTATAAAAGTTTCATTTCTAAAAATATAAAATCCCACAGGAAAGTTAAAATTCCATTTCAAATTTTATATTCAGCTGCAGAGTATCAGAATACTTTATGAACATAGAATATTGTATCCTAGCATCAAGATTACAGAGATGTTTTTCTACAATTGTCATATATTTACATTTCTTAAAAAGTACTTTTGCATAAAAACTGGCATCTGCTAGTCCACCAAGAAACACTTATTGAACATATACCGTAGAGGCAAGGATGTTATTAATCATTTTAGTATTTTCAAAAGTAGTTTTCTTGACATGATACATTTTCCTATGAGAATAAATGGCATGTCTCTTCCGTAATTAGCTAACCCTGATGCATGTGACCGGTGTCACGGTTTTATTGAGGTATAAATGCTGGTTTGTTTTCCGTTTTGTTTTTGAGAACATCACTTTTCTCTCTTACCGTGAAATGAAATGACATCTCAGAGCATGTTGACTGATAGGACGGCAGGAATAATCAACCGGTGACATTTTTAGTGTCAAATTGAAATCGTAATTCTCTAAGTTCATAGATAATTCTGTAGAACTGTTTTTATACACATATAGTAATTTTCTGCTTATGTAAGTATAAAGAGGCAAAACTGAGTTGAATATGAAGAGTATTCTTAGCATCACATGAGTCACACATGCCATCAAAATGTCACTTAAGGAAAAAAAAATGCAAAGGTCTGTCAAGTGGAAGAGATCGGCGCCCCCTTATCATCACCAGCCAGAGGCACAAGATCGCGGAAGCAGAGTCTTGGGAAGAAACTCTTATTGTCCCTGAAAAGGAATTTTGTACTTCAGAGTGACTACAGTAGGGTTGGACTGTGTTCATTTTACCTCTAGCATGATGGATGGTAAGTCTACAGCTGCGGTCAAAACATCAGCAAACAAAAGCATTGAACAGCTTTTACCATTGACATAATGCAAAATAGAAGGAGACAAATACCAAGAGGCCAGGACCATCAGGTCACTGCCTCGAGGCTTTTTTTTCGGGTAGAAAAAGGAAAGGCAGTGATTTTTACCCCACTTTAATTGCACTCAGGAAATGTTTGACAACAGGCTTCATAACAGAAAGTAGCTTCATCAGGAGGACATAAGTGTGCATCTAACTGTAACAGGGAGACACCAGGGGGAGGCAACGGGGGGGGGGGAAGCATCAAACTTAAGATCAGAGAACTCTTCTAGTTTTTATGCTGTCACCTCAAGTGTTGGTTTGACTACCAAGCCAGACACAACCAGAAAGTCCATCCATGGACGAATGGATAAAGAAAATGTGATATCTGTATCTGTGTATGTAAATTGGGCTATTATTCGGCCACATGGAAGAAGGAAATCCTGTCATTTGCAACAACTTGAATGAACCTGGAGGACATTATGCTCCGTGCAATAAGCCAGACACAGAAAGACAATACTGTATGATCTCATATATATGTGGAATCTAAAACAATAGAATGTCAAGAAGCAGAGTATAATAAAAGTTACTAGGGACTGAGGGGTGGGGGAATTGGGGAGATATGATTAAAATGTTCAAACTTCCAGTTATAAAATTTCTAAGGATCTAATGTAACGCATGGTGATTACAGTTAATAATATATATTGTACACTTGAAAAAGAGTAAAAAGAAGGTAACTATGTGAGGTGATAGATGTGTTCATAGCTCGATTGTGATAATCGTTTTACAATGTATACATTTAACCAACCATCATGTTGTATACCTTAAATAAATACAGTTTTTTATTTGTCAATTATATCTCAGTAAAACTAGAGAAATGCATAATAGGGTAAATTATTTAACTCTTCTACATCTCTTGGCTGAGAAGATTAGAAAAGTCAGAAATATTTTTTAAAATATTTATTTCATTATTATCACCATCCTTTGTCGCCACATGAGATACAGAAATTTCAACAACGGCGCACGAATTTACACATAAAGAATGAATACCTCCTAGATAACTGCTTCCCATAGAACTTCCTGTGATGATGAAAATGTTCCATATCTACATTGTCCAGAACAGTAGTCACTGAACCCACGTGAATATTGAACACTTGCAATGCAGCTAGCGTGACGGATGAGTGGAAGTTTTTATTTTATTAATTTAAGTAGAAATAGCCACATGCAGCTGCTGGCTGCTGTATCAACGCTTGCAGTTCTGGAGTCGTCACTCATTTTACACGCTCTACCTGCGTGATCTTACCTCCATCCGCAGCCTCTGCATGACCACCTGTATCCCGGAATCCCCGATCTCCGTCTCACCAAAACACAGTATCTAACATGCATGATACACTTCTTAGGTGCCGGGTGTTACCCTAAGAGCTCTGCATACAGCATCTCATTCCAGCCCTCCAGCATCCTTGTGCCATAAATACAATTGTTCCAGCGATGTTGCAGACAAGAAGAACAAGAACAAGCTGATTCGTGTTTGAATGAGAAGTGAGACAAAATAACCTGCACAATGCCATGATCTTGGCATATGAACCTGAGTTAAATGCTTTGCCTAACTGCGTGGCTATTTCTGACAAAGCCAGGGCTAGAGCGCTCTCAGATTTCCTGCTCATTCTGATTTCCACTCTGCTACACTGTAGAATGGATGCCTGCTATCTAAGCAAAAATGCAACAACAACAAAAAACCTCCACCAAGAAACTACAGACCCAGGCAAACCTTACTGAGGAAATGGGGTGCGTGTGAAAACAAGATGTTTTAAAAAATGATCCAAGTTTGTTAGGGAAAGTGTTAGTAAAATAAATTCTGAGTTATAGAGGGCAAAACACTCTCTCTCTCCGAAGCTCTTATGATGCACACAGTCACACACACACATTTTTAAATGATAAGAAAATGGGACTTTTCAATACCAACTTTAAGGGAATCAGATTAGAAATCAGTCTTTAGATTGTCCAACTGTGGGCTGGAGTGTTAGTCCACGGGGCCATTGAAGACTCCTACCTCTCTGATTGTACGGGATGTCAGACATTAATTTGACTTTAATTTGAAGAGCTTGAAAAGCACATTTGAAAAGAAGTCAGAGAAACTCAAAGTGAGACAGGAGAGAGAGACACAGAATGCTTATGCTTCCTTTTGTTCAATTTCAGACAATCGAATATCTCTTGCAGCTATTAGAAAGAACATGAAAAAGGTCTTTTCTCAGCCAGTACGACAAGAATATATTTAATCTCCAAAACTGCAGAGAAGAGAATTCTTCTAAGAGCTTGTGCCTCCTCTTATTGTAGCACGAGAGGACCCTACTGAACTCACTGGTGAGAGGTGAAACGTAATAAAACTCATCAGGGATTTTACAAGCGACTTAATGGGGTACCATGGCCCTCTGAAATACACAAAGAAGCAATTTAATTGGCTGGATTTATCAACAGGAAAATACTGGATTTCTTCTCTGGCAAGCTATCAGTTTACTTTCATATTTTTTTTCAAATTTCACCCAATCTTTTAATTAGAATTGAACTTAAAAATATTCCATTGTTACTATCATAAACCTCAAGGTAGAAATTTGATAACTCTGCCTAGACGTAGCTCTTCCGAAAGAGAGAAAATATTCATATTCTGGAGAGGAAAACATGCCTTGCTACTGCAGAAAAATAAGAATTTTCTGTTTTTTATACAAATTTACAAACCTGTTTATAGTGCCCATACCCTTTTAAAATGTCATGTCATAATTTACATTTTCACAAATACATTAGCCAAACTGAGCAGTCATCTTGATTACCTTTGAACGAGGTGTGGCTCTATTTTATAAACTGCAAAAGTTAGTTCGCATCCCTTCACAGGCTGAGTGGAATCCTGTGATCCAGGGACAGAAAGAATCAAGGCACAAAGAAGTTTCCAGAATCCAGGTTTTCTGACTCAATGACCAGAGTTCATTATTCGGGATCAAACCTAATAAAACTCAGAGGATGTGCTTTTACTACGTCATGTTAAGAATTTGAAAGACACCCAGAATTTGATCATTCTAATGCCTCTCCTTGCACAAATGTTACTTTTATATTTCCCTTTGCTTAAAGTAAGCACACCAAAAGTAACACATAACACCTTCTTTCAGGAAGGCTTTTTTTTTTTTTTTTTTTTTTTTGCGGTACGCGGGCCTCTCACTGTTGTGGCCTCTCCCGTTGCGGAGCACAGGCTCCGGACGCGCAGGCTCAGCGGCCACGGCTCACGGGCCCAGCCGCTCCGCGGCACGTGGGATCTTCCCGGACCGGGGCGCGAACCCGCGTCCCCTGCATCGGCAGGCGGACTCTCAACCACTGTGCCACCAGGGAAGCCCTCAGGAAGGCTTTTTAACTATGCCATCAATTTGGGGAATCTGACCCTCCATATGCTCTTATGACCAGCTAGCTATATGTCTGTCACTAGCTATATGTCTGCCTTTTCCATATAAGAAGAATAATAACAGTCTCTTTATGTATCTGCGTCTCTCACCAAACTTGGAGATTTTTAATGACAGAGACTGAACGTTACTTATCTTCTAATCCCTGATACCTAAAAACCTAATTTGACACTTAGTAACTGCTTAATTAAATTTCGCTCAGCAAAACAATAGGCAGATGAAAGAATGAATGCATGAATACATATAAATTTGATTGGCCTAAAGACTAATGTAACTGCAGCTTTATGTGGAAAAATTGGAAACCAAAATATTTTATAATCTCTCTTCTACCAAGAGTTTTAGATCCTTCCGTCAGAGACAGTTTAGAAATTCACATGCATTTATGTTTTCAACTTTCCTTTTAGGAAATCTATATTACTCCATTAGAAATTATTTTTGTTCCTCCTGCTGGTCTCCATCGCTCCATCAAAGGGAGCAATTGTCAGGACTTCTTAGACCATAATCAATTAAATTTTGATGATCGATTAGGAAGGCATGGGTGCTGGGGATACAACTACAGCATCGCCTGAGAATGAGAAAGTGAACAGTGGGTATTGGGAGAACTGAGGTCTGAGGGTGAGAAGGTGGTAATGAGATTGGCTGATTGAAGAATGACTATAAAAGGGAATAAAAGATCAGAGAAGGAATATTGCTTCCTGCTCGAAGAGCAGTAAAAACAAGGAAGAAATTCTCTCTGCTTTTAGTTTCTCCTTCCTTACTTTGTTCGGGATAACACGAGTTGCAGATGCAGAGAGCTTGAGAATTCTGACTTTAACACCTTATTTTCGAGTACCTTGAAGTACAGTGAAGGCACATCAGGGAATGAACTTGAGTCCAAGCACTGTGTCATACCACAGAGCACCTTTCTGCAAAATGAAAGGACTTCGTATTAACCCATAGTTTTTAAAAGACAAAAATTGAAGCAGACATTTTCTGGGGATGGGGAATGACTCTCTAAGCACGTCGATACAAGAAATCTTAAAAGATTTGGCCATTTAAAAAATTTTTAACATTGAAAATAACCATAAAATTGTAAAA
Organism: Kogia breviceps; assembly: GCF_026419965.1. Taxonomy (NCBI): domain Eukaryota; kingdom Metazoa; phylum Chordata; class Mammalia; order Artiodactyla; family Physeteridae; genus Kogia; species Kogia breviceps. Next base: position 4,771,286 of record NC_081324.1, on the reverse strand, counting down.
GGAAACAAAACTGGAGAAATATAATTTATTCAAGTATAATTGACAAATGCTCACAAATAGAGGTCATAAAATCGATAAAAGAAATCCAGCGTCTACTCATTAGTTTCTCCAGAGTAAAATCCAGAAGCCATACTTAATCGTCCTCTGGTTTAGCCTGCCACGGCCTATGCTTATAAGCAGGCCCCTTCTGACTGCAACTTTCTGGGTCCGATGGAGTAGGTGCTGTGCTGATTCCCTCTTTCAGGACCCAGGCACATGTCTCAGGGCTCCCAGGAACTTTAACATCATTTTGACATCACTGTGGAATGCATCTCTGAGAATCAGCTAAAGGGAACTTCCTCACCCTTTTGCTCTCTCCCCCCAGGTCAGGCACCTTGCCTTTCCCGGTGGACTTCTTTCCCTCTTTCAGATACAAGACCCAGCAGCTCTGAGTTCCGCAGTGCAGAGTGTGACACCCTCTTCGGATAGCGCCCTGAACTCATCACCTACTCAGGGAGGTCTCACACACTATGGAGAATATTCACTTCCCTGTGAAAGCAATCATGTCACTCTATCAAAAGCAACAGGTAGAGTGTCCTTCGTGGACATGACCCTTCCGAAAGCATCCTGTTCAGGTTCGTGTTCACTACTGGCCATTTTCTTCCCCTAGACCATCATCTCCCTTACGCAGGGGTTGAATTGCCCTTTTCCTATACTCTCCGCAGCGCCTCTGTGGCAACGTGGAAGTGATGCTTGGATGTCCCTTCAAGAAAAGACTTCCCATTTCCCTGTGATGAGGGCAGAGAGGTGACACCCTCCAGGGATGGTCCTCAGGGTCTGCCTTAGCTTCAGAGCAGAGCCGGGCTCTTCTACGGAAGCTCCTCACCAGTGACAGCATGTGGATGACGCCAGGACCTGGCCATTTCTGCCCAGCTTGTGACACCTCCAACGAGCAGTCTGTGCTCTGGAGCTCCGTGTTGGCTTGGCCAAGACTGTCACCTCTGGAATCGTGGTTGGGGTCCTCCCCTGCCCAATCCAGCTCCTGCCCTGCCCCGCCCCTTCCTTTTACGGGGATGTCAGATCAGCATCACAGTTTGCAGGCTTCTCTGACCACTACGGCCAATTCCCATTTGTATTTCTCACAGGCTTGCTCCCTGATCCCCAGCAAACCCACAAAACTGCTGGCTCTCCTCACCCTTCTCAGCATCTGCTCCCTGGAGAACAGAGCAGGCGAAACCTAGTGCAGCATCAGGCAAATAATAAGAATTTAATGGTGTTTGTGGCTTGAAGAAATTAAAAACCATTAAAATCACAGTAAAAAAAAATGCAAAGAATAAAAAGAAAATTCACAGATGAAGAAACATGTACAGCCTTACTAGGAATCAAAATAGCATAACTTTGAAATAACCAAATTAGCAAAATTGCAAAGAGATTCCACTGTTGTTTTCCTGTTGTGGATGAGGAAGCTAAGTTCGTACATTTAGCTGTTATTCACAGAAATAAGTTGTTCTTGTCACATTGCATTTCACCCTCTGGACACAGTAATCACAGGCTCAGATGTGGGGTCCATGAGAACCTCACAAAAAATGATGTAGAGGTTTCAGTTCCCTTTCCCTCTGTCTCTCGGTCTCTTTCTGTGTCTGTGTCTCTGTCTCTGTGTGTGGGGGGGTGTCTTTTTCAATTTTTTTCAGACACTTTGCATTTAGTCCTACAGTTTAAAAACAAAATAAAAAAACAAAAACTTTGATGAGGGACTGAAAAGAAAAAAAAAAACTTTACATTTCATTCAGTGTTTAAGACTAACCCTTGAAATTCACTTAAACAACATCCCTAATTTTAAAGTTCTCAGGAGTCTCATGTAGCTCAGTTTTCCACATAGAAAACATGCGCAAAGATCTTCCCCACTGCGAGGAACAGCTACCTCGTTTTCACCAACTTCAGTGACAAGAAGGAGTTAATGAGTCTTTCTGAGCATCTTGGTAGATTCAGTGGTAAGAAAATCTGTTTTTAAAATAAGAAGGCTTTAATTTAGAAATCTCAGATCCATTATTTAAGTAATCATTTAAATTTTAAATTTGCTTTTATGAAATACTGTTGATCACGATTATAATTTAATTTAGATCAATTGTTTTTCAGACATGGAAAATGGGATATTAGCCTTGACAGAGTAAAATTTATCTGATTTAAAGTTATATCAAGTTTGAGGTGCTTTCCACTCACACATTATGGGGCGCGCGCGTGTGTGTGTGTGTGTGTGTGTGTGTTGGCGCATGTAGGAAAAGTGTCTTTTGAGAATACATTTGTCTTCATCAGCTCAGGCTGATGGTCTGTGTGGCTTAAACAACAGACATTTATTTCTCACAGTTCTGAAGGTTGGGAAACCCAAGGCCAAGGTGCTAGCACACCAGATTCAGTGTCTGGTGAGGGCCCTCTTCCTGGCTTGGAGGTGACCGCCTTCTTGCTCCGTCCTCACAGGGCAGAGGTGGTCTCTTTCAAGTCTCTTTGTATAAGAGCACTAAACCTGTTACAAGGGCTCCACCCTCATGACCTAATTTTCTCCCCAAAGGCTCCATCTTCAAACACCATCGCATTGGGAGTTAAGGCTTCAGTATATAAATCTGGGGGGACACAATTCAGTCCATAGCAATATATTTATTTATTTTTTTAAAAACTCCCCTATCTGGATAAGTGAATGTATCATTGATTCTGATTGTCTAAATGTATGGCTTTACATTTCTAGATAAAGATAATGCTATATGAAATATTACCATGAAATGTATTCAAAATGAGAATTTTTAACTTAAAAGCTCTTAACAGTCAAATTAATAATGTTAATAACAGGCTGAATATTGAACTATGAATGTGTCTGTTACTTGAATATAAAATATGTTTTTGTACTCAGTAGTTTTTAGAAGAGGAATAGGTGGCTACTTTTTGAGGCAATAAGTCATTTGTTTGTTATTGATTCAAAAATGCATCCATAGAAAATGTCTGTAATCATAAGAAACAATATTGTAAGATACTATATAAACTAGAATTATACATTTTTCTTTCTTTGTCAGGATACTTGTTTGATGTTCCCAATAACGTCACCATTAAATCGGTATTATTTTTAACACATATTGTGACAGTCATAACTAAACTTGAGAATCTATACTTTTAATTATAAGTTCCTAATTAAAATCATAAAATCTAAGAATACTTTCTTAAAAGAAATTCTACTTTGTGATAAGAGGCTCCCTTTGTTACTTAAACTCAAAATCTCAGTGTTATTTTTTTTTTACAAATGTTAATCCATAAAATTTATATCTACTTTACATTTTATTTTCTTTTTTATCTGAGGATTATGAAGTATAAATGGTAAAATCAGCAATTTAACAACATTGAAATTATTATTATATAAGACGCTTGAAGGATGCATTCTAAATAAAAATTCTACCCTTGAAGTTGAAGAGCTAAGCCTACACATAACACCTAAATAGTTTATGAGCAAGTTCTACCAAATGTTCAAAGAACAGATAATTCCCAATTTATACAAAGCATTCCAGAGAAAACAATGGAAAAATACCCAAATTATTTCCTGAGATCTAACTAACCATGGTATTGTGCCAGAAAATAATAGAAAAAGAAAGAAAATTATAATTCAATGTTATTAATAAACAGGGATGTACAACACTATGTATTTTATCAAAATGCATTAAAATTAAAAAACACTCCATGATCAACTAGGATTTAGCTCTGTAATCCAAGACTGTTCAAAGTAGATCATATGATATTGTAATTTTCTACATTAAACTGAGGAACATCCATGATCATTTTAGGTACAAAAAGAAAACAAATAAAACATTCAATAATGTTCTGTATATCACATGTAAGAAGGATTATTTAGGAAACATGACAAAATAATAAACTTAATAATTGAATGAAAGAATGAAAGTTTATGACATTTTGAATAAAGAACAAAGGATAAGGTTATGTCTTTCCAGATACTAAAAAATACATATACTTAAATCTGTATGAAATACCCATTAATTAATTATGGTGTTGCTGTAGGAATAAACAATAGAATGGAAACAGAGAGAGAGGCTAAAAACAGGCAAATACATTCAAATTTGATTTATATTTCTAAGAGTTAAAATTGCATTTGGTTGCATTTAACAGAAATCCTAACTAACACAAGAGTAAATAAATTATAGTTAATATTTCAGCCCTGAAACCAGTGGTTTAGTGATGCCGTCAGAGACTTGGCTCTTTTCTTCCTTCCATTATACCGTTCTTTATACTTCTTTGTCACACGTGGCTTCAAGATGTTTGCACCTTTAAACTCACTTTCATATTCTAAGCTCGAAGAACCCGGCAGAGCAAAGGCCAAAAGGGGCATGTTAGTTTGACCAGTAGATATACCTTTTGTAGAAACACCCATTCACTAACTTCTGCAAACATCACCTTGGCAAGAACTAAATCACATGACTACTTCTACCGGCAAGGGAATCCAGCTTAGTGCATGTATAAGCCTTCCAACATCTACCATAAAGTGAAGCAAAGTGAGAAAGAGGTCTTAGCTGGCTTCTGTGTGGCCAACACTTTGACAAACTTAGCATAAGTGTGGCATTCAAATCAATGGGGGAATATTTTAAATGACGATATTTATACAATTGTCTATTCATATGTAAATTATAAGATTAAAGTCACTCATCACACCATTAAAAAAACATTCCAGATCAATTTAAAGGATCACAAAATGAAAATATGAAGATATAGAGAGTCATACTGGGTGAAGTAAGCCTGACACAGAAAGACAAATATCATATGCTATCACGTACATGTGGAATCTAAAAAAAGGTACAAATGAACTTATCTACAAAACAGAAATAGATTCACAGATGTAGAAAACAAACTTATGGTTACCAGGGGGGATAAAGGGGAGAGGGATAAATTGGGAGATTGGGACAGACATATACACACTACTATCTGTAAAATAGATTACTTATAAGGACCCACTGTACAGCACAGGGAACTCTACTCAGTACTCTGTAATGACCTATATGGGAAAATCTAAAAAAGAGTGGATATATGTATATGTATAACTGATTCACTCTGCTGTACAGCAGAAGCTAACACAACATTGTAAAACAACTGCACCCCAATAAAAATTTAAAAGAAAATATACAGGGAGAAAATACTGGCATGCTTGTTTAGATGCTTAGACTAAACAGATCCTCTAAAGCAAAACACAAATCTAAAAATCCACAAAGACAAAGATTAATGCAATTTATTGCTTCAAATTTTAAAATTGCTTGACAGCAAAATATATTATAAATAAATTTAAAAGTAAAATGACAGATTAGGGAAATTATTTTTAAATAAATATCAAAGAATTCATACGCAGAATATTTTCAAAACCCTGTATATCTTTATGCAGAACCAACCCAGTAAAAGGACTAGGCAAAGGAACTGAATAATTAATTCACTAACACATCGCTAAGAACCCTAGAAAAAGATGCTCAATCTTAGTAATAATAAAATAAAAAGTAAATAATGGGATATAATTTTTCTTAACTGCCAGATTAGAAAAATTAGGAAGTTTGAAGATAAAAATTTGTTGTGACAATGTGATAAATTTTTAAAATGCTACATATCTTTTAGTGGGAAATTTTTCCTAGCCTAGTAAAAGTTTCCCCAAACAACATAGTATTCACGTACCCCACGAAGATTCAAAAATGGCGAAATTTTGTATCTATTGGGGAAAAAGTACTCGCACAGATACAAAAGATGTTTATAATGATGTATGTTGCATGATTGTGTGAAGCAGAAAAGTTACAAATTACCTGAATTTCTACCAAGAGAGGGGTACACATATCTAAAATATATGAGATTCTATACATAGAAATAGAAAAGCCCTCTACAACATGTTATTTGTTAAGTGAAAATAAGCAAGAATATTTTACAGTATCACTTATATTTAAAAAGTCAAATGACAGATTATAGAGACAGGTACTTAGATGATTGATAGATATAGAAATATCTGTTGTTATGTATATATTTATATTATTCCTATATATACACACTATATATATATGTATATATAGTGTGTGTGTGTATATATATATACATATATATATAGAGAGAAATAATTATAATTCACCATGACAATAGTGGCTCTTTCCAGGAAGAAGACTGAGATTAGAGTAGATGACTGAGCATCTTTCTCAATCATTGAAAAAAGATCACTGAATCTTTTTTCAATGAAAATGCATCTACTTGCTTAAAGGAACAAGGTTAGGAAAAAATGTAAGAGAAGCTGGCACGAACACAAAATAATTTTCAAGACACCATTTTCTCTGGCACTGTCATAATGATAGAACGAAAGGTGAATAACAATTTACAATTTACATTCCCATATTTAAGACCGTCACTACCGCAGAGCTATGAAATTAAAGTCCAGAAACATGAGCAGAAAGGCAGACATACTGTGGACACTAAACAAGGACTTTGTTCTTAAAATCAGGTGACATCAAATACAAGAATGGCAAGAATATTTCTACTCACTTAACAAAAAAACAAGAACTTTTCCCTCTCATATTATAAATGTTCACTTGTCATGAGAATCAGACAAAAACAAAGGCAAACAACTTAGATCACTGACCTACGGAATCGAGGCTGTTCCACAAATGAGGTCACCGTACAAATCGCTCGGAACGTTATGTTTTACTGAACCAGCGTGGACGCACTGAAACCCCAGCTTCAACGAAGGGCAGCCTCAGCTGACGTACCCTGATGCATCTAGGCAAATAAGAAACAAGGAAGGAAACCCATGTGCTAAGCTTTCCTAGAATCATTAAAAGGGTGAAAATGATACTGTTCAACCCCGTGTGACATTGTGAGCACTGGAGTAAACAGGCGAATGCATAGCTGCCAGCACTGAATAAAATGTAAATGTTGTTAGTGTACATGTTAACTAGGCAGAATTTTCTTCAATCACTCTAAGTTGATGACACAAAGCTTAATTTTTCAAACTTCTCCATGACACACGCTAAACTTGAGCATGTATTCAAGTAATTAAAACTTCTTGGAGCTTCAGAACAGGTCATAAAATTATGGAAAATTCAAAGAGAAGTGATGTCAAGCAATGTTTAAAAGGCATGTGCCTCAGGCTGAGGTTGGACTAGTCCTCAAAGCCCTGTTAGAGGTCTCGTCTCTGCTGAGGTCACATCACTTAGCTCTCCTTCGGCATTTGATAGCATCTTGTTGATTGACTGACCAGAGTCTCAAGGTCGGCTTTATTTCTCCCACTTGTTAGCTGTAATCAACCCCAATACATTATTCTTTGGAGAAAGGAAACCCCACAAAAGTCGTAACATAGGAGGAGATGCATTACGGTATTGCTGCACAGGAATTTCCCAGTAGCTCTTAGGGCTCCGTAGTGGAGGTGGGCTGGGGTTTCACAGCGGTGCTCAGCTACATAAGGAGCAACCACTGCTTCTGCTAGAGCGGTCATCCTCAAAAGCTAACTTCCCCTTCTCCTGCCTTTTCCGTCTGCCTACAGCTGAGGCATTCTATGTATTCTGCTCTGTCAATCTGTAGAGAATGTTGCTTTTCCAATATATTGGTTCAGACATGTTGAGATTGCTGGAGAATTCCAAAATGCTCTAAGGAATAGACAGGGGAGACTCCGGATGCCTTGCGAATGTGACCAGACATTATGTCTGTGTCACAGTGATTTCACATAAGGTCATTATTTACTTCTTGGGATTTTTATTTGTTTCCTTGAAATATCATTGACATACAATATGATGTTCGTTTCAGGTGTACTGCATAGTGATTCCACACTTATATACATTATGAAATGATCACCACAGTAAGTCTAGTGACCTTCTGTCCCCGTGAAGTTTTTGCAATATTGTTGACCATATTCCTTATGCTGTATAAGCCATCCTCATGGTTTATTTATTTCATACCTGGATGTTTGCACCTCTTGGAATTTTTTTTTTTTTTTGCGGTATGCGGGCCTCTCACTGTTGTGGCCTCTCCCGTTGCGGAGCACAGGCTCCGGACGCACAGGCTCAGCGGCCATGGCTCACGGGCTTAGTTGCTCCGCAGCATGTGGGATCTTCCCGGACCAGGGCACGAACCCGCGTCCCCTGCATCGGCAGGCGGATTCTCAACCACTGCGCCACCAGGGAAGCCCTGGAATTTTTTAATGTGTGCAGATTAATCACTTATAGATGCTCAAAGAATCATCAAGCATCATGCCCATGATATAGCCTCAAGTGTGGCTCAAACATTTTCCATAGAGCCAAATGTTTGCTCTCTGATACAGGAGTTGGTATTATGGACCACGTACACAGTGTAACTGGGATCTATTTCCAACTTCAGCATTGATATAATCTCCTGCAATGGCATTTGACACCATACTTTTTCCTACTGGTAGATTAGAAGGCAATGTTCCCATCTCAACATTTTTTTTTTTTTTTTTTTTGCGGTACGCGGGCCTCTCACCGCCGTGGCCTCTCCCGTTGCGGAGCACAGGCTCCGGACGCGCAGGCTCAGTGGCCACGGCTCACGGGCCCAGCCGCTCCGCGGCACGTGGGATCCTCCCGGACCGGGGCACGAACCCGTGACCCCTGCATCGGCAGGCGGACTCTCAACCACTGCGCCACCGGGGAAGGGGAAGCCCCCATCTCAACATTTATTCATACTAGGTTCATAGTGCTTTTGTTTTTCCTTCATTGACTCTTCTAGAATTTCTTAACTTCCGAGGTTAAGGTAATAGGAAAAAGACAGACATACTTTGGGAATAATGAACTATGAGGTCTATGCTTGCTGGAAAATAAAACTTCCCTCCTTCCTCTCTTCCTTCCTTCCTTCCTTCCCTCCTTCCTGTTTGTGGTCTCACGCTCATATGTCATTCCCAGTGGAGCTCCTGAAAGGGTTGGCGGGTCATTATTATCAATGCATATGATATTGATCATATTCAGTACTTTCCTTGTATGGCTCATTTCAAACTGTTTGAACAAAAACGTATCCTAAAAAAAGTTAATGGCTTAAGTAGTTTATACGAACTAGTATGTTTATCATTATGATTTTTTTTTTTTTTTTTTTTTTTTTTTTTTTTGCGGTACGCGGGCCTCTCACTGCTGTGGCCTCTCCCGTTGCGGAGCACAGGCTCCGGACGCGCAGGCTCAGCGGCCACGGCTCACGGGCCCAGCCGCTCCGCGGCACGTGGGATCTTCCCGGACCGGGGCACGAACCCGTGTCCCCTGCATCGGCAGGCGGACTCTCAACCGCTGCGCCACCAGGGAAGCCCTATCATTATGATTTTTTAAATATAATAAACACAAATCCATAAATTAGGAAGAACAATGAATGCTTAGTCAAAGTTTAAAAAATCGGTGAACATATACTAGACATAGCTTTTTCTTTGTCTCAGGGTAATATTACAATGGAGATAATAATAAAAGTGGGAATTGTTGACACAAAAATAAACTTCCAACTTTTTTTAAATGGAGTTTGGCAGAAATTTAATAAAAGTTATACAATGCTTTTATACTGTACTTAAAGTAGTCTGATAAGATACTTATTAGTCAATTTTATGATATTGAGAATAATGAAATTGAAGAGGATTCACCCACGAAATAAGAGCATTGTCAACACAGTCTGTTTCTTAACTAATTAGCAAATCCGTCCTAAGTGGTATTTCAGCTTCAAATGAGCTTCTTATGGCTTATTTACCTTGGCCTTCCTGCATAAGTAATCAAATTCATGATAATAGGAAACAATTAGAATGTCAATCTATTTACAAGAATAATTTAATGCTGTTTTTCCTATTTTACATTATTCCATAGTGTTGAAAGCAAAGATTCCATAAGTTGAAAAACATTTACTTGGCATGTGGGGAGATCACGAGTCCCATATGACCTTTACATCCTTTCCTACACAAAAGTGGGACTCACTGCAGGAGCAAATGGACACCAGGACCTGCTCTGTTACTGTTACTCTAAGCAGGACACCTGGCAAATACACTCACGATACGAGAATGTCGCTTTTCAACGTACTCCACGTGCCAAGGTTAAGTTCCCGAATATACTTGCGGAGCTACAAAAATAATTTTGTTCCTGTTCAAATTTCACTAAATATCCAAATCAGGTCTTGCTGGAAGTCACTAATATATTAAAAATAGGAAAATCTGTTATCTATCTACAGACCACATAGAAAAGTAGTCAGATAAATAATATCTCTTCCCTCAAAAAAAATAAAATAAAAGGATGTTCCATTTTCCCTCCAGTTTATCTGTTAACTCTCTCTACCTCAGGCCACATTAACTAACTGTCTGGCAGGGGTTACTTACTCTACAGAGAGAAGAAAAAAAAAAAAAAAAAAATCAAGTGTTCCTTCTACATTTGCTTTTCTCTGATTGTCTAGCACTTACTCTGGAATCCTTTGTACTTTCCTTTAATCATTTCATAATCATTCATCAATCCCCGCCATTGAGGAGTGCATCGACTAGACTGAGGAAACAAAGTTTTCTGAGGCCCAGACCTCCTTTATTCAAATCAAACCAAGCCCTCTGAATCAATCCTGTAGTCTCTTTAAGCACCTATTGAAGTTATCAATATATACACAGCAACTGGGCATTGCCTATACAAGTTGCTCTTGGACCCTTTAAGATTTCGAATGACATTCAGAAAATACGTTCCCAGGTGAGCTGGCAAGAACAATTTCGGTATAGTAATCAGTAACTTTTTGTTTCACGCCTTTTTTTTTTTTTTTTTTTTAAGCCGTACGCGGGCCTCTCACCGTTATGGCCTCTCCCGTTGCGGAGCACAGGCTCCGGACGCGCAGGCTCAGCGGCCACGGCTCACGGGCCCAGCCGCTCCGCGGCACGTGGGATCCCCCCGGACCAGGGCACGAACCCGCGTCCCCCGCATCGGCAGGCGGACTCTCAACCGCTGCACCACCAGGGAAGCCCTGTTTCACGCCTTTTGATCAGAACGGTACTTATTACTTGCACAGAAGCACGCCTTGGAGCATGCTCGTTTATAGTAAAACGACAAGTGATCTACAAATGCATTTTGGAAATCATTCATTTGCACGCAGCAGAGCTGCCAAATAAAATTTATTTAAAACCTAAAGGACATTTATTGGCTCCCAGAGCTGGAAAGGTGGCAAAGTTCTCAAGCACAGCTTGACCCAGGGCTCGGGCCCTCAGAATCCGCGTCACGACTGGTTCCCTCCTGTAGGTTCATCCTGGTGATTTAAATGGCCCCAGGCTCTCCCCACAGGGTGCGTGCCCTTAGAAGCCCCACTGTGTCCTTACTGACCAAGACCCTTCTAGACCTAATCGTGCTGCAACGAAAAGGAGACACTATGATTGTTTTAAATCAGAAAGCTCCAAAATGACGTGAACAGATGTGGAGAGGGTTGGTTACCAAAGGAAATTTGGGGCTCCATCTCCAGGAAAGATGGGAGGTGAGTTTGGAGGGAGTAATAAAAACATGTATCTATTAAAAAGTGATACATGACAGTTCTTTTATTAGAGCACAGCACACACTGTCATATGGTTATCTAGGGCTATGTCCTTTCTGCTTGACAGTGATGTGCTGGAGGGAGACATACGTCTCACTTTGAACTCTCTCTCTCTCTCCTTTGAGGATGGTACCTGATGGTGAGAAGAAAACGATCATTTATGAAATGAACAGATGGATGGATGAAAGAAATAGTGAATGAACAAGTGTAACATGGACCAAGCTTGGATGAGGGATTTTTTAAGAAAATAGAGAACTATAGTAGGATTAAGGCTGCATTTGAGGAAATAATACAACCCATTCAGTAAGGCTTCTCTTAGCCCAACTTGTGTTTCTTCAAATACTTCCAGCCAAAGGCAGGGTACACCCTTAAGGCTCTCAGGGCGGACCTCCACCTTTTCTGTAACAACGGCCTCAGGACTTCAGGGAAACACAGATGAAAATAGAGATAACTTAGTCACAGAATTATTGGCCTTAAGACATACCCTGCAGCTTTGGGGTCACTTAAAAACTGGATTAAATCTCTCTCAGAGATATAAACTGTCACAGAAAAGTAATAAAATCTACAATTCTTATAACATCATATCTTCCTTAATTGTCTCTCCTTAAATGTGAACCTCTAAGTATGTGGGTAGAGGAGGGGCAGTTAAGGAGAAAAACAAACAAAACCGCTTTTTTCTGCAACTTTCACCGAGGTTAATTCCATTCTTACCTCTCTCATGACCACCTTCTCTTCTTTTTATACCCCAGCTTAGCCATTATCAAGCTCATTGCCTACTGATGGCAACCCCCTGAAATCCTACCTAATTCTACCTGATGTAGGTATGTACCATTTTGAGGAAAATACATACTCTTACTTTTTCACATCTATAATCTTGTTGTAATCTTGTTGACGGGGGTTCTGCAATCTGGCACTAATTAAAAAAAAATGAAACCCGGCTCTTCTAAACAATTAGCTGGGAATAAAAAGAAAAGGAAAACTATTTTAACATTGTCAAAAACATGAAGAAATTGGGTTTGAGCAGTTTTTCCAGAGTTCTTAGAATCTTCATGCTCAATATTCAGTTTGCACCTCAGAAATTCTAAAGTGAGGCCAAAGGAGCTGTATGTTTTTGTTAGTTTGTTTTGGCATTTTATTTTATTGATTTAAATTTTTATTCATGAACATAATTTTTAAAAACTAAATGATGCTAAAGACTCACGCTAACAGGCAGTGGTCCCTTGCTCTCATCCTTTTACTCCACGGCTCCTCCCCATCCCAATCCCAAGGCAACTGCTTTCGACTCTTTCGTCCATTTCTTCTCTATTTCTAAACACTGTGCTTATTTTCCTCTCTCTCCATTCATCAACCTGTCACAATATTGACTGACTTCTCATGTTAAACAAGGGTCTTCAGCCCTCCCTTCAAATGAGCTGTATGTTTAACAAAAACTTCAGGAGGTGCACTCTGAGAAACGTTGACCTATAAACAAAGTTAAAGGCAGACCTCGGACATACTGCAGGTTGGGTTCCAGACCATTTTAATCAAGTGAATATTGCATAAGGCAAGTCACATGAATTTTTTGGCTTCCCGGTAAATATAAAAGTTGTTTGGTTTCACAGGGCATATAAAAAGTGTACTCTATTAAATGTGTGATAGCCTTATGTATAAAAAAAACAATGTACATACCTTAATTTAAAAGTATGTTATTGCTAAAAAATGCTGACCATCGTCTGAGCCTTCAGTGAGCTGTAATCTTTTGGCAATAGTAACATCAAAGACTCCTGATCACAGATCACCATAACAAATAGAGTAAAATCATGAAAAAGTTTGAAATATTGTGACAATTCCCAAAATATGACACAGAGAAATGAAGTGAACAAATGCTGTTGGGAAAATGGCACTGATAAACTTGCTCGGTGCAGAGCTGCCACAGAACTTCAACTTGTTTAAACAAACAAAAAACAGTATCTGGGAAACACAGGAAAGCAAAGCTCAATAAAATGAGGTATATGCCTGTACATAGTTATAAACATTGCTGACCATTTAAGATCATTTAGTAATCTAGCAATATGGGCCCAATCTATCATGTGATACAGTAAGACTGGATTGCATCTTATCAAGATCCTGGTTTCTTGATTCTGGGACAAATACTGACATTAGTTGTAAATTGGTGACCCATCATGACAAGTTCCTACCCTTTAATGACTCTTTTTATAAAAACAAACCTACTAATAGAGAGTCACCACCACAGAGCAAAAATCGTATGCAGCTTTTTTAGAGATTGACTCAAAATTATACCTGGAATAATCTAAAAAGATGACTTCGTGTCATTCTCACTTTAACTCTCAGCCTCTCTTAACTAAGAAATTGGTGAGGCCACTTGCCAGACAAATCCAAAAGAGAAGTCTCTAGACTGAGCTGTTCTGTAACATCCTCCTCTTTCTAACCTGGTCCATTTTCAGTGACCGTGCTATTTGTGTCATGCACCATCTGTATTGAATTGATCTTTTTCACAGATCAGAACTATTGGTTTGGTTTGCGCAAAATTCTCACTTTCTCCCTTATTATTGAAATGTCATGCTTTTCAGTTCAGAGTCTCCCTGACCTGTGTTTACAGTCATCTTCTTTCCCATTTGCACTGATATGGTCGATTTTCTCCTTTAAGGTACTTCTTGGCATACTAGTATCTTGAGCACTGGTGACATGCCCATGCTTGTAACTCAGTCATTCCAACTCTGTGTGCATCACCTCTGATTTGTCCTGTCTCCTAGAGGTGCACGGTGACAACAGAAGCAGCCGTGGAGCACCTGGACGTGGGTGGGGAGGAACAACGAGGAGGTTGAGTGTGATTCAGACAAAGGTCCCCCGTCTTGCAGAAAAAAGGAATTTGGAATACCTCTTGAGTCAAAAATTATCATTCCCACTTCCTCAATACAGCAGCTTACAGTTTTATCATTTTACCACGTTACGCTCCCGATTGACAAAAGTGCTTTTTCCGCTTCGAAAGGCTCTATTGAAAAAACAGTGTTCGTGCTCGAATTTATGTTCACCACAAAGCCAAAGTCTGGAGTGATGTACAAACTTATTCTAAATAATATTTGATTAGAAAATTAAAAGGAAGAACAAGCTAAGGGTGACCTCTTTTGACAACATCTGGGGAGTGTGTGTGTGCGTGTACACATCTGTGTAACTGGCTTAGTGCCAGGAGGCTGAAGAAAGATTGAGGGCTAAAGAAATTAAAAATAAAATGAGAAAAGAAAAATAAGTGCTTTTTTTCTTCCTAAGCATACTAGTATCTTGAGCATTATGATCACTAGAATCTGTGTAATATTTTAATTAAATGTGTGTATTTATGAGTTAGATAAGTCATCCTCTGGAGTTCTGTCTTCCCTCTACAAGTCTAAGATTATGTAAAATTAAGCATGGAGTTTTAGCAATGAAGGAAATGTTCACAGTTAACTAAGTCTGATATCTTCATTTTATGGTGGGGAAAAAAGCAAGGAACCAAAAGATTAGCTGTTAAACGTCACATCTGGGACATCTGGGTTGAGAACCCACACTTTTTTTCACTTCAAGAATGGTATTCTAATAAAGATGTTAAAAAAAAAAAAGGAATGATATTCTTTCCTCTCTTTTGACTTCTTTACCCACAGATACAAATACATGTTTTGAGTTTGACTTTGTTTGAGTAAAGATAAAAGTGAAGCAAAATAACATGATTGTTCATCTCAAAGATATACAGTAAAAATTTCTTCTCCTTGATGAGAGTTACCAGATATTAACTAATTCTACTTTGGAAGTTCAAAGCCCCAGACTCCTGCGTATTAACATATTTAACTAAGCATCGGACCTCACTGTAGAGACAAAAGACAGATTTGTCATAAAGTGTGCAGGATGGTCAACTGCATTCAAACAAACTGAAACAAGTTAATTCACTCCTGTTCAGTAGCTGGACTCCAAAGATTCCCTCCAACGACCCAGAGATCCGACTGTTCACATGCTGGAGTGGTCCCTCCCACGGGGGAGCTGAATTTGTCTGTTACTCAGGTCAGTGAATCAAATGTGGAAGAAGTGGACCAGTTCCAAGCTATCCCTTGAGTGGACTGACAACTAATGTTCTGTCCCTTTTGGAACATTGGTGTTTGGGGAGCCATGAACCCCCCTGGAGGATGGCTCAGCTAGGTAAGCCACGGAGTGGCCATGGGGGACACTGTAATTTTCCATTATAAAATAGTAACACCCAAACCCTTTACTCCTAGTAAATCAGTGAAAGGCTGAGCAGCATATTCCACAAACGAAAGACACTCAAGTGAGGCAAAGAGGAAATTGAACTATTTGATAGGTTTTACAGTAAGTGTACTCAGCACCTTCCATGAGAAACCAAAGGAATAGCACCCATAAGACAGACACTAGGTTACAAAACATGAACACAAGAAAAGGAGGGTAAGAATTATAAAAGAACTGAGAAAAGAAAAAGACTATTTTTTTTATAATTTTTTAAGATAAAGAAACCGTAGTAGATATATTGAATACAAAACTAGTCACCACTGAAGCATGAACTACTAAACTGGTAGATTTAATTGAGAATGCAGCTGAACACAGAAAAGAGATGAAAAATTTTTGAAAACAAATTGAAGCTATGAAGGCTCGATCCTTTAGCTCTAACATATACCTAATAGAGAGAAGGTTGGGGAGGGAATTCTGAAGAGCTAATGTCTCAGAACTTCTCAGAGCAGAAAGTTACAAGTCCTCCTTTTGGAAAAATCAGTGAGGATGCATGCCAAGTTAATGTAAAAATTACAGCAGACAGAATGAAATAATCTAAAGAGGGAGAGAGAGAAAAATTTACATCAACTAGAGAGAAAAAGCAAGTTGACCACCAATAAATGGGAGTGAGGTGCATGTCAGAATTCTCATCAACAACATCAGAATCTTGAACACATCTATGTTTATCTCTCTGCGTCTGTCTATCGCTAATTTATCTGCCCGTCTATACTTTTATGTATCAATATATAGTTAGAAACAAGCTGAATTAAATTTCTAGACAAAAATACCTTGGGAGATGGAAGTGGAGATATTCAGGGATATTAAAAAATAAGATTTTTGTCTTGTTTGGAAAGCGGTTAGAGATAATTTGCTTTAACTCCGGTAATAAAAATTCAAAATTAAAATGTGTATTAAATATTTAAGAGTAACCACAAAAAAATGGTAGAATGTACAATTTCCAGATCACTAAAGAAAAAAATTAACAACAAAACATTTTTTAAAATAAAATAAAACATAGAACCACACCATCAATCCATCTGAACCTGAAAAAGAGAGAAAAAGCAGAAATAGGGCACATGGTAAATAGAAAAGATAAATATATAGGATGACAGAAATAAATTCAAATACATTTGTAATAAAAATAAGTAAAAATGATAAACCACCCTAATAAAGACAGTAATTAATCAGTTAGATAAAAGCAACTACAGTATCAACAAGAGAAACAAAATTTATATGCTATCACCCAGTGACCAAAAAACAGTAATACCAAAACACTGGGAAAAAAATCTGAATTGATACATGAAATATACACAAAACAGCTGTTATGACAGACTATTTGAAGAATAGAGAAAATTTGAAGGAAACTTTAGATAGATACATACATACATATACACATACACACATACATGCATATGTATATAGATGATGGAAAGAAAGAAAGAAGGAAAGAAAGAAAAGAAAAAAGGAAACAAAGGTATCAGATAGATGGGTAGGTACATATACAAAAGATGGAAACAAGTATATCACTAATTCTGAATATGGCTATAGTTCCTTCTTTGAATTTTTCTGTATTTTTTAAGTTGATCAAAATTAAAAACATTACTTAATCATGTTTGTCTGTCTCTCTAATCCATAAAAAGGTGACATTTTTAGATGCTTTGCTTAAGTAGATTCAAAATCCCTCCATTTTTACTGTGTCAGTTCTGGAATAGCTCATTTTGCAAACACTGGGGAATCAGGATAAAAGAAGTAGAGAGAGAAGCAGAAGAGTTTTGCATGTCTTAGCTTGGGATGCTGTATCACTCGATGTACCATAATTAGAGTGAGGTTACTAATTGTCCTTGATCTGAGGATCACATAGGGGAGGAAGACTTGACCATGAACCAGGCATGGGCTGTTTCATTATCCTGCCAGCTCCTCCCTGCCTACTTCTGCCATACGACAAAAGTATCCCTTCATTTCAAAAAGTAATGTGAGAGACATAGAGAACAGCCTTGTGGCTTCCAAGGGGGAAAGGAGGTGAGGGAGGGCTGGATTGAGAGTGCGGGATCAGCAGATGCAGACTATTATGCATAGGATGGATAAGCAACAAGGTCCTCCTGTATAGCCCAGGGAACCATATTCAACATCCTGTGATAAACATCACGGAAAAGACTATGAAAAAGAATATATATATATGAATAACTGAGTCACTTTGCTGTACAGAAGAAATTAAACATAACATTGTAAATCAGCTATACTTCGATAAAATTTTTAAAGAATAATATGAGAAAAGAGCAAACATAATAACTGAACTCAAAAGAAAGTATCTGGATGAGGTTCAACAAATCTAACCCCATGAGGCTCCTTCACACCCACAGGTTAACGATGTGTGAAAAAGCAGACGCGTTCATACCCTTACTTTCACACCTGCTGCTCTAGGTGAAGGTACAGGACTATTCAGTTCTTTCACCACCATTTAATTGTTCGCCCACCACTGATTTGAACCCTTTAATAATTCTCTCCATCCTCTTTGGCTTGCATAGTTGCTGAAAAGAAGCCTAACGTAATTTTTATCCTGTTCCTCTCAACTCTGAACTGTCATGGCAGCCCATGCGGCCATTAATGGCTTTGCTGTTTTCCTTCTGATGGGTTCCTTCTGCAGGTGGCAGGTAGGATATTCTGCTCATGCCTTGACCCAGAAAATCTCCTCAGGTGAGAAAATGGTCAGTGGTGTCAACTCACCTAAGAGTGACTGCTCATCCTTTGGATTTTTTTTTTTTTTTTGCAGTACGCAGGCCTCTCACTGTTGTGGCCTCTCCCGCTGCGGAGCACAGGGTCCGGACGCACAGGCTCAGCGGCCATGGCTCACGGGCCCAGCTGCTCCGCGGCACGTGGGATCCTCCCGGACCGGGGCACGAACCCGTGTCCCCTGCATCGGCAGGCGGACCCTCAACCGCTGCGCCACCAGGGAAGCCCATACTTTGGAATTTTAATTCATCTAATCACCTTTGCTGAAAGCTCTCTGGTATCTTTAAAAGCTGTAACTTTGATAATTTTCTTTCTTTTGTTAATGGGGTAGCAGTGATGGCTTGCTGCTACCTGCTACCTACTGTATCCCATTTGTAAGTTGCAGATTATATACATATATATGAGGTTAAATGATTTTGCCAGTTTACACATTTAATAAATGAAACAGTAAATAACTTGAAAGGCCATGTGGAGGTGACCTTTAGTGATATTGCCACTAACGCTATGCATTCCATGTGGCTTGGGATGCTCTGATTTAAAGTGTACAGCCTGCAATCAACTGGACCTGAAGCACTACATCTTTCAGCAATTTTGTAAGAATGTATTTGCAGCGCGTAGAACAGGAAGCAGCTGCTCCCGTCTGCTGCTGTGTAATGTTAATGCAATTCTCTGGTCTGAGCGCGTTACTCTGGCCATTTAATGTAGACATCCGATTACAAAGAATGGCAAACAGCTGGAATCAGCAATGGTCTTTCTATCCTCACATACACTTAACTTTTAATGAAGGTATTTTTTTTTTCTAGTAATGACATTAATACATAAAAGATCTAACTAGATCTGATTAGCAAAAATCTTCCCATCATTTAGGGAGGAGTTGTAATTATGTTCCAGCCTCATGGCTGTCATTTAGGAAATTGCAAACACAGTTCATTAGAGGGCATTTTCATCAAGTGACTTGCTTTCCATGCAAGTGATTATTCACAGCAAAGACAGGTCTCCGACGTAGGTTTACCAAGGAAACCAGAATATCTTATTATTGCATGGTCAAGCTACCGTTCACAACACGTTCACCAGAACTGGTTCAGAGAATATGAAATCTCTACAATGAAAAACTGCTTGTTTTTTTGTTTGTTTGTTTCTGTTTTTTGATAGTAGCCATTCTAATGGATATGAGGTGATATCTCATTGGTGGCTTCGATTTGCACTTCCCTAATGATTAGTGATGATGGACATCTTTTCATACGATCGTTGGCCATTTTTATATCTTTTTTGGAGAAATGTCTATTCAAGTCCTTTGTCCATTTTTGAATTGTTTTACTTTGTCTTTTTGTTGTTGAGTTGTAGAAATTCTTTATAAATTTGAGATATTCGCTCTAATCAGATATATGATTTTCAAATATTTTCTCCCATTCCATAGCTTGCCTTTTCATTTTCTTGATTGTGTCCTTTTGTAAACAGAAGTTTTTAAGTGATGTCTCATTTATCTACTTTTGCTTTTGTTACCTGTGCTTTTGATATCATACCTAAGAAATCATTGTTAAAGCCAATGTCATGAAACTTTTCCTGTTTTCTTCTAGGAGCTTTATAGACTTAGGTCTTATGTTTAGGTCTTTGATCCATTTGGTTAATTTTTATATGGTGTTAGGCAGGGTACAACTTTGTTTTGCATGTGGATATCCAGTTTTCCCAGTACCAGTTGTTGGAGAGACTGTTTTTCTCCCCACTGAATGGCCTTGGCACCTTTATTAAAGATCATTTATTCATATATGTAAGAATTTATTTCTGAGCTTTCTGTATGATTTCATTACATGAAGTATCCAAAGCAGTTGAATTCATAGAATCAGAAAGTGTACTAGTCATTGCCAGGGTGAGGAGGAGGAGGAAATGCGGAGTTGTATAGAGTTTTAGTTTTGCAAGGTAGAAAAGTCCTGTCACTCTGTTACATAACATTGTGAAGATACTTAACGCTACTGAACTCTACACTTAAATATGATTAAGATGGTAAATTTTGTCATGTGTTTTTGCCACAATTAGAAATAATAACAAAACAAACAACAAAAATAAAGTGCAAAAACTTACATATAGTATGATTTTTATTTGATAAAACAGTGACCTAACACTTGGTGTGTGAATGCATATATGTGAACTACATGTGGGGTGAATTGGAAGTGACAAGAGATATAACAGAGAGATAAATATTGATAAAAGAGAGAATGTGAGGTATGATCCTGGAGGTAAGTGTGGTTTGCTGTACACCTGGAGATTAAGACAAGGAAACACGTACAAGCGTACTCACAGCACCATTTTTTTCATTTATTATATTGAAGTATAGTTGATTTACAATGTTGTGTTAGTTTCTGGTGTACAGCAAAGTGATTCAGTTATACATGTAATAGCTTGCATTTGCTAATAATCCTAAACTCCCAATCTATCCCTCTCCCACCCCTTCTCCCCCTGGGTAACCACAGTCTGTTCTCTATGTCTCTGAGTCTGTTTCTGTTTCATAGATAAGTTCACTTGTGTCATATTTTAGAGTCCACATGTAAGTGATATCATATGGTATTTGTCTTTCTCTGTCTGACTTACTTCACTGCGTATGATAACCCCTAGGTCCATCCATGTTGCTGCAACTGGCATTATTCCATTCTTTTTTATGGCTGAGTAGTATTCCATTGTATATACCTACCATATCTTCTTTATCCATTCTTCTGTCAATGGACATTTAGGTGGTTTCCATGTCTTGGCTATTGTAAACAGTGCTGCAATGAACATAGGGGTGCGTGTATCTTTTCAAATTATACTTTTGTCTGGGTATATGCCCAGCAGTAGGATTGCTGGATCACATGGCAATTCTCTCTTTAGTTTTTTGAGAAACTGCCGTAATGTCTTCCATAGTGGCTGCACCAATTTACATTCCCACCAACAGTGCAGGAGGGATTCCCTTTCCTCCACACTCTCTCCAGCATTTGTTATTTGTAGACTTTTTAGTGATGGCTGTTCTGACCCATGTGAGGTGGCACCTCACTGTAGTTTTGAGTTGCATTGCTCTAATAATTAACAATGCTGAGCATCTTTTCATGCATGGCACCATTTTCAAAACAGGTAAACTTCTGTGAACCACTTAAATTTTTATTAATAGGGAACAATTATCTAAAAACTTTGTAAAAAATGAATTAGAGCTATAACAATGTAATATATCTCAAAAATATATTGATTAGTGACAAAGCAGATTATCAGATAAGAACAATGAATAGAGGATGATACCATTTTAGATCATCTGAATGACCATTCTCTATCAAAATTCTATCAGATATTTTTAATTTGTTCTTGATTCCATTTGTGTTTATGAATTCTTTGGATCCTCTTGTAAAGAGAAGAGAACTGTAATACGATTGATTTAAGCCAACTGAAAGTCAAATAATGTCATGGCATGCTGTGCTGATCCTATTTCTCTGAAGTTCATGGAGAAATAAGTGGCAGAATTCAGTCATCACACAGAGAACGTGGCACTATGCCCAGACGCATTTTTTGAAGAGAAAATCTATTTCGGCATCTCTCACACTAAATACATTTGTTAAATTAATTTTGGGTTTTTAAAAAATTTACTGTGTTTTCGTAATTATATAAATTTAAGAAGTTTATCTCTCCTTTTATATTAACATATTGAAAGATTATAATTTTAAAAACCCTCCACTGGGTGTTGATGAGACCATTTCCCTTAAAAGAGGTACACAGATTATTTTGTAATAATACTACTAAGAAAAACTAAATTTATTCAAATTTAAGTCAAAGCCAGCCACTGAATTAAGTGCTTAATTATCTCACTTAAAAGTTCACCCCATTCCAGTGGGAGAGCTGAACCTTAAATCGGTTGTGTCAGATAGTCCTATTGTCAACTTGGTTAAGCTGGGTTTGAAATGGCCAAAAACACGCTTGTGTGAGGTTTGGGAGGTGGAATTGTTTGCTCCCGAAGTTTACTACTGTTAATATAGTATATAATCTAAATGATAAAAATAGGAGTTTTCTAATATATTTGTATGCATGTCTCTCAAAGATGGAAAGCGTCAGTTCTTCTGAACATATAGGAGGAGGAAAGAGAGGAGGGGGAAGAGAAGAGAGTGTGGTTGGTGGCGGTGGTAGTAGGAGGTGCTCGGGTTGGTTAAAGGAGCCTGCGGAAGAAGGAAGAGTGTAGAATCTGTCCTCACTGCTCCCAAGCCTCTTCTTTTTGATACTGACAATGGGACTGGAAACAATAGAGAGAGACATGAAAAAGAGAGAGCCTGCTTCTTTTGCTTCTGACGTGGTGGGGAAGAATTCCACAGTTACTAGTAATCCAATGCAGAATGTTAGAAATGCAATAATTGAAGAGGCAGTCGCGAATTATAGAATTGTGGATAGGAAAGAATCAAGACCTACTGAGAGAATTAGGCAAAGCTTTTTGCAATGAATTGTGATCAAGATTGTTTTCAAGGATGGTGGTAGCCAGGAATTAGGGAGTGGGGGAAATGGGGAGGTATTTTAAATGAAACCTCATATTTAAAATTCGAAAGTATACAACCTTTCCAGCATTTTAATTTCACTTTTGACTCTGTGCATAGCTATTCTGTTATTATCTCCTCTATATTGATTTCTTATTACTCAAGTAATGCTTCTGCCTAACTATAGCATCATACTTTACTCACCACATAAATGCATTTTGTTACCAATTCTAACCTGGAAAATATCAGGTGCTCAATAAATAGTTGCAAAATATTAGCAACATATCTAGTCCATTCATAGGGAGGGCGTTTGACACTTAAAAAGATAGTGAGATCACTTGCATTTGATAAAAGTGGAATGCAGTTATTTTATTGTTATTTTACAAACCTAAGATAAATGGAGTGCCTGGTACCAGGCTAAGCATATTCCTTATTTCTACATTATCCTTTGGCACCTTCCTTCTGATGCCTTTATCCACTTCCCAGCAAAACTATACCTCTCAACTCTGACGATGCAATGGAATCCCATATTTTAAGAAAGGATTATAGTTTCATGGCTCCAGAATCTTTCTTGCTTCAGTGTGCTGTTTACTTTCAGCTTAAATCCCTAACACTGCTGGCTTTGATCAGTGACATTTGTAGGATTGGTGAAGTGCTTAGTTAAAAGAAATTGTTTGCTTTGTCAAGTGTTGAAGCACTTTTAGTGTCAACATTTTGGGGGATACTAAAATATACCCTAACAGAAAGCCGTTGTTTGGGTTTATTGTTCTAATGCAAATCAGGGTTATAAAATTATGAATCCAATTTTAAGAAACAAAGCAACTTTTGTGTACAATGAGTCTTACTTACCTCAAAGAGGTCACATAGAGAAGGTACATACTTAACCCGTCAGGATCCCACTACACAAAACGTTTTTTGAAAACCTTTTGCTTTTGGAATGACTCAATGGAGCCCTCAATGACACTCACCGATCTCTTTAGTCTTTTTTTTTTTGCGGTACGCGGGCCTCTCACTGCTGTGGCCCCTCCCATCGCGGAGCACAGGCTCCGGACGCGCAGGCTCAGCGGCCACGGCTCACGGGCCCAGCCGCTCTGCGGCATGTGGGATCCTCCCGGACCGGGGCACGAACCCGCGTCCCCCGCATCGGCAGGCGGACTCCCAACCACTGCGCCACCAGGGGGGGAGCCCGCCCCTCTTTAGTCATCTTGAGTTGACTTTCTCCAATTCTCCACAGCTGCTGTTCTAATCTCTTTCCACTTTTTTCTGCCTCCGTAATGCACTCATTTGGTTCATTTTCAAATGACCTTGCTTCCTATTTTACTAAAAAAACCCCCAGCTCTCTCTACATTCAATTTCTTCCACCTTCTGTCTACTTCAAATAACACGATTTAGTAATTCCTAAACTATTGAATCATGGACCACACTGAGACTCTAATAAAATCCTTTCCAGAAAAATTGTGTGGATAATGTCAACCCATCATGTTAAGCCAGCTGCTCTCGGGTCCCCTTCACCCTGCCTTCCTTCTGTGCTATCTGAAAGAATTCAGCGCTGCTCAGAATTTTAAAGCCAACCTCTCTGTGTCTTTAGTCCTAATCCTTCACACTTAGAAAACACAAGGTCCAACCTAAATCCACCATCTTCACACTCAAACATGCCCTCCGTTGATCCTGCCTTTATATTGTTTCCTGAGTTTCTGATGCCCCTTGAAACCTTATGCCTGTCGCTCCCTAGTTTTCGCCCTGCTTCCTACATTTCATCGATCAAGCACCAGGCAGCACCAGGCTCCCAACGTGGGAGCCGCCCAAACGCCTCCCTTTTTTAAACGTCCAAAATCAATTGTCAAGCCCGTTAAGTGTCTTCCAAACATTCTGTCTCTTGCAATCCACACGGCCATTTCTCCCCCGAGGTTCTCACCGTTTCTCCTGTGGGCTTTGCTTAGAGCTCCATAATTGCTCTCCAAGTTTCCACTGGAGTTCCCTCCCTGAAATGTCTAATTTACTGGAGTACAACTCAGCTTCAAATACTCCCGTGTACCTCCAGCACCACAAGGATAAAATCTAAATGATCTGGTTTATTAATCCATCTATTAAGGCATTCAGGGTTGTACTGTTGCCAATTTTTCTGACCACATTTATGGAAATTTTATCATTTTTAATTATTATGTAACTGACATAATAAAATGCATACATTTTTTTAACATCTTTATTGGAGTATAATTGTTTTACAATAGTGTGTTAGTTTTTCCTTTACAACAAACTGAATCAGTTATACATATACATATGTTCCCATATCTCTTCCCTCTTGCATCACCCTCCCTCCCACCCTCCCTATCCCACCCCTCTAGGTGGTCACAAAGCACCGAGCTGATCTCCCTGTGCTATGCGGCTGCTTCCCACTAGCTATCTAACTTACATCTGGTAGTGTGTATATGTCCCTGCCACTCTCTCACTTCGTCACAGCCCACCCTTCCCCCTCCCCATGTCCTCAAGTCCATGCTCGAGTAAGTCTGTGTTTTTAAAATGCATACTTCTTAGATGCATTTCTATGAGCCTTGACAAATGATACACACATATACCACCATCCCAGTGAAGAGTTAGAACATTCCCATCATTCCAGAAATTTCCCTTATGTCTCATTCCAACCAATTCTTATCTCACCAGCCAGCACTTTATCACCCTCCTCTCACATTCCCTCCTCATCATCCCTCCTCTCCAGGGCAACTATTGCTCTGAATTCTATTACTGGAGATCAGATTTATTATTTCTAGAACTTTGTATGTACGTGTCTATCTTTCTTCTCTGACAAAGTGTCAGGATAGGAACAGATCCTCAGAGACCTATGAGGGACGTCCACTTCTGACCCTCAGAGGGACACAGGTAGGCCCCACCGGCCACAGCAGCAGTGAATAGGTACCCATCCCACCCAGGGTAGAGATGGCAGGATCTGCCAGCAGCAGAACCTGGGACACATCAGCAGCAGGCCCACACTCAGAGGCAGGGGTGGCCCGTCTACTAACACCTGCAACGCCAGCTGGCCTGATGTCCCAAGGCCCTTCACTCAACAGAGGAAATTGTTCAGGGCCAACATCTCTTTGGCCTGCATATAGTGTCTGAAAAGAGACCCGATGAGAGTTCTTGAACCTCCCACGCAAATGTGCCTGCAGAGAGTCAAATGGGAGACTCGGGGGTGCCCGAAGAATGAAGCATAACAGACTGGTGTTCCAAGGGCTCTGAAAACTAAATTGATGCTGCATACGAAGCCAGGTATGAAGCCCATAAAAATACACCAAGACCTACAAGCTAAACACGAACAGAGAGTGATGATCTGCTAAAGTAGATTGAAATAGATCAAGAGTCTCCTAACATCCTACCCAGAATACAATCAAAAAGTGAACATCATACTCAGACGCAGGAAAAAGCACACCATGAATGATAAAAGACAACTGATGCCAACATCACAGTGAATCCCATGTTGGAGTCATCAGACAAGGATTTTAAATCAGTAAAATCAGTGAGATGCTTCAACAATTCTCAGTTCTCTTGAAACGGATGAAGCGGTAGAACATCTCCACAACGAAACTAAAGTTACAAGAAAGGCCCAGAGATCTGACCTATTAGCGTCTGTGTGCAAAGGGGTCTTCTTGTCAATCTCGGGGTGAGAGCTCTGAGGTGGAGGCCAAGGCCACAGACATTCAGAAACGTGTCACGTGTGACACGTGGCTGCACAGTTAGGTCAGCCTCCTGGGCAGGTGTCTCATCAGGGAGTGAGGCTTTCTTGCCAGGTGGCAGATGCTGTAAGCCACCCTCTGTTTCCAGGTAAGAGGTGGGGAATTTTCAGACTTTGTTGTGGGGATAGAGACCTACTCGTGAACGTGGCTGAGGCCTCGGGGAGAAAAGGTTTGACCTCAAGTTCTGTCTTGTTTCCTTTCCACAATGGAAATTTCTTGGACTTTTCTCACGTGATCACCCATTGCAAGATGAACATGTCAGGTCTGAGGGTCTCAATTTACGCCTAGGTGAGACAAAGTGTTTGCACTCAGGCTGAATACACACAAAAATTGCACTCAGAAGGGAAAAAGCCTTTACGAGTGGGGAGAAGTCCTGAAGTCCAGATGTCTAAGGGCCACTACAATGCCAGATAAGTGTCATCACCAAAGGCTCTAATCAGATTTCAGGCTAATACCAGTCACTTACAGCTCCACATGAAGGTTTAAGAAGAAAGAGTTTGAAAGAAGATGTGGCACATATATACAATGGAATATTACTCCACCATAAAAAGAAATGAAACTGAGTTATTTGTAGTGAGGTGGATAGACCTAGAGTCTGTCATACAGAGTGAAGTAAGTCAGAAAGAGAAAAACAAATACCATATGCTAACACATATATATATGGAATCTAAGAAAAAAAAATGTCATGAAGATATTAGTGGTAGGACGGGAATAAAACACACACCTACTAGAGCATGGACTTGAGGATATGGGGAGGGGGAAGGGTAAGCTGTGACGAAGTGAGAGAGTGGCATGGACATATATACACTACCAAATGTAAAATGGATGGCTAGTGGGAAGCAGCTGCATAGCACAGGGAGATCAGCTCAGTGCTTTGTGACCACCTAGAGGGGTGGGATAGGGAGGGTGGGAGGGAGGGTGACGCAAGAGGGAAGAGATATGGGAACATATGTATAACTGATTCACTTTGTTGTAAAGGAGAAACTAACACACTATTGTAAAACAGTTATACTTAAATAAAGATGTTTAAAAAATTAGTTAATTATAAAACAAAAAGAAGAAAGAGTTTTTTGTGAAGTTGTACGTGGCTTCATTTGAATGTCTAAGCTTTGTGACATATTTTTTCTAATTTTTTAAATCCTCTTTTAAAATACAAGTGGGAACACATTACACTTACATTAACGTGTTACTTCAAGAGGATATTTCAACTCTTTGTCTCTATTGTCAAGTCTTTATATGTCATAAAATATGTAAATATATTTTTTAGTGTTCTACCAACATAACTATGAGGTATGATTAAATTATTTATTGTCATTAATTATAGTTAATTAAGGCATTTAATTTTTAATTATTTTTTTTAAATCCTGGAATTGTTTTCTTTTCCAGCTTTCTCAATATTAAGGGTGAAATTATTTCAGTTATGATGAGGGATAGCAGTGACTATACAAACAGTCCATTTTCTACTGATTTCTATCTGTTCTGGCATTTTATTCAGAACAGATTCTTTTCTATTTTTAGCACTTCTTAGTCCTAACTAAAACAAGGATTTGGGGAAAAAAATAGTCTTTTGTTTTCATTGCATCTCACTTGCTTTAAGGCGTGATCAAAGTCAGAAATATGAGTTTAGAAAAAGTTAACCTGAATTCTAATGTGTCCAATGATAAAAAGTTTTATTATCTTTTTATCAACTAATTTCCCTATGTAAAAATCCACTTGGAAAATCTGTTCATAAAAACATTTTGGGGTACTTTTTTCTTGAATTAGGAAAACAGATTTTATTTTTATTATTCTAATGAGATTAGTCAAGATTGAATTTCCCTACTTTAAATAAGTTACTTCTCAAAAATTTATTTTAACCTGGCATTCTAAAATTTAACTAGAGTCCATTTTACTTTTGGATAATCTTAACTTGATGCCATGTTTAAAAACCTAATTAAACATCTAAGTCATTCTTTCAGTTACTTAAAACTGCCAGCCCAAAAGTACGACCTTAATTGACATCCAAGAGATTATATCAGAGTTTAAAATAAAATGTATACTGTCCTTGCTATACAGCTAAAGGTCAGCATTGTGAAAATTTTTATCTCAGCTGCAGGAGAGTAAAAATACAATCAGACTAAGTGGTTTCAAAAGCTCTAAAAGCAAAATGAAGCCGTGTCTTCCTGGAGTTTACTGGGATTGCACATACCATGATGTAATTAAGAGCTAGTCCAGAGATACTGAAGAAGATGATAGATATAACTTTTAAAAACGCCAGTAAAAAATTAGCTCTTTAGCATTTACATCTGCAACAAACCAAAGTAGCTCAGAATTAGAAGGGAACTTAATTATCTTTTAATCCAGTGGTTCTCAAGGTTCACGGTGTGCATCCGAATCAGCTTGGGTGAGCAGAAAACATATACTGTTGGGTCTCATTCCTAGTAGGACCCAAGATTTGCATTTCTAGCAAGTTCCCAGGTGAGGCTGATGCTTCAGGTCCATCCAGGGAGCACACTTTGATAACTATCATTCTAGAGAATTAAATGTGATAACGTCTATTAGTTCTAAGATAAATATAGGGCTCAGAGTAAGCCCTCAATGAATCTTAGCTAGCTAATAAAAGGAGTCAAAGTAGCAGCAGCAGAAAAAGAAGCAGCAGCATGGGGAGAAATAGCATGCATCCTTTATCCTAATACTACAGAAAAAAGTGGGATCTCTCTCCTGTAGACCTTTTCTCTGAACAGGATGGTTTTGTCAGGCACTGGTATTTTCCACAATAATAGAAATTTCCTCTCACTCACCACGCTTATGGCTTCATATTCTCCCTTAACCATCCATAAGAAGGGTTATAGACTAGGAGAACAGGGAGAATTTGAGTTTCTAATATTTCAATAAATTTTAAAATATACCTAAAAGTAAAATAGGAGGATGAGAAGAATGAGAGGTTATAGTTAGAAACCTATGTATGCTGCCATTATATAACTGGCAGCATTTTTGGTGATGACAAGACTCAGGAAATGGGCAGAGCGGGAGTTCCAGGCAGGAATGGGCTATATTTTCTTAAGCCATCACTATAAACAGCATTAATTTATAGAATGAATGAATTCAGGCAACCAAAGTTGATTGAAATTGATAAACATTGAATTCTAGAAGGTTAGGTGGAGGAACATTTGTGTGCTGATTGAGAACACTAGAGTGAGCTAGGTACAGCGTCACGGCCACATGAAGAGAAGTGACCGGGTATGTTATGAAAAGCCCCAAAAGGAACGCTAAATGGAAGTGCCTCCAGATGGTCAGATCAGTGAATTGGAAGACTAGATGAGCCATTGCCTAAGAGAGGAAATGTACAATTAAATCAATAAGGACATCTCTAAAGGCTCACATTAGCCGTATGAACAGAGTATTATGAGAGGGAGCCATCTATGTAATACCCATTGAATTGGGGAATATTTTAAAGAGGTGCAAGCACTTGAGTGAGATCTCTAAAAATGAGTAGGAATTTCACAGGTGGAGAAAGAAATAAGATTATGCATGTTGGAGGGAATAGTACTTGAAAATACATGAAAGCACAAAATAATAATTGCTGACCCAGAGGGAAATTAGGAATCATTCATCACAATAAAACAAAAATATATGTGTGTGGGTGTGCCCCTTGAATAAATGATAGTTTTATTGTAGGTGGGAATAATTCCCAGTTCTGATTACACAGGATGCA
Organism: Kogia breviceps; assembly: GCF_026419965.1. Classification (NCBI taxonomy): domain Eukaryota; kingdom Metazoa; phylum Chordata; class Mammalia; order Artiodactyla; family Physeteridae; genus Kogia; species Kogia breviceps. The sequence continues at coordinate 4,740,903 of NC_081324.1, read as the reverse complement.
ATCATCCAAAAGCCTGGCTTCTCCATTCCTTTGCCTACTCCAAGCCTATCCTCACAAGACTGAGTGTAGTTGAGTAAAAACAGAGAACCATGCTGGCGTGTCCCTTTTTAAATTATGGACACACAGTTCCAGTGATCCCTCAGCACTTCCTGGTAGTCCTACGACAATTCCATAGTCAATTATATTTCTACTCACTGAGATGAAAATTTCCCAGCCTGTCCTTCTCTCCTCCCCTCAGCTGCTGTCCTCACTTACCGTTTCATTCATGAGAGCATCAGTGATACCAGAAGATTATCTTGTTTTTCTGGCATTAAATCTAACAACCAACCTGTGATGGAACTCTGGGCAGGTTGAACACATGTAAGTGATGCTAAGAGCAGAGAAAGCAATTCCAGAAACACGCTCTTCCTTGAAGTCCAAACCTAACCCAGGGCACTAGCAAGGCGACCTCTGCCTTAACCAGAGCAAAGCTCTGATTGATACTTTTTTTTCTTTTTTCTTTTTTTATTTTTTTATTTTTTGCGGTACGCGGGCCTCTCACTGTTGTGGCCTCTCCCGTTGCGGAGCACAGGCTCCGGACGCGCAGGCTCAGCGGCCACGGCTCACGGGCTTAGTTGCTCCGCGGCATGTGGGATCCTCCCGGACCAGGGCACGAACCCGTGTCTCCTGCATCGGCAGGCGGATTCTCAACCACTGCGCCACCAGGGAAGCCCTGATTGATACTTTTTGAAGTGAAACAGGCAGAATGAACAGGAGAAACAAAATTCACCCAGAATCTTTCTAGAAGTACAAGCTTAAACCAACTCCTTAAAAAATTAATTCATAGCCTCCACTCATGACACTATTCTTGACTCTAAGCCCCTCTTAACTTCTCACCTAACCTCCCAAATTGAAGCTAAGTGGACCATAGGTGGCCCTGCTTCTGATGACCCCTTCCTACCTTTACATGCGATTTTAATTTATGAAATGCCACTGACGTACATTGAGACACAATACGATTGGAACAACAGTGCATTTTTGACCAAGACTTTTAAAAGCAACTTTAACGGGACATCATTTATAAAAAATGAGCACAATTTAAGAGTACAGTTCAGTTTTGACAAATGCCACCAACAACAACACCTTCAGTGCTAGAATATTTGCACCACCCTCAAAAGTTCTCCTTGTAGAATTTGTGTCTGATCAGTGATGTAATGAAAGACAAGGGCTTTGGGGCTGAGACAGGATATCCTTTTAAACCTAGTAAGTTTCTCTGTAGTCACACAGGATACAAGCAACGTGAGGAGCAGCATAACAATAATAAATGAGATGGATGTTATTTACCAAACAACACATGAAGTAAAAGGAAAAGAAGACAATTAAGTATTCAGCATTGCTAGAGACTGAATGTTTGTACTCCATCCCCTGCCCCAACCCACGGCCAAATGCACGTGTCAAATCCGAATGTGATGGTATTAGGAGGTGGGGCCTTTGGGAGGTGATAAGGTCAAGAAGGCAGAGCCTTCACAAATGGGATTAGTGCCCTTAAAAAAGAGACCCCTTCTTCTCTTGCCCCTTCTTCCCTGTGAGGTTACATCAAGAAGACAGTGTCAGACTTCCCAGTGGTTAAGAATCCACCTGCCGACGCAGGGGACACGGGTTCAAGCCCTGGTCTGAGAAGATCCCACATGCCGCGGAGCAACTAAGCCCGTGCTCCACAATTACTGAGGCTGTGCTCTAGAGCCCGCAAGCCACGACTACTGAGCCCATGTGCCACAACTACTGAAGCCCATGAGCCTAGAGCCCGTGCTCTGCAACAAGAGAAGCCACCGCAATGAGAAGCCCGTGCACCGCGACGAAGAGTAGCCCCCACTTGCCACAACTAGAGAAAGCCCACGTGCAGCAACGAAGATCCAATGCAGACGCCAATTCTGGTGTCTATGAACCAGAAACTGAGTTCTCACAAGACACCAGATCTGCTGGCTCCTTGATCTTGTACTTATAGCCTCCAGAACTGTGAGAAATAAATTTTTGTTGTTTATAAGCCATGCAGTCAGTGGACTAAAAGAAGCATGGTCTTAGAAAGAAAATTCTTTAGCGGTTACCATTTTAAATTTGTTTTCCTAAAACATAAGGCGCTGGCAGGGCACACAGTGTTGTAAATCAAGCCACGTCAATATTTATTGAGTAAATGCTTCACACAAGACTTTTCTCATTGAGCTTAGCAAGCATTGAAATGTATCACACCATAAAAATGAAATAAGTTGCTCTAATCTAAAATGTAGCTCTTAAATTTTCCTACCAGCCATTTGAAAAGCTAAACTATCTGCTTTGGGAGAAGATAAAGCCAGAATTTTAAGTATCATCCAGTGAACTCAAGTTGACTTTTTAAAGAAATGTTTTAAATATTTTTAAACAAATTTATTCCATTGATTGCTACTTCCAGAACAGTGAAATACAACTGTTTTTCTTTGTTTCTGTATTTCATTCTGATGCGGAGAGGTCCTTTTTTAGGAAAATCTCAATCTCTTCTTGAGATGGTTGATCGAAGATGTAATTAGGGGCTTCCCTGGTGGCGCAGTGGTTGAGAGTCCGCCTGCCGTTGCAGGGGACACGGGTTCGTGCCCCGGTCCGGGAAGATCCCACGTGCCACGGAGCGGCTGGGCCCGTGAGCCATGGCCGCTGAGCCTGCGTGTCTGGAGCCTGTGCTCCGCAACGGGAGAGGCCACAACAGTGAGAGGCCTGCGTACCACAAAAAAAAAAAAAAAAAAAAAAAGATGTAATTAGTGCTGAAATTCAGATGTACTTTGAGTGATAAGTAATCAAAAATGACATGAGAAATTAGGCTAAAGTTAACTCAGAGGAAACATGTAAAATACAAATTACTGAAAGTCCTCTCTTTAATTTTGATGATATGTCTTAGAAATGGTCCAACTCATACGAATTCAGGCAAGACCAGTAGAAAAACGTGAAATATAAAGAGATATATTTGAATTTAGTTTAAAAAAGAAATCATCAAACTCTAAATGTTGAACGAAGCACTGACAAAATGACAAAAACTACTGGATGATGAAGTGTCTGAAATTGCTTTTGCAACTAGTATGTCGTTAGATATTCATAAGTATCCTGGAGTAGAGGTAAGGGACAGATAAGGTAAGGGACAGATAACAGTTTCCCATTTTATAGATCAAAATATATGACAGTGATTAACTCAGTGGCTTTCCAGTGTTGACAATGCTATTTATTGCTGGAGAGAGGACTAATATTCTTCTCATGATACAATACTCCTAGGACGTTTTTCTCTTTGTGATAATGATGTAACATGTAGCACTTACCATGGGCTCAGGCTCTGCTTTCCATGCAACACACGACCAACTACGTGTTTAATTCTATACTGTGTGCTCATCTGCCAAGCTTTGCTCAAGATCTTGAGGAAGCCAAGATAACAAGGAAAATAAGAAATCCTCTTTCAACTGGAATTTCATTCTACTAAGGTGACAGGCATCAAACAAGTAATCATTCCAAGATGTGTTTAATCTACTTAGTATTTGTGCATATTTACAAATAATTCAGGTGTAATTCTAGATCTATCTTTCACCAGCCGTGTACCTGGGCCACGTCTCAAAACCTCTCTGCGCCTTTATGTTCTCACCTGCACAATGAGGTTAATAACAGTGTCCACGATTTCTTTCTTTCTTTTTTTATAAATTTATTTATTTTAGTTATTTATTTTTGGCTGCACAGGTTCTTTGTTGCTGCGCGCGGGCTCTCTCTAGTTGCAGTGAGCGGGGGCTACTCTTCTTTGTGGTGAGTGAGCTTCTCATCGTGGTGGCTTCTCTTGTTGCGGAGCACAGGCTCTAGGCGCGTGGGCTTCAGTAGTTGTGGCACACGGGCTCAGTAGCTGTGGCACGTGGGCTCAGTAGTTGTGGCTTGCAGGCTTAGTTGCTCCATGGCATGTGGGATCTTCCTGGACCAGGGCTCGAACCCATGTCCCCTGCATTGACAGGTGGATTCTTAACCACTGTGCCACCAGGGAAGCCCGGATAACAGTGTCCATGATTAAATGAAGATTAAATGAAAAAAAAAATGTGTGTGTGGTGTTATACACTAGCCTGGACACCCAGCAAGTTTTCAGAAAATATTGTTACCACTCAATAATAATAAATATGATTACTACTCTACGTAGAAAATACTGTTCTGACATAGATGAAATGAATTTAAAGTAATATCTATACAATTGTTATAGATGAATATACACATTTATTCAAGGGAAGGTTATAGTTTTACATAAATTTCTCAGTGAACCATGTTTTTTACATCCTGAAGGGGCTTTAAGAATCACCAACAAGCCATTACATTATATTTAGATTAATTTAATTTGCAAGGTAAGGGACGTCCCTGGCGGTCCAGTGATTAAGACTTTGCCTTCCAATGCAGGGGCTGCGGGTTCCATCTCTGGTTGGGGAGCTAGGATCCCACACGCCTCGCGGCCAAAAAACCAAAACATAAAGCAGAAGCAATATTGTAACAAATTCAATAAAAACTTTAGAAAAGTGGTCCACATCAAAAAATCTTTAAAAAAATATGCAAGGTAAATATATTTCATATATAAAGTCGATTCTCAATAAAGTCATCACGAACACAGAATTAGCAGAACACTGAACCATTGCTCCTAAAGGAAATACAAGGTTAGGTTCCTGCAAGATTCTGGTCCCATATCCCTCCACAGATCAATACATAAACTTGTTGTGCATGTGTTTGTGTGTGAAGAAACCTCATTGAATAGCTACTGTTGATTCATCAACCTTGAACTCTGGACCAGCAGAGCTATGACTCATGCCTGAACCAAGCTTATCTAGCACACTCATGTTCCCTGCCAGTGACACCCCAGCCTTCTTGAACTTCGTGACGCAGGGTAGCACTTCGGCAGCATATCCGGGGGCAGTTTTAAATGCAGAATTACCAACCGAAAGCACAGAAATGAGAGAAACATGATGCAAAATCGACCAAGAAAAGGACACGTGTTTACAGAGTAAGAGCTGAAACAAGAAGGCAGAGTGTGGACTTGTACCTCGGCAGCTGTGGATGTGCATGTCAGGTGATTCACACTTTTTTACCACTGCACGTGCCCAGGAATGACCACCACAAGTACTGATTTGGGGGCTACAAATAAATTTTCTTAAGGAGGCAATTTCACAAATACAGAATCTGTGAAATGAGGGTCTACTGTTCTTTGCTGCTGTCATTGTTTTCTCTAAGTGAAACTTGGAGGAATTTAGAAAGAGTTTGGATAACACTGAGTTACACGAAGTGGCTGAAGGACTCTGTTCCAAGAGGGACCACGTAAAACTGCAGTGCCAACAGAAAAACAGTGCGTACATAAAAAAACTAGTTATAACCACATATGGGGTACGATTCCTTAAACTGGAGTTGATGGCCATAAGCAGCTTGTTAGCCTTAAATATATATATGTTACAAGTCTCACTCCCATTCTGCTGAAGTATGTCTTTAAGGACAGCAGGAAAATAAACACTTTCTTTTTAAAAACACAGGCAGATTAGCGGATTTGCGGAGGGGTCAATAATTACAAAAGTATCTCAATATCTCATAAAACGTTGTGGTCATTAATAAGTACATCACTTATAATTAAGTATGCCAAAAAATGTCCCCTTGGTCACTTTTATTCTAGAGCATTGACTTAATTGTTTGACACTTAATAACAGATTTCATTTCAGTCTGACCTGATGGCCCTGGTTACAGTGTTTCACATTATTATTTAAAGTTGAAGGAATCCTAAAGCAAGACATTCATCTTTAACAAGAAGCAAAACATTTTTAACACACAGAGCAAAAACAGAGTGCTGTTTCTTGAGACAGAATTTTGAACTTCCATTGGATCAATTTATGCAACATTGGATATTTACAAATTTCAGAATCTCTCTGTGGCATTATACATCTGTTGGCTTGGAGAAAATTATGCTTTATTTAAAACTCTATCGTGTTAAACCCTGAATAACATCTCCTATTCTTGAATTCTTTTCTCATTTTATTTCTTAAACAACTGTTTTTCTTTTCTTTTTCTCCCCTTTGTTTCATTTCTTTTTCTATTTGTTAAATAAATTCCTGTGAAACAAAATAAGTCTGTCTGGCATACTATAAAAGATTAAAATTTGTTTGTAGGTGTGTGTGCAAACACACGAAGCACACACATGTGCTTCTGGTCAAAACACAATAAGCACATGTATAATACTCCCTTAAAATTCTAACTTCAGGTTGTACTATAGCATTGATAGGCTGGTTAAACTCGCCCTTAATACTCTTTATTAATTTTTCACTTGACAGGGCCAATGTGAAAAGCTTAGAAATCACAGGAGAGGTTGGTTTCGTACAACAAGTGATTTTTAGTCAGACTAAGATATCTCTTTGTGATTACATTCTTTCTGTAAATCAGCATTTAATAAGAACATTCTCACTAAAACTTGCCTGAAAATGCTGTCTGACTAATTTGCCCTCTGTGTATGGCTTAAAATAAAATCTATTGTGTCTGCAGGCATCTTGTCCCTCACGGAGACAACAGATCATATTCTCCCAGAATATTATATTATAGCCCCCATGCTTCTGTAAATGCCTCCACGGCTAATGGAAAACAGAATCAAACATCAATGAAACACTTGTGGTGTCATGATTCTCTGAGGTGGTGGTTTTAGCATTCATTTTTGTCAGTGAAATCTGTCCTTTGTTGATATGAGAGGATGTGTATCTTTGAAACTCAGCTTGCATTTCAATGAGGGCGTAAAAACAATTAAGCACCGGGCTCTATCATTCCTCACCAGCTTCTCCTGCGCAGCTAAAAATTGAACATCTTGAACTGCATGGTACCTGGAGATGGGCCATGCAGCTTGGAATCATTCAACAAATCTGGGACTTGCCAATTATTCTGTCTGCCACATTCTGTCCCAGGAATTCGGATTCCTCCTAGGGAACGTGATTCTTGCTTAGGGCACAATCGTCCATAAACGATAAGAACCGAGATTTTCTCAGTCCCCCGAGACAAGGTTCACAGACACTTTTGAAGGACACACTGTGCCAGTCCTCAAAGGTCAAGATACACAAATGGGAAATAGATAAGTGAATAATAAAAGTGTAAATATTGTGATAAAAATAGTAATCACAGGAAAACAGCAGCACTACCACTTACTAGAACTTGCTAAGCGTTTGCTTTGTGCCAGGCGGAACCGGGGAGAGAGTTTTCCTTTTTCTGTTTAATCATCATGGTGACCCCTTGAGATAGATACCATTGTCCCTGTTTCTGTCTAAAAACAAAAGCAATGATAGACGTCTGTACAAAGAACAGTGAGAACGGCGAGCATGGAAGAAAGATTGCCTAACAGGAAAGAGGGATTTATCACCCAGCACATGCTTGTAAAAATGTCCACTGATCATTTCTATAGGGCCTCTACACATATTATCTTAGATTTATTCTCATGGAGGTTATTGCTCCTATTTTACAGATTTAAGGACTGAGGTGCATGGAGGTTAGTGATTGTCCCAAGCACATAAAGTCTAAATGCTAGATTTCAAATTCTGATGTGCTGGGGCAGAGTCCCTCACTCTTTCCTTAGTTTGTGTCCTCCCTCTCCTGGGCCACCTCATTGTAAACCCTCAATCTGTAAGTTTCTTAAAAGGTTTAGTTTTGCGAAATGACAGTATTACCGGCTCAGAGAAAATCTGCTTGTTTGGTCGGAGCTTAAGAATATTGCCTTGGGGCTTCCCTGGTGGCGCGGTGGTTGGGAGTCCGCCTGCCGATGCAGGGGACACGGGTTCGCGCCCCGGTCCGGGAGGATCCCACGTGCCGCGGAGCGGCTGGGCCCGTGAGCCGTGGCCACTGAGCCTGCGCGTCCGGAGCCTGTGCTCCGCAACGGGAGGGGCCACAGCAAGTGAGAGGCCCGCGTACCGCAAAAAAAAAAAAAAAAAAAAAATTGCCTTGGAGGCAACAGAATGACATTTCCATGCCTTTATCTTTGAAAATCCCCTGGATGTTTCAAACACTAACCTCAAACATCAGTCACTCCTAGTCTTTCTTTTTCTCCACCTATGGAGTTTCCATGAATAGACTGAAAGGGTTACCCTCGAATCTAAGAACATTTGGATGAAATTATAACAATAAATCAACTGGCTATAAAGTTTATAATGGTTAGGATTGACACAATAAAATAAGATGAAAAAGAAAGAGAGAGTGAGGGAGGGAGAGAGGGAGTTAGGGAGGGAGGGGGAAAGAAGGAAGGAAGAAAGGAAGGAAGGAAAGAAGGAAGGAACGAACGAAGAGTACAGGCCTAGACTGACCGAACTCCAAACAGACTATTACCAGCACTTCTTACAAAGGGAAAAACTACCAGGAGGAAAATACTTGAAACCCTTGAGAAATTTCCTAGAGGAAATGCCACTTTCAAATTCCAAGGGTGGCTAAACAAGTGTGCTCCAAGAGAAAAGAAGGCTCTCGTTTGAGTCGTTGTCTTTCTGTGTTGTTTATATTCCTAGGTGCGTTCACACGGTTATTCGAAGCAGCAATTTCCGGAAGGGACGCGCTGCTCCCGCGGTCTTCCCTTTGTGCCCTCTCCGTTCATTAGCCCCCGGCTGTCTAATCGGAAATGCTCTTGCAACCATCTGTCAACGTGATTCACACCCTAACCTCTTTGGCAGCCTCTGACCAACTTCTCCACGGGGTTTGTGCAGGGGCCAGACACTATCAAAGTGTCAGATGAGAACCGCCATCAGAAGTGTCCAAGGGAATCACTGTCAGCAGCCACTATTTAAATATAAAAAGTGTTGAGAGTATATTCGCAAAGAGTTGTTTCAACAGGCAAAGTCATTCCTTCGGGCGGATTCTGAACTGGGGTGGCAGACAGAGAAGTAAGAGATGATTAGTAACCAGAGAGAGAGACTGATACAATGTTATGATTATTAAAACTTTGTTTAAAACAATAGTGAAAAATTCTGTTCTTAGCAGTTATCTGATATAGTATGGTAACATAATATATGATACGTATGAGGAAATATATGTGCATGCCTGTATGTACACATGTACGTATATGCATATGCACACGTATATGTGTGTATTCCATCATATTGGCAGAAGAATCAGAAGATCCCTAGCAATATTGTAACTAAGTGTGTTTGATGTACAGTTCATACCTGCTGAAGAATATACCTGGTCTATCAAGTGGAATGAGGTTATAATCACATCCAACTTCCCCAACAAATGTTTTGATATTAAACTATTCATTTCTGATATCACCACTACAAAACCTTAAAAAGCCAAAGACTTGTTCTTTCTCTGTCACCTGGGATGCAGGCTTATTACAAAGTGCAGCCAATGACAAGCTGTCATTCAGGACTTCATATAGAATTGGTACTCATAAATATTTCATGTGTATTAGAAATATATGCACATTCTACATTTGTGATAGTTTTCTACTTATGTTCAGTTGGCCAAATTTGCTAATTTTATTGTTTAAAACATCTGTATTCTCTTTGAATGTGTTTCTCCACTGGTTTTCTCAGTCTGAAGAAGGTGTGTTAATATCTCCAACTTTGACTTTGAAGTGGTTTGTTTTTCCTTGTAGTTTCATCAATTTTTGCTTTATATATTTTGAGACTGTATTATTAGAAGAATACAGTATTCAAATTGTTTTGTATTCCTGGTGAAGTTGAATCTTTTATCATTATGTAGTGACAAGGTTTGGTGTCCAGTTATTGTTTTTGCCTCAAAGCCTATTTTATCAGATAGTAATATATCTACACTAACTTTCTTGCTTAGTATTTTGTTGGTAGTATCTTGTCTTGTTGTTTGACTTTTAGCCTCTTTGTATTCTTACGTTTTAGATAGATCTCTTATAAATAATTCATACTTATATTTTTTAAGTCTCACTATGCTACTTGTTCTGTATACCTTTTCTCTGTCTTCCCTTGGCTCCTTTTAGATATCAAAAAATTATTATACTTATTCTCTCTCTTATTCAGAAGTTAAACATTCTTGCTTCTGTTACATAAATTACAGCCAGCTTTTTTAAAAAGTATTTTTAAATGAATTTTTATTTATTTTTGGCTGCACTGGGTCTGTTGCTGCACGTGGGCTTTCTCTAGTTGCAGCAAGCGGGGGCTACTCTTCATTGTGGCAAGCGGGCTTCTCATTGCGGTGGCTTCTCGTTGCGGAGCACGGGCTCTAGGCGTGCAGGCTTCAGCAGTTGTGGCACACGGGTTTAGTTGCTCCGTGGCATGTGGAATCTTCCCAGACCAGGGCTCAAACCCGTGTCCCCTGCATTGGCAGGCAGATTCTTAACCACTGCGCCATCAGGGAAGTCCCTAGCCAGCTTATCAATATATCAAAATTTAATATTAATCAATACCTGTTCATTCACCCAGGACAACACAAGAAATTGAGAACACTAATCCCATTTACCTCTTCCTGACTTATACACAACTGGTGAAGTAAATATTTTTTAAAAATTTTATTTATTTTTTTGCTGCGTTGGGTCTTCATTGCTTTCTCTAGTTGCAGCGAGCGGGGGCTACTCTTGGTGGGGGTGCACGGGCTTCTCATTGCAGTGGCTTCTCCTGTTGAGGAGCACAGGCTCTAGGCACGTGGGCTCAGTAGTTGTGGCGCACGGGCTTAGTTGCTCCACGGCATGTGGGATCTCCCCAGACAAGGGCTCAAACCTGTGTCCCCTGCATTGGCAGGTGGATTCGTAACCACTGTGCCACCAGAAGCCCCCAACTGGTGAAGTATATTTTAATTCAATATTTGTTAAATACCATAGAGTATTATTTTATACAGTTAAATTAATTTAGAGTTACCTGCCCATTTGCCACTTCCTTTTTTAATTTTTATTTTTCAGCCCAGAGCTACTGTCTAATCAAGCTGAAGTAGGTCCTTCTGTATTGGCTTCAGAGTAAGTTTTCCCCATCCTCTCTTTTTATTCATCCTCGGACTTTCATGAAAGTAATATTAGATCTCCTTTCATCTCTATGACCCTCACTCTTATCTTCTATGATTTCTCATTATTGTTTTCTCTCTGGGAAATATCTTTTGACTTAGCTTAAGTTTCACTATTTCTCTTTTCAGACATGTCTAATCAGTTTTTAAACTCTTATAGTGAGTTTTCAGTTAGAGTCTTGCATTACATCTTAAAGGTTTATTTGAAATTTCTTGAATCTGTATTGTCTTTTTGTAATTTTCACTTTATATATATTCAAACTTGCTTTTGATTTATTTTAATACACTCTTTGTGAGTCTGTTTTTTTTATTTGTTGCTGTGTTTTATTCAATGATTCCAGATAACTTATGTGCCCGGTTATTTTTGACTCTGTCAGACAAAATCATGAAGAAATATTTGTAGAAGTAACATGAGGCTCACAGCAAAAAGTATTTCGCTACAGACAGGATTCGAGTTTGCTGTTATTGGTTACCTAGGGATATTATTTCAGGACAGTTCTAAGCCATATTCAAGATTTGAGGTATTCTTTTAACACGGGGAACTGTATTCAATACCCTGTGATAAACCATAATGGAAAGAATGTGAAAAAGAATATATATATGTATAACTGAGTCACTTTGCTGTACAGCAGAAATTAAACACAACATTGTAAATCAACTATACTTCAATAAACATTTTTTTTAAAGATTTGAGGTTTTCCAACACTTTTCAAGGCACACAAAACAATGCAAACAAACAAACAAACACACCTGTAAGGCAGGGTAGTTTAACTCCAGTTTGTCCTGAAGTGTCTAGTTTAGGGATGTCACGTGAGAGTGGGAGCGCTATTTATCAGTTTTCCCTCCTGGGTGGGCCCTGGGCTTTCTCTCCTCACCTTCCGCCAGCTGAGCAGTCCCACACCTCTACTCACAGGCAAATGGCCTCAAGCAAAATGGCTCTGAAGTCTCATTTGACATCTGTGGGTGCTCATATTCTCAGCATTTCTTACCCTGCAGTTCCTCCCTATCTTATTAGTTTATAGAAACTTTTGGGAGGTAAATATATTTCATCTAGATTTATAGCTGCCCTTAGCAAAACATTTTTCTTAGTTTTCCTAGCTCACCGTGAGTTGAAGTAGGTGTTCACCGTATTTCTAATACACGAACCTCCAGCTACACTTCATGGTTTTTCTCAACGTTAACAGATTGTTTTGAAGAGAAGTATGCTCTTTGGATTTTTCTGAAGATAAACATACCCAGGCTGACCTCTAGGCATTCTGATTCAAAAGGTCTGTAGTCAAGGCGGTTCCCAGGGGACGCCGACGCGAGCTCCCTGACTCCCATCCCCGCCAGCAACATCACAGCTTGGAACCCCTAATACAAATCATATGTTCTTCCCAGAGGACTTCAACGTTTTCAAATAAACATCCTTGAGGCATTAACCCTTAATCATCTAGAGCAGTGGCTCAAGGGTACAAGTGGTTTCCTCCCAGACAATAGAATCTTGGGGGTAGGTGGATTCTTAGTTTGGAAAAACCCAGGGGAGATTACCATGTGCACCCCACCTGACTTGTATTGCGTGTAAGTATCATCGGTACCTTACTATTGTAGCCGACTGCTTTTTGTAGCTAGACTACACTTCTAGAAACCAAGAAAACAAATAATAATGCTATTTTCTGTCCATAAAGATAACTGGCTGCCTTCCCCCTTCATGTATTCTTTGAGTATCACATTTATCATTCTGTCCCTGTTCATTTCAGATGGTGATATGGGCACGCAGATAACAGAAGAGAGATCTCTAAAGTTTCTCGTTTTCCCAAAATCTATCTGATGTCCCACTTGAAAACAACCTCACGAAATAAAGGGGGAAAGTAGGTAGTTTCTATTATCTTCTCCTCTTGGCTTTTATGAGCTTGGGGGGGGGGTGGAGGGGCAGGGGGCACACATATCAAACAATGATTTCACACAAGAGTCACTGGATACCCCAGGTCACATTTAACTAAAGCACAGTGTTTATAACAGATCTATTACCATCTGTCAATAGCAGAAAATGGCGAGAACAGAGGCAGGACAAGGAAAGAAAATGACCTTTACGGGTTCAGGCACTTTTTCCTCACTTACACAGTAATTTCAAGAGAAGGGTAACTCAGATTGGATGGGCCACACCCTGAAAGACCCCGAAGTTCACTCCAGGTCTGCTTTGGGCCAGCGTGAGTAACTCAATAATAATAATAACTCAGTAATTCAAGCAGAAGAGGGAGAAACACAAATTACATCCCAAAGAAGCGCTGGACAAATGATGGGGTGAAAATTACATTTTTATCCTATTCTAACACTCTCAGCACCTCGTATTGTGCTGTTTCATCTTTGACAAAGCGTCCCCGCTCTGAGGGAAGGGCTCGCAAATGTTCCTTGCATCAGCCAGTACATAGAAAACGGGACGTTGATTTGGCTGCAGGACGACACCTCAACACTCATCATTTCCCCCATTTTGTTAAGAACAATATATTATTTATGAATAATGTTGATAATGGTTGCAAATGTTCTTTACTTTTTAGACTTGCAGCAAGACCAAGAATTTCATACCATTTCCTTTTTAAAAAGAAGTACATGTAATATGATGTACTTAATGTGATGTGATTCTTAAAGTTTTGAAATGTATTCGTTTGACTCAGCGAGATGATCTCTAAGAACATTTGCAGATAAATCTCAAGTTCATGCAGCGCTGAGACAAAAAAAAACAAAATCAGTTGTCCTCAAAGTAATGTAGCAGGAAAGACAGCTTTACAAAATATCACTATAGAATTCATTTAAATAGCAAGTTCTCTTAGTATAATTAACACTGGCTAGGATGGTGAAAATGACATGGCTTTCTGGAAGACAAAGGATGAAGGCATTGTAAACTGATTAATGGAATTTGTGGGATATCCACGGGAATCAGTAGGAAACATGTTAACCGAAGTGGACCCCGGACCTGGCAACAAATGGTCCTTCAGTATATTGACTATTAGTCAGGAGAAACTGGGGAGATAGTTACAGTGGGAAACCACAAAGGAAATTTAAAGACTGCTGTCCACATGATGCTCTGGCTGTTGCTGTCCTTCTTCCTCTGGGTGGGAGGACTTTCTGGTTAATCTGGCCGTAAATCTCAGGTTCTCCCACAGTAATGACTAGAACTGAATGTTCTCCTGAGTGGGCAGGATATTCTAACTCCACTCGGGCTACTGTTACAGGGATAACACAATTGTGCTGGGCATGAGAAACTGAGAGGAATTCATGACTGCCACGGGCAGACACTAGGTGGACGGTTAGAACTTTGATGGTTTGATTGGAGGATGACAGGTTGGGTTGCATAAACCTCTTAAAGAAGAATGGCCACACCCACGGCATTTTACAGTTTACGCCAAACCCTAACATCTTAAAAAGGGGTACAGGTCAACTTATTTACAAAACAGAAGTAGAGCCACAGATGTAGAAAACAAATTTAGGATACCAGGGGATAAGCGGGGGGAGAGGGACAAATTGGGAGATTGGGACTGACATATACGTACTACTATATATAAACCAGATAACGAATAAGGACCTACTGTACAACACAGACAACTCTTCTTAATACTCTGTAATGGCCTATATGGGAAAAGAATCTAAACAAAGGGTGGCTATATGTATATGTATAGCTGATTCACTTTGTTGTATACCTGAAACTAACACAACATTGTCAATCACCTGTACTCCAATAAAAATTAAAAAAAAAAAAATCCTAACAGCCAATGTGATGGGACCTTAGGAGGTGGGGCTTTTGGGAATTGATTAGGTCAAGAGGACAGAGCCTTCATGGATGGGATCAGTGCTCTTGTAGAAGCAATGCCAGAGAGCTCCCTTGTCCTTTCTGCCACATGAGGTTACACGGGGAAGACAGCTGGCCATCTACCAGCCAGGAAAGATTACGTCAAGAAAATGAGAAGGTAAGAAACTGACTGGAAGAAAATATCTGCAACAGACACGTCTGACCAAGGACTGTTACTCAAAATATAAAAAGGATTCTTAAAACTCATCAAAAAATAAAACAAACAACCTGATTAAAAATGAGCCAAAGACCTTAACAGACACCTACCTCTTCAAGGAAGATATCAGATGGTAAATAGCCCATGAAACGACGCTCCACATCATATGCAATGAGGAAAATGCAAGTTAAATCAATAGTGAGATACCACCACATATGTATCCGAATGTCCGAAATCAAGAACACTAAATGCGGGTGAGGATGTGGAGCAACAGGAACGCTCATTCCTGGCTGGCTGGAAGACAAAATGGCGCAGCCACTCTGGAAGACAGTTGGGTGGTTTCTTACAAAAGTAACCATAATCTTGCCACATGATCCAGCAACCATGCTCCTTTATGTTTGCCTAAAGTATCTGAAGGCTTGTGTTCACATAAAATACTGGTACATAGATGTTTACAGCAGCTTTATGCATAATTGCTAAAATGTGGAAGCAACCAAGATGTCCTCCAGAAGGTGAACGGATAAATAAACTATAGGACATCCGGCCAATGGAATATTATTCAGCAGTAAAAAGAGATGAGCTATTAAGCCATGAAAAGACGTGGGGAAATCTCTAAATGTGTATTCCTAAGTGAAAAAGGCAATTCGAAATGGCTACGTATCTTTGAAATTGATACACAGTGTACCATTCCAACTCCATGACATTCTTGAAAAGGCACAACTATGGAGACAGTAAAAAGATCTGTGTTTGCAAGGGACTGGGGTGTCAGGGAGGGATGAACCAACAGAGGACAGAAGATTTTTAGGGTGGCAAAAATGCCTTGTATGATACTGTAAGGATATTTACATGTCATCACACTTTTGTCCAAACCCAGAGAAGGCACAACACCAAGAGCGAACCCTATAGTGAACTATGGACTTTCGTTGATTAGGTTCAATTGTAATAAATCAATTATAATAAATGTACCACACTGGTGAGCAATGTTAATAATGGTAGAGCCTTTGCACCTGCTGTGGTAGGTGATAGATGGGAAATCCCTGCACCTTCCTTTCAATTTTGTTGGGAACCCAAAACTGCTCTAAGAAAAGGAAGTCTTGAAAAAAATGCAATCTTTACATAATGTTGCCCTATTTCTCTCTAACATTTTGGAACCAATCTCATATAATCCAACACAAAGGTATATGTAAGAATAAGAAAGAGTGTGTCATTCATGTTCATTCTAATATACCAGCAGGGGGTCAAACCAAATATGTGCTTTGCATGTCAGAAAGTCCTCATGCTGACAGGTTTAAACTACAGGATGCTTTTTTTCATAAAAGACGTCTTATTTACTCAGCAATGGTTGCCTTTTCCAAATGAATACCACCACAGAATTTGAGCAAAGCCAGGAGGGTTTCTTCTTGTTTAACGAGTAAAATTAATTCAGCTGTATATGGAGTGATCATTATCTAATTCACTAGGCTAATATGAATTAAATGAAACACAGGTAAAAATGCATTGTAAGCTACAGGGTGACAAACGTATAGCACGATGTCAATTTCTTGGCTCTATCTATTATTTCTGGGTAAGTAAGTAAAACTATTCTTACCAAAAGAAAGATTAAGGTCATATTCTTGAGTTTTGATCTCTACAGATTTTCTACATGCGTCAGACCCCTGGGGCTGTTAGCTTGCTGTTGAAAATCACCCCTCATGTCCATTTGCCCTCAACTTCAGTAAGGAGAAAAACATTACAAGCTTTATGAAAAATATATATGATCAAATGTCCTTTTCATTAAACAGTCAATCAAGTGTGTTAAAACTGTCAAAAGTAATGGATGGCACACATACCAATTCACCACAGGCTATATAGAAAAAGTCACTGAATTTAGCTCCACAGCAAGGGGACAATTTGAAATGAAAGAAAACACGTGCATGACTGTTCATAATGTTTATATAGAAACTGATACTTTGGTATACTGTTCACTAGGCACTTGTTTTTCTCTTCAGATTGAAAGATAGAATCCACACTTCAATTTAGGAAACACAATGAGAGAAAGATGTCATTTCCCGATGTACCCATGAGTTGCCCTATTGCAATATAACATTTTGGAACCAATGTCACATACCCAACACAAGGATAAATGCGAGGATAAGAAATGGGCGATTTACAACTGATGGTTCCATAATCGGGGGTACCCCAGTTAGGGTGGCTGAATTTAGTCAAGCATGTGATACTTAATTAGTTCAAGTTTCAGATAAAAATTTTTAAGACTATGTCTAAATATTGCAGGTATAGCCCATGCAATGTTGGGGTCAAAGCTCTACTAAAAAATTATTCGTATGTGTATCCGAAATTCAAATTTAACTGGGTCTCCTCTATTTGATCTGACAACTCTAAACCCAGTGAACTCCAAGTATTAGGTTAGCTTTGAGAAGAAACATATGGTCCACTGAATGAGGAAAGTTTGATCAAATGATCACAAGACAACTGAAGCAAAACCTCGGATCAAATTCACTATCCACTCACATCACATGGATGAGCACACAACATAGTCTAGTTTTAGGAGAGCATATTGCAGTCAGACATTTAAGGTTTATACTCTGTGCTCCACCACTCACTAGGTGGATAATACAGGCCAATTATATCATCTTTCTTGGCCTGTTATAGCATCGTTAATGTGGGAAAAATAACAATGATGGGAATATTTTGTCTCTGTTATTACCATAAAATTGTCCAAAGAAAATAGGTGTGATATAAATTATTGTTCCATTTCTTTTATTTTTATTTTGGTGAGAACAGGAAGGCTCTGGTGATTCCAAAATATATCTCTATTACTACCTTTTATTTAAATATACGTCACTGGAAGTTTTACTGGCTATAGAAGCTTTAGTCCTCTTGAAAATGGAAGTAGTCATCGCAACCTGATAACCCTTAGAGTTGTCTACATCTTAGTGGAGAGAAGCCTGGAGGATGTTTCAGTCTGCACTGGGAGAAGTCACCATTTTACAGAATCCTCAGGCAAAAAGAGGAGCCCAGATGGAGAGGCGAAATAGGAAAAAAAAACAAGCTTGTGTTATCTTTCAATTCCTACCTGATCCACTCTATCTGTGACTATGGAGGTGTGCGTCTAGACAGCAAAGTGACTTCTTGGCACAATTTTATTCTGTGAAAGCTCTAACCTATTGGAAGCAAGAGATGGATCTAGAGACTCATTTCTGTCCAGCCCACGTGAGGGTCCTGAGTTTTAAAACCATGTTGTGTGGTGACCCTGAGCCTTTACAACAATTCTAGGGCAGCCTAAGATTTCATTGCACTTTACCAGAACTTTACACGATCCTGTCTGGTTGTCTAGCAAAGTTTTCAGGATTTGTTTTGTATGAGACTGCTCTGTGAAGAAGAGGATTGAGAAAAAGAAAAGATTTTTAAGAAATAAAGGTATGGGTTACAAAATGGATCACCTGTAATTTTCTTTCCAATATGTAAATAAAATATTGTGACTCTGGTTAATACTTTTGTTTTCTGGAGTGTGTGTGTGTGTGTGTGTGTGTGTGTGTGTGTGTGTGCATGTGTGTGTTAATGGAATTCTTGAAAATATGGGGGCAATGGTCCCAGGTATATATTAGAGTTACATCTGAAAGTGACATTCCTGAAACATCAAAGGATTTTGTTCAGACAGTAAAAGTAGCCAGAACTAGGAAAGAAAATAAAAGCTAGAGCATTTTAATTTTGTTTTCCTAAGGCCTTGATTAAAGAAAAAGGAACAGACGTTTCACCAAAGAAGACATACAAATGGCCAACAAATATGTGAAAACATGCTCAACATCACAAATCATCTGGAAAACAAATATCAAACCTGTAATGAGATATCATCTCACACCTGTTAGAATGGATATCATCAAAAAGACAAAAGAAAAGAAAACAAGTGAGGATGTGGAGAAAAGGGAACCCTCGTGCACTGTTGGTGGGAATGTAAATTGGTGCAGCCACTGTGGAGAACAGGATGGAGGTCCCTCAAACAATTAAAAATAGGACTACCATACAATCCAGCAATCCCACTTTGGGGTGTAAATCTGAAGGAAATGCAAGGTCTTGAAGAGATATCTGCACATCCACGTTCCCTGTAGCATCAGTCACAAGAGCCAAGATATGGAAGCAACCTACATGTTCATCAATAGGTGACTGCATAAGGAAAATGTGACATACAATATATATATATATATATACTGGAGGGAATAATGGAATATTACTCAGTCTTTAAAAAAAAAGGAGAAACTCCTGCCATTTGTAACCACATGGATGGACCTGGAGGGCAAGATGCCTAGTGAAATAAGCCAGATACAGAAAGACAAATGATGCAAGATCTCACTTACATATGGAGCTAAAATTGTCAAATTCATAGAAGCAGAGAGTTGAAGGTGGTTTGCCAGGGGTGGGGATGTTGGGGAAAATGGGGATATGTTGCTCAAAGGGTACAAAGCTGCATTTATGCAAAATAAATTAATTCCTGCGATCTTATATAGAGCGTGGTGACCATAGTTAACAAAACTGGATTATATACTTGAAATGTGCTTAAAAGGATAGATCTTAAGTGTTCTCACCATGAAAAGAAAGAAAGAAAAAAAGGGATGGATGGAAGGAGGGAGGGAAGGAGGGAGGGAAGGAGGGAGGGAAGGAGGGAAGGAAGGAAGGAAGGAAGGGAAAAGGTAATTCTGTGCAGTGATGGGTATCTTAATTAACTTTACTGTGGTAATTATCTCACTTTGCATACATACTTCAAATCATCATGTTGTACACCTTAAATATATACAATTTTTATTTGTCAATTATACCTCAATAATGCTGATAAAAGATAAATGTGCTGAGTTTTGAGGAGCAATTTGAATTTAAATAAATTCAATAACATTAAACGCTGGCAGGACAGCAGTTGTCAGAAAAGTATTACTAGGTATGAAACTATATTTTGTTAATTTTTTATATAAAATATATGTAATCTGTTGTCATCTTGTCTACTCTAATTAGGCTGAAGAACCATACAGAACAGGACACTTAACCCACTCCTGTGTTCACAGTGGGATATTTGTAGGACTCATTTAATCTTCGTATAATTATTCCTTTGACTTTTGAAATAACTAATTAGGTAAATTTTTAGTAAAGTACACTTTTCATTTTACAGGCAAACAATTATGGATTCCAAGTGGGAACCCCCTTTTAAAATAACTTGTGTCTACGAGATAACTTGAATGCATGTTGTATGAGGTAGAAACTCTTCAGCAGGATATTTAAGGGAAAACAACTGAGACATATCCACAGGTGGATACACGCACAGTTATTCTTTTATCAAGAATGCTCTTTTGGCTATAAAAAAACTAGCTAATGAAAGGTGAATATTTCTTTACAAAGAAATGTAATTTTTAAAATATTATAAAAGTAGGGGATTTATTTCCTACCTAGTGGGAAAGTCAACATGGAAGTTGCAGAATTTTGTCCCTTTCCATAAGAAATAGGACAGCTAGGACACTTCCTCTAGAAATCACACCTTTTATTTAGAGCATCCAGTTCAGAGATAGTTGAGCTTTCTTCAAATAGAAACGTATAGCAAGGCTGGGAAGTGAGTACCTTTTGATTGACAGTAGTTCATGCTGGATTTCTGTCTGCTTCCTATTTTTAAAGTAGAGTAGTATTGTCTTTTTTCCCCATTTCCATCCCGTTCTGACCCATCTATTACTAGAATTATTTCTGAGAAATTCAATTTCCCTTTTTTTTATCAGCTTATCACAGCCTTGGTTAGTAGGATGAAATCAAAACTCCTTCTTTTTTTCCCCCTACTCCCCCAGCAAAAGGCTCTACTTTAGTAGATTATATGGTAACTGACAACTCATGTCATTAGGAAGGATTTCACTATACCATAGCAGTATTTTGCCATCAACTTTACAGCAAAAAATGCATTTCCAAGTATAGTACTCTAACCTCTGGACTGCTTTTATTTTTGAATTTATTTCAATTTTTTTTGTTTTTAATTCAAGTTATATATGACTATATAATTTGAAAAGAAATCATCCAAAGATAGATAAGATTTTGAAAAACTTATCAAAAAATCCTAAATATACTTCATGTTTAGTAGAAAATATTAAGTAACAGTTTGTCACAGTTTAAGTAATTTTTTAGATTATTTGCTGACAGCTAACATCCCAAACTGAAAATTGAGAGTTATCACATCTCTTTGTTTTTAATGAATGTATAGCAATTTTATTTTTTTAATTTTTTAATTTTATATTGGAGAATAGTTGATTTACAATGTTGTGTTAGTTTCCGGTGCACAGCAAAGTGATTCAGTTATGCATATATCCATTCTTTTCCAGATTCTTTCCCATAGAGGTTATTACAGGATATTGAGTAGAGTTTCTTGTGCTCTACAGTAGGTCCTTGTTGATTATCTGCTTTATACATAGTAGTGTGTGTATTTAATCCCAAACTCCTAATTTATCCCCCCCCCCTACAGTTCTCCTTTGGTAACCATAAGTTTGTTTTCGAAGTCTGTGAGTCTGTTTCTGTTTTGTAAATAAGTTCATTTGTATTTTTTTTTTCTTTAGATTCCACATATGAGTGATATCATATGATATTTGTCATCTCTGTCTGACTTACTTCACTTAGTATGACAATCTCTAGGTCCATCCATGTTGCTGCAAATGGCATTATTTCATTCTTTTGAGTGATATTCCATTGTACATTTATTATTACATTTGTAATCCTGCATTACATCTTCTATTCTCTGAGATCCCTGAAACATTATGTGCAACATTTCAGGGAAATCAACCATCAGTGTGCTATTTAGCCAGGATTTCACTTGTCCAGTATCACTCCTCATCAGACAGCAACTGAAACTGGGAAATAAGAGACTAAAATTTTACTCATGATGGTGATGGTGGCTCAGATGCTTGGGCCGAGGCTGTAATTCAGAAAACACAGTTTTATCCAAATATGCATCAAACACATAGATTTAATTAGGGTTTTTCAGCACCGGCACAATGTCTGTCACACAATAGAGAGTTAGTATCTACGAATGATGAATGAATAACTTAAAAAATATGACAGGGCTTCCCTGGTGGCGCAGTGGTTGAGAGTCCGCCTGCCAATGCAGGGGACACGGGTTCGTGCCCCGGTCCGGGAAGATCCCACATGCTGCGGAGCGACTTGGCCTGTGAGCCATGGCCGCTGAGCCTGCGCGTCCGGAGCCTGTGCTCCGCAACGGGAGAGGCCACAGCAGTGAGAGGCCCGCGTACCGCAAAAAAATAAATAAATTAATTAATTTAAAAAAAAATGACAAAATATTAATGCTTGTATGTTATGCATGGAAAATCCAGGGTATCGTTTTATTAATGCATTCATTAAATGAACTTGTGTTGAATTCCAACTTTGTACAAATCATTGTCCTTGGCAGCAAAACATTTATATTCTATTAAGTAAAATACATTACTTCAGAAACTGTGTGATATCTGGGAACTGTGGCCCCCGACTCACTTTTTTTTCAATTTAAGAATTTTAGTGTAGATTAGCAAAACTTGATCAATGATTTTACTTTGAGTGACTTGCAATTGCCGACTTCTTTTCCTTCTGTTTTCCTCTCTAGACCTTGCTAATTGGGCATTACTAATGTCAAGCTCAGAGAATGGATTTGACTTGATTAGAATTAAATTAGAAGTTTTAGGTGGGAACAGCCATTTTCCCCTCTAATGGGCCCACTAGCTAAGTTTATACGGAGGCAGACGGAATAAGGAACTAGTCACCAGGCGGAGACACTGTATGTGTGTTTTGCACTCCCTCCACAAGCCCTTATTAATGCCAGAAAGCATCATAGTTCATGTAAACTTTCTCTTATCCCCCAGATTATACTGAGAATGTGTATTTACCACAAGATTAAAATTGTCATCATTATTTTTCCAATAAAATTGCATTATAATTGGAGAGAACAGTCATTTAAAATGTAAACTATATTAATAATGACTCCAATAAAAATTAGAAATAATGGTTATGTTTATGTTTAACAGTTGGCAATTATGCCATAATTATGCTTCAGTCATTTTATTCATAATAATGTAACCTTAATTCTGAACCTCACAAATCCTAAAGTATAGTTGAATGAAGTACAAAATGCATTTTTTATGTTTTAGATGTTTATAGAACAGAAGAAATGGACATATGAAACAAAGTTATTTAAAAGATGAAAAATCAAAAGACACAAATTTTAATATAATAAATGATCTAACATCCTCAGCTAAATAGATCTAAATTTATTTCCACTGTGAAACACAATTTTTATGAGTAAATATTTTAAGCTCTGCCTTGGGTTGCATATTGCTACATGGTTCAGTTATAGCTCAGGTGAGTCTATGAAGGAAAAATACAATGGAGAGCCACTAGTAACCAATAAATTCAGTTAAAAGCTTGCATCATCTGGATAAATCTAATTTTTTAAAAAAGTAATACACTTTAGTTTCAAGAAGATGGATTTTGTCTGAGTCACTCTTACACTTGCCTTAATTTTTTCATTTATTCTAATCTATATAGAACACAAAATCCACATCCTAAAGTATGTCAACTCAATTCCTATGATTCATGGACTTGGAAAAACTCGGGAAATGACAGCGTTCAACATTATTCAACTGACGGTTGGCTCTTAAAAACACATAACCTTGAGATTCTGTTTCTGCCAAGGATGTACAAAGACAGAGAGAGCGCCCTTCTTACCCTAAGAGTAAGAAATCATCATTTTTCTTGATCCTATCAGAAAGCTGAGGGAAAGAGACCAAGTCGTCTGAAATTCAAGAGAAGATGGATCCCCGTGAAGAGAGAGAGGACCCGTGAACTGGATCACGTATGCATCTGTGCTTGGGAGGAGGAGGAGGGAACCACATACTTATGTAAGGATGCTCCTAAATCTGAATGAATTGGTACAGGCTGAGTGAAGGGTAAAGTCACAGCAGAGAAACCTTGGAAACCCCAGACATGAGGGGGAACTCCCGCTTACCCTTGGACCACGGAGATGCACAGGGGGTCGTTGTGGACAGAGTGGCCCACTGGACAGGGACTCCTGTATCTGTGCAGGAACAGAGGAGGGGATGGCGCCACCCGGGAAAGGCACAAGGTTCCTCTTCCCTGCGGATCCCCTTCCTCCTCTGGAGCAGAGGCCTGGAGGTGCTGATGGAGGCCCAACAGATCCTCCACTCCCAGCTCCCGGAGGAGGCCAGCAGCAGCTGAGGAGGGGAGAGGTGGAGTGCACAAAACCCTGACAATGTCCTGACCTTCTCTTCTTTCCAGAAGCCTTAACGGGGGGTGCGAGGGGTAGCAAAGCCTCTTGCCCAGACATCACCGGGTCTGGCTGGAAGAAGAGGTGCTGCTTTCCACCTGGGGCGGGGGGAGCAGGCAACTATCCTGTGGTCGGGATAAGGGGCAAACAAACCCGCTACCCTGCGGGAGGGCCAGAGACATCCTGGTGCCTGGGATTCTACTTCAGTGCAGGAGGAGGCCAGCAACCACGGGGCAGGGCTAGGAAACTCTGCCCCTGAGAGAGACCCAGCAGAGGCATCACTGTAAGGCCACTGCAGCAAACTCCCTGACACCCCACCGCCAGCCTAGAAGGCTACGGATGGGAGATGGATAAGAACATGGAGAAAAGAAACTCCTCCTTAGTGCAGACCCTGAGAAAATGCTAAAGGCTGCGGGTAGAAGGGAAACACTTAGACAGACCCTCAGGAGCCACAGCGTCCTCCTTAAACACAGCACCAAAGCAATGACCTGGGAGAGGGCTTTGAAGATTCTGATGCACTGAACATAATCGAGCATAACTGTGAACCCCAAGTCTAGCCCATATCCTGACCACTTCAATTCTAATAGGATGCATGCTCATTTCTAGGCATAAATACTATTTATCTCAGTCTCTGATGTGCTTCATATGATATTCAATATTCAACCAAAAATGATGAGACATAACAAAAAGCAGAAAAAATAGCTCACTGTCAAAACAAAAGAGTGAACAGACCCAGATGTAGAAATGGTCCAGAGGTTGAAATCCAGTGGAATAGATGGACTTCACACCAGAAAAGATGCTGGATTTCAGTGGAGGAGGAGGCAGTAGAAAAGTGGAAGGCAAATGCTAGGGCTGAAGCATGCCTTTGACAGCTTCAACCAGCAGACTTGACCCAGCTGAGGCAAGAGTCAGCGAGCTTGCAACTAAATCAAGAAAAATACCCAAACTATGACCCAAAGAGGAAAAAAAAAAAAAGCACAGTGAAGAACAGAGAAGCCATGGTGGTGGCTATCAAAAGGTCTAATATGTATATAAATTTAGGTTCCAGAATGAAAAGAGAGAGAGAATGGGCAGAAAAATTATTTATATTGAAAAGATAATGGCAGAGAAACTTCAAATATAATGAAAAATGTCAAGCACAAATCAAAAGTAGCTCAGAGCCCGGCTCAAGCAGGGTAAATAGCACACAAACAGATAAATAAAAGCTAAGAACCAAAGATAAAAAATGATAAAGAAAATAATTCTTTTGGTTCTGTTTCTCTGGAGAACCCTGATAACACAACACTTAAATTAGAAACAATTCAAGTCTTAAAGAATATTTTTTGGAATGATGAGAAAATAACAAGTATCCAGTGCTCTGGGTATTTATGCATTTGATTTTTGAACTAGTATATAAGAAGTGGCATTAGTCTCAGTTTGTGAGATGCAGAATATCATGGAGGACAGATACACTGGCTCTAAAGACAGATTTGCTGCATTTAAATCACAGCTCCAAAATGTCCAGTTATGTGTTCACGATCAAGTTATGATTTTTCCGTACCTCATTTTCTTCTGTGAAATGGGATAATAGGAGAACTCATCTCACATGGTTGTTATATTGAATAACTTAAAATATAAAGTCCTTCAAATAGTGCCTGGCACATAGAAAACATAGAAAACACTAAAAATTGTCAACTAAATATTACTTATTATCTTACGGTGATATTTGTTTAGCAGAGACTATTGAGTTTCCTTTTCCTTTATTTAAATACATTTACCTTACTTAGCATATTTCAGGGGATTATTATCTAATATTTGATCAATACTGTCCAGTACCTTTAAGAAAAGTGATGCTCCAGTTTGTAGCAGCTTCTATTATCAGGGAAAAAATATACAACTAGAAAATAAACCCTCTCTAAGAGTATTTATATCTTCCTGCAGATATTTTACTAACCCATAATGTAATGTGAGCATAAAGTAATAAAGGTGGCTCTTACACTCTCTTCCAACTTTGAGTTTTGTTTTGCTTTTTAACTTCAGAAGTAATTACTTTCAAAAATTACTCTGATTTGATTCTATCTCACTAAAAATTTTCAGGATCATTGTGTACACTAAATTGTGTACAATTCCAATTTTACAGTACTTTACAGAGGGCTGAGAAATGCACTTCATCTTAGGAAATTACCGTGTTCTTTAAAAGGGTGCACATTTACAATTATAAATATATACAGTGCAAGGCCAATCTTCAGAGAATAATTCTGCAGTGACTATGAGGTATGGAATGTTGCCTTAGCTAAAACACGAGACCACCTCCTCCTGCTGTCTGCACTTAGAGCTCACATATCTAGCTACCTGTCTTTCTATGAGACCACTGTTTGTTCCCACACTCTAACATGTAAAAAAAGTTTGCTAACTTTTGTAAATTTCTTCTTTCCAGTATTATGAAGAGCCAGAGCCCTTAAGGGCATTTTATAACCTAAAAGCCATGATTCCAAGACAATATCTTATTTTGAATCACTCTATAAAACAAAGAAGCATTTATTTCCGATGTGGTTTAGGCTTAGGAGACAACGGAAAGTCCCAGATTGCAAAGCCGTCTTTAAGCAAAGCACTGAATGTTAGTTTTAAAACCACAGAATTTCAAGTTTAGACGTTATTTCATTAAAGCAGAAGTTCTAGGGGTGCCAGTTCTGAAGTTCTTACTTTGTCTTCATAAAGAAAACTGATGGGTTTAGCCCCAGTTGGAATATGAAAAGTCCTAAATTCATTTATTTTTACCAGTAAGTGGTAGTGTCATTTAGGGAAGTTTCAGACGTAGTTTACATTCATTTGTCAGTCTTGTGCTGGGCACATTCTCTGATTTAGATCCCCTGACTTCATTTGTTCTGTGCTGGGTAATAGAAAGGGAGAGAGATTGATTACAAAGTTGGAATTTAACCTGTAGATCGTGATGATGTGTATGATATTATCAGTATCTCGAGATTAAATTACAATTTGCAATCCATCTTCCCTCCCTTTGCCCATTTGTTTTCCTAATATAGGGGGAAAAACTCAAAGTTTTGTAAGCCCATAGAAAAATGAAAAGAAATGTATCCTAAAGTTTCTGAAAGGATGTAGCATTGTTATGGGAAATTGAACCTCTTTTTCTTTAAGGAAACAAACTGATAAATTCGTGGAACATAAAATAAAAACACTAGAGCCGTCGTGAGAGTGATTTACTATCATTAAAATTTTAAACTCTATGGAAACTGTACTAAGACCCAGAGCAATGATAACTTTTAACAACTCAGCGTAGCTTTCTCTGCACAACTGTAACTGACGGCAGCTAATACCTTACAGTCTCTGTAAATGTGATGTTCTTCATTTGCACCCCGAGCATCTAGAATCCTAGAGGCTCTGTAAGGCTCTCCTTGGTCCTTCACTGCTCACTTGCATATGAGGGAGCTGAGAACAAGAACCGCTGATGAGCTTGTCCAGGACGATCTTAAATCCTCTGGCTGTTTTATTGCTATCTGGCTGATGTCTATTTAATAGTCTTGGGTAGGATGCTGTTTCTCCAAACTGAATGTGCATAAGAATTGTCAGAAGTCCTTTTTCAAATTATACCCCACCTCCAGACAGGGGCTCAGGCGTCTACATATTCGACAATCATATTCACAAGTGATTCCAATGTACCACATTTGGAGAAATATGAGTCTAGAAGTATAGCATTTCATCAAAATATCATGAAGGAAGGGTTGAATTAGTTCTCAAATCTCTCCCCGTTAGTAACAGGAAAAATATGATACAGGAGGATAAAAATCTATTTGTCTTCTAAATCTAGATGTTGTTTTTGAAGTACTCAATGTTATTGCTAAAGATGAAAAATTATTTCTCTTTGCTGAACAAAATACATTTAAATGGATTGACTTACTCTCCACGCTCTTTGGAAATGTTTCTGCATAGTCACTTTTGATATTACAACTGCTTTCATGTGTGTCTCGTTTGAATTTCCTTTTTTATCTTTTTAAATAATAAAATTGAACCACCCATAGATCCTCATATTTATCATATATCCTTATACTTATCCATATATCTTTATACTTACTACTGAGTAAGTAATAGAGTCTGGCTTCATTTAAAGTTGTCAATTAGTAGTTTTCTATCAGGATTTTTTTTTTTTTTTTTTTTTTTTTTTTTCGGTACGCAAGCCTCTCACTGTCGCGGCCTCTCCGCACAGGCTCCGGACGCGCAGGCTCAGCGGCCATGGCTCACGGGCCCAGCCGCTCCGCGGCACGTGGGATCTTCCCGGACCGGGGCACGAACCCGTGTCCCCCGCATCGGCGGGTGTACTCTCAACCATTGCGCCACCAGGGAAGCCCATCTATCAGGATATTTTATTAAACTGATTTCTAAGTAAACTCTCTCAAAAGCATGTATACTGAGCACTATTACGTTTGCATCCGTGTTATAGTCCATAGGTGAGCACCAGAAAGGAATGTAAAAATGTGCATCTAACCTTGCCTCAATTATCCAGAAAGTAGAGAAAGACAGTGTAAGCTACAGAAGGATCTGAAAAAGCAAGAACAAGATGCAGAAACATATACCCAGGAAATTAAAATAGAAGGTAAACCAGATTTTTTGAAAGGCCTCTTTTAGCCCTGGACTTGTGGCCTGTCAGAGGGTCTCAGCAAAAATGCACACTCAAAGGTTTAACTGAAAAAAGTTAAGATAAAGAGAATCGACCAGGGCCGTGATGCACTAGCAAGAGGGAAACCGTCTCCCCCCAGGACTGAAGACACAGCGAGAACATGTATTTCTGGAGGAACTCTCAGGGAGATAACACAGCAGCCAGCCTCTGACGCACAGAGCAAGACAGAGAGGGGCAGAGAAGCGATCTGGGCGTGGATGCAAATGGACGATAATCTGCAGACGTTCTAAGATCTGATCAGGCAGACCATGCGGCCATTTAACGGGGTAAATTAGAGAGTGAGCTCCTCAAGGGGGAATATATTTAGTCACTTTCGCAAACCCAGTGTCTACCACAAAGCTTGGCAAACGAGAGGCATCATAAGCTATTTGCATGGATGGCCCAGCTCTGTCAGTAAACACTATTGAGGCCAATTAAAATTACTTGAAGTCAGAATATATGTCATCTAAAATTTTGTACACTCAACGGTAGGATATTAGGCACGTGGTATATGAAATGTGACTGCCAGATAAGTAGATTTACTACACACGTGAGGAACACTTGATGGTCCCAGTTGGTACACTAGGTAAAAGTGTTTGAACGCATGGCTGAATGAATAAGGATTTCTCCCAGTTGTGCTATAAACTCCTGCAGGTATTGGGAAAATCCCAGGTCCAGGAGGCTCATCTGAGCTGCTTGAGGAATGCTCTGTATTTTTCTTATAAGAACTGTTTTCAAAGCACAGAGAGGCATTATACGTGCACAGTTCTTAGAGACTCGAGTTTTTCAATGCAATAACATGGAGTAGTCAGGAGCCCAGCTAAAGGTGGAATCTCTCATCATATAATGCCTTCACCACAGAAATAATTTAGCTGTCTTTCCAAGCAACATCTCCTTCCGGATGATCAGTGAAGCGACATGTGCTCTGTAGGTTTAAAGGGAGAGGATATTAATAGAAGGTACCATACACAGAATTAGAGAGGAAAATAGCATGTGAAGGGGAATTTAGGGGGAAATGAATTAGAAAATTGGTCAAATGTTGAAAGGAAGAGAGAAGGCAGCACATTCACTCATTTCACCAAATTGAAAATGAAAACAAAACCCAAAACCAAAATCGTTAGGTGGATTCAGCCTTGACCCTTTAGGCCATCATGTTCTAGAGAAAGGCAAAGTAATGGAAGTGTTTAAAGGTGGCAGCTCTCTCCAGGGGAGTTCATCCTGATGAGTCCAGGACAGTTAGACCAGAAAGTGTAGCAAACAAATGAACCTATCTACAAAACAGAAACAGACTCAAACAGACATAGAGAACAGACTGGGGTTGCCAAGAGGGGTGGGAGCGTGTGGGAGGGAAGGAGTGGGAGTTTAGGATGAGCAGATGTAAACTATTATGTATAAAATGGATAAACAACAAGGTCCTACTGTATAGCACAGGGAAACATAGTCAATATTTTGTAATAAACCATAATGGAAAAGAATATGAAAAAGAATATATATATATGTAGAACTGAATCTCTCTGTTGTCCAGCAGAAATTAACACACTGTAAATCAACTATACTTGAATAAAATAATTTTTTTTTAAAGTGTAGTAAAAACTCTCCTACACTTAATAGTTTACTACTGAATACCAGAGGAGGCCTCTCACTACTTTCCTGTGATCAGGTCATTCATTCAGTTAGCAAACATGTATTGATACCTACAGGAGGCTAAGCACTGTGTGAAGTGGAGAATGAAACCGAAAGTCCAATTCATACTCTGAAGGATCTCTAGTCCGTGAATGAGAAAGATTAGTAGAACATTAATTAAATGCAGTTTACATGTTCAGATAACATCTTCAGGGTGATAGAGGAACAGAGAGGCCTGACTCAGCTTCCGGAAGCCTCTTCCAAGAAGAGGTGGCAGCGGAGGTGAGACGGAAGGATGCACCTGGTGGAGAAATTAGCATGAACAAAGACAAGGTGAGACAAAGGGTGTGGGGCTTACAGGCAGCTCAGACAGGTGCACAGGGCTGTGGTGAAGGGTGAGTGGTGGGTGAGAAAGGCCATAGAGAAAAGGCCTCTTGTGAGGCCTTTTGAGAGGATGAAAGAATCTAAGGCTATCAGTAGATGGGATAGGAAATACGTAACAGAATGTATGAAATAGACAAATGTCTAGCTAAAGAGGTGAAACCATTCTGAAGGTAACCGAGTGAGCCTGTAAGTCTGTACCTTAGAGGAATCTCTAGCCACCGTTTAACAGATGAATTGAAACAGGAGGATTAGAGGGAAGGAACGAAATTGGGTACCTGCTGAGTAACCTAGAAAAGGAATATAACAACCTGAACTAAAACAGTGGCAGTGAGAACGGGGGGGGGGGGGGGATGACGGATCATCCTGAAAGATGTGACTTCAGTGAGCAGGGCCATTTAACGTCACTCAGGCCCAGCCTCGCCCGCGCCCGGGGACCCCCTCCACGGCAACAGCTGCTCCTTGGGCACCTCTCCAGAGTCCCACTTCCGGAATCTTTAGCTCCATTGAGCCACCTCTTGCATAAACAATTAGTCCCCCAAATCTCTCCCATTACATCTCTTGTTTGGCTTCATCAGGACCACTTCCCCTTTGCTTACCTCTTACACGTTTTTTTTTCCCTTAATTTTCACATTGGCTGCAAAAGCTTAGAAATTGCAAGTTTAGTGTATTGTGGCTCCTGAAACGTGGATTCCTGCTCTGTGGAACTGTGATACAAATAGCTACTTTTCAGAGTTATTTTGAAGACGAAACGATTTATCGTGGGCCAAGTTCTCACCACTGGTCTGAAATAGTAAAAGTTCTTGGGTGAACCGTAGTTGTGATGATGGTGAAGTGGAGCTGGGGGCCTTTGAACCAGAGGGTGGCGCCCATGGCACTAAAGAAGGGGATGAAGTAGGAGAAGGAGGAGGTGGCGGAGGAGGTGGCGGAGGAGGAGGGAGGGAGGGGGAGGGGGGCGGGGGAGGGGGGGAAGAAGAGGGGGAGGAGAGGAGCCATACGTTACCTATCCCTAGCTTATCTAGCTACCTAGCTCTTACCTAGGGCCATGAATTTGGAACTCAGGTTGAAGTGGAAATAACCAAGTTTGTAAGTGAAGGAAAAATACTAACATGAATATTAATGAAAATTGTGGTTCGTCAAGGAAAAGAAAAAGTAATTTATGAACTGAAATTTTCCTGGGAATAATCAGTTAATCTTTGGAATCAGAAGGTAAGATATATATGAGTTATTATTTCAGACTCTTTATAAAGCTAAGCCGTGGGTACTAGTTACGAACATCCAAGGCTGGAAAAGGAATGTATAATATCCGTGTGACTTTCGTGTCTTAAAAACAGCCACAGCCTGAGAAAATCCCTCTGATGACAGAAGGAACATGAGGTGACATTTTCACACCGTCTGATTAACTGTTACGCCTCTTGGGCCCCCACAACTGGAAACTAAGAATGTACAGTCAGTGAAAAGTTTTCCACTTAAAAAACCTAACGGTTTCAGATGTACAACAAAGTACATAGATTCAATATTTTTATACATTATGAAATAGTCACCACAATCCATCCAGTTACCATCAAGCACCATACAAAGTTGTTACGCTATTATTGACTCTATTTCCTATGTATACATTACATCCCTCTGAAACAAATATAATATTGCATGTCAAGTATAACTTAGCAAAAAAGAACTCCAGGGGCTTCCCTGGTGGCGCAGTGGTTGAGAATCCGCCTGCCGATGCAGGGGACACGGGTTCATGCCCCGGTCCGGGAGGATCCCACGTGCCGCGGAGCGGCTGGGCCCGTGAGCCGTGGCCGCTGAGCCTGCGCGTCCGGAGCCTGTGCTCCGCAACGGGAGAGGCCACAACAGTGAGAGGCCCATGTACCACAAAAAAAAAAAAAAAAAAAAAAACTCCAAAATATCTGAGGCAAAAGTAAATAAAACTAGGAGAAAAAGACTACACATAAACACACACACACACACAAAGCTAATGGTTGTCAGAGGACACGAATCAAAGCTACCTATGAAAAGGTTTCTGCATTCTTTCCTCAGCCTAATTCAGTACATTCAACAAAAGATTAGAAATAGTCATGACAATGAATTTTTTCTTTTTAAGACGTCATCCTTATAACCAAGGATGGTTCCTCCCTTCTGTGCTTGTGTGCTGTGTGTGTGTGTGTGAGTGTGTACGTGTGTGACTGTGACCTCAAGGGCACGATACTGAGTGTCAGATTGTTTGGATTCGAGCTCCACAATTTACTAGCTGTGAAGCCCTAAGGAAATTAACCCCTTTGAGCTCAGTTTACTTTTATATAAAATTGAAATAGCAGTAATGCCCACCTAGAGACATTTTATACATCTACCATATATTAAGCAGTCCATAACTGTTTTATTATTATTTGTACATATACCTGTTTAATAAAGAGACACTTTTAACTCATTAATTCTTGTGTCATAAATGTTCATCTCAAGAAAACAATACCAAGAAAAGAGAATAAACAGCACAAGATAAATGTGATTATATACATATACATACACATATATTTATATATATATACATAGACAGAATACATATGTAATGCATATATGCATATATAAAATGTAAATATATACTAAAGAAAACTTTTATGGTTATATATTTATGTATAATTATATATAAATTATGATTTATGTATTATATATATATTACACTATGAATTAAAGGGGATTCATACAAAAATGATGAAAAGTGGAAACTTAAGAATTGAAAAGCACATTGTTTTTCAAAATAAAAATGAGGCGGTTTGTAATAGACAGCTATCAAGTAGATTTTCCTTTTCCCTTTTTATGTGGCACAGCATTACACAAAATGATCAAACACCGTAATCAGAAAAACATCACAAATAAAGGTAAGTTCCCTTAAAACTCCAGCATCAAGTCAATCTAACATAAAAAATAATTTTCAATTCAACCAGTTTCAATCCACTTGACTGCAGAAACTAACAAAAGATTCAGATTAGAATGCTCGTGATTTTTAAATTTCCCTTATTAGGGGAAATGGTAACCCTTTATTTTAATCTTAGTTAATTCATAAAAACCAATATATGATTAGTTTCAAATAGGAGGAAAATTTTTTATTTCAAAAGAGTTTCTATCTAGACCTGCGTTAGGTTGTCAACTCCTTTTATTCGATACTAGACTCCATGCAAGTGCAAAGATGTGTAAGGCATGTGCCCTCCACAGGGTCAGATATAGTAGGAAAGAGAAAAAAGTCACAAAATAATGAGAACACAGAACTACATCCCCCTGTTCCTTGGTCCACTAAATGTCTTCCAAGATAGAGAAGAGTCTAATCAACAAGCTAGAAAGAGTATAATTAAACTCATTTTAAAATTATTGTTGTGGAATGTTTTTCATAATATACCTTTTCCCTTAAAAATAACAATGCGGTCCATTTTTTTCTCTCTGGGGAAAAAAAGAGTATAAATTACTACACAATGAAGGAAGCCAGTATAAAGTGTGGGCTTACCACAACTTTCTGTTATTTCATCAGTAAGTATTTCTCAGGCATGGGTATCCCTAAGGACAGCAGTGGAAATTAGCCCATGCTTTTAGGTAAACATCAAAATAATATTTTTTTTAAAAAAATAAAAAGTCAGATAATGAACCTAAAAAGATTGTAATAATCTGTTACTGGGTTAATGATGACACACTCCACATAATCATCTCCGTGGCCACCAGGACACTGCAGGACCCGCTGACTGCAGTTGTTCCACCAGCCCCACCCCCACCATGGCTGGGCAGCCCTCAGCTCTAGCCACCCTGCTCCTCAGGCCTTTACATAAATGTCCTTCCTGACTCGGTGATCTGGGCACCCTAAGGCCCTCTCCCTTTTGCTCCCTAAACCTGCCCCTCCGCCAGACTAACTCCTGCTCAATCTCCTGGTCTAATGAGGAAGGAAGAAGACAGAGTTCTTCGGAAAGACTTCCAACCCCCCTGAGAGGGCTGCACCCCTCATATATGTCCACTGTGTCCACTGGGCATTTTTGTAATGGCACTGTCTTGAAATGACCTAATTGTTTCTGCAGTGGCTTTAATTGTTTAATGCTCGACCTCACTGACCAACGATGGAAATGTCCTCGGGATTACAGACAATCCCTCCAATCTACAAACCTCTAAATTGCAGAATCGCCCCTCACAGTGTGTAGACACTTAAGGAGCAGTTTTCTCTCTGTGATGTACGCTGCGGTGCACAAGAACACGTGTGAATACCCACTACACTTAATATTTGGGAAGCTCATTCTCTCCCTTATTTCACGGAGAAGCAGGTCTGGCCTGGGATACAGGAGTGCCTTTGCAGTTGAGTCAGGACTCCACAGGACCTCAGTTAGCCGGCTAAGACACGTTTCCTAGCGGCCGTGCACCGTATCATATACATGATATGATTATATCATCCATAAGCAGAGAGAACCTGGTCCTGGCCCCGCCTCAGAGATGGCCAGAGCTGGAAGGACCATCGCTGGAATTGTTGCTCTTCCCTTTCCTGGATTCTAGTCCAGTGTCCTTGCTACTGACCCACCCTGTGTCTTACCCCTTGGAACCCTCGACTCTGGATCTGATTTATCCAGTGTTTGGGGAAGACAACAGAGCATTAGAGGAAAGGACATGCCTCCCTCAGTTTCTATCATATGATTGCCAGAATTTCTGGTGGAATTGGACCGTGGTAATATCACGTGGCTGTTGGTATGCATTTACATGTAAGAAGCTCACATTAAAATTTGGTAAATTTTGGCAAATAGAAATAGATGCTCAGAATACTGTCTTTATTTCCTTCCAAAGTTCAGATTGAAAAATGTACGTAAGGAAGCGTTGCTTATTCCGAATACGTGTATATTGTAGACAGAATAACTGATGAGCAGAATATTAGTGTAAGTATCTATACATCTTCATTAACATTTATTTCTAGTTTCTATCTGTCCATTTGCCTTTACAGTAAAACTGCTTCTTGAGTTATTCTCAGCATATTGTTTTATCCAATAAAAACACAAAACCAAGTCCAAAAAGCCTAGAAAATTAATTTAGCTTGTTACTAAAAGTTACCAAATAGAATGATAAGCAAGGCACCTGTCTACATCGAAAACACAGGCTCTGTGCGCTTTAGAGCCCACGAGCCACAGCTACTGAGCCCGCGCACTGCAACTACTGAACCTGCGTGCTGCAACTACTGAAGCCCACACACCTAGAGCCCGTGCTCCGCAACAAGAGAAACCACCACAAACGAGAAGCCCGCGCACCGCAACGAAGAGTAACCCCCGCTCACTGCAACTAGAGAAAAGCCCACACGCAGCAACAAAGACCCAACGCAGCCAAAAACAATTTTTTTTTAATTAAAAAAAAAAAACAAACACAGCCTGTGAAATCAAACTTCCCAGGTTCTTACACCTTCTCTGTCACTTGAGCACTTGACCTCTCGGTGCTTTAGTTTCCTCATCTGTAAAATGAGGATAATAACAGGTCCTGTCTCATCGGTGGGAGTGTTAAGTGAGTTCATTTAAAACAGCTCCTGGTGGGTTGACTGCTGTATTGGTAACATGATGCACTTCGGTCAAAATACATAGAACTGCACGCTTAAAATCATGGCTATCCCCACATATAAATCATACCCAGTAGTCCTGACATTAAGAACTGTTCCTGTTTTATATGTAGGAGTTTGTATCTC
The DNA here is from genome assembly GCF_026419965.1 of Kogia breviceps. Taxonomy (NCBI): domain Eukaryota; kingdom Metazoa; phylum Chordata; class Mammalia; order Artiodactyla; family Physeteridae; genus Kogia; species Kogia breviceps. The sequence goes on along the minus strand of NC_081324.1, from coordinate 4,704,325 downwards.
TTCATCCTATACTCCTTATTTATCTTTTCCCCCTCCTTTTCCCCTTTGGTAACCAAAAGTTTGTTTTCTATGTCTGTGAGTCTGTTTCTGTTTTGTATACAGATTCATTTGTGTTATTTTTTAGATTCCACATATAAGCAATATCATATAATAACCTATAATGGAAGATAATCTGAAATATATATATCAATCACTTTTCTGTATTCTTGAAATTAACACAGTATTGCAAATCAACTATACTTCAATAAAAATCAACAGTTCCTGACACAGGTAATAACTATATTCAAATTACTACAGCATCATCATCGTCATCCTCACACAACTCAGGAAAAGGCTTCTGGTATGGACTGAATGTTTGCATCCCGCCAAATTCATATCCTGAAACCCTAACCCCCAATGTGATGGTATCAGGAGGTGGGGTCTTTGGGAGGTCATTAGGATTAGATGAGGTCACCAGTGTGGAGCCTTCATGAATAGAGTTAGTGCCCTTCTAAGTGCCTCCAGAGAGCTAGTTCTCATTCTCTCTCTCTCTCTCTCTCTCTCTCTCTCTCTCTCTTTTTCTTTCTGCAATGTGAGCACACAGAAAGAAGACAGCCTTCTACAACCAGGAAGAGAGCTCTCACCAGAACCCAACCAAGTCGGCACCCTCATCTCTGACTTTCCAGCCTCCAGAACTGTGAGAAAATAAATGTCTGTTATTTAAGCCACCCAGGCTATGGCATTTTGTTATAGCAGCCTGGACGGAGTAAGGCAGCTTCCTAAAAATTCAATTTGTGTTCCTCTTTCCTAAATTCCACACCTCGAGGCTGCTGATCGCTTTCTCTCCTCTCTTCTCACTCCCACTCTCGCTGTCTTACCTTCTCATCCTCAGGCTGATCCTCCTCCCAGTCACACCTCCCCACCTGTCCCACTCCTCACGTGCGACTGCTTGGAACCGGACCACAGGAAGGAGCATGGTGTACCTGTAGTATTGTACCTTCATATGCATATGTGTGTGAACATATGTGTCCAAGCATTCAAATTGAAATAAACTGTGAACTCAAACAACCTCGAGCAAAGAGGGGAATTTTTTTAGAAAAGTCCTCTCTTATTGCATGGAAGAATGAAGTAATGGGAGCATCTAGGCGCTTGGGTATGTCTTCTACTACCAGTCCTTCAAAGTCAAAGTACTTCATTCAGCTCTTCACCTTCATAGCCTAACAGGACACCTGCTAAAGAAAGTTAAAACATATTTGTGGAAAAGAGCTGAACCTGCATAAATACTATTATCTAATCATATATAATGGAAATAAATAATGATGTTCACTGTTTTCCTTTAATTTTGTCTTCAACTTTTATTAACACTGGACCCCCAAGATTTCACTATCTTTATTTTCCCATAACATTGTTTCCTTTTCTTTTTCTTCTCTTATTTATTTTTTTTCCACTTTATCCAGCTTCACTTTTTTTTTTGGTTTCTCTTTACTGTCTATATTTTTGCTTTAAAAGAACTCCTGAAACATATTCCTTTCTGCTTCAAAAATTGTCTAATTCAGAAAGTCTAAAGGTATCTAAGTTATTCAGGTATGCAAAATTATTTGAGAAAATCCACATTCTTGGTGTTGAGAGAGTGCACAAAGAGTCTTATGATTTTAAAGATGTTTTAATCTTTCAGTTGATTTTCTTCAACCTTTCCTATTTCTCCTAATTCCCCTCCTTTGGTGCTGGACTATTTTTATGTTTAGTTCCTATATAAAAACCCATAAAACAAGCCTGTGGAACAATATATTTTTGATCCTTATGTGATAACAGTATCAACCATGGCTTTTTTTCAGTTGTCTAGGGAACAATGGGATGTGTCTAATATTCCCTGGAGGATTTTCTATCTTCCTTTCTCATTTTCTAGAAGCATCTTTGGTAACCTTGGAGAAGCAACACTCGTAAGTAATTGCCAAATGACAGATCTCTATTAGAAGTAACATTTCATGAAAATATAATCTCATATGAGACACTTAACAAGAGAATAAACACTAATGGAAAATCAAGGTTAATGGTTTAGAAGTTGCTGTGACATACTCATTCTTAGAGAATGATTAAAATCCTGGGGTAAGTAAGCTATTTGTATTAGAAACAGCAGTCCTTAACCTATGGCATTTAGGATGTAACTCTAAAAGCTCTGCATAAAACCTCTTGTCCACTATTTTACCTGCTATCAGAAGAAATAAACAGAATAGAGATTGATACCTTAATTACAAAGCTAGAATTAATAAGAAAGCATTTTATTCAATAGTGAATAATCTTTGGGAAGAAAGGGAATCAGATGAGTGTATACACTTTCTTAGTAGAGAGGTGCTAAAAATAACCACAGATAAATTACCGGTACTTACTTTTAACAAAGTCTCATTGAAAAAAATGTCCCCATATCCACTTCTGAATATGCAGGTACAAATACAAAGGTGAATCAATTTCAGTTTTTACTAGGAAGTTAGATAAAGAAATGATCTCTTTTCTCTCCTTTCTTTTCAGCTGTCTCTTCCCAACTGTCACTTCTCCTCAGAATGTAAACATATTTGTCTCACTTATCTTAAAATTTTAAAGTCCTCCTTGATCTCTTATTCTTTCATTTTTTTCATCCCAGAAATAGTTATTGACCACCTTCTCAATAACTATTTCATCCAGGAAATAGTTATTGAAAACCAGCCACCTTAACAGCATTATTGAAATATAATTCACATACTACAACTTCACCCAGTTATACAGTGTACAAGTCAATGGTTTTTAATATATTCACAGAGCTGTGTAACCATCGCCACGGCTGATTTTAGAATACACATAGCTGTAACTGGGCTGTTTGCAGAGAACAAATTAGAGAAGGACATGAGTGGAGATGGGAAACCCAGTCATGAGGCCTGACCAGGAAAGATGATGATGGTGTGGATGTGGGGTCAGGGAGACTGGAGAGACACGTCCTGGATTTGAGAGAAGTAGGAGGTAGAATTAATAGTTTGTTGTCAAAACAACGGGCTTCCCTGAATCATTAACATTGCTCCAGGATTAATCTCCTCTTCCTTAATATCTTCCTCTTGTTCTTCGAGGTTGTCCTACTTTAATGGTTCTCTCCCACCTTCCTGATCATTTTTCTTCATGGATTCTTCATCATGTGGATTCTGTCTTCAACCCACAGTTTCTCTCACTACATATACTCGCGGCCAATCCAACGCTTAATCATCCAGATGCCAACAACTCTTAAATTTATGTCTCCATGTATATCACGCAAGAGAAGGGTGCTTTCTTGGGTGGAACCAAGAAATGTTTGAGGACTGGGGGGTTTCCTCTTTCTCTCCCGAGGGTCTCATCTCACGTCAGCTACCATTTTGGAAATCCGTTTCCTAGGTCCACCCTTGGTAACAAACTCTGCATCATTCATGGGCCCAAAAGAAAAAATGGCTAACTCAGAGGGACAATTAATTAAGTAAGAGATTATTTACAGAGTTATAGAAGATTTAATGGAACCAAGAAGGAATAATGAAGCACTCAGGGACTAGCAACATTAGGAAGCCATTATTTCTGCAGAACCCAGAGAGAATGACAGCCATGAGCCAAAGAGAGCTGCGGCCACAGGGAGGGAAGAAGTGAGAAGACTGAATTCTCTGACCTCCTTCTCTTTCCTCCTTCTCAAATTCCTCTGCTATCTCCCACTGACCAACTCAACTAGAAGCCAGAAGGTAGGGGTGTCTGTGTGATGTAAACAATAGAGGACATCGTCTCAGACCACCAAGCAGGTAAGAGGGAACAAATGTAAGATAACAAGCACATGATCTAAGCTACTCACCAAACCTATGTAGTCAGCGATTGCTTATAAACGATGCTATGGCAGAGAATGCTGTGTCCTCGTTTGAGGGAAGTCACTCAATATTCTTCTTCCTCAATGATGACAATAAACTGAGAACAAATAAGCCATTCATCCTCCATCATAGAGCTTTTCAGATGGTAACTATAGCTCTGAATTTCAGATGGGGCAAAGGGATAACAGGAAGGAGGGGTCTGGATTGTTGTTCAATCTGAGCTCCTCATTTCCCACTCAGTCCAGAGGACAAATAGGAAGTTTACTATAAACACAAGAAAATTCGTACCTGGGCAAAAGTATCCCTCAGAATGGTATTAGTATCATTTATGAATTCTTCATAACAGTTATTGGCAGTCCCTAAGCCATCAAGGTATACAAGGTTAAAACACTTGAAATTGGTCATTTCTCAACTTTCATGGGACCTGGGAGAATTAAAATGCATTTCTCATGAAGTATGTGTGTCCTCTTCTTTAGTATTAAAAATCTGCATCCCCTGTAAAAGACTAGGAAGTTTCTAAATTATGTCTTCTCCAGAACCAGGAGCACATGTGTCCTCAACATGGGAGCCTCTTCTCACTCCCTCCTCCATCGTCCCCCAAGCCCTTCCCCATCCATAAACCATTATGAAATCATCCCAAGAGAGAAATAAGCCTGAGACATCAAAACCTCTTTTGATCTAGCGAATACTTTTGTAGCACAACACATTACATGTTTAATTGCCTGAAGGAAGGAAAGGAAGCAAAGACTAAGGAGAACGCTCATATTCTAGTTAAAGGAATGTTCTACTGCAGTTTCTTCTTTCACTGTGCTAAAACCAGATGGCAAGCTGAAGTGTTCAGAATACCTAAGAACCACAGATAACCAAGGCACAGTCACATAACTTTTGGCTGACAACGTAAGTGTTTAATAGGAGGGCTGGGCCCAGGCAAAATAAAGATGGCAAAGTTGGGGTTTGATTGCTCTGTTTTCAGAATCCCATCTATTTCAGCACTGACCCTCCAGAAGTTCCTAACTTCTTCCCTTATACAGATATCCAGATCTGTTGTCTTAGATCTTCACAGTATCCCTAACCTTAAAGTCATTCAAAATTGATGAGCAACTAATTCATACTGGGTGTTGTGATGGCTGCAGCCCCTAACTTAAAGGATGACATAGCAGGAAATGCGGACAAGAATCAAGAAAAATACAAAGTGATAAGAAAAGTGAAAGCTATGTACCGAGAGCATTATAAACATACAGAAGAGGAGAAAACAGAAAACACTTACAAAATAAGTGATGCATGAATATGGTCTTGAAAACTAAATAATAGCCATAGCTCCACCATTTTTTGGAGTGACAAGATACTACTGATTTATTTAGTATACATGATCATTCGTTCTTCACAGCAACCCTATGTGATAGATATTGATATATTTACCTTACAGATGAGGAAATGGAGGTACAAAGAATTCATTAAGCATTCTGCTCAAAGTCATAAACTACAAGTTAAAGCTGAAGGGCAAGGCGAATGGAAGAATGTGTCTTAAAGAAACAAACAAAAGGGAGTGTGAGAGTACTGTGGTGTGAAAGGAGAACTTTGTATGCTCCCTGGACCTAGGACTTAATTATGAATAAAGATAAATAAATCTGGAATCAGAGCTCTACTGCATTTTCAGTAGAGTCTAAATTGGATGTTATAACCATTAGTCCCGGGAAGTGTGATCTCATCAAGAGTGGAGATGGGGAAGGTACATTTCCTTGGCCGTCCTTAAACCATCGCTTCAGGATTCTCCTTGGGTTCTCATTCAAAGGAAGATATTCACTGAGCCCATAATACATTTCAAGCCCTCTGCTAGGTAGGAAACACAAAAGTGAGACCAAGATGGAGAAAGCACTAAGACGTTATACTAACTTGTACAAAATTATATTCGTTTGTTGCCTGTATCTCCTCTTCTCTCTAATGCACATTTAGACATTGGCTCCCTGAAGACAGGACTTGCCAGTTTTATCTAGCCCAGAAAAGTGACTTGGATGATAGGAATTAAAGATCAGGTAAGGACAACAGTGACAATTTTATTATAAAGAGTTGCAATGGGGGTATTTAAGGCAGCTGAGGCCAACTGGTGACATTGGGTCACATCTCAGATGCACTCCCTTTTCTCTGTTACTTATTAAATTGGCTTCCTTGGGCTGCTGTACAAAGTGCCAAAACTAGGTGGCTCAAAACAACAGAAATCTATTGTCTCACAGTTTTCAAGGCTAGAAGTCCAGACCAAAGGTGCCACACGGCCATGCTGCCTCTGAAGGTTCTAGGGTGGAACCTTCCTCACCTCTTCCACTTTCTGGTGGTTCCCAGCAATCCTTGGTCTTCCTCAACGTATAGATGCATCACTTCAATCTCTGCCCCTGTTATCACGTGGCCTTTTCTCTGTGTGTTCCTGTTTTCATAGTCCTGTCTTCTTACAAGGACATCTGGTCATAATGGATTAGGGGTCCACCCTAATCCAATATGAGCTCATCTTAAGTAATTACATCTGTAATAACTATTTCTAAATAAGGTCACATTTTAAGTACCAGGGTTTAGGACTGCAGTAGGTCAGCATTCACTAGTTACTTGATAAATGTTTGTCAGCTGACTAAATGTGATGAGGTATAATCATCAGTTTCCTTGAGAAGAGAAAGTGTTCTTTTTTTTTCTGGAAAATGTTCTTTTTTTAGCTTGATACTTTTCTAATTGTAATTCAATTATTCTTATCTCATATTGGGCATACTAATTAAACAATTAATATTCTTTTAGGACACAAAAAGACTACTATAAATAACTAGGTGCAAATGATTTGGAAGCATTTTCTTCAGCCACTTTGAATGGATTGTATAGTTTTTAGTGAATTGCAAAAATCTATTTTATGTATGTAAAATGTATATTACACAACCAAAATATGAAAAGTTAAATAATGGAGCGAGGATACAGAAATTAATGATCCCTATACTAAGTATCCTTATAAAAATATAATGACTGATGCATTTGTTTTTAGACTTTTTATACATGTTATATGTGAATGTGTGTGTTGTTTCTAAAGAGAATCACATCTACTTAACTTCTCTTTTACAGTTATAGTTGGCAAACAAACGAAAAGTAAACAAACAAAAAAATTCCATGCTTTGGGTGAAATTTGACTTTTAACTTCTTTGTCAAGTACTGTTTCTCTTTATTCTGTGCCCTTCAGTCAAATGCAATGTATGAATTATATACGTTGCTAAAGACAATAACCACATATCAGAGGTACAAAGGGCAATATATATGTTTTATTTTTGGGCCACGCCCCTCAGCATATGGGATCTAAATTCCCTGATCAGGGATCCACCCGGCGCCCCCTGCATTGGAAGTGCGGAGTCGCAACCACTGGACTGCCAGGGAAGTCCCCCTAAAGGGCAATATTTCCGATGCTGAATATAGGGTCCTTCACGTACATGTGAAACCAAACATAAGAGCTTTATGAGATTAGCAGCTAAGTGATAACATCCAATCTCAAGAACTGGTTATCTCAGGATTCTAATTAAAATTAACTCAGCAGCCCAATAAAGGGGAAAGGTTATAATAAAATTATGCCTGGGAATATAGATATGAACATTTTTTTATAAATGATGGTACTAACACACCTTTTGTAGCACTGAAAAAGAGTAACTAAGCAAATAATTTTCTGCGTATTATGTTAAGTGACTTCTTGAACTGAGCACCATTGGTGCCGCATACATTTTAGACCAACTCCTAAAATTGCCCTACTCCACTCTTACAGCTTAAAATAATTAAAATGGAAAAATATTAAAAGAAAGATCTAAAACTCCATCGCCGTGTTTAAAATTTTATGACCCTGATTGAAACTCTGAAATTAATACAGCAAATGTAATAAAGTAAGTGATCAAAAAGTGTGGCAAAAGCAAATAAAGGTTAAAACGGAAACTCCAGGGTCAATACTCTAGAAAATGAAAAACAACACAGAAAGACGTGGGGCTGTGGAGATCTTTGTTAAGTTGCTGATAGAAGCATTGTTATAATAGAATGACTTCAATAAAAGACCTCCTTTGCTTGTAGGAGCTATTGCTTCATTATTTAATGGACAGTGATGTGATTATTAAATAAAGTTAGCATCAGTTATAATAATGTTTTCAAATTTACTAACTTTCTTTTCAATCTGGCGTTTTTTCCTCTATGTACCCATCTGAACCCATCTAAACAATATTCAAAGTCATCTTTATTCAATATATGTATTTATAAAACTCAGTTTAGTAATATCTTGGCTAGCTGAGCTAAAGAATAGGATACTTGATTAATGAATTTTTTCAACAGAACTGCCATCATCACATAATCACAGACTTTCTAGTAGTTCTCTCATTTACTTAATGGTAAACTATTTAGCAGCTTAATTATAGCAAATTTCTAATCTAGAAAAATACTAAAATTTGGAGATGCTTATCAAATAATGAGATTGATTATTTCTTTAAAATAAATGTAGAGGAAAAGCCCATGAAGCATTTTATCACCTAATTCAATCTTTTTTTTGATTGGTTGTGTTGCTAAAAGAATATTGATTTCACAATGTCATTTTTTTCTAGCTCCTCACCTGCAGGCTTCAAGGACTGGATTAGGTACTGGCTATAGAGTAATAAACTATCTGCTTGAAAGCACCTGAGGTTCACACTAGAACTGTATCTAGAATCAGACATCGTTCCTTTATCTGATTTAAGCAAAAATAAACCTTGCTAGGATTCATTCCTTCTGAATGAACCCTTCTTGTTTATCAGGTAGCAAGGTCAGCAGGAAAGGTGTCACGCCTTCAGCTGACACATCAATCACTTTATTTATACATGGAGAGGAAATAAGGTGTACTGCCTTCAACAGTCAATGTCAAAATTTGATCTGTTCTGCCTTCAGCTTGAGTCAATATCAGATAAGTCATATCACTGAACGTTTGTATTAGAAGCGGTTATCTGAACAAATACATAAATGCTAGAACTAGTAAAGATGTACGTATTGTATCTGGAAAGGGAAAATACAAGACTCATTTTTATTTTAAACGGAGGATATTTTGATTCTTTGCAGTTGTTTGAGATTGAAATCTTCATTATGATAACTGCATTCTAAATTTCTATATTCACGGTGGATTAAAAATAACAAATTCTTTCCGCCTCCTTCTGTGAGGAGGTGAGGTCTATCCCTCTCCCTTGTATGTGGGCTGACCCTGCGACCTGCTTGGACAAAGAGGATGTGGCAGGAGTGATGCTGTGTGACTTTCGAGTGTTGGTCTCAGCTTCCCACCCCCTTGGAATGCGGCCTGTCACTTTGTGAACAAGTGAATGCTAGTGTCAACAGGGATGAGACTCCAAGTGGAGAGAGAAAGGTCTCTTGGGGGGGATACCCACTTGAATCCAGACCAGACTGTCAGCTCAGAATCTTGGAAAACCAAATAAATGGTGGTGGCTTTAAGTCAGGTTTTGCAGTGGTTTTTGCCCCACGGTTATAGATCACTCACAGAATATGTTTCACATTGTCAACACGGACACGCTTGTAAAATGCTTCAAACATCCCTATAAACATAAACAGACACACACACACACTCACACACACACCATCACCACCACCACCACCACCACCAAAACTTGGAATTTCACAGTAATTCATGCTGTGCTTTTAATGTGTAGTCAGCATTCTTTAGTTTAGATGCTAAACTTAGGAATTCAAGTGTCAGAAACTTATAGCGATGAGAAGCAAGCTTATAAAAATGACCAAGATGCAGTAAAATTTTCTTGAAACGGAATCCATTGCTTCCTAAGCAGATGTGTGAAAGGGGATGACTTTATATAGCGAAAAGTTTCAGACTTCGTAATAAAACAAACCCAGCGCAAATGCCAGCGTTGCCTTTCTCTAGCTTTGAGAGCCTGCTTCTACTACGTTTGCTACTTAGTATCTCCGTCCCACCATTTGTAGAAATGAAGATGACAGTGCCTGCTTTAGAGAATTAGTGTAAGATTTAAAGATACAATATATAGAGTTGGCCTAACATTGCTCCACACACAAAACAAACATTGGTTTCTTTTCCTGGTCCTGCTATTTATCTGCAGTGCTGAGAAATAGTGGAAGCTCTCTTTACATAATCTATTATAAATATACCCTTTAAAGATCTAAGGACAGAAAGTGAAAATACGTAAGAAATATGTAAAATAAATGCATAACATAACAAAAAATATATACAATATAAATAAATGAAAAAATATATAAAATATGTAATAAAAATTGATTATATGTTAGATTGCCTGTTTTTAGCAATGCCCTATAAATAATAAATATGTTAGAATAATAAAAGTTGTTAAGATTATCAACGGCTCAGGAGCAGCAGGTGGGATGGCTAACATTTGGATGGTAGCCTCAGACCTTCCAAGCCAGGAATCAGGTAAATTGATTAAGTCTTGTAGCCCATTAAGCCATACAAGAGGCTAAGAGAATATGAAAGTCCCGCCATACAAGTGAAAATTCTAGAGCAGCTGATAGATCTACCTGTGCTTCTAATCTGTGCTCTTACTGTTATCTCTTGCTAAATCTCTCCAAGAAAAAAACTGTACCCCCTGCGGTAAAGGTGAGCTCTTCAGGGTAATGACCTGCTTTAAACACCAAACACCCAGGAAGCATGTAGAAATCCTGTGTGAATAACGTACAGATAGATGGCTCTTGGACAGCACATTCTAGACTCTTAAGCAGTTGTGTCAACAAATTTTTCTTGAACATCTTTCACTCGTTTAAAAATGTAGACACATCTCTTCTTCACAGACTTAAGCAAATGTGAAGGTCTAGATTTTTTTATATTGTTTTACATAAGGGACCAGAATTACAGAGAAATGCTCAGCATATTAGTTTACAGAAGAACCAAAACTGTAGAGATTTTTCAGTTTTACTTTTTGATCAGTTTCTTTAGATTATTCATAAACGTCATTAATAATCTGCAAATAACAGTAGCAAACAGTTTATTAAACAGATGTTATTTATATAATAAAATCTTATTGCAGAAGTGATATATTTACAAATGTTAAACAGTGCTTTTCACTTCACACTAAACTCTGCAACTTATCTGCAGCTTTTAAAGCATTTTCAAATATAGTCTAGACATACAGCCAGATATTTATGCTAATTTATTCATATTGTGGAAATGCAAAAATAATAATTAGCATGAAAATTGTCATGAATGGAGATGGGAAGTATATTTTATAAAAGGAATTTAGATGTATCACAAGTTGATAAATGTGTTACCTATTTAAACATCCCATTTGAGAGCAGAAAGGCATGCATATATATTGCACAATTTATATCCTTAAAACAGTTTATCCAAAATATTGGTTTGTACTTTATAAATTATCACTTATAAAGGAAGTAAATATTTTTCCATACTGAGTTATTACCATATTCACAGTACATACTTTATTAACTGTCAAATAGTCATTTATTTCATCTTAACCATTAAAATATTCCTTTTTACTACATTTTATTGTCTTTGACATCTGAAAGAAAATTTAATAGAACTTACTCCATTATTCTTATGGGAATATTATATTTTAGGATCTGCTCACTGTAGAAAACTGGATAATAGCATATGAAGCAGCAATCAAAGTTTATTTGTAATGTTTATGTTTTAGTTTTTGTAGCTCTAATAAAACATCTGTCTAGTTCTTTTTAAAATAGTAGCTCCCTACTTAATGTAAAGTACTTATAACATTTGAGACGCACTTAAGTTAAAAAAAAGATGCAGCATCATCCTGATTTAGAATGTTCGATAAGTATGTTGCAGATTTTTAATTTAAATGCATGTCATTTCACTGCTCCAGGCTATCTAAAGAAATGATGTTGAATTCCTTATGGCGGAAATATGGAAGAAAGAAAACTTCCAACTTTTCTCTGTCCTCCTTGGATGTGGTTTCAATTATTATCTCTCTAACGCTCTCAGATATTCCCGGGAAACATTTCTTTTTTCTATGCCCTTGACAGCCCTCTCTTCCTAGTTTCAAAACAGTGAGATCGATTTGACTGATCCAGTTTCTTTATCTCCAAGGCATGGTGGTCTCTAAAGTGTGAAGGGTATTTGTACAGTTCAGGGAGAGCCCAAAGCGACCCACTGAGATGCAGGAAGGAAATGTTAAACCTCTGCTTATATTATTTCATCTGAAATATGAGACACACGTTGGGCTTCCCAACTACATGGGCACATCCACGTGGTTTAAGAGTCAGATAAGCTCATCCCGTTCGGATGCAAGATCCTTCCCAATAGAAGAACGTGAGCACCAGGGCAAGGGTCTGCCTATTGGCTCAGCTGCCACATACGTCTGTTACCTTGATTCAACCACTTAAGAGGATTTACGAGTTTGTATGACCTAATTTTAACTAAAATGATCTCTACAAAATAATTTTTAGTTTTAGAAGATTCTTGCCAAGAAACCATGGAAGAAGACTAAAAGTGGAAACCCAGGCAAGGCTGATGCTCCAGCGGGAAGTACGGACTCTTCTCACTCGTGTGACACCTATTCTGCAAAGTGGGCATCATTCGGATTGATTACTAGAGATGTTACAGCATGAAAAAGGCAAAGCTTGACCCGCTACATTAAAGGGACTCTTCATCGGCTCCACGGCAAGTTTAAACCAAGTGACAACCTAGTCTTTAACAGATCTGATACAGAACCCTGAAAAAAATTATCATCACTAATAGAAACATGGGTTTACCTCCAAGATTATTAGCAATGATAGGGCCCTAAATGCATGTTATGTTGGGAGGTATCATTACCTTTTGAGGTACAAGCCATCACAATTAGAGCACAGAATGAAGAGAAACCTCTACGATTTTTTCAGCAATGTTAACAAAATGTTGTGACTCTTAATGTTAAATATTTGCAAGTGCCTGTTATGATGTTTTTAAAAAACATATTATTATGGTCCTACATGCATATCATTTGTAAGTAACAAAAGGATACTATCACAGGTAACCAAAAAGAATATAGGGTAAGTAATGTTTCAGGACGCTGTTCTATACCATTGACTATCGAATTTTGGTGTCAACAAGGTGACCTTGCTAAAAATAAAGATTCCTGACCTATTCTTAGAGAATTCCAGGGCAAATCATTGGAAGATCCCACGCTGAAATTTTTTTCCTTGAAAAACCTCCTGATTGGTCCCTTTGTAGCATGTTTGTTTTTGGAGACAGTAGAGGTGTTTCTGTTGCCATTTGTCTGTTGAAAGTCATAAAAGTAAGAACAGAGTATATTTAAAGTAAGCTGAAGAAGGACATTCTGGCAGAGATCGAACAGGAGTGACTGAAATGGGAGACACAACACACACAAGGTTCCGAAACGAATCTCTTCCAAGACGCCAACTATTCTGTAGACTCTTTACAAATACTGGTTAAGGATACCCCACGCGGAGATAACAGACCATTTTCAAATGGTAGAAAGCCATCACACACACGCGCATATAAAATAATCCAGTTGGCTGCTTTCCACTGGAAGAGGCTTTGAAAATGATTGCTTCCTTTCCATTTGTATTAGAAAGTGCTTAAATGCCAGCTATGGTTTTTTGGCTTTTTTTTTGCGGTACGCGGGCCTCTCACTTGCTGTGGCCTCTCCCGTTGCGGAGCACAGGCTCCGGACGCGCAGGCGCAGCGGCCACGGCTCACGGGCCCAGCCGCTCCGCGGCACGTGGGATCCTCCCGGACCGGGGCACGAACCCGTGTCCCCTGCATCGGCAGGCGGACTCTCAACCACTGCGCCACCAGGGGAGCCCCCCACCCGGGGAGCCCCCCACCCGGGGAGCCCCCCACCCCGGTATGGTTTTTAAAGATATTTTATAATTCCGCTGAGAACCCTTACTGTGATATCTGAGTCTGATGCATTTTATGCCCCTTACCTCTGCCAAAATGGAGATATCTTTGGGCAGTTATGTGAAATCATAGGAATTCAAGATGAAGTTAGAAAATAACTTACAGATATGAGATATATATATATTTATGGCCATCAGTCTAATTAGGAAAACTAAATTTAGGGTCAATTGCACAGCTATGAAAAATATACAGAATTATAAAAAATAAGCTATTATGATACAAAAAGCATAATGTTTGTACTTCTCAGCTTTATGGTATAATTATCTTTCTGAATCTGATTTCCCCTAAAAAGTTACATGAGGTTGGCAAGTCACAGTGTCTTAGTTTGCTTATTTTTATATTGAGAATAATAATGACACCCAACCCACAAAATTGGTGTCAAGATAAAATGAGGTACTGCTTATAAAGATATTCTGAAATATGCACATATATATAAAGCTCTATGGAAATATTACAGACACATAGAATTTTATGTAGACAAAATGAGAAGATTGGGATGTTATTTGTAATATTTTTGAAATAATTTTGGACACTGTAGATCTACTTTGAACTCATTTGACTTGAAGTCAAGACAAGACCTGAATATTATTACACAACTTGCCTTTTGCTAACTGTGGAATGTTACATAGCTAACATTCTTGCAGTTTTCATTTGTAAGTATGATGGGTAGTAGATACATTATAAATTCTACAAATTTCTTGAAATTCTCCAATATTTTACTCCTTTTTTTTTTTTTTTTTGTGGTATGCGGGCCTCTCACTGTTGTGACCTCTCCTATTGCGGAGCACAGGCTCCGGACGCACAGGCTCAGCGGCCATGGCTCACGGGCCCAGCCGCTCCGCGGCACGTGGGATCTTCCCAGACCAGGGCACGAACCCGTGTCCCCTGCATCGGCAGGCGGACTCTCAACCGCTGCGCCACCAGGGAAGCCCTTTACTCCTTTTTAAATTTAAAATATTTTTTATATATTACCGTGTTGCTTTCATTATTGCATTAAGAAGCTTTACCCTGAGAACTCGCAAAGCTTAATGGATAATAAAAACATATGTGCTAAAGAATATTATTTCAATGGATGACAAGTATTTGCTTAGAAGAAAAGATTCTTAAATCTATCAGTGCCCAATTATAAGGATGCAGTTTTAAGGATATTGTGCCATGGCAAAAATTGCAAATTTTTTGACCGAGAAAATTTTGCATTTGTCGATATTCTCGCATAAATTTTATATCTAAATCAAATCTAGGTCTAAATCATCATATTTCATGAGTGCCTGCTTCTGAGTTCACCTGTTCTGCATCATGACTTTCGCACATCTTGCTACCAGGGTTACTATGACGTATGCAGTGTAAAGGTGACCACATATCTTTCTGCAGTAACAGTGACACACAACACATGCCCAGCAAGCACAGTCATACGAGGAGGGTGACCATGTAGTCCTTACTCCATTGCCCAAGTGCTTAGTCACTGTTCACTAAAAGAGGAGAGAGAGCCTCTGGTATCAAGTTGTTTATCTTGAGTCTGAAAAGGAGGCCAGTACCAAAGAGTGTTAGAACGTAAATTCCTGCTTGTCACACTGCTTTCTTTTAGTTTTTCTTTTTTAAACCATGTTATGTGAGGACCATCGCCCTTTTGTTTTGATCTGTGCATTTGTAGACAATTCGGTTTATTTAGTGTATAGTTAGATGTATATGTATCAGAGTTTTGTGTCTTGTTTTTTGTAATAGTATTTGTCTGGCAAAACGGTTGTCTCTTGCTTAGTGTATTTTATTTATGGAGCAAAAAACCTTTTGATGAATTGTAGCAGCATCCAATTCATAAACTGCATTAGCATTGGTTCGACAAGAGAGCCGCTATTTCAAAGGCCCATATCCCATGACGCTCAAATTAGTCGGTATCGTCTGAGGTAAGAGAAAAATATTGTGTAACATCCTTCTATCATAAATAACGCATATTACAATCAGCTCACTACACACAAGCCAGTGGAGATAAGAGTCAGGATTTTGGTGCCAAAAGGAGCCCTGCAGGAGTTCAGAGAAAAGAAATCTTCAATGAAAGTAGCATTAAGGTTAATAACTTCTCTGTGGACCAATAATTAGGGAATTGGAGAAAATCACAAAAAATTTGAGTCGGACCTAATGGGCCATCCAGGAAGCAGCTGTCGTGCCCTTCAAACAGAGGATCGTCTCCTCTCTTCACCTCTAACGAGCATCCACGGCCAGATGTTGCTCACATTGCAAGACTGAAGTGCGTTCATTGTCCTATGATTAGCAATTACTTCCATTAGTGAATGGAAAATAAATGGAAAAGCCCAAATAAGGTCAAATTGCTCCATTAACTAAACCATTCTTCTGGGTCTGAGAGTTGATATAAAATTTCTCTTATCCACTCAAATTACCCAGCGTTTGTCTTTTTTTTTCCAAACCGGGAACACTGCTGCTCTGCGTATTTATTTTAGATTTTGCTCAGTCAGTGGCCCAGCTCTTCCTCTGTCGCGAACACTGAGCCATGACGCATGTCGGTGGCTCTCGCTGCGCCCCCGCTGCGCGAGGCCACATGTGGCTTCCGGAAGCGGAGGTCTGGGGCGCTTTCCCCCCAACTCTCCTGGATCATGTCCCCCCTCCCTGCACTTTTGCGGATCCCAGGATCCACGCCTAAACACCGCAGGCGGATGGAAAACACGCTGGAATCCACCCCGAAGGCCTCTCTCGTGTCGCATTTGTAGCAGGTGTGCGACGTTAACCTCTCTCCGTGCCCAGCGTGAAAAATCTCTGTTTGGTGCAGTACCCAGACCTCACCTCCACACGCTGTCGCTCTCTGTCTTTGCTCACCCCCAGATCCCCAAACTAGCTGCGCGATTCCAACCCCAACATATTTTAAAGGTAAAACTAATTCACAGTTTTATCCTCTGAGTCCTTAATAGTTTCCCTCTGCTTTCCTCTCCAGCACCAACTTGTTTCTTCTCTATTTATTATCACATCAATCAGGCACTTGGATGACACACCTACAATTTTCATCACCTTCTTCTGCCCGGGATGTGAATTGTGGCGAAAAGTCCCCAGATATCAAGCCAGTAACTTAAATTATTGATGCCACCCAAACAGTGCCTTAAAGTCTTTGTCTGTTTCTCCTTCAGACGTTTTCAGGGTGGAGGGAAATCCCTCCCGCTCCTGAATGACTCCGTCCAGGGAGTTGCCTTTGGTGGTGTTGTCTTACCTTCAGGCGCGTAACCACATGGGATAAATACGTAGTAAGTACGGTGTTCAGGTGGTCTTTGGGGGCTTTTTTATTGAAGGAGCCAGGCATGCATTTATCCAGGGTCCCAGAAACAGTGCAGGGGAAAGACAGGACTCCAAGATTCCCCACTCCCAGCCCCCTGACACACTCGAAGGATGGGCTCAGTATCCCCAAAAGGCACACGCTTACTTCAGAAATAGTCGCTAAAAAGTTGTGGTTCTTTCCCTAAAGCTACCTTGTCAATTATTCAAGCCATTTCAGGGCCCTAGCAGCCTCTTCTGCACAATAAGCAACCAGAATTGTCTCACTCATCCTTTTTGCAGGCAACCCGTCAGCGTAGAGATGGTTTTCACATCAGTACCACAGCTCGGGCCAGACCAGAGCCCCTGCGGATGGCAGGGGTTATACAAGGCACAGGTGCCCGAGGGTTGGGGTGAAACCCACGGGTTCTTGGGCAGAGAAGCTCAGGCTGTGGGTAAAACTCAGAGTGAGCCCAGAAAGCAGCACTTGGAAAAGTCAAAGTGAAATTCATTAAGTCCATTCTTACTGTACACAGCCCTCAACTTCTCTTTTTTGAAATGTTCTCTTATTGGGGAAAGAACACTTAACTGAGCTCTACCCTCTTTCCTTTATTGAAGTATGGTTGATTTACAATATTGTAACATTGTAGCAACATATAGTTTCTGCTGTACAGGAAAGTGATTCAGTTATACATATATATATACATTCTTTTTATATTCTTCTCCATGATGGTTTATCACAGGATATTGAGTATAGTTCCCTGTGCTACACAGGGGAACCTTGTTGGTTATGCATTCTATATATAATAGTTGATATCTGCTAACCCCAAGCTTCCACTTCATCCTTCTACTCCCCCCAACCCCCGAGCTCTACCCTCTTAATAAATGTTAAAATGTGCAGTGGATCTTCGTTGACTCCAGTCCGTGGTGGACGGGATCTCTAGAGGTTACTCATCTTGCTTGGCTGAAACTTTATGCCCTTTGATCAGCAACTCTTTACTAATGGATTTGGGTGATATTTTTTAGCCCACGTCCTTATTTTAGAGCTGAAGAAAACAAGACTCAAAACGGAGAAGTAATTTGCCAATCAATTCAGTGACAGAAATGGGACTAAAACACAAATATGCATTTCCAGCTCCCAGTTCGGGGCTTTCTCCTATACCCAGAATAAGATGGTCCTGGCCCACATATATGAGGAGCACTATTTTGTAAGTAGGGGGAACCACGTTCTATTAGATTCCAAATAATTTATTAAGCTCTGCTGGGTGTGCCTTCCAAGCTCTCTTAGAAAATTGTTACCTCTTATTTAGGAAAAAAAAAAAGGCATGGTGTTTTAATGCTACTAACAAGCCCATCGGAACTCATAGGGTACTTTTTAAAATATCTGTCTGTTTTTTCCTTTTAATAAATTTATTTTTATTTATGTATTTTTGGCTGCGTTGGGTCTTCGTTGCTGCGCGCAGACTCTCTCTAGTTGCGTTGAGCGGGGGCTACTCTTCACTGCGGTGCGCGGGCTTCTCATTGTGGTGGCTTCTCTTCTTGCCAAGCACGGGCTCTAGGCTCGCGGACTCAGTAGTTGTGGCACATGGGCTTAGTTGCTCCGCAGCACGTGGGATCTTCCCAGACCAGGGCTCGAACCCGTGTTCCCTGCATTGGCAGGTGGATTCTTAACCACTGTGCCACCAGGGAGGTCCTATCTGTCTGTGTTGTTTTTTTTTTTTGCGGTACGTGGGCCTCTCACTGTTGCGGCCTCTCCCGTTGCGGAGCACAGGCTCCGGACGCGCAGGCTCAGCGGCCACGGCTCACGGGCCCAGCCGCTCCGCGGCACGTGGGATCTTCCCGGACCGGGGCACGAACCCGTGTCCCCTGCATCGGCAGGCGGATTCTCAACCACTGTGCCACCAGGGAAGCCCTATCTGCCTGTTTTGATATAGGAAATAGAAGAAACAAAATTTCTCATTTTCTACATATACGCATACAATATATGTATATGTTCAAGTACGTATTTGGTATTTTCTTTAGATATATTCATGAAAACAATCAGTGTAATAACTTCTGGTAATCAAGTAATATGAAATCTGTGGGGTGGCTTTTTCTTTATTTAGCCTTATATAATTTCCATTTTGAGAGTTAATCGCTATTTTTTTTTAAATCTCATTTTAAACCAGAAAAAAAAAAATGTTCTCTTTCTCTGCGTAAGTTATAAATATGTCAGTGTTTTCACCACGAGTTATTGCAAAGCAGCTGACTATATTAGCAAACATGTAAACCTAATGCTATCACTTCTTTTCAGGTAGAAATTCAGAAGGCCAGATTGATTACGTTTATTTCTATCACACTCTGCTAAATCTGATACTTAGCCTTCAAAGCAGAAGCACCAGGAGAGAGAAAATGTCTTGGCCAGGCCGCTTCCTCTCCATTAAAATCTTCCTTTTAAACACCCCACAGGATGTAACCGTTGGATCCAGATGGCCTGTCTACAGAATGCTGTTGATCTCCCAAGCATTACCAAGCAGGTGACAACACTGAATATGCCTACATCTTTAGATTTAAGATGAAAAGAATGTCATCAGGAATATGGTGTGCAAGACAGATGTGACATGAGTTTTGAAAAATAAACACCCGGCAAGTACTCATGCGTGAAGAATTATGTAAATATAAGAAGAACTTCACATATCCTCTGTTTGGTTTAAAGAGTCATTGTAACAGCTGTTTTTTAAAACATCAGTGGATGAGAAATGCTGAATCCTCTCTACTTGACAAGAGCTGTGTTTGCAACAATTCTTCCTTAAGGAAAAGAGCTAGAATTTTAAAAGTCTATAATTGGTAGGTCAGCTATCGCTGTGGGGTGAGCAAAGGACTTCTGGTATTTTGAATATATTGGCTTAATTTGGAAGAAAGGTTTTGTATGCTTTTTCTCTAAGGGGTTTTGTTGGCTTAACTTGGATAATCTAACTTGATTTTGTCCGGCAATGGAAATGGGGTTAGAGTGGAGACATGTAATCTTCAGTACATTATTAAAGTCAATATTTTATATTAAGAAATACTTTCCAGGTTCTAATAATGTTCTAAGGCATCATTTATTTATTCCTCAGGTAGTGATGGAGCAACTTCCCTGTGTCACACGCTGTCTGGTGAACAGCACGTAGAGATGGGTAAGACAGGGCCGCTTGCCCTCCGGGAGCTCAGAATCTAGTGGCAAAAACAGACACTGAGTGCATAATGCCAGGTATGTGGGGGAGTCCGAGTGTCACAGAACAGAGAGAAGAGAGCTGTTTATATGGGAGAATGAGGGAAGATATGTATATATATTGGATATAACATCCCTTGGAATGTTATCAGTCAGGGGAAGGAAAGCTAGAGTGGCACCTTGAACATCAGTATTTGAGGGCGGAGTAGCTTCAGCGTAATCGTAAGCAGAGAAGTAAATAAAAGACGAGAAGAGCAAGCCTGTAGGAAGGCAGTCACTGCTGCAGGAACATCCCAGAGAGGAAAGGGATGAAGGCGTCCACGTAGAGAGACTCGTGCGGGTTCACAGAAGAACGGGGATGGGGTGGAGCGCGCCTGCGGGAGTTCACGCCCACGTGTCTATTTCTCCTGAAAGAGGCAGCTGGGACCCCCGTCGGCGGGGAGGGAAAACAGTGGCGAGCAGGAGGCTGGTAGAGAGAGAAACATACAGCAAAGTGAGTCTGGGAGTGGGTGAGAAAGGCAGCTCCATGTGATACAAGGTAGCTGAGAAGCCCTGAAAGGTCACCTCCCGTGGAGAAAACGTATGAAATCAGACTGCTTATAGGAAGATCATCAGTGATGCCCGTTTTGTTCTATTCAATGGACGTGTTTCAATTCCTTTCCGAAGTATCAGCAGCATTCACCATTTGGACTTCTCCTCCTGTCTTGAAATGCCTGTTTTTTCCATGAAATCGTACTCTCTCACCTTACGGCTCACGCCTTCTCAATCTGTTACTCCACTGCACAGTCTCTGAAATATTGACGTTCCTTCAAGTTTGGCACCAGAAGCTTTTTAGATCCACTTTTGTCCTGTATGATTCCAACCGCTCCAATAGCTTCATATCCCATCCAAACGCTGAGGACTCCCCAACTTGTATCTCCTCTTGCCCAGACCCATTTGCCCAATGACCGCGCTGACATCACCTTTTGTGACGGTCTCACAGGGGTCTCAAATAAAATATGTGCCCTTAATATTTTTTCCCCAAATCTGATTCTCTTCCCATCTTCTGCATCTCCATCAACCTTGTTGGTAATACCAAAAATCGTAGAGCTACCCTTCAATTGTTTATCTCCCTTCCTTTCCATCCAATTCAGGCATCAATTTAAATTCCAGAATGTATCGTCACCCATCCATTTTTGCCCATTTCCACAGCTATCACCCTACTCCACGTGCAATTCTCTGAAAGCTATAGTTTCAGGCAATAGCTTCCTGAATGGCCTTCCTGACTTGCCTCAGTCTAACCAAATTATGTCTCTCCTCTGCTAGATAGGAAAACGAACATCCATGGCTTCCCAATACGTATAAAATCCCAAGTCTTTTACTCGGCTTCCAACATCCTGCATCTCTCCCAACACCACCTTCTCAGGCTCATCTCACAAAAATACCCACCCACCACCCCCACTATCCTTCGACCACACGGGCCTTTAAGTTCCTCCAGGCTGCCATCTTATTTGCCACCCAAGAGGCTTCTCACACCTGAGTTTTCTGCCTGTAGGACTCTCTCCTACTTGCCTGGCTCACTTCTACGTGTGCTTTAGCTGTCAGCTCACGTTTTCCTCTTGAAGAAAAAAAGATAACTGTCTTCTCTAATATAAACTATATAAGTTAAATCCTTCCTTTATTCTGTGTATCATTATCTCTTATGTGTGTGATTACGTGCTTCTCTCTCCCATCAGACGGTCAGAAATGCATGTGTTTTGCTCACCACTGAAGCTCCGGTCCTAGCACACAATTCCTGGCATAGAGTGGGTGCCCAGGAATATTTTAAAGGAGCAGGAAAAGAAGAAAAAGAGGGAGAGAAAGAGAGAAGGGAAAAGAGGAGATGAGAAGAAAGAATCAGACACATATTTCAGGTCAGATAATAAGTTCTGCTCTGATCAAACAAGATAAGGGACTAGGTAGCCCTAAGGAGTCAAAGCTGGAAGGAGATTAAAGTAAAAGGAAAGATGAGGGGATTTACTGGAGCGAGAGCTAATTTCCCTCATGGATTAGAGGTTCTTCATTATTCATTAGACCTGATTATGCCAGGATCTTCCAGAATACAAGGAGAACCTGGTAAAGAATTGAGCTCAAATAAGAGTATGGGACTAAAATTAAATGATGTGCATATTTTATTTATCCTTATTTATGGGGAGCTAGATAATTTTTTTTTATGTTTCACTGGGGGGATTTCACTGAGTCACCATCCTGTCGACATGACGGGATTGTAGAGACAGAGCATGTTTGTACATGATGGTGAAGTGTGGGGCCCAGCAAAGAGTATTACTGTTTATTTGATTAGGACTCGTTCAGATTTTGTAAGTTGTCTGGGCCAGGTTGATAGTTACACCCTGCAATCCAAACACAGACAGTATCACGTCTTGGAATAATTGTCTAAGCTTATCTCTCTTCTGATCTGACATTTCATTAAAGATGGAATTCCAGAGACTTCAACAGGTCTGAAGAAAAGAGAAAGGAAGAAAAAAAACCAAGCGAGAGTGAGTAGGGCCAGTTCAAGGCTTTAACTGTATCTGATTTCTGTTTCGCCGTGAAAACAATTGAAAAGCAAGGTTTGACACACTGTGAATACAGACAGTGGATAGTACTTAGCCTCAAGTTTTTGATATTTCTGTAAGTGAAATATGTGATTTCTCACTTTATCCTTATCTTCTTTCTATCACGGACTGTATCCTCCGACACGATTTTTTTCCTTATTGACTCACCTATGGGAAAGCTGCCATTCAGAGTGACAGCTAAAAAGCATACGCTGTTCCATTCCAATTCTAATGTCATATTAACATTTAGCTATTATTAATGCAACCACATCTATTTTCTCCCTCCCACTTAAAGGAAGTCTGAGAATCAGCTAAAGGCTGACATTTCAGGCAGTTGTGTCGCCCAAGATAAAATCCGATTCTCTGAGAGTCAGATTATCAGATGTGGTTCGTTAGGACCTTTCTGCTAACCATGAATGAGGGAGAGAATAGGGGGGCTGTGGCAATGTTTCAGGCAATTTCTTCTCAAACTTGTAATTTGGGGAGGAGGGTGCTCCTGTCATGTTAGGAAATATCTTCAAGTAAAAAAAAAAAAAAAAAAAAGCAGAGAAAAATAAAGATGGAATAATTTTGGAATCAAGCTTATCTTCACATTTTAAATAAGCTTTTAAACTCGCTGGCTCACCACAGCTTCACCCACTGACATGTCCCCGCCCACATTTCCCTGCATTTTTATCTTTAAGAGCATATTTAAGAAGCCACATCTTACAAGAGTAACAACTAAAGGGTTTATTATTTTTTTAATTCCATGCCACTTATTAAAAAAAATAATGGTTTACTTTTAAGACCAATAAATAATTTAAAATAAACTACTGTAAAAATAGAAACTTAGAATTAACATGTATAGGTATGAGATAGTTTGGCCATGGTTTTGCCTGAGTTTGTCTGTGTGTGTGGGTCTGTGTGTTTGTGTATGTCTTTGTGCCTGTGTGTATGAAAGAGAAACAGAGACAGAGATTAGATGGACTTTCACAATTGGTCCCAAAACCATGCTCAGAGATTAGGTCTTGAGTAGGTAGCACTGGCACAGAATAAGATTTCCCAGAATACTATTTTCTTATTTTAAAGAAATTATTGGGTATTTTCTTTTTTTTTTTTTTTTTTTTTTTTTTTTTTTTTTTTTGCGGTACACGGGCCTCTCACTGTTGTGGCCTCTCCCATTGCGAAGCACAGGCTCCGGACGCACAGGCTCAGCGGCCATGGCTCACAGGCCCAGCTGCTCCGCAGCATGTGGGATCTTCCCGGACTGGGGCACGAACCCGTGTCCCCTGCATCGGCAGGCGGATTCTCAACCACTGCGCCACCAGGGAAGCCCAATATTTTCTAAAAAATTATTCTTTAGTAATCCAGAAAAAGTACTTTTCTCATTAAAGTGTTTTTATTTGCTCCTTTATTATTTATTCATCTAGTCCAGTGTTTAGGTTCTTACCATGCTTACAGACACTTTTCTAGGGGTAAAAAGAGGAATAAGCCCTTCTGATCCCTCAGTGCCAACTGGGGGACAGAGAGCCGAGTTTCAGTGAGGACAGCTGCGGGGTGAAGTGACAGCTGCAGAAGCAGCTCCCGTGACATCTGGGAGCTGAAGAAGGCTTCATGGAAAAGGCACCTTGAGCTGGTCCTTGACAAATGGATAAGAGTTTTTCAGGGAGGCAAGAGGAGGAGTGTGTGCTCAGCTCAGAAGACCCCACATGGGGAAAGGCCCCGAGTGGAGAAAAGCGTGACGCTCCCTGAGAAGCTGGGTTCCGCCCCAAGAAGCAAGGAGGAAAACGGCAGACAAAGAGGTTGAAGGACCTTTATCCCCATATGCTAAAGAGTCCTGTGAGACTGGGGACGGCTCGATCCAATTTCTTATCAAGGAAGTAACTTCAAGAGCAATTAAAAATGAAACTGGAGTGGGAAGAAGACTGAAGGTGAGAAATTCGAAAAAGACACAGACTTCAGCAACTCCATTCTCCCCAATCCTGACAAAGTGGCAAAAAGATAAAAACTCAAAGTCATATATAGTAGCACTGGGAATCGTGCAGCGATTCTAATCAGAATATCAGCATAGTTTTTAATTTCTGAAGATACGTAGTGTGACGTATATGGTTAAATACCTACCTAAGATTCACGTCCTCCTTCTCCTCCGATGATATATCCCTGTTGTGTTTGTGAAGCTATATGACTATCCCCAGGCAGGATACTTGCTTTCTCACTCTCTCTTGTAGGTGAGGGTGGCCATGGAGATGTAAGCAAATATATCTTGCAAGGCACTGGGAACATTGTTGTCTTTCTGATAAAAGAAACACCCATGTGGTTGGTGCTTTCTTCTCATCTGGAATGTGGATATGATGGTGGATGCATCAGCAGCCATCTTGTGACCATAAGGAAAGGCCTATACAATCATACAGATGCTCAATCTAGCATCATTAGGCTATTATCAACCACTGCCAGAAGACACTAATCTTTGAGAAAAATAAACCCATAATTGATTGAAACCCTGCAAGTTGGATTTTCTCTTACTCAAAGGCAAAAGCAACCCTAACTGATATAGACAGTGAATGGGAACAGTGTGACTACTCGGAAAACATGAGAAATGTAATCTCATAAATTAACTAAAGAGCATTTCCATAATGAACTAATTACAATCACCATGAAACACAAATTTTATGCACACAGTTTTAGCTGTCAGCCAAACTATCAGTTAAGCATGTAGGAATCTAATTAAACTTTATGCTTAAAGTAGAAAGGAAGAGAAGCTGCTGGTTGGAAATAAAAGAAGAAACCCAGCATGAGGGAAGGTTTCATAAAATTAGAGACGGGAAGGGGTTGGGGAGAAAGGAGAAGGAAATGTGTCACAATAGAAAATACAGGAAAGGGTAAAAACAAACTCCTATTTTACTTATAATAATAATTAATGAATGATATTAAAGACTTCTCATAAAAGATGAAAACTATCAAATTGACAAATACAACCACAAACAAAAACAAAATTGTGGCAGATGCTGCTAATTTTCATCTCCCTCTTCCTTAGTGATGTGATTCTGTTTGGAGTGAGAATGTGCTCACCCAAAAGGCAAGATTACTACTAGGCTTCTTATCGTGTCTGATAAATCAGCGCTTATTTGGCTAAGGGACTCGTATTCGTCAGGTCGAAACAGGAAATGGAACTCGTTCTTCATGTTTCGACAATGAGAATTTAATAGGAAAAAACGGGAATTAGACACACATAGACGATGAGAGCACGTGGAGAGGAGTTTAAGAGCATCCTGGACAGAGAGAAGGGAGGGCCAGGTGTTGCTGTGCCCCCGGCAGAGGTGGGAACCAAAATGGGCCTCCCCAGGAGGAGCTGGTGCTACAGAGCATGAGCCGCCCAGGTGGAATTTACACAAGAGCCTGAGATGGGGATACAGTGCCCACCACCGCCCCCTTCCGCCTTGGGCACCAAGAAAAGGATTCAGGCTTCTGTGTCATCACATGCCCTTTCCTGGGGGCCTGCGGAAGGATGGGGTGGTGGCCGGGGGTGGGTAGACACGGGGAGAGAGCACACAAGCTCTCCGGTGTCTCTTCTTATAAGGCCACTAATCCTAAGGGATTCGGCACCACCCTTTTACCTCCTTTCATCTCAGTGACTTCCTCAGAAGCCCCTTCTCCAAATACAGCTACACTGGGTATTAAGGCTTCGACCTATGTATTTTGAGGAGACACACACATTCAATACACAACACAATGAAAGGCAGAGCAATTTTTCCCAACTAATTCAGAAGGTATCTAGCTTAGAAATTCAGACGCACAAATCATCCAATTAGATATATAGCACAGTAACTCTAGTATTACAATAAAAGATTATTGCAGGTAGGGTTTATCTCAGGGTGGTTCAACATTAAGAACTTTACAGGGCCTCCCTGGTGGCGCAGTGGTTGAGAATCCGCCTGCCGATGCAGGGGACGCGGGTTCGTGCCCCGGTCCGGGAGGATCCCACGTGCCGCGGAGCGGCTGGGCCCGTGAGCCGTGGCCGCTGCGCCTGCGCGTCCGGAGCCTGTGCTCCGCAACGGGAGAGGCCACAGCAGTGAGAGGCCCGCGTACCACCAAAAAAAAAAGAAAAAAGAACTTTACAACTCTAGACCGTGATAAAATTATGCTTTGTGTTTCCCCACAATAGAGATTTTCTTAGTCTTTAGACAACGACAGAGACAAGGATGTGTAGATGAACAGGGGAAGTAAACGCTTCCCGCCACCTTGACAACTGCAACGGGTTTGCCTTGGAGTTTGACAGGTTGTTTAAGGTGTTGTAGGTAATTTGTGCTTCACTGCAGGCCTTTGTACCCTCAGTCAGGACACTTCTTTCTGCTGACGTTACTGATGGGTAAATGCTTTAATCTGTTATCAGCACTTTGTGGAAATTGTTCCCCTTAAATGCTTAAACTGCACTTATTTGTGTAAGTAATGGGTTTAGTAGGTTGCCATATGAGTTGTTAAGAAAGAATCTGTAATTTCTAATACAAGAAGGTAAAGGTCAGTTAATTGTAGATTAAATAACCTAACAACTACTCACTTTACATGGAATTTGAGATTTCAGTTAAAATGGAAGTTAGAATGATACAGAAAGAGTCATTCTCAAGGTGATTGGCTTTTTTTATACACAAGTATTTTTTTCTGTTAAAGGTCGAGGATCTTCATTTATTCTTTATCCCTGCAGGCAAATCCCTGATCCAGGCTTTAGTCATTTTCATCCTGGATTACTTTAGAACCTTCTGTACTACAAAACTAGCACTGGCTCTCATGTGTGGTTTTTTTTTATCACTGTTAAAAGCTACCTGTTTATTTTTTCTTTCAAATGTATTACTCAACTTTAAAACCAGTGTTTGGGTTAGATACTGTCCTTTGCCCTCTCTATAAATCTATAAATTTATACTGGGTAAACTGAGACACGGAGAGTTCAGGGGTTTGTCTAAGTTCTCAGATACAGAAAGTGAAGGACCTGGGAATGTAAGGTAGGCAGTCTGACTCCTAATCCAAGCTCACAACTCTGCTTTCTATCACCAGAAGAACTTTAATTCTAGGGGAAGCTAACTGCTTTCCCCAACCCAACTTTACCTAAGGAGTTGGAGAAACTCAGTGATGGTCAAGGTCAGCATGGGTCCTCGAGGGGCTCCCAGCTGTCTAGTAGGAAACAGTGCACTAATTTAGTCGCCTGCCTTTCAAAGATACTCTTATTGAGCTTTAGGTTTTTGATCCCTTCATTACTGGAGGCCGAGACCATAAGTTTATGAGTTTCTCAGTTTTAATATGAGTTTGTTTGTTTGTTTGTTGCCCTGGTGGCTCTTACTGTGGAAATAAGAATCTGCTTACATTGTAGGCAACTTTCCATTCTGGGAGGTGATGCTCAAGGTGAAGTTGAAATAATACAAAGGCTAATATATCAGCCAAGGTGTTGTGTGGACCATACAGATAGGGGCTATCACTGCCAGTCTCTGAACTGTGAGTGGGGAGAGGAGACCTGGCTACTTCCATGCTTAGGAACGCTTTTGGCTAAAACTTTAATGGTATGAATAAGAGCTTGTACGTGGGCATCCAGTTATGGTAGAATGACTGGGCCCGTGGGGCTGAGACCAGTTTGTGGGCACAGATAAAAGGAACTGAGGAGAGAGCCCTCTTATCTGTCCCTAGGGGAGCCCTGGCCAGTGAACTTGCTCCAGGTCTGGAAATGTTCTCCAGCTGTGCTGTTTAATGTGTAGCCGCTTATCAGAGGTGGCTGTTGAGCTCCTGAAATGCGGCCAGTGGGGTCAGAGAACTGATTACTTACATATTATCTGTTTATTAATTTACATTTAAATCGACACGCGTGCCAGGTGGCTACTGTATTATATCTCGCAGGTCTAGAGCACAGGTTCTCAAGCTTCAAACTTTTCTATGCTGGGAGAGAAGTGAAGAGAAAGGGATGGAGGAAGGACACTCCAGGCCCAGGAGTTGGAAGCCAGCATCTGGCCGTGAAATCATAGCAAGGCTGGACCCTCTCCAACTTGCTCAATTATAGTGTCCTTGGTGTCTCAGTTTATTTATTTTTTTCACCGCGGCCCTGAGCCAAGAGAAGTACCTACCCATCCCGTGGGCTACATAGCTAGGTCCACACAATACAGTCATGTTCACGGGATGCTCAGCAGACGTCCCTGTACTTCTCTCAAACGTTTAAACTATGCTAAGGTTCCCTTGAGAGCGTGATGTGAAGGCTGGAGAGACCCATAAAGCCAGGCCATGGGAGCCCCTACTGAATGGGAACAATTCCACGCGATATGAACATCAGACACAGTCACCCCAGGACCACGTTGGGACAAGACTAAACCCAGGACACCCTGCTCCCACAGCAGCGACCCAACACCTCTCCCTCCTAACCGGTACGAGCCCTACTGCCTGTGACACCTTCAGCCCCACTTCATTGCCCGCTTTCCTACATAAACAAGACTAAGATGCCAACCGTCAAATCACCACTGCTTCCCGGCAGCATCTAATCCAAAATTAATTTCCTGACATTCTCCCCCAAGAGCAAAATTTCAAACTGAATGACAAGCCCACCCCCACACGCTTCCTGAGACACCCTCGGGTTGCCCACAGTGTAGAAGCACGTTAACAGACCTAGCTTTGGCTGCAGCTGTGTTGCTTGTGCTCTCTGGACACTAGGGTTTATCCGATGGATTCTGACATTTCCTGTCACGTGACAGTTTATATGAGGAGCATCTTTGTGGTTTACTAAAGGAATGATGTCCCCCTTTGTAACCTCACTTGTAGAGGGACCCATGGGTCTCTGTGTGGGTCAAGAACCATTGCTTTGGGATGTCTCTGGTGGCACAGTGGTCAAGAATCCGCCTGCCAATGCAGGGGACACAGGTTCGAGCCCTGGTCCAGGAAGATGCCACATGCTGCGGAGCAACTAAGCCCGGGTGCCACAAGTACTGAGCCGGCGCTCTAGAGCCCACAAGGCCCAACTACTGAGCCCGCACACCACAATTACTGATTCCACACGCCACAGCTACTGAGCCCACGTGCCGCAACTACTGAGCCCACGAGCCAAGAGCCCGTGCTCCGCAACAAGAGAAGCCGCCGCAATGAGAAGCCCACGCGCCACAACGAAGAGTAGCCCCCACTCACCACAACTAGAGAAAGCCCACGCGCAGCAACGAAGTCAAAAAAAAAAAGAACCATTGCTTCAGTCTTTTACAACAGTAGATTGGAAGTAATAATTCTCACTTCTTTCCATTTTGTGAAGTAACAAATACTTTCTTTAATAAAAGTGTTGTTCAATTACCTCCTGCAATGGATTCTTTTGAGAGACTGAATATACAAACAAACAATATCCAGGCCGTATATAAGAATAGAATCTGACCCACAATCTGCAGCAACTATTGCAGAAAATCAACCTATTGGCTATGGTAACCATCCCAGAAAGCCAGCCTCTAATCCAGAAGTAAGACTTGTAGGAATCACACCATTTCAGCAATATGGTCCAGGAAGCCAAATAATAATCCCTGTAACAGCCTAAAATGGCCAGGAATTGATTAATAACTGACAGCTTCCCTTATTTTTGTCCCAGCTCCCAACTTTGGACCAATGAGAGAAAACCAAATATGCATCCTTAATCAATCACCAAGGAGGCCCCCTTTGAAGCTAGCACACCACTAGTTCTCACCCCCCAGCCCCACAACCAACAGCCTCTACACAGGGCACACCTGAAGGCTTCCCTTTATTAGACAGCTTTTCCTCCCTTCTGAGTCTGCTAAAACACAAAGGATGGGTAGCTGACTCCCCTGCCATAGCGAACTTGAATAAATAGCTTTTGCCTTTTCTCATTTGGTTGGTCTCCATCTATTTCCACACCTATAATTAAAATCCTACTGTATATTTCAAAACCCACCTTTCAGGATGTTTGCACCAACTTCTATAACCACTAATGTGCTTCAGATTTCTGTTTCCCTACAACCTCATTAAATCCTAGGATTTATCAATCTTTTAAATCTGGCCAATCTGTTAATAGGCATATGTGAATTTATTTGATTCGCAGAAGGTGAACATCCTTTCACATGGTTATGGGCCATTTGTATTTCCTTCTTTGTAAATTGCATGTTCTTGTATTTGGCCCATTTCACAGGAACATAAGAACTTTCAGGCCAAGTTCCAACTCTATAATTACTACCTATTACATCTAATTGATTCTTATAATTTTCTACTGTACGCCCAGTAGAAATCCAGCTGAGAATGTTGTGTTTGAAGAGCTATGCCTTGCAGGGAATTCCCATCAAGAAACTGGGTATTACTAGACCTAAGAAGTAAAAACTATGTCCATAAAAGAGATGTGAAATCCAATCCCAGGGAGAATATGAATGCCAGATCCGGACAGCCCCAGGGGACATTTCTGACCAAAGAAACATGCACCTTTAGTGTATGAGGCTGTATGAATACCAGTGCCTGTTAGAGCTCATCTGAGCATCAGACTTCAGTCACTGGAGCTCATAATGGTCCCCGCTGCCGTGCAACAATGTCCTGCAGCCTCTAAGGATAAGTAGGAAGGCCTAGACATTGTTCAAGGCATCATTTAACAATCCACTGCACCACCAGCCACTCCTGATTGATTCTCCGGGGAGGCAGGATGGAGCAAATGCAACCAGAAATTAATCTAAGGGTGATTTAACTCAGGAAATTATGGCAAATACAAAGGGATTTGACTTTGTCACACACTACAGAATGAGATGCTTTTCAGTTGCTTGTAAAATTACGACATTGCGGAGTGGGTTATCGTTTCACTTTATGGTTTCAACTAAATGAATGAAGTTCTCCCCTCTCGGATTCTGCTGGACCCCTGTGAGCTGAACCATTCTCCCCTACACCTACTGGGTGAGTTTCAGAGCCTTGTCACTAGTGGGATTCTAGATCCTAGTTTAAAAAAAAGAGTTTAAACCACAAACACAAGGTGTCTAATCTTATGTTTTTGATCTTATTTGAAAGAATAACTCCCTTTTTCTCTGGCTTCCCTCACTTTCCTCCCCTTAAAGAAGACTCTCAGGCCATTTGCAACGTCACATTTTTGTATACATTAGGAGATACTCTGAGTCTTCTTTCTAAAAAGGCCAGACCATTTTCACGAAGAGAAAGTTAGAGTGAAACTGGTACCTGAAGGAAGCAAATGGAATGGTAAACCTGGCTCATTGAAATATATAAAACTCCACCTAAATGGGCAGCAGAAAAAGAAGTTAGGCCATATGAACGGATAAACCACAACTATAAAGAAAGAAAGTGATGTTTTGCCTGTATTGGTGTGCTGCAAATTCAAATTGATTGGCTATATCCTGTCAAGAAAATGGATTGAACAAATCAATAAATTATGAGTAGAACTGATTAAACTGGCATCATAATTACAGTGAAGTATGTTACAGAAGCCTGCAAATGCTTGGGTTTCACAACAGAACCGTCAGCAGGATCCTGGATCATGTATCTGCTTATTGTTCTTTATGGACACAGAAATCTTTTGCTAAAACCATATCAAAAAGGTAGACAATTCAGGTCAGGCTAATGAGGACTTAACTGTCATTTTCATTAAGAAAACTAGATTAATTAGTAAAAAAAAAATTGTTTCAACTTTACAGTAATTTAAACCATTAAGACAAAAGGAAATATGTGCTCAGTAAAAACAAACAAAAAATCATTCATGGCCAAATTCTCTAGAGATGTTGACAAATCCATCCGCTGCCCTTTATTCACAGAGTTCGGGTGTAGGTCTCTCAGCTGAAAGATGCCGAAAATCTCAAACGACACTTTTAAGGCCCAGGTGGCCACGTTTCTGAAGGGATTTAGAAGCCGGTAAGATTTTCTAGTTAAGGTCCATAGGAATTCATGCCCAGCTAGAGAACGGAATCTACAGAGTTAAAACCACACTGTTGGGAAAAGGAGAGCTTAATTTGGGGAAGGACCAGGGGCTAGTTTCCTCCAGGGCTTTTCACACTGGCTGGTTTTCCTTGAGCTCGGAGCTGCCTCTGATGTAGCTATGATGAAGGGCAAAGACATTTAATTCAAAGTCATCTCTGCATCCATACTCTGACATTTTTCTTTACATCTTTATTGGAGTATCGTTGCTTTACAATGGTGTGTTAGTTTCTGCTTTACAACACAGTGAATCAGTTATACATATACACATGTTCCCATATCTCTTCCGTCTTGCGTCTCCCTCCCTCCCACCCCTCTAGGTGGTCACAAAGCACCGAGCTGATCTCCCTGTGCTATGCGGCTGCTTCCCACTAGCTATCTATTTTACGTTTGGTAGTGTATATATGTCCATGCTACTCTCTCACTTTGCAGTACCCCGACATTTTTTTTTTTTTTTTTTTTTTTTTTTTTTTTTTTTTTTTCGGTATGCGGGCCTCTCACTGTTGTGGCCTCTCCCGTTGCGGAGCACAGGCTCCGGACGCGCAGGCTCAGCGGCCATGGCTCACGGGCTTAATTGCTCCGCGGCATGTGGGATCTTCCCGGACCAGGGCACGAACCCGTGTCCCCTGCATCGGCAGGCGGATTCTCAACTACTGCGCCACCAGGGAAGCCCGTACCCCGACATTTTTAAATGCACGCACTAAGAAGTCAGGCTGAGTCTATTTTTTCCCAGCTATAATAGCCACCCTTACTATTTGCAGTTTACTTTACACAAATTAAGGTTTCCTAAATTTAGAAAATTTCACTTTGTTGAAATATTCTGGAAAGCGCTAATAAAAATTGTACAACCATCGTTGGAAATTAATTCAAAGAGCATAATGAATAATTAAGAATATCTTTCTCTCAACGTTCCAGAAATGCCCCACGGATCTAAGGAAGACCATAGGCTTTGTCCCGTCTCAGGAGTAAAAGTGGGTCAAAATAAATGTTATTTGTATTTAAGTTATTTATTTGGGAGGAGGGAATCTAGATAACATATAAACAAAGTAAACTATTTGAAGGGACTCTTTAAACAATGTTACTAAGACAGGCTGGTTAAAGAAAAATCTCCCATACCGCCCAAAATAAGCCAAAAAATGATTCAGCAAGTTTGACGCCAAGACTGTAAGTGACTTTACATAATTTAATGAACTTTAAATACAGTGAAATGGTAAAGCATTTTTACTCAAATATCTATTTCAACAATTTGAGCTATTGAGTGAGGGGAAAAAGGAAGTCCACAATGACCTTGCTTAGGTGTTAATCTTGAGTTTCCTAGTAAATTAATGGGTGACTGTTATTTATTTGCATTTGTAATACAAATCCAACTCTAGAAAGGTGTTGGCAGCTTCATGTTTTCTTTACAGAGTAAACAAAAAGCTTCTATATCAGTCAAATGACTGATTCTCCCCAATCTGAATCTATTCTCATCGCTCCTTTTCCCTTTCTCAGAGTCTACCTCTGTGAAGAGAGTGAGGGAATCAATGAACTATATTCTTTTAAAATAATAATAGTAACAGACAAGCCACAACCACAAGAATTTCCTTCCCTGAGCACCTTGGCTGTCCCTGGAGGGAACTGGGGAGAAGAAAGAAATGCATGATGAGGTTTTTCTTTGGGAGTCATATAAAGAGGTTATTTTAAAAGATTTATTCAACTAACATCTTAGTTTTTAAAAAAATCATGTTTTTATTGTTTAAAAAATAAAATATAGATAGACAAAGAGAGTAATAGCAGGGAAGAAAGAGGAAGCCACCCAGCACCCACCCAGCCAGAGAAAACCATTCCTATACATGAAAATAAAAATACAGCCCATTCTTTTTAATTTCTATATATCTATTTAACAGTATATTGTGAATATCTTGCCACGTCAGAAAATTTATTTCTATCCCTGCATTTTAATGAGCACATTGTACAACTTGGCAGGGAGTTCTTCAACTAGCCATGTATTGTTAAACCATTAGAGCATTCCCATCTGCAGTCTATCACAGAAAGATGGTGATGCTTTCTTTGTAGCTGCTTTATTGTATGAACATCTTCAATTATTTCCTTGGGATAGTTTCCTAAAAGTAGAACTGCTGAGTCAAGGGGTAGAGTCTCTTAAGAAATACGGACAAATGGCTTTCAGAAAGTTTATGCAAATTTATATGCCTACCAGGAGCATAAGAGAGTCCTACATCCCCATATCCTTATCGACATAGTTAGTATTCTTATTAATCTTCCCCATTTTGTAGGTAAAGTGTTATCTCTTACATTTCATTTTCACTTCCTAAAGGTAAGCTGGAACAACGGCATGTATTTATTAGCCACTGAGTTTAAAAGAATCTGGTAGCATATATGTGGGTGACTGTCCTCTAACTGTAGGTGAGCATATACTGAGGGTCTATTTCCCACCAAAGAATAAGAGAATACAGAGCCTACAATTTTATTAGGTGACAAAATGATGTTAAAATATATTTCATTTTGGCAACAAAAACATAGACACCCCCCACATATGTTTAGCAGTTTAAAGAACAGATGAGCAGGTGAACAAAATACGATTATTCTCCCTATCAAACGGATTTAGAAACTGAAAGCCAGTGAAATACTGATCAATGAATGGAGACCCACCTAGGAGAACAGCTGAAAGATTGGGTCATTCCAGCCTTGTAATACTTCCAGGTGCATCTGCTGGACGTTTGGAGAAGATTCATGATTCTCTCGGCACATTTTTTCAGGATTCTTAACCAAGTAAGGAAGACGAGCAGATTAAGAGCAAAAAAATATCACATCTGCTGTGCTATGGAAAGTGGGACACGGGTGCAGCTTGCAGGACTCAATATTTGACATGCCCAAGCCACAGGGGAGTAA
Source organism: Kogia breviceps (assembly GCF_026419965.1). Taxonomy (NCBI): domain Eukaryota; kingdom Metazoa; phylum Chordata; class Mammalia; order Artiodactyla; family Physeteridae; genus Kogia; species Kogia breviceps. The sequence continues at coordinate 4,668,814 of NC_081324.1, read as the reverse complement.
ACCGGAGAGCAGGAGACCAGCTGAGGAAAGGCTCACACCATCAGCTCCTAAGTAAAGAGCGTCAAGGGCAGCCCAGCCCCTCAAGGTAAGGGAAGGGCAGGGGCTCTACCCAGTTGCTATGAAATCAGATGACTAGAAAGAAATAAAACAGGCTAAATAAATTGTCTCAAAAATAAAAAAAGGAGCCACAATTGCTCCTTTAAAGTTTATTAGTAACAACTTTGTTCTATAGAATTTTTATACATCTAGAAAATATTCAACTGGTTGAAAATAAACATTCTTTCTTAAGCACCTCCTAGCAAATGTTTGACATGCTTGTATTAAGTGAAATTATAAGAACCAGAGAGTGAAAACAAACACGTGTCTTGGAATGACCTTCTGGTGAACAGCCCCACAGGACGGTCACAAAGGCCCAGGTTGCCTTTGTGGGTTTGCTTGCCTTGGTTGATGTCAGCAGCACAGGAATCCAGGAGGGCTTTTGATCACTCCCTGGGTTCCCCCAGGATACACAGAAGGAAGGTTTCTCATATCAAGAAGCTTTAAAAATGTTAAGCTCGAGGGGAGCTAAATCTGATTATTTGATGGCCTGGAAGTCTATGGACTTTTTACAAGAATGGATGATGGCTTTCAATTTTATAACGCTGTAATTAAAAAATACTTTCACACGCATGAATTGTCAGGGGGCGTTGGATCATCATTTCTGAGCTGGAGAAACTGAGTCACGGTGTTGCTATGTGATTCAGCGGAGCCATGGTTTTATGACAGAGTTAGGACTCAGATTCACACATTTTGATTCCCTCAATCCAATTTTACTTTCATTACATCTTAGCCAATTCACATTCAAGTTGAAAGAAACTGTGTGATAAATTTCAACTTTTTTCCTTACCCTTTCCTTCTACCTTCAACCAACCATTCACAAAGTCGATCAGGGTGTTTGTTGAACACCCCAATTTTCTGACTGCTTAAAAAGCAAAAGTTTGCTTTTATCTAACCCCGATTATTTGGAGGCAAAGAAATGAAATTTGACCTTCAGAAGTTTTCTAAGATGACAAGCATAAAAGCTCCAAACTGCTACTCTTTTTCCTTTTAATTCTTTTTTTTTTCTTTTTTGGCATCCTTCTCAGAGGTAGAGGGGTAGAGGTGAAATTAATATAACTGCTGGCTATATCAAGTGGCTAATGGAGGAAATCAATTTCAAAGTAAGATTTACCTTATTGATGAATTCCAAAGATAAGAGCATAGTCTTTTATGATTAATATTTGCTGGGAGCAATATGTCACTTTATAAATAATATAAATTGCATTTGATTGGACTGAAAATGAAATCCATATCATCTAGCATTCCACTAAAACTTAAGGACAGCCAGATTTGAAGGAGAGATTTTGTTTCTGTTTTAATAGAAAAAGAATTCAATTTCCACTTTTATAGACATCTCCTGGGACTTTCATAAGAATGTAATAATTACTATGAATGAATCTGAGGCAAACTATTTTTAACTAATTAAGGCAATTTGATGGATTATGAATCAGGGGGAATTTTTGGAGGGTCTTAAGCTTGTTGGGTAATATTATGAGTTCAATTTTAGGATACTGGGACGGAGATGCTTCTAAGACATTCATGGGAAATACTATATATGTATCAAAAACACTGACCCAGCATTCAGAATAAAAATCTCAGCAGGAGAATAAAGTAGGAAATACTCTGTATTTCAGTAATCGAGGCTGTAGGTGTATATGAGATTGCCTAAGAAGAGGGTAAAATGAAAAGAAAAGGTAGCCTAAAACCGAATCTGGAGAAACACCAACGTTTAAAGAATGGACAGAGACAAACCACCTGGTTATGGGGGAGAGGGAGGGAGAGCGCGGTAGGAAGAGAGTCACAAAAGCCAAGAGAGAAAGGAGTGTTCATCTGTGTTGAAGAGATGGAAAAGCCGAGTCTGCAATGAGTGAGCGTCGCCTGCTGGCTTCATGGAAGTCGGTATTATTGGGTCCCCTAAAAATGTCAGGATCAGCTGGGCGGTGGGGCAGAAGCTGAAGAGATGAGTGACATTGAAAAGTGAGTGACATTGAAAAGTGAGTGACATTGAAAAGTGAGTGACAAAGAAAACTTGCTGGTGTATACAGCTGTTTCTTTCAAAAAGTTTAGCTATGATTAGCCGGAGATGACATGGTCGAATGACACCCAGGAAAAGGTGTTTTTTTTTTTTTTTTTTTTTGCGGTGCACGGGCCTGTCACCGTTGCGGCCTCTCCCGTTGCGGAGCACAGGCTCCGGACGCGCAGGCCCAGCGGCCATGGCTCACGGGCCCAGCCGCTCCGCGGCACGTGGGATCTTCCCGGACCGGGGCACGAACCCGCGTCCCCTGCATCGGCAGGCGGACTCTCAACCGCTGTGTCACCAGGGAAGCCCAGGAAGAGTTATTTTTGTTTCATTTTGTTTTTAAAATAGAGACTAAGCCGCATTTCAATACTGATGGAAGGATCAAGAAGAGAGAGAAAAAAAGCTGAAAACAGGGAAGGAAGATAATCAACAAGGTAAGTTTATTTAAAAAGCATAAAGGAAGTCGTTCGGTCCACCATCTACCAGTGGACGAGGGAAAAGATAGGTGTGAAATATTTTTATTTGTTTATAGATACAGGAAAGTTAATGCAGTTCCTATCTGATAACTTCTGTTTTCAGGGTTAAGTCAAAAGCTGAGAGTCAAGGTGAAGTAGGGAGGCTTGCATGTTGGAATAACTGGAATAGAGTTTATAAAAGTTGAAATGACTGTTTCAGAGAGAGGGAGAGAGCAGGCCAACCAGGGGAAGATACAAGAAAAACCAAGCAATTTTGAGAGAATCCGTTGAGTTCAGTGCCTGGGAATCAGAGCACTGTCAATCTGCCAGGCAGTGTAAATTTAAACCCCATGTTTATGTAAATAAATGTCAGTGCTCAAGTTGCAAGAAAACTCAGGAACAAAAGAAAACAGTAGGTCCTAACACCACAGGGGACCCATTTCAAATGATAGCATGAAAGAAGAGCTCTCATTAAATAGACAGATAGGAGGGGGTGGGGTCAACATGGCCGACTAGGAGGACACGGAATTCGTGTCTCCAAACAACCAGGGTACCTACCAGGCAACAGTGGGGGACCATGGACTCCTAAGGGGACACAAGAACCCCCAGCGACCAGGTGGGACATGGGGCGTGGGGGCAGTGAGGGGGGAGGAGAAGTGGAGGTGGGACAGGAGTGTCACCCGAGGGTCGGCTGGGGGAGGGGAAGGGATCCCACGCCCGAAGGGGGAAATTGGGGACCACTGGGAGGGCAGAGGATCAAAACGGAGTGTGGCCAGGTTTCCCCAGCCCACGTGGGCCCCCAGGAACCTGCTGAGATCCAGGCCTGATCCTCTGCCCACCAAGGCCCCCTCCAGCCATGCGGGTCCTTACGGAGAGGGAGGGAGGGAAGGGAGAGTGAAAGGAAGGGCCGGACCTCTGGGACGGCACCCTGAGGGGAGGCTGGGGGAGGCGAGGAGTTCCTACGGCCAGTGGGACCCACCCATGGTTAGGGGTGCAGCAGGGACGGGGGAGACCCGGGGGGAGATGGTGGGGGATGAAGGGAACGGGGCCAGAGCTTTCCCTGTCCACTCAGGCACCGGGGACGCCTGTTGGGCTCCTGGCCTAATCCTCTGCCCTCGGAGCCTCCCTCCTGCCACGCAGAGCCCAAGCCCCGTCCCTACCCGCCCCCCCCCCCCCCCCCCCCCCCCGCCCAGGGACCCGACCACAATGCTATGAGATTAGAAATTAATTACAGGAAAAAAACAGTAAAAAACACAAATACATGGAGGCTAAACAGTGCGCTGCTAAATAACCAAGCAATCACTGAAGAAATCAAAGAGGAATTCAAAAAATACCTAGAAACAAATGACAAGGAAAGCACGATGATCCAAAACCTATGGGACGCAGCAAAAGCAGTTCTAAGAGAGAAGTTCATAGAAATTCAGGCTCACCTCAAGAAGCAAGAAAAATCTCAAATAAACGATCTAACCTTACACCTAAAGCAACTAGAAAAGAACAAAGAAAACCCAAAATTAGTGGAAGGAAAGAAATCATAAAGATCACAGCAGAAATAAATGAAATAGAAACAAAGTAAACAATAGCAAAGATCAGTAAAACTAAAAGCTGATTCTTTGAGAATATAAGCAAAATTGATAAATCTTTATCCAGACTCATGAAGAGAAAAGGGGAGAGGACGCAAATCAATAAAATTAGAAATGAAAAAGGAGAGATTAAAACTGACACTGCAGAAATACAGAAGATCATGAGAGATTACTACAAGCAACTACATGCCAATAAAATGGACAACCTGAAAGAAATGGACAAATTATTGGAAAAGTACAATATTCCAAGATTGAAACAGGAAGAATTAGAAAATATAAACAGACCAATCACAGGTAATGAAATTGAAACTGTAATTAAAAATCTTCCAACAAACAAAACTCCAGGACCAGATGGCTTCACAGGTGAATTCTACCAAACATTTAGAGAAGAGCTAACACCCATCCTTCTCAAACTCTTCCAAAAAATGGCAGAGGGAGGAACACTCCCAAACTCGTTCTATGAGGCCACCATCACCCTGATACCAAAACCAGACAAAGATGTCACAAAGAAAGAAAACTACAGGCCAATATCACTGATGAATATAGACACAAAAATCCTCAGCAAAATACTAGCAACCAGAATCCAACAACACATTAAAAGGAGCATACACCATGATCAAGTGGGATTTATCCCAGGGATGTAAGGATTCTTCAATATACGCAAATCAATCAATGTGATACAACATATTAACAAATTGAAGGATAAAAACCATATGATCCTCTCAATAGATGCAGAAAAAGCTTTTGAAAAAATTCAACACCGATTTATGATAAAACCTCTCCAGAAAGTGGGCATAGAGGGAACCTACCTCAACATAATAGAAGCCATATGCAACAAACCCACAGCAAACATCATTCTCAATGGTGAAAAATTGAAAGCATTTCCTCTAAGATGAGGAACAAGACAAGGACATCCACTCTCACCACTATTATTCAACATAGTATTGGAACTCATAGCCACAGCACTCAGAGAGAAAAAGAAATAAATGGAATACAAATTGGAAAAGAAGAAGTAAAACTCTCACTGTTTGCTGATGACATGATACTATACATAGAAAATCCTAAAGATACCACTAGAAGACTACTAGAGCTAATCAATTAATTTGGTAAGGTTGCAGGATACAAAATTAATGCACAGAAATCTCTTGAATTCCTATACACTAACAACAGAAGATCAGAAAGAGAAATTAAGGAAACAGTCCCATTTACCATCACGACAAAAAGAATAAAATACCTAGGAATAAAACTACCTAAGGAGGCAAAAGACGTGTACTCAGAAAACTATAAAACACTGATGAAAGAAATCAAAGATAACACAAACAGATGGAGAGATATACCATGCTCCTGGATTGAAAGAATCAATATTGTGAAAATGACTCTACTACCCAAAGCAATCTACAGGTTCAATGCAATCCCTACCAAACTACCAATGGCATTTTCCACAGAACTAGAATAAAAAATTTCACAATTTGTATGGAAACACAAAAGACCCCGAATAGCCAAAGCAATCTTGAGAAAGAAAAACGGATCTGGAGGAATCAGGCTCCTGACTTCAGGAGCTACAAAGCTACAGTAATCAAGACAGTATGGTACTGGCACAAAAACAGAAATATAGATCAGTGGAACAGGATAGAAAGCCCAAAGATAAACCCACGCACATATAGTCATCTTATCTTTGATAAAAGAGGCGAGAATATACAATGGAGAAAAGACAGCCTCTTCAATAAGTGGTACTGGGAAAACTGGACAGCTACATGTAAAAGAATGAAATTAGAACACTCCCCAACACCATACACAAAGATAAACTCAAAATGGCTTAAAGACCTAAATGTAAGGCCAGACACTATAAAACTCTTAGAGGAAAACATAGGCAGAATAGTCTATGACATAAATAACAGCAAGATCCTTTGTGACCCACCTCCTAGAGTAAGGGAATTAAAAACAAAAATAAACAAATGGGACCTAATGAAACTTCAAAGCTTTTGCACAGCAAAGGAGAACATAAACAAGACGAAAAGACAACCCTCAGAACAGGAGAAAATATTTGCAAACGAAGCAACTGACTAAAGATAAATCTCCAAAATATACAAGCAACACATGCAGCTCAATATCACAAAAAACAAACAACCCAGTCCAAAAATGGGCAGAAGACCTAAAGAGACATTTCTCCAAAGAAGATGTACAGATTGCCAACAAACACATGAAAGGATGTTCAACATCACTAATCATTAGAGAAATGCAAATCAAAACCACAATGAGGTATCACCTCACACCAGTCAGAATGACCATCATTGAAAAATCTACAAACAATAAATGCTGGAGAGGGTATGGAGAAAAGGGAACCCTCTTGCACTGTTGGTGGGAATGTAAATTGATACAGCCACTATGGAGAACAGTATGGAGGTTCTTTAAAAAACTAAAAACAGAACTACCATATGACCCAGCAGTCCCACTATTGGGCATATACCCTGAGAAAACCGTAATTCAAAGAGAGTCATATACCACAATGTTCATTGCAGCTCTATTTACAATAGCCAGGACATGGAAGCAACCTAGATGTCCATCAACAGATGAATAGATAAAGAAGATGTGACACATATATACAATGGAATATTACTCAGCCATAAAAAGGAACGAAATTAAGTTATTTGTATTGAGGTGGATGGACCTACAGTCTGTCATACAGAGTGAAGTAAGTCAGAAAGAGAAAAACAAATACCATAGGCTAATGCATCCATATGGAATTTTAAAAAGTGGTACTGATGAACCTAGTGGCATGGCAGGAATAAAGACACAGACATAGAGAACAGACTCAGGGCACAAGGGCGGGGAACGGGAAGCTGGGACAAAGTGAGAGAGCGGCGTGGACGTATATACACTACCAAATGTAAATAGATAGCTAGTGGGAAGCAGCCGCATAGCACAGGGAGATCAGCTCAGTGCTTTGTGACCACCTAGAGGGGTGGGATGGGGGGGTGAGAGGGAGACGCAAGAGGGAGGGGATATGGGGACATATGTATACGTATAGCTGATTCATTTTGTTATACAGCAGAAACTAACACACCATTGTAAAACAGTTATACTCCAACAAAGATGTTAAAAAAATAAAAATTTTTTTAAAATAAAGTAATAATAAGCATTTTTTAAAGGAGCAACAATGACAATATACCATTTTTGGACAAATAACAACAAGGCTTCTTTATCTGAGTTATTTCCTGGAGGTTCTCTCATGCTTCTGATGAATATTTGGTATGTTTTCTGACAATGGGTTGGTACAGAAGTTCGTTTGAGAGATAAAAGTGTGATTGAGTCATAAGTTGTTTAATTATTTTAATATAAAGTTAAAAGTTGAAATTAGAAGACAGCCTACATTGTCGGCCCTGACCAAGAAGTTATTTCTCAACCATTAAAACCCGCCTAGATCTTATGTCTCTAATGCAACTTTTCCTGGTCACTTATGACATATAAATTCCCAGTCCACTGGGAATCGCTGCTTGGTCTTTACTCATCTTCTCTGTTACTTTGACACTTTTAAACCTTCACCCTTCCCGGAATGCCTTTACAATTAGTAACACCACAGTTTTCTGAGTTTCCTTGTCTATCATCTACATAATAATCTCCTTCGTTGAGTATGTTCCCCACGTCTGCCCCTCAAGGGTCACTGTTCACTTAGGTCTCCATCTTGGTCTCTCTTTTTCTTTATCTTAAAGATAATGACTCATTTTTGACCCACACCAGCTCTTCTTCCTTATTCCCTGTATCACTGAATGATGCCAGAAGTACCAGGTTGTTCACGCAGAAAGTGACGGTCACCTGGATCTCTTCCTCTCCCTAAAACTCTCTTTAACACATCCTCTCTTATTGATTCCCACGGCCATTGACTAAAACCAAGCCTTCGTCACCTGTGGCTGGCTGGCTTCATCAGCTTCCTTCTTAGCTTCTCAGTCTCTTGGCCTGCCATCCTCCAATCCAACGCTGCCCCAAACAGTAACAATGAGTCATGTGTGGCCCTTTAAGTTCTAATTAAATAAAATTTAAAATTCAGCTCCTCGGTTGCCCTGGCCACACGTGACAAGTGGCTACTGCATTAGACAGCACTTATTTCAGACATTTCCATCATCACAAAACTTTCTGTTAGACGGTGCTGTTTCAATTATCCACCCAATGTATGCTCCGTGGATCACTCAACTAAATCTTTCCCCTCATTAGCTAACACCTCAAAGCAATCTCAGTCTCCAGGAAGCTTTCTCTAACCCTCCAAGGGTATACGAGATGCTCCGTCTCTGAGCATTCGTGACTTTCTGGGCTTCTCTTGATTATAAAGAGCAATAATCATGTGCTTGTCTATTTCTTCCACAAGGATGTAACCCTGAGGACAGGAATTAAGTCTGTATCTCAAGATAGTGATATGTGCATTTAATTATCCATGTATTAATTCCACAAATATTTAGTGAGCATTGCTAGGGACTGTACAACACTAAGTACTGAACAATTTAAAACTTTTTAAATGTAGTTATACTCTAGGTGTTCAGTAAGTGTTTGTTGACTGAGTAAGTAATTTTGACTCTGATCCTAGAGAATCAATAACATGTAAATCAACTGACACGTTTTTTGACATAACATATGTGGCAGTACTGTCATAAATAGAGCATTAAGTTATACAAAGTATAAGTTTACCAGGTAGAGATTTCTTTGCTTTCATTGTATGAAAGAACAGATTTTAGGGGGCATGGTCATCCAATTGACTATTATCTTCAGAGGAGCAGAGTCTCTCTTTTGCTCAAAATTTTATCCTGCACCTACCCAAAAATGTAGCAAGTCCTCAATAAATATTTGTTGGATAAATGTTAAGTGAACACAGGTATCAATTAACTTCTTTTTTTATGTATATAAATGATGCTCTTTTTTTATGGACTTCTATTTATTTATTATTTATTTATGGCTTCATTGGGTCTTTGTTGCTGTGCGTGAGCTCTCTCTAGTTGCGGCGGGCAGGGGCTACTCTTCGTTGCGGTGCACATGCTTCTCACTGTGGTGGCTTCTCTTGTTGTGGAGCACGGGCTCTAGGCGCATGGGCTTCAGTAGTTGTGGCACGCGGTCTTCAGTAGTTGTGGCATGTGGGCTTCAGTAGTTGTGGCACATGGGCTCAGTAGTTGTGGCTCGTGGGCTCTACAACACAGGCTCAGTAGTGTGGCGCACGGGCTTAGTTGCTCTGTGGCATGTGGGATCTTCCCGGACCAGGGCTCGAACCCGTGTCCCCTGCATTGGCAAGTGGATTCTTAACCACTGCGCCACTAGGGAAGTCCCTCAATTGGCTTCTTGAGTTCTTTCATCAGAAACCAAAAATATTCTTAAAAAGGTCCTCTCCTAACATGATTCAAATATTAAAATCTCTGTTTTTGGAATAAAAATCATTTTTAAGTATTTAAAAGATATAAGGAACTTTTGGAAAAAGTTAAAAGAGAAGTCGTATAATAACCAAGTCAAAGTAAAATGCACCTTTGTTAAATATTGTAGAATCACTATGCTGGAAAAAGTGCCAACTACATTATCCATTTCATTAAATTGGATACTTTTCACCATAAGATTCCTCTTTTGTTATGTGTCCCTAGAGAGAACAAACTATAATAGTATAGATATTGTAATAGTGCAGTGAAGATCATGAAACAGCCAGAATTGTACAATGCCTGCTCCTAGAATAACTTGAGGAACATACATATAGTGTCATCAATTGAAAAGTTTTCAGGGGATCAAAATACGATAGTAGATTATGGATCAATGGTCTCATACCGTTGCTCTAAGTAGCAATTCTCATAAAATAGTTGAAAGCATATGCTTGAAATGGAAAAGCATCACTGGCCACCACCGTCAATATAAAACTGAATATATTGTTTGAATGTCAGAGCTACTTCTTGGAGACATTCAAAACTCCCTTTTTGCTGTGGAACTTACAAACTGCACATTCTTATGTAATTAATTGAAAATAATCTAAAAATAAATGTTCTTCCATTTAATAGACTAAGCAAATCATTATATTACATACCATATTGCATGTTATTCATTAACCACGAGCAAAAACAGAAGCTGTCAACAAGGACTCATAGGACAAGTTCAAATGTTTACTGGAATGTGATAGACTTTTTTTTTTTTTTTTTTTGGTTTATGCACTTTATTGAAGAAAAATAAATCAATTACTAGCAGAGCTATTAGTTGATCACTCATCCATTGACAACTTGCATCCTTTATTCAGTGCTATATTAAACAGTGTATTGGAAGATAGATTAACTAATAGCTCCAAGCCTCCTAACAATTTAAATGAAAATTACAAAATGATTGAGACCTTATTTTGGAATACAAAGGGTGTTTGACTTCCAGTTTCCATTCTCTGTAGAACAAGGACAGGTCATTCCTTTATTGACATGCATAAAATACATCACATTTTCTGTTCTGCTGATGCTATCAATTCAATACCAGTTCTCCAGCCACATCAGTTATGAGCATAAAGCATATCATGTAACCTCAAATCTCTAACAGTGGAAGACTTAAACGAGAATGGATGCTGCTGGAATAACGCTGCTTCCTTTGATGTGACAACGCAGCTTCCACCTCCCTCCCCCTCGGCTGATTCCCCAGCACTTTCATCAGAGCGTGAGGAATGGGTTTAGTCTCATAACCAAGTTAGAGTGAAGACATTGGCCGCATAATACACATGCTCCATTTTTTAAAATATTCTGAATCTTGGGCAACTGTTCTCTTGTAACTACTTTACAGTTTCTAAAAGCAGTTATTGTCCAAAGCTGGAAGAACTTAAGTCTTCTCAGATGAGCATGTGAATGAATGGAGGGAGGTAAACAAAAAATAAAATTAAAAAAGGTGAGGTCTGATAGGGGAGCAGCCGGACGAGAAAATCAAAAAAGGAACAGTAATTGAAAGTTTATTCCAGCTATAATGCAGGTTATTCTGACTTTAAGGTAGCATCACATGGCATACTTCTGAGTCCGTTCCCGAGATATTCTGTTGTACTTATCTCTGTCTGTTTTATAGCTCCGTGCAATCTCTGGCACTAGGGGGTCATCTGGGTTTGGATCACATAGCAGTGAACAAATGGATTAAAGAACTTTAGAAATAGTTAAAGCAGGAGACCACTGTGATCTTAGAATGTCGAGACAAATGCTGCCATTACTGTTAATATTTAGATGATGAATTCTTGCTGTAAATGCAGCCTTAGGTGGTTTGAAGGGGTTAGTCTGTAGGAAAATGAATTGTCAAAAGGAACACACCGCCTTGATACGGGCTGTCATTACGTCCCATAATTACGGCGACTGGCCAATGAAACATGTCATCCCCAAGTGGACCCGCAGGGCATTGTGCTGGAGGGTCACGAGCCAAATCGCTAAGCTCCTTATTCATCCGTTTCAGTGCCATCGCCTGTGCTTTTCGTCTGGCCCCTCAGCATCTCGGTGTGTGTTCAAAGTTCAGGCCAAAACTCTTGATTCTCCCGGCGGCTGGGAGGGATTGTCTGTGGGTCTCACACCGGCTCCGCCAGACACAGGCGCAGAGGGGCCGGGGCCTCCCTCAAGCTGCGGCCTCGGCCTCCTCCCCGCGCGGCAGCTTGCGATAGACTCTTTAAGTTATTGAAACTGATCTACAGTACAGGTACGGACTCAACTTTTCTTATTTTTCTACATTAGTTTCAAATGATTTAACTCTTATTTACTTTCTATCATTGGTCCAATATTTGGAACAAATCCTATTTCCTCGGCAACTTTCGCAATGTTTTGAAATCCCTAAACTAGGCGAGTCAAGGAGAATATGACAAATTTATCCCTATTTGGCCTTTATCCAAACCCCTCTACTTCGTTCCATTTAAGTTCGACAAGCTGTGTTAGCAAATAATGAACTCAGAAAAAACTTCACAGACCATATGGCTACGATTGACTTGGTTCCAAAATAGGGTCTTTATATTTTTATTAAAATAAAAAAGATACCACAGAATATAAGCCCAGTAAAATTTCCTTTTTTAAAATTAAATAAAGGAAAATTAAACAAAAGAAAAGAATCTGTTAAAATGTTTGGTTCTATGTATGGTCACCAAAATCTAGAATCAATTTACTTTCAGTCAAATATACACACAGATAGAGACATAGACACATTAAATGCACACACACACTTACACTTTCTAATTAATGTTTAAGATATTAGGAACATCAAAATATATTTGTGTATGCTTCTCAAACTGGGCTTCCTATCGTCTTGGATATATGGTGCTGTATCATTACATGTTATATAAATTAATGCACTATTTATATTAATACAAAGTTATTATGGAATAGAATGCAAACTTTGCACACATTTTCTAGCACTCAGAAATTATCAAACAAATATTAAGGAGTTGACTAATCAATGAATTAGGTTTTAAGGTAAAGCATTTTGAGCTTTTGCTGCAAGCCAGGTACTTTCTCAGCCATCCAGGCATTCATTCTCATCTGGCTTTAAAAATGTTTTAAGATGGGCTTCCCTGGTGGCGCAGTGGTTGCGAGTCTGCCTGCCGACGCAGGGGACACGGGTTCGCGCCCCGGTCCGGGAAGATCCCACGTGCCGCGGAGCGGCTGGGCCCGTGAGCCGTGGCCGCTGAGCCTGCGCGTCCGGAGCCTGTGCTCCGCGACGGCAGAGGCCACAGCAGTGAGAGGCCCGTGTAGCACAGAAAAAGAAAAAAAAAAAATGTTTTAAGATAATATAAGAGAGGTTCACCTATCAAATGATAAGGCACAAAACTAAAATCCCACAAATCAGAATAATAATGCTTTCATATACATCATCTGAATTACAAATGAAAATATTAGTATATCCCAGGAAGATTGACACCTCATTATTGCCAACAAACCATATTACTCTCAAAATTGCCCAAAGAAGTGACTAGAAGTATAAATATAACTCAAGTAAATTTATTACGTGAAAGGAAAGTGTGAAAAGGGTAAGTAAAATGAAGGCTCAGTGTTTGGCATAAGTGAATAAATTATTCATGATAATTCAAGGTAGGTCAATTGCTACTAAAATACGTGCCAGAATTTAATAACTAACTTTTATATGGTGATCACCATGCGTTAGCCCTCTTCTAATTACTTTGCTTATATCAATTTATATCATCCTCATGCTAATCCTTTCACTTATGTACCATTACTATCCCATTTTACAGAGAAGAGAAATAAAGTCCAAAAATGTAGTAACTTTTGTAGAGATTCACAGCTGAGCTGGGTTATGAATCCGGTAAGTGTGGGTCCAGAATCTGGGTCTCTAATCTTTATACTATTCATCCCCTCTACATATCAGCAAAAAAATCTACCGATTTAAGAAAATATACCATTAAGCCAGTTGTATGTCACAGATGTTTTGTTCATATTATTTTATAATTACACTGGCATTTTTAAATGTATAAGTGGTGTTACGTTTATCTGTGTGCTAGTCCTTTATTAAATAGTATCACGCAAGACCAATAATGCTTTATGATTCAATTTCTATGCATAAGGAAACAAAGACACAAAAACACGACTGTATGACCTTACTAAGGTCATTATGAAATGGCCTTAGCAATAGGACTCAAATCTCCTTGTAACCAATTTATACGCCCACATAACTTTTCTCTGTGAACAGTTAACAGAGACCTTCAATTTCCTTCTGACATTCTGCTGGCTGATTTAGAATTGCCTTATTCGACCCACAAGGTTTGGTATAAATAAATTGAAAAGCTGTGTGTGTAGGTATAAAGTCCTCATGTCACTGTGATGGGCGTCACTATTTTCATTATTATTGTTGTTAAGGAAGAAAACAGGACAGTTTACAAGAGGGAAGAGAGTCTCTCCCTTATCTTGTTAATCTGCAGGATTGCTGCAGTGCAAAGAACAGAGGATTTTCCTGAACCTTTAAATATTAGGAAATAGTGTTGTTAACGATCTACACAAGGGTTTTGACTTGGTGTCTGCGACAGGCCCCTCTTCCAGCTCAGCAATATTTGACGCACACACACATCAGTACCTTCTGATACACTCCTCTCGCTATAATTCACCATTTTTAAACAATCGGCTTGTGTCTTTGTGAATATCGTCAATTCTACCTGTCTGATCTAAGGTGAAACGTAGGGAAGTATCAGCTATGTCAGTTCTTCTTGACGTGAGCAATGATACTGGCTCGAAGGCAACCACAAAACCATAAGGGATAAGATGTCTCTTCTTCACCCAGCGGCATCTTGTAAAATGGATAAAGAAACATGAATAGTTTACTCCTCACCAGGCGCTTCTACAAAGAGCTCATATCTCATCTCTTTGCAGCAACACTTGATCATTCGTGCCTTTTAGGGTCACTGCTGACTAACTTTTGAGTAATTCTGACTGGTCTCAATGAGGCATTTACTAGGAAAACATTTAGTAAAATTATACACGTATTTGCTGGTCTTGCACCATTCATCGAGTTCAAAAAGGAAAAAATACAACTACAACTTCATATTTCCATTAGCTAATTATCCACCATTGGTAATAAATAGCCCAGTTCATTTTTCTTGTGGTTTATTTTCCTGTCTCTTTCCTCCGTGGGCCAGTTGTCGAGATGCTGCTCCCTCAAACGAGTCAGATTTCCTTGGCCGATTTGTGTCTGATGGAGTTTTTCTTTGCTCACTTCAAGCTCATTGTACACGTGAAAGGACATGCCTGCGGAGAGGCCGTGAGCGTTCAGTGGCTCTACTTGCAGGGATGTAGTTGGTGCAAATGAACCTCAGAAGGTCTACCTGAACCTGATAAATTAATAGTATGACACTTGCTTTGGAGACTGAAGCACTTAAGAAAATAAATCATCTCATGGTAATATAGAAAAAAGCACAGCTTTAATTCATTTATCATAAATTACGAATTGGCAGTACAATTCAATGAATAAAAGTGATCACTTTTAAACGAATGTTTAAAAGTTGAATATGCTCAAGCACATTTGACTATCACATATTTTTTAACGTTATATATGCATATACAGAATATAAATCATTTTTATCTAATATATGCCAGGAGCTTCACTTTATTCATTTTTAGGTACCAGCGGCTAAGATGTTCTCATACATGCTTCTCAGACTCCTCTTGGCTCCACTGCTCCCCCAAATGCACCCCCTTTTCTAGAGGCAGTCGCCACCTTCTGAAGACACGTCACAAGTTGACTTGACTTTTGCCAACCAAGCAGAAATCTTTCCGTCCCCCGATCAAGTCCAGGGGACAAGAAGGACACTCGTGTCTGTGAAGGGAACTCAAAACAGATGTCACGAAATCTAGCATGAATGTGCAGGAACGTCTGGAAAATGGAATGTCTCCCTCTACATCTTAATGGTTTGTCAGTGCTTTCTGCAAGGTTTTAATATCAAGCCTACTTGCATAGGTTCAAGAGTGATAGTGCAAAGGCCAGAAAAATTAAGGCTAACTTTCCTTCCCTTCTTGTAACTCTAATAGTTGTTGCAGAAGAAGAGGCTCAGCCTTGCAGTGTTTAATTAGGATTCGCGCTAATTGCTTGTATTGAGCCCTTTGAGCTTTGACTTCAGAATACCTTAAAAAAAAATCTCTCCTCCTATTGGAGTAATATGAAGTTTCTTACAGGTATTCATTTAACAAATGCATGTAGGAAAGAATGAGGTTGCAAGTAAATGTATGAAATCAATGTCATGGAGGAATTAATGGGATTTATTATTTCGCCGGAATTTTTTTATAGAAATATAGTTGATTTACAGTGTTGTGTTAATTTCTTTCTTTTTTTTTTTTTTTTGTGATATGCGGGCCTCTCACTGCTGTGGCCTCTCCCGTTGCGGAGCACAGGCTCCGGACGCGCAGGCTCAGCGGCCACGGCTCACGGGCCCAGCCGCTCCGCGGCATGTGGGATCTTCCCCGACCGGGGCACGAACCCGTGTCCCCTGCATCGGCAGGCGGACTCTCAACCACTGCACCACCAGGGAAGCCCTGTTGTGTTAATTTCTGCTGTACAGCAAAGTGACTCAGTTATACATATTGATATATATATATTTTTTAAATATTTTTTTCCATTATGATTTATCTCAGGACATTGAATATAGTTCCCTGGGCTATATAGTAGGACCCTATTGTTTATCCTTTCTATATATACTAGTTTGCATCTGCTAACCCCAAATTCCCACTCCATCCCTCCCCCCCCAACTCCTGCCCCTTGGCAACCACAAGTCTGTTCTCTATGTCTTCCACAGGAATTTTTGGATGCATATATTGGAGGACTGGTTTTTAGCTCCTGGCTTATGAACGCTTTAACATAAAAGAACATGCAGGCATGGTGTCGATTCTTTCACAAGGTAAATATGGCAGGTAAATAAATCTATGAATCACCCTGGAAACCTTGTAAAAAGAGACTTCATTTTCCTTTGTTTTAAAGATCTTAGCTGACTTGCAGTTCATTTTCAGAAAGCATGTAAAAACTTCTGAATTGTATACTCCTATCAAGTACAATTTTGAAATACAGGCCAATTAACTGCAAGCTTCTACTGCAACTTGATATTGAGAGGTTAGGAGGAAAAGGAAGGTTAGAGAAGGATTCATTGGAATTAGGATATTTTACCAAAATGTCATATCTCCTTTTACCTATGAGAAAGGCATCACCTTTCGCAAACAGTTGTTAAGTTGCGTGGTCCTTAACGGTTAGTGTCTACATGAAAAGAAAAGGAAGATTAAAAGTTGGTTAGTACCTGAAATCCACTAATTCTATATTGAAGGGCTTGTAATCTTTCCCCAGGCACTTTGCCCTCAGTAGGGCTGTGAATACTCCTGTTGTTAGTGGCGCTACTATTATTATTATCATTACTTCCTTTTATTAGACAGCAAATCAATGTTATGACATAGAATTTTAAACCCTCAAACTCTAAAAATGTACTTAATTGTTCATCGTGTTGAATTCATTCCCCAAAGGAGATATAGCATGTCCTTAAAACAGCAATGGTAAACAACAAAAAATAAAGAACGAGGGAAAATGTGTTTGGTAACAGGGTGCATTCGCAGCCCTTTCTTTACTCCCGATGAGTGCAAGATAAAATTGGCAGTTGTGTTTGCTGAACTTCAGGTCCCTGGGATGGGGAAACGGTGCCTGAAAGGAGCAGAATCCCGCAGAGGATTGGCTGTGGTGGGAAGGAGAAATTACCAAGGCTTGTGATGACAAAAGTGAATGCGGATACAAGGAAATCTAGACAGCCACTGAGTCCAAAAATTAAGCCTAGAAGAGCTTCATTAGTTCTTAATAAGATGTGACAGAACGGAACATTATCCATGTACATTAATGAAGTAAAGTTTGAGAGTTGAATAAAGGTGATAAAATGTGTGCAGATGCTGGAAACAAGTGGAAATTCTTATTCTTAGAGACTCAGGGGGAAAGCATTATCAAAAAGGATTCTGAAATATCTGGAGTAACACAAGTCAAGGTTGATACGTTTGTCAACTGATTCAGAGAATAACTTTATTATAAGGCTGCTAAACAGTTTAAAATTGTTGAAAATCCTCTTTCATAGAGTTTGCAAGGATATGGAACTTTTCTACCTATAATATATGGAGTATGAAATTTTCTAAAGTTGAGTGTTTGCATTTTACTTGAGCAAGTGCCTATTTACTACTATTGAACCAAATACGGAGACAATGTGAGTTATAGGTTTCATACTGATACAGTGATACTCTGTACTCCTTGTATTTATTTATTTATTTAACTTATTTAATTTATTTTATTTTTTGGCTGTGTTGGTTCTTCGTTGCTGCCTGGGCTTTCCCTAGTTGTGGCGAGTGGGAGCTACTCTTAGTTGCGGTGTGTGAGCTTCATTGCGGTGGCTTCTCTTGTTGCGGAGCATGGGCTCGAGGCACGGGGGTTCAGTAGTTGTGGCTCACGGGCTCAGCAGTTGTGGCCCACGGGCTTAGTTGCTCCGCGGCCTGTGGGATCTTCCCGCTCGAACCCGTGTCCCCTTCATTGGCAGGCGGATTCTTAACCACCGCGCCACCAGCGAAGCCCCATGTACTCCTTTTATTTTTATGTCGTTTGCACTGTGTTCCCTGTGTTTTGTGTCTGCTCTCTCTAGTGAACAGCTCTTCTCAAAGTGAGAGCCCACACGTGCTGCTACCTCTAGCCCTTTCTTTTGTTAACACACGGTAGGTGTGAGTGAATGTTTCATAGATAAAAGACGGAAAAAATACTTCTAAAAATCCACGAATATTGATAGCTATAGATACCACACACGTGTACTTCTGACTGTGCGCCATGCGGTAGATCCTGCTTTGGGGAGCGGTAGCCTGTTCACGGAAAGTGTGATTCGATAAACAGAAAAGAGTTTGGGGAGTGAGCTCCTGCCTGCCTGACCTTTGCCCTCCGACTCCCCACGTGGCCTCCTCTGACCCCATACACAGACTACTGACCTCCAGTCAAACTGGATTATAGTTTGTCATTGCCGGGGCTCTTGTGGCCTCTTTATAGGTGAATATTTTTTCCCAGTTAACGCTGTCACGCTATCTTCCCTCCTTTAGCTGAGAACTGTATGCTCCTTGGCTATCAACCTTCTCTGGGAAGCCACAACTGCATGCCATGCACCTGGGCCAGGTGCCCTTCTGAAATGTTTCTGCAGTTTTCTGTGCCTACGCTGTTGGTCTCATTTATCATACTGAATGCAATTTGCTGTTTATGAATTAATCTTTCCCCATAGCCCGTAAGCTCTTGGGTTGCATATTATATTTTGTGCCGAAGTATATTTCCAGAATGATATGCAGTGCCCGACACCAAGGGATTGACCCTCTTCAAGGCTGATGCCCCTCTCCCCCTGCAGTAATGCCCGTCTCCCACTTCAGAGACCAAGGAAGGCAGACACTCTCCCTTCCAGCCCATCATCCAGCAAGGGTGTGGGTCTGCGACTCAGTCCTGTATGAAGGGCTCTAAAGTGGCCTCAGGGGAAATGGTTCCTTATTCATCAGAAGTATCGAAAGGAAGAAAACGCCCCTCTCTTCTTCATGGGGTGTCATCCTGTCTGCCCGGACGGCTGCATCCCTCCTGCAGCCAGACCAGAGACTGATGGGCTTAAAGTAGCAGAGACACAAAGACAAACAAAAACCAAAAACAAAACCCCCTGAGACCCTAACAAGATTGCTCAACTGCTGCCCTGACTCTGATACCACAACCCTGTTTCAGGGCCATGGAAACCGTGAGATAGTAACTTCAGTATTGATTAAGCCCCTAACAGATGCGGGGCGGCAGCCTTCAGGACTGACCACAGGACCCAGGGCCCAGCTCGGCGCCGTCCTCGGCCTGGGAGGACAGAGCGTCAGACACACCGGCCCAAGCTAATGGGCTGAGGACAACACGCCCTGACTTGGCCAGGGTATAAAAATCCACCCACCACGCAAGGCTCCATCAGAGCTGCTCCTGAAGCCGCAGGCGCTTGTCAAGCACCCACACTTTGTTGAATCCTAGTGAACCCCAGTGATTTACTGCACCCAGAATGAGGCGGCCCCTCATCGAGCTGGGGTGAGAGTGTGGCCTGAGGCATAGCTGAATACATGAAACTCAGAATAGTTATCACTTAAAGTTTATACCATGGCTTTGCTTCTGACATTTCAAGTGTAAGTTATATAAATTGATATAATAGTGTTTGGAGTTTGATGTTAATACACTAAATCCTATGGGGCTATAAAAGATACTGATGATGGAAAATAATAACAGGCAACACCTGAATCTGTACGTAGGCAATATTCTAAGCCCATCACGTTTATTTATGCCTCTGAGTATATATTATTATTGTGATTTTTCTTCTCATTTGTAGACGTGGAAACTGAGTTACAGAGAGGTTAAGTAACTTGAGCAAGGTCACACAGCTAGTAATAGGCCAAGTGATGGTTCAAATCCAGATCATCTGGATCTAGAGCATATATAGGTTAACTGCTCTGCCATCTCTCCTCAAAAATCCGAACAATACAAGAACAGCATATGATTGAACAGCCTAAGGAATATTCTAGAAAAATGAGTGTCAAAAATGCTCCATTTCTGGGCATCTGTAAATGGTCAAGTGCCATGTGGTTGTTTGGTTATCGGATGCTGATTGTATAAGTCAGAACTGTGCCTGTGTATAATTATGATGAGAAATGCAATGGACAGTAGCAAAGGAAACTCCTATGTTCATGAAAGCGGCTTTGTAACTTCAGTGTGTTGGTAAAGCATCTCCTAGTGACATCATTACACAGAGAAGAGAGCTGCCTCCGATAAAACATTCCTGAGCAGGTGCCCGGCTCTGGGCCTGACAGAGTTGGAACCTGCCGTGTTTGCTGTCGTGCCAACGTTGTCTCAGTATTGATTTCCGAAAATGCACTTTTGAGTTTAGGATTTCGGATTCCAAAAGAACACTGAAGCCACTGATGGGTAAACTACCCTTATTTAGAAAATATGTTGAAAATGGCGGAAAACGCTCACCTGTCAAAGCCCAGGGCTGGTTTTCCAGCCGTACCATGGGGAGCAGCCCAGGCTGTGACCGGACTTGCCCTTGACCCAGTGACTTGTTAGCATGGGTATCCGAACCCCAATCTCGACCCCAAACCTCACCCAGCCCTGAGCCTAACCCTAGCCCGAACCCTGAGCCTAACCCGTAGCCTGAACCCTGAGGCCTTCCCTAACGATAACCCGTACCGTGGACCGTACACTCCCCTTAACACGTATCCGTACCCCAATCTCGACCCTAAGCCTCACAGGGGCCTAACCCTAACCCTAGATCCAACCCTGACCCTGAACCCTAAGCCTCACCCGTAGCCTGAACCCTGAGGCCTTCCCTAACGATAACCCATACCCTGGAAGTACACTCCCCCTAACACGTATCCGTACCCCAATCTCGACCCTAACCCTCACCCGGCCCTAACCCTAACCCTAGCCAGAACCCTGAATCTGAATGATGATATAATCCTACTTTTTTTTTTACAATCTTAGGCTATGTAAAGAGTAAACTATAAAAATGCAGTCAAACTGCCATGAATTTGAATAATGCTTTAGTCTTTTAAATATGCATTCACAGCCATTGCTTATTCATTTATTGGAGACGCACTTAACTGAATGCCTTGCCGCTGCTACGGACTATTTGAGACTCAACAGCAGTGGCCAAGACGGACAAAGTCCTCACCCCTCAAGGGGCTGACATTCTAGCAGGAGTCAGCCGGCAGAGGGCCGTCTGAGGAACTGTGGACAATGCAATCTAGCTGGGATCCGGGCCTGAAAGGCTACGAGTTAGTGCCTTGCATGGGGCGGGGGAAGAGACTCCTTCAGTCCCTGCAGTCAGGGACTGTCGAAGGCAGTATCCGAGTTGAGACGCGGAGGATGAGAAAGAATGTCAGGAAGGAGGAGGAGCAAGTGTAAAGCCTGGGCCCAGCAGCAGGTCTGAGAAGGGCAGCTGGGGAAGGTGCCGGCTCCAGCCAGGGTGAGCAATGGGGGGACTGGGGTGCAGGGGCAGAAATTACGTTGAAGGGGCTGGAAAGGAACCAGATTACATAGGTTTCCAGTGAGGGCATCACATTTTATTCCAAGTAAAATCACAAGACATTAAAGAGTCTTAAGCAGGAGAGTGCAATGAACTGATTCAAAATTGAAAGCATAATTTTAGCATCGCGTTTTCATAATTTTTATTCTAATCATAACTGCAGGAAGAAATTCATTGCTGCCTCTATTTGAAACACCAGGCAACTGAGGCTCAGAGAGGGTTGTGTCTTGTCCATGAAATTCAAAGAGTCAGAGAAGGAGACAGTACTGAGTCTGAGACCTTCTCCTCCGGGGTTTCTTGCTACTTTCTCTCCACCCCGGTTGCCTCCTTCATGTCTGCCTATAACCCAGTTATGCGCAACAAAATCAAACGTCAAATAGGAACATTTTCTTTAAATGTCCACATACCTAAAATTATTTCAGATTATATTTGTGGCATTAGGTTGAGCTGATGAGAAATGAAAGCGTGGCCAAAAATGCACTTAAAGTACTCTAGAGTAAGAATAATGACATGGTTTGAAATAAAAAGATTTAATCAAATTGACTGAAATAAATTGCCTGTGGCCAGGCTAACAAGGCTATATTTCAACATTCTACTTTCACTCGTTGCTTCCCATTTCTTTTCGCAGATAGGAAATAATCTGTCTGGAGCTCCCTGCACCACAGCCTGCAGCCTCCTTCCTGGGCCACTTCTGCTGAAGGTTGGCCGTCCCCACTGCGACAGACACTCCACGCTTCCTCCTCTCCTACTCTTCATATTACATCCAGCACCTACCACGGTTACTACCACAAAGAAAAACATGCAGCACGCATTTTAATAATTAATGTCATTGCTCTACATGCATCAAAAACACAAGAATATAAGCAGTTAACCTAGTGAGACAGAGGTAGAAATTGCTAGAGTATTGTCCAGAAAAAAGAAACAAATGAGGAAATAAAAATTAGAGAAGACTATCATAACTCTTAAGAATTAAGATTTTTAAGAATTTAATGACTCTTACGATTAGGAAAGAAAGAAGCCTTTATTTCCAGTGGTATGGATATCCAGATATACCTGGACCATCCTTTGGCTAAAAACAACCAAAACTGTGGAATAAAATAGAAACATTTCTTTAAATACCCTTCACTTTCTGTCAAGAATTTAAGGAATAGTCAGAACCCCTAAACAAAGTGAGAGCACAAGTCCACAGAGGGAGACACAGCGTGGAAACCAAGCTTTCCCTTGGGGACACTTCACAGAACTGCATACATTGACACTTTAGGTCCGGCAGCCTGTGGGTTGTGGAGTCAGGGGACAAGCCAAGGTTTGCTCAGGGTGGGGCTATGACAGAAGACATCTCTACAAGTAAACCCAGGGTCTGAAGGGGACAGTCTTGATTGTGAGGAGATTAAGAACAACGGTCCCTCTTGAACCTTGGCACAGAGTGGAGACCTGAAAAACAAAGACTCAAAAAGAATGAGAAGACCCAGACGGTCCCATAATCACTGTCAGATCTTTATCAAAGATTTTCCTCCAAAAAAACACCAGTCCAGAGAGATCACCAAAAGTTCTATCAAATATTCAAGGATCAAATGCCTCTTGCACAGACCATTTCAACCATAGAGAAAGACTCCACAGATGTGGTCAGCGTGAGCTTATAATACTGACCCTGACAGGCTCAACGCAAGAAAGAAAATGGCAAGCTAGCCTCGCTTGTGAACATTGATACAGAACCCGAAGTGATATTACAAACCAAGTCCAACAATGTATGAAAAGGATAAAACAGTAGGAGTTTTAATAGAAAAATTAATAGTCAAAATCAATTGAATTCTATCACATGAATATATAAAAGAAGTTAAATTCCATGATCATCTTATTAGATGCAAAAAAATTATTTGAGAAAATTTAACGGCCATTCATAAGGAAACTGGAAAAGAAAAAGTGACTCTCAAGGTAATAATCCTCCAACAAAAATATATAGCAGTTTTCATGCTTAATGTTTAAATGATTTTGATCAGGAACAAGTCAAGAATTTCCTCCTAATAGCAGTTCTATTCAGCTTTGTCCTGAAGGATATTGCCAGTGCAGTGAGGTTAAAAAAAAAAAAAAAAAAAAAGATAGGGCTTCCCTGGTGACGCACTGGTTAAGAATCCGCCTGCCAACACAGGAGACACGGGTTCGAGCCCTGGTCCGGGAAGATCCCATATGCCGCGGAGCAACTAAGCCGGTGTGCCACAACTACTGAGCCTGCGCTCCAGAGCCCACGAGCCACAACTACTGAGCCCACGTGCTGCAACTAGTGAAGCCCGCGCGCCTAGAGCCCGTGTTCCTCAACAAGAGAAGCCACCGCAATGAGAAGCCGGCACACCACAACGAAGAGTAGCCCTCGCTCGCCGCAACCAGAGAAACCCCAAGCGTAGCAATGAAGACCCAACGCAGACAAAATAAATAAATTTATTTTAAAAAAAGATAAAAACATAAATATTTGAAAGAAAAATAAAAAGTATCACTATTTACATATAGAGAGATTATTAGAATTAATGAGTGAAGCTATAAGTTGGAATCAAAACCACTATGTAAAATCTGTACATAAGTAAAAGTTAAGAAAATGTAATAAAAAAGAGATCAATTGCAATAAACGTCAAAATGATTACTTACATAAAAATAGATCTTAAAAAACGTACAAGAATTTTATGGAGAAGATTGTAAAACTTTATGAACTATATTAAAGAATAAATTTAAGAGAGACTTATATACAACTAATGGATTTCAAGACTCAAAATCATGAGGCTGTCAAGTTTATAAATATTTATCAAAACTTGCAACTTTTTATAGAGATTCAAAGCAATTTTCTGGAAATCCCAAACAGAATTTTTGGGGTGAAACTTGACAAGCTCTTCTATCCCGGCGCCAATGCCATATTGGCCCATGGTCTCAACCAGAAAGGCTTTATGACAATTCTCCGTGGGAGGCACTCGAACCACCAGCGCTCCTCAGCCCCTCAAGGCTGGTACGCCCACTGCCCATAACCTCGCTGTGGTCTTTCTATTTTTTTCCATTACAATTATTATCGTCTAACATACAATTGTGAGCAAAAAATCAAGTTGTATAGCACATGAAATATAATTCCATGTATGTAAAATTCAATGCAAATAAAACTAAAAACATGTTGTCTCACTACATATGTAAACAGTGACATATCCACAATGCAAGGTCTTGATAAATGCCACACGCAGGGACATAGTTACCTCCGAAGAGGAGGGGAGGGGATGGTCTCTGTATCGTAAGACAGGGCAAAAGCAAGTCTTCTTCTTAATTATGGGCTGGATATTGGGTGCTAGCTATATAATCATTATTTATTCTCTATGCATAATCTCATTTTTAAATTGTAAACAGGCAATAACTTAAACGGTTACTATAAATCAAATGACTACAAGTATTCATAGCTCCTATTTTGTTTAATTCAGGTAACAAAAGCCCTGTGAATCACTATTATCGTTCCCAGTTTTTACAGATTCTGCAGCTCTCGTGCCCCCGGTGGTCAGGGCTGGAAGAGGAACTCCGCTCAGATACTACAGCTTCAAGTCTCCTGCTGGTGGGCAGCCCAGCCTGAGGCTCCGCAACGTGAATGGACAAAGTACACAGTTCACCTGATGTTTGTTTATTTTCATCTTTATTGTTTAAAACTTTTTGGCATCGCGGCGAGGCATGTGGGATATTAGTTCCCTGACCAGGGATAAAACCTGCACCCTCGGCAGTGAAAGCACAGAGTCCTAACCACTGGACCGCCAGGGAAGTCCCTCACCTTTATATTTAAACACAACAGTGAAAGCAAACTAGTGCTACGCTTCTTCAGACTTTTCATGATCTTTTCATTTAAACTTGTTCTATCTAAGAGAGTGGTAACTGGGGGGAAGCAGAGACAAACTTCCAGCAGCCTGATTTTTAAAAACAAACCTGGATGGCTGATTTAGTTCATCCACAAAAGGGAATGCAATTGGCCTTCCTCCCTTCCTCCCTTCCTCCCTTCCTTCTCTAGAAGGAAGAGACGTGTCAAGTGCTCAGGAAGGAAAATACATGTAGCTGCAACAAAGATATAAAATGTTCAAAGATGCAACTGTAAGATTAAAATGTAAGTTAGCAGAAACCGCAGGCCTGCGCAGGTGACCCACCCCAACGGCGAACAATTCCAGGAACCCAATATGGCCAGATTGTTCTAGGAATGTGTGTTGCCACAGGCCAAAGGTTAGAACAAACCTTTCGAAGAAAAGGCTGTTGCAACTGCATTAATCAAGATGCCTACCTTAGTCACCCTAGTCTCCTCATTGTTGAAGGGCCAGTCATATTCTGCCAGACCCTCACCCGAGAGTAAGCCTCCCCCCTTCCCCCGCAGGTCCCTAACCGTTCTGAGAACAAAGGCCTGGTAAACAACCGCGGGCAAACAACCCCCAACCGAAACTCATGTGACTCAACCCCCCACCAGAATGTAAAATAGGCATCCAACAGCTAACCAATCAAGAAATATCAAGTCCCCACTCCGGACCAAACGAGCCCAATCAGAAGAAAACCCTCGATGTATCCACACTTTGCATAATAAGATAAAGAAAACTATAAAATATGTGTAATTCCGCTTTAAGGGGTTCCTCTTCGGCCTCCTGCGTGAGGACCAAGGAACCCCGGTGCACCGGCTCCTAATAAACCTCTTGCGTGTTGCAGCGACTCTCGACTCTTGGCGGTTCTTGGGCGAGCTGGGATCCCTCAGAGACCGTTCAGGTCTAACACAACAAACGGAGAAAATCATCTTTGAATACACGCTATTCGAAGTAGTTTGCAAAATTTGTTTTTCTCAATCATACCTTTAAGCAAATTCCCTTTAAAATGACTTAATGCCATAGCCTCCATCACAACAGCGGGGTCCTCATGACCTCATTCATTTGCTCATCCGTTCAATATGCATCAGGTCATTGTTCCTTTCCTTCGGAGGACAGTCTTGTCTCACCGCTGAGTAGGGCACTTTTTCAGAACTAATTACCCTAGTTGTCAATAACTCAGGAAGTATGATCTTAAACTAATACTTTCGGTAACTGTTTTTGAAAATCCATAAGCCAATAAAGAAAGTCTTAGGAAAAGCTTAAGGAGAGTCTGTGCTTCTCAAGGCAATATTTTAACCATCCTGGATTATGCTGTTTATATTGAAAGGCTTGACTGGGACCAGAGGCCCCCAGTGGGCCTCTAAGAGCTTGCCCCCAACCTTTCCGCTAAGGTCAGCCAGCCAGCCAGCTAGCCAGGCTTTGTTTCACCCCAGCAGCTGTGATTGCCAGGGGAAGAGCACTCAATTTAGAATTAGAATACCTGGAATTCAAGGCATGCTCTCTTGCTTACGAGCTTAGAAAATTACCCAGAATTTCCGTTTCAGACTTGTAAGTCGGGGATGAAAACATCTACCTGACAAGGAAGCCTTCCTAAGACTTAAGTGACACATTTTACCAGAGTGCCCGCTGAAATTGAAAAGCTGTACAGGAAATAGGAGGCATTAGCAGGGCAAGGTGGTAGCCTGGATAAGTGGAAGGGAAAATGGAAAGGTATTACCTTTGACCTATACAGTGGTCAAGAAACTGTTAAAACAATAAAAACAAAAGCTTAAGTTTCAAACATGGGCACATCAAGAAATTGTAGCCATGCTCAATTACAGATATGTAGGATTTGCAAGGGTGTTACAGTGGGTAAGAAAATCCAGGTTCCAGCTGCCAACTCCACACAGGGGAGAGAGCAGGCAGACTCAGTTATCCTGAGAAAAATAGCAAAGTGGAAACCCCAGTTTGCCAAGCCAAATTCAGCTGTTTTGTACAGCAACTGAGTAGTGATTTAGGTTGGAGATTATTTCAAAGACAATCTCCAGAGAGAATAATGATACTGCTGATTTGGGTCCACACAAAACGTACGTTTTTAAAAATTACAAATAATTTAAAATCTCTGGATTTCAGAACAGCAGAGAGAACTGGCCCAGTGCAATAGCTATTTACAATACAAGTGGCAAGTCTCCTTTTCTGTATTCGGAGAGAGCAAAACAAGGCAGACAGCCGTCATCGTGGTTACTAATGTATGTGCACGACGTGCTTAGATTTTAATGGGAAACAAAATGACAACCTCTCTATTTGTTCAAGTGATGAGAAGGAAATTGTGTGTTTATACGAAAGAGATTCTGTGTACATTTTATCCATTTCCCCCAATATTAACATTTTGTAAAAAAAAAAAAAAAAAAAAAAAAAAAAAAAAAAACTAGAATACTGCCATAACCAAGAAATTTACATTGACAAAATTTACCACTCCTATTCAGATTTCCCCAGTTTTACTTGTACTGTGTGTGTGTTTAGTTCTATTCAATTTTAGCATCTGTGTATGTTCCTGTATCCACTATCACAATCAAGATGCAAAATATTCCATCACTCCAAGGATCTCTCCTGTTACTTTTTTTTATAACCACACCTACCACCCACCCTCAGTCTAATCCCTGGCAACCGTTAATTTTATCACCATGTCTCAAATTTTGTCATTTCAAAAAATGTTATTTAAATGGAATTACAGTATGCAACTTTGGGGACTGAATTTTTTTCACACAGCGTGACCTGGAGATTCATCCAAGTTGGGTTTTTTTGGTTTTTTTTTTGTGTGTGTGGTAATAGCCATTTTAAGGGTGTGAGGTGATATCTTGTGATTTTGATTTGCATTTCCCTGATTATTAGAGATGTCGAACACCTTTACACATACTGTTGGCCGTCTGTATGGCTTCTTTGGGGAAATGTCTATTCAGATCCTCTGCCCATTTTTTAATTGGATTGTTTGTCTTTTTGCTATTGAGTTTTATGAGTTCCTTGTATGTTTTGGCTATTAACCCCTTAACAGATAAATGATTTGCAAATATTTTCTCCTAATTGATAGGTTGCCTTTCATTTTGCTGATGGTTTCCTTGTGGTATTGTTTTTTTTTTGTTTTTTGTTTTTTGTTTTTTTTTTGTGGTACGCGGGCCTCTCACTGTTGTGGCCTCTCCCATTGCGGAGCACAGGTTCCGGACGCGCAGGCTCAGCGGCCACGGCTCACGGGCCCAGCCGCTCCGCGGCACGTGGGATCCTCCCAGACCGGGGCACGAACCCGTGTCCGCTGCATCGGCAGGCGGACTCTCAACCACTGCGCCACCAGGGAAGCCCTGTGGTATTGTTTTTAATTTTGATTTTCACATGTTCATTGCTAATATATAGAAATGTGATTGATTTTTGTCCCCTGATCTTATATCCTAAAACTTTGATGAACTCCCTTATTCTAGGGTTTCATTTTTCGTAGAGTCCTTGGAATTTTCAACATAGACAATCATGTCCTATGCAAATAGAGATTTGTCTCAAGTAATTGGTTATGTGAAAGAAGATGGAATAAGAAAAAGTGGAAAACTTTTATATTGGGTAAAGCCTGATGAGGTGACAGAATAAGAAAAAAATCAACAATTCTCAAGAATAGCTACCCTGTGAAATTCTAGAATTTTTATATGCCTAAAATTCACAAGAGAGAGGAGAAATTTTATGACTTTTAATATCACAAAGTATCTCTAAGTGATGTAAGAAAAAACCTAGGGTCTAATTCTTGCTGTACATAGAGCCATATACTACTGATGATAATAACTATTTTAATTATTTCCAATTATTTAGCATCTAGTACATGCCAAGAGCACATAAGCACAACTTAACCAATTTTCATTAAAGATCAGGTCATACTTGCTGTCTCTAATCCTTTTTTTTTCTTTTTTTAAATTGCAGTATAGGGGCTTCCCTGGTGGCGCAGCGGTTGAGAGTCCGCCTGCCGATGCAGAGGACACGGGTTCGTGCCCCGGTCCGGGAAGATCCCGCGTGTCGTGGAGCGGCTCGGCCCGTGAGCCATGGCCGCTGAGCCTGCGCGTCCGGAGCCTGTGAGAGGCCCACGTAACGAAAAAAAAAAAAAAAAAAATTGCAGTATAGTTGATTTACAGTATTTGTTAGTTTCAGGTGTACAGCAAAGTAATGTATATATTCCTTTTCAGATGCTTTTCCATCATAGGTTATCACAAGATGTTGAATCTAGTTCCCCATGTTATACAGTCGGTCCTTGTTGTTTATCAATCCTCACTTTTCTCCTTATTGGGATCTACCTTTCACCCTTGTCACATCATTGTGATAACTCTGGTAGCAGTTAGCACTGACGTCCGTGTTGTAAAACTCAAGGCCCATTTTTCTCTTGCGGAGCCCCTCTGCTGCATTTGCCATTGATGTCTTTCTGAAATGTTCTCACTTCCTTGGTCCCTGGTCTCCTCCTAGCTGGTGTCTACACCTTGGTCTCCTGTGCGGGTACTTGCAAGGTTCTTGCTCCTTTGCCGGTGGTGTTCTCGCTCCACTGCTTCTCTCCATATTCCAGAGTCCTGGGCGATCCCACGTTAGTCTCACACTTTCATCCTGTTTGCTGGTGTTGCCTGTGATGCGATCAAGTCTGTCTCCTCCAACTACATTGCATTTTGGTTCAGAATGCAATCCCCTCCTTGCGTCTAATCATGTACCCTCTTCTAAGCTGAAACCTGAAAGCAATTGAATATCACACTCAGGATTAATCGTAGTGGCTTTATGACAACCATTTATTTTTCCTTATTTTTCTTACGTCCAAGTTCTGGCCCATGTTCTAGCCACAGCTGGGCCTGCTGAGATGTCTGACTTCCAGGAGAACAGGATTGATGCTAATGAAAAATGCATTGTTAAGAAGCAGAAATACCTTGAAGAGAAAATTACTTTGTTTCCCAATGTGGACAAAATAAGCTTAATGGTCTCTGAAAACACCAAATAAAGAGGGAAATAATTGCTTCATCTTGTTGAGAGTAGTGAGCTCTGAAATTGGATAAAATAAAACAGAGGTATCAGCTCGTTTTACCATCATCATGGTCGTGCTGAAAATTAGCAAAAGAATACTGACAAAGGAATGCAGCTCTCTCGTGACCCATGAAAGTCAGCGCATTCATTTCACACATAAATATTCTTTGTACTTTCACTGAAGAAGAATAATAATATTTTTAAAAATTAAACTAGTTCTAACATATCTGTGAACTACCTAACATATAACATTGAACAATTAATTATAGCATGACTAGGAGAATGTACGGATTTACAGTCATACGAGCAAATAAAAATGAGAAAAAAATTTTTGTAAACGTTGCCTTAACAACTGCAGTTATAGCCACAGCAATGAATAGATTTCATTCTCGTGAATGTACGATAAATTATTTGAAATATTACATTTCAATTGTAGGTCTGCTTGAAAGCAAATCAATTTACTGTTGACACTGACAAAGAAAAAATGCTTTATACCTCTTGAGATAGTACCTTTGAAACTTTAACATCAGTACTTAACATACTTAGCAAATAATGCAAGTAAAATCTAGGAGAAATGACAGGCAATTTCCACTCTGCAACCCCCCAATAAAGCAAATCTCGATAGGGTAACGAGAAAAATTGGTCAGCTCATCATGACAGGCTAAATATTTCATTGACTGAACATCATGTTCTTTTCTTAAGCAATAGAAGTTCAGATTGTATTATTTTCATTTGTTTTATACCCTAGTCTTTCAAACAAGCTTAAGAGCACTTTCTGGGAAGGAAGTATGTCTTCTCTTTCTTTTTATAGCCCAACCATATTCACTACAATAATATCCAGTACAGTGCTTCAGACATTGAATATCTCACTCCCTAGTAAGAACTGAAATTAGACTTTGCTTTGTATTTTGTGAGTTTGATACCCAGAAAAACCTCTCGAGTTTAGCTCAAATAAACCCTTAAAAATTTTAATGAGAACAAATTAGTTTTACAAATGCACATACAGATTGAACATAAAATCAACTGTCTCTGGGGACATCATTTCCAAAGACACCTAATTAATTATAGCCACGAAATACAATATAAATAATGCACATTCGTATTTTTCACATTTTGAAGTGAAAGTACAGACATATTTGATTCATTCTACCTGACAACCCAGCCCCATCCAAATCGAATAGCAGCCTTTTTATTACAGAGCAATCAAGTCTCTAATTAGGACTGGCATTTCACCCATCATTCTCCTATCATTTCCACTACAGCTTGTGCTTCTGACAGCCTAAAAAAAAAGCCAGATGGAAAAAATAATAGGGATAAAAATGACTTTTTTTTTTTTTTAAGAAAAGAACTGCGGTAGGAGTACAATTAAAACAAGAAGTTCTAAAAAAATTAGATAAATGTCAAAAGACAAATGCATATGGCTAACCACAACAATTAGAATTTTTTGAAAAGGGAAATTTGTACATCCCTTAACCCAAACACAGTGGTCATAGCCAGCAATCTGTTTTAATTATTATTTTACGAAATAACAGACCAACCTTTGTTTTCCCAGACTTGTCCTCTCTTCTAAACTTTGTCCTGAACCACTGAAGTCATCCTGCCCTCTATTTACAAGAGGCAGGACATGGAAGCAGCCTAAATGCCCATCAACAGAAGAATGGATAAGGAAGATGTGGTCCATATACACATTGGAATATTACTCAGCCATAAAAAGGGACAAAATGATGTCATTTGCAGCAACATGGATGGAACTAGAGATTGTCATACTGAGTGAAGTAAGCCAGACAGAGAAAGACAATTTTTATCATATGATATCGCTTATACGTGGAATCTAAAAAAAGGGTACAAATGAACTTATTTACAAAACAGAAGTAGAGTCACAGACTTAGGGAACAAACTTATGGTTACCAGGGGATGGGGGGGAGGATAAATTGGGAGATTGGGACTGACATATACACACTATTATATATAAAATAGATCACTAAGAAGAACCTACTGCACAGCACAGGGAACTCTACTTAATACTCTGTAATGGCCTGTAATGGAAAAGAATCTTAAAAAGAGTGGATCTATGTATGTGTATAACCGAGTCACTTTGCCGTACACCTGAAACTAACACAACATTGTAAATCAACTCTACTCCAGTAAAAACTTTTTTAAAAGTTAGTATCGTCAATGCAAATTTATATTTGGGTAATGGGTAATGTATATTTTTTTTGTTTTAGGACTCATGAAAAAATAGACATGAAAAGTTATTTAAATCAAAAGAAACAAATCAACACACAAAGAAATGGCACAACCTTCTTCCCACACAGCTGCCCTTGAGACTTTCAACTCAGCTGTCATCCTCCCACTCAGTGGCCGACCTGGCCGTCCACGTCCACTGACGCTGCCTCGTTCCATGTCCTTCTCACCGACCCCCGGACTGGCAATGGCTCCCCACCAGCGGACGACACCCCACCCCACCCTCCTGCGACCTCAGTGTAAACACAGTCCGTGAGGTTCCTCCCTCAATCCTGTGGATCCTCCCCTGGGCCTTGAAGCAGTGCTTTCCAGCACTGTGCTGTGCGGAAAACCAAGCCGAGAGATATTTCGTGGGAAGTAAAGGAGGGGTGGGTTCTGTGGGCGCATATTTCAGGCGGCCGTCACGACAAACATAGAGTCGCTTCGTTACAGACTTTCAGAGTGTGATGTAAAGAATCGTTCCAGTCTCCTAGCAGGAGAAAATAAGGCTCAGTGTTTCCTAAACTTTATCGGACCACCAAATCCTTTTTTTTTTTTTTTTTTTTTTTTAGTAGACCTACTAGTATTTAGAGGAATAGAGTTGGGATATGTTGGTTTACAAGATTTACTCTAAGTTCCTTAATTTAAAAAATTTCTCTTGGGCTTCCCTGGTGGCGCAGTGGTTGAGAGTCCGCCTGCCGATGCAGGAGACACGGGTTCGTGCCCCGGTCCGGGAAGATCCCACGTGCCGCGGAGCGGCTGGGCCCGTGAGCCGTGGCCGCTGCGCCTGCGCGTCCGGAGCCTGTGCTCCGCAACGGGAGGGGCCACAACAGTGAGAGGCCCGCATACCGCAAAAAAAAAAAAAAAAAAAAAAAATTCTCTTGAGTCATATGTGACCAGAAGTTGAGATGGGTAAAGAAGAAAGAAAGAAAGAAGGATTTCAACAGAGAAATTCAGAGAAGGGAGCATTATAGAGAAAAAGTAAGGACTTAGACCTGGAGAAGTATGCCTGTTTGAAAGATGTGTTAATTGTTAGCAATGCTTTTGCGCCTAATTTTTAGACTGTAGATTTTAATTTTTTTTTTCTTTTTTTTTGATCACAGAAAGTTGGAACAGGATTTTGGAGGAAAAGAAGGATCTGGGCCAATTCTTCCAAACTGAACTGTGTGCATGTGCTCCTTTGAGGCAGTTCTTCATCCATAGTTCAACTACAAACTTTGAGATAATTCAAGTAAATAGGGGATTTTAGCTTTAGAATGACTTGAAAATTTATTTCAAGTTACAGCCCATTCACCTTTAGCCCAGCTAACTGTGCTGGGTGTGCAATTAACATCTTGTGAAGAGGGCAGATCTTACGGTAAGTTCGCGCTGCAATAAAGTAACATAAAACTTAAAAAGCTGAAATCATTTTGTGTTTCAAATTTGATGCAAGAGTCACTTGCATCAAATTCACTGTCTCAAAGCAGTGGCTTCAGAATGCCAGTTACCTTGTTCTTCCATCTCCTGTTTTGTCCTGGGGATGATCAAGACAGCAGTTGAAATGGAAAAGCTACCACGTGTCAGGCGTCTGGTTAGCTCTGCGCCTGTATTATCTCCTTTAATCATCTCAACGACTTCATTTTACAAATGAGGACCGAAGCAGAGGGTTGTGTAATTTGGCTGAGGTCTTGTACGCAGCAAATGTCGTTCCGACTGAACCAAACTGGCTGAGTGCAGAGCTCACGCCCTTCACCACGCAGAGATAATATTTCCTACCTGTGCCCCGTGAAAGACTTGAGTGAACCATTCCACATATCCGAGCCCCATCTTCCACTAATAAAACAAGGTTTATTTTGCCCGCACAGGACATCATTTTTATAAATGCTTTCAGGATGCTATAAATGCAGAGACTAGTGATAATGATAGATAGTACCAGACATAGTAAGGACCTGCCAGCCTTGGTGACACGGCTTCATGTCAACATGTCAACATCGTACTGACACCCCACATGCCCAGGTCCATGTCCAATGAGCCGAGGACCACGTCTGCGGCAAATCCAGCTTCTTTATTCTTCCACTATTTCCTAAGAGGCAGAATTGTCTAACTTGATTCCCACAGCAGCTAATTAGTTCTACTTCTGGAAGAACAGAAACATAATCAATACCCTTTCTTCTAACGTAGAGGTTCATTTAATGTAGCCATTCTCAGTGCCCTTTATCTCTCTGTGTGTTTCTGCCTGAACAGCTGCTGGACATCATGGTCTCAAACTTGTTAAATTCGATTGAGTTAGAGCAGGAGAAACACTTGAAGCGGAGAGGAATCAGCTAGGACGGCAGGAGGAAATTCCCCACCGTGCAGGACACACAAATTCTCAGAAATCCTTAGGGTCAAGTGTAGCCTTCAGAGTGAGAGAAAGCCTCTAATTTCAGCAATCCAATCTGCAACAGTTTGACTTCGTTGGGGGAAAGGTAATGTGGTGTCCTAGCTCACCTGACTGTCAAGGTCTGTGGCATTTCGGGAAATCACTCTGTCCTCAGAAGAGGACACTCCTCATAAAGACCCTCCTCCCCCCAGTTTTTTCCTTTCAAACCAGAAGAGTTAACCTAAGACTCCGAGAGAGGCAAATAACCTGTTTGCTCACATGGCAGATAAAAATCTGCAGATTTAGAATGCTCTCCTTACCCCTAACTATTTGGAGAATTAAAGAAAAGCAAACATTTGGGGAAAGAACTAGTTTGAAACTAGACACACATCCGAGCAAGGGCCAAGCGGCCGTGTCTCTACCGGGCCATGTGTTCAATGGCCGGGCGATGGCTGAGGAGGCTCTGCCGTCACTCTGGAGCTCTCCACTTGTCTTTCTTACCTGCCAGAGAGGACAGGTCAGCTTTGGTACCTCGCAGCTACATCCAGATGCCTGGTGGTGTTTGCAGAATGGCTGAGGGTCATCTGTGAGGAAAACACTGGGACCCCAAGGAGAGGGTTAGGACACCCCCAGCAGCGCACCGTACGGCTCTGATCCGGTCAGTGGCTCCAGTGAGGACGCCGCGAACCCAGCGAGGGCTGACATTTATGGCTGCAGAGTCTACAAATGACTGAGCTTTTAACCTTGCTTATTCAAATGCCCAAATGTCTTTTTGATGAGGTAGTAAGGGAGTAGTCTTGATTTCATTGAGCCATGATTAAGGCCTTTAGCAAAATGCTGGACAGTCACACACAGGGCACTGATGAGGAAGACGGAATTACATGATTTCCTCATAGCTGGTCGTAGTTTCAAACGCCTGCTTGTGTCTAGTTTTCTCCATAAGCCTTTATAAGCTTCATTACTTCAGTCCCTTTACTGTTGCCTGGAATACAAGGCTAAATCCAGTTTTCCGGGCCCCATGGGTCTCATTTTAAACACCCTCTTGTTAGAAGGTATGCATCCCTATTACACGGGAACATTCACCCACTATAGTTAAGGTTGAGCTGCAGCTTCTATTTTAAAAAAATAAATAAAATAAAAAATAAAAATAAACACCACCACTGCTGTCTTAGTCTGTTTGGGCTTCCATAACAAAATACCATAGACTGGGTGGCGTATAAACAACAGAGAGTTATTTCCTACAGTTCTGGAGCCTGGAAGTGCAAGATCCAGGTGCCAGCAAGGTCAAGTTCTGGTGAGAACCCTTTCCAGGTTGCAGACTGCCACCTCCTCCTTGTGCCTTCACCTGTCGGAGGGCAGAGAGAGGAAGCAAGCTCTCTAATGACTGCTGTAAAGACACTAATCCCATTCACGAGGGCTCCACCCTCGTGACCACATCTAACCCTAATCCCCTCTAAAATGTCTCACCACCTAACACCATCCCATTTGAGGATAAGGTGTCAACTTATGAATTTGAGGGGGTCATAAACATCTAGGCCATTACACTCATACAAGATAGTGCGCATACAGGTCCATAACTATCATACAAGTCCATAATAATCATACACGATAATGTTCAACTATAAATTGATTCATATATACATAAATATTTTAAATCTGGGATTACTGGATATAGTTACAGCAGACATTAAGATACTTTGTAGAGCTATTTCATTATTCATTTTACAGGATGCGCAGGGCAGGTGGACATAATCTGACTGAGGTGCAGGCAGTACAGTGGGTGAAGGGAGGAAGTGCACTGACTGCAGAAAATTTGCAATGAGCAACCGAGCTGACTTAAATCTGTCTGCTTTTTATTATCACCATGAACTGGCAATTCTAAACAAGGTCAGTGGACTTCCCGGGTGGCACAGTGGTTAAGAATCCACCTGCCAATGCAGGGGACACGGGTTTGAGCCCTGGTCCAGGAAGATCCCACATGCCGCGGAGCAACTAAGCCTGTGCGCCACAACTACTGAGCCTGTGGTCTAGAGCCCATGAGCCACAACCACTGAGCCCACGCGCCTAGAGCCCACGCTCCGCAACAAGAAAAGCCACCGCAGTGAGAAGCCCGCGCACCCCAAGAAGAGTAGCCCCCGCTCGCCGCAACTAGAGAGAGCCTGTGCACAGCAACGAGGACCCAACACAGCCAAAAAAAAAATAAATAAAATAAATAAATTTATTTTTTTTAAAATAAAAAACAAAAATAAAAAAATAAACAAGGTCAGTGATAAAATATACATCCCTGGAGAAAAGCGAGAGATATTTTGTTGATTTAAGTTCTAAAGAGTTTCTGTGGTTACTAGTGAATTTTAATGACGTATGCAAGCTACAAATATACACATTTTTATTCCTCTTCTATAATAAACATCATGGTCTCCATGAAAGTTAAATTTAGGGATTCCCCATTATACAGTCATTCTGTGACACTGGGGGTACAGAGTGATTCTGCAAAAACAGTATACAGGAAAAAAAAAAAAACACTATAACGCAGTGATGGTAAACTGAGAAACTGAATCGAATTACTTCTGCTTTCTCATTCTCTGTGACCACTAAGAGATCTTTACTTGTGTCTAAATTTTTAACATTGTGTAATAGAGCCTTCATTGTGGGGTGTAATATTTTTGTTTCCTAAGTGCAAATTTTAGTATAAGCATACAACATTCAGAAAACATGTCACTGGATTTAAATATTGCCTTTATAACCGAAAGTGAGTCTTCCTTTATAACTGCTTTTAAAAAATAATATAATAAAAAAATTAAAAAAATAAAATATAACTGTTTTAAAAAAATGTATGAACCAAGAAAATGAAATGTTTCATCTGTGGTATGATTTAGCGGCTGTGCAAATTGTTGTATAGAGAAATACCTGTTAGAAAGTGATCTGCTCAGGGTGTCAAATGCACTAGGGATGCCGTTGTCTTCAATGTTTTCTAAATTATTGAGTTTGACAAGGTGAATTTCTTTCACTGCAAGGAAAACCTTAGGCTCCATTCTAGCTAATACTGATCGTGATGAATTAACCTAAAAGTATGGGGAGTCTTGGTGCTAACGAAATTTGACACTACATTTCCAAACTGATTTCTGCAAACATGATGTGTCTCCATAGCACGAAGCCCTCTTGGCAATGAGGCCATGTGTGTGATCTGGGAAGTAGATATCTTGTCTCTTATCTTCTGCCTAAATCACTCTCAGAATCCAGCACCTGCTGGGCTCAATTAAGCACCATGGGAGCTCAATACAGGTGACTTGGTGATGCAGTGAACTTTCTAGGCAAAGTGCAAACTGCTTAACTTCCCAAGTATCCAGATCTCCGTCCGTAAAATGGGGTTAGTGGTATTTGTGTCATTGCCATGCTTACAACTGCAGTAAGAGTTTGTAAACATATTTCTCTAAAATGATTTTTGACTTTTGAAACTAGACACATATTTGCGTAAGTCTCAAAGTGCACAGCTTAAGAAAAAGAGTTTCTCAGGCAAGAGTGAAAGAAACAGGATTCTTCACTCCTTTGGTTACCCAAACAATTCAGATGACTTGCATGTAGTACAATACAATTTTATTTCTGGAGAGATCAAGAGTTTAAATGAATTTTTAATCTCATAAAGATGAAAACACATTTCACCCTTGATTTTCTGCTCATCTAACGTCACACACTCTTTCTCAGAAATAGTCTCATACTTTCAGCTATCAACTGTATGCTGGTGACTCTTAAATGTTGATCTCGAGCCCTGACCCATCCACTGAATTTTCAATGTACACACACACACACACACACACACACACACACAGAGAGAGAGAGAGAGAGAGAGAGAGAGAGAGAGAGAGAGAGAGAGAGAAGAGAGAGAGAGAGAGAGAGAGAGAGAGAGAGAGAGATAGAGAGAGAGAGAGAGAGAGAGAGAGGTCTGTAGAATGTCCTCCCCTGGTTATCTATCTATGGGCACTCAAAGTCAACCAAAACTATTCTCATTCTTTCTCTGTATTTATTCTTCTAACGTTTTGTTCCTCGGTTTCCAAAACCAGCCCCAGGATGGACTCCAGGACTCCCACTGGAGAACTTTTCCCCCTTCCCTTCTGCCTAGTCAATCACTGCGTCTTACAACTTTCCGGGCTCAAGATCAAACATCTCCAGGTCCTTTCTCTCCTCTCCTTTCCTCTGTCACGGTCCTCATTCCACATTTACATAATACCTCACCTGGATTATTGCTGTCGTCCAATAACGGTCTTCTCACCTCCCACCTTGTGTTCCTCAAACTGAAGTCAAAAAGACTCTAGGGGACTTCCCTGGTGGTTCAGTGGTTAAGACTCTGAGCTTCCACTACAGGGGGCACAGGTTCAATCCCTGGCCAAGGAAGTTCCACATGCCGTGTGGTGCAGCCAGGAAAAAAAAAAAAAAAAAAAGGACTCTAGAATGATTTGTCTACACCCAAATCTAATTATGATATTCTCCTGATTAACACTCTGACTTCTCATTGTCCAAAGTGATATTTCTCGGTAGAGGTGTACCTGCTGGTTTGGAAATGTGCGTGTGAATCGATGGCTGTCAAAACGATGGGGGCAGATGGCCATGGCATTTAGTAATGAAGCCAGGCGTCCCAGATGTTTTGCTCCATGTGAGCTGTTTTGCC
This sequence comes from Kogia breviceps, assembly GCF_026419965.1. Classification (NCBI taxonomy): domain Eukaryota; kingdom Metazoa; phylum Chordata; class Mammalia; order Artiodactyla; family Physeteridae; genus Kogia; species Kogia breviceps. Next base: position 4,629,072 of record NC_081324.1, on the reverse strand, counting down.
CATAAACACAAAGTACTTGCAAGGTTTTAATAGATGCTGATTTTTCCAGGAATGCCTCTATCTACCTTGCACTTTGCTTTATTCTGAAACATAGCAAATGTTACTTAACATTTTAGAAAATCACATCACTGCAATGTTCTCCCGCATTTGAGTCATCAATATGATACACGTGTTCCAGTCTGCATTTGGAGCTGTCATGTGTACCATTATTCTGTTTAATTTAAGCATCTCACAGTGTCATCGTGTTTCTTAACGAGGATATATTCAAACGTTTATGTACTCATGTATTATTTTATTACAAACTAATTTTCTTTTACATTTTCTTCATATTATATCAATTTTTAAAATTAAGATTATAGGTAGGTAATAGGATCTGCAGATTTCAGCACAGTGAAAGGAGCATTATTAAACACCTGTTGTAAATAGTCAGCGCGGTGTCTGGCAGGGATGAGAAGCTCTGTCTCACTCGTGAAGGCACACAGGCCCGCAACGACCAGCCAGCTACCTCCTTCTCCAGATTCATCTCTTACCAACACCAGCCCATCTTCCTCGTTTCACGATTAAGTCCGGTAATACCGACTGCTAGTAATTCTCCGGTACACAATATTATCTCTCACCACGTGCCGTCTCTTATGCATCTGTTGCCCACAAGACCTTTGCTCCATTACTTTACTGGGCTCCCTTCCACTCCACCCTTGAGACGTGATCTCATTAGGGCCCCAGTGCATGATGGGATGACTGCATCATCAGAGGTACCGGGTTGCCTGTGCTTCTCTCCCCAGTTTACTGTGAGCCTGTTGAGAGCGATGTCTCTGTGCGCTATTCAGCCTGGGATCACCGGTGCTCCCGGAGTGGCTCCCGGGTGGCAGGCGTTCCGTGTGCTGGACGTACGCGTGGATGTGCACGCGGATGGAGTAAAGAAGTGCAGAAATGTGAGCTGCTATTAAGGAAACATAATAACAATGAAGAGTCTCTCACGTGATAGCAGAACGGACGCAGCCGTCTCCTTAGTAACGGTCCAACTGACAAACCCCACAAGACCCAGCTACGTTCGTCCGGAAGCGTGGAAAGCAGACGGCATCAACATGGTGCAGATTCAGAGCAAGCTGAAGACACATGCAGGGACCCTCGCTTCAACTTTCCATTTATTCTGCCGCCAGAACCCACTGAGGTAAAACATTTACGTTTGCAAACCATCCCATCGCCACTGTCTAAGCCACACTGGACATTAAGTGTCAAGACAAACTCACTCAAGCCGGGTTTGTGCGATGCACGGGCTGTACTGGCACCGAAGTGAGCCTCTCACGGCATGTGGAAAACTGTTCTACTTAAGATATGCATCATCCTGGCTCCAAACTGCTGTGTGCAAAACAGTCAATGAAAGGGCCAAGGGCGAGACAGAAGAAAGACGCTGAAAGGTGAAGAGCAGTACAGCTGAGAGCAATGTACCCAATACAAGCTGTGTAAGTGGCCACCCAGGGCACGGTGATAAGGAGTGAGCTCGCTCTCTCTCTCTCTCTCTCTTGCTCTCCCCCACAAGGCTTTGTGCAAAACGGTAGTCAATAACTACACACACAATACTCAATGCTCATCAGTTCAAACAATTAATAAAAACCTGTAACCTTTGTTGCCAGATGGATGTCGTTTAACGTGCTTAGGGCATATGCATCATCCTTAAAAAGCCAAAATTTAACTTTAATGTGGTCAGTTCCCTACGAGCTCAGCCATAAACAAACCAAAAATCAACCCTTCACTCAAAGAAGCCATGTATAAATCTGAGTATTGATAAGAAAAAAATAGAAGGTTGCCACTACAAGGAAAACACCTAAGAATAGGTATTTTTTCCAATAGTGGATGAATAATATTAGCTTCATAATGAGGACATCTAACTGAGTGTTATATTGAGTATCACACAGGTCAGCCCATACCACCAACAGGCAAAACTTCTCCTTTCAACTTAGCATTTTATTTTGGCATTCCTTAGACCTAGACTAGAGAACAGGAACGACGTGTAACAACTGCTGGCCAACCCCGAGAGTAGTATGGATGAGGTATCATGCGCCGAACTTCCTCTCACATAGTGTAAATACACACATGTAGCCAGAGAAATCACTGTCTTCGGTGTAAGATCGAATTAGCACTGAATAAATATCGACCTTAATTTCCTATACAACACAAGTGTGAAAGAGAGGACAAGAGATTTGACCCAGGGCACAAAGAAGATGAGGATGAAACGACAAATAGTACTAACTTTTTACCCTTTTAATCAGCTGTACTGGTTTGGGAACATACTAAACATTTAGGAATGTCATTTAAATAAGTAAAGAGTCATTTGGCCTAAAATTAATTCAAATATATGGTCATAAAAAAGAAACTTTCTAATTTGAAGCAAGTTTGAGAATTAAAATTAAGCGGTCCAAAGAGTTTCTGAAATAGTCTTAGAATCAGTGCAAAAAAAAAAAAAAATTCAAACAAAACTAAATTATCTTTTCAGTCTTTTGAAATTAAATGTAGGAATAGTGTCATTATATATTTTAAAACATTCCTAATAAGGAAGAAATATGATTTTTTTTAGGGAATTTTTCTACTGAACCATAGTCAGATTGACGTGGATAATGTGTTTCCAAGGTAGACATTAGCCAAAAAGAGAGAGCGAAAAAAATAGGGAAAGAGCCAGAAAAACCCATCAGAATTCTCACAGGGATGAATAGACCATGATAAGCCACCTGCTTCAGTGGTATCAGAGCCAGCGAGCTAAGGAAAAATGGGTAAAAACAGTTGGATATTCTCTTCTCGGTTACCTAGCATTATGGGTCAAACTTTATCCCCCCCCCCCAAATTCATATGTTGAAGTTCTAACCAGCCAGACCTCAGAATATGACTGTATTTGGAGACTGGGCCTTTAAAGAGGTAATTAAGATAAAATGAGATAAAATGAGGTCATTAGGATGGCACTAAGGCAACATGACTGGTGTCCTTTTTTTTTTTTTTTTAAATAAATTTATTTATTTTTGGCTGCGTTGGGCCTTCGCTGCTGTGCGCGGGCTTCTCACTGCGGTGGCTTCTCCTGTTGCGGAGCCCAGGCTCTAGGTGCGTGGGCTTCAGTAGCTGTGGCCCACAGGTTCAGTAGTTGTGGCTCACGGGCTCTAGAGCGTAAGCTCAGTAGTTGTGGCGCACGTGCTTTGCAGCTCCGCGGCACGTGGGATCTTCCCGGACCGGGGCACGAACCCGTGTCCCCTGCATCGGCGGGCGGACTCTCAACCACTGCGCCACCAGGTGAGTCCCCTGGTGTCCTTTTAAAAAAGGTGCTTTGAAGACACAGACGTGCTTGTACATAGAAGCAAGACCGCGTGAGGACGAGACAAGAAGTCAGAAATCCGCAGTCCAAGGCGAGGGGCCTTGGGAGACACCAGCCCCCGTCAACACCTGGATTCTGGACACCCAGCCCCCAGAACTGGGAGAAGATACATTTCTGTTGTTTAAGCAGTCCCCCACCCAAGTCTGTGGTATTTGTTATTGCAGCACTAGCTAAATAATACACCAAATTTGACGGACGTTCAATCAGTTCAGAGATTAATAACACTCGAGGTTCAATGCTTCCTTTAGACCCCTGGTACTCAGAGTGGCAACTAGTCATGGTACAAGTGTTACTTGAATCAGCAGGGCGGAATGTGTACACGTCATTTAATCTCTTTCTATGGTTAACTTATTTAATATTGTTAAACCTAGCATGATCCTTCGATTTTATTATAAAGCAATGTGTATAAATTGGCATTATGTGCAGTATCAGCTGTGACCCAGAATATTTATAGCATGACTCATTTAAAAATTTCTAGAAATGCCAGAACCTCAGCAAGGTATGAGTACTTTATATATACATCTTTCTCTACACACATATACTCCCAGATTCTCTGTGCTGTCCAAAACCTACGCCATAATGTCAAAATTCTAACACATCCCTGCCCAGCCCTGGGATAAAATATACAAGGATCAGGGTTGGGCCTGGAATGTCGCAGCACAGAGGAAATAAGAACAGTAGCTATCATCATGCTACAGGCGATAAAAGGAACTTAATACATGCTCTTGAGAGTAAATATTTAAAATGTACAACAGTGCCTCAAAGAAAATATAAACCCCAACAAACAGTTGTTGAGACTCTATTATTTTGTAGATATTGCCTTAATTAAGATATATCACTAAGCTTTATTTCACTTGTTCCTTTTTAATTCATTTGGACAGTGCTGATATTGACAACTGGGTTTCAGCTTCCGGTCAATGGCGATGAGAATTGTCAGGAAGGGAGAAGAATGGAGATGCTTATCGAAGAATGAAGGTTTCTGGAATCTGAGCCAGAAAATGAAGCTGGAAAGGAAAAGAAGGAGGGAAGTTGTCAGAAGAGTATGGAAAGCTTTCTGGGGAGGTTGCCCAAGAACAGAGAGGGCCAGCTGACCAGGAATTGAGTGCGTGGAGCCGGCAGAGGAGTCCTGCGAAAGGCATTGTCAGTGAACCCCAGGTCCGCAGAGATCACCCGACATTCACCTGATCAAAGACTTTCCTTGGTTGCCCTCCGATACTATTCCGCTTGTGTTTTCCATTGACATCTAGTGGGGACTTTACTAGCAGCACCACGCACATCAGGTATTTACTGCCCAGCAGAGGGGAGACTTACTTGCGATGTAAACCTTGGCCCAGTCGTCCCGCACCCCGGAGTTCACCGTCTCATGAAGAAGCTGACGACACCCTAGGCGCTCATTTGGTTGTGTCCTGGCAGAAGGTAAGAGCGGAGAAAGTCAGCAGCCCCCGACTGGTGACAGGCTTAATGACACCGGCTTTATAACAGTTCTCATCGAGCGAACTGCAGCTGGAAGATTATAAAGCCGGTGTCAGTGACCCTTTCACCAGTCGGGGGCTGCTGACTTTCTCCGCTCTTACCTTCTGCCAGGACACAACCAAATGAGCGCCTAGGGTGTCGTCAGCTTCTTCATGAGACGGTGAAATCCGGGGTGCGGTTTGCCAAACATAAAAGGGGCTCCTGCTTCTCTAAGAAGCACCCTCCAAAGCCCAGAGAGCTCGTGCTTCTCCCGCTGCTGCGCTATTGAACCGCTGCTGAAACTTTAACAGACACAACCCCCAAAGTCATGGTTGCTGGCAAGGTGAGGATGCTGCTCTCCTGCTATGCTTCTCTCTCTGTCCTCCAGGCCCAGGGACGATACCTGATGGACATATTCCTTATAGCACCCAGCGGAATGCCTGTTGCATAATCGATGCTCCATAAACGTTTGCTAAATTAGTTGTCATGTAGATAAACCCACTTTCAAAATGCTGATCTTGATCTTGCTCAAGTTTCCAATCTCTGCTTCAACCGATAAAGCCAGAGTATGGACACAGACTGGGAGCCCAAAGAAAACGTCTTTGAGCCAAACGAGGCCATTCAGCCTTGGAGAAAACCGCTGGAGTCCCTACACATACGTGCCGTTTTCAGGGAACCCTTTACCTCAAAAAATAACTGTCAATCTAGTGGGTACTTGCCTAAGTAGCTGAGCTATGTGTCAGCATTCCCATTTTCACCTTATTTAGGACAGCAGTTAATTCTGCATGTAGATTCTAAGCTACGAAACAGGGTTTCTCACTCTCAGCGCTACTGAAATTTGGGGTCAGATAATTCTTGATTGGGGAAGCTTTCCAGCGCATTGAAAGGTGTTGGACAACATCCCTGACCTCTATCCACTAAATACCAGTAGCACCCCAAATTCTGACAATCAAAAAATACCTCCAGACATTGCCAAATAACCCCTGGGTAATGAAATTGTCTCCTAATTGAGAACCGCTGCAATAGAGGCAGGTAAGGTATAAAAGGAAGGTATTTCCTTGTAGCCGATCAGAAAAAAATGACATGAAATAAGTTAGAGGAAGGTTATTTAGGAAGCCCTCTAAATAAGTTAGAGGGTCACTAAGCAGGGACGTTATCATATAGGTATTCTGCTTTGTAAAATATCTCTGTCAAAGCAAAAAGTACAAGATTGGGAAAAATAATGAGGTCATACGGGTGGATCAGTCAAGCAACTGGCGACTTTGACTCCTGCCGCCGCGACGTAAGGAGCGAAGTTAAACGTCCCAGGACTTGCCGGCTCATTTGGCCCCAACAACCGTCCACGTGCTTCAGGGAGAAAAGAGCTAACACTCATGCACTCTGGAGTCATCGTAAAACTGGATTAGAACAGTTCATACAACCTGCCCATGCTCTGTGATTTAAATACACTTAAAGTTTCAAAGACTGAAAAGCACAGCCAATTTATTTATAGTACTTTATTTATAGAACAGAAACAAAAACATTGCAGATTCTGTTTCTAGTTCATGGTTTTAAATCAATTCCAAAGTTTCAAAATTTGGGCAAAAACCTCGGGCTACCATTGCCAGGGTTTAGAATGCCTTAGTGTACTCTACGGGCAACTTTTTATAGTACCTATTGTGTCACTTTCTTTTCGGAACTACTGGAGCTGAGGAACAAATTTCCCCCGCCTTCTTATAAGTCTCTGGAGCCCCTGCTTAGGGAGTTGGACTTGCCAAGTGGAAAATCTTTCCTCATTCTCCAGCCACTGCCCCACTGTACCAGGCTCTTCGTAACATTTAGCTGTTAAGGTGTAATTCATAATTGGGGGGTATGAGGTCCAAATAACGTGTGTAAAATACTCAAAGCTTGCAATCAGGAGCAGGTAACAATTTGTGTGGCCTCTTGCAGAATGAAAATGTGTGGTCCCTTATTCAAAAGTTATTAAAATGTCAACGGGGGAGGTGCCTGGGGCCCTTCCTGGCACAGGGGGACTCTGGGCATCTGCACAGGGCTCGGGCCCGCTTATGACATTGAGTTGGCTCTGCCGCTGATTTTCTGTGTAGCCGTGGGGAAGCCCCTTAACCTCTGCACACTGTTCTCCCTGCCCACCCGCTGAAAACACAGAAAATGATGCCTCCTTAATCCAAGTATGATGGGTATTAATAAGATCAGTTACTATAATCCTCTCATATTTGGAAATCCATAGCCCAAAGGCTGACCTAGAATATTTACGAACATCAATATTCACATCATTATTATTTCTGCCCTAAACCACTTCGGCCTGGCTTACATTAATATGCCTTCTGAATAAAGAAGGAATTAAGTAGGATGTGTCCACGCTATAGATAAGTGAGACCTGTGAGTAATGAGAGCCTTTTTACATGCCACAGAGGAAAACTCAGTCTCATTGCAGTGCGGCAGGGCACAGACAGATATCGTTCCTCTTTGTACTCGGTGATTTCTTTGGCTGTGAGGGTTTTTATCATGGAGAAAAATATGAGTAAGAGTTGAGAGAGCCTCCTGTCATGTGGTTCTTTTGTAAAGAGCCTGCTTTCAAAATGTACAGCTGCAGCCACTGGCTGAAGAGTAGATTGTTATGGGAAGCTGTGGAGTTGATAAGGACAGTATGGGAATTTAGAATGCATGCTTCCCTGAAAGAAGAAACGCTGAGTAGCTAAGGCTCTCTTTGGTGTTTGATATATACTCCTGTAAAGGACCCTGGAACTGGAATTTAGGTCTGTCATAAAGCTGCTTAGATGCCTAAGTAAAGATGTCCTCTTAGTTTGGAGTGCTATAACAAAAACAAAATACCATCCGCTGGTGCTTACATAGCAGACACATTGCTCACCGCTCTGGGTGCCAGAAGTCTGAGATCAGGTCCCAGTGTGGCTGGGTTCTGGTGAAAGCCTTCCTGGCTTGCAGACGGCTGCCTTTCTGCAGAGAGAGGAAGCTCTGGTCTCTTTTCCTCTCCCTTTAAGACCATTCATCTCATCATGGGGGCTCCATCTTCATGACCTCATCTACCGAGTCATCTCCCAAAGGCCCATCTCCTAATACCATCACTTTGAGGGTTAAGACTTTAACGTATGGATTTTAGGAGGAAACACACGTTCAGTCCATAACGGATTATCCAGAGGGAATGAACTTTTCCATGTAAGACTTTGGGAGGAGTCTGCAGGGATGGGTGGGAAAACTTGTAAATGGACCTCTTAGCACGTGGACACGGTATGACCGGGGTAAGAGGCCGGGCTGAGCTTCAGCAGGAAGGACACCCGGGGGCCGCTCTAACTGTGTGGCTCGGTGCGCGTTACCAAAGGCAACGCAGTTGGAAAAGAAGCCCGCACGAGCCGGCTTTGACGGGCTGGAGCACCGAGCCAGGATTTCAGCTGCCTTTTTCGTTTAGTTCTGAAGAGTAATGTGGAGTGAGCTGTCCTCCAAGAGACGGCGGTGCTGTTCAAAGTGGAGTATCTCAGGCAGAGTCCCAGGGGCCACACATGCAGCTGTAATTAACCATCAGTCCGGGGCAACTGTCATCCAGAGTCATTCTTGAGACAAGGAATTCAGGTGTATCACCATATCGAAAAGGGTCAAGATGGTTGGTCTGTAGCTATATACCCTTCATGACTACTGCCCACCGGGAAACTCGGGCGGTGGCAGATGTATTGAAAAGCTATCCTGAGGAGGAAACTGGGGCTCTAAGGCCAAGTAGAATTTCCAGGTGGTGGTGCGGGGTCGTGAAGACAAGCTAGAGCATCTCAGCAGGCTCAGCTCAGCAAGGAGGAGCAGATGGGGTCCTTCACTTTGACCCTGCACCGTGTTTGTTACCTTCCTGGAGCGAGTCAGGAGAAGGTTCTGGAAAGGAGGGAGGGGAGGGGGTGGGGTAGTTTGCATTTATTATTCCAACGATTTCATTTCATGTTCGTTTTCCGTAATACTGTTTAGACTGGAAAGAAGCTCTTCCGTTTACTGTCAGATGGGGGAAAAGCACCATGATATTAAAAGCGCGATTTGACCAGACACGTGTCACAGGGGCTGATCTGAACAACTGCAGCCCCTCAAGGCACCAGTGCTCTGCACAGACAGGCGGACAGACGGACAAACCCACCCCTCAGCCTTGCGAAGGCTGAAGAGGACTGCAGATACTGCTCTTTTATACTGGTGCTTTGGATTTTATTGATTCATGAGACATACGTCTCTGGAATTAAAGTTTCTTAGCAAATAGTACATTTGCCTCTTATGCTGTGAATAAAAACATGCCTGGTGAAAAAATACTCACAGAGTCAGAAAATATTAAAACTGACGGGAACTCTCAAAATTCTAGCTCTTTGATCACATATCTTTATTTTGTGAAAAAAAAGGAAGGAGACGCAAAAGGCCAGTAGGTTTTACCAGCCTGCAACGGGGATTCAATCTCCACAGCTGCGTTGAAGCTGTCCTAGCTAAGCTCCCCGGGGACCCTCGAACTGCCCGATTTAATGGATGTTTCCTTACTTGTCCATCCCTGTCCTCGTGACGGCCGTCACGCTCCTCTGGGTATCTTTGGACCCTCCGTAGTCATTCCTTGCCTATCTCCTGGTGACAGACACTAAGGTGGCCCCGCGATCTCCACTCTTGCCTAATACCCTCCGCTTGAGACTGGTGACTTGCTTCTCACCAACGAAAAACACAGGTGTGACGGGGTGTGTGTGACTTATGTGTATGTGATTACATTACATCCTGCCGGGAGATTCTCTCTCGCTCGCTGGACGTCTTGGGGGCCCTACACGACAAGAAGCTGAGGGCCGCTTCCAGGGTCTGAAGGTGGTTCCAGCCCAACACCGATCAAGAAACTGGGGTGCTCAGCCACTGGCCTGCAAGAAACGGGACGTGCCAACATTCCACTACAGATACAGCAGTAACCACGTGATCTGCTAAGAAAATTGTCCCCAGCTGAGCCTCAGATGAGACTGCAGCTCCGGTCCATGCCTTGACTGCAGTCTTGTGAGACCCCAAAGCAGAGGACTCAGCCAAGCCAGGCCTGCCTGGCCTCCTGACCCACAGTGTTTTGCTTCGAGCCACTAATTGTGTGGTAAAACTGTTGCACTATGAGAGAAAACGTCAGGGGGGTTTATTTTTTTGTTCCTTTCAATACTGGCATGTCTCAAGGTTCCGTGAGAGGACCATTGCCTTTTTTTCACTCTACGCAACCGTCCTTGGTGGGCTCACCTACCCGAGAGCTGATGATCTCTGGATCTTTATTTCTAGCCCAAATCTCCTCCTTGGGCGTCAGACGGATGCAGCTACCTGATCCCTACATCCCCCAGGGGCGGCTCAAATTCAGGGTGCCCAGACCACGCTCTTTGCCTGCCCCTCCCCCTCCGGTCTTCTGCAGCTCCATCGGTGGCCTTGTCATGAAACCCAAGCAGGGAACCGCGAGTCACTGTGGACCCTCCTGCCCTCTGCCTCAGCCACAGCTCGTGCCACCTTCTACCCGCTGAGGGTTTTCTGACTCCCTCTCTTCCTCTCAGTCCCACCCCCAGTGCCTTCACTCCGGCCCTCAGCCTTTCTCCTTCCAGCAACTCCTCATCCCCTGGCCGTTCTCCCCCGTCAACAGCTTCCAGTGGGAACAACATCCCCTGCGGAAAACACATCCATGGCTCCCTCCGCACGGTGTCCAGCCCGCGTGCCTAAGCCCGCTGCTTCTCCGCCTTACCCTCCGCTACCCAACCGTGTCCGTCCCGCAGCAGATGTGTGGCCCGCCGGACGCAGGAAGGTCCTAGCCCTGGCTCTCCCCCTTCTGTCCTTACTGTTGTGTCTCTGGCACGTAGAAGCAGGCCTGCAACAAGGTACTGAATTTTTAAAATCTGTTTAATAGGTGAAAATTAAAGCCATATTTTTAAACTAAACACAGAAATTCTCTCTTGTACCCTTGGAGAAATGTTCTCGATGCGTCAGATCGTGCAAACTGTATGTTTTCTTTCTTTCTTGGTTGATTTTTCTCTAGCTTCATTGAGGTATGATTGACAAATAGAAGTTGTGTGTATCTAGGTTACACCACGTGATGTTTGTGCTTTGTTTTGTTTTTAAGGTACATCCATATACATTGTGCGACGGCCACGATCGAGCTGATTGACACGCCCATCGTCACCTCACGTAATTACCTTTTTTGTGTGGTGAGAACACTTAAAATACACTGTTTTCGCAAATTTCAAGCATATAATACAGTATTACCAACTACAATCACCATGCAGTACATTAGCTCCCCAGAACTTTTGAGAATCACACATAAAAATACCTTCTAGTCATAAGAGAAGGATAAAAGTAAAGAAGGTCTCAGGTAAAGGACAATTGCTCTTCTAAGTTTTTCCAGAATAAACACAGTCCTTCTGTTTCTTCCATCTCTCCATTCAGGTATTAGAATATAAAGCAGGACATGAGCAAATAACTTTTCATTGCCTTTCCAGTCTCCTTTATAATTCCTCTGTCACCCTTCATATAATGACCGGGTACACTCTAGAGATTATGGGTGATGACAAAGTGGGCAAATTAGTTTAGAATAAAAGTAACGCTAGTGCTATCGTCTGAAGCAGTAACGTGAAAGCCGGTGACGTTTAGATGGCAAAGTTGCTCAGAATCTAAAAATACACTTCTGGAAATTAAAGAAATTGTAAGGATTATACACTCATAAATGTTAGTTGAATGAATTCACTTTTGAAAACCATTTTCCAAACCTTTATAAGTTCTGCTTAAATGGGCATTAAGTGTTATATTATGGACCCAAAGAACACTTTATGAATGCACTTTCAGGAATCAACCTCTAGAAAATTAAGCACGGGTTCAAGGAATACCTTTAAGCATCTGTTAGAAACTTACAGACTCCAACTTCAGGACAAGGGAAAACCAACACAGTTGACATAATTTCCACAGGAAAAACTCTGAGAAATAAAGATTTTAAGAGCTCATCATGTCCTTTACCTCTTATTTCTGCAGGAGGCAAAATTCATAGTGGACCCAAGCAGTGTACGGCAAATTTGGTCTAAGGCTTATATGAAAAGTAGCAGAAAACAATTTTATGGGAAAAAAATATTTCGATGGCCAGATTTCTAACATTGTGAAAAAGGAATCGAGGCATAAGCCGAGAAGAACTTAGAGTTAAATCCTTTCTAACCCTGTGTAAAAAAACAAGCTTCAGTTTAGGAATAACACATCAAGATAGGTTCATACTATGTCTAATTTTATTTGTGTAATTTTATTTCTCCAAAGCTTATTCTAAATGTCACTTTATTTTCACAGGTAACAACGTCAATAAATTGTGTTTTGATGTCTACAAAATTTTATTTTTGTCACTTTCTTCAATTAAAGCTTTTTGTTATTGTTAATTATTGCACTATATAAAGTAGGAATTCCTTTAGTTTGTTTGAAATTGATCACTTCTTTTACTTTTTTTTTTTTTTTTTTTTTTTTGCGGTATGCGGGCCTCTCACTGTTGTGGCCTCTCCCATTGCGGAGCACAGGCTCCGGATGCGCAGGCCTAGCGGCCACGGCTCACGGGCCCAGCCGCTCCGCGGCACGTGGGATCTTCCCGGACCGGGGCACGAACCCGCGTCCCCTGCATCAGCAGGCGGATTCTCAACCACTGCGCCACCAGGGAAGCCCACTTCTTTTACTATTAAGGGAAACCCTCATTAAGGAGGTTCTATCCTTCAAACTACAACAGACAGACATCCCGGGTAAGATGGAGAGTCACCAACCAGTGCCTAAGGAGGTGTGTGTGAGTGTGGGTGGCTGTGTGCCTGTGTGTGGTTGGTGTGTGTGTGCACATGGGTGTGTGCGTGTGTGTTTCAACACTTACACACAGACACTCTCCTTACCTATCCCAAGGTGAGCTCCTCTTTTCTGGCATTTTCTCCTGACTCACAAGCAGCCAGTTTCCTCTCTAGTTTGTAAGTAGTTGGCGATACTGAACAGGCCGGCAGTGAGACACACTTAGCTATTTAAACTGACTCCGCATGTTTACTGGGGACGTTTGAGGCACACGGTGATTAACAGGATAAAGCCACATAGGAGGGAGGTGTCGTGGCGAGTAGGGTTGAGGCGGGGCAGCCGGAGGTCTGCAGGAGACAGGCCCTCGGGGGCATGTGCGTCTCCACCCCAGGGGACGCAACCTGGGCTGTGAAGCCAAAGGTCTGGCTGGCACAGGAGTGGCTGTTAAACTCAGCTAAAAGTTAGGATGCTGTCAGTTTAAAACTCCTCTCCCAAAATAATTTGGCAAAACAGAACTGAATGCAAATCAGTCTCTCCTCGCAGCTATTAGACAGTTTTTCCCACCCACTTCTGTGCGCTGCTATTTCAGAGCTCAGAGGCTGAGGGGGGCCGTGGAGGATTACGTAACGCTAACTGTGTAGAAGCTGTAATTCCTGAAGCTTCTACCACCATCCTAGAGAATCATCCCCACAGTCAGCCCTGAGAAAGCACTAAAGTGGTCCTAAACAATGAGGTGATAAGATTTCTCCTTAAGGAAAAAGAAGTCTTTCGTCTACTTTTTCCACGTTTGCCTTCTCCAAAATTACACCTATAATTGAAGAGACTTCATACTGAAACTGTCATCAGGTCATTAGATGACCTCAGTATCACCTGGATGGTGGCCTGCAGTTTCCGTGCTGGTTCGCCGGCCCCCAAGCTCCCCAAGCTCCGTCCTCTGCCTCATACCTGATGCCGTAAGTAACAGCCCCGCGTTGCTGAAGAACACACCACCCTTCCAAACACCCAGGGCAGATCGCCGGAAGCCCTGACTACCTTAAACTCTGTATATTTGACCCCAAGCTCCTTGCAGGAGGGACTGTATCTTGAATCCCTCTGTATCCACTGGGAGTATTCAATGCGCTAGATCACAATGGTGAACAAATGCTGCTGTGAACTAATGGTGAAACGGAAAGAGTAACAAACAACCGATTTCTTTACAAAAATTCACGATGTTGATGAAGATATTGACGCCAACCTGCTAATCAAATTTATATAAGATAAACTTATGTAAGATAAAGCTGCCTTCAAAAGATAACTAATAAGCACCTACTGTATAGCACCGGGAGCTCCATCCAAAGCTCTGTAATGCCCTATACGGGAATGGAGTCTAGAAGAGAGTGCATGCATGTATGTATACGTACGGCTGATTCACTTTGCTGTACAGCTGAAACTCACACAACATTGTAAAGCAACTGTACTCCGATAAAAACTTAATTAAAAACAAAAAGATAAAGCTACTTTCCCGCCAAAATGGCCAAAAAATTTAACACCTACTTCAAAAGTCAAAACTTGCGTTGTTGGGCTTCCCTGGTGGCGCAGTGGTTGAGAGTTCGCCTACCGATGCAGGGGACACGGGTTCGTGTCCCGGTCCAGGAAGATCCCACATGCCGCGGAGCGGCTGGGCCCGTGAGCCACGGCCGCTGAGCCTGCGCGTCCGGAGCCTGTGCTCCGCAGCGGGAGAGGCCCGCGTACCGCAAAAAAAACCCCCAAAACTTGCGTTGGAAATCCAGCCATACAGATTTGAATTCATGCATTCACCTTTTTTAAAACACATGAGACCCTGCAGTGAACAAGACAGACAAGATGCTTCATCGATCACAAGTTCAAACATTAGTGGCTGGAAGAGAGATAGACACAACAGAAAGGTTATCAAATAATCATGCAATGGAGTGACAGACAGTGACAACGCTGATGAAAACAACAAAAATTGGGGCAAGAATCTGAGACAGACGGGCAGGCAGGCTGGTGCTTAGAGAGAGCTTTTCGCAGAAGGTCAACCTTTGTGCCCAGATCTGAGTGGGGGAGGGAGGGAGTCTTGCAAGGAACTGCAGGAAGCACCGGAGCAGCAGGGCAGAGGCTCTGACGAGCGACGCTGTGGAGAATAAATCTGGTCTGGACTTGCTGACTTTGAGAGGCTAAGGCAGCAGCTAAAGTTTGGGGGATGGTTGGGAGCGTGGATGGGGCCAGAGATATAAATTTGTGATTCACGGGTTAATCGAGTGCATCTCAAGCCATAGGTTCATACGAGGTCGCCCAAGTCGCAAATGTCTCCAGAAGAGAAGGCTCAGCACTGCTGCCTTTGAAGATTCAGGTATTTGGAGATGAGGAGGCAGAGGCAGGGCCATCAAAGATCAAGAGGTGAGAAACAGCCAGCACAGGAGAAGACAGATCAGGGGAGCTGTGCGTCCTGGAAGCTAAGAAAGGAAAAGCCCCGAGAATGAAGGAGATGGCTTCCTCGAGACTGAGCGCAAGACACGTGACCTGTCAGTGTGACACGGCTGGTGTTAGTAGGGGTGGGAAGGAACATCTGTGTTGTGATGCCATCTAGGTACTTTCACACGTCGTGTGCCTTTAACAATTTTCAGGGCCACAGGACCTTGGATACATATCTGTTGTCACATGTCCTACATCAACCATGAAAAGGGGGTTCAGAGAGAATGTCCATAGATGGTTCAAGTAGAGCAAAGGCTCACTGTGTGCAGATGTCTCTATACGAGTCAGCTGAATCCTGCAGGGAACCCCCAGGAGCTCCTAGAGGAGGCTGGTGCTCCTAAAAGGGAGGGGGATGAAAGAAGAAAGGAAAGCTGTTGTCTATTTGCACATTTCTCAAATTCAGACAGAAGGGGATTAGAGCCAAGCTTGATCACTGGGCAGTCGTGAACCTGAAGGTGCAAGCTGGTCCCTATATTTTATGTCTGTCTGCAACACCTACCGTACATGAATGAATAAATAACTTTGGTGACCAAAGCCCAACAATTAAGCAGTTAAAGTAGGGAAAGGCATTTTTTATTGGACTCCGGTAAAAAGTACTGCGGCATATTTCTAGATCCTCCTTAAAGCAAACAGTGGCCACAGCGGAAGCCATTTTAAAATTTTGTTTAGATTTGTTTTTTTATAGACTCATAGGAGACTGCAAAGAAGTGCACAGGGAGATCCTCTGCACCCTTCCCCCAGCCCCTCGCAACGTGAACATCTTGATTAACTGTAGTAGGATTCCAAACTCAAGAAACTGGCATTGGTACAATCCACAGAGCTTACTCAGATGTTATTTGTACATGTCCTTATGTATATGTGTGTGTGTGTGTGTGTGTGTGTGTGTGTGTGTGTGTGTGTGCATGGAAATTTATCACATGTATAACCTCGTGTAACCACTACCACAATCAAGATACTTTCCCTCGGGCTTCCCTGGTGGCGCAGTGGTTGAGAATCCGCCTGCCGATGCAGGAGACACGGGTTCGTGCCCTGGTCCGGGAAGATCCCACATGCCGCGGCGCAACTGAGCCCGTGAGCCATGGCCGCTGAGCCTGTGCGTCCGGAGCCTGTGCTCCGCAACGGGAGAGGCCACAACAGTGAGAGGCCCGCATACCGCAAAAAAAAAAAAAAAAAAAAAAAAAAAAAAAAAAAAAAAAAAAAAAAAAAAAAAAAAAGATACTTTCCCTCGTCCACACAAGAAGACACCCTCTTGTTGCCCCTTTACAGCCACACCCACCCCTTCCTCCACCACCCCCACTCCTGGCAACGAATAATTGATTCTCTGTCTCCAAAATTATGTTATTCTGTGAGTGTTACATCAACGAAGTCATGCAGTAGGTATCCTTTTGAGCCTGACTCTTTCCATTCGGCATAATTCCCTGATAATTCATCCAAGCGATGATAGTTTATCCCTTCTGATTGCCGAGGCGTTATTCACGGCATGGGTGCACCACAACCTGTTTAACCATTTACCCACCGGACATCTGGGTGGTTTCCACTAGTTGGCTGTTATGAATAAAGCTGATACAAACATCTGTGTGCAGTTTCCTGCATGAAAAGGAGTCTTCATTTTTTCTGTGATAAATGTCCCAAGGTGCCATTGGTAGGTCATATGCTAACTCAATTATTCATCTTGAAAGGAGGTGCTGATGCAGAAACCACTTTTTAATATCATCTCAAGAGATAGATGCTGATTCTGCAGTGCTTCCATTTTCTTTTTTCTGCCTCCTAAATATTTCTTTCCAACATCCACAATCCTAAATAAATTACCCTTCCTCACTTCTGCCTTGACTCTCCCAAGAGCCTGCTAATTCTCTCCCTACCTCGGGTCTTTCCTGATTCCAATAGTCTGAGGCGACGATCTGGAGACAGATTTCAAGGGGAAGGAGTGACAGGAGGCTGTCAGCCCCCAACGTGGCGTTAAGAGCCGCAGTGCCCGTCAACAACCTCAATCTCACCACTCCACCCCGAACCCCTGCACTCTGAATTGCATCACTCAGAGCTCCTTTTAAATGTCTAACAGGGAGTGTTTTCTCTCAGCACTTCGCTATTGTGTAGTACTCCTTCTTCCTGGAACATTCTCTTCTCCTACTTACTGCATCATATGTACGATGAAATATTCAGCCGTGAGATAGAAAGAAATCGTGTTGCATGTGACATGGATGGACCTTGCGGGCATTTTGCTAAGTGAAAGAAGTCAGACAGAGGAGGACAAATACTGGATCACTTCACTTACATGTGGAATCTGAAAAGGCCGAATTCATAGAAATCGAGTAGGATGGTAGTTGCAACGGTCGGGGCTGGGAGAAATGGAGAGATCTTTGTCAAAGTATGCAAACTTCCAGCTATAAGACGAATAACTTCTAACGTACAGTACGGTGTCTATAGTTAATAAGACTGTATTATATACTTGAAATTTGCTAGGACGGTAGATCTTGAATGTTCCCAGCACACCAAAAACTAAATAAAAAGATAATTATGTGAGGTGGTAGAGGTGCTAACTACCCCTAAAGTGGCAATCAATTCACAGTATGGAAGTGAATCACATCACTATGTGGTACACCTTAAGCTTACACAAGGTATATATGTCAAGCATATCTCAATAAAGCTGGGGGAACTCAGAATTCAGAATTCAAAGTTGTCTGCAATAGAAACAAAGATTAGAAGAAAAACAAAAGATGGATTTAAATTAGGAGAATTTGGGAAAAAAAAAAACATATACACCAAATTTTGAAGATTTAGAACCAAAAAAAGGAAAGCATTTCAGTGATGCTCTTTTTGGATGTATAGGGTTCAATAAAATATATGATTCAAGTTAATTTTACCTGTTTCCCTTTAGGTTTTTAAATGTGGTTACTATAAAAAGAAAATGTACATATGTGGCTCAAAATATATTTCTATTGCACACACCACCATAGATTATTACCTCTTTAGAAATATATATATTATTTTTTCACCAGTTTATGTCCTGTACCCAGAACAGTTCCTGAATATTTAATAGATATGGAAGAAGGAAGGAAGGAAGGAAGGAAGGAAGGAAGGGAGGGATGGAGGGAAATGAGGCTACGAATGATTTAACATATATAAAATCTAAGTTGCCAAGCGCAGGATAAAGGATTCTTCCCTTCCCTTTGCCTTCCTGCCACACCTAAAGTGGCAAGTAGTCGATTTATTCAGGAAATTGAGCATAAAGATGCTGACACTTTTGCATTGTACCTCCAGGAAAATTAAGAAATGACTCCTTTCCTGAAAGGATTCAGCCAAGTGCGTTACAGAGCTGCACTGCGAAAATCTTCCAAAGGCTTTCGGGTCATTTGGGGCCGACGCCTTCCCTACAGGCAAGCAGATCTCTGTTTGGAGACTGGCGCATCTGCTCCCAGGACCACAGAGGGGCCCTGCAGGAGCTGGAGGCCAATGGATTTCTTAAACGCTAGAGGTGGGCTTCCTTCAGTTGTCCCACCTCTTCCGGGTTAATTTTCAAGAAGCGTGAACCAAGGTGACTCACCCACAGCCCTGCAGGAAAGGAATAAACCTAAGAGGCACTAATGTATGGTTTGCAGAGTCAACTTTTGAGAGAAATCAACCCCCCCCCCCCCGCCCCGCTTCTCTGCTCCCTTAAAAGACTTTCCTTCTTCCTCCACCCTCAAGTCTCGGGAAGGACTCAGTCCTGTCCGACCTTCAGCGGGGAGAGAGTCAAGATGAGGGGGACACACCAAACTTTCTCTTCTATTTCACTTTGGTTTTAAGAAAATCCTTGAGTGATTTCTCCAGTGACTACTTACCCTTCCTGTTTCTATAGCCTGTATGTTAGTATATCTGCTTTTCATTCTTAGCTCTTAGTCTACAAATACTCTTTTGAATTGCTAATGTCAGCATATATTACCATTCATCCACTTCTTTGCTACCTGTGGCCGAAATTGCTATGCAGTCAACAAAACCTGCTTCCAGTTCACCGGAGCAGATCGCTAGATGAACACATCTCAAACTTCCTCAGAGTTAGATGGGGGCCAGTGGTCTTTGCCAACCTAGCACCAGCCACCTCCATACCTGGCTCCCATCAACCTCCTCCACAGCATCTTTCCGCCTCCATCCGTCCAAGATCAGAGACCCCGGCAAGGCACCTTGCTGCCCTTGGGGACGGCCGAGCCGCAAGATAAAGGGGCCTCGTTTTCCGAAACACCGCAGGAATGGCCACTGAACGGCTCTGTGAATCTAGCCCTGCAATAATTAGGAGGAAAATTCACAGTTATCCTGAGTCTCTACTACAGAGGAAGTAGATGAAAGAGTGCCGGTGCGCTGATGACGGTTGGCCGACATTAGTAGGAATCCAAAACGAAGTGAGCTTCGAGGAGAGTTGGCTGGCTTTCCAGCAGAGATCAAAGGAAAGAGAGCCACAGATTCAGAGCCATACATGGTTGAAAGAGCCACCCGCTAAGAGAAAGTGCTAAGGTGTGCGCCGGTCTCAGTCACCAAAGGCCTGGTCAGTAAAACACAGAAGCTCAGCTTTGTAGCGAAGGTCAGATCAAGGTCACCGAAGTCTATTACTTCAAATCAACGCAAGCTGTGAGGACACTGCGAGTCATGGGGTCCAGGGAGCAATGAAACAAATCAAGCTTGATGATTATGTCTTGGAACAAACTCTGGGTATGGTTATTAAGGCACGTGGAACTAACTAGAAGCAAATACATGAGAAACTTACTCTATTTTGAGGAAACGTTATTGACAAAGAAACTGTGAGCACAGTTTTTACACTTTTCACTTTTCGATGTTTAAAATAAGCTTTGGGCCCCAAAACTCACCTGAGCAGGAAGCAGACAGCAAAACCTGTGCACAGTCAGGGAGAACATACTCACCATCCGTACTTCCGGTGTGGCCACCAGGGGTGACCGAGAAGGGGCACGAAACGACGAACGTGCCCGGGACGGGAGTGCCAGCCTGGAGGATTTCGGAGCGCGTATGGACTAGGGCCTGCTCCATGTATCCCATTTTTCCTTTCCTAAGTTTGAGTTTTATCAAGATTACACACACCACCCCTTGTTTACCACTGTACATGGGGTGAGGAGAGAGGCCCGCACTTCCTCCGAAGAGGCTGGGCTCGGCCCCGGATGTCCTGACTGTTTGGATTCAGCCTGACTACACCGGGAAGGCAGTCGGGAGACTGAAGCACACCTTTAGAGCATACCGAGAGGTAGAACACGGCTGCTGCTTTTATGTGTTCACACGACCACTTTCCTTCCCTTGCTGAGTGCACAGCTGCTCTTCATGTCCCACTGTCTTGCAGACAGGTGTAGCCATGTGACTGTTCTGGTCAGACACGATGGGCTGAAGTGATGGTTCCTTCCTCTAGGATTGATCCCACAATGATCCTCTACTCTCTCTCCTTTGCTCATCGGCCGGCTGACACAGCTGATTCAGCAGAAGGTGCCAGAGCTCCATGAGCCACAAGATGGAAGGTGCCTGGGTCCCTGAATCACCACCTGGAAGGCTGCTGGCTGAAGGTCCATATTGTCCTGTTACATGGGGGAGAAGTAAACTTCTACTGTGTTAATTCACTGAGATTTTGGGATAGTTTATTTTAATAGTAAAACTACCCTATCTAATAAAACTTTTCTAAAGGACCATAATTTGTGAAAAGTGGACTAAACACCCATTCTGTAAGAGAAGTTTACTGATAGTCACAAAATACAGGAGCAAGAGATGGTCTCTGTCCTCCAAGTGTTGATAATCTAGTAAAAGCCATCTTACATCCACTTATAGAAGTGGATTTATTACCCAGGTATTTTTGTTTCCAAAATCCCTTTCATATGACAGACAAGGATAAAAGGATAAGCAAATTGCTTTCCAAAAATATAAGCAGGTTGCAAACTAAACTCACTTAAATTTCAAACCCTTTCCCATCCTCTCAACACCATCCTGCAAGTGAACGACAACAACAAAAAGGCCAAATAACAAAACCAGGAGGAAGAGAGGGACCGTCTACAGAAGAAAATCCTCAGTTCAATAAAAGGCTCTGATTTCTCATCCAGCCACCACTTCCCAGCACATTATTAAATTTCATACTTATGTGATTACACAACTCCAGAACTGGATAGAATTTTTTTTTTTTTTTTTGCGGTACGCGGGCCTCTCACTGCTGTGGCCTCTCCCTTTGCAGAGCACAGGCTCCGGACGCGCAGGCTCAGCGACCATGGCTCACAGGCCCAGCCGCTCCGCGGCACGTGGGATCTTCCCAGACCGGGGCACGAACCCGCGTCCCCTGCATCGGCAGGTGGACTCCCAACCACAGCGCCACCAGGGAAGCCCTGGATAGAATTTCAAGGATGCTACAAAGGTGTTAATGACTAGATCAGCAGAATGATTTCAGCTGCTGGGAGGAGACATCGTGAGATCACAGAGGGGCATCGCTGGTCTGCCCAGCTGACGATGGTGTCATGGGCACAGATGATGAGAAGTCTGGATGGCCCAGAGTAGTAGAACTCCAAAAGAGAAACAAATTCAGGAACACCCTGTGTGTATTTTTACTCATGCTTTTATTTTTATCTACACAAAGCTAATACACGATGTTAAAAGCTGTATCTTAGGGGACTCTAAATAGATTCTCATTCTCCAAATGAGAATCCAGTTGGATTCTGGATTCTCTCAGAATCCAACTCTGCAGACGATGGGCTCCCGCACAGCATTTATCGCATCTAAGAATGACGGAAGTGCTAACATCTGACCTCCCAGGACAAGTAGATGCGAAATGCAAATAGGGATTCGGCCGGAAGTCCAGGGGAAGACCAGGGTCCCTGAGACGCTCCTGCATCCCTGGGAGCCGCCCGGAAGCCGACCACCGCAGTAACAGGCGCTGGCCCAGCAGGTACGGGACCGAGTAAAGAACTGGGCCTTCCAGGAAAACCTAAAGTTAATCTCCTCTGATGTACGACTTAATCTGGGGGCTGCAGGGGAGGGGATAACGGACGCAACCGCTCCACTTTCACACTGCGGCGCCTGACGTCATGCCACGCCCCGCCTTAAGCCCTCCGTCGGCGCCTGTTAATTTCCCGGGAGGTCAAACCTCAGCCTGAGTGCAATGCCAAGTCCCTGGCTGCCTCTGCAGCCTCATCTGCCCTCCGCTCCTCCCTGATCGCTAAGCCCCGGCCACTCTGGCCTCCTGTTCCCAGATGCGCCAAGCCCTGGCCGTGTGGGCGTCTTCACGCAGTATTCGCCCCCTCCCTCTTCCCGGGCCGCGTCCGGCTCACCTTCAGCGCCCAGCAGAGGTGGCGCATCTTTCGCGCTGCCGCCCACCACCAGCCTAAACCAGGATCTCGTTCGTTCTCTCCTGCATCTTTTGCTTTTCTCGTGTAGCTTCCCAGCCTCTGATTCTGTGTTTAGTGGCTGCCCCACTGGTACTGTCAACTTCTGGAGAACAAGGACCACGCTGACTTCACCACTGCATTGCCTGCGCTCGAATCGCACTTGGCAAACGTGGGGACTTAGTCATGTTCTTTTTTTAATTATCATTATTCAGTGAATCCATGAATGAGTTACACACCATGAATACGACATGGAAGAGGAATGTAGTCCCGACAAGCGTAGACCAGAGTGAGCGGGTCTGGGGGCCGCTTCCCAAGGAGAGGAAGCAGCAAGTGCAACGGCTGTTGCTGACCAGAAACGCCAGAGAGGACAGTTGAGTGGCCGGCCAGGGAGAGAGTGGCGTGGGACAGGCTCAGAGTGGGGCAAGCTCCCCCCCCCCCCCCCACACACGTAACAGAAGATGTGCTGTGATCAGCGTCAAAATATACCTTAAAGCTTCATGGGGGAGTTAATCCCGATAGGGTGAGGCCACGAGGGGAACGTGTCAAGCAAGAGGTCAGATGAGGGCTCAAAGGGACGAACAGACAGAAATCATGGTCTTGCAACAAGATGTCAGGAAACTAGACGTTTTTCCTGAAACGCCAGCCAAGGAGCCTCTTCCTGGGCTTCAGAGAGCGATGCTGGGGCACTTGGGGTTCTCAAAGCCACGAGAAAAGCGTGGACCAGAAAACCTGCTCCTAACGCCCAGGAGAGAACAGAGGTGCGCAGGGCAGCCCCAGGGAAACCCCAACCTGCTCCTGCTGCAAGGAAGGCCCTTCCCGAGCTTCCCGGCCACACGGAGCTGCCACACCGCTCGGCTCTGAGAAAGGCCGGCGGGGACGGGCCGGCCTGCTCCCGGGAACGGAGGGCAGCGTGCACGCTGACCAGGCCCAGGGCCTCCGCCAGCCTCACACCCTCCTGGGAACCAGGGAGAGGGCACCATGCAATCCAGGGACGTCCCTGCGGAGGCAGGCAGGTCACCTTCACAGCACAGCCGACCCATCACAGGTATCCTCCCAATCCCACCAGGAAGCAGCTGCCTTCGTGCGACGGAGGGAGCCCGGGCTGCCGCACAGAAAGCGGCTCTAGGATGCAGAGACCCTCGTCCCTGCCCACCTGCCCTCCCGATGGCTGTCATACCCTCTGCCAGATTTTATTACAAAGAAGGTCTATTTATTCTCAGAAAGACACTCAAGATAGTCCGGGAAAACAGAGAAAGGGGGTAAAACTCCTTCTTAATTATGACTGAGCCACTAAGCCCCGTGGATTTCCCGTCAAGTCATTTCCGGGTGGCCTTTTTCCTAAGGGTCACCGCCACAAAGGCCTCCCTTCCATCTCCAGAGGTTACGCAGGGAGATTTCTCCACTCCCACTGCGAGGAGCTCCGAGCTCTGAGCAGGCGGATCACAGAGCAGCAGGCCCGGGGGACAGACTGCCGCTCTCCTCCCGAGGGCAGCGTCCTCTCCACGGCCTGTGCAAGAGCCCAGGGCCACCGCTCATCCAGACAAGGATCACCTGCTCCAAAGCATCTCCGTCATGTCCCAGCGCTCGTGTCTTCAGCCGCAAAGGATGCTGGAGGCATAGGTACCTGAGGCTCCGAACAAAAGCCGCCCCAGGACAGTGGCCCAGGGCGAATTCTAGAGCATCCAGGGCGTCCTGAGCTCTACCTGGAGCCACGATGCTCCTCCTCACAGGTCTATGAGTCTAAAAATCATTTTAGCTTTCCTCGTGCAAATGGAAAACACGCACGCACGCGTGCACACACACACACAGAGCCCTGAATAGGGAAATTCGTTGTCCTCTGTCTGCCCTCTTACTTGATGACTTCTAGTGACCAAGAGGCCTTGATATCCCCTCTCCTTGACTAGACTTTAGACAGGCTTCTTCCTGATGCTTGGGCCTGCCCTCTCTTCCCTTACAGCATTTACTGTAGAAAACCTTGTAATTGTAAATGCCTCTTTTATATATTTTAAAAGTCTCTTGATGGTTTTACAACCGAAGACTATCTTTCTCTAGGACCTGGGACCACCCCCTTTAAATGGGGTCTTTAAGGAAGGGGTTCCCCATCTCTCAGAGAGGCCTTCCTCCAAGGTGTAAAACCACCTTCTGCCTGAAGATACGAGAAAGTTCACTTTTTCTTTGCGGAAGGCAAACTAGCAAACACGGTGGCCCAGGACTACCCCCATCCCAGCTCTTAAAAACTGCCCAGCCCATGTGTCCCTGGAGCTCAGGCTGAGTTCTGGCCCCTCCTCTCTCTTGCAATAGCCATGAGTAAAAGTCTTCCTTATGTGTCTCACTATGTCTGGTGCAGTGTTTGCTTTGACACTATAAAAGGTTTTGGAATTTGAGATATCCTCCATAATTTCTTAAAACAAAAAAGAGAATTTACATTACCAAATGAATTGTGTTGGGTTTTTATGAAACAAGAAGAAAAAGGAAACTCTTTACATTAAAATAGCATTTGACTTTTTTTTCCTAAGTAAATGAAACCTATTTTAAGACGTGTACATACTTTCAGAATGGCTCCAGATTTGTGAAAGGAGTAGACACGGAATTGTGAGCTGCTTCCTTCGTTTCACGTGGATTCTGGAGAATATAGATTCACCAGATTGTAAGGAACGGGGTACGTTCTGGATAACTTAAGGTCTGGGTCCACCCTGATAGCACTTCGGCAGCCCTGGTGCAGCTCCTCCAACAGGCCACTGATGTACCGAGGAAGACACATTTAAAGATGAAAATGAAAGCCCATTTACGAAATGAATCAACAAAAACAAAACCAGCAGTTAAACCGACTTAGTCTGTTTTCAGAATCAGAGGAATCTGGACTAAATCCTAGAAGAATCAAAATGGATGAAGGAAAGAATAAAATCAGTGACAAACTACTCCTTCCCACCAGCGATACGAGCCCTGCCTGCTGGGAGGACAGAAGGGGATGGGTCCACCCTCGGGTTCACCCCTCACGCCGCGCCCGGACGCCCACCCCGGTTCAGAGTCCAGAGCAGCCCGCGGTCAGACAGCCCGTCCTGAGGGTCCTGCTTCTTGGGCATGTAAGGTGTTGACCCTCACTCCCACCCTGCCTTTCTAGTCAACTCTTATCACAGGCCGCTCACGTCACCAGGACACCCTGGGGCAGGGCTGGGCCATGAGGTCCTGGATTCCGAGCTGTGGTCTCTCCACGTGAAGCGGGTGGACAGGGGCCAGGAACCAGGGGGCTCTGGGACATCAAAGGAGGCTCTTCCGTCGCGAAGGGCAAGGAGGTTTCACCCCTTGAGCTCGTTCTCACAGGGCCTTGCAGGTCCCTTGCTGAGGGCCCTGCTAAACGGGCCGGAGGGGGCACGCTCTGTCCTCACTGACCCCAAGAAGCCCCGGCTCAGCTCGAAGACGGTGAGTATTAAAGGAGGCTTGGATCTCAAGAGCATGAAGTTCAGGAGCTAGCAAAGGGGAACTTATGCCCGCAGACATATGCCTGCACACATGTGTACACGCATGTGCAACACGTGCTATTTAGGACAGAGGAGGTCATGCGTGCAGACATATGCCCGCACACACGGACACGCACATGCCACGTGTGCTGTTCAGAACAGAACTGAAAGGAGTTGCTGATGTTCCTAATGAAAATGAGGATTAATGTCCTGACCAGGGCAGCGCCTCTCAGTTTCTTAGTCTGTCTGTCTGTCTGTCTGTCTGCCTGTCTCTCCAGCCTCCTTTTCAGTGAGACGTGTTCTCAATATGCCTCCCCTGCAGACCTCCCCTCTCTCCCCCGCTGCCCTGGTGTCCACTACCCGTTAGTGCTTTCTCGGCTGGTCCTACCTCCTGGTAACTTTTCAGTTCAAATTCCTGCCACGGGACGACTCTTCCCTCTCTCTTATTTGAACATTTTCAAGAAGATCATTGGTTTAGTCACTGAGCAGCCTGGTCAAATAAGCTGTGGCCTGGCTGGGACTCAGGTTACGTCATAAACAGAAATGCCGTCCGGAAGCCGGGGACAACGAGCTTCTCTACACAGGCCGGGGAGGAGGGAGGTCATCAAGCTGGTCAAGGACATCCTGGCAAAGGTGTGTCGGGGACTGAAATCATTTCGGTATTCCACAGTATTGACAGTCTGGGGCCAGGCGACGGGGCTGGAATGAGCCTTCCCTCATCAGGCAGAGACACAGCTCTAGAGGATGAGCTTGGAGAGCACTTGCAACAGCCCAGAAGACGTTCACGAGATAAGACAATAGAAAGAGACCCTCGGACACACGGGCAGAGAAAATACTTCCCACCAAAGATTCTTGAGACTCTTGGAAACAGACCACAACAAGAGCAGGGGCATGAAAGTTAAACATCAGGAAGATGTCGCTGAAGGAATGCTATCTATGCTGACACACAGAGGATGAGGACACCCATGGGCTGTCCGGAATGTAAGGAGAAGCATATACGAGCGTTGGGAAAAGCTTGGCATGTCTAAGGAACTAAAGTAGGGCACTTAGGGGACACCCAGAGATGCAGTGACTCGAGGACCACCATAGGAGTTTAAGAAAACTTGCCACCCTGTGGAAATGAAATTTTAGGGGGCCAAGTGGGGGGGAGACCGCTTAGTGAGACCACTTAGAGCATTGTCATAATCCAGATGAGAGTTTATGGTCACCTAGACCAAGGGTGTGACAGTGGGAATTGACAGAAATGAGTAGACTTAATAAGTACAAGACAGCAATCATTTGAGATAGAATTATAACCACTTGCTCATAGTTTGGATGTGGAGGGTGAGGAAGAGAGAGACACCAGGTACTGTATTTCATCCAGAGTAAGACACCTAAAGTTGGGATGCACCCGAAATCACAGCTTACATCACAGAGACCGTCGTTAAGTGGTTGCCGTTGCCCGCGAGGGCAAAGCACCGCTCGCGGAATGATTTCAGCTGCTGGGAGGAGACATCGTGAGATCACAGAGGGGCATCGCTGGTCTGCCCAGCTGACGATGGTGTCATGGGCACAGATGAGAAGTCTGGACGGCCCAGAGTAGTAGAACTCCGAAAGGGAAACAAATTCAGGAACACCCTGTGTGTATTTTTACTCATGCTTTTATTTTTATCTACACAAAGCTAACACACGATGTTAAAAGCTGTATCTTAAGGGACTCTAAATAGATTTTAATAAGCTATAAAAGAAAAATTACAAGTGGCAAAACTTCTTTTAGTCACAAGCAGCATTTTCTTCTTTCTTACTGGTACATAAACTCATGGTATAGTTTAAGAGTAATGCTATCTTAGATTCAATGAACTAGGTAACTCTTCAGTTGCTTGAATAACTGGATAAAAGACTGTGTCATTTACTGAAGTGCAGGAGAAAGAGAGAGATTGGTTTCAGAGCACTGAAAGAGATGAAAAGCCTCTCCATTCATCTTATAAAGCCCACATTACTCTAACATGAACACCTACAATTGATAAGAGAATTTGACTGTAGTTCCCTTTTACTTATATAATAGAAGCAAAAAATTCAAAATAAAATACTCCCAACCTAAATCAATATAACATATTAAAAATTTACCCCGTGACCAAGTAGAAATTGAAGGACAATAGAATATTAGGAAACACATAAATGTAATGAATCATATGAAAAGATTCAATAAGAGACTTAGAAAAATATGATAAAAGTTAAAAATATGAGAAAGTTAAAAATCTCTTGGGAAACCAGGAATTATAAGATGTTTTCTTAAACTATTATTAACAGCTATTAATAGTTAATTAATAATTAATCAATTAATTATTAGCTTTAATAGTTAATTAATTAGCTGGTAATAAATTGATAGTTGGTTACTTAATTAATTAATACTCATTTTTGAAGTTCTAACTAATATAACAACCCGTGAAACAAAATAAGAACTATAACTATTGGAAAGCAGAGAACAAAACGGCCTTTATACATATGGAAATGGATTATGTGCCATAGCACGCATGAAGAGAGAGAGGACAAAGAGAGGAAGAAAAATAAGTATTTACTGAGAGCTTACAATCTGTAAAATATACTGTGTATGTCATTTAATCCTCCCAACAATGCTATAGAATCTATTAAAAAAATAAACCCTTAGAATATATTTTTTGAAAGTTCACTTATGCAGCTGAAACAAAATAGACCAAAATCCTTTTTAATATATCAGCAGTCAACAATTAGAAAATATAACAGTAGGGGCTTCCCTGGTGGCACAGTGGTTAAGAATCCGCCTGCCAGTGCTGGGAACACGGGTTCGAGCCCTGGTCTGGGAAGATCCCACACGCCGCGGAGCAATTAAGCCCGTGTGCCGCAACTACTGAGCCCACGTGCCACACCTACTGAAGTTCTCGTGCCTAGAGCCCGTGCTCCACAAGAGAAGCCACCGCAATGAGAAGCCCACACACCGCAGCGAAGAGTAGCCCCCGCTCGCCGCAACTAGAGAAAGCCCGCGCGCCGCAACGAAGACCCAACGCAGCCAAAGATAAATAAAATAAAATAAAATAATTTATAAATAAGAAGAAAAGAAAATACAGCAGTAAAAGAATCAATTTATAATAGCAACCTATAAAATAAAATACCTCCGAACAAGCTAACAAAAAATAAATTAGGAACTAGGAAGCTTTACTTAAAAATATAAAACTTTTCTGAGAGGTTAAAAGAATATTTAAATAGAAGAAGAACCATACTGTGACACTTAATGAGAAGGCAGCATAGTGGAAGGATACAGATTCTTCCAAAAATTAATTTATACATTAACTTTAATACCAATCAAAACCTCAATATGAGTTTTGGAGAATATAACAGAATGATTATCAAGCTGGTAAGAAAAAAGCACACCTGTTAAGAATAGCAAAGAAAATTTTAAAAATTAGAATTGAGGTGTGTTCTAAATGTTACATATGTTAAGTGTTAAATAGTGTTATTTTTAACGTTACAATAATTAAGCACAAAATTGCAGATAGATAAATATCGTAAAATCAGTAGCTCAGAAAGAATATTAATATAAATACATTGATTTTAAAAAATTAACGCAGACATTGTGCACAGCTATGGACCCAGTGCTGCGCTGGCCCTGGGGGTGCATCAGAAAACGAAGGAGCTACAGTTCCTGGCCTCACAAATCTCTCAGTCTAGCGGTGAAAACAGATGGAAAACAAGAAAATAATAATACCTAATTTAAAATTTTCAACGCATGCCGTGAAGAAAAGAGCAGGACAGAGGAAGCCCAAGTAAAGCGTTGGAGAAAGAGCATACTCCAGGTAACGCGATGAAACAGAGCCTGGAAAATGGAGAAAGGGGCTGATGCGTGCAAGAAGCAGCTAAAAGCACCGCGAGGTACATTTGGGGAGGGAAAGCAAGCCCCTCCTTGAGCACACACTGATCTCGCAGTTCTGTTAAGAGTCTAGACCAGGTCTCACTGGGCTACACTGAGGTGTTGGCGGGAGGCATCCCCTCCTGGAGGGAAAGGGGAAGCGTTGGTTTCCTTTTCCTGAACGCTTCCAGTGTCAGAGGCCACGGGCGTTTCTTGGATTGTGGCCCCTCCTCCACATTCAGAACCAGCAAAGGAGGGGTGAGTCTAGCCTCTCACTCCTCTGACTCTTCTGCCCTCCTTCCACCATGAAGGGTTGCCTTGATGACACTGGGGCCACCCGGACAGGGCGGGGTAATCTCCCTAGTTGAGGCTTAACTGATAAGCAATTTAAATTCCATCTGCAACTTTAATTCCCCTTTGCCATGTAAAGTAGCACATTCACAGGTTCCAGGAATCAGGATGCGGTCATCTTCGGGGGCCATTGCTTTGCCAACTACAGCCCTAAATGTCGTTATATCAATTTGAGAGGGAGTTGGTATCCTTTTTTCCTCTTCTTCACCCAGGGGGTTGAGGTGTTATCTTGTTTTCTCTTCCTTTTTCCTTTTCAATATTATTATACATGTCCTGCATTACAGAGGAATGTGAATTACCAGATAAAGGTAGCAATCTGTTTGCAAGCGAGAATGGGGAATGAATTGGGGGTAAGCAAACAAATGTCAGCTACGCGCCCTCCTGAAAAAACCTGTTTAGAATGCTCTCTGCTGGTTATCAGTAGCTTTTTTTTTTTTTTAACAGGACACCACACACACACACACACACACACACACACACACACACACACACACACACACACCAACCAACTTCCTCTTTCTGAAGTGGCTTCAACCTCAGACATTTATTTCTCAACAAGTAAACAAACAAAAATGAATAAACGAAATATCTGGCGGAAGGAATTCTGCATCCCTCCAGTGGTTTACACAACTGGCAACAGTTTGGAGCTAGGACGCTGGGACGCAGCCAGGACACTAGAGGTTAACTAGGAAGGCTACTTGATTGCTACTAACTGACGCCTC
The DNA here is from genome assembly GCF_026419965.1 of Kogia breviceps. NCBI lineage: Eukaryota > Metazoa > Chordata > Mammalia > Artiodactyla > Physeteridae > Kogia > Kogia breviceps. Next base: position 4,598,296 of record NC_081324.1, on the reverse strand, counting down.
TAAGCATCTGAACAGACAGCATCAGAGCCGCGACAGAACTCCCACTCCTCTCCCAGCCCCGGCTAAGATAGGACCGATAAGCGAGCCAAAAGTGGAATGGCATTTGCCCCCAAGGCCAGTTATGGGCATGGTTTATGGAGCCACGTGAGAAGTCAATAACGCTTACCCAAGACTCATCAACACCTGGCAGTGCAATGCCCTGCACAGGGCCGGGCTGCCCAGGCAGAAACTTTTGATTGCAATGCTAGCTTCAGTGTTTGCAAACTTCTGTACAAAGACCCTCTCTGATTTCTCTGTTCCAACTCCTAGACTTCACTCCTGGACTGAAGAGGCAGGATTCAACGAGGGTTCTTTTCAATTTCAAATCTCCTAGTATAATAACCTAGGAACTGACCTATTAGGGTGTCTGTTTTCCCTCTTTTGTGCATCTTGGTTCGCCTGTTTCTCTCTCCCTGTCTGGCTGCACTAGCCAGAGAGAGGTCTTAGAAGCAATAAGCACTAAAAGCTATCAGATATGGAGCCACAACTGGGCCCCTGCCTTCTATATGCAATACAGTTAATTCTCCCAATAATCCCTCAAATTAAGTTAAACCAAAACCGGGTCAGTGGTGCTAGGGATGGAACAGAAGCGGTGTTTTTCAGAAATATTTGGGCTTCCTGTCCCACCAGCCCGTCACGCACCTGTGTTTATTTACGACGTGAATGGACGAGTCCCCTTCCGATTAAGCACGGACTGACTTTTGAACTAAACTTCACACTGACCCTCTTTTGCACTCTCATCATCTCCTTTGTATGGGAGTATCCTGTCTACCGGAACAGAGTGCAAAGAATTATTACATGGACCAACTCTGGCAGAACTACGCAAGGGAAAATGGCAAAATATACTCTTAGTTTAATAAAATTTACTTTGATAAAGCACACCTGTTATTTATTTTATACATGTTTTAAAACAGAGCTTCTATCTATCAAGTGGATGTATTTTTGAGAACTTAACAACTGGCTCATTCAACTGGACTACATGAATTACAGTGGAAAACCACTTATGACTATAGTCATTGCAAGCAAAATCCATGTGTTCCATTTCATAACTATCTCAAAACTGACACACCATCAAGATGTCTGACTTGGTTGGTGAATGACCAGAAATGATTTTATGAAAAAAAAATAAGTTAAACCAAACTGTGTCTACTGTTTATCTGCATTTGTCTCTTGAAGCCATACAGTGCTTAAATATGGCTAAGTTCAAGCTCAGTCATTCCAGCACTGACGTGTACCTAAACCGTATCTGTGGGCACCCAACCTGTCATAGTGTTGTATCTGACCCTCTGTGAGATAAACAGTAGAGATGATGGTCATCCTCATATCACAGACTAGAATTTTATTTTCAAAGAGGTAACAAGACTAGCCTGAGGTCTCAGAGAATTTAGCCAAATGTTAATAAACAGAGAGCGACTATCTGCAATTGATTCATAGCTAACGCTTACCATCACTGAGCGCTGGCTGTGGGCCAGACACTGTTCTAGTGAGAAATCAGAACACGCCTGTGTGACCTCATGCAATTCTCACAACCGCCCCAAGGTTAGGTACTGTCGTCTTCATTTTACCAATGGGGGAATCACTGCTGGAAGACAGGGGAGGGTCGCGGTAGAGAGAAGTTACCTGTCCATGAAAATCCAGTGGGAAAAGTGCCATCAAGGGGCCTCAACCCTTCGGCAATTCTCAGAAAATCACAGAGGACAGAAGAGCTGACAGACCCTGGAGATGGCAGATGGGTCATTCCGGATGGGGAGAAATCACGCCACCCAGAAACTACAGGTCAGGGAGATGGATGCTGACACCTGGCCAAGTTTTACACGTTCTTTTTAATTGATTGCTATAAAGGTAAAAAGATGCTTACTCACCACTTTTAAATGGCTCACTACACTAGAAGATAGGGAGAATATCAAAGAAATCATATGCATTGATTTCATCAAGACATTTTCGCCACGTTCTTTGTGTTATTACTTTGAATCTTATAAGATGTGGTTTGGAAAGTACTTCAGTGGATTTCTCTCTGGCTGAATAAATACAGGTAAAAAATACCGTTCTTATCAACCAGGAGAGGAAACTCCAGAGAGAAGTTGCTAGTTGGATGAAGATACAGGAATCATCCTTATTCAATTTGCAGCTGACACAGGCTAAGATAGATGGCCAGTGCCTCAAATGACATAAGCAAGATTCAAAACAATCTTGATAGACATGAATGATGGACAGAAACCATTACCGTGACATTTGACAGGGATATGTAAACTCTTACTTACACAACATGGGTAAGACTTGACTAAACATCAATTTTAGTTAGGGGGAAAAATGTCTATTTTGCTTCAGTTTACTATAAGCTCAAAATGAATAAACAATGTGCCAGAGCAATTTAAATCTGCTCTAATAAGTGAGTAATATTCAAGAAAACAAGGGTAGCAGAATCGTACTATGCTATATGCTGTTTGTATATCCCATCTGGATCATTCTATTCTGCTTCAGATTCCTTATTAATTCAGATTCCTTATTCCTTATTCCTTATTATTCAGATTCCTCTTAAATTAAATTCCTCTTAATTCAGATTCCTCTTAAAATGAGGAACATTAAAAAAATAGATTTGCTCAGAAGAAGGTTATCTCGTTGAAAGTTCTGGAAACCTCCCCACTTGAAGAATGAAGGAAATGGGAATAGAGCGTGTTAGCTGTCTTCAAACATCAGAAGGACTGCATAGAGAGGATGAAAGGAAGCCTTTAAAATTCAATTCTAATCGTGTCACTCTCCCGCTTAAAATCCTTCAAGCTACCCACCTCTCTTAGAGTAACTGTACAGTTCTTTCCTCATCTTACAAAAGCCCTTCAGATGTAGCCTCACCAGCCTCGACGTTCTGTTTTCTTACCATTTCCTCCGTTCCCCAGCCCCTGTCCTACCAAACCCAATATATTCTAGGCTCCAGCCATACTGAAGTTAATTCTGTTTCTCAAAAAACCATTCTCTTGTTTCCAGGCTTCTGGGCTTGCTGTTCCTTCTGCTTGGGACACTCTCCCTCCCTTTTCTTTTTTACTGGGCTGAAGTATGTACCTGCTTGATAACTTCCTCTAAGAGTGTGAACTGGGTCCCAAGTCCTCCTACACAAAGACCAGGCTAGGTTGTGGGCCTCTCCCCTGTGTTCTCAGAACATGTCCTCCTCCCCCAGGACAGAGATTTTATCCTGATTCCCAATTGTCTGAAACCCCCTCACACATACCCATAAGCTCCATAAAAGCAGAGGTCCAAGGCTCTGTCTTCCATCATTCTAGCCCTAGTACCTGTGCAGTGAGAGAATTAAATAATAGATCATCTATTTTTCAAGAGAGGGAAAATTTAAGAACAACGTGGGAAAGTGGCACAAAAAATTTTTTGCTCAAATTCAGAAAGCGCTTCGTCTGTTCTCTGCTTTGACCTCCTGGATTGAGACGCCTGCGCCCTTGGAACTCAGCTGTCTCAGGGCGTCCCACCAGCCCCAGCCCACATCAGTAAGGAAAATTTGTTTGACGCCCTGGACCCAGCCCCAGAGAGACTTCTGCTCTCCTGTCGCTTTCTGCACTGCAAATAATTTATGAAATAATATAAGAATTTTTCTTTTATTCTTGAGGCAATTCCATAGAGAAATATGTGTTCTTTCTGAATGACTGGCACTTCACATTCTGAATCTAAATGCTTCTGCAGGTATTGAAGTTTAAAAGGATTAGTAAACCCATTTGCAATACGCTATATTTAGCGTAGCAAAAATAAAAGAATTGTATTTGTTAAGAACTAAATGTTTCTTCAAAAATATACACGTCCACTTTGCAAGAACCTTGAGGAGTAACAAAGTATATTAATTAAGTGTGTGGGTACGAGAATCTTTCACTCAGACCTTTATTTTTACCCTGTGAAGTAAGAAACCAACAGAATTTATTGACATGCATCAATAGTTTACTGATAATCTCTAGTCTATATGACATAATAATAACACATCACGCGTTAACATAACAACGATCGTGCATTTTATCTACACTTTATGCTCCGCAAGGTATGCGAGGTGGAACATGACAAGCTCCCCTGTGTGGGTGTTTCTACCAAGATTAACTTGTAAAGAGATGTGTATGCATGTATGTGTATAGTTTACTTACAGTAACATCAATTAAAAATTCCCATTTCATTAAAAAAAAAATTAGTAGAATTAATTTTGTCTTTTGTCTTTCTATCTGCTTGAAGCACAAAATATTGATTTCGAATCGGATCCCAAAGGCAACTGGGGGCAACAGATTTAAGAGATTCCATTTTGGCTTCGTCTGTAGGACACACACGTCTCTTGGCGCTGTAATCTTCGTGCTCTGACTATGATGCCCACTCAATGGCGGCCAGCCAACCTCCCTACAAAGGTCACTCTGGGGCGGGGATTGAGAAGCATTAAAGGTCTTAAGAGGAGGAGAAGATACTTACCAAATATCCAGTGCATTTTATAAAAACCTAGTGAAGTCTAATAATAAGGTGTCCAGCTTATAAATGTGGGATTATCTTTTATAGCAAATTGTATTCCAAACAACACAGGGAAAGTGAATTGCTTTATCTGCATCTAATCACTACACAATATAACCTTTTCAATTCTCCTGAAAGTGCACAACTTACTTTTTTTTGTGAAAAGAGCATTTTCTGAACAAATTCTGTTAATAAATTTCTGTGCTATGTTTAGTCTTCAAAATTAGGACATTTATTTTCTGAGAGTCTTCTTCACCTGTTAATTCTGGAGACCCTTGTGGTATCCCTGTATTAACTGTAATGTCCTTAGAACTAAAGGTCACTTGATAATGATCTGCCTTTGATTTGAGTTCAAACTGTGTGGGCGTCCCTGAAGGGCTCCTGTTGGTTTTATTAAAAACAATCACATATCTAAAGGAATTTTAGAAGTAATTTTAAATGTCTTTTCTCAACGTGAGAGATTTTATCTCTTGTACGCTCAAAAGACACTCTGAAGGTTAGAGAAGAACTTCTCTGCTAAAAGGGTGAGATCTTGTTGCTGTCCTAGGTACTGACAAACGGGCTGTGTAGGGTTCAGCTGAAATTGTGACCATCGTGAAATAACCAGACACAGGACCACACCTGCAAAAGTGCATTTCAAATGACTCACACACAAGGCCCTTCTTAACTCTGCAGATCTTGCTTCAGTCTCCCAGTGCAGAGTAGAAAGCACAGTATAAGACCGTGTGAAACATTTTTTCTTCTTGAGAATGCTCAATGTGGATGCTATAGTCATTCAAATATAAAAATTCATTTACAGTGTAAAAATACAGGATACAAATCACGTAATAAAAGTATCAATTTCATTACTTTTACTTGCTCAGCTTTACTAATCAAAAACTAGAGTGTTTGTCTTGATTGTTCTTATTATTCAGTGGAGGTCATTTTATTGTTATTTCTCTTGAGTCTTTCCAGACTTCAAATTCACTCTCTGATGAGGAAAATGTACTGTCTTCATGGATATTGGAAAGAATGTGCTGATGTTCTCGGGGTCATCCCAGAAGGTCACCTACATGTCACGTTCTGAACGGAACCGCCTCCAGAGGGAGAGACGGGCTCCTAAGGTGATCACTTTTGAAAGAGCCACTTAATTTGATGTGCAATTATAGGAGATAATGAAGGAAGTCATTTGCCCAAATATATAAAGGTAAATAAGTTGTAATATTAAGTGAGATTAGACAGAACTTCTAGAATTATTTTTGCTACTCGACATAACTGATACCATATCGCTTAAGGGGTTTGTCTCACAACAGTATGGAGAGTAGACTCCATCCACACGGTACTGCTTAATTATTTTGGACACCAATATCTAAGATATTATACAGGACTAAGCAGAGTACTACAGTTCAGGAATTGTCTCTGATACAATGTTACACTGTTTCACTTCAAACAAGAGTGGCGAGTAAAGCAAATCCACAAAGATTAGATAGAACCCCATCAAAGCTTTCTTTTTCCGTGGATTCATCAGATATGCAGAGTTGTGAAATTCCTCTTTCACTTTTTCAAGTCACCGTATCTAGAAAATTATTCTCTGCCCTTAAATTACCGATATCTTTTTCTTCTCATCTGAAGTGACAAAAAGTTAGATTGGAAGTGAAGGAGAAAGTAAGTTTCAGAAAAGATGTTGGAAGATGCAAGTAGAGAGAAACATCATTTTCCCCGTGTTGGAAAGAGGAAAGGAGCAACTGCTGTAATGGACGTGACTGAGGCGTCTGTGGGCCGTAAGGGTGATAACGCACGTCTCACCTCTCAGTCCCCGGATGTCTGGCTCCGCATCCTGTGCCTTTTGATTCAGAGCCTTCAGGCTGCTCTGCTTGCCCCTGCAAACCAAGCCAACCCTGCAGTGCTCTCTAAGTTAGGAAATGCTCCTTTGCACTTTGCAGCAATCCCTTCTGCTTCCAGACCCAGCTGCGGCTGCGTTGGCTCCTATCACTAGCCTTGGCAGTCCTCTCCCCAAACTATTTTTACGTGCCATGCCATTTCGCGTGAATTTGCTTTTGAGAAAAGTGCATACCTAGTGCTGAAGTTTGATGTGGCCGATAAATCATACAAATATATGTGGGAACTTGGCTAGGGGGCCCTCGGGGTTCTGACAATCCGGGAAGCTAACACAATAGGTATGTGGTCGGGGTCCACATAACTTTCTAGGCACAAAATTAACCTTCTCATAATCTGGAGAAAAATGGGGTAAGAGTGGCAACAAGAGGAAAAGGAAATACAGGAGGAACAGGGGGAGGAAGAGGAGGAAACGTCAGTGAAGGAGGAATAAAGCAAATGTGATTCTTTTCTACAGTTCCCAGCAGTCTTATCTGCTGTGTGATGGCGCTGGGTGTGAACATCATCTGCCCTGGGTGCTGAGGTCAAGGTCACAGTCCAAGTTTCAATTCAGGAAGTCACTTTTCTTGAGCAAATGCTGTCCTAAAAACCTGAGATCACATTCCAGTAAGTTACTACTATTACATACATAGTGTTTGTGTGTGTCTGTGTGTCACGTGTGTGAGAGAGATGTGAGAGATACTAGGAAATATATCACCCTACCATTCTATAACTAATGAAAATATGAAGGAAGAATAAAGGAGAAATAAACATATATTCAAGCAAATAAAAACTGGGACATTCCATCCCAGCGGACATCACAGACAAGCTGAAAATCAATGGGCTAAGGAGAATTCTTTCATAAAGGACAGCAAAGTACATTCAAAGAAAGTGGAAGAAGGAAAATAATAAAGATAAAAATATAAACTATAAAAAAATATGCAAGAGAGATGAACAACAAAATCAAACTTGGCCTCTTTGAAAACTCCAATAAACATTACTTTTAATGGTAATGATCAAGAAAAAAAAGAAGTTTCAAATAATATTGCAAATGAAAAGAGAAATGTTAATGAAAACTAAACACAATGAAAAGATTTTAAAAGGATGTTTGAATAAATGTGTGCCAATGAATATTCAAATTTAGATGAAATTGGCCAATTTCTAGTAAAATGCATTACCAAAGCTAATTCAAGAAGAACTGGAAAGCCAAAATAGTTCTAAAATGTGCAACATCTCCACAAAGAAAAGTATACACATTATGGAAAAAATTAAAGAACATGTAAATGAATAAAGGGACAAAACTAAAAGACTCAATATTCTAAATATAGCAACTTTCCCCAAGTTGTTCTATATATTTAATACTATCCCAATAAAAATTCCGACCAGGTATTCTGCACGAGTATGTGTGTGTGTGTAAACTGACAAACTAGTTTTGAACTTTATCTGGAAATACAAAGCGGCATAATAGCCAAAACAACATTTAAAAAGAAGTACAACATTTAGGGCTTCCCTGGTGGCGCAGTGGTTGAGAATCCGCCTGCCGATGCAGGAGACACGGGTTCGTGCCCCGGTCCGGGAAGATCCCACGTGCCGCGGAGCAACTAAGCCCGTGAGCCATGGCCGCTGAGCCTGCGCGTCCGGAGCCTGTGCTCCGCAACGGGAGAGGCCACAGCAGTGAGAGGCCCGCATACCGCAAAAAAAAAAAAAAAAAAAAAAAGAAGTACAACATTTAAATACATATTTCTAAGTGAAATAAGCCAATCCGAAAAGGTTACAATGCTCTCTGATTCTGGCTAGAAATGACAAGTATGGAGACAGTAAAAAGATCAGTGGTTGCCTGGAGTTTGGGATGGAGTGGGATGGAGTGGGGGGAACGAAGGATATTGAGGGTATGAAAATATTCTGTATGATACCATAAAAAGGGTGTATGTCATTACACATTGTCCAAAGCTATAGAATGTATAGCACCAAGAGTGAAGCCTAATGTAAGCTGTGGACTTTGAGTAACTATGATGTGTCAATGTCGGTTCATCAACTGCAACAAATGTATCACTAATGAGAGATGCTGATAGCGGTGAGGTCATGCATGAGTGGGAGCAGGAGGCATGTGGGAAACCTCTGTACCTTCTACTCAATTTTGCTACGCTTTAAAAAGGAAAGTCTGTGAAAAAAGAAGTATATGGTTAGAAAGGTTACTTTACTGGTTATCCAATTATTAGAATGATACAGTAATTAAGGTAGTGTAGTAGTAATGGAAGAGGAGGCTAAAGACCAATGGAATGTAACAGAGTTTTAAAACATCAGCAGAAGAAGCTACTATACGGTGTTAGGATAAAGGCTGCCTTTGGGAGGAGGACTGGGTAGTGATCAGGAGGAAAGCACAGGGTCCTCTGGGTACTGATGGCGATTGTGCAAGTATGTCCACCTGGTGATAATTCATCAAGCTTTACACAACACTTTACAAGTGCCCACTTTACAACTGACTTGTGCCCTTTTTTGTATGTAGAGTCTATTTCTCCTAAAAAGTATTCATGGTATCAAAATTACCAAATATTTAACAACAACAAGATATATGAACTCTCTCCAAAGAGAAAACTACAGTGTTTCATTGTAAAACATTTAAAAAGACCTATATACATACAATTATACCATGTTCTTGACTTGGATTACTCAATATTCTAAAGATATCAGATCACTCCAAAATGATCTGTACACTTGGTACAACTTCAGTCAATATCCCAAACCATTGTGGGACGTGTGTGTGTGTGTGTGCGCGTGTTTATGGTTTTATGACGTAATTTTTATTTTATTTATTTTATTTTTTTGCGGTACGTGTGCCTCTCACTGTTGTGGCCTCTCCCGTTGCGGAGCACAGGCTCTGGACGCGCAGGCCCAGTGGCCATGGTTCACGGGCCCAGCCGCTCCGCGGCACGTGGGATCTTCCCGGACCAGGGCACGAACCCGTGTCCCCTGCATCGGCAGGCGGACTCTCAACCACTGCGCCACCAGGGAAGCCCTATGACGTAATTCTTTTTCAGTGACAAAAAAGGAAACAAATACTCAAGACTGTTTTGGAAAAACAAAAGAACAAGAAGGGTAGCCGTGCTATATGGGATATCAAGATTTATTAACAGAGCATGATTTTGATACGTGGTGGAAAGTAGCCCTGGAAGGGAATTCAGAGCTCAGAATCAGTCTTAACCACATCTGGTGATTTTTTTTTTTTTTAACATCTTTATTGGAGTATAATTGCTTTACAATGGTGTGTTAGTTTCTGCTTTACAACAAAGTGGATCAGTTATACATATACATATGTCCCCATATCTCTTCCCTCTTGTGTCTCCCTCCCTCCCACCCACCCTATCCCACCCCTCTAGGTGGTTACATCTGGTGATTTTTGATAGATTCTTGAGGTTTTACTTCAGAACAGAGGGTTAAAAGACAGATCCAGGGCTTCCCTGGTGGCGCAGTGGTTGAGAATCTGCCTGCCAATGCAGGGGGCACGGGTTCGAGCCCTGATCTAGGAAGATCCCACATGCCATGGAGCAACTGCGCCCGTGAGCCACAACCGCTGAGCCTGCGCGTCTGGAGCCTATGCTCCGCAACAAGAGAGGCCGCGACAGTGAGAGGCCCGCGCACCGCGATGAAGAGCGGCCCCCGCTTGCCACAACTAGAGAAAGCCCTCCCACAGAAACGAAGACTCAACACAGCCAAAAATTAATTAATTAAGTTTTAAAAAGACAGATCCAGACTAAACTTGTCATCAGATCAATAAATGGTGCTGGAATAGTTGCAAGTGCATACGTAAAAATTAGATTAGATTGTTTCACAACTTACACAGAAATTAACTGTGGATCGAGTACAGATCTTACACGAAAAATGAAACATTAAATCTTTTAGATGATAATATATGAGGATCTCCTCATCCTGACCTCTACCCAGGGAAAGAGTTCTTAAATAAGACCTAAAACAAACATTAATATAAAGAAAAAACATGATGTTCTTTCCTTCATAAAAATTAAGAAATTCTGTCTCTGGGAAAAGATTACAACAAACAAGCGTAAAGATGAGCTGTTCACAGGTGGTGAAACTGGGTTCCAGTAAGTTAAATAAGTTGCCTAAGTTTGTATAAATATCGAGAGACAAAACAGGCCCTTGGACATTCAGGCCGTTTCCCGAGCTTCTGAACTGTGATGGAGTTCCCTTTGGAAGCCCCAGGTTGTAACACTGGGTTTATTGTATTTTACTGTGTTTGTTTGGCATCCATTGAGTGCTAGGGGCCCAAGAAACGACCTCCTGTTAAACTATGCATCATGTTCAGACAGCTGTTTCCCTAATTCCCCAGGAATTGGCCCAATACAATTCCCATAACGATCCTAGAATAGGATCGAGCCACTGGTTCACGATGACAAACATAACATGTGTCTAAACCCTCATGGAAGTAATTTTCTTCATTTTCAGTCAAGAAGCACTAAGATTGAAATTCATTTAAATTCCGTAAAGCAGACCAATTTTTATCACCCTAGACTGTATCTTACGGCATTCAAAATATGGAACCCTATTTCCTGCATTAACCTTCAGCAAACGCTACTTTCAGATCCTGAGGAAGTCAAAGTCCAGAGCAAGAAATTATAGTCATGGGCTTCCCTGGTGGCGCAGTGGTTGAGAGTCCGCCTGCCGATGCAGGGGATGCGTGTTCGTGCCCCGGTCCGGGAGGATCCCACGTGCCGCGGAGCGGCTGGGCCCGTGAGCCATGGCCGCTGAGCGCCGCTGAGCCTGCGCGTCCGGGGCCTGTGCCCCGCAATGGGAGAGGCCACAGCAGTGAGAGGCCCACATACCGCAAAAAAAAAAAAAAAAAAAAGAAATTATAGTCATTACAAATGCAAGTCAGTAATTCTACATCCACATTTAAATGGGAGAGTGGAAGAAAAAAAGTTTTGAGTTAGCTTTTTAACAGAACAAGGATTTTATTCTTTGGGCACTTTTAAAAATCATATAAAAATACCAAACATGTTAAACTGAGATCATCAGTTTTATTCGCAGAGATAACCCATGAATCAGTGACAATATATTTAGAGGAGCCAGTCTGAGATTGCCTCAACCTCCAATCCCTAGGCCTGACTACCTGAATTTAGTAAAAATATTGCAAGGTTTTTTGTGTATATGCAAGAAACGAATATCTTGATTATTAACCAATGCATGCCTACCCTGGGAATACTCCAGATCAGATTTCACACAACAACAATACCAGAATGAGACGGAATTCATGGTGAGGCACTGAGAAGGAGTTAAATGAAAGGATTTTTTTTTAAGCAGCAGAAATGATGCCATTAGACTTTGGGGGGAAATTTTAAAAGAGTGAATTTAGTAATGAATGGTTATGTTTTCTCTACAGCTTTGTAAACTATAAACAGTTAGGCAAATGTTGATGTCTCAAGGTGATAATTTTATTACGTTCACAGTTGGCACCAGAATTCGTTTTGGAACTCCCGTTTCTTGACAAGTTGGGACCAGAATTACTCTCCTCCGTTTTCCATGCAAGAAGTTAGACATCATGCCTCCCTCTGCAATCTATTTGCCGGGGGTCTGGATATTTCCAGCGGCAGAGTGGCATATTTATAACCTCAGAATATATATCTTTCTGATTTGGAGCTAGACACCCAGGTTGTGGCATCTTGTCTATCACTGGGGTTTGGAGCTTAGACCAACAGAGGTGAGGCTGTCAGAGGTGAGAAGCTGGGAACAAAAGCCAGATGGCAGAGACGCAATAGGGTCCCTCAACACAGATTTACTGTGAGTCGGAAAGACTTGACTATAAAGGGCAAACCTTCATTCTGGGTACCATGACACCAAATTCGCCCCAACCCGTTCATTCTAGCAGAGTATGTCTAGGTTTGAAGGAGTGAGGTGACTTGCGGGGCTAAGAAATGTCACTCACCCTGTGTTGCTGCGAAGCTATGGTTCCCACGGCATCCCTGACGGCAGAAGTACCTGCCCCAAGCCAAATCATGAAGACCAGTCATTACAGCTCGACTGTAATATGGCTTTGTGGGTCGTTAGGAACTTGGACTTAGCTAGCCTAGATCGTGGTACGTGAAATAGCTACAACATAAAATGCTCAATTCTGTGGGGCTCAAGCCAGACCCTCCTCTACCCATAAACGGTCATAAGACAAGACAGAATTGTTCACTTCACAAGAGCAATGAACTTGCACGTGACAAGGGGGTGATTCCTCCGTGGAACTGAGCCTGAAGCTGAGGACAGGCTTCTCGTGGACACAGGTAAACACCTCAGGGGGTGCCCAGAGCCATGTACACGGCAGGACTTTTCACTGTTGGGCTTAGGGCAGGATGGGTCTCAGGACATCAAATTTTCACTATTTGTGTTCCTAGCTGGTGACACTGAAGACTTCAGGCTAAATCGATTGCGGAAAGGGTACCATTTAAATTTAGTGAGTAGATTCTCCTTTGTCAGGAATGCAAACCCGCTCCCGAGCAGAACGGAGATAGCAGGGCACCCTCCCGCCATTCCTATCACAGAAACCACCACCAGCGTGTGTGTCCCAGATGCTGAGGTGACCACCAGGCCTTCTGTCCTGACCTTCCAAAGACATCCGCAGACACCCGCGTATACTGCTTTCTCTCCCACCAGACCGAGACACCTAGACAAACGCTTGCAGCCCTCCAAAGCAGCAACAGAAAACTCTTTGCTTTCAATTACAAAACAAGTGTTTTCTAGAACTTCGACACTATCTAAAAATGAAAGTGCTTCTCCAGTATTAGAGAGAAAGAGAGAGAGAGAGAGAGAATAAACTCCCCCATCCTCAGTAAATCTCAAAATAGAAAAGCAAACTTACCCAAGTTTACCATCTGTTGGCTGGTGACCTGCACATAAACAGCTGGCAGGATTGTTCTTGTGTCTGGTATATGCAGTAGTTACATCACAAGAGCCATCGGTGCTCCAGGTAGAGGGGATGAATATAGGCTGTCTGTCAATCCCCTCGTGTTTAGAGCCTTTGCCTTACAGAAACGCAGAACACTTGATGGCAAAGGTGAAAGACACTTGCCGGTATATATTCTGCACATGTTTTTAGGGAAAATTAAAAACTCTAATTTGAAGTACTTACTAAAAAGCCAACCCTCTCTGAAAGGTCTAAATTCAGCAAGGGAGAAAAGAGAAGTATATTCTTGCTGACGAAAAAAAAAAATCAATTTAACAAGCAGTTAAAGCTCTGTCACAGGGACTTCCCTGGTGGCGCAGTGGTTAAGAATCCGCCTGCCAATGCAGGGGACACAGGTTCGAGCCCTGGTCCGGGAAGATTCCCGTATGCCGCGGAGCAACTGAGCCCGTGCACCACAACTACCGCGCCTGCGCTCTAGAGCCCGCGAGCCACAACCACTGAAGCCCACGTGCCTAGAGCCCGTGCTCCGCAACAAGAGAAGCCACCGCAATGAGAAGTCCGTGCACCGCAACGAAGACCCAACGCAGCCAAAAATAAAATAGATAAACAAATATAGCTGTGTCACAGAATATGTATCAAGATTCTATTAAGATTATTCTTTAATTAAAAAGTAGAATTTGCTTTAAACTATGTTCTCTTTCGTACATTTCAGTAATCATTTGAGATTGCAATCCAGGAGATTTTCCTTATTCTCATACCCCTTTTGACCCTCATTTCTGCATTTTATTGATGCCCCTGAGGTGTCCGTGCTCACGTGGGTGCCTGGCTGACAGAGGAGGGGCTTGTGACCCTCTCCTCCAGCTGCATTCCTCCCTTTTCCCTCACAACAAAATTTACCTCCCCTTCAGACCCACCTGGTGGCTAAAAGTAAACTGAAAAACAATTCACAATACAGTACTCCTGCTGTGTGACGGTGATCTGAGGTCATCTTTAAGGACTTATTTGTTTGCATTTTTATTGATCATCAACTGGTCAATGGTTCATGTGGTCCATTGCCAAAAAGTCACCCATACTGATTTCAGATGCCACAGTGGATGTAGCTTCAATGTACTGACCATTGTTCATGAGGCCACTTCTGTTTGGGTATCTTGAGGTTTTAGAAATGCTGGGTTGATCTTTTAGCTTTACCTTTCTATTAATATTTATTTTACTTAAAGTATTGTTCGCAAATAGTTTTAAACAGTTGATAGTTCTAAGAAGCTCATAACAAAAACTAACACCACACTGTAAAGCAACTGTACACCAATGAAAACCAAACCAAACCAAACCAAACCTCTTCACTACCCGCTCCAGGTCGGGACACACAGTTTTGAGGGCATTAGCCTGCTGTGGTCCCCTTTGCCTGGCAAAGGAATAAAGCTATTCTTTTCTACTTCACCCCCCGCATCCCCCCCCAAAAAATAGAAAAAGAATATTCCTTGTCTCCTGATCTTCCACTTCTTCCTTTTCCTCAGAGGAAACTAGAAGCTCCCTGATTTTACACACACACACACACACACACACACACACACACACACACACACACACGTTTTTCTTATGATTCAGTAAGGTTATGCAACATTAATCCAAAATTTCAGAATTGAGAATTTTAGCACACTTGCATGCTCTTTTTCTCCCTTTAACCTTTCAATATAATTTTATTTCATTTTGAATTAACCCCAAATTAGTATTTATACAGTTGTATACATGTAATTCTTTATTTCTAATCAATATGTATTGTAATTATATTTTCATGTTTATGCCATCTTTTGCTTTACCTGAAGTTGATATGTTTATCCTTTTGTCTTTTTTTTTTCATTTTCTTTGAATAGTTACTACGTCTTTTTACACCCTCTGGCAGTTGTGCAGAACTCTCAACATCATTTTTCCATACGATCAAATGCGTCAGAAAACCCATCAGTTCCCTTTACTTTTCTCCCCTTGTCTCTCTCTCTCCTCAGTCACTCTCTCGCCATGCCGCATGGCTGTTGACCTGAGATTTGCTTTGCTATCATTGGCAAGCCCATCTCCTTCTCTCCTATGTTACATTTTCTGTTCCCTAAAGCCCAAGTCTTTTCTCTTTCTTAGTTCCCCCCGCCCTCCTTTTGTTGAAATATGCCTTCTTGTGATTTCCTGATAAAAGTTGCCAAAGAAGAAAATTCTTGACACTCTATACATCTCAAGATTTCTTTATTCTACCCTCACTCTTGAATAGCAATCTATCTAAATATTAAAGTTTAGGTTGAAAATAAGAATTTTGAAGGCGATTTTTCTTCCTCTTCTAGATTCCAGTGTTGCTATTGATAAGTCTGATGTCTCCCTTTTTTAGATTCTTTGACCCATCAAGTTTTTTTCAGAACTTTTCCTTATTGTTCTGAAATTTATGGTGATATAACCTGGGATAGGTCTTTTATATTATTCATTGTGTTGGGCATTCATTGGGTTATTTCATTCTAGAGACTAATCTTTGGTTCTGGGAATATTTATTACATTATTCTTCTGATAATTTTTCTGTATAATTTTCTGTTTACTCTTTCTGGAACTCTTACTATCAGATATTGGACCAACTGGATCGAGCCTCTAATTTTCTTTTTTTCTCTCCAATGTCTATTTCTATCTTTTTATTCTAAAGCCTGAAGACTTTCTTAAAATTATATTTAGGCTTTTAATCTATATCTATATCCATATCTTTATATTTATATTCAGAAGAGCTCTTCTTTGTCATTCAAATATTTAAGGAACTTCATCCTCTTGCTTCATGAGTGGATCATCTTCTTTTATCTTCCAAGGATATTAAATACGTTAAATATTTTTATGTTAATATTTTTCAGCTCCCTATTTTCTCTGCATGCCTTTTTCTGTTTATTTGCTTTTAATTTAGCCTTTTTTTTCCCAGCCCTCCTTGCATATCTGATGATCCTTGTATGTCCAAAACATTGATTGGAACTTCCTAGGGCAGGCAGAGTTGTAGACTGGTGAACAAATGGGGAATGAGCTGGATTTATTTATATTTTCCTGTGATGTACAATATATCCTCGTTGTTTATTTATTTTGTACAACTTCAGACTATATTACAAAACTACAGTAATCAAAACAGCTTAGTACTGGCACATAAACAGACACACAGATCAACAGAACAGACTAGAGAGCCCAGAAATAAACCTATACACTTATGGTCAATTAATCTATGACAAAGGAGGCAAGACTACACAATGGAGAAAAGACAGTCTTTTCAATAAGTGGTGGTGGGAAAACTGGGCAGCTATGTGTAAAAGAATGAAATTAGAACATTTCCTCACACCATATACAAAAATAGACTCAAAATGTATGAAAGACCTGAATGTAAGACCTGAAATCATAAAACTGTCAGAAGAGATCATAGACCGAACACACTTGGACATAAATTGTAGCAATATTTTTTTGGATCTGTCCCCTAAGGCAAAAGAAACCAAAGCAAAAATAAACAAGTGGGACCTAATTAAACTTAAAAGTTTCTGCACAGCAAAGAAAACCATGAACAAAGCGAAAAGACAACCCACTAAATGGGAAGAAAAAAGCTGGATTTATTTTTGTTGGGGATCCCTAATTGCCAATATCTGTAGTTCTTTTCTTTGGGGTATTTCAGTTTCTCTAGAGGAAGATCCTCTATCTCTTATCTGGAGAAGCATCATCCTGACTATAATCTGTCACTGGGTGGAGGGGGAAGGAGAGATTCACCATCCAAAATGCAGACTGTACTTAACACCTGTGTGTCCTTCAGCTACTCTTGTCCACCCTCCTCTGTGTCTGAGACCCACGTCTGGAACACTCTGTCCCTATGAACCTACAGGCCATAATGGCTGGTACATCCCACTCTCAAGTCTTCCCAAGGCTGTGCATGATGAACCAGCTCTTTCATCACTGCTCCCCACCCCACACTATCATCTGCATTGTTCAGTTCCTTTCTAGTTTCTCTGATGGTGGACTTTGTGTTCTCTGTTTCCTTCTCCTCTTGTATCTCGGGGTGATTTTTGAGAAAAGCAGAGAAGAGAAATAGCTTAACCGTGCCATATCAAAACCTTGAGGCAATGGAATTTTTATTTAGTTTTGTCTTTTTAAGTCAGTATAAAACTTGTTATTAATCATACCCTAGTATTTTTTTCTTCTTCTAAAGCAGCAAATAACATGGCATTCTTGGTGTAAATATGCCTTACATCTAAGCGGGCGCAGTTTTGGGCTATGAATCATTTTGCTAATTGAAGTGACAGGAAAAATTCTTTGACACTGGCTCTCTTAGGCAGGTTTGTTACCATCAGAATAGAAAAGGAGAATATAACATTTTTCTGGTGGATTTTTCTGTAACGAGCAGAAAAGTTCATTTCCATCTGACCACTAAAGCTGTGTGAATAATTTGGGA
The DNA here is from genome assembly GCF_026419965.1 of Kogia breviceps. Classification (NCBI taxonomy): domain Eukaryota; kingdom Metazoa; phylum Chordata; class Mammalia; order Artiodactyla; family Physeteridae; genus Kogia; species Kogia breviceps. Next base: position 4,580,588 of record NC_081324.1, on the reverse strand, counting down.
TCTGACGTTACTGGAATGTCTACTTAAAATAACCCATTTCTGTAACAATCATTTTACTTTCCACTTCCATCACGTCAGATCCACTGATCTTTAAATCTTATGTTGTCTGAAAAGTGTGACTTCTGTTGAATTCAGGCAAGAGCTCCCATAATATGGCATGGAATTACATTGTAACCAAATGATTGACAATATCTAAACTTGACAGATTTGTGTTCTTTCTGTTCGGATTTTTAGAATAACAAGTAGTTTTTAATCGTGTGTTTGATTTGAAAGTCTGAGATATAATCAGAGATTATGCTTCAGATTACAATCCACATTTCTCAGAGGGGATATATTTTTTAAATCTTAAATCTCCCATGTACCTTTCATTCATGTAACAACAATGCTGTGCTATCATTGGTCAGAAAAAAAAAAATCAAACACAGTTGGTGTTGAGAGGGAGAGACAAAAGGAAAGAGAGAAGAAGATTCACTGCAGCAAATTAAAGGGAGATTTTTGACCTTTGCTGCGGTTATCTTGCCATAGTAATTCATATTTCAGCATTTCACAGGAAACATAAAGTTTTCTAACTTCTCTCCTTTCAGCCAGAAATCTATGCAACTCCAAACACAGGGAAGGTTTGAATTGAGAATTATTTGCCACTTTTTTCTTGCTTTACTAGAAATTAAAATACTGTGATAGCGATGCAATTATTCTTGGGGTTTTCCTTTGTTGTTGAGAAAAATAGGCTTTGACTGAAATGATGTAAAGATAATAAACAGTACATTGCATGTGCAATTTCATTAGTATTATCATTACCTTATCAATGTGTCGATCAATTTATTACAATGTGAAGAAGATACGTGTTGAGATACAGGAATGTGTGTCAAGGAGGAATAAAATAGTCAAACATATTTCAAAGTGAGAAGTTCAAATGTGTACTTTGATCCATACCCTAAAATTTTCCACCAATTACAGATATAGGTTTCATCGTCTTCCCCCTTCTACTTTTAACTACTACCAGAGAGCTTGAACAAGGAGTCAGGAAAACTGTAATTCTCCTCTAGACGGAGACGTGTTGATGGCACACACAGGCTGGGTCAGCTTTCCCCCAGGCAGAGTAAGAGGCCCTAATACTACCCTCCCCCTGTCACCCCCGAGAACTCAATGCATTAGTCACCCTTCTGGGTTAAAAACCTGCAAAAAGGATACAGTGGACCATTGCCACCTTCAAACAACACATTCCCATGAGCAAATGCAATGCGCACACAGGTAGATGTGGGTTTGTGACGGTGGGGACTTCGGGCACAAAAATCTACATCAACATCTTTAACAGGCTCTGGAAGAGAGTTTTGTGCAGACAGCCCAGGACTATTTTTGAGGAACACCATTTCCAGAGCATGGAAACGCGGAATGAAAGAAATGTGGGGTGAGAACAAGGGGTTTGAAGACACAACAGATGGAGTGAGACGGACAGACACATGGGTAAGAAGGACAAGAAGGGAGAGGATGAGCATTTGATGCAATAGTGAAAGACAATCATTGGAAATGGAGATGTCATAATAAAAATAAGCAAAAATTAAATAATTCATGAGGATTTCTGGCCCAGCCTATCTGCAGCTGTTCATTTATTATGCAATATTTTGACCTGAGAATTACATCACTGACCTCAAAGATATTAAACTGTATCTACTAACTAATAACACAAGTGCTTGACTCACAATCAGCTCCTGAACCAATTTCCTCTTGTGTAATAATCTTCTCTCCTGAAGTATAAACTTTCTTTTTATCTTGCGGAATTAACGGCAAGTGAATGAAATGAACATCAAATTACAAAAATTTCTGACGTCCTGCAATGTACAGTAGTAAAAGAGAACTTGAACTTGATCTTAAGAGTTGCTCTTTTTGTATTTAGTGTTAACACATAGATCTCTAATTACTCCTTGGCTCTCGGAACGTCAGTGGTGAAGGTGCAGAATCCCGGCTTGGCTGCCCAGCTGGCCCACAGCGATGTTGAAAGCACAGTTGGAGCCACACGTCCTGGATGCCTCCCTGACCCTCTCAGCACTCACCCCAGGCCTAACTGACTAGCCCAGATACCGCCTGCCAATCACACAGCAATTGTGACTTCCCAGTAAGGAACAGTGTGATGGCCAAGGCTATGGGTCAACTTGGAGAGGCCCCAGCACCAGGTATTTGGTCAAACGCCAGTTCAGATGCTGCTGGGAAGGTGTTCTCAGATGAGTTGAGCAGTTAAGTCAGCTGACTTTGAGTAAAGCAGGTGGCCTTCCATCCTGTGGGTGGGCGTCATCCAATGGGTTGAGGCCTTAAGAGAAAAGCCGACTCTCTCCCACGGAAGAGGGAATTTCCGTCAGCAGGTGGCCTGTGGACTCAAGCTGCCGTATCAGGTCTTCCCTGGGTCCCCAGCCTGCCTGCCTGTCCTGCACATTTTGGACTTGCAGCCCCAAGCATGGGAGCCAATTCCTTAAAATAAATCTCTCTCTCTCTCTCTCTGTATATGTATATACAGTGGGTGAGGGTCTGTGTTTCTGGAGATCCTCGACTAACACAGAGACGATGGTTTTCAGCTCTTAAAGACCGTCTGTGCCCTCGTCTGAGCTGTGTCCATCAGAGCCTCTACTGTCTGTACAGTGCTGGGTTCCCTAATTGGCCATAGAACTCGTTCTCAACACTCAACATTGGTTCCAGACCCTTTATTTTCTCTAAAACTGAGGAGAGCTTAGAAATTTTCTAATCCAATCTTGTCATTTTTATCTGAGTGAACTACCACCCAGAGACCTGAATCTGCTCGCCCGGGGCCAGACTAGCAGGACCCGACAGAGCAGAAATGAGACCTGGGTCTCCCGTCCCCCAGCCCTGGCCTCGTCCGACTGCCTCGTGGTACCCGTCCCTCCTGCCCCACATCGGCCTTGCGCTGTCACGTCACAGGGAGCTTTAATGCACTTCCGAGCTCTGGGTAACTACGCAAAGGCGTCAGGTGACTTACGCGGATGCTTTAGCTATTTATTTACTACTCCTAATGCCTATAGATGATATTTAGGGACATGGGGGGAAAAGTAGGTAATCTCTCCACTGCAGACATGACAGATTTGGTGATACTGTCTGAATTAGGTTGGTTTTCCCAAAATCAGAACGTGAGGTTTTGATTTACATAAAAGTGATTTATGAGCACGTGTCCCCAGGAAGAGTCAGTTGGGAGTGGGGGTGGGGGGAAGAAGCAGACCAGGCGGGCAGACAGACAGGCAGAGTCCGTCAGCGGCCAACGCTGGCTCTGGCCCAGGGAGACCCTGCAGTTAGCGTGTATCTCAGCCGAGGCTTGTCCCCATCAGAAGACACCTCCACACCTATCAGGCATTGGTTAAAAAGGGGGTAATTGAAATCTCAGAGTCTCCTGGAACTTTATATGCATGGCAGTCGTCCTTCAAGGAAACACAGGTGTTGGCTGCTGGGAGTTCAAGTACAGCAGAAGCTGACGTTCACAAAAGAGGGAAAGGCGTCCTGGTGTGAGGGTGTCCGAAGGGAGCCTTGCAGAGTTGGCTGCGCCCTCTGATACCTGGATCAGAGCTCACGCGGTGTCTGGAAAAGGACAAAGTCCCCTGACCGAGCCCTGACTCACCTATTTGGAGGTACTGACACACACACACACACACACACACACACACACACACACACACACACCAAGAAGACGTGCCCGACAGAGAGAATGACCGCTGCAGAGTGATGGAAGGACAGTCAGACGGTCAAGACTGTCAGGGCTCCTCCAGGCTGGCCTTGAACCACTGACCCGCTGACAAGTTCACGGCCGGGGTCCCGATGTGAGTGTGGAACCGTCTTCCTGACGACTCTTGCCTTTGGAACGAGCCGGCCAAACCTGCTGACTCTCACCTATTCTCCCCAAGCAGCCTCTGAATCCTAACGCAGCCTTGAGGAAATCTGCGCAAAGCAAGAGAATGTGTAAATCCACCCAAACACACTTGCGGTTGCCTTCACAAGAATATTTTTCATCAGAAATAAGTAAATGGGCATTCTCATCGTAGCCACTAATCTACGCAAGAGTGGTTCGTCGGCCCCTGACAAATGGGCCGTCACCTCCGCTGAGTGACACTCAACCCAACACCCAAGTTTCCTTTAAGATACAACGGCAATGTGACCCCCACCGTCAAGGGCAGTTCAGAGAACTCTTTTTCTATGGAGCCTAATCAGATCACGCCAAATGTTCTTGTTGGAACTTGAATTGTGATAACCTTTTCTGAAGTTCAGGCACAATTAAGAAATCAATACAGGAGTTGGGGAACAAAATGTCAGCCTTATTTGTGGCTGGATTGGAGAATGATGCTCAGCTCCCAAGTGTGGGCTACTGTCCTGGAGGCGCAGCCGCCCGCTCAGGGGGACAGAGTCCGCGGGAAGAGGTCAGCCCCGGTGAGAGGTACAGGTCGGAGAGAACAAGACCTAAAACGTGAAGGTGGGCTGCCTGGAGAGAATGACAGGCAACCAAGCCAGGCAATTAAATCAGCCCTCGTCCCGGGGGAAGAGGCGGGGAAGGGATGGAGACAAGCATTGAAGATTCCACCCTAGAGCTTCCCAGAGAAGCACAAAAGATTCCTCTTCACAGTCCAAGGCAGAATAGTGGAGAGAGCGGGGGCGGGGGGGAAACTGTACCCAGCACATGATCTTTATCAGTCTAGCAAATTCCCCATATACACCTATTTCCAAAGAAAGTACACAACATTATTTTTGTACTAGTGGGTTATTTTATCTTGAATGATTCAGAAGATAACTTAGAACTGTGATGTCTCTTAAAGGCCTCCTAATCATCTGTAGCAATATCTATGTTCAGTAGTTCATTTTTATAGCTTTTACAGTTTTTAGAAATGTATAGTTCTAAATGTTTATCTAAATCTTCATAAGTTCCGTAAGTTCTAAATCTTTACCCCAAATCGGCAATCCTCTGGATAAAACTTAAGTCTGGGGGAGATTCCTCACTTTGAAAAGAAAAAGCTAGCTCAAAAATCCTAATCAGGTGTGCTTCTGGTTCTTTCCAGTTCGGATAATACAAGTCAAAAGCCTCACCTTTGTATTCCACTTGCGGAAATTGAGCATCTATTTAGCTTAAGGTACAAACTTTAGTCTGGAAATAAAGCTCAATGCTGTGTGTTGTTGTTCACAAACCCAGGGCCGTAGGAGAGGAAATCCAGATGCCCGTAAAGACCAGAGTAAGCGAGAGAAGCCAAAAAGAGAGCTTACGTTAAAGAGACGAGCCTGCTACTCTACAACACAGTTACTGCAATGGGTGGAAACAGAAAACAACGGTAAAAAAGAGAGCGACAGAAGGTCCAGCCTGACTTAATCTTTGGAAATGCTTCCCATAGGAACCAGTTCCTGTCTTTCTAGACTCGACATAGCAGAGAGGGGCTCAATGTCAGAGAACCCTTCCTTCATTCCAAGAAAAACAATCAAAACGTTACCAGGGTAATCCTTAACTTCTTAACTGGTGCCTGTGAAGACAATTTCATTCATTCTTTCTTTCATAACATCTTGTAAACTAAGTTTACAAAGAAAGGATAAACTACAGAGGAAAGCAAAACATTTATTTTCAAAGCAGGGCTAACCCCAAGGGTCTTAGGCCCTGCCTCCCCTGCTTGGTCTTTCAAGATCGAGTTGCCCCTTGCCCCACTGGCCACTGCCCTGTTCTTTCCATCTCTCCCTTATTAAAATGTGTTTTAGATGATCTGATGAATTCATTCACCTTAATGCCATGCCTATTAAGACTAGGTAAGGAGTAAAGCTATTTGTATCAACTGTCGTCAGGGTAATTGCATTTTAAACAGGGAAAAAGCCTCAAGCAAAGGAAAGTGCTAATGGTGGCATTTGGAGAAACACGTAGAACAGCTAAGATTTTTCAAGAGAGGGACTCTTGGAACCTGAAAACAGTTTATAGACATGTATTCGATCTTGATATATACAGAATATTTATTAATGAAGCCATTGTCTAACTGCGGAGCATGATGTGAGTTTCTCTAGTTAAAGGCTAAAGGTCAAAAGATAACTCTGGACCCATATTCCCCATCAGAACCCTTCTTGGGGAAAAAGCACAGCAAAATCTTTTCTCCTAGTAGCCTCTGTAATTTATTCCTGGCATGAGAAGAACATCTGCTACAGATTATGTGCAGACATTTTTGTGATGTTAATGTGGTCAGAAATAACCAAAACGCACATAAGCAGATGAAGACATGTTATTTCCATTTCAAACGGGGGTTTAATTCTAGAAGAACCACTAAACAACGACAAAAACAACAAAGGCTTGTATTTATGTGGATCCATTATAGACTCATTTGTAAAAACTGGGAAATGAAAAAGAGGATCCAGCAGATGAGTTGGTTCCATAATAATAAAATCTTTGGGGGAGAGGTAGGGGAGGCATTTGGTATCAACCTTAAAATAGCTATCTCCTCTCCCCTTCAAAGCCTTAAACCCGATGACATAACAGCCTCTTGAAATTCTGCCTCTCTAGGTTTTGAGTAATGTCGCTTTTAACCTTCACAGGATTGATGGCTCAACACGATGATCTACGGGGATGAACGTTAGGAAGTTGTGAGAAATCGCTTCACCTTGCACCCCGTGGCAATCCCAGGAGATCCACCTGGGTACCGTGCAGTTAATCACAGCATCCTATCCCACTTGGCTGGATTTATAATGGCAGTTCTCATACTCTCCCAATAGCACCTTTTTTACTATTTGGGAGACTTGTATCAGAAGGACATCAAGTTTCGCATTTTCAGATGATTTAAGAGTTTATGGAATAAGTCACTAGAAAGGAAAAGATCATTGAGGTTTAATGCAATATTTTTGATAAGCTGCTGCTGTAAAACCTCACCCCGACCCACACAACTCTAAGGCAATGGCATAGGAAGATGAGAAGGAATTAAAATTCAATCCACTTCAGATTCTATGAGACACCAGGTTCCCCAAACTCTATTCCCATCCTAGAATGACAAGAACCAACAGGTGTAAAAATTGCCCTTACTACTAGAAAATGTTTAACTCAACCCATAAAATTATTTGAATTGATATTATCTGTTTGAATTATTAAACTGTTCAGGATTGGATGAGAAAAGTCATATCTCTGTTCATATGCTATCCCTCTTTCCTTTTCAATTCAATAAAGAAGAATCTCAGTGTCTTAAAAATAAGGATAAACTTCATATTTAGATTGTATAAAGGCCATTCACTAATAAAGGTCATTCCAAGGCTCCCTCTGAGCAAAAGGCACAGGTACCCATGCACAACATTCTATGCATAATAATTCACTTTCAACAATTTTTAAAATCAAATATCTATCAGTAAATTCTCTTCTTCTCCTACTTTTTGTTCTGCATCCATGACCCATCTTTCCCTAAATGGTCCTGTGTCTCACTGTAGGGTCCACCTCAGACATCCATCCTTGATTGCCTTTACGTTTGTTCTAATGCACTTGATTTACCTGACATAATAATATAGACTTCTTTATATGCATATAAGAGAGAGATTTTATAATGATAAAGGGGGTCAATCCATCAGTAAGAATTATAAACATATATTCAGCTAATAACAGCGCCCCAAAATACATGAAGCAAAAGCTAATAAAATTGACGGTAGCAATAGACAATTCAACATTAATACTTGGAGACTTCAGTACCCTACTTACAGTAATAGAATGACCAGGCAGATAATCAACAAGGACACAAAAGACTCGAACAATGTTACACACAAACTAGAATAACAGACATCTATAAGCATTCCACCCAACAAGAGAAGCATACACATTCTTCTGAAGAGCACACAGAATAATCTCCAGGACAGACCATAATCTAGTTCATAAAATAAACCTCAATAAATGTAAAAGCATTAAAATTATACAAAGTACATTCTGTAATCTCAATAGAGTGAAATTGGAAAATAATAACAGAAAGAAATCTTGGAAATTTACAAATATGTGGAAATTAAACAACACACTACTAAGTAACCAATGGGTCAAGAAGAAGTCACAAGGGAAATTAAAATACTTTAACATGAGTGAAAATTAACACACAACATACTAAAACCTAGTGGATGCAGCTCAAGGCATGCTTAGAGGCTTGGACCCAAATATGCAAAAACTCTTAACATTGAACAATTAAAAAAAAAAACCCAATTAAAAAGTAGGCAAAAGATCTGAACAGACACCTCATACTGGCAAGGATACAGAGCAACAGGGACACTCATTCATTGTTGGTGGAAATTCAAAATGGTGCAACCACTTTGGACGATAGTTTGGTAGTTTCTTACAAACCTAAACATAATCTTACCATATAATCATCAATCTTGCCCTTGGGTTTTTACCATCTGATTTGAAAATGTATGTCCACACAAAACCTGCCTGAGAATGTTTATATAGCAGATTTATTTGTGATAGCCCCAAACTGGAAACAATCCAAATGGCCAGCAATAGGTTAAGGGATAAACAGAATGTGTTTATACATATAATGGAATAGTACTCAGCAACAAAAAGGCATTAAGTATTGATATATATAACAGCATTTATCTTGAGCTAAAGAAGATAGATACTAAAAAAGTACATGATTCCCTTGACATGAAGTTCTAGAAGAAGCAAAACTAATCAAAAGTGCTATAAATCATATCACTGATGGCCTGCAGAGGGGGTTAGGGGATGGTCACAAAGCACCCCAGGCAGTTTTTTGGAGGGATAACACTGTTCTGTATCTTGGTTGGGGTCAGAGTGACATGACTGAACACATTTTTTCAGAATCCAGCCAACTGTACACTTAAAATGAAAACATTTTATTTTAGGTAAGTTATACTTCAGTAAAGTTGAAGAGAAAATTCCAGAACAAGTAACAGCTACGTGTGAATGAAGAATCAAGTGATTCTCATTTTCGATTCTCTTCCAGTACTCTGAAAACCTTTGTTTTGGTTGTCAGCGTGACCATTTTCTGGCCATTTGTCTTGGGTGATATGATATCAACCCACATGTCCTTGGAATACTGAAAAATATATGAAAAATGTCCATCTTAACTAAAAATCCCAATAGGCCAGGCAGATAACTCTCATTCACCTTTTCACAATTTAATCCTGATTGGTACTAGGAAGATCCTTTAGGCATCACTTCTTTGAAGCAATTTATACTTCTTTTCTTTTCTGACTGCAAAACTTCCCACTTGTAGAATTCTTACGATTCCTCTTATATTGGCCATGGCAATGATTCTCCCAGTATTAGCTCCATTTGACTACCTAAGCAATCAAAATCGAAAATAATTCCCTAAAAACCTGCATGTTTCGTCAACTACATAATCCTCCTTTACTGGTTCTATAACTCAAGATATTTAGAAGAATCCATATTTTTATGACTATTTCTTTACCATCCAAATTAAGTTATCACGTAAATCCAGCCATATGTATTACCTAGAATGTAGCAGATAACCTCCTGCCTTTTCTGCTGTCTCTGCCCCTATTAACTCCCAGGACATTTTCTCCTTGTCATGTGAACTCACTGTTGCCTAATTAAAAACAGATAGTGAACAGTGGCTCTCTTTAAAAGCCATAGGAACATTTTGTGACTTCCCTGAAGACACTTACTACTTAGTCTATAGCATTACTGCCCAATACACATGTAATTCAAGCCGTATATGTAATATTAACTTCTCTAGCAGCTACATTATAAAAGTAATAAAGAGGTAAAATTAATTTCAATAATGCATCTTACCCAATAGAGCCAAGTATTACCACTCAACATGCAACCAATATAAAAATTATCAGTAAGATATTTTGCATTCTTTTTCCACAGTAAATCCTGGAAATTCAATGTATATTTTATGCCTAAAGCACATCTCAATTTGGGCTGGCTATATTGCCAGAGCTCCATAGCCACATGGGGCTAGTGGCCGCCATAAGGACACTGCAGCTCCATAGAGGTGAGTTTCTTTAAATAGACTGCACGCTTGGTTCCAGCACAGCAACTGACTTGGTATGGCCCAGAGCCAAATCAGGTAGAGTCTATGCATAGTGCAAAATCAGCACCTTTCCCTTCGTTTAGATCCAATTCTTTCATTTAAGGGGAACTCGGAGGCTTTTGTAAATACTCTCCTGGAATTAGGAAAGGTCTAGAATGTTTTGAAAACCAAATTTTCGATACACAAATCTGCTTATATCTCTAAGGCGGCGGTCTGGAAAATGGAAGAAAACATCTGACAAAAGTCAGGGTGAGAAGTGTGAAGATGGAACGATTGGGACGGTGGGAGGTGAAGATTGTGGGCAGTCTGGAAACTCTATTATCTTAAGGTCACTATTACCTTAAGTGTTCCTTTTTCCCTTACTTTTTCACTAGTTTATCAGTTTCTGCAGCGTGATTTACTAGGACTATTATATAACCAGATGTTTTGGGTTAAATACTTTTGCCAAGTACAGTATAGTCTACAGTATTGACAAATATCAAAATTATACATGCTATAACACAGCCGTAGTCACAAAAACGTATCTCATTCAGGCAAAGAAACAAGAGTTCTCGCATATCCACAGGCTTGATCAACAGGACTACGTTTCCCAGTTTTCCAGCTGCTATGATATTGGTGGACTTTCTTACACCTCCCCTGGGCCCACCTTGTCAACTCAGTTACTGTCTCCTGTATTAGCAATAAGCTAATTTCACCTGTATTTGTCCTATACATTGAAATTTGTCCATTTTTCAATCAACAGCCTTAGCTGTCAATTCTTTTCAACTCCTTCCTGGACTCAAAGATGACCTGTCCATCATTTAAACTACTATGTTCCAAAATTACACGTATGTCTCCCACATCCAATAAAGTTCAACTCGTTCCGTGCTTAGACCACATTCTATACGCCCTAATTATTTCCATGGAAGAACGGTGATGACAAAGGAGCAAGGCAGTATCTTCACCTCACTGACCGTGGGGAGGACTTGCCAGCTACAAAGGCAGCCCTGAGAATCTGGGACGTCACTTAAAAGAAATTGCCTCAAGGTCTTGGCTCCTAGACAATGTAGAAAAAAAGAAAATGACCACTTTGCCAATGACCGCTTCTATATCTCCACCTGAAATGCTGATGACACGAGCTGACACTGAAAAGATATAGTAATCATCTAATTAAACAAGGAAAACGTAGCTACCGTGGGCACCATTACCGTGCTGTGTTCATAACATGAGACTCAGTCTTAAACCTTGCCAAGCGTTCCTCCTTCCCAAACACACCATTCAGGACAGGCACTAGGTAAAAAGAAGACTTCATTTTTCCTCCAGGAAATGCTACAGAACCCAGGAACTTCTTACCTCAGCGTACCCACCACTACAGGAGCATCTAACGGCCACATCTTCAGGTTTCAACACCCTCCCCCAACCATCACAACTAAGCCAAGTGCATCCCACCTAAGATCCTTAAAGCTACTCTTTGTCATTGTAGTGAAGCTTCAGGCCACCAAAGAGCTGACCTGCTGAGGCCAACCTGATCTTCCTGGAGTGGAGCCAGCCTGCTCACATGACAGCCTGTTCTCCTGAACGCACTATTAAGCAAGCCCAGCACAATCCCCCTGCCCAGGTGACCTTCGCAACCCGTCAAAAGTGACCTCGTCACTTCCATCGACAGAGCAAAATGGCTCAGAACCGTGTCCCCGGGCACTGCGTTCCATTCCAAGAAGAAATTCGATGTGCAGGAAAAATTCAACGGCCATAGTAAAGAGTGAAAGAAACTCACAGGAGGGAAGGAGGTGAGGGCTGCTCAGAGACTTCTATCAAGCCAGCCCCACGCTCTCCAAAACCAGCAGGATTTGTGGATTCTAAGCTAAAAAACCCCCACATTACTAGGGTTGTAAAAAGAAAGTACCTCAGTTCTTGAAGTGACCAAAGAATTGGAAGGCATATGATTATGCCTTGCTTGTTTCTTAACCGTAGAGCTGCTGTGACCCCTTTCTAAGCGCTCGTGGTCACCGATAGCGAATACTTGCAGTGGATAAAGATAAGCAAGTGCACATCTGACAAGTACAGTAACGTGGCTGCTATTGAGGGAGGGATACTGTGCGCACTCCCTTCAACGAACACATTTCACCCTGACAGGAGCCAAGCGATTGTTCCCATTTTACAGACTAGGGACTGGAGGCACAGAGGGGCCAGCACACTCTCGAAAGCACCCACTTAAGCCGGGATTTGAACCCAAGCCGCCTGGCTCCAGACTGTAGATGCACATGAAATGAGTTACTGATGTTCTGAATCGTCACCTGGGACCCAGCCATGGACAGAAAGTCCTAAACCAGAGAAAGAGCTATGGCGTGGAAGAGGATCTGGACAGCGCAGAAGGGGCTGAGCTGCAGCCACCAGGGTGAGGCATGCAGCCTTCCAGAGGCTTCTCCTGGCTATGGGACCTGTAGGAAGGGTGGGTTCCCTACCCCCCTAAACTGATAGTGAGACAACTCCTCTTCCATTTCCTCTCTCCGCAAAGCAGCACAAACTCTGCTGCACTAGAAGCTTTATTAGAGGGATAACTTTTGTTCTGAAACTGTTAGCACCAACACATTTCTAATCTCTCTCTCTCATTTGCATATATATATATATATATAACAGTAGTGAAAGTCACATAATTGTTCAATGTTACCTTTTAACAATCTGAACTTGACTCTGCTATTCAGCCAATTTTCCTAACTAACTGAAAAATGGAGGCAATAAATACATCCTTGTTTATTTTTTAACATTCCAAGGTGTATTTATACTGAATTGTTTACCCAATACCTAGCGAGCCATTATGCTTTGAGAGAGACTGGAGAAAATTCTGATCACTTAAAACCTGGTGTTACCAGTAAATTATTTATTTACACACTAGGTATTTTATGAGACTTTTTTAGACCATTATTGCTTCCCACCAAATTTTCTCTGAAATTTAACACTTCTACCATGGGCAAACATTAACAATACATTCAAATCAACCCCTCTCTCTCCAGACACACACACAGACACAGACACACATACTCACACACACAGAGACACACACACAGACACATACAGACACACTCACACACACAGACACACTCACAGACACACACTCACACACAGACACACACACACACACACACACACACTTTCAACTTACTCATCAGCTCTGCAGAACTAACATAATTCTAATTGCTTGTTGTACAGATAAAGGTAAAACACCCTCACGTCTCCTACAAATACTGACAATATGCTAATAGTATCAGAGGTGGAAGTTAAGTCATCTCCCCAGAATTCCACTCCTTAGAGGAGGGCAAGGGCAAAGGGGTGTAGGGGAGATGAGAGCGTCTCTCTCCCTGAGAAACGTACGCACCCCCTTGATGAAGCCCAGGGCATATGGAGTGAGGACTGGCCCTCACCGGGCTGGTGGGTCAGGACCTGTGCACCCACGTAGATGCCAGCCCACCACTAAGATGCCTGGTTCCCAGGCACAGGGCCCCTAGCCAGTCTGCAGACTTAAACAGAGACCCTCAGTCGTGGGCAGGATCAGCCTCTGCTCTCAGTACTTATCAAGGGAACAATATCCAGTGATCATCTGGCTACATTCTCAACTGCAGCTTATTTAAAATATCGCTTTAGATACAATTTGTCTTAAAAATATTTAAGACATTTTAAAATATCAAGACGTATTTGATACACTCTAAACTTATACCATGTGTGGATTTTAAAATACACTCAAAAAAATAAAAAAAATTGGGCTTCCCTGGTGGCGCAGTGGTTGAGAGTCCGCCCGCCGATGCAGGGGACGCGGGTTCGTGCCCCGGTCCGGGAGGATCCCACGTGCCGCGGAGCGGCTGGGCCCGTGAGCCGTGGCCGCTGAGCCTGCGCGTCCGGAGCCTGTGCTCCGCAACGGGAGAGGCCACAGCAGTGAGAGGCCCGCGTATCGCAAAAAAAAAAAAAAAAAAAAATTAAAAAATAAAAATTAAAATACACTCAAAGTTTTTGCAAACAGGTGACTCCCTAATGTTCGGCATCTTTCATACATATTTGTTTAACCAGGACAAACAGGTGGGTTTTTAAAATTTATTTAATTTGAATGTTGTTAGGCAAATTATTCATCCTCTAGTTTGCCACAGTACTTACAACGCTCTGTGGCCCAATGCTGGGTCACTATGGCCAAATATTTAGGTCCCAATTTATGTTCTTGCCAAGCCCCTAGAACCACATGAAGCTGTGGCCTCCTTCTAGTTATAAGAGCGACTCTTTGATAAATCAGAGACTCTGAGGAATGTTTCAACTGACAGCATTTTAAGTCATTTTTTAACCATTCACACATTTAAGATTCTAATGCAATTTCCAAGCACATACATCTTAATTAGCAAAAATTATAGCTCAATTCCAGAAATTAGATTGAAAAATTGGTAGAAGTGGATTATTACTTAGAAACATATATAATGAAGCTTAATGTCTACATTAAAATCTTCTTTAATAGAAATTAGGCATTAGGTATTAGGTACTTTCTTTTAGGAACTATAATAAAAATACATTAACTAATTTCTAATTTGCTTCATTGTTTTGCTCATTTTAGACTTTTACATTTATAGCCTTGTATCTTCTTTGTCTATATTTAAAGTCATCAGCTCAACCAATGTTCATCTATAGAGACTGTGTGAATTACAAAAGAGTATTAAACATTTATTAAGAGGATCTTAATGCTTCTGAAATTATATATTTTTATATTCTAATTATTTAAAGTAGGCAGACTTCTTTTTCATATTCACCTGAGAGTGAAAAAGGCCTGGCTACCATCTGTATTTTAATCTCAAAAGAAAAGACTGGATTCTCATCAGTAAGACTGAATTTCCTACTGGAACCTGGACCCACATTTTAGATTCAATGCACCTGCTTCATTGTGAGCGCCAGGGACAAGGTAGAAGCAGGCTGTGGCTGAAGAAGCCACAACTGAAGAAGTAAGACAGGACAGGGGTTGATGAGAGGAGCAATCCCAGCAGGGGAGCCCTGGCCAGAGGTGGGTACAAATGCAGAGCCTGGAGCAAGGAGCCAGCTGAGCCATGTGAAGCAGAAGCGAGGAAGATAAAAATCAGACAAGAGATGTTTCTTGAAAAACACCACGTGACTTGCAGGTGCCAGGAGTTCAGCAGTGGCTACAACCTCTCCTCAGTTGGAGCCCAGCAGGTCGTACACAAACGAGGAACATCTGAACAAGGGATAGGGCCGTGGAGATGGGAGATGGGGATCACAGGAGCTAAGAGAAAAGCACCCAAGCGTCCAAACTCCCATCCAACAGACAAAACGCAGGTTTTAAGCAAGAGCCAATGAGACCCGGTTTAATAGGAACACAGGCCCTATGAAATCGGGATCACCTGTCATAATGAAGAGGGGTGTTGAGGGTTAGACGAGTCGGCCTGGGGTCCAGGGGTTTCACAGGGTCACAGTACTGTGCGCCGGGGATGCATCTCCACCCAGGGCTCTAGCTGACCTCAGACCAGGCTCGACTGTACAGGCAAGAAGGTCTGGACAGCAGCTCTCACGATGGAGGGGTAGACATCCAAACTGTAGGGACAGGAAAACTGCCAGGGGGGAGAGGAAGGTGTTCTTATTTGCCCTAAAGTTCAAGACTTATTGATGCACATGGTCCAGGGTGCCAGAGCTGTCCTCTAAGGACGGCTGTCCTGGAAGGACATCAAACCACGAAGCCCAAACTGTGACTGAATGAGGTGCTGTGTTTTCGAAAGATGAGTTTTCATTTATCCTGCAATCAAGCCTTCAAAGGAGCCTCATGGAAAAGCAATCTTTAAACAGGATTTAGAACAAATGGGTCCTCATCTTCCTCACAAGATATTAATCCTCACTCTGGCTACTCCTCCCTCTTTGATTCTTAGGTATAAAATGTTCCCCTGAGATGCTTCCTTGCAATGAGGCCACACGACACGTCTGCACACACATGGCAGGCGTCGAAAGCATTACGGGCCTCGTGACACACTTCAGGTTGTCATAAAAACCCCCATGCTTAGCCTGCCAAAACAATACCAAGATCTACATACAGCCATGGAAGGAAATACGGCTTTGAGGGCAAGACTTAGAGCGGATCTGGGAAATGCACACCTTCACTGAATTTTCTCACAAAGACCTCAGGGATGTTTCCGTGTTTTTAAAAGTTAAGATTCCAAAGAATCACTGCGCTTGTGGGACTTAGATATCACAGTCCTCCTCTATTTTGTCTGAATTGTTGATAAAATAAAAATTTGAGCACAGATATTTCTAGTATCTCCTAAAACCCAAATTAACAGAAAACACATTTGTGGTAACAACCAATGACACTTATATGATGATGGCACGATGTTTTCTACATGAAGATCTTGATCAAAAAATTTTTCTGAAGAATTAAAACTGTCACTGTTTGCAGATGACATGATACTATATATAGAGAATCCTAAAGATGCTACCAGAAAACTACTAGAGCTAATCAATAAATTTGGTAAAAGAGCAGGATACAAAATTAATGCACAGAAATCTCTTGCATTCCTACATACTAATGAGGAAAAATCTGAAAGAGAAATTAAAGAAACACTCCCATTTACCACTGCAACAAAAAGAAAAAAATATCTAGGAATAAACCTACCTAAGGAGACAAAAGACCTGTATGCAGAAAACTATAAGACATTGATGCAAGAAATTAAAGATGATGCAAACAGATGGAGAGATATACCATGTTCTTGGATTGGAAGAATCAACATTGTGAAAATGACTACACTACCCAAAGCAATCTACAGATTCAATGCAATCCCTGTCAAACTACCAAAGGCATTTTTCACAGAACCAGAACAAAAAATTTCACAGTTTGTATGGAAACACAAAAGACCCCAAATAGCCAGAACAATCCAGAGGGGAAAAAAAAAGGAGCAGGAGGAATCAGGTTCCCAGACTTCAGACTATACTACAAAGCTGCAGTAATCAAGACAGTATAGTACTGGCACAAAAACAGAAATATAGATCAATGGAACAGGATAGAAAGCCCAGAGATAAACCCACACATATATGGTCAGCTTATCTTTGATAAAGGAGGCAAGACTATACAATGGAGAAAAGACACCCTCTTCAATAAGTGGTACTGGGAAAACTGGACAGCTACATGTAAAAGAATGAAATTAGAACACTACCTAACACCACCATACACAAAAATAAACTCAAAATGGATTAAAGACCTAAATGTAAGGCCAGACACTATAAAACTCTTAGAGGAAAGCATAGGCAGAATACTCTATGACATAAATCACAGCAAGATCCTTCTTGACCCACCTCCTAGAGAAATGGAAATAAAAACAAAAATAAACAAATGGAACCTAATGAAACTTCAAAGCTTTTGCACAGCAAAGTAGACCATAAACAAGATGAAAAGACAACCCTCAGAATGGGAGAAAATATTTGCATATGAAGCAACTGACAGAGGATTAATCTCCAAAATATATGAGTGGTTCATGCAGTTCAATAGCACAAAAACAAACCATCCAATTCAGAAGTGGGCAGAAGACCTAAATAAACATTTCTCCAGAGAAGATATACAGATTGCCAACAAACACATGAAAGGATGCTCAACATCACTAATCAGTAGAGAAATGCAAATCAGAACTACAATGAGATATCATCTCACTCCGGTCAGAATGGCCATCATCAAAAAATCTAGAAACAATAAATGCTGGAGAGGGTGTGGAGAAAAGGGAACCCTCTTGCACTGTTGGTGGGAATGTAAACTGATACAGCCACTATGGAGAACAGTATGGAGGTTCCTCAAAAAACTACAAATAGAACTACCATACGACCCTGCAATCCCACTACTGGGCATATACCCTGAGAAAACCATAATTCAAAAAGAGTCATGTACCACAATGTTTATTGCAGCTCTATTTACAGTAGCCAGGACATGGAAGCAACCTAAGCGTCC
Organism: Kogia breviceps; assembly: GCF_026419965.1. Taxonomy (NCBI): domain Eukaryota; kingdom Metazoa; phylum Chordata; class Mammalia; order Artiodactyla; family Physeteridae; genus Kogia; species Kogia breviceps. The sequence goes on along the minus strand of NC_081324.1, from coordinate 4,562,660 downwards.
ATCAACAGATGAATAGATAAAGAAGATGTGGCACATGTATACAATGGAATATTACTCAGCCATAAAAAGAAACGAAATTGAGTTATTTGTAGTGAGGTGGATGGACCGAGTTTCTGTCATACAGAGTGAAGTAAGTCAGAAAGAGAAAAACAAATACCGTATGCTAACACATATATATGGAATCTAAAAAAAAAAAAAAAAATGGTTCTGAAGAACCTAGGGGCAGAATAGGAATAAAGACGCAGATGTAGAGAATGGACTTGAGGACACGGGGAGGGGGAAGGGTAAGCCGGGACGAAGTGAGAGAGTGGCATGGACATATATACACTACCAAATGTAAAACAGATAGCTAGTGGGAAGCAGCCGCATAGCACAGGGAGATCAGCTCAGTGCTTTGTGTCCACCTAGAGGGGTGGGATAGGGAAGGTGGGAGGGAGACGCAAGAGGGAGGGGATATGGGGATATATGTACACGTATAGCTGATTCACTTTGTTATAAAGCAGAAACTAACACAACAATATAAGGCAATTATACTCCAATAAAGATGTTTAAAAAAATTCTGAGAAACTTTTTTCCCCTTTCCTTTTCTCATAGTAAGATTTGGTCTCCAAGCTGTCCTCTCATCTTTACATTTGAAAAGCAAATACTGGAACGTATTGAAGATGTGTTTGCACACTGTCTTTGGTTTTGACAGCACAGCACAACTAGCAAATTAGACTTCCTCCAGCTAATCATTTCACTCTTCCAGTCTTCAGGTGCAAAGCATTTAAGGTGGCACATGAGAGGGTAACTGTGCCTTCATCTCCTAAATCATTACCTAAAGACTGCCCACGACACCTTCCCTGATTTTAACAACTTTATACGTCTTTGACGATATGCTACTGCCATGCTGTGTAAACTAAATATTTTCCAACACATGAACAACAAAATTCCTCTTGATTGGAAGAGGACTCAGAAGGGACTTGATCTCACCTTCTTAAATTTTACCCCAATTTTTAAAAGGAACAGTATATTCTTTTATTTAACAAACATCTACTGATTACCTACTGTATGCCAAGCACTCTTCTAAGCAGTAATGATACAGCAGCGAACAAACACAGGTAAGACCTGTTGATCACGGTGCCTAAATCCTGCCAGGAGGAAATATAGTGTAAAGAAGTAAGCCAAGAAGATAGGTGCTATGGAGCCTCACATGAAACAGAAAAAGGTAAGAGTTATGGGATGGGTAAATTTAGCAAGGATGTCAAGAATGCTTCTCTTTGGAGGCAGCATTGGAGCTGAGACCTGAATGCTAGAAGGAAACAACCACATGAAAATATGCGGAACAGTATCACAGACAGAGGAATCAGGAGGAAAGGTGGTGAGGAGGGAAAACATGTGGAAAAGTCAAGGAAAAGGAGGAAGCAAGTGTGGCGTGAACCCACTGAGTACAGCGAATTATACAATGAGATAAAGCTAGATACCAAATGTCGTAAAACCATGAAGGCTTTGGATTATTTTTGCTCTGGGCTATAAGAGGCCACTGGAGAATTTAAGAAAAAGAGATTTCCATTTTATAATATCAGAGCTTATAGAGATGCTGTTCTAAGAACTTTAACATGGTTTTATTTTTCTTCAGAGTAATTATCACTCTGGCATTATGGGATATATTTATTTGTTTACTCTTTTGTTTTCTGCATAAATGAACAAGCTCCATGAAGACACAGGTTTGTGTCTGTCCAGATCACCTGTATTAGCAGTGTCTAGATCACTGCTGTATTAGCAGTGTCTAGATCACCTGTATTAGCAGTGTCCAGATCACTGCTTGGCACATAGTCGGTACTCAGTCCATATTTCTGGAAAAAAAATGAATAAAGGGATGAATGATAAAGACCTGAGAAGGAACAATTTAGGAGATGAAAATCCAGTGTCTGTTTTGGTTATGCAGAGCATGAGATATTTTCTCAAACACGTACACGGAGATGTCAAGTAAACAGTCTGTAATACAAGTATGGAGCTCAGAGAAATCAGGACCAGAGAAATCAATTCTGGAATTATTCACATGCATATAGCGATGGGACATGGTGGGATAGCTGAAACAATTGAAAGAAAATTCGGTACTAATAACAATAATATCATTATTTATCCGGTCCTTGAGACACATCAGACGCTCAGCTAGAAAGGCAATTCTTTTCCCTTGGCTTGTATGGAATCGCTTCTCATTTTGCTTTTTATTCCTTAAGTCACACCTTGCAAGTCATAAGGGATCATCCTTTTAAAAATAATTCGAAAGGAAAACTCCCCAAATAATTAGCTTCACCCTAAAGGAAATGAAAGCTTTGACTCCTTGAGAGTATAGAAGGAACCGTAACTTTTAATGTCAAAATAAAAATAATGGGGCTGAGCCTGCCTTTGGGAGCAGCAAAAATGGACATTAGCAGAATGCGTTTGTAACTGTCCCATTCTGGGTCGGAGGCCAGAATGATACATTAAATGAAAATTTCACTGCAAGAGGACTTTTAACACTCTGCCCACCTCAATTCTCTTCCATCCCTATGTGAAGATCTGGCTAAAAATCTCCTGTGAGTTGTATATGTTTGGCTTTCCCTTCAAAGTACAAAACACTTTTACTGCTACTTCCCACACTTCTGAGGAGGAAGAACCCAGGGACAATTTGGAAGAACTTGGCGGGGGTACTTGATCGATGTCCAAGGCCGTTCAGTGAATGAAGTGAATTATGGGGGTTAAAAACTGACTTTATATGGTCCTTGTCATTGTACTGCATCCTTTATAACAATCCGGGAAGCATATAAACTTCGTATACCTTCTATGACCGCCCAGGACATTTTCAGAGACGCCCAAACTCAAGCGAGTCATCTAAAGAAAAAGAAACCCCCAGGGAGGGAACTGGAAATATCGCATCCTGTTTATGTAACTGCTTCTCCCTCAGTTAGGCACCCAGTAGATCAGAGTATCCCTATGCCTGTTCATGGTTCTGGAAGGTTCTGTCATCTAGGACCCATCTGGACTCGGTCCGGATATTGAACAGTGAAGTGGCATTTTGCCAAGCGTTTGCCTCTCTAGATTTTTTTCAAACCTAGAGAGACCCTCAGTTCACCTGCGCCATCCCAGGTTACAGCACTCGTCGCAGGATAATTCTTATTAGTGCCCTTTATGCTACAGAAACGACCCCGAGTGGGTAATAAACTACACGGCCCTGCTCCTCGTGTGGGGTTCATTCGTGCTCACCCAGCTGGAGCACATTTTATCCCAACACTCAGCAAGCCTCCCCAGTCCCTGCCAGGGAACTCCCCTCCCTCACAGACTTCAAAGCCTTGAATCTCTGTGATGGGGTTTTCTTTTAGGGCTGGAAAAGACCTTAATCCTCTGATAATGTGACAAGTACATATTTCCCTTGATCCAATAGAACGTTTCATTTTAACTGCCTTTCTTGAAAGGTCACATTCCCTCCTACCCCGCGTTAGGGTGCCCCTCTGGTTTACGTGGCCCGTGTGTATCTGTAGTTTACGGACGTGAGTCAGCGGCCCGCCGTCACTTCTCCCGTGAAAAAATATGACACATGCTCGGTTCCAATAAGGTGAGGTTTGTTTTCCAAACCAGTGGTTAGAGTCAACAGCCAAAGAATTAAAACAGATCTCGATGTTTAACCAGCCAATGAAAGATCAGGTTCAAACCAGAAGGCCAAGACGATTTCCAGCTGGCGTCCTGTTCGTCCTCAGAGGATGTGGTTTTTGCCACTTAGCTGTGGTACCTCTGTTTTGATGAGACTCTCTGTCTGTAAGAAATGGTCAGAAAGAAGGAAACTCCCTCCCTATACATTAGACACTCATCAGGTACTTTCACTACTGGAAATGATTATAATGACAACATTGCTTTTATGTCTTATGTGTTTAATTTTTTCAGTTATTCATCACCGCCCCTCTTAGATAGAGCAGTAAAACAATAGTAAGAGCAATGACTAACATTGATATAGTGTTTACTATGTGCCAGGAACTGCTCTCAGTACTACAAAAAATACTAGCATCCGCACTCCCTGGAGCCCTGGGCCGTGGGTACAATGCTCATCAGCAATCTCCAGACACAAGGGCAGAAGCTCGGAGACGTCATGTGACCTGACACACCACGGCGAACAGGTGGCGGGACTGGGCCCAAGCCCGGCTCCAAAGTGCACGTGAGCCTCCCGGCTTCAATCCCTTGCTTACTTTACCCTGATCTCCCTCCCCAAGTTTACTTTTATTTTACAAGATAACATCACAAATGACGACGAGAGTGAGCAATGGGGATGAGCGCCTCAGTTATGCCGCTGTCCCTGACAGACGACGCGCAGGGCTGCAGGCTGCAGCTGCCCAGCGGGCCACCGCGCCCCTCATCCGTGCTCATCACGGGGGGCGGGGGGGGTCCCTTTCTTTTAGCTCCAAACGGTGTCTCCAAAATGCACAACTAACATACGAGCGATATTTGGCAAGTTGCTTTGGGGAAGAGTGGGAACGCTCTAAAATGTGCACCAAGGCATCTAGAAAATAGCATCATATTAGCTGTAAAGGCTTAAAAAAATCACATCCTTCTGATATTGTTATGTACTTATCTGACTTTACAGGGAGAATCAAGGAAATGAAAGACAGGAAATAAGAGTAGGTAAAATCCTCTTATGACATTTTCCAAAGGACTCTGAAGAGCAAATATTATAAAGGGAGAGGAGAAATGATATTACTGGATACATCAAACTCTGGGAGTGCTTTGGGTTAGGTCTTCAAGATCCATGGGGTAAAAATGGTTTAAATGAAATAGCTGATAGCTGACCTTACTTTATAAAGTCCTAAAAATTTATTAATTTCAAAATCCATCTATCTAATTATAGCATAGGTAGTATAATATATAGTACAAGTATATATTATATATAAGTATATAATATATATTATATATGGCTTAATATTATGTTATAGCATTATACTACATATGCATATGTATAACTACACTACACATACATATATATCTATATTATGTTATATTATGTATTATTATATATGTAAATATATATACATATGTATATGATACTATACATATGTATAGTATAACTACACTATACTTATATACTTAATAATACTTATATATACTTATATAAATGTATAAGTATGCCTATAAGCATAAGTATTTAGTATAAGTATACACTTATAAGTACAAGTAGTATTTGAAGCTTTTCTCAAGCTGAGAGCTCTGTGTTTGTAGAAATGTACACGTACATGAGTGCGTGCTTGGCTTTACCCCTTTGCCGTCCTGTCAGAACAGCTGTCGTCTTCCCTTCCTTTCACCACTGCTTAGCAGCACCTCGAGACTCCAATAAAACACATTGGTATACACAACACGGACTCATTCTCTGATTGAAATGAAGATGCCTTTTTCACTCTGACAATGAAATAGAAAGCTCCACAGGAAACAACTGAAAATTATCAGGGCTGGAAATGCACTTTCAGAGTGACTAATTCCTTACTTTCATCGTGATGGCTGATGTGTTATATAACAGCAGTGACTTGAAAATAGCTGTTTAGAAATGGCAAATTTATTAATGCCTAAATTCACATTCCTGGAACTATAAAAATCAATGTATATATATATATATATATATATATATATATATATATATATAGTATCACAATAATGATGTTAAATTTGTAATATGGAAACTATATTGAAAATCCACAAAAAGAATGATAATTATAACACTGTAACTGTTACGGATTGAATTGTGTTCCCCAAACAGACATACTGAAGTCCTAAGCCCCAGAACCTATGAACGTGACCTTATTTGAAAACAGGGCCTTTGCAGATGTAATCAAGTCAAGGTCATAACGGATCAGGGTGGGCCCTACTTCAGTGATGCGTCCTTATAAGGAAAAAGAAATTTGGACACAGACACACAGAGAGAAGATGATTATGTGAAGACTGAGGCATAAACTGGAAGTATAATATGCAGCAAGCCAAGGATCCCCAAGGATTTCCGGAACCACCCGAGGCTACACAGAGGCAAGGAAGGATCCTTCCCCGGAGACTTCAGAGACAGCACGGTTCTGCTGACATCTTTTTTTTTTTTTTTAAATTTTTTAACATCTTTATTTGAGTATAACTGTTTTACAATAGTGTGTTAGTTTCTCTTTTACAACAAAGTGAATCAGTTATACATATACATATGTTCCCATAACTCTTCCCTCTTTTGTCACCCTCCCTCCCACCCTTGATTCTGGACTTCTAGCCTCCAGAACTCACCCTGAGACAATAAATTTCTGTTGTTTAAAAATAAAAGAAAGAAAAGAAAATCTATATCGTAAGCCTTAGTGATTTAATTTACTCAACACGTAGATGTGTCTTTTTAAAGGACTAATGCTGGAATTTTCTGTACATCAAAAGTATGAACATTTTAATTTTATTAGCAAACAAGAATCAATATTCTGCCTCATTTTAGTAGACACACAAATTCCTTCGGAATAACTCCTGTAAATATACTCAACCTCCACTAATATTAGCTGAAAACCAGATGCAGTTCACCCTCAAAGAGGCTTGGACCAGGTGGGGAGAAGAATAGTCTTGAAGCTTTTCTCAAGCTGAGAGCTCTGTGTTTGTAGAAATGTACACGTACATGAATGCGTGGTTGGTTTGATGGGAAGAGCCTCACTTTACCCCTTTGCCGTCCTGTCAGAACAGCTGTCATCTTCCCTTCCTTTCACCACTGCTTAGTAGCACCTCGAGACTCCAATAAAACACATTGGTATACACAACACAGACTCATTCTCTGATTGAAATGAACAATAGTCTCCGTCAGAACCTCCTGAATCCAAGATGGCAGCCAGAGGTCAGCCACAGGGTACCAAATGCCCTAAAGAAACCTTTGGCATTTTCATGCATGAAACCAACCTGGACAGGGTGTACTCACCAGTTATTTATAAATTGATCTCCCATAGACAACCACTTTGGGAGCCTAATTTTTCAATCACACAAAATAGGGCTAAAAATATAGTGCTTTTCTTATCTGCTTCAGGGTTTTGGTGAGACTGAAGTCGGATAATATAGATAAAGTGGTCTTTAAATTACAAAATTCCCAATGCTAACTATTTCTATTAGATTCAAACAAACTGGAAAAACAAAAAAACTTGCATCTTCTTTAATCTTCCCACCTCTTTAGTGAGTGCTTTTGATGACGTTGATTTTAGACCAGAATTCAATAATAAAATAACAGCAACAGGACTTCCCTGGTGGTGCAGTGGTTAAGAATCCGCCTGCCAGTGCAGGGGACACGGGTTCGAGCCCTGGTCCGGGAAGATCCCACATGCCGCGGAGCAACCAAGCCCGTGCGCCACAACTACTGAGCCTGCGCTCTAGAGCCCGCGAGCCACAACTACTGAGCCTGCGCGCCTAGAGCCCGTGCTCCTCAACAAGAGAAGCCTGCGCACAGCAATGAAGAGGAGCCCCCGCTGGCCGCAACTAGAGAAAGCCCGCGCGCAACGACAAAGACCCAACTCAGCCAAAAATAAATAAAAATTAAGATTAAAAAAAAAAGCTTAAAAAAGTAACAGCAACAGGAATAAAAAGATTAATGATGTAGCGTTTACAAGTCCTTTCACACACATTGATTTATTTTATACCCACAGTAATCCGCAACTCATGGAGAAGTCCGGTGTTACCTTTATCAGCATTGTACAGTCGAGAGCACGGACATTCAATCCGTTTCCAGAAATTGCTTAAGAAGGCTCAGTAAGAACTGGAACCAAAGCTCCCTGTCTTTCATCTGCCCCACACAGCCCAAATCTGCCATGATCATTTTAAATTACATTTCATTGGTTCGGTTGGGAGGAAAGAAACCCTTTCTCAACAATATTTGGAAGAGTCTGAACACACCATCCTGATGGTTTGTGAGTCTCAGCCATGAAAGGGACTGGGGAAGGATTGCCTGGTGCAGCTAGAACTTCCCAAGACCCCTCCGTGCTTTGCTTCACCCTCTTGTGCCTTGTTCCTTCTGAGTTCAGGCGTGAATTATCTCCACTCAGAACTTAGTGGATATTCAAGAAATGTTTATTGAATAAATCTGGCACTTTGAGGGTATGGGTAATTGCAAACATTTTTATCTATGGTTTTGTTATACTCGAGAAGAAAGAGAAATCACTTACAGGAAAACTGATGTATGAGACTCATTTGTGCCTTTGAGACTAATTTTTTCATCAGCAAAGTAGGGATAATAGCACTTGATGGAGGAGGCTTTGAACGGGGAGTGCAAAGGATTAGACACACATTAGCACCATTGTTCTCCTCGGTCTTTTGTCTCATTATCTCAGAGTTGTTAGGTGAGATTTTCCTTAGAAAAAAAAAGAGAATGAAGTCTAAAAATTGCCAAAACGGAATCCATTCCTCTAAGCCTTGTTATGCAGAATGTAATTTTGAGTCGCATTTTCGGGAGCAAAACAGTACAAACGGAAAAGCTTTTCTTTAATCATTCAATGCATCACAATGTTCCCTCAAAGAAAAAGAACTCAGTAATAATGTTCAAACGCAGCAATTGCACAGAAGTAAGATACGAGTTCCTTTGCTTTTTGTTCATTTAAGCAGAGCGTTCAGTTCCTGAAAAACGACCTTCCTTTTCCAAGTTCTCCTTTGACAAGCTTCCTCAAGGTGGACGGAAGCAGTAATGGAAGCAGTGATCACACAAGACCCTGTTTTCAATCCCTTTGTGCCTTTATTTTAAAGCAGACAGGGAACTGGAAGACATGAAGTTTACATTCAGGCAAAGGTGTACGAAGGCAGATATTTTATTTACAGACCCGTGGAAAAGAGAGGGGTGTGATTTTTCACAGAGCAGAGAAAAAGAGAACATTTGACAGAAGGTCCAGGTCACTTCTCAGAGTGGGCAGATATACACCGGTGACATGCAAGGGCATGAAAGTCCGTCCTTAAAGGTGGGTGCTGTGTCCCCTTTGAGAGGAGGAGAAGCATATCGCTCTTCTCACCTTTACTGAGGTATACGTGACAAATAGGAACTGTATATATTTACGGTGTGCAACGTGATGTTTCCACATACGTATACATTGTGAAACGATCACCACAATCAAGCTAATTATAACACACCCATTGCCACACACAGTTACCATTTCCTCCCTCTCTCTCTCCCTCCCTTCCTTCCTTTTTCTTTCTCTCTCCTTCTTTCTTTCTTTCTTTTTTATGGTGAGAATACGTAAGATCTACTCTCTTAACAAATTTCAAGATTATAATACAGTACTGTTAACTACAGTCACCACGCTGGACGTTAGGTCCCCAGAGCTTGTCCATCCCGGTAATTGAATCTTTGTGCCCTTTGACCAGCATCTCCCCATTCCCCACCCCAGCCTCTGGCAACCACCACTTTACTCCCTGCTTCTATGAGTTCAGCTTTATAGATTCCACGTATAACTGAGACCACGCAATATGTGTCTTTCTGTGTCTGACTTATCCCGCTTAGAATAATGTCCTTCAGGCCCATCCACATTGTTGCAAATGGCACGTTGCTTTCTTTTCTAAGGCTGAAATATACATACATATACATATATATATATATACATATATATATATCACATTTTCTCTATCCATTCATCCACTGAAGCAGCACTACTTTTATTGACCTCTGCCTAGCTGTGACTCCATGCCTGCCCATGCTTGAGAGACTAAACTTTTAAAAAAAAAAAAATCTTTATTGGAGTGTAATTGCTTTACAGTGTTGTGTTAGTTGCTGCTGTACAGCAATTTGAATCAGCTATACGTATACATGTATCCCCATATCTCCTCCCTCTTGCGTCTCCCTCCCACCCTCCCTATCCCACCCCTCTAGGTGGTCACAAAGCATCAAGCTGATCTCCCTGTGCTATGCGGCAGTAAAGGGAAAGAAACGCTATTTACAGCATAAAGTCTGGGTCCCAATTCTACTTCTACCAATTATTAAATGCGTGGACTTGGTCATAAGTGACTCCCCCATTGGAATGGGGTCCGCTAAGAAGGTTATTAAAATCATTACAGGAGAAATACAAATAAAGTGCTTAGAGCAGGACACCACAGACAGTGAGCTCTTGGCAGGGTGGGGCGTAGGGTGAGGCGAGTGACCATTCTTTATCTGATTGCTGAATTTTCTGGCGTCCTCTCAAACTCTGTGCCTGGGGCAGTTGCCTTGCTATCTTCATGCCAGCGCCAGCGCTGGTGTTAGCTGTCATTATGACGATGGCGAGAATGATGGTGACGTCTCTCTCGCACCTCCCTGCACCCCAGCATCTAAGACAGACCCCGCCGCAGGTGCTTAGTAGTTTGAGAAGGAAGACGAGCACGGTAGCACCCACCCAGCTTTTTATTTTTAAAAAATATATAACATTTAAAAACCAATGTAGCTGGTTTTCCTAATTCTATCTAAGTGACCTTGAGAGAATAAGATTTCGTCATTCATTCATCAGTTCTATATTTTATAAACTTTAAGATTTAAATTCCAAATTATATAAAAACTAAATAATAATCAGATTTAGAATTTCTTTGGTTTTGGGTTATATGGAACACAGATCATTCTCAGAATACTGTATACATTCTTAATTTGCTTAATTAATATAGTTTTGAAATGGCAGATAGTACAAAGAAGATACATACGGTCTATAAAAATTTTTTATAAATACTATAATCTGTGTATGTTAATATTAAAGGTTCACGTTTCTTGTTATTCCTTAATTACATTATGAAGAGCAGAATATTAGCTAAAGAGAGGTGGGAAGTTTTCTGTTAGAGATATAAATTTCTCCAGAAAAATACACATCATCTGTTTTAACTTTTTGCAAAGAAAGCAGTTTAGACATAGAAAGGGTGTAGAAAAGAACTTGCCTAGCAGATTGTTAAGTTATTGCAGGCATAGAAAGTATACGGGAAAAGGTGTGTTTTCTGTTCCTATGTTTGATCCCTATGCTATCTGAACTGACTTTCTTCAGCAAAGATTCTTGATGCCTCTTTGAATTTTAAATAAAATGAAGTTTCCTTTTGCTATTCTTTTCACTTCTCCCATGCCACTATCTCCTGATTGGAAGGATCTAATTTGTAATAAAATCTGTGAGAAAGGTTGTACAGAGTAAAGACAGTGCAAAACAAAAATGAGCCTTCTTAAAAAGATAATAAGCTGAAGATTTAAACACATGTAAACAATTTCGTTAAACATGGGCCACAAAAATGCCATTAAACTTGGTCTATGAGAAACTGGCATGTCTTCAGAAAATGAGGATGCAATTCTCATTACAAGTACAAACAAGACAAATACAGGCTAGCATTTCCTATTGGAACACTAGATGGTTTTTATTGTTCGTTATTTATTCACAGTAAGCAGGGGATGGAGAGGGGATGCACCTCACCTTGGACCTCAGACAGCTTGAAATGTTAGGGAAGTGTTATGGTTTCATTAACAAGGGATAAAAAGTACAGATTATTTCCACTCCTAATACACAGAAAGCAAAAGATCAAAAGTGTAGAAGTATAAAAGTAAAAAGGAGTTAAAACCCTATAGCTTATTTTCATGATGATTAAGGTCAAACCATTTAAATAAAAAAAAAAACAACACTCCTTCTTGATCCCCTTCCAATCTATTTCATAGACGCTATTTCTCCATGTATCGTCTGCGTGTGGTAGGGTGGGTTCCTAGCGCTGGGCTTACTTAGAAGAAATGGCTCTGGGCCAAGAACAGAGGAACTTCTCAAAATGAATAAATCCAAATTCCTTTACCAGGGCACCAATCATTCTAGCTCTTTCTCAGATCATGTTAGTAGAACTTTCATGGAACATTTGATTTCAAACATGAGGGAATTTTAACCAACCATTTTTAAAACATCTTTTTTTTTTCAATAGAACATGATATTTAATATAACTTTTTTTACATTTTACATTTTACAAATTTATAGACAATTAAGTTACTCTTCTTATTTTTAAAGCTATATTTCGGTAGGCTGATGCTTCATCAGAAATGTGTTCAAATTATACCACCGATACCTCTGGAGAGCAATGCAGTGTGAAGGATATTAAGTACAACCCTCACCTCTAACCCAGAGCTGAGGTGCACGTTACAGAAACTACTAAGACCGGTGAAAGGTACAGCTGTTTCCTGTGCATTCCTGCCCCAACACGGGCACAGCCTCACCCATCGTCCACAGCCCCCACCAGAGCGGGCATTACTTGCAACTGATGAACCTACATCGACACATCACTTGCCCAAAGTCCATTGTTTACATTACAGTTCACTCTTGGTGTTGGACATTCTATAGGTTTGGACAAAATATAATGGCATGTGTCCACCACTATAGTATCATACAGAGTAGTTTTATTGTTTTTATTGCCTTAAAAATTCTTTGTGCTCCACCCATTCATCCTAGCAACCCCTGGCATCCTCTGATCTTTTTATGGTCTCCAGAGTTTTGCCTTTTCCAGAATGTCATATATTTGGAATCATACGGCATGTAGCCTTCCCGGATTGGCTTCTTTCACTTAGTAATTTGCATTTAACATTCCTCCATGTCTTTTCATGGCTGCTCATTTCTTTTCAGTGATGAATAATATTCCATTGCCTGGATGTACCACAGTTTATGTATCTGTTCCCCTACTGAAGGACATCTTGGTTGCTTCCAAGTTTTGGCAATTTTGAATACAGCTGCGATAAACATCCATGTGCAGGCTTTTATGTGACATAAGTTTTCAGCTCCTTTGCGTAAATACCAAGGAGCATGATTGCTGGATCCGATGGTAAGAGTGTGTTTAGTTTTGTAGGAAACCATCAAAGTATCTTCCAAAGTAGCTGCACTATTTTGCGTGCCCACCAGCAATAAATGAGAGCTTCTCCTGCTTCATATCCTTACCAGCATTTAGTGCTCTGGACTGGCAACATTCTAATAGGTGTGCTGTGATTTCTCATTGTTGCTTTCATTTGAATTTCCCTAATGACATTTGATGCAGAGCATCTTTTCATACGCTTATTTGCCATCTGTATATCTTCTCTGGTGAGGTGTCTGCTAAGATCTCTGGCTCATTTATTTAATCAGGTTGTTTGTTTTCTCATTGTTGCGTTTTAAGAGTTCCTTGTATATTCTGGATGACAGTCCTTTATCAGATATGCTATTGCTCCAATAAATTGCTTTCATTGCTGACCCAGTGGTCTTATGGATGAAACTTTGGCAGCCTAGTGTGTTGGCTTGCAGCAAGGGTAAAGCTTCAGACCCTGCGCAGTTCTTGACAACAGCTACTTTGAAAAACTTTTTGGCAGTATCTCTAAAGCTAAATGTAACCCGCCAATTCCACTCTGGGGGATATAGTCAACTAAAACGAACCCTTCTGTCCACCAAAGGACATACACAAAAATGCTCGTGGTGACATCACTCAAGATATTCCAAACCATAAGCAGTCAAAATGTCTACCAACATAGAATAAATATGTTGTGGCATATTCATACAATAAAATACCACACAGCAAGGAAAAGAAATAAGCTGCTGATATGTAGAAGAATACAGATGTATTTCACAGACAGAATATGAGTAAAAGAAGCAAAAGAGGAAATAATCTGTGATTCCAATTACATAAAATTTTAAATAATGTAAAACTAACATGTGAGGATAGTGTTTGGTTTTGGTGGTGGGTACCGAAATGTCATGTAACCATTGAGTTTAACACGTGTGCTTAATTGTAGTTATAACTCAATTTTTTAAAAAAATCTAAAATGGAAAATAAAGGAATGGAAACACAACTCATACCCTTGATACCCTTTCTCACCTGTCAAAATTTACAAATTTGACCACCTGCTACCGACAAGCCTATGAGGAAAGAGACGTTCCCATACATCCCGAGAGAAGCGCAGAACGGGTCGGCAGCTGTGAAGGTGAACTGGCAATGTCCATCACCATTACACACGCATGTGCATTTCCCTTTCACCCAGGCACCCCACTTCACATGGAACGGTGTGTGGATAAGGTCATTTATTGCCGCCTTGTTAGTAATAACTAGAAAAAGCCTGGGACGCCCCAAATGCCAATCTAAGAGGAAAATAGTTAAACACACCCTGATAGCTCAACAGAATGCAATACTATTCAACTGAAAAAGAGGGTGAAAAGCTCCCTGTGTATTCCCTGCAGAAGAAATAGTCAAGTGAGAAAAGCAACGCTCCAAGCAGAATATATGAACATGTTACTTATATTTAAGAAAGAGCAAATAAGAATATATTTTCCCATTGCTTTATTTGCAGAGAGAAACATAGAAACACATGTTAGAACTGATTGCCTGCATGGAGAGAGGAGGGTAAAGGGGGCAGAGGAGAGAACAAGACCACTCAGTATGCGTTTTGTAACATTATCCTGATCTTCAAACTACGTGACTGTGTTACCTATTCCAATGCCTATGTGGCATTTCTAAATGGCGCTGGCTAGATACTGCCCTCTCTCATACCATACACCGCCAAAATCAAACTTGTAGAAAGCAAACTGTAAACTTTGAAAGGAAATATAGGAGAACATTTTTATAACATCAGAGCAAGGAAGGATTTCTTTAAAACATATAGAAACAAATCAAACATGAAGGAAAATACTGCATTAAATTTAAAACATATATAGAAAAAAGACAACATAAGTAAATTGAAACGAAAACCACAGACTGCTGCGAGATGATATTTGCCATGTGAATACCGTAAACCACAAAGTGTTTTTATAGAGAGTCCATAAAAAGCTCTGTCGAACCAATAAGACGTAAACCAATAACCCAAGAGAAAAACATGCAAAAATATGAGCAAGCAATTCAGAAGGAAAGAAACTTGAATGACCAATAAACATAGGGAGATAAAAGATAAGGGTGGAAATAACTCAGGAAATGCAAGCTAAAACAAAAATGAGACACATAAGCCACTTGTCAGATAGGTAAACATTTTAAATATAAGTACAAATGTTGATTAGGACGTAGGAAATGTAATCCTTATTCTTGGAAAAAATAATACCAACAGTTTCGGGCAACTTGATATATCTGGCAAAGCTCAAGTTGCACGTAACTTCTGGCCCAGCAATTCCATGTCTAAGGGTCTAACTGGGAGGAATTCTCACACGTGTGCATAGAGAGACCCCTCCCTCCAAAAAGTAAAAACAACTTAACTACAGCTCAGTAGGGGAATGAATAAATAAACCACAGTTTATCCATTCAATGAAAACACTGCACAGTGGTTAAATCAATGTACTGTAACTTCAAGTATCAACATGGATTCATCTTAAAGACATTTTGGGATCAGAAAAGGAAATGCAAGTTGCAAAAGGTTATGTACAACTGGGCGCCATTTACATGAAAATCCCAACACACAAGTTTACATGAAATGTATGTGGGCACATAAGTACGTGATAAATTTAGCAAGTTCGAAGTAGGCTTGACACAAATGAACTTAAAAATAGTAGGTGCTCTTGAAGGAAAGCCATCGAATGCAGCCATCTGGTTGCCCGTCGACAGCTGTGTATGAAGGACTCACTATGTGCCAGAGACGCCGTGGGAACAAGGCAAATTCACGAAGTTTACAGTCTGGGGCAGGGGATGTGAGCGAGACAGACGACAGCCCATAAGTATGCAATGATCTCTGTTGTATGGGAGCACGGGGGAGGGAACCACGGCCGAGTGCGGCTGTTCCATCTGGTGTCCTGGCTTCCGACTGGCTACGCTGGCGGGCAGAGCTTCTACACGGTGTGGTCTCCAGAGCCAATGAGTGAAGCTTCACTACCGGGCCTTCTCTCCCCCCACTAGCAGAGATCACACCCTCCGGCCTGTGCTTATGACCCCCGTAGAGCCCTGACGGAAGCACTCGAAGCCCATCTGTAAAAGCACCTTCGTTTTACTTTCACATCACGAGGGAGAGGGCCGCGTAACCAGCACAACGTCTCACGTGTCGTACACGCCCCAGTTTCCGGTTCAGCATCTTTGGACCAGCTACATCATCTCTGTGCGCTGTCTTCTCCTCTAGGGAACAGGACCCGCTCACAGGGATGCTGTCAGGACGCCTGTGCCTCAAGCTCTCAGCACACCACAGAAAAGCAGGAAAGAAAAGAAAAAAGATGCGTCTGTGCTGGTGTGTTGCTCTGATAAAATCACCTCCGGGTGGGCAGGGAAGTTTAGCTGCAGCAGAAGCGCCAGGAACGGGCTCTGCAGAGCTTGGCTTTCTTCTCGGCTCCCACACCTGCTCCAGGGGGCCAGCCCCACGGCTGGGGAAGAGTTTGAAACCTCAGCGCGAGCCACGTCTGCCCTCGCCTTGGTCCTCAGACGTTTCTGGAGGTTGGCATTAAAGACTGAGTGTTGCTGTTTAAAAGTCAAAGCACAGGATCCCTCCTGGCTGGAGAGCTATTTCAAATCTCTCAAAACCAGCAAATTTAGCAACCCTGGGAAGCAGCCCCAGGTTAACTACTTGCTTTGGGCAGATGCATCAAAAATGAATCCAGGGCAGCCTTTGCCTGCTGTTCGTGGGACACGAGTGGTGAAATGTGACCACAGTGTGAGTCTGTGATCAACACCCAACAGACGGAAGGGTCCGCTGAGACCACGAGCCAAGGTGATACTGTTTGTAGCCAAGAGTCAAAAGGAAATCTTTCCCATCCTATTGTCAGGTCACAATGTGCATTTTAAAAGACGTACTTTCCTTGAACACAGCACAGCTGCCCAGCAAATCGTGCTTTCGCTGCATCCTGTCTGTGGACTTCCACGTGCCTCAGAATTTCTGATTCTGCAGAACGCTGATTCAGTCCGTTCTTTCCCAGGATGTTGTCAGAGTTCCTTGAAAATCGCCGTTTCCTGACTAACTTATGTAAAAATAAAACTTGGCAAAGGTAAAATATGGCAAAGAAGACACTGGAAATGTGTCTGCAACAGATTTGCCGTCCCGTTCCAACTTGGGCAGGTCCTGTTCCAGTGGAGGTACTCGGTATATGCTGTGTCCAAGGTGACGCATCCTATTTCACTAGAAGAACGGCCAAGTCATGGCGGGGTCTGGTGGTAATGACCCTTTGGATTAGAAGAAAGATTTCCACGAGTGTGACTCCCAGGAGGAAGCTGCAAGCAACAGTAGAGGGGGCTTCGGATTCAAACTTAGGGTTCTGAAACATCAGAAGTGAACCTCTGAAGCAAAGACGGAGGGTAGCCTGGCAAAGACAGCAGTGAGGAGAGAGACACGAGACACCTGGGGACAGCAAGTGCTTGTAGGAAGGCACGGGCCTGGGCCGGTCACTGAGTGCGGCCCCTCACACGCCTGGGGAACTTGCCCTGAGCTCTTGACTGGGAAGGACAGGCTCGGGCTCCTTTGCAAGAACATGAAAGTCAACATCAGGGGGAAGGGGGAGCCAGGAAAGGAGTTGCAGAGAGACCCCCTGGGCCATTCAAATCTGCCACTTTGTCCTCAGTAGATCCCGGGGTACCAACCAGTAAATGCCAGCCTGGGAGTTCCCGGAGACGGGCGAGTGGGAAGCCAGACCCTCCACCAGCATCTGGAAAAGTCAGGTCCCCGGACGTGTAGCCCAGCTCCTTCCAGGGAGAGGCGGAGGGCGGGCTGGTGCAGCTACAAGACAGAGCCAAGGATCGCCAGCAACCGCCGGAAGCCAGGGTGCTCAAGGAGCAGATTCCCTAGAAGGAGCCAACCCGGCTGACAGCATAGGATTTGAGACTTCAGCCTCCAGACTGTGAGAGAATCCACTTCTGTCATCTTAAGCCACCTGCTGTGTGATAATTGGTCACGGCGGCCCCAGCAAACAAAAACAACATCATTTACGTTTTCCCCCGGATTCATAAATTATAGGGTCTGGGAAGCAGTGGTTATTCAACCACCACTTAGGTGAACTGAGCGCACATAACTGTCACCAACTGCTTTCCTCGGTTGTTTCACCTGAATCCTTGATAATTCCCATCTCTGACCCCGCTGTCTCTATGACGCTGGACGTGCCACTTCCCTGGCGGCGGTGGCTGTGACACAGAGCCGCAAGGACGATGGGGTAGAAGGACAAATGGGCTGTTCAGGTGCCTCTAAATGCTGGCTCCAAACAATGATGGCCTTTTCGTCGTCTCTTCTTTTCTCTCTTGCTTCTTTCTTTCTTTCCATTCCCTCCCTCCCTCCCTCCCTCCCTCCTTCCTTCCTTCCTTCCTCTCTTTCACCCCTTCGTCAACAAATACTCCTCAGCTGCTGGCCAGGGGCCTGGCACCATGCTAGATGCTGAGTGTGGGGTCATGAACACGATGGGCTCATCCTACCCTCAAGCAGCTTTTACCCCTGGGAGACCTTCTAAGCAACGTCTCAGGCTATTAGGCTGGGCCTGGAGCCTCCGAGGAAGCCACTTCGTCTTTATTTCCAAAACAGAAGAGAAAGCACCTACATCACAGTCCTTCTGCCAATAAAAACTAGCTGTCAGTTGATAGCTTTTTCTTAAGGCAGCTTCTTCTTAAAAGAAGGCAGGTGAAGAAACATTCAGATCGATAGCAACGGAGTAGCATGGATCAATAAACAAGCTCTCCACGGCGGCGGTAGGCGTGGCGGCTTTGAGTCACCAGAACCTCAAGCGTTTGCTTTACCTGGAGTGGTGTACCAGCCAGAGGAGATTCGAAGCAGACCAGGAAATAATTTACATCCAGGAAATAAGTTTACAAGACAGACCAGGAAATAGTTTACGAGAAAGCCACTGCTTATACAGAAGGAAGAATTCCATCAAATTATGCTTTTCTGAACTCGAAATGTCCTTGGAGACACAATAAACAAATGAGAAAGAAAACACATGAGAACATTCACTGGAGAAAACCAAAAACAAGTACGACCTAGTTCGTAGGAAGTTCACTGACTCGGGTTAACTGAAAAGCCGGTATTAATTAGTGAAGGGCTGAAACAGAGAACCTACCTAAGAATACTTTCATTAACGTCCCCTGGGAAGCACGCACTGACCTGCAGCTGCCAATAACCACCAGGGATTGTAACCAATGCCCCGAGTGAATGGGGAGGGCCTAGGGAAGTTTGCTTGACTCTGGACTCCTCCAACGGGCAAGCAGCGCGTGGAGAGTCTGGCCACGTCTATGCAAGAAGGAGGATGCACCCAGAGCCCAGCGCTGGCACTGGGGGGGCCCCGCGGCAGGGCCCGGGCAGCCAGGGCCGCTGAGACTACATGCAGCTCAGCAGCCCACAAACGCCCTGAGTTCAGGACGGGAGGCCGTTGGCCCTGGGTGCCAATCCCAGTTTGCTTCTCACCAGCTGCAGACAGACTTGGGCAAGTTACTTAACTGCTCTTTGCCTCCACCTCCTCCTCGGTCAGCTGGCAAAATGGGAGCAACGTGCGCTGTGGGGCGGCCGCGAGGCGTGCAGGGAGTGCGGAGTGAGGTCGGCCCTCCCGCCGCACACCTGCTACCGTCACCGCGGCCCCCACGAGGCTGGACAAGGACGTCCGCGCCGACCTGGCGTCCACGCACCCCCCAACCCAAGTGCGATCCGAAAGCCTCCGCCACAGAACTGGACTTTGCCCTGGTCCGGGCTCACCCAGGGGTCACCCCAACTGCGGCAAAGGGGCCACTGCGTACGACCTGCCCCCGTGCCTGGCCCTTGAGAGAGCGCCGTGTCACTCTGCTGGCGGCAGGTCAGGCGGCAGCAGAGGCCGCAGCTAAACGGGCCGTGGTGGCAGCTCGTGCCTGGCCTTTGCACGCATCACCACTCACGGGCCTGCTCCCAAGCACTGGAGCCGTGGACAGAGTGACACCCGAAGGACGGTCCCCGTCTCTGACGGGTGCCGCAACGCCTCCAACGTTGTGCTCTCAGGCGGCACCGGCACCTCCTGAGATGCGCGGCTGTGCTCCCAGCGCCAGGAGACCATCCACGTGCCTCTTCCTGCGCTTACGTGTGTCCGGCCCTCCTCGTCCAGGCCCCTCCCCTGCAGACGAGCCATCGGCACAGGTCAAAAACCCGCACACCACGCCACGAGCGCGTGTCTCCCTTCCCAATGAACGACGGGGCTCTGCATCCTGCCCGCCAGGAGGGTCCCCTCCCTCACTGTCCCCCGACCCCCCCTGAGAGAGGCTGCAGTGGGCCTGCTCCACTTTCTTCCAGGACCGAGTACAGAGCCCACTGTCCGGGCACCAGGCCCAGGTCTCTCTGCCTCTGTCAGTGGGTCTTGGGAGGCCCCGAGGCCACAGCTGTAAGCTGACATGTTGGTGTTACAGAGTCTGAGCTACCTGTTCGCGTAAATGACAATACTCTAGGCCCGTCCGAGAGCCATCTCCAATGGACTGTCGTCAGCGCAGGGTTTGATGCCCCCTGCCTGGCCCAACGGCCTGACGGATCGGATGCCGCCCAGAGCCTGACGGGCAGGTGCAGCCCCGCCCTCAGCCGGCAGCCGCTCTCTGCTGCAGAAGGCCTTGCTCCAGATACATCTCCGGGGTCTGCACTGCCTCTCCTCCTGGGGGCTCTCCAGACCTCTCCCCAGCACCTCTGTCCACCACGGGTGCCTCCAGAACCATCAGACTTGCTGGCGCACACTCTGTGACCAACAGAGCGGTTTGCACTGTGGCTCGACCTGCAGCAAAGCTCAACTTTGTTCCGAGAAACCCTCAGAACTGGGAGCATCTGAGTCACCAGATAAATGGGTTGAAGCGACACTTGGCTTCCAAGTGCCAGAGTCTTCCCCAGCCACATGCCTCTTTCTTAGTCATCTGGAAGGTGAATACGATCACTGGCCGCTGATCCCAAAGAGGTTAGGACAACATGCCTCAGACACTCTGGCACCGGAACCTTCACAGCTTCAGCCACTGCCTCGCCCAGGGGCCCACCTCCCACCTTCCGGAGTCTGTGTCTTCTTGCACTTTTCCAAGATTCTTCAAAGCGCCAGGGTTTGACCCTCCGCCAGGCTTCCCTTACTGCTTTATTAAAGGGTGTGTCCTCTGGGCTCCCCAAGGAACACGACTGTGGTGATGCATCTCCCGCTCTCACATAGCCAACACATCCCACGCCTCTTCTGCCCGGAGCCTTCCTTCTGGTCCCATCTCAGTATGATACCGAGGGACTCAGGGATCCCTAGGTCACAGCTGTAGTGCGTCATGTGTGTCGGTCGCCAAGGGCCCTGCCCTGGTGTCCCTGCAAGGATGCTGGATCACCAGTCAAGGGAGAAGGCTTTCAGGACCACAATTCTCTCCCACTCTGCCTGATTTTCTGCCCTCAGTGGCACAGCACTTTCAACCTCCCCTCCCAGGTCCCCTGGGTCCTTGCCAGTACTCATGGCCTTTCAATGCTTTGTCCTCCTGGTACAGGAACTCAGGTCTCCGCCGCTGTGCCCTGGATGCTGGACTTTTGGCAAGGTGGGGAGGTGGAGCCAATGTGGAGGAAGCCAAGCTCCATGCACAGAGTCTCTTCAAGATCCTGATTTCAACTCTTTTGGATAAATCTCCAGACGTGGGATTGCTGGATCACATGGTGGTTCTATTTTTATTTTTTTGAGGACCCTCCATACTGTTTTCCGTAGCTGCTGCGCCAAATTACATTCCCACCAACAGTGCAAAAGGGTTCTAACTCCGTCACATTTCACCAACGCTTGCTAGCTTCTTGTCTTTTCAATAATAGCCATTCTAACTGGTGTGAGGCGATATCTCACTGTGGTTTTGATTTGCGTTTTCCTGATGATTAGCGATATTAACCATCTTTTCATATATGTGTTGATCATTTTTATGTCTTTTTGGAGAAATGTTTGTTCAACTCTTTGGCCCATTTTAAAATCAGTTATCTGATTTGTCTGCTATTGAATTAGTGAATATTAACATGTCATCAGATATATATTATGATTTTTGCAAAAATACCTCCTATTCCGTAGGCTGCTTCTTCTCTCTACCGACTCCTTTTGCTGTGCAGAAACTTTTTAGTTTCACGTATTCTCACTTGTCTATTTTTGCTCCTGTTGCCTGTGTTTCTGGTGATAGATCCAAGAAATCATGATCTAGACCAGTGCCGTGGAGCTTTTTCCCTGTGTTTTCATTAGGAGTTGTATAGATCCAGGTCTTACATTTAAATCTTTAATCCATTTTGTGTTGATCTTTGTGTATGAAATAAGATGAGGATCCAATTTTATTTTTTGGGCCTGTGGACATCCAGTTCTCCCAACACTGTTTATTGATGACTGATGAGAATTCTTGGAGGCTAGTAAGCTGGCCTCTCCTGGCCTTCACATAAGTCTTTTAATCAGTATTTTTACAATCTGAGAATATACAAAAACAAAACCAGGAAGTAGTCAGGATTTACCACATGCAAAATACTGAGCATAAAAGAAGATAGAGAAACTTAAGGCAAAAGGGTGAAGGACAAAACCACCCAATTAGATGAAGAAGTGACCATAAGCATCACAGTATCGGGCTGTCAGATATTCTGTCTTTATCTTCAAAGTTCTGGGGTCACAGTGTATCTGCCTTCAGAGTACAGTTGCAATTCACATAGTAGCCATGGAGCTGTAGATCCTATCTCCCTTTGCTTTCACATTTCTTCCTATTTCCACTACAAAAGAGTAGCCACCTTGGGAGGGGGGTGGGGTGGGGAGATCTGATTTCCCTGATAAGTGGATTGAGGTCCTTGTCACTATTACAGAGAAAGTCCCATTTGCCAGGAAAATAACCACACCCATTTGCTATCTCCAAGCACCTTACTCTTCCGGATGTTTTGGCCTAAAGGGCTATTTAAACAAACATTTCTCTTGCTTTTAGGATGTGAAGCAATAAACAACAGCTGTGATTACTTAAATGCTGAAGTAGAACTGAATCAGTTTAATTAATCACAAACGAAATTGACTGCAAGTAAGCTGCAGAGGCAAAGGGATGGTTGTGATTGTACAAAATAGGGGAAACCAGACAATATCCGTTTCTTAACTTCCTTGGGAGTGGATGGAAAATACAGATACATCAGCCCTTCTCATTTGTTCTGGTAATTTACTGTACATATTTCAGGGATATATTTAATGCAGTCACAACGTTAACTGGGTAAGAAAGAGTGCAAATCAAGAATTTTCAACAGAGTAGAGGTTTTCTTACTCCATAATTCAGGAGAGATGAGCCTTCGTAGAAAAGATCTTGAGAGAAATTATGATGTTTTTAAAAAACCAGTAGAGGATGAGGGACAGAGAAAAGGAACTCTCACTGTCAAGGTATCTTTAAGAGAAAGTGTCTCATAAAAAGAACCCCTTTGAGTCTTGGTCTTAGAGGTACGATTGCCAGATAAACTTGAATTTCAGGGGGACGAAAAGGTTATTTGTTGTTTATTTGAAATTCAAATTTAACTGGGTGTTCTGTATTTTTTGACTGTATACCTGGCAACCCAATTTAGAGTCACTGACCTCACCGAACGACGCTACCAACAAGGGATCACGTTTACTGAAGGAGTCCGTACAATGCCTAAGTATTTCGGCCAGTTCCAAAAATAACACCTACCGAGAACAAACAAGAAGAAGAGAGAAACATCATGTGTCCGGGGTGGAGCAGTGAGCACAGAGGCCCTGCTGGGGCCTCCCGACCCCTCATGTCCCCCCTGGGGGGCGCACCGATAGGCAGGGGGGAGGGGGGCTCCTCCCTTTGGAGGGAGCAGGGGAGGGTTTTCTTCTTGTTCCTGGGCCTCATCCTCTAAGCTCCGCAAGACACAACCCAAATGCAAAACGTTAGGCAATCTGACCACAGGCCGTACGGGAGACAAGTAAGGAAAGAGCCAAAGAGAGAACCTGGGCCCCCAGGGGCAGCTCATGAGCTGAGACGCAGGAAGGAAGCTGGTGCGACGGGAGAAGCGGACCGACCTCCCGCCCAGTGACACTTCAAAAGCAGGAGGCGGCCTGCAGACAGCGCGGGGAACAACGCTCTGCGTTGCGGCAGAGGACGAGCTTGCTGTGGGAGAGTGTGCAGAGGACATGGACTCCGCCGTCTCTCTGGGAAACAGAAAGCTTGAGGATTACGACTGGTCTCTTGATTCCCTCAGAGTCTTGCAGGGAGACCCCGAGCATCTCCGCCTGAGAATCACGGTCATCGAGCGGTGACAGTGGTGATTAGACCAATGCCATGTCTGGGAGAAGTAAAGCGAGGGAAAGCCACCCCCGTACGTACCCCCAACCACAGGGAACGCGATGGGGTTATCTGGAGGCAGGCTGCCAGAACCCACAGGGAAATGGTGGCCGATGGTTACGTTTGTTTCTTTAACCCACTTCTGTTCAGGAAATTGCTGAACCAACGCTTGAAACAGCCTCCGCACCATAAAATCCCAGCGTCTTTGAAGGAGCCCTGCAGCCACTGAATCACACCGGACCCGTCCTGACACCCCACGAGCAACACTCTCCCTCCAGCACGTTCTCGGCAGCTCATTTAAGCCAAACGTCGTCATACATCCGGGACACGTGGAAGCTGGCCTGGTCCAGCCCCGCTGCAGTCCTCTATCCCCTCCTCACCTGTGGGAGAGCCGCCCGGGCGCCGGGCAGCGTAGCTTGGCTCAGACAACTAAGAGAGCTCGGCTTTATCTATCTAACGGAGGAAACACAGAGATGCGCGCATAAGAGCAAGTGTACCGAACGGCTGATTGCATGGACCTTACATAGAAAAACACAGTCAAGGTTGCAGCTGACTTATTGTCCTTGACGTGTAATTCATCACATGGGCCATCCTTGACAAGGCACGGGTTCTGAGGCCCTGTCCACTCCATAAAAAGGCAGCCCCCCAGCCGTGGCTGCTACTAACTGACGCGCGGTCTCCATTCCTCCGCAGGGCCGGGGCAGCTCCGCGTGGGTGGAGGACAGGCTGCTTGTCCCCTCGACAAGCCGTGTGGTCCCGCAGCCGGCCAGTGGGCACGCCTCCGACCTGTTAGGTGCAGACTGCTCCCGCGGCAGCGCCTCTGTGCCGCAGATTCGGGGAAAAACAAGGCAGAAGTAATCCTGAAACCCGACGGCAGCAGTCTCTGCAGAGTGAGAAGGCCTGGCCTCTGCCCCTGCCTTCTTCCTTAGTGAGGTCATTACGGAGCCAACAGTCGAATCCAGGCAGTCGTGTCACCCAGCCCTGTGCGCTCCTGGCTTCGAGAACTCTGGGTTTGCAAAGCCACAACTTCCCAGAGTCTACCTCAGCCTTAAAGGTAGAGAAGCAGGAGCAGAAACTAGGGGGAAGCGGGAAAGTTAGCTGCGAGTATCGCGGGCGTCCCGGTGACGATCCTTGTCACCTTGAAGAGTCAGCAAGTGCCCCTGTCCCTCGCACCATACCGCAGCCGGGCCTGCAGCCCATAAGCCGCGGCGTCGGCGACGCATTCTCCCGGAGAGGCCGTGGCTGAAGCATCCATCGTGTGGCTCTTCCAGGCGGTTCCAAGGAGAGCACCTCCGAGAGCTGGAAAGCGCCGCCCAGGCCCGTGGGCTCCCGGCCCAGGGCGCGGCGGCAGCTGTCGCTGCGCTGGGGCGCCTCTGCCTGCACCTCGGCTGAGCTGTGGCCGAGCAAGCAGCAGGTGCGCAGCAGGTACCTGGAGGAGAAGCAGGGCCGCGGCCTCAGGGCACAGGGAGGACACGACACTTCTTGGCTTTTCCATAGCAGGCGGTTCACACTCAGCTCTAAGGCATCAACGTCAAGTCCCGGGAGACAGTCACAAATGCTCCTGAACTATTCAGGGATACTCGGACGTAGACGCTGAATTTCAGAGAGTAACCCAGCCAAGGAAACCCACTGTGTTTTAAAAATAATGTATTTACAGGATAAAAAAGAAGACAAATGAAAAGAGGAAGAAAAATGAAGAGGAAAAGTGTAATTCCCCCCTTCCCCTTGGCTCCATTTTCTGAAGATAACTCTTACCATTTTCTCGTGTGTTTTTCCAGATTTTTCTATGCTCTCCAAGCATACACACATACCTGTATCTATATAATGAATGGATCCTTACTTTTCATACAAATGGTACCATATCATAAATACCATTCTGCATCATTTTTCACTTAATAGTTCTTGACTATTATTTGAGAATTATCAACAGAAGGATGATATACCAGTAAATATGAGTCAATGTAATGAATCCCCCTGCGTTCCCTGGTATGGACCCACCCTCATTCATTTAATCAATTCCTTAGTGGTGAACATTTAGGTTGAGGCTTTTGTTCCTACAAACAATGCTGCAGTAGAAAAAAAAAAAAATCTTCACACATATACCTTTGACTCTGTGTGGAAGCATGCATGCAAGTTAAATTCCTAGCCCTGGACTGGCTGGATCAAAGGATATATGTATTTTAAATGCTGCTGTATTTGCCAAATTGCTCTCCAAAGAGATCATAACTATTCATGACTACCCATAATAACAGCTGAGCTCACCATATAAGGGACACCTCTTCTGCAGCCAATGCAAAGAGTCTGTATCAGTAAAATGGAAAATAAAAGCACTGAGAAAGTTCACAGTCACAATGGCTAACCAATAGCACTTGGCTAAATTCCTGAATCGGACCTCAGATCAGACAGGCTGTTAACAGAAGCAATCGCAAACGAAACGAAAGGTAACCTTCCGTAGGTAGGAGTGGGGGGTGAGAGCAGGGCATGTGAAGAGTGAGTGACTGTGGTTCAATTTCAGAGCGAGTCGGTCCCACTGGCTCCCGCAGAGGTTTCACCCTTTGTCTCTCAGTAGCTGCCTGCCGCTGGCTGGGTGACCCAGTCATTCCACACCAATCAAGATGCTTCCTTAACGGGAGAACATGGTGATACCTGGAATACGTACCGAGCTTCACAGATAGACCCAGCTGCTCACCGCTTCCACTACCAGGGAGATAATATTGTGCATGAAAAGTTTTTACAACCTTAAGTTTAAAACCAAACAGGATAGAGACCTCACGGGGAAGGTTGCATTCATGCATATAAATGAAGACAATAAAGATTTTTAAAAATTTTTTCTTTCTTAACTTTTTTTTTTTTTTGCCTTCAGAAAAGTTGGAACTACTCTAAATAAAATAAAATAAAATAAAAAACTCATGCCTAAATTTGAATCAAAAGTCTGTCTCCTCCTGACGTGCTTAACTAGAAACGGAATTGATTTTGTGCTGGACAGACAGGAAGCTGTCAAGCCGATCTTTCATTCCCAAGATCTCTACCAAAGTTGTCAGAAAAGGCAAACAGTCATTACTTTACTCACAGACCCATCAAGAGCCCCATTATTTATTTCTTCAATCATTTTGGAAGCTGAATGCAAATGCTTTCTCACTTGCGCCATCTAGCGGATCACGTAAGCAACGGCGGCTCGGATTGTTCCCTTGAGGCAAAGCCCCAATACCAGTGAAAAATCTTTATCAGTGTAATAATTAATTTGTTTAATTCTGACAAATATTTAATAATAAAATTTACAAGCTCAGGTTGAAATAATAGCCCCCATGAAGACGCCTTTCTGTTTCCCTTGGAGAGAAGAGAAATGTTGTTGTCAAGATAGCAAAAGGAAAAAAAAAGACTGTGTTCTGCTTGTGTGGTAGCCACAGCTCCCTAAAGGATCAATCAAGAGTGTCATCAGAAAATGAACATAAGATAGTTGGCATGGTAACCGGAATACTGAGGCAGTTCTTTATTATCTGTGTTCACGTGCATCTAGAAGTCACGAATCATCATCCCAAGCAAAGCAGGGGAAATCGCTAATTAATAAGATGCCATCTGAGTATATTATGTACTCCATAACCACCACGGTTCGGGCCAGCTCTACAAAGGACTGTGACTGGATAATTGCCCTGGTTTCTAATCTCATGATGTTACCATCATCTCCGCGACTCCGTGACCAGCTGTGTTCGCCACTGTCTCTGAGCATAAGAAGATGGGGGGAGTTGGATAAACTCAGGCTTCGTGGAAGAAGCGACAGGCTACATTCCACTCAAAACTCCTGACACCGGGGCTCACAAACGAGATGCAAGCTTTAAGCACCAAGCAATCAAGCCGGTACAGCAGGAGTCTCACGATTCCCATAAATGGCAGTTTAATCAAATGCTTTATTCCCGCCTGCAGCGAGCTCATCGTGACTCACAAACCACACGTCAGCCAGCAGAATCTTCCACCTGGTGCAGCAGGACCCTCGCTCTCCTGCCCACTCAAGGCAGGGTCCCCAGCGACATGCACGGGTCCCCCAAGGGGCTATTCTAAACAGGTGGCTGGAGTCAACCCCAGATCAACACGGCAAAGCAATTCCGGGTAACCACCAGATGGAAAATACCTTCCACAGCTCAGTTTCTGACACAGAGGGGTCACGACGCCCATGACACCGCCAAACTCAGGGTCAGGTTCCGACAGAAACGACGCCCCGTTTCAAAAAGGTACAGACTGCAAAGCAAAAGCGTTCTAAGAATCCCACCGATTTCCTTAGGCGTTGATGCTCACCCGTTTTGAGATGCATCTTGGGGCCACTTACAGGACAGGACGGAGGAGGAGTTTCTGGACGTGCCTATAGGGAACAGAACACACAAAAAAGAGAGAGAGGGCATCAGAAGCTAGTTTAGACAAACACATGTAGGAAATGACCACACCGAGAGTTTTGGTGTTAGGAGAGCTGGAGGGTCTGAGGCCTCATATGACTAAGTGTACCTGTCCATCAGTAAAATAATAAGCCACCCAGAAATGCTCCTGCGTCAAAGTAGGAGTTTGCTCGCGCTGCCCTAACAAAGCACCACAGCCTGGGCGGCTTAAACAGCAGACGCTTATTTTATCACAAATCTGGAGGACAGATCCGAGATCAAGGCGTCAGGAGGGCTGGGTTTTTCCTGAAGCTTCTCTCCTTGGCTTGCACATGGCTGTCTTCTCCCCGTGTCTTCACGTGGTCGCCCCTTGTGTCTGTCTGTGTCCCAGTCTCCTCTTGTAAGGACACCAGTCACAACGGATTAGGGCTGAAGGGGCTCGGAGCACGCCAGCCCAAAATATCTCACTTTGGTGTACAGATTATTTTGAACTAGAGGCAACGAAGAACCGGCAGACACACAGAAAGCTCTTTAACTCCCCCTTAGCTGCCTAAAATAAAGTGTAAATTTCTCCTTTTGTACAGGAAATTTCCATTAGTTAAGGCATCTGTACCAGGGCGAGAGCTACTCCCAGAGACACGTTTTTCACTGGAGAGACTTTTATCTCCACAACAAGGCAAATCTTTTCATTTCCTCCCCATCCCATAATTTGCCTCTCCCACGTCCCAGAAGCTCCAAGCCCCTCTTCCTTTCCGTAGCTCAGGTGGCATATGTCTTAATCGTCTGGGCACCCGCCACCCCTTGAGTCTCCTATTTTGGGGAAACTCTGTGCGTTCGTAAATATATAATTAAATTGACTTTTTTTTTTTTTTCCTGTTTATCGATCTTATGGCAATTTAATTTGCAGGCCAGGCACAGAACCTAGAAGGGTAGAAGGAAGACTTTTCCCTCCTCTCCAGGGCCCACCCTAATGGCCTCGTTTTACCTTAATTAGCTCTTTAAAAGACCCTCTCCCCAAATACAGGTGCATTCTGAGGGCCTGGGGGTTAGGACTTGAACATACAGATTTGGGAGGGGCACATTCCACCCATCAGTCATTTACTTATGTGCCCTGGGAGCCTGGGAGACGGGGGAAGCTGATTGAAGAAACGGCGGGGGGAGAATTCCTCCCCAGTAAATGAGGGAAGTAGGCACAGACCACCTTTCTCAAAGAGTGTCCAAGAAAGAAGGCTCAGGAGTCTGGTTGGAGGGTAGCGGTCTCAGGGTGATGGGAGAAGGAGGACTAGAGCACGGTGTGGTGACGCAGCGCTCAATGCCAACTGGGAAGGGAAGGGCCCCGAGAAAGAGCCGAGGACCTTCTAAAGCTCTATGGGAGCGCAGTTCCTCTCTGCCAACAGGACTGGACTCCTCCAGCTACACCCCATCTCCTGCTGGGGAGATATGAGTAAGAACAAAATGTCCTCCCAACCCAGAAACCCACTCCACAAAGGTAGAAAAGAAAGGAGACGGTCTTATTATTGAATAAGCCTTAAAGCAGGATGTGACACGCGTCACAGGCGATCGGCTAAGAGGCTGCGAAGACAGAAAGAAACCTCACCTTTCATGTAGCCAAGCAGCTACAACCCATTACAAACATGCTCTCAAGGTAACCGATAGCTAGTCCTCAAAGAGAAGACTAGATAGCACCATGGTCACATACAGTTCATCCTAGGTTCGCCTGGTAATTGGGGTGACCATCTGTGTTAGCTAAGCGGCTTTATTCAGAGGAGAAACAAGCCACTTGTATCCGTAAGGCAGGAAGTGGTTTTGCAACTTGGAGCAAAGGCCCCGCTGAAGTTGGCCCCATCCTGGCACAGAGGTTGGGAGACAGAGGTGCTGTGAAGACGACCGCATTTCCAAGAGACGGCTCCCAGTGCTGGAGGAAGACAGCCCTGCAGCCTAAAGCTGGCTGAGACCGGTCTCCTCTGCAAAAGGATTTACACACATTTCAGAGAGAGGAGAAAGTACTCACAGTTGCAAGTTTTCTAAGGTGACTGATCTGAAAAGAAAAGGAGACGGAGCAGTCTCTTCCCTTATTTGCAAGAGAGAGAATTAAGCCTCTTATCTCTAATTTGTATTTGTCCGTATGCCCTTAAGCAAGGCTCTGCCGTGTCC
The DNA here is from genome assembly GCF_026419965.1 of Kogia breviceps. Lineage (NCBI taxonomy): Eukaryota > Metazoa > Chordata > Mammalia > Artiodactyla > Physeteridae > Kogia > Kogia breviceps. The sequence goes on along the minus strand of NC_081324.1, from coordinate 4,532,076 downwards.
CTCCGGGTTCAGTCATGGCCAGGGATGCTGGGCCCCAGGGACGGAGGAGACGGGAGAAGAGGCGAGGTCAGCTGTGCCCCAGTGGGGGTCGGCTGCAGCCCCCCGCAAAGCCCTTAGTGGGCGAGATGGCACCGCCTCACTGCCTCAGAAACTGGGAGGGGAATGGGAGACGTGAACTGGTCAGTGGTTATTCTGCCGTTCTGAGAAACGGCTGGAGTGGTTAAAGACCCAAGCCTTACGCTGATGCATCCAGGGATGCTGGATAAAGCGAAACGGAGGGCGACGGTGCATCTAGGGACGCTGGATAAAGTGAAACCGAGGGCAATGGTCTGGGTTTTGAGAATCCCAGCATTAACCAGTCACAGGGTGGAGCTGGGCCTCCCTCCAGTCGTTCAGGGCTCCCCTCAGGGTCTGCAGGGGGCCCTTCACCATCACAGGCCTGTACAGCTCTTTCCTCTCCAGGGCAGAGCCAGAGGGAAGAGAAGGGACAAAAAGGGAAGGCAGACAGTCTCCTCGAGCACATCAGAGACTGATAAATGCCTTGCGCCACATCAAAGATACCGGGTGAGAATTGCGCATTGTTTCAAGAGTCAAGAGGTGAGAATCTCGCATTGTTTCAAGAGTCAAGAGGTGAGAATCGCGCATTGTTTCAAGAGTCAAGAGGTGAGAATCGCGCATTGTTTCAAGAGTCAAGAGGTGAGAATCGCGCATTGTTTCAAGAGTCAAGAGGTGAGAATCGCGCATTGTTTCAAGAGTCAAGAGGTGAGAATCGCACATTGTTTCAAGAGTCAAGAGGAAGCCTCATAAACCCAGCTTTCAACATAAGCTTGTTGAAAATATATACATTGGTGCTTAATGCATGTCTTATTCTCCAAACAAAAGTCCAGACCCAAATACCTCTTTTAAAATGGTTATTGCCACTTCTCAAGGATGTTTTGAATAGGAATCACAACTTCCAATTTATCTGGTGAAATGCATGAAAAATGTTTGAAAAAGGTCAGACTGTAAGTTTCTAAGAACACCAATGGAACATGATATGTGCTTGGGCTTCCCCAGCAAAGCTCCCACATACTTGTCTTAGGAGCTACGTAGCGTGTCAAGGCGAGCGTTTGCAGAAGACCCCCTACCACTCCGGCTGGGAGCCAGCTGATGGGCGACCTCACCAGCTGGACAGGGGCTCAGACCCCGGCTCTCCGCGGAAAGACCTCAGAGCCAAGGTTCTTAGTGAACCTGTGTATCAGGGTGACAACACACATCGTGAGGTTCTTGGAAGGACTGAGTAAAAGCACGTGAAATATTACCTAGTCTCTGAATTATAGAGAACATAATAGAAGAGTGCTTGGCAAGAAGTAAATGCCTAACTGGTAAGTGGTGGGTATTATTGAAATTGTAAATTTTCTACCATGTGACAAGCTGTCTGGCATGCTCACGTGAAACACATACACGAAAGGTTTTTGAAGATGTGTTTATGTACCCCGATCCTACCACGTGGCAGGCCGCACAGATGCCGAGCTTCCTGTCGGTCACCATCCTATAACTGAAACACCTGGACGATGGGGTCGCTTTCATCTTCTCAGAAAGCACCTTTTTTTCTGCATTTGTTAGTGGAGGTTCACAGTTCCCTTCTGCTCTGCCTCCGACCTTCACTGCATCGCCACTGCATCGCCGCGTTCACTCGTTCAGACAGCCACCATATGTGTGCTGCTTTCTTTGAAAAATCCCACAGCTTCGTCAATATCAAAATAACCTCATCTTCAAAGGATTTCGTGTTAAAATTGAATTCAGATAAACATGGACACCTAAAATATAGGTTCGAAAGCCAAAGGGGTAGGATAAAAGGAAAATTCCATTTATTCTAAATCCGTAACGTGGATCCCCTGCACCTCAACGGAAGTGCTGAGCCCTGGGGACAGAGCTGGGCCGTGGAGAATTCTGAGAAATGTGCGGCGGTGACTCATGTCTCGTCCCTGCCCTCCCACAGACTTTGATGTAAGCAGGGATCACGGGAAGCGGCTGAAACCCCACCAGGCTGATGCCCTCAGAAGGCAGGGAATCTCCCCTCACCTTCGGCTGACAGGCTCCCTGTTTGTGGGGAACCAGACTTCACAACGAACGGCCAGAGAGGCCATTTCTCCATCTTGCCCGCTCGCAGGCGCCCATGCAAATCCCTTTTCCGTCTCCGAAAGCAAAATAAATGAAATGTCTCCTTTCACATCACCGCCAAGTGACTTCTGTTCTCATCGGAATCTCAGCTTAGGCTCCAGTTGAAAAGCCCCTCTTCTAATAAAACCTTGTCCACTGGAAATAAGGGGGAAATGCGAGTTTGCCCCTTTGCCCCCCCCCCCATTATAAGACACATCAGTACAATATGGTCACTTTCAAAATGAATCCTACCCCTTAAATTTAACAAAACACATTCAGTTTTTTGTAAGCCAGGTGCTGTGTAGAAGGCGTAAAGGTAAAGACCTTACCTGAAAGCTTATAATCTGGAGGGGAAATCAGACAGAAGCACAAAAACTATGTCACCAGGAGGTAAAGAGGATGCAAGGCTTTTAAAACTGAGTGACTAGGGAGACGTAGGCTTCCATTTATAAATGTAGAGAAATCAAAGTCTCTATGTTCGGACAGGAGAGGTATAACAGATTCAATACTGGTGATGCTGCGTTGTTTGGTACACCACGGACTTTTGTGTGAGTCTGGAGGAGAATTGTCCGGACGGAGCAAAAGGGAGCAGAGCAGAGAAACTTGGCCAACGCTTAGTTTTGGGAACAGAAATTATGGTTAGTGAAAGAGTTGTCAGAGAGTTAGAAGAATGAGTAAAATCCGATAGCCAAGGAGTTGAGGAAGGAGAGAGCTTTAGAAAGACAGACTGACCAATTGTATCAAGAGGGGTGAGAATGGAGAAAAAGATGTTCTAGTATATTCAGTGATTAGGTGACCCAAGAACCCAATTCATGGCCTCTATCTTAGTAACACTGGCAGCCAGGTTACCTGATAAATCCTGCCGAGCAGAGAAGGCCCAGCACAAAAAAAGAAATACAGAGAAGGAGCAGGGCAGACCTCCAGCCAGCATCAACCAGCTGGACCATTAACAGAGTGGGGGGGTGGGGGGAACCTTGCCAATTTCACGTCAATTTCGGGGTGTAAGCATGTGCTAAAGGAGTCCGGAAGAGATGTGAAATTGTAAAACCCTGTGCAGCGTTTCCACCATCCTCCTGTGGCGAGCACAGATAATAGAAAAATGTAGTAAAATAATTAGGAAGTGAAGAGTTCGGGGTATTTACTACTTTTGTTTATTTTTAATACGGTTTTAAACTGTAAACTTACATTATTGAATGCGTAATAATCGCTGTTTAAAAACCAGTTCACAAAATTCCTGAAAATTTAACAATCGGTTCTCAAAGGCCAGGGCACCCAACGGAGCGTGACTGAGCCGACGGTTAAATATTAATTTTTTCCTTTCTGGTTGTTAAATGGCCACTGCCACAGGTTACTTCAGTCCCTCTTCTAGAACCTCCTGGACCTTCCCATGATTCAAAAATTAAAGAGACAATTCCTGGGGGAGGGAGGGCGCAGACAACCTTCAGGAAGCCTCTCCAATAGCGCTATGTTCTGGAAGGGTCCACTCTGAATGCCCAGTGCCTCTGTCACTAATAATTACCTATTTTGAATATATCACTTACGTAGGCATCTATGGAGAGGCTCTATGTTGCTGACGAGAGAAACCCAAAGTACCACCTGTCTGTACGTTTCTATCACCCAGCAGTTTCCTCTCTGCTCACCCTCCTCTGTTCCCTTTAACATGAGATGCAGAAGACCCCCTGATGAGCAACTGTCATCATCTTCCAGAGCCATTCCTTTCCAAACGCTACTGAGTCGCCCTCCTCGTCGCTAAGACCAGCTCTTAGAAAGTCACAAAGGAAGGAGACGATTTTGAATGGCTCATTGCTACAAATTCTACATGAGGAAAGATCCAAGAAAATTGTCCTAAGATACAACATCTTTGGGCCACCCTCAGCTCTGGCTTGGAAGAGAGTAAATAATGGAGCTGGCCTCCTGGCTCTCAGGATGCCTGTTTTGCGGCCAAGCACCTAAGAGAACAGGACAAATCGGGCCAAAGAACAGTTGAAGAACCAATGATGAAAATAATTAAAGTTCTTGGTAAACAAGAACTCGGTTATCAAGGGACATGAGTCAGTAGTAAGCTGAAGCCAAGAAAAAAAGTCTGCCTGGGGCATTACTGGAATTCTTGCTTACTTCAGGAAAGTTCTCTCTTCAAAGAACATCTTGAATCTAAAAATGCGAGCAACGAGGAAACACGATAAAGAGATAGTTCTGCGGGGCTCTCTGCTTTGGACAGACAGCATCAGCAATTCCAGCTTCAGGAGGAAGTCAGTACAGGAATAAAAAGGTGGTCAGTGGAGGGCTAGAAGGTTCTTGTCCTGGTTTTGCTACTAGCTACCGAGGAACCAAAGGGAAAACACGTAGCAATTCTGGGCCTCACTCTTCTCGACTATCAAGAAGACAATGTAAAGATCCATAACACCCTGCAGAGTTTATCCTCAAAGTAAATAGTTTTCAATATCTTTAGGATCTGTCCCCAAATCTCCAACTAGCTGACATGAACGGTGCTGCCGTTCACTTAAGATCAAATAGGCAAATGCAACAAAGAATTAAACAGAGCAAGTCAAGTGAGTAAACATCTGTATGCATTTTTCCTCTGATAACCAGATCCAACTTGACAGCCACTTGAGATGCCCTACATATTTGAATCGCTCTAACATAAAGGATTTTGTTAGCATATTCACAATGTATAATACAAAGCGTGGAGGGAAGCAAAGATCCAGTTGTGAAATCAAGAGTCTGTTCTTCATTCCCAGAGCCCAGCACCAGCATCTGCAGGCCCCTGCAGACCCCCTTGGAGTTTACGGAGCTCTGCTTGGAAAGGCCTTCCCCGCAATCTATCCCAGCCGCGTACAATCTACATTTTTCACACGTGCTCCAAACTGATAAGATTTAACTGTGTTAACCAGGTCAGGACTTTGAACATGCCTTTGATTTGGAGGCATTTTTCATTCTTTGCAAAGAATAAATATGGCACAAAAGGCTCGGTCCTATTTGGTTTTTTGTTGTTGTTATTTTTCAATCTAGTCAAAATTTAACTGGGCCATCTCTGGGGGCCGTAGAGTCATAATCTTGCTAAGATTCTTCTACCATTTAGGGAAAAGCCAAATTTCACTAAACACACTTTTAAGGGGCCCTTTGTGTAAATTTAATTTTACAAATAGGGATTAAATGATAACAAAACGTCTGTGTATCTAAAACCCCTTCCCCAGACCCAGTTCTGACACTGGACCCACAGGCATAACCCTGAACGCTAGCTCCCATGTCTTGGGGTCTGCTTCACTCCATGACCCCCCCGCCCCCGCCCTTCCACTGGCTCAAGGTCAGGTGGTCCCTAGCTGCCCCCTACTCCCCGGCTCCTGCAAGAGGCCTGCTCCCAGCTCAGGCTAATCCAGGGTAACTGGCTACGGGTGCACCAGCTGCAGGCACATGACCTTGATGACCCTTTGGTTGGAAAAGAAATGTTCTTTTTTTTTTTTTTTTTTTTTTTGCGGTATGCGGGCCTCTCACTGTCGTGGCCTCTCCCGTTGCGGAGCACAGGCTCCGGACGTGCAGGCGCAGCGGCCATGGCTCACGGGCCCAGCTGCTCCGCGGCACGTGGGATCTTCCCGGACCGGGACACGAACCCGTGTCCCCTGCATCGGCAGGCGGACTCTCAACCACTGCGCCACCAGGGAAGCCCAGAAATGTTCTTGAAATACAGTTAGGGAGGGTCACGCAGGAAACGCCTCTTGGCAACTATTTCTTCAAAGAGGCGGGGTGACAGAAAGAGAAAATGAGTCTGTCTCCATGAACTAAAGCCAACTAAATGGCGGTGAAAATTCAAAGCTTGTATTTAAAGCACAGGATTTCTGACGTGAAATTTCTGCTGATAACGAATGGAGATTCATTACGGGGCTGAGAGGCTGTGCAAATTAGTTGTTTTCAAAGGAAAATCTTTTTGAAGCTTGAGTGACTGCCAACTGATTAATATGATCCCTTCCACATTTTTCTTACCATTAATTCTCCTTAGATCTCCCCCCTGAATTTAGGTTTTGGAAGACTGTTAACTCTCCCAGATCACAGGCATCCTCCATGCTGAACAGACTGTCAGCCAGGGACCAAAAGTTCTAGAAGATGGACGTTCCCCCCTGCATCCTGATTAGGAGACAGGCACCCCAGCTCTGGGAAAAGCTTCTCGCAAATGACACCGACTTTAACAGTGGGTCTTCGGCAGTATCACGGATTCAGCTGTCTCCGGTCAGCGGACTAGACCAAGGTCAGACATGGAAACAGGTCACGGTCCACCCAGCATCTCTCACGCGCTTCCAGAGCGGACAGAACTGAGGCTGTGTGATAAGTTCTCCAGTGTGAACGTCCCAGATTTCTTTAAATATGCAAAAAAGTACAACTTTTGAAAAAAGCACCTTGGGCTCCAGAAGTTCCCGAAGAGTATAATATTAATGAGAAATTAAATGCCAGCATAGGTTCCCCCAGGGACATGTGGCAATGCAAGCAAGTTGACATTTAATTTCACACACAAAGGTCTCATTCCAAATGTCCTAGCGCTCATCACAGTGTCAGCGCATGCTGGGAGCAGGGAAGGTGCCAAATGATGCAGGAGAGCAAAAGTCTGCAGAAGGCTCACGGGTGAATCTCCGTAACAACCCCTGTGCTGACAATGGTGAGTCACTGGTACACACTTTATTACAAAAGTCCCACTGGCACTGCTTTCTTAGAACGGGTAGTTTGGCAGGAAAGTTGTAGACTGTCTAACCCGTCTGAGGAAACTGAGGCTCAGAAAGACGGAAGGACCGCCCCCCACCATGGAACCAGGGGTGTCCCCGGAGTACAGCCTCCATCTGTCCTCTTTCCTGGCCCATTTACAAAAGGACTTTAGAACACGTATATTGACTACAAGTCCTAAATGGGGTGTTGGGGGCAGTGCCGATAAAGCATGTAAAATTGCTGATAATCAATTGTTCTGACACATAAGAAGGCATTTCCATAAAGTTCAACTTGGTTGAGGCTCTTTTTGAATTGACCTTTGCCCAGTGGAGTGGAGCCCGATTCCAGGCTCCAGGCCCCCATCCATCACCCAAGAATCACCCAGGTGTCTGCCATTTCCCAACTCGCCCCAGGTCCTCACAGGACCCTGCCATCCGGCCTCCCTCTCAACTCCCGCTGCCGCCTGGAAACTAATCCATGGCCAGGAGCAGAGGTTGCCAATGCCAGTTTTACAGAAAAAGCAATTTTCTATCCACACGCCTAAAAGAAGTCAATTCATTTCATTTGGGGTCTAGTTGCCTGTTATCTCCAAGCTCTGTCAGAAAATCCAAAGTCATTTATACAGCAGAGTTTTGCAGGAACGTCAGGTGGAAATGTGAGTTGGTACAAGTGTGTCTCATGACAACTGCATATTCTTCTTCCTTCAACCCCAAGTTCATTTTGTGCTGTGCCCAGAGCCTCTGACTCAGAGCTCGCTCACAGACGGCCCCACCAACCCGCACATTAGGTGGGACACACACCACTCACGATCCCTAGGTGGTCTGCTGCCTCAGTTATTTTGACCTCTTTCTCTTCGTGTGTCATGATATCGGACAAAAATCTATGATCTACAGCTAGTAGAAATCTATGGAGAAAGAATTCCTCTCCGTGGGTGCAACCTTCGTATTTTCTCCTGTTGACAGAGACATCGGTCCAGTTCCTAAAGACGCTGTCTAGGGGAACATTTGGCCCTCTGGCCTCCCATGGGGGACATTCACTAGCAATTCTAGCAACAGACAGAATGGCTTGCCTGGTCCTGCCTTGCCAGTGAATAATCCCCGGGTCTAAATATGAAATTGGTATTGATCTGATGCCGTTGAACTTACATCTGCCATTTACGAGGGAAGGACACTTGATCCATGAACAGTGATCTGTTCCACTCTAATGAGAGAGCAAAACTTAGCAGGTGCAGCAAAAGATTTTATTTTCTACTTTCTAAATGAAAATAGTACAGAGATCTGCATTCCTTTCAGAACCATTTCCAAGAGGAAAAAGAAGGGATGGATTTTGTAGATGTGCCTATGGGGACCTGAGGGGGATACAGCCCAGGAGGTCATTTGGAAGGGGATCAGTGTCACAGGCTGACTCGAGCTGCCTAAAGCCCGAGGCCAAAGGAGCCTCCATGTCAGCAGGAAGCGGCCATGCACCGTGGTAAGACCTCACCCCATATTCCAAGCTGGGGTTCGCTTTGTTTATCCTATGAGTGGTGGTGAAGGTAGTGTCGCTGATCCTTTTATCAATCTTCTTCCCTTTCCCTATCGTATCAATTTTGTTGGACTACCAACGTCCATATCTAGTATCAATCGCCCAAACTCACAAAATTGTAGAAAACAAAATGAAAATAAGAAAGCATGATGCCTGTGGCAGGTTGAATTGTGACCCCCAATAAACAGGTACATTGGATGTCAACCCAACACATATCGGAGGTTGACCTTGCACAGAGATGGGGTCTCTGCAGAGGGAATCAAGTTAAAATGAGGCCATGGGGGGGCCCTATTCCAATATGACTGCTGTCCTTATAAAAGGGGGGAACTTGGACACAGACACACACACAGAGAGCGCCATGTGATGAAGAAGGCAGAGATCGAGGTGATGCTTCTGACAGCCAAGGAATGCCCAGATTGCCAGCAACCACCAGGAACTGCGAGACAGTCATGGAACATATTTTCGTCACATCTTTCAGAAGGAACCAGCCCTGCAGACACCTTGATCCTGGACTTCTCACTTCCGTAACTGTGAGATAATAAACTCCTGTTGCTTAAGCCACCCGGTTTGTGGTAGTTTGTTACCGCAGCCCTGGGGAAGCACATTCTCAAAGGAGGGGATATAGTAAAGGGCAATGTATCCTATTCATTCATCCATCAGGAATATGTTCGTCATGCAAGATGAATATGGAATATGAAGGTACAATTTGTGAAGGAAAAATGCAGGGCATGATGGAAATACACAAGAGGGTTTGTGTTCGTCCAGGTCAAGAGCACAGCCCGTCCTCGAAATGCGCTGTCTAGTGGGAGACACAGACAAGAAGGCCAACCGCTGTGACGCTCTTGGCGCGCTACGAAGTCCAGTTTCTGAAGAAAGTCTCTGTCGTGCCGCCAGGCACCCTCATAGCTCCCCTCGCTGGCGGTAACGCCAAGACGGGTGGGGAGGGAAGGGGGAACGACGTCTTCTCTCCCTGCCACCTCGTGGTTTAAAAGTGGGCAGGTGGCCAGACGGCTCCGCTCAGACTCTGGTCCCAGGGTAACTGGAGGTGACGGGCCCCAGCTGCACCGAGACGGAGGGCCAGTGGTGAGGCAGCTGAGCCCAGTGGGGCCACACCAGACGGAGCCCGATCAGCACGTGGCAGGAGCTTGTCCGTACCTCCGTCGCCTCACTGAGTCCTTTCCAGGCCTGACTCTCCAGGTTTTTCTTTAATTATGGGAGCTGCCGGACAGCCTTCCAATAACTCACTTTTATTCTTGCAATAATGGCTGGTACTTAATTATTATACACTGGTTCAGTTGTACCAATGGTTCAAACGTTCATCTAGTTCTGCGTAGGTTAATTAAATACCCTGAATCGCCATAATACACATCCACTCCCTCCAGCACCATCCCCACTGATGAAGTCCTCACTATGGTCCAGAAAGGCTGACACGGACAAACCCCCCCCTCCAGAGATGCACCAGGTCACGGAGTCCCTTCTTCTTGGTTGGCATCTGTATACTTCCAGTTGGTAAATATTTCTAATACCATCCCCACTTACAATCAACAACACTGATTCATGCAATTCCGAAACTCACGTATGAGCACTCTAGAACTGTCTCCCCTATGCAGCATGCAGAAAAGAATGTCCTTTTCTTCCTTTTGTAAACAAGATGGAGACTCCTCCTTAGTGGTCACTACTGTATGCACTACGTTTCCCTTCTTGCAACTCAAGAATCTACAAGTGAGGCCGACCGTAGCCTTGACCAGAATAGAACCTCCAAAGCAGTAGGATCCTAGGCATCGCCGGGGCACCGTTTACCGCCCCACCCCCACCCCCAGGGGGAGCGGAAGCCGTGCCATCTGCTGTCTGAGAGACCTTGGTGACTCACACCTGCTCCCAGATCCACAAAGCAGAGAGCACATTGCCTATCGGGACAAAGGAACAACCAGCATTCCGTGAAACAGCAACAGGAAAGTCGTTTTTTTTCATTGAAAAATACAAAACGCTCTGTTAAGATGATGGATGTCTGTGTTTTAATGTGATTGCAGCTCGTTTTTCAAGTGGGTCTTTTGAAATTACTTAAATCTGAAATTGTACTAGCTTTGCCATGGTAAGGATCCCCGGATCTTAGATGCTCACGACCTAACAGCTTATTTCTTGCTCAGAGGTTAACACACTGAGGTGCTGCAGGCACGCCGCGGCTCCACCGCGGCTCCACCGCGGCTCCGCTCTGTCCCGCGTGTCCCCTCAGTCCGGGGAGCAGCCTGCAGGGTGGCCATGCCTGTCCTCTGGCGGAGGGGAAGAGCAATTGCATCTAAAGGTTCTGCCCTGACCCAGCCTACGTTAATCCACTTCTCTGGCCGCCGGCCAAAGAAGTCACGTGGCCACAAACCTGACAAAGAGACTGGAAGTCGAGTCTCCCCACGGAACGGTAGTGAGGGAGGGACGTGAAGAGCTGGAGGCCATACCGTAACCTCTGGCTGAGATGCTGCCCTCAGTGGTCCTTTCCGGCTTTGTCAATATTCAACTTCCCCGGCCTTCCCCACCAGTACCCGCCCTCCTACCTACACCACCGCCAGATCCCGGTCCGTCAGCCTAGTCTGAGTTCAGAACATCCGACAGCTCATCAGAGTTTCACTCCTCGGCCCTTGCCATCCTCATTCACGGGCCTCTCTTGATTAAAAAAAAAAAAGAAAAAAAGAGGAAGTCCCTGGTGGTCCGGTGGCTGGGACCCCACGCTTTCACTGCCAAGGGCCTGGGTTCAATCCTTGGTCGGGGAACTAGGATCCCAGAAGCCGCACGGCACGGCCAAAAAAAGAGAAGAAAAAGAAGCAGAAGATGCATATACTTCACCTCAATTCCTGCGTGACCCCAGGGGGAACCGGAGAAGAGAAGGGAAAGACAAATGATACCTTCTATTTAAGCATCAAAGTTGTCTGAACAATCTCGGAACATTCCCCAGGGGGTTTCTGACTCTTGACCGGATCTCACATCTGTTTATTCCAACACTGGGTGAGTTCTAAGCCAGGCAGGTGCTTGGCGACAGAGATAGAAAGAAGAATGACACAGGACCTTCCCTCAGAAGACTCACAGGCGGGTGGACAGTGCAATGAGCATTTGTATATGCGCGGCGATGGGTGATATAATGAAGGATTGACCACCTATACCAGGTACACCCAGGACGTTCTGCCTACACCGAGATTAGGAGGACAGGTAGAGAGCACGGTTTCAGGAGGAGAGACCCCGTCTCTCGTGGCATCTGTCCCAACACCGTCTGCTCCAGCCAGGCCAGCACATTCAGCGTAAATGCTCACACACTTGGGGCTTTACTTGTGGTGTCTGCGCCACGGTTTCCTCCATCTAAGATGCCATTCTCTGTCTACTGCAATCCTAATCATCTTCTGAGGTCCAACACAAATGATTCGATCTTGACTTGGCCAGTATCTACAGGGGAAACAGAATTTCAAGTGTCCTCAAATGGAAGTTCATTTGAAAATTAATGGTTCCTGGCCAGATGGAATTGTTGCTAATGGAGTCATAGGGATGAGCCGGCAAAATCCGCTCTAATTCCAGCTTCCTTCCTAGACTGGTCCTGCAAGTGGCCAGTTTGCAGCGATGAGGTTGGCTGTGCTAACACCAGGGGACCTGGAGTCTCCCTCATGCACTGGGTTAGGTTGTGGCAGCACATTTGGCAGGTAAAAATGTGCAGGTCTTACTAGGAATTAGTGAAAACCATATTAACCTTTGAAATTTTTTATCTGCAAGATTCTTGCTTGAAATGTTCCTTATATTTTCTTCTGCTTTCTAAATGGAGATTACAGTGGGTAACAGTGTCCCCCCACATTCTGGGACCTCAGAATGTGGCCTTATTTGGAAGTAGGGTCTTTGTAAATGTAATTAGTTAAGATGAAGTTATACCAGACGAGGGTGGGCCCTAAATCTAATGACTGGTGTCACGTAAGAGAGAGGAGAGGGAGGTCCCAAGCAGACACACAGGGTAGGATGCCATATGAAGACAAAGGCAGAGATGAGAAGGACACAGCCCAGAGATACCTAGGATGGCTGGTAACCAACAGAAGCTAGTAAGAGGGAAGGAAGGATTGTTCCCTAAAGCCTTCAGAGGGAGCACAGTCCTTTCAACACCTGCATATCAAACTTCTGGCCTCCAGAACTGTGGGAGAATAGATTATGTTGCTTTTAAAGAAAATTAGGGCTTCCTAAAGAATTTCTGAAACCACCATCTGTCATTCCATTATGGGCCCTATACCCAATACCTCCCCCAAATGCGGTCAACCGCAGGAGGCTACATCCCACTATTACCAAGTGGCCATAGGCAAGGCCCCCCAAATTCTTCCTAACGATTTGGGGAGGCAGCAGTTAAAACCTAACTGGTTGCATGGAGAAGTACGCTCTAACAATCCACACCCTATGTCCATAAGAGTTGCTTTCAAAACTGCCAAGTCATCCTAGGAAATACTGGGGGTTTATAACAAGTGGTGCCCGAGTCCCTATATGTTCACCTTGAATATGAAAAAAAATGGAGATGATTATTTCAGGGTTTAGAATATGATTTCCCTCAGAAACACGTGCCAGTAAATCTATAGCCCTCTAATGTCAAGCAATCCAAAGTGATAATTAAGTGTCTGCGTTTCCAGTTCCAAGGGAGAAGAGTACATAGAGTTCTGGCTGAGAGGTGGAAGCCAGTGAAACGAGTCTTTCTTTGGTTTGCGGTAAGGAGAACCTGAGTGGCGTGTTGGTGAGAGTGCTGGTCTAGAAGCTGGGGGAACAGACAATTCTGCTTCCACTGTCAGAGATCCCGGACCATGACCAAGGCAATTCATTTCTGGAGTCTCAAGTTTTCTTATGTATCCAAAAAAAAAAAAAAAAAAAAAGATTACTTTGAGGATTACATTTAAAAAGTGCAGGTGAATGTGTTTTGTAAAAATATAAGCACTCTGATACATGCGTTGGTTTTACCCTTTTCCTAAAGCAAGTTTACAAAGCAGTTTCCAAATCGTTAATAACTCATCTAGTCTTCTCGGCCACCGTGTGAGGACAGCCCCATTCATTTCATTTTATATGAGAAAAGTAAAGCTCAGGTAAATGTCATCGTTCACCCAAGTCAACCAGTCAGTGCCAGAGAAGAAACAACATCTACGTGCTCCTACTGCCGAGTTTAAGTTTCTCAATCCCCAGGCTGGTTCTTGTACAGTCCTTTTTTTTTTTTTTTTTCCAGTTGTTCTTATTGCTAACGCACAGGTGGTCACCGGTGCACTGGGCGCTGCTGGTCACAAACAGGGTCCATCCCCAAGCGAGAGGACAGGGGCTCATTCTCTGTGGCTGCCTTTCCCTTGGCAACCTTGCCAAAGAAACAAAATCTGAGTGTCTTGCTAATGACTGGAGCCTAAGGGCCCATTGGGAAAAAGTCAACCTAAGGAGAAAGGGATGTGAAATCAGCATTAAGCTTGGGGGCAGGAATGCGGTGCCGCACAGGCCTGGGAGGCCGGGACCTGCAGAACGAGGCCGCTCTTGATGGCTGGGAAGGATTCTGCACGACTGCATCAGTTCTTTAAAACAGGCCATTCCCAGACTGTGGAGGTGCCAATCCTCCAGTTAACCTACTTGGTTGAGAACGTTTCCTCAGATCATTCAGCTCCTTGGCTCCAATTTTCTGCTCATCAAGCAGTCTTCAGATCTGTAATTCGGTCTCTTGAGTGAATTCTGGAAGGAGACCTTGCAAATGTCTGCTCGTTTTATCCCTGATTAAAAACTCTTCAATGTGTCTCCACCAGCCTACAGGACCAAACACTCTCAGCTAACGTTGAAAGCCATCATGATGAAACCCTCCCTCCTTTTCCAGGAGGCTGTATTTCACCACCTCCCACTGCTTGAGATCCATGCTCCAGACACACTGAACTCTGTACAATTTCTCCAAACACACCAATCTCTCCAGGCCTTTCCCTCTGCAGGAATTCCTTCCCCCGCCGCGCACATCTGGAACACATCTCGGCCCCAAACCTTCTCTGGGTACCCATTCCCCATACAGTCTGGACCAGGGCCCTCATACAGGTTTCCACCGCACCCGACTTTGCTCCGTCACTGCCTTTTACTACCCGTCTCTGTCCAACCAGGATGTAAGTGCCTTGAGGGAAGGTATCATTGTCTCCCTCACACAGCTCAGCACCCGACATACAATAGACACAGCCTAAGAATGTGACAGTGAGTGAAAGATAAAGTCTCAGGTCCTGAGCCAGACTCCTTTCCTACTTTATCCAACAGCTGATCTTAATCTCCCGGATCGCCATCCCGGATGCAAGCAGGTTTCTGACACTGGGTCACTTGAGAGCCTTTGGTGGCCCGGCAAAGATACAGATGCACGAATGTGAGGCCTGTTCCCTGGCTGAGCTTCAGAGCAAAACTACTGAGACAAGAGGAAATTAAAAACACTGAAGCCACAGCTGTCAGCAGTCTCTGAAACCACAGCGGCCAAGATCACACGCAATGTGCAACACCTCCCCAATAGGGCACTGGGATAGAAGCACAAAGTCAGAGAGAGTGTTAAGGGGTCTTTCCGGTTCACAGCGGGTGCTGGCCGACGTGGTGTGACGGCCCCTGACAGCGGTTCACCCCCTCGAGACAAAGGGAGCCTCTGCTCCATCCAGTGGAGGTGGGTCAGTGCTGGGTCTGAACGAAGCTGTGCCTCATGGGAGCCCCGGGGCCCAACAGGGCCTGTCCTCTTTGGGATACAATTGACAGCAGCATAGTACTTTCCACGTAACTCACTTTTCAGACTCACAATACACTTGGATTCGTTTGCAGGAACTTCTACTAAAATGATTATAGGATGTGATGGACTCTTTGCTCTATAAGTTGCCTTTTTTAGGTTAAAGTATTGGCGTAACTGTTGTTTTTTTTTTTCGGCTGTGCTGCACTGTATGTGGGGTCTTAGCTCCCTGACCAGGGATTGAACCCACGTCCCCTGCAGTGGAAGCGCAGGGTCTTAACTGCTGAACCACCAGGGAAGTCCCCTAAAGTGCTGGCATAACTTAAAAATCTAAAACACACATCTCTAGAAATTTTTACTTATTAACAAACACCCTTTAGCCCTGAGACAGGTCAGAAGCAATATCGGAAATTGGCAAATAGTACCAACCACCACCACGGTCTTAACAATGATCAACATTTTCCCAGTGCTTACTTTGCACGTGGCATTTCGCAGGGCATGCAGCAGGCACTGTTCCCTTGCAATGGAAGCACGTGATCACCCCCGGTCTACAGATGGGGAAATGCAGTGCAGGGAGGGGGGCTCCCGAGGGGGGGTAGCTGGTAAGGGGGTCTCACACCAGGACACGTATCTCCCGAGAGCCAACTCTCAGCCACCACGTGACAGTGAACCCTGCCGTGGGTGGGGCAGTGTGCACGGGGGTGGGGGGGGTGTCTCTCACCCTTGTAGCCATGATTCACAGTGGACGATTGTTCCCATTTTACCAGTGAGGGGACTGAGAGTCAGGGCTTCGATAACGGTGGGACGTCCCAGGACCAGAGGGTGGCGGCGTCTGAACCTGACCCTGGGCTTTCTCCTGCTAAGCCTCTGCCTTAGCGCCGTGCTCCTCACGCGTACGCTCGCTCTTTGCAAGCGCCCCTTCCTTCCTGCCCCCCTCCACGCTCCGGCTCCCGCTCTGGGCAACGTGTGCCCACACAGTGCGTGTGGCTGACCCAGGACCCCAGGGCGGGGCTCTAAGCAGCACCGCCTTTTCCAGCAAAGCTCCTGCCTCACATCAGCATCTCAGATAAGCCTTCCTGCCTTGACTCACCCAGAGAAAAATGTGCCAGCACCCTTCTCCTCAAAACCTGCTCTCTGCTAAACACACACACACACACACACACACACACACACACGTGTGTGTGTGTGCTGGAGTGTGTTACTTTATTTCTGCTTATTTTATATTTATTATTTTTATTAAATTTAACAGAATGCATGTGCTAAATGTTGGATATAATTGAATGTAATAAATTATAAATTTATATTTATTATTATGTCTTATATTTTATGCCATGCTATTTTTATAAACCACAAGCTGGAACCATGCCCCAAGTCATAGTTCAGTGTTAAGTCCAGCGGCTGGAATTAAAATTCATTAGACGGAGAGAAATGTGAGTCAAAAGCAACATATACGGCAATGCTCTGGGGTCCTCCTGGTCGTCTTCGTGTTCAAGGTGAGTCAACAGGGCGATGACGAGGTGGGCACGCTAACGTATGTCAGAGTTCAGTGACAGGAAAGTAGTATTCACGAGGCAGGAGTGGTGTCCAGCCTGGCCTGGTGGGCCGGCCCCACCGTGGGCATCAGCTGGCTCTGGAAGCCGTGGCACCTGAGGGGGGCAAGGGGCGCCCGCAGAGGGGGGCACATCCAGGCCCAGCCGCCAGAAGTGCGACGTGTCCGGAAACCGCTTGCTCAGAAATCACTGACAATAACTCTATGTCAATAAGTCAATGGGGACCTTGTTAAAATAGAGAATTGTGAGGGTGTCATATGTATAGACCTGTGGGAAACAAAAAGTGTGTTAATGGAAATTCACCAAAATGTCAAGGATTTAGCCAGCTGAAAATAATTTCAGCTGAACTCCCTATTTTGAAGGCTCTCCTTCCAGAAAGGGCTGATCTGATGTCAGACCTTTTAAAAACAATAACTTCATAAGACATCCTGTACCCAAAGATCTTGGAGCCTGGGACAGCAACATCGCTGATGTGAACAGCAGACCTACAAAATTACTCACCCGCCCAAAGCTGCCAACGCCACAGAGAGCATCTCCACACGCAAGGAAGAATGTGGACGTCCCAGACAGGCTCCGGAAGATCCATTGAAAACACACACACAGCCCCGCTTCTACTTGTCTCAAGGGCCTGTCATTGAAACTATGACTGAATCTGATGCTTTCTTCTCAAGCAAGTGTGTGTGTGTGTGTGTGTGTGTGTGTGTGTGTGACAGTGTGTGTGTCTGTGGGTGACTGTGTGGGTGTGAGCATGAGTGTGTGTGTCTGAGTGTGTGCGAGTATGGGTGTGTCTGTGTGTGTGTGGCTGTCTCTGTGTGTGTGTGTGCACGAGTGTGTGTGTCTGTGTGAGAGTGCGTGTGTGTGTGTGTGTTGAGAGACAGAAAGAGAGATGGAGACAGAGACAGATTATGCTTGTAGAATCCTTTTTTGGTTCAGAGACCAGAATCATGTTCCATCAGTGATCTTCCTTATACTAAACTTACACTGTTTCTTATGAGATTCCTTTCGAGACATCGAGAGAGAGAGAGAGAGCGAGAGAGAGAGAGAGAGCCATTGAGGATGATCTCTACTTATCATCTCTTCCTCAGTATCCACTTCCATTGCATTTCCCTTTTCTTGATGAGAAGTGTAACCATCTTATCAGTTTCCGGCCAGAATTCTGATGGTCACTCTAGATCCCTCCATCTCCCTTGCCACGCCTAAGTCCATTTGATGATAAGTCCCTTCCAATTCACTCGCCTAAATACCACTCGAAATTGCTACCTTTAACCTATTCTGCCAGCATCTCAGCTTGGGCTTTTCAACACCTCTCACCTGGATCCTGTGGTACCTTCTAACTGTTTCCGGTATGAACCGCATTCAGTCTACTCTCCTCTCTTCCACTAAAGTAATTATTCTAAAAGGCAAACCTAAACATATCATAACTCTCATTAAAATCCCTCAACAATTCCCTATAACCTCAGGATAAAACCCCAGTCCCTGGGCTTCCCTGGTGGTGCAGTGGTTGAGAATCCGCCTGCCGATGCAGGAGACACGGGTTCGTGCCCTGGTCCGGGAAGATCCCACATGCCGCGGAGCGACTAAGCCCGTGAGCCATGGCCGCAGAGCCTGTGCGTCCGGAGCCTGTGCTCCGCAACGGGAGAGGCCACAACAGTGAGAGGCCCGCATACCGCAAAAAAAAAAAAAAAAAAAAAAAAAAAAAAAAAAAAAAAAACCCAGTCCCTTACAAGGGCATGCAGGGTCATGTCTGAGTAAATCCCACCTACCTCTAGATTGCACCCCGGTCCTACCTGCAGAACCTCCCCCAGTACACGTGCTCCAGGCACACTTCACAGGCCGTGTATCAACCCAGGCCTCCAAGTTTTCAGGTGTGTGTCCTTCTACCAGCTATGCCATCGCCACACCTCTTTGCTTCGCCAATTCCTTCTTACATTCCAAATACAGCATCTCTCTGCTGAGCACTTTCTCTAGATGTTTAGGTTCTCAACAAGTACATGATAACGAGTGACTGAATTCAGACTTGGTCAGGTCTTAGCATGGACAGTAGAACGAGAAGCGTAGATATCTGGGGAGGTGTAGAGACATAGAGTTGAAAGAAATGATGTCTTCAAAGGGAATCAGCCAGGGAGAGTCAGAAGAGAGTCACAAGCAAAGTACTGGAGGATGTCTGTATTTAAAACGCAACAATATTGAATGCATCTCAGAAGTTGGCTAGAATACGGGCCAATAAGGGACTTTTGAATTCAGCAATTAGGAATTTGTGAGTAGCCTCTCAGAAATTTCAACAGTATTAGAGGTGCTTGTTTTAAATATTTACTACTCTTGTCTTGTGTCTCTGAGCTGTTCGTTTACATTACTTCCCATATGCTATTGAAACCTACTACCAAAGAAATTCCCAGACACCCATACAATTTCCTGTAAACTCATCAGAGTTAGAGGCAAACTGTCAACGTGGACTCTGTAAGTCATGGTTTGGGATAATTTACTCAAATAACGTCTTGATTTGTTTTGTTTTTCCAACCAGGTAAGACTCGCCATCAGGTCCCTCTGGCAGGGCTGGCCCCTCTCCAGCTAGTTCTGCAAGGACTAAGCTAAAGTAAAGCACCAGTGTCTTATGTCTACAGCTCTGAGGTGCCAAAAAATGTGTGTCTTGGATTTATACCCTTGATTTGCTGAATATCCTAGCACACGCGGTCTTGCTGGACAGCTCCTCACCCATGCTCTGAGCTGGCTGGAGCTGGACAGCTTCTCGCACATGCTTTGAAACTGGAAATGGTACTTTAGTTGAAAGCCTTCATTCTTTTCTCATGCCTTGATTCCATCGTTCTAGTTCGACTCTTTGGCTTTCCTCATGGTTACAGAAGTCCACGCTGCAGGTGCCCGCGTTTGAGAGTCCCAAGTCTTGCTGCTATTGCTTTTCCCTGCTCTCTGCTTTGCCCTTGGCTCTTCATTGACCCTTCTCCCATGCACCACCCCCGTCCCATGTGACAGGCTGTCCCTCATGCTTTCCCAGGCTTTCCACATCACTTCTAGGGTCTGTGGGCAAGACTGAGTGCCTCACGCCCCATTGAGAGGTTCCAGTACCACCACAGGATGGCTGTTATTCCATAGGTACATCTCCTCCTGAAGATCAGCTGTCCCTACCGGCTGAATTCAGGAACCTGAAACGCAGCATGCTTTCATAAATTTTAAAATGAACTCTTGGGGGTTCTTCCAGGATGCTGCCAAAGTTGCCTGTGGAATGTCGTTTCTTCAAAACCTACTTTAAATTCAGAGTTTTGTCCGTATTGCTGTTTATTGCCTCAAACTATCTTTAAGCAAAGGCATTTTTCTTACATGAATAAAAATTTCAAACACTTTAATGGGGACATTAAATCCGGCTTCACTTGGTTCTCCCAACTACCACAGGTTTTTGCCGAAAGCCTTGACAGGGCCACATCTCTCTCTCTTTTTTTTTTTTGCATTTTTATAAGTAACTTATTTACAGAAATCTATGAAATAAAAGGCTTCCCCCCCGCCCCTGCTTGGGTTATGTGGCCAAGGGTGATTAGAGTTAACTATTTTGATTCAGGTTGAAAGACTGTGAGATTCAGGAATCATTCTAATTTCACTAGCTCTTGTCAATGTGAACGGCAGCTGTGAATTCTACAGCGAATGGTTACGTGGGGTGTGAGGAATGAGGTGTGTCAAAACATCATGTGGCTTTAACATTCCTTTTGGTTGTGCTTGTAGAAAATAAATATTATTCTCACTTTTTTCGGTTGTTTTTATAGTAAGCATCTAGCTCATCATTTTTCTTTTGGAATTAACACTTATGGCCATTAAAATTTCGTATAATTCCTAAACATTAATAATGCCAGCTCCAATTCAATGTTAAGTGAAAAGTCACAGTTACTGGAAGAAAGAATCAAACCTCCTGGACTTCTCATGAGAAAGCAATGGCAGAAGAGTTTTCCAAAAGAACATTTCTGAGAGCAAGTAACCATTCTTAGCGCCTCACTCAGCCCCAGACTAGAAGACTCCAAAGCCCCACAGGACACTCTACATGCCACAGGCAGGGAGCAACTTAAACTTTCTGGTGTCCCAGCAAAAGGGGACACTGCTCTGGGCTTCCCCAGGCACACAGCTGCCCCGTGGCTTTTCTAAGAGATGATGGTGCCAACGAGGCCACAAAGTCACTAAGAACCAATGCTCTGACAAATAAAACGTGTCACCTGTCCTTCACTCAAAGTCATTGATTGCAAAGTGGGACAAGAAACTAACTAGACAAAACCAAAAAATTTTAGAAGACGTTTTAGGTCCCACTTCAGGCTTCTTCGTCAGCATTTCTGTTTGTATTCGATTCTTTTCTCCTTCTTCTCAATCCACGTCTGCCTACTTGATGTGCTCTGCTCCACGCCCACACCCTTCTGCTAAAGCCGTGAGTGCATCCCCTCTGGAGTTAAAAGTCTCTGGTGTCAAAGCCCACTAAACAATGACGGACAATATTGCCTCGAGTACGCATCCCTTGAGACCTGTGGCTTCTGAAGCAATGGTCCCAGGAGGCCTCTACGGTCCCTGTACATGTGGATAGACCTACAGCCATGGGATGAAAAAAACCCACTCATGGAATCACCCTGATAACATGAGTATAACTTGAGGCACTGCTTTTTCCACGAACCGTGTAAAACATAAGTGGGTGCACGCATCTTTTAAGCCACTACCTCTCACGCTGTAAAAGTAGGGAACATGTTTTCCCTTTTTTCCCCCTCTTTTACTTTATCAACTCAACATGATGGTTGCAGTAAACCTGCCCACTAAATCTTGATGTGAGGCAAGAATAAATGTGTGTGACTTCTGCAGCTGTCAGAATTTAATGCTGCTCAGAAAATGCAGTCTGTTTTTTCAGGCGTAGTGGTGATTATAGATAGCCTTGCAAGAATGCTCCTCTTATTTTCTCTTAGAATTGCTTGCTACCTCCATGAGATTGGATCTTCTTTCACTGCAGCCTGTCTTAGCATCAGCTCTGCGAATGCACAGAAATAAATGAAACTTCCTCTGTTTTCCTATCAAAGACAGCAATGCAGAGAGGCTACCCATGAGACCAATGCAACCCTAGCCAGAGGACACACAGAACTACTAATAACCCTGAAAATAAATCAGAATTCATGAAAGTGGTTCTACTACAAGCAGGCAGATGGCAATCATCCACTTGAGGGGAATTCTCAGAGAGCCATTAATCGCCTAGAAAAAGATACAGAAGGTCATGTCATAACTGCACGAGAATCTTAGTTGAAACAGGGTTGAGAGTACATCCAAATCAGACCCATCAACACCATCACATAATGTGGCTTTCAGTGGTGACTGCTGTTTAATTGATCCATTGTATTCAACGGGCATGCTCAGCAGTTCTCAGTAAATTATTTTCGATGCTGGCGCAATCACTGAATGTTCATGTTATTTACTGTCAGAAGCTAAGCACACCATCACAGGGAAAAAAGTCATTCTTGATGCTATTTGATGTTCAAATCCACTCCTGAGAGTAAAAGTTTCACTTCGCATGAGGAAAGGATGGACCATAAACATTCTTCACCCCGGTTACCATGCCTTCTACCACCTTGTTCACTCTCCGCTGGATAAAGTACAGCCCTCCATTTGCAGGGTCACTTGATAAATGTCCCCAACTCCTTCCTTGGCTGGCTGATGACAATAGTTAGTGGTGGAACAGAAGAATGCAGTGGGGGTGGCAGGTGGAGGAATGAGGTATCAGAAGAGCGTGTCCCCCCTCCCCCGCGGGCTCACTGTAAATGGCATCTGCAAATGTCACAGCACCGCGAGGACTTACAGAATGAACGGTCTCAACCTTCACCTGATCTGCTAATTCTTCTAACTCTATTCTAACTGAGCCCCTCTGGTTCAACACGGAGGCACACCGGGGTATCACTCGAGAGCTAAACGTTTCAGGGCCCAGTCTGGAATGCAGCCTTTTGCCTCCCGGAGTACAGCATCTGAAGCCTGCCTTCACCTCCGCAGACACCGACTGTGTGACCTGAAGCAGCAGGTCATTCTTGAAAAATTCATAGGGTGCCACGGACAAGTCCTTCGTGACAGGTTTAGAGGCAGAAGACAGGAATTCAAATCCCTTTGCCCACTTTCTAGCAGCTATACGACCTTGGGCAAGTCATCATCTTCCTCAGCCTCTATTCTATTCTTGTATAAAGTGATGGTAATTATTGCAGCTCATAGCAAAGGTTGTTCGGAGGATCACCGAGTAACGCTGGAATATGAGTGCTCTGCAGGCCACAAAGGCCCCTTACAACGTAGAGGCGTAACGTGAAGCCTGCTATATGCGGGCGCGCACACGCACATACGCACTCGCAGAGGCACACTTATCCTGCATGCTGATGTGATCAAGTCCACAGGTGTCCCCTACAGGGAAGGGGGCACGCATCCACAGTCAGGGGGGCGGGGGCAGAGGTGCAGCCGCCTGTCCCTTCCGCCAGAGGGCTTCCCTGTCGCCCCAGGGTCACCACATCGAGGGCCGACTGAACCCTTGGGCTAAGTGCTTTCCCTCTACTAAGCCCGGGAGAAGTGTAAGAACTAGCAAGTTAATGCTGGGGTGACAACCACTGCACCTACCCCAGAACCCTTCTCCACTCTGTGTGTGTGTGTGTGTGTGTGTGTGTGCGCACGCGTGTGTGTGTGTGCGCGCGCGGTGCCATGCTTAGCTAATTACGTGAATTAAGGGACATGCTCCAGTCCTTAAGACTTAAGGCGCGCCCCCAGCGAGGTAACAACTAGCTAGTTTCCTCGAAGAGAGCGCTCAAGCCAAATCTCATCAGGGACAACGTCCGTCAAGGGCTCCCTAAGCAAGCAGCAGCCTCGCGTGACCCGGGAGCCCACGCCCTGACCGGTTCTTCTGAGGCGAACCCCACGGGGCAGAGCTTTCTGGCCGCTTTCCCCGAAGTACTTTTCATGACGAGGAGGGCACGGTCCCGGGATATGAAGCTTCTCACTCTGAGGACATTTCCGAGCTGTGGCCCCGGGCTGCGCACTGAGAACGCAGGCCACGGAACACGCCCCCGGGCCGAGGCCTCCCCGCCGAGGGCGTGCGCGGCCACGCAGGTGAGCGCTGGCCAGACGCGTGAACAGGTGAGCAGGGGGGCGGGGCGAGCGGGCACGGGGAGCCGCAAGGGACACGGCGACCAGATGTGGAGGCGCGGGTGGGGCCTTCCCGGAGGGACTGTTAAGAGTTAAGCCTCAGAGGACAAAAGAGAGTTATTCAAGGACGAGGATTTCTCCAAACGGACAGAAGAGCATGTAGGAGGCAAAATGAGAAAGAGTGTGCTGGAAACACTGAGCATGAGGTGCGGATGGCAAAGATGAGACTGGGGCGTAATGGGAGGCATGTGGAGGAAGCCCTTCCGGTCGATGGGAAGGCACTGGAGACGGTCAATCTTTGGGGGAGGTCAGAGCGCTCCGACGACCTCCCAGGAAGCTCTGGTCCCTGCCCGGAGAGAAAATGGTCAGACACGCACGCACACTCACTGCCCCTCTAGGGCCTGGGGAGCTGGAGGGCCCTGGCCACGGAGCTCTGCTCCGGGAACTAGGAAGCTCTCGTAGGCTCTGCAGTAGGGGACGGGGAGGCGCAGAGGTGGGTTTGGGCGACGTGGGCTCTGGCAGGAGCCCAGGAGAACGTCTGATGCTGCAGCAGCCCCAGGGACCAGACAGCCCGGGGCTGTTATCGAGCCAGGAGATGCTGAGCGTCTGGGCAGCAGTACCGGCCAGGAGCCTGAGGGGCAGCGAGCAGACCCTGCGGAGAGGCAGGGGAATCGCGTCCCGGGAGCGGGGAGGCGACAGGCACCCTTAGGTGTTGGTCTTTGGGGGCAGGCCGTGGAAGAGAGGAAGCAGAGGTCCGCTAGGCTGCGTGGAGCTGGAAGCGCCAGCAAGCCGTTCCCAGAGAGGCATGTGGAGGCAGGGCAGTGGCCAGGTCCGCAGCTGTGGAGGTGACCCTGGGCTCGGACGTGTCTGGACATGACTGGCACGGAGGGACCAGTCAAGCCACTGGACAAATGCACAGGGAGCAAAGCTTCGGGAACGCGCAGATGAGTGCCTCCGTGGGGGAGAATGGCCTGACTTTAGAATGTTAGACATTTCCGGTACTTGCAAAACAGCGGCTGAGAGAAGGAAGAAACAGGAGGATGACAGAAGAAAATAGTGTGATGGCAAAGAGGCAGACAATAGTCTGGAGCGGGGAGAAAGCGACAGGGTGGGAATTAGGAGGAGGAGAGGTTGGAGAAGGAAGAGGAGGGGAGAATGGGAATGAAAAGGTCCCCCAAATGTTCGGAGACGGAAATGGGTCGTAGATCCAAACCACAAACGCATGGAGATGCATCAAGAGGCGAACAAAGGGCTTTCCCGGAGAAAGACTGAAAGAAGCAAACACAAAATCAATCTCAAAAATATTCAAAAGGCACGGAGCACGGAAAGGAAGGCAAATAGAAACAAATACCCTTGTATTTGCCTTGCTCTTTGTAGACTTCAAAAGGATATATAATCACCTATCGGGTAATAGTATAATCATCTATTAGATAATGTTAGAGTAAATATTATTATGCCATTGTCCTGATTTTACAAAATTGGAAACCCACAGAGGCTGAATGCCAGGCTCAAGGTCATATGTCTAGTACATGGCAGAATTACAACGCGAGCCCTGCGTTCCTTGGAGTTCAGGCCACATCTCGCTGCCTGCCAACAGCGCGTGGAAAACAGCTGGACACAGAAGGAAAACAGCACCAGAGAGATAAAACGCCTGCCTTTATCTTCTCCCTTTTTTAAAACACAAACTTCTAACAACTAAAAAAAAGAAATATATATACTCTGGAACGGAATAAAACGGATGCCAGGAGATAAAGTAAATACTGAAGGAAAAGGGAAAAAAGTTGTTAGGAATATTTTTGTGTTGAAATCTTGGTGCAGTTAAGTTTACTTTGTAGTGGGGAAGAATACCCACTGTTGGTAAAGCACATTCACTGTGCTGAGTACTTGCTGTGCACAACAGCTCGAGTGCTCTGCCAGGGCTCCGATGAGCTGCTGGGTAGTGACGGCACATCAGGCCACGCACCACTCGCCGTGGCCGAAATCAGTCGCCACGCGCAGGCCCGGTCAGAGGGGCGTCACACAGGGCTTTGACAAAACAGTACCGACTCTCATAATCTGTTCTCCGTAAATAAACTTGCAACACGTCGACGGTAAGTACTCCTTGACTGAAGATAAGGAGGAAACTATTCTGCACTTTTCAGGGTTCCTGCACTATACCCACCACGGGCCCCTCTTTGATTTTAAACCAGCGTCACGGTGTTTCCGTAGAGGACAAGGTCAGAGACGGTCTGCCTCAAAAAAGTGGCAAGCAATTCTGGGTAGCTTCACGAGTCCAAAACGCTTTACGATAAAAGAAAATCAATCGTCCAATGTGTGCGTTGTGGTCTTGCTTATGTGTCTGATCTCAAAACTCTTCAAGAATTGTTTGATGAGAACCACGGGTACTGGAAACTCAGTCGGCATGTCTTAAGTCTTGTATTTCATTCCTGGAAACAAGGCTCAGTGGATTAACCTCTACGGGCTTAGGGCTGTAATCAAAAAAGTATTCTTAAATAAAAAAGTCAGCCTGGACATTTTAAGAGTAAACAGAAGCACGCTCTCTGGACTTAAAAGTGTCCTTTACAAATAGAATCAAGAACTATTTATTGTGTCCTTTGTATGTGCAAAGTACTATGCTATGCACTGTAGGTGATACAAAGAAGCGAAAGATTTCACCTCTATGCTCAAAAGATCACGAGCACAGTCTACAGAGGCAGGGGGTGGGAGGCGGAAGTGGGGGGTGAAATGCATGAAAAGGGTCAAAAGGAACAAACATCCAGTCATAAAACAGGTCCTGGGAGTGTTCTGGACAGCATGGAGACTACAGTTACCCATATGCCATTGTATATTTGAAAGCTGCTAAAAGAGTGGCTCTTAGGGCTTCCCCGGTGGCGCGGCGGTTGGGAGTCCGCCTGCCGATGCGGGGGACGCGGGTTCGTGCCCCGGTCCGGGAAGATCCCACATGCAAAAGAGTGGCTCTTGGAAGTTTTCATCACAAGAAAAAGACGTGTAACTCTGTGTGTGACGGATGCGACACTGGATTTAGTGTGGTGATCACGTCACAGTTTCACACAAATATCGAATCATCGTGTTGCACACCTGAAACGGACATAACGTTCCACGCCAGTGATACCGCAGTGAAGAGAACCTCTTACGCGTGTGTTAACGAAAAGCATTTAGGTGACAGGAGCTCAAGATACAATACAAGGTTCAAAGAGGAATAAAGCAGGCTGAGAAAAGTTGAGGTCACGTTGCTAGCGAGCGTGCCTCTGCTCTTTTTAATCCGCGTGCACTGCACGATTCCCAGCCTCGGTTTTGCCAGCTCTGAGGGATGGCGGTGGAGGCATAAGCAACAGACCCAGCTCCTCGCGTGCAGCCCTGCACGGGGCAGGCCCTCCACATAGGTAGGCGTCGGGTGTTAGTTTCTTTTATTCTACTGCTGGTGATAGCTACTTCGGCTCAATTAGATACCTCCCCAGTGGAGTCCCAATTGTAAGCACAGCCTCCATCCTCTTCCCTCAGTTCTAATTTCTGGAGGGAGGGGTGATTGCTGAAGGAAAGAAAAATGTAAAATCTGATTAGGTCGCCCTTCACATGTCCACAGAGCTCCACGCCCTGAGCGGAGCCCTGGGTCAGGAACCCGCCCTCCCGTCTGAGACTGTGTAGAAAACCATGTAAAAGAATCTGGTAAACTGCCAAACACTTCCCAAGTGTGAGGTGTAGTCACTGTTGTACAGAAAATTAGCCTGGTGGACCCAGACCCCACCCCCAGCTCTTCTCTGCATGAACCACGTGGCACGGGGCCAAGATGCCTCACCTCACAGATCTCCCAAGTCCTGATATATGAGACTGGGCTGACAATGCAGTTATAAGGGTTAGATACCAAAATGTTTCCAAAGCATCTAGCATAAAGCCTGGCACAAAACGGGTTCTCTATTATACGTTTTCTTTTCCCTTATAGGCCCCCAGGGGCTTTTGCTCACTGACTTTCTGATTGTCAACATTTTGCCCTCCAGACGTAGAATGGGGACTAGTTTTATTTCAGCATCCTGCCCTCCGTGACATCTCCAAAATAAACACAAAGCATTTTAGGTTTAGTGTTAAGGAATCTAACTGCTCACTACCTGGAAACATATAGAAGACATCAAAGTTAGCAAACCCCTAACTTGCTGTGTTGGGGGCCCCACCCTTACAGCTAGAGGACAGACTCATCTCGATGGATATCCTGTTCTCTAACTTTCGCTATTTTTAAATTAAAAGACAGGAACATCTGTATTCTGGCTCCAGTTGGTGTTTGGGCATCTTCACAACATGGGAACTAGAAGCCGTTATCTTTCCCCTGTTTGCCATATAGATGGAACTTTCCTACTTGCCCTATCCTGCCCCGTGAATATGGGATTCTGATAGTACACATGTGGGTTTAAGTGGTACTCTTGGTGCTAAGATATCAGGAAAGCCTGTGGCAATCTGAGAACTTCGGAGTTCACTGAATGTGTGTTTCACAAAATGCCAAGAGCAAAGAAGAGGAAGATAAGAGCCCAGAGTGGGATTCTTGAAGGAAACCATGAAAAGGCCCCCCTGGATGGAATGAGTATTGCCATGGTGAAGGGTGGGGGATTAATTAAAAGATACTGTGATGTGGAAAAACACACCATCGATATAAATGCCAAGAACATTTGACCAGCTGAGCAGAACGGACAACATGGTAGCTCTTGCTCTGATGCTCTGATGCGTCCCAAGGTCAGAAATGGTCCCGAAGACTCTGAAACCCAACCTGATCCCCATCTACCCCACGTTACCCCACAATGCAGGGTAGTTGTGGCTCCGAAGGATGCCGGAGGTGGGGGAGTGTGGACATTGATCATTGGTGGGTCAACAATCTGTGTGTCCTAAGAGGGAAAGAGAGCCAAGCCTTCAACACTCCATCACTTCAACAGACACCGTTCACAGGTACGCTGATGCTAATTCTGAAACTTTCAGGATTTTGGAGGGCAATCAAAGACACCAGGGGAAGATCTGGCACCACCCCTAATTCCTATTTCCAAGATGCAGAAACTGGTCTCAGTCTCATCTGGAAACTTCACTCCTAATTACATATTAAATCAACTCTTCCACTAGACTGTCCAAATGGTTCCTGAAAAAAACACATGTCTTGGAAATATTGCATGTATTAAAGGTACAATTTTTTAGGGACAAGTGTACATTGTGAATATATAATTACAGAATCCCAAAACCAAAATCTGATTCTGGGAGTAATTTAGCAGAGGTATCAAATTTCACTCAGTGTTGGATTTTGTACTTTGGAGTCATGCATCACCCATTCCTCTCTGGGTCATTACGGCTGTGTTTGTCTCTTATCATTACCAGCAAAAGTTCCTATTCTGTAATTGGATATTAAACATGTCGTCACGGTCCAGAGAACGCATAAATGCTTTTCAAAATGCTGGTCATCTGGAGCGCCAGCCTATTAATTTCTGGCACAGCATTTGAGGTCTGATTGAAACTGTAGAAGTGACATTTGTATTTAGTTAACTTGAGGGATTTGTAGGACAGAGGACATTTGAAGTTTGCCTTCAGCAATGAGCACCGAGAGGAGGACTTTCTGAAGCAGGAGGCGGCTCCACAGCCTCTGCTACTGGGACAGTCCGTAGCCCACCTCAACAGCTCTGGGGCAGGATACGGCTTTCTGGGCAAACCACCAAGATCGGGACAGAGGAGAGAGACAGAAGGGAAACGTGCCTGAAAAAAAAAAAAACAACTAAACTGGGACATTCTAACGAATGGTCATAGTAAACTTATTTCTAGAGCCTGCTTTGGATGTGGCCACAGTACTCAGATGAAGGTGTGGATTTGTATCCAGTGAAGTGGCAACAGGAAATAAATACAGAGGTGGCAACAGGGGAACCAGAAGGAGAGTAAGCCATTGCTCATTAGCAGGCAGCTCAGTGGACAGTGAAGGGAGACCAGCCCCACACAACCAATGCGGCACAGGGGATCTTTCCCTAAGCCTGAGGTCCACTCGCCACAGGACTGCCGTGGGGTCTCAGGGCGTGCGGGCCACTGAGAGACTCTGGACCACACAAGACGGACAGCAAGCGTGACCTCAGGCCCCCGGGCCACACGCACGGCCCTCCCACGCCTACCTCCCAGGGGCGCTAAGAATGTGCCGATAAAGTCAGACAAGGAGAGACGTTTGCTCTCTGCTTTTTCCAGGAATTCTCACGTCATTCACGATCCGGAAGATCCTAATTCTAATTTTGTGCATATCAAACCTTGGCTGCAGCCACTCTCATGAAAGCGCACACTTTGCTTGGGAGCTCAGCCACTTAAAACCACGTTTCCCAGAGTGTGTGGCGTGCAGTACGTGTCCTATGGGACACTCATTGCTGTTACCTGGGGAAGAATAAGGGTTGGATGATATAAACTTATGCGAGCACAGACTGCTTATCTGTCTCGGTCACAGCTGTATCCCTGAGTCGGGAAGACGTGACAAGCCCTCAACTAAATATCTGTTGTGTTGATAACTGAACTTACCGATGATCAAAACTCAGCATTTGAGGTCTGATTAGAATCAGAATATAATTACATAACGTTAAACAGGTTTCTTTACTAGAAGCTTCCTCAGAGCCTATTAATTACTAAGACACACAGTAAATCTTTCAGAAGTCATCAAGTTGGCATGTTTCCCAAATATAATGTACCACAGAAACCTTTTCTTTCTGATTGTCTGATGAGGCTAGTATTAAACGGAGCACACCAAATTCATAGCATTGAAACGCCAAGGACCATTCTTCTCTAGGCAAAATACACACACCGTTTTTAATGGTACCTTGAGATGTGCAGACCATTCCAGTACTATACTGATCTATCAATAGAAAGAAAGAGCTACGAAGGGCCACGTGCATGTCTGTGTGTGTGTCTGTGAGTGTGTGTACATCCCATGCCTGGGTGTGTGTCTATGTGTGTGGTGTGTGTGTCTGTGTGTATGTGTTCATATCGCATGCATTACTTCCTCTCCTGGGGTCTCTCATTCTGGCAATTATTTTGTTTCCTGGCCACAGTCTGGAGGATGTTGGATTGTGGGTGGTGCACAAGTAAGAACATCAGACCTGCCACCAAAACACAAGGAAGGTCTCGTGCTGGCTGTTCAACAGCAGGTCACCACGAGGGCTCGGGAGCCTTCAAGAACGTGGTCAACGGGGAAAAAGTAAAACGGTGATGTCGGCCGGCAGCTCGCGGTGGGTGAGAGTCTCAGTCTTTATGAAAAATATTGAAGTACCCGGGGCAGGTAACTGCAGACCTGTTTCCACTCCTGGCCTGAAGGGGCGGAGAGGGAGTAAGGGACTTAGAAACATCAGGACCACAGGAAAGAGGAGGTGTCCCGAGAAGGCAACCCTGGTATTAGGAGGTGAGGATTCGGGATGTGATTAGGTTGTGAGGGTGGAGCCCTCATGAATGGGATCGGTGCCCTTACAAAGGGACCCCAGAGAGGCCCATCACCTCTCCGGCCGTGTGAGGACACGGGAAGAGCACCGGCTGTGAAGCAGGAAGACGGCTCCACCGGAACACGACCGGGCTGCTGCCTTGACCTTGGATGTCCAGCCTCCAGAACTGTGAGAAACAAATGTCTGTTGTTTATAAGGCACCCAGTCTGTAGTGTTTTGCTATGGCAGCCCAAACAGACTAAAACACAAGATCGACAAGCTTTTATGAAAAATAACTATTTTCAAAAAATATAGTGAGAAAAGCAGCATTGTTTTTACATTTCGCAAAACTCTCTAATGCCTGGCCTGACCGAAGGGAGCTACATTCTCAGATCTGCTTACGGTCAGTCTGATGCAAACCACATGTCACGTAACCTCTGGAAATCTCCAGCAGGTCCTCGTGAGAAAATAAGAGTGAAAAGGGCAAATATCATCTTACTATCATGAAGAAATTAGTCTTGACCTCACAGACACTGAGAGGGTCTTGGGGCCACAATGCCGATGACTGCAGCTATGAGACATGAGGTCCTCGAGGCAAGAACTCCGTCCACGTCACCCTAGTGTCCCCAGGTACACAGGGCACATAGCAGGTGTCCAATAAGGGCTTACTGGGTAGACTGATGACTTTAGCAGTTAAAAGAAAGGTTTGCATTTAAACAAAATCGAGTTTCATCTATTTAAAAAATATAGCACCAAAGTCTTGACTACATATAAATATATAGAATGACATTTGGATAGCTCTGTTTCACTCCATTGTCCTTAAGGAGTCATCCACAAAAATAAATGGTATCGACTGATGAGTAGGGACCGGAGCTTTAGAAATGTTTTCTTTCAAGGTAGTGACCAAAGGGCAGGATGTGTGGAGGCACCGGGTCATACGGAGAAAAGCGCTGGGCTGAAAGAAACTGGATTCCAACCCAGTTGTGGGTGAGCCAGCTGTGTGGCCTGAGGAGAGTCTTGCAGAATTTCACTTTCCCATCCATGCAATTCAGCAGGTGGTGCGTCTGACCTCCACTCCTTTGCGGTTCTGATTTCCTCTCCCCAGTGGAATAGCCACGTCTGTGATCAGAATCGGACACAGAATGATTTTTTTTTTTTTTTTAACAGAGTAGGGCAGGACCTGGGACAAAAAGTTTTGCCATTTTCAAATGATCGCTTAGCTTCCTTCAAAATTATCTATCTGAAATAAAAAGGGAAGTATTTCTTCGATGGAGAAGTTTTTTTTAAAGTCAGCCTATATCTCAAGAGGATCTTCTTTTGAAACCTCGGCAATAGCAGTATTCCTTTCCTGCCAAATTCAAATGCCATTTTGAAGAGAGTGAAAAGATTACCAGCTGAGTTATGAAATTCATTTTTTTTTACTTATGAAAAGCCACTTATAAAAAATTCAGAACTACCTTCAGCTAATTCAAATTTGTGGACCCGCTCAGTTCATATTTAAAACAAATAAATAAGTAAACTCCAGGAGGAAGAATCCGCATTATCCATACTTAGAGTCTTAATGAGAATAAAACGTAATCACGTCATAGATTTCTTACCATATCCAAAGGAGCAGCATGGGTCATGCACCAGTTTGAGTCGGGAGACAGGGTACCCAGCAACAAACTTAGAAGCGGAGGGGGCACCCACCCCCCCAGCAACAGCAGGCCAGCGGCAGGAATTATCCAGGGCGCCATCGACCGTGCTCCACACGCGCCGCCCCGACTCACCTTGCTCACCCCTCACCTCCTTTGGTTCTGACTGTACGTGCTTGACTCTGACCTTGGTATCCCATATCTGAATCCCATTCTGTCCAAGACATCGACCCTCCGCCCTAGCTGGACCCCACTGCTACCCCGGGCCCCAGCCAGGCCGAAGACAATCCATCCTTGGAGGTCAGAGAAGATCTGTTTTCTATTCTAATTCCCCTAGTACCCTCCAGCCTTGTGATGTCACTTGCTTTTGTCAGGGCATAATCTCTCTGGGCTTTAACTGTCGTCTGCAGGGTGGGGGCAGTGATACACAAACTGATTGCAAAGACCAAAGTGGCTATAGGTGAAAACACTGCACAAATGTAAACTGTTCTTTCCTTGGATCCTTAAACAGGCCTGAGAATAGCCCTTTAATCTAAGGGGCTCAAAAGAACTGGAAAACGTGGCGTTTTCTCTCGTTGCTCAGAGAGCCGTGCTTCTCTTCATCCTCGCACACGGCAGGGTACGGAGGGCAGTGAATGTCACGTGCATCTTGGGAGACTGGGGTAGCTCCGAGGTCACTCGAGGCCCTTGCAGACAGCCCTCTAGCAAGTTCGGCTTTGCTGATGGATTTGTTCCCGCCCAAGTCACACTGCAGGACGCCCAAGCACCTGGCACGGGACAGCGTCCGCCATGAGCTGTCTTCTCAGCAGAAACTCTGCCGAGCGCCCGGGATCCGCCAGGCTGGGGACGGAAGACCATAGCGCTCGAGCGGAAAGCATTCAGCCATCAGGAGCTCCGCCCTTGCCTGCAGCCTGTCCTGACCCAGTAAGCGGTGACAGTTGACTCTGCCAACAGGAAACGCTGTTTTTCAGCCTGGGAGGAGGGGCCTCTGAGATTCCACTGTTTCCCGACTACCGCCACTCAGAGGGCATGCAGAAGTCCCGAAACGGTCTGTCCAAACTTACTGGGACTCGTTGTCACTGTTAGAGAAGGTGAGGAACCCGTTTACTGAGCATTGCAGAAAGAGACACTGTGATTAGTTACATGAAAGAGCTGGAACTACGGCCATTTAGGAATCCACGTGCCACAGCTCCTGAGTCTCCACGTGGACATTTGTCCCCTGGGCAGGCGTCCCCCGTGAGCACTGCCGAGGCTTAAGAGAACCCATGAAGCAGAAGCTCCAGAGTCTGTAAGTCTTTAGAAGCTCAGGCTGCTGTACTAATGGCAAGAGATACGGGACCTGGAGCCCTGAAAACACCCCAGCTTCAGCCCTGACTTGGGCCCCGAAGAACCAGACATAAGGAAACCTAGAGGTGAGGGGAATGTCTATCACCTTGACTGTGGTGATGGTTTCACGATTTATGCATCTGTCCAAACTCATCAAATTGTATG
This sequence comes from Kogia breviceps, assembly GCF_026419965.1. Taxonomy (NCBI): domain Eukaryota; kingdom Metazoa; phylum Chordata; class Mammalia; order Artiodactyla; family Physeteridae; genus Kogia; species Kogia breviceps. Next base: position 4,497,800 of record NC_081324.1, on the reverse strand, counting down.
TGTTAAATATGTGAGGGTTTTAATATCAATTATATCCCAATAAAATTTCAAAAAAGTAAAAAAAAAAAAAAACAAAAAAAAAAACCAAGCCAGTTGCATTGGTCAGTTCTTCTCTAGACCACCTGAACTGCTAGGTCACTGCATCTACTTAAGATGCTTCTAGTCTTCATAAGTGTGAAAAACCAGCGTAAGGCAACTATAAGTGAAAGGAAAAATATGAAATGAAGGGCAATTTTAATTAGGTGAAAGCTCTATGTTCAGGCCGATACAGTGAATCTCTTCTTTTCACTACGAAAAGAGGAACATACACATTTTTTGTGCAAGAAAGGAGACAGCTGTCCACTACTGAGCAAATATTTAAGGAGTATCCACTTCCCGGGGCCCACCTGGGCCACCTGCCTGCACCAGTCGCTCTGGGCCCACAGAGCAAAGGCACCTGCCTTCTCCGTTCTGCATTAGAGCAGCTCCCTTATTCGGGAAAGAGTTCCTCCACGCTGGGGAGAGCCCAGATCAGCAAGGAGTGGCACCTGACAAACCCCTGCCTGCACGATGTTTGACTCGGTCTGACTTTGCTTCCCAGCCCCGCACGGCAGCGAAGAAAGACTAAGCCAACGCACCTAGCAGAGCAGGGGCAGGGCCCCCAGGCTGGCCCTCCAGGCCTTCCCTGGCCGTGACGTGCCAGGAGCATCGTCACAGGCGTCCCCCGCCAGGCCTGCCTTCCCGGGAGGCACCCGTGCGTGAGGCCTGGCGCCCTCTCCCTGGCTGGCCTGCCTGCCCGAGATGAGGAAGGCGCTGAGTTTTGCGCCCGCGGCTGGAACCTTCTCTGCATTCTGCGTCAATGCATCCTCACCCTATGTTGCTGTTCCTTGAGTCCTTCCGGGGTTTTCTAGGCGGGAGGTTTGGATGCCTGCCTTTGCACGTCCATCTTTTCCAAAACACAGCGCTTCCCGCCCTTCAGTTCTGTTCTGAACAGCCCTTTGTCTCGGGCCTTGCTGTGGTCAGTCCCGGCTCTGAGCACTGACCGGTCGACAAGGCTTAAACCTTAATCAGGGCTCTTGAAACGATGCCTTCTGAGACCTACGTCTTGAACGGTGCCACCCCTCACACTCCCGGTGACACTTCAGGAAGACGCGCCGGGTTACTTTTATTACGGGGCCGTAGATTTGCACTAAGCCACATGCACACTCACATGGCCTCTGTGATGAACGGCTCACGCTCCTGATAAAGAGCGGAAAGCGGCCCCTGGCAGCCAGGTGATGAGACAGGAAGGGTCTGAGGGGCCGTCTCCCCTCACCCGCGACATGCATTTCTTTTTCACCTAAACATAGATGTTTAGGAATGGGGGTGTAGCTAAAACGTATTTTAGGCCCTGTTAGAACAAAGAAGCAATTGGAAAGAATCTCATCATTTTCAACCAGGATACAAGAAGAAAAACCAAATGTTTCTTTTCAGGCATTACAAGATACCACTGTATGGGTCAGAATTTATGGTAATTGTCTTATTCAAAACCATTGGGTAGGGGCTTCCCTGGTGGCGCGGTGGTGGAGAGCCCGCCTGCCGATGTGGGGGACGCGGGTTCGTGCCCCGGTCCGGGAGGATCCCACGTGCCGCGGAGCGGCTGGGCCCGTGAGCCGTGGCCGCTGCGCCTGCGCGTCCGGAGCCTGTGCTCCGCAACGGGAGAGGCCACGGCAGTGAGAGGCCCGCGTACCGCAAAAAAACCCAACCAACCAAACAAACAAAAAAACCATTGGGTAGAACAGTCTACATGTGAATTCCAGAATTTCCCTCCACAACTTTCTAAGAATAACACACCTCAAGCTCCATGAACCCGGATTTAACACCAGCATGAAACCAGCTCCATGGCAGGTAGAGTTTTCAGACAAGGCTGCCCACGCCCACCACGTTTATACTCCAGTGGACAAAGTCAAAAGGAAGCTTTCTGACTTTTCTGTTCCTTGATACTTAGATGCTATTTATTCCATGGCCAATGACACCTGAGTTGGGATAGCCTTCCTAATAAAACCATCTAACAGATTCATTTAATGTTTCATATTTCAAGGAAAAATGCGTCTTTAAACATCTGTGGGTCCCCAACATATAAACCGTGAGGCAGAGGACAGAAGGCCAATTACTACATTTATCTTCAGCTTTGCAAACACACGGGAGGGCAAACTGAAAGGAAGACAGATGAGACGGAAGCTCAGGAATTAATCAACAACAAACAGAGGTACATTAAGTCAGATCAAAGGTGGAGTAGGCTGTGTCTACAACTGCATATGCCAGGGGAAGGGAGTCGATTCTGATGACTAATTTATCTAAAATTAATCCAAGAGACAAACGTGCTGCAGTTCAGACCCATAGAACAATGCTGATGGGAGAACAGAGAGTCGTGACACAAGACTGACTCCACAGAGGGGGTTTCGCACCCCTGCCAGACGACACACCTTAGGGATGATCCTCCTCCCACATCTTGAGTTTACAGAGCAGATTCGCAGAGAGTATCATACTTTGATCTTGTTCTTTGGTGGTGGGAGATGAGGGTAATTATAACGAAAGGGCTAGCTGCCATCCGCCACCCGTGGAACATTCCAGAACAGGAGCCCAGTTTGTCCTCACTCCCCCGAGAGAGGTGGCTTCACGGCAGCCACCTTAGGGGACACATAGAGAACCCATAATGTCACAGCCTGGGGGCTGGAGAGCGAAGTGGGGTTGGAACCCAGGCCTCCCAGGCAATAACGTCGTTATTTTGTAGACTTCGCTAACTTACACATCAGATTTTGAAATGCTGTTTAACTTTTTAAGGTAGAGACATAAAAGGAAATATTCTTCAGCCTTAAAGAAGGAAATGGTGCCACATGCAACAACATGCGTGAACTTGGAGGATATCACACTGAGTGAAATAAGCCAGTCACAGAAGGACAACACAGGCTCTCATGTAGTTGAACATGCAGACTCAGAGAGTAGAATGGTGGTTGGCAGGGGCTGGGGACAGGGAGAAATGGGAGGTTGCTAATCAACGGGCAGAAAGTCTCAATTTTGCAAGATGAAGACGGGTGAGTAAGTTCCTCAGCTCTGCCTGCAGTTAACAATACTGTATCGTGCACGTCAACATTTGCTCAGAGAGCAAACCTCATGTTAATTGTTCTTAATCCTGGTAAAATGTAATGTAATTGAATTGGACTGAAAGTGCAAGGCGTTATCACATTGGTGAACGAATGGATAGAATTCTGGGGCAAGTTATTTGCCCCATGAGGTGTTAGGTGGGGTGCCTGCAGCCTCAGACCCCTGAGCTTCGCTGCAGCCGTTTGGCTATTCAGCCCTACCCACGCTTTCGGCAATAAGCCATCTTTATGTACTTCTGCCTCTCTCACAGATGAAGGGACACTCTTTACAGCTGGCTCCATCAGAAGTCAGGGAGGATTTAGTCTCGGCAGGCACCACCCACAGAAGGAAAACAGTTCCTGCTCCTGCCGTGCCCATTCTAAGCCAATCCCTTTTCTTCAAGGCGCATGAGGGGACCTGCCCAAAGCCACCAGACCCTTGGTTGAGAATCTACTTGGTAATTTCTCTCTTTTCCTCTTCACGGGGAAGTAGTGCTCCCGTGAGAGAAATCTTTGATCTTTGTTTCAAACCTGCAAAAATTTTCCAGGTAATAGTCTTTCTGATGGTGAGTCCTCAGACTTCTCTTCTCACACGTCCATGAGATTAAAATATGAATAGGTCAGGGCAGTCTCTGCCTTGAGGTATAGGAATAAATGCAGTAAGAAGGCTCCATAATCGCCTGGAAGTGGAACCCAAGACCCTCCTACTCACGGCTCTTCAAAGGGCATGCTTGGCCAGCCCACTCAGTTGCAGGGTTAAGAAAATTAATTTCTAACCCAATTGATCTGGCTGGAAAAAGTGGGATTTCAAATTTGATCTGCAGAGACAGAGTGTGACTCTTAATGGCCTGTTTTCTGAGGGGACCGCATGCCCTCCTGTCTCTCTATCCCCCTGACCCCAAGGTCCTGGTCCTACCTCAGTCAGCCAGCCCCTCCTCCCTTTCCAAAATGGTTTCATGCAGTTTGTCATAAAAATTCAAATAGCAGGAGCAAAAAAAAAAAAAATGAGCCAAGGAGACTGGGATTGAATTCCAACTAGACATGCCAGTGAGCAGAGCTGTGTGACCTTGGACAAGTTACTCAACCTCTCAGAGCCTCAGCTGCATATCTCTAAAATGGACATACAAGCTCTACTTACTCCAGTAGACCTTAAAAAATAAAACAAAATAAAAAAGACTCCTAGTGCAATGCTTAGAACACAGTAGGCACTCTTTAATTATTAGCTGTTTTGGTATTTTCATTATTATTATTATTTCATTATTGTTATTTCATTATTATTATTTCAGTCACTGTTCGCGGTCATTCACCGTTTTAACATGAAAGAATATTCTAGAAGCTTCCTGAGAGTGGGTTTTGACAAGGGAAGAGAGTGAGTCCAGAACAGCAACAAATTTATCTCCTCACGGTTTTAGCTAAAACCAGCCCCCTGTTTCCTAAACAAGCATTGGCTTCTCATTGCCCCACAATAAACTCTAGAACCTGAGCACAGGGGCCCCTATTCCTGGGGCCTGTTAAAAATTACCGCTGGTTGCAGGTAACACTCCCGACACTTGGCTTCTGCACTCTGCAGCTGAAGCCGCCTGTGCTGTTTTCACCCCCCGACGGGGATGTGAGGATGTGAGTTCCTTGGTGAGTGGGGAGGGGGAAAAGCAACCCTCTATTTTCCATGATGTATTGCTTGGATGATCACCGGTTGCCCACACACCAGGCACCCCCATGAGTGAGCGGAGATTTCCACCCCAAACCTTAGGACCCACCCCCTTCTCAAAGCACAGGGGAGAGGAGGGTTCCCTAACAGGACAGAGTCTCCTTGGCTCCCTGTAACGCACTTTACTGTTTCGTTTTTGGACTGGAAAACAGCACCCTAAGTAACAGTACTGTAAGCAGTACCCCTGTAAGGCTGGAAGTCCTCCAAATAGCATCACTACTGGAGTGAAGGTGGAGTTTGATTAGGGTGAATGTGAGCAGTGAGTTTAGAGAAGTTCATCTTCTTTTCTTACTTTGGTCCTTTGTACATTTCACATCAACCACAGCCTCTCTGGGGAGAAGGGGAACCAGACGCCCCTCAGAGTCCTGCCTGAGCCTGCCTTGCCCAGCGCGGAGCCGGCAGGCTCGGAATACCCCAGCAGAAGTGTGACGGCTTCAGGGCATGGCCGGTTCATCCATTCACTCCTTCACTCCACAGATAATTCTGGGAGAGCCAGGGTAAACCAAAACAGCCATTATTGCTGCAAGAAAGATACTTCAGTGCCGTCAGAGCTTCCAGAACACGGAGATCAACAGTGGGGTGATAGCAGAAACCACTTCCTTCTCGCGCCCTGAAACCTTTCTTGACGTCACCCCAACCCTGGGGCCGCTACCACCCTCACGCCTTTCCCATCCAGTTCCAGAGCGCTCACGGTGCTTTACCTCTGACAAAGCACTCACCACACCTTACTGTCATTGTTTTAATATGTCCTTGTGTCCTTAAGTCACTGTTTACATCGTGAGCTCTTCGTGGGGAGGAAAATGTAAAATGAATCTTGCTTGGCTAAGTGCCCAATACAAAGCCCATCACATAATAGGTCCTAATTCCCTCCTAGAACACGAGAGTGTCTGACCGCATGAACGCTTCCAGCTCGAGTTCTTGTATCCACCCTCTCCAGGCTTCACATTTCAACTTGTTATAGGGTCATTTTAAACATTTACTCTTTAACATTGTATTCTATGAAATCATTTGAATAAGTGATTTCCAAAAATTGGTTATAAGATTAATAATAATTAATTAATAATTAAGATGACTCTTCAGTAACTTATCCTCTAAACTTTTTTTTTTTTTGATGTGAAGTGAATAACTGCAACCTTCCCTTTTTCCCGACGTGCTTGCCTTTCTAAACCGTTTGCTGCTGTGTGTCATCTTCGGAGAATCACCTCCAGTTCACTGTAGCGTCCATCTCTGTGGTCTACCTCCCCGGGCCTACAGCCCACCTTCCTCTGCAACTACAGCTTCAGTAACTGGCTCCTAGCAGGTGCAGGCTGAGGACAGCGGCCCTACCTGGCCCCGGCTGCCCTGCACACGTCTTGCTTTCTGAAAGCGTACGGTTTTCTGAGAACCTGCTCTTGCACACAGCGACCCCTAAAGAGGGGTGTGTCACGTGATCAGAGGCAAATATAAGGCAGCAGATACATGACCCCCTCCTACAGAGCTCAGACAGATTCATTCGGAGGCACCTTCTATCGATACAAGGCTCCTCAGATGAATCTAAGCGTCCACAACAGTGATCAGCTTGGTGAAACACACTTGGGTTGGCCTTCCCCCGGTCCCGGTTCTACTTCCCAGGACCTGCTCCTGTTCTCAGGAACCACTTTCCATCACAGGTCTCCTTTGTGGCAGCCCTGGTCTCATCTCTGCTTCCCACGGAGAAGGGCAAAAGCCAAGACATCCAGCAAGTAGTGAGCCGGACCTCACCAGCGGTCTCACGGTCAGTGCCTGCTTTTTCTTTAACAATTTCAAAGTATGTTTTCAAAAGAAAACCCCATTATAAATGTCCTTCAGGTAATTTCTCAAGCCATTTTTCCCCTATGTTTCCTCATGTACCAGAAGTCCCAATGTAAATTATTTATGACAAAGGGAAAAAACTATACTGCTATTATTAAGTAAGAAAGTTGAGGGCTGGGAAGAGAGAAAGTATGTTTAGTAGAGGATAGAGCAGCAGATCTTGCACTTCAGTCTTGGAAAAATAAAGGAAGTTGAGAATTAAAAAAATAAAACCCACAGGCCTTTCAATCACCCTATTGTCTGATTCCTGTCTATTAGGGGAAGGGTAGGAAGTAGAAAGGGAGGGGGTAGAGGTGTTCCTCAAGGCGCAGCATGGAATGAATGCTCTATGGTCCTGTGTGCTGGAGAGGGGCTTGCAAAAACCCCTTAGCTTGCATAAATTATTTCTTCTGAGTTAAGATGACCTACACATGTTAATAAATATCACCCAACGCATTTCCTGATAAAAACACTGGCATTGCTCAGTGCCTCCAAAACCATGTCTTCCCAGGGAGAAGAAGCCGAAGCAGATTGTAGAGAGAGTTGAGGGGCTTCCCTGGGGGTCCAGTGGCTGGGACTTAAACTTCTGAGGGTCCCTCTAATCCTCAGGGATCAGAGGCGCAGGTTCGGAACCCTGGTCGGGGAGCTAAGATCCCACACGCCTCGCGGCCAAAAAACCAAAACGTGAAACAGAAGCCATATTGTAACAAATTCAGCAAAGACTTTAAAAATGGTCCACATCAAAAAAAATCTTAAAAAAAGGAAAAAAAAGTTGAGACAGGGTCCAACAGTGGCACGGATGTTGGGCAATGCAGCCAACACTGCGAATGTTGCCCGAATCTTAGAACAGAATGAAAACTGAAGGGGAAGAAACACTCCCATCCTGAACGCTTCCTTGGATGTGAGCGTTTCCTTAGGCTTCTCTTTGGAGCCGAGTGGGAATCTAGTCAGCTCTCTAAAGTAGAAACATCAGTTCAGGCACAAGGCACCCGGCAGCGAGTCAGCCCTTTTGGTACGAGGTCAGAGGGCACAGTCAGTCTGCGCGCTCCATCCGGGTCCGCGCCATCCCAGACCACCTGGCCACACCAGCCAGGACGACCTGAGGTCGCCTTGTTGGATGTTATTATCCGGTGTCGGAATAAGTTCCTGAAGCTCTCAGTTCAAGATCAGCCCCCTTCCATGGAAGGGAAACTATACATACAGCCAATGTCCGTGTTTAAAGGGCTCCTGTCCCGAGGAAACTTTTAAAATAAGGCAGTTTTCAGAAGCGTGAACATTCTTTGTTTTTTTCTTTTTTTAACTCCTTTCACTAAAAGTGTTGTTTTCTCCATCTTTCTTAGGACATTTTCTTGACAGAGGGTCACTAGATGTGGAATTATTGCTTACAGAAACAGAGACTTTGAGTATAAAATATGTCATAGCAATAAAGAAACAACAGGCTTATCTAATTGTCTCTCTTTATTCAGCCCTTAGGTTTAAAAAGAAAGGAAAGAAAACCAGGTATAATCCCCACACATCTAAGGAAAATGGAACTACTTCGTAAGATGAGACACAGCTGTCTCCATGTAACCATCCATTTTCTTTCCTTTCTGAAACCCAAACTCCATAAATGGTACTGCGCTATAGAGAATTCAGAAGACTAAGTGATAATATTTCTATTTGTCACCGACTTTGATAAGCAAGTTAGGAATCAGAAAACAAGAAAACATTCTTATGCCTTTATATTTCACTCCACTGCCATTTTTACTATTCAAGAATGGTTTGATGATGATAAAATTTATACACAACCTTCTAAGTTCTTCCCAAAATGATGGTTATATTATTAATTTATACAGTAGTACTTTTCAGTTTTAAAAGTGTGTTTTCCATCTACTAACCTTGTTTTTCCTAAAACCAAATATATTTTTCAAAACTATCTTTAATCCAGGACCTGATCACCAATATAGAAATCCTAATTTTCTAAATGACAGTCTTTGATTGCAATGCTCAGAAGCTACTGTTTTAGTTAATGAATAGAGAATATAAATAAGTTCATTAATGTGATTTCCCTCATTTAAGTAAATGATGGCAAAATCTGCCAGCAGATGACATCCAGAACCTAAAATGTCCTGCATCCCAACGTGGACCAAGTGCTGGACTGAGATAGAACACGACGACAATGGATTTTACAGTCAAGCAGAGAAAAGAAAAAGACATAAACTCAGATGTAACAAAATACAATGAAATGTGATGACTTTATGTAATGGAAATGCATTTGTTAACACTATATGAATTTCTAACCTAACTGACTTAAAATACTTAGGCACAAATTCCAAATGCCAGTGGAAAGGGGTGTTTGACCCTGGTTCCCAGAGAGAATCAAGGGACTCAGTAAATTCCATGTAAAAGAAAATCTTTTCGCGAGCCGTGCCATCCTCCTGACCGAAGCCAGAATAGACGTGTAAGCTCCCCCCACCCCCGCCCCAGGGCTGAGGAAAGGGCCCGCGGTCAGAGAGAGCTACCACCCCGCACAGATAGACTCGGTCTCTTGGAATACGCAATTATAGGCCAACTGGTATTCAGTGCCATACCAGAAAGTAATTATTCAGGAATATGCTTGCTCTGGACAAAAAAGGAAAGATTAATAGACAATATGGAGCCAAAACGATGAAGAAAAATCCACTGGTCTTGGACTAAGACGGACGATTTCCTCTAGTTCCGTGGTTGTGGGAAGAATTGGAAATTAGCACCGGAGTCCCACAACACTGCAGGCTTCTTTAGAACACTGGCTGCACACCAGGCGTTTTCTAAGAAATGAGGCCGTCCATCTTAAATATGCACACACGCGCACACACACGCACACACACACTCATACACACGCACACTCATACACACGCACACACGCACACTCATACACACGCACACACGCACACGCACACACATAGCTACAACTGTGCCTAGGTTAAACGAGTAAATATCTGTGTGTCTGATTCTATAGTAGGGTTTCAGTCCATCTCAATCATGTTTTGGTCATCTTTACAGTATCCCGAGTTAAAGAAGTCTCCTTCGGTCTCTGTTTTAACCATTTTTGTGAACTTCGTGAGCCCAGATTAACATTGGCAATGAAGATTTTGGTAAACAGCACCCTCTTACCAAATTTGAATTGAAGGACATTTCATTTTCTGAGGGTCCCACAGTACATGCAGGAAGAGAGAAAAATCTAAATTAGTATGTGGGTACAAAGATTTTATTTGCAAAACCCAATCTGTGGACATATAAAGTCAGGAAGTAGAATAAGTTCCCTTCAGGCTCCATTAGTCCTGTAACAGTTGAAGGTGTTTTGTCCAGATCCTTCACCAAGTTTCTATGTGACCTCTGAGAGCCCAGTAAGCTTCCCTTCCAAACCTGATTAGCAAAAATCAGTAAAGACTTAACAATACTGAAATCCACTTCTATCCAGGATAGGAAATATCTGATCAAGAGTCATCCTACATCTTAGTAATCTAAAATTATAGAATATGATGGAATTGCTGTCGTATGCCTAACTGAAGTAGGGAAAGCACACAAATACTATTTTCTTAAGGGTTATTAATTTTCTGGAGGGCGGCTGATGCTTTTCAACACCCAAAACTGAATGATCAAGTACCCTTGATGCCCTTCCTGAGATCTGTCCCTTTGTCCTGTGATACATGGATTCGCAAGACAGAAGCCCCAGGAAATTCACAAGCACTGACTGGGGAGTAGATGTTGCTGCCATCAGCAAGGAGAGAATAAAAGATACAAATAGGAATGTCAAAACCCTAAGAAATAGGGCTTTACCAGATTCATTATGCTGCCTGACCGAGGGCTTCCGTCTAAAAATTAATTTGATACTGATAACAGGGTTCAAACTGGAAAGCATTTTCAGAAGTGACAGGTTATTTTTTTAACCACCGCCAGGTTCATGAGAATAGAATATCAGAGGTCTCAGTGGTCTAATGCCCACAATTACCTTCCCAGAAAGACTTGAATACTTTTTTATTTTTCAAAATGAAGAAACTCTCTTGCTGGATATAGAAATTGAACATAATCATGAGAAAATTTTCAAGTGATACATAAAAGTTGAAATAAGTTACAAGTCCCCTAAAAGACCACCATTCTAAAAGGACCACTGTTAACATATGGTGAACATATTTCATACATTTCCCTATAGACTCACATCTGCACACATACACACATGCACAAATAGAATTATATCATATATGATGATTTTATTTGTATGGCTTCTTCCCCCCCATAACTCAGTTGTTTGTATTTTCAAAAAAAGATAAAATATGCTTTGCAAATTTTTTCTGTCATCATTTGCCTATTTTCATTTTATATGTGGTATCTTTCTTTCATAGCTTCCGGATTTCTGTCTTTCTTAGAAATGTGTCCTCAATTCCTAGTCATCTAAACTATCTCTTAAGATTTAAGTGTTCTTATTTTTAAGTTTTGAAATCATCTGAAATTGTGGGTTTGTATATGAGGTAAGAGTTTAATTTTATTTCCATTGGTGCTAGCAACATTTATTAAGGAAATATATAACAATTGTTTTGAAATGCTAACTTTGTCACATATAAAATTCCCATATATCTGCAATCTATTTATGGTTCTCTGTAACTTACATTCTATTTGGATCCGTGTAGTATATTTTAATATCTGGCATTATTTTCTTGTTTATTTTCAGATATGTATCTTCCATAGGGAGCTTTTATCTAATTAAAAATGTGGCTCTCAGTAGAGTTTAATTACCTGTAAATATTAGTTTTAGAGGAATCGATTAATAATGTTTAGTAATTAAAAATTTCCATCCGTGGTCAAGGTATACGTTTGTGCTTTTTCAAAACGTTTTGTTCACCCCTCCAAAAAATTTTTATAATTACTTTTCATGTTGATTCCTTATTAAAGCAATTCTTAGATATTTCATAGCTTTTGTTATTATCATGAATTAAAATTTTCACATTACCATGTTTAGCTGGTAATCGCTAATAGTTAAGAAACTATTTATTTTTGTGTTAATCTTACATTGGCTTTTTTAACTCAAGCTTTCTGGATTTTCCTTTTATAAAATTAAATCTCTGGCCAAATGAAATATTTTGCTTTTTCTTCCCATTATTCAAGAAGCAAGAGTGTCCAAAATGGACCCTGCTCCTCATTCTGGGGTATCTCCCTGCTCTCAGCAAGAGTGGCTTCACTAGAACTCGGTTTGGAAACCTTCTCTCTGGGGCTGAGATCACTGTAAGGCCCATGGGTACCAAGGTCCACACCTTCCCCAGAATCCTCAGGGGCAAGCCAACTGGATTGCTCAGAAGCTGCTGGGAATACTTAGCAGTTCCCACCCAGACTGCTTGGTTTCAAATGGCCTTTGTATTCTTCCACTAACAAAGCTACCTTCTCAGGTTCACCTTCTGGGAAAACAGATCCACAGAGGAGGAGACTCCCTCTACTGGAATGGAACTCGTGCCATGTCCAGGAGACGCCTCAGGCCCATCGCAGCTCTCCATGATGAGGAACTGGGGGACTGCGTGCATCTCTCTCTTACAAACTCTGGACTTTGAATTTTCCCTTTTATCGGTAAAACCTATTCCTTAACTAATGCCGTGAGACCTGTGGAATTCATCCTCACCTCCTCCAGGACAGCAGGCAGTCCAGAAGGGGTCCTACTGTGAGGATGTTTCATTTTCCAACCTGTATAGCATTGTTTCATTGTTTTTCTCCTGTGAAATTCAGTAGAATCTTTCAAACAACTGTTTGCATTCATTCACTCATTTTCAATTATTCATTGAGAGATATTTTTGTCTCTGATTAGAAATCACCCTGTGATTTTACGTTTTAGTTATTGACAATTATTATTGATTGGAAAGAGATCTCCATATATGTAAGTAGTTTCTATTTATTTGTATCTTACTCAGTATTTTTGTTGTATCAATACGATAAAATTAAAGATTTTCTTTATTGTATTATATCAAATACTTTTGATGCCTCCTGATATAACATATTGGTTTTTCTCCTCCAGTTTTTGATGTACTTAAAAAAAAATTTTTTTTAATTAATTAATTTATTTGGTTGCACCGGGTCTTAGATGTGGCAGGCGGGTTCCTTAGTTGTGGCTCACCGGCTCCTTAGTTGTGGCATGTGAACTCTTCGTTGCGGCATATGAACTCTTAGTTGCGGCATGTGTGTGGGATCTACTTCCCTGACCAAGGATTGAACCCAGGCTCCCTGCACTGGGGGTGGGGAGTCTTAATCACTGCACCACCAGATGTACTATGTTGATATATTTCCTGATATTGAACTTTCCTTGTGTTCCTTGAATAAGCCCAAATTAGTCAGTATATTATTCTATGTATTCTATATATTCATATTTTTCTTAAAATTTTCATATCCTTATTCATAAATAAAATTGATCTACATTATTTTCTTTGTACCATCTCTACATGTTTTGGTATTTAATTTTTACAGCCTTCAAAAACAAATCTGAAATCTTTCCATCTTTATATTAATCTGGGTTAGTGTCAGGCACTTTGGAATTATCTTTTCTTCAGGTGTCATATAGAACTTGGATATGAAACTACCAATTCTTTGGACTTTTATAGTAGTACATTTTAATCCCATTTCGAATATCTTCTAAAATCTATTTGAATTCCTTATCTCTTCAAGTTGATATTTATTGCTTGCTATAAAATCATCAATTGTTTACTATAAAATCATCAATTTCCTCTAGGTTTCCAAATTGTTGCCAAGGAATGCACATAGCTTTCTCCTATAATTATTTTTATTTCTTCTGTTTCTCCTTCTTTCTTTTTTTTTTTTTCTTCTCTCTCCTCCTTTCTTAATCTTGTATAATTTTTATCTTTTTCCTTAGAGGGCTTATGTATTTTATTTGGCTTTTCAAAAAATAAGATATTTTTCATATATCTTTAGTACAATTTTTCTCATATATTACAACTTTTGTTTTTGCTCATTCTGCTTTCTACTTTCTTTTGTTAACTTTGTTCTATTATAATTTCTCAAATGAGCATAAATTCCTATGTTCTTAGCCTATACTATTTATTAATCAAGATATGTAGGGTTAATACTTTCACTGTAACTCATATATTTTTGTGTGACATGTTCTTTCCCTTTTTTTTTTTTAGATTTCCCCATTGATCTCATGTTATTTGAGTGTATTTTATAGTTTTATTATTGATTTATAGTTTTATTTGATTATCATCGGGGATCGTGTCCTGTAAAGTATCTTGGTTGCTTTGTAAGGCTTTCCTTATGGTCAGTGCATGACCAATTTTTTAATGCTTCCCCAGATATAAGGAAGAAGAAAAATGTATATTCTTAATCTAAAGATTTAAGTTACACATTCAGATTTGTTTCTTATTTTATTCAGTTCCTCTGTCCTTATTTATTTTTTACTTATTAAACCTGATTCTGAAAGAGGCACATTAAAATCTTCCACTATTTAATCAAGTTTTTGTTGCATTTCAAAAAGGTTTTGTTTGTTATTTAATTATTATACTGATGAGTGTGTGTAAGTTCAGGAATTTCTTTTTAATTAATGAGTATTTTATCATTGTAAAATGTCCCTCTTTGCTATGTTTAGTCCTTTTATCTTTAAACTGCACCTTGTCTCATATTAATATTGTCACTCTTGCTTTCTTTCTGTTTCCAATTTTTTCCTAGAATTATTTTCCCATTCTTTTGTTTCTAATTTTGGCTTTATTCCTTCTATCTCACATTTCTTTTACTTTCTGGTTTTCTCTTTTTCTCTTTCTTCTGTCACTGGTTTGATCATGCAAATACTCATGTCCTCATTACCTATCATTAATTTAAAAAGTTTTCCTGTCTTTTACCACCTTCCTACTAGTAACCTCTCATATAACTCATTATCAAACACACACTTGTTTTCTATTAGACAAAAACCAGCCATCAAACATTTCTCTGCACCTAACATTCTACTCTCCCATCTTCTTCTGTTCTTTCCCCTACTGTGGTATTGGATAAAATCTTTGGAATGCTTTTACTTCGTCTTCTCCTAAATGAGAACTTTCAAATACTATTTCTCATTCCTACCCCATCACCCCCAACAGTAACTCCTAGACTTTAATGATACAATTTAATATTTTTGATGCTTTTCTTTCTCAACTGTCATTAGATTTTAAAAATCAGATTGTTTCTTCTATTTCAGAATCCTTATTTAACACATCAGGACCCAGTTACCCTCTGTAATCCGTTTAGTTTAACTAACTGGATATGACCACTGCAAGATTTGTTGCTCACTTCTGCTATTCCTTCTCCTTTTAATCCTCTCCCACATGCAAGTCTCTGTAGTGATTCATTTATTGTACAGTTACAGTCTATTTTTGAGTATTGTCTACAGATGGGGTTTGTGGATGATACAATCTCTGAATCCTGAATATTTGTAAATTTCTTTCACCCTGGCAGGTGATATCTTTGCTGCGTATAGGCTTCTTGGAACAGGAGTTTTTCTTGGAAATTTTTATATTTTATCTGATAAGCTTCCAGAGCTGCAGATGAGCAGTTTCTCAACTTTCTTTTTTCCCTTGTAAGTAACCCATTCATTCTGTCTTAAAATGTGAATATTTTGTCTTTATCCTTGGGAATCAAAATTTAACCAGAATATGTCCAGGTGTGTCCTCTTTCTCAGTCTTGGCTGAACCTCAGTAACACATTTCACTCTGCAGACTAGAGTCCTACTTCAGCTCAGGGAAATAGTCTGCTTTATTTGTTTAATTATTGCATTTCCTCCAGAAGGTCCTTTCACAACTGATGTTACTTGTGTGTTACATTTCCAGGATCTGTCCTTTTCATCTCTCTCTGTAATTTTTGTTCTGAGTTTTGAGATATCTCTTTCTCTTAATCTTCCCGCACTAATTCTATTCTCAACAGTTTTTCTTTAATAATCATCCTTTAGCTCTGAAAGTCTTTGTGCTGTCATAAATCTCCGTATATTTTCTAACTATTTTTGTAATTTCATTTGTCATCTATCCCTTTCTTCCCTGTTTGTTTGTCATTTTGTTTGTTTTTACCCACTTGCTGGGGTTCAGATAAAGCTGTTGAGAAGCTTCAGACCAGAGCAATCACTCCTGTAATTGTGTGTGTGTGTGTGCCCACGTGTACGCACGCAGAAATCCCTGTCTTCTCTTGTCAGCTGGAAGTATTCCAGCAGGCAAGCTGTAGTCCTTGTCTGAGGTACCAAGAGGAAGACTTTCTCCTCCCTGGCATCCTTAGCAGGCGCCATCCTAGAGAAGGATCAATAAAGAGATTTAGTCCACACACTCACAATCTCTCTAGAGATTCTAGCACATGGGAAAGCTCTAGCCATCTTCTGGGAAATTCACAGGGCTTCAAAGGCCAAAGTCTTCCGTGATCCATCAAATCCCCATTCCAGTGAGCTCCTTTTTTTTTTTTTAATCTCCAGACCCAGTAAAACTGAGTCCCACTAAAACCAAGCTTCCCTGCTGAGTTTATGATTCATCTCTCTGTCTAAAACTTTAATTTCTTTTCTTGTCCCACCCCTGTTACCCTTAATATTAAGGAGTATCAAAGAAAAGAGCAAAGTACTCTGGGTAGAAAAATCCCTCTGTGCCCCCCATTGCCTTTTTGTTAAAAAAAAAAAAAAAAAAGGCTTCATTCTCCTAGGCCTTCCCTGAGTTCTTAAGAGGAGACTCAAGCTAATTAGGGAAGTGAAGTGAGGGAATTCAGGAACAAAGGGAAAGAAGTCAAGCAGTCAAAGTAATGATACCTTAGAAAATAGTTCAGCAATAAAACAGAATCCTAGTTCCTCTTCAGGAAATACACATAACCATCTGCCACAGATCTCTGAGTTGTTCTGTGGAAACCGAGACGCCCACCCTGGTGGGCGATGGTGACTATATGCTGAACACAAGCACACAGACTGGCTGGGACCAGAAGCTCGATGATTAAGAGTCTCGAGACATCACGCTGTTACCTCACCACCAACCAATCAGAAGAAAGTTCATGAGCTGCAACCCTTACCCCAAATGTTGCCTTTAAAAACCATGCCCTGAAAGCTATCTGGGAGTTTGGGTCTTTTGAGCGCAAGCTGCCCCTTCTTCCTGCTTGGCATCGTGCAATAAACACTGTACTTTCTTTCATCACTACCCCGGTGTCAGTAGATTGGCTTTGCTGTGAGGCAGGAGAGAGGACCCAAGTTTGGTTTGGTAACGCCAAAATGGGGATGCCTGGTCCCTGGCAGAGCCTGAGCCTCCCTCACATCTGTTGGGCCACCACTTCTGATAGCTCCAGCTCCTATTTGACTTGGAAAAGGTCATCAGTAGTGAGTAGTTGAGAAAGGAGGGCATTAGAGATATATTCAAACTTCCATCTTCCCAGAATCCACAAGGTACATGCTTCTACAAATACTGTGTACTCCACAGTCAGAGACAGATAGGGAACTTAGAGCAAAACCACAAGAAGTCCCAGAAATGTAGTATGTAAACGTTGAACTAAAAGGAGAATATTTAAAAAGAGAGGGTAAAGGTAAAGATGAACACTTTATGATTTGCCCAAAGCAGTCAGGAGGAAATGTTTGAAAAACAAAAACAAAATTCTGTAGACTTTGCATTATTTCACATTTGTTTAGGTTCCAAGAAAACATTTTTTTTCAAAACATTTAAAATCTCTGAATATGGCAGAGCTATTTTCTCTCATGCCTCAATTTGGTAGCATATTTTATTCAGTAATTTTTATACTGCAGGTGGTTTCTAATTTAGACCTACAAAGTCACTTAATTTCCTGAAAGGTTAAAACTTGGCTGATAATTGCTAGGACAACACTTCTAAGTTATCTATTTGTAAGAAGGCAAAAAAGATCAGGAATATTGTCAAAGTGCTTGTTTTAGCTAAAAGACCTCATTTCACCCTTTAATTCCATCCACAATGTCTACGTGCTTTTTTTCTGAGATAGAAGAGACAACATTTACCTGGAACTGGCTAACATCGTTTGCATTTCATCTGGAATTGAAAGAGAAGTCATTTTTCATGAAGAATAAGTCAAAATTTAATCAATTTGAGATTCCTCACATTTTTTAAGGTTTGAGCTGACACCTTTCCTGCACATCTGTGGAATAAAATGCTAGACATACTGGCTGAAAATGATATTTTATGACTTTGAATCAAACATTCAGGTCCAGGAGGCAACAGTTTGCAAAAGTGACCCGTCTCAGCTTCCATTATGATGAGGATGAGGACAGCTGCCTTTCAGCCCCGAGCAATCAAATGGCCAGAAAGCTTTTCTCATGTGTTCACTTAAATGTGAAAAAATACTGAGAACATGTTCATTGTTCTCAACTGAACAGAGTTCTCTTTTGACTAGAAAAGAAGTCCAAGGGCATTCAGTGGAAGCTCCAGCAGAACACTGTGGCTTCCTGAACTTATACTGCAGCAAATAGAGTCCAAGTAGGAGAAAATGCGGCCAGTCAAGCAAGGAGCTGAGGAGGTCAAGATTATAATCTAACGAGAAACATCGGTGGCTTGACCAGTGTGACGGAGGTCCCGACCAACAGTGAAGGCGCGCTGGCAGCTGGTTGAGAACCAGAGGCCAAGAGGAAAGAGCTGACCAGGCAGGCAACGGGGTGACCACCATGGACAGCCCCCCCCCCAGCCTTCCCTTCAAGCCTACCGTCTTGGCCAGCCCACATCTTCACCAGCAAAGCCACGGAGAATTCTTTCTGAGGCCTCTCAGGAACAAGTAAGTGCTGGACCACAATAAAGCACCTACTCCTGGTCCACAAGGAGTTCTCAGTTGACAAGTTAGGGGGCTAAGTTTCAAGCCCAGGAGTCAATGCCAGAAATGCGTCCTTGTTCCCTTGGTCAGTGCCCAGCTTCCTCAGTTCTCCGTCCACGTTTAGAGCCAGGTCGTGGGTCTTTGTGGGAGGCTCCTGCCCTTTATTTAAACAACAAAGGTGATTATCCAAATAAGGAATGCTTAGAAAATTCTGATAAATTACAGAAAGTATAGGAAAGTACAGGAATCACAATTGTGAACAGCAGATGAAAGAAAGCCAGGAAGAAGAAAAAAATCAAAGCCCCTTTCCTCCGTCAAAATAAGGTCTTTAAGGCAAAGGGGTGCTCTCTTCTTATTCATCAGGATACAGGGCCTTCTTAATGTCAGGTGTTTATATAAAGAAGCAATAGACTGGGGCTTCCCGGGTGGCGCAGTGGTTGAGAGTCCACCTGCTGATGCAGGGGACACGGGTTCGAGCCCTGGTCCGGGAAGATCCCACATGCCACGGAGCAACTAAGCCCGTGCGACACAACTACTGAGTCTGCGCTCTACAGCCCGTGAGCCACAACTACTGAGCCCGTGAGCCACAACTACTGAGACCACGAGCTACAACTACTGAAGCTCGCGTGCCTAGAGCCCATGCTCCGCAACAAGAGAAGCCACTGCAATGAGAGGCCCGCGCACCGCAATGAAGAGTTGCCCCCGCTCGCCGCAACTAGAGAAAGCCCGCATACAGCAACGAAGCCCCAACACAGCCAAAAATATATAAATAATTAAAAAAAAAAAAAAAGCAGCAACAGACTGCAATCTCTAGGAGAGACAAGAGCGTTAGGAAACCCAGGTGGCTGCTCTGGGGGGTGCCAGACTCTGTTAACACTCCCACCCCGCCCTAATCTGCTGCAATCCCAAGGCACAATCATGTAGCACAATAGCCAGCATGCAGGAGCTTGTGCCACTGGTGGTCTTGTCCGAAGCCCCTTATTCTGTGTGCCCTGGTAAGCGTTCACCACTTCCCGGATAGAACCATACTAGAGGTGTCTGTGTACGCGATTGCCTCTGTTTGCATAACCCTTTCTCCAGCTCCTTGCCACATGTTCTTGGCTGACTCATCAGCTCAGAAGTCACTTCCCCCAGGAAGTCTGTCTCTCTTATATGTTCCGTGCTTAAACACAGGGTAGCATTTATTATACACAGGGTGTAATTGCTCCTTTAATGGTCAATCTCCCCCACTAAACTGTCAAACTCCTTGAAAGTAAAAATTATACCTTGTTCACTGCTCTCTTCAGAGCCACTTCCATTGTACCTGGCCCGCAGGTGTTTACATTCACTGAAGGAATGGACCTTTCTGTCCACCAAGTATAGGTTTCCTTTCTAATATAATCATAATTTCATTGCTTTTCAGACTCTGTCGGTGGTCTACAGGCAGAAAACCCCAATGAATTTGGCTTAAAGTTAACGTAGGAATTTGGGGTGTAACTGTAGTAAAAACATATTCATTGCTGTGATATTTGGATGCCATCATAAGGAGGATTTCTCCAACTATAGCACATTCTATTGCTGTAAAAATCCCCATCCCAAACCCTCTTTCTTCCTACCACATTGCCTCTTTTAAGTGTTCTCACATGGTCTTTGGAAATATCATGTGCCTTAAGCAAAGCCAAGAAAGCTCTGAAAAATCTTTAAATATAACGGATCTTTCAAGAAGCATTGAGTTTGGAAAGGTGATGTTTTGTGTACCTAAGTTTGTTTGTTTGTTTGTTTTTGCGGTACGCGGGCCCCTCACTGCTGTGGCCTCTCCCGTTGCGGAGCACAGGCTCCGGACGCGCAGGCCCAGCGGCCACGGCTCACGGGCCCAGCCGCTCCGCGGCACGTGGGATCTTCCCGGACCGGGGCACGAACCCGTGTCCCCTGCATCGGCAGGCGGACTCTCAACCACCGTGCCACCAGGGAAGCCCCCTAAGTTTTTTTAATAAAAGAAAAAACTTCTTTCATTTCAGATTTATTATAACACAAATTATTGTCCTCAATTGCAGGGTATTTGGTAGCTGAAGCACACTATTAGTTTAAATGGTTCGGCAAGATCTTCCATGATGTACCGCATTACCTCCCGCATGCCAGGGTTTATTTCAATCTTTAACCCACTTTTAGGGGTAGGTAGCATTTTTGAGAAACTCTATGACACACACATCACAAATCCCTGGATCATCTGTTATTTGCCTCTTCAGCCTCAACACCATCCTCAGAGCCTAATAAACTGGGATCTGTCGACACACAGGTATTAAACAGAGAAAACCAAATGACATGTTGTATGTGATGAATTCTGCTGGAGAGTTTCTTTGCATTACAAGTGGGGTCACCTAGGAAAGCCAATAGTTGAGATGAGAAAGAAGAGGATACACAGCTAGTGATTTTATTTTTATTGAATGGCCTAAGTGTAGATAGTTGCAGTCATTATAGGCTTAATTTAGAATTATCCTTACCATAAACACAATTCCAAAACGAGGTAGAATGGCATGAATAATAAGCTTAACATTATACTCATAAAACCTTGATACTGAAGTTTATACAAGTGTAAATCAAAGGACCTTTTTTTTCTCAAATTCTCTGAGAAAAAGAGCCTCAGTATTAAAATATGTTTGCTGGCTGAAAATAAACTCCTTTACTTGTAAAAACAATAATTGGCCTTTGTGAGGATTCTTTAATCCTTAGAATCTCATTAAGTAATAATAGCTAGTCTTGTCTGACCTCCCTATATTTTGGTACTCTGCAGACGAAGATAATGCATTAATAATGAGAGAATTTAAACGCAAATGCACCCCTACTTGACATATACTTTTGGAGATTATCTCATAGGAACATCCAAGAAGGGAAGGGAAAGGAAGAGAAGAAAAGAAAAGGAAAGAGAAAAAGAAATCAAAGGATTTTCATCCTTAAGTAACTAAAAAGAAATGTCTAATCCAGAATTTTAAAATGTCTAAACTAGACTTTTAAAATACATTCAATGGCCAAAAGGCACGTGAAAAGATGCTCAACATTGCTAATTATTAAAGGAATGTAAACCAAAACTACAACGAGGTGTCACCTTAAGCTGGTCAGAAGGGCCATCATCGAAAAATCTACAAACAATAAATGCTGGAGAGGGTGTGGAGAAAAGGGAACCCTCCTACACTACTGGTGGGAATGTAAATTGGTACAGCCACTATGGAGAACAGTATGGAGGTTCCTTAAAAAACTAAAAATAGAGCTACCGTATGATCCTGCAATCCCACTCCTGGGCATATATCTGGAGAAAACCATAATTCAAAAAGATACATACACACCAGTGTTCACTGCAGCACTATTTACGACAGCCAAGACATGGAAACAACCTAAATGTCCACTGACAGATGAATGGATAAAGAAGATGTGGTGTATGTGGGTATATAGATATATATGCATATATATCTATATATACACACACACAATGGAATATTACTCAGCCATAAAAGAAGAAAATAATGCCATTTGCAGCAACATGGATGGACCTAGAGATTATCATACTAAGTGAAGTAAGCCAGACAGAGAAAGAGAAATATCATATGACATCACTTATATGTGGAATCTAAAACAAACGAACAAACAAACAAAACAAATGAACTTACTTCCAAAACAGAAAGAGGCTCACAGACATAGAAAACAAACTTATGGTTACCAAATGGAAAAGGGGGGTGAGGGGAGGTATAAATTAGGAGGTTAGGATTAACATATACACACTACTATATATAAAATAGATAATTAACAAGGACCTACTGTATAGCACAAAGAACTATATTCAATATTTTGTAATAACCATAAGGGAAGAGAATCTGAAGTATATATAACTGAATCACTATGCTGTATACAACACAATATTATAAATCAGCTATACTTCAATAAAAAATAAGAATAAAAAACAAAAATAAAATAAATATATTTTTTAAAAAGATACATTCAAAATAGCTCTGCCATCCTCATTACCAAGTCTCCATAATCACCATATTTAAATTATGGATTTAAATATGTTCAGGCAAGTCAATAAGGGAGCTACTTTATTCCTAAATAATATTCCACCACCAATATAAATGAGGTTTTACATATATATATATATATATATATATATAAGCTGAATATATGGTGCTTGGAGTAAATACTCAACAAACGCTCAGTATTAACTGGCGCTTGGAAAATACTATGTGAATAAGTAAATAAAATGAAGAACCAAGTATTGCATGATCTTCCAGTATTACAGCTTGCACACATTCATTTTGTGTAAAATAGAAACTATTATAAAAAGGGAGAAATGTTCCTTAAAAACGTGTATGTACTTTACATCAGAAAATATATATTCATCTACATAAGATTCATCCTATTTCACAAGGATCTGAAACAACTTACATTTTAAAGACAGTACAGACTGTTTAGGAAAAATTTAAACACAGAGCAAAGGCCGGTGAAAAGATACTCATAATTACTTGCACTGTGTAAAGCCAAAGACTAATTATAGTCAGAGTGTAAATCAAGGTAGCTACCTATACTGATAGGAACCATACTTTACAGAGAACGTTCTATAGCTAATTAGTGATAGGTCACTATGGTGGGTCACTCTTTTATATCCGCAAAATATTTTACATACACACATGCACACACACAAATGGGGGAGCATATGAGATTTATTGGGGAAGCAGTCTTATAACCGTGAACAGTAGCCCCAAAAAATGCATCAGTAGCATCACAGATGACAGAAAACCTAGGCCATGAATGGGGGTGGGTGCCCAGTGAAAATGAAGCTGCAGGCCTAAAACTTTAGAAGTCAGATCAGGATGGTAAAATCAATCTTTTTATTAGGGCTTCCCTGGTGGCGCAGTGGTTGAGAATCCGCCTGCCGATGCGGGGGACGCGGGTTCGTGCCCCGGTCCGGGAAGATCCCACGTGCCGCGGAGCGGCTGGGCCCGTGAGCCGTGGCCACTGCGCCTGCGCGTCCGGAGCCTGTGCTCCGCAACGGGAGAGGCCACAGCAGTGAGAGGCCCGCGTACCGCAAAAAAAAAAAAAAAAATCTTTTTATTAAAAATGTTTTTCAGAGCCATTTATTCTTACACATGTAATTTTTTATTGCAGTATAGTTGAAATATAATATTATATTAGCTTCAGGTGTACAACACAGTGATCTGACATTTATATACATTGTTAGATATCATCCCATGAAATCTAGTAATCATGTCACCATAGAAAGTTATTGCAACATTATTAACTATATTAATACTGTACATTACATCTGCATAATTTACTTATTTTATAACTGGAAATTTGTACTTCTTAATCCCCTTCACCTATTTTTCCCAATTCCCCCATCCCCATCCCCTCTGGCAACCACCAGTTTGTTCTCTGTATCTATGAGTCTGTATCTGCTTTGTTCTGTTTGTTCGCTTTGTTTTTCAGATTCCACGTATAAGTGAGATCATACAGTATTTGCTGTTCTCTGACTTATTTCACTCAGCATAATAGCCCCTAGGTCCATCCATGTTATCACAAATGGCCAGGTTTTATTCTATTTTGTGGCTGAGTAATATTCCACTATATGTGTACCACTTTTTCATTATCCACTCATCTGTTGATGGGCACTCAGGTTGCTTCCATATCTTGGCAATTGTAAATAATGCTGCAATGAACATAGGGGTGCACATGTTTTAACAAATTAGTGTTTTAATTTTTTTCAGATAAATACCCTAAAGCGGAATTACCGGATCATACAGTAGTTCTATTTTTAACTTCTTGAGGAACCTCCATACGTTTTCCACAGTGGCTGCACCAATTTACATTCCTACCAACAGTGCACCAGGCTTTGCTTTTTCCCACATCCTCACCACACGTGTTATTTGTTGTCTCTTTGGTGACAGACATTCTGACAGGTATGAGGTGATATCTCATTGTGGTTTTGATTTGTATTTCCCCGATGATTAATGGTGTTGAGCATCTTTTCATGTGTCTTTTGGCCATCTGCATGTCTTCTTTGGATAAATGTCTATTCAGGTTTTCTGCCCATTTTTTTTAATGCGATTATTTGCTTTTATTGAGTTGTGTGAGTTCTTTATGTATTTTGGCTATTAACCCCTTAGGGAATATATCATTTATACATGTCTTCTTCTATCAGTAGGTTGCCGTTTCATTTTGTTGATGGTTTCCTTCACTTTGCTAAAGCTTTTTAGACTGATATAGTCCCATTTGTTTATTTTTACTTCTGTTGGCCTAGCCTGAGGAGACAGATCCAGAAAACCATTGCAAAGACTGATGTCAAAGAGCATACTGCTTATGCTTTCTTCTAGGATTTTTTATGGTTTCAGGCCTTACACTTAAGTCTTTAATCCATTTTGAAATTATTTTTGTGTATGGTGTAAGAAAGTGGTCCAGTTTCATTCTTTTACATGTAGCTGTTCTGTTTTCCCAACACCATTTACTGAAGAGACCATCTTTTCCCCACTGTATATTCTTGGCTCCTTTGTCATAAATTAATTGACATGGTATATTTCTGAGCATGGGTGTTCCACTGATCTATTTTTGTTACTGTACCAGAGACTTTGGATTACTGTAGCTTTGTGGTATAGTTTGAAATCAGGGAGCATGACACCTCCAACTTTGTTCTTCTTCCTTAAAATTGCTCTGGCTATTCAGGGTCTTTTGTGGTTCCATACAAATTTTAGAATTATTTATACCAGTTCTGTGAAAAATGCCATTGGTATTTTGATAAAGATTGCATTAAATCTGTATGCTGCTTTGGGTAGTATGGACATTTTAGCACTATTAATTCTTCCAATCCATGTGCATGGCATATCTTTCTATTTGTTTGTGTTGTCTTCAATTTTGGTCACCAACGTCTTAGAGTTTTCTGAGTACAGGTCTTTTACCTCCTTGGTTAAATATATTCCTAGGTATTTTATTCTTTTTGATGCAGTTGTAAATGGGATTGTTTTCTTAATTTCTCATTCTGATAGCTTGTTATTACTATATAGAAGCACCACAGATTTCTGTATATCAATTTTATATCCTGCAGCAGGGCTGACTACAAATTTATATGCAACTTTATATATTTTTGACTGTGTGGATGGTTGGTGCCCCTGACCCCCACATTGTTCAAGAGTTCACTGTATCTATATAATCAATGATCAGATATTCTCTATCATGAGTAAATCTGTGAGTAATTCCATGTTTATTTGTTTGTTTATTTAATGTTAACCAAGTTGATAAGTCAATCACCACAATGGACAAATAGTAAATTTAAATAATTTACCTAACACATTTTTCTAGTGTTTAGAAACTTCCAACTAAAGAGGAATTACTGGTCTAAAATATAATCATAATCCTTGGCAGTTACCTGAAGTCACATTTGTGTCATTCGTTTTTTTCCCTAGCTTTTCAGATTGTTTCAGATGACATCACATACACCTTGGCCAATGAAATAGTCCATTAAATTCTCAGAATTCCTGGGAGGCAAGACTTAGTTCACTAAGTTCCTTTCTGAGGTATAAATACATGTGTAACTAAAATATAGTCTGTGAGAACAAGAGAGACAAACTCTTATTTACATATCTGGTTATTCAGGTAAACAATCAGTAAGAACCTCTAAATAATTTAATTTAATGCCTACTAAAGAGCTGTGTTATTATATAAGCTGCAGAGGCCCAAGACTATTTGCTTTAGTTTCTTTGTACACATGGTACCATGTAATGAGGAAAGTAAATATAAGTGGCTTAACAATGACTGTTGTGTAAGAATGGTAAATCCTGGGTCTAGGAGTAACACTTCGTTTAGTGCTCCAATTCCCCATTTATCATTGACATGGTGTGGGTTGTTTTGTTTTTTAATGCTCTAAAAGAACACACAGGGAGGAAATTTCTGGAAGAGCAGCATAAGAAGGACCACATACCTTTCCCCAACAGAACAATTATAACTGGTGAAATTTATTTTTTAAAAAAAAAACCATTTAAAATCTCTGCAAATTTTCCTCAGGGCATACAGAAAATAGAAGAGACATCTATTCAAGAAAATCTACTAAATCTCAGTAAAACAGCCAGAGTCTGCATTTGAGCTACAACCCAACTCAGCAAGATGGAAACAACTGCTGGCCAGTGCTGCCAGCACCACAGGGCTCCCTCCCCATAGCTCCTAGTCCAGGGCTATGAAATCCAGCAGAGACCCCCGAAATACATGGAGCAAAGACTGACAGAATCAAAGGGAGAAATAGACAATTCAACCATAGTCACTGGAGACTTCAACACCCCATTATTAGATGGAACAGTGGATAGAACAGCTAGGTAGAAGCTCAACAAGGAAATGGAAGACTGAAGCACTGTAAACCAAGTAGACATAACACATCTATAAAACACTGCACCGAACAATTCCCAAACACACTCCTGTCTCCAGAGCACATGGGACTTTATCTAGGATGAACCCAATCCTAGGCCACAAAACAATCTCCCCCAAACTCAAAGGGCTGAAATCATGCAAACTATGTTCTCTGACTACACTGGAATGAAATTAGAAATGAATAAGAGAAATTTCAGAAATTCACAAATACGTGACAATTGAAACACTCTTTGGGGTGATGAAAATGTTCAAAAATTGATTGTGGTGATTGTACAGCTCTGTGAATATAGTGGAAACCATTGAATTGTATATTTTAGGTGGATAAATTATATAGTATGTGAATTAGACTTCAAAAAAGCTGCTTATAAAAAGAGAACATATGCTTCAGTACACACAAACACACCCAGTGCCTACAGCAATTTAAATAAATATGTGAAAGGGAAATCTTATGAAATAAAAAACTGGAAAAAATTATTTGCTTGAAAATATTCTTTTACTTAGTAAGCTCCTTTGTGCATTCAAAATAATTCTATTCACATACTATTTCATAACATTTCTCTGACCCATGCACGTGTCCTGAATGTGTCCCAAAGCATTTTGTTCAGATTAAATAAACCTTACATAAGACTTGTTCTCATCCAAGTTCATTTCATTTATACAGTTCAATGACCTTTTCCCATAGCAAGATAACAAAAAAGCCTCTAGAAACATCTGCAATTCAGAGGGCCCCAGTACCTTGAAAAGAATGAAGAAATTATTCTGAAGTTGCACAGTCAAGACCTTCTCTACATCTGAGAAACTTAACCGCAGATTAAGCCCGTTACTATTTAGTTATGGGGGTAATGACACAGCAAATTAAAGCATCAATCTTCCTTTTTCTCCTATCAGTGTTTTTAAGATTATCATAAAACTTAAGCAGAAATCTATGCACAAATAAAATCTCAACAGCAACATCTAATCTCTTCCAGAGAAGGGCTGGAAGCTGTTTTATACCAAGCTGTTTCCATTTAAAATCTTTTAAAAGATCAGTCACAACAGGCAGAAAGCATAGGACCATATCACAGCCACCGTTTACTGAACACTTTCTGCCCGCCAGGCACTAGGCTCAGCATTTTTTCATGCATTATCTCATTTAACCCTGAGGGCAACTTCACAAAGTACGTATTACTAACACCCTTATTTCCCAGATGAAGGAACCGAAAGTCAGAGGCAAGCCAGTGTGCTCAAGGCCACTACTCTGACCAAGATCAAAAGCCCGTCTTTCTGCAGGGCAGGCAGCCCATCTTTGGACACAGCTGCACCAGGTACTGAAATGCTGGAATCGTTTTGCACTGTTTGGTAAGTGGCCACTTCCCAAGCCCTCTCTTACCCTGTGCTTCTGGCCCCTGTTCTCATTGTCCCAGCCAGCCTGGCACGTTTCCAGGGCCCTGCCAACTTCCCACAACCGAGAACGAATGACTTGGCCCCGCCGCCATCTCTACCTTCTGACGGGGTGTCCCCATGCCCCTGCCTTACTAGTTGCTAACTATTTTAATACAACCCCTGCCTGTCGGCCTCCAAAGTCCGGGTGAGCTGTAGACGCTTTCTCCAGAGATCCTGGGAGAACACAGCTGATGACTGAGCCAAAACTGACTTCAGTCCAAGTCTGTTTCCTCTGCTTGTGGTCTCCCTCACAGGTCAGTGAGGCTCACTGCTACTGGAGCAGGGTCCTGGCTCTCATCACCGCCCAACACAAACCCAGCGAGCCCTTCAGCGGCGGAGGATCCTGCCCTTCCGCGGCATTTAGACCTGAGCGAGCCCAGCCAAGTCAGGAGAGGAGATCAGAACGAAAGCATCAGAAAAACCACTCCCCACTGAGGGGTCTCCTGTACAACTGTTCTCAACATTGCCATATCACCAGGCTCTCAGAAAGCTCTTCACTTTCAACTACTAAGCAATAGAGACCTTCCTTATCATCGTACAAAAATCACGTCAAATAGGTTAACTTTGCCCTCTTGGAAAGGTGAAAGGCCGAATACTGTGAGGGTGAGCAGCATTCCCAAGTCTGGGAGAAATGAATCCTGAGCGTTTAGTCTGGAAATCATGCTGCCCTTCTTATTCATTCATTCATTCATTCATCTATGGCTGCCTTGGGTCTTCATTGTGGCGCGCGGGCTGTCTCTAGTTGCGGCGAGCGGGGGCTACTCTTCGTTGCGGTGCGCGGGCTTCTCATTGCGGTGGCTTCTCTTGTTGCGGAGCACGGGCTCTAGGCACACGGACTTCCGTAGTTGTGGCACGTGGGCTCAGTAGTTGTGGCTCGTGGGCTTTAAAGCGCAGGCTCAGTAGTTGTGGTGCACGGCCTTAGTTGCTCCGCGGCATGTGGGATCTTCCCGGACCAGGGATGGAACCCATGTCCCCTGCTGCGGCAGGCAGATTCCCAACCACTGTGCCACCAGGGAAGTCGCCATGCCGCCTTTCTGATTTGAACTGCAAGAGGAAAGTGAAGTCATAGTTGCCTCAAATATTTTAGTTCAGGAAATGTTTTGCTTGAAGTAAGCAACAGAGGAAAAAAAGAGGAAAAAAAGAGGAATTTTCTTTGGTTAATTTAGTTATAATTATTCTATTGTCTACTCACTTTCCCTCTAGTTAATACATGAGTGTCAGAAGAAAGAGCGTGCACATAAAAAATCTGTTAGAACTAATAAACAAATTGAGTGAAGTTTCAGGATACGAAATCAACATACAATAATCAGTTGCATTTCTTTACACCATCAGTGATCTATCTGTAAAGGAAATCAAGAAAACAATACTATGTACAAGAGTATGAAAAAGAATAAAATACTGCGGAATAAATTTAACCAAGGAGGTGAAAAATCTGTATAAATTTTATCTGTAAATTGTACCACCATTATGGAAGACAGCGTGGAAGTTCCTCAAAAAACTAAAATCGGAAATATCAATCCCTCTTTGGGGGATATACCCAAATGAAATGAAATTAGCACTTCAAAGAAATATCCGCACTCCCATGTTCACTGCAGCATTGTTCACAATTGCCAAGACACGGAAAGGATCTAAGAGTCCACTCACAAATGAACAGATAAGGAAATGGTGGTGTGTATACGTAGAGTGGAGTAGTATTCTGCTTCATAAAGCAGATTCTCCCCTCCATCACAACACGTATAAACTTGGAGGAATCATGTTAATTGAAATAAGTCAGATACGTAAAGGGAAAAACTGCATAATCTTAGCCAAATACTTCGAAGCAGAGAGTAGAAAGGTGATTACCAGGGGTGGGAGGTGGGGGAAATGGGGAGGCATTGGTCAAAGGGTATGAAGTTGCAGGTATGTAGGGTAAGTCTAGAGATCTAACATACAGCACGGCGACTACAGTTACAGTTAATAATACGGATTGAATACTGGAAATTTGCTAAGAGAGTGGATGACAGGTGCTCTCACCACACACTCAAAAGGTAATATGAGGAGATATGCCAGTTGCTTGGCTGTAGTAATCACTTTACTATGTATATGTATATAAAATCAGCATGTTATATACCTGAAATATACACAATCCTTATTTTTAAAATAAAATGAAATAAAAGGGAAGATGAACAGTAAATATAACAGAGAATTAAGGTTGAAAATAAGCAAATATAGGAGACTGGAAGATCATTCACACACACACATGCCAAAAAATATATCATAGTCATTAAAATATGCTACTTAACTGGAAATGGTTTACTCCGACTCTGCTCTATGGCAACACCATGCATTGGACGGGCACATGGGACTGTGTTCCTTGTAGAGCAGAGGATTCTGAGGCTGAAAAGGGCAGTGAGTTGCTCAAGAACCTGTGACCAGCAGTGGTGGTGCAGGGACCAGTGATGCTCCCCATGGGGGCTGCTGAGAGGGAACGGGGAGGGGATCCATGCTCTCTAAGAGCCCCCCCCTTCCCCCTACTGTCACCTCTACAGCGGTCCCGTAAGGGTCTTCACTGGGATGGACTCAGCTTTGCAAACCTCTCTGTCCAGAGTTCTAACCATTCGTCACACTACCGGAGCCTCCAGGATGCACGCCCCCGCCCCCTTCTCATCTGGAGTTTAAACTCTAAAGGTCAAGAATGGGTATTTCAGACTCCGTCCCAAATGCCCCGAGAAACGGAAATGTATCAGGGCTGGCTTTGAGCGTTTCCTCTTCGCTGTTGAGACCTGCAGTCTCGCTGTGTGCCTTCTCATTCATTAGAGCTCTGCATCTCCCCTCCACCAACACGTGGAACCAGGGTCTGTCTGGGGTGTCACCGCCCTGCACTGACACTTAGGAAGCAACAAGCCGGCGGATTTGCACAAGGAGTGCGGGAGCTGGTGCGGGACCACAGTGGCCTGTGCACGTTCCGATCTTTCTCAGAGGAGGTGCCGAGGTAAATCGGCCATCATCCTTTGTCTCTGACCTCGGAAAAGCATTTGAGGATTAATTTAAACATCAAAGGTAGATCACACGAATAGAATGCCTTCCAACTTCTGCCAACTATTATGATTTTTTTTTTTTAAATTGAATCAGGTGCTTCAACTGAATTCACATCTAGGATTAACTCACCTTCCCTTCCTCAAATTTTTTAAATCTCTGTTAGAAAACTCTAAGCTGTTTAAACCTTTAAATCAAAACAGTGTTGACTTTTAAACACCTGAAGCTAAAGTAAGCTCTGAAGAATTTAGAAAAACTGTCAGCACATAGCTTAGGCTTAGCCGTCACTGGATCTTCCAAGTTTTTCATTAAATTATCAATTTGCTTTTCCTCCGGAGTCTTTGTAATACATTTCCTGGATAAAAGCCTAAATCTTAAATTCAGATTTATTGAAGCTTGTACACATCTCCAGCAAATACACAAACACACAGAGAAGCCCATAATCGTGTTCAAAGTCTTAGCTCATGGTTTTAATGAAAAGTTTTGGCCTTGATTCTACTATATTTGTATATACTTTTAATGTTTTTAAACGTATTCTATAACTGGGCACACATTCAAGGATGAGCAATAAATATTGCTTTAACTTTAGTTTCAATCATCTTGGTCAAAATAAGATTATGAAATAATTTCTAAGAATTTAATGTTTCTTTCCTCAGTTAATCTCTTTGGTATAATTAGATTATTTAATCTTGTATTTTAAACTCCTTTTATTCCTAGGCATCTGGAATAAACTATTTCTTCGATAACACAGAAATTATTCCACTGTTCTGTTCTCAAAGGCAGGACTGCATTAAGCGTCCCTCTGTATTCAAATGCCTAAAACAGTGCTTGGCTTACAGCTGATGTTCAATAAATAAATGTTTATAAAATGAATAACAATTTTAAAGGACTGGTCTTTGGCGGAAGGAAATAAGCTCATTCAACAAAAACTGTATAATAGAAGAGCTTCAAATCATTTTTCTGATGCATATGTGAGAAACTACATCTTCAATAGAAAACATTTAGATATGAAACACATGCCAACTTACCTAGCTTGCATACTTGGTATATATCGAGTGTTTTGGGGTTTTTTTTGCGTATTGGATATTTTGTCTCAAGCTTCAACATTTTCAAACTTCAAGCCAAAACAAGTAAGTGGAGACTGAAAATCTGGAAGCATGTGAAAGCACTGAGTTTGTAGCGTGGATTTGAGATGGGCTGTAAAGGAGACTGCGTTTTCCAAAATGAAAATATAATCCCCAGAAAACAATAGCAATGTTAATTTTTGAAAGTGAAGTTTGTCTTTACACAATCTGGCTTTCGTGGTTTTTTTTTTCCACAAATGATAACATTTTATTATAGAAAAAGCATCCCAAATACAGGATTTCGTAAACACTGGTAGGTGAACAAGTGCAGCTTTAAAAGTAAATACAAAGGAAAGAGACAAAACCTACAAGCATTTTGCCTTTAAGAGAAAATGTAATGTTCTCCTGCAGAGGTGATCCTACCCAGAGCACGAATGTGGCTGCATCCCCCATAAAGGCATCGGGTTTGCTTTCTGAACTATGCCCAGTTTAACAATTTCAAAATGATGGCAAGAAGTGGCATGGAATAAATCACCAAGACTGATTCTTAACTGTTTATTGACTCTTTCTCGATAAAGGCTCCCCATCACACTTTGACAATTTAAAGCCTGTGCTCTGACGGTTTTTACTTACAGAAGGACCTGCTGGAACACTATCCATCCTTCCTGGGCTTATTCCACAGTACTTTCAGAGACCTGTACACATTAGGTATCACACGGAATTTAGTGCAAAATAATATTGGCTATTGCATATCGTGCAATAAATCCAGCTACTTTCTAGCCTCCTTACCATTTTTTTTTTTTACTGTCATTCTTTTAATACCTTTTTCCACTTTGGAGAAACCATTAAGTAATCTCACCAGACACGTTTTAACACTATCTCCTTGCCTGCCCCCAATTTCTTAATGGCAAATGTTTCCTAATCAACCATGTGTGATATGATGCAGACACACACTCAGATCCTAAACCTCAAATTCAGGTTTATCTTGGCGTGCTGAGTGAGACACCTCTGAATAAGACAGTCTGGGTCAAACCATTTTCTTATGAAAATGTTCCTGTATAAACAGCCTGGCTTACTTATCTAGGCACTTAGGAAAAAACACCAAACCTGGGTTCCCCCTTTTTAATTAGAGACACCTCTTGCCCAGCCGGCCAGAAGGGAATGACTGCAAGCCTGCAAGAGCTGCGAGGTCCTGCCACCGAGGAATGTCCTGGCCCTGGGGACAGAGCAGCCGTGGCCGAGAGGAACCACCAAATCACAGGGATGCTGTACTCTGGGCTGGGAAGGCGTGGGGTACAGAAGAAATGTCCTCTCCACCAGAGGGAACCTGTGGGCCCAGTTTTTCCCTCCGTCACTACCACCTGGCAACACTGGCAGATTTACCTCCCCAGGTTTCCAGCTCACTCAAACCCCAAGGGCGGGGGCCAAAAGCGCATTAACCCAATCTGGGGGGGAAAAAAAGACCTAGTTTTTGAAAGTCTGAAGAAATTAATTATTTACATAGAACAAAGCATTAAGTACATGCCACACTTTCATACCTAGCTTTTTACCTAAGCAAGGACTAATTCGTTTCAAGAGTGTTAGCTGAGACATATCTACCCTTAAATGTTATATAAGCTATAAAACAGAAATTATATATACTTATTATAGACTACACAAAAGTTAATTCAAATTTCCTTCGTGATGGCATGGCAGTCAACTGCAAAGTGTAAAGGAAGCACCATTAAACAATTATCTGCAGAGGCGGGTTGTGGGTATGAATGTAGCACCAGTAAGGTCAAAGCCAAACCTGACCTCAAATAGCCAATTCTTGGCTCAGACATAAAACTACCGCCGGCTACAGAATAACGCTGACCCTAACAATTAACCCTGGCCATCAGCCTTACGGATGGAGGCCACTGACGGTCACACTAACTCTGTGGCTGGGGGATGGCTCGGCTTAACCCCTGACTACTCACCTTTCGGAGCAAGGAACAGAGCGTCGACGTCCCCTCCGACGCTGGCCCTGGTCACAGGCACAGAGAATACGCGCCTTAGGAACACTCTTTACGTGGGACTGAGTGAACTGATGAGGATGATTATAATTTTTGTGACTTTCTGTTTGAATTAAAAAAAAAATCCCGCAAGGACTCAGAGGCAAAAAAATATACAGATCAATTTTCACTGCAAAGTCAAGGAGCTGTGACAGTGGAGGATGACTGGGCTGAATGTCAATAGTAAGACACAGTACGAGTGTGTTTCGTGTGTGGTAATTGCAATCATTGTTGCTTTTGCTGTGGTCATCCATTTACAATGCTTGGTGGCAGTTTATTTATCTCTTGTAAAAATAAAATACAGTGTGTGTGTGTGTGTGTGTGTGTGTGTGTGTGTGTGTGAAAAGAAATGATAATTTTAATGTCATGGAGGCACTGGCTAATGCTATACTGGTAATCGTATTGCAGTATATAAATTTCCCCAATCAAAACACTGTACGTCTTAAAGTTACAAAATGCTGTATGTTGATTATATCGCAATAAAAGTAAATAAAATAAATTCAAAACTAAAAAAAAAAAACACTCTTATTCTTCACGGCTTTCGTGTTTTAACGTTTATCCAAGATAAGGTCTGTGCACACGCAGCCCGGTGTGCACGGTGGTTGGTTCCACCAGCGGAACTTGGGGAACACGGGCTTGACACTGGACGTCTCATTCTGATGTTCCTGGAATAAGCACTCCACCCAGAGGCCACAGCACACACGCACAGGGGTGTGGCCCCGCTCAGCGTTACGTTGCCATGACTGAGCGTGCACCGCGGGAGAACTTTCAAAAGTAGCTATTTATTGTCAATTATGGCACGAAATTGCTGACGATCACTGAAGGTCTAATTTATTCATGTCAATGTGAGATTGGCCAATTATTGTCCTGCCATTTCACATTGCTGAGCTCAGGTCCTGTCAGGAGATGAGGAATCTTTCATTGCACTCTTAAATGATTTCTTGGTCATCCAAGTAAAAGACGATGTGCTCTATAGGAGGTGGCAGCTGGTCCTCTCAAGGAGACAGGCCTCAACAGGGATGCCCCGATGCCTTAAAATGTCCAGCCTGGTCTCCTCGCTCCATCCCAGCCCTCCCCAAGTAGAAAAGACAAGGAATAGTGGATGCTGTCACATGCTGTCAAATAACTCCCAGATCCCGAGGGCAGCCGCCAACCTCAGACCGCACGCCGCACCAACCAACCAGGCCTGGCGCACAGAAGTTAGTCGGTCACCTACCATCGTCTGCAGAGAATGCTATTCAGAGTCTGCAGCATAAGATCACGGACGCTGGACAAGGACGACCTCCTAGCACAGCACCAGGCCTGAAAGACGTGCTAAATAAACGGCATTTATTTTTCAACCTCGTGTCCCTTATGGAAGTGAAACAATATCGCATTTGCGTTTGAGAAAGAAGAAAGATTAAAAAGCGTCCACACACCTTAGGAGAAGGACGTGCCCTTCATGTCACTGGAGTCTTTGAGAGGAGCGTTATGATGAAGTGGGGGGGGGGGGCAGGGCCTGAAACGCTGACTGGCCACAGCCATCTGCCCTGGGGGAAGGGTCATGGCCAGCTTTGCTCCTCCCTCCTCAAGAATCCTAAGTCATTTCTGGAGGGCAGACTTGACAGCTGCAGGGACCTGGGTGACCGAATGAGAGCACGGCCACCCCAAGAAGGTGACGGTGAGCCCACTGCTGCAGAGAAGCTTCCCAGGGCCAGGACCTTGGCCCCTGACGGGCGGGTGACACTCATGCCGTGTCCCTCAACGGGGTGTCCTGCTGCTCTACGCTAGGACTTCCAGACCGAGCTGTCCCCGCCAAGGGATCGCCTGTAAGAGGCGCATTTCCCAAAGTGCATTCTGGCTTCATGATGTGCTCCTCTAAAAAGAGTCACTCGGTCCCATTATTTGAAAACAGCCCCCTTGGAGCTCTAGAATCGATGTGAAGGATCTTAAAAGCTCAGCAATAAAGGCATTTGTTTTCCTTTGTTCAACAGAGCACGTTCCAAGTGTCTTTTAAACCCTCACACCCATCAGCATCCCATCTCCGTTTCAGAAATATCTCAGGCGGCTGCCCAATGAACACAATGGGGCCCTTTGATGGGGAAAAAAATTACATCTTTATTTTCACTCACCACTAATTAAAGTTTAGCGTTTCCGTCGATTATGAACGCAGGCAACCTACTGAAGTGAGGGTTCCCAGTGCCTTTACCACCAAGAGAA
Organism: Kogia breviceps; assembly: GCF_026419965.1. Classification (NCBI taxonomy): domain Eukaryota; kingdom Metazoa; phylum Chordata; class Mammalia; order Artiodactyla; family Physeteridae; genus Kogia; species Kogia breviceps. The sequence goes on along the minus strand of NC_081324.1, from coordinate 4,461,313 downwards.
AGAAAATCACACTTTCATTTTACGTGCAATTGTCGCAAATACCATTCACGTTCATCACTACTTCTAAATCACCTTAGTCACCAATGCATGGCCAGGTGTCAGTTAATTCATCAATAAAGCACATCTGTTAGTATATCACAAATTGATTTTCTAATAGTTAGATACTGCATGCTAATATAATCCATTTCCTTTGTAAATTTAGTGTTTTGTACATTTAAAAACATTATTCTAAGGAGGGGTCCATGCACTTCACCAGGAAACCAAAGAGACCCAGGGCACAGAAAAGGTGAAGAACCCCGTTTCACGGGTCTTTGAACGAGATGGCGAGGCAGGTAGGTCATGATGTACTATTTTCTTGAAAGTCTAAGGCTACGTCAGAACCACCCATGCAAACACGAGACCAGCACGAGGCCGGTAAACAGGGACACGGACGTCCGTAAAGAGCCAGGAGGACCCTGCGAGGAGGTGAGCGAGGGACAGGGCGTGGCATCAGGACTGGCGAAGGGGCCAGCCCGCTCCTCCGCCCTCACTGCCACGAGCGCCCAGGAGGTCTCAAGGTCCAGAGCTGGACCTCCGTAGGCTACCACCTCCTGCAGAGAAAAGAAGATGTGCAAAATTTGGAAAGGACAGGAGCCCTTCCTAGCCTGCATTTTTTCTAAGACTAAGACTAAATTTAAAAGGACAAGGAAACCGCCAAGGCTCATCTGAGAGCAAATGTTGGAAAGACGTGATCACTTCACTCACGCCAGGGAATATGGGAGACAGCCGAGCCGAGCCGCTGGCTGGCGTGAGGGCCCCTCCTGTGGCTTGCGGGGGCAAATGCAAATTTCCGGCACCAGTGGCATTAGTTGCAAGTTCTCCTACAGCCCTGGAAGGGTTAAACCGCATTGTGACTTTGTTTCTGAAGATGAAATGGTCATGAATGTGACTGAAAAACAGGATGAAGGTCACCAAAACGCCATGTTACCACACGACAAATAATTGTAGAATAAATATTTGTTGAAAAGTAATTGTTACGCAAATCTTGCTTAAGGTAGAGAAGACAAGCCTGGCAATAAATACAGTCATTGCATTGATTACATCCACCGAAAGAAGGGAAGAGCGCTGCCTCACCCCAAAGTAATGGTTTTCCTTTTGAAAATGGATATTTTAAAGTCACCAGTGTCTGGTCCGCCAGCACAGAAAAGCTGAATTAGACTGGAGTCAGGACTCGCCAGTTTCTCGACGTTCCCAGGAGATGTTAAAGTGCCTCCAGGGCATCACATCTTAGACTGGCTGTTAGCTCAACCTGCCAGCTGCCTGAGGGGTTCTCAGTTCAGAGGCCCCAAGAGAGCCAGGACCGCCAGACAAGCTAACCAGCCCATCAGTTTCGGTGCCGCCGGCACTGAACCCAGCGGTCTGTCAGCAGCTATGATGTCTTCACTAGTACCAACGTGCAAACTCACTTCTCCCACAGTAACCGACCTGTACACACGTGCTTCCCAGAGCTGTAATACTGCACCCCATACTAAACCCCAGCCTGTATGTCACATTAGCAGCAATTCCGTTCTGCCTGACGCTTGCTGATTGAAAAAACAATCCTCCTCTGAGAAACCTGGGGGAGGGGAAGGTTGAAAAGAGTGTGAGCTTCAGAGTCCAGAGAAACAGGATCCAAAGTATGGATTTCCATTCAACTGTGCACCTTTGAACCAATTACTTAACTTCTCAGAACGGATTTCTTTATTTATAAAATAGGGATGATGAAAGCTACAATATTGGATTTTGAAGATCAAATGGGAGAATGTGAATAACTTACTGGCATATAGTAAATAAGTAAATTGGGAGAGTTTTTTCCCTAGTAAGAAGCTCTCTCTCTCCCCTATTTATTTTCATTATAATTGAAGCCAGTTTCAATGTAGTTTGTATTTGCTGAAAACTGAAAATATCTCAACCTAAAATTTTAAAGTTATAAAGGACAGGGACCAACTCCACTGCGCTCCAGGAAAAGAAACTGAGATCCACGGATGGTGTCCGAGGTCCCACAGCCGGTAAATGTTCCTTCACTCAGCAGCACTCAAGCAACAGTCCTAAATGGACTTTGATCTTGATTTACTGGTCATTTATTATGCTAGGTCATCACAGAGATCTCAAGTATAATAGGACACGGTTTCACAACATAATTACTCAAGTTAGGAGGAAAAATAAAAACGAAAGCAGCATTTGAAAAACCACAGTTTCATACTCCTTGTCATTGGGTATATTTCATTTTCCCCTAATTATATGCACTCAGTGACTTAGAGCAAAATAATTCCCTTAACAAATAGACCTTTTTCTCTAACTGTATCTGTGTGTAATGAGAACAGAGTACAAATAAACGTTCTCTTCCAATTTACTCTATTTTTATCAAGTGCTAATTGAGAAGGATATAATTTGCATATTTTAGAAGGTTGTTAAATGAATTAGCTGATGAGTAAGTACTTTTGAATTTAAAAACTAAACAATATTAATAGGAAGGAGAAAGCACTTCAACCGTTCTCCGTCTCATACCATCAACCAAAGAGGAGGACAATAAAGAATAATGCGAAGACTGTGTGTTAGAAAGAGGAGTAACGGTCGTGTCATGAAACGTCCCTAATGCTTGTGTGCTCGTTGCTTATAGAAATTATGCTGATGACTAGGTCGGCGGTGCTTATGTGGTAAACAGTCAACGACTGAATTGCTTTACCTTCAGAGAGAATTGGGCTCAGGTTATATCTACTGCTGCGTACAAACCGTCCCGTATCTAGGCGGTGCCTCTCTGACGCACAGGATCTGGGGCAGCTGGGGGTGGAGGGTCCCTTTCCAAGATGGCGCCTTAGTGTTCCTCAGTGTGTGCTCTCTCCTCTCTCTCCTCTCTCCCCCCCCACCCCCCCCCCCCGGGCCAACTCTCTCATAAACACACATCTTCCAGGATCTTGCCACACCCCTTGGACCCTCACAGCGTGGCAGCCTCAGGGCAATCGGATTTCTTACATGTTGGCCGAGAGCTCCAAGAGCTCCAGGGTCCGTGCTCCTCTAGGCCCCGGGCTCAGAAGCTGGCCTGGCATCCTTTGCCATATACTTTCGGTTAAAGTGATCACAGAGCCCACCCAGATTTCGGGGGACGTAGACCCTCTCCCGAGTCAAAGCACTTGGGGCTGTATTTAATCCACCACAAATCTTTACTAAGGGAGTGGTTCTCAACCAAAGCCAATTTGTCCCCTAGGGGAAAGTCAGTGATGTCAGGAGACATTTTTGGTTATCACATGGAGGAAGGTGGGCGCTAATGGAATCTAGTGGACACAGGCCAAGGAGGTTACTAAACACCTTGAAACTCACAAGGATGGTCCCCCAACAACTAAGAACCATCTGGCCCCAAATGGCAGTGGCGCCAAGGTTGAGAGGCATTGCTTTAAGGGTTTTTTTCACACTAGAAGCAAGGAGTTATTTCACTCTCTCCCCAAATGCCCCTTGGAGCTACAGGCTGGGTTTCAGAACAAAGATAGAATCCATAACGAAGACAGCATTATTCAATTTTAATTCACCAGAAACACTGAATTTCTGGTGTGTGCTGTATGCAATGGGTAAACCAGAGGTTGCTAAGACCTGGTGCCTGACCTCAGGAAAGGCATAATCCGGTGGTGAAGAGGCCAGAAGAGCAGCAGGACAGGTGTGTAAATCATTATCTGTGATACTAACAAGATGAAAGGAATCCCCGATGAAAGGTAAGTTCCATGAATTCAGGAACTTTGGCTTGTTTTCTACTCTATTTCCAACACCTAGGGCAGTTCCAGACATTTTACAGTGGATCAGTCAACATTTGCTGAGTGAATAAATGGAACTGAGCTCCTATATAAGGGATAGAATTTGAGAAAATGCCCAGAGGGGCTCCTTGTTGGAAAGGCCAAGGGCACGGAGTGTCACCCTATCCAGGAGGGTCTCCAGGGTGCCACATGACCTTTCTATCTTGGTGTCGCCTAAAGGCAGAATCAAAACATTTTAGGGCCTGGTGGATAAAAGAGGTACAAACAAGAGCTAGGGTTCTCAGTGGGAAGCTGGGAACACAGGTTAGGGATCCCTGCTGGGAGGTTTCCTGGCTTTCCTTTGTCTGTCTTTGTGTGATTACTTGGTTATTTCTCCACAGTGGTAAGCAGTTTAACTCTCAAACAAGGGCAGCAAGGAAGGGAGGCTATGATAAAATCTCCTCCTGAGTAACCAAATGATGAAGCAGAGGGGAAGAAAAGGGAGGCCAGGAATCCAGGAGAACATCCAAACTGGGGTTCCCAAATTGGATGGGAAGCAGCCTCAAATCAGACGGGAGGCTGAGATGCTGAGGCCTTGAACAAGGGGGCGAAAAAGCCCAGTTTGAGCCATTTGCTCTTGAGGAAGGGCCAGCATCTTTTCTCTACATTGGAGCAGAGGCCGTGTGCCTCTTGCTGGTCAGATGGCAGACTCAACGCAGGAAGTGGGGGCAGATCTTTCAATACATAGGGAAGGACTGATTTTTCAATAAATCAGGAACCAGTGTGGGGAAACTTTGATTCTTTCTTATGTTAGGTTGTTTAAAATTTTCATCATAAAAAGTAAAACCATACAATTCCTAGAAGAAAATATAGGTAAATATTTCCATAACTCTGTGGAAAAGTGTTTTTTAATTCTGACACAAAAGGCAGAACCTATAAAGAAAACGACTGAAAGCTTAAATACCTAAAACATATTCAAAAGTAAAAGCATAACCCCTGTGCATAAAATCCATACAGTTAAAAATCAAAATGCAAACTGGAAAAAAATCTACCGAAGATATACTATGCAAATGATCAATATGCTTAATATATTTTTAAAAATTCTTAGAAATAAATAATATAGAGGACCATCCTGCTTAAATCATATGTAAAGAATAGACTAATTATAGGGCTTCCCTGGTGGCGCAGTGGTTGAGAGTCCGCCTGCCGATGCAGGGGTCACGGGTTCGTGCCCTGGTCCGGGAGGATCCCACGTGCCGCGGAGCGGCTGGGCCCGTGAGCCGTGGCCGCTGAGCCTGCGCGTCCGGAGCCTGTGCTCTGCAACGGGAGAGGCCACAGCAGTGAGAGGTCCGTGTACCGCAAAAAATAAAAAAAAATAGACTAATTATAAAAGAATCTCCAATAAATTGATGAAAAAATGTTCTTCACTAATAAAAAGTACAAACCAAAACCAGTAAAATGTTATAATTATCCATCAAATTGGCAAAAATGTAAAAAGAAAATACAGAATACAAATTGTTAGATTCTTCTGAGAGCAATTTAGCAAAGGCATTAATAATATACAACCCTTTGGCCCCAAAATTCCACTTCTAGAAATCTGTCCTAAGCAGATTATTGCTTAACAAACAATGAGTATGGACAGGGGATATTTATCATGCTGTTTATAGAAAAAAAAATTTGTAAGCAACCTAAATGTCCAAGAATTAGCAATTAGTTGAGTAAATTATAAACAACATAAGTCGTGTATTGATAATAATATTTTTATTTATAGTGATCACATAAATGTACATGCACTGGTAGGGAGAGATGTTTATGACCTATTAATTGAGAAGAGCAGAGTACAGAAAAGTATTTGTAACATGATCCAGTTTTGTTTCTGAAGTGATGGTTGAAAAGACAGCTATAAAGCCCTGAAATGTCCAGAAACTTAGTGGTTTTCCCTGACTGGTGGGTGAGATGCTGAGGGAATTTTGTTGATTTATCTGAATTGTCTCCAATGAACATGATTTGTGTAATTCAAGTGCTTACAAGAAAAAAAAAAATCTTGATTTTAGTGCAAGAGTCCAGCAGGTGTATTTTAAGATTCTCAGCACAGATGGAAAGCAGACAGCAGATAAAAACGTGACTATCTATGACTGGGGTTTCCTGTGTAGGGGAGGAAAAACCCTCTTCTCTCTTCCTAGGTTCTCAACTGGGATCCTGTTACATAGACAGATTAACAAGAGAAAACAAACTGATGTTTATTAACATGTATATCTCGTGTACAGGTGGGAGAAACTCTGGGAAGCGTAACTCAAAGACGTGGCTAGAACTTGGGCTTCAGGACCTTCTCAGCTAAATCAAAAGGAGGATGTGGGGAGGTGAATGCTGGGAAGGTGGCCAGGAAACTATGGTAAATGAGGTAAGGTTTGTTATGCACATTTAAGCCAGTGTCTTCTGCCTGGACCAGGGTCTCTGAGGGTTTAGAGACATCCTTCTCTTTCTGGTACAGAATGGGAAACACCCTTACAAGTGGAGATTTCCTTTATAAATATAAATTTCCCTTATAAAAGGGTAACTTACACTCTGTTATCAGAGCTTCTCCTGTCTGCTGTTTCTTTAAAAGTCAGTTCAAAATAATCCTTAAACCAAAGAGGCATATATTTGGGGTGGTGTATTCTGGTCTCCTACAGCTATTAGTCCTTTAATAAGCCAAGATTAAGGCTCATTGTAAGATATCCACATCAAGTCGGGTTCCCAACCACAGAAAGACTTTATTATTTTTTTTTATTTTTTAATTTTTTCGGTACGCGGGCCTCTCACTGTTGCGGCCTCTCCCTTTGCGGAGCGCAGGCTCCGGACGTGCAGGCTCAGCGGCCACGGCTCACGGTCCCAGCCGCTCCGTGGTATGTGGGATCTTCCCAGACCGGGGCACGAACCCGTGTCCCCTACATCGGCGGGCGGACTCTCAACCACTGAGCCACCAGGGAAGCCCAAGAAAGACTTTATTATAGACGAGCACTGACATTTACAACTTTCAATATTAACTGAGCTAAAACCATGTTAATTCAAGACAAACATTTGTTTTTTGAAAATCTAAGGCATTAGCCTATCTTAATTTTTTTTTTTTTTTTTTTTTTGCCGTACGCGGGCCTCTCACTTACTGTGGCCTCTCCCGTTGCGGAGCACAGGCTCCGGACGCGCAGGCGCAGCGGCCACGGCTCACGGGCCCAGCCGCTCCGCGGCACGTGGGATCTTCCCGGACCGGGGCACGAACCCGCGTCCCCTGAATCGGCAGGCAGACTCTCAACCGCTGCACCACCAGGGAAGCCCATATCTTAATTTTTATCAGCACAATGTTATTATATGCACAGAGAAGTTGTCAGTCATTTTAAAAAGAAGGTAAAACATCACCAAGTTTTATATTTTGTCTTTAGAGGGCACTTCGTTGATTTTTTTAATTTGAAAAATTATGCTCCAATTTATTCGTCATCACTTTTGGTGTCATCTTGAAAATTCAACAGGGGTCATGCTGACCTCTTTTCCTTTGCAAAGAGCTTAATAAAAACTAGATAAAATTCACATTTTAATAGCAGTAATGTCTTAGCATTAGAAAGTGACTGTGTTTCTAAGTCTGCAAATAATCCTTTCGGGTATTTTTTGGCCTTTATTTCTAAATAGACCCAATATTTGAGAAGTCATTTATCCACTGCCTCAAAAAACTTAAAATCTCCATTAAATAATGAAAATGAGTGTTGTTTTGCATAATTCTCCCCTCTCCTTTGAAGACGATGCTACCTGATAGGGGGCTGGATTGGGAGGTTGGAAAACAGCAAAGCTCCCGCAAGGGATCCAATTGCCCCCCCCCCAAAATCCTTACCTCTTTTCCTGTTTTATGTCTGTTCAGTTAGAAAAATGGGGAAAAACAATTTCCCTCTCTTTCCTGCTTCATAAGGATTAACCGGATAATCGGTCACCAGCAGGCATTGAGAATACTGAGCTCTGTAGAGTCCACTTTCATATTAAATGAACAAATTGAATTAAAAGTGTAATTTCACGTTTAGAGAAGGCTCGAGCCCCTGGGGTGACGCCAGTTCAGGTCAGTGGGAGAAGGCCCCTCTGCAGTCCCTACGCCTCGAGCGGATTGGAAAAATAAAGCCAGGTGCTGTCCCAAAGGAGGCGTTTTAACTCAAAGCCATGCCTAATAATAAGCCATGTTTTATATTTTAAATACCATTTACCTGTGACCTTATGGGTACCAGAGTTGCCAACACCACTTAAAACCAGCAAATATTACAATGATGGGCCAAACTAAGAGGAACTAAGGAATATGAATGTTAAAAAGAAAAAAAGCTAACTTCCTGCAACATGAAATGAAAAATATCTATTAAGCACCTGCCGGCACTAGTTTAGGCCCAACCAGGCAGGAGAGTCAGTGGATTTGAAATGCGCGCGCGCGCGCACACACACACACACACACACACACACACACACACACACACACACTCTGCAGGCACTACACACAAGGCCAAAAGGGAAATAAGCTATCTGGGTTTAATGTATGTTTTCTTTTTTTTCTTAGCTGTTTTATTAATGCCCTGTGACTTGTTAAATGAAAATATATGAAAGGAAGGTGCTCATAGCAGAGGAAATGTTTAGGTTCAAAACAACTATGACCTCAATCTATCATTTATTGCGTTTGAATAAACAGAAAAGCCGTCTAAACCTTTTGAATTTTAATACACTTTTAATGGCCTCTTTATATTCTTCCAAAGTGCCTTCATACTTACATAATATAATAAACTAACCACCTGATTCAAATTCTTCCACTGCTTAGTTAGCCGTGGAATTTGAGTTAGTGGGCCAGCTGGAGAGCGTAAAACAGCTGTTGCAAATTCAAACGCATTTTTATAGGAAAAGATACAAAACTTCACACTGGATAGTTTATTGTGCTGTTTCTTGCACACCTGGGGACTGAGTTTCATGGGCTGCCCACCCTGGTCGGAAATGGAATAAAATGGCCATGAATCAGCCTGGGTGAAAGAGGCATGTCATCTGTATCTAGTTATTGTAAAATTAGTTCAATCCAAATAATGAGCTAAAAGGTGGGCTGAAATGGAGCCATTCCTTAATCAAGCAGGACCAATTCCCCAATGCAGAGCAGTCAAAAGCCTCTGAATTTCCCATGTTACCCAGGAAACTGCTGTGAAGGAGCAGGGCTGGTAGTCGAGGGCTGGCCAACATCGCCAGCCCTAAATCTAGTGGCCGAATGGAAATCTGAGTTTGGCTCCAATGATAGAATATTGGGGAATGTGTAAAAGGGATCACAGCAGCGTTTCCTGAAAAGACTCCTCACACTTCTGGAGATTATTTTAAGAATGTGCTGAGAGCTAGCGGCTGTCTCCCTAGCGGTTCAAGGGCGTCCTGAAGGAGGCCGCGACCCGAGTTAGGCTCCGGCATGAAAGACAGTCACTTCTGAGGGTCCGAGAATTGCCTCCCTGCCCTCACTCGGATATAGGGCTGACGGTCCCGAACGCACATCTTTGTATCTTCTGAATAAGCTTCACAGTAACCAGGCAGTGGGTGTTATTAATCCCAGTTCAAAATCGTGGAAACTGAGACTGAGGGAGACGGGGTCCGTATTTGCCCAGGACACACAGCTAGTAATTGGCAGAAAACAGCTTCGACCACAGGACCTGGGGTCAGGCGTCACCCTCCTCACTGTGGCTCCCACAGTGGATGAAGGAACACGACTTCAATGAATGTGAAAGCAGCTCTTTTGCCCCTTTCCTGTTTGCCCATTTCTGTACCCCTCTAACCTTAAAAGAACCTAATTTTAGGAACGTGATCACTAAGCAATTGAAACTACCTCGTGACGTAACGTAACGCTCTCCTGAACGCACGCACGCCACGCCTTGTCTAACCTGTTGATCCTTTTCCTAGATAAAAAGGAAGACTAGCTCTGTACCCGCAACAGCCCCCCTGAGCAATCCTGCAGGCAGGTCGCTTGGGCAGGATCACATCGGAAGAGGGCCAGCCAGTCTGCACGCAGTGGAGACGCAGAACCCAACCTCCTGCCGCGAGGGTTCGCTGAGATTCTTCCCCCTCCATTTTTCTCTCTAAAAGCTGTCCTGGCTAAGCAGCATCTTTGGAGTTAGTCTCTGGACACGAGTCCACCATCTCCCCAGACTGCTGGCTTTTCTGATTAAAGCACCTTCCTTTTCTACTGACACTTGCCTCTAGAATTATTGGCATATGAGCAGTGAGCAGCCAAACCTGGGTTTGGTTGCAAATCCAGCTAACAAAATAATGGACCAGAGCACACGGGGGCCTTAGACCTCTGAGCCCACTGAGGCTGAGACCGTCTGCGTCTCAAGCTGGGGTCTCGGATGCCAGGACCCTGCACGGCCAAAGGGAATGCAATGCCGGGCGTCAAACCTAATCCCCAGTGAAATCTTCTACGGCATCACTCTAATCCCTGCCCTCAATCTCTGGGCCATAAATTTAAAAGGGAATGGGAAGAAAGACACAGTTTTCATGAACATTTGGGGACAAAGAAATATTCGATTATCAGTTATTTGGAACAAATAACCAAATCCATTATTCACATTTTATTTACCCATCCCCTGTCACGGTCCAGAGATAACTGAAGGCAACTGTCCAGATTTTCTAATTCAACCCCTGGAAGGATTTTTGTTAGTTTTGTCTTTATTCACCAGTTTGGCACTCTCTGCAGCCTAAATTTACAGCATGATTTTTTATGCTTCCTCTTTCGGTTTGTATTGTGCAAACTCACCACCTGACAGTGAAACGGGTACGTAAGTAATTTACAGGTGCAAGGTGCCAAGAGGTTGTACGCGTCAGGGCTGAGGAGTTGAAGGGCAAGAACTGACCATCACGGCCTGGCAAGCGGGTACGTTCAGACGTGGGAGGGCGTGTGCCTGGCCACGTGCACGCTTTAATTAGGCTCCTTCAGGCTGCAGGGGCAAGAGACACGCGTTTGCACTGGGTGATGGGATTTACTGGAAAAATCTGTGGAGAAATAAGGACGCACAGGCAATCCCTCCACAGGTGGACATGGAGGCCCCTGGGGAAAGAAAATCCCATTCAGGACACGGCGTTGGTCGCCCACACTGTTTGCTCCCAGCTTCCTGTGTCTGTGGTGTCTCCACTTCTAGACTCCTCCACTGTCCCGTCCCCCCTCCGCTTGACCGGATCAGTCACCCCCAGTTCGGGGGCTCTCCAGACAGGCTGCTCCTGAGTCTCAGGCTGACCTGTGTCCTGTTGGGTCCAAGAGAGGGAGGTCACCATTTAAACGGTAATGACCCCGGGCTGAAGATCCGTCCCCCAGGGGTCCCCATCAGGCTCTCCTGACACGCAGGGGTTTGCTATTAGGACACTGGGACCACATTTGAGAGCCACTAAGGATCAAGGCAAGCCTCTCTCTTGGAGCTGTAATGGCACCTCTGTGGTCTCCCGGTTAAAGGTCTCTGTCATCTCTGGCCTGAAGTCCAGAGGAGTCAGTTCTGGTTGGCTTATCGGGCCGAGCTCCACTCACCAGGCCACTCCAAGAACTGCCAGGTGACAAGCGGATCCGGACCGTGGGGGAGTGTGTCATCAGCCAGGCCCTGCCCTGCCCCGCGAGGCTGGGACCACGTGCCCCGGAAGCCTCTCTTCTGTAGGCTCCAGGCTGGAGGAGCCACGGTGAGAGCAGCTCCTCTCAACACTAACCACATGATTAGCAACCGAGCCAGCATCTTCACCCCTAGGCACGGGCCCGACCGCAGAGAACTGCTAACAGGGACTCAAACAGAGCCCCGCGTGCCACTGACTAGTGCAGAGTTATTCACGACAGGCAAACGGTGGAAACAACCCAAGTGTCCATCGCACACGACTGCGTAAACAAAACGTGCTCTATCCATACAGTGGAATGTTCTCCGGTCACAAAACAGGAATGAAGGACTGAAAATTGCTACCAGATGGGTGACCCTTGAGACAATATGCTAAGTGACAGAAACCAGGCAGGAGGGTCTTACTAGAGGATTCCACTTGGAGGAAAAACTAGAATGGGCAAATTCACGGAGACAGACATGGACTCTGGTTACCAGGGGCTGGGGGAGGGGGTGGGAGTCACTGCTTCATTTTCAGAGGTTCTGTCTGCAGTGTGAAAAACATTTTTGGGGAAACAGCTAGAGGTAATGTGTCAACGTAACTAATGCCACTGCATTGTAAATTTTAAATGGTTACAATGGTGAAATTTACGTTTTATTATTTTATCACAATACAATGTGGGGGGGGCGGGGAACCTGCAGGGGTGGGGAAATGGAGGGCCAGCAGCCGTCACTGCTGGGATGTCACGGCATCACGTGCGGACACAGACGTTTGCAGAGACGCCCGGTGGCCCCCAGGGGTCCCCAGATGGCCCTTGCTCTCCCTGTCCGGCCCATCTTCCTGCCTGAGGGCCCTGCTGACAGCAGAGCTCTGGTCAGTCACTAAGCAGAGGCCCCCGGGGGCCAAGGCTCTCACGGAGCTGCAGAAGTTTCTGCAGAGCCCCCCTCTGGGCTCCACGCTGGCAGCCAGCCCCACGTGGCCTCCTGCACTTTCCCACCAGCTCTGGCTGGTCTGCATGCAGCAGTGCAAACATGGACGGGTACCTGTTTCTCCACCCCTTCCAGACCTCCCCCTCCCAGCCCCTCTGCAGATGGGGAGGCTCCTGCACCCACACTTCATCCCTTAGTCCCAGAACACTTGAGGGCTCCTGGCTGGTAGAAGGACCCCATTCCTGGTCCCACTGAGGGCTTCCCTTCATGAAGAGCAGCCCGCTTCTTCCTCTCTGACCAGGGGGCTGCGGATGGGGTCATTTCAACCACTGTCTGGGGAGCGCGGCACGGCCGAGAAAGAACTTTCCACGTGCGTCTCATCTCCACCACTGACATCCTTGGCGCTCCAAGTACACACAAGCCCCCGGGAGGCCTGGGAAGCTGAGACATGTTTTACAAGCGATGATTATGGAGCTCGTCAGTGTTATCCTATCTGTCTTTCACTGTTGTTACTCATTTTCAGACTCACCCATCACAGAGCATCTGGGCACATGTCCAAGACAGCTGTGTGCTTGATGAAACCCGAGCACCCCCACCCTGTGCTCACACACATTTGTCCCTGAATAATAAATCGGGCAAACGTCAGGGTGGTCACAGAGCCCTGGAACCACGGGCAGCGGAAGCGGTTAAACTCCAGTGGGTCCCTCCGACTTTAGAAGTTCACTGTCAGTCGGACACATTCCTCTAACGTGCCTTCAACGCCGGGACCACGGCGCCTGGGAAGCGCCTCCCCTCCGACTCACCGAGACGGACGGGCGCACGAAACGTGAAGGTTCTCACTGTGGCCAGACTAGCTGGGGCGTTCACCCCGGTCCCAAGGTCTCCTGAGAGCACAGCTGCTGTTCAAACCGCGAGGCCCTCGAGCAAGGCTCTTTGTCATGCCCCGTGTGTCCCCCAGGGGACACAGAGCTCTTGACGGCAGCAGCTTGAAAGCACGTCCTGTTCCTGTCCCCACATAGTGACAGATTTCCCACTCTCCCCAGGCAACTACAGTAGGGTATCGATCCACCTCTTCCAAGGGTGTAAACTTCACTCACAGTCTAAAACTTTGGACCAGAATCCTGTCTTAACTGGGGGCCACTTTGCCCACACCCAGGGGACTTTTGCCAACGACAGGAGACGTCTGGGGATGTCATACATGGATGGGGTTGCTACCGGCATCAGGTTGAGTGAGGCCTGGGACGCTGCTCACCGTCTGGCCGTGCCCGGCACCGCCCACACAATGAAGCATCCAGCCAAGCGTCAACGGGGCCAGGTTGAGAGACCCCGCAAGAGGGAATTCCTACCCCACACTTACTGTTCTAAGGACTTTTAAAGGGCTAAAACGGTGACAATTTACTCCATGTTTGGCGCTGCTATAACAAAATACTAAAGACTGGGTGGCTTGTAAACAACAGAAACGTATTTCTCATACTTCTACAGGCTGGAGTCCTAGATCAAGGTGCCAGCAGATTCATGTCGGGGGAGAGCCCGCTTCTTGGTTCACAGACACCGTCTTCTTGCTGTGTCCTCAGGCAGCAGAAAGGAGAAAGGAGCTCTCTGGTGCTTCTTTTATAAGGGCACTAATCCCATTCGTGAGGGCTCCACCCTCATGACTTAATCACCTCCCAAAGGCCCCAGCTCCAAATACCATTACATTGTGGGGGGTAGGACTTCAGCCGACGAGTTCTGGGGGGACACAAACCCTCAAGCCTTAGTACAAATTACAAGTTGAACATTTTTACTTCTACCTTCAAACCAATCTGTTTATCGGCACAGATACAATCTCCAATATAATTAAAGATGTTGAGCCTGTATTTGTCATGCATCTTTTTAATTTACATCAGGGTTTTTAAGTACTGCCTTCCTCATTTGAACTAGGAATCTATCTACTATATGTGTGCTAGTTCATTCCCAGAGGGGCATGTGATAGACAGAATATACCTTTTCTCCCCCAAAGAGAACCTAGTTCCCCACCATTAGGCGTGTGGAAAGAGATCTGCCCATGGAAAATGACACAAAGTGAGAACTTGTGCATTTGCCTGGGGCAGACAGAGCTACTGGCACACGGCAATCGTCACGGGCTAAAGTGAGGCAGGCTTCGCAGAGGTGGTCCGACTTGACCTGGACCTTCAAGGAAACGCCAGGGCTGGGAAGGCAAGGGGGCAACAACGCTGAACAATGCAGGTCACGGAGGCTTTGCTAAGCAAACTTAACTCAGAGCCCGGATCAAGAAAACAGTGAGGCGCAGATTCACACCGTGAGCACCGGGGCCTAAATTTGGAAAGTGAGTTGGCAACCAGACCACAACGTGCCATGAATACCGGGCTGAGGCTGCTACAGAAGTATTTTGGGCAACATACTTATAAAATGAAAGTATTTTCGTTCGGATGAAGTGAGACTGGAGCTCAGGAGGATGGTGAGGAGACACCACCATACCTTAGGAGTGACGGAAAGGGCCTTGATTAGGGTGAGCTTTTGAGTCTGAGAGGAGAATAAACAGTAGCTGTGCTTGTGTTATAATTAAGAAATGAGAGGTCAGCAAATGTGGAAAAGGGAACAGGAGAGGGCTGAAGGGTTGTGATAAGTTCTTTGGGGGGGGGGTGGCGGCCAGAGGATGCTGTTTCCAATTTTTTGAACCTTCCATCATTCCTCCACCCTATGAAGCCTGGTGCTGCTCCCATCCATTTCCACTTTATTGAAACTACTCTGATGACAGAAGGCACACGACCTCATAATTGGCCAGCCCGGCTCCTGAATTTTCAACCATTACCCTACGTGATTTATTTATAGCCTTTTTAGCTACTTGAACATCTCAAACCGCCATCCAGACCCACGACGCAACTATCCCCCAACCCCTGGCCTCACCTCCTCCTCCTCAGGGTCCTGCCGGCAACTTAAGCTTAACGAAACCAAATCTGACCTTATTTTCTTTCCTCAAAGAAAAATGAAAGAAAAACATAAGAAACGGACCCTCCCTGTCCCCCACCTCTGGGGATGGCATTATTCTCTCCTCGGACCCCAAACGGGGGACCCATCCTCCTTCGCTCCTGAAACCCGGTCATTCACGAAAAAGTGTTGACCGCATTTCAGATACAAGCCGGCCCAGCCTCTCTCCTCCCCCCACCCCGCTCAGTCCAGACCCTCAGCTGCAGGCTGACACCCCCAGGCTTCCCAAGTCCGGCAGAACCTCCAGCTGCGTCGTATAAGGGGTATGAGTTTGGCACGAGGGACTGACCACTGACCCCAGCTGTGAAGCCTCTGCTGGCCCCGGGTCTGAGGACAGGGGCCTGCACTTGGCCCTGAGCCCGGCACAGCCTGGTCGCCGTCCTGCAGCCTTCGCGGGTCTCCTAACACCTGCCACCCCCTAACTCGCTGCCTGCGCACCTGTGCCCTCTGCCTGGCCGCCTCTCTCCGGGAAAGCCCTGATCTCCCCAAGTGCCCGTTTCCTGGGGCTCCCCCGCCGGCTCCAGGGGAGCCGCGCGTCCCTTCCTGCGGTCTCCCTCGGGCCACGCTCACAGATTTGCTGTCACATTTACACGGGGTTTTGCAGCTTCTGCGTGGGGCCGTCTGTATCTGCAAAAGCCCCCTTCGCCCTCTTTGACTCCTCACCGTGAGCGAGGCCAAGGGGTTAGCCTCCTGTGGGGAGGCTGTTCTGAGTCCTGGCTGCGCGATGCAGCGGCTGGGAGCTGTCTTGAACACGCGGCTGCCTGGGCATCACCCGCAGAGACTCCGGCTCGGCTGGTGGCACAGGGCCTGGCTACGCGAGGTCCCTGGAGCTCCCCCGGCGGGGGTGCGCCTCTCGAGCCGAGGACCAGGCGGGTAGCGACGAAGACACACGCTTGGCAGAGCTCTTCCCGCTGAAGACGCGGGAGGTGCGAGTGAGGGAGAGCGGCAGGAAGACACCCGCGCTCAGGGGCTGCACAGAAGGCTAGTTCACGGCCCACGTGACTTGGCGGGGAGCTGGGCGCAGGCTGGCTGGAGATCCCGTTAGGTGTCTGAGGGGCCGGAAGCCGCCTGGACGTGCTCCAAGCAGATGGAGAGACTGTAGGTGAGAAGATTCTATGCCGTGGGGAAGGAGGGGCGTGTGAAAGGCCCCCTTCACTCTCCCTACACTGAACCCTTCTCCCAGGATCCACACGCAGGAAGGTGTCGTTTGTATTATGCAGGTCCCACACCTGAAACCCGGGAGGAAACGTTCTCCCCGCCCCACCCCGGGTCCGCAAGGTGCTCTGAAGGAGTCTCGGGTGCTTTAGGGCAAGACCATCACCAACAGAGTGAAGGAGGCGCCAGCCGCCAGAGCCAGTCTGACGCGTACGAGGCCCCCTTCAGCCGGCTGAGTGTCCCGCTCTCTGTGCCGGGGGGCCCTCCCTCACTCTGTCTTCCTGTCCTTGGGATCTATTCCCACTCATTCTCCCTGCCTCTGCTTCCGACAGAGCCAATGGACCCGCGTGCACGCGAACAGCAATTTCTGCTCTCCAGTGCCGGGAACGCTCCGGGCCCCAGCTCAGTATCCGCACGGAGGACCACCGGCTCGGCAGGGGCTGCTCTTCCACGGCCCCTCTGTGCACAGAGAAACCAGCCACGGGGACATCTGAAATCCTCAGCCATGGAAAACGCGTGTGCGAGGAGAGGGTGACATTTGGGAGAGAACAAAATAGCAACCCATGTAGGAAGCTGTGAGAGAAGGATTATTTAATCCTCTTCCAAAATGCTGGCTGGGCTCCAAGAGCAGTAGGGCAGAAGACCAGTTTAGAAAAGTGGAAGCTAATCTGAATAATGAGGAGAGTGCCAGTGTCAGGAACTAGCCCAGCAAACTCATGTATAGCCTCATAAGTGAGGGCATAATTGAATCTTCCTGTGAAAATGAACATGCTGCACAAAAGGAGATCAAATTGGATTTCTGTCCCCAAGTCACAGAGCAGCAACTCCTATTGATGCCATACACGCAGATAAACAATTATATAATCAAAGGGAAACATCTCTTTCCTTCAAAGCCTTACAAAAGCCATTTCATTCCACGCTGTATGTCAGATTCCATTTTAACTAGCTCCAGGATGTGTGGTCTGCACCCAGTTTTACCTTAAGTCCTAAAATAATGCTGCATCTGAGGTCAGATTCCGAAAGACATATTCTTTTATCAAAAGCAAAAATAGGGGGCTTCCCTGGTGGTGCAGTGGTTAAGAATACGCCTGCCAATGCAGGGGTACACAGGTTTGAGCCCCGGTCCAGGAAGACCCCACATGCCACGGAGCAACCAAGCCCGTGCGCCACAACTACTGAATCTGCGCTCCAGAGCCCACCAGCCACAACTACTGAGCCCGCGTGCCACAACTACTGAAGCCTGCGCACCTAGAGCCCGTGTTCTGCAACAAGAGAAGCCACCAAAATGAGAAGCCCATGCACCGCAACGAAGAGCAGCCCCCGCTCGCCGCAACTAGAGAAAGCCCGCGCGCAGCAACGAAGACTAAATGCAGCCACAAATAAATAAATAAATAAATAAATAAAATTTATATTAAAAAAAAAAAGTGGCCTTCCTGCAAACTGGCTATGGCTAGTGAGACCCTGTGTTCATCCTTGAAGGAAGAAGCCCGGTGCTTGTGCCTGGGTGCACACCTCTGGCAGAAGCACGGCCCCGTCCACTTCTGCCTTGCTTGCAAATGGCACAAACACAGGAACGCAGCGACTCAGACCTGCCCCCTTTGCTGGGAGACAGTCGAGAGCCTTTCCTAAGACAGACAGGAAAGCAGGTGAGTTTGAACTTGAAACGCACCCAGGGCTGGACCAGTGAAGGGTCCCGAAGGGCAGTGGCCAGCGTGAGCTGGTGGGATCGGACTGGTCTCACTGTCAGAGTAAATCTCCCCTCCCCTCCTCGACTGCTTAGAACAAAAATATTGTTTTACAAATAAAATAGCTCACTTGTCTCAGCACCCCCGCCATCAAATGACAGGTGCTATGTAAATAAACTACACAGAGGTTACTTGTGACCAGAAAAAAAGACTCAAAAATCATCATACTGAACGAAAGTCACAGGGTAAGTGCTTCTAGGTCCGGCCGCTAGTCTACAAGTCAATTTTCTATGAAGCGGAACTTCGCTCCCAGGGTCAACACCCTGGCAGTGACCACCCCCATGCTTGCCGGATAGCAGACAGCGGTCCAAGGGCCTCACAGCGCCACCAAGGGGCAGGGACTCCTCTTTGCTGCACTTGGTGAGCAGTGGCCGAGGCACGGAGAGGTTACGTACTTCAGCCAGGATCACACAGCTAGAGAGCCAGGCAGCCCAGGGCCCGAGCCCACGCGCTTAGCTGCCACGCTACGGGGACATGTTTTAGACCCTCCTGAGCCAGGAACCATACTAGACACTTCAGTACACGCTTCAAAGGTGGACACTCATCAACCCCAACTTACAGATGAGGAAAGTGAGGGTCAAAGGGGTGAGGGGGGTCCTGAGTGCGACGCCAGGGCATTTAGCCCCGCGTGTGGATGGGAGGCACCGAGGCGAACGTCCGGTTGTAAAAGCGCTTCGAAGGTGTCACACGCCTCAGCGTGTGCGGCCCAGGTGAGAGCAGTGGAACCATCGTGATGGATTCCACTCCCTAATCTGAAGGATCAGGAGCGCTTCTGTCCCCTCTGTGACCTGGAGACCAGCTGGTGCTACTGGCTAGTGGACCTCCCTCCCCCAGTGACCCCCACTCCAGACCATCAGCCACAGGGTGGCCTTTGTGGACCCCTCATTGTGAATGACGACCCTGTTTACAAAAACCTTCACCATCTGGCCTCCGGTCTACCCCCTACCTCGTCTCCTGCCACCCTATCCCACACCTCGAAGCCCCTCCGCTGAACCCCTTTCCACAGGCCTCACTCCACACCACCCCGCTGACCCATACGAGTCCGACTTCGATGTTCTTCTCTACTTATTTGCCTGCCAAATACATTATTATTCTATTATCCTTCCAGATCCAGACGTCAGCTCCTCCATAAGCTCCGCCCTCCCACGCTTCTTCAGGTAATCATTTAATAACCTCTGTCTGCTGGACGACCATAATAATTTGTTAAAACTTCCAATATACTTCCTACTACTGGTCTGAATGCATGTGTCTATTCAGATGCTACATAAATAGATGATTAGATAGATAGGTAGAGAGATAGGTAGGTAGAGAGATACTGACTAGTATACATTGATGAATATATAGAGATTAATATAGAGATTAAAATATTTCTATATAATGTATATATTTACGTATAAATGCATCTAGACAGGAACTAATATTTCTCCCCCCTGTATCTGCGGTGCTCACTATGGTACCTGGTATATATTAGGTGTTTGAAAATGTTTAGTGACAGAATGGATGGATGAGAGGATAGAGGGAAAGGGGGGAGGGAGGGAGGGTCGATGGATGGATGGATGGATGGATGGATGGATGGATGGATAGATGGGGTTCAGGTTACAGCTGCACTCCTGTGAAAAGAAGGCATAAAATCAAGGAGGAAAGTCTGGGAGGGAGTTTCTTGTCTTGAATTGCAGTTTAGCACCATGATCAAAAATTCAGGAGAGTCAGGTTGTGGAGACAGACTGACTGGGCTTAACGATTTGTCCACGTTTACTAGCTGCTTATCTTCTCCATGCTTCAGTTTCCTCGTCTGGACCACGTGGGTAATAATAGCACCTCCCTCTTAGGGATTAAATGAGCTCATGCACACCGGGCAGTGAGCTCTGCACCAGGCTCCACACCAGGTGAAGACACCTACTCTACAGCAGATTCCATACCAGGTGATACCATTTAACACCATGACTAAAAATTTGGAGAGGCAAAGAAGATGGTCCCCTGACCTTGCAAGAGCTTGGTCTGGTGAGGAAGAAACAAGATGACATGAGTACATAACTGTATCGAATACCATAAAGATAGACTCAGAACACTGCAGGAGTCCCCAGCGGGTGACCCACCCTAGGCTGAGGGTCACAGAAGGTGTCCCTGGGGAGGTGACCCACGCGACTTGACAGCTGAGAAGGTGATCAGCAGGGTGAGAAGGGAGGAAGCTTTCCGTGCGGGGTCAGAACGAGCACCGGATGACGCCAGCAGGATGACCCTTCGGGACCCCGCGGTAACCACCACAAGGCTGGGTGAAGCAGGCAAAGGGCGGGCGGGCCGCGCTGAGGATTCTCCTTCCCGTCAATGAGTGACGGGAAACACCTCCACAGCTTTAAGCAAGGGGTGACCGTTTCTCTGCACACAATGGGAGAGATGGAGAAAAAATGACTTATGGGGCCCAGTGGGAAAATGAGACTCATTTGCAGAGAGGTGCTAGAGAATTGTTGCCAAAAACCAAAGGATTTCGAATGGAGCTTATATTTCGTTTAAAACCACCTAACAAAGAGAAAAATACGAAGGGGTTCCCTGCGCCATCTATCACTCTTTGGTGCTTCAAGCTTGGCTTTCATGTCTGTCTGAAGGTCAACGTAATATGTAAGGCCTGCCCGTCACAACACGTACACTTATCACCTTAACAAGCTGCATCGTGTCCAATTTAGTTATGAAGCTATGAAGGCATCATTTTTCTTCTAGGAGCTTCTTGTTTCCGTTATTCCAATCAAATGCATCACCTCTTGCCTACTTTGGAGGTGATCTCGTCTACCAGAATGTCACTGGCTACTGCTTTCAGGATTTTTCTTAATAAATGCTCGCTGTGCTTTATTCGTTCCTTATTCAGCCACGTTTAATTAACCTCCCAGGTATCATCAGCCTTTGCTCCATCTTCCTAGCACTGCTGTTTGCTCTACTGTGGGTGAAAGTCATCTATTTATGTTTCCTCCATTTGCCACCTGGGAGCAAGCTGAAGGGTGGATGCCTGGATGAAAAAAATACCTTCTACACCATTATGGTTTCCATTTTTCTGCCATTTTCTCGTCCTCCCTTCATTTATCACTTATTATGCCTTTCAAATTACCTGTGTTCGTTGGCCCCAGCAGAGGACTAACTTCACAAACTTTAACCGTATTTTCTAAAGCTTCCTCCTCACATACCTCCCCTGAAATCTCTCCCCTCACTGATTCCCCATCAAGCACCCTCCTCCACAGACATTTTCAGGACAAATGAACACACACAGCCTTTTTTTTTTTTTTTTTGCCCAGACAGAGCACAGATCCCTAAATAGAAGAAAATATACTCACTGAAGAACATCAAAACCAAGATACATAACTTATAACGTAAGGCTGGTCACAAAATTGAGAAGTAATTTGGCCATAAACAGAAATGATGAATATCTTTTCCAAATGGAAAGGCCCAGACAGCGATGCTATAAAAATCACATTACTATTGTTACATATTCATGTGACTAGAAATTCATCAGCAAACAGACGTGTGAGAGGCCATAGATTCTGTACATATGGAGACCATATGCCTCAGGTTTTCTGGGAAAGAAATATTATGTCCTGTGTACCCATACGTACAGTCATCCTGGCTGGGGCATCTACTCCAAATTTTGGCTGAGAAAATATGGCCCCCATAGCTTCTACTACTGCAAACCCCAAGCAGTGTAAGGAGTGGTGTGTGTAGCCAGGGAGGCCCCGGACGCACGCGACTCCGGGGTGGAGGTACAGAGTCTCTCGTAATCATCACATGACATGGAAGAGCCCACGGCATACATTTTTTTAAACTTTTCAACCACAGCAGCGCAGAGAAGAAACAACTAGAAGCCACCACAGGCATCCTTCAGAAAAATGTTTTGTTACAAGCATCTCCAAATCCACTTGCATTGGAGGGAAGTCTCGTCTTGGCATTGTGGAATTAGCCGTTAAAGAACAGAAATAGCCAGAGAATTAGAAATGAAGTTAAGGAAGAGCTTCAAGGCTGAACGCTGAGCAATGGCAGTCACGGGAAGCATGAAGTCACAGGCTGGCAATTCTGATGACCTAGGCCAGTGGCCAGCAGTGACCTTGGCCCAAGGACAGGAATAAGAGGGGGCCTCTCCCTAGTTCCTCCAGAGATGAAAGGACAGCATGTTAATATCAGGATTGTGCTGCAGGCTTATCTGACTATGGTTTATTTGATATCATGTAGGGTTGTATCTAAATCATTTGCTCAAGTACAGATGATTCTTTTCAGTTAATACCTTCATCAGAAATCATGGTTAAGATTCAGCCTCTGGAAGCAGATTCTGTGGCTCTTAGACCCAACGTCGTCAATGATAAAGTGTTACTTAACGGCTTTAAGTTTTAGTTTTCTCACCTGTAAAGTGGAAAATAATTGCTGCAGCGATTAATTCTGGCCTTTGCCTTCTGCTCCTGGGAGGTGATCTCGAAGCCCTTGGCATGGTCTGCCTGCATTTTGCAGGTGTCATTAGACAAGCACACGAGCACTGAAGGAAAGGCACAGCTGTACAAATTTTTAGCTAGATCAAAAGAAATGTTACTGATGAAGCCTACACATTTAGAGGAACAAAAAAAAAAGGTTTCCTAATTTAAAGACTAAACTTTTGAACAACTGCAGGTTGAAAGTCTGGTAATTCTGAAATCAGAGTACCAGTCACAAGGGACGTGTGAAAAGGAACCCCATAGCTAAACATGTTTGAGAAGCGCCCCTCGTATTTCATCCTCTTGGCAGGCGATTACACACAGGGAGTCCAGCGCTCAGGGGCGCCTGCGCTCAGGCACCTCCGTCCTGAGCCTCTTCACTGGGGCCTTCAAACGGGGAACCTCCTCAGGCACCTCTGGGAGGCCTCCTTCTAGCGGCGGGGGAGAGGGAGCCGTGAAGATGCTTTCTCCACAATGACTCCAACATCAGGACCTTCTCCTCCCAGCCCCTCCCCTCCCCAGCAGCCCGAGGGCCATAAAACTGCCAGAGCCTCTTGCTGGGGTTCCCTCTGCAACGGGAGGACCCCCACGTCTGTGGTGGTCCGCCTGGACCTCGGGCAGTGTGGTATCTCATGAAGGAAAAGGGGTCGGGGGCCATGCTTTCTCTGGCTTAGCCTCTTGCTTGCATCGTGGCAGTGAGAGATTAAAGTCTTGGCCGTTAACTTTCATTTTGGCTCCTGGTCTTAACCTGCTGCTCCAACACCCGGCAGCTCAGCTCCCCCCAGCTCAGCTGAATCCGACAATGCATATTAGAACATGAAAGGTCCCAAGAAATATATTACAAACCTCTTTGATCATGGAGCACTTCTGTTATATGACACTTACCAATACTACTCTTTGTGAAGTACAAAATTTCAATATAAACTCTGAGATAAGAAAATGCCACATAACTTGCGGCAGACCAGCACAGGCCACAGGGAGACACTGGGAGGAACGAACAAAACTACACGTCAGACAATCGAAGCTGCCTAAAACATCACTGGCTGTGTAGTTCATAAGTGACTGAATTTGAAAGGATGGTTTTTTACCACGAGGACCACATTCAAGTTAACTGCCCTTGTATATTACTCTAATCGGCTCCACTCTGGAGAGCGCCGGGAAAGAAACAGTTAATCACAACGTGTGGATCCATGCTCGCTTAAAATACTTGAGTGGCTTGTAAGAAGTCCGGAATCAAAGAAGTCCTCAGATTCGGGAGTCGACCCAACCAGTTCTAGAGTCGAGTCACAAGGAGCACAACTGGTGATCGGATTGCCAGGTCAGCCGCCCCTTTGCAGAGTGCAGAGTCGACGGGGGACCAGCTGTCCCCTTTAATCACAAATCTCACAGAGAAGCCCTAAGAGGGGACACAGCGGCAGCAGGAGGGCTGACGCTCCGTCCAGCGTGTGTGGCCTGAGTCCCCAGCACTTGTTACTGTACCAGGAGCTGGGAGTTTCTTAAGTGTAAGTTGCAGGCCCTCTTATCAAAGAATGTGAAGTCATCGTGGGGATACAAAGCTTTCCACGTGAGTTGTCAAAATACACGGACAGGAAGCAGTGCGTGAAGAGCCCCACGGCGTCAGTTCAGGTTCAAGGAGACACATGTCATCACGAGCTGGAAGCTGTTTCTAAAGTAGGTTTGTGCCTCCAAGTGTGTGGAGAACAGGAGACCGAGAGATGGGGCGGGAAGGACGTGTGTTTAGCCCTGAGGCTCCCTCTAAGGCGACACCCCAGCATGACGTCACAGGATGTGGTGCAGAGGAGAATCACCCACTTTCAGGAAAGATCCAGACGCCAGGTCCCCGTACCACAGAGCTGGGAGGAATTAGAAAAGGTGCAAAAGCAACGGAAAAGGTGTCTCTTATGACAGCAGAAGAGATTTAGTACCAACCACGGAAAAGGCGAGATAAAGATTATTGAGAGCGTTAAATTCATGGTGAGAACCAGAAAGGGGCTGGGATAAGAGCTCTGAACAGGGCAAGTGCAGCGGGTCGTCTGCACTCAGGCCTGGGAGAGGTGCCCCAAAGCTCCCCCTGCTAGGTCGCAATATGAAGAGACCAGCGATTCCTAAAGAATCACACGGCGCGCCAAGAACCAGTGTCTTAAAGCATCTTAAATTTTCAGATGAACAACCCACGAACTTTGGTCTCGAGGACAGGCTGAGGGTCCGCTACGGACAAGGTGCTGGCACAGGTGACAGGATGCACGCAGTACAGTGTTTTTGAAAAACCCTCCTGCTGTCGTCTCCGTCGAATCGGTAATTCCTCTAAGTTATTAATAAAAGTCCTCAGGGCTCAATGTTCCCGTTGATTGCAGACCCAAGAGTGTTCTCCAAAGCATCCTCGACAGTTGGGTTTATGGTGCAGATGCAAATACTCCAGGGAAACGAGAAAATAAAATGTGCTCAGCCGGCAAACCAGGAGTGATGCTTTGGCCCTGGCTTTTAGTCCTCAAAGTGCTGAGGGAAGGTGGCACTTTGCTTCCCCGGCCCCGTTCTACCTCAGTCATGGCCTTGCCTACCTGCTGCCCTGCAGTTTGGGGGCTATGACTGTACCGAGAGCTATAAAGGGCTTGAAACCCTCAGAGGGCTTGTACATAGTTGAGGAAAATATGAAGACACCCTTCCTCCTCGTCACCCTCCACCTTCACAGCCAGCACCTGCAGATTGAGTCCTTCTCACCAGCTATCACTCTGACCGCCTCTTCGGCCCCCTTGCCCACTTTCCAGAACCCCGGTATTTACACCGGTTCCCCCCACATAACCCAGCATAATCTTCTCATCTCCGAATCCTTAACCTAATCACATCAGCAAAATCCCTTTTGCCACATAAAGTACCAACAACGGGTTCCAGGGATTAGGACAGGGACAATTTTTTTTTTTTAATTTCCCACTTATTTATTTTTTTAACTTTTTATTTTATATTGGAGGATAGTTGAATAACAATGTTGTGTTAGTTTCAGGTGTACAGCACAGTGAGTCGGTTATACATATACGTGTATCTATTCTTTTCCAAATTCTTTTCCCATTTAGGTTGTTACGTAACATTGAGCAGAGTTCCAGGACAGGGACGTTTTGAAGGGACGTTATTCTCCCTACCGCACCGGGCCTCCTGCAACTTCACGTTCACGGGGAGCCTGCCACCCAGCATTTCCAGGCCGCCGCGGCCCAGCCCACGTTCCTCTAACCTGACGCCCCAGGAGGAGGCCTGTACCAGAGGAAGGCGGGCTATGTGCTTCCTCCTAGGAACTGAAAGGAGAGTAGGGCTGCTGGTCTCCCTGTTGTGAGCATGTCCCGCTGTAGGTGGGCAGAGGCCGCAGCAAATTAAATCCCAAACCCTGCATCGTTACTCTGTATCAACTCGATTACTCAGCATCTGCAACACACAGGAATTTAACCTCAGGGTTCTAATTAATGTTTGTGAATGAAGCTGGCATGGATAGTTCCTCACATAAAATATTTACTCCTGGAGGTTCTCCTGTTACTCTAACTGGCATCGTGTGTAAATTACGTTGTGGCGGGTTTCTTAGTAAATCGTTCATGGTCTAAGGCGTCGAGCCAAGGTGATTACCGTCAAAACCTACTTCGCGGCCCTGAACTTAAGCACTAGAGCAGCTGGTCTGTAACAACATTTAACTTTTACAATCATGTCCGCGCCTGCTGTCTTATATTTCACAGCCAGCAAGTGAAGTTTTCCCAGAATGCGAATAATCACGATTTGGCCCCAAGAGTCCGTGTGTAGGACTAACAACGCATAAACGCGGTCGACGTCGTGAATGAAACGCTGAAATCAGGCTGCGGGGAATGATGATCTCGGCTAAGGCAAAGGGCTCCACTGGACCAGAAGCCCAGGTGCCTCCTCATCCATGGAGGCCACGCTGCACGAGTCACATCTCCCACCCCACAAAGAAGCCGATTTGCAAGGGTGTGGAGGCCACGCTCGGAAGTCAGGAGGGTCTAGACTGGAAAGCTGCCCCACCCGTGGGGCCCCAAGCCACCTCCTAAGAGTGACAAAGAAGCCGGCTCAAGTCTCTCCATCGGCAGAATGAAAGGGTAGGCAAGTGACTGGAGAAGGCCTTTCCAGCGCTCACTCTGGACCCTATTATCCTAACAGGTCAGTGAGAGGATGCACTTCTAGGCTTGACCTTTACAAAGCGGGCATACGTCCTGGAGGCTACAACTCAGGGGGCCTAGTGAGCGTCTAACGAGGGTCTAAGAAGGACCCAGGCCCCATCGCGTCCCCCGATACACGGAGCCGCTGGGGTCTCCATTGACTTGCTGTGCGTTTTGCCCCGGCTCTCTTCCCCTCCTTCCCTTAGTGTCTGGGCCTCTGTTCCCTGCTCCCTTTTGCATCTGGGTGGGTCTCTTTCATCCGTCTCTTCCCAACTAAGTGACTGGTCTCGGAATCTGCAAATTCGAATTCTTTTCCTTTCTCATATGGAAAGTTCTCCAGGCACAACTTACGGTTAATCCTTTTCTGTTTCTCCAAGTCTGTTCTTTCATTTAAAAACACCTATTTCTGGACTATCTCCCTTTCCTGAGATAACTTTCCAGCATCTTCTAATAATACGTTGCCAAGAAGTAGATTTCACGTCAACCTTGCTGGCTGTACCCCCAAAGAAGAATAACAGCATTCATTGAGATATCACTTGGGAAAATATTTGTGAATGGCTTCCAGAAATTAGCTAGAATAGGCTAGACTCTGCATCGGTAACACACCCCAAAGCTCAGTGATTCAGCAGAAGTTGTTTCTCACCCACACAACATGGAGGAAGTCAGGACGCCTCTCCAGCTCTCCTCTCAGTTCTCTCAACATGCAGACGCCTGTGTTGCTCCAACTAGGAAACGAAGAGCCGAGAAAACCCAGGCAAGCTCTGAAGTGCCTCAAGCTGGAAGACCCGAGTGTCCCATCTCCTGTGTTCCGTTGGCCAGAACCAGTCACGGGCTGGGAGGCTTCTCTTGTGCCCAGTAAGAAGAGAAAGCAAGGCCTTGGTGAGCACTGGCCATCTGAAGCCTTCTAGTGAAAAGGAAGAGGGGGGGCGGCCCCGACAGGAGGGAGCCCTGACATCCCCCCATGCGTGACCTCGAGGTGCTTTCGTGTATGAGTGTGGCCATCTGAGCAGCCAAGAAGCCAGCACACAGTGGAGGACGTGGAGAGACGGGGCGCTCGGGCGGCAGAAGGGCTGTGAGCCCCAGGGCCAGGCGGGGTCAAAGGGCAGAGTCGGAGAGCAGAGGGCGGAGGAGAGTGAAGGGCCAGGAGAGCGGGACCTTAACATAAAGACATTCAACTTGGGGTGTTAGCGGCTGAGAGCGCTCAGCCTCCAAATACCATCTACTGACTTAACACTCAATGATTCTGGTTAATTTAACTTTTAATAACCCTGTCCTATGATTACCAGGCGTGCAGGTGCCATCCTGTATTCCCTGAGATGCTGGAAGGGGAAGGGCCACACAGATGATATTTTCAGAAATGAGAGTCTGCTCTTATCTAGACCATAGAGCCACTCCTCGGGGAGCAGGTAGGGGTCCCAGAACGAGGACTCAGCTGAGGATTACAGGGGGCCCGGGCTGCACTTCCCAGTGCTCGCAGGCGTGGGGGGAGATCCCCTTGCAGTCTCTGTGGATCGGACCACCCAGCTCACTGTGCCCCTGTGCAGAGCACGCCTCTGTTCTCTGCAGGAGTCGAGGGATACCCAGGAGGTCCTCAGGACAGCGTCCAGGCCGCCAAGGACTAGGACAAGGCAGTGGGGGAGGACAGCCCAGTGAATACATCACCCTGTGGCCCTCCTCCCGACACGTCAGCAGCACTAAGTGTGTCCAAACCTGGACGCGCTCCACCTGCCCGTGCGCGCGCAGTGAGGTAGGAAGCTCCCCGTCAGCCTGAAGGACTTGTGCCTCTTGGCGGGAGCCCTGAGAACTGAGACGGCTGCGCTAGATGGGACACCTCTAGGGAGGGTGTCAGGCAGGAACCGCAAGGTGCCCTCAGACCCGCCCATGGATGACTCCTTCTGGCCCATGCAGCCACCCCGAGTCAATCAACTACGGCCACTGGAGCAGTGGATCTGCCCATATAACAAAGCAATAATTACAAAAATAGCTAAAAAAATATTAAGAAATCAGCTGCTACTAAAAAGGAGGGTATGTGTGGGGGGGGTTCTGAAGCTGGACGCTCTCAACCTTGGCTCCCCAACAAATTGAAGTTCCAGAATGTAATGTGCCGGGCTGCCTGCAAGGAGATTAACTGCCACACAGAGAGCGTGGTCCCTGCCCTCAGGGGGTTCTGCACCCCTGATTTCACCAACTGAATAATTTTCTATTTATGAATGAGATGAGATGGCTATAGATTCACATTCATCCACATTCCTAACTGGTAAGTGTACCAACAGCTTTTGCTTATTGAAATAATCTGTCTCTAACTGTGTCGGGATGCATTAAAAGTATAATTAATCTCCCCAGCATTATTTCTCAGAATTTGTCCGAAGAAAGGACATATCATTTCTACCAAGACACAATTTCTTGCTCCCTAAGTGCCCCTACCTTTCTTCTATATGGACTCATTCTCCAAGGCCCAGATCAAACCCCACCTCTTCTCTGAAGCCTTCAGAGACCAGCCCAGGTGGTCTTTTCTCTGAACTCTGGTAACATGACTTCTTGGGTAATTTACTAGCCATCTTCTCCTGTGATTATATCTTACCATGTCTCTGGGAGTATAAAATTCTTCATGTCAAAAAGCATCAGATATATCCATCCATAGTACTTAGCTTAATATCTTATCAAGAGTGGTTACTGGGCTTCCCTGGTGGCACAGTGGTTGAGAATCCGCCTGCCGATGCAGGGGACGCGGGTTCGTGCCCCGGTCCGGGAGGATCCCACGTGCCGCGGAGCGGCTGGGCCTGTGAGCCGTGGCCGCTGAGCCTGCACGTCCGGAGCCTGTGCTCCGCAGTGGGAGAGGCCACGACAGTGAGAGGCCCGCGTACCACAAAAAAAAAAAAAAAAAAAAAAAGTGGTTATTATGGGCTGAACGTTTGTGTGTGTCCCCCACCCCGCCCTCAAAATCCATATGTCGAAGCCCTAACCCCTAATGTGATAGTATTAGGAGAGATAATTAGGTTTAGGTGAGGTCATGAGGGTGGTGTACCCATGATGGGATTAGTGCCCTTATAAGAAGAGAGCAAAAGCTTCTGTTCCACAACTCCCTCTACCCACCCACCCCCGACAACCTCACCCCAGAGCCATGTGAGCACTCAGCAAGAAGGCAGCCACCTGCAGGCCAGGAAGAGGGTCCTCACCAGAACCTAGCCATGCTGGCAGCTGATCAACTTCCAGCCTCTCAAACAGTGAGAAATCAACTCCTGTTGCTTAACCACAGTCTACAGTACTTTGTTACAGCAGCCTGAGCAGACTAGGGCAGCAGTGCTCAAAAAATAGTTCACTGTTAGATTCATTCAGAGGACTCAAGGGCCATTTGCAATTGTATAATATTATTAGCAGTGACAGGATGGAGATAGAAAGACTGTAGTTCAATCTTAGCTCCCAATTTACCAGCAATGTGACCTTGGGCAGCTTAGCTCGTTTATTCTGTATCTATAGAAAGGAAATGATTATGTCTATTTAAAGGGTACTTTGGAAGGCTACAAAGATACTAGCATTTTTGAAGATGCTAACAGCTACCTACTCAATATTTATTCTCTCCTTTCTTACGGGCAAAACCCCACTTTTGTTCAATATAACTAGACACTCGGTTAGAATACTTCATAGACTCAGTTCTAGCCAACAAGACACGGGCAGAGGTTAGCTGGGTGTTTCTGATTTTTATTTTCCTGAAATAGACACTTCTCATTTCTTCTTCCTCCGTTTTTCCTTTCTCCTTGCCTCTTCCTCCTTCTCTCTGTCTTGTCATCTTCTCTCCCTGCCTTGGATATAGGTGTGAGATCAGAGAAAGTGCAGCTACTTCATAACCATGAGAGCTGTGGGGGCCCAAGGCAGGCTGCCCTCAAATCTGCCTCCACGGTAGATTGATGATTTCAAATTAAAGTTACTTGAAAAGCAGCCAGTACAAGAGAGACAGTTTGACCTGCCTTTGTCCACCCCCTGAGACCAGGAAATAAATCTCCCTGTGAAGGTGTCTCCCTGTACCAGGAGGCTAAGAAGAGCCATCCCTGTCACCAGAGACAGGGACTTCAGGGCCAAGAAGCCGGTACAAACAACCCTTGTTACTCTTTACTAATCACCACCCAAGCCCAAACATTGCTTCAATTCCTTGCTAATTAAGCACCCAAACCTAAGCTGCTTTGTCCCATCAACTCCGCACCAATGTACTGTCTCTTTATGTACAAAGACATAAAAGCTGCCGGTTGTTGGTTAGTCTCCAGGCATCACGTTCATGATCGCCCACGGGTACCAAATTAAATGGATTTTTCTCCTGTTCATCTGTCTCACGTCCACTGAATTCTTAAGAAGAATTTAGGAGGGTAGAGAAAAAAAATTTTTTCTCAACAACAGAGGAAAGTTACCATTAATTGAGCGAGTGTTGCTGAGAGCCTGGCGGGCACGGGGCATGGTTCTTGGGGCCTCGGGGAGCCCAGGAGACAAACATGGGGCTGAGGTTCTGGAGGTGAGAGGAGGCAATAAACAAACGTAATTCACGAGTCAGAAAGTAGGCCAGATCCAGATAAATGCCGTGTGGGAGAGAGCAGGGGACAAAGCTTGGACGTGGGGTGGGGAGAGGTATCAACCATCAGCAGCGTGATGAGGGGGGGACCCCCAGGAGCAAAGTCTTACTTGGCTAATCTGTGTGCCTTTCGATTGCACGGAGCCCAAGGAAACACCTCCCTTGGACCACCATGGTTTTCAGCACAGTGCCTGCAGGTGCCACACCTGGGGGGCAGGTGCTTAATAAATGTCTGGTTGTGGTGGTCTTGAATATCGTGAACACTGCTGTTCCAGAAGAGCAGCACTGTGCTTCTCAGCAAAGGAAAATCACTTCGTAAACATGTGACGGCTCTGAGATTTTGCCCTTCTTGGAAGCAGTAAGCTGACCTGTCACTCTCTCCTGGAAGCTGGCAGAAGACACAAGACTCCCGGGTCAGAGACAAAGGGCTTCACTGCTCACAGCAACAGCCAACGCTTCG
The DNA here is from genome assembly GCF_026419965.1 of Kogia breviceps. Taxonomy (NCBI): domain Eukaryota; kingdom Metazoa; phylum Chordata; class Mammalia; order Artiodactyla; family Physeteridae; genus Kogia; species Kogia breviceps. The sequence goes on along the minus strand of NC_081324.1, from coordinate 4,429,558 downwards.
TGGTCTCCTCAGTTCCCCAGAACCCCACACCTCACGCAGGCAACACGGCAGGCGTAAGGTAAATGCCTGCGTGTAGCGTGGTTGCGTTACAGGAAAGAAACCCAGGGCCCAGCGCTTTTTGAGCAAGGAGTGAACAGCTCAACAAGCAGCAAACAAGCCAGTTCCCAGCCCTGGGGAGCACTCGGTGGCATCTCCAGACATGGAGCCAGACAAGCCTTGCAGCCCCGCACGTTCAGCAGGACTGTGCAGGCACTCTGGGCCAACCACCTCCCCTGGCACTCTCTCAAATGTAAATCATGTTAATGTTATCACGTTAGATACTCTAGAAACCGCTAGATACCGAGGCATATCCAGCCAAACAGCAATTATGGGATTTGTTTATGGAACTAAGCTTGGAAATGTTAAGATATTGGCAGAAGATTTACACATTCTTCAAGAGGCTGTCAGAGTCATCACCTTGGCGCTCACTGACGCCGGGGACCCAGCTCCACTCCTGACTGTGAATTAGCTGCACCATCACGAACTTGTATGGTGGCCAAATGCTTGCCTTTCAGAAAAGACAGAGGCGCTTTTGCTGATTCAGGACGTACTAACCGCTCATGAGGTGCAACTTGCCCCCAGTTGTTTATTAAGATTTCTGAGAAAAGGACACGGTGCCAAAGGCTTCCACAGCCAGTATAAAACATCAGTGAGTCTCAGAAATAAAACACACTGTCAGCCTTCAAACCTAGAGCCAAGCCCAAGAGAGTTCACAGTGCTGAATCATAAGGTAAATCCTGTGATATTTTTCTAATATTTGGCCCCATTAAAACATACAGTATTTTCAAGAAATATTTCCTAAGCCCTATGGAAAAGGCTGAATGGTTCCCAGTAGTGGGGATAAATGAGCTGGGATAAAGCACTGTCTTCCACTCTTGGACATACTTTGTACATGAAAAATAAATTATCTTACGAATAATCGGCCCATATAAACATGTAAAAAGTGTATGGCGACATAAAAAATTTTTTTCAAAAGCATTTGGAGCAAGATTTAAAGAAATACTATGATGGAAGTAAAGTAGTGGGTGAGTAGAACACATATAACAAAGGAATGGGCTCCGGCTAAGAAGCCTGAGGCCACAGCACAGGCAGTGAGGGAGATGGCCCCCCAGGGGCAGGAGCTGAGGCTCTCAGTCCGCAGGCAGGTAGCTGGGAAGGAAACACTGGAGCCACGGGAACCCCACCACCACAAGCTGAGCTGGGAACCTCCACCTTCAGGGAGACCCTCGCTCCTCTTCTAAAGGGCTTCCATCTGACTAGGTGTCCCACCGAGCTTCATCTCCCTTTTGACTAACTCAGTGCTAACTAGTCAAAGACTGTAACACATCTGCAAGGGCCCTTCACAGCAGCACCGAATGAATAACTGGAAGAAGGTATGTGTGTTCTACAAACAGCTGCCATCTCCCGTGTAGCCCACACTCACTGAAAATACACCAGAGCACCTGGAGGTGTTGCTCGGCCCAGCCAAGGTGACACATCACACCCTCGTCCCAGCGTGGAAGACACAGGTTCAAATCCCAGCTCTGCGCTACACGTGTGAATCTGGGAGGTACTTGGGTTCAGTCCCTTTGTCCCTAAGCTGGGAAGATGACATACGGAGTCTTTCAAGGGTTGTTTGTGAGGATTAGAGCTATTTTATGAACGTCCTCAGCTCAGTGTATGGTAACCCAGGAAGGGCCCCAAAGCATCACTGATATCATGTGGGTGCTCTCCTGGGCACACCTGCCTGTGTTTGTGAAAAAGTATCTCCCTTAACTTCTATCTAGTTTTTTCTCCATCATCCGAGATAACACTTTGACCTCCAAGAACTAGCATGCCTAGAGCGTTTCGTAAGGGTGCTTAAACCTTGACATGAAAGCCCTCCAGATACAGTTCCCTGACACTTGCATTATACCCATGTTCTGCCATCCATCCAGTACCTGACCCGCTGCATAAAGTTCTCTCCATTTAGTTTTTGCTGAAAGTTGCATCCCTATTCAGCCCCTACCTCCAAAGAGAAATTCAGCTCTTGCAGCCTTTCTCTTATAGGGCCCGAAAAGAACATTCCTGGCAGATCGGGAGTTCTTCTAAGATTCACCCTCCAACCAGGATATGTTTGTTTGCCTGAGCAAGTAACTTACCAAAATGGGATATTTGTATCCACTGCTTCCTTTGCTACTTTTGGAAAGAATGATTCTCAATGTAAAATTTAAAAGTTATGCCATGTATTAATGGTGACCCTGTTCTCTGAACAAAAATCTATGTTCACCATTGGAAGACAGTTTGTATTTTTGTACTTTTTTACATTAAAATTTGTTAAATGTATGAAATTAAATCATAATCATTTATAAATAAAATGGAATGAAATCACTAACTGAAAACTTTAGGATTTCACAAGCTGCTTTTAACAAAACACAACATATTTATACAGCAGCTGTCTGATAGTTTGAACATACAAATTGCTTCAAATATAACAGATAACAGAAGAGAAGCAAACTCAGCACAGATATAAAAGTTGAATGTTCTATAGAGAACTACAGGACATAATCTATGGCCTCAAGGAACTTAATAGGACAAATATACAAATGAAACAGTTAAATGAGGAGGAAAAAAATGTTTAAAAAGAGGAAGGATGGAAAGATGTCAGGGCTGTGTAATTGGCCTAGTCAGTAGTTACTGAAGTATTAATCGTAATGTCGATTGGGTCTTTTCGGTTCCAGAATTTCTTCTTAATGTTCTACGGAAGTACTTTTTCATGGAAACTTTACAAATAACAAGATCTTTAGTGAGAAAAAAATGTCATACTATTGACTATTCCATCCAAAATATGGGCAGCACTTATGTTTTTAGTATTTATGTACGTACCTTTCTAATATTTCTCAGCTAATAACACTTAGATTTATTTTTTAAACGTTGTACCCAGTGTAAAAGCCCAAAACAGAAAGCCTTTAAAACAGAGGAGGAAATCTTTATAACCTTGGGATAGGCCAAAATTTCTTAGGATACAAAAAGTACTAACCATGAAAGAAAAAAAAAAAAGACTAAGTGATGTAATTCAATCTTAAACTTCTGCTTTTTAAAAGACACCATTCTGGGACTTCCCTGGTAGTCCAGTGGTTAAGGCTCCATGCTTCCAATGCAGTTTGATCCCTGGTCAGGGAACTAAGATCCCACGTGCCGCACAGAGCGGCCAAAAAACAAAAAATTAAATAAATAAACAAATAAAAGATACCATTCCTTCTTAAGGAAATAAAAAGACAAGATTCAGAATGGAGGAAATATTCTGGTAAAGGACTTGTATCTAGAATATACAGAAAACTCCAACAGCTCAATAATAAGAAGAGAAGCAACCCAATTTTCCAAAATGGCAAAGACTTAAACAGACATCTTACCAAAATTAAAGATACAAGGTGGCTAATATAAGAATAGCTCACTCATCACCAAGAAAATGCAATTAAAACCACAGTGAGATACCACTGCCGTGCACTACGCAATGACTAAAATTTTAAAAGATCTAGTGCTGGTGAGGACGTGGGGCAACCCTACTTGCATACACTGCTGGTGGCAGTAGACAGTGCTACAACCGTTTTGGAAAACTATTTGACAGTTTTTTGTAAAGTTAAAAATACATTTACCATATAGTCCCAACAATTCCATTTCTTGGTAATGACTCAAAAGAGAGGAAAACATGTCCACAAAAAGACTTGCAGGTCTTCCCTGCTGGCGCAGTGGTTAAGAATCCGCCCGCCAATGCAGGGGACACGGGTTCCAGCCCTGGTCCGGGAAGATCCCGCATGCCAAGGAGCAACTAAGCCCGTGCGCCACAACTACTGAGCCTGTGCTCTAGAGCCCGCGAGCCACAACTACTGAGCCCAGGTGCCACAACTACTGAAGCCTGCGCACCTAGAGCCTGTGCTCCGCAACAAGCGAAGCCACCGCAATGTGAAGCCTGCGCACCACGATGAAGAGTAGCCCCCGCTCGCCGCAACTAGAGAAAGCCCGCGCGCAACGACAAAGACCAAATGCAGCCAAAAATAAATAAATAAAATACATTAAAAAAAAAAAATTTGAAAGAAGGACTTGTATATGAATGTTCATAGTAGTTTTATTCATCATAGCCCCAAACTGATAACCCAAATGTCCATCAACATGTGAAGGGATAAACAAATTGTATTTTCATACAATGGCATACCACTCAGTGATCAGAAACAAAATAATGTATTTCTGATACGTGCAACAGAGATGAATCTTGCAGACCTCATGAAGGAAAGTCATACACAAGAGAGTATATACTATGTGATTCGATTTCTATGAAGCTTTAGAATTGGACAAACTAAGCTACTGTGATAAAAGTCTAAACATCAGTTGCTTATGGGTGGGCTGAAAAGAAACATGAGGAAACTTTCTGGAGTAAGAGAAAACATTTTAGATGTTGATAGGGTGGTCTCAAAATCTCTCAAACTTACACTTAAAACTCTGTGTACTTTATTATGTACACATTATACTTTTAATAAAGTAAAAATGGCTGTAGCATTTTGGTATTTTGAAGGTTTGGTTAATGATCTTTAACTTGCCCACAGCTTGACTTAAAATTTAAAAATCACATAGAAAATACATTTACCAGCCCCAAATAAGTGACTTTATTGGTATTTATAGATTGCTTTCCTGTCCTCCTAACTGCATTCTTTTGTTCTGGCTGCTAGTCGTAGAAGTAGAAAAATTTATTAATGTCAAATTTATGGGGAGGCCAAGTCTGTATGAATATGATGCGTCAATTATTCACAGATCTCGTATTATATACACTGTGGCTGTGCAGAATGTCTCCTTATGAGATGGTGTCAGTCGGCCATGTCATTTTCATGATAGTGCACATGATCTCCTTGAACTTGTATAAAGCTGCAGGTAGACGACCACGCCGCACGCATGGCACGTAAGCGCGCGACCACCCAAGGGCGCAGGAAGGGTGATAACGTATACAGACTAGCCCTCCGGCCTCGCGGTAATTAGGCACAAGTGCAAATTCACTCTAGCGTTTACTTAAATTCTTCTCTTACACTTTCAGTTTCTCAGAATGCAGCGTCTACAACATCATCAACTTTCTCTGACAACCCCTACCTTCAATCACTGCCTAAAAGGCAGAGAGAGGCTTGCCTCTCCCCCACGTTGGACGACCTCGAATCCCGCCTCACACATGGGCGGTACTCCTGTGACGTGTTAAATGTCAGGAGGTGTTAAACTGCATTACTTTCGCAAGTATTAGTATTCATGTGAATCATGAGCTCTGTGTACTCGGGAGAGTATCTTATTCTTTCAATGTGGATTACGCACGCTAAAGTTTTATGGAGAAGTTTTATGTCTTTCCATGCATAGTGGGCCTGGGATTTTCCCCTGGTAGAAGTTAGTATTTTTCCTGATCATGTTTCAGGGTCTGAAGTAAAAGAAAAATGAATTTCACCAAATCTCCTCAGGCCACAGATGTAATAAGGTGACACTGTCATTAACATCCAGATTTATCAAACCCATGGCCCCTACCAATGTAACTGCCTCCATCAAAGTCCTGCAGTTATTTCTGGGAGTCTTCAGGAAGCAACCGTGCATTCTAAGGAGCAAGTCTCTGAGTGTCTCACTCATATCTGCTTAGCGAAAAGCCACCGGAGGATGACACCCCCCCGCCACTAGGAACACGGCTTCCAGCCTCTTCCACGGGAATTCTGCGTACCTTTCCCCCAGCACCTCCCACACTGCAGTTATCCAGGCGCTCCTCACAGAACTGGGGAGAGTGTCCTTTCCCCACTGAGCCGGTGTCCCTCCTCGCCCGGGGCCAAACTACTCACGTCACAGGGCCCCCTGTGATGGCAGCCCCTCGGCCTCAGGGGGCAGCCCCTCCCTCCACCAGGGCTCGGCTCCATAAGACAAAGCGAGCCGGTTTCTGGACCTGACCCCCACACGGTGGCCTGCGTCTACGCAAGAAGAGAGAGGCTTGGGCTTTACAGAGGCTCCAGCACACAAGACGGCAGGAGTAGGAGTTCTCAGCTGGGAGTTCCACCAAACTCCCTGGTCCACGGAATTCTGTGTAAGGTGAGATCATGGACTTTTGGTCACTGTGATCTTTCTTTTGACCAAGAAGGGGGACAGTTCAATGCCCCTTTAAGTAGGAATCGAACCTCAGCTGCAAGGCCCAGTGCACATCCCCCTTGGTCAGGGCAGTTAGTTCACTAACTAACACACCTCCTCCTTACGCCCTCATCCTGAGGCACAGCCGGGCGTCAGCTGGGCGGGTAGGTGAGACCTCTCGTGCTCCTTGGCCTGACTGCCGATGTCCTTCGTGTAGAAGATAAAGTAGAACATGAACCTGGCATCGTGGGGTCAGACCAGCTCACGACCTGCTGGCTTCCAGGAAGAGTCTGTCCACTGCCAAGTGTCCGAGCATCATCAACTCATGCGAACGTTAACATGCCCTTGAAGAGGGGGCCCAGCCACAGTGGGTGGGCCGCGCATACACAGCGAGAAGCTCTGTGAGCTGAGCTCTCCAGGTGCGCCAGGCCTGGACCTGGGTCCCCCAGCGCCGTCTTGCCCTGGCCCCACTGGGCAGGCACCGTGGAAGTGGAGCGCTGGGTGGCGCTCTTCCCGGCTCCTGGGTCTGCTGAGTTTAGCCACGGGTCCTGTAGCTCCACCGCCTCCTGCGTTTTCCAGCCTTGGGTGGTAGTAGCTTCCTGCCATCACTAATTTCTGGGACGCCTTCATAGCGTCCTCATTCCCTAGGTGACAAATTCATCCCATGACGTCCCCTGTGATGTAAACACTTGAAATGGTTATCTTGGTTGGGAAATGCATTTCTCCGAGTGGTTGCCTGGTTACACCTTCCCTCACTCCTTTTTGGTGAGGTAAAAAATGACGTGTGTAATTGCCAGCTTTTCTGAAATACTTTAAGTGACTGTTTTAATGATAATTGAGTATTTGACCTAGAAAAGCTTCCCAGTGAATTTGTCAGATCTGTATTCTTATTTGTTATTCTTGTAACTTTTCTTATGTTGCTTGTGTTGCTAACTCATGAATATCTGCATTTCCTATCACATCAATTTTAAAAGATTTTATTTCTTACGATGCCACCTATTTATCATATTAATTAGCCCACTGATGAGAACACTCTTCCTTTTTTGTATTAACTATTAGGCTCCTTCCTTATTCATAATTTTATTCATTTGCTCTTTTATTATTTAGTTTCATAAAACCATATCAAGTTCATTAATTTTTTTCTAAAATAAGTGGATTTCGTTCAGCAGTTCTGTTTATTTCTTGCTGTTCACTTCTGCTCTTGTTTCTTAATCTGATTTAATTTTCTTTGTTTTTACTTTTTAACAAATGCAAGTATTTGAGATACCATTTTTCTAAGTACTATTTTGGTGGCATTCCTTTAGTGTTGACATGTGATATTTATATTTTTATGATATTAAATATTCTATTACTGTGTTTTTGATCTCTTACATGATGGATGTTGTTTGAATTTTTGTTGCTGTTGTTCCATAGAATGGAGTACCCTTAAATTTCATCATTATGCATATTCCTAATTCTTCTTCACATAATGAACTTTGCCTTCTGTTAATGTTTTAATCCATCCTCCTTCTCAGATGTTTAATCTGTCCAAGTGTCTGCGGAATCTTGGCTGCAGAGATTGCTTGGCAAATGTTCGAGCACGTTAGAAATATTCTCTCAGTAAGCAGAGGGAAGAGTCCGTTTGGTCAGGCACTGCACTCCTCAACTCTGTCTTAGAAACAATAGCAAAAGTTACTGTCATTTGACTACTTCAGCTTCTTCTACCTTCTTCTTGTCCTTAGACCTTCATGTCTTCACCCTTTTTGTTTTACTTTACTTGACGATTGTGTCCTTAGAGCTCACTGGGGTCCACTCAGTAATGAAGCTCTTTGAGACGCCCCTGTTTTCAGGTCGTTTTTAACCCAATGTCCACTGTTATCCTCCTAGGTATGTTTCATTCCTCCTCTCGTTACATGTTTATTTAACAACTATGCCATGCCAGGTGCTGTTCCAGGCACTGGGGATAAAGCAGTAAACAAGGCAAACTCCCTTCCATCACAGAGCTGACATTTCAGAGGGGCGGCTGGACCACTCGGCATGTCCACAAGTGTAAGGTGCTCAAGGAAGAACAAAGTAGCACAAGGGCTTTGCCCGTTACAGGGACATCGGGAGAGCTCTGGGACAGGATGGCCTTTGAGAAAAGGTCTGAATGAAGGAAAGGCTCGCACAGCTGGTCTGAGTCTCCTCTGGAGCCTGTCCTTCAGCCAAACCCCTTCGCTGGCTTTTCCTGGCCGGTCTGTTCCTCTTCTGCTGCATCACCACCATCTGTGCTTTACTTGCCAGGTGACTTCCACGTTGCCCACCCACCCCTTTCTCTGCGCATCACGTCCGCCCTTCACCTCCTGTGGCATCTTCAGCGTCTCTCTGGGATGTAGAGCACCACGCCTACTTTCAACAGCATGGCCCGTACACGTTTGCAGTTAGTGTTTCTTCTCAATAAGTCAGTATTTCTTTTCCAAGGGACGGCTGGCATGAGCTCCTCAAGGGTGTCACATTCAGGGCAGCGCTGCAAAGCCAACCACTGAGTTTCCCACCCTGGAGCTTGCCCTTAGCAGCTACAATAATTGCTACACTCCTTGCTGTATCCCACCCTTGCTTTCTCTCTTCCCTTCCCTTCCTAGACAATGCAGCCAAAAAGGCATTAGGTGAGGCCAAGGGAAGCGGACAGCTCCCCGGGGGCAGGGGACGGGGAGGAGGGGAACCCCAGAGTCTCAGAGTGTGTGCTGGAGCTCAGACAGACGGAGGCCGAGGTGGGCGGAGCGCACAGGGTGCCAGGGCCCCAGGGCTGGGGCGTGCCTGCAGAGGCGGCTGGCGGCTCAGAGGGTCGGAGCCTGAGCAGGGAGAAGGCTTCCACGCTGGGGGTGTGGGGTGGTGACGGAAGGGTGGTTACGCACACGGAGAACGCCCAAATAGGTAAAGATGTTCAGGACAAGGAAGGACGGATCTCTCATCGTCAGAGAAGAGAGTTACAGATATGCAAAGGAAGAAAACTAGAATAAACCCTGTGGTGTTGGAGTAGAATTGGATGTACCAGTGCAAACTGTAGATGGAAAGACAGGCAAACACACAACTAAATACAGGCATAATTGTGCGTGTGCCGCCGTGCATGGATCCTGTGCTCTGCCCTCCGAGAGAGCCTCGGAGCAGTGCTGCCCCAACAGCAAGGAACACGGCTAGTGCCCGGCACCTGGTTTCTAAAGGTACCATTCCCCACTAAAAGGAGCGGGCGCCGAAGGCGGAAAACGGTTAACCTTGCAGCTGGAGGAGGAAAAGCGCAGGATACGCCTGGAACATCTTGCCACGTTAGAAAGGAGGTGCTCAAAGTAGGATGATGGAAGATTATCAGGAGGACACGGAAGGAGACGGAAGGGCCCCCCTGCCAGATCTGGGACAACACGGGCATCAGGACAAATGGTAAGAATGAATTGTAGCTCCTTGAATAAAACGGGAAATCCTTACGTCAGACTCACCGAGTAAAATATGTGAATAGATTGAAGTTTGGTGAGGAAGGGGTTCTTTTTATTTATTTATTTTTTTATTTTTTATTTATTTATTTTTTTGCGGTACGCGGGCCTCTCACTGCTGTGGCCTCTCCCGTTGCGGAGCGCAGGCTCCGGACGCGCAGGCTCAGCGGCCATGGCTCACGGGCCCAGCCGCTCCGCGGCACGTGGGATCCTCCCGGACCGGGGCACGAACCCGCGTCCCCTGCATCGGCAGGCGGACTCCCAACCACTGCGCCACCAGGGAAGCCCATGGAAGGGGTTCTTTGATTAATCTAACATATCAAAGGAAAAGAGCAGCTTTCCCGGGAGAACCCTGGCAGACAGCACCTCCATCGTCAAGCAACGCAAGGGAACGAACGGCAGCAGCGACGGGGCAGGCTGAAATCGAAGGCCACCCGATCAGGTGCGGAGAGAACACAGCGCCACCCCGGGGGTTCCTGCCAAAACCGGGCATCGCAGTCTAGTCAGGACGAACATCAGTCAACCCCACGTTGTGGAATATTCTGCAAAATAACTGGCCCGTGATCTTCCGAAGTGTTAAGGTCACTAAAAGCAAAGAAAGACTGAAATACTAGCCCCATTTGAAGGATACTAAAGACACATGACAACACCTGCGACAGGTGACTCTGGACTGGACTGCTTTCCCATAAGGGGCATTGTTGGGACAATGGAGTAGTAATAACACGTAGGCGTTAATTTCCTCATTTTTGAGGATTGCATTACACGGGAAACACACCCCAGAGTATTCAGGGGTGATGCTACATCAGGTTGGCAACTGATTCTCGAATTGGTCAGGAAAATAAAAGGTCTTTGTACTGTATTTCCAACTTCTTAAGAAGTTTGAGATTGTTCCACATTTTTTTAATCAAAATAAAAAAGAAAACAAGAATAAATTGTACTGCTTTTCAAAATGTGCCTATTGCTTCTGAAACACCCCTGGCTTTTATTATCTACCCCCTTTCTCTGCCATCATCCCAGAATTGCTTCTGTCCCCTCCTCCGGATTGTAATGCATTTTCAAGTTATTCCATCCTCTTGGAAACTGAAGTAATATTTCTTGTCAATCTATATCCCTCAGCCCAAGATCTCCGGAAGATTGTTCTTACTCTGAGACAGAAGGAGAGAAGACTCCTGACTACCAAAAAAGAGTTTCTCCTGCTCAACACAAAACATCCTGCGGATAATTTATGTCAAGGCTGCTGAAAAGTTGTTTGAAAAGAAATGAGAAACTGTCTTTTTCTTACCCTTTTGCCAACCCCCTCCTCCATCTGGACGGCAGACACGCTGGGTACAATATTCCACTTGTCACTACGGTTTGTAGGAACCCAGAGGGATACCACAATAAGCAATGTGTCTTATTGATCACAATGAAGATATTTATGACAGCGTGACCATAGTGTCACGTTTTACTCCATTCATGCTAAAATAAATAAGCTTGTCTTATTTCCAGGCATCTAAAACTCCTCTGCAATAAAGTTCTATTTACTTGAGCTGCATAAATAATCTAAAATAAAAATAAGGCAGGAAAGACCGGTAGACCTAGAGTTTTTCATTTCAGGTAGAAGTCCTGTTTCATTATTCAGAATGTGCTACGCCTGCCTTGTGCTAGTTGACTATTGCGGATGTTCACGTGAAATACATTTCATGCTTTCAATATTCCAGCCGGGCAGATCACTCATACACAGTTCACGGCCATATAAAAATGAGGCTATTAGAAAAGCATTCTTTCTTAAAAAAATAAAATTTATTTATTTATTTACTTGGCGACGCTGGCTCTTAGTCATAGCTCACAGGATCTTCGTCGTGGCACGCAGGATCTTTAGGTGCAGCATGCGGGCTCGCAGTTGTGGCACGTGAGATCTAGTTCCCTGACCAGGGATGGGAACCCGTGTCCCCTGCACTGGGAGCCCAGAGTCTTAACCACTGGACCACCAGGGAAGTTCCAGAGAAGCATTCTTTTTTTTTTTTTGGTAGTATGCGGGCCTCTCACCGCTGTGGCCTCTCCCGTTGCGGAGCACAGGCTCCGGACGCGCAGGCTCAGCGGCCATGGCTCACGGGCCCAGCCGCTCCGCGGCACGTGGGATCTTCCCAGACCGGGGCACAAACCCGTGTCCCCTGCATCGGCAGGCGGACTGTCAACCACTGCGCCACCAGGGAAGCCCCAGAGAAGCATTCTTTTTTTCTTTTTTTTTTTTTTTTTTTTTTTGCGGTATGTGGGCCTCTTACTGTTGTGGCCTCTCCCGTTGCGGAGCACAGGCTCCGGACGCGCAGGCTCAGCGGCCATGGCTCACGGGCTTAGTTGCTCCGCGGCATGTGGGATCTTCCCGGACCAGGGCACGAACCCGTGTCTCCTGCATCGGCAGGCGGATTCTCAACCACTGCGCCACCAGGGAAGCCCGAGAAGCATTCTTAATTAGCGCATTCCCTCATGTGGCAGGATCGGGGCTAATGAGCTAACAACTGCTAAATACTCCCCTCTGGTTTCAATCCTTTCCTCTCTCTTTTGTTACCCGACCCCTGACATGGTCAGGGACAGACTCTTTCATGGCCACAGAAGTCAATGTTTTTTCCTGCACAGGCCTAAGATGTATATTTGCAAGAAAAGGAATTAAAATGTTTTCTCAGTACTGAACACAAAAAACAAACCAAAACGTAAGTAGTGTCCTTCTGAATATTAAGGTTTTGAAATTGAATGTATGTTGTCAACTTCTCAAGAAAAATCGACTTACTCCATTTCACATTATGCACGTTGTAAAGGAAAATACTCTGAATGCTGGAAAGTGGCTGCCATCCTCAGATGACCAATGATCTAACGTTATAATTTAATGCACTAAATGTTTTGAACATAATCGATGTTGCCTTTATGTGTACAAGGTGTACTGAATACCTACTTCTCTGTGCCAGGAACGAAGCTAGGGAGTGGGAAAAAGAAGGCAGATAAAGGAGAATTCTGTCCTAATGACTTCCCAGCCTAACGGCAAAGGAGCCCAGAGGTCAGGGCAGACATGCTAAGAACTCTGATAGGTCCAGTGGGCATGCAGAGGAAGGAAACTTAGCGCTGGGAATGAGAAGTGCTGCTGGGACCAGGTCTTACAGGAGTTTCTGAGGCCAACTGGGAAGGACAGAGAACGGAAGCGCATTACAGGCCCGGGAGGCCCGAGTGCTGGCGCCGTCGGGAGCAGCGCGCGGTCCAGAGCGGCTGACGGCTGCGCGCAGGGCAAGTGCTGGGACACGAGGCTGTGAGAGGGGAAAAGCCACACCTTCCAACCCCTCGCCTGCCATGTTTAAAGAACATTGTCTTCAGTAGGAAACATGGTCGTTTTTAAGATCTGAAAGTATAAGGAGTCTCCCAAGTGGGTACAAACCTCAGCCCACGGCCTTAAATCAGCCATCAGGGGTCCATATGAATCCCGCAACTGGCCGCCACAGATACGTTATCCACGCGACAACGACAAGGGTCTCATCTGCTTCGCTCCAAGCTGGTTCATTGTTATTCTCTAAGGAACTGACTGGCCTGGTGTGACATCAAAGGCTAATCAGCAGTTGGACTGAAAAGATTTCGTCCTTTTTGGTTCCTGCTGTCAGCCAGCCAGCAGAGAGCCTAAACGGAAAGTTAACATCACAAAACGTCACTCGTCTCGTGAATCTGAGGGGAGCATTTAATGCAGCTGAACAGCACAGGGGTCAGAGTCAAAAACCGACGCATAACTTTACAGGCGACCCTCCACATCCCTGGCTTCCCACCCGCTGACTCAAGCAGCTGTGGACCAAGTCACGCTGTAACAGCATTTACTGAAAAAAATCAGGGTATAAGTGGACTCGTGTTGTTCAAGGGTCAGCTGTAATATGGATTCTTAAAAGCCCTGAGTTTTTACTTATTAATGGCCTCAGGTCACATAAGCCAGCCTAGTAAAGAGCAAGGCAGTGGATACACTGAGAAGTCATGACGACGCCTACATGAAGACATTTTGAAACTGGCACACGGCCCCATCTCTTTCCTCGTCCCTGCCAAGCTTCTCCAAGGACAGTCCTGGGTGTGGTCCTGGTTCCCTTCCTGACACTTGGTCCTCAGATCAGCTCCCACTGTTCTGAAGCTGCTCCAAGCTCACCTGTCAACTCCCACTGGATTCTCATCCCGTCTAACCTCTCTGCTAGAGTGGCGGCCTTTTTTTTCCACAGAGAGCTACGAGGGGCTTCCCTGGTGACACGCAGTGGTCAGAAATTCCACCTGTCAATGCAGGGGACACGGGTTCAAGCCCTGGTCCAGAAAGATCCCACACACCTCAGAGCAACTAAGCCCATGCGCCACAACTACAGAGCCTGCGCTCTAGAGCCCGCGAGCCACAACTACTGAGCCCGTGTGCCTAGAGCCCGTGCTCCGCAACAAAGAGGAGCCACCGCAATGAGAAGCCCGCGCACCGCAGCGAAGAGCAGCCCCCGCTCGCCACAACTAGAGAAAGCCCGCGCGCAGCAACGAAGCCCCAACGCAGCCACAAATAAATAAATAAAGGAGAGCCACGAAAAGATCTGCCATTTCATGTTCTCTCCTTACAACAGGACCTTATGGCCTTGTCATGGCCACATCAAGAGGTGGGGTCTATGTCCCCTCCCCTTGAACTGGGAAGACTCTCTGTTCACTGTCTGCACTAACGGCGCGGCGCAGTGGCACAGTGTGACTTCTGGGGCAAGGGTTACGGAGAGCAGTACAGCGCCCTCTCTCCCCCTTTTCCTCCCCCCCCCCAGGGCACTGGCCATAAGGAAGTCCAGGCCACAGGAAGAGGCCGTGATAAGACAGCCCCAGAGGACATCCCAGTGGACAGCTGACACCACCCATCAGACATCTTTCCTTAAGGAGTGTCCACCCTTACGTGGGAAGACAAGAAAGAGAAATGTCACGATGAGACTGAGCGATGGACACCGTGGTGAGGGCTAAGTGGACAAACCAGAGTCCTAGCCCAGCCTGGGGGGGAGGGACGGGGCGGAGGGGGGGAGCAGGAGCTCCCGAGGAGAAGTGAGAGAAACCCCCCAGTGAAAACTGCTTCCCTCCAGGGCAACGAATCCCTAAGCTGAGACCTGAAAGGTAAGGAGTGGAGACGGGCTGGGGCGGGGGGAGTACACACCCAGGAACCTCCACAGTCGAACCTCCTTCTCCAGCCTCATTTTCTCCTTATTCTCTCCAGGCCTCGTACTAGGCTGTACCCACGACTAGGTGTGTGATCACAGTATCCGTTCAGCAAGCGAGGGCTAAGCGTCGAGGGCCCGGGGTTACACTGACAGATACGGTCCCTACCCTCAGAGAGGTCCTCACCGAGTGAGAAGGTGAGGTCACTGCACCCAATAATTCGCCTTCACTGTAAACATTTACTGAGTGGACGGATGCAAAGATGGCTGTCTGGCACGCAGGACCATAACCCAAGAGTTTAAAAGGAGAGGGTCTGAGAGGACAGAGAGTACATGTTTGGGAGAAGCTGAATGTGAGATACCTGCAATCATTTCACTGGAGATGTCCCACTTTAAAATAAGGGGTCAAGAAAGCAGTCCAGGCTGACGATGGCAGTACAGCCTCGTGGTGGCACAGCCTGGCGGCAGTATAGCCTGGTGATAGTACAGGACAGGTCTTCAGCACCCACGGACTGGCACCAAACTGAACTGAGTTCAAATCCGAGCTCCACCTCCTCTCAGCTGTGTGACCTTGAGCAATACACTTATCCACTCCCAGCCTCAGTTTCCTCATCTGTAAAATGGGGACGACAGTAGGATCTACCTCAGAGAGCTGCTGGGAGAATAAAATATGATGGCACTGTTATTCTGGAGGCATGTTGCTTCTCATTATGTATGGGATGACTCAAAAGAAACTTACTCCTTAGCATTTGGTAAGAAAAAATAATTTGTCTCCCTTACAGTGGGGAATTCTTCATATCAGCCAAAGATAGTTATATAACCTCATCAGTTCCTTTTGATGTTGGCTTCTGGGAGACCGAGTTAAATGTAATATTCAGCCATGGAAACCAGGTACAGTACATTTAGCTTCCTCTGCTTTCCTTATCACTTCAATTTTCTAGCTGAATGGTTTTCCTCAAATATCACTTTATATCAAATTGCTTCAAGCCCTTTTTGGGAAGCAAATGTAATATAAATACATAAAATTCGTGGAGGGAAAATAACTTTGTGATATAAAAAATTCAAAATGCTCTGCAATGCCTATCTGAAATAATGCAAATCCTGTGGCACATATATATGACGGAATATTACTCTGCCATAAAAAGAAACGAAATTGAGTTCTTTGTAGTGAGGTGGATGGACCTAGAGTCTGTCATACAGAGTGAAGTAAGTCAGAAAGGGAAAAACAAATACTGTATGTTAACGCATATATATAGAACCTTAAAAAAAAATGGTACTGATGAACCTAGTTGCCAGGCAGCAATAAAGATGTAGACGTAGAGAATGGAGTTGAGGACACAGGGTGGGAGGGGGAAGCTGGGGCTAAGTGAGAGTACCATCGACATGTATACACTACCGAATGCAAAACAGTTAGCTAGTGGGAAGCAGCCGCACAGCACAGGGAGATCAGCTCGGTGCTCTGCGACCACCTAGAGGGGTGAGATGGGGAGGGTAGGAGGGAGGCGCGAGAGGGAGGCGATGTGGGGACATATGTGTGCATACGGCTGATTCACTCTGGTGTACAACAGACACTCACACAGTGTTGTGAAGCAATTATACTCCAATAAAGACCTACTAAAAAAAGGAAAAAGTGGTGCTCTAGCTGCCCAGTACAATTCGCGACACCACGCTCACCTGTAAACCCTCCGACCGGCCCCGTCCCTCTTGCCCCATGAGACCCTCCTCTCCTGGCCTGTTCCCTCCCGCCTCTGCTCCGTCTGCACTCTCTCCTTGGTGACGTCCCATTTTGTGCCTTGAAGCACCATTTTCACAAGGAGGATTCTCAAATCTGAATCACCAAGCTCCTTCCCAGCGCTCCAGGTTCACGCATCCATCTGCATCCTTAGCATTTCCACCTGAGGCGCTAATCATCATTGTAACCTCAGCACAGCTAAAGCCCAGCCACTGATTCCCACCTTATCACCACCCCTACTCCCACTGGGTTAGCTCCTCCCACAAGCTGACCCTGCCTTCTCATCTGATCTCTCTCGGCCTCCTCGGAGCTGCCACCATCCTTCGACCGGACGGTTGCGACAGCCTGTCTCCGTGTGCAGCCAGGGAGCCTGGTTAAAACGTAACAGGCTCACGGCGCCTCTGGCTGGTGCTTCCCCTCAGCAAAGCGAGGAACATCCAAACCCCTGATGGCTTCCACCACGGAACACAGGAAAAGCTAAGCCTCCTGCAGGAACCTGCGAGGTCCTCCCTGATGAGACCCGGCAAGCCTCTAACTTCAGCCCTTATACCCGCCTCTTCCTTATTTAGACACCTCCCCACCCTACCCCCCGCTCTCCCCTCCCCCTCTCTCCCTGCCGGCTCCTTTCTGTGTCTGGACTTTCTGGTTACAAGGGTCTCTTCTGGGCTCACCTGACTGCATCCTCTCACCACTCGGATCTCAGCTCAAATGTTACCCACGCGCACGGCCCCTAAACCTCCCCAAATTACGGTCTAAGGCATTGCTCGACATCTCGGAACACCCTTCGGACTTTGGGGAAGTCTCAAGACGTCTGCTTTGAGGCTGCGGGCAGGGGGCAGAGCTGCTCTCTCTCCTGTCCCCCGGGAGCGGGAGGGGCCCACGCTGAGGGGTCAGAGGTTGGCGGGGGGCCGCATGAAGTTGAATGTCAAGGACGGGGAGAGGCTGGGAGAGGAGGCACAGAGTCGCTTCCACAACGACGGGGTCCTGGCCGCGCCTGCCTCTCGCTCCTGACCTCCCCGCAGCGGATTCTGTGAGCAGCCCGACGTGCTTCCAAAGCTCCTTTTCCGTTTCAGTTGACGGCAAGGACTGGTTCGCACCTACCATTGCCAGGATTATCTTATTCCTGTACTTTTTACCTTTTCACTATCCCTCTCACCGTCTGAAAGGTAAGCTCGTCTTCACCAGCGTGATCCTGATACACGGTAGGGTCGCAAACCCGTGTCAGCTGGTTGGTTGGGATGAGTCTACGGCACTTATGGACAGAAGTATCTGTCCCTTCATCCGCTCTCCTTGTAGCCCCTAAGATGCTTGTGTAGATTTCAGAAAGAAAGACACAATTTATATTTAAATTCTGGAGAAAGTAAGATTTTAAAAAGTTTGGAAATGATTTTGAGATGGTAGAGAAACCAATGCCAAGACCAAAAGCTACATACTTCTGATTCATCCATTTGAATCCGGGCCAGAAGCATCTAAAATGGACTGTACATCTGGGAGCTGGGAAATGATCTCATGTCTTACAAGTGCGAGCCACTCAGCAATTTGTCCCCGTGGCAATGCTCCCGGGCGCTGTCACACACCGAGCGGCATCTGGGGAGGCTCAGGACCGGGCTGACGGTGAGCCTCCTACGCATCCAGTGATTGAATGCACCAGGCACGCTGGTCCCGTGGGCCCCCTCCCCAGGCTGTCCCAGGACTTTCCATCGTGGTGCGTACCCAGACCAGCAGGTTCGGAAGCACCCCCTTTCCTCAGGATGCTTCAATCGGGTGAAGTACACTGCCTGCAGGAGACGAACTGGAAATAAGAATGACGGAGATCAATTAAACTCAAGGCTGCGTGACTTGGGACAATACTCAGCTCTCGTACCCAAACCACAGAGAACCAATTAACACAGTGCAAAGCCATGGTCAGTGTTAGTAAAAAGCTACTTGAGAACATGAACGAAAGGACCAGAGCTTATGCAGTTCTCCCTACTTTGGGGCACTTCCTAATAGAAGTGGTTACGTCTTTTTATGTCACGAACTCCCTCGAGGGAATATAATGGATGCTCTAGACCCTCATTCCTGAAAAGTGCGCCGACGGAACAACCCTGGTGGATTCTTCACACGATATACGTGCCTTCGTGGTGCATCTGAAGCAGGTTCCTGGGGTCCCTCAGACCCAGTTTAAGAAGCTGAGCCCCGGTTTCACCAACATGAAAAGAGTCTGAAGGAGGGGGCAGGGGAGGAAGGTGGTATAGGGAAGGATCAGTCTAAGATCTGGGAAATGAAGGTGCAAGAATCAGAGCAGCTCGGGGGTCAGGAAACATCATCTCCCGTCCTGTCCTCAACCTGCCCGACGCGTGCAGGGGGGCCCTGGAGGGACCACCTCACTTTTCTGCACTTTGCCTTTTTCATCTGTAAAACCACAGCAGTTGGGATGGCTGATTCCAAGATCCCTTCCAGCTCCCACCTCCAACAACACGCTACAGTCCTGGCTGGAACTTTCCTCTCTGTCAAGCCATCATCACGTTGACAAAGTTCTCTAGGAACAACGATTTTTAAAAAATCGCTACAGTCTCCTACCCTTTTAGGAAAAAAAACATTCCAAACATAAGGTGTTCCCTTAGAGATCTGCCTGTCTCAGCGGGTAGCTGAGAGCTGTCACCTGAGAATAAACATGAAAGAGTCAATAAAGAAGCTTCATACATATTCCCGGCTCCAGGTCCTACCACCTCCGTAGAGCTCTGCGAAGAGCTCATTACAACAGTGAGCGCCAGCGGGTCTGTCCCCTTCCACGGCGGAGATCATTGCAGGACCACCGATTGTGCCACCTGGAATTAAGCGGTGTCGGCAACTTCAACAAGAAGTTGGCCTAAATTCCAACTTGCCTTAAAAACTTCATTTAAGTTGAAACACGAAGCTCCCCAGCTCATGCGGCACCTCTGAAAGGTGGTTCAAGCCACACATGGTGACCGGGGCTGAGAACCTCTATGCAGAAGCTGCCAGAATTAACTATGATGTGTGGAACGTCTCCTTGCCCCGAGAGGAGGGTGCCCCTAAAGTTACTTTTCCTGGGGGCTAACATGGCAGGGATGTTCTCATCCGTGGAAAAGTCTGCACTGATGTTTTAGGCAGCCAGGCATTTCATACAAGCTAAGTGTGAAAATGCTTTTCGAGAATCTCTCTTTTCATCTGGCACATTTGAGGAAAAGAAAAGCCGAAATCCATTGTCATACAAGTAGAAGAAAATTCACTGCAAAATTTCCTTCTGTCCTATTTTTCTTCTTTACTGGTGGGTGTTAGCATCAGACCAAGGGTCTAATGACCTCATCTTCCAGGGGCTTGCAGTTCTAAGTTCGTGGCACCTCCCGTACCCAGATCTCATCTCACTTCAGGGCTGGTAGGCAGCACAGATCTCTTCCCATCACTTGGTTTTATTTCCTAGAGAGAGCCCCTGGAGCTGGCTGCTCAAAAAACAATCATTTGTTTCAGGGCTATTATGGAATTTCCATTAAAAGAAATGGACCAAGGCAGGCATCATTTTTCTAGGGTGAAAAGAGAAATTGTCATGAGAGGCAGCCAGGCGGAGCCGGTGGGGAGGGGGAGGCGCCTTCGTCCTCCCGGCTGCCTGCAAGGTCAGGGCGTGCTGGCCTGGGACACCCTGCATCTTGGTCCCGCCTAGTCCGTGCAGATCAAGCAGAACCGTCCCCCTCCCCCTCCAGCCTGGCCAGGTCCCTCCCTCACTCTGAGGCCGTGCGACTCTGCTAAGGGAGTGATGAATTCTTTGGACGACATCGATTTGGCGCCGGTGGGTCAGCATTGTGCTGGGCACCGGAGACCTAGAAACACTCTAGACACACAGTTCCTGATGCGTCCGGCGGAAGGAGTCGGACAATGAAGACGTCAGCAAATGAAGAACGAGATCGCATCGGCGAAGGGCGGTTCAGCGGATGCAGGAGGCCTCAGAGCGTCTCGGGGGTGGAGGCGGCCGCCTGTAGACTGGGTGTCCAGGGCGCCTCTCCGCGGACGTGCTCTTTGGGCCAGAAGCCGCGCGGCCCCCAGAGAAGACCGCGTGCGGAGCTCTGGCCTGGAGCCCTCACGCGGGTGTTGGTCCATCTCTTGCCTCCACCCCCAAAATGCAACCTGGCAAAACCTTGAGGTTCAGAAAGTGAGACTCAACAACGCTGCCCGCACCTTGTCAAAGTGATGCGGTAGGCGGTCCTCGTTAATGCCTGTGGTCGCAGGTAACGTTAATACCTGCCCCCCGAGCCGCACACAGCCCCCCAAATGGACCAATTTCGATTGTAAACTGTCAGTTCATTCTAAATATGGTGCGCCTCATCTGTGCCCGTCTCTGCCCTCATCGACACGTGCCCTCCAGATGGGACCTCGGAGAGGATCTGATTCCACCTCTTGGCTATTGTGAGCAGTGCTGCTGTGAAGACTGGAGATCTAGGGTCTCTTCAAGGTCCTGGTTTCAGTTCTTTTGGCTCAATACCCAGAAGTGGGCTTGCCGGATCATATGATAGTTCTAGGTACAACTTTGAGAGGAAGTATGGTTCCACTTATATGAGGTTTAAAATAGTCAAATTCATGGAACCGAAGAGTAGAACAGTGGTTGCCAGGGGCTGGGGGAGGGCAACCGGAGCTGCTAATCAAGGGCATTAAAGTCTCAGTGCAGCACGATGAGTACGTTCTAGGGACCGGGGAAACCACACCGTGGCTCCGCCCATCTGCAGTAACCCCAGCGTACCTCCGTCTACAACAGTGCGTGGCCCGCTTCAAATCTGTTAAGAGGGCAGATCGCACGTTGTGTCCTTAACACAATACAATGAAATTTAAAAATAAGAAAGAAAGGACCTGAAAGCTAATTCTCACAGAAGTGTTAGTACTGGTAACGGCAGAGCGGTTCACCACTTAGATGCATTTGTATTAACACGAGGATAGGGTTTCAGGCAGCGGGGGGAAGCTTCCCGGCACTCCATGAAACACCCCGTGACAACACTCCCCTCCTGCCTGCAGAAGGATGTCCCCAGCACAGAGACCCACTCAAGAAACCATCATCCCTGCTGACATAGAGGCCCCGTTGCAGTCCTTTCAAAGGGAATTTAATCAAAGCCACCAGCAGGTTGAACCTCTGTGTGTGTGTGTGTGTGTGTGTGTGTGTGTGTGTGTGTGTGTGTGTGTGTGTGTGTGTCAGCTAGTCAGCAGGTCAGCGATGTTTACCAACCACCCGCTGGGACGCGAACGTCACCAGCAAGGCTGCTGACAAGTAGTGCTAACATGGAACCCACCCAAATTCACGGTCAAAAAGTACAGTGAGCGTCCACGCTGTGCCTGCATTCTGGAATGAAACGTGCGTTCCATACAGTATAAAACACCTGACTAATTTATTTATCTTTCTTCTAAGAGCAATTCTAAGGGAGCAAAACAAGTTAGAAGGCAGAGGGCTTGGGTCTGGAGGTAATTTATTCAGACTTCATAACTCTAAGGATAATAAAAGGCAGTAAATCCTAAACTAAAGAGAGTCAGCGGCAGGGAGCCGCTCAAAATTTATTCTATTCTAGATTAGCAACGATTAAATCATACCGTGAATTATTTTAAAATGCAGTGATTTTCAGTACTGCATGCGTTGCAAACGTTCAGTTTTCTTCTTCAGCTTAAAACAAAGGACACAATCCCTTCATTTTTTTCGACAATAGTTCTTAGATGTTTCTTCCCCGCCACAGCTGAGAAAGAGCTTTCTCGGCTGAAATACAACTTCTGCATCCATAAAGCAAGTAAATTTGTTCTCTATTACATATAACTATAACGCATGAGAATGAACACGATTTTGCAAGCTAGGAACTTTCCATGAATCCTACAAGGGCATTGGAACTTTCCATGAATTTAGTGAGAATTTAAAGAGCCATCTGCATAGACAAAGCTGAGAGATGAATTATTGAATGCAGAGCAAACTAGAGAAGTGGGGTACACCCACCTCCCGGGCTTCCCCTTCACCCCCAACGTCTCTGTGGGCTGATACCATCCTCCAGGAAAGGCCTAAGGGGAGGAAAGCAGGGAGCCTCGGGTCCCGACAGTCAGTCCGGGATGGAGCAGGGCTAGAACGGGCTCTGAGGCCAAGGGGCGAGGCGGATGAGCAGACAGCACTGGTCCTGCCCCCGTGGCTCCCCTCCCCAAGCCCCTCCCCAAGGATTTAGTCCTTTCAGGATGCTAGGGAAGTGGAGAGCCTTTTGCATCCAGCACAGTTCCAAATGTAGGTTCCCAGTAAGTATTAATGGAATTGAATGCATTTCCATTTGAGAAATATACAGTGAAGACGTAGCACTATTTACAACATCCAGGACATGGAAGCAGCCTAAGTGTCCATCAACAGAGGAATGGATAAAGAAGATGTGGCACCATGTATACAATGGCATATACTCAGCCATAAAAAGGAATGAAACTGGGTCACTTGCAGAGACGTGGAGGGACCTAGAGACTGTCATACAGAGTGAAGTAAGTCAGAAAGAGAAAAACTAATATCGTATATTAATGCATGTATGTGGAATCTAGCAAAATGGTACCGATGATCTTATTTGCAAAGCAGAAATAGAGACACAGACGGAGAGAACAAATGTACGGATACCAAGTGGGAAAAGGAGGGGTGGGATGTATTGGGAGATTGGGATTGACATATATACACTATTGATACTATGTATAAAACAGATAACTAGTGAGAACCTGCTCTACAGCACAGGGAACTCTACTCGCTGCTCTGTGGTGACCTAAATGGGAAGGAAATCCAAAAAAGAGGGGACATATGTGTACGTATAGCTGATTCACTTCGCTGTACCGCAGAAACTAACACAACATTGTAAAGCAACTCTACTCCAACAAAAATGAAGAGCTGAGAATTCTCCAAAGGTCTTCGTGCTGTAAATTAAAACAACATATAAATGCTGAGTGAAGCTCACGGTGGCCCGTCCATGTGAGACATGAGACAGGCACTTACACATGAGGCCATGTGTGTGCATTCTGGAACATTCAGCTCTGACACACAGGCCTTGGATGCTCCACTGCCTTCTTCCTTTCCCAGGGCACAGGGGCCCCCAGACCCCACCCTCCAAAGCCCCACATTCAGTGACCCACCCCTACTCCACACCACTTACTTCAGCCCTAATTTATGGCAATTAGGGCAATAACATTCTATTTATATCAGAACTCTCAGGAAATCTCTACGGTGTTTTTTATATATTTAAGTTAATATAGAGTAAAATTACACAGTTCTTATTTTAGAATATGAGATTAGTCATTCCCGACAAATCTTTGCCCCCTTTTCTATAAAGTCCCAAAGTAAAGACCCCTCCTCTCTCAGTATTGCTTACAGGCAGATGCCTGGACCCAGCCGGTCCCCACCTGCCTGTGCTAGTAGAGACTCGGGCCCCAAAGCAAGAGCAGCAGGTACTTAACAAGGCCATTGTCCTGGGTTTGCTACTCATCACAGCTGCAAAGGGTGGCCCTGAGGCAGACCCCGCGGTGGGAAGATGTGACAGGAAGCTTACAGACGGTGCGATTTCCCTCAAATTGTCTTAAACATTTCCTACGTCCAAAAGCACATACTAAGGAAAGTATCTTAGGTGGTATATAATATACTAGAAGAGATTTTTCACAGGAAGTTGGATAACTACACATCTGAAATGAATCCAATACAATTTAAATACAATCCTTCTTAAAGACAGGAAGTTGACTAGATGATTTATTAAAATAACTCCCCACAGTAATACATATAAACCATTTCAAACAAAAGCATCCTGTTTTCTTTAAATGCCCTACAAAGAAGAATCTATGTGCTTTCCTTATCAGCTTCTGTAGGAAAGCTTATAAGTTCTGATGTTACTAGTAAGAGAAGTAATAGAAGTGGTAATATTTACTAGTAGTAGAAGTTCTACTTCTAATCTCCAAGTGTTTCTAAACTTTTGTGAAGGTCATAGGCCTTGCTGAGACTCTTCTGAAAGTCACAGACATCCTCCTCAGTGTGGTGGACTAATGTACATATGTATTTTGATTAAATAAATACAAACACATATTCATAGCCTGATTATAAAATATAAAGAATGATTGTTATGGGTTGTATTGTGTCCTCTCAAAATTCATATGCTGAAGTCTAATTACCCAGTCCCTCAGAACGTGACCTTGTGCGGAGAGAGGGTCTTTAAAGAGGTGATCAAGTTCCAGTGAGGTCTAGAGTATGGGCCCTAATCCAACATGACTGGTGTCCTTATGAAAAAAGGGAAATTTGGACACAGACACAGACAGAGGGAAGACCGATTGCAGATGCACAGGGAGAAGACGGTCATCCACAAGCCAAGGAGAAAGGCCTGGAACAGATGTTTCCCTCACAGCTCTCAGAAGGAACCAACCCTGCCAGAACCTTGATTTTGGACTTCTGGGCCCGAGAACTGTGAGACAATAAATCTCTGTTGTTGAAGCTGCCCGGTCTGTGGCACTTTGTTAGGACAGCCTTAGCAAACCAATACAACAGTTGTGTGAAATTCTTTCATGTTAATATGTGCACCTATAATTCGTTTCCCCTGCTCTCTGAACATACCAGAATTTATCTGTCCATTCTGTTGCTGGTGGATTATTTCCAGAGTTTTGCAGTGTTGAATGATGCTGCTATGAACATAGTGACGCATGCTTCCCAGTGGGTAAGTACAAGAAAATGCCCAGGACTGGAACTGCTGGATCAAAAGGTATATGTTTCTCTTCTGCAGATTGTTTGGAAAGTGGATGGACCAATTTTCACACCCACCACTAGTGTGTAAAGGGTCCCCTCTGATCCTCAAGCGTGCCAAAACTTAACATCATCACAGTTTTTCACTCTTACTACCCTGCCTGGTGTCAAATTGTATCTCATTAGATGGACAGAGAGACAGCTTCATTAACTGACTTACCTTTAATATTATCTTCATCGTTATTTATGACTTTTATGTATTGATTTTCCAACTCATAAAAAAATCCTGTAGTATGAGTTGATGTTAATAGCTTCTATCTGAAAAGCTGTCAGTTTATGAGATGAGCAAAGTTCCAACTGAGACAACTTGTTGGCGGCCTTCCCAACACTAACCACTCTTACTGACTCCCCCAGAATGTTCATCTCCAAGCAAAATTATACATTCAGGGTGGCCGTCACAATTATAAGACGCAGGCCTGAGCTGGAGAGTTCATGGAAAACAAGTGCTATGCTGATGTAGTGAGTGTCAATTCACATTTATGGCTATAATTTTTGGTTATTTTATAACTTAGTATAGTAAGGGTTTGGAGTTTTTTTTGTTTTTCAGTTTTGATGATGATAAAGTAAAACTTCTGCATAAATAACTTGAAAGAGACAGAGAGCATACAGAAAATATACATATAAACCTATAATCACACCACCAGAGAAAATGGCTTTTAAAATTCAGGTGTACACTGCAGTTGATAATCTCCAAAGGGGGCTGCTATCAATTCCTTTTCATCCTGAGGTGCATTCCCCGACCCCGACCCCTTGAACCTGGCCTCGTGACCCACGCTGACCAATGAAATGGGCAGAGGCGATGCTGCGCCAGCTTTGGGTCTAGCCTTTAAGAGATCTGGCAGTTTCCGCCTTTTCCCCCAGAGACAAGGGTCCACCGTGTAAAAACCCCCAACCGCCCTGGACCTCCTAAACGCTGAGGAGCCTTAGCCAGCCACATGGAGAGGCCACGCGGAGGAGGGTGAAGGCTTCTGGGACCCCACCCCCAGCTGGACACAGTCCAGTGAGGGACCCCACCCCCAGACACAGCTAAGTCCGCCCAAGCTGCAGAACCATGAGAAATAAGTCGTGGTTGTTCAAAGCTGCCGCATTTTTGTGGATTCTCACACAGCAACAGACGGCCAAGACGTCACCCTCACGCGCGTTCCCCATACCCACGGGTGTGAGCCTTTGTGCACATGCAGGGGCTACGCTGTAGTCTGCTCGTGTCTCTCAGAAGCACTTTTCATTCTCACTAATTATCCACATTCTTCTCTCCTGTGACGTTTTCAGTGGCTCCACAAGGTCTCCTTGTGTGGCCACATGCTACTTCCCGGGATGATTCTGGGCAAGTGGCTAGTTCCACGTTGTCGCCACTGCACCTGCCGTCTAGTGAGCATTCCTATACGCAAATCTGTGCACAAATATTTCACCACATCCTTTGGATGAATTCTGGACATGTAATTAGAGCCTCCAAGGATTGAACATTTTGGATGGCTCCGGTCAAATTACCTTGAACAAATATTGTCCCGATTCCTCTGCCTCCAGCTGTGGACAAAGATGCTGGTCTCCACACCTGTGAGCTAACGATGCCACGTGCTTTTTAAATTAGCCTCTTTCGATTTGGTGGATGAGAAGTGGTCTCTGGTTGCTGTTCTAGTTTGCCCTTCATTAGTAGAGGGTTAGAACTTTCTTCGTGAGGGTGACGCCCACGTTCACCGCACTCTGCTGCCCCGGCCATGCGACAATGTCGTACACAAGGTCATCTGACAGCCAAGGGCAAACAGACAACTCCACGAGGAGAACCACGTGAGGCAAAGAACCCTTTGATACACGGATGACAGGGATAATTTTATAGCAGGGCCTGAAGAGTCATAATCAATTTTTCTGACAGAAGACTTTCACAATCCATTGATTTAAAATCACGTGGATGAATACAAAGGACCATGAGAGATTACTACAAGCAACTCCATGCCAATAAAATGGACAACCTGGAAGAAACGGAAAAATTCTTAGAAAAGCACAACCTTCCGAGACTGAACCAGGAAGAAAGAGAAAATATGAACAGACCAATCACAAGCACTGAAATTGAGACTGTGATTAAAAATCTTCCAGCAAACAAAAGCCCAGGACCCGATGGCTTCACAGGCGAATTCTATCAAACATTTAGAGAAGAGCTAACACCTATCCTTCTCACACTCTTCCAAAATATCGCAGAGGGAGGAACACTCCCAAACTCATTCTACGAGGCCACCCTGATACCAAAACCAGACAAAGATGTCACAAAGAAAGAAAACTACAGGCCAATATCACTGATGAACATAGATGCAAAAATCCTCAACAAAATACTAGCAAACAGAATCCAACAGCACATTAAAAGGATCATACACCATGATCAAGTGGGGTTTATTCCAGGAATGCAAGGATTCTTCAATATACGCAAATGAATCAACGTGATACACCATATTAACAAGTTGAAGGAGAAAAACCATATGATCATCTCAATAGATGCAGAGAAAGCTTTTGACAAATTTCAACACCCATTTATGATTTAAAAAAACCTGCAGAAAGTAGGCATAGAGGGAACTTTCCTCAACATAATAAAGGCCATATATGACAAACCCACAGCCAACATCGTCCTCAATGGTGAAAAACTGAAACCATTTCCACTAAAATCAGGAACAAGACAAGGTTGCCCACTCTCACCACTCTTATTCAACATAGTTTTGGAAGTTTTAGCCACAGCAGAGAAGAAAAGGAAATAAAAGGAATCCAAATTGGAAAAGAAGAAGTAAAGCTGTCACTGTTTGCAGATGACATGATACTATATAGAGAGAATCCTAAAGATGCTACCAGAAAACTACTAGAGCTAATCAATGAATCTGGTAAAGTAGCAGGATACAAAATTAATGCACAGAAATCTCTGGCATTCCTATACACTAATGATGAAAAATCTGAAAGTTAAATTAAGAAAACACTCCCATTTACCATTGCAACAAAAAGAATAAAATATCTAGGAATAAACCTACCTAAGGAGACAAAAGACCTGTATGCAAAAAATTATAAGACACTGATGAAAGAAATTAAAGATGATACAAATAGATGGAGAGATATACCATGTTCTTGGATTGGAAGAATCAACACTGTGAAAATGACTCTACTAGCCAAAGCAATCTACAGATTCAATGCAATCCCTATCAAACTACCACTGGCATTTTTCACAGAACTAGAACAGAACATGTCACAATTTGTATGGAAACACAAAAGACCCCAAATAGCCAAAGCAATCTTGAGAACGAGAAACGGAGCTGGAGGAATCAGGCTCCCTGACTTCAGACTTATACTACAAAGCTACAGTAATCAAGACAGTATGGTACTGGCACAAAAATATAAATATAGATCAATGGAACAGGATAGAAAGCCCAGAGATAAACCCATGCACATATGGTCACTTACCTTTGATAAAGGAGGCAGGAATGTACAGTGGAGAAAGGACAGCCTCTTCAATAAGTGGTGCTGGGAAAACTGGACAAGTACATGTAAAAGTATGAGATTAGAACATTCCCTAACACCATACACAAAAATGAGCTCAAAAATGGATTAAAGACCTAAATGCAAGGCCAGAAACTATCAAACTCTTAGAGGAAAACATAGGCGGAACACTCTTATGACATAAATCACAGCAAGATCCTTTTTGACTCACCTCCTAGAGAAATGGAAATAAAAACAAAAATAAACAAATGGGACCTAATGAAACTTAAAAGCTTTTGCACAGCAAAGGAAACCATAAACAAGACCAAAAGACGACCCTCAGAATGGGAGAAAATACTTGCAAATAAAGCAACTGACAGAGGACTAATCTCCAAAATTTACAAGCAGCTCAATAACAAAAAAAACAAACAATCCAATCCAAAAATGGGCAGAAGGCCTAAACAGACATTTCTCTAAAGAAGATTAACGGATTGCCAACAAACACATGAAAGAATGCTCAACATCATTAATCATTAGAGAAATGCAAATCAAAACTACAATGAGGTATCATCTCACATCGGTCAGAATGGCCATCATCAAAAAATCTAGAAACAATAAATGCTGGAGAGGGTGTGGAGAAAAGGGAACACTCTTGCACTGTTGGTTCTAATGTGAATTGGTACAGCCACTATGGAGAACACTCTGGAGGTTCCTTAAAAAACTACAAATAGAACTACCATATGACCCAGCAATCCCACTACTGGGCATATACCCTGAGAAAATCATAATTCAAAAAGAGTCATGTACCAAAATGTTCACTGCAGCTCTATTTACAATAACCAGGAGATGGAAGCAACCTAAGTGTCCATTATTGGATGAATGGATAAAGAAGATGTGGCACATATATACAATGGAATATTACTCAGCCATAAAAAGAAACAAAATTGAGTTATCTGTAGTGAGGTGGATGGACCTAGAGTCTGTCACACAGAGTGAAGTAAGTCAGAAAGAGAAAGGACAAATACTGTATGCTAACACATATATATGGAATCTAAGAAAAAAAATGTCATGAAGAACCTAGGGGTAAGACAGGAATAAAGACACAGACCTACTAGAGAATGGACCTGAGGACACGGGGAGGGGTAAGGGTAAGCTGGGACGAAGTGAGAGAGTGGCATGGACATATATACACTACCAAACGTAAAATAGGTAGCTAGTGGGAAGCAGCCGCATAGCACAGGGAGATGAGCTCGGTGCTTTGTGACCACCTAGAGGGGTGGGATAGGGAGGGTGGGAGGGAGGGAGACACAAGAAGGAAGAGATATGGGAACATATGTATAACTGATCCACTTTGTTATAAAGCAGAAACTAACACATCATTGTAAAGCAATTATACTCCAATAAAGATGTTAAAAAAATATAAATGAATAAATAAAATCACGTGGATGGATGCCGACGTTTCTGTAGGATTTGCACCTGCCACTTATATTTGCTACCTATGTTTACAGGAAACTGCAAACCACTTCTTGACAAACCATTAATTGGGAAAATACATTTCAACCAGATTAAACTTCGAAAACCATTACTTTATGCTATGAAGTTTTAGTAATAGGAACTAATTCTCAAAAATACCTGAGATACTGGCATGATTTGAAAGCATGTCCTCAGTGCCTAGCACACAATCAGTGTTGGTTTCTGTTCTTTTTCTGTTAAACTCTATGATTGGGTAAAGAGAACACAGGATTCTAAAGTTGCACAGATATTCCAAAAAAAGCAAGTTGTTGTAAAATCTTCAAGAAGAACAAAGGGGCAGTTTTTGACTCCCATATAATTTAAAACAAGTTGGAAAAAAAGTAGGAGGCACTTTTGCAAAAGCATCAAATATGTCAGAAATGGGAGAAAACACTGTATCATCTCTAGATCGTGGGTTCTAATGCAGTTTCTAACTATTCTAATAACTCACTTTTATGGAGAGACCAAGTTATCATCAAAGGAAATGATATCCTGTTAATGTCTTATTAATAACAATTACATTCTTCAAAAAACGAGATACAGAATTCAATTGGTTCAGAAAGATACAACTTCGACTGTATCATTTGCTTGGAAGTGTTCTGGTCACAGAATGTCCTTAATTACTGTAATTCTCTTCCTTGTTTGAATCTGAAATTACACGGCTGATATCCCTTTAGTGACAAAAGCACTTTTAACAGACAAAAAAATCTTAGATATGGCTTGTAAGTCTCTTTTGATTGGAAGTTTGTTGACTGCAGCTGCAATATTTCTGAGTTAAGCTATGTTCATATGTTCTCATTTTGGCTGGAACATTTCAGACTCCGTTGTTTTGATTGCAGTATTGTCCACGAGGCTGGGCTTATGATTAATTCACATTATTAAGATGACTAATGCTCCTTTCAGATGGCAGTTGAAAACCCATGGCAAGAGCAGCCTTGAAAGTGATCTGACTGCAGATGTAGGGGGAGTGGAGGTTATGTACTCTTTCCTTCTGTAATTCAGCAGTATTGGAGCAGGACGCACTTGGCATCCTTAAGTCATTGTGGTTTCTCGAGGACCCTGGGAGTGGCCGGGAAAAAGAGTCATAGTTGCTGTGTTCCCGGGGGGAGCACGTGATAAAGGTCTGGACACAGTCAGTCACTGACGAGGTAAGCAAACTGGAGTCCCAGACGGAGGGAAGTTGGAAGTAGGACTTTCGTAGAAACACATCTGAGGTTCCTGCTGAGCCCACCCCTTCTTTAGAATCCCACCCGCGTCCTGCGTTAGGGGGAGGCTCTCGGAGACATCCAGCATTGTGCCAGAGCGGACACTGACCCAAGTGGATCACAGCATTAATTTTTTACCTTAAGAGTTTGAATTAAAATCTTTTAAAAAATCCACCTCCGCGCGATTGTGCTGGGAACCGACTAGGTAAGCTCATATAGATGGGGGGACACATCTCACACCCAGAAGCCACTGGCTTGCCAATGTCACGAGGGGACGAGAGCTGAAAAGCCCGAGGGAAACCAGACTAGAGATATAACATCGAGCAGAAAGCACCCGAGAAACAAGCTTCTTTGGGGCACAAGTGCTCAGGACACCTTCCAACATCTCCGAGGCCCACTTCCTGTAACTGGAGGCTACGCGACTCTGCTGCATCTCACTACCTCATCCAAAACCAGGATGACTGTGAAACCCCAAGTACCAAAGCCTTGGGCCACTCCTGCCGTCTCACCACCAGGTGCCTAAGGGAAAGCCTCCCTCACCGTGGCTCTAAAGTGACCCTCCCAAGACCCTTCGGCAGCTGCGGGTATAACTGAACTATGGCCTGAATCGGTTTTTTAATTGGATGTTCTTTCACTATCTTAAAATATAATTCTTTCTCTGAGTGGCTTATTCTGGATAATGCACAAGTATAAAATTTGGCTTTATCAATTCCTGTCTGCGTGTGATGGGAAATTACTTCATCTCCCTGAACTTCTACTTTCTCCTTTAAAAATAGAGATGATCAACTGTTCCTCTTCTTACCTCCCTTCGAAACCCTCTCTAACTGCCCGAGATGGAATTACTTTGAGTGGAACTTGGTTTATTTCTCTATAATAGCAGCGGACACTGTGACGGCTAATTTTACGTGTTAATTGGACTGGGACACAGGTGCAGAGACATTTGGTAAAACGTGATCCTGGGTGTGTCGTGAGGATGTTTCTGGATACGACAAACACTGGAGACAGTACACTGAGTAAACTGGATGGTGTTTCCCTTGTGGGTGGGCCTCACCAAATGACGGGGGGCCTGTACAGAACAAAAGCCGACCCTCCACAGACTGTCTTCGAACTGGAACCTTGGTTTTTTCCCCTGCCTTTGGACTCCAACTGAAACGTCAGCTCTTCCTGGGTATTGAGCTTGCCGACGGCAGGTCTCAGGACATCTCAGCCTCCATAATCATGTAAGTTAATCCCCTATAATAAACCTCTTTTTATACACGTGCACATCGTATTGGTACCGTTTCTCTGGAGAACCCTGACTAATGGATGTGATAGGTAACAGTTCTCTGTGCATTTTGGTTTTCTCCATCAGACTGTGAGACCTTCAGGGGCAGGAACGGTCTCACAATTGTAAGCACACAGCACAACACTGGCACAGAGCGAGTGCTCAATAAATGTCGAATGGATAAATGACTACCTTTCAGATTGGCTTTTTGGCCACTGGGAGGTATGTATAAATAAAATATGCGTAAGTACTTCGAAAATGGTACAACTCTACACGAGAATTAGATCTTTCTCCATGTCAGTCCCAAAACCCATTCTTCCCGGAGAAAATCAAATCAAACTGAGAGTCACTCATTCCTAACCTTTCTCTGCATTCCATTAATCCTGACCCTTTCAAAATAAAATTAATGATTGCCTTTTGTGTGTGTGGCATTGTTCTAGGCACCGAGGACAAGCAATGTAGACAAGGTCCCTGGGCTTCCATTCTAGTCAGGGGAGCGGGGGAAGCGGGGAGCGAACTTTAAACGAATAAGCACGTCAACAAACAAGATGGTCACCACTAATGATAAGAACCAGGAAGGAAGCAGTGCAGTCATCCTGGGTGCAGGGGCTGCGTTCAGTCAGACCACCTTCCCCACTAGGAGAACCCTCTTGTGTTTTTCCAGTATCTTCTTAGCTCAGTTTCAGTTTCTCCCACCTCAGAGAGGAGCTTCAAGCAAACTCTGAATTCATTCAAATTCGCTTTTCTAAAACAGAATTTTGATCACATCATTCTCTTGCTTAAAAAGCTGTGTTGGTTTCCCTTTTCCTACAAAGGAAAGTCCAAACGACTCACTGGCGTCCCTCTGCAGTCTGGTCTAGGCCCATGTACACTTTTCCACTTTGTTCATCCTTGGAGATGCTGCCCACGGTCTGTGGCGTGAGCATCCGCCACGTCAGCGTTTGTCACTCCACCCCCACCCAGAAGTCCCTTCTTCCTTTCCTCCGACCTTCATCTTTACCCATCCGTATAGAGTCCACCTTTTAAGATCCAGATGACTGGTCTTTGTTTAACATTGCCTTCTTCATAAATATTAGCCCCTTCCTTCGTAGCCAGCAGAAGACATCTGCCCCTCCACGTCTCGCAGCGCGCGGTCCAAAAACCCCTAATGGCGTTCTTCTGGCTTTGCCTGGCGTTCTCATTTTCTAGGGACAGCTCACATCTTCCATCTGGGTTATTATTTCCTTGGGAGAACAAATTGTTTTGTTCAACTGTGTTTTTCCTGGAGTCCGGTACAAAAGAGTATTCAGTAAATGTCTGCTGAGTGGGTGAGTTTGGGGAATAAACAAACGGTCCAGCAAGTAAAGACGAAGCCAGCCCCGACTTTTTTGTACCTTTCTATTTCAATGGCTGTTGTTATATTTATAATAAGTCTTATATAGACACATTCATCACCCCTTATGGAGCCTGGTAACAAACAGTCATCACAGAAGTTCTGAAAGTAAGAATAATTTCTTTTTACCAAGAGTGATCATTTTGGTGACACTTCAGAAAATCACGTGCTGGGTGTAATTATGAGCTATTTCCAATCACACACAAAAATGTAATTTTGAAGTTCTCTTTTACAGAAAATTCTAAGTTTTTGACTATGGTGATTCCACTGCACAATTATCATGCTAATACTTCCTGGCAATAACACACCCAAGACTCTAAGAGGAGCACCAGGGTTTGCACGCCCTGCCAGGTGCTGGGACATGTAGCCCAGGAGGTAGTCAGCACGGCAGGGAGGCTGCCTTAGGCCACTGGGCCCCAGGGGAGCAGCCCGGTGACCAGAGCCCCACAGGGAAACTTAGGCCAGACCAGGAGGACTGCTCAGCCCTCCTGCTGCCGCCCCACAGAGTCACGAGCAAGTAAAGTAGTTGAGGCACACACTTTAGGGGTATTTTGTTTTATAACATGAGATAATTGATGTGCTGTCTATAAATCAGGAATGAATAAGAAATACGTGGGAAAATACATACCGAGGATCATGACACTTTAGCTAAAAGCCGCGAACTAGGTAAACATTCAGTAGTATGAATAGATGACCAAAAAAAAAACAAGTGAAGAGAAAAAAAGTAAGGATGAGATTTCTGCATCTACACCATTTAGGTGAACTAAAAACACAAAAATCACCATCTATTTGACAAGGATGAGTGTATATTTAAGGATAATCCACACGAACAAGAATCTATGGAGGGGTGACAATAGGTGATGAAGGGTAATGGTTTCATAATACAACACGATGTCACATGGGTGACAGAGTTATACCTTAGAGTAAAACACAGACAGGAGCTTGCATGGACCATTACAAATCTGTTATCACCTGAGGAATGAGGTTAACCTAGCTCTCTGCAAATAACAACAAAAATTATTGCTTGTTGAGGGATGCTGAACTTAGATTCCTTTGCAAGTGTCTTTAAGATCTCAATCCACTTTAAAGAGATCAAAACTAAACAAGCATAGTTGATGAACTATGCTGTGGTTTATGCAAGAAAGAGGACACAGAATTGGAACCTGTACTCAGAGAATATACCGGTGCTGCCTCAGGACTGCAAATGAGAGTCTGCACTCAGTCTCTAAATCAAAATAAAGTATTTAGAGGATCAGGCATCATTTCCTTAAGACTCCCCCGATTAACTGATTTTTTCCAATTAACTACCCACATATTGGATTACTTCCGATTGTGGGTTTCTTCTGCACTGGATATTGTACAGCACAGACCTGGAGGAGGTGTTGGACCGTGTCCTGCCTGTGTGGTGAGAGAGTCTATGCCCCGAAGAGAGTGGGTGCTTCAGAACGCACTTCTCAGTACAAGCACGGAGAAGCGGTAACTGTGTTAGCTGAGCGTTTACTGTGGGCCAGGTGCCCCATCTCATTTAATACTGCAATCGTGTATTGTCCGGATGACACTTTACAAAGGACAAGAGTGAGGCTCAGAGAATTAAATCCCATACACAAGGCTACTCAGTTAATGGGGTGGCAGGGTGCAGAACCGAAGCTGCGGCGATCAGGTGCCAAAGTCAATGCTCTCAGCCACTGCACTCGCTGCCTCCACGCCAAAGGTCACTGACAAACAAATGCACGCCAAACTTGAAAGACAACTATTGATTTCTCCCAAAAGTGACACACCCTGCTCCGTTTTAAAAATTATCTGATCTCTACCATAATTTGTTCTTCATTCTGTTCTATTCAGATTACTACACCAAAATAAAGGTATCTAAAAAAATTAATTTAAGAAACTTTTCCATAAACGTAAGGAGAAAATATGTGGTGAGGAGACTAGGCAACCTTTTCAATTGTATTGTACTCTCTTTGTTTCTCAAAACGTTTACACGTTCCCTTCTCTTCCCTAAAGGTGACAACGCATTTTTCCATTAAACACACACACACAGTTCTCCCGACCGCCTGTCGTAATTTTTTCTCTTTTCCTTCATTAGCACAGTAGAGGTCTCCATACTTTCACTTTCTGATCTTGTCTCCTAGGAAGCAACAAGAAGTATTGTACCAAATATGACAGGCAGACCACTCTAAACAGCCCATATAAATAGCAGTCATAAAACACACTTGAAGAAACGTGGTCTCACGAAAATATGGCCCCTAAAATTCTCAGGGTGCTGATTACAGAGCACAGCTCAACTAGGCAACTGTGTGATTTACTCACATCAGTGCAGGGTCACCCTCATGGTCCCTTGAGACCGGGGGGCTGGAGGAGTACCCCCTTTCCTTGTGTGCCCTACAGGCACAAGCAGACTAGCTGTCACATCCACATCACACAGTACAGACAACACCGGGACATGCAGAGCTTCCAGCACTGCACACAGCGGCTTGTGTCGTTACTATTACGTATAATAAAAACACAGTGCCGTTCGCTGCCATTCTAACGTAACTGCAAAAGCCAAAGTAGAAGTTTAAAAGCACGCTCGTCCCCTCCCCTCCTTCACAGAAACGTGTACACGCGCTCATCTGAGTGTGCGAAGCCCCTGGTCCAACGGTGGAGAGGTGGCGGGTCACGGAAAGTCTTATTCCCCCTGAACATCCTTTGCAGCCCCACATCCCTTCGGATTTTCCAAGCTCCCTCTGCAAGGGGAAAGCGTGCGGGCGGGGCCAGGTCGGTACCTAGGAGATCACTGTGACGGCGAGTCTCCATTCACTAGGAGACCAGGAGACCAGAAGCACGAGGGCGCCCGGAGCCCATCCTGGTAACTGACAAGGTTATGATGTGAATCTGCTTCGCTGAGGCTGCCAAGTGCTATGCCTGCGGCTTCATTCTCCAAACTTCACAGTTTATAAAGTACAGCTTCTCTAAGAAACGCAGATTTGTTAAAGTGACTTTAATATACCCACGGCCAAAGCGCAAAGGCGGGGGTAACAGCGCTTTCCTTCAGGGTCTAAAGCTCCTCGATTTGTAGCTTTGGTGGGAATCTTCCCCTCTCGCGCCCTCCTTAGGCCCAGCTCAGCTGACCACTCTCTGCGCCCGGCCCAGCAGAGGCCCCTGCTGCACTTCTCTCTGTCACACCGACCACCGCGTGGGCCTTGGCAACGAAAAGCAAACGACGGAGATTCTCCATTTCCTATCTCTCCTGATAAAACATGTGAGCAAAATCGTAAGGCCACCACCCTTCATTTATAAAACGCTTTTATCTCCTCCAAAGCACCTGCCCACTGGAGGCATCCTTGCATTTATTCTTTCCAGGGGCTTTAGGGCCTTCTGATTCACACTGAGCAAACAATGGCCAGAACCAATAGGCCAGCCAAAGAATAAAATGGAGACATAGGATAATAAAGCTACGAATACAAAGCCTCGGGACTGTCCTTCACTGTCGAAGACATCTATTTGCTTTTCACCTGTTAAAGAGCAATCGTCTTTAAGCCCAAGAGTGTTAAAGAAATTTGCCAAGCTGGTAAAACAGGCCCCTGTATGTTCAGATGTAACAGCCACGCACGTGCTAGCCAGTAAACCGAGTCCGGCTGCAGCCGCAAACTAATAATGGATGTTCATCCCTTTGTTCATTAAGTAAATTACATTTTATCGGGCATTTACTGTGCGCCAGGCACTGTGCTTTACCCGTGCTCCAGGGGAAATAAGCTGCTCAGTATCTCATCTGCCTTGTCCTGCAGCACCCTCCTTCATCCAACAGCTGGAGAAAGCCTCCCAGCTGCACCCAGAAACAGACGTGGTGAACAACTCTCCCTGCGGGGTGGGGGGCAACACCCCACTTCTAGTATCAGCTTATGCTGCACTTGCAGGAGGAACTGCTGGTGAACGAGAGAGGGAACCTTGGGAGCTTTAGAAAGCCAGCAGATATTAGGTCGGATGTTTCCCAATATTTTTAACCAAAGCTCCATCTTTCTACTGCAAGGTAGCATAGTCCTATTTTCAGACCTCGTGAAGAGATCCCAAAGTTGATGTGACTGCCCTTGAAATGCACCTCTAACAAGAGGGCAGCGGGAAGTGTGCCCCGGGCTGGCACTCACAACAAGCCCACTGATTTGTTCACCACCTGAAACGCTGCAAATTGGTACACAGTCATGATGGGCCCCAGGGTGACTCAGGGCAACACTTGCCTTATGAGATTTTGTAGTTCTCCCCAGATACATCTGGAAGTGACAGCAGAGCTCCGAGTAGGAGATCTAAGGACCCAGCCGTGCACCACTGGTCACTTTCTCACAGCACAGACTACGCCTGTTTTGCATCCATTCGAAAGCTACATAGAGTCGTTTCTTCAAATCAAAGAATAAGGGACCTAGTGTAGTCTCAGGTGTGGTAATCTCATGTTCAAAGGAAAAGACATCAAAGCAATCTCATCGTCGTCTTGTTGGCCTGAAAGTTTTATATCTTGAAACTCGGACCACAGACACTTCCTCAATCCAGTTGTTCTATTTGAGGTTTCATTTATGTTCACAATATCCTCTGTTCAGACCCTCAGGCGTGAGGGATTGGCATGGACGGGCTGGGGGAGGAGGGGGTTGTATGAAGGTCAGAGGAAGAGACTTCCGTGCACTTTCGTTCTTTCACAGTGTTCTTGAGAACTGCCCACTGATGCAGTAAACGAGATTATAGGTGTACGTATATTTATATGTTGCAAAGGTTTCTAAAATTTAAATAAACCCAAACCTTATATACAATAAACTACAATCAGGAAATCACTATTTAATATAAGTCTGTGAAATACGGTATGTCCTTACTAAGAAACACTAGAGATCTTAAAATATAATATAGACAGATGATGGACGACAGATACATAGATGATAGATAGATATGGATGGAGATATGATGATACACATTGATGACAGTTTGTCATATGAAATATTTCAAGCATAGTCATTTGGTCACTTCTTAATATTTTGCCGTGATAAATATCACTTTATTTTGTTAAGTATTCTCAGTCCCTCAACCCTCTTTCATCTCTCTCTACCCAAATTTAAGCACTTATTTGAAGTTTATCATTCTCATGTATGTTTTTAATGCCTTAAATGAATTTTCTACGAATGCATGTTTCCATAAAGTATATGCAAGCTGGTTTTGAAGGTTTCTAAATTTTATATAAATTGTATCACACTGTCATGCTATGTCTTTGAGATTTGTTCATGTTCATGCATGTAGCTCCAGTTCATTCATTTTAACTGCTGTATTGTGTTAAATTTTATGAATATACCACAATATTTTGTTCATTTTCCGGTTGCTTAACATACAGGATTTCCTCCAATTTCTTGCCATCACAAACAACAGTGTCATAAATATTAAACATCTCTCCTTGTGCACATGTGCACAAATCTCCCACCGATATATACTGAGAAACGGAATTGCTAGATTGTAGAGTATGCAAAATTTGAACTTATTAGAGATGCAAAATTATTTTCCAAAGTGGTAGCATCAAGCCCACCAGCAGAGCATATGCATTTCTAGTCTCCACGTTCTCACCAATACTTGGAATTGTCAGATCTTTTCATTTCTGCCAACTGAAGAGTGTGAACCGGTTCTCACTCGGGTTTAATCTGAACTTCTCTGGTGCTGTGGATCATTGTTTCGTGTGTTCAGTGTGGATCCATAGCCCCTCCCCTGTGACTTGTCTGTCTATATCCTTTGTCAATTTCCTATCAAGTCTCTGGTCTTCGGCTTACTGCTTTGAAGGAGTTTTGATATATTAAATATAACTAAATATATTTAAAGTATATTTACCTAAATATACTTTAAATATATTTATACTCAATAAATACTTTAATATATTTATCAGTTACATGTTTTACAAATCTCTCTCAGTCTGTGGTTTGTCCTTTCATTTGTTTATGAATGGAAGTTTTGTTTACATACAGTCGATTTAATCCTCATTTTCTTCTATGGCTTGTATTTTTTATGCCTTTTTTATTTAAAATCCATCCCTACATTGACGTTAGATATTCTCTGATGTTTTCATTTCAAATTTGAAATTCTGCTTATGTCTTTGGTCTACCTAGGATGTATTTTTGTGTACAGTGTCTAATTTTAATTTTTTGTATATGGGTTTCCAATTTTCCCGCCACCAATTACTGAATAGTCCATCATCTCCCTTTTGATTTATAATGCTACCTTGCCATAAATTGTTTCCATTGTACACTATTTTTCTTCTGCATTCTCAGTTTTGTGTGTTTATAAATCAGTGTTTTACCCTTGAGCTAATTTCCACACTGTTTCGATCACTGTAGCTACAAAATAAGTCTTGATAGCATCTCCAGCTACCTTCTTCTTGAGAACTGTCTTCACCATTCCTAGTCTTGTAGTTTTCCATATGGCTTTTTATAATAATTAGCTTATTAAGTGTAAAACATTTTTTGCACTTAGATTGCAATGGTATTGAATTTGCAGATTAATTTATTGGGAACTGACACTGTTAAGAGTCGGTCTTTCCATCTATAAAAATGGTAACTCTATATTTACTTAACGTTTTTGTTCATGTCTTTTGAGAGAGTTGTAAGTTTTTCCATAAAGGTCTTGCATATCCTTTGTTGGCCCTTTCCCCAAGTACCAGAGAGTTTGTTTTGTTTTGCGTGAATTTCTTGGCAATTACAATAATATATTATATAATTAAACTTTCTGATCGTTGATTTTTAAAAGGAATTAAATTGATTTTTACAGGTAGATATTTTATCCAGAAGTCTTGACGAAGTCTCTAATTTTAATAATTTCCCAGTGGGCTAGTTTGGGGTTTTGATGTAGAAAATCATATCATTTGCAAATAACAGTTTGATTACTTCTTTCTAATCCTTATTCATTTTTTTCCCCTCTTTTTCCAGTCCTACTGCACTACCTTGGACCTCCATCCAAAACATTTACATAAAGTTCACCAATGGACAAAACTAAAGCATTTAGGAATGCATACTTCGATTAATAAAATATGAGGAAAACTAAGGATGTGACATCCTAGAAGTCAGGACAGCGGTTACCTTTTCTCTAGGAAAAGAGAAGGCGTTTTGATGGGAAAGGCATCTGAGGAGAGTTGTGGTAATACTGGGTGAGGGTCAGTCATGGTTTTGAATTATAGTGATTCATCAATCCGGGTATTTTTCCCACATGCAATTTTTATATATGTGTTATAATTTACAATTTTTAATTGTTTAAGGATGAACTGGACAGCAGTCTCTGTTTTCACATGCTCCAGAACAGCTGACCAATATTGGTATTATCTGGTCCTTGAATATAAAGTGAAAACTCAACTTTAAATACTTT
This sequence comes from Kogia breviceps, assembly GCF_026419965.1. NCBI lineage: Eukaryota > Metazoa > Chordata > Mammalia > Artiodactyla > Physeteridae > Kogia > Kogia breviceps. The sequence continues at coordinate 4,388,184 of NC_081324.1, read as the reverse complement.
GAACTTGGTGGGTTTTTTTTAAATATGTGGGTTTGGTTATTAATTGAATTTTTTAATGATTATATTCGACTCACATGTTCCATTTCTTATGGAATCAATTTTTGCTGTATCTTTCTAAAAATTTATTAATTTTCTTTGTTTTCCATTGAAATAAACTAGTTCAAAATGTTATCATACTTTTAAGTTTCTGTCATATTGGTACTTTTGTCCTCTGTTCACTGCTATTATTTTTTTATATCTGCCCCTTTGAGGGAGATTTTTGTTTTCCTGTATGTACTTTGTTTTGTACTTTTAAAATTTCTTACAGGGCTTCCCTGGTGGCGCAGTGGTTAAGAATCTGCCTGCCAATGCAGGGGACGTGGGTTCGAGACCTGGTCCGGAAAGATCCCACATGCTGCAGAGCAACTAAGCCCGTGTGCCACAACTACTGAGCCTGTGTTCTGGAGCCCACGAGCCACGGCTACTGAGTCCGCGAGACACTGCTACTGAAGCCCACGTGCCTAGAACCTGTGCTCCGCAACGAGAGAAACCTGCACACTGCAACGAAGAGTAGCACCCGCTCACCACAACTAGACAAAGCCCACACGCAGCAATGAAGACCCAGTGCAGCCAATAATAAAATAAATTTTAAAAAATACTCTGTAACAAACAAAAAAAAAACCTTAAAAAGATAGAAAAAAATTTTTCTTACAAAAAGCATGTATTACTTTTATAATCGATAAGAATCTAAAAAGTCTATTTCAAATTTGAGAGGAAAAAAGTCAGGCTTCTGGGAGTTCTTTCATATGTGAAAAAGCACCTCACCAGTCAAAAAATCTCACACTAACATGTCTAATTCACAATCTAACACTTCACAAATCAGATTTGTTTAAAATGTACTAACGTACGTGAAAATGGATGTCACATGACACCTTTTAAAATAAAAACGATACAGGTACAGGGATGATTATCAAAGGAAACAGATTCACCCGTGTGTCTGCACTGTCCCAGGGCTGCGCCGGCTCCTGTGCAGAAAGGGAAGCTCACTGACCCCGTGTCCACGCTCCCGGTCCTGAAGACACCGTTTCACTGTCTCCATGACCATCGGCTGTGGTGTCTGGAGTGGTGATTGATGACCTGTAAGGTTCCCAGATTACCATGAGGAGTAATCCCAATGTTTCTTAGGTGAATTGCATCCCGCCATGTACCTCTTCCAGAGACCGGCTCTGGCTGAGGAATTTCACAAGAGCTACGTTCCCCCAAAACAAAGCTATTAGCTTCTCTGGACATACACGACCATAAAATGTGCTGGGAGCAGAGATTTGGACACAATTTCCAGTATTCATTTGCCTCTAAAAATAACTTGCCTCCTCCCAGAGACAAAGCACTGCTTTTCCAACGGATATACCAGAGATTTAATTGTTTGAGTCGAGTCCGGAGAAGACGCGTAGCTGCACTCGCTTCTGCAAACTCACGTGGATCGGACACTTGCTGACTCCCTAGCGGGTGACAGACGACACGGGTGCGCCCCAGGAGCCCCCCCCCCCCCGGGCAGACTTTCATGAAGTGTGAGGCCTCGCCCACTCAGCGTGCCCCGTCTGCGGGCTTCGGGAGCGCGCTCGCTTGCTCGGCGGCCACCTGTGGATGCCATCCTCGAGGTCACGCTGAAGGTGGACCTCAGCGTCAGAGCCGGGACACAACGCCCTTCACTCCCTCGTCGGTGCGCGGGTGGTAGCCGGCGACACTGCGGCCGCAGCGCGGCCACGAGGCGCTCAGCCCCCTAAAATGGCGCGTTCGCAGCTGCAGCCCGGCCCCCTCATCCACGCGGCCAACGCCTTCCTTTCGAGTTCCCATGCTTCGGCTGCTGAGGAGGAGGGGAGGGTGACGCGGCAGCACCCAGGCCATCTGCAGCTGGGTGCTTTATATATCAGACTTCCGATCCCAGGATCCCATCACTGGCTTCCTTGCACACGGAACGACGTCTCTGAGATTCCAGTTCAGCAGGTGGAGAACAGAGTTGCAAGCCCGTTTTTAATTCATGGGGAGTTTCGATTTCCTCACTGAAAGCTGTCCGGGAACTTTCATTTGAGCTCTGATGATGCCGGCCTATCTTCAAGTTAAATAGACGTTGAAGGGTGAAAACAGGGAAATTACTGTTGAGCCGTAGACCAATTTTATTACAGGCTGCGGCAGAGTAAATGCTGCAAAGAGACAGGTAATAATTTGTACCCACTCCAGCCATACTCAGTAAACATTGGTTGTGTTGGATTCAATGACTTGGGAAGGAGCCTGAATAGAAGCAGCTCTCCTCTCTCTATCACAGCTGTGGTTTCTTCTGTATTTCTCGGCACTGGATCCTGTCCTCCACTGGGATTTCTAAGGGGACACATTATTAGCTCCACTGGGATTTCTCCTCTCATTACTGCGTGATGTGTCAGACTGCACACTGCACCGCAGGGACAGGAAGAACACAATTATCTACCTGGTGGCCTTGATTTACGATTCAGAACTCTCAGGAAATACTTTCCCAGACAATTATCTTTGTTAATGTTTCAGGGGAAGGAGGGGGAGAGGGAATTTGCAGGCACAAGATATGTTGGCACATCAAGAGTTGCATCCGGTGTTTGTCACTACCAGCAGCTAAATCCACACCTACCTCTACCCCCGCTTCCCCCCAGGGAAAATTGTATACAGGGAGGACCTCTGTCCTGTCGCACTGTGCTTGGGCCACACCGGACGTTTTTACTTTCATCGCTCATTGATTTCTTTGGAGGACTCCACCCCGCGGGACACAGGACACACGGATTCTCGCCGTGTAGAAAATGCACAGTTGCCCGCTCAGAGAGCGGCGTACTCTGCCCGTCGTGGGACCACCGAGAGAACAGCACTGACCTCCTGGTATCGAGCTCCCGTAACGCGCCCTTCTGGCCTCCTCTACCCGACCGGCCGCGCCCTCCCCAGTCAGGCGGGGCCCTCCTGGCAGCAGGAGACGCCTTGGCTCGGCCACAGCGTGGACACTCCCTCCTTGGAGGCCACAGTTCCCAGGAGAGGCCCTGGCTAGGCTGGGTGCATCTTGAAGGCAGGGAGGGTCTGAGGTATCCCCAGGTACACAGAGGGAGGCTTTCATGAATGGATTAATGAGTTAATGAATGAATGCACACGTGCCTTCCTCTTAGATTCCTTCTGCTATAGTGGCAGTTTCTCAGGTGGAAACCTACAAATGTCAGTTGTGCCCTCGTGGACTCAGGGCAGATAGAGAAGGAAGAGTCTTCCTGCCCTGACCAAGCACCATTACACAGGATCGGATATCCATTCGCGGCTTTCAAAAGGGACATTACGTTTATTCAACGAGCACTTACCGAGTGGGTCTTTTATGAGCTAGGCCAGCGTGAAGCTTCTGGGACACCGTCCCAGGAAACCAGCCAGGGTGCAAGTCGTCTTACCCAGCCTCTGCTTCTCTTTCTGAGCCCTTCTTAGGATCGTTTCTCACGGGGACTCCCCACTGCTCCCTCACCCCCCAATCTTCTTGACCATGACCCCCCACCTGGCTCGCTTCACACCTGAATTAGCAAAGAGCTCTCTCCTGGGGTCAGGAGCTCCGCGTAACCTCTCCTCTGCTTTGGTTCCTGACGCTCTGGTGACGAGGTCGGCCATGAGGGGCGGCCTGGAGACCGGTTCTCGAAGTGGGGTCCCAGGAGAAGCAGGCTCGGCTGCATCCAAGACCCCGCTGGCAATGCAGGCTCCGGGGCCCCCCTCCGGGTGCTCTGAATCAGAAATTCTGCGGGTGGAGCCCAGCGAGGGCATTTTAACAAGTCTCCCCTGACTCAGCCGTGAGCTAGACGGTGCGAACCCCTGCTCGAACCTAACCTAACAACCCCCTGAGACCCTCCTGGGTGACTCTGGCCGAGAAGGGCAGTTCTGGGGCTCGGACAAGCCCTCAGGAGGGACGCGTCTGAGTGGAGGCTGCGATGGGGGCGACAAGCACTGGGCACGGGAAGTGGGGACACTGTGCCGCCAGGGTCCCCAGAGGATCATCACCAACGGGAGACAGCATGTGTACGCGTAATTTGAAGGAACTGGCTCGGTTGCTTGTGGGGACTAATAAGTCCAAAATCCCTCGGGCAGACCTGCAGACTGGACCCTCGGGCAGCAACTGTGTTGCAGTCTTGGGACCGACAGCCACCTTCTCTGCAGGAAACCTCAGGTTACTCTGAAGCGACAGCAAGATAACAACGGGTCATCTGCTTCACTTAGCGTCAACGGACCACAGGTGTTGACCACCATCCACAACATACCTTCCCAGCAGCAGCTGGGTTAGTGTCAGATTAAACCACAAGTACCCCAGCCCGGCCACCGTGACACATAAGACCACCCACCATACACTCCAGGGTGGAGACTTTCTAAGGACCAGCATCAGAGCAGACGGTCCCATCTAAGACTGCAGTTCCCCGGGGACCCCAGTCCCAGCAAAGGCAGAAAACCTGAGGTTTCAGCATTACGTCTCAGCCCGAGGATCACATGGCCCGAGGGTAACATCAGATCAATTTTGCTGCCAACACGGGTAACTGAAGTCACAAAATAGTTATTGAACAGCTACTAAAGACACAAAATCAGGGATTCCCTGGTGGCGCAGTGGTTGGGAGTCCGCCTGCCGATGCAGGGGACACGGGTTCCTGCCCCGGTCCGGGAGGATCCCACGTGCCGCGGAGCGGATGGGCCCATGGGCTGTGGCCGCTGAGCCTGCGCGTCCGGAGCCTGTGCTCCGCAACGGGAGAGGCCACGGCAGTGAGAGGCCCGCATACCGAAAAAACAAAAACAAAAACAAAAAAAGACACAAAATCAGGCACTGGGGATATTCAGTATGTAAGACAGAATCCCTAACCTGACGGTTACTGAAAATCATTAGCATAATTATTAAGGAATCTGAGTTTGATGAATATTTATGAAGACATTGTATTCTTCATTAGCCTATCTACTGCTTTAATCATTCAATTACATTAATTCCCGCCCCCATCAAGAGAAATAGTTGAAGAGTTATGCAAGGAGGCATAATCTCCTTCCCCAACATTCCTGGAGAAATCTGGAAAACAGGACAAGCACTTTGACTCCCGAATTTCATTGGGAAGCTAAACTGTCAGAAAGTACTGCACAGGGCACAGGGTAAAAAGGAAGCGCCAGTGCCAACTTGGAGGGTGTGGCTTAGAGCCAAGGCAGCGGGGGTAGGCGGGTGACGTGCCTCCTCCACCCCACAGTCCCCGTCGCCAAGTTCAGGGCACAAACCGTTCCAGAAGGTTCCCTGTACCCACCCAGCAAGCTCCACGTCTGCGCAGAAACAGTGAAAGGGGGAGGACGGGAGGTGGAGTCCGGCCCCAAGGCCACGTCCAGTCTGTGCCTGAGGCCCGAAGCACAGAGGGGACAAGACCCAGGATCCTAAGCTCAGGGCACAGTAAGCTACCCTTTCGTGAACAGAGCCACTCCCTCTAATGAGGGCCTCACCACTCCAAGAGTGATCCCCTGGGAGCTGGTGAGAGCTGTGTGAGCTCCGGGCCCAACCGGACCTACTGGATCACAACATGCACGTTATCAATATCTGCAGGTGAAGCATCAGGACACACCTAAGAGCTGCCAGCGGGCAGACGCGAGGAGGTGAGCGGGGGAGAGCTGCAAGGGTGAGGGACAGATCTTCTCCTTCCAGACACCCCTCCTTTGAAAAAATATTTAGAGATTTAAGCCCGTAAGCCTAACAAAACCAACCTAGAGTAGGGGTTGTGCTACTCAGAGGAGAACCTCAGCTCCTGGGGAACTCAGACACCTTGCAGCCCACCCCATCCTCCACCCACGCCGTCCCCGACCCCATCTCCCCACGCCCCCATTCCCTACACACCCCATCCACGGCCGCAACACACGCACGTTTTCTGTTGTCCTTCATCACCTTCCCGGGCTCAGTTCCGCCACTGCCTCCAGTCTTCCCTGACTTGGATCAAAGCATGGCAGCTATGAAGTTAAATCTAAGGCAACAGCCGCTTCCACGGAGGGGGGCGCTGGTCTGCTGTCGCCCCTCCTAGATAGACAGGGTACGAATGAACCTCCCGGCTCACGCCAGCCCTTGCACTGCACCGAGAGGCCCCGGGGGCCACAGTGATCACCTCTGGAATCCACTGCTCCTTTCAAGGGTAGGGACAGACTTCGACAACTAAGGGAGGTTAAGAAACCTGCCCGAGGTCACAGAGCCAACGCGTGTCAGAGCCAGGTGTGAGCTCAGACCGTCCTGAGTGGGCCGGTGCCCTCGAGGCCAGGCCGTGACGCACGAGGCCTCCTAAACCATGCACCATAAATATCCCTTCCAGCCCCACTGAGAAGACAAGTGCTCGTTGTTAGATTTTTGCACAAAAACACGTTTCACTCTATTTATACAGGACGGCAGGAAGTACACAAACCTAGGGTCATTTACAAAGGGAAAACATTATGGGTTGTCACGTGTGAAATCAACTAAACTGGGTCCTGTAACATGTTAATTTAGAAAAAATTAATAACAACGAACTGTATAACGTACAAACTCCTTCGATGTTATTTCGATGAACTGTGCCCACCTGAGCTGCCGGGCGACACCAACACAGCCTGTTGTCCAGGACTCAGCCACACGCATCACCCCTAACACCACACAGCAGTACTGACGGCACCTGGGAACACCTCCTGCCTAGTGGGTACCAGCTGGCGATGCATATGCTACCCAGGCACCGGCACGGACTGAAATCGGGAACTGCTGAGATCACTGACAGACATCCAAGTGATAAGATTACACCCCAAAAGGCCTGTGAGAGACACTGTAACAAGGACAGTATATTTGACTCCACTGAGGGAAAGGAGAGGCACCCCTGGACTCGGGTGCAGCCTGTCCCTCCCTGCCCACTTGCCCCCGCCCTCCCTGCTCTCTGAGCCCCCATCCCCCCGCACCCCCCCCCCCGCCCCCGTCTCCGTTTCTCCCCTCTGACTGCCTCTGCCTCGCCCTCTTCCTGGCCTCCACTTTCCCTCAGAACCTTTCATTGACGCTGAGCATTTGGATAAACGAGCTCCCTCCTCAATGTGAAACTCAGGTCTGCTGAATATTGAACAGGAAACCACTGGGGATTTCTTTCACATCTTTTTCTTACTTTTTTTTCCATTTTCTCTCCTCCCTTCAGGCCCTTTTTTATGCTCTTCTCCCGACCCGACAACCTCAATCTTACAAAACAAAAATCAACCCATATTTCAAGGTCCGTGGCGTCTTTCCCAGCTCCCGCCCCACCGAGCCCGACCCTAGGCCGGGCGGCTCTGCGACCGGCTTTACCAGTCAGTGCGGTGCCTCTTCAGCTTTGCATCTGCAGCCCCCAGGGCAGCGCCTCGCGCTGAGTAGGGGCACAATACATGTTTGCTGGGTTTCCTTCTTAGGGTCACTGGTCGTCGCTGAAGGGGAAAAAGCTTTCCCCTCTGTGGCTTCAGATGAGTGCCGTGAGGTATGAGCAGGACCCTGCAACAGAAAGGTCCTGCGGGCTCTGGGGTTCAAGGAGAACCCACGCGGCTGAACCCCAGAGCCCGCGGGGAGTCAAAACACTACGTTGGGCTTCCCCGGTGGCGCAGTGGTTGGGAGACCGCCTGCCGATGCAGGGGACGCGGGTTCGTGCCCCAGTCCGGGAAGATCCCACGTGCCGCGGAGCGGCTGGGCCCGTGAGCCGTGGCCGCTGAGCCTGCGCGTCCGGAGGAGCCTGTGCTCCGCAACGGGAGACGCCGCAGCGGTGAGAGGCCCGCGTACCACAAAAAAATCCCACTCACGTTCATCTGCCCTTTCTCGAATTTCATAGGCTTGAAGGCAACCCTCAGTAGTCTGTCCAAGGAGCCGTATGCCAACTGCTGGCACGGGGTCAGGTTTCAAGCCCGCACAGAACATCAAGAGGGACAGTTCCCTCCGCGGTCCAGCCACCCACGGATTGGTGGGGGGCCACGCCACACACAAGGCGTGATGCTCCCCGCTGCGATAAGGTTTTTAACATAAATCACAGTGATTAAGACGCATGGTTATAATTCCTAACGTAACAACACCCTCGCGGAATAAATGCAACGGTGACATAAATCCGTGCAATTACATCACCTGCTCTCTGCCTCCAGAATGAAACTTTTAACTTTTTCCTAACTCCGGTGTGGAAGGAGTTCCGTTTTTGCCCCCGGCCATGCAACAAAGTTTTGCCACCTGGGGACCTCCTCCTACAGAAAGCTTTGAGGATCTCTTTAAAAGATAGTTATAAATGTCCCATAATTATCTCCTCGTGCAAGAGAGAAGAGAAGAGCCTCCAGCTCACGCTGGCCTGTTTCAGGGGCGCGGAGCGCACATCGTGAATAGAAGCATCAGCTTGGCCGCTTCAGAGTGCTGCCACAAAAACAAATCCCTCCTGCATGGCCATTCACTCCACTGACACAGAACGAAAAATCGGGGCAAATTAGCAATTTAGTTCTGGAACAGCGGCCAACAGAATCTTATTACAGAAAGAACATATCTTGTTCTGGAAAAATGGGCGTATGGGGTTTATAAACCTCTATGAAATACCACTTAGTATCTTATTCCATGACAACTGTGATTTCCTGTGCCCTAATCGAAGGCAAGAAATCAACATGCACTGGAAAAGCACAAGAACCAGGGGCAACAGAGGACCACTGGGGTGTAGGTTATATGTAAATAAAAGATCAAATAATTTTTATCGCCGGCCCCATAGTCTAGTTACATCAGAATTTAACAGTAGCGTTCATATTACCATGGACTAAATTTCAGATTTTTAAGTATTTTATTACATTATAGCAACATTAATAGAATTACAAATAAAATGTACTCAGAATCCCATGACTTCAACAAATCAAATTGCATTTATTTGTCCATTTTTCCTTCTGGTCCCTGCTAAATAAAAATATATAACTTTTGCATAGCTTAAAGCGCACTTCAGTGAAGAAGTACTCGACATTTTAAATCAATGCAGAATGTTTTAACCCCACCATTTTGACCCTGAGGATGTTTAGACTGTTTATCAATAAAAACGTTTTCCTTAGAATTTAACAAGATTAAATGCCATTAAAGCAACATAATCCTTTGATCAGCTTTCTAGAGCACACAAGCAAACTGTGTGCATATTTTCATTTTCATCAGGACCAACCCCTTTCCATGTATATTTCACAGCACAGATTTAATGCACTGATTTTGGGGGGTGCCTATCAAATTTAACAAATTTAAGTTTTTCGACACTAAGCATTTTCTTACATGCTCATTATTTCTTCCAAGTCTAATGTTATCAGGTGACTATTTGGCTACTACCAGTCTTATTTTGGGTTTACGATTTCCACCAAGTCTAAATTTCCCTAATAATGTATGTAATCAAAACATCACTGCAGCTAAAATGGTCGAGTCCAGACACTCTGCTTTATTTACGCATACATTACATACATAGACTTCTTTTTTTTCTCATAGGGGTAATCACCCCTGACTGACTGGAATCCCCTTAGTAACTCGGATTACTCCTCAGGCTTCCTCAGCTGATGCTTTGAGAGCTGCCTCAGCTTCCCTGTAAAAACAACGGAGGCAGGAACAGGTGGGATCAGACTTCCTCTGAGAGCCTCTGTGGGGCACTCAGCGGCCGGTGTCGGCACAGCACAGGGAAGAATACTCAGCATGCGTTATCAGAAGAGGGAGTGTGTTGAGACTTCCCTGGCGGTCCAGTGGTTAAGACTCCGCGCTTGCACTGCAGAGGGTGCGGGCTCCATCCCTGGTTGGGGAACTAGGATCCCGCATGACGCGCAGCAACCAAAAAATTAATTAATTAAAAACAAAGAACACAAACACGAGTAAGGATTGTTTAGAAAAACAAACAAAGAGGGAGTATGTTTCTGAGACAATGAGGGTCAAGTTCCTAAAAGAGTTAAAAATGGTGCCCGAGTCGAGTGCCCACGAGGGATGCCAGCACGTGGAAATACTGCCCAGACTGTCTTTTTCTAATAGTGGTAAGAATGCTTAATCTAAGATCTGCCTTCTTAATAAATGTTTAAGTACATGATACAGTACTGTTTGTTAGCTATGGGCACCATGCTGTACAGCCGAGCTCTGGAACGTATTCATCTGGTGTACTGATAACTGGAACTTTACACCCACTGGACAGCAACTCCCCACTCCCCCCTCGCCCCGCCCCTGGCAGCCCCCATTCTCCTCTCTGCTTCTGTGAGCTGCACTATCTTAGGTGCCTCATGTAAGTGCAATCACCCAGTACTTGTCCTTCTGTGACTGGCTTCTTTCACTTAGCATAATGTCCTCGAGGTTCACCCCTACATGGCAGGATCTCCTTCCTTCTTTAGACCGAATAACATTTCATTGTGCGTATACACCACGTACTCCTCACCATTCATCTGTTGGTGGATATTTTGGTTGCTTCCGTATCTTGGCTGTTGTGAACCGTGCTGCAATGCACGTCGGGGTGCAGAAACCTCTTCGGGGTCCTGATTTCAATTCCTTAGGCTACACACCCGAAGGTGAGATTGCTGGCTCACATGGCGGTTCTATTTTTAGTTTTCTGAGGGCCCTCCGTACTGTCTTCCGCAGCAGCTGCACCGGATCACATTCCCACCAGCTGTGCGCAGGGTTCCCGTTTCTCCGCATCCTCACCAACACTAGTGGTCTTTTGGGTTTTTGTTTGATGGCAGCCACCCTAACAGGTGTGAGATGACATCTCTTTGTTGTTCTGATCTGCATTTCCCTGAGGAGTCAGGTTGAGCAGCTTTTCACATACCTGTTAACAGGCCATCTGTATCTCTTCTTTGGAGAAATGTCTATTAAGGCTTCCACCCATTTTTTAAAGCAAGTAATCTGGAGTTGTCTGTCTGCTTCTTGCTCTTGAGCTGCAGGATGCCCACACCGTCTCCCAGAGATGTTCTTAGTCTGCTCTCCACACTGGGGCCTACAGTCTGGCAGGAACGTGTTCTGGGCGCGGCGCGGGCGGGTTCCTTTTCTTTCCTCCAGACCGCCACCTACTTGTCCCAGCCTCAGCCACTGAAGTCCCCTCTCCTCCTCTGCCCTCGTGCCCCCTTTACCATCAAACACATGTTGGCGTGCGTCTGCTTCTGACAGAGTCTGGGAAGGCTCTGTCTTCTGCTCCGTGTGTCCCTCCTCTCCTTGCACCAAGGGGCACCCTCACACTTCCCGCTTTATGCCGAGCCTGCCTCGTGGTAGAGCAGGCCCTGCTCCTTGGCTTCTTCAGAGTGACTGGGTGACTCTTCGTCTTCACACGGGTAGATGCCAGTTTCACTGGCTGAAGGCCTAACCCCTTTAAACAGCTGTATCCCTGTGAGGCGGGACTGGCTCCGCTGCACATATTTATTTACGTGATGCTGTCTACTTGACGGCATTTTCTCGAGTGTTCAACGTCCCCGATGGTGCTTACACCTCCCGGAGCAGCGGGGCACGCGGCAGAACACAGTCCGCGGATGCGGCACCAGTGAGGGCACCGGCTTCAGACACAGGCAGGCCCTGGCTTTGTGCACCTCTGGGTGTTTAACCTCTGAGCCTCCCTCCTCACTGGACGATGTCACTATCGTACCGTCCACCCCCCAGGGTTTTCTTCAAAAGGTGCCGGTAAAGCTTGTTGCACAGTGCCTGGCACACGACAAGCTCCCAGTTTTTGTAAACGGAAGTTGTTATTATTAATCACGGTGAACTGCTCGCTTTCTCCGCAGGCAGCATTAAGTCGGTGAGAGATCACAGGTGTTTCATCTCAAGTCCGTGGACACTCTTCTGAAGCAGACACATAAAAATGTACATCTTACACCCATTTCACTGTGACTCAGTCACATGACTGTATGTCAATCAGCAAACACACAATTTGCCTTTGGTGCAGTTCCTGGGGTTCACTGTATCCCCTGAGAGGCTGGAAAGTGAAGTGAGAGGGTTCACTAAGGTCAGCAGGCCGGGCTGAGGCTGAGCCAGTTCAGGAGGACTCTCAAACCCCACCTTCCAAAAGCAAACCCCGATTTCTACACATTTCTCAGAGGATGCACTCATCCTGTGTGTCATTTTCAGGGACAAAGCGGCATTTTACGTGCACCTGAAATGATACGTGAGTGAGTCGCAGGCCCCGCCTCAGTAGCCGGCTTCCCTTGCTCTGCTGAAGGGCCCATCACTGTCTACAGCTGGCCTCTTAGCCCACCGTGGCCCCGGAGCAGCCCAACCTCCCAGCAGTGGGAGGTGCGTCACGGAGCCGCGCCTGATCGTGACTTACGTTACTCCACGGCAGCCCCTCGTGCCTCCGGGCATCCTACCACCCACCCGCTCCACCCCACCTCACGCGGAGTCCTACCGTGCTGTGCTCAGTGAGCACGGCTTTCAGCCCCAGTGGCGTCTGCAGCCCAGGGCTCGCCTAGCGGGAGCTCATAGAAGATCCAGGGGTTATTCCTGGAAACTGCAGGAGACCACAAAAGACGCCCTGTGCTGAAGCTGGATGCCATATTATTCCACGTACAAAATACACCCGGTGTGTAAGACCAACACTTCCGCATGCAGTTATTTAAAGGCACATTTCTTTACACTACAAACACTGGAAAGACATTTTTGCACAGTGACCTTCCTGTGTGAACATTCTCTTTCTGCAGCAGTTATAACCATTAGACTGATAAGGAAATGTTAATAAAAATAATGAACTATCAAGTCGCGTATAAAAATGATCTTTGCAAAGGCCACTCAGATCTTTGGTCTGACTGTAAATCAGACAAGATTTTCCATGTGGAGTGTACTTCAAATACAAGTATGTCTCTCTGCACACTAGCGGTACGTACGTTTCTGTGTGTAACTCACACTTGTTTCCTTTGCCAACTGCAGAAGGAAGAGTTTGCACCCATTACTCTTCTTGAATTGATTCAACTCAACGAGCCCTGCTCCTCGATCCTCTCTATTTAAGATCTCCCAGCATAAGTCCTCTCACTTTACAGACAAAAAGGCTTCCTGACAAAGGACTATGATTAGCAAATGTTTTTATTTCATGCCTGATACCGTAATTTCAAAACATGTAATACTCAGATGGCCAGCCCCCAACAGGGCTAAGTTATTTATACTGAGCAGAATCTGTCGACATTCACGACATGCAGAACTAACACAGTGTCAGTATGTTAATCCTTGAGAAATCCCACTTTCCCCCACGTCCATTCCTGCAGCATGCGGGGTGCGGGACCCATATAGCCCAGGCGGGCTGCAGAGGCTGCACGCACGCCCCGAGGCGCGAGGCGCTGGGGCCCCGGCAGAGCGAAGAGCGTTTCCTCAGGGCACAGCAGACGGGAACCGGAGAGGAGGAAGCACGGGTCGACAGGAAACTGGGGTGGGATGTAGCTTTTCCGGGCCCCTCCACTGTGGACTCACCGTCCTCTCCTTCGTTAACAGTACGTACCTGGTGGCAAGATACCCTGAGACTACGTCAGGATATGCCGTTTCTCATCACACTTCACCCGCTAACTTAGCGCTGACGATTCTTGCTGTAGTTTTGCCAAATAGTGAAGATGAAAACTTTTTTGAAAACTAAAATTGAGAACCGCAGAGACTGGTGTGCAGGGTTGCGAGCTGCCGCCTGAAGGCCAAATTCAGCCTGCACTTGTTCTGATGAGTCAAGGTTTTGTGGAACACGGGCCCTTCACTTGTGTACTGTCCGCAACTGATTTCATGCTCGACGGCACAGCGGAGTAGGTGCAACAGACACCGTATGTTCCACAAAAGCCGAAACTACCATCGGTCCCTTTACAGAAAAAGTCTGCCAACCCCTGCCTTAGAGAAAAGACTGCATTTATGAAGCAGGTACAGAATGTTTTATATGGAGCTAGAAAAAAATTCGTATAAAGTAAAAGCCCGGTCATCTAAATAAAAAAGAAAATTAGCTAAAAGGGTTGAAAAATAAAACTGAGACACTAATACAAGAAAGCACAACAAAGGACTAAGGGACAGAAGACGGAAAAAATAAGAGACTTCACAGGATCAACCCAGAAAGGATTATAGTTGATTAATAAAGGTTACAGAAAGGGCTTCCCTGGTGGCGCAGTGGTTGAGAGTCTGCCTGCTGATGCAGGGGATACAGGTTCGAGCCCCGGTCCGGGAGGATCCCACATGTCGTGGAGCAGCTGGGCCCGTGAGCCGTGGCCGCTGCGCCTGCGCGTCCGGAGCCTGTGCTCCGCAACGGGAGAGGTCACGGCAGTGAGAGGCCCGCGTACCGCAAAAAAAAAAAAAAAAAAGGATACAGAAGTGAGCTCAGATGGGAGGGACTCCCACCACCATCAGCCCCCGACTCCCGCATGCTCCCACAGCTGCTGGTATACCCCCCCTTCAACAGCTACTGAGGATGGATTACGAGCCCAGCACCGCACTACCTGGACCAGCCAGCCGACTGGGATTCGGACGAGGGTGGTAACTGTGAGCCTCCGCCTACGAGCTTCCCCACGGTACCGCCAACGTGAATTACCTGGCTCCCATTCCATCCAAATACCGTTCAACTGGGGTTAAACAGAGCAGCACTCTTTCTCCAGGGCTGCCTCACTTCTTCTACTATTTTCTAGGACATCTAGTCCCTCCACCATCTAACCCAGTGAGTCCAAGGAGTCACCCCACACTATTCCGTGGTGGTTTCCAGTTCAGTCCTGTTGGTGACGCATGGCTTCCGCCACTTGCCTCTCGGGGTACCTTGTCCTCTTCTACCTTCATCTTGAGCTCACGGCTCAAACCACTGCCTCTCCACCCCCCAAATGCCACTCAGGTGGGGCAGGTGCTCCACATCCCCTGGTTGGCGAGACCACGAAGTAGCGCCGCCCCGTGCTCTCAGTGTCTGACACGGGCCTCAAATTTCTCCCTCCCCAACATCTGCAGCCCAAGACCTAGGAGGGTGGGAGGGTGAGGATGGCTTCAGAGCAGGGATCCTTTTTACTCTCACGTTTCATTGGTCGAGAATCTTTTCTTTTACTGCTGTCTTCAAGCTCTTTATTCTACACACAAACACCTCTCAGAGAAAACTGATCAGATATTTCAATAAGAGAAGGAGCGAGATAGAGGGGGAGGAGTTTTCGTGTGTGCCCCTGTGGGAGCACCACGGCACTTCAACGATCACTCCTGAGAACAACTTCAAGTGGGAGATAAAAATATGACAGAAAAAGATAATCAATACCACCTCGAACAAATGTGGAACCAAATCCCTGGAAAACGTGATGAGGTGAACGTTACCTCCATTTGAACCCCAGGTGCCCGCCGATCCTCCTAAGGCATTTCCGCAGAGGGCGCGTCCTTCCCTCCCTGTCCCACTGATGCAGGGCTGGGTGTCGGAACTAGACGTGCGTCACGCTTTGCTCTTCTACGGGATAACAAGCTCGTCTGATGATTACAGATGCGTCTTGCCTTATGAAGCAGGCCATCGGTCTACTTGACTTTGCTTTATTGAACACTAACGTGGCTGCTAAATGCCATGAATATAGCACTTTCTAATTTTAATGAACACCATGAAGTTCACATTTAAATATATTTCTTTATTTGGGGTTCTAACCAATAAAGAAAAAATCCTACATATATAACACACACACGCACACACACACCCTCAAGAGAAAACTGATCTGTTTTCAGTCTGATCCATTTTCTTGTTTTTTTAAAGTGTAAGTGCAGAAGAGAAGCAAGTATCTTTTTTCTTTTACATGAATTTCTACTGTGATGTGCTATTTTCACATTTTTAAAATTTAACTTAATCTTCCAACCTTAACTTTAAAATGACTCAGAAATCATGATTTCTAGTGTGAAATAAGAGGACATCGAACAGACTACTGCTTTATTTTAACTTCCAACAAACACGAAGAACAAAACCAGTCAGTCCGAAATAAACAAACAGAAACAATAATTTCCACCTACTGCTAATGCTCAGTATTTGGTCCCAAACCAGTGGTTTATCTTTGCCACCCGCAGGTAGAGCGCCAGGCTGACGATAAAGTACTCTCCCGTCTCCTCGATCCACACCAGCTCCAAGCGCACCCTTCCCTCCGCGTCTGCGTAGTCCACACGGTACGTCTCCCCCAAGAAAGCAGGGCCATCAGAGGGCCCGGGAGAGGGTCTCATGCACACCGGGGAACTGAAACACCAGAAGGGTTTCCCATATTCTTCCAAAAGAGTTAAGTCCATTATAGAGCAACTCTACAAAATAAACACAGATGTTCATAAGTGTGAGGATAAAATGGCCAATTAGACCTGACTTAATAAATGTAGACGGAGCCTCATCAGGAAGGATTAAGTGAAAGAGGAGGGAGAAGAGGAAAGAGAACAAAGTTACAGGAAGAGGGAACAGCACGTGACAAGCATGTGACAGTCCTCGGCACGGCGCGTGGCGGGGAGGAGGTGGGGAGGGCGGCCAGGTCAGCTCCGGCCATCACTGAACTGCTGCGCCCGCCTGCAGCAACCGGCACCAACAAACACAGAGCCTGCCTTTCCAGTGGTCAGAGCTGGGATAAAGCTTTGTGTCCTGCACAACCACAACACTTCCCTCCCCACCCCCACAGTGGGAACTGAATATCTGCTTCTCGATTACCAAGGAACACAAAACAAATTATATTATTTTTATATTTTGCTGACCCTTTAAGTCTGCCATGTTGATATACTGCCTTTCTTGGTCCTCAAGGTCCACTGTGACTTCAACAGTTTAGTACGTGTTTTTGTAAGACTCACCTAAATCCGTTTTTAAAAGTCAGGTCTGGGCTCTTGAAGACATGAAACAATATTCCTTTGTATGTGATAAAGCTTTACCAAGGTTTAAACGTCTGCTCACAAATAAATAGAATAAAACATCTCATTATATCAAATAGCAAGTGGATCAAGAGAGAATCCTTCATGATACGGAAGTGCTTGCTTTTCATGCTCCGCAACAACGCTGCTCTTGGCCTCAGCCATCACCCCTAGTCGTTGTCACAAGGCATCCATGCTCGCAGGCAGAATTAAGCCAGCTTAACCGGGGCGCTCTGCAGCCACAGCAGATGCATCCTGTGGAAATCCTGTTCATCCCACAGCACACAGATGGAGAGGAGCGACGAGCGGGGCACCCACAGGTACACGGATCGCAGGAGAAGGAGACTGCGTGACGACCCCCACCCCGCCAGTCCCCGGCCACCACCCTCTCCCCCTCCCCTCCATGGGGCTGCTTTGTGATAGAGGTAAAAACTGATTTAACTGTTCAAGGACACATCTGTATGCTGGAACTTATAACTGCAATAAACTTTAACTTGGTGTCCTAAGATGTAACTAAGAAGTAATTAAGATGTTTTTGAGTAAATGCTACTTGCCTGGTCCAACCTACGGCTCCACTCTTTCGCCACAAAACGAACAGCCAGAAGGACGTCGAGGGAACAGAGGGGTGCAATCGACACTGCCCAGCAACGCGCTGCGCGCCACCTACCCGCCAACGCCACCATGCTCCGTGGAAAACGAAAGGCCCTCAATACGCGTTGGATAAATCAATCAACTGATTGCCACTAAGAGGACGTGCACAAGTCTTCAGACACCAGAAAAAATAAATCTAGGACTTTCAAAGCAGCATCATACATATACATCAACAGACACATTTATTATATAGAAACTAGGTACTTTAAGGAAAAAAAAAACAAATTACCTTTATACAGCCATCAAAAATGTTAGTTTTCCAAGAAAGGCCAACTTTTCCAATAAGAGGTAGGTGTTCTGTGCTATTTTTAAAACTTATCACACTGAGCTTCATATATTCATTTTCAATGTATCCTGCAAAGATCAAAATTTTTTTTAATTACTATATGCCAACCAATGCAGGACAACAAGTCAAGATCCCTCAGATCTGCTGCTCTATAAAGGAAGCCTCGTGGAGCTAAGTGCTGGGTTCAGGGGTGGAAGGAGACGCTGACACAGCTGACTCGAGCGTCTGGCTGAGGCGAGGGCACTACTATATCCACCTGCATTCCTGAGGCAGAGAAATGAGCTTGTCTCAATGGTGAGACGGGGAGATGGCTGGGGTGAACAGGACAGCACCCTGTCACCGGTGGGGAGACTGCTACCAGGCTAGGGTTCCACTGATTTGATTAAACAGACCGCCAGGAAAAAGGGAAACCAGAGCTGTGGAACTTAAGAAAACAGAGGCCGGAAACTGCATAGAAAAAGGGCATTAAATATGAGGGAGGGGAGAGACGTCCAGAGAAAGGAGGGGTGAGAGCCAGTGAACGTGGAAAGCAGTCAGGGAAGGAGCTCAGCGCATGACTTCGCAGGACCGTATGAACAAGCAGAAATCCCGCCACGTGCTGACCAAGAGGTGAGACCAGAGCCCTGCCCTCCCTGGACCAACGCAGAGCTGCCCAGGAGCAGCCTCGCCAGCCAGGGCTGTCACAGCCCAGGTGCACGCATGCCCAGGGGCCTACAGGATGGCTGAGCCTCACGCACCCACTTTAACGCATCCTGCAAAGGGGAGCATCACCCGTGACGATGTCACAGGACTTCACTCGCATGCAAGCTTTCTTCAGAGGCGACACCTGATCAAGGGTGAGATGTGAGTCACAGGCAGAGCAGAAAGGAGAGCAGAGAAAGGCACATGCTCTCTGACCCCATGGCTGCTTATTTTACGGGACAAAATAAAACCAAAACCAAGCTGCCCTGGGAGCCAGAGCCCCATTCTAGAAACTAGACAGTATCCTCACGGAAGTGCAGCCAAAAGATCAGGACCAGGACACGAGCTCTGAGCAGGAGTCCCATTAGGCAGCGCAGCTCCGGCCTTGGAGGGCCTGTTAGCCAGTCTGGTCCAAGGACAGAGGCTGCCCAGGTTCTCTCCTCTACTACTGAGTGCTCAGCAAGAACCGTGCAGCTTCTCAAGCAAGGCCTCAGAGGAGGCGAAGCAATGACATCCTGAACAGCAGATGTGGCTCTGCTCTGCCCTTTGTCACCACACAGCCACGTGCAGGACTGCTGGCTTGTCCTCAAGACATGGCAGAAAGTGGACCCCGAGGTAAGACAGCCAACAACACTCAACGGCAGCTGTCTGAGTTGATCAACATGAAATCTCTGCAGGAAGCGAGGATGATTGCTACTCTGTTATCACCAGACATCCTCCCTGTAGAACGGCTAGAACACTGGTATCTTAAAAGGTCAGAGCTCTTCCCGCTGACCCTGTGTAACTGCTTGCTTCTCTAAGACAGAACAAGGCGAAGCTCTCTGTACATGTAAGCAATGTGCACACAGAATGCATATGTGAAGGTGAATGCAAATAAAATAGGTCATGTTTTTGAGTATTTACTGTACACCAAGCATATGTTACATACTTTGTGTACAGCAGCTTAAAAGAATACCTTAGAATAGTACTATTAATTAGATACTGAAATTCTCTGAGCTCACAGGTGAGAAAGCCACGCGCCGAGAGGTGAGCACTGCCTTGCCCGAGGCCACGTGGCGGTCAGCGGCAGAAACGTGACCCAGACTTGTTCTGCGTCTGGAGTCCATGTTACAACAAATTAAAACAGATATGAACGTCGGGACACAGGATCACCTATGGGTTTCAATACTAGCTGAGAATGTATAACGTAGATCTAGATTCTCATGGAGTTTTGTTTTCACTTTACCGCCAAAAGAGAAAAATCTAAGAGTGCACAGACAGATGCTGGGGAACCATTTATGGCTCCCAAAACTGTTGCTGATTTGCCCATGCTCACTAGCTCCCATTCCCAGCCCTCCTGTGACCAGGTCGTGAGTGGCCTGGCTCCTTCCCTGAGACGCGCCCCTGCTTGCCTGGGTCAGGGTGAGCCGTGGGAGCAGGTAGAGAAGGGAAAACGCCTCTGACAGACGCAGGGGCAGAGGCCCAAGTCCTCGCACAGTGGGCACGGGCAGCACTCTGGGGTCGACTGCTATAGGTGTGACAGGGCGATGTTTTCACAAGAGAAGCCACAGTGTGTCACACGTATACAAACGCAGAGTCCAGCTCTTCCAGAGAGACTGTGAACTACCGTGACCTTATACATTCCTGTGCTGCTTAAACCATTCAGAATAAATTCTGTTGTTGGAGACTCTAACTTTAACCTACCAATACGTAAGGCCATCCCCCAAACACAGAGAAATACGATGCAAGGCTCACCACGCTTGGCTTCCCGTGACATGCACGCACAGCGCGGACTTCAGAGTTGTAAGGAGCTCGTTCCAAACCCGCCCAGGCATTTGCTAGAGGTATGACCATGGTCAAGCTCCAAGCCAAGCAAAATGAGACACAAATAGACAGTACTTTATAAAGCTTTGTGATTAATGGAACAAGTAATAAACATTAACATTACAGGGTGAATTGTTATAAATGCCAGACTAAGGTTGCTAAGCACTTTAACGTATCATCTCAACCATAATACTCCATCTGAAGAGCCAAGCCCACTGCCAAGCAGAAAGATGTACCATGTTCATGGAATGCAAGACTCAACACTGTTAAGATATCCATTTACCCAAATTGATATACAGACTTAATACAATCCAAATCATAATCCCAGCAAGCATTTAATTAATAATTTACAAATAAATAGTAAGATATGACAGGCTAATTCACATGGAAATGCTAAAGACCTAAAATAGCCACACAATCTTGAAAAAAAGAAAAATAATTGACTTCAGGACTTACTACAGAGCTAAAGCAATCAAGACAGTTGGTATTACTATAAAGATACACAAATAGATCAACAATATAGAACAGATAGGTCCAGAAATAGACCAACATTTTTACAAGCAACTGATTTTTGACAAAGACATCAAAATATTTCAATGAGAAAAGAAAGCCTTTCACATATGGTGCAAAAACAACTTGCTATTCATATGGGAAAATAAAATGAACCTCAACCCTTACCTCATACTTCACACAAAAATTAATTAGGGATGGATCACAGACCTAAATGTAAAAGCTAAAACCATAATCCAGCCGGAAGAAAGAATATCTCCATAACCTGGAGTAGGAAAAGTTTTTAAGACAGAAAAAAGAAAATAATACCATAAAACAAGAAAATAATAAATTAGATTTCATCAAAGTGAGAAACTTCTGATCACTAAAAGATATCACTAAGAAAATGAATAAGCAAGCCATAGACTGGGAAAAAATATTTTCAAAACATATATCTGACAAAGGACTGTTATCCAGAATATATAAAGAGCTTCTACGATTGAGAAATAAAGAAACAAATACTGATTAAAAAAAAAAAAAAACCACAAAAGGATTAAAGACACTTCAAAGAAAGATATGCAAATGAATAGGCACGTGAAAAAGTACTCAGCACTACACGCCATTAGGGAGAAACTACTACTACCATACACCAGATGAGCTAAAATTTAAAAGACTAATAACATCAATGGTTGCCTAGGATACGCAGCAACCAGAACACTCATACACAAGTGATGGAGTGTAAAATGGTACAGCAACTCTAAAAAAAAGTTTGGCAATTTCTAATACATAAAAATTGCTTATACATAAAAAAAAAAAGACTGGCAACTTTTAATCTATAATTAAACCTGCCCTAATTCTATTTCCCAGTCCTAGGTATTTAGCCAAGAGAAATGAAAACATATGCTCACAAAAAAGACTTGCACAAGAAATCTATAGCAGCTTTATTCATAACAGCCCAAAACAAAAAACAACCCAAATTCCCTCTCTATCAACAGGAAAGCTGGTGAGCAAATTCTGGTATACCCATTCAATGGAATACAGCTCATCAATAGCAGGAATGACTATCAACCTTGCATCAGTATAGCTGCATCCCAGAGACATTATGCTGAATGAAAGAATCTGGACACAAGAGTACATACAACATGATCCCATTTATATGAAGTCCTAGAACTAGTGAAACTAATCTAATGTGGAAAAAATAAGAAAAATGTGTGTGGGAGTTCCTGGACTATTCTTGTAATTTTTTCTAAGTTGGAAAGTATATCAGAAAGTTACAGAAAATGCAGCACTCAATAAAGGTTAGTTGTTAGCTGCATCAACCTTCCTCCGAAGGCCCCTCGGCTTTTTCTGCACTGGCCCCTCTTTCCTGTCCAACCTATAACTCTGTGCATGACCCACCTGCACCCTCAGACCTTCCCCGCCCCCCACTGCTTTAGGGAGTTTATCAGTCACCCCTGTGGCTGACAGCACCTTTCTACCTACGTTAATCTCTTCCTTTCCTGAACCCCTGTACACTTTAACATTTAAATATAGGGGACTGTTAGATCTGTTTCCTGAAATAATCTACCATCTTTGGGAATAAAGGTCATGCCTTCTGTGGCATACTAATGGCACTACTAATAACATTTCTCATTTCTCAGCTTTGATGAGAGTTCGTTTTGTGCATCATAAATAGAACACAGATAAAGTGGGAAGTAAAGAAAGTGGGAAGGAGAGATTGTTGATTGAACTTTCCTGAAGCAAAGAGAAAGAAGAGGGAAGGGGGTTCAGTTCGATTAGAACTGCCTGAGGCAAGGACAACAGAGCACAGGTTAACTAAACAGATAAGCTGAACGAGACAGAACCCTCGATCACCATCTGGAGATCAACTCAGGGACACAGATAAATGGAACGGCCATCAGGAGGCAACTCTCAGGTGTCTCTAAGTCTTGGATAGAGAGGTAGGAAGACCCTGTAAACGTAAAAATAGTTGCCACAGAGCATTAACAATTTACAGCAGAGACCTGATGCTACAAAGTAATAATCAGTAACAAGATGGTATAATCATTAGACTCTAATGATCAAATAGCACTGGCACTAATTGTTAGGGAGAGAAAATCTTTAGTACCCCCCCGTTAGTTGTCTAATGTAAATCTGCCCTGGCATATACATGTCTTTTCTATTTCTCTCAGCTAATTATTTTCAGATACCTCTGTTATTTTCCAAACCCCTGATATCTGTAAAATGTAAATAGTTAAATACAATCATAGATCAGGTCCGTGAACATGAAGAGGATCAGAGCGCCCTCTTCCACTTCCGTTTCTCATGTAGGTTGCAAAAGGGAAATGAACTGGAGCTGTACTGGCGGGAGATTGGAAAAATAGAACTTCCACATCTTTAGGACAATTTCCGTCCTTGGTTCTGGCTTGGACCCAAACAATGTCTGTCTTGGAGGATGTGACATCAATAAAATCTCCAATAATCTTCTGAGAAGCGGGGGCAGTGGGGGGGGGGGTCTCTACTTCTTTCATGTTAAGTAGGACTCCCACAGGCTACATTTTCTGGTGGTGTCGTTCCTGACATTTTAAATAGAATAAATTGTGTATTTAGACTCTTTAAAACTTCACTGTTGATTAATTCAATAGTGTTTGAAAATAGCTTTTACTATTGCTGTATTTAAAGGTTCAGACTGGTATTTTCACAAGACTTGGTTCAATTTTCCTGCCTTTGGTCCAATTTTCTATCAGTCCAGTCCATCTGAGTATAATTATTTTTTCCTAGACTAGTCCTTCCAAAGACGTTTAAGGGGAAAGTATGTGGATGTTTGTTTGGGGCCCTCCAGCGCCTGTTCTGCTTCTCTTGCTAAGAACAGTCCAGTACCCTCTGGGGAACACAGCCAGGTTGGTGCCCACGCTTCAGATGCGAGAAACCAGGCTCGGTAATGGAGCCCCATCCATCTGACCACTAACTGAGGCAGGGGTGGTTCATGACCCGACCAGAGCCGGGGAGATGCTCTGAGACTCGTGGGCAGGCTGTGGGTGGAGCTTGGGAGCAAGACCTCGGCCTTGGGTGTGGGATCTAGAGCTAGTTAGAGCTGCCCTGGGAGGAGGAAGTCCAACTCAGAACCCAGCGAAGCAAGAGTCATCGGAATGGGAGCGAGGAGGAGGGACAGAGGGCTGTGGACACATCCAGTCCCACTGACACGCAACAAGCCCACCCAGCAAACTGTACTGGGAAGAAGACGTAGCCCTCGGTTTTTCAACATGAACCCTTCTTGCTAAGCCAGCTTTAGATTAAGTTTTCTAGGTAGAAAACTAGGTTCTAGGTAGCTTTCAAACAGAAAATAATTTTCCCATCTATACAGAAGTGTTTTTTTCTTTTAAAATAATGTTTGAATCAGAAAACATGAATAGATTTATAAGTGGAAGAGGAGTTGATGGAAAACCGGTTTGAAATAATGAAGAGATAAGAGACCAAGGGCTAAATAAGTTCCCAGAACAGGCAGGAGCAGATATATTTAGGAATGGAAACTGGAAAATCTTTTGGAAAGAGGGTGAGACATCTTTGTCTCTGAAAGAGGAAAAAAACAAGCCTCTACAAACAGACTGTGACACCGTGAAGACGTGCTGGCAGATGAAGGAGGAAGACCAGGAAGCACAGTAATTTTTCTTAGCTCGGCAGGTAGTGAGCCTTGAGAACAAGGAAGATGACTGTGACTGTATTTAAACAGCCTTTCTGTGAAATACAAGGCGGGACTAACAAGAGTTGATCAAAAGATTTCTGAGTAGCAACAAGGGATGAGTTGAAATCTGACAGCCCCTGACATGAAATCTGACAGTGGAAATCAGACATGCATTTGTGATTTCCTGCAAGGAACTGCCAGGCATTCATGAAGTTAGACTCTCAGAGTCAAGAGTCCGGAAATGCAAAAGAAGAGGAAAAGGGCTCATCACATAAAAGGTTTGAGGCTCCTCCTCACAGGTCCTGTGTTACCGGCGGGGCTGGCTTCAGAGGCCACAACCTGTGTGGATAACAAGGGACCCCTCCTGGTTTAATGTGCTGCTGTCAGCATTTTGAACTTAATAATTTTCTAACGAGGAGCCCGCGGTTTCATTTTGCACTGGATCCCACAAATCACATGGCCTCTTCTGCTTCAGGGCAAGGACCACTGACTCCCTGTGAGCACTGACATAAACCGTATAGAGATCAGCGTTTTCCACCTGCTCTGTGAACACTATCTGTAATGCTGATTTTTCATAATGAGTCACCAAAAGTACAAAGCGGGGAAAAAATGTACTAACAACCACGGATGAAGATGCTCTAAAGAATTATCTGTTCTAATTTTTCTAGATAATCACCACCTAGAAAGTACTGTAGTATTTCTAATGCCTTCCTGTTATCATAAATGCTTAGAGAGGATAATCTGACCTAGAAACATAGAAAGTAATTAGTATCAAGGAAGAGAGGGAACAAAAAAATATCTATTTTTGGAATCACAAAAATAAAAATAGGATAACATGCTATATATGAAAAGTATCTTAAACAAACACTAAAAACTTTAAAAGTAGAATTTCTTAAAGAGAGGTTATCTGGGCTAACCAGTGTCTGCTGCTCAAAAGCTGAACAACCCTACTTTCTTCATAGGATAAAAATAAGTTTCTCAGGTCCATAACTTCTTTCAAACCCCTCAATATTTTCTATTGTGTCTTACAGAGTAAGGCACTGAATATTTATCATTTAATCAGTACTTTAATGAAAAGCATATTGCAGAATCTCTATAGGAGACAGAACAAATCTAACAACAGATAATGGAAACATAATCTAAACATATTCCTTCACAATGGCAGCACAAAAATGAGTTGAGAAAGGTGAAGGACCTACCTAAGAAAACATTTCTCCTAAGGGCAGAGAAGAAAACTTAAAAGAAATGGAGAGATAGTCCAAAACCCTAAATTAAAATACATCAAGTCCTTCCAAATTAATGTCCACATTCAATACAAATCTGATCAAAATCCAAATAAGACATTTAACATCTGGCCAGGTGATTATTAATTATATCTAAAAGAATAAATGGATGGAAATAACTGAGAAATGCTGGATGAAAGTTCACTAGTAAGAAATGTTACATCGGGGGAGGGACACATTTTCATAACACAGTTCACAAGTAAATAAAGCTTGAACTGCCTTCCTGCCTGGTGGAGATACAGGGAGAAGGGGTGCCAATCCTCAGCAGAGAGAAAGAGCCCGAAGTGGATGGCACAGGAACCTGCAGGCTGCGTGTAACCTTTATGTTAATCAAAAGGAAGTGTGGGTTTAAAAAATGAAGAGAAACAATGTAAAGGAAACAAAGGTGAATATTCGCCTGATCTCAGCAAGTGAGTACTTTCTACGTGAAAAAATTTCACAAGAAACAACAAGAGAGGACTGATTACGTACAATTAAAAACTTTGGAAGGATCCAAAGCAACATATACCAAATTAAAAGGCAAAAGACAAAGTGGAGAAAACACTTGCAGCAAATATAATTCATATAAATCTTGTAAACATTTAAAACAATGGAACCAATCAAACGCAAACAGATAGATGGAAATTCAATCAGGAGAGAAATGTAAAAACAAGACAACACTAGCACACGCCCACCTCCTGGAAGCACTCCCTTCCTCTTACTTCCTCACTCTAGTCCTCGGGGAACCTTACGTGGAAGGTTCTCATGCTACTGCACCATCACACACTTGTGACAGGTACTCCGGAATCTGGATCCTACGAAGACGCCCCTGAAATAGCCTACCGGATAGCTGCTACAGTAGCCATAAACCTCTGCTACACTCAACAGGCTTTTAAAAATAGCCAACCTAACATTCAGCATTTGCAAATTTAAAACAATCAGATGTCATTTGCACCTCTCAAGTCATTAAATATTTTTCAAACTAATGTTCCTGATAATAGTGCTATTATCATGAAAATGGAGACCTAAGTGCCCAACAGAAGGAGAATGGGTCAATAAATCCTGATAAAACCAAATAATGGGTTGTCACACAACTTTTCAAAATCTAATTTTTCCAAAGAGTACTACTTAGTGACGTGGGGGAAAAGCAAGCACTGTTCACACAATGTGGTCCACAAATATAACCACAGATTTGAAAATGGACCAAAATATAAACAAGAGTTGTCCTTGGGTGACTTTTATTTGCTTCTTTAGAAGCGTCCATATATTCAGAATTTTCAAATTCCATAATAAGAAAAAGACTTTAGTTTTTTTGTTTGTTTTTTGGGGGTTTTTTTTGCGGTACGCGGGCCTCTCCCTGCTGTGGCCTCTCCCCGTTGCGGAGCACAGGCTCTGGACGCGCAGGCCCGGCAGCCATGGCTCACGGGCCCAGCCGCTCCGCGGCATGTGGGATCCTCCCGGACCGGGGCACGAACCCGCGTCCCCTGCATCGGCAGGCGGACTCTCAACCACTGCGCCACCAGGGAAGCCCAGAAAAAGACATTAGTTTTTAAATGCATTTTTATAACAACTCAAATAAATGACAGAAGCAGCATACCTTACCTTGTTACTTAAAAATTCTTTCCCTTTGCTTCCTTACCATCACTCTCCCTCTCAATACTGATAAAAAGACTACAATCTGCTGTACTATGCAAAACCTTTTTCCTTCAGCTTCTGAAAATTGGTAATAATTAGCCTGATACAAAGATTAAAAAATATGCATTCTTTCATATTTTGCACTGCTGGTCATGCTCTTTTTCAAGCTCTATTAATACTTCAAAGACACAACTGGACTACTTCCTGTCTGCTCTTCCACTGGGCTGTACCCATTCTCATCCTGAGACCGTCTATTCTTAGAAAGGCCTGCCCGCGAGACTGGCCCTTGGCTGGTGTCTGGGGATGGATTTCAGGAGTGTTCCCACCTCACCATCCCTCACTGACAAGAGTGGGTCACCTGCCTGAACAGTTTGTACCAACAATGTGGTTCCTGCTGAACATCTCTCCACCTGGGAGTCTGGAATTTGGGCCAGCCAGGCAGCAGGTGCCCACGTAACCAGCCCCAGAAAGAACCCTGGGTACTGAGTCTCCAACACACTTCTCAGGTAGGCAGCATTTCGCAGGTGTCCTCACGACTCCTGTGTGACCGCACATCCCGGGAGGGGACCCTTGGAAGCCTGCACCTCCTTCCCCTAGACTTCACTCCTTGAGGCTTTTCCCCTCCACTGACTTTGCTCTGTACCCTCTGGCAGTAATAAATCTTAGCCATTAATAAAACTATACCTTGAGACCTGTGAGTCCTCCCAGCAGATCACTGAACCTCCCAGCAGATCCACTGGGTCTTGGGGACCCAATGCTAACAGTCTACCCACATTTGCAAAAGAACAGAAATCATAACGTGCACAGGAAAACCCACAATGCACTTTAAGAAGCTTACTTCAAGTTTCCATTTACAAATTATTTCTCTTATAAATCCAATTCAGGTAACAAAATATGTCTTCACTTAAACTTCCTTTTAGCTTAATTTTAGTGGCAATACCCAAAGAAGCAGGTAGCAAACATGGACAGGCTCAGGAATCATGAATCCTCCTTTGAAAAAAAAGGTAATACTGTTCCTTTTAAGAAAATTCTTAATGAAGCCATGACTCGTCAAAGTGACAGAACACATGAAAATACAAAGAGAATACATCCCAGGTCCTTGGGGGAGGAATATGACAAAGTTCCAAGGAGAAGCAGTCAAATAAACCTTTAGGGCAAGAAGAAAGGACCTGGACTCTCTGTATTCGCCATCAGCAGCGCTGAGAGGTAGGACATCCTCTCCCTGGACAGCGTCTGACTGAGGAGGATAATGTCTAGAGCTCGAGCTCTGCATGAGTAAGCGGGAGGGCCAGGCAGAGCCGCCAGCACGGAGCCTGCCCTGACCCAAAAGGCAGACAAGGTGAGCAGCAGAGCAGGGCGTGGCGTCTCCACGTGGGAGCTGAGCCCACCAGAGAAGTGTGGGCATTCACAGCCCAGAGGCGTTGCCGGTGGCCTCATAGTGCCGGCCAAGGGCAGGGCCCCAGGGCGCTCATCTCCCAAGGGTGAGCTCTGTGTCCCAGGGATCGCACTCCAGCTCCAAGAACTAACTAGCGTCTTCTGGTTTGATTTTAGTAACACGCATTGCAACTACAACAATAAAAATCCAAAGAACCTTGTAGCAAAGTACATGAGACAGAGCTAATAAAATAGAACAGAGGGATATTTTATTCCGAGAAAATACTGTGACCAAGAGGCAGAGAGCATCAGATGGCCAGTACTCACTCTGAATGCTTCACTGGGGTTGCTCTGTATGAATATAAACATGGCGTGAATCTTTTGATTATCTGTATTCCCTGCATATGAACTGAATGCACAGTCATTTCTGGAGATCTTTTTAGCCCACCGTAGGCAAATTATTCTACACAATGCATTCTATACTAAAACTCTGAAGAAATATATACATTTCCTCTAAAGGATGATGACATGCTCAGATTTAATAGACATATCATGGTACAACTAATTAAAATAGCTACGAATTGCTGTAAGTCCAGTATTTATCAGAATACCTGACAGGAGAATCTGGAACTGCAAAAGGTGTGCACGGTATCTTGGGCAGCTGCTGCTTCAACGATCCCATGCTTTCTCAGTCACTGCAGTTTTACTGTGTGTTTAACATTTGGTGAGACCAGTAGCCCTCTTATTATTTTCAAAATTTAATCAAGACCTGGATGGTGGTCACACAGTTGTTTGCTTTATGATAATTTGTTTTATGCGTTTCTCCTTGGGTCATTTCACAACACACAAAAAGTTTAACCACGCAGTGGCTTCAGAGTTACGGGTAATGGTCTACTTCTTACACTGTGTGGCGGCTACATGGGTTTTTTAATTGTTCAATTGTTTTTCTGTAGTCTAAACACATCGTACAGAGAAAAGATGACAATACTTCACACTTAAAAATTTAAAACAAAAATTTTATCAACCATTCCATATTCATGTGTATTTCTAGATGGATTTTAGAGTCAACTTTGCAAGTTTCATAATAAATTCCCTTTGGGATTTTTTTTAATAGAACTGTAATGAATTTGTGGACTAAATTGGTACAGCCTCAAATGTTTTATTTAAAGATGGAATGCTGGAAGCGGTCCTACGAAATGGCCAAACTCAGGCTCTGTCCATCAATTACATCATATTTCAAGTTGTACCTTTCCGCTCCTTCGAGACCCCACCTAACTGGGTCTGGCCCACTCCCCATTAACCTGTCTGAGCGCCACCACTAGTCGCTTTACGCCGGCCCCAGCCCCCCTTGGCCTGCCCCTCCTCAGAGCCCTCCGGGAGCCCCTGGAACCACCCTCCCTGGAGCCTGCGTCCTAGCCCAGAAGGCTTCTCTGCACCCGTCACGGAGGGCAGGCAACGCGCGTGAGACAGCGCATGCACCGCCAGCACACCCCTGCATCCCGCCAGCAACCGTCAATGCACGCACCAGACACACAGATGCGCCTGGTCCCCTCTCCTTCCTGCCACTCCCCGTAGGCTGCCTCCTCAGAGCCAGGCGAGGATGCTCCCAGCTCTAGGGACGTGATGATAGAACATTTATCCTTGATGGGGCACAGTGCTTTCATCCCCTCCTGCAATGACATTGCTGGAATTTACCAAATATACCCCCTGGTACCACAAGAGAGTTTCTCAAAAACCGTAGCAGGCCTTTGAGTCTGTACTCCGGTGAAATGTGACAACTCTGATGGCAACAGCGCCCCCTGCTGACCCTCATCGCAGAACTACACGCAGAGGAAGCACGTGAGTCTTGTGGGAAGTCTTAGGGTGAAAGTGTTCCTCACTGTGAAAACAACAGATGACGGTGAATTATTCCCACAGAAGTTTCCTGTCCTCCTTCACTTTACCTGGCCTCCTGTGTGTCCTAAAAACCATCTCAGGGCTTCCCTGGTGGCGCAGTGGTTGAGAGTCCGCCTGCCGATGCAGGAGACACGGGTTCGTGCCCCGGTCCGGGAAGATCCCACATGCCGCCGCGCGGCTGGGCCCGTGAGCCGCGGCCACTGCGCCTGCGCGTCCGGAGCCTGTGCTCCGCAACGGGAGAGGCCGCAACAGTGAGAGGCCAGCATCCCGCAAAAAACAAAACAAAACAAAACAAAACAAAAAAAACCATCTCAGCTTCTCAGGGGTGTGTCAGCACTCCAGCAGGGAAGGGCCCCACCTGACACCCATACAATGGCAACACCTTGAAGAGACAGAGTCACACACACAAGAAGACCCACTCTAGAAGCACATGACTGCAAAGCACAGTGGAGAGGAGACAGCGGCCAGGCGCGGGTGCAGATGGAGCTCGGCCGCGCACCAGCTGCTCGTGACTCAAGAGCTGGCCTACAGTCCACTCCAGCCGCCCTGTGAACAACACGGGAGAGATCACAGTGCTCAGCCCACAGGCTTGCCGTGGAGACTACTATAAATAGGGAATGTTCAGCAAGCACCTCTGATGAGTGCCCATCCGTGTTCTCTGCCACCATCGTCCCGTCCTCATCACCGTCAGGGGCACAGCTTAGGTGTGAGGGAGACACACAAAGCTTCATCAACATGATGCTGTATTTGCTGAGAACGAGGAGAGGGGGAATCCTCTCCTCTGAGGTCCTAGCACCCGCCTAAGACAGACCTCGACCCAACCCCTGGAGAACAGAGATCGTGTCAGGTAGGAAATGCTGGAAGTGAAGGGCCCCTGAGGATGCAGGGCTGGAGCCCTGGAGAGCGAGAGAACAAGTTGTCTGCCAACACCAGCCCCAAGCACCCGAGTTTGTGCCCTGGGTATAGACAGGGGGCATGTCAGCAGTCGCCTCAAAAGGTATACCGGGAAAAGGGATAGATTTCATTCTCTATTTTAAATAACAGAATAAAGGTAAATGGGTTAAAGTACAGAGAAGATAATTTGGGCTCAGTGAAAGGCCGAATTTTCACACCTTCACAAAAGCAGGTGGGCTGTTTCCAGGCAGAGCAAATCCAAGCCCAGGAGGGGTCACTCTCTAGATCACCTCACCAGTCCTTCCTGATTCTGGGCATAAAGACCACTGAAGAAAAACCAGAAAACCTGAAAATTAAACAATCTAAGCAGTCAACTCAAAAAAGCGAGAAAAAGATCAAAGTAAACCTAAAGAAAACAGATGATTTCTAGAAAATCATATAAATACTAAAACTGATTCCATTAAAAGTAGAAAACCTGATTATAACGGAATCAGAAACATATATAAAAAATAAAGGAAAGCTGTACCCTGAGTTTAAATGGAAAGTACTAAAAACCAAATAACTGAAACCAGTACCTTAAAAATAAGCATACATATGACAAGAGAAGCTTATCTTAGGGATTCTAGGATGTTAACCAATAGAAGATACTAATTAATGAAATTCATTATAATAGTGTAAAGGCGGGAAAAAATCGTATCATCAGTAGTTGCCCAAATGTATTTGATAACATTTAACAATTATTCCTGATTTTTTCAAAAAATCCAACAAATCCAGGAATAGAAGAAACTTCCTTAACTTGTAAGAACACATAACAAAAACCTAGAACAAACATACTTAGTGATAACGTATTTTATTAACTTAATTCCCCATTAAGTTGGTAATACCCTCATAAGAGGGGAATTTGCCAGTGTTCTTCAAAATTACATTTGCATTTACTCTTTGAGCTAGCAACCCTATTTCTAAGCAAGTCTCCCAAAGACAAGCTGCCAAAACATGAAGCAATGTGTGAACAAGGCTATTCCTTTTATATTCGCTATTCCGCTGTCTCTAACAGCAAAGACTGGAAACCACGGAAAAAGACATTAACAAACTACCTACCTATGGATGTTTTAAAAAGAGAGAATGAAAAAGATCTGTATCTCATTCTAAAGACTAATCTCCAGGGCTTCCCTGGTGGCGCAGTGGTTAAGAATCCGCCTGCTAATGCAGAGGACACAGGTTCTAACCCTGGTCCGGGAAGATCCCACATGCCGTGGAGCAGCTAAGTCCGTCCGCCACAACTACAGCGTCTGCGCTCTAGAGCCCACGAGCCACAACTACTGAAGCCTACATGCCACAACTAATGAAACCCATGTACCTAGAGCCCGCGCTCCGCAACAAGAGAAGCCACTGCAATGAGAAGCCCGCACACCACAACAAAGAGTAACCCCTGCTCGCGGCAACTAGAGAAAGCCCACACACAGCAACGGAGACCCAACACAGCCAAAAATAAATAAATAAATAAACAAACAAACAAACACGCCCATTTAAAAAAAAAAGACTAATCTCCAGAAAAAATTATTAA
The DNA here is from genome assembly GCF_026419965.1 of Kogia breviceps. Taxonomy (NCBI): domain Eukaryota; kingdom Metazoa; phylum Chordata; class Mammalia; order Artiodactyla; family Physeteridae; genus Kogia; species Kogia breviceps. The sequence continues at coordinate 4,355,223 of NC_081324.1, read as the reverse complement.
TTGGGAAAAATGAAGGAAGTTAAAAGGGAGTATAGTATGCCTCATTTTTTAAAAAATGGGAGAAATATGAATATATTGATATATAGCATTATGTATTCAAAAAAGAAACATTTATAAAGAACAAACCTTAGGCTAATATAAAGGGTTAACTTTGAAGGGAGGAAAAGAAGAGAAGTGAAGGGATAGGGTAGAAGTAAATGTCTCTGAACTTCATTGTTTTATAACTTCAACTTTGGACCATATAAATGTTATAAGTAATTTTTAAATGTAAAAATAGAAGCAAAAGAATCCTGAAAAAATAAAAAATCAACTGAAACAAATCACTCTAATTGTATACCAAAGAGGCAGCATACCCACAGACAGAAGAATCATTTTAGGTGACTTAACTTTTTCTAACATGACATATCTTAAACACATAAACAACCACAAGGAAAATATTAATTAAAATAACATTCAATAGGTTATTCCTAATAATTTCAGTACTGTTTTTGAAATTATTATATATTTTGATATCGTTCGGCAAACAAAGACTTTCGGCAAAAGAGAAATATAAGTATATAATAAAAAAAGGTTAATTAAAAACACCAAGATCTTTAATTTAAATGAATGCATGGGAATAAAAAGGAACCAGAGCTCCTAGGGAAAATGGCCAACTCCAGGTCTGGGTAGGAAACAGACAAAATGAGATTGAGGTATCTTGTCCTGTTAGAACACAAGCAAGTTACCAAAGATGACCACACTCATATCAAAAGAACAGGAGCAGATGAGATGAGATGACAGCACAATTTGAACATCACAGTAACAATAAAAAGAATAATGACTTCAAGTGGACTAAAATACATAAGCTCTATTTTTTTAATCCATGAATTCATAATAATACCTCCCCCCAAAAAAACCTACAAGTCATCTTCAAAGACTATTAGAGCATTCATCACTATGTTGTAAATTAATGAAAAATTAAGCATGTACCATGCCTTTCCTATATTAATTATATTTCATGGTAATTAAATAGTTGAAAATAGAAAACCCTTCTTTACAAAAGAATGCTAATAATAGATGTAGAAGGAATGACAGAATTAGGGGATCATTATTTTACAATCTCTAATCAAATGACGGATATAAGTACCCATCATCTGGTAAACATTCATGGAGAAATTTACAGTAGAAGCAGGCTGAAAAAACCCCGAACCCCCTATCAATCTTAACCTATTTAATATTTAGGCAAATTGCCTGAAAGACGCAACATACCAAAGCTCACACAAGAAGAAATAGATAACCTAAATAGCCATACATCTGTAAAAGAAATTGAAACTGTAGTTAAAAACCTTCCCACCAAGCAAGCTCCAGGCCCTGAAAGCTTCACAGGTGAATTCCACCAACCACTTAAGAAATGCTGCCAATTGTATCCAAAATCCTCCGAAACACTCAAGAGTTAGGAATACTTCCCAACTCATTCTATCAGATCAGCAGTGGCCTGAGACCAAAACCACACAAAGACATTACAAAACAATTAGGAGATATAATATCAGAAATAACAAAGATGAAATACTTACTAAAAATCTTAAGAAATGTGCAAAATTAGTATGAAGAAAATTCTGATATACTCCTACAAGACACAAAAGTATTTCTGAACAAACTGAAAGACACTCCACATTTATGGGTAGGATAAATCAACAACGAAGATGTCAATCCACCCTAGGTTAATATACACATTTGTCACAGTTCTATCAGAAGGGCCATCAAGCACAGAAAAATCTAGAAACCTTCCCGAGACAAATGCAAAGACGGCTCAGAGAAGAAAGGGCACAGAAGCCAGCCTGAAGTGGATCCCATTGACCAAACTGGGGACTTCACAAAGAACAAACTTAGCTTCACAAAGAATAATGTCTATAACTGATTATAAATTACTGAGTAAATAAAAACCGAAGAGTCCAAAGTGACACTAAACAAGAAAGACAGAGAGGAGAGAGTGCACTCAAAACCGTTTCCCACCACAGGAGGCGACAATTACATCAATTTCCTAATCTGAAAATTGTTGGTTAAAAGAGAAAGGATGCACGCATTTACCCTGCCATTACAGGAATCCACCCAGTTGATGAAGGAAAGCTCTTTACAAAAGCTCAGCTAATAAATGTGGACACAATGACATAATTTAAAAACCACCATTTTCCAAACTCAAAAAAACTGATTTAGGCAAGGAGTATTCATGGATGTCAAATCCATTAGCTAAAAGAATTTTGGGGAACAGGATATTCAGAAACGAAGTGCATAGTTTCCCCTATAAAATATTCTTATGACAAATGTTAAACTTCAGTCTATGCAAGTCTCTACACCAAACTTCAAGGTCGTGGGATACAGAGGAAAGAGAGCAAGAAGAACCAGTCAGAGAAACCAGAGCAGGGCGCACTGCATTCCCTCTTTTCCTCCTCTTGACTGGTGTCCCTTCCCTCCTCTGTCCACCCCAGTCCGTGTCTCAGATTCCGTGAGCGTGATAAATGCTGGTGCAGTACAGAGGGTTCGCTGCCTTTATTCTCATCCTGGACAGGCTCTACACTGGCCCTGCTGGCAAATCTACCAAATTCCTCTGAGAAAGAAGAGAAGAAGTTGGGGTGGGAGAGGGAGGATGTGGTAGGGCAAAGCAGTAAGTGCCAGTAGAAAGGATGACCAGAGAATATTCCAGAAGGCAGAGCAGGGGTGACGGTGATGACAGAGCCAGCATCTGAGGAACTGCACAAGTCCTAGTGATCAGGGTCTGGGAGAATGGAGGGCCAGGACACGGTTAAGGGGCCAGCCAGGGGGCTATTCTTAACTCAGGTATAAAATGTGGTCCCCTCGCCTCTCCAGCCTTGGCATTCCACTCTGAAACAAAAGACTCAATGAGTTTCACCTTTGCTGGTGGAGAGGTTGCGAAATGTGCCACACAGGCAGAAAACTCCCCCGCTGTGCATATCAACGTGGAGTTGGTAGCCACTCAGTCCACACTCCAGGCTGTCATCCAAAAGGGGGGTATGAGGAGGCAGCTCGTAGGGGCTAAAAAGCAAAACAAAATGTATCTGTCAACACCAGAGGTAAAATGCTTGAATTGGAAATACTCTTTAAAAAATTAACACCCCTTCAAAGCACCAGCTCCCATCAATCCTCTACAGATTCCCAATCACGTTCAGTACCACAGATGCAGAAGAACGGCCCCACGTTCCTTCTACCAACTTCCATACAAACGGGCAGAAGCGTGTGTTCCCTGAACATCCCCAGACCACCACGACAGAACATGGTTCTGAAATCCGCCCGGGGCAGCAGCACCGCTCCGCAGTCGTCTCGGCATCCAGAGGGCTGAATGCGCAGCAGGAAAATGCACCCAACAACAGACCTACCGCTCAGCGACTCCCCCGGAAGGAGACCCAAAGCCACAATGAACGAGTTTTCATTCAGTAGGAAACGCATTACTACGTAAGGTAACAAACTCAGAAGCACTGGGGAGCATTGCATGTTAAAAAAAAAAAAAAAAAAAAAAAAAAAAAAAAAGGCATATGGGAGTCTCAGCCCCAGGGGAAGGGTGAGAGGAGCAGTGAGCCGGAAAGCATGTCCCCCACCTGATGACCCAAAGTTTGTTAACAGACACACTGTCTCAACCAATAAAAAACACATCTGCAGGTCAGGCCAAGTGGGCCACGGGTCTGCCTGCCTTTCAAGACATGAAAATGCAAACTACTGCAGAGAACTTGCAGCACCTCAGTGCACTAACATCTTGTAGTAATGAAGCTTCCCTGCCCTATAAATCATACTCCACAAGGTACGTCACCCTGAACCCAAACAAATAAAGCAAACAGCTACTGACGGATAATCCAATGTTTTTAGCAACAGCTACGTAATTTTGTCTGTTGGCTTCTGTCTACTGATTAAAGACAGAATGTCTTTGTAGCTATTCTCAAGATATTAAGATGATACCAACTCCGAATCCTTTATGCTGACTGTACAAAATTTAACACGCCACATCCGAATACATACACAGCGGCCGAGCCTAACGTGCTCCTCTCCACGAGGTGATGGAAATGAAGATTTGCCATAACAAAAGCCAGCTCTTCCTCCCTCTGAAAAAGAATACATTTGTCAACTGAAATATTTTAATTTTTCATAAGGTCACTGTGAAGATAGCAGCACATTCACCTTACAGATAGGTGTGGTTTCTTACAATCTGAGTAAGATTCCTGCAGCGCCAACACATTATCACTGTCTAACAAGACTTATCTGTCACACTGATAGCAGGACCACAACGCACCCAAATACGCAGCGCATGTGGTACCAAAAGGATTAACACCCTAGTATCTATGAAACATCACAGTGCTGCCTGACATATGACAACTGTGGAAATATCTCTTGTTAGTCTCAGGTTGATTCAAAGTCTTTTCAAAGGTAAAGAGAGGGCCGGTAAGAACGTCACAAGGTTAACCCCACGCACACTCAGCAGCCGTGGCAGGACCTACGTGGCCTGGCAAACCCAGTGGGAGGGATTGGACTCCAAGTCCACTCATCAGCAGGCCGGGCAGCAGGAGACAGGACAGGATGGCACAGGAGCCAACGCCCGTTTCTCCCCAGGGAACAGCTGCCCCACCGGGAAGGGGACCCAGACGGCAGCCGCAAGCTGCCCTTCTCCAGTGGCCCATGGGACGATCGGGTCAAACAGAGTCCTGGCATCTGCTCAGCCAACCCAGATGGACCAACTCAGGAGCCCAGAGCGAGCCAGGTGCTGCCTGGCCCCCAGTCACCCTGTACAGAGGGAGTGAGGGAGAAAGATGCCCGACAGCCAGCGTGGGACGAGGGAAGCAAGGTCTGGAGGCTGGCGTGGGACCTGTGCTCTGCCTGGCCGTCGTCTACAGACATGGCTGCTACTCCCAGAGTCAACTTGGCAGCTGCCGTCCTTAGTGGCTCCAGGCGAGACGCGTCTGAGGGCCCCAGGTGAAACGCACAGGAGATGCTCTGGCAGAGGAAGGGCGTGAAAGGGGCAGAGGATGGAATGTGGACCAGCTGGAGGAGGAAGGGGAGGGCCCCAGGGTGTTAAAGGGGCAACGTGAGCCAAAGCGCCCGGGTGGGAAGGGCTCGTGTGTCACAGGCGAGGGTAGAAAGGCAGACCTGCCGCGAAGGCGCGAGGGCCAGGCGGTGGGAACATGAGGTCCGTAGGAGGGTGTGGTCGCTGAACATCTAAAGGACTTAACCCTTGACCCCATGCACGAGGGGAGCAAACGTGGCAGGTACGGGCTGGGCTTACCTTCCAGAGCCCCACCACGAGGCCCGGGTGCAGGCAGAAGATCCGGATCAGCCTGTCACAGCCAAGCATGGTGGACTCGGTTAAGTGACTCAGGTTGTACTTTGCAATTAAAGAATGCCATCGAGGTCTTTGAACATCATGCCAAAGAGAGGAGAGAGAAAAATGAGCTCTGGCTTCCCCCGTGTTGTCGATTCTCTTTGGCACATCTAAAATGACTATTAAGAACATGCGAATCGTGCACACCTTGCTAATAAGGAGAAACAAGGTGTATAAATAAAAGGCAAAATGGACCAGTACAAATTTCTCACCGTCTATCTTATTCTCCCCACCCCGGCTCTCACTGTCAAGTCTACGGCCCCGTCAGCAGTGGGCTGAAGAATCACAGGTGAGGGAGAGGAAGAACCGTCTCCTATCCTCTTCCCCTCAAAACCCAGCACAACACTACAATCAGCAGTAGATTCTCAATGTATGGGATGCATAAGCAAAGATGAAATCCCTTAAATGACAAAAAAGTAGGGGGTCTAGTAGGCTGCCTGAAAGCAGTTTAACCTTTTAAAGTTATTACAAGAATAGCTCAGAGATAGTGAAAACTGTAAGTAACGTCGGGTGTTTTCATGAAGGAAATACAGCATGAACTGGATATTAGAATTAGTGTCTAAGAGTAACTCAAATGTGTAAGAAAACACAACTCAGCTCTGCTGTTCATCATGACACATCAAATCAACAGAATGAAGCATTCTATTTGCTCGATCATGGTAGGCGGAGATGTCTGTCATCCCCAGAGGCAATTCAGGAAACCCTGAGGGAGAGGCGATCTCAGTGGTCAATTAACACAGCTCTGCACCGAGAGGAAAGTCTCCAAGGAGCTGGGGCCAAGAGTGCGCCTCCAGCACCTAAGACACACGCCAGCAGGTGACAGGTATTCAACTGTTCGTTAAGCAGAAGAAGTTAAAAGCCAAGGCATTCCGCCGTGCACTGTTTGAAAGCAGAGGGGGCTGTAAGCGTGGAAACCAGATGCCTGGCTGCCAGACCATGCTGGCCCCTCACTCAGAGAGCTTCTTGCGTGGAGAACTACACTGGTCAGGGAGAGGCGTTCGGTGAGCGTGCGCGTGAGGGAGGACCTAAAAATATGCTCAGCACGGGAGAGCAGACTGGGGGGAGGCTGAATGCGAGGTTGGGAACCAGAGCTGAAACCTTAGCTCCAGCCCTACAGACCGTCTCAGCGTGACCTTCACCTGTGTCCGGGGAGACGGCCCCACCTTCGAGGGAGGGAAATGAAATCAGAGAACCTCCCCAGAGCGCATACCGCAGTCACTGCTATGACATCGTCAGTGTGGCCACGAGGCGCAGGTGCTGGGAGAACACCCCTCCACGTGCCCGAAGCCCGCACCCTCCGACGCAAGGCTCCAGACCGGCTGGACGGACTCCACAGAGAACATGCTGGTTCCCCTTTGCCTCGGCCTCACAAGTTCGTCCTGGCACAGAAACTAAGGCTGACATCTACCCGTTTCTCAGAAGTTCGGGACGCAGGGCATCACCTGCAGAATGGAAAACGCTGGCCACAGTGACAGCATAAAGTGTCCGACCAGGAAGGCACATATGACAGGGACACGCAAACTGCAAATTACATAGATAAGGCTTGCATTGTTTTTAAAAAAAAGTCTCACGGAGGAAACAAGAAAGATCCAAATCAGAATCACCGAGTCTCTCCTCTGCTGTCACACAGACGCACACAAGGATTTGTTTCCGCACGATGAAAGCATCTGCTCACAAACTTGCGATAAAAGTGCCGATCCAAAGACATTACTGAAAAACACTTTCAGTGTTTGTTCACCACTGTTTATCAAGTGCTGTCTGAAGTCCACTGAGTTTTAATGTATATAAATTAAATAAAATGAATTTCCCCAATGAATTTTGGCATTTCTGTCACTGTGCACTATCGAGTATTCCTGACCTGGATGACAATTTCAGGAACATAGTATCTTTAACTGAGCTTTAGAATTCAACACGATCCATTTATGAACTTTCATGATCATTTAATTGATATTAACAATTCTGTCCTAATCCCTGTAAACAATATCTCATGATATCAAATAACAAAGTGTTCAAACTAGTACAGAGGTTGCAGACTCATTCTCCAAATATAATTTCATGGTGCATAAAACCTAAAGACCGCATTAGAAAAATCTGGGGTCCGTCATGATACCGTATAGAATTTCAGAGATTTATGCAAATAAAGGTACCATTCAAAAAAATAACTGTTTCCAAAATATCTTCAGTTAACATAATCAGGGAAAATAATCCCCACGCTTTTCTTCACAGCAGTAAGGATATATTCAGAACGCAGCAAGACCTGGATTTACCAGCACTAGGAATACAACGCCTCCACGTTCACGGCACGACAACTAGACCAGCGATCACAGAAACAGTCCTCAAAGAGCCGGCACCAGAGGGAGGGACCACAAACAAAGTCCTCAGGGACAAGTCGCAGAAATGTGTCTGTAAGCAGGACGCAGGGGAACCAGGAAAGAAGGTGGTTCTTCTGTGGAGATGCAGACCCTAAAGTGAGATCTCAACACCTTCCATGGCAAGGCCTGGGAGAGAAGCCTGCGGTGGGGCTGCAGCTCACAAGGCGGTTAAGAACAACGCCCGCAAATGCCCTGCAAGGTCACAGGGGCCTGAAAGCGGGAAGGAGGCGGCCGGGGACAGGAAACCAACACTGGAGAAGGAGAAGGCAGCTACCTTCGCGTTTCCATACATTTTATGTCAGGAGGTCAGCGTGCTACATGTGCCACAGCCCAGCTTCTGGTAGAAAACGACGAGAGGTGAGAAAAGTGAGCATGAGAGAGTTCTTGGGAGAAGCAAAAGCCTGATAATGAGTATGAACCCAGGGCAAAGCCACCTCATGACAGAATAATAGTAAGTATTCAATAAGCATCAGCAATACGACACACATGCATCTGACTCATGCATCTGATGATGAAATGCTTCACTCTTCTTCACAGCAGCCACGTATGCTAAACACTACATCATGACTGTCATCACCCCATTCTACAGATGAGAAAACAGAGGCACAGAAAAGTCACTGCATAAGACTGCATATCTAGCCAAGTTCAACACAGAAGCACATAAAAAAATTAATGACTTTATGATCCAGTGTTTAAACTATGATTACTGTATCCCTTACTAAAGAAGGAAAATATAATAGTTTTATATATCTTTGTGTTAAAGTGGTTAAAACTAAAAACTTCCAAAGGCCAGCCATCTATCATCCAGGAAATTACTAGGAGAGCATCATTCCCTAAGTTATGGATAACCAAGGTACGAGCAGCCTAAGCTCGGCTTCGCCATCAGTTGATAAACCCCTGCTTCTCCTATATGACAGTGATCCAGGATGAAAGAGAGGCTTTAAGATGCAACCAAGTTAAAAGACACCACTAGTATTTTTTCATGACAAAAGGAAGGCCAACTGGCACTGACATATAAGATGTCCTCACCCAGAGGTTCTGCTGATTAGTACTTACCCGTTTTTGATGGGGGTCTGAGACCGGTTCATAAACACTGGCGTCACCCCACACAAATCTAAGGTTGACAGTGTGACAAGACGTGGCCAGTCTTTGCCATACCACACAGCCGTGACTGATGAATCGTTGATGGAAAGATCAACGTGCTCCAGGATGTGTTCTCTTCCACTATTTTCTTTCAATATAATTACCCAACCTAAACCAGATATTCTGAAGAAAGAAAAGCAAACGAAAATGTCTGCCTAGTGGCAAAAAAACCCACAAAAAACAAAAACACCGCAGTCTATCACATGTCATCTCTAAGCACCTGGTACCCTAAAAGCCAAAGTTCCTAGGGCACGCCCGATGTAACATTTCAAGTCACAACAGTTCTCTCTTAGGACTCATCTCCCCACCTCACAAACACTCACGGAACAGCTGCTCTGTTCCAGGGACTGACAATACATAGATAAAGAACACAAAGGGCTCTGCCCGGGGAGGAATGCCTTGAATGAACCTCCAGCTTCACTACAGCTCACGACCAGGCTGCTTCTGCTTTTCATAAAGCATCTGAACCAAATATATGGAATAGGAAAATACTATGTATTTTATAGATACACAAAAGCACAAAATATCCAACAGTCCCTCACAATACAAACCACACATTGGTCCCATATTCACAATACTTGGAACTTACACCACCCTTCTTCTCTAAGGCGATGGTGCATCTCGGTGTTTAACGGCCCTCTCATGACCACCACAGGCCCACCCCAAGAAGCCACGCCTGCCTACCTGAGGGCCTCTTTGGTCTTAACTGGGAGGCCCGTGTAAGGGTGGAGAGGTTTGAGAACCCGAGCTAGAGCTGCTTTTACAGATGCTATTTGTTTTGTAATATATTCTTTCTTCCAATATCCAGCTTCTTTATCCCCAACTGACAGTGAGTTCATAGACACGGCTGTCTTCTCTACTGAATTAACTTTCCAATTAGATCGTTTAGGTGAAAAGGCAGTTGAGTAGATTCTGATCCAAATAAAACTGGGGGAAGAGAGGAAATATGTTAACTATCTAAGAGACACTGTAATGCACCTGTAATAGGAATATATTAAATTAGAGATATGCAATCATTTTTAAATAGTGTATTTCCATGAACAAGTCAAGCTGAACACTTACAGTTGTTCATACATTAAACTGAACTGTAGTGTGAGGTAAGCATTTTAGATTCACCAACCCTAGAAACACATACTAACAGGAAAAGCTTGCTTCCCGGGGCTCAGTTAAAGTGAGTGATCTCATATTATTTGGTACCATCCCTAATAAGAACTGCTGTCTTACACCAATAATTGAATAGAAGATCAGTTATAGAAAAAAAGCAGGAAGTGTATACTATATGATTCCCTATCTTAAATGCATACTTGTTTTTGAAAAGAGCAGAAAGGAGCTTTATATAGATAGATACAGATATATACACACACAGAGAAATGTCAACAGTAACTGACATGTATGTAATTTTATGTTCTTTTTCCTTTCTACATTTTAATTTTTCAACAGTGAACATGGACTGCTTGCACAAAGAGGAAAAAAATAAAGATGATTAATGACAACTAACAGTGACAGTTAACATTTTTGAGCACCAGGTGTTGAGCGCTGCTTCAGCACTTCGTATGCATTAACTCACTTCATCCCCCCTGCAAACCCATGAGGTAGCAACTACTACTGTCCCCACTGAACCGATGATGTGACTGAGGCCCAGATGCAAAGTGCCCTGGCCCAGATCTGTACGTAAGTGACAGAACTGCCACTGAATCCACGCAGCCTCAACCCCTGCACGTCACTGCTGCTTCAACAGCACAAAGAAATGGGTTCAAACAACTGTATCCACATTCAGAGAGCCAATCAGCCACAACGCTGGAATTCGACTCCACTCCCTCGGTTGGTTACAGTAACCATCCTAACACTCCTGTCATGAACCATTTTCACACACATTATCTCACTTAAGTCATGGTCAGTGGAGCCTCAAGAGAATGAAAACATCTTATGGAATTAAAATATTACATAGATTGTTCCCCTTGGTTATTTATAAAACACAAAGTTCAAGTTTAGGATGCTTTTGACAGTCCCCAAACCCAAATACATTCATTTCTTGTTCACAAAATGCTCCACCTTGTTAAAAAGCTAAAGCAGATTTAAGGACAAGAGCATATTTGTCTAATCTGACTATGAGTCAAGCACAGAAAAACTTCAGTCAGGTTGTTCAGGACATAGGGCCAATTCAATGTTTTGATAAACAGTTTTTCCCAGAGGGCTGGAAAGTGAAGCCCCCACGTGGTGACCCAGATCCAGCCCGATGTAGGCCTCCCTGTACCCCACGCAGAGACTGGTGCTCAGGCCAAGGGCGGCTCTACGCAGGGCAGGGAGGCAGCGCCCCCGATACGGCAAGGCGCAAGGGAGACCCTACCCTTGCAGCGTGTCTCCGGAAAGTCAGCAGTGTAATTGGCTACAGCAGGGCTCCTGTCCTCTCCTCAGACAATGCTTAGAAAGTACCATTAACTTTCCAGAAACATTCATCGTTTACCTATCCAGTTGTTAATACATCCTTTTATGAAGTCTGGCTATGAAAGCACACTCTTAAAAATACAATTCAGGGGGCTTCCCTGGTGGCGCAGTGGTTGAGAGTCTGCCTGCTGATGCAGGGGACACGGGTTCATGCCCCAGTCCGGGAGAATCCCACATGCTGCGGAGCAGCTGGGCCCGTGAGCCGTGGCCGCTGAGCCTGTGCGTCCGGAGCCTGTGCTCCGCAATGGGAGAGGCCACAACAGTGAGAGGCCCGCGTACCGCAAAAAAAAAAAAAAAAAAAAAAAATACAATTCAGGGACTTCCCTCGTGGCACAGTGGTTGAGAATCTGCTTGCCAATGCAGGGGACACGGGTTTGAGCCCTGGTCTGGGAAGATCCCACAGGCCACAGAGCAACTAAACCCGTGCACCACAACTACTGAGCCTGCGCTCTAGAAAGAGCCTGTTCTCCGCAACAGGAGAAGCCACCACAATAAGAAGCCCACGCACAGCAACGAAGAGGAGCCCCGGCTCTCCGCAACTAGAGAAAGCCCACGCACAGCAATGAAGACTGAACGCAGCCAAAAATTAAAAAAATAAATTAAAAAAAAATACAATTCAACTGACACAATTAAGATTCTCCTCCAAAAACGGAAACAAACCTTATGAAGGGTAACTTCCTAAGAAGTTCAGCTTCTTAGCAGACAGCTACTTCCAAGAAAGTGGGACGGGAAAGTATGCAAAGACTCTCACTAGAGCTGAGCCCACAAATGCACTGAGAGGTCCAGTGCCTGCCCCGTGTGGGTCTTGGATAAAGGCGATAGAGACTAAGAAACTTATAATTTATTAGTTTATCTAAATAGTCTGAGTTCTATCCTTGAGTAAGGTAAGAACCTACAAAAAAGCTACAGTTTTCAACATTTAGTTGACCCCCTTCCTTGAAAAATGCCTCACTGCACTTTGCTTTAGTGAATGTCTTCATCTCTTACTACGGACCTTTAAGAAAGAGACACACAAAACTTGCCCAACATTCATTCTAGAACTATTTCAGGAATTGGCACTATGTGTGCATACTGACACAGACTTATACAGGAAATATCTTTTTAAATTATGAGATAAGAAAACCGCCCTGCCCAACCAGAGAATAATACATGTCCCTTTCTTATTATGAGAACTTGGCTGTTCATTAGTACAACCTGGAGGAATTTTCAACACAGATTCTAGAACACAGAGTTAAAATCTGCAGAAATGTACATACCAGGGATCCAAATATTTTTTTTGAACTCTCCCAGCTTTTCTAATGCAGCCATTCCATGGGCCAGCATCTGAGAAGCACTGCACAGATGTTTCCTACTCACTGCATTCCAAGACTCAACAATAACACAGCCCTCCATCTGTCACTCTCCGTTTCCTCACCCTATTAAACCACCAGTGAAATCTGCATTCCCCCCTATCTTGCTCTTTTCCCTGGTTGATACAGGGGTTCCATGTGGGATCAGCATCTGTCTGATCTTTTGATGTTCAAGGACAGAGGGACCTCAAAGCCAAGACACCACAAACCTCACCAGAAGTTTGCAGGATTCCACTGTCTCGCCCCCAAGATAAACTTCTGAGCTGCAGACAAAGATCATTGTGACAAAACAAAAGAAGGGGTTTCATCCCTCTTTTCAGAGATCTCCGCTAGCCCTGGGGCGCTCCACTGACCTCCTGCTCCCAGGGCAAAGGCTCCCTGAGCGCATGTTCTCTCCTATCCCGCCCGCTTTACGCTTCCCCACCAAGCAAGTTCCACGGCTGGCAAGTTTTGGTTCTCCCCACACATACCTAAGGGAGCCCCTTCCTTGTCTTTCTTTAGGGTCTGCTCTGCAAGGCCCGGGCTGGGGTTAGTCAGGGGCAGGCTCCACAGTGCTGCTGCAGACTGTGTGGGTAAGTCTGCCTGCCTCAGGGACAGGAAGCCCTCCCGAACAGCAGACCAAAAGCCACTTTCTCCAACAGTTACACCAGCAACAAGCTTCATCTTTTTCAGTTCACGCAAAGAGATGCAGAGAAATGCAAGCCTTTGAAAATATCACACATTAGACATATTTCTACTCATGTATAAAACTACTTTTGAAATTCTTTTAAATCCTCAAAAATGGTTAAAAAGCTCCTACTAGTTTTCACGACTTCCATCAAAACACCATCAAACACGACAGAGAGATTTGGTTTTCTCCTTACTTGTCATTGGCCAGGTGATAAAAGCGCCTGTTCACACATCCGGCGCACAGCAAGGCCACCGCATCCAAGTAGGACAAGATCTTCAGCAGGATTTCTGAAGGCAAACTGAGAGAGGGAGGAATCAGAGAAACATCCAGAAAACAACTGGCCGTGCATCTCCAAATGGAAGGCAACAAACAGAGGCTTCCTGTACAAGAGGCACACTGCCCTCATCTTCAATCATTTCTCGACTGATACGCTCCGCTTCTTACAATTCTCATGACTTAAACCAATGCAGAGACCCAAGGGTACAAACAGCTAATTTCCTTGGTATTTTTAATCAGGTTTTCACACTGAACATGGCAATGAAAGACAGAGGACACATTCTTGGCTACAGGCAGACCTCAGATATTACTGCAGGTGGGTTTGGTTCTAGACCCAACACAATAAGGCGAGTCACAGGAATTTTTTTATTTCCTGGTGCATATAAAAGTTATGCTTACACCATACTGTAGTCTATTAAGTGTGCACAGCATTATGTCTAAGAAAACAATGTACATACCTTAATTTAAAAAATACTTTATTGCTGGGCTTCCCTGGTGGCGCAGTGGTTGAGAATCCGCCTGCCAATGCAGGAGACACGGGTTCGTGCCCTGGTCCGGGAAGATCCCACATGCCGCGGAGCAACTAAGCCCGTGAGCCATGCCCGCTAGGCCTGCGTGTCCGGAGCCTGTGCTCCGCAACCGGAGAGGCCACAACAGTGAGAGGCCCGCATACCGCAAAAAATAAAAAATAAAAATAAAAAAAAAAATAAAAAAAAAAAAATACTTTATTGCTAAAAAATGCTAACCATCATCTGAGCTTTCAGTGAATCGTAGCAGTAACGTCAAAGATCACGGATCACAGGTTGCCGTAATATAGTGATAATTTAACAAGTTGGAAATACTGCGAGAATTACCAAAATGTGACACAGAGACAAGAGGTGAGCACATGCTGTCAGAAACTGGTGCTGACAGACATGCTGACACAGGGTGGCCACAAACCAACTGGTAAAAAACGCAGTATCTGCAGAGCACGATAAAGTGAAGCGCAGTGAAACGAGGTCTGCCCGTATTAATAAGAAAAACACAACCACCCCCGCTTCCAAAACATACGAGCAGAATAGGATATGTCAACTTGTTCTCCCCCAGCTCAGGCGATGCCCCTGCACCCTCCTCCCACAAGACCTCACGCCTGTGATGCTTCCTCTGGGGCTTCAAGGAGACGCCAGGCCCCAGAAAGTTCTCTGAAGTGTCCTTTTCATTTCATTCATCTGCCTAAATAAATAGGATGTTGAGATGCATCCTTAATCTCCCATCTATTTCTATGATCTTAGAATTTTACAAAACACTGTAAGAATCTGAAATGCCTAGAAAGCATGACTGGTGTTAGGAAGTCAGGAATGGGCACTTTTGAACCTCAGGCGAAAGGAAAAATGAAAAAGCAGCTACAGGAGATTGTACTTGGTGGCGGGGAGAGGGCATGTCTAGGAATACAGGATAGGGAGTGTAAAACCCTTCGACCAGTTTATTTATTTATATATTTTTTCCTTTGACCAATTTAAAACAGTTTGCCCATTTTCTCCACTTGTGATTTTAACTCTTTTAAATTTTTTAAGTATGATGAAAATCAGGTTAACAAACGTTTCATAGGAAAATAGTCAGTCCCAAAATTCTGATAATACTGAGAAAGAATGAAGTAGATCCTGGAAGAAAAGACGATTAAAACAAGACATATTTGATACATGTTACTGTGCAAGTGCCACCCCTGCTCGTAACTTTCTGAGATATTTAAGCAGAGGCTTTCTGAGAGCTTAAACATGTAGCCATGCTTAGATATTAGTTAAATCCCTATCCTCCAATGAAATTCTTTCTATTCAGAGTCAGTAAATTAGGTGCTTTTCGTGAGAAAAGGTCTCTAACGCTAGATAGCAAAGGTGCAAGAAAACCCATTTCATGACCATTTAAATTATCCAGTGCATATAGTTTTTACATTTTGATTTCACAAAAATTCAGTTATTATTTTTTAAATCAGTGTAAATTTTTTCTAAAACACAGAATTGGGCTTCAAGAAAACATCTCAGAAAGGTATCCAGCAACTGTAAGGATTATTTGATTGGATTCAAATCCCATTCAAGGTGGGCATTAGACAGCCTTTACTCTCCCGTCCACCAGACTAACATAATAAGGGGTGGGAGGGTCCTGTCCAGGTACTTCCAGCAAAAGAAGAAAACCTCCATTTCGTGGTTAAAACAGTTGAGATCAAAGATGTTCTCCATCACTGTTCATAAGGTTTCCTCAAAGCTGGTACAGTCCAAGTTCACACCCATCCTAGGTTACCTTCTGTTGGATTCTAGTTACTTCACATCACGCCGGCTAGGGCAGGGGATGGGGGAGAGAAAGGGACAGAGGAAGGTGAGGGGTGGGAGAGCCAAAGAAAAGCTCCCTGAGAAGGTTTAACTCGAGCGCGCTCGTCCGCAGGGCGTGGGAGCTCACGGTCCAGCCCGGGGATCCTCGGCAATCCCCACTCACGCTGCCCTTGCTCCTGTCCCCACAGAGGAAGCCCAAGCCCTGTGGAGCCGCCTGCGGATGCACGCTCCGGTGCCCAGGCCTGTGTCTGCCCGGGGACCCAGCCCCTGCAGCCCTGCCTCCCCTCCGGCCGCCGCTCTTCCCCATCGTCCACATCAGCCTCCGACAACCCTCCCCCGAAACCGCACCCTGAGACAGTGCTCTCCTCGTCCCCCATCTCCGCTCGCTGCCAAGCTTCTGTCCACACCTGCAGCCTCCACTACCCTGCCGCCCACTCCCTTTTGGCTTCTACGCTTGGTGTGAAATATACAAACACTACACGCGAAATAAAGTGCAGCCATCGCCCACCACTGGCCTGGAACAGCTGCAGAGGCGGCCCCGCACCCAGCACCGCTGAACCAGGCACCCCTGTTCTCGCAGGCACCCCCCTCCCTTTCTGGGACCTCGCTGGTCTTTCCTGCTCCCCAGTGGTTCGAAATGGGCCAGGCCCTCTGAGCTCAGCCTGAGGCCCCTCCACTGCCACCTCCACACTCTCCCCGGCGCCACAGGCACCCTCGCTGCCTGTGTCCAGCGCCCGGCTGTCACTCTGTCTCCCATCCCCAGCACCTTCCAACCCCAAAAGGCAGCACCTCCCCGGACACACAGACACACTGCTCAAGCCAACAGTCTGGGATTCCCACCTCACGTCTGTTTCCCCGAACACCCACGTCTGGTTCGTAAACGAGTCAAGTCACTTATGCCCCAGATGTACCTCAACTTGGCCAGTGTCTCTCCATCTTCCCTCCTCCTAGACAAGGGAGACAGGTAAACAAGTAAACAAGGTAATGTGAGAAATCAAATGGCATCACACCTCCGTGCTTAAAATCTCACATCATGGACTTCCCTGGTGGCGCACTGGTTAAGAATCCACCTGCCAGTGCAGGGGACACGGGTTCGAGCCCTAGTCTGGGAAGATCCCACATGCCACGGATCAACTAAGCCCGTGCACCACAACTACTGAGCCTGTGCTCTAGAGCCCACGAGCCACAACTACTGAGCCCGCAAGCCACAACTACTGAGCCTGCTCTCTAGAGCCCACGAGCCACAACTGCTGAGCCCGCCAGCCACAACTACTGAGCCAGCGTGCCTAGAGCCCGTGCTCTGCAACAAGAGAAGCCACCGCAATGAGAAGCCCGTGCACCTCAACAAAGAGTAACCCCTGCTCGCCGCAACTAGAGAAAGCCCACGCACAGCAACGAAGACCCAACACAGCCAAAAATAAAATAAATAAAAGAATAAATTTATTTTTTTTAAAATCCCACACCGTGAATAAGGTCCAGACTCCTCCCCATGGCCTCTGGGCCTCTCCCCCTTGCCCACCGCCCCTGCTCCTACAGCAGGTCCAGGCCCCTCTCTGCCCACCTGGCTTCCCCTCTGGATGCTCTTCTCCAAGCCCTTTCATCTCGGTTTTCAGTTCTCAGCTTAAATGTCAGCTCCTCATCAAAGTCTTTCCTGACTATCCTAGCCCACTAACTGGATTATGGAGTCCATTTGTTTTCTTGATAGCATGTACCCCAATTTATAATCCATTCCTTGTTTTAATCTGTGTTCCCCCCACAAGACCGTAAGCCTCATGAGAACACGCGTGGGCGGCTCACCACCCGCACTCTCCTCCAAGCCCAGCATCTGGTGCGGAGAAGGTCCTCGGATACTGACTGGAGGGATCCGCTGGATGCGTATTTGTCCAGAGTATACAAAGTTTAAATCAATGTCCTTAATTAAATCTTTCCTTTTTGTCTTCTTCTTTCTTTCCAAAATCACAGTGAAAGTACGTACACTGTTACCTGAGCTAGTTATGACATGGTATTAAAAGCCCAAAACTTGAAGTCTGGCAATTTACGCTGGAAATGTGTAGACCAGGTGCACCCCCCACCCTCCACTGTAAGACGCTACAACAGCGCCAAGTTTCCAGTACTCCACACAACACTGAGCATACAGATGGTGCTCCAGAAACAGTACAGTACGAATCCACAAGCACTGCAGCATCAATCTCAAATAGTAATTCTTTTAAAAGTTTCTACAGATCTTGCTGCTGAGGGTCACAGTACAGAACGTGCCACAGCAAAAGGGGCTCCCAAAATCCTGAAAGCTAAAAAAGTCAGAGATCTCATAAGCTTTCAGAAGAACACACTTTAATCTTCTTTCTCCTTTTTCAAGGGTCTTTGTAACATGGGAAGTGAATAATTCTGAAGAACTTTTTTTAAAAAGGAAAATTAAATTTACTTGTCACTTTTAGAAGTTTAGCTTCATGAAACGAGTCTAATAACGACAGGGTGATGACTCATAATCATACCCTCCGTGTTGTGCCTTCTTCCGACAGTTCTATTCTTAGAGAGCTCAAAAGAGCAACCCGGTACATCCAGCCCCCAGAGTGGCAGACCACCTCTGCTCCTTACCCGTCCAGAGACACAGAGCAGCTGGCGCAGCGCTTCCCGCAGAGCTCATCCAGTCGGGCACAGTGACTCCGGGCGGTGCGGCCCGCGGCCAGCCTGACGCCTCGCCCAGTTCTGAAAACAAGCATGAAAAATACAAATTATGATGGTGCCTGTCTGCTCCCCTCTACAAAACATAAAGGATTCACAAACTCCAAAGACTACTCACTATGAAACTTCATCTACAGCAAGGGGGGGGGGGCAGCAGGGAGGATGGTGAGACGTTCAGTGCCCTGAGGAAACCTGAAAACTGGACTTACTCTGACTGACGTGTTTTATTATAGGCTGTCAGCATATCAAAGAGCTGCTATAAAGTGTACTGAATGGAAATAAAAAGGGAAAAGATAAAACGCATCAGCTGTCCAGTTCCAATAACACAACAGAAACCTAATAAAGATAATATCCATAAAGTGAAAAAACGTAAATTTGTGAACCAGAGGTGCCACCACACTCTCCGAGTTTGCCGACCTTTGAGGAATGACGGCCGGCTCCAGCTCCGGCAGCCACAGCCACAGGAGGACCAAATACTCATCCTCAAACTCGCTTACCCTTTACATCTCACATGCAATGGAACACGTCTTAACTGGCATTCTTTTTATTTTAGTGGTAAATAATAAATGTAAAATAATAGTGAATCTTACAGTCAATGGCTTTTAAGACTTAATGAGATGTAACATTTTATGCAGTTAGTCCTTTTCAGAAGCTCCTAAAATACATTTTTATTAAAATCAGTCCTCAAGACCAGCAGTACTCAACAGCAGCTGGGCAGGGATCTGAAATGCCCAGAAAGTCACCAAGCTCAGTTTCCCACTTCTAGGCAGCAGTCCACAGACAGCGCTCCTGGTGGACACACGACTTCTCTTGGGAAGATCTGGAAGCTGCCTTTTTACCCCCTCCCCAATACACACACCAATAACTGACCCACTTCCCGGCCAGCATGCTACTTCAGAAGTGACTAAAATCTAGAGTGCGCGTACTCTGTATGCTTAGTTCGCCAGCGCTACACCTCTGAGCATGCCCTTTGTTCACCAAGGGTCTTACCACTCCCCCACCCCATTTTTCCCACCAAGATGACTTCCTGGATATATTCAGACTATCACTCAAAAAGGATATGGGCAATGATTGGGGGCAAAAGGAGGAGGGCCTAGGAACTTGGAAGTAAGGGCAACAGTCTCTCTGGAAGTGGAAGAATGAAACCCACACGGACAGATCTGAACAGAGGGTGGCCCTCGACCCCAAGCATAACCCGCTCTTAGGAGGCACGGGGAGTGTATCACCCATGGACTCGGAGCAGCCTGGTGCCTGCCACGGAGATGGACACGCCAAGATGTACGGACGCGTCAGCAAGCGCTCAAGTCGCCTGACGATGCCCCAGGTGATTCTGAGCAGCCAGAGAATGGGCTTCTCTTCCCTTAACAGATTCTTCCCTTCAGAAACAAGCGTAACGGCTGGCACACAGTAAGCCCTCAATAAACGTGAGACATCCTGTGCACGCTGGCACCTCAACCCAGGAGAGGCTGAGCACAGTAAACCATTCCGGATCTTGCTGATACCCACGCCTCTCCGCCCAGCTTCAGCAAAAGGCACTCAAGGCGCTCCTCACCTTATCCGACTTCCTAGCCAAATGCAGAGCAGCAGGGAAAGGGCAAGGAGAAATGCTAATCTGGAGAGCTTTGCAATGTCCTCTCCCCCTTTGACCAGAGAAGGCCACCTGTGCTGTAATTTTATCCTTCTGTCGTTTCAGCAAAGATTTCCACAGCAGAAAAGCTTTAAGTCCATTGACCTGGCTCTAACAGTAATCAGAGGTAAAATACAATTTCCTAATTGTATTAATTTCCTAGGGCTGCCTTAACAAAGTACCTGAAACTAGGTGGCTTATAGTCTCACAGACCTAGAGGCCAAATGCCCAAAATCAAGGTGCTGGGAGGGCCATGCTCCCTCCCAAGACTATATGACAGAACCCGTCCTCGCCTCTTCCAGCTGCTGACGGTTGCTGACAATCCTCGGTGTTTCTTAGCTCATGGCAGCTAAGCTAACGAACTCCAACCTCTGCTCTCTGCTTACAAAGCTGTCTTCCGTGTGTGTGTGTGTGTGTGTGTGTGTGTGTGTGTGTGTGTGTGTGTGTGTGTGTGTGTGTGTGTGTGTGTGTGTGTGTGTGTGTGTGTGTGTGTGTGTGTGTGTGTGTGTGTGTGTGTGTGTGTGTGTGTGTGTGTATTCCTATAGAACGGCAGTCACATTCCATTAGGACCCACCCTAGTCCAGCATGACCTCATCTTAACTAATCACATCTGCAGAGACCCTATTTCCAAATAAAGTCACAGCCTAAGGTTCTGGGTGGACATGAATCTGCGGGGGGAGATGGGGGCACTGTTCAACATGATACACAGGTTTTTTTTAAGTATTTAAAATGATTTTAAAGCATTCCTTATTTTCAGCAGGTAACTAATCCTGCAAACTCTACATGACCTGTGTTACAGATTCAGCGAAAATATCTGCAGGAGACAAAGGTTTCTGACACTTAAGCTTTAAGCAAAAAGAATTTCTTTTACCCCTCCATCAAATAATAACAGTATCTACCCAGAGTCCCCAGGTGGTGACCCTTAGACCACTACAGGTGTGAAGGGTCGTGCCAAGAAGTCTGAGTCTAGACACACACTGATGAAGACTGAGGAATGACTCTCCCTGATACACTATTTTTTAACTTAAATGAACACTGCTGTGGTTGATCAAATATAAATTTGTCTAGAAGCATTAGTAAATTGATAACAGCTTTTTGCCATTACGTATTTCCTCAATCAAAAGATGCAAAAAAAAAATCTAAACTATTTCCCTAAACCTTTCCAAGGGAACTGAAGAAAAGTAAATCAATATGCTCTATCGATCAGTTTCAATCCAGACCAAATACATGGTAAGGACAAGGGCCGCTCTGTGGCAGGCAAACAGGCATTCTCCTTCCCTGCTGGGACCACAAACTGGTGCAAACACTACGGACAGCCAAGTCCTTAAAAGGCACATGTTTTTTTAAGCCAAGAATCTCACGTCTAGAAATATAACCCAAGGCAAAAAAAAAAAGGAACCCAAAGCCTTCACTCGGGAATGACCATCTCAAACCTGTTTGCACTTGGGAAAGTACTAGAAACAATATAGACATCAGTCAAACCCCATGAACTCCGTAAAGTGAGCCACGTTCAGCCAATAAAAAAGGACAGTTTCAATACAGGTGGAAGTGTTTGCACAAAAACAAGTTCGTGGCATCTGCCAGATGTCTGCACGGCCAGCTCCCTCACCTCCTGGATACAGACCGCCATTCAAATGTCACTGTCTCCCTGAGATCTTCTGGCCACGCTCTCTAAAAACCCCAATCCATAACCTGTGCGCGCGTGCACACATGCGCACACACACACACACGATGCCCCCCCAGCACCTATCACCATCCAACACCACACATTTTGCTTGTCTACCTTGTTTGCTGTCATTGGGGTGTAAGCACCATGCTGGCAGGTCTTTTGCACGAGTTTTGTTCCCTGCTGTTTTGTTCCCTGCTGATTCCTCAGCACCCACAACTTGCCCAGCATGCAGAAGGCATTCGATAAATATCTGCTAAATTAATAACATCAACTGAAAAAGGTTATGTCAGTATATACTACATAATCTTATTTTTGTATTCCTCTCTTAAGGGAAAATGTAAACACATACATACAAAGAAAAGAGATCTTCGAGGAAAGGTAACAAGTTATTAACCGGTAACACATATGATTCACAAGATTATGGAATTACAGGTGGTAGTTTTTAAACGGGGGCTGGAAGATTGAAGGGACAGCACACCATGTACTTTCTCATGTTTCTTCATATACTGAAAATGTAATGAATTGTGGGGTTTTTGTTGCTTTAAAACTGAGAGCCCATACACAAGAAGGTTTGGGAGCATAGTTTCACAGCACCATCCTTTAGGCTGGAGCCGTGGTTTTCAAAGGTCTCCACAGCATTCTGGGTACCAGTCCCCCCAAAATCTTGGAGCACATCCTGCAGAAAGCACAAAACTTCTTTGAAGTATCTTATTTAATGTTAAAAATTAATGCAAATATTGCATTCTACTGGATAACTTATCAGTGTTTGTCTTATCATATGTATTTTATATGTATCATATAATACATACAAAAATGTATTATATGACTCACCAGTTATTTAACATTTTCCCCCAAACCTGTTACATTAATTTTCCACTTCAGGAAGGTGCCCACTGGCACCTATCTGTTCAAAAAGTACAGCCTATTTGTTGCTGTTTTGTTTTTCCATAATTAAAATAGATCTCCTGAGTCCCTCATTTCCAGAGCAGAAGACTAAGTGCCTAACGAGGCATCCAACAGTGACTTCTTCAAGGTCCCAAGCTAAAGGTCAAGAGCCCCAGGACCCTCCCCTCCTGACAGTCGTCCAGAGCTCCTTCTACCGTGTTACTATAGTTACTATACATCTTATCAGTATGGATTTTGGTACCATTGAAAGCACATCTCCATTTCTCCATAAAATAAACTAACTGCACATTTTTAAGGGCCCCACAATTAACTATCAGTAAGTTCCATGCATGTCCTCATGGAGCTTGATCCCAAGCAGGGCCCTGTGGGGCTCCTGGACACAAAGCCTTTCTGTGCCCCCCCATTTCTTTCATCATAGGAAACAGCCTTCATCCAGCCTCCATGACCTTCCCTGAGTTCCAACCCGCAGATTCAAACAGTTGTTAATTAGGGAAGGGAGGGAATACAAGACAAGGGAGAAACAAAGTCAAGAAAAACAATAGTTCAGCCTTGGGGCAAGGTCCTGGTGCCCCATCAATGGATACACAAATCTTTGAGCTGTTCCGGTGATGTTAAAACGTCCTCCACGTGGGACAAGTTAACCATTAACGAAGGCATGCTGCCCACAAGCACCCACCGAGACACCTCACCACCAGCCAATCAGAACAATGTCCACGAGCTGATTACACCCTCTTTAAACCATTACTATAAAACTTCTCAGTACCCTCTGAACTTCTCACTCCCCTCTGGAAGGGGGTCACAGTTTTCGGAGGCGCTAGCCCCCTGTGTTCCCTCTTTGCCTGTCAAAGAAATAAAGCCACTTTTTTTCTTTCCTCCTAAATTCTGTCTCTGTATTTCTATTCGGCACCGGTGTATAGAAGCCAAGATTTCAGCAACAAGCTCTGTAGGTCTACAAAGTTAAGTACACATTTAGCTGATATAATTAGTAAGATGACATTTAGTTTAAAACCGCCTTTTTTCAAGTGACAAACTTTACCTGATGGCTTTGAATTAAGTTTGGTATTTTAAAAACCTACTCTCTGGGCCTGATTTTTAATATCTGATAAATCAAAGAAATTAGACAAAGAAAAAATTAAGCCAACTTGATATGCTTTCTGCTATATTTCTTACAGTTTAAGGTATTTATTTATACAAATTCACATTTTGTGTTAAAAAGGTTTACACATATCACACATTTTGTGTGATTCCTTGTTAAAAACGAATTCTTCTGCACTGAGACATTAAAAATAACCACCTATGTAGACCATAATCATTCTTAGGAGCGGACTTTTCTTCACCAAAAAGAACTTACATCTCACCAAATCACAGGTTGAGGTGCAGACTCCCATGCCAGGCATAATTACAGGCATTCTAATTACATCACTGCAACAAAAAGTTCACTCAACTTTCAAAGTAATAAAAGATTCATCCTATAACAATCATTCTGCTTCCACTAAAAGAGTATTATATATAAAGACTACTTTTAGTAAGTGGCAAATTAATGTAAAGTTCAAGCTTCCTATTTTAAATTCCTTTCTTTCTCTCCTACATAATAGAAATTTTGAAGGCATTGTCATCATTTTGTCACGAGGATTGTGATATGTCTAGCATTACAGCTATTTTCAAGAACCAACTATTACCGTAATACCAAGGGACGGGGCCCTGCTTCTGAAACCGGGGTAAGTAGCGTTAGCGGATCCCAGGATGGACAGAGGACATAGTCCTGGAGATTCGGGGGAAAAAAATATACCTTAATTAGTTGAGCTGGTAAGTAACAGAATCCTTTGCTATGCTTAAACATAGACATCTGGTTTGCTAGAAGGCGTATTATGCCTGACTTTTTAAATCTATAAGTGGAGAATACCTACAAGGAAAAAGATAGTCCTCAAGAATGCAAACGGTCCTTAGCATTATCCCTCCACCTGGTAATCTAACGGGGATGATGCGTGCAGAGCTGGGACCAGCTCACACGATAAAAGAAAGAGGGATTTAACAAGGCAGCACGACAGCACGTGGATATTTCTGACAAACCGGATCACTCCCTTTGTGAAGTGAGCCATTATCCTTGGAGTTAAGCTGAAGTTCCTTTTAGAAAGCAGCTCCTTCCCCAGCTCACTCCTCGAAGTTGCCTTCTCTCACTGTGGAAGAGGACCACCCTTCAGGCCCATGGTACCCCAAATGAAATGGAACGGAGACGAGCCTCCAGACACCAGAACAAAGAACACCACAAGCCCCCGCGCTTGGACATGAAGACGGCAGAAGAGGATTAGAGGTTGAGCACCAAAGGGTGACTGTCTAGAAGGCATCCCTGCAGGGCTTGCTTAGAAACTCAGACCTGGCCTTGACGTCGGAGGTGCAGGTCCCAGACCAACCTGCCTAACAGTTACCTGGTTAGGGGTTGAGTCCTCCGTTCATGAACTGGGAGCGGGAGAGAAAACCGATAATGTTTGATAAGCAGAATTTACTTCTCTAAGTTATAAAATCATAAAAAAGACAAAAGGTGACTCCCGGTCCCAGAATTAGGAAGCAAAATTGGGAACACGTTCTGGAGGGAACACTGCCAGCGAGCCGCGGGTGGAGCGCGGAGTTGCGCACCAGCCCCTGCACGTGAGCGCGTCCACGCGGCGGTTCTCCGCGAAGGCTGCTCAGGGTCGCGGGGCTCGCACGCCGCCGTTCCCTGCAGGGCCCACTAACTGAACGAACTGAGGAAAGAATACTCCCGGGAAGCTCCTCTACTTGTATCATGACTTGGGGTAACCCCACGCTTCCAAGTTTGAGAGACTTCCTCCCGCCGTCCTTCCAGACCTTTCCCGCGCTAAAAGAAGCGGCGAGCGACCCGCCATGGCGGAACCAACGAAAATAAAGGTAAAGGGAGGCGGGGGAGGGCTTTCCTCGTAGGGGCTCCCCGGGCGCGCGACCCCCGAGAGTCACCTGAACCCTGCGCCCCCGGCTGCCTTCCCCGCTGTCCCGCGGGCCGAGGCGTCGCCGCCGAGCGGCGGTGGCCGTGCCATGAGGCCGCGCCAGGGCGGCTGCTGTAGCCGGCCGCGTCCGGTCGCCACGGAGACCCAGCGCCTACGCTGCTCGGCGCGCTCCTCCTTCCTGCCGTCGCACCGCCCCGGGCCACGCCCACCCGACGCCAGCGCGTGCGCAGAAGCGCCGAAGAAATACCGCTTTTCCATGGGCTCCAGGGGCGGTTCTAGAAACTTCCGAGGCCCGGCTTCTACGCACGCCCGACGTGCTGACGCAGAGGACGCCTGGCGGCCTGAGGCCGCTCGGACTTAGTGGCACCGCGTGGGCTTTGTGGTGGCTTTGTCCCTTCCCACCTGCTGGCTCTAGGGTAGTTTGCGCGGTTTCCTCTCTGGTTTCCTTAGGAAGAACAAACGCAAAGGCTACATCATCTGCCCATAAGGAACAGGATAGCGACCATCAGACCAAGAATTTCTATTTACAGGGGCTCTCTAGGGGTCGCAGGAACAAGCAGTTTATAATTGCTAACTTGACTTTTGCGAGTTCTTTTTGATACACAGCGCCAGGGGCACAAACCCCGCCCACCGCCAACACGGCCCCGCCTTCTTGTACTGTGGCGCGTGCGCAGACACCCGCGCAGGGGAGTCTGGGAGGCGGCGAGAGGTCAGCGCGCGCTCGGGCCGCCTTGCACTGTGGGAGATGTAGTCCTTGTGCCTTCACCGCTGCGGCAACTCTGGGAGAAGTGACACCCTCAAACTACTATTCCCAGTACTCCTAGGGGTTTCCCCGGTTTCTTTGCAAAGGCCTGGCGGGGACGGGGTGAGTGTTAGCAAATAAAGTAATTAAAGCACTTTAATTCCAGTAAAAAGAGTGCCGAAGAGAAGGGAAGGAGGACATCAACTCTTTTCCGGAGACTTTCTGTCTTGATTTACGCTGCTGGAGCCAGCGTTTTTCCCGAACACGCCGTGCAGAATTACCGGTGTGAACGCGAGGACTGGAGTCCGCGTCCGGCTGGGTGTGTGGTGGGTAGTGAAGGTTTGCTCGTCACAGCTGGCATCTTCCCTAAGCGGAGCGTCTTTCCGGGAACATGATTTGTACTTTACTACGAGCTGCACGGTGTACGGAGAAGCTGCACAGGTCCTCGGGGAAGCGGTTGTTTTTGGCACACTTTGTACTTAACAAAGCTTGCTTGAAGACTGAGCCCCATTGGAGATGGGAGCCGCAAGAGCAAAAGAGAACGGTGCGACCTAGTTGTATTTTGGGAGTCACCCAGAAAACCATCTGGACGCAAGGACAGAGCCCGCAGAGAGCGAAGGAGGACGGCAGCAAACAAGTGTCTGTGCACAGAAGTCAGAGCTGGGAAACCGCCATCTCAACGTCACAGAAAGGTAAAAGGGAAGTCCCTGTAACGATCAGTCTTTCAGCAAACGTGACGAGAGCTGCCAGTGCCCTTTACACAAGTTCAGTGCTAAGAATAAACATTTCACATGAATTAAAAGGTAGAGCCGTTAAACACAGTTTAGAACCAGAGAATACAGGCCCACAATTTTCTTCACAGATCTGAACTCAGATTTGAAAGTTGGTTTTGATAGAACTTTGCTGAATTATGTCTATAAAATTTTTCTCAACTTTTCTTAATTTGGTGACAGCTATATAAACCTTAACCATTGTTTAGTACTGTATAGTAAAAGTAGATTTCCTAGATATTAGTTCATCTCATTTGAGCCTCAAATATACTGTTTCAGACAGACATTAGTACTCATTAGTATGTATAAGGCATATTTCCCCAATTTCACACAACTAAAAATTGAATGCAGATTTTCCCAGTCTCCGTTTTCTGATATCCAGCACAACCACTCCTGTATCTTTAGTCTTTTCAGAATAGCACTGCCTCTGGCATTCCCCCTTAGGTGTGATACTACTTTTCATTTACTATTTTGGTCAGTAGGAGGCAGTTTCACAGGCTTCCATTGGACTTTACCCATTATGGTAGCTTTTAACCTGCCTCAAGAGAACTAAAGTAGGGACCGTTGTTGCCAATTGCTGAGTGTGTCCATTCCAGTTATACGTTGGGAATCAGGGAAATGACTGCCAGGTAAGTCCATGGACCCAGCTGTGAACCTCTTACAAGCCAGGCTCTTTATTACATAGCCACCATATGTACATAACAGAGGGACCATAATGACTCCTTGGGGTATTGATGTCAGCTCAGACTCTGTCCAGCAGACCGTGAAGTGTTTGGGTGTCCCCCTTTTCCAGCATACAGTCACCAAGTGAATGGCCATAGGGCTCAGGTGAAGGACCAGGGGAATCACATATACTTGCTCAGTATAGAGGCTGGCCTTCCTTCGGTAAATGGATTCCAGGTCTGAAGACTGATTCATTTCCAGAAATTGAGCCATTCATTATCATGGTCGCTCCCACCTGGCTTCAATGCCACGGCTGTCCCCATGCTGTCAGGGCGCTTTGTTCTGTAACGATGTGAAGTGTTTTCCAGGCCCTCCTACAGGACAGTCGGCTGGTGGATTTTGCCTCGGTGTATTATACCCACTCTAGCGTGCCCATAGTTTGCCATGGCAGTTCTGTCATTTTCACTTCACTTAATGTGGACCACGCTCTCTCCATCTTTCCAAGAGCGAACCTAGCCATGCACCAGCTCCCAGGCTGCTTGTCGGACTTGAGTTTTTGATCAGAGGAGAGTACTGCCCCTGCTGATCAGCTCGCACTTGTCCACTTCTGTATTCTGTGACCCTTCACGCTGCCCTTAGGATACAGCCGGCTCTGCTGGTGGCACTTCCAGCCCCTCTGGGGATGGCCCGTTTCCTCTTTCCTCCCAGTTATGTTGTAACCTGGCCAGAGCACATGTCTCGCTAGATGGAAGCCCCCGCCAGGTCTGCAAGGAGGAAGAAGAGCTAGGCTTTAACTGGGAGACATGAGCTGCTGCTTCACGCCGGAGGGTTCAGGAGAACCTGCGGACTCAAGATTCTGGAGTGCGTCAGCCTTGATACCCCCCTGCCAAGCTGCAGGCTCCCTCTCCTCCCAAGTCACGACCTTGGCCTTGGCACAAGAGACCTGGTGGGGTGAGAGTCCAGCCTCTCTGCTACTCTTGCCCTGGGCCTGGCCCTCAGCTTTTTCTGCCCTCTGGGTGCAACAAAGGAGTCTCCTGTTTTGCTGTCGAGGAGGCGTCTGACTTTCACACTTGACCTT
This sequence comes from Kogia breviceps, assembly GCF_026419965.1. NCBI lineage: Eukaryota > Metazoa > Chordata > Mammalia > Artiodactyla > Physeteridae > Kogia > Kogia breviceps. Next base: position 4,326,209 of record NC_081324.1, on the reverse strand, counting down.
CATTGGTGCTCAGTTACCTCGTCCTCTCACTACCTTTCTCCAGTGCATTGGCAGCCCCCTACCACAGCCATCCAGTCCGAGTCCTTATAATTGCTTATTCCCCCTAAATTCCCAAACACGACAGCCATCGGTGCATTCCCTCCCACCAGTGCTCCAGGCCACCATCGGTGAGAGCCGCGACAGTGTGCGACCTCCCTGCTGGGCGTCTCAGCTCCTCCTGCCATCAGGGACGAGTCCTCGAGGCCAGCCGATGGCCAGTGATCCAGCTCCAAAATCCCAGTTTGGAGCTGCTTCCTAGGACCACTCCTGTAGCCCCGTCGTAGGGCGAGTTCCAGGGAAGCAGACTCAGTGGGGTCTGGGGGCCTCCCATGGGGAGGCTGGGCTGGACAGAGGGAGAAACTGAAGCGCGGGGCATTTGCGGTAGGACCTCCACCGGTCCTGCAGGAGCTCGCGGGCGGGGCTGCCCTTGCAGTCCTCTCTTCTCAAGGCGTGGGGCTTGGGCACCAGGCAGGCACTGCCTGTGGGGAGGGCCAGGGCGCCAGCCAGCAGCCACGTCAGCTCCCCCCACCGGGTGTAACGGGAGCCCCGGTCCTGCGGGGAGCACGCAGGTGGTCACCACAGCACCCCTCAATGCAGAGACAGATGGCAGCAGGGGTTTTGTGTGAAAGGACACTGTCTGAAAGGGTCAAGAAGAGGAAGGCAGACGATGAGCGCTTCTACCGGAGACAACTGTAACATGATGCGGAAACTCCGAGAATGCGTGGACTGTACCCAGCGCGGGCTTTGCACGTAGTACATACGGTCGATGTTTGTGGTTGAGTAGATGGGGAAGAGCCTTCCCGAGAGCTTAAGCGAGGCAGCGGTGAGTGTGCCAGCCGGGAGTCGGGAGCAGAGTTGTTGGCGCAAAGGCCCGATGTGGGTCACGGGGAGCATCGCGGCTACTGACCAGCGCGGGCGGCGTCGTGTTCTCAGCGGGCCGCCGGGCTCACAGCTGGCGGTTAATGCTTATTAAGTGTGTTTTGTGACCTTGGTAGAGAATAGGATGAGATGGGTTATTTAAAAAAAAAAAAAAAAAGTGCCATATCTGCAGGTTCTGTACAGGTTCTTCATTTTCTAAAGCAGTTCGATTCACAAATCTGCCTGGCCAAGCAAAGTCCTGTTCTTAATTCAGTTCTGTTTTGTTGTTTCTCAGCCAGCAGGGTGGCAGGCTGGGAAGGTCACTGACTGTTGAGGGTCGAGGCCCATCTTGATGCCTTTGACTGCAGCCGACAAAGCCAACACGTTTCTTAATGTGTGAACGGCAGACCGTATCCAGTGGTGCCTAATCAAGGACTGTTGTTTCCACTCACAGGGACTGGATCACTTGTTCAAAGGGTTTCCTCATCTTAGACAATAAGGAGGCATTAAAATCATAATGCTACCTAAAGTAAAGAATCGATTCCTAAGCCCTGCTCCCAGAATCCTGCTGCGGTTCTTTGGGAAAGTTTCTTCAGGTGGTCCTGATTCACAGAGGGATTTGACAACAGCTGCTCCAGAACATGTACCGAGCCCCTCCTTAGGTGCTGAGCCCACGTCTCACCTGCTAGAGATCCTGAAGCATCCCTGCTCACTTCCGGCACACGTGTAACCAGTGGTGTTTTCTCTTTACAGTGAAAGAAGCTGGAAGAGATTTTACCTATTTAATAGTGGTGCTTATTGGAATCACCATTACAGGTTGAAAACACAGCAAGTATAAAACCCCTGAATATCTTTTTCTCTTTCCATTTGTCTCGCTCTTGCTTTGCTTGAGCTTTTTCTTTGATTTTTCAGGTGGCTTGTTTTACACGATCTTCAGAGAACTTTTTTCTTCATCCAGTCCTAATAAGATATATGGGAAAGCCCTAGAAAAATGCAGATTACATCCCGAGGTTAGTCCTCAAGATTGACTCACACAGACAGACTCTGGTAACAGGGAGAGGAATGTTGGGGGAGGGGGGCAGGCAGAAGTCATGTGCTGGTTCTGAGACTAGTGAATTTATATAATAATGAAATCGTATGGTTGGATTGTGATTATGTTATTAGCTCTTTGTTCTGTACTTGAAAGGCTTTGATTACGAGTAGCACCCAAAGGTCCATGCGGGGCTGTTTCCATCCTAACGGTACAAGAGAGTCGTTTTACTAGTTGTCATCAATAATAAATGCTTAGACTATACCAGAGTATTAAAGTCACTAGTCTTTTTAAAACCCTGATTCATAATCTCGTGATCATGATAGTAATTGTCGATGCTTATTGAGAGCATATTATGCACCAAGAACTCTGCTCAGTGTTTGAGCACATCGTCTTTATTCAGCTTCACAAGAACCACTTGTGTTGGGTGCTACTATTATCCTGTTTGCAGAAGGAAACTGATATTTAAAGAGATTAAGTAACTCAACTAAAACGACTGAACCGGTAGGAGGGAGAGCCAGACCCTCAATCCCAGTTTGGGCGATTCCACATCTTAGGCTCTTAAGCACAGCCTGCCTGAGCCACGCCCTGGAGGATGCAGATGTGGAAAAGCCGCCTCGATTCTTTTAAGGATCCCGTCCAGAGGAAGCTTTTCGTAAGGCTTTCCAGTCACAGAGAAAGCCAGTGTAGCCCGTGCAGTGCCAGATTTTACTCCTGGGTGGAAAACTTTGGCACTGAAACATCTTACTCATTGACATCTTAATTCTTGTACTTTGAAAGAAAATGGCAGGTAGCATCATAAATATCAGGGCTGTTTCTCACACAGACCAAGGAGTAATGTCAGAGAAACAGACCGTGAGGTCCCTGGGGAGGGGAAGCTTTTGAACCCGCAGATCCTCTCAGCGTCCATGCCCTGCCCTGGGTTTCCCTGGGGCACCACCTCCAAATGCTCCATGAGTGTCTCTAATCTTGTCAGGGCGGAAACGGCGGGAGCTAGTGGCCTCTGGCATCTTTCTTTTTGCTAGATTCGGGGCAGTCTGAGAACCGTGGAGGAGAAAGCAGAGGGCGAGGTGCCCCTCTGAGTACGTTGAAACTCAGCAGGGAGTAAAGGAGGCTTCCATTAGAGTTATTGGGAGTCCTAATTATACCTGACAAGAAACCCTTTACAGGGTACAGAAATAAACATGAGCAGTAGCATAATGAAACGTTAGGGCGCGTCTCTACGAAGAGACGAAGAGTTGCTGTGTTGTTCACAAACTCGGTCTTTCATAGATCTTCGGCATTTTGAACAAAACAGAACTTCACAGAATAAACACAAAGAGCAAGATATTATTAAGGTCATAAGTTAAATTTGCCACCTAAAAGAGCTCTATGAAGAATAATTACACTTCAACAGTTAGATTTTGTCAGCATTTATTAGGGGCCTATTGTTTGCCAGGCACTTTGCTTGGTTGAGAAATAGAAAATACTTATGTTTTGATACAGACGTGTTTATTAAATTATTTGAACAATCGTTTCAGCTACACAGTTCTTAAATGTGTCTCATCTTACATATTAGTCTCCATATGTGCCTGAAAATTTTGATACTGAAGATGTCCAACAGACCAAACGAGAAAAATTTCCAGAGTTGAAGCAATATTTGTTTTAGTTTGAGATCACATTTCTATTTTTTTGAAAAGGTTCCGGAGTATTTGCATTTTAAATTCAGTAAAAATTACATTTCCACTTCATTGCGAGTTTTCCCATTGGGAATAATGGATTCCTACCTCTAGATCTGGTTTGTTTTAAATAAATCATTACTTGTTTTTATTTGTGTATTTAATGACTAAAAAATTATTTTGATCTCATCGCTTTTAGTATTAGACCCCATTGGGAAATTTTCACTAAAAAATGTTCAGACATTTAAATATTTGAACACTTTGTTACATCGTGTTTCCTTTGTTACATCGTGTTTCTTTTTGTAAAAGGGGAGTGGAAACAGCTCCACTTCAGCCTAACTGTTCTGAAACTACAAGTAACACCATAAAGTTACCTATTTCATTCTCTGTGCATGAAAAGTTTGAGTGTTAACTGTGGGATGATTTTTGCATAATAACTCTTTTCCCAGTTTTCTTAATCATTGGAGATATCATTTTGAAAGAGTGCCAGGCTTTTTTTTTTTTTTTTCCTAAAATAAATCACTCAGTTTGTCAGAAAATATTTCCCTAGGAAGCTTAAAAAAAATAGCCCTGACTGAGGAAGCATCACCTTACTCCGCAGGTCCTAAGCGTCTTCGGCGAGCCCGTTAAAGGCTACGGGGAGATGACGAGACGTGGCAGAAGGCAGCACGTCAGGTACTGCAGGCGGCTTGGATTCGAGAGCTTGGGGTGATGTTTAAGCGGGAGGAATTCAGGCGTGTGTGTTTTCATTGTCTTGACAGTTTTATTGAATACGTAAAAGATGGGCTGAAACACATGCGTGTGAAATTCTACATCCAGGGCTCCGAGCCCGGGAAGCAGGGAACTGTGCATCTTGAAGTGAAAGAGGTGAGATCGTGTGGGGATGGGGTTTCTTGAATGCAGACTCAACGTAAAGCGCCAAAGAGCAGGGCAACACCTTGATACTCATTTTTTTTTCCAGAACCCAGAAAGTGGCGAATATGAATTTCAATATATATTTGTAGAACTTGAACCGTATTCTAGAAGAACTATTGTCATTGAAGATAATCGATCTTAAGACAATTAAAAGAACAAGCAACCACGTGTTTCCTGGCAGATGTGGAAAAATGCACATGAAGGCTCTGATCTTCACAGCCCTCTTCCAGAGTCTATTTCGAATAAAACAGGAAGCAGTGTAGCTCATAAAAGTGAAGGCAACTGGGTAGTTGTTGCATTTAGACAAACTGAATTAGAGATTTTCTTGTACAGTGAAAAATCATGAAATAGAGCACACCTTATGTTAAATAATTGAATTGCCAATGGTGAGCAGTGTTTCTGCTGTACTTAACATCTGATAAGAAATTTTTGTTAGTAAAAATTTTACACCGTGTAAATAAGAAAATAGAGGTGAGTATTTAATGCTTTTTCATGTTGTATAACTGTAAAAAGTCTGTGAAATAAAATTGAAACTAACAGAAAGATGTCAGAGGCAGCTTCCTTCCACGTATTTTGGAATCTGACTTGAGAAACACTTGAAAATATTTGAGAACTATAGGGAACCACGTGATACACTCTTCAAAGTTATCATAGATAGGTGTACGCATTGCATGGTTTTTAGTAATCTAGTTTGTCTCACGTTTCCCCCTCTGTGAGTTGGGGGCCTTGTGCACGGTAGGACACGTGCACGCTCTAAAGTTGGGTGGACCTGGGCTCTCACCAGGCGTGTGGGCCTCTGCAGGCACCATAGCGTTATCGGACCTCGCTCTGCCCCGTGTACCCAGAGCCAAGTACAGGATGCGTAAGAGCAGAAACCTGGCAGGTTTGGGTGGAAGGATGATTTTTAAAATACCGTGGTATGCAATCTCAGTTACGGTCCTAATGGTTGTGTCCCTGCAAAATTCATATGTTGAAATTCTAAGCCCAAACGTGATGGTGTTTGGGGCAGGGGGTGGGGTGGGGTGGGGGCTTGGAGAGGTGATTAGGTCACGAGGGTGGAGCCCTGGTGAATGGGATTGGTGTCCTATAAAAGGGACCCCGCATTTTGTAATAAAACTGTTTTTGTTATGACAAAAGAGAAAAAAAAGGGACCCCAGAGAGCTCCTTCGCCCCTCCCCCAAGTGAGGACACAGCAGGACGTCTGCAGCCTGGAAGAGGGCCTGAGTGTGTCCTTAGCCTAGTCTCAGCCTTAGATTTTACCTGCCTTATTAGCCTAAATCCTCAAGTCTCCCCAGACTTTATGCATTAGTATACAGATAGGTCAAAACCCTGTTTGCTGGTCTTCTCCACTATAGTGACGTTGTGTTGCTCTTTCAGCAGCCTGGCTTGCATCTCGTCGTGCCACCTCGGCTACACCTTTGTTCCCCTTCCTGCACACGTGAGTTTTGATCCATCCCCTGCTCCCCACCGCCCCTGTGTGCCGGGCGCCCCCAGAGGCCTTCGGCCAGGAAGTTAGGATCGGCTTCTACACCCGTCTCTGCCCCTCGTCTCTCCCCAACTCATCTCCCTCCTCGTGGCGCACGGCCACTCTCTACACTCTGGTCTGACTGCACCCTGTGCCTGCTCACATCCTTCGGTGACTCCCAGATGCCCTGAAATCGGTAAATCGCGTCAGGTCCCAGCAATCTGCCTCAGTCCCCTCCCCCGAGCCAAGTCCAGCCGCCCTGGACCAGCCCAGCCTCCACAGGGCCACTCCTTCAGACCCTTAAGTTCCAAAGTTCCACTGGTAGGCTGTTTTAAGAAGCTTATGTGTGTTTTGCTACTAAACATTCTCGGGCACTTGGAATTTTCTTAATGTTTAATCAGGCCAGTCTTTGGCGGGGTAGGATTTTTCCTCCCCTCAGTGGCATTTTCAGAAGCCTTCTACAGCATTCCATAAAATTCCTAGGGGTCACAAGGCATTGTGTTTGCCCCATAATTATTGACAGTGCATTGACAGCACACGAAGAAGTAGCCCGCCACATCTCCCGCGGTCCCGGCCATGTGTTTGCGTAGCCAGAAGCACCTCTTGCCACACACTCTCTCCTTAGGTCCTCACAGGTATCGGGGGCTGACTAGGGGCTCTAGTTTTACTGATGGGGAACATGGGGCTTTATTATTCGTTGGGAACCAGAAACAGGATTTCTCACTCATCCATTCAACCTTTTAGAGTCTTTTAACACCTGCTGGGTCCACCTGGTGTGGCACAAGAGCAAAAAGGGGTCACCACCCGCTAGGGGACTGGGACCAACCTCTTCTGATTCCCACTATGTTTCACCCTCCTTGGCGCCTCCCAGACCCTCATAGTATCTCAGAAAGGACATAGACGCTATATGCCAACCAAAGCAGGAGACGGTGACAACAGAGGGAGCACCACTAGGGAAATGGTCCAGGCGAAGGTCACGGGGCTGGTGAACACTGGACTCGTCACACGAGAAAAGCCAGGACGAAACTTCCAGGAACAGGAAGCCTGGGGCCAAATCACGCTCCCCCCACCGAACCGCATAATCCGGGATGAACTCATCCCCCCAAGATCTCCAGCTTATTCACATCTTTGGCCTTATAGGGTAATAGTCACAGTGTGGACTTATCTTTTGGGGCCCAGCATTCAGGAGCAACCAAGAGCATCTGCCACAGCAGCAAGGGGCTCAAGCTCATCCGCTCTGTGTGACCTCACAACCTGGGATGTGCACGGTTGGTCTGACTCACGTCCTAAGTGTTTAACCTGATGTTGCCTTTCCCATTTCTTTACCTCTTTGCAATCCAGTTTCCTCGTCTCTCAAATGAGGACAGTAATATCACCTTGTAAGGTTTTTATAAGGATTCCATGTGCTGGTGCAGGAGGCATTTCCTCGACAGCTGGCAGCTGGTGAGATTGCAGCAATTGGAGGATCTCTTGTCTTCCTTTTAGGTTTAGATGGTAGACAGAGGAGGTACCGTTTTCATTTTTGTACCATCAGTTCTTAGAGTATTTGGACAATAGTAGGTTTTCAAAAGTTCTGTTAAACCTAAGCCTTAGAAGCATCTATAGATACTTGTAAAACAGAGGCAACACAGTTCTCAGAAGGTGACTTTAAAAGCTGCTGAAGTCCTAGTATGCCAGCTCTAAGAAGTAGAAGACTGCAAAAATGATGGCTGCAGTCTTGCCACAGTCCAAAGCATTCCTGCACCAGTAAAACAAAATAACAACCAAAATAACATAAATCTAATGCCTTTAAAAGGTTGAAATTCCTCTAGGAGCAGGGTTGGAAAAAGGGAAACATACATTCCTCTTCAGAACACACACATACACACACACACACACACACACACACACACACCAGCAAAAGATGGTTCATGGAACAACCAACTTGTAAAACCACTTACTCCATAATATGATAAAACAAAAATGCAAAGAAGGGCTTCCCTGGTGGCGCAGTGGTTGAGAGTCCGCCTGCCGATGCAGGAGACACGGGTTCGTGCCCTGGTCCGGGAAGATCCCACATGCCGCAGAGCAACTAAGCCCGTGAGCCATGGCCGCTAGGCCTGCGTGTCCGGAGCCTGTGCTCCGCAATGGGAGAGGCCACAGCAGTGAGAGGCCCGCATACCGCAAAAAAAAAAAAAATGCAAAGAAAAGAAAGTAATATTTTGATCAAATTGTTAGTAGAACTACAGTAAATGCTTTCATTCATGTCTATTGACTTGACCCTAAAGTGTTTTGTGCACTTTTAGAAAAGAATGTTTTTGTGGTAAGACATTCCTTTGCAGTGAAAATTGTGTAACTATTTACTCAAAAACTCCAACATAAGCAGCTCAGAATAACCATTGGCATTAACCGGACTGGTTGGATATTCTGCAGTTATCCACGGACTGTGCAAGGTGGCATCCCGGCGTGACCCCTCTTCTCACCACGAGGCATGTGATGCTGCCAGCAGTCAGTGATTTACACGGAGCTTGTAAGGAAGGTGCCCCCATCTCCCCTGACAACCAGACAACTTGTGGAGGTACTCTGTCCTTCTTCCACCAGCATCCCATTTCCAAATCCCCCACCCAACCTAGAAAAAATTAGTCAGTGCTTCTGGTTTACAACCATCATACTAAGATCTCTGGTAAATTATAAAATGCCTCTCCTCCTCTTTCTGTCCTCTCCCCTTCTTAATGGAATTAATGGCAAACTTTTGTTAAAAACAGTTAACAGGTGGCTTCCCTGGTGGCGCAGCGGTTAAGAATACGCCTGCCAATGCAGGGGACACGAGTTCGAGCCCTGGTCTGGGAAGATCCCACATGCCGCGGAGCAACTAAGCTCGTGCGCCACAACTACTGAGCCCGTGTGCCACAACTACTGAAGCCCGCACGCCTAGAGCCCGTGCTCCGCAACAAGAGAAGCCACTGCAATGAGAAGCCCGCGCACCACAACAAAGAGTAACCCCTGCTCGCCACAACTAGAGAAAGCCCGCGCGCAGCAACGAAGACCCAACACAGCTAAAATAAATAAATAAATAATTTTTTTTTTTTTTAAACAGTTAATACAAAGACAAAAACAGCAATGCAAAGACCTCACGAGGGCTTCCCTGGTGGCGCAGTGGTTGAGAGTCCGCCTGCCGATACAGGGGACACGGGTTCGTGCCCCGGTCCGGGAGGATCCCACATGCCGCGGAGCGGCTGGGCCCGTGAGCCATGGCCGCTGAGCGTGTCTGTCCGGAGCCTGTGCTCCGCAACGGGAGAGTCCACAGCAGTGAGAGGCCCGTGTACTGCAAATATATGTATATAATATATATATATATATATAAACAAAGTATTGAAAAACAAAGCAGACAGAGGGCAAATAAGCATATGAAAAGATGCTCCACATCATATGTCATCAGAGAAATTCAAATTTAAACAATGAGACACCACTTCACACCTAACAGCATGGCCCAAACCCAGAACACTGACAACACCAAATGCTGGCGGGATGTGGAGCAACAGGAACGCTCATTCATTGCTGGTGGGGACGCACAAGGGTGCCGCCACTTTGGAAGACAGTGCGGCAGTTTCTTAACAAAACTAACGTCTTATAAAACATATTCTTACCACACAATCCAGCCATCACGTTTGGCATTTACCCAAAGGAGTTGAAAATTTATGTCCACACAAAAACTTGCCCACAGATGTTTACAGCAGCTTTATTCATAATTGCCAAAAAGTGGGCATCCTTGTCTTGTTCCTGATCTTAGAAGAAATGCTTTAAGCTTTTCACCATTGAGTATGATGTTAGCTATGGGTTTGTCAAACATGGCCTTTATTATGTTGAGGTAGGTTCCCTCTATGCCCACTTTCTGGAGAGTTTTTATCATAAGTGGATGTTGAATTTTATCAAAAGCTTTTTCTGCATCTGTTGAGATGATCATATGGTTTTTATTCTTCAATTTTTTAACATGGTGTATCACAATGATTTGCGTATACTGAAAAATCCTTGCATCCCTAGGATGAATCCCACTTGATCATGGTGTATGATCCTTTAATGTGTTGTTGGATTTGGTTTGCTAATATTTGTTTGAGGATTTTTGCATCCATGTTCATCAGTGATACTGGCCTGTAATTTTCCTTTCTGTGTGATATCTTTGGCTGGTTTTGGTATCAGGGTAATGGTGGCCTCATAGAATGAGTTTGGAGGTGTTCTTTCCTCTGCAATTTTTTGGAAGCAACCAAGATGTCCTTTAGTAGGTGGATGGATAAGTAAACCGCGGTACATCCAGACTATGGATTATCAGTCAGCACTAAAAGGAAATGAGCAATCCAGCCATGAAAAGATATGGAGGAACCCTAAATGCATCTTACGAAGTGAAAGAAGACAATCTGAAAAGACTCCATACTTTATGATTTCAACTGTATAATATTCTGGAAAAGGCAAAACTATAGAGACAATAAAAAGAGTGGTTGCCAGGGGTTGAGCGGGTGCGTTGGGGGGCGGTTTGCGGCAGGAACGGGGGATGAATAGGTGCAGCACAGAGGATTTTTAGGGCAGTGCAAATACTCCACAGGGTACTGTGATGGATACATGTCATCATACATTTCTCCAAACCTACAGAATCTACTCCAAATAAACACTAATGAGAACTACAGCCTTTGGGAGATAAGGATGTGTCACTGTGGGTCCATCAGTTGTGACAAATGTACCCTCTGCTGGGGTGTCGATCACAGGGGAGGCTGTACCCTGCATGGGGACAGGGGTTTGTGGAATATCTCTGTACCTTCCCCTCTACTTTACTATGAACTTAAAACTGCTCTAAAAAAGTAAAGAGTTGATTTTTAAAATAAAGCAGAGAAATGTCAAAAATAGAGACGTCAAATTCGGAGGAACTAAAGAAGGAAGAGGGGGTCGCATTGCAAGACACACCTTTGCCACGAGCCGGGCCCAGCGGGGCATGAAGTGACCAGGGGCTCTCGGCCGTCGGAGGGCCGAACCGTAAGGTCCCTGGAGGGATGCAGCTGAAGGTGGCGTAGGAGTGTCCGCGTGCCCCCCCCCCCCAGCTGAGGGTCGGGTCTGCATGAAGGATGCGCAGCGGCGCAGCTCTCCCTCTCTCTGCCGCCTGCTCTCGGCCCTTCCACGCCCCCCCCCAGCCCCCCTTTTCTTCCCTCCGCTGCACCGCCTCTCCCGTTCCCCTCTGGCCCTGAACCTCTCTGGTTCTCAGCTCTGCCACGGCTCTGCCTCCTCCTCACAGCCCAGCGCTGTGGTCCCAAGGTTGGTCTCCCAGGTCCCACCGTGCCCCCTGTCCCCCTGGCCGAGCCCTGCCCCACCTCCAAGCCTGCTGTCCTGTTTCTTTTGCCTCCCGGAGGCCGCCCCGGGGCCTCACAACAACGCTGGGATGGAGCCTGGCTACGAGGAGAAAGGGCTGCGGTCAGAAAAATGTTCGCTCCTTTGCTGAGGAGATCACACCTCCTCCTCCAAGGGAAGGGTACCATCGAGAGGTCTTGAGGAAGAAGGTGACTTGTGTGGAAGATACTCTGGCCGCAAAGTGAAGACTGGATTAACGAGACGAGACACTAAAAAGAGGGAGGCTCGCTCAGAGCCCGTGCAGAGGTCGCAGGAGGTGACGGAGGCCTAACGGAAGGGAGTTGCACACGAGGATACGGAGGCAGGAGACCAGGGAGACGTTAGGAAGGAGGGCTGCTGCGGAATGGAAGTGTACACAGGAGAGACGGAGCCCAGAAACCCGAGGACCAGCTGTGGGCAGGGCCCCGGCCCTCGGGGGCTCCAGAGGGCAGACAGCATCTGGCTTGCCTCCGTGCACCTCCGGCGCTCCGCCTGCTCCTCGGCTTGTGCTGCGACGCTCCCACGGCTGCCTCCCTCCTCGCACGGCCTCCTTCTCTCTACGTGGCCCCGCCCCGCCCCGCCCCTTCCCCCCCAAAGACACTCGCCAGTGGGTGTAGAGCCTACGCGTATGGGATGGTCTCAGCTCAAGACCCTTGATTATGTCTGCCGGAGACTCTAGATTATCCACAAGGACCTACTGTACAGCACGGGGCACTCTGCTCAATATTCTGTAATGACCTACATGGGAAAAGCATCTGAAAAAGAGTGGATACGTGTATATGTGTAACTGAATCACTCTGCTGTACTCCTGCAACTAACACGACATTGCAAGTCAACTCTACTCCAATATCAAAGAAAAAGTTTAAATAAAAGAGAGACTCTTCCCAATCAGGTCACAATCACAGGGTCCAGATCTTCCAACAGGGACATATCTTTTTCCGGGGGAGGCACCGTTTAATCCATGACAGGGCCCAAGAATCTGTCAGTTTTCATGGATCCGTAGCCAAGTAACAGGGAGCAATTGGGAACAACGGGCCGAGGAACGCCCACCGTCGGCTCTGCCTGCTGTAGCAAGCTCCTCGCCCTCTGACTTTCCTCTTCCTGCCGGTGTCTCTCTGTAGGGCCTTAACTATACTTACACCCCTACTTCCCTATCGATACTTTTTTTTTTTTTTTTTTTTTTTTTTGCGGTATGCGGGCCTCTCACTGTTGTGGCCTCTCCCACTCTCCCATTGCGGAGCACAGGCTCCGGACGCGCAGGCCCAGCGGCCATGGCTCACGGGCCCAGCCGCTCCGCGGCACGTGGGATCTTCCCGGACCGGGGCACGAACCCGTGTCTCCTGCATCGGCAGGCGGACTCTCAACCACTGCGCCACCAGGGAAGCCCCCTATCGATACTTTTGAGCTTTGAGCTTTTTTCGGCTGGCAATAAGATACTGGAATGTCCCCCCTGGGCAGAAACCGTTCGGAGCAAACAAGTATGGCGGGTGATAAGAATGATTAAGCCAAAGAGTTTAAAGGTCGCCCTAGCCAACCATAAATCATGTGACTCAACCCCCCACCACAAAAACACGAAAATGTAAAGTAGGCATCCGACAGCTAACCAATCAAGGAACTAGAGCCAAGACCCCACTCCGGTGAATGTAAAGTAGGCATCCGACAGCCAACCAATCAAGGAACTAGAGCCAAGTCCCCACTCCGGTCCGGAACAAACAAACCAATGAGAAAAAAAACCCTTGATATATCCACACTTTGCATAATGAAAAATGAAAGCTATAAAATATATGTGATTCCGCTTGGGGGGGGGGTTCCTCTTCGGCCTCCTGCGTGAGGACCAAGGAACCCCGGTGCACCGGCTCCTAATAAACCTCTTGCGTGTTGCAGCGACTCTCGACTCTTGGCGGTTCTTGCGCGAGCTGGGATCCCTCGGAGACCGTTCAGGTCTAACATCTCCAAGAAGCCGCCGGTGTCTCTCCAAGAAGGCCATCTTCTTACCGCGGACCAGATCCTCAGCAGGGGTTCGGGAAACACACAGTCCTGGACATCCCTGGGTTGTACTCGCACGGCTGTTTCTCCTGAACTCAAATGTCACGCCCTTGTCCCTCCACAGCCACGCTTCCCAGGGCTCCGCTCCCGTCTGCTAACAGGACATCTGCGGTCATTTAATAGACACTGGCACACAGACGGTAGCTCAGTTTGGGAAGGGCAAGTAACTTGCCACAGACTATTGACTATTGACTATTCCTGGTGAGAGCAAAGGTTGCCTTGAATGCAGCTTCCGTCCGTCTCCACGTGTGCCCGAAGGAAAGCAGCAAACAAAGCCTTTTCCTCCAGCAGCCGAGCTTTCCCTGTGCTCCAAGCAGTGGAAGAGACATTTAGAGCCAAGTGTCGAAAAGGAACCCAGAGCAGGCTGTAACTGACAAAATGCCACCACAATCTTTTTTTTTTTTTTTTTTTTTTTTTTTTTTTTTTTTTTTATGGTACGCGGGCCTCTCACTGCTGCGACCCCTCCCGTTGCGGAGCACAGGCTCCGGACGCGCAGGCTCAGCGGCCATGGCTCACGGGCCCAGCCACTCGGCGGCATGTGGGATCTTCCCGGACCGGGGTAAGAACCCGTGTGCCCTGCATCGGTAGGCAGACTCTCAACCACTGCGCCACCAGGGAAGCCCCACCACAATCTTGACTCTAGTAGAGCTGTCTCTTTTTTCCCCTGAAAACCCTAAAAGCACAGATGATGGTATTCCACAATTCTGCTGCCCTATAATTCAGCTGATCGGACGTTAGGAGCCTTGGTTAGAAATAACTGAAGGGATTTAACGGTAGATTATGGACACAGTCACTCAACTGCTCAAGGTTAAAACTGCAGTGAATTTCTTGAGTTTAAAAAAATAATTCAGACCTTTGTCCACTTTAATGCTTTGTACAGATGTTACCATGAAGTCCCCGAACAGGATTGCCAGAGGGAAATATCACATGTGATTTTTCTGCTTACCTGCAATGGACTTCAGAAATACCCTTTGGCTCTTTATGGAAATTGTGACATTATGAAGTAGTATTCAAAGTAACCAACAGTACATTACACTTTGTAGGAGACCAGCCTTCAGATCTGAGCATATTTGCAGAATGAGAAGGAAGACAGAACTGTTTAATGTGCTTACAGGGTTTAGCTTAACTAGATTCTGTCTCTTGGTCAAAATAACTTACATAACAAAAAAGAAATAAACCCTTAGCTCTGAAGCATTTTTAATATGCCATTCAAATACCTTGTTCAAAATTACATTGAACAGAACTATTTGGAGAAGAATTAAAGCTATTTTGTGCATCTGTTTTTAAAACTTTGTCATTGAGTTTACTCTATTTTAAACTTAGGGTCTGAATTTATCGCTGAAAAGGAGAAATGGTTTCTTTGTGCTATGACGTCTTTCCTCTGCATACTGCATAGAACATTTTCTTTTACCATTATGACTATCTCCTCCTACTGCCCTTGTTTTTTATTATGACTTTACTTGCGGGAGTCTGGTTTTGTCCTGCCCTGGGATTGTTTTCACAGGTGAGGGGGCATCAGCTATACAGTCCCAGAAGCACGAGGAGTTGGGGAGACGGGTCCGCGATCTCACACCCCGCCCTCAGCGTGCTGGACCAGGAGCGCTGAGCCACTGGCTGGCAGGAGAAAGAAAGAAGCTCCTCCTCGTTGATTTTGGCTGCAAGATAGTGTTAAACTATGATCTGAAAATCAGTAAATGTTTTTTTTTTAATCTTTAAAATTTTTTTTGACATATAGTTGATTTACAATATTGTGTTAGTTTTAGGTGTACAACAAAGTGATTCAGTTATATATATTTTTTCAGATTATTTTCCATTATAGGTTATTATAAGATATTGAATATAGTTCCCTGTGCTGTAAATCCTTGTTGCTTATCTATTTTATGTACAGTAGTTTGTATCCGTTAATCCCATACTCCTAATTTAATCCCCCTCCTTTCTCCTTCAGTAACTATAAGTTTGTTTTCCATGTCTGAGAGTCTGTTTCTGTATATAGATTCAGTCTGTTTCTGTATATAGATTCATTTGTATTAATTTTTAGATTCCACATATAAGTGATAACATATGATATTTGTCTTTCCCTGCCTAACTTACTTCACTTAGTATGATCATCTCTGGGTCCATCCATGTTGCTGCAAATGGCAATATTTCATTCTTTTTTATGGCTGAGTGATAGTCCATTATATATATTCCATTATATATATATAATGGAATTATATATAATTATATATTATATATAATAATATAATTATATATAATATAATTATAATATTATATATATAATTATATATAATGGAAATATATAATTATATATTATATATAATTATATATATAATATATAATATATAATGGAAATATATATATATTATATTATATATAATATAATAATTATATATAATATATATAAATGGAATTATATATAATGGAATTATATATAATTATAATATATAATTATAAATATATATATAATTATATATATATGATCGGTATATATATATATATATATATATATATATGATCTCACTTTGTTTTTGAATTTTATTTGATTTATTTTTTTATACAGCAGGTTCTTATTAGTCATCCATTTTATACACATCAGTGTATAGATGTCAATCCCAATCTCCCAATTCATCCCACCGCCACCCGCCACCCGCCACTTTCCCCCCTTGGTGTCCATACCTTTGTTCTCTACATCTGTGTCTTTATTTCGAAAATCAGTAAATGTCTTATGGTCAAGTAGCTAGGGGCACAGCAACACAGACCCAGAAATGGAATCCTTGTTCTGCCACTGACATGACTGAGTGACGTGGGTAAATTTACTTAACCTCGCTGAGTGTCAGTTTATCTGCAGGGGACATAGAGACCAAGGAGTGTGAGGGTCAGAGGTGAATATACATATTCAGCTGAGTATGAGGCTTGGAGTACAGTATGCTTGTAAACAGGACCTGCAATTACCACTTCATCTACTTGCCTTGTTCAAGACTAACTATCCACATTGACTAAGACTAGAAGTTTTGGAATTAATGCCACATTTTTCTGTACAGCGGAAATGTGTGACCACAGAATTCAATTTTATTTTCCTGGGACAGAGTCTAACATATGCAAACCAAGTATGCAGTGTCAAAATGCAAAAGGACGATGTAGAAATGAGAAATTGGGAAAAATCACACCACCACCACCACAG
This sequence comes from Kogia breviceps, assembly GCF_026419965.1. Lineage (NCBI taxonomy): Eukaryota > Metazoa > Chordata > Mammalia > Artiodactyla > Physeteridae > Kogia > Kogia breviceps. Next base: position 4,309,668 of record NC_081324.1, on the reverse strand, counting down.
TATATTTTTAAAGAAAAATGTGCCCTTTATCCCCCCTTCTACTTTATCAAATGTTATTTTTAAAAAAACTATCTTTTTTCCTTATTATTTTCCCCCCTATAAATGACCTTCCCTCTAGTTAGTGATAGCTACTGGTCCTGGTTTTTAAATACTTGGAGAGTGCCAAAAATTTGGATTATTTTAACGGAAGCTGTGAACAATATAAAGACTTACAATAATACATTTAGCAACTCTGAGCTAACTCATAATTTACCCAAAGGGAATATACCTTTAAAGGAAAGTAGCCCCCATAATTTCCTTCCCCAATCAGCATACTATAGGGCATGTTGCTTCTATTTCATTGTCATAAATTCTCAAATTGCCACATCACAGGTGACCCTAAGAATAAAGATGGCTCTGATACAGAAAAGGAGCTCAGAGGCGGCCCCGGCTGGTGGGGGACAGAGCAAAAATGAGTTCATACCGGATATGCTAGATTTCCGTGTCAGCATCCCGGTACCCCTTTCTGCTGGGATAAAGGACAGGGAGCTGAACCCATTAGACTTTTGCACAGCTCAGGGCTGGAGACCAGAACTGCATGCCGTGCTTATGCATCTTCTCAGTGTCCGATGAGTCACGAGAATGAGAGTGAACATCACCATCTTACTCGGGGCGAGACTGTACGAAGAGCAACAGTCCGCTGGACACTGTGGTCAGAGCCGCCAGTGGATGTAGGGAACCAAAGACAAGCCCCACACTGATCCTGTATTGCATGAAAGAGTGTCCCCAAAACTCCTGTGCGCCTGGAACCTCAGAATGTGACCTTAACTGGAAACTGGTTCTCTGAAGATGCAATTAAGGTAAGGATTGGGGTGAGATCATAGTAGGTTAGGGTGGGCTCTGCACCCAAAGACAGCATCCTTCTAAGAGACAGAAAGGGGCACCCAGAGAAACGAAGGCCACATGAAGGTGGACACAGAGATTGGAGGGATGCAGCTACAAGCCAAGGAACACTATCAGAGAAGAGAGCCGCAAATACGAAAAGTGAAAAACCAAGAATGAGCCTCGTGTTGCTGGATCAGAGATGGAGGTGCAGGAAGAACCCGTGGCTGCTCATTCACGTGGGTGGATGTAGAAGTAAATATGGATTTAACACGTATGAGTACCGCGTACCGTGGTTGTGTATTGTAACTGTGTACTGTGCTTGCTGTGTACTGTGGTTGTATAGGTGTATCAGTTTGCAAGGGTTGTCACAGCAAAGTACCACAGACTGAGAAGCTAAACAACAGAAACTTAACTTTCTCACAGTCCTGGAATCTAGAAGTCGGAGATCAAGGCGTCAGCAGAGTTGGTCCTGCTGTGGCCTCTCCCCTTGGCTTGTAGACGGCTGTCTTCCCCCCGATCCTTTCATGGCCTTCCCTCTGTGTGCGTCTGCATCCTGATCTCCTCTACTTATAAGGACACCATACTGGATTAGGGCTCACCCGTATGACCTCATTTTAACTTAACTATCTCTTTCAAGATCCCATCTCCAGGGCTTCCCTGGTGGCACAGTGGTTGAGAATCCGCCTGCCGATGCGGGGGACGCGGGTTCGTGCCCCGGTCCGGGAAGATCCCACATGCCGTGGAGCGGCTGGGCCCGTGAGCCATGGCCGCTGAGCTTGCGCGTCCGGAGCCTGTGCTCCGCAACGGGAGAGGCCACAGCAGTGAGGCCCGCGTACCGCAAAAAAAAAAAAAAAAAAAAAAAAGATCCCATCTCCATATGTGCAACAGAAATTAACACAGTATTGTGAAGCAATTATACTCCAATAAAGATCTATAAAAAAAAAAAAAAAAAGATCCCATCTCCAAACACAGTCACATTCTGAGGTCCTGGGGGGTTAGGATTTCAACATATGAATTTTGGGGAGACACAATTCAGCACATTAAAGTAGGAGAATATCCTTATTTGTAGGAAATATTCAGTAAAGGATTTGGAAGTAATGTGACATCATGTCAGCAGCTTATTCTCAGACGGTGTAAGAAAAAAGAGTTCTTTGTACTGCACTTATTTGCAACTTTTCTGTAAGTTGGAGACTGTTTCCAAAAAAAATTGTCGAAGACGAATACTCAGAGAGGAGAATTTAGAATGTTGTTAATAGGTAGGTGAGTCTGCCGTGATGAATGAAATGATGCCGTAGCACTTTGAAACCTCAGCTCTGAATTTATTCAAGTCCTTTCTTCCTATCCTTTACCAAGATAAATGCCTTACTAAGCAAAGCATTCTTCAGATAACCCATTACCAGCTGTCGGCATGAATTCTTAATACTCTGAAAGAAAATGATCCTGGAAAGTATAAAATATTTACGGCCTGCTGTCTGTTCTGCCTCACTTGAGGAAAATCCTCATCTGTACAGAAATGTTCTTCAGCTTTTGGGAACAGATGGTGGAGAGTAATAAAAAGACTGACAAATTAGAAGCAGGAGTGGAGCACAATACCCAGCAGAGGGAAGCCATGCCCTGTGGGGGAGCAAGTGTCTCTATGCTCTTGAGATAAAGAACCTGAACTGATACCTCAGTTTTAGTCCATCAGGCTCTGTCCATTACTCCTCCTAGTTTTATACACATCTCCCCTCTGTCCCCTAAGGATGTGTTATTCTGCAGACTACCATTAATTTCCTCCCCTCTGCAGGACAGGTGACCTTAATGAAGAGACCACACGTGCTTCCCCTGTCATGAGTCGACCCTCTGCCATACCATCACCTTCTTCACTCCCCTTTGCTCTACTAGGAACCGCCCGTGGTCCCCACACGAACGCCTACTTCTTACTTTCTTCAGGTCCGTCTGACCTAATCACGATATTGCATCTTCACTGAGATGCGCTGTCAAGAGATTCCACCGTCACGTAACCAGCTTTGTTTAGGCTCGTGCACCTAGGCAATGCCACCAAACAAGAACACACCCATACTTCATAAATAGACGTGGACCCAAAAGAATAATCACTCATGCACTCATACACTAACAGTCCCCTACTTTTAAAGACCAATGAAAATCAAAACATGCCCTGTTGCATTCACAGTACTTTTTGGTACATTCGATATTAGCTTTTCCTTCCTGAGTGTCATTACAAATTCACAGACTTTCAAAAATTTATCTTACTTGAATTAAGGGTGCCATTTTCTTTGTGATGCTCAAATGGCTGCTATTAGATTAGCAGAAAGCCCTTTGTGCTAGTTCCTTTGTCCTGACATCATTGAGACCCCACCTATGGAGAAGATTACCCTTCCAGAAGCACTGGTGGGACGGGTATAATATTAGAGCCTATCGTCCGGACACCTAGTGTACACACGGGAGTGTGTAGGTGGGGGAGGACAGAAGTGACCTCCTGCTGCCCTTACTGGGCCACTTTTTATGATGAAGCTGGAGCAAATCTTTCTTTTCAAGGTCATACTTTTAAATTAAATTAATTTTAACTTAATCAATTACAATTGAAATTAGTTTAAATATTGAACAAATATTTTTTAACTGTTAATTGTGTTTCTGTTTTATTTCTTCTAAAGCCTATCTGTCTCTTTTAATTTTTAAACCTCTCTTCAAAACCATAATCATGCCTCCTGCTCCCGAACGAGCTCCACACTACTATCGACCACCATTCCATGGTCAGGCCATGGACAGCTCCATTCACGAAGCCCATCGTACTTGTGTTTGTGGAATTAAAATCTTACACCCAAATACAGGAGCATAGACTGTAGGGCGGTACAAGGCACAAACCAGGGAGGAGGGGGGATTTTTAGGAGAACTGACCCTTCCCAATTTCTCTCAGTCCCTCCACCATGGGTCTGGGTCACTCTGGCCACCACCACAGAACAGGGCTCGAGGACTGTCCCTCTAAAGCTGCCATTTTGAGAACCTCTTGGACCGTCCTGGCTCAATGAGGCCAACGCACGAGGTATTTTCTGTCTTAGAGAAACTTAGCCAAGCAAGGCTCTTTCCTTTGGTTTCCAGAAAGCCAATGCAGCAAGTATCACTGTTCATGTGTTTTAACAAAGGGAAATGGCTTTAAATTTTCATAAGTTCTTAGTAATGATAAGATTTCACTAGGAGTATTTTGGAAGATCTTTTTCAACTTGCCTCATTACTCTTGAACACATACCTATAAGTAAATGAGCCTTGCTCCTTAGAAGAACAAGAGGAAAACACTCTTCTGGAGGTGTGAAAACTGACAGACTTGAAAGGGGCAATTTGCTTGAGTTTATTTCTTATACTTCTTTTATTGACTGTTCTTCTCTGAAAAAATCTGAATGCACCAATTATGGAGAGATGACGTGCACCACGGAAGGACTCTTCTCTTCACCAAACATTTCAACCTAGTTTCTTTATAAAAGCAAGACCCTTGGCTCAATTTAGTGATGATTTATATACAATGGAATATTACTAATAATCATGCAGAGGTGTGACATTAATTTTGAAAGACCTAATAGCACAGAAGGTGGAGAGTGCAGGTCTGACCTTTGCCACCAGCAATGACACCCCCGGTGGAGCTGGTGCTTCTCCTTCTACCGAGAGAGGCAGAACACCCTAGAAGGTCTGGATGATTGTCACTTAGGATAGGTTCGGGCCAGTGAGAACCGGGCAGCATGGGAAAGGTGGAAAATGTGTGCCTTTCTTGGTGGAATATTAAATGTAGGTAATTTGGTACTTTTGAGGATTGGCATGGGCACCTAAGTCCTCTTTGAAATATTAAAAAGATTGTGAGCTCATCATGGTTTGGGGAGGAGACTTGAAATGAAAGGATACAGGAAACGTTTGGAAATGACTCTGAGTGAGGCTTGGTCCAGGTCGATGTTTCCACGGCAGGTTGATTTCCAGTCATGATAAAAATCCTGATCATTTTTTAAATCCCCTAAAATTCTGCCAGGCAGCCAAATGGTGTCTATTTGATTTTACAACAATAACTGGCAGGTACTGAACACCTACTGTGTGTCAGGCATTATGCTAACTTCCTTTTTATTCATTATCTCATAGTCAAGGCACAGTGATGAAGTTCCTGTAGAAAGCCACAGGGACAGTAATTTTAGATTATCACCCACAGTGTTAAAAAGCCTATAGCGTGGAGGGCTAGGACCCATCCTTGTGGCTCTAACAATTGATATACATAACAAATAAGCCGAGATGCTGATAGCATTGTTCAGATAATGTACGTCTTTGCTGAATCTTGGTCTAGTTGCTCCACCAATTTCTTGAGAGAGAAGTGTTAAAATCTCAAGTTACATTATGGAATTGTCTCCTTCTCCCTTTAATTCTGTCCATTTTCACCTCTCAAATTTTGAAGCTCCATTATTGATCACACACAGGTGAATGAATGGCATGTGTTCCTGTTCAACTGACCCTTTTATTATTATGAAGTGGCCTTATTTATCTCTAGTGATGCATTTTGCTTTGAAATTCCCTGGAGTGCATCCACTCCAACCTTCTTCTTTGCCTCCTCTGTTTTTCATTCCTACGTGTCTCCTTTTCTGCCTCTCTTGAATTATTTTGATTTTTTTTTAAAGAATTCACTTAAGCCTGTTAAAGGTGTGATAAATCGGATAAGCTGATTCTCTGCGGGTGAAAATCTCAATGGACACAACCGGCCAGAAGGGAAATCTGGTTACACGTATCAAAATCCTTCATAATGTACTTGTCCTTTAGTCTAGCTAGTCTACTTCCGTACACTTATGTTGTTTTTTTTTGTGTGTGTGTGTGGTACGCGGGCCTCTCACTGCTGTGGCCTCTCCCGTTGCGGAGCACAGGCTCCAGACGCGCAGCCTCAGCAGCCATGGCTCACGGGCCCAGCCGCTCCGCGGCACGTGGTATCTTCCCAGACCGGGACACGAACCCGCGTCCCCTGCATCGGCAGGCGGATTCTCAACCGCTGCGCCACCAGGGAAGCCCCAGTAGGCAACTTAAAACTCGAGAAGAACCCCCATTGGCGTGAGACGGATGGGGAGGTATACTGCCTCACGCTGCACTTCTCAGAGTGTTTACCTGGATGGTGTCGCTGAGAAGTCACCTTAAGCCTTCCGTCCCTTTCACTGTGACAGTTTCTATGCGATAACATCCATTTGCCATGATAACCCACGAGGCAGGATTACACATAAGTAAGGTAGGTATATTATAATAACGCATCAAATGTAGCAATTGTTTATTTGTTTTTTCGGAGTTTTCATCAAGACGATAATTAAATGCTATTAAAATTTAGAAGCATGTTGCACATTATTATAATGTCTCCATTTGTAAGATAAAATACTTTTTCCCGGTGTCCGAAAGTAAAATTTGGATCAGAAAGTAGAAAACTGAAAGCTACTAGAGAAGAAAATGAAAAACGTTATTGAATAAATATTTGGAGATAATAAATGAAATGGCAGGGAAAGCACATGGCACACCGTTAACACAACAAAGGATGAGGTTGAATTTACTACCATCATCTGCTTCCTTGTCCACTATAATTGACAAAGTTCACCAAATACGGAAAAGGGAAAACAGACAAAACTACCTTAAGCTAATTATTATCTCCTGGGGACTCTGAGTTCCTAGTTATTTTGATTAATTTTTAAACCTCCAATTGGGTTCAACAAATTTGATTTATATAATTTACATAGAATGAGACTGCTCAGGATTCCGAGCCACCCGCCTACAGACACCTCCTCCAAGTTCCGGGCCCTCCAGCTCTGCAGACCGCCCCAGCCCCCGCCCCCGCCCAGCCCTCGGGGCCACACAGTGAATTCTCAAGAGAGAAGGAGGCACAGCCACCCTCTCTCCTGCCATCTTAGGACTGAGACTCTCCGAGGAGCTTTTGAGAACACCCACACTCCCTGTCTCCTCCCGCTGTTGAAAACTGCCAATCTACAATCAGAATTGGTTTTAGAGGATAAAAAAAAAAAAAAAAAAAAAATGGTAAGAGGAAATAAGAACGTTCTTCCAGTGCCAATGTAAAGGGACAAGTCCTTAAGCCACCTTCCCACGGCTCTTCCGTCTCCTGCATCTGAAGGGGCAGCACCTGCCCACTGGCAGGAGACCGTCAGGTGCCGTGTGACCTGGATGCTACTTCCCGGGTACAAGATGGGACGCAGCCCATGGCATCCTCCCCCAGCTCAGACAAAAGGGGGCCACAGACCAGACACTGAGACACACACAAGGATGGAGAGGAAAAGAGGGAGACTGTGCTCCAGAAGATCGCTTTTCAGAGAAACACCTCACGGTCCAACCGGGCAGGGATCCGCACAGGAGCGGTTTGGGAACAGGACAGGGAGAGTCAAAGTCCTGGGTGACTAGAATGAAAGCTCTGTTCCCAGGACACACCCGTCCTGCATAGACTGTCAGTCCCCAGAGGCTCTGAGGACAGTGAGAAATTCAGTGAGGAAGGATCTAGAAGGGACCTTCTGACCTTTGGTAGTGTATGCATTTTTATAAACTGATTCAAATGATAGAAAAGAGAGAAACAGAAATAGAGAGGCAGACAGGCAGACAGACAGAGAGCTAAGTCTAACAGGATTTTTTGGTGGCAGATAATGAGTTCCATTTTGGGTGTATTAAGGTATGAAATAACCATGGGACGTCTAGGTGGCAATACTCAATAAAGAATATACAGATTGGATGAAGATTTGGAAAATCCTTTCTTCCAAAAAGATCTGGACATGCATAGAAATATTAACACCATGGGAGCAGCTGAGATTACTAAGGGAAATGGTAGAATGAAAAGAGAAAAAAGATCAAAAAGAAAAGGAGGATAAGGTGCTATAAATAATTAGCAGGAACTTCTTTCTGGATTCAGGGAATCCCTGCTTGAGCTGCCTGAGGGTAAGTAGAAGGTTTCTTTCCAAGGAGATATAGCCTGATACCACTTGTCTCACGGTTGTAACAACTTTTTGCTCTTTTTTTTTTTTTTGGTGTGTGTGTGTGTGTGTGGTACGCGGGCCTCTCACTGTTGTGGCCTCTCCGGTTGCGGACCGGACGCGCAGGCTCAGCGGCCATGGCTCACGGGCCCAGCCGCTCCGCGGCATGTGGGATCTTCCCGGACCGGGGCACGAACCCATGTCCCCTGCATCGGCAGGCGGATTCTCAACCACTGCGCCACCAGGGAAGCCCTAACTTTTTGCTCTTATTTCATCAGTTTCATTTAATTCTGATAGTAGTTCTAACTCCCCACCTCAGAACAGAAAGGAGGAACTCGATATGAAATTATTTAGCATCACTACACGAGGTGGCGGGGAAGGTCAGTGTATACGTGACTTTGGTGAAGGGGGAGTACATGTAATCAAGCACGTATATTTTGCAGAGGTGTCTGCTAGTCTCGTGAAGGTGACTGCTAGTCACCTGGAGCAGGTGTCACCAGGAAGGAGCTCAGTGCTTTTCTAGATATGAGCAGATACAGGGATCGGGCTCATAAAATCAGCTCCTGAAAATAACTGTCTGAAGACCCGTTTTTCTGGTTTTTGCCCGAGCACAGAGGGCCTCATCGCTGCTCTCCACCCTGAACCACCTTCAGGGGGTGTTGAAAGTCAATCGCTGCAGCAGCACATGATTTAATCCTCGTAGAGGTAGATGGCAAGTGCCAGTGTCAAGTGCCAATTTGTAGCTGACAGGGAGGGTCTGTTCCCTTGCTCATTTACTTGTAGGCAAACTCAATTCCTTGAGGTTGTGGGACAGAAGTCACTGTTTTCTGGCTGGTTGTCATTTGGGGGGCATTCCAAGCTTCTAGGGGCCACTCCCATCCCGCAAGTCCTGGTCCCCATCCTCCATCTTCAAAGCCAGCAAGATGGGAGGCATCCCTCTCGCTCCCCAAACGAATCTCTCCTCCTTCCTCCCTCTCCTCTCTCCAACCCAGCCAGCAATGATGCTTCACTTGTAAGGACTCCCGTGATGAACGTCGACCTACGTCAGGCACCTAGTAAGTAGCAGCACCTGGTTTGAAACCCAGGTATCTCAACCACAGACAGTGGGCCCTTAACCACTCGAAGACGCTGATCTCCTAACAAAAAACAGCAAAGGGAAAGCAGTGCCAGGCTGAGACTGAGGTGGAAAGAAAAACCAGCTCTGCTGACCCAGTCTTTACCTAAAATGTTGATATTTTGTTTATCATGGATATTTTGCATTCGTTTTGATATTTAAAATATTTCATGAAAATGTTATTCATCTTGATTACTGTGTATTTGGCACCTCCCACCCCCAACCCAAAGCATGTGCCTGAGGCGAGGGTCTCCCTCTCCTCACCCTCCTCCCTGGGCCCCGAGGGAAAAGAACACACTGCTGACAGCCCCGTGTGTGAATCTAGGTACGCAAGCAACGTGCCCAGACCCAGAATTATCAGCTGCTTAAAAATAATGATTCCACGTGGTGGAAAATGGGAAGTGGAACGAAAACAGTTCATAATATTCTGAAACATACAGAGTAATAAATCTTATCTTTGTCTTACCCGCTGATCCAGAGGAGAGATGAGTAATGCAGGTAAAGAAGACAGGACTCATTCTCCTCTTGAGTTGGGTGTGTTTCACTTTTCTGGAAGGGCCCCCAAAGTGTTCAGAATTTCATTCGCTCAAAAGAGGGAGCTCTTGTTTTTTGTTTCCTCAGCACCTAAGGCTGTGGGGTCTTTGTTTCCTTGTTTTGTAAACAGAGGAAGAGTATCAAGGAGTCCGTATAAAAGGCCAAGTCACCGTTTGAGTTGATCACACCATTCCTGCTGGGAACATCTGTCTTCCTCCGACCTTCTGATGCTTCAGTTCTGTCTCGCGGCCCCCGTGAGCTGCCATCTTGAGGGAAGTTTCCCGAGACTTTAACCCTCTGCGCCCACTAGAGGGCCACAGACACCCACCAAAATGAATTTCAGATGCATGAAATTCAATAACTTGGCAATGACTTACTCTGCAAAGGCATTCTTTCAAGACAATCGTTTCTTTTAGACGGGTCTTTTAAAGAATTTGTTTCTTCGGTATTCATTTTATATATAGTATTCGTTTCAATCTCAAGATCCCCTAAGAAGTCCAATTTAAAATAAAAAGCTATTCACATAGCCTCCGAGTATTCAACAAACATTTAAATGCTGCGTCATGCATTCTGTAAGAGTGAGGCCACAAAACGGAGAAAGACACGATCCTTGTCTTCAAGAACAGACGGATTAGAAGCGTGAAGAATTCATTACAGCATTGGATGGCAAGCGTCAGCGTAGACACGGAAAAAGGCAGCGCTGGTGAGAGTGGGGTCAGCGGGTGTGTGCGTGTGTGTGTGTGTGTGTGTGTGTGTACGCACTAAAGACCAGGAGCACAGAGGGAATATGACCTCTGACCCCGATGTAAAGCAACATGCATTTCCTGTGCTCAAGTGTTTATTACTTGAGAGTTAGGGAGTCTGTAATCACCCCACACTCTCCCAAAGAGATTTGTTCACCATTGGATCATCGATCAGAGAAAACAAACATATAAACAAAAAACCAGGGTCACCCCCAACACCCGACCTCATTAGAAATCTAAAGAGGCCTACTCAGCACCATAAGAAATGGACGTTTCTGAAACCCTTTAAAAGATATTTTTAATTTTAGAAAGGGTTAAAAGCAAAATGTATTTTCTCCAAAAGCCATGCCATGTAGCCCGACAGGGAAACTCCCTCCCCTCCTGCTTCGAGAAGCCAGAGAGATCCGGATCCGAATCCGGGGGGTGTCACGCTGTGTCCTGCTTGGTGAGAGGGCGCATGCCTTCTCTTTGGCGTGAGGAGGAGGTGACGGAGAGCCTGAAGAGATGAAATGCCTGCCGGTCCAAAGTCGAGGACTCTTGCTGTTTGCCCCACTCACCTCTGCCCTAGGCTCCGAGCCAGCTCAGATCAGAGAACAGTCAAGGGAGCTCTAGGCCCCGAAAGGCCTTGGTTCAGCCCTTTGTCGCCAGGAGCTGCCAGGATTGGAAACCAGGGGCAGAGGTACCTGGGTATAGAGACCCACCTGGAAAACCATGTCTGATACCGGGTTCTGGCCCTCAACCATCCAGCCACAAGCTGGGGAAGCACCCAATGGGTCCCCCAACTCCGGACCGTGGGCCAGCGGGGGGATTCGCAGGCAGGGGGAGAGAAGGGCATCAGAAGCGCTGGCTAAGCCCCGCGCGGGGGACACACAGCTCAAGTCGGGGGTGCAGGGGAGCAGGTGCCTCCAGAGCCCTGCAGTTGAGGCTCCTGAACGGACTTCACCGGGGCAGCAAGCGCTAAGCTTTCAGGCAGGAAGGTACGTGATCAGAATGGAAGGGATCTGTGCACATGAAGCAGAAGAGGATGATGGGGTGAGAGAGGGCACTGTGCCTGAGGACACCCCCCAGGAAGGCCGGCCGGGAGGACACAGTCCAGCTCGGTGAGCGACCTCTGGGCCCTACGCACTTGTATTTAGGCCTAAACCCCAGGGTCCTGGCGAGCAGGGCGCGGACACGGTCCCTTAGATAAGCACGCGGCTTCAGTGCTCAGGTAACAGCCGTGACGCAGACTCCAAGAGCCGCCCCCCTCCGCCCCCCACTCCGAACCCAGCGCTGCTGCAGGGAACGACGGCCAGGCTGGGAGAGACGACCCCGCGCGGAGCAGCGACCCAGTCTGGCAGGAAGTGGCTCCTGGGCAGACGCTGGAGGCCAGCGGACCCCGCAGCAGGGGGCCTGGGAAGGAAGTCAGCGGTGGGCCCCCATGGAGTCCCCAGGCTGTCCGGGAGGCCAGACACGCCCTCTGGGACCCGCAGACATAATTATAGGTGCTCTGATGGGGGCTGGAGGTCCTACACTAGTGAGTGTGGGGGACGGCGGGGGGGGCCAGGGAGGCCCCGGTGACGTGTGCCGTAGCGGTCTCTCTGCACACCACGCAGGGGATGAGCTGAAACCGTAAGCGCCTTAAAGCGGGATCCACGTGTCGCTTTGACCCTTCACGCTGTTGTGCAAAGCGGGTGAGCAAGGCTGCTCCCTGGCAGGTGGGGTCAGAAAGAGACGGTGGGCACGGCAGCAAAGGTCCGGGGAGCTGGCAGGGGCTGGGCTGGGGCCACAGCGCAGATGTGCCACCAAGAGAGGAGGAGTTCGGCCAGTAAAATGAACAGGATTTGGTTTGTGAATGACTGGGAGGGCCGAGGGTTGATTCGAAGATGTCAGCAAGGTTTTGAACTTGGACAACAAGGACAGGTCGTCAAAGAGGAGTTTGGTTTGGGCAACACTGAAGGCAAGGGGCTGGGGAAAAGGCAGTGTGAAGTAGTAGAAATCTGGAGGATAATATATGTCAGGTGTACATCCAGGGTGATTACTATCAATTACACATGATAACTAAAATCAGGGTTAGTTGACTTTAGAGTCAAGTCGAGTCTTAGGGGACTTGAGCTGACGAATACATAAGAACGACCGCCAAGTAGCACCCTGATTATAAATTTATGCTTCTGACACACTCGAGGGCACTTACAAACATTCCATGCATCGCTTCAGTGTTTAGAGACACCTTTGAAATTGTATTTATACCACTAGCCTGTTCTGCCAATGCAGAGACACTTTCCTGAAAAAAGCTCAACTTAGCTCGCCCCGTGAACAAGTTCACGAAGGCTGAGGGTGACTGTCTAATATTTGACAGGTATCTTAATAAAGGAAATGCCCAGGGCTACTGGAGGATGAAACCTTGGTGACGGAGCTCGAGGGCCAAGAGATAAAATGGAGGTTGTTTTAGATGCTGCATTCCAAAATAGCCTCTTATTCCTCTAAAGATGGGCTCTTTGTTCCTGGGACTATTTGTAATTTTGGATTTCATCTATTTCTACTCCACTTTGGTACAATCAAGTTCCAAGAAGAGGCTCGTAACCTCCAGATATTTCAATTAGGAAGTACAGAGTAGAACTGGGAAAGCCTTATGCCAACATGGGGCACCCTTCAGAAGCATTTCCAGCCTGTCACTGAGGTGAAGAGGTTACAGAACTGGTAAGAGGACCAGAGCTCTCACTTTTAAGTGTCTATCTTGCCCCCTCCCCACACCAGACACAAAGCTGACACACACCACCGATTGGAGAGCTGTGGACCCACTGATGACTGCCCTCTCTCAAATTCGAGTGCCCTAGCGACGCGGGAAGTGTCATCACTGTGCTGGTGTGGCCTCTTTCTCTGGGTTGCTCCCTCCAGCTGCCTGAGTGAAGGTTTCTGGGGAGAGGACGGGAAGGCAGGAAAGAGTGCAGGATGATGGCAGGCTAGACTGGCATGCCATTCTGGAAACCATCGGACGACGCAGAGAAACTCTAAACATTCCCCTGTAATTGTGTTACCTTGGATGGTGAGGAGAAGAAAGCAGATGTCACCTTGGACACGGGGAAGTTTCCTGCACAAGGCGACTCGCGGTGGTTAAAAGCATGGAGCCTGGAGGTCTTGTTAACTGAGAGACTTGGGATAAACTCCTCAGTCTCTCGGCGGCTCTCTTTCCTCATCTGCAAACCAGGATATTTGCAACCCCTTCAAATCTTACTGGGAGGAGGGCAGTGAAGGAGCCGACATGGAGCACCCAGACAGCGCCTGGCTCAGCAAGTGCTAGCAATCATTGTTGTAATTACCTTCTCCCTGGAAGGAGAAGTAGAAGTCATACCAGTCACGAGCGCTGTGTGACAATCAGCGCGACGAGACAAGAAAAACGTGCCCTGGTATAATCACCTTATTTCACAACAGTCACGTTCTGTGCCAGTGAGGCTCAGGCTCTTCAGACTGGTCGTGAAGGAGATAAGCCCCTGTTATTGGGAAGAAGAGATGGGAGAGAAGCAGATCCTACCCCGCAGGCCAGGAGCAGGGGGCACACCATAAAAACGGTTGAGGTTAGGCTAGCGGGGCGGAGCTCTGCCAGCCACCACCCTCTGCTCTCGGTCCAGCAGGAAGCACGATGCTGGCAGGTCCTCCCTGGGCTCTGGGCTCTGGGGTGGGGCAGAAGGTGCCACTTCTATCTTTGGTCACAAAACTCAAATGCATAGGCCTCCTGACTTTCTCAAATGTCTAATGTAAGGAGTGCTCAATTTAGCCAAAATCCAAGAGAAAAAATAAAAACAGTTTTTTAAAATCTGTGGGGAAGGAAAAGTTGAAATACGGTGTCTGTAAATTACTCAGATTACTACCCCAATGTTCACAGCAGCACTATTCACAATAGACAAGACATGGGAGCAACCTAAGTGTCCATCGACAGATGAATGGATAAAGGAGATGTGGTACAGATATACAATGGAATATTACTCAGCCATAAAAAAGAACGAAATGGTGCCATTTGCAGCAATATGGATGGACCTAGAGATTATCATACTAAGTGAAGTAAATTAGAAAGGCAAATATCACATGATATCACTTATATGTGGAATCTTTAAAAATGATACAAATGAACTTATTTACAGAACAGAAATAGACTCATAGACATAGAAAACAAACCTAATGTTACCAAAGGGGTTGGGGAGGGGAGGGGAGATATAAATTAGGACTTTGGGATTTATATATACACACTACTCTACGTAAAATAGATAAACAACAAGGACCTGCTATATAGCACAGGGAACTATACTCAATATCTTATAATAACCTATAATGGAAAAGAATCTGAAAAAGAATAGATATATATACATGTGTAACTAATCACTTTATTGTACAGTTGAAACTAACACAACATTCTAAATTAACTATACTTCAGTTAAAAAAAAAAGAAAAGAAAAGAAAACGATGTAAATTACTCAGATTCCTGCCAGGCGGAACAGAAAAGGGAAGGCAAGGTGATCCAGAAATCTCCCTTCTCGTGGTTTGGAACAAAACCTCTTCCGCAGGCCTCCTTTCCTGGGAGAGGCGTGAGGTCAGAGCATCTGTGTATCTTCACTAAGAAATCTGTTAAATAAGCAAAGTGGCTTGCCCTTCTTCACGGTCCTCCCGATTTGCTCAACGTCACAATGACAGAACAAAAGGCTCTTGGACTTAACATTCTCCTTGTCTTCTCTTAGGCCGTGCATAGTTTCTCTTGCTGCTCCAAGACCTCCCAGTCGCCTGAGTGTGGACGGGAAAGCCTAGGCGACAAGGTCCTGTGGGTTCTCTGCCTTTGGAAGGGCCTCTCCTCGAGAGCAGAGCCGGCTCTGCAAGTGTCCTTGCCCTGGCCCGCTGCGTGCCGTCCGGCCATCACTAGCCAGGCTGATCTCACTGCCCAGCCGTCCTCGTGCTTGGGTGTCGCTCTTGCACGCAGGCTGTGTAGGCACCTTCCCTTGTAAACAAATGCTGTGGAGTCGTAGCTGAGTTTGCTGCGGAGAAGCTTTTGTGCAGGTGCTACAGGCCTGGAAGCAGACTGCGCTGTGGGTGAAGGAGGGCTGCCCCGCTCAGCAGGAGGGGCGCTGATTCTACTTGCCCAGAGTTGGCTTTGTATCCCGCCTCCTACAAACGAAAACCTGGAAAATGACTTAATCGCGCTACACGTTGACTCACGCATCTGTAAAATGATGGTAACTCTTGGGGTCAGTTGTGTCCCCCAAAAGGATATGTGAATGTGGCCTTATACGGAAATAGAGTCTTTGCAGGTGTAATTAATACGTAAATTAAGATAGGTCAGACTGGATTAGAGAGGGCCCTAAATCTAATGACTGGTGTCCTGACAATAGAGGACAGAGAGACACAGGGAAGAGGGAGGTAGACTGGAGTGATGTGTCCACAAGCCAAGGGTCACCAAGGATTTGCCACCAGAAGGTGGAAGAAGCAGGAAGAGTCCCCCCCTAGAGCCTGCAGAGGGAGCCTGGCCCTGCCGATTTGGGGCTTTTGGCCTCCAGAACTGTGAAAGAATAAGTCTTCCTGGGATACTTTGTTATGGCAGCTCTGAGGAACTCATACAGTAACCTAGTTCACAGGCTGGTTGTGAGGATTAAATGTGATTACGTAAGAAAGTGCTTATTGAGTGTTAGATATCATCCCTTTTCTTTCCTCTTCCCCACGGACTGGGAATATAAATACTTTCAGGAAGGGCTTTGATCGCCTTGTTATCACCTGAGAACTCAAAAGTGAAAGCCACTGGGCTTTGACTAATCCTCTTTAAAGTGCACAAATCACACACAGCTGCGGGCAGCTTCTCCCCTGCATCTCGCCTTACAGGAGAGATTCTAGGTCCGAGCTGGTGACTGGGTGCTTCCACTGGCCCAAGTCCTGCCTAGCTCGGCCCGGGAAGTTTGGAGGTGAGCAGGAAGAAGCTATTGAGCTGACTGTCCTCCTCTGTGATGGCAGAGAGACCTGGGGTCAGTCCCTCCCAGCCTCCAGTGACAGGTCTGTAAGGTGAGGGACGCCAGCCAGATGATCTCCAAGTCCTCCTCAAGCTCTGACTTCCTTGGCTTCGGGAGTCCAAGATTTGGGGGTCTAGGAACTCCAGAAGACTGGCTCCCAGGCTGGTGGCACCTTACAAGTTGTGCTCTTCCAACAAGAACATTTCAAAAATGTTCCAGTTGTCTGCATTGTTTCCCAGGTTCTGAGACAAAAGCATCCAACTTACTTTGAAATGCAAGCATATCCAAATATAAAAGGTGCTAGCGAAAGCACATGAATGCATCAGAGAATAATGGTAGTTTGTTATAATTGAGCAGTTAAATAACTTATAATCATGAAAGTCTCCCCCAAAGAAAAGTTCTCTAATGAACAAAAGTCATGAGACAAAAGTCATGACTGTGAAGTTACTGAAATTCAGCAACAGGCAAATCTCTAAATGTGGCAACTTAGCTTTGTAGATCTCACGCACTGAGGAGAGAAAAGAGTCCTTATATCGAGTTTTTATTAAGAAATAAAGAATACATCCAAATAAGTTGGAGTTTTAGATTCTTTTAAGCTTGGAAATGGTTTAACCAAATAGTCTGAGAAGAAAGTTAGCATGTAGCTACATACCAGGAAAAAGATCAAGTACCTTCTGAGAATGTTTCTAAAAGGAAACTATCCTAGAAAGATAAGTTTAACATCTCCTTAAACATCTTCAGAAAGCAATCATCTCACTTAAAATGTAATTTGATAGTTGAATATAAAAATATATGTTTTCACAAATGGTAGCATTTCCTTCTTTCTCATGCCTGAATAATATTCCATTATATATATATATAAAAGAATGGAATATTATATGTATATATTTGCCACACTTTCTTTGGCCACTCATCCACTGAGAAACACTTAGGTTGTTTCCATATCTTGGCTATTGTGAATCACACGGTAATGAACATGGGGGTGCAGATAACGCTTCCATATCCTGTTTTCATTTCCTTTGGACAGATATATCCCCAGAATCGCAATGGCAGGATGATATGGTAGTTCTAGTTTTAAGTTTCTGAGGAACCCGCATACATGGCGGCTGCACCAATTTACATTCCCGTCCGTGGTGCACCAGGACTCCCTTTTCCCCGTATCCTCACTGTCACTTATCTCTTTCCCCTTTGATGGTAGCCATCCGTACAGGTGTGAGGTGATAGCTCGTTGCGGTTTGACCTGCATTTCCCTGATGGTGAGTGACGCCGAGCACCTCTTCATGTACCCGTTGGTGACAACGTGGATGGATTTTGAGGGCATTATGCTAAGTGAAGTAAGTCAGAGAAAGACTCTAATACTGCATGGTATCACGTATACGTGGGATCAAAAAAATAAAAAAAGTCACACTCATAGAGACAGAGAGCAGAAGAGTGGTTGCCAGGGGCTGGCGGGTGGGGGAAATAGGGAGAGGTTGGTAAAAGGGTTGGTAAAAAGGATTTTCAGCTCTAAGATGAATAAGGTCTGAGGAGCGAACGTACAACACGCTGACTAAAGCAGACAACACTGTTGTGTAACTGAAATTTGCCAAAAGAGTAGGACTTAAATGATCTCAGACACACACACACACATAAAAGATAAACATGCGTGGTGGTTAATTAACTAGATACATATACACTCCTTCCCCAGCGTATATGTATATCAAATCACCACTATTTACACTTCAAATATCTTACAATTTTATATGTCGACGAGACCACTACAAAGCTGAAACTTTAAAAAAAACAACATATGCTTTAAAAAAATGTCTAAATTGAGCAGGATGATGTGACACTAAGAAATGTGTTTAGGGGGGTGGTGAGCTGCACCGCTTCTAGAGAAAAGAACACTGGAAGGTGAGAAGCCGTCAGCTCGTGTGTTGCAGGCCTGAGAACCAGGGTTATTGGAAGACCTGCCGCCAAGGGGCAAGCACAGCCCAGATTGCCCTTCTCAGAAATCTTCTCACCTTCCGAGTGCTAACTCAGCTTCTCGGGTCAGACGCAACACCCATACGTATCTGGACGCAGGCGTGGGTGCTGTTCATGAGTTAACTGACACCATGCGTAACAAATTAATCTCCTGCAAGTCAGGCTTTTAGCTTCAAATGTCCGAAACCAGATCAGCAACTTTGGGCATAAAAGGAACTGAACAGCCCCTGGAATCTGGGCTTGAATAGCCAAATGTTAGGGAGGTCACCTCCCCGCCCACCGCCTCTGAGCTGAGGGGACCAGCTCCTTCTCGGCAGAAAGTCCTAGGAGAGAGCCACCCCCGACCACCACGTGTGGTCTCAGCAGGAGCCCAGCAATTCCGCCAGAGCAACGTGCTTAGAACTGGAATGACAGGGGGAGGGGGAGCCATTCCCCAAATAAGTGGCAAGTTGTTGGGTGGGGGTGAGGAGGAGGGAGGATGGTTCTCACCTGGCAATGCACAGACAGATGTATCCAAATGACAAGTATGTAAGCTGATTTGGGGTGTTTATTTTTTTAAGACAACTTCCTGGGGTCGGATCATCCATAAGTCAGTTTTTTATCCCTTTTTTAATCAAGAGAGCTCTATGTAGAGACCAGCTATTCAAAACCATCTTTCCTTCAACAGCCATTCAGGGTATGCCTAGCGTACTTCAGGGCTTATGACCGGTGCTGAGAGTACACTGATAAGGCCCACTTAGTGGGAGCCTCTTACATGGTCATTGGGTGACTCAGCCTCGCAGTTTCTTCATCAGAATAAACGAGACCAGTAACACCACCTTCCCTGTTGTAACAAGGAGACATACGGCGCAGCGCCCCCCACTCTAAAACATCCACCATCAGTTATGTTCTGTTAACTGGTGATGTTAAATATGTATTACTCTAATTTATTTTCATTCGGGAAATCCAATCATGGCAAATATTGTTCACCTTCCATTTCCCACAATATTAAATTTATAATGATGATAATTGTAATAAATTCAAATTACATTTGAAACATAATTGACAGTTTGGGACAGTTCCAGTTATCTAATTAAAGTAGGTAATAGTTCATCAAAGATATCATGTCTCAATTATTCTGAATAATTAGAGGTACAGTCATAATAGCCGGACAAGAAAAATTAAGTCTTTGTAAGTGAAGTTAAAGAAAGGAGAGTTTAAAATAATATTTAAAATATCGTCAAGTTTTTTAATGTGAATAATGTCACTCAAGTGTAGGAAACACTACATGAGGTGCAATGAGGTAGCCTTTGACCTTTACTGATATATATTTTAGACAAAACTTAATGAGAAGTTTTGGTCATGGTCTTTAGGTTTTAAGGGCACTTTTGAACTTCCTGGAGATTAAAAGCTGCTATGCTTAAGTGGTCTGGGAGTGAGCAACTCACTTTTTCTCAGAGCCATGAGATTAGTAAAAATTTTGTCTTTCACTGACTATGACTGAGCACCCAGGAGTCCCTTCTAGAAAATTCTGCCACATAAAGGGCAGCAGGGACAGGGGATGGGAGGAGGTGGCAGAGGACAGTAGCAGGTTCATGCAGACATTGACACCAGGGTATTATCAGCATGAGTCAAACTGTGAGACATTTAGTTTTTCTTTTCCAAAGAGCAAATGCCTTAAGATCTTGAGTATTGTCAACCAAAAATAAATCAGTGTGGAAGAACGAGAAACGGCATCTGTCAGAAAAACTATACCATGTGTGCGATACGGGAATATTATTTCTAAGCCCATGACATATAATCAAAAGAGAGCAGCATGTCATTCAAATGGTAGAAATTAAAAAGCCCAGGGACTTCCTTGGTGGTCCAGTGGTTAAGAATCCGCCTTCCAATGCAGGGGACTCAGATTCAGTCCCTGGTCCGGAAACTAAGATCCCACATGCCGCAGAGCAACTAAGCCCACGCGCGTCCTAGAGTCCGCGCACCACAATGAAAGATCCCAGATGCCGCAGCTAAGACCCGACGCAGTCAAATAAATAAATTAATTAAAAAGCCCAGAGAAGACAAGGTCCAACAGTCTGGTTTAGTAAACAGTAAACAGTGAAATAGCTCCTATTCACGTCTGCTCAATTCCACTCAGTGCTAGAAGCAAAAGCAGCTTAAGAAAATGAATACCCACGTTTGATAACAAAAATGCTGAGTGTTTAACAATAATTTTATTTAGTTTCTTGTAAACATTCATCAGTAAGGTGATATACTTGCATTATGCTGTAAGCACTCAGAATTAAAGATCTTCATAGGAGAGAAATAAAGTAAAATAATGGAATTATTACAAAATGTTTAATTTGAACTAATGTCTGCTGTGTAATTCATGTTACTTTTGAAAATGCAATTATATATTAAAATAACCAGACATAGTTCTAACTGTGGGACATGATGTATAAAAGAAATCTTGTTTTTAGATGTGCATGTCCAATAATGGTCTTATTATTGCAATCTTGGCCAGTATTCTAGATAGAATATTTTCCACTCTCAAAATAAAGCATGTATTGGCATGTAAACTATATCTAAATAAAGCTTTCAAAAAACAAAACAGGGCATGTACTGTATTTAAAACACAAACATACCAACAAAAATCGCAGATAAAACATGTATACCTTCAAGGAGTATTTTCTAAACTATGGTTCATTATTTAGATTTCATCAATCTAAACATGTTAAAACTCTGGCACAGAACTTGTGCCCAGATAAATATCACCTTACTGCCAAAACCCAGGTAAGAGCTAACATTTATCGAACACCTACTAAATACCACGAGAAGCTCAAACCCTTTACATGAACTGACTCACTGGATTCTCACAATTACTTTAAGAAGTAGGTGCCATTACTGTCCCTGTTCTATGAAAGAGGAAACTCAGACACAGAGTTTGTACAGATTGCCTACGGTCACCCCGCTGGCGAGGGACAGAGCCAGCCTCCGAGCTCAGGCAGCGTGGCTCCAAGTGCAGACACTTAAATCGGGTCTAGGCTAGTAGAGCCCGGAGAACTGAGGTCAAGTGCCTGCTCTGTCGTCCACTCAGAGCCCACCTGGAGTCGAGGCCTCCCGGTGGCCCTCTGGCCATATCCCCGCACCACCGTGTGCCCTTTCAAAGCTCCACAAAAGATGCCATGGAAAGGCATTGAGCTGGAAGTCAGAATAAGGGCCCCTGGAATAAAGTAGCTGTAAAGCACTGGGGTTGGCCCAGAGGACAGCTAGGACACCTCTCAGCACTACCATCACGGACATCCTGTAGCCCTAGGAACTCCATGGACTTCCTTCCAGAGGTGATTCGGGTCAGAGCCCCTCTAGGCATGCATTTGGACCAGGGACTCCGAAGGCAACGTGGAGCAAGGCAGGGCTGCATGACTGTCAAGTGATGTCAGGTGCCAGGTTGGCTCCACCACGGGCTGGCTGAAGCCGAGGGCTGCCAGCTGTACTGTCCACACCAAACGCTCCCCCAGGACCACGAGCCTGGGGGAAGGAAGTAGGAGGGCCTGCTCCCTCCCTTTCCTGGACCCTAAAGAGGGAATTCTGGAAGTTGCTCTGTGCATTCTTCTCCATCCCATCTCTATCCCACCCTGAAGAATGGAGCGGCCCACACGGCCCTGCTCCATGTCTCTGATGGGCTGAAAACTTTCCAGAGAGGTACTCGGCTGTTCCGGAAAGACACACCAATGTTTAGCAGGCGGAGACATCCCTAACTAGCCCTAAGCCTCCCTCCAAGTCATAATGTGAAAACATGGATCAGTAAAGGTGCCCGCCTTCTCCCCACTTGTGCTCTAAGCTGCTGCTGCTGCTAATTACGAATCAACCTAATTACTGCTTTCTCTTCTGCATTCAAATATTTTCATGCTAAGATTTATGAAGAGTTTGCCTAATGTCAACCCTTCCCTCCAGGTGATCAAAACATGGTATTACTCCACCTTCAAACCTTCCCAGTTGATAAAAAGGTAGCTAAACAAAGTTTATCTAGAATCTCTCCTGTAGGGCAAGATGCAGGGGAGAAGCAGCCCGCGGCTGTGCAAGGCACAAGGAATTCAAGACAGTCAGGTGGCGGTCGAGGTAACTTCCAAATTCATGGAACCATGGTGGTATGTCCCTTCATGGAAACTTTCCTCTTTTTTTAATTTCTTTTTTATTTTACTGAAGTATAATTGATTTACAATGTTGTGTTAATTTCTGCTGTGCAGCAAAGTGACTCAGTTATATCTATGCGTATGTATATATATGAAAAAGAATACATATATTCTTTTTCATATTCTTTTCCATGATGGTTTATCACAGGATATTGATTATAGTTCCCTGTGCTCTGCAGCAGGACCTTGTTGTTTGAAGCTTTCCTCTCTTGAAATGAGAACTAAGGCATCTAAACCAGCAGACCTCAAGGCTGTGGGGAGAGAAAGCAAAAACTCTTCAATGGGTTATTAGGTCCCACCCTGTTGTCCCCAGACTGTGGGACAAAGAGCATCATCAGCCCATCACTGGCTTCAGACATATACCGCGTCCTGTAGGATGGTACCCAACGTCCCAAGGGGCTGCCTCCCAGCCAGCACCGGATGCTCCTCTGTTCTTTCGGGCCACTGATGGGGTCTGTGATGATGGCATATGTGGTGAGAAGCGAGAGGCCCAAAGCTGCGCGTCTTCACCTGAACGGACGATGCTCCCCCACGCAGGGTTCCATGACCGTGGGCAAGGGGTGTCTGAAGTCCACTAAAGCATCTCAGTCGGGGGGGCAAATCCGTACCCAGAAAGGATGCCTTTCCATTCAGGACGAATCCGTCACGATGAGATGAGTATAACATCATCTACTCACCACTGGGTCTCCAGCAGCACCTCCCAGCCCTGCCCCCCACGACCGCCAGGCAACAGCATCCTTTCAGGGACTCAGTGTTGGCCTTGCCATTGGCAGATTGCGCCCTCAGCGGTGCTGGTACCCGGGCTGACTTGAGAAAGAGGATGTCCGTGCTGAGCCGTAGAAAACCTCCATCCCTGCTGCCATGGCCCACTGAGCCTCCAGGTAGCTGGAGGAAGATGCTGTTCTCCACAGAATGGACCATCTTGTCCACTGATTATTGAGTCTCCTCCGCAGCAGAGATCCTTCTCTGCAGCACTTACAGGGAACAAAGGTGCTGGGACCCCCTGTAGTTATAGGTCTGGAGGCAAAGACAGCTGGTGAGAACAGACCTCAACACACAGTCCTTATGCAAGAAAGCCTTTCCTCAGACAGGGAGGAATCTAGCAGGACAGGCTGGAGGAACTGGGGGTAGGGGTTGTCAAGGTTCTTAGCTGAGGCCACTCAAACGTCTCCTTCCCAAATCCCTGGGTCCCACCTCTCCCCAACGAACGCCACAAAGTTAACATAAAGGATTCAGTATGGTTGTCATTTCTGCTGCCCACACAATTAGTTATTGGGCCTGATCCTCAGCCATGCCTGCCTTGCGGCTACAAGAAATGAATGATTGTTTTAAGGCTGACCTCTGGATGCATTTGTGCCTAACCCAGGACTTCCACCTCCTCCAATTCAGGACTGTCGTTTTGGAAACTCTCCAGCACCATCCTCGTGATCATTATTTCTGCACATCCGTGGAATGCAGCCTCTAGTTAGTATCTCAACGCCTTGAACCCAACCAACATCCCAACTCCAACAACAGGTGATGGTTTAGGCAGTCATGACACAAATGTATGTCCTCAGTGAGGGTTCCTCTCCCCCATCTGCAGGAAGGGCCCCACCGTGCGCTCAAGCAGGGAAGTAGCCCAGGCCCCTAACCCCATCCCGAAGACCTGATTCTGGCACTAATTCTAGTAACAAGAACTCAATCAGCCAGGGGCCAACTTGAAAAACAAAGATCATTTAAAGATTAAACACAGAGGGAATCTAATGAAAGGAGTTGCTTATACAGGTGATGGAAAGGCAGAGAAGCCAAATCAAGGACCCAAAGAGATCAGTCACACAAGAAGACACCCCCATGATGGGCTGGAGGGACAAAGAAAAGAGGTGGGGCTCCTAGAGCCCAGGGAGGTGGGAACCATGGCAGGACCATCTGACAGAAGTCAGTACCAAAGAGAAAGTGCAGCCACTGCCTGAGACACTCCAGGAAACACAGGGAGGGAAACCCCTGAGGCTCGTCCCTTCCCCTGCTTGGCCAATCTCCAACCCTGGTCGCCACTGGCTGAATCAGCTCTTCTGAGAGTCTAGGAAATGAAGCCTGCCGGGGTCACCCCCAAGTGACACAGAGCCAAACGGGGGACAGGTGAGGAATAGATCTGATAGCAAAAACTGCCAAGAACCAGCACCCTGCAAGGCAGGCTTGGGATGAGTAGGAGCCAAGTACGTTAAAGCAGGCTGTGCTCAAAAGAAGTGCTCTGGCGTGCAATGACCCCAAGGACTTGGAGCAATGCCTCTCAATGAACTCTTGTGACTTGCAAATAGAACTACTGAATGTGAATACATGTCAAGAGGAAAGAAAACATGATGTAGAAAAAAATCAAACAAGCAAATACGTATGTCAGATAAGGAGTTAATCATTCCCACTGTGATGTTCTGGGCCCAGCAGAGCCCTTCAATACACAACGGAGGTGAGCATGGACCTGCCCTGGGTAGAGCTGGAACGGGCCTGGCCACCGAGCCCACTCACCAAGTTTATGGTATATTCAGAACTATGCACAGGCAGACACAGGCCACAGATTTCAAACACCTCTTTTGCATCCCTGTACATATCATGTCAAGACGTATCAAGTATCTCAAAACGTGTCAGACCGTCAATGCTACCGGAGGCTAGAATAGTGGGGCTCAAACTTATAAAGCTGCAAGAGATCTTAGGGTGACCTCGTCTAATGAGGAGTCACCTGCAAGCAACACACTATTTTCAGGAGAAAGAAATCTCGAAGTTACATTCAAAGGCAGATACAGTGTTGAGATGCCTGATTTTTAAAGTTACCATTTCTTTCCTTTTTCAAAGGAGACCTGTCAACCATGTTTTCCTTAAACTGGCTCTTGTGCAACAAGATGTGCTCATCACCATCCACTGCTCTACAACTGAAGAAATCTGTGCCCAAAGAGGAGCGTGGCTTGCTGCCCAAGGTCACAGAGTCAAAGGCAAAGCCCGAATTTAAAACCTACCTCTCCCGGGCTTCCCTGATGGCGGAGTGGTTGAGAGCCCGCCTGCCGATGCAGGGGACGCGGGTTCGTGCCCCGGTCCGGGAGGATCCCACGTGCCGCGGAGCGGCTGGGCCCGTGAGCCGTGGCCGCTGAGCCTGTGCGTCTGGAACCTGTGCTCCGCAACGGGAGAGGCCGCAGCAGTGAGAGGCCCGCGAACCGCAAAAAACCAAAAAACCAAAAACAAACCCTACCTCTCCCAACTCCTAATCCAGTGCTGCTTTCCGTTTCAACCAGTGGTGGTTGCCCTGCAAACAATTGCACCAGTCCAATCTGGTGTCGCAAGAGGGCTTGAAATATCAATCACGATTGTAACAGACAGTACTTCAAGTGAAAAATTTGAGAGAAGGCCAGACTTGGGACAACCCTGGCTCTCATCTGGGAAGAAAGTGCAGGGCACAGTATTTCGAACTCCACGTGCCACGTACACTTAGTTATCTTGTCCGCCGCTTCTCATTCTGGGCTCTCATGGAATATGGGGCCAAACGTCTGTGACAGCAGACAACTGCCCTTCCGCCCTGCACCTGCCCTCCACCTGCACCAGGTGCTCACGGTTCCGTGTCTCTAGAGACAAGTGGTTCCAACACACAGTAGCACTTGGAAAGTACTTGCTCAGTAAATGAGTAGAAGGTGACGGCCAGCCATCACACTTTCTGGAGAGGGACAGTTCCTATAGGTCTAAAGACGATGTGTCACATGTACCTATTTTGCTGGTATCTTCAATCAACCAGGCAATACATGTGAAGTAGTAACAAGTTAACAGACCTTGATATTGATTTCTAATAAACCTAGAGCTGACAAGCATAATTCCTAAAATATTTGTTGGAAGAATATTTACAGGTAGTTTGTTCTTGTCATATAATAATATTATATAGCATTATTCCTTAGCACTATATAAAGGGCTAATATGAACATTCTTGCTTTTAATTCAGAAATTTTTCTTAAGTATATTAATATGCCCTTTGATATCTTGGTTTTTTAAAATTAAGATTTCACTGAGTGACTTATTTAGAAAATTATTTCTAAAAAGGAAAATGAAAAGATAAACTCAGTGAACACTAGCACAGACACAGACTGGATGCAACCTGAGTTTGCGAGCTTGGGCTGTTGCTGGAGAAGCCCGTGCTCTCAAACTGGGCGTCCCCAGAGGTCGACCCTGGGACGAGCCCACAAGTGCAAGGAGTGAACGTGGGAGGTGAGCCAGGGAAGGGAGGACAGGCAACGAAGGTTGTGACGGTGAGGCAGGGACACAGGCACAGGTGACAGGGAGTCAGCGAGGGCATCAAGCATTGCCTCAGCACCATCCTGCCCAAAGGCCCCCTGACACTTTGAGCCTGCCCACGGGCCGGCCAGCCACGGTCCCAGGAAGAGCCAGAGAACACCCTCAAGCAGAGACATGCAGGAAGCCGACAGCCCCAAGAAGAGCAGGCCTTAGATGACTCCTCAGGTAGGCTGAGAAGACACAGGTCACATGCCCTGCCCTCCGCCCTCACGAGGCTTGAGAACCCCGGGGCATCTACACAGACTTAGGCATCATCAAGGCCTCTTCACAGCTGAATAGCCACTGCAGTGCCCAGTCATTCTCTAGAACTTATAGGGCCCGCCCAAGCTTCCTGGACAGTTCTGGCCCCCCCAAGTGAGCAGCGCTATAGCGTGGCCCAGTGATGACAATGTTGATGAAATACTACACTTTTATTAACGTAAACCACGCGCTTCAACTATATACACTTCTGTATCAGAAATGCCATTTCAGAAACAAGTATTTGAGGACCCAGGACACCAAAGGAAGAGATTCACTCGTAAAAAACAAAACCAGGGAAGCTAGCCATTAACTGCTCTCCAATGTCAAATGTGCTAGAAAACATATGTCTTTTAGCTCACCCACTGGCAGCCCATCTACTAAGCAACAATGAACAGTTTGTACCTTTTGGCACTTTTCAGGGAAAACTAGAGGAGAAGAGAAGGCCTGGCCTGGACTCAACTGGAAAGGACAGAGGTACAAGGAGGGGTCAAGGGCAAGGAGCATGGAGGGCGGACCAAGCAGGGCAGGGGTGTCCCGGCTCCTGACGGGCAGCTCCTGGAAACACGTGTGCAGCGGACACGGAGAACCCAGTCCCGCCTCAGGGCCCTGCCAGGGCTCACAGGACACCCTGCAGCCATTGTGAGAAACACTCCAATCCCTTCCTACCACCAGGGCACCATCTGTATTTTGATTTTGCCGGTGGACCCACAGAGCCTTTTACCATTTTTTTTCCTTCAGCACAGCACAGCACCCAGGATCTGGTACTGCATCCATTTGCCACGTCTCCTTAGTCACCTTTACTCTGGAACATTCCAACAGCTTTTAAAAAATCTTTTATGACACTGCATTTCTGAAGAACAATTTCCTCCTCCCCACCCTTTTTTTTTTTTTTTTTTTTTGCTGTACGCGGGCCTCCCACTGTCGCGGCCTCTCCCGTTGCGGAGCACAGGCTCCGGACGCGCAGGCCCAGCGGCCACGGCTCACGGGCCCAGCCGCTCCGCGGCACGTGGGATCCTCCCGGACCGGGGCACGAACCCGCGTCCCCTGCATCGGCAGGCGGACTCTCGACCACTGCGCCACCAGGGAAGCCCCTCCCCCCTTTTTAATGGAATTGCCCTCATTTAGGGTTTGATGCATTCCTGGCCAGTAAACCACATAAGCAATGCTGTGTCCACTGCAGACATGCGGGGTCCACTGACCCCTCTCTAGCAGTACCCACCACAGGCATCACCCTGCTTCCCATCTGCATGGTTCTACTGCTTCCCCTGCAGCGAGTAAGCAGACTACGGTGAGACACACGGAGGCCGGTCCTCATAAAATATTCCCCTTAGACTCAGCATCCATCAGTCATTCTTGCCTGAATCCGTCTTCACTGTGATTGCTGCACACGATTTCCCGTCGCTGGCACTCCTCACACACCACCAGCCAACACTCAGCATTCCTGTAACCCTCCTTTCTCTCCCATTTATTTATTTAAATTGATTGTATTTTTAGCTTATTTTTGGCTGCACTGTGCCTTCGTTGCTGCGCGCGGGCTTTCTCTAGTTGCGGCGAGCGGGGGCTAATCTTCGTTGCGGTGCGCGGGCTTCTCATTGCGGTGGCTTCTCTCGTTGTGGAGCACAGGCTCTAGGCGTGCAGGCTTCAGTAGTTGTGGCGCATGGGCTCAGTAGTTGTGGCTCGCGGGCTCTAGAGCGCAGGCTCAGTAGTTGTGGCGCACGGGCTTAGTTGCTCCTCAGCATGTGGGATCTTCCCGGACCAGGGCTCGAACCTGTGTCTCCTGCACTGGCAGGCGGGTCCTTAACCACTGCGCCACCAGGGAAGCCCCCCACCACTTATTTATCCTTTAATTATCATTATGAACTCGAGGATTCTACTTTTTTTGAACAGTTAATAAGTCACCACTGTACTTGTTTGGCTGCTGAAATCGGGCCAGATTTAGCCAATGAGAGTCCCATCAAGTTGGCTCCCGTGTCCTTCCGACATGCCCCATCTTTTTTTCTTTTTTAATCACTCCTCACTCCTTATTTTGTGGCATAAGGTACCCCATGCTCATGGACCTACACTGTCTTAGCCCTGAAATCAGCCATTTCTTGGAGGAGTCCTGGCTCCTTTGGGTGGGAAATAGTATTTGACACCAAGGTCTGGGTACAAGGTGTTCATTGCCACCGAGGTGTACTTGCTTCTAGGCCTTTCAGTGGACACAGCACTCAACAATGTCTTGAGTGACTGAACAAATGAGTGCATTTCTATCATGCGGGTG
The DNA here is from genome assembly GCF_026419965.1 of Kogia breviceps. Taxonomy (NCBI): domain Eukaryota; kingdom Metazoa; phylum Chordata; class Mammalia; order Artiodactyla; family Physeteridae; genus Kogia; species Kogia breviceps. Next base: position 4,280,561 of record NC_081324.1, on the reverse strand, counting down.
TCCTTTCCAAGGTCAGCTTTTATTGGAACCAGCATTATATAACACGGTTCTTTCTACATTCTCCCCCAGGAACAAAGAGGCCTAGAGTTCAGGCTAAGAGGAAAAAAATCAATAAGGACACTGTGATAAAGGACTGGGCTCCCACTGCAAGAGGGCACCACTGGGGGCTGGAGCTACCGGGACCGAGAGCCCCACTCGGGACGGGGCTTTCAAAATCTCATCCCAGGCACTGGCCACTGGATTTGACTCTTTCCCATGACTTTGGACAGCAAGCCACCAGGTTATTTTAACTAGAAAACGGAGCAGTGACCTTTCTGGGATGCTCGTGGAAATCACAGGGGGCTCCTTGAACCTCTCCCCTGCCATCGTGTCGATGAAATGAATTCCAGGATGCCCCTGCAGGACTCTGGGGCAGCACCAGCACCAAAGAGCACGTGGCCCACGTCCTCTTTGTAAACGATTGTATTATAAACAATTTCAAACACACGCAATCGCGAAAGAAGCTGTATGACCTCACCCACCATTCTTAGTTCATCCACACCCTTCCTCCCCCATACGTTTTGGCAAAACAATTTTAAAGCAGATTGTAAACATATTTCAATATGCATCTCCAACAGTTAAGGACAACACCATTATCATCTGCAACAAAATGAAAAGCAATGATCTCATTATCTAAGATCTAATAGTACCCAGTCCGTGCTTCATTTTCTCCAATTATCTCAAAAACGTCTTTTTATACTTGGTTTAAATTAAGATATAAACAAACAAGGCCCATACAGTCCATGTGACGGATCTCTTAAGAGTATTTTAACCTATAATAGTGCTCCCTCTTTTTAAATCCCATTTACTTGTTGAAGAAACAGGGTTCTTACAGAATTTCCCACATCCTGGACGTGGCTGATTGTCAAGTTAGCTCTTAATAGATGAGGAATGTCTAGCTCAGGAGAGATTATCCAGTGACCCAGGGAGTGGTAAGCCCAGTGGGCGATGTGGTGATGAGAAGTATGAGAGAAAGGGTATGTTTCTGGGGGCCATTTAGCAGGTGACAGAAGTCCAAAGGAAGGGACAGAAAGAAAGAGGCATTTCTAACTAGGAAAACGCCTCTAGGAATTTGACACGGGTTCAGCTGAAAGAACACGGCCCCCACAGGTAGTTGATAGCTGGGCACCAACGGACTGGTGCACATGGATCGCAGGAAAACCCAAGTCCTCTTTCCCAAAGCTGTGGAAGGACGGTCTCTCACAGGCTTCCACCGTGTGGCTGCCAGAGTGCGTTTCTGATAAACTGCTCTCTCTGTGGTGGTTCGTATTACAGACAGCATCGCGTTACCATCATTCTTAGCACGCACAAACAAAAACATACTAATTTTACAGCCTTTCAAACAAAAATAGAACACTCCTCAAAACTGCCTTTTAATGTTCATTCTAATCTAATTGACACCTTTTCTTTAATCTTTTTTGTCTGTTTAAATATCTGGATTTGTTATGAGGCCAAGATCCACGGGTACAGAGAGACGCAGGACTGGTTATCATGCGGGAAAATGAGGGCTGTTCAGATCCTCCTAACCAGCCGTCTCAAATAGGGCACATCCCGATTTCTCCCCTGATTCAGTCTCCCGGGGCTGTCATAACAAGAGGCCACAAACCAGGTGGCTTAAAACAATAGAAATTAATTCTCCCGTAGCTCTGCAGGCCAGAAGTCTAAAACCAAGGTGTTGGCAGGGAGGGGAGGAGACTTCCTGCCTCTCCCAGCTTCTGGTGGCTGCTGGCAGCCTTTGTCATTCCTGAGCTTTGGCTGCATCCCTCTTTTTCTCTCATTTCATCAGCACAAGGCGTTCTCCCGCTGCACCTGTCTCCATGTGGCCGTCTTCTTAGAAGGACACCAGTCACTGGATTAGGGTCCACCCAGCTCCAGCAGACCTCACCTTATCTCACCTGCAACCATCCTATTTCTGAATGAAGTCACATCCTCAGGTACTAGGGCTTTGGACTTCAACATGTCCTTTTTCGGGAGACGTAATTCAACCTATAACGTTCCTCTCTCACATATGATTTCAATATAAATAAGCACACAGGTGTAGCTCCAAATAAAGTACAGATTATCAACCTCTCTAAAACTTAAAATCGTATGTCTGCCTTATCGAGACCGACACGTGAAATTCGACAGGCCACCGACACCTGGAGGTCTTACACAATGCTGCTATCCTAAAAGCCAGGGCATCAACATTCCTTTACCTGTAAAGAATAAATGTAGGAGCTCCTACAAGCCAGGCTGGAGGAAAGCTTGCCAGGGAGGAGCATAGAGATGCCGGGCACCAGAGGCGAAAAGGATGCGGGAAGCAGAGCCGCCGGGTCCAGAAGCCTGCGCCTGTGCGAAGCATCAGGAGATGATGGATGCCCAGCGCTTAGCACGCAGTGGTCGGGAAACGGTAGGTAGGGCCACCTGCTCCCGTCAGGCGCAGACAGCACAGAAGAAATGCTGGAACCCGATCCAAGGACTTGCATTCCCCGGGGGAATGTCTGTGCCCCCACCTCTTCCCACTTCAGAGGCAGGCTCAGTGGGGACGTCATCCCTGCAGGGGGCCGAGGGGACACATGGCAGGGCAGCCGCTTCATGGTAGCCTGGGGCTTAGAGAGCCATCGTGGGTGGTTTGAACCTCAGACCAACAGAAAGGAAGCTTGCGGTTCACCCAAGCGGCACCTTGACCAGGTGTTCATGGACTAAACTTTGACATTTAACCTCTGCTCCTTGGAGAGATGTGGAAAAGACAAAGATGACCAAAGGGTATGTCTGGGGCATTCGTGAGAAGGTGAGATGACCGGCCAGGGATATTCCTGCAGGCGAATTGCCTCGTCAGCTAGGGTAAAGAGGTGCAGGAGGGTAATAACACTTCTTGTGTGGATGAGAGCTAGGGTGTGTGGCTGTCCACCGGTGCACATGGACGGAGGCCGTCATAAAGGGGAATGGTTCTCAATTCGGGGACTGACGTACACTGTTCCACAGAATCACTGCCCCAGACACAGGCAGAAATGAGCAAGACGGCTCTGGGGACTGCAAGTGTGAGAACACTGTGTAGTAAAGTGACTGAGTTCTGCAGCAGATGCTCCCTGGGCTAGTCCCCAGTCCAACAAATTACACCCACTCCGAACCGGAGCTAATGATCGTGCATGACCAAGGACTGTATCAAAGGTCTAGATGACGCAGCAGGGACCAAGCGCAAATAAACACCATACTGATAAGACAGAGCAAAAATCCAACAGGCGTGCAGTGCCTGCCAAAGGCTTTCGACCACCCGGCTTAACTGTAACGCACTCAACGCACGCTGACTCTTGCTCAGCTGAACTCTGCTGAGCAGCTTAAAGGGGCTCACCCCCGACTCCACACCTGTGACGTCCATCCTGCATTCACTGTGGTGCACGTGCCAACAGATTCATTACTTCAGTGTACACTCTGGGGGAAGTGTCTCCCCCAAACGCTATAGGTTGTTCCAAGTTAGGGGTCAACATGTGAAACCTGAGAAAAGATGTATCATTCTTTGGAATCAAATAATTTATATTCATATGTAGGAGACACGTGAGTTACAGGTTCTCAACGCTATTACGCCCCATATTCACCCTTTTAAAACTAAGATTTTCTAATGCCATCTTAGTCTGAAATAAGATCTCTAGATGATATCACTTATACGCACTTTTGAAAAGAATCATCATAACAACATAAATCTAATATAAAGGGAAAATAAAATGAAAGCCGTTCGTAATTGAATAATAATATATATTTTAATACATAAATGTTAGAGGGCAGTTTTGCTAGAAGACAAAAAGGGCCTCACACGTTTCCAAAATACCCCCCAGGAGGATGTACCACTTCCTCTGGTACCACCGGGAAGCACTCAGGCTGCACGCTGTGACCAGGGCCACCCATTGGACCATGGAGATCGCCCGACCCAGGAGGGCTAGTCCATGGGGTGCAGAAGACTCTAGCCAATAGTTAGCAGAGCCACAATTGTCCTCCCAGCATCTGTACTAGAGACTGCCAAGCAAATCGGCCACCAGAAGTAAAGAGAAGGGCAAATAATGGTACGAAAAGAGAGAACGCAGCAGAAGTAAACAGGAAGCCGCTTGGCCCGGGAGATGGCTCTGACCCTGCTGGCTCCCAGCTCTGGCTTCATCCCCTACTCTCACTCTCCTACCTTCTCTTTAAGATGGCTTGACTCAACTGCTGTGCCCTAAAATCAACAGGGTCAAAATTTTGGAGTGAAAAGGAAGTTTTGACGAGGTTTGTTTGTTTGTTTGTTTGTTTTAATCTACTGTGCTGGCTTGAGAAGTGATTTAATGGCGAGGTGAGCACCTGCGGTGAGGAGTTGTAATTTCTAATACTTTGTCCGTCACAAACTCAGTACAGAGCTTGAGGCAAAAACACATAACATCATATCCATTGCAAACACCCCTTCCTCCAAGGTAAAGACTGAAAATCGGATTCATTTGACTACTAGTGACCTTGAGGTTGGAGTTGCCTGACACGCACCTGTACTACACCTGCTCAGAGCAGGTGTGCCCACAGGCCTGCCTGGGTCTGCCCGTGAGCCTTGCAGCACCTTTCAGCCAAGTTCTTCTCCCAGTGGGTGCTGAGTCATCTGCAGGGAACTGCCAAGCAGGAAAGAGGTTGCCAGCTGAGAAGGGACAGCAGAGCCTGGGGAGATCACCTGTGGCCCAAACTTCATCCATGATGAAAAGATGGAACGGCATAGACGTGTGGGATTTTATTCTGAGCTCCGTTCTGTTAACCCACACTTTAGAAACAGAGACCTGATTAGGTTGTTATGACGATTCTTTTCAAAAAAGTATGTATAAGTGATAGCAACTAGGGATCTAATTTCAGATTAAGGTGGCATTACAAAACCTTAGTTTTAAAAGGGTGACTATGGGGCTTCCCTGGTGGCGCAGTGGTTGAGAGTCCGCCCGCCGATGCAGGGGACACGGGTTCGTGCCCCGGTCCGGGAGGATCCCACGTGCTGCGGAGCGGCTGGGCCCGTGAGCCGTGGCCGCTGAGCCTGCGCGTCCGGAGCCTGTGCTCCGCAACGGAAGAGGCCACAACAGTGAGAGGCCCGCGTACCGCCAAAAAATAAATAAATAAATAAAAGGGTGACTATGGGGTGAAATTAAAAGGTGTTTATTTGGAGTTCGTTAGGACTGCAGCCCTGGATACACAGATTCAAGAAGCACTTGAATTGGGTTCTGCCGGACTAAAAAAAGGGGGCGTTTATAAAGGTAAAACCCACAAGATTGCAGTTGGTTACATGAGTTGTTTATCAAGAAGTATCACTGGAGCTGGCAAGAAATGGGGGTGCTTGTTAAGTCAGGGTTGGCTGGGGGCTGAAATGGTTGTACAGTTACAAGGGGAGGCCTTGAGACCATAAGGTGGCAGCTGGCAGGTGTTGCTGGTGGTGTCCTTGGTGGAGTTCACAGGCAGTTCAAACTCTCAGTGGTGCGCAGATGTGTCCGCGACCAGATCCTCAGTGGCCATCCGACTCCACTTTTGCGTGCCTGAACTGTGATGACTTTATTATAATTTCCCTTTGCCATCACTGCCGAGTCCTGGTGCTTCGCAATTTGCAAAACACACGGCGGCACACCTGCTCGCTTTGGAGCCGTGTTCTCCGTCGCAGCTGAGGTCTGTTTCACATGCTGCGCCTTCTACCCGCCTTGCTCTCAGCTCACATGGGTTTTGTGAGGTCTCCTAGGACCAGACGGAGCCCAAAGAGCTGGGTGACCTGCAGAACCCCCTGCCCTTAAACAGCGCTCTACGTGCTCCTCCACAGAAGACGTCCCAACCAGACGGCTTCGGGCAGCACCCCCTGCACGAGAGGGCACTAGAGTGCTGTCACAATGCCACTTTCCCGGGACAGGCATGCCAGCCTAGATCTAGTAGCTATTTCATTTTCATTGCTTTTCTTTCCCCTAATGAGAGGTATAACCAACTTCTGGCACAGTACTTTTCTGCTTTAAAAATTAATTTTAAAAAAATGTGCCCTGGGTCACATTTTCCCTGAAAATCTGGCCCAATATTAGCTTTACTCATGGTTAGGGTTGAATTGTTTCTCCCCAAATTCATATGTTGAAGTCTTAACTCCCAGTGTGAACTTATTTGGAAATAGGGTGATTGCAGATGTGATTAGTCAAGATGAGGTCATACTGGCTTAGACTGGGCCCTAATCCAACATGACTGGTGTCCTCATCGGATGCCCTGTGAAGACACAGACACACAGAAGGAAAACACCGTGTGAAGATGAAGGCAGAGATCGGGGTAATGATTCCACAAACCAAGAACACCAGAGGGCCAGCAAGCCACTGGAGGCTGGGAGAAAGACATATATATATAAAACATTTATGTATGTAACATAAATCTTGTTTATTATTTTCTCCTTTGGCTATACTTAAGACCAACCCTTAAAGTCAGGCACAGTGGGCATTAAATACATCATTTTTCTTCTCTCCTGCCCACAGGAGAATCAAAGGCAGCTTAAAGCAGTGCAAAGGAAGGAGCTGGTTCCCCTTTAGCCTCTAAGGGAAAGAGATTCAATTGAGAATACTCATCTCATCTGAATATCAAACAGAGCTGCAATTCTGGGGAATCAGTCTCCACATCGGGAAGGTGAATGCTAAGAGGTGCTCAGAATCTGACTCTCACTTTAATAGTGCAATTCTTTGTTTCCACTCCTTAGGCATAAGGTGGATGGATTTTAAAAATTTTTTAATTAATTTTTTTAAATTCTTGGCTGCATCCGGTCTTCGTTGTGGCATGCAGGATGTTTTTGTTGTGGCACGTGGGCTTCTCTCTAGTTGTGGCGTATGGGTTTTCTCTCTCTAGCTGAGGCGCACGGACTCAGTAGTTGTGGCACGTGGGCTTAGATGCTCTGCGGCACATGGGATTGTAGTTCCCTGACAAGAGAACATCCCCTGCATTGGAGGGTGGATTCTTTACCACTGCACCAGCAGGGAAGTCCCAAGGTAGATGGGTTTTAATAGTCCCCCGATCATCACGTCAGCCTTGGCAATGCAAGAGATTGCCTAACAGTATGTGTACCAACAAATTAAGCTGTCCCCTGTGGGTTTTGGCTCAGTAAGGGGCATGTGCACTTTTTTTTTTGAGACAGAGTTTGGAAACAGACAAACTGATGTCATCGACAGCAAGGCAACCATCTTCGACTAATAAACAGAGCTAATTAAACCTCCCTGACTTGAGAAAAGAACCATGAAACCACGAAATCAAAGACCCTTGATTTGAAAGGTTTGGGCTCTGAGGCTTTGTCAGCAATGTATTTCTCCACGTCGTTGTGCTGAAGTTACTCTTTGATAAGAGGGAAAGCAACAAGTGCTAGAGGCCTCCACTAACCTTTGCTGGACTGAGAAAAGCCAATGATTCGCCTTCCTTGGCTTATGAAGCAAGCGTAGTCCCTCCTGGAGACCAGCTCCTACCCCAGCAAGGGGCAGGGGGGCAGGAGGTGAAGAGGCCCAGGGCACAGCTCCCAGCAGGGTGGCCCTACCTGCCCAGGCTCCTGCTGGCTCCGCCAGGAGAGATGAGTCAAACAGACGTTTTATGGAGGAAGAGCATGTATGCAAACACTGACTTAGGGTTCCTCTTCCCTCACATAAGCAAATGACTGCTACCTGATGAAACACGTTGGGCTGATACTAATGAACCAGGGTTTCAAGTGAACCTGGCAGCTTATTGAGCACCACAAGCAGGAAAAATCCACTGCCTGAAGCGTGCATATTCCGACCTAGGAAACCTTCCTTCAGCCTGCAAAACTGGCATGGGTCCGACTTACCTCGCCACACCAAAATCCCTTCTGGCTATTCCCAGATACTCACTTTGAGTTACAACTTCAGACACCTGCGGGCACCTGGAGGACCCACCATCCATCCTCAACACGTTTACGGAAGGGACTTGTTTTCAGCCACACACTGACGTTTAAGAGGAGGGAACATTCACAGCAGAGCCTGTGACTCTCAAAGAGAGGTGTCTGTCTTCCTCACCCTCTGAGCCTGCGGACATTCCCCAAACGCAGGGGGACTCCTGTGCGTGAACTCACTCTGACTGGCTGCGCTGAGCTGGGATTTGCTCCAAATCATAATCCTCCCGGGCTGGGGCTCATGGAAACCTGGGGTCGGTTAAGTCAAGCCCTCCCCACATCTGTGTCCCTTGGGCATCATCAGAGCAGCTGCGGCCATCGCTGCTGCAGCAGCAAACTGACGCATCTCTTGTATTGGCCAGGTGTCAGCAGCAAGAGGAAGCGGTGGCAGCAACGGCGCCCCAGAGACGTCCTGGAGCAGTCAGCACCCGGGGGTTAGGGGTGAGCTTTCTCCTTCTCTGGGCATGGTTCTGAGTTCCAGCTTGTCTCAGCAACAACTCACCTCAAACTGACCTAGACATTCAAGGGGGTTTATGAATGTTGACTCGCAGGTTGAACCAAAAGAAACTGCCATTCTTATAAGTCAACATTTGTAAATTTATCAGTAGTATCATAGACTTCCAACCTGAAAAAATGCCCCATGATCTGGAAGAGAGGCATGATCCAGCAGCTTAGTCAGTGTCTCCAAGAACTCAGATTTTTCCCAGTCCTTCCAATCTGCCTTTCATGAGGACAGGCTCATCCCCAGACCTCATGAGTCCCCACCCCAGTAGGACCCAAAATACCTCATGATGCCAAAATGGCTGCGGCAGTCCATGACATACATCTTTACACCCTATCATCCAGGAGAGGAGAGATAGTCTCTTCTGACAGCACACACAGAGGAGGGAAGGTGTTGCACTTTCCTGTGAACACTGGCAAACAGCTCTTCTGCCTCCCTGGTTCTGACATATCTTCCCATTATGGCCAAGAGATGGAATTTTTTAGCTCAAGCAAATCTGGGTTCATCCTGGATTTAGGAGTGGGGTCAGTCCTACCCATATCACATCGCTGAGAATGATGAGCCTGGTCTCCTAAGAGTCAGACCTGGGTCGTGTTACCAGAAGCACTTGAACTGTGTTCCCCGGGGCTACAGTCCTCAGCTTGGCTCAAATAAATCTTCCTTCTATTCTTCTATTATTATTATTACTTTTTCTCCTCCACCACCTCCCTCTCTCTCTCAGATGACTTCAGGAAAACAGAAGACAAGAGGCATGAAATTCCAGTTTCCCTATCTCCCTTCCTGGCCTCCTTGGCCCTCTCACATGGGAAAGCCCTCCTCCAGGGCTGAGCTCGCCCAGGGACCAGTGGCCTCCAGTCAGCCCTTTTCTCAACCTCTGCCTATACGCAGCTCCCAGCATTTAAACGTGTTCATATCTCCCACTTCTAAGCTAAAATAAAGCAAAAAGCCCCCCACCCCCTGCCCAGACCCTCCAGCTAACACCCCTCCCTGTCCTCCTCTCACAGCCAAGGTTCTGGACAAGCAGTCTCCCCCATCTATCTGTGACCCGCTCCCACCCCTTCTTCTCCAGGGAGCTGCTCTCCACAAGGCCTGCCACGACTCTTCTGTTGCTGTTCTAGGACAAGTCTTCAGTCGCAATCTTGGCACACTGGTTCAGAGCACGGACCTCAGGGCCAGCCTTGCAGGAGTTGGGTCCCGGCTTCGTCACATGTTGGTGACCTTGGGAGAGTTCTCTCTTTGCCTCTGTTGCTTCATCTTTAACTCAGAGATATAGCAGGTTTCCACCTCCTGCGTGTGTCACAGGATAAGGTGAGGTCATAAATGTAGCACCCTTCAAAGGGTGCCTGGCCTGTGGCAAACCCTGCACAGGTGCCAGTAGGGCAGCGCCTGCTATTATCCGTGACCCCCGGGGGACACTGGTGGCGCTGAGCACTCAGCACACCTGTGTCCTGCCCTCTCCCGGCCCCCCTCCTGCTCAGCCTCCTCCCAGGCCTCCCCTCCCTCACACGGGTCCCATCTTCTCGCTCCACACGTTCTTCCCAGATGATCCCAAGCAACCAGTGGCTTCAGCAACCATCTGTAGTGATGGCTCAGCCCGCGTCTCCAACCTGACTGGACAGCGTGGCCACCACTCAGATGCCCAAGTCAGCCCCTTGGAACTCCTCCCACTTGTTCAAATGCCTTGATCATTTTGTACCCTTGGGGCCTCCTACAAAAACTGACATATGGAAACTTCTCAGTATGCCAGAGATGGATGGATGGTCTCTGGTTAAGAGATTCAGAATGAAAGTATAGCGTCATAAGATTATTCTTAAGTCATAACAACAGTTGACTTCCTCTAAGCAGCACAAATAGAGAAGAGCAGACGGCACAAGACAGGGCCTTAGGGAGGAGGAGGGAGGGCTGAGTGGGGGAGGGCTATTCCTCTGCAGGCCTCCTGGTCGACCCCACTGAGGCCAGTGCATCTCCACCTTTCAGGTGGGGCTCGAGATTCTGCATTTAACAAACTCATTGCTGCTGCTGCTGCTACTGCTGGTCCACAGAACACACGTTGAGAAGCCAGGGTGCAGGCCTTGCTAATTTCCCTTAAAAATTAATACATGTATATTTTACCACAATAAAAATAATAATAGTACAAAATGGATCATATTCAATAATGAGGAAGACAAAAAAGTGACTAGAAGAAAAACAGAAGACAAAAGAAAAAAAAAATAATGAGGAAGCCTTTTGCCTTTTGATACGGACAGAGTTCTGCAATTTACTGTTGAGTGAAAAAAATCTTTCCACTGTGATTCCACTTATCTAAAGGAATGTGAGAAATAATTCTGGAAGAATATATATATTGAAATGCTAGTCAGGTATGTTTAGGTGGCCATCAATTAAAATTTTCTTTTTATAGATTTCTGATTTATATGTTGTTTCATTTTTCTATTAATATATATAGAAGTAATACTATAATTTTTGAATTCCCATTTTATAAAATTTAAATACATAAATATGTATTCATAAATACATGTATTTATTCCTAGGCTTAGGCGCCTGCTCTTGGCCACCAATATAATCTCCAAATGGATCCCTCTAAACGTAAATCAGATCATGTGTGTTGAAGCCAGGCTGGCCTCCTCGTTCTTCTTCAAATGTCAGGTACCCTGCTGCCTCAGGGCCTTTGCACTCGCTATCCCTGATCTTGGGGATGCTTTTTGTGAGAAATTTGCATGGCTCATTCCCTCACTTCTTTCAGGTCTCCACCCAGATGTCTCCAATTCACAGAGGATTTCCTAATCACCTAATTAAAACCACACTCCTCTTCCCTTTAGAGGGCCTGCTTTACTCTTTTCATAATACTTTTCACTGATGTTCCACGCATGTCTCTTTATTTACCTGTTATTTGCACACCTCCCACCAGAATGCAGCTTCCAGAGGGCGGGGACTGTGGCATCCTGGTCAGGGCTGGGTCCCCAGGCCCAGATGGTTCTGGCTCATAGCAAGAGCTCAATGCATAGTTGGGGGATGGATTTTAGGCAACAGTTGCGAAGTGAAGAGGAACACTTTTTCCTTCATTCTTACACTTATGTAACGAGTGGCTCTTGATCTTTGGGGAATAACAGATCCCTTAAGAATTTAAGAAAACTTACTAATACGCTTCTCAGAAAAACATGCACATGAATGGGACATTTCATGTAATTTCTGGGAGTTTAACAACCGCTGGAGCTGCTTTTTAAAGTTGAAATCAGCTGCCCCAAACTTCAAGTGACACTCATTTAAGCCTAATTGCTATTCAGCTGGGCCAGAAGTTACTAGAAATCTCTTTCCTTTAGGTTTCTGCCACCGACAGATAACTACTGCTGTCACAGGATGGCAGTTGATTATGAGAATGCACGTAACACCAACACACATTATAAGTGAAAACTTACAATTTGAGCTTCAGATGGGTGAGAATCAATAGGCTAGATTTAGCCGTATAAATTACAGTAGGAGCTCTATCAGCCTATCTCTACTGAATCTAGTCACCAGATTGTCTCTTTCCTCATCCTTTGAAATACTTAACCAACGCCCATGACACACTGATACGCTCAACCGAGTCTGCCTTCCTGAGTGCCTGCACATCCCAACTCTAACTAGTTAAACGTAGGTTTATCAGTTGCGTTAGTTCCCGGTCTGCTTATCGTGGCTGTATCTATAATTGCAATTACAATATTTAATTGAATGTAATGGACCTGTTCTCAAACAAAAGCACTGGACTAAAGAATGAACATTTGAGTGACCTTAAAAGAAAATGATGATGATGATCCACTGTACCCGACTTTGAGTAAAATCAACCATCTAACCACACAGTTAAAGGGGCTTCGACTACATTCTAAAAATAGGAAGAGGAGACAGGCAGTCCAAAGTCATAAAGGAAAGAAAGGAAATCCTATGAGCATTGTGAAATTAATTTTTATAAAGATGTAATGCATCAGGGCTGTTTTGTTTTCCCCCTGGCATGACTCAGCAAACTGAGGGAGAATAGGTCTTCTGTAATCCCTCAGCGGGGGAGAGCTTTAAACAGAAGAGGGGCACAGATGAAAAGGGCCACACATTGGCTCTGGAGGGAACAGGTTCATGAGAAGAGAAATGAAAGGGTTATGGAATCCCGTTTGAACTTGAAAAACAGAGAAACAACCAAGAAGGGACACAATGCCCAGGAGAGATGATTCTGAAAAGTAACAAGCAGTGAAGAGCTTTGGAGATAAAGGCAATGATCAACCCCATGATTTCCCTAAAAGGATTTTGTTCTAATATATGAAAACTTTAGCCAAGAACGTTGAGCGAGGCTCCTAGCTGTATCTGCTGGGAATTCTCCTATGAGTTAGTTAGTGTTTCAGTGTCTCGGGGCAAATCAGTGACCAAGCTCACACCAAGAGGAAAGAGAAATATGCTTTCTCTAATTTTTGTTGGCCTCAGTGGTAAGTCTTGAATGCTGAAATAATCACTGAGTTCCCAAGAGGAGAGTGTCACTTGGGGCCCCTAAAGCCTATAGGTTTTAGTTAAAACGAAGGCTTTTAGGGACTGGGCTTACTGCCAAGTAAACTTTACCATCTTGGAAGAGTCAACTCAGGCTCAGGTCTGGGGCAGGTTTGCTGAAGTCATGAGATACTGCAGCTCGGCAGAGATAAAGAGTAACTAGCAGAAGTTAATCAGACTCAGCTCCAAGAGCATAGAACTTTCCTGACCTCTGGGTGTGTAACCAGCCTTGCCCTCCTTCCTGTTTGCAACTGATAACCTTCCACCCTCCCTCACCCTCCATTTTTGGACAGGCTCCAAGGTCTAGGTACTAACCTAGCCTCACCAGCTAACAGGATCCGACACGCTAAGACTATCAGGGGCTTGTCAGATAACGTCTTTCTCCGCCTCTTGCCACTTCTGAGAAACTACTAGAGTCTAAATGCACCTGTACTCGAATATACAAAACTAGGAGCCAGCCTTCTGTCTGCAGTTTTTTTTTTTTTTTTTTTGCGGTGCGCGGGCCTCTCACTGTTGTGGCCTCTCCCGTTGCGGAGCACAGGCTCCAGACGCGCAGGCTCAGCAGCCATGGCTCACGGGCCCAGCCGCTCTGCGGCATGTGGGATCTTCCCGGACCAGGGCACAAACCCGCGTCCCCTGCATCGGCAGGTGGACTCCCAACCACTGCGCCACCAGGGAAGCCCCTGGCTGCAGTTCTTAAACCTCAATATCCTTACAGGCCGAGGAGCAGTTTGCCAGGTGCCTTTAGCACCGCCTTGGACTTGGTGCTATCGCCAAGGCTTTTGGGCAAGAGTGATATCAAAGTAGTGTCTTAGTAAAAATAATCCGATAATGGGAATAAGAGATTAGAAATAGAGATGTGAGGTGGGAGACCAGCTAAGGGACTTCAGTCATTTATTAGTTTAGTTATTCAGTTAACAAACAGACACCTCCTATGTCCCAGGAATTGGACAAGCTTTAAAAGATACACCATGGAACAGAAATAACAGCATGGACAGATCCAGATAGGAAAAGCCAGGGAGGATTTGTAGCAAAAATTTAGAAGAGCTGAAGGCCTGAACTAAGGCAGTGACACTGCAGGTAGAGAAGGGAGATGGATTTTGGGTAGAGAGTAGACAGACCATTAGCGCTATTTCTTATTTTTAATTGCAAAAGTCATACATTTTCATTCAAGTAATATATGAGGACAAAACATAAAGTGAAAAAGCAAGAGTCCCTTCTCTAGCTTCACATCCCACATCTTACAGGAGGCCACTTTTAACAGCGTGCTGATTTCAGGAACTGATGCTGTGGGTGAGCGGGACGTGAGGAACTCCTGCTGCTGGCATGAACTGGGCCGATGCTTCTAAGATAACGAACACGGGAGAAGACCAATTTCTTGGGGGTAGGGGATGTTTACTTAGTGCTGAATTTTAAAAATAACTCCTTTATTGAACTATATTATAATCCCACACCATACGGGTCACCCGTTTTAAATCATACAATTCAATGTTTTTTAGTACATTCACGGATATGGGCAACCATCACCATAATCAATTCTAGAACATTTTCATCACCACCAAAAGAAACCCCATACACATTAGCAGTCACTCCCCATTTCTCCCCAGCCCTAGGCAACCGCTGCCTATCCTGAGCATTTCCTATAAATGGAATCATACGGTATGTGGCCTTTGGGGGACTACTTTTGAAACAGAGCAGGACCCTATGGTCCTTGTCCCCCGACCATGTCCTCAGCCTGCCTTTCGTCTGTGGAAAAACTTTAGCCAAAGAATAAGTTTAATCAGAGAAGTGAGAAAATGCAGAAACAAAGGAAAACCGTCTAAGGAGACCAGACAATAATAGTCTAATCATTAAGCACAGTCAAGGACCTTTAGTTTCTCCTTAAGGGCTGTGGATAATATTCTGAGCCGTATCCTGTGAGCTGTTTTGCAGCTACTGAAGCCCCCCACCGGGGGGGGGTGGGAGGATGACTACGTAATGACCAAACCGAAGCTGTGACAGAAGCTGCCACAATTCCGAGAACCGGCCTCAAAGAAATGGGAACAAACCCTGGAACTGAAGATTAACTGTACTTAAAACAGCCAAGGTGACGCTGATCAGACCACATCACTGGCTTCAAGACGACTGTCAGAACAGACTGTGCTGTTCTGCTCCCTCCACCCCCCTCAAACGCCCCTGAGCGGCCATCGGGAGTTGCTTCTCCGACAGGAGTCCACCCTCTTCCCGGGCTGCCGGCCTCCGAAATAAAGCAACCTTTCCTTTCCTACCAACACTTGTCTCTCAAGAATTGGCTTTCGAGCCTTGAGCAACTGGACTTGGGTTCGGTAACACTTTCACTCTGTATACGTTTCCAAGGTTCATCCGTGTTGTAACACGCATAGTACTTTTTGTTCTCAAATAATTCAACACTGCGTGAATATTTTATCCATTCATCTGTGGATGAACAAATACTTGGGTTGTTTCCACTTTTTGGCTATTATGAATAATGCTGCTGTGAACATTCACGCACAGGTTTTTGTATCAGTACCTGTTTTCAGTTTATTTGAGCATATCATATTTTGGGGTCATAGGTAACTATGTTTAACTTTTTTTAAATTGAAGTATAGTTGATTAACAATGGTGTTAATTTCTGCTGTACAGCAAAGTGATTCAGTTATACATATATATATACATTTTAAAAATACTCTTTTCCATTATGGTTTATCATAGGGATTTTTTTAAAGGAACTGCCATGTTTTCCACAGTGGCTGTACCATTTTACATTCCCACCAGCAATGTACAAGGGTTCCAATCTCTTCACATCTTTGTCAACGCTTGCAATCATCCGATTTTTGTATTATGGCCTTCTCAGTGGGTGTGAAGTGCTATCTCATTGTGGTTTTTGACTTTCATTTCCTAATGACTAATGCTGTTGAACATCAATTCATTTACGTGCTCATTGGCTTTGAACAACTTCTCTGGAGAAGTGTATAATCAGATCTTTTGCCAATTTTTCAAATGGGTTATTATTTTTTATTGAGTTGTAAAAGTTCTTTAAAAGTTCCTCATTAAATATGATATACAAATATTTTCTCCCACTCTGTGTGTTGTCTTTTCACTTGCTTGATGGGGTCCTTTAAAACACAGAAGTTGTTAATTCTGAAGAAGTTCACTTTACCTATTTCTTCTTTTGTAGTTCGTGCTTTTGGTATCATTATCTAAGAAACCATTGCCTACTCCAAAATCATAAAGAACTATGCCTATGTTTTCTTCCAAGATAATTACGAATCTTTTATTGTTCTTGAACTGGTTAACTGAGAAAACGAATGTGAAAGTAATGCAATTACTTATATATTAAATATTTCCATCTGACAATTCTCAAGTGACTTCTTCCTGAAGAGCTACTGACATGACAAGCATAATCATAAAGGTGAAATAAATTCAGTTTATCAATAAAATATTAGGACAATGAAACAAGAGTTTTCAAAGTTGTTGAATGTTCACCACAGGATAAGTGTTACGTAAAAGTATCAGGTAAATTCTTTCTACCAGAACTTCGAATTGTTCAGTTATTTCTAGAATTCCCCCATGGCTCCAAGAATATGAAAGCAAACAGAATTTTCTCATCTAAAAATGACATGTCATTTTAATGGTTTCTTAAATTAATTTGGATTGAAGGTGAAATTTTTGCAATTGCACCTTTTGCATCGTTTTTCTGGAGGACCCACGCTGCAGACACAAGCAAATTTGTTTCACTTGCTTCTTTCTTCTTTAAAGGGAATGATGAAGGTGGAGTCAACCCACAGCCCCACCCCTGGAAGTATAACTGTTTCAAGGCCAACCTGAAACCTTGAGTCAACTTCAGCTTGGTCCTCGAGATGACAAGTACCACCAGATGTGGAGAGCCCACCCGTGGGATGAGAAAGACCTGCTGCCCACCCACCCTCCTTAAAACAACTAGCCTTTATTTAAGCAATTCTACTTCCAAACTTCACACGGGCTTTGTCTGGTTCACAGTGAATTTCATGACTTACGGGATGCTTTGCGTCATCTGCCTTAGTAGGAAAAAGGAGTGACTAGGTAGAGATACCCGGGCAGGAGGCAACAGTAGAGAGAAGCAGGAATACCAGGGTTACCTATTTCTCCATTTTTTAGGACTTTCCCTGACAGGTGCATCATTCCCACCTACAACTTGGGCTTCATTTTCTGTCTCGATGGCAATGTTCACATTTGACATTCAAAAAACATGTAAGACTGTGATTCAGTTTTAGAACTTCCATGATGATTTCGTGATCAGTGCAATTCTCAAACATCTGTTGATCTTTTACAAAATGTGCCTCCAGATGAACCCTCCCCCCCACTCACTACGGGAATCCCTTGTTATCTTTCTCTGCTGTTTCTGAGACTGATGCCAAGCTTCCTGCATAAGCATCTTCCTCTCCTGTAGCCCCCCCCGCCTGCCCAGCCTCTGAGCAGCTGGACGCAGCAGACATAGAAGTCCAGCCCGATCCCCACCATGATGTCTTCTCTTCCATGCCTGCTCCTCCCAGGAACTTGGTAAGGCTCGCTGAGAGCAGGGACAATATGAAAGCGTGTCTTTGCGAATGCCGACGGCACAGGAGTGGACCCTGATCCCTGAGAGCAATGCTGCATTATCCCGAGTACCAGAGCTCCCCACCCTGATATGGAGCCAAACCAAACTGTGCCTCCAGATAAGGTGACAGTGAACACACATGCAGTCCGAGAAGAGCAGAAAGGAGCCTCACAGAGATTTCTGCACACGGACAGGACATGGCTTTTAACTGTAAATATCGCAATTATTGTACGATTTGCTTTGTTCAAGTTTCACACACCAAGTATCTCATCCAAATTTAAAGCAAGCTCTTCTCTAAGAGATCCAGATGGGGGACATGCAAACATTCACTGCACGTGTGGGCCAGGCAGAGGAGTGCAAGCTTGGTGGTCATTTCATTCCAAGCTTCACAGGAACCCGCGGAGCCCCTATCTATGGCGCGCTGGGGTGGGGGGGTGGGGGAGTGGGAGAGGGCAGATGCAGAAACGCTCACCAGGGCACTGATTTCGTGCCTTAATCCCTTTGGTTATACTGTTTATTTCCACACACACCCTTCATAATGATGCTGAAAACCACGCCCGGAGCAGTGACCCGACTGCTCTCCTATCTTAGAGGAAGAACTGTGGAACTCGACATGGATATCCTTGATACGGTAGCATCAAAGAGCAGAGTGAAGGTCCCACAGTCATTTTTTTTTAGCTGCTGACCTATCCACGATTACATAGTCATGACAGCACATTACAGCAGAGCCTGTAACGACTCGTCTGTCGATGTATCAAAATGCAGAGGGATGGGTCGGGTACTTCAAGTCCATTACAAGAGGCGTGATTTGGTTCCAGGCTTATGTTTATTAAAATCTAAACAAAGGATTCCTCTGCAAGGTATTTTCCCATGTGATAGAGACAGCTGCCCCACTGCCCTCCTACATTCGCTCTAACTTCCAGTGACAAGAAAGGCAGAGGGTAATACATGTCATTGATTATAAAAATCTATGCTCTGTAATTTAAACAAATTCCTTTCCCAATGTATTTAGTTATTTCGGAAGAACTCCATGGCTCGTCAGTCGGCTAGCAGGCCAATGGACAATCATCGCTAACTACAAAGTACTTCCGAGTCTATAAATTCAACTCTCAAGTTTCGACATTTAAAGACAAAAGCACTGGGCAGAGAATAATAAACAAAGACGGGGTGACTGAATCAGTCCACTGAATCAGTCCACACCAGAGTTCTTCATGGCCCATCACCAGAGCTAAATTTCTTCAAAAATCAGATTCCAAATGTCCCACAGTCTCTTTCAAATGTGTGTTTTTACAAATTAGGGAATCAACATTTCTTTACAGGAGCACGTAAACAGTTTTCACCTCTGAAGGAGGAGTCTGTAAAACCTGAGAACCTGTATAACTGAGAATCTCTTCGGAATGACATGTTTAAGCTGAGAGAAGGGACAGTGGTAATGTTCTCTCATGGTTCACAGGCTTTTGTTGATGTTGCTGGTGTTTTTAATCAAAGAAAAGATGGCGTATCTTTTCTAGGTCTTGCAGGCCACTTTCTCTTTTTATCATCTATATGATTGTTCAAGTAGAACAATTATTAGAAATCTTTAAGCTATTATTTCTGGGCCTTCCTTAATTTCCTTAAAAAAAAAAACTACATTGGAAACGTGCAATACCTGATTATTCAATTAGATGAAGCAGCACAAGAAGAGATCCAAGGACACCCCTGCTCACATCAGACAGACAACTTGGATCTGAAAGATTAGCACATTAAATGACTGCCAAATAATCAGATTCCAAACATTAAAGACAATTACATATCAAACAGACAGCCTAACATGGTGGTATGTTTTAAAAGATTGTGCCCACAATAAGCAAATGACATAGTGACGGAACATCAAAACAAAGCTGATGAATAAAAAGGCACACTCTAAAAGTTTGGGAGTAGAAAGAACAGTTCTGTTTGGTTTGTTCTGTGTCTAATGTAGGAGGAAAGGAGAACAGGTGTATATTCCAATCATTGTCAGGTGAAGGGTGCTGTCAGCTGAAGCAGTTAACGGTGGCTTCTTTCTCCCCAGACCAAAGCAGTCTTTTCTTCCATTGGCTTCTGAGAATGTGTTTAGTGTTCCGAGGTGTAGAAGTGATACATCAGGGCTACAACCAGGGCTGAGACGGCTGGGATCACCCAGTTGGTCCACCAGCTAGAAAGAAACAGCAGTGATGCTTGCATGGTGTTCGAAGGAGGGGACTCAAAACCGTGCTCTTTCTCTTTACCATGAAAGTCACCATGGCATGTTTTTATTACTTCTCTAACATTTTTGGAGGAAAAGGTAACTCTGAATTGCTGAAAGTGCAGTGAGTACACAACACATGTCCTGGTATACTGGCAACTGGTCTGTCCTTCCAGCCTTATAAGAAGAGTAATGTCCTCCCAGTTCCATTTAGATCTGTTTCTATGTACTTACACAAAGAGCTATGAATCATTCCCCCAACAGATGCCACCTGGAACTCGTGACTTATCGAAAAGACATCAACTCTGGGTTACATATCACAAGTTCACGAAAGTGAATATTCCTAGCTGGTTTTATTCTAGTTACATCTGTAAGTGAAGAATTGAAAATGGCACTGAACTGAGAACCGGAAGACCAAGGTTCTCATTTCAAGAGAGCCATCAGCAAGTTCTATAGCCAAGGGCAAATCACGTCCCCTGAGCATAAAGTTAAGGAGTTTGAAGCATGGGATTACTACGGTTGCTACTAGCACCACAGCTCAACATTCTGTGATTTTGTTTTGAAAAAAATCTACTCTTTACATGTGTGTGGTTAAGTTTAACGTGTTAATAAATAACATGCCCAAATTACTTAATCTGTGGTCCATAGGTGTAAATTCACAAAAATCCCTAATTTACACATTGTTCAGTCCTGATGCATAGAATTGTTGATCTACTAAAAATGACAGATGATATAGGGGAAGGGTTAGGAAGATCTTCAACACAGATTTGAACCTATAACTTCTTAGAAAATACAAATTAATGTATAGGTTTTAGAATCTGAATGAAGAGCCGGTAACAGCTATGTATACATATATTTTCTGTCATAAACTTTCTAACCTTTAATATTCTTCACATATCAACCCATTCAAAGATCAAGGTCAAAATAAGGATTTAAATTGCAAAAGGATTATAAGTGTAATTTGGTAGGTTTTCAGTTTCCATTTAGAAGGAGACCGACATTTCAGGGGAAAGCAAGAGGAAATAAGGAAATACTGCAGGGAATGTACCAGAACACCGACAGCCTGGGGGCAGCAAAATTTGACAGGGCGAAATTAATAAGCAGGACTGTGTACCTTTGAGCTTGGGTCCAAAAAAATGTACATAATGGCAATTAAACAAGTCAGGATGGTAGAGCTGCCAAAAGTGTCATTATGATCTTAAACTATAATAAAGCAATCTAGTCCCTAGAACAAGTGATTCATGCTACTCTGGATTACTGCGTTTGATTTTAAGACCAACCTGAAGAAGGGACAAGGGAAAACTGAGCCATGCTTAGGGAGGCATAATCATGACAATTTAAGAAACTGACCACATATCAAATGAGGAAGGAAATGAGGAATGTCCGCCTGGAGATGAAAAGATTGCCCAGGTCACAGGACTGCCATGGGGAACAGGAGACTACACTTGCTCTGTTCCTTAAGGTAGATGCAGCTGGAGGGTGAGATCTGGGGTCGCTCGAAAGCGTCCACGCTTGGAGCTGTCAGACAGTTGAGGAGGGAAGGCCCTGGGCAGTCCGGGTGCTATAGGTGGAGATGACCCCTGGCCTGCCCACTGAGAGGCACACGGCGGGAGCCGGAGCAACAGAGGTGCCTCGGATGAGGGGAGAGGCCCACAGTCCAACTCTGATTTTAGGAGCCTTCCGATCACAATAATGCTTTTAAAGAAAAATATCACATACCTGGAATTGGAATCGATAGTAGTGATGAGAGTTTCCTGAAACACAAGAGAAAAAGTAAAGTAAGTTAAAGGGAACATCTAAACATTTATTCAACTGACTAAAACCTGTTTTAAAACAAGATCACAATAGTTTATTCAATTCATTCTTCTTATTCAGTGCATTCTTCAAAAAAAGTTGAAAGGGAAAATTATATCATAAACTTCTCACCTGAATACCTAATTTCACCATTTTTTCAGAAGAAAAAAAATTAGATAATTTGAAAGAAAATGTTAAAAATTAATAGGCTAGCTAAAATATTCTGCACATCTAAATAATTTAACAAAGAAACCGAACACAGGTATCATTTATACATACACAGAACCTATCATTATCTTTAAGTTTCATTCTTCAAAAGCATGAATGAAATGTTCAATAAAAACATCAGTTATTTCATCAAATCTCATATGAAGTAAAAGTGTACTCAGATGATATAAAAAGACATGTCAACCAAAAAGAAAAAATAAGAAGTATCATTTAAATTATTACAGTCTGGACCACCTTTCCTGGCCTTCTTTAACTCTGTCAAGAAGGCTCTAAAAAGACACTGGAGGCGTCACAGGCTGACTTCACACTGTCACCCACCAAGAAACCTTCAAATGCCGCGATCTTTCACAGTTACAGCCTGTATTATTTTCCAGCACTTTCTGAGAGGGGTCCTTCCTGTCAGTACCATGAAAATGAACTATGGATGGCTCTGGGAAGATGCATACTTCCCCAAACAGTTGGGTAACTAAGGCCTAGTGAAATGTAAGCTTTCTCGGGCTTAAAAACTTGTTAAGAAGCATTCTTTTGAAGCGCCACACCAGCAAAAGTATTAGTGCCTCAAAGAAAGGTAGCCAGAAACAAGGCAGCTTCACAGAGAGTTCTATCTCTGTAGTTTCCCAAAACATAAGATAAAAAACCATTAGCAAAAAGATCAGCGATTTGCAGTGAGGCAAAGCTACACACAGCAAGGCGAGTTAAAGACATTCCCGTGAAAAGGTAGAAACCTTCCAGGAAGAGCAAGCAAAGCAGTTATGAGACCCACCAACCTGGTAACATGGCCTTTATGATTCCTGACACAGGAGGAGGGAAAAAAATAGTCATTTAAAAGAAAATTTCACAGTTATTATCTTTTTAAGCAATATTAAATCTTAGAGACTACAAAAAGTATTCATAACTACTGCAAGATTAGGTTTCAAATTTTGTGTAGATGAATAAAATTAATAAGGATTACTAGAAGTAACTGGACAATGAGAAAATATTATTTAGAGACATATAAAGAAAGACATAATCAGTTCTGAAACAAATACAACAGTTCATTTAAGGTAAAATGTTATTGTCACACTAGAAAGCTAAGCCTGAAATAGTAAACAGAAGGCAAACATGGATCTGTTATTTTGTTATACCGAGCACATGCATTTCACCAAACATGCTGACAACTCAGCATGGAAACTTGGCTGGCTTGCCTTCCACTACTAGTGCAGCATCACCACCAGCAACAATGATCCTCTAGAGAGGTGAACTGTAAAAGATAATATGCATTTTTGATTGCTTACTATCTGCTAGGCTCTTAACCCAGGGACGCTTAAGAGTTAAGGCAAGTTTGAATTACCACTTAGCACTTGGGCCACAGTTGGGTTTTGGTATGTAGCTAACAAATTTGTCAGAACAGGGAAAAAAGACTCTGGTCTTTATTACAGGCTGTGCCTCCTGTTCACTCCGTGACCTTGAGGGGTTCAATTTCAAGTAGTGAAAAGGTTAACACTGAAATCAGTACATGATAAGCTCTCAATAAAAGCATGCAAAGCCCACCGAGCTTTTGCAAATCAAAGCCACCTCATTTATAACTTCATCTCACTTAGCCTATTTCTTCACTGGAAGGCTTTCCTAAAAATACTGCTGATGGAGTGATGCCTTTTATGCGAAGGCTAGAGCCTAAGGGAGGCATGAGAGACTTGCAACTGCCAAGCCTTAAGTGGGTGCTAGCAGTGGTTCTGCAGTGTGTGACCTTAAACAAGGTCAAAGCTTGGAACAAGGTTGAGTTTCATTGCCTTCACCTTCCCTTGAAGGTCCAGGGATTCCCCCATGATATCATGAGAACCAAATCAATTCACTAACATAGCAATGTTTTGAAAACTGCAACCACAAAAACCTATCAGTAGGTATTGCCACTAATGATATCGTCCATGTCAAATTGATAGATATGAATTTGCTTACTTAAAAATGCGTCTCTGTGTCTACAAATATCTTAACTTGGCAACTTCACCTGTTTCCCTTTGGGCAGGTTCAAGCTAATAATCTTTGGTGCAGCTTATTTCACAATTCGAATATCTTCAGCAGGCAAAATTTCAAAAATTCAGACCACAATGCACATTTATCAGACTGGAGATAGATGGAATGGTTTTAAGACACACCCAACAAGGAACACTCTCTTCTAATAAACTAGAAGCACAGAAAAGACAAATCTAGGAAAGTGGTCATGCAGTTTCTTTCACTGTGTTTGCTTATGGCCTCTAAGAAAAATAGCAAGTTCCTGTCCCATATTCCTCCAGTTCTGCTCTAAAGTCAGCAAAGTCACCTATGTTCTAAAGGAAGAGTCTGTCTCTCAGAAGTAAAAGTTATGTAGGAGATCTTAGCTCTAATCGGTGCTTGCTTTCTGCTGGTAGGAATCGTGGTTCAGGACATGGTTGGACCTACATTAGCTCCAAGTTCAGGTAACAAGCCTTAGCAAACCCTTGTTTTACTACAGCTGAATGATATGCACCAAGCTTACTAACATAATGAACACCTAATGGGAAAAATTACACTTTTTCCCTGACAGACTTTGGAGAAAAAGCGAAAAACTTCATGTCACAGAATTTCAACAGTCCAAAAAGGAGCCTCAAAAGAGGTACTAAGTCATCTAAGTGAGGTGATCAGTTCAGAGAGAAGGGCTAGTGAACCAGGACATAAAAGTAGCACTACTAGAATTATTTTCCTTTCTTAAGGAAAAATACATCAAAAAGTTCTTTAATTAGCATTAAATTCAACCAACAAATATTTACCGAACACCTACTATGTCCCAGAGACGTGAAGATGAAGAAGACATAGGTAGTGTCCTTAAAGGTTTAAGTATTAAGACCTCTGCTCAGATTTTAAGTTCCCTGAAAAGAAGGTTTATGTCAAATCTTTCAGATCAGAAGCACAATGCTACTTACACAAAGTAGCTCTTCAAAAGGTACCTGTTGATAATTATGGTGAAAAAGTTATTTTAAGTATTGAGAGTCTTGTGACAAGAATACACAAGCTATCCAAATGAAATATACTGACCGGCCTAAACAAACAAAAAATTTTGCTGAGACAACAGGGTACATATTCATCTAACCTAGAAAGACCTATGCTGGCCTCAGGTAAATAAATGCCCTCCAGTTTGACAGGTATGAAATACAGCACAGATAACTATAGCCGAGATACTGGAGATGGTCACACTTACCGAAGGCTTGGTTATCTTTGACCTGTCATCCTGCAATTAAGAAAAAAAAAAGTGAAGTCCATTATGAAAGGAAAAACATCTGTAAAACTCATTTCCAAAGTACTCGCTTTTACTGAGATTTTAAAAAAAGAAATTATTATTCAGTAATTAGCATTTTAGGTTCCATCTAGGTTATCAAATAGTTTGATCCATCTGACTGCAAAAATTAATAGCAGATTACGTGCCTAGATTTACTTCGATGTAGCGTTCCAAAGTTTAAAATAGCATCCATGATAGTCATATTTATATGCTGATCTGTATATATATTTATGAGACCCGGATTCTGATCTGTAATTCAGGGAGCAGCTGAGACCTAATTAGATTCTTCCCTTCTATCCTCTGAAATTCACTTTGAGGTGGGGGGGTGGGGGTGGGGTGTGTGTGTGTAATTTGTGTGTGTGTGTGTAATTTGTGTGGTATCCTCAGTGAATTCCTGCAGTCTCCCAATTATAGGGTTATAAACCACTCTCTAAAGGGTGATCACAGGTGAGGCAGGAATGCTGCAGTCACAGCCTAAAATCCCACCTGCTCTAGCCTCACAAGCTTTGGAATGGAAAGAAGGACAGGATGGAACACTTTAAGGGAAGGCCTTTCCAATTACCATACAACTATTTCGCTTTGGTGACATATGAAGATAAAGATGAAAATATGTGGATGAATAAACCTTCCTGATAAATGAAGCTTCCTTTCTCAAAGTACCATCTCCCACCACCAAAAAAACCACATCCCACTCAATGGAAACTGCTCTAAAAGAGATTTCCTACCTCCAGGCATTCCCCAAAGAGCCTACTTCAACCTTTCCTTTATTCACAGCCACGACAAGAAGCATCAATCAGATGCAACAAAACTGTTTGTATGGCTGTTTTTCATATGGTTTCTAGGTGTGCTCACTGGGGTTGAGGCTATTTGCTGTTTTTTTTCTTGTTGGAGTCCGCTTCTAGGAGCACCTCCACCCCTTCAGGCTGGCCACTGGTAACGTGCCCAGAGCTGGGGGAGGAGAAAGGAAGGCACTGGCTCAGAAGAGAGGTCCAGGCTCTCTCTAGAGGTGAGAGGGATCTACCTGTCTGCTCCAGATTCCAAGTTTGCAGCTATATTCCTGATAACTCTGGTTGACTGATGAGTGAAGTTATAAATGTACATTTTAAACTGCTGCAGAAGGGCCTAAATTCCTACTACAGCCCCGGGTTTACATAAAAGCCAAAACAAGCCTACGTTTTTGCAAAACCAGTCCATGGATTGCCACCAAAGGTGATGTTCTCAAAGGTCTCAGGTAGTGAGAAGGATGAGGACCATGTGTGGGTTTTACAGAAGGCAGAGTTTATTCATTTACATAGCTGACTTTTTAAAAATGTCTAAATCATTTTTCAGAATTTAAATATCCTCAAACTAATGAAAGTAGAGAGGAGTTTCTTAAGAAAAATATTTTGGTCAAAGAAGAAAGAAAGACAAAATAACCCTACTCCGGGTCAATACCCCCACCTTCTAAAATCTGCTGCTCAGGGAAACTTCAGAGTCTGAGACGTACTGTCCCCAGGACGTGACCCTGGAGTGAGAGGATTCTAAGTGCTGGTGAAAAGTGCAACCAGGGAAATACAAAGAAATTTCTGGTCAATTTATTTCTAAAGTCAGGAGGAACTGTTTTTTGCTTTTTTTCCTTTTAAAATTTTGTAATATGCACTGATTCGAGTAAGGTCAACCCACAGCCTTAAAGAGAAACAAGGCCCCCAAAAGGTGCTTACTGGATGCAGCTCCCCAATGATAAACGTTTTGGACAATTCTCGAGCATCCGTAGAGTGTCCGACATCCTCAAAGTTTTCAGTAGCATCGCCTCCAGCTTGTTCCCTTAAGACTTCTTCCCCACCAGGGTGCTGTTTGAAGGACAGACAGAAAAATGAGTATGCTTCCCAGGCAGATGAGTTAAAAGGAAGTGGCCAGTTTACTTAACCAAATAGGCTACTCCAGAAGTCACAGATGACAATGTGGCAATATAAATCATTCATAACCTGGGTGAAAACGATTCCTTTGTATTCAATTTCCTACTCAAAAGTGCAGACAAACTTTCTCCAATAGTAAAACATGTATTTCCCGGTTATTCACAGGACAATAAAACCATTAGGCACACATTTTTCATCCTTTGGGAATGTCCTCTTAGCTTTTCCATAAAACTCTCAAAATCTCAAAAAGCTTTTCTCAGTCCTTACCCAATCTACATCTTGAACGCATTTCCACACTTATTTAAAAGTCTTCCACTGGGGCACAGAATATGAGTCCATCTAAACATGGGAAGCCGCCCTGGAGGTATAGGCTGTTGACTGGCTCACTTTGAAAGCCATCTTGAAGCTTCCTGATGCATCTCCAAGGCCATGGCAATGACAAATGTGGTTTGTTAATTCTCAAACAGTCTGTTTATTCTTAGGCACAGCCTGACAGGCACAGAAGCAACAACGTGGGAGACACAAAATGACTAACTTATGCAGCACCCACAAATTATGCAAATTCACAGATTCTTGTTTCTTCTTTGTGGGTGGCTTCATTCATGAGTTCCTTAACTTTGGGGTCCTGTTAAAGATATGTGACCATAGACAAGTCTCCCAAATTAAATCATCATTTTCCAATTACAGCCTATCTTCAAAAGAAAATTTCAAATGAGGTTAAAAACATAGGCCTTTTGTAAACAATCAGAAAATTATACAAGTTTCAAAAATATAGAATTTTGGGACTTCCTTGGTGGCGCAGTGGTCAAGAATCTGCCTGCCAATGCAGAGGACATGGGTTCGAGCCCTGGTCTGGGAAGATCCCACATGCCGCGGAGCATCTAAGCCCGTGCGCCAAAACTACTGAGCCTGCGCTCTAGAGCCCGCGAGCCACAACTACTGAGCCCATGCGCCACAACTACTGAAGCCTGTGCGCCTAGAGCCCACAAGAGAAGCCACCGCAATGAGAAGCCCCGCACACTGCAATGAAGAGTAGCCCCCGCTCGCCGCAACTACAGAAAGCCCGCACTTAGCAATGAAGACCCAACACAGCCAAAACTAAATAAATTAAATAAATTTATTAAATATATATATATAGATTTTATCTTTAAAGTGCTAAAATGAAGAAAGTAAACATTCTACTTCATAGACAGTAACACAATAGTCTCCACCTAAAACAAAAGGACAACTTCTCAACTTAATTTCTCATCAAGCACAGGAAACAAAAAAGTATGTGTCTACATGTATGTATGCACACATGCATTGCATGTGCAAGTGTGTATGCATGCACATATGTAACCATTTATGATTCAGACCTTGCCTAAACCATTTATAAGGCAGTTTTCTAAGGAAAAAAAAGAGAATGAGAGAAACATCTTGGGTTATATTGGTTTGAATGGCCACTGTTTAGGAAAAAATATAGAATAAATGAATTGATGCTAAAATACATTTGCTCTAATTTTTTGGATTTTTTAAACAATTAGTAAGGAAACAAAGCCTAAAAATTGATTTTTGGAAAAAAATAATTCAAGTCTTGGTAAGACAATAAATATGGGACTGGCTTGTTATGTGCAGGAAGAGACAAACAGAGAGACACATTGCCAAGGAAATCAAGTCTAAATCATGATGGTGTGGAACTCCGCAACTCATCTTGTCACTGTCCTCACTCTTGTGACTAAGTTCATGCTGCCGTTTTAATAAGCAACCATCACATTTGAAGACTAAAAGAAATGCTATTCCTTACCTGCTGGCACCTGAAAGTGACAAAGAAAGAAAACTGGGAACGCTGGTGTTGGTGCCGTCTTATTCCCAGAGATGGTCTATGTCTCCCATTTCCTTCCAGAAACTCTCAGAGAACATACTACTATCTTTGGGGCAGGTTACAGAATTTGGGGTAGCCCAAAGAAAAGGCAAGGCTTTGAAAAAGGAAAGTGATATAAGAACAGGCATGCAAAGCAAAATTATCTGAGGATTTTCTAAAAGATTAAGGAAAAGACCAAAATGCCTAGTTACAGGCAGGCAAGATTAAAGGTAACAAAAAAGAGTCTGAGACAAACTCTGGTGAAGTCTGTATCAGAAATCTGTCCTGGTAAAGGGTCACTCGCTAGGACCTCCACTCATCCCACCACCGTGTGCAGGCAGTCAGCCGCTGTAGAGCCCAGAGAGAGAGAAAGACGGGAGGGAACGTCAGCGGTGACGGTAGGAGGACCCAGGAAGGACAGAACCGGCAGCAGCCACGGCAAAACAAGCCATTCCCACTGAAATTGTCCTTCTAACAAAAAATCTCCCATTTTTCCAGAGGAAGATTCCATTTTCCATGTGCATAATTCCGTGTGCGTCTGTGAAATCTCTACTCATTATAAGGTCCCCAAGTACCACCCTGCGCTGATAACATGAGAATCTCCAGATACAAACTAGGGAATACCAATAAAATAACTGGAAATAGCTTTCTTTTTTACATCTTTTTGTATATAAGGGTTATTTGCAAGCAAATAAACAGGAAATAGATTTTAAAAGATGAAACATTGGCATCATCCACAATTCAGAAGACATCAACTGTCACAATCTCTACCCATTCCTAAGAACACTTGCAGAAAGACGTGGTAAATTCTTGTGGTATAAAGAGAATGGTGGCTACCAGGTCCTGAAATTACAACTGGCTTTCTACTGCCCACGGCATAAATGCTTTCAGCGATGCTGGCACAGTGGATCTCTTCTCCTTGAAATGTTTTTTTCACGTGGCTTCCAGTACAACAGGCTCTCCTAGTTTCCCTTCGACTTTATTTCCCCTCCTGATCTTGTCCGAGTCTCAACCCCAGCGCTCAGTCCTTGGCGCTCTCCCATTCCACCTGTACTAGCTCTCCTAGTGATCTTACCTGGTCTCTGACCCAGAATATCACTCGCTGTTCTCCAGCGAGTGCAGTTCACTAGGCTTCCTTTGAGCTCCAGATTTCTCCCACATGCAACAGCCTCCTCACCTGTTCACTCAATGTCTAATGAGCATCCTGAACATAACATAGCCAAAACCGAACGTTTTACTTTGCCCCCAGATACACTCCTTCCCAGTCTTTCTATTCTCGGTGAATGTTGCCACCATGCATAAAGTTGCTGCAGCCAAAAACTAGAAATCAAACTTCATTCCTCTTTCCTTCTCACTCCCATCCATCAGCAAATCCAGCTGGCTATCTTCACAACATATTCAGAAGCTAACCACCTCTCCCCACTTCCAATGCTACCACCTTAGACCAAACCAGCATCTCCTGAGTGGACAACCACAAGTGACCCCTGACGGGTCTCCTGCTTCTTCTAGATCCTTCCCACAATCGACTGTGCTTACTCCATCATGCCATGAGGATTTTCAGATGTTAGCTTAGTCCAGGGTAGCTGGTCATAGTGGAAGCAAGAGAGGTAACAGGTAAAACCGAAAAGCAAAACAGGCACACTTCAGTGACAGGTCTTCTGACAGGCCCTCAGAATTGCCAAACCAGTTCCCAATCTCAGAACCCCTACATTTGCCTCTGTGTGGAATGCTCTTCTCCCAAACCTTGATGAGATTTCATCTGTCCCCTCGTTTATCCCCGCTCACATGTCAGCTTTTCAGAGCCCTTCACTGAGTTGCCCGTCCAGAAGGGCCTACCCCGTCCTCACACCATAGTCTCTATCCCCGCCCTGCTCTTTCCTTCACAGCACCTAGTACTCCTGAAGCTCTATTTTCCCAAACATTTGTAAGATTCATGAGGACAGAGGCCTTTGTCTGTCTTACTCATCCCTGCTGCCCAATACCTAGTTCAATGCCTGGCACATGGCAGATACAAAGAAATACTTGTAAGCCAGTTTGGATAAATGAAGGAGATGTGCACGGCTGATTACACATTGGTCTCAGAACTAGTATATACAACTGGTTAAGTGACTGACAAAAACTTCCCCATTCCAACGATTCTAGTTCACACCCCTTTCCTTCTCCTGAACCATAATAGTTCTTACCATTCAGAAACCATATAATTTCATAATCAATTTTGTTTAATTCATTTAACCAAAATATTTATGAATACTATGTGCAAAGCATTGCACGGGACACACAAAAGTACATGAAAAATAGACATGATGTGATCCTGAAAAAGCATACAATTAATTTGAGGTTAAAGAAGACAAACACAGATATAGCCTCATAGTTTTGACTATTCATGTGTGACCCACGGCAGTGATTGCCACCATTCTGTCTTCCAGGTCACTTACCCATTCTTCTGCCTCAGTTACTCTGCTACTGATTCATTCTAGTGTATTTTTCATTTCACTTACTGTATTGTTCATCTGTTTGTTTGTTAATTCTTCTAGGTCTTTGTTAAACATTTCTTGCATCTTCTCGATTTTTGCCTCCATTCTTTTTCCAAGGTCCTGGATCATCTTCACTATCATTACTCTGCATTCTTTTTCTGGAAGGTTGCCTATCTCCACTTCATTTAGTTGTTTTTCTGGGGGGTTACCTTGTTGCTTCATCTGGGACATAATCCTCTGCCTTTTCATTTTGTCTATCTCTCTGTGATTGTGTCTGCCCTGTGGTGGATGAGGCTGTCTAAGAGGCTTGTGCAACTTTCCTGATGGGAGGGACTGGTGGTGGGTAGAGCTGGCTGCTGCTCTGGTGGGCAGAGCTCAGTAAAACTTTAATCTGTTTGTCTGGTGATGGGTGGGGCTGGGTTCCCTCCCTGTTGTTTGTTTGGCCTGAGGCAACCCAGCACTGGAGCCTACCCAGCTCTTTGGTGGGGCTAATGGCGGACTCTGGGAGGGCTCATGCCAAGGAGTACTTCCCAGAACTTCTGCTGCCAGTGTCCTTGTCCCCGCGGTGAGCCACAGCCACCCCCCGCCTCTGCAGAAGACCCTCCAACACTAGCAGGTAGGTCTGGTTCAGTCTCCCCTGGGGTCACTGCTCCTTCCCCTGGGTCCCGATGCACACACTACTTTGCGTGTGCCTTCCAAGAGTGGAGTCTCTGTTTCTCCCAGTCCTGTTGAAGTCCTGCAATCATAATCCCACTAGCCTTCAAAGTCCGATTCTCTGGGGAGAATATGTCCAATATGGTGACCACAAGTGGCTACTGAACACTTGAAACGGAGCTGAAAAATAATGTAAATTTTATTTATTTAAATGTAACTAGCGATTTTTGTCTATCAGCTACCATATTGAAAGGCTTAGCTATAGACAATGCAAACATTTTTCAAGAGATAGAGCCAACCTAGGTGAAAACTGAAAAGGCATTTCATTTGCAGTGAAAGACATGAAGATTTATTTATTGTGTGTGTGTGTGTGTGCATGTGTGTGTGAATAAAGGTGAGGTCAGTACATTGAGAAGGGTGCTCCTTTGTGTAATGTGATGATGATTAAAGAAGTGGTGGCATCAGCTTTAATCTGAAAAAACACTCAGTGCAGGTGCAGTTCAAGTGTTCCTGGGATTGCTTCCTTCAGGAGAGATACCAAGGTTATCAGGGTTAACCCCACATTTGCAGCACCGCCCGTCAGGGACCATATGATAAGCTTCATTCATAACCAAAGTTCCAAGAATCTCACGTGGCCCATTGAAAACTACAAAGCTTCATGGTGTATCCCCTAGGACATTACAAAACAGTACATGACCCAAACCTGATACGCAATGCCCTCATGGCCGAGCAATGCTACACCACACTGTTCAAGAGGCGAAGGCCAGTCCCTAGGAGGATTGCACCTCGTCCTCTAACCCCTGGATATTCTCCACTTCAGGGATAACTAGCACTGAGACAGAGACCACATACAACATGTATCTTTTTTTCAAATAAAAGTAAGAGTCCAGTTTCCCACATACAGGGGAGAAAGAAAAAAAAAAAAGAGAGAGAATATCAAGAGTAAAAGAGCAGAAGGTGCTTTACCAGACCACAAAAGTACAAATATGTAAGGGGTCAGGTACAGAATAAGTGTTACAATCAATGAAGGCAAGGTCTTGGATAACTTCTGTATGTTACGAGGCCAAGAATTCTAAAGACAACGTAATGAGAGTTATGCCTCACGTCCTTTTTAGAATGAAGCCAAAGAGAAATGCTAAATAAAGCAGTAAATGCATTATTAGAGATTCCACAAGATCAAGGATTATTTTACATTATAGGTAAATTCTACTTCATATTTAATAGTACAGTAAATAGTAATAATACATTAAAAATGGATCTAGAAAAGCTGGGAAGATAAAAAAGATAAACTTACATGCCACTCCTGATACAGATGCTTTCAATAAATAAATTCGTAATATGAAGGCAATAATCTTAATCAGAAAGAAAATGTTGTGGGTAAAATCAAAATGTTGAATCACTCTAGATTCGAACATGCAGTCTGTAACTACTATTAATTGGGAAACTGATTATCGAGTGAAAATACCTTCCAGGTCCATTCTGCATTCCTAACTGTTTGCTTCTATGGCCATTTACAGTTCCTTAGATTCTCTACCCAGAAAATAAAAATGGGTCTATATTATCTATTTGAAATTGCCTTTGTTAGTTATAATCCTCTTTAATACAAATAATTTCATAAATGAGATACTTTTAGGCTTGATACAGAAAAATGTGTTACTTATTCTTTGAACTTAACTTCTAGAACTCCTACATTTTAGTGGCTTTGGAAAAACAAGTTATAAAATTTCGAAGTCAAAGGTTAGAAGGTCTTGTTAGTATGACAGCCAAGCCCTACATTCTTATAAATAAACCAGGGAAGTGCTTCTCATCAAACTCATGGCTCCAGCCACCAAACTTGTCTTCCCCTCTCCAATCCCGCAGCACCTTCTTAACCATCTTATATATTGCTGCTGGAACATTCATCCTCAAATATTGTTCTGACCCTCCCCCCACCCCACTTAAACTTTTAGCTGGGAAATGGCTACTTAGAACGGAAGATTTTCCCAGCCTCCCTTGCAGCTGGGTGTGCCATGTGATTAAATTCTGCCTAATGTGAGCAGAAGTGTCCGGGGAACCTTCAGAGAGACGTGCACCCTTTGCCCTTTCTCTTCATCCCTTCCTTCATCTTGCTGTCTGGAATGGAAAGCAGCCTTTGAAAATAACGATGAGGGCCTGACTCTGGAGATAAGTGAGAAGTGAGCCAGAAGGAGAGACCCAGGGGACTTGATGGAACACAGCTAGCACTCCAGACCTGGACTGCAAAGCTCATTTCTTTATGACAGATGAATAAACATCTCCCTTGTTCAAGCACAAGGGGGTTCTTCTGAGCTTAATTCTTAATACTACATCAATCACTTTGTCAAAAAAATACCATGTGGCAGGCACTGTACTAAGTCCTGAACACAGAGAAGACGTAGATAAACATACTCTGTGTCAAGAAACTTAAAACCAAATTAGGACAATGATCTTCATGTACATTAAAAAATTAGAGAAATATTAAGGGACCATCTTAATGGTTGACTGAACACAGTAGAAGTCTAGAAAGGTAGACGCTTTTAGAAAATAATCTAGGCTGCGTTAGGAGAGTTAGTATTTGGATAAATAGAGTAGATAGAGATGAATAAGCTCAAGAGGAATATGAACACGAATGAAGGCTTACTGGCTGAAATATGCACGGCATACTTGGGGCAAGTGAAGAGACACGTGTGAATAAAGTGAAATATGTGAGGCTGTGTGATGGCTTACTTTACATGTCAACTTGAGGTGAAGCTTGATTTTGGGGAGGTGTTTCTAGATGAGATCCGCATTTGGATCAGTGGCCTCAGCGGAGGAGACGGCCCTGCCCGGTGTGGGTGGGCACTGTTCTACCCACTCCGAGCTTGGATAGAACAAACGGGGGAGCAAGGAAGAGCTCGCCTGCTTCCCTCTACCATTATTTGATTTGGGATATCTCATCTCTCCTTCCCCCGCCCTCAGCCTCCCATTGACTCCTCTGGTTCTCAGGCCTTCAGACAATCACTCCACCAGCTCTCCTGGGTCTCCAGCTTGCAGATGGCAGACTGGGGGACTTTGCACCCTCCATAATCATGGGAGCCAATTCCTTATAGTAAGTCTCTTCATACATAAATATATATAGGAAGTATGTATGAGTGTCTCCTATTGGTGCTGTTTCTCTGGGGAATCCTAACACAGGCTGGATGGTTAGAGGACCAAAGCACGAGGGCCTTGAGAGCCAGTGTGAAGCGGAAGACAAAGAGGACCACTGTGGGCCCCTGAAGAGCACAGCGGCCATGACAAAGTGCCGGACGGACCACCTGTCATGGCTGGAACAGAGAGGCTCAAACCGCCGACAGGGAGAGCGCCACTGCAGCTGTGCAGCAGTCTGACCGGCATAAGCAGCACAAACCCCTCTCTCCCGCTACCGGCCCACAGGCGCCAGCCTTGATAGTAAGCCACTCTCGGCTTCCTGAAAGTCGCCTCCTCCGCCTCACCTGTGAGCGCAGCGTCAAAAGCACAGAGCTCGACTGCAGATCTTAACTCAAAAGGCCAGGCTAAATGTTAAACCCCCAGAAGTTCAGAGTTTAAAAGAACCTTCCGAGACCCAACACCCTTAAATACACGGATGGATAACCGGGGATCCAGAGAAATGAAGCCCCACGTCACACTGACGGTTCGTGGGGTAGCAGGACCAGAACGCTGGGGTCTGAGCTATAGTTCAACCTCCCTTCCCGTTTTCGAATGGACAAATTAAATGGTCATTTTCATGTTTCTGAACAAAGTGATTCAGATGCCTTAAAAATGAAGTTTCTTCGTACACTTCTCTTCGGGGACTTTGCTGGGGAATCTCCCTCACTGCTAGACCCAAGAAATGCTGTCATCTGCCCTGCCTTCCTGGGCCGTAATAACTAAGGACGAGTCAAAGGACAGACAGCCATGCTTCTGTCTCAGGGCTCTGTCTGGCTACGAGGCTGTCCCAATAAAAAACCCAGAAGGGTATGCAGAACTACACTGCAGTATCGTAATACTCATCAGGTCAAAGCCATTCGCTTCGAGGGCTTGCTTAACTAAGCAAAAACAAATGATAATAACAGAAAAACCCTTTCCACGTAAATGTAATGCTATATGGACCCAAAGTCCACCAGTTCTGGAGTTTTAAATAGGATCTTTCAATCCAAACACTTAACACTGCCAAAAACGGTGGCACAAACAAGACTGTGCATAAACAATGACTAGGCAAAACAATTTTTTTTTTTTTTTTTTTTTTTTTTTTTTTTGCGGTACGCGGGCCTCTCACTGCCGTGGCCTCTCCCATTGCGGAGCACAGGCTCCGGACGCGCAGGCTCAGCGGCCACGGCTCACGGGCCCAGCCGCTCCGCGGCACGTGGGATCTTCCCGGACCGGGGCACGAACCCGCGTCCCCTGCATCGGCAGGCGGACTCTCAACCACTGCGCCACCAGGGAAGCCCACACAGGTAACTTTTTTTTGCGGTACGTGGGCCTCTCACTGTCGTGGCCTCTCCCGTTGCGGAGCACAGGCTCCGGACGCGCAGGCGCAGCGGCCACGGCTCACGGGCCCAGCCGCTCCGCGGCACGTGGGATCCTCCCGGACCGGGGCACGAACCCGCGTCCCCTGCATCGGCAGGCGGACTCTCAACCACTGTGCCACCAGGAAAGCCCTAGGCAAAACAAATTTATCTAAAGAGATTATCTTCAATAGTTAAGCCAAAAATGAAAACAACTATTTGGAGTACAATCGATTTACATAAAATTTAGAAAAAAATACCAAGATAGCCAAATATTTCCTATCATTTCTAGACACTGTTTCTGCTAAGGCAAAGGGTGATGGCCTTGAAGCTGGTTGGGTTCCCCAGACCTCTGTTCTGTTCTGCCCCCCTGTGGACTGGGTGAAGGGGCTGGCAGCTGCATCTGCACCGCCTCGGGGCTTTCTGTGCACCTTCTCACTGAACCCTCAAAGCTTAGGGACCAGAGGCCCACGGGCATCATCTGAATTACTTCTCCTTATTTCACTCTGAAAAATGATGAGACGAAGCATGAAACAAGGCCCATCTTTGCATTCCCGCAGCTGGCTTATGAGACCCACCCGCTCACTCAAACATCTGCCAAGTGCCATGCCAAGCTCTGTTGTTTCCAAGGTGGGTAGGTCATGGCCCCTGCCCTCAGGGCGTGACACTGCAGTGACATGCAGACATAGTAAGCCCCAGGTGCAGAGCCACGGCACAACAGAGGGAGGGGTGAGCTCTCCCAGAGCTGGAGGTGAGCAGGGGCCAGGGAGGGGTGGCTAAGGAGGGGGTGCTTGGACTCTGGTGTGAAAGGTACGCTGCTGGTTCGCCAGGTGCGAAGGAGTGGGGAAGGGGGTGTTCTATGCAAAGAAAACAGAGAACACAAAGGCCCGGAGGCAGAGACACAATGGCACCCTGGAGGAACTGCAGGCACTGTAAATAACCGGATTTCACAGGGATAAAAAGGCACCGTTGATCATTTTTTCATTTGTTTTTGTTTGGGGGAGGCAATGAGAAAAGAGAATCAAGCACGTGTCACCTCCCAATTACTATCAATAACCCTTCCCCATATCACTCGACAAAATGTTAAAGCAGACCCCTCAGTAGTCACGTATTTGGCCATAAGCCCCTGCACCTTTGTTGCGGTTTGGTCTCCAGCTGTCTTGGCCTCCACGTCCAGGCAGTACTGTGTTACGGAAGAAGCCCAGGTTTGGAAGCAGAGGAAGATGAATTCAAGATCCGGCTCTGCCACGTCTTAGCAGAGCGACCCAGGAAGGTAGCAGCTCTTCCTGAGCTTCCATTTCTCCATCATTAGATACCTCTCCAACTTAAACTACAGAGATTAAGTGATATAACTAGTACAATACCTGGCATGTAATAGGTGTTCCATCAATATCCATTCCGTTCCCTTTCTTATTCAATACTGCCCATTCAATACCGCCAGAAAGAACCTTGCACAGAATCTCGCACAGTGCCTGGTCCCTGTAAACTGCTGAGGCCAAGTCCAGCACCAAACCCCAAACCCCAAGAGACCCTTTCTTTCCACCCTGCCCTTCATCTTCAAGAGATATCTGTGGATTCAATCAACTGGCTTGATCCTACTAAGCCACAGACCCAATGACAAGAGTTAATAGAAACAACATACCATAAGGACAAAGAACATTTGCTACATGAAATAATTCTTAAAGGTCATTAGGATGAGAACAGATAAGCAATGCAGCTGTGAGCTGGTAACTATGCTGCAGAGTGCTGTTACAGTGTTCTCTCCTTGAAAAGAAAGAGAAACAAAATCATTCATGGTTACTTTTATTTTACTTTTTTATTTTTTATATATAAATTTATTTATTTATTTTTTTTGGCTTTGTCGGGTCTTCATTTCTGAGTGAGGGCTTTCTCTAGTTGCGGCGAGCGGGGGCCACTCTTCATCGCGGTGCACGGGCCTCTCACTATCTCGGCCTCTCCTGTTGCGGAGCATAGGCTCCGGACGCGCAGACTCAGCGGCCATGGCTCACGGGCCCAGTTGCGCCGCGGCACGTGGGATCTTCCCAGACCAGGGCTCGAACCCGTGTCCCCTGCATCGGCAGGCAGATTCTCAACCACTGCGCCACCAGGGAAGCCCCATGGTTACTTTTAGAGTTGAGAGAGTAAATGTTTGGCCCCAAATTTACCATGAATCAAAGATAATTTTGCATTTAGTCAGTGTGCCCTGACGAATATTTTAAATTCTACCATCACTAAACTTATCTCATTAGGTAAAATAAGTGAGTTCACTGGAGATGTAACAACTCCTGGGATCTCTGAAGGGAAGAGTAAGTCCCAGACTGAGAAGTAATGACCCCGGGGTAGAGGAAGGCAGGGACAGCAGGTCTGCCTCTGAGGGACAAGAGCAGGGGACACCGAGGTCAGGAGAGTTAGAACACACACCGCTTGCCTTGTGACCCAGGCTCAACCCAATACTCCTCACAAGAACAAGCAAAGCCACCAAAATTGAGGGCCCAGTGGAAGATGGGTTATGATCTAAGAGGGGCTATTCCTCTATCTACGCTAGGATCCATCTTGAGTTGGAACGGCCAAAAGATGAGAGGGCAGGACAAGCTACAGTTGAGACTGAAAAGGAGGATTGAGGGTGGAACCAGTCCTCCTCAATACCAAATCATTAGGCCTATTTTTCCTTTTATATCTAGTGTTAAGAATTTAAAAAATTGGCTAGAACAGGCAACTGGATGCAAGAGAGAAATATAACAAGCTGTCAAGAAATTATCCACACTGGCCCAATAGCCATTCTGCTTTGATTTTCTAATATTTTACACTTGTAAACTTTCACTTATTCATTCAATAAATAACTATCTATTGAGTCTTTTCTATGTGCCAGCATTGTTCCAGTTGCTGGGATATACTGGGGAATAAAGCAGAAAAAAACTCCTGCATTCACAGAGTCTACATTCCAGTGGAGGGAGACAGATAAGCAGTAAACATGAGAAATAGGTTACATGGTATGTTAGAAGGTGACATGTGCTATAGGAAAAAGAAAAACCAGAGCAGGGTGGTGGGGTCCAGAATGCAGGGGGCTGGGGGGATGTCCAGTTGTAAATGCGGGGTCAGGAGAGGCCTCGTTGAGAAAGTGAAGGAGTGAGCATGCTGCTATCTGGGGGATAACCTTCCAGTGCAAAGGGTTATGGTGGAAGGGTTCCTGGCACGTTCTTAGAAAAGCAAGGGCATCAGCATGCATGACGCAGGACGTGCCTGAAGGCGGTGGGACCTTGTAGCTGCCTTACAGGCTTGGCTTCAACCACGAAAGAGAGGGAGCTGATGAACGTGTTTTTTGTTTTAACTCTTTATATTGAAAATAGCTGCAGAGAGCTGCCATGTGCCCATCGCTCAGATTCCCTCAATGGGCAACATTTTCCCTCACTGTAATGCCTCGTCAAAACCAGCAAATACCTTAAATAGGAGCCACTAGACTGACTCAGAGTTGTTGTGTGCGCGTGTGTGTGTGTCTGGTGTATCTCTGCGTCCCGGTCTGGGGCACTTTCCCACATGTGGATTCACAGAGCACTGGACCATTCTGCCACCGCAAAGGCGCTCCCCCTCCTGCCCCTTTGCAGTCCCCCTCCCCGCCACCTATCATCTGCTCCTCACTTCTGTGACCTTGTCATTCTGAGAATGTCACAGAAATGGAAGCACCCTGTGTGCAATCTTTTGAGACTGCCTTCTCTCACTTAGCGTAATACCCTTGACACCCAGTCAGGTTGCTTTACTCCCTTTTTACTGCTGAGCTGTCTTCCCTCTACGCATGCACCAGTCTAACCAGGGACCCACTGAGGAACATGTGAGTTGTTTCCAGTTCGGGGCTTTACAGATAAAGCTGCCAGCCCAACAGCCACTCTGTATCAATTGTCTGATATTGTTTACACTTATAAACTTTTATTCATTCAATCAATCAATATTGAGTCCTCTCTCTGTGCCAGCATTGTTCTAGTTGCTGGGATTTGCGCACAGGTTTTTATGTGGACATAAATTTTCATTTCTCTAGGACAGATGTCAAGGAGTGCTACTGCTGGGTCATAAAGTAAGTCTATGTTTAGCTTTTTAAAACATGTAGGTTGATTTCCAGAGTGTCTGTACCATTCTGCATTCTCACCAGCAATGCATGACCAATTCAGCATTTCTACATCCTCACCAGAATTTGGGTTACCAGCATTTTTTATTCTAACAAGTATGTTATAGTATCTCACTGTGGTTTTAACTTGCACTTCCTTAGCAGCTAGTGACGTTGGACATTTTTTCATGCATTCATTTGCCATTCATATATCTTCTTGGAGGAAATGTCTATTCAAGTCTTTTTCCCATTTTCTATTTGGATTATTTGTTTCCTTATTGTTGAGATTAGAAAATTCTTTATATATTCTGGATATAAGTCCTTTGTCAGATATGAGATTAGAAAAAGTTTTCTCCTAGTCAATGGCCCCATCATTTCATTCTATTAACAGGATCATTTAAAAAACAGTGTTTTTAATTTTTATGAAGTCCAATTTATCCACTTTTTCTTATATGGATCATGCTTTTGCTGTTGTGTCTAAGAACTCTGCCTAATCCTAAGTCTCTTCAAAATTTTAAAATTTTATATTTAGATCTATGATCTACTTGGGGTTAATTTTTACATAAAGTGTGAGGTTTGGGTCAAGAGTTATATTTTTGACTACTGTTGTCCAATTGTTCCAGAACCATTTGTTGAAAAGGCTGTCCTTCCTCCATCAAATTGCTTTTGCATCTCTGTCAAAAGTCAGAAGTATTTGCATGGGTCTATTTCTGGTTTCTCTACCCTGTTCCATTGATCTATGTATATGTCTCTTTGCCAGGACCACGCTTTCTCGATTACTGCAGCTATATCCAAAGTCTTAAACTGGGTGGTGTCATCAGCCACTGAAGGGTTTAAACAGGAAAGTGATAGGATCTGACATCTTAAAATAGCACTCTACTACCAAAAGTACAGTCAGGGGTGAGGGCCACCAGGCTGGAGGTGACAGTGCTCGGATCAGGGAGACAGTGTAGAGGAGGAAAGATTAGTCGGATTCTGACTCCTTTATAAAGTTGAGCCCACAGAATGTTCTGGGGGATTCAGTGTGGGTGTGAGAGAGAGAGAAGGATCAGACATGACCCCAGGGTTTCGACCTGAGCAAATGGATGGAAGTGTCATCACTGAGATAGGGAAGGTGGCAGCAAGATGTGTGAGGGAAGGTCAGTTCAGTCTTTAACACGTTGGGTCTGAGAGGCATGTTAGAGATCTGAGTGGAGATGCGAAGTGAGTTGCGGATACAAGAATCCTGAGTGTCGGAGAGACATCTTTGTGACCTGGAGATGGAAATTCAGGAGTTGTCAGCACAGTTAAAGTCGTGACAACTGGATGAGACGGCTGGGGGAAAGTGGAAAACACTGGGCCCCGGGGCCTCGGACACTGCAGGGTGAGACAGAACACGCCCCTTTCTGGTAAAAGACATTGGGCAGCGACCTGAAGAGGAAGGGGGTGGTGAAAGGAGGGCACACCAGGCAGAAGGGAACCTGCACCAAGATCTTAAGGCAGAAACAATCCCGACATGTTAGGGACACAGAAAGGTGCGGAGGGCAAGGCAACAGTGCCACCAGCTGAGGTGGGAGAGGAAGGAAGGGGCCAGATCACGCAGAGGTTAGTACACCAGGAGAGAGAGGGCATTTTATTCTAAATGCATTGGGAAGCCATGGAAAGGGCTAAGCAGAGAAATGACAGTCTGTTTCTACAAAATGAAGTTTCTTATGTTCTTCTAGAAATTACATTCTTTAACATAATAACAACATACATTACCTGAACTGAAAACTCATAAATCAACAACCAATGTGATGGAACCACTGAAATCCTGAAGACTATGTCAGGGCACGAGCTCTAAAGAGGAAGATAGTCTAACAACTAGAGCCACGAGAAAGGAAGGTGAAGACGGATGACAGTGTGAAGGAAGGAGGGAGAGACCCTTCCAGAGGCCCCCGGGGAACCACGTGTAAGTGAGAAGGGGACGTTGACGGACAAGGAGACACGGTACCACCCGCAACTCAGGGGTCAGGACCGAAATCAGTGAGGGGGTGGGAAGGCGAGGGCAGGGGATTAGCTAAATCCACAGAAGTTTATCAGAGCAGCAACCTCATCAGATTTCCATTCAGAACAAGCCCTTCCAGGCCAATTATTTAAGAGGCCTTTAGAAAACAACATTTAACCTCTGCACGCATGCCCAACAATCTCTTTCTTGAATGAAATAATACAGATTCTTAAAATCATCCAGATGTCATCTGTGTTAGGAACAAATGGCATCCTTGAAGACGCCTCCAGAACTTTCTCTGCTTAAAAACTCCCCACGGGCAACTGGAATGGCTGTTTTCTCCACCTTCTAGAAGGCAACACAGTAAAACTACAGCAGATGGAAAAGAAAAGCACATTTTAGCCCTTGGACCTTCCAAAGTTTTTCTTTTTATTCTTTCACAACTTCCTTTTGCTTTCTCCACGGTTCCTATGGAGAACTCTGGATATGGGCATGGTGGGGGGAATCCCAAAGCAAATAACAGCAGCTGTGTACCAACTGGATGTCTGTTTTCTTTTAAAGCTGTACTAGTTATCTTAGGTCCCCTACCCTAGTCACAGAGTTAGTGTTTTCCACTTTCCCTCGGCCATCTCATCCAGTGTCACTACTTTAAATGTGCTCACAGCTCCTGGATTTCTGCAACATATAAATTCTCACATTCACCATTGTGAGATGAGGCTCTGATGCCTATTTACCCAAGATGCCTGAACCACCTTTACCACCAAGGATCCCTTTATATTTTCCTCCTATGGATTTCTTATTTTCTGAGTTTTATTTACCAAACTATGTATGTTAAATAATAATAACGTTTCCATTTTACACTCATCAAAGGCATTTGCAACTGCAGCTTTTTAGTAGTATAAGATTCAGGATATTATCAAACTTCCTTGAAAAAAGCAAAGGCATTTAGGATTTTAGCACTAAATATGACAGTCCTACCAACAGTAAAGATGTAGGGTCCTCAGTGTTTTTCAAAATTAAGGACACTGAGTTTCAAGCACCCACACTCTCTTCCTGGTTCCCCAGGTCACTGAGGTCCCCCAGGCTTGGAACCACTCGTCTCTGCAA
Organism: Kogia breviceps; assembly: GCF_026419965.1. NCBI lineage: Eukaryota > Metazoa > Chordata > Mammalia > Artiodactyla > Physeteridae > Kogia > Kogia breviceps. The sequence goes on along the minus strand of NC_081324.1, from coordinate 4,237,044 downwards.
AGCAGGCAGCCATGTTCAAGGAAAACAACAAAAAGTAAGTCCCTAAAACAAAACCTGCTATAGAGAATACTGCCTAAGGCTCAAAAGGCAAAAGTGAGTCAGAAGCCAACAGCTTTGTAAGGCAGAATGCTGTTAAAGAACATCTAAGATGCAGATACAGAGCATCAGAATCCCAAGATCACCAGACAAAGTTCTACAGAAACAAGTTTCCATTTTGATCATATAAAGGAGGAGGACAAGTTGACACAAAATATTATGCTTTATAATATTTTTCAGGAAGGTGTCTATTTCACAAATTAAACACGTAAAGACTTGAACTGAAAGCAAGTTAATATTACTGCCATCAATTATGTGATATTTTCTTCTCATATTCCACAGCACTCAAAACCTGAATAAATGCTACTGCCCAAATCACAGAAAGGGAAAAGCAAACCATTTTTCTCCCTGGCCCCAAATACCTGCATTTTCATTCAAAGTTCTACAATCGTTAACCTTGCTAATGATATAATCAGAAATGATAAGACTCAAATTCACAAATGTAAGTTCAAAAACTGTAACTCAGAATTGAAAAACAAAACCCACCTACTTCAAAATACACAGGCAGGGACTTCCCTGGTGGCACAGTGGTTAACAATCCGCCTACCAATGCAGGGGAAACAGGTTCAATCCCTGGTACGGGAAGATCCCACATGTCGCAAGGCAACTAAGCCCATGCACCACAATTAGTGAACCTGCTCTCTAGAGCCCACGAGCCACAACTACTGAGCCCACATGCCACAACTACTGAAGCCCGCGCGCCTAGAGCCCGTGCTTCGCAACAAGATAAGCCAGCGCAATGAGAAGCCCGCGCACCGCAACAAAGAGCAGCCCCCGCTCGCCGCAACTAGAGAAAGCCCGCGCACAGCAACAAAGACCCAAAGCAGCCAAAAATAAATAAATAAAATAAATAAATTTTCAAAAAATACGTAGGCAACAAGGCTCATAATCTCATAGATCAGTATCAGATAGTAACTGAACACTTACTGCTATTGAGATTGCCGGCAATAAGGAGCCACTCTTCCCTCTCAGGTGTCTACCCTTCTCTGGAAAACAAAACAGCTTTATAAGGCTATTATTTCAGGAGGTGGAGCTCACTGCACAACTTAGAAACTTCACTTGTGTTCTTGACCAGAGGGTATAATTTTTATAATGCTCTCCTGTTTCAACATCACCTGCCAGATTTACACCTTCACCTAAAATCTCATGTTAGCACTCAGCTCCATATGATGCTACAGAAAGAAAGCCACACCCCACGCTGACCTGTACAGGTACAGGAGTTTGCATTTACTGTGAAGACCATACACCTGCCTTTGTGTTATTTGTTTAACCAGCATTATTTTGTTTCTTATCATCACCCCTCAAAGTTGGCACTATTGTCATCCTCCCATTTCACGTTAAATAAGGCATATGAGGCATAGAGAGCGTAGGCACAGACTAGGACCCCCTTCCACCCATCACGGTATATACTGTCTCAACATGAATACAGACATGCATATAAATCTATGAGATATACGGAAATCCAGCCCATAATGAAAGTGCACTATTTAGAGGTAGGAAGGCAAAAAACAAACAAAAAACTTCTTTCATATTTGGGTAAGTTAGGGAAAGTAGAATATTCTTTAGTTACCACGCAAAGGCTTCATGAATTTCTGGAGCTTTTAAATGATGGAAGAGAGGGGGCAGGGCAAGGGGGGAGAAACAGATCTTCTGGGCTCCTTTCTCTGTTTCAAAAGAAGGGATGAGATAAATAGCACTGCCCTAATAAAGTAATGGAACAGGAGGAATCTAGGAAGAAGTGAAAATTCTGGCAGAGCGCCCTGCAGGTCTCTGAAGGAAATGTGTGTTGAAGATGCAGGAAGCCACTGGCAGAGAGTCCTAGGATGGCTAAGCTGGGGCAGGAAGCCAAAGCCTAGGACACTGCACTAATCAGAGATGGTCACAAAAAGTGAAAACAGATAGTGAAAACAGTCAATAGAACATATGTCCCCTAAAAGTAGAATCAGAGGTTCTGGGAAGGCTGGCACCACCGATGACCAGCTAGGACAGGTGGCGTGAGCCTCCTCCTCGCTGCATACCTCCATCCTTCTGATCGGTCCCATTTCACAATGTCAGCCACTGTCCTGTTCTACCTTAATCCAGACCAGCTCTGGGAGCTGGTCTGTCACCGCTGGTGTTGGGCCCTACTCACCAGAGGCTATGCCTGACGCCTCACACGGCCACTCTGGGTCCACTCCCCACCGCTGAACTACTCTGGTTGATACAGCACAGCTTTGTGTGTAATAATCCCTGCCCACTGCACTGTTTTCTGTGTTATTCCTGCTTCCTCAAACGGAAACTTCTGAGAATAGAACTGATATCTCTTCCTCTCGAGTTCCACAGTCTCCACCATAAGAACTCAGCAGATACAGGATCACTGATCAAAAGGAAGGGCGTGAGTGAGTACCAGAGAGCAGTGGCGTCCCAAACTCAAGTCACAGATAGGCTATTCTGGGGAGTTTCTACCAAGAAGTAATTAAGAAAAGTTTAGTTTATAGGAACCTCTGTAAACTTGTTTTTATGTATCTCACTATAAACAGTAGTTTTGAGTTAGCCTGCTATAAGTATTAGTTATCAAATATTAATGATAAACTCATCGCATTTTTCTTGAGATGTTCTCCCCAAGTTACTTTTAAAGAAAGAGTATTGAAAACTGAGTGAAAAATAAAGGAATTTGCTGTCAGCTAATTCACCCACTGAACAGCTGGTTTGCATCTCTTCCCGTTTCTCTTAGAAAACCTTGTGCAATTCCTTTTCTGCCTCAAAAGAATGAAATGTAAATGGTTTATGGTAAAGCTTAATAATCTTCTCTTCCTTATCTCCTGAGAAATGTACCCATAAAAGTTATGCAAAATATATCTTAGGGCAGTGATTCTTGACTAACAGTGACTTTGTTGTCCCCAAGGGGACATTTGGCTATAGTTGGAGACATTTTTGGTTGTCACAACGGGGGGAGGGGGTGATACTGGCATCTGGTGGGGGGAGACCATGGAGGCCCCCTGTACAACACAATGAATAGGACAGACCCCCAAAAAAGAAAGAAAAAAATGGCAAAGCTTCATAACATAAAATATCCTATGATTTTACAAATGCTATTCTTTTTTATAGACACAAATAAAGAAAGCACATAATGGATCTTAAAATTCTACAATTACATATACCACGGGAAGGGGGAAGGAACAGTTTTAAGCAGACATCTGGTATCAATTAGACCTGATGTTATGATGCAGGATTATTAGTTCAAGAATCTCTAATAGCAAATAAGCTCTGTAGCTCAGCAGAAGGAACAGGACAGATCAGATCCGACCCCTACTATAAACCACTCTTAACCAGATCAGGACACTATTTTATCTTCTGGCACATCACCTAAGGACAATTTAACAGTAATATATCTTACTAATAACCATCAACTTCAACCTTTAAAACAATTTTTTTTAAACATTCTCTACAAAACCAATGTCCTTTGATATAAATTGTGATCCAGTTCAGACCAGGCCTCTATCCTCATTTTCCTCACGAACTATGTAGAAAATTCCCATCACTAAGCATTCCTGTCTATTGTCTGGGGAAATGAAGGAGACTAAGTGTTACATTAAGATTTATGACTGAAACTCCCCCCCCAGTGATATAACACAGCCAGAGGCAGCAAAGAAAAACTCCTTAGAATTTATTCCAAAAATTATAATAAATGCAAAGAATCTTATCAAAGGAATGTTTTCCTCAAAGTTGAGCAAAGTTACTTTCCGATTCCCAAGGCTGCTTAAGGATGAAGTCGCACTGGCGTTTTTCACTTCCCCGGCCCTCTCCCTTGCTCCTCATCAAAGCCACACACATACCGCCATGCTCACTCGCAGGAGTCCAGCACTGTACCTCACCGAAGTCGTCACTGGATACCTTAAATATCACTGGGCGCCTTCTAGGTGAACAGCGGGTGGGTGGGCGTGGATGGTGGGGTGGGCTTGTGGATGCCAGTGGGAGAGCCGGCGCAGACCACACCTGGACCTCCGAACTCAAGGTCCCCTCTTGTGGGATCCCACAGCTCTCAAGGTGGGTGGTCTCCAACCGGCTCCAATTAGGAATCCACTCCAGGAATAATAAGTGGGACGACCCCTGTCCTAGATGAAGACCTGGTCTATGCACACTCAAGGATAAAAAGGATCTTCAAAAATCCCTCCGTAGTTGCGCTCTCTCTTAGGAAGGCAGCTCCAGATGAGATTTCGTTTCCCACGAAGTGCGAAGTGGTGCTCTCCTACATGCCCGCGCAGGGTCTCGGGAGACAGTTTCTGCCCTACAAGGGCTGCTAAACTGGCTCACCTGGCCGCGGCACTGACTTATGCACCTCCAGGTGTGAACACGCGGGTGCGCAGCCTCAGATGTACAAACTCGGGGTCCGCTCCCAGGTGTACAGACTCAGGGGGTGCACACACAAGTATGTAGACGCGGGGAGCCGCTCCCAGGTATGCAAAGCCGGGTGCGCACGCACTGGTTAACACACTCAGGTGCGCACATAGAGCCGGGCAGGTCAATCCCACCACGCTGCGAACGACAAGTCTCGACAGGGAACCCCCAAACTCCGGTCGGCATCCTGCCTCCACCAACTCACCTCCTCCAAAAATTTGGTCACATCATACACCTTGTAATGCAGGATCAGCCAGGTGCTCTTGCTGTGGTTGTGCTTCTGGATCTCTTCCAGGGTATAGTACTTCACGGCTTTGTCAGACTCCTCTGCCATTTCGGAACGCAGCGAGCCTCAGGCCCTACAACGAGCAGCGGAGCCGGGCAGAGTTCAGCGGGCGTCTCCGCGAACTTGCACCGGGACATTCCCCACAGCCCTGCTCAGCGCCTGGGCAGGGAGGCAGGCAATGGGGTGGGGGTGGGGGAGGCCGAAGCAAGGCCTCCGATGATTGGCCAGAATTCGTGTCACTCAAGGGTCCCGCCCTCGACCGACACTCCGCCAAATCCAACGGGCCGCGCCCAGTACGCGAGTGTTGATTGGCTACAGAAGGTGCCCTTCACAATCACAGCTGTAGGAGCACGCGGAGGGCGGGGCTCCCTTTGCGTCTGCGCAGAAGGCGGTAGCGCGAAGATCCGGCGCCAGGGCTTGAGCCCTCGGGTGTGGGTGTTCCTGGCGGACAAGGCGAGGTGGCCGGCGAGGGAGGGTCCGACGGGGCGGGCGCAGAGTCCATCTTGTGCAGGGCAGCAACCCCACATCAAAATCGCCGCGATTTCCCAATCAGGTCAGATCAGGCAGAACTGGGCGTTAATTTGTAACAAAGTCGTTCCGCTGCGAGTGTCGGGGTGGACTGTCCCATCCCCAGAACTGCCCCATTCTCACAGGATAAACAAACCCAGGGAAATTGTTCTATAAAAGCAAAAACGTCCTGATGTGCGTAGGACGTATGTCGCTCTGAAGTTATTCGCTGTTGACCCTGACTAGGCGAGTACTTGTATTAGTGTCTCCTGTCTATTCTCAACAGTATATTGTGTAAGGTAAATCCTAAATAATTGATTGCTCTTGTAATAGAGTCTGGTACCTCCCCAGCTGGGCACCCATAGGAAGATTTTCAAATGTTCTATTTTTAAAAGGCGGGGGAGAGAATTCCAGCATATTAAAAAGTCGTCTGATATTTATTAAGGTCTTTTTCGGCAATGGTATTTAATTCCAAGAAGAACTACACAACAGGTTACACATGTAGGTCATCCTCCCAGAAACTAAGCACAGTTCTTCCACACTAGCTGCTGATGAATGTTAGCTTCCTGTCCCCCTGCTTACCTCTTCCATAGGAATGTAAGGCCATGGAAAAGACATTTTTCCAAACATTCCAAATAGTCTTTAGCCTTTTCATAGGATGGAATACACTGATTTTCAAATACTGCACTAGCTTTGCATCTCTGAAATAAACCCCACTTGCTTACGATGTATAATTCTTTTTTTAATTTGCTTTTTAAAAAAATTGAAGTATAGTTAATATACAATGTTGTGTTAGTTTCTGATGTACAGCAAAGTGATTCACTTATACATACATATGTTTTTTCATATTCTTTTCCGTTATAGTGTATTACAAGATATTGAATATAGTTCCCTGTGTTATACAGTAGGACCTGGTTGTTTATCTATTTTATATATAATAGTTTGTATCTGCTAATCCCAAACTCCTAATTTATCCCACCCCCTTTCCCCTTTGGTAACCATAAGTTTGTTTTCTATGTCTGTGAGTCTGCTTCTGTTTTGTAAATATGTTCATTTGTATCATATTTTAGAGTCCATATATAGATATCATATGATATTTGTCTTTCTGTGACTTACTTCATTTAGTATGTTAATCTCTAGGTCCATCCATATTGCTGTCATAATTTCATTCTGTTTTACAGCTGAGTAGTATTCCATTGTACATATGTGTGCGTATATACATATACACATATACCACATCTTCTTTATTCATTCATCTGTCAATGGACATTTAGGTTGCTTCCATGTCTTGGCTATTGTAAATAGTGCTGCTATGAATATTGATTGGGGTGTATGTCTCTTTTTGAATTAGAGTTTTCTCTGGATATATGCCTAGCAGGACTGCAAGATCATATTGTAACTCTAGTTATTTTAAGGAACCTCCATACTGTTCTCCATAGTGGCTGCATCAATTTACATTCCCATGGTGTAGGAGGGTTCCATTTTCTCCACACCCTCTCCAACATTTATTATTTGTAGACTTATTTGTATTGTTTCTGACCTGTGTGAGGTTGATAGCTCATTGTAGTTTTGATTTGCATTTCTCTAATAATTAGAAATGTTAAGCATCTTTTCATGTGCTTATTATCCATCTCTATGTTGAAGAAGTATCTGTTTAGGTCTTCTGCCCATTTTTTGATTGGGTTGTTTGCTTTTTGTTGAGTTGTATGAGCTGTTTGTATTCTTTGGAAATTAATCCCTTGCTGGTCACATTGTTTGCAAATATTTTCTCCCATTCTGTGGGTTGTCTTTTCATTTTGTTTATGGTTTCCTTTGCTATGCAAAAGTTTATAAGTTTGATTAGGTCCCATTGGTTTATTTTTGCTTTTATTTCTGTTGCCTTGGGAGACTAACCTAAGAAAACATTGCTATGATTTATGTCAGAGAACGTTTTGCCTATGTTCCCTTCTAGGAGTTTTATGATGTCATGGTTTATATTCAAGTCTTTAAGCCGTTTTGAGTTCACTTTTGTGTATGGTGTGAGGGGGTATTCTAACTGCATTGCTTTACATGTGGCTGTCCAGCTTTCCCAACACCACCTGCTGAAAAGATATGTAATTCTTTTTATGTATTGCTGAATTATATTTTGTTAAGAGATTTTCTATCTATATTTATGAGAGATATTGGTGTGTAGTTTTCATTTTATGCATTGTATTTGTCTGGTTTGGCTATCAGAGTAATACTGGCTTCATAGAATGACTTGTGAAGTATTCCCTTTTCCTCTATTTTTCTGGAAAAGAATGTGTAGAATTGGTATTACTCTTCTTTAAAAGCTTGGTAGAATTCTCCAGTGAAATCATATGGGCTGGCAGATATATTTTTCAGGAAGTTTTAAACTATGAGTTTAATTTCCATAACCGTTATAAGACTATTCAGATCTGTTTCATACTGAGTGAGTTGTGGTAGTCTGTACTTTTCGAGGAATTGGTCCACTTCATCTGAATTGTCAAATCTATGTATAGAGTTGTTCATAGTTGTCCCTTATTATCTTTTGATGTCTGCAACGTCTGCAGTGATATCCTCTGTTTAATTCCTGGTAGCAGTAATTTGACCACTCTTCTTGTTATTATTGTCAGCCTTGCTAGAGGTTTGTCAGTTTTATCGATTTTTTCAAAGAGCTAGCTTTCTGTCTCTGATCTTCTCTGTTTTTCCTTTTTCAAATGTCACTGATTTCTGCTCTTTACTGAGTCCTTCTTTCTGCTTGCTTTGGGTTTCTTTCTTTTTTTCTTTTTTCCATAGTCTCTTGGGGTGAGAGTTTAGATAACTGAATTGAGACTTTTCCTCTTTCCAAATGCATGCATTTAGTGTTAAAACTTTTAAAAATAGTAAACCAGGGACTTCCCTGGTGGTCCAGTGGTAAAGAATCCACCTTCCAATGCAGGGGATGCAGGTTCAATCCCTGGTCGGGGAACTAAGATCCCACTTGCCACGGGGCAACTAAGCCCTAGCGCCACCAGAGAGAGAAAAACCCACATGCCACAACTAGAGAGAAGCCCTAGTGCCACAACAAAAGATCCTGCATGCATCAATGAAGATCCCACGTGCCTCAACTAAGGGCCAATGCAGCCAAATAAATAAATATTTTTAAAAAAATAGTAAACCAGATTATGTATACTATTTTCCTAACAGTTCCCAGGTCTGCTGAACCTCCCAGTGACTCTGGCAGAGCATTGAAGTCTTTTGAGTGCATGGCTACCTCTATAATCCAATGCCAAGACCGTTTCAGATTTCAGTCCCAGTTCCAAATAACTCCATAAGTGGTTAAAACAAAACTTTGGTGCCAGTGACCTGGTCCTATCTCTGGATTAGTAACTTATCAAATGCATGACTATGACCTAATCAGTTAACTCATCTAAGCCACTGCTTATAAAATGCTTAGCACAGGGTCTGGCACATAGAAAGCAATCAATAGATTTTAGCATGTGCTATTATCAATCAAGACTTCCTTATTCTAAAACACAGGTATAAGGAAACATCCTACGTGGAAGGTGCTCCAAGGTGAAGTAAATTTAGGCAAATTTAGAAACAAACAAACCTGAGAAATTAAAGGGACATAAGAATTTATAAACTCTTCCTGACCTCCCCTCCAGCAAAGAAATTTTAATAAACATTTAGAAAATCAACTCTACTCCTAAAGTTCCTCAGGTAAAATATACTGTAGAAAGCACTCAGTCTTCTACCATAAAGCACAAATAAGCAAACATTATTATATTTTTTATTCCTTTTCTAATTCTTTCTGCCACTAATGCACAAGAAACACTTCATCAGCTCTTTCCTTCCCATTGACAAATCATTATATTTGCCATAACCATAGAGAGCAGGTTCCCTCTTAACAAATGGGCACTCTAAAAAGATGGACTACAAATTATCGACATGGATAATTTGTATTAAGTCCATGTCTTTTAAATATGTTAGCATAGGTTAACTTTTCCCTCCTAAAAATATCTGTATCTCTAGTATGTATACCCTATTTAGTTGATTTCCAAACAATTCCCCATCTATTAGCAATAATATCCAAAATTTTCTAAATTTTTAAAATTTTCATTCATTTTAAATAAAGCATTTATGTCTTGAAGTTTTTTTAATCCATGCATATTTATAACACACCAGAATGTCAGTTGATAATCTCTAATCAGTTGAATAGCAAAGGCAGAAATGAGCAGAAAACAATAGATATCTGATCACAAAGCCAATACAAAAGTCTTAAGTTCATTGCTGAGGTAGGGCAACATTCCTCAGTAACTTCAGACAAAGACAAGTTAAGTATATGTAGGACATCTTATTGTAAATACGTTCTTAGGCACATTTTCCTTGTATGTCCATCTTTAAGTAGGAGCAGGTAAATAAAAAGATTAGATGTTTGATTGTACGTGGTTGCAATATTAAACTTCTTTTTAAAAATCTTTCTGTCTCCAGCACAAGTAAACAGAACAAGAGTAAAATGGTATAGATAAGAAAATTTCCAGATATCCTATTTAACTCTGTAAAGCCTTCAGGGTTCTAGACAGTTCTATGAAATACAGCTGACAGTGGTATCATCATCAGGTCACGCAAGTCAGAAGCTTGGGAATCATGCAGGTCAGTCTCTCCTCTTTATCCCTACTACCACAGCCCCAGATTTGCCTTTCATGATTACCTGCCTGTCTGCTTACAATAACTTCCTAACAGGCTCTTTTTGCCTCTAGTCTTGAACTCCTCAGACCCATCTTCCATGAGTAATGGATCCAAAATTAAAATCTGATCATATCACTATTTGCCTAAGACATTCCAATATTTCCCAATAACTAAAGTTCAAATTCCTTACCAGAACATCCAAGATCATTCAAAATCTGTCTCTCTCTCTAGCTTCATCCTTTGTCATTTGCCCCTCAAGCCTTATAGCCTAGCAACAGTGAGCTATTTTTAGATCTCCAATACACTGCATTCTTTCCTCACTTCCATACCCTTGATCAAGCCCTGTCCTTTGCCTCTTACCTTAACTTTACCTCTTAACTTCTTACTCTCCTTACCTCCTTTCTCCTACTTCCTTTATCCTGGCCAAGGACTCAGGATCCTTTTTGACTCAGCTTAGGAGTCAACTGTGGAGGAAGCATGTGCTGACCACACCTTTCCACTCCAAGTAGCACCCTCTCTGCTCATTTATTCCCCAACCACGGCTATCATGCACTCACTACATCATCGGTCGACATGTCTGTCTTTCTCCCTGGACCAAGAGTTCCTAAAGGACAGGAATGGTTAGTCACATCTGTATCTTCAGAGCCTAGCACAGTGCCTGGCACTCAGCACGTGCTCCATAAATGTGATATAGGAGATGGCATGTGAGTACTCGGAAAAATCATAATTACACTATAATCATACTGAGAAATGTGGATTCATTTATCTGACACTAGCAAGAGTATTAGCCAAGTTTTTAACTTTTCCCAGGACACCTACTGAAACAGGGTGGGGCGGGTAATCATCGGTTAGATCCATTACACCTGTAACTTGCCCTCACTGATCAAGCTTGCTTTAATTGATTTTACAAAAACTTGCATGTACTCCAAGTGCCACACAGCCCAAATAATAACAGATGTTTGCCCAAGTTGTTTATTAGGAACTGGAGTCATCTGTGTCCAGTTCAAGCTCAAGACAGTTAAGACTGGTTAAGATGGCGAAAATGTCTCATGTCAGAAGGCCAAAAACTCCACCCTCAAAACATGCTAATGCCACCATTTTCTGAGCACGTGTCCCAAGAAGAAGCCTGTGGCTTCGATGCACAACGATGATTACCTCACCTTTTTCTTGTCTCTAATTACCTTTCCTCACACTCCCCGTGCTCCTGACACCCCAGCTTTATTCCATAAATATCCCAAGTCCCTTGCCTTTGGGGAAGTGGATTTGAGATTTGTTCTCCCATCTCCTCACTTGGTGGCCTCGAGAATAAACCCTTTCTCTGCTGCAAACCTTAGGGTCTCAGCGTTTGGCTTGCATGTCAGACAAACAAACCTGGCTTGGTAACACTACAAAAAGTAAAACTGTTTTCTTTCTTTCCAAGTCTAGGAAACTGGGGAAAAGAAGCTAAATGCAGCAGCAGCAGCATGAAAATAGTTTAAAATGAATGAGTGTGTGGACCTAACACCAGTCCAAGGTGCTCAATGCAGCCACATAAGTGTACAAGTAACAGGAATGATGGAGAGGGCAGTGGAGTTCTCGAAAGCTGAGAGCCCCATATCAGAAACACCTAAATAAAAATACCATCTAGGACCTCTAAGTCTGATGTCAGAAGGAAGTAAAAGTTTCTTCTTTCTCGGTATGCAACTGCATCCCTCCATATCCTTCCTTCCCTGATTCTCTCACTGATTACTGATACCACTCCCCACCACCTACCACTACGCTACTCTCCTTGACACTCTGGCATAAGTGTGGATAAAAAGCCCTTTCTTTGCTTGCTTAGAGCAGAGCCAGAATATTCAAATGAACTCTGCTAAAGGATAACCTAAAAGAATTTTCCACTATGAGAGCCTGACATAGTTCATTCACCTTTAATAAATGAAGCAGTGATGCCAATTCAAAAAGTCTGTCTGATTGTCGAATCTCAGATGACTGTGAGGTGCACACCCAGTGAGGACCCTTTATAGGGACCCTTCCTTCTAAGTCCCAGTCTCCCTCTGTATGTTTGAGGGCAGAAGATTATACTCTACCCATAAATACAATCTTAGACATCCCAGTTCTTCGAATTCCCGGCCAAGGTGCATGCTGAACCCGGCCGCAACACCCACATAGGTCTTGTCATCTTCGTTCCAGTTTCCTGTCTGAAGATCTGACTCTACGCCAGGTAGTTCTTCTGAGAAATGACCTTCATTTTCATGTGGTACTTGGCTACCTACGAAGTATGGCCTAATCTTTGCATGTCCTAACGGTTTAAACATGATTTAACAGAATGCAAGAATCTTAATCTTTATAAAAGATACATACAGATAACTAGTGCGTGGAATCCTTAAGAGTATTCCTTCCCATCTTGAATGCCTGTGAGTGAGATAAAGGGAAACTTAAGTAACTCATATACTTGGAAAATTGAATAAGCTTGTCCACAAGCTTTTCATCAAAATGTATCCTGTGAGGAAAGTTTTTCCCTGGATGAAAATTCTTGCGGGCCCTATAACATTCTGTAGTTTTTTGTTAATTAAAAAGTATGATGTAATGTTTTATACATATAAATGGATGTGCATATATATTTTGAAGCACAGTACTATAAATGAACACCAATGAACTCTTCACTTGACTTGGGGACAGTGGGCTCCTCCCATATCCCATTCTTCTGCCTCCCCAAAATCATTATCCTGAGTTGTGTTCATGATGTCCTTGCCTATTAAAAAAATTAGTTTTGCACATATGGATATATCAACAAACAATTTATTCAGCTTTCCTGGAGAACTATTGAGCTTTATAAAAATAGGATTATACTGTATGTAGTCTTCTGGAACTTTCTTCTCCATTCAAAATTATGTTTTAAAAACTCATCCATATTGAATAGAAGGAAATACAAAACAAAAGAACAAGAATGGTCTTAGCAGAATTCTTCATAATAATTCTAAACTGGAAGCACTCAAATTGTCCTTCAACCTGCAATGAAAATGAATAAAATACCGCTGCCCTCAACAATATGGATGAATCTCATGAATATAATATTTACAAAAGAAGCTATACACAAGAGAGTTTGTGTTGTATGATTCCATTAAGTTTTCAAAGCAAGCAAAATTAATGTATGGTGTTCGCAGTTGGGACAGTAGTTACCTTTGAGGAAGTGGTGAGTGGCTGGGAGAGGCCATGAGGAGTATCTCCTGGATACAGGTAATGTTCTATCTTTAGATCTGGGTGGTAGGTATATAAGGGTGGTCATTTTCGAAAAAAATTTGAAAAACTGTCTAAGTGTCTACAGTAAGTCCCCTACATACAAACCTTCAAGTTGCGAACTTTCAAAGATGCGAACGTGCATTCACGTGTCTAGTCACGTAAGTTAGTTCACGTGTCTGGCGTACATTGTCACGTGTGTGCATCCTCTACGAGTGGTTGTGCTTTTGTGTACTTTACCGTACGATACTGCTGCTGTGCAACACAAGGAGCTTACTAATGAAGACCCGATGGAACTGGAGGCTTAGAGAAAGGACGAAGAGAGGCAAGAGTAAGAAGAAGTAACTGAAGAACCAAAGAGATTCATGACGCAGGAAATGGCAAGGGGATTTTCTTTATTTGAGGAGGCACTGTTAGTTTTTGAGGCACAGAACCCAAACGTAGAATGGTACACGAAGGTTGCAACAGCCATTCAGAATGCAATCCAGTATTACTGTCATCTATGATGAGAAAAAAAGAGCTACTACCCAGACATCACTGGATCATTTTCCAAGAGGGTAGACAGAATTAAATCCAGCAAGGAACCAGAACCTGTGCCATTAATGTCAGGCCTGAGTGACACTGCAGCTTGCCCTCCGTCTCCAGTTGCTGACGATCCTTCAGTTCTACCATCTCCCACCTCCTCTCCTCCTCCAGTCAGTAACTTCTTGCCTGTTCACTCGATGCCAGCCCCTGTATGCCAGCTGCTGTACTGTACTACTGTACTTTTCAAGGTACTGTACTGTACGACTTTAAATGTTTTCTTTATTTTTTGTGTTTGTTTTTTATGTATTATTTGTGTGAAAAGTATTATAAACCTATTACAGTGCAGTACTATATAGCCGACTGTGTTAGTTGGGTACCTACGCTAACTTTGTTGGACTTACAAACAAATTGGACTTAGAAACGTGCTCTTGGAACAGAACTTGTTTGTGTGTAGAGGACCTGCTGTACTTATGATATGTTCACGTTTTAATTTTGAACGTTTTATCCATATTATTGCATATAAATGTAGTTCATTATTTTTTTCTTTGCTGTATAATATCCAATTTTGTAAATATAATTCAATTTATCTATCTGTTCCGCTGTCCCTGAACATTTGGGATTTTGTTTGTTTGTTGCATTTACTTATTTTATTCAACAAACAATGCTGCTACAAACATATTTCTTGGTGCACATATGTAAGAGTCTCTTTAGGGGAAGTGTATATAAGGAATTTCTAAGTCTAAGGGTATGTTAATATTCAACTTCAGAAGATTACATCATATTATTTTCAAATTTACATTCCTACATTCCAACAGTGTATGGAGATCTTATTCTGCATCCTTACTAACCCTTAGAATTTTGCCAATACTGTGGTATTTCATTGTGGTCTTATTTAGATTTAATAATTAATGAGGTTGAGTATCTTTTCATAGGCTTATAAGCCATCCTTTTTCTTCCTTCTGCAAAATACCTGTTCATGACCTTAGTGCTTTTTTCTATGACTGACTGTCTTACTCTAATTGATTTGTGAGAGTTCTTTATATAATCTGGAAACTAATCACTTGTGGGTTACTTTTATGAAAATATCTTCTCCCAACTTGTGGCCTGTCTCTTCACTTTATTTTACTTTTGAAAAACAAAAGTTTTTTAAAAGCTTTTTATTATAGAAAAGTTCAAACACACCACAAAAGTGGAGAAGATAGTAAAATACATAAAAGCACAGATAATAATAGGAACCTTCACTCATTTTCAATAATTATCAAAACATGGCCAATTCTGTTACCTCTTTGTCACCACTCTCATCTCCCACTGGATCATTCTAAAGCAAATCCAAGATATGTCATTTCATCCATAAATACTTCTATATGTCTGTGAAATAAGGATCTTATAAGTATTATCTTTAGATGTTAGTTTGCCATCTAGAAAATAATTCCTTAGTACAATTAAATATACAGAGTACGCAAATTTCTGACTGTTTCATAAATAGTTTTTATAGTTTATTTAAATCAAGATCCAAATAAAAGCCACACATTTCACATTTTATGTGAAGAGAATTGGACTAGTTAGTACTTGGATGTTTGATGTAAACTGTTTTTCATAGGAGGCTGATTTTACTCACCAACCTTTACTACAATCTCACATTGTGGTTATAATAACCAAACAAAATGTAAGTATTGAGCACTTCGTTACCAAGTTAGGATATCTAAAAGCATTCCTCTTTGCCGAAACTCATTTTTCAAATAAAATAAGTAAAGTACTCTAATAGATCAAACTTTAAACACAATACAAAACCTCATTCTTTCACAGTATAACTTCTCGAACCTGGTAAGATGTGAGGTTGAAAAGTGGCAAATCTTCTCTTACTTGATAAAAATCTCCTGACATTCCACCCATGAGCTTCCTCCTCCTCATCTCCCTGAACTTACACAGGAGTCTCCCAGGAGTCAGTGTGAGGACTTCTTTCTTTCTACCCTTTCACTCTCTTCCAGATCTGTTCTGGTCTCATGATTTTAAATACCATCTATTACATACAGATCTCTCCTCAGAACTCCTCCTCTTCACTTCTCAAAGTTAACGTGTCCCAAAACTGACCTCCTCTTATTTTCATCCACAAACTTTCTCCTCCCAGTCTTCCCCTTAAGTTAATGGCAACCCCATCCTCCCAAGTCAGCACAAAGACCCTGCAGCTGTGCTTAACTCTCAGACTCCACATCAATCCATATCCACAGCCTATCAGATCTAACTTCAAAGGATCTTCACAGTGCAATCCCATCTCATCACCTCCACTGCCTCTGCCCCGATCCCAGCCGCATCTTCCTTCTCCTGGACCACTGCCATTGCCTCCTAGCTGCTCTCCTTTCTGTCCCTCTGTTCCCTTCAGTCCATTCTCAGCACAGCGCCTGGGTGCGCCCGTTACAATACACACAGCTTCTCAAGCCTAACACTGTCTGATCCGCTTTAACCTCCCGGCCTCGCGTCCCTACCTCTCCTTCCAGCTCCACTGCAGCCAGCTGGTCACCTTCCCGCCTGCCTCAGGCGTTCTGCTTGCACTCGCAATTCCCTCCCTTACAACGTCCTCCCCTGACCTGCGTGTGGCCGCCCACTCCCATCTCCTTTCTGTCCTACATGTCACCTCCATGAGGCCTCGCGACCTCCAAAAGGGCCTCTCCCGGCACTCCGTCTTCCTGTCCCAGCACACCTATCACCATCTTCCAGACCGATATTTTGCGCACTTAATCGTATTAGTCTATCCCCCAACCCTCAAGAAAAATGTAAGCTCCAGGAGGGCAGGGAACGCTCTTAGTTCAATGCTCCATCAGTGACTCCTAGAAAAGCTCCGGGCACACAGCAGGCGCTTAATAAAATACCTAAGAACTAGCCCTTGAGCCGGGCTTCCGCTCCACGCCACGCTGCAGGGCGCCCCACTCAAGAAGTTCCACCGCCGAACATTCACCGGAACCAAGGGCCGCCCTACGCATGAGGCCCGACAGCCCGTCAGTGCGGCGAGCATGGGGCTCGGCACCTGTGGCTCCCCAGCGGCCATACCGCGCGGATGCATCCTACCTCTCTCTGCAAGACAGCAAGGGCGTCGAGACGGGCCACACCGGCGCCAACTCCGGCTCTTCTCTCTGGGAACCACAAGCGCCAGCAGAACAGCGCAGGCAGTCAAAAGCTTTGGCGGGAAAAACTGGCGCGCGCGGGGCATTCTGGGAGCGCTCGGGGTTACGCTTGGGGTCGCGGGGCGCGCGGGGCATTCTGGGGGTTCTCGGGTAAGCTGGGGGCGCTGGTTGGGGGGGGGTGAGGGAACCGCTGAGGTCGCGGGGCATGCTGGGAGCGGTACCTCAGAGCCGCCGGGAGGACGCTGAGAAGCGTGGGCTCGCGGCCCTGGAGACTGAGGTGAGGGGGGCCGTGACCCGGGAGACCAATTTCTTGTCTGAGCCAGAGACTGAGAGGGCGAGCGCGGGAGGTCGCTGCAGGCCGGGCCGCCTCACCGCGAAGCTCGTGAGTTCGCGTCAGGGGGCGATGGCTCCGAGGGCGTTGCTTTGACAGGACGCGCGTGTGAAGAGCTAGTTCTAGCTTGTGAAAAGGAAAAAGGAAAGGAACGAAGAGTCGTTCTTTCACGAAGGCCCACAGGTTATAATAGTAGGGCACCTTATTTAATTGGTAACTTATAGAACTGCCTTTTAAATAAGGTGCTTAAGCTAAATAAAGACCTTGGAGGTGTTTCCACCAGTTCCATGCTGTGCGTTAAGAAGATGGGGCCCGGCAGTGCCGGGGTGGGCGGGGGGACTGGCCTGTTGACCTTGGAAGCCATCGGTGGGCCAGCAGGAGTCCGACCTGCAGGCAGGCTTTTTCCCACCGAGGGCCCCAACAGAGGGAGAAACTGCAGCTCCAGAGGGGCCGAAAGTTGCTTAGACCTCACAGCCTGGGCGTTCACAGCGAGTTTGGTTCTCCTGGGGTGCTGAGTCATCACGTGGAGAATCTTGTTAGGTACCTGTTCCTTACTGGTAACACTTCACCAGGGCAGAAATATGGTCAGAATTTTATTTTGGAGTCAGCAAGTTTTCCATTTGTCAGCTTGGACGTGAAAGATGCTCGTCTCCGATCAGTATGTTAATTAACTGTTCATCCGTGCATGTTATATATAGTATAACCGAGTCTCGAGCCTTAACATTACAGTTCGTATACAATCTATGAAAAGAAAACAAACTTTTAATTTGTAAGTTTTGCCAATTATGAACTGAAAAAAACTTGTTTTAACGTAGTTCTAAATAGTAAAATTAAATAAATTCTCACCTGTACCTGAACAGGTCAGCGTTGTTGCCATACAATTTTCCGAGCACTCTTGGAGATTGACAAGGGAAGGGGAGGGCCCCTCACAGGAATTTCTTGGTGACTTCGCTGGAAGATACTCAAAGGAAAAGTGAGGCACAAAGTACTTTCAGTGGGAAATGTGTTTTAGAAATGGAAGTAACAAATCTCTAACTTTCGCCCATGTCTTTGACCTACTTCCATTAAAATATGCACAGTTGTACCTCTGGGCCCAAGCCATAGTCAGTTCTTTGTTTTATATTTTACTTTATTTATTGTTGATGCCCTTTACTAAAACGCTTCAGAGGCAGTGAATTTTAGCAGAGTTATGAAGTAGATTGTGTTGGCCTTGGAACTTTGTACTTCATTTTTATTTTATTTATTAATTTATGTATTTATTTATTTATTTTTGGCTGCGTTGGGTCTTCGTTGCCGCGCGCGGGCTTTCTCTAGTTGCAGCGAGCAGAGGCTACTCTTCGTTGTGGTGCGAGGGCTTCTCATTGCGGTGGCTTCTCTGGTTGCAGAGCACGGGCTCCAGGTGCACGCGCTTCAGTAGTTGCGGCTCGTGGGCTCCAGAGCGCCGGCTCAGTAGCTGTGGCGCACGGGCTTAGTTGCTCCGCGGCATGTGGGATCTTCCTGGACCAGGGCTCGAACCCTTGTTGCCTGTATTGGCAGGCGGATTCTTAACCACTGCGCAATCCGGGAAGCCCTGTACTTCATTTTTTTAAAAAAAATTTCACAACAGTAAGCATTTACATAGGAGAGTAGAAAAGCAGAGAGAAGGAAGGACTCGTTCTATTTTTAATATCAGAAATCATCTTGATTAGGTATTTAACACCTTGTGTGACTTTGTGTTAATCATTTCCAAGAGTACTTCCACTTTTAAAAGAACCTAAGGGGTCTTTAATGATGAAAATTTCAAGCACTGTCGTACTTGAGTGAGAAAGATGTGTGGGGAGCAGAAGGGCATTGCCACTTTGCCTTGAAGGGCACCACAGAGACATTTGGTTACTGAGATCAGACCTAAGGCTGGTCACACCCCAGGTTCCAGGACTGATATATTACTACTCTTCTTCTTAAAGAGAGAAAATATGTAGGTGTTTAAGGGTTTGAAGTACTAGAATACCAGTTACCTTCCCTGGATGTTATTTGTGTGTCCTAGAGAAATTGAGCTTAAATTACATGCTTTACTTTTACATTGCAGTTTTCTTTTCTGTCGTACATAAGATAGACTCCAAAGTCTATGCCCTGTGAATTACCAACTGTAAAATGTGTCCCACGTAGAAGTTTGAAAGCCAGATAATTAGTGGAAAAGGAAACTAGATAAAAATTTAGAGATCTCAGTAAGCATTTTCTTTCATGTAAAATAATGAAAGTATATTCTTCAACTTTGAAGTGCTTTATAGAGATAACCTGAAATGGCAGACGACTTTGCTATACATTTTGATTTTTTGAAATTATTCTTGTCATAGGAAAGATTTCATTTTCCTGAAAACAAAATGAAACTTAAGAATAGCCAGAAGCTTTAGAAGGAATTTGTTAAATAAAAACTATAATAGAAACATATCTAGTACCCAGAACAGAGTAGGCATTTAATACACATTGCTGGGGTTTTTTGTATTATTTGTACTCAAATTATTCTATTTGTTGTATAGAACTGCAGGTTTAAAATTCTAGCTTATATTTTTGGGGTGACAAAAGTGTTCTAAAATGTATCGTGATGGTTGCAACTCTGTGCATATAATAAAAACCATTTAATTGTACACTTTAAATAGGTGAATTGTTTGTTATACGAATCACATCCTTATAAAACTTGTACCCCCCCCCAAATTCTAGATTATCATTAGAAAAACTCATAGGTAAAATGTGAATGACACTTAACTGTTGATGTTTGCTAACTTGTTTTTATCATCTTGTACTAACACAATATCAAATATTCTGTAATGGATTGGTATTGAAACCCTATTGGTAAAATAGTTTGCTACCCTTTTACTGTTGTTTATTTTTAAAGGCCTGATTACTGAGACATTCAGTCAACAAGAAAGTATGAATGACTGTAGGCAGCAGTCGCTGTTCTTCATCACGCTCCCAGATTTACACCAACTCTGTGCTGTCAGGATAGTATTGAGTAATGGAGTGGCAGATACTGAGACGAGGAGTACACAGTTGAAGATATGCAGGTAAAAAAAGCACATCTTATAACTAAGACTATAAACTTTTTGAGACCTTTAAGAGCTGTTTTAATAGTATCTCCTTTAAAGCAAAATATTCATTTACTCAGTCTGTTTATATAATTTTGAAATAAAGGAATTCAGTTTTGTTCTAATCAGGTATACTGAATTACATTTAGAGGAGGACTTGAAATACTTGAGATAGACTATCTCACTTTTGAGTTTTTATATTTGTGGCTTCTTGTGTGATATTTTAATTTAAATATTTTATAGACATTGATGAATTAAATCAGGCTTCCAAAACATAGAGATAGTAATTAATAAATATATATGAAGTACCTACTGTTTATGAGGCACTTTAGGAGATACTGTAAACATTTTAGATTAATATAATTTTTAAATTTTCAGGTTGATATAAGAGTATTTCTGAGGAATATTTCTCCAAGAACTATCTTGAAATATCTGACCCAAGACTAAGCTGAAAAACAGCTTAGTCGAAGCCTAAAGTATAACACTGTGATTACTGAGGACCCACCATGTATTAGCCCCTTCAATTGTTTGAGACATTCAAAAAAGAACTCTTAGAATAGGTAACAATCTTATATCTGTAACTGAATTTCTTGGAAAGGAACAAACATGTATAAGATTGCTAGGGGCCAGAAATAAGACACTCTTGGGGTGTCCTCCATTTTGCTCTTATTTATAAAACTTTTCTCCTGCCCACTGTATATTTTCCCACTCAAATGCAGCCAGGAGTCTGTACCCTCCTGCTAAGGTACAATTTGATACCCATTGAGCATTCACTTGTGACCCCTTTGGGAAACAAATAAGTAGAAAACCTTAAGAGAGACTTTTTGCTGTTCACCCTCATATGGGTCATGCCCATAGAGAGGAGTGTTTTGACTTATTGTTCCAATCACTGACAAAGAGGCTGGATCAGAGAGCAGAGATGTGGTTGTGTCAAAGGCGGGCCTTGCAAAAGCACGTACCTGCTGCACCACAGTTCTGACAGAGATGAGGCCACCAGAAACAGATTGACCCATCTCACTTTTTGATGTAATCCCCCCCACACACACTCCTGGTTTTTAAAATTTGTTTCCTTAATGATTAATAATTTTGAAAATTTTTACATTTCCACCTCTATTCCCTTTTATGTTTTTCCCATTTTTTCCAACAAAATTATTGATGGTAATTTGAATTGTAATGATTGTTGTTGTAAGTTCATTTGACTTTTGAATACTGAACTAAAACCGCTACTCACTTCATTCTGGCTTGGAAAAAACTTCCTTTTTGAAGAAAAAGAATCTAGTCAATAGTTCTCACACTAAAATAATTGATAATTTCACTGATGGGTGAATCCTTAGACTCCTTCCTCCAGTGCTTCTGACCACTACTTTAAAAAAAAAAAAAAAAAAGGAAAATGCAAGAAACAGGAATTAAAAGAGCTAGATTCTTCACAGTGGTTAGACTTTTTCAAGTCTATACTTAAGATAGAATTGGAGTTTTAAAAGAGAAATTTTGGGGACTTCCCTGGTGGTTCAGTGGGTAAGACTCTGTGCTCCCAATGCAGGGGGCCTGGGTTCGATCCCGGGTGGGGGAACTAGATCCTGCATGCATGCCACAACTAAATCCTGCATGCATGCCACAGCTAAGAGTTTGCATGCTGCAACTAAGAGTCCGCATGCCGCAGTGAAGATCCCACGTGCTGCAGCTACGACCTGGCGCAGCCAAAATAAATAAATAGAATTAAAGAGAAATTTTGGTTCACAGATGAAAGGAGTTAGGAAACAGATGCATGGACAAGTTTTCATATTAATATATCTAAAACTTTATAATTCTCTTAATTTAAATCTTGCCTGACTGCTTACAGTGTTCAAGGCAACATGCTAAGTGTGGTGAGAGATACAGAAATCTATAATAAATCCTTGGCTAGAAGAAACGTAAACTTTTGATTGGAACTAAGTAATTTTTAAATGTTCTGGTAAAGTAAAAACAGAGAGTGGGCAGTCCACTTTAAAATTAATACATTTCATCTCCACAGGCAATTGCTGTTTTTGCACCAAGATATCCTGACATCACCTGTACCTGAAATATTTACCCAAATTTGGGTGGTGATGGCGGTAAGTATTTTAACATTTTATAAAGTATTATTACTAATTATTGGGAGCAATATTGATAAACATTAATTCAGGTATTATAGCTCAAATTGAACATGGTTTATGAAGACAAATTACATTGTGTTGTAGGTTGATCAAACCATTAACAGACTTTAACTTTGATATACCTGATGTTTAAGATCCATTTTTGTGGCTCTAAATTCATATTTAGTTTTCCCTGTCATTAATGTTAAGATAAAGATTATCAATGAATAAAATACGTTACGGCATAATTTTTAAGATAGCACAGACTTAATCCTTTTCTTATATTTTATTCTTTAGAATTACATTCAATATAAAAGGAGAAGTTTCTTGTTCCAGCAAATCTCCAATTTTTAAAGAACTTAGGTCAATAGGTTTTTTTTTTTCTTTTGAATTTTTGAATTTTCTTTTAGTTTTTTATACAGCAGGTTCTTATTAGTTATCTATTTTATACGTAATAGTGTATATGTGTCAATCCCAGTCTCCCAATTCATCATACCACCACCTGCTCAATAGTTTTTTTTAATTTGGAAATTTCATTAAAATTTTTTCTTAGTAAAATTAGAACAAGAAATATATTACCAGTGCTGTATATAACTGGGATGATAAATAAAGTACCAAGAATCTTTATAAAAGTTATATTTCCCTGAGATTTTTGTCAAAATCTTTCGGAAAATCCTCTGATTCTGAGATTATAATTCCCTAGAACCCAGTGAAGTCAATATTTAATAACAATGCTGATAGACCATTCAAAATCTTCTTCAGGTCTTTTATTTCTCTTCTAGGTTTTATGGTTTTATGTCCATCTTTTATCTTTTCATCCTTAATATAGCTTTTAAGAAAGACAAGCTGTTGGTGAACAAGTATACAGTAAAGTCTCTTATTTGTGTTCTTTTCTACCTGAAAAATTTATGAAACAAGGAGGACATTGTTTTAGAGTTCTGGTAAATTCTAGTATCCTAATCCTAGCAAGAATAGTAAGAGGAAAATTGCCATCTAAAAATATGTTTTACTTTCTTACAAAGATATTACACACTGTAAAAATTTTTACAAAAATATTTAAAATAGAAAATGGGATTATTATACATACTATTTTGAAACTTACCTTTTATTTCCCCTTTAACAGCCTGGGTATTGTTCTGTGTCAGTACATATATTTTACTCATTTTTAAGGATGTGAAATATTTCATTGTATGGGTGTATAATAATTTAATTATTACCTTCTAATGCTCATCTGAGTTTTTAGTCTTGTGCTATTATAAACAATGCTTCAGGAAGTGGAAATTATATCATTTTAATTTATCTGGTAGTTTCTGTGGGTTAAATTCTTAGATGTTGGATTGCAGTACATTTTAAACTGTAATCTACATGCTGCTAAATTGTGCTCTGAAAAGCTTTTACTAGATTACATTTAATAAATAGTGTATGAGAGAACCTATATTTCGACATCCTCACAAACACTAAATATTAGCAGTCTTTGCATATCTGCCAATTTGTTAGGTTAAAAATATCAATAATATCTTCTTTTAATTTCTGTTTCATTGGTTAATTGGAACACCTTAGCCTTTTGAACTTTCTCTTGATCTTCCACGTGTGTCCATTTTCCTTATTCATGTTTAAGAAATTACTGTTTCTTAAGAAAGGTATTAAATATTTATTATATGAAATTTATTGGCCTTTTCATTTATATGGTTTTTGGATTCAGGTCACTCCCAGAAAGGCTTTCCTCACTTTGGAATGTACCCACAGATTCTATTTCAGGAAGAGAATGATTATTACCTGCTTCTTTCTCCTGGGCATAGAAACTGTTAAGATGATGGCCCTCTGCTTTACTCTGCTGAATAATGTTTAAATTCTTTATGTAGTGCATTATTTAATAATATATTTATGTTAAGTCCTTCTTATCAATGTGGATTTTTTTAATAGATACCATTTTATAAAGCTGGAAAACTTAATGCCTATATTGAAAAATATGGAGCTAAGGTAAGTTTTAAAAAGGATAATAATTCCAGATGTTGTTTATATTGATTTTGTATTCAGCTGCTTTTGTCAGTAAACAAAAATTGGAGTATCTTTCTCATAAGTTATTGCTATGCATGTGAAAGAACCCAACATTTTTTTTCCCAGGACAATTATTTTGTGCACATTTAGTAGAGAAAGAGGGGAAGAGTCTTAATTT
The DNA here is from genome assembly GCF_026419965.1 of Kogia breviceps. Lineage (NCBI taxonomy): Eukaryota > Metazoa > Chordata > Mammalia > Artiodactyla > Physeteridae > Kogia > Kogia breviceps. The sequence goes on along the minus strand of NC_081324.1, from coordinate 4,212,585 downwards.
TGTTGGGTACTTTCTTGCAGGCATTTTATGTGGCATAACTTCACTTATCATCTGTATCTTCCAAAAAGTGAATATCCCCATTTTTACAGATGATGAAAATGAAACCCAGAGAGGTGAAAATATTGTCCACAATCATATAGCTAATAAGTAGAGGAACAAAACACTATAGATTGTATTTCCCGTGGTGGTGAGTGTCTGGATCTTAGCAAGAAAAAAAAATGAATACGTGGAGTTGAGCACCTGTCATGTCTCAGTTACTCAGGCCATGGAGACTTTGCTGGAGCTCCCTCATGTCTCTGCATTGATCACTGAGGCACTGTATCCTTTGTTATTCCAGCAGCCCATCCAGGCATCACTGCTGGCCTCTGTTCCTACACCTAGTGGGGTTCGGGTTAATGAGGTTTTCCGTCATCTCCAAGATGAGATGCTTTCTTTAAGTTCTAGGAGGATGATAAGATCTCAACACTACCTGGAGATTCTTTGCAGTTCCCTGAGAAATGTTTGAATAACCTGAAAGCTGGTTTTAGCCATCATTTACAATCTGTGGGAAGGCAATATTCTTTCCCACCCTTGTGGAGCCTTCATGATTATGCTCAATTTTTCTTTATATAGATATTTTCTACATGATAATAATCACAGCAGATATTTATTACACATCTATAATATACTGAGCACTTTACTTGTTTCTGGAGATAGAGCTGTGAACCAGATAAACTTCCTGCCTTCAGGAATCTTAAAGTAGGAAATAATTCCCTCCTTTTTACTTACTGGGTGACAGTTACCTTTGGCTCGCTCACTTTTCTACATGCTAGCAAAGGCAATGGCAGTGTTTTCTTCTGGGCTACATTTGTAAGGACGTTTGTATAGCAAACAGCCCTGAGAAGTTTCCTCATATGCATGTGCTATTCCATATGCAACCGAATACTCAAGGAGGGACTCCGCTGATCTCAGAGTTTTCTGTCTATGCAGCTCTCTTCTCTCAATACTTAACCCCCAAACTCTAGCTTCTTTGGTCTCCCTGGACTCTCAGTTGTCTGCTCAACCCACAGAGCCCACTGCCTCTTCCAGGATTCCTCCTCCCTGCACTGCAGCCTGGAAACCCTCTTTAATCAATATGCTGAGGGTACTCATGAGTTTCCCATCTAATCATTAAAAATTCTGTACAAGTAGAGATACTCTGCTGGTTGCATGTGTGCCCATGTAAATATTTAATTGTTTTCTGATATTGAACTAGAGTGAACCATAATGAGAAATATTACAATATAGTTCTGGACTTGTTTCCTTTGTGTACAGCAAAATACAAAGTAAAGTTTAGGGTCCTAGCACCGGAGCTCCAAAAATTTAGGCTTATTGAGACAGGATAAGCAGGTAGAATTTGCCCATTATAGGCATAGTTTCAAAGTGAATATATTTTAACACTTTTTAAACTTTAGAACCAGATAGGATTAGCTGTAGTGATGACTATAACTTATATCCAGGATAACCCAGTTTGTTAGGTGGTGCTCTAAACACACAGACACTTTTCTCTGAGTTTGTAGGGACATAACAATTGCTGTGAACTTGCCCATATTTTGTGCTTTAATATTTTAGGTGGAGGCTCCACAACGAGTAATTCCTGTAATTCTTCAAAACTGCCTTTCATATTCACTCACAGCTAGACTTGCTCCAGCTTGGAATAAAGCTGGCCATCTCTTGGTGCAAGGTGACTTTATCTCTTTCAGTCATTGGGGCTTTCCGAACTAGCTAGCTTACTGCTATTATGGACATGTGTTTTTAATTTTAAGATATTATTTTTAGGGAATGGTTTTTAAAGCATAGCCCCAACCAAGCATTCTCAAGCAAGCCCACATCAACATAAGTGTCATCTCCTTACTTTGGGATTATATCCAGAGGGCTCCAGTGTTTCTTTGAAAAAAAAAATGTTTTTATTATAGAATACTTGACATTTAAAGAGGAATAAATATGTTACGGAGCATTATAATAAAATGAACACAAATTACCAGTATTGTTGGAACCAAAAGTCTGTTTGAATTTTTTATTGAGATCTGTTTTCTAAATATTTTATACCAGGAATAAATATTTGAGGGAAGAACTGGGTATTTCTGTCCTTTTAATTGAAGAGATACTTTGAGTGATTGTATTTTTTCTCTGAATTGTCTTTAGATATTCATATAAAACTTCATTTTATTTACTTTTAAAATTTTATTTATTCATTTATTTATTTGGGCTGTGTTGGGTCTTCATTGCTCCATGGGCTTTCTCTAGTTGCGGCAAGCGGGGGCTACTCTTCGTTGTGGAGCACGAGCTCTAGGCACACGGGCTTCAGTAGTTGTGGCACGCAGGCTCAGTAGTTGTGGCTCACGGGCTCTAGAGCGCAGGCTCAGCAGTTGGGGCACATGGACTTAGTTGCTCCGCGGCATGTGGGATCTTCCCAGACCAGGGATCAAACCCGTGTCCCCTGCATTGGCAGGCGGATTCTTAACCACTGCACCACCAGGGTGCAGTCCCTAAAACTGTATTTTAAAGCATTTTCCATAGCTTTGATAATTTTACATAAAAAGGTTATATTAAGCATTTATAAGTTTTAATAATATGGCATATCCTGTGAATTTTTTAAGGAAGAGAATTTCTTTCTCAGATGGGAAAGCAAAGTGCTATTGGTAAGTAAAAATACGTAAGTTAGTAGTTAAAACATTAATATAATAACAGTTGTTTAAAGAACGGTACAGATGGTTAGGTTGTTAAATCTTGATGATTAGGTTATATCAGAATTTAATCATATATTGTTGTAATCACAGTTTTACTCAGGAAATCACCTCTGGTTCAAAATATACATTCTACTTACATAAGAAAAAAAAATCACTTCTCTTAATTGGAATAAAAGCTATATTTTTAATTTCTCTACTTAAAGAAAACTGTGACCAAAAAGGAGTTTAATTCTGCAGGCATTTATAAAGTATAGTTTCCAGAGCCATATCATGAGAATTCTTTAGTACTGTTGTAAGTAAAAACTTTATTTCTTTTGAGTACATGATTCTTTTTCTTCTTAAAAAAAAAAAAAAAGATTGTCTAAAGAGACACAGATGATCTAAAACACACAGTTTACAATATGGTTTAATCTAATTCTTTCATTGATGTGCATGGTTATATTGCAGGTAGACATGTTCCTAAATAGTAGTCCAGAGATAGCAGATGGGGGAAATCCTGAGCCAAGTAGACATTATTGTCAGTCATAGGAGCTTTTACCACCATTTGGCCGTAGCCTTAAATCTCGGACTAGCTCCTGTAATCCACAGAGTATTTGCTCTGAGTTGACTTTCAAGCTGAAGCCTATTTGCCCTCCTTGCTCTGGTTTTATGTTTAAGTTGGAAAGTGGCACTCACTGTGCATTAGCTCTGGATGAACGGGTTCATTACCTAAATTTAGTTCCATCCCCAAACACTGTCAGGAGACTACAGCTGTCGGAGGTTAAAGATAACAGCTTAGGAGAGCAAACTTCCTCACTCGTGTGTTAGAATTTTTTCATCTAGTTTTACTGAATGTAATATTCTATGGCAAAACTGACAAATTGTAGATGTATAACACTACCAGTACACCAGAAGCCCTGTCGTGCTTTATTCCAGGTACCACTATCTGACTTGTGTAAGTAATTTTAATCACAAGAAAGCAAGATAGAAGCCTTGGGGCTCTGAAAGATCTGGAATATATCTGCCAGTATATTTGAGGACATTTGTTAGTAAGACTAGTGAAGTCAAAAGCATAGCCTGGTACCTCTTCTAATTTAAGAAGAGCCTTCATCTTTCACATATAATAGATGTCAGACTTCTAAAAAGTATTTGTTGAGTTTTCCTCTCAATTGTGAGATGTCTCATTTTTCTTATTGTAACCCTACCCTACAGATACATACCCACATATGCTTTTGTCTTCTTTTAGATGTCTCATCTATAGACCATCAAATATTATATGGTGATTATTTGAATTTTACCATGTGTGAAAAAAATCCGTTCTTAACTGAGTTTCCAACTTGAATAAATTGAGTTAAATTAATTTCTTTTGTTACTAAAATACTTAATTTGATAGGATGGAGTAATAATTCCGGAAAGTTCACAGTTAATAATTTTATTTTCAGTATTAGACATCAATGTAACAGAAACTCAAGTTTGTCTAAGCATAGAAGCTTACACAATCAGACTGCCACCACCTCAGGTACCACATATTTTGATTTCTATAATTAACCTTACTATACTTACTATATAATTAATATATTTATTATTATTACTGATATGCTAGGAGGTTTTAATTTTTAACAAGAAGAGTGATAAGAAAGTTTTTATTATCAAAATTCATATTATTAAATGCTTGCTATATTGATATTGTCCTAAATCTGCTTACCAAAGAAAACACGATTCTGTCGGTTTAACACAGATCTAATTATATTACTGCCTTGCTCAAAAATCTTTTTAGGTGGCATTCAAGACTCCACAACCCTGCCCTGCCTCGGCACCCACTTCGTGCCTCTTCTTTCATCTCCAAATATTAAAAATCCTATTTCAGCTCATACTAAATGTAATAACCCCCCATTGGCATTATTAGAGCTTTTTTTTTTCATCTATTCTTTACACATAACAGTTTTTTCCTTCTTAGTGGAAGGATATGTCTTTTATTTTGCTGATTCTCACAGCACCCAGCATAGAATCTTACACATTAATGGTAACTCAGTAAATGTTGTTTTCCTTCTTCTATGACAGTGGTTCTCAACAGAGAAGGGTGGAGGGCAAAATTAGTGATTTTGTTCCCGGTGAGACATTTGTAATGTCTGGAGAAAACTTGGCTGTCACAAAGTGGGAGGGGTGTGTTGCTACTGGCATTTAGTGGATAGAGGCCAGGATGCTGCTAAATATTCTACAGTACACAGGACAGCAGCCCCACTCCCATCCCCACAAAGAGTTTTCCAGCCCAAACTGTCAGTAGTCTCCAGATTGAGTAACCCCACTCATAGCACAGATGACACTTCCTTTGCCTAGAGTGCCCCTCTGATTGGCTATACATTATGCTTATTCTTTAAGGGCCAGCTCAAATGCTGCTTTATTCATTTCTCTATAATTTTTTGATTACCTGTTCTTTTGAGGCAATAAACAAGTCAAAAATGAATAGGATCTACTTTCTGGCCTTCAAGAGTTATGTAAGCCAGTAGGAAAGCTGACCTGAATATAAATAATTGGAATTGTTACTGAGTCAAAGCTCATACTGCCTGCTGCACGACAGTCCAGTAAATGGAAAGATGAGGTGTTGGGGCAAGGAGTAGTCACTTGCCAGCAGACCGAGGCTGTGGTGGGCTAGTGTCCCAGAGATCCATCTTACCCGAGTTAGAGTTCAGGCTTCTTTTATACTGAAAAGGGAGGGGGTGTGGCTAGTTGTTGCAAACTTCTCTGTGCCCAAATCCTTTGTTCTTGCAGCTGTCCATGTAGGTCAGGTCATGATGTTCCTGTAAACCTCCGACAAGACAAATGTTATTCTCTGTTCCACAATTTTTTATCTCTATATGAATGAAAAGTGTTATACCATTAAAGGTCAAACCTGGGAGGCAGAGCCTTGAGAATGGGCCATCGTGTATATTTCAGGTTTGTTCTTCTCTGTTACAGAATGGGCAGCATAACATGAATATCTGGTACTGATGAGGAACCTTCCCAAGGCTCCAAACCCACTGTGATCTCTCACCTTCTTTTAAACCTTCACACTACTCTTCACCATGTCATACACTTATTTGTATTTTTATTTATTTATTTACTTTAATATTATTTATTTATTTGGCTGTGCCAGGTCTTAGTTGCGACACGTGGGATCTTTGTTGGGGCATGCAGGATGTTTAGTTGCGGCATGCAGACTCTTAGTTGCGGCATGTAGGATCTTGTTTCCTGACCAGGGATCGAACCTGGGCCTCCTGCATTGGGAGCATGGAGTCTTAGCCACTGGACCACCAGGGAGGTACCCCTATTTGTATTTTCAGAGTTACACTCATTACTGTACCTCCAACTTGCCTTATAATTAGCTTCTTAGGGACCAATATTGTGTTTTACTGCCCTTTGAATTTTCTACGGATGATACTTCTGTTTTATATATCTGAGATTTGAACCAATTAGAGAATGACAAAGAAGAGTATGACATATAGAGATCAGAACACCACCTTTATTACTAGGATGAGAATATAATTTATCATCCAAAACGAACACTTTTGAGAGTGAAAGGGACACTAGCTAACCTAATGGGATACTGGCCCAATGTGTATGAACTGGGATATGTTAAAAATTAAAATCAGATCAATCAAAATTGTATTTAATAAGAGTTTATTGTGCATAAAGCTATAGTTTGTGAACTGGGAGTCTTCAAACCGACAGTGGAATGAAGCTCAGAGGTGTGTTGTTATAGGACAGCTTATATAGCAAAAATGTGGAAGTTGTTTAATCTTTATAATGATTGGTTATAGCAGTGGGGTTTCCAAAGGACAGGGGATTGGTTAAAAGTTATCATAGCATACCACTTTGGAAAACAGTGTGGTTCATTTATTATTTTTGGAGGCATTTAAAAGAAATAATCTAAGTTAAATTTTGCTTGTGTTGCAGAATAAGCTAAATTAGATTTTGCCTTTGTAGCTTAACTGGAATTGTCTGCCTAAGGAATTTTCAAGTTTGGTCTCCATTTTAATAATTTTAACAGATATACGGTCACACTGTTTATTACTGAAAAAGAAAAACAGCTACTGGAGAATGTGACCTGTCTGAACCCTAGAATTAGGTAGATTGGCCCACGAACTTATGGCAGTAACAGAAACCCACAGATTCACTTGGGAGATCAGGCACCATTCCCAGTATGACTGAGAGAATACAGAACACCACTCTTTGCCAGCAGGCCAGCTCCCAAGAGGACGAGGTAGGAGTTGTCCCAATTTTACCAACCAGATAAGCCATCCCATCTGCCCTGGGAGGGGTGAGTGAAGGAGGAGAGTGACATCGTGACTATGTGTTAGTAGATCGTTCTCGACATGGAAGCAAACACCAGAAATGGGGGTGATAAGCTCCTCTCTTCTGTTCAACATTTACACTCAACAGATGCTTGTTCAGTTTATTTAAATTGATTCCCTGAATTATAATTGCTCATCAGTTCCTTTAAATCTCACTTTACTTATACTTTTGATATGTCATTTTTCACCTCCATACTGCTATAAAAATTAGTTTCATACATGTCTCTGTTCCTACTAAGTTGTAATTTCTTTGAGAGTCTGGGTCCTGCCTTATTTACCTTTGTTCCCAATATACTAAAAGATAATTGGATTGAATTTTCATTTTATCAAAATCTAGTATTGGTTATAGGTCCGGAGGGGGGAATAAAGGTGAGGAGGAGGATATTTACCATCTCTCTCCTTTCCAGTTAATCTTCTACACTTTCATTCTCCTTATTAAAAATCTAACCATGGCTTCTATTATCAATAAGATGAAATCTCAACTCTTTAGTATAATATACCAGTTGACCCAAATTTACCTTATACATAACCTCATCTCCCCCATCATTGCTCTCCAAGTAGCCAAACTACTAATTGTTTCTCAAAGATAACATGGTCTCTCATACTTACACGTGTGTGCTCGTACTGTTCTCCACGCTTGTCGTGTCCATTCTCTGGCTCATCTTCCCACTGGTCTGTCAAGGCCTATTTCAGACATCACCCCTCTGTGGAGACTTACCACAACTCCCAAGACTCATCTCTCTCTGTGCTCCCCTGGCCGTGTGTATCACACATTCTTGTCCATGTAACTATCTCATTAAACTTAGAAGTTTTAGAAGGAAGGACCCGTGTCTTAATTGATTTTTCTATCATCAGAGCCTACCATAGTACCTGTCCCTCCAGTAAATATTTGTGGAATGAGTGGAAGGTTGAGAGGAGTGGAAGGCTAATTTATATGTTGAACTAAGTGACATTTGTTTCTATATCCTATTTAACTGCCGTGGGCTACAAGTTGTAGTAGTTTTCTAAATTCTGATCTTTGATCCTGTCCAGGCAAATTTTCAGACAGTTTATCATAATTCATTATGAGAAATGGGATTTTAGCCTGTATCTTTAGAGTTTAAATGGATTCAAGAAGTATTTGAAACAATAATTTACTCATTTATCGAATTTTAGACTATTTAAAATTTAAAATAATGCATTCCTGACAGTTAAGTGTTTAAAAAGAAATTTATATGCATAAGCTGCCGTTTTACAGGTTGATGGTTTGAGATTATAATTGAATCCACAGTTACATGAGGAATATATTCCAGAATAGCATTATGTAATCTTAAGCTATTTGCCTTGATCATTTAATTATAAGGAAAATTTGGGAAATGGGCACCTGGAAACAAATTTGTATTTATTCCATAAACAACTATTTATTTATTTATTTATTTTTTATTATTTTTTTTTGCGTTACGTGGGCCTCTCACTGCTGTGGCCTCTCCCGTTGCGGAGCACAGGCTCTGGACGCGCAGGCTCAGCGGCCATGGCTCACGGGCCCAGCCGCTCCGCGGCACGTGGGATCCTCCCGGACCGGGGCACGAACCCGTGTCCCCTGCATCGGCAGGTGGACTCTCAACCACTGTGCCACCAGGGAAGCCCTAAACAACTATTTATTGATTGTCATTATGTATATGTGCACGGTACTGATGGAAGACATCTGTTCCTTTCAGAAGTTTTTACCTTGGTCAGAAGAAAAGGCATGCACACACAACTTACCAGGAGAAAGGAACATCTCCTCAGCACCGGTTAAATTCACCAGAAAAGTTCAGTATAGGCTCAGAACTACATTAAAGTCCCCAGCTCTGCACTTACTAGCAGAGCCTCTTTGGGCATGTTACTAAATTGCCCTGGATCTCTTGTAAATGGAGGGTAATGATATTTACCTCATACAATGTTAAGAGGTTAATGGGATAAAGTACAGTAAGTGTACATAGTAGAGGTTCATAAAGGATGGCTATTGTTATTACTTTATAAGTAAATTGAGACACAGAGTTTAAGTAATTTGCTGTAGGTCATAAAGGTGAATAGATTCAGGATTTAGATTTTGTCCTTCCACTCTCTTCTTTCTACTACACTACATCATACTTCCTTCACCTAGCCTTGGGTTCCTTGGCTCAAATTTTTGTGTCCCAAAGAGCCTTACAGAAGTACATACCTAGTAAGTATTGAGTAAAAAATACAACAATTGAATAGCAGTTTTTTTGGCAATAGAGTATCAAAATAATTGTTATAGGAACTATGTTTCTTTAGGAGTTCAGAGAGAAAGGAGATGTCTGAGGGAATTCATATTTGAAACCTTTGGAACTTAGACAAAATTTTCCTCTCTTCTTGAATCAGCTCTTTTTTTGATTTCTCTGAAACTGTTTTTTTCCCCCAGAATCTCCTCCATTCATTCATGGCTCATCTTTCTCTTATCACAGTGTAAATGTTGCTTATCACACTGTAAATGGAACCCTTGGGTTCCATTTTCAGCCCTCTTTTCTTCTTCACAGACTCACCCATTCCAGTGGTGAACCTATACAATGGTACCTCCCAGACATCCTTATATAATTTCAGCTTGTCTGTCCTTTCTCTGATACTTTCACATGAATGTACTAATGGTACTCAGACCCAGTTTTGTCTAAAACTGAATTATTAACTTGTCACCCTCAGCCCCAACTCTGCTCCTCCTTTGAATTTACTCTTTTGGTCACTGGCGTCAACAGCCAGTATGTTACCCAGCCAGAGGCTTCAGGGTCATCTTTGGTTCTTGCTTGCTATATATCCAATCGCTCTTCAATAGTCTACCTTTGTCTCTGAAATCTCTTCCTCTCTGTCTTCATTTCTATTGCTCTAATTTAGACTCCTTTCCTTTGCTTGAACTATTAAAATGGTCACCATTTTGGCCTTCCTGTTTCCAGCATTTTTCCTTCTTGTTCTCTAATTTTTCCTCACAGTGTCAGCAGAGATCTCTTTCTAAAACAGAGGTCCCCAACCTAAATATCTCTAGTATCTCAATGTTGCCTAAGGAAGATAAAGTCCAAATTCTTTAGGTTGGCATTATAAGGAGGAAGTGATATTTATTGAGTACCTTCTTATGTGGGTTTGCTCACATAAGGACACAAATATATGTTAAATAAATAAATGCAAAGAGTTAATAAATGATAGGTAAATCAGAGTCTGTTGGGGTGTATAGTGAAGAGGTGAGTGGTTTGCTGGTCTTCAGAAAGCTCTAAGTTGAGAAAGACCATTATAAACATAGTGCTAGTATCATGGAGATCCCTGCAGCAATTGCCTCGAGTCCCTGAATAGTGTAGAAAATACTCAGAAGGCTATAAACTCAAGCTGTATAGGTAGATGTATGTGAGAACTCATAAACTGCAAACATTTGGAACTGATACCCACCTTCTCTGAATTCGATTTCAGGTTGTTTTCCCTTAAATAATTTATTCATCCACCTGCAGCCAGTCTCTTCTAACAGTTATAGCCATTCCTGCACTGACTATCTTTTTCTTAACACACAGCTCAGGCAACTAATCTCTTAAGCACAGCATATCACAGCACAAGACTTATTTCCAGTGTACAGCACAATAGGTATCTTTTCATTCTTGGTGTCCTTTCAGCATGACCAGCGCTTATCATCTTCCTCTTCCTACATCCATGGTTTGTTGCTCTGCCCTACTCCCCAATGCAATGGAAGTTCAGAGAAGTATGATAAGTCACTGAATGTGGAGAAGGGTCTAGATTTAGGCCCATAAGGTTTGTATTGGTAGAACTCAGATAAATCAGAGTGGGGGCAATGCTTTAAGCCCGTGCACTGTTAAAATGCTTATGACTTGTCCAGGCAATAAAAAATTGGCCAGGTTAGCTGGAGTTCATTGAAAAGCAGTAGGCAATAAAGTTAGAATGTTGTTTCCCAAAAGATGGATGATAAGGGCAAACGATCGTGAACCGTTCTCTCTAATCTTAATACAGTGTCCTCTCGCCCATTACTACTTTATTTTCCACCTCATTTGAGGTCTCTCTAATCTCTGGCTCACTGTAAGAAAATGCCCCGCACTTCCCAGGGTGAGAAAGCTGTAAGTGGCAAGTTGTTGGCTGCCTACAGGCTTAAATACCCTACAGACAGGGCACCTGAGGACTGGAGAAAAAAGCATTCCAAGACATGGAAAAGGGATGCAAAAGAAGAGTGAGAGTATTGGCTCTGTCCTCTCCCCTCCAAAAGACCAGATAGAGGTATAACTCCCTAACACATCCTCCAGTTAAAAAAATTTTTTTTACTTTAGTTAAGATGCTATTCTGACAAAATGCAAATACCTTCCTTTGGACAGAGATTCAACTTCTTATAAATTAACATAATTAAACTGAAAACCAGTTCAAATAAGTACAAAATAGGAGTTTGGGTTTGGAAGATAAGAGGGAAAGCATGAAATATTTGATATACTGTATAGAGGAGAAACAGGGTGAGCTGAAACACTGATTACATTATGTAAAGTGGTTATGTATGATTCAGTGTAATAGCCTTTGAAACTATATAATGCATAACTGACTCTGTAATAAATCTGTGTTGTTTAATGTTTCTTTTTGTCTGCCAAATTCTTTTGAGGACTTATGCATTAACATCTTATTTCTATTAAAAGCTAAGAGAATTTGATATTTCTCAAAGTATTATAAAGGATTTTGAAACTAACAAGAATGCTGTTATTGCGGGACATTCGATTTTGAGCAACTGGTGCTATGTTTTGCCAAGGTGAGATTTCAATTTGTAATATCTAGGGTGGGTTCAAGATAGTAATTATCTCTTATTTTGCTTCAACATTGATATGTGCAGAAGTATAAATCATTTTTGTGAATTTTTGAAACTGAATTATCACTTTAAAAAGGTATTGAAACAATATTGTCATACAGAAGCCATCAAATTACTAAAATAATTTTGTTATACATTTACATTTTTTTTTTGCTGAACATATATCCAACAAAGCACCTTTACTGAGAATACATAATATATTGAATATATAAAGTACTCTTACAATTCAACAATATACAATTCAATTAAAAGATAATTAAAGATTTAAACAAGTAATTCACCAAAAAGCTATATATGGGTGGCAAGTAAGCACATTAAAAGATGCTCAACATCATTAGCAGTCATTAGGAAAATGCAAATCAAAACCACAATAAGATACTGCTACACACCTACTAGTATAGCCAAAACTAAAAAGCCTGATACAATATTGTTGAGAATGTAGAGGAACTGGAAAAACGTATACATCATTGGGAAGAATGTAAAATGGTACAATCACTTTGGAAAACAGTTTGGCAGTGTCTTTAAAAGTTAAACATATACCTACCATGCAGTTCAGCCATTCTACTCCTAGGAGTTTACCCAAGAGAAAGGAAAGCATATGTCCATACAAAGATTGACATGTATACACTGACGTGTATAAAATTGATGACTAATAAGAACCTGCTGTATAAAAAAAATAAATTAAAATTAAATTAAAATTTATCATTTAAAAAAAGACACAAATGTTCACAGCAGCTTTATTTGTAATAGCCAAAAACTGGAAACAACCAAATGCCCATTAAAAAGTGAATAGGTAAACAAACTGTGGTATATCCACATAATGGAATATTATTTGGCAATAAAAAGGAATGAAATATTGATACCACAACAACAGGACTGAAGAATCCAGACAAAAAAAATAGTATGTATTATTCCATTTATATAAAAATCTAGAAAATGCAAACTAAAGAAGAATTAGAAGGAGGGATTACAAGGACGGTTTGGAGATGCCTGCAGTTCGCAGGCATCTCATTGTTGTAGCCTCTCCTGTTGCGGAGCACAGGCTCCAGACGCACAGGCTCAGCTGACATGGCTCACATGTCTAGCCACTCCGCGGCATGTGGGATCTTCCCGGACCAGGGCACGAACCCGCGTCCCCTGCATCGGCAGGCGGACTCTCAACCACTGCGCCACCAGGGAAGCCCATGTCTACTATTTTGATTGTGGTGATGGTTTCATGGTACATACATAGGTCAAAATGTACCAAATCGTACAGTTTAAATATATGTAGTTTATTGAGGGTCAGTCATACCTCAATAAAACTGTAACCAAAAAACTACCTTATTTCAACTCATTTTTTGTTTTTTTGAGATTATGAAATGTTCTAAAATTGACAGTGGTGGGAGTTACCTTGTGGCCTAGTGGTTAGGATTCCAGGCTTTCAGTGCTTCGGCCCAGATTCAATCCCTGGGGCTTCCCTGGTGGCGCAGTGGTTGAGAGTCCGCCTGCCGATGCAGGAGACACGGGTTCGTGCCCTGGTCCGGGAAGATCCCACATGCCACGGAGCGGCTGGGCCCGTGAGCCATGGCCACTGAGCCTGCGCATCCGGAGCCCGTGCTCCGCAACGGGAGAGGCCACAACAGTGAGAGGCCCACGTACCGCAAAAAAAAAAAAAAAAAAAAAAAAAAGTGGGAATGTATATATAGCCTAGAATCTGACAATAACAAGTAGAAACAAGAATTCAAACAGCTCCCCATTCTGGGTCAGCAAACAGCTTGAAAAACCTCAAACTGCCATGAAGGGAGAGCATCATTTTACTGTGTATACATAGTACCTGGGACTATACTGATAAGCCAAAAATGCTACTCTATTTGGTAAAGTCTGCTAAACAGACCACATAAACACAGTACACTTTAGAGAGAGAATCTTAAAGTGCACGACTCTAAAGGCCTCTGATATACGGTTACATTTTTATTAGACATAGTTTTAAAACAGTAAAATTTCTAGGTATCTCATTATGAAATTATAACTATTATAATAATATCAATAAAATATTATAAACTTGTACATATAATTAATGATTCATTATCATTTGATATGAGCTGTTTTAAGTTTATACTATCTTCAGGGGGAAAAATGACTTGTTATTAACATAAATATGATTATTGGCGTGAAATTTTAACCTGCTTAGGCAAAAGAACTTTAAAGCAGCATATACACAATGCCTTGATCATTGAAGCCAAGAAGAGGTAGGTAGGGAACACAGATTTGACTCTGATTCATTCAGCTCTTAACAGACTTTTCCCTAAAGTCTAACAATTAACAGGCATACTTCTGTGTGGCAACACTGTATTCATTAGTTTGTGTTTATAACTGGCTTATTGTTTGCATCAGTTCAACTTAGTTTTTTCTAACAATTCTAGTTGTTAAGAATTTAGTACAATGTTAATTTAGAACTGGGAGCAAATGAGTAGCTTATTATTTATGTGTTGATACTTGCTAAAATTTTTGAATGCTTTCCAAATCACATAGTTAAACTGTATCTAAGCATTGTCTCATAATACTTCACCACCTCTATCTTTTATAGTATGAAAATGGGACAAATAATAAGTATTCTTCACACCATACCCCCTGACTGTCCTTTTCACTCATATGAAGATTTCCAGATGCACTGGGATGACCTGGTAAGGAATAGAAACATGTATTACATTTAGTAGCTATTTGATTTTACTTCTTGTAATTTAACCTTAAGTTTAGCTTTCTCAGGAGAATTTCAACTTTGTTCTTAATTTTTAGTATAGCTATAAGCTTCCAGAAAATTGTGGAACTACTAAAATATACTGCAGCATCTACTTCAAAATGATAGGAAGAAGGGCCTTCACATATCCTTTACAGATGCTCTCTGCCCGCCTTACAGTCCAGGCTTACTCCTGCCCTGATGTCATCATTTTCAGCCTTCTCTAAGTTCAGATGAAGCTACTTTCCTTCCCTCTACTTCTTTTTATCTGAATAAGTGTTTTTTTGTTTTCCTTAGAATTTTGCTATTTTTATTTGAGGATGAGCTTAATAAAAATATTTTTTACCCTTAAACACTACTGCAAAAATTCAGACAGCAGAAGAAACTTTAGAGTGGATAGGAAAAATGTTTACATGATTCCTGGTAGAAAGTAAGAAAATAATTGCAGGCTTCTCCTTAGCCAAGGGCTCCCTCCTGTGGCATGCTGTATATTACTGAAAGGGTAGAATTAAAAGAATTAGTCATTTAATGAAATTTTCTTTTCAGAGTATTTAATTTTACCATCAAAGCGTAGAGGATTTGAGTTGCACTTAATGCACCCCATTGATTCAAGAAAATATTTTTCTTAATGTTACTTTAAAAAATCTACATACAAAAAGAGCACAAGCGCTCAGGTGAAACTCTTCCATCTTAATTAGTACTTATTTCACCATTTCTGTCTCTTTATATTCTGACCAGCTGGAGTTTCCAAATGGAAGAGGGAGGAGCCTAATGTTCTCTTTCTGTATTCTGCATTTCCTAACCCAAATCTTAATATAAAGCTGAGGTTGACAGGTATCAATTTTTCCCCTTCATTAGATGCTAAGACATTATTCCAAGTCTTCAGAATATTTTTCATCAGAAAAAGTAACTGCTTTTCTCAAAGAACTGCTTTCAGAGCTTGAATACAATCTATACATGTTGTTTCTCTGTACTGAATTTTTACTACTCTTGGAGATGCAGCCTGTTTATCGTTTACTATAAACACTTATTTTTATAATCTATAAAGGTCATAGTATCTTTTTTAAAAATCATTTTTTTATATATCTTAGTTTGCCAGTCTGTGTAGAAAGCCATATAGTAAGGGTACTGTGAGTCGTCTTTATTGTGAGTGTTAAAATTAAGCAATATCATCTCTATTCTCTATAGCTTTGGATAATATGGAATAAGCAATATATAAAATAGTTAGGATTTAGTTGCGTGCCTTTTTAGCAGTTACTATTTTAAGACTGTTTTACTTCCATTAAAAAATGCTGTCTTCTATCTACAGAAAATGTCCCACTGTTCTTTAACAATGTTCACATACCCTCTCAGTTGCATCAGAAGTCAGCCCATACAGTTCTTTCCAAGGGTAGATACGGAAAGTGTGTTGAAAAGTTTTCTTTCAGATTTAAAATCTAAACTGCCCCATATATGTGGATCTCCCATAAAGATGACAACTAAACCGTGCTACTACACACAAGAACTAACTAAACTGTATCTGCAGGTAAGAGATTTCATATCCTACCAAGTTCTCTAAGACATGCTATGCACCTTTTGCCTTCAGTGATGGACTACCTACCCACTGTGCTATAAGTCTTTTCTCTCAGTTCAGTGTTTCCCTAGTACTGTTTGTCATTGTTGTACTTAACCATTTGTTGTTGTCATTATTATTATTATTGTATTTAACTTGGTATTATGGTAGTAGTTGTTTACTGTTCTATTTCTTCTAATTTAACATGACTTCCTAGAGGACAAAGAGCATATTCATCTTCTTATTCCAAGTTCCTGGTACTTAACAGGTGTTCATTAAATGTTTTTTCAAAGAATAAATGAATAAATGATCGTATAGGATAGTTTGGAAACATTTGCCTCATACAAATCCAAGTTTTCTTTGAAATTCTGCCACTTCATTTGAGTCTGATTGATTGAAAAAGCCTTTGAATAATTCCATTTATAGAAATCGAATTAACTTGATAGCATTTTCATTGTAAGATGATATGCTAAGTGAAATCTTATTTATGAAAAAAAGAATAAGAAGAATGGGTAAAGGGAGAAGTCGAAAGCAAAGCAGGTGCCAGATAGCCATGGCCAACCTTCTGAGGAGCCCAGTGGCTAAAACGGCCCATCACAGTGGTTCTGCATTGGCCAAAATAGCCAGGCTTTTATACCTCTTTCATCTGTCGTTGGATTTGGGCCACCTGGAGACAGGCAGGTTCTAGGGTGAGATGGGTCTCCATAACTGAGGCAGTCTCCGCAAGGGCTGACTGCCAAGGGTGGTTTGCTGACAGTAACCTGGCAGCGGGGGAGCAGCCGTTTCTTGAAGGGGGTCTGGGCAGCACATCACCATTTCCTTCCCAGTACTTCATGGGGATTTTTGTGTTTTGTTTTTGGATTAGATAATCCTATTTGGAACAGTTCCTTGTACTGGAGCTCTCAGTAAATGTTAGTTCCTATTATTGCTACAACCTTGTTAGCTCTAAGATTCATGAAGTACTAAAAAGAATACATTTTAAAAATGAAAAATAAATTGATCAAACTACTTGATAAAACTCAACTTACTTAAAAAAGTAAATTAGTAGGAGTGCTTAGCCAAACTAGCTTTTTTTTTTAACTTACCGAATTCTCCAAAATACATAAAAGAAATTACTATAGTATAACGAACTGTTGTATGCCTATCATCTGGCTCCTCCTTGATGGATTTTTGGGGTGGGGGTAAACTGTAGTATTTTAAAACAAATCCAAGATATGCTATTATTTTAATCTGAAAAGACTTTAGTGTGTATGTTTTGCTGATAAGAGCTTTTTAAAAATATTATGTAACAATAATCCATTAATATCACCTAATACCAGTTCATACTGCAATTCCCTATTTATCTCAAAGATTTATTTTAGAGGTTTCATTTAAGTCAGAATCCAAGCAAGGTTCAAATAATTTGGTTGTTCCCTCTCTTAGATCTCTTTTACTGAATAACATTCCAAACTCCCCTCCCCTTTATTTTTTATTTATTTATTTATTTATTTATTTATTTATTGTGTGGTACACGGGCCTCTCACTGCTATGGCCTCTCCCGTTGCGGAGCGCAGGCTCAGCGGCCATGTCTCATGGGCTCGGCTTGTGGGATCTTCCCAGACCGGGGCACGAACCCGCGCCCCCTGCATCTGTAGGCGGACTCTCAACCACTGCACCCGCCACCAGGGAAGCTCTCCCCTCCCCTTTATTTATGCCAGTTATTTGCTAGGAAAACTGGATCATTTACCTGGAAAATGTCCCATATTTTGCCTTTGAATGATGGTTTCCTTGTTGTGTCATGTCTTTTAAACTTAACACATTCTTCCAAGCCCCATATTTCCTACAAACCTGTACTTAAATCCTAAGCTTAACTGAATCCTGGTTGGACTTTAATCAAGAAACACTCAGGTGGTGCAAGACATAGAACCAAATTTCAATAGAAAAAAACACATTCGATCCATCATTTTGATTGGTTCTCAAGCTTCATTTAATAATTTCCTTAATTCTAGGTCTCCATTAGATGTCCATTCATATCTAAATATAAGTTAAAGCTTTTGGTTTCCCTATAATTTTATGTTAATGGACAAAGTTATATAAATTGTATATAAAGTTCTAGAAATTAAAAGTCAACTAAGCCACACTGACACCTGGCAGAATAATGGTAATAATGTAGTAAAGTGTGTGCTTTTTTGTTAGGTTATGACTTCACAAAGCTTTGGTTTGTTGACAATTTAAGTATTTTAAGTTCTGTGAATTACTTATGATTTCATCTGCTGTTTACATTGGTCCTTTTTGTAGTCTTTTTAAAATTTTTGAATGTAAACCTAGAAGAGGTTTCCCCCTTTGGGCTGTTTACTATATTTTAGAAATTGAAAGAATGAATAAATAATAATACATTGACAGGCTAGGGAGCAAAACAAGCTCCTGGAAATTATTTCCACCACATACATATTTCTGAGAGACAAATGAAGATGAAACTGGGTGTGAATATAAACGTTTCAGATACATATTCTAGATAGTTGGTTTTTTTTGGTTTTGGGGGGGGGTTTTGTGGTACGTGGGCCTCTCACTGCTGTGGCCTCTCCCGTTGTGGAGCACAGGCTCCGGACGCACAGGCTCAGCGGTCATGGCTCACGGGCCCAGCCGCTCCGCAGCATATGGGATCTTCCCGGACCAGGGCACAAACCCGTGTCCCCTGCATCAGCAGGTGGACTCTCAACCACTGCGCCACCAGGGAAGCCCTCTAGATAATTTGTATATCAAAATACACGTAATCTATTCTTATATGAATCTGCCTAGAATGAGTTTTTCTTTTGGTATATCAAGTGGTAGGTATATTGTTTAACAATTACTATGGTTTATGAAAACCAAGGGTCTAAAAAATGTTCTTTGATTTTCTATAATTGGTTTCAACTTAGTTCTTGACCTGTTTTTTCATCAAATGGAAAAAATTCAATCCAAACATTTTAAGATGATTCAGCCACTTCTGACAAAACATCTTTTTGAGGTAGAATTTCATTCAAATTTAAGAATCATTCTCCCCGTGATAGCATCTATGTACAGGGGAAAGCCTACATAAGGTGAGGGCATTTGCTGTGTTTGCCTCAAATGGTCCACATCAGGAGAATGAATGCCCTAAGCTCTGTTTCCAGACACCTGCAAAGCTGGTGAGTGGACACTTGGGCTTCTGCTAACTCTGCAACTGAAAAACCAAAGGCATTCATAAGTAAACTTTTCAGCAGAAACTACAGAAGTATGGCTTTACCTCACTTCTTTCTTCCAAATATTGTATGAGTGCATCTGACTGGTTGATCCTAAATCACATCCTGAACCTTAGCTGCAAAGGAGAAAATGTTCATTTTAGATTTCCAGGCTCTAGAAGGAATGCTAGAAGGAGGGTGGAATGGGTATTGAACACCAGTCCACCATATCCATCGCATCCATCACACAGTCACAGCTGAGTAGTGGAGGGGAGAGGGCAGGCATTAACTTCTTGACTGCATTAGTCTGATGTTGCTGGTCTCATATGGTATCTTGACAAAGATGGTGTACAAGGTGTTCTAGCTCCTTTGTACAGATGATCTTCAGAAGAACAGCTTTACCCCCTCTTGAATTTCTCTAGAGCTACATGTCAAACCCTGTTATGGGTAGAATTGTGCACCCCTCCCCCCCCAAAAAATTGACATGTTGAAGCCCTAACCAGCAGTACCTCAGGACGTGGCCTTGTTTGAAATAGGGCTGTTACAGAAATGACTATATACTAGCATATGTGGGCCCCTAATCCAATGTGACTGGTGTTCTTATATAAAAGGGAAATTTGGACACAGACTCATTTGCAGGGAGAATGCCATGTGAATATGAAATGGCCATCTCCAAGTCGAGGGAAGAGGCCTAGAACACATCCTTTTCTCATGGCCCCAATTCTGCCAGCACCTTTATTTTGGACTTCTCACCTCCAGAATTTTGAGGCAATACATTTCTGTTGTTTAAGCCACCCAGTTTGTGGTGGCTTTGTTATAGCAGCCCTATCAAACAGTACAAACCCCTTCTTGATGCGTGCTTTTTCACTCACCCTATCAATCTCCTGGCATTATAAACCATTCCTCAGTTAGCTTCTGCATCACTTCACTCAGGGTCATGAAAGCTGGCTAGGTCCTCTTCTGTTCCCTCTGCAAATTATAAGAAAGTAAAGAGAGGTGTCTTCTTGCCTTACTGACATGGATAAGACTCAAGCTTGAGAAATCTACAGACAAAAGTGAACCCAGTCACCTACTTTGAGCATCACCCAAACCTTACCCAGGACTTTATTGGGGACTTCCCACTTCTCTCACGAATAGCCATGATGGGAGAAGGAGCATTGTTCTCTGTGGTGACTTTATATTATGTCAACTTGAGTACGCTGTAGGTATGTGTCCTTGAATTCCTTCCTACATCGTTCTGGCTTAGGGTGGCATGTGATTGGAGGTGGAGGTGGAGGTGAAGCAAGAGCTACGTCCACACAGAGAAAGTCTGTGTGAGGCCAGGATTGCAACTCAGCCTCATCGGGATAAGCTACGGCAGCTTGTTGATGTGCAGCAGAAGTGGGGCCATAGCTCCATCTGCCCCGACCACATCTCCTCCTTCAGCTCCCTAAATCCTGCGTCGGGTTTGCATGCATCTCAATTGCCAAGTGCACCAGACCTTTTGTAGGTCACCTGTACTATGATGTCAGAGGCTTGAAGTTGGTAAGAGACCAACTGCTCTCTGACATTCTACTCCATTTTTCAAGGTGGCCACCAGGTCACCCAGCCACATGCCCTTCTGACCAGTGACAACTCTTCTATTGTAGTGTGGGGTCTATGTTCCTTCCCTTTGGGTCTGGGCAGGCCTGTGATAGAGGTGATGCTACATGACTTCCAAGACTAGGTCATTAAAAGAAAAACAGTTTCTACCTGTCTCTTGGGACAGTTGCTATGCCACGTGTGAGGGATCC
Source organism: Kogia breviceps (assembly GCF_026419965.1). Taxonomy (NCBI): domain Eukaryota; kingdom Metazoa; phylum Chordata; class Mammalia; order Artiodactyla; family Physeteridae; genus Kogia; species Kogia breviceps. The sequence goes on along the minus strand of NC_081324.1, from coordinate 4,191,535 downwards.
CAGTCTACATGAAGAGGCTACCTATAGGTACTCCAGATGACAACCAGTGTTGATCATCACACATGTGTGAGTGAGGAAGTGATTCCAGCCCCAGAGTCATCTAACCATAACTGCCTGAGAGACTCTCAGCTAAACCAGGTCAAATCCCAGAATCAAAAAATAAATAAATTTTTTTTAAAAATCCCAGAATCATTAAAGATAAAACATAATTATATTTTTGTTTAAAGCCACTAAGTTTTGGTATGATTTGCCTAATAAGTAACTGGATCACTCACTCACTTTTCCTCTGCCTGTTCACAGCTCTTACTTATCTCCTAAAATTCTGTCCTGCTGTCCTCCCAACTATATTCAACAACTGGATCTCCAGTAAGGGAGAGAAAAACCAATTGTTCTGGTTTGAATATTGTTCTAGATTGTCTTTTTAAATTTTATTTCAAGGTGTTAATCTATGTGTTTTTTTATGTCAGAGGGTGAGAAAAGAACTCTGTTCAGTGTTTCAGATTATTGTCACATGTCTCTCTTTTACAGACAATAAGACTTAATAGGTATGTGTTTTAAAAGACTATAAGCACTTCCCAGCAGCAGATGAATAGATAAACAAAATGTGATATATACATACAATGGAATATTATTCAGCCATTAAAATGAATGAAACTCTGACATATGCTACAACATGGATGAACCTTGAAAAGCTAAATGAAATAAGCCAGACACAAAAAGACAAATATTGTGATTCCACTGACATGGAATACTTAGAGTGGGCAAATTCATAGAGACAGGAAGGAGAATGGTGGTGACCAGAGCTGTGAGGAGAAGGAAATGAGTTATTGCTTAAAGACTATGAAGCTCCTGTTTGGGATAAAAATAAAGTTTTGGAAGTAGTGGTGATGATTACACAACAGAAGTACAGTGGGGAATGTACTTAATGCCACTGAATTGTATGCTTAAAAATGGATAAAATGGTATATTTCATGCTTTATATTTTTCTACAACAATTTTTTAAGAAGACTATGAACACTTGTTTCTCTTTGATGTATCTGACAAGTCAGTTTGACGAGTGCTTGCTGAACTGTTTCCACGTACCAGGCACTCTAGTAGGCAATAAGACTGCAAAATGATTAAGACACAGTCACTGCCTATACTCAGAATCCTACTTGTTCTGAAAGGCGTAGAGTAGATGCAACCACCTCCTCTATTAATTTAATTTCTGAGTAAGTGTTTTGTTAGTAACTGTGTGAAAGATTTAAGAATGTGAAGGATGTAAGAATAAGTAACTCATAGTTCCTACCCTCAAAGAATCTAGTGTCTACTTAGGGAGACTGACATTCACACTAAAAGATAAGAACATTACCTTGTCCTATTTTTTTGGTGACAAATAAATAGTAACTGATAGAAGATTCTTGAGAAGTTGAGAGAGAAAAAATGGAGAGAAGAGGGAAAGACATTCTGAGAGAGACAGTAGAACGAGCACGTTTGGAGGACGATGGTAGCAGCTAAGGGTGTAGTTTTTATAGGTGATTTATATACAATTTAGAATATAACTTCATCTTAAAATATTATCTTGAAAGGATGGTATCTAAAGAAGGATACAAATCATAAGAAATATACACATGTCCTCACTAAGGCTCATTTGTTTTTTGTTTTTCTTTACCTGTTCTATGTATTGTAGTGTTACTTTTTATCCTTATTTTGATGATATCTTATATCTTATTTCTTTTCCATTAAGGACATTATTACATTTTCTAAATTTCCTAATCTTTATCCTTTCAGGAAAACAAAGTCAAGCCACCTAATCTAACCACTAAACAAAAGTTCAGGTCCTCTCTGGCTCAGGCCCCTTCCACAAGACCCGCCCAGGCTCAAAGTATCCCATTTCATTCAGTAGCCACGGACCACAAGGTGGAGCTTTCGGTCAGCCAGCCGAAGCCCTGTGTGTCCTCAACTCTGCACCTCCAGCCAGAATCTGTTCAGAGCAGAAAGAAATCCCTGCCTGACAAGGCAGCACAAGTACATCTGGAAATACCAAAGCTGCACAGAGGAAGTATTCAAGTTCAAGACACAGATTTTAGCTCCCAACATACTATTGCCCCTAAATTCATACCAGTTTTCAAAAATCGACAATTACTGATGAACAAAAATATCTTAGAACCTAACAACCTGAAAAGAAAACATGTTACAGAATCTAAGTTGCTTTCACTTAAAACTAGTGTGATCCAGGATGATAAACTGAATTTACATCCAGCTATTAAAAAAAGATCTAATCGCAGCATTCAGATGAAGACTTCTAGATCTCTGCAAGAAAAAAACACGGAGTCCTTTGAAAATATGACAGAAAATCCCCCTTCTAGTGGAAAATTACCAGTCATGAGTTTAAGTGAAATAAAACAACTATCTAATAGTTCAGTATTTCAGATATCAAATAACAAGTTAGGTGTAATAAAAAGTGCTGTTGACTTCCAAGAGAATGAAAAAGAAAATTTGACAAGCAAATACATAACACAAATTTTAGGGAAAGGCCACGAGTCACTAAAAGTGAAAAGACCACCACACATTTTTGAATCAGACACAGAAACGGAAGATTCCCAACTGCTGCAGCAACAATCAATTGATCAAACTAAAGCTGATGTAAGTGACCACCGATTAATAGTAAGCAGAACAGCCCACAAGTCTAAAAGGAAGTTACGTCAGGACTCTTCAGAAACTTCAAAGAAGCCTCACTCCAATATTATCCATTATGGACAATCCAGTTCTAAGAACCAGGTAAAAAACCTAAAAACAATTTTAATCTGGGGATATTGACCATGTGATAGACCTTTAAAACCCCTAAATAAAGATTTAAATGATTTGCCCAAGATCATCTAGAAACACATTAAGAAACAGAGTATCTAACACAACTGCAAGTATATACAGTTAATTTATAACAAAATGTGATTCTTCAATCTGGTTACAGATACATAACTTGGACAAATCAAAACACAAGAAATCTCTCATCATTCCTAAAGCTTAGGACATGGATGTGAAAGAAGGAAATACCCACCAGGTAACTTAGATGATATCTTCTGATTGACTGATTGATTGATGATTATTTGGATACGTTGGGTCTTCGTTGCTGTGCGCAGGCTTTCTCTAGTTGTGGTGAGCGGGGGCTACTCTTCGTTGCAGTGCGCGGGCTTCTCATTGCAGTGGCTTCTCTTATTGCGGAGCATGGGCTCTAGGCTTGCAGACTTAAATAGTTGTTGCGTGCAGGTTCAGTAGTTGTGGCTCGCGGGCTCTAGAGTGCAGGCTCAGTAGTTGTGGCTCACGGGCTTAGTTGCTCCACTGCATGTGGGATCTTCCCAGACAAGGGATCAAACCCTCGTCCCCTGCATTGGCAGGTGTATTCTTAAACACTGCGCCACCAGGGAAGTCCCTGATTTATTTTTTATTACATTAACAAAATTGGAATTACCAAGTTTAGGGATCCCCGATCTCATGTACCAAAGGAGCTACTTTTAATTCCTTGAAGCCTTAAAATCAGCAAGGAAATAGTAAATGGTGGGGACAGTACAATCCTTGACTAAGGACTGTACACAGCAACTGTAACGTGTTGTAAAGGCCCCTAAAGAGGGATGAGTTAGAGAGAGGTTCCCATCACTGGCTCCCACCCACTCTGTTCTGGGGTCTTTGCAGACTAAGAGCAAGGCACGGGCGCAGACTGCCTAAAGTTACAAGATTTCATAGCCATTAGAACACCTACGTTTTGGACTCTTACCCAAGATGATTACCCTTAAATGTTTCAAAAGTTAATCATTAAGTTCAAGTTTACTCCAAAAAATGTTGCAGCGCTCGCTAAAGTTAAACTTGAGATTTAGCTGATAAGGCTGAGTCCACAGCACTGAAATCACAAAACCATGCATCTGGAAATTGCATTTTATTCTGTTCTGCCATCTGTTTAATCTAACATATTACTAAAATACCCACAAGTACTTTTTTGCATAGAACTGTTGGAATATTTTCAATTCAAATTTATTATGAACAAACTACAAAGCATTTTCTTATTTTGTTTTCTAAATGCTATTTCTTTCTATAATTAATAGAGTTTTCAGCCTGATTTGAATTACCAAAAGATACTTAAGTCTATTTTCATATATTTTATAATGTTAAGTTTCCTGTAGTTTTTGATGGTTTACTATATGCAGTCAGTAGGTGGTTGAGGAAAAAATGTATGTGCTGGCTAGAATGCCTTAAAATTTTTTATTTTCATTTTTAAAAATAAATGAAATCTCTAGATTTCATATTGTTTTAGAAGTATAGCACTTTCCCACTTTGAATTACTTAAGACCTAACACAGTTTTTAACAATTAAAACATCTGTCCATCAGCTAGAAAGAATAACATAATGAGAAAAATCATAGGATATCATAATAGAAAAGAATTTCCCCAAAATATAAAATTGATGTATACTCCTGTAAAATTGTTAAATAATACAAAACAGTTTCAAGAAAAAAGTAAAAAAACAAAAACAAAAAACCACGTGCAATTCCTCTTTGCAGAGATAACCAGTCTGAACAGTGGATGGACACACACGCACTCCTGTGAACATGGATTCAGGCTCCATACGCTGCTGTGGAAACTTTTATCACTCCACAGGTTTTTTCACAGTTGGATAGTGTTCCATTGCAATGTGGATATCCTGTATTTAACTGTCCCTACTGATTGACATTTAAGTTGTTCACAACCTATCACTCTAACAACATCATATAATTAGTCTAGTACAGATCTTGGCAAAATGCCAGTTATATAGTAGTTTTGTTAGTTGGAAATATCTTTATTTTGCTTTTTTATTATTGAAATGTATTTGAATTCATTATTTTTATTGTTGAAATTTTCAAACCACACAACATGCATAGTATAAAAAAACCTCTCAGTACCTATCACCCTGCTTCAACAATTATTAATATTTAGCCACTCTGTTTCATCTATTTCTCACAGATACACTTTTTTTCCTATAGTATTTTAAAGCAAATTCAATATGTCGTATAGTTGTACTCATAAATACTTTAGTGTATATCTCTTACAGATAAAGTATAGCATATTTTTAAAGAATAAAAAGAATGTGTATATATACATTAAATTGGGGGAGTCTACCATATCTTCATTGATTCACTAACTTTCATTTTAGTGTAAATATGCAAACTAACAGGAAGCCCTCAATAAAAATAAAATCTATTTCACAGAAGAACTAGAGCCTTCAATCATAATCAAAATATTGGAGGGAGATTTATTTGTTCAGCCTTATTTATTAAGCCTATGCTGTGTGCCAGGTAGTAGGTTATACACTGGGTTACTGAAATAAGACTGCAATTGGCCATGTGGTCTGTTCTCCAGCAAACCTACTCTGGGTGCCTGGCAAAGACATAGGAGTATAAATGTATTGAAACAAATGTCAACAATGATATTTGGTCCATATTACAAATAAATTATCTAATATATAAAAAGAGGGAAACAGAAATGGAGCTTCTATCCTAACTAGTATTATTCTGGCTTTCAAACATTTTAGAAATTTAATTTGCAAAATGTGATATAATTGTTGTGGTAAGATATTTAAAGAAACCAAAATCCTCATTAGTATTCCACTGCAATAATCCTTCATTAAAAAAGAGACAGCAGAGAGTCAAGTATAAGTTGAACTTAGATTTTTTTAGTGTGACTTACTGCTTTTGCTACTTCACTAAACCACTGCAATTAAAGGCAAAAATGAATACAAACTTTACTTCAAAATTGTAAATATAATTCTTGTTCTTGAAATTGTGCCCTATTAATTTACTGTATACCTTTACTGAACAAGTTTCTATTTTCCAGAATTATCTCTATTTTATAATTATTTTACCATTTTCATAGGGAAATACATCTGGTTGAAAGCCTATTTTGAGTGTGCCTTTCTCATTCTAAAACTAGTATGATGGATAACTAGTAGACTGCAGTAAAAAACAGTATGTCACTTTGTTTGTGAGGGCGTGGTGAAAATATTTATTTATGAAGGTGCTGTTGATAAGGATATATATTTGGTCACTTGGTCAGTCGACCACAACCTGTACTCATTCTTGAAACCAGTCTTCCTCCTGCTCCGTGGAGCTTTAGGCTGCCTTCCTGCTACTGTCCAGTTATCATGTCTCGGGTAATAAAAACTTATTTTACTATTAGACTTAGCAAAATAATTAAAAAAGATAAATCCACTGCTTAAGTAGTGTAGTGTGTAATATCTTCCAATTCTTTATATAAGTAATCTTGATAGCCCCTCCTCCACTCCATTAGTGTCTAAAATTTAGAATTTATAGGAAAGCACTTCTTTAGATAAATATTAACTTATATGGCAAAGCCTGCTTATGTTAGAATCAGTCTATTTTCTGGTATAAAGTAGGTTTATTTTTCATCTTACAATATTTATCCTAATGAAAATTTACCAAAAAATATGTATACACATATAACACATAAAGACATACACATATATGTATGTGTGTGTGTATATATATATATATAATTTACTGTAAAGATAAATTGATTGATTATTTACTACTCCATGTTCAGAGATGAGAGTCCAGACCAAACTGTTATGCTCAAATTCACTGGAGAAATCAGTGAAGATTTTGGTTCATTTTAAAGAAGATTTTGGTTCCTTGTTTTAATTTATATGCATTGTGGAATACCCCTTACCCTGCCCCCAAATCATTCTTTACATTCCAATTGTATGTCAGTTTTAGAACCATTACAATTTTAAAACCATAAACAAATGAATTTGTTTATAGATTAGCCATGACATTTAAAAACCAAGTATGCTGAAATTAATGCTAAAAATCACCTTCATAGAAATGTAAAAAAGCTTTTTTTGTACCTTTCATATTTTTATTTCACAGTATTTATTGCTTACTATGTTACTATTTATTTTTATTTATATTTTATTAGATATTACTATGTTATACATTATTGTATATTATTTATATTTTATTTGCTGCTTACATAGCAAATAAGTAAAAAATACAGGTTAGTCAATAATTAGCTTTTATCTGACTAACCAGTTCACTAACCAGTTCTTGCTCTCTTTTTCAAATTGCTCATCATCTGCTGTTATGCTGGAACTGACAATGGACTGGGTATTTATTGATACTTAAGAATGGTCAGTATTGATAAATGCTTAAAGATGTCATGGTCATTATCTATTGATGCTTAAAATATTTATGCTGTATCCTACATAGTGTCATAGTGTCTTGTTTTTAATTAAAAAAACTATTTCAAATAGATGTATTTTTCTATGTCAGAGTGACTATATAGGAATGGAAAGGCTTAGATAAATTACAAATTCTTTTACCTCTGTGGTTCCATTTCTTCACATGCATTTGCTGCTGGACCCACGTAAACTATTTTAGGTTCTCACCACTTTACAGAACCTTTATTCTCAAAGTCTTTCATTCTTTCATACAACAGACATTTATTTAGTATTTGGCATGTGCCAAGACCTATTGTAGATGCTTGGGATATATCAGCGAACACTGGCAGGGAGAGACAGACAATAAACATAACAAATAAATAAATTATAGAATGTATTAGAAAGTGACAAGTATAGGAAAAAAGAAAAATAGGGCAAGGTAAGAGACATGGTTTAGGTAGGCTTCCTTGAACAAAGACATGCAGGAGGAGAGGGAGTTAGCCACATGGATATCTGAAGGATGAGCTCTCCAGATGTAAGGAACAGCCTATATGTTCAGGGAGACATCGGGAAGCCCAGAGTGGCTAGAGTTAAATGGGCTGGAGAGGAGAAGCCAGGAGATATGACCTGATCAAGAACACATACTTTTACCCTGAGTGAAATGGAGTTGGGACCAGAGGGGTGACACATCTGACTTAGATTTCAGCAGCATGATTCTGACTGCTGTGTTTAGACTAGACCGGGGTAGAGGAGAGTTCAGGATAAGAAACAGGGAGACCCGCTGAGAGGCTGTTGCAGGAATCCAGGCAAAGATGAAAGTGGCTGGTAGCAGAGGAGGAGATGAGAAGTGGCTGACTCTGGACATGTTGTGAGGGCTGAGGTCCACAGGATTCGGGATGTGAGGGAAAGAGGTGCTGAGGAGGGCTCCGGGGCTTTTGGCTTGATCACTTGGGAGGATAGAACTGTTATCAACTGAGATGAAAAAGAGCAGGCTTTGGAGTAAGAGGAGGACTGGGGATTGACCATTTCATAGCATGGAGGTCATTGATGACTCTGACAAGCAATTTCTGTGTCATGATGGAGGTGAAAGCCTGACTGGGTGAGTTTAAGAGAGAAGGGGGGCACGGGGGGGGGATTGGAAATCACGAGTGTAGACTGCTCACTTGACAATAGTCACCGGTGGACTTTGCTAACTCGTTTTCATTTACTCCTTAATAGTATTATCCTGTGATTACCCCTTTCTTGAAACACTGTTCTCCCATGGCCTCTGTAATCTTACATCTCTGGACACAATTTTTCTGTTTCCTTTACTCACTGGCATTAAATACCCCAAAGACCTTGAAGGATAAACAGTGGTTATGCCTGACACATTTGGGACATGGGAGGAACAGTAAGAAGGACATTCCAAAGAGAAGAACTAAATCGAACAAAGGCCCGATGAGGTTACATGTGTTTAAGAAACAGTGAATACTGATTCTGGTGTGGTCAGCATGTGCTTCATACAGGGACCAGAATGAGTGTAGACTGGGCCACGGTGGTCAAGGAGAGTTTTAGGTATGTAGAAATCACCTGGAGACTATTCCAGAAACCTAATCCAAGGAGCAGAGAATGGAGAATAAGACAGTACTAACAGACCTAGAAATGGCTGGTCAGGGAAACTGGCTGTGGATGGCACATGCTGGAGAGGTAGGCTCAGAGATGAAGCTGGATTTTCAAACTTGACCAATGCAAGAAGAGCATTCTCCTTTAAAAATACAGAAATGAAGGAGTGATAGGGAAGATGGAACAGAAAATGACTGATTGCATCCATCATAAACTGGGTTGGACTGAATCAGTAGACAACTAGATTAAAATTCAGGACATGGCATCGTTTGGGGAGTCGTCCACATAGAAATGTTAGTTAAAGGCATGTGTGAGCATGTAAGTAGCAAAGAGAAGAACATAAATGACAATTTTGAGGACAGGATATCAATGCATAAGGAATGGGGGAAAGGGAGAAGGTGCAGGTAAAGCAGTCAGGATAAGGTCAGAAAGCAGAGGTGTGGAGTCCCAGAGCCAAGGAAAAGGAAGGTGTGTGGTGGCAACATTGGTGTCAGTAAAAGTCCAGGAGAAGGAGGCCTGAGAGTCAGAAGGCTTCGGTCTCAGGGGTCCCTAGTGGCTGCTGCGGTTCAAAGGTGACGCACCGGATGGTCAGGTGTGCAGGAAGCAAGTGCTGGAGTTTTCTGTGAGAAGTTCGGCTGTGAAGGGAGGATGGTCATTAGAAGAGATGGCAAGATCAAAGGAACATTTGTGATCTGAAACAAAAGTACAAACACTTCAAAATAACCAGAAAAAAAAAAAAAGAAACACTGAGAATATAACAGATTAATAGGATTTTTCAATTTTAACGTTTTCCTCTATGATTTGTAAAACTTCTGAAAACTGCTACCACTAAATATTAAGAGAAACACTCATAAACAGTTGATCATCTTAGTTTATCAGCTTGTGTTTTTAAGAATGCTCATGATTGATTTTTTTTTTAATATTACATGTATCTTTCATGTTTTCTGCCAGTGAAACTTTTCCTAGTTTCTACAAAAAATAAAATGCATTAATGTTTTATTATATTCCACAGAGATCATCCTTGCTACTTTATATTATTAAATTCCTGAATTTAAATATTCAAGGAATGTTTTACTGTTAACATTCAAAGATGAACGAAATTATATATAGTATGCAAGTAATATTTTAATATTTTGTTCCCCTAGCTTTTTTTCCAGAGGATCAATAGGAATTATTTACATTTGTTAGCCTACATTCCTGTATAAAAAGCAAAAATCTGGGGCTTCCCTGGTGGCGCAGTGGTTGAGAGCCCGCCTGCCGATGCAGGGGACACGGGTTCGTGCCCCGGTCCGGGAAGATCCCACGTGCCACGGAGCGGCTGGGCCCGTGAGCCATGGCCGCTGAGCCTGCGTGTCCGGAGCCTGTGCTTCGCAACGGGAGAGGCCACAACAGTGAGAGGCCCGCATATCACAAAAAAAAAAAAAAAAAAAAAAAAAGCAAAAATCTGCAGTCATATTCAAGGAGAACTCTGGCAAAACATAGTTGGCTCTGTGGTTTATTATATATCTACTTATCATTAAAATAGTTTTGGGGGCTTCCCTGGTGGCGCAGTGGTTGAGAGTCCGCCTGCTGATGCAGGGGACACGGGTTCATGCCCTGGTCCACGAGGATCCCACATGCCACGGATTGGCTGGGCCCGTGAGCCATGGCCGCTGAGCCTGCGCGTCCGGAGCCTGTGCTCTGCAACGGGAGAGGCCACAACAGTGAGAGGCCCGCGTACCGCAAAAAATTTTTTAAAAAAGTTTTGGAATAAAATATTTAAATCTCTGAAGAACAGGAGTTAAGCTGCTTTAAAATAAAATCCTGGGTCTGCATGTAGAGGGAACATATGCCAGTATAATCATTTAGCTAAGATGAGTGACATAATGCAATTTTATAAATTTTTATAAATTTTTAATAAATTTTTATAAATTTTATAAACATGCTGTTTCAACCATTATAAGGTTTTATTTCTAAGAGTAAAAATTTTATATAAGTTGTCTTTTTCAAATTCATTTCTAGCTCTGCTGCTTACCAATACTGCTGTACTGAAAAAAAGAAATAAATATGGGACTTTTATGAAGCAGAGACGGCCTCACTACCCTCATTTCCCTTTGGTTCTCAACTTGGTAAATGCTTGTTTTAGTCTGAATCAGAATTTGGAAACTAGCTTCCTTTCTGGAGTTCCTGTTTTTGATAATGGCAAGCTAGGTTGTTCAAACTAACCCTCTCATGGAAAGCAACTAATAGTGCTGGATGAATTTTTTAAAGTTCATGAAAACATCCAAGAACCAAAATGACATAAGGAATTACAGTTTAAACACTATGAAAAAACCAGAAAGGTAAACAGAGAATTCAAAAGCACTTTTGCTTATAAGATATATGATAATCCAGAGCTGAAACTAAGCTGTTTTGATGCTATTGAGCAGTGAGGGGAACAGAAACGTAAAAGTCCAGAGCCTGCAAAGACGCAAAGCCTAACTGGAGTGCCCACCACACCCTGCAGCACACACACTTTGCTGGGATCCTGAAGCCTGTGCCCATGGCAAAGGTAAGCTGCCAGTAACTAGCTCCATTCTCTTCACCCCCAGCAGGCCACCACAGTGCACCGCCTTAGTGGGAGAGGAGTAGGCAGAAAAACATCCCTGTAAAGGGGCCCCCAGTGGATTTCTGCCCAAATTTATATCACCAAGGTGATCCAAGAAACCTCAAACCAAGAATTTAGTTTAAAATAATACCAGAAATATAAAATTATCAGAAATATCAAAAACTTTAGGGAGAAGACTAAACTTCATTGAATTATATTAAAGAATATCCAAGTAAATGGAGAACTATGTCATTTTCATAGATTGGAACTCAGTAATGGAAAGATTGAATGTGATTTTGTTCCAAATTTCAACATGTTTGTTTTAAAACTTGATAAGCTTATTGTAAAATTGATACGGGGATGCAAAGGCAAGAATAAACAAAGGCTCTTAGAGAAAAACAAGAAGAAGGAAGAACTTGCTCTCCAGATAGCAAGATTTATACAAAGCTGTAATAATTAAAACAAAATGAGGGACCTCCCTGGTGGCGCAGTGGTTAAGAATCCACCTGCGAATGCAGGGGACACGGGTTTGAGCCCTGGTCCGGGAAGATCCCACATGCGGCGGAGCAACTGAGCCCATGCACCACAACTACTGAGCCTGTGCTCTAGAGCCTGCGCTCTAGAACCCGCAAGCCACAACTACTGAGCCCTGCACCCCTAGAGCCCGTGCTCCACAACGAGAGAAGCCACCGCAATGAGTATCTCACACAACGCAACAAAAGCAGCCCCACAACTACTGGGCCTGCATACCACAACTACTGAAGCCTGTGTGCCTAGAGCCCATGCTCCGCAATAAGAGAAGCCACCGCAATGAGAAGCCCGTGCACTGCAACGAAGAGTTGCCCCCGCTCGTCAAAACTAGAGAAAGCCTGCGTGCAGCCACGAAGACCCAACGCAGCCAAAAATAAGTAAATAAATGTTTAAGAAAATGCATTTCTCAGCACCTCTCCCGTGAGAAGGTAGCTCTGCTCCAGAAAAGTTAAACTGGGTAATTTCCACAAAGTATTGTACAGGTGAGGGGGTTTAGAACTCTCCAGATTTACAGTCCAGGTTCACCTCTTTATGTAAAATTTAGGGGGTCACTTCCTCAGCACAAAGCTGGGTATAAACCCAGAATGAAGTGGTCACCCTCTGCAACTCTCCACCCCATTAGCAATAGAAGAAGGAAACCCCTCACCCTGGTAGACTTTCATACGCAGAATGCGCCGATCACTTGTATTATTTTTCTCTGACATGGTAAATCCTAACTTCCTCATACTTTTTCATGCCATTCTATAACATTAAAATAACTTAAAGGGCCATAGGCTTTCAAATGGCACAAATGTCCTTGCAGGAGCTGTGGCTCTCTCTCTTCGGCTGTACAACCAAAATAGCTGTGGGTCTGAGGGTACCCTGGCAGTCCCAGAAGGAGCATAGCATAAGTGTGTTTCTCAATCTCCCTTATTTTAAAAGGGGGAGGTAATGCATAACATAAAAGGAATGCATTGCTAACTGTGGAATTCCATGTATCTGCAGGGCTTGGGGAGGCTGTCCTTGACCATCTCAACTCAGACAGTGCAAGCTGGCCCTGAAGATGACAACGGCTCCTACAGACTAGACTCCTTGACTGTACTAGAGGAGGATGGTTCTCAAACGTGTCAGTCTGGGCTGGGACCCGCATTTCTTACACGTTCCCAGGGGATGCTGCTCTGAGAACCACTGGGCTGCAAGCGCCTTTCTCAGGTAAGCTCAGGTGCTTGTAAAAACATCTAAACCTGCCTTCTCTCTTTACTCACTGTGTTGACAAGCATCGGATTTGAACCATGGTGTGTGCTGCAGTGCCCACCTGCAATATTGTGATTTACAGCAAAAAGGTATTTTTGGCCATTCGGTTGAGAAACAGTGTGAGAAATATATATTTGGTCATTCATGCATAGTTCCTGGCTCATAGGTCCCAAAACCCTTGGGATTCCCTGAGTGATAAGGGCAACGAGATAATATTCGGTCTCTCATCCTCAGTTCCTGAAAACACTTCAGGGAAGGTGACTTCTGGATCCCACGCAGGCGTGGGGGCTGGTTGCCATGTGAACCGTGTGATTAGAGAATGGAACTTTCAGTCCCACCCCCTGATTTCCTGGGAGGGGAGGGGGCTGGAGGTCCAGTCAATCACCAGTGGCCAATGATGTAACCAGTCGTGCCTGTGTAATTAACCCAGGAGGACAGGGTTCGGAGAGCACCGGGTTGGTGAACACGTGGCAATCTGGGGAGAGTGGCGCCTGGCATGGGCATGCGAGCACCACACCCCCTCCCAGTACCTTCCCCAAAGTATCTTTTCATTGGTGGCTGATCTTATCCTTTAATATCCTTTTGTCATAAATCGATCTAGTGAAAAAACAGGTTTCCCGAGTTCTGTGAGCCATTCTAGCAAGTAAACTGAACCTGAGGAGGGGCTCGTGGGGACCTCTGATTTATGGCCAGTCGGTCAGAAGCACAGGTAACAACCTGGACTTGGGATTGGTGTCTGAAGTGGAGGGCGGCCTTATGGAACTCAGACCTTAGCCTGTGGAATTTGATTCTCTCTCCTGGTAGATGGCATCAGAATTGAGTTGAATTCGTCAGCTGGAGTCCAAGAATTGCATGTTGGTGTGAGGGAGCCTCCACACGTGTGCTGGAATGGGGTCTGGGAACCCCAAAGGTATCCCACTCCCATATTTTCTGTATGTAAAGTGATTTAGGCCAAATAACTTAAGGGGGAAAAAAGCTTTTAAGGTGAAAAAGAGAGACTATGAACTGCTTTGGGTTTTGTCTTTAAAGAAAATTCCTGGGCTCTGGAACTGTCACCTTTAAGATGGAATCATGTCGATCTATTCCTGTTGAGAATCTCGAGCTCCCCAAGCAGCGTGTTCTTTTTCTGCTTCCTAATCTTAAAATTCCCACTTCCTAGACAACTGCTGAGCTTATCTTGTCTTTCCAGCCACTGAATGATATAAGGTCTGTTACTGATTTTTTTTAAAGGAAGAGCAGAGAAATATTAAAGAGCCCCATCTAATAGAGGAAAAAGACAGAAGATACAGAAATGATTTGAAGTTCTAGCACATTTCTGTGCTTTAAAAAGCCAGTTCCAGGCTGGCCCATTTGTCACACAGTGACCCCCTGACTCTACCCACAGCTACGTTTGGGGAACAGAGTCAGAAGAAACATCGTCCCTCAGTTAGTGGTCCTTCTCCTCCCTTTCCGCAGGTAAGTTCTGGAAGTTTCTCATGCAATCAAAAAATGTGAAAATGAGGTGGAAGTTGATAATAGAGAAATGAAGATAAAAAACAAAGAAGGTGGAGGGAGGGCCATGGGCCCTCCGAAGGCAGTGCAGCCATCATTCTGTGGAGGAAAATCAATGTTCAAGAGAAGCCATTTATCAGACTCAGTCATTTTACACTTACCAGCCGTCCAGCCATTGGAGGTAGTGCTGCCTGTTGGACTTGGGGGTGAGAAGGGTGGAAACTAGAAGGACCAACACAGGCCTTACCTTCAGGGTCTCACGGTACACGGGGAGGGGCCAGAATGATGGCCCCACTAATACGCGCCGACCTAATTCCCAGAAACTCTGATTGTGTTACCTTATGTGGCATAAAGTACTTTGCAGACGTGATTATCTTGGAATATTCGTGTGGGTCCATTGTAAGCACAAGGGCCCTTCTAAGGGAAAGAGGGAGGCAGGGGAGTCAGAGAAGGAGATGTGAGGATGGAGCAGAGGTGAGAGAGAGAGAGATTTGAAGATGGCATGTTTCTGGCTTTGAAGATGAGGAAGGAGCTGTGAGCCAAGGAATGAGGTGACCTCCAGAGGCTGGAAAGAGCAAGGATCCCCAGAGCCTCTAAAAGGAACATGATCCCACCGATATCTTAATTTAGCCCATAGCACCCATTTCAGACTTCTCCAGAACGCTAAGATAATTAATATGTGTTGTTTCACAGTTAAAGTTGGTGGTAATTTGCTACAGTGGCAATAGGAAACTGATACAGAGGGACAGGGAATTAGGAAATGTCAAGCAGCCTGAGGCGCACACTCCCAGCCCAGCTTGGGGCACCAGCCTGAGTCCTGCAACCCCAACCCTGATCAGGGCCCGGGCATGATAATCTGTTCCCACCTGGGGACTGGGGACCGGGTTGGGGGGGGGGGCGGACACTGACCTGGGTTTCCATTTGTAGTGGAAGCAGCCCTGCCCAAGGGTTTTCTTTACCCACAAAACATGTAGTTGGCCCCTTCACCTCCACTGCTGACCAAAAATCTTTAGAGACTTAAAAGCCTTACGCTAATCTGGGTAGATTAGAAATTGTGGAAATTCCAGTGCAGTATTTTTCAGACCTTTCCCCACCACCCCATGGAAATGGGGTCTGAGAAACAGCTCCTCCAGGGGAGACCCCACTAAGAATTCTCCATCAGCCCAGGAAAACAGACTGCACAAACAGCACCCATGAGGAGGGAACTGGCTTAGGGACAGAAAGATTTGTTAACAAGGGACACTCTCCAATAGTACTATGAAGACTACATGTATTAAGCATTCGGGATAGAAGAAATTGATTTAAAACCATTCACTGAATGAGCCAAAAATAATTGCCCAAGAGGCTTGGGATAAAAGCCAAGAAAAGCACAGAGCAAAGCCCACAGAAATACATGAAGCCCTCACATACATTTGCTTCAAAATTTGTAGCTTAGCAAACAATTGAAGTTGGTCCTCCCTGTCCTGCTCCCTATTTAGAAGGAGACCAAAAGGAGGAAATACATGGCCCCCCAAGTGCAGGTCAAGAGGAGAGAAGAACTCCCAGTGGCTCTGAGCATAACCTTGGTTCAGCCAGTTTATGTGGCAAAGAGGTCAGACTTACTTGCTTTGGAGGCTGCGATCGGAAGTCTGGCGACAGGAAAGTGGACCAGGTGTTACTGAACTCTACCCATCATTTGTTCCCCAAGCTGCCAAACACCGCGCTGGCCGGTGGGGACACACAGATGCAGGTGGCAGTTCTGTGCCTTTCACACCCTACCACGTGATATAGGGGGTGGGAGCGGAGTGGCTGGAAAGGTGTAAGCCATGAATTATGATCTAAAGTGTGGAAGAATGACATGCAGCCCCAGAGGAGCATAGCTGGTGAGCAGCTGGTGGTCTTGTCTTGCTCAGCAGACAGCCGGGCCAGAGTGTGCGGGTTGACAAAACTTTGAGGGAGAGTGGGAGAGAAGAATGGTTGGCTAAGCTTAAGGGGAGATATGAGGAAGATAAGAGGAGATAAGGGATGGGAGAGAAGAAGTAGGAATGAAACAGCTGCTGTAGGGAAAAAGAATCTTGGAGAAAGAATTATTTTTTAATTAATTAATTTATTTATTTTTGGCTGCGTTGGGTCTTCGTTGCTGCGCGCAGGCTTTTTCTAGTTGCGGCGAGCGGGGGCTACTCTTCGTTGCAGTGAGTGGTCTTCTCATTGTGGTGGCTTCTCGTTGCAGAGAACAGTCTCTAGGCGCGTGGGGTTCAGTAGTTGTGGCACGGGGGCTCAGTAGTTGTGGCTCACGGCCTCTAGAGCGCAGGCTCAGTAGTTGTGGCGCACAGGGCTTAGTTGCTCCACAGCATGTGGGATCTTCCTGGGCCAGGGCTCGAACCCATGTCCCCTGCATTGGCAGGTGGATTCCTAACCACTGTGCCACCAGGGAAGTCCCGAGAAAGAACGTTTTAAAGAGGATTTTAGGAATTCATGTGATTTGCGATATAATATCCCTCTCCAGCAGAAGTAAAATCAACATTACTCATCCATGCTGCTGGAGTTTGTGAGGGGATTTGGGGGTGCAAAGATATGCAAGTGTATCACTTAACATTAAATTTAGGCTGCATATAACAGGAAAATCCAAGACCTTTCTAACTTGGGATCAAATGTCATCTGCAAGCCCCTGCTCAGAGCCCAGCACTATCCATGCAAAGCCCAGGCCCCTGACAAGACCACATGCAGGTGCTCAGGGCTGCACTCATACCAGGGCCTGACTCACGAGGGAAGGCGCCGTGCCATCTTGGAAGTGGGCCTTCCTGCCTGTTCCTGCTGTTTTGAGTTTGGCTTTCTAAACTCTAACCCACACAATCTGTGAGCATAAAAAAAGTTTGGTTTTTATACTACCACAGCAGTAGCAACCATGAGGGAAAATAAACATATTTACAGTATGTCTGAATATATGTAGATCTTTGAATACATGTAGATCTTTGTAGGTCTTTGCGCTTACTTAATCTCATTTATGTCCCTTCTTAAAATTATGTCTTTTCTTCACAAAGAGTGTACACATCTTTTATTAGATTTATCACTAAAGACTTTTGTTGTTGCTTTTGCTATTATAAATAACATTCTACCAAGTACATTTTCTAACCATTGTTTGCTTCTAGCAAAAAGACTAAATTTCATATTAATTATATTTACTCTTAATTGATTGATATGTTTTATTCTTTAATTCATTTGAGTTTTCTAAATAATAAAGTCTTTCCAGTTTTTTACATATGTAATCATGCAATCTAAAAATACTGACATTTTTATTTTTCTTCTAATTTTTATAACTTTTATTCCTTTTCCTTGTAATGTTGCATTGGCTCACGCCTGCATTTAGTACAGTGGATTTATTTCTGCCATGTCATTTTGTTTTCTGTCTGCCTTCCTTTTTATTTGGCTCCTTACTTCACCATTTCTATTTTCTATTGGATTTATCAAATTTTCTTTAGTTCTCCTCCTTTTTTTCTCCTGATCGGGAAGTTACAGTTTGTATTTCTAATCTCTTTTAACATGCATTCTGAAAAAGCAATTTCTTTTAAACGCTCTAAATGTTAACCCCCGATCTATATGCCCCTTTGGGCAGGCTCAACACCCTGGAATAGTCTTCCTGGCTCACTCTGAATCAAACTGCTCTGAAGGACAAGCCATCAGGAATAGCTTCATCCTTTTCCAGTCTAGGAGATTCTGGTTTCTGGAGCTCTTTCCAAGCAGTAATGCTAGGGAAGACAAGGTGATGGGGGAGATGTTGTATATTGATTTCTTATCTAATGCTGATTCCACTCAAATCATTGATCAGCAGTACCTGGCGATTGCCTCTCCCTTTCCTACTTAATGGTCACAATATTTTCATAAAAGTGGTTAGCAGAGATTGACCTCTGACGAGTTGCCACTAGACTCCCAGTTTCAAATGGCTTCTACGAAAAAGTCCATGATACATTCCCCAGTCTTTCACTAAAATAGTGGGGAGTGTAAACATCAAGGTTGCCATTCTCCTTAGCTAAACTAAACAGACACAGCTCACATTTTCCTAGAGTTGCATCCAGGTGGTCAGAATCCATTTCAATATTTATTATTGAAACAGGAGACTGGAATTCCAATTTCATAATAGGACGACAGCTTGACTTTTCTCCCGTCAAGGTCTGGCTGACTTGAATTTCCTAATTTAACTCCTTTAAATTTTAGTAGCTAAGCTAAATTCCTTTCTCTCCCTTTGCACAGTAGGTTTCTCCATCAATTAAATCTTCTGCAATTAATTCTTCCCACTCAGACTTAAATTTAGTTCAAATTTCTATCATTTTCTGGAACAAAACCACTCCCTCAGAATGTCTTCATTCCCAAGTCCTTTCCATTTCCACGTTATTTTTTGTCAGTTATTTTAGTTCCACCTTGTTTCTAAGTTTCTCAAAATTCATCATTTTTAACAAACTGGGTCTTGCATTGCCCGTTGTATTTTAGGGGTTCCACTTTCTTCTCATTACCCCTTAGTAATTCTCTCAGAGAGGGTTTGGCCTGGCAAATGTCTTAGACTAAAAATGTTATTTTACCCTCATTCTTGAATGATAAGGTAGCTGAATATAGAATTCTAGGCTGACATTTATTTTCTCTCAACATTATTTACTGGCATTTATAATTACTGATTAAAAGTCTGTTTTTAGTCCAATTGTCATTCCTTTGTAAGGGATGTGTGATTTTTCTCTGAAGGTTGTTTATCTTTAATATTCCATAGTTTGTTTATGATGAGTCTAGTGTGGAGTTGTTTTTCTTTTTCCTGTTCAGGACATTGTGTGCTTCTTCAACTTGAAGACTTAGGTCTTCCTTCAATTCTAAAAATCCTCAGTCTTAATTTCTTCAAATAGTTTATCTTCCCTGTTCTCTGCGTTTCTTTCTTCTGAAGGAAACCTTGTGGGATCCTGCCTTTCTGAGCCGGTTGATATATTCTGTAGATATGTTGAACATTTTCATTCTGTCCTCCACGTTGCTTAACGTCTCATATCTTCGTTCTCTTTAACTCTCTGTGCTGTAAGGTGACTTCTTCAGATCTATTTTCCAATTCATTAATGATCTCTTCAGTGACATCTACCTTGTTATGTTGCCCACTATTGAGTTTTCATTATTTATTCATTATTTCTTATTCCTCGAGTTTGTACTCATTCCTTTCTAAATCTTCCTGCACTTGTTTCATTGCCTCCCCTCCCTTTTGAGATTTCAAGCATATTTATGATGATGTCCCTTCCAGATTGCTCCGTCATTGGTGCTTCCTGGGAGGTTCTTTATCCCAGTTGCTACATCTGATTACTCTCAAGTGGTAGTTTGTTTCTTCACATCATGTGTACTATTTGGCTGTGAAATCAGCTTCAGTATGAGCTGTCTCCACATGCAGCCCTTCACCTGCCCTGGGATGTGGGAGCATCCCTTGGGACTCCCTGGGGTTCATCGTTTCTGGACCAGATTCACATGTCACTTTCTCAGCTGAGGGTTTCTGCACCTCATAGGTGGTGTGATCCAGACTCTACACCTGCAAGTACCCCAGAACTCTGCTGACTCTTTTTGCATGCATGACCCCGAGCGAGTGGTGTGTTTCTGAGCCATGTCCTCAGTCAGATGAACAGAAGTTTCTTACCCCTGCTCACCCCTAACCTTCAAGGTGATTAGCTCCCTACTGTGGGGTCCCTTCCCTGGCTCCCCAGTGAAGGTCAAATCCCAGCTCTGTGCCAAGAGTGGAAGAAGGGCACCTGTGTCTCCTCTCCTTCCTTCTTGCAGGTGGAAGCAGAGGTCCGAGAGCCTCACAGACCACTAAGTTTCCATCCTGGTTCTCAGCTATGGCTTTGAGTTCCCTTCTTTCTGGCACTGGGGAATTTTCAGCCTGGATCTGAGTTTCCAAATGTGTTGTTGTTTTATCAAGCAGTTTTGTGTGTTTTTGGAGCGGGGCCATCATGGAGGTGGGGGGGTGTCTTCCATAGCAGCTCCATCCACCATGTGTGTGTTGACTAGAAGTCTGAGATCAGGGGGCAGAATTGGAATTTTCAGTTAATAAAATAACCAAGCCCAGCTTGATACGAAAATCCAAGGGTGCTGTCCTAGTGCCAGCAGTTCACTCGTTAAGCCTGAAAACTGCTCTGCTCCCCTGGGCTGTGAGGAAGGGGCAGTCTGTGCATCTCCCTTGAGTTCCAGGGCCCAACACTCCGTGCCCAGCCTGTGTGCTCAGACAGCAGCAGCTGCTGTCTGCTCACGCTTCACAGATGTCTCCTCTATGGCTCCTAACTTTCTGAAGTCGGTGTATTTTTAAGCCCCATTTAAAAATGCAGAGACTAGGACCCAGTGAGATTAAGTCCCTTGCCCAAGGTCATTCAGCCAGAAAACAGCAAAGCTGGGAATTCTATCTGAGGCTTGTCTGGGCCCCAAGTCCATGTTTTTGACCTCAACTGCTCTCTGGAATCTTCCAGATGTTTGCTGAACAAATGAGTGTAGAAGAGGAAGGGGAGCTACTCTGCACAGCCTCAGTGATAAAATGAGGTTAATGGGCAGAAGCTAAATGGAAACTTCGATTCACATTAGAAAGTTTTATACCAGTTATAACACATCCAGATGGGCCTCCTTGCATGGTAATGAGCTCCCGGTCATTAGAAGAGCTCAGATATTGACTGGATAACCCGCAGAGATATTGCCAAAGGGAATTCCAGCAATCAGCTGAGCTGAGTGATTAGACTGGAAGGTTTTAGGTCCTCTGCAATCCCTGGATTCTGGGACTCTGGGACTCTAGCGAAAGCTGTTTTCACATCTATTCAGAGCTGGCCATTCACTGGACTATAATGCCTCTTAGATCTAACTGATGACCCAAATAGCTTTAAGCAGCTCTCAGCAGGTGGCCCAGCCATTGTGCAGGGTATCCAGTTCAGGGAGCTGCAGACACTGGGAGTGTTTTCTCTCTACCGTGGGGACGGCTTGGCAGCCCCCCGGTGTCAGGCTAAAGTAGATCTTTGGCTGGTAGGGCCCCAGCCTGTCCCCACGTGACCATCCACGACCTCACCAGGGAGCAGAGGGGAGTAGAACTGAGAAGGAGAAAAAGAAGAAAAGAGAGAAGGGGGTAGGAAGGGAGAGAGAGCCTTTTGAAAGTGTTTCCCAGCAACTGATTTTGATTACCTTCCACCTTCACCCCTGCGGAAGGAAGCTCATTTTGCTTGTGCTGACTCAGGGGCTCAGGTGACAGTATTGATGCCCAGTTAGTCCCCAGTCCAACGAGAGAGATTAGCTCCCTGCTCTGGTGTCCACAAGGCAGGACGTGCCTATCACCCCGGTTGAGGGGGCGAAGCCCCGAGCGAGCGTGACTGTCCAGCAGACTTGTTTATGAGCAGTGTTGCTAGATCCAGCTCCGGCACTTTCTCTCAGCCACACACAGAGCTCAGTGCCCTGTGTCTGAGCCCCGAGGGACAGGGCCTTAGTGGGAGCAGTTATGATTCCTCCACCGTGTCCTCTCATGCTGGCTCCGCCTCAATGCGTCTCCATGTAACGCCTTCACCAGGGGCTCTGGCCTCCATCCCTTCCCTCCCCCCAGGGTCGTTGACCTTGGGAATTCAAAAGGAGGGCCATAAATGTTGCCATGGCTCTTGTCTTAGGAAGGCTCTCCTTCCTGAAACCTGCACATGGACTGGCATTCCAGAATTTACATCTTAAAGAGGATATTGCTATGGTCTGAATGTTTGTGTCTCCCCAAAGTTCACAGGTTGAAACCTAACCTTTAAGGTGATGGTATGAGGAGGTGGGGGCTTTGGGAGGTGATAGGTCATGAGGGTGGAGCCCTCAGGGATGAGATTAGCATCCTTATAAAGAGACTCCAGAGAGCTCCCTTGCCCCTTCCACCTTGTGAGGACACAGTGAGAAGACAGCTAAGAACCAGGAGGTGGGTCCTCACTAGACACCGAATCTGCCTGGATCTTGGACTTCCTGCCTCCAGAAGTGTGAGCAGTAAATGTCTGTTGTTTATAAGCGCCCCACACCAGTCAGTCGAATCTGTTCTCTATAGCAGGCTGAATGGATGCAGACAGCTAGAAAGAGCTGACGAATTTATCCTGATCAGTGCGCATCTTCAGACCCGGGGTTTACTCTAGAGGACTGCCTACAGCTACTTAAATAGCGAACATTTCCTCCTGCTCATGGAGCCTAAGATCTCTGCACTAAAAATCGGCTTTTCTGTATCATCCTGATCCAAGCGCTGGGACAGACCAGGAAGGGAGAACCCTAGAGAGGAGTAGACCCACACAGTTCCAAAGATGGAGATTCCCATGATCCTGCAGCGCTCCCCGCCCTGGGGGCCTGCTGGGTTTGTCCCTTGCAAAATACACTTCTATTTCTTTCAGGTAGACTGTGGTCTTGTGAACCACTCAGGAACCATTTAGGAGTGAATCCCTGTGTTTTTGTGGGTGAGACTCATTTGTAATCGATAAGCTCTCCAGGCAGCAGCTAAAGGGCTGGTATTGACCGAACTCCTTAGTGACGCAGGTGGGCCCCAGTCAGTTTCTCAGTCAGCGCCTAATGGCCCTGTAGCATTGTTCCTCTTGACCCTGCAGCCTGGCCTCGGCTTCTCCCCGACTTCTGTCCTTTGACTTGGATGAGAGCCAGGCCCCAGGGCCTCTCTCCGATGTTGTTGGTGTCCAGCCGCAGGGCCACTTTCCGAGCCAGGACATGGAAGGCCCCAGGTCAAGTCACTGCACATGGAGGCACGAGTCCCCTGGCTACTTTAGCTCAGGAGCCACAGCCCCTTCAAGCGACCCTGCAGGCCAGACCTGAACCAGGACAACAGGCGGGAGTGGCAGCTAGAGGAGGGGCCCGGGAGCCCCACTCCCCAGCTTCAGGGCCAGTGTCAATGGGGGCGTGTCCCCACCATGACTAAGCTGCTCGGTTTGGGTAACAGTCCTTGCGTTATCGTGTTGTGTGAAGAGAGCCGTCCACACAGCCGATGGACAAGTTAGAGGGCCCTGAGTAGGAAAACCAAGCCCTGGGGTGAGAACAGCCATCCATGGAGCACCCTGGTTTGGAAAACACTGTCACAGTCATTTCAGCACCACCCCTGTGCCAGGCACTGTGTAGCGCTGGGGAGCAGACAGCCACCCGCTCAGGCCCTGGCAGCTTGGCAGGCATTGTGACCAGTGCCCTTCAGAGGTCACAGCATCCGATCCCAGACCAGGAGACTGGGGCACACATCCACGAGTGGTGACATGCACACTTCAGCACTATACCTGATTGCCTTCAGACCCCTGTGGAGTTTGGGGGCACTGGATTCTACCTTATAAAACAAAAACCAACCAACCAACAGAAACAGAGCTCAGAAAGAGGCGGTGTTCATTGAAGGTGCTGGACCGCACCCTGCAGAACTTCAAGACTTGTACTTGCCCAGCCTTGAGACCGAAGAAAGAGCCGGGAGACATCGACAGAGATGTCAATGGCTTAGTGGACAGGGCACCTAACACACCCAACACAAAGGGTCCTGGAGCGACGCCCCACCGTGTACGGTAGACGGCAGGCAGGATGTGGCAGCAATCTTTGCTACTCGGGGAGCAGGCTGCGGTTTACAGGAGAATTGATGTCAGGTGGGCTCATCAGTTACCAGGGAAACCAGCAGCTGGGGCACATCCCACACAGCCCCGCAGGTTAATGACCATCAGGGCAGATGTTTCCCTTTAATAAACTAGCCGGTTGGAGCGGTTCTGGCCTGAGAATTAGAACAGTCACTAGCTGGGGCAGGAGACAAGCGGTGCCTGTGAGCAGTGTCGGTGAGGCAGGGAGTGTCTGGGCAGGGGATGTACAGAGAGCAAGAGAGCGGCCATCTCGAGTGGCCTGACCCCCGGGCCAACAGCAGTCTGGGTGCGGGTCTTCAGTGCCCTAGGCGGCTCCCCTCGGCCATCAGACCAGCACGCAGCGCTAACCCAGGCCGCTCCCGGGGTGGGCACGCGGGAACCAGGGCCAGTCCCCACGGATCATCCCGGCGTCCTCCTTAAGGACACAGACTTGAGAGACTCCACCCCGCTCCCCAGGGGCTCCTCCTCAAAGAGGAGAACCCGGGTTCTCCTCTTGGCTTTGTGCTGGTCCCACAGCACATGTGCCCTTTGGGACACTCTCGAGGGAAGAACACATTCCCACACACTCAGGGTTGGGGGCATGGGCGCTCACGTCTAAGTCAGTCCCAAGCATTAGCAGCTCGAAGGAGCTTTTCATCTTAAATGACTTTATTTGGTGTCAAAGACAAAAACATTATTATTCAAGTATTGCTTTAAGAATGTCTCTTTTTAAAATACAGTTATTTAAGTTCCGTGACCTTTCTATTCATAGTCTGAGGCACTTTTAAAAAATACTCCCTTCCCTCCGACCTCATCAGAAAGACTTGTGGACAGGCTCCTGATGATTTGTAACCTGTTGGTCTCCATTTCAATGTTTGCAGCTGGGAGGCTTAGCAACTCCCCCCATCGTCTGCATCAGTTCTTGCTTCACAGAAGAATGAAGTTCCTCAGAGCAGTGTGGTTTTAGGTTTAAAGAACAAAAGCAAAAAAGTGAAAATTGAGTATCTCCTTTTGGGAACTTGATAGCTCAGCCCGGCAACGCTCTCTGGAACAGGTTGAAGCGACGGTGATAATAACTACCATGTGGCCCAAGGCATTCACGGCCGTCCTTTCCCGCGAGCCTCACCGTCACACGCGGAGGTCAGCAGAGCGGGACCCTCAGGCACATCCCCGCAGAAGCTGGGGGGCCTTTGTCCCGGGGGCTTTCCTGCCCTGCTCCCCACTCCCACCCCTGAGCTTTGCTTTCTAGCCCGGGGAGTCTGGAGTCCACTAAGCTCCTGGGGACCCCAGCATCCTCTGCCTCTGTTGGCACAGCCCAGGCCCTTTCTCAGCTCTACGGCTCTCCTCATCAAACAAGGCGCTCATCACTCTGTGCAGCTGGCTTGGCTCATATTTAGGAAGTCAGCGAATTTGCTAAATGCCTGCATTTGTCCTTCACTCAGACCAGTGTTGGGGTGTGCCGACTACTGACCACCCCCCAGAGGCCCACATCCTAATTCCTGGAACCTGCGAACGCCTTCTGATGTGACAAAAGGCAGATGTGATCAAATTAAGGGCCTTGCAATGGAGAGATTATCCTGGATTACCTGGTTGCCCTAAATAATCATAAGTGTCCTTAAAAGAAGGAGGCAGAAGGAGCTCAGACTATGGCAGAGAGGGAGGCGCGGTGATGAGGGGAGGGATGCAGCCACAAGCCGAGGGGAATCGGCGGCCACCAGACGCTGGAGGAGGCGAGGAAAGGGACTCTCTCTGGGCGCTCAGGAGGAGCCAGCCCTGCCGACACCTTGACTCCAGCCCAGGGAGATTGATTTTGGACTTCTGGCCTCCAGAGCTTAAGGGAGTAAACTTTTGTTGGTTTAAGCCACTAGATTCGTGGAAATTTGTTACAGCAGCTGCAGGAAACAAATGCAGGTGTATGATATGATAGTTTACACTCCCGGAAGTGCAGTATTTGCTTCCGTAGAGGCGAGTCCTTGCAATGGGGGATTCATCTGCAGGTGGTGGAGTGTTTGGCAGGAAAAGGGCAGATTTGTGAGGGGCGTCCTTCACCCAGCAGACCCTGCCTCAGCTCACTAGTGTAAGGCTGGCCCCCCGGCCTCCACTAAGGACTGCACCAAGATCACTTTGAACAGGCCAGCGCCAGCCAGTTTTGTTTTGTTTTTCCGGTACACGGACCTCTCACTGCTGTGGCGTCTCCCATTGCGGAGCACAGGCTCCAGACGCGCAGGCCCAGCGGCCACGGCTCACGGGCCCAGCCACTCCGCGGCACGTGGGATCTTCCCGGACCGGGGCACGAACCCACGTCCCCTGCATCGGCAGGCGGACTCTCAACCACTGCGCCACCAGGGAAGCTCCGCCAGCCAGTTTTTAAAGACGTCCCACTTCATTGTTTTTCTGTACCAACATTTGGCAAACCAACCTAGCTGATCATCAGAATCACACGGGGAAGCTTTTGTAAAAGGTCGGGGGGAGGATCCCAGAGTCGCTGCCAGAGACTCTGGTTTAGAAAGTGTGGGATGGAGCCTCTACCTTTGCTGTCTGGAGAGTCTTCACGCTCAGCCAACTTGGGGAAACACTGCTGTGTGTGCACCAATATTTCTTCTTCTGAGAGCATTGCCTCACTCTATTTTTATAGCTAACTGCGCATCTACTGCTTTCCCAGATCAGATAACACTTAAGAAACTTTAGTCACGCTGAACACCCTGCACTTCTAGCACTCAGGAAATGCATGTTCAGTCACACCCTTCAGAGACTTGATTGCCTCCTGAGGCAGGATTTCACCATCATTTCCAGAGGCTGGTAATGGGCACGGCATGGAAACCCTTCATCTCGCTCAGCTAAGTTCCCTATTCTTTAGTTTGTCTGGCTTATTCATCCAAGGTGTTTATTGAGCACCTGTTACATGCCAGGAACTCAGAATATAAAAGTGAATTAACACATACAAATCCCCGCCCTTTAATCCCACATTGGGACATCCCATCCTCTCACCCACCTATCTGAAAGGCCCCCTAAAGGAGTTGACCACTGTGTCTGATTTCTCCTTTCAAGGATGAGGAAACCCAATCCATCCTTTTATTCTTTGACCATCTTCCAGTCTAGCCCTGACCGCAATCCACCCATCAACCTTATGGCTCTTTCCTGCATCCCCCTCCAGATTCCCCTTTTTCCTTTGTGAATGCGTGGAGTACAGAGGATTTTTAGGGCACTGAAACTGCTCTGTATGATACTGTGATAGTGGATACGTGTCCTTGTACATTTGTCAACACCCATAAAGTGAACCCTAATATAAACCGTGGACCTTGGTTATAATGATGAGTGGATACCGGTTCATCAGTTATAACAAAAGCAGCACTGTGGTGGGGGAGGGGGGTTGATAGTGGCAGAGTCTTTGCTTTTGTGGGACAGGGGGTATATGGGAACTCTCTGTACTTTCTGCTCAGTTTTACTGTGAACTTAAAACTGCCCCAAGAAATAAAGTCTTTTTTGGGGGGTGGGGATGGCATGGCTTGGTGTAGAGCTAGCATGACTCAGTTCAATGCAGACTAGCTCCAGCAGCTCAGACTAACCCATGTTATCCCAGCTGGCACTTGGACTTTTTCTAGAGGCAATGCAGATTTTAAAGCCAAAAAATGATGAGATTAGTGTGTTTTAGGAAGATGGTTGAATGGGGGTTAGTTGAGCTAGCAAGGAATCCGGGGACCCATCAGGACTGTCTGCCTCAGTGCTCCCAAATCATTTACCTTAGAAACATGCGGGACCAGCAGAATTCCTTCACAAGCCCAAGGAAAACTCCAATCTACTTTCTCTTATCTCTTACCTACTTTCTCTTATGCCATAATAGATTCTAGGCATCCTCCTTTTGAGAGAGGAGGAAGCACCTTACCAGTGCTGGGTTATTAACAGAGGTGAGTTAGTGAACTTGGTCAGGAAGCCTTCAGGGTAGAGCTGGCGTGCATGGCAAAGCACCCATGTGTGACGGGTAGATACTTGGCCATCCCCCTTAGGAATGAGGGATAAACTCCAATCGTGTTGCATTAGACATCCAGAAAGGGTCTCATACAACTGTTGGTCTTTCTCTACGGCATGCTCCTCTTTTCCTGCTCAAATGTCCGTCTCCACCATTTTTCATTTACTTTTTTAGTTTTGCTTTTCCCAACCAATTTCTTTGTTTAGGTCTCACTGAGTCTTCTTTTATTGATTCCCATTTATTTCTTCCAAGGAATCAGAAAGCTTAAGGTCAATTTCAATTTCCAAACCTGGGAGCAATTGAGAAAAGTGCTCTCTTCAGATCAGTACTTCCTCCTGACTTGACATTGAGCTATTAATGATTACTTGGTGTATGATTTCACTGGGAATAAAATAGGAGCCAATAAATCCATGCAATCAATGGATATAAAACTAGCTGGTTTTCCCTGAGATAGGTTTTATGGAGAGGCCACAAATGCTCAAAAGAAGCAGAAAGAGACTCGAGTTCACTGCACTCCCATTATCCGCTAAGCGTGTTATCACATCCAGAAATTAGGTCCATTTGGCAAGAGTCCCTTCGTGACTTGTTCTGCCAGCTGTGTGTGGACATCTCTTTTCCTCCCTGTGATGTCAAGTGGACGACTTTGCCGTCCATGTCAGCAATTTACTCAGCAATTATAAGTTACTTACAGTCGCTAACTGACTTGTTGGGGTCCTTTCTTATTGGACCAAAAAGGTTTCGATTGTTTCCACTCTATGAAGTTCAGTTATTCCTCTAGGGGCGCCCCCAGGTCCTTCTGCAGCTTCCGTGAGCACCCCAGCGCTCTCAGCTTTCCCCGGGAACTTCCTTCCTAGACTTGGGGACACCACATGCTCCTCTCCCAGGCAAAGCAGAGTGAGATGCTGGCCTGCTCGCCTGCCTCTCTGCCCAGCCCCCATTCTGCATACCACCTCCTGTGAAGTTGAGGAAGATTCTCCTGAAGGGTTTAGAACAACAATTAAAGGGCTTTACAGGGTGGAAGAAGAAGTTTTTTTGGTTTGTTTGTTTGTTGTTTTTTTCTGCTGCTTTGGGTTTTCGTTGCTACACTTTCTCTCGTTGCGGCGAGCGGGGGCTACTCTTGGTTGTGGTGCGCAGGCTTCTCATTGCGGTGGCTTCTCTTGTTGCGGAGCACGGGCTCTAGGTGCGCGAGCTTCGGTAGTTGTGGCTCGCGGGTGCTAGAACGCAGGCTCAGTAGCTGTGGCGCATGGGCTTAGTTACTCCTCAGCATGTGGGATCTTCCCGGACCAGGGCTCGAACCCGTGTCCCCTGCATTGGCAGGCGGGTTCTTAACCACTGCGCCACCAGGGAAGTCCCAAAGAAGGAGATTTTTAACAGTACAAGATGGCATCACCTCCATAGGTCCAAGGGGAAGAGCACCCAAAACAGGTTAAGACCTTCACAGGCTCACCCCTTCTCTAGGCCACAAAGCTGCCCCGGGCACGGAACCCGTCCTCGACCCAGGGGTTCCTGTCCCCTTGCTGGAGTTTGCCTTCAGAATATGCCCTGAGGGTGTTATCGATGGAAAAACAGGCTAAGCTAGCATGGACTCCCTCAGTGGTCCCCTCAGGTCTCTTCATCCTTTCCTTCCAAACATCAAGCTGGTACCAACTGGTACAACATACGGACACACACACATGTACACCCATGGGCACGCACACAAACCACGTGCACACCCGCTCCCAAATTCAACCTCAGTGAGGAGTAACGGAGTCAAATCCAAACAGAGGAATGCAAACATTTTCCTAAGAACCCCACAGTTTTCAAGGTCATGATGTCATCAGATGGGTGGGTGCGTTACTGCATCTTGTCTTAGTGTGTTTGCTCACACCCCCCATCCCCCCAGCACCTTTTCATATTACGCTTCCTTGGGCTGGAGAAATGAGCCCATTTCTTACAAAGGCATAGGGGGCTGGGCCATCCTCTCCAGCTGGGGAAGAGGGGAGGGAAGTGGGAAATTGAAAGGGAGTGTGATTTGTTCTTTCACTTATATGCGGAGGGTTTGCATTTTAAAAGGAAACTTCCAAAATGGGGAGAGGGGTCCGGGAGGACCTCGCTCCTGTTCCCCTGACTCTTCTCATCTCTCCTCTCAGGAACACTGAGTGCTCTGCAAGCATGTTGGCTGAAAGGCTCCACCAGTGCATTTATGAGGACTTGGCACCCAGCTGTGAAAGGTTTCCAATTCTGGCGCTGATCTGTCATTTCTACTTTCAGTGTCTCTGTGGATTTCATTTCCCCAAATTAGTACCATTCATTTCATATTTTCTTCTGTACAAGCTATTTTTTAAGGAAAGACTATCTATCTTAAATATAGTACATAGATAGATAGAGATAGATAGATATAGATACATGATGGATGGATCCGTGGATTGATGGATAGCTAAGATAATAACTTCTGTCTTCTAATTGAACACATTCCAACCATTTCCTTAGAATAGGCGCCTAAACCTTCTGGCTGTTTATTAGTTGAAACTGGGCCTCCCATTTTAATCTTCAGACTCAGCTGAAGAGAAGCTTTAGTGAAGTTGGAGAGGAGATGGCTGCATTGACGACTTCATCAGGGATCTCAGGCCTACATGTTCCCAGGAAAACCCACGTTAGAACTTATTATGAGCCCAGCTGGACCCTGGGAATCAGCAGCAGGGGCAGCTGTCTTCTGAGGCCCTTTTGCCAATGGGCCTGAAAATTAGTTGCACTGCTGGCCTCTTCACCCACCCTGCCATGAACTTTCCAAGTCACCATATGGCGCTTCCTGTCCTCCCGTGAGCCCCTCCCATAATGGTCCTCCTGTGGGGAGGCTCCAGTCCCTGGAAGCTTTGGAAAACAGAGTCACAAAGATGGATCCAAGAACAAAGGTATGGCCAAGACGCAGATGTACTGGTGCCCATTTCCAGCAGACTCCTGCACACCAGATAATGCTGGACCCAAACAGATGTGCTTCCCTCTCCTCTGTCCAAAAAGTGTTTCAGAGGTCACTACGCTACAGCCTTTGGGTTTGAAAGGAAATATATTTTCTCAAGAATCCGTAAGCAGAAAAATCAAAAACCAAACCAAAGCAAAATAAGGTATCAAAGGCCCCAAATATACTTCTGGTGAATTACCTTCAAAGTTTTACAAACCTGCTTTCTTTGTCTGCCATGTCTGTTGTTTTCTCCCTGTATCTTGAAAATTTTAAGAAAAGGCTTCACAATGCCAATGTCCTTGATCAATTATGTTGTAGCAGCAATCAGAAACTTGCCGCATCTTTGTGGAGAGAGAGGGATTTAAAAGGCGTGTCTTTTATCTCTACTTATATTTAGGTATATAGTCTACTTGTCCCCCCAAAATAAGATAGGTTAATTACTTCAGAAAACTGCAAAACAAAAAAAGGCAATATCAGAAGTAAAGTCAAATTCCATCCAGTCAACATAGTTGAGTAAATAGTGCCTTGAATTTGAAAGCATTTCAAGAATGAACAGTACATTCAAATAATGCAGTTTTCTCTCAAACTACGAGCATAGCCTATCATAGATGCTGTGTTTATGTAGGATCGTACTCATAAATATAAATTCTAAGTTTCAGAAAATATGAAACCACCAAGCCCCTTCCATGAAAAGAAACGTCCATGTACCCCTTATGTTATTCAATAGGTAGCACATATTTTGAGTGTAAGAGCAGAGTTGCTTTGCTTCCCAACTCACAGAACAGTTCTATACTAAGGATCCGAGCAAAAATAACCTTGATTTTTATAGACTTGTATTTTTTTCTAAGGCCTTGGCCCATAATCTTATTAAATTTAACTGTTTAAAATAAGTTTCCCTGGGAAACTTTGAAAACTGACTCTTGGAAAACTTTGAAAACCTTGACTTTTA
Organism: Kogia breviceps; assembly: GCF_026419965.1. Lineage (NCBI taxonomy): Eukaryota > Metazoa > Chordata > Mammalia > Artiodactyla > Physeteridae > Kogia > Kogia breviceps. Next base: position 4,159,516 of record NC_081324.1, on the reverse strand, counting down.
AAATATGTACTTGTTACTAATTTTTAATTACCAAAAATGATTATTACCAAAAAATCAGAAATAATGCAGAAGGATATAATTTAAGAAGTGAATACCTATCCTTCCCACCCTCTCTAAGAGATAATCACAATCAGCAGTTTTGTGTGTATACTTTTAGAGTTCTAAATACATATATAATATATACATATATTCTCAAATATTCATATATACACACATGCATACAGAGGTGCTTTTTATTCTTTAACAAAAATTGAAATGTATGCTAAGAGATTAGATCTTAATTATTCCTGCCACAAAAAAGAAATGGTAATTATGTAACATAATAGAATTTTTAGCTAACATGATGGTGGTAATCATAATATAATATATATGTTGAATCATATATATTGTATTATCAACATGTTGTATACCTTAAACTTACACAATGCTATATGCCAATTATATTTCAACTTCAAAAAATGAAAAAAAAATGGGATTGTAATATACCAACTGTTCTGCAGCTGGCTGCTGTCATGTCAGGATCTGTCAAGGCCGTCTCTCCTGGGTGGTGGAGGGCAGGTGGGGGGTGGGGGGTGGGCACTGAGCCCCGCAGGCTCCACCCCAAAGGGAACAGAGCAGTGGGGTCACCAGAGGTGTGTGCGGCGGACGCTGGCCTGAGGACGCGCGTTACAGAGGCTGCTGGAAGCGCTCATGCCCCAGTCCGGCCTGGGCCCTGCTGTCCCCACTGCCTGCTCCCAGATGCCAGCGGCACCAAGCAAACAAGGGGTACACCCCTGCCCTCAGCAAACTGGGTGGTCAGTACCCCCAGTGACCCAGATGACTCTACTTTTAAAGTTACGCATTGTTACGCTATTAAAGAAAAGAATTTGGCCATTTTCCCTCCAAGAGGCTGCATAAATTACTTTATTATGGAAAGCAGAGCACTGTAATTTGTTTTCCAGGCTACAGCCCTTCTTGGTGGAGTTGCTGCACTAGCTTCACGCCCCTGTCTTCTGGAGTGTTCACAGCCCTCATCACTCAGGCCAGCCACGCTTCAGGTCTTTACAAATAGCTTTGCCTCTTTCCCCTTCCACCGCTGTGTGTGGTAGCTAAAGCCTCCTGTTTTAAATGATTGGGATGCCCTCACTAAAAAGTAGGAGGGAATCTATTGTTCTTTCAAAGAAGGCATCTCCTCTAGAATTAGACAGAACTCCACCTGCACTGGGCATGCCCTCCCCCGTTTCTCTCAGACTCTTCCAAACAGAGCCCGGGAGTGGGGGGCCCGTCACGTTGGGAGAGGGGCCTCATCGTGTACCCTGTGTTCCCCACAGCACGGCTGCCCCTGGCCGTGGTGCTACCCCCGCTGTCCATCTGTCAACATCTTTCAAAACCCGCTTGCCGTGATGATGCCTCTCCACCCCAGCTGGACAAACTGGCACACCCGCCTCAGTACACCACCTGGGGAGACCCGATCTTAACCCTGGAACCTTATGCTGCAGCTCTGGGCTATGTGCTTTGTCCTACACTCTGAGCTCCCACGACCACAGTCCCATCTTAATGACCCGGTACCTGGATCACGACGCCTCATTGTGTCCCGTCCTCGGTGCTCTCCATCCCGGACGGAGGCAAGTGAAGACGCAGTGGTGAGAGGGGCCGTGATGGACAGAAGCAGCAAGAGAACGTCCCGGCCTTCAAAGAGGACGGGGAGGCCCCGAGAAGCCCAGCTTCCATGGGAGAGGACTCAGAACCAAAATCACACGGTACAGCCGCTTCAGTTATCCATACCGCCTGGTTTCCTTCCTGCCAACTGAGCCTGGGAAGGCAAGCATCGCACACGGTAGAGCTCTCAGTCCTTGGTCATGGGCCAGTCACACTCGGGCCTGTCATTCCTTTGTTCTCTGATGAGAAGGTCGAACTCCATCATCTCAGGAGCAGCATCTGACAATGACTGCTACTCAGTCTGAAAGCCTTGGAGCCAGACATCCCAGGGCCCAGGCATCAACCCCATTGTGTACAAGCTGCGTGAATTCAGGCAAGTTATTGGCCTTTCTATACCCTAGGCTGCAACTCTGGGTTATGTGCACCTAGGTCATCCACCCCCGTTAGAATCGAGATGATTAAATGACATAACACATGTGAGGGGTTTACTTAATGTCTGACCCATAGTTAGTGCTGAAACAATGTCAGGCGCTGTTGCTGCTATGACGTTTTCTTCCCACGTAAGAACCTATGGTGTTGTGAGTGAGTGCAGAGAACTTGGTGGATGCAAACGGGATAAAAGGGGCATGATTGGGCTTCCCTGGTGGCGCAGTGGTTGAGAGTCCACCTGCCGATGCAGGGGACACGGGTTCGTGCCCCGGTCCGGGAGGATCCCACGTGCCGCGGAGCGGCTGGGCCCGTGAGCCGTGGCCGCTGAGCCTGCGCGTCCGGAGCCTGTGCTCCGCAATGGGAGAGGCCACAGCAGTGAGAGTCCCGCGTACCGTAAAAAAAAAAAGGGGGGGGGGCATGATTTTGCAAGGTCCCGCCTGGTCCTGCTAAGCATGCCGGCCTGAGGCAGCCTGCGTCCTGCAGACACAGACCTCCTCCATGCATGCCACTGGGTCATCCATGCAGGGCCACTCTGGGGTCTTCACTCTTTGCCAGCCCCATCTTTCCAAGCCTGGTGGTCGGTCCAATCCTGCATCCTAGACCTCCCAGGAGTTTGGGTTCAGCAATGGTGCTCCTAGCGCCCTGTGCACCCTAAACGTCCTGGAGATGCAGAGAGATTCTGCTGGTCCCCCTGCAAGAGCGGCCCCTGAGAGAAGCGTTTACTTGCAGTCAGCTCAGAGGCCCCTGGAGCTCTCTGAAGTACTGGAAGCCCCACGCATGATGCGTAGGTGGCGTTTGATGAAGCGTTTGATCTCTGTCCAGTGATGGCCAAGGTCAAAAGACTGAGGGTTTTCTGCCTCAGACAGAATTCGGATTTGACCTCACATATTGTTCTCTCATCTCTAATACGAGCTCGTTCCAGCCTCAGTGTTGAGATGAGAATTAAATAAGCCCGTGTTCGCAGAGCACCCACACGGCGCGGGACCCTGCTGTACAGTGGGTGTCGGGGAGGGTCACAGGAGCCACTGCTGTGTGCAGAGTCCCCACCAAACCAGGGTCCACACTGCCTCGGCCCAGCAGCCCCAGAGCAGGCACGAGTCTCAGTTTGCAGACAGAAAGGTCATACAGCATCGTCAGTGTGCATAATGTCACAGAACTATACACCTGAAAATAGTACATTTTATGTTATGTATATTTACCACAAGAAAAAAACCTACGGAGTGCATCGATTTTACTTGTCAAGTGCGAGCTACATGTTCCTGCCTGCTCTTTGGCTCTCTTTTTCTCAAGCGTTGCTATAGACATTGGCCTCCTTTAGGAAAGCGTGTGGGTATGAGGCAAGGTCCCAGGTGCACAGAACTCCGCAGAACGTGTGGGAAAGAAACGCAATAAATCAGAATTGCCTGTAAACGCTTTGTAGTTTGCCCTCCTAGAACTGAAAGCCTACAGCGTTAACACCCGTGGAACAGGACGCTCTGCAAGGAAGAGGGGCCAGGAGGCCCCTCGGCCCCTCTGCTGCTGCAAGCGCCCTGACCCCCAGAGGCTGTGCTTGTGGGATGCTGTCTCCCCTGCCCCCGGGGGACCCACCGCCCACAGAGAGGCTGCTCCTCACAGGGCAGCCCCCGAGCCCCCTGGTCTCTGCACAGCAGAGCACCCGCAGGGCCCGGGGTCCCCGGGGCGTCTGGGGAAGGCCGGCCTGCAGGGGCTTCAGCCGAGTATTCTCAGAGGAAACAGCGAGATTAAAGAAGTGGCAGGAGCAGAAGGTAAGCAGGAATTTTTTATAGTGAGTCAAAGTAGTGATGAAAAAAGCACTAATTTGGAGACTTTTGTAGCTTTCTCAGAATGACATGCCTCCTTGTTAGACGTCTCCAGTTGTTTCCTCTCCCTGCCTTCAAAGGCCTGTCAGGAGGCTGGAGAGGATAAAAGGAAGAGTGATTAGAGAGAAGGAAAATAGTAGCAAATAATGAAGTTTTGAAGCTCAAGGAGTCTGAAGAAAGGACGTTTGGGGATGATGTGCTGCCTCCCGTCCAGGGAAGTGGGGTGATGACATAATACGAAGCACTGCTACTGAGCAGGGCCTAGCCCACTCTTTCCAGCTCCCCGGAACCGTGTGGGGCCTTCAAGACGTGGTTTGAAGGAAGGCGAGGATCCAGGCCAGCCAGGTCCTCTCCAGATAGGCAGATATTTCTAGAACACCCACAGGTACCCTGCTCAGGAAAGGAACAGGTGAGAAGGGATGAATGGCCCCGAGCTTCTCATCATCACCACTGGAAAACCAAATCAAAACATCCACAGTCTTCAGAAATGTGAGGGAGGAAACGTGGTCCTGCTAAGAAGAAGGGTAGCAAAAGCATCCAGGGAAAACCCTTCCCTAGCCATTGAAAGCAGTCATGCAGTTGCTTGAGATGTGTTTTTAAATGTGACAGCTGGTAAGTGTCCTAGACTCTGCTTGTCCCAGGCCAGAGATTTCTTTCAGGGCACGCCAAGCTTTGGCAACAAAGGTGGAGTGAGAGAGTAAATGAGTTAGAACGATCTCAGTGGAGTCGGGGGGAACCTTTCTCAGTTAGCAATCAGACAATGAGTGGGTCACTGCACATTTTCTGGCCTTGCCCTGAGTAAGGGGCATTCTCTTAGGGCTGTGAGAGGGAGGGAGCAAGGAGCGGTCAGAGGAGGTGCTTCCCGACGAAATGGGGACAAAGTGGCACTTCCTCAGCCAGGACAGGGAGCTGAAGGGTCAGGGCGATGATGCTTCTGGACCACCGGTCGGGAGATTGGTAAACGGGCTGGTAACAGTTGACATTAAGGAACAGAAGTTGGAAGCACAGAAGTCGTGCCTCCATGTCTATTATGCAAAAGTGATTGGTCAGCAGGCCATTATTTTATGTAAAGATGATCCTTTGTAGAAAAACTGACTCAATGCCCTGCAGCTCAGAGGAGCTTGCTTGAGGAAAGACCTTCTGTAGGCGTCACACTCCAGCTAAGGCCCCTGGGAGCCAACTGGTAACAGCCTCCTCAAGGATAGACTTAGAAGCTATCCTCAAGCTTTTGGGGTGCATCGGAAATCATGGGGGTTGGGGGCAGCCTCAGCCCCAGAGACCCTGATTCCAGACCCAGGAATTTTCACTTTGAAGAAGCCTCCAGATGATTCTGGGACGACTCCCAGAGAATCACTACTCCACAGTTTTCTGTCAACCCATCTCGTTCAGATGGAGCTGCCGTGGTGGCAGAGGTTCCAATGTCTCTGTCAGCAGAATTTTGTGACTGAGACCCTGCTTTGCGCCAGACTGGGTCCAAAGCAGAATTCCTCCCTCCAGGATTGTCTGGGGCCAGTTCTCCTTAGTAGTTACAGTACGAGTGGCTTTTGTAGAAGTTGTAATAGTGATCGAATCATACTCGTAACCAGCTACACTTTCAGCGTGACTTCTATGAGCCAGGCCTTACTCTTGACACAAGAGAAAGAGCTGTTTCAGTTGTAAACTGAAAAGATGAGAGAAAAACTGACTTTGGGGAGTTTAAAAAAATAGCGGTAAGTAGAGATGCTTTCTATGCCTCTCAAGGAATGAATGCCCTTTCCCAGCTCTGCTCCAGCCAGCCCCACAAAGGGCCACATCCAGCAGACCCCACCGGCCTCCACCCCTTTCCGCTCTGCCCTTGCTCTTTGGGGAGCCCCCTTCAGCAGCATGGGCCAGAAGGGATTGATTTACATGGTTTAAAGTGGATGGAAACGCAGGTATTTTTAGAGGGAAACATTTGCATCTGTGCATTAACCTACCCTGCCAAGTTCACAGACTTCCATCTATTTTATCTCATTCAAGTCCCTGAAGAACATTTATGTCACATTTTGCAGGTGAGAAAATTGAGGCAGAAGGTAATTGCCTCATCTAAAGTTGCACAACTAGTTAGCATTAGAACCAGAACCTTAACCCCAGGCTTCTGGCTCCAAGTTCCAGAGCCTTCCAATAAGCACATACTTACTTTCATTCAAATGCCAGGTCAATTTGTATATCCTGACACACAGCAATAAAATAAAGCTGGGCCTAAAGAGAGAAAATAATTTAAAGTGGCTAAGAGAAAATTCACTCCTCTTGTGAAAACCTATCCAGATGACAAGCTGCTTTGGAACAACATAAAAATGAAGAGTGGGATGTTTCTCACAGTGCTTTTCTCCAGAAAGTTCTCTAAGTGTGCTTTGTTTCCTTGTTCTCCAGAATCACCTTGCAGTTGCCAAGGCAGTTGTAATTTCCATTAAGCACATCCCTTTCCATAAACGACTCGGTAAATGCTTTAATTGTGTACTTTTCAAGTTTCTTGAACATCAGAACTGACCATTTGTCCTGACTTTTGCTTCATAACTACAGTGCATTCCATTCCTCCTCTCAGGTTTCTATTGGGGAAAATAAAGGACAAAGCAATCAAGTGAGCCCAAATACCCCAGTATAGTTTCTTAACCACAAAGTGCCACAAGCATCTCCCTGATCCCTGCACACAGCCCTGGCTACAGTGTCTTTCTGAAGTGTTAACAAGCTCAGGGCACTGAGAGCAAACGGACGCTGCAGGAAAACAGCTGCGCAAGGAGCGTCGAGGCACGGAGGCCTTTGCAGGGTCAGAGCCTCCCAACACGCAGAGGCACAGATGTAAGCTGGGAGTCCGTGCTGTCTACATTGGGAAGCGGGCCCTAGGAGGTGAGGGAGAGACCGTTCCTGCAGGCAACCCTCCCACCGGTTCAGACTTACTGGGGAGCAGCTGGCTCCCTTCTTCACGGCCAACGCCATTTCCAGCAGCTCTGCCCAGGAGGCACCTTGGGCGCTCACAGGTAACTGGGAGTTGGAGACCCTGGCAGCCCCGGCATTGCTCCGCTCACACCCTAGCAGGCTCTCTGCCATGCACCCCAGCACTGCTGAGGCCACCGCTCTCAGGGAGGGTCAAGGACAGCATCCAGGGCAGCGTCCAGGGCAGGGCAGTCCTCTTAGTCAGCCCAGGCTGCTCTAACAAAATACCATAGCCTCGTGGGAAATACAGGGGATGCTGGCAGTTTTAGAAGAGCAAAGGGAGAATGGCTGAACCCAGAGTACCACGAGGAAGAAGCAGAGAGAAGGGGGGGCATGGAGAGTTCTCCCAAAGACAGGAAGAAATACCGGAACTCCTCACCAATCAGGTGCCCCACCAAGGGACTCAAAGTGGGCCCAGCAAATGCATCTGCTCTAAACATTTTCCTATGGGATTTCTCTTGAAGCTTCACTTCAGCGATCTTTAAGAGGAATGAAATACAGTCCACTGGAAAAACACAAGGAGCAAGATTAAGGCCAAAGTCAAGAATCAACGTCTTCAACACAAGTTTCAGGACCCAAAAGGTGGGAGAAATCACGTATGTTACAGAGCCAGAGTGGCATTTTTCCCCTACACTGCAGTTACTAGCACAGTAAATGTTAAAGTTTCTTTATATGTTCCTTGGTTTCAGAAATTTCCAGCCTAACTCTCCCACCCCAGCTGCTCAAAAAACAGCTTCCAAATCAAGTTTTTAAAATAGCTGCTCTTCCAATAATTTAAGTTAAAATGCTAGGCGTTTGTTCTCGGTGTTCCCAGATGGCTGGTGCCAAACATGGGGGCAGACCCATGGGAGGCAATCCTAGAGGACTTCTTGGAGGTGGCACATCGGTGAACTGCTTGCTACTCACTTCCTGTGAGGAGATAAGAACTGAGAGGAGGGTTAGAAACATTTGTGTCCACTTGACATCATCCACCCCTCATGGAACAGTTCAGGCATCATGCAGGCATAGCATGTGGCCTGAGCTGCCTACAATTTCTGTGCAGTTAAGGTTTGTCACCTGTAATCCAACAGGGAAAAAAATCTGGAATCATTTCATCAAAAGATCATTTTCACTATAATTTATTAAGATAAATTGTGAAAATTGACTTCTGATGAGGGTTTATAAATGAATAAAGCACTTACTTGCTTTAATTTGGATAAAACTTTAAAAGGAATAAACCGTGCTTGCTGAGCTCACTTTATAATCTCTTCGAGTCCCGTCCACACAGCACTGAGCGTGTTTTGTCTACTATGCATGTTATTAAAACAAAACATAGAACTATTTAGGCAGACATTTTCCCCTACAAATAAGGTGGTTGTTCAATCAGATAAGCAAGAAACAATCTCACTTGTCACATTAAAAATATTAAATACAGATACAGTGTTTACTGTATTATATAAAAGTATTATTTTGCAAGGGTTTGAAAATTGAAAAAAAAAAAAAACACAACAACAACACTGAACTTCACCACAGTCTAAGAGATACCGCCATAGAGGGAATTCTCCAGGCAGGATGGGAAAGGGGCATGGTGTGTGTTTGTGTGTGAGATGGGTGGCCAGATGCAGGGGAAGGAATAAACTGCACTTTTCAGCAATAAAAACACTATTGTGTTGGGTAATTACATATTGTACAGCCTCCGTGACAAACAGAAACAGTTGTTTTCATTCTGGTTGAAGTGAAAAGGAACCTTTTCCCTCTGCTGCCTGGGCGGTTAGCTCAAAGGCCAAGGAAGGGCTGTAACCCCAGGGCAACCACAGGAGACCCATGTGCCCTCACAATGCAAAAGCCGACTGTTCTGAGCGCACAGACCGCAAAGCCCCTGGGCCTCCCTCCCTCGCCGTCTATTTCTCACTGTCTTCGTGGGAACCTTTGGCTCAGAAAGAGAACCTGCCCCGAGGGTCCCGAGGCTCACTGAGACCCTCACCACTGCAGACACAAGCTCGAATAGCACAGCTCAGGTGCAACAAGCCTCCGCTGGGTACACCGCAGCCAATTCTCTTTTCTTTTAGAATCTACTAATCCAGGGACTGTGATCAAACTTTAGTTTTAATTTACTTTTGCCACAAACGTGACAGACGTGGAGTTTTACTGCCTGCTAGGCAGAGTGGGTCGTTCATATATTTGATTAGAGGAGGCCGTTGATGAAATTCAGAGTCATGTGGAAAATGCCAGTGGTGATGGGGGAGGGGAGGGGTCCTTCCAACCAGAGTGTGGGGAGTCACAGAGTTAGAACTGGGGGGCCTTAGACTATACCCCCAACACGTCCTTCCTCAGGGTGAGTGGAGATGCAGCCGAACCAGCATACATAGGCAATTGCTCTTTGTCTGCATCAGAAGGGGTTTGGGCAAGGAAAAGAGAAATACTTGGAATTTGTCAATTTGTGATATTTTAAAACTTCAGATTAATTTGTCTTCTCCTGTTTGTAAACCATCAACAGAATCCCTAATCCTCTCCGGGCGTCTTTCTGGGTTTACCTTGAGGGTGGTCTGTGGTGGTTTGCTCAGCTCTCACCCTCCCCAGATGTGGAGTAGGGCTGTGTCCCCCCCAAGGTGGACAGACCTCTGGCTGGCTCCACGTGCCCGACCCGGGGAGTGGCCAGCATGCGGTTTCCTCCCGTTTGCTCTCCTGCAGCAGAGCAGCAGCGTCGGGAACCCCCTGGAACCAATTCTGCCAACAGGTGACATGGGGCCTGCGGCCTGGTCTTCACTGGAGAGGCAGAGAGGCGCCGGGTCACAGACAGGCACTGAGCACAGGCCACCTGGCCCTGGCTCTGCCTTGAATTCACCAAGCCTGCAGCCCCTGCTCCCAGGGAGGATGTACTGTGATAAGAGATGAAGTGCTCCCTAAAACCGATGTCACAATCCGTAAAATCCATGCATTCCTCAAAATGAAAAACACTGTAAACTGCGCTTTCAGACCCTCGCCAGTACAAACTACAGTTCCCAGAGATGAGACTTGGGGTTTTTTTTTATTGTTTTCAATTCCAAAAGCAAGGTGACTATTCTCTGCCAGCGAGGCCCGCGGTGCCAGCGGATACGCCAGAGAAGGGACCTTCCCCGCCCACACGCTCACCCGCTCACACACGCGTGCGCACACGTCCACAAACCTGCGCAACTTTCACGGCCACGTGCGCACTCACCCTTGTGCATGCGCGCGTGCGCGCACGCAGGTGCGCTCTGTGACGCGGTGACGTTTGCAGGGCCCCGGCGGGGCTCTTGCTCCAGCACAGCGGAGCCTCCTTCCGAGAACCCGGAGCCGGGACCCCGTCCCTCGTGTCACTTCGAAGGGGTGACGGGCGAGGCCCGGAGGGAGTCCTCAAAGCAGAGCAGAGGGAGGAGGCGGCTGAGGGACGAACAGCACCGGGCGGCCCCCTCCTCACACAGTAAGCGTCCCCAAGGCCCTTGTCCGCGCCGGACGCGCTCCCCTCACCGCGCGGGGGCCGCGGCTACTCGTTCTCCCGCAGCTCCCGCAGCGCGGCCTGGAGGAGGCGCCGCAGCTTCGCGAGCAGGCTGGGCGCCGCGCCCTGGGCCCCCGGGGCCGCGCACTCGAGCACCGCCGCCCGCAGCTGCCGCCGCAGGGAGGCCGACACGGCGGGGCTGCCGCGGGGCGAGGAAAACCAGTGGCGTAGGATCTTGTCGCAGACGACCTGGGAGAGGGCGGGAGGGGGCTGTCAGCTCAGGCCCGGGGGCCTCCTGGAAGGGCCCTTCCTGGACCCTAACCCGCCCAGCTGGGAGAAGGCCACCCCAGGTGCAGTGGAAATGCCGAGGGGGAAGCTCCGGGTGACACTCGGAAAAGGACTGAGGACCCTGCAGTAGAAAGTCGCAGGCAGGAGCTGCTGCATAAGGAGTGGGCCCTGGGCAGGCCCAAGGCTGCCAGCCCCGCCGTCACTGCACCCCTGAGGGCGCACTTTCTTATCCATAGGTTGGTGACAGTCATCGCCTCCTGGCAGGGTTGTCCTGAGGGCCCCAGGACACGCTGGTGACAAGGGGTGTGCAAGCGTGATAGTATTTTGAGGCTCACTGAAAAAAAAGGTATATTGGAAGGGAAAGGCTGCAGACTCTTTTTGAGGAGGCTTTGAGATGTTTTATTTTAGGAGAAGTAAAAATTAAGCCACTATCTCACAGCCTTTTATTCTCCTTGGGTATGAAATTCACTGAGGCTGAAGATCTCTTTAAATTCTCTATGTAAACACGCTGTCTTACAGCCTTCATGGTTTCCTCCCTGTTGGATGGAGCACTGCATAATTAATATCCTCCATTTTTTTGTGTCACACTTTATATTAGACTCAATTAACAAATGCCTCAATTTTATAGAGATACGGTTTCTATAATTTTGACTTGTGTTTCCCAACCTCTGCAAGACTGAGGATTCTGTTTAAAAACAAATTATCTTATTTCCCTTTTGAGTTGATAATACATTTTCAGGGGCAAACATGGAAAATGTCCCAAAAGATAGGCTGTAATCTTAAGTCTCCATCCCACTCCTGACAACCAGACACTAGGCTCCTGGCTCTGAGAGGCAACCACTCCCTTGAATGTCTTTCTGGAGAGTCTATAAATATACATGCATTTCCTTTTTCTTTTACTTTACATGGATGGGAGTATATTACACACACTGTTCTAAAGCTTCCATTCCCATTTAATGAAATATCAGGGAGAGCCTTCCAAATCAGTCCTTATAAGGATATCCCATTTGTTTTAATGGCTGTACCTCAAATGCATATCATAAATTATTTAGCTAGTTCCCTATTGATGGAAATGTAGGTTGTTCACTAACTTTTGCTATTATGAAAAATGCTGCAATACATATCTTGCAGATATTTCTTTTTCATTTTGCATATGACTAAATTTCTGGAAATGAAATTTCTGGGCCAAGGGGTATGCACATTTTTTGTTTTGATAGATATTGCCAGATTGACCCGATTAAAGTTGTACCGAGTTACACTCTCACAGCATCGTATGACAAGAATGCCCTCAACAACACGTGTCATCTTTCTTTTTCGTTAACTGATGAATGAAAATGGTTTAATTTGTATTGCTCTTCTTATTAGTCAGGTTGAAAGTATCTGTGTTTCCTTTCCAGTGAGTGGTCAAGGTGATGTTCTTTGCCCACATTTCCATCAGATTGTTAACTTTTTTTCATATTGATATGTAAATGCTCTTTATATATTAAGGACATTAATCCCCTGCTTAGATTGGTTTCCTGGGGAGCAGACTGTAAGATGGAGGTTTGCATGCAGGGATTTTTTGAGGGGCGTTCTCAGGAACCATCTTTCCATGGAACTAAGGGAGAAGGAAAACTTCTGGTACTGGAATGGCCTACAGAGTTTTCCTTATAGAGGCCAGGGGGCTGGGCTTTGCATTTCCCCCCTCCCCACTAACCAATCACTAGATGCTGCCCCTGGGATGTGGGCTTACCGTGAGCCAAGGACGATGCTGGGGGATGCTGAGTCTCAGCAGCTCTGAGTCTCAGACAGATAAGGGCTGTCTATGTCCTATATGCTCCTCATCTGTAAGAGCAGTCGCAAATATTTTGCCAATTTTCTCATTTAACCTCTAAATTTGCTCATATTTTTTGTAACTTTGTTTTGTTTTTGCAATGTGGATTTTTAAAAAAATGGTTAAATGTGTCAGTTGTTCCTCTTATAGCCTCTGAGCTTTGTTCTGTACTTAGAAAGGCCTTCCAAACTCTAGGATAGTACTTTAAATTCTCCCAGTTTTTGTCTAGAACCTTCAGGATTCCATTTTTTAGGCATAAGTATTTGAGCCATCTGGAGTTTAGTTTGATGTAAGGAGTGAACCAGGAGTTAATGTGATCATTTGTTGTTCCTGAATACTCACTTTACCAGCACCGCTCACAGCTTCCCTCCCACTGGCCTGAGAGGCTGCCTTTATAACATCCTAAATACCCATATGTCATTAGGTCTACTTCTGCAATTAAAAAAAATTCTGTTCCTTTGATCTGTCAATCAACTGATGCAGGGCAGGGATTTTTTTTTTTTTTTTTGAGTAAAACTGTAAGTTAGAAAAGTAATACATACCACCGTAGAAAATTTATAAAATATAGGGCAAAAGGAAGAAAATAAAAATTATCTGTAATCCTGTCATCCGTAAGTAATTGCTTTTGACGTTTTCATGTCTTTTCTCCCAGTCACGTACTACTTAACAAAAATGAGATCATGGGTAAATACTGGTTTGTAACCTGCATTTTTTCGCTTAATGAATGCTTCATATTTTCTCATATCCTTAAAGGAAGCGAAATTTCGTTTCTAGGTCTTTATTCAAAGGCAATAATCAGAAAAGGTGCACAAATGAAATTGCTCAGCTAAAGAGAGTATTCCCAACAGTCATGCACCCTCCAGAGGATGTAGAATTTTACAATCACGTTAACAATGTAGACTCTTACCTATGTTTCTCTGAAGCCTCACCTGTTAATTAATAGCATTTTAACAACTATTCCCAATAGTTTAAAGTAAAAAATTATCGCTGGGTTTTAATTTGCATGTCTTTGAATAGTAAGATTAAATATTTTCCAGGTTCTCTGGCCGTCTGCATTTCAGCTCCCGTGTATCTGTCATATGTTCTTCTCTTGCCAGTTTTGTGTGTGTGTACCTCTCGCTGCTTAACGGCTCTGTAAGAGCCGTTTATATATTAAGGATACAACTCTAGTCTCCAATTATGCTGCAGAGGGCAGGTGTTAGTGTTTCCACTTTGTGGTTTGAGGTCACAGGGTGGTTGATGCTCTAGTGAAAGCATCTTGTTCCCACATCTGGAGAAGAATGATTGTGCTGCAGACCCACCGAGGGTATGAGTCCACATTAAGTTGTAGAGGCTGCCGAGCCAGGGCCTTGTTCGGCCTGGCCCAGGACCTCCAGGTTAACTACACGGCTGTGCAGGTCTCCCCAGGTCAGTCCTCTGTGCCGGCGTGACTCAGCGCCAGGCTCTGGCCCCATCACCAGGTGTGCACCGGGGTTATATTGGCCTTTTGGGGTGGAGGACTGTACAGAGACTCCACAGGCTGCGGTGGAGGTGAGACTGCGGAGTGGACCGGATAGGAGAATGAAAGAGTAGGAAGGCTGAGGCTAGAGCACAGATCAGTGGTGGTGGAGGTGCGCCCAGCTTCCCTGCTATGACCTCTTCCTGGGTGTGGTCAACACCTGTGAGCCCAGCTCAGCCACACCCACCTGAGGGCCGGGAGTGAGGGCCGGGAGCAGACCGCTTCTGCCGGAAGAGGGGAGATGTCTTCCCAGTGCAGGGGCCTCCAGCCCCACATCTGGGTCTCCCTCACTCTAGGCTGGATCTGAGAGCTGGAAGCCAGGATGGGTTCCTACTTATCACTGGTCTCCTGGACGTGGGACCCATGCACTTTCTCCCTCTATTAACCACCTGCTGGCCTAACCCCTTGCCTGTTGGATCTGTGGTGTCGCCCACCCTCTCTGGTTTGGCCAGTTTTCAGGACTGGTTTGCTCTTTTTCTGGATTTATCCTTGGTGAATCAGTCTCTGGTTGCCCATTTGGGTGTGTGTGTGTGTGTGTGTGTGTAGATGCAGAAATTAGACCCAGAGAGAAGGGCTACCCAAGTCCCCATGGCTCTGGGGGACCCAGTAAAGGCTGTGCTGGGAGCACCATCCCTTAGCCCCATGGGGTCACTTGGCCGACAACCTCTGGGGTAGACGACTAAGAACAAATGATCCCCGTCTCCCACCATCCCTGCCCTTACTGGACACACCGAGCCCAGGTGACATGGCAAGAGGGATGACCTTCAGCTTCATCATCGGGATGTCACAGTGCGGCAGGCAGAGGCACCCAGAGAGAACAGGGTCCCCCCCGAGAGAGGACAGGGTCTCCCCCACCGAGAGAGGACAGGGTCTCCCCCCAAGAGAGGACAGGGTCTCCCCCCCCCGAGAGAGGACAGGGTCTGCCCCCAAGAGAGGACAGGGTCTCCCCCCCCGAGAGAGGACAGGGTCTCCCCCCCCGAGAGAGGACAGGGTCCCTCCCCGAGAGAGGACAGGGTCTCCCCCCCCAAGAGGACAGGGTCTCCCCCCCCGAGAGGACAGGGTTCCCCCCCCGAGAGAGGACAGGGTCTCCCCCCCGAGAGAGGACAGGGTCTCCCCCCCAGAGAGGACAGGGTCCCCCCCCGAGAGAGGACAGGGTTCCCCCCCCCAGAGAGGACAGGGTCCCCCCCGAGAGAGGACAGGTTCTCCCCTTCCGCTAGAGGACAGCAGCATTGCTCACCTGCAGGTTGCTGTTGGTTCTCTGGGCTCCACACCTGTGCACTCGCAAATCACACTTTGAAAAACAGTCAAAGAAACTGCAGTCTTCATCTCCCGTGCAGTTCTGCTCAAGAATTTCCCTCATTTTAGGTTCGAAAAAGGCCATGTCCACGTCAATAGCCACCACCTGTAATTGAAACAGCACACGCCTCTCAAGAGGACCCCCAAGGCCGCAGCACAGAGGGAGTCCTGCAGTATCACCCCACCCCTGTTCCCCTTTGCAGGTGCAAGTGTCAGACTTCAGGGGTCACAGAAATCTGCCAGCAGGGAAGAGGAGCCAGGTTGTGCTGGGGACATACAAGCCACTGGCACAGATGGTATGGCAAGGCTTTAACTGCAAAAAGGACCTTTGTGGTCACTAGTGAAAACCTAGAATGGTGAAACTAGTATCACTTTTCATCTTTAAAAGTTTTCTCAGATTTAAAGGTTGAATCTCTGAAATATCTTTAAAATGAATTGATTTCCCCTTCTTTATCACTTTGGTTTCTGACCTTCAAGGCTCGGGAATACGAAAGCTGTGAGACACAGATAATCCATCCCTATGAATATAAGCAACAAAAGAAAACTACATTCAAGGGACAGTTGGAGGGTGTGATGGTGAGAGTGGGGCGGGCAGTGCGTAGGTCTTCTATGTATGCCGTCTGTTGCCTGAGTTGACTGGTTTCCAGCCGCAGGAGCAGGGGGAGTGCAGGGAGTGGGAAAGCCAAAGTTCTCCAATTAGGGTCGATACGTATGGACCCTGATCCAGAAGCATCAAACACTAAGGCCCACTATCAGCGCGAGAATGTGATGAGCCCCTGGAATTTCAGATTTATCTTCCTGGCTTCAACCCAGATAGGCTTCAAAACCAGAAAAAGAATAATGTCTAAATTATGCAGATGTTCCTCCACCACCTGAATTTAAAAAAAAAAAAAAAATACTCAAACCTGGGAAAACCTGGACTCTGCCCAAATCAAGCAGTGTATAGCTTCAAGGCATTAAAGAGCTATTAGAAGACTTGATGAGGTTAATGGAGTCTGTGGCATTTCACAAGCCTTCACAGGTCAGCCTCAAAATATCAGCCTTCTCCCTTTGGTCACGTCTCAAAAAAGTGTTCACTTACATCTCAGTTCTCTGCAAAGTCAGGAGGCACATACCCAGGTTGTTGTTTCTGTTTTTTCCTTCAAGATTGATGCCAGGATGCAGTAAAGCTTCTTGGGGATTATTCAGTAAAACAGAGGAGGGAAAATACTTCATTTCAAAATATGTGGAGAATAATGAAAATAAAGAAGAGGGAACTTTTCCCTATTTAAGAGCCTTGTCTAATTACTAATTCAGGCTCTACAAACAGAAATGATCATTTTAATCAATTTTTCCTATCTTAGACAAAAGAAATAGCTCACTTCATTATTTATACTGGTTAATGCCCTAAAAATATATGAGGCTGTGCTATTGAGTCTCTTGTCTTTCATAATTTATTTGGGTGGCTACAAGACACTTCTCTTCTTTTGATAGTTCTTGGCCATCTCCCCAGCTTCCCCTGGGCCCCTGGTGGAATTTCAGCTCCCTGTTACTTCTCTCCTCCAGCTCTGATTGTTCTCTTCTCATCTCCCAGGAAGAGCTAGATTTATTTTTTAATTTTAGTGTATGCTGTAGAATGGATTACAGCTACTGGAAGCATAACTCTATGTGCCTAAAATAAGAACAGTAACAAAATGAACAGAAAAACCTGCCTGTGGTTTCTTAGATAACATCGGGAGAATCATAAAATTTTTCCTGCACAAAATTACCTAACTTGCATCATCAGACATAGTCCTAGCATCAGACTACAACGGATTGATGAGGATTATTTCGTTCTCCACTGAAAAGTGTGCCTCTAGAGCAGGAAACATCATCTGTTTGAAAAGAGCACTTTCTGGCAACAGTTTGGGAGCAAGAAGTAAAGATGTTTCCCTAGTTCTTTTGCAACCGCAGGACAGATTCTCAAGACCTGCAAGGGGGGACCCGAGAAAGTGAATGACTGCGAGTCATCAATTCTTTTTTTTTTTTTTTTTTTTTTTTTTTTTTTTGCGGTACGCGGGCCTCTCACTGCTGTGGCCTCTCCCGTTGCGGAGCACAGGCTCCGGACGCGCAGGCTCAGCTGCCATGGCTCACGAGCCCAGCCGCTCCGCGGCACGTGGGATCCTCCCGGACCGGGACACGAACCCGTGTCCCCTGCATCGGCAGGCGGACTCTCGATCACTGCGCCACCAGGGAAGCCCAATAAATTCTTACATGTTACCTGAAGGACAGCGCTCCTTCCTCACTGCAACACGGACCAAAGGGGGAGCCCGCCTGCTGGTCCGTCCCTAGTTCTCACACTGAGTGTGCATCAGAATCACCTGGAGGGCTTGCTTTTAAAACACAGAGGGCCACATCCCACCCGGAGCTCCAGGCCTCCTGCTGATGCTTTCCCACCTCGGTTCATTCTTTGTAGGCCTGCACTGCCTGGAGTGGGACATAAAATCTTCCTGCCTCCTGCAAGAGCCTGCTGGGGCTGACGTGTCCCCCCGGGCAGGATTTTCCCCCGTGTGAGGCACCAAAACGCCAGTTGTCCCACTAGAAGTCTTACCCACAGAAGGGAAACTAGAATGTCTCCAGAGGAAAGTATTAGAAAAAGTTGTCCATCATCCTAGAGCATGGACAGCTTGAAAACAGTGTCCGCCTGCTGAGCCTTTGTCCAGAAGCCCCCACAGGCCGTCCTCGCTCCTCAGCCTCCGAGGCTCCTCGTCTCCTGGAGACTGTTTTCTGCACAATTTGCTTGCTTCCAAAATAGCCCTAAGAAGGCGCTAAGTCGCTTTGGAGAACACAGAGCAGCGCTTAAGGAGGACAGACCGTGCCTCCCGCTGTAAGCGGCTGTCCTCCCAGTTCGGCACCGGGCAGCCGCCTCTGTTCTTTAAATTCTCTCATTCCCACAAGGAGAGTTTGGCAGGTCGGAGTTGTCCTGGCTAGAAGGTTGCATAACGCTGCAGGGTCTCCCCCGATTTCAGAAACCCCCTCGTTTAGGACCACCCGGACCCAAGTCTGCCCTCCACGGGCGAAACACACGCCGCAGCCACTCACCGTGAAGTCGCTCCTGATGGCAAAGTTCTCGGGCTTGACGTCGCAGAGGTGCAGGCGGTGCGAGAAGTCGTGCTCGAAGTGGCGGACCATGTCCAGGAAGCTGAGCGCCACGCCGCTGAGCGCGCGCGCCTGGGCCCGGCCTCCGCGGGCCGCGCCGTCCAGGGGGAAGAGGGCCCGCAGGCGGGGGCTGCCCGCGGCCAGGTGCTCCACGGCGTAGAAGTGGCCGCAGGAGCCCAGCACGGGCGGCGCGTGCGGGCTGCGGCCCCGCAGCAGGCTGAGCAGGACGAACTCCTCCTGGTGCAGCAGCGCCCACAGGCTGGCCAGCTGACCCCGCAGCCGGGGCCCCCGCCGCCCCAGGCCCAGCCGCCCCAGGCCGCCCTCGGCCAGCTCCAGGCCCAGCGCGCTCTTGACCTCCCCGGCCGCCAGCAGGAGGAGCTCTGCCTCCGGGAAGCCCTGGCCGCCGGCCTCGGGCTGGCCGTCCAGGAGGCCGAGCGGCGGGAAGCTGGAGAAGGCCTCCTCCTTGGACTTGAGGACCACGGGCCGGCCGCGCCAGTCAGCCTGCAGCACCTTCTTGCCCCGCTCGTAGTACAGGCAGCGCCGGTACCGTAGCTGCCCCGCCACGCACAGGTCCTCGCACAGGTCTCCCCCGAGTGCGCCGCCCCGGTAGTCCTGGCACTGGAAGGAAGGGGACAGTCGGTCACACCGCGGAGGGGCAGCGAATAGACACAAGGCTGGTCCCTGCGACCAGCAGGCTCCTAACAGCTGTGCAGAGAACCTTCACCAGAGTGAACCGCGAGGCTTCTCGGGTCAGAGAGGAAGTATGAAGTGAAAGGCTTGAGGGCTTCCCTGTCGGCACAGTGGTTAAGCGTCCGCCTGCCAACGCAGGGGACACGGGTTCGAGCCCTGGTCCGAGAAGATTCCACATGCTGCAGGGCAACTACGCCCGTGCACCACACCTACAGAGCCTGCGCTCTGGAACCCACGAGCCACAACTACTGAAGCCCATGTGCCACAACTACTGAACCCACGAGCCGCAACTACTGAAGCCCGTGTGCCACAACTACTGAGCCTGCTTGCCGCAACTAGAGAAAGCCCGTGCGCAGCAACGAAGACCCAACACAGCCAAAATAAATAAATACATTTAAGTTAAAAAAAAAAAAAAAAAAAGACTTGAAAGAGCGCCTCAAGTTTGCTATTTTCTCCGTCAGGCCCAGGCCCAGGTCTCAGGAAGCAGGTCTCTGCCCTCCCCCACTTCCAGCTGAGGTGGTGATGCTGTCAAAGGCCTTTGGCAGCTGCGGTCAGTTTCCTTGACCATCAGTGACAGGGCTGGGCTAGGCCCGTGGTTCCCAACTCCTGGCCTCACGTCAGGGTCACCCAGAGAGCTTGCAACCCCCGGTCAAGTACAGGTCAGCCCGACCTCGGGAGGTGGGTCCCCGGTGACCCCAGGAGTGGCCTTTCCTCTAGAACCTCTCCTTGCACCCGTTGTGGTCTCCGGGAAGTGGTGTGGCTGTAAGGCCAGCAGGCTCTGGGGCACTGCGGGGTCTGGAGAGCCCACTGCAGGAAAAAGGAGGCAGGAGAGGCCTCGTGGCCGGCAGGGCAGGCACCTGGCGCCTGCAGAAGAGGAGCCCTGCTGGGTAAATTCCAGAAGCGGGAGGTGTTCGGTTCCTGGGGGTGGTGAGGAAGGCACTCAAGGACCCTGGAATGGGGAACTTCTCCTAAACATCAGGCTCTTAGGCCCTCCTGCCACATGGGGAACCTGGTGACCCCACCATGACACTACAAGTATCTGTCCTAAGAATACAGTCCAGCCAGGCCCTGCCCTTCAGACCTGCTAGAGGGGGAGCAGGAGATGCCAGTGTGAAACCGATTGAAAGGGAGGATTATTATTCTCTTCTCTTTCTTTTTTATCTCTTTCAGGAAACCTAAACCTCTGGACCCACGTTTATTAGGGGTTGAGCCTATTTCCTGACTCCACCTGTTTCCCCCCAGATGCATCTTCCTCCCACGTGGGCAAAGGCAGGTCAGGTACGTAATTATACGCGGGCCAGACTCTGGTGGTTCTGTGCTGCTCGGCTTTATTAACCCCGAGTAGATCATATACAGCTCCTTCAAGTCGGAAAATACACCTCCAATGCTTGGATATGTGAATAATCCCCAAATCCAAAAAGCTCTGAAAACTGCAAGTTTTTCCATGACTCATTCGCCCTCATGGAGTGTCAAATCCAGCTGAAAAGATGAGAGCCTGTCTATGATTCGAATGTATCTGGCCTGTGACTTTGCATATACTTTGCTGCAGAGTCATGAGTCAGCTGGATTTGTTTGATTACTGGTGCTGCCTCATATGCAAAATAGAAGGTTTGTATATACTGCATATTATCTAACACCCAAAACAGTGTGAATTCCAAAACAAGCCTGGCCACAGAGCATTGGATAAGGGATTGTGGATCTTTATAAATACTCTCAGTGACTTGTTCAAAGTATATGACCAAAATGCTTATTAAAAAGATATACTCCCTGTTCTTAAAACGAGTATCTGGATTTCAGGGACCATTTCAGGCAGTAACTGGACAACAGCCCCAAAGGACCAAGCCAAGCCATCAGACCTGACCCCCCAGCTTCCTGCTGAGGGGCTCCCACAAGCTGCTTCTCCTTTGCCACGTTAGGTCTCGGCACCAGCCAAACCCAAAGATGCACGTGATGGAGTCCCGATCCTGGAGTCTGGGAGTGCACCCTGTTTGCCTGGGGCTGGCTCTTTGTCTTTTGAAAACACAACCATAATGCAGCTGTATTAATAAACACCCATGAAACTGTTTTAAATACACTTGATGCTGTGTACATCTTGCAATTTAACTTAACACCATTTTGGTCAAATGCCATCCTTTTACTTTTCAGCCTGGTACCTCTTTCCAAGGTGTGGGGTCACGAGAGGAGCATCAAAGGGACCAGGACCCTCTGAGTGACTCTCTTTGCTTGGAATTGCTTCCATATCACTGTGCCTCGGAAGAAAGCATCAGCTGATTCTGGTTCCTCTGAGACCTTTCAGGATAATCTTAGAGGTAAGGTGGGAATGAAAGATTTAAATGATTGAGACTCCCAAGAGTAGAAAAAGATGTGAATGATGGAAGTAATGTGGGGTGTTCATTTTACTTGCTGCAGCTTTGTCCTGTTCTATCTGGTATTTACAGCGTTTCACATCTCTGTAATAAGCCTGACAAGAAAAGGCAACATTTCTTTCTTTCTTTCTTTTAATAAATTTATTTATTTTTGGCTGCGTTGGGTCTTGGTTGCTGCGCGTGGGCTGTCTCTAGTTGCGGCGAGCGGGGGCTACTCTTCGTGGCAGTGTGCGGGCTTCTCATTGCGGTGGCTTCTCTTGCTGTGGAGCACGGGTTCTAGGCGTGTGGGCTTCAGTAGTTGTGGCTCACGGGCTCTAGAGCGCAGGCTCAGCAGTTGTGGCGCACGGGCTTAGTTGCTTCATGGCACGTGGGATCTTCCTGGATCAGGGCTCGAACCCGTGTCCCCTGCACTGGCAGGCGGATTCTTAACCACTGCGCCGCCAGGGAAGCCCAACATTTATTTCTTGATTGCCTTATAAAGCCCCTGAACCCTTTGAGTATATCCAAAATGGTTTAATTCAATTCCATAGTCCTTTCTAGAGTGTGGTCAAATTTGTAGTTTAATCAAAGGTGTTTTTGTATGAAGGACAGAACAGAACTGGGCAAGAAAGAAAAGCAGGTGATACAGTAGAGTTTGGTAGGAGGAGGTGGGTCCTGAACTGGGAGCTTCAGAATCCTGCTGTGCTGGGCGGAAGGGAGAGGCGTGGGGAGGGCAAGATACGGGCGTGGGCCCTGGCGGGGCCACAGCACAAGGGCGGGGAGTGCCGAGGGTGTCCGCTGTGACTGCCCGGGGGCTTCACTCCCCTCATCTGGAGCTGCGGCCGAAATTGTCACTGGCCACGAGAGACACCCGTGGGCCCAGAAGCCCACTCCACACCCCCGGGGCGGGGAGTGGCCGTGGGCAAGCTGCCTCGGCTACACCCAGCCACCTTCCAGCTAACAGCGCCGTGTGTGAGCTGAGCCAGGATCCAGCAACAGGTGCCCGGCTCAGACGTCACAGAGCGAGGTGGCTGCCTTTCCGACTCCTCAAATGACGGTGGAGTGTAAGCAGGAAAGGCACGTGGCCAGGCTTGGCTTTGGGGCCGGCTGGGTTTGCCTCTGGGCTCAGCCTCTTGCTGGCCTGTGGCTGGATTCCAAGCCTGTAACATGGGGTGATGACACTGCGTCGTGGGAGACCTATGAAAGTCAACCAAGGTCATGGGGGCAGAGGACCTGGTGGCCTCTGAACTCTAGTTCCCTCCAGCCCTGGTCATTAGAAGGCAGGAGGCCGGGGAGGCTTCTTCCTGGAGAGATGCACCCGAGCTCAGTTTTGAAAGATGAATTGAGAGTCTGCCTAGCGGACCAGGAGGGAGAGGGCAGGGAATGACCTGCCGAGGAAGCCACAGATGCAAAGTCGCTCCAGTGTTCAGAGAACCAGACAGTTCAGGGGAGCAGAGGGCAGGGTTAGAGCAAGTGCCAGTGCGTCAGGGAGTGGGTGTCCTGCCAAAACCGCCACTTGCTGTGTCTCCACCTGACAGACTGCTCCCCCCTGCAAGGCTCGGACCCACCTTCCCTGGGAGGCCGCCCCACCTGCCAGTGGGAGCTCTTGTCTCCTCTGCCCCAGGTTCCGTTAAGTAACCCCCGTGAACTGCCACCGTACCATCCCCTGCCCCCGCTGGCTCCCCACAGCTTGGTGTTTTCTACGAAACTGTACCGCGTCGATGAAATCGAATTCAAATCGAACCCACACGAGATTTGCCCCTGCAAATTTAGAAGGCAGTTCCAAACAGGGGTTGCAAGGAAATCTGGCATATATAGTCTGCTGATTTTGGAGGGGAACATTACCTTTGGCTGTTTTTCTGAAGGTCAGCATGTTGAGGTATAGGCATGCCTCCAGATGGCTGGCAGCTTGTAGGGAAGCTGCACATCAGGAAGGGCGGGCAGTGGGGCTGGGCGCCCAGAGCCCTGCCGGGCCACCGGCCGCTGGAGGTGTTGTCCTAGGTTTCTGACCTAACTTCCCGTGCCCTGGCTACCTCGCTTGTCCTGGGAGATCGCTTACACCAAAGCAAAGTGTACGCAAGGGTAGTTAGTGCAGGGCTGTTCTTTGTTGTCACTCTTTGTGATGAAGCCTTTTTGGCACATCCGTCCCTACTCTGCTGATACAGAATGTAAAATTCATCCACTGCAGCTCTTCTGGTTACCAGAGTTCCAGTGAGTTCTGTAGGATCTTTTTGCATGCCTGTGCTTGCTAAACTCAGAGAAGGACTTAGCTCGGCTCTTAAAAACCAGTCAATTTACAGATTACAAGTTTACAAGCTAGTTAAACAGTGTCATCACATTAGGGACAAGAGTGAAATTATGCTATTAGCAGCATGTCCTATTGAGGTAGCTAATTTTGTTTAACTCAATAGAAGTAATGTACTTCTAACTCCATTTTTAAAAAATCACTTTCCTCTGGATATAAGGAGGCCCTAACTGCCATCTTGAACAGGTACATTTCTGTACCCAAATGTGTGTGCATACAAAATCCACAGGTATCAGATTTTAAGATAAGCTGGGAAAAATACCAAGTTAATAAAGTCTCATTGTAGTTAACTGGCATTTAAAAAAAATTAATGAAACTCACAGCGAATTCATAGTTCTTATAGGCTGTGTGCAAACGTGCAGACGCACACTCCCAGCAGCCCCAGTTCTTGTAGAAAGCGTTCTCAGTGGTGGTTACTTAGAACCTCCCTCTCTGGCTTGTATCTCAGTTCTCAGACAAAAACAAAACCTGTCCTCTCTAGTCTGGGAAACCGGTGACAGGGTCTCAGAGGTCATGCCCAGGGGCTGGGTTTTCTTTTGTGTGTTTGTTTTTGTTTTTAAGGAGAATTAAGTTCCTATGCAGTTAGCAGCCCTCATATCTCACGATGGAATTCCTTCACGGAGCAGTTACGCTGCGCATTGCAGAATCTCAGAGCAATTAGCCAGGCCACTCTGCAACCCTTCCCGACCCCTGGACAGCTTAGAAGATAGACATTACAAACGTGGCCAAAGCACTCAGGAAAGTAGAGTCATTCCCTGCTATAAAATCTCTCTGGGTATGTGCCCTGGATGCTGTAGTCCCACTGGGACCTTGGGTTTCTATCAGAGCAAAGAAAGATAAGCCTGCCCTGTTAAAAAGAAATCCCAGATGTAGGCAACTAAATTGAATCACATCAAGACCTAACTAGCCGGAAGGGACTTAAACCTCCTGAATAACAGAGTCTGTGGGAATCTTTTTGAGATGCTTTGAAAGTGATGTGCTATGGAGGGGTTAAGTATGCCCAGTTGTTACTTATGGATTTCAGTATTGGAGGAGCCAGTTCTGTAACGGGGTCTCTACTATCAGAGTCACATCGTGGCTCCGCGACACAGTAACCGCGTGAATCGGGACAAGTTACTTCACCTCTCTGGGGCTCGGTTTCGCCATCTGTGAAATGGGAGGAATAAAAGGACGTACCCGCCAGAGGCTGAGATCCGATGAATTAATACGCATAAAACTACTTAGCACAGAGCCTGCCCCGAGCGAGCCTCAGCGGGCACCCGCAGCATATGTCCCCGCTGCCCTGGGGGGCGCTCTGCCTGCAGAACCGGAAGCCAGGCCTGTGAACGGTCAGACCCAACGCTAGTCAGCCTGGCACAGCCTGCAGACACGGTTCCCTGGGAAAATGGGGCTCTGGAAACCTCACAGAGATGTCTTGATTACGGGATGAGCTGAAAAGCCACAGGAAAAAGGAGGGCTGCCGTCTGCCCAGAAAATTCTGAAGCTGGAAGACCTGGGCTCGACTCTGGAACCAATCCAGTTGGCTCTCCCAACACTCTCTCTTGAGACTGGAGTGTGGCGGGCCCCGCCAGAGGTGGGGTGAGGCTCGGGGGGGCACCAGCACCCATGACTCCCCGCTCCTAACCAGCCCCTCAGCTTCATCCTCCAGCAGTGTTCACCTGCCTGGCGTGAGGGCCCGGGAACGTGCTCAGAGGTTCACAACTCCCTTGGCTCCGCCCAAGGGAAAGGGGTTCCCTCCGGCTCAGCTGCAGCTATTCCTTCAGTGCTCTGGGATTCCGAGTGAAAGCTAATGAGAGTCTGGAGGCCAGTCAGAAAAATAACAGCCAGTTTTATTATTAAGGATAAAAGCCAGGCAGAATGAATTGAAAGGACCGGCGGAGCTGAGAGACAGAGGCTCGATTCAGTCCTGGGAGGCCACAGTGCCACAATGCCAGCCTCTGCGTGGCCGCCAGGGCCCGGCAGAGTCTGGGATGTGGAGACTGGGGTCCTATTCAAACCTCAGTCTAGTTCACAGTGTCCTGGGTGAAAGGGAGCCACGGTGCTGTGTGGGGTTCCCGCCAGCAAATCCAGAATGGAGAGGGTAGAGAGGGAAAGTCAGGTCCTGAGCAGAGCGTGAGAAACGGCGGCCTCAAAGTGGGCCTCCAAATGATGCTCCCCCCAAAGTCAGGTCATTGAGAACCGGTCAGGTGAACTTCAGGCAGACAGACAGACATGGTATTTCAGATTGTTCTTTTGGCAACAGGAAAGATTGGCTGCCACAGGAGATATGTTGGTTCAGCCTCCAAACAGAATTGGTTTTAACTTATGAGCTGGAATGCTGGGAAAGTTATGCTGAGCAATGACTTAAGTTATACTAGTCTATTTAATTTCTTTCTTTCCTTTTTTTTTTTGCGGTACGCGGGTCTCTCACCGTTGTGGCCTCTCCCGTTGCGGAGCACAAGCTCCGGACGCGCAGGCTCAGCGGCCACGGCTCACGGGCCCAGCCGCTCCACGGCATCCGCAGGCAGACTCTGAACCACTGGGCCACCAGGGAAGCCCCTAGGCTATTGAATTTCCATTAGGCCTTCTCTCACTTAACCAAAGGTAAAGGAATGAAAAAGTAGTGTTTGCTTTTTATTTTAATCTAAAAGGCTATTATGTTATTTTTGGTACATGGATATTCATCCTGGCCAAGCTATTAATTTTTTACTATAATTAGTCAGTCTCCCCAAAACAGAGGGGAAAAAATCTTTATCAGTGAAAGGAATTTTTAGAGGAGTTATTGAGGAAAATCAATGAGCTCTTGTAACTTAAAGAAAACTTGATAGAATGTCAGTGTAACAGTGAACAGATAAATGGATAGATTATTGATAGATAGGACGGAGGGAGTCGATGAGTATCTCACCAACATTATGATCAATTCACGAGGACACGTCAGACTCAATTAGGGAAAACGATTTGGTCTAGCTTGTCCATTTCATCTCATTCCTTTAGTTTTTCCAGTCTCACTTAAAAAAAAAAATCATTTACTTGAAAGCCTTTATGCTACCACGTTTTGAAATCCTACGGTCTCAAAAAGCTCACCCAGATGTAAGCAATTGGACTGAAAACTTCCCATGCGTTTCTTGAAAGTCTCTTAGAAAAGAGATCATTTTTCACACCAGATACTTAGATGGTCAGTATTTTAGGACGTGAATGATCACTCAATCAATGTAACGGTAGTTGCCGTTACCTTCACCTTGGCCTTCCTTTTAGGGATTCCTACCTTTATCCAAGTCTCCTAATGCACATCATCTTCCGAACCAAACAGAGAGACCAGAGAGCAGCCAGCGTTCCGAATCAACGAATGCGCCTCTGGGGTCCAGAGCGCGCAGCAGCAGCCTGCAAGCCCCGGCGTTTCTTTCTCTCCCTAATTGCAGGGCTCAGCTATGGAGCCCCCAGGCCCTCCCCTGCCCGGAGACCCCGCTCGGACCCCAGGGTCCGACCGCCTCCCTCGCGCTCCGCTCGCCTGAACGCGCTCGGTCTTGGGCCCCGCAGACCGCGCCAGGAAGAGCCGCGGCTCTGGGGAGCTGCGGGGCGGGACCCTACGAGCTGTCTGCATGGGGCTCGGCGAGGTGCAGCCCAGGCTGGACTCGCCGAACAGCGGCCGAGCGACCGAACGGCGAGTCCGGGGGCAGGGGCGTGGTCTCCCCGAGCTGAGCCCTCAGCGGCCCGCGCCCCGAGCCCCGCTGTCCGAGGCGGGAGACTGGGAGCAGACCCGAACACTTGCTTTAGGAGCGCGGGCTGCGGTCGGCGGGAGAGCAGTCGGGCAGGAAGAGTCTCTTGGGACAAAGGACCAATTGGGGCGAAACGGGGGAAGACATCCCCGCCCGCGCACGGAGGAGTCCCGGGCAGAGTCCCACGCTGGAGACCGCACCCCACGCACCGCGTCCGGGCCCCTCCCCTCGGTCCACGGCCGTGCCCGAGTCCCCGGCTCCCGGGGCCCGCGGAGGGTGTCCAGCCCTGCCCCCGGGGCGCGCGGCGCGGGGGCAGTGCGGCGGCGGCGGCACCTACCAGCGCGGCCAGGATGCGCCGGCTCTTCTCGTCGGTGCAGCGCTCGGAGAGGACGCCCGGGTGCGCGCGGAGCAGCAGCGCGGCCGCCAGCACCCAACCCGCGGTCCACGCGACGCAGACCAGCAGCGCGCCCCGCCCGCACCGCCCGGGCCGGCCCCGGGAGCCCGCCGCCCGCGCCCGCGCCCGCGCCATGGCCCACCCGCCCCGCGCCCCGCGCTCGCGTCTGGGCTCGGCGGCCCGGCGGGGGAGGGGCGCGGGGGAGAGGCAGCGCGGGCGCCCGGCCCGTCCTGGGGGGCGGGGATGAGGGGTGGGGTCCCGCGGCAACAGCCCGCGCCCGCCCGAGCCGCCGGGGTTCAGTGGGTGTGCGCGCGCGGGACGCCCTGCTCCGCCCGCCGCACCCCGCCACCGTTTGCACTTTTTTTGCACCTTTTCCCCAAGAAGACCAGCTCCTTCCTGGTACCGACTCTGCGTAGATTCAGGCTCGCCCCGGTTTAGACTTCTGGCTCCCTGGAAGGCAAGCTCTCGCCCCTTCTTCGGGCGGCTGCTTGGCTCCCTGCACTCTCTTTTACAGACCCCCGCCGCCCCTCGGGCCCCTGGGCACCCTCGGCTGCAGCCCTGCCCCCCATCCCCCCACTTGGGTCTCCTCCGAGCGCTTCCCGGGCTGAGATCCTGAGTCGGGGGTCCGGGACAGTCATAGGAATGTCGTGGCGGCCGCCGCCCGCCCTTCCCAGGCAGCTCCTGAATCCCACCGCCGTCTCCCAGGCTGCCAAAAACTCCAGGGCGTCCTTGCCAGGGGTAAAAAAGCGCCGCACTCTTGAAACGTTTCCCTTCCCCCCGGCAAGGAGAAATCGTTCACTGGATGTATCTAAACCTGTGTTTCTGTGTATTTGCAGCGTCCTCTGGGGAGCAGGCTTCGATGTTCCGTCGCAGTCGTCGTATGAGGTAGGCAGGAGCCCCGGCCTTCAGAGCTGCCCCTGGTTCTTTCCAGCCCTCCCTGACCCCACCCCAGCTGCCCTCCCCTCCCTGAAAGCATTTCTACCCTAAACGGAGAGCCGGGGCAGGGGAACTGTCACAGCCAAGGCCACTGAAAGCTGCCCCGCCCCAGAGGCTTCTGCATTCACTTAACAAAAGCTTATTTAAGGCCTGTTGTACAGCCAGCGCATCCCGGTAGGTCAGGCCCTACCTGACCGCCCTGCACCTGAATTTCACATATTCCCACCCTCCACCCCCAGCGAGGGGATAACAGGAATTACTCTCACCCTGATGGAGCATCCTGTAATCATCCCTGAGGAACTGGCTTCTTACCCTTGTGTATTCTGCAACTTGCTGGTTTAGCTTTCAGTTTCGTGCCCGCTGGTGAAGTTCTCCAGGAATTATGAAGCATCCAATTAACAAATGCTCAGCCATCAGGAACACTTTGGGTACACCGCAGCTATTCCCTAATGCAACAGACACTTGGGATTTGGGGATCACTTGGCTGGTAACAGTAGTGCCTGTTTGAGTTCCTTCTGTGTGACTGTTTCTCCCACCTCCACCCTACCCGTGCCCCCCCCCCCCCCAGGGCACACTCAACCAGAAGAACCACTTGGGAATATTTCCCTCGGCTGGCTCTACGAAAACTCGGTCTCTTCTTTTAAAATATTGCAGTTGTGAAGTAAAGGAGGCATCCTAGGACGCTGCTTTAAAATCTTGGCTTGATGGTGTAAAGCTGATTCCCTGTCCCAAGAATTGTATTGGGAGGGGGCGGGAAGAGGAAGAGGAATAAGATACAAAAGTGTTAACACTTCTCCTTTAAAACCTAGGTGTGAAAACCACAGGGGAAAAGCAGAACATGAAAGCAAAATTAATATTAGGATTTGCAAGGCAAGTTCTACTTTGGTAAGTTTTAAAAATACGTTATTAATAATACTTCTTTTGGCACTTTTATAAAGAAAAGTATACCAAGGGAAATGATAATCCCACAGTAAAGAGATCCTTTAAGCATTCAGCATATTTTAAATTGAAATATAGTTGACATACATGAGCATTGTTTTAAAACAGAAGATATTGTACTCTCTAGAGCCAAAAGAAAACACTTATTAGAATGCACAACTTACGCCGACTGCCACCCTCTAGTGCGGTTTGTACGCTGCACAGAGCCGCGGAGGGGTGGGTGGGGCTAAAGTCCACCAGAGCCCAGGCCAGCAGGCCCTTTTCCTGGGAGCCCCATCCAACCAGAGGGGATGCCTTTTTAAATGACCTGTGCAAAGGGGGCTTTTTTTGGGATTCACATGACAGCGCCTTACAGGCCAGCTGTACCCTTGGTACTAGATATTCCCCTAGAGCAGCAAACAACTAAACAAATACTTACATTAGCAATAAAACGTGACGCTTTGGCTTAACAAGCCAGGTAAAAGGAGTCTGGTCTCATCTCCCAGGAGCCCAGCGTGCTGGTAGCACAGCCGTAATTCCCAGGAACTGGCAGCTTCAGCAGGGCCTGGCAGGGAGCCTGTGGGTCAGGATTAGGGCACAGGCAGAGCTGGGGAGTGGCTTGGCTCAGTGCAGGCTTCACATGGGGTTGATCTGAATAGTCTTTGACTCCTTCAAAGAACTGTATGAAATCCAAGAACCATTTTTCCCCCACTCCCTTACCCGAACTGTGAAAACTGCAGTCATAACACTAGAAGTGGCTTGAGTGCAGTGACCCTGCCAGTCATACTCTGGTCACACAGATATTCACAAGGTGGTTTTCCTTTGTCTTGAAGGAGATGGAGACGTGTGTCTTTATAACCACACGAGGCAAAGAGTCCTCTGAGCCCGTGAAAGGGGCCCGGGGTTCCAGGGCCCTGTGCCCACACTCAGGCACCAGCACAGCCAAGTAGAGGGAGTGTACTACCCGGGTGTGTCTGCTTTGACTAGGCACTTAGACTAAACTGTATTTGTCCACTTACTACTTCCATCAGGCCAGAGGCTACCTGAGGGTAAGGACTGTGTCTCCCAGCACCTAATCTGGTACCTGAATCAAAGGAGGTCCTTAAAGACCTGCTAAAGAAATGAGCTTTTCCTCTGAAAGATCAGAAAACTTCGAGCACCCTGGAATTTTTCTTGAGAAAGTGCTTTTAACACATAAATATTTCTCTCTGATTTTCTGAGGCTAAAAGGAGCAATCCAGACACGTTACAGGGTTAGGAATACATCTGAACATACCCTTTGGATTCTGAACTCATCTATTGGCAGTTGAACTTGTCACTGAGAACAGAATATGAATATTTTGCTTATAGGCCTTTCTTGGAAGAAAAGGTAAAATTCTATAGTTTTGACTCTGATTATATTAGACAAGTAGGTTTATTAGTGCTCAATTCCACTACATTTCTATTAGCTCATAAAAGTATTTTTCTTCCTGAAAGGACTTTGACAACAACAAATATCCCTGTGTTTTTATAGTACTTGGTATATTCCCAGACATTAGCTCATACAATTAGCCTAGCGACCTGGTAGGGTGGATTGAGTGAATGTTATTCTCTAATATTTCATAGAAAAGGGTAACGGCCTTTTTTTTTTTTTTTTTTTTTTTTTACTATCATCTGTTAGTGGGAGTGACAGGGTTAGAGGCTGACTCACCTGCTTCCTAGGTGTGATATTCTAACGCCTGTTTCCATGTCAGAATTGCCCACCTTAGAAGTGAGCGGGTGAAGTGTTCTATGCATCTCACAATCATTTATTGACGTATCCTGCCTCAGGCCAAGAAAGTTGCAAACATTCATCAGCTTTGCCAGCCATTTGCAAAGTTACAGTTGGAATGGGATTCTAGCTCATGCCCGGCTTTGCCACGGTCTCTGTGACCCTCTCCCAGCAGTGGCGACCACATTTGCACAAGGGTCAAAGTGCAGGAAAGGGGAGGCCGCCTTTCGGAAGGGGTCGAGTTTCCGATCGCCTGCGGGGTTGCAGGGTGAGGGAGGATAAGCCTGACGAAAATGAGAGCCAGCCAAACTTCCCTCCCCACTCAAAATCATCTCCCCTCTGTGGGAGCATGTGTGTATGTATAACTGATTTAGTTTGTTGTAGAGGGAAAACTAACACACTATTGTAAAACAATTATACTCCAATAAAGATGTTAAAAAAAAAAAAAAAAAAAAAAAAAACATCTCCCCTCAAACTCATCCCACACTTCAGCAAAAGCTCAGCTACTCCATGCTTGGGGTTTTACTTTATCCAGATACTTACCTTGCTTTCCTCCGAAGCAAGACCAGCCTGTTTTAAAATGAGAGTTTTGTTTGGAAAGGAAGAAGGTACTTCGTTGTCTGGGACCAGCCTTGGGGTGGGCATGGGAGATCTGGGTGTAGCTCTCACCGGGAGCCCTTTATAACCGGAAGCCTGGGTTCCAAGAGCCGAGGAGAGAAGAGCTTAGAATGGTTAGCAGAAAAGTGGGGCTTCTCCCGCAGTTTTGCCTAGACTCCCCAAATCATCTAGTTCATAAAGATCAATAACTCTTCTACCCTGATTCGAGAGAATTAAGAATAGGTGAAGGATGCGGGCAAAGATGTCGTGTTGGGATTTCCTTTCCAGCGCGGTTGCTAACAGCAGCAGCTGGAAGTTACTTCGGTGTGTGTCCTAGGGGTCGGGTTGGTAAACGGTAGACACCCACCGGTGGAACCATGTGTACTGTCACCAGAGGGTGGACATGAAGCCTGTGTTGATAGGAAAGGTGTTATTGGAGAAATGGTCCTTTTTCCCGGCCCTGCACCGTCCCTTCGCAGCGCGCACCCCACGTCTTCTTAGGGAATCACACCTCTCACGCTCGGTCCTGTGGTGTGTCCCGAAATGCAGGGGTGGTGAGGGCTCGTGAGGAAGCCCACTGAGGAGGACAGAGACACACGCTCCCAGCCGCAGGGTTGGTCCAGGGCTCCCAGCAGGCCAGCGGGACGGAGGGGACTCACTTCTCAGCTTTGTGGGAACCATTGGGAAAGAGGAAGCTTCTTCCCCCCGAGGATACCAGCGCCGGGCTCTGAGGGTGTGGGGGCCAGAGGGCCATCGCACGCGGATCTGCTGGAGGAGGAGGCCAACCTCGAGGAAGGAGGAGATGGGGAGCAGCTTCCTCAGGACTTCATGTGAGCGCCTGGCTTTTCAGTTACCCAGCGGATAGATACCCTCTGTGGCTGAAGCCAATTTGGGTTGGCTTTCTGACGTTTACAATGGACAGTGTCTTGGTTAGTAGACATTCATAATACGTCATGGAGTGAAAACGCGGGTTTCAAAACATTATGTTCCATCTTAGTTTTTAAAAGCATGCCACGTACTTATTTATAGACACAAAAAGTCTTGGAAAGAGACATCACAATGTATGTTACCTCTAGCTGGAGGAATGACAAGTGATTTTTCTTTTTTTCTGTTAACTTTCTAATTTTATGTAAGACAGGCATGCCTTATTTGTGTAATGAAGCAGCGTTTTTATTTAAGGAGAAGAATTGTAGGAAGAGAAGCAGACACCAGGGCTCTGGGATCAGTAACTTCTAGTCTCAAGAGCTGCTGTGATGCTGGACATCTGAGAGGTGCAGCCCTTGGCCACCCTGAACCACTTTGTCAGGGCTAGTTCGTCTTCTGTGTCCTCTCAGCCTTGTTCCTTTTACTGTAAAAATGCTTACCGTGGTGGGAGTTCATTCATTCATTCACCCTGTAAGCACTGCTACTCTAGTGTTAAAGACGTCGAGATCAGTGACACAGGGTCTCAGTCCTCCTTTGCTGGGAGCAGAGGCTCTACAGCCTGGAATTCTCTGCAGAAGGATCTGCTGCACCTCTGCTCCTCTCTGTTCCTTCCTGACCCCCCGGGCCCTCTGAGGGACCCTGCCAAAGGACAGGTCTGGGGCTGTTGTTGCCAAACCTCTGCTGGACCCAGGACCACCTGCTAGGCCTTGCACTGCACGCGCACGTGGGGATCCTGCCAGGCCTGGAGTGGGAGTCCCGGGGGCGGGTGCTGTGGGCCAGGCCACGGGATGATAGAGGTTCATCCTTGTCATCTTCCAGGAGCCAGAGAAAGCCTCTCACCATCTGCCTGAAACTCAGGAACGGCTCCTGCCCCTCCCAACTCCTGCCTGGAAGATGAGGGGACACAATTTCCTCCTTCCTAAGGGGGCAGGTAGCCTCCTAGATCAGAGACCCTCCACACCTTCGGTTTTCAGATTGCTGGGCTATAGTCATCATGGTTTTTTAACAGATTTATTGAGGCACGTTTTACATACATGAAATTTCCTCCGTTTTAGGTGTACAGTGCAGTGATTTTCAGTAAATTTACAGGGGCTGTGCAACCACTCACACCATCGGCTTTGGGAACATTTCTGTCACCCCAGAAAGATCTGTCTCGGGCACCCATTTGCATTTGCTTCCTGTTCCCACCTCCAGCCCCAGGCAACTACTGGTCTGTCTCTGTAGGATTGCTTCTCTTTGGACATGTCCTCTAAATAGGATTGTACGATAAGTGTCTTTTGCTTCTGGTTTCTTTCACTCAATTGAAAGTTTTTTTTGTTTTGTTTTGGTTTTTTTTGCGGTACGCGGGCCTCTCACTGCTGTGGCCTCTCCCGTTGCGGAGCACAGGCTCCGGACGCGCAGGCTCAGCGGCCACGGCTCACGGGCCCAGCCGCTCCGCGGCACGTGGGATCCTCCCGGACCGGGGCACGAACCCGCGTCCCCTGCATCGGCAGGCGGACGCTCGACCACTGCGCCACCAGGGAAGCCCTCAATTGAAAGTTTTTGAGGTTCATCCGTGTGGTAAGAGTATCAGTCCTTCATTCCTTTTGTATTACTGGATGGTATTCTGTCCTATGGGTAAGTCATGTTGTTTATCCTTTCATCAGCTGATGGACATTTGGATTGTTCCCACTTTTTGGCTGTTGCGAGTAATGCTGCTATGAACTTTTACGTACATGTCTTTATGCAAACATGTTTTTATTTTTCTTGAATTCGTAGGGATGAAATTGCTGGGTCTTATGTAAATTTACCTCTAGCTCAAGGAACTGTCAAACTGTTCCAAAGTGCTTGTGCCATTTTACATTCCCATCAGAAATTACAAGGATTCCAGTTTCTCCACGTCCTTGCCAACACTATTACATTGGTTCTCGTGGCTGTAAAGTGGCATTTCACTGTGATCTTAAAGTGCATTTTCCTCATGAAGAGTCGTCGTCTTATTTTCCGTGGCCAGAAGTGACCCCATGATTTCTGTGATCACTCTTTCCTTGTCCTGCAATTCGGTCCTTTTGTGATAGAAACGCATTTCAGGACCTTTAGTGCAGCTCCTTGTCCTTCAGTCTGGAGCACAGGTGATGCTGGTTAAAGGGATGGGAGCTAAAGGCCGGCAGGTACTCAGCATGGTGTCCTGAGCTGTCTTGAACATGAGACTCTGGAACCACCCACTGCAGTCTTTGCTTTGCTGTTTTGCTGGTGCCTTTGCTGTGTGTTAAGATTGGCCCGAAATCTTTGCACAGAACAAATCACTGTGTTCCTTGCAGGGTTCACCTTGGTCGTATAAGCCTTGGAGTTTCCTAAGCCCCCAACACAGTTGTACTACATTGCTTGGGACAAACTTTAGGAAATCTCTGACCTTTTTTTGGCCTCCTTTCTTGCATTTTCATTTCAACTCAAGACACAGCTGCTGGTTGGGATTTCCCTCCAGTAGGAGGGGAGCGATGGGTGAGATCGCACTCCTCCCTCTCACCCGGAGCCTGTGCTCCAGCCCACGCCCTGTGAGGTGCTGTCTTCGCAAACGCACGCACGTGAAAGATCGGTATCACGCCCCTTACGTTCATGTGAAAGCACCTCGCTGGGAAAAAATGCATCCTGCGATTTGGCCTTGAGACTCCTACACAAGGGCTCTTAGGGAAGGGTGACATTCCAGAATTTATTTCCCTTTTGGCGAATGACATGCCGCTCTGCAGGGAGCCTGGGCAGCTGGAAATGCTCACCCAGCTCAGAGCTGGGTCCTGTTAAGGGGGTCTCCTTCACCAGCAGCTGAAAGCAGAAGGCCCTCAGCTCTGGCGGGTCCAGGTTGCTGAAGTCGGGAGAGCCTAATGCCTTTGCCAGATATGCGTCCTGAAAATACTGATAGTTCTGGGATGAGATTCTTCTCACCAGGTTATTGGATGTCAGCCTGTGAGAAGACACAGTGTCAAGTCACCCGCATTTCCCCTCCCCCCCATTAACCTTGGCTCTCCAAGTGCTGTTGAGAGACAGCGGTGGCCTCGTGAGTGAAAAAGATCGCATTATTACATCCAAGAGGTTGTGCCGCCTGAGCCCCACTCCCAGAAAGCATCTCCCGGCTTTTTCACCTCCTCAGGGTAGCGGGCTGGATGCCGAGGAATTCAAGACGAAGAGACACTGCTTTTCCCAGTTGGTGGGAGAACCAGGTTTGTAAAACACACACACACACACACACACACACAGGTGTTCAGACAGTGGTGGGTGGAACGAGGGGAAGGGAGTCAGGTGAGACCCTGAGGAGGTGGCCCTGGTGGTGGCTCTTGAGGGTGGAGCAGGGGCCACCAGTGACGAAGCAGGACCCGGGCCTCCACAGTGGAGACACGGAGGTGCAGGCGGAGGGCCTGGGGCGGGGCCCATGCAGCGGGGGACGGAGCGGCCCCGCAGGCCGTGCATCACAGAGCGATCAGGACCCTTGGTCTGGAGCGTGGCAGTCGGCTTCCTTGTCCAAGAAGGTAACTCATAGCTCTGTTGAGGTGGGACTGGAGGTGGCCTTTGGGGAGAGGAAGGGCCTTCATCCTGGATGGAAACCTGGATGTGAGGCCTCAGAGGACCAGCTGAGACGGTTAGTGACCCCCAAAGTACTGAAAGGGTGGTGGCACCCCGCCCCCCAACTAAGTCAGCATAAAAATAACCCTCAGCCGTAAATTAACTGCATGGAAGTCTAACAAATTTAGCTTCCCCCGTGATGATTATTACATTGCTTCTCATGAAATATCCAAAATAAAGTTGAATACTTTCAACACCTATGTTGAGTTTTCGTGCCATGCATATGTCCTAAGCCTGTGCTCACGACCCCCACTGAAAAATGCACTCAGCATCGTATGTGCTCAGGGGATTGCAAATTAAAACAACAGTAAGCTATCACTACACGTCTATTAGAACGGCCAAAATCCAAAACACCGACAAAACCATCCTTCTGGTAAGGATGTGGAGTCATAGGAACTCTTTGTTTTTTGCTGGTGGGGATGCAAAATGGTTCCATCCACTCAGCAAGACAGCTTGGCAGTTTCTGACAAAAGTAAACATACTCTGACCATATGATCCAGCAATTACACTCCTTGGTATTTACCCAAAGGGTCTGTGTCCACACAGAAATCTGCACCTAGATGTTTATAGCAGCTTTATCCATCATTGCCGACACTTAGAAGCAACCAAGTATGGAATGGATAAATAAACTGAAAGGTATATAATTCCCCATCGGGAAACATTTTTTTATTGTGGTAAAATATATATCACCTAAAATTTACCATTTTAGCCATTTTTAAGCGTATAGTTCAGTGGCGTTAAGTACATTCATTTAGTTGTGCAAATAATACCGCCATCTCCAGAACTTTTTATCTCCCTAAACTGAAACTCTGTCCTATTAAACAATAGCTCCCATTCCTCCCTCTCCCCAGCCCCTGGCCACCACTGTTCTGCATTCTGTTGTTATGAGTTTGGCTACTCCGGCTACCCCATGGATTGGAATCCTACAGCATTTGTCCTTTCGTGACGGGCTCATTTCCCTGGGCGTCGTGTCTCAAGGGTCACATCCATGTTGTAGCCTGTGTCAGAATTTCCTTCCTTTTCATGGCTGAGTCATACTCTGTCGTATGCATGGACCACGTTTTGCTTATCTATTCATCTGTCCATAGACACCTGGATTGATTCCACCTTTTGGCTGTTGGGAATAATGCTGCCGTGAACATGGGTGTACATACGTCTGCATGAGTCCCTGCTAGAATGCGTGATTGTTAATAAAGGAAAATAACAAGCGATCGCGAAGTTGAGCCTTCTGATAAAGCACGGTTGCTTCTGTGAAATCAGAAAACGGATTCTCTGTAAAGCACAGATTGTGGCTGTTCTGATTGCAACTAACATATACCAGCAATGGTTTTTTGTTTTTTTTTTAAGTTACAAAAACTATATTTTACGTGTTTGCCAAGGTACAGTATTACTCAGGAAGAAAATCTCGTACAACAAATGCCAGGCAATGCAAATAATGAAATGTCTCTCGCCATAGGGGGAGAAAAGTTGCCTTTTCATCGTGCGGACCAATTGCCTCACCTAATTCCCTCACTAGCAGCTTCTGCCAGTGTCCTGGCCCCCTTGCCAGTCTCATTGCCAAGGTCTCCTCATTCTATTGCGTAATTTTTTCCCTTACTCACGTGCTCCTTCCACCAAGTGCACTGACCCTCTTGCTTTCACAGATTGCCGTTTTCATGGGGAATTTCTGCTCACTGGTCCCTGAGCCTTGCCTGCCCCTCACATCCCAGTCGTCTTAGACTGTGAATTCCAGGAAGGCAGGCAAGGTGCTGGTCTTACTTACTTTGAGCTGGGAAGTTGCCTGCGTCCCCCACCTCTCCAGCAGCCCTGGACGGTAGATGCACTGAAGGGTGGGGAAGTGTCAGAGCAGGTCCTGGCCCCAGGGCTCCGTCCCCTCCTCACATCAGAGAGTGAACATCTCACCAGCATAATGAATGGGCTGGTCTGGTGCAGAGCAATCAGGAAGCAGATTTCTGCGTGTTTCTTTTCCATAACACGTAGTGTTTTCAATGCTCCTGGCTCCTGACATTTTTGGCAATTCTCACAGCTTAGTCACTTTCGGGGCTAAACAATAGCCTATTTTCTAAGTAGTAAAGAGTCTCATCCTGTTGAACAGGAGTGCTCCAGAGTTCACTTACAAATCCCCTCCTTTCTTGGCTCAGGTCAGCCTCGGACCAGAACATCTGTGCTGAGGAGGGGTTGCGATCTCTTTTCTTTGTATTTCTTAGCTTCCCTTCTTCCCTGCTTGCAAGTAATGATGGTGTGATTTCGGCCCTTCCAATCCTTCTGTCTTTAATTCTTTTGAACCTCCTGTCAGTCTTGTTTAGAAGTAGTAGTAATAAGCATCCATGTCTTACTACTACATTATTCTTCCCTGTGACTAAGTCAAATATTTTATTTGTATAACTGAAGAAAATGGTCAACTGGTATTGGGCACTTTAAGGAATTTTGCTATCATGGGGGCCTTTCTGACGCTGATCATTGAAAGTACATGGGAATAAACTGTGCAAGTTCTAACTGATCTTAGCTTCTACTGTTTGATTTTTAAACCAACATACAGTGGAACTGACTTCTGTGTGAACGTGTGTACCATTCTATGAATTTCCACACGTGTATATATAGAGTCAAGTAACCTTATATACAGAATAGTTCCACCATCCAAAAAACCCCCTCAGGCTGCCCTACCCCTCCACCACATCCCCTGGTAATCACTGAGTTTTGTCCTTTTGAGACCGTCACGGAAATGGAACTGATCTCGGGGGGCCTTGGCCTGCAGCGGCTTGAAGCCGGGTTCTGGTTCCCGGCCAGTGACTGAGGTCGGGTGGCGGCAGTGAGAGCACCGAATCCTGGCCACTAGACCAGTGGTCAGTGACAAGGCCCTGCCTCTACGGCTTTGCAGAAGAAAGAATTCCCACAAAGGTGGAAAGTAGTGAAACAAGTAAAGTATTTATTAGGAGGAAAAAAGAGTACGTGTGGATAGACACACGGGCGGACTCAGAGAGAGAGTCGTGCCCTCGCAACAGTTTAAATCACTTATATGGGGCATTTCTTCCGTGTTTCCTTTGTCCAGTCATTTCGCTTTGCCTGGTTCAGACTCCACATTTGGTGTATCAGGATTTTCCCGTGTGTGCGCGTGCATCTCTTAGCCAAGATGGATTCCACGGAAGAGACCTATGGGTAAGTGAGTGTCAGTTGACATCACGCCTCTTTGACCTCCAAGGAGCCTTTCTGCGCATGTGCAGTCGGGGAGGTCTCCTGACTTGAAGAATGAGGACTATGTGGTCTCTTATCTTCTACCTGGGCAGGGCCCCCCTCCTCTCTCAACTGTCCTGTGATTCCCGTCTTGGAGTATTGGTCCACAAGGAACGAACTCAAACGGTTGGCCCTGGGGACCCATCTGTCTCCTGCCCCAGAGCCGTACAGTTTTGAGACTAGCTTCTCTCACGCAGCATCATGCTTTTGAGATTCATGCAAGTAGCTGCATGTATCAGTAATTTATTCCTTTTCATTATTGAGTCGTATTCCGTGTACGAATGTTATCACAGTTTACCCATCCACCTGTTGAAGAACACTTGAGTTGTTTCCAGTTTGGGGTGAATATGAATAGACCTGCTACGAATAGTTATGTCCAGGTTTTTGTGTGAACATACATTTTTGTTTCTCTAGGAATCTCGTACCTGGGAATGGGATTGCTTAACTTCACAAGAAACTGCCCAATTGTCTTCCAAAGTGGCTGTGCCGCTTTACATCTCTCTACCAGCAGTGCTGAGAGTTCCAGGGGCTCTGCACCCTCACGGGGACTTGCTAGTGTAAGTATTCTTTTATTCCAGCCATTGCAAGAGGGAACAAGTCCCCTGCCCTCTTGGAATTTACAGTCTGAGGCGACATTGTTGTGAAGGGGCCTGTAGGGCTTGCAGACAACACACTGTGGCCTTAGTTTTCATGTCCCTAACATCTGATGGTGTCGGACATCTTTTTATGTGCTTATTTGCTGTCTGTAGATCCTCTTCGGTAAATTGTCTGCTCAAGCCTTTTCCCAATTTTTAACTGAGTTTTCTGATTGTTGAAGTTGAGGGTTCTTTATGTATTCTGGATAAATGTCCTTTAATGGCTACATGGTGTGTAAGTATATTCTCCCAGTGAGGAGCTTGTCTTTTCATTCTCCTAACAGCTGATTGCAGTCTTTGAGTTAATTTTTGAATAAAACCGAAGGATGTCGGGGTCCCTTTTCTGCATATGGGAGCCCCATTGTTCTAACACCATTTTTGAAAGAGACTTTCCTGGTTCCACTGAACTACTCTTTTGCCATTGTCAAAAATTCACTTGGCCATATTTATGTGGGTCTAAGTCTAGACTCTGTTCTCTTCCATTGATCTATGTGCTTATCCCTTTGCCAATATACACTATTGTGATTACTGTTGTCTCTATAGTGAGTCATAAAGTAGGGAGAAGTGTGATTCCTCCAACTTTCTGCTTCTTTTCCAAAGTTGACTTGACTATTCTAGTTCTTTTGCCTTGCCATATGAATTTTAAAATTAGGTTGTCTTTATCTGCAAAATAATCCTGCTGGGATCTTGCTCTGAATTGCATTAAATCTGCAGACTGTTTTGAGAAGATTTGGCACCTTTACTATTATGAGTCTTCCAATTCATGCACACAATATATTTCACCGTTTATTTGGCATTCTTTGATTTCTTTCATCACATTTTTAGTTTGCGGCATACAGATTCTGTATTTTCAGCACACAGATCCTGTTGTTTCCAGATTGTTGTTTCTAGCTTTCAAAGAAATAATTCTGTTTCCCATTTATGATGATTTATGTTGTAAGTTTTTTACAGATATTCTTTATCAAGTTAAGGTAACTTCATGAATGGATGTTGAATTTTATCATATGCTTTTTTCTGCATCTGTTGATATGATCATATATGGTTATATATAACCATATATGATCATCTGATCTCTTAATGTAGTAAATCAAATGTATAGACCTGAAAATATTAAAGAACCTCTGAATTCCTATGAATCCAACTTGATCATAGCATGTTATCTTTTTAAATGTGCTGTTAGATTCAGTTAATATTTTATTAGAACTCTTCATCTATATTCATGAGTAAAATAAGGCTCTAATTTCC
Source organism: Kogia breviceps (assembly GCF_026419965.1). Classification (NCBI taxonomy): domain Eukaryota; kingdom Metazoa; phylum Chordata; class Mammalia; order Artiodactyla; family Physeteridae; genus Kogia; species Kogia breviceps. The sequence goes on along the minus strand of NC_081324.1, from coordinate 4,117,977 downwards.
CTTTTACGTACTGTTTTTATCTGGTGTTGGTATCAGAATTATACTGGCCTCATAGAATGATTTGGAGAGCATTTCTTCTGGGAGTGTTTGTATAAGATTGGAATGAGCTGGTTCTTGAAAAGTTGGCAGAAGTTTTTGGATATCGTATTCTCTCGTGGGAAGATTTTTAATTACTCCTATTTTTCTTAATAGTTACAGGATTATTGGGGCTTTCTGTTTTTTCTAGCCACATGTAGTAAATTATTATACCTTCTTATAGCTCCTATGTCTAGTCCTGTCCTCTTTTTCATTTATAACATTATTTATTTATAACTGCTCTTCTTTTTCTTTAATGAATCTACCAGAAATTTTAAAGGACCACATTTGGCTTGATCAGCCTTCTTATAGCATTGTTTTCTGTCTGGCAATGTACGGACTTTTGTTTATTATCTCCCTTCTTAGATTTTTTTTGGAGTTCTTTTGTTTTCCTAATGTCTTTTTTTTTTTTTTTTTTGTGGTACGCGGGCCTCTCACTGTTGTGGCCTCTCCCGTTGCGGAGCACAGGCTCTGGACGCGCAGGCGCAGCGGCCACGGCTCACGGGCCCAGCCGCTCCGCGGCACGTGGGATCTTCCCGGACCGGGGCACGAACCCGTGACCCCTGCATCGGCAGGCGGATTCGCAACCACTGCGCCACCAGGGAAGCCCTCCCTAATGTCTTTTTTTAAAAAATTGAACTATAGTTTGTTTTTCCTAAGTTCTTAAGTTTGAAACTTGGCTCACTGATTTTTTACTTTCTTTTGTTTAAAAGGTACAAGTATTTAAGGCTATTAATATATAAATACTTACATAAACATACAGCATACACATATAGGCTCTGAAACATCTTGTTCACTCTACTGACAACCTCGCTAGGATAAACCGCACTTGGTCATGTTATATAATTCTTTTTACATATGGCTAGATTCGGCTGGCCAGTATTTTCAGGGTTCTTGTGTTAATCTGCCATAAAGTATATGGCATATAGTTTTCGTTTCTTGTGATCTTTGTCTGGTTTTGGTGTCAGGGTAATACTGGCTTCATAAAATGATATTGGAAGTATTTCCCCCTCTTCTATTTTTTTGGAAGAGCTATGAAGGATTGGTTTTCATTTTTCTTTTAACATATGGTTGAAATCACCAGTGAAGCCAACTTGGGCTTTTCTTTGTGGGAGGTTTAAAAATTACTAATTTAATCTCTTTACTTGTTATAGGCATATTCAGATCTATTTCTTTTTTTTAAGATTTATTTTTATTATTTATTATTATTTTTTAAATTTATTTTTGGCTGCGTCGGGTCTTAGTTGCGACACACGGGATCTTCATAGAGGCACGTGGGATCTTTCGTTGCGGCACGCAGGCTTCTCTCTAGTTGTGGTGTGCGGGTTTTCTCTTCTCCAGTTGTGGCACGCAGGCTCCAGGATGCGAGGGCCCTTGTAGTTTGCAGCACGCAGGCTCTAGTTGAGGCACGTGAACTCAGTAGTTGTGGCTCATGGGCTTAGTTGCCCCGTGGCATGTGGGATCTTAGTTCCCTGACCAGGGATCGAACCCGAGTCCCCTGCATTATAAGGCAGATTCTTTACCAATGGACCACCAGGGAAGTCCCAGACCTTCTATTTATTCTAGTGTCGTTTTTGCTGGTTTCTGCCTACCTTGGAATTTATCCATTTAATTGAGGTTTTCTAATTTGTTGCCATTCAGTTCGTAGGATTCCCTTACTGTCCTTTTTTTTTTTTTTTTTTTTTTTTTTTTTTTTTGTGGTATGCGGGCCTCTCACTGTTGTGGCCTCTCCCGTTGCGGAGCACAGGCTCCGGACGCGCAGGCGCAGCGGCCATGGCTCACGGGCCCAGCCGCTCCGCGGCACGTGGGATCTTCCCGGACCCGGGCACGAACCCGCGTCCCCTGAATCGGCAGGCGGACTCTCAACCACTGCGCCACCAGGGAAGCCCCCTAACTGTCCTTTTTATTTCTGTAGAGTTGGTAGTGGTGTCCCCTCTTTTATTCATGATTTTAATAGCTTACGTCATCTCTCTTTTTATCTTGGTCAGTCTAGCTAAAGACTGTTGATTTTACTGGTCTTTCCAGAGAACCAGCTTTTGGTTTTGTTGATTTTCTGTGTTGTTATTCTATTCTCTATTTTATTTATTATGCTGTAATCTCTAATTGTTTCCTTTCTTCTGCTTGATGTGGATTTTGTTTACTTTTCTTTTTCTTCTTAAGATAGAAGATGAGGTTATTGATTGGAGATCGTTTTTCTTTTTTAATATAGGCATTTACAGCTATACATTTCTCTCCTTTAGCTGCTTTATTTCACTGCTTTAGTTGCAGCCCATAAGTTTTGGCATGTTGTAGTTTTGTTTTAATTCATCTCAGAGAGTTTTATAACTCTCATCTTACCATTTCTTCTTTGACCAGTAAGAAGTGTGTTGTTTCATTTCCACATATTTGTGACTTTCCCAAATTGTCTTCATTTATTGGTTTCTAATTTCATTCCATTGTGGAAGAGAGGTGAGAAATCGTGGCTCAGACCGTGCACTGCACAACTCCACAGGGCGACTTTCACACGTGTGTGGCAGCCTCGGGAGGAAGAGGCTGTGTTGGATGAGGACGGTTGTCATTTGACACTGGTGCCCTGGAGAGATGGTGTATTTCAAATGCTGATCTCCTTCCTCAGGAGATGCTTTAGGGCTTCCCTGGTGGCGCAGTGGTTGAGAGTCCGCCTGCCAATGCAGGGGACGCGGGTTCGTGCCCCGGTCCGGGAAGATCCCACGTGCCGCGGAGCAGCTGGGCCCGTGAGCCACAACTACTGAGCCTGCGGCGTCTGGAGCCTGTGCTCCGCAACAAGAGAGGCCGAGACAGTGAGAGGCCCGCGTACCGCGATGAAGAGTGGCCCCCGCTCGCCGCCACTAGAGAAAGCCCTCGCACAGAAACGAAGACCCAACACAGCCAAACATAAATAAATAAATAAATTTATTTTTAAAAAAAGAACAAGAAAAAAGAGATGCTCTGTCTTCAGAGCTAACCCTCCTGGGGCCGGGAGTCTCTGGCCCACAATCTCCTTGGTGGCCTAAGACTGGTGCTTATCCTCCATCTTCTGCCCTGTTCTAGGAGCCCCTCCTCCAGGTGGCTCTCTTGGGTAGATTCTCTCTCCACATGATCCAGACGGGTTCCCTTCTGCAGGGTCCACCCCTGGCCCACAGGAAGCTCTGGAAACAGGCCACTCCTGCCCCAGCCACTTCCTCTGGTTTTTCCGCGGATGTGAGTAGAGTTAAAAGGAAGCAGCCAGTGGCTAAGCCGAACTCCCCGGGAGGGGATGTGAGCCCATGTGGTTCTCTGGACACTGCAACGTTGGACTTTCAAGATGGGTCTTTTTTTTTTTTTTTAAAGATTTTTTTGATGTGGACCATTTTTAAAGTCTTTATTGAATTTGTTACAACATTGCTTCTGTTTTATGTTTTGGTTTTTTTTTTTTTTTTTTTGGCCATGAGGCACGTGGGATCTTAGCTCCCCGACCAGGGATGGAACCTGCACCCACTGCGTCGGAAGGCAAAGTCTTAACCACTGGACCGCCAGGGTCCGTCGAGTTGGGTCTTTGATCTGAGCTTGTTCATCTCCCAGGAGACTTTTCCACTAATACCTCACGTGTGGCGGGAGGCTGAATAATAACCCCCACCACACACACATGAGGATGTCCACGTTCTTACCTCTGGACCCTGTGACGCGACTCTCTCCACGGGAAAGGGGACTTTGCAGGTGTGACTAAGGGAAGGATTTAGAGATGGAGAGATTATCCTGAACTACCCTGGGGCCTGATGCACTCGCAAGAATCCTTGTGAAAGGAGATAAGATGGTCGGGATCGGAAAAGGAGATGTGAGGGACCAGGTGCTGGCGTGATTGATGCACTTGAATAAGGAGGAAGGGACCACAGGTCAAGGGTGGCCCCTAGAAGCCAGAAAAGGCAAGGGTGTGGATTCTCCCCTGACGCCCCCAGAGGAGCAAGCCCTGCTGACGCCTTGATTTTAGACTTCCGACCTAAAGACCTGTGAGAGAATGAATTGCTGCTGTTTAAGTCACTAGGTCTGTGTTGGTTACAATAGCCACGGGGAACTCATGCACCCGTCATTTACTTGGAGAACTGTCTCCTATAAACTGTCAACAGACTTAGAGGGAAAACTGGAGCACTTCAACATTCAGCAGATATTCCATCTTGGGTTAATTGAAGGATGAGTTCCTCACATCCATAAAACCAAGTTCCAATTCCTTTTCTTTTTTTTTTGAACCACAATGAATAGCGGCACTTGAATTGTGAGTGACAGCAACTGTTTACAGTTTGAAAACTTGCAAAATCATCCATGAGCAGATGGCGCCTTTGAACCCAGCACTTCATTTACCTTGCCCGTGTTTGCCCAACGGGAAACAAATGCTTAAAAAAGAAATAAAACTTTGTTCAGGGTTCCTGGCAGCATTCAGCAATGGAACCCTATCTATTCAAATAAAAGCTTCAGTTGGAAACTTGTCGTCTTGGATTGCATCGACAAAATTCTTTAACCCACCAAACTGAAAAAGGAGTTCCTGTTACTGCTGGCCTTGTGTCCCGGGTCTTAGCCGACCATAATGACAAACCAAGGATGTCCTTCTTCTCTCTATATATAGATAACATATAACATATGTTATATATGTTATAGATAACATATAACGTATGTAACGTATATCTATATGTTACAGCTGCACAACTGCCCAGACCGCTTGGTGCTATAAACACCCACCTCGTGGTGCCCCCGTTACTTCTCAGTGTCCCCGGTGGGGTGACCTAGGGCCCCACACTGCCCTCAGGCTGCAGGCAGTCCGCACGCCCCCCGGCTCTTCCTCAGCTCCAACACCTGTTGCCGCATGGGCAGCCCTGCCTGCAGAATCCCTCAGGCAAGCCTCACCCATCACCAGGACAACAAGGTCCCCTGTGGGAGCTGACGTCGGGGGGCTCAGGAGCCAGGAGGCCGCTGGCCTGGGGTGCAGGCCGGAGAACGGCTCGTCCCGCAGCCCTGCAGCAGCCCTGCCCACGGAAAAGCAGGTCCACCTGGTCTGGTCCTGGGGCCCCTCCCCTCGGGTGCTCAGAACCCATCCACACGTGGCGTCCTCCCTCCCCTGCGCTCCCCACATGCTCAGAGTCCTCGCTGGACCCACAGCTCCTGAGGGAGGAGGGCCTTCCCTAGGAATCTCAGCAACGGGTCCTGAAGGAAGTGTAGCCGAGGGAAGAAACCATCCACGCTCACCTGCAACCCCATCACCCTCCCCAGGTGGACAGAAATCCCCCCACTTCTCCCCTAACGGCCTCTCCTGACGACACAACCAGGCCAGGCAAGCAAACTTGGACCCTGTGGGCAGCCCCCAACCCGGGAGCCTGGGAGCTTTGGGAATCGTGGGTCCCAGCCCCGCCAGCTGCACGAGAACCGCCGTGAGCCCACAGGGAGACGCCGCGTTTCCTAAATCTTCCTGGGGGGATGTTCCATAGGCTGAGACAGTTCTCGAAGATAATCAAGAGGCCAAGCTAAAAGTAACAGCAGAAATGCCGGTACACGTGGTTTCTTCCATTTTATTTTCTGTAAAATTAAGTACAGTGAAAAGCTAAATGGGTTTTTTAAAAATAGCACAACTTAAATCACGAGGAGACGGCAGAAACCTCTGGGATGAAGCCCACACGTCGTCCAAATGGCGATTCCAGGCCGCAGCCTGGATCTGGGCTGGGGGGCCTTGCACATCTTGCCTGGTGGTCTGGGCAGCTCTGTCCTCCCTTGCCAGCCCAGCCTGGACTAAGGTTCGTGGGACCTGATGTCTTAGAATTCAGGGGATCTCTTTAAGAAGAAGAATACAGAACTGTGAATAAACATTAGGCACAAAAGTGGATACTTAGTTATTTAGAAGGGGCCTGCGGGAGAGGAGCCCTGAATCTTGACTGTCACTGATTTCAAGGTAAATGACTTCTCCAATTAGTCCCAAATATGCCATCACGTTCCGGCTCTACCGGTGCCGACCAGCCAGGCGCGTGCCGACGTGTCCAGCCTTGCTTGCTTCCTCGTTGTGATGACCTGCCTGGTGTCCTTAGCCCTCTGGGGAGGGACCGGCGTGTTCCACGTTCACTGGGTACTAGACAGTGGGCGGCGAGAGCCTTATTATCTTGCGGGAGCGCCTGACACACGTGGGGGGGGTGTGATGACGCGCCATGTGCCCTACGAACAAATAGCCCAGCTGAGTAAAAACTCCACCTCTGCCATCATCCCACCTGCACCATTAGGCTCCAAAGGTGCTCTCAGGACCCGGGGGTGGGCAGGTCTCACCACTGGCACACGTGTGGCCGCTGGGAGCCTGACCACCCGGCTTGCTCTGTCCTCTCCTTGCCTCGGGGCCTCCTCTCCACTAGGTATTCCTTTTTCCCATTTCCCCCCTAGTTTCCTTCCTCTTTCTGTTTCTCTCCTTCCCTCTGGAGTACGAGTAGGAGTCAGAAACTGCTCTGGACACTGATTATCGGGGTGTCTGTTGGGCTCCCTCAGCGGAAGGAGACCCAGCAGAGGGGCATGAGGGCAGCTGCGGCTTCCTCGAGGACGGGGACCTGCGGAGCGGAGTGTGTACTGTGCGCACGTGATTGTGCAATACACGTTCACTGCACTGAGCACTGTTCCCCCAAGTTCCTGCCCGTCCGGAACCTCAGAGCAGGGCCTTACTTGGAAATCTGTCTTTTGCAGGTGTAATTAGTTAAGATGAGGTCTGACTGAATTGGGGGGGGGGTGTCACCCTAAATCTAATGACTGGTGTCCTTTTGAGAAGAGGAGAGGCCACCCAGGTGCAGTCAGGGAAGAGGCCGTGGCGAGACAGAGGCAGAGACTGGAGGGCTGCAGCCGCGAGCCTGGGAACACCAGGGGCCACCAGAAGCTGGAAGGGGCAGGGAAGGAGCCTCCCCAGAGCCTTGTGCCTTGATTTCCGACTTCTAGCCTCCAGAACCCAGAGACAATACGGCTCTGCTGTTTGTCAGCCGCCCAGTCTGCCGCAGGAGCCCCGGGAACCTAGCAGGCACATAATACGTCACTTTGAGCAACAGTCTCGGGGTGGCTGAGTTCACGTGCAGTGGTAGGAGAGGAAAGCCCTCCCTATGTTGATGGCTGAAGTTTTTTGACTCGGCCTTTGTTTCACAGTCAGAGGTGAGACCTAAGTGCAAACGGGTCCGGGAGAGGCAATGTACTGACGTAACTGAGGCTGAAAACGACACTCTGGGCCAAGCAGCCTTCTGGAACCTTCCTGTGGACACCAAAGGTGGCAAATATCTGAATGTGAGCAGACATTTCTGTCGCATAACTGGACATTTCTCTGTACATCTGGTTATTTTGCTTTTCCCAGACAAGAAAATGAAAATTTCAGTCTGGGTTTGCAGAGTTTTGTGCGGTGTATAAAGAGAATTGTTGAGCGGGCTTCACCTCCCCCTGTGCGTCTGTTCTCCACCTTTGGACGAATTGTTATCACTCAAAACACACAGGATTCTTGATATTTGCTGGAACATTAGACCATTTCAATTTCCCTTTGCTTATCTGGGGGTCTTTAAACTGTTTATATTCTGAAACAGGATAGGTTTTATTGGGTTTTTTTCTTCCTCTCACTTAAAAAACAAGCTGGGAAATAGCCTCCAACTGCCAATGAAATGTAAACAGATCGTGAATTTTTAAAAACCCTCAAGTACATGCTTTGCTTCTCAAATAAGAAATTGAAAGGTAACTGGAGAGTTGGTCAATAAAAAAAAAAAAAAAGGAAAATGGAAACCCTTATCACCTAATTGCACTGGCTTAGAAATAGGTGAAGATGTAACAAATCATGGACCACAAAATAGAACATATATTTAGAGAATTGTTTTGGCAGAAATCTACTGTGAGTTATTGCTAGATGGGTATAATTTCTGGTGAGCAAACATGTTTCCATTATGTTTCATAATTTTTATTTTAAATCTGAAGTAAGTTGCAACAAGTGGTGTATGCTTTTAATTAGACTCAGCATTTGGACCCTTTCTAAATAATCAGTGCAAGATGGGGAGTGCAGGAATAGGCTTAAACATTAAAAAGTTTCTTCTTGATTAATTAGTAAATATAACCCTTAAATATTTGGATTTTTTTTTTTTTTTTTTTTTTTTTTTTTGCGGTATGCGGGCCTCTCACTGTTGTGGCCTCTCCCGTTGCGGAACACAGGCTCCGGACGCGCAGGCCTAGCGGCCATGGCTCACGGGCCCAGCCGCTCCGCGGCATGTGGGATCTTCCCGGACCGGGGCACGAACCCGTGTCTCCTGCATCGGCAGGCGGATTCTCAACCACTGCGCCACCAGGGAAGCCCAAGTAATAGTATTCTTGCAGCCAAGAGAGATGTTATAAACCCAGAAGAGTTATCACCAGCTCACAGGTGAGTCCTGAAAATTTGTCACGTTATAAAAGATGACAAATCTCAATTAATATTATTAGTGGCAAAGCTCCAAAATCAGTTTGAAATTCTCATGACAGTGTGGAAATTGGCACATGTTATTAGAGTGGAATAGATGCAAAAGACTAAAATGAAAAATCATTTTTATTGAAGTTAGTGTCATAATAAAGGTAGACGTGTAAACAGAACCCTAACAGGTAAACTTGATAAGCAGTCCTCCTCATCCCTGCTTCCAGACCTTTCCACCCTGCTACGCTGTGACCGGGAGACATGGGGTCTCAAAACTAACTCCCTGTGTTAGCATGTGGGGTGGGGTGGGCTGGCCCTGCTTTCCTTTCAGATCATGGGCCACCATGACTTCGGTTCTCTTTTTCCTTGGTCAGATACCTACTTAGAGATGCTGTGCCACCTTTTCTCTTTATTGGACAAGAAGCTAATATTTTTCTCTGAAGTCTAAAAAGCTGAAAGACTTTGTGAAGTCTGTACTTTAAAATGCCAAGTGGTAATTAAAATACTTTTTGAATTGTTTCCACATCTCGGCTATTGGAATAAAGCTGCAGTGAACATGTGGGTGCAAATATCTCTTCAAGATCCTGATTTCAGTTCTTTTGGATAAATACCCAGGAGTGAGATTGCTGGATTATATGGTAGTTCTACTTTTAATTTTTTGAAATAAGCTAAATGTTCATTGACAGATGAATAGATAAAGAAAATGTGGTATGTACGTATAGCAGAATATTATTCAGCCATAAAAAAGAAGGCAGTTATCGGGGCTTCCCTGGTGGCGCAGTGGTTGAGAATCTGCCTGCCGATGCAGGGGACACAAGTTCGTGCCCTGGTCCGGGAAGATCCCACATGCCGCGGAGCGGCTGGACCCGTGAGCCATGGCCGCTAGGCCTGCGTGTCCGGAGTCTGTGCTCCGCAATGGGAGAGGCCACAGCAGTGAGAGGCCCGCGTACCACAAAAAAAAAAAAAAAAAAAAAAAGAAAGGCAGTTCTATCATATACAACAAAAGGATGAACCTTGAGGACATTATACTAAGGGAAAGAATCCAGACACAGAAGGACAAATAATACATGATTCCACTTATGAGGCATCTATCGATAAAATAGTCACGCTCACAAACAGAGAGTAGATTGGTGCTTGCCAGGGGCTGGGGAGGGAGAAATGGGGAGATGTAATTCAATGGGTATAAGGTTTCAATTATGCAAGGTGTATAAGCCCAAGAGAGCAACATGGTACCTATTTGTGCACTTACAAATCTGTCCAGAGGTTAGATTTCATGTTATTGTTCTTACTACAGTAAAAAAGAAACTTTTTGGAAATTCTGCCAAAGTTAACTTTTTTGTATATTGAGAGTCATAACTTTTTTTTTAAGGCAAATTCATAGATTCCATGAATCCATGAATTTTAGAGGTTTTGTAAGAATCAAGGTGATGCTGTCATACCTGTAGACAGAAGACATCCAACACAGGAAGACTGGAGCAAGGGAGAGCGTTGTAACCTTCCTTCCCGGTCACCACACCTGTAAGATGCCCCGTTGAAGAGGACCATGTGAGGCGGGGGAGGAAAGAATGATAGAAAGAATAGCTTTATCTGTCCATTTGTTTGTCCACTCACTCTCCACGTTTAGTGAGCACCTACTGTGTGCCAGGCACTAGACTAATTCAGGACTTGCAACCCACCTTCAGCGTTCTCAGTTCCTACAGCTTTTTGTGGATACGACACAACCGTGATTTTCAGAACACTCTTTCCAAAAGTGTTACATTGTGAAGATCTGTGTGGCAATTGAGATCATCAACAAAAACATACCTCTGAAAAGGCGAACATGAAAAAAGAAAATTCAGCGCTAAACTGACAACAAAGCCCCTTTTCAGACACACAACAGCCGGACTCTCTCTCTAGTAAAGATAATACATGGCTAAGAACACTTGCTGTAAAACAGAGAGCAGGCTGTCCTGGATGCCTGGATGTGACAGCACAAGGCAGAGAGCCAGAACTACGGAGTCTAAATGTTAACCGTGGCACCTGGATATTTATTCCAGTTCCACGGTGCTTTTATTGACCTTTGTAAAAAGCTCCTAAATATTAGAGGAAACAGAAAAGTCATATCTTGAAGCTCTTTCAAGCTCTTTGAACTTGAAAATCTTTGGCATAGTCAACATAGACTTCATTGAATTAGAGAAAATTGCAGGGGGTTTTATGAATTCACTCAACTGACGTTCTGAAATATACTCAGAGTTAAGGTGTCACATAATTGTTCCAGGCCAGAGAGCAGGAAATTCTGATTTCAAAGGTGAAGACCAGGCTCTGCTGCAGCTGCTGCTGTTCTAGTTGTTTTTTAGTTTGGGGGGTGGGGAGGGGGGAGTTGTTAGAATAATTGGAGTTTTCTTCAAAGTAGTGACTTAAAAGCTCTCATTTCCATCTCTTAACCTGCCTACTCACATTTCTCTGCCCAGGGTGGCACCTCCAGGTTCTTGGATGAAAGTGCTGTCCTGGAAACCATTAAGTCAAGAAGTCGGTACTCAGGCGGCAGTAGCTTTTGTCTTGAGGATAAAAGCAGTCCTGTCTCTTCAAGTGCTGGGACAGCATCCTGACCTGACCTCAAATTGGAATGGAAGCTTCTGTCACTTCTGCCTGAATCCCCAGAGGGCCAGGGCCAACTGCCCCCAGAGTCCCACCTGCTAGAAGACTCTCCTGTTCTGTGTCCCGTATGCTGGGAAACGGGCCAGGCAGGGGCTGCAGTCAGGCCACCTCGTCCACGGTCAATGGCAGACGGCGTCTGTCTTGGGCTCCTGCAGCACAGAGTGCCCCGCTGAGCTGGGACGTTGCCCCCTCGGCCGGATTGGGGCTGCACCAGCTGGGGAGCCCGACCCAGAGGCAGTCATCACCATGTAGGCTGCTGGCCTGGAGAGAACCTGGCCAGACCTTCTGCCCGGCAGGGGAACTGACTGCTAGTGATGACTTGCTAAACCAGTCATACGCTCTCTTTTGAGAAGTTTCAACTTGAAGCAAAGGGAATGAATTCTCAGTGTCTGAGAAGAAAGTGGAAGCAGAGTCGCGGGGAGCAGGAGCCAAAGGCAAGGGTGCCGTGGGTCCCCCCTCGGGTAGCTGCTGGGTCCCCAGGGTGGACGTTGGCCATCCAGGGGCCGTGGCCACGCGTGGCACGCAGCGGCCCGTGGGCAGCTCTCTCTAGGAAGCCCCTTCTGTCTCAGCACCTGTGTGCTTCTCTTCCCTGGGAACTAAGGGCCTAAACCCGGGGCTCAGAAGACACACGGCGTGGGCCTTACCCTGGAGTGATGTATAACCGGTGAGGAATCAGAACAAAGGAAGGGTGTCCTCAGTAGAAGCTGCCCTACCTTTCCCAACTCATTTTCTACCTTATTTTTGAAATATCCTCCTGGGTCAGGAATAGGAAAACATGAAGATATTTGTTAAGTAAAAAAACTGTTGTCCACAAAGACTGCTGCGTGCCCTGCCTGTGAGAGCCTTAGCTCTGGAGAGAGGGGTTCTGGGTGGAGACCTAATCCCCAGCTCATAGGGAGGGTAGAGGACACCAACTGTGGCTCCTGGATGCTCTACTCGGGGACATGGGGGGGGTGGGTGGGTAAGGCGGGTGAAGTATGAAACGTGAATCCTGGTTACATGGAGCCCGTGGCCGCTACATCTATGCTGCTGCCTCCGCTGTGGATCAGACCTTCCATCTCCCTGGGATGGGGGCGGGGGGACCACTAGACAGTTCAGTCTCAGCCTTTGAGTCTCCAAGGGCTGCCTGGCCCCTGTCATAAAGAACGAGGGGCGGTGGGCTTCCCTGGTAGCGCAGTGGTTAAGAATCCGCCTGCCAATGCAGGGGGACACGGGTTCGAGCCCTGGGCCGGGAAGATCCCACGTGCTGCGGAGCAACTGAGCCCGTGCGCCACAGCTACTGAGCCTGCGCTGCAGAGCCCGCGAGCCACGACTACTGAAGCCCATGAGCCTAGAGTCCGTGCTCTGCAACAAGAAGCCACGACCATGAGAAGCCCACGCACTGCAACGAAGAGTAGCCCCGCTGGCCGCAACTGGAGAGAGCCCACGCGCAGCAACGAAGACCCAACGCAGCCAAAAATATAATATATTATTTATATATTTATATATATAAATATATATAATATAAATTAAATAAATTTATCTATTTATATATAAAAATATATATATAATATAAATTAAATAAATTTATTTATATATTTAAAAAAAGAATGGGGGGCCGTGTGTGACAGACACACTGCGGGAAACCCGCAGAGACCACTTTGGGGGGACTGGAGCTCAGCAGCCCCTTTGGGGCTGAGGCGTGTGGAGCAAGGCTGGCGTCTGCTGCCCCCTCCTAGCGTCCTCCCCCGCTGTTCCCTCTTTGTGCCATCCAACTTGGCAGGCATCTAACGCGGTGACCTACCACTTCTCTGCATCTGGGTTTCCGAGAACAATTAGGCTCCTCCAAAGTGGCCCCCGTGCTCAGGAAAATTCTCAAGCTTCTAGGGTGGTGGGTGCTCCCACGGTCTGTGTGCTTAGTTAAGCCTGGTTAAACAGAACTGCCTGGGAGTCTGCAGACTCAGCTCTGTGACCGTGCTGGGTACTGAAAATCGTGGTGATTGGAACCACGATCTAATGTTGTATCAACGGATCTGTAATCAATGGTAACTTTCGTGATGCTGATATTCCCTACATTCTCAGAATAAGTCATGTCATTTCTCTTTCTGAAGCACTCAACCTCTGGTCACCCGACCACATAACTCTTTCTTTGTCTTCTCTCATAGTGTCCCTGTTCCCCAAAAAAATCCAGCAAAGAAGAGGAACCTGTTTACTTAGCTCCTTAAACTAAGATCAGATTTGTCAATACCGAGCAATCTGCAAAGCATCCTTTACCCAAGAAGGACTGGATTGCATCGCCACCTGCTGGAGATTTCTAGCTTTGCACCCTTAGGTTTAAATATTAGCTCATTTACTTAATCGCTGGGTAAGGCAGTGGTCTTCAGACTGAAATACCCATGGACACAAGAAGACTTTTAAAGAAGGGCTCAGAAGGTTTTAAGGGCACCAATTTCCAGCTGCCCCAATTCCATGGTTTCTCTCTCCTACAGCAGATAAACCTGAGAACCGGCTGGCAGTGGAGCCACCTGCTGTCCTTACTGCCTTCCTGCATTCCTCTACAAGACACTCAGAGCTACACAGACTGCAGGTTTGTGTCCTCCCAACATTCATATGTTGAGACCTAATCCCCAAGGGGCTGGTATTTGGAGGTATTTGGTATTTAGGCCTTTCGGGAGGTGATAAGGTCATGAGGGCATAGCCTTCATTAATGGGATTAGCGTCCTTATAAAAGAGACCCCAGAGAGAGCTTTCTGCCACGTGAGGTCGCATTGAAAAGACAGCGTCCATGAACCAGGAAGCGGGCTCTCACCAGACACTGAACCCGGTAGCACTTTGATCTTAGATTTCCAGACTCCAGAACTGTTCGAAATATATTCCTGTTGTTTATAAGCTATCCAGTCTTTGATATTCTGTTATAGCAGCCTGAGCAGACCCAGACACTCAACCCCGGGCATCGTTCGAAGTGCTGTACATTTATTACCTCTTTAAAAGCCAAAATGCTCCAAACAAAGGGACATTTTGAAATACAGTTTGAAAGTATGTTGTCGGAGAACGCCTCCTCACTCAAGACCACCTGTCTGTTGCATGTTTTGCTTTATTTCAGGGGGTAGGAGGTAGAAAGTTCCATCTACTGACAATTAACATTATATTTCCAAGTAAAAGAGTTTTGTATCAAGATTAAATTGTGCATTTTCTTAACTTTTATTCAGATTTGCAGGAGAAACATTTTCATTAACTTTTGTCAAATGATTAGTAGGTACTGTAAATGCACATTCACTTTTTACTTGGACCCAAGCTTCCTCTTTGTTCTTATTTATTTCTACCACATGCCCATAAAATTTTAATGTATGGGTAACGTATTGTGGATTTTATTCTAAATCACCTTTTTTTGGCTGTGTTTTTCACCGAATCCTGTCTTATTCAAGCAATAATCTCATTTATAGATAACTGAACTAATTTTTTAAAGCCTAATAGATATGAGTAAAGGATATATTTCCAATAAATTACTTTAAATAGCTAAAAAATTCTTTACCACAGCATATAACATATGTAGGTGGTATTTTTAATCAATCATGTACTACTAATAATTGTAATGAGAATTTAGCCCAGAGGAAAGATTTAACACTTAGAACTTTCTAGCTATAGTAAAGTAAATACTTATTTAAATTTTTATACATATTCTGTTGCAGAGAAGTATGATAGTATCATCAATAAAAGACTCTCAAGTATAAATTTGTTTTAATTTGACAAAATTCTGTGAGGGATATGGATGGAAATAGAATTTCGAAGGAAAAACAAACCATGTAAAAATTTAGGTAATTTTATTTCAAAACATTTACAAGGTGTGGGAAACTACATCCCTTGCAACTATTAAACTTGTTATTAAACAAAGAATAAAGGGGGTAAAAGTTTTGCCAAATTTGGGGGGAATAGTCTAATGGAGATAATCGTACTCCCAAGGATCCTTGTAAGGGTTAAAAAGAGAAGTATTAGAGGCTGAATAAGTAAATGGTGGGTCTACTTTCTTCATTAATTCCTAGGATTATTGGAAGACTAAATACTAAAATATTTCCCCCTCTCAGCAATAGTACTGGTGAAGGCTCGGCGAGCGAAGTGCCAAAGGTACGTGAAATTGCAACGCGCGCTCCTCAGGAGCTTGCGGGGACGGGAGCTTTCAGCGGGAGGGTTCGGAGTGTGTGTGGGCGCCCCCACTTCGGACCACCTTGCACTAAAGACCACTTCTCAGACCTCTGCGTGAAAGCACTAGGCGGTGGACGGAGGGATGTCGCTGCCCAGGTAGGTGCTTCGGAGCCCCGCCTCCCCGGGTCTCAGCCCCGCCCCCGCCCCCGCCTCCCGCCTCCCGCCCCCGTACCGCGCCGTGGAAGGGCGGGACCACCGCGGGGGCGGGGCGACGCCCTCCAGAAAGGCCCGCGATTGGTGGACGGCACGGCGTCGGGGGCGGGGCGACGCCTGCTCTCCGGACAAGGGCAGGGATTGGTGGGCGGGGCGGCGGCGGGGCGGCGGTGGGTTGGGCCCGCGCAGGGGGCGTGACCGGGGCATGTGGTACGGAAGCGGCGAGGCGGCAGCGGCGGGCTGGTGAGCTGCTGTCATGGACCGCTAGGCGGGGAGGCCCTTGAGGGCGGCGGCAGCGGGGCGGAGGCCGGGAGCGTGGGGCCCCGGGCCGCCTCCGGGGGAGCAGGGGAGGCCGGGCGCGGCTGGGGTGCCGAGGACGCAGGCCCGCTCCGCGCGTGGCCGGCCTGACGGGGGAAGAGGGTGTCGGGTCAAAAGGCCCACTCGGGGGTCCGGGCTCTGGGGAGGCGGGGAGGACGCGCGCGCGCCGGTCTCTCGACCCTCCCTCGGCGAGGCCCGCAGAAAACTAAAGCCTGTCTCTTTTAACAGAGCCCTTGGCGGAAGCCTGAGTTAGGTGTCGCGGGGACGGCCTGCGCCCGGGGGTCAGAGGCCCGGAGTCAGGGGTCTCTAGCCCCCGCCCACATTTAAGGCTGGGCCTTTGCAGCTGGCCGCTCTCAGGCAGCTTCCGTTTTCTCACCTGTCAAATGGAGTGATGCCTGGTCCCGGTTCGGCCTGCACCGAGTCCTTGAAACCCTGGGCCTCGCGGGCAGGGCCTCCGAGCCGCCCGCGCCGCCGACACGGGATCCTAGTGCTGGCTCAGTGATCTGGTGCAGGTTTTATTCATGCCTTTGTCGTCCTTGCTGTTTGCAGGGAGGGGTGGCGAGAAGTAATTCTGTAGAACTGTACGTTTGGATTGAAGGTCTAGATTGGGCAAACCAGAGGTCTCCACAGCTGTTTCAGTGGTTTTACACAGATTTGAAGCCATGATTCAGGTGTTTGTTTAGGGTACCATGTGCCTTGAATCAGTGCGGGACAGGATGGGGGCACTCAGAACTGGGAGAATCATTCGTAGGCATTGCTGGATGGTTCCAGGTGCTACCGTATCACTTCTTCCTCTCACACTAGTTTCACTGTTGAAGTTATGTTACTCCCCAGAACCTTAGATTCCAAGAGGAGAGTGAGGCTGGCATTTCTTTCGAGGGGGTGATATTTGCTTTTGCTCACTCCAGCTCAGTGCTTTCACCCTAATAAATGGAGTTCACCAGGGCACATAAAAGAAGTGGTGAAACGGGAATAACCAGAACCGTGAGTGGGAGGGAGGAATGGGCCTGGCCTGACCTCTCTGACTGGGTTAGCAGTTCAGAGGAGCAGTTGCTTTTTCTCCAGCCTTGGTGAGGTGGCCTGCAGAGCTGAGCAGTCGGTCTCGGTCTCTGTTTACTCTCCTTTAATAAAAAGTGGCATGGACATATATACACTACCGAATGTAAAATAGATAGCTAGTGGGAAGCAGCCACATAGCACAGGGAGATCAGCTCGGTGCTTTGTGACCACCTAGAGGGGTGGGATGGGGAGGGTGGGAGGGAGGGAGACACAAGAGAGAAGAGATATGGGAACATATGTATATGTATAACTTATTCACTTGGTTGTAAAGCAGAAACTAACACACCATTGTAAAGCAATTATACTCCAATAAAGATGTTAAAAAAAAAAAAGGTGCAGCTTAGATAGTTGAATCTTTGACTTTTGCTAGAAGGCCATCGGTTAATTGGGCCTCAAAGAACATAATATTAATGAGAATATATCACAGTGAGTGTGGGATTTGTGGCATTTAATGACCAGAAACTCAAATGAAAAGTACCTGATGTTGCATATTGTCCTGCTAAATAAGGTTTCTTTTGTGATTGAAAACTTTGACTTGTATGCTGTGCCTCTGCATTCAGGGATCCCTGTCTTTGAGGTAAGAGCCTCAGCTGAAACCCTCTGAGTTGGCTGGAAGGTTTGTATGCTCTTTTGTGGGTGTGGGAGGAGGATTGACCTTACTGAACTCACACTGCACTTCCTCGATCTGTTGCCAGACTTCATGTCTCAGTGGATAAAGTCTCTCCTGTCTTTAGAAGTCACTTCAGAATCCTATACCAAGAAAAAGATGCTCTTTAACGACAGCGTGTCCATACGCAGGCGCTTTTCTGGCGTTCTGCTCCATAACTACAGAGATGTAATAGGGTTTTGTGACTCTGCAGCTGCAGTTCTGAAATACTTCCTGTCACTGCGGCGCTGAGTTTGCTCCCTGTCCCTGAGCACTTTCTTCCTGTCACTGCTGAGGTTTGAGTCTTGCCACGTGATGGAATCTGAGTTGTCAGTTGGAGGAAGGAGGGAGAACCAATTTTGAAAGTGCCAGTTCCAGGATTTTCTGTGCTTCTTATTGATTCCAGTTTTTAAAGAAGATTGAGTCAGGACTTCCTTGGCGGTCCAGTGGTTGGGACTCCGAACTTCCACTGCAGTGGGCACGGGTTCAGTCCCTAGTTGAGGAACTATCAATAGGATCCTGCATGCCTTGAGAGATGGCCAAACAAACCAAAAAAAATGATGAGTCACATGATTTCTTTTCCCCTGTATTTGTAAGGTGGAGCAGGACATGTTGGGTCTCACAGAGCAGAAACTGGATGTTAGAAAATGCACCTGGGAGGCTGGAAGTTTCTTTAATCTTAATTGGGTCCTAGTGGAGTTTCGTAAGTTGTCTTGGCTGTTTCTGGGCCCAGGTTGTCAGTTTCCTTAAACTGAATTACGATCCTCTCCTTGGGCTTTGTTTGCTGTGTTGTTGGTTTGTGGCATAGAGACAAGACGTGACATTTTTGCTGGGAGCCTTGGAGTGATTATTTTCTCTGTGGTAATAGTAAGGGGAAGTTGTGTCCTTTAAGATAGTAAAATTAATTTTTAAAAAACTTTTTTAAATGCCGGTATGTCAGTGCTCCTGGGGAATACCTGCTTTTAATTTATATCAGATTGTCTTCAACTCAGGCCCTTCCTTCGATTACCTTCCATTTTGACACACAATTCTGTGTACCTTTTCCTTCTGAAAAAAGAATGGAGATCAGCCTGAGCCTCTAACTGCTTTCCAGAACCACTGTATCTGCCGAGGTCACTCTCTGGAGTCCTCGTGACAACCGCATCCAGTGCTGGTCGGGGGGTGGAGTACAGTTTATGATCCTGCACAAGTGCCTCCAGGCCTGTTGATCAGTTGGACCCTGTCTCGAGGCAACGCTGACAGATTCTTCTTCCTTCCAAGAATCTCCAAGGTCTGTGGTCTGGTTGAAAGATGTCGGCCCTCACTGCTCTGTTTAAGTACGTTGATGAGAATCAGGATCGCTACGTTAAGGTAAGGGAAAGTTTATTCTAGTAAGCTTTCAAGTTCAGTTTAATTCCATGGCACCCAGAGAAACTTTCAAGGAGCTAACATGAATTATGCTGTTCTAATCAAGTGTTAAAAATACTGTCTAGATGGAGAAAGACCAACGCTAGTGTGATCTCACATGTGGAATCTGAAAAAGTTGCGCTCAGAGAAGTGGAGAGTTGAACAGTGGTTGTCAGTGGGTGGGGAACTGGGGAGGTGTTGGCCAAAGGGTACAAACTTCAGTTACAAGATGGGTAAGTTCTGGGGATCCAGTGTACTGCGTGGTGATTATAGTCAGCAATACTGTATCATGTACTTGAGTAGATCTTAAGCGTTCTCACCACACACAAAAAAAGTAACTAAAAAAATGTGTATTGTCTAGAGGTCTCTTCCTCTGCTTTCTCATTACAGTATATAAGTTGGGTTTTGACAGAAACTCTTAATACGTGTTTCTAGAAATGGCAAAGCTAATTGAAGATTTTTGTTTATTCTTGTGGTAGGTATAAAGAACTATTTTACATTTAGCATGTTTTAAATGATTTGGTAATGTTATGTATTAATCTGTTTCTTGGTGTTAACTTAAAGAATCACATTAAAATCGCCCTTGGTAGAAATATTTCAAGTGAAATCTTTAGAGTTCTCATTCTAAAACTTATATATTAGAGAACTTGGCCATCATCAGGATGATAAATAAGCCAACTTGGACTCTGAAAATATTGGGTATTTTCTGTATCTTTCAGTTGTAATTTTGTCAGATGCAGATATAAACATGTTTATGGAACTTTGTACATGTTACACTCACATCATGCTTAATGGTTAACGATTTTCCTGTCATGCTGTATAGTTCTTGGTGTAGAGTCAGTACAGGTAGTCCCTTTATATCTTAAGCAAAAAGCAGATGCCATGGAGCTCTTCTGCGTCTGGGCAGCATGTTCCAAATGGAGTGGCCTCAGGTAGCAAGTGACCTTTGTGGGCCTGACAGTGGCACACTTGTGAGTACTTTCCTTCCTCAAGGAGCACCTTTTCAGAATCCCTTCTGCTTATTACCCACAAACAGAAACTTGCAGAATGGGTGGCCATCCAGAGCGTGTCTGCGTGGCCGGAGAAAAGAGGCGAGATCAGGAGGATGATGGAGGTCGCCGCCGCTGACATCAAGCAGCTGGGGGGCTCCGTGGAGCTGGTGGACATTGGGAACCAGAAGGTATGCGGCCGGCACTCTCCTCACTGCAGAGCCACCGCAGCAGGTTTACGGAGGAGTTGATAGGCCTTGGCTAGTTCTTACACGTCTTTGCTCCAGATAACCTGCTGGTCTTTCAGACAAACAAAGAAGGCCTGATTTGGATGCTAAACTGTGTGATTTCTTGAGCTGGGTTAGAGAGAGATTTGCGATACTCATCGCTGTTCTCCTGGAAGAACTGTTGGGTGTTATCTAAGCAGGAGTTAACATAATGGCCATTCTGAGGCGAGCTGACATTCCTTCCCAGAAGTCAGTCAGCCTTCAGACCAGGAAGTTGCTCTTTGCCAATCAGATGCAAAACTAACGGAGACTCCCACTCGCACCCACTATGTCCCTAGTTGGTAGAAACAGCACTTTTCAGGACTTGTTCCTGGAAAAAGGCTACTTTATGTGTGGGACTTGGGGCTCAGTTGCATTTTAATGCAGGATTCTGACAGATTCTAACTTGAATGAACAGTTTCACTTTAGGGTACATTATTCCACTATTTTCCTTTCAGATGATTTCATTCCCATGTTAATTACATGTTTCATGGCATGCATTTTCAAAGTTTGTAACACTGTTTTATGTTGCAGTGATAACTGGGTTTGGTTTATCTTGGTTCTCTTGCCTGATGATTTATGTGTCCGTTGAAACTATATCCTGGGATTTCAGTAATGGACATTCAGCTCTTTTCATAAATGGAAGGACCCAGAGGCCCAGGTGGTCTCTGTCTCCCTGGGAACCAATAATAGGCCCATGGCAAAGGAGTTTAAAATCTGGGCCTTCCGATTCCCAGTCCAGTGTGGTTTGTGTGAGATTTTTTCTGACCACAGACTTAATAGTTAACTGAGGGTTACTTAAGACACATTAGAGCTTCCTGGCACTTTGCCCACTCATGAGAGGCTAAACCAAGTTTCTTTGAGTTAGTTTCTGTTAGGAGCATACTTGACTTGCTTCCTCTTCCTTTTTTCCTAATACATTAAAAAAAAATCTAGGTGGCAAATAATTTTTAAGAGTTGTTTTGTTAAAATAGATGGATCTAATCTGTTTAACACAGATGTTACAGTGAGGTCCTTCAGAAAGGACCTTCCATGAAAGACTGAATGACTGCCACACTATTTGAGTTCCATAATGCCTCCTTGTTGTTGTTGTTGTTGTTGTACGCGGGCCTCTCACTGTCGCGGCCTCTCCCGTTGCGGAGCACAGGCTCCGGACGCACAGGCTCAGCGGCCACGGCTCACGGGCCCAGCCGCTCTGCAGCATGTGGGATCTTCCCGGACCGGGGCACGAACCTGTGTCCCGTGCATTGGCAGGCGGATTCTCAACCACTGCGCCACCAGGGAAGCCCGTAATGCCTACTTTTATGAGGGCAGGAGCTGGCAGCTTTCATCACTGGTAGAGAAGCTCTGCCAAGGCCCTCGTGGGGTGCAGCCATAGCGCACGTGGTCCCCTCTGTCCATCAGTCACCTGGCAGCGGTGTTGCCCTTTTCTGGAGGTGGTGGTGACTTGGGGCAGGTGTGGGGTGGCTGTCAGCACTTGTATGCGCAGAAGCTGGGGTAGCTTCAGGCTCACGGAGGAGAGATGATGTTGGGGGCCCTGTCCCTGCTGGGCAAGGCTCTGGGACCGGTGTGATGGTGGGAGGGCTGATTTGGGGCTCTTGGGGCCTCCCTGCCAGGGTCGGTGCAGGAGCCGTCGTGTCCGGCCTGCCTGCAGCACAGCGCCGCCCCAGGCAGTGGCGGGCCCCGTCCCTGAGGGCCCGAGCGCCAGACAGAGGAGCTCAGCAAATGGGGCAGTCATGGCTCTTGAGCAGAGCAGTGACGGAAGAGCCCCCGGCGCCGGTGCAGTGGGTCAGGGGTCGGGAGCTGGACTTATGTGGTGGCCATTAGAATGGGTGGAAAGGAGGGAGATGTGAGGACCCCGTGTCACAGACTTGTGCCCAGACAGGTGCTGGGAGAGGAAAGCATGTTCTCCCTGTAAACACGTCACTGTGTCTCTCTCCCAGGCCTTGTCCTGTGACATCTGAGTAAGTGGGGAAACCCAGAGAGAGATTTGCAGTTTGCGGCACGAATATCTGTGGGCCCAAGTGGCTTCTTAGAAAATGCTGAAGTGTTTCAGAGGAGCTGCCTGGAGCAGAGATTTATTTAGAGAAAATCTGTTGTTTAAAAATCCCTTTCCTATGAGGCGAGCTAAAGGCCAGCTGGGACCGCAGCACCCCGTGTCTTGTGTGACCAGGTCGGGGCGTTTGGTTTCGAGCAGGTTCTTTGCCCTGGCGGCTACAGGCCGTCCTCGCGAGGACACAGCCCCAGGGCAGCTCGCGCGGGTGCGCGGTGAGGTGGAGTCCAGGATTGCGCGTGGGCAGCTGCAGGGTCAGCAGCAGGTACTTAAGTTGGCATTTATGAGTCGGGTGTACTGGAAAGACAGATCCTGTATCCTGAGAGCACGCGGTGGCCTGGAGCGTTCTCTGATGCGTGCGTGGACACGTAGAGGTGCTCAGTGCCCCCGGGAGTTTGGAGAAGGACACTTGTACCAGCCCATCACCAGCCTTGTCCTGATTTGCTTGTTGCTTTTAGCTGCTGCTCATTTTACTTCTTCACTGTAAGTCGCTACCGTAGCTTCATCACCAGTGAGGTTTGTGTGTTCTGTGTAGTTACGTATGTCTTCAGAGCGTTTGCTAGTAGCTGGCCTGACACCCAGGTGTGATGGCTCCTCTGTGACTCATCCTCGCTCCTGCAGTTGAAACGCAGGACGTGCTCCTTTCGCCCTCCCCGCCGTTGGTGGCACTTCGTAAGGACCTCGGGTTGTCCTCTTACACTGCAGGAAGGGGCGAGGAGGATGGCATGCCAGGTGTTTTGCAGGGCCTTTAGGGGCCATGGTTTACCATGGAAGGTGCAGACGCTCAGCTGATGTGAATGTCGGAAGGGACCTGAGTTTGATGTGGGGCTTGGCACTGACTTGCCTCCGTACACCTGCATTTCTACCCTAGATGAGGAGAGGATCCCGTGATTAATATCTGTCCCCCGTGCTTAGGGGACTGGGAGGCTGACATGGCCTTTGGGAGAGGCTCAGAAGGAGCCCCAGCTCGTGCGGCTTGAGGCAGCGTGGCCTGCTGCAGATTGCAGTTCCTCGCATCCCGGTCTGTGGCCCTTTCCTGTGGCTTGAGGCAGCGTGGCCTGCTGCAGATTGCAGTTCCTCGCATCCCGGTCTGTGGCCCTTTCCTGTGGCTTGAGGCAGCGTGGCTTGCTGCAGATTGCAGTTCCTCGCATCCCGGTCTGTGGCCCTTTCCTGTGGCTTGAGGCAGCGTGGCCTGCTGCAGATTGCAGTTCCTCGCATCCCGGTCTGGCCCTTTGCTGTGGCTTGAGGCAGCGTGGCCTGCTGCAGATTGCAGTTCCTCGCATCCCGGTCTAGCCCTTTGCTGTGGCTTGAGGCAGCGTGGCCTGCTGCAGATTGCAGTTCCTCGCATCCCGGTCTGTGGCCCTTTGCTGTGGCTTGAGGCAGCGTGGCCTGCTGCAGATTGCAGTTCCTCGCGTCCTGGTCTGTGGCCCTTTCTGCGCATGATTGTACTTGCCATAAAAAACTTCGAAATGTGTCTTCTGCTTTAAGATTACAGTAGTTTTTATACATTATTTTAGAAAATAATGAACTACGCTGCATCCCAAACTCATGTTTTGTTACATAAAAGTGTTTTTCAAAAATCAACCTTTAAAAATTTACCAAGCCACCTGCAGTTGGTAAACGTAATTCACTCTGTGCTCTGATGAGATGGGGCACGTTGAGGCTGGTATGGCCACAGTCCAGTCTCTGTACTCTGGATTACAGGAAAGTGTATTCTTGTTAATTAATGACTCGGTTGAACAGTATGATCTTGAACCCTGCAATAGAAGTGGTCGATGAGAACACATAAGATTGTCCAGGGCATGTTGATAACCTCTGCTGTAAACACCACCCTCTTTAAACAAAGCCTGTCCTCCATGGCCTCCTCTCCTACCCCAGCTCCCTGATGGCTCGGAGATACCACTTCCACCCATTTTACTTGGCACACTGGGCTCCGACCCGCAGAAGAAAACGGTGTGCATTTATGGACATCTGGACGTGCAGCCGGCAGCCCTGGAGGACGGCTGGGACAGCGAGCCCTTCACCTTGGTGGAGCGAGACGGTAGGGACGCTTCCCCCAGGAAGAGGACTTGTGGCATTTGCTTAGGAGGTACACCCTAAGGGGAGCACCCTAAGGCCTCTGGGTTGTCCTTCCAGAGCTGGCTGTTTGTACATGATCTAGAAATTGGGTTCTGGAAGCCTCACGTGTGTGCATCCATCCTTGAAACCTCCGAAAGCCTTCCTTTCTTTGTGGAACCGGGTCTCTGGGGCCTTGGGCCTGCTGGGCTTCCCTCTCCTGCTGACACTTTCCCGGGAAGCCCGATCTGAATTGAGGCGGTGTGGCCTCCCAAAACCTGGGATCCAAATCGGATCCAATTCGTAGCTGCTTCTGTGGCTCATTTTAGCAGCTCCCGTCAGGGTTTAGGGAAGCGTCGGCCTCTCCCCGATGCCTGCTGCCCTGGTGAGGATGGCAGTGACGGCTCAGTGAAGCCATCGAGGGCTCCCGGGCTGGGCCTCGCGGGCACCTCGCGCACCTCTTCACGGCCTCCCGCACTGGTCCCTCTACTCGCTGCCCCCCAACCCGCCCCGGGTAAAGGCTCCTCCTGCCTTCGTCACTGAACATTCACGTTTCCGCACTGGACGCGGCCTTTTGCCACATCGAGCAGCCGCTTTGTTTGTTCCTTGTCCCCTTGGGCCGAGTCCAGACCGTCTTTAAGTAAAACCTTTCTTGCGGGAAAACGCTGAGTTTCTGTCGGAGCTTCCCCGGCTCAGGGACAGTCACATCATTGCTGCGCACAGCGGTCCTCAGAGTGCGCTTGCTAACGTGTCCTCAGTCCAGGGCCTGGGCGCCCGCCCTTCCTCTCGTCCCCTCTCACCTCTCCCGGCGGCAGCGCCCCTCCTGCCCTCCCCCCGCACCAAGACCCCCGGAGGTCGTCCTCGTCCGGCCCCTTCTCTTCCCCCTTGCAAGGCCCTCCCCTGGCCTGTGGAGGTGGGTCCTGCACTGCCTCCCGCCCTGCCCAACAGCGGTGCCTCTCGGGGGACCCAACGGGCCCCATCTTCTCTCCCCTCATTGCGCCTCATCCTGTGCCAGCCCTGGTCTCCTACTGCTCAGCTCCTCCCTGACAGCCCACCCCCAGACAGACACACAGACACGCAGGATGGAAGAACCTGGAGCGCCGCCATAGCCCGGAGCCGCTGCCCACACATGCCTGCTGGCGCGCCGGCCCGGGGGTGGGTGCTCTCGGCCTCCGTCTGCCGGGCCCGAACAGCCCAGCCCCGCTCCCTGGGGACGCTTGGTCAGCGTTGCCACGGGGACGAGGATGCGTCTTAGAAGAGCTCTTCAGCTTTTGTAAAAGGCAGATTTAGTTTAGAAAAGAAATCCCCAAGGCAGTGATGGCTTTAAGCCCCATATGCTGCTTTGGGGCGGGTCAGATTGACCTGCCGAACTTGAAAACAGGCTAAGGGTGAGGAGGACAGAGGACCGGCCGGGAGGGGCCCCTGAGCACGCAGTGCCCGAGGTTCTGGCCTCCCTCGGGCCTTACACTGCGTCCGGTCCGGGAGGAGGGTCTGGGCTTGTTTTGCTCGTGTCCTTCAAGGTGGCCAGTGCCCAGCCCAGACACCCGCCTTTGTACGGGGGTCCCAGAGGTGGCTGTGCAGAGAGGAGGTGACCGGTTACACTGGGGAGGGGCGACATCCTGTCCTTCAGTGACAACCTAGAGAGGTGCGTGACGAACGTCAGCTCTGTTCTTCATCAAACGGGGCTGTGGTGTGGGTGAGAATGTGCTTCTCCTTGGTGCACCTGTGTCCAGCCAGGTTTCCCTCACCCGCTGCTGCCGGCTGGCTGTGGACTAGATTTTAACACACTAGCCATGTGGCAGTGGTCCCCCGGAGCTGAGTTTGCAGCCCGTGCCCTGAGGCGGCGGGGACCTTGGCCGCACTCCCACGGCTCGCTCTTAGATCGGGGGAGTCCTCTGGAAGATCCTAACGATCGTGTTGGGTGGAGACTTGGGGCTCCTGACAGAATGGAAACGGGGCTTCTGACACGAAGAAGGGGCTTAGGATGGCTGCGTGGGGTCGCGCTGGGATGTCGTCTGATGTTCACCGAGAGGTGTTCCTTTCTGTGCGCTGCGACCATCACCTGATGAACTTGCTGATTGCTGTTCTAGGCAAACTGTACGGGAGAGGAGCCACCGATGATAAGGGGCCAGTGGCCGGCTGGATGAACGCCCTGGAAGCCTTCCAGAAAACGTGTCAGGTACGCTGCCCACATCTAGCGCCCGATTCACCTGCTCCACCTGGGGATGCAGAGTGGGACTTTTCTGTTCCCAGAACCGCCTGTAAAGATCAAAGCGCACGGGCCAGGAGACAGCAGGCTTCCCCCGCAAACTGCAGCAGCACAGCTGGGTCACCTTCCAGTTTATAGGTTGTTTTCCAGTTTGGGGAAACATTGAAGGTGCAGTGGTTTTACAGTTGTCCCAAGGTCACCCTGTTGGTGACTCAGCAGGGACCCAGGCTGGTGAGAGTTCCGGGCTCTGACCGCGCCTGGGAAGTGGGTGCTTGCCAGGGAGTGACCCAGGCCCTGTGCTAGCCGACAAACCCTTACTTTCTCTGTGTGGTTTTTATCCTCCTAAAAGTAAATTTGATTTTTAAAAATATATTTCCTTAACTGAAACATCTGCTCCTTGGTGAAAGTTTGTAAAATACAGAAAAGTAGAGAGAAAAAAGAGGTGCCTAGAATCCAGGCCTCAGAGACTTAATATTTTGTTACTGACCAATCTTTTCAAGAATTCTTTTTAATCTAATTGTGATCATAGCATATAGGCAGTTTCTGCATCTTGCTTTTATCTTGTGTTGCGATAAGAATGATGAAACAAGCATTTTTGTCGGGACGTGGGGTGGTAGATCCGAAAAGGGTTCGAGGGAGCTGGGCTCGGGCCGGGAAGGTCCCTCTCCTCCAGGGCCGAGTGGAGGGGTGGCCGTGTGCAGGGCAGAGCCGCCCAGCGCACCTCCCCTCACCCTTGTTCCGCTGGAGTGGCAGAGGTGCGGTGCGTGTGGTGAGCAGCGCTGTCTGGGGGCAGCTCTGAGCCAGGACCCCGCAGACGTGAGTCCGTACGGGCCCAGCCTTCCATGGCCTCTGGCATCGCCTCGCTCGGGTGTGGCTTCACGTCCGCTCCTGTGGAGGGGCCACGTGCCTCACAGCACAGCCTTGGGGAGACCTAGAAGACCACCGAGCAGGAGCCAGGTGGCATCTTAGGGTCACTGTCAGCTCTGGAGGAAAGAGGCCTGCAGTGCGTGGAGCACCTTCTGAGCTGGGGGGAGCGCGCTCGCTCTTGCGTGCGCTGCTGGTGGCCACGCAGATGAAGGCTCTGGCTGTCTGTGTCGTGGCTCAGCTTTGCTGGAGACGCTGATTCGCGCTGGGTGAGTGCAGAGACCCCGATGAGTGGCAGATGTGGTCGGGCCGAGAGCTCCTTGGAAGGAGTCCTTCTAAGGGTGACCGGCCAAAGCCACACGTGTCCCCTGGTGGCCCAGCGCCTGGGGACTGAGGGTCTCTGTGGGCCACACACAGCCCGCCCAGTGGTCAGTCTGGAGGAAGTGGGTTAGTTGAAATTCCTGACTTCACAACATTGGGTGGCTTCCTGGCTGTTGCTTCTAAGTCCGTGAGTGCTGAGTGCCTTCCTTCTCTGGTCTCCTGCCCAGGAAGTCCCCGTCAACGTCCGCTTCTGTCTGGAGGGCATGGAGGAGTCTGGCTCTGAAGGCCTGGACGCACTGATCTTTGCCCAGAAGGATGCGTTCTTTAAGGGTGTGGACTACGTCTGTATCTCCGACAACTACTGGCTGGGAAAGAACAAGCCCTGCATCACCTACGGGCTCCGGGGCATCTGCTACTTCTTCATCGAGGTCTGCACGAGTTGTGCGGGGAGCAGCTGGGAGGGCTCTGGGTGCCCGTGCTTTCTCCTGTGGTTGGCATTTCCAGGAGGATTTTTTGTTTGTTGCCAGAGTTCTGGCATTTAGGAAGTACCTTGCTTTGCTTGTTGAGGGAGCAGATTTTGATTTCGAAAATGGTCGTGTGAATGTTCTTTGCTCACTTGACTGTCACGTGGTAAGAACGGGCTCCCGTGAGCAGCCAAGCAGGGTGGCCGTGTGTCCGCAGGTGGAATGCAGCAACAGGGACCTGCACTCCGGCGTGTATGGCGGCTCGGTGCACGAGGCCATGACCGACCTCATCATGCTGATGGGTGAGCGTGGGCTCCGTCACCGCGTGGCAGTCGGGCGGGAGGTTGGTGCGGGAACTGCTTCCAGGCTGCTTCATGCCTTCTGTCCCTCCCTCCCCCCCACTGATTGTTCCCTTTAAAAGACCCCCGTGCTTCATTTCTGCCTCCCCTCCCCCCCACGTCGTCTCCGCGGCCCGACTCAAGCACCCCACCTGCCCTGTCACCTGGCATCACAGCCGTCCTTCCTCTGGACGCCATTGTGTCTCACATCCCTGGAGGGCGTCTGCCTCGGTCTAGTTGACACTGTGACTGGCCGCAGCGGTGTGCTGCATGCTCAGCCCTTTGAGAGCGAGGCCACGGCACCCTTGCCTGGTGTCCCCGCCAGCACATGGCCTCTGCCTGCTGTGTGCTCAGTCCTATTTCCTTCCCTGGTGGGCGGCGGCTGCCCTGCATTGAGTCGACTTTTCTGGGACTGGAGTCTACCCTGCCCCCCTCAGTTTTCCGTCCTCAGCGTGGGAGCAGGTCGTTTCTTGTGGGACATGCCTTAAACAGGACATCTTGGACAGAGGAGTGGTTTTCAGGGCGGGCCTGCGGGGGCCCGTTTGCTCCGTGTGTATCCTGCTCCATGACCGTGGACGGCTCACCTACCTTCCGTGTCTCCATCCCTTTATCTGACACGGAAGGTGACCCCGCTCTCCTCCGTGGGTTATTACGGTAACAAAACGGCTTAAGAAGTACGTGCACGCTGAGTGCTCATCCTCCCCACTCCTCCAGGCTGCTTGGTGGACCGCAAGGGGAAGATCCTCGTCCCAGGCATCAGTGAGGCGGTGGCCTCCGTGACAGACGAGGAGCTGGAGCTCTACGACAAGATCGACTTCGACCTGGAGGAGTACGCCCGGGATGTGGGGACAGAGGCCCTGCTGCACGACTGCAAGGTGCTGCCCGGCGCCGCGAGGCCTGCCCCCTGCCGGGCTTGCAGTGTCCCCGGTCCTGGGGACCCGGGGAGGAGGCTGAGGGCTGGAAGGACTCGGGTGTACGCCGGGCACGGGAGCAGCCAGACGGTGCAGGCGCCGGAAGGCACCACGCGCCAGGCTGGGAGCTGGGAGCTCTTTAACATGTCAGATGTCGACTGTGGAGAGCTCAGGAGCTGGGGGGCGTCTGCGGAGAGGCAGGGGCTTTTCCTCATTTGCACGTGCGGGGAAGTCGCTTTACCTCCGGCCAGAGATGATTTAAGCCATCCCTGACGGAGCTGAGTGCTAAGGTGGAAACCATTTGCACAAAGCGTTTACTTAACTGTCAGGAGAAAATCGTGTTGTGACTTTTCTCTTAGTCAGCTTAGTTCCTGGTTTCTAAGGTGTGAGTATCAGTTCACGTGGTTAACTAAGCTTTAATTGAACGGCGGCAGCGGCCCTGGGGCTGCAGGAGGAGCACAGCCGGGCTTGGCCCTTGAGTGGCACCTCTCCAGGTGACAGACGGGCAGAGAAGCTTCAGGGGTGTGCGGAGGCCGCCGTGGGGTGGTCTGGCGCCTGGGCGGGGTGGGGGGAGGCCTCCTTAGACAGGAGTGCCACCGGGCCTGCAGGAGGCAGGCGGGGCTGAGCCGCAGAGCAGGGCTCAGCTGTCCCGCTCGTGGGTGGCCATGGAGGCCCGGGGTTCGGAGCGAAGATGCCTGACGGAAAGGCCTCTGATCTGCCGAGGAGCTCATGCGCTGTGCTGGAAGACGGCGGTGTGGCTGGTGTTGAGTAGAGGGACGCGCTGGTGAGACCTCGCTGGGGGCAGACTGCGGGCGGGGCGTGTGGCGGGATAGGAGCTGAGGCGCTGGGGCTGGGGGGCCGTGAGGCTGCAGGGGGCGCTGGGGGGACGGGGAGGCGGGGCCGGGGACCCCTCAGGCTCAGGACATGTCGGAGAGGACTGAGTGGAGTAAGGATTTCACAGGCAGAGCCGAGACGGGGTCCTCACGGGTGGTAGTCGGTCGGGTCCTGATGCCGTGACCAAGAGAGACTAGTCCCGGGGGAGGGACGGGTCTGGGGAAGGTTGGGCTCTGGACACGTTTGTATTTCCTCCTGCCCCGCTGCCTTGCAGTAACGTTTGCCTTTATGTGCGGTGTCTGCTTAAGGGCCGTGTCTGCTCCTTCTGGCTGTCACTGGGCTCTTTGGTTCACAAACACGTCCAGCGTTATGTGCTGAGTCGCCGAGGAAGCCCAGGGGTTCAGGCGGCGGCGTGTCCTCTCCTGATACGCCGCGTGCCACCGCTGGGACGAGAGGGACGTGAGAGGCGGCCGAGTCAAGTAGACGCTCGCGAGACGGGGGGCTGCCTTGTGCCGGTCCCCATGGCAGAGGCTGCCGGGCTTGTCCGTGGGCACCGGCCTAGGACGTGGTGCACGGCCTGGCTTGCCCTCCTCGGGGAGCTTGCCCCACCCTCGGTGTCCTATAAGCCCAGGACCTAGGATGGCTGGGGTCATGCCTCCCTCCCCCTCCTGGTGCCCCTGGCTCTGCAACAGCCCTCATATGGGTGGGGCCGGCCAGAACGCCATGGCTCCTGTGTGGTCAGTTCTGTTGACCCGGGCAGTGCGGACTCACTGGGAGGCGCAGAGAGGACACGCTTGCGGCCGTCCTGGGCGTGCGGGGCCCCCTTGGGGGGCTGTTGTAGCGGCTGCCGGGTCGCTCCTGCCTTCCTGATGGTGTGTGGACCCCAGGCCGGCCGGGCTCGTCCGTGAGCAGGCGGTGCCGTCTCCGACCCACTTTGTCGTTTTTCTACAGAAAGACATCCTGATGCACAGATGGCGGTACCCGTCCCTCTCCCTCCACGGGATCGAAGGTGCCTTCTCTGGGTCGGGGGCCAAGACCGTGATTCCTCGCAAGGTGGTCGGCAAGTTCTCCATCAGGCTCGTGCCAGACATGACTCCCGAAGTGGTCACCGAGCAGGCACGTGGGGCGCGGGGGCGCGGGGAGGGCGTGCTGTGCGCGCAGCGCCTGCCACCGGGGCTCTGGGCAGCAGGAGAGCGCGTCTCCGCCCGTGCAGCCCTGTCCTTGGCTCTCGCCAGCTCAGCGATAGCTAATCAGAGGTAAAGGTCGTATGAAAAGGCATCCCGTGCGGGTGGCCTCTGTCGCTGCGGAGGCATGCTAAAATCTCAGCTCTGACCTCATCCGGAGGCTCAAGGCCGTAGCTGACTCTGGGCTGCACGTGTTACGGTGGCGTCCACGGGCCTTGGTCCCTGATGAGCAGCAGAGGCAGAGTCCAGGACTGGGGGGCAGCGTCTGGTATCTGAACGTCAGCCAGGCTTGCGGGGCAGCAGGCCCTCGTCCTCGCCCGGGGAGGTTTCACAGAGAGATGGCGTCAAGACTTTCCCTGTTGGGAGGGGAAAGTGAGAGCCGCTCTCCAAGCCTAGGACTGAGATTTTCTCATCACGAGGTGACCCTGGGTCAGCACCTGGCTCTGTTTTTGCTTTAGACGTAACCATTTTTGTAAAGCAGGTCAAGGGGCATTTTCTTTAAACTTGATTTAAGTGTTATCATCATATGGGATTTAAATATTAACATCCTATGGGAATATCTACGTAAAGGGTGAATTGCTTGAAATTAAAACATTACCTTTTACCTTAAATAACTGAAGTTTGTTTCGTGATAAAATCCCTTTTTCTGTTATCGTAGTTATGCAGATCAGAGTTTAGCAGCAGCAGATGAGAGTCACTGTAGACCCCTTATAGACCTGTTGTAGGCGACTGTGGACCCGCCCCCGGAGACTGATGTGGATCAGATCCCCAGCACTAGGTCAGAGGCCAGGCTTGTAAGACACCGTCTGTCTCTCCTGCCTGTGCTTCAGGTTACAAGCTACTTGACCAAGAAGTTTGCTGAACTGCACAGTCCCAACAAGTTCAAGGTGTACCTGGGCCACGGCGGGAAGCCCTGGGTATCCGACTTCAACCACCCTCATTACTTGGCTGGGAGAAGAGCCCTGAAGACAGGTCAGACGTCCTCTTAGGGGGCTGATAGGCACCGGCAGATCGTGGGCGTGTGGCTGTGTCGGCTCCGTCTCTGTGCGGGCTGGGCTGGGCCACCTCCCACCTTGAGAGCAGGGCTGCTGATCTGGACTTGGGGTTGCGGGCCAGTAGATCTGTGGCGGATCCCTGGCCTCACAGCCCTAAAGCTCAGTGTCTTTTACTCCATTCTCCCTCAGTTTTTGGTGTTGAGCCAGACTTGACCAGGGAAGGCGGCAGTATTCCTGTGACTTTGACATTTCAGGAGGCCACGGGGAAGAATGTCATGCTGTTGCCCGTGGGGTCAGCAGATGACGGAGCCCACTCCCAGAATGAAAAGCTCAACAGGTGAGGGCAGAAAAGAGGGGCCATCTTGGGGTGACTGGGGTGGGCCAGTCAGGGACTGAGGCAGAGAAAGGCCCTGCTTGGAGGGCAGGGAGAGAGCACAGAGCCTTGGGTGTTAGGACACAAGGTGGAGACCTCGCATCCAGAGAGACAGAGAGCAGCTGCGGTCCAGGTAAGGCCCTTCACACTAAGTACCTGGTGAGAGCCGCGTGTTCCGTTAGACCAGGACCAGGGCTGGTCCCTGGTGGGGCAGTCGGACTGGACTTGAGAACCAAGGCAAGCAGCACTCGGGGCCAGCACGCCAGGACGGTGGGACGTCTGCTTCCGGAAGGAATGCAGCATGTGTGCCGGCCCTCGGGACAACAGCCAGCGTGGTGACTGTCCCTCCCTGTCAGGCTCAACTACATTGAAGGCACCAAGATGCTGGCTGCGTACCTGTACGAGGTGTCCCAGCTGAAGAACTGAGCACCGCCCTCCTCCCGCCACCTCGCGCTCTTCCCGTCGCTCAGGAACGCGGAAGCCTGCCTCTCTCCTTTGCCTCTCCTCACATTCTCCAGGCCTCCGGGGGTGGACGCGAGACCACCCACCTGTCTCAGGATGGGGTTAACCTGTCCCGGCAGCGATAAATGTTCAGTCCTGGGGGCTTGTAAACGACCCTGGGTGACAGCTGAATTCTCAGTGGTGTCTCCAGAAAAATAGCCGAGGCCTAAGAGCACAAGTTCTTCTGTAGAAAGTTCTGGTCGATGTCCACTGGGCTAAAGAGAGGCCTTGGTGCTTCCTGGTCCCACCTGTGCCCCCAGCGTCAGGGTTGCACACACTTGGAGCATTGAGTCGCGGGCGCCTGGTGCCTCGAGGGCCACCCTTTTTGTCTGCTGCCGTCTCGGGCACAGTCTTTCCTTTTCTCAACACCTTAACCATTACTGGTGTTCCACATCTTCTCTACTACGATCCCTCAAAACCTAAACCTACTGGGAGAGTTATTTGATCTCAATGTGAGTTGCTAAATAAAAAATAAAATCTGAGCCTCTGGAGGAGCCGCTGCCTGTGCGCCTTTCTCTGCGCAGCCCCGCGCCTGTGCACGGCGAGCTGTGCGGTGCGGGCTGGCGGGGCTGCGGGCCGGGCTCAGGGCGCCGGTGCCCGTCTCGCGCGTCCTCTCCTCTCCCCACTCCTGGTGCTGCCAAGCCACGGAAGAGCCCATCAGACTGGTTTAAAGAGCAGATTCCCCCGGCCCAGCTGATGGAGGAGGCCACACTAAAGTCCCCCGAAGGAACCAGGCTCTTGTTTCTCATGAAGTCTGTGTTTTGTCTACTTTGCTGATCCTCCTGACTCGCAGGCCGGGACTGGGATGGGGGACGGGGGTGCTGTTTATTGGGCCCTGTCACACCTGACACTTCACGGGATGGAGTGGAAGCCATGCTTTCAGCCCCTGGATCTCTCCTTCACTGCCCGGGTCCTCCTCCTTGCCCCTGGCGTCACCTCCACAGCGTCCTCAGCAGCGCTGTGAGCTGCAGCCTCCTTCTCTCCGTCCTCACCACTCATCCTCTAGTCCTCGGGGAGGCTTATCCAGGAAAACAGTCTGGTGCCAGTCACCCTGCGCCCTCCAGGCGCCGAGTCCCTGGAGCTGCCTGCTCAGGGTCTGTGCACTTTAACTCTAGGTTCAAGTTAGGGGAAGAAGCTTTACTGGGTGCTCATGAAGTGCATTCACCCCACTGTTCTGCGGGAGGAGAGGCGCTCCCCGACTGTGAAATCCCAGACTTGCCTCGAATGGTGCTGCTCCACGGCAGGAAGGCAGGAAGCTGACCACTAACAGGGATGCCCTGCCTGGCCTCGTTTAGAAAAAGAGAGCTTACCGGGCTGCATTCCTGACCCAGAAGAAAAGGAGCCCAGAGGAGTCCTGACCCGAAGGAAAGCTGAGCGTCTCCGTGCGACCAAGGGAAAGTCACAGTTCCTTTTGCTCTTGCTTTCAGTCCACGGCATCAGGAAAGAGTGGTAGACATGTCAGGATCCTTAAACCACATGTATTGGTGAGACCACTGTGACCACGACGACACAGTCTTCAAGGTGATGACAGTTTTCTCGGGCGGGCGGGGCTCCCCGGCTTCAACGTCAAGGTCGTGGCCTCTGCTCCAGCCTGCAGCCCCAGCCTGTAGGAAGGAGGGATGGGGGAAGACGGGCTTTCTCGCTTCTGGGCACCATCCAGGGTCTGCATCTTTCAGGTAGTCACACAGCCATTCCTAAGTGCACAAGAGGCAGGAAACATGCATGGATGACATTTCTGTCGCCGCAGTAGAGGAAAGACATACAAGGGAGTCAGCCTTGTATGTGCCTCTGTTGCCCCATGGTTATACCGTGACCTTTGTCCCAAGGAAAGCAGAGAAAAAAATGAGTATCCAGCGTTAGAAAGAGGAAGGACTCCAGGAGCACTTTGTCATTCACTTTTCAGAGAGAATTTTAACATCTGCATCAGCCTCCGGGGCTCTAGGGAGTAGCTGGGTGGGGGTCCGGATGGTGCTCCCAGCCTACCTGCCTTTTCCTTTGCACCTTTTCACGTCAAAATGTGACTATGGAGCGTCGCGGGCTCACGGTGGAGCCCAGTGCCGCCCGTCCCTTTCAGGTCGACGTTCGGCGTCATAAATCGGCTGTGTGTTTAGTGGAGCCCCTTTCCCCGTGTCGTGAGGGGGGGGCCCCGAAGTGGCCTGATGTGTGAAGGTACTGTTTGCAGAGCTCCTTTGACGTGTGTTCCCTGAAATGGCCTTGCAGGAGAGGCGGGTTCAATGCACAGCTTGAAAGAAACAGTCACTTAGTAGGAGCTGAAGTTCCTCAGGACAGCAGACAGTCTGGGTCAGACCCACCCAGGAGGGAACAGTGTGGACGGGGACCCAGACGTTGGATGGATTTGGTCCCGTGGCCCCAGCCGTTCATGTGGGAGAGACCAGGGACTAACCCTGCCCAGGGATAACTCTGACTCCCAGGCCTGGGGTGATTTGAAAGGTCTCTCTAAGTGCTTTGGAGACTCACAGCCTGTTAGTGGTTGAATTGCGTCCCCTCAAAATCCGTATTAAAATCCTAACCCCCAGTACCTCAGAGTGGGACCGGATGTGGAGAAGGGGGTCTTTGCAGAGGTCATGTGGGTGGGCCCTAGTCCAGTATATCTGGTGTCCTTATGGAGGGGAAACGTGTGGACAGGAACGTACCCAGGGAGAGGGCCACGTGAAGGCGAAGGCAGAGGCTGGGCCATGCGTTTGCAGGACAGGGAACACGGATGATGGCCTGCAGCCCCGGGAAGCTCAGAGAGGCCAGGCAGAGATTCTACCCCCACCCTTAGGGAGGAACCAACCCTGCCAACATCTTGATCTTGGACTTCCCGGCCCAGAACTAGGGGAGAATAGATTTCTGTTGTTTAAGACGCCTGTTCTGCCACCCTCCGCTGTGGCAGCCGGAGCAGACTGATGGCCAGCCTGTCATGCTGACGCATTCTAGGGTCACAGTGACAGCGCAGGGGCGAGGTGTCACCTGCCAAAGGTAACAGCGTGTGTGCACGTGGGCTCCCTCAGGTCTGCCGGCCTTGAGCATGTGCACGGGCTCCCTGCCAAAGGTGACACCCTCCACACGTGCCAGGCAAAGCCCCTGGGCCGTCACCCACGGCCTGGGCTGGCCTCGATGGCCTTCAGTCGTATCAGAGGACTTCCGGGCCACTGCCTCATCCCGCGTCAGTGCATGTCTCTCCCTCTGCTGGCGGGTTGGACGCATGTCTCTGAAGCAGCTGTGTTTTCCAAATGTGAATAGGTCCACTATTCCAGCCTTGTCGTCCCTCTGGGGGAACGGGGAGGGCGCAGACAGGCACCTCGTCGGGGGATGTTTAATGTGACCAGCTGAGGGCCTCGGTGAGACCTCCTCTTCCGCTTTCCTTCGAGGTCCGGGGGAATTGCTGAGACCACAGAACTGCCGCCCAATGGATCCCAAAGTAGGAA
Source organism: Kogia breviceps (assembly GCF_026419965.1). NCBI lineage: Eukaryota > Metazoa > Chordata > Mammalia > Artiodactyla > Physeteridae > Kogia > Kogia breviceps. The sequence continues at coordinate 4,081,338 of NC_081324.1, read as the reverse complement.
GGATGGTGAGTAGACCCTCCACCGCTCAGAGTCTAGGGGAGCAGTGAGCTAGCCTTCCGCTTGCCTAACGGTGCGTGTGCCACGCCTGTGAGGCAGGTTACGGAGCGAACCCCCACCTGCACTTAGACATGTTCTCAGGCGCTTCCTGTCTCAGCCTGAGCGGCACGGCATTTGGGAGCAGCTTATCAGCACGCTTTGGGTGGCTGTACGTTCCAACAAATAACTAAATGGCATTATTTTCAAGCATCTCATACAGTGCCTGGAAGCCACTTCCCCTCAGTGAAGGCTGGGGTCCGGGGTGCTGACACAAGGCCCGGGCAGGTGGGGTGACTTGGACGTTCAACAGCACACTTCTCCATACTCAACTTTTCGTCCCACGAAAAGCAATGTTCTTATCAAAACCACAGAGCACAGCTTCCAACTGCTGAATGCAAACGTCCAAGTACCACTTAGAGGGTGGTGTGGAGAACTCTACACACCCAGGTACAGTTCGCTGCCCTTTCTCCCTGAACTCTGAACTCTGAACTCTGCTTCCTGCTGCCCCGCCCCCCACAGAACATTAGTGTGAATAGTTTTGAGGTGGAGGTCTAGGAGTCCATATTTTTAAAGCATGTGATTCAATAATTTTTAGTATATTCACAGATATATGTGACCATCACCACAGTTTATTTTAGGATGTTTTCATCACCTCAAAAAGAAGTCCCATACTCTTTAGCAATTACTTTCCTATTCCCCTATTCCTGCCCCATCCCTAAGCAACCACTGATGTACTTGTATCTCAGTTAGGGCTCTCTATGGTGCAAGCAATGAGCTATTTAATAAGAAGCATTTCTAAGGAAACAAAAATAAAGGTTAATGATTAAAACAAACTACAAATTCTGTTTTTGAGTCCAGAGGTCAGTCAGTCAAGAAAACCTCTGGCTGTTGGGCTCAAAGCATCCTTAGATGGTGGAGAGAGGGCAATTCCGACAAATTTCCTGGTTTGTAGTTTGAATGACTCTGGGATGGTGTGGGACGTTCTGGTGAACTTTCCGAGTGGCCCACCCAGCAGCAGTCAAGCAAGTTGTCCATACGTGGTGATTCATCGTGGTGCTTTCTCTGTAGTTTATGTCAGCTCCAGTTTGTAGGGCTTCAGGAAAAGGGCAGCTTTAGTTCTTAGTGACTCCAAGTTAGCAGGGTAGGAGAAAATTGGAAATGTTAGTTTAAAGAGTTGTAGCCAGATATTGGAGGAAATTAGCAGAATTCAGGGTCCAGTTTATGAGTTTATAACAAAACCTCAAAGAGAGTGAATAGGGCTTAGATCTGATAATGGATGTACTGTAGTTTTTTTATTGTAACATAATGTTCTCTCGAAGTCACCTCCATTCCTATCAAATATAATCACAGCAAGACTAATTGGTAAACAGTCTAGTCCCATTACACTTGGCCTGATTATTTGCAGAAGTGCTGCAAGAGTAGTGTTTGATCATATCAGCTCTTAAGTCCGCTTTAGTGGAACTTTCTAAAGGAATCTCAGATTAGACTTGTAAAAGCTTCTCAAGGCCAGGAAGCCAAGCCAAGTGTCACCATCAGACTTCACCGGCAGTAACCAAGATTTGGGTGAATTCCCTTCTTCTTGAGGCCTCCAGTATGCCTAAAGATTCCTGGGTCTGCCAGAAAGTGACCTTTCTTACTCACCTGTAAGAGTAGGAACTCTGTAACAAGGCACCAGGCTGTCTTTTCAGGAGGCTTTATGGGCTCAGTAAAGTCAACTTTAGTTCCTTAAAACTTCTGTTCACATCTGATTCTATGCCTATCATTCTCAAATATGGCATCCCAGCCAAGGCCCTGGTAATAAACCAATGTTTTCAATTTAGTCCTGTTATACAGAGAAAAAGATTCTTATTTAACTTATACATTTGCACATATATATATATATATATATATATATATATATATGAACTACAGTGTCATGAAAATAAGAGCACTCAGTAAGAGTTTATAAATACTGGAGGTATGAGGGAGAAAAACATAAATGTTTCAATTCTGTTTACAAAGATACAATTTATCAGATTACTATAATTTACAGCTAGCTTAAGGGAAAAAAAAGTTTTCCTTAAACCTGGAAACAAAACATTAAAGAACTAGCAGTATTTCAAACAAAAAGTCATAAAAATTGCAATAATTCTCATCAGTTCATTCAGTCTCATATAATGATTTTTGTTTTGCTAAATCTTGGGTTCGAAGTTTTATGAATCCATCAGCTTTTCCGTTAGTTCTGGAAACGCTTGCTCAGTCCAGTGGCATGTTCTCAAAGTTAATTCAAGTGATGTCATCGTGGTGATTCTTGCCTGTAGCTGATTACAAATGTTTTCAGAGAATAATCAGAATAAAACTATAACTCTTTGTGAATGACAAAAGACTTTAAATAGCCATGGTTAAAGATATGGTGAGAGTTCATTTTAAAAAATGACTCAGTGGACAAGGAAATTTGATTATTTCTAAGGCATCAACATTTTAAAATAAAAATTGGAATTATGATGATTATATGGACAGTAAGGACACTGACAAATTTCCAGGAATTTTTACGCAATTTTGAAATACTTATATTAGTAACATATACCCATACAAATATAACCTAAGTTAAACATCACTTTTATTTGACAGTGCTTCTCAGGTAACTTAACATATCAAATAAGCTTAATTAGTTTCATATCACTATTTTTATAAAGAGAGAGAACAAATCTTTGATATTTTCTGGGGGCCCTCTGGAAAACTCCCAAAGTTGGTTCTAGGTCAAAAAGACTTCATTTAAAATTTGATTTTGGGGGGTTCTCAAATATGTCAACAGGTTTTTTTTGTTTGTTTGTTTGTTTTTTTTTTTTGCGGTATGCGGGCCTCTCACTGTTGTGGCCTCTCCCGTTGCGGAGCACAGGCTCCGGACACACAGGCTCAGCGGCCATGGCTCACGGGCTTAGTTGCTCCGCGGCATGTGGGATCTTCCCGGACCAGGGCACGAACCCGTGTCTCCTGCATCGGCAGGCGGACTCTCAACCACTGCGCCACCAGGGAAGCCCTGTCAACAGGTTTAAGACACTTGATTCAATGTGATCACAAGTCACTGTGAAACAATACTTAGTTATCTCTTTTTTTTTTAGTTATCTCTAACTAAAGTGACTTAAAAGATTTCAAAGGCATGTTCAGAAATTTGCATAGTTATAAAAAGACTTTAGTTCTTTTCATATTGAGAAGACTCAGCTTTCTTAAGTAATCAAAGAGCTGATTAAAACAACATGAAATACAGGAAATTATTTTGGTAAGTGCAGAATCTTTGTTTTCTAGGCAGATTATTCAACAGGTAAAGAAAAATTGTTTGCAATAATCCAAAGAAAACCTTGTCCTTTTAACAGAGAGAAAATTGAATTCTAGTTTTGCACAGGCACACTGTTGATATTAAAGATCTTTTTTTAAAAAACAAAAATCTTATCATAAATTCATTTAACTTTAGCCAGCTTGACCACACACGTAAGATTTCTTTTCTCACTCTCTCTTCTCCAACTTTTTATACCTATTTATTTTTTTGTTCTTTATTCTCCTTAAAAAAATGAAACAACCATTAAATAACCTCTAAACTAGGACAAAATTTTTTCTCCTTTTCCCTTAACAAAAACACATCTTCATTTTTTTTACCAAAAATCACATCTTACATCCTTGCATACTTTGTTTTTGTTTTTGTTTTGTGGTACGCGGGCCTCTCACTGTCGTGGCCTCTCCCGTTGCGGAGCACAGGCTCCGGACGCGCAGGCTCAGCGGCCATGGCTCACGGGCCCAGCCGCTCCGCGGCATGTGGGATCTTCCCGGACGGGGGTATGAACCCGTGTCCCCTGCAACGGCAGGTGGACTCTCAACCACTGCGCCACCAGGGAAGCCCGCATACTTTGTATATACAGATTTTTTCTTAAACCTTTTTATTTCTGGTAGTTTCACTTACATATAAGACTAGAATTCTTAACCCTTAGTAATTAACATCTAGTGAAAACTAGGAGTTAGGCAATCGTGAACTGTTTGTCACATACAACATTCTGTAGTAGGTGAGCAAATTTACATACATATCATGTCATAATTTCTAGGGGCATATGCTCCCTCACAGTACAGGTTATTTTCAGTGTGGCAAAAGAACATATTTACTAACCGACTCAAATATCTTTAGTCTCTCTGTAATAAGCCAAAAGTAGATAAATTTAAACTTAGGTTTAGAAATGTCAGTGTTTTATCTTATTTAGAAATGATCTGGATATTTAATGATCACCCATCATTTAACTTAACTTAATGTAAATTAAAGGTTTAAGTTACCAAAACGATTTTGGAACCTATTTTTGAGCAGACGTATTTTATAAAACCTAATTCTCACTTGGGTGGCTGCGGAGGAGTCTGTTGGCTGGTTCTGGGAGCCGGGCTCTTGGACGTGTCGTGGGAGAGAGAAGGGGTGGTGTGAGTCCAGCCTCGGTCCTCTGATCCCGTCGGGGCAGCCAGCACAGAGCCCCTGCCTGAAGGGGAGTGTGGGCACACCGTCCGTGTGATGGAGCCCAGCCCACACAAGCTGTTATACATTTAGTCTCACTGTCTTGGGGCAGGTGGAGAAACACTGGAGCCAAGGAATTGAAGCCTAAGGACATCCCTGTCCCAGCCCAGCCCAGCGCACAGGACCGTAGGTAACTCCTACACACCAGGATGCGAGGGGCTTCTGTCCCCAGAGCATCCTTCCTACTGGCCGCCCCCCATAACCTCTCAGGTGTCTGCCATCTCAGTGACTTAGGCAACTACGGTCCTCCCCATTCAGAAGTGCTCTGGACGGGACAGAGGCACCTTTCAGCACATGCACAGCACTGTAAAGGACCCCACTCAGCTTCCAGCAGCATGTAAAGTTGGGGGCACTGTCCCCTACTGACCCCCGAAGAATGGGATTCAGAGCACGCTGGGGGAATGGGGACCTCGTGAAAGGAGAGGAGGAGCAGGGGGAGGGATGTACAGACGGCGCTCCGCACAGGCTGTGGGATGAGGGGGGGAGACCCGGCCAGGTCCAGAAGCAGCTCCAGTGCCTGTGCTCCCCGAGTCCGTGGTACTAACAGATTTCAGCTTTACAGTTTGCCTGGGGCATCTGGTTGCCTAACTACACACTCCTGTACCGCAGGTCAGGGGCCTCTGCAGGAGTGCTGTCCTGGGGCGATCCCACAAAGCCCTGCACGCCTGCTGACCTTGACCTTGGCTGGATCTTGAGCTCATCATTCTGAGTCCACAGTTGTTAGGAAATGCCATCATCCGGTCCTGGAGGCTGGGGGTACCCAGGATATGGAGGTTCCTGCCTTTTAGAGTATAGCGATCAGAGCACACAAGCTTCAAGGGAGCTTTTTCTTCCCTCCAGGCTCCCCCTTCTCCACCACTATTTGGGAAAGTGTGGTGGGTGGCGTTTCTGATGGGTCTTCATGTTGAGACTGTTTACTGAGGCTGGCACAGGGCCAGGCTATAGAGATGAATTCGTGGTAGGGTCTTCTGATCAAGATTCAGTATGAGTTCACTCTTACACTCTGCCATCCTCTTCAAACAGCACAATTACATGTACTTTAAATGTTTTAATTAAAAAGACATAGACTCGGGGCTTCCCTGGTGGCACAGTGGTTGAGAGTCCGCCTGCCGATGCGGGGGACACGGGTTCGTGCCCCGGGAGGATCCCACGTGCCGCGGAGCGGCTGGGCCCGTGAGCCGTGGCCGCTGAGCCTGCGCGTCTGGAGCCTGTGCTCCGCAACGGGAGAGGCCACAGCAGTGAGAGGCCCGCGTATCGCAAAATAAAGAAAACACACAGTGGTGAGTAGGGGCTGAAGCTGTGACTTTGCTGGACTCTGGGTCCAAACGGACCATGGCACCTGCGAACGAGATGCCTGCAGGGTCACAGGGACCAAAAGCCCCCCAGGCACAGAGGGCAGCCAGAGCCAGTGCCACTGCACAGAACCCAGGGATGGGGTGGGTCTCTGCGCTGAAGACGTGGCGCCGCCCCCATCGCGCATGGGGAGTGCCAAGCCTCCAGCCTGGGACCTGGCCCCGGGCTGGGCGTCCTGCAGCACCAGCGGGAGGTAACCCCAGATTTCTAGGCACAAACCATTGCAGAGAGAAGGAGAATAAACCAATTGTCGCCGTTCAAGTTGAGCCCGCAGGTTAAAATTCTGAAGTATGTACGAAACACTAACAATGAGAAAGATAATCCACAAAATTAACTGGAAAGTGAATCTATTGCCACTGAAATGCAAACAGTAGAACATGCTTTAAAATGGATACAAAGTACGTTTAACATCTTCAAGAGACAAATGAAAGACTAAGAGTAAGAAATTATAAGACAAGAGGGCATATATGAGTCAAGAGGAGATGGATAGGAAACAACCAATTAGCAACCCTGAAAATGGAAACCAGTCACTGCAGGAACTCAGCAGGGGATGTTAATGCCAACTGGCCACAGCCAGAGAGAATGAATGAGCCGGACAGCAGGACTGAGGAATTCACCCCGGAAGTGGAGCACAGAGACGAAAGGAAAAAAAGCCAGAAAAGAGAAGAGAGCTGGAGGACATATGAGAGATTGAAAGACTCCAGCTGTAGTAGCAGTCCTAGAAAAGAGAATAAAGGAAATGGTGGAGAAGTGAGCACATAGGGTAGGGGGTCCTCGGAGGAAAAGAACCACATGCGGCTTTTGACCGAAGAGAAGCCATTTTAGCCTAAGCCATTTGGGGATCTAAGCCGGGCCACCGTGCTTGCCCTCGAACAGGTCTCCGTAATCAATGATCTTAAGGGAACAAATAACTGTCATCAGGCAATAGAAGTAAAAAGAGTGAAGATAATAAATCAGTTGTAAAGACTCCCAGTTCTGTTTCAGAGATAAAGATTAGCCTGAAGGCTCAACCCCAGAGACCAACTGGAACCTCAGGGGTGATAATGTTGACCTTTTCTGACCCTCGTGACCTCAGTCAACTAAAACTTGGACTCCGGTGACCTTTGCCCCAATTCTATGCTGAAGCCCCTTCATGAATATGCATATTCCCTTAGCTTAAAACTTCCCCAGTTTGCTGTTTGGGGGGGACACTGCTTTGGGAAATATCCCTGATGTTCTCCTCACTCGCTGCCAGTGGTAAGTCCTTCCTTCCCCTGCTCTTTGCCTCGGTTGTGTCTCTTGGCTCGACGCCCACCAAGAGGTGAACCCGGTTTCCAGGTAACAGTGATATTAGAGAATTATTAAGCATTTTACAGAATAAAAAAGGACAGAAATGAGTCTTGACTTTGAAAACAGACAGCGATGATGGAGCAGGATGTGTAAATAAGTCGGCCAGACCCACCACGGTGAGGTTGAGGACATCAAGGCACAAGAGCAAGTCTGCGCTCACTCAGGGGAAGGGGAGCTGCAGTTGGCGAGGATGCTGTGAAGTGTGAGGCGCAGGCTGTGGACTCCGTGGGATGCAGAGGGGGGTCCCTGTGAGCCTGGAGCAGCTGGCACGGCTTTGCTGATGAAGAGCTGGGAGGCTGGAGAGGAGCAAAGGACTCCCGGCAGGCAGATCAGTGCACAGAGGTCCACGTGTGGGCTTTGGGGGTCTGCCCACATTTGACCTTCACTTTTTCCCTTATTCAGGTTCACAGCGGGAATCGTTTCATTCGTAGACAGATTCTGCATTTTCTTCTACACAGTGTTGAAGTACAACTAGTGACGTCAGTGAAAATCAACTACTCTTGGTGTCCTTCAAGACTATGCCTGTAATTATTCAGTAAATACTGGCTGGACCTGGTCTTGTTCTGCGACAGGCACAGCTTAGGCTCTTGGGGACCTGGGACATAGGAAGACCAGGTCCCAGTTGTCATGCGGCTTATGTTCAGGTGAGTCAGAGGATAACTATTAAGTAAGCAAATAAGAGAAGATTAGTGACAAGAGTGTACTGGGTCCGATAATGGCCCCCAATCCATGTCCTCCTGGAACCTCAGAGTGTGACCTGACTTGGAAGGAGGACCTCTGCAGATGTCATTAGTTAACCATCAGGTCCTACTGTCTGGGGTGGTCCCCAAAGCCACTGCCCCAAAGCCACTCCTGGGATACACCCAGGAGAAGGGCAGGTGAAGACAGAGGCACCGGTGGCAGGGTTGCGGCTGTGAGCCAAGGAGCACCAGGGTTGCCAGCCACGCCCGAGGGACGAGCACGACGGACCCTCCCCTGGAGCCTCCGGAGGGCAGGGCGTGTGGCCCTGCTGACACCTTGAGCTCTAACTCCAGAACCATGAGCCTTTGAACTCCTGTTGTCCTAAGCCACCCAGCCCGGGGCACTGGTTCCAGCAGCTACCGGAGCGTGGTACACAGGGATTGCAAAGTTCGTGCCCTGTCCTTGAAATGGCCCTCGTTCTTGACTTGTCACGTGTTGAACTTTCGTCCCCAGCTGCACAGTAGCCCGTGGCACTGATTCAGGAGGAGGCCGAGCCTGGCATTCTTCCTTCCCTTTATCGCTGGGACCTTGCTTCCCAGTGTGGAAGGTCAGAAAGCCCCATGTTTTGAAATCAAAACAAGTTTGTGCTGTGAACTTCAGCTTTAGAAGATAAGATTTAAAGGAGTATCTAGGTAAGAAGCAGACGTGTTCTCTGGTGACAGCTCCGTTTGGACCAGTCCTGCTGGAACCCTGTCCTCCTCCCCCGACCGGCTGCGGTGTCTCTGCTCCTCCCCGGTCGCCCTCCTGCCGCTCTAAGCCTGGGTCTCCCTGCCTCTCGGGTCCCACTGGCCTCAGCCCCGCCGTCCTGTTCCCTGGCTCCCTCTCCTGCAGCTGGAACGCCCCGAGTTCACCTTCTGTGCCCCGAGATCATGCAGTCACTCCTACAGGTATTTTAGATTTATTCTGTTAACACTCTTATGCAAAAATCCCTCAAAAGAGATTTCGAAGAAGGAAAAGGGGGGCGGCGGCTGTGGTGTAGCCTCAGCCAGGAGCTCTGAAGATCTCAGGTTCACCCCAGGTGTGGGCTCCAGGCCGGGCCCCGCACCACTGATGCTCAGGATGGACACCCCCCCTCTGGGAGCGGGAGCCCTGGGTTCCAGGTGCGGGATCAGAGCCACAGGCTCGCCTCTGAGTTCACCATCCCGCTCTAAGTGGTGACAGCGCTCTCACCGTTTCATGCCCTCCGTCCAAACTTGGTGGACGTGGCTGCCTGTCTGTGGGAGAAACAGCAGGGCTCTCTGGCGAGTTCATTCTCTCCTTTGCTCCGCGTCTTTGTCTCCATGCTGCCGATGTTTCCAGAAGACAGAGGCTCCAGAGGCAGTGAGCCTGGGCAGTCCCTCAGGCTGATGTCAGGAGAGGCCCGGGTCCCTGGCCAGACGGGAAGAGGTGGCCTCGCTCGCTGGCAGGCCAGCCTCCTCCTGCCCGCGGCCTGTGCAGGCGGCCGGCTCCCCGCGGGCAAAGACCACAGGCGGTGGAGAAACATGCCCCCGGCCGTCAGGAGCCGGGTCTTTGGACTGGCCGCCTGCCACCCCGGAAGGAGCATTCCGGACCCCCGGGCCTCGAAGGGCCGGCCGCTGTGGGAACTGACCTCGGGCCCTTCCTGGCGGCACGTGGTGGTGCCCCCTGCCCACAGCCGGCCGTCGGCCATCGGGTGGGGCAGAGCCTGTTCTCAGCTCCACGTGCGCCCCGGGCTGGCGCCCAGGGCCTCCTCCGTCCCCGCGTCGGGTGACCTCTGCCCTCCGCGGCCCTGCCGAGCCTGTGCTGGCGTCCCAGCCGCCTGTGTGCGGCGTGCGGGTCACCTCGGGGTCTGGGAGTGAGGCTCGGCCACGGACCCCTCCTCTCTGTGCTCAGACTCACCCGGCAGACCCCATGACAGGATGGGGACACACTGCAGCTCTTGGGACTTTCTGGGGCGTTCCGCTCCTTGAAACTGCCTCCTTGGCCCTGGCGTGCGTCCAGGCTGCCCTCTGAAAGAGCCACGCCCTCACCAGCTTGCAGAACTGGTTAACCTCAGCAGGAATCGCTGGGCTCAGTTCAGAGCCAGCAAGGGAATGAACACAAGCCGGAAAAGCCTGGGGTTGGTTTGGGTTTGGAATTTTTGTTTTAATCCTCTCAGGGTGAGATAAACTAGGCTAACAAAGCATTTTTCCTGTATTATAAAATTCATCAAAGCAGAGCGCCCTCTGTAAAAGCCACACCAGACCGTAAAGGACTTGGTAAGTAGAATTCTTGGCATCCAGGTTGATGCTGGCACTGACGTTTCTTCCGGGCGGAGAACGGTTTGGCTGACGGGCCATGTGTGTACCCGGGGAGACACCCTTGGTCGAGGCTGTGTGGGGTGAGAGCGCTTGCATTTTCTATTCTTTATTCTGCGCAACGTCAGAAACTCACAGCCACCCAGGCTCCTTCTGAGATGCCTGCTGTTTTCGTGGCAGGAGATAGAGAAGTGTCACTGGTTGAGGCAGCCCATGGGATCCCAAGGCCACTGTCAGCTAGGTACACGGCCCTTCTAACTGTCTCAGTTGTTGGCTGGGGCTGGGAGAGAGCAGGGTGACCACTGAGGCCTGCGTCCAGTGGGAGGCAAGGCTTTGAGGAAGTGAAGCTCTTTGGATTAGGGGAAGGACGGGGTGGGGGATGGTTACACAGCAGAGGTGTGGCCTGACTTTGAGAAGTCAGGAGGCCCTTACATTTAAATGTTAGTACTCAGCACAGGGGCACGCGGAACTTCCGTTCCCACTCTGAGAACAACCAGCTGGAATTAACAGGAGCCTCTGGAGCAACGGGGTTTCCTCTGCAAGGTCCTGCAGCCCAGGCTGGGCCACCGGCCCCCCAGGAGGACACTAAGACCTGGGCTTCTGTCTCGGGTCCCTGACCCTCACCCTCACCTTGCCTTCTCCAGCGGCTGCTCCTTCCTGCGAAGGCCAAGGCCAGGAATACCCTTTCTAAGTCCCCAGGGTTTGGTTGGCTGACTCGTTCAGGTCAAGCATGACTGTAACCCAAGAAAACAAATAGAAAGATGAGGAACACAAGGGACTCAGGAGGGGACCAAAGGATGCCCAGGGCTCCCACCCGGGATCCTAAGAGCAGGATGAGCGCCCACAGCCGGTCTCTGCGGGCCTGACGGCGAATGGAGAGGGCAAACAGACGGGGGGAAGGCTCTGGGGGTGAGGGGTGCGGTGGCGCAGGCCCTGTGGGCAGGACCGCATCTCCAGGAACAAGCCTGATGGAAGCTCAGTCCTCAGGAAGGGCTCTCGGTCCTCACAATCGAGGTTTGTCCTTCCTCTCCTTTTCCTTTGGCTTCCTCTTCCTCTTCAGGTTTTCCTTTCATATTTCATTGGAGAGGAGCACCAAATAATTTTTAAAATTAATTAATTAATTGTATTTATTTTGGCTGCGTTGGGTCTTTGTTGCTGCGCGCGGGCTTTCTCTAGTTGCGGCGAGCAGCGTCACTCTTCGTTGCGGTGAGCGGGCTTCTCACTGCGGTGGCTTCTCTTGTTGCGGAGCACGGGCTCTAGGCACGTGGGTTTCAGTAGTTGTGGCATACGGGCTCAGTCGTTGTGGCTCACGGGCTCTAGAGCGCAGGCTCAGTAGTTGTGGCGCACGGGCTTAGTTGCTCCGCAGCATGTGGAATCTTCCTGGACCAGGGCTTGAACCCATGTCCTCTGTATTGGCAGGCAGATTCTTAACCACTGCGCCACCAGGGAAGCCCCCAAATAATTTTTAATGCAAATTGAATGAATGAAAAATAAAAATAACAGTTCAAATATTAATTTAGATGGATCGGCTTCAAAAAATTTCCTCCTCCACTTGCATGAACCTCATCGTCCTGCCACTGTGGGTCTGCAGGGGCCTTTTCCTCCTGGGTCCTCGCAGCGCCTGGCTCTAGGCTCTGCCCACGGGACTTAGCTGGCCTCAGAAGGTGAATTGGGAGCGGCGGAGGAGGACGGGGGAGATGCTGAACAGCTCACTGGCGCCATGTGCTGGACCAAGTGCTTCGTCCACTCACGGAGGAGCATGGCTCGCTTTGACCCTGATTTTACCCTCACCTTAGCTTCCTTTATAGACATTTCTCATACTCTGTAATATATTTATATTGTTGAATGAGTGCTTACATTTATTACTATTATTTTTATAACAACTGTATTGCAATACAATTCATTTCCTTACAATCCACCCACTTACAGTGTGCATTGCAATTCAGTGGTTTTTAGTACATTCAGAAGTGCACAATGACCACCACATTCAACTTTAGAACATTCTCATCATTGAAAATGAACCCCCAACTCATTAGCAGTCATACCCCATTTCCCCCCAATCCTCCCAGCCCTAGGCAACCACCAATCTACTTTTGTCTCTTAGGTTTTACCTGTTCTGGACATTTCACCTAATTGGACTGATCCAGTGTGTAGTCGTTTATTTCTGGTTTCTTTCACTTAACGTAATAGGTTCTGGTTCTTGCGTACTGTAGCACGTGTCAGTGTTTCATTTCTTTTTATGGCTGAGTAATATTCCATTGTGTGTCTGTACCATATTTTGTTCATTCAGTCGTTCATTACTGGTCATTTGGATTGTCTCCAGCTTTGGCTATTACAGATAATCCTGCTGTAAACATACAAGCACAGGTTGTTGTGTGGACGTGCGTTTTCATTTCTCTTGGGTGCAAACCTAGGGGTGGGATTGCTGGGCCGTGAGATGCGCTGCGCTTAATCGTCAGAGGAGCTGCCAGGCCGTCTCCAAAGCAGCCACACCATTTTACATCCCCAGCAATAGTGCACGAGGGTTCCAATCCCTCCACGTCCTCACCAGCTCTTGTTGTCACCTGGCATTTTGATTCTCACCATCCCGAGTGGTGTGAACTGTTGTCGCGTCGCGGTTAGATTTGCGTTTCCCTGGTGCTAACGATGTTGACCATCTCTTCATGTGCTTGTTGGCCGTTTGTATGTCTTCTTTGGAGAAATGTCTATTCAAATCTTTTGCCCGTTTTTTTTTTTTTTTTTTTTTTTTTTTTTTGTGGTACGCGGGCCTCTCACTGTTGTGGCCTCTCCCGTTGCGGGGCACAGGCTCCGGACGCGCAGGCTCAGCGGCCATGGCTCACGGGCCCAGCCGCTCCGCGGCATGTGGGATCTTCCCGTACCGGGGCACGAACCCGTATCCCCTGCATCGGCAGGCGGATTCTCAACCACTGCGCCACCAGGGAAGCCCTTGCCCGTTTTTAATTGGGTTAATTTGTCTCTTAGTATTGAGTTGTAGTAGTTCTTTATTTTCCTGACCCAAGTCCTCACCTTGGCTCAGTTGGTGCCTGCAACTGGAGGCCAAGGGAAGAAGCAGCCTGAACCTAAGGTGTCTCTAAAAACCAAAGTCTGTTTCAGAAATGCTCAGAGCCAATCCAGAAGGAAGAGTTGGTTTGGAAGAAGATAGTTAGTTTAGTCTGCAACCCGGAAGTCCTACTGTCCTCTGGACCCAGCCTTTCTGCTCTGCACCCAGCCTGGAGCCTGCTGTGGGGGTCTGGAGGAGACCAGGAAAGGATCACAGGGAGAGGGAGGGGGGAGGAAATGGGGTCTTGGGCAAAAGAAGGAAGGGACCTGTCAGGGATGGAAGCAGAGAGGCAAGATTGGTGGGAGGGAGAGAGGAGAAAGCCACGGACCAGGGGCTCCCAGGCAGAGACCGTGGCCAACAGTGTACACACGATTGCCAGACCTGCGATGTTATCTATCACAGCGGGGCTTGTGAGTTTCTTCTCAAAGTAGTCTGACCTCAGGAGCTGATGGGAAGAAACCCCACAACACTGCACAGGATTTTAGTCAGTCCTTACTTTTCTAATATTACATAACACGGTTAATCACACAAAGAAGTCTTGTTGCTGTTTTTTTTGTTGTTTTTAATGACCTCATATTTTTCTCTCTTATAAAGATTGCCCTTAACGCCTGGGATGTAGGGAGCTGACTTAGCTTTATAGGAAGTGAACCCACAGGAAAGATTGTATCATAGGAAAAAACCGAACAACAGCATTGCTTAAATACAAGCTTGTTAACTTGGTTTCCATCTTATTAAAATTCTCTAGCATTGCAGATGAAGGGTTTGGGTGAAGGTATAGCAAAAAATATATTTCCCATTCTACTACCTTGTGTTATTTTAGCTCAGAAGACTGGAATCGGCTGTGTTGGATAACATTAACTTTCTTGAAGTATTTGAACGGTGGAAAGTCCAAAACCTGGTCCTCATTTTAAAATATCTCCCCTGTCACACGCTCACAGGCCTCATCTCTCCTCGCTTTCCTGCTGCTGCTGGACGGAGGCATGTTCTCACCATCCTCCCCGCCCACCGGGCTGCTAGAGAAGGTCTTCCAATACATCGATCTCCATCAGGATGAATTTGTACAGGTGAGAGACGCAGCACGCACAAAATGCTTGGATGTGCCCTTTGGGAATCTGGGAGAATGGTGGTTTGCTAGGAGACGTGGACTTTTTTTTTGCCTGACAACTCCATTTAAAATGCCTGTGACTCCCCATTGACTTAGAATAATAAATGTTGGTTAGATTAAGGTAAGAGATCCCTTCCAGCCATTCCTTGCAAAAAGGGCATTCCCAGCACGTTTGATCCAGGGCTGTATGTTTAGCAATGACCAGCAAGCTCCGTTGAGCTCCCCTTTACTCTGGACCGTCTTCAGGTGGCCTCTGAAGGGACGTCCCCTTCAGAGAACCCCTCCACCTGCAAACCTAGCTGAAATGCATCCTCCCCGTTCCGTCACCAGCTGGCACGTCCCTCTCCTCCTCCTCCTCGCTCTCCTGTGCCCCTGGCACGCCTGGCCCACCTCCACCGCCCGGGAACTCCCTGAGGCCGCCCTGGACCCTGGACCCCGAGCCCCCGACACCGTGTCTGGCACACGATGTGTGTTCAGTGTTCATTGATTGGGTCAGCCAACCCCTGTCGGGAATATTACTGTGCAAACAGACGTGAATGCCCCATGATTCACACTAAAGCACAAAGCTCATGTCCAGGCTGCGGTGCCTAAGCTTGACCTTCATGGAGTCCTTCCTCGTATGATGTAAGTGCCCGTTGGGATGTTGAAAGCTGACTGGGGCTCGCGGTGCAGGCTGGAATGCACAGCGGGGAGAGAAAAGGCATGCTGTGGGAGCATGCGCCGTGTGGGCCTTTCAGCCCCAGTGCTGCTCCGCGCAGCGTCCGCAGATACGCCCAGTCCATTAAGTTTAGCGCTAACTCGGCAGCGTCCGCCCTATAAATTCCAGTTTAAAAATGTAAACCACAATATTCCTTCAGATCAAATACACTTCTTTACAATAAAAATAGAAGTGCTACAACCAGGATAGAAATCAAACTAAAATAAGTTAGGAAGTAGAGTCCAACGTCACATGTATGGTTTTTAATAAACACGGCGGCTGTCCCAGTGTCAGCAGCTCAGGCACGGACCCTGGGATGGGAAGGATTGTTCCTAACATTGAGAATCCGCAGCCGTTGCGGAGCACCCGCGGGGCGAGGCTGCGGCCTGGGTCTCCAGCGTGTACGTTCTTACTCGGTCCTCCCCGAGAAAGGCGTGTTTCCTCCTCTGTCCCCAGAGTGTGGGCTTCCTGCACAACAAGCTAGTCTCCAGTTCTCTGTGGGCCCCGCCGGTGTCCTGCGACGCGGCTCGCCTCTGACACTGTCTTCCTGGAGGTAGTGTCACCCCTGCCCCGAGGCCGACCTCAGACGCCAGTAGCCGGGGGTGGGTCCCTGGGTTGCCCACACTTCTGCCTGACTCGGCTACAGATCGGGGCCTCTGGTGACCCCTCCTCGGGCTCATCGTTCGCTAGAACGGCTCGCAGAACTCAGGGACACGCTTCCACACGTTTGCCTGGGGCGGGAGCTTCTGTCCTGTGGGTTGCAGGGCACCCCTTCCCAGCCCGGAAGTTCTCTGAACCCCGAGCCTCAGGGATGTTTATGGAGGCTTCGTCACGTAGGCATCACCGATTCTTAGCTCCATCTCCAGCCCGTCGTCCTTTCCCCGAGGTGGGGAGCTGGGGCTGGATGTTCTGAGCGTCTGATCACGGCTCGGTCTTTCTGGTGACCGGCCCACACGCCCAGGAGCCTCCAGAGTTCCTCACCAGAAGAAAAGTACGTTTTTGTACTGCCTTTTCACCCGGGAAATCCCGAGGGCATTAAGAGCTCTGTGCCAGGACCCGGCATCGAGACCAAATATTAGAACAAGAGATGCTCCTAGTACCTTATCACTTAGGAAATTGTGAAAGTTTTAGGAGCGCTGGCCGGGAACCGGGGAGAAAGGCCACAATGTGCATGTGTTACTGTCTCAAAGCGTTACATCCGCCATAACCCGCAGCGAGGGGGCCTCACGCCCCTCCTGCAGTGGAGAAAGCTGAGGCTAAGAGAGCTTCAGGAATGTCCTCGAAGTCACCCACTGGTCGTGGGCAGAGCCAGGACCAGGAACTCGGGTTGTCTGCCTGGCCAGCCCTGAGTTCAAACCCGGGGTTACATGCCCTCCCGGGTCCTGCAGGTGCAGCGGGGGGGACCTCAGAGCTGAAATGCACGGGATGGTCACGGGGGGTCCTGCAGCCTAGCTGAGGCCACCGTGAGGTGGATCGGAGTGACCTGTGAGGGACGTTCGTGGGAAACCGAGCCCTCGAGGGGTGGCTGCTCTCAGTTCTTAGAAACCCAAGGCGGGCGGGGACCCGCGCCTTCTGTGTGAGCCTGGTGGCGCAGAGGGGCCCAGGCCAGGCTTCAGAGGTGGCCTTCCACCAACCGTCCCGTCCTGCGTTGACCAGCCGTCGCTGGCCTCTGGGCTCCTGATCACGCCTCCAGCTGTCGGCCAGTGGCTGTGAGTGTCGTGTGTCTGCCAGCTTGGTCTCCAGGTCAGATGAGGGTGCTGGGAACCCGGCGAGGTGCGCCCCCAAGAGTGGATGCGGATGAGCCGCGTGCTGACCGCCTGTCGCCTTTCCTCGCAGACGCTGAAGGAGTGGGTGGCGGTCGAGAGCGACTCGGTTCAGCCCGTGCCGCGTCTCCGACAAGAGTTGCTCAGAATGATGGGCCTGGCCGCAGACCGGCTCCGGCTCCTGGGAGCCCGCGTGGACTTGGTGGATGCGGGTTTTCAGCAGGTGCTGGCATCCCCTCCCGCCTCCGAGCTGCCACTTCCCTGGGCATCAGCCAGGCTTCCCTTCGCGGTGGCAGGGTGGGGCTTTGCTTGCCCTGGCGTTCGGCAGAAGCAGCGTCGCGATTCCCAGTAAGGGCGAAAATCTCCACCTCATCCCACAGGAGGCTGTAGCATCGACCTCTCGCCCTGTCGGGACCGGGGCGGGGGGCGGGGGGACGGTGGAGGGGGCACGTGAAGGCCCCCCACCTGTGCTGTTCACGTCCTCCACGCGCTTCACATTTCTCCCAGATGGCTCTTTCCCCTAAGTTCAAATGCCCCTTTCTCAAAGGGCCCGAGCCCTCATCAGAATCGAGGCTTATCACTGCCCCTCGGGAGTGGATGGATCTTCAATCCACCCTCCCAGTGTCGCCTGCTTTAGCACTGACGAGTCTGAATAGTCTGTTAACAGACTGTGTGCACCTGATTGGACCTAGTAACAGACTCCTGACGCCATCCGTGTCTTTGAATTTTCTGGAAGACCCAAATGGCTCTTTTTCAACAAAAGTTATCCATCTTCCGTCTGCAGCTGCCTGATGGCCAGAGCCTTCCGATACCTCCCATCATCCTGGCCGAACTGGGGAATGATCCCAAGAAGCCCACCGTGTGCTTCTACGGCCACTTGGACGTGCAGCCTGCCAGGCAGGAGGATGGGTGGGTCACGGACCCTTACACGCTGACGGAGGTGGACGGTCAGTGACACCTCGTGCTGGGCTCTTCCGTGGGTGAAGGACTGCTCATAGGGCTTAAGAATTCGAGATGTGACTGCCCCGGGCTCCAGGCCTGACCTGTCACTGTTAGGAGTGCAGAGAACGCTGCCCTCGTGGTCCACCGGTTGGTCCAATGAGGCTGATTTTCTTGCAGTTGTGAAAGAAACCATGAACGTTTGTCCCCTGCGCAAATTAAGTCCGCACGAGGAGAGTTCTCGGGTTTCGAGGAAAATAGTTGTGTAGGTCACATATTTTCTTTTTTAAAAACACCAAATGTAATTATGTTTTATAAAGACAAGGAAAAGAAAGGTTAATGGAGAGACACATACACCCTTTTTCATTGTCCTGCTAATTGTAAAATCTCAGAGTGAGTGGCTATATTAGGTGACATTCTGCAACAAACCCACGGGTCTTCTTCAATGAACTTGGATAAAATCGCTAATTACTGTTAAGGCCAAAGGGATCTGTATATTTCAAATTAGCTTACGTTTGCTGCCTAGCATACTATTTGTACATAAGAAACAATACTTTGTGATTTCAGAGCAAGCCTTCTGCCTAGAAAAATAGAAAGCACCATTAAAACAGTTACCTGTAAAGCTACCTTTGGTTTCGGCTCACTCAACTTGGCAGAGGTGTCCATGCTTTTCTGAACATTCTTCCCCCATTTTTAAAGGCAAACTGTATGGCCGAGGAACAACAGACAACAAAGGCCCTGTTTTAGCGTGGATCAACGCTGTGAGCACATTCAGAGCCCTGGACGAGGTAGGTGCCGGCTGTGCTTGGGAGCGAGGATGATGATGGCGATGATGATGGCAATGGTGATGGCGATGGTGATGGTGATGGTGATGGTGATGTGATGATAGTGATGATGGTAATGATGATGGTGATGTGATGATGATGGTGATGTGATGATGGTGATGATGATGGTGATGTGATGATGGTGATGTGATGATGGTGATGATGATGGTGATGATGATGATGATGATGATGATGATGATGATGGTGATGATGGTGATGGTGATGATGATGGTGATGGTGATGGTGATGATGGTGATGATGATGGTGGTGATGATGATGGTGATGATGGTGATGATGGTGATGATGGTGATGATGGTGATGATGGTGATGGAGGCAGCTGGCTTTGAGCTACATGATATCCTTTACTCTTCCCAGCAATCTGCAGAGGAATGTGTTACAATCACACGCATTTTACAGATAAAGAGAGAGAGGCTTGGGAAAGGAAGGGAACGTACTCAAAGCCACCCAGCTGGTCTGGGGCAGGGTGATACCTTGATCCCGTGCTGTTGACATGCAACAATGTGACACAACAAAAAACATGATGAGCCTGTGGCTACATCACCATCTGCTGGGACTTGTCTTTTTTTATCTTCAGCTTACTCAGCTTGTCTTCTTTATCTGCAACCCGTCCTTCTTATCACAAAGTATGGTTTTGTTAATAGAGACAGACATACACTTTAGGAAATATATTAGCTGTTTTGCAAATTATCAGGATAGCGATCTCTGGGGTGTGATGTTCTGTCTGAATCCCTGAGTTCTTTCCATTCTTGTGGGAAGTGGTTTCAGTCTGTCCAAGGAGGGGTTATGGTGGGGTGCAGCTTTGAGGGGAGGGCTACTCTCTCAGACCACCAGCTAAAACTGTGTCATTTTCTGTGCTCTCGAGGATGGTTTCATCTCGCACTGCTCTTTTCTCTTCTGGTAATGAGAATGCTTACACTCCAAACAGAATCCCATCTAGCTGTGTGGCTATGGGTGGGAGACTTAACCTCTCTGGGCTTCAGATTCTATTCTGCAAAAGTGAGGGTGTTGATATGGGCGCCGGCCCTCTAACACTGGGTGGATTTGATGGTGTGATTCCATCCCTTTCATGCAGAAATGGCCCTGCTAGTCAGTGAGCTTGAGCCTGCGCCAGGGAGACCAGGCCCAGGGATGAGACCCAGCCCATTCCAGTCTGGGATCCACAGAGTATGGGCTCTGCAACCTGGGGGTGCAGAAGGAGTTTGTGGGGTCACCTTAAAACTGTGCAGCCTTGCTACCTTTCCCTCATCTTACTTGTGTGGCTGAATTGAATTAAGCACTTTGGAACACTGGGCATTTAAGAGGAAGTGGGGCCCACTTGTCGGGTTCATGGACAGAAAGGGACGTGTCGGCAGTCACAGGGCAAACCCCTGCCAACCATCCTCACCCCGTCCCCAGAGAGACTCTGGGGGCAGCACACTCCTTCCGAGACAGAGGGGCGCGAGGTCAGGCTGGGATGTGCCTGTCTGGTGAGGACTGGGGTGGGTCTATCTCCGGGCACCGTGTCCACTTGTCCACGAGACAAGTGGAGCAGCCCAGTTGTTGCCTGAGGTTTAAGTCCTTGATGCTGCTTCTCCCACATCCTGTCTCTCGAGCAGGTCGTGATGTTGCGATTTTTCTTCCTTGGAGGTGATTTCATCAGACTCCAGGGGCTTCTCTCTCATGGGTCTGTTGTCTCCTGAGACATAAGCAGAAGAGAGGGTTTAACTGCTCTCGACTTGACTGCTTTAGCTCACTGAGGAAGACACAGGCTTAGGGAGTCAGGGCGTTTCTCTGGCTGGGCCCTGCTGGCCGCTGCAAGGTTGTCCTCTGGTCCATGGCGCTCCCCTAAATAAGCCCTTGGTTTCTCTCTCTCTCTCTCTCTCTCTCTGTTTTCTTTCTTCCTCCCTCCCTCTCTCCCTCCCTCCCTCCCTTCCGTCCTTTCTCTCTCTCTCTCCCCCTCCCTCCGTCCCTCCCCAAGTCCCACCCCCTCTCTCTCATTTTCTGTCCTTTAAGAAGAGGAAAGCAATATTTGTAAGACAGGTCCTATATAAAGGTCAAAATCGGCTTTGCTTTTAAAATTCTGAAAACTCTGAAACATGTAATCGCAAACAAAACATAAGAAATCCCCACTGCCCTTAGAAAAATCAGTTCATCTCCCTGAGCCTCACTTCTCCTCATCCATGATCTCGGAGCGATCATATATCCATCTCCAGGCTTGTTGAGTGGATTCAGTGATTACGGAAAGGTTCCCTGGAGCCTGCTAGTACTAGGCCCTTTATGAGCTCTGGTTTCTCCTTTCCTCGTTCCCTTCTGCCCTCAATCCCCTCTTTCTGTCTTGCTTACAGAGCACGTAAACGTACGTCACCTCACTGGGTCGTCTTACCAAGAGGCAGAGCAAGTATTAACAGAGAAGTGGGCTGCCGAGAGGCGAAATGGCCGGTCCCAGGTCCCTGGGTGTCAAGGGACAGAGCAGAGGCCAAAGCCCGGGCTTGGCTGCCAGCCCCACGTCCTCCTCCAACACTTAATAGCTATTGACTTGTATTTTATTAATCACATTTTGCCAGAAAATTCGTAGGCTTTCCAGCTACTTCTCGGGAATTGTTCTCTAGTTAAATGTTAATCAAGAGCTTTCAAATATTAAGGTTTCAGAATTTTAGTTTAACTTCCTAAGACACATAGAAATGTATTCAAGGAATGCATTGAAAAACTTGTTATCCCCAGATGCCCTTAAACAGCGGAATGACCGAAGGTCACATCTTCTAATACATAATCCTCCACTCGTCCTGCCTTTGTTAATCTGGGGCCAGGCGATCCCACTTATTAGAGCTAATGAGTGTGTTTGCACTGCCTCGTCTGCGTAGAAGAACTGTTCACCCCAGCCCTGCACGCGCCTCATGCTCTAGGAAAAGCCATCGACCTCTCTTCTCCACACGGCTCTCAAAGACATGAAGTTATAAATTATACAGATGCAAAAAGATCAAATCCAAATGGGGGAAAGGCACATTGTAAAAATTTTAAAGACACTGTTCCATGTCCTAATATTAGAGAAAAACTCAGGGTCCTTTTTGCTGCAAGATCAAAGCCTTTGAATAAGTTAAAAGGCAGATTGAACTCGTAGCTGAAAAATAACAGATACTTGAAATGAAAATTATCCTGAGGCTTAAACATTAGACAACCTTTCAAAGGAAAGAGTTCTCATTTATCATGCTCAGATTTTTGAGGACAGAAAAGAGATTTGTAATTGAGTAAACTTTCTGGAAAAATTCCTTCTGGGGAGAAGGAGGAACGGGCTTCTCTGCAGGAGCCGAGTGGAACCCCGTATGGAGGACGCAGCCTTTTCTTTAGGGATGCCCTGCCCAGAACTTCCGTCATCAGTATTAGGTTGATGGCTCACTGGCCATTACCTTGAATTCTCTGTCACAACCTGAGTTAAAACTCCTTCGTTATAAACAGAGCTTTGGGGAATGTATATAATAATTCAGTATATTTAAGTTACATGCAAACAAATCCTGGATTTTAAAAGGTGAAAGGGCAAGGTGTCCACTTTTTTTGACAGCGTGGTTTGCTCCACTGTTAATTCAGGATCTGCCCGTGAACGTCAAATTTGTCATCGAGGGGATGGAGGAGGCTGGTTCTCTTGCCCTGGAGGAACTTGTCCAGAAAGAGAAGGCCGGGTTCTTCTCAAGCGTAGACTACATCGTGATTTCAGACAACCTGTGGATCAGCCGGAGGACGCCGGCGCTCACGTGTGGGACACGAGGGAACAGCTACTTCATGGTGGAGGTGCGTGCCAACGGCAGCCGCCTGGAGGTGGATCCGTGCTGGGGTCCCGGTGGGGAGGACAGAGAGCAGACGCCGACCCGGGGGGCGTGGCCCCGGGGGATCACGGGGTCTTGGGACTGGGGGAGTTCATGAAGCCCCCCAGCCGTGAACGCATGTGCTGTGTGCGTTTTTCTGGAGAGAAGATTCAGAGGGGTTTGTGACTCACCACGTTTTAGGAACTCCAGCTGTGAAATTTGGAGGCAGGCACGGGGGCACTGGGGTAAGGAGACTGATCGGGTTCTGAGGATGCTGTGAGCGGGCGTTGCCTGCTTTGCCCGCCACGTCCTGGACAGAAAGAGAAGGGGTGCCAGCACTGACAAGGCTGGCACCCGAGGTCTGGCTCACCCGACGAACAGCCTTGAGCGCACCTGAACCTCTGAGGCTGTTTCCTTACCTCTGAAGCGAGCCCGGTCATCCTCCCAGGGCCACTGAAAGCGACCTCGAGTGCCTCCCTGACACGGAGTCCGCTTCCTGCTCCTTTTCTCTTAATGCAGACAGGCTGTGATGGAGCCTGCAATTTAGAATCAGAAAGTCCTCCCTCATAGAGCAGCTGGAAACCGCAAAGGGGAGGGGGTGTGTATGAGAGCCGGAGGGCGGGTGCCGTCCTGAGCAGGGAACGGTCCCCCCCCACACCCCGCCCCGGGCAGCTGCAAAAGCGGGGCGGGCTCCGAGGCGTGAAGGCCGTGGAACATCGCGCTGTCGTTGGCCTCTTTCTACTGCTGAGTCAGAAGGAAGTTTCTCTGCAGAGACGTGCTGGAAGTGGTCTCTGTGGGGAACAGGTGGGCATGAAGAAGTGGCCGGCGGGCCGGTTAGGGTGTGTAGTCCCCTGTCCGAGCTAGCGGGATATCGTTTGCAGCTGTGCTCAGGAGCCGGCGGTGGAGACGCCCCAGTGGGCAGGGTCGATCCAGGGCTTAGGCTGTGCGCGACGGCGTGATGGAGAAGGACACGAAGTCAGTCAAGACGTCGCCAATGGAGAGGCTGAAGGGTTGCACAGAGGCATTCAGGTTGAATGGGGAGAAAAAGGGACAGGAGGACGAGAGGTGGGGAGGTCTTGGATGGGTCGAGGGACTGGACGTCTCGCTGTGGCCGAGAACGGGGGAGGGCGGGCTCGTGACGGGGTCCAGGAGGAGGGGAGCCGCGAGCGGAGGTGTGATCGGCGGCAAAGGTTTCACAGGTGGGGCTCTGCAACCCCAGCGTGCTTTGCTAGCTCACTGCCTGATGAGATAGAGGTCTTGAGCTACAGTGACTAAATGCAACATTCGCCTGGCAGGGCTTTAAAGATGGCGATAGAGGCAGAGAAGGGCCAGCGGGCAGGTGAGACGGAATGGGTCAGAGAGAATTAAAAAGCCCAAACTCATTAGCACTGGGGAACCGACTGGACGTAGTGTGCCTGGGAGAAATCCAAGGTCATTTTTCTTTTAAGATTTTTTTTTTTTGATGGGGACCATTTTTAGAGTCTTTGTTGAATTTGTTACAATATTGCTTCTGTTTTATGTTTTGGTTTCTTGGCCGCGAGGCGTGTGGGATCTTAGCTCCCCGACCAGGGATCGAACCTGCACCCCGTGCCCTGGAAGGCGAAGTCTTAACCGCTGGACCACCAGGGACGTCCCCACCATCATTTTAAGGGGATAGATTTATAGGACTGGCATCTCTCCTTGTTTTGGAAACGGCAAGCTAGGAGGAAGTAATTGTAGGAGAAGGTGTTCCCTTCTAGACCTCCTCAAGTTCAGAAGCTGGGAGCGCACCAAAGTGTTATGTACCGTAAGCGACTAGAAGCTTTAGGTCTTGTGAGTAGGTCAAAGGTCAGACCTACGGAAGAAGCGTTGAGAGTCTGGAGGTTGTAAAGGAAGTCCCGTGGGCCTTGAAGCTCTGTGTGTAGAGTGGTCCAAGGATTAAGCTGGGGGGCGAAAAGACAGAAAAGAAGTTATCAGAGGAGACGTAAGTAGAAAGGCCCTGAAGGCAGGAAAAGGACAAGGAGAAGAAAGTTTCTTGGAGAATTTTTCTGGAAGGAGGGCTGAGCAAGAGATGGCGTGAAACCAAGAGGAAGGCAACTGCGTTACGCGTCAGTCGTTAGGCCGAGGAGGGGCTGGTGGTCTGGGATTCGGCGCTGTTGGTGGCAAGGTTGGGGCTGAGGTCGGTTTCGGGGAATTCAGTGGGACCTGAAGACGTAGGGGGCAGACGCTGCACATCGCGTGACAGAAGCACGGTGGTGACAACGCCAGCTGAGCCCTGAGGGCCCCCCGGGGCGGGTCTGCCGCCCGGTGAAGGGTGTCTCTGAGCAGCCACAGCGGAAAGCAGCTGCCCCCCGTCCCCTGTCTTGCAGGTGAAGTGCAGAGATCAGGATTTCCACTCGGGGACCTTTGGTGGGATCCTTAACGAACCCATGGCGGATCTGGTCGCTCTTCTTGGTAATGTCTTCTCTCGTTTCACTTTTTAAGCATCAAGGAGTCTGCTAACGTAGTTCTGTTTGCCTCAGTTGTCTCCCCCTTGGTTTCCAGGCCAGCCCCGAATGAGGGTGGAGTGGAGGAAGGCCACGGTCTTAGCTTCCCCCTTGGTAAACGTCTCTTAGGCTTATCACGTCCACGTTGTTTCTCTTCGTGGACTGAAACCCTTCCTCAATTCACCCTCTTTCCTTTCACTGGATGTTGTGACACATCTGGCTGTATTTGAGGAAAGTGGCAGAGAGACCTTTCTGGAGAAGCATCCAGAGTTGGTGCCCAATCTCCCCACACCTCTCGGCTTCCTTCCTGTGAGTCCCGTGGTCCCACGTGGCTCAGCGACGGCAGTGAGTTTGCTCTTTGCCGCTGCCCGTGACCTCCTCAGGTGGTGGGCCTGGTGGATGGTGGATGCCGGCAGGAATTTTTTTTTTGTGTGTGTGTGTGCGTGTGTGTGTGTGTGCGTGTGTGTGTGTGTGTGTGCGTTTCCAGAGAGCCAGCTTGCCCACCTGACTCACCTGGAGCTCTTGCCTACATTCGGACAGCCCAGCTTCCGGGTGGATCCCAGAATTGAAGGAGGCTTCATCTCCAGGGCCTCGCTTGCACAGTCCTGGCAGGGACACTGCGCGTTCAGAGTCACAATTTGGTTCTTTTTAAAAAAGAGGTTTTCAGGTTACATGAGCCTCAGACCTCGCAGTACCTGGATCTTTCTCACCTTTCTCACCGTTGAAGAACAAAGAATATTTGTTCTTTAAAGGTAGTTGCATTACGGTTTTTACCTTATGAGCTACGGAGCATTTGGTGAAGCAGATAAACAAACCAGAAATGGTCAGGTACATCCTAAGATGTTCTTCCAGCAGGTCTGCTGATTAGCTGTGTCCCACAGCCAGGTGTGATATCCCAAGGGCAACTTTGTGCAAATTTTACAACATGCCCCTTTGGGGCAAACTGCCAAAAAGCACTCCCTCTTTGGGGATCAATTAGCAAAAATCTCTCTTTTTTCCATATTGACACAGGTCTACCTTAGCCACGCCCTCCCGAATCCCCTTGGCCTCGGCAGCCTCCGACAGGGAACCACCGCCTCTGGGTCTTCAGTATCACCTTTATCCTAGAGCTTCCTGTTCCCTCATTGTCCAATTAAATCCATCTATCTATCCACCTATCCATCCATCCATCCACCTATCTGTCTATCCTCTCCATCATCTGTTTATCTGTCATCTACCTATTTGATCTATCATCTATCATCTGTCTATTCTTTACGGCCTTCTAGTTTTCCTAAAATACAACTCTTGGACAATATTTTCCATGCTTGACACTTTTAGACAGAAAACAACAAGCCGTTTTTTCTTTAAAGTGTTTAAATTGTTTCCAAAGAATTCAGATAGCATGCAAGTTAACATTCTTTTGCCGGGGGTGGGGCGAGAGATAAAATAATCTCTAGTTTACCAGAACTCATTTTCTCCCCCCTGGGAATGGCATCACCACTTCTGTGGGACCGCATCCCCATCCCCCCTGAGCATGACTGCCGCACGGCATCCTGGGAGACTGGTGGTCTCACCCAGGCATAGAATCCCATTTAGCCCCGCAAGCGCCTATTGCCCTGCTAGGAAAAGCCAGATCGGGCTCATGCGAGGAACGAAAAGCACATGGTTTCACTTTCTTTGATTTTTGAAACAAATCAAATAATCACTCCTCCAGCCCGCCTTGGGAAGGCTGCCTCCATCCTGAGAAAGCAGTGATTTAAAGCCACTTGGAGGGCTGGGCCCTGGGGCAGTTCTGCCGGAGAGGGTGAGCTGCTCAGGCCACAGGCTCATTCGCTTAGGATGTCTGTCTGAATCACCGCTGCCCCCGTTACGGGGTCACGTCTGGCAACACCAGCTAAACCGGCACCCCCGCACGGACACTGAGCGTTGCGGCTGCTGGAGTAGCTCGGGTCTCTCCTGTTCTTCACCTTGACGTTTCAAACACACGCCTCTGTTCTCACCACCGGCCTCGGCTGGCGCAGGGCTCGCCTGCCCACGTGGGCCCACAGCTGACTCTTCACCTGTCTGTCAGGCTGGATCGTGAGCAGGGCCTGCCCCCATCCACCTCTGCAGCTCTGTCCTTGCAGAGGAGCCCGGCAGCGGAAGTTCAGGGGTACCTGCGAAAGCGGAGACTCAGTGACTGTGGCACTGGTGGGGCTTTGAAGTTTTGTTTCCGTGAGGGTGACGGGGTGGCCTGGAACTCAGAGATAGCCAGTCCCAGTCGTCTGGTGCCCAACTGATTTTTTGACTTGAATTGTACTAATGAGTTTGTATCATTTATTTGAGCTATGATGCACTTTACTGGGCTAAATGAGGGGAATTCATAACGCAGGACCCACAGGGAGGCCAATACGCACACAGCACCTGCAAGTACTGTCCCCGGAGTGCAGTTAGAGTTTTGTTCGGAGTTTATAGTGAATGTATATTATATAATAGAGTCTTTAATTTGTTCTTTATAATGAATATTCTTTAATGGTAGTTGCATTGCGGTTTTTACCTTACGAGCTATGGAGCATTTGGTGAAGCAGCTGAACAAACTAGAAATGATCACGTACGTCATCCTAAGACATTCTCCCAGCAGGCCCGCTGATTGACGTTATGCGTCGAGTTGGGAGCAAGCGGTGGTGTCGGCGGTGTCATCCTGCTGTTCTGTGTGTGTTACACCCTGTGAAGGGGGTCCCTGTCTGTTCCCCACAGGGTCATGCTAATCTTATTAATTAGAAGGCTTGGAGAAGTCCTGCGGGGGCTGGAGGGGGGCCTCGGAGGATGTGGCTGAGAACCAGGGCGGGGAAGACTTCTCCTCATGGTTTGCTGCCTTGACACCCTCACACCTCAGGGCTTCGCCTTCTGTGATCGTCTCAAAGTGCTGGCTTACGTTTCACACGACTGCCACCCTGCAGATTTTGGTGGGATGTTTACTGTGTCTTTAGTTCTGTCTACACAGGCCGAACCACCTGCCGTCCACTCATGGGGTCACGCTTGTTATTCAGCCCCATGTGGTCAGAGATGTGCCCTCGTGCTGGAAGGCGGGGTCTTCGGTGCGGGTGGGTCCCCTGCGTCCGTGTGGCGTCCAGAACACGGCAGGTGTCGCACAGCCGGGTGTGATGCCCTGGGTCTCACGGGGCCCTCCGCCCCGTGCTTTGCAGTTGTCGACTTTAACAGAAAGATTTGAAAATACAGCGCTTCACAGTAATTTTCTGACACTGTCAGGTTATTATCACATGAGGCATGTGGCATATATTTTTATGAAGTGCCTTCACTTGAATAGAAGGCCCCAGATGGACTAAAGATGAATTTAGCTGCCTTGGAGACATTTCCGTCATTTTAATTTTAGTCTACTTTCTGGTTGCCTTGGGCCTTTACTGGCAGTCCTTTCTCAAGACAGCAAGCCGTGTTTACCCAATCTCAGCATCTGCTTCTTTTATGGATGCTCACTGATGATTTTTCGCTCATTGCTGTTGATCCCCAAACTTTTCCACAAATAACAGAGCAGTGTATCTGCTTCGCCACTACGAAAGCTTTCGTGGTTATGACGTGTAGTCGTAGACTAGACCTCAAGGCTGTTATGTTTTCGATTAAAGATGAGTATTTATTATATTATTATGGTGTGTGTAGGGGAGAGAGGTTGAGAAGGAACAATGACTTTCAGTTTCTCAGGTTTGTACGTATAGTCACATACATAGATATTTAAAATTGTTTTCTAATGAACCCATTACTTTTTAACTCAGGATAAGATAAAACTAAGAAAGGAACCTTGTTTATGATGTAAGAGTGTAGCTGAGAACTTGCGTGTAACACAGGTAAGTCACTCCAAATGTAACTGGCTGCAGAGCCGTGCGTTTCCATCCCTCTGTCGACAAGGCGGACGTTAGAACAGGTCTGACGCAGGCCGAGTCTTCCTGGTGACCGGCTTCTTCCTCCCACTGTCACCTCTGGGACGTGAGCTCCTGACAGGTGGCTCTGCCGTAGGGCCCGGGGCCAGGACCCCACGCATCTGTAGCTTCCAGCTGCCTTTGCCTCCTGTGTGTCTCTCATAGGCAGCCTGGTGGACTCTTCTGGTCGAATTCTGATCCCTGGAATCTACGACCACGTGGCTCCTGTTACAGCGGAGGAAAAGAGAACATACGAAGCCATCGACCTGGACCTTGAGGAGTACCGGAACAGCAGCCAGGTTAAGAAATTTCTGTTTGACACCAAGGTAGGTCACACGTCGACGGGTAGCCTGAAAGGGGAACGGTGAAAACCCGTATTTTCCCAGTGCCTGGTTTGCTATGGGCTGCTGTTCTGCATGTCTCAGAGCTGCGAGCACGTGCTAATCAGGGGCAGGTTTCTCTGCACGAAACCTCGTGGTCCTCGTGGTCTAGATCAACTGGCCCTTTTCTTGGGGTCCGTCTGCCACTGGCCTCCGGCGTCTAACCACAGGGCAGCGATTCACTTCACAGCCGTGCGTTTCCAAACCGGCTTACGAGACTCAGCCCCACGCCAGCCCTCAGCCAGTGAGCTGGGCTTCCTATCTGTTTAAAGGTTGAGAATAGTCTGAGATCATTTCAGCTCCAAGACCCCTAATTATTCACTTCTTAAAAGACAAAACCAAGAGCTTTACGGGCTAGTGTGTAAATTGCTACATTGCTGTTTGAGTGTAGTAAGTAAATCCAGAGCCCAAAGCATTGGCTACTGGTAAATTTAGATTTCGTTCTTTTCCCTTCTACTTCTCCTCCTCCTTAAAATAACAACAAAAACCAAAACAAACAGACAAAAAAAAAACCCTTGCCTGCTGTGGTGTTTGGTAGGTCTGGCTGGCTCCTGGGCGGACGCTCCAGGAGAGGGAGAAATGCCAGATACAAGTGGGGAGTTTACTCTTATGAAGTAAGACTAGCTCTTGCCTCAGACTAGCTCTCTGGTGGCCACTGGCTCAAATGTCTGTAGATTTCTTTGAAACCTTCTGGAAAATACAATGCATTTAGCATAAATGTTATCATGGCAGTGACTGGGGATAGACATTTACAATTGAACCCCGGTTTTGGAAAGGGCCCCTTTGCCATCTATTAACTGCAAACTTCAGAGCTGGAGTGGTGCGGGGCCCTTGGCAGGTGAAGGCAGCAGAGGGTCTCAGGTCCTGAGGGAAACGTCCACCTGTACTATTAGTCCAGACGTATCTAAGTAAGGTGGTAATTAACTTGTCATGAATGGTGTCACAGATGTGGTGATACAAGCAATATAATTCAACTGGGTTTTAACTAAACACTCGTCTGTATAGTGAAATGATTTTACTTTGCTTTAGGAGGAACTTCTAATGCACCTGTGGAGATACCCATCTCTTTCTATTCATGGGATTGAGGGCGCGTTTCACGAGCCTGGAGCCAAAACAGTCA
Source organism: Kogia breviceps (assembly GCF_026419965.1). NCBI lineage: Eukaryota > Metazoa > Chordata > Mammalia > Artiodactyla > Physeteridae > Kogia > Kogia breviceps. The sequence goes on along the minus strand of NC_081324.1, from coordinate 4,051,058 downwards.
TCCCTGGCCGAGTGATAGGAAAGTTCTCGATCCGTCTAGCCCCTCACATGGACGTGTCTGTGGTGGAGAAGCAGGTAACCAGCGCGCGTTGTCCTCCCGCCCCGTGGCAGCGCCATTTCTGAGCGCCGCACACCACAGTTTAGCGGGCAGTTCAGCTGTCCGCACTGAAGTATGTTTTTGTTTTGTTTTGTTTTGTTTTTCCAATACAAAAGGGACTGGAACAAATGTCAAGAAACTGATACATTTTTGTTCGGTAAAAATCTCTTTGCTCCATTATACGCCATGACAGTAGGGAAGTTAACGGTTTGGAGTTGGAGTGATGGGAAATTTTAAACAATTACATGGTAGCTATGAAGGCAAGATTGGTTTTACTCCCAGATGGAGAAGGTAACTGCCTACGGCTGGGCTGAGCTGGGAAATCTCAAGCTGCAGTCATCGGTTTGTCTGTGATGTCTGCAATCTACACTCTGAAAGCAGCCATTTTAATGAAAACGTTCGTTATCCGGAGGAAGTGCGTGTCTCCCTTATCCACCAGTCATCAGTTGACCTCAAGTTTAACAGAAAGTAGACTCTGCGTAAATAAGCTCAGGAAACACCTCTCCCACCCGCGTCCCTCCCACTGACCCTTTCATTGTCTTCTCAGTGCTGATCACACCCTAAAACACTCTCCAGCCTCCCTCCCTCCCTCCCTCCCTCCCTCCCTGTCCCTCTGTCTACAACATATACATCCCCGAGGGCGGGACCGTCCCGGTCTTGCTCACGGCAGGGGCCCCAGCACGCAGAACAGTTCCCGCCACATGACAGGCATCCATTAATAGTGGTTGAAGCAAATAGTGGAAGGATTTTTTTCTTCTTTTTTTTTGCCGCGCCACACGGCCTGTGGGATCCCAGTCGCCCGACCAGGGATTGAAACTGGGCCCTTGGCAGTGAGAGCACAGAGTCCCAACCGCTGCGCTGCCAGCGAAGTCCCTGGCAGGACTATTTTAGAGTATGGAGCTGTTCCCGGAGGATTTCCTTAGTAGCGGCTGGAACAGAGCCAAGGAAGAGAAGGGCGCTGACCACAAGGGTCCTTCACAGCTTGGCTTGGAACTGCGTCCACTTCTCAGAAGTTTCCAAAGGCATGGTCTTCCCCATAAGAGTCATTAAGGTGCTGGTAAGCCCCCCAAAGAGTGATCGATCGTCAGATGCGGAAGTTGTATTGTGTCTCACAATTACCAAAATTCGTAATAACCAAACGGTAACAGTCAGACGCCCTGGTGAGGATGGGGGGGGGGTGGTCAGAGCTGGGGTTGGAGGGTCTGGGGACAGAAGGGGACCGAGAGCTGGTGTTGCTTCCGCTGGCGAAGCTCCCCGTCCTGGAGACCCCTGCTCACCCCACGCCACCCCTGCAGAAGAACCAAAGGTAAAAGCAAAACACCTGAAGTGGTTGGGCTGAGGTGTCATCAGTTCCTTGATGACAGACGACTGCATGTTCGCGGCGTGAGAGAATAACGGGAGCTTTTCTTTTCCACCTGAAAATGTTCCTTTCAGGTGAGGCAGCATCTTGACTGTATATTCTCCAAAAGAAACAGCTCCAACCAGATGACTGTATCTATGACGCTAGGACTGCAGCCGTGGATTGCAAATATTAGAGATAATCAGTATCTTGCGGCCAGAAGAGCCATCAAAACAGGTTGGACTTCAGATATTTTTATTTTTTTATTAAAAAAAATTTTTTTAGCATCTTTATTGGAGTATAATTGCTTTACAGTGGTGTGTTAGTTTCTGCTTTATAACAAAGTGAATCCGCTCTACGTATACATGTATCCCTATATCCCCTCCCTCTTGCATCTCCCTCCCTCCCACCCTCCCTCCCGATCCCACCCCTCTAGGTGGTCACAGAGCACCGAGCTGATCTCCCTGTGCTATGCGGCTGCTTCCCACTACCTATCTGTTTTACAACTTGGTAGTGCGTATACGTCCATGCCACTCTCTCACTTCGTCCCAGCTTACCCTTCCCCCTCCCTGTGTCCTCAAGTCCATGCTCTACGTCTGCGTCTTTATTCCTGTCCTGCCCCTAGGCTCTTCAGCACCATTTTTTTTTTCCGATTCCATGTATATGTGTTAGCACGCGGTGTGTGCTTCTCTCTTTCTGACTTCCTCCACTGTGCGCGACAATCTCCGGATTACAGAGCGGGTGGTGCCTGGCAGAGCAGTGGATACAGCAGCGAGTTTAAAACTTTAGTATCTACTCTCCCTTTTCTACGGGCCATATCACCGCACACAGCGCTCTACCTCATGAGTCTTCCCGGCAGCTTTTCCCCCGTTTTACGGATTAAGGCTTGAAGAGATTAAGTAATTTGCTGAAGGGCACCCAGCTATTAGTGGCAAAGCCAGGGTTTAAGCTCACACCAGGAGATTTGAATTTGGGGCAAAATGATGGACTTGAAAACCTCCAGTACTCCTGGAAATGATGAGCGACATTTGAAAACATCCTTTTAAAGGCACAGCTGAACTTGCATGAAAGTAAAGGAAATCTTCTGGGATTAAAAATGAAGGAGCTAAAATTTAGTGGAGTGAGCAAGCTGACACGGGACCGCCGTGCAGGGACTTGTTCTTCCTGGTCACAGGAGGTGTGGGTTTTAATGGTTTCGGGTCAGCATGAAGCGGAGAACGAGACCCACTACATAAAGGCCTCGCTCCGAGAGCCTCGCTCACCCTGGACGGGGTGTGTGTGTGTAAGCTTGACCGTCCTTGCTTGGGTTTTCGGTGAACATAGAGTCTCCCCTGAGAGTTTTTAACCATGGACCTATCTTGGCATGGGTCTGGGTCTTCAATTACTGTGTGTGGTCCTGTTCTTCCCAAGCCCATCCCGGACTGCCTGGCTGGTGCAGACAGCCCCAAGGCAGGCCATGTGAGCTTTCCACTGCAGGAGCTTCCTGGTTATGAGCTCCTTGTATAAAACTACAGAACACACGAGAAACTCAATTCCAGCCTATCCGACTCTAAAACCAGCGGTCTTTTTACAATGCCATTCTGCTTCTCCAGAGGTAGGGAGGAGCTTTATTTGTAATTTCCTCAGCGGTGCCTGTTTTGACTTCACGTATTTCAAAGTCCTGGACAGGATACATGATTGGTGAGCAGGGACACAGGCCTGGGCTTCTGGCTGCCCGGGGAGAAGGAACAGCCAGTCTTTTCTGTAGCAGGAATGGGACACTGCCAACAGTTGCAAAGTGGGGGGGGCTCTCTTAGAAGCAGGGGGAGTTTTGGGATCTCTCCAGATGTTAGGCGGGAAGCCACTGGCAAGTGTTTATTAGACTATGAACTATGTGACAGCTGGGCCTTGGGCCACAGCCCCAGAGATGCTGGAGCTGGCACTGGGGGTCCAGACCTCCTTGGAGCCCTCACTCTCTGTCAGGATTATCACTACAGGGACACAGACATTAACAATCACAGGGTGAGTCCAAGACCTAGAGTCGTGCTTCTCTGCATAACCATTCCCACTGTCCCAGCTGTAGCAGCACTTTGCCAATTCTGGAGTGAAGAAAAGAGGAAGACGGGTTAGGAAGAGAAATGTAGTGCCACTGAAGAGAGGCGTGCGGTTGTCGAGGCCTGACGTACTCTTGCAGGAAAGCATGGCCACCTTTGGGCCTGTGTGCTGGACCAGTTCTGCTAACAAAGTCCATCACCTTTATTCATTCACATTCACGCCTTGCTCTGTGGATAAGGAAGGTGGGGCATACTCTCTCTTGCGACTTTCATTTTTCACTCCAGCTCCGTCACCAGCAACTTGTCCTCTAGCCTAGAAGGTTTGAACTCATCTCTTCCCAGACCCTAGGACATCCGTTAAAACTATTTCCTGGGATACCTTGGAAGTTGAGCACAAATGCTGAGACATTCAGGTGGCAGTTGAGTACACTTATTTATTTGTATATTGGTTACAAACAAAAAAGCAAAGAAGTCCCACCTTCCCCATACTTAATTCATGAAGCCGCCATCAAAGTGGGTACATACCATCTTGTGGCGCTCCTGCCAAATACGCTTGACTTCCTCCAGTCATGAGACAGCATCAGACAAACCTAAACTGAGGGGCATTTTACAAAACAACTGATCAGTACTCTACAAGAGGGTCAAGTTCATGAAAGTCAAAGAGAGGCTGAGAACCTGTCACGGACTAGAAGAGACTCAGAGCAATGACAAAATGCAGTGTGGGATTCTGGAGTCAATCCTGGTATAGAAAAAGGGAAAAAGTGGTAGAATTCCAATCAGGTCTGAGTCTACTTAATAATATTATTCCAATGTTAATTTCCTATTCTTGATAATTGTACCATAGTTATATGTTAACATTAGGGAAAGTAAAGGATATATGGGAACTCTGTACTGTTTTTGCAACTTTTCTGTAAGTATAAAATTAGTTCAAAATGCAAATTTAAAAATATTTTTAAAAAGTAGATAATTGTACTTCCCTGGCGGTCCAGTGGTTAAGACTCTGTACTTCCACTGCAGGGGCCGCAGGTTCGATCCCTGGTTGGGGAACTAAGATCCCACATGCTGCATGACCAAAATTTAAAAAAAAGTTTAAAAGTAGATAATTGTAAAGAAGGCAACCAGTTTTCTTCTTGACTATTGATGATTTTAGAGTATAAATTATGTGAAATCAAGAAGCTTACTGAACCCAAGTATCAAATTCAATGATTAAAAAAAAAGAAGAAGAAAAAAACAAAGCAAACACTACATTTGAGGAGATTACTGGGGGCAGTCTTGTCACTATTTTATTCCAATGCCTTCTCTTCCTGTGTTTCAGTGTTTGGGACAGAGCCAGACATGATCCGAGACGGATCAACCATACCCATTGCCAAAATACTCCAGGACACCATGCAGAAGAGCGTGGCGATGCTCCCGCTGGGCGCTGTTGACGATGGAGAGCACGCTCAGAATGAGAAAATCAACAGGTGAGGGCGGCCAGCAGGCGCTCACCGCTCACTTCCCCACACCGGTGACCTGCAGACAGGCTGCGTACTTCAGATGCCGTTTCTGTCATCAAGGCTTCCTGTTTAAACTGCAGACTACTTTCCCTCTGTCATCTGCATGGGAGTAACGGTGTCTCTCTCTATTTCTTTTGTTAGGTGGAATTACATAGAGGGATCCAAATTATTTGCTGCCTTTTTCCTAGAGATGGCTAAGCTGCACTGATCATGGTAGGAGCCTTCCAGCCTAGGTCTGCCCTACTGACAGGTCGCCTCGCACACGACGCTGGGCAGGAATAAGATCTAACTATCCAGAGGCATGTGGCCCCCAAAATAATGTCTTCCCTTGGACATTGGGACCAGTGATAAAATATTTCCAAGGCGCAGACATCGGACGTGGTTTTGTGTCACTGTGCACACCTTTCTAAAGCCACAGCCACCTTCAACAACCTGATTTCCCTGAGTCCTGCTGCGGCTGCCCCAGGCCTGGACTCGCGGTACCCTTCAGGATGAGGACGAGTCTCTGATGAGAGTCTCCGCTTGCAACTTGATGGGCGTAATCACTGCAGTTTGCGTTCTACGCCTCTGAGTGCTTGACACGCAGTCACCCCACCCGGTGACTGTCCATCCTACATCACCCCTGCTTTTACCACTTGTGCCCTTTACCTTATTGACAAACACGTTGGTCTCCAGCGCTGCCTACTGTCATTTCCCCGGGGGCTCATTTTCAGAGGCGTTACGGAAGCATGATACCGCATTAACCTCTTGCTTCCCCTTCATTTATTTTTCCTGCTTCTTCAAAAGTGCTGAAATGGAAATGATCACTATTCATATCCTTATGCCATCTGGGATTCCTTGTGTGAAAATGAGTACTTTTTAAGTTCTAAGCCTCTTTACCTTTGCTGCAATTGATGCCAACCGACCGCCCCGCCTGCAGCCTCTTCTTTCTTCCTGCCCCATCAGTGAAGGCCTCCTCGCTTTCCCTTCAACATCTGTGCACGTGGCAATTCGCCACAGCAGAATTAATCCTGATAGAATTTCTCTCACCCTGCTGGAACTGCACTCAGTGACTACATCTAATAAATTGCTCAAAGCTTTTAATAGCATCGGTTTTAGATAGAAAGCTAATCAACCCTGACATCAGTAACACATTCTACATTTAAAGCCGTCAGCTAATGCTGTGTTCATTAATCATTTTAGTTAACCATCTTGTTTGGCTTGATTGGATTTGACAGTGTAAACAAACAAAAAAATGCAATTTTTCTACAGTTGAGTATATTTAAACAAACTGATTTAATCTTTATAAATTCATTATTTAGTTCACATTAATGGAGAAGAATTTAAAGGTTTGTTAAGAACGTTTCTCATGATTCTAAATAAAAAACAAGCATAACACATTCCACTGCTTCATGGGTTCTTGAAATGTCAGTATTAAAACTTGCTGCACCTCATCTAAAATGGCTGGACCAGAGGGCCAGTAATTCGCCTTGTCCTGAACTGCGTCACAGAAACGGGACCCAGCTGAGGCTTTAGCCACTTTTCCTCTGATGCTGGAGAACATTTAAATGCTGTCTGTTGAGTATGGGCAGGAATTTGATTTTTTTTTTGCTATTAAGCTTGGTTTGTGCTTTGCCAGATTACATAGAATCTTTTAGACATTTTGGATTTTGTGGGGCCTAACTGGTCTCAAGAACTAAATATACAAGAAGTTTACGATCCCCATTTATATTTTTTAAAGGGTGTTCATATTAGTCAATTAACAAGGCTGGTTAAAATGTATTGTAACCACTCCTGAGCAATGTAACATGAGTTTTACCAAGCAGATAAATTATAAGATTACTCATTCACTGATCTACGTTCCTGCTGAATCTCTGAGACTTGCAACGTCTGGTTAATTATTCAGCTACCACCAGGCAAGAAAGGCAGGACAAAGGCTGAGGTCACTGAGTCTAGGAGATCCCAACCTTGGAATGTCTGGGTGCAGAGCCATGGTTTTCTGCCTCTAGGGGTCACGATGAGTGTCCCCAGCTCTCCCAGGTCCATCTGGGTTTTCTACCCGGCCCCAAGCCAGGTGCCTACCTAGGTTCTGCTGTGATCTGGAGTCAGAAGGGAAGTATTTTCAGGGCGGTTACACACATACGGGTGATAGAAATCTACCCGGTTATTGGCCAGGAGGCCAGGTAAAATTTTTAAATTTTCTCTATCTCCAATCTCTTTGTCTTCCATTTCCAACTCATCTCTGTACTTCAGGGTCCAGTGAAGTGCGCTGCACACAGTAGGTGCTCAATATTGCACGCTAAAATCCTCCTCTTGGTTCCACAGCTGCATTTTTGGGCTTTCCCTGGCCTGGACATCTATCTTTACGCCCTTTGCCTCACATCGTTCCTAGTTGAAACTGTCTTAGGAGCAGCTAGCACTGGGAAAAAGCACATGAAACAAGTCATGCTGAGGTGCCATCGACTGATAACAGCGCCTGTGTATCCTCCCAGGCAGCACTGGTTGTCTGCACAGGGGCCACAAACCAGCAGCCGTGAGCCCCATACGGCTGCCTTCAGTGTGTTTCACGTGGCCTTGACGTTGTTCTACGCACTTCTGAATTGGATGCCAGCATCTCAAAATCAGCAGACCTCACCCAAGTGATTTCTCTTGAGCAGTCAGAAGACTGGGTAACAGCGACCTGCGGTTCCTGCAGGGTGACGGCCAGCTGAGCTGAGGAGACGCTGTGCTGAGCATAGTGCCCGGTCCATAATGTGTGCTCAGTAAGTTTCTTAGACACGGAGTGAGAAGGAAGCTCACGAATAACACAGTTGTATTTGGCTTCTCACTTCTACTGATAAGTTACTCTCACTTAAAAAACAAAGCCCCCAAACAAATATCATTTTATGATAGGTCCACATGATTTTTAAATACTATACTATTTAAAGTATCTAGTGTTATATGTATTCAATGCCATCTAGCTATTATTTTTAAATTTTATGTTTCAAGTTTGAATACTAACTGAACATGCAATGGGTAAACAGTTAAATAATGAGCTGCGGACTTGATTATGTAAGATGAAATAAAATATTTGTTTCAGTGGAAATGTACCTATGGTCAAATCTAGCATAATTACCTTATCTATCTGTAATAGCACTGCCGTTCATGACAAGCAGCAAACTTAAACCAATGCCTAATACCTGCACTTATCATTTCTGTTCTTCCACTGACCAGCTCTGTAACATCTGCATTCTATCTATATTGCAGGCCACCTAACTGGTAAGAAAGATAATCTCCCTCTTTACTATATCAAAACAACTTTCCTCTTTGGGAAGCAAGCTCTGGGAGGCCAAGGCTGGCTTGGGGGTGTTCTTTGTTCAGCTGTCCCAAGGCTCAATCAGTCTATGAAGTACAAAGCCAGAAATACAGATTTTCTGAAGCAATGTGTTCTTTTTCTTTCCAGCATGATGTGGAAGAGAACAGATTAATGACTATAATTTCTTAACAGTTATGATAAGTAAATAAATGCTTCTGAGCTTTCTTCGACTAGGTACATTGAAGAGAAAAAAAATTGTCACTACGTGGAAAAATTTTATTTAAAAAATTATTCTAGTGTAATTTCTTATTGAGAATGAAAAAAGATGTCAGAGAAATTATGCCTTTGACTATAATAGAAAATATAAAGTTTTACATCATCTCACCTCCCACATTGAAATTCACCAAAACAGCATTCAAAGAGAACTTAGATTTAAAATTCTATACCGTGGGTGGTTAAGTGGTCCTAGCCTACTCTCATCGTTATTGTAGGTAGGCATGTGAGTGTAGTGGCAGAAAATGTTAACTTAAGGAAATTAGAACTTTAAATGACACTGTTAAAGTAAATGAGTCATCAAGAATGGTTAGTCACCAAAAATGACCAATGCTTCCTTTCAAATTTTAAATAATTATAGTTAAATAAAGGCAGCTATCTAAATTTTATTTAAAACCCCACTTGAAAAACTGGAAGGCAGACTTCAGGGCTCCTACACCAGTACAGGGTGAGGGGAAGAGGTTCAGGAAAGGACAGTCACAGAGGGGAAGCAGCACATTCTGTACGCTCTGCCTAAGTCTCTGGATGACCTCTGAACCATGCCTGTGTGAGGAGGACGAAAGCCTCTTGGCTAAGGCTGAGGGGACTGAATGTGACTTCAGCTGCTACCATGAGAGGAGAGACAAAGTTAAGGAATAGGAGTACAGCCAGAACAACTGCCTGTTAAAACAGCAGCGACAACAACCAACCTCTTCAGAAGAACAGAGGTGAATTCAGAGTCTCTACGTGATATTACTCAGCTATCCAGGGATACAACCCAAATTACTGGGCATTTAGGAAGAAGGGAAACATGACTCACAATCAACAGAAAAGAGCAAATTAATGAAGATTAACCCCAAGATGATTCATACGCTGGAATCAGCAGACAATAGGTCAAAGCAGCTATTGTAACTTTGCTCAACGACACAGTGGAAAACATGCCTTTAGTAAATGAACCAATAGGGAATCTCAGCAGAGAAACAGAAATGGTAAGACAGAACAAAATAGAAATTTTAGAACTAAAAGATACAATATCTGAATTAAGAACAAAAGAATCACTAGCTGTTTTTAACAGATGATTGGAGATGACAGAAGAAAGAATCAGGGAACACAGAGAATAGATCAATAAAAATCCAATCTGAAGGTCTGAGAGAAAAAAAAGAATGAAACCAAACCAAAAAAGGACAGAGCCTCAGTCAGTTATGTATAATATCAAGAGGTGTAATATATATTTAATTGAAATTCAAAAGAAAAAGAGAGAATGGTGAAAAATAACAGTATTTGGAGAAATAATGGTCCCAAATTTTCCAAACTTGGTGAAATACATACATTTACAGGTGTTCAAAGTTCCAAAAACCCCAAATAGTATAAATATGAAGAAAATCATGCCTAGGCACATCACAATCAGATTGCTGAAAGCCAAAAATACAGGGAAAATTTTGCAAGTAGCCTGAGAAAAATGACAAATTACATATAGGGAAACATAGAAGGGAGAAAAACATCTCAATGACCTCTGCTCATCAGGAAAAAATGGAGGCCAGAAGTAATGGAAAGACATCATCTTTGGCAAACGTGTCTTAAAGAAGCTCCAAAGGTGCTTTATTATATATATATGTATATAAAAAAAAATATATATATATATATAAAGGATATACATATATATTATATATAAATTTTCCTAATAAGACACAGAAAAACAAATTTTTCCTATATTCTTGGATTCTCTTGAGCATTGCATGACACGTAGTAGGTGCTTAATAAACCACAGCTATCACCGCTGTTAGTATTATCTAATGGAACACAGTCTTTTAAATGTTTTAATGAGAGTAACAGTATTAGACACTATTACTGTGGCTTAGAAATTTTAGAACCTCTTCTATTTCTATTAACAGAATGAGGAAAGACGGGAACTTTACCCTAAAAATACTGCATAGTGGGGAACTGAAAAATAAACTCAAGATTTTATTTCGCTGCTCAAAGAAGGAAGATGAAATGTTAACTCAGTTCCCAGGGTAAGAAAGGTAGCAAGATCAATCTCCTACAAATCAACAGAATGCCTCTTCAACATGGAAAACGGTGCTAGCTACTCTTAAGTGTTGAGAAATTCATCACCTTCTCATCCAAGACTAACACTCTTGAACTAGCTATTCATTAAAAGATGCACGGTGGACTGGAAAAGGTTGACTCTGGAGTTTGAAAAGTGAGTTCCACCTTTACTAGCTGTGTGATCTTGGAACAGTTATTTGACTCTTCTAAATTACAACTCTCTGTTGTGGGTGACGGACATGAGAATTCATGTGGATTACAGTAAAAATTCGACCAGATAATGTCTATGAAAAGTACTCTGTAAACCAGTATTTCAAACGTGATTATCACCTGAATATTCTGACTTAAATAGCGTTGAGCTGGAACTGGCCTCGAGAGATGGGTTTGGTTTAGAAAGCCTACCATCATTATTATAGGACCATCCTTTAAAAACTCCGTTTACCTAAAATTATACAAATCCAATTATTTAAGAGCTTTTTCCCTATACCTACAAGATAGTCAAAACTGCTGAGCAAGCGGTGTCTCAAGCTGATCCCAAGTGCGACGTCGCCGCTCATCTCTATGTAGGTGTCCGTCAGAGCACTTTGCAAGCCGCGGTCTTCCTTCCTGGATCTCGAGTTTCCGGAGAAGGGCTCTAAGCTTCAGGTCCGCGGATGCTCCCTCAAGAGGGGCAGGCGGCGGCGGGGACGACCACGCCTCGGTCGTGCCTTACTTTCTTCCTAACAATTCTTGCGCTGCGTCGCTGCCGTTATAAGAACGGTCCGGCGGGGGCTTTTTAAACACCTAGGGCGTTTTCGGCTTTTATCGCCAACTGGCCGACCACCACACTCGGCTGCTCTGCCTCCCCTTTGGTATCGGAACTCGACTCGTGGCTTCCTGCGGCCCGTGACTCCGAGGATCCTTTCTTGGAGCCCACCGACAGATTGTCCTCAACATCAGGGCTTGCGCACGCGCCTGGCCCAGCAGAGAAACCGTGTCCCCATAGACGGGCGCCTAGAAGCGCCGAGCGCCTAGAAGCGCAGGGCACCGTTCGGGCCCCGGAAGGCCCAGGGCAGCGGCCGCTCGCCCCGCGCCGCCCTCGAGGTCCTCTACGGCGGGCGGGCGGGGGACGGGGTGGGGTGATGAGGCATGGGGCACGGAAGGGGCGGACGGTCCAGAGGAATCCGCCTGGGGACTCTCCGCAAACCCCACTTGGCCCTCCGGCGCAAACACCGCCAGCCTTCCAGCAGGACGCCTCTCCCCCTTTTTAGATTGACTTCTTCGGCTTTCCGTTTTCCTCTCTTTGGGGAGGGGCGGGACTTCCGGTTCCATCTCCTAGCAACTTCCGGCGAGAGCTGGCAGACAAAAAACACCAACAGGCACATAGGTGCCCCGGCCAGTCTGGACAAAACAAGGGAACTCGATGTGGGTTTTACTAATCCAGTTCCAGGATCCTGGTTTTTGGTCATGGTGTCCGGCGCGCAGTCCACGAAGGAGTCGTCCTGAGGACCGCCGGAAGTCGCTCAGCGGAGAGACGGGAAGTCCCTCCCCTTCCTCCCAGAGGGAAGACGGTGAGCCGGAGGAGTCAGTCAGAGGGGCGAGCAGGAGCGATTCCGTCGGCAAACAGGTAAGTTATTTTCTGGCCGGGGCGGGGGGTTTGGAGGCGGGGACCGTCCAGCGTCAGCGCGGGGCCTGGGGGCGGTGGCTTGAGGGCCTGGGCCCGGGTGGCTGGGCGCCGGGAGCCCCGCCAGGGCCCTTCGCTCTTCCTCCTCCCCCCTTCCCCCCGCCTCCGCCCCTCCCCGCTCGCCGGTCCCTCCCGACGCCGCCCAGACTCACCCGACACACACCCGCCGCCCGCGCGGTCTCGCGGCCGCACGGACTCCGCGCCGCCAGCCGCCGCTCGCGCCGCGGCCCGACTCACACGGGCCCGGCTGTCAGGGCGGAGGCGGCGATCCCGCGCGCCCCTGCCCGCGGTCGGGCGCTTCTCACCGCCGGGCTTCCCCCGAGTGACACGCACACGCCGAGCTGCCGCGTGTCGGTTTCCTCCGGCTGCCCGCCCGCCCCCTCCCGGCCTCCCGGAGCCGCGCCTCTGCCACCAGCGTCGGCTTCCGTTAAGGACGCCGGGCGGGCGGGCGGGCGGGCAGCGGTCTGGAGCGCTGGTGTCCGAGAGCGGCACGACTGGAAGGGAGGGTCTTGGCCGCTCGGGTTCAGCCGCTCCGCCCTGGACGGAGACCCCAGGCTGCCGCACACCACTTTTTGCAGCAGCGGGTACTCCTCTTTCCAGCTAGCGGGCACGTCCCGTGTGTGCTTGTCCGCTTTCTGGGGACCAGTCTGGTGGAGGCGGGTGGCAGGAACGGCTGACCCCTGTGCGGCTGCGTGGGAATAGCTTGTTTATTTTCAAGGGGGAATTCTGGAGTGGGATATCTTGGCAGGGTTGGCATCCAGGGACACACGAGTAGGGTTTCTTTATTTTATAGGTAACCATAGCCCTAATGGTGACTGCGGTATAACGTTACAGCTCGTGCCCGTGGAACTAATTACAGTGTACACCTGTTGTGCGGTGAGGTGTTAGTCCAGCTGGAACACCGTACAGGGAAGGGCGCTGATTATCTATCGACTAGAACATCATTAGGAGAGCTCATTTGATATATACTCTGTATACTTTATTTAGTATAGCAGTCTTGTAGAGCAGGAATTAACCACTTTCCACCAGCTGAGACCCAGATTAAATAACTTGACCAAAGTTAACGTCCGGATTTAAATCTCAAATGTTTGTTATTCATTCTTCTTCAAGTTAGCTACATGTGAAATTACTAACTCCTAGTGTCACGTCTGGAAAACACTAAGGCGGGGACTTCCCTGGTGGTCCAGTGGGTAAGACTCTGCGCTCCCAATGCAGGGGAGCCCGGGTTCGATCCTTGGTCCAGGAACTAGATCCCGCATGCATGCCGTAACTAAGAAGCTGGCAGGCTGCAACTAAGAAGCCGGCATGCTGCAACGAATGATCCCTAGTGCCACAACAAAGAAACAAACAAAACCCGCTAAGGCAAGGCTCTGTAGTAGCTAATGTCTTCTTACGCGATGTGTAAGACAGTTGTGATGATTGCCGATAGCGCAGTTGCTATTGGTGCCTTCTTTTTAAAAAAAAAAACACCTGTTATTTTGGAATAATTTCAGATTTACACGAAAGCTGCAAGATAGGACGGAGTTCCACTGGTGTTTAACAAAGCAAAGTGGCTCCACTGAATAATCACTGTTTCCTGCTTCGTGCCAGACACCATTTTCGTGCAGGAGAGAGTAACATATTGCCCTAGGTGGTTTCAAGGTCGTTGGAGGAGACACACGTAAACAAATGTAATGCCTTTTGCCAAGTGCTGAAATGGAGATACGGGAGCACAGAGGAAATGATCACTGCTGGGGAAGGAGTGGTGGGAGCTTGCAGGATATATTGGAGTGGAGATCTTCAGGGTTAATGGGTATTCACTTGATTGATGGGACATTTTCCCCAACATTCATTCTGATTAGGTTTGTTTTATTAGAGGAGAACTCTCTTTTATAAAACAGACTCTTTTATTTGATTCACCTTCTTCTCTCACAGCCCCTCTAAGAAGAGATTTGTTTCACAGGTATCACAGGTTGGAAGAAGCATCCCAGTTTATAAATCAGTGAACAGGAGGATAAATGAAAGCTGTGTAGTAATGGAAATATCTAGATCTATACATTTAAAAATTCTTTGATTTTCTTGCTTGTAAATACTTCCTGTGGTTCAATCAGAGTCATTATGAGAGGTCATGGAGCACAGTTCTGCACTGTAACTTGGCGTGTTAGATCCCCACACCAGAGGGGACATTTGAGTGTCTTAGTCAGCTCTTGCTGCTATAACAAAATACCATAGCCTGGGTAGCTGAAACAACAAACATTTATCACAGTTCTGGAGGTTGAGAAGTCCAAAATCAAGGTGCCGATTCCTGCTGAGGGAATCTTCCCTTCTTTCTCTGTTGTCACGTGGCAGAGAGCGAGAGAACTCTGGTCTCTCTTCCTCTTGTAAGGATACTGATCCCATCTTGGGGGCCTCACCCTCATGACCTCAGGTAAACCTACCTTCCAGAGGCCCCATCTCTAAATACTGTCACATTGGGGAGTAGGGCTTCAACATATGAATTTGAGATGGGGGCTGGGGACGGGAATTATAATTCAGTCTGTAGCATAGGTTTCTTGGAAGTTTTGTTATTATGTGGAATTCCTCCAAAATAGACTTGATACAGAACTAAATAGGAAACTAAAATTAGAGTTTATATGGCTTTCACTAAAGCAAAGGTAACAGTTTTATTTAAAATAATAAGAACTATGATTCAGAGACCAGCTGATGAAAGGGAGAAATTTTAATTGTGGATGAAAGAGAAATATGTGAAATGCTGTGGTTCTCTTTTCACTTTTAAGCCTCATAGAATTGTCCCATTTTAGAGGGCATAAGGATGGTGGCAGTGATCTGTTTTCATTCTCTCATTGTCTGATGAGGGGGCTGAGCCCCCCAGAAGCTAAGTGACAAACATGTCTCAGAAATTAGTGGCAGAACAAGGATTAGAATCAGGCCCCCTGATTTATAGGCTAGTCTTTCTGCTCTTTGAAGCATCAGTAGTTCTCAAATTTAAGGTGTGTCAGAGTCACTTGGGGGCTTGTGAAAACACAGATTCTGGGCATCACCCAGGGGCTCTGATTCAGCAGGTCTGCGCTGGGACTGGGAATTTGCACTCCTGACAGGTGCCTGGGCTATGTTGAAGCTGCTGGTTCTGAGGCCACACTTCGGGAACCCTGGCCTCACGTGATGTTGCCTTTGATCTCTCGTAAGAGGAGAGTAAGTAAACCTCCGCAGGTTTTACCCGCCTAACCTTTTCCCTGGTACTCAGAGAATCAAGTTTTTAAATTTTGTATCACAAACAGTAATGCATAAACAACATATGATTAGATGAAAAATAAAAAAGGACTAGAAGTGGAGTATTTCTCAGAGTCATTTTGGTATATTCAAGGGTAATTTTTGGAGACAATTCTAGTGGTCAGAGCCACTTACTATTGAAGGGGCTACATATGAGCTGTGAGAGCCCCCAGTCTTACCAACATTCACACTGAAAAGGGTGTCCAGGTTGATTGCTAGGTTGTAGGGGAGTAAAAAGTTACTTCCAGCTTTTTTTTTTTTATGCTTTTCTGTGTTGTTTTGTGTACTAAAATGTTTTCTTACATATCAAAATCCTATCAGGCCCAAGCACAGATTACATGCCTGTAATAGATATTGAAGAAATGTAAGTTGAATTAAATTTAAAAAGAGTAAGGGGGGAAGGTAAGGTAGGTCATTTACCTGGACAGTTACTCTGCTCTCTAGATGATCCCAGTCATGGGCTTTTATTGAGTAATTGCCATTTATTCCAGTTTACGCCTTAGTTGCAATTAGTTTGAATTTTTTTAAAGCATAGTTATTGGAGGAGGTAGCTAGCATATTTTTATGTTAGAGTTAATGAACGATCCCCATACCTTTGTATCTTGAATCTTAAATTTTTTTTTTTTTGGTGGTACGCGGGCCTCTCACTGCTGTGGCCTCTCCCGTTGCGGAGCACAGGCTCCGGACGCGCAGGCTCAGCGGCCATGGCTCACGGGCCCAGCCGCTCCGCGGCACGTGGGATCCTCCCGGACCGGGGCACGAACCCGTGTCCCCTGCATCGGCAGGCGGACTCTCAACTACTTCGCCACCAGGGAAGCCCTAAATGATTTTTAAAAACTTTTTACTTTGAAATGATTTTGGAATTACAAAAAAAAATCAAAAATAGTCCAGAGTGTTCTATATATCTTCTAACCAGCTCTCTTTGTTAACATGTTATGTAACTGTAGTGCAGTTACCAAAACTGGGCAGTTGATACAATTAATCTAAAGCTTGATTTGAGTTTCACCACTGATGTCCTTTTTCTGGTTCAGCATCCAGTCCAGCATCCCACACTGCATTTAGTTATCATGCCTCCGTAGTCTCTTCCAATCTGTGACAGTTCCTTTTAGGTTTATATTCCATGACCTTGATACTTCTGAGGAGTAGTGGTCAGTTATTTTGTAGAATGTTAGTGGGTTTGTGGGTTAGTGTCATGTTCTTTCAGGATTAAATTGAGGGTTAGGCATTTTTGGCAAGAATACCACAGCGGTGAAGTTTGCCCTCAGTGCCTTTTATTGGAATCCACGTGATGTAGATACATTTTATCAGTGGTGAATGTTAACTTTGACCTCTTGGTTGAGGTGATGTCTGACATCTTCTGTGCTCTAAGATTAAACATTTTCTGATTAATGACCCTCCTAATTTGCCTGATTTTGTTGCAAAAGTTTAAAATAAGTGAACATCTAATGTCAGAATCCTTTGAACCTGACCCTAACTATGGAATACTTCTTATCTTGGGAGGCTTCAGTACTATTTGTTAGACTCAAACATAGCTGGAAAGGGTAGAGGTTTCACTGCTGGAAGAACAGTTATTTGCTCAAGAACTTGTACTTGATCTCGGGCAGTGTTCCTCTTGAATTGGCAGCAGTGGAAGCTGTTTGTCCGAATTGTTTTGCTTTGGTTCTGTGACTGTCTCACATGTGTCTTCCAGTGCATGACTTTCCATAATCGTGCTGCATTTCTTAAGAATTCTCCCTGGAGCATTTAGAAGATGGATTGACTTCCGTTCATCACGAGGCAGTTGCTCCTGGTATCCCACTGCTTACCCGCTTGCTAGCCCATGGAGCTGGGGCACATGTTTTCCTTGCTAATGGAATTGCTGGCTATATTACACATACAAATTTATCTCTATTTCCGAAATGCCTGTGCCTTAATATCCCAACCTGAGTCAGTTGGAAGATACATACCTGGTTTGTCTCCTCCCAGTGCCTGTAAGCTCCTTGCAGGCAGGGGACAGATCCCTCTTTCTGTTTACTCAGTAACGTGCTTGGTACCTAGCACATAGAGGCACTCAATAAATATTTATGAGTAAATGAATGTTGTATGTGCATCTTGTTAAGTGTTTTTGTAAGCTACCGGCATACTGTGACCATTTCCCCCTGTCAGTACAGCTCTGTAATCTGCACAGTATTCCAGTCTATGGATGTGCCATGGCAGCTTCATCTTTAACTGGTACCTCGTTGCTGTATACTAGGTTGTTCCCAGTTTTTTCTAGTGTAAACAGTTCCTTGGTGCATATCCTTAAACACATATTTTGTCTGGTTATTTCTTTAAGGTAAATTCTGTAAAGAGTCACTAATAGCTCAAAGAAGATACACATTTTAAGGTTTCTGATATATAAATTGTAAAATTACCCTCTTGAAAGGTTGTATAGATTTATATCCTAACCAGTACTATTGAGAATGCACATTTTCCGACACTTTCCCCAATGCTTTTTTTTTTTTTTAAGAATAATCCAACATTTTTTTTTTGTATTTTAAAAGATGCTTCTTGGAGTGTGGTGAGTGGGGATCATATTCTGACTAATTTGCTAAAACTTTCAAAGTTTTCATGTTGAAAATTTCCAGTTTTTTGTTTTCCTCGATGAGAGAGCAGAATAAACCTCAACAAAACAGTGATTAACATCTAAGCAATATTTCACTTGGGGCACTTACTGTGTATAGTTATTGTTGGCTGTATCTGCGGCCCTTACCAAACAGGAAACTTCTTAGCGGTGGGATATATTTCTAATTCACATCATTCACCAAAATCAACTACAGGTCAATTAAAGGCTTGTATATAGAAGGGAAAACTGTGAAACTTTTAGAAGACAATGTAGGACAATAGTTGTATTACTCTGTTAGAGGGAAAAGGTTCTTAAATTATAGAAGGTGCAAACCATAAAAGAAAGGATTGATGTGTTTGACAACCTTGATATTGACAACTTTTGTTTATTAAAAGAAACCATCAAGAAAGTGAACAGACAAGTCGCAAGTGAGAATAGATCTTTTAGTACATATTACTGATAAAAGTTTAGTGTCCAGAAAGGTGAACAACTGCAAATCTATGTGAACAATAGACAAATGGGCAAAGGACCTGAATAGGCATTTCACAGCAGAGGAAATGTGAATGCAGAGATGCTAACTAACTTCCTCAGTAATTAGAGAACTGCAAATTAGGACCAACATGGTACAGTTTCATACACGCTAATTTGGCAACAGTGTAAAAATCTGACAATATCTGCTTTTCAGGAGGGTAGGAAGCATTGTAGTGAATGCTAAGAGGGAGTGTAAATTGGTACAATAACTTTGGAATTAACTAGTAAAGTTAAAGAGGCGTGTACCCTTTGACCAAGTAATTACACTCTTTATCCTAGAGTGTTGCTTCTGCGCTATTTCCATCATCTCCTGGGGAGTTGTTAGAAATGCACATTTTGGGGACCCACCCTAGACCTGCTGAATCAGAAACTTTGGGGATGGGCCAACTTTCTGTTTTAGCAAGCCCTCCAGGTGATTTGATGCATGCTAAAATGGGCAAACCACTGCCCCAGAGAAACTCGGGTCCATGAATGACTGGAGCCATGTACAGGAATGCTCACCCCTGCACTGTTTGTAAAAGACAAACCTTGGAAGCCATGCCCATCACAGGAGAATGAATAAATGGTAGTATATTCCTGCAGTGAAGTACTGTGCAGTCATGAAACCCAGTGGACTTCGGTCACATGCATCACCAAGGATAAATATCAGGAATACTAACTTGAGGGGAAAAAAGCTACTTCCAGAAGAATGCAGCTAGTATTTTTCCCTTCTCCTTTTTTAAGTTTAGAAACATGCAAAACAGAATTGCATATTGTTAGGAATACAGGTATGGCAAAGTAGTAAAGAAAATAGGTAAATTATAAACAGAAAATACAAGTTAATGGGTAGCTCTGTAACAAGAGGGAAGGTGATAGGCACACCAAGAGGGACAAGAATTTAATTTTCTTGAACTGTGATCTGTACTCAGATTTTTGTTATATTATGCTTAGTATCTCTGTACCCATTAAAATTATTTTTATATCTACCAAATATTTTAAAAACAAACTTTCCTTTTTGCAGTGTCCGTCTACACAGGGACTATTCAGTTTGTATGAAAAAAATAATGATGGGGGTGACGGTGGTCAAGATACATTCTTGTTGGACTGTGATATAACAGTCCTCTGCGGAGTAGAGATATCAGGGAGAAGACGGGTTTCGAGGGTAAGGAGTGTTAACACTTGCTGAGCGCTCACTGTGCAGGCACACTCTGAGCTGAGTTTACACTCATTAGCTGAGGATTGAGCCACCCAGTGAACCTGTGGGGGGGGTGTCAGATCACTACCGCCCCGTGTCACAGAGGCGGGGAGGTCCTCTGGGCACACAGGGGGAAGAGGTGGAGGAAGTCTCTGACTGTCGGAGAAGGTCGGAGGAAGACAGTTGTAGACAAAGCAGAGTTGTGTCCCAGAGTGTTGTGAGTTACAGAAAAAAAAAGGCAAAGGCAAAGTAGGAATGGGGGACTTCCCTGGTGGCGCAGTGGTTGAGAGTCCGCCTGCCGATGCAGGGGACGCGGGTTCGTGCCCCGGTCCGGGAAGATCCCACGTGCCGCGGAGCGGCTGGGCCCGTGGGCCACGGCCCCTGAGCCTGTGCGTCCGGAGCCTGCGCTCCGCAACGGGAGAGGCCACAACAGTGAGAGGTCCGCGTACCACAAAAAAAAAAAGTAGTAATGGGAGCAGAGAGCAGGACTGGTGAAGGCTGTATTCACCCCCATTTTCCAAGTTACTTGATTTTGCTAGGTTTGTTTTTAAACCAGTGTACATGACTTTATTATTCTAGTAAATGGCAAGTCTAGAAAGCAGAAAAAGTAATTGTATTTTGTTGTTAGTTCTAAGGATTGCATCTTCCAGTTCATTAGAAAGTGGTAATATCATGCCATAAGATTTAGGAAATCATACTTCTTTGCTTAGGTTGCTAAAAAAGGGCACTTTTGGGAAATCCACCTTTGCCTATTTTTTTTTCTTAGCCTTTGCGAAAATTTTTTGGAGTATCGTATGTATCCCATATTATGGGGACTATTTTAAAATAAACATTACTTATGCCGTAAACCTTTTTAAGCCATCGTGGTATGACAGTGGCTCCTTGAAATGAGCAAGTATAGCAAAAATAAAAAGATGGTTATAGAAGCCCTAAGTCAAGTTACACATCCTATGGAACCAAATAGTTGTACTATTTTTGTTTGATATTTGGAGTGCTAAATTTGTCTAAAGCAGAACTGTCAAGCATTTGTAATTATGTAATGTCATACTTTCTAACCGAGCCAGCCCCTCACTTAAGAAGCTGACATCCCGTGAGAGTCCTTCCATAGCAGGATGTCTGCATTTCAGACACATATAGTGCTTGTCGCAGATCTCTGATGGGCAAATGTAGAAAGTAGGCTTCTTCAGATGGGTTTTTAAGTACTTCATCTCTTCTAGTTTCAGCTGTATTTTGCTAAAGCTAGATAATCTCAGTCTTAGTTCTCAGTGTTTGATGTTCATACTTTTGTTTTCTCTTATATGCTGTACTTTTTACTAAAAAACAAAATAGTTTTAAATAAAAACAAGTAAGGTAATAAGAAGCCTCCTTGGGAAAAGACATTGCTTAACACAATTGGAGTAGTACCAGGTTACATCATCCAATGTAACCAAAGCCTAGCTTGCTTGTCAGTTACTAAATATAATGGAAACTTTATGTTTTAAACCTAGAACAAGCAACAAACCACTTCTTTCTAAGGGTACAATTCATTTGTGAATTATTGTGAATTAGGGATCAAAATTTGATATATAATTACTGGATCAATTATTATAGAATGGGGAATCACAGTTATACAAGTGCATAAAATTATAAAACTGTTAGAATTTAAACTAAGGGGTAATGTACGCTTAAAAATAGCCTAGAAAATTTAGATCATTCAAAGAGTGGTAGTAGAAATTATAGTCTTTCAGAAAATGAGATCAAATGATTTTCATTAAGAATCTTCAGGATCCATAACCTGGTTTCCTGTAGGGGTAGTGTTTAAAACCCTAGGGTTTCAGGGTGGTAATTGAGACAGTGTTTGCTGAAAGTCACATTCAGAATACTGTTGTGTGGCCAGTTGTTATGTAGGCAAATGAGTTCGGAATCTGGTGTGATGGCCCTGTTTAGTGCAGTACATTTTTCTCCTTCCTGATTCACCTTTCTTCCTCCCCCTTTTTCCCCTCTCCTCCCCTGCACCTCATCTCTGTCTGGTAAGTGTGTGTTAAGTATATATTGTGTTTTTTTGAGGTTAGGAGGGATTTTATCCAGTGAGTCCCAAATCTGGCTCATCAGAATCAAACAGGGAGCTCTTTAGAACTACAGGCTTTTGTCCCCACCCCAGACTTTCTTAATCGGAATCTGTCCACTTGTAGGTCCAAGGGGTTCATGTTTTGATGATTAGCTAAATTTGTCAAATGACTGATATTGTCTATAATTCCCTTGTTTTACAAATGTGGAAGTAGTAGCTCTTAGTATGCTCTTCCAGGGGCAGTTGCATTTCTCAAAACAGGTCTTGGTAAGTCTTGTAAAGATCAAAAGCCTTCATTAATGGTAGAATGACAAGCAGTGTGATAATTTGGGGATTGGTGTGTGGCAGAGCTGGCTAGCTGTCCACCTAAATCAGTTCTTCCTGTCCACCAGGGACGGTTGCACAACTCTAGGTGACATTTTTCAGATTTCCTTGCAGTGAAGCAGGAATGAGTGGAAAGTGGTAGGTGCCACTTTTGAGCCAAGGATTTTAAAGAAGCAAATGCCCTGCCTCTTTCATGCTTGCTTTCGTCTTCTGTCAGCTGGATGCAGAGAATGAGGAAGCTCTGAGTCAGAGCATCAAGTTGGAAAGAGCCAGGATGTCTGCATCAGCTGGGAGCCGACTGCCTGCAGACCTGGAACACCTGCCTTGGGAGTTTACAGGAGCGAGATAGGAACTTGTGTTTGAGCCATTTTCAAGTCCACTTGTTATAGCAGTTATGGAATTAGGGCATTAACTTCTTGTTAGGGTGATTCTAGCCACTGTACCCATATGTGAAGGAAAAGCAGTTTATGAACATGTAGAAAATTAGTATTCTGCAGTTTTTCTTCTCCACATATATAATTCTCTTATCTGTTCCACAGACTGCAGAAGCGCAGTGTTACAGAGTCAGGACATTTCATTAGGCCGCAGTGTTTTCTTAAAGGTATAATCTGAGGCAGCCAGTACTCGTGTGAAAATTAATAAGTGAAGACTTGTGATGCCAGCTATGAAGTGTTGCCTGCCATGGGGAAGGGAGGGATTTTCAGAACACTCTTATTTACAGATGAATTTAGAGCTGAGAATTCTTATCTATTTTTATTGACTTCTTAGAATTTATACAGAAAATTAGTAAATAAATAAGGTATGAATGTAGAGTTTTCCACACTTTAGTCATTTATTTACTCCTTCATTGTTTTTGCTATATTGTACTCCACAGTATTTTACCTCACTTTTTATTTTTTTAATTTAGCCTTGTCATAAAAAGTAATGTATGTGGAGTCATAGGTTGGTACATTATTTTTTTCCCCCTAATATTCATGCTAATAATACACACTTATTTAAAAGTCCTTCCTTGTGGTACATTACTTTATTTTAAATGCCCATAGTGTATTTCTGTCATACTTGGGGAAATACTGTTCACACGATGAATACTATTTTAGTGTCTTCAGTGCTTAATCCATAACATTCTTACTGATTGGTTGTCACGCTGAGCGGCTTGCAGGATCTCAGTTCCCCAACCAGGGATTGAACCCGGGCCAGGGCAGTGAAACTGCCAAATCCTAACTGCTGGACCACCAGGGAACTCCCCATAACATTCTAGTAGAAGTAAATGCAGTCACCTGGAAACTAGCAGACCAGCTGTGTCTAGTGGGACTCTGGGTACAGTGTTTTCCTATTCACACTATAGACTGTTATCAGTACTCTCTTTGCTACTGGAAATAGTCATTGACATCCTTAAATCTAGTCACATTAGAGAGCCAATTCCAGAAACCTCAGTTCCAATGCAAGGGAAGATCCTGTTCCTCTAGAACCACTCTCAGTATCAAAATCTGTATCAGTCAGGATTCTCTAGAGAATCAATAGGATGTATACAAATGTATAAGAGGAGATGTTGGCTCATGCGGATGTGGAGGCCCAGAAGTCCCACATTCTTCTTTCTGGAGGCTCGAGGAACAGGAAAGCTGGTGATATAATTCAGTCTGAGTTTGATGGCTCAAGACCCGGGAATGCTCATGTCTGAGGGCAGGAGAAGGTGGACGTCCCAACTCAATCCTCCACCTCCCCACCGTCTTGTTCTATTCAGGCCCTCAACAAATTGGGTGTTGCCCACCCACACTGGTGAGGGAGGATAGTTTTTATTCAGTCTACCATTCAAATGCTTATCCCTTCCGGAAACACCCTCACAGATGGACCCGGAAATACTGTTTCACCGGCTGTCTGTGCATGCCTTAGCCTCACTCGTACAGTTAACCATCACAGTACTTTTGCTCAGCTGACCTAGCATGCCCTTAGTGGCACATTTTCCTGCCACCATAGGATCCAGTCTGAGAACACATAGCACGTTTAGTTGTCATGTCTCTTTAGCCTTCTTTAATCTGGAACATTTCCACAGTCTGTCTTTGTCTTTCATGACATTGACATTTGTGACGAGTGCAGTCCTCCCCAGATTTTTTTTTGTCTTCAAACAAAACATTGCTCACTCTGTTGTGTGCTGTTCCCTCTTAATTAGCTGCAGGTTCGTCATTCTCCACTGCAGTGATGCACAGGTGTCCTGTCCTCCTCGGGGTGTTATATCTGCAGGCATCCCTTGTCCGCCTTCACTGAGGATGTTAATTTGATCACCCCTGGCAAGGAGTAGCTGAGTTATCCACCGTATAATTACTAATTTTTTTTTCTTCCCTTGCAGCAGACAAGCAGTGTGTAGGGAGATGGTTTAATGCCATTCAAACATTTTGCACATCAAAATTCCCCCATAGAATTGGCATCCATTGATAGTTCTTGCCCGGTACAGTCTCTGTCAGTATGATTTTCTATGCCCTCACTCCCTCCACATTTACCAGTTGGCCCTCAGCATTCTGCTGTAACCTTTGCCCTGTCAGCCCATCCATTTGTCTGTCTGATCAGTCTCTCCGTCTCTCTCCCTCTCTCGCAGCCATCAGTATGGCCTTCTTCATACCTGCTTTTAATGGTTTACTGGCACTCACGACTGTGGCGCTCATGTTGTCCCAGATTTAGTCAGTAGGCGCCTCTTCAAGCTGACTCCTGTGTCTTTGTCCCAACGTTTTCTAGAAGCATCTCTCCCCGCTTCGTGACACGATGAGATGCTCCAGGCTCATGGTACTGACCCTGCCCCCGGCCTAGAATCTGCCACTCCTCGAGGAGCCGGGTTCTCTTCAGTGAGGAGGTGCCGGAGGCCGAGCGGTGGGTGCCAGCTGTGCTCGCTACTGCTCCTCCTCCTCTCTCGGTTTCGTGGGCGGTCCGATGGCCGTAGGGATACTTCTTGGTGTCCCTGGGTGTTTGACCGAAATTAGACCCCAAACAGCTCTTTTACAAGTCACCCCTTAAGTTTACTTTTATTTGTAAGATTTTGATTCCCCGTTTAGTCCTAGAACCACAATCATAAAATGTCTTTCCACCTGAGGGCTTGCTCTTCCCTTCTTGAGAGGAGCTAGTAGAGACTTTTTTTAAGCTTCCCCCGTAGTTTCCTCCCCCCCAAAGTAATATATCTAGGAAAGAGTATAGGAAAAAGCCAGTAAGAAGAAGAAAAAATTACCTATAATTTCATCACCCAGAGGAAAATAAAAACTATTAACCTTATTAGATAATTGGACTTGGTTAGAACTATATCCATTTTTTAAATTTAATACTGAAGTTTTCTCTTTTCTAAGTATACTTTCTTAACACTCATATCTCTGATACCTAATAATTTATATCCCAAAAATCTTGAGGCTTGATAGTTTTATATCATGTGTTAGTTTATCGACATTTTCCAGATTTCTTCCAAAATTAGTAGTTTTAGTCTATTTTCCTTGCCGTTCTTTGATTAGCCATAGTATTAATCCATCTCTTCAGTGGACCTGAGGAATCTGTTTAAGCAAGAACAGTGTGGAACGTGTCTTTAGCTGTTTTTTTGTTATTTTTCCTCCATTTATATGTTTTGGAAATAGCCTTTTTCTTCGTATTGTTCCTGCTGGAATGAAAAACAGATCCATTCTTTTTTCTCCTGGTTGAGTGTTCAACATTTTTTTTATTGTCAGTGAGGGATTTTCTCATGGAATTTAGAAATCTTAGTCCTTCTCTGTCACTTTGCAAATGAGGAAACAGAGGCTCAGAAAAGTTAACTGTTCGCCATGTGTCCTGCAGTGTATTGTTGGGATAGTTGGGCCTCCTCACTTGTACATTAATGCTCCTTTTCACTAGTGTTTAACATTTTCAGTGTAAATGCACTGTGTTTCTTTAATTTTTTTCCCCTCGTTCTCTTCCATTCCTTAGCATTCGTGTGCTTCATTTTCTTGCCTTTTGAAAAAGATGAAAGGAAAATTTAAGGAAAGTTTACTAACTTTTATTATGGAATGCTTTTTTTTATGGCTGCATTATAAATTCTTGAAAATAAAGGGTCTAATGGAAACACTTAATGAGAAAGCAGGGGCTCTATCACATGTACCTCCTCCCCTGCCCCTTTTAGTGAATAGACTGTTTAAATTAAGTAAAGGATATAAATTCTGTTGTTTCAGTTTTAATATTTCATGACTGATTTTATAGATGAAATTATGTTTTACAATAAATAGGAAGAAGAATTTATACAGCCTGTTCTATTTGATGTGAAACAGCAAATCCCATTTCTCTGTAGCTGTAAAGAAAATTCATTGTAATGTCTTTAGTTGTAAGAGATGGTTTCATTGTGATTAGTTACACTGATAATAAAACCACCTTTTCACATGGCATAAGATACAAACGATCCTATTTGTCTGCTTTCAATGGCATTGAATTTTTTCATTTTCTACTTTACTCATAGAATCTTCATCCCTTTTATTATTTTTTCTATTCCGGTAAGAATTTCCTTTCTTAAAAAAAATCAAAACAATTAGAAATACTAGCAAAACATTGATTTTAAAAATACTTTTTGAAAGGAGATATATTAAATACCACAAAAGGTGCATTTGTCAGAGATGGTTGATATAAGATAGTCATAAAATTAACTTTATTACAGGATCAATTAATGTATTTGGAAAATAGTACTTGAAGTGTAGGAAGATTTTTAAAAAAGAAATAGCCAGGTAAGAAGTCTGAGCTAACTTCACAGTTTATTTTTGTCCTGTGATTTTTTTTATTGGTATTAATACATCTTCACAAGTAATGTTGGGAAGGTGGCGATCTTTGATGAAGGGATGATGACCTGCTTATTCTGTTTTGGTTACCATGGTTGGATCCCTTTTAGTATGACTTTCTCGTGATTGTTTTAGCTCTCTCACTTAGGCACTAAAGAAATATTCTAATTTTTAACTTGCACACAGAATCAAATTGGATATTTGAAATAGACCATGGGTACCCCTGGAATAGAAACTATATTCTATTCTGACTTGAGTGAGAATTTTTTTTTCTCCGTCTGATAGTTTTACTTTACTCTGACCATTTGGGCTTAGGAGCACATAGTTGTAGCCTGCTTGTCTTCAGTGCGTCCTTGGACTGGCTGGGGAAGGTTCTTTTTAGGATTAAGCTGGACGTGGCACGTGAGATGCTTTGGAGGTGAAGCTTAACCAGGTACAGGTCCTGTGGCCGGAGGCCCCTACGTCACCTGAGCTTGGATGCCTCCTGCCCGAGAAGGTGTGGGAGTTACGCAGTCTGGGGGCCAGGATTGCGGCCTGTTCAGCCCCGATGACGTGTGGCTGTCCATGGGTTTACTGCATGGGCCGCCTCCTCAGGTCTGGGGAATGTTAGGTTGTAGGCTGCTACCAACCCGACTCTAGCTGGAAAGGAACTCATGGCTACCGTTAGCTCTGAGGCAGCTCGCTTGCTGTCATTGAATCTGGAGGCCCATAAGAAGGAAAAGCCTCCTCCAAAATGAGCAGGTCTTGCAGAAATATTAAGACTTTTATCCCATACAAATCTAAATTTAAAATTCCACCTCATCTCTTTAATAACTCTTGATTTTATTACACCACTTTTTCAGTGTAAGCTGTATCAGATCTGATTTTGGTAGTGGGAGAGGCATCAATGTAAATGTCAGTTTCTTAAGTTCTGAAATCTTAACGGAAGTTTGATAGGAATTCTGCCCTCGATATGCATTTCGGAGTATCCTTCACTTAACATTTATTGACCTCCTCCTGTGTAGCTTAATACTCTTTTGCTAGTATAGAAGATTCCTGTTAAAGGTTGGAGCATATAGGAAAGGAAATTATGTATAAACTACATATAAAGGAGGGGTGAACTTGAGCCGGTCTGTTCCTGACAAGGTGTAAAGGGAGAGAACGGGCATTATATTAGTAGTCCAGTGCTATGTAACAAATTACGTCAAAACATGGGGCTTCAAGCCAGGTTCTGTGGTCAGGGATTTGGGAGTGGGCTCGCCTGGGTGGCTGTGCGCCAGGTCTCGTGTGGGCCGCCGTCCCTGAAGTGCCTGAAGGCCCGCCTGGGGCTGGAGGAGCTGCTCCCTCATTGCTGTCGGCAGAGTTCCTCTGGCTCTTGGTAGTGAAGCTTCAGTCCCTCGCCACCTCCTGGAGCCCCCCCCCCCCCGTAGGCTGCAGGGGTGCCCTCCTGCTTCCCCAGACAAGGTGAGGCAAGGGAAGGGGGCAGGCCCAAAGCATGGTGGAGCACCCTCCCTCCTGCTGTTTCTGTCCCTTCTAGGCAGGCCGTCAGGCCAGCCCACACCAAAGTGAGGGCTAGCCCCACCCTTTACCGGGAGCACCAGAGAATTCTGTGGACTCATTTTGAACCACCACAGGCATTTTCCTGGGTGGGGAGAAGCACAGGTTTACACACACAGCTGAGGAGAGCTTTGCAGCCAGTTCTCGGCACAGCGAGGAGGTGGGTTTAGTGGACCCAGGTATTCATGTGCCAGCCTCATTGCAAGTAGACCACAACTCCCTGGCGCATCCGTTTGTGGTGAATTGCCTCCAGTGTTCTCTAGTAAACGGGTTTAGGGTGTTACATTATACTCTTTTGTCATGGAAGAAATTATTCAACTTGTGAGCATCTTCGTAGAGAAGTGTTTTTTTCTTTTTGGGTAGGATCAGATGCTTTGTTTTGTGGTCTCTGTTAGGCATTGATGCTTCTGATGGGAGAGTGTGGTGAGAGGAGGATTACATAAAGTAAAGTACCCTTATGTTATGCACTTGGTGTTTGTAACCACGACAACTGATGCTTCAGAGTTTCTCATTAGCAGCCTCTCCATAGGGATGTGGTGGTACTGTACTGAGTTCGTGATAGTGTAATGGTAAGAGACGTATTTTCAATAAAAAGTCCAGTTGAAATGGTAGGTTAAGAAAGAGATCTGAGTAGTCCGCTAATTTCCATTTATTCTCGTCTCAGCTGTCGCTACTGCACATCATAATAGGCTCGTAGGGCGTTTTACCTGCTCTACCTTGACCTCCCAGGCCCAAAGGGAAAGGGCGAAGGCCATGGGGAGTTTCTGTGTGTGCCTGTGTGTGCGTACCTGCCCTGCCACACACTCTTGGCCTGGTGCCAACGCATGCCAGCTTCACAGCGTTTGCATCAGGAATGTGGGTCAGTCTAGGAGGGATGAGGGCGAGCTGGCCTGGGGTGCAGGCGGGGAGAGCTGGTCTCCCACGCGGGTGGCCTCGTCCTACTCCTGGCGAGCCTGTCCCTGCCTGCGTGAGAGACAGAACTCGGCCTCGCTTACGTACACTCAGCACGAAAGAGGAACCGGGTGAAGAGAGACACGAAGGCGAGGTGCTGTGACTGAGAGGTGGACCGAAAGGGGAGAATTTCATCCGTGCTGCCCATGGTAAGGTTAGCATATGAAATGGTCGAGCAGCTGGTATGTTTCTCTACTAGTTCTTGGAATACTTTCTTAAAAATGCTGGAAAAAACTTACTGTGAGAAATGGCCACCAGGTGTCATCAGAATGCTGCTATTGATTTGTTTTATTATTGTTCTTTTTTTAATAATTTTTGAATTTTATTTTATGTATTATTTTATACAGCAGGTCCTTATGAGTCATCAGCTTTACACACATCAGTGTCTACATGTCAGTACCAATCTCCCAGTTCACCCCACCACCACCACCCCCACCCCCACCCGCCACTTTCCCCCTTGGTGTCTATACGTTTGTTCTCTACATCTGTGTCTCAACTTCTGCCCTGCAAACCGGTTCATCTGTACCATTTTTCTGGGTTCTTATTATTGTTCTTAAAACGTATATGCATGTTTTGATTTCTTTCTTGCACTTTTTTTTTTTCTTTTCTTTTTAAACTGTAGCAGAGACTATTTCAGTTAGAGCAGGGACTTTCTTTGGGGACATTTTCTTGGTGAGCTAATAATTTTTTATAGGTAAAATTGAAGATCACTATATAAAACTTATTTATTTATTTATTTTTAGTTGAGGAACAACTACTAGTTGAGAGTTTGGATGAGAGTAGAAATTATAAATGGAATTGCATATTTGAAACTCTTTGGCACAGTGAGGATGTGTGTTGAATGGTAATCGATGAATTTGTGTAGGAACCGTATGCTTTAAGAAGATTTGGTTTAATAATATATCTCATTATTTTAGTCTAAATAGCTACTAAGTCTTCTGAATTTTGAAATCTTGCTGTGGGAAGAAATCGGAGACTCACTGGCTTCTCCAATGGGTACAAATACCAGGACTTTCAGAAAGAACAGGGATTTTGCCTTACTTACTTAGAGGGTTGACAGTGAGTCCCAGGCCTGTTCTGCTGTTTTGCTTTGTTCACAGAGAATTAAAGGTGCTTTCTGGTACATGGTAGGCTTTCCATTAGCGTTGAGTGAATGAATTAAATATGCCTCCAGTAAAGAGTCCTTGAACTTTCCCAGTTGGCTGATTTTTGAATTCTGCTATAATAACCTAATAAGCTTTCTGATGAAGGTTTTTCTTTTAAAAAAAAAAAAAATATATATATATATATAAAAGGTTCCTCATTTCTGTTGAATCCCCTCTAGATCACTTTAGATACTTACTAAATCACCTTGCACTCCTGCTTCCTGATGTCATTCTAGTTCAGGCCTCATAACAAACTATTAAAATGTGGTCTTTCTGCCTCTAGACTTTCTCTACCCGCGATATGTGCTGCACATACTGAAAAATGAATCTCCCTGAGGCCGTGCTGTGTTTGGTGACTCCCCACTGACACTACTGAATAAGTCCCAGTTCTTAGTTTGGAGCCTCCTATGATGTGGTGTTGGTCATCTGCCTGGGTCTTAAGTTGCCCCGCAGTAGAAAGCCGGGGCTGTAGCCGTCTGCACTGCTGACAGTCTCACATGCTCATTGGGTGTGCTTTGCGGCTTTGCTAATCCCTTTCTTCTACTTGAAGTCTTTAACTGTTCCTACCTGCCCCCTCAACAAAGGAAAAAAACAGTTTTAGTGTCCTGGGGTTTAGCTCAAATGATATTTCTGCTCTTTTAGCCAAATAGTCTACTTGACAGTATGGTGCCTTGCTCATTTATACTGCTGTAGTTCTTAGTTTATATCACACACGTGATCATATGTGGCCTTGTATTAGAGTTCCTTTCCATATATGTCACATGGCTCCTAATAGAATATGAGCCTGCTGAGGGCAAGTGACGTGTCTGTATCATTACAGTTCCTTTCATTTTCTAGGCAACTCAATATATATATTTGTTGAATGCTTGTTGTTCTTTCTTGGTATAATGAGATGTTGCGTCGTTTCATTAATTTCAAAAGTCAATTGGGAAATAACAAATGTGGAAACATTTTCTCCTTTTGTTTTAGAATTTTTGGAGGCGTTGTATAGAAGATAATGAAGAGCCTCATTATTTTGCTTCTGCATATTAATGTAGTCATTCTTTTGTCTCCAAAAACGTGTGAGTCACGTGCCATCTGTAGAGCATTGACTCTGAATAGATGTACGTGTGTGGGTCTTCCGTGGGTTGGTGTTTGTGTGTGCTGTGCATGTGCACCTGCTAGTGTCCGTAGTGAAGGTGGTGTAGCCGCGGGCCACAGTGATGTCGGAAGAGGAGGAGATGAAAGGACTCATTATTGAAAGAAATTCTCACCGTTTTAGATTAAGTGTTAAAAGGTTTTTAAAAATAACTCCTGTTATGGACATTTTCAAACATATATGTATGCAAACACATAGAAAATTGATAGAATGGCATACTGAATCCCCACTGTCGGTACCTAGCCTTCTCTAGGCTCCTTTCCTGGACCATTTTATTTTATTGATTGATTGATTGATTGATTGAGGTACTCGGGCCTCTCACTGCTGTGGCCTCTCCCTTTGCGGAGCACAGGCTCCGGACGCGCAGGCTCAGTGGCCACGGCGCACGGGCCCAGCCGCTCCGAGGCACGTGGGATCTTCCCGGACCGGGGCACGAACCCGCGTCCCCTGCATCGGCAGGCGGACTCTCAACCACTGCGCCACCAGGGAAGCCCCTCCTGGACCTTTTTAAAGTGTATCTCAGACATTTTTCATTTCATCAATAAATACTTAGATAGGAGACATTCCTTATTTCACAGTGAGACATTTGTTCGTTCTAGTACCTGTTGTGTGCTTGGAATTGTTCTAGGCTCTTGGGACATGTGAGTGGATAAAAATAAACCAGGACCTTACGTTCTAGCTTGGGAGACAGAAAGCAAGCTAGACATAAATAACCAGAACAAGGAAAAAATTGATTTCATCAAAATTTAAAACTTCTGCTTATCAAACGACAACATTTATAAAATGGAAAGGGAGAAAATATTTGTAAAACTTGTATCTGACAAAGGATTTATATCCAGAACACATAGGCTCAATAATAAAACAGACAAGTGATGTAAGAAACCGGCCAAAGGCTAACAAGGACTTTGCTAAGCATGTAGCATCATTCACCACCGTCGCTAGTTACCGGGGAAATGCAGAGTAACTTCACACACACCCACTAGAAAGACTAAAATTGAAAAGGCTGACAGTGTCAGATATTGGTGAGGAAGTGGATCAGTCACAATTCTTGACACTGCTGGTGGCCGTATAAAACAGTACAGCCACTTTGAACATCAGTCGGGAAATTTCTCATACAGTTACGCACACACATCTGCCCTCTAGCCCAGAAAGGCCACCCCAGGTGTTTACATAAAAGAAATGAAAATCTGTGTTCATGAAAGACTTGTACAAGAATATTTACAGCAGCTTTATCATAGGAGCCAAAAAGGGAAGTAGCCCAGTGTCCATCAGCAGAATTGTAAATCTGTGCGGGGGACTAGCGCTTAGCACTGAAGTGGAGCACATTGCTGACCCCGCTGAGCAGCAGAAGCCAGAGCCTCCTTCCTGCCAAAAGCGTATACATCCTCTGACGCCATCTACATGCAAAACCCACCCGTTGTGGAAGAATTCTGAGCAGCGGTTGCCTCCGGGTGCGGGAGGGGGCAGGGGAGTGGGTTACAGGGACTGAGCGTGAAGGGCTTGAGAGAGTTTTGGGGGCATCTCTGTCTTGAGAGGGACAGTCCTGAGGGGCCCTCTGCAGCTCTCTGGGCTTCCCTTTCTGCCATCTCTCCTCTCCTTTACTCTGCCCCACAAGCTCTAGCTGCCCTCCTCTCTGCTGGGAGGTCCCTGGGCTCTGTCTGTGGCCTGCGTCCATTCTTCAGGCAGTAATCGAGGGCTCACCTGGTTTGTTTCTCATCTCTCAGGATCACTGTCTTTTGGTGCTTGATCTCCAGTGTCTTGTGCTGTTGTTTCATAGATTCTGTTTTTTTTTTCTATTTTATTTGTTTCATGCATGAGATTAAATCCAGTCCCTGTGACTCTTGACCAGAAGTCGATGTCCTGGACTGGACAATATATCTATTAAAAAAAAAGTCTCACCCCTTAAAATGTAAGGCAGAGATTTTGTGTTTTTTTCTTTGCTTTAATTCCAGGATCTAGTACAACCAAAAATACTTGGCATACAGTAGGCCCTAAGTGAAGATTTTGGAACAGACACATGATTCATTCTTTCTTACTTTCTTTCCTCCTTTTACTGTTGCATTACAAATGTTGAATAGCAAACCCAATGCTTTATCTAAAACAGCATTTTCTAAAAGGTCCTTTGGAACACCGGCCTCTTGATTCTTTATAAACAAAGGGCTCTGTAATGAAATTAGTTTGGGAAACACTTATGTACTGAGAAATTCTGTGATAAAAATACTTGTATAAGTATAGAAAACCAGAGTTTTCTATACTTATTTGACCAGGGATATTTTTTCCCCTCAAAACACCTATTGACCTTTTATATAATTTACATTTTCTGGAACGCATTCTGAAGAAATGGTGATCTGATGTTGTACGTCTTGTAAGTGTAATAAAACTATATACATTTATCTTTTTCACTCTTTTACTAGAGTGATAGACTATGTTACTATATTACAATATATTGTAATAAATACAAGATATTTTTGTATGTAAATTACATAGGATAATTTATACATTTTAAAGCAACTTTATTGGGTTATTCACATACCATACAATTCACCCATTCATACTATGATTTAATGAATATAAGTATACTCACAGACATGCACAACCATCACCACAGTGAATTTTAGAACGGCTTCATCACCTTTTAGATATTGTCCACCACCGCTACCCCACTCTCTCCCACCTCCTGACCCGTGTTCCCGCCCAGCCCTAAGGAACCACTATTTTACTTTCTGTCTCTATAGATTTGCCTATTCTGGGTATTTTTTATAAAAGGAATCATATAGTATGTGGTCTTTTGTAACTGGCTTCCTTCACTTAGTGTAATGTTTCCAAAGCTCATCCATATCGTGGTTTGTATTAATACTTCATTCTTTTTTGTGGCCGATTAACATTCTGTTGTACGGATGTACCTCATTTTGTTTACCCATGAATCTGTTGCTGAACATTTGGGTTGTTTCTACCTCCTGGCTATTGTGGATAATACGGCTGTAAAAATTTGTGTCCAAGTTTCTGTGTGGACGTATGTTTTTATTTCTCTTGGGCATATACCTAGGAGTGGAATTTCTGGGCTGTAAGATACACTGTGTTTAATCATTTGAGGAGCTGCCAGACTCTTTTCCAAAGTGGCATCATCATTTGACATTTCCACTAGCATTGTATGAGTGTTCTGATTTCTCCACATCCTCACCAACACTTGTTATTACCTGACTTTAAAAAGTTTTTCTTTTTAATTTATTATTCATTTTTGGCTGCACCGGGTTTTAGTTATGGCATGTGGACTCTTAGCTGTGGCATGCATGTGGGATCTAGTTCCCTGACCAGGGGTTGAACCTGGGCCCCCTGCACTGGGAGTGTGGAGTCTTACCCACTGGACCACCAGGGAAGTCCCTTATCTGACTTTTTGATTCTAGCCATCGTAGTGGGTGTAAAGTGGTATTGCATTATAGTTTTGATTTGCATTTCTCTGGTGACTACTCATGTAGAGTATGTTTTCATGTGCTTTTTGGCCATTTGCATATCTTCTTTGGGGAAATGTATATTCAGCTCCTTTTCTTTAAAAATTTTTTTTATTTATTAACTTTTGGCTGCATTGGGTCTTTGTGGCTGTGTTGGGTCTTCATTGCTGTGCACGGGCTTTCTCTAGTTGCGGCAAGCAGGGGCTCCTCTTCATTGCCGTGCGCAGGCTTCTCACTGTGGTGGCTTCTCTTGTTGCGGAGCACGGGCTCTAGGTACGAAGGCCTCAGTAGTTGTGGCTCACAGGCTCTAGAGCGCAGGCTCAGTAGTTGTGGTGCAAGGGCTTAGTTGCTCCGCGACATGTGGGATCTTCCTGGACCAGGGCTCGAACCTGTGTCCCCTGCATTGGCAGGCGGATTCTTAACCACTGCACCACCAGGGAAGCCTCTCAGCTTCTTTTAAAATTGGACTTTTAAAAAATCATTGAGTTATAAGATTTTAAAAAATATATATTCTAGATTAAGTCTTGTATCAGATATTGATTTGCAGAAGATTTTTCCCATCCTGTGGCTTGCCTTTTCACTTCTTTTTGGTGGTCTTTGAAGATAATGTCATTTGAAGCTTTTAATTTTGATAAAGACCAATTTATTAATTTTTTCTATTGTTACTCATGCTTTTGGTGTCATTACCTTATGTATAATTTCTAGACCCTACTTTTAGCAGAGTCAGAACAACAGCCTTCATTTGGTTTGTCATCGTGAAAAAGAAACCAAAAAAAAAAAGGTTAAAATAGTTAAAAATAGTTACCATTAGCTTTGAGGCCATAATACTTGATGAATAATACTTTTTATAAACATCAAATCAAATGGCATTTGGCTGAGAATTCCATTCATGGTGTAAACTAAATGGAAAATGATATGTTTTAATTGAATTAAATAGCATAATGAAAAATAAAATCAATGTTATTGATTTTAAAGCATTTTATTCAATAAAATTCTTCCTCCCCCCGCTAAAATTTACGTTATTAATTCTACTCTATCAGTGACATTTCCCCTTAACCTGTTAACCTTCAGACAACACAAATGACTGTTAGATGAAGACATTGGTGCTTGACTGCTGGAACAGGAGTGGTTGTTCATTGGCAACAGTGGTTGAACATGAACAATGATGTGTGATGAGCATATGCATGTTGTTAATTAGGATATACTTAGAAGGATGATAGACTCTTTGCTCTAGGGGAAGAGGATGAAGCAGTTGTTTTAAAATTATGTTTTTTTTACACTGGGACTTGGGCTTCTGTTGGGAAGCTAAAGAGGGGGTGGGCTGGCTCCCTGACTTGTATCACAGCAATCACAGCAGTTTTTGTTTAATCTGTTTTACAGAATGGGAGTTCACGGAAATGTACTTTGAAAAGAGGGTTTCTCTGGTTGTTTTTTTTAAAGTAGTAAATTGAAATGTACCAGTAAAAAGAATTAAAACATGGGAGTTTTTTTGTAAGCTGGTTGACAATTACTTTTTCTATCAAAGTAGTGTAGCATTGCTTCCTGAGTCAGCAGTATGACGATGTGGTATGCCCCAAATCTGATTTCATGCATTTCATAAAGGACTTTGCACATGCGATCAAATCCATCTCAATGTAAAGGAGACCTCGAGGCTAATTTTATGATATTTTTCGTCTAGTGTGTCACTTTATGTCAACTTTTGGACTAACTTGTGTGTCTTTTCTTTATGGTCAAGGGTTTTATACCATTTTTATTTTCTTCCCAGGTTATGTGTGCCCATTGAGCCACCCCTGACACAAGAAGCATCATCAGCACTTTATTAGTGATGGATACTGAGAAGAAACCAGAGAATGATGAGGATGACAGTGTAAACAAAGAAGCAAAAGACTTGAGAAATAGTTCACCCCATGATGTAGATTGTGGGCCTGTATCTGAGGTGATAGCAGATTCCTCTGAGAATTCCACAAGCAAAAGAGGTTTTTTAGAGTCATCAGACTTTGACACCACTGTCGTGGAGAACGATGGAAATGAACACGCTTCCAAGAGAATGAAATTAGCTGAGGCAGAGCCCTTCCAGTCGGGAGAGCTGGGCATCCATGGGTCAGAGAGGCCTGAGGGCGCAGGCCCGGAAGTGGGTGTCCCGTTGGAGGGGACAGGGGCGGGGGCCCTCCTGAGTGACCCTGATGGAGGCGTGTGTCTTCCTGGTGCCTTCACCGACCCCTGCAATGTTAGCCCCACGGACGCTGCTTCTCTGGAAACAGACGCTGAGAAGAAGCCCACTCAGGAAATGGTTTTCCTCGATCCAGGAAGAGAGCTTCCCTTCCCCCAGAACGAGATGCATGCGAGCGGTACCCTCGGAAGTGTGGATGGAGTTCTGCAGTGCAGCGCGCGTGGTCACTCGTTTGCTTCCTGCTCCGATTTGGAGAAGCACGCTGAGTGTCACACGCAGCAGCCCGAGGACCACGCCTGCGGCCCCTGTGGCCACGAAGCGGAGAGCAGCGCGGCCTTACGTGTGCACGTCGGGCAGGTGCACGGGCCGCAGAGGGTCTTTTCTTGTGACCTCTGTGGCTTTCAGTGTGCGGAGGAGAACCTGTTGAATGCACACTATCTCGGCAAAACACATCTCCGGCGTCAGAACCTTGCTGCTCGTGGAGGGTTTGTACAGATCTTAACCAAACAGCCTTCTCCTAAGAAGCCATGTCCCATGGGAACAAAAAGTGTTCACACAAAGCCAAGAGCGTCTAAGCCAATAGCAAAGAATGGCGGTTCAAAAGGAGTACGAAACGTTGGAAGCAGATTGAAAGATTTCAGAGGAAGCATTTCTAAGCAAAGTGGAAGTGGCAGTGAGTTGCTGGTTGAAATGATGCCATCCAGGAATACTTCACCAGAAAAAGTAGAGACTGTTGAAGAAAATGTAACCTCCCTCGATATACCTCGGAATCCCGAAGACCAGAGTAAAA
Source organism: Kogia breviceps (assembly GCF_026419965.1). NCBI lineage: Eukaryota > Metazoa > Chordata > Mammalia > Artiodactyla > Physeteridae > Kogia > Kogia breviceps. The sequence goes on along the minus strand of NC_081324.1, from coordinate 4,013,005 downwards.
AGCTAGGAGACTTAGTCACCTCAGAGGGTCTCCTAGAGAAATTGGAGTCTACCAGGAACACCCTCCAGGCAGCCCACGGTGTCAGTACAGCCTCAAGACCCAGACCTGAGCGGAACATCCTCATGCTGGGCAACAGCTTCCGGCGACGCAGCGGCACTTTCGCCTTAAGGGGCCAGGCAAAGAAAAGGTTCACTCTTTTAGGAATCAATAAAAGAGGCACTACTGAGACTCAGAGGCTGTGTTTGAAACACTTTAGGACACAGATGAAAACAAGTGATGCTGAGTCAACACCTCAGCATGCAGAAACCGGTGGCAGCGTCCAGGGTCTGTGCGTCACCTCCGCAGAGACCCGCGACCTGAAGCAAGACAGGAGAAGCTCCCATCTCCCGTGCTCCCTCGACTCGCTAATGGTGAGGCCGCCTTCTGATGACCAGGGGTTGTGTATGTGTACCGACTGTGGACACACAGCCACAAACAGGACAGAGCTGGAAGTCCATGTGAAGAGGTGCCATGCAGGAGAGATGCAGTCTCACTGCCAGACGTGTGGCTTTTCCCGTGCGTCCAGGAGGGACTTGGGTGCACCCCCGCACAATAACCGGCATCAGCAGACCGCCCCTGGCCTCACTTGTCAGTGTTGTCCCTTTACTTCCTTGAGCGAAGCGTACCCGAGAGACCACATGAAGGAAAAGCACAGTAGGGGGTTCCTTTGCGCGCCTTGTAATCTGTTCTTCCCATCCGAGAGAGACATGGAGGAACACAAAACAACCGAGAAGCACATTCACTTGTTGGGTCAGCCAAAGACTTCTCAATCATTTAACAGTGATTTGGTTTCACAGACTTTACCCTTAAGTAGTTTAGAATCAGAAAATACAAAAGATTCTGTGAGTGAGTCAGGAAAAGCAGCTCAGGAAGAACCAGTTCAGTCCAGGGTGAGCCATGGAAATGAAGTAAGACATGCGAATAAGCCTCAGTTTCAGTGTAAGAAGTGTTTTTATAAAACAAGATCTTCCACTGTTCTCACAAGACACATAAAACTCCGCCATGGTCAAGACTATCACTTTCTTTGTAAGGCATGTAATCTTTACTCATTGAGCAAAGAAGGAATGGAGAAACACATTAAGAGAAGCAAACATCTTGAAAATGCTAAGAAAAATAATATTGGCTTAAGCTTTGAAGAATGTATTGAAAGGGTGTGCATAGGTGCAAATGACAAAAAAGAAGAGTTTACCATTTCTGGGAATGGAAGGATAGAAGGCCATGTGGAAGGTGTGCAATTCCAGGAGCACACCTGCCTCGACAAGAGCATCCTCCTTCCCCAGGAACTGTCACAATCTGGTGTAATCACCAAAGAGGCTGAAGTAGCTTTGACCACTGCCCCAAAGAGAGGGAGACCTAAAGGTAACATCTCACGGACGTGTTCACATTGTGGTCTTTTGGCCTCGAGTATTACAAACTTGACTGTGCACATTAGACGAAAACACAGTCACCAGTACAGTTATTTATGCAAAGTGTGTAAGTATTATACCGTAACTAAGGGAGACATGGAACGTCACTGTGCCACCAAGAAACATAAAGGACGGGTAGAAATAGAAGCGAGTGGAAAACCAAGTTCAGATATCATTGTTGGCCCGGAAGGGGGTAACCTTGAATCCTGTAGGAAGAACACCACTTCAGCAGTTTCGGAAGTACCTGCCAACGAGTCAGCTGAAGCAGACACCTCCGTTTCAGAAAAGCCAGTACTAGAGCAAGGGAATCCAGTTGAAGTTGACGTTGAGAACGTATTTCAATCTACAGATGGGGAAACTAACAGTCACGTTCTTGAGAAAAAGGAACAGACGTCTCTAGAACCAGAGGACCTTATCCATCAGGGCAACGCCTGCTCCCAGGGAGATGACGCAGGTACAGGAGATAACAAATGTGCACACTGTGAGTTTAACGCTTACTCTTCTGCTTCTCTAGAACTGCACATAAAACGGAAACATACAAGAGAGTTTGCGTTTTATTGCATGGCGTGTGATTACTATGCTGTGACTCAACGGGAGATGACCAGGCACGCAGCAACAGAAAAACATAAGATGAAAAGGCAGTCTTACCTGAACTCTTCTAACGCAGAAGCCAGTTCTGCAGAAATGTCCAAAACCATAATTATTCCTGAAGGGCAGCATCAGCAAAGTTCTGAAGAATTTCAGGTAATTTCAGACCAACCCTCTGAAACTCTCAAAACTAGAAATGCCACTGATTGTTCTATTTTGGATGAGAATACGAATTTAGATATGTCCAAAGTACTCTGCGCTCCTGGCTCTGTAGAAATTGAGACTGAGGAAGAATCTAATCTCAGCGAAGATCATTCCTTTTGTGAAGCTTTCCAGCAGCCCCTTGCCAAGGATAAAGTAACAAAACCCGAGGAGATGATGCCCCTTAATATTTCCTCTGATTATGGCTCCCCAGGCAACTTTCAGAATGAAAATTCAGGAAGCTCAGCTTTGAATTATGAGACAGCAAAGAAAAACCACAGTATGTTGAATGACGTCAGTCATCCAAACACACATTGCAGGAGTGATGGCGGAAACATAGGGGACAAGGCAGATAAAGTCCTTGGCAAACGTGTGCTCCCCAGAGCTCCAGAAGGAGAGCACTCGGCTGAGAGCACCATGCTGAGAGCAGCTGGGGAAGAGCTCAACCCGGGTAGCAGTGGTCAGAACAAAGCTGGAAGTGTGCAGACTTCAGGGCATTTGAAAGATGTGCCAGAAGATCCTGTTCTAGAGAATAAGGAGATTCTGATGAATTCCCAACATGAAAGTAAAATAATTTTGGAAGAGGACGGTCCAGCTTCTGATAGCACCGTTGAAAATACTGATGCTTATGAAACTATAATCAGTATTGATGATAAAGGACAGGCTGTGTACAGTTTTGGCCGGTTTGATTCTTCCATCATAAGGATAAAGAACCCCGAAGATGGGGACCTGCTAGACCCGTCTGAAGAGGGGCTCATAGCAGCAGGAGTGAGAACGAGTGAGTTGCCCTTAAAGGACTGTGCTCAAGGTGTGAAAAAGAAGAAAGCGGACGGCGGTTCCTTTGCCGAATCCACACGAATTCGTTGTGATGACTGTGGCTTCTTAGCAGACGGTTTGAGTGGACTGAATGTTCATATAGCCATGAAGCACCCTACAAAAGAGAAACACTTCCACTGTCTGCTGTGTGGAAAGTCATTCTACACGGAGAGCAACCTCCATCAGCATTTGGCCAGTGCTGGTCACATGAGAAATGAACAGGCCAGCGTCGAGGAGCTTCCCGAGGGAGGGGCCACCTTTAAGTGTGTCAAGTGTACAGAGCCCTTTGATTCTGAACAGAATTTATTTCTGCATATTAAAGGGCAGCATGAGGAACTGCTCCGAGAGGTGAATAAGTACATAGTGGAAGACACTGAGCAAATCAACCGCGAGAGAGAGGAAAATCAGGGGAACGTTTGCAAGTACTGCGGGAAGATGTGTCGCAGTAGCAATTCGATGGCATTCCTAGCGCACATTCGCACTCACACAGGTACGTCAAGTGCAGCAAACCTCTCTTTACCCACCAGGTGCAGAGGAGTGATAGAGTTCAGACATTTGTTCCCATTCAAACGTGGAGGCCTTACCTGCATTTGCCAGTTGGCCTTCACCCAGTTCACCTCCCACTGCCTCGTGGCTCTGGACGCAGCCCTAGTCTTTGTTGACACTTAACATTTCTAAAGGTAATTAACTGAGCCTTACTGATTCCAAAGGCACGATGTTTGGCAGATTTATTTTATCAAGAAGCCTAGTCCCTCTGATGCGTTTGTTCAGTTCCCGTCTCTCAGCTTTTCAGTTGTCTCTAAGTCCTAGTTGTTTGGTTTGCCAGGGTGTCTATTAAGTGGCACTTTGGGTTTCAGAGGACATATTAAGTGGCTTTTGAGGAGTAGAATATGAAAATTTTCTTACAGTTTTAGGGATTTAAATGTATTCATTGCCAGATAGTTTATATCCCAAAGTGTAACTCCCCGGCAACAAGATTCTGCTTTCAAGGATCAAAATTAGTCAACACTTTTCAAAGTTAATATGTCCTGGGGATTTGGTTTGCATGGAGGTAGCACTTGATTTAATTTCTGTGCTGTCACATGTAGTGTTCCATTTTAATGTTCAATTTTAGGTAGACATTTTTTAAAAAAACTTTTTGTGGAAAATACGTAAGCCACTATTCTAAATTTATGTAAAAATTCGCTGCACTGTTTCTATAAACCTGCCATACATTCTTTGTTTTAAATGGACAGCTTTTCTAAATCATTGTGCTCTGCTTAGACAAGTTCTGTCTCCGTGGTTGAATTTATGAGTGGATTTGAATAATAAATTCACATTTCAATGAACATATTTTCATTAAAACTGTAAGGTTTATTTTACTGTACTTTTAAATAATGGCTTATTATTAAAGCTATACTTTAAATTCATGCAGTTTTTGAAACTTAGTGCACGGTTACAAGGAGGAAGACAAAAGGGTATGAAACATTATTAATAGTTCAGGGTGATTAAAGATAGGTAAAAGTTTTTCATTGAAGAAAGTAACAGGGCAACCTGCATAAGGCTAATCCAGGTAAATATAAACATTGTACTCTTGGTCCCAGCTCTTCCCATGTAGTAGAACCACTCCTGGAGAGTAAGGTCAAATACTTACTTCTTGGCCTTATTAATACCTCTGTCGGTACCGTCTTGCCGGTCACTTTCTGAAATGATATGGTTTTAGAAATCAGGCTCTTTCATGTGTGCAGAAAATAGGTTCTTTCTTAACATGCCCTCTTAAGGCAGATAAAACTGAATAAAACTAAGAGGAAGCTGCTAAGGGAGCTCTTTTTAGAATTCTTTATGCAACTGTCTGGCCAAGACATGTTGCTTATAATTGATGTGTCCATTACTTGAATTCTCTTGTAATTATAGTCAATAAGTCTTGTAAATGTGTTAAAGCTCACTAAAAGCATACAAATTCAAGAACAGAGTAAGGCTAATAATTTAAAATAATCAATGTAGGCATTTCAGCACTTAATTTCCCTTGTGTGTTGATAGCTGATCATTCTTAATCCATTAAGATTTATTTAGTCGTTTACAATGCAAAATAGGTTTGCACTGGTCACTTGTGCCATTTGAAAATGTCCACCAGGTTAAGTGCAGAATGTAGTCCATTAGTCTTCCTTGACGATATGTATTAATTGCATTTAAAACCAAGTTAATGTGGGTGTGAAAGTGAGGTAACTATCAATATGTGACAGAGTAACCCTACTTATATAAGTTACATCATTGATTGTAACATTTAGTAGAAGTTAGCATACTTTTCAACATCTCCTGTTGGCTTACCAGCAAGTACATTTTTATTGTGTTCTGAGGCCCCACAAAGAGCCCTCTTCCCGAGTCCCCAGTGCCAGCCTCCATTTCAATTCTGCGAGTCACTTTTTGCGGGGAGGTTGCTCTCCAGGATTTAATCCAAGGTTGTTTTTTTTTTGTTGTTGTTGTTGTTGTTTTCCTGGAGGCATCTTAAAATGAATTGCTTCTCTGATACTTTGCTTATGTCCATGAAATAGTAATTCAGGGACTGTTATTAATGGTTAACTGGAAAAGGGCTTGTTCTTCCAATCCCTGTTTTCATATTTTGTGATTTACTATATGTTTTATGTAACCTTTTCTTCCCATCCTTAACACAATAAAAGCGGCACTAGAAGAAACAAATGAGTTTTGGTTATCAAGGATTGTGGGAAAAAAGCCTCCCAGAGTTTTCCTGAGTGCTCGCTGGTACGAAGCCATCCACATGACCAGAAAGAGCAGCGTCTCCTTTCCCTTTGCGTTAGTAATACAGGAAAAGCTGTTCATTTTCTCTCCGGCATTGTTCTGGTAGTTAGAGCTTTAATTTCCAATACCAGAGGTCATTAAGTCTGAAGACTGTCTGAAGCCCTTAACTTCCTGTTCAGAGCATGCTGGTCCCTGGCGCTATTTGGCAATGTCCACACGTGGGAGAGCGTTAGGGCTGGTGGTGTTTGTACCTTAATAAGTGACGGTTCAGAAGCCAAATCAGCTTGGGAAGAGGCGGTTAGGGGGAGTTAGTGCGTCGAGTTTAAGTGCAGTGAGGGCCGGGGCTCTGCTTTGCTCACTGCTTCAGCCCCCTGCGGCGCTGGCTTTCAGTGCTGTTTGTGGAATGAAGGAGTAAACAGATGAGCAGACCCGTGAAGTGTTCAGTGTAGGGAGGGCTGTGGGGTGGAGGGGCGTTAATCAAGCATCTTACTTGATTCTTTAAGACCTAAAGTCTTCTTAGGATTTTTTAAGTGTCAGTGTCACGTCCGTGTATGCATAGCAGCTGGCAGTGAATGAAGTCGAGGAAGGCCAGTGCAGGTCTGAGGGGGAGGCTTTGTTTTTTAAGTCTTTGGAATTCTTTAGGTAACATTGTGAGGTGCCAGAAAGCTAGAGACCCTCTTTCATTTTTCCCTTTCAGAAAACCTCACAGGCCAAATTAAAACAAAACAAAACAAAAACTACTGAGGGTAATGCTATCGCATGGAGTGTGGGACTATTTGAAATAATACTGACAGTTTATAATAAATCTCAATACGCCTGAAAGACAAATTTAGAAAGATATGGTTTTACAAATTTTGCCTTAACAATACTATGCCTGGATTCATTTTGGAATGGGCCTAGCAGGCTTAAAAATGGAAATGCTATCAGTTAGGAAAAAAAAAAATGGGACATTTCTTGTTTTCTTATACAGAAAAATGTTACCCCTAGTCCTGTAGTATTAGAATTTTTATGGCCAGAAAGGAGATGTTAACACATCTCTGCATGTAAGATACAAAAAGTAGTCAGGGCCTCCGTGATTTCCGCATGGAGACAGTCAACAGGGTGACTCGGGGACGTGTTGTCAGCACAGCAGCAGTGATGGCTGAAACCCGAAGGAACTGTGGTTTCCACCAGGGAGCCAGGGACAGTCCACTGAAAGCGCTGAAGGTCTGTGTCCAGCCTCCGTGGCCTGTGCGCTGCCACCCAGAGGAACTCACAGCCTGTAGTGCAGAGCGAGCACACAAGGGCTTGAGTCACGAGATATTTTGGATCCTTTGACCAAAATTGTAATAATACACGTGTTGAGAGAGCTTTATCTTCTTCGTTTAGAGTCCTGATGTTGTTGATTAATAATTTCCTAATTACCTTTAATGCAGTTTAATTTAAAGTACAGGTAAATTGGTTCTTCTCACTCTTTTCTTTTACAAGTCCCTTTATAGAATGCTGTGTCAAGATGAAATGTTCCAAAGTAGTGATAGGCTTAGTTTTATCAGAATCATTTAAATAAACTGTAGTTTCTAATGTGACTGATAGAATGTGATTGCTATAAGCTGCAGTCTCAGCCTGCTTTTGACATTTAAACATAGAAAGCTGACTAGATATAACCATTCAGGTGCTAAATATATTTTACCTCTACTTCTAACAGTAGCAATGGAAGTATTAGAAGATCTGGCTTCATTGTCTTTGAACTGTGAAATATTCAACTTTGTCTGCCCGTGCTTAGTACTGTTGACTTATTTCTGTTAGAAGATTAAAATTAAATGCTTCACTTTTTTTTGTCAGCTTTTGGGAATTAAATTGAAATTTAAGACTCTAAAATTTTTTACTGAGCGCTTCAATTTCAACAGAGTATTCTTGGAGGAATTTTTTTCAAGGGCATATTGTGCAAAGTTCCATTGATCAAAAATGATTTACTGCAACTTTTTTATTTGAGCTCTTTTTGTATATTTATTAAAGTTCACCTATGTCATATTCTGTCTAACTGTATTAGAAGAGGTACTTCACCAAGTAGGTACTAAACATGCTATGAAAAATTTGGAAACATTGTACCAATTTTAAACTGTGTTTTTTTTTTAATGATTTTATTTTCTTGAGGATTTAAAGGTTAGAAATAGAAAATGGTGTATACGTGTTACACTTTGCAAGAGTGTTGCTTCTTGCTAATATGGGTACTGATTATCAATTAGTAACTATGTTCCAGTTAGAATCTACCTATTACTGACAATAAGTTTGTGGACTCTGAAATAATTTTGTCTCATTTTTGAGTATAGATTAATTCTTATTTCTTTATGAAATAAAAAAATGGTTGGTACTATGCCTTTTATGTTGAAATGTTTGTTCTTGAAATCAGCAATAGCCAAAATGTCAGTAATTCTGATTTGCTGAATCATCACAGATTTTTGGCTCTAAAATGATCATAAAAGCAAATAATTTATCCACTATATATCCTTATATTGTATGGTATTGAAAGAGTAATATCGTGAATAATTTGGGATAAATGTTAGAAAAAGAACTGAAATATTAATGTGAAAAAATTCAAAGCTGTAGAAATATGAGGGAGTGGGGATGTGGCCACTGAGAAATTTATTTGATAATAAATATATTTTTAAAAAATATCAGCTACTCTGTATGCATGTATGTTTTAAAAATGTTCCATTTAAAATGTTAAATGACTTTTAAAACTATTTTTGTGAATTGTAAAAAAATATTTGAAAGTATGTAGCTCATCTCATCTCCTTAGTACTGCTCAGGTGTATCACCTTTGACTTTAAATTTTAGAAATGTTATTGAAAGTGAGAAATACTCATTGGAACATTAAAGTCTTCTTGGTGGAATAATTGTGGAATGCATGTCTGTTCAAGTTAGAAAGGAATGCAGGTATTCCGTTTTGGGGATAGAAATTTGTAATTAAAGTATAAGTATGATTTAAGGTCTGGGCCTCTTTTAAAACTTTATCAGTAATGTTTTATTCAAATTCAAATCATACTTTATGTTAAATTTATTTAGGATCAAAACCATTCAAGTGCAAGATATGCCATTTTGCAACAGCTCAGCTTGGCGATGCCAGAAACCATGTCAAAAGGCACCTTGGGATGAGGGAATACAAGTGTCATGTCTGTGGGTGAGTAAATTGAAACCGTCTCTACCATGGTGAACCCCAGGAAGCATGTGCAGGATATCCATTGTTTCAGAATTCAAAACTGATACCAGTAAGAGTGGCTAAAATTATGCATGCGTATCCTTCTTTCCATTGTTATGGTAAATTCCTTAAACACAGTTATGACATTCTTCTCCCACTTCTAATCCTGTACTGAAGATGAGCAATTTTATGGGCTACAAGGTCAATTTGAACCTGTAATCTGTAAATTGACTAAATTATAGGATGTTCATTCATATCGCCAGAGAGAAGTGTAAATTCCATTTAAAGACATACAAAAATACATAATATAGCTTCAGGATTGTATATGTATGTTTTTTTTTCTTTTGCTATACCGCTTTAATTTTAATCACAGTAATGGTTCTTTGGATACATTGGACACATTCTATAAGGAAAAAAGCAGAAAAAGATTTAATTTCAGAGAACTGATTATTGCAGGGATGAAGCTTAAAAAACCAGTGTATAATGTAGGTTTTTGTGTAATGTTATTTCAAAACTTGTTGTTTTCCTGTTTTAGTTAATGGCTCTTTCCTCTAAAGAATCGTTCACAATGTTTAATTGTCACTCAAATGTGTTGCATTTAATAGGAAGCATTGAGATGCCTTAATGCAACACTAATTAATTTAGCAGAAATGTTTAAAAGGTTTTAAAATGCCATGACATCTATGGTATATCATAGGGCATTCAGAGCTGGATTTTAATACCTTACTTCTGATTAAAAGTATATTTTAATGCTGTTATGCTAGAGAAATTAACTAATAAGTGCATGATATAAAAACACTTTATGTGAAACTTGAGGAACCTGCAGTTCTTATGGTTAATTCACAAAACACTTCAGATTCAATTAAATTATGCAATGCGCACATGTTATATTAGGTTTATTTTTTCAGTGGAAGATTCTTCTGGTTAGCACTACTGTGTAAATGTCTTTTAAGTCAAAAACACTTTCTGTTTTTTAATGGACTGTACATTTCATCCCAGGTTGCAGTTGCGTTTTTTGACCCTTAAGATAGTTTTACAAATAACTTTGCAAGCAGTTTTATTAACCATGGCCTGTGATTTATTCATTGGCAGAAATGATGGTTCAGTGACTTGGAGCTAAAGTAAATGAAGATGAACCTTTGCCCTAAAGCCCCCTGAAGATCAGTGGGAGAATGAGTTTTGTTGCTACTGATTTTAGCTGCAAGGGTCGAGTGCCACATGGTTCATTTAATTGCTCCAGGTCTTGGAATTTTAAAAGATACTTCATTTATTGTTTTTACCATGTGAGTTATAGGGAAGAGGAAGGCCCTGACTCCAGTGAAAGTTTGTGCGATGACAATAAGCAGTTTCTTCTTTGTGTCTGCAAAATAAGTAAATAATTTTTGCGTACTATGTTATTATAAACCTAATTCCATTCGTTTTTTATTAGCATTACCAAAACCTGGAAAGAGAAGAAGAAACTTTCAGAGAGCAGTTTCTGACATATGTAGCGTCAAAAACAATGTCTGATTGATTGGCTTTGGTTGTGTGATTTGAGCAGTGCACACTTGCTTATTAGCTCATTGCTTAGCATGTACAAATGGCATGTTTCACTAACGGTTTATATAGTGATTCCCAAGTAAAGAATTATAAATACATACAGCTATGTTGAGTTTTATACGGCTGTCAGAGAGGTCTACGTGTGTGTATACACATAGAAAAAGCAATCTAGATTCCCAAATTGTATCTCTTAAAATTACAACAGTCGTTGAATTTTATTTGACCAAGAAATAATACTTCTCTTAATTTTTTTATGTGAAATTTGATTTAAAAGTCACATAACAGTTATTTGTACAGGGTAGATATTTTTACAGTGAAGCTAAAAGTTCTGAAGAATTTCAGTAAACTGCAGAATGCCTATCGGCCTATGTAGTGGACACAGAACAATAATGAGTTAAATACCCTTTAATGCTAAAGAAAAAGTATCATAGGTTGTTCTGTATTCCATGTGTTTCAGAGGGATAGAGCAGAATGTAGGTTAAAAATTAAAGTAAAAAACGTTTAAAAAAAAAGAGAATTGGCTATCAGATTAGTGGCAGTAGAGAGCACTGGTACATTAACATCACTGACAATGTCAATTCATTATCATTGATGGCTAAATAATCTTAGAAATGCTCAGTGGACCTATTAGTTCCTGAACATAAGCAGCTCATGCTGCATTTCTTCATTAGCTTTAATTGCTATACATTTTACCTTTTAAAAAATCATGCTTTAAAAGGTGACGTGATCTTTCAGGAACATTAACTCTATAATTTTGTCACAAACAGAAGGTCTCACACTATGTTTTCTTTTCTTCAGTAGTTAGTATCTTAGTGTCTGTTTTAGAATTTTACTAATAACCCCTTCACTGTTTGAGTTGTAAGAAATAAGTGGTTTTTCAGACAGTTCTGTTAGAGTAATAGTATATGAAAACAGTGGGGCAGGCACATTTTTAAAGTGAAATTATTACTCACAGTGTTGTACTATTTTTCCTTAGTAACCTCTTGAAAAAATCTTATATTCTATGGTGAAGTTGATGAAAACAACAAACAGTACATTTTGTTGAACAGACCTCAGTATTAATGTTTCAGTTTATTTGTGATTGTGTGACTTCTTTTTCATATCTTTAAGATTTTAGAGGCTCATCAAGTATGTGTCATATATTATTTACTAAGGCTTAATTTAAGGGTTGTGCATTAGCTACTCCTTTAATAAAAACTGCCTTTTAAACTTTTACTTCAGTTGTTTGAACCTACGCTGATCTTCTTTGAATTTTTAAGCTCAATTTTAAGATCTCTCTGCCCTCCTCATCGGCAAATCTTAGCCACAGTATATCATGGATTTAAGTTATTTGACCTAAGAGGCTGAATGTATTGTATTCGATGTCTAATTCCTATTGCTAGCTGGGATTCAGAATTCAAGATTTAAATTTTGTTTACCCATGGTTTACATGCTTATGTCAGGGTATAGGTTTCAAAAATGTATTGCTCTGCACTTCCTGTTGTAAGAGCATGTTATAGATAATTTCATTTAAAAGCCTTTCATTTTACTTTCACTTTTAGGAGGAGCACTTTTTGAATTACAGTTTCTTAATGTTTTTCTTACTTCTGAGCATGACCTCAAGAGGAATTTTATAGAATATAAGTGAATTTATATTTAGCACTTGATGGATAGTTAACATGAAAATGTGCTATGGGTCGGACATAGGGCTTAGTGGGGGAGAAGATAAAAAATAATAGAAAACACCTTATATAGAAGTTAATAATTTTGTTGGGAACATATGTTTAAAAATAGGTAAACGCATTTTTACTAAGTCCGTGATCTTTACCTTTGCTATTTTTCAGTAGTCAAGAACTTAAAAATCTCAGTGGCTTAAGAACATCATTGTGGAAACCATGTTTTGTTAAATTCACTTACATTTATTTTAATAATCTCTTCCTCCGTGTGTGTACACACACACACACACACACACACACACACACACACACACCAGTGTATATATAATACTCTCAGTAATAAATAGTATTTAAGCAGTGCTGTGTTTTAGTGTACAACTTAATTAGCAGTCCTTTAATTTGTTGATCTCAGTTTCATGAGATTGTTTATCTCATGTTTATTACCCCATTGTACAGACAGTAAACCTGAGAGTAAAAGTATTTTTACTGATGGAGTTAAATTATGGGCTAGTAATGGTAGACCACTGTTTCCTTCCTTTTAACTGTGCCTTTTCTTTATTTCTCTGCTTTTGTAATATCTGTTGTTTTGGTTACTGATTTTAATTTGTACTTATTTTTTTCTCTCTAGGTAGGTTGTTTTCTCTAGCATGTGGTAGCTGTAACTTCCAGCCCCCAGCCACTTTTGTTTCCTGCTTTTGCTCAGACTTACATTATTCTAAAAAATTCCTTGCACTGTATTTTATTTTAATATTCTGGTATTCAGTCTCTGTCTCTCTCTTTTTTTGGTCTCTCTCTGTTTCACTTTTCTCATATTAAAGTGTTGTTTTAAATAATTTTATTATTTTTCCTCATTGTTCTTTATGTGTTGATAATTTATTGCACTTGAGTTGTTATAAATTGAATGTGTTAGTATCATAGAAATAAGTGCCTAAAAAAGTGAAGATTTTATTGTCTTTCCATTAGGATGAGAGGGGTAAAATTGATCATCTTGGGTTATGGTTTTTATTTTTCATTCCTAGTTACTACAAAAAAAAGACTAAATAGAAAATTAGTAAGTAGCCTGTGATTTCAGTAAACCTGGGAAATGATACCTAACTTTTGTATGCTATTATTCACAAAAACCCCAGTATGCATGATTTAGGGGTTATGTTATTTTCTGACTGCTTTCCCTGTGTCTAGTCTTGAATCTTGTATATAAACAGTTGAGTAGTACTTACCTAATCAGGAGAGAATAGGGCATTTACTAAATCTGTCACCTCTGGGTTCATGAAAAGATTCTAGACATTTTCTATTGTGTATTAATGTGCTTATGAACTGTTTATTCTTAGTTGGTTTAAGAAACCTTAAATAGAAAGTTACTAATGCAGCAGAACTCTTTTTGTGTGTGTGTGTGGCATTACCTAGTTTTTGTGCATTAGAAGGGATCTCTGTGTAGATGATTATAATGTCACTTTCTGACCTTTGCAGCTTGAATAATTGTAAATCATTGCTTCATAACGTGTCAGAGAATGTCTGTACTAGGCAATTAAATGGCAGAATATAATAGACCAAATTATTGCCTGTCATGTTTTCAACAACACAGTTAGTATTTGAGTTACACTTAATCATTACGTGCATTAGCGACTTCATTGGAATCCAGCTTCAGGCTGAGCATGAAATACATTACATTATTTAAACCTCTAATGGTACAAGTCATTTATTTGTGTTGAAGTGTACAACATGCAGAGTTTCATAAAGCAAGGAACACTTGAGAGCTTAATTTATCCAAATCAAAGTCTAAATGCAGATAAACACAAGTGGCAAAAATCAGTAATTTTTATAGGCTGGAAATATTTAAAAATACATGGTTGTGTATAATTTTAGGCAGCAGGAATAAATTAAAATCACTATTTTTAGTCTGTTCTGAGAACTAAAGCTGTGTATACCTAAATCATTAAGAGCACCATGGGGTTGCATTTTTGGCTGAACAATTAATTACGGCCGTCATATCTTCAGATGTATCCAAATAAAGTTAGTTTTTGGTTTGGCTGGTTGTTCTGGTTAAAGAGACATAGAAAAAAAGATATAGATAGAAAACGTTTGTTTTATATCATGTCATAAATTATACATGTAACAATATAAAGGGCAGCATCTCTCAATTTTATAAAAAAAATCAAAACTAACATTAAAATACTCTTGTTATAAAGGATGTGTTACATATTTTATCTCTATAATATTTTAATGCTCTTTGTTTAATGGCATATTTTTGTCTTTAGTTTGAAAAGTTAAAAATCCCACATAATGCCGCCTCTCTTCCTGTCAGTGAGGAATACCAAATGTACATTGTTAGTTTATTCCTCTGGTGTTGAAGTCCTTGAAGTACCATTTAAATACTGAATGGATGCTATTTTATATTTTTTATAAACAAATCACTTTTTATTTTGAAACTCTAGGAGATATCTTGGTTATTATATTAAAATAAAATACACTTTTTCTCAGATACGATTGTAGGATATTTTTTAGTGAACTGCTTTGTAAATCCAGGAGAGAGTCGGGGGTATGGTTAGGGTAACGGGGAAGAAACAGAAGAGAATGTTTCCCGCCTCTCCTCCCAGGGAGAGGAGGGCATCTTCGTCACCACCGTATCCTGTGCTCCTGTTTTGTGATGGTGTTTTCTTGAATTTCTGCCTTGGAAGAGTAGGGTCATAGATTTATTCCAAGGCAGTAAGTGTGATTAGCTCATAAGAAAATAGAAATAAAATACACATTGTCATTTGTTGGTGTTGTAGTTGAAAACATTGGCCTCTGTCTGTAAGGTCTTTTCCAGTGTAAAGGTCTTATCTCAGTGACTTAAGTAATTTTTGCTTTATTTTTATTTTAAAATGTTCCATGGTGACTTTAAAATTCTATTGTGGAATCACAGGATTCTTTAGTCCTCCTGATCCCAGGAATGAAATACAGGAGGGCAGCTACTCCTCTGGTTCCTTTGCCTGTCCTGTGATTTTTTTTTTTTTTTTATTGTTAACCTGTTTTCTCCCTTCCTTTCCCTGTTCATGTGTTTCTGAAAGTCCTTTACTTTCTACAGGGTTTTGCTCTTTGATTTGTCTGAGACTGAATAAGAGGAGGTGTTGGAAATGTAGATAGGAGGGAAGTACAACCATTGATTCAGGTATTCATTCCCCATTGGGCAGATTCTTGACAGTTTCCTCTTCAAGTAGGCCCAGGTGGTGCAAGGGCCCTGTGGTCACGTGCTCCAAGTAGGAGAGACAGACTCAGAGGCAGACTACAGGGGAAAGAGCGGGGGATGGTGGTCCGCAGAGGAGGGTTGCCCAGCTCTGCTTGGGAGCAGCAGGAAAGTCTTTATTCAGAGGATAGGCTTGAGTTGGTTCTCGAAGGATGAGGAGGTATTTATACACAAGGCAAAAAAGGACACTTTTTTATTAGAGGGAACAGAAGAGCAAAAGTAGTGAAGTATGGAATAGCATGGCACATTAAGAACACTGTGAGAAATTCCTGGAGTTTAAGTGCTTAGAAGGGGTGAGGCGGGGGATTTTTTTTAATACTAAATATTTACGGAGCGTCAGTGTGTGCTGTTAGTCTTTACGGTTAAAAGATCCAAATGATATCTGCTGCAAATGGATGGAGAAAGCTCAGGTAAAGACATGCCCAAGTCTTTTCTGAGTCTTGTTGCTGATTCAAAACATATTTCACCAGCTGGGTAGCATGATGTGAAGGTGAGTGGGGTTAGGCTGGCAGCCAGGGGCAGCCCATTCCAGGCGGGGCTTTGGAGAGGTTCAGCCAGGAGCATGGCGAGTTCTGGAGCCGCAGGGACTTCAGCTCTGCCTGAGGTGGGATTGTAAGGGAAGGGGCAGCGGGCAGGGCCGTGTCACAAAACTGTGCCATGCTACGGTGCTGAATGCTGGCCTTTTCCTCTGCTTTCCATCACTTTTTTTTTTTTTCTTTTCTTGTCCGACTTTCTTCCTAGTTTTCTAGAGTGAATAAGCAGCGAAGGGAGGAAATAGAGACCCTGGCAGGAAGTGAATTACTACTTCAGAATGAAGGGGCATGGGGACTGGCCGTGGGCAATTATTTTTAAGAGAATTTCATTGTTCACAATTTTACCTAGGAATGCTGTTGACTGTGGATAACTGTAATGGAAACAGGTTAATATCGGTTCCATATCACCTAATGCACCATAGTTCCAAATGATAATTACAAGGACACACAGTTAGGTGGCCATACTGCAGATGTCCACGTGCAACTGATACATTGAAAACGGACGTTAGAGTTGTTTCCATACACAGTTCATCTGGCAGGGCAATGTAAATTGGGACAGGAAACCATCAATTAAAGAAAAAATATATATATACTGTCTTGTAATGGGTATTATTCTTCTACTTCTTAGTCCTTGGGTATGTAAATGGTTTCTGTTTCTATGGGTTCTGTCTCCATACCCGTTGTTCACTTTCACTCATCCCTGGAGCTCCTTTATTCCTCTCGCTGCCACTTGCTTTAGCATTTTACCAAGAATGAGTATAAGGTCTTTGTTATCTATGTATTTAGAGTGCCAAGTAAGAACAGTTCCAAGCACTGTTTAATGCTACTCTGTAGGTATATGAATTTTTAGAAAATTATTTTGGGTTTGCTGTTCCCTTTCAATTTTAAAAAGTACTTTTTACTGCTGAGGAGCTATAGGAGTATACTGAGCTGGACCAAAGGATGGTTGTTTTGAAGGACTGATGAAGGGTTAATTAGCATCATAAACACACTGTCAGCTTTACATGTGGTTCATGGGGAGCTAGAAGATTCTTCCTATAAAATCTGGCTGGGGCTTCCCTGGTGGCGCAGCGGTTGGGAGTCCGCCCGCCGATGCAGGGGACGTGGGTTCGAGCCCCGGTCCGGGAGGATCCCACGTGCCGCGGAGCGGCTGGGCCCATGAGCCATGGCCGCTGAGCCTGCGCATCCGGAGCCTGCGCTCCACAACGGGAGGGGCCGCAACAGTGAGAGGCCCGCGTACCGCAAAAAAAAGTTAAGAAATTCTAGAAGAGACAATGAAGGAAAAACAAAAGCACTATGAACCTAGTATGAATAAATGTTGAGATGGGGGCTTCTCTGGTGGCGCAGCGGTTGGGAGTCCGCCTGCCGATGCAGGGGACGCGGGTTCAAGCCCCGGTCCGGGAAGATCCCATGTGCTCCGTGGCCGCTGAGCCTGCGCGTCCGGAGCCTGCGCTCCGCAACGGGAGAGGCCGCAACGGTGAGAGGCCCGCGTAATCTGGCTAAATGTAAAATCTTCCCTCCTAATCTATTTTAGAAATGCTATTGTAAGTGAAAATGGTCTCATGTTGTTAACACATCTGATAATTTTCACGATCATATTAGCAAATAAGTATGAATTTTTTTTTTTTTTTTTTTTTTTACATTGTGGGCAGTCAGTGCTTCCAAACCTAAATTTGCACTAGTCTGAAAATTTGCCATGTGTTTAAATGTTAAAGAGACAGATAGTGGACAGATAAAGAAATTTGGGTCAAGAGCTTAAGAGACTTTTCACAAATGTAGATAGGAACCCAGGACTTCTGACTCTGGGGTTGATGTTATTTCAGTTATATCCTGCTGGCATTCTGTTTAGTCTTAATATCTGTCTTAAACTTCTGGTTTCACGAATTTCAGCCACCAGTCTTTTGAACAAGGGAAATACTGGCTGCATGTTTAAGCAGCAAAGTTAATTAGTTGATTGACTTGTTCATTCATTTTTCAGACGTTTTCTGGCAAGCTTGTGTGGGCTGGAGTTTCGGAAGCTCATGGTGGTGAGGCTGTCATGATGCCTTTTGCGTTTAGACAGTCAGGTGCCCTCAGAGGGTGTCATTACAG